>NC_133528.1:27209001-32209001 GCF_048544455.1 Silene latifolia
ATCCTGAAGAACGATCTGCGTCGGGGGCATCCATCCCTTCGGTGTCCCATCCTTCTCGGCCTCAAACAGCCTCATTGCCCGTTTTTCGTCCTCATTAAGAGGGACCCTGTTGGCGTCCATCTTAAGCTTATTCCGGGAGACGTATCTATCATGCTCCCCTTTACTCTCGCACCGCAAATTGACGCGGTGCTGGAAGGACCGGGGCAGCGGGTAGTCCTCCGGAACCTCAACGTATACCCACCGCCCCCTCCAGTCCTTGCAAGACGTCAGCTTGGAAACGGTGACGAAGCCCGGCTCGGTTTGTATGTTGTACCACCCCTGGCCGCCTAGGGTGGTTTGTTTAAGGTGGTGGAGCCGGCGGAAGAGGTTCACCGTTGGGGCCTCCCCTTTGAAAAGACACAACCATACAAAACCGACAATCGTCCTGATGGCCAACGGATGCAGTTGGGCCACGGCGACATTCATCGCTTTAATAATAGCAGCAACGTATTCATTCAGAGGAAACCGGAGCCCATACTCCAGGTGTCTAATGTATACGCCGATACAGCCCGTGGGAGGGCAACAGACGGCCTGACCCTCCTTAGGGATAACAATTCTATACTCCCTACCGAAGGAGTAATGGTGCTCAAAAAGTTCAGAACCGAAACAACTGGCGAACTTGTTCGTCCAGGCACGGTCAGGACTAATCGAGCAGGCATCACCGTGCCCCGAAATAGGCGGCCTCCTTACGACAGAAGGGGTCGCCTCATCATCATCATCATCATCATCCTCATCATCATCAATACCCTCCATATATCTCTCATCGATTTCAGGAGAAGGAGACCTGGGACCCCCGAACCTTATCGGGGTGACGACAAGTGGCTCCTGCTCATCAGGATGCGACGGCTCGCCCCCCGGCGCAGAAGTACTGGGTCCAGCATCAGCAGAAGACATGACAACAAATACTTAACAAATAAAAGTTGAAAAATTTGTTTGTTTACCTTGGAAAAAGTGTTACGCCGAGTAACGCTTTGAAGACTAGAGAGAAGTTTCTTCGAAGAAAGCTAGAGGGAAGAAATTTTTTTGAGAAAATGAATTTTTGGTGGCCAAAATCAGGGGCTAACTGCTCTATTTATAGAGCAAAGCCCATGAAACGGACCAATCAGGGCAAAGCCCATGAAGCGTCAACCAATCAACACCGAGCCACGTGTCAAGCATGCAGCCATGGAATGTCAATCGACAAACAGTTACAAAACTTCTTCAACACGCTCCTTGACAGAATGCCAATCGATGTATCTTCTTCAACACGATCCTTGGTATCTACTTGCCAAACAGCCCGTTGTTCAACCGAGCTTCGCAGCACCGGCCGGGGGCAATCAAAAGCACACGGCACTCACAACCTCGGTCTCAGCCAGCGCCATTTTCTTTTCCACATTTGATGTCCATTACACATCCATGTGGAGGGGGGATACGGTACGGCCTGAGCAGTACCAAGCCGAGGGAGAAGAAGCCGGGGAAGAAATTCAACTTGTGCAGAATACGCTCAACACTCATCGAAGGTCCATACCACGGCATAGACTACGCTGGGGGCAAATTGATGGGGCATATTCTGCACCCGCTGACTGAGTCAACATATTGAGCAAGGTCAAAGACATCCACAACAAGTCAACGTATTAGACAGCCTAACCGACGCAGCCTGTCGGCCTGTCACTTGTCTCTCGGCTAGGCAACCAGAGGGTAGAACAGTCTTTCCACCTGCTCGGCCAGCCGGCCTGCCATGACCCCTCGGCATGGAGTCAACTCGGCCAGCCGGCCTGCCATGAGTCCCTCGGCCGAGGGTAGAACAGTCTTTCCACCTGCTCTGCCACTTGGCCACTTGGCCACTACGTGACAAAAGGTGAAAGTCTATAAATACTCCACTTCTCTTATTGAGAAAAGGATCCGAAAATAATCCACAATTCATCTCACAATACACTAAATCTGGTATAAACTCCCTTATCTCTCTACAATATACTTTGCCAAGTAACACACAACTTAATCCCCTTTTAAGTTTACTAACTTGAGCGTCGGAGTGAGTACGCTCGGTACCAAGCCGAGCCCTCAGTTTTTTCATTGTTTCAGGAGAGGCCGAAAGGAAGAGTCAAGCAAAGTCATCATTCTACAAGCTTACGTGGTAACAAATCCTGCTCCGGAATTACACACGGAACATATGGCATAAGATGAAACACAAGTACATATCCATACATTCACATTGACCTTCACGCCATCCATTGTTACCGATTTGATTCTACGATTTCATGATCCCACGATAGAATTTAATAAAATTCCTGTGAGTTATTGGTCGGAAATTACATAAGGATTTAAATGTGAACTAGTTTTGTGGCCCGTGAATTTCACGGGATATTTTGTTTTTAGTGTGATGTTTTTAGTGTTTCTAGTAATTGAGACTTTATAAAATATCAAATCACATAGTAAGGAGTCGTTTGGTTGCCTCGATAAAACGTAGGCATTGGGAAATCCCATGAATTGAAAAATCAAGACTTGTTTGGTTGACATATTTTTTGTAAAATGGAGGAATTCTAACTTCCTAGGAACTTCCAATGCCTACATAATGGGGGAATTGGCTTACCTAACCCCCCCTAGGTAATTGAAAGTTCCGGTGGAATTAGATTCCTACATTGATAACCAAACAAGTTTTCTCAAATCACATGAATTCAATGTAGGAACTTAATTCCTATGAATTAGCATTTCCTAGGAAAATCTAATGCCTTCATGAACCAAACGACTCCTAAGATTACCTCATGAATAATTCATGATAGATCGTGTACTAAAAATACGGACATTGACATGTTAACATAAATATCAAAGTCGATAAATTAAAGAGTGCTATTTTTTCAAAGGTAAAATGATGAAAAAAAATCAACAAATACCAAAATAAAAAATACAGTTGAAAAAAAACTAAAAAACTATTACTCATTCACGTTGATGTCGTCAATCTTACACTTAGTTTTTAATATATAGTTCTTTAAGCAATCCTAATATTTTATTTCTCCATATAATCTTCTTTTTCCAATGAATCGTCCTTATAAAAAAGTAACTCAGTAATTAGTGAGAATTAACCAACAAAACAGTGGAATTTTTTTTTATACAATATTATCGTTATTAACTTAAACTTCTCTTAAATAGAGAAAGAAAGAGGGAATAGGAATGAAGTCTTAGAGATGTAAGTATGTTAACCTTTGAATAGGTCAACACCACAAATTTTGGTAGACCCTAAATGAGAACAAAACAAATACATACGATGAAATTGAAAAATGTGATCAAAACTTCATACCAATGGAACTTGCACTAAAAAAGAAATAAATTAGTTAATAATCTAAAACCTTAATACATTTACCTTAATTGGAATAGAATCATAGGAAGATTAGTGACACATTTAGTTCTACTAACAATAGGGATGGGAAGAATTTTGGTTTATAAATTTTGCCTTCCAACAAAAATATATAAACAATTAAGGATGTGTTTATGACTTTTGAGCATCATTTTTTCATTATTATTAAATTTAATATAAATATAAATATGAAACAAGGTTCATGACTTTTGAGTTTTGAGCATCATTTTTTTCATTATTATGAAATTTAATGTAAACATAAATAAGGAGTAAGGAGAAATGGAATGTATAAGGTTTGCTTGATTACCAATAATTATAATTTTTATTTTTGTTTTTACAAAATCTACTTTATACAAGAGTGGTTTAAGATATTATCGTATGTAATTAAATATGACATATAGATTATGGTAGATAATTTGGCTTGCCTTTTAATTAGATTTATAAATTATAGATTTTTTTATTTAGATTATAGAGTTATAGATTTTTCTCAGTATTATGAAGTCTAATATAGACATAAATATGGTGTAAGGAGAAATGGAATGTGAAAGGTTTGCTTTATTATTATTATTGTTATTATTATTATTATTATTATTATTTTACACAATCTACTTTGCATGATAATGGTTTAGAAATTCTCTTCCGAAATTAAAATATGACATGCAGAATAATAATGGTAGATAGTATCGCTTGCTTTTTAATTATCTTATGGAATTAAAGTTAAATAAATAGGTAGATTAATAACCAAATTTATGAGAGGAAAATAAAGAGTTTATATTAGGTTTTTAGTGATTGCAACTACTGTTTTTTTAAATTTTTTGGTACTTATAAGCACATGACAATTTTGGAGATAATTAACTTTTTAATACATAGTTTTGCCTTTTTATAATAGGATTAATTAATGAGAATAATCCATACTATGTGAGGTCTTCTTATATTAATCCAAACTATGCATTAACCCACTTTAATCCTAACTATTCTACTTTCTTCACTTATTGCACTTGTCCATTTTGTTACCTGCTAATTTCGGTAATTTGTATTTTTTTTGTTTAAAAAGTCAGCCTCCTTCAACAATCTTCTTCCTCTCCCTTTCTTCCTGTTCTTTGTTCACTCTCCTACTGGTTCTTCCCCTTCTTAATTTTCTTTCCCAAATAATCATCTTCTGATTCTCCCCCCCAACTAGTAGTATTGGTCTCATCCCTTTATTCTCAAGTCTCAACCATCATGTTCAATTCCTCCATCACCCATCGACCAACACCATACTCGGCCTCCATCCTCTGCCACGCACACCGCTCTCGCCATCAACACCTCAACCAACAACCGTGTCCAGCTATATAACCACCAAGACGAACTCGTCTCCGTCGTACATCACCTAGCCCAAGTTGCCACCACATTCCTTTTGCTCTACCTCCTTCAGCATCATGGTTAAACACCACGGTTCCGAGCTCGAACTCGGAATCGAAAGCCAAGCACAAGTTCGTCTTATTCGACTACAGCGAGCATCAATTACAACCACCAGCCATGTATCACCACCACAACAACAACAACCTGATGTCCTGAACGAACCAGCAGGAGCTCCCAATTCGCACCACCTCACTCCCCCTGCTGTCCGTACGACGCACATCTCCAGCCACCGAGACCGCCTCCGCTTCTAGTTGCGTTGTTGTCGTTTGATCGATCCAACCAAGTTCTGAAATTTTGTGATTTTTGAAGAGGCCGGAGGGAGTAATGAGGATGAAAAAGACGGTCTTATCCCTTATTTCATTTAAGTGCAATGGCGTTTTAATTCGTTGAGGCACGTCATTTTGGTTTGTTTCAGGTATTTTAAAAATGTACGGATCAATTTATGTGAGGAAAGAGATCATAGAGTAGAAGAAATCGGTGAAAATTCCTATGCCATTAATTTGGATTATGTAGAAGAAGGAAAAGGAAAAAGGAACGAAGGTGGGTTATGTAGAAGAAGGAAAGACCAGTTCTTGAGGTAGCAGGTCACTTAGGAGCAATATGGGAAAAAAGTAGGATAGTTAGGATTAAAGTGGGTTAATCCATAGTTTGGATTAATATAAGAAGACCCCCTATAGTATGGATTATTTACATCAATTAATCCTTTATAATATTGTATAAAAATAAACAATTAAGTAATTAATATAGATGAATTAGTATTAACCTCTATAAAAATGCCATGTGAATTAAAATTAAATATTTTAAGTAGTCTTTTAATTATATTGTATAGATAGATTTTACCTCACTTTCGTGCCTTTTGTATTTCTTCCCTCTTCAGATTACCCACGTGATGCTTTGTCTTATCTGCATTCACATACATTTCACGATGCTTTAAAATTCATATAAAAAATATATTGACCAAAAGGTAAAACATCAACATGGTAAAAACTTCACAAACGAATCAACATTGTCACATGTAAATCATTGAAATTAAACCAAATGGAAAACATGAATTTAAATATAAATCAAAGGATTTATAAAACCAATAACATAACAAATTAAAATATACTTTATTAGACATAATAACAACAATACTCAATAATAATACTCAATATACTCTCTATAATCAAATAAATAAATTAAACCATAAAATATAATCTACAACTTAGAAACTCATGGGCAAATGAGCAATAGATTTTAAATAAATATTGTGAATAGAAACTATCATAGGTATTATAGGTTTTATAGCCATCACACAACCATAGACTCCCATATTTTAATTTTATTTTTAATTTATTTTGCGGTATTATTAAATTAGATATTGATTGCTGAGCAATTCAAGAGGTGAATTAAATAGGGAAAAATGTTAATGAAAATTATGGGTATTAAGTAGTATAAAGAAATCTAATCAATTTATTAACATATTATATTACAAAAATTAATTAGATAGGAAGAAATTTTATTTAATTTGGTGGGTGTTAAGAATTATGAAGAGTTTTAATCAATTTATTATAATATTTAATTAAAAAAATTAATTAAACAGGAAAAAGTGTTAGTAAAAATGGTGGTTGCATGTTAAGTAATATGAAAAGTTTTAATTTATTAACATATTTTATTACCAAAATCTCAATTAAAATGTCAATTTTAACTATAAATTATGACATTTATTAACATGTTTTAATTACAAAAGTTCAATTAAAATGTCAATATTGATTATAAATTATGAAATTTTGATGTAAATTTGTAAGGGTTACATAAATTAAATTAATTTATAGAAAAATGAATTAAATCTATAAAATAAGATAATTACGTGGCAATGAGTTTTGATGCTCACATTTATGTGGCATTTACGTGGCATTTACGTGGCATTTTTGGAACCTACGTGGCTTTGTCTGCGTGGCGTTTATTAGTCAATTTAGGGTAGCCTTTTAATTATATTTTATAGATTTAGTTTTGTGACCTGAGATGACTCGAACATAAATTTAGGGTCACTTGTTCGACCCGTGGCTTTACTAAATTATTGAAACACACATTATTAAATCATACAGAGCAAAAAAAAAAAAAGTAAGATTGTCAAAATAAAATTATTAAAAGTAAAATAAAAAAGCCTAACAAATCTACTAGTTAACCTAACTTGAAATTTGACACAATTAATATAATCTAACATCGATTGTGAGTTAATAATACGGAGAATTATTAACAGATGGAGTAACGACACTATACAGTAGGTCCTTACAGAGCTAAGAACCATTACTAAATCCTAATACATTAAAAATAGAAGAAATTGAAGTACAGGAAGTAATTGATTGAAGTACGGAAGTAATTCAGTACGGAAGTGAAAGACAAGAATACGCGAAAAAAAATTCATATTTGAAGAATTGCGCTCAATAAAAACGCTAATGTGTTAATGTACCTTAGTTTCCGAGCTCGAAACCGCAGCTGCTGCTTTTTTGTCCTCGATTACTGTAAAGTCTGTAATGACAGAAGAATCCAGAAGTTAAAATAATTAAAGAAAATGATATACAAGTACTAAGCAATTGACAACTAGAATCGAAATAAAATAAGCTAGATGAGCAATTCACGCTTGAGGATTTGCAGGAAGGAAGGAGGAGAATTAGAGAACTGAGAATGACGAAGCGAATTGAGCAGAACGAAGAATGGAGATGAGAGTTAAAAGAAATCAACTGAAAAAGAGAGATAGAGAGAGAAATTAAACTGATGAGTGATCACTTTGCGCGCTCTGTTACTCATAAATGCTCCCTTTGTCCAAACTTTGTTTAATATAAGCTCCCTTTGTCGCAACTTTGTTTAATAAGACTTGCTCGGTTTGCATTTTCTGTTTTAAGTTTAGTAGGATTATCGAGTAGATAGCACTTGTTTATATGAGAATGTATACAGAAAAGCACAACAGTTTTTTTTTTTCTTTTTTTTTTTTAAACAATAAAACGATTTATATATATATAAGAAAAATTACAAGAGTATCATGCTATAAGAATTACATTTTGCGTAGCCAGTAGAAACATCGAGAGCAATCTTAACTTCTCAACTGTTACAAAATCGAAAACGACACTTGCTAAATTTATAGCTATATTCTTTAATATTATCTATGGTATTGCAAATATGTACCAGAGCTTTGTTGTTAAGGCTAATAGCTTCGACAAGTTGTTGAGAAGAAATGAGCTTCCGCATAGTTGTGTTCCAACGCCCATTGCATAGCTAGGAGTAATGTTGTTGATAGCGCATGAATGGGTGAAGACGACCGAATTGTTCTTCCATGGAGCTCTTTAGTATCCACAAAAAACAAACTAATTCCATAAATTCCATATTCTTTACCACGGATTGCAGCCACTTGTATTTGATGGTCTTCAATATATGTAGTTGGACTATTTGTTAGCGGTTGTGGAATCCATTTATTACTAAATAAGAGGAGTTGTTGATGTGTGAGATCTTTACTTCGACTTAGTATTTGGTGTGGAGTAACATTCATCTTCCGAAATTCAGTATCATTTCTAGCAAACCAAATAGCCCATAAAGTAGAGCAAAATATAGTAGTACTATATCTGTAGTGATGACAATCGCTCTTCACCAAAGAGATAAAATGAGAAATCCATTATTGTAGTGGTATATGTGGATTCATAGATGCGTGTAGTCCTAAATCCTCGCTTTTCCATATGACTTGAGCCACTTCACAATGCCTAAACAAATAATCGCTATTTCTGGATGTTGTTTACATAAGATGCAATGAAGTGGTAATTGTAAACCTTTTCACAACAATAGTTCATTTGTTGGTAGAGTATTATGCATTAGTTTCCATGCAAAAAGCTTGCAGTATGGGTGTAGCTTTAGCTTCCATAATAGGCGCCAAAATCTAGTCGACACATTTTGCGCCAATTTTAGCATTTTCAACGATAAGAGTCTTGTAAGCTGAGCTAACCGTGTACAGTCCGTCACTTGTATTCTTCCAATAAATAAAGTCATCTGCATTCACCTTTGGTGGCTCCATGCTGAAGATACACCGGAGTGAAGCAACATGAAAATATTTGCTGAGTGTTTCAATATTCCAATTATCATCCTCCTTAGCAATCGCATGTATTGGAAGTCAGGAGAAACTTGATTCTGCAGTATTGGCTTAACACCATTAATCCAAGGATTAGATAATATGTTGATTTTTGAGCCATTCCCAAGCTTCTAAGCAAATCCTTCTTAAAATTTGTTTGCTTCTTTCAATATATTTTTCCAGGCCCATGAAGGTCTGCAATGACTGCTTTTTAGAGGTGGTACGACACCAAAATCCTTGGAGTACTTCGTTTTAGCACCTTAGAGAGAAGTAATTGTGGGTTATTCATTACCCTATGGTAATTCTTGGCTAGTAAGGCTTGATTCATCACTTGTATACTGCTTAATTATAAGCTGCCATACTCTCTTGGCTGATGCAAGATATTATTCGAGAGCCAGTGAATAGTTCTTTTTTCCTGGGCAGCTTGTATACTGAGATCAGATGATTAAGGGAAGCAATGAGCACTGCATTTATCAATACTAATTTAGCTGTCTGGGAAAGATTAAGGGTAATTTAGGAGGTTAGTTTGTGTGTCACCCTATCCAAAAGATATACAAAAGCGACAATTTTGTTGCGCCCAATGTCTGATGGAGCTCCGAGGTACGTATCAACGCACTGCGACCACATTCCTACATGACATGATGCATAAAGAGGTAGAGATGTACGTGGATGATATGATTGTCAAGTCCAAGGATAGAAAGGGGCACATTGATAACCTTCGCAAGTTCTTCCTAAGACTACGAAAGTACAACATGAGGCTCAAAGCTCAGAAATGCGCGTTCGGGGTAACGTCAGGCAAGTTTCTGGGATATGTCGTCATTTAACGGGGAATAGAAATCGACTCTTCCAAAATCAAAGCTCTAATCCAAATGCCACAACCTCAGACAGATAAGGAGGTTAGGGGATTTTTAGGCAAGGTGCAATACATAAGTCGATTCATATCGAAACTTATTATGATCTGCGAACCCATTTTCAAAAAGCTAAAGAAAACAGATCATACCATATGGGACAACGACTGTTAAAAGGCGTTTGACAAAATCAAGGAGATACAAGCCAAACCACCAGTGCTCATGCCTCATCAACGAGATCAATGTAACACCCCCATATCCAGAGGAGCCTTAACTAGGCCTTCCTTAGCATATAAGGGCGTTACCATCTCGGTTGCCCGAGGACAGTAGTTATCAAATGTCAATAAAAGAACTATTAAGTTATATTACAAGTGATTCAAACCAAAATACAATACAAAGGTACAACTCAAAGACTACTCGCTATGACCAACATATCTCGTGAAGACTCATCCCTGCCCGGACCTCAGCTATCAACAACATCAACACCTGCTAAGACCGACTGCTCACCATAAGGGATCACGGCAGACACATAACAAACAAACAACCACACAAGGTCGATCGAGACAAGATAAGACAATGGCAACTACAAACAACAATATAAACAATGATATCACCCCAACCGCAATCACAACAATCCAACCAAACTGCCCCCGATCGTCCACCTTTGGACCGATCCCGCAGCTGGGGGACCGCAGCCGTTCCCACCTAAGCCCCGCTCATCATACCGAGCGATAACCCTGTCCATTAATGTGCACATCCCCTTCCGTGGCGGGTTCCACGAAGGGCGAAACTAGGGCGTGAAGCCACTCCCGCAAGTGACCCCACTCAGCCGAGAACGCATCTCGAGAACCATCATCAGCAATCACAACCACAACCACAGTACAATCAATTACTATATCAAACAACCACAATACTACCATAACGACCGACACACTAGACTATCTACAGAAACTGAGTAGGCGAACCTACCTTTAAGCAACCGCAACCAATCCATGCCGACAGATAACACATCCAGCGACCAAGCAAAGCCTATAACCACCATACGAATATCTATTACTAACAAGCAAACCCTAACTAAAGAGACAAAGACACGGATGATGATTGTGACATACCTATTAGGGGAAAACTCAGCAAGAGATCGCTACCCGACACCAGTGACGCCCTCCCAAGGTTCAAAGATCTTCAAAAAGGCTTCCATGGAGGTTTTGAGGTGAAGGGAAGGGAAAGGGGCGACTGAAGGATAGGAGGAAAGTGGCGGAAGTGATTTGCGGATTTAACAAAACGCGATATAAAACCCTCGCTGAAAACCCGGTACTCGATCGAGTACCCAACCTACTCGATCGAGTGGCCCCCTACTCGATCGAGTACCCTAGCTACTCGATCGAGTAGCCTCTACTCTATCGAGTACCACTCTTAACACGCAACTCAAACAGGTTTTGGCCTACTTCCCTAAGACTACTTCCGCTCCCAAGGTTGGTCAAAGATGGTCAAAGGGTCCCTAAAAGGGCGGGTATTACAGTCTTCCCCCCTTAAAAAGAACTTCGTCCCCGAAGTTCACCTCACCCATCTCCCGCTCGAGACACGAGAACAACACGTCCTTACTCATCTTCCCGCTCAACCCATTACTCCCTGGAAATACCATTCCCCCCCCCCCCCCCCCCATGTCATCATCATCACCGTCTATACATATATCTAATGACTTTTACTACTATCATGCAAGCACTATTACCGTTAACCGTTACTTTATATACATATATAAAGCATCCATCTCGCAATGCGAATCGCCACGCACGATCTCCCAACATACAATAATTACTATCCAACCATCAATCTAGCACATGTCTCATATCAACTTTCAGGTGGTACAACTAATGCCACCATGTTACTTGGCAACGCGATTCAAATACGACCACACTCATCTTAAAGAATTAAAGAAAGTAAGTCGTTATACTTCAGAAATTTTTTTTTTTTTTTTTACATGATACCAACCACATTATAAACAATTACCAATAACATTATAAACGAGCAAAACATTATTCAAAACAACCTTTTTATTTCGCGACATTACTCTTCCCCTCTAAAAAGGAACTTCGTCCCCGAAGTTCACCACCCAACTATCAACGCGTATTACTTATTATTTGTATCTTAACATTAAAGGAAACCATATTATTTGTTGTGGACGTTACTTGCTAATTATACGCTCGTTAAGTTAGAAATCATACGCAAGTCACCGGAACAACTAGTTACCGTTGACAACACACGTTAAAATGATATGCACAAATATAGGCGAAGTTACCATTCCAATAAATAGATCGTAATGAGGCGTATGCAATATTAACAAGAAATTATTACCGCTTCACTAATCGTAACAAATATGCTTATAAAACTTCAATCATGACTTGTAACATATGAAATTAACGGTTCAAAGGTGTTACTACGTACTCACAACTACTTTAAACATTAAACTCGCAAATATAAAACAATTGAACATTTTTAATTTCCAAAAACCTCCTGTAACAGTGCTACTCGATCGAGTAGGTAGCGGTACTCGATCGAGTGCCATGCTACTCGATCGAGTGTCTTGGCTACTCGATCGAGTGGCCTACGGTCGAAACTTTTCTCATTTCATCCCGTAGCTACTCGATAGAGTACGGGGTACTCTGTCGAGTACCTACGGGCCAATTCCTCATAAAACCTGTCACGAGTTAACACCCATGCGCATATTTGTCATATAAAACCGAGTCGGGACGACTCCCGACTTCTAGTATCCTGCAACCAGTTAGAATATCAAATCCGGCCTTATGGCCAATCATACAAATCCAACTAAGTCTCAATAATAAAAGGAAACAACTACCAAAGTCTAACAACAATATCACCATCTAACATCAACTACTATCAACAAAGATAAGAACGAGGAGTATCACTCCTCCTGCTGCTGCTGCTGCTCGAACATCACCTCATCATTACCACCACCACCTCCGACCATGCCCGCACCTGATGAACCCACTCCCGCATCACCTCCTGCTCCTGCTCCCGGGCCCACGTACCATGGAGTCAAGCCACCGTAAGGGAAGGACTGAGGTGCCCCCCACGTCGACTGATCCACCCCGTAGGAATGGAAAACTCCTGTGTAGTCCCCGACTCCACTCCACCAAACCGGGTGGGGTCCCTCGGTCCCTATCCCCTGAGTGTACGCCATCTCGTGCATGTTCCTGAGTGTCAGAGTAGATGACACTCTCTCCGCTAAGTAGCTGGATCGCGTCTCCGGGGTGTCGAGGTAAGGGTAGCATGGAAAAGTCTGCTGCTGCTGCGGTGCCACTGGCTGTGGTCTAGCCTCCGGGGCCCTCTCCCTCACTCGACGGGGTCCCCTCACCACTCTAGGTCTCTCTACCGCCTGAACTCCCGCATTCTCGCCCTTCGTCGGCTCCGGCATCTCCTCAAGGATGGTACCGTCGATGAGATAGGTCTGTAGCTGGCGGGGTCCGTCATCATCCTCCTCCTCCTCGTCATCCGAGTCCACCGTCACTACCGTCGGCTCCAAGGGCTCCGTGGGTGGGAGGTGCTCAGGAGCTGGAATCTTCATCCAACTCATCCCATGCACCCTCCATGCTAGGCTGCCGTCACCAAGGTCCTCAACCATTTCGGTCGAGATAGTATTCACGGTCCATGGTAGGCACTTTGGGGTAGCTAGAGGCACGTACGCCGAAGAAGCCTCAAAGGAGGTTAGCTTTTCAGCTAACCGAGTGGCAATAGCACCACAACTCAGTTACCGGGAAGGGGAAGAAGCCATCAAGGCAAGAGCAAAGACAAACTATAGAAGGAGCATTAAAGACCACTTTCCTGGCCCGCTCCGGGTTGAGGTACGACATCGAAGTAAAACCTCATGGTTATTCAATTTCCGATATCCTTTCGGTCATAGAGGAGGTTCGAAAGAGAACGGAGAAAGACCCTCAAGGTAATATGTTGAACATCATTAATCAGCATGTTGCTCGAGGTGGGAGCTTGCTTCCCAGTCAAGCAAGGCATTAGGCGCGACGCCGCACTCAGTGGAATGTCGGTAAAGGAGTCCTTGGGAGGCTTGGCCAACCCAAGGTGAGAGGCAAACAGGTCCATAGTCACGTAAAAACTGGTATTCATCAATCTAAACTCGACAATCGACCCATTTGGGTCATAGTTAAAAGAGCTCATGAACTCCAAGGTAAGAAAAGGGTAAGTATGCTTCCTCAGCCTATACAAACCCGTAAAACCCAAGGTCTCGAATATGTGACGGACATCCGTCTCTATCCCCAACTCCTCTAATACACTGGTGTCTATACACTTTGTAGGTCTCAATTTGCGTTTTTGTAAGGCTACAAAACGCTCCCTTTGCTTGAAGTCAACAAAAACAACTGTAGGGTATTCGGGGACTGTGGGTACCACAGGCCCACTTCCTTCCCCTAACTCAGGTGGGTTACCCCTCCCCCGTTTGCTTTGGCGGGTCCCAAGGTTCAGTCTCGGCATCTGCTTTAGGTATAAGGTCAAACAATTTGTATAAAACATGTAGGCATATACTTCATACAATTTGAGTTCTGTACACTTAGCAAGTTCACTAACTCATCAACCAGTTCAATATTGAAGCACATAAATCATGCAATTAAACTTAGATGCTCAGCTAGGTACACATATTTCATCAATAGTTTCCTCAATTTTAGCATATAGTCTCAGTTTGTAGCCACTTATAAACCGCAATTATGAAAATTTGGCATGTGAACACATATTCTCAGCAATTCGAATATCCTAGCATGCTTCTAAAGGTCGTTCCATTTACATTGCTATTACATGTTACTAATTTAAGGGAAAGAATAATTTATGGCATATCATCATCACTTTCATATTATGTTCAACAACTCAACTAAAATTTTCAGACGGTCTTTACAGCTGTGAAAACTTCGGCATATATTCATCACTCATCGCTTCTATTAGCATAATGAAGTTCAACTCATGCTTATACTGTCAATTACAACATCAATTTTTTTTCAATTATAAATCCCGAATTTCCATTTAAGGCACTTTTAAGACGGAGTTTTAAGGCAACTTTCTAAGGTAAAATCACCAAAAATCTATCCTCCCACATGATATAAACAATACTTAAGGCTCAATTCTACCATCTAACCATTGTAAAACAATCAAAAATTGATTTCAATTTTGGAAACCCTAGAAATTTCGAGTTCATCCTTGCAATTTCTAATCTAATTTACAGCAATTAACCACCAACAAACATGGAAAGAAGGCATGTGAATCATGTTTCAGCAATTAAAAGCATCAAATTGGTCATTATACTCGAAAATTTCAGATTGTTTTACTTTCCTAGCACATTCAAAGCAATAAACCATGTATATTAGGAAGAATATCATACCTTGATTGATGAACAAAGTAGAGAAACGAAATTAAACTAAGAAATCAACCCCAAAAATCACTACTAACCCAAGAGAAAGAGAGGATTTGAGAGGAAATAAGGAATTTGAGAGTAGATTAGGTGGAGGTGTGTCGAAATATAGAGGAATAAGAAGAAGAAATAGAAAGATGAAGGGTTTTAAGAAAACCCGTAGGAATTACTGCACAGTAACCTACTCGATCGAGTGCCTGGGGTACTCGATCGAGTACCACCCTACTCGATCGAGTAGGAGCTAAATCATCGAGTAACTGCAGGAATTTTCCCACATCCCGACATCATAGCTTCCTAATTAGATCGAGTGAGGTCTACTCGGTCAAGTAAGCACTCGCACTCGGTCAAGTATAGTTAAGTACTCGGTCTGAACACTAAGTAACTCGAAGATACCTGCAAAACAACGCCGCGTGTCGATTCCAAACTAAGTTCGGGATCCGACACTAATTATCACATTCAATCACGTTTTATAACCATTGTCACACAAAATACAACCCTTCAACAACTAAGAGACATATCACGTTACGTTATACAAATTACCCAACTCGGTCTACCTGTCACCGAGTTATTTATGAACCTAGTCGTGTCATTTTATTACACTTAAACTTACTTTACGTGCTATTACTAAACTCGTGTTTACTTCAAATTGAAACGTATAATTTACATTAATTCCTCCTTTCACTTATCACCTAATTATACACCTTGTAACCCACTTATTCAATTATGTCTTACATTCCATCCCAAGCAATCTATCTTGCATAAATCAAATACTACGCAGCGGAAAAATTTCAGCTAAATAGCAAAGCATAAACACATTACCACATACCGTGATTCGGATTATTACTCATCTATACTATAATTATCATTATAGTCCTCGCGGTAGGATCTATAATCTCACGTACAACTTCCGTCATCATTAATTTTATGGCAAACACCTACGTGTTCACTATTCATGTTACACATTCGATTTCACACTTTCCCGCATCTCCATGACGTATAATCTCGTCACATAACTCCTAGCTATCATATAAGCTCACTAATCATCCAACGAGCTTTAATAATCTCATCAATAATTACCATACTCGGCCCAAACATTACTATCACACCTCTATTAATTCTAACAAAAACTTAACCGGAGGTAGCTCCGGCACAATTAACATACATAGCACACATAGACACACGGACTCCACATTCCCATCCCATGTGATTGGCTTAAGCGTCATGGGGCCAAGATTTTGAAATGAGGGCGCCTAATCACCCAAAACCTTGCATCAGCTGGGCTCCCATTACACATACACCAGGTTCATTTTATTAGACTCCCTACGTTCATTACGTTCATTTGTTACAGGTTCCAAAATCGTCGCTCTGATACCACTTTGTAACACCCCCATATCCAGAGGAGCCTTAACTAGGCCTTCCTTAGCATATAAGGGCGTTACCATCTCGGTTGCCCGAGGATAGTAGTTATCAAATGTCAATAAAAGAACTATTAAGTTATATTACAAGTGATTCAAACCAAAATACAATACAAAGGTACAACTCAAAGACTACTCGCTATGACCAACATATCTCGTGAAGACTCATCCCTGCCCGGACCTCAGCTATCAACAACATCAACACCTGCTAAGACCGATTTTGCTCACCATAAGGGATCACGGCAGACACATAACAAACAAACAACCACACAAGGTCAGTACTGAGACAAGATAAGACAATGGCAACTACAAACAACAATATAAACAATGATATCAGTCCCAACCGCAATCACAACAATCCAACCAAATTGTCCTCGATCGTCCACTTTGGACCGATCCGCGATGGGGACCGCAGCCTGTTCCCACCTAAGCCCCGCTCATCATACCGAGCGATAACCCTGTCCATTAATGTGCACATCCCCTTCCGTGGCGGGTTCCACGAAGGGCGAAACTAGGGCGTGAAGCCACTCCCGCAAGTGACCCCACTCAGCCGAGAACGCATCTCGAGAACCATCATCGGCAATCACAACCACAACCACAAAGACAATCAATTACTATATCAAACAACCACAATACTACCATAACGACCGACACACTAGACTATCTACAGAAACTGAGTAGGCGAACCTACCTTTAAGCAACCGCAACCAATCCATGCCGACAGATAACACATCCAGCGACCAAGCAAAGCCTATAACCACCATACGAATATCTATTACTAACAAGCAAACCCTAACTAAAGAGACAAAGACACGGATGATGATTGTGACATACCTATTAGGGGAAAACTCAGCAAGAGATCGCTACCCGACACCAGTGACGCCCTCCCAAGGTTCAAAGATCTTCAAAAAGGCTTCCATGGAGGTTTTGAGGTGAAGGGAAGGGAAAGGGGCGACTGAAGGATAGGAGGAAAGTGGCGGAAGTGATTTGCGGATTTAACAAAACGCGATATAAAACCCTCGCTGAAAACCCGGTACTCGATCGAGTACCCAACCTACTCGATCGAGTGGCCCCCTACTCGATCGAGTACCCTAGCTACTCGATCGAGTAGCCTCTACTCTATCGAGTACCACTCTTAACACGCAACTCAAACAGGTTTTGGCCTACTTCCCTAAGACTACTTCCGCTCCCAAGGTTGGTCAAAGATGGTCAAAGGGTCCCTAAAAGGGCGGGTATTACAATCAACCTCTTGGTTTATTTCTTACAGTGACCAAAATAGTCATGGGGGCTATGCTAGCACAAACCGTCGGAAAAGAAGAAAGAGCTATCTACTACCTTAGTAAGAAGTTCTTGGAGTATGAATATAAGTACACACCACTCGAAAAGACATGCCTCGCTCTTGTGTGGGCAACAAAGAAGCTACGCCATTACATGCTTAGCTACTCCGTCAAAGTGTACTCCAAAATGGATCATGTCAAATACCTTTTCGAAAAACCCGTTCTCAACGGACGCTTGGCAAGATGTGTTGGAATAAGTGTCCTCCGACAATAATGCGATCACAACTGTCGATCATAATGATCACATGTTTAAATCTCATTTTTAAGAATACGTAAGGGATGATTCATTTTATAGTCAACTGATCAACATTAATCAGTAACGATTGGCTTGCTAGAGTTTGACGCCATCTTGTCGTGGGACGGTGGTGGTCAGTTGATCCCTTAAGGTCACACCTAAAGGATGATGCCCTAATCTGTAAAGTTGATTAATTGTATGACGATGCAAGTTAATCAATTCCTTAAAATTGAACAATTCAATTTGTGAGAGAGAATATTGATATCTTATTGTAATGGGATTAAATAAGATTTATTTTTGTAATTGAAATACTTTATTACTAAAATTGTTTATTGTTTGAGAAACAATAGAGATAAGAATGAATGGTTAATTAAAATTACAAGATGTTGTGAATTATAATTATATGAACCATTTTATTTATGTGATCAAGTATCACAGTCAATTTTTGTATGTAATTTAATTAATTTATAAAATGATATTTATGTGATAAATATGCATTAAATTAATTAATAACATGTAACATACTACATGTGACATATTGTGTGACAATTGACAAAATTGACAAAATAAAATGGTAGTCCATTTTATGGAGAATGGACCGAAAAAGGAGGGAGTATTAGTGTGTTTTGGTTGTTTTATTTTAATTAATAAAGTGGCATGATGAGGCCTACCTACAACTAGCCTTACACCTACTCTTACACATTTGTCTTGTGAAGACAAAAAGTAATAAGAAAATATGCCATCCCTTGGCATATTCCCTCCCCTACCACCGGTTTTCATATAGAAAAGAGGAGGATTTTCCTCTTTCTTTGTATCATTCATTTTTCTATTCACATGCGATATTTTGCACATGCATTCTCTCTTACATAATTCATTTCTTCTTCATCAAAACATGAGATTTTTGATTCAAATTGTTCATAAAAGATTACTAATATTATTAGTGTAATATATGAGTATTAGTAATCAATTTTAAGGTAAACTACTAAACAAATATCTAGCACATACTTCCTCCATTCAACTCCACTCTACCACTTTCTTTTTTCACGTTTGTCAACGCGTGTTTTACACGCTAAATATCATTAGCTACGTATTTGCAAAAATTATAAAAGTTAGATATTTTTAATTTACTCGTAAAGACGAATTAAACAAGATCCCACATGAATATATTTCCACTTACGTATCGAGAGAAAATCGAAATTGAATACACAATTGTGAATAGTGTACAAAAGTGAAATAGGTAGAGTGGAGTTGAATGGAGGAAGTATTATTTAGTGGGGATAAGGGATAATCTTGGATGCAATCAAGAGGAGTGGCTTCTATACTTGAAGTCTTTGGAGGATCATCCTATTACTCATCATAGCTCAAGAACAAGTGAAGGTAGGAGACCTTACTTGTGCCCACAAACCGAAATATTCAATGTAAGGAACCGATTTTCCTCTACACTTATTTATATGTTTTGCATGCATAAGATCCTTAAGTTTTTATGACTAAAACTTTAAACTAAAATATGTGATATTTAA
The DNA here is from genome assembly GCF_048544455.1 of Silene latifolia. Lineage (NCBI taxonomy): Eukaryota > Viridiplantae > Streptophyta > Magnoliopsida > Caryophyllales > Caryophyllaceae > Silene > Silene latifolia. The sequence continues at coordinate 27,228,649 of NC_133528.1, forward strand.
AATATGATTTCCAACAAGTGGTATCAGAGCATTATGGTTGTTGCATGCAAGATCGGGATCGTTTTTGCGAGATAATACGATTAATGAATAAAACTTGAATTTTAGGATTTATGAAGATAAATCACGAAATAATTTTGCATGTTAAAAGTTTCTGGTCCTAAATGGATTTTAGGTCATATGGGACGATTTATGGATTTTTATTGTTCATTTTATATATTATTGGCATTAAAATATGATTTTTATGAGAAAAATGTCATTTTTGGACGAAAAATAGCTAAACTTCGAATTTTCCAATGGTTTTTGGATATGTTTTCACATGTAATACATACTGATGGCCTGTAAATTTTCATGTTAAAATAAGTTGTTTTGCTCGAAATATGAATTTTATAAGTTAAAATCGTATTTAAATGGGTAAATAGGTTAATATGAGTTATATTTCGAATCTGGTCATGAAAATTTAGTATGTTGTCAAATGCAATTTTACAAAATTTGTGTAAAATTTATGGCTATAGTGAAGTCCCTTTGCATGATTTATGAATTTTTGATGAAAAATCACATAAATAGTGACTATAATTAGTTATAATGCTAAAACATACTTCATGACTAAAGGAAAAATGTCACATGTTTTATTTTATCATATATTTCAGATCTTAAAGTGAAAAGTTGATGAAAATAATTTTTCTCATATTTTAATGGTCATATTTGTTAAAATCGATAAACCGCAACATTGTTTTTCTCAATAACTTTTCGAAATTTTTAACCTAAGTTTTGAACATTATGAGTGTCATGGTATTTTTTTCCAGAATGTTCATGAGTTTAAATTTCAAATTTTGAAACTATTTGAAATTTTTATAATTTAATTTGAAGTTTGTAGCATAATTTTGTATTTTTGGTCCATAATGAACAATATTAAGAAATCAAGTTGAATTATTATCAAAATGTTAGTGAAGACTAAGTTTTGAGTCCTAAGATGGTTAGGGTAATTAACTTGAACATAAATATGAATTTATGTAACTTGTTGTGATTTTAACAAGTTTATAATCACGTAAATCCATAAAAACCGATAAAATATACGATATTGGCTCTTAAAAGGCGATTTAGCATAAAATTGAGCATGTTCATACATATTATAATGCTACATTTTATTTATGATTGTCGTATTTTATTTTTATGTAATTTTTGAATTATGTAATTTTACTTAGTATGGCCTTTGTTTTAATTGTTAATACCCAAAATCTATGGGAATATCGATTCGGTTGTAATTATTGTGATCTCGTATCACCGTTTTGTAATTTAATAGATTTAAATTTTTAATTACAAATGTATAATAGGAAATTATGTAATTCATTTTGTAATTTAATTATTCCGGAGTTCCTTCTATACGGTGCCATTCGAGAAGCCGGTCCATCAAAGAAAGTGTTACCTTGAAGTGCGTGCCAAGACCGAAGTTCAAGGGACCAAAGGAGTTGGTTTCCGAATTTGTAATAGTTTATTAGATTTACTATTTTAGGAAGGCCATACTAGGATTTTATTTTTATGCTTTGCATTTTATTTATATATTGCATGCATCGCTAAATCGCCATAACTAAACATGCATTCTATTTAATCGATTTTATCGACCGTGTCAATTACAATTATCGTAGTTCACCGCTTTAGTTCACTTAAAACGTGATAGATAATAAATTGACACGACCTCTCGCTAAAATAAACAATTGAGACTTAGCCTTACCAAAAAGTAGAAACCATGAAAACCTATTTCGTGAGGGGAGTGCGCTCGGCCACACCGGGGTACAAACCTTGTTACGTAGGGGAAGTGGGTGATAAATGTCTATCCACCGAATTCATGTTGATAAGGGATGAATCGGCTACACCGTGCCCAAGTTATGTGAATTTGGATCATGGACACATTTATTCGAAATTTGGGTTGAACTCAACAAAAGTATTCTCGACCATAGCCGGATGTGTTTTGGGCTAAAGATAAATATTAATGTAATTTTATCGACCAAGAGTTCTAAAAGTAGAATCGATTAAAGAGTTAATCCACCGAGTTATATTGATAAGGGATGAATCGGCTACACCGTGCCCAAGTTAATATGAATTTGGATCTTGGAATCATTTATCATAGTTGGGTAGAGGTCACTATGTAAATGCTTTACTTGTTAAATTATTTACAAGTATTATTATAATGATAAATGTTTTGTTTTCATTATTCCGTTAATCATATTTTTCTAATTCTTTACCTCAAATTATATACGATATCATTTCGATTTTAGTTCAAATCTCCATTAAAACATCGTAACTAAAGACAAAATTTGAATTTTCTTCTAAAAACCTCGTATTATCCATTGTAAGGATCTCTTGTGAAGAGTATAGATAAAAGTTATTCGTGATCAAAAGGGTTTTTGATTCTTGACTAACATATCTACTTACAATGAATTGTTTCTCATATGCTTAATTGAGTTAAGTACTTTGAAACGTTACATCATTTTGGTAACTAGATTTGTAGGAAATCAAAATTGACCAAAATACCGCAACCACTTCAATGAAAGTTTTAAGACTAAACGAATGAATTGAAGAGTAGTCTTCATAAAATTCAATTTTGCTTTTCTAAGCAAAGACTCGTTGAAATGAGTGGGAGCATTCTCTTAACCGTTAAGAAAAGGACGAGGTTCAAAGAAGTAAAATTAGAATGGAATTGATACAAGGTAATGTTAAAAGTAAAGTTATTGAAAATAACGATACTAAACCTATCAATCACGACCAATAAAGTTTCCATTGTCTTAATTGTTGGACGCTAGAAAGGAAACTACCCCAAATTATTGAAGAATCAGCAAGTTAGTTATGGGACATCTAATGGGACCTTCTTCTTTAAATGTTTATTTGATTGACATAAATTTTGCTAGTACTACTTCGTCAATATTAGAAACCGGTGGTGGTTTTCATCATTGTATTTGATACATAGGACGATTAGAATATGACGACTAGCAACAACGATGTCGAGAGATAGAGTCATTGTGTACTCAATCTAGTTTTGGGTTTATATTTATACCTTAATTATGACTATTAAGTGAATAAACTCTAAATAAGAATATAAACTTGTTAAGATACAATAGAGGTTTCACTTTTGTGACCCTATACACCACAATTTGATGTATGGCTAGCCCATTATCAAGGTGAATATATTCTAAACCAAACTAGAATGATACATCATGTAGATGATGCAAGACTCAAATTGGTAACCCAAGATTAAACCTTAAATTCTGGAATGATGAACGCAAAGAGTTATCGAGTACTCTTGAAACCATTAGATTGTTAATCTTATGGTATATGCGTATCTTGTATTCAAAGCAAGATGTCTCGTGCCTTTTGGTTGAAAAGGAGATCGAGGTTGTAAATCATTGATCCAAAATAGGTTGATCATTTTCAAAGCGAATAGAGAAATCTTTGAAGAAGTTCAAAGAGTTCAAAGAATCACGATTTAGTCGTGATGGGATTATCAAAGTGAAGACTTTGATATAAGCCAAAGGAAATGTGATATAGTATCGCAAATTAATCTCACTTAGCACGCATCATGGGATAATGTGTGGTTGGATACAGAAATCAAACGCTATTCGATATGGTTTGGACTTTAATCAAGTTACTTTGAGTTACTTGATCCTTTTGGGGATTTTATCATATTGTCTAAATAATTTTTCCACTAAATCTAAAATGATTCATATGAGATATGAAATGGTAGGGTACCATGCTTGTAAGTTTTCACAAGAAACAAATGCTCATTTTTCTTACTATAATCACGAGTACAACGGGTTTGTGGCTCGTGAAGCTGTCTTTCTAGAATACAAGTTTATTTCTAGAAGACAGAGTGGGAGAAAATATTCAAGAGCCACAAAAGAATTGTGTCAAAAATTGTATGTCACAAGAAACTGGTCTTTCTTGGCTACATGAGACGTTCTGTGTAAAACGTTGTTTCTTCGAAACCTAGGAGGTTAAATTCATCACTTGTTGAAGATAATGAATTCATGTTACTTTTAAGAAAGTAAAGAGCTTGCAACTTACAAAGAAATTGTTTGATTCAAGTTAATTACTTCTGGAAAGTAATGAACATATGACTTACATAAGAGTGTTTAAGTCACAACTCAATACAAGGCTTAGAGCCATGAAAATTCGAAATAAATTCCAAGTGAATTGTTAGATATCAAAGCTTGATTGTTAGCAAAGGGTTTTGCACAAGTTGAAATGCTTAAGTCTATTTGGATCTTCTTAGGGATTGTGTTTCATTATGAGATATATAGCGAGTGAATCTAAAACCCACTTCTTCAATTAGAAGGAATGTATTCAATACATATCTTGAGTTTTGTAGATTCTTGCAATCCTAAGATAATGTGAAACTTAAGAGAGGGTCTTAAGTAGGACATCAATGAGTTGGAATCAATGTTTTTATCATGTTATAAAACTTTTCTCGATAAGTCGAGAAGTTGTGTTTATACATGGAGTTTAGTGGGAGTTACGGAAATTTTAATTAGTCTTATATGTGGATGACATATTGATCATTGAGAATGATTTAAGACTTTTGGAGTAATATAATACATCTTTAATATCCGGTTTTATGGAGATAAATCCACGTGATATTAGCGTCAAATAAGAAGTCTTATGTTGATAAGATTCATGACTAATTCAATCGACTTGAACATATTTGATTGATTCCATTTGCTTCCGCTGCCGGATCAATTAAATAAGTAATGATGTATAACACTTCATATACTTTGAGTATGATGAATTGTTTCAAATCGAATTTAAGTAATAGTTATCAAATAGCCATATTGATTATTCTTAAGTGCTTGAAGAAGCATTAAAGATGCAAAGTTAAGTGTTTTTGCAATTCACAAATTTGTGTAAGGGCTTACACTAATGACTGTTGAGATTGTATAAGGTTTCGGACAAAAATCGTATTCGAAACACCTAAAGATGGTTAATGAACCATTGTGGCTATGTTATTTAAGAAGTGGATTTTCTAGAATTGTTCTAGGCAATAAATAACAATGAGAGATACTTACAACGAAAATTGAGTACACTTGCAATCATGAGATGTGCAAGAGGATGGATCCCGCACACTGTGAAAACAGTGGGAGCTATTCTAAGGCTAGAGAGCTTATGTCTAGATTGGATCTAGACACGTACTCAGAAAGTTTTGTAATGCAAATGTATACATTACAAAGGAAAACGAGTATGTAGTAAGGTTGAGTAAGGTACAAGAAGTTGATAAAACCTATTAACCAAAGCCTTCTCATAGGCTTAACATGATGAGTCATGTCATATGTCATTTCAATTGCATTGAGATGAACAACTACATATAAGATGAAAAATTGATTATAAAAATATGAAGTAGTAATCAGGTATTGACTATTCATATGAGATAATCACATTTGTCGTTCGAGTTTTTAAATCTAAAAATTCCTTTTATACTTTGTTACATCCAAACGGGTTGTAGAGACAATATTGAACCCCGTTAAAGTGAACTCGGATTAACATGGTATTTGCCCATAGTCACTTGTATGAGGTGACGTCTCGAAGTGACTAGAGTGTGATGTGATTGATGGCAAGTTCAAGTGTCATAGAGTCATATGAGATGACTAGTCGATCACATAGACAGACTGTTAGGAACACTTTGTCGGGCCCAGTGACCGCTTATAGAGTTCTGGCAAATTTATAAAGCCTGGTCGTGGCGAGAGCTAATATAGTATTCTAATGAGTCGATTCTTTTGACTAAAGACCGTTCGCCTAAGGTGGCACGGTTTCAGATTAACTTTGATTTATGTTAGTACGACCTTCGTAAATGGGGTCAAATGGGCATATTTTGGGTTATGATGGTTGTGGCTAGTCGAAGGAATAGTGCGATAGGAATTGTCCACCCCCTTGTCAGGGTTAAAACAATATCTCAGGGCCACTCGAGGAGTAATAATGAACTGGAAATGCGTGGCCACGCTCGGAAGGTATCTATGGTAGATAATTCCGGTCAAATCAGTTATTCTCCAGATCGAGGAAACCACTCTCGATATGATCACTTGCAAGTACGACCTGAAAGACACCTTGCATTGAGTGGGAGATAGTAATAGGACAAGAGAATTGGTGACGCACACTTGTCAAGGACAAGTGGGAGATTGTTGGAATAAATGTCCTCCGACAATAATGCGATCACAACTGTCGATCATAATGATCATATGTTTAAATCTCATTTTTAAGAATACGTAAGGGATGATTCATTTTATAGTCAACTGATCAACATTAATCAGTAACGATTGGCTTGCTAGAGTTTGACATTACTGTCGTAGGACGGTGGTGGTCAGTTGATCCCTTAAGGTCACACCTAAAAGATGATGCCCTAATCTGTAAAGTTGATTAATTGTATGACGATGCAAGTTAATCAATTCCTTAAAATTGAACAATTCAATTTGTGAGAGAGAATATTGATATCTTATTGTAATGGGATTAAATAAGATTTATTTTAGTAATTGAAATACTTTATTACTAAAATTGTTTATTGTTTGAGAAACAATAGAGATAAGAATGAATGGTTAATTAAAATTACAAGATGTTGTGAATTATAATTATATGACCCATTTTATTTATGTGATCAAGTATCACTAGTCAATTTTTGTATGTAATTTAATTAATTTATAAAATGATATTTATGTGATAAATATGCATTAAATTAATTAATAACATGTAACATACTACATGTGACATATTGTGTGACAATTGACAAAATTGACAAAATAATATGAAGCTTGCCTTATTGGGCTACAAGCAGCCGTAAGTTTAGGCATCAAGAATTTTCGAGTTCATGTAGATTCGTCCTTGATCATCAACCAAATTACGGGATCCTGGAAATTTGAAGTGAAAGTCTAGCACCATATCAGGCCAGGATAGACCAAGTTGCCCAATTCTTCGACCAAGTGACCTATCTACACCTACCTCGAGAAGAAAAGCAGTTTGCAGACACTCTTGCAAAACTTGCATCTCTGATTAACATGTCAGACGATATGGTGGAAATGCCTTTATGCATCGAACGACGGTCAGAGCCAGCCTATATGCATCACATTACAAATGAAGAGGAAAACCCACGGGAGCCTTAGTTTCAGGCCATTCTAAACTTCAAGCTCAATGGTACATATCCGCCGGATATGGATAAAAGGGGACAACGCGCTATACGCCTACTAGCCTCTCAATATATCCTCATGTAAGGAGAATTGTATAAAAGAACACCTCTTGGTGTAGTCTTGCGTTGCCTTGATCATTCACAGGCACAGAAAGTGATGGAAGAAGTCCATGATGGAGAATGTGGCCCTCACATGAGTGGACCAATGATGGCAAAGAAAATCACGCATCTGGGATACTACTGGACCACAATGGAATCCGATTGCATCAAATATGTCAGACATTGTCACAACTACCAAATCTTTGGGAATGGGCAACATGTCCTCCTTCACTACTCTACACCATGACATCTCCTTGGCCATTTTCTGCTTCGAGAATCGACATCATCAGGAAGATCACCCCAGCCGGAACAGGAGGTCACTGTTTCATTTATGTGGTGATCGACTATTTCACCAAATGGGTCGAAGCGACATCTTATACTAGTCTCACAGCCAAAAACGTGGCAAAGTTCATACAAATCAATATCATCTGTCGATATGGTTGCCCACATGAGATCAACAGTGACAATGGATCACATTTCCAAGCTGAGACTGGACAATTGCTAGCCAAGTAGAAAATCAAACATCACCATTCTTCGCCATACAGACCTCAAACTAATGGCGCGGTAGAGGCAGCTAATAAGAATGTTGTCACAATCCTCAAGAAAATGATCGATAATTATCGAGATTGGCCCAATAAGATACCATTCGCCTTATGGTGATATCGCACATCCGTTAAGACGCCCACTGGGGCTACTCCTTTCTACTTAACTTACGGCATGGAAGTTATACAACCAGTTGAACTAGAGATCCCATCCTTACGCATTCTGCTCGAAAACCAAATTCCAGAAGCCAATTGGAAAAGATACAGATATGAAGATCTCATCCTCTTGGATGAACGAAGATTGCGTGCATTACATAATGTGCAAACATATCAGGCACGTATCAAACGAGCCTTCAACAAAAGGGTTAAGCCTAGAAACATTAAAGAAGGAGATCTAGTCCTCAAATCAGTCAGAGCTCTTCTACCTGATGATCCACGAGGAAAGTTCAAACCCAACTGGGCCGGACGATTATTGGTCAAGTCCATACTCCCGGGGGTGCGGTTAAAATCACAGACCTAGATGGGAACGAATTTGCCAACCCAACTAACCTCGACCAACTGAAACGATATTATGCCTAGAATAGGACATAAACGCGCCTCGCGTAACACCCACGTGCCGCTCATGCGACACAAAATAAAAAGGCCCCTGGCCCGTTGCAATAAATCTCATATCACCTTGCTCTTGCATTCTGACAATTCGTCATCCTCATATCGTCAAATAAATTGAATTGTGTTTTAGGAGTAAGTAAAGCTCATGCTCAATTTCTTATTTGCTACAAGCTCTTGCTTAGAACAATTATTCTTTTACATTTACTTGAACTATGCGCAAGGGTTTGATTTCATTTTTTAAATGAATACGTATGCAATCCTTCACAGGATACAACCCATTATTTCAAAAGTAAATAGAAGGACATTTGCTTTTACATTTGAAATTCGATAAGAATAATAAAAGAAAGAAAAATCACAATAGTTTCATAACTAATAAATCTTCTATTCATTTTCTTCTATAAATAGTAATAGTACGCCACATAATATAAAAATGATAACAATAAATAGGCTAGGATTCTAAAAACCCCACCACTTAATAATAATAATAATAATAATAATAATAATAATAATAATAATAATAATAATAATAATAATAATAATAATAATAATAATAATAATAATAATAATAATAATAATAATAATAATAATAATAATAATAATAATAATAATAATAATAATAATAATAATAATAATAATAATAATAATAATAATAATAATAATAATAATAATAATAATAATAATAATAATAATAATAATAATAATAATAATAATAATAATAATAATAATAATAATAATAATAATAATAATAATAATAATAATAATAATAATAATAAATAATAATACTACAACTTAGGCTACTCTTCCATATTTCATTTGCCTTTGTCATTTTTATCATACTTTTTATCTCGACCACGAACCAGGCGCTCCTGCATTATCTCAGACCTAATCACCAAAGGTCTCTCTCGCGGTCTAGCTTTTCCATTTCGATCAACCACCATTTCTGCGGCAGGAGAAGTCTTCGGTTTCCTCGACGGATGACCAACTCGGAATCCGGCTTCTTCCTCCCCCTCAGTCAAATACTTCTGGTTCTCCTTTGCTACCTCACGAATCTTGTAGTCAACTGGCTCGCGCTTCCTCAATTTCTCGCGCTCCTCGGGAGTAGTAGCCTTTCTCCATTGCAAGTATGAATCTAATACCCATAATGAACTAACAGAATAGTGTAGGAACCACATGTTTCTCTGAGCCCACTTGAGGGCTCACTCTCTATGACTCTCGGTAGTATGCGCCGCTGCAGTCTGAGGAACGGTATCAAGCTTAGGAATCTTCTGTTTAAGGCTCACTTGCCTCATCAATCTCTCTTGGAAGATGCATACCATGAATTCCAAGCCAGGAATGCATACCGATCGAGTCGGATCTAAGGATGACACTTCAGTGACTGACTTGAGATGCCACCATGGAACGATCCATCTGATCAAAGGGCCACCTTTATTCTTTAACTTGTTCTCCCAATAGTTGCAAACCCGAGTGAAGTCCACCATATAGAGCCTGGTCCTCATCGCAATCGACCGAGCATGATATCCTGGAACATTAGTTGGGGGCTCGATCAACCGCAGACGCTCCATGAGCCAAACCTACCAAAGGCGGGAATTAGTATCCAACCAAGAAAAAAATGGTTGGTACTGTTACGTGAAGGTTATTACCTGCAAAATGATAGGAATTCCCAGATAAGGAAGCTCACGATTGGCTTTCCTATTATCCAGCCCCAAAATGATCTCTCCTAGGCACAAACAATCTGGGCTCCTACGCAGCTCCATTTGCTCAATCAAGCTCAAATAACGAGGATCTCCTCTCATTTCCTTATCAACATGCCCTTGGAGGACATAACCATGCAGTAGGCAAAACCCGAATGCCCTACGCCTTGCCACGTAAGAAATAGAAGGGTCTTCCCTATTTATAAATCGATCAATAAAATCAAGCATACGGACTTCTTTTGAAGTCACAAGACGGTCAACCTCAACTTTAGTTAGTCCAAGCAAATCTCTAAACTTGTTTTTATACCCTTGAGAGCTAGAGGGTATGGCAGGCAGCCAGGCATATTTTCTGAATCCCATCCTCCGATTGCAGCAATTTCCTCAGGAAAAGGACATATATCACCTCCAGGGAAGGCAAACACATGGAAGTTAGGGTCCCAATATTCGAGACAAGCATCAAAGAATGGTTTCACAACCTTTACCAATTTGAGACTCATGATTGACCCCAAATTGAAAGCACCCATATCATGCTTCTCAACGTTTGTAAATTCGTTTGTCCACTCCTTGAGACGATTTTCCAAGGCATCCATGATTTGTAAATTTTCTATGTAATAGAAGAGTTTTATATAATAGACGGAAGAAGGATGGAGGAATTATGTGAATAAAAGCTCCCTCAACGTCTATATTTATACTAAAAGTTGTTTCCTAAATTCTGTCAGAACTGAGCAACTGAGGAAATGGCGGAGCACCTCCTGCGCCTCTTCGAAGGATCGCAGCTCGTACTGAGCCCTTTCCTCAGAGGATTTCTGTGATTTTCCGCGTTGGATCTTTCCTAATTCCTCTTGATTATAATTTCATATTCCTATAGGTTATTATTTTGGTAACTCCGTCAAGTTGTCATACTTTATGTTTTCTAATTTTTCGGGCACACTTTTCGAGACGAAATCGACATTTTCGCCAAATAAGCACACTTACCCATTTCATTTTATTTTCTTTTTTGGGGGAATCATTTCACTCCCCGTTTCACATTTCATTTCAAACTTATACATTTCTTTTTTTCATTTTTTTTAGGGGGTAGCCCTCCCTACCGTCCGGTCATTTTTTGGCATTTTTTTTCATTTCTGCTCGTTTCTGGGCAATTTTTCGCTTTTTTTAGGTCTTTCTTCTGATTTTGCGCTAATTGAAGCCATGTATACAATATGTGTTTACATGTAATTCTATGTAAATTTCGACAGCATGACGGCGTAAACCGTCATCTACCAAACTTGTTCTAAGTTAACCTGCAGGAATAAACATACAACCAAGCAGCAAAGGCACTCAGGCCATCATATTTACAACCAAAATGCTATATGTACATCAAACTGGGGGGCTCTTGCCCAAAACAAGTCCAAAAATCCAAAATAAAGTCCTAAATGTACAAAATATATACAACACAGCCGACGACAACACAAGCAAAGACAACTACTCCTAGTCGCCACCTAGCTCGGTGGCCCTAGCCTCAAGAGCAGCGATCTCGGCGTCCCTGACCTCCAACTCCCTTAACAGGCGAGTCGTCTCCTCTTGTGACTGTGCCAGCTCCCGCTCCAGGTCGCGCTCCCTCTGCAAATGACAAAGAAATGCCTCATTTGAATCATTTCAAACAAAATGCGAGAAAATTACAACAGAAATCAAAGTAAATGAAAGGTTCATACCTGTCGTCCTCGGCCAACAGTAAGTGCCTCGATGGCTGTAGCCCGTAGCCGGTTAGCCACCCTCCACAATGCCACGTACCGAGACGGCGCCATCTGCATTTCAATAAACAAATATTTTCAATCAAGTGAACAAATGTATTCTTATACAACAAACGAAAGCTAACTGAATCGGAGGCTTACCCTCCTAACCAAGTGCTGCCACTCCCCCAGACCAGCATTTGTCACCGCCTCCCCAAAGTCGCGGAGCTCGGAGATCGTCGTCATCCCCACCGCGTCAGTGTACTCCAGGGTCTCAGGGTACGCTGGGGGCTCGACGCCTGCCTCCTCAACCCCCTGCAAAATTCAAAAGAAGTCTTTATTCGATGATAATTCATCATTTTATCAAGTCAACTCGAAAGGGGAAAATGAAGCACTTATCACGACCGGCCAGTATGCCAACCTCTAGCGAATGAACAGAGAGTACTCCTTACCAGGGAGGAGAAGAGTGTCGCCACCAACGCCTGCCAGGTCAGACTCTCTCTCAGCGTCAGAAGGCTCCTTAAACATCGTCCGAGGAGGATCGATGGGAACCATGAAGGCATCACTAGAGCACTGACGAGTCAAGCGCTCGCCCAAATACCACACTAGACCCATGGACGTCCTCAGCAACAACCGACTCGAACTTCTATGTCGAAGGACCTCGGCCACGAAAGGAGGAGCGTCGGGGTAGTCCACCCAAGGCCTGGGCACCCACTAAGACAAGCAAATAAGAGGTCATTCTTATGATCACTTCTGAGAAATAATGAATAAACAATAAAGGAAAAGTGATCAAAATACTTACGTCACTCAACTTCAGGGCATTCACGCCCCGTCGACAGACATCGTAAGAAGAACGTTGGCTCTTCTTACGACACATCACCCAGTCCCGCACCACTGGGTAAGCCCTCGGTTCAGGCTCCGTCCTCTTGGGTGCAAAGCCCGGAAAGTAGGAGTACACCCACGCCTACAAAGCAAGACAATCGATGATGATCTTTCAAGATTCGATAAAAGAAGAAGCAATGATTTTCATAACACGAAATGAAGGTTCATACCTCCAACAACAGTCCAGGGCCGACAGTAGCAGGAGAAGTCCCCTTCTCCAGCAGCTCAGGATGAACCATGGCCCTGATGTAGCGCGTGAGGACCGCAAAGCCAGGAGTGACCCAGTCCCAACGACCTAGGTCACTCAAGTTAGAAAGGAAGGGAAGAAGCTTCGTCGACAGCCTCCCCCCCCCCCCCCCTTGTCTCCAAGGTAGAGCGAAGACAAGAATCACCAAAGCCACAAATGAGCCCTTTGCTCCGCAGTACAAGGAGAAGGAGCCACCTCCCTCCTATCCATCATCACCAACGTCGGGGTCTTACCCGCAAAGTAATCCCTGACGTAAGAGCTCGGCACTAACCCGAGAACCGTAGCAGCACTCGCGGCCACGTTCCAGCCGATCAGCCTCCTGGCCTTAGCTGAGTCCACCCTCATGGCCGTCGACGGCCACCCCATAGCCTCCACTCCACACGACAGACCAGAAATCATGTCATAATCCTCCAAAGTGACCCCGACCTCACCAAAAGGCATGTAAAAGGTCGAGGTCGTGTACCAATACCGATTAAGGAAGGCTCAAATCAGGCAAAGGTTAGCCCGAAACTTCATTTCCTTGATCTCTCTCCACGCTCCCACCAAGGCTCCAAAAGCTCCTAGCTCGATGATGGCCTGCTTGTGACACCCCCATACTCCAAGTGCCTTACCAGGACAGCTCAGGTATAAAGCTGTCACCATCTCGGTTTCCCGAGGCAATGATAATCAAAATACAATAAAGAAACAACGTTTAAATAGTATAAAGTTTAAGTGAGTAAAAACAATCCAAAACCAACTGCCAAAATACGGTTTACATAATCTCAAAACAACTGTCTAAAAACTATCAAAACTACAGCGGAAGACTCTATCATCTGATGGCGACACATCCCAGCTATCCCATGTATCTCGACTCATACCTGCTCAACAACTGCTCACCATCCCCGAATGGATCACCACAGTTTTTAAGACAATTAAACGGGGTCAGTACTAATCACACAATTTACATAACTCAATAAAACAACAAACAACACAGCTCAATCGTCACAGATATACCCCGAACTCCATCACCAACTCCACAATACTGACTACACACTAAAGTGTGTAGCCCTGCCAGAGTACCCATCGCAACAGGTTACTCCTCGCCGCCAGTGGGGAACCGCAGCCGTTCCCACCTAAGCCCCGCTCATCTTCGTCGAGCGATAAACCCAAATCCATTAATGTGCACATCCCTTCTGTGGCGGGTTCCACAGAAGGCGAATTATGGGCGTGAAGCCACTCCCGCAAGTGACTCCACTCAGCCAGGGACGCACCCCGAAGAACACAGACAGAAACAATCAATCACAACTACTAATCAGCAATCAAACCCAACCACTGTCACAATACTCGTACGATAAAACTCAACAATCACAAAGCACAACCAACACATCATGTGACTAATACTGAGTTGAGAAACCCTACCTGGAATGCAATACAGTCAGACGATCTCAACAGCTATTATCAAAAAGCCTCCTCTACGAATCCTCCTCCTAACATATGATCACATAATTATTAACAATCATAAAAACTAACAAAAACCCTCAATCCCCCAAATTAGGGTTTAAACAAACTTAATAAAATACTATAAAATTGGTACGTAGATCTTACCCTCGACGCAAGGATCACAAAAATTTAAAGAATGATGAATTCCGACCTCTCAAGCTCCGGGATTTGTCAATAATGCGAAAGATGCGAAGTACATAGGTTGAAATCTCTTTTGAAGTGATTAGGTTTGATAAAAGTGCTTAATGATGATGACGGAAAGTTATATATACCTATTCGCATTATTAACAAAACCCGACAAAACATTACCCGTAAACCGAGCCACTCGATCGAGTAACTAGCGTACTCGATCGAGTGCCCCCTACTCGATCGAGTACCAAGGCTACTCGATCGAGTACCCTATAGACAGAACACTGTTTTAAAAACCAAAACACCCTTACTCGACAGAGTAAGGCCCACTCGATAGAGTACCCAGAGGCTCATAAAACCGTAGTATTATAGTCTTCCCTCCTTAAAAAGAACTTCGTCCCCGAAGTTCAAACCACAACAAAACCAAAACATACCACCACACTCCCGACACGACAACCAACATAAAATCAACATAAAAACATGCTACCAACCAAACTCAACCCGACTCAAACCGCTACAAAACATACCGACACAACACAAAAAGGGTGCAAAAACTCTTTGCGATCATCTCCTACCCTCCTAAAAGAAACAAGGTTACGTCCCCGTAACCATACATACCTGATCAAAAAGGAAAGGGTAACGCTCTCTCATGGCCTCCTCTGCCTCCCATGTAGCTTCCTCTACCTCATGATTAGACCAAAGGATCTTAAGCAAAACTGTCTCACCACTCCTAGTCTTCCTAACCTTCCGATCAAGAATCTGCATAGGCACCTCAAGATAAGACAAGGACTCATCTAGCTCTATGCTCTCTGCCTCTAACACATGTGACGGGTCACTCACATACTTCCGCAGCTGAGATACATGAAACACATTATGCACTCTCTTCAACGCAGCTGGTAAAGCCAAACGATAAGCAACCTCTCCAACCCGGTCTAAGATCTCATAAGGCCGTATGAAATTCTGACTCAACTTGCCTTTCTTCCCAAATCTCATAACTCCACGCA
The DNA here is from genome assembly GCF_048544455.1 of Silene latifolia. Taxonomy (NCBI): domain Eukaryota; kingdom Viridiplantae; phylum Streptophyta; class Magnoliopsida; order Caryophyllales; family Caryophyllaceae; genus Silene; species Silene latifolia. The sequence goes on from NC_133528.1 coordinate 27,244,196, forward strand.
TAGGAGACACTTTCAGAAGAACCTTGTCCCCAACCTGAAACTCTATATCCCGGCGATGTAGATCTACATAACTCTTTTGCCTATCCTGAACCGCTCTCATCCTTTCCCTGATCATCTTAATCTGCTCAACCATCTCATGTACCATCTCTGGTCCTAGAATCACTGCCTCAGCACTGTCGTCCCAACAAATCGGACTCCGACATCTCCTCTCATATAAAGCCTCAAACGGTGCCATGCCAATACTGGTGTGATAGCTGTTGTTGTAAGAAAACGCAATCAAATCTAATCTCTGCTCCCAGTTACCACCAAAATCCATCACACAAGCTCGTAACATATCCTCAAGAGTCTTGATTGTTCTCTCAGTTTGACCGTCTGTCGCAGGATGAAATGCTGTACTTATCTTCAAAGTTGTTCCCAAAGATTCCTGCAACTCTTTCCAAAACCTTGAGATAAATCTCGCATCTCTGTCAGATACTATGTCCTTAGGCACTTCATGCAATCTCAACACATGCTTCCGATAAGCCAAGGCTAATTGTGCCTTGGTCCATGTATCTTTTATTGGCACAAAATGAGCTGACTTGGTCAGTCGATCCACTATTACCCATATCATGTTGTTACCTTGTTGACTCTTTGGCAAACCCACGATAAAATCCATAGAAATGGATTCCCACTTCCACTCAGGTACCTCTAAAGACTGAATCTTACCTAGTGGTCATCGCTGTTCCCCTTTAACTCTCTGGCATGTCAAACAACGGACCACAAACTCAGCTGTCTCTTTCTTCATCCCAGGCCACCAGAACGTGTTCTTTAAATCCTTGTATAGCTTGTCACCACCTGGATGCACTGAATATGGTGTACAATGTGCCTCTGTCATGATTGTCTTTTTCATCTCCTCATCATTAGGGACACACCACCTCCCATCAAATCTCAAACTACCATCTGAATGAATAGAGAATCTAGACAATGTCCCTTTCTCTACTCCAGCTCTCCACTCCACCATCTTAGCATCTAAAACCTGTTTACCTCGAATATCATCATAAAGATCAGGCTGCACTGTCAAATCTCCCATGGCATCCCCTCTCTGCATCATATGTATCCCAAACTTCCCAACCTCGTCTCTCAACCTCATCAAAGATAAAGCTGTACACAAAGAATGTACACTCTTCCTGCTCAAAGCATCAGCAACAACATTGGCTTTCCCTTCAAGGTAGATAATATCCATGTCATAATCGCCAATCAGCTCCATCCACCTCCTCTGTCTCATGTTCAACTCCTTTTGAGTGAAGATGTACTTGAGACTCTTGTGATCAGAAAATACCTTAAAGGTCGCCCCATAAAGGTAATGTCTCCAAATCTTGAGAGCAAACATCACTGCACCCAACTCTAGATCGTGTGTAGGATAATTCTCCTCATAAGGCTTCAATTGCCTAGAAGCATAGGCAATCACTTTACCGTTCTGCATTAACACACATCCCAACCCATTCTTTGAGGCATCTGTATAAACCTCAAAGTTCTCACTCCCTTCAGGCAATGCTAAGATAGAAGCTGTGGTCAAACGCTCCTTTAATGTTTGGAACGCCGTCTCACAACTCTCATCCCAACGAAACCTGTTCTCTTTCCTCATCAACGCTGTCATAGGTCTAGCAATCTTGGAGAAATCCTTCACGAACCGTCTGTAATATCCAGCTAAACCCAAGAAACTCCTGATCTCAGCAACATTCTTTGGTGCTTCCCACTTGGTCACTGCCTCAATCTTTGCCGGATCCACAGCTACCCCATCCTTAGAGATCCTATGCCCCAGAAAAGCAACTTTCTCTAACCAGAACTCACACTTGGACAACTTAGCATATAACTCGTGCTCCCTCAAGGTCTGCAACACAACCCTCAGATGCTCCTCATGTTCCTAATTAGTCTTGGAATATACTAAGATGTCATCGATAAAAACCACCACAAACTTGTCCATAAACTAACTGAAAACTCTGTTCATCAAATCCATAAACACAGCCAGTGCATTAGATAACCTAAAAGGCATCACCACATACTCATAATGGCCATACCTCGACGTGAAAGTTGTCTTTGGTATGTCCACCTCCCTAATCTTCACCTGATGGTACCCCGACATCACTTCAATCTTAGAAAAGACTTATGCACCACTCAACTGATCAAACAGGTCATCTATCCTTGGCAAAGGATACTTGTTCTTCACGGTCACTCGGTTCAGCTCCCTGTAATCTATACACAACCTCAAGCTCCCATCTTTCTTCTTCACAAAAAGAACTGGTGCTCCCCACGGTGATACACTAGGTCTAATGTACCCCTTCTCTATCAGCTCATCTAGCTATTTCCTGAGCTTCTCCAACTCCTTAGGACCCATCCGGTATGGTGCCTTAGAGATTGGCCCCGTCCCCAGATTCAGCTCAACCGTGAAATCTATCTCCCTCTTCGGTGGCAACCCCGGAATCTCCTCTGGAAAGACATCTGAAAACTCACCCACCACTGGTATCTGATCAATTGTCGGACTCTCTATCCAGTCATCTCTCACTGGGCACAAGATCAACGGGCACCCCTTCCTCAGATAAGACTTTATGGTCACAGCTGCAATCAACTTAACTTTGGGTTTGACCACAAACCCACGATAAGACACACTAACGCCCTTAGGACCTCTCAAAGACACTTTATTTTGATGACAATCTATCTTAGCTTTGTACTTTCCTAACCAACCCATCCCGACTATCATCTCAAAACCGTCTAAAGGAAACTCTAGCAAGTCTATAGGTAGATCAACTTGCCCAACTATCATAGATACATCCCTATATACAACCTCCCACAGGATACAGACTCACCCGAAGGTATAAAAACTTGCTCACTTACAGACTCGTATACCCTCAGACCCAACTGTTTAACATGACTCGAAGATACAAACGACTGAGACGCGCATGAATCAAACAAAACAAAGGTATGAATACCATTAACAAGAAAGGTACTAGTGATAACATGTGCATCGTTCTCATCTGCTTTCTTTTTCATCATATACAGCTTTCCACTGGTCTTCTATCCACCTCCCTGGACAGTACTGGCTGAAGTATTCGGTTTAGCACCCGACCCCTGATTGTTGTTGTTGTTCGTAACTGGTTTCTGATAAGAATTACCGCCATTGCGGTTACCTCCACCCTGGTTGCTCTGACCTCCCCGGTTGTTCCATGACCCAGCTGTTCTGTTGCTCGCATAACTCTGTGCCGGACCCTGAGAATAGCTCCCCTGAGCCGATCTCTGAAAAGCTCTCGGTACACTCGTGCACTCATGTCTCTTGTGGCCTATACCGCCACAACCAAAGCAGGTCATCCCCCAACTACCACTACCACTCCCACGGCCATGCCCAAAGGAAGCCCTAGCACTGAACCCCGAGCCAGAAGAAAACGCTCTAGCCTGATTGTGGTTGCCTTTCTTGTAATTAGATTGTCCACCACCCTCGCTCTCAGCCTTTCTTTTCTCACCTCCCCTCTCCCGAGCCATCTCCACTAACCTCTCAGCTCTCCCAACTCTCTCATAAGCTTCCTTAACATTAGTAAGGATTCCCACGGGTAACTTTTCCATAATCCTGGGGGTCAACCCCTTCTCAAACCTCAACGCTAAGTTCTCATCACTCAATCCCATGTCCTCAGCATACCTAGACTTCTCATTGAACTGCCGGTAATACTCAGCTACCAACATATCAGATGTCATCCTAAACCCATCAAACTCCTCCCTCAGCTTACTCCTCACATGCTCAGGTACAAACTCTCTCCTCATAGCCCTCCGGAACTCTTCCCAAGGTATAGCAGGCAGACCCTGCTTCGCATACATCTCCCTAGCACCCACCTTCACCTTATCCCACCACTCACCAGCCGCTTCCCTCAAGTAGAACGCAGCTTGTTCTACTTTCATCTCATCAAGACAATGTACCAGATCCAGAATGTTCTCCATCTCACGATGCCAATTGTCAAGAAGAATTAGCTCCCCGGTCCCCTTATACTCTTTTGGGTTAAACCTCGCTATATATAGACTGATCTTTGAGTGATCAACCTCCTTATCTTTCCCCATTCTCTTAAGGGCCTTCGTAAGAGCATCTTGATGCTCCAACATCTTAACTATATCGTCAACGTTCATGCTCTTAGCTCTCGCATACAAAGCGGTTTTCTTTGGCGGCATCTTGAAACTATACAAGAAAAGGTAGACATAAACATACATACTATAACTCAAAACACGAAAACAGCCTGCCCATAACCCACTCGATCGAGTGCCAAAACCCACTCGATCGAGTGCCCCACGTACTCGATCGAGCACCCCGACTCCAGACCCAAAACAGACCTTCTTATCTCTAACCTACTCGATCGAGCTGACAAGCCACTCGATCGAGTGTCCCCTACTCGATCGAGTGCCCCTATGTACTCGATCGAGTACCCAAAAACACGATTCTGATCATAAAAACGTCAAATACCCACTCGATCGAGTCAGACCCACTTGATCGAGTACCTCACCCACTCGATCGAGTGCCCCCCACTCGATCGAGTCATGCAAACTCGTGAATACAACCCGCATGTTATCTCACATACCCCAACGTACTATACATTCATTATTATCTCAACATTGTAATTACAACTACGCATGCAAATCTACACAATTCTTCATACAATCAACAAAATAATCTACTTCATGTTATCAAGTGCCACATTATAAACAACCATCATGCTTCTTTATTCAAATCAACATATAAACATACTTCACCGACTTTTCAACCACAATTTCAATTCTCCACTTCCAACATTCAATGATTCTCAACGTATATCGTTACGTACTCATACAAACCAAAAGACAACACATACGACTCTGACATATACCCCCCCCCCCCGCCGCCCATGTGACCGGTTCAAAATTGTAGGGCGAGTTCGCGACTTTAGGACGTCTCCCAAGTCTTTGCATTAGCTCCTACAACCTTTACCCCGAGTTCATTTTAATTGACTCCCTATGTTCATTAGATTCATTAGTTACAGGTTTCAGGATCGTCGCTCTGATACCACTTTGTGACACCCCCATACTCCAAGTGCCTTACCAGGACCACTCAGGTATAAAGGTGTCACCATCTCAGTTTCCCGAGGCAATGATAATCAAAAGACAATAAAGAAACAACTTTTAAATAGTATAAAGTTTAAGTGAGTAAAAACAATCCAAAACCAACTGCCAAAATACGGTTTACATAATCTCAAAACAACTGTCTAAAAACTATCAAAACTACAGCGGAAGACATTATCATCTGATGGCGACACATCCCAGCTATCCCATGTATCTCGACTTGTACCTGCTCAACAACTGCTCATCATCCCCGAATGGATCACCACAGTTTTTAAAACAATTAAACGGGGTCAGTACTAATCACACAATTTACATAACTCAATAAAACAACACACAACACAGCTCAATCGTCACAGATATACCCCGAACTCCATCACCAACTCCACAATACTGACTACACACTAAAGTGTGTAGCCCTGTCAGAGTACCCATCGCAACAGGTTACTCCTCGCCGCCAGTGGGGGACCGCAGCCATTCCCACCTAAGCCCCGCTCATCTCCGTCGAGCGATAAACACAAATCCATTAATGTGCACATCCTTCGTGGCGGGTTCCATGAGAAGGCGAATCATGGGCGTGAAGCCACTCCCGCAAGTGACTCCACTCAGCCAGGGATGCACCCCGAAGAACACAGACAGATACAATCAATCACAACTACTAATCAGCAATCAAACCCAACAACTGTCACAATACTCGTACGATAAAACTCAACAATCACAAAGCACAACCAACACATCATGTGACTAATACTGAGTTGAGAAACCCTACCTGAATGCAATACTGATCGGGACGATCTCAACAAATTTGTTATCAAAAAGCCTCCTCTACGAATCCTCCTCCTAACATATGATCACATAATTACTAACAATCATAAAAACTAACAAAAACCCCCAATCCCCCAAATTAGGGTTTAAACAAACTTAATAAAATACTATAAAATCAGTACTTAGATCTTACCCTCGACGCAAGGATCACAAGAAAGTATAGGATGATGAATTCCGACCTCTCAAGCTCCGGGATTTGTCAATAATGCGAAAGATGCGAAGTACGTAGGTTGAAATCTCTTTTAAAGTGATTAGGTTTGATAAAAGTGTTTAATGATGATGACGGAAAGTTATATATACCTATTCGCATTATTAACAAAACTCGACAAAACATTACCCGTAACCCGAGCCACTCAATCGAGTAACTAACGTACTCGATCGAGTGCCCCCTACTCGATCGAGTACCAAGGCTACTCGATCGAGTACCCTACAGACAGAACACTGTTTTAAAAACCAAAATACCCTTACTCGACAAAGTAAGGCCCACTCGATAGAGTACCCAGAGGCTCATAAAACCGTAATATTACACTGCTCCTCCTCCGACGGTCTCCCGTAGGCCTCCATTATCGTCGCGTAGCCAGAAAAGGACCTCATGTTCCCAACCTCCTGAATCAATTTAACGCAAAGCTATCTTTTGTGGACGCGGGCCCACGGGGGCGCTTGGGAGAACAAGCGTTTGCATTTGTGGAGTCGCCACCAATTTATTGTGGGAAATTGGAAACCGTTCGAATACCTCGTGTCATGTCAAGACACAAAGTAGTGACATGAACACCAAGAACTCGTTACCCTTAGCATTCTATGTCTAGAATGACTCTCGTAGATGCCAATGAACACGGATGTTCACAGAGATCTGGAGTAAGGGGTGAGGGTACGTATTAGGAAGCTCTTTTGATCGAACACCTAATCACGCCCGCCTCGATAGCGGCCTCTACTAATGATTAGGGAAGATTGTCTATACTCGATATATTGTCGATTATATGCATGTAATGCAACATCCACTAGATTAATCCTAACATGTGAAGAATTAATACTAAGTCGGTAAACAAGTAATTTAACATACAATTGGGTCGAAGTTGGAGATTTAAGTTCAATTACATGTGAAAACATACAATACAATACAAGAAATATAATAAATACAACAAAGAAAAATTATTACAACAATTACATTGGATTAAATGATTTATGTCGAAAATACTTCTAAAATGGATAATTTGAGAAAGAAATAAATAAACAAATTAACGAACAGGAATTAAGGTGATAATACGATTAGTAGTAAATTAATACGTAAGCTAATAACTAGGTCAAGGCAACACGGGAGTTCAGAGACAGAAATCAACCAGGAACAGGCGCAGCAGAGCTGCGTCCCTTGGAAGAGGCGCAGCAGTTGCTGCGTCTGTTCCTTGACTCAGTTCTGGCTGTGAAGCCGGAATTGCAAGTCGTTAATATTCATTAGTGAATTTAAGGCTTGATTATATTATTTGACTCGGGTGAAAGTGATTAGCAGCTTATTTACACATGAATGAGGGTCATGAAAGCGATAAACATGAATGAAACCGATTAGAACAAATTATATACAAGATTAATAAGGTTAATTAACGAATTAAACAAACCAAATTTAGGTTAAACAGATTATTAGCGACGAATTAACGATGGTGAGGATGAATGAAAGGTGAAAAATATATCAATGACGAATTCCAGGGACTCAATATTGATGAATCGAACCTCTAAAACCCGAATTTGATTTTAATGACGAAAACCCGCAAATATGAATTACTTGGGATTTAAGTCGGGAATTTAATGACGAATTATAATATATGTCAGATTATTATGCTTAAGTTATTATGTATATGAACAATGAACAAACGAAAGAAAATAAAAGAGACGAATTGACAAAAGACGAAGGAAGAAGAAAGGAAGCAGGAACTGCGGCAGCCTCACGAAGAGGCGCAACAGGTGCTGCGTCCCTTCGAAGAGGCGCAGCAGTTGCCGCGTCCTTTCTCGACGGTCATCTTCTGGTAATTCGTAAAAAGGGTTTTAAACAAGGTTTTAGAAATCGGTTTTAGAAATACTTTCGACATAAATCTTACAATTGTTATTACAATAATAAAGAACAATAATAAAATAAGGATTTTACACCCTCAGACTTACATGTTTGACGAAACGAGATGAACTAAGTATACATTTAGTGATGCTCGACTCGAATGTAGACGAAAGTGCCCTCGTAAGAGGAAAACGAATAAGATTGATTAATGTTGATTATGGTGAAGTTGGTCAAATTGGTCGGTCATGCAAAACGAGGCTGGTATTCAGAAGGATCCGAGTTTACGTGGTCGAAAGTTCAAGCACGTAGACGCCAAAAAGTAAGAACGTGGTCTAGAATGTAAAGGGAGAAGAGAAGGGCGGACACTTGCGTGAGAAATATATAAGACCGAAGGTCTCTATTTATACTAATCACGCGGGGGAAATAGGATTTTCGGAGAAACTTTGGAAGTGAATCTCGAAAAAATACGAAAAATACGCAGAAAAGGACTTGGGAAGAGGCGCAGCAGGCACTGCGTCTCTTGGAAGAGGTGCAACACCTGCTGCATCCTTTCCCAAGTGGTTTCCTCCTGCGGAAGAAAGATTTCCGTGTTTTGGTTATGGAATAACGGATTAATCTTGTTTTCCTTAATATTTTGTGTGAATATTACGGGAAATTATTTGCCAAAGATTAAAAGATTGTAAAATATGGAATAGAAATATCCGGAACATTCCAGAACATTCTGACTCGGTTTTAGAAAATGAAGACGGTTTTATGACCCGGACTCCAAATGTACTCTAATTACTGCCAAAACGACCGTATCGGCACGTAGATGACAATTAAGAGGTAGACACAAGTGTTTGAGCGATCACTTGACGATAAACTTACGAACTGTCATAAATCGTTCCGCATACCAAACATGCGGCCCAATCATCACCGGGTGGCTTGCGGGAGGTGCAGAAATGAGGTATCTACAGAGCCCCCACTTTGACTGAGGCTTGGACAAGGCGAAAGTCAAAGTATAGCCATCAGGTCAATCGAAGATTACAACCTGACGACTATGGCGACGCGAGGCGGCTCAAGGGGTCTGAGCCAAGGACCTATCGTCGGGAACATTTTAGAGTCTGTCGACTATTGGGGAGGGTCGTTTAAAGTCCATTAGACTACGTAAGGAGGCTCGCCAGCCATAAGAAGAGACCATACCTAAAATTCCTTGAAACTTCAGGGAAAACAAAACGCGATATTGGGAGAAGACAGCAGGACACAGTCTGGAACTGCTGGGAGAAATCTGCTTGTGGTCGGCTTCAAACAAACTTCGGAAGGATTCGGGGTCGATGTTGATCTCTATGTCTCGAGAGGGAATGACTGTCGGTCATGAACTCTCGCTGGGGGAACATAATCGAGAACTGATCTCCATGTCTCGAGAGGGAATGTCTATCCGTGTACTCTCGCTGGGGGAACATAATCGGGAACTGATCTCCATGTCTCGAGAGGGAATGTTTATCCGTGTACTCTCGCTGAAGGAACAGAATAAAGGTGTGTCGAAACACCTGTCAAAGAAGGAATGCTCGTTGTGACATGCTAGGTCTTGGATAAAAATAAGGCGATAATTTGTCGTTGGCTTGGAAGATGTGGATCCGGGTGAAGAATATACGTCAAACGGACCAAATATGTGATATGGCATCAAGGAAGAGGCGCACCAAAGATGGGCCCACAAAATAACGAACTCATAACGAATTTTTGAAAATTCGTATGAAGGGAGGCTGAGGAAGAGGCGCAGCAAGAGCTGCGTCCCTTGGAAGAGGCGCAGCAAGAGCTGCGTCCCTTGGAAGAGGCGCAGCAAGAGCTGCGTCTCTTGGAAGAGGCGCAGCACTTACTGCGTCTATTCCTGGGCGCGTCTTTCCTGCGTAAAAACCCGATGAAATAGAGGGTTTATCTCATTTATTCGAAACACAAATTCTCAATTTCTCTCTCAAATTCCAACCATTTTCGTCAAAATTTGATCCAAAAGCTTGCATTTGCCATGACTAATCGAGGTATTTGTATCAATCTTGCATTTATCTTCCGTATTTGATCAAATGAGATCAAGAAAATTAGGGTTTTCGACCCTAATTAGTCGAAAATTTGGGGCTTTTCCCCCAAACGACTTTGCCTTGCAAAATTGACTTTGTAAATGGCTAATTGGTAATATAAGGATTATACCATATATTTGTTTCGAATTTTCGTTGAGTTTTGAGCATTTGAGCGAAATTGAGACAGTTTCACAGCTAAACCGTAAATCGCTTCGAAAATAGCCTTAGGATTGCCCATTTGTGACGAAACTTGATATTTGGAATCCTTGCATGGTGGGTAAACTTCCTACCATCTCAGAATTTTCATTTGTGACGGCTCTTTCAGGACACTTCCTAGGGCATAATCGTCGTTATAACGAAATGCTGTCGAAATTCCGACTCGAACCCATGACTAGGCTTCAACTTAGGCTTGACTTGACCCAAATTACCACAGGAGTGGATGGGTTTATGGGAAAATTGCCAAAGATGGCGAGAAAAGAACGATTTCAGAGCTCCGAAAACTCGAGAATCCCCTAATCAAGGCTTGTCGTCACTTGACGCGGCCTAATTTTACTTTAATTTTCCAGGTGACGAGGCTTCTACATCTGGGAGAGATCCCATGGACGTGGACACTGTTGTTGACCCTTCTCAGGTGCTTGAGGAGGCGTTGGAGGAGGCTTTCACCGCTGCGGTGATGGCTGCTGAGGACGAGGTCCTGGAGGAGGAGGCTGTTGAGGAGGAGGAGGCCCCGAGACGGGCCAACGTTGGACGGGGTGGTCGCCAGCTGAGGGGAGCACCTGCGTGGTCTGAGACCTGGGACAGTAGGCACCTGCTTTAGGCTGCGGAGAGTCACCTGTCCTATAGGACGGTGAAGAGCTTGGTAAATCGAATTCATCACTCTTCCTTCATCTTCTTTCATTTCTGTTTGTCATTCCTTTTCTTCTTCATCTGAGCTAAAGATAGCTTTTTTTTCAAATCAACAAAGGAGGCCGGGAACATCAGATCGTTCTCGGGCTACACGACGGCGATGGGGTGCTACGAGAGGCTGTCGGCTGAGGAGCGAGCCATGGTCGAGCGGGGAGCGTTCGGCGCCTTGGTGCAGGCTTGGAGGGATATTGCGAGGAGGAAGCTTCGGGCTAACCTCAGTCTCGTCCGAGCTTTCTTGGACCAGTTTTGGGAGACGACCTCCACGTTTCACATGCCTTTTGGTGAGGTGTGGGTCACGTTGGAGGACTACGGCATGATTTCTGGTCTGCCGTGTGGGACTGAGGTGGTGGAGTGGCCGGAGACAGCCATGAGGGTTGACTCGGCGGAGGCTAGGAGGCTGATTGGCTGAAACTTGGCGCCGAAGGCGGCTGCGGTACCTGGCTTGGTGCCTAGTTCTTACGTGCGGGACTACTTCGCGGGGAAGACCCCGGCGTCGGTGGTGACTTCTAAAGGAGTGCGAATGTTGGATTTCATCGATTGATTTATCAATAGGGCTGATCCCACTGTCTCTTATGTTGCGAGGCGAAGGGCATTCGGATTTTGCCTATTACATGTGTATGTCCTTCAAGGGCATGCTGATGAGGATATGAGAGGCGACCCTCATCTCTTGAGCTTGATTGAGCAAATGGAGCTGCGCAGGAGCCCAGCTTGTCTGTGTTTAGGAGAGACCCTATTGGGCTTAGACAACAGGAAAGCCAATCGCGACCTACCTTATTTGGGAAGTCCCACTATATTGCAGGTAAAAGAACTCTTTTTTTTTTTCTTTTTTTTTCTCCTTTTTTTTTTTTTAATACCTGCTTTTGGTAGGTCTGGCTTATGGAGCGTCTTCGATTGATCGAGCCTCCAGTTAATGTTCCTGCTTATCATGCTCGCTCAATTGCAATGAGGACCAGGCTTTACATGGTGGACTTCACTCGAGTTTGCAATTACTGGGAGAATAAATTGAAGAGTGAAGATGGCTCCTTAATCAGATGGATCGTACCATGGTGGCATCTCAAATCTGTCACTGGAGTATCCCGATCTGTTCGAATTCCCGGCCTGGAGTTTATGATATGCATCTTCCCGAAGAGGTTGATGAGGCAGGTTGGATTGAAGCAAAGGATCCCGAAGCTTGACACTGTCCCGCAGACTGCTGTGGCGCTTACTACCGAGAGTCGAAGGGAATGGGCCATCAAATGGGCTCGAGGAATATTTGGTTCTTGAATTCTTCCGTCAGTGCTCTATGGGTGTCAGATTCCTCCTGCGGTGGAGGAAAGCTACTACTCCGGAGGAGCGTGAGAGATTAAGGAAGCGTGAACCTGTTGACTACAAGGTTCGCGAGGTGGAAAAGGAGAAGGAGAAGCATCTGACTGAGGGAGAGGAAGAAGTCGGGTTTTGAGTTGTTCATCCTTCAAAGAAATCGAAGACTTCTCCTGCCGTTGAGATGGTGGTTGACAAAAATGGCAAAGCAAGACCACGAGAGAGACCATTGGTGATTAGGTCGGAAGTGGCGCAAGAGCATCCGGCTCGAGGTCGTGACAAGAAGTATGATAAAAATGACAAAGGCAAAGGGAAAATGGAGGAGTAGCCTAAGTCTTTATTATTATTTATTATTATTATTATTATTGTAATAAGAAGGTGGGGTTTTTAGAATCCTAGCCTATTTATTTTTATTATGTAACTTACTATTATTATTAATGAAATAAAAAAGGTTAAGTGGTTATGAAACCGTTGTGATTTTCTTTTCATTATTCTTGTCGAATTTCAAATGCATTCGCAAATATCCTTCTATTTACATTTAAAATAATTAAATGGGTTGTATCCCGTGAACGATTGCCTACGTATTCATTAAAAATGAAATAAAACCCTTGCGCGTAGTTCGAGTAAATATAAAAGAATAATTGTTCTAAGCAAGAGCTTGTAATGAACTTTAGAAAATAAGCATGAGCTTTACTTACTCCTAAAATGCAATTTAGTTTATTTGATGATATGAGAATGACAAATTGTCAAAGTGCAAGAGCAAGATGACATTAGCTTGATTCAGCTTGGCTAGGGGCCGTTTATTTCGTGCCACAAGAGCGACACGTGAGGTTACGCGAGGCGCGTTTTTGCTCCTATTCTAGGCATAGTAATGTTTTAATTGTTCAAGGTTTGTTGGGTTGGCAAATTCATTCCCATCTAGGTCTGTGATCCTAACCGCACCCCCTGGAAGTATGGACTTGACTAGGAATGGCCCGGCCCAATTGGGTTTGAATTTTCCTCATGGATCGACAGGTAAAAGAGCCCTAATTGATTTGAGGACCAAGTCTCCTTCCTTAATGTTCCTTGGCTTAACCCTTTTGTTGAAGGCTCGTTAGATACGCGCCTAGTATGTTTGCACATTATGTAATGCACGTAACCTTCGTTCATCCAGGAGGATGAGTTCTTCATATCTATCCCTCTTCCACTCGCCTTCGGGTATTTGACTTTCGAGTAAAATGCGCAAGGATGGTATTTCTAGCTCGACTGGTTGTACAGCCTTCATGTCGTAGGTCAAATAGAAAGGAGTAGCCCTAGTGGGCGTCCTAACAGATGTACGGTATCCCCATAAAGCAAAGGGTGTCTTGCTTGGCCAATCTCTATAGTTGTCAATCATTTTCTTGATAATCGTGACAACGTTTTTGTTTGCTGCTTCTACCGCGCCATTGGTTTGTGGTCTATATGGCGAGGAGTGGTGATGCTTGATTTTGTACTTGGCTAGCAATTGTTCAGTCTCAGCTTGGAAATGTGACCCATTGTCACTGATGATCTCATGTGGGCAACCGTATCGACAGATGATATTGGTTTGTATGAACTTTGCCACGTTCTTGGCCGTAAGACTGGTGTAGGAAGCCGCTTCTACCCACTTGGTGAAATAATCGATTGCTACTAGGATGAAACAAAGTGACCTCTCCTGTTCCTACCGGGGTGATTTTACCGATGATGTCAATTCACCAAGCAGAAAATGGCCAGGGAGATGTCATGGTGTAAAGCAATGAAGGAGGAACATGTTGCACATTCCCAAAGATTTGGTAATTATGGCAATGTCTTACATATTTGATGCAATCAGATTCCATCGTGGTTCAATAATACCCTAGGCGTGTGATTTTCTTTGCCATCATAGGTCCACTCATGTGAGAGCCACATTCTTCATCATGGACTTCTTCCATCACTTTCCATGCCTGTGAATGATCAAGACAACGTAGGATTACACCAAGAGGTGTTCTTTTGTATAGCTCTCCTTGCATGAGGACGTATTAGGAAGCTAGCAAGCGGATAGCGCGTTGTCCCCTTTTGTCCATTTCTGGTGGATAGGTGCCATTGAGTTTGAAGTTTAGGATTGCTTGGAACCAAGGCTCTTCCGTAATTTCCTCTTCATCAGTGATTTGGTGCACATAAGCTGGCTCTGATCGTCGTTCGATGCATAAAGGCATTTCTACCATGCTATCCGGCATATTAATCAAAGATGCAAGTTTTGCAAGAGCATCTGTAAATTGATTTTCTTCTCGAGGTAGATGTAAGTAGGTTACTTGATCGAAGAATTGGGCTACTTGGTCTATTCTGGCTTGATAAGGTGCCAAGTTTTCGCTTCGGATTTTCCAAGATCCCGTAATTTGATTGATGATCAAAGAGGAATCCCCATGTACTCGAAGATTCTTGATGCCTAAACTTACTGCCGCTTGCAATCCAATGAGACAGGTTTCGTATTCTGCAGCGTTATTTGTCACCTCGAAGTCGAGTTTGACAGAGATTGGTGTATGCTCGCCTTCAGGAGAAATGAGCAACACTCCTATTCCAAATCCTCTTAAATTCGATGCTCCATCAAAATAGAGGTCCCAGGAGTCTACATCCGTCTGGAGTATATCCTCATCCGGAAACGACCAGGTGTCTATCATTTGTGTATCATTGATGGGATTTTCTGCGAAGAATTCGGCAACGGCGCGCCCTTTTATGACTTTCAGAGGCACATACTTGAGATCGAACTCTGAGAGCATCAAAGTCCATCTCGCTAGACGTCCATTGAGAACGGGTTTCTCGAAGAGGTATTTGACAGGATCCATTTTGGAGAATATTTTGACGAAGTATCTAAGCATGTAATGGCATAGCTTCTTCGTTGCCCACACAAGAGCGAGGCATGTCTTCTCGAGTGGTGTGTATTTGCACTCGTACTCCAAGAACTTCTTACTAAGGTAGTAGATGGCTCTTTCTTCTTTCCTACAGTTTGAGCTAGCATGGCATCCATGGCCGTTTCAGTTACCATGAGATATAAACCAAGAGGTTGATCTCGTTGAGGTGGCATGAGCATTGGCGGTTTGGCTAGTATTTCCTTGATTCGATCGAAAGCCTTCTGACAGTCATCATCCCACATGGTGTGATCTATTTTCTTTAACTTCTTGAATATAGGTTCGCAGATCATGGTGAGTTTCGATATGAATCGACTTATGTATTGTACCTTGCCTAGGAATCCTCTAACTTCTTTCTCTGTTTGAGGTTGCGGCATTTCGATTAGAGCTTTGATCTTGGAAGGGTCTATTTCTATACCTCGTTGGCTAACAACGTATCCCAGGAGTTTGCCAGATGTTACTCCGAATGCGCATTTCTGAGGATTGAGCCTCATGTTGTACTTTCGCATCCTTGAGAAGAATTTGCGAAGGTTCGCAATGTGTCCCTCTCTTTCCTTGGACTTGACAATCATGTCATCTACGTATACCTCAACTTCTTTATGCATCATGTCATGTAAGAGCGTAGTTGCGGTGCATTGGTATGTAGCTCCGGCGTTGATTAACCAAAACGGCATAACCGTGTAGCAGTAGGTTCCCCATTGAGTGACAAAGGCGGTCTTATGCATGTCCTCTAAGGCCATCTTGATCTGGTTATATCCTGCATATCCGTCCATGAAGGATAGCAACGCGTGATCCGCCGTATTATCCACTAATATGTCGATATGTGGTAGAGGAAAGTCGTCCTTAGGACTTGCTTTCTTTAAGTCTCTAAAGTCAACACAAACACGGATTCTCCCATCCTTTTTGGGTACGGGTACTATGTTAGCTACCCAGTCTGAGTACTCGGAAACTTTGATGAACCCGGCTTTGAATTGTTTATCGACTTCTTCTTTGATCTTGAGAGCCCATTCTGTCCTCATTCGTCGAAGCTTCTGTTTCACGGGTTTGAAACCTGGTTTGATTGGGATTCTATGCTCTGCAATGTCCCTGTCGATCCTTGGCATATCTTTGTAGGACCAAGCAAAAACGTCTTTGAACTCGTGTAGGAGGTCTATGAAATTGGCCCTTTCGGTGGGGCTCAAGGTTGTCCCTATCCTAAGTTCTTGGGGTTCTAGTTCAGTTCCTACGTTGACGGGTTCAGTATCTTCTATCACTTGTCCCCCTTCCCCCTCTTGTAGTATTTCTTTGGCTATGTAGGGAGGTATTTCGATTGAGTCAGAGTCTGGGTCATTCTCATTATCATCGTAAACAGAATTGCATTCAAGATAACACGAAGAGTAAGCAGAACCTGATTTATTCATATTAAGATTTGAGAAAAGTTTAAACAAAGAAGCCATCTGATCGGTGGTCAGTGGCGGTAAAGGGACAGCGGTTGGGACATTTCCCGAACTACTGTTGCTATTTGACACTAAGCTAGGAGAAACGAGGGGGGTGGGAATGACGACAGGAGGAGACTCTCTAGGGACTTCTCTAGACTCCGACTCTGACTCGAATTCATCGTCTTATGGTTCTCCTTTGAACATTTCTCCTTCTCCAGTAGTGAGCTTGAAGAGTCTTCCTTGATTGTTTGTCCACTTGATCGATTTTCTCCATCCTTTCTGCTGATTGGTATTAGTTTCTGTGTCCAGTGTGGCAATGATCTCATCTATGATGCTTTCGGCGCTCTTGATTAAGGGAAGATCCTGGAGGTAGACATCTTCCTCGCTATCCGTCCATATCCCATTGATCACCTCTTCTTTTGGGGAGATAAGATGTGAGCAATCTAAGGTAGATTCATCACTTTTATAATCATCAGAACTCCAAGAGGATTCTGAGTGTTGTTAGGCTTACCTCCAGGTGGTATTGGTTGGCGACCGTCTTCAATCATATCTTGAAGTACATTTTTCAATTTGTAGCATTTTTCTGTATCATGTCCCTTACTTCTATGGTATTCGCAGTACGAATTCTCATCCCAGAGCTTGGATTTCTTTTCTGGTTCGGGTGTAGGGCCTATGGGTTGAAGTTTACCCAGCTTCATCAACCTTTTCAGAGCGTTGGAATATGTGTCCCCTAGATTTGTGAATTTCCTTGGAGGGGTACTCTTCTTAAATGGCTCGAGAAGGTTAACTTTATCAGTTTTGCTAGTAGAGCCGTAAGAACGACTTGTTGAGCCCTGATATCCACGACCTATTATTTTGGACAAGAGCCCTTTACGGATGTCATCTTCGATCCTTGTCCCTAGTACGGTCAAGTCTTTGAAGGTCTTGATGTTTTGATACCTCAAATGATTTGCATAAATGGGCTTTAGGTTATCCACGAATTTCTCTACGAGGGTAGCTTCATCCGGACGTTCAACAAGTTGAGTACTAGTCTTCCTCCACCGACTTAGGAATTCGGTGAAACCTTCTTTGTCATTTTGGGTAAGAACCTCTAAAGTGCGCATGTTGACTTGGATTTTAGCATTATCCGCATATTGTTTAGCAAACTCGATGGCGGCATTATCCCAGGTAGCGATTTTCTTGTATTCTAGCGAATAGAACCATTGTTTTGGGATGGTGTCAAGAGATGAAAGAAAGATCCTTAAAAACATCTCGGGTTTAATGCCTTTGATAGACATGTAATCCTTGAAGGCACGGATATGGTTCAAAGGGTTTTCATGCCCCTTGAATTTAGGGATATCCGTCATGTTGAAGTTGGTTGGCAACTTGGAACTCACAGCCTCATATTTGCGATTGTTCTCCCTATAAATGTCATCCTCTTTGAGATACATCAATTATTCCTCCAAGTATTGGAGTCGTTTCTCAGCTGCAGTCACACCTATGGGAGGGTTTTCGTCACTGAAGTTGTTCACGAAGTCATCGGCCATCTCACTTTCTCGAGGAGGCATCCTCGTTTCCACGGCATATATTCGGCCCTCAATGGTATCAAGGCGATCATACACTTGGTCTTGAGTAACTTGGAGACGAGCTAGCGCGGCTAGGATTTGATCATTACCATTCTGGAGTTGGTTGAAGTTCACGTCGCTTGTTTCAGGCATCTTGGAAACTGAATAAGAGATCGACGACGAATCAAAACACGATCGACCATTCTAGCACACTTACTCGAAAAGAAATGTTTTGACTTGTGAAGTGGGAGTGTGCCACTTGTGTCAAGTGAGTTTTGAGGAAATGACAAAGTTTGAAAAATGTTGGTCCTAGTCAACTTTAGTGTAGTTGTAGGAGTGGACTCGAAGTGAGGTTTTGAAATGGGTTTTGAGGCCCGAATTTTGACTCGACAATTGGACAGAGTTTCGACTTGTTTTGTGCTAATATTAGGCCTATACTTCGAAATTTTATATTTTAAAGAAGGATTTTGAATTTACAAAAAACGTCATGGTTTTGTTTAGAAAATGGTGATCACGTATGGTACAAACAATATACAAGCATTATAACGGGATGCTGAGTGCATTTAGAAGGGTTTTGGTTTAAAGGGTGGGTTGCCATAACGAACAATCAAACCCGAAGTCTGTGGAGAGGCTCGTACCAAACAGGAGTAATGCCGATTCCTAGTCCATTTCCTCAAGTAGTGAAAGTCCTTGATACAAACAAGAGTAAGTACCATGGTATGGATGACGTCAATCGCTATCCATCCTTAGGCCCAAGTAAGAATTAGGACCGTTTAGACGGGACGATTGGTCGAATGGGTTGGGTTGGGCCTAGGAAGGCCGAATGAAACGATCTAGGAAGACCGAGTTATGAAAACCGACAATTGTCTTGTACAAACTATTCCCTAACCTTGTTCAAGTTTCACCCTTTTGGCTACACGTAAGTGTATTATCCCCAGCGGAGTCGCCAAACTGTAGACGCGGGCCCACGAGGGCGTTGGGAGAACAAGCGTTCGCATTTGTGGAGTCGCCACCAATTTATTGTGAGAAATTGGAAACCGTTTGAATACCTCGTGTCATGTCAAGACACAAACTAGTGACATGAACACCAAGAACTCGTTACCCTTAGCATTCTATGTCTAGAATGACTCTCGTGGATGCCAATGAACACGGATGTTCATAGAGATCTGGAGTAAGGGGTGAGGGTACGTATTAGGAAACTCTTTTGATCGAACACCTAATCCCACCCGCCTCGATAGCGGCCTCTACTAATGATTAGGGAAGATTGTCTATACTCGATATATTGTCGATTATATGCATGTAATGCAACATCCACTAGATTAATCCTAACATGTGAAGAATTAATACTAAGTCGGTAAACAAGTAATTGAACATACAATTGGGTCGAAGTTGGAGATTTAAGTTCAATTACATGTGAAAACATACAATACAATACAATAAATATAATAAATACAAAAAAGAAAAATTATTACAACAATTACATTGGATTAAATGATTTATGTCGAAAATACTTCTAAAATGGATAATTTGAGAAAGAAATAAATAAACAAATTAACGAACAGGAATTAAGGTGATAATACGATTAGTAGTAAATTAATACGTAAGCTAATAACTAGGTCAAGGCAACACGGGAGTTCAGAGACAGAAATCAACCAGGAACAGGCGCAGCAGAGCTGCGTCCCTTGGAAGAGGCGCAGCAGTTGTTGCGTCTGTTCCTTGACTCAGTTCTGGCTGTGAAGCCAGAATTGCAAGTCGTTAATATTCATTAGTGAATTTAAGGCTTGATTATATTATTTGACTTGGGTGAAAGTGATTAGCAGGTTATTTACACGTGAATGAGGGTCATGAAAGCGATAAACATGAATGAAACCGATTACAACTAATTATATACAAGATTAATAAGATTAATTAACGAATTAAACAAACCAAATTTAGGTTAAACAGATTATTAGCGACGAATTAACGATGGTGAGGATGAGTGAAAGGTGAAAAATATATCAATGACGAATTCCAGGGACTCAATATTGATGAATCGAACCTCTAAAACCCGAATTTGATTTTAATGACGAAAACCCGCAAATATGAATTACTTGGGATTTAAGTCGGGAATTTAATGACGAATTATAATATATGTCAGATTATTATGCTTAAGTTATTATGTAAATGAACAATGAACAAACGAAAGAAAATAAAAGAGACGAATTGACAAAAGACGAAGGAAGAAGAAAGGAAGCAGGAACTGCGGCAGCCTCACGAAGAGGCGCAACAGGTGCTGCATCCCTTCGAAGAGGCGCAGCACCTTTCTCGACGGTCATCTTCTGGTAATTCGTAAAAAGGGTTTTAAACAAGGTTTTAGAAATACTTTCGACATAAATCTTACAATTGTGATTACAATGATAAAGAACAATAATAAAATAAGGATTTTACACCCTCAGACTTACATGTTTGACGAAACGAGTTGAACTAAGTATACGTTTAGTGATGCTCGACTCGAATGTAGACGAAAGTGCCCTCGTAAGAGGAAAACGAATAAGATTGATTAATGTTGATTATGGTGGAGTTGGTCAAATTGGTCGGTCATGCAAAACGAGGCTGGTACTCAGAAGGATACGAGCTTACGTGGTCGAATGTTCAAGCACGTAGACGCCAAAAAGTAAGAACGTGGTCTAGAATGCAAAGGGAGAAGAGAAGGGCGGACACTCGCGTGAGAAATATGTGAGACCGAAGGTCTTTATTTATACTAATCACGCGGGGGAAATAGGGTTTTCGGAGAAACTTTGGAAGTGAATCTCGAAAAGATATGAAAAGATACGAAAAATACGCAGAAAAGGACTTGGGAAGAGGCGCAGCAGGCACTGCGTCTCTTGGAAGAGGCGCAAAGACCGCTGCATCCTTTCCCAAGTGGTTTCCTCCTGCGGCAGAAAGATTTCCGTGTTTTGGTTATGGAATAACGGATTAATCTTGTTTTCCTTAATATTTTGTGTGAATATTACGGGAAATTATTTGCCAAAGATTAAAAGATTGTAAAATATGGAATAGAAATATCCGGAACATTCCAGAACATTCCGACTCGGTTTTAGAAAATGAAGACGGTTTTATGACCCGAACTCCAAATGTACTCTAATTACTGCCAAAACGACCGTATCGGCACGTAGATGACAATTAAGAGGTAGACACAAGTGTTTGAGCGATCACTTGACGATAAACTTACGAACTGTCACAAATCGTTCCGCATACCAAACATGCGGCCCAATCATCACCGGGTGGCTTGCGGGAGGTGCAGAAATGAGGTATCTACATCTTTAGCTCAAAGCAAAACAGAAAAGTGAAACGGCAAATGAATAAAGGAAGACGATGAGAGAATGACAAGTTCGAGACTTACCAAACTCTTCACCGTCTTGTAAGACATGTGACTCTCCGCTGCCCAGATCAGATGTCGACCATCCCATCTCTCAGCCCACTCAGGTGCCCCCTCAGCTGACGACCACCTCGTCCGACGTTGGCCCGCCTCGGGACCTCCTCCTCAGCAGCCTCCTCCTCGGCAAACGCCTCCTCTAACATCTCCTCAAAAGTAAGAGAAGGGTCAAAGTCAGTGTCCACGTCCATGAGAGTCATCCCCGACGTAGAATCCATGTCACCTGCAAAATTAGAGTAAATTAGGCCGCGTCAAATGACAGCGAGCCTCAGTCAAGATGATTTCAAGCCTTTCAAGCTCCGAAAATGGCATTTTCCCGCCATCTTTGGCCATTTCTTTTGAAACACGGCCGCTCATGTGGTAAAATGGGTCAAGTCAAGTCTAAATTCAAGCCTAGTCACGGGTTTGAGTCAAAATTTCGGCAGCATTTCGCTATAACGGTGATTATGCCCTAGAAAAGTGTCCTGAAAAAGCCGTCACAAATAAAAAAAATCCGATATGGTAGGAATTTTACCCATCACACAATGATTCCAAATACCAAATTTCAACACAAATGGGAAATCCGAAGGCTATTTTCAAAGCAATTTACGAAACAGATGAGAAACCGTCTCAATTTTACTCAAATGCTCAATACTCAATGAAAATTCAAAAAGGACACATGGTAATGTTCCTTACACTACCAATTATCCATTTCTAAGGTCAATTTCATAAGGCAAATTCATTTGGGGAAAAAGCCCCAGATTTTCGAGTTATTAGGGTTGGAAACCCTAATTTTTTCGGCTCAATTTAAGCAAAATGCGGATGTTTAAGCAAGAATAAGACACATACCTCGATTAGTCATAATAAATGCAAGATCTTGATCAAGTTTTGGCGGAATGTCGACGAAATTTGAGAGAGTTTTAAAGAATTTTGTGTTTTGTTATTATGAATAAACACGGGTTCTGTCGAGTTTTTACTCAGACAGGGACGAACCCAGGAAAAGAAGCATCAGGTGATGCGCCTCTTCCAAGAGTCATAGCTCTTGTTGCGCCTCTTCCTCAGTTTCCCTCCGATTCGATTTTCAAAAGTTCGTTACAAGTTCATTATTTGTGGGCCCATCTTTGGTGCGCCTCTTCCCCAACACCATATATCGTATATTTGGTCCGTTTGATATTTATTCTTTATCCAGACCCGTATTTTCGAGCAGAATGTGAATTGTCGCGGTACTTTATCAAGACTTCGCTTGCAACAACGAGCAAATTTTCTCCGACGGTGTTTCGACACGCCTCAATCATTTCCCCAGCGAGAGTTCATGACAGCCGATTGTACTTCTAAAGATTTGGAGTTCGCTTGAGACCGATGCGAGCAGATTCCCTCAGCAGTTTCCGGGTTCACACGCCCAAAACCATGGTTACCCGTAGGCCTCCTTGTCGTCGATGTTTCATTAAGGGTCCCACACCCCTAGCACGACCTCTATATACAATTTAGGTCCTAACCTTAGCTCCTATGCATCTCCGGAAGCATCTCAAGAAAGAAGTCTTAGATATGGTCTCTTTTTATGGCTGGCGAGCTTCCTTACGTAGTCTAATGGACTTTAAACGACCCTCCCCGATAGTCGACAGACTCTAAAATGTTCCCGACGACAGGTCCTTGGCTCAGACCCCTTGAGCCGCCTCGCGTCGCCATAGTCGTCAGGTTGTAATCTTCGATTGACCTGAGGGCTATACTTTGACTTTCGTCTTGTCCAAGCCTCAGTCAAAATGGGGGCTCTGTAGATACCTCATTTCTGCACCTCCCGCCAAACACCCGGTGATGATTGGGCCGCATGTTTGGTACACGGAACGATTTATGATAATTCGTAAGTTTATCGTCAAGTTATAGCTCAAATACTTGTGTTTACCCCTTGGTCGTCATCTACGTGCTATTACAGTCGTTTTGACAGTAATTAGAGTTCATTTGGAGTCCCGGTTAAAAACCGTCTTCATTTTCTAATAAACCGTTTAAAATGCCGAGTCGGAATGTTCTGGAATATTCCGGATATTTCTATTCCATAATTTTAATCTTTTCATCTTTTGGCAAAATATATCCCGAAATCATATTTTGAACAATAAGGAAGTTGAGATCTACCGCAATTCCATAATAGAAACGCGGAAAATCTTTCTTCCGCAGGAGGAAACTTCTGGGGAAAGGACGCAGCACCTGCTGCGCCTCTTCCAAGAGCCGCAGTGGTTGTTGCGCCTCTTCCCCAGCTCTTTTCTGCATATTTTAAGATCTTTTCGAGATTTGTTTCCAAAGTTTTACCATAACCCTAATTCCTCCATGTGATTAGTATAAATAGGGACCTTCGTTCCTCATATTCCTCAAGCGAGTGTCCGCCCTTCTCTTTTCCCTTTACTTTCTAAGACCGCGCTCTTTTCTTATTGGTGTCTACGTGCTTGAACTTTCGACCACGTAAGCTCGGATCCTTCTGAGTACCAGTCTCGTTTTACATGACCGACCAATTTGACCAACTCCACTCAATTAATTAAATTAGTTTAATTTAATTCCTCGTATGAGGGCACTTTCATCATACATTCGAGTCGAGCAATCATTAATCGTTAACTTAGTTAATCTCGTTTCGTCAAACATATAAGTCAGAGGGTGTAGATCCCATATTTATTATTGTATTTTATTTTTGTATAGATTATTGTAAGATTTACATCGAAAACATGTTTAAAACCGATTTATAAACCCTTTTATTAAACCTATTTTTACGGATTAACAGAGGGCAGACGTCGAGAAGAAACGTAGCAACTGCTGCGCCCCTTCGAAGAGTCGCAACATCTGTTGCGCCTCTTCCAGAGGCTGCCGCAGTTTCTGCCTTTCTTCTTCTTCCTTTGTTCTTCGTTGATTCGTCTCTTTTGTTCCATTTTTCTTATTCTCTTCATATTTCTACTCGCATATTTGTAACACATAATTCATAATAATTTATCACCCTTTAAACATCCGACTTAAATCCCAAGTAATCAATATTTGCGGGTTTTCGTCATTAAAATCAAACTCGGGTTTTAGAGATTCGATTTGTTCATATTGAGTCTCTGGAATTCGCCTTTTGTATATTTTTCATCTGTTTATCACCATTCTTAATAGTTTAACATAGCTAACCTAATTAATTTGTATTAATAAACTTAATTTGTAATTAGTCTACAATTCACTCTAATTAACTTTAATTCGTTCTTCATCGTTTTTATGAACCAATTCACATGTAAATAATCTGTTAAATCACTTCTACTTGAGTCGAACATTAACAATCAATCATTAAATTCACCAACGAACATTAACGATATGCAGTTCCGGCTTCACAGCCAGAACTCACCTCGGGAACAGGCGCAGTGACCACTGCACCTCTTCCCAGGGACGCAGCATTGTTGTACCTGTTCCGGGGTGAATTCTGTCTCTGAACTTCCGTTCTTGCTGTGACCTAGTTTTGTTAGTTTATGTATTAATCGACTATTAATCGTAATATCACCCTTAATCTGTCCGTTTTCTAACCCTTAATTATTTTACTTTTCTTTTCTCAAATTATTCGTTTTAAATGTATTTTCGATGTAAATCATTGAACCATTGTAATTATTGTAATTTTTTAATCATCGTATTTTGTTTATTGTACTCTTTATTATCGCTTGTATGCTTTCACATGTAATCAATCTTAAAACCCTACTTCGACCTAATTGTATGTTAAATTACGTGTTCACCGACTTAGTTAATTCTCACATGCTAGGATTAATTTATTGGATGTTGTATTGCAAGCATATAATCGACAACATATCAAGTATAGATAATTTCCCTAATCATTAGTACAGGTTGTTATCGAGGCGGGCGGGATTAGGTGTTCGATCAAAAGAGCTTCCTAATACGTACCCTCGCCCTTACTCCCGATCTCTGTGAACATCCGTGTTCATTGGCATCCACGAGAGTCATTCTAGACATAGAATGCTAAGGGTAACAAGTTCTTAGTGTTCATGTCATTACTTTGTGTCTTGACACGAGCGAAGTATTCGAACGGTTTCCAATTTTTCACAATAAATTGGTGGCGACTCCACAAATACAAACACTTGTTTTCCCAAGCGCCCCTGTGGGCCCCCCGTGTCCACAAGGATGTATTATGATAGTTGTTATGTGATTATTGTAGGATGAGACGGTTTTATGAGGTGGATTCTTTTTGTCTTGGATTAGCTTATGGAGTATGCTAAAAGGTAGGTTAATCGTACTCGGTTTCGATAATGTGTGTGCATATTTCATGTCTTTTCCATGATTTGAATATTAAGAGTCGAATTTCTACCATATGGAAATGTTGAGGATTTTGGTGAGTCTTTTATGTTGTTGCGATTGTATTGTATCATGTGGTTAATTGGTATTCATGATGTTTGAGAAAAAGGTATTTAATTGGTAAAAGTTATGCATAATCAGTATGAGACGAGCATATTGGCATATTGTGATGCATTTAACGATATTTGTGATGGTTGATAATTGTTGGTGGTAACTATTGTTGTTGAGGAGACGTAAGACGGTTGGGAGACCGTTTTATGCTTGAGTCGCCTCTTGGAGCTTTCCACTCCAAGAGGGGTGTGCGCATTGATGTTTTTGGGGTTGGCGTTTTTTGTTGAATACCCGTTGTATACGTCGTTGGTATAGCTGGACGTTGTGCAAGGCGTTGAGTCGCCGTTCATCGAGGAGTGTGAGTTGTTCGAACCTTCGACGGGTCCATTCCGCCTCAGGAACTTGACTTTCCAGTAGGATGCGTAGAGATGGGACCTCGAACTCCACTGGTTGAACCGCCTTCATACCGTATGCTAGGTCGAAGGGTGTGAAAATTATCATTAGGACGGCCTAAAAAGGCGTGCTTTTTGAAATGGTTGTAGAAACTAGGGTTTGAAAATCGTTACTACGACGACCTAAAAAGGCGTGCTTTTTTGAAATGGTTGTAGAAAACCAGGGTTTGAAAATCGTCATTACGACGGCCTAAAAAGGCGTGCTTTTTGAAATGGTTGTAGAAAATCGGGTTTGAAAATTGTCATTACGACGGCCTAAAAGGGCATGCTTTTTGAAATGGTTGTAGAAAACCGGGTTTGAAAATCATCATTACGACGGTCTAAAAAGGCGTGCTTTTTGAAATGGTTGTAGAAAACCAGGTTTGAAAATCGTCATTACAACGGCCTAAAAAGACGTGCAACGGTCAGCGAAAGACCGAGGTTTGAAATGGCCATTATAACATCGCAAAAGGGTGTTTTTTGAAAGGTTTGAAATGACACGGAAGGACTTATGATCACATAACACATAAGCACTCGCAGTTCATTATGTTATGCATAATGCTAACACGGGTTTTGGCTTAAAAGGGTGGGTAATACACCAAGCGATTAAACCCCGATTTTCGAGAGGGATAACAATCCAAACAAAATGTTTAAGGAGGGTGCCCTAGCCTCGTTAATGAAGGAAATGAAAGCTTTTTGATGTAACAGAAATGTGTAACGTCAACGGTATGCTTGACTCAATCAGGATTCGAAACGCGGGGATGAGAAAACTCACGGCGGTGGGACGAGCCAATTAGTCGATAAAGGTTAGTTTGTGGTCCAACCCGACTTATTGTAATACTCGAGATATTTTAAAGGGCTTTGTTGACCGACTCTCTGACCAAGGAAAGACCTTCGGGAGGAATGGGTGAGAGACTATGATTGGAACCTGTACTATATAGGATTGGTGACTCGACCTAGCAGAGGCTACTCGGTCGAGCATCATCTATACTCGACCGAGTAGAGCCTACTCGGCCGAGTACGCCGGTACTCGACTAAGTATGGCTACTGTTGACGCGTTAATATAAAAACGCAAGTTCGCGAGATTCATTTCATTTCTCATTTTCTCGACAGTTCCTCTTTCTCTAACCCTAGCCTACCATTCTCTCCTATCACCCCTACCTCCATACACTCTCTTGTACATAGCTTACACCTCCACCATGGGAAGGATGGGACTTGCTTAGGAAGGGTGTGTGTGTGGTCGCCGTTCGTGTCATCGTCGATTCACGTTATTAGGTAAGTCTCTGCCTTGTGTCTCTTTTGGTAGGTTACTGAGTATAGTGTATAATAGGGGATGGTTATCATTATAGGATGCATGTCGGAGTCTTGTTAGGCTACATGTGGATGCTTGTCATGTTTGGCAATGAGGTAGGGTTTCCCCTACTCAGTTACTGTTGATTGATTAAGATTGTGTTTGTTTTGTAATTATTGTTATCTGTTGATCATCGGAGTATGGGTGTTGTGGTGACGGTGGTGATGTGGTTATGTTGTGACGGTTGTGGTGTTGTGACAGCTGTGATGCTGTAGTCTGTGTGATTGTGGTGAAGTCACTTGCGGGAGTGGCTTCACACCCTAGTTCACCCTCCGTGGAACCCGTCACGGGAGGGGATGTGCACATAAGGGACAGGGATTGATAGTCGCTCGTTGATGAGCTGGACTTGGTGGGGATGGGCTGCGGTCCCCCACCGGCGGAGTGGATTACCCGTTGCGATGGGTAATCCGGCAGGGCTACACACTTTGGTGTGTAGTCGGTTACTGTGGAGGATGATCAGCCGGTTTCATTGTTTGTTTGACTTTTAATTGTTAGACAGTATTGACCCCGTTGTTATTGTTTGTGGTGACTGCTGTGATCCATTCGGGGATGGTGAGCAGTTGGCTTAGCAGGTACTGTTGGTTGTGGCTGCTGGGCTTGGAGGAATCGAGTCATCACGCTACCGGTTTAGAAGTGCAGAATCACGAGTTATAGTAGTCTCTGTCAGTACATATAATTAGTTTTGTACCGAGTTGTAAAGAGTACGGTAATGTATTATAAATGTTCTTTTATTGTCTATTTGATCTACTACCTCGGGTAACCGAGATGGTAGCACCTTCATATACTGGGAGGTCCTTGGTAAGGCATCCCTGTGTACGGGGGTGTTACACTTATGACCGTAATATCAATTAACGCATTCCAACCAAGGCCTCGTTCGAGTCTTACCATCTAGGGATCACGAAGACACAAGTGTCCTAGTTCGCCCCAGCGGAGTCGCCAATATGTGGACATAGGCCACTCGCGTGCCCAGCTGATCTGTGGACATGCGGTAGTCTGAAAGGCATGCTCGGTGGCGTAGAAAAATGCTTTCGACTGGATCTCTTTAGATCGGTCGGTTTTGTCTCGGCAAGGGTCTCGAAACGATATTAGAGATGTCGGAGTCGCCATCAAGCATTTGTGGGGTGCTTGGAACCCATTCGAATCCACTTTATACCTAGGTTAATCAAGGCAAAAAAGCGGTGTTTGACGTAGGTACTAAAGATAAGGAGTCGTCTCTCTTTAGCATCCTATCTCTACAATGACTCTCGTTCGCCCTGGATAAGGTCGTTCACTATCCAAAGTTTCTGAGTAAGAGGTGAAGGTACGTATTGGGAAGCCCTTTAATCGGACACTCAATCCCGTCCGCTGTAGCGGCCTCTACTGATCGATCTTGGTTTGTTGAATGCAAAAGATAAAATGGGTAAATGCATGAATGTGCATCCACAAGTTTAAACCTAACATGTGAGCTTTCTACGTCGGTTGTTTATCCAAATATCAAGTAATTGATGTCAAGTTGGATTTAGTGTTGATTTTCTTGTAAGACGGAAATTATACATCCATTTACCGAGTTAGGTTTATGGTGAATAACGTGAGCTGTTTGTCTTATAATGACGTTTTGCAAAAACAAAGTAAAAGGGCTGGCCTGCCATCTGATCCATCATGTATTCGGGTTAACCGAAGTTGGGATCGTCCTAGGCAAGTGCTGGAAAGGAAGCGGGACCTGCATCAGGCAGCCTATTGAGGCGTGAGCCTTAGGGCGATGTATAAGGCCCTGTCCAGGTTTGAAAACTGGAAATCAGTTTGCTTGTTTAGGCGCGAGGCAGCAAACGATCCAAATGGATATCTCCTGACTGTTTAAAATGTTTGTAAAATGGTTTGCAATAGGGTATTTAAACCCGTCGTTGTTGAAAAGGTCGTTTAGACTGCTTTTATGCCAATATGAAGAACGAGACTTGAATAACCATCATTGTATTGACGATATTCGATGTCGAGTTCGGTTTTGCAAGCTTGACATAAATAGTTTTGAAAAATGTTGATTATGAACTAATTGTATTAAGTTCATTGTTTTGTGATTATCAATGTTTATCATCCCCTCGGGTTTAAACCGACATGGCGTGTGGAACCAAGGATGATTATGCATATATGACTAATAAGGTTGCTTTTGAAATGTAAAGAAATGAATAAAATGTTTTAAAATACCTTTTAAAATGTAATTAATCAAATATTATCAACGAAACACGGATTAAACCGTCATGGTATGAAGAACTAAGGGTGAAAATGATTTATGGTTAAAACGTTTATCATAAAAATGATTTGAAACGGTAAAAACCTGTTGTAAAATGACATGACAAATGAAAAGAATGAACTCAAACGTGAGTTCTGACCTGAATACCCCATTGAGGCGCAGGTACCTAGTGGTGACTAGGGCCTTCTATTTCCGGTCAAAACTCGGTTTTGGCTCATTCGATCCGTATTTTGGGCCATGTTATGCATGTTTTAGCATGTCAATGTCATAAAAACAGATAAAAAGACATGAAAGAAGAGGATTAGTTACACCCTCATACTTACATGCTAGGTTGAATTCGAGAAATCGATGGAAGTGTAAAAACTCGTTAGGTCGGAAAACTCGGTTGGACACCGTTTTAGCAATGTAAAGAATGTTTAGTTTAGTTTAGTGATTGTGTAGTTGGTCGAGATGGTCGGTCAAGTGGTTTAATGCACGATGACGGTACCAAACAATGTGTATGGCTTGTATTTCCTATCGGTAGGTCGAAAATACGTGTCGGTTTGTGACTTGAGAAGTCGAGTCTAGAATTTTAAGGGAGAAATGAGGGGGCGGACACTCGCGTACCTTCAAATGGTGGCGTTTGAGGGGTATTTATAGAAGTTTGAGTGGTTGTGTGCGTTTTGAGAGACGTGACAGCATGGGCTACTCGAAGAGGCGCGAACCATTTCGCGGGTCTTCGAGCTGTCTTATCACTATCACGCATTTGAAATCATAATTTGTTCTATCCTAGGTTTTGGATGGTATGATTGTAGTACTTGACTATCAACTATAGCGGGTATACTTAACATAGAAGCTTTGTGATGTTTGTTTTTTTGTGTTTGGCTAGGTTTGACTCATCGTTGGAGTCGTGATTTGAATTTTGAGTCGGTTTTTGGTCCGGTGTCGGTTTTGACTCTAATTAGTGTCATTGCGACTCCGTCGTCGTGCATTAAATACTCCAGGTACTTTTGAAAAGTCTTGAAAATGTTTTGTTTTCGAAATCGTTTTGAGTTTTCCGACGTATAGTTATACGAAACTGTCGATTAAACGTAGCGATTCCTAAGCATGTTATAGTCAGATAATCATCGGGTATTTGTTGGGGAATAACAGATACTGGGTATCTACACCAAGCCCAATAAAACCAAATTTCAGCCATTTATTTTTGAATTTCCATCTTAAGTTGTAAATTTTATCCCTTACACTAGTTAATTTGATGAAATTTAAGAAACTTTTTTACCTTTGATTATGTTAGATAAGTGAATTAGATGAAGCTAGGTTAAAGTGATTTTGCCCCAAATTGACTGGTAAACGGTAGTGTTGGTAGTATTAAAGGGATAAAATTACAACTTAGGATGAAAATTCATAAATAAATGGCTGAGATTGTGTTTTACTGGGTTTGGATGAAATTTGATAGTATTTAAAAAAAAACGATAATTTTAAAACGAAATTATCTTGACAGTAGTTCTTAAAACGGTGTAGTATAAATACGGTAGTTAAAAAAAAACGTATATAGTAACAATAATATTATACGAGCCTTCACAAAAAAAAATCTCCTATATGCTAAGAGAATAAAATTTTCAAATGTTTTTCCCTCTAAAAGAAATCCGGTTAAATAAGGAAACATGCAAGACTTTCTTTCAATTAATTATTGTTTTTCATTAAATCTTTTAATCACTATAATCTTTTCTAAATTCTAAATTACATAATTTAAATAAAACAAAACAAAACTGGTATAAATCTAAAAATTTTAAATGGTTAAATCTTTTATTAGTTATATTATTATATATTAGAAAACGACTTAACAGAAACTTACTTCGTATAAAGAAATTATAAATTGATATTATTAGTTATGTGACAAAACAAGTCATTAAAATTATTTGTCAAAATTTATAAATCTAAATCATTATTTTTTGGTAAAAAAATATTTTCATTAAAATGCATTTTTCATGACTTTACTCAATTAGTCATTTATTTTGATTAGTTTACCAGTTCAATTTTGTTTCTCATATTAAAATAAGAGGAGTGTAATAAGAAAAACAATGACATATATAAATAGTAAAAATCTATAAACAATACATTACAAATAAAAAGCCTATATATACCGCGCATACATGCACGGGATATATACTACGAAGTAGTAATAATATTAATAATAGAGAAAATTGTTGATTATAGCCTTTTAAAAATGACTTTTTGTAAATTACAGCCTTATATAATTTTTTTTGTAAATTACATCGAAAATATAACTTCTGATGAGAAATTACAGCCATAACATTTATTCCGATGGAAAGTTGATGCAAATTTGAATTTTCTTCACTTAAGTTCATTTTTTATGATGAAAACGCCCTTACCTTCATCTTTTATGTTCATTCTATTTCACAACTCCATCATCTCTCCTAATTCTCCATTTCTTCCACATTCTCACCTAACTCAATTCACCCCACATTTCTTTCAAATTCAATTCTAATCAATTTAATTGAATTCTATTATTTCCATTTTATCTGAAAAAACAATTATTGTTATTCATCATCTCTCTTTTATTCTTTATAGATCAATTTTCCCCCAAATTGAAAAAAATTAGGGTTCTTCAATTTGACGCCACCAATAACCAACAAATTGAAGATAAAATTATGAGAAAATTGGGTGTATGAATACTTACCTAGCATTAGGGTTAATTATTAATGGGTTTTTTCTGGATTTTTGATTTTTTTTTCATTAATTTTCTGGGTTTTTGTTTTCACCTTGTTTAATGGAAATTTAATGAAATTTACTGCTTGATGATGACACCACTTTGTCACTCATGATTTGGAGCTCTAAGAGCATCCGCAAAGGTGGGAAAATGCCTCCCCATATGTCCTCTCTCTCCTCAAATGGGGAGCCTCATTATTGCACACACTTCCCCTTAATTAGAGGTTTCACCATTTATAGAGGAGGTCCCCAAAAAAATAAGAAGGATAAAAAATGTTCTTTTGGGGAGGTTCCTATATATTTGGGTGTGTGTTGGGGAACCCCATTGTTGTATAGATGTAGATATGAATTGGGGAGGGTAAATGTAAAAGTTAGTAGAAAATGAGGTGGACGAATAAGAAAATGAAAGAGAAAATATGGGGAGCCTCACCTTTGCGGATGCTCTAATTTGACAATGGAGAATGAGATTTATGTAGAAATTAGGGGAAATTAAAAGAGAGAGATGTAAAGATGAGAGTGTTGAGGAAGATGATTATTTGAGAGAAGCACTAAGGTATATGGAGAGGTAAGAAATCTGGGTAAGTAGTCTTTAAAATAATGCAAGGGTATATCGGTCATATTTTTAAAAAATTCGCCGAAATCCTTAACTTGGCGCAATTTTAGAAGAAAAGTGATATTCTGGATAATTTACAAAAAACAATTATATAAGGCTGTAATTTAAAAAAATGGTTTTAAAAGACAGTAAACAACAATTTTCTCTTAATAATATTATTATACGAGTAGAACAAAATTACTCGCTCACAAATCTCGTAACTCCTACTTAGAGCTGATCAAATGGCCCAAGCCCATTGGCCCTACCCGACCCGGCCCGCATTTTAGAAGAGCTTGGGCCTTTTATTTTGGCCCAAAAAAGCCCATGGGCTGGCCCAAAAAGGCCCAACATATTTTTGGGCCGGGTTTGGGCCAAGCATTCGGCCCAAATTTTGGCCCGGCCCGGCCCATATTTATTAATAAATGAATTTTTTTATATAAAACCTATTAAAATAGTGTTTAAGTTATAAACAACCTTTTAAAAACTCGAGTATATTTTTTTAGATTTATAAAACAATGTGTATATAACATAAGTCATATCATGAATGCATGATTAAGCATTCTAAAGTGGGGGTGTTTATCTTTATTTTATTTTGGAGAGCAATTCATAGGCATTTCATCATTTTTTGTACAATTTTATAAACTACGTATGTTTTTAAAGTAGTAATTGAAGGTATTATGCTAATTATTTTTTAATGTAAGTCGTAAATTTTAGGGCCCGAAAAGCCCATTAGGCTCAAAAGCCCAAAATAGCCCATAAGGGCCGGGTTTGGGCTTGCTAGCTCACACATTTGGCCCGGCCCACACAAATGGGTCGTTTTTGTTTGAAAGGCTCGGCCCAAGCCCGCACTGGCCGGCCCATGATCACCTATACTCCTACTCTCCTCCGAGTCTCCGACCCTAAACAAAGAATCCGACCAAATCAATCCCCAAATCACACACTACATCCCCTTCAGTCAATCAAAAACCCTAATTTCCCAGTTTCAGTTTCGCCGAACAAGTCGTCTTTCTATCAAGGTAATCTCATCTCTCTCGTTCATATTCTTCCTTTTCTTCTTTGTATGCTTCTTCAATTCGATTTTCGTTTGTATTTTGTTTGCTTTTTATATACTTTCTCCGTTTGATGTTGATTTGTTTGTATGTAAAAGGTTAAAGCATCTCTGGATAACAACAATGTCGACGTTCGCCAAACCGGAAAACGCGCTCAAGCGAGCTGAAGGTTAAGAATTACTGTATTTAATTAATTAATTTATTTATTTGCATCTTCAAATTATTTATTATCAGACTGTTTCACCTTTTGTCATTATTAAGGCCGTGTTTTCTAGTAATCAACTGTCAGGATACATGCTACATCAATGGTGAATTGATTTGCGTGTAATCGAGTACAAAAACAACTCGGTATTATGACCATCTCACTGATTTAGGCCTCTTAATAGTTTATAAATAATCAGCCAATAATATATCAGGGCTTCGAACCGAGGTTCTGAAAACCTGATGAAAATCGGAATCCTATAACCATTGCCTAGGGCTTCTGAGACGGCATTGGTACCAAGCGGGTATGGGAAGCTGTAGGAATGGTAGAGAAGCGGAATTGGCCAGTGACCGAATATGACCGTTTTATTATGTACCCCTCAGTGTTCTATCTCACCATTTGAAATGATAATTTGGTTAAATCCGTTTGAGAGAGTGTAAACTTGATAGTTTTTAGATGCTACATAACAGCCTAAGAAAGTCTACACCTTTTTAACTGTGTATCATATTGATTTTACATTTTTACCTTCTCTCCCTTCCTTTTAGTTTGGTTGTGGTGCCGGAAAGAGGTTGTGTGTACAAGTTTTAGTTACTGTCTTATATTTGACGTTCGAAGGTACATGTCCTTAGCCTATTTTATTGTCGGTTGCAGAGCTAATAAATGTTGGGCAGAAGCAAGATGCTCTGCAAGCTCTTCATGATCTTATAACCTCAAAAAGGTATAGGGCATGGCAAAAGCCTTTGGAAAAGATCATGTTTAAATACATAGAACTCTGTGTGGATATGAGAAAGGGTAGGTATGCAAAAGATGGTTTAATCCAGTACCGAATTGTTTGTCAGCAAGTGAATGTGAACTCTTTGGAGGAGGTAATCAAGTACTTCATGCACCTTTCAACTGAAAAGGCTGAACTTGCTCGTAATCAAGCTGAAGCATTAGAAGAAGCGCTGGATGTTGAAGATCTAGAGGCCGATAAGCGGCCAGAGGATTTGATGCTCAGCTACGTTAGTGGGGAGAAGGGGAAAGATAGGTCTGACCGTGAGCTTGTAACCCCATGGTTCAAATTCCTGTGGGAGACATACAGAACTGTCTTGGAGATATTACGTAATAATTCAAAGCTGGAAAATCTTTATGCTGTAAGTGTTATTTACCTCAGACCATCTATTTTACTGTAAGGCTGTTAATCTGGGATTCTGATCCACTCGATAATTATGCAGAACATACTGCATCATGTTTAATTTTTGTATTATAAACGCCAATGGTATAATTGATTGTATTTCCACTACTCAACAGATGACAGCTCACCGTGCCTTCCAATTCTGTAAGAATTACAAAAGAACTACTGAATTTCGCAGACTTTGTGAGATAATCAGGAATCACCTGGTTAATTTGAACAAATATAAAGACCAACGAGACAGGCCTGATCTCACTGCTCCAGAAAGCTTGCAATTGTACCTTGACACAAGATTTGAGCAGCTAAAGATAGCCACTGAACTTGAATTATGGCAGGTTTGTCGGTATTCCAACATACATGGTTTTTTGAATATATTTCTGAATTTTTTTTGGCATTGAAACTCCATTATAGTAGTCAACTGTCAAACATATGTGGTTGCGTTTTGTGCTTTGCAAAAGCGTCTACTAGACTACTACTAGAAAGTAGATGGGCATACAATCCTGCTTAAGGGTTTCTTTCTTTTAGTGTGTAAATGCTGTGCATGTGCGATCTCTAAACCTGTCTGGAGTAGGAGATTCCGCGAAGGTGTTAGGGTAATAACTAATAAGTTACTTGACTTTCCTCGTGCACTTGGTTTTGCTAGATATTGTTTGGGTTGACAACTGAGAGATCTGGTCCGTGCAAGTTGCAACACTTGACATCCCCTATAGAAGTTCGGATGGTTATTGTTGTTTCTGCGGTGGATTTCTTTTTTGTTTGATTTCTTTTCTGTTAGGCTCACTAATAATTGGTTGATAATGTGCTAGTTGACAATGTTGCGATTCATGTTGTAGACTTGTAGACAGTTGTAGTGAATCTTCGAACTGTGGTCTTTCTTCAATTATTTTGTGGGTTAGGGATCTTGCCGATCTGCTTGTTGGTTTCTTCTTGTGAATAAAGTATAAAATAAAGAAGTTTTTCTGATACGATATATCTGTTTTTCTATTACCAGGAAGCTTTCCGTTCTGTTGAAGATATCCATGGCTTGATGTGTTTGGTGAAGAAGACTCCCAAACCATCTTTGTTGGTCATTTACTATGCAAAACTCACTGAAATTTTTTGGATTTCTGGAAGCCATCTTTATCATGCATATGCTTGGCTCAAGCTGTTCCTACTACAAAAGAAGTTCAACAAGAACTTATCTCAAAAGGATTTGCAGACGATAGCTTCAACGGTGGCTTTGGCCGCCCTTTGTGTTCCTCCTTATGACCATAGTCATGGTGCGTCGCATTTGGAGCTTGAAAATGAGAAAGAGCGAAATATGAGGATGGCAAATCTTATTAATTTTAATCTTGATCCAAAACTTGAGAGCAGGGAATTGGTAATTTATTTTCCTTTTGTTTGTTAAGATCTTTTGCTGCTCCTTCTAAGTTGCGAAGTGATACTGATATTGCTCATGTTTGACAGCTCTCAAGGTCAGCTCTTCTGTTTGAACTGGTAAGATCATCAACTGCTGATATAACTCAGGAGCTATTGTGAAAACTTGAGATTTAGACTCGTCAATGGTGGTCGAGGATAGTTTACTAAATATTTTTCTTCTCTTTTGCTGTTGCAGACATCAAAGGGCGTTATGTCTTGTGTGCTACCCGAAGTGAAGGATCTTTTCCATCTTTTGGAGAATGAATTTCTCCCTCTAGATCTCTGTCTTAAAGCACAACCCTTGCTAAACAAAATTTCGAAGATTGGGGGTAAACTCGCTTCTGCTTCTTCTGTACCAGAGGTGCAATTGTCTAAGTATGTTCCAGCCCTGGAAAAGCTAGGAACATTGAGATTGCTCCAGCAGGTCCACTGTTTACTATCCTTTTGGCTCGTATATTAGTGTACTCGTAATCTCGTATACATATTTGATTTTGATTTCTGTTTATAGCTGTTAATAACAGTCTTTCGGCATTGCAGGCATCTCAAGTTTACCAAACAATGACTATTGAAAGCATACTGAAGATGATTCCATTTTTTGATTTTTCTGTTGTTGAGAAGATATCAGTAGATGCCGTGAAACACAGGTTTCTCAGCATGAAAGTTGACCATATGAACGGGGCTGTTTCATTTAGCGTCATGGTAAGTGCTTCTGTTGTACCTGACCATCATTGACTGTTGTACTTTTAAATCTAGCTTGAGGTTATATTCCTGTCTGCTTTAGTAGCGTAAAGTTTTATGAACGAGACCAGCTTTGGTGGGGGCAAAATTCATGATTGTTTGCTTCATCCTGGCTGTTGTATGTATATGAATAACTGGCCTTATGTCTCTCAGACGACGCCCAATTCTGTCTGAGGATTTCTTTGTCATTATTGCTCTCTATTCACCTCCTTAAATTTGCATTGAGTGCCATTAGTACTCTAGATCTGATGAAACGATGTAATTGCTTGAACTATAATGGTTTTGCTGACATTGGAAACGGGAGTTAAGGGGTTCAGGAGGTAATGAAGTATCACTGTCCAATAGATGGTTGTCACATCGATAATTTTAAGACATGCTGTAATCTGATGGATTTTTTAATTGACGTCTTGCAGATTTGCAGCTTTTGTAGGGCTTTTTTTTCTTTTATTAATCTAAAATTATAAATACTACAATCTGATAAGTATGCTTGTTAAGTAGTTTTGGTTGAAAGAGGGACTCATTCTGCTTATTAATTCCGCGTGTCAATTTTAATAATTCCGTTCAGTTTCCTATTTTACTACTAGAGACAGAGATGGCATGCATTTGGTATGTTGTGTTATAGTGTTCTTGTGTACAATTCATCTTTTACACATCACTTTGCCTTACTGTTGGTGTTATGAAATGGACCTGTTAATGGGGGGCTCTCACTCTTACACTGCTCTTTCATCTTGGCCATCCTAGAGTTTTATTTGTCGTATATGTCATGTCGGATCTCAGTTATATATGTGTGGGCTAGAGGGTCCGATTTTGCTAGTATTTGAATTTTTCTCAAACTTCTTGTGATTAGTTAAAGCGTCTTTGATTATTAAGATTACGAGGCATTCTTCAAGAATACAGGCTGCTTGCAAATGGATTTGACTGGTGCTAGTGATCTCTTGCAGGATTTGGAATCTGATGGCTTGAAGAATCATCTCAGTTCATTTGCCGAGTCATTGAATAGAGCAAGGCTTATGATATTTGCACCCTTAATCGAGGGGTCAAAGATTGGGGATATTTTACCCGGTTTAGCAGAGGTCTTGCAAAAGGAAAACAAAAAGCTTCTTGCCCGGAAAACAATTATTGAGCAGAGAAAGGAGGCGCAGGAGCGCCAACTTTTGGATATGGTATTTTCAATGTTGCTGTATATGACTTTGTAATCTGAAGTTGAGCCATTTATTCCATATAGTGGAGTTTTTAAAATGTGTCTTACTTTGAAGGAACGTGCGGAAGAGATGAAAAGACAGCAGCTGCAGAAAATTACTGAAGCTGAAGAACAAAAGAGGCTTGCTACTGACCTTCAGCGCAGGAGAAGTGACCAGATACGTAAAGACGTTGAGGAACGTGAGCGTTTGGCCACTTTAGCTTTAGTTGAAGAAAAGTTGGGGAAAAAGCAAAAGAAACAAGTTTTAGATGGAGTGAGTGGTTTTATTTAGATTGCTTTTGCTTCAAACTGAATGGATTGAAACTATTTTCAAGCAATGTGTGTGTATATGTAAGTAATGATTTTTCAGGAGTAATCTTACTAAGCTTTTTTTTTGCGCTTGATAGATGTCAAAACAAGAAATCATGAACGTGGTTCTCCAGGAGCAGTTAAAGGAGCGACAAGAAATGGAGAAAAAATTGCAGAAGTTGGCGAAGCAGATGGACTATCTGGAGAGAGCTAGAAGAGAGGAGGCTGCTCCTTTAATTGAAGCTGCCTATCAGCAATGCCTAGTAGAGGAACAAATTCTCCACGAGCGCGAGTCACAGGTTTGTAACTTGTCTTTTGTATATTTGTTTAGACAAGAATGAAACCATCTATGACCGTGTGTCATCTGGCCTATTTGCGTACGAGTAGCTAAGCTTGTCTTTTTGGTGCAAGTGGTTTAGTGGACATTTTATCTGAAATATGAAGCATGTTATCTGCTATGTTATTCCGACACTTCAAGTTGGCTGTGTGTTTTGTGCTGGTTATTGCATTACACAGCACAACACAAGCACTTAATAAGCCAAAAAACATGAAACTTCTCAAAATTGCCTTGCAACTGAGTAATATAAGTTAATATTTCAGATCACGTTTATTTGCTACCTGTCATTCTTTTACTTCTGTTCTGAAAACTAGTTGAGCTTGGTTTTCTTTCATTGTACATTGTGGATGTCCGATGAGTTTGGGTCCATGTAGTTTGGAGGAACATTGTGGATACTTGAGATTCAGGTTGATATATTGAAATGACACTTTGTGTGGCTTTGGAATGGTTTGAATTAGTAACTTTCAAGTCGTTGCAGATTATTTATCCACTGCGACTTGTTACCTGTTATAGTTTCTTGAAATCTGATTTTTATTGGTTGCAAATTTGCAGTTAGAGGTGGAGCGCAGCAGGCAAGGTCATGATAACGACCTTAAAGAGAAGAATAGACTAGCCCGCATGTTGAATAACAAGGTTAGTACTTGGTGGCTATAAACAAGAGTGTGTTCTGTTTTTGGGTTATTTCATAATGCACTTTAATGAATATATTTAGTTACAATATTCTCCTAAATGTTTCAAGTGTGGATTGTGCTTGGTTGAAATTAATGGGAAATCGTATTATTTTTCTACACTGATATCCAGGAAATTTTCCAAGAAAGAGTAGTGAGCCTGCGACAAGCTGAGTATGCTAGGACGAGGCAGGCAAGAGAAGAATATATCGGTCAAATTCTTTTGGAACGAAAGCAAGCGAGGGAAATTAAGCGGAAGATGATTTACTACTTGAAGACCGAAGAGGAAAGGCTGAACAAGCTTAAAGAAGAGGAAGAGGCACGGGAGAATGAAGGTTTGTAACTTACGTGCACATATTTTCCTATTAATAGTTCTTCCTAAAATTCCCGTTTTAATTTTGCTGTTAGAGCACTCTCTTTGTTTTGAGGAGTCTGTATTGACTATTGAATGGAATATTAAACTGTGTGTGGATTTTCAAAATATTTGATCTGCAGAGAAGGAAAGAAAGAAGAAGGAAGCTGCAGAGCGGCAAGCCAAGCTAGATGCAATTGCTGCCAAGCAACGCCAAAAAGAGCTGGAAATCGAGGAGAAAAAGAGGAAGGAGAAAGAGCAGCTCCTAGCTGGTGACCTTCCCATTCGTCCTTCCGAGCCTCTTTCCAGGCCTCAGGCAGAGGCTCCTCCTCCTGCGTCACCTGCACCTGCACCAGGCAGATATGTGCCTCGGCACCTGCGAGGTAATGTTGAAGCTGCCCCTGCTCGGACAACCCCAGCTGCAGCCCCAGAGGGTGATAGATGGGGACGAAGAGAGGACCGTCCATCTGGCGACAAGTGGCGCGGTGGTTCAGGTTCTACTTGGTCATCTTCACGTAACCCTTCTCGTGGTTCTTAGGCTGTTGTGACCATTGCGTCCTACAAATTACAGTTCAGAGCGCCTGCATCTCCTTGAGAGTTCCGTTTTGATTTTGGGTTGGATTTTTGTATTCTTGAGTTTCTAATGTTATCGAGCAAAGGGATGCTGCTGTTATTTATTCCTATAATGCACTTTGTTTGGACTTGTAGATCTCAAAATAATTCCCTTGGCTCTGTACCTTTGTCATCTTTGTCATGTAGATGAAATGATCCTCACACTATTTAAGGGATTGCATTTGTGTTAGATGAAAGGAATGTCCGGACATGTTTCTCTTTTGCGGCTCATTTGAGGCCTTTTTTTTCCGTCCGATGTTGGTTAGGGGTTTGCTTATAGAACATAGATTTTTCATTGAGAGCGTCCTACTGCGAGTCAAGCGGGATACAAAAAATTGAAATAAATCTTTTTTTTTTTTTTTGGGGCAACCGTAAAGAAAGATATACCTAACTACGCATAGCCTAACAAGCGAGGCCATGAGCAACAGTATTATAGGTCCTAGGAATATAACTAAATGCTAAACAATGGAAAGACAAGAAAAGTTCCTGAATATCCTCAACGACATCTGCAACTTGATGGTGAGGTTTTTCAAACCCAGCCAGAAGACAAACCAGTGAAAGACAATATGTAGAAACCTCCAAGTGATGGTAGTTGTGTTCAACAGCCCATCAAAGAACCTCTCTTATCCCCAAACCTTCAGCCTGTAATGCTGACTTAGCTCTCACCCGTTTCCTTCCAGAGAAAATAATCTCCCCAACTGGCGAGATCCCAACCCAACCTAACCCCACCTTATCGACACCCTTCCAACCGGCGTCAACCATGATTCGCACATGGTCGCACAACGTTAATGTTCCCACAACACAAACTGGTTTACTCTTCCGCACCCACTGGAACCATTCAACCTTCAGAGATGAGTCACCCTCATTACCTTGCACAAAAAAAAAAAAATCTGGCGTTCTTATTTTC
This sequence comes from Silene latifolia, assembly GCF_048544455.1. Taxonomy (NCBI): domain Eukaryota; kingdom Viridiplantae; phylum Streptophyta; class Magnoliopsida; order Caryophyllales; family Caryophyllaceae; genus Silene; species Silene latifolia. The sequence continues at coordinate 27,286,251 of NC_133528.1, forward strand.
AAAAATTGAAATAATTGAATGTTTTAGGAGATAAAATTCTGGCGTTCTTATTGGATTGAAGCTTTAGTCACCGTCTTCATGTAGACATGTATCGGAGTCTACTTTAATTGAACTGATATCAAAATGGCGTTCATGCCTAATCTGGAATCAACTCCACTTATAAAAGTCTCAAGACATGTCATCTCCATGTAGGAGTTGTTAACCGGAGTTTTATACCATGGATAACCCGAGACAGTCTATTACAAGTCTTTTAAGTGCACATCTAGAATGTAGACCAACTTTCCATTTCCATTTTCCAAATAGTTTGATTGCAAAGTTTTGGTCAGTTTTAGGTTACATTATGAAGGCATGGCAATTCCATTGCGATTTCTACCAACTTTCCTTTAGAGGCTTTATCCCTTGTTTTCTCTTCTTTTTTACTCTTTTTCAACTTTTTATGAGAGTGACTAGTCAAGTTATATTATGAGTGTGTTTTCTTGTACGAATTCATTCATTAGCTTTTTACGTGTGTGTATTAGTTTCAAATGTTTCTCCTTAAATGCCCAATAATTTCTCACTCACTTTGTAGCCTATCATTTTTAGTCATGCACTCCCTACTTTTGTCATCCTAATGTGTATCGTCTATTGATACAAAGCGTGTAGTAGTTATATTTGGTATTTATGTTCATTTTTTGTGTTGATGGTGGTCAATCAGGTCTTTTTTTTTTTATTAAAATTTTTTGAACTGAATTTGATAAACATGAGATGAATTGAATTTAACCTAATTGAACTTAATTTAACCTAATTATATGATTAATTTAACTCAATTAAACTTAAACTTAACTCATACGAAGTATCAAATTAGTTAAACTTAGTTATAAAAATAAATTTATCAAAACTCAATTAATCTTAATATAAGTACTCCCTCCGGCTTGCTGTTTTCTTCCCATTTCATTATAATACTCCTCACATATATTAGAGAAACGGGAAGAAAATTAAAAGCCAGAGGGAGTAATATATTAAACTTATTAACTTAGTTAATCTAACAAATTAAAATTAACTTAATTAAACTTAACTAAACCTAGTTAACTTACATAAATTTAACTAAACTTAGCTTAATTTAAATTATCCTAATTAAGGCCTTGTTTTGTTCATACAAGAATTCAATTCATGTGTAAATTTGTAAAGCACATGAAACAAATGATTTTAATTCTCACATAAAGCTCTATTTGGCAAAACTACCTGAAAAGGTAAATTAAAAAACCGAAAAGATAAAAACCGAAAAAGCTAATGAAACTCGAAAAGGTAAATGATAAGGTAGCTGAAAATTAGGAGCTGATAAGGTAACTGATTATATAAAAATGTGTTTGACAAACTAGCTGAAAAGGTAGCTGATTTTGGTAAAATGACGTAAAAGGATACGAGTATGAAAATTATTTAATATTATAGAATAAAGGGGTACAAAATGGAAAATAAGCCATTTCAGGTACATGATTTCTCAAATGTTACCTGAGGTAGCATTTCATTTCAGGTACATTGTTTGACCAAATAAGCTATTTGCCAAACACTTGCAAAAAAATCAGGTAGATGAAATTTTGGTCAAATAAGCTACTTTGGTCAAATAAGCTATCTGAACCGTCGTACCAAACGGAGCCTAAAATTCAAATGAATTGCAGAAATACGTTTGGTTGGCAAGCTGGAGTTCATTTCGTAGGAGTTTCCAATTACCATAAAGAGGGTAGGTAGTTAGATTTCCCATCATCCTTCATTTTACAAAAAATAGGGTAATCAAACAACCACCAACACAATTCATGGGATTCTAGAATTCCGGTGGACAATCAAACGAGACCTAAGTTTAAATAAACCCAACTAAATTAAATTACTTTAATTTAAATTTAATTGAATTTTACTTAATCAAATTTAAATTAATGTAGCTTAATTAAATTATATAGACTAAATTATAAACTAAACTAAAAATTCGAGTTGAACTAAACTAACTTTAGCTAAACTAAACTAAACTAAATTACAAATTTTCATTTCTGATTAATATACCCGTCCAAAAAGATAAGGCAATAGTGCAAAATATTGGAGTACTCACTATTGTAACCATTTATCTCCATTTTGAGGTTTAGACACGCACATGAGCACCATAAAGCCACAAAACTTTTGAGACATGGTCCACCACTCCAGCATAATCTTATGGGAAAATGCACGCGGTGCCCTTGAAGTTTCGAATTTTGCCCGAAATACCCAATTTTTTGTTCCGGAAAACTTTAAGCGGCTATAGTTCGTGTCTACGAATTCAGAAAGTGATAATTTTTTTTTTCAAATCGATCATCTTTCCGAGAACTACGATTTGAAAAAAAAAATTGTCGTATTTGGATCCCGTGGCTAGGAGTTTTTATACGTCAAAGTTTTTTTTACCGTACAAACTTTGAGTGACCATATCTCTTGGTCACGAATTCCAAACACGACAATTTTTTTTTTCAAGTCGTAGGTCTCGAAAAGATAATCAATTTGAAAAAAAAAATCGTTACTTTCCGAGCTTGTAAACACGAGTTATAGCCTCTTAAAGATTTCCGGATCAAAAAATTGGGTATTTCGGGCAAAACATCAAAGTTCAAGGGCACCGCGTGCATTTTCCGTAATCTTATTGACAAAATGTCCTTTTTTTGGCAATTTTGAGAAATGAAGATATTATTATTATTATTATTTATTTTATTTTATTTTTTATATGATGAGAGAATTCGTAACCGCTATCCTAGATGTGCACTAGTTAACTCATGAGTATACGTAATAAACTAATATCCTGTAAATTACGTATATCAGGTCAACCTCCCTTTTAGCTAAGGTGACATAATATTTACTCGATATCTCTCGAAATGAAGATATAAAATGTTTTGTCGAGAAACGAAGTTATTGTTATTGTTTTATTGTTCACTATATATTCTAGTATGTTTTTTTTTTCTTTTTTCTTTTTTTAAACTGGATTGTCTACGATCGACAACAGTGTACAATCCCCTCGCCGCTATCTAGTGACCTCATGAAGAGATAAACGGTTTGCCAAAGAATCTGCTCCATTCTCATGGACAAGATCGAAACCCTGACCTAATGGTTAAGAGATGAGGTGGTTAACTAGCACACCAAATCCATTTAGTTTCACTACTCTAGTATTTGATTTACGAATTTACGTTAGATTATCAAATACTCTCTCCGTTCAATAGTTATCTATTTTCATTTTGGGGTGTATTATTGAATAGTTATCTATTTTCATTTTTAGTAACCTTGTATGCCACATTGCATTACATGTATGTAGGGTTGTGATTTTTGTGGTCCAAATTAAATTATTTTTCTTTTCTTAATCTTTTAGCCAAAATAATACTTCGTATTAGATAATTATTGATCGAGGTAAAGGGATTACATAATAAAAAAAAGGCATGAAAGTTGGTACTCCTAGGGTTTGTGAGGTCTTGGTGAAAGTATTATTTATTAGGGTTTTTTGTCAAACACAACCTTTAAAAAACTTTTTTTTTCAAACACCACCTTTAAAAAAAAAGTTTGTCAAACACAACCTTTAATAAATTTTTTTTTGTCAAACACGACTTTTTTGCCGCTTGCAATGGGATGACTTTCAGTCTATATTTGAGATAGCAAACGAGGTATGTTTGAGGTGTTCTTGGACTTGTTGGAAAAGTGGGAGTACAGACTTTCTAGGAATTGTCAACACGGTGTCAAAAGGTGACCTTATGTAGGGTCAATTGGTGCGTAAAGTAAGGCTGGTCAAAGAAAGGGGTAGAAGTTTGGGTTTACTATGGGTTGTTAGAGGGGTTTTCGAGGGTCTTTTAATGGGGTTATGATGTTTTGTTTGGTCTGAAATTTGGCATGTAGATTGAAGGGAGTGCAAGGTATATCGTAGTTGTGTTGTTTGTGGTCGTCGTTGGTTGCAAGTGGTGGTTTAAGGGAGTGAATTGACTCACGGAAAAATCCTACTTTAACTTACATCAACCCCATGTGACCGGCCTTACTTTACGCACCAATTGACCCCACATAAGGTCACCTTTGGCCACCGTGTTGACAATTCCTAGAAAGCCTGTACTCTCACCTTTCTAAGGAGTCCAAAAACACCTCAAACCGACCTCGTTTGCTATCTCAAACATCAACCTAAAGTCATCTCATTGCAAGCGCTCAAACTTTGGCCAAAATGTCGTGTTTGACAAAAAAAAAATTATTAAAGGTTGTGTTTGACAAACTTTTTTTTTAAAGGTGGTGTTTGGAAAAAAAAAAATTTTAAAGGTTGTGTTTGACAAAAAACCCTATTTATTATTTATAATGAGTGAAGAAGACATAGAAGTTAGTTGGTTACTAGTCTTACTACTATAGTAGTAGTAGTAGGTCTTGGTGTCTTATATGTCTTCTTGTAGATTTTATCGAATTTTAGTAATGGGACTTGTGATACTTAATTGTCCAAACTTCCTTGATGTGAACACAAACATTCACATTTAGCGTCCACTTGAGTTGTTACAAAACGTGTCTACGTGATTGGGACGCTTATAGTAGAGACTATTATGAGTTCGAAGTGGGAGCCTACATAATTTCACAAAGGTTTTATGAGAAACGGTATTATGATACGCTTAATAATCATAGTAATATTTCATATAATGAGTACTTTTTGTTTAACGGTTGTGTAAAGCGGTTTTATACAAATTTATTGTAAAACGGATATATTATCAGAAATTTATTGTTTTAACCAAAATGAAGAGAATGAACAAAAAAAAACCCTCTCTAAAAACCTAGCCTCCATTATTATTCGGGGGCTTCCATCGATCATCCATCGATGGTAAGCCCCACAAAAGCTTTCTTAAACAACTAATATTATGCAGATCTATCTTATTTTCAATAATAGTCTCCCTTTTGGTGAGATCTGTTGTTCCGTCCCTTCTTTCGGGGTTTTTCCATTTTTTCGTGGGATTGTTATCAATATAATAAGTTTTAATCGACGGGGAGATTATCAGATTTGTTTCGTGGATGAATACATCAAGACGGCTACACTGTTTCCCTCCATCAAGAAGGATGCAAAGACATCGATTATTCATAGATTCAAGAAATTTATGATTTTGGAGAGCGGCGCCATTACCGATATTTAGATAATTATTTTGAATGTATTTTTTACGTTAGCAATCTTGATTTTCCTTTGTCTATTTGTTATCTTCATTGTAACCTACGTTTAGTTGATTATTAATGAGATGACAATTTCAAAAAAAAAAAAATGAAGAGAATGAACTAGGGGAATTGAAATACCATACGTGCTTAATAAAAGAAGAAGCAATTGCAAAATCGTCAGAAATTAATTGCTTTAACCAAAAACAAATTGAATTTTGACAAAAAAATGACCTGAAAGTGATTTTGGGTGCAAAATCTAACCTGAGCAAATAATTTGGGTGTAATATTAAAAAAATAAAAATTGACGTGGAACAAGTGAAAAAAAAGTGGAATGTTGGTGGGAGTAATCGATAATTACTCTTTATAATATTCAAAATATTAAACTAAATTACTTGTCTTCCACAAATTCATCGGATTACTATGTTCTTATTAGATCTGTCAAACGGGTTGGGTCAGAATACGGGTCGGGTCAAATACGGATCAGGTCATACGGGTCATGGGTCAAGTTAGGGTCAGAATACGGGTTAAGAAATAATTTCTAACCCTTTTTTTAGACGATTTTTTAATTAAAAAAATATTTTTGAAAAATGTAAAACATATTTAAAATTAATATTTTAATCATATTCAACATTTACATTAATTATATTGACATAATTATTAAAATAAAGGTTTTTTAATAATTATTTTATTATTAAATATTATAAAAATTAGTATATAAAAATGACTTTTTAGTTGTGTTTGTAATTTTAAGTAACAAAAAAAAAAAAAATTTAACTATTTTTTCAAATATAATATATAAATATTAATATTTTAATAAAATTCATGATTTACCTTTGACCCAACAACACCTTTTTTTACTGCTGCCAAAAAAAAAAACCCTTTGACCCAACGAGTCGATCCGTTAAGGCGGGGTCTGGTCTCAACCCTAAAATAATGGGTCATTTGGAGTTCGAGTCAAACGGGTCGCGGGTAAAAAAAAAAACCGGGTTTGTAACCCTAAAAAACAGGTTGGGTTTTCGGGTCAGGTCGAGTTTTGACAGGTCTAGTTCTTATATACTCCCTCCGTTCCGGTCATTTGATACCTATTCCATTTTTAGGTGTTTTAGTCAATTGTTTAGCTTTTTATTTAATTTAAGAATATCTTGATGGACAATTTGATCATTTACACTCAATTTGATCCATTTATCATCTAATAATTGGCGCCCTTCTCTTTCCTTGATATTAATTGTGTCAAAACAAAAGTAAACAATTAACCAGCAGATTCCAGAACTAGGAGAAAGTACACTTTAGATGATTTTCGTCAAGCCTTTGAAGGTTCTAAACGTTTAAAGGAAGCGCATAACCTAAGAGTCTTGTTATTTGTTGGCCTAAAATAGTAATTGTCTCTCTTTAAATCGTTGAAAGCGATGAAACGGATTCTAAAACACGACTTTTAATATTAATTGATCTTTATTACAACCGGATATATGGTCAAATAAATATTTCTATTTGGTGAAAACTTAATTACTTGATCATATAATGGTAGACCATGACCTTGAAGTTCTCTTCAACTTTCAAGCGCGTTTCTTTTGGTCAAGTATCTTACTTATTCATTCTTTTTCTGGAGGGGCTAACTTATTCATTCTTTAATATTTCACTTGTCATTTTTTTTTCTTTTTCTAATTTTGTACTTAATAATCGAGTAAGATAAGTTAGCTAGTAGCAGACTCATTTATAACAATAACTAGTTCTTGTTAGTCGTTATCATGTCATTCGTTTACCTTTATTTTTTAAATAAAGATCAGTAAAAGATCATTTGCGATTATTGTTATTGAATGACAAATAGATCCAATAATCCATTAGAATCATTACTAATAAAAAAAGATGACAAAAGAATAAGACATTAATAGATGAAATAGGTAAATAAATGATTGGGATGTAGGGACTATTTTAATTTTAATTTGTTTTTTTTTTGTCTAAATCATCCGGTAATCCGAACCACATTGGGCCGACTAATCCGGATTTCGGGGCGTGTCCAAGGATTACGGTATTTAAACCCCTCCCAATCGCAGTTGTGGGGGATCGATCCGCAGACCTTCCTACCAAGCGCAGCCCCATGCTACCACTGCGCCAACCTACGATTAATTTTAATTTGTAAACTAGTAAAACTACCCACATTCCGTTGTCATGGTATTAATACCCTGTTCTCCTGGGTTGAATGGAGACTAATAACTGAACTGAAGTGGACTGAACTGAAATGAAGTGAGCTTAACTAAATGAAATTTGCTAAAGATAATAAAGCTGAAATAAGTTGACTTGAATTGAGCTCAGCTAAATTATAGTGAACTGAACTGAATGGAATTTATTAAGATGAATAATACTGAAATAAGTTGAGTTGAATTGAGCTCAGTGAGCTGAACTGGAGGATTGTTACACCTTAACTTTTGTCATTGTGTCACAAAACTCATAATGTAATTGATGAGACGTCCAACTATCGACAACTGAAATAGTCCAAAAGCCGAGTTACAAGTCTTTAATTATTCATGAACATAATATTAAGGATTGGATTGGACGTAATTGTTTAAACTTAAAATGGTATTTGAATGTATTAGGATCCCTTTATTTTAAGCTGCCAAAAAAATGGTATTTTTTCGAGAACGCTTAAAATCCATTTTGCAAGGTGATCATAAAACACAAAACAAGTTACGGGTTTTATTGCAAAAGAGAAGTCGTTTAACATAGCTTGTTTAAGTTATTTCGATTTTTTTTTTGACAGCAATAAACTATCATATTGAAATTGAAAGCAAGATACAAGAAACGGTTAGCCTGTTGCAAGGCTTACAAACCATAAACTACGAAGGACAAACAAAGTACGGATCTGAAAAACAGAGTTCCGTACAGTAATTGGTACTGGCAGTAAGTTTGCCAGAACGGATGATAGTTTTCTACATGTAACTCGGAAGCTAACGTTGCTGTAATCCATGCGTTGAGCATAACGAATAGCCAAAAGGAGGGCTCGTGCAGACGCATCAATTGAGGTTTCTGCACGTATTTTGTGTGAGAATAAACGCCTCAAAGCAGAATCCCAAAAGGAGCAAGTGAAAATTGTTGAAGCACGATGAAGTTGTGTAGAGACGGTTATCCAACTACTCCCAGATTGATACGAAGAGGTACCTGTGATAGTAGTAGGAGAGAAACACAGAGCAGGAGTCGTGAATAATGATCTAGCCAGTTGCAAATGAGTACAAGAACTTACCGGTTCGTCAGTGAGTCGATAAACAAATCCAGGATCAACAGGATGGTTTTGAAACACAACCAGATTACGCGAGGACCAAATCGCCCGGATTAAAGAACAAAAGTAAATCAAGCTGTCATCCTTGCTCTGGCTCAAAGAATGATGAGAAAGATAAGATAATAAATCCGCAGTCCATGTGCTAAAAGGAGTAAGCGGGTTCGCCATAGAATTGATACCAAGCCAGGAAGATCTCCATAAATGTTGTGTTATCAAACAGGATCTAAATAAGTGATCCATCGACTCAATCGAATTATGACAGAAGTGACATTCCTGTGCCACATTCAAACCGCTTGAGAGTAAATTCGCATTCGTTGGCAAAATATTATGAGCCATTCGCCGGACAAGCAATGACAACTTTCGTGACAGCGTCTTTCTCCAGACAATATGCCAAGGAAAACGCGGTGCACTAGATCTAACAGAGGAACCAGACGAAGTTTGTGACCAGAGGAAACAATACCCGGACTTGGCAGAATAAGAACCATCTTCCGTAAATTTCCAATAAATAAAATCATCAATCTCAGGTACGGGAGGTTCCATAGCAATGATTACCTTTGCTGTTTTTGTCGAAAAGTAACGGAAGAGCATTGTTGGATTCCAATCCCCAGATGGCAAAATAAAGGATGATAAAGGTGGTAGTGGGTCTTGACATTGTGGATTAAGAGTAGGTAGCTCGCCATTAACCCATCGACTGGACCAAATATTAATCAACTTACCACTTCCAATTTTCCAACAGACAGCCTCTTTAGTTAAATTCACAGCACGGCAAATTCCCGACCATGCGTAAGAAACATTTGAAACCAAAGACTTGGACTTCGGAATAGGTAAGTCTTTCTGATATTTAGCCGTCCAGAATTTTGCAAGTAAAGAATTTGGTTGAGAAGTTATGTGCCAGAATTTTTTAAGGAGTAAGGCTTGTCCCAGCACGAAAGTATTTTAATACCAAGACCGCCATATGACTTGGGAGCATGTAAAATATCACGACGAAGCCAGTGAATCGAATTCTTGTTCCAGTCACTTCTCCACCAGAATGCAGCAATTAGAGCATCAATCTTTCGACAAACCCCATGTGGTATAGGAACGCAGGAGAGAATTTCTAATTACTAGTGTATGAAAATTGCAAAGTTAATGAATTATCATCCATTAGCATATTTTGCGTTATTTATTTTTGTGTGAAGGAGACATGGGGACGATTTTTTATGTTGGTAGAATTTGAACCAAGGTTATAAACATAGTTCTCATTACATTACCAACTATGTTAACTAAGATTTTGCATATTTTGCGTTATAAAAGTGTTTTCTAGCGCTGCAATTCTGAATTCGTTTAATTAAAAGACGTTACACGCAAGTACGTGACAATTTCAAATTAAACGCGCCACAAAAAATTGATTGTATGTAATTTAAGTTGTTAAGGCGAGTTAATCATGCCCTACGGGACACTATTTTGATGAATAAGTTTCTTAAATATGATCCAAAACACCTATAAACTTGACTTGTAGAAAATTCAGAATGTAAGTAATATTTAATGAAGCTTCTACGCGGTTTCATGGAGGAGGCTGTTGGCACCCTTGTGGTTATAAAAGAAAACTAGTATCAGCAGTTATTCGTTACTAAATAATCACTTCATTTTTAAATTAATTTTATTTTCCTCTTGTTCTAACAAATAACATTCTACGTACTACACTTGTGATGGTATTCAAAAGGCAGTTTGGTGAGGAAGGAAATGATGAATCACCCCCATCTAAATTTCACAAGTGAGTCTTACATTCTATTACTAACATTTCGTGTAAGACGATTTTAGAATAAACGGTATATATAAGAGTATGTAACTTATAACTAAAACGTCTTTTCTTTATTCATCTGATTGTACATGTTCACTTAAATATGTGATTAGGGAGATTTTGAAAAACGTATATAAACAAACAAATGGAACAAAAGTTGTTTGATTGTAGCTTGTTATTTGTTTGTAATTGATTTTGATGATTAGTTGAATGGTTGTGTATTTGCACTTTGCAGAGTTGTCAAGTATGTAATGAAAGAGACATATTTGCAAGAAATTGCAGATAAAATAGCCATACGACTTGAGCATACCTTTCGCAAAGTGGTATGGTTTTATATAATTAATTAATTAATTAATCATGTTAGTTTGAGGTTTGTTGTCATTATGATGAATGCTTATCAATGTTATTAAGACAATGATAAGGGCGTTAACGGGTACACTAAGACTTGGGAAAGACGGTCTTTTAATAAGTTATTGAGAGACCAGTCTTCCGTACCCTTTTATTTGTATTTCGTGACCCTTTTATTGTTGACCGTGACATAGTAATTTCGTATCTATTTACATAATAAATGTACCCATTTTATCTTTAATAATAAATTGTACTTATTCTATTACCTTTAGTACAACTTTTTCTCTTAAAATTGTAAAATAGTCTATCAGTAAACTTATAAGAGACCGTCTCAACGGTCCCTTACATATAACACGTGAGAAGGATGTACCGAAATTAAGTAGCATCTGATGAATGCCATTTCATTTCCCATATTATTATTGCTTAATTAACTAGTTAATTAATTATAAAATAATGTAGATTGGTTATTGAGTATTAACTTTTGTCTTTTGAGATATTGTTATGGTCGCACCATAGTAAGTTAGCAACCATACCTTTTTGCGGTTGTTTTTATTTTGCATGACTCGCACACATCTCATGCGTCCCTTTCGAGTTAGAGAGACAAAACATACGTGATTAACATCTTAAATTTGGTAAATTTTGCTTTTGTGCTATCTGCCTTTTTTTTTTTCTCGTAACAAAACACATACTATGTTAAATTATTATTGTTAAAATCGAAAGGTCAAATTATAATAATTTCACTTAGTGTTATAGTGAAAGATGTATAGATGTAGGTGAATTGAATTGTGTTGGAAGTTGTGAAGAAATTTAGAATTAATCTTTAGTTGCTGATTATTTTAATTACTACACAATTATGAACAGTTGAAAGAGGAACTAGAACAACATATTGCTGCTTGTAATCAATCATCTCCAAGGTATGGATTCTGTTCCACAGATTTTTCTTTTCCTAGCTTGTTTTGTTGACTTGTACAATTCCGATAATATTGAAGAATAAGTGTATCAAATATCGGTTTCAATCTTAATCTTTAAATTAGCTTAATTTTTGTGGTTGCACTATATATAAACGTGGTTAAAAACATTAAAACAGATGTTTGTGCTACTACTACCTTGTCTAATCGTTTGTTCATCGGCTATAGTCGGTCTCTTGTTTACCAACCGGAGTCCTTGCCCTCGAGAGGATTCAAACTACAGTTCGTCAAAAAGTTGCCTTCGACACTCTTCACAAATACGAGGATAGGGGATGAAGAGCATGCACCTCTTCAAGTGCATCTAATTGATGCAAACTCAAACAATGGGATCTACCACGGTAAATTGTCCTCAATTAAGTTGGAGATTGTTGTTCTGAATGGCGATTTTCTGGCAAATGGTCGAGAAAATTGGACTGAAAGCGAGTTTAATGATAACATTGTGCGTCAAAGAGAAGGTAAACGGCCATTGTTGATAGGAGAACTTTCTGTAGTCCTTGTCAATGGTGTTGGTTCCCTCGGACATGTTTGCTTCACCGACAATTCAAGCTGGATAAGGAGTCGGAAGTTCAAGTTAGGGGTTCGAGCAATGGCTAGTGGTTCTGTTGGGACTGGCATCAAGGAAGCTGTGAGTGAGGCCTTTGTGGTGCTGGATCATCGCGGGGAATGTAAGTCGTTCTTTAATATAAGTGTTTCCGATTCTTAGCCTTAAACATGGATTCTGATATTTGGTTGAATATATATATGCACAGCCTACCAGAAGCACAATACACCATCCTTGGAGGACCCGGTTTGGCGTTTGAAGAAAATAGCAAAACTAGGAGCATCGCATAACAAACTCGTGTCGCACGGGATCACAACCGTCAAGGACTTCCTGACACATTACAACATGAACCCCTCATCTCTACGGCGGGTAAGAATACTGATCTCATGAAGACGGAGTAATAGTTTGTCTCGTGTAAGACCATTGCATGCAGTTTATATCATGCGATGATCTGAATTGAACAATTTTATAGTTTGGTAATAAGCTTGAGTAATTACTGTAGGTGCTTGGAAAAGGTGTGCCAACTAAAGCATGGGATACAATGGTGAAGCATGCTAATGAATGTCATCTCGACGACATGTATTATCGTTTCTCTGATGAATCTAACTGTGTCGACCTCATCTTCAACTGTGTCTACAAAGTAATAGCAGTCAAGTTTAGCGGCCAAGATTACCAGCCAGCAGATTCCCTCGACACTCACCATAAGGTGCAATTCCACTCTAACTAAATTTGGCAAATCCAACCAGAACCTAAAATGACCCGTAACAGCAACCCAAAATGAAACGAGGTCTGCCGCGACTGACATTGCCCATGCCCGAAAATGAACCTGATGACCTGTTGACCAACCGTTTATATTTTCAGCTGACGACTTGTAAATTCTTTGTCAGGCTCTAGTGGAGGAGTTGAAGCAATCTGCACTTATGAGACAGAATGAGCTGGTGCCATTTCACGGCACATCAGCTATATCTCCGTTGGAGCTACCAACTACTGGACACAACAGCCTAATCTCTAGTTCACGGCTGGATTTGCACCATGATGATTTCTCAACGATCGATCAAGGTACACACAACTCCTCTACAGATAGTATTCAGACATTACTTTCCATTTCTGACCTAGATGGTCTTTATGCAGATAAACAAGTGAACCAGATGGATTTTAATCTGTTAGATACGGCATCATACCCCTATACAGCTGAAGGATGCAGCTATCTTCCAGAAGATGATTCCACATCTCGGACTGACCCACCCGTACCTGTCAACGAGTTTTCTCCATCGACCTTCATGACAGGGAACTCATATTCTGCCCCCTCTGATGGCGTCAGTAACTGGTACCTGAACAGTCCAGGTACAACATACGCACAGAACATCAATCCATTCGGGCAACTATTACACCCTCAAACCGCAACATGGGGACAAGATAATGACCTTTTTAGCCTTTTGCCCCCTGTGACTCCATATGGGATTCCATATCAGATCCCGGAATATGGGGTGAACGTCTCGGGTAATGGATCACCCAGGGCTCGCTGGTGTAAGCTTCGTGCTGCTGTCATGTGGAAGATAGTTAGGCGTAATGCTGCGGCTAGAAGAAAGGGAAAGTTTCCTCGCAACTAGTGATATGGAGATATGCTGGCCACAGTAATTGTATAATTATTCTGTAGTGTCTAAAGTCTAAAGTCTGCAGACTGGGGTTGCAAAGTCAGGTGTTTATAGTTGCAGCTCCCACTAAAAGATGGGTGGCGTTTTTTTTTTTGTGTTTTTCTTTTTTCATCCCGTTTTGTGATCATAATATCTAGCTACAAGAGTGGCAAAGTCCCATACATTAGCATTTGTGAATTCTTAAACCCAGCAAATAAGGCAATTTCAGAATACAATATAGTGAAACCATCTTTATAACAAACATTTAAGAAATTCGCGTTTCCTAATCATGTCGAACTTCAGAACATGAGAGTATCCAAGTAAAAACTATGCAATCATGAAGTAATCTAGAGGTGTGATAGAAGAATAATGCAAAGCTCGATATTAAGATTGTTATTACATATTTTTAAGAAAATTCCTAGAAAATTGAACGCAGCCGAAACAAGATGCACTGGAACGATACTCACTAAAACTCCCGGAAGCTTGGTAAATGAATTGCTTCAATCAATCTTCACAGAGGAGAACAAGTAGTGAACAAACCAAAACGAGGAGAGGAATCCAACTGTTCCCGTCACCAACATGATGGCAAAGACGGTAAATAGAGAGTATCCCAAGTAGAGAGTGGCGGAGACAGGCCCGCTCAAACTCTTAAGGTCGAACACGAGATAGTTAATGGAATAAAGGAAAATGTAAATGGCCACGGAACCCGAGGCAAAGAATGATTTCCACCACCATTTCCAGTCCTCAACGCAAAGATGCATGTATGTCAGGACAAGGGAGACTTCAGCGCAGACAACCACAAGTAGGATCAGGACAATAAAAAGGAAACCAAAAACATAGTAAAACCGACCCATCCATAGGCTCGACAAGATGAAGAAAAGCTCAATGAAGAGGGTGCCAAATGGAAGTGTCCCGGCACCAAGGACTAACAACCAAGAGGGATATTTGGGAGATGGGATTTCACGGGGAATCTGGTTAGTTCGCACAGGGTATTCGATCTGAGGAGCCTTGGCACCAAAGTAACCACCAATCAAGGTAAGGGGAACAGAGATGCAGAACCAGAGCAAGATAAGAATGACATAGAGGGAGAATGGGATAGCTCCAGTGCTGTGACTTCCCCATAGCAAGAAATTCAAGACAGTCAATATGAAAAAGGCAATGCCAGGGAAGAAACAAGCGGCCTTCCAAGAAACTGAAGCCCACCCTCTGTTGTCTTCACAACCAAGTGTCCTCCACAATCGAACAGCAACATAACCGGCAGCAATACCTAAAACCAAGTAAAAGAAAACCATGCCTGTGAGGAGAGCTCCTCGAGATGCAGGTGACATGAATCCTAGAGCAGCAAACATAATTGTCACGACACCCATCCCAAGAAGCTGAACACCATCTCCAACCATCACACAGAGCAACATGGGATGGCTAGGAGCCCGGAATACATCACCAACAACAAGTTTCCAACCCGACAGCTCCTCGACCATCTGAGCCTGAGCCTCCTTGTCCAATTCCTCATAACGAGTCAAATCTCTGCGAACAGTTCTCAAAAAGATCACAAAAACTATTCCAGCGAGGAAGGTGATAACCATAAGGGAGTTGAGAATCGAGAACCAATGCACCTTGGAACCCTCCATTTTCAAGTAAGCATCCCATCTAGAAGGCCATCTAATATCACTTTCCACAAAGGAGACCTCGTAACTGAAAGCAACAGGCTGGTTTTCCTTGATAGCCATAGACACACTAGAGGGATCACAATTGATCTTTCCTGGGTACGTGCTATACGTCTTTGAATCCTTAATGGCATTCATATCATGCTGAACACTGCAAGGGACCACCTCAAAACCAACAACCATATACCCAGGTTCCGCAGATCCAGCATCATTTCCTCCGGGAAACATGTCAAGACCATCAGCACTTCCCATCGTTATAGGGCTCTGATCATACTTATGAACAAGGACAGTAAACTTCAGATGATTAAACACATAATACGCATCCTGGATTTTAACTCCAACAGGATAACCATTCCACCTCAAGAGGAGATCATCCTTCTTAGTATATCTAATGGCAGGGAGATTATCAAGGATCACATTAACCTGATACATCTCATCAATCCTTGTCGCCATGACCTTAAACTCGTCCGGAGTAAGAGGGTTGGTCTTACATACCAAAATCTCCGTCTCGTTCTTGTACATTTTAAACCTATACGGGGAATTCTCAATCCGATCACCCATAAGAAGCTCACCCAAATTCTCAGCACTATCCTTCACACCCTCATCAGGCTTACAAAAGGGCAAACTATAGTAACTGTAAGGGATTTCAGTATCAATTGAGGTCAAAGAATTAACCTTAACCGACAACGGATCGCCAACTTTGTATTTATGAGGATAACTACCAGGAAGATAAAACCCATTTCCAGAATGAAACACCATGCAAATCAAAACTACCCAGATCCCCAAATTACCTAAAGATCCCATCTTTCACCCACAATATCACTAATTCCGTCAGATCTGGCAAAATAAAATCAAGAATTAACAAAATTAGCTCCAATTAAACAAGAATCTCAATTAGGGTTTCTTTCAAACAATCATGAAACTACAATTACGATCTAAACATGCAAAAGAAAGAAACCATAATAGGGAATCAACAAGTCTGCCCAATTAAAACAACATAAAGATTATAACTTCGAAATGTACAAACGATGAACAACTAACCTTGGATTTGAGGAAGGGGAATAATGTGAGAGGAGATGTAACGGAGAGAGAAAAGAGGGATAATTGTAAGAACCCTAAATTAAATGATGAAATTGGGGGTTTTGGA
This sequence comes from Silene latifolia, assembly GCF_048544455.1. Lineage (NCBI taxonomy): Eukaryota > Viridiplantae > Streptophyta > Magnoliopsida > Caryophyllales > Caryophyllaceae > Silene > Silene latifolia. The sequence goes on from NC_133528.1 coordinate 27,302,743, forward strand.
AGAAAAATAAAGCGATAGAAACGAGGGAAAAAACGTGAGTTAGAAATTAAAAGAGCAAAAAAATGGTATCATAAACACAGTATGAAGTTAAGGAAGGTGTTGTTGCGAGCAATGTTGTCAATACTAATGGGGACACTCACACCAATGCCAGATTCAGATCTCTTCCACTTTTTTGTGATTTCTCTCTTTAATTTGTGTAATTTAAAATGTACTTATGTCGGCCTTTTTTTTTTTTTTTTTTTTGGTACTCTTTAATTTTTTCATTTTAAAAAAGTTATCCTTCTTTTCTTGCAAAAAAAAACTTTGACCGTCAATAATTGTTGGCTACAAGTTCAGAATACAATAAACCTTTTTTTTCAAATTGACCATCTTAAGAGGTCTTCAGTTTGAATAAAATTCACTGACGTCTCAACTCGTAATCGGGAATTATGGTCGGTCAAAGTTTATTCATTACAAAAGGTTTGACCAACCATAACTACCTACTACGAGTTCAAAAAGCGATGATTTTTTTTCAAATTCAAGGTCTTGACGAGATAATTGGTTTGAAAAAAATTACAACAGAGAATTATTGTCAGTCAACGTTTTTTTTTTTTTTTTAAAACGAGGGGTACACATTAGAAAACGAAAAAGTTCAAGGATAAATGAGAGAATATCCCTTTTTGTTTTTAGTGGTAGAAGGGTAAATTGAGTAAAATGGTAGTTTTTTTCTTATAAAATCAAGTTCGGGGAAATAATAATTGTCAAATTGAGCTAGAATAGAGTAGGCATTTCGGGCCGGGTAAAGGTGGGTGGCACGAATCCGACACGAGCACGGCAAAGAAAACGAGGTGGCTCAGATCCAACATGACCGGATAAAAAGCGGGCCGCGACGCAAAAAATCCAAAAAACCCCGTGCTTAGGCACGACCCGGCACGAGGCACGTTGGGCCAGGCACGACGGGTACGACGGTTTAAGGGTAAATAATTAAAAAAAACCATTAAAAATATCCCAAGCACGACGGGCGGCACGAGTCCGGCACAACTTTGTCCGGGCCAAGGGGCGGGCCGCGGTGGGAGTGGGAAAAGCGGGCTGGCACAGCACGACCCAAAAGCACAATTGACCTTGTCTGGGTCAGGCCAAAATTGTGGCTAGGCACGACGGGCCAGGACCGGAGCCGGCACGGCACGGCCCACCTTCAATAAGCTAGAATTGAAAATACAGTTGAGTTGTTCAAGAGTTTGGGTCATGTTATAGTTGTCGCATCGCATGCCAACATCACCTTGAAATCACAATTACAAATACAATAGGTTCATGAGAGACCGTCTCGCACTAATTTAGTGGGAGACATAATAGAGAAAAAAGAAACCAGTGGGTCCCTCACCCTATTATATGAGAGGTCTCTCAATAACGCTATTGAGAGACCGTCTCTCTGGAGTTTTTGTGTTACATGTAAGTGATGTGACCATAATTAGAGCATATTTAGTCCCCGAATTAGCCTTGTTCCCATGCTTTTTAGTGCATATTTGGGTCATTTATTGTCTTTAGTCCTTTGTTTTGCATATTCTTTGAGGTTTTGTGTCCTTGGTAGGAAAGGAGTGCAAACCTTGCATTTTCATGGCAAAATGAAGCTAAATTGATTGAATTCAATGACCAAGCATCAAGGAGAAGACAAGATTAGAAGGCCTTTGTACATACTATAATAGATGGGCAATGATGATAAAAGATCCTTGCATCCCCGAAGAAATCCCCAAGGATTTTATGAAGAAAATGGAAGAAAAGAAGAAGGAAAGAAGCTGTAAGACAATCCGAGCGGATTGTCCACAAGACGCTCGTCCAGCACCCACAATCCGAGCGTCTTCCCCCTGTGGACGCCCGTCCAAAACACCCAGAATCCGCCTGTCTTCCCCATCTGGACGCTCGTCCAGAATCACTCAAATCCGCCCGTCCCGTGCCCTGGACGCCCGGATTCCCTAACAACTATTTCGTCTTCTACAAGCTTCATGGAAGGATGTGCATATTTTTCTAAGACCGACGAAAAGGAGACCGGCGAAAAGGAGACCGGAGTCTCCCTAGAGACCGGCGATTCCTCAAGGACTTAATCGTCATTTAAGCCCTTAGTAAACTCTAATCTATGTAACTAATCCCCACTATAAATACCCCATTAGGCTAATTAGAAGAGCATGTTCTTCTTAGCAATCTCTAGTGTAGTTAATATCAATCAAATCTCTCTTTAATCTTGTAATCAACATTTAATCAAGTTTTAATACAAGTTTCATTTCCTTAATCTCTCTCTTGTTCATCCTTTGTTTTGGTAATTGAAGACTATTTGGGTTATTATTGGGAGATTGACAACCTTCCAATCTATCATCAAGTACTTCTATTATTCTTTGCTTTATTATTGGAATCATTAGTAGGTATAATTCTCTTAATACCTTTTTAATTATCGTTAATTATCTTCATTTATTCATCATGTTTCACTTTGTTGGTATGATTGACAACCTTGCTAGCATGTTCAACATGATAATGAGTGAGTAGTTTCCTTAGCTAGGGTTAATGGGTAATTAGGAGAAACCAACATGGGGGATGATTCATGCTTAAATTAATATGTTTTCATAGTTTATTTGCTTGCTTGTTGTGATCTCAACTTATGCACATGTTATGTTTGATGAAATGCGAGCCTATGAATCCTTGCATTTTTTACCCATCACCTATCTTTTCAATGAGACTTGTAAGACATAAACCAACTCGAGTCTCATTAGACCATGCATATAGTTGAGTAGGGAAGATTAAGTCTACTTGTAGGTGTTGTACAATCTAATCGATTCGGCTCCGGGACCCAAACTTTCCTAGGATTGTAAGATATAAACCAACTCGATCCATCACAACAATAATTGCTTGCTTATAATTTGAGAATATGTTTGTATGATCAATTCCCATGAATCCCCTATGACCCCATGACACCCTAGTGCCTTTTATCAATTGTTTACACCCCTTTTTAATCATCTTGCTTGTTTACTTTCATTATTATTTAGTTTAGTGATCTTCTACTTCAAACCCCACATTGTGACACCCTTAGACACCACTAGTTGCAATAGAAAATCTCATCTCAATTCCCGTCCCTTGGGATCCGACCTTTACTTGCCTCTTTACTAATTGTAGAGTTGTTTGTGAAGTTATAAATTGTGTTTTGGTCTAGGTGCTCCTAACGACAAGTACCGAAAACTAAACCTCCTCGAGAGTCCGACCAGTAAGTATAAACAATGATGTTGGATTAAAAGGTACGGATTATTCACGCGGTACCCTGAAATTTAGTACTTTGCACGAAATACCCAAATTTTTGATCCGCAAAACTTAAAGAGGCCATAACTTGTGATTACGAGCTCAAAAAGTTAAGAGTTTTTTTTTCAAATCGATCATTTTTCGAGAACTACGACTTGAAATAAGAGTTTGACAAGTTTGGAGTTCGTGACTAGGAGATATGGTCACTCAAAGTTTGTTCGGTAAAAAAAACTTAGACGTGCAAAAACTCCTAGCCACGGGATCCAAATGCGACATTTTTTTTTTCAAATCGTAGTTCTCGGAAAAATGATCGATTTGGAAAAAAAATCGTCACTTTCTTAACTCGTAAGCACGAATTATGGCTTCTTTATGTTTTCCGGATCAAAATTTTGGGTATTTCGTGCAAAGTGGCAAACATCAAGGGTACCGCGTGAATTATCCGTAAAAGGTAAATATGCACAGTAGAAGAATGTTAATTTGTAATACCCGCTTCTTTAGAAGACCTTACGAAGGACCTTCCATGCCTAAGGAATCGTCTTTAGGGACATTAATAGATGCAGTTAGCGGACCTAACCTCTTCTACTCGACCTAATTGGGGTTACTCGGACGAGTCTCTGTGGTACTCGACCGAGTAGGGGTTACTCGGTCGAGTGGTTGTGACACTCGATCGAGTGCTGGTGGTTCAGCGGTTATTTTACGAACATGAGATAATATTTATATCATTTCATTTCCTCATTTCTTCATTTCTCTAACCTAAAAACTCAGATTCTCTCCCATCTCTCGTCTTTTTTTCTTCCCCATCTACATTTATACTCTCTACCTAAAAGACCAGCATTTGGACTCGGGTTTAACAACTCGGGACGTAACCTCCGTCATAAGTCTAGTATGGCGAGGTAAGTCGCTGCTATTGTCGTTGGTATTAATCGATGATAATGGTTGATCGTAATAAAGTTTAATTGAATGTTGTAGGTGGCGATGTTGGTGTCTTGTGTGCATATTTGTGATTGACTGCGCTTGCAAGAAGATTCGCTACAGGTAGGGTTTCCTTACTCAGTACATGATTATGTGATTGATTGTAAGATGATTGTGGTTATGTGATTTCGTGAATTTCGTTATTGTGATTATTGTTGAGTTGTTGTTGATGATGGATTTGTGGTTGTTATCGTGAAGCCATGTCGGGAGATGGACTTCACCCCCATGTATCGCCTCTTGTGACTCCCGTCACAATGGGATGTGCACATTAAGGATCTGGGTACGCTCATTGCGATAAGCGGGGCTTTTGATGTCCAGTGCTGCGTTCTGGCATCGGCATGGGTTGGTTACCTGTGGCGATTGGAACCAATGGTGTATGCGCTGCGGTTCAGACACGTGTTACACCAGAGTTTGGAAGTTGGAGGTTGGAGTTTATTATGTGTTGTTTGGTTGTTTGTGTGTTCATATGTATCTCGTGGTTAATTGTATTAACTGTTACTGTAACACCCTCTTCTTATCCCGCCAAGGTAATTAGGAAATGTTACCATCTCGGTTTCCCGAGGCAGTGAAATCGGAATTACAATTATGAAACTTCTTTTAATTAATAACAAGTTTAGTTATTACAACATAAACTAATGAATAAATGTGAACTATACAAATTACAAGTCGACTACCATCTATGTCATCTATGCTATGCTACTCGACTCCGAGTTCAAGAGGCGGCCCAAATCCCGATCACGTCAACAAGCAAAACTTGTACTCAACCTGCTTCCCATATGATCGGAAATATCATATGGATCGACACAGACCACCCCAGAAATAGGTGACAATTACACAGACACACAAACGTCAGTTTTAATAAATAAAGTGTGACACAACTTAAAGTATGTGAGTATGCAACATGACTATGATATGAATGAGACGCTATCAAACAACCACCACACCAGTACCGAGACACGCCAAGACTTACCCACAACCACCACGGTAACGGGACACGCCCAGACATACCTCCAACCACACTGGTATCGGGACACGCCCAGACATACCAACAACCACAAACAGGTACCGGAACACGCCCAGACGTAACGGGCCCGAAAGCCAACCGGATCTCCTGCCAGACGTCATGTCTCAACCACACGAGTCCCTTCATAACTCAAGCCATTAATGTGCACATCCCTCTTGGAGTGGGAAGCTCTAAGAGGCGACTTAAGCGTAAGACGGTCTCCCAACCGCCTTATGTCTCCATAACAACAAGTAATCCACCATGTCCTCCGACATACAAGACAATACAATAAATGCAAGATACCGTATAACATGCCAGTTACCGATTCATTCAATGCAATTAACCAATATTATGTTATAATACAATGACTATTAAAATACGACTCACATGGCCATTCAATTATATTAAAACTGGGTAGGATTAACTTACCTTTTAGCAAATCCCGCTAAACAATAAACCAACCAGATACGAATATGTTCCTCCATAAAGTCGGCACCTAATTACGATAATTAAATATAATTACTAACTAATCTAATTACTAATTAATCTAATTAAATTAAATACGTAATTAAATAAACAAAATCCATCTTAAAGCTACCCAAAACCCGTCACAAGACTTGGTCCATAGTACTACCCAAAACCACCACCGTGGGCCACCACCCAGCCACCCACGGCCGACCAAGGCAGCGACAACAACAACAACCAACAATAACGACAACAACTAACAATAATGACAATAACACATACAAAACAACCCGACACATACACACACACACACAAAACACCACCCAAAACCGCAACTACAACATCCATCACCATGGGCCACCACCACCACGGTGGCCGCGGCTTGGCCCCACACCCTTGTCCACCACCAGCAGCCGCCACTAGCAACGAGAGCCGTCACAAACAACAACAACAACAACAACAACAACCATACGACACACGACACACAACAAACACCCAACCAGTATAGCCCTCTTTGACACCTATTTTCGACCACGTAACACCACCCATTACCACCACTACAACCCCCACTCAACCTTTGACAAAACTCACCCAAGGTCAGCCCAAGATAGTCACAAAAGCTGGGTCAAAAATCCGTCTTAAGACGGTCGCATAAAACAACAACAACAACAAAATACTCGGTCAACCCTATATTGGGCGGTCAACGACAGTCAAGGGGTGATCAATGACGGTATATGGCGGATCAAGGTCGAGGCGGGTTAATTAAAATAATATATAAACTAGTGTGAGACGGTTTTACCTCACGATCTCGATGCGGAGGGGCAAAATCTTCAAGTTTCTCTTCCTTTTTCTCTCTTCTTCTCTTATCTCATTTGGTGGTGGATTTTGTGAGATTATGTTACGATAAGATGGTGGATAAGGTGAGGGAGTATATATGATGGTAGATGGGTGGAAGTTTCTAACAATATTATTATCGTCTCGAGTAAAGTATTATCACATATTATTATTATTATTATTATTATTATTATTATTATTATTATTATTATTATTATTATTATTATTATTATTATTATTATTATTATTATTATTATTATTATTATTATTATTATTATTATTATTATTATTATTATTATTATTATTATTATTATTATTATTATTATTATTATTATTATTATTATTATTATTATTATTATTATTATTATTATTATTATTATTATTATTATTATTATTATTATTATTATTATTATTATCATTATTATTATATTATTCCATTTCATACATAATTCGTATAAAATACAATATAATATTATTTATATAATTATAAAATACGGGGTATTACAGTAACTAATCTTGTGTGGTGTTTGTTTGGTTGTTATCTTGTTATGTCATTGTCTGCAGTTGTAATACTCCGTATTTATATGTCTTGGGGTACTCTATCGAGTAGCCCTTACTCTGTCGAGTAAGGGCAAGTTGCGAAATAAAATAGTTTCTGACCTGTTGGGTACTCGATCGAGTAGCTGGGGTACTCGATCGAGTAAGGGGGTACTCGATCGAGTACCTTGGGTACTCGATCGAGTACCTTGGGTACTCGATCGAGTGTCCGGTTTTACGGGGAGTTTTCTCGGGTTTTGTTAATTATGCGATTAAGGTATTTAAACATAATCGTCATTGTTTTAAATCACTTTTACAAAACCTAAAACCCTGTTTAAGAGAGAAAGCAACCAGTTCATCTTCCTAATCGCATTCTTAGCAATTCCCGGAGTTCAGACGGTCAGTTCTTGTCGTTATTCGTATCGTTGAGTTCCTTGCGTCGAGGGTAAGCTTTTAATATAATTTTTATAGTGTTTTGTTAAGTTTGGTTAAACCCTAATTTAGGGATTGGGGGTTTTGTGTGTAGTATGTGATGTGTAGTCTTTATGTGTTATATGATAGGAGGAGGGTTCGTAGAAGAGGCTTTTTGATACAGCTGTAGATACCGTCTGCTTGTTGTGCTTTCCAGGTAGGATTTCCTACTCAGTATTAGTCCCATAATGGGATATTGGTGATGTGCTGTATTTGGTTGTTTGATATAATGATTGTACTGTGTTTGTGGTTGTGATTGCTGTTGATGGTTCTCGAGATGCGTTCTCGGCTGAGTGGGGTCACTTGCGGGAGTGACTTCACGCCCTAGTTTCGCCCTTCGTGGAACCCACCACGGAAGGGGATGTGCACATTAATGGGACAGGGTTATCGCTCGGTATGATGAGCGGGGCTTAGGTGGGAACGGCTGCGGTCCCCCACTGGCAGGGCCGGTCCAGTGGACAGTCAGTATTGAGATGATGGAAGTTGGTTGGTGGTGTGTGTGTGTGTGTGACAGTTCAGCTGTCTGTTTGCCTTATTATTGCTATCTATATTGATTGTGTGATTAGTACTGACCCCGGTGTTGTTTTGTAAACCTGCGGTGATCCATTCGGGGATGGTGAGCAGATATTGAGCAGGTATTGAGATGAGTACTGGGATAGCTGGGATGCCACGACATGATGATAGGAGTCTTCCGCTGTAGCCTTAGTTTATTTACATTTCAGTTAGACAGTCGTTTAAGAATAATGTATTGCACTTTTAATTGGTTTCATGGATTGTAACTATTCGTTAAACTATTTATAATAAATGTTGTTTCGTTATTGTTGTTTGATTATCATTGCCTCGGGTAACCGAGATGGTAATGTCTTCATACCTGAGTGGTCCTGGTAAGGCACTTGGAGTATGGGGGTGTTACAAATGGTATCAGAGCGACGATCCTGAAACCTGTAACCAATGAACTTAATGAACATAGGGAGTCAATTAAAATGAACCCGGGGTAAAAGTTGTAGGAGCTAGTGCAAAGGCTTGGGAGACGTCCTAAAGTCGCAGGGGTCGCCCTACAACTTTGAACCGGTCACATGGGGGAAGTGTTTGTCGAGTTGTATGTGTGTTTGGTTAACTTGTTTACAAAATGTGATGGAATGTGTTGATTGTTGGATGTTCGAAGTTGGAAGTTGAGAAGGTGAAAGAAAAGTGATGATATATATAGAAACTGTTGATGAAATGATAACATGTTGAATGTTTTACAACGTGGCAATTAATAGTATGATGAAATGATCTCGTAGATATAGAAAAGATGTGTAGCATGATTGTTATGATATAATATGTGATTTATAAAGTTTAACATGTTAGCATATGACGTAACATGCGGGTAGCTTTTACGAATTAGTGTTACTCGATCGAGTGGGACTGACTCGATCGGGTGGGTTTTTGGCAATTTTGAGTCCAGAATCGAGTTTTGGGGCACTCGATCGAGTAACTAGGGGTACTCGATCGAGTAGGGGGTCACTCGATCGAGTAGCCTAGATACTCGATCGAGTAGGAAAGAGATCAGAAGGTCTGTTTGGGTCTGGAGTTTGGGTACTCGATCGAGTACGTGGGGCACTCGATCGAGTAGCCCGTTACTCGATCGAGTGTGTTTGGGAACTCGATCGAGTGGGTTCCAGGCAGCGTGTTTTCGTGTTTTGAGGTTTAGTACGTGTGTTTATGTTTACCCTTTCTTATATAGCTTCAAGATGCCGCCCAAGAGAACTGCTTTGTACGCGAGAGCTGAGCTTATGACTGTGGATGACATCGTTAAGATGTTAGAGCACCAGGATGCTCTTACTGAGACCCTGAAGAGAGTGAATGAGGACAAGGATAAGAGTAAGGAGAAGGAGGTTGATCATTCTAAAATCAGCCTCTACATTGCGAGGTTTAACCCGAAAGAATACAAGGGGGTTGGGGAGCCTAATCTGCTTGATAGTTGGCTGAGAGAGATGGAGAACATCTTAGACTTGGTTTACTGTCCTGATGAGATGAGAGTGGAACAGGCTGCGTTCTATCTGAGGGAGGCAGCAGGCAAGTGGTGGGATTCAGTGAAGGTGAGTGCTAAGGAGATATACACCAACCAAGGCTTACCTGCTATACCTTGGGAGGAGTTTCGTAGGGTGTGAAGAAGGAGTTCGACCGGAGCATGTGAGGAGTAAGTTGAGGGAAGAGTTTGATAAGTTTAAGATGATCACGAGATGTCGGTGAGCCGAGTACTACGACAATTCAATGAGAAGTCCAGGTGCCGAGGATATGGGTTTGAGCGAGGAGAACCCGGCATTAAGGTTTGAGAGAGGGTTGACTACCACGATTATGGATAAGTTACCCGTGGGAATCCTTACCGATGTTAAGGAAGCTTATGAGAGGGCTGGAAGAGCTGAGAGGTTGGTGGAGATGGCTCAGGAGAGGTCGGGTGGTGAGAAGAGGAAGTCCGAGAGCGAGGGTGGTGGCCAATCGAATCACAAGAAAGGCAACCACAATCGCCTAAAGGATTTTCTTCCGGGTCGGGTTGATCTTTGGGGCTTCCTTTGGGCGTGGCCGTGGGAGTGTGAGTAATAGCCGGGAGTGACCGCTTTGGTTGTGGTGGTGTAGGCCATAAGAGACATGAGTGCACGAGTGCACCGGGATCTTTCGAGACTCGCACAGAGCTTCGCGAGTAATGACCGGGCCTGGATCATGGCCAAACCGGGGAAGTCGAGTTACCAGAGTGGAGGCAACCGCAACGGCGGTAATTTTATCGAAGACACCGACGAACAACAACAACAATCAAGGGTCGGGTGCTAAGCCGACCGCATCGCCCAAGATCTTGTCCAGGGAGGTGGACAGAAGACCAGTGGCAAGTTGTTCATGATGGAGAAGAAGGCAGCTGAGGAAGATGCGCACGTTATCACCGGTACATTCCTTTTTGATCAGGTATGTATGGTTACGGGGACGTAACCTTGTTTCTTTTAGGGGGTAGGAGATGATCGCGAGCAGTTTTTAAGAGTTTTATAACCCTTTTATATGTTGTGTCGGTATGTTTGTCGGGATGAGTTGGGTTAGTATCATGTTTTACGTTGAATTTTGTTTTGGTTGCCGAGTCGGGAAGCTTATGGGAGTACCTTTGTTTAGTAGAGGTTTGAACTTCGGGGACGAAGTTCCTTTTAAGGAGGGAAGACTGTAATACTCCGTATTTATATGTCTTGGGGTACTCTATCGAGTAGCCCTTACTCTGTCGAGTAAGGGCAAGTTGCGAAATAAAATAGTTTCTGACCTGTTGGGTACTCGATCGAGTAGCTGGGGTACTCGATCGAGTAAGGGGGTACTCGATCGAGTACCTTGGGTACTCGATCGAGTGTCCGGTTTTACGGGGAGTTTTCTCGGGTTTTGTTAATTATGCGATTAAGGTATTTAAACATAATCGTCATTGTTTTAAATCACTTTTACAAAACCTAAAACCCGGTTTAAGAGAGAAAGCAACCAGTTCATCTTCCTAATCGCATTCTTAGCAATTCCGGAGTTCGACGGTCGAGTTCTTGTCGTTATTCGTATCGTTGAGTTCCTTGCGTCGAGGGTAAGCTTTTAATATAATTTTTATAGTGTTTTGTTAAGTTTGGTTAAACCCTAGTTTAGGGATTGGGGGTTTTGTGTGTAGTATGTGATGTGTAGTCTTTATGTGTTATATGATAGGAGGAGGGTTCGTAGAAGAGGCTTTTTGATACATCTTTGTAGATACCGTCGCTTGTTGTGCTTTCGGGTAGGATTTCTACTCGTATTAGTCCCATAATGGGATATTGGTGATGTCTTTGTATTTGGTTGTTTGATATAATGATTGTACTTTGTTTGTGGTTGTGATTTCGTTGATGGTTCTCGAGATGCGTTCTCTACCGAGTGGGGTCACTTGCGGGAGTGACTTCACGCCCTAGTTTTGCCCTTCGTGGAACCCGCCACGGAAGGGGATGTGCACATTAATGGGACAGGGTTATCGCTCGGTATGATGAGCGAGGCTTAGGTGGGAACGGCTGCGGTCCCCCACTGGTGGGTGGTCCAAAGTGGACGTCAAGATTGAGATGATGGGAGTTGGTTGGTGGTGTGTGTGTGTGTGTGTGATTCAGTTCAAATTGTCTGTTTGCCTTATTATTGCTATCTATATTGATTGTGTGATTAGTATCGACCCGGTGTTGTTTTGTAAACTGCGGTGATCCATTCGGGATGGTGAGCAGATATTGAGCAGGTATTGAGATGAGTACTGGGATAGCTGGGATGCCACGACATGATGATAGGAGTCTTCCATTTGTAGCCTTAGTTTATTTACATTTCAGTTAGACAGTCGTTTGAGAATAATGTATTGCACTTTTAATTGGTTTCATGGATTGTAACTATTCGTTAAACTATTTATAATAAATGTTGTTTCGTTATTGTTGTTTGATTATCATTGCCTCGGGTAACCGAGATGGTAATGTCTTCATACCTGAGTGGTCCTGGTAAGGCACTTGGAGTATGGGGGTGTTACAACAGTGATCCATTTGATATTGCTGGTAAATGGTGAGTAGTGGGACTTTTCAGGTTGTCTATGGTTGCTAGATTAAGCTGTTGGGTGGTTGATGTGGACGCAAAAACATTTAATTTAAAAGACGTTATGACAATAGCCATTCATTTGTTGTAATTCAGTTATTAGTTATCAGAGTTTGTTGGGTATCACACTGTAATCCTTGTATTAAAATGTAGTTATTATAAGTGTTCTGCTATTGTCTAATGATATGTACTACCTCGGGCAACCGGGATGATAACGCCCTTATTTACTAAAGAATGTTTGGTTAAAGGCTCTTTGATAAATGGGGATGTTACATAATCAACTCATGGAGATTGTGGTCGGCGATATTTTTAGTTTCCCATTGTTTATTTCAGTATATTTAGTTTTTATTTTATACCTAAACTCAAAACTATGTTGCACACAAATTGGTTACATAGGCTAAGAGTGAACATGTGATAGTCAGCACACTTCGACCCGTAGATTTTATATTTTTGTGCTTTTTTTTTTTTATTTTTAAGAATTGTAAAGGTCAATATTCCAAGATTAGCGTCATATTTTAGATCTTGGGTTATAATTCTGAATCCTGCTTAGTGTTTTACATGTAGAAAGCGTATCATTATTGTGCACATTATATCTTTCTTGCTACAAGAGTTGTATTATCAAATAAGTCTCCATTTATGGAGTGTTAGCCAATGAAATTGGTTTCTACCTTTAACCTTGTTAATGCTTGCCTCTTACTTTCAACAATTGCACTGCTTATTTTTATCGCATTCGCGTGTCGGCTGTTGACTATCGCGATTAAGATGACCGACATAAACTTCAACTGGTAGAGGTGCTAACGAGCCGAGCATAGCTCAAACTCGGCTTGTGCTTATAAAGCAAAACTCGAGCTCGAGCTGATCTCGAACTTACCCGAGTTTGGAAAAATTGTGCTCGTTAAAAAGCTTGCGAGCTTTAACTCGAACTCGAGCCAATATCAAGCTCAACTCGAAGCTATATATAATTGTTGTTTTTTTCTTTTTTGTTGTTCGATATTTTCAATAACGAGACTCGAAGATTATATATATATAAATATTTGGAAAATGAATGAGACATTTGATATGTGTGATACAAATATATTATCATGAACAAAATTTTTTTACAAAATATGAGCAATGTCTTATATAATCTTACAAATTCGAGTCACTCACGAGCTTTTCGAGCCGAGCCAACCTTTGCTCGGCTTGACTACTCGTTAAGTTCTCGAGCCGAGCTTTGACCGAGTCGAGCTCGAGTTTCTCACGAGCTGTCTCGTTTCATTATCACCCCTAACCTCGAGTTCCAAAAAGTGTGCTAGTGGGCGATCCCTCACTAACACGAGACCCGTGTTGCTTACATTTTTGCCTTAGAGTGGGCAATAGTGTGCACCACAATTCAATAAAGGTACCGTGACATTTGGTATTAAAGCCCAACCTTCATACGGGTCTATGGGTGGGGAACTTATTAGTTCACCGAGGATCGAGACAATGAGTAAACAAGTTTAAGAAGGGAGCACCAAGGATTGGGTGTAGACCTTGTAAACTCTAATGAACGAGAAAAGTCCACATCTCGAGGGCATTATAGTCCAATTTGAAAGGGCCTCAAGAGGCTCGACGAGACATTGGTAAGCCTCGTAACGACGATGGATGGGTTAGGCACCCAAGTCAAAGAAGTTGATGCAGCGATCCTCGATAGAAAGGAGGAACAAATCTCTTACCTCCATCAAAAGATCGAGGAGCTTGAAACACTTGCCTTACGCTCGTGAAAGCGGTGGTGTAAACCATAAAAAATTAAATACCTGCATAGTAAATAAAGAGGAACAAATAATATGGAAAACAATATTTTATTTTAATTTATCATCGAAAAATTGAAGGTTACAACTTTCCGAGATCTCTTGATTCCATTCTAAGGCTAGGGTTTGATAGTTTCTACGAGTCTTATCGACTTAATCTCGTAGGGAGATGATGGGGTCGTTTTGTGACGTATTCCATCCTACCTACAATTTGGTAGTAGGAAGACGGGGTCGTTTATTTGACTTAATACATCCTATCCTTCTAACCCTAGAGACGGAGTTGTATTAATAGTAGAGTACTTTAGAGGGCAAGATAGAAAGATTTCTAAAATATCTAAGATATTATCACAATGATTATTGATAATTATCTCTCAATATTCTAGATGCCATATAATAAATAAATACCAATATTTGTAAAATTTTGGTGTCTACAAATGCCCCCTCGAGACTTGATACACCACTTTTATATATACTTTTATAACTCCTTTCATACCATTTTATATACCGTTTTCGTGTCTTTATGTCTTTTAAATGCCCTTTTATAGTGAATTGTCGATACTGCCGCTATTTTATGTTTTAATGCAGAAATAACGCATTACGAGGATAATCGAGCTAAGATGAGTATATCGGATATGGCATAGTGGAATACACGGAGCATGGCACGAGGAACGAGGTAGCTTGAAGGCTAGAAGTGAAGGAAAGAAGAAACCAACATGTGAAGTTGGTTCCTCGATCGAGTCTCCTGAGGCTCGATCGAGTAATCGTCCTCGATCGAGTCCTGAGCGAGTCCTGCTAGGCTCGATTGAGGAACCTCTCTGGCAGATTTATTTCCGGATTTTCCTAAAACAGTTATTTTGTATTATAAATTCTGAACTCGTATGTTTTTATTAGGGTATGCTTTATTTTGCTTAGAACGGCTGAAAACTCTCTAGCTTAGAATTCCAGTTCTTAATCTTTCCTCAATAACTATTCATTCCAGTTTATGCTCTTAATTAATTGTTCTTATTTCATATTGTTAATTATGTCTTCAATTATCATGATTGCTATTGTTACATTAGTTATGAGTAGCTAAATTCCTCATCTAGGATGAAGGGGATCTAGGTAAATTATAAAGGGGATTATTAATTGATTGCTAGTAATATCGTAAAAGTTATCGTTTGATTATTGTTCTTCTTCTAGTTAATTAAATTAGGCCTGAGTTGTTAATTAGTGTAGCAAGTTAGTCCTTTCACCGACAGGGTTAGAATTAATATAGGCTGCGATAATCAAATAGATTGTATCGAATTATAGTGATTGCATGTTAGAATCGATCTAAAGGACATAAACAGAATTAATCAATCTTGTGACCTTAGATAACTTGATAGACCTAGCAATTGATTAAGAGACCCCATATAATTGACCTAGTGAACCGGAAATCCTAAACTCTTCATATTATTGTTATAAACCCCTTTATTTACTCGTTATTAGTTGATTAGATAACAAATAAACCAAAACCCCCAAGAAAACGGTTACCTTCGGACGATCTAAATATTAGCAAACTGATTATTACTGCCTCCCTGTGGATTCGATACCTGTCTTACCGCAAGCTATTTGTTAGTAACTGAGATAGATTTATTTTGATTAAGGTGATACGACTTTATCCTTATCAAATTTGGCGTCGTTGCCGGGGAGGCAACAATTGTTTAGTTTGTTTCTGTTTATTTTGTCTTTTTGTCTCAGGGAACCTAGTTCCTTGAGATCGTTCTCACACTTTCTCTTGTTAGTTCCGTGTATGCCCAGGTCGACTAGGTCCGAGATTATTCCTTTTGATCCTGAACTAGAGAAGACTTTTCACTACAGACAGAAATTTCAGCAAGAAGTGGGTCAAGTAGAAGACTTGAGTATACTTGACGTCGGGACGACGAGCTCAGAATTTTCGGCCGATCAGTCCTACGAAGAGGACAAAATTCCCGAACTTGAAATTCCTGTCGAAATTCCCACTCCTAAGATTACCATCATGCCTACTCTAGCCAGTCACTCCGAGCCTACCTTGGCTTCCATCCCACAAGGATTCAAGCTGCCCACTACTGCTAATGGAACTTTTTAAATCCGTCCATCTTACATCAATTTGGTGGAACGGAATTTATTTGGAGGGACATCTGCTGAGGATCCTGCGACACATATGGAGAAATTTGTCACTTATTGTTGTTCTATCCCTTTAACAGCTGAAGTGACACAAGATCAGATAAAGAAGGTGCTTTTTCCATTTTCTCTGAAAGATGGAGCTGCAGAATGGTTGAGAGATTTAGACATGGAGGGTGAAGGCATTACTGACTGGAATACTTTAGCTCTTGCTTTCTATAAGAGGTACTTCCCACCTCAGAAGACTAATGCGCTGAGAAGTCAAATTACTAGTTTCAAGCAAGGAGCTACTGAAGATTTGAATGAAGCTTGGATTCGCTTCAAACGTTTGGTCCGATCAGTTCCTCATCATAGTTTCCCAAAGTGGTTTCTTTGCAACCAGTTTTATAACGGGTTATATGACGATCATCGTGCCTTGTTGGATTCCTCAGCTAATGGGTGGTTTCAGGACAACACCAATGATGCTACCGTGTGGAAGTTAATTGATCAGATTGCCACCCATACTGCTAAGTATGAAAATCCTAGAGGAAGCACGCGAGGTACTGGTGGAGATAGTGCTCTTGCGGCACAATTAGAGGCTATTAATGCCCAACTTGCTCAGATAAAGACTACCCAATCATTGGTAATAGAGAGAGAGTTCATGCTATGAGTCAAAAATAAGAGGAGTCATGTGCTATATGTGGTTTAGACGGTCTCAATGCAGCTGAGTGTTTGAGTACATTGGAGCAGGTTAATGCTTTTCAGTCTTACAGACAAGGTACACAAGGTACACCCTTCTCCAACTTTTACAATGAAAGAACGAAGGAACATCCTTTCCTTCAATGGTCTAGTCATAATGTGCAAAACCCACAGCAGCAGCAACTGCAAAAGAACGAATATATCCCTCCCAACAACCGTGGTAATCAGCCATACGGAGGATATCAAAGGCAATTTCAAGGAGTTCAGCAGTTTAACAATCAATATCAACAACCTCCTCAACAAACTCCTCAACAAGCTCCAAATAGTGAGATGGCAGAGTTGCGCAATCTTTTGCAACAAACTTTGTCAATGCAGCAAAAGCAGACGACTCAAATTTCTGAGTTGATTGCCCATAATAAGATGCTAGATAATCAGGTAGCTTAGATGACACTTCAAAATCCGTCAAAACAGGACGGAGGTCTACCTCCTCAAGGTAAACAAGCCCACGAACAAGCTAATGTCATTCAATTAAGGAGCGGTACCACGTTGTATATACCTCATTTCTGCACCTCCGCAAACCACCCGGTGATGATTGGGCCGCATGTTTGGTGTACGGAACGATTTGTGACAGTTCGTAAGTTTATCGTCAAGTGATCGCTCAAACACTTGTGTCTACCTCTTAATTGTCATATACGTGCCGATACGATCGTTTTGGCAGTAATTAGAGTACATTTGGAGTCCGGGTCAAAAAGCCGTCTTCATTTTCTAATAACCGAGTCAGAATGTTTTGGAATGTTCCAGATATTTCTATTCCATATTTTTTCCAATATTTTGATCTTTGGTAAAATATCTCCCGTAATATTCACACAAAATATTAAGGAAACGAGATTAATCCGCTATTCCATAATAGAAACGCGAAAATCTTTCTTCCGCAGGAGGAAACCACTAAGGAAAGGACGCAGCAAGTGCTGCGCCTCTTCCAAGGGACGAAGTGCCTGCTGCGCCTCTTCCTCAGTCCTTTTCTGCGTATTTTCCGTATCTTTTCGAGATTCACTTCCAAAGTTTCTCCGAAAACCCTACTTCCTCCGTGTGATTAGTATAAATAGAGACCTTCGGTCTTACATATTTCTCACGCGAGTGTCAGCCCTACTCTTCTCCCTTTGCATTCTAGACCACGTTCTTACTTTTTGGCGTCTACGTGCTTGAACTTTCGACCACGTAAGCTCAGATCTTTCTGAGTACCGGCCTCGTTTTGCATGACCGACCAATTTGACCAACTCCACATTAATCAACATTAATCAATCTTATTCGTTTTCCTCCTAGAGGGCACTTTCGTCTACATTCGAGTCGAGCATCACTAAACGTTAACTTAGTTCATCTCGTTTCGTCAAACATGTAAGTCTGAGGGTGTAAATCCTTTTTTAATTATTGTTCTTTATTTTTTGTAATCAATATTGTAAGATTTATGTCGAAAATATGCTTAAAATCGATTTGGAAAACCTTGTTTAAAAACCCTTTTTTACGGATTATTAGAAGAAAACCGTCGAGAAAGGACGCAAAGAATCGCCGCGCCTCTTGAAGGGACGCAGCACCGCCTTGCGCCTCTTCGTGAGGGCCTGCAGATTCCCGATTCCTTTCTTCTTCCTTCGTCTTTTGTTCGTCCTTTTGTTTTTCACTTTGTTTTCAATTGTTCATTGTTTCATTAACACGATAATTTAAGCATGATAATTTTAACCTGTAATTCATAATTCTTCATAATTAATTCATCTTTCAAATCCCGACCTAAACCCCTTATAATCCATATTTGCGGGTTTTCGTCATTAAAGTCAATTCAGTTTTTAGAGATTCGATTTACCCATATTGAATCTCTGGAATTCATCTTTGATATACTTGTATCTGTTATTTATCGTCACCATCATTAATTCATCATTAATAGCCTGTTTAGTCTAATTAATTTGTTTGGTTTGTTTAATTCTTTAAATAGTCTCATCTTGTAAATAATTCGTTCCAATGAGTTTCATTCATGTTTTATCGTTTTTATGGCCTCATTTGCATGTAAATAATATGTAAATCACTTTCATCCGAGTCAATTATTCATAATCAACCATTAAATTCACCAACGAACATTAACGAGATGCGGTTCCGGCTTCACAGCCAGAACTTAACCCAGGAACAGACGCAGCAAGTGTCGGGCCTCTTCCAAGGGACGCAGCTCTGCTGCGCATGTTCCCGGTTGATTTCTGTCCCTGAACTCCCGTTTCTGCCTTGACTTAGTTGTTAGATTACGTATTAAATTAACTATTAATCGTATTATCACCTAATAATCTGTTCGTTTGTTCATTTATTCTTTTTTTCCTAAAACCATCCGTTTTAAATGTATTTTCGACATAAATCAATAAATCCAATGTAATTATTGTAATTTTCTATTGTTGTATTTTCTATTGTATTTTTATTGCTTGTATGCTCTCACATGTAAGCAATCTAAATTTCTACTTTGACCCAATTGTATGATTAAATTACGTGTTCACCGACCTAGTTAATTCTCACATGCTAGGATTAAAACATTGGATGTTGCATTGCATGCATATAATCGACAATATATCGAGTATAGACAATTTCCCTAATCATTAGTAGAGGCCGCTATCGAGGCGGGCGGGATTAGGTGTTCGATCAAAAGAGCTTCCTAATACGTACCCTCACCCCTTACTCCATATCTCTGTGAACATCCGTGTTCATTGGCATCCACGAGAGTCATTCTAGACATAGAATGCTAAGGGTAACGAGTGCTTAGTGTTCATGTCATTACTTTGTGTCTTGACATGACACGAAGTATTCGAACGGTTTCCAATTTTCCACAATAAATTGGTGGCGACTCCATAAATGCAAAACAAACCAAAGAGGAAAAGCTTGCTTCGCTTTTCGCCCCCGTGGGCCCGCGTCCACAGTTTGGCGACTCCGCTGGGGATAATACACTTACGTGTAGCCAAAAGGGTGAAACTTGAACAAGGTTAGGGAATAGTTTGTACAAGACAATTGTCGATTTTCATAACTCGGTCTTCCTAGATCGTTTCATTCGGCCTTCCTAGGTCCAACCCAACCCATTCGACCAATCGTCCCGTCTAAACGGTCCTAATTCTTATTTGGGCCTAAGGATGGATAGCGATTGACGTCATCCATACCATGGGACTTACTCTTGTTTGTATCAAGGACTTTCACTACTTGAGGAAATGGACTAGGAATCGGCCTTACTCTTGTTTGGTATGAGCCTCTCCACAGACCTCGGGTTTGATTGTTCGGTATGGCAACCCACCCTTTAAAATCAAAACCCTTTTAAATGCACTCAACATCCCGTTATAATGCTTGTATAATGTTTGTACCATATGTGATCACCATTTCTAAACAAAGCCATGACGTTTTTTGTAAAATCAAAATCCCTTTTAAAATGCAAAATTTTTCGAAACATAGGCCTAATATTAGCGCGATACCAGTTGAAATTCTGTCCAATTGTCGAGTCAAAATTCGGGCCTCAAAACCCATTTCGAAACCTCACTTCGAGTCCACTCCTACAACTACACTAAAGTTGACTAGGACCAACATTTTCAAACTTTCTCATTTCCTCAAAACTCACTTGACACAAGTGGCACACTCCCACTTCACGAGTCAAAACATTTCTTTTTTTTCGAGTAAGTGTGCTAGAATGGTCGATCATGTTTTGATTCGTCATCGATCTCTTATCCAGTTTCCAAGATGCCTGAAACAAGCGACGTGAACTTCAACCAACTCCAGAATGGTAATGATCAAATCTTAGCCGCACTAGCTCGTCTCCAAGTCACTCAAGACCAAGTGTATGATCGCCTTGACACAATCGAGGGCCGAATATATGCCGTGGAAACGAGAATGCCTCCTCGAGAAAGTGAAGTGGCTGATGAATTTGTGAACAACTTCGAGGACGAAAACCCTCCCATAGGTATGACTACAACTGAGAAACAACTCCAATACTTGGAGGAACAATTGATGTATCTCAAAGGGGATGACATTTATAGGGAAAATAATCGCAAATATGAAGCCGTAAGTTCCAAGTTGCCAACCAACTTCAACATGACGGATATCCCTAAATTCAAGGGGCATGAAAACCCTTTGAACCATATCCGTGCTTTCAAGGATTACATGTCTATCAAAGGCATTAAACCCGAGATGTTCTTAAGGATCTTTCCTTCATCTCTTGACACCATCCCAAAACACTGGTTCTATTCTCTAGAGCACAAGAAAATTGCTACCAGGGACGATGCCGCAATTGAATTCGCCAAACAATACGCGGATAATGCTAAAATCCAAGTCAACATGCGCGCTTTAGAGGTTCTTACCCAAAATGACAAAGAAGGTTTCACCGACTTCCTAAGTAGGTGGAGGAAGACTAGTACTCAACTTGTTGAACGTCCAGATGAAGCTACCCTCGTGGAGAAATTCGTGGACAATCTAAAGCCCATCTATGCAAGTCATTTGAGGTACCAAAACATTAAGACCTTCAAAGACTTAACCGTACTAGGAACAAGGATCGAAGATGACATCCGTAAAGGGCTCTTGTCCAAAATGGTAGGTCATGGATATGAAGGCTCAACAAGTCGTTCTTACGGCCCTACTAGCAAAACTGATGAAGTTAACCTTCTCGAGCCATCTAAGAAGAGTACCCCACCAAGAAAATTCACAAATCTTGGGGACACATATTCCAATGATCTAAAAAGGTTGATGAAACTGGGTAAACTCCAACCCATAGGCCCTACACCCGAACCAGAAAAGAAATCCAAGTTCTGGGATGAGAATTCGTACTGCGAATACCATAGAGGTAAGGGACATGATACAGAGAAATGCTACAAACTGAAAAATGTACTTCAAGACATGATTGAAGACGGCCGCCTACCAATACCGCCTGGAGGTAAGCCTAACAACACTCAGAATCCTCTTGGAATTCTAGTGATTACAAGTGAAGAATCTACCATAGATTGTTCACACCTCATTTCTCCAGTCGAAGATGAAATTCATGCAATAGAGAATGAAGGGAACTACTCTACTATTTCCCCAACCATCACCGATTTCATTACATGGGCAAAAAGTGTGAATAGGCAAGTCAGGGAACTAGAGAGTGCAGTGGCCACCCTACGTGATCCCAATTCAACACCTAAAGAACGTGCACCACTAGTCTTCTCTCAAAACACTACGATGCAAGAAGTAGTAGCTATGGTTGATGAATTAGTCGACCAAATTATCCAATTGGAGGTCGAAATCATAAGAATGAGGGAACTTGCTACTGCCAATGGAATATGGGCCGATGATGATGAAGATGAGTATCTCACTGAACACTACCTATTCAAAATCAGTGAGCAAATAGTCCAAAATTGTGAAGATCAAGATGTACACCACCTTACTCGTTCGGGACGCCCATACCAAAACACTTCTCAAAATGGTCCCATAGCGAATGGTTCAACCAATGTGGTCACACCAAATGATAATGAAGATAGCTCTATCGACCATTTGCTAAAGCAACTACAGAAGACAAAGGCTGATCTTTCAGTCTGGCAACTAGTGGCAAGCTCATTCCCACATCGTCAAGCTTTACTGCAAGCCTTGGCCAAACTAATTGTGGCATATAACTCCACACCCGATGACGTAGTCAACTTGGTCTTCCAAGAATCACCAAAGCTAAGTAACCCTATTACTTTCTCGGATGAAGATTTGCCACCCTTTGGCGCTAGTCATAATTTGGCTCTTTATATCACCGTCATTTGCTTAAAGAAGAATGTGCCAATGACTTTGGTAGATGATGGCTCCGCAGTCAATGTCATACCCTTGAAAACGGCATACAAATACAAATTGGACATGAAAGAGTCGGATTGGACCCCTACCAACCAAGGTGTTCGCGCATATGACGGTACACGACGAAAGGTAGTAGGACTTGTTAACCTAACCATAGCCACAGGGCCGATTGAGCGAAAGGTTAACTTCCAAATAGTTGACATAGAAGCATCCTTTAACATACTTCTGGGAAGACCTTGGATTCACGCTTCCAAAGCGGTAACATCCACCCTTCACCAGAAAATCAAAATCCCACTAAATGGTAAAGTGGTGACGATCACTTCGTCACCCATCAAGGAAATAATCGAAAAGAAGTCAAGTAATCAAGACCTTGCGGATCCATTACATGAACTTGGGGGCTTCCATAGCATATACATCATAGAAAGCGAGTTGGAACCTTTGTACTTCAATCCCTACTCTAATTTAGTGGTCAACCACATGCTCAAATCCCAGGGATACTTCCCAGAAATGCCTTTGAATCCTATCCAAAGGAACACCTTCGCACCCTACAAAGAAGGCAACTCACAAAGAATACCACTTGGACTAGGATACAAACCCACTAAAGAGGAAGTTCTCGAGATGCTCACTCAAGTTCAAAACCGTAAGAACGTGGGAATCCAAATGCGACCCTACCTCCCTACCCTAAATGGATACTTTGTTAGGGAAGGAAGTCAAGATATCTTTCACGGATTTCCCGAACCTTGGCACTATCTCGAAAAGAAGCTAGCCGGAATCGAGATCTTTCACGATTGCTACTTCATTCCTCCAGAAACGGTTCCTACCATCAAGACTCGTCAAGCACCTTGCTTAGACGAACAAGCTGTTAGTCTACTATTTGGAGAAGATCGATTTGTTAGAGCCGTGCAGGATGAGATCTTTACCATGATACTTCAAGAAGATCACTTCAACCCTACCGCGTTAATCACAGAAACCAACACCAATCAGCAGAAAGGATGGAGAAAGTCGATCAAATGGACGAACAACAAAGAAAGACTCTTCAAGCTTGCCAATGGAGAAGGAGAGATGTTCAAAGGAGAACCAGAAGACAACGAATTCGAGTTAGTGTTGGAGTTGGAATCAGAGTCGGAGTGTAGAGAAGTCCTTAGAGAGTCTCCTTCTGTCGTCACTCCCACTCCCCTTATTTCTCCCAACTTAGCATCGAGTAGTAACAGTAGTTTAAGAAATGTCCCGACAGCTGTCCCTTTGCCGCCATTGACTACTGAACAGATGGCTTCCTTGTTTCAACTCTTTTCAAATTTTAATATGAATAAATCAGATTCTGCTTACTCTTTGTGTTATTCGAATGCATTCATTTACGATGATAATGAGGATGACCCAGACCCAGACTCAATCGAACTACCTCCCTACATAGCTAAAGAAATACTACAAGAGGGGGAAGGGACACCAGTTATAGAGAACACCGAACCCATCAACGTAGGAACCGAACTAGAACCCCAAGAACTTAGGATAGGGACAACCTTGAGCCCCACTGAAAGGGCCAGTTTTATAGATCTCCTACACGAGTTCAAAGACGTTTTTGCTTGGTCCTACAAAGAAATGCCAGTGATCAACAAGGACATCGCAGAGCATAGAATCCCAATCAAACCGAGTTTCAAACCCGTGAAATAGAAGCTTCGTCGAATGAGGACAGAATGGGCTCTCAAGATCAAAGAAGAAGTCGATAAACAGTTCAAAGCCGGGTTCATCAAAGTTTCCGAGTACTCAGACTGGGTAGCTAACATTGTACCCGTACCCAAAAAGGATGGGAGAATCCGTGTTTGTGTTGATTTTAGAGACTTAAACAAAGCGAGTCCTAAGGATGACTTTCCTCTACCACATATCGACATATTAGTGGACAATACAGCAGATCACGCGTTACTATCCTTCATGGATGGATATGCAGGATATAAACAGATCAAGATGGCCATAGAAGATATGCATAAGACCGCTTTCGTCACTCAATGGGGAACCTATTGCTACACGGTTATGCCATTTGGGTTAATTAACGCCAGAGCTACATACCAACGCACCGCAACTACGCTCTTACACGATATGATGCATAAAGAAGTTGAGGTATACGTAGATGACATGATTCTCAAGTCCAAGGATAGAGAGGGGCACATTGCGAACCTTCGCAAATTCTTCTCAAGGCTGCGGAAGTACAACATGAGGCTCAATCCTCAGAAATGTGCATTCGGAGTAACATCTGGCAAACTCCTGGGATACGTTGTTAGCCAACGAGGAATAGAAATAGACCCTTATAAGATCAAAGCTCTAATCGAAATGCCGCAACCTCAAACGGAGAAAGAAGTTAGAGGATTCCTAGGCAAGGTGCAATACATAAGTCGATTCATATCGAAACTCACCATGATCTGCGAACCTATCTTCAAGAAGTTAAAGAAAATAGATCACACCATGTGGGATGATGACTGTCAGAAGGCTTTCGACCGAATCAAGGAAATACTAGCCAAACCACCGGTGCTCATGCCACCTCAACAAGATCAACCTCTTGGTTTATATCTCACGGTAACTGAAATGGCCATGGGCGCCATGCTAGCTCAAACCGTAGGAAAAGAAGAAAGAGCTATCTACTACCTTAGTAAGAAGTTCTTGGATTACGAGTGCAAATACACACCACTCGAGAAGACATCCCTCGCTCTTATGAATCCTATCAAAATATACTCCAAAATGGATCCTGTCAAATACCTCTTCGAGAAACCCGTTCTCAATAGACGCTTAGCAAGATGGACTTTGATGCTCTCAGAGTTCGATCTCAAGTATGTTCCTCTGAAAGTTATAAAAGGGCGCGCCGTGGCCGAATTCTTCGCAGAAAATCCCATTAATGATACACAAACGATAGACACCTGGTCATTTCCGGATGAGGATATACTCCAAACCGATATAGACTCCTGGGACCTTTATTTTGATGGAGCATCGAACTTAAGAGGATTTGTAATAGGAGTGTTGCTCATTTCTCCTGAAGGTGAGCATACACCAATATCTGTCAAACTCGACTTCGAGGTGACAAATAACGCTGCAGAATACGAGGCTTGTCTCATTGGATTACAAGCAGCAGTAGGTTTAGGCATCAAGAATCTTCGAGTGCATGGGGATTCATCTTTGATCATCAACCAAATAATGGGATCCTGGAAAATCCGAAGTGAAAGCTTAGCACCATATCAAGCCAGAATAGACCAAATTGCCCAATTCTTCGATCAAGTAACCTACCTACACCTACCTCGAGAGGAGAATCAATTTGCAGATGCTCTTGCAAAACTTGCATCTTTGATTAATATGCTGGATAGCATGGTAGAAATGCCTTTATGCATCGAACAATGGTTAGAGCCAGCTTATGTGCACCAAATCACCGATGAAGAGGAAATCACAGAGGAAACTTGGTTCCAAGCGATCCTAAACTAAAAACTCAACGGCACCTATCCACCGGATATGGACAAAAGGGGACAACGTGCTATACGCTTACTAGATTCCCAATACGTTCTCATGCAAGGAGAGTTATACAAAAGAACACCTCTTGGTGTAATCCTACACTGTCTTGATCATTCACAGCCACGAAAAGTGATGGAAGAAGTCCATGATGGAGAATGTGGCCCTCACATGAGTGGACCCATGATGGCAAAAAAAATCACACGTTTGGGGTATTATTGGACCACAATGGAATCCGATTGCATCAAATATGTAAGACATTGCCACAATTGCCAAATCTTCGGGAATGTGCAACATGTCCCTCCTTCATTGCTTTACACCATGACATCTCCCTGGCCATTTTCTGCTTGGGGAATTGACATCATCGGCAAGATCACTCCAGCCGGAACAGGAGGTCACTGTTTCATCCTAGTAGCAATCAATTACTTCACCAAGTGGGTAGAAGCGGCTTCCTACACCAGTCTTACAGCCAAGAACGTGGAAACGTTCATACAAACTAACATCATTTGTCGATACGGTTGCCCACATGAGATCATCAGTGACAATGGATCACATTTCCAAGCTGAGACTGAGCAATTGCTAGCCAAGTACAAAATCAAGCATCACCACTCCTCGCCATATAGACAATAAACTAATGGCGCGGTAGAGGCGGCAAACAAAAACGTTGTCACAATTCTCTAAAAAATGATTGACAACTATCGAGATTGGCCAAGCAAGATACCTTTTGCTTTATGGGTATACCGTACATCTGTTAGGACGCCCACTGGGGCCACCCCTTTTATTTGACCTACGGCATGGAAGCCGTGCAACTAGTCGAGCTAGAAATACCATCCTTGCGTATTTTACTCGAAAGTCAAATCCCAGAAGCCGATTGGAAGAGGGATAGATATGAAGAACTTATCCTCCTGGATGAGCGAAGATTGCGTGCATTACATAATGTGCAAACATATCAGGCACATATCAAAAGAGCCTTGAATAAAAGGGTTAAGCCAAGGAACATCAAAGAAGGAGACTTGGTCCTCAAATCAATTAGAGCCCTTTTACCTGTCGATCCACGAGGAAAATTCAAACCCGATTGGGCCGGGCCATTTCTAGTCAAGTCCATACTTCCAGGGGGTGCGGTTAGGATCACAGACTTAGATGGGAACGAATTTGCCAACCCGACAAATCTCGATCAACTGAAACGTTACTATGCCTAGAATAGGAGCAAAAACGCGCCTCGCGTAAGCTCACGTGTCGCTCTTGTGGCACGAAATAAACGGCCCCTGGCCAAGCCGAAATAAGCTAATGTCATCTTGCTCTTGCATTTTGATAATTTGTCATCCTCATATCATCAATTAAACTGAAATGCATTTTAGGAGTAAGGGAAAGCTCATGCTTATTTTCTAAGTTCATTACAAGCTCTTGCTTAGAACAATTATTCTTTTACATTTACTTGAACTACGCGCAAGGGTTTGATTTCATTTTTTAAATGAATACGTAGGCAATCCTTCACAGGATACAACCCATTAATTATTTTAAATGTAAATAGAAGGACATTTGCAGATGCATTTGGAATTCGACAAGAATAATAATAGAGAATCGTAACGGTTTCATAACCAATCAACCTCTTTTATTTCATTCCTTTTAATAATAATATACCACATAATATAAAAAATAAAAATAGGCTAGGATTCTAAAAACCCCGCCTTCTTATTACAATAATAATAATAATAATAATAATAATAATAATAAAAAATAATAATAAAAGACTTAGGCTATTCTTCCATTTTCCCTTTGCCTTTGTCATTTTTATCATATTTCTTGTCTCGACCTCGAGCCGGACGCTCTTGCGCCACTTCCGACCTAATCACCAACGGTCTCTCTCGTGGTCTAGCCTTGCCATTCTTGTCAACCACCATCCGACGGCAGGAGAAGTCTTCGGTTTCTTCGAAGGATGAACAACTCGAAACCCGGCTTCTTCTTCTCCCTCAGTCAGATGCTTCTCTTTCTCCTTCTCTACATCTCGAACCTTGTAGTCAACAGGCTCGCGTTTCCTCAATCTCTCGCGCTCCTCCGGAGTAGTAGCTTTCCTCCACCGCAGATAGGAATCCGACACCCATAGAGCACTAACAGAAGAATTTCAAGAACCATATATTCCTTTGAGCCCATTTGATGGCCCATTCTCTTCGACTCTCAGTGGTAAGGGCCACGGCAGTCTGCGGGACAGTGTCAAGCTTCAGAATCGTCTGCTTCAATCCCACCTGCCTCATCAACCTCTCCGAGAAGATGCATATCATAAACTCCAAGCCAGGAATGCGCACAGACCGGGTAGGATCCAAGGATGATACTCCAGTGACAGATTTAAGATGCCACCATGGTACGACCCATCTAATCAAGGGGCCATCGTCACTCTTCAATTTGTTTTCCCAATAGTTGCAGACTCGAGTGAAGTCCACCATGTAGAGCCTGGTCCTCATCATGATTGAGCGAGCATGATAAGCAGGAACATTAACTGGGGGCTCGATCAATCGAAGACGCTCCATAAGCCAGACCTACCAAAAGAAGGTATTAGAAAAAAAAAAGAAAAAAAAAAGAAAAAAAAAGACAAAAAAAAAAGAAAAAAAAAATAAAAGAAGAAAAAAAGAAGGATGTTTTTTTTTAATTCTTTTACCTGCAATATGATGGGACTTCCCAGATAAGGAAGGTCACGGTTAGCTTTCCTGTTATCTAACCCCAACAGGATCTCTACTAAGCACAGGCAAGCTGGGCTCCTGCGCAGCTCCGTTTGCTCAATCAGGCTCAAATAACGAGGATCACCTCTCAAATCCTCATCCACATGCCCTTGAAGGACATATACATGTAGTAGGTAAAACCCGAATGCCCTTCGCCTGACAACATAAGAGATAGTGGGATCGGCCCTATTGATGAATCGATCAATGAAGTCCAACATTCGTACTCCCTTTGAGGTCACAAGGCGGTCCACCTCAGCTCTTGTCAACCCAAGCAAATCCCTAAACTTGTTCTTATATCCTTAAGAAGTAGAGGGAATAGCAGGCAAATGTTCCGGGTCCCAACCACCAATCGCAGCAATTTCTTCGGGAAATGGGCAAATGTCGCCTCCAGGGAAGGCAAATACGTGATAATTCGGGTCCCAATAATCAAGACAAGCATCTAGGAACGGTTTGACCACCTTGATCAACTTCAAGCTCAAAAGTGATCCAAAATAATAAGCACCCATGTCGTGTTTCTTCACATTGGAGAACTCATTTGTCCATTCTTTTAGACGAATTTCGAGAGTATTCATGATGTATGCTTATTTTGAGAGCTTTATGTAATAAGACGAAGGAAAGACGGAAGAATTATGTGAATAAAACTTCCCTCGACGTCTTTATTTATACTAAAAGCTGTTTCCTAAAATCCGTCAGGACGGATGCACTGGGGAACAGGCGCAGCACCTGTCGCGCCTCTTCAAAGGGACGCAGCTCCTGCTGCGCCTTTTCCTCAGCCTTCTTTCTGTGTTTTTTCCGCGTTGGATCTTTCCTAATTACTCAAATAATAATTTCCTATTCATACGGGTTATTATTTTGGTAAATCCGTCAAATTGCCATGTTTAGTATTTCCTAATTTCACGGGCACGCATTTCGAGGCGATATCGACATTTTCGTCATCTTAACACGCTTATCCATTTCTTTTTTTAATTTTCTTTTGGGGAATCATTTCACCAATTTAATTTGTTCATTTTTAAACTTATACATTTCTTTTTAATTTACTTTTGGGGAATCATTTCACCAATTTAATTTATTCATTTTTTTAAACTTATACATTTCTTTTTAATTTTCTTTTTGGGGAATCATTTCACTCCCGTTCCACATTACATTTCAAATTTATATGTTTCTATTTGTTCTTTTTCTTAGGGAATAGCCCTCCATACCGTCCGGTCATTTCCGACAATTGTTTTGCATTTTTTTACATTTCCGAATCGTTATTTTGCGCTAATTTAGGCCATGTGTACAAATGTATGTTCTATGTGATTTCTGTGTAAATTTCGGTAGCATGACGACATAAACCGTCATCTACCAAACCTGTTCAAAGCTAACCTGTAGGTACAAACAAAGCAACCCAGCAACAAAGGCACTCAGGCCATCATATATACAACCAAGAGGGGATATGTACACCAAAGTGGGGGCTCGAGCCCCAAAACAAAGTCCGAATGTCCAAAATATGCAAAATACAGCCGAAGACAAAAACAACAAGCAAACTACTGTTGGTCGCCGCCTAGCTCATCAACTCTCGCCTCGAGAGCAGCAACCTCGGCGTCGCGGAGCTCAAGCTCCCTCAGCAGGCGAGTTGTCTCCTCCCGGGACTGGGCAAGCTCTCGCTCCAGCTCACGCTCCCTCTGCAAACAACAAGAATTGGCTCATGTCAATCATTTCAAACATAAGGAAGGTTAGAAAATTCGAAAATGAAGTAAACGGAAGGTTCATACCTGACGTCCTCGGCCGCCAACAAGTGCCTCGACGGCAGTAGCCCGCAGCCGGTTGGCTACCCTCCACAAAGCCATGAACCGGGATGGCGCAACCTGCATTTCAAAAGAAGAGATTCTTAAACGATTGGACAAACTCAAGCAAATGTGTTCTTACACAAAATTATACAAGTTAGGAGACTCACCCTCCGAATCAGATGCTGCCACTCGTCCAAGCTAGCATCTCTCACCGCCGCATCAAAGTCGCACAACTCGGAGATCGTCGTCATCTCCGTCGCGTCGGTGTACTCAAGGGTCTCGGGTACTCTGGGGGATCGATGCCCGCCGCCTCGACCTCCTGCAAAGTCAAATGATTTCCGTTAACTGATGATCATTCATCGTGTTCTCAAAATGATCAAAAGTAAGAGTAAAACACTTACCACGACCGGTCAGTACGCTAGCCTCCCGTAGAGGAACGCCGAGTAGTCCTCGCCCGGAAGAAGGAGGGCGTCACCACCAACACCAGCCAGGTCAGCCTCCCTCTCCGCCTCAGAAGGCTCCCTGAACATCGTCCGAGGAGGATCGATGGGAACCGTCAAGACATCCTGAGAGCACTGACGAGCCAAACGCTCGCCCAAGTACCACACAGGGCCCATCGACGTCCTAAGCAGCAATCGGCTCGAGCTCCTAGGTCGAAGAACCTCAGACACAAAGGGAGGAGCGCCAGCGTAGTCCACCCAAGGCCTGGGCACCCACTAAGAAAAGCAAACGAAGGGTCATTCTTATGATTAGTTCTAAAAAGTAAAGAATAAAGACAAACAAAGCAAGGTGAAATACTCATGCCGTCCAACTGAAGAGCGTTCACCTCCGGTCGACAAACGTCGTGAAAGGAACACCGGCTCCTCGTACGGCACATCACCCAATCCCTCACAACGGGGTAGGCCCTCTCCACCGGCTCCGTTCTCTTGGGCGCGAGGCCCGGAAAGTAGGAGTACACCCACGCCTGTAAAACAAGATAGTCAACAACGATCCTTCGTGATTCGATAAGAGAAGGAAATGATCTTTCATGAAATGAAATGAAGGTTCATACCTCCAACAACAGTCCAGGGCCAACAGCAGCAGGAGAAGTCCCCTTCTCCATCAACTCCGGACGAACCATGGCCCTCATAAAGAGAATGAGGACCGCAAAACTAGCAGTGACCCAGTCCCAACGGCCTAGGTCGCTCAGGTCAGAAAGAAAGGGAAGGAGCTTCGTCGATAGCCTCTCTCCCTTGTCTCCAAGGTAGATCGAAGACGGGAACCACCAGAGCCACAAGCGGACTCTCTGCTCTGCAGTACAGGGAGGAGGAGCCGTCTCCCTCCCCTCGATCACCACCGACGCCGGGGTCTTCCCCGCAAAATATTCCCGGACGTAAGAACTAGGCACCAACCCGGGTACCGCAACAGCCTTCGGCATCAAGTTCCAGCCGATCAATCTCCAAGCCTCAGCCGAGTCTACCCTCATGGTTGTCTCCAGCCACTCCACCACCTCAGTCCCACACGGCAAACCAGAAATCATGCCGTAATCCTCCAACGTGACCCCTGATGCGTGTCATTTATATGATGTTTTACACCTCATTTTACACGTATTTCAGAGCTCAATTGTGTAGTTTTATGCTACTATTTGCCCCATTTCGTCTACTTTCGTATTTTTATGTAATATTACAGATTTATGCGGAAATGAGTAGAAATCGAGCCGAATCCGTCCCCGAGTACCTTGCATTGCATTTGACGTGAAGTATTTACTCAAGAAACGAACTTGGTGCGCATTTCGAGGTCCGAAAGACAAATCCACGAGATTTAAAAAGTGGATTATCAGCTAATTTAGTCGATCGACTGGACCCAATGGTCGATCGACCAGAGCCCGACTTACCGGAACTCCTGTTCAACTTACCTCAGTCGATCGACCGGTCACAGTGGTCGATCGACCAAGCCGCTACTCTGACGCAAACAAAAAGATCGAGAATAAGGAAGCCCAATGTGTATTAGGTTTTGCGAATAATGTTACGTTATATTCCTATATAACGTAACCTGACATTAAGCTTTAATCATTCAGTTTTCATTCAGTTTGATTTAGGTTTTAGAATATCAAATAATTAGGGTTTTCAATATTGTTTCGTACAATTTACAATTACATTCGGTTTCTGGATCTTTATTCTCTGCAATTCCGTTCGGTATTCTCCTGCTCTTATTCAGTTTCATTGCTTATATTTCGTTGATAGTATAGAATTGCTAGTTAGTTTCCCGAAGCCGACTATCGTTTATTGTTATTTGTTACTTAACTATTTTAAGCATGAGTTCAGTAGTCTATTTCGTTAATCTTGTTGTTGTTTTTACCAATATCATGAGTAGCTAAATACCTTGTGCTAGGATGTAGGGAATCTGTAGAATTAGGCGGCAGTAGAATGATACGACATGAGTCGCGCCACGGTCGATCGACCGCACACCCTGGTCGATCGACTGGCCACGTGAGGTTTTGCTTCGTTTTAATTGATTTAAATTCTATATTTGACAAATCGAGTGCACGCGACTAGTTGAATGCTCAAGAAATGACCGACCCATTAGATCGAAAGATAGGGAAAGTTGTTAGACTACCAATTAAAATGACTAAACTATGCTAAGATCGAAAGATAGGTAGAGTTTAGGTTTTTAGTCACTTTTCAGGATGAAAGTCAGTACTAGTAATATTAGGGACCCGTAGCGAGATCGAAAGACGCTACTTGTTGAGAGTGGACCGAGAGGACCTCTTGTTTTTCCGCCTCATGTGTTTATTTCAGACCTACTTAGTATGCTGCTGCCGAAACTACAGTGAACCGACCATCTTAGTACCCCTTTTATATTTGATTTTATACATTTCTTTAGTTTATTGCTCATTAGTTATAGACCAATTCAATTCAACCCCCACATAATCGTTACCTTAGACTGAAATTAGACAACTAATAATTACATCTGCCTCTCTGTGGTTCGACCCTGCTACCGCTATCTATAGTTGTAGTTAGGAATTATAAATTTTATCTTTGGTGCACACAACGACGGGCATCAAATTTTGGCGCCGTTGCCGGGGAGGCAATTGTTCTAATTTTTAGTTGTTTTATTTTAGTCTGTTTCTTAGTTTAAGGGACATTCTTTCCTTAAACTATTCTCACATTCTTTTTGTAGTTTCTTCTTATGCGCAGGTCATAGGGTGGTGAATTACTACCATTCGATCCTGAGATTGAGAGAACTTTGCGCGTGTAGAGGAGATTGTTTCAAGAACAACAGTCAGAGGAAGAGCCTGGTTCTCATTCTAGTTTTTACGAGAACGAGTTATTCGAGGAGGATCCACCTTCATATCCTGTTTCCACTTCTTCAGTCGAGACCGTCACATCTCCAGATTTTCCAGTCATGGCTGAAGAAGCGAGTATAGCTAGCCATTCTGAGCCGACATTTGCAAATCTATATAAGGGGTTCGAATTACCGGGGGCTGATAGAAAATTCGAACCGAAGCCTTCTTATATCAACTTGGTTGAGAGAAACCAATTCGGGGGAGCTGCAACTGAAGATGCAGCCAAGCATATGGAGATATTTATTGATTATTGCTGCTCTATATCCCCGCCGACCGGTGTGACCCAGGACCAGGTAAAGGAGACTATGTTTATATTCTCACTCCGTGATGCTGCAAGGGAGTGGTACAGAGACCTGGATTGAGCTGCTAATGGGATCACTGACTGGAATTCGCCGGCCTTGGCGTTTTATAAGAAGTACTTCTCTGCCTCGAAGACGAATGCTATTAGAGCTCAAATCACGAGCTTTAAATAGGGTCTTGATGAGAACTTTCACGAGGCATGGGTCCGTTTTAAGAAGCTGGTGCGAACCATTCCGCATCATGGGTTTGAGAAATAGAGCCTATGCAATCAGTTCTACAATGGGCTCTATGACGATCAGAGAGCTATCCTGGATGCGGCAGCTAGCGGCAGATTCCAGGAGAATATGGGGGAAACTAAGGGGTGGAAGATCATTGATGACTTGGCCACCCATAAAGCTGAGTATGGAAATTCCCGGGGAAATCAAAGGAGAGCTGCTGAATCTCCTTCTGTAGTTGCATTAGAGGCTCTTACGGCGAGGTTTGATAAGTACGAGTTGGGAGGAGCTTAAAAAGGAGGGATCTATCATGTGAATGCTGTTTCAGACGGTCCTTTCGTCTGTAAAAGATGTGGAGCTGAGGGACATGTTTCAGACAATTGTCCTAGCCCCTTTGAGTCTTGTGCTGCCTTTTAACATTATAGGCAGACAAACACATACTATGAGCCGAATGTCCATCCGAATCTGAGGTGGAGTAGCCAAAATGTCTTGAATCCGACTCAACCTCCACAGCAGCAGCAGCAGCAAAGTTATGTTCCCCCTCACAAGCAGCAGCAGTTCCAAAAGCCTCCGTATGTTCCACAGCAGCAGCAGCAATCCCAAGGTTCCGAATTCGCCGAATTGAAGAATCTGTTGTTCACTAGTAGAAAAAACCCCTATCACGACGCAGTTATCATGGCGGTTCTAATAGAAACGACGCGAAAAGCCCAATAAATTGGCGGGAAGGAAATTTTTATGTATGTAAGAGGTCTATAATGGCGGTTTAAGTAAGAACCGACGTGATAACATAAATTTTTTATGGCGGTTTCGAAATAAGAAACGCCACCACAGGTCAATTGTGGCGGTTCTATTAACAACCGACGTTAAAAATGACGCTAAAAGTTGATACAAAGTTACAATTTTTTGGGCTAAAAAACCGCCATGATATGTTTTTGTGTCGGTTTCTAATTAAAACCGACTTAAAAAAAAAAAAAAAAAAAAAAAAAAAAAAAACTCTACATTATACTCGGTAATCAGTATTGATTATGTTCATTCCTTCGTCGTCTTCTTCATTTCCAACCGCCAAAACCTCACAATCCCCTCACAATTCAACCCCGGCAGCCAAAACTTCCTTTTCTTTCGCCGCCCTCGACACCATTACGCCGCTGTAAACTCCTTGTCACGAGGTTAGTCACATACTTTATTTCATCGATTTTATGGTTTTAGGGTTTAATCGATTTCGGCTAATTAATCACCATTTTATTTCATCCTTTTGTTTTCAGTTATCGTCGACCCACCTGCCATCCAAGCCGTTCGTCAGCTACCAGTCACTACCCTTGATGTCAAGGTTAGTATTCTTCTTTTATAAACCTATTTTTTTTGTTTTTAATTTGTGTTTTATATGTTGTTTTATGATAATTAGTATGGTTTAGGATGTGTTTTATTGATTTATTATATAATTATTGTAAATTTCAGATTCTAATTTAATATTTTTTTTTGTGAATTATGGTTATCAAAATTGGGGATTTTGTATCCTAATTGGCGAGTTACTGGATTCGCTGTGAATACGCCCTTACCGATTCATGATCCGGCCTTGTAGAATATGTGTTAATATGTATATTCACCAAACGACAGGATAGAATTCGCTCAACGATTCGCGATTTAGAGAACCCCGAGCAACTGCGGTACTACTGTAGTATGCTGGTAGAGTAATTGAATACGTCTAACCATGTAATCGTGTTCATTCTAAGTGTTTTTCTTGTGATGGGAGAGAGTACAAGTAATATTTTGTATAATGAAGTTTTCAATCTTGCATATTTTGACTGGAGTGATACACCTAAACAGCTAGAGCTCTCTTATTTGGGATAGACAACTAAGTCCTAGATCATAACAAATTCCTATCTAAGCTATGTCCTCTGACAGAAAGCACGTTCTGTTTTCCAACACATTTGTGAAAAACTATTGACTACATGAGACTATTAACTACCAGACTGAGTTCCTTCGTCTTCTTCATTTCCACACCGACAAAACCGAAAAACCCTTTACAATCCCCTCACAATTCAACTTGGGCAACCACCGACGTCAGGCCTCCCCCACCTGCCCACCACCGCATCCCGTCTGCCAGACCACCAACAAAACGCCGACCACACTCAGCTCTCCTTCCTCTCTCCTTCCTTCCACTCGCCGCTGCTCACGAGCACCAGTCACCCTACAATCACCACCAAATATTTGTAATAAGCTGTCACAGATGCATATATGGAAGATTACAGATTCGATTACACCAACGACGATGCCGATGAACTAATTGTCGACATTGAGACCAATACTACAATTCCAAAGGTTGCTTCTTTTAATTTGAAGCTTTTCGAGTTATTTAGTTCTTAATTGCTTGATCGCTTTGTAAGGTTTTAATTATTTGTTATAATTTGTTGCTGGTGTACTATAGAACGAAAACAAGTTTGCTGTTTTCTGATGGCTCAATATCAACAGGTCGCAAACTACTTTAATTTCTTTTTCTCATACCTTTTGTTTACATCTCCAATTTCTCATCATCACTTTATTTTTAATCAGTCAATCCATGATTATTATTTTTGATTTATTTCTTCCAAATTCAAGGTTTTGGTTTTTTTTTTTTATTTCTAGTTCTTCAATAATACATACAAGAAAATAAAAGCGACTCAATTTTGTTTTTTCTCGATCAGGTAAAAATTGTCACTTGCTTCTCTTATAATGTCAGATACTCTACTATAGTAATATTTTGATTTGATTCTATAATTGATTGATAGGCAGTTGTTTTAATTAGCTTAAATAGTCAAAATGTTAATGTGATGCCAATTTTGCTTCACTTATTTGATACGTCTTGTTTAATAAGGAGTAGTATGATCCCAATTTTCTTGTCTTTTCCACAATTGCAATCAAATGCCAATTTGCTTGTGTATACTGCAGCTCAATATGGTCATTTATAGCGGGTTTCATTCATTTACTGCTTTTTTCCTTTTTCTTCAGCATGGTTAGTCAGTTTCGTAGTCATTTACTCGTTCACTCTAAACATCTGTAAATTTGATGTTCAACTTTTGCCGCAATTGTGCTCTTAGGTTTACAAGGTTATTGGAGGTGGTTTGCATTTTATTGACTTGATTCAGGTTATTTTGTTTTACAACTGCACGTCGAAGACTGGACTTTTAAAAATGAAATTAGGTAATAATGCAGACTTAACTTTTTTTTTTTTCCTAATATTATTGTTCTTCTTTCGAATCTTATTCGGATTTTGCTATGGAGTGAGAGGTCTATTGATATTGAGCAGTCAGAAAACAGCAAACTTGTTTTGTTTCTATTAATAAATAAATGAGCTTGGCTTATAGTGATATGTTGATAACGTGCTCAACTTTTTCTATCCATTTCATGTCCATATCCTTCAGAGGGTGATGGATTCGACTGCTACATCTTTGCTTCATCTCTACCTTGATTCGATCAACAATGGTTGTAGGTCTGTCAATGTATCCCTACGCTCTACTCTTATTCTTTTTGAGTCCATACCTGGTATATGCAGGAGTTAAAAAGAGCCCATACATACCTTATCTGAATTCTCGATTTTTTGTACTTCAGGGGCTCTGATCTGACAAGTTTAATCCCCAACCATGCCTCACAATCAGTCCATTATCGTAAGGCGAGGTTTAGTTTTGTTGTGATTTTGCATTTAAGCTTTTGTGTGTTCCCTTTTAATTTATTTAACTATGCACGTGTACCGCTTGACAGTGGCGAAAGTGGTGTAAGAAAAATTGAAACAGTTAAATAGGCAATGCTGTATTTGGCTATTGTTGCTAGTTGTTGATTTATATTCTTACTAATTGACCTATTTGTTAACTATAGCTTATGGAGGAATCAAGCATGTCAAGTGGCGATATTCATGAGATCAAAGAAGAGTGGGCTACTAAATGTTTAGAGAACTTATAGATTAGTTTATCAACTAAGGCATGTATTTTTCATACACTTGGATATGCATCTTTGATAATAATGATATTGATGTTATTTTTATGTTGGATGTGATGCGAGATTGATGTAAGTTTGTTGCTGGACTTGTGTTGTTAGGAATACTATAAATGTGGTTACATTTCTTTTGACATGTCTTATTGTGTTCATATAATATTTGGAATTATCAAATTTATGGGGAGGTGCCGCTGAAATTTCCGTAGAAAATTAATTATTATTTTAAAAAAAATATAAATAAATTTTACGACGGTTCCTTCAGAAACGACGTGAAAAAATTAAATATTTCAAAAATATTTTGCCTTTAATGGCGGTTCTTCGCCAAACAACCGACGTTATAATTACCTATAATGGCGGTTTTGTAACAACAACCGTCGTTTTTTTTACCTTTTACGACGGTTCTATTAAAACAACCGTCGTCGTGCTTACCTATAGTGGTGCAATATGCTATTATTTAAATACCTATGGTGGCGGTTTTTCAAACAATAACCACCACTATATATGAGTTACAGTGGCGGTTCTTGTGTAAGAACCGTCGTTTTATTTAAGCCTATAATGGCGGTTTTGTTGAAAAACCGCCACTGTAGCTAAGCTATTGTGGCGGTTGTACAACCGCCGTAAAGGCTAAACAACCCCGTGATATACGGCGCACCCATAATTTATAAAAACCGCCATAAAAAGGCCATTTATGACCGCCATTATAGGGGATTTTTCTACTAGTGGTTGAAAGAGTCTTAAGCTAGAGAGGCCGGGATGAAGATGTTAGAGAGCCAAATTGCCCAATTGGCTAGCAAAAATACAACTCGAGCTCCGGGACATCTACCGACTCAAACTGATCAAAAGGAGACCTTAAATGCAATTACCTTGAGGAGTGGGTCTACCCTTGATGGGCCTGCTATGGTCAAGGATGTCTCTGAAAAAGATGAGGCGGAACCGAGCAAGAAGAAAGCTGTAACGAATAATAACAAGAAAAAGACGATCAACAGGTATGTCAGTCGACCGACTGACATACCCAGTCGATCGACCAGTCCGCGCAAAGAGACAACTTCTGGTCCTGTAGAAGTCGGTCGATCGACTGACGGCGCTGCTGAAGGTGAAGCTTTTCGTCCTCCAATGCCTAATAACTTGAGGGACCACTTGTTTCGGGGTACGACCGCCCCGAAAATATTGAGGCAAGACCCAAATGCTGATGGGTCAGTTCCGATTCCGAAGTACGACCCTTTGTCGATTAATGGTTCACATTTGAGACGGTCTGAAGAAGGGTCAAGCTACAACAAGGAGAAGGTTGTGGACTTTCAGCCTAAGTCCATCGATGCCGGCATGAGAGATTTAG
Source organism: Silene latifolia (assembly GCF_048544455.1). Taxonomy (NCBI): domain Eukaryota; kingdom Viridiplantae; phylum Streptophyta; class Magnoliopsida; order Caryophyllales; family Caryophyllaceae; genus Silene; species Silene latifolia. The sequence goes on from NC_133528.1 coordinate 27,342,348, forward strand.
AGGAGAGGGCTAAGTTGCTTCTTACAGCCTCTTATCCGGAGAGATTAGTGCCAACAAAGGAACAGGTATCATTTAATAAGTTTGAAAATGTTATTCGTAGCTTAAATGTGAAGTTCCTTTTCTTGAGTTAGTCAATCAAGTGCCTGCTTACATGAAATTCAGGAAACAACTTTTATCTAAAAAGAAGTCACTTGAAATTGTGCATACTGTCGCACTCATTGAGGAGTCATGCTCTTATTTGACCCATACTGCACCCCATAAGCTAGAAGACCCGGGTAGTTTTTCAGTTCCATGTAGTATTGGCACCTTTTCTATTGAGAGGGCCTTATGTGACCTAGGAGCCAGTATTAGCGTTATGCCCTTGAGTCTTGCTAGGAAGCTCAAATTGACTAGGTTTGCAGTAACCAACATGACAGTACAAATGGCTGACCGATCTGCGGTCCAGCCAATAGGAGTGTTAGAGGACATTTCTGTGCAAATAGGAAAGTTTTTCTTCCCTGTTGACTTCGTTGTACTGGATATGCCCGAGGATGCCCACATTCCTATTATATTGGGTAGACCATTTACGCGCACACCTTTGGTGCGATTATAGATGTTGGTTCAGGGACTTTGACCTTCAAAGTAGGGAAGCATTCTATTGTCTTTGCCCAGACTGCTAAGAAGAAAGACCCCATGTGGCCAATAACTTGTAATACGGTTTCTGAAAAGAAATCCTATTTTGTGCTTCCTGATATGCCACTTTCTACGCCTGTTTCTGTTATAACACCTCCGCCCCAAATTGGGAGCAAAGTGGAGGACGATTCTTCTGTTTTGGACATTGCAGGAGCTGGTTTGGGGAAGGAAGAGCCGCATGTTGCTCCAGCTGTGCAGGAGCCAATCGTCTCAAGAGGCGGCATAGGATGTCTTAGCTATGGCACTGATGAGGAGCTTGAAGATGAGCCAGTCAGAGTGAGGGAGTCCGACTTGGATTCCGACGAGCTAGAGGAGGTCATTGATTGGGAAGATATCAGAGCTGTTGATCCGTTGAGCTCCGCGGATGTTGGAGTTGAGAAGAGTGCAGCTGAGAAGATGAGCACTGTAGAGGCTGCCTCTTCTAGCCAGAAGCCGACTAAGTGGGCCATTCCATGGCCGTTCTTGATCAACTACTAGTTGATCACATGCTTTACAAACATTTTATTGCCTTTTAAGACTCTTTATCGTTTTTCGTGTGCGCGAGACTTCGCATTTTAATAAGTTTGTTTAGGATTTTAAGACCTTCAGACTATTGCTTTGGGTTTTGCGCAATTTTGGGCGCGTTTTTATGTGCTTTTACAGGTATATAGACCATATTAGCTCAAGTTAGTGAGCTAATTCGAAGAAATCAGACAGTTGCAGCAGCTATTCTAGTCGATCGACTGGTCTGTATGGTCGATCGACTGGCTGCACAGTTCCAGGAGCTTCTGTTCCTGACATCCTGGTCGATCGACTGGGTGAGGTGGTCGATCGACCGTTGCTCGTTCTTTGTGCACTGTTTTCGATCATTCCCCTGCTTTGTGTTTGATCGATTTGCGGAGTTCAGTGAGTCTTTTCTCCACTTTATTCTCCGCTTAATTTGTTTTTTTGTTTTATCATTCCCGCACATAATTTTACCGTCCCAATCTTGCTTTCTCGAGATTACGCGTGGTATTTGTTGTCTTTTCAGGTACTTATTGGTAGCACTGCTAGCTACTGAAACCTCCTAGCTCATGCTGGTTTGGGGAGGTTTCTTTTTGCTGCGCTTAAAGTCTTGTGTGTTTCCGAGTTCTTACTTCATGCCTTATGTAGTTAATTTACGCAAATTCCCGTTTTCCTGTTATTTCATTATATGATTTTGCACAATGGGGACATTGTGCGATTTGGTTTGGGGAAGGGTTTTGCGTTGCATTTCATTTGCTTGTATTCACGTTTACATTTTGTCTTGCATTGTTGTTTATTTTCCTTTATATATACAGAAAATTCAAAAAAATTGAAAAAATTTCAAAAAAATTCAAAAATTCAATAAAATTGCACGTTTATTTTAGCATTTAGGTTGAGTCGGAACGGTAGTATTTCAATGATGACATTGCATTTTCATCTGTTTTTGCCTAAGCCTTGCTAATTGACATGTTATTAGTAGAATCATATATGCATAGTCTACGAGTTTTCGTTAAATTATTTGCTGAGCTTGAGACTCGACTTTTATCTTTTTGGCAAACTACATCATTTTCTGAGGTTTAGAGCTTATAACTGGTGACATCTATGACCAGTTCATCTAGGATTGTGAGTAGTTACTCCTTATAAGACATGTTACATCAATGTGCATAAATATGAACTTAATCTGCTTAATACCTGTATGCATTCGGTTTGTGGTTTGTTGACACATGTGGTAGAGGTTTTCCTTTATTCATTTTACCCATAAGCTCCACACTGCCAAAAACAGCCTTTTTGTCCCATTACCACATCCTACATTTAGCCTGCCTTGTCAAGCTAGTAGTTTACGTTCTTGGGGTTGTTACTTCGTTTTTGGTGACATATGCTCATTTTGAGATGAAGTTGGGAAGATGGAAAAAGCAAAGAAAGAAAAAAAATAGAATTGAAAAGAAAAGAGAAAAGAAAAAATGATTCGAAAAAGAGAGAAAAAAGAGTTACGTGCTGTACTGTAGAGGACGGTCGATCGATTGGCATCATTGGTCGATCGACTGGAGTCCGAGAAAAAGAAGAAAAGAATCAATTCGCATATTCAAAGTCCTTATTAAATGGCGATTTTTGCTCCCATGCTGTATTTATATCTTATGGGGGGTTGATTAATTATATTGGAGATAGTGAGTTTTGTGCTTGATATTTAGCACCGGTTTCGTTGTTGATTATGAGCAAGAAGTTGGATGTTGTCATATGGCTTTGTTAGGTACTAGCTTGATCACCTGTACCTCCCCATTCCCATAATTATCTTTGCCTCTTCTTACCCATTACCTCACATATCCATATATATACCTCGGCATGTGTCATGGTCATTTGTTTGGTTGGAATGCATATGTACAGTTGTAGAGATTATTTTCATATTAGATTGCAGGCATGTTCTTATAGGTCGTAGTTAGGTGAGTGTCATTACAAAATGAATTCTTTCTATCTTATACATTATTCACCTTGTGCTTATTTGAGTGATTTGAGCGACCCGTGAGAGTCCAATATGATAAGTCTCTATAGTTGACGGTTCAGCAGTTTTTAACGACTCCATAACTCGTTTGCATGATTCACATTACTAATTGATTGTTAGTTAATGCATTAAATTGGTTTACGCTATACGGTTTGAATTTCGCTCTGAGACTGAACTCGTTCCAATTAGGTTTTAGGATCGAGTCTAGTTCTTGCTTGGGGACAAGCAAGGGTTTGGTTTGGGGAAGTTTGATGCGTGTCATTTATATGATGTTTTACACCTCATTTTACACGCATTTCAGAGCTCAATTGTGTAGTTTTATGCTACTATTTGCCCCATTTCGTCTACTTTCGTATTTTTATGTAATATTGCAGATTTATGCGGAAATGAGTAGAAATCGAGCCGAATCCGTCCCCGAGTACCTTGCATTGCATTTGACGTGAAGTATTTACTCAAGATACGAACTTGGTGCGCATTTCGAGGTCCGAAAGACAAATCCACGAGATTTAAAAAGCGGATTATCAGCTACTCTAGTCGATCGACTGGACCCAATGGTCGATCGACCAGATCCCAACTTACAGGAACTCCTGTTCAGCTTACCTCAGTCGATCGACCGGTCACAGTGGTCGATCGACCAAGCCGCTACTCTGACGCAAACAAAAAGATCGAGAATAAGGAAGCCCAATGTGTATTAGGTTTTGCGAATAATGTTACGTTATATTCCTATATAACGTAACCTGGCATTAAGCTTTAATCATTCAGTTTTCATTCAGTTTGATTTAGGTTTTAGAATATCAAATAATTTGGGTTTTCAATATTGTTCCGTACATAATCGTTACCTTAGACTGAAATTAGACAACTAATAATTACATCTGCCTCTCTGTGGTTCGACCCTGCTACCGTTATCTATAGTAGTAGTTAGGAATTATAAATTTTATCTTTGGTGCACACAACGACGGACATCAACCCCCACCTCACCGAAAGGCATGTGAAATGTGGAGGTCGTGTCCCAAAACCGGTCTAAGAAAGCTCGGACCAGGCTGAGGTTAGCCCGAAGCTTCCTCCTCGTGATATCCCTCCAAGCTGTACCAAAGCACCGAACGCTCCCCGCTCGATGATGGCTCGCTCCTCAGCCGACAGCCTCTCGTAGCACCCCATCGCCGTCGTGTAGTCCGAGAATGATCTGAGGTTCCCGACCTCCTATTTGGATTCGGAACAAAAGCTGTCTTTAGCTTGAATGAAGAAGAAAAGGAATAACCAAAAAGAAATGAAAGAAGATGAGTGAAGCGTGATGAATTCGATTTACTAAGCTCTTCATCGTCCTGTAGGACAGGTGACCCTCTGCAGCTCAAAGTAGGTGCCTATTGTCCCAAGTCTCAGCCCACGCAGGTGCTCCCCTCAGCTGGCGACCACCCCGTCCAACGTTGGCCCGTCTCGGGGCCTCCTCCTCCTCAAGGACCTCGTCCTCAGCAGCCGTCACCGCGGTGGTAAAAGCCTGCTCTAACGCCTCCTCAAGTGAACAAGAAGGGTTAATAGCAGTATCAAAGTCCATGGGAGCTCTCCCTGATGTAGAAGCCTCATCACCTGCAAAATTAAAGTGAATTTAGGCCGCGTCAAGTGACAACAAGCCTTGATTAGGGGATTTTCGAGTTTTCGGAGCTCCGAAATCGCTCTTTTCTCGCCATCTTTGGCCATTTTCCCACAAACATAACCACTCATGTGGTAATTTGGGTCAAGTCAAGCCTAAGTTGAAGCCTAGTCATGGGTTCGAGTCGGAATTTCGACAGCATTTCGTTATAACGGCGATTATGCCCTAGAAAAGTGTCCTGAAAAAGCCATCACAAATCAAAATTCCGAGATGATAGGAAGTTTAATCATCATACAAGGATTCCAAATATCAAGTTTCGTCACAAATGGGTAATCCTAGGGCCATTTTCGAGGCGATTTACGGTTTAACTGTGAGACCGTCTCAATTTCACTCAAATGCTCAAAACACAACGAAAATTCAAAACAAATACATGGTTATGATCCTTATACTACCAATTAGCCATTTACAAGGTCAATTTTGCAAGGCAAAATCATTTGGGGGGAAAAGCCCCAAATTTTCGACATAATTAGGGTTGAAAACCCTGATTTTGTCGGTCCAATTTGGTCAATTATAGAAGATTAATGCAAAAATAATACACATACCTCGATTAGTCATGGCAAATGCGAGTTTTTGATCAAATTTTGACGAGAAATGATTGGAATTTGAGAGAATATTTGAGGTTTTATTGTTTCGAAATTATGAAACAAAACCCCTGTTTCATCGGGTTTTTACCCATGAATGCCACGTTCAGGAAAGGACGCAGCAGGTGTTGCGCCTCTTCCAAGGGACGCAGCTCTTGCTGCGCCTCTTCCTCAGTTTCCCTCCATACGAATTTTTGAAGATTCGTTATAAGTTCGTTATTTTGTGGGCCCATCTTTGGTGCGCCTCTTCCTCGATGTCATATCGCATATTTGGTCCGTTTGACATTTATTTTTCGTCCGGACCCATATTTCCAAGCCAACAGCAAACTGTCGCCATATTTTTTTACCAAGACCTTGCTTGTCACAATGAGCGAATATTCTCTGACAGGTGTTTCGACACACCTTTATTATGTTCCCCCAGCGAGAGTACACGGACAGACATTCCCTCTCGAGACATGGAGATCAGTTCCCGATTATGTTCCCCCAGCGAGAGTTCACGGACAAGCAATCGTCCCTCTCGAGACATGGAGATCAACATCGACCCCAAGCTCTTCCGAAGTTTGTTTGAAGCCGACCCAAGCAGATTTCTCCCAGCAGTTCCTGACTACATCATGCTGTCTCCTCCCAGTATCGCGTTTTGTTTCCCCTGGAGTTTCAAGGAATTTCAGGTATGGTCTCTTCTTATGGCTGGCGAGCCTCCGTACGTAGTCTAATGGACTTTAAACGACCCTCTCCGATAGTCGACAGACTCTAAAATGTTCCCGACGACAGGTCCTTGGCTCAGACCCCTTGAGCCGCCTTGCGTCGCCATAGTCGTCAGGTTGTAATCTTCGATTGACCTGATGGCTATACTTTGGCTTTCGCCTTATCCAAGCCTCAGTCAAAGTGGGGGCTCTGTAGATACCTCATTTCTGCACCTCCCGCAAACCACCCGGTGATGATTGGGCCGCATGTTTGGTATACGGAACGATTTGTGATAGTTCGTAAGTTTATCATCAAGTGATCGCTCAAACACTTGTGTCTACCTCTTAATTGTCATCTACGTGCCGATACGGTCGTTTTGGCAGTAATTAGAGTACATTTGGAGTCCGGGTCAAAAAACCGTCTTCATTTTCTAATAACCGAGTTAGAATGTTCTGGAATGTTCCGGATATTTCTATTCCATATTTTTTCCAATCTTTGATCTTTGGTAAAATATCTCCCGTAATATTCACACAGAATATTAAGAAAACGAGATTAATCCGCTATTCCATAATAGAAACACGGAAATCTTTCTTCCGCAGGAGGAAACGACTGAGGAAAGGACGCAGCAAGTGTTGCGCCTCTTCTAAGGGACGCAGTGCCTGTTGCGCCTCTTCCTCAGTCCTTTTCTGCGTATTTTCTGTATCTTTTCAAGATTCACTTCCAAAGTTTCTCCGAAAACCCTACTTCCTCCGTGTGATTAGTAAAAATAGAGACCTTCGGCCTCACATATTTCTCACGCGAGTGTCCGCCCTTTTCTTCTCCCTTTGCATTCTAGACCACGTTCTTACTTTTTGGCGTCTACGTGCTTGAACTTTCGACCACGTAAGCTCGGATCTTTCTGAGTACCAGCCTCGTTTTGCATGACCGACCAATTTGACCAACTCCACATTAATAAACATTAATCAATCTTATTCGTTTTCCTCCTAGAGGGCACTTTCGTCTACATTCGAGTCGAGCATCACTAAACGTTAACTTAGTTCATCTTGTTTCGTCAAACATGTAAGTCTGAGGGTGTAAATCCTTCTTTAATTATTGTTTTTTTATTTTTTGTAATCAATATTGTAAGATTTATGTCGAAAATATGCTTAAAACCGATTTGTAGAACCTTGTTTAAAAACCCTTTTTTACGGATTATCAGAAGACAACCGTCGAGAAAGGACGCATCAACTGTTGCGCCTCTTCAAAGGGACGCAGTACCTGCTGCGCCTCTTCATGAGGCTGCTGCAGTTCCTGCTTCCTTTCTTCTTCCTTCGTCTTTTGTTCGTCCTTTTGTTTTTCACTTTGTTTTCAATTGTTCATTGTTTCATTAACACGACAATTTAAGCATGATAATTTTAACCTGTAGTTCATAATTCTTCATAATTAATTCATCTTTCAAATACCGACCTAAACCCCTTATAATCCATATTTGCGGGTTTTCGTCTTTAAAGTCAATTCGGTTTTTAGAGATTCGATTTACCCATATTGAATCTCTGGAATTCATCTTTGATATACTTGTATCTGTTATTTATTGTCACCATCATTAATTCATCATTAATAGCATGTTTAGTCTAATTAATTTGTTTGGTTTGTTTAATTCTTTAAATAGTCTCATCTTGTAAATAATTCGTTCCAATTAGTTTCATTCATGTTTTATCGTTTTTATGGCCTCATTCGCATGTAAATAATATGTAAATCACTTTCATCCGAGTCAATTATTCATAATCAACCATTAAATTCACCAACGAACATTAACGAGATGCGGTTCCTTCTTCACAGCCAGAACTCAACCCAGGAACAGACGCAGCAAGTGCCGCGCCTCTTCCAAGGGACGCAGCTCTGCTGCGCATGTTCCCGGTTGATTTCTGTCCCCGAACTTCCGTTTCTGCCTTGACTTAGTTGTTAGATTACGTATTTAATTAACTATTAATCGTATTATCACCTAATAATCTATTCGTTTGTTCATTTATTATTTTTTTCCTAAAACCATCCGTTTTAAATGTATTTTCGACATAAATCAATAAATCCAATGTAATTATTGTAATTTTCTATTGTTGTATTTTCTATTGTATTTTTATTGCTTGTATGCTCTCACATGTAAGCAATCTAAATTTCTACTTTGACCCAATTGTATGATTAAATTACGTGTTCACCGACTTAGTTAATTCTCACATGCTAGGATTAAAACATTGGATGTTGCATTGCATGCATATAATCGACAATATATCGAGTATAGACAATTTCCCTAATCATTAGTAGAGGCCGCTATCGAGGCGGGCGGGATTAGGTGTTCGATCAAAAGAGCTTCCTAATACGTACCCTCACCCCTTACTCCATATCTCTGTGAACATCCGTGTTCATTGGCATCCGCGAGAGTCATTCTAGACATAGAATGCTAAGGGTAACGAGTGCTTAGTGTTCATGTCATTACTTTGTGTCTTGACATGACACGAAGTATTCGAACGGTTTCCAATTTTCCACAATAAATTGGTGGCGACTCCACAAATGCAAAACAAACCAAAGAGGAAAAGCTTGCTTTGCTTTTCGCCCCCGTGGGCCCGCGTCCACACACGTATACAAATCCGGACCTGCAAAGCCATGATAATGAAGTGCCCACTAATGATGATGAGGTACCTTATATGCATACTAAAGGATTGGGCAATTTAGAGCTTAGTGATGATGAAAAAGAAGCTGACGAAGTTGAAACACGAGCTGAAGATAAAAGCGAAAAGAACGAAACAGACGAACCTACTAAGGTCCTCGATCGAGTCCACCCAGACTCGATCGAGGAACTTTAGTGCTCGATCGAGTCCTACCAAGGATCGATCGAGGATCCTTCCTGGCAGCCGAAGGTGTTTCAAAAGTTGATAATAAAGCCAAGCAAGCCGAGCCCATTACCATAGCACTACCTTTTCCTCATCGCCAGCAGAAGTTTAAGCTAGACAGACAGTTTGGTAAGTTTATGGAGGGAGTAAATAACTTACAGGTGAGTCTTCCTTTCACTGAATTGATTACTCAAGTGCCGGCTTATGCAAAGTTTATAAAGGAGATTTTGACAAGGAAACGATCCTTTGACGCTATGGAAACTATTGCTTACACTCAGAAGTGCAGTGCCATGTTGCCAATTAATTCACCACCTAAGTTAAAGGACCCAGGAAGTTTTTCTATCCCTTGTCATATTGGTCATCTTGCTATTAGTAAAGCTCTTTGTGATTTAGGAGCTAGTGTTAGTGTCATGCCGTATTCTATTTGCAAGAAATTAAATATGGGTCAGTTGACAGTTACTAATATGACTTTACAGAAGGCTGATAGATCTGTTAAACACCCACTGGGGGTGTTGAAGGATGTTCCCGTTTGAATTGGGAAATTCTTCATTCCCGTTGATTTTGTTGTCTTAGACATGGCGGAGGACAACCAAATCCTTATCATCTTAGGAAGATCATTCCTTCACACATCAGGGGCGGTTATATATGTTAGGCAAGGGAGACTGACTTTAGCTGTGGGGGATGATACCATTGTTTTTAACTTAGAAAAAGCATTAAAACATCCTATGATAGAAGAAACTTGTCATAGCATAGATATTGTTGATTTTACTATTGATGAGTGTCTTCCTATGTGTTTGGACAGGGATCCTCTAGAGATTGCCCTGGTTTCCGACTCACCTGCTCAGACGGGTTCATGGAGTCCAGAAGTTCGCGAGGTTGAGAGGCTTCTAATTGGAGAGGAATGCCCCCATCAAAAGGTTTATAGTATGGGTATCGCACCTAAGGTGACTAAGGTAAAGAAACCTGAACTAAAACCTCTTCCCTCTCATCTTAAATATGAATTTCTTGATGACTGCGAGATGAACCCAGTAATTGTCAATGCTAGCGTAACTGAAGGTCAACTATCTGCTTTGTTGACTGTTTTGAGAACTCATAAGAAACCCATTGGTATAGCATTGATGATTTACAGGGCATTAGTCCTGACTTTTGCATGCATCGTATTCACTTGGAAGAAGGCCACATGCCTAGTGCACAAGGTCAGAGACGACTAAATCCTCCAATGCAGGAGGTGGTAAGAAAAGAGGTACAGAAATTACTTGACGCTGACATTATTTACTCTATATCTGACTCTAAATGGGTCAGTCCTGTCCAAGTTGTACCCAAGAAGGGAGGTACCACAGTAGTAAAGAATGATAAAAATGAATTAATTGCTACTAGACTTGTTACAGGGTGGAGGATGTGTATTGACTATAGGAAGTTGAATGTAGCTACTAAGAAAGACCATTTCCCACTTCCTTATATCGACCAAATGTTAGAGAGATTAGCATGCCATAGCTATTTCTGTTACCCAGATGGCTACTCCGGTTTCTTTCAGATACTCATTCATCCTGACGATCAGGAAAAGACCACTTTCACATGTCCTTATGGTGTATTTGCTTATAGGAGGATGTCCTTTGGTTTATGTAATGCCCCAGCTACCTTTCAGCGTTGTATGATGGCCATATTTTCTGATTACATAGAGTCTATTATGGAAGTCTTTATGGATGATTTCAGTGTTTATGGTACTGACTTTGATGTTTGCTTGAGAAACTTGACTAAGGTTTTGCAGCGCTGTGAGGAGAGCAATATTGTGCCAATTAGGAGAAGTGTCACTTCATGGTTACTGAAGGGGTGGTACTCGGTCTCTTGGTGTCAGGTAAGAGTATTCAAGTGGACAAAGCTAAGGTTAAGGTAATTGAGCAACTCCCGTACCCGTTTAATGTTACAAGTGTGCGTAGTTTTCTTGGTCATACAGGGTTCTATTGCCGCTTTATTAAGGATTTCTCTAAAATTGCTCAACCTCTAACTCGGCTTCTTCATAAAGATACACCTTTTATCTTTACTGATGAGTGTAATAAGTCTTTTGACAGGATTAAACAAGCTCTTATCTCGGCTCCCATAATCTGATCACCGGATTGGAGCCTTCCTTTTGAGATTATGTGTGACGCCAGTGACTATGCAGTTGGAGCCGTTTTGGGTCAGAGAAAGGACAAGGTGTTACATGCCATTTACTATGCAAGCAAGACTCTTGATGATGCACAGATTAACTATGCTACTATGGAGAAGGAGCTTCTTGCAGTTGTCTATTCCTTAGACAAATTTCGAGCTTATCTTGTTGGTTCTAAAGTTATTGTTCATACTGACCATGCAGTTTTAAAATATCTTTTAACTAAACAAGAGGCTAAACCACGACTTATTAGATGGATTTTACTATTGCAAGAATTTGATTTAGAAATTCGTGATAAGTCTGGTGCTGAGAATGTTGTTGCAGATCATTTGTCCAGATTGAGATTTTCAGGAAGAGAGATTTTGCCCATTGATGACTCTTTTCTGGATGACCATCTTCTAGTTGTAACTGCAAATACTCCATGGTTTGCGGATTATGCCAATTACTTGGTCGGAGGTATGCTTCCTCTTAACTTATCTTATCAGCAGAAGAAGAGATTTATGCATGATGTGGAGCGATATTTCTAGGACGATCCATATCTGTTCCGGGAGTGCGCAAACAGTATCTACAAACGATGTATTCTAGAGGGTGAGGTACGTCTCATCCTTTCTCATTGTCACTCTTCTTCCTATGGTGGTCATCATGGTCCTTCTAGGACATTTGCTAAGGTAATGCAATCGGGTTTTTATTGGCCTTCTATCTTGAAAGATGCTACTACTTTTGTTCGTTCTTGGGATGCGTGTCAAAGAACTAGCAATATTTCGCAAAGGCATGAGATGCCTCAAACTGGAATCTCAGAAGTGGAGATTTTTTATGTTTGGGGCATTGATTACCAAGGTTCATTCCCTACTTCTCATGGGGAATCAATACATATTAGTAGCTGTAGATTATGTTTCTAAATGGGTGGACGCAATTGCCACTCCCACTTGTGATGCTAAATCTGTTGTTAAGATGTTTCAGAAAATTATCTTTCCACGATTTGGAGTGCCTCGCGCGTTGATAAGTGATGGAGGCAAGCATTTCAATGAGCGTCATCTTAATTCTTTATTGAAGAAACATGGTGTTACACACCGTAGAGGATTAGCATATCATCCTCAAACCAGTGGAGGTTTCCAACAGAGAATTGAAACAGATCTTAGAGAAGGTAGTAAGCAAGAATAGAAAAGATTGGAGTCGGAAACTTGATGACACCTTATGGGCTTACCGTACTGCATACAAGACACCGATTGGAGCATCACCTTACCATCTAGTCTATGGCAAATCTTGCCATTTACCTGTGGAGCTTGAGTACAAGGCTATGTGGGCCATAAAAGAGCTGAATATGGATCCTTCACTGGCGGGTGAGAAACGATTGATGCAGTTGAATGAGCTCGATGAATTTCGACTGCATGCCTATGATAGTGCTCAAGTGTACAAGGAGCGAACGAAGAAGTTGCATGACAAGCATATTTTGCAAAGGGAATTTCATGTCGGTGAAAAGGTATTACTGTTTAACTCTCGTTTACGTTTGTTTCCCGGTAAGCTGAGGAGTAGGTGGTCTGGACCATTCACTGTAGTTGATGTGAACAAATTTGGGTTAGTTACACTGATAACTGACAAAGGTGAGACCTTCAAAGTGAATGGGCAACGATTAAAGATCTACTATGAAGGAGCTCACGTTGGGGTAATAGAGGCCGTTGACCTGTTTAACATTGATTCCTCTCACTAATGAGGTAATACGGTCGTGCGGGACCGCTTAAACCAGCGCTACCGACAGGCAGCTCGGAAATTGTAAAATATTATTTTGTAATTAGGATTTCAATTTAATTGTCATTTTATTGTTTTATTAGTTTTCTTGAGTTTTGAGAGAAGTGAGGGAGAGAATTTCGTATGCTTCAAGGATATTTTGTGCAGGATGTGACGGAATTTGAAGCTAGGAATCACAACAACGAAAAAGGAGGCAACCAGCATGTTCCTCGATTGAGTCAGGCCAGGCTCGATCGAGGCACCAACGTGCTCGATCGAGTGCACCCATGGCTCGATCGAGGCACCAAGTGGATAAATAAAATCGTGTTAAAACGAAAGTTGAAATACTGGGATTTTGGTTCCTCGATGGAGTCCACCCAGGCTCGATCGAGGCACAAGTATAGACCGGGTTCCGCGTTTCGAACCGGCCGGTTTTCTCCTTTAATTGCTTCTAATATTTCCCAATCTTTCCTATAATCCGTCACTCTTGTTTGCTTATTTTCGACTGCTCTTCTCCTTTCTCTCTCAATTCATCCACATTCATCATCTCAAACTCCAATTAATCTTGTTCTTCGTTGTATATTTAGTGATTACATCAATCTTTTGTGCTTATTTTCGAATTTTCATTGCTATATTTGCTAAGGTAAGTCCCGATTTATGCCTCTTTTGGTCCGAAAATCTGAACTTTTGTGTTCAAATCTTGTGTTTATTGCCTTGAATCTTCCATTGTGCATATACAATTACTATTTCCTTGCCTATTAGCCCTTTATTTGATGAATTAAATGCCTAATTTGCTAATTTGGGAATTAGGGTTCTTCAAAATCCGGGTTTGATTTTTGCATTAAATTGGGTAGAAATTGTGTTATTATGCTTGGATTCTTCACTAATTGACATATAATTGCAATTCCCTTACTTTCTAGATGGTTTCTATGTGTTTTTCGACCTAAAATCGAATTTCTTCGACCCGTATATGCTGAAAACGGGACTGTTTTCCTATAACAGTCGGGTTGTGATTTTATACTTGTATTCTTTACAGGTAATGTCGACTAGTGGTCAAGGTAATAAAAGGCCGCGGGAGAGGCGCGCTCCCGTTCGTCAGCCGGAGGTGGTAGAGTCTTCCGAGGAGGAAGATGAGTTATCACCGATCGACGAATTCCCTTTTGTCGAGTTTTGTGACAAAGAGCAGCGGAATAAGTTCGAGTTCTTGATGTCTAAAACTATGAATGTCACTCGGTGTGTGGATCGGAAAATCTTGCGTACTTTAAAGATTGATGAGATTATGTTTGGTATGTTTGTCGAAATTGGTTTGCAGGGCCTTTTTCTGTTGCACGAGTTATCATATCGTGCCTTGACCCTTGAATTTTTGAGTTCATATGCTTACTTTCCATCAGACCATCTTATCCGCTTTAGATTGCTTAATGAGGAGCGGTCCTTGACTTTTGACCGTCTTTCTGAGATTTTGGGAATTGATAAGCATACCACTGGTGACTTGTATAATGGTTCTGGGATGTCTGCAGTCCGATTCTTTCCATTGTTTATGGGTTATGCGGACGCAGACGTGAGTAGTATGTCTTTACTTGAGGTTCAACATGTTTGTCTTCGGCTTTTCTTACGGTATCTGAGTTATTTGCTTTACGGGAGACATGATAGGAGCAAGGCCTCTTCTTTGGAGGTCTTGATATTAGCTAGCTACCCCAACCCGTTTCAGGAAGCTACTTTTCAGTTTTCTCCCCTTGCACTCGTTTGCCAGGCCCTTGACCGCATGACTGGGCGGTATGCTGATTTAGATTGCGGTGCTATCATTACTAGAATTGCTAGAGTCTTGTGTGTTTTTGAGGGGAATGACCCTTATGAGCCGATGGATGACCATGAGCCGTTAGTAGATGATGACCACCTCCGTTATGACATCTCTTACATTGATATTCGTGGTGGGAAGGATCATTATTGGAAGGTGAGAGGTCAGTCCTATATGCTTTTACCTAATGATCGATTGCCGGCTATTCCGCCTCTTGAGGAGAGTACATCCCGAGTGAGACCTGCCCCAGTCACCTATCTCATTCCTGAGGAGCTTCTGGTTACTTTTCCTAACTCTAGTACTACTACTACTACCACTGGTGGGCGTCAGAGACGTCGTCAGCCTACCACTCACTTGTCTGGTTCTTTCCAGCCCACTACTCCTCCTACAGCCTTTCCTTCCCATGGTTATCATTTTGACCCGGTCCTTGCGAGAGAGGTGAGGATCCATGAGGGCGTAAACACCGCTTTGACTGAGCGGCGTTTTTGGGAGCAGATGGAGGCTGTTACTCTTGCTGCGAGGGGGGGAGGGGGGGCAATACACGGGCACTTCTCCTAGCTACTACACCACACCTGGTAACGATAGCCGACTTTTCCACCTTTACGTTGTCACCCCTGATGAGTTTGGGCAGTTTAGTACTGAGTATGGTGCTCTGGGCCGTCCCTTTTACACTCATGTTCGCCCTCACCAGACCACCAGTGTATTTCCTGAGGATATGGGTGTTCCTTTATCGCAGCGAAGGCAGTTTGGTTAGTTTGCAACTTCTACTTCTGCTGCAGCAGCTTTTCTAGAAGGTGGCCGTTCTAGAGGCCATGGTCGACGAGCTGGCCATGCTAGAGGCCATGGGGGTCGAGTT
This sequence comes from Silene latifolia, assembly GCF_048544455.1. NCBI lineage: Eukaryota > Viridiplantae > Streptophyta > Magnoliopsida > Caryophyllales > Caryophyllaceae > Silene > Silene latifolia. The sequence goes on from NC_133528.1 coordinate 27,357,798, forward strand.
CAGGACCCTGAGCTGTTGGCCATGTATGCAGAGATTGATGGCTTTGATGAAGCCGATCTTGATGATGATGGTGGTGCACAGTAGTGACAGCTGGTCACTACCTCCCTCACTTTTACAGCTGGTTTGGGGGAGACTTTGCTACAAAACTGGTATTATCTTTCTTTGTTTTTATTTATTTTATTGCATTTCTTATTTTCCCCTCTTCCCTTTGTTAGTAGTGTCCCATAGGTTGCGGGATTTTCTGTGTGATTGCGATGTTGTAGGCGTCACAATGAGGACACTCTGACATTTAGGTTTGGGAGAGAGTATTTATTTCTATTGTGTGTTTATTTCTCGTTGTGTGTGTTATAAAAACAAAAAATCCATAAAAATTAAAAAATTTATAAAATACAAAAACATGTTTTTATTATTTAGAGTCGAGTCTTGGTGAATTGATTAGCCATGATGATAATTTGCTTTGTCTTTGTATTTGAATCCCGTTTAGCTATCCATGTACATTGTTTTGACCTATTAGCTATGATAAACAAAGCTCTTAACTCAAGTCTTGACCGTCACAATATCCCTTATGCCGAGTAAATTTGACTATATTTTGTTGGTAAACCACTTAAATTTCTGAGGTCTTTAGAGCTTTCTAGGCCGGGAACATTAATAAACCGGTCTCATTTGTGTGGACATGGGCCACGGGGGCGCTTGGGATTGAATAAGCGTTTGCATTTGTGGAGTCGCCACCAATTTTTATGAGAAATTAGAACCGTTCGAATACCTCGTGTCATGTGAAGACACAAAGTAGTGACATGAACACTAAGAACTCGTTACCCTTAGCATTCTATGTCTAGAATGACTCTCGTGGATACCAATGAACACGGAAGTTCACAGAGATCTGGAGTAAGGGGTGAGGGTACGTATTAGGAAGTCCTTTTAATGAACACCTTATCCTGCCCGCCTCAATAGCGGCCTCTACTAATGATTAGGGAAGTTATTCATACTCGATATGTTGTCGATTATATGCATGCAATGCAACACCCAACGTTTTAATCCTAGCATGTGAATTAAACTATGTCGGTGAACAATTAATTAGCACTCATTAATGTCGAAGTAGGGGTTTAGATTAATTACATGTGAATAAATCATACAATAAATACAATAATAAATAAATTGCGATAAATAAAACTACAATAATTACAACGGATTTAATTGATTTACGTCAAAAACATACTTAAGACGGATAATTTGAGAAAAACAAGAGAAAATAAATTAGGTTAGAAAATACGGACAGATTAAAAGGGGATAATACGGATAATAGTCGATTAATTACGTAAACTAACGAATTAGGTCAAGGCAAGAACGGAAGTTCAGAGACAGAGCTCAACCCGGAACAGGCGCAACAATGCTGCGTCCCTTGGAAGAGGCGCAGTGGTTACTGCGTCTGTTCCTGAGGTGAGTTCTGGCTGTGAAGCCGGAAATGCGAATTGTTAATGTTCGTTGGTGATTTTAATGGTTGATTACTGATGATTGACTCGGATGAAAGTGATTTAACAGATTAATTACATGTAAATTGGTCATAAAAACGATAAAGAACGGACTCAAATTAATTAAACGAATTAATTACTAATTTTGGCTAACATAAATTAATTAGGTTTACTAACACGATTTAATTAGGTTCATTTACACAAATTCAATTAGATTAGGTGATAATGTACAGACGAAAATATACAAAAGATAAATTTCAGAGACTTGATATGGACGAATCGAATCTCTAAAACCCGGATTAGATTTTAATGACGAAAACCCGCAAATATTGGTTATTTGGGATTTAAGTCGGAAATTAAAAGGTGAAAAATTATTTAAGAACTATGTATTAAAATTATTATGCGAACGAAATAAGAGGAAAAGACAAGAAACGAAATAAAGAAGACGAATTAACAGAGAACAAAGAAAGAAGAAGAAAAGCAGAAACTGCGGCAACCTCAGGAAGAGGCGCAACAGGTGTTTCGACTCTTTAAAGAGGCGCAACAGTTGCTGCGTTTCTTCTCGACGTCTGTCTCCCGTTAATCCGTAAAAAACAGTTTGATAAAAGGTTTTGTAAATCGGTTTTAAACGTGTTTTCGACATAAATCTTACAATAATTAATACAATAATAAAATACAAAAATAAAAGTAGGATTTACACCCTCAGACTTACATGTTTGACAAAACGAGATTTACTAAGTTAAAGATTAGTGATTGCTCGACTCGAATGTACGACGAAAGTTGATTGAGTGGAGTTGATCAAATTGGTCGGTCATGCAAAACGAGGCTGGTACTCAGAAGGATCCGAGCTTACGTGGTCGAAAGTTCAAGCATGTAGACGCCAATAAGCAAGAGCACGGTCTTAGAATGCAAACGGAGAAGAGAAGGGCGGACACTCGCGTGAGAAATATGAGGAACGAAGGTCCCTATTTATACTAATCACACGGAGGAATTAGTGTTTCGGTAAAACTTTGGAAATAAATCTCGAAAAGATCTTAAAATACGCAGAAAGGGGCTGGGAAAGAGGCGCATAAACCACTGCGGCTCTTGGAAGAGGCGCAGCAGGTGCTGCGTCCTTTCCCCAGGAGTTTCCTCCTGCGGAAGAAAGATTTTCCGCGTTTCTATTATGGAATTGCGGTAGATCTCAACTTCCTTATTGTTTAAAATATAATTTCCGGATATATTTTGTCAAAAGATTAAAAAGAATGAAATATGGAATAGAAATATCCGGAACATTCCAGAACATTCTGACTCGGCATTTTAGACGGTTTATTAGAAAATGAAGACGATTTTTGAACCGGACTCCAAATGAACTCTAATTACTGTCAAAATGACCGTAATGGCATGTATATGACGACCAAGGGGTAGACACAAGTATATGAGCTATCACTTGACGATAAACTTACGAATTGTCATAGATCGTTCCGTGTACCAAACATGCGGCCCAATCATCACCGGGTGGCTTGCGGGAGGTGCATAAACGAGGTATCTACAGAGCCCCCACTTTGACTGAGGCTTGGACAAGGCGAAAGTCAAAGTATAGCCATCAGGTCAATCGAAGATTACAAACTGACGACTATGGCGACGCGAGGCGGCTCAAGGGGTCTGAGCAAGGACCTGTCGTCGGAAACATTTTAGAGTCTATCGACTATTGGGGAGGGTCGTTTAAAGTCCATTAGAATACGTAAGGAAGCTCGCCAGCCATAAAAAGAGACCATACCTGAGACTTCTTTCTCGAGATGTTTTCGGAGGTGCGTAGGAGCTGAGGTTAAGCGTAGGAGCTAAGGCTAGGACCTAAAAGATATATAAGGGTTGTGCTAGGGTGTGGGGCTCTAAGGGAAAACATCGACGGGAAGGAGGCCAAATATAAGTTCAACCTAAGGGGTAACCAAGGTTTGGGTGTAGGAACTCTAAGGGAATGTGATCCTAAAGGATAGAAATGGTAGGAGTGTATGAACTCTAAGGAGTTTGGGAACCTAAAGAGCTGGGTGTATGAACCTGGGTATATGAACCTAAAAGAACGGTTGGTATGAGAACTTAAAGGCTTATGAACCTAAGAGGAATTGGGATCATAGGGGTTAGTTTAGGAACTTACAGGGTTACTAATTCTTGTTTTAAACGCGTGCGTTTAAGCTTTTTGAGGTATGAGAACTCTAAAAGGATTTATGGATTTATGAACCTAAGGACGTTGGTGTGGGAGCTTAAAGGCTTATGAACCTAAAGGAAGCCATTTTGGGATCTAAGAATCTAGGGGTAAGAATCTTAACTTTGGGTGTACGAACCTAAGGAAGGAGGCGCTGGTTTGGGAACTTCTGGAGAACGACACCTCTGCCGACCTAGGTGAGGAAACAATAATATTGAGGGTAGCAGGACGTCGGTAGAAACTGCTGGGAAATCTGCTTGCGTCGGTCTCAAGCGAACTCTGGCAAAAACTTGAGGTTGAATCTGCTTGCATCGGTCTCAAGCGAACTCTTGCTAGGGAATGACTCTATCTGGATTGAATCATTTCTGGTAAATATGCTTGTGTCTGCTTTCAAACAAACTCCGTCTCTCGAGAAGTGCAATCGGCTATCATGAACTCTCGCTGGGGAATATATTGACGATTTAGGAACATCTTGATCGTCATGGGAAGAATGTATACTTGAACAAAGCCCCCAGTTGGAGCGAGCACTGTTTCTGATACTTACCTGCATGTTTAGTAGCCACACAAGAACGCAATCTAATAGGCAAATAGCACATAAACACATATGCACGTAAGCAATTATCACATGGCCCTCGAATGAGGAAACACATCGGTTTTGCAAAAGTTGTTTCTTTATAAAAGTTATTTAAAACTTGCTCAAAGAATTTGTCATTTTAATGTGTTATGCATATTCAATGGGCTTTAGTCACAGGACTTGATGCGGACACAGACCTTATACAGACGCAAAATGTAGACTTAGGTTTGACTGACGCGACACTAACTTAGATTTGACGCGACACAGAGGATGACCTTGACAGACTTTGCCTAAGTATGCGCAACCCCTAGCCAAGTGTGGGTGATAATGCGTATCAGTTCCAAAAGGGAGAAGAATTGCAAGAATGATGACAGCATATAAAGGCAAGGCATGAGCCATGATCAGCTGTCTACTTGGACGTCTATTGACATCATCTTGCTGTAAAAGAGATCCCTCTTGAGGTAGGATAACTTGGAGAATCGATCTAAGACCTTTGTCATTGTCCAGACCGAGCACTAGCTTGACTCAAATGAGACTCGAAGACCAAAAAGGAGGATGAAGGAAGGGTGGCATCTCGGAAGAGAAGCCCCCAAGATGAGAAGATGACTCTAGACTTTGGTAAAAAACAGACTGTGCGACAAGAAGAAGCCCCCAGTAAAGAGGTAGAAATGAAAATTGTGGTTGGAAGGTTATGAAATGGAAAGGGATGGTAATTGAGGTTGAAAGTTGATGTTTGAGGTAGTTGATGATTGAGGTTAAAAGTTAAAAGTTGGGACGGTTGTGTCCATGAGGTCTGCCTACGTATTCACGTGAAGTGAAATCAAACCAGATCGTAGTTCTGAGGTTTGGTTAATTTTGTTTGGGTGTTGTGATTGTATCCTTCTTATGTAAGAAAGGACTGCCTACGTATCCACCTGAATAGGTGAAATCAAACCATGCTCGTAGTTCAGGTGTGTGCCTAAGCTTATGTTGTCAGGACCTTAAAGTGCATGAGTCATAAGGGTATATTTCTTTGGTGACTCGAAGAATCGATTTTAGATAACTCCCTCTGATCATAGACCAAAGAGGTGTAATCAAGTTTGTAAAAATTTCCTTGTCATGTGAGCACACTTATTGGACCCTAAGGATGATATGGGTATGTCCCGTCCTAGGTAGCAAAGTATTTGAAGACTCTGTGTCTGGGTCAAGGTGAAACTGGATTGGATATTTGAAGTGTGAAGCTCGGAAATAAGAGGCTTTGATGAACAAATCTCTGGAGCTTGATTTTGTGGAGTTAAGGCTCGATGGGATTATGGCTTGTAATATGGCTTGGAAATGGAGTCTCTTGGCTTGATGTAGCCTGAGCACATAAAGGTAGGCTAATTGATGCGGGATCAAGTTTCCATGTCTTGGCCCTAAAGGACGGGTATACTTGACGAGCTTGAGAGGATTCTCAAAATTCCTAACTTATCTCCCTGTAACGGTCTCGAGAAGGACTTAGGGTGTGATGTGTGAAAGGCTAAGTGAAGGTGCTAGCTGACCATCTTCATCGATGTCTTGATTCTATATAAACTTCAGCAGTATTTCGTTCAGTAATGATTTCATACTCGTTCTAGATTCAGACTTAGATTCTTGGTCTAGAATACATCTCGGATTTTTGCTCAGATTTTTGATTCAGGTTATTGAAGATAACTTTGACTTTGGATATTGACTTGACTGATTGATTGAGCCTCCTTCTTTTGACTCTTTTATCTTGGATATTGATCTTGGTCATTTCTCTTGATTGAGCCTTTGTCTTTGATCATGGCTCGTATTGTCTTGGATTTGCTTGCTACCATGGATTTGGGTCAGACTAGCACCTTTGGTGTGAAACGGGTTGGTCTTTAGTAAACACGGGTTGTTTATTGTGGGGAATAGGCTTGCCTTCCGTCATGGATCGTTAATGTGGACAAGGCCCTCGGGAACTGCGTCCGCGGGATCCACACTAGGCATAATCGACTCGAAGTTCTTTCGAATCGAATTAAGACAAATTAGAGTCGCCACCAAGTTTTTTGGGAACTTGGAACCGTTCAAGTCAACTTTACACCTTTCATCGAAAAGCATAAAGCCAATCGACTACGAGTGATTAAACATAAAGACTTGTACCCTATATCACTCGATTTGAATGACTCTCGTAATCCAATGGTATTTAGACGGATCCTCAAACCATAGATCTTGAGTAAGGGGTGAGGGTACGTGTTAGGAAGCCCATAAGGACACCTAACCCCGCCCGTCAATAACGGCCTCTACTAAGTCAAGTGTCGGATTTCAAACAAGGTCATAGCTACTACGATATATGATATGCAAACATCGTTTTCAAAACCCTAACATGTGAAGTTTCTATGTCGATTTAGATGCAACTAAACTAACTTTGTCAAAGTTGTAATTTAGCATGTGGGTTGATCGATCTAACAACATACAAAGCAAACAAGGCTTAAGGGGAATGGGGGAGCCGTTGGGATCTATCCTATTACAACCCAGGCATTTCATGCCGACACAACGAGGAATTAAAGATACAACTCGATCTAAATACAATTGCTACATATGACACCATACACGACACATGGCCATTCGGCCTAGGGAAACGTGCACAAGGGGGGTGGCCTACGGCTTACATGACTCACGGCCTTGGATCACTCCTCGTGATGCGTGCTTTCACTTAATCTTATCGAATTAGACATAGGGCCACACACCAAAGCATGCATTAGCATAAATCGGGCCGTGTTGCTTTAAACAACATGCGATTTACTACGCTCTTACATGCATTGGGGCACAACCATCTAACCAAACGAGACTAAGGTTTTTTGAAAGAGGTTTTGACTCGATAAAAGAAAGCTAGCTTGAAAATTACAAACAAACTACCAAACACGACTCGATAAACAAAGTAATTACAAGATACGAAATAACGAGATAAAGATGAGAAATAATGAGAAAAGGGACTACAAGGACACGGCCAAACACAGCCTACACGATTTAGCATACCCTAATCCTTAGGTTAGATTCATTAGGTTAGATAGATGATTGCGAAACGGGATAGGAAACAAGTTAGAAAACGAGTTAGAAACAACGTTGATTGATTTGAAAAGATACCTTGCAAACGCGCATTCTACACGGCCTAAAGGGGTCAAATTAGGTCAAGTTTGCTAATTAATTTAACTCATCGAGTGTTAATAAGAAGGTGCTAATCACGCACTCTTATACTAGCGAGAAATTAGGTGAGAGAGAGAGATGCATTCAATTAAGTTACAGAATTGTTAATCGGTTTTAAAAGCTATGTCGATGTACCTTAAAGTGTCTAATTAGGTTATTAAACTGACCTAATATCATCTAAACGAGTTATATGTTAAAAATCAGAGGTCATACTAACATGTAAATGGTCCAGGGGTAGGTCGAATCACACGAGAGAAGAGAGGGGTCAAAAGCGAAGAGCGAAGTCAGAATTTGTTTTATTAATGCCCTACCTTGAACACGAGGATATGTAAATGAGACGGGGGTGTACGACCGACTGATGTAGCGGTTTCTTTCCCATCTCAAGTCAACACGGGTGTTCATGGTGGTACTTTAACTCATACTCGGACTAAACTAGTTTCATAGTTAATAAGAACAATCGATAAACAAAAAACGACAAACAAACAAACGAACTATAAAAAAACAAACATAAAAAAACGAAATAAAAGGGAGAAAGAGGAGGATTTGATGCACCCTCAACCTACATGTATCGTTGACACCGTCTTGGGTCGTAATCGATGGTATATTTTATCTCGAGAGGCCGTCGTCGACGAAGAAACAAAGCAAACAACACGTTTTTTGCAAATCTGGACAGCAACTTTCAAACAGCGATTTCTCTCTCGTTTCACGGTGAAAATTCGATTTAAAAGATGTTTTGAAAACTAGAAAGAGAGGAGAATAGAGATCTTAAAACAATCCCTGCTCGTTTTGAGTTATAGGGCACGAAAAACGAGCACAAACAGAATCGGACAGACGGGGAAAAAGCCGCGAAAAACAGAGTGTATAACACACTCTGTTTTTCGAGGGAATTCGTGTACTCTCAAGAGCAATTTGGCTCGTAAATCTTTGTCTAATGTGTAGATGGATGTTGTATGGTTAATTAGGAACAAGAAACTCGAATTTTGATGGAGGTTTGAAGGGAGAACGAATGGTTTCAAAGAGGACACACAAACTGATTCTCTGTTTGTATGTCGGTTTTGTCTAGGGTTTTTCGGAGGCAATTAGGGTTTGTTTCTGGAGTTTAAAGCTTGTGAATGATGGTTGTATGTATGGAGAACTTAGAGGAATGAATGTATGGTGAAGGGGTGGTATTTATAAGGAGTTAAAGTAGGTTAAAAGGGGGGAGAGGCAGACGGGCTCGGTTTGCACATAGCTGCTGTCCAGCAGCTTTTGTGAGGGTTTGAGAGGCTTTGTGACGGGTTTTCTTGGTGTTTAAGGTAAGGTAATATAGGTAGAATACTAGGGTATGGGTTAGGGTTAATGGGCACGGGTTTTGGTGGCATTTGGAGCGGGTTTTGGGCTCGGGATTTGGCACGCAAAACAGAGGGGGTTGCTTTGTGTATGCGGGCTGTTGGGGAGTGTTTGGGACGGGATTTGGGCCGTGGTTAAGGGGGTTCGAACTGGGGTTGGATGGGTAGAGTCTTAGGTTGGTTAGTGTACTCGATATTCGTGCCAACTCGTAAAGAAAACGGGCTCAAAAACCGAGCTATAATCGAGCTCCAAAACACGTGTTTGAAACGAGTTTTTTTCGATTTTTAAATCGATTTTTCAAATCAATTAACACATTAAAATAAATGACTTTTCAAATCGAATACACTCATAAAATGATTTTTCAAATCAATTATTTATTTTATTTTCAATAAAATAAACTTAGGAAAATAAATTCAAAATAAAATAAAATAAATTGAATTCACCTAAAAAAAGCTTTAATTTAAGTATCATTTAAATTAAAATACTCCGTCGACAACGCTCATTCTACATCGTAAAACGAACCCAAATAATGACAATGACAACTAATAAATACATGTGTCCTATCATCATCGGGTGTTTGTCGGGTTCTCTATAAATTCCAATATCGACGGATACGGGTATCTACAGAGCCCCCACTTTGACTGAGGCTTGGACAAGACGAAAGTCAAAGTATACCCCAGGTCCCTCTCGACCTGAGGATTCTGCGGGTCGTTTATAGTCCATTAGACTTGCGTATGTAAGCTCGCCAGCCATAAGAAGAGATCATACCTGAAACTTCGTCGGGGATTAACTCTTGCTTCTGTTGCGTCAAATTGTCGTCGTTGGTCATCGACCCATAAAATTGCATGTATGGTGGATTGAGCCTTATCCTTAGGCGCCTACGTATCCGTTTCTGACGGAATCAAACCCGCGTCGTAGTTCGGCAGCTGCTGACACTTGCCCAAAGTTTATCATCTGCTGGCATTTGCCCAAAATTCATCATCTGCTGACATTTGCCCAAAATTTATCATCTGCTGGCGCTTGTCCGAATGGGACGGGACTTTCCAAGGAGGTTGCCGCCGCTTTCATCATTTGCTTTCAGCTACGGAATTCTTCCATTTCATACTCTTGTATTGAATTGAATTCTTGGTGGATATCATCCTTTACATCTTGATAATGGTCTCTGAAGCCAACGGCTTCAGAGCCCCCAGTTTGCGATGGCTCTAAAGTCGAAGACTTTAGAGCCCCCAGTTGAAGCATATCCTGCTATATTTGAAACACAAAAAATGTACTAGCAATAATCATCACATAAGCACATTTGGATCATCGATCTTAAAATTGGATCATTTGAAAGATTGGGTCATCGACCCGAAAATTGAATTTGAAAATTTTGAATAATTGACTCATCGACCCGAATTTTGAATTTGACATCACTTGGAATGTTGGGCCATCGACCCGAAATTTGAATTTGAAACGAATCATTTGGGTGTTGGGTTGTCGACCCAAAATTTGATTTTGAACTCTGAGGTTTGAACCTTGACTTGGATCATCTATCCATAATGCGCAAAAAGTTTTTGAAATTTTGAAATTTTGAAATATTTGGCATTTTGAAATCGAACCTTGATGGGTGAGCATGAAATACGACTCAGACACTCTGTATGACTCGTAAACCACGTGGGCGTAGCCCGCTACCGTAAAACAAAAAAGGAAAATAAAACCGTAAGTGTGCCCGGGTTTTAATTCAATTATTGACTTGTTGGGGGTAGAAATGTAAATTGGCCATTCTGGTGCCAAAAGATGGCAAATGGGATTCACAAGGTCGTCGGACTTGGGACGGAGATATCGTATGTCATGGGTGTGCTCCCTAGGGCACATGGGAATCAAGATCACTTGGCATTGACAAGGAGGATTAAACTCACAGAGCAACAACGTTGGCTTCGCCTAGACACTAAACACAGACTGATTTTATGAGAACACTTAGACATCACACATCACTCTTGTTGGGAACATTCTGTCACTCTTCTCCTCGCCTCCTTTCTTTTCAGCGAGTTTTCATCATTTCTTGCCACCGCCTTCTTTCTTTTCAGCGGGCTTTTACTATTTTTCTTCCACGCCTTCTTTCTTTTCAGCGGGTTTTTCATATTTTCTGTTCCTAACACAAACCCACATCTATCGACTCAAAGATCTTTGCCTACACCGTTAGATAAAGCTCATTCCGAGACTTGACATTACTCATCTGAACCTATATCCTTATCCTAGCCTACATCGAGTGCTAAGACCGACTCAAACAAAGGTGGCTTTATTTGGACTTGGTTAAGACCCGTAAGAAACCGACAAGATGACAACTTGGATGATGGATGGATTGAATCCCTTATTCTGAAGGACTGCCTACGTATTCGCGTGGAGCGAAATCAAATCCGACGTAGTTCGATCTTGGTGCATAAACATGGCATTTTGATTGTGTGTACACACTCGAAGGTTTCACTTAAGGTATCATGTCGTATCCTATTCTAGCCTGTAAGGTACCGTTGTATCCCGTGTCTAGGGTTGGTACAAAAGGTTTTGATTCTTTGGGATGTGAAGCTTGGTAAAAATAGGTTCGTAAGGTAAACCATCATTCTGAAGGTTCGCTTTGTGGTGCTAAGACCAACGGGTTATGGCTTACATCGTGGTTGGAAAAGGTGTCTCGGGTTTGATGAACCACGAGTGCAAATGGGTTGAAAAATGATGTGGGTTCAAATTTCCATGTCTGGACCCTAAAGGCTGGGTGTAACAACACAAGCGGAATAATTCTCAAAATTCCCGATTATCCCTTTGTAACTGTCTCAGGAAAGACTTAGAGGGTAAAGAGGTTACTACTTAAGCTTTTGGGCTTCGCCCATTGAACTTCAACTATGGGTACTTGACTTGAATTCTGGCTTCCGTAACTTCGACATCCAACCAAAAGCACTCTGCAATAACTTCAACATTTTTTTTCTTTTTTCTTTTTCTTTCATCTTTTTTTTCATTTTTCATTTTTTCATTTTTTTCATTTTTTCAAATTTTCTCTTTTTCTCATTTTTTTATTCTTTTTCATCTTTTTTCTCTCTTTGAAAATGATCTTCTATTCATTCTCTTAGTCATAAATGGATACACCTTGAAAACTGGGCTTTGCCAACTAATTTGGGTAGGAACTAACAATTCCTTGTTAGAACGGGTCGATATCTTCTCTCTTCGAGATGGGATGATTTTGTTGGGGAATGGGCTTACCTTCCGTCATCGATATGGGAAACAAGGAGCTAGTCCGGGTTCGTCATAGAATCATCTAAAAGCTTGTCATAAGCACTGGTTCTGATGGAGGTTTTCTACCGCCAGACATGGAATAGGTAAAGGAATCAAACACAGGATCCTAGTGTACCTTACATTTTGAAACGGGACATATTTCTACCCCAGGGATGCCTTTGAGTGTTTTGTGCATTTTATCATGTTTCCGGAATGATTGAGGATTGAAAACAAGACATATTGGGAAACGAAACTGCAACCTTTTATTGGAATGGCAAAAGCTTAACAGACTCGAAAGAATGATTCCTAGGACACACCCTAGGTCATCGCGGAACAAACGACTCAACTTCAGGAAAAGAAAGTCCTAGACTCGACTCGACTAAGATAAGAGAACAGATCCCGACTCATAATTTCAAATCTGGTCATGAGCTTTCCCTTGTTCAGCTGTCAGCTTAGATGCTCGGCTCTGGTCCTTGATCCCTTTGATGGTCTGCCTCCATCCCGAGGTACTCCTCTGAGGATCTACGCCAGTGATGAAGGTTGGTGAGCCGAATTGTCTTTTATTAACTTCGTTAACAAGAGGAGTACATTTTAGAGCAAGACTTCCGACTTGAATTTCATTCTTCGGGTTTGGCAAGAATTCACAGCAATCCACAAATATTTTCCCGATAAACACCTCTTTCAAGTGACATGGGCGGATAAGATGGGAATAATCGACATTGTCTTCGACAGAAACAAAGTTGGCGTGATCGCCAAATGGATTGGTGATGTTATTGGGTTTAACAGTTGGGATCGGGAGTGTTCCATTCTCAATCATGTCTTGAATTTCGTGCTTCAGTCGATAGCACCTTTCAGTATCATGGCCTTTCCCTTGATGAAAGGCACAGTATGCATTTGGTTTATACCATTTACCTTGTTGATCAGCAGGAGGGTCCGGAGTTGGACCAATAGGCTTCAGCTTTCCTTGGGCTATGAGCCTTTGGAGAGCGTATGTATAAGTGCATCCGATATCGGTGAATGCCCTAGATGTTTGGCGTTGCGACTTCTTTGATTGCCCTTCTAAGAGATTGATGGCTTCATCAATATGGGTCGTTGCTGGGGCCTTGCCCTTAGACGATGAGGCCCCTTGGTACCCTTTCGGCTTTTCAGCCTCTGCCCTTATGACATCATCTTCTACCTTTATCCCGATTCTTATCAATTCTTTGAAAGAACCAAAATTCTGGTATTTCAGAGCATTACGGTAAACAGGTCGTAGATTCTTTACGAACTTATCTACCATTTCAACTTCATCAGGCTTCTTGGCTAGTTTCACGCTTTCAGCGCGCCATCTTGCGAGGAATTCAAGAAAGCCCTCTTTTTCCTTTCGTGTCATTACCTCCAAAGTCCTTATGTTGGTTTGAATCTCGACATTGTCAAGCATAGTGCTTGCGTAACTCCACCGTAATATCTTCGAAAGTGGGGAAGTTCTTAAGGTCAAGATTATAGAACCACGCCTTCGGGTGTTCATCCAGAGATTGGGCACAAATTTCGAGAGCATGTCACAGCACTCCCTTGTGCTAAGTACCCTTTATAGGTCTTAACATGGTGGATCTGGATCTTGGTGCCCTTGAACTTTGGGATGTCGGTGAGTACCATGTTCGTGGGCAACTTATCCTGAATCGGGGCATAGGCCCTAGCATTTTCATAGTGGATGTTCTTCCCCGGGAGAGTTTGAGACGGTCTTCAATGAACTTGAACCGTTTCTCCGGATCATCGAGGTGGGGTAGATAGAGGGGAATCTTCACCCGCCTTAGATTCGATTGCATCCATTCGGGTCATCATGAGGTTCACGGCCTCGGTGAGCTTGTTGACAGCATCTTCCATTGCTTGACGTCGGGTTTTGGGCGGCCTTTCTACAAGAAAACCCCGAACCGAGTCAATATTTAAAGTAAGAGCCCCTGCACACTTAAGGACACGACACCAACTTGACTCAAGCAAAGACTCGACTTGAGACTAACTAACCAAAGGTTCGACTCACGGTTGGATTTAGACCTCGATTTATTGTAGACTCGACAAAACGACATGACTCAAGCTGTCATAGCTCGATTCTAAACTGGACTCGGTGTGACTAAACCCGTGATTGGACCAACATAGTCCTTAGGTTCGAGTGAAACGTCCTAAAGGGCCTAGCTTGGACGTTTCTGTGGACTATCCTAGACCAAATGGTCGACCAACATGACTCAAAGCCCAAGAGGTGAGCTTGGGTGACCCAATAGGGTCGTGTGCTAGACTCTTGGAACGAAAAAACGCCTGGCCTAACACGGCCATGACCCGGACACGACTCGACGCATTTCATGCTTGGTTAAGGTTCGAGAAATATTTTGGATTTGAATTTGAAAAAAAAAACGAAGGATCGATTTGAAAATGAGATTTGAAATGGGCAGCATGCCGGCTATAAAAGCTTATTTTGGCCGAAAATTCTAGTCCTATTTGGGCAGCATTCCGCGTTTTGAAAATCACGCTATTTGAAAGTAAGTTGTTCAAAAGTTCGGTTTTGAAATTGACATGGAAACTTTTGAAAAGACTCGGGAAAACACCTTGCACATTGTCATTCTCATGTTATAAGGATGTATGCTCCTAGACATCTCTAAGTCTCGGCAAGTCTTCTACAAGAAGGTCTATGCCCTCCATCCTTTTGCGGTCTTATAGAGCAAGGGCCTTTAGGTAGAGTACCTAGAAGAGCATCCCCACCATCAAGAACCACGCGAGGCGGAGCGGAAGCAAGCAATGTGCGAGTTCCTGGCATAGTGGGACGTCGCCCCCCACGCATCACAAAGAAACGCTGGGACGGCCCGGGAAAATCCTTAAGGGTTTATGCATGAATCGTAGCACTATGAGTAATGTTTTACTTTCCAATACTTTCTTTTCAAGTTTCACCTCGGAGGAAAAGACCCTAGAAACAAAGTGTAACTAGTCCTCTTTTCCCCCAGAGTCGCCAAATGTGGACAAGGCCCTCGGAAGCTGCGTCCCCGGGATCCACACTAGGCATAATCGACTCGAGGTTCTTTCGAATCGAATTAAGACAAATTAGAGTCGCCACCAAGTTTTTTGGGAACTTGGAACCGTTCAAGTCAACTTTACACCTTTCATCGAAAAGCATAAAGCCAATCGACTACGAGTGATTAAAGATAAAGACTTGTACCCTATATCACTCGATTTGAATGACTCTCGTAATCCAATGGTATTTAGACGGATCCGCAAACCATAGATCTTGAGTAAGGGGTGAGGGTACGTGTTAGGAAGCCCATAAGGACACCTAACCTCGCCCGTCAATAACGGCCTCTACTAAGTCAAGTGTCGGATTTCAAACAAGGTCATAGCTACTACGATATATGATATGCAAACATCGTTTTCAAAACCCTAACATGTGAAGTTTCTATGTCGATTTAGATGCAACTAAACTAACTTTGTCAAAGTTGTAATTTAGCATGTGGGTTGATTGATCTAACAACATACAAAGCAAACAAGGCTTAAGGGGAATGGGGGAGCCGTTGGGATCTATCCTATTACAACCCAGGCATTTCATGCCGACACAACGAGGAATTAAAGATACAACTCGATCTAAATACAATTGCTACATATGACACCATACACGACACATGGCCATTCGGCCTAGGGAAACGTGCACAAGGGGGGTGGCCCACGGCTTACATGACTCACGGCTTTGGGTCACTCCTCGTGATGCGTGCTTTCACTTAATCTTATCGAATTAGACATAGGGCCACACACCAAAGCATGCATTAGCATAAATCGGGCCATGTTGCTTTAAACAACATGCGATTTACTACGCTCTTACATGCATTGGGGCACAACCATCTAACCAAACGAGACTAAGGTTTTTTGAAAGAGGTTTTGACTCGATAAAAGAAAGCTAGCTTGAAAATTACAAGGACACGGCCAAACACAGCCTACACGATTTAGCATACCCTAATCCTTAGGTTAGATTCATTAGGTTAGATAGATGATTGCGAAACGGGATAGGAAACAAGTTAGAAAACGAGTTAGAAACAACGTTGATTGATTTGAAAAGATACCTTGCAAACGCGCATTCTACACGGCCTAAAGGGGTCAAATTAGGTCAAGTTTGCTAATTAATTTAACTCATCGAGTTTTAATAAGAAGGTGCTAATCACGCACTCTTATACTAGCGAGAAATTAGGTGAGAGAGAGAGAGAGATGCATTCAATTAAGTTACAGAATTGTTAATCGGTTTTAAAAGCTATGTCGATGTACCTTAAAGTGTCTAATTAGGTTATTAAACTGACCTAATATCATCTAAACGAGTTATATGTTAACAATCAGAGGTCATACTAACATGTAAATGGTCCAGGGGTAGGTCGAATCACACGAGAGAAGAGAGGGGTCAAAGGCGAAGAGCGAAGTCAGAATTTGTTTTATTAATGCCCTACCTTGAACACGAGGATATGTAAATGAGACGGGGGTGTACGACTGACTGATGTAGCGGTTTCTTTCCCATCTCAAGTCAACGCGGGTATTCATGGTGGTACTTTAACTCATACTCGGACTAAACTAGTTTCATAGTTAATAAGAACAATCGATAAACAAAAAACGACAAACAAACAAACGAACTATAAAAAAACAAACATAAAAAAACGAAATAAAAGGGAGAAAGAGGAGGATTTGATGCACCCTCAACCTACATGTATCGTTGACACCGTCTTGGGTCGTAATCGATGGTATATTTTATCTCGAGAGGCCGTCGTCGACGAAGAAACAAAGCAAACAACACGTTTTTTGCAAATCTGGACAGCAACTTTCAAACAGCGATTTCTCTCTCGATTCACGGTGAAAATTCGATTTAAAAGATGTTTTGAAAACTAGAAAGAGAGAAGAACAGAGATCTTAAAACAATCCCTGCTCGTTTTGAGTTATAGGGCACGAAAAACGAGCACAAACAGAACTGGACAGACAGGAAAAAGCCGCGAAAACAGAGTGTATAACACTCTGTTTTTCGAGGGAATTCGTGTACTCTCAAGAGCAATTTGGCTCGTAAATCTTTGTCTAATGTGTAGATGGATGTTGTATGGTTAATTAGGAACAAGAAACTCGAATTTTGATGGAGGTTTGAAGGGAGAACGAATGGTTTCAAAGAGGACACACAAACTGATTCTCTGTTTGTATGTCGGTTTTGTCTAGGGTTTTTCGGAGGCAATTAGGGTTTGTTTCTGGAGTTTAAAGCTTGTGAATGATGGTTGTATGTATGGAGAACTTAGAGGAATGAATGTATGGTGAAGGGGTGGTATTTATAAGGAGTTAAAGTAGGTTAAAAATGGGGAGAGGCAGACGGGCTCGGTTTGCACATAGCTGCTGTCCAGCAGCTTTTGTGAGGGTTTGAGAGGCTTTGTGACGGGTTTTCTTGGTGGTTAAGGTAAGGTAATATGGGTAGGATACTAGAGTATGGGTTAGGGTTAATGGGCACGGGTTTTGGTGGCATTTGGAGCGGGTTTTGGGCTTGGGATTTGGCACGCAAAACAGGGGGGCTGCTTTGTGTATGCGGGCTGTTGGGGAGTGTTTGGGGCGGGATTTGGGCCTTGGTTAAGGGGGTTCGAACTGGGGTTGGATGGGTAGAGGCTTAGGTTGGTTAGTGTACTCGATATTCGTGCCAACTCGTAAAGAAAACGGGCTCAAAAACCGAGCTATAATCGAGCTCCAAAACACGTGTTTGAAACGAGTTTTTTCGATTTTTAAATCGATTTTTCAAATCAATTAACACATTAAAATAAATGACTTTTCAAATCGAATACACTCATAAAATGATTTTTCAAATCAATTATTTATTTTATTTTCAATAAAATAAACTTGGGAAAATAAATTCAAAATAAAATAAAATAAATTGAATTCACCTAAAAAAAGCTTTAATTTAAGTATCATTTAAATTAAAATACTCCGTCGACAACGCTCATTCTACATCGTAAAACGAACCCAAATAATGACAATGACAACTAATAAATACATGTGTCCTATCATCATCGGGTGTTTGTCGGGTTCTCTATAAATTCCAATATCGACGGATACGGGTATCTACAGTTAACAAGGGAGATGGTCTGGATTCGTCCTAGAATCTCTTGAGATAGGCTCGTCCTAAACTAGGGTTATAGCAAGGTTTCTATTTCCAGACATGGAATAGGTAAGGAAAGAACACGGAGTTTCAGGTCCTCTACAACATATAACGGAACATCATTTAAGTGCACTCACATTGACTTGCCATGCGTTGTTGTTCATCTTAAAATATCTCAAATCAATTCTTGTTGTCACAGGAAAAGGGTAAAGGAAAAGAGATAGCATAGAATATGTAGATTGAAAAGTGTACTTTTATTGAAATGAATAATGAATGTATTTATCATAGACTCGAGAAGACATGTGACTCGTGAGACAGCCCCCAGGTTGTCACTAGGAATGGAAATGAACACCAAGAAAGACACTAGAACAATTATATGGGATAGAAAGCCTAAGACTCGGACTCAAACTTTGACGCGATCTTACATCCAGACTCGTAATCATCGGCCCATGCTTGAACATTTTCTTTTCCAGCAATTAGTTTTGGCATCTGACTTTGAGCATTCACCCATTTGAGCACCTCATCCTCATCATTGGGAACACTGGAAGGATAACAGTCAAGAAGAGTTTCCTGATAAGTGGTGTATCCATGAGGATTGTCTAAGCGGCCGTGTGGGTTAAAAGTTGAGAGGGACAACTTCCCACCTTCAATCATATCTTGGATCATATTCTTCAAACAAAAGCATGCTTCTGTATCATGTCCCCTACCACGATGATATTGGCAATATGCATTACTGTTCCATCTAGGTAGTATGTTTTCAGGGTCTGGAGTTGGACCGAGTAGGTGTAATTTGCCTTGTGATACTAACATTTGTAACGCCGCCGCATAAGTGGTGCCAAGGTTAGCGAATGCTCTAGGAGCCCGTCCCGGTCTTCTGGGTGGAGCTTCTATGAGTATAGCCCTATCACATTTAATGTCAGCTTGAGCAAAGGTCGATACATGGTACTTGCCGTTCTCGATATTATCCTAGATTATATTCTTTAGTTTGTAGCAATTCTCGATGTCATGTCCCCTTCCTCTATGGTATTGACAATACGAATTGCCATCCCAAAACTTAGACTTCTTTTCCGGATCTGGGGTAGGCCTTATGGGTTGAAGAAGACCTAGAGAGGATAATTTGTTTAAGGCTAGGGCATAAGGTATGCCTAGACTTGTGAATAACCTGGGAGAGTTCTTTGACAAAGGCTCCATGAGGTTGACTTTGTTGATTTTGATGCTTGGATTAGAAGAACTAAAGATAAGTGGATCGTTTGTTGCTTTAGGACTGTCAGGTTGAGGGTTTGTCTGCAGAATTTTCATCTTGAGGGGTTGGGCCTCAAGTTTCTTACCCATTTCAGGAAATTGGTTCTCCATGTTGGAAAGTCGAGAGTTTAGGCTATCAATGGCTCCTTCTAACTTGGAAAATTTATTGTTGAAGGCAATGGAAGGCGTGAGCATTCCACTTTGGATATCGTCATCTTCGAGCACGTTGATCTCTTCGTAATCATGAGGATCGAGGAGATGAGAACAGTCTAGAGATGATTCTCCGTCATGTTTAATGATATTAGACCCAAGAGGGTCGATTTTGTTGGATTGCCCGACAGAAGGTGGCTTAGGAAGCTTGCCCTCTTCGATCATATCTTGGATGGTGTGTTTCAAGAGAAAACACTCTTCAATATCATGACCTCTACCTTGGTGATATAAGCAGTATTTGTTGCCCTTCTAGAGGTTTACCTGTTTCTCTAAAGGTGGATCCGGAGTCGGCCCTATTAGATGTAGCTTGCCTTGGGCAGAGAGTCTCTTCAATGCATCGGCATAAGACATGCCTAAATCGGTAAGCACCCTTTGATGCCTCCCAGGTTTCCTTTCAGCTGTTTTCGGCTTTCTAGGACGATGGTTATTGCAAGAGGTAAGCTTTGGACGACCTAGACTAGAGGTTTCTCTAGGTGGCATGTTCTTTTCCACCATTCCATTCTCGAGGGTGAGGACGCGAATGCTCAAATTTTCCACTGTAGCTTGAACTCGTAGGACCATGGCATAAACGTCTTGGAGAGACACGGTGATTATGGCTTGAGCTGCTTCGTGACCTTGTTGACTGACGGAACTTGCTGGATTCCTACTCGACAGAAATGACGTGCATTACAACTCGATTCGATATGGGATCACGCATACCAAGGCAAAAAAATAAGGAACACAGGAAGGGACAAGTAAACACGAGGGTAAGATGACAGATCCAGACTGGACTTGTGAATTCGTGCAACGTCGTGAGAGATTTCTCGTGTTTGAATTCACGGTGCTTGACTTTAATTTTAGACTCGAGTGTTAACTTCGACAGAGTGACATTTATATGGTTGACTAGATTGACGGGATTGACGACACATGTTGATTCTAGACTCGAGGTTTGGTTATAAGTGTTTAAGAAGACTGCTGTAGTTTAGACTCAAATATGAGGCCTATTGAGACTCGTGTGTTAATCCTCGGAACGTGTGACTCGAGGTGTCGAAAATGTGTAGATCCTAACTGAATTGGGGTATGGGGGTCCAAAATGACGGCGTGATGCCTTAGGACTTGACTTGAATTTAAAGACACCCAAAGTGTAAAGGAAGACGAGTTTATGACTCGATATAGTTCTGACTAGGACATAGTCGGTTTGAACTTTGACTCTAACTTAGCCCAATTGAATTTACATATTTACATTTACATGGTTTTAAAATACTTTGGTTTTAAAATGTCTTTTTGTTTTTTTTTTTTTTTTGAATTTTTACGTTTTTTTTTTTGTTCTTCTTTTTTGGCTTTCTTTTTTTGCGTTTTTCTTTTTGGTTTTTTTTAAATAGGTTTGAGGCCCGAAGTTTGACTTGACATTTGGACAGAGTTTCGACTCATTTTGCGCTAATTTGAAAATGTTTACATTTTGAAAAGAATTTTATTTTACAAAATTTCGTCATGGTTTTGTTTACCAAAATGGTGATCACGTATATGATACAAACATTTATACAGATATTATAACGGTATGCTGAGTGCATTTAAAAGGGTTTTGGTCTAAAGGGTGGGTTGCCATACCGAACAATCAAACCCGGGGTCTATGGAGAGGCTCGTACCAAACAGGAGTAAGGCCGATTCCTAGTCCATTCCCTCGAGTAGTGAAAGCCCTTGATACAAACAGGAGTAAGCATCATGGTATGGTTGACATTAATCTCTATCCATCCTTAGGCCCAGATAAGAATTTGGACCGTCCAGACGGGACGATTGGTCGAATGGGTGGGGTTGGGCCTAAGAAGGCCGACTAAAACGATCTAGGAAGACCGAGTTAAGAAAACCGACAACTGTCTCATATAAAATATTCCCTAACCTTGTTCAAGTTTCACCCTTGGCAACACGTAAGTGTATTACTCCCCAGCGGAGTCACCAAACTGTGGACGTAGACCACGGGGGCGCTTGGGAACAAGCGTTTGCATTTGTGGAGTCGCCACCAATTTTTATGGGAAATTGGAACCGTTCGAATACCTCGTGTCATGTTAAGACACAAAGTAGTGACATGAACATTAAGAACTCGTTATCCTTAGCCTTCTATGTCTAGAATGACTCTCGTGGATGCCAATGAACACGAATGTTCACAGAGATCTGGAGTAAGGGGTGAGGGTATGTATTAGGAAGTCCTTTTAATGAACACCTAATCTCGCCCGCCTCGATAGCGGCCTCTACTAATGATAAGGGAAGTTATTCATACTCGATATGTTGTCGATTATATGCATGCAATGCAACACCCAACGTTTTAATCCTAGCATGTGAATTAAACTATGTCGATGAACAATTAATTAGCACTCATTAATGTCGAAGTAGGGGTTTAGATTAATTACATGTGAATAAATCATACAATAAATACAATAATAAATAAATTGCGATAAATAAAACTACAATAATTACAGCGGATTTAATTGATTTACGCCAAAAACATACTTAAGACGGATAATTTGAGAAAAACAAGAGAAAATAAATTAGGTTAGAAAATACGGACAGATTAAAAGGGGATAATATGGATAATAGTCGATTAATTACGTAAACTAACGAATTAGGTCAAGGCAAGAACGGAAGTTTAGAGACATAGCTCAACCCGGAACAGGCCCAACAATGCTGCGTCCCTTGGAAGAGGCGCAGTGGTTACTGCGTCTGTTCCTGAGGTGAGTTCTGGCTGTGAAGCCAGAACTGTGAATTGTTAATGTTCGTTGGTGATTTTAATGGTTGATTACTGATGATTGAGTTGGATGAAAGTGATTTAACAGATTAATTACATGTAAATTGGTCATAAAAACGATAAAGAACGGACTCAAATTAGTTAGAACGAATTAATTACTAATTTTGGCTAATATAAATTAATTAGGTTTTCTAATACGATTTAATCAGGTTCATTTACACAAATTCAATTAGATTAGGTGATAATGTACAGACGAAAATATACAAAAGATGAATTTCAGAGACTTGATTTGAACGAATCAAATCTCTAAAACCCGGATTTGATTTTAATGACGAAAACCCGCAAATATTGGTTATTTGGGATTTAAGTCGAAAATTAAAAGGTATAAATTATTTAAGAACTATGTATTAAAATTATTATGCGAACGAAATAAGAGGAAAAGACGAGAAACGAAAGAAAGAAGACGAATTAACATAGAACAAAGGGCGAAGAAGAAAACCAAAAACTGCGGCAACCTTAGGAAGAGGCGCAGCAGTTGCTGTGTTTCTTCTCGACGTATGTCTCCCGTTAATTCGTAAAAAAAAGTTAGATAAAAGGTTTTGTAAATCGGTTTTAAACGTGTTTTCGACGTAAATCTTACAATAATTAATACAATAATAAAATACAATAATAAAAGTAGGATTTACACCCTCGGACTTACATGTTTGACGAAACGAGATTGACTAAGTTAACGATTAGTGATTGCTCGACTCGAATGTACGACGAAAGTGCCCTCTTAAGAGGAATTAAACTAAATTGATTAAGTTGATTGAGTGGAGTTGGTCAAATTGGTCGGTCATGCAAAACGAGGCTGATACTCAGAAGGATCCGAGCTTACGTGGTCGAAAGTTCAAGCACGTAGACGCCAATAAGCAAGAGCACGGTCTTAGAATGCAAAGGGAGAAGAGAAGGTTGGACACTCGCGTGAGAAATATGAGGAACGAAGGTCCCTATTTATAATAATCACACGGAGGAATTAGGGTTTCGGTAAAACTTTGGAAATAAATCTCGAAAAGATCTTAAAATACGCAGAAAGGAGCTGGGGAAGAGGCGCAGCAACCACTGCGGCTCTTGGAAGACGCGCAGCAGGTGCTGCGTCCTTTCCCCAGGAGTTTCCTCCTGCGGAAGAAAGATTTTCCGCGTTTCTATTATGGAATTGCGGTAGATCTCAACTTCCTTATTGTTTAAAATATAATTTCGGGATATATTTTGCCAAAAGATTAAAAAGATTGAAATATGGAATAGAAATATCTGGAACATTCCAGAACATTCTGACTCGGCATTTTAGACGGTTTATTAGAAAATGAAGACGGTTTTTATCCCGGACTCCAAATGAACTCTAATTACTGTCAAAACGACCGTAATGGCGCATATATGACGACCAAGGGGTAGACACAAGTATATGAGCTATCACTTGACGATAAACTTACGAATTGTCATAAATCGTTCCGTGTACCAAACATGCGGCCCAATCATCACCGAGTGGCTTGCGGGA
Source organism: Silene latifolia (assembly GCF_048544455.1). Lineage (NCBI taxonomy): Eukaryota > Viridiplantae > Streptophyta > Magnoliopsida > Caryophyllales > Caryophyllaceae > Silene > Silene latifolia. The sequence goes on from NC_133528.1 coordinate 27,381,583, forward strand.
GGTGCAGAAACGAGGTATCTACAATTTGTTATTTAGGCTGAAGAGTGTGGTCTCCTTGTGAAATATGTAATATCAAACTGCATAAGTGTGACATTAGTTTCTTATCTTTTTGCGCATTCATATGATTGAGTACATGAGGAAAGGCGGTTCTTATTGTTCAAATATGCCATACATTACCCTGTTTTGTTAGCCCGTTTGAACCATGTAGCCATCTCATATCCCATTTCTTAGCTACATTCCATAATTTGCCTACCTTTTCGGGACAATCGCAGTTGCTTGGGTCTTATATTATTTTAGCTACTTTGGTTGGGTTGGGACTTATATGTCATGTGGGTAGTAGCTTTCATTTTTATAAGCAATTGTGTGATCTCCTATGTTGAAAAAAAGATATGAAGCAAAAAAAAAAAAAAAAAAAGGAAAAAAATTGCTTCATCGAGTTTTGTTAGGAGATCATGAGTGGTAATTACTAGAGTCTAATGCACTTTTGGAGAGTCTTTTCATTCTCTCATATGTTGTCAAAGTTGAGATGATTTCTCTAGTTGGATGGTTGTATTGTTTATTATTAGATTTGGCTATTGGTCTAGCGCTGCGACTACCGTCTTAGCCTCACATATCCATACGCGCTTTATTTTGCACAAGCCACTTCTATACCCATCCCTCTTTACCACCATTTTGTCCTTGATACATGTACTTTGTCTATGTTGTGAGTGCGCATTAGTTGGAGAAATTACTATCACATTAGATTGCATGCATGTTTCATAAGTTGAGTGAGTGTCTTTATTCTTCCTATCTTACATATATCTCACCCCTTATGAGTGCATGAGTGAAACCGGGAGAATCCAACAGAATTGTTTTGCAAGGTTGAAAAGCATTTGGCTGAGTCTCGGTATCATGCTACATCTTGAGTTGAGCTGCGTTAATCAATTGCCCGTACCTTTGAATTTGTTTTATTGGTACACTTTTTGGTCATTGCTTTGTTATAGATATGGTTAGCTGAGATTTGTATGTACCTAGACATTTGTTCTGAGTTATTCATTCACAATGTGTTTGTTAGTCTTTTGTGTGGTTTGATTGCTTTGCTTGAGGACAAGCAAAGGTTTGGTTTGGGGGAGTTTGATACACCACTTTTATATATACTTTTATAATTCCTTTCATACCATTTTACGTACCGTTTTCGTGCCTTTATGTCTTTTATATGCCCTTTTATAGTGAATTGTCGATACTGCCTGCTATTTTATGTTTTAATGCAGAAATGATGCATTACGAGGATAATCGAGCTAAGATGAGCATAGCGGATATGGCATAGTGGAATACACGGAGCATAGAACGAGGAACAAGTAGCTTGAAGGCTAGAAGTGAAGGAAAGAAGAAATCAACCTGTGAAGTTGGTTCCTCGATCGAGTCCCCTGAGGCTCGATCGAGTAATCGTCCTCTATCGAGTCCTGCTAGGCTCGATCGAGGAACCTCTCTGGCAGATTTATTTCCGGATTTTCCTAAAACAGTTATTTTGTATTATAAATTCTAAACTCGTATGTTTTTATTAGGGTACGCTTTATTTTGCTTAGAACGACTGAAAACTCTCTAGCTTAGAATTCCAGTTCTTAATCTTTCCTTGTTGCCACGGTATTAATCATTTCTCAATAATTATTCATTCCAGTTTATGGTCTTAATTAATTGTTCTTATTTCATATTGTTAATTATGTCTTCAATTATCATGATTGCTATTGTTACATTAGTTATGAGTAGCTAAATTCCTCATCTAGGATGAAGGGGATCTAGGTAAATTAGAAAGGGGATTATTAATTGATTGCTAGTAATATCGTAAAAGTTATCGTTTGATTATTGTTCTTCTTCTAGTTAATTAACTTAGGCCTAAGTTGTTAATTAGTGTAGCGAGTTATGTGGACAGCGGGGGGGCCCACGGGGGCGCTTGGGAGGAAAAGAGAAACAAGCGTTTGCATTTTTGTATGGAGTCGCCACCAATTTTTATGGGAAATTGGAACCGTTCGAATACCTCGTGTCATGTCAAGACACAAAGTAGAGACATGAACACTAAGCAATCGTTACCCTTAGCATTCTATGTCTAGAATGACTCTCGTGGATGCCAATGAACATGGGTGTTCACAGATATCTGGAGTAAGGGGTGAGGGTACGTATTAGGAAGCTCTTTTGATCGAACACCTAATCCCGCCCGCCTCGATAGCGGCCTCTACTAATGATTAGGGAAGTTATTCGTACTTGATATATCGTCGATTATATGCATGCAATGCAACATCCAAGTTTTAATCCTAGCATGTGAGAATTAATACTAAGTCGGTTGACACGTAATTAGCATACAATTAATGTCAAAGTGGGATTTAATGTTCAATTACATGTGAAAACATACAAGCAAATAAAAGAAATACAATAATTATAAAATTACAATAATTACATTGGATTAGGTGATTTATGTCGAAAATACCTTTAAAACGGACAATTTGAGAAAGAATAAATAAACATATTAACGAACAGGAATTAGGGTGATAATACGGATAATAGTTAATATTAATACGTAATTAATAAACTAGGTCAAAAACAACAACGAGTTCGAGGCGTAAATCAACCAAACAAAGTAGCAGCAGCAGAGTGCGTCCCTTGGAAGAGGCGCATCGATTCTTTGCGTCTGTTCCTTGGCTCGCCCGTCGTGAAGCGGAATTGCAAGTTGTTAATATTCGTTGGTTTATTTAATGATCGATTAATATTATTTGACTCGGATGAAAGTGATTAGCAGATTATTTACATGTGATTAATGGTCATAAAAGCAATAAACATGGATAAAACTAATTAAAACGAATTATATACAAGATTAATAAGGTTAATAATTACAAATTAATAAACTAAACAAATTAATTAGGTTAAACAAGTTATTAATGACGAACTAATGATGGTGACGATAAATAACAGATGAAAAACATATCAATGACGAATTCCAGAAACTCAATATTGATGAATTGAATCTCTATAACCCGGAATTGAATTTAATGGCGAAAACCCGCAAATATTGGATTATTTGGGATTTAAGTCGGATTTGTGATGAATTAAACATGTTAATGATGATGATTATAATATACATGTGAATTATATGCTATCATGATGAAGAATTAACAAACAAACGAAACAAATAAAAGAATTTTGACGAATAACGAGAGGATTTAACGAAGAAGAAAGGAAGCGAGAAGCTGCGGCGGCCCCACGAAGAGGCGCAAAGCAGGCTGCGCTCCTTCAAGAGGCGCAGCGATTCTTTGCGTCCTTTCTCGACGGTTTCTCTCTGGAAACCGTAAAAATAGGTTTTAAAGCATGGTTTTAGAAATCGGTTTTAATGATATTTTCGACATAAACCTTACATTGACGATTACAAGAAATAAATACAATAAATAAAAGAGAGATTACACCCTCAGACTTACATGTTGACGAAACGAGAAGGACTAAGATATCGATTAGTGATGCTCGACGCGAATGCAAAGAAAGTGCCCTCGTAAGAGGAAAACGATTAGATTAATTAAGTTGATTGATGTGGAGTTGGTCAAATTGGTCGGTCATGCAAACGAGGCTGGTACTCAAAAAGATCCGAGCTTACGTGGTCGAATGTTCAAGCACGTAGACGCCAAAAAGTAAGAACAAAGGTCTAGAATGCAAAGGGAGAAGAGAAGGGCGGACACTCGCGTGAGAAATATGAGGAGCGAAGGCTCCTATTTATACTAATCACGTGGAGGAATTAGGGTTTCGGAGACTATTTGGAAGTGAATCTCGGAAAGATATGAAAAAGATACGAGAAATACGCAGAAAAGGACCTGGGAAGAGGCGCAGCAGAAACTGCGTCTCTTGGAAGAGGCGCAGCACCTGCTGCGTCTGTTCCCAAGGGATTTCCTCCTGCGGAAGAAAGATTTCTGTGTTTGAGTTATGGTAGGACGGAAATAATTCGGTTTTCCTTAATATCTTATGTGAATATTACGGGAAATTGTTTACCAAAAGATAAAAATTATGAAATATGGAATAGAAATATCCGGAACATTCCAGAACATTCTTGACTCGGGATTTAACGGTTATCAGAAAATGGAGACGGTTTTAGGCCCGGACTCCAAATGTACTCTAATTACTGTCAAAACGACCGTATCGGGACGTAGATGACAATTAAGAGGTAGACATTAATATTTTAGCAATCACTTGACGATAATCTTACGAATTGTCACAAATCGTTCCGCGTACCAAACATGCGGCCCAATCATCACCGGGTGGTTTGCGGGAGGTGCAGAAATGAGGTATCTACAAGTTAGTCCTTTCACTGACAGGGTTAGAATTAATATATGCTGCGATAATCAAATAGATTGTATCTAATTACAGCGATTGCATGTTAGAATCGATCTAAAGGACATAAATAGAATTAATCAATTCAATCTTGTGACCTTAGATAACTTGATAGACCTAGCAATTGAATAAGAGACCCTATATAATTGACCTAGTGAACCGGAAATCCTAGACTCTTCATATTATTGTTATAAACCCCTTTAAATACTCGTTATTAGTTGTTTAGATAACAAACAAACCAAAACCCCCAAGAAAACGGTTACCTTCAGATGATCTAAATATTAGCAAACTGATTATTACTGCCTCCCTGTGGATTCGATACCTGTCTTACCGCTAGCTATTTGTTAGTAACTGAGATAGATTTATTTTGATTAAGGTGATACGACTTTAGCCTTATCAAGACTAGTTGCAGAGACTTGATGTCGGTTGCAACTTGGTCTCGAACCTCTTTTACTAACTTTGAGCCTTAGAGAATGGAGATGAAGAGCGAAAGTTGTCCCATCGGGTGTGCCAATTTGTAAACCATAAAAATTTAAATACCTGCATAATAAATAAAGAGGAACAAATAATATGGTAAACAATATTTTATTTTATTATCGAAAGATTGAGGGTTACAACTTTCGGAGATCTCTTGATTCCATTCTAAGGCTAGGGTTTGATAATTTCTACGAGTCTTATCGACTTAATCTCGTAGGGAGATGATGAGGTCGTTTTGTGACTTATTCCATCCTACCTACAATTTGGTAGTAGGAAGATGAGGTCGTTTATTTGACTTAATCCATCCTCTCCTTCTAACCCTAGAGACGGAGCTGTATTTATACTAGAGTAGCTTGGAGGGCAAGAAGACAGATTTCTAAAATATCTAAGATATTATCACAATGATTATTGATAATTATCTCTCAATATTCTAGATGCCATATAATAAATAAATACCAAAATATGTAAAATTTTGGTGTCTACAGGGGGACAGTGTGAAAAATTTTCGGGTTCGTAAGGTGAAAGCACCTTTCGCCCCAACCTCACCAATCATAATGCGAGAGATTCGAAAGCAATCGATATCTTCATTTTCAGCATGGAGAAATACTTTCGAGTAAGTTAGCTTGACGAGAAGGTGAAGGTCGACATAACAAGTATGTACTTGATGGACGAAGCCAAGATGAGGCAGCACGCCAAGCGGAAGGAAATAGAAGCGAACACGATCGCGATGGCATCTTCAAGAGAATCCCGAAGGACAAAGAACACAAAGTTTGCTCCCCGAGCAAAGTTAGAAGTTGTGAAGCACACCAAATTTGATGATTAGAAATTGTCTGGTTATAGACAATGAGGAAATAGTTGATTTTTTAGCACTTGGTCTTGTCTTTGTGCAAAATTGAAGAAAGCCTGTGACTTTGGAGTTGTGAATTTGGATGTAGATGGTTGTGGTGTTGGTAGGGTGATGGTGGGTTGGTGGCAGTTTTATGGTGGTGGTTGTGGTGTTGGCGGTAGCAGTTGGATGGGGCGGTTACGGTGTGTAATATGGTAAGGAATTAGAGTTAGGTAGGTGGGTGGGTTTGGGGTGATATGATAAAGGAATGAGGTAACTTGCCCCCACTTTGACTGAGGCTTGGACAAGGCGAAAGTCAAAGTATAGCCATCAGGTCAATCGAAGATTACAACCTGACGACTATGGCGACGCGAGGCGGCTCAAGGGGTCTGAACCAAGGACCTGTTGTCGGGAACATTTTAGAGTCTGTCGACTATCGGGGAGGGTCGTTTAAAGTCCATTAGACTACGTAAGGAGGCTCGCCAGCCATAAGGAGAGATCATACCTGAGACTTCTTCTCGAGATGCTTCCGGGGTTGCATAGGAGCTAAGGTTAAGACCTAAAAGATATATAAGGATTGTGCTAGGGTGTGGGGCCCTAAAGGAAAGCATTGACGGGAAGGAGGCCAAATATAAATTCAACTTAAGGGGTAACTAAAGCTTGGGTATAGGAACTCTATTGGTTTGGGAACTTCTGGAGAATGACCCCTTTGTCGAACTCCGCGGGGAAACACGAAATATTGTGAGTAGCAGGACACAGGCGGGAACTGCTGAGAGAAAACTGCTTGGGTAGTCTTCGAGAAATAATTGCGAGTAGCAGGACACAAAGGGAACCGCCGAGGGGAAATCTGCTTAGGTAGATGTTAATCCTCACGTCTTGAGAGGGACAGTACGACCGCTTACTCTCGCTGGAGACGTGATTGGGAATTATTCTTCTTGTCATGAGAGGGAAAGTGTATCCGCTTACTCTCGCTGGAGACATAATGAAGGTGTGTCGAATTATGTGAAGGAATAAATGCTCGTTGCGACAAGAAGGTCTTGGAAGGAATAAATAACATGCGACAGTCTGCTGCTGGCTTGGAAATGCGGGCCGGAACGAAAGAAAATCGTCAAACGGACCAAAAGAATAAAATAGCATCGGGGAAGAGGCGCACCAAAGATGGGCCCACAAATAACGAATTCATAACGAATTTTTGAAAATCCGTATGGAGGGAACACAAGGAAGAGACGTAGCAAGAGCTGCGTCTCTTGGAAGAGACGCAGCGCCTGCTGCGTCTATTCCCCAAAGTGTTATTTCTGCGTAAAAATGCGATAATCAGAGGTTTTTTGTTCATTATTTCGAAACACAAATCACACAATTTCTCTCTCAAATCTTCACCATTTCCGCCAAGGTTTGATCCAAAAGCTTGCATTAATCATGACTAATCGAGGTATTTGTCTCATTCTTGCATTAATCGTCTACATTTGTCCAATTTGAGCCGCAAAAAATTAGGGTTTATGACCCATTTGATCGAAATTTTGGGGCTTTTCCCCCAAACGCATTTGCCTTGTCAAATTGATATTAGAAATGGATAGTAGGTAATATTAGGAACATAACCATGTATTTGTCTCGGAATTTTGTTGAGTTTTGAGCCTTTGAGTGAAATTTGAGACGGTTTCACAGCTAAACCGTAAATTGCTTCGAAAATAGCCTTAGGATTGCCCATTTGCGATGAAACTTGATATTTGGGATCCTTGAATGATGGGTAAACTTTCTACCATCTCGGAATTTTGGTTTGTGACGGCTTTTCAGGACACTTTTCTAGGGCATAATCGCCATTATAACGAAATGCTGTCGGAATTTCGACTCGAATCCGGAACTAGGCTTCAAATTAGGCTTGACTTGACCCAAATTACCACATGAGTGATCGGGTAGGTGGGAATATGGCCAAGTATGGCAAGAAAAGAGCGATTCCAGGGCTTCCGAAGGCTCGAAAATCCTTTAACCAAGGCTTGTCGTCACGTGACGCGACCTAAATTTGCTTTAATGTTGCAGGTGATGAGGCTTCTACTTCTAGGAGAGCTCCCATGGAGATAGACGTTGCTACTGGCGAGGAGGCTTTAGAGCAGGCCTTCACCGCTGCGGTGATGGCTGCTGGGGACGAGGTCCATGAGGAGGAGGCTGTCGAGGAGGAGGAGGCCCCGAGACGGGCCAACATCGGGCGAGGAGGTCGTCACCGAGAGGAGCTCTGCGTGGCCGAGACTTGGGAGAGCGGCACCGCCGTGGGTCGGCAGAGGGTCACCTGTCCTACAGGACGGTGAAGAGTTTGGTAAATAGGAATTCACTACTCATTACTCATCCTCTTTCATTCATTTGTTCAAATTCCTTTCAAATTTCATTCAAAACTAAAGATAGCTTTTGTTTCAAATCACAATAGGAGGCCGGGAACATCAGGTCGTTCTCGGGGTACACGACAGCGATGGAGCACTACGAGCGGCTGTCGGCGGAGGAGCGGGCCATGATCGAGCGTGGAGCGTTCGGTCCTTTGGTGCAGGTCTGGAGGGACATCGCGAAGAGAAATCTGTGGGCTAACCTTAGCCTGGTCCGCGCTTTCTTGGACCGATTCTGGGATACGACTTCCACGTTTCACATGCCTTTCGGTGAGGTGGGAGTCACTCTGGAGGACGACGGCATGATTTACAGTGTCCCGTGCAGACCGAGGAGGTAGAGTGGCGGAGAGGCGCCATGAGGGCGGACTCGGCCGAGGCGAGGAGATGATCGGCTGGAACTTGTCGCCGAAGACTGTTACAGTGCCGTGTTTGATACCCAGTTCCTACGTTCGAGACTACTTTGCGGGAAAGACCCCGGCGCTGGTGACGATTGACGGGAGGGAGACGGCTCCCCCTCCCTGTACAGCTGAGCAGAGGGCTCGTTTGTGGCTCTGGTGGTTTTTGTCTTCGATTTACCTCGGAGACAAGGGCGAGAGGCTGTCGACGAAGCTTCTTCCCTTCCTTTCTAACCCAAGTTCCCTAGGGCGTTGGGACTGGGTCACTGCTGGTTTCGCGGTCCTCATCCGCTTCATGAGGGCCATGGTTCGTCCGGAGTTGATGGAGAAGGGGACTTCTCTGGTCTTTGTCGGACCGGACTATCTTTGGAGGTATGAACCTTCCTTTAGACCAAAGTAAGTTCCTTTATTTATCAAATCACGAAAGTTCGTCATTGATTATTTTGCTTTACAGGCGTGGGTGTACTCCTACTTCCCGAGCCTCGCGCCCAAGAGGACGGAGCCGCTGAAGAAGGCCTATCCCGTGGTGAGGGATTGGGTGATGTGTCGGACGAAGAGCAAGCGTTCTTCTCACAACGTCTACCGGCGGGACGTGAACGCTCTTCAGCTGGATAGCGTGAGCATCTCACTTATATTCACTCGTGCTTTTTATATTTGCTTTTGATTGATCGTAGGAATGATCCTTTTTTATCTTGTCACAGTGGGTGCCCAGACCTTGGGCGGAGTATGCTGGAGCGCCTCCTTTCGTGGCTGAGGTCCTTCGGCCTAGGAGCCCGAGTCGACTGCTGTTGAGGACGTCGATGGGTCCTGTGTGGTACTTGGGCGAGCGCTTGGCTCGTCAGTGCTCTCGGGACGTGTTGACGGTTCCCGTCGATCCTCCTAGGATGATGTTTAGGGAGCCTTCTGAGGCTGAGAGGGAGGCGGACTTGGCTGGTGCCAGTGGTGACGCCCTCCTTCTGCCTGGCGAGGACTACTCGGCGTTCCTCTACGGGAGGTTGGCGTACTGGCCGGTAGTGGTGAGCATCTTTTATTTTTCCTCTTGATTTGATTTTGAGATTTATGATGAAAGATCATCGATTAGTGAGAACCATTTGTCTTTGCAGGAGGTCGAGGCGGCGGGCATCGAGCCCCTAGAGTACCCCAAGAACCTCGAGTACACTGACGCGACCGGGAGGATGACGATCTCCGAGCTGCGTGACTTTGACGTAGCTGTGACGGATGCTGGCCTGGATGACTGGCAGCATCTGATTCGGAGGGTAAACCCTCTAACTTGTATAACTTTTGTGTAAGAACACATTTGATTGAATTCGTTCAATTGTTGAGAATTTCTTTTTGAAAATGCAGGTTGCGCCGTCTCGGTTTGTGGCGTTGTGGAGGGTGGCCAACCGGTTGCGGGCTACTGCCGTCGAGGCACTTGTCGGCGGTCGAGGTCGTCAGGTATGAACCTTGCGCCTATTTCATTTTTGATTTTTGATTTTTCGATTTTGCTTGAATCGATTGACATGAGCCAATTTATTGTTTACAGGGTGACCGCGAGCTGGAGCGAGAGTTGACCCAGTCTCGGGAGGAGACAGCTCGCTTGTTGAGGGAGCTCGAGGTTCGGGACGCCGAGATCGCCGTTCTTGCGGCAAGAGTTGCAGAGTTGGAGGGCGCCCAGCAGTAGTTTTGTGTAGCTTTTTGCCGTATTTTGTACATTAGGACATTTGGACATTGATTTTGAACATTTTTGGACTTTGTTTGGGGCTCGAGCCCCCAGTTTGTTGTACATTTCCCTTGTTTGGTGTATATAAGATGGCCTGAGAGCCTTTGCTGCTGGGTTGTGTTGCTTGTATCTGCAGGTTAGTTTTGAACAGGTTTGGTAGATGACGGTTTACGCCGTCATGCTGCCGAAATTTACATAGAAAATACGCAAAGCATACATTTATATATACATATGGCCTTAATTAGCGCGAAATGAGTGACTCAAAAGAATAAAAAAATGCAAAAATTTTGCCGGAAATGACCGGACGGTAGGGAGGGTTACCCCCTAAAAAAAGAAAAAATAGAAATCTATAAGTTAGAGATGCAGAAATGAAATTAAGAAATTAAAAATTAATATATACATGTTGAAATTTGAAAATTATTTTCTAAAATAAATGAGTTAAATGAAAAAATAAAACGAAAATTATTTCCTAAGATGAGAATGAAAATTATTTCCTAAAATGAAAAATGTGCACGTGTGGTAAAATGGCGAAAATGTCGATGTCGCTTCGAAATGCGTGCCCGCGAAATTAGGAAACCTGAAACATGGTAATCTTCCCGTATTTACCAAAATAATAACCCGTAGGAATAGGAAATTAGTCGTCATGGAATAAGGAAAGATCCAACGCGGAAATCACAGAAGTGAAGCTGAGGTAGAGGCGCAGCAGGAGCTGCGTCCCTTTGAAGAGGCGCAGCAGGTGCTGCGCCTGTTCCCAAGGTGTGCTGCTCTGACGGATTTTTGGAAACAGAAATTAGTATAAATAGAGACGTTGATGGAGCTTTTATTCATACAAATCTTCCGTCCTTTCTTCGTCTACTTACATAAAATTCTCAAAATAAATTCTTTCGTCATGAATACTTTGGAGATCCGTTTGAAGGAATGGACCAACGAATTTTCGAATATGGAGAAGCATGATATGGGTGCTTATTATTTTGGGTCTTTGTTGAGTTTAAAACTTATCAAGGTTGTGAAACCGTTCTTGGATGCTTGCCTTGACTATTGGGACCCGAATTACCATGTTTTAGCGTTCCCTGGAGGTGATATTTGCCCATTTCCTGAAGAAATTGCTGCTATTGGTGGGTGGGATCCCGAACATTTGCCTGCCATTCCTTCTACTTCGCAAGGGTACAAGAGCAAATTTAGAGACTTGCTTGGATTGACTAGACTTGAGGTGGATCGTCTAGTTACCTCGAAAGGCGTTAGGATGCTGGACTTCATAGATCGATTCATCAACAAGGCCGACCCCACAGTTTCTCATGTTGCTAGGCGGAGGGCATTTGGCTTTTGCTTGTTGCATGTGTATGTCTTCCAAGGGCATGTTGATGAAGACTTGAGAGGTGATCCCCGTCTTCTGGGCCTTGTTGAGCAGATGGAGTTGCGCAGGAGCCCAGCTTGCTTATGCTTAGGAGAGATTATTTTGGGCTTGGATAATAGGAAATCCAACCGCGATCTACCGTATTTGGGGAGTCCCGTCATTCTGCAGGTAAAAGACGGTTTTTTTTTTTTTTTTTTATGTCTAATACCCGCTTTTGGTAGGTTTGGCTTATGGAACGGCTCCGATTGATCGAGCCCCCGGTTCATGTGCTTTCCTATCATGCCCGCTCGATTGCGATGAGGACGAGGTTGTACATGGTGGACTTCACTCGGGTTTGTGATTACTGGAAGAACAAGCTGAAGAGCGACGATGGCCCGTTGATTAGGTGGGTCGTACCGTGGTGGCACCTCAAATCCGTCACTGGAGTGTCTTCTTTGGATCCCACTAGGTCCGTGCGCATTCCTGGATTGGAGTTTATGGTGTGCATCTTCCCGGAAAGGCTGATGAGACAATTTGGGCTGAAACAGACGATCCCGAAGCTTGAAACCGTCCCAGACTGCTATGGCGCTTACTACAGAGAGCCGAAGAGAGTGGGCCATTAAATGGGCCCAAAGAAACATGTGGTTCTTGAATTTCTCTGCCAATGCCTTGTGGGTGTCGGATTCTTATCTGAGATGGAGAAAGGCTACTACTCCGGAAGAGCGCAAGAGACTGAGGAAGCGCGAGCCCGTTGACTACAAGGTGCGCGAGGTAGAGAAAGAGAAAGAGAAGCATCTGACGGAGGGAGAAGAAGAAGCCGGGTTTCAAGTTGTTCATCCGTCGAAGAAACCAAAGACTACTCCTGTCGCGGAAATGGTGATTGGCAAGAATGGAAAAGCTAGGCCTCGAGAAAGACCGTTGGTGATTAGGTCTGAAGTGGCGCAAGAGCGTCCGGCTCGAGGTCGTGACAAGAAATATGACAAGAACGACAAGGGCAAGGCGAAGATGGAGGAATAGCCCGAGTCTTTATTTATTATTTGATTATTATTATTTATCGTTGTAATAAAAAGGTGGGATTTTTAGAATCCTAGCCTATTCTATTTTTTATTATGTAACGTACTATTATTATCAGAAAATGAATGAAATAAAAAGGTTAAATGGTTATGAAACCGTTGTGATTTTCTATTTATTATTCTTGTCGAATTTCAAATGCAATGCAAATGTCCTTCTATTTACATTTTAGATATAATGGGTTGAATCCTGTGAAGGATTGCCTACGTATTCACTTAAAAAAATGAAATCAAACCCTTGCGCGTAGTTCGAGTAAATGTAAAAGAATAATTGTTCTAAGCAAGAGCTTGTAATGAACTGAGAAAATAAGCATGAGCTTTTGCTTACTCTGAAGGTGCGAATTTAGTTTATTTGATGATACGAGGATGACAAATTTGTCGAAATGCAAGAGCACAGTGACATTAGCTTATTTCAGCCTGGCCAGGGGCCGTTTATTTAGTGCCACAAGAGCGACACGTGGGGTTACGCGAGGCGCGTTTTCGTTCCTATTCTAGGCATAGTATCGTTTTGGGTTTGAAAATTCATTCCCGTCTAGGTCTGTGATTCTAACCGCACCCCCTGGGAGTATGGATTTGACTAGAAATGGTCCGGCCCAATTAGGTTTGAATTTTCCCCGTAGATCAACAAGTAAAAGAGCTCTAACCGATTTAAGTACTAAGTCTCCTTCTTTGATGTTTCTTGGCCTAACCCTTTTGTTGAAAGCTCGTTTGATACGTGCTTGATATGTTTGGACATTATGCAAGGCGCGTAGCCTACGTTCATCCAGGAGGATGAGTTCTTCATATCTATCCCTCTTCCAATCGGCTTCCGGGATTTGACTTTCTAGTAAAATACGCAAGGATGGTATTTCTAGCTCGACTGGTTGTACAGCTTCCATGCCGTAGGTCAAATAGAAAGGAGTAGCCCCAGTGGGCGTCCTAACAGATGTACGATACCCCCACAAAGCGAAAGGTATCTTGCTTGGCCAATCTCTATAGTTGTCAATCATTTTCTTGAGAATCGTGACAACATTCTTGTTTGCCGCCTCTACCGCGCCGTTAGTCTGTGGTCTATATGGCGAAGAGTGGTGATGCTTAATCTTGTATTGGGCTAGCAATTGCTCGGTCTCAGCTTGGAAATGTGATCCATTATCACTAATGATCTCATGTGGGCAACCATATCGACAGATGATGTTGTTTTGTATGAACTTTGCCACATTTTTAGCTGTAAGACTAGTGTAGGAAGCCGCTTCTACCCATTTGGTGAAATAGTCAATTGCTACTAGGATGAAACAGTGACCTCCTGTTCCGGCTGGGGTTATCTTCCCGATTATGTCAATTCCCCATGCAGAAAATGGCCAAGGGGATGTCATTGTATAGAGCAATGAAGGAGGGACATGTTGTACATTCCCGAAGATTTGGCAATTGTGGCAATGTCTTACGTATTTGATGCAATCGGATTCCATTGTGGTCCAATAATACCCCAGACGTGTGATTTTCTTTGCCATCATAGGCCCACTCATGTGAGGACCGCATTCTCCGTCGTGGACTTCTTCCATCACCTTTCGTGCCTGTGAATGATCAAGGCAACGTAGGACTACACCAAGAGGTGTTCTTTTCTATAATTCTCCTTGCATGAGAACGTATTGGGAAGCGAGTAGGCGTATAGCACGTTGTCCCCTATTGTCCATATCCGGTGGATAGGTACCATTAAGCTTAAAATTCAGGATTGCTTGGAACCAGGGTTCCTGCGCGATCTCTTCTTCATCGGTGATTTGGTGGACATAAGCCGGCTCTGACCGTCGTTCGATGCACAAAGGCATGTGATCCGGCATATTAATCAGAGATGCAAGTTTTGCAAGAGCGTCTGCAAATTGATTTTCTTCCCGAGGTAGGTGTAGGTAGGTTACGTGATCAAAGAATTGAGCGACTTGGTCTATTCTAGCCTGATAAGGTGCGAGGCTTTCGCTTCGGATTTTCCAGGATCCTGTAACTTGGTTGATGATCAGTGATGAATCCCCATGTACTCGGAGGTTTTTAATGCCTAAGCTCACTGCCGCTTGTAATCCAATGAGACAAGCTTCAGTATCTCGCAAAGCATTGTTTGTCACCTCGAAGTCGAGTTTGACAGCAATTGGTGTATGCTCGCCTTCAGGAGAAATGAACAACACTCCTATTCCGAATCCTCTTAAGTTCGATGCTCCATCAAAGTACAGGTCTCAGGAGTCTACATCAGTTTGGAGTATATCCTCGTCTGGAAATGACCAAGTATCTATTGTTTGTGCGTCATTGATAGGATTTTCTGCGAAAAATTTGGCGACGGCGCGACTTTTTATAACTTTCAGTGGCACGTATTTGAGGTCGAATTCTGAGAGCATCAGGGTCCATCTTGCTAGACGTCCGTTGAGGACGGGTTTCTCGAAGAGGTATTTGACTGGATCCATTTTGGAGTATATTTTGACGGAGTAGCTAAGCATGTAATGGCGTAGCTTCTTCGTTGCCCACACAAGAGCGAGGCATGTCTTTTCGAGTTGTGAGTATTTGCACTCGTACTCCAAGAACTTCTTACTAAGATAGTAGATAGCTCTTTCTTCACTTCCTACAGTTTGAGCCAGCATGGCACCCATGGCTGTTTCGGTTACTGTGAGATATAAACCAAGAGGTTGATCTCGTTGTGGTGGCATGAGCACTGGTGGTTTAGCCAATATCTCCTTGATCCGGTCAAATGCCTTTTGACAATCATCATCCCACATGGTGTGGTCTGTTTTCTTGAGTTTCTTGAAGATGGGCTCACAAATCATCGTAAGTTTCGATATGAATCGACTTATATATTGTACTTTTCCCAGGAATCCTCTGACTTCTTTTTCTGTTTGAGGTTGTGGCATTTCGATCAGAGCTTTGATTTTGGAAGGATCTATTTCTATACCTCGTTGGCTAACAACGTATCCCAGGAGTTTGCCAGATGTTACCCCGAATGTGCATTTCTGAGGATTGAATCTCATGTTGTACTTTCGTAGCCTTGCGAAGAACTTTCGAAGGTTCGCAATATGTCCCTCTCTTTCCTTGGACTTGACAATCATGTCATCTACGTATACCTCAACTTCTTTATGCATCATGTCATGTAGGAGTGTAGTTGCGGTGCGTTGATATGTAGCTCCGGTGTTGATCAATCCAAACGGCATTACCGTATAACAATAGGTTCCCCATTGGGTGACAAAGGCGGTCTTATGCATATCTTCCATGGCCATCTTGATTTGATTATAACCCGCGTACCCATCCATGAAGGATAGTAACGCGTGGTCAGCGGTATTGTCCACCAATATGTCGATGTGAGGTAGAGGGAAGTCATCTTTTGGACTTGCTTTGTTTAAGTCCCTAAAGTCAACACAAACACGGATTCTCCCATCCTTTTTGGGTACGGGTACTATGTTAGCTACCCAGTCAGAATACTCGGAAACTTTGATGAACCCGGCTTTGAATTGCTTGTCAACTTCTTCCTTAATCTTTAGAGCCCATTCTGTTCTCATTCGTCGAAGCTTCTGTTTTACAGGTTTGAAACCTGGCTTAATCGGAATCCTATGTTCGGCGATATCCCTGTCGATCCATGGCATGTCTTTGTAGGACCAAGCGAAAACGTCTTTGAATTCATTTAGTAGGTCTATGAAGTCGGCCCTTTCGGTAGAGCTCAAGGTAGTCCCTATCCTAAGTTCTTGAGGTTCTAGTTCGGTTCCTACATTGATGGGTTCGGTGTCCTCTATTACTGGTCCCCCTTCCCCTTCCTGTAGTATTTCTTTGGCTACGTAGGGAGGTATTTCGTTCGAGTCTGGGTCTTGGTCATCCTCAGTATCATCGTAAACAGAATTGTACTCAAGATAACACAAAGAGTAAGCAGAACCTGATTTATTCATATTAAAATTTGAGTAAAGTTGAAACAAAGAAGCCAACTGATCCATGGTCGGTGGCGGCAAAGGGACGATGGTTGGGGCATTTCCCGAACTCGTGACTACTCGAGGCTAAGCTAGGAGAAATAAAGGGAGTGGGGATGACGACAGGAGTAGACTCTCTAATGACTTCTCTAGACTCCGACTCTGACTCCGACTCCGACTCGAACTCATCGTCTTCTGGTTCTCCTTTGAACATCTCTCCTTCTCCAGTGGTGAGCTTGAAGAGTCTTCCTTGATTGTTGGTCCACTTGATTGATTTTCTCCATCCTTTCTGTTGTCTTGCGTTGGTTTCTGTGATTAACGCGGTGGGGTTGAAGCGATCGTCTTGAAGTATCATGGTAATGATCTCATCCTGCGCGGCCCTAACGAATCGATCCTCTCCAAACAATAAGCTAACAGCTTGTTCGTCTAAGCAAGGTGCTTGACGGGTTTTGACGGTAGGAACCGTTTCTGGAGGGATAAAGTAGCAATCGTGAAAGATCTCGATTCCGGCTAGCTTCCTTTCGAGATAATGCCAAGGCTCGGGAAATCCGTGAAAGAGTTCTAGACTTCCTTCTTGAACAAAGTATCCATTTAAAGTAGGGAGATAGGGTCGCATTTGGACTCCTACATGCTTGCGGTTTTGGACTCAAGCATTTCGAGAACCTCCTCTTTTGTGGGTTTGTACCCTAGTCCAAGTGGTATCCTCTTTGAGTTGCCTTCCTTGTATGGTGCGAAGGTGTTTCTTTGAGTAGGGTTTAAAGGCATTCCAGGGAAGTATCCCTGGGTTTTGAGCATGTGGTTGACCACCAAGTTGGAGTAGGGATCATAGTATAAGGGTGCCAATTCGCTTTCTATGACACTTACACTTTGGAAGCCCCCAAGTTCGTATACGGGATCCGCAAGGACTTGATTGTTCGACTGTTTTTCGATTATTGCCTTGATGGGTGACGAAGTGATCGTCACTACTTTGCCATTTAGTGGGATCTTGATCTTTTGATGAAGGGTGGATGTTACCGCTTTGGAAGCGTGAATCCACGGCCTTCCCAGAAGTATGTTGAAGGAAGCTTCGATGTCCACTATTTGGAAGTTAACCTTTCGTTCAATTGGCCCTGTGGCTATGGTTAGGTTAACAAGTCCTACCACCTTTCGTCGTGTACCGTCATATGCACGCACACCTTGATTGGTAGGGGTCCAATCCAACTCTTTCCTGCCTAGCTTGTATGCCGTTTTGAGGGGTATGACGTTGACTGCAGAGCCATTATCCACCAAGGTCATTGGCACATTCTTCTTTAGACAAACGACAGTGATGTATAGAGCAAGGTTGTGACTAGCGCCAAAAGGTGGCAAATCTTCGTCCGAGAAAGTAATAGGATTACTTAGCTTCGGTGATTCTTGGAAGACCAAGTTGACTACATCTTCAGGAGTAGAGTTATGTGCTACATTTAGTTTGGCCAAAGCTTGCAGTAAAGCTTGGCGATGTGGGAATGAGCTTGCTACTAATTGCCAGACTGAAAGATCAGCCTTTGTCTTCTGTAATTGCTTGAGCAAATGATCAGTGGAGTCATCTTCATTGTCATTTGGTGTGATGACGTTGGTTGGACCATTTTGAGTAGTGTTTTGATATGGACGACCCGAACGAGTTAGGTGGTCCACATCTTGGTCTTCACCATTTTGGACTATTTCTTTGACTAGGGAGTTTTCAATGAGATACTCGTCCTCATCATCGTCGGCCCAAACTCCATTGATTGCAGTTAGTTCCCTCATTCTCATGATGTCACCTTCTAGTCGTATGATTTGGTCGACTAGTTTATCAACTACGGTGACTACTTCTTGCATAGTAGCGTTTTGAGAGAAGATTAGTGGCACATGTTCTTCGGGTGTTGCGTTGGGATCATGTAGAGTTGTCACCATGTTTTCTAATTCCCAAACTTGTCTATCCACACTCCTTGCCCATGTGATGAAGTCGGAAATGGTAGGGGAGATAGTAGAGTAGAGCCCTTCATTCTCGATTGCATAAATTTCATTTTCGATTGGAGAAATGAGGTGTGAGCAATCTAAGGTAGATTCATCACTTGTGATCACTAGAACTCCAAGAGGATTCTGAGTGTTGTTGGGTTTACCTCCCGGTGGTATTGGTAGTCGACCATCTTCAATCATGTCTTGAAGCACGTTTTTCAACTTGTAGCATTTTTCTGTGTCGTGCCCCTTGCCCCTATGGTATTCGCAGTACGAATTCTCGTCCCAGAATTTGGACTTCCTTTCGGGTTCGGGGGTAGGTCCAATGGGTTGGAGTTTACCTTGCTTCATTAACCTTTTTAGAGCGTTGGAGTAAGTGTCCCCAAGATTACTGAATTTCCCTGGTGGGGTACTTTTCTTGGATGGCTCGAGAAGGTTAACTTCATCGGTCTTGCTAGTAGAGACGTATGAACGACTTGTGGAACCTTGATATCCTCGACCTACCGTTTTGGACAAGAGTCCTTTACGGATGTCATCTTCAATCCTTGTCCCTAGTACGGTTAAGTCCTTGAAAGTTTTGATGTTTTGGTATCTCAAATGATTGGCATAGATGGGTTTGAGATTGTCCACGAATTTCTCCACAAGGGTAGCCTCATCCGGGCGTTCAACTAGTTGGGTGCTAGTCTTCCTCCACCTACTTAGGAAGTCGGTGAATCCTTCTTTGTCATTTTGGGTAAGAACCTCTAGAGTGCGCATGTTAACTTGGATCTCGGCATTATCCGCATATTGTTTAGAAAACTCGATTGCGGCATCTTCCCAAGTAGCGACCTTCTTATGATCTAAGGAGTAGAACCATTGCTTTGGGATAGTATCAAGAGATGAAGGAAAGATCCTTAAGAACATCTCGGGTTTGATGCCTTTGATAGACATGTAATCCTTGAAGGCACGGATGTGGTTCAAAGGGTTCTCATGCCCCTTGAATTTAGGGATATCCGTCATATTGAAGTTAGTTGGCAATTTGGAATTGACGGCCTCATACTTGCGATTGTTCTCCCTATAAATGTCATCTCCTTTGAGGTACATCAATTGCTCTTCTAAGTATTGGAGTCTTTTCTCAGCTACAGTCATCCCCATGAGAGGATTTTCATCCTTGGATTCATTATCAGAGTCACCTATTACTTCACTTTCATGAGGAGGCAACCTTCCCTCTACGGCATAGATACGGCCCTCGATGAGCTCAAGGCGGTCATAGACTTGGTCTTGGGTAACTTGCATTTGGGCCAGCGCGGCTAGGATTCGATCATTACCATCTTGAAGTTGGTGGAGATTTGTTTCGCTGGATCCGGGCATCTTGAAAACTGGATAAGAGATCGGCGACGAATCAAAACACGATCGACCATTCTAACACACTTGCTAAAAGAAAGAAATGTTTTGACTCGTGAAGTGGGTGTGTGCCACTTGTGTTGAGTGAGCTTTGAAGAAAGACAAGGTTTTTTGAAAATGTGTGTCCTAGTCAACTATAGTGTAGTTGTAGGAGTGGACTCGAAGTGAGGTTTTGAAATGGGCTTGTGGCCCGAATTTTGACACGACAAACGGACAGAGTTTTGACCGGATTTTGCGCTAATTGAAAGCCTATTTCGAAATTTTGTTTGAAAATGGGTTTTGATTTTTTTGAAAAATCGTCATGGTTTTGTTTAGAAGTGGTGATCACGTAAGGTACAAACATTTATACAAGCATTATAACGGGATGCTGAGTGCATTTAAAAGGGTTTTGGTTTAAAGGGTGGGTTGCCATACCGAACCATCAAACCCGAAGTCTGTGGAGAGGCTCGTACCGAACAAGAGTAAGGCCGATTCCTAGTCCATTTCCTCAAGTAGTGAAGGCCCTTGATACAAACAGGAGTAAGCATCATGGTATGGATGACGTCAATCGCTATCCATCCTTAGGCCCAAATAAGAATTAGGACCGTTTAGACGGGACGATTGGTCGAATGGGTTGGGTTGGGCCTAGGAAGGCCGAATAAAACGGTCTGGGAAGACCGAGTTATGAAAACCGACAATTGTCTTGTACAAATTATTCCCTAACCTTGTTCAAGTTTCACCCTTGCTACACGTAAGTGTATTATCCTCAGCGGAGTCGCCAAACTGTGGACAGCGGGGGGCCCACGGGGGCGCTTGGGAGGAAAAGAGAAACAAGCGTTTGCATTTTTGTATGGAGTCGCCACCAATTTTTATGGGAAATTGGAACCGTTCGAATACCTCGTGTCATGTCAGGACACAAAGTAGAGACATGAACACTAAGCAATCGTTACCCTTAGCATTCTATGTCTAGAATGACTCTCGTGGATGCCAATGAACACGGGTGTTCACAGATATCTGGAGTAAGGGGTGAGGGTACGTATTAGGAAGCTCTTTTGATCGAACACTTAATCCCGCTCGCCTCGATAGCGGCCTCTACTAATGATTAGGGAAGTTATTCGTACTTGATATATCGTCGATTATATGCATGCAATGCAACATCCAAGTTTTAATCCTAGCATGTGAGAATTAATACTAAGTCGGTTGACACGTAATTAGCATACAATTAATGTCAAAGTGGGATTTAATGTTCGATTACATGTGAAAACATACAAGCAAATAAAAGAAATACAATAATTATAAAATTACAATAATTACATTGGATTAGGTGATTTATGTCGAAAATACCTTTAAAACGGACAATTTGAGAAAGAATAAATAAACATATTAACGAACAGGAATTAGGGTGATATACGGATAATAGTTAACATTAATACGTAATTAATAAACTGGGTCAAAGCAACAACGGAGTTCAGAGGCAGAAATCAACCAGGAACAGGCGCAGCAGAGCTGCGTCCCTTGGAAGAGGCGCAGCAGTTGCTGCGTCTGTTCCTTGGCTCAGTTCTGGCTGTGAAGCCGGAATTGCAAGTTGTTAATATTCGTTGGTTAATTTAATGATCGATTAATATTATTTGACTCGGATGAAAGTGATTAGCAGATTATTTACATGTGATTAATGGTCATAAAAGCAATAAACATGGATGAAACTAATTAAAACGAATTATATACAAGATTAATAAGGTTAATAATTACAAATTAATAAACTAAACAAATTAATTAGGTTAAACAAGTTATTAATGACGAACTAATGATGGTGACGATAAATAACAGATGAAAAATATATCAATGACGAATTCCAGAAACTCAATATTGATGAATTGAATCTCTATAACCCGGAATTGAATTTAATGGCGAAAACCCGCAAATATTGGATTATTTGGGATTTAAGTCGGATTTGTGATGAATTAAACATGTTAATGATGATGATTATAATATACATGTGAATTATATGCTATCATGATGAAGAATTAACAAACAAACGAAACAAATAAAAGAATTTTGACGAATAACAGAGGACGAACGAAGAAGAAAGGAAGCGAGGCTGGCGGCTGACGAAGAGGCGCAGCAGGAACTGCGCTCCTTCGAAGAGACGCAGCAGTTGCTGCGTCCTTTCTCGACGGTTATCTACTGGAAATCCGTAAAAAGAGGTTTTAAAGCATGGTTTTAGAAATCGGTTTTAATGATATTTTCGACATAAACCTTACATTGACGATGACAAGAAATAAATACAATAAATAAAAGAGAGATTACACCCTCAGACTTACATGTTGACGAAACGAGAAGGACTAAGCTATCGATTAGTGATGCTCGACGCGAATGCAAAGAAAGTGCCCTCGTAAGAGGAAAACGATTAGATTAATTAAGTTGATTGATGTGGAGTTGGTCAAATTGGTCGGTCATGCAAACGAGGCTGGTACTCAGAAGGATCTGAGCTTACGTGGTCGAATGTTCAAGCACGTAGACTCCAAAAAGTAAGAACAAAGGTCTAGAATGCAAAGGGAGAAGAGAAGGGCGGACACTCGCGTGAGAAATATGAGGAGCGAAGGCTCCTATTTATACTAATCACGTGGAGGAATTAGGGTTTCGGAGACTCTTTGGAAGTGAATCTCGGAAAGATATGAAAAAGATACGAGAAATGCGCAGAAAAGGACCTGGGAAGAGGCGCAGCAGCAACTGCGTCTCTTGGAAGAGGCGCAGCACCTGCTGCGTCTGTTCCCAAGGGGTTTCCTCCTACGGAAGAAAGATTTCTGTGTTTGAGTTATGGTAGGACGGAAATAATTCGGTTTTCCTTAATATCTTATGTGAATATTACGGGAAATTGTTTACCAAAAGATAAAAATTATGAAATATGGAATAGAAATATCCGGAACATTCCAGAACATTCTGACTCGGGATTTAACGGTTATCAGAAAATGGAGACGGTTTTAGGCCGGACTCGAATGTACTCTAATTCTTGTCAAAACGACCGTATCGGGACGTTGATGACAACTAAGAGGTAGACATTAATATTTGAGCAATCACTTGACGATAATCTTACGAATTGTCACAAATCGTTCCGCGTACCAAACATGCGGCCCAATCATCACCGGGTGGTTTGCGGGAGGTGCAGAAATGAGGTATCTACAAGTTAGTCCTTTCACCGACAGGGTTAGAATTAATATATGCTGCGATAATCAAATAGATTGTATCTAATTATAGCGATTGCATGTTAGAATCGATCTAAAGGACATAAATAGAATTAATCAATTCAATCTTGTGACCTTAGATAACTTGATAGACCTAGCAATTGAATAAGAGACCCCATATAATTGACCTAGTGAACCGGAAATCCTAGACTCTTCATATTATTGTTATAAACCCTTTTAATTACTCGTTATTAGTTGTTTAGATAACAAACAAACCAAAACCCACAAGAAAACGGTTACCTTCAGACGATCTAAATATTAGCAAACTGATTATTACTGCCTCCCTGTGGATTCGATACCTGTCTTACCGCTAGCTATTTGTTAGTAACTGAGATAGATTTATTTTGATTAAGGTGATACGACTTTAGCCTTATCAAGACTAGTTGCAGAGACTTGATGTCGGTTGCAACTTGGTCTCGAACCTCTTCTACTAACTTTGAGCCTTAGAGAATGGAGATGAAGAGCGAAAGTTGTCCCATCGGGTGTGCCAATTTGTAAACCATAAAAATTTAAATACCTGCATAATAAATAAAGAGGAACAAATAATATGGTAAACAATATTTTATTTTATTATCGAAAGATTGAGGGTTACAACTTTCGGAGATCTCTTGATTCCATTCTAAGGCTAGGGTTTGATAATTTCTACGAGTCTTATCGACTTAATCTCGTAGGGAGATGATGAGGTCGTTTTGTGACTTATTCCATCCTACCTACAATTTGGTAGTAGGAAGATGAGGTCGTTTATTTGACTTAATCCATCCTCTCCTTCTAACCCTAGAGACGGAGCTGTATTTATACTAGAGTAGCTTGGAGGGCAAGAAGACAGATTTCTAAAATATCTAAGATATTATCACAATGATTATTGATAATTATCTCTCAATATTCTAGATGCCATATAACAAATAAATACCAAAATATGTAAAATTTTGGTGTCTACAGGGGGACAGTGTGAAAATTTTTCGGGTTCGTAAGGTGAAAGCACCTTTCGCCCCAACCTCACCAATCATAATGCGAGAGATTCGAAAGCAATCGATATCTTCATTTTCAGCATGGAGAAATACTTTCGAGTAAGTTAGCTTGACGAGAAGGTGAAGGTCGACATAACAAGTATGTACTTGATGGACGAAGCCAAGATGAGGCAGCACGCCAAGCGGAAGGAAATAGAAGCGAACACGATCGCGATGGCATCTTCAAGAGAATCCCGAAGGACAAAGAACACAAAGTTTGCTCCCCGAGCAAAGTTAGAAGTTGTGAAGCACACCAAATTTGATGATTAGAAATTGTCTGGTTATAGACAATGAGGAAATAGTTGACTTTTTAGCACTTGGTCTTGTCTTTGTGCAAAATTGAAGAAAGCCTGTGACTTTGGAGTTGTGAATTTGGATGTAGATGGTTGTGGTGTTGGTAGGGTGATGGTGGGTTGGTGGCAGTTTTATGGTGGTGGTTGTGGTGTTGGCGGTAGCAGTTGGATGAGGCGGTTACGGTGTGTAATATGGTAAGGAATTAGAGTTAGGTAGGTGGGTGGGTTTGGGGTGATATGATAAAGGAATGAGGTAACTTGCTAAATAGGTAGTTGGTTACCGAGTTCGATACAAGAGAAAAACGCAATGATATGGTATATCTGAGTAAAATTAAAGTTTGGATTATTATAAGAAAACAATTAATAGATTAAATTATACCTATTAAATAACTCTAATTATCTTTCACTAATAATAATTAGTGTATTTTCTTTTGATGATTTATATAAAATCACCATACCTAAAATCAACAACAGGAGTATATAAAAATGGATGAAGATCCGTGATCCGGAATTGAAGGCCAAAATAATTGAATAAACTTGTATTATTATCAACCCGTCTCATTGTAGACAGACGACACTATCCGTCTATATTTTAGATGAATAGTGACCTTCTCACAAAATGCAAGTGGGATGATAACTGAGGCTATTCATTGATTATTCATTGCCCACCCATTTACAATATTCATTTTCATTTTATGAGAGACACTATCCGGTCTACAATTTTAGACGGATAATGTCCGTCTAATGAAGAATTTGTGTATTATTATTATCCCAAAATTATTTGATTGCTTGTTTCTCTCGGCTTCTCTCACATGTCTTCTTTGTTTCTCATTTTTTCTTAATTTTTTAACCACCCTTCCCTCTCTCTATATATACTTGAAAATCACAAATAACTTCCTTCTACGTTTCCCCAAACTCAATTCCTCATCCCAACATACTCAAAGGCACGTTCTTTCTCTCTTTATTCTTCATTTCTCATCTGGGTTTCACTTCTTTTTGTATTTTCATGCTTTTATTCATCATTTTGTTGATTAATTTCTATAAAGTTTGCACCTTTTTATTGATAAATTGTTGTTATTGATTGTTGTTCTTGTGGGTCTTTGAGTTTTTGCTTGATTGAGCTTGTCATTTTTGGACATTTGATTGTGTAAGGTTGCGTACATCGGACCCCTCCTTACCTCGTAATTTACGGGAATCCTTGAGGCACTGGGGTAATGTTGTTGTTGTTGTTGGGTGTTGGATAAAATAGTATCAGTTTGTGATTAAAAGTTGTAATCTTTTGAATCTGTGGAAAAATGAATGATCTTTGGATTGAAAAACAAATTGTATTTGATCAACTGGTATGATTTTGGTGCATTGGTGTTTTCTAGGATTGTTAAGGTTGAGAATTGTATTTGTATTTTGGTCTTTGCCAGTTTTGTTTTCGGTTTGCGGTATTAATCAGAGACTTCTTCATTATGTTGCCTACATTGCACTATTGATTGTTATATTATGCTTAGGCTTATGGAGTTATGGGTCGCGGTGTTTGATTTTTCTCTTTCGGATTTATTGTTTTTAGACGGAGTTGGTGGCGTGAAAGGAGTCAATTTAAAATGTATGAGTCTCATTTTGAGGATGTAGGATGTCATCAATGGGATCATTTGAAATGTATGAATCTCATTTTGAGGATGTAGGATGTCGTCAAAGTGTTCATTTAAAATGTATGAATCTTAATGTAGGATGCTAGGATGTCATCAAAGAGTTCATCTAAAATGTATGAATCTCTTCTTCAAGATGAAGCATGTCATCAAATTTTTTGACAAAATGCTGTATCATATCATGTGTTATGTGAAACATTGGTTGCTTTCTATATGCTTCTGCTATCATACCATGGCCATTCAATCTGGAAATCACGATGTGCTTGATCATGCCAGTTACTAGCCCTAGCTTGTAGTGGCCAGAAAAACTTGTTCCTGCCATCTAAATTTAAATTTTTTAGCTTAAAAATTGGACAACATTCACAAAATGCGTTACTTTTAATGGTATCTGAGGACCCCAAATTAATATAAATAGATCTCCAACACATTGATTTTTCTCTTTTATAGTAAAACATAACACCAGTTCTCCTAAGAGACGGTATCTTGATAATGTTTATGTGAGACCTCTCACATAATAGGGTAATTATTGATTAGTTTTTCTTTTTGGTTACCTTTATAGAGTAGTTTTTGCTATGTCTCACATTAACAAGTGTGAGATGGTCTCTGAGGAGACTTAACCCTTTTTGTAATGTCCGTGCTATGGAGCTGGAGGCGAATGTTGTTAACCTTATGTTGTGATTTTGGTAGATCATAATGCACAACATTAGGTTATAACTTATGAGGCTGGCGGGTTTACAACTTATTAAATTAATCTATTCCTTATCTTTTGTAGGTGTAGATACTTGTTGGTGATGCAACTTGCTTCGGTTTTGCTTTGTTGAATATTGGGCCCAGATGAGAACTGCTCCAATGTGTTTTATGGTCTTTCGAGTTCCTGGATGCAAAGTTTACTCTTGGGTCAATACATGGCGGAATGGGTTTGACAACTTGAATAGATCATGTAAACAAGGCCATACTTTTAGGTTAATAAGTTCCAGTGTGTGTGAGCAAGGAGCAAGTAGAAGGTGGACCAGGAGACCCATAACCTCGATAAGTGAAGGAAAGAGCAAAAAGGTTTCGAGTACTGCAGCCAACATTAGTCGTGGAATAACTGATGAAATAGTTACTCCAGTTACCAGAAACTTACCTATAAAGAAAACAGATGATAGGAATAACCAACAGATACAATGTACAGATGTTTGCCAATCGAAAGCTGTGAATAAGGATTTGGCCGAGCGTGCAACTTTTATTGCGTTCGATCTTGAGACAACTGGAGTGAGTAGAGATAGAGACAGAATCATTGAGATTGGTCTCGTAGATTTCGAAGGTGGTGACAAAAGCACCTTCAACACACTGGTTAACCCTGGCTGCACTGTAGATAATTTCGAAATTCATAAAATCAGTACAAAGATGGTCTGCGAACCTGGTGTTCCAAGGTACTCTGATCCAAAATGTTCACAACTTCTTAATTGCCATTATTGGTTCGATAAATGTCCTACAGGACATTCCTATACTGAAAAACTGCCCTAAAATGAAAGTGCCTGAAAGTAAAACAGTCATATTTTCTTAACAACAAATTTCATTTGATTGCCTGATAGTTTTATTACAATGACAGTCACATTGGAGTCGATCATTATTGTAAAATATCTCAATGGGCTGGTATTATGTAGTGTATGGCGATTGAGGATGTAAAATTGTTTGTTTATGATCTCTCACTTAACATAACTCCATTTTTCCCTGGACCTGGGCGTAGGATGGAGGAGCTTATTCCAATTTTGTTACAGTTTGTCAAAAGCCGCCAAAAGCCAGACGCGCCTGTGATTTTGGTAGCTCATAATGCTCGGACATTTGATGTACCATTCTTGAAAAGTGAATTTGACCGCTGCTCTTTTGAAATTCCTTCTGATTGGCTGTTTTTAGATACACTTCCTATTTCCCGCCGGCTATGGAAATCCAAAGGTGTCTGTCTGTCTTTGACTTTTCTCATTTCCCTGTTTGGTTGTGAATGTTCATTTATCGAAATCTTTTGATTCAGGTTTGAAGAGTACAGGGATGTGCTCACAAGGATTCCTTTGTAAGCATTATGGAATCAAGGTAGAAGGGTCCGCTCACAGAGCCGACTCAGATGCGAGTGCATTGAAAATGCTGCTTCATAAGCTTTCATTCGAATTGAATCTGTCGAAAGCTGATCTATGGCAAGAGACGTTCACAGTTGACGAATTAAAGAGTAAAAGCACGAAGAAGGAAAAAGGCGCCAAATAGAAGTTGTATATCTGCTTGTCGTTGCCTGTATTACCATTGTTGTTTATTTGACGCTAATTATTTAGATTCTAGGCGAATCATCCATTGTATTCCAATTTGTTAACATTTATATACGAATGACGGAAAGCTAGATTAGAGTTCATTGAGATCTTTCTTACAGACGACAATAATTTCTCAACTGTCTCACTGTTGTAAAGTACTAATCAAGTACACGCATAGTTGTATACTATGTTACTCCGACTTTCTCCACGTACCAGTGTCCGACACGCGAGCCCGACATGCACCCGTGTCGGATTCTTCTAAACGAGTCTGACAACATAGGAATTGGTCTTGTTGAGAATCGAATTCAAGATTTCAAGACCTCCCACTCCCACCTACTAAATTAGAATTTCGCAGGCAGCTAAAAAATTTTGCTCTTGTTGAGAGTCGAACTCAAGACCTCCCGCTTACTAAACGGGTGCTCTAACCAACTGAGCTACAAGAGCTGCTGTTGTACATTACCGGTATAGAATGTAGTAGTCATTGCATAGAATATCAAAGATGCCACAAACTTGTAGTGAGAATATGGATGAGGCATGGAAAAGGTTTAAAGTTGGTAAGAGAGTGCCCTCACCAGTCACCACGGGTTTAAGGAGTGATTCCCATGTTTACAATTTTACAATGGGTTGTATGATGGTGTCGAGCTCTCCTTGCTTCGGCACTCATATATGAAAGTCTTTTTCAATAATATTCTTGAATTATTATCACCAGATTTCGTACCACAAATACGTATTTTGTAAAAGCATCTATTTCATTCCATTTGTTCGAATAGAACCAAGTGGTTCTGTAGTGACTGTTTCAAGCTAACTGTTTTCAAACTAATGGCACATAAGCGCATTGATGACAACAAACGAAGAGTAGAACAAATAAAGGAAAAAAACAACTACTGCAATATCCAATGGAAGGCAACTTTTTTTTCATCAACAGAAAAAACATGTAACAAAAGTAATTTGCAATATAAATGGATCTATCCACATTGCATACAAGTATACATATGCAAACTTCTTGTTTTTCTTCATATTCTATTACAATTACAACAACAAAAACAGGCTTCTTTCAAATTTCTACCGCAAGACAAGAACGTAAAGAATCGTTGTCGACCGTGTCGCGACTCACGATCGTTTGGTAATTGGTAGCTTGTTGACTGAGCACAATCTTCTTCACAAAACTTACAGCACACACCTATATGATAAAGACATTTTCATAATTATCCATGCCACTCGTATCAGAAGTTCGAGAGATAGGAAGCAAAAATGAATTGAAGACATTTCTTTCATCTATTTATATAAGAAAATTGGGGGATTCTTAGTGGTTGAACAAGCCACCTAGCTTAGAACCCAATACGCTTTACACTCAGGGCCTTTCCTCCTGGTGTAAAAAAAATAGGGAATGTCGAAGGTAGAACCCAATACGCTTTACAATTTACAAAAATATTTCCTTCAAAATCAGGAGAACCAACATGACGAAGCACATTATGATGAGAACTGTGGCACATTTCACCATTCCGCCACGTCTCTGTGTTCTTTCTGCCTGCAAAAACAAAAACAGTAGAAATGAGCAGCAATAAAATTTTAATTATCTTTTGATTTGTGCCATCTGGTTTAGTTTGAAATAGAGCTGAGTAGCACTACAAGGGCGGACAAAGCTCTCCCACCAAGGTCACGACACTTTCTAGGGAATCGAATTTGAGGCCTTTGGCTAAGCTAGATCAACACCGTACCAATTGATCTAAGTGCACAGGGTTAATGAACATCAACAGTTGAGAGCAGTAAACAGACAGAAAAAGCATATCCAGAACTTTCAATGAATCATCAGGAGAAAGAAGACCTTCTGAAGTTGTTTCAAGCCCGCATCAACTGACGAGGCTACATTCTGAATGTTGTAGTCAATCCGATCAACAATTGTACCCTACATTTAAGAAAAATGGTTAATTAAACTGATTTTTGGATTTTACATGACAGAGATAAGATTAGTTATGACTTGTAAGTTATATAAGTAGCTGCTAACCTGATCTATCACCAGCACTGAGAGGTCCTTCATGATCTGAGCAAGCTCATTGACGGATTCCACCACCTGTTTTAACACAATGAATGAACAACTAGATGGACAAAATATATACGAGTATAATCAAGGAGAAGGAGGAGAAATTATGCACGTAGTAGAATTTAGGAATAAAATATACACATAAATGAAGTTGAGAGCCAATTAGGATAATTTGACCTTTACCCTTTGTTTTCATACAACAGGATGAGGGGAGGGCCGTGGGGAGAATGGAGCTTGTTATTTTCCCACCACATCATTCAAATATTGGAGGAATTTCAATCTGTCTAGGAGGGAATTTGAAACCATTTGTTCCCTCGATTTCCATCAAACCAAATCTGTTATCCAATCAAAGACAATTGTTCCCTCCCTCCCCTTCCCTTCCCTTACCTTCCGCCCCAGATCCATCCATCCAGAGTCCAGACAAAGGGTTAGTGATTGTTCAGTAATATTAGGTGCGAGAATGAATCAGTATTATTTGATCAGATTAGCGTCATATTCTTAGCAAATATTCTGTATGTTTTTTAGTCTTGCATTTCTCATCTTTTCTCTCAAATACACATCAAAATACTCCATTTTTATATCCGCTCCATTTACACTTGGGAAATATTCAGCATGATACTATTAAAATATGTAAAATAAAATACGGAGTAGAAAATAACTACAGTATAAATCATGGTAATTTTTTTAAGAAAATAAACAGCTATGTCAAGTCAAACTTCTTTTAAGTTGATTTCGATAGCCTCACTGAGAGGTACTTCGTATAATGTACTTCAGCATTCGGAAAGTCTATAGTTTTAAGTGAAGATTGCATCGTATTAACATCAAATCAGAAGAAGTAAATGCAAATAGCCGACAACTATAGGAACAAAAAAGAGAGACATCTGTGGCCAGGAAACATTGCAAGTAGAACAACAATGGCTATAAAAAGTGAGAACGTATCAAAGGTAACCAAAAAAGGGTAGAAAATAGAAATTAATAAAGAAATGAAAGAAGTTATGTCTCTGCTGCATGTGCATACTGCATAGCTACACAATGACTCAAGGCCCTAAGGGGATGTTATCTCCAAGCAGTGTGAGTGTTCATGGCTAGTAAGCAATACTAAAATCATTACCTGCTGAATTTCCCGTTCCCTTTCAACTGTGAAGGCTTCACTCTTCTTTATTCTAGCAAGCTGAAGTTCATTGAACACCTAAAAGTGTGAAAATATACCATCAGAAGATGTGCCACTTCTATTTATTGAGGCTAACCACAATCCTTGACTATCTGAGAACTGATGAAAATAAGAAAATAAAGTAAAACTAATGCTAGAATAGATAAAACAACTTGAGGACTTTTGCAAACAACTTATTTTTCACAAAAGGGCCGTGGATTCTGCATTATGAGTATATGCCATATGCTATAGTTTGAATTCATAACAATGGTTTAAAAGAGAACCCATTAATAGGCCTACGATAATTATACTCATTCAGTTGCGAATACAAGTACAACTATTTCCAGATTAACATCTTTACAGGGTACAAAAAGAGTGAGGATCAATTTTCAGTACCGGCTCTTCAAAGTCATCATCTTCTACTTTCGATTTGCTTCCATTAATATTGATTTCGAAGTCTACTCCATCTGTGCCCTAGACCAGGAAAAAAGGTAACAGCTTAGGTGTTTGAAGTTGCGATACACATACAAAGCTACAACACAAACTGATTAAGAGAATACACTAGTAGCACAATTTGTAATTCTTTATTTCACGAATCACATATGATCCAAATGGAGTGAGGAAAAACAGATGGTGATGCTAACCTCTTTTTGCAGCTGAAGGCGCTTTAGGTATGTAGATTGTTTCTTCCGAAGCTCCATTGACAAGCTTTGCAGGTCAGTAGCCAGTGAACGCTGATGCACAAAGATCCAAAGGTTAGCTCTTGATTAAGATATAGTCAACGAAAGAAAAGGTACAAGCTTACACAAAAAGGTATGTGTAAAGCATGAAGACCAACAATGTAAGAAATATTGTGTTCACAATTATTGTGGCAAATTTCACAGGGCATAGACTAAAAAGGCATTTCAACTGAGAGGATGAACTTTTAAATGTATGTTGCCTTTAAGGGTGTGTTTCGATAGCAAAAGTGGAGGGAAAGGGAGGGGAGGGGGAAGGAGGGAAGAGAAAGGGAGGTAAGGGAAGGGGAGGGCAAATGGGGTGTGGATGTTTGGATACAATTCTTTCCGAATCTTGCCTATTGTGGATAGATTTTGATTTGCCTTGGAGGAGGGAAAATGGATTCCTCCAAATCTCTCCCCCTCCATTTCCCTCCACCCTTATTTGCTATCCAAACAAGGGATTTTAAATCCCCTACTCTCTCTCCCTTGCTTTTCCTTTCAAATCCCTCAATCCAAACACGCCTTAAATGATCATAACACAATCTTCAATCAAATGTACAAGAAGATTATCAGCATTCTCTATCCGTTGGATCATAATCATATCGCAAGAGGAGCTTGTATATATTTATAACACTATCATGGCACAACATTTTGTTTAAATGAAAATCACCTATCTGGTCGAATATCACGTAGTTCAAATGTTATACACTTATACCTGCACATTTTTCCTGATATTTGAGTCCTCTGTACGTCCAACAGCAGATAGTCTTTGAAGTTGCTTCTCTGATCTCCTTATCAAGTCAGTTATTTCATTTGTAAGGTTCTCTATTCGGCGTTGATCTTCCTTACCATCTCCAAACGATGGCATTAATGCTTTTGCATGAGCCTTTGTCAATTCAGCCATCTTGGAACGTGCACGATGCACATTTGATGCCACATCTTCAGATACATCTACCCAGGCTGGTGGTAAACTCACAGCTACGGCACCCTGACTGCATCAGCGCAACATATTTAGATCACTTGAGAGGGCCACATGAACATGGCGGTTACGGGCCAGATTGAAGTAAGATGGTTGCAAACTTTCACTACAAAGTGTTCGGCACATCACGGAAGCCAATTTGGTAGAAGGAGTAATCTTTTGATGATATACCGTAACATGAAGATTAATACTACAAACAGCAAGCTTTCAATTCTTAGAGGCTAAGCCCTGAGATCTACTAACGAACTAAGTAATTTCAGGAGCGTAATTTGGATAAACAACTGTAGAGCTTAGCATGATTACTCTGCCATTCTCCCGTATTATCAGTCTCAGTGAATTGCCAAAGTGCAAATTTTAGATATCATATTCAAAAGTCTTTTTGTTTTAGTCCTGCTCTAGAATGGCCAAATGTAACGACACTAAAAGCATTTTTCATCATATTGCCTTCACCAAAGTCCTTCACCCCTATTAAGTATCAAAGGGTCTCGATGATTCATAAACATAAAATAAAAGTACCCGTGATGGGATAAAACCAGCTTAGTCGTTTACCTTTATGACATGTCCCAAAACCTAAGTCATGACTTAATTTGGCATTTCACAAGCCACACTAGCAACCATGCATTACTAAACTGTTAACACCGTTCATCACTTAGCAACTCGCCTTACAGTCTCACTATTTCATTCCTCTTTCAATAAATAAATAACCAAGTATTCCACAGTCAGGTATCAATAATCACTTGCCCCACAATCAAAATCCCCATGTTAATCGAGGTCATACTTCCATTTTTTTTCCTTTCCTTTTCTATCATAGCATGTAATTCACAATTTTTACTTTAGCCTTCAAGTTTTTGAGGGCCAGTCAATTCGTGTGAAACCAAACAAGATACTTCAATACTTATGCATATCCATTTATAGCTTATAACACTTGAGCCACTCCATGAATTAGATGTAGATGCTCATGAGTCATAACAACTTGTCGGTCGGTGTAGTGATCTCACATACCAACACGAGTCCTTTCAAGCGCGTTTTAGCCTTAAAACCTTCTCAATAGATCACCCATCCTAAGACTACTCCTTAAATTACAACGCTTTCTAGTCGGAACAAGAAATGATCATAGCTTCACTAATCAATCCCTAATTTATGAAATTCAGCACAAATTCCAGCTAAATGATTCCTACATTACCTTGAAAATATCACCAAATCAACGATCCCAAACAAAACCAACGACAAAAAACTACTTGTACGATTCATAGATTCAACAATGTAGATCAATCAAAACCTAAAAAAATTAATTAAATTAGGGGAAACCTGGAGGAAGTAGCGGGATCATGAGTACTAAGAGGAGTATAAGAAGGACGAATCAACGACGTCGCAGCTAATTCAATACTCGATGTAGGAGCACGAACACTCTTTAAAGCATCTCTATGCTTCTTAAACAAGATTGTCCGATTTCTGGTCGCCATTAATGCGGTTTTCAAAGCTACATTACCGATGTAATTTCGTCAATTCGTGGTAGTATTATAGTAATGCCGCATTGGTTGATCTGGAAGAATAGATTGATGCAGATGCAGATGGTTTTGGGAGGAGAGACAACAATGGCGGCAATGTTAAGGTTGAAGATGATCGGAAGGGATGAGATTGTCCTCCCCGCGCTTAAGGATGGAGTCTGCCGGTTAAATCCGAGTCTTCAAAAAACGACTGAGTTAGGCTCGACTATAAAAACATCGTGAAATCTGTCACAAGTTTGTGACGAGTCAAATATCACTTAACATAGGTAAATAAGAAACTTTTATTTCAAAAAAAAAGGTCTTCCTAGGGTTCTATGGGAGTTTGAGTCCTAGGTCATCTACGCTTCTTCCTTCTTGTTCAAGGGCCTATCTACATCGTGTGTGTAGCTTGGTTTCTTAGGTTCGTTTCTTTTGTGCTGAGTTTCTCGTTGTGTTTCGCTTAAGGAAAGTTTAGGGTTTCTGTTTTTTGCGCGGTTTTTGTCTAGGTTTTTTCGCATATTAGGGTTTCTGTCTGGTTTGCTTTTTACGTGCTATAGTTGGGATTTTCTTAACTATGGAGTGTGGGAGAAATAGCAAAGGCAAAGGGGTGTTGGGGGAGTGCTCAAACGGAAGGCGAGAGGTGTTTGTTTGGGAGGCTAACGAGGAGGAGGGTGTTGAAGGACAGGCGGAAAAGATACTTGTTGGCAAGATTTGGGCTACGAAGACGATAAATAGTAAAGCAGCCATTGATACAATGCTTCGTTTATGGAATCCAACAGGGAAGGTGATGGGTAATGTTCTCGATGCTAGGGAGAGAACCTTCATATTCAGATTTGAGGACGATAGAGATAAAGCTAGGGTAATTGAGGGCCAACCTTGGCACTTTGACAAGTTTGTGTGGTGTTTCAATGAACCTAGTGGGGAGGGGAAACTGTCTGAAACTATTCTTGATAGGCTACCTATTTGGGCTCGTATTTACGACCTCCCAATTAAAGGGCGTACTAACGAAGCTAATTTGAAGAGATTGGGGGAGCAGCTAGGGACGTACGTTGTGCGTGATGTACTTCCTTACCCGGAGCTGGAGAAGGCGGTTCGAATTCAGGTTCTCCATAATATTCGTAAGCCACTTCAACCATCGGTGGAAGTTCGATTGGCAGATGGGAAGGTTAACACTTTCGATGTGAAGTACGAGAGACTACCGCTTTTTTGCTATGGATGTGGTGTTTTGGGTCATGGTCTTAAAGATTGTGTTAGTGGGCCGCATGATGAGGATAATTTGATTTATGGGGAAAAATTGCGTGCTTCGCCGTGGAAGGGTGGAAAGGCGGGTGTTGATGAGGGGCGTAAGACTAGCAGAGATTTGAGACCGGAGTTTGACGAGGAGTACCGTCGGTCCGAAGAAGAGATGGTTGCGAAGCTGAAACGCATTGCTTTATCTAGCAAAGCCAAGTTTCAGAAGGGCGAGGGAGGCGTGGAGCTGCGGAGTGTGTTGGAGGGGAATTCGCAGGAGGGGCAGGGTGATGGTGGCGTAAACAGAATAGGGTCCCTGCA
The DNA here is from genome assembly GCF_048544455.1 of Silene latifolia. Lineage (NCBI taxonomy): Eukaryota > Viridiplantae > Streptophyta > Magnoliopsida > Caryophyllales > Caryophyllaceae > Silene > Silene latifolia. The sequence goes on from NC_133528.1 coordinate 27,417,710, forward strand.
ATGGGAGTGTGGTGGACATGTTGGAAGGCAGGAGGTGGATGTTTTGAATGTTGGGGTTAGGGGTGATGTTATGGTGGAGGATGTGGAGGATAGCAGGAAGTCTAAAGAGCAGCCTGGTGGGTTTGTGTCCGAGAAGGTTGATGAGGAGACCGATAGGGTGGAGCTGGTAGTGGTAGGGAAAGCTAATGGGAAGAAGTGGCAGCGGACTGGGCGTGTGGATCAGGGGGGAGCTTTGGTTTCGTCTGAGCTGGCAGCTGATGGGATATTAAATGAAAACCATAAACGGATGAGGGACAATAATTATGAAGAGGTTAATAGTGGTTCGAAGAAAATTGCTTGTCACAGGGATGTGTATATATCTGAGGCGGAGGTTGACCCGAGTCAGCCCCGCCGGGCCCAATGAATCTCTTGAGTCTCAACTGCAGGGGGCTGGGCAATCCCTCTGCAGTTGGTGGGCTCCGGAATCTTGTCCGGAGGGAGGCCCCAGCTTTGGTCTTTCTGTGTGAGACGAAGCTGAGTAGTGAGGAGATGAAGTCGGTTTTTTTACGTTTTGAGGATTATGTTGGTATGGCGGTGGATAGTGTGGGGAGGTCTGGGGGTCTGGCTTTTATGTGGCGGAGAGATGTTCATGTTGTGTTTCGGTCTGCTTCTGTTCATTTCATGGATTTTGATATTCGGATAGATGATATTGGTTGGAGATGTACGGGTTTCTATGGGTGGCCGGCAGTTCAAGATCGTTACTTATCTTGGGAGCTACTTCGGTCCCTAGGTGAGTCACGGGCTCCGTGGTTGTGTGTGGGGATTTTAATGAAATACTTTATGCTCATGAGATGAAGGGTGGTAATAGGGGCACGGCGGCAAATGAACAGTTTTCGAGAGGCTGTGGATGTGTGTGAGCTGAGTGACTTAGGTTTTGAGGGGTATGAATTTACTTTTGACAATGGACAAGCTGGGGTAGATAACAGGCAGTGTCGGTTGGATCGTGCGTTTAGTACTGAGGGATGGCGGGAACTTTTCCCGTATGCGAAGGTGGTTAATATGAACCGTGAGTGGTCGGATCACTCGCCTGTTAAGGTGGTTCTGGATGGCCGTGAGAGGCTTGACGGGCCGCGGGTGCGTAATTTCCGTTTTGAACAAATATGGGTAGGGGAGGAAGGGTGTGAGGATACTATTAAGAAAACGTGGGAGGAGGAGGATTGGAATGTCGTGGAGACTATTGCTAGGTGTGCGCGAGAGTTGCAGAAATGGAAGGGGGTGAGTATCGGCAAGATAATGAGAGATTTGAGTCGTAAGAGGAGGAGGTTGGAGTGGTTGAATAGCAGCGAGAGGTCCGTGGAGAACGTGCGAGAAAGGAAGGCTGTCATTAAAAGTATTAATTGTCTATTGCAGCAGGAGGAAGTCTTCTGGAGGCAGAGGTCGAGGGCATTGTGGCTGAAGGCGGGTGATAGAAATACCAAGTACTTTCATAGGAAGGCGGGGCAGCGGAAGAAGAAGAATCGAATTGGCAGGATTATTGTCGAAGGGGAGCGAGTTGTGACTGGGGTAGAGGAGATAAAGGGTGCGGCTGTGGGATTCTTTAGCTCTCTGTTTACGTCTTCGGCAATAGGATGCTTTTGATGGGCTGTTAGAAGGAGTCAAGGATAGGGTGTCGATGGCAATGAATGAAAGTCTAAGTTTGTGTATAAGGAAGAGGAGGTGTTCGAGGCGCTACAGCAAATGCATCCCCTGAAAGCACCTGGACCTGACGGTATGAATGCTCTCTTTTATCAAACATATTGGCATATTGTGGGTCCGTCTGTTACGCGGATGGTTCTTCGTATTTTGAACGACGGTGAGAGCCCTGAAATTATAAATAGTACTCGTATCGTGTTAATCCCGAAGAAGAAGGCGCCAGATAAATTCACTGACTTTCGGCCGATAAGCTTATGCAATGTCTTGTATAAGTTAGTGGCTAAAGTGCTCGCAAACAGATTGAAACAATTTCTGGTAAATTTAGTTTCGGAGAATCAGAGTGCCTTTACTCCAGGGAGATTAATTTCTGATAATATTTTGGTTGCTTTTGAGTTGTTTCATTACATGAAGAATGCTCGTAGTGGGGGCGGTCACATGGCGCTGAAGTTGGATATGGCGAAGGCGTATGATAGAGTTGAATGGGTTTTTTTTGGAGAAGGTACTGCTAGCTATGGGGTTTGATAGGCACTGGGTAGGTAATGTGATGAGATGTGTTCGAACTGTGTCGTATGAAGTGCTTATTAATGGGTCTCCGTCTGCTGCGTTTGTACCGGGCAGGGGGTTGCGTCAGGGGGATCCGTTATCTCCTTACTTGTTTATTCTATGCGCAGAAGTGCTTTCAAGTATGATTAGGCGTAAGGTGGAGGAGGGAGTGCTTCATGGGATCCGGGTGGCACCGCTTTCACCGGTTGTCTCGCATCTTTTCTTCGCAGACGATAGTTTAATTTTTGTTAAAGCTAACGAGACTCAGGCCCGGGTTGTCATGGACTTGTTGGGTCAGTATGAAAGTGCTTCTGGGCAGTTGGTTAGTAAGGAGAAGACTACGGTGTCTTTTAGCAAGGGTACAGCTGCTTGGCGGAGAGATAAGGTAGTTTCGGTGTTGGGTGTTCGAGTTGTGCAGGAGCAAGGAAAATATTTAGGCTTACCTACGGTTATCGGTCACTCCAAACAGGTTCTTAATAAGGTTGTCCGTGACAAGTTGAATAGTAAGATGCAAGGTTGGCGTGGTAAGTTATTTAGCCGAGCGGGTAGGGAGATTCTGATAAAGGCGGTGGCCCAATCTATTCCTACTTATGCGATGAGCGTTTTTAAGTTACCAGCTAATTTTTGTGACGAGCTTCGTTCTATTGTCTCGAGATTTTGGTGGGGCTCGGAGAATGGGAAAAGGAAGATATCATGGGTGGCATGGGAAGCAATGTGTCGTGCAAAGGCTAAGGGGGGAATGGGTTTTCGAGATTTTGGTAAGTTTAATCTAGCGCTTTTAGCTAAGCAAGCCTGGCGGTTGATTTGTAATGAGGAGAGCTTAATGGTCCGAGTTCTGAAGGGCAAATATTTTCCGAATTGTTCTTTTATGGATGCTGTGGTAGGAAATAATTCAAGTTATACTTGGAGGAGTATCTGTGAGGCAAAGCATGTGATGGGGTTGGGTGTCCGGAGACGGGTGGGCGACGGAAAGGGTACGAGGGTGTGGCTGGACCCGTGGATACCTGGTACGTCTTCCAGGTGTGTGATTTCGCCGCGAGGTGATTTAGATCTGGAAATGAAGGTTGATGAGCTGATGGTGACAGGGGAGGCAAGGTGGGATAGGGAGAAGATTGGGGCTATGTTTCTTCCTTTTGAAGCAGAGAGGATTATGAGTATAACGCTGAGTGATTTAGCACAGGAGGACAGTTGGTGCTGGGATGGGGCGCGTGACGGGGAGTACTCGGTTCGGGAGGGATACCGGTTGTTAGCTGCGGATGGGAGTGATGAAGGGGAGCAGTCCGATACATCGATGGGGAGCTGGCTTTGGAAGGCGATTTGGAGTACACCGGTATTACCAAGAATTAAAGTATTCATGTTGCAGCTGTGTAGTGATGCGTTACCGGTTAACAGTAATATTGCTACCCGGGTTCGGAACTTCGATTGTTCTTGTCCTAAGTGTCACGATGGCGTGGAGTCTTGTATACATATGATTTGAGATTGCGGCTGGAATGAGGAGGTTTGGGAGATGGTGGGGCTGGAGGTCTTTAGAAGTCATAGACATTTGTGCGTAAGGGAGTGGGTGGAGGCCGAGCTATGTGCTATGGGGGGTGGAAGAACGGATACTTTTTATGACTTCGTGTTGGGTAATTTGGGAACAGAGAAATAAATTGTTATTTGACAATGGAATGTGGACGGGTGAGAGAGTTTTTAGAAGAGTGACGGATGTGGTTTGGGAGATGAAATGCTCGATGGAGGATAGGTCTGAGGAGCTAAGGAGGCAAGGGAGTTTGTTGGAAGAGGGTCACTGGACTAGGCCGAGTGGTGGTGTGTGGAAGGTTAATGTTGACGCAGGCGTTAAGGAGGGTATGGGTGTAGGGTTGGGAGCAGTGTGCAGGGACGGTGATGGAAGGGTGGCTTGGGCAGTGTCGGTTCAGTCAGACGGTGTTTGTCCCGTGCAAATGGCGGAGGCGGAGGCTGTTCTACTTGGGTTGAAGGAGGCTCGGCGTGTTGGGATGAGGGATGTTATCGTCGAAAGCGATTGTCTTAACGTGGTTGCGGATCTTCAGGGAGGAAAGAAGGGGCGCAGCGATATTTTCCTTATTTACAAAGAAATTTTAAGTTTAGTTCCGTCTTTTGATTCTGTTATTTTTAATTATACTCGTAGGGATTGTAATAAGCTAGCTCACTTAGTAGCGCATGCTTCGCCATGGATCTTAGGTAGGAGATTTTGGTTGGATGTTTTGCCATTGTCTTTTGCGAATGTTGCGGAGCAGGATTTAATTAATATATGATAAACCGCATTGGTTTATTTCAAAAAAAAAAAAAAAAAAAAAAAAAACATCGTGAGATGATTGATGATGTATTACTGTATTGTTCATTTGTTGGCTTGTTGCCGGTCGATTTACCGGTAAATTGGGTTTGATAGTTGAGTTAGACCCGGTTTGGCCAGATTTTTAAGGGTTATTTAATGTGAATACTCTAAATTATTGAGGTGCTTCTCAAAATACTCCAAACTATAATTTAACTACCAATACACTCAACTATTAAATCCCTTCGCTTTTAACAGAATGACCCCATTATTGACCTGTTGTTACAGGTAAAAGTAAGCGTGAATCCCACATTGTAATGTGTAATTGATTTCTCATTTAAAGAAGAATGTGTAATTGATTTCTCAATTAAAGGGGTGATTCAGAAGAGTTGTCAGTTTATACTCCGTAAATAAATATGAGAGTACCGATCATGTGAGGATATTATTAGCAACAGTTGTTTTTAGACATCTAAACTAATATAAACAAAGTGATGGGATAGGAAATACAATACTCAATTGACTATACTTTACTTTGAATTCACATCTTCTTTGATGACGCTAACCGCTACGAATGAAGATCATATCACCCATCTCTCCACCTCAACAAATACGAGCAATTAGCCTATCTACTGTAATGTACTAATGTCCCTTCATTGTATGATCATCAAAGGCAAATTAAAGGGACGAACTTTGCAAAAATCAAATTAGGGTGTCTTAAATAAGATTATTTTCTGCATATTGGAGAAGAAAAGTAGAGTAAATTGGAGAAGATTAATGGCTTTTTGGTGTTTGGAGAAGATTAATGGTGTTTTGGAGAAGAAAGAGAAAGGTAAGTAGAAAAGAGACCGGTTCAACAGGTAGCCCTTCCACCCGTTTTAATAAAAGAAGAGGGGTGTATTAGGTGGATGTATTGGTAGTTAAATTATAGTTTGGAGTATTTTGAGAAACACATCAATAGTCTGTAGTATTCCCATTAAATAACCCAATTTTTAAAAATTGTTTTTGTTACGAAATATTTTTAGATATTATATGGATTTCCATATATTACCATATTTTTAGGAGATATTCTATTACCATATCACGATGTATTCTTGCACTATATATACCTCTTCCTATGAATAAAGCGACTCTTTAGGGTCTACATATTCTCTCTATAACTCACCATTATTATTTATAACACGTTATCAGCACGAGTCTCTAACCCTAATTTTATTTTATTTTCTAATACAACATAACCTATTGAGCATGTACGTTTTCTCTAATATATTACCCTGTAAAAGTATAAAACAATCCACTAAGGTATCAATCACTTTGCCACGTTGAAACTTTCCATATACAAACAGCATGCAAACACATTGATACATACACATACACCAAGTGGACCATTTCGATAGGGAATGAATCTCTTACATTTCTGGAAAGGAAACAAGGTGATATTTGTGGACTTATACATTCACCAAGTGGACCATTTCGATACTTTATGGTATTAATTGATGCATCAACTAGATGGTCACACGTGACATGTGTCCTTGTTGTCAACTCGCAACCTGGCATTTGCAAGATTACTAGCTCAATTGGATAAGATTAAGAGCTCACTATCCAGATTATCCCATTAAGACTATCCGTTTTGACAACGCTGGTGAATTTAGTTCACAAACTTTTGATGATTATTGTATGTCTATTGGGATAAGTAGTGAACATCCTGTTGTGGGATTTATCTGTATGCATCCCTTTAAATTTAAGGACTATAACGAATTTATCATGATGAAAGCATGTCATAAAATAAATTGCATAAACAAAAGGGTAAAGAGATGACGAAATAACCTTTGGTCCTAGCTTATATGGCCTATGAACAATATCGCAATGATATTCTCCTATCAGTTGCACCCAAGATGATATGAGAAATGCCCTTTGATTATGCTAGAATCGATCCAAAAATTAACTAATTAATTTTTAGGTTTTGTGTTTTGTTGAGATGAGAGGCAAGAATGGGAAAAAGAATTGGGTTAAGAAAAAAACCCTACTCTCCTCTTATTGTCACCGAAATTAGGGTTTCTAGTGAGGATCGAACCCATAACCTCTTGATTTGAGTACCCTTACTATTACCACTATGACACATTCAACTTGTTGATTAAATATAACCGATTACATTTAAGTACGAATTAACATATTAATTCGTCCAAGCTAACATTACATACATTTAATTAAATATAACTTATTATATTCAATTTACGAATTGTGATTAATTGTCTCAACTAATATTATTTAATCTTCATTAAATAATTGTCTCATCAACACATTGACTAACTGTTTAGTCATATAGGGCATCAATGTGATTATATTTCTATAACCACATCTCTCAAACACATCCTATAGGTGTGACCTTTAGGGACCAGTTGATCACCGCCATCTGTATGATAATAACGTCAAACTTTCTAGCAAGCCAACCGTTATTAGGTAATCGTTAATCAACTGATTAAATACGAAGTATACCCTTGTGAACCTTTAAGAGATTTACAAATGTTATCACACTAATTTGTGGAGGACACAAGCTCCAACAAACTCCCACTTGTCCTCACAAGTGTATGTGCGATAACCGATTCTCATATCCTAAAATTTCTCCCACTCAATGTAAAACAATTTGCAAATCCGGATTTACAAATGTCGTATTTTACAAGCGATCTGTATCAAGAGTGGTTTCCCCGACTAGAGAGTAACTTAACTGATAAACGAATCATCATTCGAGCATGGCCATGCATTTCAGTTACTACTCCTCGAGTGGCCCTGAGAAATAACTATACCCGATAAGGGTTGGATATTTTCCTCAACTCGAATCCTGCAGATGTAAGTACAGTATGAAATCACCCAGAAAAAATCTACTTAGCCTCCAGTTACGGAGACCGTGAGAAAGAAACCAAAGTCACCCAAAAGCGCCTTAATCTCAAGAGACAAGTCGATAGTCAAAAGAATCGACTCTAGGAACACAATGGATGTCCTATCCACGACCTGGCACCGAATGTTATTAAACATTTAGGACTCCATTACGTTGTCACAAAAAGTTGTCCTACGAGGTATCGTTATAATCTCGCATCTGTGATCGATCAGTCAACCGTTTGACTTATGGCTCGTTGAACCCACCATCAATCGACTGCACAATATAATAGCCAGAGTTATCAGCTCACATTGGCAATTACGGACCAAAACAAAGATAATGTAATTCAGTTCACTTTGTGGTGTTCAATGTTGTCAGTACAATCCACATGAAAAACAAAATATTATATAGAAAACGATGAAGTTATAGTATATGAAAAAGATAATGTATCAAATCCATACTCAACTACTACAACTCAGGAACACGTTTAATTCCCATGGAAATAACGTGCCCTCTATGCTTATCATATTTCAATGGTTCAGTAGTAGAATCTGCTACAACTTCCTGTTTGGAACTATTCCAGCTGACCGCAACACCATTAAGAGTAACAACGAATCTAGACTGAGATTTCTAATCATCTCGATCCGTTTGGAAGCTAGCATCTGCGTAACCGATTGCGCATAGCTTAGTATCTCCTCCATATGTCAATACCCAATCCTTAGTCCTCCGTAGGTACATGGATTCTTTTGGTACCGACTCGTCATACTCAATGCATATGCCACGTCTGGACGTGTGCATATCATGACATACATGATTGATCTTATTGCAGATGCATAAGGAACACGACTCATGCGCTCAATCCCTCCAGGCGTTGTGGGTGACTGAGACTTGCTCAACTGCATCCCAGACGTCATTGGAAGGTTCCCCTTCTTGGAGTTGGTCATGCTGAACCTCTCAAGAATCTTATCCAAATAAGACTCCTGACTAAGTGATAACGTCCGTCGTGATCTATCTCGGTAGATACGGATTCCCAAAATGCGTTGTGCCTCACCCAGATCTTTCATCTGGAAATGGTTCTTCAACCATTCTTTAACCGAAGATAGGAGAGGAATGTCATTCCCAATCAGGAGTATGTCATCGACATACAATATCAAGAATACAATCTTGCTCCCACTCGACTTGATTTATAAGCATGGATCTTCGACCGATCGAGTGAAACCATACTCTTTTATCACCTGGTCGAAACGATGATTCCAACTCCGAGAAGCTTGCTTAAGTCCATAAATAGAGCGCTTAAGCTTACATACTTTCTTAAGATGTTCAGGATCTATGAAACCTTCGGATTGCATCATGTACAACTCTTCCTCCAAATAACCGTTTAAGAAGGCGGTTTTCACATCCATTTGCCAAATTTCATAATCATGAAAAGCGGTAATCGCTAAGATTATCCGAATGGAACGTAACATGACTACAGGTGCAAAAATTTCATCATAATGCAATCCGTTCACTTGAGTGAAACCTTTTGCCACTAGTCGTGCCTTATAGGTATCTGGTTGCGCGTCTACTGAACGCTTTATTTTGTAAAGCCATTTGCACTGTAGAGGTTTTACCTTATTAGGTAAATCAACTAGATCCCACACGTCATTCTCATACATGGAGTCCATCTCGGATTGCATGGCTTTGAGCCATAGCTTTGAGTCGGAACAGGCCATAGCACCTTTATAGGTAGCGGGTTCATTACTCTCTAGGAGCAAAACGTCATTCTCCTCGACCATACCAATGTATCTGTCCGGAGGATGAGAGACTCTACCCGACCTCCTAGGTTCCTCAGGAATATTAACCGTATCATCAGTTGGAGGAATATCTTCCTCCATCCATTCCTCGGTTGTTGGTTCTGGAATCTCCGACAGCTCAAAGGTTCTATTACTCGTTTTGTTCTCGAGAAATTCTTTCTCTAAGAACGTCGCACTAGCCGCAACAAAAACTCGATGTTCGGTAGGCGAATAGAAGTAATGACCAAATGTTCCTTTTGGATAACCTATAAAGTATGTCTTGACCGATCGCGGGCCGAGCTTATTCTCGTGTCTCCACTTGACATAACCCTCGCAGCCCCAAACCCGAATAAAGGACAAGTTGGGACCGTTCCTTTCCACATTCGGAGTCTTGTCGACAGCTTTAGTCGGACTTCGGTTAAGTATAAGAGCAGCTGACAAAAGAGCAAAACCCCATAATGAATCAGGCACTACCGTGTGACTCATCATGGATCGAACCATGTCAAGTAAGGTTCGATTTCTCCGTTCGGACACACCATTTAATTGAGGTGTTCCAGGTTGGAGTTAACTGCAAAACGATTCCCCAGTCTTTCACGTGTTGATCAAACTCATTTGAAAGATATTCGCCACCCCGATCTGAACGGAGTGCTGTAACCTTTCTACCCAGTTGGTTCTGAACCCTGTTCTGGTATTCCTTGAATTTGTCAAAGGACTCACTTTTATGCTTCATTAAGTAGACATATCCGTATCTACTCAAATCGTCCGTGAAAGTGATAAAATATCTATAGCCATCTCTAGCGGTAATTAACATAGGTCCACAAACATCAGTATGTATGAGTCCTAATAGGTCACTAGCGCGCATTACAACACCTTTGAAGGAAATTCGAGTCATTTTGCCAATGAGACATGATTCACACGTGCCATATGTTGAAAATTCGAATGCGGGAATAGTCCCATTATCGACGAGTTTCTTTACACGTTTCTCATTTATGTGTCTCATTCGACAATGCCATAGATAGGTTTGATCTTTGTCACCAACCTTTAATTTCTTATTATTCACGTGCAATACTTCCCTGGTTTGGTTTAAGATGTAAATTCCATTCATGGAAACTGCTTTGCCATAAATCATTTCATTGAAAGAGAAAATACAGCTATTATCCTTTATTGAAAATGCAAAACCGTTTTTAGCAAGTACGAAAACAGAAATAATGTTCTTAGACAAACTGGGTACATAGTAACAGTTATTTAAAAATAACTCAAAACCACTAGGGAGTTGGATTACATATGTTCCCTTCGAGACAACAGCAACTCGTGCTCCATTCCCGACTCGCAGGTCCACATCACCTTTTTCGAGAGGTATGATGTTCTTTAGGCCCTGCAAATGATTACACAGATGAGAATCACAACCAGTATTAAGTATCCAAGTTCCGAAACTTGCATGGTTAATCTCAATCATATGAATATAAGATGACATACCAACAGGAACGACGCGACCTGCTTTGATGTCCTCACGGTACACGGGATAGTTCCTCCTCCAATGTCCAGTCTTGTGACAATGGTGGCACTCAATGTCACCGCCCTTGCTCTTTGCCTTGCCCTGTGAGCCACTAGTCTCACCGGGCCCACTCTTACCGTTTCCTGGCTTTTTAAACTTTGGCTTACTTACATCTAGGTCGCCATGAGCCTTGCCCTTACCTTTACCCTTGTTTGAAATCATGAGAACATCCTGCTTCATGCTCTCACTCAATTTCATATCCTTCTCGGTCTGTACGAGAAGGGAGTGTAGCTCATGAGGACTCTTTTTCAAGTCATTCATGTAGTAGTTCGCCCTGAAAAGGGCAAAACCATCATGAAGAGAATGAAGCATTCGGTCAATGACAATGCTCTCACTGATTTTACAATTGAGTACCTCCACCTTCTCGACATTCTCAATCATGTGAAGAATGTGTGAGCTAACCGGTTGGCCCTTCTGGAGCTTCGCATCAAAGAAGCGACAAGTATGCTCATATGCAACGATTCTTGGTGCTTTTGAGAACTCGTTAGTGAGCGTGATGAAAATCTTGTTTGCACCTTGGGCAATGAAGCGTCTCTACAAATTGGTTTCCATTGCAAAGATGAGTACGATCTTTATCGCACCCGCTTCCATAACGAAGTCACTATAAGCGAGTGACTCGTTGACTCCTGCATTGGGGCCTGGGTTTACCGGTATTGGCTCAGTTAAGTACCTGAGCTTACCGTCAGCAATGATAGCTTTCCGTAGTGCTGCCTCCCAGTCCGCAAAGTTGGACCCGTCATTTTTCAGACGTGTGAACTGATTCATTTGGTCCATAAAAACTTTAAGCCAGGACGCGCGATCAAGTGTGGCACTATGCATTGGGATTTCGTTATTTCCAGCCATTTGTTGTAACAGTATTATCAAAATAAACGTGTTCTACACTGCGAAAAGAAGAATAAATACTAAGCATGTGCATCGATTTTAATTTAAGTCTAATGAACTAGTGTCATAACGTGAAGACTCAAAACATTTATACAATTTGACCTTCCTCAAGAATTATATAAATGATCCCAAGACTCAATTATCTGTAAATTGATAAGCTAACCTTTTAGCTAATTCTACCGTTAGAATTCTTGGTCGATAAATTTCTGTAAATTCTATCTTTAGTCCACCATAATCACGAGAAACTCTTCGGACTATAATGTTGAGATAAACTAAGCCAACACAAACTACTTACCCAACGTAGAAGAGGTCATATTATGCCTACCGATGAAGAAGGGATTCATAGTTGTTTGCCCTTATAAAGACTAGTCTCAATTTCCGTTTTAGAGGAAGATCCATCAACTTTATTTTAATTCATTTAAGTGAACTAATATCTAGTATGCGTGAATGAATAAACTAAGATGATGGCTTAAAAACATGTGACATCTGTATGTCTATGAAAACTAACATACAACCTATATGTGTCAATTTTCATGCATTTTAGTAGTAGGTGGTTTGGTTTTAGGCGGAATATGATGCATAAACTATCATGTGAAAGAAAAGCAATAGGAATGAAAAACGTAAAAACAATAAAAAGTCCTAGTGTGGCCTATCCTATAAAAATGAACATTAAATACAAATTTGGAATCCATCTTTGGACCCGAGAAGTTTGTCTCGATGTTCCATCTTGATCCATGTAGCGGGAGTGAGCTCCAATCTCCATCTTTAGTCTTCTTCGAAAATTACAATAAATAAATTTACATAATAAACCTATTTATTACATTCTAATTTCAAAACCCAAAAACTAAAGAAAAATAAAAGAGATTCGAGATCTCATAATTGCATAAAAAATCATGTTTCCTTCATTACGAAAACATAATTTGACTAAAGCCACACTAAGTATTACAAATTACAACCGATTGCAAAAAAAATACGTAAATAAATTCATTCAACGATTCATTCAACAAAAATAAAATGCATTAACTAAAAATAAATTAAACATACAGGACACAATTCCTTAATTATGTTGATTAATTTATCCAAACCACCTATTTAAATTAAATTAAGTGACAATTCCTCAATTAATCACATTAATTTCAATCTTAATTCATATTAAACTTGTAATATGAATTTAATCCATCAATATTTTAAACTGCTTTAAAATAATTAGGTATCTATTAATTATGAACCGCTTCACAATAATCAATTGGCCAAAATCAAAACAAAAAAAAAAAAATCCCTTTTTTTTATAAGTCTCGGCTAAAACAAAGAAAAATAAAACAAGCCTTTTTTTTTTCGGCAATAACAGCATGAACCAAAAAAAAAACAGCCCGTTTCATATATTGTACACGGTTTTATCTGTAAAAACCGAAACAAGACAATTTTTTTTTTAAACTGTCCTCTGTGAATAGTAATGTGACGTGAACAGTAACAGGAAAAAAAAAAATTTTTCTCGGATGCTTTTCAAATCGGCATAAACAAAAACAGCCGCAAAAAAACTTTAATCGGTTTTTCAGAAAAACCGAAAGAAAAAAAAATTAAATAAAAATACTGTTCATCCGTGAACAGTACAGAACAGAAGGAAAAAAAATTCAACGGCTAAAAAAAATCCAACCGATTATATATTGTTTTTTTCCCAAACCCTAATTATTGTTTACAAACAAATTTTATGAAAATCATCAAAATTAAAATTCGTGGCCTTGGCTCTGATATCACTTGTGGGATTTATCTGTATGCATCCCTTTAAATTTAAGGACTATAACGAATTTATCATGATGAAAGCATGTCATAAAATAAATTGCATAAACAAAAGGGTAAAGAGATGACGAAATAACCTTCGGTCCTAGCTTATATGGCCTATGAACAATATCGCAATGATATTCTCCTATCAGTTGCACCCAAGATGATATGAGAAATGTCCTTTGATTATGCTAGAATCGATCCAAAAATTAACTAATTAATTTTTAGGTTTTGTGTTTTATTGAGATGAGAGGCAAGAATGGGAAAAAGAATTGGGTTAAGAAAAAAACCCTACTCTCCTCTTATTGTCACCGAAATTAGGGTGAAAGAGGGAGATATTTTTTTCTCTTAAATTCGGCCCATAGGAACCGAAATAATAAGGATTAAAATCCTTATTTTCGGTTATTCCAAAAATGTATAAAATATGTTTCTAGTGAGGATCGAACCCATAACCTCTTGGTTTGAGTACCCTTACTATTACCACTATGACACATTCAACTTGTTGATTAAATATAACCGATTACATTTAAGTACGAATTAACATATTAATTCGTCCAAGCTAACATTACATACATTTAATTAAATATAACTTATTATATTCAATTTACGAATTGACAGTTAATTCGTCTCAACTAATATTATTTAATCTTCATTAAATAATTGTCTCATCAACACATTGACTAACTGTTTAGTCATATAAGGCATCAATGTGATTATATTTCTATAACCACATCTCTCAAACACATCCTATAGGTGTGACCTTTAGGGACCAGTTGATCACCGCCATCTGTATGATAATAACGTTAAACTTTCTAGCAAGTCAACCGTTATTAGGTAATCGTTAATCAACTGATTAAATACGAAGTATACCCTTGTGAACTTTTAAGAGATTTACAAATGTTATCACACTAATTTGTGGAGGACACAAGCTCCAACACCTGTAGCACATGTTCACACTCAAAATGGTCTTGCTGAGTCATTAATAAAACGCATTCAATTAATTGTGAGACCAATGCTTATGAGGTCTAAATTGCCTATTTCGGCATGGGGGCATGCTGTTTTACATACAACAGCACCAATTCGCATCAGGCCAACGAGTTATCATAAATCATCTCCTCTAAAGTTGGTTTCTGGTCACGAACCAAATGTTTCTCATCTAAGAATTTTTGGTTGTGGTGTATATGTCCCAATTAGTCCACCACAACATACAAAGATGGGACCCCAAAGAACGTTGGGAGTATATGTTGGGTTCGAATCTCCATCAATTATTAAATATTTAGAGCCGTCTACAAGAGATTTATTTACGGCCCGTTTTGCTGATTGTCACTTTGATGAATCACTTTTCCCAACATAGGGGGGGGGGGGGAATAAACAACTGGTAAAAGAGATAAGTTGGAATGAATTATCATTATCTCATTTAGATCCTCGTACTAAAGAATGTAAACTTGAAGTTCAAAGGATAATTCATTTACAACGGTTAGCAAACCAACTGCCAAATGCATTTATTGATCCAAAAGGGGTGATAAAATCTCATATACCAGCTGTAAATGCTCCAACTAAAATTAATGTCCCTGAAGGACTTTCAATTGCAAATGAGTCTAAAGCACGCATGAAGCGTGGTAGACCTATTGGTTCCAAAGATAAAAATCCTCGAAACAAAAAGGAGCAAAAGTTGATAATGGCAATGTTGAGGATAAGATAGCTTTTGAAAAGCCCCTTGAAAAACTTGGAGACATGACTGATAATACTAATGTAGAAGAGATTCAGGTACCTGAAAATAAAGATTGTGAAGAGATCTCGATAAATTATGTCATGTCTAGAAAAACATGGAACCGAAATAAAGTCGACGTCGATGATGGTGTTTTTGTATTTAATGTAGCGCTTGATATCATGCATGAAAATGAGGATCATGAACCAAAGTCTATTGATCAGTGCAAACATAGAATTGATTGACCTAAATGGAAAGATGTTATTGAAGCAGAACTAAAATCACTGGCTAAACGAGAAGTATTTGGGCCAGTAATTCGCATACCCAGTGGAGTAAAGCCAGTAGGCTACAAATGGGTGTTTGTGCGGAAAAAAAATGAAAAAGGCGAGATAGCCAGATATAAGGCTCGTTTAGTTGCACAAGGTTTTTCATAAAAACCTGGTATTGATTATGAAGAGACATATTCTCCTGTAATGGATGCAACTACTTTTCGATATCTGATTAGTCTGGCTATGAGGGAAGGACCTGATTTACATCTTATGGACGTTGTCACAGCTTATTTATATGGCTCACTTGATAATGAAATATACATGAAACTCCCTAAAAGTTTTAAGCTTCCCGACACATTAAAATCAAGTCCAAGAGAGCAATATTCAATCAAGTTAGCCAAATCATTGTATGGTTTGAAACAGTCCGAGTGTATGTGGTATAACCGTCTCATTGAATATTTGTTAAAAGAAGGTTATAAAAATGACCCTATTTGTCCGTACCTATTCATAAAGAGGTCAAAATCCGGATTTGTGATTATTGCTGTTTATGTTGATGATCTGAATATTGTTGGAACTTCTGAAGAAATTACAAAAGCCGTCGAATGTTTGAAGAAAGAATTTGAAATGAAAGATTTAGAAAGACAAAATTTTGAACATCTTGACAATGGAATTTTGTTACATCAAGGGACCTATATTGATAAAGTGATAAAACAGTTTAAAATGGATAAAGCACATTCGTTGAATACTCCTATGGTTGTAAGAACACTTGATGTGTAAAACGACCCGTTTCGACCTCGTGAAGCAAATGAGAAAGTCCTTGGTCCTGAAGTACTGTACTTGAGTACAATTGGAGCTTTGATGTATCTTGCTAGTCATACACGACCCGACATATCTTTTTCAGTAAATCTCTTAGCAAGATATAGCTCTTATCCAACTCAAAGGCATTGGAATGGAGTCAAAAATTTACTCCGATACCTTCGAGGTACGTCTGATATGGGTTTATATTATTCTAATAAATGCAAAACAGAGTTAGTTGGTTTTGCGGATGGAGGTTATATTTCCGACCCACATAATGGTCGCTCACAAACTGGCTATGTGTTTCCATGTGGTAATACTCCTATCTCATGGCGTTCGGTGAAGCAAACTATAGCCGCCACTTCTTCAAATCATGCCGAGTTGTTAGCAATTCATGAAGCTAGTCGATAATGTGTATGGTTGAGATAAGTTATTCATCATATTGAAGGATCATGTGATCTATCTCCAAGAAATAAGTCACCAACTATTTTACATGAAGATAATACTTCGTGCATCGCTCAACTCAAGGCAGGATTCATCAAGTGTGATAGAACGAAGCATATTTTGCCGAAATTCTTTTTTTACTCATGATCTTCAGAAAGATAATGTCATTCGTGTTCAACAAATCCGCTCTAATGAAAATCTCGCAGATATTTTTACCAAGACACTTCCAAGCAAGACATTTGAGAAGCTAATCAATCAACTTGGGCTACGTCATCTCAAGGATGTCAAGCGATGTTTTAACGAGGGGGAGTAAATACGCGTTGCACTCTTTTTCCCTTAACCATGGTTTTGTCCCACTGGATTTTCCAGGCAAGGTTTTTAATGAGGCAACACCTAGTGCGTATTACGGAGATTGTTGTACTCTTTTTCCTTTATTAGATTTTTGTCCCATAAGGTTTTTCTAGTAGAGGTTTTAACGAGGCATTTTCTCCGATGATGGACATCCAAGGGGGAGTGTTACGAAATATCTTTAGATATTATATGGATGTCCATATATTACCATATCTTTAGGAGATATTCTATTACCATATTACGATGTACTCTTGTACTATATATACCTCTTCCTATGAATAAAGTGATACTCTTTCTGGTCTCCATATTCTCTCTATAACTCTCCATTATTTATAAAAGTTTTCGTTTTTGAAAACTGTTGTAAGATAAAGACTAGAGATAATTATAGAGATAAGTTAAAGAGAAGAAAAGAGAGACAGAACCATATATTATTCCATTATGAGGGGGTATATATACACATATAATGCGGGTAGAGTTTCCATAAGATAATACACTTTATAATATTCTATATTATAATATTTCATAACACTCCCCTGATACGTGCATTTTATATAGTCCTTTTAGCCTATTTTATGCACGTATTTCCATGCTTTTATCGTGGTTTTATGCTACGAAATGCCCGAATATGCTACTTTGGTTTGTTTTGTCCTAATTGCAGGAATGAACCGGAAAGTAGTGAAATCAAGCCTTTTACCGTCCTTTTAGCATGCATTTGGAGGAAGAGTGAATTTGGAGCGGGAATGTAGCTATTTTGAGATGCGCAAAGAAGAAAGATAGCTAGGCGAGCAAAGGAAGAACTTCAAATTGCTAGTGCCTACTTTGAAGAGATATATATCGAGTTCTACAACTGATATTCAGGTGATTCCAATTGGAGATGAAAGTTTGTCCTCTTAGCTTTCCAACGCCACCGGAATCGCCCTATTTGCCCAAGTAACGAAGAAATGGCAGCCGTTTTAAGTTCAGTGCGCGAAGCAGGAATTACGCGCTGAGAAGTGCTCGATCGAGAACTATTTCTATTCGATCGAGAGCCCATTTGTTCGATCGAGAGCCCATTTGCTCGATCGAGAGCTACTTCTTCTCGATCGAGTGATTAAAGGGAAAGAAGTCTTCGATCGAGAGGAATTGTTCTCGATCGAGGGTAATGCTAAGGAATATCACTCGATCGAGAGACTACATGATCGATCAAGCAACAATTTTTGACGGGTTTGGGCTTTAATTAGCCGCGTGATATTTTATTTCGCAAAACTCTTTTGCTTTGCTATTTAAGCATGCTTTACTAGGTTTATGGGGATCATCTTTTATATTATCAACATTCTACTGTAAACTTTGGTAGGTTGCTTTATTCCTCTTCACTGTTACTTTATTTGGGGATTATTTTCACTCGGATTTTGTGTTCTTTACGCCGGATTCGCTTGGATTGTAATTCCTTTCTCTTCCTTTATTAATAATTAATCTTTTATTGCTTTAATTCTTCGCCTTCGTTACAATTAATTTCTGCCCAATTTTCCTTATTGCACTTTATTGTTTATTTATAATGTTTACTGCTGGGAAATTAATTGTTGTTAGTCTAATTAGTAATATGAGTGGCTAATTCCCCTCTGCTAAGACTATAGGGGATCCATAATTATGAAGGGAGAGTAATCGATTTATTTGGTTAATGCTAGTATAGTCTTTGTTGGTTAAATGCTACATTTAATTGTATCTTTCTAATTGAGTCGACGCAATTAGACCTATAATTCCTAGTGATCCTTGACCTGGACCGAAAGGTTGGAAAAGGCGAGACTAGTAGCGAACAATAGAGTATTGCAGTGAGGGCGAAAGTTAAGCTGTTTACACTTTAGGGTGAATTAAGGACCGAAAGGTGACGTTCGTTACCCCTTAGACCATATTTGCATTGACCTGAGACCTAGATTACTTGACCGGATGATTATGGTGAACCGTCTGTCTTAGCTGTCTTTCTCTATCTGTTTAATCCCTTTCTCTTATTCTCTTTTCCTTACTCTTTTTAGTTTAGAAATTCACATTTAAAACCCCTACTTTGTGACATTCGCATGCAGGACCAAGTTGAACAGGATAATTAGCAAAATAGCCTCCTGTGGAGATCGACCCTACTTACCACGACTTGTTAGTAGTAACTTAGGTATTTATTTTTGGTACAAAACGACCGTATCAAATTTTGGCGCCGTTGCCGGGGAGGCGACGCTTTTTATCTGTTTTAATTTTGTTCTGTTTTTTTCGCCTCAAGGGAAGACCGAGTACCTTGAGGCCGTTCTTATCTTTTTCTTTAGTCTTTGTTTTGATAGGTCTTACGGGTCTATTAGACAGATTTTAGAAGGAGATTGTCGAAGGGAAGGCTTGAGTACCTTCGACCCTTTTGCCAAGATGACGTCCGTCTCTCGACTTATTGCTCTGTTTGAAGCTCAAACTGAAAGATCTACTAATGGGGAGAGGAAAGAATCTTGGGGTTGTGGTAATCACTATGATCTTTGCTCCTCCACCGAGGCCTAGACCACAACCGTTGCCGCAACAAGGCTACCCACCGCCTTGTTATTCCTTCTCACCGCAACCAATTCCCCCACTTGCTCGGAATGATGAGGCTGAAAAAGTTAAGTCAATGATAAGGGCACTTGGTGAGGAATTTTCCATCCGTATATCTGAAGCTAGAGGCTTGGGTGAACCAACTAGTTGTCAAGCAAACCCAAGAGCAATATGAGACGGTGTATGCTATCAACACCGACATCATTCCGTCTTATGAAGTGCCCGAATCGCCTATTATTGCTAATGTTGATGACTCGAGCTTCACTGCATCTGTTCACGCAGCCCACGCGATCTTGATATGCACGCTTGATTTAAGAGCTCGTTGGGTGATCAATTCGATCGAGTAACTCACGTGACTCGATCGAATAGGTTGGAGGACAGGCCACTCGATCGAGCACGCCTTTGTTCGATCGAGCGGGCGCTTTGTAACCCTCGATCGAGAGGATGTAAATACTCGATCGAGGACTCTTGAGGAAGAAATGCTCATTCAGCTACTCACTGATCCTCAACCGATTATAGATGATGAGGAAATTGCTCGATCAAGTAATATTCTTGTTCGGTCGATCCCGTATCCACAACGATTGCTGCCACACCGTAGATTTGGACCGCATACGGGCTCTCAATGTCGCATTTGCTCACTACGACGAGATGATCATTCGGTACCTACTTATGCTAATTTTATTTCTCAAATTGATTGGTCCGAGAGGGATCTTTGGTGAGACGATAATGAATGTAGCTATGATGAAGAGTGTAGCACACTTCTTCGGAATGGGACCCCCTAATATGTCCTGGTCCAAGTCGTTTTCCTACTCCGTGTTCTATAGGGACCCATTCGTTTGATAATGCTTTATGTGACCTCGATTCTAGTGTCAACATTTTACCTTTGTCGTTGGCGTTGAAATTGAGATTGACTAAGTTTACGCGCGCTAGAACGACTATACATTTGACTGATTACTCTTATGTACGGGTCAAAGGAGCTTTACATGACGTACCTGTTAGGGTCGGGAATTTCTATATTCATGATTTCATTGTCTTAAACATACCCGAAGACCGCAATGTTCCCATTATTTTGGGACGACCATTTTTGTGCATCTTTGGCGCAATTATTGATGTCGGGGTTGGGACACTTACCTTTTAGGTCGGAGGAGAGGACTTGGTTTTTACTAAGTCCGATGACCCTAGGGAATCCATACCTATCATACCTTGCATTGATATTCCCCTTGTAGACTCCGTTGACATTCCGTTTGAGCCGTATTTTGAGTCACATATTGTCGTTCTTTGTTGTAACACCTCCGCCCCATTCGGGAGCGGGTGGAGGAACGTGTCTTTGTTTCTCTTTCTACGGGTCTTGACGAGTTTAATGACCGGGAGGTGAGATGGGTGCTCTTAGCATGAAGTCCGGAACTCGCTTGGATAGACGAGGAGGAGGAGGTGTTGATAAAGCCACACCGTCAGGAAAAAGCTGCGTGATGAGGTGATAGATTGGGACCGGATCTTTGTGTGGGAAGTCTGCTTTGTTCTTACATTGCCAAGTGTGGAGGCGGATATCCGCTTGACGATTCTTTGAAGCTACCGCGTCGATCGAGGCCTAGTAGTAGGCCGATGATTTGTGCTTTTGGATGATCTGGAAGAAGGTCGAGCTGGGACCTATCTGAAACTAGTGCTACCGGGAGGCAGCCCGGAATTTTAGAACTCTTTATTTATTTTTGAACATTCTATCTAGTTTTGTTGTGTGCCATAATAAATAGCCTATTTGGCTATAGACTGTGAACAATTTAGCCCTCTTTGCTTTAGCAGTCCTTTTGTGCGGTTGCTATTTGCGAATTTGCGGGTACTCTTGGATTACACATTTCGCAACTTAGGCCGTGACGCCACCGTGAATTTGTTTGTGACCTCCCATGTTCTTTGGCTGGTTTGGGGAGGTCCCTACTTCGCGTATTCTTGTAAGTTTTTCCGCGTTTCACTCTCTTCTTTTCTAGTTTGCATTTCTTTCCCTATTTTTGGTACAATGAGGGCATTGTACGGTTTGGTTTGGGGAGGTTATGCATCCATATCTGTGTCTGCATCTTGTTTTTATTGCATTTCCGTTATCACATTTAATTTCAGTATGCATTGTTGTTTATTTTAATAAAAATCAAAAAATCTCATAAAAATTGAAAAATTTCAAAACTGACAAAAAATATTCACGTTTATTTTTGCATATAGGTTGAGTCGGAACGGTAGATTTCCGTGATGAAATTGCACTTTAACTTGTCTTTTTACTTGAGCCTTGCACTTTATTGTGAGTTATTAGTGAGTCTTGCGCATATCTACGAGTTTTTGTTCAAATTTAGTGATTGTTTAGACTTGACTGATAAATTGGCAACCTACTCTACAATTTCTGAGTTTTAGAGCCTTATAACTGGTGACATTCATGACCGGTTCATATAGGAATTGAGAGTAGTACTCCTTGCATAGCATGGTCAATATTTTTGCACTTTTATGACATTCGATTTCTTGTCAAACGCATACATTCGGGTTTGTGGTCGGTGTCACATGCAGGGAGGTGCTTATAATTTTTCCCCTTTTCTTATATTTTTTTCACCCATATAGCTCCACTTAAGCCAAATCTTGCCTTTTTGACCCATTAGCTACATCCAAAACTCAGCCTGCCTAGTCAAGCTAGTTTAGTTTGTCTTTTGTGGTATATTTTTTTCTGTCTGCAGTTTGGCCGTGTGTACTTTGATTGGAGTTGGTGAAGGTTGAAGGAAAGGAGAATGAGAATGAAAGAAAAAAAAGAAAAAAAAACACGTGAAAATGAAAAAAATGAGATGTGGAACAAAACAAAAAAAATAAAAAAGAATTGAAAAAAAAAAGAAATGAAAAATGAATTACACGTGAAATAGGAAAAAGAAGAAAAAATGAAAAATAAAATGTTGATTCACGTGACAACCAGAGGCATGAACATCAAAGAAAGCTTAGCTGGTTTGAATATTGAGTCCGTTTGTGCCTATTTCTATCTTGTGACGGTCTCACTCCTCCATTTTATTCATATCTTTTTGAGGAGATAGTGTTTTGGGTAGTGAGATGTGTGCCAATGAAGGGCACTTGTACTTTATCTTCTAGTCAGTTGAGATTCGGATGGTCTTATATGGCCTTGTTTAGGAACTAGCTTGACGCTTTACCTTTTCCATAATTTGTTTTGCCTTTTCTCACCTGAACCTCACTTCCCCATATCTTTTGTAAGCCCTCAGCTGTGACGGACATTGTTGGTTGAAATGTATGTGTAGTACTTGAATCGTCTATCATTTTTGTTGCATGCATGTTATGTAGGTCGCAGTCTAGGTGAGTGACTGTTTTCTCTTTCTCTCTTATACATATACTCTCACCCTTTGCTTCATGAGAGAAGAGTGACCACGTGAGAGTCCGATTTTGTTGGTCTTGCAGGGTTGATAGGTCAGCTTTATTTATGGACATCTTACAATTCGTTTGCGTATTGACCATTGTAGCTGTAACTGTTGATTTTAGTTTGCATTAAACTGGTTTAAGTAGACAAGTTAAGCTAGCTCTGAGTTATCGTTTCCGTTCCATTAGTTGCATTTTATTTTACTCGAGGACGAGTAAAGGTTGGGTTTGGGGAGATTTGATACGTGCATTTTATATAGTCCTTTTAGCCTATTTTATGCACGTATTTCCATGCTTTTATCGTGGTTTTATGCTACGAAATGCCCGAATATGCTACTTTGGTTTGTTTTGTCCTAATTGCAGGAATGAACCGGAAAGTAGTGAAATCAAGCCTTTTACCGTCCTTTTAGCATGCATTTGGAGGAAGAGTGAATTTGGAGCGGGAATGTAGCTATTTTGAGATGCGCAAAGAAGAAAGATAGCTAGGCGAGCAAAGGAAGAACTTCAAATTGCTAGTGCCTACTTTGAAGAGATATATATCGAGTTCTACAACTGATATTCAGGTGATTCCAATTGGAGATGAAAGTTTGTCCTCTTAGCTTTCCAACGCCACCGGAATCGCCCTATTTGCCCAAGTAACGAAGAAATGGCAGCCGTTTTAAGTTCAGTGCGCGAAGCAGGAATTACGCGCTGAGAAGTGCTCGATCGAGAACTATTTCTATTCGATCGAGAGCCCATTTGTTCGATCGAGAGCCCATTTGCTCGATCGAGAGCTACTTCTTCTCGATCGAGTGATTAAAGGGAAAGAAGTCTTCGATCGAGAGGAATTGTTCTCGATCGAGGGTAATGCTAAGGAATATCACTCGATCGAGAGACTACATGATCGATCAAGCAACAATTTTTGACGGGTTTGGGCTTTAATTAGCCGCGTGATATTTTATTTCGCAAAACTCTTTTGCTTTGCTATTTAAGCATGCTTTACTAGGTTTATGGGGATCATCTTTTATATTATCAACATTCTACTGTAAACTTTGGTAGGTTGCTTTATTCCTCTTCACTGTTACTTTATTTGGGGATTATTTTCACTCGGATTTTGTGTTCTTTACGCCGGATTCGCTTGGATTGTAATTCCTTTCTCTTCCTTTATTAATAATTAATCTTTTATTGCTTTAATTCTTCGCCTTCGTTACAATTAATTTCTGCCCCAATTTTCCTTATTGCACTTTATTGTTTATTTATAATGTTTACTGCTGGGAAATTAATTGCTGTTAGTCTAATTAGTAATATGAGTGGCTAATTCCCCTCTGCTAAGACTATAGGGGATCCATAATTATGAAGGGAGAGTAATCGATTTATTTGGTTAATGCTAGTATAGTCTTTGTTGGTTAAATGCTACATTTAATTGTATCTTTCTAATTGAGTCGACGCAATTAGACCTATAATTCCTAGTGATCCTTGACCTGGACCGAAAGGTTGGAAAAGGCGAGACTAGTAGCGAACAATAGAGTATTGCAGTGAGGGCGAAAGTTAAGCTGTTTACACTTT
This sequence comes from Silene latifolia, assembly GCF_048544455.1. NCBI lineage: Eukaryota > Viridiplantae > Streptophyta > Magnoliopsida > Caryophyllales > Caryophyllaceae > Silene > Silene latifolia. Next base: position 27,442,108 of record NC_133528.1, read on the forward strand.
AGGGTGAATTAAGGACCGAAAGGTGACGTTCGTTACCCCTTAGACCATATTTGCATTGACCTGAGACCTAGATTACTTGACCGGATGATTATGGTGAACCGTCTGTCTTAGCTGTCTTTCTCTATCTGTTTAATCTCTTTCTCTTATTCTCTTTTCCTTACTCTTTTTAGTTTAGAAATTCACATTTAAAACCCCCACTTTGTGACATTCAGACAGACCAAGTTGAACAGATAATTAGCAAAATAGCCTCCCTGTAGAGATCGACCCTACTTACCGCTGACTTCTGTTAGTAGTAACTTAGGTATTTATTTTTGGTACAAAACGACCGTATCATCCCCCTCGGATGTCCATCACTGAAAAAGATGCCTCGTTAAAAACCTTTCTAGAAAAATCCCGTGGGAAAATACTAGTAAAGGAAAAGAGTACGCTAATCTTCAAACACGCATAACAAGCTGTCTCGTTAAAAATTTTTCATGGAAAACCCAGGGGGATAAAACCATGGCGAAGGAAAAAGAGTACAGCGCGTGCTACTCCCCCTGAGGATTACATAACTTGATAAATCTTGAAATGATCCATGATTTAACATAACATCTCGATCGTTGAAGTAGTACCCATTGTGGTTAATAAACTTGAATTTTCGATAAATAGAAATCCATGACAGCTTCGATATCATATTTCTTTGGGAACTGATCATAGTCTGGAAATATAATCATTTCATAATAACTCTTGGATCTTAATTTCAATTAATACTTCCGCAATAGTGATATAGTTTCTCCTCAGTAAATGACATTCCATTATATGTCTAAAATAATTGTCATCTCAATCCATCATGATAACATGACTAAACTATAGCGTAATAATGCGCTTATAGTGCTACCTCATTAAAAACCTTGCTAGGAAAAATCCGCCGGGACAAAAAACCTAGTCGAAGGAAAAAAGAGTGTAATATCCCAAATATTTTTATATCATATATAGATATTCTTTACTCTTTAATTTGAAAATATAATTCAATTTATTCGTTCTCATAAAGAATTGCTTAGTGGGCTTATTTTTCTTACTAAACCATAGATCAAAACTCTTGCCTTGACCGACTTACTTCTTTAGTTTATATACATTATATATGTTTCCTATGTTACATCATCTTCTCTAAACCAAACCCTATTACCCCAATCTTAAAAATTTCGTGCTTAGCTCTTACATCGGCAACTTAATACTCAATTTCTAACACAATTTTGTGGTGCACCAACTTCTTTAAGAGATTCTGAATTGTCTATTGCTGAATTCACATAAGCAATTAGTAGGCCCAAGTTCTTGTCAAGTTGTCCCTTTTCGGCAACTTTAATTTTTTCCAAGAAATATTCTTGAAATTATCACACTAATAATATTCCAATCTTTCATAATCTATCATTAATACCGTATCGTTGTGCTATGCTTTTTGATCCGTACTTCGTTAGTTGCCATTCTATTTCTCGTCGATTTGTTGGTCTTTTTCCTATATCGATTTTATGTCAATTTGAGGTAACACGATTCTACCGATTCTATTATTAATATTATTGTTCGAGGTTGTATGAATTGCTTGCAAATTGTTATTACTATTTGAAATTTATGTGTGGAATCTGTTTTACTTATCGGATGATTATTGTTAATGGGTATAATAATAGTAATAATAATATTATTTTATTGTAGTTTTTGAGATGGGTTAAATTAATTGAGGGCTGCGGTTGATTGTATATAGAGACGAGTTTTACATGTGTTTGGAGTGTGATTATGAACTAACTAGTAACAATTGTGGAGGTGAATAATGGGTTTAATGTGTCTAAGTATATTGTCTTATACGGACGTAGAGAAGAAACTTTGTCATTATATAGTGGGGTTGGTAACATCGCATGATTCATGTTTGTGCGTTTGCATCTATGAGCATTATATCATCTGGAATTGGTGAGATTATGATCTGGATTGTTTGTTTTCGTATTGTGTTCCAATTGTCGAATTCTTTGATCTTAGACTCGTGGGTGAGTAGCTTAGAGTTTTATTCTAAGTGTTGAGCAATTCCTTTAATGGAATATTTGACAATATCGATATTGAAATTGGGATGGAAATTGGTTACTGGTATTGAGTTATGGGGCCTATGTGCCGAGTTATGTTTACGGTTCGGAGTGACCATGGTTATTGAGTTATATTATTATGAGTTTGAAATCGATATTGAGATGGAAATATTGTTTAGCGGTTTTTATCCGCCAGTTCACTCACCCCTTGTCTTTGGCTTAGGTTCGACGATGAGAATACGATACTTGGTTACTTGGGAGTATTATATTATGAGACGGAGTAATGAGTGAGACAGAGTAATGACTGAGATGGAGTAATGAGTCAGACTTGGTTAATTATTGGGTCGAGAGAGTATATTATATTAAAGGAATAGTATGGAGTAGGTTTGAGTTTCAAATTAGTCATGGGGAGTGTTTTTATTATTCTCTCTGTTAATTTTTATTTTTACGTGTCTGTGTTTCCACGCCATGACCAAAACTAAGCTGCTATATCGGGAAAGTTTCCATTTAGAAAACTTTCCATTTAAAGAAGTTTCTATTTTTAGTAACTTTCTATTTTGGGAACGGGAATAGTTTAAGTAATTGTTTATCATTTATTTATCTTCCAGAGGGCGAATTTGTTGTGGAATATTACTGAGCACCCGACCATTTGACTGCAGTACTGAGGTAGGGAAATACACTTGACTTATTATCGTTGTTGTTGAATTGTGTTGACTTGATTCATGGTTGTTGATTTACGTTATGATTCATATACGGGAAGGTGATTGTCTGAATTGATCGTATTGAGTATGATATCACAACATCGGGTAACCGGCATGATTTTATGATTTCTTAGTTCAATGATATATATATATTGTGTTGCATTAATTTCTTTTGAGCATTCATATGCATTGGAGATGGAGGATGTTGTGGTGATGTGGTGTGGTGATGATGATGTTGTGATAAGGCCCAGGCGGGTTCTGCAGGACTTGCCCTGGTGTCCTCAGCTGCGAGCTGGCAGATCGGCTACGGTCGATATATATAGTCTACCGGGGATCGGTATGGCTGGGCGTTCCGGGTTATGAGTTATGAGACTGGTTATGAGTTATGAGTTGAGATGGAGATGGAGGTGCCGGAGGAGCATGCATATCATATTTCTTTGTTGTTTCATTGTTTTCCCTACTCAACCTCGTGGTTGACCCTGTGTATTCGTGAACACCTGTGATGACCCAAATATTGGCGAGCAGACTTGACATGTTTTAAGAGATAGAACGGGAGCTTGGTGGGCGTGAGACACTGGATCAGAAGACTTAGTAGCTAGATCATCATCTAGAAGACTTTCACTTTTATTTATGTTAGTTCTTTGTAATTTGACGTAAAAGAGGTTTTGTAATAATTAAGTTAAAGTAATTATATAATTTTGCCTTGGAGTTTAATTTGTTATTCACTACCTCGGGAAACCGAGATGGTAACAGTCCGGTTTATTAGGGAATGTCTTGCTAAAGGCTCCTTCATAAGCCGGGGTGTTACAAAGAGTGTAGCAATCATTCCGTAATTCCTTATCTTAAGGAGATTCAATCGATAATTATTGAATAATCATCCAAAACCTTTGAGCGATTTTCTTTGCTAAACCACATATGTATGGATTGACATTCTCATTGTAGACTTTGACTACATTTTTCCAATCATTATGGTACTTCTGAACCATAAACTAATTTCACATGTTTAGCATGAAGCTCATTTAAATCATTATTTTCATATGCTCAAACTTCAGGTTGAGACAATAATAACTTCATTCAAGTAACTCTACAGGAGTTTGAATTTTCCATTTTTTTCGAAATAATCACTATAACCTTTCAATCATATCGTAGAGATTCATATATAATCACGAGTTCTCAAAACACAATTAATAAAACATCATCATTTGATGATCCTTTACCAGAGGCTCCTTGTAATACTCCGTATTTAATAATTATATAATAATACTCCCTCCTATTCACTATATTTTTCCCCTTTCCTTTTTGCACATGGAATAAGAAATCAATTTTGGACCACATAAAACACACTACCCCACATGTAATTTAATTTGGACCACACAAATCAACCCAAAAAAGGAAATAGGAAAGAAAACCCGAATAATCGGTATAAGAAAATAGGGAAGAAAATGGTGAATAAGAGGGAATAATATTTTATTGTATTAAGCGAGTTGAGTTTGAGACGGAATAATAATAATAATATAATAATAAGACACATGTATTTATACACTCCACTTACCATACTACACTCACCTTATACATACCCTTATCCACCCTTACCAACCCTATCCTAACATAATGCACCAAATCCACAAAAGATAAGGGAGAAGAGAGAAAGAGAAGATTTGGAGATTCCGTCACCTCGCCTTGAGATCGTAAGGTAAACCGTCTTAAACTAGTTTTTCTATTATTTAATTAAGACCATTGACCCGCCTTAACCCCGACTCATCTTTGACCTGTGTCTTTGACCACCGTTGACCGTGTATATGACGGTTTGACCAAGCTTTTTAAATGGGTTTTTAAGGGTTGTTGTCATGCGGGTTAGGGCTGGGATTTTGGACGGATTATGGGCTGGTTTTGGTCTGGGCGGATCTGGGTTGAGGGTTGAGGGGTGAGTTGAGGGGTGGTCTTGGGTGGCCATGAGGGTGGCTGTAGGTGGCGGGAAAGAGGAGAGAAAGGGAGATATCGTGTTGTTGTTGTTGTTGTTGTTGTTGTGTTGTCGTCTGTTGTTGGTGCTGCCGTGCTATTGTTGTTGCTGCCGGTGGTGTCCACGGCGTGGGGTGGTGGTCACTGGACCCACTGTGGCCAGACCGGCACAGTGGTAGTGGTGGTGGCCATAGTGGTGGTGGTTTTTGCGTGTGGGGTTGTGTGGAGGGTGCCCTGTTGGTGTTTGTTGTTGTTGTTGTTGGTGGTGGTGGTGTAGGTTGTGGTGGTGGCAGTGGTTGCTCGGCTGGCCGTGGCCACCGTGGCCAGTGGTGGTGGTCCACGGTGGCAGCGGAGGTTGTGGTGGTTTTGGGTTGAGTCAGATTTTGGGTAATTAGTTAAGACGTGTTTTATTTAATTAATAAATTCGTATTTATTTAGTCGTATACGTATTTGTATAAGTATATTAGTATATTTATACATATTGGTTTAAATAGATTAGTATATTTATACGTATTTGTATACGTATTTGTATGATTGGATGAGTATATTTATACGTATTCATATTATTATCGTATTTTAGAAAATGGGTTTTGTGAGACGGTTTTACGAGACGGACCTAGCTTGTGTGACGGTTGCTTATGCGGACCTACTCAGTTTCATTGTTGCATTTATTTATAAATGAGTCTTTCATCATTCATTTGCATTGAGTGAGTCGGTATTTGGCATTTTATATGGTAAATCGTATTTGTTGTGTTGTCTTGTATGTCGGAGGACATGGTGGTTTGTTTGGTTACTTGTTTTGGAGATGTAAGACGGTTGGGAGACCTTCTTGCGCTTAAGTCGCCTCTTGGAGCTTCCCACTCTAAGAGGGATGTACATATTAATGGCTTGAGTTACGGAGGGACTCGTGTGGTTGAGACACGACGTATGGCAGGGGATCCGGTTGGCTTCCGGACCCGGTAGGCCTGGGCGTGTCCCGGTACCTGTTTGTGGTTATCGGTATGTCTGGGCGTGTCCCGGTACCAGTGTGGTTGTCGGTATGTCTGGGCGTATCCCGGTACCGTGGTGGAGGTTGCTTGACGGTGGTTCATTCATATCATAGTCATGTCGCATGTTCACACTTGAGTCGTGTTACACTTTATTTATATAATGAAACTGACATTTGTGTGTCTGTGTCTTGTCACCTATCTCTCTTAGGGTGGCCTGTGTCCATCCATATGATATCCTTTGGTCATATGGGGAGCAGGTTATGTTCAGGTTTTTTGGATAGTACGCGGGAGACGGGACGAGCTTGATGATATCACGAGACGAGTCTAGTTGATTAGAAGAGTATAGATGTCACGAGTTGTATATTATTTATCCATTTGTTTAAGTTTATGTAATTCATTAAACATTACATTCATAAAATGTTCTTTGATTGGAGTTCTGAAACCCTACCTCGGGAAACCGAGATGGAAACGCTCCAATTATCTTGGCCGGATAATCGGGGTGTTACACTCCTATATCGAGCTATCTTCGTAGGAGTATCTCTTAAGGTAACATTTCTCCTTATTAAACCTTTATCAAATCAAAATATAACAATATAATGAATTATGTGCATGCATATAATATGTAATTAATTCTAAACAACATTCTAAAACAATGCAATAATGTATATATATTAAAACTAATTAATATGCTAAAATGATGAACTTAATATCTAAATGAACATGATGTTGACTCGATAATGCAAACTGTACAGTTTTCTTTTCCAATATTCATAACTTAAATTGACTTTAGGTCAATAAGTGGATATCTAATCCATGAGCTCATTCATAATCATAGATTATGTGTCGACAATAAAATTGGACTTAAATATCAGATCCCCATTTTCTAGTCCATGAAATTCCGCGCGCAAATGCATATCGGTTCCTTATATCAATTTAATTTCAACATCTCTTGATATTATCAGTACTGAATCACTAATATCTGAATATATTTGGTACCATTCCGTTTCTATATAGGTCATCTATTATCATTCCGATATTTTTGTTACTTCCGGGACATCCAAGTTTCTTACTCCATAGGAGTACCAACTGCCCAAACTTGCCATTTTCTTATTACTTGAAATATGTGAACCGATATGACTCTCACACTATATTTCACGTGTGTTTTATTGTTCAATTTAGCAAGAATCTAATTTTTCATTACATATATTTCTATGACTAATGTATATCTCTCTATACCACATATAGGGCTAAACTGTCTATAATTAAATCATAGATTTTAATGTAACATATCACATTTTATAAGGTGATAAAAGTGATATCATAATATATCTTCATAACCAAATGAATACCATCATTTGTAATTCCATGAACCTCTACTTGATGTATTTCATATTGAAAACAAACCACTAAACTTCAGGTTCAGTTGGGGATAATTTACTTGTTTGTTTTTACCAGCTTTTCCTTATCATTCTTCCCCTAAGGTGGTAAAAACTATCTATACCAGATAGATTTAATGGGCAATAGATCATTATATCCACCTTAATTGTCTTATGCAGTTGGTTTTTCAATGTGATGAATCACAATGCCCAATTCAGAGACTAACGATTTCATATAATAATCAAGCTGTGATTTCCACACAATAACAACTCAGAAAAATTAATATGTGGCTACACACCACTTAATATAGCGTCAATCCATACATGAACATTTAAATTCTTTATTACACTCTGATTAGTTGTTAGATCTCCAATATCAGTATACACAATCTCTGTGTAATGTCTTCCCTTTAATAAATTTACACGAGAGAGTGTCAGCACTTATATTTTCCTTAAGATAAATTTCAGGTTTATCAAAACGGGTATAATAAAAACCCAGATGGCCTTAGTTGTTACATCTTAATCATTTCATGTTAACTTTCTTAGTTTGCTCACAGTCCATGACAATCTTTCATAAGAATAAAATGTGTCTCAATTACTTATCATATACCACATTTTAGTTGACTATATTTCTCATGCTAAACTTGTAGTTAGCAATACTTTATTCAACCAGATAAATGATGTGACATATGATAAAATAGGTGTCTCATATTGTAGATAGGGCAGAGTACGGATCTGGTATTTGATCCAAAGTGCTAATTCGGATCGAATATCCATATTAAAAATCCTGAAATTAGATATCCAATATCCAAACCAAATGTTTCGGATATCCAATGTTCGGGTATCTAAAATAATCGGATCGGATGCGGATATCCATCGGATATCCATACTTTTGAATTTACTTTAAAATTAAGTTTGAAACACGATTATATTCATAGTCTTACATGATGATTTTCTTTAGTATTCTTATTCCAATGTTCTCGACATAAAATTTAAGTACCACCTAGATTTTCTCTAATATTTTAAACATTAATTAAGTTGTTATATCAAATAAAATTTTATTTTCTCGAAATTATACTAGAAAACTATAGTTTCGGATCGGATCGGATATCCAAATGTTTTAATTCTAATATCCATATCCAAACCAAAACCAAAGATTTCGGATCAGATATCCAAACCAAACTTAACTTTCTGATCGGATATCCAAACATTCGGATCGGATGCGGATCGGATATCGGATCAGTTTGGATAATCGGATTTTTTGCTCTGCCCTAATTGTAGATACCTCATTTCTACACCTTCTGCCAACCACCCAGTGATGATTAGGCCGCATGTTTGGTACGCGGAATGATTTATGACAGTCCGTAAGTTTATCGCCAGGTAATAGCTCAAACACTTGTGTCTATCCCTTGGTCGTCATCTACGCGCCGATACGGTCGTTTTGACAGTAATTAGAGTTCATTTGGAGTCCGGGTCAAAAACCGCTTCATTTTCTAAGAAACCGTTTAAAATGCCGAGTCGGAATGTTCTAGAATGTTATAGATATTTATTCCTAAATTAAATTTTATTTCTTTTGATAAAATATATCCTATATAGCATATTTTACGGAATAAGGAAGTAGAGATCTACCGCAATTTCATAATAGAAACGCGGAAATCTTTCTTCCGCAGGAGGAAACCTATGGGGAAATGACGCAGCAGGTGCTGCGCCTCTTGGAAGGACCGCAGCAGGTGCTGCGCCTCTTCTCCAGCCTGTCTTGGCTGTTTACGGAATATTTCCGTGATTTCTTTCCAAAGTTCGTGTCATTCCAAAAATCTTTGCATTTTTTTGGTATAAATAGAGACCTCCGGCCTCCATATTTTTCACGCGGGTGTCCGCCCTTCTCTTCTCCCTTTGCATTCTAGACCTTGCTCTAAGCTTTCGACGCCTACGTGCTTGATCAATCGACCACGTAAGCTCAGATCATTCTGAGTACCAGTCACGTTGCATGACCGACCAATTTGACCACTACACATCAATCAATTAATCTAAAATCCTCCAACGAGGGCACTTTCTACATACATTCGAGTCGAGCAATCACTAACGTTAACTTAGTCAATCTCGTTTCCTCAAACGTGTAAGTCTGAGAGTGTAAATCCCGTCTTTAATTTATTTTATTTTATTTTTGTACCCATTAATGTAAGGTTTACGTCAAAAGTATATCTAAAACCGACTTAGAAAAACCTTTTTGTAAAACTGTTTTTGCGTAATAGCAAATACCAGACGTCGAGAATAAAAGCAGCACCTGCGCCTCTTCGAAGAGTTGTAGCATCTGCTACGCCTCTTCCAGAGGTTGCCGCTGCTCCTGCTCTTCTTCTTCTTCTTCCTCGGGTTTCCGTTGTTTCGTTCTTTTTGTCTTATTTTTCTTATTTTCTTTCTTTCTTCAGTACATAAACCATGTTTTAATAATTCCTTTTCAACTATAACGTTTTATTTCGACTTAAATCCCTTATAACTCCATATTTGCGGGTTTTCGTCATTAAATCAAACCCGGATTTTGGAAACTCGATTTGTTCATATCAAGTTTCTGGGATTCATTCTTTGGTACATAGTTTCCTTTATTTAATTTCAGTTTATTAAACTTTATTCTATTTTCCAGTTTGTTCCTTTTGTAATTCCGACATCGTAAATAAATCCAATTCGTTCTAACTCATTTTAATCCTTTTTTTTATCGTTTTTATGACGGTTCCAGATGTAATTAATATGCTAAATCACTTCCACTTGAGTCTTAGTATCAATAATTAATCGTAATTATGCCAACGAATATTAACAGACCGCGGTTCTGACTTCACAGCCAGAGCTCAACTCAAGAACAGACGCAGGAATAGCTGCGCCTCTTCCAAGGACGCAGCAGATGCTGCGCCTATTCTAAGATGATTTCTGTCCCTGAACTTCCGTTCTCGCTTTGACCTAGCCTTTAATTACGTGTTTAATTAACTAATAATCGTAATATCACCCTTAATCTGACCTATTTTATTACTTTAATTTATACCCCTCTTTTATTTCCTCCTTTTTATCTTCAAAATTCCGTCTTAAGTGTACTCTTGACGTAAATCAATTGACCTTTGTAATTCATTTATAATTTCAATTGTCGTTGTTTATTTATTGTTTTTATTTATGTATGGTTTATTTGCTCGTATTCACGTGTAATCAATTCTATATCCCAATTCGACATTACTAACTGCTAAATTATTTGCTCACCAACATAGTTTAATTCACATGCTAGGATTAATCCGTGGATGTTGCATTGCATGCATATAATCGACAACATATCAAATATGAATAATTTCCCTAATCATTAGTAGAGGCCGCTATCGAGGCGGGCGGGATTAGGTGTTCAGTAAAAGGACTTCCTAATACGTACCCTCACCCCTTACTCCAGATCTCTGTGAACATCCGTGTTCATTGACATCCACGAGAGTCATTCTAGACATAGAATGCTAAGAGTAACTAGTTCTTAGCGTTCATGTCACTATTTTGTGTCTTGACATGGCACGAGGTATTCGAACGGTTCCAATTTTCCATAAAAATTGGTGGCGACTCCACAAATGCAGGCTTATTCAACCTTTCACCGGTTTCAATGCCTCACAAATCGGCAACGACCCATGACGTACTTTGGCAATCCAAGGTTCTGTGGGAGAAGTGTCGCCGCCTTAAACATCACAACGCGCGGGTGGCCCATGTCCACAGTTTGGCGATTCCGCTAGGGAGGATACACTTACGTGTTAGCCAGGGTGAAACTTGAACGAGGTTAGGGAATAGTTTATACGAGACAGTTGTCGGTTTTCATTACTCGACCTTCTTAGGTCGTTTTATTCGGCCTTTCTAGGCTCAACCCAACCCATTCGACCAATCGTCCCGTCTGGACGGCCCAAATTCTTATCTGGGCCTAAGGATATATAGCGATTGACGTCAACCATACCGTGGTACATACTCTTGTTTGTATCAAGGGCTTTCACTACTCGAGGAAATGGACTAGGAATCGAACTTACTCATGTTTGGCATGGACCTCTCCACAGACCAGGGTTTGATTGCTTGGTATGCCAACCCACCTTTAAGCCAAAACCCTTTAAATGCACTCAGCATACCGTTATAATGCATGTATGATTGTTTGTATCATATACGTGATCACCATTTTGTAAACAAAACCATGACGAAATTTTGTAAAATAAAATCCTTTTCAAAATGTAAATATTTTCAAAAGTGGCTTAAAAATAGCACAAAATGAGTCGAAATTCTGTCCAAATGTTTAGTAAAAATTCGGGCCTCAAAAACCCATTTTAAAACCTCACTTCGAGTCAGCACTCCTACAACTACACTACAGTTGCCTAGGATAGACATTTCAAAACTTGTCATTTTCAAACCTCACTTGACACAGTGGCACACTCCCATTTCACGAGTCAAGTCTTCTTTTTGAGTAAGTGTGCTAAAATGGTCGATCGTGTTTTGATTCGTCGTCGATCTTTTATCCCCAGTTTCCAAGATGCCTGGAACTAGTCATGCAAGCGTTAATGGATAACCCGGAAATGGTAATGATCTAATCCTAGCTGCGCTTGTCCGTCTCCAAACAAGCTAAGACCAAGCTTATGCTCGCCTCATTGCTATTGAAGGCCGAATTGTTGTTTTAGAAACTAGACTTCCTCCTGCAGAGAATGATGTTCCCGACATGAGCGTGCATGATAACCTTCCACCCTTTGTTGGACAACCAGAAGTCAACCCCCACTAGGTCCTACTGAGGCTGAAAAGCGACTCCAATACTTGGAGGAGCAACTAATGTACCTTAAGGGAGATGACATCTACAAGGAGAATAATTGCAAGTGTGAGGCGGTAAATGCTCAACTACCAACCAACTTCAACATGACTGACATCCCAAAGTTCAAGGGGCATAAAAACCCTTTAAACCACATTCGTGCCTTCAAAGATTATATGTCTATCAAAGGCATCAAACCCGAGATGTTCCTAAGGATCTTTCCTTCATCTCTCGACACTATTCCTAAGCAATGGTTTTACTCTTTGGAGCAAAAGAAAATTGCCACTTGGGATGATGCTGCAATTGAGATCACCAAACAGTGCGCAGAGAATGCTGAAATTCAAGTCAATATGCGCACTCTAGAGGTTCTTACCCAAAATGAAAAAGAAGGCTTCACCGACTTCCTAAGTAGGTGGTGAAAGACTAGCACACAACTTGTTGAACGCCCAGAGGAAGCCACTCTTGTGGAAAAGTTTGTGTATAATTTGAGACCTATTTATGCAAACCATTTGAGGTACCAAAACATAAAGTCTTTCAAAGACTTGACGGTGCTAGGAACGAGAATTGAAGACGACATCCGTAAGGGGCTCTTGTCCAAAATGGTAGATCGCGGACATCAGGGTTCAACGAGTCGTTCTTATGGCTCCACTAGCAAGACCGATGAGGTTAACCTTGTCGAATCATCTGCTAAGAAGAATAACCCACGGAGAAAATTTACCTATGTTGGTGAATCATATTCCACTGCTCTGAAAAGGCTCATGAAACAAGGTAAGCTCCAACCCATAGGACCTACACCTGACCCAGAAAAGATGTCTAAATTCTGGGATGAGAATGCATATTGCAATATCATAGGGGCAAGGGACACGATACGGAGAAATGCTTCAAATTGAAACATGTCATCCGGGATATGATTGAAGATGGTCGTCTACCCATACCTCCCGCAAGCAAGCCTAACAATACTCAGAATCCTCTTGGAGTTCTGATGATCACAGATGAAGAATCCACCTTAGATTGTTCACACCACATTTCTCCAGTCGAGGATTAGATTCATGCACTAGAAGATGAGGGGAGTTATTCTACCATTTCTCCTACCATTGCTGATTTTATCGCATGGGCAAAGTGCGTATGTAGGAATGTTTCAGAGCTGGAAGCTATAGTAGCATCCCTACGCAATCCAAGCAATACACCTAAGGGAAATGCGCCATTGGATCCAATTCTATCTCAAGAATCTACAATGCAAGAAGTAATCACAGTAGTTGACAATCTAGTCGAGCAAATAGTCAATCTAGAAGCTGAAATCATCAGGTTGATAGAGCTCAGTATCGTCAACGGAATATAGGCAGACGACGATGAAGACGAATACCTCACAAAACACTATCTAGTCAACGTCATTGAGGATATAGTCAAAGCTAGCAAAGATCAAGATATAGACCACCTTACTCGCTCAGGACGTCCATACCAAAATGTCTCTCAAAACGGTCCTACTGTTAATGGTCCAGTTACTAACACTAATGTCATCACCCCAAATGATGACGAAGATACATCTACTGAACATTTATTAAAACAACTGCAGAAGACAAAGGCTGATCTTTCAGTCTGGCAGTTAGTTGCGAGTTCATTTTCCCATTGTCAAGCTTTACTACAAGCATTGGCTAAACTGAACGTAGCGCACAACTCTACGTCTGATGATGTACTGAACCTAGTCTTCCAAGACTCAGTTAAACTAACCCAGTTACGTTTTCAGATGAGGATTTGCCTCCTTTCGGCGCCAGTCATAACCTCGCTCTATTCATTACAGTCACATGCTTAAAGAAGAACGTACCAATGACTTTAGTGGATGATGGCTCCGCAGTCAACGTCATACCACTAAAGAGAACACATAAGTTAGGCATGAAAGAATCAGATTGGACTCCTACCAACCAAGGTGTTCGAGCATACGATGGAACACGACAAAAAGTAGTAGGGCTAATTAACCTTACTATAGCCACGGGGCCAATCGAACGAAAGTTTAATTTTCAGATAGTGGACATCGAAGCATCATTCAATATACTTCTGGGAAGGCCTTGGATTCACGCTTCCAAAGCAGTAACATCCACCTTGCACCAGAAGATCAAGATTCCTCTAGATAGCAAAGTAGTAACGATCACTTCGTCACCTATCAAGGCTGTGATAGAGAAAATATCAAGCAACCAAGTGGTCACAGACCCAGTATATGAGCTTGGGGGATTTTAGAGCATAAATCTTATAGAGAGCGAACTGACGCCTCTATACTTCAACCCATACTCCAATTTAGTTGTCAACCACATACTCAAGTTCCAGGGATACTTCCCAGGATTGCCATTAAACCATGCCAAGAAGAACATCTTCGCACCTTATAAGGAAGAAAATTCTCAAAGGATACCATTAGGTTTGGGATACAAACCCACGAAAGCGGAAGCCTTAGAAATGCTTACTCAGTTTCAAAACCGTAAAGACAAAGGGATCCAGATGCGATCCTATCTCCCTACCCTAAATGGATACTTCGTTAGAGAAGGGAGTCATGAATACTTTCACGGGTTTCCTGAACCTTGGCATTATAAGGGGACACGACTAGCTGGAATCGAGGTCTTCCACGATTTCTACTTTATCCCTTCAGAAACGGTTCCTACCGCCAAAACTCATCAAACACCTTGTTTAGACGAACAAGCCATTAGACTTCTATTTGGAGAAGACCGATTTGTCAGGGCAGCGCAGGATGAGATCATTACCATGATACTTCAAGATGACCATTTCAACCCAACAACATTAATTACCGACACCAGTTCGAATCAGCAGAAAGGATGGAGAAAATCGATCTAATGGACCAACAACCAAGGAAAGCTCTTCAAAGTCACTACTGGAGAAGGAGAGATGTTCAAAGGAGAACCCGAAGACAATGAATTCGAGTCAAAGTCGAAGTCGGAGTCGGAATCAGAGTCTGAGTCTAGAGAAGTCGCTGGAGAGTCTTCTTCTGTCGTCACTCCCCATCCCCTTGTTTCTCCTAGCATAGCATCGCATAGTAACAGCAGCTTGGGAAATGTCCCAACAGCTGCCCCTTTACCGCCACTGACTACTGAACAAATGGCTTCTTTGTTTCAGCTCTTTTCAAAATTTAATATGAATAAATGAGATTCTGCTTACTCTTTGTGTTTTTCTGAATGCAATTCTATTTATGATGATAATGAGGATGATCGTGACCCAGACTCAGTCGAATTACCTCCCTATATAGTAAAAGAAATACTACAAGAGGGGGAAGGGGCACCAGTTATAGAGAACACCGAACCCATCAACGTAGGAACCGAATTAGAACCCCAAGAACTTAGGATAGGGACGACCCTGAACCCATTTGAAAGAGCCAGTTTCATCGACCTCCTACACGAGTTCAAGGACGTTTTCACTTGGTCTTACAAGGACATGCGAGGGATCGACATAGATATTGCAGAACATCGCATTCCAATCAAACCGGGTTTCAAACCTGTAAAACAGAAGCTTCGTCGGATGAGGACCGAATGGGCTTTTAAGATCAAAGAAGAAGTCGATAAACAATTCAAAGCCGGGTTCATCAAAGTTTCTGAGTATTCAGACTGGGTGGCTAACATAGTCCCCGTACCCAAAAAGGATGGGAGAATCCGGGTTTGTGTTGATTTCAAAGACTTGAACAAAGCAAGTCCCAAAGACGACTTCCCTCTACCACACATCGACATATTGATAGATAATACAGCAGATCACGCGTTATTATCCTTCATGGACGGGTATGCAGTGTATAAGCAGATTAAAATGGCCATAGAAGATATGTATAAGATATTCCATTCGGGCTAATCAATGCGGGAGCTACATATCAACGCACTGCAACCACATTGCTACATGACATGATGCATAAAGAAGTAGAAGTGTACGTGGATGATATGATTATCAAATCCAAAGATAGGAAGGGGCATATCAATAACCTTCGCAAATTCTTCCTAAGACTGCGAAAGTACAATATGAGGTACAATCCTCAGAAATATGCATTCGGAGTAACGTCAGGCAAGCTTCTGGGATATGTCGTCAGCCAGAGGGGAATATAAATTGTTCCATCTAAGATCAAAGCGTTAATTGAAATGCCACAACCCCAAACAGAGAAGGAGGTTAGAGGATTTCTAGGCAAAGTACAATATATAAGTCGATTCATATCAAAGCTCACTATGATCTGCAAACCTATTTTCAAAAAGCTCAAGAAAACAGATCATACCATATGGGACGATGACTGTCAAAAGGCGTTTGACAGGATTAAGGAGATACTGGCTAAGCTACCACTGCTAATGCCTCCCCAACGAGATCAGCTTCTTGGTTTATATCTCACAGTCACCGAAACAGCCATGGGGGCTATTGTAATACTACAGTTTTCCTAAGCCTGGTACTCGGCCGAGTATGGCCTACTCGGTCAAGTAAAGTGTGTCGTGTATCCTGTTTGGCTACTGCCCAGGAACTCTCGGCCAGTATGTGGAATATTCGACCGAGTAGAGGGTACTCGGCCAAGTATACTTTATACTCGACCGAGTATCCCATGCTACGAGTATTTTTCCGCGGTTTGATTTGGAGATGGTTAGAATTATATAATACGCGTAATCAGTTTCTAATTACATTTTTACAAAACCTAAATACCAAACGATGTTCTAATCCTCTCCAAATCTCCCCCTATTATGTGGATCGTTCATGAGTCTAGTTCACCTTTCCTTGCGTCGATTATGTCGGTAAGCCTCTGATTTCGTAAGTTTCATTAATTTGTTTTTAGGGTTTTGTCCTAAATTGTGATTTGGGGGAAAGGGGTTTTGGCATGTGGTAATTGGAATTATGTGATTATTGTGTGTAGGTGACGGTGTCATGAGGAGTTGATATTGATTGCTTGTGTGTGCTTGGATTGCAAAAAGGTAGGGGTTCCCTAATCAGTTCCTATTTAATTGATTTGAGATGTTTTGTTGTACCGTGTATAATTGTTGTCTGCTGATCATCGTTGGAGTGTTGGTGCGGTGGTGGTGTAGTGGTAGTGATGGTGTTGTGATGATTATAGTGGAGTCACTTACGGGAGTGGCTTCACAACCTAGTTCGCCCTCCGTGGAACCCGCCACGGGAATGGATGTGCACATTAAGGGACAGGGATATCGCTCGTTGATGAGCGGGACTTAGGTGGGGATTGGCTGCGGTCCCCCACTGACGGCGAGTATTACCTGTTGCGATGGGTAATCTGGCAGGGCTACACACTTTGGTGTGTAGTCAGTTACTGTGTGAGATCGGGAGACCGGAGGTGTAGGATGATCAGCTAGTTGCTTATTGTACTTGTCTTACTTTGATTATTCAGTAACTTACCCCGTTGTTGTTTTATAAAATCTGTGGTGATCCATTCGGGGATGGTGAGCAGATTGTGATAGGTGATACAGATGTTTAGTTAGGGATATGAAAGAGAGATACAACTAATTAAAGGGTAACCGTTAGTTGTGGGGACTTGAGGGTGACAAGTGTGAGTGAGTAGTATGATGAGAGGGTATCAGTGATAAAGAAGAATAGGAAGATATTTATATGAATTAATGGAAATTGAGTTGTAGAGCAACAAGAAGGTAATCGGAGTACTAAAGAGTTAGATAGAAGAAGAAAGGATATGAATTATTAATTGGTATAATTAAGTGAAAAGGGGGAAAGAGGGATGGAAGTAAGCTCAGAAAACGTTGACCGGAGTTAAGGAGCATGAAATTAAGAAATCATGGAAATATACGATAGCCTCATTAGAGGGTGTGAGTTAATGGTTATATAGGAGAACAGGACGACATGTTAGCCGCGAGTTTCGAGGTATTAAGGGAATAAGAAGCTTATAGAGTGTTTGCACGATCTGAGATTTTGGTGGAGAGTTAGGTGACGATACGATAAAGGATAGAATTGGGAATAATCTTGAGGTAAATTTTGTTGGTGGATTTGATATTCGTTATTGGGATGACAAACAAAGAGAGAAAACGATTGTTACATTAAGAAGTGATAGTAAGGGAGTAGTCACATGAGCAATGGTGCTGTTGTGGTGTTGTCACTAGTGGTTAAGGGTGATGATAAATAGGAAAGATAGTCATTCTAAAGAGGTTGATTTTTGTAGAAGCCTGATTGGTATGTATGGGTGTGAGGGAGTATAAGATGTGGATATATGAGGTGTTCGCTTGTAGTTGGGTACTGATGACATGTTATGTTCGCCGGGTGGGGATAGTTTTGTGTATGAGAGGATATGTTATGAAGGGCACCTGAGTTAAGTCTGGATGAGAGATATTCATTATCAAGTGGTAACTTACGTAATTAGGATTGGCTAGTTACATTTGATTATGGGTCCATGATATGTGTAAATGTTTGTGTGAGGTTCTGACCTCATGAGTTATGGCCTGGATAATATTCAGAAGGTTGGTATCTATAATTCCGTTTATTATGTTGCGTCGTGATCTAGTAGAGCGGTTTTAAGAAAGTCTTCTGGCCAAGGAAGTGGTACTCAGTCAGTGTTATGAGATTGTAAAAGTTGTGATGGCTATCAATATGGTTATTGTGCCTCGAGTGGCGATCTGGACACGATAATTCGTGCTATGATACGAGTATTTTCGTGTTGTAATATATTGTTGTTTGTTCACTGCTATTTCCTATCAGTGTCGGTCGGGGCATATAGACCGTTGTTTTATTTCCCAATGTTTCTTACCAGTGTCGGCATGGGAGTGCGAATAGAGTATGATATGAAAGAGAGTTGGGTATGGTTCTATTGTTGTCATGATATAGTAATATTCTGTTAATGGGACACAATAGTGAGAGGTTGTTGGAGTACTTTTGATCTTATTTTAGATGAGGCATTGATGGACATAGTTGTGGCAAGAGAATTGTGGAGCATGTGTGGTATTGAACTGGAACTACATGTGGTTTAACACCTTTTCTTGGGACAGTGAGTACGGAGTTTTGGGACTTAGTATCATGTCAAGTGAAGGGTGAGTTTTGTGGTAATAAAAGAGGTGAACTTAAGAAGCTAATGTGAGTGTGTGTAATAATTGTGGATCATGAGTTATGATTGTGGAGATAAGTGCATGTATAAAGAAGTATGTCGTTTGTGGTATAGGTTATGTGGTATGCCGAATGAATTGAGGTATGAGAACAACTAGAGTCAGAGAGCCTTAGATATAGGAATAGATGTAATAGGTGTCGAGGCTATAGGTGGATATCGTTGACATGCGGTAGTGATGAGGATAATGAGAATATATAGTTAATGATCTAGTATTAGTGAGTTACGAGGACGTAATATTTATCTTAAGAGGAGTAGGATGCGACAAAGAGAGTTTGATGGTTGTACATGTTATAGTATAATTGGAAGTTTGAGTGTTGGTGTAGAGTAAAGGATGGATTTGTGTTGGGGTTGGTTTATTACAGGTAATGGCAGTGCTTGTAGTAGTATGATGTTTACGAGTGTGAGTAAACTTCGAGGACTAAGTTCGTTTTAAGGGTGGTGGAATGTAACATTCCGTTTTGATGGTTGATCTTGTTTGGTGGATTGTCTTGGTATTGAGTTTGCTTGTGAACGTTATGGAAGTAAGACAGAGTTGGTAACACTTATGTTGTGGGTATCCGATAGTATTATGGAGTTAGTATTGGGAGACTATGCTGTAGTTGAGACGATATCGTGAGCCATATTGTGGAAGGGAGCGTGGTTGGTGGAGTTAGTGTTAGGTGTCCATGTTTTATAGGTTGGGTTGGAACTTCGGGGATGAAGTTCTTTTTAAGGAGGGAAGACTGTAATACTACGGTTTTCTTAAGCCTGGTACTCGGCCGAGTATGGCCTACTCGGTCGAGTAAAGTGTGTCGTGTATCCTGTTTGGCTACTGCCCAGGAACACTCGGCCGAGTATGTGGAATACTCGATCGAGTAGAGGGTACTCGGCCGAGTATCTCGTGCTATGAGTGTTTTTCCGCGGTTTGATTTGGAGATGGTTAGAAATATATAATACGTGTAATCAGTTTCTAATTACATTTTTACAAAACCTAAACACTCAACGACGCTCTAATCCTCTCCAAATGTCCCCCTATTGTGTGGATCGTTCGTGAGTCTAGTTCACCTTTCCTTGCGTCAATTATGTCGGTAAGCCTCTGATTTCGTAAGTTTCATTAATTTGTTTTTAGGGTTTTGCCCTAAATTGTGATTTGGGGGAAAAGGGGTTTTGGCATGTGGTAATTGGAATGATGTGATTATTGTGTGTAAGTGACGGTGTCATGAGGAATTGCTATTGATTGCTTGTGTGTGCTTGGATTGCAAAAAGGTAGGGTTTCCCTACTCAGTTCCTGTTTAATTGATTTGAGATGTTTTGTTGTACCGTGTATAATTGTTGTCTGCTGATCATTATTGGAGTGTTAGTGCGGTGGTGGTGTGGTGGTAGTGATGGTGTTGTGATGATTGTGGTAGAGTCACTTGCGGGAGTGGCTTCACACCCTAGTTCGCCCTCCGTGGAACCCGCCACGGGAGGGGATGTGCACATTAAGGGACATGGATATCGCTCGTTGATGAACGGGACTTAGGTGGGGGATTGACTACAGTCCCCCACTGGCGGCGAGGATTACCTGTTGCGATGGGTAATCTAGCAGGGCTACACACTTTGGTGTGTAGTCGGTTACTGTGTGAGATCGGGAGACCGGAGGTGGAGGATGATCAGCTGGTTGCTTATTGTACTTGTCTTACTTTGATTATTCAGTAACTGACCCCGTTGTTGTTTTATAAAATCTGTGGTGATCCATTTGGGGATGGTGAGCAGATTGTAACAGGTGATACAAATGTTTAGCTATGGGGCAGTTATGGGGAGTCATCACTTCGAGTCTAGCTTCCGCTGTTATGAGTTTAGTTGTCTTTGATTTCAGTTGTAATGAGATCCTTATATTTTTATTTAGAGTTGGTCTGAGATAGTGTAATCGCTAACTCTTTATACTTTAATAAATGTTGTTTGGAATTGGTCACTTTGATATACTAACCTCGGGAAACCGAGATGGTAACAGCCTTTCATGCTAGGGTAGTCCTTGGTAAGGTTCCTTGGTATGAGGGGGTGTTACAGCTATGCTCGCACAGACTGTTGGAAAAGAAGAAAGAGCTATCTACTACCTTAGTAAGAAGTTTTTAGAATACGAGTGTAATTATACACCTCTCGAAAAGACATGCCTTGCTCTTGTGTGGGCGACAAAGAAGCTACGCCACTACATGCTTAGCTACTCAGTCAAGGTGTATTCTAAAATGGATTCCATCAAATACCTCTTCGAGAAACCCGTTCTCAACGGATGTCTGGCAAGGTGGACCTTAATGCTCTCAGAGTTTGATCTCAAATACGTACCTCTGAAAGTCATAAAAGGGCGCGCCGTCGCCGAATTCTTCGCAGATAATCCTATCAATGTTACCCAAGCAATATACATGTGGTCATTTCCAGACGAGGACATCCTACAGACCAGTGTAGACTCTTGGGATCTTTATTTTGATGGGGCATCAAACTTAAGAGGATTTGGAATAGGAGTGTTGCTCATTTCTCCTGAAGGCGAGCATACACCACTTTCTGTCAAACTCGAATTCGAGGTGACAAATAACGCAGCAGAATATGAAGCTTGGGTCATTGGTCTACAAGCAGCAGTGAGCTTATGCATTAAGAATCTTCGAGTTCATGGAGACTCATCCTTGATCATTAACCAAGTTACAGGATCTTGGAAAATTCGAAGTGAAAGTCTAGCACCCTATCAGGCTAGGATAGATCAAGTCGCCCAATTCTTCGATCAGGTCACTTATCTACACCTACCACGTGAAGAGAATCAATTTCCAGACGCTCTTGCAAAACTTGCATCTTTGATTAATATGCCAGACAACATGGTTGAAATGCCTTTATGCATCGAACGACGGTCAGAACCATCCTATGTACACCTCCTTACAGATGAAGAAGAAAGCCCAGAGGAACCTTGGTTCCAAGCCATTCTAAACTTCAAACTTAATGGTACATACCCACCAGATATGGATAAGAGGGGACAACGTGCAATACGCCTACTAGCCTCTCAATACCTCCTCATGCAAGGAGAGTTGTACAAAAGAGCACCTTTTGGTGTCGTCTTGCGTTGCCTTGATCATTCACAGGCATAAAAAGTGATGGACGAAGTTCACGATGGAGAATGCGGTCCTCACATGAGTGGACCCATGATGGCAAAGAAAATCACGTGTCTAGGATATTATTGGACAACAATGGAGTCAGATTGTATTAAATACGTCAGACATTGCCATAATTTCCAGATCTTCGGGAATGTACAACACGTCCCTCCCTCAATGCTTTACACCATCACATCTCTTTGGCCATTTTATGCTTGGGGAATCGACATAATTAGGAAGATCACTCCAGCTGGAACAGGAGGTCTCTATTTCATTTTGGTAGCTATCGACTATTTTACCAAATGGGTCGAGGCAGTATCCTACACTGCTCTTACAGCTAAACATGTGGCTAAGTTCATACAAACCAATATCATCTGTCGATACAGTTGCCCACATGAGATCATCAGTGACAATGGGTCACATTTCCAGGCCGAAACTGCACAATTGCTAGCCAAATACAAAATTAAGCACCACCATTCCTCGCCTTATAGACCTCAGACTAATGGCGCGGTGGAGGCAGCTAACAAAAATGTCGTCATGATCCTCAAGAAAATGATCGACAATTATCGAGATTGGCCTAGCAAGATGCCTTTTGCACTATGGGGGTGTCGCACATCAGTTAGGACGCCCACTGGGGCTACTCTTTTCTTTCTGACTTACGGTATGAAAGCTGTAAAATCAGTTGAATTAGAAATTCCATCCCTACGCATTTTGCTCGAAAGTCAAATCCCAGAAGCTGAATGGAATAGGGATCGATATGAGGAACTCATCCTCTTGGATGAACGAAGGTTGCGCGCATTACATAATGTGCAGACATATCAGGCACGTATCAAATGAGCCTTTAATAAACGGGTTAAGCCCAGGAACATCAAAGAAGCAGATTTAGTGCTCAAATCAGTCAGAGCTCTCCTACCTATCGATCCACGAGGAAATTTTAAACCTAACTGGGCCGGACCTTCCTTAGTCAAGTCCATACTCTCGGGGGGTGCGGTTAGGATTACAGACCTAGATGGGAATGAATTTTCTAATCCTACTAACCTAGACCAACTGAAACGATACTACCCTTAGCATAGGACAGGAAAACGCGCCTCGCGTAACCCACGTGCCACTCATGCGACACGAAATAAAATGCCCTTGGCCCACTGAAAGAAAGCTTATGTGTAATACCCGCCCTTTTATGGATCCGTTGACCAGCGTTGACCGACCTTGGGAGCAGTAATGGTTCTTAGGATTACGTGCCATAGTTACCTTTTATCTTGAGTTGTGGGTGGTACTCGATAGAGTAGAGGCTACTCGATTGAGTAGCTTGGATACTCGATCGAGTAGAGGCCACTCGATCGAGTATGTTAGTTACTCGATCGAGTAGCGTCTTTTCAGCGAGGATTTATAATCGTGTTTTCCTAAAACCGCAAATCATTTCCGCCTCTTTCTTCTAAACCTAGATGTCGTCCCTTCCTCTTCCCTTCACCATATGTCTTCTATGGGAGCCTTTGAAGGTCCTTGTGCCCTAGGAGTGCATAGCTTGAGTCGGGTAGCGGTTCTTTTCCAGTTTTCCTCATGTAGGTATGTCGTCATCATCATCCGCGTCTTTGTCTTTTCAATTAGGGTTAGAATGTCAGTGATTGATGATTATTTTGTGTGTATAGGTGTTGCTTGTTTGCTGGGTGTTGCGTGTATGGACATGGAATCGTCGCAATCGCTTAAAGGTTGGTTCGCCAACTCAGTTTTTGTTGAATGTCTAGAGTGTCGGTAGTTGTGTGATGTGGTATTGTTGTTGTGACCATGTAGTTGAGTATACGTGGTAGTTGGTTGGTGTATACTGGATGTCGATTATTGTTGTATTGCAGTTGCCTGTGATTGTTTGTCTCTGGTTCTCGAGGTGCGTCCTCGGCTGAGTGGAGTCACTTGCAGGAGTGGCTTCACGCCCTAGTTTCGCCCTCCGTGGAACCCGCCACGGGAGGGGATGTGCACATTAATGGGATAGGGTTATCGCTTGGTATGATGAGCGGGGCTTAGGTAGGAACGGCTGCAGTCCCCCACTGGCAGGGCTGGTCCAGTGGACAGTCGGTGACGGAGATTGACTGGAGTGGGTATGATTGTGTGTGACTGGTTGTGTTTATATTGTGTTGACGGTTGTTGTTGGTAATGTTGTGTCTTGCCTCAGTTACTGACCTTGTGGGGTTGTCTTGTTTGTTTATGTGTCTGCCGTGATCCCTTATGGTGAGCGATCGGTCTTAGCAGTCTTTGATGTGGTTGATATATTTGGAGTCTGGGGGGTGTGTCATCACGAGTTCTGATAGAGATAGTGTAGCTGGCGAGTTGTACCTTTATTATATTAGTTGGTTGCAACACTTGTAATATAACTATAATTTGATGATTACTTACCTCGGGCAACCGAGATGGTAATGCCTTTATATGCTAAGGAAGGTCTGGTTAAGGCTCCTCGATATATGAGGGTGTTACATTATGTCACTATGCTCTTGTATTTTGACATCTCGACATCCTCATATCATCAAATAAATTGAATTGTACTTCTTTTAGGAGTAAGTAAAAAGCACATGCTTATTTTTCTGAAGTTCATTACAAGCTCTTGCTTCGAACAATTATTCTTTTACATTTACTCGAACTACGCACAGGGTTTGATTTCATTTTTTCTAATGAATACGTAGGCAATCCTTCACAGGATACAACCCATTATTTTAAAAAAAAAATGTAAATAGAAGGACATTTGCATTTGCATTTGTATTCGATAAGAATAATAAAAGAAAATCACAACAGTTTCTTAACTAATAAATCTTTTATTCATTGTTCCATAAATAAATAATAATATGCCAAATACACATAAAATAAAAATGTTGAAAATAACTGCTAGGCTAGGATTCTAAAAACTCCGCCATTTATTACAACTCAAATTAATAATAATAATACTATAATAAATTACTAAGGCTATTCTTCCATTTTCCCTTTGCCTTTGTCAGCCTTGTCATATTTCTTATCTCGACCACGAGTCGGGCGCTCTTGCGTTGTCTCCGACCTAATCACCAACGGTCGTTCTCGCGGTCTAGCCTTATTATTTCGATCCATCACGATCTCCATGACAGAAGCGGTTTTCGGTTTCTTCGACGGATGAGCGACTCGGAATCCGGTCTCTTCTTCCTCTTCAATAAAGTACTTTTGGTTCTCCTTTGCTACTTCATGAATTTTATAATCCACGGGTTCATGCTTCCTCAGCTTCTCACGTTCTTCGGGAGTACCAGCCTTTCTCCATTGCAAATATGAGTCCGATACCCATAATGAGCCAATGGGAACTGATATGAACCACATGTTCCTCTGGGCCCACCGAATTACCCACTCTCGACAAGACTCCAAAGTATGTGCCAAGGCAGTTTGAGGAACGATATCCAACTTCAGAATTTTATGCCTAAGGCCCACTTGCCTCATCAATCTCTCCGGAAAAATGCAAGCCATGAATTCCAAGCCACGGACACGAACTGACCGTGTTGGATCCAAAGATGAGACTCCAGTGACTGACCTGAGGTGCCACCATGGCACAATCCATCGAATTAAGGGACCACCTTCGCTCTTCAACTTATTTTCCCAGTAGTTGCATACCCGAGTGAAGTCCACCATGTATAGCCTAGTTCTCATTGCAATTGATCGACCATGATATCCTTGCACATTAACTGGGGGCTCGATCAACTGCAGCCGTTCCATCAACCAAACCTGAAAAAAGAAAACGGGAATTAATACCCGTGTATCGACCGAAAAAAATATGAAACAAAAACGAAACGAAAGAAAAAAAAAACAAATAAACGGTAAAAAAAAAGAGAAAAAATAGGTTCTTACCTGCAGGATGACGGGACTTCCTAAATAAGGAAGCTCACGGTTGGCCTTTCTATTATCCAAACCAAGAATGGTCTCCCCTAAGACTAGGCATGTTGGGCTCTTGCGCAGCTCCATTTGTTCCACTAGGCTCAGAAAACGAGGATCCCCTCTCATCTCCTTGTCAACATGCCCTCGAAGGACATAGCAATGCAGTAGACAAAAGCCGAAGGCCCTATGCCTCGCAACATAAGAAATAGTAGGGTCCTCCCTATTTATAAATCAGTCAATAAAGTCAAACATACGGACACCTTTTGAGGTCACAAGACGGTCCACCTCGGCCTTGGTCAATCCAAGCAAGTCCCTAAATTTACTTGTATATCCTTGAGAGCTAGGGGGTATAGCCAGTACATTTTATGGGCCCCATCCTCCAACAGCAGCTATTTCTTCTGGGAAAGGACAAATTTCGCCTCCAGGAAAGGCGAATACATGAAAATTCGGGTCCCAATACTCAAGACAAGCATCCAAGAAAGGCTTCACCACTTTCACTAATTTGAGGCTCAAGACCGATCCTAAATTAAAAGCACCCATATCGTGTTTCTCTATGTTTGTAAACTCATTCGTCCATTCCTTCAGACGGTTTTCAAAGGCATCCATAATTTTGGAATTTTTTTGGGAGGATATGAGAGTTTTTATGTGATAGACGGAAGAAAGAAGAAGGGATTGTGTGAATAAAATCTCACCCGAAGTCTCTATTTATACTATTCGTTGTTTCCTAAATTCTGTCGACGACTGATGAACTGGAGAAATGACGCAGCATCTGCTGCGCCTCTTCAAAGAGTCGCAGCTCTTGCTGCGCCTCTTCCCCAGGTCATTTTCCGTGTTTTCAGCCATGGATCTATCCTATTTTCCTTCTAGCTATGCTTTCCTGTTCCTATAGGATATTAATTTGGTAATTTCGTCAAAATTACCAAGATTTTGCTTCCTAATTCTTTTCGGGTTCGCTTTTCGAGGCGAGGTCGACATTTTTGCCAAACGAGCACACTTACTCATTTTTATTTATTTTCTTTTTTAGGGGAATCATTTCACTCCTCTTTTCAATACATTTCACACTTATAAATTTCTTTTAAATCTTTTTTAGGGGGTAGCCCTCCCTACCGTCCGGTCATTTCGCTCATTTTTGGGCATTTTTGCGCATTTATAAGCCATTTCGTCTTTTTTTTGGACATTTTTGCCATTTTTGCTCATATTCGGGCACTTTTTTTTCCTCTTTAGTCATTTTACGCCAATTTAGGCCACCTATATGCTATGTGTTTTACGTGTAAATTCTATGTAAATTTCGGCAGCATGACGGCACAAACCGTCACCTACCAAACCCGTTCTTTTAAGCTAACCTGCAGGAACAACAAACACCCAGCAACAAAGGCACTCGGGCCATTATATACACAACCAAAGATAGTATATACATCAAACTCGGGGCTCTCACCCAAAACAGAATCCGAAAAGTCCAAAATGTACAAGATATATACAAGACAACAGCAAAAAGGAAAGGGCAGCTAGTCCTGGTTGCCATTCAACTCAGCTACGGTCGCCTCAAGAGCAGCGATCTCGGCGTCCCTGACCTCAAGCTCCCTCAGCAGACGAGCCATATCCTCTCGGGACTGCGCTAGCTCGCGCTTTAGGTCACGCTCCCTCTGCATACAAATGGAGAAATGCCTCATTTCAATAAAGTGAAGTAACATTTCGCAGCAACGAAATCTAAAAATAAAGTAAATAAAAAGAGAATGAGAGGTTCATACCTGTCATCCCCGGCCACCTACGAGTGTCTTGATGGCCGTAGCCCGCAGCCGGTTGGCCACCCTCCACAGCGCCACGTACCGGGACTGTGCCACCTGCATTCGAATACAAAGAAGGTTAAAAAAAGAGCAAATGCATTCCTATGCGATAAAATAATGAAGACAGCCAAAGCCGGGGGATTACCCTCCTCACCAGGTACTGCCACTCCTCCAAGCCAACGTCGGTCACCTCCTCGCCAAAGTCGCGAAGCTCTGAGATTGTCGTCAAGCCCGACGCGTCAGTGTACTCCAACACCTCGGGGTAAGCTGGAGGCTCGACGCCTGCCACCTCGAACTCCTACAAGGTCCAAATGGCTCTTTATTTGACGATCGTTCGTCATTTGTCAAATCAATTCAAAAATGAGCAAAAAGGTAAAATGCTTACCACGATCGGCCAGTACACCAACCTCCGGTGAACAAACTCGGAGTACTCCTCGCCAGGAAGAAGGAGGGCGTCACTACTCGCGTCAGCCAAGTCAGCCTCTCTCTCAGCCTCAGAAGGCTCTCTAAACATCGTCCGTGAAGGATCGATGGGAACCGTGAAGGTGTCACGAGAGCACCGCCGAGTCAAACGCTCGCCCAGGTACCACACAGGTCCCATGGGCGTCCTCAGCAACAGTCGACTCGAGCTCCTGGGACGAAGGACCTCGGCCACGAAAGCTGGAGCCTCATGGTAGTCCTCCCAAGGTCTAGGCACCCACTAAAATAAGGAAACGAGGGGTCATTCCTATGATTAGCTCTAAGCAGGAGAGGGGTCATTCCTATGATCACTTCTCAATAAAAGGCAAAAAGGAAAAAGTAACCAAATAAGGATCGAAGGTACTTACGTTCTCCAACTTCAGGGCATTCACGCCCCTCCGGCAGACGTCGTAAGAGGAACGCTGGCTCTTCCTACGGCATACCACCCAGTCCCTCACGACAGGGTACGCCCTCGGCTTAGGCTCCGTCCTCTTGGGCGCGAAGCTGGGAAAGTAGGAGTACACCGACGCCTGCAGACAAGATAATCATTTATTTTTCTGCAATAATGATCTTTCATAATTCAATAGCAATAAAGAAATAAATAATGATCTTTCATAATTCAAAGTAAAGGTTCATACCTTCAATAAGAGTCCAGGACCGACAGTGGCAGGAGAAGTCCCCTTCTCCATCAGCTCTGGATGTACCATGGGCCTTATGTAACGAGTGAGGACCGTAAAGCCAGGAGTAACCCAGTCCCAGCGACCTAGGCTACTCAAGTCAGCAAGGAAGGGAAGAAGCTTCGTCGACAGCCTCTCCCCCTTGTCTCCGAGGTAAATCGAAGACAAGAACCACTGATGCGTATCCTAAATATGATGTTTTACACCCTATTTTACACGCATTTCAGAGCTCATTTGTGTAGTTTATGCTACTATTTTCCCTATTTCCGTCTACTTTCGTGTTTTTGTGTAATATTGCAGAAATGTGAAGAATCCAGCGGGAAATGAGCCAAATCCGTCCCCGAGTACTTGGCATATTATTTGACATGAAGTATTTACTCGGGAAGCAAACTTGGTGCGCGTATCGAGGCCCGAAAGATGAATTTACGAAGCTTTTGGAGCCAAGTACCTGTTGAAGTGGTCGATAGACTGATGCTCTTGGTCGATAGACCAGAGTACGATTATCAGAAGCTACTGTACAACGAGGGTTGGTCGATCGACTGGTCATCGTGGTCGATCGACCACACCGTGATTTTGACGCAAATTAGAATTCCGAAGCCCATTGTAATTAGGTTTTAGGAATAAAGTTACGTAAGACTATCTATATAACGTAACCTGAGATTTCAGAAGACATGATCGAATTAATTAGGGTTCAATACACAGGAATTGAATCTTTTGATTATTTCATTAGTTTAGATTAATTTTCCGTCAATAAAGTTTTCTTTCGCATTGGGTTTTGATCTTCTCTCTTCAATTCTTCCCTACGGTATTCTCTGTTCCTTCATTTAATACTTGTTGTTTTAGTTCTTCCGTAGTTTAGAATTGCTAGTTTAGATTTCCCAAAGCCAAATTATCGTTCATGTTAGTTATTTATTTAGTTAATTTAATTATGAATTCGATTGCTTTATCTGTTAATTTTATTGCTGTTATTATCACCATCATGAGTAGCTAAATCCTTCGTGCTAAGATGTAGGGGATCTGTAGGTTAGACGGCTTCAACAATAGGTGACCTGCCATCGGGCTCTGGTCGATCGACTGCCTTCGTTGGTCGGTCGACTGGGTCCGTAGGTCTATCGACTGCTCTGCATGGTCGATCGACTACCACGTGTTAGATTAGCTTCGACTTAATTAATTTAATTGCTATTTTTGACGAATCGAGTGCACGCGACTAGTTGAATGCTTAGGAATTGACCGACCCGATAGATCGAAAGATAGGGGAGGGAAATAGACTACTTAATTAAGACGACTAAATTAATGAGATCGAGAGATAAGTTAATTTAGGCTTTTAGTATCATTAATCAACAACGAAAGTTAGTATTAATGAGACTTAGGGACCCGTAGCTTAAGCCGAGAGGTTGCTACCTGTTAAATTGGACCGAGATGACTTTTTATTTTCCCGTCTAACACGCTTAAATCAGTTTACTTAGAGTTACCGCCGTCGAAACTACAGTGAACCGACCATCTTAGCATCCCTTTAATATTTGATTTCATATATTTTCATCTATTGCTCATTTATTTGCTTTAGTTTAGTTTTAAATTTGATTGCCCTTTAGTTATAGAACTAATCAAATCAAACCCCCACACAACTGTTACCTTAGACTAAAATTAGACAGCTATTAATTGCATCGCCTCTCTGTGGTTCGACCCTGACTGCCACTAGCTTCTGTTAGTAGTATTTAGGTTATAAATATTATTTTTTTATACTAAACGACGGTATCAAATTTTGGCGCCGTTGCCGGGGAGGCAATTATTTAATTTTTAGTTGTTTTTATTTTAGTCTTTTTCGTGGTTTAAGGGACATTTGTTCCTTAAAGTATTCTCATATTCTACTTGTAGTTTCTTCTTATGCGCATGTCACAGGGTGGTGAATTAAGACCGTTAGATCTTGAGATCGAAAGGACTTTGCGAGAGTTGAGACGATCATCTAGAGTATTGCCGACAGAGGAAGAGCTAAGTACTATGTCCAGTTACTATGAGAACTAGTTATTTGAGGAGGATCCACCTTCGTCTCCTATTATTACTTCTTCAGCTGAGTCCGTTAAATCTCCAGATATGGCTAAGAAACAAGTATAGCCAGTCACTCCGAGCCGAAAGCTGAGAATCTCTATAAGGGATTCGCGTTGCCAGCTGGGACGGATAGAAAATTCGTACCAAAACCGGCCTACATTAACTTGGTTGAGAGAAACCAATTTGGGGAAGCTGCAAATGAAGATGCAGCTAAACATATGGAGATATTCATTGACTACTGTTGTTCCATACCCCCCACCAGCAGGTGTGACCCAGGACCAGGTAAAAGAGACGATGTTTATATTCTCGCTTCGTGATGCTGCT
Organism: Silene latifolia; assembly: GCF_048544455.1. Taxonomy (NCBI): domain Eukaryota; kingdom Viridiplantae; phylum Streptophyta; class Magnoliopsida; order Caryophyllales; family Caryophyllaceae; genus Silene; species Silene latifolia. The sequence continues at coordinate 27,473,294 of NC_133528.1, forward strand.
AGGGAGTGGTACCGAGATCTGGATCGAGCTGCCAATGGTATTACTGATTAGAATTCGCTGGCCCTAGCATTTTATAAGAAATATTTCTCTGCATCGAAGACCAATGCGATTAGAGCTCAGATCACAAGCTTTAAATAGGGTCCTGATGAAAATTTTCATGAGGCATGGGTCTGTTTCAAGAAGCTGGTGCGATCTATTCCGCACCATGGGTTCGAACAATGGTGCCTATGTAATCAATTTTATAATGGGCTTTATGATGATCAGAGGGCTATCCTGGATGCTGCAGCTAATGGTAGATTCCAGGAGAATGTTGGGGAAACTAAGGGGTGGAAGATTATTGAAGATATGGCCACCCATAAAGCTGAGCATGGGAATTCTAGAGGAAATCAGAGAAGATCAGCTGAATCTCCTGCTGTAGCTGCAATAGAGGCTCTTACTGCAAGATTTGACAAGCTAGATTTTGGAGGATCCCAAAAAGGTGGGATGTATAAAGTTAATGCAGTTTCAGACGGCCCCTTTACATGCAAAAGATGTGGAGGAGAGGGACATGTTTCGGAGTTTTGTACTAGTTTGAATGAAATATGTGTTGCCTTTCAACACTTTAGGCAGACTGGTACTTATCCCGACCCCTCTAATGTCCACCCCAATATGAGGTGGACTAACCAGAATGTTCTTAATCCGGGACCGCAGTAGCAGCAAAACTATGTGCCCCCTCATAAGCAGCAGCAGTATCAAAAGCCTCCGTATGTGCCTCAGCAACAACAATTTCAAGGTTCTGATATTTCTGAATTGAAAAACATGGTTCAAAATTTGTCAGGTTTGCTGCAAAAAGAGTCTCTAGCTAGAGAGACTTCAACAAAAATGTTGGAGAGTCAAATTGCCCAATTGGCAAGCAAAAGTGCAACTAGAGCTCCGGGGCATTTACCGTCGCAGCCAGATCAAAAAGAGACTCTAAATGCGATTACTTTGCGGAGTGGGTCTACTCTTGATGGCCCCGCTATGGTCGAAGATGCTGCTGAAAAAGATGGTGCGGAACCGAGCAAGAAAAAGGCTGGAATGAACAGTAGCAAGAAAAAGACGATCAGCAGGTATATCAGTCGATCGACTGATGTACCTGGTCGATCGACCAACTCGCGCGACAGTGCAGTTTCTGGTCCTGAGGAAGCCAGTCGATCTACTGACCGCCATGGTCGATCGACTGAAGATACTGCTGATGTTGAACCTTTTCGTCCTCCAATGCCAGAAAACTTGAGGGACTACTTATTTCGGGGTACGACGGCTCCGAAATTATCGAGGCAAGATCCAAGTGCTGATGGGTCAGTTCCGGTTCCAAAGTATGACCCTACGGCGGTTAATGGTTCATTCCTGAGACGGTCCGAAGAAGGTTCGAGCTACAACAAGGACAAGGTAGTGGATTTTCAGCCTAAGTCCACTGATGCCGGTATGAGAGACCTAGAGGAGAGGGCTAAGTTATTTCTTACAGCCCCATACCTAGAGAGATTGGTGCCGACAAAGGAACATGTATCATTTAACAAGTTTGAAAATGTTATTCGTAGCTTAAATGTGCAAGTTCCTTTCTTAGAACTAGTTAATCAAGTGCCTGCTTACATGAAATTTATGAAGCAACTGTTGTCTAAAAAGAAGTCACTTGATACTGTGCAATCTGTCGCACTAACCGAGGAGTCATGTTCTTATTTGACTCACACTGCTCCACATAAGTTAGCTGACCCTGGTAGCTTTTCTGTTCCTTGTAATATTGGTACCTTCTCAATTGAGAAGGCATTATGTGATCTAGGAGCTAGCATTAGTGTTATGCCTTTGAGTCTTGCTAAGAAATTGAAATTGACCAAGTTTGTAATTACAAACATGATGGTACAGATGGCTAATCGTTTTGCGGTCCAGCCTATAGGAGTCTTAGAGGACATTCCTGTGCAAATAGGAAAGTTCTTTTTCCCAGTTGACTTCGTTGTGCTAGATATGCCCGAGGATGCTCACATTTCTATCATTTTGGGTAGACCATTTATGCACACTGCTGGTGCAGTTATAGATGTTGGCTCAGGGACATTGACTTTTAAGGTAGGGAAACAGTCCATTGTTTTTGCCCAGACCTATAAGAAGAAGGATGCTATGTACCCAGTAACTTGCAATGTAGTTAAATCTTATGTTGTGTTGCCTGATATGCCTACCCCTATGCCTATTTCTGCTATAACACCTCCGCCCCAGATTGGGAGCAAATTGGAGGAAGATCCTTCTGTTTTGACTGTTGCAGGAAATGGTTTGGGGAAGGAAGAGTCGTTCATTGCTCCAGCTGTGAAGGAGCCAATCGTTCAAAGAGGCGGTCTAGGATGTCTTAGTTATGGCACAGATGAGGAGCCTGGTGAGGAGCCAGTCAAGGTGAGGGAGTCCGATTTGGATTTTGACGAGCCTCACGAGGTCAGTGACTGGGAAGATGTTAGAGATGTTGATCCGTTGAGTTCAGCGGATATTGGAGTTGCTAGGAGCCCCGCGGAGGAGATGAGCATTGTAGAGGCTACTTCTTGTAGTCAGAAGCCGAGCAAGTGGGCCATTCCGTGACCATTCTTTATCAACTATTAGTTGATTAAGACTTTTTAGAAACATTTTATTGCTTTTGTTAGACTTTTTATTGCTTTTGTGTGCGCGAGACTTCGCTTTAATAAGTTTGCTTAGGATTTAAAGAGTTTAGACTGTTACTTTGGAGTTTGGGCAATTTTGGGCGCATTATTATGTGTATTTGCAGGTCCATAGACCATATTAACTCAAGTTATTGAGCTAATTCGAAGAAATCAGAAACTTACAGCAGGTATCTCAGTCGATCGACTGACTTGTGTGGTCGATCGACTGTGCCGCGACACCAGGGGCTTCTGTTCCTGTCAACCTGGTCGATAGACTGGCCTGTATGGTCGATCGACCGCTTCCCGCTGCTGTACCTGTTCACGACCATTCCCCTGTTGTGTTTGGTCGATTTGCGGAGTTGAGGGAGTTTTTTCTCCACTTTATTCTCCGATTCATTTCTGTTTTCTTCTGTTTTCTTATTTTGCACATAATTTTGCATTTCGTAAATTGTTTTCTCGGAATTACGCGTGGTACTTTTGTTTCTTTTCAGGTACCTATGGTAGCACTGCTGGCTACTGAAACCTCCTAGCTCACGCTGGTTTGGGGAGGTTTCCGTTTGCTGCGCTTAAAGTCTTGTGAGTTTCCGAGTTTAACTTCATGTCTTGTTTAGTTATTTATCGCAAATTCCCATTTCCCATGAGTATTTTCTCGTATGATTTTGCACAATGAGGACATTGTGTGATTTGGTTTGGGGAAGGGTTTTGCGCATTGCATTCACATGTTTTATTGCATTTCTGTTTCACGTTTATTGCACTTCAGTTTGCATTTGTTATTTCATTTCCCTTCATATATACAAAAATCCAAAAAAAAATTGAAAAATTTCAAAAATTCAAAAAATGCATGTTTATTTTAGCATATAGGTTGAGTCGGAACGGTAGTATTTGAATGATGACATTGCATTTGCATTTGTTTATGCCTAAGCCGTGCTCGTTGACATGTTATTAGTAGAATCATTTGCATAGTCTACGAGTTTTCGTTAAATATTTTGCTGGACTTTAAACTTGACTTAGATTTTTGGCAAACTACATCATTTTCTGAAATTTAGAGCCTATAACTGGTAACATTCATGACCAGTTAATTTAGGAATGTGAGTAGTTACTGCTTATAAGGCATGTTACATTAATTTGCATAAATATGAACTTGGACTACTTAATACCTGTATGCATTCGGTTTGTGGTTTGTTGACACATGTGGTAGAGGTCCCCTTTTCTCATTTTACCCATAAACCTCACATAGCCAAAATAGCCTTTTGTCCCTTTAACTACATACTATATTTAACCTACCTTATCTGAGCTAGTATTGGTAATTGTGGGAATGTGTTTATTACATTTTGGCTATATTGCTCTTTATGAGAAGTTTGGTGGAATGTTGGAAAGGAGGAAAGAAAGAAAAAAAAGAAATGAAAAAAAAGAGAAAAAAAATGAAAAGCAAGTTCGACCTTTGGTCGTGTAATACTCCGTATTTTAATAATAATTTATAAGAATAATTTATGTAATTTAATGATTGATTAAATGACATTTCTAATAATAAATACAAGTGAGACGTTAATTAAATAATAAATTAATAATTCAAGTCAGGATTGGGTTTGGCTAGTATTTGTGCTTTGGGCTTAGTTGGTAATCGAGTGTTGGACTGTGTGGTATTATTATATGGGCCGAACTTATTTAATTGGTATTAGTGTAATCGGAATTTATATCGGGAATTAATAATAATATATAAAGTAATTATGATTATAATAATAAATAATAAAGTTATGGCAATAATAAATTAGTAAGTATTATATGAGGAAATTATAGTTATGTTATGATTAATAGTATATGATAAATAATAATGATATAATTATAATGACAATTCCTAGTACTAATTAGAATAAGGAAAATTATATAGTTTCCTAATTGACCTCGCTTTCTCTATAATCCTACCCTATAAATACCCTATTAAATCTGAGAAATAAATCACAAATTAAGAGGAGGAGTTTTTGGAGACGGAATTAGCAAGCGATAATTAATAGATAACAATTTCTAATCTTGTTTTATTTTCTTATACAGCTGATTGTCAGACGATCTTAAGACACTTAGAAACTGACCCAAACCTTGACGGAATGAGACCAAACTTTGGGAGGTGGTTCGTGGGGTTGCAAGGGTTGGAATGGGTATAGTGGTGGTGTCAGGGATGGCCTAGGGTGGCGGTGGTAGGCGGCTAAAGGTGGCTGGTCAGGGGGTGTTACAGGTTAGGTCGTGGGTATTTGTAGTGGGTAATTGAACCCCTAATTGGCCGAGTCTTGACCTGGGCATGGTAGGGTTGTGATGGGGGGAGGTAGTCGACCATTTTGCTGGTGTTGGCGTGGCGGCAGGTGCTGGTTTTTGCGGGTGGTGGCCGGAAAACGCGAAAACAGAGGATTTGACGCGGCTGTTTTTAGACGCGCACTATAGCCGTGTTTCTGACTGTGTGTGGGCATGGAGGGTACCATTAGAACCATCATAGACCAGGGATGATAATAGTGGTGGCCGTTGGGTGTGGGAGTGGCTGTAGTGGTCGTGGTGATGGTGTAAGATGGTGAGTGAGGGAGTGGTGTTGGTTGTGACGGTTGAAGAGGGTTGTTAGGGCAGGGTGTTTGTGGGCTGTTGGTAGCGGGTTGGCTGGTGGTTTTAGTCGTGGGTGCTCGTCGTGGTGTGGGCTAGGAGGTGGCAGAACTAGGTGGTGGTCGTGGTGGCTTGTGGTGGCGTTTTTGGGCGTGTTTATGGGAGGTATTGAACACGGTGTATAGTGGGGTGTGTGTTGTTTTGTGAGCGGGTTTTAAATTTTTTAATTAGTTCGGGTGAGTCGGGTTCGTAATTGAATCGGGTTTTTAGTTATCATAAACCTTTAATAATTATAATAAATAATTAATTTGAATAATTAGATAAAAGGAATAAATAAATGAATAAATAAGTAAAGTTAGTAATTATAATTGTTGTAATTGTTATTATTATATAGGTGACGGAAATTGTGAAGAATTATAATCGGGTTGGATTTGCTTTATTTATTTGGATTGCGTAATTGGAGTGCTTGCTTGCCAGGTAGGATAACTACTCAACTCGTCTTGTCTTTGTTGGTTTGTGGAATTTATAAAAGTATTGTGAAATTGGATGGATTAATGGATGTGGATTATATATCATTGGATTGTTTATTATTGATTATTTATATTGGAATTTCGTTTGCATTGGATACCTCAGCTCGTGTCTGAGATGGTTTTTTATAATTGGAATGGTGTATAAATGAATACCTCAACTTCGGTTGGGATGGTGAATACCTCAACTTCGGTTGGGATGATGAATACCTCAACTTCGGTTGGGATGGTGAATACTTCAACTTCGGTTGGAATGATGAATACCCCGGGCCAGGGATTGGCGGGATGAATGGGTGTTTCGGGTGATGAGCTCAGTTGTTTTGGCATTATATATCGTATCATTTCACTTTGACTTGTTGTTGGTTATTCCTACTCAACCATTGGTTGACATGTTTGCTTCTGTGTCAAAATAAAATTGATGCCTGCTTTAATTGATGGCATCCTGTGGTGAACCATTTAATATTTCCGGTTAAATGGGGAGCAGATTTAAATAGCAGGTTTTGAGTTAGCTGGATATGGGGAGCTTGGGCGTGTGAGCTTTTGGACCTGCAGGAGTCTAGATCACAAATGTTGTTATATCACTTATTTAACTTCCGCTGCGAGTTGTATTTATTTTTTATATTAAGTATTAGTTGATTAAAATTGTAAAACATATGTAATCATTAAAGTTTTTATTTAAAGTACTTTGGTATTGTTATACTTTGTTATTCACTACCTCGGGAAACCGAGATGGTAACAGTCTTATTTATTTGGGAATGTCTAGCTAAAGGCTCCTGAATAAATGGGGGTGTTACAGGTCGGTCGACTGGACTCATGGGTCGATCGACCGTGAACCACAGAAGAGGAAGAAAAAATAAAAATCGCATAATTCAAAGTCTTTATTAAATGGCGATTTTTGCTCCCATGTTGTATTTGTATCTTATGGGGAGTTGACTAATTGTGGAAATTGTGAGATTAGTGCTTGAAATTTAGCACCGTTTCGATTGAAATCTTGAGTTTGAAGTTGGGTGTTGTTATAATTTGGTTTTCAGTAATTACTAGCTTGGCTATAACTCTGCTTTTCCAAATTTATCTTAGCCCTTTCTTACCCATAGCCTCACATATCCATATCTACATCGGCATGTGTCATGGTCATTTGTTGGTTGGAATGCATATATACGGTTGAAGAGATCATTTTCATATTAGATTGCAGGCATGTTCTTATAGGTCGTAGTTAGGTAAGTGTCATTACAAAATTACTTCTTTCTATCTTTACATATATTCATCTGTGCTTATTTGTGATATGAGCGATCCGTGAGAGTCCATAATGATAAGTCTCTAAAGTTGACGGTTCAGCAGTTTTTGACGACTACATAACTCGTTTTCATGATTCATATCGCTAATTGATTGTTAGTTGTTGCATTAAATTGGTTTAGGCTATTCGGTTTGCATTTCGCTCTGAGATTGAACTCGTTCCATTAGGTTTTAGGATCGAGTCTAGTTCTTGCTTGGGGACAAGCAAGGGTTTGGTTTGGGGAAGTTTGATGCGTGTCCTAAATATGATGTTTTACACCATATTTTACACGCATTTCAGAGCTCATTTGTGTAGTTTATGCTACTATTTTCCCTATTTCCGTCTACTTTCGTGTTTTTGTGTAATATTGCAGAAATGTGAAGAATCCAGCGAGAAATTAGCCAAATCCGTCCCCGAGTACTTGGTATATTATTTGACATGAAGTATTTACTCGGGAAGCAAACTTGGTGCGCGTATCGATGTTGGGAAATGTGTCCTCAACAATAGTGCGATCACATGATTTAAATATCATTATTAAATCTCATTACAAGAATACGGAAGGGTTGATACATAATATATATATAGTCAACTGGTCCACACATATCGGTAATGATTGGCTGGCTAGAGTTTGACATTACTGTCGTGCGACGGTGGTGATCAGTTGATCCCTTGAGGTCACACCTAAAGGACGATTCCCTTAATTGAAAAGGTTAATTAATTGTATACCGTCTGATTAATTAATTCCTTAAAATTGAACAAATTATTATAAAAGAGAGAATAATGACATCTTATTATAATGTGATTAAATGAGATTTCATTTAGTAATTTAAGAAGTTATATTACTAAAATTAATCGGTGTTTGCGAAACACGCGAGATGAGAATGATAAGTTAGTTATAATTACAAGATATTGTGAATTATACTAACTAGTAATTAAATGACCATTTTATGAGAAAGTAATTTTATATTACTAGTCAATTTGTTAAATATGATTTATTTAATTTATAAATGATATTTAATTGTTAAATATGCATTTTAAATTAAAACAAGACATAAGACATGTCACATGTCACATGACATACAATTGTACAATTGACAAAAATAAAATGGACTCAATATTACAAGGAAAACCGTTTTATATGTAGTGAGTGGGTGTTGATGGTCTTTGTTATTTAAATAATAAAATAAACATCATGATAACACCTACTACTAGTTAGCTTTTCTTGTGAAGAAAAAAAACAAATTGGGAAGAAAAATTTGTCTACTCTATGCCCTCCCAACCGGTTTTCCATTCACCATATTAGAGAAAAAATTTTCTCTAATTAATTCATTCTCACTTTTTATGAAAAACCTCCCTTCTCTCTCTTGTTCTTCACAAAACTCATTTTTGTGAATCTAATTTGTTTAAATCAAACACTAATAATACTAAAAGTAGTATATGAGTATTAGTAATAGATTTTAAGGTAAACCACAATATAAACATCTAGTACATGTTAGTTTGTGGGATTAAGGGATAGTTTTGGGTGCAACTAATTGGAGGGCTTCTAATTTGAAGTCAAGTATGTTCATCCATTAATGGAAAGCTCAAGAACTAACAAGAAGGAGATCTTGTTGGTGCCCAATATGACCGAAATTATTATGGTGAGAAAATGTTTTCTTATCTTCTTTTATTAAAGTTTGCATGCATAAAATCCACCTTTAATTTTATGACAAATTAATTTTACATATATGAGTATGTTAGTATGTATATGAATCTACATTTCCTTCAATCGGTATCAAGAGCCACGGTTGTTTGCATGCAAATCGGTTAAAAGTTTTTCCGAGTTATAAGAATAACAAATAAAACTTGTAAAATTTGTGTTATTATGAGATATCACGAAATTAATTAATGCATGTTAATATTTCTGGTCCTAAAATGTTTTAGGATATTTTGGTTAATTTTTCGGATTTTTATTGTTCATAATTTTCAATAATGGCATTTAAATGTGATTTTATGAGTAAAAATGTCATTTTTGGTCTAAAATTAGCTATACTTCGAATTTTCCATTGATTTTTGGATATGTTGTCAAATATATTATTTTGAGATAACCTGTAAATTTTCATAATTTTTGGACTTGTTATGCTCGAAAAATGAATTTTTCATTATTAAATTCGGATTTAAGTGAAAAATAGGTTAATATGAGTTAAATTTCGAATCTGGTCATAGAAAATTAATATGTTGTCACATGCAATTTTACAAGATGTGTGTAAAATAATTGGCTATAAAGAAGTCTTTTTGCATGATTTATGAATTTTTGAAGAAAAATAGCATAAATAGTGACATTATTAGTGGAAAATTAATAAAAACATAATCTATGACTTAGGAAAAACGTCTAATGTTGCATTTTATTATATTTTTCAGATCTAAAATTGAAAAGTTAATGAAAATAATTTTTCCATGTTTTTATGATTATTTTATTAAAAATCGATAAACCGCAACATTGTTTTTCCGGTAAATTTTCGAAATTTTTAACCTAAGATTTTGAACATCATGAGTGTCATGGAATTTTTTTCCAGAATGTTCATGAATTTAAATTTCAAATTTTGAATTTATTTGAAATTTTGTGATTTATTTGAAGTTTAATGGCTTATTTTTGTATTTTTGGTCCATTTATGAACAATTTTGTATATATGGGTTAATTATGGTCAAATTATTAGTGAAGACTATATTTTGAGTCCTAAGAGGTTAGGGTAATTAACTTATGCATAAATATGAGTTTATGCATTTTTGTGATTATAAAATGTTGAAATCACGCAAATCCGTAAAAACCGAGTAATATACGATATTGGCTAATTAAAGGCGATTTAGCATAAAAATTGAGCATGTTCATACATATTATAATGCTGCATTTTTCTTTATGATTGTCATAATTTTAATTTATGTAATTTTGAATTATGTAATTTTACTTAGTATGGCCTTAGATTTTAATTGGTATTTCCCGAAATGTATGGGAATATCGATTCGGTTGTAATTTTTATTGTGATCTCGTATCACCGTTTTGTAATTTAATAGATTTATTTTATTTTAGTTACAAATGTATAATAGGAAATTATGTAATTTATTATGTAATTTTATTCATTAGGAGTTCCCAAAGACGGATTTCTTCAAGAATGGCGATACATAAAGACGGTGTTACCTCGAGATGCGTGAAACAACCGAAGTTCAAGGGACCAATGGAGTTGGTTTCCGAATATGTAATGGATAAATAGTTTTCTATTTTAGGAAAGGCCATACTAGGATTTATTTATCTTTATGCTTGCATTTTATTTTATGTCACATGCATCGCTAAATCGCCATAACTAAAACATGCATTTTTTATCTTATCGAGTTTATCGTCCGTGTCAATTCAAATTATCGTAGTTCACCGCTTTAGTTCACTTAAAACGTGATAGATAATAAATTGACATGACCTCTCGCTAAAACAATTAATTGAGACATAGCCTTACCAAATAGTAGAAACCATGAAAACCTATTTCGCGAGGGAGTGCACTCGGCTACCCCGGGTACAAACCTTGTTACGTAGGGGAAGTGGGTGATGAATGTTAATCCACCGAATTCATGTTGATAAGGGATGTATCGGCTACCCCGTGCCCAAGTTGATGTGGGTTTGGATAATGGACACATTTATTCGAAATTTGGATTGAACTCAACAAAAGTAATTGATAAGGGTTGCATCGGCTACCCCGTGCCCTTGTTGATGTGTTTTGGGCTATAGATAAACATTAGAGTAATTTTATCGACCAAGAGTTCTAAAAGTAGAATCGATTAAAAGGTTAATCCACCGAGTTATATTAATGAAGGTTGCATCGGCTACCGTGCCTAAGTTGATATGAATTTGGGTCTTGGAATCATTTATCATAGTTGGGTAGAGGTCACTATGTAAATGCTATACTTGTTTACAAGTATTTATAAAACGATGAATGTTAAGTTTTCCATTATTCCGTTATAATATTGTTCTATTTCTTTACCACAATTCATATACGATATCATTTCGATTTTTGATTCAAATCTCCATTAAAACATCGTAACTAAAGACAAAATTTGAATTTTCTCTTCTAAAAACCTCGTTTTATCCATTGGAAGGATCTCTTGTAGAGAGTATAGATAAAAGTTATTCGTTATCAAACAGGTTTTTGATTCTTGACTAACACATCTACTTACAATGGATTGTTTTTCATATACTTAAATGAATTAAGTACCTTGAAAAGATAAAATTGTTTTGGTGATTAGATTTTCAGAATTCGTAATTGACCAAAATAACGCAACCACTTCGATGAAAGTTTTAAGACTAAAACGAACAAATGAAGAGTAATCTTCATGAAATTCAATTTTGCTTCTCAAAGCAAAGACTCATTGAAATAAGTGGGAGCATTCTCTTAAACCGTTAAGATGAGGACGAGGTTCAAGAAGTAAAGATTATAATGGAATTGATACAAGGTTATGTTAAAGGTAAAGTTGTTGAGAATGACGATACTAAACCTATCAATCCCGACCGATAAAGTTTCCGTTGTCTTAAATGTTAGACACGAGAAAGGAAACTACCCCAAATTATTGAAGAATCAACAAGTTAGTTGTGGGACATCTAATGGGACCTTCTTCTTTAAATGTTTATTTGATTAAACATAAATTTTGCTAGTACTACTTCGTCAATATTAGAAACCAATGGAGGTTTTCATCATTGTACTTGATACATAGGATGATTAGAATATGACGACTAGCAACAATAATGTCGAGAGATAGAGTAATTGTGTACTCAATCTAGTTTTTGGATTTAAAGTTGTACTTAATTATGACTATTAAGTGCATAAACTCTAAATAAGAATATAAACTTGTTAAGATACAAAAGAGGTTTCACTTTTGTGACCCTTTACACCACGATTTGATATATGGCTAGCCCATTATCAAGGTGATTATATTCTAAACCAAACTAGAATGATATATCATGAAGATGATGCAAGACTCAAATTGGTAACCCAAGATTAAACCTTAAATTTTGGAATGATGAACGCAAAGAGTTATCAAGTACTCTTGAAACCATTAGATTGTTAATGGTATATGCGTATCTTGTATTCAAAGCAAGATGTCTCGTGCCTTTTGGTTGAAAAGGAGATCGAGGTTTTAAATCATTGATCCAAAATAGGATGATCATTTTCTTTTACCAACGATTTAGGTTGACGCTAATGTGTTCACTTAATAAGGTAAATAGAGAAATCTTTGAAGAATTTCAAAGAATTCAAGGAATCACGATTTAAGTCGTGATGGGATTATCAAAGTGAAGACTTTGATATAAGCCAAAGGAAATGTGATATAGTATCACAAGTTAATCTCTCTTAGCACGCATTATGGAATAATGTGTGGTTAGCTAAGAAATCAAACGCTATTCGATATGGTTTGGATTTCAATCAAGTTACTTTGAGTTACTTGATCATTTTGGGGATTTTTGTCTAAATTATTTTTCCACTAAATCGAATCATATGAGATATGAAATGGTAAAGGTACCATGTTTGTAAGTTTTTCACAAGAAACAAATGCTCATTTTTCCCTTGCAATTATCACGAGCACGACGGGTTTGCGGCTCATGAAGCTGTCTTTCTAAAATACGGGTTTATTTCTAGAAGACAGAGTGGGAGAAATTATTCAAGAGCCACAAAGAATGTTATGTCGCAAGAAACTAGTCTTTCTTGGCTACATGAGACGTTTTGTGTAAGACGTTGTTTCTTCAAAACCTAGGAGGTTAAATTCGTCACTTGTTAAAAATGATGAATTCATGCTACTTTTAAGAAAGTAAAGAGCTTATAACTTACAAAAGAAATTGTTTGATTCAAGTTGATTACTTCTAGAAAGTAATGAACATATGACTTACATAAGAGTGTTTAAGTCACAACTCAATACAAGGCTTAGAGCCATGAAAATCCGAATCAAAAGGGCTTGATTAGTGACAAAGGGGTTTGCACTAATAAAGAGATATTTCAAAGCAAATTGGTTGCAAAGGGTTTTGCACTAATTAAAATGATTAAGTCTATTTGGATCTTCTTAGGGATTGTGTTTCATTATGAAGTTATGAAATACATAGCGAGTGAATCTAAAACCCACTTCTTCAATAGAAGGAATGTATTCAATACATGTCTTGAGTTTAGTAGATTCTTGCAACCCTAAGATAATGTGAAACTTGAGAGAGGGTCTTAAGTAGGACATCAATGAGTTAGAATCAACATTTTGATCATGTGACAAAACATTTCTCGATTTTAGTGGGAGTTACGGAAGTTTTAATTAGTCCGATATGTGGATGACATATTGATCATTGAGAATGATTTAAGACTCTTGGAGTATTATAATACATCTTGAATATCCGGATTTATGAAGATAAATCCACATGATATTAGCGTCATTAAGAAGTCTTATGTTGATAAGATTCATGACTAGTTCAATTAAATTGAATATATTTGATTGATTTCATTTGCTTCCGCTGCCGAATCAATTAAAAAGAAATGATGTATAACACTTCATATGCTTTGAGTATGATGAATTCGAATTTAAGTAATCTTTACCAAGTAAGCTATAAAGATTACCCTTAAGTGCATGCAGAAGCATTAAGGCTATGATGCAAAGTGTTTATGATGCAATATTGTGTAAGGGTGTTACACAAGTGACAATTGACAATTGAGATTGCGCATGGTTTCCAACAAAACCATAATCAAAACACATTAGGATGGTTAAGATACCATTGTGGCAATGTTTATTAAGAAGTAGATTTTCTAGAATCGTTCTAGGCAATAAAGAACAATGAGAGATATTTATAACGGAAATTGAGTACACTTGCGATCATGAGATGTGCAAGAAGGATGAGTCCCACCTTAATCGTGAAAACAGTGGGCGCTATTCTTAGGCTAGAGGGCCTATGTCTTGATTGGATCTCGACACGTACTCGAAAAGTTTTGTAATGCAAATGTATACATTACAAAGGAAAACGAGTATGTAGTGAGGTTAAGTAAGGTACAAGAAATTGATAAAACCTACTAACCAAAGCCTTCTCAAAGGCTAAACATGATGAGTCATGTCATTTCAATTGAATTGAAATGAACAACTATGTACAAGATCAAATTAGATTATAGAACATGAAATAGTAATCAGGCATTGACTATTCATATGTGATAATCGCATTTGTCGTTCGAGTTTTACTTTAAAACTCTTTTATTATACTTTGTTACATCCAAACGGGTTGTAGAGACAATTGAACCCCGTTAAAGTGAACGCGGATTAGCATTGTATTCGCCCATAGTCACTTGTATGAGGTGACGTCTCGAAGTGACTAGAGTGTGATGCGATTGATGGCAAGTTCAAGTGCCATAGAGTCATGTGAGATGACTAGTCGATCACATAGGCGGAATGTTAGGAACACTTTGTCGGGCAAAGTGACCGCTTATAGAGTTCGGCAAATTTATAAAGCCTGGTCGTGGCGAGAGCTACTATAGTATTCTAATGAGTCAATTCTTTTGACTAAAGACCGTTCGCCTAAGATGGCACAGTTTCAGATTAACTTTGATTTGTGTTACTACGACCTTCGTAAATGGGGTCAAATGGGCATATTTTGGGTTATGATGGCTGTGGCTAGTCGAAGGGAATAAGTGCGATAGGAATTGTCCACCCCCTTGTCAGGGTTAAAACAATATCTCGGGGCCACTCGAGGAGTAATTAATCGGAAATGCGTGGCCACGCTCGGAAGGTATCCGCAGTGGATAAATCCGGTCAAACAGTTATTCTCCAGATCGAGGAAACCACTCTCGATATGATCACTTGCAAGTACGACCTGAAAGACACCTTGCATTGAGTGGGAGATAGTAATAGGAAAAGAGAATTGGTGACGCACACTTGTCGAGGACAAGTGGGAGATTGTTGGGAAATGTGTCCTCAACAATAGTGCGATCACATGATTTAAATATCATTATTAAATCTCATTACAAGAATACGGAAGGGATGATACATAATATATATATATAGTCAACTGGTCCACACATATCGGTAATGATTGGCTGGCTAGAGTTTGACATTACTGTCGTGCGACGGTGGTGATCAGTTGATCCCTTGAGGTCACACCTAAAGGACGATTCCCTTAATTGAAAAGGTTAATTAATTGTATACCGATACAGATTAATTAATTCCTTAAAATTGAACAAATTATTATAAAAGAGAGAATAATGACATCTTATTATAATGTGATTAAATGAGATTTCATTTAGTAATTTAAGAAGTTATATTACTAAAATTAATCGGTGTTTGCGAAACACGCGAGATGAGAATGATAAGTTAGTTATAATTACAAGATATTGTGAATTATACTAACTAGTAATTAAATGACCATTTTATGAGAAAGTAATTTTATATTACTAGTCAATTTGTTAAATATGATTTATTTAATTTATAAATGATATTTAATTGTTAAATATGCATTTTAAATTAAAACAAGACATAAGACATGTCACATGTCACATGACATACAATTGTACAATTGACAAAAATAAAATGGACTCAATATTACAAGGAAAACCGTTTTATATGTAGTGAGTGGGTGTTGATGGTCTTTGTTATTTAAATAATAAAATAAACATCATGATAACACCTACTACTAGCTAGCTTTTCTTGTGAAGAAAAAAAACAAATTGGGAAGAAAAATTTGTCTACTCTTTGCCCTCCCAACCGGTTTTCCATACACCATATTAGAGAAAAAAATTTCTCTAATTAATTCATTCTCACTTTTTATGAAAAACCTCCCTTCTCTCTCTTGTTCTTCACAAAACTCATTTTTGTGAATCTAATTTGTTTAAATCAAACACTAATAATACTAAAAGTAGTATATGAGTATTAGTAATAGATTTTAAGGTAAACCACAATATAAACATCTAGTACATGTTAGTTTGTGGGATTAAGGGATAGTTTTGGGTGCAACTAATTGGAGGGCTTCTAATTTGAAGTCAAGTATGTTCATCCATTAATGGAAAGCTCAAGAACTAACAAGAAGGAGATCTTGTTGGTGCCCAATATGACCGAAATTATTATGGTGAGAAAATGTTTTCTTATCTTCTTTTATTAAAGTTTGCATGCATAAAATCCACCTTTAATTTTATGACAAATTCATTTTACATATATGAGTATGTTAGTATGTATATGAATCTACATTTCCTTCAATCGAGGCCCGAAAGACGAATTTACGAAGCTTTTGAAGCCAAGTACCTGTTGAAGTGGTCGATAGACTGATGCTCTTGGTCGATAGACTAGAGTACGATTATCAGAAGCTACTGTACAGCGAGAGTTGGTCGATCGACTGGTCACAGTGGTCGATCGACCACACCGTGATTTTGACGCAAATTAGAATTCCGAAGCCCATTGTAATTAGGTTTTAGGAATAAAGTTACGTAAGACTATCTATATAACGTAACATGAGATTTCAGAAGACATGATCGAATTAATTAGGGTTCAATACACAGGAATTGAATCTTTTGATTATTTCATTAGTTTAGATTAATTTTCCGTCAATAAAGTTTTCTTTCGCATTGGGTTTTGATCTTCTCTCTTTAATTCTTCCCTACGGTATTCTCTGTTCCTTCGTTTAATACTTGTTGTTTTAGTTCTTCCGTAGTTTATAATTGCTAGTTTAGATTTCCCAAAGCCAAATTATCGTTCATGTTAGTTATTTATTTAGTTAATTTAATTATGAATTCGATTGCTTTATCTGTTAATTTTATTGCTGTTATTATCACCATCATGAGTAGCTAAATCCTTCGTGCTAAGATGTAGGGGATCTGTAGGTTAGACGGCTTCAATAATAGGTGACATGCCATCGGGGTCTGGTCGATCGACTGGGTCCGTAGGTCTATCGACTGCTCTGCATGGTCGATCGACTACCACGTGTTAGATTAGCTTCGACTTAATTAATTTAATTGCTATTTTTGACGAATCGAGTGCACGCGACTAGTTGAATGCTTAGGAATTGACCGACCCGATAGATCGAAAGATAGGGAAGGGAAATAGACTACTTAATTAAGACGACTAAATTAATGAGATCGAGAGATAAGTTAATTTAGGCTTTTAGTATCATTAATCAAGAACGAAAGTTAGTATTAATGAGACTTAGGGACCCGTAGCTTAGGCCGAGAGGTTGCTACCTGTTAAATTGGACCGAGAGGACTTTTTATTTTCCCGTCTAACACGCTTAAATAAGTTTACTTAGAGTTACCGCCGTCGAAACTACAGTGAACCGACCATCTTAGCATCCCTTTAATATTTGATTTCATATATTTTCATCTATTGCTCATTTATTTGCTTTAGTTTAGTTTTAAATTTGATTGCCCTTTAGTTATAGAACTATTCAAATCAAACCCCCACACAACTGTTACCTTAGACTAAAATTAGACAGCTATTAATTGCATCGCCTCTCTGTGGTTCGACCCTGACTGCCACTAGCTTCTGTTAGTAGTATTTAGGTTATAAATATTATTTTTGATACTAAACGACGATATCAACCATCACAGCCACAGACGAGCCCTCTACTCAGCAGTACAAGGAGGAGGAGGCACCTTCCTCCCATTCATCGTCCCCGTCGCCGGGGTCCTACCCGCAAAGTAGTCCTTGACGTAAGAACTCGGCACCAACCCTGGAATGCTGGCAGCGCCTGCCGCCAGGTTCCAGCAGATCAGCCTTCTCGCCTCGGCCGAGTCTACTCTCATGGCCGTTAACGGCCACACCAAAGTCTCCTCTCCACACGGCAGACCCAAGATCATGCCGTAATCCTCCAAAGTGACCCCGACCTCTCCAAAAGGCATATGGAAAGTCGAGGTCGTGTCCCAGTACCGATCAAGGAAAGCTCGAATCAGGCTAAATTTAGCTCGAATCTTCCGTTCCTTAATCGCCCTCCAAGCTCCCACCAAAGCCCCGAAGGCTCCCAGCTCGAGGATGGCCTTCTCCTCCTCCGATAGTCTCTCGAAGGCATCCATCATCGTCGTATAAACCAGAAAAAGACCTCATGTTCCCGGCCTCCTGTATCAATTCAAAGCAAAGCTATCTTTAGCATAAAGACAAGTGAGAAATGAACCGGCAAACGAATAGGAAAGGTAATGGAAAATGACAAGTTCGAAACTTACCAGACTCCTCGCCGTCCTGTACGACAGGTGGCTTTCTGCCGCCCAAATGAGATGTCTACCATCCTATTTCTCGGCCCACTCGGGTGCACCCACAAGCTGGCGACCACCTCGTCCCACGTTGGCCCTCCTCCGGACCTCCTCAACCTCCTCCTCGATCTCCTCCTGCCTCTCTCTACCCACGAGAGCATGAGAAGGGTCGAAGTCCACAATCATGGGGGCCCTCCCCAATGTAGAAGGCACGTCACCTGCAAAATCAACATAGAACAAGGCTATGTCAAGCAATGACAAGCCTCTTTGAGGTCGTTTCAAGCATTTTCAAGCCCTAAAGGCGGCTTTTCTCGCCATCTTTGGCCACTTCTTTCAAAACCCGACCACACATGTGGAAGGTTCGGGCAATTCAAGTCTAATTTCAAGCCTAGTCGCGGGTTTGAGTCGAAATTTCGGCAGCATTTCGCTATAATAACGATTATGCCCTAAAAAGTGTCCTGAAAGAGTTGTCACAAATCGAAAATTCGATATAATAGCAAGTTTACCCATTACACAAGGGTTCTAAAACACCAAGTTTCATCAAAAATGGACATTCCTAAGGTCATTTTCGAAGTGATTTTCGAAATAGTAGAGAAACCGTCTCATTTTTCGCCCAAATGCTCAATACTTGACGAAAATGCAAAACGAATAAATGGTTATGTTCCTAATATTGCCAATTGTCCATTTCTAATATCAATTTTATCAAGCAAATTCATTTGAGGTAAAAGCCCCAATTTTTCGACATTAAAGGGGAAGGAACCCTAATTTTTCGGCCCTAATTCAAGCACAAACGCGAATTTAAAGCAAGAATGAGATATATACCTCGATTAGTCATGATTTATGGCACGAATTGATCAACTTTTGACAAGTTTTGGTTAGAATTTGAGAAGAATTTGTGTTTTGAAATTATGAAACAAACACACTGTTTATCGGGTTTTCACCCAGACAGGGACAAGCCCAAGAAAAGACGCAGAACTAGCCGCGCCCTTTCCAAATGCCGCAGCTCTTCCTGCGCCTGTTCCCCAACGTCATTCCAGATCAAATCCAAAAATCCGTTATAAGTTTGTTATTTGTGGGCCCAAGTTTTGTGCGCCTCTTCTCCAACATCCTATATTATACACTTGGTTCTTTTGGGCGTTCTTTTCGTCCAGACCCGCATTTTCTTTCTGAACGGACTGCCAAGCCGTCACATTTTATTTCGCAACAAGGACTCTTTTAAACCCAGTTCACGAGCTTCTCAGTTATTATCATGACTTCGCTATCAGTCAAGCCTCTTCATTTTCCTCGACGGTGCTAAGACACACCTTTATCAATATATTTATATTCCCAGGGAGAGTTCATGACAGCCGATGTACTTCTCAAGAAGTGGAGTTTGTTTGAAAGCAGACACATGCAGATCTCCCAAGAATGACCCAATCCAGACAGAGTCATCCATATTTTCCCCAGCAATATTTTGCAGTGTTGCTCATGACGATCAAGATGTTCCTAGTCGTCGACACATGCTTTCTCAGTGATATTTTGCAGTGTTGCTGTTGATAATCAAGACATTATCTATTTCCCCAAGCGAGATTTCGTTGCCATTCACAGCCCACAAATTTCTCAGAAGCAGAGTTCGCTTGAAGACCGATGCAAGTAGATTCTCCAGCAGTTCTCCCAACGTCCTGCTGACCTCCTTCAAATTCTTCAGTTCTTTCAGATAATATTTTATCTTTCAGATAATCCTCAAGCCTTCAGACACCCAAGTCATCTTCAGACTGAAAAGTTCTCCCAAAATGCCTTCAGTCTCGTTTCACCCAGAAGATTCTCAGGTATGATTTCTTCTTATGGCTGGCGAGCTTCCTTACGTAGTCTAATGGACTTTAAACGAGCCTCCCCGATAGTCGACAGACTCTAAAATGTTCCCGACGACAGGTCCTTGGTTCAGTCCCCTTGAGCCGCCTCGCGTCGCCATAGTCGTCAAGTTGTAATCTTTGATTGACCTGATGGCTATACTTTTAATTTCGCCTTGTCTAAGCCTCAGTCAAAGTGGGGGCTCTATAGATACCTCATTTCTACACCTTCCGCCAACCACCCAGTGATGATTAGGCCGCATGTTTGGTACGCGGAACAATTTATGACAGTCCATAAGTTTATCATCAGGTGATATCTCAAACACTTATGTCTACCTCTTGGTCATCATCTACGCGCCGATACGGTCGTTTTGACAGTAATTAGAGTTCATTTGGAGTCCGGGTCAAAAGCCGCTTCATTTTCTAAGAAACCGTTTAAAATGCCGAGTCGGAATGTTTTAGAATGTTCTAGATATTTATTCCTAAATTAAATTTTATATCTTTTGATAAAATATATCCTATATATATCATATTTTATGGAATAAGGAAGCAGAGATCTACCACAATTTCATAATAGAAACGCTGAAATCTTTCTTCCGCAGGAGGAAACCTCTGGGGAAATGACGCAGCAGGTGCTGCGCCTCTTGGAAGGACCGCAACAGCTGTTGCGCCTCTTCTTCAGCCTATTTTAGCTGTTTACAGAATATTTCCGTGATTTCTTTCCAAATTTCGTGTCATTCTAAAACTCTTCGCATTTTTTGGTATAATTAGAGACCTCCGGTCTCCATATTTTTCACGCGAGTGTCCGCCCTTCTCTTCTCCCTTTGCACTCAAGACCTTGCTCTAAGCTTTCGATGCATACGTGCTTGATCAATTGACCACGTACGCTCAGATTATTCTGAGTACCAGTCACGTTGCATGACCGACCAATTTGACCACTACACATCAATCAATTAATCTAAAATTCTCCAACGAGGGCACTTTCTACATACATTCGAGTCGAGCAATCACTAACGGTAACTTAGTCAATCTCATTTCGTCAAACGTGTAAGTCTGAGGGTGTAAATCCCGTCTTTAATTTATTGTATTTTATTTTTGTACCCATTAATGTAAGGTTTACGTCAAAAGTATATTTAAAACCGACTTAGAAAAACCTTTTTGTAAAACTGTTTTTGCATAACAGCAGATACCAGATGTCGAGAAGAAACGCAGCAACTGCACCTCTTTGAAGGGTCGCAACATCTGCTGCGCCGCTTCCAGAGGTTGTCGCTGTTCCTGCTCTTCTTCTTCTTCTTCCTCGGGTTTCCGTTATTTCATTCTTTTTGTCTTGTTTTTCTTATTTTCTTTTTTTTTTTCAGTACATAAACCATATTTTAATAATTCATTTTCAACTATAACGTTTTATTTCGACTTAAATCCCTTATAACTAGGGATGGCAGTGGGTCGGGGACCCGACCCAGACCCTTAAGGTCGGACCCTAATGGGTCGGGTCCGGATCTGAATTTTTGAGACCCTAACGGGTATGGGTCTTAGTAAAATATTTAGGGTCCGGGTCTGGGTCTAATTTATGGGACCCGGACCCGACCCGTAGACCCTTACAATTTATTAAAAAAAAAAAAAAAAAAAAAAAAAAAAAAAAAAAAAACTTAAAGTTTTAACCTAACAAATCAAAGACAGCCACACACCGTTCCATTTTCTTTCCTTTTATTCCCAATTCTTTCCTATAACCTAAACCCACGTCTTACCCTAAGCCCTAAACTGAGACGACTGACGATGACGGTGACTAGCGAGGACGATAAAAGGCTAGCATAGAAGCTCGAATAGCTAGAAGGTTAAATCCCTCCTTTTATTCGTCTTATTTTCTTCGAAAATAGGTTTAATCAATTTTTAAATTGAGTACCACTACCCAGAATTCATGATTAATCTGAACAATAAGTCTTGCTGAAGACGGGTCGGAGCAAGTGACGGATAATGCCACTCACAAAACGAATAGGGAGACAAGGTGGGAGCACTCCCATGTACTTCCCTCTCTCCTCTATATGGGTCATTTGTGAGGGAAAATGGTATCCGTCACTCATTTGTGACGGATACGTGCCGTCACAAATGAGATTTTGTGTGATATGAATCTGAATTGTTGATTTTGTACTTGTACTTAAACTGAAATTCATGATTGATTTTGTACTTGTATATTCTTCGAAATTGGTTTCAATTAGGGGTGTTTATGTTTTATTTCACCACTTGAAGTTGCATAAGTGCAATAAGTGTGGTGTGTGTGTTTTATTCTTCAACCTTGAAGTTCTCTGCCATTGACCACTGTGTACACCTCTCAAATTTTAAAAAAAACGCTGCTACTCCTTTGGACCCGTGCGTAGACCCGACCCGGACCCTCTGCCAAATCTTTGATTTATCAAAAGGTAAAATATTCCACAATTCTTTTTTTTTCTTGTTCAACCTCAGACCCGCGGGTAGACCCTACCCGGACCCGGACCCATCGGGTATGGGTAAGGGTCCGATAATTTTAGACCCTTTAGGGTCTGGGTCGGGTCTGGGTCAAATGTAGGTGGCACGGGTCCGGGCCCGGGTCTTGCTGGACCCGACCTAGACCCGACCCATTGCCATCCCTACTTATAACTCGATATTTGCGGGTTTTCGTCATTAAATCAAACCCGGATTTTGGAAACTCGATTTGTTCATATCAAGTTTCTGGGATTCATTCCTTGGTACATAGTTGCCTTTATTTAATTTCAGTTAATAAACTTTATTCTATTTTCCAGTTTGTTTCTTTTGTAATTCCGACATCGTATATAAATCCAATTCGTTCTAACTCGTTCTAACTCATTTTAATCCGTTTTTTATCGTTTTTATGATGGTTCCAGATGTAATTAGTATGCTAAATCACTTCCACTTGAGTCTTAGTATCAATAATTAATCGTAATTATACCAACGAATATTAACAGACCGCGGTTCTGACTTCACAGCCAGAGCTCAACTCAAGAACAGACGCAGAAATAGTTACGCCTCTTCCAAGGGACGCAGTAGATGTTGCGCCTGTTCTGAGATGATTTCTGTTTTTGAACTTCCGTTCTCGCTTTGACCTAGCCTTTAATTACGTGTTTAATTAACTAATAATCGTAATATCACCCTTAATCTGACCTATTTTATTACTTTAATTTATACCCCTCTTTTATTTCCTCCTTTTTATCTTCAAAATTCCGTCTTAAGTGTACTCTTGACGTAAATCAATTGACCTTTGTAATTCATTTGTAATTTCAATTATCGTTGCTTATTTATTGTTTTCATTTATGTATGGTTTATTTGCTCGTATTCACGTGTAATCATTTTAAATCCCAATTCGACATTACTAACTGCTAAATTATTTGCTCACCCACATAGTTTAATTCACATGCTAGGATTAATCTGTGGATGTTGCATTGCATGCATATAATCGACAACATATCAAATATGAATAATTTCCCTAATCATTAGTAGAGGCCGCTATCGAGGCGGGCGGGATTAGGTGTTCAGTAAAAGAACTTCCTAATACGTACCCTCACCCCTTACTCCAGATCTCTGTGAACATCCGTGTTCATTGGCATCCATGAAAGTCATTCTAGACATAGAATGCTAAGGGTAACGAGTTTTTGGCGTTCATGTCACTATTTTGTGTCTTGACATGGCATGAGGTATTCCAACGGTTCCAATTTTCCATAAAATTTGGTGGCGACTCTACAAATGCAGGCTTTTTCAACCTTTCACCGGTTTCAATGCCTCACAAATCGGCAACGGCCCATGACGTGCTTTGGCAATCCAAGGTTCCGTGGGAGAAGTGCCGCCGCCTTAAACATCATAACGCGCGGGTGCGCGCATCGTGGGTGGCCCATGTCCACACATATATGTAGGCAAAACTCATCTATATTCCAATGGAATATATTTCTTGGTGAATATTTTCATATGACCAATAATTATAATCGTCAACAAATAAAATGATGACATACTCATGCTTATCACATCCTTTTAATGTGTTGTATAACATGATGATACATGTAAGTTGACAATAATTCAACTTACAAATCAATTATTCCCTTCAAGGTTGATAAAATATTCAACAACTCTCAAATTAGTTGTACTGTTTAACCATTCTCCAGGTATCATATATTGGTCATATGATCACTTTTATTTCAGGACTAAAGTAAATGTCCTATTCCATACGGAATATTAGTATTTTAAAATAAATACATCACGTCCTCGTATTTTACTAATACCGGTGGCATAATTTTCTCCAACAAATTCATAATTTATTAAATCTCATATGCCATAGTTTTATATGTTGTTGACAACCAATTGAATAAAACCCCGAGTTTATTCTAGTTTTAATAATCACCATATGATAAATGTGAATTGCAAACACTGTGAACTTCAGGCCACAATTTTAATATCTGTAAACATTATGAACTTCAAGTCATAATTTTGTATATGTAAATACTATGAACTTCGAATCATAGTTTCATTATTTGAAAACACTATGAACGTCAAAATTTCAACCAATAAATAATTTTCCTTTCTCATATCAAATTTCGAGCATATATGATTCTCAAACGACTTTTCATGAGATATTGTCATTTCTTTCAATGAACAAATTTTGGCTCAATAAGGCCACACCATTCAGCTCAGTTAAGGCTTCTTTACTTGCCTAATCAAATGTTACATTATTAGGCTCAATTAAATTAGAAATTCATGTAGCACCATTTTATTAATCAAAATGCTGACGATTACAGACCGAACCTTCAAATATCAGCATGGGCGGATTTACAGGGGGTGATGGGGGTGACCTCTCACCCCCATTATTTTTCAGGAAACAAATTATGAAGGTTAAAAAAAAATGGTGAAAGATCTTGAAAATGGATGTTGAAGGAATGGTGCGGCAGTAACAAAAGTGAAGTATTTGTGGTGCAGAAGGAGATGAACGAGATATCAATATAAATAGTTGTAAGTAAATTAAAAAATATAGTAATAGTAATGGTGTCTTGTTGGAAAAGAGAGAACAGTAGAAGACTAATGAAGAGATGAAGAGGATGATGAAATATTGAAATGAAGTGGTAAAAAAGAGCTGTTTTTAGGAATAGGAGTGCTTTTTATGGGGAAGAGGGGAAATTATATTTTATTTATCTTCCTTTTAGAAGTGGGAAATGAGCTGTACTTTTGTGTAATAGGCTAATAGTCTAATACTAGAAAATACCGTATGACTAATGGATTACACAGATTCTCGTTATAGACGGACACTATCCGTCTATAATAAAAGACGGGTCAAATACAATATCACTTTTTTAATAAGACAAACAATAAGTGGGGTGGTGGGAGCAAATAATGTCACCATTTTTTATTGTATTTGACCCGTCTATAACAATAGACGGATATACTCGATATACCCGTCTATAGCAAGACTAATTGAATGGAGTAAAGGGGGAGAAAAAGGATTGTGATATTAAATTCATTTTCTGCCTTTCTTCTACCAAGTCTAGCGTATTTTTTTCCCCATCTCAATAATAAAAATTCTCGTTTAAAACGGGCGTATACGTTTTAAGTTTAACCCCTCTCTGATCTAGTAGTAAGAATAAGACAAAAGCATAATGTATAGCATATGGGTAACAATAAAAGATGTATCTTATATACTCAAATTGGATAATATTTAACCCGTTTTCATGTTAAGACGGAGCTGTCTCTTTAAAAAGTGTAAATTGTCAACTATAAAATCACATAGGAGTAATAATTATTTTTCTACGGAATAATAACTAGAATCTCAATCTTTTATGATCATGAACAAAATTAGATTAAAAAAGAGTTATTTTTTTCAAATACTAAATTTGTCCACCACCATAGGAGCGATTCGAACCGAGTTCGAGCCAAGTAATTTTCTACGAACTCGAACCCATTCTTCACTTCCAACCATGTGATGCTCATCACACCTGACCAAAAAACTAACTTATTTTCATGACCAAATAACATATTTTCCTTGTGGTACTATAGATAGATTATCTATACTCGAAGTCTAAAGTTTTTAAATGTAATCGGTAGTTTTGTTTCTTATTGTGCCTACCCCTTACTCAAATCCTTCGTTCGCCCCTGGGAATGATGTATGAATGCTATACATTTTATTGAACACCCGTCACCCCCATTCAGTAAATCCTAGATTCGCCACTGAATATCAGTCATGAGGTAATGTGCCAGGCCAACAATGTTCTTTCACACACAAAAAGAGCCATCGCTTAAAGACTTATTTATAAGTCAACTTGTCAAATAAATAAACACCATTACATCTTTTTTTAAAAAAATTCCATAATCCAATTATTCCAAGTGTGCCCATTTATAGTTACCACTGCCATGCAAAACGGCGTGTAATCTTTATTATTACTTTTCTAGTAATAAATATACGAGAAGAGACTTTACCCATCTCCAACTTTGAGCACATATGATATATTTTTTTTTTCAATGGATGAATTTGGCTAATAAAGGCCGCATCATTATACTCAATTAAGGTTGTACCATTAGACTCACCGAGGCCACACCCGAAATTGGGCTCAATTAAGGCCGTATCACTCGGCTTATTCTTTATGTCATGTCCTCGACCTCTGCTACTTTCAGAGTCTTTATAAAATGTCACATTCACCCCAAGAAATGGACATAGCCAGTTGAAAGATATTTTGAATTTCAATAAGATTTCATTATTTTGTTCAACTTCGGGTGAACAGTAATCAATTCACGAATAAATTTGTCCTTAATAAAGACCGCTTTAAACTCAATCTCAATTGCGGTTCATAAAATCGTAGCTGTGAACTTCTGGACACTGGCATTTACATGTGCACTTCTGGCCACTTACACTTATACAACTGATGAGACGATGTTAAATTATTATACAACTTTAAAACTTTGAACTTCAGGCCAAAGTTTTAACATGGACATATCTCTCATCTTTCTAAAATAAATCTTTTGGAATTTCGGGCCCAAAATTATATGATATGATATATCCTTTCTTTAAATTTGTTTACCACATATATGAAGCTTTAGGTCCAATAATACATACATAAGTGATAAATTTCATATATACTTGTACACTATAAATATCATTTTATCATTAGTACGTAAATAAAATTATACGTCAATAATTATCAATTTTATGATTTTAGCTCACTTGTACGTACTGCACAACTAATAAATGTGTGAAGGATAGAGTTTTATAACACCAACAGTGGATTGGACGAAAGCAAATAATGAAATCTCTATTTACCATAGTGATCAAATTGCCAAATTTTAATGTACGTGCATGATTTACGAAATTTCATGATTAAAGTCTTATGGCCAATAATTACGGTCATTATCAATTGCCCAATAATTACAAACGGCAAGAGTCACAAGGATCCTAGCATGTTAAATATGATGAGTAATCATGCATATGGAAAGAAGGTTTAAAATTAGGGTTATTTTATGAAAATACTCTAAACTATGAGGGTCCTTCTCAAAATACTCTAACTTATAAATTAACTATGAATATTACCAACTAATGTACCATTCCCCCCATAATAGAACAAGTAGAAGGGCTACCTGCTAATCGGGTCGCCTTTGTTTAAAACAGATAAATTAACTTATTACCTTTCTTTTTTCTACCTGCCTTGCCTTTATTACCTTTTGTTTCTTTTTTCTTTTGCCTTTTCTACTTCCACTCCTCTTCCTTCCTTCTTTCTACTGCACTATAAACTTACGCCATTATTTATCCTTCATCACCATCATTGATATTTCATCACCATTCCTAATTCCACTTTGCCCTAATTTCAAGTGTGACTGACAATCAAACTGCATCATACTAAATGTCAAAGAGAGCGGTAGCAGCAAAAATAACAAACCAAATTATAGTTCAAGTGTGACTGACAATCATTTTTGTCACTACAGATTTGAGAATGCTTATTGAGATGCAGAATCTGTTTTCTTCAACTGTGACCCCTTCAATCTTTTTTACTTCTTCTCCAACTCTTTGTATATCTGTTACAAATTCCAATAAATACAAAATGGTGCGATTAAACCGAAACATTGTCAATAAAGATGAGGTAACCTGTATAACTCTCAGAAGAATATATTAAATTAATATCCTGCATAATTTCGAAACACCAGGTTACCTTCTGAATCTCAGGCAAAAGGTTTTTAACAGGTTGAAAGATAATGGCCTTATTACCCTATAATTCCAAATTTGTTTTGAAATTTCAGAGATTGGTTTCGTTAAGAACTTGTGACTATTGTAACATATATAGAGATGGAGCAGTATCAATAGAAATAATAAACCAAATTTCCAAGTTGTAATCAGATAATTAGAATTCATAGAAGCACAAATTATAGTTACATGTGTGACTGATAATCATTAAATTTACACAAAAAAATTAAAAAGATTGCGTCTTTACAACAAACTGATCAAAGCGAACTCCAAATTTCTAAAGAATCGGGCCTCTTTTGTGTTACGTTGATCAACTGCAAAGCGAGCAAGAGAGTAGATCTCAACATAATTAGGAGTGTCTTGGGATTCACGCACTCCACCTAGAGTAGCCATGTTTGATGAAGGTTCACTGCAATACCCGCTTGTGATTGCTTATTGGGATTTTGTAGAAGATAATAAAAAAATAGAGAGAGAGGAGAAATTGGATGTATATCAGTTGGAATGTAAAGTGAAGGAGAAGTTGTAAATAAATAAAAAAAATGAGCCCCACCGCTAAGGTTACCTGCTGCATCAGGTAAAAAAGAGGGGAATTCTGTTACAAGAGAAGTGGTGCATTATTTGGTAATATTCACAGTTAATTAATAGGTCAGAGTATTTTGAGAAGGACCCTTATAGTTCAGAGTATTTCCATTATATAACCCTTAAAATTATGATATACCAAAATATTTCGTATTCAGAACTGCAAATATTAGCAAAATAACATACTCCGTAATTAATATCATCCAAATTTAACTAGTCAACGCTTTGACACAAAGCAAAATTAAACAGTAGCAATGATTATTCATTAGGGGCACGTTGGATCAATGGCATAAACTAACCGTTATAAAGCAATTTAATTCGGTACAATTATATGATATGAATTAAATAAAACATACCTGAATTAGCAAAATAATGTAATAAAATCTGATATGAACCTCCATATTATCAGATATGAATAATAAATAATCGTCATTAATTTTATTTGCCAAGTCGGTTAGGGTTCGTGCTGATAATGTGTTGTGAGATAAAGACTAGAGATAATTATAGAGAGAAGGTAGAGAGAAGAAAAGAGAGACATAACCATATAGTATTCCATTATGAGGAGGTATATATACGCATACAATGCGGGTAGATTTTCCATAAGATAATACACTCTATAATATTCTAAGATATGGACATCCATATAATATTATGCTATAATATTTCATAACAAAAATGAATTTTTTGGTAATCTAATTTTTGGAAAAATTGAAGGTATTTGGCTATAGTTTTACGGCCAAATTGACATGGTAAAAAAAAGTAGAGTGTTGTGGATATATTGGTAAAAAGGTTCTACGGATAAATTGGTAAAAATAAAGAGTTAGACAAATACATCCAAAAAGGTGACATTCCCAATAATTAATGTATGCTTAAAAATTCAATTTTTTATTTACACCATCTTTCTCACTGTATTCTCCCTCGGGCTCCTGTCTGTTATCATTTGCATTTACGCGTTTGTCAATGCTCACTTTTTTTCGTTAATAGTTTAGTTACGTATTTCTAAAAAAATACTCCCTCCAATTCTACATAATTGTCCCATTGTTTAAATGACACAAGATTTAAGAAAATGAGTTAAATAATGCAAACTATTGTTGTGAGGTGAGGTAATTCGAAAAATGAACACTTGATTGTGTTGGCAGTGTCCTAGATGGCAGTAATTTGGCAATAAAAAATTGTGACCTACCTGCACAATGTACATCATGTTTTAGCATAATCATGAGCATTTTACAGAAAAAATAGCATTAGATGAGTCTGTTGCTAACCATGAAATTAACATGGATAATTTTAATATTGTCACCAACGCAAATGTCAAAGTGTAACAAAAGAGCTTCGTATGATGAATGGTTGTGAAAAAGTGCAACATAAGAGGTTTATCATTAGCTAAGATCTCTTTTAACTCGGTAAAAACCACATTAGACAGTACAGTTTAGACAACTAGAAGCGTATCTGATAATCCGATATATAATTTGGAGCTAATTCCACTTCATTTGTAACTGTGTATGTTTTATTTATGTTCAAGCTTCTTCTACGTGTCTTGTATCACTAGTTGTATTGTATTTGTATTTCCGAGCATTCGAGTTTGTGATAGTATGTGTGTTATTTATAAAGGTGAAGGGATCATCTAGGGTCCTTTGTATCTTTTCTCCCATATTTGTAAGATGACTCATGCTTCCTTACACATTCATTACAATTGAAGGCTATTTTTATTTTTCAAATAGTTATACCATCTCTGCTTGATTATAAACATATTGTATTATAATCCATGTTTTCGTATCAATGATATTTTAATGCATTTGTGTCGGTTTATTTGAAAGTAACGTAATGGGGAGAACTTCGTGGTCGGATGAGAATTCAAGAACTTTACTTAATATTTTAAATGAGGAGAAAAATAAAAGAGTTAGCAAATTTAATTGGGAAAACATTGTCAAGATATTTAATGTACAAAAAGAATGTAATGTCACTGGAAAACAAGTCCAAAATCATTATACAGATTTGAAAGAAAGATACAAGTGTTGGGAAGAATTGCAAGGTTTAACTGGAATATCATTCGATCCTATTACAACAAAAAATGATGTAGAAGAGAAGTCTTTGGAGAGATATAGAGCATTCATAGAGTTAAAATTATTATT
Source organism: Silene latifolia (assembly GCF_048544455.1). Taxonomy (NCBI): domain Eukaryota; kingdom Viridiplantae; phylum Streptophyta; class Magnoliopsida; order Caryophyllales; family Caryophyllaceae; genus Silene; species Silene latifolia. Next base: position 27,504,245 of record NC_133528.1, read on the forward strand.
AACTCATCTTAAAATTACATTCTTACCTTTAATTTGCTATATTATTAATTAAATCTAAATTTAAGGCATAATTTGTTTATACAACGGAATGCAAAGTATGGTTTAAAAATAATCAAACAAGAATTGGCAAACGTTGATAAAATGAGCAAACTATTTGATGGAAAATTTGCGCATGGGGTGGGTGGTTGTTTTTCTCTGGCGATGGCAAAAGGGCCATCTTATTTGAGTAGGCGAATTGAGGATCTTACTATTGATGAAATATCTGAAGACAATGAAGTGTCAGGTGATGATGAATTTTAGGAAACCATGTTGGGTGATGAAGATAAATCTCCACCAACTTTAGTAAACCGAAAGGTTTCTGTGGGAACCTCACGTAAACGAAAAGTTGAAGAAACCATTAGTCCAGAAGAACGTAAAAGAAGGGAAACTAGTTTTTATAGTGTTATCTCACTATTGTCAGGAACCAGTGTTGGTTCATCAAGTAAGCCTTCTAAAGCTCATATGGTTAGTGAAGAATTGACTAGAATGAAAATTGCAGAAGAATTGGGTGATGCGTACTTTATTTTCGCTGTCAGTTATTTAAGTGACAAACACGTGCCGAAGTATTCCTTGCCCTTAAAAATGATAATCATAAGCGGATCTATTTGAGGATGATGGACATAGATCCTTTGTTTACTCGACTTTACTAGTTTGTTTTATTAGTAAGCACATTGTAGTTTCAAGTTTGTGTGTTTGAACTTTTCCTTTTCATGTGTTTTAACTTTTCATTTTCATGTGTTTCGACTTTGTGGTTAAGATACTTGATTGGTGTGTCATACCGAGTGGATATTGCAGAGCATGTATTACACCTTGGTTACACGTATTTGATTTCTTACGAGGAATTTATTCATTGGTCTGACGAAGGCGAGATCGGTGCCTCTCACATTGCTGTTTTTATGAGGTAAGAAATTTAACTTTTTATAATCATAATAGTAAGCCTCCCTTGTCATTTTGAATTTTGTTTAGTTCACTTGTTTTTATGAACCACTTGAACAAGTTTAGCGCAAATTGTTGTTAGGTATTTCAGTTAACTTACTGAGACTATGAAGTCCACTAGTTTATATGGGTTCTTGTACCTGAGTCGTTGTCTAAATTTGAGTTGTACCTAGTGAAGATTATCGATCAGATTATATTGCTAGAGATATGATATGTACGGAGTGTTGTAGGGGTCGAAAGCTTATATTTGCAGCTTATCCCGAAGGGTATGCATAAACTTTACCTTTTTCAAATTTCTATTTATTTATTCCTGGCTAATTACATGGAAATATTCTCATTGTTCGCTTTTTTAAATCGAAGTGATCATTGGATTTTGGCTACAATTAGTCCATCTAAAAGTATAGTGTAGATGTGAATGCGTGATCCTTCTGGATATCCGGAGCCTCGATAGTTTTTCGTGGAAACCATTACTAAGTAAATCATTTATATTACTAGGTAAATCATTTACATTTGAAATTAGTAGGTAAATCATTTATATTTGATATTTGTGATTTGAATTATGTATGAAGTGACGACTTATTCTAGTTAAATGAAAAATAGGGCCTTCGAGGAAAGAAACGCTATCGATCTACTTGCCAGGTTCGAGGCAAAACCACTTACTTAGAAAATAATTCAGGAATTATATCTTCTTTATTGTCAATACTTTTTTTTTTCAAGAAAAGATATAGCAGCAAAGCAGCTGTTACACCAGCTATTTTTTCTTAATACTTGCTGGGTTCGAGGCAAAACCATCTTTTCCTTGCACCTTCCCACGAAATACTCTGTTGTTTCTGTTTTAGCAAATACTGTAAACCGTAGCATCAAGGCGGCAGTTACACCAGCTATTTTTTAAGTGTTTCTTGCATTTTTTGTGAGATGACCAATGGACCTCCCTCCAAAGATTATATGTCCTCCCTTGAATACCTTAACCACTAACTGAAAACCAACACTTGAAAAAATTATGAGTATGAGCTTCCATATCAAATTTGCACAACACGCATCGTTTATCAAACGGAGCCCCCTATGACATATTTGATCAACGGTGGGAAACTTGAGATGGATGGCCATTGGAGTTGTGAAACTGTGCCTTGGTATTACCTCCTTCCTCCAAGTAGCCTTAGCTCATTTCACTCTTGGAAAATGAGGTCTAAAGATCTCATAAGCTGCCTCTAAGCTGAATTTTTCACCCTTAACACATAAGTAGAGGCAATCCTTAACTGCATCAATGCTGCCTCCTTAACATCCTTATGAACCCCGCCCAAATATATATTAGTCTTCTCAGTATTGTCAATACTTATTATTATAATATTATATTTCAATAATTGTTTTTGTCATAAAGACTAGATATAATATATATGTATATCTCATTTTGAGTTTTTATTTTAGTGTCGTCGACAGCCTGTTGGGAGCGTATTATGCGGATATTATGTTTGCCGTTATATGTTAGAGATCATCAGAGGAAGATATATAAATATTCTCCCAAATGTATGTTTTTTCTTAATTTCAATTACTTGCATCTCTTTGCTTTTCGCATTTTCATTTTAGGTAATTATTTTACTTTAGACATCATATCATATATAGTATATATTAACTACCTTTTTTTGGCGCCGTTTGTATATAGTTCATACTTAACGCCTCAAAGGCATATATATTTTGTTGAGCAAATTGACGAGGTGCGGAATATTTCGGCTGAATTCATACTCCAATTTGAGCCTAAAAGCAATGGTTGATGAATATGATTATTACAGTTTGATTTATTTGCACTTGAATGCGACTAACTGTAACATCCCCATACACCAAGGTGCCTTACCAAGACCACCTTAGGTATAGAAGTGCTACCATCTCGGTTACCCGAAACAATGTATATCAAATTAACCATAAAAGAACATACTTTAGATAATTAAGTTTAACGATTACATAACCAAAACTGTAAAGTGAAAGCACAGCCGTTCTAAAACCAAACTACAACTAAAGTGCAAAAGGTATTATGATAACAAAGCGGAAGACTACTATCAAACTCGTGGCGACTCCATCCCCAGCTAATCCTACGTGCATCCATAATATACCTGCTAAACAACTGCTCACCACCCCCGAATGGATCACCACAGTTTTTAAAACATTTAAACGGGGTCAGTTACTGATTACACAAAACAAGATACACAAGATAACAATACACACACAACTCCCAACTCCATTATATCTCCACACACCTGACTACACACTAGAGTGTGTAGTCCTGCCAAAATAACCATCGCAACAGATATTCCACGCCGCCAGTAGGGGACCGCAGCCGTTCCCACCTAAACCCCGCTCATTTCATTCGAGCGATAGCCCATGTTCCTTAATGTGCACATCCCCTCCTGTGGCGGGTTCCACAGAGGGCGAATCAAGGGTGTGAAGCCACTACCGCAAGTGACTCCACTCAGCCGAGGGCGCACCTCGCGAACCACAGACAAACAATCACAACCAACTATAATATCAACAATTACCAATTCCAATACGATATAGACAAATGTTATTAATCAACAACCACCAACAATCAATCAACCAACCAACATATATGTAACCAATAACTGAGTAGGAAATCCAACCTGGAAAAACAATCACCAAGATCGTCACAAACAGCTAATCAAAACTGTTCTTCAACGAAATCACCTCCTATCAAACATACAATCATACAATCAACATCTAATAATCACAATACTCCCATAACCCCCAATTTACCCAATTAGGGTTTTAACCAAAATTAAAGAAACGATATAAAAATTATATTAGGATCTTACCCACAATATGGCGGTCTCAACGGCGTAAAGAACACAATGATTCGACGACTCTAGCCCTTAGGATTTGATAGAAATGCGAGAGAATGATGCAACGTAGTTTTGTTTTCTTTTGTGAAGGTTTTAAAACAAAGTAGAAAGGTAAGAGAAACTGACGGAAATCTTTATATAACCTTTTCACGCATTACTGTCAAACCCGGCAAAACCCGTATAACTCGACTTACTCGATCGAGTGAGTCACTTACTCGATCGAGTGACACCTACTCGATCTAGTACCCCACTTACTCGATCGAGTACCTATAAGACAATACACTATTTCGAAACCAAAGCTTACTTACTCGACAGAGTAAGCCTTACTCGATAGAGTACCCAACAGTATAGAATACCGTAGTATTACAGTCTTCCCTCCTTAAAACGAACTTCGTCCCTGAAGTTCAAACCCAACCTATAAAACATGAACTCCTAACACTAACTCCACCAACTATGACTACCTCCACAACATGGCTCACGATATCGTATCAACTACATTATAGCCTCTCGCCCATAACTCCATACACTATCAAATACCATCCATAAACGCCTCTAGCTCCGTTTCATTAACATATTATCCACTATCAAATCCAACATCAAGAGTATCCACCAAGCAAGATCAACCACCAAACGGAATGTTACTATCTACCACCCATAAAATGAACTTCGTCCTCGAAGTTTACTAATACTCATAAACATCATCATCTAACAGTCAACACTATCGAAGTATACTCATACTCCTAAACATCATACTACTACAAGCACGGGCACGGCCTTTAATAAAACCAACCACAACAAAGATCCATCCTTTATGCTACACCAACACTCTACTTCCAATTATACTACAGCATGTACAACCATCAAACTCTCTTTGTTGTATCCTACTCCTCTTAAGATAAAGGTTACGTCCTCATAACCCACTAATACTAAATCCTTAGTTGTATCTTCTCATCACCACCACATGTGAATGATAACCGTCTATAAACTCCACACTTACAACCATTCCTATATCTAAGCCTCTCTTACTTTAACAGTTCTCATACCTCAATTCATTTGGCACACCACCTAAACTATACCACAGAATCCTTAGCATAACCAATACTCCAACTCTTCCACATTACCGCAAAACGATATACCTCTCTATATAAAGCACCTATCTCCAAAAGCATACTTACGATCCATACTTGTTACACACACTCACACTAGATCCTCAAGTTCTTTTCTTTTATTATCGCAAAACTCATCCATAACTTAACATGATACTAATTCCCAACACTCTATACTCACTGTCTTAATAAAAGATTATGAACCATCTGCATCTTCCAGACCAGTACATCACATATTCCACAAATCATTTGCCATTACTATGTCCACCAATGCCTCATCTAAAACAAGGTCAAAAATACTGTAACAACCTCTCACAATTGTGTCCCATAAACGGAATATTACTATATCACGACAACAACTGAAACATAACCAACTCTCTTTCATACCATACTCTACCCTCACTCCCAAGCCAAAACTGGTAAGAAACGTCAATAAACAAAACAACCGTCGATCTGTCCAAACTGAAACTCACAGGAAACAGCAGTAAACAAAATAACAATTTATATAACTGGTATACACTTTTGAAAACTCGTCTCATAAGTATCACCTCTACTCCACCATAACCGATGACGACATCACAACACCGCCACCAACAGCCGCACCGCAGCGCGAAAATACCCGCATCACAACACGAAGTACCGTGCCCGGATCACCACCCGAGACACAAAAACCACATTGATAGTCATCGCAACTTATACGACCCCATAAACACTGACTCAGTATAACTTCCTGGACAAGAAAACTTACTCAACACCGCTTTACTAGATCACAACGCAACATATTACACGGAATAAACAGATAAGAACTTCATGAATATCATCCATACCTTTTCACGGAATAACATATATCATGAATACATATACAAGTATAACTAGCCATGTCAGATCACTCAAATTATTACTTTTTGAATATCATTCCATTAGGTTACCGAAACCAACATATATTACAGAACATTCAGATAACAACTTTATAACTATCACACCATACCACTTCTCGTGAGGTCAGAACCTCACACAAACATTTATACACATCATAGACCCGTAATCACATCCAACTGCTCAATCCTGATCACGTAAGTTACCACTTGATAAAGGTTATCGCTCGCCCGAGTTTAACTCGCATGCCCTTCATAGCACATTCTCCCATTCGCATCACTATCACCTCATCCTGACAAATGTAACCATGCCATTAATACTCAACTACTAGTAACTACCTCCTACGCCCACATCTCATGCACTCTCACAACCATACATATCAATCCGGCCTCTACAAAATCAACCTCTTTAGAATGGCTATCTTTCCTACTTATCATCACCCTTAACCACTAGTGACAACACCACAACACCACCACCGTTCGTATAACAACTCTCTTCACCCACCTCTAAATATCACGAATCCTTTCCCATCTTCGGTTAACATCCCAAATATCGAACGTCAAATACATCAACAAAATTTACCTGAACATTCATTCCAATCCTGTCTTTAATTGTATTGTCACCACCAAAATATCGTACCGTGCAAATACTCTACCAACTTTTTACTCCTCTCAATTCCCCGAAACTCATGACTAATATGTCGTCCTGAAATTCCTATATAATCATTAACTCACACCCTCATGATAGTATCATACATCTCGACGATTACTTATTTCTATATCACATAACTCCAGTCAACATTCTCCTAGTTTACTCCCCTCATTCTTTTCTTTTTACACTCGACAAAATCAATTAACAATTCAACTCCTTATTTCTTCTACCTAACTCAGTGCTCCGGTTACCTTATCATTGCTCCAAAACTCAAATCCCTTTATTTCATATCAGTACCTTCTCAATCTTTCTTACCATGGATCTTCTCTCATCATGCTATCACGCACACTCGTCACCAATCCGTCCACACAAGCAAGGTTTACTCTTCACCTTTTTTTTGCCTCTAGAAACCAAAACTAATTACATACCATTAATTGCCCAAGGAAATCACACATTAGTTTCACCTCTTGATAATACAAATTCCTAAACTCGACCATTATCTACCCATCGCAGCACGACTTGATCTCACTTTACACCATTCGTTTCCATCCCTCTATAACGACCTTCCATCAATTATAACCGTAATCAACACAATCCTAACCATCTCCCTCCACAAATCCTTACATATTCCAATTTTTCACTATTCGTATCTCTCATCTCATCCTTTTCATTCTCACGTTCCTTACACTTACATCACCCCTTGCCCATATACACTTACCTCATATTACCCAAACTCGCAATCATATCACTCATAACATCTCACAAAACATGCTCCATACCTCAATAAACTCATCAATCTTACCTTCCCCTTTTCCACTATCCAACACAACCAGATATAACTCATGTCCTTCCTACCAAACTCATACCCATCACAAGGTGTTACTTATTACATCATAAGATCTGGTAACTTACACATCAGAACCAACACATACGTAAAACAATGCATAAAGAACCAAAAGTACACCTTTGAATTAAACATGATAAGCGACGAGGTAAAAAGATAAGCATATGACCCAAAACAGGGGTCACTAGATCGAGTACAGCCTACTCGATCGAGTAGGTGAAGGTTAACAGCACGTATAATGAATTACCAGGGCTACTCGATCGATTAAGGTGTACTCGATCGAGTAAGGGCTACTCGATCGAGTACCCTACGCATTTCTCAGCACTGTCCAATTTTCGTAAAACGGTCATATCTCACTCGTTTCTTGGTCATTTTGGGCGTGTGACTTATTGTTAGAATCGTTAAAGAACAAGCTATCACCTCCATATAAAATCACATCAAAACCATATATATCTCCAATTATAACAGTTTAAAGACACTTCTTTGTGATTGAACAACATAACTATTTGATTTTCCTTTTCAAACAACTTAAACATCAACAAAGTGAACAAAAGCTACTCGATACTTGTAAAACCAGTATCCCTAACCACATGTTACTATCTACCAAAAGCCAAACAATAACATCTATCATGTTCATATAATATTCAACTTACCAATCACGTTCTGCCCGCACGCTTTTATTCTATAACTTTTCGCAACAAAATATATATGTATGTATACATCAAACGCAAACATTATATTCATATGTTACTAACATAACAACATTATAAAAATTCACTTCCGTCATATAAACATGCTTAAATCACGAAATCATATTATTATGCAATATTACTTCACCTTTTTCCACCGAATCATCCATCATACACTTTATCCAACATATGCATATGAAATAACAGTAAACAAGTATCTTAACCACTAATCATATTACCATATACGATTACTTTCATCCTTTTCACCACATCCTCCATTCAACCATATACCATTCCTCCATATCATATTCATATAAACATACCATCTATTTATGGAATGGGGACACTGAGTACCACAGATCTCCTCTTGTGGCCTGGCATGATGTGTGTTGCAGCAAAAAGGAGGGGGGATTGGGAATCAAAGAAGTTGGGGTGTGGAATGTGGCCACTGTTGGCAAGTTAGTTAATTGGATATATACAAAAGCAGACAGACTGTGGGTTTTATGGATAGACCATGTGTATATGAAAGGCCTTGATTGGGAAAACTATCACCCTTCTCAAGATTCCAACTGGAATTGGAGGAATATTTGCAAGGTTCGTGGACTTCTCTCTGGTGGTTTTCATGGTAATCAATGGGTAGCTGACCCTAAGGGCTACTCTATAAGCTCTAGGTACCAATGGTTGCAGGGTTCACACCCCTCTGTACCTTGGTACAAGGATGTATGGAATGATTGGAATGTTCCCAAACAGGCTTTCATTGCTTGGTTGATTTGCAGACAAGCTCTGAATACACGAGTTAAATTGTCTCAGTTGGGAGTGGTTGTTACTGATAATTGTGTTCTTAGTGAAGGGGGGCCTGAAACTCATTCTCATTTATTTGCTGACTGTGCCTATAGTCAGCAAATTCTTCTAGGCTTAGAAACTTGGCTCCAAAAGAAGCTACTAATTAGGACAGGAAATTGTTCAAAATTGCAGATTCAGGTGATCAGCCTTACTAGAACGATTTACTGGTATACTATTTGAATGGAAAGGAACCAATGCAGACTGGAACTCAAGCTCAGGTGCCCTGCTCAGGTTATCAAACTTATACAGCAGCAGGTCCAGGGTAGAGTCAAGCAGAAACTGAAAGAGATTGTGCAATCAAGAAACAGGCAGTGGCTAACTAGCATTGACATTAGTATTTAGTGTAGGTGCTATGTAATGGTCCTCTTGATGCGGAATTCTTGAACAATGTTGTAATGTTTTTCTGATTAATTAATATATCAAAGCTCACATTTCACGAAAAAAAAAACATACCATCCATTATGTATGTATATATATATATATATATATATATATATATATATATATACGCAACATAACTGAAATAAACACATAGCGATCCCAGGACACACCCCATAGTGACCGATTTAAAGTTGTAGGGCGAGTTCGCGACTTTAGGACGTCTCCCAAGCCTTTACATTAGCTTCTAACAACTCCTACCCGGGTTCATTTTAGTTTGACTCTCTAGATTCATTGGGTTCATTAGTTACAGGTTCCAAAATTGTCGCTCTGATACCACTTTGTAACACCCCCATACACCAAGGTGCCTTACCAAGACCACCTTAGGCATAGAAGTGCTACCATCTCGGTTACCCGAGGCAATGTATATCAAATTGACCATAAAAGAACATACTTTAGATAATTAAGTTTAACGATTACATAACCAAAACTGTAAAGTGAAAGTACAACTGTTCTAAAACCAAACTACAACTAAAGTACAAAAGGTATTATGATAACACAGCGGAAGACTACTATCAGACTTGTGGCGACTCCATCTCCAGCTAATCCTGCGCGCATCCATAGTATACCTGCTAGACAACTGCTCACCACCACCGAATGGATCACCACAGTTTGTAAAACATTTAAACGGGGTCAGTTACTGATTACACAAAACAAGATACACAAGATAACAATACACACACAACTCCTAACTCCATTATATCTCCACACACCTGACTACACACTAGAGTGTGTAGTCCTGCCAAAATAACCATCGCAACAGATATTCCACGCCGCTAGTAGGGGACCGCAGCCGTTCCCACCTAAGCCCCGCTTATTTCATTCGAGCGATAGCCCATGTTCCTTAATGTGCACATCCCCATCCGCAGCCGTTCCCACCTAAGCCTGATCTCTTTGATGATTGAAAGGAATTTGTTAGTCGATGATGGCAAGTATATAAAAGTGGACGAACAAGTAGGAATATGTTTAAACATATTTATGTTTTTATTTATACATATTGGCCAAAGGCTCTTTTTATCGTGATGTTGCTGATAGATTCAAGCATTTCATATCTACAATATGTGTGTATTTTAAAAAGTGTTGGATGCCTTGGTTATATTGTCACATGATATCATTAGACCACACCGCGATCTAATTAAGGTGCCTCCGGAGGTAGAAAATAACTCACTTTATTGGCCTTACTTCAAGGTAATATTGTACCTCGTACATTCACCTATTTTTTATTTTATTTTTTACTACTTTATGTCTTTCAGTTTTAACATCTCTATTATTACTATTGTTCCGGGTGTAATTCCGGAGCAGGATTATGACCACGTAAGCTTGTAGAATGATGTCTTTGCTTGTCTCTTCTTTTCGCTCTCTCCTGTAAGAGTGAACAAACTGAGGGCTCGGCTTGGTACCGAGCGTACTCACTCCGACGCTCAAGTCAGTAAACTTAAAGAGATAAGTTGTGTGTTAACTTGGCAAAGAATATTGTAGAGAGATAAGGGAGTTTATACCAGATTTTCGGTTAGTTTTGGGATCGTTTTCTCAATGAGAGAAGTGGAGTATTTATAGACTTTCACCTTTTGTCACGTAGTGGCCAAGTGGCTAGCAGATGGAAAGACTGTTCTACCCTCGGCCGAGGGACCCATGGCAGGCCGGCTGGCCTGGTTGACTCCATGCCGAGGGGACTGGATGTGAGTACGCGGATATGCCTCTCGGTCGGCTAGTTGCCGAGACCGAGACCCAAGTGACAGGCCGACAGGCTGCGTCGGTTAGGATGTCTAATACGTTGACTTGCTGTCTTTTGGCTTTGACCTTGCTCAATATGTTGACTCGGTCAGCGGGTGCAGAATATGCCCCATCAATTTGCCCCCAGCGTAGTCTATGCCGTGGTATGAACCTTCGATGAGTGTTGAGCGTATTCTGCTCATGTTGAGCTTCTTCCTCGGCTTGGTTCTGTTCAGGCCGTACCATATCCCCCCTCCACATGGTTGTGTAATGGACATCCAATGTGGAAAAGGAAAATGGCGCTGGCCGAGACCAAGGTTGAGAGTGTCGTGTGCTTTTGATTGCCCCCGGCCGGTGCTGCCAAGCTTGGTTGATCAGCTGGCTGTTAGCAAGTAGATATCAAGGAGCGTGTCGAAGAAGATTTGTTACTGTATGTCGATTGACATTCCGTGGCTGCATGCTTGACACGTGGCTTGGTGCTGATTGGTGGACGCTTCATGGGCTTTGCTCTGATTGGTCCACTGAATGGGTTTTACTCTATAAATAGAGAAGTTATCCCCGCATTTTGGCCATCAAACTTCATTTTCTCAAAAAATTTCCTCTCTTCTTAGCTTTTTCGAAGAAATTTCTCTCTAGTCTTCAAAGCGTTACTCGGCGTAACACTTTCTTCTAAGGTAAACAAACAAATTTTTCCCAACTTTTTACTTGTTTAAATAATTGTTGTCACCATGTCTTCTGCTGATGCTCAACCCAGTACCTCTGCGCCGGGGGGCGAACCGTCGCGTCCTGATGAACAGGAGCCACTGGTTGTCACCCCGATAGGGTTCGGGGGGCGCTTGTCTCCTTCTCCTGAAGTTGATGAGAAATATTTGGAGGGTTTCGATGATGATGATGATAAAGAGGCCCAATCCGACTCAGAGAGGCCGCGTTATTCGTGGCACGGCGAAGCCTGTTCGATCAATCCTGATCGTGTTTGGACGAATAAGTTCGTTAGTTATTCCGGGCCTGATCTTTTTTAAGACCATTACTCCTTCGGCAGGGGGTATAGAATTGTTGTCCCTGAGGGTGATCAGGCAGTCTGTTGCCCTCCCGAAGGCTATATCGGCGTGTACATCAGACATCTGGAGTATGGGCTCTGATTTCCTCTTAATGAACACGTCGCCGCCATAATCAAAGCCATGAACGTCGCCGTGGCACAACTGCATCCGTTGGCCATTAGGACTATTATTGGCTTCGTGTGGCTTTGTCTCTTTAAGGGGGAGGCCCCAACGGTTAACCTGTTCCGCCGGCTTCATCATCTTTCGGCAGACTACCCTAGGTGGCATGGGGTGGTACGGCGTGCGAGACGGAGCCGGGTTACGTGATCGTCTCTAGGCGACCTCTTGCAAGGACGGAAGGGGCGGTGGGTATATGTTGAGGTGCGGAGGACTATCCTTTGCCCGGTCCTTCCGAGCCGCGTCAACTTGCGGTGTGAGAATCAGGGGGAGCATGATAGATATGTCTCCCGGAATAAGCTTAAGATGGACGCCAAGAAGGTCTATCTTAAGGAGGACGAAGAGCGGGCAATGAGGCTGTTCGAGGCTGAGAAGGATGGCACGCCGAAGGGATGGATGCCCCCGACGCAGATCGTCCTTCAAGATGAGCTGCTTTGCCACGTCGGCCTCATACCGGCCCTCGGCCAGGGTGAGTAGGGTCGGTGTGAGGCCCACTTTTGCTTTTTATGCTTCTGTATTTGCCCCGGTTTACTTATTTTACTTAACTCTTGCTTTGTTTCTTGCAGATCGATTCGGCCAGGATCTCTCCGTCTCTATCCTAAAAAGGTTGGGACTCGACCAGGGCGGGAGAGTTGTTGAGCTGCATCCTAAGGCCACGCCACGTGATCGCAGACCGGCCCCGCACGAGCTTATAGAGCAGGCGATAAAGGCAATGGATGTGGCGGCGGCTAAAGCGGAGATTGGCGGTAACGTGCCGCGCCGGAGACCAAAAACAACGTCTGCGGCGGCTACGACGCCAACTCCTATTCAATCTTCAATCCCCGCAGTCCAAAAGGAGCAGGTGGTCGTCAATGTTGAAGAGGACGTCACCGTTGTGGAGGGTCCTCCTCCTTCAAATAAGAGGAAGGAAAAGACGCCTGCTGCTGCTGTTACCGAGGCAGGGAAAGAGAAGGGGTCAGCCGACCCTCTACCCAAGAAGGCTAGGACCGGTAAGGATCTAACCCATCGCTCGGAATTAGCAGGTTCCCTAGGCGTCCCTGATGACAGGCTTTCTGATATGTCGATGAATGTTGACATGGATGCTTTGTCTGAATTTTTTGTAGATCAGCCGCCGCCAGCTGTCGTTCTCACTGAACTGCAATTGGAGAAGCAGCCTGTGCAGACGGGCGATAGAAATGTCACCGTCGACTCCTCATCCCAGAAGGTTTCCCCCGCTCAGCTTACGGCGGAAGGCATAAGGTTGTCCAAGAGGCTGGTGAAGTGGGATGAACTAGCCGGCGCTCATATTATGGAGCAAGAAAAGGTCATGGCTCGAGCTGCCCCTGCGCTTGAACGGCTTAGGCTCGAGCTTGCCGCTGCTAAGAAGGAGGCCGAGAGGTCAAAGGAGGACTTCCAGGCCGCCATGAAGGACTTCCTCACTGAGCGAAAGATTAGGGAGGACGCTGAGAAGGCGGTCCTAGCCGAGAGAGCCAAGGTTGAGGCTGCGGAGGCTGACGCCGCTAAGCTGCGGGAGGAGCGGGACAAATTTGAGGGCGGCTATAAGGCCGTGGTTGAGCAGAAGGAGAGATGGAAGACTCTGCATTCGGCTGAGGCGAAGGAGCATAAGAACACCAAGGCTGTCCTTGCTCACAGGGAGAAGGACATTGAGACGCTGAAGACCGTCATCATCCCTGACATGTGTGCCCAGTACCAGGGATGCAATTAAAGAGCTCGTTCCTGAAGGCTCCTTCCCGTGGCAAGATTTTGACCGGCTTCTAGATGAGAAGGCCGCTGCTGCGGAGGCCAAGGCCGCGGATGAGGCGAAGGCGGCGAAGGCGGCGAAGGCCGCTCAGGAGGCTGCGGAGAAGGCGGCCCGGGATGCAAAGGTGAAGGAGGCCAGAGAGGAGGCTGAGAAGGCAAAGGCAAGTGAAGCTGCCAAGCTTTCCTCTGGGCCGCCCACCGTTGGTGATCTTGCACTGCGCCGGTGGTGGCGAGCAAAGAACAAGCATAGGGAGACGGGCGGTCGTCACCAAATTCACCCGGCCCTTCTGACAGCTTCAGCTGTTCGGGGGCCAACTATTGAGCCTTTCTTCCCTGCCATCCTTTTGGCGCTTCAAGTCTTATGTTTGTAACCTTTTGTTGTACCTTCTTTTTTTTTTATAAACTTTGGTAGGTTGTGTTTAGGCTATCCCTATGGGGACGGCCGTCGACTTTGTTTTGCCTTATAAACATTTTCAATAAAGTTTGTTTATTTGCCTCCGGCTTGGCCGAGGCTTTGATCTCATTCTCCATTGAGTTGTCTTCTTACGTTTTTAACATATTGAGCGCTTTTTCGTTTTTACCTTCGGCCTGGCCGAGGTAGTTAGATTGCGTATCTCAACTGTACTTAAACGTTTTTAAACATGTTGGCATGTCGGTCGCTTCCTCCTCCACTCCCGGTCTTAGCCGAGGCGGTCAGATTTGCGCTTCCCAACTGCCGTTGTGAACATGTTAGCGTATCGGTCGTTGTTCCCCGTCACTCCCGGCTTTGGCCGAGGCAATCGAGGTTACGGCTCGACAGCGTTCGTATCTATAGACATATTGATCGCTTCCTCTGCCACTCCCGGATTGGCCGGGGCAGTCAGATTTGCGTTCTCAACTGTACTCATACGTTCTTAAGCATGTTGGTCGCTTTCGCGAGTATCAACTGCATTTGTAGTGATTTGCCGGTGGCGTCTACTAAGCATGTTGGTCGCTTTCGCAGTATCAATCGCCATTGCGTGATTTGCCGGCTTTGGCCGTGGCGTCTACCTTGGTACGACTACAGAGGGGACTCTTCATTTTGATGGAAAACTTGGATCACTCTTCATTAGATATAATCACGCGTTGGGTTGCCCACAACGGTCTCGGACACCTCCGCCGCTATATGAAGTATTTTCTAAGGTTGTCTGTGTTCCAGTGGCTCATTAGAGGCACTCCCTCCATGTCTGTCAGCCGGTACATCCCCGGCCTCATTTCTTCAACCACTTTGTAGGGTCCTTCCCAGTTGGCCGTCATTTTACCATGGATGTTTCCTTTGTTTGTTGCGGCCGACTTTCTTAGGACTAGATCTCCTACTCTTAAGTCCCTCTTGTGGACCCTACGGTTGTATGCACTTCTCATTCGGTTTTGATATACTGCCAAGTTGAGTCGTGCCGTATCTCGACTTTCTTTAACCAGGTCTAGGGAGGCTCTCAGGCCTTCCTCATTTTCGACTGGGTCAAAGGTTTGCGTTCTAAATGTCGGCACCGCTGCTTCAATTGGCAGGACGGCTTCAGACCCATAGATTAGGTGGAATGGACTGTACCCTGTTGCTTCTTTTTCCGTGGTTCGAAGTGACCACAGAACGCCGGGTAGTTCATCAGCCCATCTTCCCTTTAGATCTTCAACCTTCTTTTTCAACCCGTTCAATATTGTTTTATTAGCTGCCTCCGCCTGCCCGTTGCTCTGAGGGTGGCAGACGGAGGAGTATGCGAATTTGATACCGAGCTCTTCCAGCCAGTTCATCACCATGTCACTCCAAAACTCTCGGCCGTGGTCAAATACCATGACTTGCGGTAACCCAAAACGAGTTATGATGTTCTCCCAAATCACCTTTCTTACGGCCGCCGTGGTCTTGGCAGGTACCGCGACCGCCTCGACCCATTTGGTGAAGTAGTCAACGGCGACGATTAGGTACTTCCTTCCTCCGGAGGCCGTCAGAAATGGTCCTAGTAAATCCATCCCCCATTGTGCAAATGGTAGGGGACTAAGTACCTGTAACACCCCCATACTCCAAGTGCCTTACCAGGACCACTCAGGTATGAAGACATTACCATCTCGGTTACCCGAGGCAATGATAATCAAACAACAATAAAGAAACAACGTTTATTATAAATAATTTAGTGAATAGTTACAATCCTCAAAACCAAACCAAAAGTACGATACATGATTCCAAATCGATTGTTCTAATCGAAATGTAAATAAACTAAAAGGCTACGACGGAAGACTCCTATCATCATGTCGTGGCATCCCGGACTATCCCAGTACTCATCTCAATACGCTCAATATCTGCTCACCATCCCCGAATGGATCACCGCAGTTTACAAAACAACACCGGGTCGTACTAATCACACAATCAATATGTATAACGACGATAAGATAAACAGACAGACTTAATCACACACACACACACAACCAACCAATTCCCATCATCTCTATATCGATCGTCCTTTGGACCAGCCACCGCCGAGTGGGGGACCGCAGCCGTACCCACCAAATCCCCGCTCCACATAGTGAGCGATAACCCTGTCCATTAATGTGCACATCCCCTTCCGTGGCGGGTTCCACGAAGGGCGAAACTAGGGCGTGAAGCCACTCCCGCAAGTGACCCCACTCAGCCGAGGCCACGCCTCGCGAACCATCATCAACGATCACAACCATAATCACAGTACAATTATTATATCAAACAACCAAATACAATACATCAACCAATATCCCATTATGGGACTAATACTGAGTAGGAAATCCTACCTGGTATGCACACAATCAGACGGTCTCTACAGCTGAATCAAAAAGCCTCTTCTATGAACCCTCCTCCTATCATACAACACATATAGGCTACCAATCACATACTACACATAAAAACCCACAATCTCTAAATTAGGGTTTAACCAAATCAAAGGAAATACAATAAAAAGGGTATGTAGATCTTACCCTCGACGCAAGGAACTCAACGGTATAAACAACGACAAGAACTGACCGTCTGAACTCCGGGAATTGCTAAGAATGCGATTAGGAAGATGAACTTGTTGCTTTCTCTCTTAAACAGGAAATTAGGTTTCGTAAAAGTGATTTAAAACAATGACGACGAAACTTAAATACCTTAATCGCATAATTAACAAAACCCGAGAAAACTCCCCGTAAAACCGGACACTCGATCGAGTACCTAAGGTACTCGATCGAGTACCCCTTACTCGATCGAGTGCCTGACTACTCGATCGAGTACCCAACAGTCGAAACTATTTTTTTTCGCAACTTACCCTTACTCGACAGAGTAAGGGCTACTCGATAGAGTACCCCAAGACTTATAAATACGGAGTATTACAGTCTTCCCTCCTTAAAAGGAACTTCGTCCCCGAAGTTCAACCCATACATAAAAACAACCATACTGACTCGACCAAGACACAACAACTTAGCTAAGGACTCAAGAACTCGACCGAACATAGAACATGAACTCTGAACACCCACACCACCAACTATGTTTACTTCCACATATATATCTCTCACGACACCAACTCCATGCATAACCAACTACCATCCTCTAATGCTGCTAGCTCCATAATATCATCAACTATCAAATCCAATACCAAGACACTCATAGACATCAAACGGAATGTTACATTCTACCACCCTTAAAAAGGAACTTCGTCCTCGAAGTTTACTCACACTCGTAACCTCATCACCCAACTGTCAACACTAGTGAAATATTCTCACACTCCTAAACATCACGCTACTACAAGCACGCTCATGACCTTTAATAAAATCACCCACAACACGAATCGAACTTATATTCTATATCAAGACTCAACTTCCGAATATATTATCATATGTACAACCATCAAAATCTGTTTTATCGCATCCTACTCCTCTTAAGCCAAATGTTACGTCCTCGTAACTCACTAATACCCAAACCATATCTATATCTCATTACCCTCTGTACCACCACATGTCAAAGATAACCGTCTATAAACCAAACACTCACCATTCTTATAACTCACGATCCGCACTCGTTACGTACACGCACACTAGATCCTCAAGTTCTTTCCTTCATTACCGTAAAACTCATACACAACTTAACATGACACTAATTCCCCAAACACCCTACACTCTTGTCTGAGAAGCACATGTTCCACGAATCATTTTCCATTACCATGTCTACCGATGTCTCATCTGAAAACAAGATCAAAATTACTGTAACAACCTCTCACAACCGTGTCCCATCAACAGAAAATCACTATACCATGACAACACAAAAACATATACAACTCTCTTTCATATCATACTCTACCTCATTCCCAACTTAACCTGGTAAAGAAAAATCAATCAACAGACAACTGTCTGTCTGCACAAACTGAAACTCGCAGGGAGCAACATCAAACAAAACAACAATCTATATATAACTGGTATGTACTTTCGAAACTCGAATCATAATCATCCCGCCTACTCCACCACAATCGGTGACGGCATCACAACACCGCCACCAACAGCCACACCGTAGTGCGAAAATACCCGCATCACAACACTATGTACCGTGCCCGGGTCACCACCCGAGGCACCACAACCACACCGATAGACATCACAACTGTATACAATTCCCATAAACACTGACTCAGCATAACTTCTCAGACAAGAAAAACTTACTCAAATCGACTTTATTAAATCACCACGCAACATATTATATGGATAAACAGATAAGCATCTCATGAACATCATCTCTACCATTTCACGGAATACACATGTGTTATCAATACACATAAAATTATAACTAGCCATGTCAAATCAATCAAATTATTACCTTTTTGGATATCATTCAATTAAATTACCGTGTCCAACATATATATTACCGAACATTCATAAAACAACTTTATAATTATCACACCATACCACTTCTTGTAAGGTCAGAACCTCACACTAACATTTACACATAACATAGACTCGTAATCACAACCAACTAGTCAATCCTGACCACGTAAGTTACCACTCGATAAAGGTTACCTGCCGCCCGAGTTTAACTCATATGCCCCTCATATCATATTCCCCCATTCGCACAACCATCACTTCCGGCCAAATATAACCATACCTTCACTATTCAACTAATAGCATCCGCCTCATCTAACCACATCTTATACCCTCTCACAATCATACACAACAATCAGGTCCCTACCAAATCAACCTCTTTAGAATTGCTACCTTTCTAATATACCATCACTCTTAACCACTAGTGGTAACACCACCATGCCACCACCGTCGTATATAAAACCTCTTACACTCATATCAAAATAACATGGTTTTTCTCCTATTTTTGGTTAACATCCCAAATAACGAACATCAAACCCATCCACAAAATTACCTCAACATTATTCCCAATACCATCTTATTTGCATTGTCACCCAACTCTCCACCAAATATCTCGTATCGTGCCAATACTACACCAACTTCTTACTCCCTTAATTCCTCGAAACTCATTATCAATCATGTTGTCCTGAAACTCCTATATAACCTTTAGCTAACATCCTCGTGATACTATCACACATTTCGATGATTCCTTACCTTTATATCACATAACTCCGGTGAACATTTTCCTCAGCTTACTTTTATCCTTCTTTCCTCTTTACACTCAATAATACCAATTAATAGTCCAACTCCTTATTCCTTCTAGCTAACTCTTTAGAAATCCAGTTACCCCTTCGTTGCTCCAAAACTCAAATTCCATTATTTTCTACCGACATCATCTCACTCTTTCTTACCATGGATCTTCTCTTATTATGCTATCACTCACACTTGCCACTAATCTATCCATAGAATCAACGTTTAATGTTCAAACAATTGCATCTCCTTTTTTTTACATCTCTAGAAATCAGAATTCATTTAATACCGTTAATTACCCAAGGAAATCACACAGTAGTTTCATCTTTTAATAAACCAAACCTCCCAAACTCACTCACTGTCTACAAATACACCTCGTGACATGTCTCCACAAAGTTCACTATATATTACTCTTCTCAACCCCTTTAAACGAACTTTCACTACATATATCCATAACCCACACGACTCCTAACCATTTCCCTCCATAATTCTTTACACATCTCAAGCTGCCACTATCCACATCCTTACTTTCAATCTTTTATTCTCACGTTCATTATACTCACGTCATCCCTTGCCCATATTCACTTACTTTTACATTACTCAACACACAATCATATCACTCATCCCGTCTCGCAAAACGTGCGCCATGCCTCAATAAACTATACCAATCTTTCTTTTCTCTTTCCACCGTCTATCATAATCACATATAACTCATGTCCTCCCCACCGAACTCATACTCATCATAAGTGCCACTCTTTACATCATAAGATTGGGTAACTTACGCTTCAGGACCAACACATACGTAAAACAATGCATAAAGAAGTAATACAACACCCTTGAATTAAACATAATATGCAACGAATGTCAAAAGATAAA
Source organism: Silene latifolia (assembly GCF_048544455.1). Lineage (NCBI taxonomy): Eukaryota > Viridiplantae > Streptophyta > Magnoliopsida > Caryophyllales > Caryophyllaceae > Silene > Silene latifolia. The sequence continues at coordinate 27,524,663 of NC_133528.1, forward strand.
CATATGACCCAAAACACGCATATGACTGCAGACAGACCCCACTCGATCGAGTACCAGAACCTACTCGATCGAGTTGAGGCTACTCGATCTAGTGCCCAACATGCTCGATCGAGTGCCCCGACTCCAGAACCCAAACAGACCTTCTGATCTCTGACTTACTCGACCGACTAGCCCGGCTACTCGATCGAGTGACCCCATACTCGATCGAGTGCCCAAGGTACTCGATCGAGTGCCCAAAAACACGATTCTGGTCAAAATAACGACAAATACCCACTCGATCGAATCAAACCCACTCGATCGAGTCATGCAGACTCGTGAATACTACCCGCATGTTATCTCACATACCCCAACGTACTATGCATTCATTATTATTTCAACATTATGATTACAACTACGCATTCAAATCTGCGCGACTCCTCATACAATCAACAAAATAATCTACTTCGTGTTATCAAGTGCCACGTTATAAACAACCATCATGCTTTTCATCCAATTCGTTATACAAAACACATATCATTGAACCTCTATTCTTCATGTTACTACTTACCAAAAGCCAAACATTACCATCTATCATGCTCATATAACATTCAACTTTCAATCATGTATTACCCGCATGTTTTAAACTTTCATAACTTTTCATAACACAAACCACACCCATGCACTACAAATCCTATTTCCATGTTGCTAATACAACAACATTACAAATCCACTTCATCACATAAACACTTCCATAATCAAGAAATTCATATCCTTACGAAATTGTCACTTCATCTTTTCCAATCAATTCATCTAGTTCAATCACATACTTCATCTAACAAGCGCATATGATACGATAGTAGACAATTATACGAACTTAATATATAGCTTTACGCAAAAAAAACTACGAAAACAAATCTTATCACACCCCCTAACCACATGTTATTAGGATTGCCTCATTATAAATCATTCGTCCTGCAACATCATTATTCATCACACATCATTATATACGAACTACTTTCTTTTTCTACCGTATCATTCATCATTCTCATATACTTTTCCAACGATTCCAACCAACATGTAAACCAACTATCATGCAACATGCTTTCAACAAACCATATACAAAATCACATCGTCACCATCTTTATCTACACATTCCCCATTCTCCACAATCATACATCCACTGGTTCATACCACACATTACTATATAGATGCACAATACACAAGGTAAACACATAGCGATCCCGACTCATATCCCAAGGTGACCGGTTCAAAATTATAGGGCGAGTTCGCGACTTTAGGACGTCTCCCAAGTCTTTGCATTAGCTCCTACAACCTTTAACCCGGGTTCATTTTAATTGACTCCCTATATTCATTGGATTTATTGGTTACAGGTTTCAGGATCGTCGCTCTGATACCATTTGTAACACCCCCATACTCCAAGTGCCTTACCAGGACCTAGAGCTGGCAAGTCTGACCCGACCCGAGTGACCCGACCCGAACCCGAGCAAACCCGACCCGAACCGAACCCGAAAATATTGTGACCCGAAACCGACCCGACCCGACCCGATGACAACACGCAACCTGACACGGCCCGATTATCAGTGACCCGAACCCGACCCAGACCCGACCCGATATTGACCCGACCCGATACTGACCCGATTAAATTGATGACCCGATAATTATTAAGCTTAATTTTGATCAAAATGAAAGTGATTTTGTGTTTAGATTGATATGTTTGACTTAGTAATGAATTAATTAAACCAAATAATAGGTTAAAAAATAAATTTAATGGTAAAAAATTATAGTAATGCGATTAAGTTACCGGACCCGATTATGACCCGACTCAAACCCGACCCGACCCGATACATCATTCGACCCGAAATGACCCGACCCGACTCGACCCGAACCCGACCCGACTCGACCCGAAAGGGTATGCTGACCCGATATGACCCGAACCCGATATGACCCGACCCGACGTGACCCGACCCAAACCCGACCCGACTGACCCGATTGCCACCTCTACCAGGACCACTCAGGTATGAAGACATTACCATCTCGGTTACCCGAGGCAATGATAATCAAACAACAATAAAGAAACAACGTTTATTATAAATAATTTAGTGAATAGTTACAATCCTCAAAACCAAACCAAAAGTACGATACATGATTCCAAAATCGATTGTTCTAATGAAATGTAAATAAACTAAAGGCTACAGCGGAAGACTCCTATCATCATGTCGTGGCATCCCAGCTATCCCAGTACTCATCTCAATACCTGCTCAATATCTGCTCACCATCCCCGAATGGATCACCGCAGGTTTACAAAACAACACCGGGGTCAGTACTAATCACACAATCAATATGTATAACGACGATAAGATAAACAGATGACTTAATCGCACACACACACACACACACACACAACCAACCAATTCCCATCATCTCTATCTTGATCGTCCCTTTGGACGACCACCGCCGATGGGGGACCGCAGCCGTACCCACCAAATCCCCGCTCCACATAGTGAGCGATAACCCTGTCCATTAATGTGCACATCCCCTTCCGTGGCGGGTTCCACGAAGGGCGAAACTAGGGCGTGAAGCCACTCCCGCAAGTGACCCCACTCAGCCGAGGCCACGCCTCGCGAGCCATCAACAACGATCACAACCACAATCACAGTACAATTATTATATCAAACAACCAAATACAATACATCAACCAATATCCCATTATGGGACTAATACTGAGTAGGAAATCCTACCTGGTATGCACACAATCAGACGGTCTCTACAGCTGAATCAAAAAGCCTCTTCTATGAACCCTCCTCCTATCATACAACACATAAAGGCTACCAATCATATACTACACATAAAAACCCCCAATCTCTAAATTAGGGTTTAACCAAATCAAAGGAAATACAATAAAAAGGGTATGTAGATCTTACCCTCGACGCAAGGAACTCAACGGTATAAACAACGACAAGAACTGACCGTCTGAACTCCGGGAATTGCTAAGAATGCGATTAGGAAGATGAACTTGTTGCTTTCTCTCTTAAACAGGAAATTAGGTTTCGTAAAAGTGATTTAAAACAATGACGACGAAACTTAAATACCTTAATCGCATAATTAACAAAACCCGAGAAAACTCCCCGTAAAATCGGACACTCGATCGAGTACCTAAGGTACTCGATCGAGTACCCCCTTACTCGATCGAGTGCCCCAGCTACTCGATCGAGTACCCAACAGGAGAGAAACTATTTTATTTCGCAACTTACCCTTACTCGACAGAGTAAGGGCTACTCGATAGAGTACCCCAAGACTTATAAATACGGAGTATTACAGTACCGGTTGCAGGTCTCGGGAAGGTGCATGTATTACCGGAGCATGCATCTGACAATTCTTGCACTTCTTGGTTTTGGTTCTGGAATCTTTTAACATGGTAGGCCAGAAGTAGCCGGCTCGGAGAGCTTTGTGGGCTAGCGTTCTCGCCCCCATATGATGTCCACAGACGCCTTCGTGAATCTCTGTCAGTATGAGCTCCGCGTCGGCTGGGCCGACACATTTCAAGAGTGGTCTTATTACGGACCTTCTGTACAATTCTCCTTCAAATACCAAGTACCTTGCGGCGATCCTTCTTATCTTCTGAGAGAGACTGCGGTCCTCCGGTAACTCTTTTGTTAGTTTGTATTTCATTATCGGAGTCATCCACGTCGTCTCGGCTTCGATGTCGCCCACCATGCCAACGGTCTCAGTGATGCTTTTAGCATTCCTGATATCCACCAGCACGGTTCGACTGACATTCTTGATGCTTGAACTGGCAAGTTTTGAGAGAGCGTCAGCTTGGTTGTTCTCAGACCTGGGGATGCACTGTATTTGGAAAGATTTCAATTTTGAGGTGTCAGCTTTTACCCTTTCCAGGTACCTCACCATCCCATCGTCTCGAGCCTCATACTCTCCTCTGATTTGATTAGTCACTAGTTGAGAGTCTGTCTTCAACACAATGTGTTCCGCCCCGGCAGCTCTAGCTAGCTCGACTCCAGTTATCACCGCCTCATATTCGGATTCGTTATTTGAGGCCGAGAAGGTAAACTTCAAGGCGTACTCAAACTCGTCTCCGTTAGGGCTGGTGATAAGGATGCCGGCTCCTGAGCTGTTCGCCGTGGAGGACCCATCGGTATACACTTCCCATACGCCGGGATGTGATTCTTCTTGATATGTGCACTCGGCTAGGAAGTCTGCAAGCGCTTGCCCCTTTATCGAGGGTCTCGGTTTGTACTGAATGCCAAAGCCGGAGAGCTCCACTGCCCATTTGATAAGTCTGCCGGATTTTTCGAATTTTTCCAACGCTTTCTCCAATGGCTGGTCGGTTAAGACCGTCACGGGATGTGCGTCGAAGTAGGGTTTTAACTTCCTTGCGGCAACGACGACAGCGAGGGCTGCTTTTTCGATCAGTGGGTAGTTTCTTTCGGCGGCTAGCAGTGTATGGCTGATAAAGTAGATTGGGTGTTGCTGCTTGTTTTCTTCCCTGGCGATTACGGCACTGACCGTGGCCGAGGTAACTGCTAAGTATAGATATAGCGTCTCCCCCAGCGTCGGCCTAGACAGGGTCGGGAGAGTTAGAAGGTGGGCTTTCAGTTGCTTGAAAGTCGTGCTCTGTTCCTCCCCCCAGCTAAAGTCTTTATTCCCCTTTAGCACTTTAAAGAATGGGGTGCTCTTGTCGGCCGACCGAGAGATGAAGCGAGCGAGAGCCGCCATCCTCTCGGTCAGCATCATAACCTCTTTTCGATTCCTCGGCTCCGGCAGGTCTAGTATTGCTTGGACTTTCTCTGGATTGGCATCAATTCCCCTGGCGCTGACAAGCACGCCGAGGAACTTGCCGGCCCGGACACCGAAGTTGCATTTCATTGGGTTAAGCTTCATCTTATATTTCCTTAGTGAACAAAATGTCTCGCTCAAATCGGCCAAGTGCTCGCTGTCAGACTTGCTTTTTACAATAGCATCGTCGACGTAAGCCTCGATGTTTCGCCCTTTTTGATCTTGAAACACTTTGTCCACCAGCCTAGTGTAAGTTGCGCCAGCGTTCTTCAAACCGAACGGCATCATTTTATACATGTATGTGCTGAATTCACGGTGATGAATGCACATTTAGGCATGTCTTCTTGCCATAAACACCGATGATACCCGAGAAGGCATCTAGCAGGCTTAGCATGGTGTAGCCTGCCGTTGCGTCAATTAAACTATCTATTCGAGGCAAGGGATAACAATCTTTAGGGCACGCTTTATTAAGATTGGTAAAATCAACACACATCCTCCACGCCCCTGATGACTTCCTCACCATTACAACATTTGCTAGCCACTCAGGGTAAGTACAAGGCATGATAAAGCCTGCCTCTAATAGTTTGTCTACTTCAGCTTTGATGGCCTCATCTTTCTCGGCCGAGGAGTTCCTCATCTTCTGCTTGACAGGGCGAGCGGTGGAGAGTACGTTCAGCTTGTGAACGATCATCTTCCGGCTCACGCCTGGCATCTCGGCGGCTGAGTATGCGAAGACATCTTTGTTCTTCCTCAGCAGGTCTAGGAGATCGGCTCTGAATTTTGGCTCCAGGCCGACACCGACAGTTACGGTGCGCCCTGGGTCAATTTTCACTTCCTCGGTCTCGGCTCCTTCGACCATGCCGACGTTGGTGTGCATCGGATCGCCCTCCTGCTGTAAGGATGGGCTCTTCCCTTTCTCTGATTTTTTCGCCACTTTGAGGAATTGCATGTTGCACCCTCTGGCAGATACTTTGACATTGACTATTTCGTCTCTTTCGTCCTTTGAGACGAGCTTTTGCGCTTCCCCCCGGTCCGAGACATACATCAATGTCAGAACCCGGATGGACATCACTGCATCGGCCTCGCTCAAAGTGACTCGGCCTATGAGAACATTGTAGGCCGACGAACCATCAATGACCACGAACTCAGATAAAACATTCTTGGCCGTGTCCGCTTGGCCGAACATCACCGGCGATCGATTGACCCTGGGGTACCAGTAGGCCCAGAGAAGTCAGTATAGCGGGTTAGTGCGAGGGCTCGGGTCTCCAATCTTGAGACCGAGATTGAGATAGCACTCCTGAACATGATGTTTGTGTAGGCGCCTGTGTCAATCGGGCACCTTTTGACCAAGTGGTTGGCTATGTCTAGGTGGACTACAAGCGGGTCGTCGTTTGCGGAGCGACGACTCCCTCGTAGTCCTTCTTCCCAATGGTTATATCGGGGATTGTGGAAGCGGGGATCGCTGTTTTGGGCACAAAGTTGATGGCTTGGTATAGCTCATTCAGGTGCCGTTTGTGCCCATTAGCTGACCCACCGTTCTCGTTCCCCCCGATGACAACCTGGATCACCCCCATCCGCTGGAATACTGATTTTCTATTCGCCCCGTCGGAGCTTGTTTCTGGGCCTCCAGCTACATACTTGTTGAGGGCCCCCTTTCGGATCAGCTCCTCGATGGCGTTCCTCAGATACCGACAGTTGTCGGTCTTATGGCTTGCCCGGCGTGGTAGTCGCAAAAGCGGCTAAGGTCGCCGTCCCCCTCGCTTTGGGGGCCTTGCCCATTTCGCCCTTCATTCTTGCTTAGGGCAAAGACCTCGGCCGGTGATTTGACCGGGGGGTGAGACTGCCATCGCTTCGGGTGTATGGTCCCGAACTCCCCAGGCGCCCGCCGAGTTACATTTCCTATTAAATCTCTCAGGCCGTGACCGATTCCCGTCACGGCGTCCTTCATCTACGTTGTCCCGGCGGCTCCTTCTTTCTGGGTGCCCAGCTTCACTGTGGCCTACCCAGGTCTTGTGATAGTCCTCCACCTTTACGGCTCGATCGGCCATGTTTCTGGCGGTGTCTAGGTTGAGGTCCTCGCACTTGATCAGCTCGTTTTTGAACTCGCCTTTCGGGAGGCCTTTCATCAGTGCGAAGGCCGCCAGTTCGGTGTTCAGCTCACGGATCTGCTGAACTTTTGCGTCGAACCTCTTCACATAGCTTCGGAGGGACTCGTCCTCCCCCTGTCGGATAGTGAGTAGATCCGATGTCTCCATGGCCCTTCTCTTGTTGCAAGCATATTGGGCTATGAAGTTGTCTCTCAGGTCGGCATAGCAGTATACCGAGCCATTAGGTAGCCCCTTATACCAACTCTGGGCCATCCCATGAAGGGTTGTCGGGAAGACTCGGCACCATACCTCATCAGGCTGCTCCCATATCGACATGTACGACTCGAAAGCCTCGGCATGGTCGGTTGGGTCGCTATCCCCTTTGTATGATAGGGGCGGCAGCTTTAGTTTAGTCGGCACAGAGACTTCAAGGACATAGGCGCTGAGGGGCTGTCTGACCACGTGTCGAATGACACGCGGCGATCGGCTCCTAGCAACCTTAGTCCGGCTTCTCTCCGTCTGGCGGGAAGGGCTTCTTGTTGTCCGACTTTGGAGAGTCGGACTTCTCTCATTTCTTCGGGGCGGGCCTCGTTGTTGTCGCGGCGACGCTGTCCTCCCGCGAGTGGGGGAAGGACTTTGGTCTGCCACTGGCACCACGGGCTCCGCCGGCATCCTAGCATGCCCAGCTCCTTGTATTGCTCCGGTCAAGTTGTTCGGAGTCACTTTATGGGCCCTGGTCACCTGTGGAGGCGCTGCCGCCCCTGTCGCTTGAACAGGGATAACCGGCGTACCACCCATCAGGTCCAGGAATAGCTTCAATTTGGCCGCATCGACCACATGTCCCATGACAGTGACTTGGCCGGTCGGCGGCGGTGTTTCTGACTCTCTTGGCATCCCGTACTTCACCGGCTCAATGACTCGGCCGGTGGGGGACTGCCCGATCTCAGAATTAGGGAACGTGTCATCCTGGTAGAATGCAGTTTCGTCACTCACAATTATTTCTTGTTGTTTTGACATCTTCTTAGCTCTTTGAATGGTTTTGTTTTGTTTTTTTTTTTAAGGGAGGTGACTAGCTTTTAGTATCTATTCCCCACAGACGGCGCCAATTGTTCCGGGTGTAATTGCGGAGCAGGATTATGACCACGTAAGCTTGTAGAATGATGTCTTTGTTTGTCTCTTCCTTTCGCTCTCTCCTGTAAGAATGAACAAACTGAGGGCTCAGCTTGGTACCGAGCGTACTCACTCCGACGCTCAAGTCAGTAAACTTAAAGAGATAAGTTGTGTGTTAACTTGGCAAATAATATTGTAGAGAGATAAGGGAGTTTATACCAGATTTTCGGTTAGTTTTGGGATCGTTTTCTCAATGAGAGAAGTGGAGTATTTATAGACTTTCACCTTTTGTCACGTAGTGGCCAAGTGGCTAGCAGGTGGAAAGACTGTTCTACCCTCGGCCGAGGGACCCATGGCAGGCCGGCTGGCCTGGTTGACTCCATTCCGAGGGGACTGGATGTGAGTACGCGGATATGCCTCTCGGCCGGCTAGTTGACGAGACCGAGACCCAGTGACAGCCGCCAGGCTGCGTCGCGTTAGGTTAGTTGTTCTAATACGTTGACTTGTTGTCTTTTGGCTTTGACCTTGCTCAATATGTTGACTCGGTCAGCGGGTGCAGAATATGCCCCATCAACTATTATTCAGGATGCTACTGATGCCATAGATGGAACGCATATAGAAGCAGTTATTAGTGATCATAGTGGTACACCATTTCGAAATCACAATGGTCGTAAGACTTGGAATGTGTTGGGTTGTTGTTCATTTGATAGGATTTTCACATTTATCAATGTGGGTTGGAAAGGGAGTGCCCATGATCTTACAGTATGGCGAGATTCTCTAACTGCCTCAAAATATATTTTTCCTCATCCACCTGAAGGTAAGTATTAACTAATTTTCTTTATTTGTTTATAGCTCATTATTTTGCGATTCTTACGCAAGTTTTATTTTACTTTGAAGGTAAGTACTATTTGGTGGACTCTGGATATCTTAATACTATTGGATATTTGTCTCCTATTTGCGATCCTAACGTCAAATCCCATTTGCCGGCATTTAAACACGGACCACCTATAGAAATGTTAGAACATTTTAATTACCGACATTCTTCATTAAGAATGAAAGTTGAATGTACATTTGGTCAATTGAAGAAAAGGTGGAAGGTGCTGAAAATTATGCCCCAGATGTTACCAAAGTATCAGATGTCAATTATCGTTTCTTGTTCCACGCTTCATATTTCATACGAATGCATAAGCTTGGTATTCCAATTATACAACATGATGCAGTTATTGGGAGAACATATACAAATTTGGATGATAAAGATCGAATGAGCCTTATGTCTAAAGTGATAATGGATATAGCTAAAGCTATTTGGAAAGATAATAATCCCGAAGAGCATGAAGATGGAGTGCCGCAAAATGACAACGAAGAAGAATATATGGAAGTAGATGATCCGAATAACTAAGCTTTGTAATTTGCGTCGAATCTAAACATTTTTCACAACTGCAAGCATTTGATGTATTGACATTAATTTGTTTTTTTTTTTATCATTAATCCTATTTCTGAACTAAACATTTTGTTATTACATACTCCTGTTTATTTTTATATATTTCAAAGAACCAAACAATAATAAAAATAATAATAATAATAATAATAATAATAATAATAATAATAATAATAATAATAATAATAATAATAATAATAATAATAATTTTAATTAAAAAAAGTGTTAATTTTATGAAAAAGCGATACAGTGAAGGTGGCGCTGGTGGTGGCGGAATGGTGGCAGTGATGGTTGTGTCAGCGATAGCGACGACGACACCAGTAATGTTGGTGATGGTAGAGGCGGCGGCGGCAACGATAATAAAATAATAATAATAATAATAATAATAATAATAATAATAATAATAATAATAATAATAATAATAATAATAATAATAATAATAATAATAATAATAATAATAATAATAATAATAATAATAATAATAATAATAATAATAATAATAATAATAATAATAATAATAATAATAATAATAATAATAATAATAATAATAATTATTATTATTATTATTATTATTATTATTATTATTATTATAATAATAATAATTGATAAGTGATAACCGAACTGAACTGAATTGATAACTAAACTGAATTGAACTTTTAAGAACTGAAATTAAGTTCAAAAGAACAGGGCCTAATATCAACACCCAATCCAAAATGCAATCAACACCTATCTCAATTTGTTGTAGGATCATCTGGTTCATCTTTCTTTTCTAGAAAAAAAATGGAGATATCTGTTTCCTAAAAAGAAATTAATGATCCATTTCCTCCGATAAAATCACATTTATATATTGTTTCATTACCTTATCATGCACACTTGAAACTACTTCCTCCCATCTATGAACATGTTTAACTTCGGGCTTTGATTAAAATATTTCTCATATAAAATAATTAAGGTAAATAAATGATCAAAAAGGAAATAACATAATCATTGAATCCCTTAAAGATCACAAATTCTTGTTTCAGACGACCATTTTCTGTCTGAAGTTTCAGACGAAATATGTGACCATTTTATGGTTAAATGTAACCACAATAGTACAGTCAGTGTTACCACTTATGTAACTTGTTTTTCAATAGCGGTCAATCGATTACATTTGGTTGTGAAATATGTGACCATTTGGTTGTGAAAGAAATTAAAAAAAAAAAAAAAGGATCCAAATTATAATTTGTTATATCCGATAATTCGCAAACCAACCGAAAAGAATGAAGACGATCCAAATTATATAATTGGGTTTTTTTATAACTGCTATCACAAGTAAACCAATTTTTGAGAACTGCTACCAAAGATAAAAAAAAGTTTTAAAAAATGCTACCATGAAAAGGCAAAAATACTCCTCTTTTTACCTTCCCCTTCTTAACTATCAGAAACAAACTTCCTTCATAAGCTTACTCTTTCATCTTCCTCACCTTATGACTTCATCAGTTTACTCTTTCATTTTACTCAAATTAATCTACTCATTTCCCAGAATTTAACCTAACATTAACCTTCATCACTTAACATTATTAACCTGGAGAAGACCCTTGTCGACATTTTCTACTCTTCATTCTCAGGTTCGCATTCCTTCTTTACTCTTTACCTTTAATTAGTAGTACAAATTTCGATTTTTTATTGATTTCCCTTAGTTATTTGTTTATTAGATTTGCCTAATTGAATTATTTATTAGATTCCGAGATTTAATTGTTTATTAGATTCCATAAAACCCTAAAACTCTAATTTTTGAATTTTTAATTAATTGAAATTTGTTCCATTGATTTGTTTAATTAAACTTTTGTCTTTGTTATCACTTTAAACCTGATTGGTTAAATAGATTCGTCTAATTTAATGGGTTTCTTTCTAGAAAGTTGATAGCTTTATTTAATATCATACTGTTTACTTTTAGGATGGATACTCCTTTGTATGTTGATGTCAGACTTCATGTTGGTGGGCATTTTGAGTCTATTTCTGGAAAAACCCAGTATGTTGGTGGTATCCTTGTTTTGATGACTGGTATTTTGAGTACCAAACTCACTTACTGCATGATAGTTAATGAAGCAAAAAAACGGTGGGCCAGGATGTGAGTGTCTTTATATGATTTAGGAGGCATGGTTTGACTTTGAATTTTGGGAGAACGCTAGTATTAAATGATAGGGATATTCCTGATGTGCTCAAGTCAAGGGATAAGGACAACAAGGTGGACTTGTATGTCACCACAAGGGCTATTCCTTTTGCAACTCCAAACATCAATTCCCCTCATAAATACAGTACAAAATTGGTGAATGAGCTAGATAAGATTGATGAGCTCACTGGACAAAAAGCTGGGCCTTCCAAAAAGCCATCACCTAAAAAAAGCCCACTCCCAGCAGCCCATTTAGAAGGAGCCCTAGGTTTACCAACCACATTTATATTCATGATTCAGATGAGGACATCCCTCTTGACATACCACCATTACAGGTTATTCACCCAACAACATCAAATACACCATTCAAAATACCCTCAAAAACACCATTTCAAATACCCTCAAAAACAGCATCAAAAATACCTTTTAGAAGACCTGTGACACCTACTGTTCAGGTTCAAGGTGTTGGTTCTGTGTCTAGTTTAGTTGGGGTTAAATCTGTTGATGTTGGTGGATCTAGTGTTGGTGGACATGGTGTAGAAAGATCTACTGTAGGTGGTGCTGCTTTTGGAGTGACTGAGCAGGTGAAGGGTAGTGTGCCAGTTAGAGGACCTAGAAAGGTGAAGGGTAGTGTGTAACACCCCCATACTCCAAGTGCCTTACCAGGACCACTTAAGGCATGAGAATGCTACCATCTCGTTTACCCGAGGCAATGTATATCAAATAGACAATAAAGAAACATACTTTAATAATGAAGTTTAAGTGATTACAACCAACTCCGAAACTGATAAATGAGAATACAAAGGTTCTCAAAACTGTCAAGCGACTAAACAAAATAAGAGAATGTTCGATATAGCGGAAGACTTCTAAAACAGCATCGTGATGACTTATCCCAGCTATCCCATGTGCATCAACTCATACCTGCTCAGCAACTGCTCACCACCCCCGAATGGATCACCACAGTTTTTAAAACATTTAAACGGGGACAGTACGGATTACACAAAACAAACAGCTGCAATAAAACAATACCACAACCAATTCAATTAACCCAAACTCCATCACATCTCCACACACCTGACTACACACTAAAGTGTCTAGCCTTGCCAGATTACCCATCGCAATAGGTAATCCTCGCCGCCAGTGAGGGACCGCAGCCGTTCCCACCTAAGCCCCGCTCATTTCGTCCGAGCGATAAACCCATGTTCATTAATGTGCACATCCCTTCTATGGTGGGTTCCACAGAAGGCGAATCAAGGGCGTGAAGTCACTCCCGCAAGTGACTCCACTCAGCAGAGGACGCACCTCGAGAACCACAGACAAACAATCACAACCAATCACAATATACAATACAATCACCAATTATCAATTCCAATACGATACAAACCAACAACAACTATCAACCATCAACAACATTATGTAATCAATACTGAGTAGGGAAACCCTACCTGAAATAGCAATCACCAAGATCGTCACAATCAGCTAAGCATAATCGTTCTTCAACGAAATCACCTCATATAAACATACAATCATACAATCACAATCTAACATCAACAATACTCCCCAAAACCCCCAAATTACCCAATTAGGGTTTCAACTAAAAGCAATGAAACGATATAAAAATCACAGTAGAAGCTTACCCACAATACGACGGTCTCAACAGCGTAAAGAACACAATGATCTGATGACTCTAGCCCTTAGGATTTGCCAATAACGTGAGAGATGCGAACAACGTAACTCCTAATCTTTTCTTGAAAGGTTTTTAGATGATAAAGAAGTTTAGGAAAAAGTGACGGAAGCCTTTATATTAATCTCGCGTTATTAACAAAACCCGGCTAATCAAACCCGTAAAACACACTTACTCGATCGAGTAAGTCACTTACTCGATCGAGTGCCCCTTACTCGATCGAGTGTCACACTTACTCGATTGAGTACCCATCAGGTATCCTACTGTTTCGTATAAATACATACTTACTCGACAGAGTAAGTCCCACTCGATAGAGTACCCATAGACATAGAAAACCGTAGTATTATAGTCTTCCCTCCTTAAAAAGAACTTCGTCCCCGTAGTTCAACCCATACTCAAAACAAACATACTAACTCGATCAAGACACAACAACGCAACTAAGAACTCAAAACAAAACCCCAACCTATAAAACATGAACTCTTAACACCAACTCCACCAATTATGCCTACCTCCACAACACGGCTCACGATATCGTATCAACTACATTATCCACTAGAAAATCCAATATCAAGACACTCATAAACATCAAATGGAATGTTACATTATACCACCCTTAAAAGGAACTTCGTCCTCGAAGTTTACTCACACTCATAAACATCATCATCCAACTGTCAACACTATTGAACATATAAACATCATCGTCCAACAATCAATACTATCAAAGTATTCTCCCATTCCTATCGAACTACTAGAAGCACGGCCATGACCTTTAACAAAATCAACCACAACAAAGATCCATCCTTTATGATACACCAACACTCTACTTCCAATTATACTACCACATGCACAACCATCAAACTCTCTTTATCACATCCTACTCCTCTTAAGATAAATGTTACGTCCTCGTAACTCACTAATACTAGATCCTTAGCTATATCTTCTCATTATCCTCATCACCACCGCATGTCAAAGATAACCGCCTATAACCTAAACACCAACCATTCCTATTTCCAGGGCTCTCTTACTTAAACAGTTCCCATACCTCAATTCATTCGGCACACCACCTAACCTATACCACAAAATTCTTAGCATAACCAATACTCCAACTCTTCCACATTACCGCAAAACGACATACCTCTCTATAGAAAGCACCTATCACCAAAAGCATACTCACGGTCCACACTTGTTACACACACTCACACTAGATCTTCAAGTTCTTTTCTTTCATTATCGCAAAACTCATTCATAACTTACCATGATACTAATTTCCAACACCCTATACTCACTGTCCCAATAAAAGATTATGAACCACTTGCAGCTTCCAGATCAGTACAACACATGTTCTACAAATCACTTACCATGACTATGTCAACCAATGTCTCCTCTAAAAGAAGATCACAAATACTCCAACAACCTCTCGCAAATGTGTCCCATCAACAGAAGATCACTATACCATGACAACAATGGAAACATACACAACTCTCTTCCATATCATACTCTACCCTCACTCACAAGCTGAAACTAGCAAGAAACATCAATAATCAAAACAACAGTCTATATGTCCAAACGAAACTCACAAGAAACAGCAGTAAACAAAACAACAATCTATATAACCGGTTTGCACTTTTGAAAACTCGTATCGTAATCATCCCTCTTACTCCACCATAACCGATGACGGCATCGCAACACCGCCACCAACAACCGCAGCGCGAAAATATATGTATCACAACACGAAGTACCGTGCCTGGATCACCACCCGAGGCACAACAGCCATATCGATAAACATCGCAACTTATACAATTCCCATAAACACTGACTCAGGATAAATTCCCGGATAAGAAAACTTACTCAAAACCGCTTTACTAGATCACAATGCAACATACTACACGGAATAAACAAATAAGAACCTCATGAACATCATCCCTACCATTTCACGGAATAAACATGTATCATCAATACACATACAAGTATAACTAGCCATGCTAGATCACCCAAACTATCACTTTTGAATATCATTCCATTAGGTTACCATACCCAACATGTATTACAGAACATTCAAATAACAACTTTATAACTATCACACTATACCACTTATCGTGAGGTCAGAACCTCACACAACCGTTTATACATATCATAGACCCGTAATCACATCCAACTAGTCAATCCTGAACACGTAAGTTGCCACTTGATAAAGGTTACCTCTCGCCCGAGCTTAACTCGCATACCCTTCTTAACACATTCTCTCATTCGCATAACCGTCACCCCCTGCCAAATATAACCATACAGCTAATACTCAACTACTAGCAACCGCCTCCTAAGACCACGTCTTATACTTCCTCACAACCGTACATATCAATCCGGCCTCTACAAAGTCAGCCTCTTTAGAATTGCTATCTTTCTTATCTATCATCACCCTTAACCACTAGTGACAACACCACAATACCACCACTGCTCGTATAACAAATCTCTTACACTCACCTCTAAATATAACAGTTCATTTCCTATCTTCGGTTAGCATTCCAAATAACGAGCATTAAATCCACCAACAAAATTTACCTCGATATTCTTCCCAATTATATCCTTAATTGTATCATCACCTAACTCTCCACAAAAATCTCGTATCGTGCAAATACCCTTCCGACCTTTACTCCCCTTAATTCCTCGAAACTCATGGCTAACATGTTGACCTGAAACTTCTATCTAACCACTAACTCACGCCCTCTTATGATACTATCACACATTTATATGTTTCCTTACCTTCATGTTTCTTAACTCTGGTCAATGTTCTCCCAGCTTACTTCCATCTTTCTTTCCTCTTTTCACTCAATAATACCAATTAATAATTCAACTCCTTATTCCTTCTACCTAACTCTTTAGTGCTCCAGTCACCGTCTCATTGCTCCAAAACTCAAATCTCTTTATTTCATATCAGTACCATCTCACTCCTTCTTACCATGGATCTTTTCTTATCATGTTATCAATCACACTTATCACCAATTAATCCACACGATCAGTCCATTTTTTTTAACCAAAACTCATTTCATACCGTCTAATGCCCAAAAAAAGCACACACTAGTTTTACCTCTTAATAAACCAAATCTCCCAAACTCACTCACTATCTACAAATCCACGTCGCGACATGTCTCCATCTAAGTTCACTTTATACCACTCTTCTCCATCCTCTTACAACGACCTTTCATTACAGATATTCTTAACCAACACAATCTAACCATCTCCCTCCACAATTCCTTACACATCCCAAGTTGCTACTACCCACATCCTTCCTTTCAACCTTTTCATTCTCACGTTCCTTACACTTACATCACTCCACTCATATACACTTACCTTTACATTACTCAAATTCGCAATTATATCACTCACCACGTCTCACAAAACTTGCACCATGCCTCAATCAGATCATCAAAGTTCCTTTTCTTTTTCCACTATCCATCACGACCACATATAACTCATGTCCTCCTCACCGAACTCATACCCACCATAAGGTGCCACTCACTACATCATGAGATTGGGTAACTTACGTATCAAGACCGACACACACATAAAACAATGCATAAAGAAGCAAAATAACACCTTTGAATTAAACATAATATGCAACGAAGTCAAAAGATAAGCATATGACCCAAAACAGGGGTCACTAGAACGAGTACAGCCTACTCGATCGAGTAGGCGAAGGTCAGAAGCACGTATAAGAAATTACCAGGGCTACTCGATCGAGTAAGGGTTACTCGATCAAGTAACAAGGGGTGCACTCGATCGAGTGAGAGCCACTCGATCGAGTACCCTGCGCATTTCTCAGCACTGTTCAATTTTCCTAAAACGGTCATATCTCACTCGTTTCTTGGTCATTTTGGATGTGTGACCTATCGTTAGAATCTTAAAAAGACCAGCTATTACCTCCAATTGGAATCACATCAAAATCATATATACATCTCAAGTTATAACAGTTTAAAGACCACTTCGCTGTAATCGGACAACATAACTATTTGATTTTCTCTTTCAAACGACTTTAACATCAACAAAGTGAATAAAAGCGACTCGATACTTGTAAAACTACTATCCCTAAACACATGTTACTATCTACTAAAAGCCAAACAATAACATCTATCATTCTCATACAACATTCAACTTATCAATTATGTACTACCCCCATGCTTTAACTTTATAACTTTTCGTAAAACAAAACATACTCATACCTTACAAATCCTATTTCCATGTTACTAATACAACAATATTACAAATCCACTTCGTCACCTAAACATATTCTTAATCACAAAATTCATATTCTCATGCAATTGCCACTTCATCTTTTCCAATCAATTCATCCATTTCAACCACATTCTTCATCTAACAAGTGCATATGATACAATAATAGACAAGTATATGAACTTATTATATAACTTTACGCAAACAAAATTATGTATAATCATATTACATCCCCTAATCACATGTTATTAGTATAGCCACATTGTAAATCATCCATCCTGCAACATCATTATTCATCACATATTATCATATATGAACTACTTCCCTTTTCCACCCCATTATTCATCCTTCTCATGTACTTTTCCAACAATTTCAAACAACATTGTAAACCAACCATCATGCAACATGCTTATTCACAACACTTTTTACCACATTTCTCATGCCACCACAATCATTTTCCAACATTTCTATACAACACATCATCCAATATACGCAATAGAACATTAGTAAACACATAGCGATCCCATGACACCCCATATTGACCGGTTTAAAGTTGTAGGGCGAGTTCACGACTTTAGGACGTCTCCCAAGTCTTTGCATTAGCTCCTAACTGTAGGAAATATGAACTTATCTGATCAATGTAACCTTAATCGAGACGTCGTGTAAGACACTGCCCTAAATCAGTTAGACCCCCACATAGGTGCTCCTTGGGTTCCGTGGTCACCGATTCCAGGGTTAACGCCTCCTTCCGCACAATGTTGCACACCAAAGACAGAAGTGGGAACTGTTCTCAGTAGGACAGAATATAATAGAGAAGAGAAGAACATGTTTTTTATTTCTGTTGTATGTAAAACTGTTGGAGAATGGAAGCTTTTATAGCGAAGAAAAGGTTCCAACAACCACATAGAGATGCCAAAAAATCACCAAGTTAATGGCCATTAAACCGGCAATGAATGGTAATAAAACCATACATTAAAAGCAGATATTATTGTGTGATTATGCTTTAACGACTAGAATTCCAACAGTTAGAATCCGAGGAAAAATATTTAGACCAAAAGTAAAAGGGGTACACCGCACAACGCTCATGTGTCACGTGTCACTTGATAGTGAACATTATTATATAAGGATAAGACTCCCCTACTATTCATCCTATGTGGGACAATATTACCACATTTTAGTTTGGAGCAACACCATACTCCAACAATCCCCCACTTGGTCCAAACTAAACTAATAGATAGAAAAGAAAGGAGAGTAGCTATTATCAGGTGAACATAGTCTTGAACCTGACAATAACCGGAATATGAGAACAACTCCCTCGAGTAAGATAAGGCCCCATAAAAACCCTGTCTTATGATTGCATTAGAGAATAGCCCACATCTATTCTCACATGAGGTGGCCAACACTGCACAATCACGTAGGTGAGTCCATCAAGTGTGTACTGCACACACCACTCAAACCTTTGAGGTATGGAACTCATTAAGGACTACCACCTGTCCAACCTAACTCTGCAGTAAATAAACATGCTAAAAGGGATAAACTGAATAACATCCTTTATTCATCAAAATAAATAATATTCAAGCAATGCCATACGATTTCGTTTGACCGCATTGAATCTGGTTAATCAGATTGGGTATCCATCGTAAAAGCACTACGTAGGTGGGCACAAACCCATCTTTTTAGCAGTTTCTAAAACTAGTTTCCTGTTTAAAACCTTTGTCAACTGATCGACAATATTACTTTCCGACCTTTCATAATCTAAAGAGATTATTCCAAACTTGATCAAGTTACAAACAATATTATACCTTGGGCGTATATGCTTACTCTTGCCATTATATGCCTTATTCTTGGCTACATGAATGGCAGCTTGCGAGTTATAATGTAGCGGCACGGATGGCACGTGCTTTGGCCAAAGAGGAATGTCCACTACTAAACTTTTTAATCACTCAGCTTCTCGACCAGCCAATTCGAGAGCTATAAATTCCGATTCCATTGTATATCTCGCAATACATGTTTGCTTGGATGATCTCCAAGATACCGTTGCTCCTGCTAAAGTGAAAACATAACTACAGGTAGAGTGTATATCATTACTCCCCGAGATCCAGTTAGCGTCACAATATCCCTCCAAAATTGGAGGATAACCACAATAAGATAATCCAAAATCAGCAGTACCTTTAAGATATCTAAGCAAACGAACTAATGCACTCCAATGATCGTGACCAGGGTCATGAGTATATCTACTCAATCTCCCAACACAATATGCAATATCAGGACGAGATAAACACCTAAGATACATGACACTACCAAGAATCTTAGCATAACCAGCTTGATCCACACTATCGAGCAGATTCTTCTTTAAATGTAAACTAGCATCAAAAGGTATTCTTGCAGGCTCAATATCAAAATATCCAAACTTCTTTAAAATTTTCTCAACATAGTGAGCTTGACTAAGACAATAACTTTTACTAGTCTTTAGAACTCTTAAACCAATAATGACATCAACCTCACCCATGTATTTCATTTCAAAAGAAGTTTTAAGCATGCTTTTAGTAGAATCAATAACAGCTAATGAAGTACCAAAGATAAGTAAATCATCCACATGAAGTGTTATACTAACACTACCACTAGCATTGAATTTCATATAGATATATTTATCAGCATCACTAGCTCTAAAACCAAGAGAAACAATCACACTATAAAACTTTTCATACCATTGTTTCGGTGCCTGCTTAAGTCCATACAAAGATTTAACAAGTTTACAAACTTTATGTTCTTGACCAGGCACTATAAAACCATCAGGTTGATCCATATAAATCTCTTCATCGAGATCACCATTTAAAAACGCAGTTTTCACATCCATCTGATGAACAAGCAAGTTATACATGGAAGCAATAGCAATCATCACTCTAATGGAAGCAATCTTAGTGATCGGGAAATAGGTGTCAAAATAGTTTAAACCAGACTTTTGGGTGAAACCCTTAGCCACCAACCTGGCTTTAAATTTAAATTGTCCCATCGGCTTTGAGTTTTTTCCTAAATATCCATTTACACCCTATAGGCTTACAACCATGAGGCAAGTCAACAATCTCCCAAGTATGATTAGACATAATGGACTCAATCTCACTATCAATAGCTTCTTTCCACAAGGAAGCATCAACCGATCTCATAGCCTCATCATAGGTCTTAGGATCCTCCTCCACAATATACATGTGAACCGACTCATCATCTAGATATCTATCATCCTCATCCATAAAAAAATCAGGCCCAAAAGTTTTCTCAACTCTAGGTCTTTTACTCCTTCTCGGTTCTATTGGTGGTTCACTAGATGTGTCAACATGGGTTGGGGAGCTACCATAATTATCCTCATGGGAAGAATCATCAAAGGTCAAGTCCTGCCCTAAAGAAGGTTTCAAAGGAAAAAGATCCTCAAAGAAAACAGCATCTCTAGATTCAATAATATTACCATAAAACCCGAACTCGCATCTTTGGTCATGAACCTATAGGCTGCACTATTAGAAGCATAACCCACAAAATTGAGTCAATGGTTTTAGGTCCTATTTTGTCTCTTTTAAAAGCAGGTAAGGCAACTTTGGCTAGACATCCTCAAACCTTTAGAAACCTCAAATTAGGTGGATAACCCTTCCAAATCTCATAAGGTGTCACATCAAGTTTCTTATGAGATACACGGTTTAAAACATGACAAGGCAGATAGGATAGCTTTCCCCCACATAAAATCAGATAACCCAGAAGATAGTAACATATCATTCATCATATCCTTTAAAGTTCTATTTTTCCTCTCGGCTACACCATTTTGTTCGGGGGTGTAAGGGGCTGAAAACTCATGTATAATACCATTTTTCTGACAAAAATCCACCAAAAATCAGATTTGTATTCTCCACCATGATCAGACCTTACACGCTTAATCTTCCTATCAAGTTGGTTTTCAACCTCAGCCTTATAAATAATAAACATATCATCAGCCTCATTTTTAATCCTTAACAAATAAACCTTAGTATATCTCGAACAAACATCCACAAAGGTTATATAATATCTTTTACCTCCTTTACTTTCACAATTCTTATAATCAGCGAAGTCGGTGTGGATAAGTTCTAACAACTCAGTTTGCCTTTTGGTCACTTCCTTAAAAGGTTTCTTAGAGTGCTTTGCTTCCACGCATACTTGACATTTATCCATGTCATAAGAAATCAGATTAGGCAACGAGTTCATTGTTTTCATGCGTTTAATGGATTTAGTGTTAACATGTCTAAGTCTAGAATGTCAAATATCAATGGACTCAATGATATAAGCAGAAGAAATAGATGCATTCATTTCAACATCAAGAACAAACAGACCACCATTACAAAAACCTTTGCCAACAAACTGACCATTCTTAGACATGACTAACTTATCAGACTCAAAAGTAAGTTTAAGACCAGCCTTATTAAGTAAAGCACTAGAAATTAAATTCCTACGCATATCAGGCACATAGAGCACATTTTCAAGAGCTAAAACTTTGCCAGAAGTGAGTTTCAGGTGCACCTTGCCAATGTCGAGGACTGGAATCTTGTTGGAGTTGCCAACATACACTACCTCTTTCTCATCAACATCTTTGAGCTCCTTGTAAAGATCCTTGTTGGTGCAAATATGGCGTGTAGCTCCTGTGTCAACAATCCATTCCACCAAGCTTCCAACCAGATTAATTTCGGACACCATTGCAGCAATTATATCATCACCCTCACTTGAACCCTCGACAACATTGGCTTGTGGCTTGTTAGATTTGTAATTGTGGCTTGTTAGATTTGTAATTTTTGTAGCCACCACGTTGATTGTTGTCTTTCTTTTGAAACTTCCCGACATGTGCATTATTGCGATTCTCTTGATTTTGTTGCCTTTCTTCATAAGCTTTCTTGGCTTTGCACTTAAAAGCGAGATGACCAAGTTTGTCACACCACCAGCAATTTCCTGTCATTGTCTTTATTGATTTATCAGCATTTTGTGGTTTGTTGTATTGATCATAGCTCCTCTTGTTTGTACCTGTATTCCTGTATTCAACAACATTAGCCTTAACAGTGTTAGTAGCATTAGTCCTGGCACGATCCTGGCTCCTTGTGGCATCCTCAATTTTGATATGACCAATCAGCTCCTGCAACTTCATATCTTTCTTCTTATGCCTCAGATGTTTCTTATACTCATCCCAACTAGGAGAAGGCAACTTCTCAATAAGAGCATTAGCCTGCATATACTCGCACAACACCATCCCTTCACCAAGAATTTCAGAAACCATATTTTCATATTCATGTATTTGATCCATTATAGGTTTACCATCAGTAACCTGGATTTTAACCATCTTGCTACAGTATATTTCTTAGTACCGAAATCATCAGTACCATACTTAGTTTCCAGAGCATCCCAAATTCCTTTAGTGGTCTTAGTTTTACAGTAGATGTCAAACAGATTATCAACCATATAGTGTAACATGACACCTCTAACCGTGTTATTATCTTTTACACATTTCGGGTCGGGTTTGACGATTTCAAACGAACTAGACTCTTCAGTGGATTGTGGCTCTTGAAATAACACATATTCAATCTCATATTGCGCGAAATAAAATAGAATTTTTTCGGACCATCTCCTATAATTTTTCCCATCTAAAAGTTCCATCTTACTAAGGTCTGGGACAATTTTGTGTGTCATTGTGAAATGGTTGACAGGAGTATTTGGAGTTGCGGAAACAATTTCTCGATTGACATTGGAATCGTCGGAATTTCAGGATGGGTTTGTCATTGTTTGAAAATGAATAAAACAGTAGACAATAACAAAGATCAGAAAAGTTCTCTAACTGATTTAGATTGTAGGAAATATTAACTTATCTGATCGATGTAACCTTAATCGAGACGCCTTGTAAGACACTGCCCTAAATCAGTTAGACCCCCACACAGGTGCTCCTTGGGTTCCATGGTCACCGATTCCAGGGTTAACGCCTCCTTCCGCACAATGTTGCACACCAAAGACGGAAGTGGGAACTATTCTCAGTAGGACAGAATATAATAGAGAAGAGAAGAAGATGTTTTGTATTTCTGTTGTATGTAAAACTGTTTGAGAATGGAAGCTTTTGTAGCGAAGAAAAGGTTCCAACAACCATATAGAGATGCCAAAAAATCACCAAGTTAATGGCCATTAAACTAGCAATGAATGGTAATAAAACCATACATTAAGAGCAGATATTATTGTGTGATTATGCTTTAACGACTAGAATTCCAACATTTAAAATCCGAGAAAAAATATTTAGACCAAAAGTAAAGGGGGTACACCGCACAACGCTCATGTGTCACGTGTCACTTGATAGTGAACATTCATATATAAGGATAAGACTCCCTCACTATTCATCCTATGTGGGACAATATTACCACATTTTAGTTTTGAGCAACACCATACTCCAACAACTCCTACCCGGGTTCATTTTATTTTGACTCCCTAAGTTCATTAGGTTCATTAGTTACAGGTTTCAAGATCGCCGCTCTGATACCACTTTATAATACCCCCATACTCCAAGTGCCTTACCAGGACCACTTAAGGCATGGGAATGCTGCCATCTCGGTTACCCGAGGCAATGTATATAAAATAGACAATAAAGAAACATACTTTAATAAATAAGTTTAAGTGATTATAGCCAACTCCGAAACTGATAAATGAAAATACAAAGGTTCTCAAAACTGTCAAGCGACTAAACAAAATAAGAGAATGTTCGACACAGCGGAAGACTTCTAAAACAGCATCGTGATGACTCATCCCAGCTATCCCATACGCATCAACTCATACCTGCTCAACAACTGCTCACCACCCCCGAATGGATCACCACAGTTTTTAAAACATTTAAACGGGGTCAGTACTGATTACACAAAACAAACAGCTGCAATAAAACAATACCAAAACCAATTCAATTAACCCAAACTCCACCATACACCTGACTACACACTAAAGTGTGTAGCCCTGTCAGATTACCCATCGTAACAGGTAATACTCGCCGCCAGTGGGGGACCGCAGCCGTTCCCACCTAAGCCCCGCTCATCTCATCCGAGCGATAAACTCATGTTCATTAATGTGCACATCCCTTCTGCGGCGGATTCCACAGAAGGCGAATCAAGGGCGTGAAGTCACTCCCGCAAGTGACTCCACTCAGCCGAGGACGCACCTCGAGAACCACAAACATACAATCATAACCAATCACAATATACAACACAATCACCAATTATCAATTCCAATACGATAAAAACCAACAACAACTATCAACCATCAACAACATTATGTAATCAATACTGAGCAGGGAAACCCTACCTGAAATAGCAATCACCAAGATCGTCACAATCAGCTAAGCATAATCGTTCTTCAACGAAATCACCTCCTATAAACATACAATCATACAATCACAATCTAACATCAACAATACTCCCCAAAACCCCAAAATTACCCAATTAGGGTTTCAACTAAAAGCAATGAAATGATATAAAAATCACACTAGAAGCTTACCCACAATACGACGGTCTCAACGGCGTAAAGAACACAACGATCCAATGACTCTAGCCCTTAGGATTTGCCAATAATGCGAGAGATGCGAACAACGTAACTCCTAATCTTTTCTTGAAAGGTTTTTAGATGATAAAGGTGTTTAGGAAAAAGTGACGGAAGCCTTTATATTAATCTCGCGTTATTAACAAAACTCGGCCAATCAAACCCGTAAAACACACTTACTCGATCGAGTAAGTCACTTACTCGATCGAGTGCCCCTTACTCGATCGAGTGTCACACTTACTCGATCGAGTACCCATCAGGTATCCTACCATTTCGTATAAAAACATACTTACTAGATAGAGTGAGTCCCACTCGATAGAGTATCTATAGACATAGAAAACTGTAGTATTACATAGTGTGCCAGTTATAGGACCTGAGAAGGTATATGCTAGTGGGGCAGTGAAGGGTATTGAGCAAGTGAAGTTCACTGAGAAGGTGAAGGGTACGAAGCAGCTGGTTGGGAAGGAGAAGGGTAAAAAGGAGGTGACTGTGAAGGTGACTGTGAAGGGGAAGGGAAAACAAGTGGTTGGTAAAAAAAACCTTAAAAAAGGCAAAACTTCAAGGAAACCTGTACTTAGTGAAGATGATGAGGAAAAATTTGTAGTAAGTGAAGGGGAATCTGACCTTGTAGATTCAGATTTTGAGGTTCAGGAAAAAGACCTTTTTGCTGAAGATCTATTCCAAAAGACAGAGGATAAGAGAAAAGGGGATAAAGGAAAAAGTAAAGCTGAATTTTTAGAAGAATTAGAGGAGGAAGTCTTTGAATCTGATGATGATTTGAGAAGTCTTCAGGGTTCAGATGATGAGGGGGTGGTGGTGTTGTTTTCAACCCTGCCACTGACTTTAAGAAAAAGGTGAAGTTGGACACTGGTTTGCAGTTCACTAGTGTTGAGGTACTCAGGCAAGCACTGAGGGCTCATGCCATTGAAAATAGGTATGACTATTATTTTTTACATAATGGTAAAGGAAAAGTAACAATCTATTGTAAGTACAAATGCAAATGTCCATGGGACAAGGTAAGAAGTAAGATTAGGTGTGTATGTCACAATTTTCTGTGTCCGTTTAGAATATATGCCACAGCATCAGATAATAAGGAGTTTATGGTGATTAGAACAATGAATTTGACCAATAAATGTTCATTTAAAGGAGTTACTAAGAAACTCTCTTCAGAATATTTAGCTGAAAAATATCTCGAGGATTGGAGAGAAAATCCTGGTTGGGATTTGTCTAAATTTGTGAAAAATGTGTATAGGACAATGGGGGTGAAAATTAGTTATTCCCAAGCATGGTTAACTAGGGCTAGGGCAAAACTAATGATTAATGGTGATGGGGCTGATGAATATGGTAGAGTGTGGTATTATGCACCTGCCTTGATCACCTATAATCCAGGAACAACAGCCATTATTATTGTGGACAATGTGGAAAATCCCCCCCCCCCCAGTTTCAAAGAATGTATGTGTGTTTGAAGGCTTGCAAGGTGGGTTTTTCGGCTGGTTGTAGGCCACTAATTGGTGTTGATGGCTGCCATCTTAAGGGCCCATACCCAAGCATGTGTTTAGTTGCTGTCAGTATGGATGGTAATAACAACATCTATCCTGTGGCATGGGCTGTGGTCGAGGTTGAAAATACCCAGACTTAGACTTAGTTCTTGAGCTTATTGATGGAAGATATAAAGAAGGTGGATGGAGAAGGGTTGACTATAATGTCAGACAGACAAAAGGTGTGTAAACTTTAATATGTAACTACCTTATTCTATGCAATTTATTTTCTACATTTTTTGTATTTTGACAATGCTTTATATTTTGGACAGAGGTTGTTGGAGGCTTTTAATACTGTCACTCCAAAGGCAGAAATAAGGTTTTGTGCAAGACACATATGGGCTAATTTT
The DNA here is from genome assembly GCF_048544455.1 of Silene latifolia. Taxonomy (NCBI): domain Eukaryota; kingdom Viridiplantae; phylum Streptophyta; class Magnoliopsida; order Caryophyllales; family Caryophyllaceae; genus Silene; species Silene latifolia. The sequence goes on from NC_133528.1 coordinate 27,551,603, forward strand.
AAGTTGCAATGGCCTGGTACACTGATGAAGGAGTCATTTTGGGTTGCAGCTAGGACATGTTCAATGGGTGAGTTTTAAAAAGAAATGGAAGGAATCAAGTTTTTGAACAAGGATGCACATGCATACCTATCTACCATACAAGCCAAGCACTGGTCAAGACATGCATTCTCAACTACAAGCAAGTCCAACATGTTGTTGAACAACATATGTGAGTCATTCAATGCAGCCTTAAAAGAAGCCAAAGATAAGCCTATTATCAGCCTTATGGAATGGATAAGAAGATATGTCATGAAAAGGCATTATGATAAAAGGACGGGAGCTGCAGGGTTTGAGGATAGGGTAATGCCCTTTGTAACAAAGTATTTGAAGTGGGTTGATAATAAAACCATATTTTGCACTTTGATCCCTGCATTTGGTGAAGAGTTTGAGGTGCTTCATAGAGGAAAACAAAAGGCTGTTAATCTCACAAATAGGACATGTACTTGTAAGACTTGGGAGCTAACAGTAATTCCATGTCCACATGCAATGATGTGCATACAGACCAAAGACATGAGGTCATAGACTATGTTGATGAGGCTTACACCAAAGCCACCTATTTGAGAGCATTTCAGCATCCCATAGCAGCCATGCCCGGATATGAAGACTGGGAGAAAGTTGGGCTCACATCTCCTACACCACCACCATTCAAGAAGTTGTCTGGCAAACCTAAGCTAAAAAAGAGGAGAAGAGAGGTAGGAGAGGGAACTAGTGGACAACCCAAAAAAAATGAGGCAGATTAAAACTTGTGGCAAGTGTGGCTTGAATGGCCATAATATGAAGACTTGTAAGAACCCTCCAATGAGTCAAGAAAAGGAGAAGGTGAAAACAACAAGAGGGATGAGTAAATCAGCCTGGAGTGCCAAGGTAAGAGATGGCGTTGCAAGAAGGAATGCAAAGAATCTACAAGATGCTACAATGGTGGCTGCACTTTCTGGCCCTTCATTTAAGCAGCAACCAAGTGTCCAGGAGAGTCAAGCTAGTGCCAATCATGGAGCACCTACTGCAAATTCAAAGTGGAAGCTAGCTTTTGAGAACTGATGATGGACTTGTAATGCTTTTAGTTATGTTTTGGTTTTTGTTGAACAATTATGTCAAACAATTAAGTGTTTATTTCATCATGGGTTTGTAAGACAATTTAACAATCTATTTCAATGTTACTTGTTTAATTGTTTCTTCTCCAAAAGCTTTTCCAATTTATTTTGAGCAACATTTGAATAGAAGATGCAACCCTCCTTTATTGATAGGTTATTTTTCATGTTACATTAGAAAATTGCTCAAATGATTTCATTTGAGCTGCTAAACCTATCAACTAACATCTGTCTTATAAGCTATTTAAGTTACATGCTTACAATTTCAATAGAAGGCTAAATAAAACTACTAACAGGCAAACAACAACAACAACAATCCATTTCAACAATGTTCTACTGCTCTTCATATTGTTGTTTTGGTTAACCACAACCTCATCATCATATGCCTTAATTTGCCTAAGAATGGCAGTGGCTTCCTTGAGCTTCTGATTCTGCTCCAACAAGTGTGCATTCTCGCACTTAATCATCATCAAATCACATTCTAGTACCTTCTTCTCCAATATCAACTGATTAATTGTGTTTCTTTGCCACTCTATTTATAACACCCGCGAATTTCTCATTTTGACATTTAAAATCTATTTAACCATTATGTTACTTTATTTTATATTTTTAAATTATTTAATTTAATTAATTCATTTTAAACATAATTTCTATTAAAGCTTGATTTTATATAAAGGTACGTATTTTAGTCGGATAATATTAATAGCGACAATAATAATAATATTAATAATAGTAAACTTCCGTCTTAAATTATAGTAGGTTTAAGACGAAATTCTGTCTAACTTTAGACCGTCACATGTTCACATGTGAGACTAGACTAATCTATCCCGACCTATCCCGTGTCGACAACTCATTTCTCAATTTGAGCACCCAACTAAAATATCAATAATTGTTGTTTTACACCCACTCTCACAAAATTTGGACCAATCCAAACCCACTAACCCTCCTTTCTTTTTCAACTTACCTGGTAAACAAACACAACACTACTGCAGCAACGAAATAAACCAAGCAGGAGCTTACAAAACGCCATTTTCGTCCACACAAAAACTCAGATTTAGACTCCATTCTTTCACCATTCCTCTTAATTTTTGTACCATTGTCCTCCTTACTTCCTCCTTCATCTTTCAAGGTAATAAAGTCTCATTTTTGTGATGGTTTCATTTTTCGCCGTCTTATAAAAGTTTCGTCTTTTAGCTTCTTTATCCCGTTTTCTTGCTCTTTAATGAAGGATTTGAAGACCCGGAGTAAGACTCAAGCTTTGGGAATCCTTTATTCGAAGAATAAGGAGCGTTTAAGGTAACGGTGATAGGTTACTCGACAATGAGTCGATATTCTCACCCTTTCTTACTCGACTTTTCCCTGTTTATGGTAAAGTTTGAGTTTTTATTGTGTTCCTTATGTATGAAGTCGAGTTTTTAATGCTCGTGGTTAATTTATATGGTTATTTGGATACCCCTTTGACTCGTGTTCATACTGGATTCGGGTATTGGGGGGATTGCTGAGTTCACCTGCTTAGGCCGTGGTTATTATGCTGCTGTCAGTCCTGTTTTTCGTCCCTTCATGTTGCTATTATACATCATCTAAAGCAGTGAACATGACTAGGAAATCATGCTTACTTTGTTCCCTCTTTTTGTCAATGTTTGTCCTTGTTTAAGTGAGTCATTTACGCGCGCAAGTCATAGATTGTAGGTCTCATAATGATTATTGATATGTTTGCCTTCAATGAACGAATGAGCATGTACCTGCGTATTGCATTAGTATGCTAATGTTACAAAAAGGGTATTTTCTGCGTGCAATAAGTGTGCTCTACCGTTTCTGTTAATTACATTCCTACCTTCAGCGCTTTATTATTGTTGTACAGGTTCTTGCCTTCATGAATTCATTCACTTTCCTGACATGTCGAATGGGAATGGATTTAGTTCTATATGACGAATTTACGTCTCAATGTGCTCTTAAATTGGACTGTTGTGGGACGGTATTTGGAAGCCAATTTGGGTTATGTTGGGTGTTGTGGTATGTGTAAATTATCAAATTCCACCTTGTTTATACTCGATAATCTCGCGTTAAATGGCGTTAGATGGACCGGGTTAGGTGTTAGCTGTAAGTCTTGGCATAGTACCATCTCAAGTATGTATACATGTATATGTGTGATCTCTATTTGATAGTTGCATGTTATTTGTTGGTTGGACTTAACATGACTAATTTATTGGGTTTTACATGATTAAGTTACGGGGCTTGTTGTATGTCATTTGTTGGACTTCATATAATTTATTTGTTGGAATTCATATGATTTACTTGTTGGGTTCAATAGGTCTTGTTTGTTGGGTTTGACATGATTCATTGTTGGACTTCACATGTTTTTTTTCATTGGGTTTCTCATATTTTATTTATTGGGCTTAAGAGTGAGTCATTTGTGTCGGTTCCATTTTACTCAACAATTTCATGACATAAATTGTTCATTGCCGCTTGCTATATTTTATTTAACCGGCATGTTAAATTATGAAATATTTATTATAAATAGTTACTTGTAGTGAGTCGTATTCTTAATAACGTCTAGTATTGTTCGGTTGTGAGAGTCGCGGTTCTACCGGATACTAGGGGTGAGCCATAGGCCCTCTAGTTGCGGTATGATCGTCGAGAGTGATGTTCTCATCCGTACTCATGGTGATGCAGGCCATAAGTATGAATGTGACATTGATCATCCCGTCCCTGAGTCACGGTCCTATCGGATTCTAGGGGTGAGCCATAGGCCCTCTAGTTGCGATAAGGTCGTCGGGATTGATGTTCTCATCCGTACTTATGGTGAGATGCAAGCCATAAGTATGAATGTGACATTAATAATCCCGTTCTATGTGCTTGTTTGTTGTACATGTTTGTTGTATTTGGCCATGTTTTAAAGGTAACCATTTGAGCGGATACTTGTTTGTTGTGCCTCGGACATGTTTTAAAGGTAACCTCTGAGTCGGGCACTTGTTTGTTGTATTTGGCCATGTTTTAAAGGTAACCGCTGAGCCAGATACTTGTTTGTTGTACCTCGGACATGTTTTAAAGGTAACCGCTGAGCCAGATACTTGTTTGTTGTACCTCGGACATGTTTTAAAGGTAACCTCTGAGCCGGGTACTTGGTTGTAGTATTTGGACATGTTTTAAAGGTAACCGCTGAGCCAGATACTTTATATGTTGTGTCTCGGACATGTTTTAAAGGTAACCTCTGAGTCGGACACTTGTTTGCAGTATTTGGACATGTTTTAAAGGTAACCGCTGAGCCATATACTTTATGTGTTGTGCCTCGGACATGTTTTAAAGGTAACCTCTGAGTCGGGCACTTGTTTGTAGTATTTGGACATGTTTTAAAGGTAACCGCTGAGCCATATACTTTAGAGGTCGTGCCTTGGACATGTTTTAAAGATAACCAGGTACTTAAGGATTTGTATCTCGGACATGCTTTAAAGGTAGCCTCTGAGCCAGATGCTTTGCTTATTATGTGATGTTAGTAGTCTCATTTCGTGTATTGTATGTTATTTGGTTTTCAAGTTCATGGCTAAGGTTTCCATTCACATGTATTACTCCCTCCGGCTTGCTGTTTTCTTCCCATTTCATTATAATACTCCTCACATATATTAGAGAAACGGGAAGAAAATTAAAAGACAGAGGGAGTATTATGTAATCTTGTTAATCTGTGACATATGATATTCTATCGTGTTTATAGTTGTATTATCATTTAGGACGTTTTAGTTAGATTGTCTCATATGTATGTATCATATGCCTTATCTATGATTGACTACGCATGTTTTGAATGTTAGTCTCATATCTGAATGCTTGCATCAAATGGTTATATTCATGATGTTCTAATATGTTCTTGTTTATCCGTGTTTCGATATTTTGTGGCTGGGAGAACTTTGAGTTACTCCCCACTGACTGTGGCGTTCATGTTTACATGAATGACAGGTTGTGAAGAAGCTTACGTGAAGAAGACGTGTGGGCCAGCGAGAACTAAACCTTGGACTAGTAGTTGGTTATTAGGATTGTTTAGACTCCCCTTTTATCTTTTGTCATTCGAGGGATATATTTTCCCTCACCTTTGACTATCACGTTTGTATAATTTAATTTTATTTCCGCATTCTTTATTTGTCTTTTAGTTTTTTATGAACCCGAGCTTTATAAACTTTAAAAGTCTCAAAAATTTCCTAAAATTCCGCATATTATAAGTTATATTTTCCGCGTTATTGCGGGGGTTCACACTATTTGTTCTTCATCATACCACCTAAAATACCCATATCCATGAGTTGAATTAGGGTTTGAAAACTTGCATTTAATGAATCTTCTTCCAAGGTTCTCTTGTGTCCATGACTTCAATAAGGCTACTGTAACCCCCACATCTACACTTAACAACCCTGTAATTGGACTCAGAGTAGGAAGCCCTAGACATTGTTGTTGCTGCAAGATTCAAATAACATAAACCCAGATTTCGGAAAACCCTAATTTCAGAACGAGATTTAAAAGTAATAATTAATGGAGTAGAAGGAGAGAGAATGAATGAATTGAAAGGAATTGTTACGTGATAATAGATTAAAAGAGAAAGATTCAATGAATAGCATCAATTGAGCAAATACGAATTAGGGAAGAACAAAGGGTATGAGAAATTGAAGAAGAATTAATGGAGTTGAAGTAATTGAAGGGTAAGGAAGTGAAGAAGTGAGTATGTTATAAAGATGGGGGAAGGGTATAATAGGTATGGGAAATATAACTTAAACTAAACATTTGAAATGAATGGTCAAGTAGGCTTGTTTAATGAATTGGTAGTGGATTTTTAACGAAGCAAAAATTATGGTAGCATTTTTTAAACTTTTTTTACTTTGATAGCAGTTCTCAAAAATTAGTTTACTGATAGCAGTTATAAAAAAAAAAAAAAAAAACTATATAATTTGTTGCGCCAGACTATAGCACATTTGTGTTTATTTATATAATAAGAGCAGCAGACAGCAAACAGAAGTCAGCTGTGAACTGAGTCATCCCCAACATCCTGCCTGATTCATCATTCTCCACAAAACTCAAACTCCTCTCTTCATCTCACTCTTCTCTCTCTACACACACACACACACACACACAGTTTCTCTCTTCTCTTCTTTCCTTCAAAAACCCCATTTTCAGCTCACTTTCCTGTAGATCATCAACCCCATCAACAAAATCTCCTAAAAATTTCACGACTCTTTCATTTTTCTCATAAAAAAAACCCTAAAAAATCTGTAAATTTGACCCTTTATAACATTATCAATCATGGATTCTGATTCTTGGAATGCTTGTTTATCTTCAATCTCTAAAAGATATCAATCTGGGTTCCAATCTCGATCAGGTATATAACTTATTATGCAGAAAGTTCATTTCTTTTACAAATTTATTGCTGAGTTTTAATGTGATGCCAGCATATCCGTCTTAAGATTAAAACGGTTCAAATTGCACGTAGTTAGAGTTCCTAGTCATTTTACTTTTGTCCCATCTATCTATTTGATATGCCCGTCTTAAACAAGAATTATGTTGTTTAATCTGTATTGGGGTTGGTGATTATAGATGTATTTATGGAGTTTGAGGAGATTGATGGAGATGATGATATAAGGGAGGAGTTTCCATGTCCATTTTGTTCAGAGTATTTTGACATCATTGGACTTTGCTGCCACATTGATGATGATCATCCTGTTGAGGCCAAAAATGGGGTAATTTTATTTTTTTATTCATATTTTGTCAAAAGTCTTATTAAAGTTGGTAGCTTCATTAGCTGGGTTTTTTTTTTATTAGCTAACAATTTTTCAACTTTATCAATGATTATCTTGCTGTGCCCAAAATTACGCTGGCGGTGCCAGGATTTTTAGGATAGGGTGGCGATTGAGTTGAATGGGCTTGGAGTTAAGTTGAGTTGATTAGGCTTGTATTGCTATAGAAAGTAGATAGATTTAGGATAGGATGGTGATTATATGATTGTATATATTAGTAGGATATTGGGGAATGTCAGCTCTGTGAGACTGTGACTGCTACTGTCTAACAAATGTGGCTAAAAAAAGTGTAGCTGTTTAATGATTGCGGAGAAGGCTTAGTCGGATCTACATGGTTCAAACTTCAAAAGATTGCGGTATTTTAAGTCATGCTATGAAATCCTGAGAAAGGGGTCATGTTATAAGGTGGACTCAAGAAGTATGGGGATTAGATATTTAGATTAGATAATAGTTTTGTGGAAGGTTTCATGTGAAAGCCTGGAAGACTTATTTTCAGTAGATTAGTTTGTGGGTACTAATTACCACATAAGTAGGTTTTTTATACCTTATAAACTACGGAGGACTAACTAATGTAACCGCTCTTTTAAACCCTTACCTTAGCGGGACTCTGATGACTTAAAATGGAATCTTTTGTTCATCAGTTTCCCTCCACTTCCAAATGGTAACCTCTCAATATTTTAGCTTAACTTCTGGTTTATCCCTCAATTCTACAATTGTTCACCTCTCAGGTAACCCCATTCTTCTATCTTCATTGAAGGTTTTTTTTCCCCTATCCGCTTCTTATATGTTCTCTCCCCTGTTCATTCTTCCATGTGTAAGCATTGTGTCATATTCAAGCATACCTTCTAGTGTGCTACTCCCTAGTCCCTCCAGCTCTTCAAGTGCCAATATAGCATCCCTTTCCTCTTGTAAAAGTGTTACTTGATAAAAAGTTTAAACCTCAGAAAGAAAGAAGGATTTTTGATTCATAAGGCAATCTAGAAATAAGAATTTATATATATTCTGACACTGCAAAAAATTTATTGAAATACTACGAGAGTGGTAGTGGTGGTGGGGGCAAACTTGCTTTCTGGGCGGTGGTTGAGAAACAAATTCTTCAAGAGAGATGGTGGTGGTGAGTGGATGTGGGATTACATAGTTATGTAACATGTCTGGTGATGATTGATGGCATGGTTCTAGTTAATGTAAAATGTGTGGTCCTATTCTAGTAAAGGGAGATCAATTGAATGCGGTGAGGTAAATTTCCGACATTGTTAAGGTCAATCTACGCATGTTGGGTTTCGGGAAAGTCCATCAGGCTGCTAAATACTTAGGGATGTTAAGGTGTCAAAGATTCTTGAAATACCTTATGGAATGTGGATTACTCATGTGTTGGAGATGAAGAGGATCGTGGGGAATAAGGCTGTTTGTATTCTGGCTGATGATGCAATGTGTGACACAATCTTTACTCACATGGGTTTGGAGACTGAAAACAATATTTTGGGATTCAAAGAAAAGAATGATGGGAAGTTGAAAGAAAAGGTGAGTATTACCAGCAATGCCGACGTTGGTAGTGGCGGAGGATCCATTAGTCCTGACTAGGGTGCTTGGATGACCAAGGTTAGTGTTGATCTCGAGTGGCCGAAGGCTACGTTGGAGGGTTTCGGAGCTGTTCTAAGGGAACAAACAACAGGGATGGCTTATATAAAGACAACGATGACTGCTGAATACAATGTGCAGCGTCACTCCTTAGGGGAGTTGGTGCAGTGGGCTCGGAGTTAGGCTGGGCCAACAAATGTAGTCTACCAGGTTGGCCAACTTTGATGGGCTAATTGCAGGCTTGCAGCTATGCCACGACACTCAATGCTTGTCTGGACCACCTCTGATCCATTGAGTACAAAACCTGGAATCTCTAGCCATCCTACCTTTATGCTTTATCCTAGCTTTTGTCACCTAGACCTCTCTTTTCTTTCGGAGTTCTATTCTATTAGTTGTGAAAGTTGTGAACTTCTTATGACTTGCATGGATGATGTCTAGGTCTTTTGGACTTAATCTTTTGTGATGGATGCTTTTAATTATTAATCTATGCACTTTATGGTATTATTTTAGCCTTATTTTCTTCTTTTCTATGATGTCAAGTGAGGGAAGATAATTGTCTTGAGTGCGTCATTTGCGTAAGTTTGTTCCTTGTTAAGATCCTTCGTCTGTTAAGGTTCACTCTCTTAGAATTAGGGAGCAGTATTTGAGTTTGAATATTTGAATCTCCAAACCCATTTAAGTAAAGATTGTGCCATACATTGCATCATCAGTGGGAACACTAACATCCTTGTTCCCTACAATCCTCTTCATCACCAGCACATGAGTAATCCACATTCCAAGACTCTTTTACTCTCATCTTTTCTCTTTCCTTTCTTAACCAAGTTTCTCCCCATCACTATGCATTGGTTTCATGTCAAATTCCACTGTGTGAGTCTTACTTGTGTCATTTATCGTATCACATGCCAGTCTTATTTTCACTCCCATCTTCCCTTTATTTATTATACTCTCTTTGTTTCATTTTGGGTTTAAGATATACTCCCTCTGTCCCGGTCATTTGTTGTCCTTTTCCATTTTAGGGTGTCTCAGTCATTTGTTGTCCTTTCTATTTTAAGAATGAACTTGATGAGTAATTTGATCATTCTCATTCAATTTGTTCCACTTGTCATTTAGTTATTGGTCTTTTCCCCATTCCTTGGTCTTTGTGCCAAAACGAAAAGACAATAATTGACCGGGACGGAGGGAGTAACACAGAGAGGTGAATTATTTAGGCTATTGTATGGAAGCCTTCGAGGAAGTATTTTTGTACTTCCATGTTATTATAGAGGAAATTTTGGCCCTTTCAATGGTGATTTAACTTTTTTCATAAAGGGTTTTTCCTCATGGAAATCATTGGTGGGATTTTATCATCTTTCATTAACTTATTTCTTTGTTCTTTGGTTGAATTAATTTGCTTTCATGCCCTATTTACCCCTACAATAAGAGACAAGTCTAAGAACAACTAGAATCATAGGTCAAAACTATGTTTAGATCATTGGCTGAGTTGAATTGACCTTGGAGAACTTTTAAGATGATCTTGTTAATGGATTGTCGAAAGAAAGTGTAAAATGGAATTGCGGAGGTTAAAGCCATCATTGCTGAAAACATTGGTCAACCATCTTATACAAGCACCATAAGCTCGATGCATATCCATTTGCATAGGCTTGCAACTGTTAAAAGAGTGTTGGCCGTGCTCATCAGTAGGAAAGTAGTGATTTAACATGTAGTGGAAAGATGTTAAGCAAATGTGTCGGAAGATGGCTGCTTCAGTGATTTGATAGAATTTAGAGACGTGTGAACAGGCAAACAAGGTGGCTCGAGTTAACTTGTTCCAATTTGATTGGGCTAGTTCATTCAAAGAAGGGAAGAAGGTTCTTGTTTTGGTGTATTTTAACAAATGAACAAAAATGTAGTGGAGGAAGCTGAATGATGTATCCAGTTATTTCTTACTTGTTCTCCTTGCACACTTGACTTGCATTTAACCGTTATAAGCAACACGCAGCTGGGCAATTGGGGCGAACTATCTTATCTTATTTAGATAAGGACAAAACAGAGACAAGTTTCTACATTCCAGCATTTTTATACATGATGTGCAACTTAACAACTTAATGTCGGTAATACTCCATGTTTTGTTAATTTGCCAATGGGAAACAGCACCCTGATTTATGATTGAAAAGAAAGACATGTGGATTCCTTTGTGAGTTAGCCCAAACTGTTGGAATAACACTGTAAATGTCACAATATCTTGGTCTTTGATAAATTGGATTTTTCAGGGGTTTTGACGGCTTGATTAACTATCTTTATTTTACTGTACTATCTTTTATTATACTGTAACAGTGTACGTATTATTGATCTGCAGATATGTCCAGTTTGTGCTATGAGGGTGGGTGTCGATATGGTTGCACATATCACATTGCAACATGCGAACATATTTAAGATATCCTTTTGGCGTCCAATATGGGTTCTTTCTTTTTTAGTATGATTTATTCCTTGCCTTCCATACACTCTTCTTAGTTTAAAAAAGCGCGCCTGAGGTGCAGCTAGGTGCAAGGCGAAACTGAGGCTTGCAAGTACCGTGAGACGCACGAGGCGTGACTAGCCAGGCCGCTAGTCCGCCAGGCGTTTTACTATGCAAATCTTTATTTTTTTTGCCTGATTCTTTTATTTTACCCTTCTGTTCTCCCCTTATAAATACATTAATTTTCAGTTATTTACATGTTAGCCCTCTTTAAAAACAAACATGACACGTTTCACAATTTTTTTATTTGAAATATACATGTTTGTGAAAAATCAGTGCACATATCTCATGACAGTGGACCTTGCGCCTCATCGCCTTGAGACCCCGTTGCTCCAATGTGTCTTGCGCCTTCTCAAACTAAGTGCTCTTTATGTTGTACAATCCCCCTCTTCTCTTTAAGGAAGAGAATGTCAAACAAGAAACTTGTTAACTTAAGAAGTGGGGATCATAGAAGCTTTCAAGTCGTTATCCAACCATATGTTTCTCATAAAATGACCTTTTTGTGTGTGTCAATACTTAAAGGCAGTCTTCTTATGATATATTTATGGAAGTTGAAATGTAAGAGATGAAAATATAACATAAGATTTAGTTACCCTTTTCTGAAATGGCAACACGAAAATACCTGCTATACTGATCTATTCTTCAGATGTGGGAGATACTTTGTTTTCATGATCTTGCAAGCATTGACTTTGCGCGGACGTGAAGGATAACCTTTCATATTTGAATTCCTTGACTATAAGTAACGTGCAGCGCAAGAGAAAATCACGTAAAAGTGGATCTCATTCTACACTTTCGCTGTTGAGAAGAGAACTACGCGAAGGAAATTTACCGCCAATCTTTGGAAATTCCTCCTCGTTATTATCATCCAATGCAGTGCCTGATCCCCTGCTGTCATCTTTTATATTGCCCATGGCTGATGAATTTATGACTTCTCAGCCTGTGTCATTATCTGAGACAAGCTCTACAAAGAATGCCAGACAGGGTAATTTATTAGAGAGGTTAGTTTGCTCCTCTTGTTTTTACTTTATTTTTAGGCGTACAATTGTCCTTCCTCCGATGGAAATTGATTGTCCGCAATTGAATGTGATGGTCAACTTATGTCAACTTTCACTATTAACTTCTTTCTATACGATATGTAGAGATACAATGAAAAATTGGTTATACTTTTTTATAAAAAACTAGGGTTTTTCTACGTGGTACCATTCTGTTTGGTTGAATACTACGTTGTACCTCATGTTTTACAAGCATTGCTGATACCCCTAAACTTGGTAAATACGGAGTACAAAATAGTTCTTAGAATACCAAAGTGCTGCAATTCGAATATTTTAACATTTAAAATTGGAAAGAAGATATATTTATGGTTGAGTAAACGATATTTATGTTAATGGTTCAACAAACTATTGCCAAAAAATAAATCAAAAGTGCATGAACTGAACATTTAAAAGAGTCAGACTAGGCTAGAGCATTTCGGATATTTTGACAAGTATTCATTAAGTTTAGAGGTACCAGTGGGTGTAAAAACTAGGATTACTACGTAAAATTTAAAAAACAAAAGGGTATTACGTAGAAAAACTCAAAAACCTTTATCATTTTTAAATTGCTGTAATTAGTAAATTAGTATATACTGTGAGAAGATACGAATCAAAGTCCACATCATTTGCCAAGTAAGTCGAACAGAAACTATATCTGATAATGCGTATTTAGTGGAAGAGTATGTACCTAAGATAATTCTTTGCTTAGGTAATAGGGTAATACTTCCGGAGCAGTATTCTTCTCTGCCTCCATGAATGTGATGCATCATTTCAATTTTAAGTGTGGCTGGTAGACCCGGCAAACGATTCGGGTCTGTCATATATTCAGGCAAATCGGGTTCCGGTTAATGAAGTGAAATTTGACATGATTCCACATCGCTGAAATTTTCAATGTTCCTCCTAAAAAAATGCTTTCGACATCTAGTGGTTTTTGCACATTATATCTTTTCTGTGCAAGAAAGAATGCTGGCAAACATGAAGGCATGCAACACTGCAAATTTTTTTTGCTCAAGTGCCAACATAACTTAGTTCAAAAGCTATCCAACACGACATGTGCAGCTGAGTCAGGATATCATAGAAAGAAAAGTTCCATTTCTTCAAGCTTTGTGTACTCTTTTTAGGCTGATTGCAGTAAATGTTGTACTTCTGGTCTATTGTACAACATTACTCCTGATGCCTGTGGTGAGGTAGGAAGGTTACAGAACCTTGGCAAACGGAGGGTTACTGGATGATCCATATTGCGGTGGTGTTAATTTGTGAATCTGAATGTCAATCTTTTGCTGTTACAGGAATTTGTTAACACCTCCATTGTCGATCAAAGATCAAGAGGAGAGGGTGAGAAGATCTGAATTTGTGCATGACCTACTGTTCTCCGCCATTTTCGATGATTAAGCTGTGAAGTTGTTGGTGTGGTTTCGGGAGACGGTGAATGTAGGAATAAATGTAATGTAATATTGGGTGTGGGATCTAGTCCTAGGTTCAAATGAATGTAATTCTTGGTATGATGTGCGAAATCTTAAGTTAATGAAGAGGTATGTATCTTGAAGGTTATCCTCAAGTATTCTTTCCAATGCTCATCCAAAGTGCTAATGTTGAGTATAAAAGACTACATTTTTTCACCTTTTTCCGCCTTCTGCTGTGATACACAGCAAATATTTCACACACATTACGGACTAATCATAACTATTTCGCGTATCTAAGAACACTCATTTCTCAAGTACAAGTACACGTACATATACATTAAATTGAATTGAATTTTCGTATTGAACAAAGAGTTCTCATATTGATAAAAAAGAGTTGTTTTGATGAACACGCCCTCTGATTTGGAAATACTTTTCTTTTGAACGTTTTCGTATTAGTTACTTCTCCTATCTTGCAAAAAAGTTTATTTTTTTTTAATTTTTTTTTTTTTTTTTTTTTTTTGCAATCACATTCAACTATACAAGTATACTACATCACATTCATTTTTTGCATACCATCCGGTCAGTCTGAACTCGGGAATACTGACTGGAGTCCAAGACATCTAGTTAAGTTCGAAAAATCACTTACCAGTTGATCTAAATACTCATAGATACTAAAACACATTTACAGATAAACAAATTTAATTATCAACTTAAATCCAGTAAAATAAATCACAAAACTTCATACGTAAACTATTCATGGGAAGACCGATGTTAAAGAAGACAAAACAATCTCTAATATCCCAGGAAAGAACCATAAACAAACACGTGGCAACAAGTTGTGGAGTGCATAGATTCTTGTATCCTTAGGACCTACTGACCTAGGTAGCAAAATATATGCCACAGAACAGCAGCACATCCTGCCAATCTCATGCGTTATCTCTTAACCCTTCAACACCAATATAATATAACCCCGTTACTCTTTTCCCCCTCATTTTCTTCTGGCTCTCATTACTCAAACCACATTTCCAAATACAACCCATAGGCCATATCACAAACACAAAGAAAAACCACAATTTGATGCATTTTTTCATTGATTTCAACTGAACTTTTTGCTGTATTTCAACTGAAATAGCTGTTTTTGAGTGAAATCTGAAGTACCCATTTGAAAATTCTCTCAAAAATTCAATCTTTTTGGTGTAAAACAATGGAGTTATCAACTAAATTTCACAATTTGGAGCTTATTTCATCATCTTTTCTGACAGGTTCTGGTTCTTCATCTTCTGCTGCTGCAACTTTATTGGATGCTAGAAAATCCTCTCTTTTACCTTTATGTTATCAGTTTAGTACAGTTAAAGCATGTTCTTTTAGTAATAATTCATTGAAATCCCCAAAACTTAGAAACCCTAGGCTTAGGTTATCTCAAATTTCATCAAAGTTATCAGCTTTAGCAGTGGAAACAACTGATTCAGATACCCAAAGTAGGGAAGAGATTGAAGCATTGTTTTCTAGGGATTCTAGTAAGGATTATGAACAAAGAAGGGGAAATAATAGGCAAAATAATTCTGGTGCATCAAGTGTTTCATCTGGGATTAGGTTAGAGAATATTAGTAAGGGTTATAAGGGTGTAACTGTGCTGAAAAATGTGAGCTGGGAAGTGAAAAAAGGCGAAAAAGTTGGATTAGTTGGGGTAAATGGTGCAGGGAAGACTACCCAATTGAGGATTATAGCAGGGTTAGAGGAACCGGATTCGGGGAATGTGATTAAGGCTAGAAATAATATGAAAATCGCGTTTTTGAGTCAGGAGTTTGAGGTTTCCTTGAGTCGGACTGTGAAAGAGGAGTTTATGAGCGCGTTTAAGGAGGAAATGGAGGTTGCGGAGAAGATTGAGAAAGTGCAGAAGGCTATTGAGGGTTCTGTTGAGGATTTGGAGTTGATGGGGAGGTTGTTGGATGAATTTGATTCACTTCAGCAGAAGGCTCAGGCTGTCGACTTGGATATGGTTGATGCTAAGATTAATAAGTTGATTCCTGAACTCGGGTTTTTGCCTGAGGATTCTGATAGGTTGGTTGCATCTTTTAGTGGTGGATGGCAGATGAGGATGTCTCTTGGAAAGATTTTGCTTCAGGTATTGAAACTGAGCCTATGACGTTATTTTCAATGGTCAAGTATATTTGGTTGTGCTTCTTTTTACTGTTATTTTGCAATTCTCACATGATTTTCATTACGGGTCATCCTAAACAGCCATTCTCTGGTTAAGACAGGGGTGATGATTACCATACGCCTTATTTGCGGTAGCTCTTGACTCTTGAGGCACAGGGTGATTGAGCTTATTGTGATTTGATAGAAACTTTATTTGAACTTATTGTCATCAATTAGGGTTTGCTTCACTTCAATAAGTGCCTGCTTCCATTTTGGATGAACTGATTGAGCTAGGTAAATGCCTGCTTCCATTTTGGATGAACTGGAAATTATAGATGTTCTGACCCTCGTATCTTTGCGAACCAAACAAAACCTAGTTATCTGTTATCAACCCCGCAAACAATTTCAGCTTTCCGTAAATTTGATTTACAACCAAACAAGCGCTTGAGCCTTGATGTATGTAAACACAGGACTTCGTCTTGGCTATATTTAAAGTAGTGGAAAAAAATATTCCTTGTTATGCTGTGCTATTAGCTAATAACATTAAAATAGAAAACTTGAATCTCCTATATTTATAGCAGTAATTGTCATAAGTATCGTAAAAGTAGTGTTGTGGTTTATCCTTCATACCTTCTTGTATACGACTGTTGGGTTAATACTTAGTAGTGGAATGATATGGCTTTTGAGTGTCAATTGACATGTTTATGACTTGCATCATCCCAGGATCCTGATTTGTTGCTTCTGGATGAACCCACTAACCACCTGGATCTCGACACCATTGAGTGGCTTGAACAATACCTTAACCAGGTAGATGTTCCAATGGTCATCATATCTCATGACAGGGCTTTCCTCGACCAGCTTTGTACCAAAATTGTGGAAACAGAAATGGGAGTATCTAGGACATTTATGGGAAACTATTCAGACTATATAATGTCAAAGGCAACTTGGATTGAAACTCAGTTTGCTGCTTGGGAAAAGCAACAGAAAGAAATTGAACAAACAAAGGACTTAATTAACCGAGTTAGTTCTAATGTAAGTAACAGCCGAGCTTCTAATGCAGAGAAGGTAAAATATTCTCCCTCCCATTTCCATTATTAGCAGTTTTTTGCTTTATTTTTTTTATTTTATTTTATATAAGAAACCAAAAAACACTTGGGAACATAATGAAACTTATACTGTTAGATTCATAACAGAAAATGTTTTCATGAGGATAATATATTCGATAATATTGCGCATATATTTTGAGAGAGATTTATCTCGAAATGAAACTGTCCCGTTCTTAACTTGTCTCATAAACTACACAATGAGACCATCTCGTTCAGTAACTTGTCTTATAAATACACTATGAGACTCTCTTATGTAACTTGTGCTGATTTTGAGTGTTATTCCGTTAAATTAATTGTACTGTGCTGTGGCCTTTCAGTCTCTAAGTTCACATGCTATTGTTTCTTTACTGAAAGTGTAAAATAGTATTCCTACGATTTCCATTAGCAGAGGCTGAAGTTTCTCTATTGTAATGTTATCATGAGCTTAAAAATATTGTGCTCAGTTTCTAATCTATCGTTACTACGGTTTTTTTTTATAGAAATTGGAAAAGCTTCAAGATGAGGAGCTAGTTGAGAAACCTTTCATAAGGAAACAAATGAAGATCAGGTTCCCTGAGCGTGGGAGAAGTGGAAAGGCAGTTGTAACTATTAACAATTTGGACTTTGGCTACGGTGATAATGTTAGTTGAGCATCAAACTTCTTTCCCTCTTCTACATTAGCCGAGCTCACATTCGATTGATCTTTATAGAGTACATTTTTTTTTTTTTTGAGCCAGGTGTTATTTCGGAAGGCAAATCTCACAATTCAACGTGGGGAGAAAATAGCTATCATCGGCCCTAACGGGTGTGGGAAAAGCACCTTATTAAAATTGATAATGGGTTTAGAGAAGCCTACTGCTGGTGAAGTTATTCTTGGGGAGCACAATGTTCTCCCAAATTATTTTGAACAGAATCAGGTATGTGACAATTGCCACTATGCCTCACAAGTCACAACTCACAAGGCACTTCGGGTACATTCCCGCTCAAGTTTTAAATTGGTCATTTCAGATTGGGTCATTTTGGCAGGGTTAGGGTTGGGTCGTTAAGGGGTTTGAGTCATTTCGGGTACATTCCAGCTCAAGTTTTAAATTAGTCATTTCAGATTGGGCCATTTTCGCGCTGGCTTGTTTCAGATTAGGTGTACTTTGCTTTGTTCGTTTTGGTTGGTCAATCGGTCAATTTCTACCTGAGACTCTAATTATTACAAAACTTTCTAATTTGCACTGACCAGTGTAATCCAAATATTTATCACCCATAGTTTTTCTTCCGCCCACCTTTACGTTGTTCTAAAGGCATTCATTCTCTGTTTCCAGGCTGAAGCGCTGGACTTGAATAAAACGGTGCTCGAGACAGTAGAAGAAGCTGCCGAGGATTGGAGAAGTGATGACATTAAAGGTCTTTTAGGACGATGCAATTTTAAGGCTGACATGCTTGATAGGAAGGTCTCTTTTTTAAGTGGTGGAGAGAAGGTAAATTTTTCGCACAAAAATTCCTTCTTTTTCCTGTGAACGCTTCCAGCTACAAATTCTCTAATTTTCTGATTTTTCAGGCACGTCTGTCTTTCTGCAAATTTATGGTCAAACCGTCAAGTTTACTGGTTCTAGACGAACCCACCAATCATCTGGACATACCTTCAAAAGAGATGCTTGAGGTTGGTTGGAGTATTAATTGTTTTGGTCATTTTTACAAGCAGTTGTTATTTTAATGTTTCTGTTTTCATCTCAGTAAGCTATACAAGAATACGAGGGTACAGTGATTACAGTTCTTATTCTATTGTTTCTTTTTTCGTCTCAGGAAGCAATACAGGAATACGAGGGTACAGTGATTACAGTTTCTCACGATAGATACTTCATACGCCAAATTGTTAATAGAGTAATTGAAGTCAATAACGGAGTTCTGCAAGATTATGTTGGTGACTACAATGTAAGCCTTTTTGTATCTCATCGTCTCCTCTCCGTGTGACAACTATTGTCCATACTCCCTACCCCATATATTGCCTTTTTGAAAAAATTCTTAAGGTGCCCTCAAGGCATCAACTTTTCTTAGGTTTAGTCCCGACTTATACGAGATTCCCACTGCACTCCCTAAGGTTTTTATTATGCAAAAAAGGACAAGTTTAATACATTGGTGCTACCTGAAATGCTGGAGTTAATTATAGACTTTGTTTCGATCAGTTCTGAGTTTTGAAATCACCATGATTTTCTGTAAACTGTAATTCTAGCACGCAACCAAAAAAAAAAAAATTGACTGAACACCCCTTTTCAGTCCATATCTTTAATGACCGGTTAATTAGCCGAGACTTATAGAAAGGGGAATGTCATGCAGTATTACTTGGAGAAGAACCTAGATGCAAGGGAAAGAGAACTAGAACGTGAGGCAGAGCTTGAGGAGAAGAACAGCAAAGTAAAAGCTAAATCCAAGATGTCCAAGGTAAGTTTGTTTGTAGCCGATATGCATGGATTATGCTTTATTATGCTATCGGTTTATGAGGTTAGTAATAATTGTTTATGTAACAGGCTGAGAAGGAGGCTCGGAAAAAACAGAAAATGCAGGCATTTCAGCAGGCCAAATCAAAATCCAAGGGGTTAAAGAACGCGAAGAGATGGAACTAAAGGGAGTGACTTTCGGTATTTTTTATGAAGGTCCTCTTGTTACTACCCCGTCTGTCTCCCTGTGATACTGCTCCAATGCGGAATCTATATGATCTTGTGTATATGTCAAAGTATAGTCGCAGAGGGGCGAAGGTTGTATGTATTTGACCCTCCCTTACCTTGCTTAGGGCTAAACAAAATATCCGAGTATACGAATATTCAGTCCTATGTCCCGTCCGGAATTTTGGATTTGAATCACTGTATCGGAGATTTTGGATAAGCAGCACTCGGTGATCTTTGTAAATAGCTATTTGGGCGTCACTCTATTGCAAGAAAGAAAATATTATAATTTTTTTTCCGGACAACACAATATAAATTTGATCCCTTCATCTATTTATTCCTATGTACTAAAAAAAATCTATTTAAATTCTTTGGAAGCAATTTTTTTAGGTTATGTTTTTTTATGGGCATGATTTACTTAATCATTAACATGAATGACCATTATACCCCTTTACTTTTAATGCCCTTCATCTACTCTATTGTCGCAATTCAATTATTTCTCTTAATTTATTCCCTTCAACTACCACGAGCCAACCACCGCCACCCCACAACCACCATGCACCACCCTCACCCGCTGTCTGTTCTTGATGACCTCCTTAGACCGGCCATCGGATGATCTCCTCGGACCCACCCCTTCTAGATTCGCCACCCACCCAATACATCTCGTTCCCTAACAACACCGGGCCACCCCTGCCACCACCCCGACGACAAATACTAACCATCCATAAATGACGATCAAAACAGTCCCACATCAGACAAATACTAATAAAAAAAAGTCTGAAATTCCATCTTGTGGAAGTTGTTAGAATTAGCAAAACAGAGAGTTCTTATATATTTTAAGTCTCTCAAGTATTGTCTTAAATAGCTCTTATAAGAGTTTGTATTAACGGCACGTCCCAGTTACAATAATAACATACAAATATTAATCACGTAAAGCGATTACATATTGGTGATATTATAATGTGATTATAGAATGGTGCTAAATATACGTAAATTGGTTATTAATTTGTCATAAATAATGATAATTTCTACACTAAGATAGAAAATTTATTAAATATAATAAAATCAGGTGTTATATAAAAAGATCGTGAATACACAGACAAATCAGATCAATAATTAGCTTTTTACTTTGATAAATAGTAGAACTAAATCTTTTTAACTTTCAAATATAGGTAATTATTATACCTCATAACATTTGAGTAAGACTAAAACACAATGTTATTTTTAACCATTTATCGAAATCGCACCGGAAAAAAAAAAGCATTTTACATTTATTTATACATTTTATTGATTCCTTCATTTCATATTAAAATTCGTGTTAGAAAAAAAATGTAATTAAAACAATTAGATTAGTAAAAATATTTATTCTATATTCCCAAATTCGTGATCCTATGATATAGTTAAAAAAATTATGAAAATAATATAATTAAATTCATGGTAAAAAAATGTTATCATTAAAGTATAGGTTTCGTATTATTTGCACATATTACAGATGATATACTTCTTAGTATGTTATATATCCTAAATTGAACGTATAAATAATAGAATTGTCCTACATCGAAAGATTAGCATAAGGTGGGTGATCTTATGATTATAAATAAAATGCATCCTTGAAACTTAGGTATCAACCCAAAATATTTTGAGCCTCTCAAATACTGTCTTAAAGAGCTCTTACATTATGATATAAAAAATAATGTGGAGAATGTTTTAATTAATATCATACACACTTCCTATTATATTTAAGTGATGTTTATAATTTTTATATAAATACTTATACATTTCATTTGACAAAAAAGTATCGTGAAAAACAAAAATTATGGAAATTATATAATTAGATACGAGGTAAAAAAAATGTTACCTTTAGAGTATATATTTCTTATTATTTGCACATATTTTAATTATGATAAAAAATAAAAAACAAAAACGTACGAACATAGTATGTTATTTGTCTCACATTTAAAAATAATATAGATATGGTTAGTATATAAAGTATAAAGAGTCGAATTGGGGTGATTATATATTCCTATGATTATAAATATGAGTCATCTCTGAACTTACGTGTCAGCAACCTAAAATCTTTTGAGTCTCTTAAGTATTGTCTTAGAGGTCTTTTATTAGAGTTTCTATTATTATCTCTACAATAGCTAAATTTATTTAGGGTAATGCTAAATACAACCCACTGGGTTGTATTTAAGCATTAAATACCTTCTGATGGGGCATATTCTGCACCCGCTGACCAAGTCAACATATTGACCAAGGTCAAAGCTAAAAGACAACAAGCCAAAAGAAAAACGGCCTAACCGACAAAGCCTATCGGCCTGTCACTTGGGTCTCGGCTCGGCAACTAGCCGGCCGAGAGGCATATCCGTGTACTCGCATCCAGTCCCCTCGGCATGGAGTCAACCAGGCCTGCCGGCCTGTCATGGGTCCCTCGGCCGAGGGTAAGACAGTCTTTCCACCTGCTACGCCATTTGGCCACTACGTGACAAAAGGTGAAAGTCTATAAATACTCCACATCTCTCATTGAGAAATCGACTGGAAAATCTAATATAAAACTCCCTTATCTCTCTACAATATACTTGGCCAAGTTATACATGCAACTTATCTCTCTAAGTTTACTGACTTGAGCGTCGGAGTGAGTACGCTCGGCCCCAAGCCGAGCCCTCAGTTTGTTCATCTTTACAGGAAAGAGTGAAAGGAAGAGACGAGCAACGACATCATTCTGCAAGCTCAAGTGGTCACAATCCTGCTCCGGAATTACACCCGGAACAATTGGCGCCGTCTGTGGGGAGACGATACTAAAAGCTAGTCACCTACATTACAAAAAAAAAAAAAAAAAAAAGAACCATTCAGCGAGCTAAGAAGATGTCAAAGCAACAAGAAACTGTGAGTGAAGGAATTGCATTCTTCCAGGATGACACGTTCAATTCGAGATCGGCGATCCCCCACCGGCCGAGTCACTGACACGGCATTCGGGATGCCGAAAGAGCCAGAAACACCGCTGTCTACCGACCAAGTCACTGTCATGGGACATGTGGTCGATGCGGCCAAATTAAAGCTATTTCTGAACCTGATGGGTAGTACGCCGATTACCCCTGTCACGACGACGGGGACGACAGCGCATCCACAGGTGACCAGGGCCCATAAAGTGACTCCGAACAACTTGTCCGGAGCGATACAAGGGGCTGGGCGTGCTAGAACGCCAGCAGAGCCCGTGGTGCCGTGGGGACTCCCGAGTCCTTCCCCCACTCGCGGGAGGACAGCGTCGCCGCGGCAACGAGGCCAGCCCCGAAGGAATGAAAGAAGTTCGACTCACCAAAGTCGGGTAACAAGCCCTTCCCGCCAGAGGGAGATAAGCCGGACTAAGATCGCGAGGAGCCGATCGCCGCGTGTCATTCGACACGTGGTCAGACAGCCCTTCAGTACTTATGTCCTCGAGATCCCTGTGCCGACTAAGCTGAAGTTGCCGCCCTTATCATACAAAGGGGATAGCGACCCGACCGACCATGTCGAGGCTTTCGAGTCGTACATGTCGGTATGTGAGCAACCTGATGAGGTGTGGTGTCGAGTCTTCCCAACGACCCTGCATGGGAAGGCTCAGAGTTGGTACAAAGGGCTACCTAATGGCTCGGTATACTGTTATGCCGACCTGAGAGACAATTTCATAGCCCAGTATTCTTGCAACAAGAGAAGGGTCGTGGAAACATCAGATCTCCTAACTATCCGACAGGGGGAGGACGAGTCCCTCCGGAGCTACGTGAAAAGATTCGACGCTAAGGTTCAGCAGATCCGTGAGCTGAACACCGAACTGGCGGCCTTCGCGCTGATGAAAGGCCTCCCGAAAGGCGAGTTCAAAAACGAGCTGATCAAGTGCGAAGACCTCAACTTAGACTCCGCCAGAAAGATGGCCGACCGAGCCGTAAAGGTGGAAGACTATCACAAAACCTGGGTAGGCCACAGTGAAGCTGGGCACCCAGAGAGGAAGAGCCGCCGGGACAACATAGATGAAGGTCGCCGTGACGGGAATAGGTCACGGCCTGAGAGATCTAATAGGAAACAGCACTCGGCGGGCGCCGGGGGGAGTTCGGGACCATACAACCAGAAGCGGTACAGTAGTCTCACCCCCCTGGTCGCATCTCCAGCCGAGGTCTTTACCCTAAGCAAGAATGATGGACAGAAGTGGGCAAGGCCCCCCAAGGCGAGGGGGGACGGTGACACAAGCCAGTTTTGCGAGTACCACAGCCACACCGGCCATAAACCGACAATCGTCGACATCTAAGGAACGCCATCGAAGAGCTAATCCGAAAGGGGGCCTCAGGAAGTATGTAGCTGGAGGCCCAGGAACAAGCGCCGACGGGGCGAATAGAAAATCAGTTTTCCAACGGATGGGAGTAATCCAGGTTGTCATCGGGGGAAACGAGAACGGTGGGTCAGCTAATGGGCACAAACGGCACCTAAATGAGTTATACCAAGCCATCAACTTTGTGCCTAAAACAGTGATCCCCGCTTCCACCATCCCCGATATAACCATTGGAAAGAAGGACTACGAGGGAGTCGTCGCCCCGCACAGCGACCCGCTTGTAGTCCACCTGGATATAGCCAACCACTTGGTCAAAAGGTGCCTGATTGACACAGGCGCCTACACGAACATCATGTTCAGGGAGTGCTTTCTTAATCTCGGTCTGAAGATTGGAGACCTGAGCCCCTGCATTAACCCGCTATACAACTTCTCTGGGGCCGGCCTGGTACCCCTGGGGTCAATGGGACTCGCCGGTGATGTTCGCCAAGCGGATGCGGCTAAAAATGTTTTATCTGAGTTCGTGGTTATCGATGGTTCGTCTGCCTACAATGTTCTCATAGGCCGGGTCACTTTGAGCGAGGCCGATGCAGTGATGTCCATCCGGGCCCTGACATTGATGTACGTCTCGGACCGGAGGGAAGCACAAAAGCTCGTCTTAAAGGACGAGAAAGATGAAATAGTCAATATCCAAGTGTCTGCTAGGGGGTGCAACATGCAATCCCTCAAAGTGGCGAAGAAATCGGAGAAAGGGAAGAGCCCATCCTTGCAGCAGGAGAGCGAACCGATGAATACTAATGTCGGCATGGTCGAAGGAGCCGAGACCGAGGAAGTGGAAATTGACCCAGGGTGCACCGTAACTGTCGGTGTCGACCTGGAGCCAAAATTCAGAGCTGATCTCCTAGACCTACTGAGGAAGAATAAAGATGTCTTCGCATACTCAGCTGCCGAGATGTCGGGCGTGAGCCGGGAGGTGATCGTTCACAAGCTGAACGTACTCTCCACCGCTCGGCCGGTCAAGCAGAAGATGAGGAACTCCTCGGCCGAGAAGGATGAGGCCATCAAAGCTGAAGTAGACAAATTATTAGTGGCGGGCTTTATCATGCCTTGTACTTACCCTGAGTGGCTAGCAAATGTTGTAATGGTGAGGAAATCGTCAGGGGCGTGGAGGATGTGTGTTGATTTTACCAATCTTAATAAAGTGTGCCCTAAAGATTGTTATCCCTTGCCTCGAATAGATGGTTTAATTGACGCCACGGCAGGCTACACTATGCTAAGCCTGCTAGACGCCTTCTCAGGATATCATCAGGTATTTATGGCCGAGGAAGATATGCCTAAATGCGCATTCATCACCAGTCACGGCACATTCATGTATAAAATGATGCCGTTCGGTTTGAAGAACGCTGGCGCAATTTACACTAGGTTGGTGGACAAAGTGTTCCAAAATCAAAAAGGGCGAAACATCGAGGCTTACGTCGACGATGCTATCGTAAAAAGCAAGGCTGACAGCGAGCACTTAGCCGATTTAGGCGAGACATTTTGTTCGCTAAGGAAATATAAAATGAAGCTTAACCCAAAGAAATGTAACTTCGGTGTCCGGGCCGGCAAGTTCCTCGGCGTGCTTGTCAGCGCCAGGGGAATTGATGCCAATCCGGAGAAAGTCCAAGCAATACTAGACCTACCGGAGATGAGAAATCGAAAAGAGGTTATGACGCTGACCGGAAGGATGGCGGCTCTCGCCCGCTTCATCTCTTGGTCGGCCGACAAGAGCACTCCGTTCTTTAAAGTGCTGAAGGGGAATAAAAACTTTAGCTGGGGGGAGGAATAGAGCACGGCTTTCAGACAACTGAAAGCCCACCTTCTGACACTGCCGACCCTATCCAGCCGACGCCGGGGGAGAGACGCTATATCTATACTTAGCGATTACCTCGGCCACGGTCGGTCTGCCGTAATCGTCGGGGAAGAAAATAAGCAAAGCAATACCCAATTTACTTTATCAGCCATACACTGCTGGCCGCCGAAAGAAATTACCCGCTAATTGAAAAAGCAGCCCTCGCCGTCGTCGTTGCCGCAAGGAAGCTGAAACCCTACTTCGACGCACATCCCGTGACGGTCTTAACCGACCAGCCATTGGAGAAAGCATTAGAAAAATTCGAAAAATCCGGCAGACTTATCAAATGGGCAGTGGAGCTCTCCGGCTTTGGCATTCAGTACAAACCGAGGCCTTCGATAAAGGGGCAAGCGCTTGCAGACTTCCTGGCCGAGTGCACGTATCAAGAATAATCACATCCCAGCGTGTGGGAAGTGTATACCGACGGATCCTCCACAGCGAACAGCTCAGAAGCCGGCATCCTTATCATCAGCCTTAACGGAAACGAGTTTGAGTACGCCTTGAAGTTTACCTTCTCGGCCTCAAATAACGAATCCGAATATGAGGCGGTGATAACTGAAGTCGAGTTAGCTAGAGCTGCCGGGGCGGAGCATATTATGTTGAAAACAGACTCGCTCTTAGTGATTAATCAAATCCGAGGAGAGTATGAGACTCGAGACGATGGGATGGTAAGGTACCTGGAGAGGGTAAAAGCTGACACCTCAAAATTGAAATCTTTCCATATACAGTGCATCCCCAGGTCTGAGAACAACCGAGCCGACGCTCTCTCAAAACTTGCCAGTTCAAGCATCAAAAATGTCAGTCGAACCGTGCTGGTGGATATCAGAAATGCTAAAAGCATCACTGAGACCGTCGGCATGGTGGGCGACATCGAAGCCGAGACGACGTGGATGACTCCGATAATGAAATACAAGCTGACAAAAGAGTTGCCGGAGGACCGCAGTCTGTCTCAGAAGATAAGAAGGATCGCTGCAAGGTACTTAGTGTTCGAAGGAGAATTGTACAGAAGGTCCGTAATAAGACCACTCTTGAAATGTGTCGGCCCAGCCGACGCGGAGCTTATACTGACAGAGATTCATGAAGGCATCTGCGGACATCACATGTGGGCGAGAACGCTAGCCCACAAAGCTCTCCGAGCCGGCTACTTCTGGCCTACCATGCTGAAAGATTCCAGGGCAAAAACCAAGAAGTGCAAGAATTGTCAAATGCATGCTCCGGTAATACATGCACCTTTCCGAGACCTGCAACCGGTACTTAATCCCCTACCATTTGCACAGTGGGGGATGGATTTATTAGGACCATTTCCGACGGCCTCCGGAGGAAGGAAGTACCTGATTGTCGCCGTTGACTACTTCACCAAATGGGTCGAGGCTGTCGCGGTACCTGCCAAAACCACGGTGGCCGTAAGAAAGGTGATTTTGGAGAACATCATAACTCGTTTTGGGTTGCCCCAAGTCATGGTATTTGACCACGGCCGAGAGTTTTGGAGCGACACGGTGATGAACTGGTTGGAAGAGCTTGGTATCAAATTTGCATACTCCTCCGTCTGCCACCCTCAGAGCAACGGGCAGGCGGAGGCAGCTAATAAAACAATACTGAACGGGTTGAAGAAGAAGGTTGAAGATCTAAAGGGAAGATGGGCTGATGAACTACCCGGCGTCCTGTGGTCCCTTCGAACCACGGAGAAAGAAGCAACAGGGTACAGTCCATTCCACCTAGTCTATGGGTCTGAGGCCGTCCGCTAATTGAAGCGGCGGTGCCGAGGCATTCGAACGCAAACCTTTAACCCTGTCGAAAATGAAGAAGGCCTGAGAGCCTCCCTAGACCTGGTCGAAGAAAGTCGAGATACGGCACGGCTCAACTTGGCAGTATATCAAAACCGAATGAGAAGAGCCTACAACCGTAGGGTTCACAAAAGGGACTTGAGAGTAGGAGATCTAGTCCTGAGAAAGTCGGCCGCAACCAACAAAGGAAACATCCATGGCAAGATGACGGCCAACTGGGAGGGACCCTACAGGGTGGTTGAAGAAATGGGGCCGGGGACATACCGGCTGACAGACATGGAGGGTGTGCCTCTAATGAGCCACTGGAACACAGACAATCTTAGGAAATATTTGGTATAGCGGCGGAGGTGTCCGAGACCGTTGTGGGCACCCCAACGCGTGATTATATCTTATGAAGAGTGATCCAAGTTTTCCATCGAAATGCTTGTCCCCTCCGTAGTCGTACCAAAGTAGACGCCACGGCCAAAGCCGGGCAGTCACTACAAATGTAGTTGATACTCGCGAAAGCGACCAACATGCTTAAGAACGTATAAGTACAGTTAAGAAACGCAAATCTGACTGCCTCGGCCAATCCGGGAGTGGCAGAGGAAGCGATCAATATGCCTATAGATACGAATGCAGTCGAGTCGTAACCTCGATTGCCTTGGCCAAAGCCGGGAGTGACGGGGAAATGACCGATATGCTAACATGTTTACAACAGCAGTTGGGAAGTGCAAATCTGACCGCCTCGGCCAGACCGAGAGCGGAGGAGGAAGCGACCGACATGCCAACATGTTGCTGAGCAAATTGGAAAACGTGAATCTTGCTACCTCGGCCTGTTCAGGTGCAGCAGAGGGCACGACCAATATGCTAAAAACGTTTAAGTACAGTTGAGATACGGCATCTAATTGCCTCGGCCAAGCCGAAGGTAAAACGAAAAAGCGCTCAATATGTTTAAAAACGTAAGAAGACAACTGAATGGAGGATGAGATCAAAGCCTCGGCCAAGCCAAAGGCAAATAAACAAACTTCATTAAAAATGTTTACAAGTGAGACAAAATAAAGTCGACGGCCGTCCCCATAGGGATAGCCTAAGCTCAACCTACCAAAGTTTAACAAAAAAGAAGGAACAGCAAAAATTACAACATTTCAGACTTGAAGCGCCAAAAGGATGGCAGGGAGGAAAGGCTCAATAGTTGGCCCCCGAACAGCTGAAGCTGTCCGAAGGACCAGGTGAATCTAGTGACGACCGCCCGTCTCCCTATACTTGTTGCTACTCGCCACCGGCAGCAGCAGCAGCATCACCAACGGTGGGCGGCCCAGAGGACGACTTGGCAGCTTCACGTGCCTTTGCCCTCTCAGCCTCCTCTCTAGTCTCCTTTACCTTAGCATCATGGGCCGCCTTGGCCGCAGCCTTCGCCTCGGCCGCGACCTTGGCCTCCTCAGCAGCCGCCCTCTCATCTAGAAGTTTGTCAAAATCTTTCCACGGAAAAGTGCCTTCAGGAAGGAGCTCCTTAATCGCATCCCTTGTAGCATCTTCAGCTTGGTCCCGGTACCGGGCACACATTTCAGGGATGATGACGGTTATCAGCAGCTCAATATCCTTCTCCCTCTGAGCAAGGATAGCCTTTGTGCCCTTATGTTCCTTCGCCTCGGCCAAATGCAGGGTCTTCCATCTTTCCCTCTGCTCAACCATGGCCTTATAACCGCCCTCAAGTTTGTTTCTCTCCTCTCGCAACTTAGCGGCATCAGCCAACGCGGACTCAACCTTAGCTCTCTCAACCAGGACCACCTTCTCAGCATCCTCCTTAAGCTTTCGCTCAGCGAGGAAGTCCTGCTTCGCCTTCTCGGCCTTCTCCCTAGAAGCGGCAAGCTCAAGCTTAAGCCGTTTGAGCGTAGGGGCAGTTTGAGCCACGAGCTTTTCTTGCTCGATAAGATGAGTGCCGGCAACTTCAGCCCACTTCACCAGCCTTTTGGTCAACCTAATGTCGTCCGCCCTGAGCTGAACGAAGGAAGCCTTCTCGGACGAGGAGTTGGCGGCGACATTTTTGTCGCCCATCTGCACAGGCTGCTTCTCCAATTGCCGTTCGGTAGAAGCAACAGCTGGCGACGGTTGATCTAGAAAAAACCCAGACAAAGCGTTCATATCAACATTCATCGACATATCAAAAAGCCTGTCATCAGGAATGCATAAGGAACCTGCTAAATCCGAGCCATGGGTTAGATCCGTACCAGTCCTAGCCTTCTTGGATTGAGGGCCGGCTGACCCCTTCTCTTCCCCTGCCTCGGTAACAGCAGCAGCAGCAGGCGTTGTTTCTTTCCTCTTATGTGAAGGAGGAGGACCCTCCAGAACGGTGAGATCCTGGTCAACATTGACGACCTCCTTATCTTTTTGGACTATGGGGATTGGAGATCGAGTTGGAGTTGACGTCGTAGCCGCCGAAGACATTGCTTTTGGTCTCCGGCGCGGCACGTTACCGCCAATCTCTGCTTGAGTCGCCCCCACATCCATTGCTTTCAACGCCTGCTCCATGAGTTCGTGCGGGGCCTGCTTGCGATCACGCGACGCGGCCTTAGGGTGCAGTTCAACAACTCTCCTGTCCTGGTCAAGTCCCAACTTGCTTAGGATGGAGACAGAGAGATCCCGGCCAAATCGATCTGTAAGAAACAAAGCAGGAGTTAAGCGAAAGAAGTAAACCGAGGCTCAAATATCGAAGCATAAAAGCAAAGGGGGGCCTCATACCGACCCCACTCACCCTGGCTGAGGGCCGGTATGAGGCCGACGTGACAAAGCGGCTCGTCTTGAAGGACGATCTGCGTCGGGGGCATCCATCCCTTCGGCGTGCCATCCTTCTCAGCCTCAAACATGCTCATTGCCCGCACTTCGTCGTCATTAAGATAAACCTTCTTGGCGTCCATCTTAATCTAATTACGGGAGACATATCTTTCATGCTCCCCCTGACTATCACAGCGCAAATTGATGCGGCGCTGGAAGGACCGGGGCAGTGGATAGTCCTCCGGAACCTCGACATATACCCACCGCTCCTTCCAGTCTTTGCAGGATGTCAGCTTGGAGACGGTCACGTAACCCGGCTCGGTCTGCACGCTTTACCACCCCATGACGCCTTGGGTAGACAGCCGAAGATGGTGGAGCCAGCGGAAAAGGTTCACCGTTGGGGCCACCCCCTTAAAGAGACAAAACCATACGAAGCCAATAATCGTCCTAATGGCCAACGGGTGCAGTTGTGCCACGGCGACATTCATGGCTTTGATTATGGCCGAGACGTGTTCATTAAGAGGAAAACGGAGCCCATACTCCAGATGTCTAATATACACGCCTATACAACCTTCGGGAGGGCAACATACTGCCTGATCACCCACAGGGACAATAATTCTATACCCCCTGCCGAAGTTGTAGTGGTCTTCGAAAAGTTCAGGCCCGGACACAGAAGCGAACTTGTTCGTCCAAACGCGATCAGGTTTAATCGAGCAGGCTTCGCCGTGCCACAAGTAATGAGACCTCTCTGAATCAGATTGGGTCTCTTCCTCCTCCTCATCATCAAAATCCTCGAGATATTTCTCGTCGATTTCAGGAGAAGGCGACTTGCGACCCCCGAACCCTACCGGGCAGACAACCAGTGGCTCCTGTTCATCAGGATGCGGCGGTTCGTCCCCCGGGGTTGAGGTACTAGGCGGAGCAGCAGCAGCAGACATGGTGGCAACGAATACTTAACAAATAAAAGTTGGGGAAGAATTTGTTTTTTTACCTTCAAAGAAAGTGTTACGCCGAGTAACGCTTCGAAAATTAGAGAGAGAAAAACTCGTCGAAAACTAGAGAGAGGAAATTTTTCTTGAAAATGAAATTTGCACAGCAAAATGAGGGGCACACTGCTCTATTTATAGAGCAAAGCCCATTCAGTGGACCAATCAGAGCAAAGCCCATGAAGCGTCCACCAATCAACACCAGGCCACGTGTCAAGCATGCAGCCACGGAATGTCAATCGACATACAGTGACCCATCTTCTTCGACACGCTCCTTGGTATCTACTTGCCAACGGCCAGGTGATCAACCAGGCTTGGCAGCACCGGCTGGGGGCAATCAAAAGCACACGACACTCCCAACCTTGGTCTCGGCCAGCGCCATTTTCTTTTCCACATTCGATGTCCATTACACAACAATGTGGAGGGGGGATATGGTACGGCCTGAACAGGACCAAGCCGAGGAAGAAGTTCGAGATGCGCAGAATACGCTCAACACGCATCGAAGGTCCATACCACGGCATAGACTACGCCGGGGGAAAATTGATGGGGCATATTCTGCACCCGCTGACCAAGTCAACATATTGACCAAAGTCAAAGCTAAAAGACAACAAGTCAAAAGAAAAACGGCCTAACCGACAAAGTCTGTCGGCCTGTCACTTGGGTCTCGGCTCGGCAACTAGCCGGCCGAGAGGCATATCCGTGTACTCGCATCCAGTCCCCTCGTCATGGAGTCAACCAGGCCTGCCGGCCTGTCATGGGTCCCTCGGCCGAGGGTAAGACAGTCTTTCCACCTGCTACGCCACTTGGCCACTACGTGACAAAAGGTGAAAGTCTATAAATACTCCACATCTCTCATTGAGAAATCGACTGGAAAATCTAATATAAAACTCCCTTATCTCTCTACAATATACTTGGCCAAGTTATACATACAACTTATCTCTCTAAGTTTACTGACTTGAGCGTCGGAGTGAGTACGCTCGGCCCCAAGCCGAACCCTCAGTTTGTTCATCTTTACAGGAAAGAGTGAAAGGAAGAGACGAGCAACGACATCATTCTGCAAGCTCAAGTGGTCACAATCCTGCTCCGGAATTACACCCAGAACACCTTCTAATTTAGGTATTAACTTAAGAATTGAGAACTAAATTACACATTAACCAATACATTTAGTGCATATACAAGAATTTATTTTCTCTTTTGGTTTCTTAAATACAACCCACTTAAATACAACCCAGTGGGTTGTATTTATCATTACCCATTTATTTATTATTTGTTTTTCTCGCATAAATAATAAATGGTAGGTGTATGTATTTATCTTCTATTTTCATTGAAAGAAATATTGTAATCATATATAAACAAATAATTATATGTAAAAATTAAAGCCTTATAATATTTTTTTCATTATAATTAAGTTAATTACCTCGTGCAACGCACGGGATTTCAACCTAGTACATCAAGATGTCCTACTATAAAAGAACATTTATAGTGTTGCTTAAGGTAAAAGAGTAACATTGATGTAAGATACCAATAACATTATCAAGTATAAATTAACAATTTAACATTAATAACATCTTTCCTATTATCTTATTCTATCTAATAGTTTCTTATATTAGAAGTATAAATATAAAACTATAAAATAGGAAGAAACGAAAAACTCAACTAAATAAAACAATCAATGGCTCCCAACAGTTATCAAGTCCCTTGTTGGGTCTTATGCACTTTTGGAGTCTAATGCACTTTTACAAATTGAAAATGAACAATATGATAAACAAACAAAAAATGACATAATTCTAATTTTTGTTCCTTCAATAAATTTTACCTAAACGAAGGTAACAGATGTATTTGCCTAATATTGCGATATAAAGTGTAGATTCGACGGAATCTCAACAAATCACGATTTAATTCCAAATTTAATTTAATAATGACAATTTCTCTTATAATCATCTTAATTCCTCCAATAAGCTCTCCCTATTATGGAGATAATATAATATCAAATATTCATGTGTTTAGAAGGAATCAATATTTATCATTCTATTTTAGGATTTTGTACGTGATTTTGCATGTATTATTTTTTTAATAGTCTTAGGATTTCAATAAATGACACGTGGCGTAGGAATTGATGTTGACACGTGACGATCAAAGAGGCTGCTGGTTTCATCTTTAACACTCCCTCCTATTCAGTATAAATTTCCCTATTTCATTTTCGGTCTATTCACAATAACTTCCTTATTTCTTTTTTTGGTAAATGTTTGCGTGGTCCAAATTTAATTATATGGTGAGGTAGTATATTTGTGTGGTTCAAATTTATTTATATGGTGGGGTAGTATGTTTCCTTAATTTTTTTGTCAAAATGAAATGGGAAGTTTTATTGTCCACTTTATCATCGAATAATTTAATTTATAAATTATCATTTTCCCTTTTTTTATATTTATTTCAAAAATTAAAAATAAAGGTAAATAAATAATTAGGACGGACGGATTACAGCTGTATGTATTCGGTATTCCCCATCAGGAGATGAAATGGATGACTTTGAACTTATACCGTAGTAAATTATACTACCTCATGTCTTCTTTTGGTGACTTGATCCTTTCTCTTTGTGTTTTTTCTAACTCATCTTCTCTGTCATCTTCCATTTTCCTCTCCACCGTCTGAAATATTTTCTTCTATCCTTCTCTCCCACACCCCAACTCATGCAATAAGAATTTCATCGAACTATTGCTTAGTTGAAGGTTGTCGGTCTGCTACGATCTTTAATTAGGATTATTTGAAGATCCTGCATGTCCAATTATCATGTACGGTTTAGATATGAGATGAGTTTTAAGCTCTTATATTCACATTTGTTTTTATTTGCATGTCTATATTTTTAATTTTTTGCATGTATTTTGATTTTATGGGTTCATTTTTCATCAGTTGTTTACAATGATTTGTTATTGCCAATAATTTGACTTTTGCAACAACCATGCATGTCCATTAGTTATATTTATATATAGGGTTATTTCATAACAATAATCCATCATATTGATGGTCTGCAATAATCACTCCATCCTATCAATAATCTCAATTAAATCCAACCTAAACATCATACTTCCTAATAACGAACCAGATTATATTTTATGATGTTTATGTGTATTAAATAAATAAGTTCTTGATTCATCACTTGAAAATATTACACATAAACTTCACATATACCGGTTAGGTTGTCCAAAAAACTATCAAATATTCCAACATAAACTTCAAAAAATATCAACTGGTTTGTTATTAGAAGGTAAGGTCCTTAGGTTGGATTTAATTGAGATTATTGATAGGATGGAGTGATTATTGTAGACCACCAATAGGATGGATTATTGTTATGAAATAACACCCTTATATATATGTTATGGATTATTATGGTTTATTTAGTTAGCTGATTTTGGCGATATTTAAGGCAATTTAAATTTTTATTTCCTACAGAGTAAAATGAAAGGGATCCTCATATAAAAGATATTTATCAATTGAAAAGGAATCTTCATCAAGGTGTATGCATTTTATATCCAAACTGAAAACATAATATAGTAAAAATATTTTTTGTATGATTCCTAAAGAAAAGAATGAGATGAGATGAGATTATGTGATGAGATATTAGTTTTTGGTATTTCTAAACTTCAATTCAGCCGCAAATCAAGTTAACATAAGATATCCCTGCCAATTTTAATGCAAATTACTGACTTGCCTATTTGACGGGATGTTTTATTAATTAATTTATTTATTAATAGTAATTGCTCCATGGCAATTAAAATACTAACAAATCAACTAAAACATGAATGCAGTTGTTTAATTGTGGCTAGATTTTCGGGTAAATAAAGAGAAATTTAGGCAAATATATTTACTAACCTTAATTAGATCAGGTCAACATTGGATTTTTGATTTTTGATTCTTTTGCTTTCACGTGATTGCCATATTTCTAGGCTTTGAATATACCTTTTTCCATAATTAATTAACATGTCATAATTAATATAGCAAAATCTTTGATTTTTTTTTTTATTTTAACAATAACGTCTAAGATTTGCAGTATATTACACGTGGCATACTAAAGGTTGATGACACGTGGCGATCAAATAAGCAGATGGTTTTTGCTTTAATATAATACTAGTATTGGTGCCCGGCTTTGCCCAGGCTACATTTATTTACCATTAATTTTTTTTCATTAAATAACATTACTTAAAGTTGCATAACCCATAAATTTTTATCATTAATATATTTTTTTATAACATATCCTAAAATTACGATGAAATTTTTTTTTAGACAAATTCACTACTCCCGCTATTAATATTTTACTCTTATTAATGAAACAATAGTAATAACATTTCACTACTTGCCCGTAATCATTGTTACTTTCACTACTCCCGTCGTAATTATTGTTACTGTCACTACTGCTGCATTAATATTGATAATTTCACTACTCCCGCCGTAAAATTGTTGTTACTTTCACTATTACCGCATTAATATTGGTTATTTCACTACTCCCGTTGTTGTTTCTACCACTCTCACTAATCTCGTTGATAATATTGTTACTTTTACTATTCAAATGAGTGATTACTATCATATAACTATATCCAACTTTACTACAATTCTTTTCTTTACTGACGAAATTACTTTTACTACTTAGGCATGCAATTTTAAGAGGATTATATATGTATATAAATATATTACATATATGCATTAAATCAAATCGAAAGAATTATGCAATATTATATATTATGAAATCTAACTTGAATTATTTATAACCTACTTATTATATTTTTATATGTTAAATAATTAACATCTCTATAAATAAATCTAATAAACTATAAAGTTTAATAAAATTGCATAGATTTTAAATTTAATATATAATTTTATGATGACAATAATTAATACATAAGTGTGCATGTTTATACTAATTAATTATTTTATTTTAAGGAAATTGACTATCTTCTAGTCTTCTATAAATATTTAGGAAAATTACCAGGCATCTTCTTTCTTTTAGTCTCCTTGAAATTGACCATCTTAATTAATTATTTTATTTTAAGGAAATTGACCATCTTAATTAATTATTTTATTTTAAGGAAATTGACCATGTTTAGAAAAATTACCAAACTTCTACATAATTTAATTTTAACCCAAACTATATAATATTTGCATTGAGATCCCTTAATCGGGTCCATCACACGGTGCTGTTGATTTAAAACTATATAGTATAATTAATTTGTATAACTTTCTTTAATTACATTAAAGTTTCTTGGTTTATGGATTTAATATATAGTATCGATATGATATATGATATGATTATACCATATCCAATCTTAAATTCTAAAAATTTCTAAAAATTTGTCCATATGACAACCATTTAATTTAGGATCAATGGATGAAAACACCCTTTAATGTTGCACTTTCTAAAACTTAACACCTTATGAAAAGTTTTTTAAAACTTAGAGAAAATTGTTGATTACAGCCTTTTATAAACCACTTTTTGAAAATTACAGCCTTATATAATTTTTTTTGAAAATTACATCCAAAATATTACTTTTCTTCTAAAATTGCACCAACTTGAGGTTTTTGGTGAATTTTGATGATGTTTTTATGATGTACCCTTTATTATTTGAGAGCCTACTTACCCAGATTTCTTACCTCTCCTTAACACAAACCAATTAATCACCTCAAACATCATAAAAACATCATCAAAATTCACCGAAAACCTCAAGTTGGTGCAATTTTAGAAGAAAAGTAATATTTTGGATGTAATTTTCAAAAAAAATTATATAAGGCTGTAATTTTCAAAAAGTGGTTTATAAAAGGCTGTAATCAACAATTTTCTCTAAAACTTAATACATTAATGTGCATTTCATTCACATTTTGGTACCTTAAGTGGATTTAGGCCAAAAAAATGGAATATTTCGGCCATTTTTTTAAAGATATGACGACGTATTTATGATGCTCTCCGT
Source organism: Silene latifolia (assembly GCF_048544455.1). Classification (NCBI taxonomy): domain Eukaryota; kingdom Viridiplantae; phylum Streptophyta; class Magnoliopsida; order Caryophyllales; family Caryophyllaceae; genus Silene; species Silene latifolia. The sequence goes on from NC_133528.1 coordinate 27,588,545, forward strand.
TCACATTTTCAACCTCTCCCCTTCCCTCTTATAACTACAAGTCACGATTGATTCAATCTCGGCAGTATTTCACATTTTTTTTGGCCTAAATTCACTTAAGGTACCAAAATGTGAATAAAGTGTACATTAAAGTATTAAGTTTTAAAAAACTTTTCATAATGTGTTAAGTTTTAAAAAGTGCAACATTAAAGGGTGTTTTCATCAATTGATCCTTTAATTACTTATACTTACTAGTTGGTTGCACTGTGCACGTTGCGCACGATACCCCAAGAGAGTTTTGCATGTATAATTGATCGACCTGATAAATATATTTATAAAAAATATTTTTGAAGTTTGCCAGTTTGAACATGGGACATTCTTAGTTTCGTTTGACTTCGTATAGCCTTTTATTGCCGATTACATTGTATGTATTTTTCAAAAATCTATATGTGATAAAAAGCGTATAGACCTCTAAATCATAATAGCATAAACAGATGGTAGAGTACTATGGATTGCAATGTGTGTATATATATATATATATATATATATATATATATATATATATATATATATATATATATATATATATATATATAGGCAAATAAAGAAACTGTATTTATTAGCCTGGACACAATTTTGTTAAACGAATAGTACACAAATAGGTACTTCTCCACAATAAGAGCACAAACAAACCCAAAATTGAACCCATAAGCCCTATCTTACAATCATAAACTCTAATCCGTAGTAGTTCAGTTCAATACTCTTGAAAACAACAAATGGCTGATTGAGTACCCTACACTTCACTGGAATACGCTTGATAATAATTTTTGCCAACCATTAAAATTCTCACAGAATGAACGTTTAGAAAGTACAAATATTTGTTTTAAAACTTGTGAATCAAACCTAAACGAAGAATTGTTATTAGTACTGCGATTTCTCAAAGGGTTAGATTAATGCAACTATAGATGCAAACTTCGTACTTGTCAGCGAGTTTCCTTCCTCAAAACATAAGGTACTTTCCTACCCATTGGCGGACATCTAAAGTATTGTGCATCGTGTTTTGTTGCCATCCATAAATACGGTCCTTGTTGTGGCTTGTATCCAGCAAAGTACTCTTCATGGTTACGGCCTACGGACTGAAATTTTTCCTGTAATTTGAAAGCCATTTTACATCCTTCATCATCCCCGCCGAATTCAATGCAAACAACTCCATCAAAATGCAGGGCTTATGTGCAATTATTAGTGCATAATGCTTCTATGGTATACTCGTGGTTCTTGAGAACGTTGACCAATGCTTCTAAATTTCGCGGGACAAATCGCTCCCCCTCCATTTTTCCTGGCATATTTGCAAGGATGCATGTGTATGGGTATACAAATAGATTTGCGAGAATGCATGTGTATGGGTATACATATTTTGCGAGGATGCATGTGTATGGGTATAAAAATAGATTTGCCATTTTGCTGTTTTAGGTTTTTTTTTTTGGGGTTGAATATATATGTTATATATACTAATCAGACTTCTATTAAAGCCATTGAATGTTAATTAAAGCCCTTGAATGTTCTGCACAAACAAGAAGTCTTGAAATAGAATGTATAATGACAAAAATAAGAAGTCAAATGTTAGCAATCTTTTAACAACTTTGCAGGCATGGCATTCTGAAAAGGGGAGTTAATTAGAGTCATTGAATGTTCTGCACAAACAAGTGACAGTGTTTCTGCCCAAGTCCTTACAAGTTACAACCGATGACTTACAGTGTTACAGTCCTAGGAGCAACACCCGGCTTCTATGGCGTCTAACCTACCTTTGAGCCTTTGACCTTATTCGAGGGCATGTTCATCAGCCAAAAATCACGAGCAATTGCTATTCCTAGCAAGTTTTGGAACCGACAGTAAATTCTTCCCGTAAATGTAGGCACAAAGGACATGATGGACTATATGCGTGACTCAGAAAATCCCTCTATTAGCAAATTTATCTATGGCCCTTCCAAAATTTCTTTTATTTCAATCAATAACAAAGTTGAGTTCATATGGCCGAGAGTTCTCCAGTCAGTCACCCAATTATCTAAAGATCAATTTCTGAATTGCAAGCAAATAAACGTTTACCAGCAAAATTTGATTGTATTTCACTCTCTGCATCAATGAAGAATGCTGATGTAGATTTTTTGCTGAATAGATGTTCAAACTCACTCGAGTACCTGCACCGCGTACACAACACAACAAGATAGTCACAGCTAACAAAATTAATAAGATAGTGCTACTCAAAACCTGCAGCCTGGTCCTAAATCATAGCTTAAAACTAATGGGATCATGTAACTCAAAATCTACATTTTCCCTGAATCATTTCGCACCATCCAGATATACACACAGTAACATTTTTCCTAAATCATATCTTCTACAGTTCTATGTCGGGCTTAGGGCTAAAATTTAAAAAGTCAGTTCCTGCTAATTGAGAAATACTTGGCAAAAACATCCAGATATCCAACATTTGTTGATTATTAGTAACTAAGTAATACTGAGCTATATACCTGTTTTATCTTCCTTTTTGGATCAGAGTGCGCCCTTTGCTGCGCTTGAAGCTCCACCCTCTTTTGTTGTAGCTCTCGCTCTAATTCTTTGACTTGAGAGAAAAGTTCTGCAACCAACGCCTCTTCTTTTTTAACTTTCTGATTCAATGATTCATTTTCAAGTGACATCCTTTCTAGTCCCTTAACTTGGGTGGAAAACTGTACTTCCAGGCACTGTTTTTCACGCACTTGCCTAGTCAAGGAATCGATCTGAGTAGATGTGGAATCTACTTGTGCTAGGACATTATCAAGTTCTGAATTGAGGAATTACTTTTCTTCAATTGCCTTGTGGAGGTATTTTTCAAGCTCCTTGAACTTTGCCTCAGTCTCCCTCAACCGAGCTTCTGACATCTCCAACAAAACCCGTGTTTCATCTAAAGCTACATCTTTCGATTTCACTTCCTCTTCCTTCTCTTTCAGCTCTCCCTCCAATAGTTCAACTCTAGACGCTTTTTCTTCTGATAAAGCCTGCTCTTTGACCTTCGCCTCAGTCTCCCTCAGCCGAGCTTATGACATCTCTAACAAAACCTGTGTTTCTGCTAAAGCTACATCTTTCAATTTCACTTCCTCTTCCTTCTCTTTGAGCTCTCCCTCCAATTGTTCAATCCTGGACGCTTTTTCTTCTGATAAATCCCACTCCTTGACCTTCGCCTCAATCTCCCTTAGCTGAGGTCATTAGTAAGCATCATAGAAGTAGTGGATATTGCGATTTACATCTCCTAAGAGCTAGATAAAAGACGGTAAGTTGTATATGGACACAATCCAGCAAACCAAAAAGAACCTTGCTTGTGCCTCTAAATCCATTAAGAATTACATAGAATGTCTAAGTTATTAATGACATTATGAATTAACTGAACTTCAGAAGGTACGTCTCGGCAAACTTGATTGATTTGGTGCCACTCAAACTGTTGGAGCTTGTGTCCTCCACAAATTAGTGTGATAACATTTGTAAATCTCTTACAGGCTCACAAGGGTATACTTCGTATATTTAATCAGTTGCTTAATGTTTACCTAATAACGGTTGGCTTGCTAGAAAGTTTGACGTTATTATCATACACATGGCGGTGATCAACTGGTCCCTAAAGGTCACACCTATAGGATGTGTTTGAGAGATGTGATTATAGAAATATAATCACATTGATGCCTAATATGACTAAACAGTTAGTCAATGTGTTGATGAGACAATTATTTAATGAATATTAAATAATATTAGTTGAGACGAATTAACTGTCAATTCGTAAATTGAATATAATAAGTTATATTTAATTAAATGTATGTAATGTTAGCTTGGACGAATTAATCTGTTAATTCATAATTAAATGTAATCAGTTATATTTAATATCAACAAGATGAATGTGTCATAGTGGTAATAGTGAGGGTACACAAACCAAGAGGTCATGGGTTCGATCCTCACTAGATGACAATTTAACACATTTTATACATTTTTAGAATAACCAAAAATAAGGAGATTACACTCCTTATTTCGGTTATATGGGCCGAAATTAGGGAAGATTATATCTTCCTAATTGACTCCCATATTTCGGTTACCATAAGAAGGAAAGGGAGATCATTATTCTACCCTAATTCTTTTTAATCTAGCCTCCTCTCTCATCAGTAAAAACACAAAACAACATAATTTTACAGAAAATTTTAGATCGATTCTAGCATAATCAGAAGGGCATATCTCATATCGTCTTGGGTGCAACTGATAGGCGAATATCTACTTTGATATTTGTTCCGGGTATGATTACGGAGCAGATTTGTTACCACGTAAGCTTGTAGAATGATGACTTTGCTTGACTCTTCCTTTGGGCCTCTCCTGAAACAATGAACAAACTGAGGGCTCGGCTTGGTACCGAGTGAACTCACTCCGACGCTCAAGTCAGTAAACTTAAAGGGATTAAGTTGTGTGTTACTTGGCACAATGTGTATTGTAGAGAGATAAGGGAGTTTATACCAGATTAGTATATTTAATTGATTATTTGCGGATCCTTTCCTCAATGAGGGTTGAGGAGTATTTATAGTCTTTCACCTTTTGTCACGTAGTGGCCAAGTGGCCAAGTGGCAGAGCAGGTGGAAAGACTGTTCTACCCTCGGCCGAGGGACCCATGGCAGGCCGGCGGGCCCTGTTGACTCCATGCCGAGGGGTCTTGGATGTGAGTACGCGGATGTGTGTCCCGGCTGGCTAGTTGCATGGCCGAGACCCAAGGGACAGGCCGACAGGCTGCGTCGGCTAGACTGTCCAAGGTGTTGACTTGCTTTGGATATCTTTGACCTTGCTCAATATGTTGACTCGGTCAGCGGGTGCAGAATATGCCCCATCAATTTGCCCCCAGCGTAGTCTATGCCGTGGTATGGACCTTCGATGAGTGTTGAGCGTATTCTGCGCAAGTAAAAATTTCGCCCGCTTCTTCTTCCTCGGCTTGGTTCGCTTAGGTCATGCATCAGTATCCCCCTCCACATGGATGTGTAAAGGGCATCAAATGTGGAAAAGAAAATGGCGCTGGCCGAGACCGAGGTTGTGAGTGTCGTGTGTTTTTGATTGCCCCCAGCCGGTGCTGCCAAGCTTGGTTGAGTCAGCGGGCCGTTTGGCAAGTAGATACCAAGGATCGTGTTGAAGAAGATACGTCGATTGGCATTCTGTCAAGGAGCGTGTTGAAGAAGTTTTGTAACTGTTTGTCGATTGACATTCCATGGCTGCATGCTTGACACGTGGCTCGGCGTTGATTGGTTGACGCTTCATGGGCTTTGCCCTGATTGGTCGGATTGAGTGGGCTTTGCTCTATAAATAGGGCAGTTAGCCCCTCATTTTGGCCTTCCACATTTTATTTTCAAAAAATTTTCTCTTGTTTAGCTTTTCTTTCGCAGAGTTCCTTTCTCTTCTAATTTCTCGAAGCGTTACTCGGTGTAACATTTCTTTCCAAGGTAATCAAACAAATTCTTCAATCTTTTTCTTGTTAAATATTCGTTGTCATGTCTTCTGCTGATGCCAGACCTAGTAATCCTGCGCTGGGGGGTTCCCCGTCGCGCCCTGATGAAGAGGAGGCACTGGCCGCCATCCCGATAAGGTCTGGGGGCCCTAGGTCTCCTTCTCCTGAGGTTGATGATCAGTATTTGGATGGTTTCTCGGATGATGATGATGGTGATGATGACGGTGATGATGACGGTGATGATGAGGAAAGGACTCATTCTGATGAGGAGAGGCCGCATCTCCTGGATCACGGCGACGGCTGTAAGATCGGCCCTGACCGTGCTTGGACCAACAAGTTCGCCAGTTGTTCTGGTCCTGACTTTTTCGAACATCATTTCTCCTTTGGCAGGGAGTATAAGATTGTTATTCCTAAAGAAGGGCATGCCGTCTGTTGCCCTCCCCCGGGTTGTATCGGCGTATATATGAGACACCTGGAGTACGGGCTCCGGTTTCCTCTAAATGCATACGTTGCTGCCATAATTAAAGCAATGAACGTCGCTGTGGCACAGCTGCATCCGTTGGCCATTAGGGCGATTGTTGGCTTTGTGTGGCTATGCCAGTTTAAGGGGGAGGCCCCAACGGTGAACCTATTCCGCCGGCTTCATCACCTTCGACTGAATGTCCAAGGTGGCAAGGGGTGGTATAGCGTACAGACCGAGCCAGGTTATATCACCGTCCCTAAGCTTACTTCCTGCAAGGACTGGATCGCACGGTGGGTATATGTTGAGGTTCCAGGGGATTATCCACTGCCTCGGTCCTTCCAGCACCGCGTCAATTTGCGGTGCGAGAGCAAAGGGGAGCGTGAGAAATATGTCTCCCGGCATAAGCTTAAGATGGACGCCTTGAAGGTCCATCTTAATGCGGACGAACGGCGGGCAATGAAGTCTGTTTGAGGCGAGAAGGATGGGTCGCCGAAGGGATGGATGCCCCGACGCAGATCATTCTTCAAGATGAGCCGCCGCCACGTCGGCTTTATCGGCCCTCGAACGGGGTGAGTGGGGTCGGTGTGAGGCCCATCTCTCGCTTTTAATGTTTTTATTTTTGAACCTTGATTTATTTCTTTTATTTAACTCTTGCTTCGTTTCTTTTTACTGCACCGTTTTGGCCGGATGCGTCTCGAGGAAATCCTCAAGAAGATGGGACTTGACAAGGACAAGAACGTTGTTGAGTTGCATCCGAAGGCCGATACACGTGATCGCAGACCGGCGCCAAACGACCTCATGGATCAGCAGTTGAAGGCCCTAGATGTGACGGCGGCCCAGGCGAAGGTTGCCGGTAACGTGCCGCGCCGAAAGCGAAAAGCAACGTCTTCGGCGGCGATGCCGTCAACTTCAGTTCCACCTCCAATCCCTGCAGTCCAAAAGGAGACGGTGGTGGTCGTCGATATTACCGATGAAGAGATCACCGTGGCAGAGGAATCTCCTCTCTTACGTAAGAGAAAAGAGACTGCTGCTGCCGCTTCTCGCACAAGTATCGCTCATCGCTCGCTACCGAGGCCAAACAAAGAAATGGGGCCAGGCCCTCTATCTAAGAAGCCCAGGACTGGTACGGATCTAACCTGTGGCTCAGATTTAGCTGGTTCATTAGGCGTTCCTGATGACAGGCTCTCCGGTATGTCAATGAATGTTGACATGGATGCTTTATCCGCATTTTTTGTAGATCAACCGCCGCCGTCTACCGGTCCCTGTGAACGGCTTATTGAGAAGCGACCTGCGCAGACGGGTGATAAAGATGCCGCCGTCATCTCCTCCTCCCCGAAGCCTTCCCCGCTTGATTAGAAAGATCTTTGGCGAAGTGGGTGATATGGCGGTGCTCATATTATAGAGCAAGAAAAGATCATGGCGAAGCGCCCCACAGCTTGAGCGGCTCAGCTTGAGCTCGGGCTGAAGAAGAAGGAAGCTGAGAGGGCCAAGGTTGAGGCTGAGAAGGCGGTCCTTGCTGAACGAAAACTTAGGGAGGACGCTGAAAAGGCAGTCCATGCTGAGAGAGCCAAGGTTGAGGCTGGGGAGGCTGATGCCGCTAAGATGCTGGAGGAGCGTGACAAGCTTCAGAAAGCATTTGACTTCACCGTTAAGAAGAGGGAAGAATGGAAGTCTATGTATCGGCTTCAGTCGAAGTCACACAGGAACACAAAGGCAATCCTCACCCAGAGGGAGGAGGACATTGAGATGCTCCAAAGCGTCGTCCTCTCTAACATGTGCGCCCAATACCGGGACCTGGCCGAAGAAGCTGCCAGGGAAGTGATCGGAGAGCTCTTTCCTGAAGGCTCCTTTCTGTGGCAAAGATTTGACGAGCTGTTTGATGATAAGCTTGATGCTAAGGCGAAGGCCGCGGAGGAAAAGGCTGCGGAGGAGGCAAAGGTGAATAAGGAGGAAGAGGAGGCTGCGGAGAAGGCGACCCATGCTGAAAAGGCGAAGGCGGCCAGGGAGGAAGCTGAGAGGCTAAAGGCGGTGAAGGTGAAGCCTGCCCGATCGGCTTACGGGTCGCCCACCAAAGATGATCTTTGCTTGATGTCGCCGGTGGCGAGCAAAGAACGAGCATAGGGAGACGGGCGGTCGTCACCGGGTTCACCCGGCATCTCGGATAGCTTCACTTTCGGGGCCAATTATTAAGCCTTTCCTCCCTGCCATCTTTTGGCACTTCATGTCTTATGTATGTACCCTTTTGCTGTTCCTTCTTTTTTGTAAACTTTGGTAGGTAGTGTTTAGGCTATCCCTATGGGGACGGCCGTCGACTTCTTCCTTGTATTTCCTGTAAAAAATTTTAATAAGAGTTTGTTTATTTTGCCTCTGGCTTGGCCGAGGTCTTTTTCTCATTTTTGTCTGAGTTGTCTTCCTTCGTTATTAATTGAGCGCTTTTTCTTTCGTTTCTACCTTTGGCTTGGCCGAGGCAGTTAGAATGCGTATCTCAACTGTACTTAACGTTTTTAAACATGTTGGCGTGTCGGTCGCTTCCTCCACCGCCCGAGGCAGTCAGATTTGCATTTCCCAACCGCCGTTGTGAACATGTTAGCGTATCGGTCGTTGTGTCCCCGTCACTCTCGGTCTGGCCGAGGCAATCGAAGTTACGGCGCGACAGCGTTCGTATCTGTAGACGTGTTGATCGCTTCCTCTTTCACTCTCGGCCATGCCAAGGCGTCCGATTTGCACTTCTCAACCGTACTTATACGTTCCTAAGCATGTTGAATCAACTGATGTGGGGCAAGTCGCGTTTCCCTCGTCACCCCCGGCTTTGGCCGAGGTGATCGAGTTTACGTTTTGACTGCTGTTGTAAATATCTTGGTATGACTATGGAAGGGACATTTCACTTTGATAGAAAACTTGGAACATTCTTCATTAGATATAATCAAGCGTTGGGGTGCCTACAACGGTCTCGGACACCTCCGCCGCTATACAAAGTATTTTCTAAGATTGTCGGTGTTCCAGTGGCTCATTAGAGGCACTCCCCCCATGTCTGTCAGCCGGTATGTACCCGGCCTCATTTCTTCAACCACTTTGTAGGGTTCTTCCCAGTTGGCCGTCATTTTACCATGGATGTTTCCTTTGTTGGTGGCGGCTGACTTTCTTAGGACTAGATCTCCTACTCTTAAGTCTCTTTTGTGGACCCTACGGTTGTATGCTCTTCTCATTCGATTTTGATATACTGCCAAGTTAAGCCGTGCCGTGTCTCGGCTTTCTTCGACCAGGTCTAGGGAGACTCTCAGGCCTTCCTCATTCTCGACTGGGTCAAAGGTTTTTTCCGAATGTTGGCACCGATGCTTCAATGGCGGGACGGCTTGGACCCATAGACCAGGTGGAATGGACTGTACCCCGTTGCTTCTTTCCCCGTGGTTCTAAGGGACCACAGGACGCCGGGTAGTTCATCAACCCACCTTCCCTTTAGATCTTTAACTTTCTTTTTCAGCCCGTTTAGGATTGTTTTATTAGCTGCCTCCGCCTGCCCATTGCTCTGAGGGTGGCAGACGGAAGAGTATGCAAACTTGATACCGAGCTCTTCTAGCCAGTTCATCATTATGTCACTCCAAAACTCTCGGCCGTGGTCAAACACCATGACTTGGGGTAACCCAAATCGAGTTATGACTTTCTCCCAGATTACCTTTCTTACGGCCGCCGTGGTTTTGGCAGGTACCGCGACAGCTTCGACCCATTTGGTGAAGTAGTCGACGGCGACGATCAAGTACTTTCTTCCTCCGGAGGCCGTTGGAAATGGCCCCAATAAATCCATCCCCCACTGTGCAAAAGGAAGGGGACTAAGCACCGGTTGCAGGTCTCGGGAAGGTGCATGTATCACCGGAGCATGCATCTGACAATTTTTACACTTCTTGGTCTTAGCTCTGGAATCCTCAAGCATGGTAGGCCAGAAGTAGCCGGTTCGGAGAGCTTTGTGGGCTAGTGTTCTTGCCCCCATGTGATGTCCACAGATGCCTTTGTGAATCTTTGTCAGTATGAGCTCTGCGTCGGCTGGGCCGACACATTTCAGAAGTGGCCTTATTACGGACCTTCTATACAACTCTCTTTCAAACACCGAGTACCTTGCGGCGATCCTTCTTATCTTTTGGGAGAGACTACGGTCCTCCGGTAACTCATTTGTCAGTTTGTACTTCATTATCGGAGTCATCCACGTCGTCTCGACGGTCTCAGTGATACTTTTAGCATTCCTGATATCCACCAGCACGGTCCGGCTGACATTCTTGATGGTAGAACTGGCAAGTTTTTAGAGAGCGTCGGCTCGGTTGTTCTCAGACCTGGGAATGCATTGGATTTGGAAAGATTTCAATTTTGCTGTGTCAGCTTTTACCCTTTCCAGGTATCTTACCATCCCGTCGTCCCGAGCCTCAAACTCTCATCTGATTTGGTTAGTAACCAATAGTGAGTCTGTCTTCAACACAATGTGCTCTGCCGGCAGCTCTAGCTAGCTCGACTCCAGTTATCACCGCCTCGTATTCGGATTCGTTGTTTGAGGCCGAGAAGGTAAATTTCAAGGCGTACTCAAACTCGTCCCCGTTTGGGCTGATGATAAGGATGCCGGCTCCTGAGCTGTTTGCCGTGGAGGACCCGTCGGTGTATACTTCCCAAACTCTGGGGTTTGGTTCCTCTTGATATGTGCACTCGGCCGGGGAAGTCCGCAAGTGCTCGCCCCTTTATCGAGGGCCTCGGCTGGTATTGAATGCCGAAGCCGGATAGCTCTACTGCCCATTTGATGAGCCTGCCGGATTGTTCAAATTTTTCCAATGCTTTCTCCAATGGTTGGTCGGTTAAGACCGTCACGGGATGTGCGTCGAAGTAAGGTTTTAGTTTCCTTGCGGCAACGACGACAAAGAAAGGCGCTTTTTCAATCGGTGGGTAATTTCTTTCGGCAGCAACGGTGTATGGTGACAAAGTAGATTGGGTGTTTCTTTGCTTGTCTTCTTCTCGATGATTACGACCGACCGTGGCCGAGGTAATCGCTATGTATAGATATAACGTCTCCCCAAAGATCGGCACGGGACAGTCGGGAGAGTTTGAAGATGAGCTTTGATTGCACGAAAGCCGTGCTCTGTTCTCTCCCAGTGAAGTCTTTATTCCCCTCCAACACTTTGAAGAATGGGGCGCTTTTGTCGGCTGACCGAGAGATGAAACGGGCGAGAGCCGCTATTCTCCCGGTCAACATCATAACCTCTTTTCGATTCCTTGGCTCCGGAAGGTCCAGTATTGCTTGGACTTTCTCTGGATTGGCATCAATTCCCCTGGCACTGACAAGCACGCCGAGGAACTTACCTGCCCGGACACCGAAGTTGCATTTCATTGGGTTAAGTTTCATCTTGTATTTCCTTAGTGAACAAAACGTTTCGCTCAAGTCGGCCAAGTGCTCGCCGTCAGACTTGCTTTTTACAATAGCATCGTCGACGTAAGCCTCGATGTTTCGCCCTTTTTGATCTTGAAACACTTTGTCCACCAGCCTAGTGTAAGTTGCGCCAGCGTTTTTCAAACCGAACGGCATCATTTTATACATGTATGTGTCGTGTATGGTGATGAATGCGCACTTAGGCATGTCTTCTTCGGCCATGAATACCTGATGGTACCCTCGAAAAGGCGTCGGCGGGCTCAAGATAGTGTAGCCTGCCGTTGCGTCTATTAAACTATCTATTCGAGGCAAGGGATAACAATCTTTAGGACATGCTTTATTAAGATTTGTAAAATCCACACACATCCTCCACCCCCCCGATGACTTCCTCACCATTACAACATTTGCTAGCCACTCGGGGTAAGTACAAGGCATGATAAAGCCTGCCTCTAATAGTTTGTCTACCTCGGCCTTGATGGCCTCATCTTTCTCGGCCAAGGAGTTCCTCATCTTCTCGCTTGACGGGCGGCGTTGGAGAGCACGTTCGGCTTGTGAACGATCATCTCTCGGCTCACTCCCGGTATCTCGGCGGTGAGTACGCGAAGACGTCTTTGTTCTTTCTCAACAGTCCAGGAGGTCGGCTCGAACTTTGGCTTCGCACCGACACCGCGTCTACGGTGCGCCCTGGGTCAATTTCTACTTGTTCGGTCTCGGCCCCCTCGACCATGCTGACGCTGTTGGTGCTCATCGGATCACCCTCATGTCGTAAGGATGGGCTCTTCCCCTTCTCTGATTTCTTCGCCACTTTGAGGGACTGCATGTTACACCCTCTAGCAGATATTTGGACATTGTCAATTTCGTCTTTCTCGTCCTTTGAGACGAGCTTTTGTGCCTCCCCCCGGTCCGAGACATACATCAATGTCAGGGCCCGGATGGACATTACATCATTGGCCTCGCTCAAAGTGACTCGGCCTATAAGAACGTTGTAGGCAGACGAACCATCAATGACCACGAACTCAGACCAAACATTTTTGGCCGTATCCTCCTGGCCAAACATCACCGGTAACTTGATTGATCCCAGGGGTACCAGGCCGGCCGCCGAGAAGCTGTATAGTGGGTTGGTACAGGGGCTCAGGTCCTCAATCTTCAGACCGAGATTGAGGAAGCATTCCCTGAACATGATGTTTGTGTAGGCGCCTGTATCCACTAGGCACCTCTTAACCAAGTGGTTGGCTATGTCAAGGTGGACCACCAGCGGGTCGCTGTGTGGGGCTACGACTCCTTCGTAGTCTTTCTTTCCGATGGTTATGTCGGGGACGGTGGAAGCGGGAATCGCTGTGGTGGGCACAAAGTTGATGGCTTGGTAAAGCTCATTTAGGTGCCGTTTATGCCCATTAGCTGACCCTCCGTTCTCGTTACCTCCGATAACCACCTGGATCACTCCTATCCTCTGGAACACCGATTTCCTATTCGCCCCGTCGGAGCTCGATTCCGCAGGCCGAGCTATATACTTGCTGAGGGCCCCCTTTCGGATCAGCTCCTCGATGGCGTTCTTCAGATGCCGACAGTCGTCGGTCTTATGGCCGGGCTGGCCGTGGTAATCGCAAAATTGGCTTGCGTCGCCCTCCGCCTTTGTCTTGGGGGGCCTTGCCCACTTCTGCCCTTCATTCTTGCTCAGGGCAAAGACCTCGGCCGGTGATTTGACCAGGGGGGTGAGACCGTGGTACCGCTTCTGGGTGTATGGTCCCGAACTCCCCTCGGCGCCTGCCGAGTTCTGTTTCCGGTTAGATCTTTCAGGTCGTGACCGATTATTGTCACGGCGACCTTCGTCAGTGTTCTCCCGGCGGCTCCTCCTCTCTGGTTGCCCAGCTTCGCTGTGGCCTACCCAGGTCTTGTGGTAGTCCTCCACCTTTATGGCTCGGTCGGCCATCTTTCTGGCGGAGGCTAGAGTGAGGTCTTCGCACTTGATGAGCTCATTTTTGAAATCGCCCCTCGGCAGGCCTTTCATCAGTGCGAAGGCCGCCAGTTCGGGGTTTAGCTCACGAATCTGCTGAACCTTAGCGTCGAACCTCTTGACGTAGCTCCGGAGGGACTCGTCATCCCCCTGTCGGATAGTCAGGAGATCCGATGTCTCCACGGCCCTTCGCTTGTTGCAAGCGTACTGGGCTATGAAATTATCCCTGAGGTCGGCATAACAGACACCGAGCCATTAGGTAGCCCTTTGTACCAACTCGGGCCATCTCGTGCGGGGTTGTTGGGAAAACTCGGCACCATATCTCATCAGTGCTCCCATACCGACATGTAAGACTCGAAAGCCTCGGCGTGGTCGGTTGGGTCACTTTGTCCCCTTTGTACGACGGGGACGGCGGCTTCAACTTAGTCGGCACCGGGACTTCGAGGACGTAGTCATGGAGGGGCTGTCTGACCACGTGCCGAATGACACGCGGCGATCGGCTCCTCGCATTCCTAGTCCGGCTTCTCTCCCCGTAGCGGGAAGGGCTTCTTGTTATCCGACTCTGGTGAATCGGGCTCCTTTCTTCGTTTCTTCGGGGGTGGCCTCGTTGTTGCCGCGGCGACGCTGTCCTCCCGCGAGGTGGGGAAGGACTTTGGTCTGCGACTGACACCACGGGCACCGCCGGCGTCCTTGCATGCTCAGCTCCTTGCATTGCTCCGTTCAAGTTGATCGGAGTCACTTTATGGGCCCTGGTCACCTGCGGGTGTGCTGCCGTCACCGTCGTTGCGGCGGGGGTGATCGGCGTATTACCCATCAGGTCCAGGAGCAGCTTCAATTTGGCTGCATCGACCACATGTCCCATGACAGTGACATGGCCGGCGGGCAGCGATGTTTCTGGTATTATTGGCATCCCTTACGCCGGTTGAATTACTCGGCCGGTGGGGGACTGCCCAATCTCAGAATTGTAGACTGTGTCATCCTGATAGATTGCAGTTTCGTCGGTCACAATTGCTTCTTGTTGTTTCGACATCTTCTTAGCTTGATAGGTGGGTTTTGTTTTGTTTTTTTTATGTAAGGGATTTAATCAGCTTTTAGTAAGTGTGTCCCCACAGACGGCGCCAATTGTTCCGGGTATGATTACGGAGCAGATTTGTTACCACGTAAGCTTGTAGAATGATGACTTTGCTTGACTCTTCCTTTCGGCCTCTCCTGAAACAATGAACAAACTGAGGGCTCAGCTTGGTACCGAGCGAACTTACTCCGACGCTCAAGTCAGTAAACATAAAGGGATTAAGTTATGTGTCACTTGGCACAATGTGTATTGTAGAGAGATAAGGGAGTTTATACCAGATTAGTATGTTTAATTGATTATTTGCGGATCCTTTCCTCAATGAGGGTTGAGGAGTATTTATAGTCTTTCACCTTTTGTCACGTAGTGGCCAAGTGGCAGAGCAGGTGGAAAGACTGTTCTACCCTCGGCCAAGGGACCCATGGCAGGCCGGCGGGCCCTGTTGACTCCATGCCGAGGGGTCTTGGATGTGAGTACGCGGATGTATGTCCCGGCTGGCTAGTTGCATGGCCGAGACCCAAGGGACAGGCCGACAGGCTGCGTCGGCTAGACTGTCCAAGGTGTTGACTTGCTTTGGATATCTTTGACCTTGCTCAATATGTTGACTCGGTCAGCGGGTGCAGAATATGCCCCATCAATATTGTTCTTAGGCCATATTTGCTAGGACCGAAGGTTATTTCTGAATCCTTTATTTTGTTTATGTATTTTATTTATGACTAGTGATCGTCTTAATTAAATTCGTTATAATCCTTCATTTTAAAGGAAGTATACAGATTATTTCCCACAAGTGGTATCAGAGCCAAGGCCACGAATTTTAATTTTGATGATTATCATAAAATTGTATGTAAACAATGGGTATTTCGAAAAAAAAAATTTAGGGTTTCTTGGCTAAATTTTTTTTTTTGCCGAGTTGAATTTTTTTTCTCGGCCTGTTTTCGTTTTTTTTCTTTTGCTTGATGATTTATTTCCAATTTCATTTTTCATATCATTGTTTTAATCAGTTAAAATTATCATATGTTGAATTTGGTAGATTTTGATTTAATGCAGATTGAGTTAAAATACAAATAGAATCGTCATGTCGATGATACAAGAACTTGTTTTTGCTATATAGTTTTAGCATATAAGATTAATCATGTTCATTAATTCATTTGCTAAATCATGTTCTAATAGCAACTGTAAACATTTTCTTCATCGAATTTTTGTATAAGGGCTTTTTGCCGCAAAAGAAAAATAAAAGGAGGCATTAGGGTTTTCTGTTTTTTTTTAACCATTTTTTTTGCTTCTTCTACTGTTCACGGCAGATTATAAAAAAAAAAAAAAAAAAAAAAAAAAAAAAAAATACGGTTTTTGCTGAAAAACCGAGACAATTTCATAGGTTAATTCGTTTTTTTTAGAGTTACCGTATGAAAAGAAAGTTTTTTTGTTTTTTGTTTTTTTTTTTAGCTGTGCTGAAAGTAATAAAAAAAAAACTTGTTTGTTCAGCCGAGACAAAAATAAAAAAAAATGGATTTTGTTTTTTTTGTTTTTAGCCAATTAGTTATTGTGAAACGGTTCACAATTTAAAGATATCATATTATTTTAAAGCAGTTTAAAATTTTGACGGATATAATTCATATTACAAGTTTAATATGGATTAAGATTGAAATTAATGTGATTAATTGAGGAATTGTCACTTAATTTGATTTAAATAGGTGGTTTGGATAAAATTAATCAACATAATTAAGGAATTGTGTCATGTATGTTTAATTTATTTTTAGTTGATGCATTTTTATCTTAGTTGAATGAATCGATTGAATGAATTTAATTTACGTATTTTTGCAATAAGTTGTAATTTGTAATACTTAGTGTGGCCTTAGTCAAATTATGTTTTCGTAATGAAGGAAACATAATTTTTTATGTAATTATGAAATCTCGAATCTCCTTTATTTTTTTTTTAGTTTTGGGTTTTGAAATTAGAATGTAATAAATAGGTTTATTATGTAATTTTATTTATTGTAATTTTCAAAGAAGACTAAAGATAGAGATTGGAGCTCACTCCCGCTACATGGATCAAGATGGAACATCAAGACAAGCTTCTCGGGTCCAAGGATGGATTCCAAACTTGTATTTAATGTTCATTTTGATAGTGTTCCGGGTGTAATTCCAGAGCAGGTATAGTTACCACCCGTGGCTTGTTGAATGATGTCTTGAGTTGGATTCTCCTTTGGTCTTAATCGTTCCTCTCGGCCTCTCCTGCAACAATGAACGAACTGAGGGCTTGGCTTTGAGCCAAGCGTACTCACTCCGACGCCCAAGTCAGTAAACTTAGATGTATAAGTTGCATGCTAATTGGCTAGGAATATATCGTAGAGAGATAAGGAAGATTATACCAGATGAATAGTGTATTTAGGTCAAGTTGTGTATTTCTGGATTGGATCCTTTCCTCAATGAAGGTTGAGGAGTATTTATAGACTTCACCTTTTGTCACGTAGTGGCCAAGTGGCCAAGTGGCTAGCAGGTGAAAAGAATGATCTACCCCTCGGCCGAAGGACCTATGGCTGGCCGGCGGGCGCTGGTGACCCGCCGCCGAGGGGTCTTGGATATGAGTACGCGGATATGTGTCCCGGCTGGCAGGTTGTCATGCCGGGACCCAGGTTGGCAGGCCGATGGGTCGCATCGGCTAGGCTGTCTAAGTCGTTGACTTGCTGTGGACATCTTTGACCTTGCTCAATATGTTGACTTGGTCAGCGGTGCAGAATATGCCCCATCAATTTGCCCCCAGCGTAGTCTATGCCGTGGTATGGGCTTCGATGTACGTCTGAGCGTATATTCTGCGCAAGTAGTTTGTAGAAAATTTTCCTGCATCGGCTTCTTCTGCGGCGGCTTCTTCTGCTCTGCCTAGTCTTTCTTAGGCCGTACCATATCCCCCCTCCACATGGATGTGTATTGGGCATCCGATGTGGAAAAGAAAGGGACGCTGGCCGAGACCGAGGTTGAGACTGCCGGTTATTTTTGATTGCCCCCGGCCGGCGGTGTCTAGCTTGGTTGATCATGTGGCCGGCGGAGAATAGGTGCATGGGAATTTGTTTGAGGAAGTTGAATAGGCGGAGAGATTTGAATAGGCGTGTTGAAGACGTTTGGTCACTGTTGCATTGATTGACATAACTGTTGCAACGATTGACATCCCGTGGTTGCATGTACGACACGTGTCTGCATGCTGATTGGTTGACGCTTCATGGGCTGTTCTCTGATTGGTCCTGCTTCATGGGCTTTTCCCTATAAATAGGGCAGTTGCTCCGTGAAATTGGTCACCAATTTCATTCTCCAAAATTTTTCTTCTCTAAACTTTCAAGGGCTTCCGTCTTCTAACATTCAGAGTTGTTATTCCGGCGAGTGTTTTTTTCTTCAAGGTAAACAAACAAACTTCTTCTTTTTATTTTGTTAAATAATTGTTGCTATTATGTCTCCATCGGCGCCGGGACTAGTACTTGCGCGCGGAGGATTCCCCGTTGCGTCTTGATGGGGAGGAGATACTAGACGCCATTCCGATAAGGTTTGGGGGCCCTAGGTCTCCTTCTCCCGTAGTCGATCCACCAATTTCGGAGGGACGGGAGGATGAGGGTGAGGATGTTGATGAGGATGAGGGGACCCCTTCCGATGGTTGGAGGCATGTCTGTCCGGATCATGGCGAGCCTGTACGACCGGGTCTTGAACGTGGTTGGTTTCATAAGTTCGGCCGTTGTTCCGGCGAGACATTTTTCGGAGGCCATTTCTCGTTCGGTGAGGGGTATAAGATCGTTATTCCTAAAGAGGGTCAGGCGGTCTGTTGCCCTCCACCGGGTCACACCGGCGTGTACATCAGGCATCTGGAGTATGGGCTACGGTTTCCTCTGAATAGATACGTCGTGGCCATTATCAGAGCTATGAACGTCGCGGTGGCCCAACTACATCCGCTGGCCATGAGGACGATAGTTGGCTTTGTGTGGCTTTGTCTCTTTAGGAGGGAGATCCCGACAGTCAACTTATTCCGCCGACTTCACAGTCTTCGACCGTCAATTGCTAATAAGGTGGGGTGGTACAGCGTACAGACGGAGCCAGGCTATGCCTCCGTGAACAAGCTTACTTCCTGCAAAGACTGGCAACGACGGTGGGTTTATGTCCAAGTGCCGGAGGATTACCCATTGCCCCGGTCTTTCCAGAGCCCTGTTTACTTGCGGTGTGAGAACCGGGAAGAGTATGAGGAGTGTACCTCCCGGGGTAAGGTGAAAATGGACGCTTCGAAGGTTCCTCTTACTGAGGATGAGGAGCGGGCGATGCAGCTGTTCGATGCTGAGAAGGGATGGCTGCCCCCGACTCAGATTATTCTTCAAGATGAGTGCTCTCTGTCACGTCGGCCTCATACCGGCCCTCAGCCAGGGTGAGTGGGGTCGGTGTGAGGCCTATTTTTTCCTGTTATGCTCCTGTTTTTTAGAGCTATGTTCTATTCCTGTCGTGTAATTCTTGTTTGGTTTTCTTTTTTGCAGACCGGTTTGGCCAGGATCTGTCCGAGAGCACCTTGAAGCGGTTAGGCCTTGATAAGGACGGGAAGGTAGTTGTGCGGCATCCTACGGCTGAATTGCGCGATCGCAGACCGTCTCCCAACGAGCTCATGGATAAGCGATTAAAGGGGTGGACCGGTGGCGGCTCAGGCAAGGGTTCTCGGAGGCGTGCCAAAGAGAACGAAGAGGGCTGCGACCGGGGCGACGGCGGCGTCTGTGCCTGCTCCCTCTTCGACCCCAGTGGTTCAGAGGGAACCTGTGGAGGTCGTTGATATTACCGGGGGGTCGGTGACCATTGCTAAGGAGTCGCCGCTTGCTTCTACCGTTGTTGGGGAGAAGAGGAAAGATCCGCCATCTACCTCCACCGTTGGCGGGGAGAAAACTGGCTCTCGAGCGAAGAGGCTCCAAACTGGTACGGATCTGACTTATGGTTCGGATTTAGCTGGTTCGCTGGATATCCCAGATGACCGGCTTTCTGATGTGTCAATTCAAGGTGACATGGATGCTTTGTGTAAATTTTTTGTAGATCCTCCCTCGGCGACCGTCGTGCCTACTGAACGGCAATCAGGGAAGCAGCCTGAGAGGGCTATCGAGCTTATGGCGGGTGACGGAAATGTCATTGTTGATTCCTCCGCTCAGAAGATCTCTGCCTCCGAGCTTGTGGCGGAGGGTTTGAAAATGTATAAGAGGTTGGCGAGGTGGACCCAACAAGCTGGCTCCTATATCGCGGAGCAAGAGAAAACCATGGGCCAAGCTGCGCCGCTGATGGCGAAGCTGAGACTTGACCTCTCCGCCGCAAAGGGGGAAGCCGCGAAGTTTAAACTGGATTTCTTTTCCGCCAAGAAGCGCGTGGAGGAGGTTGAGACGCTGCTGGGGGCCGAGAGGGCCAAGGTTGAGCAAGCTGATTCCGCTACTGCCAAGATGATGGAGGAGCGGGATAGGTACAAAGACGCTCACAACGCCGTGGTTGCCGAGGGGGAGAAATGGAAGAAACAGTTCCACGATCAGGCGGAGGCGCTTAGGGACGCGCAGGCTGCCATTGCTCAAAAGGAGAAGGATATTGCCATGCTCCAAGATGAACTTCTCCCAAAAATGTGTGCCCAATTCCGGGACCAGGCCGAGGAGGCGACTAGGGAGGCAATAAGGAAGCTCGTCCCCGAGGGCTCTTTCCCGTGGGATAAATTTGAGAAGCTTTTGGACGAGATGGCTGAGGCTGCGGACGAAGCGGCGGCGGGGAAGACGGAGGCTGAGAAAGCACTTGAAAATGTAGAGCCCTCTTCCGAGCCGGCCACCGGAGAAGGCTGCTGCGCGATGGAGGACAAAGCAGCAGGCATAGGGAGACGGGCGGTCGTCACCGGACTCACCCGGCGTCTCGGATAGCTTTAGCTGTTCGGGGCCAATTATTGAGCCTTCTCTCCCTGCCATCTTTTGGCGCTTCAAATCCTAAGTCTGTAACCTTTTGTTTTCCTTTGTTTCCTTGCTTTTTGTAAAGCTTTGGTAGGTAGAGTTTAGGCTATCCTCATGGGGACGGCCGTCGTCTGTACTCTCCTTGCAATCATTTTTAACAATTTTATCTTTTGGTCCTTGGCTTTGGCCGGGACTTTGATCATCATCCTTCATTTGTCTCTTTGCGTTTTTTAATTGAGTGCCTTTGTTTTTACCGTCGGCACGGCCGAGGCAGTTAGTACGCGCATCACAACTGTGTTAACGTCTTTAGTATTTACTCTAGCGTACCGGTCATTGTGTCCCCGTCGCTCTCGGCTAGGGCCGAGGTAATCGGGGTTATGGCTCGATAGCATTCGTAGAATCGTAGGCATATTGACCGCGGACTCGCGTCTCAACCGCACCGAGTATACGTTTCTTCTAGCATATCGGTCGTCGTGTCCCCGTCGCTCTCGGCTTTGGCCGAGGTAATCGGGGTTACGGCTCGATAGCGCTTATCGATCATTGTGTCCCCGTCGCTCTCGGCTAGGGCCGAGGTAATCGGGGTTATGGCTCGATAGCATTTGAATCGTAGGCATATTGACCGCGGACTCGCGTCTCAACTGCACTGAGTATACGTTTCTTCTAGCATATCGGTCGTCGTGTCCCCGTCGCTCTCGGCTTTGGCCGAGGTAATCGGGGTTACGGCTCGATAGCGCTTAACGGTCATTGTGTCCCCGTCGCTCTCGGCTAGGGCCGAGGTAATCGGGGTTTAATGGCTCGATAGCATTGAATCGTAGACATATTGACCGCGGACTTGCGTCTCAACCGCACCGAGTATACGTTTCTTCTAGCATATCGGTCGTTGTGTCCCCGTCGCTCTCGGCTGAGACCGAGGTAATCGGGGTTACGGCTCGATAGCGCTTACCGGTCATTGTGTCCCCGTCGCTCTCGGTTAGGGCCGAGGTAATCGGGGTTATGGCTCGATAGCGATTCTTCTAGTGTACCGGTCATTGTGTCCCCGTCGCTCTCGGCTTTGGCCGAGGTAATCGGGGTTAATGGCTCGGTAGCGATTCTTCTCTTTGAGTGACAAACACTTCGACGGAAAAGTTGGGTGATTCATTCGTTTGCTATGATCATGCGTTGGGGTGTCCACAATGGGTTTGGATACCTCCGCCGCTATACAAAGTATTTCCTCAAGTTGTCGGTGTTCCAATGGCTCATCAAAGGCACACCTCCCATGTCCGTCGGCCGGTATGTGCCGGTCTCATCTCTTCAATCACCTTGTAGGGACCCTCCCGGTTGGCCGTCGTTTACCATGAATATTTCCTTTGTTGGTGGTGGCCGACTTTCTTAGGACTAGGTCTCCCACTCTTAAATCCCTCTTGTGGACTCTTCTGTTGTAGGCTTTTTTCATCCGGCTTTGATATATCCGCCAAGTTGAGGCGTGTCGTATCTCGGCTTTCTTCGACCAGGTCTAAGGAAGCTTTGTGCCATCCTCGTTTTCAACCGGGTGAAGGTAGCCGTTCGAATGTTGGCTTGTTGCTTCAATCGGTAGGGCGCCGGAACCGTAGACTAGGTGGAAAGGGGTGTACCCCGTTGCTTCTTTCTCCGTGGTTCGAAGGGACCATAGGACGCCGGGTAGTTCATCGGCCCATCTTCCCTTAAGGTCTTATTTGTCTTCTTCAAACCGTTGAGGATCGTTTTGTTGGCCGCCTCGCTTTGTCCGTTGCTCGTGGGTGGCAGACGGAGGAGTATGCAAACTTGATACCAAGCTCTTCTAACCAACTCATTATCGAGGTCACTCCGAACTCTCGGCCGTGGTCAAATACTATAACTTGGGGTAATCCGAAACGAGTTATAACATTTTCCCAGCATTACCTTTCGACGGCCGTTGTGGTCTTCGCCGCATCGCTACGGCTTCAACCCATTTGGTGAAGTAATCAACAGCGACGATCAAGAACTTCCTTCCTCCGGAGGCTGTTGGGAATGGCCCTAGCATGTCCATCCCCCACTGTGCGAAGGGAAGATGGCTGAGCACCGGTTGTAGGTCCCCGGAGGGAGCGTGACACGGGGCATGCATCCGACGGTTCGTGCACTTCTTGGTCTTTGCTCGGAATCTTGAAGCATGGTGGGCGAAGTAGCCGGCTCGTAGAGCTTTGTGGGCTAGCGTTCTTGCCCCCATGTGGTGTCCACAGATGCCTTCGTGAATCTCTGTCGATGCTCGCTCTGCGTGGCCGGACCGACACACTTCAAAAGTGGTCTTATTACGGACCTTCGTACGTTCTCCTTCGAACACTAAGTACCGGCGGCGATCCGTTTCATTTTGGCCGAGGGATTGCGGCCCTCCGGTAATTCACCTGTAAGTTTGTATTTCATTATCGGAGTCATCCACGTTGTCTCGGCTTCTACGTTGCCCACCATGCCGTCGGTCTCAGTGATGCTCTTCGCATTCCGGATATCTACCAGCACGGTTCGGCTGACGTTCTTGATGGTTGAGCTGGCAAGTTTGGAGAGAGCGTCGGCCCGGTTGTTCTCGGATCTGGGAACGCATTGGATTTGGAAAGATTTCAATTTCGCTATGTCGGCCTTTACCCTTTCTAGGTACCTTACCATTCCGTCGTCCCGAGCCTCAAACTCCCCTCTGATTTGGTTAGTAACCAACAGTGAGTCTGTCTTCAACACAATGTGCTCTGCTCCGGCAGCCCTAGCTAGCTCGACCCCGGTTATCACCGCCTCGTATTCGGATTCGTTGTTCGAGGCCGAGAAGGTGAATTTCAAGGCGTACTCGAACTCATCCCGTTTGGGTGATGATGAGGATGCGGCTCCGAGTGTTCGTCGTGGAGGAGCCGTCGGTGTAGACCTCCCATACGCCTGGGTTTGGCTCTTCTTGATACGTGCATTCGGCCAGGAAATCTGCAAGTGCTTGCCCCTTTATCGAAGGTCTTGGTTCGTCTTGAATGCCGAAGCCAGGAGAGTTCCACCGCCCACTTGATGAGCTGCCCGGATTGCTCGAATTTTTCCAAAGCTTTCTCTAACGGTGATCGGTTAGGACCGTCACGAGGTGCGCGTCGAAGTAGGGTTTTAACTTCCTCGTGGCAACGACGACGTCAAGGCCGCTTTTTCGATTAGTGGGTAATTTCTCTCGGGCAACAGTGTATGGCCGACAAAGTAGATTGGGTGTTCTTTGTTTGTCTTCTTCCCGATGATCACTGCACCGACCGTGGCCGAGGTAATCGCTATGTATAGGTATAGCGTCTCCCAAAGATCGGCACGGACAGAGTTGGGAGAGTCTCGAAGATGAGCTTTCAACCGTGAAGGCCGTGCTCGCTCCTCCCCCAGTGAAGTCTTTATTCCCTTTCAAAACTTTGAAAAGAATGGGGTGCTCTTGTCGGTGACCGAGAGATGAAACGGGCGAGAGCCGCCATTCTTCCGGTCAGCATCATAACCTCTTTTCGATTCCTTGGCTCCGGTAGGTCTAAGATTGCTTGGACTTTGTCTGGATTTGCATCGATGCCTCTGGCACTGACAAGTACACCGAGAAATTTACCTGCCCGGACACCGAAGTTGCATTTCATTGGGTTGAGCTTCATCTTGTACTTCCTTAGTGAACAAAATGTTTCGTGTAAATCGGCCGGATGTTTTTGTCGGACTTGCTTTTTACAATAGCATCGTCGACGTAGGCCTCAATGTTTCGCCCTTTTTGATTTTGGAACACTTTGTCCACCAGCCTTGTATACGTTGCGCCGGCGTTTTTCAAACCGAACGGCATCATTTTGTACATGTATGTGCCGTTAGCGGTGATGAATGCGCATTTGGGCATGTCTTCCTCAGCCATGAAAACCTGGTGATATCCCGAGAAGGCGTCTAGCAGGCTCAGCATGGTGTAGCCTGCCGTGGCATCGATTAAGCTGTCTATCCGTGGCAGAGGGTAACAATCTTTGGGGCATGCTTTATTAAGTTGGGTAAAGTCTACACACATTCTCCATGCCCCCGATGACTTCTTTACCATCACAACATTGGCTAACCACTCCGGGTAGGTGCAAGGCATAATAAAGCCCGCCGTAAGTAGTTTGTCTACCTCGGCCTTGATGGCCTCGTCTTTCTCGGCTGAGGAGTTTCTCATTCTTTGCTTGACAGGGCGAGCGGTGGGGAGTACGTTCAGCTTGTGAATAATCACCTCCCGGCTCACACCCGGCATCTCGGCCGCTGAGTAGGCGAAGACGTCTTTGTTTTTCCTTAGCAAGTCCAGGAGTTTGGCTCTGAATTTTGGCTCCAGGTTGATACCGACGGTTACGGTGCGGCCTGGGTCAATCTCCACCTCTTCGGTCTCTGCTCCTTCGACCATGCTAATGGTTCGGTCGTGCCGGGCCACGGGAGAGTGTCAGATCGGAAGGATTTTAATTTTGAAGCGCCGGCTCTCACCCTCTCTAGATACCTCGTCGTCTTGTAGTCCCGAGCCCCGTATTCTCCTTTGATCTGGTTGGTCAATGAGAGCGAGTCTGTTTTTACCACGACGTGTTCTGCCCCGGCGGTTCTGGCTAGCCTGACTCCGGTTATCATTGCCTCATACTTGCATTCGTTGTCTGAGGTCGAGGAGGTGAGCTCCAAGGCGTGCTCAAACACATCTCCGTTCGGGCTAATGATAACGACGCTGGCTTTCGAGCTATCCGTCGTGGAAGGGCCGTTAGTGTGTATCTCCCATACGCCGGGATCCTTCTCGTTCTTCGAGGTGAGTTTATGAGCCTCCCCCCGGTCCGAGGCGTATATTAATGTCAAGGCCCGGACGGATATTACGGCTTGGGCTTCACTCAAAGTGACCCGGCCTATGAGGACGTCGTGGGCAGATGTGCCGTTGATGACTATAAAATCGACATAACGTTCTGGTGCAGTTCCCTCGCCGAACCTTACCGGCATCGACCGACCCCGGGGTACCAGGCCGACCCCGGAAAAGCCGTACGGCGGGTTGGTGCGGGGTTCAAATCTTCGACTCTCGGACCGAGGCCGAGAAAGCATTCTCGTACATAATGTTCGTGTAGGCGCCTGTGTCGATTAGGCACCTCTTCACCAAATGGTTGGCTATGTCCGGGTGGATTGTGAGTGGGTCATTTGTGAGGAGCAATGACTCCCTCGTAGTCCGCCTTTGTCCGATAGTCATATCGGGGATTTTGGGAGCGGGGGTGTTTGTGTTGGGCACAAAGTTGACTACCGACATGGCTCATTTAGTTGCCGTTTGTGTCCATGAGCGGACCCATCGTTCCGTTGCCTCGATGACAACATGGATTACTCCTATCCGTTCAAAGACGGATTTGCTGTTTGACCCGCCGGCATTCGGTTTCTGGCCTTTGGCGACATACTTGCCGAGGCTCCCCTTCCGGATCAGCTCTTCAATGACGTCCTTCAGATGTCGGCAGTCGTTGGTTAAGTGTCCGGTGTGGCCGTGGTACTCACAGTATTGGCTCGTGTCACCGTCACTCCTCGGCCTAGGGGGCCTTTCCCACTTCTGGCCTTCGCTCTTGCTCAGAGCGAATACCTCGGCGGCCGACACGACTAGGGGGTGTGATCGCCGCACCGTTTTTGTAGTACGCTCCCGAACTCCCCGGCGCCCGTCGAGTCCTGTCTCTGGCGGATTTGTCGACCGTGACCTATTATTGTCACGGCGTCTTTCATCGGGGTTGCCCTCCCGGCGGCTCTTCTTTTCTGAGTGCTCGGCCTCGTTGGGGCCTAACCACGTCTTGTGATAGTCTTCTACTTTGATGGCCTGGTCGGCCATTTTCCTGGCGGCATCCAAGCCCAGGCCTCCGCACTTGATGAGCTCATTTTTCAAATCTCCCCTTGGGAGGCCCTTCATCGCCGCGAAGGCCGCCGATTCGGATTAATCTCTCGAATCTGTTGGACCTTTCCGTCGAACCTCTTCATGTAGCTTCGTAGAGACTCGCCCCCCTCCTGTTTGATAGTTAGGAGGTCCGATGTCTCCACGGCCCTTCTCTTGTTGCAAGAGTACTGGGCTAAAAAGGCGTCCCTTAGGTCGGCGTAGTAGTACACCGAGCCGTCGGGAAGCCCCTTGTACCAACTTTGAGCCATCCCATGCAACGTTGTTGGGAAAACTCGGCACCACACTTCATCGGGCTGCTCCCATACCGACATGTGAGACTCGAAAGCCTCAGCGTGGTCGGCTGGATCGCCTTCCCCTTTGTATGATATGGGCGGCAACTTGAGCTTAGTTGGCACCTGGACTTCTAGGACGAGGCGCGAGGGGTGTCGATCACATGCCGGATGGCACGTGGCGATCGGCTCCTCGCATTCCTAACCCGGCTCCTCTCCTCGTAGCGAGAGGGGCTCCTTCTTCGACTTGGACTTCTTCTCCAACTCGCCGAGTCGGACTCCTCTGGCTCCTTTGGGGTATGCCTCGTTCGTGTTGCGGGGACGCTGTCCTCCCATGAGTACGGGAAGGACTTAGGTCTACCACGCCCACTTTGGGCTCTCCCGGCGACTTTGCTGGGTCAGCTTCTCCTAGCGCTCCGTTCAAATTTCTCGGAGTCACATTTTGGGCCCTGGTCTTCTGGACAGTCTCCGCCGCTCTTGTCGGCGTGACAGTGTGAGCAGACGTATTACTAATTAGGTCCAGGACCATTTTCAGCTTTGCTATGTCAACCACATGCCCCATGATGGTGACTGGTTGGTGGCGGCGGCGTGAAACGGTATTATCGGCATCCCGAACTCCGGTTGGATTACCCCGCCGGTGGAGGGCTGCACGACTCCAGAATTGTTGAAGGTATCATCTTGGTGGAACGCGGTTTCGTCGGTCGCGACTGCGTCTTGTTGTTTCGACATCTTCTCAGCTTTTTGGGTGGGTTTTTGTTGTTTTTTTTTTTGTTTGGGAATGAATGTGACTAGCTTCTAGTGTCTTTCCCCACAGACGGCGCCAATTGTTCCGGGTGTAATTCCAGAGCAGGTATAGTTACCACCCGTGGCTTGTTGAATGATGTCTTGAGTTGGATTCTCCTTTGGTCTTAATCGTTCCTCTCGGCCTCTCCTGCAACAATGAACGAACTGAGGGCTTGGCTTTGAGCCAAGCGTACTCACTCCGACGCCCAAGTCAGTAAACTTAGATGTATAAGTTGCATGCTAATTGGCTAGGAATATATCGTAGAGAGATAAGGAAGATTATACCAGATGAATAGTGTATTTAGGTCAAGTTGTGTATTTCTGGATTGGATCCTTTCCTCAATGAAGGTTGAGGAGTATTTATAGACTTCACCTTTTGTCACGTAGTGGCCAAGTGGCCAAGTGGCTAGCAGGTGGAAAGACTGATCTACCCCTCGGCCGAAGGACCTATGGCTGGCCGGCGGGCGCTGGTGACCCGCCGCCGAGGGGTCTTGGATATGAGTACGCGGATATGTGTCCCGGCTGGCAGGTTGTCATGCCGGGACCCAGGTTGGCAGGCCGATGGGTCGCATCGGCTAGGCTGTCTAAGTCGTTGACTTGCTGTGGACATCTTTGACCTTGCTCAATATGTTGACTTGGTCAGCGGTGCAGAATATGCCCCATCAGATAGGATAGACCACACTAGGACTTTTTATTGTTTTTACGTTTTCATTCTTATTGCTTTTCATTCACATGCTAGTTAATGCATCATTTTCCGCCTAAAACCAAACCACCTACTATTAAAATGCATGAAAATTGACTCATATAGATAGTATGTTAGTTTTCATGGACATACAGATGTCATTTTTTAAGCCATCACCTTAGTTTATTCATTCTCGCATGCTAGATATTAGTTCACTTAAAATGAATTAAAATAAAGTTGATGGGATCTTCCTCTAAAATGGAAATTGAGATTAGTCTTTATAAGGGCAAACAACTATGAATCTCTTCTTCGTCGGTAGGCATAATATGACCCCTTCTACGTTGGGTAAGTAGTTGTGTTGACTTAGTTTACCTCAACATCATAGTCCGAAGAGTTTCTCGTGATTATGATGGGCTAAAGATAGAATTTACAGAAATTTATCGACCAAGAATTCTAACGGTAGAATTAGCTAAAAGGTTAGCTTATCAATTTACAGAGAATTGAGTCTTGGGATCATTTATATAATTCTTGAGGGAGGTCAATTGTATAAATGTTTTAAGTCTTCGGGTTATGACATTAGTTCATTAGACTTAAAATTATAAACGATGCACATGCTTATCATTTTTATTCTTCTTCTCGCAGTATAGAACACGATTATTTTGATAATACTGTTACAACTAAATGGCTGGAAATAACGCAATCCCAATGCCTAGTGCCACACTTGATCGCGAGTCCTGGCTGGAAGCTTTCATGGACCACATGAATCAGTCCACGCGACTGAAGAATGAAGGGTCCAACTTTGCGGACTGGGAGGCGGCACTACGGAATGCTGCCATTGTTACTATAAGCTAAAGTACTTAACTGAGCCAATACCGGTCAACCCAGGCCCCAATGCAGGAGTCAACGAGTCACTCGCTTATATTGACTTCGTTATGGAAGCGGGTGCGATAAAGAACGTACTCATATTTGCAATACCAATTTGCAGAGACGCTTCATTGCTCAGGGTGCGAACAAGATTTTCACCACGCTCACTAACGAGTTCTCAAAAGCACCGAGAATCGTTACATATGAGCATACCTGTCGCTTCTTTGATGCGAAACTCCAGAAGGGCCAACCGGTTAGCCCACACATTCTTCACATGATTAAGAATGTCGAGAAGCTAGAGGCTCTTGATTGCAAAATCAGTGAGAGCATTGTCATTGACCGAATGCTTCATTCTCTTCATGGGTTTTGCCCTTTTCAGGGCGAAATACTACATGAATGACTTGAAAAAGAGTTCTCATGAGCTACACTCCCTTTTCGTACAGACCGAGAAGGATATGAAATTGAGTGGGAGTGTGAAGCAGGATGTTCTCACGATTTTCAACAAGGGTAAAGGTAAGGGCAAGACTCATGGCGACCTAGCTGTAGGTGAGCCAAAGTTTAAGAAGCCAGGAAATGGTAAGAGTGGGCCCGGTGAGACTAGTGGCTCACAAGGCAAGGCAAAGAGCAAGGGCGGTGACATTGAGTGTCACCATTGTCACAAGACTGGACATTGGAGGAGGAATTGTCCCGTGTACCGTGAGGACATCAAAGTAGGCCGCGTCGTTCCTGTTGGTATGTCATCTTATATTCATATGATTGAGATTAACCATGCAAGTTTCGGAACTTGGGTACTAGATACTGGTTGTGGTTCTCATCTGTGTAATCATTTGCAGGGCTTAAAGAACATCATACCTCTCGAAAAAGGTGATGTGGACCTGCGAGTCGGGAATGGAGCACGAGTTGCTGCTGCCTCGAAGGGAACATATGTAATCCAACTCCCTAGTGGTTTTGAGTTATTTTTAAATAACTGTTACTATGTACCCAGTTTATCTAAGAACATTATTTCTGTTTCCGTACTTGTTAAAGACGGTTTTGCATTTTCAATAAAGGATAATAGCTGTATTTTCTCTTTCAATGAAATGATTTATGGCAAAGTAGTTTCCATGAATGGAATTTACATCTTAGACCAAACCACGGAAGTATTACACGTGAATAATAAGAAAATAAAGGTTGGTGACAAAGATCAAACCTATCTATAGCATTGTCGAATGGGACACATAAATGAGAAACGCGTGAAGAAACTCGTCGATAATGGGACTATTCCCGCATTCGATTTTTCTACATATGGCACGTGTGAATCATGTCTCATTGGCAAGATGACTCGAATTTCCTTCAAAGGTGTAGGAATGTGCACTAGTGACCTATTAGGACTCATACATACTGATGTTTGTTGACCTATGTCAATTACCGCTAGAGATGGCTATAAATATTTTATCACTTTCACGGACGATTTGAGTAGATACGGATATGTCTACTTAATGAAGCATAAAAGTGAGTCCTTTGAGAAATTCAAGGAATACCAAAACAGGGTACAGAACCAACTGGGTAGAAAGGTTAAAGCACTCCGTTCAGATCGGGGTGGCGAATATCTTTCAAATGAGTTTGATCAACACCTTAAAGACTGTGGAATCGTTCTACAGTTAACTCCACCTGGAACACCTCAATTAAATGAATGATGTGTCCGAACGGAGAAATCGAACCTTACTTGATATGGTTCGATCCATGATGAGTCACACGGTAGTGCCTGATTCATTATGGGGATTTGCTCTTTTGTCAGCTGCTCTTATACTTAACCGAAGTCCGACTAAAGCTGTCGACAAGACTCCATATGAAATGTGGAAGGGAACGGTCCCTAACTTGTCCTTTATTCGGGTTTGGGGCTGCGAGGCTTATGTCAAGTGGAGACACGAGGATAAGCTCGGCCCGCGATCGGTCAAGACATACTTTATAGGTTATCCAAAAGGAACATTTGGTCATTACTTCTATTCGCCTACCAAACATCGAGTTTTTGTTGCGGCTAGTGCGACGTTCTTAGAGAAAGAATTTCTCGAGAACAAGACAAGTAATAGAACCTTCGAGCATCGGAGATTCCGGAACCAACAACCGAGGAACAGATGGAGGAAGTTGTTCCTCCAACTCGATGATACTGATTAATATTCCTGAGGAACCTAGGAGGTCGGGTAGAGTCTCTCATCCTCCGGACAGATACATTGGTATGGTCGAGGAGAATGACGTTTTACTCCTAGAGAGTAATGAACCCGCTACCTATAAAGGTGCTATGACCTGTTCCGACTCAAAGCTATGGCTCGAAGCCATGTAATCTGAGATGGACTCCATGTATGAGAATGACGTATGGGATCTAGTTGATTTACCTAATAAGTTAAAACCTCTACAGTGCAAATGGCTTTACAAAATAAAACGTTCTGTAGACGCGCAACCAGATACCTATAAGGCACGACTTGTGTCAAAAGGTTTCACTCAATTGCAGGGATTGCATTATGATGAGATTTTTGCACCTGTAGCCATGCTACGTTCCATTCGGATAATCTTAGCGATTGCTGCTTTTCATGATTATGAAATTTGGCAAATGGATGTGAAAACCGCCTTCTTAAACGGTTATTTGGAGGAAGAGTTGTACATGGTGCAACCCGAAGGTTTCATAGATCCTGAACATCCTAAGAAAGTATTCAAGCTTAAGCGTTCCATTTATGGACTTAAGCAAGCTTCTCGGAGTTGGAATCATCGTTTCGACCAGGTGATAAAAGAGTATGGCTTCACTCGATCGGTCGAGGAACCATGCTTGTATATCAAGTCGAGTGGGAGCAAGATTGTATTCTTGATATTGTATGTCGATGACATACTCTTGATTGGGAATGACATTCCTCTCCTATCTTCGGTTAAAGAATGGTTGAAGAACCATTTCCAGATGAAAGATCTGGGTCAGACACAACGCATTTTGGGAATCCGTATCTACCGAGATAGATCACGACGGACGTTATCACTTAGTCAGGAGTCTTATTTGGATAAAATTCTTGATAAGTTCAGCATGACCAACTCCAAGAAGGGGAACCTTCCAATGACGACTGGGATGCAGTTGAGCAAGTCTCAGTCACCCACGACGCCTGAAGGGATTGAGCGCATGAGTCGTGTTCCTTATGCATCTGCAATAGGATCGATCATGTATGCCATGATATGCACACGTCCAGACGTGGCATATGCATTGAGTATGACGAGTCGGTACCAAAAGACTCCAGGTGAAACACACTGGATAGCTGTTAAAAACATCCTCAAGTACCTACGGAGGACTAAGGATTGGGTATTGACTTATGGAGGCGATACTAAGCTATGCGCAATCGGTTACGCAGATGCTAGCTTCCAAACGGATCGAGATGATTCAAAATCTCAGTCCGGGTTCGTCTTCACTCTTAATGGTGCTGCGGTCAGCTGGAAGAGTTCCAAATAGAGTGTTGTAGCAGATTCTACTACTGAATCCGAGTACTATGCCGCTTCGGAGGCAGCAAAGGAAGCGATATGGATGCGTCAATTCTTACAAGGACTTATAGTAGTTCCTAGTTCGAATGACCCGATCACCATCTATTGTGACAATAGAGGTGTCATCTTCCAGGCTAAGGAGCCAAAGTCTAGTAGCAAATCTAGACATGTACATCGGAAAGCTCACCTGATCCGTGATTACGTGGAGCAAGAGGAGATAGTGATAGACAAGATTGCGACGGATGATAACATCGCGGATCCTCTCACTAAACCGTTGAATTATGATAAGCATGTAGGGCATGTTAATTCCATGGGAATTAAACGTGTTCCTGAGTTGTAGTACTTGATTATGGATTTGATATATTATCTTTTTCATATACTATTTATAACTTCATCGTTTTATTTATAATATTTTGTTTTTCATGTGGATTGTACTGACAACATTGAACGCCACAAAGTGAACTGAATTACATTATATTTGTTTTGGTCCGTAATCGCCAATGTGAGCTGATAACTCCGCCTATTATATTGTGCAGTCGATTGATGGTGGGTTCAACGAGCCATAAGTCAAACGGTTGGTGATCGATTACTGAGATGCGAGATTATAACGATACCTCGTAGGATGACTTTTTGTGACAACGTAATGGAGTCCTAAATGTTTAAAAATATTCGGTGCCAGGTCGTGGATAGGACATCCATTGTGTTCCTAGAGTCGATTCTTTTGACTATCGACTGTCTCTTGAGATTAAGGCAGTTTTTGGGTGACTTTGGTTTCTTTCTCACGGTCTGCCGTGAATCGGAGGCTAAGTAGATTTTTTCGGGTCATTTCATACGTGCTTACATCTGCAGGATTCGAGTTGAGGAAAATATCCAACCCTTATCAGGTATAGTTATTTCTCGGGGCCACTCGAGGAGTTGAATCGAAATGCATGGCCATGCTCGAATGATGATTCGTTTATCAGTTAAGTTACTCTCTAGTCGGGAAACCACTCTTGATAATGATCGCTTGTAAAATACGACCTTTGTGAATACGGATTTGCAAATTGTTTTACATTGAGTGGGAGAAATTTTAGGATATGAGAATCGGTTATCGCACATACACTTGTGAGGACAAGTGGGAGTTTGTTGGAGCTTGTGTCCTCCACAAATTAGTGTGATAACATTTGTAAATCTCTTACAGGTTCACAAGGGTATACTTCGTATATTTAATCAGTTGCTTAACGTTTACCTAATAACGGTTGGCTTGTTAGAAAGTTTGACATTATTATCATACAGATGGCGGTGATCAACTGGTCCCTAAAGGTCACACCTATAGGATGTGTTTGAGAGATGTGATTATAGAAATATGATCACATTGATGCCTAATATGACTAAACAGTTAGTCAATGTGTTGATGAGACAATTATTTAATGAAGATTAAATAATATTAGTTGAGACAATTGCTTGTCAATTCGTAAATTGAATATAATAAGTTATATTTAATTAAATGTATGTAATGTTAGCTTGGACGAATTAATCTGTTAATTCATAATTAAATGTAATCAGTTATATTTAATATCAACAAGATGAATGTGTCATAGTGGTAATAGTGACGGTACACAAACCAAGAGGTCATGGGTTCGATCCTCACTAGATGACAATTTAACACATTTTATACATTTTTGGAATAACCAAAAATAAGGAGATTACACTCCTTATTTCGGTTATATGGGCCGAAATTAGGGAAGATTATATCTTCCTAATTGACTCCCATATTTCGGTTACCATAAGAAGGAAAGGGAGATCATTATTCTACCCTAATTCTTTTTAATCTAGCCTCCTCTCTCATCAGTAAAAACACAAAACAATATAATTTTACAGAAAATTTCAGATCGATTCTAGCATAATCAGAAGGGCATATCTCATATCGTCTTGGGTGCAACTGATACACGAATACCTACTTTGATATTGTTCTTAGGCCATATTTGCTAGGACAAGGTTAATTCTGATCCTTTATTTTGTTTATGTATTTTATTTATGACTAGTGATCGTCTTAATTAAATTCGTTATAATCCTTCATTTTAAGGGAAGTATACAGATTATTTCCCACAAGCATCTGGTTGCTTTGCAGGCATGGCATTCTGAAATGTGGGTAGTTCAGAATACGGATCATTCAACATCTTCATTAGTGAGAATTTAGCCCGAGTGGTTATATACAGATAAACAAAGCTAGTTAGCTAACCTTAAATCTTCCAAAAGATGATCTTATTGAGAATAACAAAGCAAACATGATTAAGAATATCATACCCCTGGATAGGCAACACTCACGTGAGGAGCAGCAACAACATCACCATTTTCTTGTCACGCCAATCCGTCATTGTTGTCTCGCCATCATGGAAAATCTAGAACTCACGAATCAAATTTGATCCAATCAAAGCAGTTTCATATATATGATGCAGCAACTGCAAAACGTAAACAAACAGCCCAAAATCATTTAGAATTTGAAACATTCAAAAATGAACTTTTCTAAAATTGAATTAAACCACCCTAAATGTAACAAAATCAAGCTGATCTTACCCGAGTATTTCAGAAACAATTCACCACATGGTTGATCTGTTCTAAATTCGACGGGCATAACCCTATAAATTTGATCAATCAGACACCCCAAATACGAACTCTAAATCGAGTCGATCAAACAATGGAAAAGTGAATTGAACTATCCAAACAACTCAAAAAGTGAATAAAACTATCTAAAAACGAACCAGACACAACCGATCATACATACCTCAGGAATCCGAACAAACAATGGAAAAGTGAACTAAACTATCTAAACAACTCAAAAAGTGAATTAAACTATCTAAAAACGAACCAAACCAAACCGATCATACCTCAGAAATCCTAAATTGATTGACATGCCCGAGTTGCAGCAAATAAGGCGCACTGTGGCTACTTGAATGATTGGGTGATGAGTAATCAAATGATGAAGATTAAATAATCGGTATAATCTGTAACACCCCCTTACACCAGGATGCCTTACCAAGAACCATTTCAGTGTATGAAGGTGTCACCATCTCGGTTTCCCGAGGGAGTAGATCAAATTAGACAATAAAAAAACGTTTATAAAATATTAATGTACCTTATTCAATACAACTCTGTACAAACCCTTTATACAAAAGATAAAGACTACTACAACTCATGTTGCAGCACTTCTAGATTGGTAGCGTGATGACTCGATCCCTCCAATCCTAGCAGCCACAAGCAACAGTACCTGCTAAGCCAACTGCTCACCATCCCAGAATGGATCACCGCAGATACCACAAAGCAACACGGGGTCAGTACTGACTAACCAACAGAAAGGCACGCATACAGAGTAACCAACTGATCATCCTCCAAAGTAACCAACTACACACCGAAGTGTGTAGCCCTGCCAGATTACTCATCGCAACAGGTAATCCACTCCGCCAGTGGGTGACCGCAGCCCATCCCCACCTAGTCCAGCTCATCAACGAGCGACTATCAATCCCTGTCCCTTAATGTGCACATCCCCTCCCGTGACGGGTTCCACGGAGGGCGAACTACAGTGTGAAGCCACTCCCGCAAGTGACTCCACCACAATCACACACACAGCATCACAACTGTCACAACATCACAACCGTCACAACACAGCCACACCAACACCGGCACCACAACACCCAACGTCCGATGATCAGCAGATACAAAAATTATAAAACATATGCAATCTCAATCAATTAACAGTACTGAGTAGGAGAAACCCTACCTCATCGCAAAACATGAAAGACATCCATACACAGCCAAGCAAGACTCCAATATGCATCCTACAACGATAACCATTCCCCATTATACAGCTATCCTCGAATCTATCAAAGAAGACACAAGGCAGAGACTTACCTAATAACACGCATCGACGGCGACGTAGACAACAACCACGCACGCAACCTTCCTAAGCAAATCCCGTCTTTCCCATGATAGAGGTGTAGGCTAACTATATGAGAGTGTATAGGGATAGGGGTGGTAGGAGAGAGTAGCAGGCTAGGGTTAGAGAAAGAGAAACTGTCGAGAAAATGGGGAAAATGAAATGAATCTCGCGAACTTGTGTTTTATATTAACACGTCGACAATAGCCATACTTGGTCGAGTACTGGAGTACTCGGCCGAGTAGGCTCTACTCGGTCGAGTATATGCGATACTCGGTCGAGTAGCCTCTGCTAGGTCGAGTAAACAATCCTATAAGACTCATGTAACAAGCTTGATCCCTCACCCATTCATCCCTACGGTCTGTCTTGGTCAACATGGTTGGTCAACAGAGTCCTTGAATATCTTGGGTATTACATAATCGGTAGAGGAACAAATAATGAATGTAGTAAAAAAGGAGAATCGGTAGAGGAAATAAAGGAGAAGTGAAGATGTAATAAGGGAGAATGAAGGAAAAGTGAAGATGAGGAATTAGGAATTAGGAATTAGGAATTAGAAAAAGAAGAAAGGATGAAACAAATGGGCTAGATGAGTGGTAAGTGGTAACACAATAGTTCAATGGCTTAGATGGACGAATGGCACTATTTCTAACAGCACTATTCTTAAGGGGTATTTTTTTGGTCTTATTTTTTCAAGTTCTCACATTTTAGGAGCTAGGGATACTCCATTTTCAACCTCTCCCGTCCCCTCTTTTAACTATAAGTCACGGTTGATTTAATCTCGGCAGTATTTCACATTTTTTTTGGGCCTAAATTCACTTAAGGTACCAAAATGTGAATAAAGTGTACATTAAAGTATTAAGTTTTAAAAACCTTTCATAATGTGTTAAGTTTTAAAAAGTGTAACATTAAAGGGGGTTTTCATCAATTGATCCTTTAATTACTTATACTTATACTCCACTTTTTTTTTTCTTTTTTTTTTTTTAACTAGTTCTAACTTTTGACTACGAGTTTGGAAAATGGAATTTTTTTTCGTAATTTATTTTCGCAGTACGTATTTTACTCATTACAGTACTTTTTGCACGAGACTTTCCATTATTATACCCTACCCAAAAAACTCTAAACTTAATTCTTTCAATTCATAACCTAAACAACCTCCCCAATTAATCATTTTTTTTCAATTATAAATGATAATTTGGATTTAAAACAAGTATTTTATTCGTTACGGAGTAATTGCAAATCATTTATCAAATTAATAAATTCGGACGTACACAAATCCGGAGAAGAATGCTCCACTAATTGATCAAGTAAATTGTTTTACTGGTTGCCACGATGATTTCCCAATCAAACTAATTGGTACACTTAATTCAAATACTCTACAAGATATACTCCGTAGATTGCAAGAATTGATGTACGACAAGTGGGTTTTGACGGTCAACGAAGGTGTCTATACTCAAATTGTACGTGATTTCAGCCCCCTCGATAATCAACAATACTCGATGTAAATTGTCGTGGTGTCTGTGAGGGCCAAAGTTAGGGATGGTGGTTGGCCAAGGAAGCATGGTGAGCAGGTGGGTGGTTGCCGTATAATATGATTTAATGAGATTTTTCTTTAAGCAGTACAATGGAGGGTAGAGAGGAGAGAAATGAGAAGGGTATAATTGTCAATTGTGTAATGTAATGAATAAAATGTATACTGTAAAAATTAACACTTTTTTTTATACCAAATCCAAAAAATCTCGTAAAGGCGGAACAAATCAAACTCTTATGAATTTTGTAACCGAGAATTCTAATGTTCTAGTATTCCGCAAAAAAGTTTATTCCGTTAAATTTTGAAACTAAAGATCGCGTTAGAAGTTATAACGGCCAGACAAACAATTAATTTTGAATTCTCTCCGTTTACACGACTAATTCGTCCGCCATTGATATCCAAAAACCTAAGGTTCAAGCTTCCAAACTATTATTACTGCTTTTACCACTACACAAATTACTCGAATTCGAAACCCTAATTCAAAATTTGATTCAGCATTTACCGATTTCAGGTTCGTATTTCTCTTACTTGGCTCTTATTCGCCAATTTTTATTATATTTGCTCGTTGATTGTTGATGAATTTAGATTTCGGAATTTTGAAGATTGCGTCAGTTGAATAATTGAATGTTTTGACCTTTTGAGTTAAGATTATTGACTGTGACTAGATTTAGTATGGATATGATGATATTATTGGATTTTATCTAATCTAAATTTAACTTAAATTCTAGTGCTGTATGTGTGGTATGGCGATTGCGTGCTTAAATTGCATAGGTTAGGGTTAAGTGGCCTATGTAGTCAGCTCATTGATTCCGTCTCGAGTCCGATGGGTCTTTAGTAGTAAATGTGTTAGGATTCCAGGAATGTGGGTATATAATGCTTGCTGCGCGAGATATCTGTGATTGCTGAGGAATACTATCTACCTTCTCTTGATCTCTTCTACCTTCCCCTCTCACAATCGGTTGAAATATTGTATATTTTGCCTCATCCATTTGCCATCCGACCCCACACTATATATATATATATATATATATTTGTTTAACCGGTTGCGAGAGGGCAAAGGGAGAAGGTTGGAGGGAGAAGGTAGATAGCAACCCTCAGTGATTGCTATTATCTTTTTTTTTTGTGCCGGAAATTCTGTAGTGCTTAACTCAAGGATA
Source organism: Silene latifolia (assembly GCF_048544455.1). Taxonomy (NCBI): domain Eukaryota; kingdom Viridiplantae; phylum Streptophyta; class Magnoliopsida; order Caryophyllales; family Caryophyllaceae; genus Silene; species Silene latifolia. The sequence continues at coordinate 27,627,368 of NC_133528.1, forward strand.
AATGATAGCCTCTAAACCACACATATTAAGTTGTTACGGTTTTTACGGATATTTAGTTTAAGGCGATAATAGATATGATTACTTTTTTTCTGTAGCAAATCCTTCACTAGGCTTTCTTCCTCCGTTGTGATCTTCAATTCCAGCCAGACCCTGCAGTGATCCCATATGTTGATGTTTAGTGCTGGTAGATGACACGGCTTCTGATTTCTAGGAATTAATTGAGGGTGGATTTTTAAAGTGAATTTTATATTGTAAATGGGCAAGAAAAAAGATAAGAGGACGGCTAAGAAGCCTTTGACATCAGATGATAAACCGGCTAATGTTGATGAGAATCAAAATAAATCCGAGATTATTTTGACTTCATCCACAGAACGAGAAGTTGAACGTCAGATTGCTGCAGTCAAGGCAATTTCCGACATGGAGGTCGACCACCTGCTTACAGGGCTACACTTGATTCGTTCATACTTCAGCGAAGACCAATTACAAATGCCTGTCCTAGAGTTTTTTAAGGAGAATCTACCTAATGTAGAAGTTGTTAAAAACAGCCAAGACGAGCATTTTGATCTAAGAAGGAAGAATGAAGCCGGTAACGTGTATACAAATATTACTGATGGAAGGGACATACATGCCTCCCTTTTCCATCATATGAGTATGGCCTATCCTTCCGTCTCTGCTGCAGGACAGTCTTTTGACGGGCTTCAGTTTTCAGCTAAGACAGTCAAAAACCATGTGCCCGCTGATGATCTGCAGTTTGGGAATTACTTGTCCCAAGAGTCATTTAATACTGCAATGCTGGGGATGCCAGAAGGTCTTCAGACTCCTGGTGCGACTAGCCAAAGATTGTCCGTAGGCATGACACCGAAAACAGTTAGATTGCCTAAACATGGAGAGATGCTTCTTTCAGTACACGGGTCTCCCCTTGGTGTTTATAAAGAAGATGACATGGAAGCAATACATGAGGTGGAAGAAGGTTGAATTAGGTGGTTTTGTTCCTGTTCCAAAAAGTTTTGGATCTTACCGTGAACCTCTGAAAGTTCTGGAAGTAGTACATTTTAGATTATTGACATACTTCAGCTTCTTCCCCCTTTTAAGTTTGATATCACTATGAATATTTCATTTAAGCCATTGTTAAGATCTGTTGTATGAACCTATGTTTTGAATAGGCGAATGGCTTTAGTTGTGTAGTAAGCCTAAACTAATGTATTAGTGTATGCTAAATCTCTTTATTCAAGGTTGTTATTCAGAGAATACCCTGCAATTCTGAAACTAACTCTCCACTTCTGGCGTGCTTTCTTCTTCTGTTTCTTGAAATTTATTTGATTGACGAAGAAAATTCTCAGTGGAGAACAGGGAAGTGACAGAGACAGAGCTGCAGCCAAAAAATATGGTTGACTGTTGGGACATTATTGAAGCTTCAAAGACTATGGAAGAGGAAGTTGAAGACGCTGAAGCGTGGAGATGAGCTGGTACTCTGGTAGCCTGGTAGGGTACTCTTTAACATTATCATTTTTTTTCTGCCCGACTGGATTTCTTTTTAGCTGTTATGCAACATGTATGTATACGTAAATGATTCTGATTGATAATAATAATCTCTTTTTTTTTAAAAGGAACTAGTGGTGTATTAGTATCATGTTGAATTGGGTATAACCTTTTAGCTAATGTATAGGCCTGCTTGCTTCTGTGTGAGTAAAGGAAATAATGTGAACAATATCATTAATAACTGCTTGGTATGCGCTACAAGCCTACAATGAACTTCCCTGCTTCTAATCATTTGAACTGGAGCAAGTATATTGTTCCAGTTCTTTTGGATTTGTGATGTGCTACTACGGAAAACATTTTAAAGCCCGTAATATTAATATAAATTTCTGAACTGCATGATCTCTGAAATGCTTGCACGTTCTTTGATGCTTTTGACTGTGTTGGGAGTATCTGTAGGGATGAATATGTCAAGGTAGTTAGTAGCAACCCACAGATTGTATATGAAAACCTTCTTATCTAGGTAAATCCATTTCACATCTTATGCTGCATTAGCCCCTTCTTTTTGGAGTTTCCCCGAGTTATGAGCATTGCCTTGTTTCTACTTACGCATTTTGCCGACTAATTCAAGATGGAGTTAACAGTGGGAAAGCTTTATAGGTGACTAGGTGAGCAAAGTGGACTAAAAATGATTTGGGTTATGAGTTTACAGTAGAATTATATCTCTTCCACATTGTTGCGTGTTTCAATGTTCAGATCCACTCAGGAATGAGTTTAAGTTCATAAAACATTGTTGAGCTCGAACGTAGAGCATTATGCCATTATGTCAACTAAAATTTGCTATCGAATTTGTTCTACTGTGAACGATACAGTACGTCTGGTGCTCCTTTACTCTTCCAGATAAATATATTTGGGTGTTTGCATATGAGAGCTTGAAAATCCACATCTACTGTCTTGTAATGTCCTGATGTCCACATCTACTGGGGTCTAATGTACCTGACAATCTCTGGGCGTCATTCAGATTTCATAAAACATCACTTTGTCTGGGTCCATTTTCAAGTCTAAGCGTTCAGTTGTCCATGAAGAAGATGTGAATAAACATCTGCTATCCACCTCAATAAAGTATTGAACAAAAGGGAAAAAAATCGCGTTGCTAATGGCTAATGCATTGGTGCATGATGTTCTTTTCGTCATCTATATCTAATAAATTTCTCTGGTTGCTGAACATATTATATCTTGTTGATAAAATGTAACAGGTCATGCAGCACTTTGAAGCATTGTTGGAAGATGGGACTATTTCAATGCATCTCCCTCAAAAGGTGACCTATCAACTCTTTGGCCCATGATTTATCTATGAAAGTTAGAGCCCACCAACATATTAGTAGACGAGAAGGTATGAGTAGTGTTCAAGATATGACTTAAAACACATGGTCTGTATTGAAAAGCGGATTCTTCTGGTTAAAACTTATGATTGATCATTTTCAAAGCTTGGATCTGGATTTCTTTCTATAGTTTTATATGAGGGGTCTTTTAGGGGTAATGCTGCTTTTTGCGGGTACAATTAAAATTTAGTCTAAGGAATGCCGCTAATATGATTAAGACATTGAGTATATTTTTCAGTTGGATTTTTGTTCTTCAAGAGTCTCTGCTTTTTATTTTATAAGGAAGCTGATGCAATTTTTGACGCAGTAAAAATTATAGATTTATGGTCGTTTGAAAAGAATATCTCTACCTCTTGTGTTTGTAACACGAGTAAGACCACGTTCAGCCAACCTACTTATCCAGTCATCAATGGGCGCCATCGAGACATTGCATTAATTATTTTCATCTTTTGCAATCATACAAGTCTGGGTCTGCTTAAAATCTACACTCAAGTTGCTGTCATGATTTCTTTGGAATGAACGGGTCTCTGAATCACAGCAAGATATATTGATGATTATTGATGCTTAGTCGTCTCATTTTTCTTCAATTGTTTATGTGAATGTAATGACCAAGTTTTTGACTTCTTTAGATGGTTAACTTAAATGAACGGTACTACGGTAGGGGAATCAGGAGCAGTGAAATTAGGTCAAGTGGACCCAAGTCCTCAGATCTGACTGATATCTTCTCATTCCTGTATGTATGGAAATGAAGAACATTCAAATCCAAGCCCCGGTTTCTGGTAAATTTTCTGTATGTCCTTTAGGGTGTCGGAATAGTTTTTTTAAACAATACAAGTACACATCTATGTTTTTCTAAAGGGTGTTTGGTTAGACATTATGTTATTGAATATTCACTTTCTGCATGAAACTGTCAACTTTTTAGCTTCAAAGACAGCGAAGACTCCTGTTGTCATCATCATTCCAGCATCTTATGCAAGGGTAATTTGATTATCGATCATTATTTTATCAGTATATTTATTCATGTCATTTTTGTTTTGCCGTTTTCATACCGTCTTTCTTTTTCGCGTTGACTGGTGCTTAAGACTCTTGTGCGGTTCTGCGTAGTTTTGTTATCATTAGATGAAGTGAATAACATTGTAAGGGGCCGTTGTAGACTGAACTACGGTTTCATTGAAATCTTTTTTTTTTTTTTTACCAATACTATTATCATACATTATTTTTTCCGAAATGTTTGAATTGCTACCTATTATCGCTTTGGCAAGTCCTAATCGTTGTGGTTCGATATTGCCTTAGATAACTTTTTTTTTTTTGTCAGTAGCCTTGGATAACTTGTCATAGAGTTTGAGGTAATTTAGGTGTCCAAACTTGCCAGAGACGGTGGATATATTTTTGGGATAAGCTGCCAATTTAGGAAAGTGCTACTGTACTAATTATGACTCTTAATTACTCTCATAAGAATATAAGATTAAGATTAAAGTAACTAATTCGCTAACACCTTTTCATTATGAAGCATCCCACTAAATTCAGTGTATCTAGTATGTGCAAAGAGCAACTCATTTAAACCTGAATACCTATAATACGAGTAAGGATTCTTTTTATTTTTTTAAAAAAAAATGGAGGTTTTACTTCTCAACGGTTCGGATTAAATCTAGGTTCGATTGAATGGTTGTAAATTTATTTGAAAATAAAAAAGTAAAGGAATAGGATTGGAATATATATACAATATAGTAATGCTTTGTGCGAGGAAATAGAGAGAAAATAATGGAGAGGATCTATTTCCCTATAGGACTCCCAATCCAGTAAGTAGATTATACATCCGATGTACTACCACTAATTATATAGTTTCTGAGCATTATAATAAAGTTTTTGAGTTTTGTTTTAAAAATTATGATTTTTACTATAAAGTTTCTGAGTTCATTCACTTAAACATTAAACTCAAAAAATTACAATAAAAGCTTAAAAACATTTCATATAAACTTAGTTAAATTTGAGTTTTGATAGAAAAAAATTAAAATCTAACTTATAAACTTTAGTAAGCTCAAAAAAAATTGTCATATGCTCAAAAAAAATAAAGTTTGAGGTAATAAGCTCAAAAAAAATACACATTATGCTCAAAAACTATAAAGTCTGAGGTAATACATCCGATGTATGTTCCTTTTTCTCCTCCCAATCCTTTGATCTCAATTTTGTATTTATCTTTTTATTATTTGTGGCAATCTATATATATATATATATATATATATATATATATATATATATATATAAAAGAGTTTTTTCGAGCGATTCTAGGCTGTCCACATCATCACAAATTAATTTAGGAAAGTTTTATAAATAATATTTTTGATGTAAAAAATAAAGTGGTAAATCTTTTAATTACTATAATAATATATATTTTCTATTTTATAGTCAAGCGATGTTTCTAATTTTTATATGAAAAATTTTACATTTCATTTGGAAAATAATGCCGCTAAAAAAATTATGAAAATAATATAATTAGATTCGTGGTAAGAAATGCTATCATTAGAGTATAACTTTCATATAATTTGCACATATTTAAGATGATGTACTTCTTAATATGTTATATGTTCTACATTGAAGTTATAAATATTAGAATTCTCCCACATCGAAAGATTAACATAAGGTGAGCTGATCCTATGATTATAAATAGAAGACATCCTTGGAACTCAGATATCAACCCAAAATCTTTTGAGTCTCTCAAATATTGTCTTAGAGAGCTCTTAAGAGTTAAGAGTTTGTAGCATTATCTCCATAATATGATATAAAAAATAACGTGGAGGATGTTTTAATTATTATAATATATATTTTCTATATTATATTCAGTGATGTTTATGGTTTTTATATAAAAACTTTTACATTTCATTCGCAAAAGTATCGTTAAAAAGTTATGAAAATTAATTTAGGAAAGTTTTATAAATAATATTTTTGATGTAAAAAATAAAGTGGTAAATCTTTTAATTACTATAATAATATATATTTCCTATTTTATAGTCAAGCGATGTTTCTAATTTTTATATGAAAACTTTTACATTTCATTTGGCAAAATAATGCCGCTAAAAAAATTATGAAAATAATATAATTAGATTCGTGGTAAGAAATGCTATCATTAGAGTATAAATTTCATATAATTTGCACATATTTAAGATGATGTACTTCTTAATATGTTATATGTTCTACATTGAAGTTATAAATATTAGAATTCTCCCACATCGAAAGATTAACATAAGGTGAGCTGATCCTATGATTATAAATAGAAGACATCCTTGGAACTCAAATATCAACCCAAAATATTTTGAGTGTCTCAAGTATTGTCTTAGAGAGTTCTTAAGAGTTAAGAGTTTGTAGCATTATCTTTATAATATGATATAAAAAATAATGTGGAGGATGTTTTAATTATTATAATATATATTTTCTATATTATATTCAGTGATGTTTATGGTTTTTATATAAAAACTTTTACATTTCATTCGCAAAAGTATCGTTAAAAAGTTATGAAAATTATATAATTAGATCCGTGATAAAAAAAAATCTATAATTAGAGTATAGATTTCTTATCATTTGCACATATTTTAATTATGATAAAAAAAAGAAAAAACATAGTATAGTAATTGGGTTGGACGTCGAACTAGGTGCGAAAAAAGATGGTGTACTTTGCACTTCTTAGTATGTTTTTTGTCCCACATTAATAATTTAGTGGTGTTCATATATAATGTTTAAATAGTAAAAATGTCCTGCATCGGAAAATTACCATAAAATGGGCTGATCCTATGATATGGTTAAAAAAATTATGAAAATAATATAATTAGATTCATGGTAAAAAAAAATGTTATTATTTGCATATATTAAAGATGATATACTTCTTAAGGGTCGTTTGGTTCGAGATGAAGGAATGGAACGGAGTATGATATCATAGATGTATGAGATTCCAAAACCTTTCCATCTCACAGTTGTTTGGTTTAATCTAAATAAGTAAGGGGAAGGAATGAAGTTTCTTGAAGGGGAGAAGGTGGGTGTGAGTTTCCAAGGGGTTGGGATGGAGTTAAAATCTATTGAGTATCTAACTCCTCCAAAATCACCCAACCAAACACTTGAATAGATTCAATCCATTTCATTCTATTCCAAACTAGCCAACCAGGCACCCATTAGTATGTTATATGTCCCACATTGAACATATAAATAATAGAATTGTCCCATATCGAAACTATTAGTATGTTATATGTCCCACATTGAACATATAAATAATAAAATTGTCCCATATCGAAAGATTAGCAAAAGTGGAGTGAACATATGATTGTCCCACATTGAACATATTAATTATTATAATAAATTATAATTATAATTATAATAATTAAAAGATTCTACGCTTTATTTTTTGCATCCAAAAATATTATTTACAATACTTTCCTAAATTAATTTTTAGGAAACTCCACCTTTATAATCATCTGATGTGGACAATTCAACTATTTATATGTAGTATATTCATCACATCTACATTATTTTTCAATGTGGGACAAATAATATACTTAGAAAAATATCATATCATATATATAATAATAGAAAAATCGTACGAACATAGTATAGTATCTTCTCATTATTAATCGTGTTGGATGTCGAACTGGGTGCGAAAAAGATAGTGTATTTCTGACAATGGTATTTGTTCCATATTGAAAAATAATGTAGGTGTTGTTAATATATAATGTATAAATAGTCGAATTGTCTCACATCAGAAAATTACTATAAGGTGAGGTGAATCTATGATTATAAATAGGAGTCATCTTTGTAACTTTAATATCAGCCAAAATTTTATAGAGTTTTTTAAGTATTGTCTTATTAGAGTTTCTATTATTATCTCTTTAATAGCAAAATTTATTTATTATTTTTTTTTCCATAATCAATAAACGATAGACGTGTATGTATTTATCAATTATTTTCTTTGAAAGAGATATTTTAATCATATGTAAACAAATGATTAGATGTAAATATTAATGTTTTATAACATTTTTTTTCATTATAATCAAGTTAATTAACCCGTTGCAACACACGGGCTTTCAACCTAGTTATTTAATAAAGGTCAATAAACAATTGAACACACTAAATTGATAAGGAGACGAATAATAGTTGGATAATTAGCTTAAGGCTAAGGAGTTAGAGATCATTTGAAGTTGCTATTATGTAAAATCTATTCTTTCTTTTTTTTTCCTTGTAGATGAATAGGCGATTATACGAAATTTTACAAATGTTTCTTGTATACTCTAGTTTTAGATCGGATAAGCCTACCCATTTGACCTAAACTTTTTACGGAAAAAACATAACATACTCAATAATATACTCCCTCCTATTCCGAATAACTGTCTCATTTACCATTTCCGTCTATTCACATAACTGTCCCATTTGCCATATTTGGACATGTTTTTTTGACTTTCCTACCTTGGCTCTTTTCTTTATTTACCACTCCAACCACCCCTAAACCATCATATTCAATACTTTTCATTATTTAACTCATATATTCTTACAATTATACAATACTTTTCTTTATTTGAACTCTATTTCTTAATCTTCGTGTCATTGTTCAAATGAGACAGTTATTCAGAATAGGAGGAAGTACAATATTTTTTGAAAAATTAATTAAGACGGTCTCGTATAAGAATTTGTGAACCCAAGCTATTATGAACCATAGTGATTGATGTTAATGATGTATCCCACGTTGTAATAACTAGGCTAAGCATTCTTTAATGTAGGGTATTAAGTGACTAATGGGCCCATTAAAACTGCTTGCCGGAGTGCTTTAAACATGTTAAGTCGTTAACTATCGTATTGCCGGCGGTGGGACCCATAGGCCCACTCCCTTGTCACTCGCGGAATGCTGTAGGACAGTAGGAGACAGTCTACTAAGCAACTACCCTTTTCTCTGTTTTGTGTTATCCTAACCTCTTAGGTTTGGGTTTACATTTTTTTAAAATAAGCACGCTATATTGTGGGTAATAATTAAATCCTTAATTTTATGGTTAACTTAAAAGAGTTCTTGTTATTTGAGTTAACTCTTTTAATCATGAAAAGGACAAAAAGGGACTATTAAAGTATTTAAGGAGTATGATTTTTTATGAAAATTTTTCAAAAATTCAATAAAGTAAAAAATTGAGCATCTTGATATTTCGAGCCATTAGCTTAACATTATTAAGCAAAAAATTGGGTTGCTTTATATATGCAGGAGAAACTTCCTTATACACAGGATTCTATCCAATTTTACAATTTTGTCGCCCAATTTCCATCCCAGTTCAGATAAAAGCAATATAGGGGTATTTTAATCAAGTTGTAATAATTTGGTGCCCCAGACCGGTGAATTTATGCCCACCTAGGAATGAGGTTGATTGGGTTTGTAATGACTTGTTACAATATCTTGTCCGCCTCTTCTTTATAATTATTTTTCTTGCCTTCGACCCCTTTTCTTTATTTATCCCGAGCCATGGTTTTGCATTTGTGGAACGGTATATACGATGGAGCACTCCACCTCATGGATGGGTTCTCCTCAATACCGACGGAGCTTCTAAAGGAAACCCAGGACTAGCAGGTTGCGGGGGTCTATTTAGAGACGATACGGGTAATTTTCTCTCAGCCTTTATCTTTTCGAGTGGCATTTGCACTTCTATGCGAGCTGAAATGCGAGCTCTCGTCGTCGGGTTGGAACGGGCAAGGTTGCTGGGTTTCTCGAAGGTTTTGGTCCATATGGACAATAAAACCTGTATTAACTTTCTTCGACAAGATCACCTCCTCAGTAACAATTTGCGATCCCTTGTCATTCGGTGCAAAGAGCTCATTGGTTTAGATGGCTGGACGGTTCATGTTGATCATGTCTTTAGGGTAATCGTGCGGCGGACTGGTTAGCTAATGTCGGGATTCATTCTCTTACTTCTACCACTTTCATTGATGATCCACCAGATGGTCTTCGTACTATACTTAGAGAAGATTTATTGGGAGTTGTTTTCCCCCCGTTTAGTTGCTAGCTAGTTCGTGTCATATTTCGGGGCTTTGCCCCTCTTATTGACCAAAAAAAAATATTTTTCTTCATCTTTTGTTTTTGTTATTAAAAGTCACACTTAAGTGGTGAATATTTAACATTAGAGGATGTTGTACTTAAGAGGTGATTAGCTTGTATTTATTTTTTATTTTTTTTGGTACAAAAGAGAGAGATTAGCTTGTAAATTTGATGTGATTACTTTAGGCTACTTGAATTATAAATCTACGAGTAGTTGCTTTAGGAAGGTATGTGTTAATCACTCACTTAAAGTGTAAGACAGTTGATAAAACATTAAAACATAATCATTGGGAAGATCATAAATAAGGTGCATAATATGAGATACATATAATGTAACACCCCCTCATACCAAGGTGCCTTACCAGGACCACCCTACCATGAAAGTGTGTTACCATCTCGGTTACACGAGGTTAGTAAATATCAAAAGCGTCTGAACTGAGCACATTTATTAAAGTACCAATAAAATAATATTTACATCAAAACCAAATCTCAAACTGGTCCAACGAAAAATAAATAAATGTCTAACAACTAGAAATCATAACTACGACTCGAACAGTGGTGCTACGACTGATGATGACAATTCCCCCATGACTGTCCCAAACTCACCCATAGCAATACCTGTCAAGTCTGTTCACCATCCCCGAATGGATCACCGCAGGTTTTACAAACAACAACACGGGGTCAGTATTACTCAATCAATGTAAGGCAAACAACACGGTAACCAGCTAATCATCCACACTCTCCGGTCTCCCGATCTCACATAGAACCGACTACACACCGAAGTGTGTAGCCCTGCGAGATTACCCATCGCAACAGGTAATCCACGCCGCCAGTGGGTGACCGCAGCCGATCCCACCAAGTCCAGCTCATCAACGAGCGACTAAAACAAATCCCTGTCCCTTAATGTGCACATCCCCTCTCGTGGCGGGTTCCACGGAGGGCGAACTAGGGTGTGAAGCCACTCCCGCAAGTGACTCCACCGCAATCACAACACACACCATCACAGCTGTCACAACCTCTCCACACCAACACCGTCACAACAACGCCCATACTCCGATGATCAGCAGTTATCAATAATCACGAAACAATCATGTCATAACAATTAACAGTAAAACTGAGTAGGAAACCCTACCTTTTCGCAATCCGCTTACGCTGCAATCAACCATACAAATGCATAACAAATATTACATCGTCACCTACACCAACAATCACATAATACAATCACTAACTGCAAAACCCCCATTTCCCCCAATTCATAATCAAGAACAAACCCTAAAATATAAATCATCAAACATGGGGATAAGGACTTACCGACGGAGGAATGAAAGATTGAACGCAAGGACTACGACGATTGCACACACAGTGGAGGATTAGGGAGTGATTAGGGAGTAATTAGAGTAATCGTAGAATGATTAGGGTTGGAAAATGATGTTTTAGAAACTGACGTTGAATATAATATAACCCTAAACATTCGCTAATCAAATCGATAAAATAACACTCGCCAGACCGGATACTCGGTCGAGTAAAGCTACACTCGGCCGAGTATCCTCTACTCGGTCGAGTATTCTCCATACTCGGCCGAGTATTCCTCGGCAGAACCAAAACAGACTCCACAATTAACTCTACTCGGTCGAGTAGGCTCTACTCGGTCGAGTATACAGCTTAACAAATTCCGTAGTATTACAGTCTTTCCCCCTTAAAAAGAACTTCGTCCCCGAAGTTCCAACCCAACCTATAAAACATGGATACCTAACACTAACTTCCACAACACGACTTACGATATCGTCTCAACTAAAACATAGCCTCTCGACACTAACTCCATAATACCATTGAATAACCATAACATAAGTGTTGCCAACTCTGTCTCACTACTATAAAGCTCACTAGCACCTCAATTACCAAGACAATCCACCGGACAAGACCAACCATCAAAACGGAATGTTACATTCTACCACCCTTAACACGAACTTCGTCCTCGAAGTTTACTCACACACATAAATATCCTCACACAATCCGTTACTCTCACTCATAAACATCATACTACTACGAGCACTGCCATTACCTGTAATAAAATAAACCCCAACATAAATCCTTCCTTTACTCTACACCAACACTCAAACTTCCAATTATATTATAATATGTACAAGCATCAAACTCTCTTTGTCACATCCTACTCCTCTTAAAATAAATGTTACGTCCTCGTAACTCACTAATACTAGATCCTTAAATATATCTTCTCATTATCCTCATCACGACCGCATGTCAACGATATCCGCCTATAGCCTCGACACCTACTACATCTATTCCTATATCAAAGGTTCTCTTACTCTATCAGCTCTCGTGCCTCCAATTGTTTTGTACTCACATAACATATATCATAAAATCCTCAATATAACCACCACTCCATCTCTTTCACATTACTGCAAAACAACACACTTCTATATACTTATACACTCATCTCCACTATCTAAACTCACAATCCACAATTGTTACACACTCACATTAGCTTTTTAAGTTCATCACTTCTATTACCACAAAACTCACCCTTGACTTAACATAATACTAAGTCCTAAAACTCCGTACTCCCTGTCCCAAGGAAAGGTGTCAAACCACTTGTAGTTTTAAGTTCAATACCACACATGTTCCACAATTTCTTTTCACAACTATGTCCACCAATGCCTCATCTAACACAAGATCAAAAGCACTCCAACAACCTCTCACAACGGTGTCCCATTAACAAAATATTACTATGCCATGACATCAACAGGGCCATACCCAACTCTCTCTCATACCATACACTATTTTCACTCATAAGCTGACACTGGTAAGAAACATCGGGAAACAACACAACGATCTATATGCCCCGACCGACACTGACAAGAAATAGCAGTAAACAAACAACGATCGATGACAACACGAAAATACTCGTATCACAACACGAATTACCGTGCACAGTGCACAAAACCACATCGATAGCCATCACAACTTTTACAATCTCATAACACTGACTCAGCTCAACTTCCTTGACCACAAGACTTTATTAAAACTGCTCTACCAGATCACGACGCAGCATATTAGACGGGATCACAAATACCAACCTTATAAATATTATCCAAACCATGACTCTTGAGGTCGGAATCTCACATCATTACTTACAGACATCATACATACATATATAAATATAACATATGACGCGGGACACACACATAATGACTCGTAACTATCATGCCACACCATTACTCGTGAGGCCAGGACCTCACACAAAGTTTTACACCTCATGGACCCATAATCGAATCTAGCTAGCCAATCCTGAGCACGTAAGTTACCACTTGACAATGAATACCTCTTATCCCGACTTAACTCAGGTGCCTTTCATAGCAAATTCTCTCAAACACACAATTATCACCTCTCCGGCAAATGTAGCCATAACATTATTGCTCAACTTCCAGCGAGCACTTCATATATCTACATCTTATACTCCCTCACAACCAAACATACTAGTCACCTCCACAAGATCAACCTCATTAGAACAACTAACTTCCCTAAAGTAACATCATCCTCAAACACTAGTGACAATACTCTGACACCAACATCCTTCATGTGACCACTCTCTTCCTATCACCTCTTAATATCACACTCCGTTTCCTCTCTTTGGTTATCATCCCAAATGAGAAACATTCAATCCATCAACAAAATCTACCTCAACATTATTTCCAATTCTATCCTTTATCATATCGTTACCTAACTCACCATCAAAATCTCAGATCATGCAAACACTCTATCAGCTTCTTATTCCCTTAATACCTCGAAACTCACGGCTAACATATCGTACTGCTCTCCTATATAACTATTAACTCACACCCTCAAGTGAGGCTATCGTACATATCCATAATTTTCTACCGTCATGCTCCTTAACTCCGATCAACGTTCTCTCAACTTACTTCCATCCCTCTTTCCCCCTTTTTACTCAATAATACCAATTAATAATTCATCTCCTTCCTCTTTCTACCTAACTCTTTAGTAATTTGTTTATTTTCTCGTAGCTCCACAACCTTAATTCCATTGATTCATATCAATATCTTATCATTCTTTCTTATCATTTATCCTCTCTCATCTTGCTTCTCTCTCACCCTTGTCACCATCAAGTCTACACACTAATGGTTACTTTTAATTAGTCGCATCTCCCTTTCGTATCTCTAGAAAACCAAAATTTTACCTCATATCGATAATTTCCCAAGTAATCACATACTATGCTCACCTCTAGATATTCCAAATTCCCTAACTCGACCACTATCTACCCATCGCGCGGCATAACTCGATCTCACTATACACCATTCATTTCCATCTCTCTATAGCGACCCTTTATCACATACATCCTTAGCCAACTCAATCCTAACCGTCTCTCTCCATAAATCCTTACACATACCACTATGTCACTATTCATATCCCTCATCTCAATCTTTCATTCTCAAGTTTCTTTACACTCACATCATCCTTGCCCATATATACTTACTTTTATATTACTCAACACACGACTATATCACTCACCATATCTCCCAAACATGCTTTTTACCTCGATTAGCTCATCATTCTTCCCTTTCCGTTTTCGACTATTTCTCACAACCACATTAACACATGTCTTCCTTATCCAACACTTATCTCTCATAAGCCGGCATTCTCCCTATCATAACATTTGATAACTTACGTATCAAGACCGTCACATATATAAAAGAATGCGTTAAGACTCAAAACATACGTGTACACATACCCCACGACTCAAAACAAATGTAAGAACATAGCCACCGACTTAAAAATTAAGGTGAAAATATAGCCACCGACTCAAAATAGCCGCCCACTGAGGTACTCGGTCGAGTACATAGCATACTAGGTCGAGTACAGGATACTCGGTCGAGTAACTATATTACTCGGCCGAGTTTTCGACTCCAGAAGCGAACGTAATTATCACAGAGGATTACTCGGTCGAGTATTGGGAATACTCGGCCGAGTAGCCTTTACTCGGTCGAGTATTACTTTACTCGGTCGAGTACCAACACAATTCTCAGCATCGTCCAGTTTTCGTAAAACAGTCATATCTCACTCGTTACTTGGTCGTTTTGGGCGTGTGACCTATCGTTAGAATCCTAAGAAGACAAGCTATCACCTCAACTTGGAATCACAGCCATATCATTTCTAGAACTCAACTTATGACAGTTTTAAGACAACCCTTCTGTAATCGATTTTCATACAAATCAAATTCTCAAAACAAAACAACTTGAACATGAATAAAACAAACAACAACGACCCAATACTTCAAGAAACCAGTAGATAGATGAAATTTTATCATACCCACATAAAAATTAAACACGACATTCATATGCAACATAAACGGAAGACCTTAATCACATGCTATTACCAACAACCAACATTAACATCATCATGATCATATACGCATGTATCACTACCCTTTTGAAAGCCACATAATAAACACTTAACATGCCAACATATTTCATACCAAATCCGTTTCAACAAGTTTCACCATGTCTTACACATGTTTCCACACATCTCACTTCCTTTCACATGATTCAACCATTCAAGTTCCACATACCACACACACGCATTGAATAGACTCACAAAAAATTCCCCCCGGTGACCGGCTTGAGATTGTGAGGGCCATAATGCGACTTCGGGACGTCTCCCAAGTCTTTGCGGTAGCTCCAAACAACTCTCCCCGGGTTCATTTTATTTAGACGCCCTAAGTTCATTATGTTCATTTGTTTCAGGTGCCGGAATCTTCGGCTCTGATACCACTTTGTAACACCCCCTCATACCAAGGTGCCTTACCAGGACCACCCTACCATGAAAGTGTGTTACCATCTCGGTTACCCGAGGTTAGTAAATATCAAAAGCGTCTAACTGAGCACATTTATTAAAGTACTAATAAAATAATGTTTACATCAAAACCAAATCTCAAACTGGTCCAACGAAAAATAAATAAATGTCTAACAACTAGAAATCATAACTACGACTCGAACAGTGGTGCTACGACTGATGATGACAATTCCCCCATGACTGTCCCAAACTCACCCATAGCAATACCTGTCAAGTCTGCTCACCATCCCCGAATGGATCACCGCAGGTTTTACAAACAACAACACGGGGTCAGTATTACTCAATCAATGTAAGGCAAACAACACGGTAACCAGCTGATCATCCACACTCCCCGGTCTCCCGATCTCACATAGAACCGACTACACACCAAAGTGTGTAGCCCTGCCAAATTACTCATCGCAACAGGTAATCCACGCCGCCAGTGGGTGACCGCAGCCGATCCCACTAACACTACTACAAATCCAGGCAACTACAACGCCCCTTTAACAACGTTTATGCACGAAAATCACAATAAACGTTGTAGAATGTATGGCGCGATTTTTACTAAACTTAATTACAACGGGTATGGTTATATAACCGTTGTTATAAGTTTTAACAACGGGTTAAATTTGCACAACCGTTGTTAATAATTTGGCGCAAAATTGGCGCAAAGTTAGTGAAAAGTAATCACAACGGGTATTTTTAAACCCGTTGTTAATACTTATTTGACAACGGTTGTTGATTTACAACCGTTGTTAAAACTTATTTGACAACGGTTGTTCTTCAATACTTTCAATACTATAAACCACACAAACACAGATCAGCTACAACCACAAAACACATACATAACCTAACACAAACACAAACACAGACAAACACAAACACAAACACAGCAAACACACTTTCTCATCGTCTCTTTCTCTCTTTCTCTCTTTCTCATCGTCGCTTTATCATCTCGCCGTCACTGTTGGTTTCATCGTCTCTTACTTTCTCTAATTATCAGGTAAATCTCGCCGTCACTGTTGGTTTCATCGTCTTTCATCGTCATTGTTTTCTTTTTTTAATTATTTCATTTGCATGTATATATGATGGGTTTTTATCGATCATTATTATGTTATTATTCGCTTAATTAGCTCGTAAAACAAATTAAATAAAATAAAACAAAGAAGAAGCAAGATGATAGAGAGGAATGCATGATAAACTTAATTAATAATTCATTAATATATATATATATATATATATATATATATATATATATATATATATATATATATATATAAATACATAAATTAAAAAAAGAATTACATTTCTAAAAATGCAATTCTTATATTTTCATAGAGAGTCTTATTCTCTTCTATGATATCTCTCCTCTCCTCCTTAGCTATTTGGAGGTTTCGTTCGCAGATTGCTATATCGTCATATAGCCGCAACAATCGCTTTCTCTGTCAAGCCATTTATTTTGGCGTCCTTGAGTGCGGCTTGAGCATCCACAAGATAGCTCCTAAAACTGTCCTCGATGTGGAGCAACCGGCGGATGAAGCTGTTGTTGTTCTCGGTCATAGTAAGAGTTTTAAGGATGTAATCGTTCATTTTGTTGATGAACTTTGGAGTTGTTAGTTTGAAAGATTAATTAGGGGTTGGAGATTGTTTTGCTTCGGTTAGGGTTTGAAGATAGTGAGATAATGGAATGGTGGTTGAGATAATGTATGTATTTATACTAAGTAATGTGTCCTTTGAGTTGTTTTTTAATTAATATAATATATGCATGTTTAGGAAGTTGTGCCATAATCATCATATCTCCCTACTTCAAATATAATGTAAACCCTTCTCATTCCATATATTGTCCATTCATATGCACAGTACAGGGATGGCAGTAATAATGCATGCATCAGAATTATAACGGGCCCTGTAATTATGCATGCATCTAGTAATATTTAATTTAATTTTTTTTATTTTGTAAAAACAAACAACAACGGTTATGTAGATACAACCCGTTGTCTTTAGTTATAACGACGGTTCCTTGTAAATTAACCGTTGTTATAACTTTCCCACCAAAATTGAGTCACACTTTCAACAACGGGTTTTGATACTTAAAACCGTTGTTAATAGTTTTAACAACGGGTTGCTTAAGAAAACCAACCGTTGTTAAAACCTTTTACAACGGACGCTTTAACAAAGTCCGCTATTTTATATAACAACGGTTTTTACCCGTTGTTATAGCCTGTATCTGTAGTAGTGCAAGTCCAGCTCATCAACGAGCGACTAAAACAAATCCATGTCCCTTAATGTGCACATCCCCTCTCGTGGCGGGTTCCACGGAGGGCGAACTAGGGTGTGAAGCCACTCCCGCAAGTGACTCCACCACAATCACAACACACAGCATCACAGCTGTCACAACCTCTCCACACCAACACCGTCACAACAACGCCCATACTCCGATGATCAGCAGTTATCAATAATCACGAAACAATCATGCCATAACAATTAACAGTAAAACTGAGTAGGAAACCCTACCTTTTCGCAATCCGTTTACGCTGCAATCAACCATACAAATGCATAACAAATATCACATCGTCACCTACACCAACAATCACATAATACAATCACTAACTGCAAAACCCCCATTTCCCCCCAATTCATAATCAAGAACAAACCCTAAAATATAAATCATCAAACATGGGGATAAGGACTTACCGACGGAGGAATGAAAGATTGAACGCAAGGACTACGACGATTGCACACACAATGGAGGATTAGGGAGTGATTAGGGAGTGATTAGAGTAATCGTAGAATGATTAGGGTTGAAAATGATGTTTTAGAAACTGACGTTGAATATAATATAACCCTAAACATTCCCTAATCAAATCGATAAAATAACACTCGCCAGACCGGATACTCGGTCAAGTAAGGCTATACTCGGCCGAGTATCCTCTACTCGGTCGAGTATTCTCCATACTCGGCCGAGCATTCCTCGGCAGAACCAAAATAGACTCCACAATTAACTCTACTCGGCCGAGTAGGCTCTACTCGGTCGAGTATACAGCTTAACAAATTCCGTAGTATTACATATAAGATAGAGCAATTGCTCGCACATATTTAAGTTTTAAGATAAGATAGTTATATTCATGTATTGTTAAATCAGATATTAATTTTTTTTATTATATTACAAACTTGTACTCAAACTGCTCTCATTGATCGGAAATATCATATGGATCAACACAGGTCACCCCAATTAAAGCAGATGACAATTTACATACAACCAACACACTTCAGTTTCAATAAAATAAATACTCAAGACACGACACATGTATATGAGTATGCAACACATCAATGAAGTACACAAGACATCACTCTCCATCCATCACAACTCCATAACCAACTTACCGGTACCAGGAACACGTTCACGGTACCAACAACCCGGTGACGGTACCGCAGCACCGCCGACCAAACAATTGGACCGCAGCCCGTAAAATAGGTACTCGAAACACTTCCAGTTTACCGAGCCGGGCGCTAACTAGACCCCTGCCAGGCGTCGTGACACCACACGAGCCCCTCTGTACTCAAGTCATAAACGTGCACATCCTTCTTGGAGTGAGAATTTTCAAGAGTCGACCCAAGCGTAAGACTGTCTCCCGGCCCGTCTTACATCTCCTCAACAACCACCACAGTTCCACCATATCCTCCAACATATACTCAATCACAACGAATGCAATATTTAAAACAACATGCTAACATACGACTCATTATCAGACACTCCCAAACATGCCATGAACATCAATTCCTCAAGTATTCCGACTCTTTAAATCACGATAACTCAATATCATGCTAGTATGCATTTCCGACAACAACATGATACTCACATCAAAATCCCAATATCATACTATGATGCAATCTGACTTATACTATAAGAACAATGACAATGACACAACAATAAATATTCACATTACAAAAACCGAGTAGGAAAATCCTGCCTTTTAGCATACATAAGCAATCTGAGACAAGTCAAATCCCATCTCATAAAACCGCCTCATCCTACATGCGTCACATAATAACAATCAGAACATGTCCCATAATATTATACCATACAAAACCCCTTATTATTACCCATATTACTCATACTAATCACCAATTATTTACCCCATCAAAACCCCTCCAAAATTAGGGTTAAAATAAAAGAAAGAGAAAAGGTAGATCTTACTCACACGGTGAAGGGAAGAAGGAGAAGGTGAACATCTTCAAATCCAAGCTTAGATCTCAGGTAGAGGTGTTTAGGAGGTTTTAAAGAGGAGGGAGAGGATTTGGAGGTTTAGAAAGTAAGAGGGAAATGATTTAGGGTTAGGTGGAAAAGAGATTTCGATATAGGTTATATGGCCTTCTGACACAATGCACTTGGTCGAGTGTCACTTACTTAGTCTAGTACTGTCTGTACCCGATCCACTCAACTTCCCACTCGATCCACTGCACACTCACTTGGTCTAGTATAGGTTACACTTGGTCCATTGCACAGTCATACCTTACTTACGGGTGACATGTCGTCAAGCCTAAGAGTCCTCTCACTCATCTCAAGGTTTCTCCATAAATTTCAAAAGATCCAGATATTACAGATGAAGTTAGGCCCTGTTCTTTTGGACTTAATTTCAGTTCTAATAAGTTCAATTGATTCACTCAATTGATTCGATTCGGCTCAATTGATTCGATTCAATTCGATTGAGATCGATTCGATTCGATTCAATTGATTGATTGATTTAATTCAACATTACTATTATTATTCTTATTGATATTATTATTATTATTATTATTATTTTTATATTAATGTATTTACTATTGTTATTGTTATTATTATTATTATTATTACATTATTATTTTTATATTTATTATATTACTATTATATTTATTAATAATTAATTCGTATTGTTTATATTATTATATTTATATTTAATACATTTATTATTATTATTATTATTATATTATTATTATTATTATTATTATTATTTTATTAATATATTTATTATTATTAATATTATTCATAACATATTTATTATTATTATATTTAATATTATTATATTAATAAGTTATTATTTAATATTTATTATTTTATTAAAATACCCATTATTATTAATATTATTGATCACATATTTATTATTATTATTATTATTATATTTAATATTATTATGTTAATAAGTTATTATATTAGACATATTTTTATTATTATTATATTATTTATTTTTTAGTTATTATTATTAATATATTATATTATTACTAATAATGTTATCATTTATATTACTAATATATTATTATTATTACTATATTTATTATTTTATTAATATTTTATTTTTTATATATCTTATTAGATTATTATTATTAGATTATATTAATATATTATTATTATTATTAATGAATAATAATAATATTTATTATTATTGGTATTATTATTATTATTTATTATTATTATTATTATTATTATTATTATTATTATTATTATTATTATTATTATTATTATTATTATTATTATTATTATTATTATTATTATTATTATTATTATTATATCTTTATTATTATTTGATTGATTCATTGATTGATTGATTGATTGATTCAGTTTATTTCAGCTCCATTAAGTTCAGTTCAGACAATTTCAGTCCAAAAGAACAGGACTTTAATCACATACTAACACTAAACATACGTGATATCATGCAAACCTCGTGAATTTTGGTTACTCATCCTTTTTACCAAGGTGAGATGTTAATTTGAAAGACATAATCTCAAGTTAAAGATAACTTCGACAAGATTGCTTGTAAAAATGGCTTAAACTTAAAAACCTTAAATTTTCTCTAAGTTTTAACCACTATACTTCAACTTGAACGACTTTATATATGATATTCAACGGATGTAGTTTACATGTATCACTCGAGAGTTGAGATCACTTATCCCACTTTTATATCTCATCTTGTATTTACTATATCTCACCTCAAACAAATATTAAATATTATTTTAGTCATCGATCTTCATCAGTAGTTATCTCCGACGAAATCATTAATTACACATACTATCAATCTATATCTATATATATATAAAAGAGAGTTTTTTCGAGCGATCTGAGAGCGTCCACATCATCAAAAATCAATTTAGGAAAGTATAATTTTTGATGTAAAAAATAAAGTGGAAAATCTTTTAATTATTATAATATGTATATTTCCTAAATTATATTCAAGTGATATTTCCAATTTTTATATCAAACTTTTACATTTCATTTGGCAAAAAAATATCGTTAAAAAAATTATGAAAATAATATAATTAGCTTTGTGTTAAAAAATGCTATCATTAGAGTATAAATTTCATATTATTTGCACATGTTAAAGATGGTGTACTTCTTAATACGTAAAATTGTATAATTTTTAGTATGTTTTGTCCCACATTGGAAAATAAGTAGGTTTGGTGAATATACTACATATAAATAGTAGAATTGTCTCACATCGAAAGATTAGTATAAGGTGATGTGATCCTATGATTATAAATAGGATGCATATTTGGAACTTATGTATCCACCAAATTTGTTGAGTCTCATAAATATTGTTTTAAAAAGCTCTTAAGATTTTCTATCGTTATTTACGATATGATATAAAAATAAAGTGGAAATCGTTGGGAATTACTCGGGAAAGAGTTAAGAATATGAACAAGAAAATCAAAAAATAACTAAAGGTTGAACAAGAAAATCAAAAAATAAAAGGTTTTACTAATGGTAGTCTCCTGACACAATACAAAACTAAAGATTTTACTAATGGTTGTCTTCTGAATGCAGTAATAGAGCTTTAATGAGTCGTTATATGTACGATGTAGAGATCCATATCTAATGATCGAGACTAAGTGGTTTTACCTTCAAAGAAAAATAATATGTATACAATAGTGGTTTTTTAAGAAGAGACATGTATTTCTTGGTATGTTATATCTTTCACATTGAAAAATAATGTAGACATTATGAACATAATACGTCTAAATAATTAAATTATGTATCTCACATTGAAATAATAGTATACGGTAGGGTGATTCTATAAATATAAATAAGAGGCATCCTTGAAACTTAGGTATTAATCCAAAAATTTTTTGATATAAAAGATATAGACTTTTTAGTATGTTATATGTCTCACATTGAAAAATAATGTAGGTGTTGTGAATATATTATGTATAAATAATAGAAATGTCCCATATATATACATTTTCTATATTATATTAAAGTGATGTTTATTATTTTGATATAAAAACTTTATATTTCATTTGAAAAAAAATATCGTATGAAAATTATATAATTAGATTGTACAAAAAAATGCTATCATTAGAGTGTATATTGTATTGTATTGTATTTTCTCATTATTAAATCGGGTTG
The DNA here is from genome assembly GCF_048544455.1 of Silene latifolia. NCBI lineage: Eukaryota > Viridiplantae > Streptophyta > Magnoliopsida > Caryophyllales > Caryophyllaceae > Silene > Silene latifolia. The sequence goes on from NC_133528.1 coordinate 27,650,523, forward strand.
ATCTCAAAGTAGGTACAAAAAAAATGGTGTACTTAGTAGTTAGTATGTTATTTGTCCTACATTGAAAAGTAATGTAAGTGTGGTGCATATACTATGTATAAATATTAAAATTGTCCCACATCGGAAGATTACCGTAAGGCATGGTGATCTTATGATTATAAATAGAAGTCATAACCCAAAATCTTTTGATTCCCTTAAGTATTGTCAGAGATAACTCTTAAAAGAGTTTATATTATCAATTTCTACAATAATGATTTCTAACCTAAGTTAATGTTTGGAAAATCTTTTAGTTATTATAATATATACTATGTATTTCTTATTTTATATTCAAGTGATCTTTCTAATTTTCATATAAAAACTTTTAAATTTCATTTGACAAAATAATGTCGGTAAAAAATTATGAAAATAATATTATTAGATTCATGGTAAGAAATGTTATCATTAGAGTATATATAGATTTCATATAATTTGCACATATTAAAGATGGTGTATTTCATAGTATGTTATATCTCCCACATTGAAAAATAATATAGGTGTGATAAATATACTACATATAAAAAATAGAATTTTCCCACATCAAAATATAGCATAAGGTGGGTGATTCTATGAGCATCCTTGGAACTTAGGCATCAACCCAAAATCTTTTGAGTCGCTTAAGTATTGTCTTGGAGAGCTCTTAAAAGTTTATATCATTATATTTTCTACCTATAGAATTTATGTGTCCCATATTGAAAAATAATGTAGGTGTGGTAAATTCGTAAATATACAATGTTTAAATAATATAATTAGAATTGTGTTAAAAAATATTCTGTCATTAGAGTATAGGTTCTTATCATCTGCACATATTTTAATTATGATAAAAAAATAGAAAACAAACGTCAATGGTAGCATGTGTAATCTATCAAAGTTCAAGGTTACCATGAGAAATTTCCAATATTATAATGATATAGTTAATTAAATTTGCATTTAAAAGAGAGATATCCGTACCAATAAAACAATAAAGGGGGTATTATTTTTTAATTGTTATTTTATTGCCACGCCATCAAACTTAACGTCCATTTAACAGCCTTTACATTAGAGGGTGCCATGGGCAAAAAAATGGAACCTCAAGGGTACCATGGGCAGATTTTTAAAAGTAGGGGTAACATGGAAAATCTAACAAAACTAAGGGGTACTACGGGAAATTTCCGTATCTCAATTATTTTAATTTTTTTTTTTGAAGAAAAACAACGTACAAATATTAATGGAGAGTACTTGATCATATTATTAAATTTAAATATAACTATTAGATATAATGAGTAGCAATTGTCTGTATTCGGTATTCGAGATCTGGTTGGATGTCAAACTAAGTGCAAAAAAGATGATGTAATTCTGAGTATGTTATTTGTCCCACATTGAAAAATAATGCAGGTTTGATAAATATATATTACGTATAAATATTAGAATTGTCCCACATTAGAAAAAAAAATCGAATTTTTGTGAATATATTACTTAAAAATAGTAGAATTGTCCCACATCGAAAGATTAATATAAGGTAGGGTGATTATATAATTATAAATAAGAGTTAACCCACGTATATATTAATCTTTTTTTTTTTTTTAAAGAGATATTTTAATAATACGTAAACAAATCATTAGACATATAATGTAAACATTAAACGCTTATAACGTTTTTTTTTTTTTGCATTATAAATAAGTTAATTACCCCGTTGCAACGCACGGGCATTCAACCTAGTAAACAAAAATAAACCTTCTTTAGACGAGAATAGATAATTTTTATGCATTTATCAAATCCCATGTAGTACACTTCTTTTAACTTTTAAGAAATAGGAATATGTAAAAATAGCCTTTTTTTTGTTTCAATTTAAACAATTTATTTACTAGAAACAACATAAACCATCAAATTAAGGTGACCGAAGCGAGAGGTTCGGAAGATTACTTTTCTGATTTCTGACAATTTCTCTCTCAAAATAAATAAATAAATCAATTAAAATAATATCCAAGAGGGAAAATTTAGAAGTGTTCAACAATGGCAATTTTTAGTATTCAAACCTCTTGACAAAAAAATCTAAATGCAAACTTAAAAATACTAACATTTTTTGTTGAATAATAAATCAAAATTCTCCCTTTTTTCCCCTCTTCATATATCATCATCATCTTCCTACATTTCTCATTGAAAAATAAGAAAATTAAATAAATTCTTGTGAAAAAAAAAAAATCTTGATTAATTTACAATTTTGTTAAAAGGGTTTATTCATTTCACGAAAATTTCATCTGGGTTTGTCTTAATTTTGCATAATTTGATCATTAGAAGTCTACTTTTGTGCTCAAGTTTTTTGGATTGAAAAAACAAGGGGGGGAAAGTAGGTTTTTTTTTTCAACGGTAAAATTTGCTGGTAATGGTATCAATGGCGGATATATCGTTTTCCGTGATGTCAGTGGTTGAAGATGTTCTTAGACAACATGGTACTCGATTGAGCGACATTGATTTAGCATCAAGAAAAGCAGAGGAAGCTTGTATGGCTTTATTCTTTTGTTTTAATTTCTGTTTATTTTTATGAATTTGGGTTACATTTAATATATATTCAAAGGTTATGATGTTTATATGATGATTATTTGATTAATGTGATTGAATTTTGGTTTTAAAGATCATATTAATTTTTTTTTTTTTCTTGTTTAATGAGGGACAAATTGCTGTACTAGACTTGATGATTTGTATTTTACGAATTTTAGTATGAGACGGTCTCATGGTAAGGTTATCCCGAGATTGGCTCATGTTACGGGGTGAAATGGTTTTACAATAAGGCATCATTGTCTTTTATGTGTGGTTTTACAATGTTTTATTGTAAAACCGTTTTACAAGAGACTTACTCGTATGTGCCCATCTGATTTTTTAGGTTCAATGGCAGATGTTATATGATCATAATTTTGGTGATGTGGTTTTTGATTGGTTTAGTGAATGATTATTTTATTTATTTATTTTCAATTTTGGATTGCAATTGTTGGACCTTTGCTAAATACCTTGAGAATTCTTAAATTGCTTAACATATGGGTTGGGTGATTGTTGTTGTAGCGACAAGACGATATGAAGCAACTAGTTGGCTAAGGAAGATAGTTGGGGTGGTGTGCTCGAAAGATTTGCCTGCCGAGCCTTCTGAAGAACATTTCAGACTTGGGTTGAGGAGTGGTATAATCCTTTGTAATGCAATCAACAGGGTCCAACCTGGAGCTGTTCCAAAGGTATTACTAATTTGATTTTTACTTCTAGGTTTTTCGATTTTTAATGATGATTATCACTATGCACTACATGTTATCGACACCTGGGTAAGGGTGGTTACATTGTTCCCCTTACCTTGCCATAGGTGGGAACCTAAGTACATTTTGTGCTTCATGTATGTGTGTTCAGGTGGTAGAAGCTCCAAACGACACCGTGGTTATTCCAGATGGAGCCGCATTAATGGCTTACCAATACTTTGAAAATGTAAGGAATTTCTTAGTAGCTGTGGAAGAAATGGGGCTTCCTACGTTTGAGGCCTCCGATTTAGAGCAGGTTGGTCTAAATCGGTTTAGTGTATCAGAGTGAAATAACTTTTTCAATGATGAAATTGATGGTTTTTTTTTGGTGGGTAATTGTGGAAATTTGAATGACCAGGGTGGTAAAACAGCAAGGATTGTGAACTGTGTTCTGGCATTGAAATCGTTTAACGAATGGAAGGTAGCAGGAGGCAATGGAGTATTCAAGTTCAGTGGGAGTACCAAAACACCAAGTGCTGCAAAGGGTTTTGCTAGGAAAAATTCAGAACCCTTCATGAACTCAATTTCTAGGACTTCATCTGTAAGCGAGAAGTCTTTAGACACATCTGGCAATGAGCAATTTGGCGATCTTGCTCTTGATTTTAGTGACATGGTATGACACTACTTTCATCATTTATATGGAGTTTTGAATTTAGCATTTCCGTTGGAAACAGCTAATGACTATGTTTTTGGGGGTTGTTTACAGACTAACTCTCATTCCTTGAACGTGATGATTCGTGCACTTCTTATGGACAAGAAGCAAGAAGAAATTCCAAATGTGTGTATAATTTTTGCTAATGCCAAATCTATGATTTCAAATTCCAAATGTGTGTGTTCGTTTACTTCCTGTGGACAAGAACCAAAGATGAAATTCTAAAATGTGTTAGACTTACCATGGAGAGTCAGCAATCTGCTATGTCTTTGGTTGGGGTATTTCGGATTTTCAGGCATCATGTGCTATTATTAACTTGTTGATTTCTGACGTATTACAGATCGTTGAATCCATGCTCAGTAGAGTCATGGAAGAGTTCGAACGTCGCTTAGCAAGTCATCCTGAATCAGTAAGTCCTGCTAGAATTTTGTTATGAGACGCATTATCCGTCAAAGTTCCTGGAACTGAGATCAACACATCATATATTAATATGAAGACTTTATGGCTGCATAACATTTATCTGAGTCTTATTGTAATGTCTAGTTATGGAAGTCGAACTGTTAAGATCTTTACATGGTTGGTTATGTAATTTTATCAGGTGAAGTATACTCCAGAAACTATGTCGGTCTCTGGCCAAAACACGTCCCCTACAGAATCCCCCAAGGCAGAAACTCAGGTAAATCTTATATGTTCTTGTTATATCATGCTTCTTCATGACATTATCCTGAGTTTCTGACAACTTTTTATCTGATAACCTCGTGAAGATTGATGATGACACTGCTACTGATAAGGGCAGTGAGACTGGGAATGAGAGTGAGTCTGAGAATGAGATCGAGACTCAGACTGAGACTGAGCTGGTCCCTGAACAAGTTAAGACTGAGCAGGTCCCTAGACAAGTTAAGACTGAGCAGGCCTCTGAGCAAGTTAAGACTGAGCAGGTCCCTGAGCAAGTTAAGACTGAGCAGGTCCCTGACCAAGTTAAAGCTAAGCAGGTCGCTGAACAAGTTAAGGCTCAGCAGGTCGCTGAACAAGTTAAGGCTGAGCAGGTCCCTGACCAAGTTAAAGCTAAGCAGGTCGCTGAACAAGTTAAGGCTCAGCAGGTCGCTGAACAAGTTAAGGCTCAGCAGGTCGCTGAACAAGTTAAGGCTCAGCAGGCGCACGCCCTCCGTGAAGAAGCATTAAAACGTCGCCTTAAAAAGCAGAATATGTTGTTTGAGAGACAGATGAATGATATTCAGGTTAATGGAAGCAACTTTGTGCATTGTTGGCATTCAATCTCTTTCACTCCAGGGATTTTTTTTCAAACCGATGTAATTGATTTCTTCAGGGACTGAAGCATACTGTAAATACTACCAAGAAAAGTATGCAGTTTCTGCAAATGAAGTATCGTGAGGAATTTGACACTTTAGGTATTGCATCTTCCACTGATCCTGCCTTCTTGTTTCCATTCAATGTAGCCAGATTTCCCCCTCCCCCCAGTAAACCGGTCGTAATTCTTTTTATTGTGAAGCACTGTTGTGAACATTCAACCCCCTTACTAGTTCACCGTGCCATTTGCTGGATCCCTTGAACCACTAGGCTATATCGTTAATGTAGTTAATTTTTATCTTCCTATCTTCTTTAATATTAAGGAGGATTTCTGATTGTTAATGTTCTACTGTGAATCATTGTCACCTAGGTAAGCACATGTACACTCTTGCTCATGCCGCCTCAGGATACCGGAAAGTTTTAGAAGAAAACCGTAGGTTGTACAATCAAGTACAAGATCTTAAAGGTAAGAAGAGGCACTTTGTCTGTTTTCTTTGAACCATGTTTCTATTACATCTGAATTTGGAAAACTCAAATGTTCTTTGAACCCTAGGTAACATTAGGGTTTATTGTCGGGTGCGACCTTTCTTGCCTGGACAAGCGAATGGGCTTACTACAGTGGATCACATTGAGGATGGAAACATTACAATTATGAATCCTAATGTAAAAAATACCAAGGAGGGAAAGAAAATCTTCAATTTCAACAAAGTGTTTGGACCTTATGCAACACAAGGTCAGCAACCTGCATAACCTTTAGTTTTCTTATAAATGCCACGTGTACCGATGATGTCTTGGCTTAGTGGTAGAGACTACGGTCCTACCTGCTATAGGTCGCAAGTTCTAAATTTTCCCTTTCATCTATTATATTGTTCTTGTCCCTACTCTTGCACCAAAAAAATGCTACAGGTTTATGTTTAGACACAAAACTGTGTTTAATCATCATAATAGATTAATAGTAAGAAAAAATAATCAATTTTCGTCTTAATATATGATACATAATATTTTCTTTATTAATCAGGTTAGTAACTTGTTATATGTCTAAGCTGTGATATTTCCTGTGACAGCTGAGGTATATGTGGACATGCAGCCTCTTGTTCGTTCGTGTCTTGATGGTTACAATGTGTGTATCTTTGCTTACGGGCAAACAGGAGCAGGGAAAACTTACACCATGGTATATTTGCTATTGACTTATTTGAGGATAGTGAGTTTTGTATGAAACGAGACTGTCTCACATGTGAATCTAACTCGCGGGTTGATCTCACATGTAAGACCGTCTCATACAAGTGTCGTGATATGAAATTAGTTGTCATGAATGTCAACTGAGTTATCCTTGTTTTTTGTTCAGAGTGGACCAAATGATGTCACAGAAGAAACCTATGGTGTTAATTACAGGGCATTAAATGATTTGTTTCATTTATCAGAACAGAGAAAAGCCACATCTCTCTATGAAGTTTCGGTTCAGATGATGGAGATTTATAATGAGCAAGTTAGAGATCTCCTTGCTCCTGATGGTGCTAACAGAAGATATCCTTTAGTTTGTCTCTAAAATATGTTTTCTTCAATTCTCCCATTTAGTTTGTTTACTTTAAAGGGGGCAACTTGCGAAGGTTGATCCTAACGGGTTTCAAACCCACTTCTTGAGCATCGCCCTCAATAACTGCACTAGCTAAGATAGCTGACATCTGCAGTTACCATACATTAGATGTCATTGCTGAATTCTAAGAAATTGTGTTTTTTTTAACTCTTACATACATTAGAAATTCGTAACAGTAGTCAGACTGGAATCAATGTACCAGATGCAACTAGATTGCCTGTCACAACAACATCTGATGTTATCAATTTGATGAATATCGGCTTTAAAAATCGTGCTGTGAGTTCCACTGCCATGAATGATCGTAGTAGTCGTTCTCACAGGTATACGAACTTAACAATAATCGCATACAAAACCAACTTTTTCTCAATGTTAGACTATATTTTGCCATAAATAGTCTCATTTTGCACTAAAGTGGGTAAATATATGGTTTCAGTTGCATGACAGTTCATGTGCAAGGAAAAGACATCACATCAGGCTCGATGATACGTGGATGCATGCATCTAGTTGACCTGGCGGGGAGTGAAAGGGTCGATAAGTCCGAGGTGACAGGAGATAGATTGAAGGAAGCACAACACATTAACAAGTCACTTGCAGCACTAGGAGATGTGATTGCTTCTTTGTCTTCAAAGAATGCGCATGTTCCCTATAGGAATAGTAAGCTAACTCAATTGCTTCAAGATTCTCTCGGTAAGTTAGTCAATAATCTTGGTCATTTATTTCTGAGTGTTTTCTGCTTTAGTATGAATTCTGACAAGTGCGTAAATAAATACCAGGGGGTCAAGCTAAAACATTGATGTTTGTTCATATAAGCCCTGAGCCGGATGCCGTTGGAGAGACGATCAGTACACTTAAATTCGCGGAGCGTGTATCCACTGTAGAGCTTGGAGCTGCCCGGACTAACAAAGATAATAACTCTTCAGATGTTAAAGAGTTGAAAGAACAGGTACTTTGATATTTGAAAACAAAAGACAGTTTCGGACAATTCTACATTTCTAATGGGTTTCCTTCTATTGGAATGTTTTCTTTGTACTACTAGATACTCACTCTAAAGGCAGCCTTGGTCAGAAAGGATGAAGAGATGGAGCAGATTCCCCGTTCCATTTCCAGCACCCCAGAAAGCGGGAGTGTGAAATCCACTGCGTCTTCCCCTATGCATCCTTCTTATCGCCCATCTAAAGACACCCCAAGTGGTCGCAAGAGTCCAGTGAAAGATGCCAGTAACTCCAAGGTTGGTTAATCAGTACAGCTACCTTTATCATAATCTGAGACTAAACTAATTCAACTAAAAACTGAATTTTATCATGAGACCGTCTCATATGAAAAATGTGTTTATTATTTACCAAAAGTCATCATCTCTAATTAACTTTTAATTGTGGTTTGAAGGGCAAAAGCAACGCCACATCCAAACCACGTAGGAAAAGCTTAGACCCGGACGATATTCTAGCAAATGATGCTCACTGGCCACCCCTTAGCGTGGTCAAGTCCGAGGAGAAGATACTGACATCAGGTGACTGGATAGAAAAGGTCATATCAAAGCAAAACTCACTGCCTTCTGAGACTCTTTATCAGGGATACACGCTCGATGACACGCTTAAGGATACACAAGATAGTGAAAGCCTTGATGAGCTTGATATGGCTACAAGTGATTCTTCTGAGCAAGATTTCCAAGTTAATCTTCCAAGAGTTTCTAGTTTGCCTAGTTTGGGAACAAGTTTGCCTAGTTTGGGAACCAAGCTCAAGAAACCTCAAGTCAAACCCTCCAAAAGCCCCGAAAAAAGGTACATTTATCATTCAACAATTTTCTACTGTTAGTTTTGGCATGAGGGCAGCTTTCATGCTGACTGCTGACAGATTCGAATCCAGTTCATAAATATCACCCCTTGGTGTTGTTTAAAAACTGTACTTAAGCTAATGATGTGTTTACTTTCCATGATGATTAGGAGTATGATTCCAGTGCCACCAACGCGAAAAGTATCCAACGGCACAACTCCAGTAGTAGTCAAGAATGGACGACAATCTGTCCACGTGAAGCGAAAAACAGCAAATGTGAAGTGATTATGATATGTTGTTGGGTTTGTGATCCCCTCTCTTTTCGGGTTTTCTTATCTTTGAGTAGAGTTAGAAGAGGAAGAGTGAAGAGTTAAGAAAGGCTTTTCTCTAGTGTAAAAATGGCAACTCTTTCAGTTGCTTGGGATGTGTACAAGTTTTGGAGTTCCACAAAAGTGATGGATATGGCATCATATTTTGTTGTGTATATGAGAGAACTTGTTGATTCAGTTGTCTTTTTGGTTTTGGTATTGATATTGATATTGTAGATGTATCCTTCCTCTTAACAAGAGTGATGGGTAAAATAGGTATATATATATATATATAGAGCATACATATATAATGTGATGAAATTTGTATCCTCCATTACAGAGAAATTGTATCAAAAAGATTGTTGTGAATTGTCTTGAAACCATATGAATTGTTGTACATTAATACTGAGTACCATTTTGCAAATTGCACTTGTGTTTTTGTTTTTTCATTGTACCAGTAATTCGGTGCAATTTTTATCTTGGGTTATTCGGAAACAGTTTTATTGTGTTGCTAACACAAGGGTAAGACTGCGTAGATCCGACCCATCCTCCACCTTTAACTCGCAATTTGCGGGAGCCATTAAAGCATTAGGGTAATGTTGTTGTTGTTTTTGAAGAATGTGGTTCTCGTTACTATGCGAAAGTAAAACTAGAACTTTGTAAACACATGTTAAACGGATTTAGTTAGAAATCAACTTACATTTTGGCCAAGAAATTAATGGTTTAGGATGTGCAAATATTTCAGAATGCATCATCTTGGGCATTAAGTTAGTTTTAATTGGTACATCTGTGTGTAGTAAATCTTTTTAAGAATTGACAAATGTACATCAATAAGTCTCCTTTAAAACGGTTTTACAATATCACATTGTAAAACCATAGGATGAAAAACCTTAATGCCCTTATATATTATGAAAAGTGGTGATTGGTGAAATTATTTTAATGGGAGTGTTTTCAATAAATAGTCACTTGATTTTACTATAAACTTATGTAAAGCGATTTTATATAAAAATTGTTGAATATAGATAATGCTCATTTAACTATATCCAACCATAAATTTTATTTATCTATGCCCTTTTCAATTAAATAGAAGCATTAAATATTGTAAACACACTTTTAAAAGACGATTTGTCATTAATTTGATGTTAGTTTAATCAATTCACTTTTAAACTCCCACATATAATCAGTAATCCACTAATTAAAAGAGCGAGTGAATACTTAGATCAACTGATGAGAGATGTTTTAGTTTAATCAAAATCCTAGAGGTCTCGAGTCTGATGAGTTCGAATACGAAGTCAATTGTTGAATGGCTAGATTTCATATTGGCTACTACATCATTGTAAGACGGTCTCAGGTCAGAATTGGTGATACGGTACAAGTTTTATACTCGTACAAAAAAAGTTAATTTACTTATGATAATGAGGTGTACTGAGTACTGACTGTTAGTCACTAATCGGAACTTGGAATTAGGCTAGTAATAAAGGTGATGTACATAGGAAAATAATGTATTTTGGTAGATTAGTCGGAATTAGCTGGCAATTAGTCCTAAATCCTAATCAATTGATTTCATGATTTGTACGCATATCTTACTTGAACCTAACCCCGCGTTTTCTCAATCTCTTCCTCCATTATTTTCGGACATTTGTACGGATAGTATATGTATCTGTTGGCTAGCCTAGTCTCGAGTCTCGAGTCTCGAGTCTCGAGTCTCGACTTAAAATACGACAATTGCAGTCGATAATCGACATAGCTTCCAAAACATTTATAACTCGGACGTATATCGGTGTCACGACCCATATTTAAAACCAAGACGGGTAGCCTTATCTATCAAATCAAAGCACAGCAAACCTTCTCACTCTCTCTCTATCTCTAATTTATCTGGTAATGTCGCTCTCTCTATCTACACTCTTTCTCTTTTCTTCGATCTCATTTTCACATTTGCTTATTAATTTTCGCTTTAATTTTACTGCTAATTTCACTTCATTTTTTTTTATTAATTTCTTCATCTTCATCTTTTTAGTGTTGTAACTTGTAAATTGTGGTCTATTATTACAACTGTCGATTTCTGTGTAATTTAACACAGTTTTACTAAATTAGTGCTTCAATTTGAATGCTTTTTTTTGTTGGATTTTACATTTGAATATCAATGTTCATTCTTGATTTTTGTTGTGTTCAATTTTAGTTAATTATTCATCATTTTTGCTAAAATTTTAGGATAATGTAAATGTAGTTAAACTGTAAATTGATAAGTTGGTATCGAGTTTTTCGCCGATTAAGTGAAGATAAATGTGAATTCGTGGTTGGATAGTGAGACTTATCCACTTGAATTGGTGATATTTTTTGGTGTTGAGGTTTTTGTGCTGTGTTATCAAGATTTTGTTGAAAGTAGTAGTTGAATAGAGGGTAATGCTGCTGTTTGATCTAATTGAAATGTCGTTTATTGTCGTGATTAGGGTTATAGTAACGAGAGTTAGTTGAGAAATGTTGGAACTTGGGTCAAAATGAGCCAGACAGAAATATCGCCAGTTAAGTCGTCCCTAGTTGCGCTTGGGACGTTGATTGGTCGCGAACTTAGGTCTGAGAAGGTCGAGAAACCGATAATTAAGGTTGGACAGGCAGCTTTGGCCAAGAAAGGGGAGGATTATTTTCTAGTTCAGCCTGATTGCCAGAGAATTCCTGGGAATCCTGCCACATCTTTTTCTGTTTACGCGGTAACTTGCTGTCTCTACTTAGAATGTTTGTGAGTTTCTATGGTTGATTTGGTTTTGGGTATTTAGCTGAAATTTGAGTGTTTTGTATAGATATTTGATGGGCATAATGGAATATCGGCTGCTATATATGCTAAGGAGAACTTGTTGAGTAATGTATTAAGTGCCATTCCGGAAGGTGTTAGTAGGGAAGAGTGGCTTCAGGCTCTACCAAGAGCGTTGGTTGCTGGGTTTGTGAAAACTGATATCGAATTCCAGCAGAAAGGTTGGTTCTGATCCTAGTTGGTGTCCTTAGTCCTTACATCTATATAATTATTTGTATTTAGTAAATTTTCTGTTTCAATCAATAACCAGGCGAAACCTCTGGTACAACAGTCACCTTTGTTGTGATTGATGGGTGGACTGTGACTGTTGCGTCTGTTGGCGATTCTAGATGCATATTGGACACACAAGGTGGAGTTGTTTCTCTCTTGACAGTGGATCATCGATTAGAGGAAAACGAAGAAGAGAGGCAACGTGTTACAGCTAGCGGAGGTGAAGTTGGAAGACTCAATATTTATGGTGGAAATGAGGTACATTGATGCCTCTATATTTTTTGCAAATATGAATTGAAAATTTTCAGCTAAAGTATAAGTATATAGCGCCTAACTACGCCACTGATGATGTGTTTATTGCGATTTTCCAGGTTGGACCTCTCCGCTGCTGGCCAGGAGGACTATGCCTTTCTCGGTCAATTGGTGATACAGATGTTGGAGAGTTCATTGTTCCTGTGCCACACGTTAAACAAGTAAAGGTGAGTCATTGGTGTATTCTGATAGCTGCTTTTATCACCCTTTCGTGGCAGAACATTGACTTGAATTGCATATAGCTCTCGGACGCTGGCGGGAGACTTGTTATAGCTTCTGATGGTATCTGGGATGCATTGTCATCTGAGGCTGCTGCAAAAGCTTGTCGAGGTCTACCAGCTGATCTTGCTGCGAAGCTTGTTGTAAAGGTGTCATTACTTGCGTGCATAGATAATTTTTATTTTTCTCTCTCTCTGACTAATTAACTTAACAAGACGAGGACATATTCTAAAGTGGGTTTCATTGGGATGGATCAGGAAGCTTTGAGGTCAAGGGGTCTTAAGGATGATACAACCTGCTTAGTTGTTGACATGATTCCGTCAGTTCACCCTATACTACCTCCAACAGCTCATAAGAAGAATAATGGATTGACCTCACTGCTATTTAGAAAGAAATCTCTGAACTCGAGTAAATCATCGAAACTCTCTGCTGTGGGCGCTGTAGAGGAGTTGTTTGAAGAGGGTTCTGCAATGCTTGCAGAAAGGTGTGTTTCTCATTCTGTTCTTCCCATACATCTTTTTGCTCTGTTCGTTTGCATTGTTCACTGGAGCTGGTTTGTGTGCGCAATTCTCTGCTAAGGCCATGATAACTTGAGTTAGGTATTTTGGGTGATATTTAGACTGTCTACATTTTTATGCTTTGTATTTTATGTTATGCGCTCAAGCCTGCTTTTAATAAACACTGTGTTTCTTTGAAGAACATCTAAATGTGATGAATTTTTGTGGTTATATGAAGGACTGAGAGAAATTGAAGACTGCAGTAGTTGAGACTCGAGAGTTTCATTTGCCCTCTTAGATTCCAAAATCGAATTTATTACTGATATATTCCTTTAATGCCTACTGTGGTACTATCCATAAGCTATCACAGACTCAGAGGAATAGTGTCAGTCGGTTTTTTTGGTATCAATGCGAATGAGATGAGATTGTCTGTGGGCTTTCACTAGATGATTTGAGTTCTGCATTATTTTATTTTTTTTGCCTGTTGCAACTTAGAATTATATGACTCCAGATGAGCGGAGTGACGATGAATTATTGGTCGACATATTTTTGAAAATGTAGTGTATCCAAATGAATAGAGAGAGTAGTTGTGATGGCTTCTGGAATTTCAGTTTAAGTTAGAAATAAAGACCACCTTTCAATTTTAGGTTTGGGGAGAAAGGGAAAGAGACTTTGAATTTTGACTTGTGAACATCCAAAAGCTGGATATGTTGCCTTGACATTAGTTGATTGCGATGCTATCAACCGTCCGTGATCTGATTTGCATTTTCAGACAAAATGACCTACCCACAGCTCACCTGTTTCAATAATTTGGGGAAATTGATTCTGCAATATGGTCAAAATGTTAGGTACGTAGGTGTTGCAATCATTTCTTTTTCTCTATGTAAAGACAAGAGTTAGTGGTTTGCATATGTTCTCTCTTTGTTTGTTCTATGTTTGTGATGGTCTGTTGGATGCAATAAATAAATGATTGCCACTTTCCTAATTTTAGACGTCATGGGACGATCGGTAAACAAGTATATGTTCTCATGCATATTTAGCATGTACTCAACTCATGGGGATGGTGTAAATAAAAATGACTCCCTAAATTATACGCGCTTATTATTGGTGTACGCGTCTTTGCAGTGATTTTTTCTACATTTTCCTTTCGGTCCATTTCTTTGGTTTCTTCCATTTTTCTCTTTTTGGTCTTTCACTTCTCTCTCATGCAAATAAACAACCACTTTCGTTTTGCCTCACTACTTGGTATTACTTATTACTTTCGTGACTGCGCCACGGGCAGCATCTTTCTTGGCACTGATGTTCACTCCTAAGGCTAAATAAGTAAATATAGGATTCCACAATATGATATAGCAGATGCTACCAAATTATTTTGCTCGTTTATCCCTTGTTTCTAAGGGTCGTGGTTTTGCAACCTTCTCCCTTTCTAATGGAAGTTAAAATACTCAAGTAATAGGGAGTAATACGTTTACGTTGTATGTGTGTTGGAATTTGGAAATCTGCAGGCTTGGTAAAGATTTCCCTATGAACCCGGACTCTGGGCTTTTCAGATGTGCAATCTGCCAGATAGATCAGCCATCGAATGAAAGTCTATCAGTGAACTCTGGACCATTTTTCTCCCCCTCATCAAAACCATGGGAGGGGCCCTTCCTTTGTGCCAACTGCAGAAGAAAGAAAGACGCCATGGAAGGAAAGCAGCACATCAAGGCCACATTGTCCATCTAACCATTTATCGGGTGATGCATTCAATTGTCAATTTATATATAATATAATATTCTTAATTCGTTTTGCATTTTAGAGAGATGTGTATCGTAGAAGTGAGGTAGGTAACCGATGAAAATGGTAGTTTATGTTCGTGTTAGTTATGAAGTTTCTGCTTGGCTTTTGAAGTCGACTCACTTACAACGAACATGACTGATTGACTGTCAAGTTATATCATGTGATTCCTGTATGCAATTAGATATTATGCTAACAACTTCGGTATGTAATGTAAGTAGATCAATCAATGGCTAATGAGGTGCTCTACAGTTACTCTCGTTCATTTAAGTTGAATTTCCAAGCGTGCTCTCTATTTATTTTGGTCGTCAAACTTATTGATTGCTCTTCTTAATATGTAACAAGTAGTAGTATGCATCTTCATGTTGGTGTAGATTCATCAAAATGTAAACTACTCGTCGTCTGAAATTTATACTCAAACCTTGTAAGCAACTGAGCTAGCCCTTGTCTCTCTTTACCCAAAAAAAGGTTGCAGATTCTCGCTTCAGTATTGGAACCACGAAATAAATCGTAAAGCAGAGGTAGTTCTTTGCTCACAATCGATCATAAACACAATGTTCAGATTTGTAGTAGTGATAAAAAAAACATTTCGACCTTATTAAGATTTTATTATATATACTCCGTATATAAATTCAGATTTGTTATGTAAGCTTTCTTCTTACTCTGAATGATCCGATCTATAGCGTCATCTAAAGCAAAAAAATGGAATGTAGTTTGCACGAATGGTAAATTGAACAAGCATTAAACCAACAAACGCAAACTCATTCGAATAAAACCATCCAAATTCTACGTTCGAATTATAAACAATTAAACAAGTAATTAATCACTCAGTTACTTGATGTTGATGTGCAAAAGGCTGAACATCAAATTAGTTCAAAATAAAATAAAATAACCGATATGGAAATAAAGTCACGTCTCAAAGGAACATCACAAGAATCTTCCCATCAGTCATGGAGATCCTTCAGCTCCAAATAGCAATCATCAGATAAAAGGGTTGACCAATCAAATTCCATCCCACAAGTCGGATTTCCACCACCTAAATCTTCCAGCCCATTGAAAATGTCGCTCTCGAGAATCTGAGAATCATCGCCTTCAATGAAGGCTGCTAGTAACCTGTCGATCTCATCTTCCCCAGACTCGATGAGTGGTGGTAGTGGCTGCTGCACTGCGGATGGCGTCAAGGGACCCACATGTTCCTGGCAGACAGGAGTACTGGTTACGGCAGAACCATCCGGATTATGACCAACGTTTACCGGAATGCTAGGTCCAGAGTCAGGCTCAACATTCTCAACATTACCAACATTATCGTCGTCGTCACTATCCCACTCTTCTTCCACAAAGGGGGCGCCATAGTTTTCGCCGTTTTTAGGCCCCGGACCACTCTTCTCGTAAACCTTACATATCACATAGGAATCTTGGGCGACGCCTTGTTGTAGAAGCTGACTATCGTCTAACCTGTACTCATGCATTACCCAATCTGTTCTGTCGCCCTTGGGTGCTTTTCCACGGTAGAAAATCAAGGTTTTGATCTTCCCTACAGGACGGTTTTTGTAGTTGACCGTTCTGTCAGCTCCAGTTGACTTCCAGTAGCCATGTACTGTGGCTCTGTTAGACCTTCCTTGATTAGGATACTTCTTTGATCGTGGGCATATGAAGTACCAATTTAAATCCCTAGTCTTTAAGCACGCTTTGGTAGGGAGTTCCCACGGAGCAAATTGAAAGACATCGACCTCCGACATCATTTGAGGACCAAGTGATTTCCCAATAACCTTCCTTTTCAGATAAAACATAAACAGTTCCTCATCGGTTGGATGAAACCGAAACCCAGGAGGAATTGACTTGCTCCCTAGAAGAGCATCCATAATGTATGACCAACAATGAATAATTATTTTTCACTACTTTCTAATCTACTTAAAAGCTGTCAACTTCGCTAATTAACAGCAATAATAACCTAATAATCAGAAAGCAGCAGAAGACGATGCCACAGGAGTGGTTAATACTGCACAACAGGAAAGAGAGCTGGCGCAAAGAGAGAAAAACAAAGCAGGTGTACGAAAGAGAAGAATGTACGGGAAGCTAACGTACACCCGCTTGAGGTTAAGAAAATGGAGATTTTTTAACGGCCCCACCAACGTCTTCTTCTCACAAAAGAGAAGTCAAACAGAAGAATCCACAATTGTTTCTTCTTCAGACGGATAAAAGACATGGAGGCCTGCACATAGTTGTTAGCATCATCAGCTACCGAACTCAAAATACGCTTCCAAACAAACAGGCAGGAAAAATACAACCGTGCCCTCCCAAATCTGGTTTCGGAATGTGAATCAAAGCAAACGAAGCATTCGCTTGCTCGATTGATCAGCACCCAATTAACAAATATACAAACGTTTGAATCACAATACAACAGAAATTCGCCCTGAGAGACGGTCAATCAGTAATAATCGGAACTTTCACTTCCCAATTGATCATCAACTAATCCCCAAACAACTAACCAACCCAACCCAAATCAAATCAATTTCTTCTCAAATTAATATCTGACAACCCTTACATAGCATGCAACAAAAGTGAAAACGGAATAACATTGAATCAAAGCAACAGGCAATAAAACAAACCCTAGAACACAATTACCAACACAAAATTTGAAAACCCTAATTTCGCAAGTTTGACGAAATGCAAAAACAAAATCAATCAAAAAGGGGGGAAATCAATAGAACAAATCAAAACAAAAATCAATAAAACAAAATTAAGGAATTAGGGTTA
The DNA here is from genome assembly GCF_048544455.1 of Silene latifolia. Taxonomy (NCBI): domain Eukaryota; kingdom Viridiplantae; phylum Streptophyta; class Magnoliopsida; order Caryophyllales; family Caryophyllaceae; genus Silene; species Silene latifolia. The sequence goes on from NC_133528.1 coordinate 27,668,028, forward strand.
AAAAAAATAGCGGACCTAGAGACCGGCGGGAGACGGAAAAATACGGCGGGAGCGAGGATGAAGAGAGAGGGAGGAAAGTGCGAAGGGCGACTTTGGAGACGGAAAGGGTTTTAATTTTGAAACTGAATGAGACTCTAGTTCCAAGTTCTAACTAATGTGTATTTATATTGGATTTTGCCAAAGGTGAGATGGACTAGTATTCTAGTTCTTGTACTACATAATTTTGCTAATTTTATTTTTGATAATAATAATAGAGTTTTTTTGTAAATTACATCCATAATATTACTTCTGATCAGAAGTTACATCCAAAACATATACTCAGGCGGAAAATTGATGCAAATTTGAATTTTAGCCACTTAACTTCATCTTTTATGACGAAATTGCCCTTACCTTCATCTTTTATATTCTCCTATGTTCTTCACATTTCATTTGGCTATCATCTCTTTTAATTCTTCATATCTTCACCATTCTTACCTAATAATCTTCCAATTTACCCATTTCTTCAACATCCTTACCTAATAAATCTTCCAATTTACCCCTTTCTTCAACATCTATTCTAATCAATTTAATTGAATGAGACAAATGATAAGAATAATACCTCAAATATAGACAATAAAAAGAAGAATATACCAACTCATACAACTACCCCTAAACCATTTAATTTCTTTTTGCCTGCATACATTCGGGTTAGTGGTCTAATGATTAATTTATTTAATCCGATGACTTACAGAAAACGACCGTAATAATCTATTGCCTTTGCTGCTACTGTACTACCCCTTTGGTACACATACCGGTATCCTTTGGCGCATACCAAATGCTTATGAAAAATCAAAATAAGACCAAAAACTAATTTTAGATATAAACCCTAAAATTCAATTCAATTTTAGTAATAGAAATTAGGGGAAATGGGCAATGGATTTCAGTAGGGGGAATGAGGAATGGATTTGAGTAGGGAATGGATTTTGTTAAAATAGAAAATAATTATGGTGTTCGTCCAAGTAGAAATTAGGGGAAATTTTTAGAGAGTGATGAGGAAGATATAAGATTTCAGGGTAAAATGATATGAGAGAGGTAGAAAATCTGGGTAAGTAAGCTATAACACAACACAAGGGTATATCGGTCATATTTTTAAAAAAATCACCGGAATCCTCAACTTGGCGCAATTTTGGAAGAAAAGTATTATTATGGATGCAATTTACAAAAAAAATTATATAAGGCCGTAATTTGCAAAAAGTGGTTTTTAAAAGGCTGTAATCAACAATTTTCTCATAATAATATGATGATTTTATGTTGAAGATCTATGTTTAGGTTTATAATTATTTGATTATAATAATATGAGCTTGTTTATATTAAATTTACATTAGCTTATTAGTTTATTTAGGCCCTAGCTTTTCGGTTGAAAAATTGAATCGAACTGAACTTAATTAAAATGAACTAACTGAACTGAACTGAACCGAACTAAGAGTTAATTTGTGAAGAAATAAATAGACCTGAACTCAATGAATCGGAATTAAACTGAAATGAATAGAGCTGAGCTAACCTGAAATGAATTGAAATTAAGGCCCTGTTCTTTTGGACTTAATTTCAGTTCTTATAAGTTCAGTTCAGTTCAATTCAGCTCTATTCAGTTCAATTCAGCTTCATTCAATTCAATCCAGTTTAGATCAGATCAGTTCAGTTCAGTTCAGTTCATTTCATTTCAGTTTATTTCAACATTATTATTATTATTATTATTATTATTATTATTATTATTATTATTATTATTATTATTATTATTATTATTATTATTATTATTATTATTATTATTATTATTATTATTATTATTATTATTATTATTATTATTATTATTATTATTATTATTATTATTATTATTATTATTATTATTATTATTATTATTATTATTATTATTATTATTATTATTATTATTATTATTATTATTATTATTATTATTATTATTATTATTATTATTATTATTATTATTATTATTATTATTATTATTATTATTATTATTATTATTATCATTATTATTATTATTATTATTATTATCATTATCATTATCATTATCATTATCATTATTATTATTATTATCATTATTATTATTATTATTATTGATGCGTGTCTTTTATATAAGGTTTTTACCTCATTTTTACACGCATTTCTGTACTTTTTATGTAGCATCTAGCTACAAATACTCCCGAATATCCTACTTTGGTTCGTTTTATGTAATTTGTAGGAATTGACCAAAGAGGAGCTAAACCGAGCCTTAATCCGTCCCATTTGCATGCATTTATGGAGAATGAGGAGCCGGAGTTTGGAAATCTAACAATTGGAAGACGCGTGAGCTGGATTCGGGAAGTGTTTCAAGGTCTAACGTGCTTAAACAACTCGATCGAGTAGATTTTATGCTCGGTCGAATGCTCTATATACCTAAGGATGCTCGATCGACCACTTTCGAGTATACACAAGAGGAGACAAAGCAAGAAGTGCTCGATCGAGTAGTTTATTTCTACTCGATCAAGTGGCTTGGTGTTAGTTTGGCTCGATCGAGTAGTTTATTTCTACTCGATCGAGTGGTTTGTCCTGCTTTAGTTATTTTTCGCCTAATTAATTTATGGGCTTTTGTAATTAGTCCATAGATTAGGTTTAGGATGGATTTTTCGTATAAGATAGAGTAGAGGGACTACGTTACTTCCTCTCTTCTCTCTCTTGGTTCGTTCACTTTCACTCGATACTTTGCTACTGTAGATTGGATTTTGCTCTTCTTTTATACCTTGCTACTGAGATTTGGATACGATTGGTATTATTATTATTATTCTACTTTAATCTCTAATTTCTTAATCACTGCTTTAATTCTTTCTTCCCTTTATTGTTGTCATAATTACTTTAATTCAATCTTTATTAGTTTACTCATCATGTTTAGTTTTAATTTTCTATTTGTTGTTGTTGTTAATTCGATGATAATGAGTAGCTAATTCCCCTCTGCTGAGACTATATGGGATCCATAATTATGAAGGGATAGTAAGTGATTTATTGGGTTAATGCTGGTATAGTCTTTGTTGTTTAAATGCTGCAATTATCTGTATCTGTCTAATTGAGTCGACGCGATTAGGCATTTATATCTCAGTGATCCTTGACCTGGACCGAAAGGTTGGAAAAGGCGAGACTAGTAGCGAACAAGAGGGTATTGTAGTGAGGGCGAAAGCTAAGCTATTTACGCTTTAGGGCGAATTGAGACCGAAAGGAGATATTCACTGCTCCTTAGACCGTATTTGCATTGACCTGAGACCTAGATTACTTGACTGAATGATTATGGTGAACCGTCTGTCTTAGCTGTTTCTCTTTATCTGCTTAATTCCTTTCTCTTATTTTCTCTTCCCTATTCTTATTAGTTTAGGATTTCACATTTAAAAACCCCCCAATTTGGTTACCTTGACGAACTTAGATTTAGCTGACAATTTCCTACCTCTCTGTGGATTCGACCCGACTTCCCTAGCTATATTAGTTAGAGCCAGTTGGTATTTTTGACAGGTACGCGACAGACGTGTCAAATTTTGGCGCCGTTGCCGGGGAGGTGGCGCAATTTTGTTGCTTTAATTAAGTTTGTCTCTCGTCTCAAGGAATTTATTCCTTGAGGCTGATCTCATTTCTCCAAAGTTTTGATTAGTTTTGCAGGTTAGTCGTTGCTTTGAAAGTCTATTTGCCAGGATGCCTACGATTACTGAGCATATAGAGCCATATGGTAGATGTGGCACGGAAGGGCATGACCCTATTGGATGTATGGAAAGTGTAGAGCGCGTCCTTTCTTACCAGAAATACAAGCAGGGAGTTCCTTTATCTCAGTTGTATGAAGAAATAAAGAATGTCTCTACCCCTTCCACGCCAGCGCCGCAACCGGTCTCTCCTTCTGCAAATGAAGAAATTGCCGAATTAAAATCCATTGTGATGAGCATATCACAACAGTTTGAAGAAAAGTGCAATAGGAAAGAAACGGTTATAGCGGAATTGAGAGAACAAGTCGCGCAGTTAACACTCGCGAAAGACCAAGCCGAGCTTCTACCGACGTGCAATCCAGTTAGTGCAACGAATTTCCAAGTTGGCCTTACTCATGAAGGGCCAAAAGTACCAGAGGACGAGGTTTTGATAGCTGAAGATGCCTCAGAGGATGATATAGACGAGTTTTTGCAAGAAATACTTGCTGCGTGCAATGCAGACACTCGATCGAGTGAAAAATCAACTCAATCGAGTGAATTTATTCATCCCATCACTCAATCGAGTGATAATTATAGTCGATCAAGCATTGCAGAAGTTGAAGATGGTCGATCGAGTGATATTCTTACTCGATCGACTAAATTTGCTGAAGAAATCACTCGATCGAGTGATAAAGATGGTCGATCGAGTGATTCAAAAAAGGACATCACTCGATCGAGTAAGGGAATTGGTCGATCGAGTATATTGCAATGTGAAACCACTCGATCGAGTGGTAATTCTGCTCGATCGAGTACCAGAAGTGGCGGAGATCCTATTTTACTATATAATCCCGCTACCGTGTCATCTTCCCCTGCTGTGGAGGTGTCACGCATTGATAAAGGTAAGGAGAAAGTTGCGGGTCCACTCATTGCTACCAGAGTGCCCTTCCCAGGTCGTCTGAAGGACGCAAAGATCGAGCGACAGTACGGTAAGTCTGTGGACGTCGTGAAGAATCTCCAGGTAACTGTCCCTTTCTCCGAACTTGTTACTCAGGTACCTACTTACGCTAAGTTTATGAAATATATTGTGACGCGTAAGAGAAATTTAAGTGAATTTGAGACGATTTCATTTATAGAAGAGTCTAGTAATTTACTTTTGAATAAGGCTCCTCCAAAAATGAAAGACCCGGGCAGCTTTTCTATTACCTGTATTATAGGCAACTTGGTCATTGATCAGGCTCTTTGTGACTTAGGAGCCAGTGTTAGCGTCATGCCTCTTCCTGTCTGCAAGAAACTGAACATGAGTCATTTTAAAGTGACTAACATTACCCTACAGATGGCTGATAGATCTGTTAGGAAGCCCTTAGGTGTCTTAGAGGACGTGCCTGTGAAAATAGGCAAGCTCTTTATCCCAGCTGATTTCATTGTTTTAGATATAGCTGAGGACACCCGAACCCAAATTATCTTAAGAAGACCATTCCTTTGTACAGCTGGGGCCGTTATTGATGTCAAACAAGGGCGTTTGACTCTTGCAGTAGGGGATGACGCGATCACCTTCAGTCTGTCTAGCACTTTGGCTCGGCCAATGATAGAGGATACTTGCTATTCGGTTGACATTATTGACGAGTCTATCTATGACTTCTGGTCGGGTTCTTTTATGAAGGACCCACTAGAAGCTCTTATGCTTTTTGATGAGTGTGCAGATAACCCAGACGACGATGACGCTGCGTTGGATTTGCTTGTTGATGATTTAGATGAGCATGAGGGAGAGCAAGTGGAACAAATGATTAGCACTCTTTGCTCCATTGAGGTAAAGGTACCGGAACGTAAGCCTCTCCCTTCTCATCTTAAATATGTCTTCTTAGATGATACTGAGCAATTTCCAGTCATTGTTAGTGCTAAGCTTGATAACGATCAGCTGACTTCTTTGTTAGCTGTACTTAAGAAAAACAGGAAAGCAATGGGTTACTCACTGGACGATATCAAGGGGATTAGTCCCGATGTTTGTATGCACAGGATAGAGTTGGAGGAAGATCACAAACCTTGCAGGCAGGGTCAGCGTCGGCTGAACCAGAAGATGCAGGATGTTGTGATGGCTGAGGTAATGAATTTCTTTGGATGCAAGTATTATTTATTCGTTGGTAATTCTAAATGGGTGAGTCCAGCACAGGTGGTCCGAAGAAAGGAGGGACAATCGTTGTTAAGAATGAGAAGAATGAATTAATACCTACTCGAGTAGTGACTGGGTGGCGGATGTGCATAGATTATAGACAGCTCAATGCCGCCACCAAGAAAGATCACTTTCCCCTCCTTTTTATTGATCAAATGGTAGAAAGGTTAGCTTCTCATAAATTTTTCTGCTATTTAGACGGGTATTCAGGGTTCTTTCAGATCCCTATCCACCCAGACGATCAGGCTACGACTACATTTACTTGTCCTCAGGGCGTTTTTGCTTATCACAGGATGCCTTTTGGTTTGTGTAATGCCCCTGCCACCTTTCAAAGGTGTATGATGGGGATATTTTCAGAGTATATTGAGTCTATTATGGAAGTTTTTATGGACGATTTCAGTGTATATGGAAGTGATTTTTCTAACGTCTGTCTAACTTGAGAAAGTGTTGCAGTCATTTGTATTGAGGTTAACCTTGTCTTTGAATCGGGAGAAGTGCCACTTTATGGTCAACGAGGGAGTTGTTTTAGGGCACTTAGTTTCTGATAGGGGAATAGAGGTTGATAAAGCAAAGGTGGAAGTGATTCAGCAATTACCACCTCCTGTTAATGTTAAGGGGGTGAGGATTTTCCTTGGTCACGCTGGCTTTTATCGCCGGTTTATTAAGGACTTCTCAAAAATTGCTAAACCACTTACACATCTGCTACTTAAGGATGCCCCTTTTGTGTTTACTGATGATTGTCTTTCTGCTTTTAACAGGTTAAAGCAGGCTTTAGTCTCTACGCCGATCATACAGCCTCCCGACTGGGACTTGCCGTTTGAGATTATGTGTGATGCGAGTGACTATGCACTAGAAGCGGTGCTAGGCCAAAGGAAAGACAAAGCTTTGAATTCTATCTACTATGCGAGCCAAACTCTGGATGAGGCTCAAGTGAAGTACACTACCACTGAGAAAGAACTGCTAGCTGTAGTTTATGCCTTAGAGAAGTTTCGTAATTATTTAGTTGGGTCAGAAGTTACTGTTTTTACTGACCATGCAACTTTTAGGCATCTCCTTGCTAAGAAGGAGGCTAAACCACGGCTATTGAGATGGATACTCCTCCTTCAGGAGTTTGATTTGCAGATTAAGCACAAGAAAGGAGCTGAGAACGTCGAGCGATCACTTGTCGCGATCGATGCGACAAGAAGGGGAAGATTCTCTACCTATTAATGATTCTTTTCCAGACGATACTTTAATTGTTGTTATATCGTCTATTGTTAACCAAGAACCTTGGTATGCAGATATAGCTAACTTCGTTGTCGTGCAAGTGCCGCCTGACCTTTCTCATCGCCAGAGGAAGCGTTTTACGTACAACGCTAAGCAGTACTTCTGGGATGATCCTTACTTGTTTAAGGAATGTGCAGACGGTCTCTACAGACGATATATTCCGCAGTGGGAGACCAAAGTAGTCCTGGAGGGCTGTCACTCCTCTCATATGGTGGTCACCACGGTCCATCGCGCACCGTGGCTAAGGTACTTCGATCAGTTTTTCTTGGCCTTCTTTGTTTTTGCCGACGCTAAGTCTTTTGTTTCAACTTGTGATGCTTGCCAACGATCGGGAAACATTTCAAAGAGACATGAGATGCCACAAAACGGCATCTTAGAGGTTGAGGTTTTCGATGTCCGGGGCATTGATTTCCAAGGACCGTTCCCATCCAAATAAAGGTAACGGGTATATCTTAGTGGCTGTAGACTATGTGTCAAAATGGGTTGAGGCAATTGCCTCACCCCATTGTGATGTTAAGACCGTGATAAAGATGTTTAAAAAGATCATATTCCCCCGATTTGGTGTCCCTAGGGTCGTCATTAGTGATGGGGGAATGCATTTTAAAGAAAAGAAACTCACTTCTATTCTGTCTAAAGTTGGTGTCCAACACCGGCGTGGTTTGGGGTATCATCCCCAAACTAGTGGTCAGGTTGAGGTCTCTAATCGCGAGTTGAAAGAGATCTTGTCTAAGGTAGTTTCTAAATCACGGAAGGACTGGAGTCTTAAGCTAGATGACACATTATGGGCCTACAGAACTGCCTTTAAGACACCAATTGGTGCATCACCTTATAGGAATGTAAGGCTTGGTGGGCAATTCGTGAGCTTAACTATGATCCTAAGTTGTGTGGTCAAAATCGTCTTTTGCAGCTAGATGAGTTGGAAGAGTTTAGGCTTAATGCCTATGATAGCTCGCGCATTTACAAAGAAAAGACGAAGAGATGGCATGACAAGAGGATTCTACCTCGTGAGTTTCATGTTGGGCAAAAGGTGCTGCTTTTCAACGCCCGATTGAGATTATTCCCTGGCAAGCTGAAGTCCAGGTGGAGTGGTCCTTATACGGTGACGGCTGTTACCAAATTTGGATCCGTGGAGCTCGAAGATTCCAAAGGTCATAGGTTCAAGGTGAATGGCCAATATGTGAAGAATTACCACGAGGCGAATGAAACAGACAATCGTGTTGAAGTCTTGTATTTCGACACGCTTGACGCGCCAGTTATTTGATGCCAGAAAGGTCGTGCGGGACTTCATAAACCAGCGCTCTCCGGGAGGCAGCCCGGACTGTTTTATTGTACTTTTGTTGAACTATTTATTTCCCTTTAGCTTTTTGTCGAACTTTAGACGCTGTTTTACGAACTCTTTATGCTTCTCTTGCTTTGAAATGCGTGTTTTGCAGGTCCAGTTACTCGATCGAGTGGTTTTCTACTCGATCGAGCACTTTTTGGGGTAGTCTTCACTCGATCGAGTGATATTCTTCCTCGATCGACCAAAGCAGAAATCGCATCTACTCGATCGACTGGTTTTCTACTCGATCGAGTCCTTCCATTTGCTAGTTTACTCGATCGAGCTGTTACAAGTTGCTCGATCGAGCAGTTTCGTCTTCCAGCGGCTGTTTTACGTCTATTGAGCTACTGCTTGACTTTCTTTGACCTCCCATGTTCATGGTCGGTTTGGGGAGGTCCCTCTATATGACGTTTTGTAAGTTTTCCGACTCCACTTCTCCTTTTCTTTTCAGTTTGCATTTCTTTCCCTGTTTTTGGTACAATGAGGGCATTGTACGGTTTGGTTTGGGGAGGTATGCATCCATATCTATGTCTGTCTGCATGTTTTCTTGCATTTTCGCTTGCACGTTTAATTATTTTCACATGCATTGTTGTTTTAATTAATTCAAAAAAGTCATAAAATTCAAAAAAAATTCACGTTTAATTTGAGTCGGAACGTTTGAACATTGACGCTGCTTTGAACCCTTACTTGAGCCTTGCATATTCTTGACATTTAGTGGCGTGATTATGTGCATAATCTACGAGTTTTTGTTTCCTTCTTATCTGAACGAATAGACTTGATTCATTATGTCGGCAAGCTACATTACATTCTGAGGTTAGAGCTTTATAAACTGGTGACATTCATGACCGGTTTCATTTAGGATGTGAGTAGTACTCTCTTTAAGGCATGTAACATCATTTTGCATAAGCATGAGTCTAGTCTTCTTAATACCCGTATGCATTCGGTCTGTGGATGGTGACACATGTTAGGAGAGGCAGTTCCCTTTATTTCATTCTACCCATGAGCCTCACATAGCCAAATTACCTTTTTGTCCTATTAACTACTTTCTATAATACTTCCTACCCTAGCCGAGCTAGTGACGAGTAGTTGTTGGAATGCTTTATTGTAGTATGGTTATTTTATCTGATTTCAGAAGATGGTGGAAGAATTGAAGGGAATGTAAGAAGAGAATTGTTGAAAAAAAATCAAAAAAAAAAATGGAACGAAAAAGAAAAAAAAAAGAGAGCGAAAAAAAAAAATGGAACGAAATAAGAAAAGAAGAAAAAGAAAGAAAAATCTTGTGTGAAGAAAAATGAGAATTGTATAATGATGTTCACTCCCATGCCTTACTTATATCTTACGGGGAGTTGCCGAGTTCTTGGTGTTTTGTGAGTTTAGTGCATGGTTTTTGCGCCGTTTCATCTTGTTATATTGAGTACGAAGTTGGCATGCAGTTTATGTTTGGATCCGTTGTTGCTAGCCTGGCTATTAACTCCACATATCCAAATTCATCTTAGCCCCTTATTACCCATTACCTCACTTACCCAAATGTAAGTCCTCGGCATGTGTCTTGGTCACTAGTATGGTTGGAATGCATATGTACGGTTGTAGAGACTTTATTCATGTTAACTGCATGCATGCTCTTATAGGTCGAGTTAGGTGAGTGTCTTACTTCTTTCTATCCTTCACATATATACTCACCCTGTGTCTAATTTTGAGTGACGAGCGACCCATGAGAGTCCGATATCTTTTGAGTCTTGCAAGGTCGACGGTTCAGTAAGTTTGAAACATTGATTTAACTCGTTTGCACTTTTCTTTGGCCACTCTGTCAGCTATTGCATTAAATTGGTTTTAGTGGATGATTTGTAGCTGATGCGTTGGTCCCGTTCCATTGTTTATTCTTAGTTGCATTCATATTTGCTTGGGGACAAGCAAAGGTTTGGTTTGGGGAGATTTGATGCGTGTCTTTTATATAAGGTTTTTACCTCATTTTTACACGCATTTCTGTACTTTTTATGTAGCATCTAGCTACAAATACTCCCGAATATCCTACTTTGGTTCGTTTTATGTAATTTGTAGGAATTGACCAAAGAGGAGCTAAACCGAGCCTTAATCCGTCCCATTTGCATGCATTTATGGAGAATGAGGAGCCGGAGTTTGGAAATCTAACACTTGGAAGACGCGTGAGCTGGATTCGGGAAGTGTTTCAAGGTCTAACGTGCTTAAACAGCTCGATCGAGTAGATTTTATGCTCGGTCGAATGCTCTATATACCTAAGGATGCTATATCGACCACTTTCGAGTATACACAAGAGGAGACAAATCAAGAAGTGCTCGATCGAGTAGTTTATTTCTACTCGATCGAGTGTCTTGGTGTTAGTTTGGCTCGATCGAGTAGTTTATTTCTACTCGATCGAGTGGTTTGTCCTGCTTTAGTTATTTTCCGCCTAATTAATTTATGGGCTTTTGTAATTAGTCCATAGATTAGGTTTAGGATGGATTTTTCGTATAAGATAGAGTAGAGGGACTACGTTACTTCCTCTCTTCTCTCTCTTGGTTCGTTCACTTTCACTCGATACTTTGCTACTGTAGATTGGATTTTGCTCTTCTTTTAAACTTTGCTACTGAGATTTGGATACGATTGGTATTATTATTATTTTACTTTAATCTCTAATTTCTTAATCACTGCTTTAATTCTTTCTTCCCTTTATTGTTGTCATAATTACTTTAATTCAATCTTTATTAGTTTACTCATCATGTTTAGTTTTATTTATCTATTTGTTGTTGTTGTTGTTAATTCGATGATAATGAGTAGCTAATTCCCCTCTGCTAAGACTATAGGGGATCCATAATTATGAAGGGATAGTAATTGATTTATTGGGTTAATCTTTGGTATAGTCTTTGTTGTTTAAATCCGCAATTATCTGTATATGTCTAATTGAGTCGACGCGATTAGGCATTTATATCTCAGTGATCCTTGACCTGGACCGAAAGGTTGGAAAAGGCGAGACTAGTAGCGAACAAGAGGGTATTGTAGTGAGGGCGAAAGCTAAGCTATTTACGCTTTAGGGCGAATTGAGACCGAAAGGAGATATTCACTGCTCCTTAGACCGTATTTGCATTTGACTGAGACCTAGATTACTTGATGAATGATTATGGTGAACCGTCTGTCTTAGTTGTTTTCTTTGTCTGCTTAATTCCTTTCTCTTATTTTCTCTTCCCTATTCTTATTAGTTTAGAATTTCACATTTAAAAACCCCCCAATTTGGTTACCTTGACGAACTTAGATTTAGCTGACAATTTCCTACCTCTCTGTGGATTCGACCCGACTTCCCTAACTATATTAGTTAGAGCCAGTTGGTATTTTTGACAGGTACGCGACAGACGTGTCAATTATTATTATTATTATTATTATTATTATTATTATTATTATTATTATTATTATTATTATTATTATTATTATTATTATTATTATTATTATTATTATTATTATTATTATTATTATTATTATTATTATTATTATTATTATTATTATTATTATTATTATTATTATTATTATTATTATTATTATTATTATTATTATTATTATTATTATTATTATTATTATTATTATTATTATTATTATTATTATTATTATTATTATTATTATTATTATTATTATTATTATTATTATTATTATTATTATTATTATTATTATTATTATTATTATTATTATTATTATTATTATTATTATTATTATTATTATTATTATTATTATTATTATTATTATTATTATTATTATTATTATTATTATTATTATTATTATTATTATTATTATTATTATTATTATTATTATTATTATTATTATTATTATTATTATTATTATTATTATTATTATTATTATTATTATTATTATTATTATTATTATTATTATTATTATTATTATTATTATTATTATTATTATTATTATTATTATTATTATTATAAAGGGATCGTATGACTTTCATTAAAATAAAAATAAAAGTTTACATGAAATTGGTGGGGAGCCGAGAGACAATCTGGGCTCCCATACCCTTAGCAATAGCAAAGCTATTATTATTATTATTATTATTATTATTATTATTATTATTATTATTATTATTATTATTATTATTATTATTATTATTATTATTATTATTATTATTATTATTATTATTATTATTATTATTATTATTATTATTATTATTATTATTATTATTATTATTATTATTATTATTATTATTATTATTATTATTATTATTATTATTATTATTATTATTATTATTATTATTATTATTATTATTATTATTATTATTATTATTATTATTATTATTATTATTATTATTATTATTATTATTATTATTATTATTATTATTATTATTATTATTATTATTATTATTATTATCATCATCATTTTATTTTATATTAATTTATTTACTAGTTAAAATTGTTGATTACAGCCTTTTAGAAATCACTTTTTGAAAATTACAGCCTTATATAATATTTTTTGAAAATTACAAACAAAATAATATTTCTGATCGTAAATTACAATCAAAACATTAACTCCGGCGGGATATTGATACCAATTTGAATTTTTGTGACTAAAATTCATTTTTTAAGACCAAAATACCCTTACCTTCAACCTAACCCCTTATTGTTCATCCCCAAGATCAGATTTCACAACTCATACATCTTCTCTCTAATTCTCCATTTCTTCAACAATATCACCTAATTTAATTCACCCCTTTTATTCAAATTTTACCCTAATCAATTTAATTAAATTATAATTCTATTATTTTCATTTTATTTTAAAATTAATTAGTGGTCTTCATCACCAAATTTCTCCAAATTGAAGATAATTAAGGTTCAACAACAATTTTCCCCGACTAATTTTAGACATAAACCCTGAAATTCAATTTAATCAGTTGAAAAACAACAAATTGGGGGACAGTACCAAATTTGCAGAAACACTACCAACAACAACAAATTGAAGATAAATGAGGGTGAATAGAAACTAGAGAAAGATTTGAGGAAATTTTGGGGAAAAATTTAGAGAATAGGGGTGAGGAAGATGAGAGGGTTTGGGTGAAATAAGAGAGGTAAATGATTTATAAAGTGAAAAGATCCGGGTAATTAGGCAAACAAATAGGCAAGGGTACATCGTTCAATTTTTGACAAAATTCACCGGAAACGTTGTCGTGGTGCAATTTTCAAAAAAAAAATGATATTATGGATGTAATTTTCAAAAAAATTATATAAGACTTTAATTTTCAAAAAGTGGTTTTTATAAGGTTGTAATCGACAATTTTCTTTATTTACTATTGTTGTTATTATTAATATATTATTATATTTTTTAATATCTATTATTATTATTATTATTATTATTATTATTTATTATAAACCGCAAACTTTTATTAATCAATCAAAAGTTTACAAGAAATTGGTGGGCAGCCGAGAAACAATATGGGCGCCCACTCCCTTAGCAATAACAAAGCTAAGTCTACTAAAAATAAAAGCAGCAGCGCGAGCACCGGCATCCTGTGACATAGAAAATTTCTGAATCCGCTTCAGTAAAGCAACATCATCTGTCCCCAACTCCCCCAAATAAGAGAAAGAAAAAGGTAAGAACCCATAGTCAACTGCCTCACACAAGCTCTTATACTTGGCACATTTGCGCTGAGCCACATCAACTACCACGCGTCCGGGCATAAAGTCAGACATCCCGGACTGAGTCAAAGGAGATGATCCAGTCAAATCCACACACACATCCCGTCCCATGTCCTAAGAATAAAGCAAAAGATCCTGTAACACCCCCATACTCCAAGTGCCTTACCAGGACCACTCAGGTATGAAGACATTACCATCTCGGTTACCCGAGGCAATGATAATCAAACAACAATGAAGAAACATACTTTATTAAATAACTTTAAGTGATTACATAACAAACCAACCGTAAGCAAAATACAACTGTTCTCAAACTATAAACCAACTGAATGGAACTGCCTTAACAAACACAGCGGAAGACTAAAGACTCTGATATGTGATGACTCCATCCCCAGCTAGATCCCACGCGTATCCAAGATATACTGTCAAGCAATCGCTCACCACCCCGAATGGGTCACCACGATTTTAAAACATTTAAACGGGTCGTACTAATCACACAATTCCAATGTATATATCAACAATAAGACATACAGACATGACTTAGCTATCACGCACACACACAACCATACCAATTCCAATCCTCTCAATCACCGATCGTCCTTTGGACCAGCCCGCCGATGGGGGACCGCAGCCGTACCCACCAAATCCCCGCTCCACATAGTGAGCGATAACCCTGTCCATTAATGTGCACATCCCCTTCCGTGGCGGGTTCCACGAAGGGCGAAACTAGGGCGTGAAGCCACTCCCGCAAGTGACCCCACTCAGCCGAGGCCACGCCTCGCGAACCATCAACAATGATCACAACCACAATCACAGTACAATTATTATATCAAACAACCAAATACAACACATCAACCAATATCCCATTATGGGATTAATGCGAGTAGGAAATCCTACCCGGTATGCACACAATCGACGGTCTCTCTTCTTTGAATCAAAAAGCTTCCTCTATGAACCCTCCTCCTATCATACAACACATAAAGGCTACCAAATCACATACTACACATAAAACCCCCAAATCCCCTAATTAGGGTTTAACCAAAATAAAGGAAAGACAACAAAAAGGGTACATAGATCTTACCCTTGACGCAAGGAACTCAACGGTATGAACAACGATAGAACCGACCCTCCAAACTCCGGAATTGCTAATTATGCGATTGGGATGAAGAACTTGCTTTCTTTCTTTCTTAAAAAAGTAATTTAGGTTTTGCAAAAGTGATTTAGAATAATGACGACAAAGCTTATATACCTCAATCGCGTAATTAACAAAACCCGAGAAAACTCCCTCAAAAACCGGCTACTCGATCGAGTACCCAAGATACTCGATCGAGTACCCCCTACTCGATCGAGTATCCCCCTACTCGATCGAGTACCCAACAGTCGAAACTTTTCTAAAACGCAACTTACCCTTACTCGACAGAGTAAGGCCTACTCGATAGAGTACCCCAAGACTTATAAATACGGAGTATTACGGTCTTCCCTCCTTAAAAGGAACTTCGTCCCCGAAGTTCAACCCATCTTGTAAAAACAACCATACTAACTCGACCAAGACACAACAACATAACTAAGAACTCAAAAACTCGACCAAACATAAAACATGAACTCTTAACACCCACTCCACCAACTATGTTTACTTCCTTAACATGACTCGCGATATCGTATCCACCACATATATATCTCTCACGACACCAACTTCATACATAACCAACCACCATCCACTAACACTGCTAGCTCCATAATATCATCCACTATCAAATCCAAAATCAAGACACTCCTAGACATCAAACGGAATGTTACATTCTACCACCCTTAAAAGGAACTTCGTCCTCGAAGTTGACTCAGACTCATAACATCATCCTCCAACTGTCAACATTATATAAAATATTCTCATACTCCGAAGCATCACACTACTACAAGCACGGCCATGGCCTTTTATAAGTATTATCCACAAAACAAATCCCTCCTTTACACTACGCTAACACTCTACTTCCAATTATATTACAACATGCACCACCATGAAACTCTCTTTTATCGCCTCCTACTCCTCTTAAGACAAATGTTACGTCCTCGTAACTTACTAATGCTAAATCCTAGCTATATCTTCTCATTATCCTCATCACCACCGCACGTCATAAATAACCACCTATACTCTAAACATCGCCATGCATATATCCAAGGCTCTCTTACTTAAACATTTCTCATACCTCAACTCATATGGCACACCACCTAACCTATACCATAAAACTCGTAGCAAAATCACCATACTAACTCTCCATTCTTACTGCAAGACAACATACCTCTCCATATAAAGCACCTATCTCCCAAAAGCATAACTCACGATCTACACTCGTTACGTACACTCACCCTAGATCCTCAAGTTCTTTTCTTTATTACCGCAAAACTCATACAAAACTTAACATGACACTAATCCCCAACACCTTACACTCATTGTCCCAAAATCTGATTATGAATCACCTGCAGCGTCCAGATCAATACAACACATGTTCCACCAAACACTTACCATTACTATGTCTAAAGCCTCATCTTAAAACAAGATCAAAAGTACTGTAACAACTTCTGACAACTGTGTCCCATCAACAGAATGTCACTATACCATGACAACAACGAAAACATAGACAACTCTCTTTCATATCATACTCTACCCTCATACCAAAACTTAACTGCTAAGAAACATCAATAAACAAAACAACTGTCTATCTGTACAAACTGAAACTCACAGGAAGCAACATCAAACAAAATAACAATCTATATATGGCTGGTATGTACTTTTGAAAACTCGTATCATAATCATCCCGCCTACTCCACCACAACCGGTGACGGCATCACAACACCGCCACCAACAGCCACACCGCAGTGCGAAAATACCCGCATCACAGCACTATGTACCGTGCCCGGATCACCACCCGAGGCACAACAACCACATCGATAGTCATCACAACTGCATACAACTCCCATAAACACTAACTCAGCATAACTTCCCAGGCAAGAAACACTTACTCAAATCCACTTTATTAAATCACAACGCAACATATTTTATGAATTAAACAGATAATAACCTAATGAATATCATCTCTACCATTTCACGGAATACGCATGTGTTATCAATACACATAAAATTATAACTAGCCATGCCAAATCAATCAAATTATTACCTTTTTAGCCTCATTCCATCAGATTGTCGTACCCTACATATATCACAAACATTCATATAACATCTTTATAACTATCACACCATACCGCTTCTCGTGAGGTCAGAACCTCACACAAACATTTATACACATCATAGACCCATAATCACATCCAATTAGTCAATCCTGATCACGTAAGTTACCACTCGATAAAGGTTACCTGTCGCCCGAGCTTAACTCATATGCCCCTCATAACATATTTTCCCATTCGCATAACCATCACCTCATGCCATACCATTAATATTCAACCACTAGCGTTCGCCTCATATAACCACATCTTATACTCCCTTACAACCATACATATCAATCCGGCCTTTGTAAAATCAACCTCTCTAGGACTGCTGTCTTTCTTATCTATCATCACCCTTAACCACAATACCACCACTGCTCGTATATCAAACCTCTTACACTCATATCAAAACAACACGGTTTCTTTCCTATCTTTGGTTAACATTCCAAATAACTATCCTCAAATTCACCAATCAAAATTACATCAACATCATTCCCAATACTATCTTACTCGTATTTTCATCTAACCCTCCACCAATTATCGATTATCGTGCAAATTCTCCACCAACTTCTTACTCCCTTAATTCCTCGAAACTCATGATTAATCATGTTGTCCTGAAATTTCTGTATAATCACTAACTTACTTACTCTTGATAGTATCATACATCTCGACGATTCCTTACTTTTATATCACATAACTCCGGTGAATATTTTTCTCAGCTTACTTTTATCCTTCTTTTCTCTTCATACTCAACAATTCCATTTAATATCTTAACTCCTATTACTTCTACCTAACCCCTTTAGTGCTCCAATTACCTTCTCATCGCTCCAAAACTCAAATCTCACTATTTCATGTCTATATCATCTCATTCTTTCTTACCTTGGATCCTTTCTCATCACTCCACTCACTCACACTTGTCACTAATTTGTCCATAAAAATCAACGTTTAATGTTCAAACAATTACATCTCCCTTTTTACATTTCTAGAAATCAAACTTCTTTTTATATCGTTAATCGTCCAATGAAATCACACTTTAGTTTCGTCTCTCGATAACACAAATTTCCAATCTCAGTCACTATCTGCAAATCCACCTCGCGACATGTCTCCATTAAGTTCACTATATACCACTCTTCTCAATTCCTTTAAAATGACCTTTCATTACATATATTCTTACTCAACACTATTCCTAACCATCTCCCTCCATAATTCGTTATACATCTCAGATTGTTACTAACCACATCCTTTCTTTCAATCTTCTCATTCTCACGTTCCATAAACTCACATCATCCCCTGCCCACATTCACTTACTTTTACGTTACTCAACACACAACCATATCACTCATCTCATTTCATCTCAGAAAACATGCTCTATGTCTCAATTAAGCCATAACAATCTTCCTTTTCTTTTTCCACTATCTATCACAACACATATAACCCATGTCCTCTCACCAAATTCCTACTCACCACAGGCGTCACTCACTTCACCATAAGATTGGGTAACTTACGTATCAAGACCAACATACATGTAAAACAATGCATAAAGAAGCAATATAACAACTTTGAATTAAACAAAATATGCAACGAATTCAAAAGATAAGCATATGACCCAAAATAGGGGTCACTAGATCGAGTACAGGCCACTCGATCGAGTAAGTAACTTACTCGATCGAGTAGGTGAAGATCAGAAGCACGTAGAACAAATCACCAGGGCTACTCGATCGAGTAACTAACGTACTCGATCGAGTTCCCCCTTACTCGATCGAGTACCAAGGATACTCGATCGAGTACCCCAATTCTCAGCACTGACCAGTTTTCGTAAAACAGTCATAACTCACTCATTTCTTGGTCGATTTGGGCGCGTGACCTATCGTTAGAATCGTAAAAGAACAAGCTATCACCTCCAATTGGAATCACATTAAAATCATTTATGCATCTCAAGTTATAACAGTTTAAAGACAACTTTGTCTGTAATCGACGACATAACTATTCGATTTTCTCTTTCAAACAACTTAAACGACAACAATGGTAACCAAAAACAACTCAACACTCACAAAACCAGTATTCCTAATCACATGTTACTATCTCCCAAAAGCCAAGCAACAACATACATCATGCACATAGATTATTTAACTTGTCAATCATGATTTACCCACATCTTTTATTCTATACCTTTACGTACAACAATAACATAATATACGGCATAAAATCTCCCTAGTCACATGTTACTAACATAGCAAAAGTAGAAAATCCACTTCCATCACATAAACATGTTCTCCACATGAATTTCATATTCTCATGCAATTCCTTAACTCATCTTTTCAACCAAATCATAGATCACGTTCATACCCGTATTCATACAACTTATTCATCCAATCATATGCACGCAATCATATGCATATACACAATAGTAACCCGTAGTAATTCCCATCACAATTTATGTTATCATAAAAAAAAATATTACCTTCATCCTTTCCACCACACATCCATTCAACTATATAACACTCATCCATCCAACACACATAATAGAGCATTAGTAAACACATAGCGATCCCGACTTATATCCCATGGTGACCAGTTCAAAATTGTAGGGCGAGTTCGCGACTTTAGGACGTCTCCCAAGTCTTGCATTAGCTCCTACAACTTCTACCCCGGGTTCATTTTAATTAGACTCCCTAGGTTCATTAGATTCATTGGTTACAGGTTTCAGGATCGTCGCTCTGATACCATTTGTAACACCCCCATACTCCAAGTGCCTTACCAGGACCACTCAGGTATGAAGACATTACCATCTCGGTTACCCGAGGCAATGATAATCAAACAACAATGAAGAAACATACTTTATTAAATAACTTTAAGTGATTACATAACAAACCAACCGTAAGCAAAATACAACTGTTCTCAAACTATAAACCAACTGAATGGAACTGCCTTAACAAACACAGCGGAAGACTAAAGACTCTGATATGTGATGACTCCATCCCCAGCTAGATCCCACGCGTATCCAAGATATACCTGTCAAGCAACTGCTCACCACCCCCGAATGGGTCACCACAGTTTTTAAAACATTTAAACGGGGTCAGTACTAATCACACAATTCCAATGTATATATCAACAATAAGACATACAGACAGCTTAGCTATCACGCACACACACAACCATACCAATTCCAATCCTCTCAATCACTGACTGTCCACTGGACCAGCCCTGCCAGTGGGGGACCGCAGCCGTACCCACCAAATCCCCGCTCCACATAGTGAGCGATAACCCTGTCCATTAATGTGCACATCCCCTTCCGTGGCGGGTTCCACGAAGGGCGAAACTAGGGCGTGAAGCCACTCCCGCAAGTGACCCCACTCAGCCGAGGCCACGCCTCGCGAACCATCAACAATGATCACAACCACAATCACAGTACAATTATTATATCAAACAACCAAATACAACACATCAACCAATACCCCATTATGGGATTAATACTGAGTAGGAAATCCTACCTGGTATGCACACAATCAGACGGTCTCTACTGCTGAATCAAAAAGCTTCCTCTATGAACCCTCCTCCTATCATACAACACATAAAGGCTACCAAATCACATACTACACATAAAACCCCCAAATCCCCTAATTAGGGTTTAACCAAAATAAAGGAAAGACAACAAAAAGGGTACATAGATCTTACCCTTGACGCAAGGAACTCAACGGTATGAACAACGATAGGAACTGACCCTCCAAACTCCGGGAATTGCTAATTATGCGATTAGGATGAAGAACTTGCTTGCTTTCTCTCTTAAACAGTAATTTAGGTTTTGCAAAAGTGATTTAGAATAATGACGACAAAGCTTATATACCTCAATCGCGTAATTAACAAAACCCGAGAAAACTCCCCCGTAAAACCGGCTACTCGATCGAGTACCCAAGATACTCGATCGAGTACCCCCCTACTCGATCGAGTATCCCAGCTACTCGATCGAGTACCCAACAGGTCAGAAACTTTTCTAAAACGCAACTTACCCTTACTCGACAGAGTAAGGCCTACTCGATAGAGTACCCCAAGACTTATAAATACGGAGTATTACAGATCCGCCGGACGTAGGGGCCGATCATGCCCATCGAGCAAACCATATCCACCTCCAAACCAACAGAGATCCCAGAGCGGAAGCAGATGGCAAAAAAGGTGTCGCGAACAAGGTTATGTCGATGCTTGATACCAACAGTACCAGCACAAGACACATCATGATCTCCGTAGATATCCCCATCAAAAACTCGCGAACAAGCAGAACAAGGTCTAGGCATAGAAAACAAAGGAATTCCCAATCGATAGCTAAACAAAGGCATGATCTCCGTAAATATCCCCATTATTATTATTATTATTATTATTATTATTATTATTATTATTATTATTATTATTATTATTATTATTATTATTATTATTATTATTATTATTATTATTATTATTATTATTATTATTATTATTATTATTATTATTATTCTGGTTATTCTGGTTATTCTTGTTATTGTTGCTGTTGCTGTTACTGTTGTTGTTGTTGTTGTTGTTGTTGTTGTTGTTGTTGTTGTTGTTGTTGTTGTTGTTGTTGTTGTTGTTGTTGTTGTTGTTGTTGTTGTTGTTGTTGTTGTTGTTGTTGTTGTTGTTGTTGTTGTTGTTGTTGTTGTTGTTGTTGTTGTTGTTGTTGTTGTTGTTGTTGTTGTTGTTGTTGTTGTTGTTGTTGTTGTTGTTGTTGTTGTTGTTGTTGTTGTTGTTGTTGTTGTTGTTGTTGTTGTTGTTGTTGTTGTTGTTGTTGTTGTTGTTGTTGTTGTTGTTGTTGTTGTTGTTGTTGTTGTTGTTGTTGTTGTTGTTGTTGTTGTTGTTGTTGTTGTACTTTTGCTATTCACCATTTTCTTCCCTATTTCCTTAAACGGATTATTCAGGTTTTCTTCCCTTTTTTCCTTATTTGGACATATAATGTTCATAACTTGACAAAACTACCCCTCCTCACTTACACTCCCAAAAGAAAAAAAACTCGACTCTCTTACTCACCAACCACCACCGCCACAACAATACCACCACCACAACACCATCGCCTACCCACCACTAACGCCAACCAACCCTCACGTCGCCACAACAACCACACCGCCACAAATGCCTACGCACCACCATGAAGAACACCATCGCCTACCACCACAATAATAACCACCACCGCCTACCACCAACACCACTGCCATCACCTCCTACCCACCACCAATCAAAGCCCACCACCTTTTTCTTCTCCACCACCCGACCACCGCCCTCCTCTCCTCTGTCGTCGTCCTTTCTTTCTTTTTATTTTTTTCTTCAGATCTGCAATGCCGCCTCCCTCCTCTCCTCTGCCACGGCCGCCACAACCTCAACCGCCCTCACCCACCACGGTTCATCCTCCTTTCTTTTATTTTCTTTTTTTCCCCTTCAGATCTGCCGCCTTCCTCCTCTACTGAGGTTGTTGAGCGTGGTTGTTAGTGTTGTAAGGTGGGGTGGGAGGGTCGTGGTGGACGTGGTGATAGAAGTGAGGGTGAGTTTTTTCTGATAATCACAAATAGGGGTTGGATTATATGGGGGTAGTTAGGTAATTTTTGAGTTTTCTTAATTCCTTCCCTCAAATCAAAGGGGAAGAAAAAGAAGAATAAGAGGGAGTATTTAATATTATTATAGTTAATATTATTATTCACGGGGCATGCTTAACCGACCCGGCCACCATGCAACATGTGGGTCTCACAAGGTTCAAGTGCATGCCACTTCATACAAAAAGGTATACCTAGACGAATTGGACCTCTATAAATATCTACTTTGGATTGATTCTAAAGAGGACACGTGCAAGATTCATGTAAGAGATATCTCACCTAACAACTGAGCCCTGCCTCAAGTGAAGTCCCGGTTATACATCCAATACTGTATTGACATAGGCATCGAAGAGGGCCCCCCTTGGTAACTCCTCGGGGCCATGTGTGTTGCATGTGTAAGTACCTCCACAGGTTGCCAAGTATCAACCCAACATATATCCGAAAGGAGTGCGTTGACATGACCCACACTCGAGCAACGCTGACATGATTGTTTTGACCCGAAACAATTATATTAATATATTATTATTAGACCTATTATTATTATTATTATTATTATTATTATTATTATTATTATTATAATAATTATTATTATTATTTAAACACCGCAACTTTTATTAAGATGAAATCAAATTTCACAATAAATTGGTGGGCAACTGAGACACAATCTGGGCTCCAACCCCCTTAGCTATAACAAAGCTAAGTCGAGTAAAAATAATAGTAGCGCCCCGGCATCCTGAGACACAAAAAAATTTGAATATGCTTGAGCAAGGCAATGACATCCCCCTCCAACCCCCTCAACGAAGAGAAAGAAAAAGGTAAGAAACCATAAGCGATCACCGAACACGAGTCCTGATACTTGGCGCATTTGCGCCGAGTAGCGTCAACCACTACACGTCCGAGTACGAACTCAGACATCCCAGACTGTGTCAAGGGGGAAGACCCGGTCAGATCCATATACACATCATGGCCCTTGTCCCAAGAATAAAATAATAAATCTGTTGAACGCAAGGACCTGTTGTAATACTACGGTTTTATGAGTCTCTGGGTACTCTATCGAGTGGACCTTACTCTTTCGAGTAAGGGTGTTTTGGATTCTAAAACAGTAGTCTGCCTGTAGGATACTCGATCGAGCATCCTCGGTACTCGATCGAGTAAGTGGCACTCGATCGAGTACGTTGGCTACTCGATCGAGTAGCTCGGTTTCTGGGTAATGTTTTGTTGGGTTTTGTTAATAATGAGAATAGGTATATAAAGCTTTCCGTCATCATCACTAAACACTTTTATCAAACCTAATTACTTCAAAAGAGATTTCAACCTACGTACTTCGCATCTTTCGCATTATTGACAAATCTCGGAGCTTGGGAGGTCGGAATCTATCGTTATTTACATCCTTGTGATCCTTGCGTCGAGGGTAAGATCTACGTACCGATTTTATAGTATTTTATTAAGTTTGTTTAAACCCTAATTTGGGGATTTGGGGGTTTTGTTGGTTTTTATGATTGTTAGTAATTATGTGATCATATGTCAGGAGGAGAATTCGTAGAGGAGGCTTTTTGATAACAACTGTTGAGATCGTCTGATTGTTTTGCATTCCAGGTAGGGTTTCCCTACTCAGTATTATTCACATATGTGTTGGTTGTGATCTATGTTTGTTGAGTATTATCATACGAGTATTGTGACGGTTGTTGGAATTATTTACTGCTGGTAGTTATGATTGATTGTATCTGTCTGTGGTATTCGGGGTGCATCCCTGGCTGAGTGGGATCACTTGCGGGAGTGGCTTCACGCCCATTATTCGCCTTCTGTGGAACCCGCCATAGAAAGGATGTGCACATTAATGGATTTGGGTTATTCGCTCTATGGTATGCGCGGGGCTTAGGTGGGAACGGCTGCGGTCCCCCACTGGCGGAGTGGAGTAACCTATTGCGACGGGTACTCTGGCAGGACTACACACTTTAGTGTGTAGTCGGTGATGGGGAGTTGATTGTGGAGTTTGGGTTATGTGACGGTTGAGATATGTTGGTTTATGTCTTATAGTAATTGTATATGTATGATTGTGTGAATAGTACTGGCCCCGTTTTATTGTTTTAAAAACTGTGGTGATCCATTCGGTGATGGTGAGAAGTGGTTGAGCAGGTATGAGTCGAGACATATGGGCTAGCTGGGATGTGTCACCTTCAGATGATAGAGTCTTCCGCTGTAGCTTGAGTAGTTTATCAGACATTTGTTTAGTTGTTTAGACAGTTGGCTTATGAACATGTAATCCGTATTTGGCAGTTTGGTTCTTGGATTGTATTCACCTTAAACTTTATACTATTTAAATGTTGTTTCTTTATTGTCTTTTGATTATCATTGCCTCGGGAAACCGAGATGGTAACAGCTTTATACCTGAGTGGTCCTGGTAAGGCACTTGGAGTATGAGGGTGTTACACCTGTCATGTCTATTGATCAAACCAATATCTACCTCCTTAGAGCATCTCCAATGATTAGCTACAACACAATGTAACTTGATTTGCCAACTCGGTTTTTTAAGCTATTTTGCTTTTAAGCTACAAACCGCTCCAATGAAAAGCTACATCATTTGTGCATCTTGTAGTTTATATGGGCCCTACTATTTAATTTTCCTCCAATAATTTTTTTTTACTTTTTTCTTTTTACATTCTCAGCATGTAGCTTGGTAGATCTACAATGCTTTCTAGCAACTCTTGTTTATTCCTTCTCCAATGGTAAGTGTTTTGTGTGGATTTTGCGCAAGGCGAAATCAGGTCAGGGTGATGTTGTGCAGGGTTAACTAGCTATAATTAGATTTCTGGTCAGGTTGATAGGGTACGACTTAAGCTGTAAATAAGATAATAGAAATAACAAGACAAACAATTTTGTACGTGGAAAACCCTTAAATGGGAAAAAACCACGGGCACCAAGCCAGGAGAGGATTTCACTATATGATTTGAGAGAATATTCTAATGATAACAATAATGCTTGTAATTCTAAGTAATATGTGTTCTTCTTCTTGTGTACGAATGATGTCCTCCTTCAGATCTCTCAAGTGTTCTTTATATAGCTTCCCATCTTGAACTATTTTGCATGATCAAGCATTGAAGGTGAATATTCTCCATAATTCTTTGGTAATAATTGCCAAATATATCCTTCTTAATTACCGTAATTACTGCATAATCTTTACACTTAATGCTGCGTATTTATTTCCTTTAATACACGCGGATTTGGTCAAATATTGTCCTGATATTTAGACCGTTGTCCTCTCCATGGCCTGGCGCCTGACTTCATGTGCCCTAAGAGCCTGGCAGTCAGGTTTAGATGAAATGCTGATAAGGGTGGTCTGCGGATTTCCAGGCCTAACAGTAAGCTACTTGCTTAAAATTTTACAAAAATTGCAAGCAAGGCCCTAAAAGTAACCATTGGAGATTCTCTTACCAACAGAGATCCTAAAGTGAAAGGAGATATCTAAAAGGGTGTCGCGAACAAGGTTATGCCGATGTTTTATACCAACAATACTAGATTTCCAGCACACGATACGGCATGATCCCCGTAAATATCCCTCTCAAAGACCCGAGAGCAAGCAGAGCATGGCCCATGCACCAAAAACAAAGGAATACCCAACCGATAGCGATAAAAACTAATAAAGTAGAAATATATGACAAGAGTAAACTAAATCAAGTTTGTGTTAGTGATAAAGAACTTGTAACCTCAAAGTAATAATATTTAATTAACTAATTTAGTTATAACTTGGAATTTGTATATGTTCACTTAAGAATCATGTTTAATTAACTAGTAGTTATAGCTGATGATATGAAGGTTTGCGAGCTCTTTGACGAGTGTTTTGGCAGGGATTTTACTGATCTAGAATGTCCTGCCAAGGATTTATATGTAAGGTGATCTAACTCAAACAACTCGCCTGACTAGTATAGTTAAGTGCAATAACAACTAATAAATAATGACACAAAGATTTTATACGTGGAAAAACCCTGGGAATAAGGGAAAAAACCACGGGCACCAAGCCAGGAGTGATTGTTACTATGATTTTAGGTAGCCTGATAGAGTATTGTTATATTAGGCGTGACAGGCGAATATATTGCTTAAGAATACAAAAGTGTAAATAAGAATGAGGGTATATATGATGATCCTTCTGATTTTGTCTTCTCTTCTATTTATACTTGATTTCTCCATCCTTCTTTATGCCGTTTAGGGTTTCCTGGTAAATAGGGAATGTGCCCTATTTACCCTGAGGTGGTTGTCATCTCTTCAACCGTTGCCTTTGACTATCTTTCATATCTTTTCTTCTTGAATTGGTCTTCCTTGTTTGTAGGGGACATATGTTAATTGCCTAGTCTCTGCCTGTTATGCCTGAGTTATTTTCCTCCCAGGTTGCTTGGTTGATTATCACCTGTCTTGTATCAACTCCTGCTTGGTGCCTATCCGTATTGAATAAATGCCTGGTTTCAGATGTCTTTTGTTTAGAACTTGTCTTTGGCTGTTGCATGGCCTGTAACAGGTCATGCAGGATACTTTTGGGCCCAACAATTGCCCCGTATCTGCTTATTCCATTATTGGGTCTGACCAGGAATAAGGAGATAAAAATTTGGGCCAGGCGAGTGATTTGTGCAGGGACTTTTTATCGGATTTAGAATTAGTGTTTGATTCAACTTCTTGTAACGGTTACTTGCCATAAATAGGGTAGGTTCACAAAACCCTAGGAGAGTCATGATTAGTCTCTACCACTTGCTTTTCTAGCCGTTTTGGATTTGCGGCTATAAATATCCTGCCTTTGCCGTGATTATCTTCACATTCCAATCTCCTAATTTTCTTCTTTCTCTTTCTAAAAAAATCTCTCTTTGCAAAAATTCATTTTCCAGAAAAATAATATATGGCTGGCGGTAGGAGAAGGACAACAACTTCCAAAGCTCCTACTGAGATTGAAAAAGCTCCTGTTGAAGTTGAAATGGTTCCTGCTGAGGTTGAGGAGGTCCCTGATATCATCCTTGAGGATGATGTGGTGGAGGTTGTTGCTGCCCCAGAGATTTTGTCCATGTCTTATAAGGGGGTTGAATATACTCCTATTAGGGCTTTGGCGGCTTCTTTTCATGAAGCTAATCAGCTGAAACCAGCTTTTGAGCATTATATAAAGGGCAGGGGTCTTATTCCTCATAGGGCTGAGGTTTGGATTCCTGAAAACGGTCCAGTCAGGGCTAACTGGAGCAGTCCAGGCTGGTTCTATATCTTTGAGTGGGCGTTCAGGGGTGGCTGTCAGCTTCCCCTTTCTCCTTTCATGACTGAGGTGATTAGGGCTATCAGGGTTCCCCCATTTCAACTCATGCCGATGGTCTGGAAAATTGTCCATTCTGTTGAGCACTTGTGTTCTAAGCACAAGTTGGTTATTACCTTGGATGACTTCAAGAATGTCTATCACCTGAAGAGTCATTCTCTTTGGAAGGTTTAATTTTCGAGTCGGTCGAAGATGGCTCATCTGATTACCAATTTTGATTCAGGGGATGATAAAGGATGGGCTCAAACCTATATGTTTATCAAGGATGATTCAATTGCCCCTGATCTGGACTATCTTAATTATCCAGCCGTTGAAGGAGGTAACTTTATGAACCGCCTGATATGAATTTTACTTCATAGAGTGGTGGTGGTGGAGGGAGGCTGCGATCCTGCTTGTGCTCCTGATTTTCTTTATCCTGGTTTGCATTCCTGCCTTTTAACTTGATCAGGTCTTTTAAATATCCTGATTTCAGCAGGTAGGCCACTTCCTTCCTCAGAGTGAAACAATCATCCGTGGTGTGTCCAATATCCATGTGAAATTCGCACCATTTTGAATTGTCTCTTCCGGGATTTGGATTTTCTACCTTCTGGGCCATCTATCATTTGTCCCCATGTTGTCAAGCCTCGGATCAATCTTGCGTAGTATCAACACAAAAGTTATGTTCGGAGATAGGTGGATAAACCTTAACCTTACCTTGATATTCATGAGTCGGGTTGACTTGATTGATCGGCCTGGAATATGGAGTAGGTCCGTAATTGTTCCCTCTGTTGCTTTTCCTATTGCTTTTTCATGATCCCTTGGTCCCTTTGGGTGATCCAAGCTTGTAGCTTTATCTTCTTCCGGCTGATGAAGGCAAGGGTCTTGGCCTAAACATCTTCGAAGGTGTGGCAAGGATACTTAGTGAGTTCATTGTATAAGTCACTATGTGGTAGTAACCCCTGTCTAAATGCCTCCTTTCTTTGTTCCAACGTCACACACTGGGTATAGATACTTTTTATTTGTTGAACCTTGCAAGGAATGTCCTAAGTGTTTCATCGGGCCTGTGTAACTCGGTAAAGGTCACTGGATCGTTTCTCCAACTCCCCGCTACTTGCGAATCTGCTGGTTGAAAGCGTTGATCGGGTTGGCAAAGGAATGGAATCTTGCCGGTGGCGGGTTGATGTACCATTGCGGGGCGGGGCGGTCAAGGTCGTCCCAAATCCCTTACACATGCAAACTTATCTCGAATTCGCCGGGAATGGATGCAGCCAACATTTTTCGCTTGTAAAGAGCCACGTGATTTTGTGGATCCGTGGTTCCATCATAGACCCTCATGGATGGAATTGTGAACTTCTTTGGTAGGTCTACTTTGGCTATTTTGTCTATGAAGGGTGAATCAAAGCATATTTGTCAAAAGGGCGACTTCTTCCATCTTGGCGGTACTCTGGTATCTTGTCAAATTTTTCATTGAGTTTCTTGATCTCTGAACTATCGCCATCATGATAGCTGCTGCAGATTCATCGGGTTTATCATCATTTTTCGGCTCTTCATCACCATCTACGTTAGTGATTGTAGGAGTATTTGGGCTCCCAAAACTGGAAAAATCAATGTTTTTGATAATTGATGAAAATGGGGTTCCTGGTTGGAATCTAGAGTCTGACCCTTAGGTTTTTTCCAGTTTTTGTTTCAGGGTTGACTCAGATTCTTTCAATTGCAGGATCTCTGCTTCAGTTTGGGCCACTTTTTCTTTCAGGCTTTCCAACTCAGCGATTTTCTGGAGAGCTGCATTCAATTGATCTTCAACGG
Organism: Silene latifolia; assembly: GCF_048544455.1. Taxonomy (NCBI): domain Eukaryota; kingdom Viridiplantae; phylum Streptophyta; class Magnoliopsida; order Caryophyllales; family Caryophyllaceae; genus Silene; species Silene latifolia. Next base: position 27,697,983 of record NC_133528.1, read on the forward strand.
TGGGTTGGGCCATTTTTGTAGGTTTTTAAGTTTTTGTAAGATGAGAAAAAAGGGTTTAAAGAGCTAGATGCCCCACGGTGGGCGCCAATTGTTTTGTGTGGATTTTGCGCAAGGCGAAATCAGGTCAGGGTGATGTTGTGCAGGGTTAACTAGCTCTAATTAGATTTCTGGTCAGGTTGACTGGGTACGACTTAAGCTGTAAATAAGATAATAGAAATAACAAGACAAACAATTTTGTACGTGGAAAACCCTTAAATGGGAAAAACCACGGGCACCAAGCCAAGAAAGGATTTCACTATATGATTTGAGAGAATATTCTAATGATAACAATAATGCTTGTAATTCTAAGTAATATGTGTTCTTCTTCTTGTGTACGATTGATGTCCTCCTTCAGATCTCTCAAGTGTTCTTTATATAGCTTCCCATCTTGAACGGCTGCATGATCAAGCATTGAAGGCTGAATATTCTCCATAATTGCTGGTAATAATTGCCAAATATATCCTTCTTAATTACCGTAATTACTGCATAATCTTTACACTTAATGCTGCGTATTTATTTCCTTTAATACACGCGGATTTGGTCAAATATTGTCCTGATATTTAGACCGTTGTCCTCTCCATGGCCTGGCGCCTGACTTCATGTGCCCTGAGAGCCTGACACCCTGAGAGCCTGGCAGTCAGGTTTAGATGAAATGCTGATCAGGGTGGTCTGCGGATTTCCAGGCCTAACAATTGCCCCTTATCTCCTTATTGGTAGTGCCAGGACGAAAAAATGAGGAGATAACTTCAATTTTGATAAGATCACCCAACGATTAATTTTCCCTGATCAGTTTCCTGTAACGGCTCTTTTTACTGCAACTGCTGACGCGTGGATATTTACTGCAACTTGCCTTAATGATTTTGCGGCTGAAACCCTAATCTTCTTTGCTATAAATACTTGGGTGCTTCATTAATTTGAACTCATCAACATAATTTCTTCGTCTTCTTTTTCTTAACTTTCTTTTTCTTCAGTTATCTTAATTCTCAACTTCCCAAATCTCTAATCAATCTTCCATAATTCTTCAAACAATGGCTGCAAAGAAAAAATCTACCAGGGCAGCGGTTTCTGCAACTCCTCCTCCTCAAAATCTTGAGGAAGTTTCCTCTGAAACTTTGCATGCCTCTTCTGCTGCTCCTTCTCCCACAGTAAATAAAACGAGTGATCCTCCATTGGAGATGATCTCAATATCTCATGGTGCTTTTCAATTTAAGCCCACGAAGGCTTTAAATGAAGTTCAGTCTCCTGCAAACCGTTTGAAGCCTGAGTTCGAAAAAATTTTGAAGGATAAGGGAATCATCCTCGCCGACGCTGAAGTCGGATCCTCGAGGATTCTCCCATCGGGCCGATGGGCTTGTCCTGGTTGGTTATGTATCCATGATTGGGCTTTCGGGGCGGTTTGTAAGCTTTCTTTCTCTCCTCTTATGGTTGAGGTTATTAAGGAAATTGGTGTCCCTTCTTATCAATTAATGCCGATGGTGTGGAAAGTTGTATGTTCTATTGAGAATCTCTGTAAAAAACACAATGTCTCTTTTTCTCTTGATGATTTGAAGACCTGTTATGCTATTAAAACAAACAGTCCTGGCCGCATAAGTTTTAAGGTCAGGCCGTCAACTACTCCCCTTCTGAGCAATTTAGACAGTGGCCATGATAAGGGGGGGGGCTGCTTTGGCTATATGTTTGTCAGGACCAATTCTGTGGGTCCTGACCTGGCGTATTTGAATCATGAGGCCTGTGTGGCTGGTGAGTCCTTTGATTTCTTTCTTTAACCTGCATGTTTTTCTTGTTAGTGAAAAAATGAGATGAAAATTGTTTTAGCAGGATTTTCAGTGATCTAGAGCGTCCTGCCAGGAATTTATATGTAGGGTGATCTAACTCGAATAACTTGCCTGATTGGTATAATTAAATGTAAAGCAAACTAACAAATAATGACACAAGGATTTTATACGTGGAAAAACCCTGGGAATAAGGGAAAAAACCACGGGCACCAAGCCAGGAGTGATTGTTACTATGATTTTGGATAGCCTGACAGAGTATTGTTATATCAGGCGTGACAGGCGAATATATTGCTTAAGAATACAAAGTATATGAGTAAAAGTGATGGTATCTCAGATGATCCTTCTTGTCTTCCCTTTCTTTCTATTTATAGGTGGTTGCTTTCAATCCCTTTGTGCCGTTTAGGTTTTCCTGGTAAATAGGGAATGTGCCCTATTTACCCGGAGATGGTTGCTTCTTTCTTAGCCGTTGCTTTGACTGCTCCCTATATCTTTGCCTTCTGGAATTGGTCTTCCTTTTTTATAGGGAACATATGAGATGCTTGTTTGTTTGCAATGGCCTGGTGCTTTATCTTTTCATTTCTTTGGTTATTTCTACTTTGTCTTCAATCAACTCTCGCTTAGTGCTGTCAATCTTGGAGTAATGCCTGGTTTTAGATCTCGGAGCCTGGAAGTTGTCTTTGGCTGTTGCCTGGCCTATGTCGGTCAGGCGGGATAATTTAGGGCCCAACAATTGCCCCTTATCTTCTTATTCCTTTATTGGGTCCGGCCAGGAATGAGGAGATAAAAATTTGGGCCGTGCAAGTGATTTGTGCGGGGACTTTCTATCGGATTCAGAATTTGAGTTTGCTTCAACTTCTTGTAACGTTTACTTGCCATAAATAGGGTAGGTTCACAAAACCCTAGGAGAGTCATGATTGATCTTAACCACTTGCTTTCATAGCCGTTATGGTTTTGCGGCTATAAATATCTTGTTTGTTTCGTGTATGTCTTCACATTCCAATCTCTAACTTTCTTCTTTCTCTTTCTAAAAAATTCTTCCTTTGCAAAAATTCATCTTTTAGAAAAAATAATATATGGCTGGTGGCAGGAGAAGGACAACGACTTCAAAAGCTCCGCCGAGGTTGAAAAAGTTCTGTTGAAGTTGAAATGGCCTGCCGAGGTTGAGGGGGTCCCCGAAGTCATTCCGAGGATGACGTGGTGGAGGTTGTTCCTCCTCCAGAGGTTCTGTCCATGTCTTATAAGGGGGTTGAGTATTCCCTTAATAAGGCTTTAGCGATCTCTTTCCATGAGGCTAATCAATCGAAACACTCGCTTTTGAGCATTATATAAAGGGCAGGGGTCTCATTCCTCATGGGGCTGAGGTTTGGATTCCTGAGAATGGTCCTATCAGGGCTAATTGGAGTAGCCCGGGTTGGTTCTGTATTTTTGAGTGGGCTTTCAGGGGTGGTGGTCAACTTCCCCTTTCTCCTTTATGGCCGAGGTGGTTAGGGCTATTAGGGTTCCTCCGTTTCAACTCATGCCAATGGTTTGGAAGATTGTCCATTCTATTGAGCATTTATGTTCTAAGCATAATTTGGTTATTACTCTGGATGATTTTAAGAATGTTTATCATCTGAAGAGTCATTCTCTTTGGGAGGTTCAATTTTCGAGTCGGGTCAAAGATGGCTCACCCGATCACCAATTTTGATTCGGGGGATGATAAAGGTGGGCTCGAGACTTATATGTTTATCAAGGTGATTCAATTGCCCCCGACTGGACTATCTCAATTATCCATTTGTTGAAGGAGGTAATCTTTCTTTTTCTGCATAATTTTTGTTTTGGTAATAGTATTTTTGGAGAGTTTACTTACTTTGCCCGTGTTTTCTTTTAGTAAATGATTGGGTGAATGATCCCGATCTTTGAGGGGTGGTGACCGGATAGCGAGCGTTTATGGCGTTACTGAAGAGGAGAGGGCTTGACCTGCCTGTGCTGGGGCAAGCTGCTATGCCTCGTTTTAAGAAGGCTAAGTTGAGCACTTATAAGCCTGTGAAGAGCACTAAGGTTCCAGGGGCATCTTCATCAGGGAGTAAGTTCTTTTGCTTGTTTTGTCATTTGTTTTCTGTATTGGATCCATGCTTTTATTATTGCCGATTTTAGAAACTCGTCGTGCGAGCTACCGGGGCTTCCGGGATTGCTAGTTTTGGTCTGTCTTTGGTGAAGGCGGGGTTTCTCAAATTACGGGGGAGAAGTCAAAGAGCGGTGAGGCAACGGGGGAGTGATAGTCTTTGTTCAAATTCGGGAATCGTGCGGGGAGCTCGGTTGGTATCGCTGAAAAGGTTGTGGATGAAAGTGATCGTCCGAGAAGAGGAAGAGAGTGGATGAGTCTTTGGGAGGAGTTCATGAGGTCAGGGGAGTCAGGGCTCGTATGGATGAGGTCCAGTTTGCTAAGGATCAAATTCAGGCTCAGGCTTTTGTGGTTGATGATCCTTATTTCAAGTATCAGGCAGAGGAGGCTTACGCTCGTGCTTTGGGCGCTATGTATCGTTCCGGGATTATCTTGCCAACCTGGTTACCATGCTTCGGGAGGTATATATTTTTTGTCTTTGTTTGTTGTGGGTTTTTGTGTGTGTTTTCTTTTTTTGTGGCTTAGATGGGCATTTTCTTTTGTTTTTAGAATGTTAATGATGTCCTTGAGGAGTGCTGTCAACTGGAATCAGTTCATGGTCTAAAAAATGCCTTGGATTGGGAGGTACAAATCTTGAAAAAAGATCTTTGACAAGTTTAAAGCGATTTGGAGGTGTCCAAGGCCGAGAATCATTCGTTGAAGGAGGATAATGAGGCGGGGAAGGCTCGGTTCTTTGGTGGAGTCTGCTAAGTGAAATCCGCTCGGGATGCCTTGAAAGCTCTTCGAGGCCAAGTTTGATATTGCCCAGGAGGAATTGAAGGTGAAAAGCGAGGCTATGCGGGAGCGATTAAAGGTAAATGAAGAATTGGTGTGGAGAGGGACGAGGTTCAGGCCAGGTATAAAGATGCTGCCCTGTATTTCTTTGGCAAGGGTCGTGTGGATGCTATGAAAGAGCCTGCTGAAGTCAGGCCTTTTTGGAATCCTGACCAGGAATTGGCTGATCTCAATACCACGTATCCTGAGCTTTGTAAGTTGCATGCTGATGAGGAGGTGGATTCTCCTCCATCCAAAGGGAAAAATAGTGATGTTGAAGGGGATGGAGATGAAGAAGAAGAGGCTGCTGATGAGGGGATTGGCTCTGCTACTGTGTCCAAGGTGGGCTAGTTTGAAATATTTATATTTTTTTTGTTTGTGTTGTTTTGGCCTATTCAGGGGGGGATGTTCCCTGAACAAATGATTTAGGATTTGTTTTGGTTTTGTTGGCTTTGCTGAATGAACGGTGTGTTCTTTTTGCACAGGAAGGATGTGTTCTGGGTAGGTTTGAATATATATGTCCTTTTCCTTCTTGATTTTTTTTTGTTTTTGACTGGAATTTGTACTGTATATTCATGTGATATTTTTGTTAGAATAATGCTGTCGGGAGGGCTTATGGCCCTCATTCCTGTGTTTATGGGGAATGGTGGCTTTTTTGCACTGTCGGGAGGGCTTTTAAGAATGAGGGTGGTTGCGGTCGGGAGGGCTTATGGCCCTCGGCTGTCGGGAGGGCTTTTTTGACAAGTACTATGGTCTATTCCACCTTTGTACTTGTCTTTTTATATCTTGAGCTCGGTTTATTTTTCGGGTCAGGCGGCGGGTGCCAAATTAGAGCATTTTTAGAAATCTTTGTTCGGGTTGGGTGGAGTGGCCCTCAATCCGAACATTTGTTTAAGCCTAAAGTATAACATATAATAAGTAAAAAGAAGGCGTAAAACAAGTTTTCAGGATTTGAAATAAAGTTTTAGGTGAAATTAAGAATGGTAGGCAAGTAATTTAGCACATAGCAGGTATGAAACTTAGCACATGTATATAGGGTGAGTAGTTTTACCGCTTCTCGGATATGAAATAGTTTTAAGTGGAGAATGTTCCAAGATCGGGGGATCATTTCTCCTTCCAAAGTTTGTAGCCTGTAAGCTCCTTGTCCCACTATTGAATCAATTAAGTACGGGCCTTCCCATGTAGGGGCTAGTTTGCCTGCATTCTTTTCTCTGGTGTTGGGGAAAACTTTCCTTAATACCAGGTCTCCTTCTGAATAATACTCGATATTGACATTTTTGTTGTAACTCCGGCTCCGTATCTGTTGGTAGGCGGCTATCCCGACTTTGGCCGCATCTCTCGGTTCCTCGTTAAGAGTAGGTTATCTTGTAATAGAGGTCTGTTTTCTTGTATTGTGTTCAGGCCGCTTCGGTAGTTGGCACATGAATTTGTTGGTATTACTCGCTTCTGACCATAGACCAGGGAATATGGTGTTTGGCCTGTGGTGTTTTGGGTGTGGTCTGTCGGCCCCATAGAACTAGGGGAGCTCTTCCGCCCATCTTCCTTTTCTTCTTTTCAGCTTTTTCTTGCAACTGATTACTACTTTGTTGCTTGATTCGCTTGGCCGTTGGCTTTAGGGTAGCCTGGTGTAGATGTGACTAAATTGATATTCCATTGTGCACTGAGAAATTATTTGTTCTTTTTCCCACAAATTGTGTCCCATTATCACAGACTATTTCTGAAGGTATTCCATATCTACATATGATATTTTTTTTGATGAATGATATGACATCTTTTTCTTTGACTTACTGTAAGAGTCCGCCTCTATCCATTTGGAAAAGTAGTCAGTCATTGCTAGCATAAAGACTTTTTGTCCGGGCGCTGGGGTAGCTTTCCTACTATGTCCATGCCCCATTTCATGAATGGCCAGGGGGCCGAGATGGAATGTAGTAGTTCTGATGGTTGATGGATATAGGGGGAATGGATTTGACAGGCTTCACATTTCGAGCTGTATGCTATGCAGTCAGCTCTCAGGGTTGGCCAGAAGTAGCCTGTCCTGAGAATTTTGCTTGCCAGGCTTCTTCCACCTTTATGATTTCCGCAGTAGCCATTATGTATGTCTTCTATAACCTGGCTGGCTTCATTTGGTTCCAGGCAACGTAAGTAAGGTCCAGCCTGAGACTTTTTAAACAAGGTGTTATTTATAATGGTATAAGTGGATGCTTTGATTTTCAGGGCCCTTGCTTCGTTTTTATTTGCGGGGAGTACCCCGTAGGAACCAATCATAGTAAGGTTTAGTCCAGGAATTTGTATCTTCCTGAATAGGGCAAATTCGTTCAGGCTTTTCTATGGTTGGTTCCAGCAGGTGGACGATGGGTATTTTGTCAAACACAAAGCAGGTGAAATTTGATCCCAGTGGCTAGGGCATCCGCCTGGGTATTTAAGTCCCTTGGTATTTGGTCGATGTCAAAGGTTTTGAATTTTTTGCAAAGGTTTTTGACATATTCCAAATAGAGTATCATTTTTGAATCTTTTGCAGCATATACTCCTTTAACTTGATTGGAAATTAAAAGAGAGTCAGTTTTTACCTTGAGGTTTGCTACACCGAGTTCTATACATACCTTTAATCCAGCAATCAGGGCTTCATATTCAGCCTCATTATTCGTGGCTTTGAACTCACAACTAACGGCACTGTGCAATCGGGTCTCCTGTGGTGATTTTAGGACTAATCCTAGGCCAGTGCCTTTCATATTTGTTGCCCCATCTACATGGAGAATCCATTCCTGATCTGTTTTTTGTGTGTCAAGAAGGTTGACCTCTTTTATGAGGTCTGGTTCTAGGGTAGGACTGAATTCAGCCACGAAGTCTGCTAGTGCCTGAGACTTAATTGCCGTCCTGGGTTCAAAGGTTATATCATAGGTCTTTGATTTGTCCGACCATTTTGCCATTTCGCTCGACAACTCAGGCCTTCTCAGGACAGATTTGATAGGCAAGTTGGTTCTTACAATGATTGGGTGACTTTCAAAATAAGGTCGAAGTTTAGTACAGGACATTACTAAAGCAAGTACATATTTTTCAAGTAGGCCATACCTGGTTTCTGCATCTAGGAGACTTTTGCTTACATAGTAGACTGGATGTTGTTGGCCATCAATTTCTTTGGTCAGGACTCCACTTATTCTTTGTTTCGTGGTGATAGGTAGACGTCGGGGTTCTCCTTTGTCTGGTTTGGCAAGTAACGGAGGTGTAGTCAGGTATGTTTTGAGTTCTGGAAGGTGACTCATGTTCGGGCAACCACTTGAATGCTTTGTTCTTCCTGAGTAGGTCATAGAATGCCTTGCATCGATCGATGATCCGGAAATGAATCTATTCAGGGTGCAACTCGTCTGTCGGTTTTTGAATATCTTTGGTCGACTTGGGGGATTCTAGTTCTAGTATGGCTCTTATTTGTTATGGGCTAGCTTCTATTCCTCTTTTGGTCACCGTGTACCCCAAGAATTTTCCTGAGGATACCCCGAAATGGCATTTGGATGGATTGAGTTTCATATTGAAATCTTCTAGGATTTTAAAGGCTGTTTCCAAGTCCCCGACATGATCTTGACTTTCTTTGATTTATCTACCATGTCATCAATATAGACTTCCATGGTGTCCCCTATTTGATCTTTGAACATTGTGTTGACCCGGGCGTTGGTATGTCGCCCGCATTTTTCAGGCCAAAAGGCATTTGTGTAGCAAGATATGCCTCTTTCTCGTGATAAATGCAAAGTATGTTCTGATCAGATGGGTGCATGTTTGATTTGGTTGAATCCACTTGAGGCATCCATGAATGTCAGGAGTTCATGTCTCTTTGTGGCATCCACCATTGCATCTATGTGTGGGAGTGGAAAATGGTCTTTTGGACAGGCTTTATTGAGGTCTGTGTAATCTACACAGACTCTCCACTTGCCATTCTTCTTTTGAACCACCACTATGTTGGCTAGCCGGTGGGGTACATGACTTCTCTTATCATCCCCATGTCCAGTAGTTTGTCTACTTCTTCATTGATGATGGCATGTCTTTCAGCGGCAAATTTTCTTCTTTTCTGCTGGACAGGCTTATAAGACTCATCAACATTTAGTTTATGTGTAATAATATTGGCATCTATTCCGGTCATATCAAAATGTGACCAGGCAAAACATGAAGATTTACTTTTAAGAAAACTTACTAATTTGGCCCGATATTGTCGGGGACATCAGATCCTACCAAGTACATGCCTGTCAGGGTACTCGGGGTCTAAAATTACTTGATCTGTTTCCATTTTGGTTTTCGCCACATGAGTTGTCTGACAGGTACTGTAATTGCTAGGCGAGGGACTTACCTGTCTTGGAAGGCTTCAATGCCTCAGTATAACATTCCTGGGCAGATTTTTGTTCACCTTTAATGGTTGTTACTCCCCATTCTGTTGGTATTTTGATGCATTGGTGATAGGTAGAGGGTATGGCTCTTATGTTGTGGATCCATGGCCTTCCCAATATAGCATTATAGGATGACAGAGCGAGTCCAGGACTCCAAATCTTTCATATGAAGATACTCCTTCCACATATGTGGGTAGGTGTATTTCTCCTAGTGTGTTTCTTGTTTCTCCACTGAATCCTACTAGGACATTAGACTTCTTTATGATTTGGCTCTCATCAATCTTCATTGCTTTAAGGACATCGAGCATGATCGGGTTTCTTGAATCGCCTCCATCTACCAGGATTCTCATGACACGTGCGGTCCCTATTTGCATGGTGATTACCAAGCTGTCATGGTGGAGGTCCTGGAATGCCCCGCATATCGGTGTCGTCAAAAGTAATTTGAGGTAAATTGATAGATTTAAAAGGAGATTTCATTTTTGACTCCATGGCAATTTTCTTAGCAAATTTGAACTGGTCGGGCCACAAATTTCGATCCTCCATTGATGAATTTGACTTCATAAATGGGTGGTGCAGGGGTAGGTCACGTTTCGCCTTTTGTGTGTTTCTTCTTGTTCCGTCATCTTCCTTGTTCTTTGTTTGCATCAAGTCTTTCAGGTATCCTTTCTTTAGCAGGTAAGCCACTTGTCTCCGTAATCCCAGGCATTCTTCTGTTGTGTGACCTATGTCCATGTGAAATTCACATCACCTGGTGGTGTCCTTTCTTGAGTTGGGGTTGTCTGACTTCTTTGGCCACTTGACAATGTCTCCCATATGGTCAAGCCTCTTGATTAATCCTGCAATGTCAACAGAGAAGTTATATTCCTGGACAGGAGGATAAGTATAGGAGTTACCTCGTTGTTCATGTGTATAGTTGACTTCTGATCTGTCAGGTCTTGTGTAGGGACATGGCCTGGAATTGCTTCCTTTGTTGTTAAAGCTTTTCCTGTTGGTTTTGTCATATCCTGAGTTATTGTCAGCATTATCTGCCTTGTAGCCTTTGTCTTCTTCCAGCCTAATATAGCCTATGGCTAATGCTTGGACATCTTCAAAGGTATGACAGGGCTTCATGGTCATTTCATCATAAAAGTCACTGTCCAGGGGTAGCCCTTGCCTGAAAGCTTCAATGGCTGTTCCAACATCACATCTGGGGATTGACACTTTTTCTTTGTTGAATCTTGTCATGTATGATCTGATTGATTCTCCAGGCTTCTGTTTAACCCTGTACAGGTCACTGGATCTCTTCTCTAGTTCCCTACTGCTGGCAAACTGATGATTGAAAGAATTGACCAGGTCAGCAAAGGACTTGATGCTTCCATTTGGCAGGTTTATGTACCATTGCAAGGCAGGTCCATTCAGAGTTGTTCCAAATCCCTTACACATGCAGACTTGACGTAGTTCATGGGAATTGATCTTTGCCAAAGCATTCTTTGCTTGTAATAGGCAACATGGTTTTGTGGATTAGTGGTTCCATCATAGATTCTCATTGAGGGAATCACAAACTTCTTTGGTAGGTCTGTTTTTGCTATTTCATCCACGAAGGAGAATCAAAGCATAGCTTTCGGATTTGCTTCTTCAATTGGGGTAGGAACTCCTGGGATCTTTTCAAATCTCTCATGAAGTTTTTGGATTTCCTGGAGCATAGCCATCATAATGGCTGTGTTAGTCTGATCTTGGAGTTCTTGATTTTGGAGTTCTCCTGAGTATGTTTCTTCTCCTGCTTTGGATGGGGTTGGAGTACCAATATTGGAGAAGTCAATGTTCCTTATGATGGAGTAGAATGGTGTGCCAGGCTGGACTTTCAATTTTGATCCTGAAGCTTTTTCTCCCAACTGTATCTTTAGGTGGATTCGATTCTTTCAATTTTGCCACTTGACTTCAAACTGTATCATTTTTGTTTGATTGTTCCATCTCCAACAATCATTGTTGTTTGCGTGACTAATTGTTGCTCAATGCTATCTCCTGCCATTTTTTCTTAGTTTTTTGTGGTATTTTGATGGTGGGCTTTTGATTATTTTTGAGTTAGATGCCCCACGGTGGGCGCCAATTGTTTTAGCAGGATTTTCAGTGATCTAGAGCGTCCTGCCAGGAATTTATATGTAGGGTGATCTAACTCGAATAACTTGCCTGATTGGTATAATTAAATGTAAAGCAAACTAACAAATAATGACACAAGGATTTTATACGTGGAAAAACCCTGGGAATAAGGGAAAAAACCACGGGCACCAAGCCAGGAGTGATTGTTACTATGATTTTGGATAGCCTGTGAGTATTGTTATATCAGGCGTGACAGGCGAATATATTGCTTAAGAATACAAAGTATATGAGTAAAAGTGATGGTATCTCAGATGATCCTTCTTGTCTTCCCTTTCTTTCTATTTATAGGTGGTTGCTTTCAATCCCTTTGTGCCGTTTAGGTTTTCCTGGTAAATAGGGAATGTGCCCTATTTACCCGGAGATGGTTGCTTCTTTCTTAGCCGTTGCTTTGACTGCTCCCTATATCTTTGCCTTCTGGAATTGGTCTTCCTTTTTTATAGGGAACATATGAGACTGCTTGTTTGTTGCCTGCAATGGCCTGGTGCTTTATCTTTTCAAGTTTGGTTATTTCTACTTTGTCTTCAATCAACTCCTGCTTAGTGCCTGTCAATCTTGGAGTAATGCCTGGTTTTAGATCTCTGGAGCCTGGAAGTTGTCTTTGGCTGTTGCCTGGCCTATGTCAGGTCAGGCAGGATAATTTAGGGCCCAACAAAAATAATAAGTCATACCTCTTATGTGTGCAATTGATGACTGGGTTACTGAAACTGAGTACCCTACTCCCAATGTCTCTGCTTTCCTCGCTATCCCTCCTTTGGAGAGGTCTTGGCCTCTTTGTTGTGGGGTTGGTCATCTTCCTCGCTGTTTGAAGGCTGACGGTGCTCCCGTGGTCGCTAAAGCGTCGTGGGTCTTTGGTGCCAAGCACTTCAGCGATAAGTCTTTTTGATCTTTCCTTTCTTTCTACCTGGACTTCCGATAATACTTGGTTTATATTCTTGATATAGCATTTCATGTTGCGACTACCAGGTCGTCTATTCGTCTTGCCAGGTTTGGTATGGCTGACCTCTCAGCCAGGCTGGCTAAGATTAAGGAGGAAGGTCCTCAGGGGAGCGGGGATACTGAACCTGTCATTGACTTGACTGAGCAGTCCGATGCTACCAAGGTCACTCTCGCACTCTTGTCCTGTTTGGAACAAGTTTGAGCCCCAAAAAAGGAAAATTGAAGATGTTGATATTTACCCCGGTTAGGGAGGTGAGAGCCGGGTGGAAAATATGGAGGTGCTAGGGTGAAGATCAAGGACTATGCGGCTTCTAAATCGGATGTCATGCTCACCCTTGACCTGTTGAGACCGCTACTCGGCGGTTGCTTGATGGATCATTGATCGACCTCTTGGTGGTGCCCTGGCTCTTTGTAAGGGAGGTATGTTGGAATCATTTCCATGTGTTTTGTTCTTGGTAGTCTTCTATTGTTGGTATAAGTTACTCATACTTTTCTTATCTTTGGTCAGGGTGCCGCGACCTGTCTCCATAATGCCTATCAGGCTACTTCTTTGGTAGCGGATTGATCGATGAGATCAGATTATGATAGGTTCAAGTCCGAGCTGGAATTTGCAAGGGCGACTTGGCCGCCAAGATCGCCGATTTGACAAGAGTGCAGGTGAGAGGGATCTTGCTAAGACCGAGGCGCCTTCAAGCATGCGGCATTGTTGGAGGCCCTGGATAGGAATGAAGAGCTTACCCAGAAGAGGGATGACTTGGAGTTCAAGTTGGATGATGCCTCCCTCTATTTCTACATTAAGGGAAGGGCGGCTGCCATGTCGGAGCCTGTCGAGGCCAGGGCAAAATGGGACCCCGTGAGATGGCTTTTTTTGCCGAAGTATCCCGACCGCATAACTTGGAGAATGAACAGGAGGTCGACTCTCCGGGGAGCAGCGGGCGTTGAGGTGAGCCGGCTAAGAGTGGGGAGCGGGTTGTTGATGCCGCCGCTTTCAAGAGAAGCGATAATATTTAATAATTTTCAGTTGGTATTTTGGCCCATCCAGGGGGGATGTCCCTGGACAAACATTATTTTGGTTTTCCTGTTTTGGGTCAGGGGGGCTCTCTCTGGCCTTTATGAATAGTTCGGTACCTTTGCCCCGGGGGTAAGGGTTTATTAATATAGACATGATGGCCTTCTTTTGGCTGATTTCACTTTTTGTCTTTGCTTGATTTGTGAGTTTCATCCTGTTGGACCTGTCGAATATTTTGTTTGCATGATTTTGGCTAAATAACTTGCACATTTTTGTTTCAATTTTTTGTCATAAGTATTTCAACCAAGTATAGTTTTTTGCTATAATGGTTGAAAGGGTGGGAAATCTGGCCTGTCAGGAGGGCTTATGTCTCCTGCCTGGCTGGAGGGCTTGGTATTCGGCCTGTCGAGAGGGCATTTTAGACTGATGGTCGGGATAAAACACCCTTGCACCGTCTTCTTTGCGTCCAGCCGGTTGTTATCCGTGGCAGTAAACCTAGTCAGGTCAGGCAATTATTTCATGCCTGATTGGTCCTGACTTTTTACTGTATCCGGTGATGGTTACCAACTCGTTAGGCACAATTAAGTGCAAAATTTTTTGTTTCAGGAATATATAGTAGAGTAGCCCTCAATCCTGAATATTTATGCGTATAATCTTTTATCATGTATAATTGTTCAGGATTCATAAGGTAAATAGATGGGTTAGTTGAACAGGTATAAGATACAGACAAGTCATATAAAGCATGTAGTTCATCACATAGCACATCAGGTTGAGTAGTGATTGAATTTGTACCTGACTGTAGCCTAATCTGATCTTTATATATGGAATAGTTTTAAATGAGTTACATTCCAGGATCTTGGGATCATTTCCCCTTCTAGTGTTTGGAGCCTGTATGCTCCTTGTCCAACAATTGAATCAATTAAGTAAGGGCCTTCCCATGTGGGAGCTAGCTTGCCTGCTGATTTTTACTTTTTATTTGGAAATACTTTGCGTAGGACAAGGTCTCCTTCTTTGAAGACCCCGACCCGACGTTTTTATTGTAAGTCCCGGCAACCGCTTGTTGATATGATGCCATCCCGATTTTGGCGGCGTCTCTTAGTTCTTCGTTAGGACTAAGTTATCTTGCATCGGTCTTTGTTTGTTTCAACGTTGTTCAGCCGGATCCGGATGTTGGTACTCGTATTTCTGCAGGGGATGACACCGCAGCCATACACCAGGGAGTAAGGTGTTTGGCCTGTCGCAGTTTTTGGAGTTGTCCTGTCTGCCCATAGTACTAATGGAAGTTCTTCAGCCCATCTGCCTCGTCTTCTTTTCACCTTGTTGCTTGACTCTGCCAGGCCATTAGCTTTTGGGTATCCAGGGGTTGATGTTACCAGGTTGATGTTCCATTCTTGGCAGAATGCATGGGTCCTTTTACCCACGAATTGAGTTCCATTGTCACATACTATTTCTGATGGGACTTCATATCTGCAAATAATGTTTGTCCTGATGAAGGATATTACTTCTTTTTCGGTTACTTGCCTGTAAGAGTCAGCCTCGATCCACTTAGAGAAGTAATCAGTCATGGTTAACATGAAGACTTTTTGCCATGGAGCTACAGGCAGTTTTCCCACAATGTTCATGCCCCACTTTATAAATGGCCAGGGCGCGGAAATTGAATGAAGGAGTTCAGATGGCTGATGTATGATTGGTGCATGGATTTGGCAAGCTTCGCATTTCGAAGAGTATTCCAGCGATCACCCTCAGCGTAGGCGATGTAGCTTTGTCCTAAGAACTTTGCTTGCCAGGCTCTTTCCTCCTTTATGATTGCCACAGTGTCCATCATGTATTTCTTGAAGTACTAGCTTGGCTTCGTTAGGCTCCAAGCATCTCAGGTAGGGTCCAGCCTGCGATCTCTTGAACAAGGTGTTATTGATGATAGCATAAGATGAAGCTCTAATTCTAAAGGCCCTTGCCTCATGTCTTCCCTGAGGTAGTGTTCCTCGGAGAAACCAATCATAATAAGGTTTAGTCCAAGAGTTACTGTCCTGATTGATGGGTTGACTGTTCGGGTTTCTTTGATAATAGGTTCTAATAAGTGCACAATTGGTATTTTATCAAAAATAGCAGGGGTAAAGTTTGAACCTAGGCTGGCGAGCATCACCAGGTATTCGTGTCTCTAGGTATTTGATCGATATCAAATGAAGGAAATTTAGCGGTAAGGTCTTTTGCATGTTCTAAATACGAAATCATTTTTGCATCCTTAGCCGTATAAATTCCCTTTATTTGATTGGCAATTAAGAGTGAATCAGTTTTTACCTTTAGGTTTTGAACACCGAGTTCTAGACATACCTTTAAGCCTGCTATCAGGGCTTCATATTCTGCTTCGTTGTTGGTAGCTTTGAACTCACAGCTTACAGCCTGAGCTATTACATCTCCCTGGGGTGATTTAAGTACTAATCCTAACCTTGTCCCCCTGGCATTGGATGCCCCATATATGAACAAGGTCCATTCTTGGTCTAGGGTTTTATTTTCTAGTTGGTTGACCTCTTTTATTAGGTCTGGTTGTGTTAGGGTCAAGTCACCACAAAAGTCTGCTAGGGCTCTGCGATTTGATCGCGCCCGGGTTCAAAGGAGATGTCATATGTACTAATCAGACTCGACCATTTGGCCATCCTGTCTCGAAAGTTCAGCTTACGTGGGACAGACTTTATGGGTAAGTTGGTCCGACTATAATTGGGTGACTTTCAAAATAAGGTCTCACTTGGTACACGACATTATCAATGCTAAAACATATTTTTCAAGTAGTCCATACCTCAACTCAGCATCTAGCAGGCTTTTACTTACATAGTAGATGGATGTTCCGCCGTCTGTTCTTTTACCAGATCGCATGATTTTGTGTCGGTGATGAGATAGGTATATCGACAAAGGTTCTCCTTTTTCTCGGTTTAGCCGATAAGGGTGGAGATGATAAATAGGATTTTAGATCCTGAAAAGTCGCCTCATGCTCGTCCGTCCACCTTTGGAATTGTTTATTTTTCCGAGTAAGTTATAGAATGTCTTGCATCTTTCAAAAGATCTTGATATAAAGCGGTTCAGGGCAGCTACCCGGCCTGTCAATTTTTGGATATCCTTGACAGACTTGGGTGACTGTAGTTCCAGGATGGCCTTTATTTGTTCAGGGCTTGCTTCTATGCCTCTTTTTGTGACCATATATCCAAGAAATTTGCCTACAGAGACCCCAAAGTGGCATTTTGCAGGGTTCAGCTTCATGTTATATTTTTGTAATATCTCAAATGCTACTTCCAGGTGCTTCACATGATCTTTTGCATTCTTGGATTTCACCACCATGTCATCTATGTATACTTCCATGATGTCACCTATCTGGTCTTTAAACATCATGTTGACCAGGCGCTGGTACGTTGCCCCTGCATTCTTCAGCCGAAAGGCATGGCGGTGTAACAAAGATATGCCTCGGTCTGTAATGAATGCAGTACTCTCCTGGTCAGAAGGGTGCATCTTTATTTGATTGAATCCGCTGGAAGCATCCATGAATGTTAGCATCTCGTGACCTGCTGTTGCGTCTACCAAGGCATCAATATGAGGCAGGGGGAACGGATCTTTAGGACAGGCTTTGTTTAGGTAAGTGTAGTCTACGCAGAATCTCCACTTTCCATTCTTTTTCTGCACGACAACTACATTAGCCAGCCACTCAGGGTATATTACTTCCCTGATCATCCCCATATCCAGGAGTTTTTCTACTTCTTCATTTATTATGGTATTTCTTTGTTTGCAAATTTGCGCCTTTTCATTGCACAGGCTTAAAAGATGGGTCAACATTGAGCTTATGAGTAATAATATCGCGCTAATTCCGGTCATATCAAAATGTGACCAAGCAAACCAAGATGATTTATTTTTAAGAAATTTCACCGATTCGGGCCCGACACTATCCGGTGCGTCGGATCCTATTAAAACATACTGTCGGGGTACTCGGGGTCTAGAATTACCGATCTGTTTCCATTCGGGAGGTACTACATACGTGCTCTCGACGGCATCATTTGTAATTGCTATGCCGGGGACTTACCCGCCTTGGGAGGCTTCAAGGTGATGTGTAGCATTCTGGGCTGTCTTGTGATCCCCTTTGATTGTGGCTATGCCCCAGTCTGTTGGTATCTTGATGCACTTTGGTGATAGGTTGAAGGTACGGCCTTGACGTTGTGAATCCAGGGTCCGCCCGGGATGGCGTTGTAGGATGACAAGCGTCAAGGACCCCAAACTTTTCGTAGGATGAGACTCCTTCCACATAGGTTGGGAGGTGGATCTCTCCTAGAGTGCTCCCTGGTTTCTCCACCGAACCCTACTAGAACGCTGGATTTTTTGGTGATTTGATCCTCGTTTATCTTCATGGCTTTCGACGTCAAGCATGATCAGATTTCTTGAGCTACCTCCATCTACCAGGATTCTTCTTCGTGGTGTTCTAATCTGCATAGAGATGACCAAGCCATCGTGATGAACATCAGGGATGCCCACTAGGTCACAATCATTGAAAGTGATTGTTGAACTGGATCCGGCTTGCGGGGTGACACGGTCCTTGGTGTCCTGGCTATCTTTTTTTTGTCGCCGAGCTTGTCGGGCCACAAATTTATGAACCGCCTGATATGAATTTTACTTCATAGAGTGGTGGTGGTGGAGGGAGGCTGCGATCTCGCTTGTGCTCGATTTTCTTTATCCTGGTTTGCATTCCCGCCTTTTAACTTGATCAGGTCTTTTAAATATCCTGATTTCAGCAGGTAGGCCACTTCCGTCCTCAGAGTGAAACAATCATCCGTGGTGTGTCCAATATCCATGTGAAATTCGCACCATTTTGAATTGTCTCTTCTGGGATTTGGATTTTCTACCTTCCTGGGCCATCTATCAGCTGTCCCCATGTTGTCAAGCCTCTGGATCAATCTTGCAGTATCAACACAAAAGTTATGTTCGGAGATAGGTGGATAAACCTTAACCTTACCTTGATATTCATGAGTCAGGTTGACTTCTGATTGATCTGGCCTGGAATATGGAGTAGGTCTGTAATTAATCCCTCTGTTGCTTTTCCTATTGCTTTTTTCATGATCCCTTGGTCCACTGGGTGATCCAAGCTTGTAGCTTTTATCTTCTTCCAGCATGATGAAGGCAAGGGTCTTGGCCTAAACATCTTCGAAGGTGTGGCAAGGATACTTAGTGAGTTCATTGTATAAGTCACTATGTGGTAGTAACCCCTGTCTAAATGCCTCCACTGCTGTTCCAACGTCACACCTGGGTATAGATACTTTTTATTTGTTGAACCTTGCAAGGAATGTCCTAAGTGTTTCATCAGGCTTCTGTGTAACTCGGTAAAGGTCACTGGATCGTTTCTCCAACTCCCTACTACTTGCGAACTGCTGGTTGAAACTGTTGATCAGGTTGGCAAAGGAATGGATACTGCCAGTAGGCAAGTTGATGTACCATTGCAGGGCAGGGCCAGTCAAGGTCGTCCCAAATCCCTTACACATACAAACTTATCTGAATTCGCTGGGAATGGATGCAGCCAACATTTTCTGCTTGTAAAGAGCCACGTGATTTTGTGGATCCGTGGTTCCATCATAGACCCTCATGGATGGAATTGTGAACTTCTTTGGTAGGTCTACTTTGGCTATTTCGTCTATGAACGGTGAATCAAAGATAGTCGGGCGACTTCTTCCATCCGCGGTACTCCTGGTATCTTGTCAAATTTTTCATTGAGTTTCTTGATCTCCTGAACTACTGCCATCATGATAGCTGCTGCAGATTCATCAGCTTTATCATCATTTTTTGGCTCTTCATCACCATCTACGTTAGTGATTGTAGGAGTATTTGGGCTCCCAAAACTGGAAAAATCAATGTTTTTGATAATTGATGAAAATGGGGTTCCTGGTTGGAATCTAGAGCCTGACCCTTAGGTTTTTTCCAGTTTTTGTTTCAGGGTTGACTCAGATTCTTTCAATTGCAGGATCTCTACTTCAGTTTGGGCCACTTTTTCTTTCAGGCTTTCCAACTCAGCGATTTTCTGGAGAGCTGCATTCAATTGATCTTCAACGGTGGGTTGGGCCATTTTTGTAGGTTTTTAAGTTTTTGTAAGATGAGAAAAAAGGGTTTAAAGAGCTAGATGCCCCACGGTGGGCGCCAATTGTTTTGTGTGGATTTTGCGCAAGGCGAAATCAGGTCAGGGTGATGTTGTGCAGGGTTAACTAGCTCTAATTAGATTTCTGGTCAGGTTGACAGGGTACGACTTAAGCTGTAAATAAGATAATAGAAATAACAAGACAAACAATTTTGTACGTGGAAAACCCTTAAATGGGAAAAACCACGGGCACCAAGCCAAGAGAGGATTTCACTATATGATTTGAGAGAATATTCTAATGATAACAATAATGCTTGTAATTCTAAGTAATATGTGTTCTTCTTCTTGTGTACGATTGATGTCCTCCTTCAGATCTCTCAAGTGTTCTTTATATAGCTTCCCATCTTGAACGGCTGCATGATCAAGCATTGAAGGCTGAATATTCTCCATAATTGCTGGTAATAATTGCCAAATATATCCTTCTTAATTACCGTAATTACTGCATAATCTTTACACTTAATGCTGCGTATTTATTTCCTTTAATACACGCGGATTTGGTCAAATATTGTCCTGATATTTAGACCGTTGTCCTCTCCATGGCCTGGCGCCTGACTTCATGTGCCCTAAGAGCCTGGCAGTCAGGTTTAGATGAAATGCTGATCAGGGTGGTCTGCGGATTTCCAGGCCTAACAGTAAGCTACTTGCTTAAAATTTTACAAAAATTGCAAGCAAGGCCCTAAAAGTAACCATTGGAGATGCTCTTACCAACAGAGATCCTAAAGTGAAAGGAGATATCTAAAAGGGTGTCGCGAACAAGGTTATGCCGATGTTTTATACCAACAATACTAGATTTCCAGCACACGATACGGCATGATCCCCGTAAATATCCCTCTCAAAGACCCGAGAGCAAGCAGAGCATGGCCCACGCACCAAAAACAAAGGAATACCCAACCGATAGCGATAAAAACTAATAAAGTAGAAATATATGACAAGAGTAAACTAAATCAAGTTTGTGTTAGTGATAAAGAACTTGTAACCTCAAAGTAATAATATTTAATCAACTAATTTAGTTATAACTTGGAATTTGTGTATGTTCACTTAAGAATCATGTTTAATTAACTAGTAGTTATAGCTGATGATATGAAGGTTTGCGAGCTCTTTGACGAGTGTTTTGGCAGGGATTTTACTAATCTAGAATGTCCTGCCAAGGATTTATATGTAAGGTGATCTAACTCAAACAACTCGCCTGACTAGTTTAGTTAAGTGCAATAACAACTAATAAATAATGACACAAAGATTTTATACGTGGAAAAACCCTGGGAATAAGGGAAAAAACCACGGGCACCAAGCCAGGAGTGATTGTTACTATGATTTTAGGTAGCCTGATAGAGTATTGTTATATTAGGCGTGACAGGCGAATATATTGCTTAAGAATACAAAAGTGTAAATAAGAATGAGGGTATATATGATGATCCTTCTGATTTTGTCTTCTCTTCTATTTATACTTGATTTCTCCATCCTTCTTTATGCCGTTTAGGGTTTCCTGGTAAATAGGGAATGTGCCCTATTTACCCTAAGGTGGTTGTCATCTCTTCAACCGTTGCCTTTGACTATCTTTCATATCTTTTATTCCTGAATTGGTCTTCCTTGTTTGTAGGGGACATATGTTAATTGCCTAGTCTCTGCCTGTTATGCCTGTTTTGCCTGAGTTATTTTCCTCCCAGGTTGCTTGGTTGATTATCACCTGTCTTGTATCAACTCCTGCTTGGTGCCTATCCGTATTGAATAAATGCCTGGTTTCAGATGTCTTTTGTTTAGAACTTGTCTTTGGCTGTTGCATGGCCTGTAACAGGTCATGCAGGATACTTTTGGGCCCAACAATTGCCCCGTATCTGCTTATTCCATTATTGGGTCTGACCAGGAATAAGGAGATAAAAATTTGGGCCAGGCGAGTGATTTGTGCAGGGACTTTTTATCGGATTTAGAATTAGTGTTTGATTCAACTTCTTGTAACGGTTACTTGCCATAATTAGTCTCTACCACTTGCTTTTCTAGCCGTTTTGGATTTGCGGCTATAAATATCCTGCCTTTGCCGTGATTATCTTCACATTCCAATCTCCTAATTTTCTTCTTTCTCTTTCTAAAAAAATCTCTCTTTGCAAAAATTCATTTTCCAGAAAAATAATATATGGCTGGCGGTAGGAGAAGGACAGCAACTTCCAAAGCTCCTACTGAGGTTGAAAAAGCTCCTGTTGAAGTTGAAATGGTTCCTGCTGAGGTTGAGGAGGTCCCTGATATCATCCTTGAGGATGATGTGGTGGAGGTTGTTGCTGCCCCAGAGATTTTGTCCATGTCTTATAAGGGGGTTGAATATACTCCTATTAGGGCTTTGGCGGCTTCTTTTCATGAAGCTAATCAGCTGAAACCAGCTTTTGAGCATTATATAAAGGGCAGGGGTCTTATTCCTCATAGGGCTGAGGTTTGGATTCCTGAAAACGGTCCAGTCAGGGCTAACTGGAGCAGTCCAGGCTGGTTCTATATCTTTGAGTGGGCGTTCAGGGGTGGCTGTCAGCTTCCTCTTTCTCCTTTCATGACTGAGGTGATTAGGGCTATCAGGGTTCCCCCATTTCAACTCATGCCGATGGTCTGGAAAATTGTCCATTCTGTTGAGCACTTGTGTTCTAAGCACAAGTTGGTTATTACCTTGGATGACTTCAAGAATGTCTATCACCTGAAGAGTCATTCTACTGGAAGGTTTAATTTTCGAGTCAGGTCGAAGATGGCTCATCTGATTACCAATTTTGATTCAGGGGATGATAAAGGATGGGCTCAAACCTATATGTTTATCAAGGATGATTCAATTGCCCCTGATCTGGACTATCTTAATTATCCAGCCGTTGAAGGAGGTAACTTTCTTTCCTGCATTATTTTTGGTTTGGCAATAATATATTTTGGAGAGTTTACTTACTTTGCCTATGCTTTCTTTTAGTAAATGATTGTGTGAATGATCCTGATGCCGAGGGGTCGGCTGACCGGATAGCAGCGTTTATGGCGTTGCCTGAAGAGGAAAGGGTGTGGCCTGCCTGTCTGGGGCAAGCTTCTATGCCTCGTTTTAAGAAGGCCAAGTTGAGTATATATAAGCCTGTGAAGAGCACTAAGGTTCCAGGGGTGTCTTCATCAGGGAGTAAGTTTGTTGCTTACTTTTGTCATTCTGTTTCTTGTATTAAGCATGTGTTTATATTGCTGATTTTAGAATCTCGTCGTGCAGCTACCAGGGCTTCTGCCAGGATTGCTAGCTTTGGTCTGTCTCTGGTGAAGGCAGGGGTCTCTCAAATTACAGGGGAGAAGTCAAAGAGCAGTGAGGCTACGAGAAGTGATAGTCTTTGTTCAAATTCGGGAACTGTGTGGGGGTTCGGATTGGCATCGCCGAGAAGGTTGTGGATGAGAGTGACCGTACTGAGAAGAGGAAGAGAGTGGATGAGTCTTCAGGAGGGGTTCATGAGGTCAGGGGGGTCAGGGCTCGTATGGACGAGGTCCAG
This sequence comes from Silene latifolia, assembly GCF_048544455.1. Classification (NCBI taxonomy): domain Eukaryota; kingdom Viridiplantae; phylum Streptophyta; class Magnoliopsida; order Caryophyllales; family Caryophyllaceae; genus Silene; species Silene latifolia. Next base: position 27,720,801 of record NC_133528.1, read on the forward strand.
TTTGCCAAGGAACAAATTCAGGCTCATGCCTTTGTGGTTGATGATCCCTACTTCAAGTATCAAGCAGAGGATGCTTCTGCCCGTGCCTTGGCTGCTATGTACCGCTCTAGGGACTATGCTGCCAACCTGATTACCATGCTTCAAGAGGTGTGTTTCTTTTTTTTTTGTTTTTTGCTTGTTTTTGTGGGTATTTGTGTGTGTTTTCTTTTTTGTGGCTTAGATAGGTTTTTTCTTTTTTTGTTAGAATGTCAATGATATGCTGAGGAGTGCCTGTCAACTGGAGTCAGTCCACAGCCTAAAAAATACCCTGGACTGGGAGGTACAAATCTTGAAAAAAGACGCTGAGAAGTTTAAGGCTGAGTTGGAGGTGTCTAAGGCTGAGAATCATTCTTTAAAGGAGGATAATGAGGCAGGGAAGGCTCGGTTGCTGGTGGAGTCTTCTAAGTGAAATCGCTCGGGATGCTCGAAAGCTCTTTAAGCCAAATTTGATATTGCCCGGGAAGAATTGAAGGTGAAAAGCGAGGCTATGCAAGAGCAGTTGAAGGTGAATGAAGAATTGGCTGTAGAGAGGGATGAGGTTCAGGCCAGGTACAAAGATGCTGCACTGTATTTCTTTGGCAAGGGTTGTGTGGATGCCATGAAGGAGCCTGTTGAAGTCAGGCCTTTTTGGAATCCTGACCAGGAGTTGGCTGATCTCAACACCACTTATCCTGAGCTTTGTAAATTACATGCTGACGAAGAAGTGGATTCTCCACCATCCAAAGGGAAAAATAGTGATGCTGAAGGGGAGGGAGATGAAGAAGAGGTGGCTGCTGATGAGGGGATTGGCTCTGCTACTGCTTCCAAGGCGGGCTAGTTTATTTTTATTTATTTTGTGGAATTTTGTGTTGTTTTGGCCTATTCAGGGGGGGGGATGTTCCCTGAGCAAACAATTTAGAATTTGTTTTTGTTGGTTTTTGTTGGTTTTTGGGTAAACAGTTGTTCTTCCTGCCTGGGAAGGGTATATTCCTGGGTAAGTATTAATATATATCCTTTCTTCTCTTGATTTTCTTGCTGTGCTGGACCAAATTTGTGCCTGTACATTCATGTAGCATTTTTCTGTTAGAGTAATGCCTGTCAGGAGGGCTTATGGCCCTCATTCCTGTATTTTTGAGAAATGATGGCTCTGTTTGCCTGTCAGGAGGGCTTTAAAATGAGGGTGGTTGCCGGTCAGGAGGGCTTATGGCCCTCAGCTTGTCAGGAGGGCTTATTTTGACAAGTACTCTGGTCTATTCCACCATTGTATTTGCCTTTTTATGTACTGAGCTCAGTTTAGTTTTTAGGGCAGGCAGGTAGGTGCCAAATTAGAGCATTTTAGAAATGCTATTTAGGTTGGGTGGAGTGGCCCTCAATCCTGAACATTTGTTTTAAGCCTAAAATGTAGCATATAACAAGTGAAAAGAAGGTGTAAAACAAGTTTTCAGGATTGGAATAAAGTTTTAGATAAAGCTAAGAATAACAGGCAAGCAGTTTAGCACATAGCAGGAAGTTCTATTGACATGTATATAGGGTAGGTAGTTTTACCTGTTTCTCAAATATGAAATAGTTTTAAGTGGGAAATGTTCCAGGATCTGGGGATCATTTCTTCTTCCAAAGTTTGTAGCCTGTAAGTGATACCCGTCGCTGTGAGTACCAAAGATAAAATTTATAATCTCCTATTAAGACTAACCTAGGCTAGTGGTAACAGGGTCGAACCACAAGGAGGCAGTTGTAAACTTTAGTTGATTTATGATCAGTCAAAAGTAACAATTATGGGGGTTGGTTTGAATTGGTCTATAGCTAATAGTAAATAAAGGCAAAAAACTAAATGAAAGATTTAAACAGATAAAAGAAGGGTACTAGGATGGTCAGGTCATTATAGCTTCGGCGGTAGCAAACTAAGTCGGTCTGAATCAAACACAGGTAAGGCGGGAAATAAAGAGGTCTTCTCGGTCCACTCTTAACAAATAGCATCTCTCGATCTCGCTATAGGTCCCTAATGTCACTAATACTAACTCTCGTCCTGAAAAGTGACTAATGGTCCAAACTATACCTATCTTTCGATCTTAGCAAAGTTTAGTCGATTTAATTGATGGTCTAATAACCTCCCCTATCTTTCGATCTAATGGGTCAGTCACAAAATAGGTATCTAACTGGTCGCATGCATTCGATTTGTTAAATACAAGATTAAATTCAATTAAAACGAATATAAACCCTACGGGGTCAGTCGATCGACTGGAAAGGTCAGTCGATCGACCAACACGCGAGACAGCTCTCCCTAATCTAATGCCGCCTATGCCATAAATCGCCTACATCCTAGCACAATGAAATTAGCTACTCATACTGGGAATATCAATAGCAATAAAATTGACTAATAACTCGGGAAAATTCATGATCAAAGCAAGGAAATAAACAATTAACAAAGAACGATAAGTTGGCTTTCGGGAGACTATCCTAGCAATTCCTATACTATGAATAACAATAAAGTAGTAAAACTGAAATAAGAGCAGAAGAATACCGCGTAAAGGATTGTAAAGAAGAGATCAAAAACCAACTGTAAACCGAACTTTATTAACGGAAGAACAATAGTCTTAAGAACCCTAATTATGAAATAGAACTAAAACTGATAAAGTATGTGATGTGTTATTCGATGATAAAACTGGATGTTGGTGTTACGTTATATAGCATTCAACGTAACAACTTATTTCTAAAACCTAAACTTCACGGGCTTTGAGATTCACGACCTTCTAAATCTCGTCTGGAATAGAAATCTGGTCGATCGACTAATCAGGCTGGTCGATCGACTGCTCCTCGGCAACAGTAGCTTCTGGAACCCGAGCATCGGTCGATCGACTGAAAGGGATGGTCGATCGACAGGATAAGCTGCTACTTGACTTCTTAAACTCGTGGGTTTGTCTTTTGGGCCTTGGATTGCGCACCAAGCTCGTTCCTTAAGCAGTTCCTTTACGTCATTTGCTATGCAGATTACTCGGGGGCGGATTTGGCTTGATTTCCCGTTAAATTCTTCACATTTCTGCAATAATGTACAAAATACGGAAGTAGACGGAAAATAGAGAAATATTGGCATATATTGCACATTTGAGCTCTGAAATGCGTGTAGAATAGAGTGTGAAACATCATATTTTAGACACGCATCAAATCTCCCCAAACCAAACCTTGCTTGTCCCCAAGCAAGAACTAGACTCGATCTAATGACCTAATGGAACGAGTTCAAACTCAGAGCGAAATGCAAACTGTTAAGCCTAAACCAATTTAATGCACAACCAACAATCAATTAGCAATGTGAATAATGCAAACGAATTATAAAGTCGTTAAAAGTATGCTGAACTGTTGACTGTATAGACGTATCAAATTGGACTTTCACGGGTCGCTCAAATCACTCAATAAGTACAGGTGAATATATGTAAGATAGAAAGAATTAATTTTGTAGTGACTCTCACCTAACTACGACCTATGAAAACATGCCAGCAATAAAATATGAAAATGATCTCTATAACCGTACATACGCATTCCAACCGAACAGATGACCAATGACACATGCCGAGGTATATATGGGATATGTGAGGTATGGGTAAGAAGGGGCAAAACATTTTATGGTAAAGTGGAGGTACAGGTGATCAAGCTAGTACCAAAATGGAACCAAGTGGCAACATCCAACTTCTTGCTCATAATCAAACGAAACGGTGCTATATCAAGCACAAATCTCACAGTCTCCAAGCTATTCAAATCAATAAACTCCCCATAAAATACAAATGAAACATGGGGGCAAAAATCGCCAAAAGGTAAGGGTTAAATTATGCGAATATGATTTCTTTCTTTCTCACGATCCTCGGTCGATCGACTTACGATGTCAGTCGATCGACCCATTTGAACAGTACAGAACCTCTTTTTTTTCTTTCTTTTTCATTTTTTCATTTTTTTTTTCTTTCTTTTTCTTCCTTTCCTTTTTCATTTTCCAATCATCATCTCAACAGAGCATATGCTACCAAAAACGTAGTGACAATCCCGAAAACACAGACTACTGGCTTGACAAGGGACAGCTAAATGTAGGATGTAGTAAATGGGACAAAAAGGATATTTTTGGCAGTGTGAAGCTTATGGGTAAAATGAGAAAGGGGAAACCTCTACCACATGTGTCAACAAACCACAAACCGAATGCATACAGGTATTAAGTAGATCAAATTCATATTCATGCAAATTAAGGAAACATGTCTCATAAGGAGTACTACTCACATTCCTAGATGAACTGGTCATGAATGTCACCAGTTATAGGCTCTAAAACTCAGAATTATGATATAGGTTGCCAATTTTCTAAGTCAAGTCTCAAGTTCAGCAAGAATGTAACGAAAACTCGTAGGTATGCACTTATACGATTCTACTAATAACATGTTAATCTAGCAAGGCTCAGGCAAAACAGTTGCAAATGCAAAATCATCATAGAAATACTACCGTTCCGACTCGACCTATATGCTAAAATAAACGTGCATTTTATGGAAATTTTTGAAATTTTATCAAATTTTTTTGAATTTTGTGTAAATATGAATAAAGAAACAACAGTGCAAAAACATAATATAAACGTGAATGCAAGCAAATGATATGCGACGCAAAACCCTTCCCCAAACCAAATCGCACAATGTCCCCATTGTGCAAAATCATGTAGTGAAGAAAAAAGAAATGGGAATTTGCGAGAAAAACAACTAAGCAAGACATAAAAGAAAGATATGGAACTCACAAGACTTTGAGCGCAGCAAAGGAAACCTCCCCAAACCAGCGTGAGCTAGGAGGTTTCAGTAGCCAGCAGTGCTACCAAAAGGACCTGAAAAGACAATGAAAAACCACGCATAAGACCGAAGAAAATAATTTTGAAGCGTAAAAATTTGTGCACAAATGAGACAATAGAAGAAATAGATAATTCCACGGAAAATAAAGTGGAGTAGAAGACTCCCTTAGGTCCGCATATCGACCAAACACAGCAGGGGAGAGGTCGTGAACGATTATAGCAGCAGCGGTGGTCGATCGACTAAGGAGAGCGGTCGATCGACCAGGTGGGCGTGAACAGTAGCTCCTGTAAACTTGCACTTCAGTCGATCGACCAATGGTGCCAGTCGATCGACTGAAAATACTGCTGCAGCGTCTTATTTCTTCGTAATTGCTCAATGATTTGAGCTAACAAGCTCTAAATACCTGCAAATGCACAAGAATACGCGCCAAAATTGCGCAAAACCCAGAAGAATGTCGAAAGTGCAGAAAAATCCTAAACAAAACGAAATAAAGGCGAAGTTTTCGCGCACACAAAAGCAATAAAAAAAGTCTTAACAAAGCAAATAGAATGAAGTTTATAACGAGCTTTGATCAACTAATAGTTGATCAAGAAGGACCACGGTATGGCCCACTTCGTCGGCTTCTGGCTACTAGAGGTAGCCTCATAGGTGCTCATGTTATCAGTTGCACCCTTCTTAGCTTCAACAGTCGGAGAGCTCGGTGATCGGCTTCGTCGGCTCCCAATCAAGGACTTCCTTGGGATCGTCGGACTCCAAATCGACCGTCTCACCTTGGTGGCTCACCTTCCACTTCCTCATCGGTCCCATAGCTTAGGCATCCAAGACCTCCTCTTTGAGTGATAGGCTCTCTCGCGGCTGGAATAACTTGCAGCTTGCTCTTCCCCAAACCAGCTCCTGCATTATTAGAAGCAGACAGACCTTCCTCCAGTTTGCTCCCGGTCTGGGGCGGAGGGGTTACAACAGGAATAGAAATAGGCATATCGGGAAGTATAAAGTACGATTTCTTTTCAGAAACCGTATTACAAGTGACGGGCCACATGGGATCCTTTTTCTTAGCCGGCTGGGCAAAGATAATAGAGTGCTTTCCCACTTTGAAAGTCAAGGTTCCTAGACCGACATGTATAACTGCACCAGCAGTGTGCAGAAATGGCCTACCCAAAATGATGGGGATATGGTCATCCTCAGGCATGTCAAGGACAACAAAGTCAACAGGGAAGAAAAACTTCCCTATCTGGACGGGTATGTCCTCTAGGACTCCTATAGGCTCGACCGCAGATCGGTCAGCCATCTGAACTGTCATCTCAGTTATTGAAAACCTGGTCAATTTAAGTTTTCTAGCTAGACTCAAGGGCATGACACTTATGCTAGCTCCTAAGTCACATAATGCCTTCTCGATAGAAAAGGTACCTATCCGCAAGGAATCGAAAAACGCCGGGTCTTCGACTTATGGGGCGTGATGTGAGACAAGTAGGAGCAAGACTCTTTAGTTAACGCAACAGTGTGAACATGTTCAAGCGATTTTTTCTTTGACAACAACTGTTTCATAAATTTAGTGTATGCTGGCACTTGGTTAACTAACTCAAGGAAGGGTACCTGAACATTTAAGCTACGAATAACTTTCTCAAATTTACTAAAAGATACCCGTTCCTTCGTCGGCACGAGTCTCTCCGGATATGGGGCTGTAAGGAGTACCTTAGCCCTTTCCTCTAAGTCGCGTGTGCCGGTATCCTTGGACTTAGGCTGAAAGTCCGTCACCTTCTCTTTGTTGAAGCTAGACCCCTCCTCAGACCGTCTCAAATGAGAACCATTGACCGTCATTGGATCGAACTTCGGAGCCGGGACCGACCCATCAAGCACTGGTTCCGCCCCCAAAATTTTCGGGACGGTGGTTCCCCGAAACAAGTGGTCTCGTAGATTATTTGGCATTAAAGGACGAAATTCTTCAACATCAGCAGTGATATTGGTCGATCGACCAACCTCCTCAGTCGATCGACTGGGTTGCATAGTTCCAGAAGCTCCTAGAACCCGTGTTTCAGTCGATCGACTTGGTACTTCAGTCGATCGACTGAAATGCCTGGCAGACGTCTTTTTCTTTGATTTGTTCGTTGAAGCTTTCTCTTGACTTGTTTCCGGCTCATCTTTCTCAACAGCATCCTCAACCATTGCAGGACCATCAAGGGTGGACCCGCTCCTCAAGGTGATGGCATTTAGGGTCTCCTTTTGTTCGGGTTGAGTGGGTAAGTGTCTGGGAGCTCGAGTGTTACTTTTACTAGCCAGTTGAGCAATTTGGCTCTCAAGTAACTTCATCCCGGCCTCTCTTGCTTGGGACTCCTTTAGCAACAGATTCTTAAGCTCGGAGAACTCGAGTCTGTGATTGTTGTTGTTGCGGCACATAAGGAGGCTTTTGATATCTTTGTTGCTTTTGATGAGGCGGGACATAGGGTTGTTGCTGCGGCGGATGTTGGGTTGGATTTTGGACATTTTGGCTCCTCCAACTCAAGTTTGGGTGGCTTGGCTCGTAGTTGGTGTTTGTCTGCCTATAGTGTTGAAAGGCAGCACAAGATTCAAAGGGGCTAGGGCAATTTTTCGAGACATGGCCCTCAACTCCACACCTTTCACAAGATGAAGGGACCGTCGACACGGCATTAACTTGGTATATCCCACCCTTAGAGGCTCCTCCTAGCTCATACTTGTCAAATCTCGCGGTGAGAGCCTCAAGTGCAAAGAATGAAGAGGATTCACTCTCCTCTCGGTTCCCTCTCGAATTCCCATATTCGGCCTTGTGGGTAGCTAGATCGTCAATGATCTTCCACCCCTTGGTTGCTCCCAAATTTTCAGCGAATCTTCCATTGGCTGCAGCATCCAAAATGGCCCTCTGATCGTCGTACAACCCATTGTAGAAATGGTTGCACAAGCTCCACTTTTCAAACCCATGGTGCGGTATGGTTCGCACCAACTTATTGAATCGGACCCATGCTTCATGGAAATTCTCATCTGGCCCTTGTTTAAAGCCCGTGATTTGAGATCTAATAGCGATCGTCCTCGAAGCAGAAAAGTACTTCTTGTAGAACGCCAATGCCAATGTGTTCCAATCAGTGATCCCCTGAGCGGTCCGGTCCAAATCTCTATACCACTCCCTTGCAGCATCACGTAGGGAGAAGATGAACATGGTCTCCTTGATTTGATCCTGGGTCACGCCAGCTGGTGGGGGTATGGAGCAGCAGTAGTCAATAAAGGTCTCCATATGCCTTGCTGCATCTTCGTTTGCAGCTCCCCCAAACTGATTTCTCTCGACCATAGTAATGTAAACAGGCTTTGGTTCGAACTTCCTGGCATCTCCCGGTAGCTCGAACCCCTTATATAAGTTGTCGGCTGTCGGCTCGGAATAACTAGCTATACTTGCTTCCTCGGCCATGACTGGGATTTCCGGAGAAGTAACTGTCTCGGCTGAAGAAGTGGAAACGGGTGAAGACTGTGGGTCTTCTTCGAACAGATCGTTCTCGTGATAGCTTGACAGAGTACTCAGCTCTTCCTCTGTCGGTAATACTCTTTGTGTTCGCCTCAACTCGCGCAAGGATCTCTCAAGCTCAGGGTTCAATGGTACTAATTCTCCCCGGCAACGGCGCCAAAATTTGATACCCGTCGCTGTGAGTACCAAAGATAAAATTTATAATCTCCTATTAAGACTAACCTAGGCTAGTGGTAACAGGGTCGAACCACAAGGAGGCAGTTGTAAACTTTAGTTGATTTATGATCAGTCAAAAGTAACAATTATGGGGGTTGGTTTGAATTGGTCTATAGCTAATAGTAAATAAAGGCAAAAAACTAAATGAAAGATTTAAACAGATAAAAGAAGGGTACTAGGATGGTCAGGTCATTATAGCTTCGGCGGCAGCAAACTAAGTCGGTCTGAATCAAACACAGGTAAGGCGGGAAATAAAGAGGTCCTCTCGGTCCACTCTTAACAAATAGCATCTCTCGATCTCGCTATAGGTCCCTAATGTCACTAATACTAACTCTCGTCCTGAAAAGTGACTAATGGTCCAAACTATACCTATCTTTCGATCTTAGCAAAGTTTAGTCGATTTAATTGATGGTCTAATAACCTCCCCTATCTTTCGATCTAATGGGTCAGTCACAAAATAGGTATCTAACTGGTCGCATGCATTCGATTTGTTAAATACAAGATTAAATTCAATTAAAACGAATATAAACCCTACGGGGTCAGTCGATCGACGGGAAAGGTCAGTCGATCGACCAACACGCGAGACAGCTCTCCCTAATCTAATGCCGCCTATGCCATAAATCGCCTACATCCTAGCACAATGAAATTAGCTACTCATACTGGGAATATCAATAGCAATAAAATTGACTAATACCTCGGGAAAATTCATGATCAAAGCAAGGAAATAAACAATTAACAAAGAACGATAAGTTGGCTTTCGGGAGACTATCCTAGCAATTCCTATACTATGAATAACAATAAAGTAGTAAAACTGAAATAAGAGCAGAAGAATACCGCGTAAAGGATTGTAAAGAAGAGATCAAAAACCAACTGTAAACCGAACTTTATTAACGGAAGAACAATAGTCTTAAGAACCCTAATTATGAAATAGAACTAAAACTGATAAAGTATGTGATGTGTTATTCGATGATAAAACTGGATGTTGGTGTTACGTTATATAGCATTCAACGTAACAACTTATTTCTAAAACCTAAACTTCACGGGCTTTGAGATTCACGACCTTCTAAATCTCGTCTGGAATAGAAATCTGGTCGATCGACTAATCAGGCTGGTCGATCGACTGCTCCTCGGCAACAGTAGCTTCTGGAACCCGAGCATCGGTCGATCGACTGAAAGGGATGGTCGATCGACAGGATAAGCTGCTACTTGACTTCTTAAACTCGTGGGTTTGTCTTTTGGGCCTTGGATTGCGCACCAAGCTCATTCCTTAAGCAGTTCCTTTACGTCATTTGCAATGCAGATTACTCGGGGGCGGATTTGGCTTGATTTCCCGTTAAATTCTTCACATTTCTGCAATAATGTACAAAATACGGAAGTAGACGGAAAATAGAGAAATATTGGCATATATTGCACATTTGAGCTCTGAAATGCGTGTAGAATAGAGTGTGAAACATCATATTTTAGACACGCATCAGTAAGCTCCTTGTCCTACTATTGAATCAATTAGGTACGGGCCTTCCCATGTAGGGGCTAGTTTGTCTGCGTTCTTTTCTCTGGTGTTGGGGAAGACTTTTCTTAGGACTAGGTCTCCCTCTTTGAATACTCTGATGTTAACATTTTTGTTGTAACTTCTAGCTACTGCCTGTTGGTAGGAGACTATCCTGACTTTGGCTGCATCCCTCAGTTCTTCTGTTAGGAGCAGGTTATCTTGCAGTAGGGCATGTTCTCTTCTATGGTGTTTAAGCTGCTTCTGGTGGTTGGCACATGAATTTCTGCTGGTATTACCGCTTCACAGCCATAGACCAGGGAATATGGTGTCTGGCCTGTGGCTGTTTTGGGTGTAGTCCTGTCAGCCCACAGGACTAAGGGGAGCTCTTCCGCCCATCTTTCTTTTCTCCTTTTCAGCTTTTTCTTCAGGCAGCTGATTACTACTTTGTTGCTTGATTCTGCATGGCCGTTGGCTTTTGGGTAGCATGGTGTAGATGTAACTAGGTTGATATTCCATTGTGCACAGAAGTTTGCTGTTCTTTTTCCCACAAATTGTGTACCGTTGTCACAGACTATTTCTGAAGGTATTCCATATCTGCATATGATATTCGTTTTGATGAATGATATGACATCCTTTTCTTTGACTTGCCTGTAAGAGTCTGCCTCTATCCATTTGGAAAAGTAGTCAGTCAATGCTAGCATGAAGACTTTTTGTCCATGTGCCTGAGGTAGCTTGCCTACTATGTCCATGCCCCACTTCATGAATGGCCAGGGAGCTGAGATGGAATATAGTAGCTCTGATGGTTGATGGATATAAGGGGAGTGGATTTGGCAGGCTTCACATTTTGAGCTATATGCTATGCGATCGGCTACGAGGGTTGGCGAAATAGCTTTGTCCGAGAATTTTGCTTGCCAGGCTTCTCCCTCCTTTATGATTTCCGCAGTATCCATCATGTATGTCTTCTATGACCTGGCTGGCTTCATTTGGTTCCAGGCAACATAAGTATGGCCCAGCCTGAGACTTTTTGAACAAGGTGTTATTTATAATGGTATAAGTGGAGGCTTTGATTTTCAGGGCCCTTGCTTCGCTTTTATTTGTAGGGAGTATTCCCTGTAAGAACCAATCATAGTAGGGTTTAGTCCAGGAGGTTGTGTCTTCCTGGATAGGACAAATTTGTTCAGGCCTTTCTATGGTTGGTTCCAACAGGTGAACGATGGGTATTTTGTCAAACACAGCGGGGCTGAGGTTTGATCCCAGGCTGGCTAGGGCATCCGCCTGGGTATTTAAATCCCTTGGTATTTGGTCAATGTCAAAGGTTTTGAATTTTTTGCAAAGGTTTTTGACATATTCCAAATAAAGCATCATCTTTGAATCTTTTGCAGCATATATTCCTTTTACTTGGTTGGAAATTAAGAGAGAGTCAGTTTTTACCTTGAGGTTTGCTACACCGAGTTCTATACATACCTTTAGTCCAGCAATCAGGGCTTCATATCCAGCTTTATTATTTGTGGCTTTGAATTCACAATTAATAGCCTGTGCAATTAGGTCTCCCTGTGGTGATTTCAGGACTAGTCCAAGGCCAGTGTGTAGATACCCAGTATCTGCTGAGACTCCAACAAACACCCGATGATTATCGGACTACAACATGTTTTGGGATTGCAGCGTTTGATCTACAGTTTGTGTACAACTTTACGTCGGAAAACTTAAAACGATTTCGAAAATAAAACATTTCAAAACATTTCAAAAATACTTGGAGTGTTTAATGCACGGCGACGGGGTCGCGATGACACTAACTAGAGTCAAAACCGACACCGGACCAAAAACCGACTCGAAAATTCAAATCCCGACTCCAACAACGAGTCAAACCGAGTCAACCACAAAAACCAAAACATTTCAAACCTTCTACCTTAAGTTTTCTCGGATTCATGTTGGTCAAGTACCAAACATGTGACTACAAAACCTAGGATAGAACAAATCATGATTGCGTTTGTTGTGAAAGCGACAACACAGCTCGAAGACCCGCGACGTGGCTCGCGCCTCTTTGAGCAGCCCAGGTGGCCACGTAGCTCAAAACTCACACAACCACTCATTCTCCTATAAATACCCCTCAAATGCCACCCATTTGAGACTTACGCGAGTGTCCGCCCCCTCTTTCTCCCTTAAAATTCTCGACTCGACTTCTAAAGTCACAATCCGACGCGTGTTTACGACCTACCGATCGTAAACACGAGCCTTACACATTGTTTGGTACCGTCATCGTGCATTAAACCACTTGACCGACCACTTCGACCACTACACCATCACTAAACTTTTAAAACACTCTTTTACTTACCAAAACGGTTTTAAACCGAGTTTTTTTCCGATCAAACAAGTCGTTACACTTACATCGGTCACTCGCCATAACCAAACATGTAAGTATGAGGGTGTAAAAATCCTCTTTTATTATGTTTTCATTTGTTTCATGACGCAAACATGCTAAAACATGCATAACATGAACCAAAACACGGAATAAACGAGCCAAAACTGATTTTTGGTCTGAGGCAGAAGCCCCTTAGGTCGCCAACTGGCTCGCGCCTAAATGGGGTATTCAGACCAGAAATCAACCGTGTTTGTCCTCGTCATTTCCCTTAATCCATTTTTCATATTTGTAATCGGTTTTTACTATTTCAAGTATTTTCGAAACCTTTTTGTTTCATTTCACATGTTTTAACCATAAAGCATTTTTCACCCTTGGTTCTTCATACCATGACGGTTAAATCCGTGTTTCGGTGATAATATTTGGTTAATGACATTTAAAAGGTATTTTAAAGCCTTTTATTTCATTTCTTCACATTTTTCAAACAAACATATTAGTCACCAACACAAAGTCATCCTTGGTTCTACATACCATACCAGATTTTAACCCGGTACGATGACGAGTATCGACTAATAACATTCAAATGGACTTAAAACAATTAGTCCATAATCGTTTTTCAAAACTATTTATGTCAAGTTTGTCAAATCGAACCCGACACCGAATATTATCAAATAATGATGATTATTCGAGTCTAGTTCTTCAAATCAACAAATGCGGTCTAAACGACCCTTTCAAATCAACCGGGTTCAAATACTCATTTTCAACACGTTTTATAACGTTTTCGAAATAGTCAGAACACGGCATACAACCGTTGGCTAACCTGCGCCTCAAGCAGGCCTTTTCTTTCTCATTTTCAAAACCAGAGGGAGGCCCCTTACACCGCAGGCTGGCTCGCGCCTCTTACAGCTGTCTGGTACAGGGCCTGTTCCCTTCCAGCATTAGTCTAGAATGATCCCGACTCCGGTTAGCCTGGATATAGGACGGATCAGATGACTATTCAATTATTCAAAACCATATTTGCAAAATGCCTTACTAAGACAAATGGATCATGTTATGCACCCTAAACCTAATACGGTAAATGGATGTTTAATTTCCATCTTGCATGCAAATTAACCATTAATCCAACTCGACATCTTATACTTGATACTTGGATTAAATCAACCGACTTAGAAAGCTCTCACATGTTAGGTTTAAATTATTGGATGCGCATTCATGCATTTAAACCGTTTTATCGACTTTTGCATTCAACCAACCAAGATCGATCAGTAGAGGCCGCTAAACGTGGGCGGGATTGGGTGTCTGATTAAAGGGCTTACCAATACGTACCTTCACCTCTTACTAAGAAACTTTGGATAGTGGACGACCTTATCCAGGGCGTACGAGAGTCATTCTAGAGATAGGATGCTAAAGAGGGACGATTTCCTTATCTTTAGTACCTATGTGAAACGCTGCTTTGTGCTTCGATTTGACCGAGGTATAAAGTGGAATTCGAACGGGTTCCAAGCATCTCACAAATGCTTGGTGGCGACTCCGAACATCTCTAATCGTTTCGAGACCCTTACCGAGACGAAACCGACCGATCTAAAACGATCCGGTCGAAAGCACCTTTACGCCGCCGAGCGTGGCTTTCAAAAGACCGCTGCATGTCCACAGATTGGCTTGGCATGCAGGTGGCCCGTGACTACGGATTGGTAGGTGGCCCAAATCCGTAGACCGAGACGTGGCCCATGTCCACAGATTGGCGACTCCGCTGGGGAAAACTAGGACACTTACGTCTTTGTGATCCCTAGATGGTGAGACTCGAACGAGGTCTTGGTTGGAATGCATTAATTGATATTACGGTCACGGTCGGGTTTCCTTGTCCGGGCCCACAACCTAACCCTTTTCGAGCAATTGGCTCATCCCGTCGGCGTGAGTTTTCTCATCCCCGCGTTTCGAATCCCGATTGAGTCAAGCATACCATTGATGTTACACATTTCTGTTTCGTCAAAGAGCTTTCATCACTTTCGAGCACGAGGCTAGGGCACCCTCCATACACATTTTGTTTGGATTGGTATCCCTCTCGCAAATCGGGGTTTGATTGCTTGGTGTGTAACCCACCCTTCTAAGCCAAAACCCGTGTCAGCATGATGTATAATATAATGAACTGTGAGTGCTTATGTGGTATCTGATCATAAGTCCTTCCGTGTCATTTTCAAACTTTCAAAAACACCCTTTTCGTGCCGTTATAATGGCCATTTCAAACCTCGGTCTTTCGCCGATCGATGCACGCCTTTCTAGGCCGTCGTAATGACGATTTTCAAACCCGGTTTTGTATAACCATTTCAACACGCCTTTCTAGGCCGTCGTAATGACGATTTTCAAACCCGGTTTTGTATAACCATTTCAACACGCCTTTCTAGGCCGTCGTAATGACGATTTTCAAACCCGGTTTTGTATAACCATTTCAAATCACCTTTTCACGCCGTTATAATCGCCGCGTCTAGACACAGATTTTAACCCGTTTCGCGCCGACAATGGCTTTCTTTCAAAACCCGAGAAAAGCACACACCCTTTTCTCGAGACACTTTTAGATCCCGAGGACCATACACCGTCCCCGAGACCTTTTCAAACATTTCAAACTCGATTTTCAAAACATACAATTTTGAATTTCAAAACCGTCGTGGGAAACAATGCACTGTTTTCCGAGCCGACTCAAACTCAAACCATCTTTTGCAAATAAACTTAAGATAACCCTTTTCAACTAATCGACTTGCGGAGATCTTTATCTTCGGAAGCCGTCAATTTAAGCGACAAATGAATCTTTTTGAAAATTCCTATTTTCAAAAACTTCAGTCCACCGTTCCAATTCCGTCTCGTGTCTATCGAGTCAAAGCAAACGTACTTATGGGTCTTTACTTATGAGTCGTCTCACCACGAGACCCGTCCAATCACGTCACGCCATCATGTTGGACTCGTGTCAAATGTTCGGTCAAACACCGTCACGTAATAAATTGAGTCAGCACCGAGGGACCACACACGGTCACCCCATCTTTTTGAGTCGATCTTTGTCTCGTCCTTTGTGTTGTCTGCGTTCAGTCTTGGAACCGTGTCGGATTGAGTTGTAATGTGAGCCGTTTTTCTGCCTCAGAGCCATGGCCCCGTCTTCAACTTCGTCTGTCAACCACAACAACAATGATAACAACAGAGATGTCACAACTGATCAGCTAGTCAGCCTGCTTACCGCTCTTAAGGTCACCCTGGATCGCGTAGAGACCCGTATCGATGCCCTGGAGAACAAGGAAATTGGGGAACATAATACCCCACCTCTGACTGAAACTGAGAAGAGGCTGAAACTCTTGGAAGAACAGCTCCTAGCCCGGGGTAACAATATCCACCTTGAAAATAACCGAAGGTTCGAACCTGTTGGGGACCAGTTACCTAACAACTTCACCCTGACTGATGTGCCTAAGTTCAAGGAGTGGAGGACCCACTCAACCACATCCGTGATTTCAAAGATTACATGGCCATTGAGGGAGTCAAACAAGAGCTTTTTACCAGGATCTTCCCATCCTCTTTGGAGCCGATTCCTCGCCAATGGTACTACTCCTTAGACCCGAAAAACCTTACCACTTGGGATGAGATCGCAGTTGAGTTTGCCAAGCAGTATGCCGACAATGTCGAGATCGAGGCCAACACCCGTATTCTCGAGGTGCTAACCCAAAACGACAAGGAAGGATTCACTGAGTTCCTAACCCGTTGGAGGAGGGTGAGTACTTAGTTGGTCAGTAAGCCGAGTGAATCAACTCTGGTGGAAAAATTTGTCAACAACCTCCGCCCGGTTTATGCCAACCTACTGAGGTATCAGAATATCAAAACTTTTCAAGATCTGCAGATTCTCGGGACACGTATTGAGGACGACCTCCGAAAGGGTGTCTTAGCAAAGACCACTGGCAGGGGTTATCAAGGATCCACCTCAACCGGATCTCGCCCTTATGGTCAGACAAACAAGACTGATGAGGTTAACCTCGTCGAACCATCTTCCAAAAAAACTGAACGCCCCCAGAGAGTGTTCACCAACATAGGGTCGACTTATGCAAGTGCCTTGAAAATGCTAGTGGACCAAGGGAAGTTACAACCGATCGGGCCCACCCCGGACCCGGCCGACGCCAAGAAGTCCCGATTTTGGAACCCCAACGCCTACTGCCAGTATCATCGAGGGAAAGGGCATGATACCGAAAATTGCTTCAAACTCAAGCACCTCATTCAAGACATGATTGTGAAGGGAGATTTGCCTATCCCCCCACCAACTAAACCGAACAACAAGACGAATCCCCTGGGAATTCACGCCATCTCTGACGATGAGCCGACCCTAGACTGCTCTCATCTCATCTTGCCGATTGACGACGAGGTGAATGATCTGGAAAAGAATCCTTCAGGCGGAGTGTTTGTGTTTAGTGCTGCCACCATGCTCACTATGTTTCAGCAAGTGGAAGAGGCCATAGCCAGCCTGTCTGAGAGAATCACCCGACTCGACGACGCCTACAGTCGCCTCATCTTCAATCCCCCAACACCGCGTCCGAGGGAGAATTCCCCAAGCATTCAAAACTACCTACCCCAGGATGGATTGCTCCCGCGACCGTTCTGGCATATACCTCACGAAAATCACCCTCAAAATAACTACCCTCAAAATAACTACCCTCACAAAAATCGCCCTCACAAAAATATCCCCCACAAGAACTACCCACCGAGGAATACCCCTCCAAGGTATCCTCGAGAACCTGAAATTAACGGCATATGGTGGGATGATGTTGAGGATGTCTATGTCATCCCAGGGAAGCAGAAGCGGACGAAGGAAATCGGACATCTCACCCGGTCCGGACGTCCCTATCAGAATCCGAGCAACTCAACGGTCGTTCCAACAACGAATGACCAAATCGTCCCAGAGGTGGACACTCAGCCAAAGGCCCCCGAGAACCCAATCCTAAAACAGCTCCAGAAAGCAAAAGCCGAAATCTCAATTTGGCAGCTGATCGCAACGTCTTTTGAGCATCGACAGGCTTTGCTGCAAGCCTTGGGAAAATTAACCGTGCCCTCCACCTCTTCCCCAGAAGAAATAGTGGCACACATGACGAGAGACGCCCCTGATCTGAGCAACCCGGTCGTCTTCTCCGACGAGGATATTCCCCTATTCGGAGCCAATCATAACCTGGCCATGTACATCACCGTACAATGCCTCCAAAAGAATATACCAATGGTCCTCGTGGATGACGGTTCCGCCGTGAATGTCATTCCTCTCAAAACTGCCCACAGGCTGGGTATCAAGGAATCTGATTTAATCCCAACGAATCAAGGAGTACCCGCCTATGATGGCACTCGTCTCAAGGTCGCTGGGCTAGTCACTTTGGCCGTCGCAACCGGGCCACTAGAAAGACAAACCAGTTTTCAAGTGGTCGACATCGATGCATCCTTCAACATGCTCCTGGGACGTCCCTGGATTCACGCCGTCAAGGCGGTCACCTCAACGCTCCACCAAAAGATCAGGGTCCCCTTCAACGGGAAAACGATCACGATCCCCGCTTCCCCAATCAAAGCGATTATGAGAGAAGAGGGTAGCCTCCCAAGCCATTGAGGAAGACGACAATGAAATGTGGGGTTTCCAAGCCAGAACGCCATAAGTGATGAATCGGCAACCTCTGAGTGTGACCCGTTCACCAACCTCACGATCAACCGTATCATGATGCGTCAAGGTTATTTCCCGGGTTTGCCGCTCAATCCACTAAAGGACCCACTGCCTCCCTTGAAAAAGGCTAAGGTCCCCAACATTCCCTTTGGGTTGGGATACGAACCTACCAATGAAGACATCCAAGAGATGAACCTCCTAATCCGAAAACGCAAGAAGCACGGAGTCATCCTCCGTCCATACCACCTGACTCTCAACGGATACTTTGTCCCCGAGGGAGAGTCTGAACTCTACCACGGCTTTCCGGAGCCGATCTATGACTCTGTGGCGAAGGCTAGATACCCGGGAGTGGAAGTCTTCCAGGACTGCTACTTTATCCCCGACAACATCGAAGCTGCATCAACTGAGTCCAAACCGTCACTATGCCTTGAGGGACAACCTGTCACACTCCTCTTCGGGGAAGATAACATCAAACACCTCGACTATGAGGACATCATCAACATCGCCCTGAAAGACAATCAATTTGATCCAACCGCCTTAATCTCCGATACTGACCCCGAGAAAGCTACCCAGGGCTGGAGGAAAACCATCAAGTGGACCGATCTCCAAGGCCGCATTCTCAAGATAACAACTGAAGAAGGCCCTATGTTCAAGGAGGGAGGTGAAGAAGGATCTGAGTTTGAGTATGAATCGGAGTCAGAGTCTGTCATAGCTCCTAACGCTCCTGATGTCCCAGTCAAGGTCCCCTTCCCACTGTTTTATCACAAAGTCGTGGCTGATTCAGAGGCTGAGTCTACTAAGGTCACCCCCACTCCTATGAATGGTGACAACCTAGAGCCTGTTCCAGGGGCCACTTCCTCTGTCGTGTCGCGCCTCTGACTGACCACGAGATGTCTGTCCTTTCTGAGCTTTTCGCTCGTGTCAACTTAATGAACGCTAAGTTTGCTTATGACTCGTCTCAATTTAACTGCAATGCAATTCCGAATGATTATGAGGAATTTGACTTGAGTGACTACCCACCTCACTTAGTCAAAGAACTTGACAAGCGGGAAACCAGAACCCCCATCATTGAGGAAACCGAACCTATTAACGTAGGAACCGACAATACACCTCAAGAACTTAGGATAGGGACAACCCTGGACCCCTCGGAAAGACAACAGTTCATTGACCTCCTCCACGAATACAAAGACGTGTTCGCCTGGTCTTACAGAGATATGCATGGGATTGACAGAGAAATTGCAGAGCACCGGATACCCATTAAACCCGGGGCTAAACCTGTGAAACAGAAGCTACGCCGGATGCGTCCTGAGTGGGCCCTAAAAATCAAGGAAGAAGTGGACAAACAGTTCAAACCTGGGTTCATCAAAGTGTCTGAATACTCGGATTGGGTGGCCAACATTGTGCCCGTACCAAAGAAAGACGGAAGAATTCGGGTTTGCGTCGACTTCAGGGATCTGAACAAGGCGAGTCCAAAAGACGACTTCCCTTTACCACATGTTGACATTCTGGTGGACAACACTGCCGAACATGCTCTCCTATCATTCATGGACGGGTATGTCGGGTACAACCAGATTAAAATGGCTGAGGAAGACATGCAGAAAACTGCGTTCACTACATAGTGGGGTACATATTGCTGCACGGTCATGCCTTTCGGTCTCATCAACGCCGGAGCGACCTATTAAAGAACCGCTACCACTCTCCTACATGATATGATGCACAAGGAGGTAGAGGTATATGTCGATGACATGATCGTCAAATCAAAAGAACGGGACGGCCACATCAATGCCCTCCGGAAATTCTTCGCTCGTCTGCGGAAATTCTTCGCTCGTCGGGGTCACCTCCGGGAAACTCTTGGGACATGTCGTCAGCAAAAGAGGCATTGAGATTGATCCAACCAAAATCAAAGCCCTTCAACAAATGCCTCGGCCTAGGAGCGAGAAGGAGATTCGGGGATTTCTCGGTCAGGTTCAATACATCAGCCGTTTCATTGCCAAGCTCACTATGATCTGCGAACTGATATTCAAGAAGCTTCGCGCCTCCGATCACACCGATTGGGACGACGACTGTCAGAAGGCATTCGACAGGATAAAGGAAATCCTATCCAAACCTCCTGTCCTCATGCCACCTCAACCGGGGATTCCTCTATCCCTATACCGATCGTTACCAACACGACCATGGGAGCAATGCTCGCACAAACAGTTGGCAACGAGGAGCGAGCCATCTACTACATCAGCAAAAAGTTCATTGAGTACGAGACGAGGTATACCCAACTGGAAAAGACATGCCTTGCCCTAGTATGGTCAACAAAGAAGCTGCGGCATTATATGCTCAGCTACTCGGTCCACATCTACTCCAAGATGGACCCGGTTAAATACATCTTCGAAAAACCCATACTAAACGGAAGGCTGTCTAGATGGACACTCATGCTGTCCGAATTTGACCTCAAGTTTGTACCCCTCAAGGTTATCAAGGGAAGAGCGGTCGCTGATTTCTTAGCAGAAAGTCCCGTCAACGAGGATCCAACGACCGACACATGGTCACTTCCTGACGAGGACATCCTTTGTGCCGACTCTGACGCATGGGACCTATACTTTGATGGTGCATCTAATCTGAGAGGCTTCGGGGTAGGAATCCTTCTAATATCACCAGAGGGAGAACATGTTCCGATCTCGGTCAAGCTAGACTTCGCCGTCACCAACAATGCCGCTGAATATGAAGCATGTCTCATTGGCCTACAAGCAGCCATCACACTTGGCATCAAGAGACTGAGGGTCCATGGCGATTCCTCACTCATCATCAATCAAGTATCCGTATCATGGAAAATCCGATCTGACAGCTTAGCTCCCTACCGAGCAAAGATCAATCAAGAGGCCGAATTCTTCGACCAAGTCGACTACTTCCACTTGCCGCGAGAGGAAAATCAATTTGCTGATGCCCTGGCAAAACTTACCGCGCTCGTCAACATACCTGACGACATGACATCGATGCCCCTATGTGTCGAAAGACGGAGCGAGCCAGCTCATATTTGTGCCATTATCGACGACGAGGAAAGCCATGATGAACCTTGGTACCAAGCCATCCTCAATTACAAAACCAAAAACGAATTTCCTCCCAACTCTGATCAAAGAGGACAAAGAGCTATCCGTTTACTCGCATCACAATTCGTGATAAACCAAAATCAACTCTATAAAAGAACACCCCAAGGAATTCTCCTCCTTTGCATTGACCATCACAAAGCCAAAAAAGTCATGGGAGAGGTTCACGACGGAGAATATGGCCCTCACATGAGTGCAATGATGCTTACACAGAAAATCACGCGGCTAGGTTACTACTGGACCACCATGGAAGCCGATTGTCGTAACTACGTCAAACATTGCCATATTTGCCAAATTTTCGCCAACATACAACACATACCACCATCCCTTTTGTACACCATGACGTCACCCTGGCCTTTCTCAACCTGGGGCATCGACATCATCGGGAAAGTCAACCCGATAAGCACCAAGGGGCATTGCTTCGTCCTCGTCGCCATCGACTACATTACCAAATGGGTAGAAGCACAGTCATATGCAGTCTTGACCGCCAAACAAGTGGCCAAGTTCATTCAAAACAACATCATCTGCCGATATGGGGTACCCCATGAAATCATCAGCGATCAAGGCTCTCACTTCCGGGCGGAAACTCAGGCCTTGCTGGACAAGTACAAAATCAAGAGACATTGATCATCTCCCTACCGTCCTCAAACCAACGGAGCGGTGGAGGCAGCGAACAAAACTCTTGTCACCATTATCAAGAAAATGCAAGACAACTACCGTGATTGGCCGAGCAAACTCCCATTCGCACTCTGGGGATACCGAACCTCCATTCGAACACCGACAGGCGCCACACCCTTCTACCTAGCATACGGTATGGAGGCGGTTGAACCGGTAGAGTTAGAGGTCCCATCTCTACGCATCCTACTAGAGAGTCAAGTCCCTGAGGCGGAATGGACCCGTCGAAGGTACGAACAACTCACTCTTCTAGACGAACGGCGACTCAACGCCTTGCACAACGTCCAACTATACCAACGACGTATACAACGAGCATTCAAAAAGAAGGTTAAGCCCAGAAAAATCCAGGAGGGCGACTTGGTCCTCAAGTCAGTTCGAGCACCGTTACCCGTCGATCCGAGGGGGAAATTCAAACCCAACTAGGCCGGGCCATACCTGGTCAAGAAAATACTTTCGGGGGGCGCAGTGAGACTGAGTGACCTAGACGGGGAGGACTTTACAAACCCGACCAACCTAGACCAACTCAAGAAATACTACCCTTGAACCTTATCAACCAACAACCTAGCCTAGTTTTGCAACTAGCAACGACCTCAACCCTTTTCAAGTCAAGTTCCTCAAACGTGTTCTGATTTGAAATTGCATGTTTTATCGAGTCTAAGCCGTGGCACCTTGCCCGTTTCGAATGTCCTTTGACCCGTCAAAGGCAACGTCCATTTGCGCTACAAAAACAAACCCCCTGAACTACGAGCATGGTTTGATTTCACCTCTTCAGGTGGATACGTAGGCAGACCCTCTTATGCCTGAGGGATACAACCACAAAACCCAATTCAAATTCACAAAACATTTTGAACTACGATCATGGTTTGATTTCACCTCTTCAGGTGGATACGTAGGCAGTTCTTTCTTACACAAGAAGGATACAACCATTCCCACTATCAAATACAATCATTCACATACAAAAACATCCCCAAAAAAAAGAGAAAAGGGAAAACCATTCCCTTTCCCACAAAAATACAAAAATGAGCCTTTCCCCCTTTCCACAAAATACTACATTCCCAAGTGCAAACGTTTAGGATGATTCAAATCGAATTGCCTTCACAAAATGGATGGAAGAAACAAGCGTTCACAATTTTCGACACGAGCAATCCTCTTATTTAATTAATAATGGGAAGGATTACAATTTCAACAACAAATAAAGCTCGACGAGTCTACAACTTGTCGAAGCTAAGGTGTCCACTAACACACCTCACATAGTAAAACTAGCACAAAACACACAACAACTAGCTAGTACAACATAATCAAAACTCACAACAATAATACAACATAATAATAAAGCGGGTAATGGAGGTTTCACTCTTCCATTATACCCTTGCCTTTTCCTTCGGGGTACATCTTCCCCTTGTGCTTCTTGTTGGCCCGCCTAGCATGTACTTCTTCCTCGAAACGGATCCTAAACGGATCTAAGACGGCGACGGCCTCCGGTCTAGCACAAGACCCCATGTTCGACCCAAAAAAAGCCAATGCACGGCCCACCATATTCTTGGGGCCGGAACTCCTCCACTTCGGTGGCCTCATCACATCGGGGGTAGCTCCATCAACATACTCCACAAAAAAGGCACGGTTGGCCCTGCCAACCTCTCGGTACTTCAAATCGACGACCTTGTCCTTATGGAATTTGGATCTCTCTTCCAAGGACGGAGCACGTGACCACTTGACATAAGCGGGAGTCACCCATGTCGTGGCAACGGGGTTTGGCACCTCCCAAAGCGGCCGAGTGGCCCACCATCTTTCAAAGAACTCCACAAGCTCGGAGTTCCGGAAAACATTCTCTTGGACAAGAGTATCGTGAGCGGGCACCTTTTGTTGACGCCCCATTTGCCTCATGAGCCTTTCGGGATAAATAAAGGAAACAACCTTCAAGCCCACCACCATCAAAGAATGAGGACTAGCACCCGAAGCGGGCAACCCCGTCAAGGACCTCAAGTGCCACCACGGCACCACCCAACGGATATGAGGACTGCCCTCCTCCGCCAATCATGCGGCCCAATAGGCCTCGGTGGAAGCAAAACTATCCGGGTACAACTTCTTCTTCATGGTAAGGTGACGGAAGGAATAAGAAGAAGAATTAACCGGAGGCTCTACATACCTTAGCCTCTCCAATAGCCACACTTGGAGGATCCTTGGGGATCCAAAAGAGGGAACTTCACCACAAGAGCCTTCCTTGTCTAAAGCTTGGATAATCTCTCTAAGCACCAACCATGATGGATCTCTACCATGCTCCATTTGCCCAATCACATGGATAAGGGTCATGCTACCATGACATCTTGGCCCCTCCTTCTTCAAGACATCAACAAAGAGGTACGCATGGACAAGGCAAAATGCAAGAGCCCTTCTCCTAGCCACCTCCGAGACATTAGCATCTAATCGGTTTGAAAAGATGTTGATAAGAGCCAACATATCCACACCATGTGGAGCAAGAAGAAAGTTGATTTGGCACGTTGATAAGCCCAACATAGAACGGAATTTCTCCTTGTAGCACAACCGAGTCGGAGGAAGCACCGGAATACAACCCGGCCACCTACCAATGGCTCCAACTTCTTCGGCAAGAGGACAAATTTCACCTTTCGGGAAAACGAAAACATGATGTTTCGAATCCCAAAACCGAGAACATGCTTCAAGAAACGAAGGTTGCACCTTAACTTGGCGAAGCACCAACAATTGACCAACTCCCATGCAAACGAGTTGATGCTTTTCGGGAGGCAACAAATCCCGGCACCATTGTCGCAATGCATTCTCAAAAGCATCCATGAAATATTTTTGTGGAAGAAGAAGAGGTTTTGTAGAGATGTTTTTGTGTTTCGGATGATGAAACAATGAAGCGCAAACGTCCCTATTTATACAAAATGATCAGCGCATTTTTCAGAAATAGAGGAGAGCCGGCTTCCATCGCCAAGCTGCTCGCGCCTCATTGAGGCTCCTCCAGGATTCCCCCTGTTGACTTGTCTCTTTCAACATGTGTTTTCTTCTGACACCTCAAACCTCCCGCCAAGAACCTCGCGCCTCTTCGGGATGATTCAGGAAATTTTGTGTTTCCTCACACTCACATTTCCTTGTTTTCGCTTTTTACGAAATCCGACACGGTTTACATGACGCAGCTTTAAACATACGGATTTTTCTTTCTTTTTTTAAAGGGGGGAAGGGCTAGTCGCCACGATCCGCGATGGATCGTTTCCATGTCAGTCGAATTCCGAAATTTTTTCGCTTTTTCGCAATTTTCCGGCAAAAATCAAAATCGAAAATTGATAACACGACATCAATTTTCCTCAAAATTCAAGCACTCACAAAATCGAGTCTTGACATCAAAAGCCAAATATACTCGCAAAAATCCTTTTCTAAAATTCTTTCCTGACGGTTTGAGTTTTATATTTTTCGAGTCATTTTCAATAATTTCGATGCAATTTAATTCACGACACGAGTTAATTGCTCAAATTCTCAAATCAATTCCTTTTGAATTCCAAACGCGACGATTTGTCACGGAATTTTCAAAATTCGTTTCAAAATTTCAAATTTTAACTTCAAGTCATCTTGGTTAATTTTGATTTTCAAACAAATGCTTTACGTGTTTTCGATCAAAATGCTTCTACGTGGTTACGTTTTTGTATACATGCTATCTGTTGCTTGTTTTCTACAGCTAACGATGCAGGAACTGGTGCAAACATCAAATGGAGAATCGACAGCCGACAGTGCTCCTACGAAACACAACACAAAAAGCCGAAAATCACAAAATAAACCACAATCCAAAAACACATATATACAAACCGCCTTACGCAAAATACATCGACAAACGTCTATCATACAGACACTGGCCTAAAACGAACGTCTATCATACAGACACTGGCCTAAAACAAACGTCTATCATACAGACACTGGCCTAAAACAAACGTCTATCATACAGACGCTGGCCTAAGACAACGAACTGAGGGCTATCTGCCACCCACCGAACTAAGCACCTCTATCCTCTCAAACGGAAAAGAAAGAGAGCAACATAGGGAACAGGGGAGCAACAGCGGAAGCAGAGGTGGTTACCATGACGGTAACACCTCGTTCCTGCTCCAAGACAAAAAGAAAAATGGTGCCTGACAGATTTTGGACGACGCGATAACCGAGGCTCGTAGCTCAGCGCACTACCCCGACGTTGGCCTCCAATCGTCAGAATTCGAGGATGAAAAGGGATCAGGACAACGGATACTACCCCGATGTTGAACCCCACTCAGCTGAATTCAACAACGACCGAAAGCGACAACGTGGGATAACACACTCGTACTGAACCCCACTCATCGGACGTCCAGGACCTCAGTAACGACCAACGATCGATACCCGATCATTGGCCGGGCAAAGGCCGCCAGGCAGAAACACAACCAAGCCTGTAACAAAAAACAGTCGCCTCTTCCCCTCCAAGATCGACTTCCTCCTCCAAAGCCTCGACGACGGACCCCATAGGTCCCAGACGATACCCTGCGATAAAAAAAAACAACAAACAAAAAACGTCAGCCGAAATTTCGGTATTACGACGGCATGAAATGGATAAATCCAAAAACAAAAAAAGCAACCTGCAATACAAAAACAAGGGGCAATCCCGCCCCAAACCATTCACACAAAAAAACACAAAAATGACTCACCCCTTTTTTCAAGCAAAAGACGAGTCAAAATCACAAAAACGGCATTTCAAGACCCATACAAGGTCCGCCAACAACCCAAAATACATTCCCGACACAATGGGGATTTTTCTACGATTCAAAAAGGCAATTCATACGCTAATTTGAGCCCAAACCGGTCAAAAATTCAAAAACGACCGCAAAAAGGCAAACGTGATTTTATCACGCCTCAAGGTGACCTAAAATACCAATAAGGTCCATTTCAAGGCAAACTGACTCAATTCTAGCCCAAACAGGTGCTTATTTTGTCAGACGTAAGACCGTCGCAGAAGGCAAAAATCCAATTTTGCCCACAAACATCCAACGAAGGTCCTTAGATGGCAAATACGGGGTTTTCCAACTACAATGCAACCTAGTGGGACCCACTACCCAAGCAAATAAACTTGGCATTGTGAAATGAGACAGTTTCTCGCCTCACGTTTTTCGAGCATAGGGAGCGGGAACACGGACCAAAAATGCAAACTAAAAGCACCCTTATACTCCTAAACAGGTTTCTAACCTAATGCAAGCATCAATTTCACTCGAAATTGGCTCAATCAAAAACGCCCAATTCGATTTTTAGGGCAAAATTTCGCCCTAATTCAATCAAGCTAAAAATCAACAAATTTGAATAGATTCAAGAGGAAATACATACCTTGAGATGACATTTGTTGACAATGGCACAAGTTAAAGCAAGCTAGAAAGTCCTTCAATGGCGATTTTGCGGGATTTTGAGGTTGAAGGTGAATAATGAATCATCCGCAGCTCAACCTCGCGTCTTTTTAACAGAAAAAAGGGAAGCCGGCTTCCATCGCCAGATGGCTCACGCCTAAACCAGGCCTCCCCTTTGCTTTTCAGCGGATTTTGGGCTTTAGCCCAATTTCCCATAAACAAAACATCAAAGTTTTCGTTGACGATATTGAATGTCGTCATTTCCTCGAAAACAAACAAAACCAAATGGTGAAAATTCAAATTCGCTATTTTCAAAAAATTTCAAGCAAACGGCGATCAAAACTGCCAACTTCAAAAATAATGGTGAAATCAAAATTCACCATTTCCCTTCAAGATTTTAAAAATAATAGCGAAAATCAAAAAACCGCTATTTCTCCAAATTTTAAGCAACGGCAATTAAAACCGTCATTTTCAAGATAATAGTTGGGAATTGAATTCCACTATTCTCATCAAATGTCAACGGCGGCACATAAACCGTCACTTCAATTAATAGTGAAGATTCCAAATTCACTATCACATGTCAACGGCGGCACATAAACCGTCACTTCAATCAATAGTGAAGATTCCAAATTCACTATTTCCATCACACGTCAACGGCGGCACATAAACCGTCATTTCGATCAATAGTGAATATTCCAAATTCACTATTTCCATCACATGTCAACGGCGGCACATAAACCGTCACTTCAATCAATAGTGAAAATTCCAAATTCACTACTTCTGTCAAATGTCAACGGCGGCATATAAACCGTCATTTAAAGCGCAATAGCAGATTTAAAATTTGCTATTTTCCTTCAAAATTAGGACAAACGGCGATCAAAACCGCCACTGCAAATTCAAGCAAACTAATGGTGAAGATTCCAAATTCACTATTCCTTCAAATACCAGCAAGGGGCTTCCTCGCCGAACCCACTCATTCCAAAAACGGTTATAGTGAAAATCCAAATTCACTATTTCCCCAGCGACATCACGAGTTCGCTACTTTCAAAACAAGCCCATTCGACGCGGCTATTCCCATGGTCCATTAACCGACCGTACCACGGCTGGCGAGCCTTTGTCCGCAACACATCAACGACCGATCCCGAAGATGCCTCGGGTACATTTCCTTACCTTTGGCTGGCGAGCCTTTGTCCGCACCCTTTCAAGGACAGATCCTGATGATGCCTCGGGTACATTTCCTTACTGTGGCTGGCGAGCCTTTGTCCGCACCCTTTCAAGGACACATCCCGAAGATGCCTCGGGTACATTTCCTTACCTTTGGCTGGCGAGCCTTTGTCCGCACCCTTTCAAGGACACATCCCGAAGATGCCTCGGGTACATTTCCTTACCAATGGCTGGCGAGCCTCTGTCCGCAAGCTTTCAAGAACTGATCCCGAAGATGCCTCGGGTACATTTCCTTACCATGGCTGGCGAGCCTTTGTCCGCAAGCATTCAAGGATACATTCCGAAGATGCCTCAGGTACATTTCCTTACCATGGCTGGCGAGCCTTTGTCTGCAAGCTTTCAAGGACAGATCCCGAAGATGCCTCCGGTACATTTCCTTACTGTGGCTGGCGAGCCTTTGTCCGCACCCTTTCAAGGACACATCCCGAAGATGCCTCGGATACATTTTCTTGTCACGGCTGGCGAGCCTTACAACGCATCGCGGCTGGCGAGCCCTCCTCACATACACACCACAGCTGGCGAGCCTTTATCCGCAAACATGCAAGGACATATCCAAAGATGGCTCAGGTATGACTCCTTCTTATGGCTGGCGAGCCTTTGTACGTAGTCTAACGAACTTTAAACGACCCGCATGGACAGTCGACAGACTCTAAACTGTTCCTGACGACAGGTCTTTGACTCGTACCTTCGAGTCGCCTTGGCGTCGCCCTTCCCGATGGCAGGTCCTTGACCCGAATCCTTTCGAGCCGCCTCGACGTCATTTGGGTCTCCAGGTTGTAATCTTCGATTGACCTGGGGGCTCTACTTTGACTTTCGCCCTGTCCAAGCCTCAGTCAAAGTGGGGGCTCTGTAGATACCAAGTATCTGCTGAGACTCCAACAAACACCCGATGATTATCGGACTACAACATGTTTTGGGATCGCAGCGTTTGATCGACAGTTTGTGTACAACTTTACGTCGGAAAACTTAAAACGATTTCGAAAATAAACATTTCAAAAATACCTGGAGTGTTTAATGCACGGCGATGGGGTCGCGATGACACTAAATAGAGTCAAAACCGACACCGGACCAAAAACCGACTCGAAAATTCAAATCCCGACTCCAACAACGAGTCAAACCGAGTCAACCACAAAAACCAAAACATTTCAAACCTTCTACCTTAAGTTTTCCCGGATTCATGTTGGTCAAGTACCAAACATATGACTACAAAACCTAGGATAGAACAAATCATGATTGTGTTTGTTGTGAAAGCGACAACACAGCTCGAAGACCCGCGACGTGGCCCGCGCCTCTTTGAGCAGCCCAGGTGGCCACGTCGCTCAAAACTCACACAACCACTCATTCTCCTATAAATACCCCTCAAATGCCACCCATTTGAGACTTACGCGAGTGTCCGCCCCCTCTTTCTCCCTTAAAATTCTCGACTGGACTTCTAAAGTCACAATCCGACGCGTGTTTACGACCTACCGATCGTAAACACGAGCCTTACACATTGTTTGGTACCGTCATCGTGCATTAAACCACTTGACCGACCACTTCGACCACTACACCATCACTAAACTTTTAAAACACTCTTTTACTTACCAAAATGGTTTTAAACCGAGTTTTTTTCCGATCAAACAAGTCGTTACACTTACGACGGTCACTCGCCATAACCAAACATGTAAGTATGAGGGTGTAAAAATCCTCTTTTATTATGTTTTCATTTGTTTCATGACTCAAACATGCTAAAACATGCATAACATGAACCAAAACACGGAATAAATGAGCCAAAACTGATTTTTGGTCTGAGGCAGAAGCCCTTTAGGTCGCCAACTGGCTCGCGCCTAAATGGGGTATTCAGACCAGAAATCAACCGTGTTTGTCCTCGTCATTTCCCTTAATCCATTTTTCATATTTGTAATCGGTTTTTACCATTTCAAGTATTTTCGAAACCTTTTTGTTTCATTTCACATGTTTTAACCATAAAGCATTTTTCACCCTTGGTTCTTCATACCATGACGGTTAAATCCGTGTTTCGGTGATAATATTTGGTTAATGACATTTAGAAGGTATTTTAAAGCCTTTTATTTCATTTCTTCACATTTTTCAAACAAACATATTAGTCACCAACACAAAGTCATCCTTGGTTCTACATACCATGCCGGATTTTAACCCGGGTACGATGACGAGTATCGACTAATAACAATCAAATGGACTTAAAACAATTAGTCCATAATCGTTTTTCAAAACTATTCATCTCAAGTTTGTCAAATCGAACCCGACACCGAATATTATCAAATAATGATGATTATTCGAGTCTAGTTCTTCAAATCAACAAATGCGGTCTAAACGACCCTTTCAAATCAACCGGGTTCAAATACCCATTTTCAACACGTTTAATAACGTTTTCTAAATAGTCAGAACACGGCATACAACCGTTGGCTAACCCGCGCCTCAAGCAGGTCTTTTCTTTCTCATTTTCAAAACCAGAGGGAGGCCCATTGCACCGCCGGCTGGCTCGCGCCTCTTATAGCCGTCTGGTACACGGCCTGTTCCCTTCCAGCATTAGTCTAGGACGATCCCGACTCCGGTTAGCCCGGATATAGGACAGATCAGATGACTATTCGATTATTCAAAACCATATTTGCAAAATGCCTTACTAAGACAAATGGATCATGTTATGCACCCTAAACCTAATACGGTAAATGGATGTTTAATTTCCGTCTTGCATGCAAATCAACCATTAATCCAACTCGACATCTTATACTTGATACTTGGATTAAATCAACCGACTTAGAAAGCTCTCACATGTTAGGTTTAAATTATTGGATGCGCATTCATGCATTTAAACCGTTTTATCAACTTATGCATTCAACCAGCCAAGATCGATCAGTAGAGGCCGCTAAACGTGGGCGGGATTGGGTGTCTGATTAAAGGGCTTCCCAATACGTACCTTCACCTCTTACTCAGAAACTTTGGATAGTGGACGACCTTATCCAGGGCGTACGAGAGTCATTCTAGAGATAGGATGCTAAAGAGGGACGATTTTCTTATCTTTAGCACCTATGTCAAACGTTGCTTTGTGTTTCGATTTGACCGAGGTATAAAGTGGAATTAGAACGGGTTCCAAGCATCCCACAAATGCTTGGTGGCGACTCCGACCATCTCTAATCGTTTCGAGACCCTTACCGAGACGAAACCGACCGATCTAAAACGATCCGGTCGAAAGCACCTTTACGCCGCCGAGCGTGGCTTTCAAAAGATCGCTGCATGTCCACAGATTGGCTTGGCGTGCAGGTGGCCCGTGACTACGGATTGGTAGGTGGCCCAAATCCGCAGACCGAGACGTGGCCCATGTCCACACAGTGCCTTTCATATTTGTGGCCCAATCTACATGGAGAGTCCATTCCTGGTCTGTCTTATGGGTGTCAAGGTGATTGACCTCTTTTATGAGGTCTGGTTCTAGGGTAGGACTAAATTCAGCCACGAAGTCTGCTAATGCCTGAGATTTAATTGTTGTCCTGGGTTCAAAGGTTATATCATAGGTGCTAATTTGTACTGACCATTTTGCCATTCTGCCTGACAACTCAGGCTTTCTCAGGACATATTTGATAGGCAGGTTGGTTCTTACAATAATTGGGTGACTCTCAAAATAAGGTCGAAGTTTAGTACAAGACATTACTAAAGCAAGTACATATTTTTCAAGTAAGCCATACCTGGTTTCTGCGTCTAGGAGACTCTTACTTACATAATAGACTGGATGCTATTGGCCGTCAATTTCTTTGGTCAGGACTCCACTTACTACTGTCTCTGTGACAGATAGGTAGACCGTCAGGGGTTCTCCTTTGTCTGGTTTGGCAAGTAGTGGAGGTGTAGTTAGGTATGTTTTGAGCTCTTGGAAGGCTTTCTCATGTTCAGGCAACCATTTGAATGCCTTGTTTTTCTTGAGTAGGTCATAGAATGCCTTACACCTTCGATGATCCGGAAATGAATCTATTCAGGGCTGCAACTCGTCCTGTCAGTTTTTGAATGTCTTTGACTGACTTGGGTGATTCCAGTTCTAGTATGGCTTTTATTTGTTCTGGGCTGACTTCTATTCCTCTTTTGGTCACCATGTAACCTAGGAATTTGCCTAAAGAGACTCCAAAATGGCATTTGGATGGATTAAGCTTCATATTGAATTCTTCCAGGATCTTGAAAGCTGTTTCTAAGTCCCTGATGTGATCTTCAGCCTTCTTTGATTTGACCACCATGTCATCAATATAGACTTCCATTGTGTCTCCTATTTGGTCTTTGAACATTGTATTGACCAGGCGTTGGTATGTTGCCCCTGTATTTTTCAGGTTAAAGGGCATTGCTGTGTAGCAGTATATGCCTCTTTATATGATGAATGCAGTGTGTTCCTGATCAGATGGGTGCATTTTGATTTGATTGAATCCACTTGAGGCATCCATGAATGTCAGGAGTTCATGTCCTGTTGTAGCATCCGCCATTGCGTCTATGTGTGGGAGTGGAAATGGATCTTTTGGGCAGGCTTTATTGAGGTCTGTGTAATCTACACAAACTCTCCACTTGCCATTCTTCTTTTGTACCACCACTACGTTGGCTAGCCAGTCAGGGTACATGACTTCTCTTATCATCCCCATGTCCAATAGTTTGTCCACTTCTTCATTAATGATAGCATGTCTTTCAGCGACAAACTTTCTTCTTTTCTGCTGGACAGGCTTATAAGACTCATCTATATTTAGTTTATGTGTAATAATATTGGCATCTATACCAGTCATGTCAAAATGTGACCAGGCAAAACATGAAGATTTACTTTTAAGAAAACTTACTAATTTTGGCATGATGTTATCAGGGACATCAGATCCTACTAGTACATGCCTGTTAGGATACTCAGGGTCTAAAATTACTTGATCTGTTTCCATTTTGGTTTCTTCTATATGAGTTGTCCTGACAGGGTACTGTAATTGCTAGGCGAGAGACCTACCTGCCTTGAAAGGCTTCAGTGACTTAGTATAGCATTCCTGGGCAGATTTATGTTCACCTTTTATGGTTGCTACTCCCCATTCTGTTGGTATTTTGATGCATTGGTGATAGGTGGAGGGTATGGCCCTTACGTTGTGGATTCATGGTCTTTCTAATATGGCATTGTAGGATGACAGGCAGTCCAGGACTCCAAATATTTCATATGAAGATACTCCATCCACATATGTGGGCATGTGTATTTCTCCCAATGTGTTCCTTGTTTCTCCACTGAATCCTACCAGGACATTAGACTTCTTTATGATTTGGCTTTCATCAATGTTCAGTGCTTTAAGGACATCTAGCATGATCAGGTGGATGTCTGGAATGCCCTGCATATCAGTGTCGTCAAAAGTAATTTGTGGTAAATTGCTAGATTTAAAAGGAGATTTCATTTTTGACTCCCTGGCAATTTTCTTTGCAGCTGAACTGGTCAGGCCACAAATTTCTGATCCTCCATTGATGAATTTAACTTCATAGATGGGTGGTGCAGGGGGTAAGTCACGTTGTTGCCTTTCTGTGTTCCTTCTTGTTCCATCATCTTCCTTGCTCTTTGTTGGCATCAGATCTTTCAGGTATCCTTTCTTTAGCAGGTAAGCTACTTGTCTGCGCAATCTCAGGCATTCTTCTGTTGTGTGCCCTATATCCATGTGAAATTCACACCATTTGGTGGTATCCTTCCTTGGGTTGGGGTTGTCTGACTTCTTTGGCCACTTGACAATGTCTCCCATATGGTCAAGTCTTTTGATCAGTCCTGCAATGTCAACAGAGAAGTTATATTCTTGGATAGGAGGATGAGTATAATAGTTACCTCGTTGTTCATATGTATAGTTGACTTCTGATCTGTCAGGTCTTGGGTAGGGAGATGGTCTGGAACTGCTTCCTCTATGGTTAGAACTCTTTCTGTTGACTTTATCATATCCTGAGTTGCCGTCAACATTGTCTGCCTTGTAGCCTTTGTCTTCTTCCAGCCTGATATAGCCTATGGCTAATGCTTGGACGTCTTCAAAGGTATGACAGGGCTTCATGGTCATTGCATCGTAGAAATCACTGTCCAGGGGTAGCCCTTGCTCGAAAGCTTCAACAATTTGTTCCAACATCACATCTGGGGATTAAAACTTTTTCTTTATTGAATCTTGTCATGTAGGATCTGATTGATTCTCCAGGCTTTTGTTTAACCCTGTATAGGTCACTGGATCTCTTTTCTAGTTCCCTGCTGCTGGCAAACTGATGATTGAAAGAATTGACCAGGTCAGCAAAGGACTTGATGCTTCCATTTGGCAGGTTTATGTACCATTGCAGGGCAGGTCCATTCAGAGTTGTTCCAAATCCCTTACACATGTAGACTTGACGTAGTTCACTGGGAATTGATGCTGCCATCATCCTTTGCTTGTAGTAGGTAACATGGTTTTATGGATCTGTGGTCCCATCATAGATTCTCATTGAGGGAATCACAAATTTCTTTGGCAGGTCTATTTTTGCTATTTCATCCACAAAGGGTGAATCAACATAGCTCTCTGGATTTTCATCTTCAATTGGGGTAGGAACTCCTGGAATCTTTTCAAATCTTTCATGAAGTTTTTGGATTTCCTGGAGCATAGCCATCATAATGGCCGTGTTAGTCTGATCTGGTGAGGTTTCTTCATTTTGGAGTTCTCCTGAGTCTGTCTCTTCTCCTGTCTTGGACTTTGATGGAGTAGGAGTACCAATATTGGAGAAATCAATATTCCTTATGATTGAGGAAAATGGTGTGTCAGGCTGAACTTTCAACTTTGATCCTGAAGCTTTCTCTCCCAGCTTTAGCTTCAGGCTGGATTCTGACTCTTTCAGTTTTGCAACTTCTGCTTCAGCCTGGACCATTTTTTGTTTCAACTGTTCCATTTCCAACAATTGATGTTTGGCGGCAGCCAGTTGTTGCTCAATGATATCTCCTGCCATTTTTCCTTAGTTTTTTGTGGTGTTTTGTTATGAGCTTTGATTATTTTTGAGCTAGATGCCCCACGGTGGGCGCCAATTATTTTGGCAGGGATTTTACTGATCTAGAATGTCCTGCCAGGGATTTATATGTAGGGTGATCTAACTCAAACAACTTGCCTGACTAGTATAGTTAAGTGCAATAACAACTAATAAATAATGACACAAAGATTTTATACGTGGAAAAACCCTGGGAATAAGGGAAAAAACCACGAGCACCAAGCCAGGAGTGATTGTTACTATGATTTTAGGTAGCCTGACAGAGTATTGTTATATCAGGCGTGACAGGCGAATATATTGCTTAAGAATACAAAAGTGTAAGTAAGAATGAGGGTATATATGATGATCCTTCTGATTTTGTCTTCTCTTCTATTTATACTTGATTTCTCCATCCTTCTTTATGCCGTTTAGGGTTTCCTGGTAAATAGGGAATGTGCCCTATTTACCCGGAGGTGGTTGTCATCTCTTCAACCGTTGCCTTTGACTATCTTTCATATATTTTCTTCTTGAATTGGTCTTCCTTGTTTGTAGGGGACATATGTTAATTGCCTAGTCTCTGCCTGTTATGCCTGTTGTGCCTGAGTTATTTTCCTCCCAGGTTGCTTGGTTGATTATCGCCTGACTTGTATCAACTCCTGCTTGGTGCCTATCCGTATTGAATAAATGCCTGGTTTCAGATGTCTTTTGTTTAGAACTTGTCTTTGGCTGTTGCCTGGCCTGTAACAGGTCAGGCAGGATAATTTTGGGCCCAACAACGAGGATGGCTTAAGCTGGAATATTGAGAAGCTGACATCCACGTTTTTACTGTTTGAATGTGATCGAATTCAGAATATTAGGATTAGTGAGATGAATCCTTGTGATGACTGGTGTTAGGAGCTCAAA
This sequence comes from Silene latifolia, assembly GCF_048544455.1. Taxonomy (NCBI): domain Eukaryota; kingdom Viridiplantae; phylum Streptophyta; class Magnoliopsida; order Caryophyllales; family Caryophyllaceae; genus Silene; species Silene latifolia. Next base: position 27,757,036 of record NC_133528.1, read on the forward strand.
AAGGACGGCCAATACACAGTAAGGTCGACATATTGACGGCTAATTGGTTAAGGAAACCATGATACATGACAATTGATGTGAATTTTATTTGTAATTCCTCCCAAGTGTACAATGTCGTTGTACTTACGAGGGTCGAACCCAAGGGACGCTGTTTATGGCTCTAGGATTAGATATTTAGCTACTAGTTTAGTTCAAATAAAATAGGTTTGAGTAGGTTTAACTAACTAGAGGAAATTACTAAAACAAGAAAAATTAGATGAATGCTTAAGATGGTGAATAACAATAATTAAGTGAAGAGTCTATCTCAGTCGAAATACTCGAGAAGGGGGGAGGGGGAGGGGGTGAATTGAGTATTTAAAAAACTTATGCCCACTTTTTATTTTATATCAAAACAATTAATTACTTAAAGTTTATTGATTAAACTTTAACTAATTAACTAAGTGATTATGAACTTAATAAAATGAACGAAAACGAAAGTTGCAAAAACACACGGTTTTGAAGTGGTTCAGCTTCACACGTCGAAGCCTACGTCCACTATTCTCGATTAATAATTTTAGTACCTTTCTCCGGATTACAAAATTATCAACCCAACTCGTATAACTAACTCTAGTTATAACTCAATTTGAATATCACTAGATATTCGATTTGACTATCTTAAGTTACTAAGAAAGCACTTGATTGTTCTTCTAAGTGTTCACATAATTAAACGAGTAAGAAACAATATGAAGTACTATTATCTTATAACGTAACCTTAAGAATAATAAGTAAATTAAAGAGCACGACTTTTCGTAAAAGATTTTCAAATGCAAAACAATAAAATAATAACCGATTAAAATTAAACTCAGAATTGTTTGCAAAGAATTATGTATTTCGAAAAGCTTATTTTCAATGAACAACTATCGTGTGTATTTATAGTAGAGAGGAAGATTATGGTTTGGATCGAAACCCTAATAGGTGCCGTGAGATAGGTAGTCTATTTTGCAAGAAATAAATCCTATCTCTTCCTTTATTTAAGCCAAGGGATAACTTAAATTAGGTAAATAAGATAAAAGTAAATCTTATCTTACCTTAATTTAATCTCCATGATTTTCGAATAAGTAAACAAATTAAATCAATATATATTTAAGATATGAGAATATCTTGTCAAAATATTATTAGATTTAATTGGATAGGTTACTTGTACTAGAGGACTCACGAAACCAAGACGGCACAAGGCCGTGTGGCCGAACCCTTGGCCGTGTCCAGCTAGGTTGAAAATCCACTCCTTGGATTAGGGTTAGGTCAAATAATCTAGCAAACCCTAGGTAGCATGACGACCCATAAGCCGTTTTACTAACCAATAGAGAAATGCAAATTATTCATTATAACAACCCATATTTCATCTCTATCATATACACACATGATTTTGAAACACATTTGAAGAATTTTATCATTTGAAAATGATTTTAAAATTATTAAAATCGTGCCATAAAATTGCTACTCAAAGTTATAGTAAAAATATCTATAACCTTAAGTCTGGTAAGTAAAGTTATAGGTGAAATAGCTATAACTTTACTTTCCCAATATTTCTTCTTAAGATACCGTTACTAGATGAAGACATATACTATCTAATCTTCCTGGAGATCTTCAGTAAAGGATCTTCTCTTTATCTTGATCATAGCTCTTCATCTTGAGCTTGTTATAGACTTGATTGAGCCTTTTGCTTGATTGATCATCATACTTGAAACTTGTTACAGTTACTATGACGCTTTGAGAATCTTCAATGTTATAGCTCAGGCTACTATAACATTACTTGAACGATGCTTCACAAATCTTCAATGTTAGAACCAAGGATGCTATAACATTACTTGCTAAACTTGTAAACCTAAGTCAATCTAATAGAGACTAAACAAACGATTACGAGCAAGAGTATATATATATTAAACGAAGTACACACTTGTCATTATCAAAACTTAAACATATATCTATATGGTCCAACAAATTCCCCCTTTTTGATGATAACAAGTCTCTTACGATTTGTGACTACCCCCTCAACATAATACTATAAAGTCATAGACAGTTGAACGCAAGAAAAAGCCACTTATATACAAAGTATAGCATCTAAGGACCTTAAGAGATTAAAAGTTCTAACAAGGAGCAAGCTTAGGCAAATACTTAAGTCAGGATCATTTCTTCCCCCTCTTGACATCATCGAAAAGACGAGAACAGACATATATAAAACGACTAGAATGATATCAACCGAGGCAAGAAATATAAATTAATCAAAGCATATATTATAGCATAAGAACGACTTCAACATAAGCAAGCTCTACATATAAAGTGTGTAATACAAACCAAGATGAGTATAGATTTTGTAAGAGAGAATGAAAATAGTCACTCACCTAACTACGACCTACAAAAGCATGCATGCAATCTAACATGATAGATATCTCTAGTAACCGTACATATACACTCCAACCAAGCGAGGTCCAAAACACATGCCGAGGACTTAAAAAATAATGTGAGGGGAGGTAATTGGGTAAGAAGGGCAAAATAATTTGGATATGTGGAGGTAAAAGCCAAGCTAGAACCGATCACAATCAAAAGTAGCCATATTCTACTTTCGGACCCAACATGAAAGATGATGCACCATGCCAAGTATGGCATAAACTCACTCACATCAACAAGTACTTCTCCTCAAGTAATATGGAAATGAATAAGAATAGGAGTAAAAAGAGATTCTTGCTTTTCCATCTTTTATAGTATCATTTTTCTCCTTTCTTTTCAGTATTTTTTCTTTTTTTTTGTTTCATTCCATATTTTTCTTCTTCCTTCCAATATCCATCACAAAATCAACAAAATTGACCACAACAAGACTTCCAAACTTACCAACAAGACTAGCTTGACAAGGGTAGGCTATATGGAATGTAGTTGAATAAATAGGTCAAAACAAGGCAAATTTGGCTAATGTACTAGAAAACGGAATATTCTCATAAAATAATAAAATACTATATAAGAATGTACTTGCAACGGAAAATACGAACATACACAGACAATCTCGTCTTAACTAGTCAATCATACGGAAAATAAAATATTTGTGACAAGTTTAGTTACCGCCAATTAAACCAATTTCCAACCGTAAAATCTCAAAACGTTCTCTAGCCAATGCTTTGGTAAAAATGTCAGCCCATTGTTTTTCTGTACTGCAAAATTCCAGTCTTATGTTGCCCTTATCTACATGATCACGTAGAAAATGGTGTCTAATATCAATATATATGCTTTGTTCGTGAGTGCTGTGCAGGATTCTTAGATATAATTATAGCACTCGTGTTATCACATAAGATAGGTATACACCCAACATTAACACCGTAATCACATAACTGTTGCTTAAGCCATACAAGTTGACAACATACCAACCAAGCGGCAATGTATTCGGCTTCAGCGGTGGATAATGTAACGGAAGTTTGCTTCTTTGACCCCCATGTAATAATACACGGTCCAACAAACGTGGCTATGCCGGAAGTACTTTTTCTGTCAAGTGAACAACCTACATAATCTGCATCTGAATACCCTATGAGATCGAAATTACACTCAAGAGGCTACCATAGATATAATTTAGATGTACCAATTAAATACTTCAAGATTCTCTTAATTGCAATCATATGCGATTCTTTAGGGCACGATTGAAATCAAGCACAAACGCATACACTAAACATAATATCCGGACGACTTGCAATTAAATAAAGAAGTGAGCCAATCATACCTCGATAAATCGTTTCATCGACAGACTTACCGTTTTCATCCAAAGTCAACTTCTTATTTGTACCCATAGGAGTTGGCTTAGAATTAGAATTTTCCATACCGAATTTCTTGATTAGCTCCTTGATGTATTTTTGTTGGTGTATCATAATTCCTTCAGCAGTTTGTTGAATTTGGAGTCCAAGGAAGAACTTGAGTTCTCCCATCATGCTCATCTCGAATTCTGAGGTCATTAATTCTGAAAAATACTTACATAAACGATTATTAGTTGAACCAAAGATAATATCATCAACATAAATTTGTACAACTAATAGATCGGAATTTCCAGTTTTCAAGAATAGGGTTTTGTCGACAGATCCTCTTTTAAAACCACTTTCAAGAAGATATTTTGACAATCTGTCGTACCATGACCTCGGAGCTTGTTTCAAGCCATACAAGGCTTTATCTAATTTGAAAACATGGTTTTGAAACTTGCTATCGAGCAATCCTAGAGGTTGTTCAACTAAAACCTCCTCATTCAAATAACCGTTAAGAAATGCTGTCTTAACGTCCATTTGATAAAGTTTAATTTCTTTATGAGTAGCAAATGCTATTAATAATCTAATATCCTCAAGTCTGGCTACAGGAGCGAAGGTCTCATCATAGTCAATTCCTTCTTGTTGATTGTACCCTTGTACAACCAATCTGGCTTTATTTCGTACAATAACTCTTGTATCGTCCAACTTGTTTCTAAAAACCCATCTTGTACCAATAACCGTTCGATCTTTAGGTCTGGGAACCAAATGTCAAACTTTTTTCCGTTCGAACTGTTGAAGCTCTTCTTGCATAGCAACGATCCAATTTGATTCTGCAAGTGCTTCTTTTATATTCGTTGGCTCAATGGTTGAGAGAAAGGAGTAGAATGAGCAAAAGTTGTTAAGTCTTCTACGAGTTCGAACACCTTCATTCAGAATTCCTAGGATGGTTTCCATTGGATGAGAGTTCTTATATCTCCATTTCTTAGAAACAAGAGGCGCATCTTCATCTGAACTAGTCTCACCTTCTTCGAATGATTGGGGTTCAAGCCTTGTTCCCCCTGAATCCAATCCTGGGGTTATAACAGAATCAGGTATAATCATTGGATCTAGTTTGCTGGCTCGAAGTTGATGTTATAGCATCATCAGCTATAACTTTATTCTCCAGTTGTTTGGATTGAGAAGAGGTTTTAGTATCATCAACTAAACTCTCAGTTCTCTTTCCTTTATCATTCGAAGGGCTTCCTTGTTCATCATTTGTGCCCTCAATTTCTTTATCTTTCTCATCCAATTCTGGAAGATCATCTCTGGATAGTCGGAAATCAGGTTCATTCAAATCTTCTTCCTCATCCTGTTCAGCTTTATCAAACATATTATTCTTATCAAAAACAACATGAATACTTTCTTCGATGCATAAGGTTCTCTTATTAAAAACCTTATATGCTTTACTATGATTAGAATAACCAACAAACACAGCTTCATCACTTCTGGGATCGAATTTGCTTAATCTATTTTTGCCATTATTATGGATAAAACATACTCCCGAAGCAACGTAGATGTGATATGTTGGGTTTATGTCCCCTAAGAAGCTCATAAGGAGTCTTCTTGAGAATGGGTCTAATCAAAGTTCGATTATGAACATAGCATGCAGTGCTAATAGCTTCAGCCCAAATATTCCAAGGTAGTCCACTACATAACAACATAGTGCGAGCCATATCCTCCAACGTCCTATTCATACGTTCAACAACACCGTTTTGTTGTAGGGTTCGTGGTGCTGAGAAGTTATGGCCAACATCATTCTAGCTCCCTACAGTATTCTATAAAAGCATGGTTATCAAATTCGGTGCCATGATCCGTACGAATGGAAACTAACTTTGATTTGTACTTATTTTGGGCAAGCTTCATTAGAACTGTAAACTCTTCAAAAGTTTCATCCTTTGAATTGAGAAAGATTGGCCAAACATATCTCGAGTAATTATCGACTAGAACGAAAACATACCTGGATCCGCCTCTACTTCTTACCTTCATTGGGCCACATAGATCCATATGTACGAGTTCTAGTGGTTCATTGGTACTTACCATTCTCTTGGATTTGAACGATGACCTCACATGTTTGCAACGAGCACACGAGTCACATAATATTTCTTGATCGAATTTGATTGAGGGAAGTCCTTCAACCAAATCCCATCTCTTTAGCTTATTCAACGTTGTTGAATTTATGTGAGCAAATCTTTTGTGCCAAAGACATGGATCATCCGTTGTTAGTTTCATGCATGTGAACGAATTAGTAGGAATATTATTTAAATCAATCATATAGACATTCCTTCTACGGTGTCCCTCAAGCACAATACTACTTGTTCCTTCAATTATTATTCGACAAGTATCTGAATGAAAGACAACTTTATTTCCTTTGTCGCATAATTGAGAAATATTCAGTAAATTGTGCTTGAGACCACTAACCAGATAAACATCACTAATAGCATGAGAAGAAGATATTCCAACTTTACCAACACCGATAATCTTACCTTTCTTGTTATCGCCGAATGTGCCTTGAAGATCCACTATCAAGGTACCATAAGTTATTTTCTTTCACTACAACCTGCAAGATAATTAGAGACAGTTTTTAGGTACCCAAGCTAAGTTGGGTCCTTTGACGTTAGTCACTCTAAAAACCAAATCTTTTCTAACCCAAACCCTTTTAGTAACTTTATGTTTTGGAGGCGAATAGGTTTGTCTAGGAACTGTCTTGGGTTGAGTTATGGGTTCCTCATGTCGTGGTCTTTCAGGTTGTTTTGGGGGAGCTTGGGCTTTGAAGGGCTCTTTAGGTTTAAATGTCTGTTTTGGTTTTGTAGCCTTCTTAAAGTCGAAGCTCATATCATAGAACAAACGGTAATCATTGTTTCGTTCTTCACTTGTACTTGGTTCAGATGGGGTAGGTTCACTATCCTCGAAAACGGTGTCAGAAGTTTTAACAAAGTTGATTCCTTTTCTTAAATCATGAGCATACTTAACACAGTTTTCTTGGATATGACCAGTATGACCACAGTAATTACAAATCAAGTATTCTGGTAGATTTGAATATTTTCTTCTTCTGAAATCTCGTTCGGAAGGGGTTGATTTGCATTTAGAGTGATCTCTTCAACCATAGCACTCATGCCCTAATCCCATTTTCATGTTATTATCTGATTGCTCAGCTAGGAAATTTAGAACACGTGTGCTACCTTCCCATTTTTCGTGAACCTTTCTAGCATGCAAGAGTAATTCTTGTATCTCTTTGTTGCATTTGGAATGGTCTGACTCTACGACCTTGGGAGTATGAGTCTCTTCATAATTGTCATGAAAGTTCTGGAATCTGTCATTTAGAACTCGTACCGTCCTGGTATGCGTTCTTTTAGTATTTGATAGAACGGTTTTAGATTCCTTTAGTTGTTGATTTAGAGATTCAATCTCCTTCTTTTGATCTGAGATCACGGCTTCTCTAGCCATAGCCTTGGACTCAAGAAGCTCTTTGACTTTCCTCAATTCCAATGTTATAGCTTCACTAGCTGTAACTTTGGCTTGAAGATGCTTAATGTTGAGTTTCAGGTATGAGGTTATAGCTTCATTAGCTATAACTTTCGACTCAAGAGCCTTCTTTTTAGCATTTGTCGTATCTGAAGTTGTAGCCATATTAGCTGTAACTTTAGATTTGAGCTTTTTGGCCTTTGCTTTAAGGAGATGATTCTCTTCAGCAATATTGAGAATTTGTTCTTTCAAGTCTTTCAATTCCATCTCTTGTTCGTGACACTTATCAAGAGATTGCTCAAAATATTCAACTAAAGCATTCTTAGGCAATTTCTTAACACTTTTCTTAAGTTCAAGATAGCTTACCTCTTCTTCTTTTTCTTCTTCTTCTTCTGAATCGGAATCTCCTAGAAAACAGCAGTAGGAATCCACGTTATCTTTATCATTATCTGAAAAGAGGTCAAGACTGATGTTGCTTAGACATAGGTTAGCAACTTCTTCTTCTTCTTTTGATACTTCGTCGTCCTCAGTGTCGAGATCTCCCCAGCATGATGCCATCATCACTTGCTTGAATTCCTTCTTGGTCTTCTCACCTTGGGACGCCATTTCTTGGTTAAACTCCTAAGTACTTTTCTATAAATATCCTCGGAGTTAAATGTTTTTCCAAGATTTTAAGCTCATTAACTATGGTAGAAAATCGTGCTGACATGCTATCGAGTGATTGATTCTTTTCCATTTTAAACAGTTCATATTTTTGAATCAGCAAGTCAATACGATATTTCCTAACAACCGATGTTCCTTCATAGGCCAACTCAAGACCATCCCATATTTCTTTGGCCGAAGTGCAAGAAGAAAAACGATCGAATTTAGTCGATGTCATGCCGTTTTGTAACAGGCTTATCGCTTTCGAGTTTTTCTCAGCCTTCTTGTAATCAGCCTCAATATAGTCTTCTTCCTTTTTTCTCATAGGTAGTGCCTTCCGAAGATGCGACCAAAATTTTGTGTGGTCCATTCTTAATAATCGTCCAGCACTCCCAATCATTTCCTTTTACGTAGTGTGTCATCATGTTTTTCCAAAGTCCATAATTCTTCCCATCAAAGATATGACACTTAAGATACTTGGAATCCATTTCACACGTATAAGGCAGCGGAATTAAAATAAAATAAAAAGGTAAAAATATAGACGGATCTAGCCTCTTTGCGGTTTAGGCAATCAAGAGCACGAGGCTCTGATACCAATTGAAGAGTCTATCTCAGTCGAAATACTCGGGGGGGGGGGGGGGGTGAATTGAGTATTTAAAAACTTATGCCCACTTTTTATTTTATATCAAAACAATTAATTACTTAAAGTTTAATGATTAAACTTTAACTAATTAACTAAATGATTATGAACTTAATAAAATGAACGAAAACGAAAGTTGCAAAAACACACGGTTTTGAAGTGGTTCAGCTTCACACGTCGAAGCCTACGTCCACTATTCTCGATTAATAATTTTAGTACCTTTCTCCGGATTACAAAATTATCAACCCAACTCGTATAACTAACTCTAGTTATAACTCAATTTGAATATCACTAGATATTCGATTTGACTATCTTAAGTTACTAAGAAAGCACTTGATTGTTCTTCTAAGTGTTCACATAATTAAACGAGTAAGAAACAATATGAAGTACTATTATCTTATAACGTAACCTTAAGAATAATAAGTAAATTAAAGAGCACGACTTTTCGTAAAAGATTTTCAAATGCAAAACAATAAAATAATAACCGATTAAAATTAAACTCAGAATTGTTTGCAAAGAATTATGTATTTCGAAAAGCTTATTTTCAATGAACAACTATCGTGTGTATTTATAGTAGAGAGGAAGATTATGGTTTGGATCGAAACCCTAATTGGTGCCGTGAGATAGGTAGTCTATTTTGCAAGAAATAAATCCTATCTCTTCCTTTATTTAAGCCAAGGGATAACTTAAATTAGGTAAATAAGATAAAAGTAAATCTTATCTTACCTTAATTTAATCTCCATGATTTTCGAATAAGTAAACAAATTAAATCAATATATATTTAAGATATGAGAATATCTTGTCAAAATATTATTAGATTTAATTGGATAGGTTACTTGTACTAGAGGACTCACGAAACCAAGACGGCACAAGGCCGTGTGGCCGAACCCTTGGCCGTGTCCAGCTAGGTTGAAAATCCACTCCTTGGATTAGGGTTAGGTCAAATAATCTAGCAAACCCTAGGTAGCATGACGACCCATAAGCCGTTTTACTAACCAATAGAGAAATGCAAATTATTCATTATAACAACCCATATTTCATCTCTATCATATACACACATGATTTTGAAACACATTTGAAGAATTTTATCATTTGAAAATGATTTTAAAATTATTAAAATCGTGCCATAAAATTGCTACTCAAAGTTATAGTAAAAATATCTATAACCTTAAGTCTGGTAAGTAAAGTTATAGGTGAAATAGCTATAACTTTACTTTCCCAATATTTCTTCTTAAGATACCGTTACTAGATGAAGACATATACTAGCTAATCTTCCTGGAGATCTTCAGTAAAGGATCTTCTCTTTATCTTGATCATAGCTCTTCATCTTGAGCTTGTTATAAACTTGATTGAGCCTTTTGCTTGATTGATCATCATACTTGAAACTTGTTACAGTTACTATGACGCTTTGAGAATCTTCAATGTTATAGCTCAAGCCACTATAACATTACTTGAACGATGCTTCACAAATCTTCAATGTTATAACCAAGGATGCTATAACATTACTTGCTAAACTTGTAAACCTAAGTCAATCTAATAGAGACTAAACAAACGATTACGCGCAAGAGTATATATATATTAAACGAAGTACACACTTGTCATTATCAAAACTTAAACATATATCTATATGGTCCAACAAATTAAGAGACTAGGATATTTGGTTCACTCATATAGGTAAGGGGAGACATGCATAAGGTGATAAATTCGAAAGCAGAAGCATAGAAAAGACTCTATCTCTCGATATGAGACTAATCCCTAAGTTAAGATCGATTAAGTCCTCACCTAATCAACCCAACTACAATTTTATCATGTTAATCCTATTTACTAGCCAAGTTCTCACCCAACAAGCAAAGATAGATAGTGAAATCTCTTAAACCCTGATTCAAGCATTAACACAAACACCTAGCATGCACAATAAAGTTGAGAAGCTTAAACCCAAGAATTGTAATCTTTCTATGCTATAATCTACCCTTATGATGCTATATGAGATCCCCCTCCATACTAGTATAGAACTACTCACACATGGTTATGATGACATAAACAAAAGATGAAGAATTTAGCATGAAACAAGCAAAGGGAAACATGTTTGCAAATTCTATTAACTAAACAATTCAATATGTAAACAAATGGAAGATGAACAATAATAGAGAAGAAATTATACCAATAATGAAGACAAAGTTACAACCTTTGATCAAATAGAAGAATAATCTTCACCAATATCCAATTAACAACCCAATACTAAATGTAAACTATTGAATAATACTAATTCTAAGCTAATATAAGAAGTAATTAATGATTGTTTAAGGAAAGATTAAAGTTTTGATTAAGGGTTTGCATAAGGTTAAGGAAATAATTTCAGATCTAGGGTATATGTTTACAATTGATTAGGGAAGAGGTATTTATACTATCCCATTGGATTAGACAAAAGGAGGAAACAAAGCCCATTTCGCGGTTTTGGTCTCTGTGCCGGTCAACCGGTTGCCGGCCTCCCTGCCGGCAGCGAGCTCTTCCTTCAAAATGTGATGAAATTGGCTTGGGTGTGTTCCCTGCCGGTGGACCGGCTGCCGGCAGAGAACACCTCTTGCTGAGTTTCAACTTCGGTTCATCACCTTTGATGATGCGTGTGCCGGCGGACCGGCTGCCGGTGTGCCAACCGACAGCGAGAACTTGCTCCTTTTTTTCTTCAAAACTCTCCTTAATTTATCTAAGGCATGGGACGGGGTTCCCTGCCGGTGGGCCGCCTGCCGGCCTATCAGTAGGGAACTCTTCTTCAGCATTTCTCCTTAATTCCTCACCAGGTGCAAGATGCTACTATGGCAGGTATCAAGAGTATCAAGAGTGCGTGCACACTATAAGCATCACTCAATTATTTTACTACATAAGTCGATCGAGTATTAGCGCATTCTACGCCCTTTCATCTCATGTAGTTGTGCTTATGAGGTAAACCACGACTCATGAGGCAAGTAAGGTCTTGCAAGAAAAATGCGATGCATCCACATGTAAGCACAAAAGCAAGTAATAGAATGCATCTAACAAAAATAGTCCACTTCCTCATCTAAGTGGCCGAATTTTCAGCTCAAAAATATAGTCTCGGTCGGGAAATACCGTCTCAGAGTCTCAATGGAGGTGTCAACCCCCTAAACGTGGCCCAAGCAACCCTAATGTGTCCAATAAAGCTCAAGAAACTGATTCTAGAGCGGGAAAGGGGGAAGAGGGACTAGACCTCCAAGAATTACAAAACCAACACAAGATTCAACCAAAAGACCCATGACTAAGGGGACCTAAGCCAAGGACATCCTCACGGTTTTCACTCATCTCTTATTTGAATTCTGAGTGATTTTGTACAAAAAGTAACCAAAACACTCTCCTACTGCGACTCGTGAGAACGTGCCCGCAATCTAATGTATAACAATCCGACCCGCCACCGTCGTAACACAACCCCAATAAGATGGGTGTGCACCTTTGGGCCCATATTTGTCCTCACTTAAGCCCAAAAGCACAAGGCCTTGTTACTAAGTAGTGGGTGGAATCCTTTATAAACATATCACAAGCCTCCTACTTTCCCAATGTGGGACAACTTTTTCTCTCAAACTCTTGGGGTGTTACAAACTCCCCCACTTAAATAACACAACGTCCTCATTGTGCCCGGAGGCTGACCGCAGCCAAGCCCAGAATCTTCCCCCGCTAGGTGTGTGACCCGAGTACTCCCGACCACAGGCTCACCACACGGTCGCAGGGTTGCTCTGATACCATTTATAACAATCGGACCCGCCACCGTCGTAAAACAACTCCAATAAGATGGGTGTGCACCTTTGGGCCCATATTTCTCCTCACTTAAGCCCAAAATCACAAGGCCTTGTTACTAAGTGGTGGGTGGAATCTTTTATAACATATCACAAGCCTCCTACTTTTCCGATGTGGGACAACTTTTTCTCTCAAACTCTTGGGGTGTTACATAATGTGTAAGACCGTTCTATGTCCAAATGAAATACAAAATGTAGCAATGCAACAAATCATGAAATAAGGGTTGTACGGGGCTAGGGAGTAGGACGAAACGGGATTGGTGCAAGCACCATTTGGACATGTGGAGTTCAAATCAAGAATTGTCAACACATCACATCCCACTTCTTATTGCAACATATGAGACACGTCTATGCCCTAACATAGAATTGATTACCAACACTATGCAAATATTGCATAAACCCAACTCAAATTGGAAAAACTTGAAAATACTCCTCTTATTTCAACAAATGAGCAATGTCTACACCCTAACAAGAGTTCGATTTCCCAAAATCATGCAAAAATTGTGTAAACCCGACTCACTTTGGAAAAACATCAAATTGCCCCTTTAGTTTAGCAACGGCTTTTTCTACCCCTTTAAATGATTTTTTTTGGTGTTGACCAGGAGTATCCCCTACCGACAGCTGGGGCAATCTCCTTCGGGGTACTGAAGGCAATTTAATGGGTTGACCTCTCCCAAGTTTGGCTTTTTCATTCGCAAGAGTCAGGAATCGAACCCCTGACCACTTGTTTAAGAGATGAGAGCCCTTACCACTCACACCAGCCAACTTTGGTTACCCCTTTAAATGATGAGGAGGGGTGTTGCTTGCCTTTTTCTTTTCCTAACACACATATATACAATCACAACTAGCTCTTTTTTGGATTTTTCAACACTTTTTTTTTTTCATTTTTCTATTTTGTTTTTTATTTCAATGTCAAAACCTCTTGTTTATATACAATGCCAAATAGATGCCAAATTTTGACTCAAGTGGATATGTACACTATCTACCATTATGACCCAATCACCTCCTAAAACACTACTACGAAACTGACCAATTCTTTATCAAGGAAAGGTGTTTATGGAATGTAGTTAATTTAGTGGGTTTGCCAAATAGAAAGGCTAAAGCTCAAAGGGGGTGAATCAAAAAGGGAGATAATGAAAGGGACAAAATAAGGCTATTTGGCTATGTGAGGTTAATATGCATGTGAAAACAATTTTATTTCATAGCTTGTGCACAAAAATGAAATGCAAATCATGGTCTAAGATAGAATGACACACTTATGCGTCTAGACACAACACGTCCCGCGAGGAGACCTACTCACAATCCTAGATGAGGGTTGGGCATGAATGAACCAACCCTAGGAGGCTCTAATTCTCGCTTATGAGTAGCTAGGTCGAGGCTTAGGTCTAGCCTACGGTCAATGGTCTCACAAGGCGGTCTAGACTCGTTAGTCGGGTCCCAAATTTTCCACGGCTAACCTATGGACACAGGTGCGAGCCACGGGGAGGGGGAAGGCACAATTAGGACTTGACTCATCCTTAGGGTACTGACTTCCCAACCTTGACCACATTTGTGCAAATTTATATACAAACCGATGCAAATAATTCTAACCTAAGACAAACGCATATGTACATGTTATAATGCATGCGGAAATTGAATTGAATATAAATTAAACATGCAACGAGTTGACTAAACCTAGCATCATATCAACACCAACACAACGATCCAAAAGTTCCCAGAAGGAAAATCCAAGGCACAAAAATCCCATCCTCCTTCAAATATACAAAATAGATAAAGAAAGAACGGTAAAGGAGTAAGAGATTAGAATGAGTTTACCAAGCGGGTCTTCTAGCTCCTTTTTGCCTCAAATGGTCAATGTCTATGCCAACGGTTAGCCAACAAACAAATATATACAATGCGATGTTTTTGTATTTTTTGAAAGTTTTTCAATTTTTTGGATTTTTTTTTTTTGAAAGTTTATCAAATTTACAAATGTACAATATTAGCAAATATATACAAAGTAGATATTTCCCTCCCCCACACTTAAGACTTACATCCTCCTCGATGGAACGACATGTAGGGAGGAAATAGAAAAAGTAAAAGACATATTTTTGGATTTTACTTGAAATAAAAACATGTTTTTGTGGTTTTGATATAAAAAAAAAACTTGTTTTCTTTTTTTTTTTTTTTGGGGGGGGGGGGGGGGGGGGGGGCTCCTCCCAACACTTGCTATATACAACCTCCGGTGAAGGAGGAAGTGTGGGTGGGAGGCGAATTGGAAAGAAAAGACATGTTTTTGTGTTTAGTTGATTTTTTTGAAAACGAAAAGACATGTTGTTTTTGTATTTTTGAATATATATGATCTCCTCCCCACACTTATCTATATACATAGTGTATGGAGGAGATTTGGAAGGTAAAATGGGTGTTTTTGTCAAATTTTCAATTTTTCGATTTTTTTGAGTTTTTAAATGGGGATGCAATGCATGAACTATAGTACATGCAATATTGAAATGACAATGCAAATTATGCTAAATGGATGCAATTCTTATATGTGACAATATATTACAAAATTGAAATCTAATGCAAGCTTGGATGAATGCAACTACATGATCACTAGGCTAAATATATTACAATTAATCTAAATGCATGCGAAAGGAAATATGAATGAGAGATTTTGGATTAAGGGAGTCATACTCGGCTTTGGATGGAAAGGGAGCAAAGTAGGCCAAGAAGAGCTAGGCCATCTAGGACTAATAGTCCTCCTCATCATCATCATCATTTTCCGCTCCGAACTCGGGATCCCAGATCAAGTCATCCGTGTTCATGCCCATGGTGGTGTCGATGAACAACTCTCGATTCCCTCCCGAGCCATTAGCAAACCCGGCTTCACCAAAAATTGAAGGAGCTCCTCCAAACCATTGTGTGTCATGCCCCTCCCCTTGAGTAGAGGCCGGGGTGGGGAAAACCGGGGCGATAAAGTAATCCGGCCGGATGTTCATATCGGCATAGGCAAAGCTCCCATCTTTCGGATATCCACCATCCGGCTCAAGGTAGTAAGAGGGGTAGAGGCCGGAGGGGTGTTTGTATTGCCTCCTCCGGTAGTCATCATAAATGGGGAATTGCCCCGTTGCTTGGTCAAAGTAGATCATATCCAAGCGTTGTTCTATGCCCCGCCTCTCACTAGCGGCCGTTTGTAAGCCCAACCTCATGTCATTCATAAATGACACCAAGTCGGAGTGGAGTGGGGTTGGTTGAGGAGGTTGGTGCGAAGAGGATCCTTCGCCAAATTGTGGATTCCACGGGTTGGATTGAAAGGCGGAGGGAGTAGGCATTGTGAACCAAAGAGTGGACTTGGTTTGAGTCGGGTTATCCCTTCCATAGGTGATAGGTTGCTCTTGGGGAGGTTGGGATGGGTCCACCTCCACTTCTAGTTCAAGGAGGTAATCATCTTGGTCTTGCTTAATTCTCATTTTGTTTGCATTTGGAAGCGGGATAGAGTTTCGCTTTTGGACTTGCCAATAGTCGAGGCCGTCGAAGGGGTTGTACTTGATCCATTCAAGATATTTTCTCATGTAATCCTTAGTAATGTAGGTCTCCCCGGGTACCCAATTCATGGTTGACAAGTCTACCGGTCGATCAAGGCCCTTGGCTATGCGGGTGATGATGCCACCCACGTGAAGGGGGGCCCTTTGCCCCGGTGAATTAGCCAATTTGGTGAGATGGAGGGCCATGTGGAGAGCAATGTTGATCTTATAGGGTTTGGGTTTGGTGAACAAATAAGAGCCCAAAATTTCAAGCTCGATAACCCGAAAAACCCAAGGCTCATCGACGAAAAAAACAGTACACCCCATAAATCGATGCCATATTCGCATGGGTGCATTATGACAAGAAGTAGCCGGTCTTTTTACACCATTCCTATCGTCTATCCCTGAAATAGCTTTCCACACTCGCGCAAAATAAAGGGTGTCGGGTGCCTTGTGTGAAGGGACTGTAACACCCCAAGTTATTGAGAATAAGGTTGTCCCACATCGGGGAATTGAGGAGATTGTGATATGTTTATAAGGGATTCCACCCACCACTTAGTAACAAGGCCTTGTGCTTTTGGGCTTAAGTGAGGACAAGTAATGGGCCTAAAGGTACATATCCCATCTTACTGGGTTGTGTTACGACCGTGGTGAGTCGGGTTGTTATAAATGGTATCAGAGCGACCCTGCGACCGTGTGGTGAGCCCGTGGTCGGGAGTACCCGGGTCACACACCTAGCGGGGGAGGATTCTGGGCTTGGCTGCAGTCAAGTTTGAGGCACAACGAGGACGTTGTGTTCTTTAAGTGGGAGAGATTGTAACACCCCAAGTTATTGAGAATAAGGTTGTCCCACATTGGGGAATTGAGGAGGTTCTGATATGTTTATAAGGGATTCCACCCACCACTTAGTAACAAGGCCTTGTGCTTTTGGGCTTAAGTGAGGACAAGTAATGGGCCCAAAGGTACATATCCCATTTTACTGGGTTGTGTTACGACCGTGGTGGGTCGGGTTGTTATAGGGACATTTTCTAACCCGAAAATATTTGCAAGTCGGGAAAGGGAGATAGTATGGTCTCGATTCATGAGACGAAAATGGAGTTGGGCGACCAACCGGTTCCTCTATCCTTGTCTAAACGTAAGCTACTCAAAAATTCCCATGTAATGCGGGGGTAAGTTCGCTCATGCATGTTATACATGCCTTTCATTCTGACTTCTTTAAACAAAGCTTCCGTTTCTTTGTCTAAACCTAAGTTTCTCATGGAAGGGCGACAAATAAACCTAGTCGGGGTAAGGGGGCGTTGCTTGAAGAGGATAAATTTACCTTTCTGAGTTTGAGATGCAAACTCGACCTCCGAAAAATCGGGATCCGGGTTGGTATCATTGGTTGCCGCCTCAACAAGTTGTTGTTGTACACTAGCAAGGTCGCCTCTTGTTCGATTTCCCGCCATTGAAGAAGGAATAGGAAGGTTAGTGATGAAGTAGGGTGGTGGGTTGGGTGATTGTTGAAGGTTGGGGAGGATATGGGGTTTAGGAGAGGGAAATGGGAGTTTTGAGAGAGAAAAAAATCTGAAAATAATGAAGGAATTCGGTTTGTTTTGTGTGTTTTTAGATGCTGTCGGGGCTCTATGCCGGTGGGGGCACCGGCTGCCGGTCCACCGGCAGGGAGCCCATTTTCTTTTGATTCATTTTTTTTTGAGATTTTTTTGTGAACAATTGGCTCGCTACCGGTGGGGGAACCGGTTGCTGGTCCACCGGCAGGGAGCTCCTCTCCTTGTCTTTTGCAGCTCTTGTTCAGCAGTCTTGTGTTCCCTACTGGTGAGCCGGTTGCCGGCCAGCCGGTAGGGGACACGCCTTCCTTCAATTCTTCTCTTTTTCCTCTATTGTCAGGTTTCCCTGCCGATGAGCCGACTGCCAGCAGGGAGATCTCCTACTTCAGTTTTTGCCAGTTTTTCAACATAGTCGTGCTCTCTGCCGGTGAGCCGGCTGCCGGCCTGCCGGCAAGGAGCACCCATTCTTTCTATTCTTCAAATTTTCCATAATTTCTAAATGTGCTCGCTGCCGGTGGGGGCACCGGCTGCCGGTCCACCGGCAGGGGAGCACTGTACATGAAATTCCTTTCTTCTCTTTCCTTTCTTTTTCAAATTCTCATTGTCGATAAAAACCCGACTCCGTCACTTACCCATTTCTTCATGTTTTCCACTTTCGAACCGACGCATCATGTCGGGAATTGGGGCAAGTGAGGGATCCCATTACGCAATCCAATGTGCCAATTATGATGTTTCCTAAATCTCTCATTATCTAACTAAATGCATGCTATATACAAATGGTGGTTCTTGTGGGACTCCACCAAACCATTTTTGTTCAAGCTTGAGATTACTCATCCTTCAAAGCGGGGGGGGGGGGGTCTTCCAATTCAAGTTCACCACGGGTCTCGATGGGTTGACCCTCATAGAAATATTTGACTCGGTGTCCATTTACCTTGAAGCATTATCCCTTGATATTCCTCAATTCAAATGATCCATATGGAAACACAGTCACTACTTCAAAGGGTCCCGACCATCAGGACCTCAACTTCCTGGGAAACAATTGGAACCGGGAGTTGAAGAGTAGTACCTTGTCTCCTACAACGATTTTTTTCCTTGTGATCTTCGAGTCATGCCACTGCTTGGTCCGCTCCTTGTAGAGCTTGGCATTTTCATAGGCATTCATCCTCAACTTGTCAAGTTCATTGAGTTGAAGGAACCGCTTGTTCCCCGCGGCATCCAAATCATAGTTGAGCTCCTTGAGAGCCCATCTTGCTCGATGCTCCAACTCAAGAGGTAAATGGCAAGACTTGCCAAAGACCAAACGGTAAGGAGTGGTGCCGATTAGGGTCTTGTAGGCAGTTCTTAGAGCCCCTAACACGTCATTGAGTTTTGCATTCCAATCTTTTCTAGACTTGTTCACAACTCGCTCCAAAATAGCCTTGATTTGTCTATTTAATACTTTCACTTACCCGTTGGTTTGGGGGTGGTAAGCAAGAGCTACTTTGTGTCGGACGCTGTACTTTTTGAGTAGAGAGTAGATGGTGCGGTTGATGAAATATGACCCACCATCACTTATAACGGCCCGAGGCACTCCGAAGCGGGGGAAAATGTAGTCATTGAATAGCTTGGTCACCACTTTTGAATCATTGGTAGGGGCGGCTATAGCTTCTATCCATTTGGACACGTAATACATCGCAACCAATATGTATTGGTTGCCAAATGATGATGGAAAAGGTCCCATGAAATCCACGCCTCATACATCAAAGAGCTCTACTTCCAAAATGGTGTTCAAAGGCATTTCATCTTGCCTTCCAATATTGCCCCTTCTTTGGCAAGAACTTCATGAGTGAACCATGGCATAAGCATCCTTGAATAGGGAAGGCCAATAGAATCCACAATGAAGGACCCGGGCTTGGGTCCATGAGGTGGACAAGTGCCCTCCATATATAGTAGCATGGCAAGCTTGAAGGATTGCTTGACCCTCTTCTTGGGTGACACATCTTCAATAAATCCCATTATTGCACCTTCTATATAGGAAAGGATCTTCCCATACATATCTCCTAGACTCATACCTTAGCTTCTTCCTAGCTTGGTTGTCAAGTTCTTCCGGGATAAAGTTAGAGCTCAAATAGTTAGCAATATCCGCATACCAAGGGTCGGAGTGCGTGATAGATAAGATAGAGTCATCGGGTAACCACTCATCAATGGGGATTCCATCATCATCATCCCCTCGGGATTCTCTAGTTAATCTTGATAGGTGATCCACAACAAGGTTCTCGGAACCTGGTTTATCCTTGATTATGATATCAAACTCTTGCAACAACAATACCCAACGGATCAATCTTGGCTTAGCATCCTTCTTGATCATAAGTTGCTTGATGGCGGTGTGATCCGTGTAGACAATGACTTTGGAGCATAAGAGGTAAGGTCGGAACTTCTCAAAAGCATACACCACCGCCAACATCTCTTTTTCCGTGGTGGTGTAATTGCATTGAGCATTGTCTAGAGTCTTGCTTATATATGCTATCAGATGGAGCTTCTTGTCATGTCTTTGACCCAAGACCGCCCCTAATACAAAGTTGCTTGCATCACACATCAATTCGAAGGGGAGATCCCAATTGGGTGGTTGAACAATTGGAGCCGATATCAAGGCTTGCTTGAGCCTACAAAACCTTTCAACACAAGATTGATCAAATATGAAGGGAGTGTCCTTAGCCAAAAGTGAGGTGAGGGGTTTAGCGATTTTTGCAAAATCTTTGATAAAACGTCGATAAAACCCCGCATGGCCTAAGAAACTCCTCACACCCTTGACATTTGTGGGTGGGGGAAGTTTCTCAATCACCTTAACTTTTGCTTTGTCCACTTGGATCCCCTCCTTAGAAATTACATCTCCTAGAACTACTCTCTTTTGTACCATAAAATGGCACTTCTCCCAATTCAATTTCAAGTTATATCGGATGCAAGTTTGTGGAACAAGGGAGAGATTCTTTAGGCAATCATCAAATAAGGTGCCATGGACACTAAAATCATCCATGAACACCTCTATAGACTTCTCAATAAACTCGGAATAGATAGACATCATGGCCCGTTGAAATGTCCCGGGAGCATTGCAAAGGCCAAACGGCATTCTCGGATATGCGAAGACACCGTAAGGACAAGTAAAAGTAGTCTTTGCTTGATCATTCGGGTGGATGGGTATTTGGAAAAACCCGGAATAACTGTCAAGAAAGCAAAACTACTCATGATTTGCAAGTCTCTCGAGCATTTGGTCAATGAATGATAAAGGGAAATGATCTTTGATTGAGGCGGAGTTAAGCTTCCTATAATAGATACACATTCTCCATCCCGTGACCGGTCGGGTGGAGATGAGTTCACCATCCTCATTCTCAACCACGGTCATACCGCCCTTTTGGGTACGATTTGAACCGGGCTAACCCAATCGCTCCCGGAGATGGAGTAGATAATTCCGGCCTCAAGCAACTTATCAACTTCCTTCCTTACCACCTCCTTCAATTTCTCATTTAACCTTCTCATAGGTTGGGCAGAAGGAGTGAATCCATCCTCAAGTGTAATGCGGTGCATGCACACTCGGGGATCGATTCTCGTGAGATCATCAAGGCTATACCCAATGGCTTTCTTGTTTTCCTTAAGAACTTTCAAGAGTTTTTCTTTTTGTGAAGCCAATAGGTCCGCATTGATGATCACGGGGAAGGAGTGTGCCTCGTCGAGATAGGCATACTCAAGGGAAGGGGGTAAAGGTTTGAGATCTACCTTAGGAGGGTTCGGACCCTCAACTTCATCCAAGACAGGTGGTAGAGCTTCATAGTCTTCCTCCAAATGCTCCCCCGAGCATTTGTCTTTAGCTTCTTCAATAACTTCTTCCAACATGTCTATGAAGTAAACACTTTCAAACATAGGTTGTGACATGGCTCCGGTCAAAGAGAACTCAACAACATTCGCTCCCACCTTGAAGCTGAGTTTCCCCTCCTTAACACTAATATTAACATCTCCGGTTACTAGGAAAGGTCTTCCTAGTATGATTGGTGTTTATTGATCCTCCGGAATGTCAAGTACTACGAAATCCGCCGGGATGTAGAAGTTGCCATCCTTAACCGGCACATCCTCAATCACCCCCATCGGTCTTTGGACCGACCTATCGGCAAGGTCCAATGTCATGGAGGTGGGAATCATGTCATGTAACCCAACTTTCCTTGCAATGGGAAGAGGTAAAATGCTAACACTAGCACCAAGATCGCAAAGTGCCCTTTTAATGCTCACATTACCCACCGTGCACGGGATGGAAAAACTACCCGGATCTTGTAATTTATCCGGCAAGGTATTGAGTAAGATTGCACTACATTATCCTCTAAGAGAGACTAGACCATCTCCTCCAATGCTTCTCTTCTTGGTCAGCACATCCTTCAAGAATTTTGTGTAGAGCGGCATTTTTGCCACTACCTCGGTGAAAGGTAGTGAAACTTCAAGCTTCTTCAACATATCCAAGAATTTGGAGAATTTCCTCTCCTCATCCATGGCTCTACTTCTATTAGGAAATGGGATTGGAGGATTAATGGTCTTTTTGGGAGTTGAGGCTTGCTTGGTGTTAGCTATTTCATTTGCTTCTTTTCCTTTCCCTTGGTCTCTTTCAACCACTCTTTCTTGGTCTCTTTCAACCACTATCTCCTCCAAAACAAAGTGATCATCATCCTCAACATAGTTACTCACCTTCCCCTTTTTAGTGTTGTCCACTCTACTTTATGGTGAGGGAGGTGGACTCTCCTCCCCATCTCTCATGACATCTCTCTTTCTCTTTGATTCATAGTCCTTGTAAGGGTCCTCCAAATCTTTCCCACTCCTCAAGGTTACCATATGAGCTTGTTGGTGTGGTGGTGGTCCATCCTTAGGATGAGAGCCTTGAGGAGGCAATGAGTGAGGAGCCCTTTGTGAAGAGGAAGGGTTTTGGTTGGCCATATATGAGTCAAATATCCTTTGATGTTCTTGGACATTTGAAAGTTCGGTCTTCAAGGCTTTGAATTGATTGTCAACCTTGGCATCCATGTCCCTCAATAATTTCTCAAGAGAAGAGTTGGGGTTGGGTGGTTCTATGTATTGTTGTTGATTTTGTGGAGGTGGGTTGAAATTTTGTTGTTCTTGATACCCTTGTTGTTGGTATCCTTGTTGTTGGTTGAATGGTTGTTGATGTTGTTGGTTTGCTTGGTAGCCTTGTTGGTATGGAGGGTTTTGGTTGTGGTTGTGGTAGTTGTCTCTTTGATGAGGTGGGACATAGTTGGGATTATCATGTTGCCTTTGGCCTCGGTAGTTGGAGCCTTGGCCTTGGTTTTGATTGTATTGCCAATAATAATCGGGCTTTGGTGGAGGCATGTATTGAGGTTGTTGATATTTGGGATCCAATGGTTGCCCTGCATATGAAAGTTTTGGGTCTTGGTTAGGGAAGGCGCGGTAGAAGGACTCATGATGTTGGTAGGAGACCCTCGGTGCACCGTGCCCTTCAAGAGAAAAGCACTCTTGTTGATCCTATTGAGGAATAGATGAACAATACTCAATGGTGTGCCCCACACCGCCACAATAATCGCAAAACATTTGAGGAGAATAGTGCATAGGTGGAGACCTAGGCTCTTGGGCGTAATAAACCTTGGAATGGCTAGGTCCACCTTCATTGGCATGTTTCGAGTCCCCATGCTTCTTTGCCAATTTAAACTCTTCAAATTCCTTTGTCAAAGCATCCAATTTCGCCTTATACTCCGTCTCTATCTTGGAAGGTCCATCACTCTTGTAGTCTACATCTCTAGCATAACTACTCTCCATCTCGGAAATGTTTTGAATCATTTCCGTGATTTAAGCGTTATTCATTCCATCAAAATTTCCACCCGATACCGCCACGATCATGTCCCGGAACCTTTGCTCAAGAGTTTGGAAAAAGGTTTGGGTGGTCATCCATTTTGGGATACCATGGCGGTGTGGACAAGATGCTAGAAGGTCTCTAAAACGCTCCCAAGCTTCACTTAGAGTCTCCATTGGTTTTTTTTTTTTAAGTTTGAATCTCATGACGAATTCTCGCTGTCTTAGAGGGTGGGTAGAACTTGTTGATGAAGGCCTTGGATAAAGCTTCCCAAGTAGTAAATGTGCCCGATTCATGGGAATTTAACCATTTCTTAGCGTTATCCTTTAAAGTGATGGGGAAGAGCACCAAGAGAATTTGCTCCTCCATCACACCGTTATGCTTAATGGAACCCGCTTTCTCCTTGAAGGATGTAAGATGTTGGTGTGCATCTTCATTCTTCATCTCATGGAAAGTGTCTTGTTACATGTAGTTGATTACATGATGTCGGAGTTCAAATGTATTGGGAGCAAGGGCTCCGTTGTTGATAGCCAAACATGCACGATTGGGGTCTGGTCTATTGTAATAGCCCATTGGTTGGTCCGCCATATCTTCGTTTATGAGATTGTTTCGTGGAGATTCGGTTTCGTTTGTATGATTAGAATGTTGTGAATGGGTTGGTGAATTTTGTGGTGAATCAACGGGAGAGTTTTGAGGTGGAGAGTTGTGTGGAATGTGAAGTAGTGAAAGGGTGGAGGAAGAGAGTTGTTGGTTTAAGTGATCAATTGTGGAATTTTGGGTGATTGGAGGGTTAAGAGTTGGTGGAGATCCTCGAAATGCCGAAAGAGCTAATCTTCTTCTTGCTCGGAGTGTCCTCTCGATCTCGTGATCAAGTGGGAGAAGAGGTCCGATATAGCACCTATTCATGCACTTAACAAAAGATCAAATAGTCCTAATGCAAGAGATGCACTAGGACAAAGGGAGAAAACAAATAAGCACAAATAAAGGAACTAAGCCTAGATGAAAACAACTAATCCTATCCAATATTGTCGTCCCCGGCAACGGCGCCAAAAACTTGATGTGAATTTTATTTGTAATTCCTCGCAAGTGTACGATGTCGTTGTACTTACGAGGGTCGAACCCAAGGAACGGCGTTTATGGCTCTAGGATTAGATATTTAGCTACTAGTTTAGTTCAAATAAAATAGGTTTGAGTACGTTTAACTAACTAGAGGAAATCACTAAAACAAGGAAAATTAGATGAATGCTTAAGATGGTGAATAACAATAATTAAGAGACTAGGATATTGGGTTCACTCATATAAGGGGAGACATGCATAGGGTGATAAATTCGAAAGCAAAAGCATAGAAAAGACTATATCTCTCAATATGAGACTAATCCCTAAGTTAAGATCGATTAAGTCCTCACCTAATCAACCCAACTACAATTTTATCATGCTAATCCTATTTACTAGCCAAGTTCTCACCCAACAAGCAAAGATAGATAGTAAAAGCACTTAAACCCTCATTCAAGCATTAACACAAACACCTAGCATGCACAATAAAGTTGAGAAGCTTAAACCCAAGAATTGTAATCTTTCTATGCTATAATCTACACTTATGATGCTATATGAGATCCCCCCCTCCATCCTAGTATGGAATTACTCACACATGGTCATGATGACATAAACAAAAGATGAAGAATTTAACATGAAACAAGCAAAGGGAAACATGTTTGCAAATTCTATTAAATAAACAATTCAATATGTAAACAAATGGAAGATGAACAATAATAGAGAATAAATTATACCAATAATGAAGACAAAGTTGCAACCTTTGATCAAATAGAAGAATAATCTTCACCAATCTCCAATTAACAACTCAATACTAAATGTAAACTATTGAATAATACTAATTCTAAGCTAATATAAGAAGTAACTAATGATTGATTAAGGAAAGATTAAAGCTTTGTGTAATACTACGGTTTTATGAGTCTCTGGGTACTCTATCGAGTGGGCCTTACTCTGTCGAGTAAGGGTGTGTTGCGTTTTAAAATAGTTTCTGACCTGTTGGATACTCGATCGAGTAACCTTGATACTCGATCGAGTAGCCGGTTTACGGGGGGATGATTTGTCGGGTTTTGTTAATAATGCGATTTGGTATATAATTACTTCCGTCACTTTTATTTAAACACTTTTATAAACCTAATCACTTTCAAAGAGAAAACAAACTACGTTCTTTGCATCAATCGCATTGTTGGCAAATCCCGGAGCTTGGAAGGTCGGATTTCACCTTTCTTTATACCTTTGTATTCCTTTCGTCGAGGGTAAGATCTACGTACCGTTTTTATAGTATTTCGTTAAAGTTAGTTAAACCCTAATATTGGGATTTGGGGGTTTTTGTTGTGTTTTGTGATTGGTAGTGATTATATGTTTGTATGTTAGGAGGAGGATTCGTAGAAGAAGCCTTTTGATATCAGCTGTGGGATCGTCTGACTGTGTTGCTTTCCAGGTAGGGTTTCCCTACTCAGTATTAGTCCCATAATGTGTTGTTGGTGTTTTGTGGTTGTTGAATATTATCATACTCGTATTGTGACGATTGTTGGATTTGGTTGCTGATAGTAGTTGTGATTGTTTGTATCTGTCTGTGTTCTTCGGGGCGCGTCCCTGGCTGAGTGGAGTCACTTGCGGGAGTGGCTTCACGCCCATTATTCGCCTTCTGTGGAACCCGCCACAGAAGGGATGTGCACATTAAGGAATTTGGGTTTATCGCTCGACGGAGATGAGCGGGGATTTGGTGGGTACGGTGCAGTCCCCCCACTGGCGGCGTGGAGTGACTGTTGCGATAGGCACTGGCGGGGCTATTCACTTTAGTGTGTAGTCGGGATTGTGGAGTTGGGATTGGAGTTCGGAGTATATCCGTGATGATTGATTTGTTTGTTTCTTGTGTTGTTGGTTTATATAAATTGTGTGATTAGTACTGACCCCGTTTATTGTTTTAAAAACTGTGGTGATCCATTCGGGGATGGTGGGCAGTTGTTGAGCAGGTATGAGTCGAGTTACATGGGATAGTTGGGATGATGCCACATTCTGATGATAGAGTCTTCCGTTGTAGCATAATTAGTTTATCAAACATTTCATTTAGTTGAGTAGACAGTTGGTTTTAAGAACATGTAACCGTATTTTGGTATTTGGCTTTGGATTGTATCTTATTCACTAAAGTTATACTATTTAAATGCTGTTTCGTTATTGTCTTATGATAATCATTGCCTCGGGCAACCGAGATGGTAGCATCTTTATACCCGAGTGGTCCTGGTAAGGCACTTGGAGTATGGGGGTGTTACAAAATGGTATCAGAGCGACGATCCAGAAACCTATAACCAATGAATATAATGAACATAGGGAGTCAATTAAAATGAACCCGGGGTAAAGGTTGTAGGAGCTAATGCAAAGACTTGGGAGACGTCCTAAAGTCGCGAACTCGCCCTACAATTTTGAACCGGTCACATGGGGGGTATATGTCAAGGTCGTATGTGATGTTTGCTAGTTGGTATGCAAGGTGACGATACATGTTGTGAATTGTTGGATGTTGGGAGTAGAAGATTGAAATTGTGAATAAAAGGTTGGTGAAGTATATGAAAATGTTGTTTGAATAAGAAGCATGTTGGATGTTTATTAAGTGGCATTTGATAACATGAAAAAGTTATTTTGTTGACCATATGAAGAGTTGTGTAGAATTGTATGCCTAACTATATTATAATGCTGAATTTATAAAGTTGTATAGTATGTTGGGATATGTGAGATAACATGTGGGTAGTATAGACGAGTCAGCATGACTCGATCGAGTAGGGGGTACTCGATCGAGTAGGTGAGGTACTCGGTCGAGTGGGTCTGACTCGATCGAGTGGGTATTTGACGTTTTTATAACCAGAATCGTTATTTTGGGCACTCGATCGAGTACATAGGGCACTGGATCGAGTACTCGGTCGAGTATGTTAGAGATCGGAAGGTCTGTTTTGGGTCTGATGTCGGGGCACTCGATCGAGTATAGTGGGCACTCGATCGAGTAGGTTTGGGCACTCGATCGAGTGAGTTCTGGGCAGTCTGTTTTCGTGTTTTGGGGTTATAGTGTGTATGTTTATATCTACCCTTTCTTATATAGTTTCAAGATGTCGCCCAAGAGAAATGCCTTGTATGCGAGAGCTGAGAACATGAACATAGATGATATCGTTAAGATGTTGGAGCATCAGGATGCTCTTACGGAGGCCCTAAAGAAAGTGGGAAAGGATAAGGAGGTTGATCACTCTAAGATCAGCCTTTATATAGCAAGGTTTAACCCAAAAGAGTACAAGGGGACCGGGGAACCAAACCTTCTTGACAACTAGCATCGTGAGATGGAGAACATACTGGACCTGGTACACTGTCCTGATGAGATGAGAGTAGAACAAGTTGCGTTCTACCTGAGGGAAGCAGCTGGTGAGTGGTGGGACAAGGTAAAGGTGAGTGCTAGAGATATGTATACGAACCAGGGCGTACCTGCTATACCTTGGGAAGAGTTTCAGAGGGCTGTGAGGAAAGAGTTTGTACCTGAGCATGTGAGAAGTAAGCTGAGGGAGGAGTTTGATGGGTTTAGGATGACATCTGATATGTCAGTGGCTGAGTACTACAAGCAGTTTAATGAGAAGTCTAGGTATGCCGAGGACATGGGTTTAAGTGAGGAGAACCTAGCGCTGAGATTCGAGAGGGGGTTGACCCCTAAGATCATGGATAAGTTACCCGTGGGAGTCCTTACCGATGTTAAGGAAGCATATGAGAGGGCTGGGAGAGCTGAGAGGTTGGTGGAGATGGCTCAGGAGAGAGTAGTTGAAAAAAGAAAGGCTGAGAGTGAAGGTGGTGGCCAATCTAGTCACAAGAAAGGCAACCACAATCAGGCTAGGGGGTTTTCTTCTAGGTCAGGGTTCAGTGCTGGGGCTTCCTTTGGGCGTGGCCGTGCGAGTGGTAGTGGTAGTTGGGGGATGACCTGCTATGGCTGTGGCGGTGTAGGCCACAAGAGACATGAGTGCACGAGTTTACCTAGAGCTTTTCAGAGATCGGCTCAGGGGAGCTATTCTCAGGGGCCGACACAGAGTTATGCGAGCAACAGACCGTCTGGGTCATGGTCTAACCGGGGAAGTCAGAGCTATCAGGGTGGAGGTAACCTCAATGGCGGTAATTCTTATCAGAAACCTGCTACGAACAACAACAACAACAATCCGGGGTCGGGTGCTAAACCGACCACATCACCAAGATCTTGTCGGGGAGGTGGACAGAAGACCAGTGGAAAGTTGTTCATGATGGACAAGAAAGCAGCTGAGGAAGATGCACATGTTATCACTGGTACTTTTTTTGTTAACGGTATTCATACCTTTGTTTTGTTTGATTCGGGAGCGTCTCAATCATTTGTATCTTCGAGTCATGTTAAACGGTTGGGTTTGAGGGTATATGAGTCTGTAAGTCAGAAAGTTTTTATACCTTCAGGTGAATCTATATCTTGTGGGAGGTTGTATAGAGATGTGTCTATGATAGTTGGGCAAGTTGACCTACCTGTAGACTTGCTAGAGTTTCCTTTTGATGGTTTTGAGATGATAGTCGGGATGGATTGGTTGGGAAAGTATAAAGCTAAGATAGACTGTCATCAAAAGAAAGTGTCTTTGAGAGGTCCTAAGGGTGTTAGTGTGTCTTATCGTGGGTTCCTGGTCAAACCCAAAGTTAAGTTGATTGCAGCTGTTACTTTGAAGTCTTATTTGAGGAAGGGATGTCCTTTGATCTTGTGCCATGTGAGAGATGACCGGATAGAGAGTCCGACAGTTGATCAGATACCAGTGGTGGGTGAGTTTGCAGATGTTTTTCCAGAGGAGATTCCGGGGTTGCCACCGAAGAGGGAGATAGATTTCACGGTTGAGTTGAAACCAGGGACGGGGCCAATCTCTAAGGCACCGTACCGGATGGGTCCTAAAGAGATGGAGGAGCTCAGGAAACAGTTAGATGATTTGATAGAGAAGGGATACATTAGACCTAGTGTATCGCCGTGGGGAGCACCAGGTCTTTTTGTGAAGAAGAAAGATGGGAGTTTGAGGTTGTGCATAGACTACAGGGAGCTGAACCGAGTGACAGTGAAGAACAAGTATCCTTTGCCAAGGATAGATGACCTGTTTGATCAGTTGAGTGGTGCATCAGTCTTTTCCAAGATTGATTTGAGGTCGGGGTACCATCAGGTGAAGATTAGAGAGGTGGACATACCAAAGACAGCTTTCATGTCGAGGTATGGCCATTATGAGTATGTGGTGATGCCGTTTGGGTTATCTAATGCACCGGATGTGTTTATGGATTTGATGAACAGAATCTTCAGACAGTTTTTGGACAAGTTTGTAGTGGTGTTTATCGATGACATCTTAGTCTACTCCAAGACTAAGGAGGAGCATGAGGAGCATCTGAGGATTGTGTTGCAGACTTTGAGGGAGCATGAGTTATATGCTAAGCTGTCTAAGTGTGAGTTCTGGTTGGAGAAAGTTGCTTTTCTGGGGCATGTGATCTCTAAGGATGGGGTAGCTGTGGATCCGGCAAAGATTGAGGCAGTGACAAAGTGGGAAGAACCAAAGAACGTTGCTGAGATCAGGAGTATCTTGGGTTTAGCTGGATACTACAGACGGTTCGTGAAAGATTTCTCCAAGATTGCTAGACCTATGACAGCGTTGATGAGGAAAGAGAACGGGTTTCGTTGGGATGAGAGTTGTGAGACGGCATTCCAAACATTAAAGGAGTGTTTGACCACAGCTCATATCTTAGCATTGCCTGAAGGGATCGAGAACTTTGAGGTGTATACAGATGCCTCAAAGAACAGGTTGGGATGTGTGTTGATGCAGAACGGTAAGGTGATTGCCTATGCTTCTAGTCAATTGAAGCCGTATGAGAAGAACTACACTACACATGATCTGGAGTTGGGTGCAGTGGTGTTTGCTCTCAAGATATGGAGACATTACCTTTATGAGGCGACCTTTAAGGTATTTTCGGATCACAAGAGTCTCAAGTATATCTTCACTCAAAAGGAGTTGAACATGAGACAGAGTAGGTGGATGGAGCTGATTGGCGATTATGACATGGATATTATCTACCATGAAGGGAAAGCCAATGTTATTGCAGATGCTTTGAGTAGGAAGAGTGTACATTCTTTGTGTACAGCTCTATCTTTGATGAGGTTGAGAGATGAGGTGGGGAGGTTTGGGATACATATGATGCAGAGAGGGGATGCCATGGGAGATTTGTGATTCGGCTGATCTTTATGATGATATTCGAGGTAAACAGGCGTTGGATCCTAAGATGGTTGAGTGGAGAGCTGGAGTAGAGAAAGGGACACTGTCTCGATTCTCTATTCATACAGATGGTAGTTTGAGGTTTGACGGTAGGTGGTGTGTCCCTAATGATGAGGAGCTGAAAAAGACAATCATGACAGAGGCACATTGTACACCGTATTCAGTACATCCAGGTGGTGACAAGCTGTACAAGGATTTAAAAAACACGTTTTGGTGGCCTGGGATGAAGAAAGAAACAGCTGAGTTTGTGGCCCGTTGTTTGACATGTCAGAGAGTTAAAGGGGAACAGTGACGACCACAAGGTAAGATTCAGTCTTTAGAGGTACCTGAGTGGAAGTGGGAATCCATTTCTATGGATTTTATCGTGGGTTTGCCAAAGAGTCAACAGGGTAACAACATGATATGGGTAATAGTGGATCGACTGACCAAGTCAGCTCACTTTGTGCCAATGAAAGATACAGGACTAAAGCACAATTAGCTATGGCTTATCGGAAGAATGTGCTAAAGTTACATGGAGTCCCTAAGGACATAGTGTCTGACAGAGATGCGAGATTTATCTCAAGGTTTTGGAATGAGTTGCAGGAATCTTTGGGAATAACTTTGAAGATGAGTACAGCATTTCATCCTGCGACAGACGGTCAGACTGAGAGAACGATCAAGACTCTTGAGGATATCTTACGAGCTTGTGTGATGGACTTTGGTGGTAGCTGGGAACAGAGGTTGGATTTGATAGAGTTTTCTTACAACAACAGCTATCACACTAGTATTGGTATGGCACCGTTCGAGGCTTTATATGGGAGGAGATGTAGGAGTCCGATTTGTTGGGACGATAGTGCTGAGGCAGTGGTTCTAGGACCAGAGATGGTGCACGAGATGGTCGAACAGATTAAGATGATCAGGGAATGGATGAGAGCAGCTCAGGATAGGCAAAAGAGTTATGCTGATTTACATCGCCGGGATATAGAGTTTCAGGTTGGGGACAAGGTTCTTCTGAAAGTGTCCCCTATGCGTGGGGTTATGAGATTTGGGAAGAAAGGCAAGCTGAGTCATAAGTCCATCGGGCCTTATGAGATCTTAGAGCGGGTTGGAGAGGTTGCATATCGTCTAGCTTTACCAGCTGCGTTAGAGAGAGTGCATAATGTGTTTCATGTATCTCAGCTGCGGAAGTATGTGAGTGACCCGTCACATGTGTTAGAGGCAGAGAGATTAGAGCTAGATGAGTCCTTGTCATATCTTGAGGTACCTAAGCAGATTCTTGACCGGAAGGTTAGAAAGACTAGGAGTGGTGAGACAGTTTTGCTTAAGATCCTTTGGTCTAACCACGAGTCTGAGGAAGCTACTTGGGAAGCAGAGGAGGCCATGAGAGAGCGTTACCCTTTCCTTTTTGATCAGGTATGTATGGTTACGGGGACGTAACCTTGTTTCTTTTAGGGCGGTAGGAGATGATCGCGAAGAGTTTTTAAGAGCTTTTATATCTTTTTATGTTGTGTCGGTATGTTGTTGTGGTTGAGTCGGGTTGAGTTTGGGTAAGTAACATGTTTTATGTTGAGTTTTGTTTCGGTTGTTGAGTCGGGAGTGTAGTAGTGTGTGTCTTTGTTTTGTTGTGATTTGAACTTCGGGGACGAAGTTCCTTTTAAGGAGGGAAGACTGTAATACTACGGTTTTATGAGTCTCTGGGTACTCTATCGAGTGGGCCTTACTATGTCGAGTAAGGGTGTGTTGCGTTTTAAAATAGTTTCTGACCTGTTGGGTACTCGATTGAGTAGGGGGCACTCGATCGAGTATCTCAGCTACTCGATCGAGTAGCCGGTTTACGGGGGGATGATTTGTCGGGTTTTGTTAATAATGCGATTTGGTATATAATTACTTCAGTCACTTTTCTTTAAACACTTTTATAAACCTAGTCACTTTCAAAGAGAAAACAAACTACGTTCTTCGCATCAATCGCATTGTTGGCAAATCCCGGAGCTTGGAAGGTCGGATTTCACCTTTCTTTATACTTTTGTATTCCTTGCGTCGAGGGTAAGATCTACGTACCATTTTTATAGTATTTCGTTAAAGTTAATTAAACCCTAATATTGGGATTTGGGGGTTTTGTTGTGTTTTGTGATTTGTAGTGATTATATGTTTGTATGTTAGGAGGAGGATTCATAGAAGAAGCCTTTTGATATCAGCTGTGAGATCGTCTGACTGTGTTGCTTTCCAGGTAGGGTTTCCCTACTCAGTATTAGTCCCATAATGGGTTGTTGGTGTTTTGTGGTCGTTGAATATTATCATACTCGTATTGTGACGATTGTTGGATTTGGTTGCTGATAGTAGTTGTGATTGTTTGTATCTGTCTGTGTTCTTCGGGGCGCGTCCCTGGCTGAGTGGAGTCACTTGCGGGAGTGGCTTCACGCCCATTATTCGCCTTCTGTGAAACCCGCCACAGAAGGGATGTGCACATTAAGGAATTTGGGTTTATCGCTCGATGGAGATGAGCGGGGATTTGGTGGGTACGGCTGCAGTCCCCCACTGGCGGCGTGGAGTGACCTGTTGCGATGGGCACTCTGGCAGGGCTACACACTTTAGTGTGTAGTCAAGATTGTGGAGTTGGGATTGGAGTTCGGAGTATATCTATGATGATTGAGCTGTTTGTTTACTGTGTTGTTGGTTTATATAAATTGTATGATTAGTACTGACCCCGTTTATTGTTTTAAAAACTGTGGTGATCCATTCGGGGATGGTGAGCAGTTGTTGAGCAGGTATGAGTCGAGTTACATGGGATAGCTGGGATGATGCCACTTTCTGATGATAGAGTCTTCCGCTGTAGCATAATTAGTTTCTCAAACATTTCATTTAGTTGAGTAGACAGTTGGTTTTAAGAACATGTAACCGTATTTTGGTATTTGGCTTTGGATTGTATCTTATTCACTAAAGTTATACTATTTAAATGCTGTTTCGTTATTGTCTTATGATAATCATTGCCTCGGGCAACCGAGATGGTAGCATCTTTATACCCGAGTGGTCCTGGTAAGGCACTTGGAGTATGGGGGTGTTACACTTTGATTAAGGGTTTGCATAAGGTTAAGGAAATAACTTCAGATCTAGGGTATATGTTTACAATTGATTAGGGAAGGGGTATTTATACTATCCCATTGGATTAGACAAAAGGAGAAAACAAAGCCCATTTCGCGGTTTTGGTCTCTGTGTCGGTCAACCGGTTGCCGGCCTCCCTGCCGGCAGCGAGCTCTTCCTTCCGATGTGATAAAATTGGCTTGGGTGTGTTCCCTACCGGTGGACCGCCTGCCGGCCTACCGACAAAGAACACCTCTTGCTGAGTTTCAACTTCGATTCTTCACCTTTGATGATGCGTGTGCCGGCGGACCGGCTGCCGGTGTGCCAACCGGCAGCGAGAACTTGCTCCTTTTTTTCTTCAAAACTCTCCTTAATTTGTCTAAGGCATGGGACGGGGTTCCCTGCCGGGGGGCCGGCTGCCGGCCTGCCGGCAAGGAACTCTTCTTCAGCATTTCTCCTTAATTCCTTATCGGGCTGTGTTCCTTGCCGGTGGACCGCCTGCCGGCCTGCCGGCAGAGAACACTGCTTCAGCATCTCAACCTTCTTTTCCTCATGCTTGATCATCGAACCGCCTCACTTGCCCCGATTCCTCTATAACCCCCTCAAATCCTACAAGAGGGGCACAAAATCATAGACACGGGTATCAGGCACAAAATGCAAGGTAAGGCGCACAAAACCGACTCGATAGGAGTCGGAATACATGAAAGAAGAAGGGAAATTTTGTGCAAATAAGTCATATATCAACAATCCGAGTCAAGTAATGCATGATGGATATGGAATAAGATATGGAGTGTCCCAGTTTTACCGTGAATCAAGGTCTTATTTTGGCGATTATGTCATGATGCTCTTGCCACGAGAAGCAATGTTTCTGTCCGGATGGAATTGACGGATGAGACTTGCCGACGATGTCACTATTGTATGGAGACGTGTCTTCATGCAATGCGAGATTGTGGTGGGGTGGGGGAAATTTGGGATGAGTTGGGAGTAGAGAGGATGGAGGGAGTTGGGTTTGGGAAGAAGAGAGATTGGGCAAAATAGATGATGAAGGGGATTGGGGATAAGGGAGTGTACGGAATTTATGTCGAGTTTTTGGGCAATTTGGGAAGATAAAAACAAGTTGGTTTTTGATGGAGGGAGTGGTGGTGTTGCACATGTTATGAGAAGAGTGAGAGAGATAGTGTGAGAAATGCAGGCGAGTGCGGGTCATGGAGGTGATGGTGAAAGGAAGGGAATGAGAATGGAGGAGGACATGAGTTGGATCAAACCGAGGTAGGGTAAGGTAAAGGTGAATGTAGAAGCAACGGTCTTGGAAGGTGAAGGAGTAGGTTAGGAAGGTGATGAGTCATAATTATATACATATTTATGCCTCCCCTTAGTTGATTTTGATATGGTTTCGTGCTAAATTATACTCCCTCCATACCACACCAATGGTAACATTGACTTTTTCACACTTGTCGAGACACGTTTTGCAACGTAAATATCTTTTGTTACGCATTATTAAAAATTATAAAAATTTGATATTCTTGTAGCATTCATGACGATAAATCAAACAAGATCTCACATGACTATATTTTGTCTTATAGATTAAGAATAATATCGAAGATTCCCTACGACCATGAATAGTGGCAAAACGGTCAATGTTACCATTGGTCTGGTATGGAGGGAGTATTATTTATATGCCTTTTATGTTAGAACGTTGATACTTTCGCTATTTGATGTTTAATGCAGAAATGATGCATTTGAGGAGCAAAGGAATGAAATGGTCATTGTGGAGTAGGCATGAAGGAATACACGAAGTATGGCACGGGAATCTAGAAGAATAGAGGAAGAGAAGTAAAGAAGACAACACGAAGAAAAGAGTTGAAGATGGGTGGTTCCTCGATCAACTGAGCATAGGCTCGATCGAGGATGTTGTGTACTCGATCGAGTGGCCATAGGCTCGATCAAGGATACTATTATGGACTAAAACATAATTTTTAGACAAACACTCGAAAATGGACTCAATTTTGAACGGTTTCTTGGACTGTTTAATGACGGAAAACGAGTGAAAGATATGACTTAATTCGAACACTAAGCAATAGATTAAGCCTACGGTTCACCCAAGCACTAAGAAAAGGGATCACCAAACCTCCAAGCACTAAGCAAAGGAGTCCTTCAAGCACTAAGCAAAGAAGAATTTTAGAAGAAATCAATGTTTCAACTTGGTTTATATTTCATCAAATCTGAATTTTACTTAAGGTTAGCTTTGCTTTTATAGTCCAAGCAAAACAATCTCCACCTTACATTCAAATACTAATCTAAGGGCTCATAGAGACCCACAAAAACCGTGCAAAGCTTGGTCCCAAGGAACTTACACAAGTTGAAAATCAAAAGCTAAAAACAAGGAAAGTAAACTAATAGGACAATGATTATTAAACATAAAGTAAACTCATTTGAAAGCATAAAGGGGTCCAGCCAAGCTTGTATAAGAGTTCTAGAGCAGAAAAAAGAAGCTTTGGGGTTGTCTTGGCTAGTTTAGGAAGGTTGAAAGTGACTTGAAAGCGACCTTGTACCTTCCTCTTGCAAACCGTGTAAGATAGGGCCACCCGGTTTTGTTTCATGCTTTTCTCTATGATTATCACCTTTCCAAGACAAAAGCTCCTAGGCAAAAATACTCTAAACTCATCATATAAGAGTCCTAGGCCATAAAATACCATAATTTCTTAGACGGTTTTGGAGTTGGACCTCAAATTAGAGAATGGTCCAAAACCGGGTGAAATGGGTAAATGGCTTGATGTATTTGCTTCAAACTCCCCTTCTTGAAAAGTATTTGTCCTCAAATACTCAACATCTCCATAATTTTCTTCATAATAAGGACTTAAATCTCCGATTTTGAAGGTGCCATGGACTCCATATTCTCCGGGAAGATTAATCTTGTAAGCATTTGACCCAACTTTCTCAATGACTTCAAATGGACCGTCGGCCCTAGGCATGATCTTGTTCTTCCTTTTTTGAGGGAACCTCTCCTTCCTTAGATGTATCCACACAAGATCTCCGGGTTCAAAACTCTTAGCTTGCTTAGGACCTTTGGAATGAGCCTTGTAGGCCTCATTGGACTTCTCAATTTGTTTCTTCACTTGTTCATGGATGTGGAGCATTTTTTCTACCCTTTTCTTTGAATCATAATCAATGGAATTCCTTTTGATGGGTGCAAAATTAGTAGGCATTAGAGGATTGGTGCCATAAACAACTTCAAATGGTGACTTGTCCGTGCTTGTAGAAGGAGCCCTATTGAAAGCAAACTCGACTTGAGCTAATTTGAGGTCCCAATCTTTCAATGACCTTGAAACCGTGCACCTTAGGATCCTTCCTAGTGTCTTATTAGTCACCTCCATTTGGCCATCGGTTTGAGGGTTATGGGAGGTGCTAAATAAGAGCCTTGTCTTGAGTAGCTTCCATAATGTTCTCCAAAAATGACTCATGAACTTTGAATCTCTATCCGAGACAATGGACTTAGGAACACCATGGAGCTTGACCACCTCTTGGAAGTATAGCTCGGCCACACTAGTTGCATCCTCCGTCTTCTTGCAAGTAATGAAATGAGCCATTTTGCTAAATCTATCCACAACCACCATGATGGAATCCTTTCCTCTTTGGGTCCTTGGTAAAGCAACAATGAAATACATGCTTATGTCTTCCCATGGTTGATTAGGGACGGGTAAAGGAGTGTAGGGACCCGTTTGGAAGTAGGACTTGGATTGTTGACAAGGAGCACACCTCTTGATCACATCTTGGACATCACCAAGCATCTTAGTCCAATAGAATTGTTCTTGAAGTATATCATAGGCCTTTTGGATGCCAAAGTGACCGGCAAGCCCATTAGAGTGCACTTCCCTCACCAATAAGCTCCTATAAGGACCCCTAGGTATGCATAACCGGTTTCCAAGGAACAAGAACCCATTTTGAACCAAGTAAGAGCTCTTCTTCTTGATTTGGCCGGATTGCAAAAGTCCCCATTCCTCTTTGAAGTCCGGGTCCTCCTCATAAAGTTCCTTCATGTGCTCAAAACCAAGCACTCTTTGCTCCATGTAACTTAGCATGATGAACCTCCTTGATAGAGCATCGGCCACAACATTATCTTTCCCTTCTATGTACTTGCTTGAGAAATTGAAAGATTGTAAGAACTCCACCCATTTGGCATGCCTATGATTAAGCTTGTGTTGGCCATTGATGTACTTAAGGGCTTCATGATCCGAGTGGAGCACATAGGGTCTCGGCTTCAAGTAATGACTCCAATGAGTCAAGGCTCTCGCAATGGCATAAAATTCTTTATCATAAGTGGAATAATTGAGCTTGGCACCACTTAATTTCTCACTAAAGTATACAATAGGCTTGCGTTCTTGCAATAGCACGGCTCCAATGCCAATCCCACTAGCATCACATTCAACTTCAAACAATTTAGTGAAATCAGGCAAAGCAAGAATAGGAGACTTACATAGGATTTCCTTGATGACATTGAAGGCATTCTCGGCTTTCTCACTCCATTTGAACTCCCCTTTTTCACTCGGTTATAGGAGCCATAATGGGGCTAAAATCTTTGATGAACCTCTTATAGAAAGAGGCTAGCCCATGAAAACTTCTTACTTCCGTGATATTCTTTGGTATAGGCCATGTTTTCATAGCTTGAACCTTCTATTGGTCTACTAATATGCCACGGTCAGAGATAATGAAACCCAATAAATGGACTTCATTTTGCATAAAAGAACACTTCTCTAGCTTGCCATATAGCTTGTGACTCCTAAGTGTTTCGAACAATACTTGTAAGTGTTTGAGATGCTCTTCTTTTGAGGGACTATAGACCAAGATATCATCAAAGTAAACAACTACAAATCTGCCCAAGTGAGGTCTAAGCACCTCGGTAATGAGCCTCATGAAGGTACTTGGTACATTAGAGAGACCAAAGGGCATCACAAGCCACTCATATAAGCCGTGCTTAGTCTTAAAAGCCGTTTTCCATTCATCACCCTCTTTGATCCTTACTTGATGGTAACCTTATCTTAGATCAATTATTGAGAACAATTTGGCTCTACTAAGCTCATCTAAGATGTCATCAACCCTAGGTAAGGGGAACCTATACTTGATGGTAATGTTGTTGATGGCTCTACTATCAGTACACATTCTCCAAGAACCATCTTTATTTAGCACTAGCAAGGCCGGAACTGCACATGGACTAAGGGTATCTCTTACAAAACCCTTGCTCATAAGCTTTCCGATTTGTTATTGTGATTCTTGAGTGGCCTTAGGATCACTTCTATAAGAGGTTTTGTTGGGTAATGTAGCTCCAGGAATGAAATCAATTTGATGTTCAATGCCTCTAAGAGGAGGCAAGCCACTAGGAAGCTCACTTGGAAACACATCCCCATAGGAACTATCCAACTCCTTAAGCTCATTAGGAAGGGACAACTCTTGCCATTCAAAAAAAATCTTTAGCAATGAGGACATATACATCCTCTTCTCCTTTCAACTCTTGTATCATTTCGGCCTCATTGATCAATAGGACTTCCCTTGAAGGCTCAAGCATGGACGGTGGAGTGGACGGTTTTATGGACGGTGGCAAGGGTGTGAGGATGATTTTTCTTGAGCCAAATTTGAAAGTATAAGTGTTATGTTTCCCATGATGGACCGAATCCCTATCAAACTCCCAAGGTCTTCCAAGTAGAAGATGGCAAGCATTCATAGGTAGAACATCACAAAGAGCCTCATCTACATAGTTTTTACCAATGGAGAAGGATACCAAGCATTGTTTATCTACCCTCACCTCAGCCCCTTTGTTGAGCCATCTCAATTTGTAAGGACATGGGTGGTCTTGTGTAGGTAAGGATAGCTTTTCAACAGGAGTGCTAGAGGCCACATTAGTACAACTCCCTCCATCAATGATTAGATTACAAACGCTACCCTTAATGGTGCACCTAGACCGAAATATTTGTTGTCTTTGGTCCATCTCTAAGGGTTGGGGTTGTGTGTGCATTAACCTCCAAATAACCAAGCTAAGACCCACATCCGGCAACACCAATTCATCCTCCCCCGGTTCCACATCCTCCACATCCTCATCACAAACAAGAATCTCATCATCTCTCCAATGAACCACTTCAAAATTGCTAAGGGCACTCTTGGTAGGACAATCTTTAGCAAAGTGACCATAACCTTGGCATTGAAAGCATTTTTTGAAGCCTGTGGTTTTTCTTTGAGAGGATTCGGGTGCTTTACCCTTGTCAAATGTGGGATTTTTGGTTTGGGTGTTGGTTTCTTTTGGTTTGGTCTCGGCATAGGGTGGTTTAGGGGCTGTTTTGGACACGAATTTTGAGCTAGTGGTCTTTTCCTTACCCATCTTTTCAACCCTTAAAGCCAAGTTCACAGCCTTATCAAAGGACCAAACTTGTTTCATTCTAACTCGACTAGCAATCTTATCATCCAATCCTTCCACAAACCTAGCAATCTTTTGCTCGGGTTTCTCATTCATTTCACATTGCAAGGCGAGTTGTTCAAAGTCTCTAAGATAGAATTCAAGGGATTGTTGGTCTTGTTTAAGTTGTGTGAGTTTAATGAACATATCTTGGGTGTAGTCTTTAGGCACAAATTTTTCTTTGAGTTTCTTTTTCAAATTTAGCCAAGACTTAATGGGTTCCTTACCATCCCTTCTTCTTTGGTTCTTTAAATTCTCATACCAAAGTGAAGCATAGCCTTTAAGTATTAAGATAGCAACTTTGAAAGATTTAGCATCCGAGTAGGCTTTAAACTCAAAGACTCTTTCTATGTTTCTAAACCAATCTAGCAAATCCTCGGGGTTTAAACTAACATAAAAATCAGGAATTTCTACCTTTAATTCTTTGTTGAACTCCCTTTGAAAGCCTTCAAGCATGGACTCCTCCGAATCCGACATTGCTTTCTCTTCATGGTTGCCTTAGCCTCTTCCTCTTCCCATGACACCACGACCTCTTCCCCTACCACGAGGTGGTCCTCCATCCCTTGTCGGTGTTAGAATGTTAGCCATGATAGCATTGAAGCATTCTATCATTAGGTCGCATTTTTCAGAAAGTTGTGTTACTTGAGTTTCAACTCCGACAATCCTCTCTTCACTCATGGTTGTCTTTTTGTGTTTTTTTTGTTGTAGTTAGGATAAGATGAACTCACAAGAAAGGCTTTTCCCAAGACTAACACAAGATGGAATTGTGTTATAACCTAGGCTTTTGGTACCAATTTGGACTAAAACATAATTTTTAGACAAACACTCGAAAATGAACTCAATTTTGAACGGTTTCTTGGTCTGTTTAATGACGGAAAATGAGTGAAAGATATGACTTAATCCGAACACTAAGCAATATATTAAGCCTACGGTTCACCCAAGCACTTAGCAAAGGGATCACCAAACCTCCAAGCACTAAGCAAAGGAGTCCTTCTGTAGATACCCAGTATCTACTGAGACTCCAACAAACACCCGGTGATTATCGGACTACAACATGTTTTGGAATCGCCGTGTTTGATCGACAGTTTGTGTACAACTTTACGTCGGAAAACTTAAAACGATTTCGAAAACAAAACATTTCAAAACATTTCAAAAATACCTGGAGTGTTTAATGCACGGCGACGAGGTCGCAATGACACTAACTAGAGTCAGAACCGACACCGGACCAAAAACCGACTCGAAAATTCAAATCCCGACTCCAACAACGAGTCAAACCGAGTCAACCACAAAAAAAAAATATCTCAAAGCCTTCTATGCTAAGATTTCCCGGATTTATGAATGGTCAAGTACCAAACATATGACTACAAATCCTAGGATAGAACAAATCATGATTGCGTTTGTTGTGAAAGCGACAACACAGCTCGAAGACCCGCGACGTGGCTCGCGCCTCTTTGAGCGACCCAGTGGCCACGTCGCTCAAAACTCACACAACCACTCATTCTCCTATAAATACCCCTCAAATGCCACCCATTTGAGACTTACGCGAGTGTCTGCCCCCTCTTTTCTCCCTTAAAATTCTCGACTCGACTTCTTAAGTCACAATCCGACGCGTATTTACGACCTACCGATCGTAAACACGAGCCTTACACATTGTTTGGTACCGTCATTGTGCATTAAATCACTTGACCGGCCACTTCGACCACTACACCATCACTAAACTTTTAAAACACTTTTTTACTTACCAAAACGGTTTTAAACCGAGTTTTTTCCAATCAAACGAGTTATTACACTTACGTCGGTCACTCGCCATAACCAAACATGTAAGTATGAGGGTGTAAAAATCCTCTTTTATTATGTTTTCATTTGTTTCATGACTCTAACATGCTAAAACATGCATAACATGAACCAAAACATGGAATAAACGAGCCAAAACTGATTTTTGGTCTGAGCAGAAGCCCCTTAGGTCGCCAACTGGCTCGCGCCTAAATGGGGTACTCAGACCAGAAACCAACCGTGTTTGTTCTCGTCTTTTCCCTTAATCCATTTTTCATATTTGTAATCGGTTTTTACCATTTCAAGTATTTTCGAAACCTTTTTGTTTCATTTCACATGTTTTAACCATAAAGCATTTTTCACCCTTGGTTCTTCATACCATGACGGTTAAATCCGTGTTTCGGTGATAATATTTGGTTAATAACATTTAGAAGGTATTTTAAAGCCTTTTATTTCATTTCTTTACATTTTTCAAACAAACATATTAGTCACCAACACAAAATCATCCTTGGTTCTACATACCATGCCGGATTTTAACCCGGGTACGATGACGAGTATCGACTAATTATATTCAAAATGGACTTAAAACAATTAGTCCATAATCATTTTCAAAACTATTCATGTCAAGTTTGACAAATCGAACCCGACACCAAATATTATGAAATAATGATGATTATTCGAGTCTAGTTCTTCAAATCAACAAATGCGGTCTAAACGACCCTTTCAAAACCAAACCGGGTTCAAATACCCATTTTCAACACGTTTTATAACGTTTTCTAAAAGGTCAGAACACGGCACATAAACCGTGGGCTAACCCGCACCTAAACAAGCTCCCCATTTCTCATTTTCAAAACCAGAGGGAGGCCCCTTACATCGCCGGCTGGCTCGCGCCTCTTATAGCCGTCTGGTACAGGGCCTGTTCCCTTCCAGCATTAGTCTAGGACGATCCCGACTCCGGTTAACCCGGATATAGGACGGATCAGATGACTATTCAAACCATATTTGCAAAATGCCTTACTAAGACAAATGGATCATGTTATGCACCCTAAACCTAATACGGTAAATGGATGTTTAATTTTCGTCTTGCATGCAAATCAACCATTAATCCAACTCGACATCTTATACTTGATACTTGGATTAAATCAACCGACTTAGAAAGCCCTCACATGTTAGGTTTAAATTATTGGATGCGCATTCATGCATTTAAACCGTTTTATCAACTTTTGCATTCAACCAACCAAGATCGATCAGTAGAGGCCGCTAAACGCGGGCGGGATTGGGTGTCTGATTAAAGGGCTTCCCAATACGTACCTTCACCTCTTACTCAGAAACTTTGGATAGTGGACGACCTTATCCAGGGCGTACGAGAGTCATTCTAGAGATAGGATGCTAAAGAGGGACGATTTCCTTATCTTTAGTACCTATGCCAAACGCTGCTTTAGGCTTCGATTTGACCGAGGTATAAAGTGGAATTAGAACGGGTTCCAGGCATCCCACAAATGCTTGGTGGCGACTCCGAACATCTCTAATCGTTTCGAGACCCTTACCGAGACGAAACCGACCGGTCTAAAACGATCCGGTCGAAAGCACCTTTACGCCGCCGAGCGTGGCTTTCAAAAAAAACCGCTGCCATTGTCCACAGATCGG
Organism: Silene latifolia; assembly: GCF_048544455.1. Classification (NCBI taxonomy): domain Eukaryota; kingdom Viridiplantae; phylum Streptophyta; class Magnoliopsida; order Caryophyllales; family Caryophyllaceae; genus Silene; species Silene latifolia. Next base: position 27,800,510 of record NC_133528.1, read on the forward strand.
CTGGGCATACGCAGGTGGGCCCATGTCCACAGATTGGCGACTCCGCTGGGGAAAACTAGGACACTTACGTCTTTGTGATCCCTAAATGGTGAGACTCGAACGAGGTCTTGGTTGGAATACATTAATTGATATTACGGTCACAGTTGGGTTCCTTGTCCGGGCCCACAACCTAACCTTTTTCGACCAATTGGCTCATCTCGTCGGCGTGAGTTTTCTCATCCCCGCGTTTCGAATCCCGATTGAGTCAAGCATACCATTGACGTTACACATTTCTGTTTCGTCAAAGAACTTTCATCACTTTCGAGCACGAGGCTAGGGCACTCTCCTTACACATTTTGTTTGGATTGGTATCCCTCTCGCAAATCGGGGTTTGATTGCTTGGTGTGTAACCCACCTTTTTAAGCCAAAACCCGTGTCAGCATAATGCATAATATAATGAACTGTGAGTGCTTATGTGCTATCTGATCATAAGTCCTTCCGTGTCATTTTTCAAACTTTCAAAAACCCTTTTCGCGCCGTTATAATGGCCATTTCAAACCTCGGTCTTTTGCCGACCGATGCACGCCTTTCTAGGCCGTCGTAATGACAATTTTCAAACCCGATTTTTTATAACCATTTCAACACGCCTTTCTAGGCCGTCGTAATGACGATTTTCAAACCCGGTTTTGTATAACCATTTCAACACGCCTTTCTAGGCCGTCGTAATGACAATTTTCAAACCCGGTTTTTTATAACCACTTCAACACGCCTTTCTAGGCCGTCGTAATGACGATTTTTCAAACCCGGTTTTGTATAACCATTCCAAATCGCCTTTTTACGCCGTTATAATCGCCGCGTCTAGACACGGATTTTAACCCGTTTCGCGCCGACAATGGCTTTCTTTCAAAACCCGAGAAAAGCACACACCCTTTCCTCGAGACACTTTCGGATCCTGAGGACCATACACCGTCCCCGAGACCTTTTCAAATATTTCAAACTCGATTTTCAAAACATACAATTTTGAATTACAAAACCGTCTTGGGAAACAATGCACTGTTCTCCGAGCCGACTCAAACTCAAACCGTCTTTTGCAAATAAACTTAAGACAACCCTTTTTAACTGATCGACTTGCGGAGATCTTTATCTTCGGAAGCCGCCCATTAAAGCGACAAATGAATCTTTTTGGAAATTCCTATTTTCGAAAACTTCAGTCCACCGTTCCAATTCCGCCTCGTGTCTATCGAGTCAAAGCAAACGTACTTATGGGTCTTTACTTATGAGTCGTCTCACCACGAGACCATTCCAACGGCATCGCGCCGTCATGTTGGACTCGTGTCAAAGGTTCGGTCAAACACCGTCACGTCATAAATCGAGTCAGCACCGAGGGACCACACAGGGTCACCCCGTCTTGTTGACTCGATCTTTGTCTCGTCCTTTGTGTTGTCTGCGTTCAGTCTTGGGACCGTGTCGGATTGAGTTGTAATGTGAGCCGTTTTTCTGCCTCAGAGCCATGGCCCCGTCTTCAACTTCGTCTGTCAACCACAACAACAATGATAACAACAAAGATGTCACAACTGATCAGCTAGCTTGACGCTTACCGCTCTTAAGGTCACCCTGGATCGCGTCGAGACCCGTATCGACGCCCGGAGAACAAGGAAATTGGGGAACATAATACCCCACCTCGATCGAAACCGAGAAGAGGTGAAACTCTTGGAAGAAACGACTCCTAGCCGGGGTAACAATATCCACCTTGAAAATAACCGAAGGTTCGAACATTGGGGACCGTTACACTCGACAACTTCACCCCGACCGATGTGCCTAAGTTCAAGGGAGTGGAGGACCCACTCAACCACATCCGTGCTTTCAAAGACTACATGGCCATTAAGGGGGTCAAACAGGAGCTTTTTACCAGGATCTTCCCATCCTCTTTGGAGCCGATTCCTCGCCAATGGTACTACTCCTTGGACCCAAAAAACCTTACCACTTGGGATGAGATCGCAGTTGAGTTTGCCAAACAATATGCCGACAATATCGAGATCCAGGCCAACACCCATACTCTCGAAGTGCTAACCCAAAACGACAAGGAAGGATTCACTAAGTTCCTAACCCGTTGGAGGAGGGTGAGTACTCAGTTGGTCAGTAAGCCGAGTGAATCAACTCTGGTGGAAAAATTTGTCAACAACCTCTGCTAGGTTTATGCCAACCTACTGAGGTATCAGAATATCAAAACTTTTCAAGATCTACAGATTCTGGGGACACGTATTGAGGATGACCTCCGAAAGGGTGTCCTAGCAAAGACCACTGGCAGGGGCTATCAAGGATCCACCTCAACCGGATCTCGCCCTTACGGTCAGATAAACAAGATTGATGAGGTCAACCTCGTCAAACCATCTACCAAGAAAACTGAGCGCCCCCAGAGAGTGTTCACCAACATAGGGTCGACTTATGCAAGTGCCTTGAAAAGGCTCATGGACCAAGGGAAGCTACAACCGATCGGGCCCACCCCGGACCCGGCCGACGCCAAGAAGTCCCGATTTTGAAACCCCAACGCCTAGTGCCAGTATCATCGAGGGAAAGGGCATGATACCGAAAATTGCTTCAAACTCAAGCACCTCATTAAGACATGATTGAGAAGGGAGATTTGCCTATACCCCCATCAACTAAGCCGAACAACAAGACGAACCCCCTGGAAATTCACGCCATCTCTGACGATGAGCCGACCCTAGACTACTCTCATCTCATCTTGCCGATTGACGACGAGCTGAATATTCTGGAAAAGGATCCTTCAGACGGAGTGTTTGTGTTCGATCTTTCGCCACCATGCTCGCTATGTTTCAGCAAGTTGAAGAGGCCATAGCCAGCCTCTCTGAAAGAATCACCCGACTCGACGACGCCTACCGTCGACTCATCTTCAATCCGCCAACACCGCGTCCGAGGGAGAATTCCCCAAGCATTCAAAACTACCCTCCCCAGCATGGATTGCTCCCGCGACCATTCTGGCATAGACCTCACGAAAATCACCCTCAAAATAACTACCCCCATAAAAATCGCCCTCACAAAAATATCCCCCACAAGAACTACCCACCGAGTAATACCTCTCCAAGGTATCCTCGAGACCCTGAAATTAACGGCATATGGCGGGATGATGTTGAGGATGTCTATGTCATCCCGGGGAAGGAAAAGCGGACGAAGGAAATCGGACATCTCACCCGATCCGGACGTCCCTATCAGAATCCGAGCAACCCAGCAGTCGTTCCAACAACGAATGACCAAGTCGTCCCGGAAGTGGACTCTCAACCAAAGGCTCCCGAGAACTCAATCGAAATGACTCCGGAAAGCAAAAGCCGAAATCTCAATTTGGCAGCTGATCGCAACGTCTTTTGAGCATCGACAGGCCTTGCTGCAGGCCTTGGGAAAATTAACCGTGCCCTCCACCTCTTCCCCAGAAGAAATAGTGGCACACATGACGAGAGACGCCTCTGATCTGAGTAACCCGGTCGCCTTCTCCGACGAGGATATCCCCCTGTTCGGAGCCAATCATAACCTGGCCCTGTACATCACCGTACAATGCCTCCAGAAAAATATACCAATGGTCCTCGTGGATGACGGTTCCGCCGTGAATGTCATTCCTCTCAAAACTGCCCACAGGCTGGGTATCAAGGAATCTGATTTGATCCCAACGAATCAAGGAGTACGCGCCTACGACGGCACTCGTCGCAAGGTCGCTGGGCTAGTCACTTTGACCGTCGCAACCGGGCCACTAGAAAGACAAACCAGTTTTCAAGTGGTCGACATCGACGCATCCTTCAACATGCTTCTGGGACGTCCCTGGATTCACGCCGTCAAGGCGGTCACATCAACGCTCCACCAAAAGATCAAGGTCCCCTTCAACGGGAAAACGATCACGATCTCCGCTTCCCCAATCAAAGTAGTTATGAGAAGAGGGGTAACCTCCCAAGCCATTGAGGAGGATGACAATGAAATGTGGGGTTTCCAGGCCGTGAACGCCATAACTGATGAATTGACAACCTATGAGGGTGGCTCGTTCACCAACCTCACGATCAACCGTATCATGATGCGTCAGGGTTATTTCCCGGGTTTGCCGCTCAATCCACTAAACGACCCGTTGCCTCCCTTAAAACAGGCTAAGGTCCCCAACATTCCCTTTGGGCTAGGATACGAACCTACCAATGAAGACATCCGGGAGATAAACCTCCTAATCCGAAAACGCAAGAAGCACGGAGTCATCCTCCGTCCATACCACCTGACTCTCAACGGATACTTTGTCCCCGAGGGAGAGTCCGAGCTCTACCACGGTTTTCCGGAACCAATCTTTGACTCTGTGGCCAAGGCAAGATACCCGGAAGTGGAGGTCTTCCAGGACTGCTACTTTATCCCCGACAACATCGAAGTTGCATCAACTGAGTCCAAACCGTCACCATGCCTTGACGGACAAGTTGTCACACTACTCTTTGGGGAAGATAACGTCAAACACCTCGACTATGAGGACATTATCAACATTGCCCTGAAAGACAACCAATTTGATCCAACCGCCTTGATCTCCGATACTGACCCGGAGAAGGCTACCCAGGGCTGGAGGAAAACCATCGAGTGGACCGATCGCCGAAGCCGCATTCTCAAGATAACAACTGGAGAAGGCCCTATGTTCAAGGAGGGAGGTGAAGAAGGATCTGAGTCTGAGTCTGAGTCGGAGTAAAAGTCTGTCACTCCGAATGTCCCAGTCAAGGTCCCCTTCCCACTGTTTTATCACAAAGTCGTGGCTGATTCAGAGGCTGAGTCCACAAGGGTCACCCCTACTCCCATGAAAGGTGACAACCTGGAGCCTGTTCCAGGGGCCACTTCCTCTGTCGTGTCACCTCTGACTGATCACAAGATGTCTGTCCTTTCCGAGCTTTTCGCTCGTGTCAACTTAATGAACGCTAAGTTTGCTTATGACTCGTCTCAATTTAACTGCAATGCAATTCTGAATGATTATGAGGAATTTGACTTGAGTGACTACCCACCTCACTTAGCCAAAGAACTTGACGAACGGGAAACCAGAACCCCCTCATTGAGGAAACCGAGCCTATTAACGTAGGAACCGACAATACACCTCAAGAACTTAGGATAGGGACAACCCTAGACCCCTCGGAAAGACAACAGTTCATTGACCTCCTCCACGAATACAAGTACGTATTCGCCTGGTCTTACAGAGACATGCCTGGGATTGACAGAGAAATTGCAGAGCACCGGATACCCATTAAACCCGGGGCTAAACCCGTGAAGCAGAAGCTACGCCGGATGCGTCCTGAATGGGCCCTAAAAATCAAGGAATAGGTGGACAAACAATTCAAGGCTGGGTTCATCAAAGTGTCTGAATACTCGGATTGGGTGGCCAACATTGTGCCCGTACCAAAAGACGACTTCCCTTTACCACATGTTGACATTCTGGCGGACAACACTGCCGAACATGCTCTCCTATCATTCATGGACGGGTATGCAAGGTACAACCAGATTAAAATGGCTGAGGAAGACATGCACAAAACCGCGTTCACTACACAGTGGGGTACATATTGCTACACGGTCATGCCTTTCGGCCTCATCAACGCCGGAGCAACCTATCAAAGAACCGCTACCACTCTCCTACATGATATGATGCACAAGGAGGTAGAGGTATATGTCAATGACATGATCGTCAAATCAAAAGAACGGGACGGCCACATCAATGCCCTCCGGAAATTTTTCGCTCGTCTGCGGAAATATAACATGAGACTAAATCCTCAGAAGTGTGCATTCGGGGTCACCTCCGGAAAACTCTTGGGACATGTCGTCAGCAAAAGAGGCATTGAGATTGATCCAACCAAAATCAAAGCCCTTCAACAAATGCCTCGGCCTAGGAACGAGAAGGAGATTCGGGGATTTCTCGGTCACGTTCAATACATCAGTCGGTTCATTGCCAAGCTCACTATGATCTGTGAACCGATATTCAAGAAGCTTCGCGCCTCCGATCACACCGATTGGGATGACGACTGTCAGAAGGCGTTCGACAGGATAAAGGAAATCCTATCCAAACCTCCTGTCCTCATGCCACCTCAACCGGGGATTCCTCTATCCCTATACCTGACTGTTACCAACACGGCCATGGGAGCAATGCTAGCACAAACAGTTGGCAACGAGGAGCGAGCCATCTACTACATCAGCAAAAAGTTCATTGAGTACGAGACGGGGTATACCCAACTGGAAAAGACATGCCTTGCCCTAGTATGGTCAACAAAGAAGCTGCGGCATTATATGCTCACCTACTCGGTCCACATCTACTCCAAGATGGACCCGGTTAAATACATCTTCGAAAAACCCGTACTAAACGGAAGGCTGTCTAGATGGACACTCATGCTGTCCGAATTTGATCTCAAGTTTGTACCCCTCAAGGTTATCAAGGGAAGAGCAGTCGCTGATTTCCTAGCAGAAGATCCCGTCAACGAGGATCCAACGACCGACACATGGTCACTTCCTGACGAAAACATCCTTTGTGCCGACTCCGACGCATGGGACCTATACTTTGATGGTGCATCTAATCTGAGAGGCTTCAGCGTAGGAATCCTTCTAATATCACCAGAGATAGAACATGTTCCGATCTCGGTCAAGCTGGACTTCGTCGTCACCAACAATGCCGCTGAATATGAAGCGTGTCTCATCGGCCTACAAGCAGCCATCACGCTTGGCATCAAGAGATTGAGGGTCCATGGCGATTCCTCACTCATCATCAATCAGGTATACGGATCATGGAAAATCCGATCTGACAGCTTAGCTCTCTACCGAGCAAAGATCAATCAAGAGGCCGAGTTCTTCGACCAAGTCGACTACTTCCACTTTGCCGCGAGAGGAAAATCAATTTGTTGATGCCCTGGCAAAACTTGCCGCGCTCGTCAATATACCTGACGACATGACATCGATGCCCATATGTGTCGAGATAAGGAGCGAGCCAGCTCACATTTGTGCTATTATCGATGACGAGGAAAACCATGACGAACCTTGGTACCAAGCCATCCTCAATTACAAAACCAAAAACGAATTCCCTCCCAACTCTGATCAAAGAGGACAAAGAGCCATCCGTTTACTCGCATCACAATTCGTGATAAACCAAAATCAACTCTACAAAAGAACACCCCAAGGAATTCTTCTCCTTTGCATCGACCATCACAAAGCCAAGAAAGTCATGGGAGAGGTTCACGACGGAGAGTGTGGCCCTCACATGAGTGCAATGATGCTTACACGGAAAATCATGCGGCTAGGTTACTACTGGACCACCATGGAAGCCGATTGCCGTAACTACGTCAAACATTGCCATAATTGCCAAATCTTCGCCAACATAAAACACATACCACCATCCCTTTTATACACCATGACATCACCCTGGCCATTCTCAACCTGGGGCATCGACATCATCGGGAAAGTCAACCCGATAGGCACCAAGGCGCATTGCTTCGTCCTCGTCGCCATCGACTACTTCACCAAATCGGTGGAAGCACAGTCATATGCAGTCTTGACCGTCAAACAAGTGGCCAAGTTCATTCAAAACAACATCATCTGCCGATATGGGGTACCCCATGAAATTATCAGCGATCAAGGCTCTCACTTCAGGGCGGAAACTCAAGCTTTGCTGGACAAATACAAGATCAAACGACATCGATCATCCCCCTACCGTCCCCAAACCAACGGAGCGGTGGAGGCAGCGAACAAAACTCTTGTTACCATTATCAAGAAAATGCAAGACAACTACCACGATTGGCCGAGCAAACTCCCATTCGCACTCTGGGGATACCGAACCTCCATTCGAACACCGACAGGCGCCACACCCTTCTACCTAGCATACGGTATGGAGGCGGTTCAACCGGTAGAGTTAGAGGTCTCATCTCTACGCATCCTACTAGAGAGTCAAGTCCCTGAGGCGGAATGGACCCGTCGAAGGTACGAACAACTCACTCTTCTAGACGAACGGCGACTCAACGCCTTGCACAACGTCCAGCTATACCAACGACGTATACAACGGGCATTCAACAAGAAGGTCAAACCCAGAAACATCCAGGAGGGCGACTTGGTCCTCAAGTCAGTTCGAGCACCATTACCCGTCGATCCGAGGGGAAAATTCAAACCCAACTGGGCCGGGCCATACCTGGTCAAGAAAATACTTTCGGGGGGCGCAGTGATACTGAGTGACCTAAACGGGGACGACTTTACAAACCCGACCAACCTAGACCAACTCAAGAAATACTACCCTTGAACCCTATCAACCAACGACCTAGCCTAGTTTTACAACTAGCAACGACCTCAACCCTTTTCAAGTCAAGTTCCTCAATATGTTCTGATTTGAAATTGCATGTTTTATCGAGTCTAAGCTGCGGCACCTTGCCCGTTTCGAATGTCCTTTGATCCGTCAAAGGCAACGTCCATTTGCACTACAAAAACCAACCCCCTGAACTACGAGCATAGTTTGATTTCACCTCTTCAGGTGGATACGTAGGCAGTCCCTCTTATGCCTGAGGGATACAACCACAAAACCCAATTCAAATTCACAAAACATTTTGAACTACGATCATGGTTTGATTTCACCTCTCCCGGTGGATACGTAGGAAGTCCTTTCTTACACAAGAAGGATACAACCATCCCCACAATCAAAGATAACCATCCCCACAATCAAAAACATCCCAAAAAAAAGAAAGGGAAAACCATTCCCTTTCCCACAAAAATACAAAAATGAGCCTTTCTCCCTTTCCACAAAATACCACTTTCCAAGTGCAAATGTTTAGGACGATTCAAATTAAATCGCCTTTACCAAATGGATGGAAGAAACAAGCGTTCACGATCTTTGACACAAGCAATCCTCTTATTTAATTAATAATGGGAGGGATTACATTTCAACAACAAATAAAGCTCGACGAGTCTACAACTTGTCAAAGCAAAGGTGTCACCTAACACACCTCACATAATAAAACTAGCACAAAAACACACAATAACTAGCTAGTACAACATAATAAAAACTCACAACAATAATACAACATAATAATAAAGCGGGTAATGGAGGTCTTCACTCTTCCATTCTACCCTTGCCTTTTCCTTCGGGGTACATCTTCCCCTTGTTCTTCTTGTTGGCCCGCCTAGCATGGACTTCCTCCTCGGAACGGATCCTGAACGGATCTAGGATGGCGACGGCCTCCGGTCTAGCACAAGACCCCATATTCGACCCAAGACGAGCCAATGCACGGCCCACCATATTCTTGGGGCCGGAACTCCTCCTCTTCGGTGGTCTCATCACATCGGGAGTAGCTCCATCAACATACTCCTCAAAGAAGGCACGGTTGGCCTTGCCAACCCCTCGATACTTCAAATCGACAACCTCGTCCTTACGAAACTTGGACCTCTCTTCCAAGGACGGGGCAAGTGACCACTTGACATAAGCGGGAGTCACCCATGTCGTGGCAACGGGGTTTGGCACCTCCCAAAGCGGCCGAGTGGCCCACCACCTTTCAAAGAACTCCACAAGCTCGGAGTTCCGGAAAACATTCTCTTGGACAAGAGTATCTTGAGCGGGCACCTTTTGTTGACGCCTCATTTGCCTCATGAGCCTTTCGGGATAAATGAAGGAAACAACCTTCAAGCCCACCACCATCAAAGAACGAGGACTAGCACCCGAAGCGGGCAACCCCATGAAGGACCTCAAGTGCCACCACGGCACCACCCAACGGATATGAGGACCACCCTCCTCCGCCAATCTTGCGGCCCAGTAGGCCTCGGTGGAAGCAAAACTATCCGGGTACAACTTCTTCCTCATAGTAAGGTGACGGAAGGAGTAAGAAGAAGGATTAACCGGAGGCTCTACATACCTTAGCCTCTCCAATAGCCACACTTGAAGGATCCTTGGCGATCCGAAAGAGGGGGCTTCTCCACAAGAGCCTTCCTTGTCCAAAGCTTGGATAATCTCTCCAAGCACCAACCATGATGGATCTCTACCATGCTCCATTTGCTCAACCACATGGATAAGGGTCATGCTACCATGACATCTTGGCCCCTCCTTCTTCAAGACACAACAAAGTGGTACACATGGACAAGACAAAATGCAAGAACCCTTCTCCTAGCAACCTTCGAGACATTAGCATCTAACCGATTCGAGAAGATGTTGATAAGAGCCAACATATCCACACCATGTGGAGCAAGAAGAAAGTTGATTTGGCTTGTTGATAAGCCCAACATGGAACGGAATTTCTCCTTGTAGCACAACCGAGTCGGAGGAAGCACCGGAGCACAACCCGGCCACCCACCAATGACTCCAACTTCTTCGGCAAGAGGACAAATTTCACCTTTCGGGAAAACGAAAACATGATGTTTCGAATCCCAAAACCGAGAACATGCTTCAAGAAACGAAGGTTGTACCTTGACTTGGCGAAGCACCAACAATTGACCAACTCCCATGCAATCGAGTTGATACTTTTTGGGAGGCGACAAATCCCGGCACCATTGTCGCAATGCGTTCTCAAAAGCATCCATGAAATATTTTTGTGGAAGAATAAGAGGTTTTGTAGAGATGTTTTCGTGTTTCGGATGATGAAACAATGAAGCACAAACGTCCCTATTTATAAAAACTGATCAGCGCATTTTTTTCAGAAAAAGGGGAGAGCCGGCTTCCATCGCCGAGCTGCTCGCGCCTCTTTGAGGCTTCCCCAGGATTCCCGCTGTTGACTTGTCCCTTTCAACATGTGTTTTCTCCTGACACATCAAACCTCCCGCCAGGAACCTCGCGCCTCTTCGGGGTGATCCGGGAAATTTTGTGTTTCTTCACACTCACATTTCCTTGTTTTTGCGTTTTACGAAATCCGACATGGTTTTCATGACGCAGCTTTAAACATACGGATTTTTCTTTCTTTTTTTAAGAGGGGAACGGCTAGTCGCCCCGATCCGCGACGGATAGTTTCCACGTCAGTCGAAATTCCGAAAATTTTTCGCTTTTTCGCAATTCAAAAATCAAAATCAGAAATTGATAACACGACGTCAATTTTCCTCCTCGAAATTCAAGCACTCGCAAATTCGAGTCTTGACCTCAAAAACCAAATGTACTCGCAAAAATCCTTTTCTAAAATTCTTGCCTGACGGTTTGAAGTTGAATTTTTCGAGTCAAATTCAATAATTTCGGCGCAGTTTAATTCACGGCACGAGTTAATTGCTCAAATTTTCAAATCAACTCCTTTTGAATTCCGAACGTGACGACTTGTCACGGAATTTTCAAAATTCATTTCAATTTTCAAAATTTCAATTTTCAAAATTTCAATTTTAACTTCAAGTCATCTTGGTTAATTTTTGTTTTTTCAATCAAATGCTTCTACGTGTTTGCGTTTGTGTACATGTGCTATCTATTGCTTGTTTTTCTACACTAACGATGCAGGAACTGGTGCAAAGCAAAAGGAGAATCAACAGCCGACAACGCTCCTCCGAAACACAACACAAAAAAGCCAAAAATCACAAAATGAACCACAAATCCAAAAACACATATATACGAACCGTCTATCATACAGACACTGGCCTAAAATAAACGTCTATCATACAGACACTAGCCTAAAACAAACGTCTATCATACAGACACTGGCCTAAAACAAACGAATGGCCTAAGACAACGAACTGGGGGCTATCTGCCACCTACCGAACTAAGCACTCTCTATCCTCTCAAACGGAAAAGAAAGAGAGCAACATGGGAAATAGAGGAGCAGCACCGAAAGCAGAGGAGGTTACCATGACGATAACCCTCCGCTCGTGCTCCACGACAAAAAAGAAGACAGTGTCTTGCAGACTTCGGATTATGAGGAGGCCCAGAACCATGATGCGATCCACCATTTCGATACTGAACCCCACTCATCGGCCACCCTGTCTATGAGCCACAACGAAAAGGACAAGTCGGCCATATCAGCCGCTTCTTCTCCTCTACGGAAGCATCCTCCACCACCGCCTCGAATACGGCAGCCTCCTCGGCCGCTACAGCCCCTCCGGGATCGACTTCCTCCTCCAAAGCCTTAACGACGGACCCCATAGGTCCCAGACGATGCCCTGCGATAAAAAAAAACAACAAACAAAAAACGTCAGCCGAAATTTCGGCATTACGACGGCATGAAATGGATAAATCCAAAAACAAAAAAGCACAACCTGCAATACAAAAACAAGGGGCAATCCCGCCCCAAACCATTCACAAAAAAAAAACACAAAAACGACTCGCCCCTCTTTTCAAGCAAAAGACGAGTCAAAACCACAAAAACGGCATTTCAAGACCCATACAAGGTCCGCCTACAACCCAAAATACATTCCCGACACAATAGGGATTTTACATTCCCGACACAATAGGGTATCTTTCTACGGCTCAAAAAGGCAATTCATACGCTAATTTGAGCCCAAACCGGTCAAAAATTCAAAAACGACCGCAAAAAGGCAAACGTGATTTTATCACGCCTCAAGGTGACCTAAAAGACCAATAAGGTCCGTTTCAAGGCAAACTGACTCAATTCAAGCCCAAATAGGCGCTTATTTTGTCAGACGTAAGACCGTCGCAAAAGGCAAAGATCCAATTTTGCCCACAAAACATCCAATGAAGGTCCTCAAATGGCAAATACGGGTTTTCCCAACTACAATGCAACCTAATGGGACCCACTACCCAAGCAAATAAACTTGGCATTACAAAATGAGGCGGTTTCTCGCCTCACTCACGTTTTTCGAGCATAGGGAGCGGGAACGGGGACCAAAATGCAAACTAAAAGCACCCCTATACTCCTAAACAGGTTTCTAACCTAATGCAAACATCAATTTCACTCGAAATTGGCTCAGTTAAAAACGCCCAATTCGATTTTTAGGGCAAAATTTTGCCCTAATTCAATCAAGCTAAGGATCAACTGTTTTAAATGGATTCAAGAGGAACTACTTACCTTGAGATGACATTTGTTGACGATGGCACAAGTGAAAGCAAGCTAGAAAGTCCTTCAATGGCGATTTTGCGGGATTTTTGAGGTTGAAGATGAATAATGAATCATCCGCAGCTCAACCTCGCGTCTTTTTAACAGAAAAAAGGGAAGCCGGCTTCCATCGCCAGATGGCTCGCGGCTAAACCAGGTCTCCCCTTTGCTTTTCAGCGGATTTTGGGCTTTAGCCCAATTTCCCATAAACAAAACATCAAAGTTTTCGTTGACGATATTGAATGTCGTCATTTCCTCGAAAACAAACAAAACCAAATGGTGAAAATTCAAATTCGCTATTTTCAAAAAATTTCAAGCAAACGGCGATCAAAACCGCCAACTTCAAAAATAATGGTGAAATCAAAATTCACAATTTCCCTTCAAGATTTTAAAAATAATAGCGAAAATCAAAAAACCGCTATTTCTCCAAATTTTAAGCAACGGCAATTAAAACCGTCATTTTCAAGATAATAGTTGGGAATTGAATTCCACTATTCTCATCAAATGTCAACGGCGGCACATAAACCGTCACTTCAATTAATAATGAAGATTCCAAATTCACTATCACATGTCAACGGCGGCACATAAACCGTCACTTCAATCAATAGTGAAGATTCCAAATTCACTATTTCCATCACATGTCAACGGCGGCACATAAACCGTCACTTCAATCAATAGTGAAGATTCCAAATTCACTACTTCTGTCAAATGTCAACGGCGGTATATAAACCGTCATTTCAAGCGCAATAGCAGATTTAAAATTTGCTATTTTCCTTCAAAATTAGGTCAAACGGCGATCAAAACCGCCACTGCAAATTCAAGCAAACTAATTGTGAAATGAGACAGTTTCTCGCCTCACTCACGTTTTTCGAGCATAGGGAGCGGCAACAGGGACCAAAATGCAAACTAAAAGCACCCATATACTCCTAAACAGGTTTCTAACCTAATGCAAGCATCAATTTCACTCGAAATTGGCTCAATAAAAAACGCCCAATTCGATTTTTAGGGCAAAATTTCGCCCTAATTCAATCAAGCTAAAAATCAACAAATTTGAATAGATTCAAGAGGAAATACATACCTTGAGATGACATTTGTTGACAATGGCACAAGTGAAAGCAAGCTAGAAAGTCCTTCAATGGCGATTTTGCGAGATTTTGACGTTGAAGATGAATAATGAATCATCCGCAGCTCAACCTCGCGTCTTTTTAACAGAAAAAAGGGAAGCCGGCTTCCATCGCCAGATGGCTCGCGCCTAAACCAGGCCTCCCCTTTGCTTTTCAGCGGAAATTGGGCTTTAGCCCAATTTCCCATAACAAACTTCAAAGTTTTCGTGGACGATATTGAATGTCGTCATTTCCTCGAAAGCAAACAAAACCAAATAGTGAAAATTCAAATTCGCTATTTTCAAAAAATTTCAAGCAAACGGCGATCAAAACCGCCAACTTCAAAAATAATGGTGAAATCAAATTCGCTATTTTCCTTCAATTTCAAAATAATAGCGAAAATTCAAAATCGCTATTTCCTCAAAATCCAAACGACGGCATTAAAACCGTCAATTTCAAAAATAATAGCGAAAATTCAAAAAACCGCTATTTCTCCAAATTTCAAGCAATGGCGGCACATAAACCGTCACTTCAATCAATAGTGAAGATTCCAAATTCACTATTTCCATCACATGTCAACGACGACACATAAACCGTCACTTCAATCAATAGTGAAGATTCCAAATTCACTATTTCCATCAAATGTCAGCGGCGGCATATAAACCGTCACTTCAAGCGCAATAGCAAACTCAAATTTGCTATTTTCCTTCAAAATTAAGACAAACGGCGATCAAAACCGCCACTGCAAATTCAAGTCAACGAATGGTGAAGATTCCAAATTCACTATTCCTTCAAATACCAGCAGAGGGCTTCCTCGCGGAACCCACTCATTCCAAAATAGTGATAGTGAGAATCCATACTCACTATTTCCCTAGCGAAATAACGAGTTCGCTACTTTCAAAACAAGCCCATTCGACGCGGCTATCCCCATGGTCCATTAACCGACCGTTACCATTGGCTGGCGAGCCTTTGTCCGCGACCTTTCAAGGACAGATCCCGAAGATGCCTCGGGTACATTTCCTTATCATTTGGCTGGCGAGCCTTTGTCCGCAACCTTTCAAAGACAAATCCCGAAGATGCCTCGGGTACATTTCCTTACAACATCTGGCGAGCCTTTGTCCGCAACCTTTCGAGGACAGATCCCGAAGATGCCTCGGGTACATTTCCTCACCACGGCTGGCGAGCCTTACAACGCATCGCGGCTGGCGAGCCCTCCTCACATACGCACCACGGCTGGCGAGCCTTACAACGCATCGCGGCTGGCGAGCCCTGCTCACATACGCACCACAGCTGGCGAGCCTTTATCTGCAAACGCGCAAGGACATATCCAAAGATGCCTCAAGTAAGACTCCTTCCTATGGCTGGCGAGCCTGTGTACGTAGTCTAACGGACTTTAAACGACCCGCACAGACAGTCATCAGACTCTAAACTATTCCCGACGACAGGTCCTTGACTCGTACCCTCGAGTCGCCTTGGCGTCGCCCATCCCGACGGCAGGTCCTTGGCCCGAATCCTTTCGAGCCGCCTCGACGTCGCTTGGGTCTTCAGGTTGTAATCTTCGATTGACCTGGGGACTCTACTTTGACTTTCACCCTGTCCAAGCCTCAGTCAAAGTGGGGGCTCTGTAGATACGCAGTATCTGCTGAGACTCCAACAAACACCCGATGATTATCGGACTACAACATGTTTTGGAATCGCGGCGTTTGATCGACAGTTTGTGTACAACTTTACGTCAGAAAACTTAAAACGATTTCGAAAACAAAACATTTCAAAACATTTCAAAAATACCTGGAGTGTTTAATGCACGGCGACGGGGTCGCAATGACACTAACTATAGTCAAAACCGACACCGGACCAAAAACCGACTCGAAAATTCAAATCCCGACTCCAACAACAAGTCAAACCGAGTCAACCACAAAAACAAAATATCTCAAAGCCTTCTATGCTAAGATTTCCCGGATTTATGAATGGTCAAGTACCAAACATATGACTACAAATCCTAAGATAGAACAAATCATGATTGCGTTTTTTGTGAAAGCGACAACACAACCCGAAGACCCGCGACGTGGCTCGCGCCTCTTTGAGCAGCCCAAGTGGCCACGTCGCTCAAAACTCACACAACCACTCATTCTCCTATAAATACCCCTCAAATGCCACCCATTTGAGACTTACGCGAGTGTCTGCCCCCTCTTTTCTCCCTTAAAATTCTCGACTCGACTTCTTAAGTCACAATCTGACGCGTATTTACGACCTACCGATCGTAAACACGAGCCTTACACATTGTTTGGTACCGTCATCGTGCATTAAATCACTTGACCTACCACTTCGACCACTACACCATCACTAAACTTTTAAAACACTCTTTTACTTACCAAAACGGTTTTAAACCGAGTTTTTTCCGATCAAACGAGTTATTACACTTACGTCGGTCACTCGCCATAACCAAACATGTAAGTATGAGGGTGTAAAAATCCTCATTTATTATGTTTTCATTTGTTTCATGACTCTAACATGCTAAAACATGCATAACATGAACCAAAACATGGAATAAACGAGCCAAAACTGATTTTTGGTCTGAGGCAGAAGCCCCTTAGGTCGCCAACTGGCTCGCGCCTAAATGGGGTACTCAGACCAGAAACCAACCGTGTTTGTTCTCGTCTTTTCCCTTAATCCATTTTTCATATTTGTAATCGGTTTTTACCATTTCAAGTATTTTCGAAACCTTTTTGTTTTATTTCACATGTTTTAGCCATAAAGCATTTTTCACCCTTGGTTCTTCATACCATGACGGTTAAATCCGTGTTTCGGTGATAATATTTGGTTAATAACATTTAGAAGGTATTTTAAAGCCTTTTATTTCATTTCTTTACATTTTTCAAACAAACATATTAGTCACCAACACAAAATCATCCTTGGTTCTACATACCATGCCGGATTTTAACCCGGGTACGATGACGAGTATCAACTAATTACATTCAAAATGGACTTAAAACAATTAGTCCATAATCATTTTCAAAACTATTCATGTCAAGTTTGACAAATCGAACCCGACACCGAATATTATCAAATAATGATGATTATTCGAGTCTAGTTCTTCAAATCAACAAATGCGGTCTAAACGACCCTTTCAAAACTAAACCGGGTTCAAATACCCATTTTCAACACGTTTTATAACGTTTTCTAAAAGGTCAGAACACGGCACATAAACCGTGGGCTAACTCGCGCCTAAAAAGGCTCCCCATTTCTCATTTTCAAAACCAGAGGGAGGCCCCTTACATCGCCGGCTGGCTCGCGCCTCTTATAGCCGTCTGGTACAGGGCCTGTTCCCTTCCAGCATTAGTCTAGGACGATCCCGACTCCGGTTAACCCGGATATAGGACGGATCAGATGACTATTCAAACCATATTTGCAAAATGCCTTACTAAGACAAATGGATCATGTTATGCACCCTAAACCTAATACGGTAAATGGATGTTTAATTTCCGTCTTGCATGCAAATCAACCATTAATCCAACTCGACATCTTATACTTGATACTTGGATTAAATCAACCGACTTAGAAAGCTCTCACATGTTAGGTTTAAATCATTGGATGCGCATTCATGCATTTAAACCGTTTTATCAACTTTTGCATTCAACCAACCAAGATCGATCAGTAGAGGCCGCTAAAAGTGGGCGGGATTGGGTGTCTGATTAAAGGGCTTCCCAATACGTACCTTCACCTCTTACTCAGAAACTTTGGATAGTGGACGACCTTATCCAGGGCGTACGAGAGTCATTCTAGAGATAGGATGATGCTAAAGAGGGACGATTTCCTTATCTTTAGTACCTATGTCAAACGTTGCTTTGTGCTTCGATTTGACCGAGGTATAAAGTGGAATTAGAACGGGTTCCAGGCATCCCACAAATGCTTGGTGGCGACTCCGAACATCTCTAATCGTTTCGAGACCCTTACCGAGACGAAACCGACCGATCTAAAACGATCCGGTCGAAAGCACCTTTACGCCGCCGAGCGTGGCTTTCAAAAAAGACCGCTGCCATTGTCCACAGATCGGCTGGGCATACGCAGGTGGGCCCATGTCCACACCTTCAAGCACTAAGCAAAGAACAATTTTAGAAGAAATCAATGTTTCAACTTGGTTTATATTTCATCAAATCTGAATTTTGCTTAAGGTTAGCTTTGCTTTTATAGTCCAAGCAAATCAGTCTCCACCTTACATTCAAATACTAATCTAAGGGCTCATAGAGACCCACAAAAACTTTGCAAAGCTTGGTCCCAAGGACCTTACACAAGTTGAAAATCAAAAGCTAAAAACAAGGAAAGTAAACTAATAAGATAATGATTATTAAACATAGAGTAAACTCATTTGGAAGCATCAAGGGGTCCGGCCAAGCTTGTATAAGAGTTGTAGAGCAGCAAAAAGAAGCTTTGGGGTTGTCTTGGCTAGTTTAGGAAGGTTGAAAGTGACCTGAAAGCGACCTTGTACCTTCCTCTTACAAACCGTGTAAGATAGAGCCACCCGGTTTTGTTTCATGCTTTTCTCTATGATTATCACCTTTCCAAGACAAAGGCCCTAGGCAAAAATACTCAAAACTCATCGCAGAAGAGTCCTAGGCTATAAAATGCCATATGTTCTTAGACGGTTTTGGAGTTGGACCTCAAATTAGAGGATGGTCCAAAACCGGGTGAAATGGGTGAATGGCTTGATGTATTTGCTTCATATTATTTCCAGAATTTTCCGCAATTTCCTTAAGTTGGTTATGTTTTACTATAAATACCTAAATCGTACCCTATTTTATTCTACGCTTTATTTTCCGCAGCTACAGTAGAATTACCCTAGAAAACTGTCAAATACTCTTAGTTTAGTATAGTTTTATTCTTACTTTTGGATCTAAGCTTGTTCTTCATTATTATTACGGTATTGTTTCTAATCTTTCTTCAATAATTATTATTCAATCGTTATTCATCTTTTATTATTGTTCATCATGTTTCTTATTATTACTATTGTTGTTCTTCCCTTTAGTATGAGTAGCTAAGCCTTTAATCTAGGGTGAAAGGGATCTAGGTTGTTAGAAAAGGGTTAACTTCTAAATTGATTGTTAAATTGCTCTTGATTGTTGTTTAATTATCGTCTTACTTCTAGTTTATTAATTACTGATCAGAATTGATTAATTAGTCTTATATAAACTAGGATTTTCACCTACCGGGTTAAGACTAGTATAGGCCACGATAATTGAATTAGACCGACTTAATAATAGTGATTGCATATTAAGCTTAGATCTAAAAAGACATATTAGAATCGACCGATCATATGACTTTTGACAATATAAATTGCTCAATCATTGAATTAAATCTTACCCTTGGATGACTACCTAGTGAACCCGATCCCTAGACTCTTTTAATATATTTGATATTGTCTTTATTTACATCGTAATTAGTTTTTAGCAAACCAATCAAAACCCCCATAAAACTGTTACCTTTAAGACAAACTTAGATATAAACAAATTAGATTAATTAACTCGCCTCTCTATGGATTCGACCCTTTCTTGCCACTAGCTACAAGTTAGTAGTAATTTAGGATTTATTTTGATAGGCCAACGACTGGAAATAACCTTATCAGAAGGTGTCGAAATAGATGAGTATGGCAAGGTGTTGTGGTGTGCAATTACGCAGCATATAATCGAAGCAAAATGAACGTGGCTATGGCGGAAGCGTTGGGCTTATGGCATGGTTTGCAGGTAGCGGGAAAGAGTGGACAACAGGACATAGAAATGGAGAGTGATTGTGCTGTGGTATTTGAAGATTTGCAACGAATGTCGATGGGAAGAAGTGACTTGTGATGATATCTATTTAATTTGTAATTCGTTTCTAAGTGTGTGTTTTAAGTTTACGAGTAGGAAAAAACAATAAGCTTGCTCACTTCGGCCCATGGCTTAAGGGTCGTCGGAGTTGGTAGTTTACGATTCCGTTGTATATTACTTGTATGGTGGAGCGTCATTCTATTTTAATGCAATGATTCCCCTTCGAAGTTTCCTTTAAAAAAAATTATAACTTGGAATTTGTATATGTTAAGTTTGCGATGTTTTATATAACTCGTGTATACTATGCGTATTTTTTAGCCTTAATTTTATCACAAAAAATAGTTATAATCACAAAGTGTTCAATAGGATGGTCTATTAACATAAGACCAGTCCATTAATTAAAAGCCTAATACAAAACACTACACAGACAGCAAAAATGAAGAGAAACCAACTCCTTCCCTAACTTCCCTCGTCCCAGTATCGCACCAGTGTGTCTCTTTTAAGTGTCAACCTCCAAGTCATTGATGCCACCAATACATGACAACTACTGCTCTAACCTCATATACCGACTACAACCATCCACACAAATATTTACCTCGTCCATGAACTCGTTAATTAGATCTTTGGTTTTCAAACTAAAATTGGTAGTCATTAACCTAAAAGCCTTATATGACAAAATAAAGCAATATTTTAAACTTGAGTTTTCAACTTAAGATAATGAGTTTTGAAGTGCCGCCATTGAAAGTCTGTGGATTTTTGTGCCCTATGGCTCGAAATTCTTCAAGCAAATCACAATCATTACGTCAATCCATCTCTAGGCAGAAAGAAATTACAAATAATATACAAAGTCAAAAGATTTATATATTGAAAAGACCTAATGTGGAGGAATCTCATAAAGAGAGGAATATTCATGATATCAATGGAATCCCTGCCTTGGACATTGCAGATGGTGTTGTGGAGGACATTAAGGACAGTGATCAGGACTCTAATGAAGAGGAAGAGATCTGGTACCAGAGGCATTGGAGGAAGGTAATGGAATTGATTGAGCAGAACCCAGCTGATATGCTTTAGTTATCAGATGAGGATGTCAATGATGAACTTTAATACTGGAAGCAAGCCGTCTATGGCTTTGTTGTGGGGGCAAATCCTCCTTGGCAAATCCTTGAAGGCTTCATGAAAAGAATATGGAGTCAGTATAAGATTGATAAAATATCATTTCTCCCTAATGGAGTGTTCTTAGCAAGATTTGAATCAGATGAAATGAAACAGGCAGTGTTACAAGGTGGTTATTGTTTATTTGACAATAAGCCTTTGGTGATCAAATAATGGACTCCTGAAGTGGAATTGATCAGGGAGGAGGTCAAATCTGTCCCAGCTTGGATAAGGTTACATAAATTGCCTCTCAAATTTTGGGGGCTTAGTTTACAAAAGATCATTAATCTTGTGGGCAGGTTCATCAAGAGTGATATTGCTACTGAACAAAAAACGAGACTTGGTTTTTCAAGGGTCATGGTTGAACTACAACTAGGGTAGCACTTTCCAAAGTGTGTTAAGTTTCTTGATGAAAAGAAGAATCTGATTGAAATTGAGGTTGAGTATGAGTATGAATGAAAACATGTCCTAAGTTCTAAGTGTCAGAGGATAGAGCATGAAACTAACAATTGCAGAACTCAGAAGTCCAAATCAAAACCCGTGGTGTCAAACAAAATTTGGAGACCAGTTAAGAAAGCGGTACCTAAGCAGGTGATGAATCAGGCACCTAAGCAGGTGATGAATCAGGCTCCTGAGCAGGTGCAACCAATAACAAGTCCCCCAAAGGAAGCACAAGTAGAGAATCAGATAGCTCTTACTCCTGCTCCTGTAAACAAAACTCATCAGATACATGTAGGTTCAATGTCTCCTGTTAGGCAAGTTAAGCTTACAAAGCAGGGGTTAGATGAGCATCAAAGACATATGCCTACATCTTCTACATATATGGAAGCCTTGACTTCACCAAAGGAGCCTAGTCTAAATGGTAATGCCCCCCCCCCCTTCTGAATTTATGATTAATCTAGGATTTTGGAATGTGAGGGGGTTGAATAAGGAAGATAAACAAAGATTAGTTAATAGTTTTTTACATGCTTATAATATTTTTCTGTTTGGTTTATTAGAAACTAAGGTTAAAACTTCTAATTTGAATAAAGTTCATGTGATTTTTAAAGACTGGAGTATATCCACAAATAATGCATATCATAAATGTGGAATAATATGGGTTTTGTGGAAGCCTCATATAGTTGATGTTCATTTTTTGGAGTATGATGCACAATTTATCCATATGATGATTTTTGATAAAATCAGCCAGACCAATTTTGCTCTCACTATTGTTTATGCCTTTAATGCGGTGGCTGAAAGAGAACTCCTGTGGGCCAGCCTACAAAAAAATTTCAGCAATATGAAGGGGCCTTGGGCACTAGGTGGAGATTTTAACTGTGTTTTACAAGCTCATGAGAAATTGGGGGGGGGGGGGACTGTATCTGCTGCAGAAACTTAACCTTTTCAGGAATGCTTGGATAGATGTGGTCTTACTGAGATACAGGCTACAAATGCTTTTTATACATGGAGTAATAAACAACCCCCGGAAACAAGGATCTATAGTAGGTTGGATAGATTCTTGGTTAATCAGGACTGGGTGATTCATAAGTCAGGGTATTTTGCAAATTTTCTCCCTAGAGCATTGTATGATCATAATCCTTGACTGGTAAAACAACAATCAGCCCGAGGTATTAGGAATAGGCCTTTTAAATACTATAATATGTGGAGTTCAGCTCCTGGTTTCTTGGAGTTTGTGCAAAATGTGTGGTCACAAAGGGTGGAAGGTACTAAAATGTATTCCATTGTCAGAAGGTTGAAGGCCTTAAAACCAGATTTAAAGAAGATCAATAAAAATCATTTCAGTGATATTGAAACTAATGCTGACATTGCTCAGACTCAATTGTATAATTTGCAGCAAGAACTAGTTAAGACTCCAGGGAATACAGATTTAATCAGACAAGAATATGAGGCATTGCAAAAATGCAAAAATCTACAGGAAGCAAAGCATAAATTTCTGAGACAAAAAGCCAAAGCTCATTGGATCAAGGAAGGAGATGTGAATTCAGCATACTTTCATGGGGTACTTAAAGCTAGGAGAAATAAACATTTTATTACTCAGATCAAGGACCATAAGGAGATGATATGTACTGATGATGAGAGCATTAAAGGGGCCTTCCTTGAGTACTATGAGATGTTGTTGGGTTCTAATGCTGTGACTACAAAGGTTAATTACAGGATTGTTCAAGGAGGTCAGGTATGTAATGACAGCCATAAACATTTTCTTATGCAATCTGTCTCTAAAGATGAAGTTAAAGAGGTCCTTTTCCACATTCCCAATGACAAGGCTCCTGTGCCTGATGGGTTCTCTAGCAAATTTTATAAAGATTCATGGGATATTGTGGGAGATGATATAACTGAGGCAATTTTAGATTTCTTTAACTCTGGACTCTTGCTTAAACAAATCAATGCTACTTTGATCACTCTCATTCCTAAAGTGGATAGACCTACACCTGTCCTTCAGTACAGGCCCATTGCCTGTTGTAATGTGATTTACAAGTGCATCTCAAAGATTTATGCAACAGATTGGCTCCTATCCTTCCTGACTTAGTCTCTAATACTCAAGGGGGTTCATTCAAGGAAGGAGCATCATGGAAAACATATTAATATGCCAAGATATCATCAAATTGTATAGCAGAAGATCTGTTTCCCCTATATGTCTTTTCAAGATAGATCTCCAAAAAGCTTATGACACTATAGAATGGGAGTTCTTTGAACACATGATGAGGGCACTGAAGTTCCCAAAGCAGTTTAGACAATGGATTCTTCAATGTGTCACAACTGCAAGTTACTCTCTAAATTTGAATGGAGACATGTTTGGTTTTTTTAAGGGAAAAGGAGATTAAGGCAGGGGGATCCTTTATCTCCTCTCTTTTTCACAATTTGTATGGAGTACTTATCCAGGCTTTTGGCTTATACTACAGAAGATCCTGATTTTAGATACCATCCTCTCTGCAGGCCTCTGAAGCTTACTCATCTGATGTTTGCAGATGATTTATTGTTATTTTGCAAAGGTGAGGTTAAGTCTATTATGATTCTGCTTAGAACTTTCTCTACCTTCTCTAAATCTTCTGGACTTAATATGAGCAAGGGGAAATCAAATGCCTATTTTAATGGGGTTAAAGATGGGTTTAAAACTGATATTTTACAAATATCAGGAATGATTGAAGGTAGACTCCCTTTTAAATACTTGAGAGTGCCTATAAAGACAACCAGACTTAGTGCAAATAATTGTATGCCCATAATTGATACGCTAATGACCAAGATAAGGGGTTTGGGGACAAGAAAATTATCTTATGCTGGAAGACTGGTGCTCATCAAAGCGGCTCTCAAAACCTATCATAATTAATGGGCCTCTATGTTCATTCTCCCTAGTGGAGTCATTGCTAGAATTGAAAGAATTTGCAGGTGTTTTCTGTGGGATGAAGGAGCTGAGCATCTAAGAACTCCTCTAGTCTCATGGGAGAAAATTTGCATGCCACATAAGGAAGGGGGATTGGGTCTCAAAAATGACAACATGTGGAATAAAGCAGCTATAGGAAATTTGGTGTGGTGGATTAGCTCAAAGTCAGACCATCTTTAGGTCAAGTGGGTGTCTACCATCTATATAAAGGGGACTGACTGGCAGAGTTATTCTCCTAAAACAGACACTAGCTGGTACTGACGAAAAGTGTGTAAGGTGAAAGACATGTTGGCAGGAGCATATCAGATTAATATATGGCCCACTCAACAAGGCAAGGAATATACACTAGCTAAGGGATATGAATGGCTGCGTGACAAGAGGGACATAGTTCAGTGGGATAAATACATATGGACCAAATGGACTGTACCTAAACATGCATTCATGGCCTAGATGTATCAACACAAAGCTTTAAACACAAATGCAAAACTGAAGAGCATAGAGGTTGCAGATGAGGATACCTGTTTCATTTGCAGTAGAGTAGAGGAGAATTTGTACCATCTTTTCTTTTCTTGCGATTATAGTAGGAAAGTGATTGGAGAAATTGAGAATTGGATTCGGGTACCACTTCCAAGGCAAGGTCTATCAGATTGGAGAACTCGAGGGACTGGGACGAAGCTTAAGCAAGGGATTGTGAATGTGATTCTCAATGCGACTATATACAACATTTGGAGACAACGAAATCTGAGTAAGTTTGAGCTCAAACTGAATCGCCCAGAGAAAGTAGCCCAGAATATCAAAACTGAGATGAGAGCAAGGATCTCGGGTGTGATAAAGGGAGTGATTGATGACTGTGATCGGGGCTGGTTGAGGCAGATGCAAATTGAGATCTAGGTATTGAGAAAAGGAAGATGAAGATCGAATGAGGGGTGGTTGTCTGTTGTAGCGTCGATTTGATTTGTTGCCCCAAATTTTATATCTTGTTTTGTTGTCTAAAAATTGAGATAGGTTTTGATGTTGGGCCGTTTGATAAAAGGTTAACTTGGTGGTGGGCTGTTATGTCACCGAAATTATAATGTTTTATTTTTTAATATATTTTACTTATATTTTACCGAAAAAAGATAATGAGTTTTGAAGTTCAATCTTTTTAGAAGTTTAACTATGCATATGGGTAGTTAAAATTGTGAGTTAACTACTTAAAAAAAAATAGTATCAAACTCATAATTTTCAATTTTAAATTGGAAGTTTTCATCATAAACATGGGTATTTAAGTTAAAACAATTAGTCAAAAAGTTTTAAAAGTTTAAAAGTTTAAAATCAAGTTCCAACCCTAAGTAATTGGCATTGACATCATTTTCATCTTTAGTTTTAATAAAATGATGGAAAAAGGGAAAGGGATGAAGTGCCGAACAATGTTAATGAAAACGACATCGCGACGATGGGGAGGCGATGCATGACAGAAGCGCTGGAATTGATGGTGGCGGTAAGAACGGGGACTGTGAAGGCGGTGGACGAGTCGGCGCTGATAAGGACATAGGCGTAGTTTATTGTTGCGATGGATTGGTAGAGTATGTGTATATCAGTGATAAAAGGAATAGGGGTTTTCATTTTCTGTTTACATAAGTTTTTATTTAGCATCATATTATTTGGGTCATTCTCTCCTATTGGACCCGTCCTATGCTATAGGACGGTCCTATAAGAAAGTTGATGTAAAGTATTTGTTCGCAAGACCACAAGCCCATGGACAAGTATGCTCGTTTAAACTGGGTGGATATGGAGAACACTTGTAAGCACGCTTTAACGAGCTTGGACAAGACATATTAGCCCATTGGACACTTTTTCAAAAGTAGGCGCAACCTATGTACGACACCAAATGTTTATTGTTAGACCCATTGTTTATTACCTCCAACTAAGGGGTCGTTTGGTTGCATATAAGAATTTGTATTGCCTAGGAAGTCATAAAACACGTGAATTTGGAATTCATGTGAATTGCAAAAAATTGTTTGGTTGTCATGGAGGAAGTGCAATTCATGTAGGCATTCTAACTTACCTAGGGGGCCTAGGTAAGCAACTTTCTCCATTGTGGAGAAATTGGAATTCATGGGAACTTCCAATTCATGTGAATTGGGGTAACCAAACAACATACCCATTTTGCAATTCACATGAATTTAAGTTCCTGCATTGTTTAGTGGGTAACCAAACAACTCCTAAATCTAGAAAATAAGAGACTCGAAATTACCCGACTTGACCAAACCTAACCCAAATTCTTACAAGTCCGAGAGATTCCAGCCTGAATCGACCTAACCAAGCTTAACCCGATTACTTGGCCTATGCTCAACACAACATTAGGGGTACGTCCGTAAATATAAGAAAAACGTTTTTTTTTATTCATTATTTTGGAGGGGATTAGGGTTTTAGACACAAAAATCGACCTATTTAACACACACGAACATTTAGCTCAACTCCTTTGTTCGCTCCATTTGCCGCCGCTGTATTATCCAGAAAAAAAAGGTTTCAATCTCTTTTCACTCTTTCACTCCATTTCTCCCAAATTTCCATCACTTTTCAATAAATCTTTTAATATTCCACTTGATCAATCTGACATTGTTGAATGCAGGGTTAAGTGTAAAGCTTGGAAGAACAAAAATGGTGGAGAAAACTAAGGGAAGGAAGGAAGAGGTCGTCACTAGGGAGTACACCATCAACCTCCACAAACGTCTTCATGGATGGTACTTTCTCAATTAGGGTTTTTGTTCCTCATTTGTGCATAATTTGTTTTCGTTGATTTTTGTTTATTTTGTTGATTTTGGGATGTGGGTTGATTTGGGTTTTTTGATTCATTGTGTCTTTCTATTGAAAGATGATACTTTTATAATTAGGGTTTTCTTCATGGTTTGGTCATTATTTTTTTTGTTGGTTTTGTTGATCTGGGACTTAATTTAGACTTATTATGAGTTTTTGGGATGTGGGTTGATTTGGGTTTTTTGATTCATTGCGTCTTTCTATTGAATGATGATAATTTTATAATTAGGGTTTTCTTCATGATTTGGGCATGATTTTTTGTGTTGATTTGGGACTTAATTTAGGCTTATTAAGATTATTATGAGTTTCTGGGATGTAGGTTGGTTTCGGTTATTTTATTCGCTGTGTATGTTAGATTACTGGGTATTTTTCGTGTAATTTGGTTTGTTGTTGGTTGAAATATGTTGATGAAATTTATGTTTTTGTTTTTCTAATTGATTGTAAGGAAAGATTGTGATTTACTTTTTATGTTGTTTGATTCTGTGTCTCTACCAAGTATAGGGAAAGTTTTAGTTTTTAACCTCTGCCCATTGTTATCGAGAGCGAAATGTAGTGCTTGAGTTAAAGATTTGACATTGATGTTTAGATACGTGGATTAGGGGTTGGGTCTCTATTAGATCGCTATGTGTAAAATGGTAGTTAGTATACTACGTATTGATACCAGAGTGATTCCTCTTTAGCACATTGGCCTTTTGATGTAGCGTGTCTTGTGATCCTGTCGACCGAACAGCGTATAAATAGTATTTCGATATGCAATTATTGTTAATGAAGCAGAGATGACAATGTATTGGACCCGGAATTGCATCTTGTTTGGTTTGTTGACGTTTGTCTATATTTCTTGTATTGATCATTATCTGCCTGAAGGATTGATTCAAATTTAAACCTAGTTTTCTAAATTTGTAACTGATAACGGGCCTGTTAATACAAACTTATTAACGGGAAATGCTCATAAACTTGTCGCTACATGTTATATTGTCAAGTAACAATTGGTTGATACCATTCTAGACGAACTTTTCATTGTGGAGAAATATAAAACGTCTTAGATGTGTGTGCAGTTTGCGACAGATGGATATGTTTCTTTATTTCTCACGCCTTACCTTGCCATTGGTGTGAGTGTGTTTTTATCCTACCCCTTTGTCACAGTTGGCTTAGAGTCATCTCGTGACACCTTACCTTTCCTTGCCAATCTGCGAGTGTTATTGCCGTACCCCCTGGTTCCCATAAGTGGAGGCATTCGGAAAATGTGGTATAGTTAATAATTGTGAAGCAAGAGTTATGGCGTGAAGCTATTGGTTTGATGTCAGCTCCATCTTTTGATGGCATTTGATTGAGTTGATCGTCGATTATTTAATGTTATATGTGATTTAGTTACCTTTCATTCCGTGGTTGGCTTAGCGCTTGCTAAACCAAATTCACTTCCTGAAGTATATTACTAAATCTCCTTCTTTGTCATCAGATGTTATGTGACCTGTGTAGTTGTTACACTTGACCTCTAGTGTTCAATGAAACAAGATCGCTTATATGAGCTGTAACCTCTACTTTGATGCAGCACATTCAAAAAGAAGGCCCCTAATGCCATCAAGGAGATCCGCAAGTTTGCTGAAAAAGCAATGGGTACCAAGGATGTCAGAGTTGATGTCAAGCTGAACAAGCAAATCTGGTGCAGAGGTATCCGCAGTGTACCCAGGAGAATCAGAGTGCGCATTGCACGTAAGAGAAACGATGATGAAGATGCAAAGGAAGAGCTTTACTCTCTTGTCACAGTCACCGAGATTCCAGCTGAAGGTTTGAAGGGTTTGGGCACCAAGGTCATTGATGACGATGAATGAATGTCGGGTGTTTAGATAGAAATGAATCCTTTTTCTGAGATGTTTGTTTTTCGTGTTTTGGATATTAAGGTACCATATGGATCTATATTTTGTTTTTGCCGTAGTAACGACTTGATCAAATCTCACAAACTCCATTCCTCCGAAGTGAGTGGCTTCCTGATGTTGCTGTCGCTTTTATGCTACTGTTAGTTATTAATTTTTTTTGTTACTGGCACTGCCTTTGCCGTTTGCTCTTTCCATCTTTTAATGAGTACCTGTGGTGTTTGACATTTTAATGAACTAAATACTTTACTTCATTTCAATCAATTGAATGTATTTATTGATATATTTTTAAGTACACATCAGGGGCATTTAAATCATCAAATAAACGTTAATAAACTTTAGTATATAGCGCGACTTGTAAAGAAAATATAATTACTCTAGTAGCAAGGGGGTCTTTTGTGTTGACTGTTGAGTGACTAATCTTCAAAAATAAACAAGAATATGATTGCGGAAAAGGGTGTTGCTTTTTCATTTTCATATACATGATTTACTTAATTATGGACATGATTGTCAATTCTACCCTTTTCATTTTAACACCCCTCTCTCAACCTTCTCAGTTTTCCCCATTTTAATTCCCCCGTTTCAATACACCACACTTGCCGCCCACCACCTGTCGATCTGCACCCCTCCGCTACCGCTCTTCACTAGGGGTGTTAACGAGCCGAGTCGAGCCCGAGCTTGGCCTTGCTCGGCTTGTGCTCATAAAATAAAACTCGAGTTCGAGCCGATGTCGAGCTTACCCGAGCTTGAAACCATAGTCCAATTTTGAAACCATTCCATTTTTTCAAAATGATCTACCAATACTCTTGCGGTGTCTTGCAGTTTAACCATAACTTTTGATACTAAGTATTTTAATCTATTATTTTCTTTCATGAAAGTTTTTTTTTAGCAAATACGGAGTATTATTTTTATGTTATATTATACGAGTAATTTATATTTTTTTTTACTAATTTACGAAAAATTTAAAATTTTAACCCTTGAACATAATAATCATAATCATAATCATAATAATAATAATAATAATAATAATAATAATAATAATAATAATAATAATAATAATAATAATAATAATAATAATAATAATAATAATAATAATAATAATAATAATAATAATAATAATAATAATAATAATAATAATAATAATAATAATAATAATAATAATAATAATAATAATAATAATAATAATAATAATAATAATAATAATAATAATAATAATAATAATAATAATAATAATAATAATAATAATAATAATAATAATAATAATAATAATAATAATAATAATAATAATAATAATAATAATAATAATAATAATAATAATAATAATAATAATAATAATAATAATAATAATAATAATAATAATAATAATAATAATAATAATAATAATAATAATAATAATAATAATAATAATAATAATAATAATAATAATAATAATAATAATAATAATAATAATAATAATAATAATAATAATAATAATAATAATAATAATAATAATAATAATAATAATAATAATAATAATAATAATAATAATAATAATAATAATAATAATAATAATAATAATAATAATAATAATAATAATAATAATAATAATAATAATAATAATAATAATAATAATAATAATAATAATAATAATAATAATAATAATAATAATAATAATAATAATAATAATAATAATAATAATAATAATAATAATAATAATAATAATAATAATAATAATAATAATAATAATAATAATAATAATAATAATAATAATAATAATAATAATAATAAAGTTTAAGATGTACAAAATTGAAATGGGCTGAATTTAGTAGAGCTGAACTAAACGAAAGTTGAATGAATTTGAATCGAATGAAATCGAGTGAAATTTGAAATTTGAATCGCTAGGTAGCATAGACACTTCTCCTAAACAGCCATCCCGTGTCCGACACTCTTCGGACACACGTCAAAACGTGTCAGACACCTATAAAGCTGTGTCTAACTTTTTGCATTTATTCGGGCACGTGTCTGACGCGTGTCCATGACATTTGGACATCATTTGAGGTGAATTATGTTCTTTAAACGAGAAATGAGTTGTCGAACGAGATTGATTAAAAGATGTGTTTGAATGGTAATGAAAATAAGTTATAATCAATGACAAATTTTACCTTCATTTATTTAAAATTATATCAAATAATTTTATAAAAATAAAATCGAACATCTATAATTATAAAATATATATTTTATTAAATTTAAATACCGTGTCTCGTGTCTTAAATTTGATGGGATGCCATGTTACGTGTCCGTGTTCGTGTCCGTTTTGGTGCTACCTAATCTGGACTGAACGGAGCTGAGCTGAATTAAAGTGAGCTAAAAAGAAGACAAAAGAAGACCCAGCCCAAAGTATAAACCCTAATTATATAATTTACCACCCTTTTCTTCTCGTATTAAACCCTTCTCGCGCGCTTTTTGGTTTCCCTAATCTCATCATTCATCCTCACGCCCAGAATTAAGAACCCTAATTTCGATCTCAACAAACACCAAAAATCAATTAATAAGGATAAGAAGATGAAGATTATGATAAAGGGAGGTGTTTGGAAGAATACGGAAGATAAAATCTTCAAGGCACCTGTTAAGAAACTTCCCAAAACTGTTAAAGGATGTACAATTTTCTCCTACGAGTCGCTTGGTTCTTCCAAGGTATCTTTTCAATCTTTGTTAGTTTTGTATAAGGCGGTTTCACTAATACAATTGTAACTAGGTTTGGTGTCCGGCTTCGCCCGGGCTACCTGTTTACAGTTAAATTTTATTTTCAATGAAATAAACTATGTTGGAGTTGTTTACTATTTGTAATATATTTTTCTACGCCATATCTTGTAATTATGATGAAATGTAAAATATATTTTCAAATTATGAAACACGTTTACTAACCCGCTATTAATATTATTACTTTCACGACATTCTTTCTTAATATCATTACGTTCACTACTCCTGTGGTTACTATTGTTTCTTTTACTAATTCTTCTATTTTTTTTCTGTTAAATTCATTATTCCCGTTAATTTTATCCGGCCTATATTTAAATAAATAAAATATTTCTTTGAGTCGATTGGTTATTTAATTGTTCATACTTTTTCTCATTGTTATCACTGTTACTTTCACTACATTCGTAGTTACTTTCACTACTCTCACTATCATTATTATAACTGTCACTACTCCCACATTAATACCGTTAATTTTATTAATCTCGTTGCTGCTACTATTACTTTTACTACATTTAATTTAATGTATAATTCTATGATGATACTAATTAATTCCATAAATGGGACATGTTAATTTTAAGGAAAATCACTATATTCTTGTGTTTTCTAAATTTAATTAATTTAATTTAATGTAATTTCCATAAATATTCTTCATCAAGGCATCTTTATATTATACTTTTAACCAAAACTATATAATATTTACATTGAGGTCCCTTTATCTGGTCCATCACACAGTGCTATCGATTTAAAACTATAGAGTATAATTAATTTGTATAGATTTCTTTAATTACATTGAAGTCCCTTGGTTTCTGGAATTAATATATAGTATTGATACGGATCTAAGCATAACCCTATTACTGGGTAAAGTGGTTACTAAAAGACCGCTTTTTAGTATAAATTTGTGTAAAGCCGACTTACACAAGTATTTGTGGTTTTGTTATCTTAATTCCTTTATTTATCATATCTTTAATCATTCAAGTTAAGTATATAAACCCACCTCGGATTAAATACTCGGAAAAATTCTCTCTAAAAGAGTTTCTCTAAAAAGAATTTCTTGACCCTCAAGTTCGTTAACCGCTTTTTATTTGCCTTGCCTAACCCATCCACCAACACCTCCTCTTTCTTCTTTATCGCCTAACTTCCCCTAAAATGCTGCGTTGTCAGTCATGCAGACCCTCTGTTTGACACCTCACCTTCTTCATGTTCCCTTCCCACCTTTAAAAACACTCTCTGACCACCGTATAACCCTAACCCTGCTTTAATACCTTAATTTATCTTCCTTTACTTGTTTCGTCCTCTGTTTTTCATACTACAGTATCTCTCAAACATGGCCTCTTCATCTAAACCTAACCTTTGTCGATCTGGTGTAAGTCTTAAATTACCCTTATATCTTTGCGCGGACTTCACTGGAGTTGATTTCTCAAAAGCTCTCATTGCCAAAATCCTTGATCAACGTTTTTTGGATGTTTTTCGTATCTTTGATCTGATTTCAAAGTACTGGACGCTTCAAGGCTCTGTTTCTATTCGGGCTATGAAGCCTTATTATATTTTCGAATTCTCATCAGCTGCTGATCTTGCCTATTTCCGCCAGAGACAAACGGTGAACATTGAGGGAAGCTTATTTATGTTTAGAGCGGTCTCACCTTCCACTGTTCCTGACAACTTGTTCTTTCACATTGTTCCTATTTGGATACGTGTGCATCATCTTCCTCTCCAGTTACTGAATACCTCTGTTGCAGCTTTCCTCCTCTCACATGTGGGAGATATTTGTGAGGAGGAGTCATACCTTTCTTTGCTCCCACCTCGGAACTTTGTGCGTGTCAAAGTTTGGGTGGATCTTTCAAAGCCGCTCATACCTGGATGTTATCTTGCTTTTAATGACAGGGAGCATCAGTGGATTGGATTCTCCTATGAAGGAGTTTTCCGTTTTTGCAAAACTTGTGGTCTTTTGGGCCATCGTGTGTCTTTTTGGCCCTATGGCAAAGTACATGGTACTCGTGGTATTCAAGCAAGAATGAATGAGCTTATTGCTCGTGGACTGATGGTGTTACATGGCCCTCCTGGGTCATCTCTTTACAGTCCTGAAATCTTTGGACTTCCTCCTCGTCTCCACTATTTAAATTCGATGTTAATACTCTCTCATCCTCCTCGACCCGTTATTGTGGATTCTGGTGGAGGATCACCAGTTTTTTCTTTTTCATCATCGACATCAGATGATGATGACAATGGAATGGACTCTACTTATCCTCCTGATTCTTGTGTTCATGAGGATGAGTCTCGTGAAGTTCTGCTTGAGAGCTTCCCGCTGATAAGGGGCTCTGTTGTGCCTGGACCTTTTCCTCTTGGTCGTTTTTCGTTTAATGTTGGTGGACCATCTCATGGTGGTCATTTTTCATTTGAAGTTGGTGGACCATCTCATGGTGGTGCACCATCTCGTGCTAGGGAGGTTTCCCCGTCTTTTCGTATGAGTGTGCCTGAAGATGAGGTTGACGCCACACTTGAACTTGGTCTGGCTGAACCATCAACTCCACCACGTTCAGTTGATGTTAGTTGCCTTTTTTGTCCCCCTGCTAGTTCCTCTAGTACTCATCATCATGCTTTGGATTCTCTTGGAAGGACGGTGAAGTTTGTTTTCAAACGTAAGGTAGGGGTTGGTTTTAATTTTTACAGCCGTACTCGTTTTAAACGTTCTCACAAAACGAGTTTTATGGATTTGGCTGTGGACACGGTTTCTGAACCAACACCACAAGAGTTACTGTTGGGGACCTTATCTCATCTAAACCTAACCTTTGTCGATCTGGTGTAAGTCTTAAATTACCCTTATATGATTATATCTTTGCGCGGACTTCACCGGAGTTGATTTCTCAAAAGCTCTCATTGCCAAAATCCTTGATCAACGTTTTTTGGATGTTTTTCGTATCTTTGATCTGATTTCAAAGTACTGGACGCTTCAAGGCTCTGTTTCTATTCGGGCTATGAAGCCTTATTATATTTTCGAATTCTCATCAGCTGCTGATCTTGCCTATTTTCACCAGAGACAAACGGTGAACATTGAGGGAAGCTTATTTATGTTTAGAGCGGTCTCACCTTCCACTGTTCCTGACAACTTGCTCTTTCACATTGTTCCTATTTGGATACGTGTGCATCATCTTCCTCTCCGATTCTTGAATACCCTCATTGAGCTTTCCTCCTCTCACATGTGGGAGATATTTGTGAGGAGGAGTCATACCCTTCTTTGCTCCCACCTCGGAACTTTGTGCGTGTCAAAGTTTGGGTGGATCTTTCAAAGCCGCTCATACCTGGATGTTATCTTGCTTTTAATGACAGAGAGCATCAGTGGATTGGATTCTCCTATGAAGGAGTTTTCCGTTTTTTCAAAACTTGTGGTCTTTTGGGCCATCGTGTGTCTTTTTGCCCCTATGGCAAAGTACATGGTACTCGTGGTATTCAAGCAAGAATGAATGAGCTTACTGCTCGTGGACTGATGGTGTTACATGGCCCTCCTGGGTCATCTCTTTACAGTCCTGAAATCTTTGGACTTCCTCCTCGTCTCCACTATTTAAATTCTGATGTTAATACTCTCTCATCCTCTGACCCTGTTATTGTGGATTCTGGTGGAGGATCACCAGTTTTTTCTTTTTCATCATCGACATCAGATGATGATGACAATGGAATGGACTCTACGTATCCTCCTGATTCTTGTGTTCATGAGGATGAGTCTCGTGAAGTTCTGCTTGAGAGCTTCCCGCTGATAAGGGGCTCTGTTGTGCCTGGACCTTTTCCTCCTGGTCGTTTTTCGTTTAATGTTGGTGGACCATCTCATGGTGGTCATTCTTCATTTGAAGTTGGTGGACCATCTCATGGTGGTGCACCATCTCGTGCTAGGGAGGTTTCCCCGTCTTTTCGTATGAGTGTGCCTGAAGATGAGGTTGACGCCACACTTGAACTTGGTCTGGCTGAACCATCAACTCCACCACGTTCAGTTGATGTTAGTTGCCTTTTTTGTCCCCCTGCTAGTTCCTCTAGTACTCATCATCATGCTTTGGATTCTCTTGGAAGGACGGTGAAGTTTGTTTTCAAACGTAAGGTAGGGGTTGGTTTTAATTTTTACAGCCGTACTCGTTTTAAACGTTCTCACAAAACGAGTTTTATGGATTTGGCTGTGGACACGGTTTCTGAACCAACACCACAAGAGTTACTGTTGGGGACCTTATCTCATCTAAACCTAACCTTTGTCGATCTGGTGTAAGTCTTAAATTACCCTTATATGATTATATCTTTGCGCGGACTTCACTGGAGTTGATTTCTCAAAAGCTCTCATTGCCAAAATCCTTGATCAACGTTTTTTGGATGTTTTTCGTATCTTTGATCTGATTTCAAAGTACTGGACGCTTCAAGGCTCTGTTTCTATTCGGGCTATGAAGCCTTATTATATTTTCGAATTCTCATCAGCTGCTGATCTTGCCTATTTCCACCAGAGACAAACGGTGAACATTGAGGGAAGCTTATTTATGTTTAGAGCGGTCTCACCTTCCACTGTTCCTGACAACTTGCTCTTTCACATTGTTCCTATTTGGATACGTGTGCATCATCTTCCTCTCTAGTTATTGAATACCTCTGTTGCAGCTTTCCTCCTCTCACATGTGGGAGATATTTGTGAGGAGGAGTCATACCCTTCTTTGCTCCCACCTCGGAACTTTGTGCGTGTCAAAGTTTGGGTGGATCTTTCAAAGCCGCTCATACCTGGATGTTATCTTGCTTTTAATGACAGAGAGCATCAGTGGATTGGATTCTCCTATGAAGGAGTTTTCCGTTTTTGCAAAACTTGTGGTCTTTTGGGCCATCGTGTG
Source organism: Silene latifolia (assembly GCF_048544455.1). NCBI lineage: Eukaryota > Viridiplantae > Streptophyta > Magnoliopsida > Caryophyllales > Caryophyllaceae > Silene > Silene latifolia. Next base: position 27,837,160 of record NC_133528.1, read on the forward strand.
TCTTTTTGCCCCTATGGCAAAGTACATGGTACTCGTGGTATTCAAGCAAGAATGAATGAGCTTACTGCTCGTGGACTGATGGTGTTACATGGCCCTCCTGGGTCATCTCTTTACAGTCCTGAAATATTTGGACTTCCTCCTCGTCTCCACTATTTAAATTTTGATGTTAATACTCTCTCATCCTCTGACCCTGTTATTGTGGATTCTGGTGGAGGATCACCAGTTTTTTCTTTTTCATCATCGACATCAGATGATGATGACAATGGAATGGACTCTACTTGTTGAGTTTATGGATTCAAGTACCTAAGAGGGGGAGGGGGTGAATTAGGTACTCTTTTTAAAAAATTTAACTTCAACTTTATTGGATTAAAGTAAGTTAAGTGAACAAAAGAGATTAGAGGATACTTTGAATAATATTGAAAGATTGAACAAGTATCACGATGAATGTTTGCTGAAGTATGAAAGCAACAATCGTTCTGACTGTATCTATTTGTCTCAGTTTGTGGAGTATGACTGCAGACCAAATGCGACAGTATGATGAACTGTTACTTCTAAGGTTAAGCAAAACAAAACAAACAAATAAAGTAAAAAGCAGCGGAAATAAAGTAAACACTTGAACACGAGATTTTTGAATTGGTTCGGCAAGAAACTCAAGTGCCTACGTCCAATCTACCTTTTTATTACTTTCCTTTAGTGATCTACTCCGACAACTAAAAGACCCTTGTAATAAAAGACGCCAACCTACTCCGGTTGCAAAGCTAGTACAAGAACTACTCCGTTCTTATGACAAGCTAACTCGCAATCTACTCCGATTGCCAAGAGTTAAAGGACTACTCCGTCCTAGAACTCAACAACTCACAACCTACTCCGGTTGTCAAGAGTTAAAGACTACTCCGTCCTAAACTCTACTAACACACTTAGAATGTTATAGGATCAAGTTTCCACTAACACATTCTTAACAAAGAATAGAGGTGGACAACTTTTACAAGATCAACAATTCTTAAGCAAGAGAGTTTAGTATAGAAAAGCAACAGTAGCCACGACTGTAGAAACTGAAGACACTTGAAGACTTTTAAAGGATTTTGCAAACAAACACGATTTTTAAGCTTTAAAAATAATTTGCAAAGTTGGAAGAATTAATTCAGAAAAGTCTTGAGGATTTATGAAGGAGGATGCTCGGTTTATATAGAGGAGGTGAGTGAAGGGATTGTTAGGGTTTTGAAGGGTCAAAGACCTCACATGTGAAGAGCAATAGCAACCACCCAAAACTTGCACCAAAAAGGCCTCTTTTGCAAATGTAAGAATAGAGAAAGATGGTTTGAAAAATAACCTTAAAAGCTCATGCAAATTCAGAAAACAAAGGGAGAAAAGACAAGTCACATGATGACAAGTTAACACTAAAATGGCAAAAAGCATTCTTTGTTTTCTTAAAGAGCCAAAGGATTGAATTTGCATAAAGAGGAAACATTTTGAAAATAATAATTCAAACCACTGTTATTCTGCAAAGGGAATTTGGCTTCAGTGTGTACCTTGGCTGAGACCTTTGATTGGTTCACTAGGGCTAGTGGCTTGCATATTAATACAGACAAAACTGACATAGTCCTCAATGGTGTTCATTCTGATGTGGAGCAGGCCATCTTGAGTAGGACTGGTTTCACTAAAGGAAAGCTGCCTTTTAAGTATTTGGGAGTCAATATTTCTCATAGGAAACTGTCTAAAATGGACTGCTCTTTACTGGTGGAGAAGATGGTTAATAGGATTAAGGGATGGAATAAGAGGAAAATCTCTTATACTGGTCATTTGATCTTGGTCAAATCTGTATTAGCTACCTTGCACAACTATTGGGCACAAATCTTTGTGCTTCCTGCAGGAGTGATGGACAGGATTCAAGCCTTATGCAGGAACTTCTTGTGGGAAGGCTCTGACAGTTATTCTAAGGCTCCCCTCGTCTCCTGGAAGGTTGTCTGCTCACCTACTCTTACGGGTGGTCTGGGTATCATAGATAGCAAACTCTGGAACTTAGCAGCTGTAGGTAAGTTAGTCTGGTGGATAGCCTCTAAGAAGGACCTTCTTTGGATTAAGTGGATTGACAAAGTCTATTTGAAAGGTCGGGACTGGTTTGAGTACCAACCTAGTCTTAACAGCTCCTGGGCCTGGAGGCAAATCTGTATGGTCAAGGAGAAAATGGCAGCTGGGTACATTCATGGCAACTGGCATGATAATGATGGACATTACAATATTGCGGATGGATACAAGTGGCTCAGGCAGGATAATGCCCCCAAAGTGACCTGGTATAACATTGTTTGGAGTAGGCTCAATACTCCAAAGCATATGTTTAATGCTTGGCTCATCAGACATGGGAGATTACTTACTTTGGATAGGCTGCATAAGATGGGTATCACTTCTCAAAGAACCTGCTTTTTATGTGGCTCTCAGGATGAAAACCATGATCATCTTTTCAGTAGTTGCAGTTTTACCTGTCACTGTTATGCTAGTTTTCAAAATTGGCTTGGATTACCAGGAAATGGAGTTGTCTTGGCTGAGAGGATGTTGAAGATAAGGAGTTACTCTGGTTTTCTGAGGAAGTTGTTATGCTCACTGGTGATTGCATTACACTACCATATTTGGCATGCTCGGAACTTATGTCGAGTGGAGCAGAGAGTTTTACACCCTAAAGCTATCATACAAGCAGTTCGAGAGGATGGGAGATTGGCTATAGTTAAATATAATTACTGTCAGATGTCTTTGAGAGATAGAGAATGGTGTAGAGAGAAAGGTTTAATGTAATGTTCTTAGCATTGCTTTTCTAGTCCTGCTCATGTAACCTTGAGAATTGGTAGGTTGTACTTGGTGTTTTTTCCCTTTGGGAAATGATTAATATTACTTACATTTCCACCAAAAAAAAATAATTCAAACCACTCTTTATTGAAGACTACCTCCTTAATAAAAATCTGATTTTTATCTTTGAAAAATATGAGTCACGTGAAAGGCTTTTGAAAGATAAAAAGGGACTTCAAGTTTCTCGAGTTGTGGCAACAATCCAAGCAGCTGTTTGCGTGTGAAAGCAACAGTCGTCTGGACTGTTTCTATTACTCTAATATACTCTACTTTCTCACTTGTACATTAGATGACACATGACATAATACAACGGGATTAATAACAACTTCAACACTTCTTAATCCATGCTTGATATGATCAATAAACCTGAAAAGGTAAACTAAGATGACACAAATCAAATGGGCATGTTATCATCAACATAAGGAACCCAACAAATTCCCCCTTTGATGATGACAAGCCCCAAACGAATGTATAAGCAATGTAAACACCTTAATTCAAGATTTTAAGCAAGCAAGATCAAATGATAGAGAAGGGACAATATTACCTTACCTAAGGCAAAAGTTAGAATCAAATTACCATGACAATTTTTACATTGCCCCAAAACAAGAATCAAGCTAAGAAGGTTAGACAAGCCATTAGTTTAATCAATAAGCAAAGAGATTCAAAGCATGAGTTTACCTTTTCCCCCTCTTGACATCATCAAACGGATAGGGATGTCAAAAGTAGGGCAGAGCAAAAAATCCGATTATCCAAACTGATCCGATATCCGATCCGAATCCGATCCGAATGTTTGGATATCCGATCCGAAAGTTAAGTTTGGTTTGGATATCTGATCCGAAATCTTTGGTTTTGGTTTGGATATGGATATTAGAATTAAAACATTTGGATATCTGATCTGATCCGAAACTATAGTTTTCTAGTATAATTTCGAGAAAATAAAATTTTATTTGATAAAACAACTTAATTAATGTTTAAAATATTAGAGAAATATCTAGGTGGTACTTAAATTTTATGTCGAGAACATTGGAATAAGAATACTAAAGAAAACCATCATGTAAGACTATGAATATAATCATATTCCAAACTTAATTTTAAATTAAATTCAAAAGTATGGATATCCGATGGATATCCGCATCCGAACCGATTATTTTGGATACCCGAACATTGGATATCCGAAACATTTGGTTTGGATATTGGATATCTAACTTCAGGATTTTTAATATGGATATCCGATCCGAACTAGCACTTTGGATCAAATACCCGATCCATACTCTGCCCTAGTCAAAAGCATTAGAGTGCAGATATTTCACAAGAAAACACAAAAAGACACATGTAATCGTGACAAGGTAACAAGGTCAACAAAAACATACGGATTAATTCACCATGGCTAAATAGAGTTTAAAATACACCACCAAGCATAAAGACAACGAGTAAAAAAATAGTCTTAGAGGGGCACAACATGGTGGGACAAAAACAAGGTAAGGCAGAAGACAAATTTGATTATGGGCAAATTTAGGGTGCGGAAGTTTGGTCATCAATTTTGAGGATAATGAAGAGGATTGAAAAAGGTTGAGGTTTGACAATGAAGGTCTGAGTAACAGTCATCTCTACTGTTGCATTGGGCTTTGTATATTGAAACCACCAAGGTATGCATCGAGAAAGAACATCATCTTCTCATACTATCCTTTGATCTAGACCTTTGAGCATAGAAACGTGGCATGCACTGTGACTTCCATTCAATTTCTTCCAAATTTTTGCTTTACTTCTTTTCTCAAGACCGTCGCAGTTTTCAATTTCATCTATCTCGTTTCCAATAATCACTTTGACATTTCCCATATTGCCTTCCCGTTTTTTTTTTTTTTTTTTTTTTTTTTTTTTTAATCTTCCAACCAACTTCAATTTTCAATTTCATCTATCTCCGTTTTTCTAACCAACTTCCCGATCATCTCTTGATGCACATGTAGAACATGTAGTTGTTTGGTTCTTTGTTTCACATAGACCTTTGCGACGATGAAGTAGCTTTCTCCTTTCTTTTGTTAGCTTTCTTTGCCGGAATCGGATCTAACTCAGTAGACTTAGTCGGATCCTCATTCAAGTCAATTGGAGTTTCTTCAATTTCATCGACATTCACCGTAACCGTTTCAGAGGAAGAGCTTGGGACAACAGTACTTTTCTTCCGACCTCTACTTTTCACCGTAATCAATTGGAGTTGTTGTTGTTGGTGGGTCAGATGTGATGGGTGGTGAGGTCATTCTTGTGGGTTTGATAGGTATTGTTGTGTTGAAAGATGTTTTTACCATGGTGGGTTAAAGCAGGTTAGTGGGTAGGTGAGATGGTAGGATTTGGGAGATGAAGAGATGGTGGGTTAGTGGATTTGGACGGTAGGTTAGGGATAGGAAGTGGGTTGAATGGAGTAAATGGCCCAATAAATGAGGAAAGTGAGGTAGTTGGCCCAACTTAAACATATTTAATCACTCGAAATAAAAGCACAAGGTAGCATATAATAAACATAAACTTAGATATGAGGTTGAGTGATTACCGACTCACAAATACGGTGTCAATTTTTGGTCTAAGCATGATGTCAATGCACTTAGAATACTCAAACATATATCCGATTTTAATTTAATCAATTAAGGGAATTTGCAAAACTCACACTAACAATCATAAGCAATTAATTAACCCAATTTCTAGTCTAAGTTTCTCAAAATGTTCTCTTGCAAGTGGCTTAGTGAAAATATCGGCAATTTGATTTTCGGTTTTGCAAAAGATAAGTTTAATATGTCCTTTTTCCACATGATCTCGAATAAAATGGTGACGAATATCAATATGTTTGGTTTTAGAGTGTTGAATAGGATTTTTGGAAATATTTATTGCACTCGTATTATCACACATTAAAGGAATGGAGTCAAAAATAATACCAAAATCCAAGAGTTGTTGTTTTACCCAAAGGAGTTGAGAACAACAATGTGCCGCACTAACGTACTCACTTTCGGCCGTAGAAAGAGCTACCGTGTTTTGTTTCTTTGAGGCCCAAGAAGTCAAGCAAGGACCCAAGAACGTTTCAATTCCGGAGGTACTCTTTCTATCTACCGTGCACCCCGCATAGTCCGCGTCCGAAAAGCCTATAAGATCAAAAGGACAATGTAAAGGGTACCATAGGTAGACATTTTGTGTTCCAATCAAATACCGAAGAATTCGTTTAACGGCTTTGAAATGTGATTCTTTCGGATTTGCTTGGAACCTAGCACATAAACACACGCTAAAGAGAATGTCGGGACGACTTGCGGTCAAGTAAAGAAGTGAGCCTATCATACCTCTATACACCTTATCACTAACATTCTTACCGAGTTCATCCTTGTCCAATTTGGACCCGGCTACCATAGGTGTATCATGAGGCTTACCATTAGTCATCCCAAATTTCTTAAGCATTTCTTTGATATACTTTTGTTGATGGATCATGATTCCATCCTTTGATTGCTTAATTTGGAGCCCAAGGAAGAATCCTAGCTCACCCATCATGCTCATTTCAAACTCCGATTTCATTAGTTCCGAAAAATATAAGTAAAGGAGTTCATTTGTTGCACCAAATATAATGTCATCAACATATACTTGTACAATCAACAGTTCACTGGACTGTTGCTTCAAGAACAATGTTTTGTCAACGGAGCCTCTTTTAAAACCATTTTCAATAAGAAATTTAGACAATCTATCATACCAACATCTTGGTGCTTGTTTTAAACCATAAAGAGCTTTGTCTAATTTGAAAACATGGTTAGGCAAATCATTGTTCTCAAAACCCGGTGGTTGCTCTACAAAGACATCTTCTTCCAAATATCCATTTAAGAAAGCGGTTTTGACATCCATTTGGAAGAGTTTAATGCCTTTGTGAGCCGCAAAAGCTATAAGCAATCGTATGGCCTCAAGTCTAGCTACCGGTGCATAGGTTTCATCGTAATCAATACCCTCTTGTTGGTTATAACCTTGCACCACTAGTCTAGCCTTGTTCCTTACAATTTCTCCCGAGTCATCAAGCTTGTTGCGAAAGACCCACCTAGTACCAATGACGGTACGATTAGGCGGTCTAGGGACTAAGTGCCATACCTCATTTCTTTTGAATTGATTGAGCTCATCTTGCATGGCAAGCACCCAATCTGCATCGTCAAGGCGACTGTTACATTTGAAGGCTCAATTTGAGATAGGAAGGCATTATGGGCACAATACTCATTGAGGTGAGCGAGATTGTTGACGGATGATCTTGTTCGAATTCCCGAGTTGAGATCGCTTGTGAGATTAGTGAGTGGATGAGAGCTTTGATATTTCCACTTCTTTGGAACAATGGTTTCTTGTTCCCCCTCAACAAGCATCGATCCACGAGTGGATTGTTTCTATTGGCCTGGAAGGTTCTTCATCCTCACTGTTTTGGGTTACTTGATTACGGAGGTGGATGCAACGATCGTTGGGTCTGTTGCTTCGAGAGAGGGATCGAAGTACTACGTGTTCCCCCTGAGTTGGTACTCTCCTTTGAAGGTGACAGTCTCTGTGTCTGTTGCAATTCAGTGTTGGGAGCTTCTTCATCCGTGAACACGAAGTCTTTTCGAACAAGACCAATCTCAAACTCATCATCCTCATCCTCATCATCATCATCCATGTTTTGTACCTGCCCAAGCACACTAGATTCATCAAAAATGACATGGATGCTTTCTTCAATTAACAAGGTTCGTTTATTGTAAACTTTATAAGCCTTGCTATGATCGGAGTACCCAATAAATACTCCTTCATCACTACGTGGATCGAACTTACCCAAGTTATTTTTACCATTGTTGTGAACAAAGCATTTGCTTCCAAAACATCTAAAATATGAAATGTTGGGTTTTCTTCCACGCAATGATTCATAGGGAGTTTTATTTAAAATACTCCTTATCATGACACGATTATAAATGTAGCAAGCGGTATTTACCGCTTCGGCCCAAAAGTTCTTAGGCAACTTACTAGTTAATAACATTGTTCTAGCCATTCCTTCAAGGGTTCTATTCATCCTTTCAACCACACCATTTTGTTGTGGGGTTCTAGGAGCCGAGAAGTTATGGTCTACACCATTGTCATCACAATAAGCACCAAATGATGAGTTTTCGAATTCGGTTCTCATTGAAACAAGTTTTAAACCAAGTTTATTTTGAATCTTCTTTAACCAAATTAGAAACTCATCAAATGTCTCATCCTTAGAGCTTAGGAAGAGTGCCCAAACAAACCTAGAGTAATCATCAACAATGACACACACATAACGACTACCACCTCTACTTCTAGTTCTCATTGGTCCACACAAGTCGATATGTAAAAGTTGCAAAGGTTGATATGTACTCATAATTCTTTTGGATTTGAAGGAACTTTTAACATGTTTACCTCTAGCACATTCATCACATACTTTATCAATGTCAAATTTTATATTAGGAATGCCTTCAACTAAATCAAGTCTTTTAAGGGTATTAAGAGTTTTTGTACTAACATGACCAAACCTTTTATGCCATAACCAAGGATCATTGTTCATTACACTCATGCAAGACATGGTGTGACCGGATAGAGAGTTCAAATTAGTTAAGTAAACATCTTTGACACGTCTTCCTTCGAGTATTAGTTCATTAGTAGTGGCAGCAAAAATTCGACACATATTGGCACGAAATTCAACAACATTACCCTTATCACAAAGTTGAGAAATACTAAGGAGATTATGTTTCAAACCTTTGACAAGCCGCACATTGTCGACACAAAGTAAGGATGACTTACCAACTTTTCCAATACCAATTACTTCACCTTTCTTGTTGTCACCAAACCTTACCGTGCCACCATTATACGCTTTAAGTGAGAGGAATTGGCTTCTATCACCCGTCATGTGACGAGAGCATCCACTATCCAAGTACCAATTGCGGCCGCCTCTCACCAAGCCCTACACAAGATTAGTTTTTGAGTTTAGGAACCCAAATGAATTTGGGTCCCTTTTTGTGATCAACATAACTTGTGATGTCTTTCTTAATGTTCATTTCTTTTAATGTTTTGGTGTTCTTATCAATGTCATCAAATCGTTTTGTACATCCATTAAAAACATGACCATTGTCACCACAATAATTGCAAATGATGTATTCGGGAAGACCTACATACTTCCTTCCTCTAAAATCATTTTTAGGCTTCTGGATGCAACAGTCAGCCTGACTGTTCCATTTGAACCCCAAACCAGCAGTTTTGTTACATCTCTCGGTTTGATTTGTGAGGAAGTTTAACACGGTTTGACTTCCTTCCCATTTTTCAGTGATATTCTTAGCACTAACAAGTTCATTGGTCAAGTCATTGACACGTGAGAGGAGATGCAAATTCTTTTCTTTTTCTCTCTTGAGTTCATCATTGTTAACACTTTCAATAGACAACCTTTTCTCAACTATGAAGTCATGGGTGTGATTGTTGAGTTTAGACACGAGATACATGATTCGTTCTTTGGACTCTTCATATTTAGACGTCATCTCATCAAGACGTTTGTTTAGATCAACGAATTCATCGGATCTATGATGAGGAGAAGATCTAGAAGTGCTACATTCGGGCATACCTTTTTGAAGAAAAGTAAGCCTATCATGAAGGACTTCTATTTCATTCTTGAGACAAACAACCTCACCTTTTAGACAAGTGTTTTCATTTTCCAAACATTTAATCTTTTCATTTGACTTGTCTAAATCTTGGTCGAAGCAATGAGTCTCGGATAATCTTTGTTTCTTTTAGGTCTACAATCTCAACCACAAGGTCATCCAATTCATCTTTGAGAGCATCTTTGTCCTTCAAAAGGTCATCACGTTCCTTGGTTAGCAAGGAAACTTGCATCACCAAAGTGGTGTTGACATTTTCAAGGTCAGAGACATCCGTGGGTGTCGACCTAAGACGCTCTAGTTCTTTAGTCAAATGTTTGTTTAACTTGTTGACTCTTTTAACTTCATTATATGCCTCGAGAGGTGACAGTGACATCTGTCTGTTGCTTCAGATTCATTTTTAAGGTTAAAGTTTTCTTGAGCAATTTCTTCAATTTCGTCTTGCATGACATCAAGCTTATCATTTTGTGAACGACACTTATCAAAGAGTTTGTCAAGAAGCTTACATACCTTTTCTTTGGAGTAAGATCTAACCTTGGCTTTTAGATGTTTTACCTCATTGTCGGAGTCCGAGTCGGAATCATCGGGGTGAGCCATGAGACATCTAAGATGTTCAATTTTGGAAGTTTTTGAGACTTTGTCCTTGAGATGACTTGTAAGACACATTTTAGACTCTAGTTGCTCCTCGATGAGTTCCTCATCTTCCTCGGAGTCGGACATTCCCCAAATTACGGTCATGACTCTATGTTTGTAGTCCCTTTTAACTTTATCTCGTTTTTCCTTTGATTCGATTTCATCCCACTTGGGACATTCTTTAACTTGGTGAGTTTTATCACCACACTTAAAGCATCCCACGGTGGAACTAGGTCGTTTCCTAGGAAAACGTTTTTTCGAATAATTATTATTGAACTTTCTATTTTCTAGATCATTAACCAACCCAACTAGATTCCTTGAGAACATAGCAAACTCGTCTTCCTCCTCGTCTTCTCCATCGCTTGGAGAGGACGTGAGAGCGAGACTCCTTCCCTTTGAAGACTCACTAGAATGCTTATCGAGATTGAACTCGTGAGCCATTAGTGATCCCATTAGTTCATGAGGAGATAGGGTTGACAAATCTTTGGCTTCCTCTATAGCGGTAACTTTGGGTTGCCACTTAGAGGTTAGACTACGAAGGATTTTTCGAATGATGTCCTCGGACTCGAAATTCCTTCCTAGACTTTTAAGCTCATTAATAATACAAGAAAAACGTGAAGAGAAACTATTTATGGACTCGTCCTTTGACATTCTAAACATCTCATATTGTTGCATGAGAAGGTCAATACGGTGTTTTCTTACTTGGGACGTCCCTTCATGGGCAAGTACAAGGGAATCCCAAATAGATTTTGCCTAGGACATCCGGAGATTCGACTAACTTCCCCCTCACCAACACAACGTTGAAGAATCGACATTGCTTTGGAGTTCTTTTCGGCAAGTTTGAAATCATTTTCATTGTAATTTCTTTCCTCTTTAGTTTTGGTGAAACCGGTTAGCATATCGGTTTCCTCAATAACAAGAGGTCCATTTTGGATGATGTTCCAACATTGATAATCGATACTTTTGATGTAATGTTCCATTTTGAGTTTCCACCATCCAAAATTCGAACCGGTAAAGACCGGGATCTTGGAGTGTTTCTCGGAATCCATTACCCACGAATCAAACTCTAAGGCGGTTAGCCTCGATCAAGAGCACGAGGCTCTGATACCAATTGTTGAGTTTATGGATTCAAGTACCTAAGAGGGGGAGGAGGTGAATTAGGTACTCTTTTTAAAAAATTTAACTTCAACTTTATTGGATTAAAGTAAGTTAAGTGAACAAAAGAGATTAGAGGATACTTTGAATAATATTGAAAGATTGAACAAGTATCACGATGAATGTTTTTCAAGTATGAAAGCAACAATCGTTCGATTTGTATCTATTTGTCTCAGTTTGTGGAGTATGACTGCAGACCAAATGCGACAGTATGATGAACTGTTACTTCTAAGGTTAAGCAAAACAAAACAAACAAATAAAGTAAAAAGCAGCGGAAATAAAGTAAACACTTGAACACGAGATTTTTGAATTGGTTCGGCAAGAAACTCAAGTGCCTACGTCCAATCTACCTTTTTATTACTTTCCTTTAGTGATCTACTCCGACAACTAAAAGACCCTTGTAATAAAAGACGTCAACCTACTCCGGTTGCAAAGCTAGTACAAGAACTACTCCGTTCTTATGACAAGCTAACTCGCAATCTACTCCGATTGCCAAGAGTTAAAGGACTACTCCGTCCTAGAACTCAACAACTCACAACCTACTCCGGTTGTCAAGAGTTAAAGACTACTCTGTCCTAAACTCTACTAACACACTTAGAATGTTATAGGATCAAGTTTCCACTAACACATTCTTAACAAAGAATAGAGGTGGACAACTTTTACAAGATCAACAATTCTTAAGCAAGAGAGTTTAGTATAGAAAAGCAACAGTAGCCACGACTGTAGAAACTGAAGACACTTGAAGACTTTTAAAGGATTTTGCAAACAAACACGATTTTTAAGCTTTAAAAATAATTTGCAAAGTTGGAAGAATTAATTCAGAAAAGTCTTGAGGATTTATGAAGGAGGATGCTCGGTTTATATAGAGGAGGTGAGTGAAGGGATTGTTAGGGTTTTGAAGGGTCAAAGACCTCACATGTGAAGAGCAATAGCAACCACCCAAAACTTGCACCAAAAAGGCCTCTTTTGCAAATGTAAGAATAGAGAAAGATGGTTTGAAAAATAACCTTAAAAGCTCATGCAAATTCAGAAAACAAAGGGAGAAAAGACAAGTCACATGATGACAAGTTAACACTAAAATGGCAAAAAGCATTCTTTGTTTTCTTAAAGAGCCAAAGGATTGAATTTGCATAAAGAGGAAACATTTTGAAAATAATAATTCAAACCACTCTTTATTGAAGACTACCTCCTTAATAAAAATCTGATTTTTATCTTTGAAAAATATGAGTCACGTGAAAGGCTTTTGAAAGATAAAAAGGGACTTCAAGTTTCTCGAGTTGTGGCAACAATCCAAGCAGCTGTTTGCGTGTGAAAGCAACAGTCGTCTGGACTGTTTCTATTACTCTAATATACTCTACTTTCTCACTTGTACATTAGATGACACATGACATAATACAACGGGATTAATAACAACTTCAACACTTCTTAATCCATGCTTGATATGATCAATAAACCTGAAAAGGTAAACTAAGATGACACAAATCAAATGGGCATGTTATCATCAACATAAGGAACCCAACACTACTTATCCTCCTGATTCTTGTGTTCATGAGGATGAGTCTCGTGAAGTTCTGCTTGAGAGCTTTCTTCTGATAAGGGGCTCTGTTGTGCCTGGACCTTTTCCTCCTGGTCGTTTTTCGTTTAATGTTGGTGGACCATCTCATGGTGGTCATTCTTCATTTGAAGTTGGTGGACCATCTCATGGTGGTGCACCATCTCGTGCTAGGGAGGTTTCCCCGTCTTTTCGTATGAGTGTGCCTGAAGATGAGGTTGACGCCACACTTGAACTTGGTCTGGCTGAACCATCAACTCCATCACGTTCAGTTGATGTTAGTTGCCTTTTTTGCCCCCCTGCTAGTTCCTCTAGTACTCATCATCATGCTTTGGATTCTCTTGGAAGGACGGTGAAGTTTGTTTTCAAACGTAAGGTAGGGGTTGGTTTTAATTTTTACAGCCGTACTCGTTTTAAACGTTCTCACAAAATGAGTTTTATGGATTTGGCTGTGGACACGGTTTCTGAACCAATACCACAAGAGTTACTGTTGGGGACCTTATCATCTGAGCCTTTTCTATATAGGCAGCCTGATTTGCTGCGTTCGTCCTCTGCTTCTGTTTCACGGTTTAAACGCTCTTTCTCTCCCTTTCAGTTTTCTGTTCTTGACGGGCCAATGTCAAAGAAACCGTGCCTGGAATAAGGTGGTCCTTTTAATTTTATGGACGGACCATTTCTAACGCTTGTTCCCTTTTCTTTGTCCAGAGATGATGCCGTGGTTCCTGTTTTAGGTCTGGTGGCGGACCATAATTCGCCACCCGTTTACCAATGAAGATCTTTTGTTGGAATTGTAGGGGGCTAGGATCGACGAATGAGCCTACAATTCCTTTTCTACATCGAAGCGTCCACCAATATCATCCGTCCATTTTGTTTCTTCAAGAAACCATGACTTCCTTTGACTCGGCTTCAAATAAGACTTCTCATCTAGGCCTGCCTAATTGTTGCGGTGTTGATTCCGTTGGACGTAGTGGCGGCCTCCTTTTGCGATGGGATAACTCACTACAATTAACAACCTTATATATAGAACCTTACTTTATCTTATGTAAATTAGTAATCCCTATGGCACCTTGTACAAATAATGTAATATATATTATATTTATATATGGTGAAGCTCGGTTTGAATATCGCCTATCTTTATGGAATCGGATTACTTCCAAGGTTTTGAACCTTTCTCCTTTACTCCTCTTAGGAGATTTCAACCAGATTTAATTGTTTGCTGATAAGTTTGGAGGTTCAAATTTCATTCGGGGTCAATGTGATTTCACGGCATGGAAAATTAGGAATGGCCTTATGGATGTTCCTTTTTTTGGGCCCCGGTTTACATGGATGAATAGTCAGTTTGACGGTAATTTTATAATGGAACGTCTTGACCGTGCTTATGCTAATCAGGATTGGTTCTCTCTTTTCCCGTCTGCTTCCATTTTTCATCTTCCTATTCTTGTCTCGGATCATGCACCTATTATCCTTTCACTATGCCCGGATTCTAAATCACGTAAAAGACCGTATCGTATTGATAACTGATGCTTATCTTATCCTGAGGTCCGTGAACTGGTTTTACAAGTTTGGGAAACTCCTTTCTTTGGTTCTGCGATGTTTGTGGTGTCCCGTAAACTCGCCACAGCTCGACGTGCAATCCTACAATGGGTTATAAATCACCGCATCTCTCACGGGATTAATTGGTCGGAAATAGAAGCTGATTTGGATTTAACTGCTACCCATATAGTTGATGAAAATTCAGCATCAGATTTTCTGCATCTTCGATCCTCTCGCCTACAATTGCTTCGAAATCAAAGACAATACTGGGTTCAACGCTCAAAGGTCAAAAGTGAGATTTTGGACGGGTTTCCTACACGCTTTCTTTATAACCGGGTGAAACAACGATCAACAAAACATCGTATCATGGCCCTTCGATCTACCGATAACGTATGGTTGGAGTCCCCCAACTCTATTACTGATGAGATTGTTAATTATTTCAAGAATTTGCTAACCTCTAATACCGCAATTGCTCCTGCCTCTCATGTGGAATCTATGCAATCTTGTTTTGATGGATTAACTTTACCCAGGCTAGGATCCATTGAATGTTCTTTATTGCAAGAGCCTTTCAAGGAGATAGATGTTATAAATGCTCTCCGTGGTATGGATGCATCGAAATCCCCGGGTCCTGATGGCATTACACCTCTTTTTTTCCACACTTTTTGGCCACAAATAGGCCATTTAGTGACTTCGGTAATTCTTCGGTTTCTTAATTCAGGCGTCATGCTAAAGGAGTGGAACAATACCATCATTGTTCTAATACCGAAAACTGATAAACCGGAGTGTGTCTCGCAATTTCGACCGATTAGCCTATGCAATGTCATATACCGTTTGGCTTCAAAGTGTATGGCTTACCGTCTTAAGCTGGTAATTCCTTCCATTATTTCTGAATCCCAGCAAGCATTTGTTCCCGATCGTCTCATGTCTGATGGCTGCCTTATTGCTCATGAGATAATGCACTACATTAACAAAACTAAGCAAGGAACAAACTGTTACTCTGTGATCAAGCTAGACATGCATAAAGCTTTTGATCGTGTATCCTGGAATTTCCTTATGTCAGCCTTGGATCATTTTGGTTTTCCAATATCTTGGCGCAATCTCATTTGGGAGTGCATCTCCACTGTGATATATAGTATCATGATTAACGGCGAACCTTCAACCTCTTTTCATCCATCTTGTGGGTTACGTCAAGGAGATCCTCTATCACCTTATTTATTTATCATGTGTATGGAAATTCTATCTCGCCAACTTCAGGCAGTTGAGTCCCGTCATCAAATATTTGGCCTCAAGATTTCTCGGTATGCTCCGCCTCTATCACACTTGTTTTATGCTGACGACGCTTTTACCTGCTGTAAGGCAACGCCTGCTTCCTTTGAGGCTATCCGGGATATTTTCCATGTATTTGAAGCTGCCTCAGGTCAGATGATTAATCTTCAAAAGTCTTTTATTAAATTTAGTCCAAATTCGCCAGCTGATTTCAAATCCCACATGACCTCTATTTTGCGTATGAAAGTAGCTGATTCCTTTGGTACTTACTTGGGTGTTCCGGTTGACCTTCCTAAAAGTAAGAAGAATGCTTTTCTTGATCTCCTGGACAAGATTACTACACGTATTTCGTCATGGGCTTCTCTTCATTTATCTCAGCCTAGCAAGTTTGTTATCATTAACTCTATCTTAATTGGTTCGTTGGTCCACATTCTTGTTGTTGTTCCTCTACCACTCTCCGTCTCTAGGAAGCTTGACTCCTTAATTGCGGCCTTCTGGTGGAGTAAAAACTCTTCTCAAAGATCAATTCACTGGCTCTCTCAGCCGCACTTGCATATTCCGAAGGTTACGGGAGGACTTGGTATCAAATCGGTGACCGTTCTAAGTCAGGCTTATCTTTTGAAATTTTTTTGGCGCATTCATCATAGACCTACTGGTATTCTTGCCAAATATCTCACGCCCAAATATCGGAAAGATCTCCTTGTTCCTAATCAGAAGTCCAAGGTCTCACAACCATCATTTGTATGGCAAGGGCTTTGTCGAGTTGCTGCAAATTGCAATGAAGCTATGGCATGGAAAGTTGGCAATGGCAAATTAATTAATCTTCTAACTAGTCATTGGGTACAAGGGAAGAAACCAGGTGTTCGACGGGATCAGTATAGTCAATCTCTTACACTTTCCGATTTGATTTGCGAGAATGGCTCATGGAAAACACCACTTATCTTTCGTGTTTTTGACAACTCAACCGCAAAGGCCATCTTGGCTATGGAACCACCTTTACTTGAAATTGATGACTACCTGTATTGGAAATACACTGAAGATGGCGCCTATAATATACAATCGGGCTACAAGTATCTTCTACCTAAGCTTTCGCCGAGACCACCACAGTTAAGTGTCTTTCCATGGAATTTGATATGGCTAGTTCCGTTCTCAAACAAATTCCCCCTTTTCATCTGGCGCCTTGCTCATCACATCATCCCGACAAAGACTGTTTTAGCCCATAGAGGTTTTAGCCTTGATACTTCCTGCCCGTTATGTCGATCGGGTATAGAGACTCCTGAGCATTTGTTCCGCTCATGTGATGTAATTCAACATGTCTGGAGGGCTTCGTGGCTTGGAATTCGATCTATGGCTAACTCAAATGTCTCTTTCATTACATGGCTCGCTGATCATCTGTTGTATCTTCATCGTTCTTCATCAACGGGTTTAGATTGTTTGCTTTACTTCTTTTGCATCTTGCGCTCCATCTGGCTCACACGAAACTCCATAGTTTTTGAAAATGCTACACTTGAGCCTGAACGCATACTTCGTCTAGCAGAGACCTTGCACCGATCACATTTAAGTTTATCTTCTCTCCGTCATGAAAAGTTTCAGTCACGGCGAATTCCCAATATGGCAGGTATGTATCCGACAATTTCGAGTGCTTCGGTCTCTTACGAGATATCCATTTGCAGGAGTTCTTTTCAGGATGGATATATGGCTACTGTTGTATCTGACTCTTGCTTGCCTAAGATCTTCTATATGCGTGCTTCCTCTTCCTTCGCTGCGCATTCTCACGCATTGCACCAGTTTATGAAGACTCAAGAGTTTTCTACTTTCACTGATATTGCTTTTATCGTTTCATCACAAAAATTATGTTCAGTTCTGGCTTCTCAAAAGCCAGTCCCAATTGATGTGCGTAATTCCTTACGAGGAATTCGCACATTCCTTCGCTCACGCCGTAACTGGTCGGTTAGTTTAGCTACTGGTTAATTTACTATTGTACTTGTATTTGTATTTAACACTTTTGTTTTCATTTCCTTTAATATCATGGTTTACATTTGTCGAAAAAAAAAAAAAGTATATAAAGCCCAATTAACGCAATTACCACCCCATTGTTCTCGTATAAAAGCTCACCTCATCATTCATCCTCCCGCTAAAATCCCTCTTTCTCACGCCCAGAAGTAAGAACCCTAATTTCGATTTCAACAAACACCAAAAATCAATTAATTTAGGGTTCCATTAAAAAGGATTACAAGATGAAGATTTCGATAAAGGGAGGTGTTTGGCAGAACCTTCCTTCTTCGTTGTTCATTCCTAAATATGCTAAAGGAGATATAGTTCGCTCCAACGAGTCGCTTGGTTCTTCCAAGGTATCTTTTCAATCTTTGTTCGAGTTAGTCTTGTGTAAGACGGTTTACACTAATATAGTCGTAAAACAGGTCCAAACATAACCTTATTAGTGGGTAAAGACGTAAAGTGGTTACTAAAGATCACGTTTTACTATAAATTCGTGTAAAGCCGCCTTACACAAGTAAGTAAGTATTTGTGTTTTTGTTATCTTAATTCCTTGTTTTATTTATTTATTTATTTATATTTATGATCTTTAATTAATCAAATTAATTAGTTAATTAGGATGATTATCGTTTCGTTTGTGCTTCGTTATTTGTGGCATCACTGGAATGTTGTATAATTAGCGTTAAATTTGGCATTTTGTAGGGAGAGTGGACAATAAAAGAAGATGAAAATTTACTTCATCTTGCTAAGCTCATGCCGATGCAGTGGAAAACTATAGCACCAATTGTTGGTCGTAGTCCATCACAGTGCCTTGAACGTTATGAGAAACTGATTGCTGCGGGTATAGATGATACGCCGAGTAATAAGAGGAAAAGAAGAGACTATGATAAAGTTAGACGCGTAAGACAGTCTAAATTTCCTACGACAGTTGAGGAGTTTGAAGGAGAAACAAGGGTGGATAAGGAGTCTGAAGAACAAGAGAAGATTGAAGAAGGTGTGTCGGATAGGATAGCTTTTAAAAAAGCCGAGGAAGAGGTGAGGTTACAGTCATTGCTGAGGAATAGATCAAATGTTCTGCAGATAGAGCTGCCTCGCCCTCTAGCTGGTTCGGTTGAGCTCATTAGACACTCATTGATGAGAGCTGATGAAGACAAGAGCTCTTTTGTCCCACTAACTGACATTCAGCAAGCAGATGAAATTATAAGAAAGGAGTTGCTGTCCTTGTTAGAGCATGATAACGCCAACTACCCACTAAGCGATAAACAGAAAAACAAGGGAGTTAAGCGTACAGCCAATGGAGTCCCTATTATTGATGATTTTGAACAAGCGGAACTGAATGAGGTATGACTTTCCTGTTTATTAAGTGCATATTAGTGGCCAGCTCGTCTTTTTTGACAATTTGAGTAAAACTTGCGTGGGTTTTGTAAAAGGATTCAAATTTGAAACCTCAAAAATTATCTAAGTAGAGGACAAATGTTGTTGTTGAGCGGTCATTGTTGTTAAGGCATCTTTTCTACTAGTTTGGCTTAGTGCGTGCTGTGGTTTTCATCTGTCTCGTGTTTTACAGCTACATAATAAAATTGCACCTTTGACTGTCTAAAGCGAGCATCATGTTTTTTGCTTAGTGCGTGCTGTGGTATATACCTAGTGAATCCTGTAGGTGATGTGTACTTTAATGAAATTTGTTTGCTGATTCTAAACCTTGTGCAGGATTGTTGTTGTTAATGTAATTTAAAGTGTATGCTTTCGGACTGGTATGTATTCTCACACTTATCGCTAAACACACTTTTCAGGCCAGCTCTCTTATTGAAGAGGAGGCTCAATGTTTACGTAGAGCAATGGGACACAAAGAGGATTCACTTGATGAATTTGTTGAGACTCGTAGGACTTGCTTGAATGATTTGATGAATTTCCCAACTCGTAGTGCTTATGGTCTCTCAACTATAGCTGGAACTGCTGCTGAGAAACTTTCAGCACTCCAGAATGAATTTGAACACGTCAAGATGAAAATTGATGATGATAACAAAAAGGCACAGCGGAGTGAGAGGAAGATTGATATTCGCACTGATGGTAACAAGGTTAGTGGTAATACTCATGTTATTTGGATTTTCGTGCCTTTCATATTATATATAATCATCACTTAATCTCTTTAAGCTGCCGAGATTTTTTTTAGAACTTACAGCAAAATTTGTGATGTACTGTTGGTTTTTCTCCTGCAATTTCCAGGCACGAGAGGCTAAACTCAGGGAACAAATCGAGCTAACCTTCAATCAGATGAATACAGCCGGGATAGAATTGGATTGCTTTCTAGCTTTACAGAGGCAGGAAAAAGCAGCAGCTTTATTAAGGATGAAGGGTCTTTGGGAGGAAGTTCAGAAGCAGAAAGAGCTAGAAACTAGTTTACAGAAACGTTATGGAGATGTTGTCGCGGAACTGGAGAGGATTCAGGTATTGATGGAGCAGTACAAGATACAAGCTCAACAACTAGAAGAACTAAAAGCAAAGAAGCAAGCTGAAGAAGACGAAGCCAAGAAGCAAACTGAAGAAGCGGAAGCTAACAAGCAAACTGAAGAATTGGCTTCTGAAGTGCTTAACACGGTGGAAGTTCCTAAGCCTGTAAGCATGATGATGGATGTAGGTATTTAATGTTGTAAACTGAACAATGATGTTATACGGAATTTGAAAAAAGGCACCTAGACCGATCCTGAAGCTTCTTGTGATCAAAGTGAGGGGGCTACTATCAATCGTACATATTTTCCAAAATGTTATCAGAATTTATTACAGATTCTGAAAAATGTGCATTATTAATTTGAATGGGAGGAGTAACACTAAAAAAATTATGAAACTTCAGCATAGCATGTGACTTGTAAGGAAGATGATTTCACAAGAGAAATAGCGAATGTAGTATCTCAAGGTGGTGTCATTTGACTGATATTTTCATTACATTAGCTGTGAAAGATCCAACTAAAAGAAGCAATGTAGCTTCTGAGTTTGTGTTGGCGTCGGTGTGGTAATGTCGGTTACCAATAGCATGTATTCGTTGGTTGGAACATTGGAACTTGAAGATAGCATGTCATCGTACTTAAAAACCTGATATTCCACTTGTGAGCATTACGATTAACTGTCACGCTAGACTGTAAAAACATAGGAGGAACAGCTTTCCCAAGTTACTGCCCCTTGTGGTCTGATTCCAACTAGTTTACATGAACAAAATCAATATTGTAAAGGCAAAACCGCTAGAAGTTGCATGATATTGGCATTACAATCTCGACATTTCAAAACAATGGCTTCACATACATTTTATGGAGAGATGCTGGAGAAAAAGGCTTGACGTCTTGACGATGCTCACCATATATGTAAACAGAACAGCTGTACACACCCTACAGAATAACCATATCGTCATTTCCCATAATGCATTATGCATATATCCCATATGGGCTACGGCATATGTAACCAAAACAGCTTGCACGCCAAAACCAGGTAAAAGTTAAGCCGTCTGTCAAAAGCTGCAACCTTTGATGATTGGAACGAGCTCTAGCCATAAAGATTGACACATGTAGAACAATTACATTGCCTTGTAGGCATACATGTAGCTCCTAAGCTTTCGGACTTCTGATGAGGATTCACTTAGTAGATGATCTACATAAAGGCATAGTCCTGCGCCACTGCAAGAGGTGACAATTGGATAGACATTTTGAGCATATTTCATAGAAGTAAATAATAGGAGTAAGAAAGAAACAAATGGGTTTATATATACCTTATAGGACCAAATGGAAGCCATATAACATCCCACCGGAACTTTGGCAATCTACAGCACATAAAAAAAACAATGACAAATGAGACACCAGTAGACATGTACGTAAATGGTTCAGAAGTCATTCACCGATAGCTACTACCATGTTCAATACCTAAGCATGTAATACAGCCAGAAGATGGCAAGTAAAACCCCACCAGTAAAAGAGTACCAAATCCACTGCCTATGACGGGCTGAACTCTGAATCAATCCCAGAATGGCCGTTGAGCATGCTACAACAGCTAACCAATCTGTCATGTGCAATGTTAGTAAATAGTAATAGTCGAGATGTCATTAACGGGGTAGAATAATAGCTATGTTACCACACTTTGATCGAATTATCAAGATATTGATAGTTTGATACGAAAGTTGCGCGGAAGCGGTTTAAATGAATAACAAACAATAATGAAAAAGGGATATTTGACCGATCTAGACCTATAGATCGTTCAATGGTGATCAATTTCGCAAGACCTATTGCTAGTTGATCGAGTTAATGTTTGAAAACGCGTCAAACAAGAACTAGTGTTGGAACGAAACGCGTCGATCCGAATAGCACAATTGCAACAACAATTCTGTTTCTTTTCTTATTCAATATTCAATCTTTAAAACGCAGTACACCCTATGCCTTATATAGGCTTACAATCATCTAACCCTAGTATCTTTAGGAGATACTCCCTCCGTCCCGCTCAATTGTTGTCCTTTGGTTTTGGCACAAAGACCAAGGAAAGAGGAAGGGGTCAATTACTAAATGACAAGTGGATCAAATTGGGTGTGAATGATCAAATTGTTCATCAAGTTCATTCTTAAAATAGAAAGGACAACAAATGAACGGGGGAGAGGGAGTATTATTCTTGTACAATAAGAAAACTAACTTTAGGAAAGAAATAACAGAAAGCAGAAATAAGTAAACTTCCTATAATCCGAACACAGCTCACCCGTGTTCGATCCCTGCCCCTTACTGAATTTTTAAATATGTCATCATGCGGAATTGTATCATAGTTGCTGCAAACGATTCCAAGTCTCAAACCAAGATTTAAGACCATGGCCTTAGCCTTAGATATAATGCAGATTAGCCATCATGAGGAAAAATGATTGCGTGAAAACAGGTAACATAAACAATTTTCTTATTCATTAGGCGTTTGAGGTTGTGGCTATAACGCAGACGGAATAAGGTTTGCATTTAGGGGACAACTACTTGAGGCAAAATTTGGACGAGAAAAATGGCTGCTAATAATGCATAGAGTTGACACAATCAGAAGAATGGCATACGCGTTTGACATGACCTACACTATTACGGAGCAAAGGTGTCCATAGATACATCACCTATCGTATTCATAGATCAAGTATTCTAGTTTTGCAGGGGAGGACAAAAATGCACATGCAATTAACTTTGGCGCACTGCCAGAGAATAACACAATAACACTTGGGGTGGGGTCTTAGTTTAAAAAAGCGCGCCTAGGCGCAAGGCGCAATGAGACACCAACCAGATCGCATCAGACACCAGGCGCACAAGGCACAACTAGTGAGGCGCACACGAGGTGCATTAGTGTGCAATTCCATATTTTTTTTTCAAAATTCTTTTATTTTGCTCTTCTTTTCTCCCCTTTATCCTTAATTTTCACTTTTAAAAACATGTTAGCCCTTTTTAAAACAAAAAAAGCGATTATTCTTGCACGAAATTTGATTGTAAAATATGGATGTTCTTTTGAAAAATCAGTGCGCCTCGTGTGCAAAAGGCGTGCGCCTTCGCCTTGCACCTTAGCATGGGCGGCCATGAGCCCGTCCATTCGGCTCGCCGCACCGGGGCCCAAGCCCGCTAAGGGCCTCCTCTGGACCAAGACGAAGATTAATAGTAATTGATGCATAGAAAGTGCACTAAACTTGCAGTGATTTAGTGGTGAAGAACTAAGTTAGAGGAATTGACAAATAGCTGGAAGGTCAGGGGTTCGATTCCCTTACCTGACATTTGTTTTTAAATGACAACTACTATTTTGACTTATAGGTGATTTATTTTTTTTACCGTAATAATTTTCATATATTTATTTTCAATGAAATATATCATTTCAAAAAATAACACTTTTTACGAATATTTTATTATTAATAATTAAGTTACATTACTCCATTTTTTAAATTTAATCTTATTTATCAATTATTGTTTCGCAAAAAAAAAAATGATAATAGCCGAGCTAAATGAATTAAACTAATAGAGGAATAATATGATTTGTTTTTACATCCTTTATGGGTTTTACTAGTTCAAGACACCTACTCCCTCCTATTCTCCATATTCTTCCCCTTTGTTGGAGGCACAAGAATTAAGGAGGGTAATAAAGTATGAATTGTGGGTTGGGTGGAGTTTGGTGATAGAAGAGAGGAATGAATAAAATAAGGAATTGTGAGTTGGGTGGGGTTTGATGATAGGAGAGAGGAATGAATAATTAGGAATTAAATAAGGAATTGTGAGTTGAATGGGGTTTGGTGATAGGAGAGAGGAATGAATAAAATAAGATTAAAAGTTTTCAAAAAAGGAAAGGGGAAGAAAACCTGAATAATCCGTTTTAGGAAATAGGGAAGAAAATGGAGAATAGGAGGGAGTAATAAATTCCGCTTTATAAATTTCAAATACTTGGTATTTGATAATTTAAAATTACGCCGTCGTCAAATATTAAAGGCATCAAATAATAGGTTCGCATTTGTAAGACTCGGAATTTATGAGAGGATTATGACAAGGCCACAAGGGTGTTCATATAATACATAAAAAAATACGTTTGCATATAACTTGAAAAATATGAGACGATTATAACAGGGCCTTTATATAACATTTGGAACAGGGCCACGAAATTCTATTGGCCGCCCCTGCACCTTAGCCCCTTGGGACCCCATCACCTCAGTGCGCCTTGCGCCTTCTCAAACTACGGGTAGGGTAGAATAGACATTGTCAGATCTTTGGCATAATTATATGACGTACCAAATACTAAGCGCCTCCTCAAACTAAGGGTGGGGTAGAATAGACATTGTCAGATCTTTGGCATAATTATATGACGTACCAAATACTAAGTCAATCGTCAGGAAAAAACAAATGTTCAGTGACATAACAGCTACAAATTTAAAAAAGGGAAACATCAAGTAGAAGTAGGACCTGAAAGTATGAGCAGCCGTGAATCGATGTCCTCCATGAAATAAGCATGATAACGCTGTCCAATCAAACGTAGATAGAACAATTTTAGAAATGATTCACTCATTCACTGTCGGCACAATCCAGTACTAGCTAAGGCAATTAAGTCTTGCTTATGAATTACGATAAATCTGTCCGTAAGAAAACTATGTGTTGCTACTACTAAAGTTGCTCAAGTCCATCCAACGTTGACTCGTGTCCCTTCTCATATTCTCAACGCTTCATAAAATTCCAGAATTAGTACTACTACTCAGTTATTCTCATGTAACATGGTATGATTGCCGTGGAGTCTTTTTCAGTTTTTTCTGAAATACCATGTCTCACAATATTACCGTCTGAGACGATTTATCAAGCACCAACAATAAAGATAAACCTTTGAATATACTAGTCTACTAATTCTACTGAAAATAAGGAAAGCAGAAGACTTTACCAACTCCCATGGATGAGCTGTCTGATGATAGATGGAGAAGAGGAGAAACGCAATGTAACACGATATCAACACCGTGAAAACAGTCTGGAAACACAAAAACACCCATATTCCAGATTCAGTTTCTTACCATATTCCTTTATTTTAATTTTATATAAAGCAAAATAGCTCGCTAAGCTGGCTACACGTGAACCAACAGTCAACTAAATACAGTTCTCAACGCAAATTTCATTTTGGATCATCCGGAAACAACCCTCTTATCCCACTTACCCCACAACTTGCAGTCAGCAATTGAGGCACGGGGGTAATGTTATTGTCGTAAGCCTAGAAACTAACCTTAGGATGAAACTTACAGTTTCGCAACAATAAAATCAAGCTAAAGCACGATTCTTCAGACATCTGTAAAAACAAAACCATCAAAAAAAGGGAAGATAAAATAGTAATACCCTCCATAAACGACTTTGATGGGCATGCAATTTTTCGAGGGATCGAACCAACTCTTCTTGTTCTGAACAGTGGCAACAATCAATTTCAATATAGACAGTGAAAATGTTATGTGCAGATATACTTTCGTCTCAATCATTTGTTTACTTTTGATTAAAATATCCGTCACAGATAATAACGAGTGTAAATAAATGATTGAGACGGAGAGAGCAAGAACCTTGTGTGTCGATGGGGCGGGAGTCGTCGACAGTAGGAAGAGATAAATCGTCATCTTGGGTTTGATCGTGGAGAGACTTGTTCCATTTTCTTGCCAATTTCTTCATCGCTGTGCTCTCTTCTTTTCTGTTTTCAGTTTTTTGTCTTCCACGCTTAAGGTCTGGTCTAGGAATGACCCTTATGGCCTAAACCGAAACCGATTTGACTTGAAAGAAATTTTTTTTTATCCAAATACAACTCTTAATAACCCATATTCGATTCACTAATTAAAACCATATTCAAATCCATTATTGAAAAACCGGAACCAGATTCATTCGTGCCTAAACCCGATCCAATCAAATATTTTTGAAAATTTAAGGTTTCTTGAACTTGAACTTGAATTTTCAATTTTGTCATATAAAATGATTTTTTATGAATTAAGTTTCGAATCGGGTTGTGGATTATATGGTGGATCGGGAATGTATTTGGAGCGGGTATGGATTTGAAAAAAAAAAAAGTATAAAGGATCGGATATAGATTTGAACATTTTGGATATAGAGCGGGTTTGGATATAGATCGGTGATAAGTGGATCGAGTATAGTTGTTGTAAAACTCGATCCATAACCATCCCTAATCCGATCTGGTAAAACTAGAGTTGAGATGACAAACAACGACATTACACGGGCCTGATACGAAAATTAATAAGTTTGTGTTGAGGTACAATGACCTATTTATGTGAGCGGCTCGACACGATATTTTAATGGGTTGAGTTATCTGAATACAAACCTGACACGAACGACCTATTTACTAAATTAATTTTATTTTCTTGGTTCCTCCATGGCTCCATGTATATCTTATATCTATACTTTCCAAATATCACATGAGACAAATCCCGACACAAAATTAACGTGTTAGGGTCGAGGTTTAATAACCTAGTTATGTAAGTTCGACACTGTAATACCCCGTATTTTATATAATCAATTAAACGGATCTTATCATATATTAAATTATTATACATTTTATATTACTAATTAAGTCGGGTTAATTGTTTAGTCGATAATTACGTTAGGTTATTTTACTTGACTCGAGTCGTATCGATCTAAGTTAATTAAGACGGGTTTATATAGAATTCGAAATGTGAGCTAACCCATTTGAGTTGGCCCAATAACTCATTCGACCCATTTAACCCTAAACCTTAACCCTAATAGTGTACCCTAACCCTAATAGTACCTACCCAACCCGCCTCCCTCACTACACACTCCCTCAACCCGCCTCCCTTCTTCATCAGCACCAACATCAACCTTCACGCATAGAGAGAGAGAGAGAGAGTGAGCTGGGTGTTGACGGCACAGCAAGGAAGCCCTTAGGGTGGTTGGCGATGACCGTGGGTGGCCCTGGTGGCTGTTGGTGGTGGCAGAAAAAGGTAAGAGCAACTCCTTTCCTCTGTTTTCGTATTTTCTGTCGTGTGTTGGTGGTTGTTGCGTGTCTTAGGGAGGGGATAAGGGTGGTTGGTGTCGGGGTAATGGTAATGGGTGGTTAGTGACGAGTGTAGTGGTGGTGGTTATGGTGGTTTTGGGTGGTGATAGTGACGGTGAAAGGCGGCAGCGACAAGGGGGCAAAGAACGGGTTTATTTATGTCTTCAGGCAAGTTTAGACGGATAGGTTTGGGGTGGCGCCACCGTGGACTAGGGGGAGGTCGAAACGGTGGTGCTATGGTGTCTGTGTGCGTGGGTTGGCGGCGAGCAGAAGGGTGGTGATAGAATAGTGTATTGTTGACAGCGGTGGTGGCCGAGGGGTGGTGTAGGCTCTTTGTGGTGAGGCACGGTGGTGAACCAGGCCTTATGGCAGCCCTGGTTCAACTCGCCGGCGGCAGTCGACCAGGCTGGTGGTGGTTGTTGGTGGTGGGGTCGAAGTGGGGAGCATGGCTGGTGGTTGTCACGGTGGTTCAGGCGGCGCGTGAGGAGTGAGGGCGAGAGTGAAGGCGTGGGTTGTGTTTAATCGGGTTATTCGAATTGTTTTAGTTTTGAAACGGGTTTTCATAGTTTAAATCATTATAATTCGTTAATTGGTCGTATTCTTAATTAATTAATTTAATTCCCGAGTTATTTAAATAATTAAAGACGGGTTTTGAGTCGGGTTGTTAAAAGAGAAAAGTTACTATAACGGGAAAGTTTCCATTTTAAGAAATTCTACTTTAGTAACTTTCTATTTTGGGAAGTTGGGGCAGATACTAATCGGGTTATTTTAGTTATCAGTTGGGCATAAGTTTGGTGTCGGGATTGTATTTCGGGAAAGCTTCTATTTTGGGAGATTTCAAGATTTCGTAGTTAGCAATTATAAATATTATAATTGTTTTAGGTGACGGATTCGTGAAGGATCGATAATCAGATTCGTTGCTTTATTTTCGGATCGCTTGAATCGCTTAATTGGATTTCTTTGGCACTTTGAGGTAGGGAAATACATTTGACTTATTATCGTTGTTGTTTAATTGTGTTGACTTGATTCGTGGTTGTTGATTTACGTTATGATTCATATATGGGAAGGTGATTGACTGAATTGATTGTATTGAATATGATATCACAACATCGGGTAACCGGCATGATTTTATGATTTATCAGTTCAGTGATTTATATATATATATATATATATATATATATATATTGTGTTGCATTAATTTCTGTTGAGCATTTCATATGCATTGGAGTTGGAGGATGGTGTAGGAGTGACGATGTTGAGATACGATGTGAGTTGTGATAAGGCCCGGGCGGGTTCTCGCAGACTTGCCCTGGTGTCCTGTTCGCGGTGGCGGATCGGCTACGGTCGATATATATAGTCTAAGGGGATCGGTATGCATTTGGGTTGTCCGGGGTATGAGATATGAGATACGAGTTGAGATGGAGATGGAGGTGACGGAGGAGCATGCATATCATATTTTGTTGTTTTATTGTTTTCCCTACTCAACCTCGTGGTTGACCCTGTGTATTCGTGAACACCTGTGATGACCCAAATATTGGCGAGCAGACTTGACAGGTTAAGAGATAGAACGGGAGCTGGATGGGCGTGAGACACTGGATCAGACGACTTAGTAGTTAGATCATCATCTAGAAGACTTTCACTTTTATTTATGTTAGTTATTGTAATTTGACGAAAAGAGGTTTTGTAATAATTAAGTTAAAAATAATTATATAAATTGCCGTGGAGTTTAATTTGTTATTCACTACCTCGGGAAACCGAGATGGTAACAGTCCGGTTTATTAGGGAATGTCTTGATAAAGGCTCCTTCATAAACCGGGGTGTTACAAAGTGGTATCAGAGCGAACGATCCTCAGGCCTAAACCAATGAATCCAATGAACATAGGAAGAGTCTAAATAAAATGAACCCCGGGATAGAACTGTTAGGAGCCCATTAAGGTAAGGGATGAGTTAGGGGCCCCCTCACACCGAACCAGCGGTCCTCTCAGTTTGACCCGGAAACCCTGAGTGTATATGAGAGAAAGGGTAGAAAAGTTGCTTGAGGTTGAACATGAAATTCATATATCGTTGCCTAAGTGTTAACTGATTGATACGTTGATTATTGCATAAAAGAGTTGATGTATACCTTGAGACCCATATATTCTAACCATTCTGCAGGACAACGCTACAGTAAGTATTTTGTATGAATGAGGACGTGATCATATAATGTTGTGGAAATGAGAAATAAAATTTCGAGTTCAGGTTAATAATCAATGAAGTGTCGTGCTAGTCGTGAGCATGAAAATAATTGCGAGTCGATGATAGTTACCTAGGTGGATGTTGAATGATGTGCTGATAGTACTATTATGTCTAGTAATATGCGGTTATGTGATCCCAAAGCCATGCTAGTATAGTCTTGTGATAGTAATTAGAAACACTGTTGAATTGCATGTTTATAGTCATAGCAATCGTGATTTAGATGCACGGAGTAGATAGAGATGCGAAGGGATTCTATGGGATAGATGTCTACGTAAGTACAGTGTGAGATTTAAGTTAGGATGAGTTAGTATCGATAGTATGGTTGTAAGAGTTTGAAACATAGAAAATGAACGACTTAGTGCTGAAACGCGTTTTGTTTGATTTTACTCTTTAACTGACCTTACTGCCATTTCTTTTCTGTTTATTGCCTATGGATGAAAATTTTATGAGAAATAGCCTTGGGAGTTAGTGTTCTTTTGGCGTTGGTTTCATGCTTATAGGATATACGGATTAGGAGTAATAAATATTTTAGTGGGCTGTGGTCAGGAAGTTTCTGTGCAGTGATGTTTTGACCAACGATTTTGTAAAAATCCTCATTTAAATTGTATTAATAATTTTCGCATAATTCCAACTCCATCGATCATAAAATTCGCATATGTTTTCAAATTGATAAGCCACGAAAAATCTTGATGTCTCTATATTAAATAATAAGTTTTGCAAACTGACCCAAGTTTCAGACCAATTGCTGTCACATACTTGTTTGGACCAACTGAGTTGTAAAATTCTTTAAAAATGGAATTCTTGTGCTTTAGACCTAATTCTTTTTCCCCTGTGTTTTTAACTCTCCGTATTTTATAAAAGTAATATGAATCGAGTTTTAATCGAATGGTTATTTATTCGTGATTTTTGGAAGTTACAACGTGAATCAAAACATTTAAAATGTGCGTTCTATGTTGAATTTTCATACGATTGTTTGCTTAATTCAGGAGCTTTAGTAAAGTGAATTTATAATGTCCTTATATGATGATAGTAGCCCGCATGTCCAGTAGTTACGTATCTTAACAAGTGATAAAAAAATTAAAGTTTAGTTGATAACATTGTTGACATGATAGTAGGAGTAAAATTGAATAGCTTAAATTGATTCTTAATCAAGGGTGAAATATTTTATACGAGTCCAGTTGTTTGCATATTTTACATACGTTTGGCATGTTGCAATATCTCTGGTGTGTTCATCATATTTGCATAGTGGTCGGATATAAATAAATATAAAACTCTATTGACATATCTTGGTAAAGTTGATGGCATTAAAAGTTAATTTGATGGTTCTAATATACTCGCATGAATAATTATAATAATTATGTTTAAATGTTTACACATGGATGGTAATAATGAGTATGTCTAAATGTTCACACATGTAGGATGCATCTGAGTTCTAATGTCTTTCATATGAGTTGTGTGCCATAGTTATATTTATTACCTTCATCACATTAAATTATTTCAGTTGAACCTAAACCTATAACATGATAATAAACAGTGAGTTATTTCTTATTGGATATGTTCGTTATTATATTGTCATAAAATGCTAAAGTGATTCTTGCAATCGTAACACGACATCTGACATATCTATATTCTCGAGTCGTTACTATCAATTATATTCTAATAAAGATTGTTTATGATAACTATGTTGGCAATTATAATGGGATAACTCTTTTGATGATTCACATGATATGCATTGGTTTAAATGATAGTCATTATAGTTACATTTAATTGAGCCACGAGTTGCCTAATTATTCAAATCGTACAAATCAGAGAAGTTGTTCAAGTTGCTAATCTTTTATCATAGCTAGTGTTCTACAAAGTATATGATGGCAAATGTATATGTTAAACTATTTATACAATATCTTTTGTTTTGCTGAAAATGAATTATACTAAGTTGCTGGACACAATTGAATGATATGGTTGCTAAGATGTTAAACACATGAGGGGATATGGAAGTAATGTTGTCGTTGTCATAGATCATATGTTGTTACTTTTATTGGGAAACATGTTTTCAGAATTGATATCGTGCAAACAATTTTTATAATTTAAAATATGAATTATGAGTATGTTGTTGATTGCTTAAATTCATCGACCTAATTCGTGACCTAAACCAGTGAGTGAGTAAATGGTTGTATGGACATGTCAATAAGATCCTGTGATTGTGATAGATAGTAGTGGTAGATCTATTTCTGTGATATGTTTACAAATGTGGGAAGTTCTTAAATTGTTTTGTTGATTTTGCTCTCGCTCGTTCATAGTCTATAATTGATCATCAAATTTGTTTAGTTGTGAAACCGTGTAAACCTTGGTTCCTTTCTAGTTGTTCTTTTAGTTTGATGTTGTATTTTAAGTTAAGCATGAGCTAGTAATAAATGATACTTGTTGACAATCAGTTAATTCCTTAATAAAACCTTGTTTCGACCTTAATGTTAATGCGCAATCTCTCATCACGTGTTCTTTCCTGTCACATGTGATTGATAATGATTTTGTTGCGTAGGTATATGAAAATTGAAAAGAGGTTACGAGGACGTAACCATGTTTCTAGTCGGGTAGGATTGTAAAATCTTAATGTTTATATTGCACTTGTTTGTAGATGGTGGTTTTGATCAAGTAGATGTTTCGTTGTGGGGTACCTATGCAAATGAGTTCTATATGTTCTATTCCTACTTCTGTTAGTTGGTTGAGGTGTAAAAGGAGAGTATAGTTAAACTACTGGTATTGAGTTATGAGTTGTGGGGCCTTTGTGCCGAGTTACGTTTACGGTCCAGTGAGACCATGGTTATTGAGTTATTTGAGTTTGAGATCGGAATTTAGATGGAAGATGACGGTGTTCTCAGGTGATTATTTAGTTGTTATACATTTGCGTTCTTAGGTGGTTATTAGTTGTAGTTTTTGGGTTAAGTGAAGATGGTTAAACTTCGGGACGAAGTTTATTTTTAGGAGGGCAGAATGTAACATTCCGTGTCTGTTATGTTTAACGGATGTGTCAAAAGTGTGTGTTAACGGTATAGGAAATGTGTGACGTCCGTATGTACGATATACAATACCCTTCGGAGGTTTGAGTACGGGAGCGAACTTCGGGACGAAGTTCATTTTAAGGGGGGGGGGGGGGGGAGACTGTAATACCCCGTATTTTATATAATCAATTAAACGGATCTTATCATATATTAAATTATTATACATTTTATATTACTAATTAAGTCGGGTTAATTGTTTAGTCGATAATTACGTTAGGTTATTTTACTTGACTCGAGTCGTATCGATCTAAGTTAATTAAGACGGATTTATATAGAATTCGAAATGTGAGCTAACCCATTTGAGTTGGCCCAATAACTGTTCAGCCCATTTAACCCTAAACCCTAACCCTAATAGTGTACCCTAACCCTAATAGTACCTACCCAACCCGCCTCCCTCACTACACACTCCCTCAACCCGCCTCCCTTCTTCATCAGCACCAACATCAACCTTCACGCATAGAGAGAGAGAGAGAGAGAGAGAGAGAGTGAGCTGGGTGTTGACGGCATAGCAAGGAAGCCCTTAGGGTGGTTGGCGATGACCGTGGGTGGCCCTGGTGGCTGTTGGTGGTGGCAGAAAAAGGTAAGAGCAACTCCTTTCCTCTGTTTTCGTATTTTTCGTCGTGTGTTGGTGGTCACATTGCGTGTCTTAGGGAGGGGATAAGGGTGGTTGGTGTCGGGGTAATGGTAATGGGTGGTTAGTGACGAGTGTAGTGGTGGTGGTTATGGTGGTTTTGGGTGGTGATAGTGACGGTGAAAGGCGGCGGCGACAAGGGGGCAAAGAACGGATTTATTTATGTCTTCAGGCAAGTTTAGACGGATAGGTTTGGGGTGGCGCCACCGTGGACTAGGGGGAGGTCGAAACGATGGTGCTATGGTGTCTGTGTGCGTGGGTTGGCGGCGAGCAGAAGGGTGGTGATAGAATAGTGTATTGTTGTGGCGGTGGTGGCCGGGGGTGGTGTAGGGGGCTGCTTTGTGGTGAGGCACGGTGGTGAACGGACCTTATGGCGAGCCCTGGTTCGACTCGCCGGCGGCGATCGACGGGTGGTGGTGGTTGTTGGTGGTGGGGTCGAAGTGGGGATCACGGTGGTGGTTGTCACGGTGGTTCGGGCGCGCGTGAGCGAGTGAGGGCGAGAGTGAAGGCGTGGGTTGTGTTTAATCGGGTTATTCGAATTGTTTTAGTTTTGAAACGGGTTTTCATAGTTTAAATCATTATAATTCGTTAATTGGTCGTATTCTTAATTAATTAATTTAATTCCCGAGTTATTTAAATAATTAAAGACGGGTTTTGAGTCAGGTTGTTAAAAGAGAAAAGTTACTATAACGGGAAAGTTTCCATTTTAAGAAATTCTACTTTAGTAACTTTCTATTTTGGGAAGTTGGGGCAGATACTAATCGGGTTATTTTAGTTATGAGTTGGGCATAATTTTGGTGTCGGGATTGTATTTCGGGAAAGCTTCTATTTTGGGAGATTTCTAGATTTCGTAGTTAGCAATTATAAATATTATAATTGTTTTAGGTGACGGATTCGTGAAGGATCGATAATCGATTCGTTGCTTTATTTTCCGGAATCGCTTGAACCGCTTAATTGGATTTGCTGGCACTTTGAGGTAGGGAAATACACTTGACTTATTATCGTTGTTGTTTAATTGTGTTGACTTGATTCGTGGTTGTTGATTTACGTTATGATTCATATATGGGAAGGTGATTGACTGAATTGATTGTATTGAATATGATATCACAACATCGGGTAACCGGCATGATTTTATGATTTATCAGTTCAGTGATTTATATATATATATATATATATATATTGTGTTGCATTAATTTCTGTTGAGCATTTCATATGCATTGGAGTTGGAGGATGGTGTAGGAGTGACGATGTTGAGATACGATGTGAGTTGTGATAAGGCCCAGGCGGGTTCTGCAGGACTTGCCCTGGTGTCCTCAACGAGTGGCAGATCGGCTACGGTCGATATATATAGTCTACCGGGGATCGGTATGGCTGGGTTGTCCGGGGTATGAGATATGAGATACGAGTTGAGATGGAGATGGAGGTGACGGAGGAGCATGCATATCATATTTTGTTGTTTTATTGTTTTCCCTACTCAACCTCGTGGTTGACCCTGTGTATTCGTGAACACCTGTGATGACCCAAATATTGGCGAGCGGACTTGACGAGGTTAAGAGATAGAACGGAGTTTGGATGGGCGTGAGACACTGGATCAGACGACTTAGTAGCTAGATCATCATCTAGAAGACTTTCACTTTTATTTATGTTAGTTCTTGTAATTTGACGAAAAGAGGTTTTGTAATAATTAAGTTAAAAATAATTATATAAATTGCCGTGGAGTTTAATTTGTTATTCACTACCTCGGGAAACCGAGATGGTAACAGTCCGGTTTATTAGGGAATGTCTTGCTAAAGGCTCCTTCATAAACCGGGGTGTTACAGACACGAGCACAACATGACATTTAATTGGCCGGGTTTGATTTGAAGGGTTTGTGGCCCGTAAATGATGTCCTTTATGCAAAATTATAGTCATTGGAGAAAGTTATTATTAATAGGTTATTTGAGTAAAATGTGTTGATTTTTTTTAGCAACACTTGTTTAAAACAGTTTTACACAATAGTTTGTGCGGGTTCTTTATAACTTTCTTTTCACTTTAATTCATATTAGATAGTTTTAGTTAAAAAACCGTCCTCTGATTATGGGTTCTTAATTATGTCATGTTGCGGGTTTCTCATTTGTATCTCGGTTTCCTTTGCTCGATCTCTAATCTATTTTGTACAATTGATGATCATGATGTTTGTCTTTAGGGAGAGCGAAAACATTTAAAATACTTCAATTTTTACCTTAAATTTATACAGACCACAGTCATGGTGAACTTGAGCCGCCTATTTATCTCATAATTAAATTATCCCATTAGTAGGCGACATGTAATAATTTCCCTCAATAAATCGATAAGACTCTCGAGGTCGGATATGCCACCTACCTTCCTTGAGACTCAGTGGGCCGATGATGAGTACTTCCACGTTGAGTCATTTCGGCTAGTTAAATCATACTAGTGACAATGTGATGTAGCCCAAGTGATGACAGCACTGTCATCATTCCAAAATTTCAATGATTTTTACTCAGTATCTTTACCGGTTATCACTATAGAAGTCATATGAGACTCCAAATATGAATGTAGAAGTATACTACACTTAAGGGGTTGAATTGATTCTATTGATAATACTTGACTGAAGGCCTAATTCTCGCACTCATGGCTAAACAAGCCTTCTACTGCCTTAAAAGCTATATTGGCAAAGGTAGAAGAATGGTACTCCTTATGTGTTAAACGGGCGGGCGAGGGTTGGGGGACCCGGAACCGGCACTAGATAGGGGTGGGCCGGACTGGAGGCGGACCAGCAAAAGGTGAGGCCAAGGGATGATCCGAGTTGGGGAAGGGCTGAGCTTGACACGAGGGACCCGAAACCGGCCCGGGATAGAGGGCGGGTCAAGCCCGGGGCAGAGCGGGCCAAATGTAACCCGGTGGATGGATCAGGTCGGGCCTAGTTGGCCCGTACTTTTGATCAGCCCTGAATCACACTCTTTATCTAAATTATATTTTTTTTAAACTATTATAATTATTTTTAATTAATTATGCAATTTTAAGCTTCTAAATTACCCTTTTATATGGAGTACTATTTAATTTGAAATTTAAAATCTAAGACCATCCCCAAGCAAGGTCACAATGGAGGTCGTGACCTGTTGGGTCGCTTTAACCAACAATTAAGCACAAGATTGGCGTGACCTCTTTGCAAATTATCGTGACCTTTTGGTGAAAGAGGTCAATTTGTGACCTCTTTGGTTGCTCTTGACCCAATTGGTGATCCAATAGGTGTCACATTATCATTGGTTGTAAACAAAACAAAAAGGGTTGAAAAGTGGAAAATGATTGGGTGGATGACCTAGGTCGCGACCTTCTGCTTGAGAGGATGAAAATGGGTAAGGTTAATAAGGTGGGATTAAGAGTAAAATCGGGTCGTGACTAATTAACGCGACCACTGCTTGGGGATGGTCTAAGGGAGGAAAATGAAAATACCTACATAATTTACTATAATATCCCCGGTGGCGCCCAATTTGAGTACCACCCAGTGATGCCATCTCATTTTTTATTTTAAAATTTGTTAAGAGTTTAATTAATTTTTTAGAGGAATAAGTCGGGAAAAGAGAGAATTTTGTTTTTGGTTTTCGCAAATTCTTATTTCAGACTGTCACTTTTTGTCTGAAGCATCAAAAGGGCATATGTGACTATTTTATGGTTAAATACTTAAATGTAACCACAATGATATATCTAATGGTACCGCTTAGGGTAATTTGTTTTTCAATAGTGGTCACATTTGACTGTAAAATTGTTATAAAATCTCGTCTTATTACGTCAACTACAATAACCCGTCTGAAACTAGATAAACCGTTTGGTTATAGAAAAAGGGTAGTTGGTGGAAAAAATATGGAAAAGAGAATTACGACTCCAAATGGGCAAATACAAATTCTCACTTTAAACGGACAGAAACTGTAGACGGATAGTGTCTCTCTCATAAAATGAGAGTCGATAATATAAGTGAGTGGAAAATGGATACCTTCACTTGCATTTTATGAGAGGACCACTAACCCGTCTACAGCTTTAGACGGGGATAAAACGGATCGATAGGCAAATACCCCCAAAATTTTCCGAGAAGTAATTTGTTTAAAGCGGATTTTGGATAAAAATTACCGTGTACTTTGTATGCATTTTGTTCTATCGTCACCCTCATCAATCCGCTATTGCCGTCATCCGTCCCTAAACTTCATAAACCCTAATTTCTCTAAATCAAATCAAACCCCTCTCATCACACTTTTCAATTTCTCCGATCTCATACTTCACCCTCTCCGGAAATCCCTCTTTCTCACACTCAGATTCAATAATCCCTAATTTCAACCTCCCTAAACACCAAAACAAAAAATCAATTGATTTAGGGCTCAATTAAAAGAGAACAAGATGAGGATTATGATAAAGGGAGGTGTTTGGAAGAACACCGAAGATGAGATATTGAAGGCTGCAGTTATGAAGTATGGTAAAAATCAATGGGCGCGTATTTCGTCGCTGTTGGTTCGTAAATCTGCTAAACAATGTAAAGCCAGGTGGTATGAATGGCTTGATCCTTCTATCAAAAAGGTAATTTTCGTTTTTTGATGTCGTAATTTGTTTTTTTTTTTTTTATTAATTTATGTTGTTTCTGGTGATTTATGAGCTTTAATCGAACAAGTTAGGATGATTCTTGTGTCGTTTACGCTTCGCTTTAGATGCCATCACTGGCATGATGTATAGTTAGTTAGGTTAGTATTAGAATTTGAGCTTTTCTAGAATTTAATTTCCGGTTTTTAGTGATTGTTTGCGTTTTTAGCCGTTGCAATTGAAGCATGATGATTAAACGTTTCTCCTTTTTACATTTCCAAGATATGAGCTTTAGGTTTGGATAGGTTAGCGTGCTGTCCGGAACTGTGCCTTATTTTCGATTTTTGCGTACATGTATAGGTATCAGTTGTGATTTTCACTGTTATTTGACCTGGGATAGTTAAATTTTTGGATTATTATTTTTCATGTTGTTGATACGCTTGTTTTGATGTCCTTGATTATTTGTCATCAACTTCAGTTAATTGGTTTGATGGTGTTGTTGATTAGTGATTGACTACTAGGGTTCAAAAGATGTAAATGTAACTACTTAGCATAAGAAGTATAGCTTTTGTCACGGTCATTTGTTGTCCTATTCATTTGTCGGTCTGTCCATTTACCTTGACCTTGTAAAAGGGGTCCTTAGTTTGTATTATGACATCCATACCCTGAATCCTGATCATAACCTGTGGCACCTCTTGCAGAAGATTCATCAAATTATTTGAAAGGTTTCATGTGTTTTGCTGTGCTATGTTATCGTTAGTCTGATGTGCTAATTGAAGATATCATATTATTTATAAATATTTGATGCACGTAGGGCATAGGAATATAGGATCTGTTTTTTTTGTTGGTTATGGGTACAGCGAGGGAGATTCAGGATGAAAGAAGAGAGGCTGGTAATGGCACAGAACTAGAGCAGCAATCTGAGCTTATATGGTGCATGTGTGCCAGGTTGAGATAGGGGCTAGTATGTACTTTTGGACCCTGCCTTGTTTGCTGCAAAAAAAAGAAGTAAACAATTACCGGGATAGAGGTAATAGTTTGTTGGTTTATAGAAAAGTCCATTTCTGGGATGAGGCTGGGCTGGTGGCTGTTTATAGACATTGTGACTTGACATTATAAAATAAACATCAGTGCCTCAAGTGTGGATCCTTACGCTTCATTATTGATTTTTATGGTCATTCGCATTTCTTTTAATCATGTACTTCATCCGTTCCAGTCAATAGTTAACGTTTGCTTTATTTTCCCCTCGCAAAATAAAGCGAAGGTAAACCACTCACTGTGACAGAGGGAGTATACGATTGTAGATAGGATGTCTTTACAATCTATAACTCTCCTAAAAATAAAACGAAGACAGTTTAGTTCATTCATGAATAACAGTAGTAACATAGTAGGGCTATATTTTCCCTATGGAAACTACTAGGCTAATTACATGATTATCTGCAGGTCAAACTTCTGCGTAAACTTATCTAACGGTCATATTACTCATTACTTTCTTCAGGATAGATTTTCCTCACCTAAAACTCTTCCCAATGCTCGGCATATGAAAAACTTGTAAATTTTTTTGATGGATCACCTAGTCACAAATTGTGTATAGGTTCAGTATGTTCCTGATGGCCTGTCTTGGAAAGAAATGGAAGGGAGGGAATGTGACGAATACATTTTCCTTTGTGGGAAATAGAGGATCCATTTTCCCTCCTTCAAGGCAAGTTAGAGCCCCTCCAAAGTAGGAAAGGTTTGGATGAAAAGTCATCTACTTCATTCCCCCTCCCCTCCCTCTCATCCCATCCCTTCCCTTTCCGTCCATACCCTTCCCTTTTGTTTTAGCATGTGATGTAAAATTCCTAAAATATCCAGATGTTTATACCCTATGAGTTTATAAAATCTATTGATGCAGACTTATAACTTTTGTGTGCTGATGAATGTTAGGTGTATGATTGATAGTGTTAATGGTGGTAAATGTTAAAGGTGAAAGAGGTGATGGGGATGAGATATGATTTAAAAAAATGACCTACTTAACAGGTTGTCGGTTATGTGAGTCTATTACAAGAAAAGGGGGTTAATAGTTGGGTTTGTTCTGAAATTAAACGAAGTTTAGATTATTTTAAGAAGACCACCAATAGTTTGGATTATTCCCATTAAATAATCCTATTTATTTAAAAGTTCAATGGTTATTTATGGACATTTTGGTTAATAGTCATCGAGAATGGTTAGTTTGGAAAATAGTTTGGGTAAAATGGTTGTTTTGGTAAAAGATCCAATTATTGATTTTTGTTATATCAGTATAGTTTCACTCTTGAACTTGCTTACTGGATGCTATTGATTGCATGTTTAGTTTTTTGATCTTTTGACAGTTCATTGAAATATTGAATGGATGCTCATTTTTATTATCTTCCTCGCATATTGTAGACAGAATGGACAAGAGAAGAAGATGAAAAGTTACTTCATCTTGCGAAGCTCATGCCGACGCAGTGGAGAACTATAGCACCAATTGTTGGCCGTACTCCCTCACAGTGCCTTGAACGTTATGAAAAACTTCTTGATTCAGCTGTTAATGATGCAACAACATATGAACAAGGAGATGATCCTCGTAAATTACGTCCTGGAGAAATTGATCCAAATCCAGAATCTAAGCCTGCACGACCAGATCCTGTTGATATGGATGAAGATGAAAAAGAAATGTTATCTGAAGCACGTGCTCGTTTGGCTAATACAAGGGGTAAAAAGGCTAAAAGAAAAGCTAGAGAAAAACAACTTGAAGAGGCAAGGAGGCTTGCTTCGTTACAGAAAAGGAGGGAACTGAAGGCTGCTGGTATAGATGCTAGGCAGAGGAAGAGGAAAAGAAAAGGGATTGACTACAACGCTGAGATCCCTTTTGAGAAAAGGCCTCCCCCTGGGTTTTATGACGTTGTTGATGAAGATAGACCTGTAGAACAGCCTAAATTTCCCACGACAATTGAGGAGCTTGAAGGAGAAAGAAGGGTGGATAAGGAGGCCCGATTAAGGAAGCAAGACATTGCTAAAAATAAAATTGCGGAAAGACAGGATGCTCCCGCAGCAATAATGCAAGCCAACAAGCTCAATGATCCTGAAACCGTTAGGAAGAGATCCCCAGATTTCTGATCAAGATCTAGAGGAAATCGCTAGAATGGGATATGCTACTGATATCTTAGCTGGAAATCAGGAGCACATGGAAGGGAGTGGTGCTACTCGTGCTCTTCTTGCAGATTACTCTCAGACTCCACGGCCAGGAATGACTCCTATGCGAACTCCTCAGAGAACGCCAGCTGGTAAAGGGGATGCTATTATGATGGAGGCCGAAAATTTAGCTAGACTTAGGGAATCTCAGACTCCATTGCTTGGAGGAAGCAACCCTGAATTGCATCCATCTGATTTTTCTGGTGTAACCCCAAAGAGAAGGGAGGTTCAGACTCCAAACCCCATGCTTACTCCTTTAACAACTCCCGGGGGAGCTGGCCTTACACCTAGACTTGGGATGACTCCCTCCAGGGACAGCAATTCCTTTGGCTTGACGCCAAAAGGGACTCCTATTAGAGACGGGCTTCATATAAATGAAGGATCGGATATGCATGATAGTGGTAAGCTTGAAGTTAGAAGGCAAGCTGAGCTTAAGAGGAACCTCCGCATGGGTCTAAGTAGTCTGCCTGAGCCAAAGAATGACTATGAAGTGGTTGTTCGCCCTGCCCCTGAGGATGCTGAAGAGCAAGAAGAGAAGATTGAAGAAGACATGTCAGATAGGATAGCTCGTGAAAACGCTGAGGAAGAGGCGAGGTTACAGGCATTACTGAGGAAGAGATCAAAAGTTCTGCAGAGAGAGCTCCCTCGCCCTCCAGCTGCTTCACTTGAGCTCATTAGACATTCATTGATGAGAGCTGATGAAGACAAGAGCTCGTTTGTCCCACCAACCGACATTGAGCAAGCAGATGAAATTGTAAGAAAGGAGTTGCTGTCCTTGCTAGAGCATGATAACGCTAAGTACCCACTAAACGATAAAGAGAAAAAGAAGGGAGCTAAGCGTACAGCCAATGGAATCCCTGCTATTGATGATTTTGAAGAAGCGGTACTGAAAGAGGTATGACTTCCTATTTATTTAGTGCATATTAGTGGCGAGGTAATCTTTTTTAACAAGTTGAGTAAAACCTGTGTGGGTTTAGTAAAAGGATTCAAATTTGAAACTTTAAAAATTATCTCTAATAGACGACAAATGTTGCTGTTTTGCATTAGTACACGAGTTTTGTCATTGTTGTCAAGACATGTTTTCTACCTGTTAGGATGGCTTTAGTGCGTGCTATTGTTCTCATCTGTCTAGTGTTTTACAGCTACATACACCTCAGACGGTCTAAAGAGAGCA
Organism: Silene latifolia; assembly: GCF_048544455.1. NCBI lineage: Eukaryota > Viridiplantae > Streptophyta > Magnoliopsida > Caryophyllales > Caryophyllaceae > Silene > Silene latifolia. The sequence continues at coordinate 27,879,122 of NC_133528.1, forward strand.
TCATGATTTTTGCAGGATATATACGTAGTGAATCCTGATAAATTAGTTTCATATTGGATAGTGTTAGATGATGTGTAAATTTATCAAATTTGTTTGCCGGTTCTAAACCTTCTGCAGGATTGTTGGTTGTGTAATATCTAGTGCATGCTTTTAGATTTGAATGTATTCTCACAATTATCACTACACACATTCTTCAGGCCAGCTCTTTAATTGAAGAGGAGGCTCAATATCTACGTAGAGCAATGGGACACAAAGAGGATTCACTTGAAGAATTTGTTGAGGCGCACAAGACTTGCTTGACTGATTTGATGTATTTCCCCACTCGTAATGCTTATGGCCTCTCAAGCGTGGCTGGAACTGCTGAGAAACTTTCAGCACTCCAAAATGAATTTGAACACGTCAAGAGGAAAATGGATGATGATAACAAAAAGGCACAGCGGAGTGAGAGGAAGGTTGATATTCGTACTAATGGTTACAAGGTTAGTGCTAAAACTCGTTATTTGGGTTTTCGTGCCTTAAATATGATCTGTCTTCACTTAATCTCTTTATCTAAATATAAAGTATAGTCAGTCCATATATCCTAATATCCCTGCTAAATGTCCACAATATTTGATTTAACAAGTTAATTCTCCCCAAATTGATGTATGCCTCATAACTAAACAAATATAAAACCTTGTTTAACAAGACATTTATACAGCTACTCTTAAGGGGCGGGGTTTGATCATTGTCACATGTTCAAAATCACTGATCACTTGCACAAATACAAATAAAAAAGGTAAATAAATAGTTGAGACGACATAAATATATACTGTTTTAGGGACAATGTGATTGTGGTGAAATGTGAGATATAACCAGCCATTGGGCCAAAAAACAATTATGAGTTTCAAGGAATGTTACATTGGCTGGTTTTATTATTGGCTTCAAGCGGCAGTCAACTTACTATTAACATAAGCAATTGCTGTTGACTCTATTATGGGGCCAATTTACCCGTCAAAATAAGAACGTGTATGGAAGATGTCCTAGCCTACTACATGACAGGTTTAATCAACACCCATGTTGCCCAAATGACTTGGGAAAATTTGTAAAAGCACCCTTAAAAAAATTTATGTACAACACCAAAGCATACATCAGACAACGCATGAAAGATAAAAAAAAGTGGTGGGATATGAAAATGAATGCAAATTAGCGAAAAAGAAAAAAAATAATCAAAAAGGCCAGAACCAAAAGAAGAAATGGAACGTATTTGAAGTAAAAAGATTACATATTTAATACTGAAGTGGTATATCTTGATTCTTGATCTATTTTGTTTTTTAATTATTTTGTGAACAAAAGAAGAACGAGGAAGTTTGCAGAAAGATCGAGAGGAGACTGGAGAATGCTGATAAATGGCGTAGATTTATACGACCAAATGAAACTTGTGATCTGTTAAAACCCTACTACACTATTTCCAGGATTCACTTGTTACTTGTTAGTGTGGATAGAGGAGTTGATTTGATTATTCGGGTCTGCTGTGAGTCGGGATTAATGAGGATCTATATTGAGTTTGAGTTTTCACAAGTGAATGCTCTTTTGAGTTCAATGGTGATAAATCCAATCAGGTTCAGTTCGATTTAGTATCGAGTCAGGTCATTGACAATTTGACATTCATTACATTTTTTCTTATATTTTCAAGTTTAAACTGTCATTTCACATATAAGCTACTCCCTCCTAGTCTCTATTTTCCTCCCTTTGTTTGTGGGCACGGGTATTAATGCGAGGAAAAAAATAAGAGTAAAAGAGTGGGTGGGTTTGATGATAGGAGAGAGGTATGAATAATTAGGAGCTAAGAGCACCCACATTGAAGAGGATACACCATCCTCTTAGGACTCTCTCTCATCTAAGAGGATGTCCTCTTCAATGTGGATACATCCTCTTAGTGTCCTCTTTGAAGAGGAAGAGGAAGACATCCTCTATTTATGGAGTATGTCCTTGTTTTGGCCCTTGTGCCATATAAGAGAGAAAAAGTGTGATGAGGTCCTACTTTAAAGGTGGAAAGGAGAGGAACACAACATCCTCTTTGATGTGGAGAAAAAGAGAGGAAGAGGATGAGAAATTGGAAAATGTGGCAAAAAATAAGAGAAAATATTATACCCAATGAAAAAATTAGAAAAAATAAAGAAGAGGAAGAAGACCTCCTATTCAATGTGGATGCTCTAAATAAGTAATTGTGGGGCCAAAGCATTAAATAAAGTAATAAAATATGGGTAAAAGAGTTGGGTGGGGTTTGGTAATAGGAGCGAGGGATGAATAAAATAAGAGTAAAAGTTTCCAAAATAAGAAAGGGGAAGAAAACCTGATTAATTCGTTTAAGGAAATAGTGAAGAAAATAGTGAATAGGAGGGAGTATATTTAAGTATTTTTATTTTACTTTTAGTTAAAAACATTTTAAGTAAATGTCGAATTGAAGAGAGATTCAAAAGACTTCATCTCTTTCGATCGTAACAAATCACAAAATTCCTCATGTCTTGTAATTTCTCCAAAAACTTGGAACTTATCAACTAATGACTGGAAATCGCTGAACAAAAGTCAAAGTTCTGATGTTTGAATGGTGGAAAGTGGCAGCAGTGTTTATGGTGGTGATGTGAAGGTGGCGGCAGAGGTGGTGCAAAGGTGATGCGAAAGTGGCGGTGGTCTTGTATTTCTCTTGTATCTTAGAACATACTCAGGTATTCGAGTGGTGAATCTAGGAGGTGAAGAATGGAGAACTTAATGTCGCTGACTCTCTGTGCTTCTTTTTCACTGTGTGTCATCTGTGAGTTAGGTTGCATACATCCTGACCCCCTTAGGTTGCCATTCGTGGGAACCCTTGAAGCACTATTGTTTTTCTTATAAAAGAGTGTCTACAGTAGAAGGTTTATATGTAGCTTTTGTTGGTCATGGTATAAAGATGCCTGAATATTTATATTACTTGAAGCAAAATTTCTGATAGTGATGTCTTTTTCCCTAATTTCCAGGCACGAGAGGCTAAACTTAGGGAACAAATCGAGCTAACATTCAAACAGATGAATACAGCTGGGACAGAATTGGACTGCTTCTTAGCCTTACAGAGGCAGGAAAAAGTAGCAGCTACATTAAGGATCAAGGGACTTTGGGAGGAAGTTCAAAAGCAGAAAGAGCTTGAAACTAGTTTACAGAAACGTTATGGAGATGCTGTCGCGGAACTTGAGAGGATTCAGGTGTTGATGGGGCAGTACAAAATACAAGCTCAACAACTAGAAGAATTGGAAGCAAAGAAGCTTGCTCAAGAACTGGAAGCCAAGAAGCAAGCTGAAGAAGCTGAAGCTAATAAGCAAACTGATGAAGTAGCTTCTGAAGTGCTTAACCCTGTGGAAGTTCCTGAGCCTGTAAGCATGTTGATAGATGTGATTTCCAGCAGTGAGTCGGTTGGAGTGGAGGGTCATGGTACAAGTCCGATTGAGGGAAAGGAAGCTATGTTAGATGTAGATGAAGGTGGAGATGGAGATGGTGGTGGGAAATTTGTTGAAGGCGGTGGTAATGATGTTCAAGACTGAGAGTGCTTTCTAGCAGGTTCAAGACTAAGGCTGTCGTCGGAAGTTTGCCTTCTGGTAGTGCTAACAATGAGTTAAATCCGAAGCTGGAAGCAAAGTTGTCGGTCTCTATTGGTGTTTACGAAGGGTTCCTAGCTCTCTATCTTTGCTGTTACCTTGTTCTTTTCATCAGAAGTGGCATCCTCTCCCATACTCGTCGTAATATGCAAAGGAGCAACTGTGCTCATTTTTCTTGTTTGTACTTCCTGCTTGGTCTCTTGAACGGGACTTCCTATTGTACTGAATTTATTGCAAATATCCTGATCCTTTGAGGCAACATATTTCCGTGTTGTGCTGTCCTTGTTATGGTTGTGCAATATTCAAGGGATAAATTTTGTGGTATATTCTAGAACAATCATGTTGTCTTGAGTTTCGCCATTATCGTCATAGGGCACCTGACCTACCTGAGCATATATTGACTCGGCCTGTCTTACTCTTTATCTGTACTACTTTCGAACTAACACTAGTCAGAATAACTATCTTATACTCGCGGCACAGAAGCACAATGGTGGGACTCAAATACACCACCACCGGTCCACCACTGCCCATCTGTTGTCAATTAATGGATTATATTCTCTAATGGCTCATGATGAAAGTGTGTCGTAAATACTTGTATTTTTATAAGTTTAATGGCAAAAGCCAGAGTCGAGGAGTTTCCTGACCAGGTATCCGACACAACAGAAGCAACGATAGTAACTACAACCATTTTAACCTCCACTGGTTGAAAATCAAAACAAAAAAAATCTGGGAATGGATATATTTCGAGACTTTGGGACACTTGCACAATTATAATGTATACGATCTAGCTCCTTCGTACAAAGGAAAACAAAAAATCATTACTTCTGGCAGATCCAATTTTATTCAAGATACTAACCGGAATACCGCCCCAAATTGGTTCAACTGTTGTACTTTATTCTTGTATAAAAAAAGTGATGTAGCTTTGCGCAATTGGTATATGAGAGCTGAAAATTAAACAAGCTCATCATCTGAATGCCTAAAACTTTCCCGGGAAAACTGGTATTGAGATAATTTGGAGGAAAAGCATCTGATTACATATGTACATATGAAAACTGAAATAATTTGTCGATACAATTTCACTCTATAAATAGTACAGTTGATTTTCTCATCACTTTCATCAACTCTCAAAACACCCGGCTTAATTGGGAATTCAAATATACTTAAACGCAAGTTCCTTCACGTTAACGAGAATCATTCCCCACCCTTGAACTGCCATTCTCTGCGGCACATAGGGCAATGGGCTTGAGACGTTTGCGAATTCACCCACTTCAAGATGCAGTGAAGATGGAATGCATGGTTGCATTGCCCCCAAACTGCAACAAACACATCATCAAAGTTGATACTAATTGACACAAACTAGATGTATAAAATGTTGTGCTTGATTTGAGCTGTGCCCCCACCCGTTTGGTACCAGTATACACTCAAGTAACCAGGAAAACTATAATACCTCACTCCTCAACATACTTGCACAAATTCTTACTGATAAAATGAAGACTACTCAGCATTACAGTTTAGATGATATCTGGATCCTCTAAGTTGCTACAGGGTTTAGTTACTCAAACAACATAACAAAGAGGGGATATTGCAGAATTAAGGCTATTTATCTTGTTACATTTTGCAAGCGTGGACCTCTAGCAACTCTAAAAACGGTGTAGAAGGAAAACCAGGGATCTGCTACTGCTAAGTTCTTTCAGTGGTTATCATAACTTTAGGTATGGTACAGGGTAGAATGAGGCCCATGTTTACATAGCTAGCCTTTACCCAATGCCTTTAGTTGCTATAACAAGGCATGATAGTTTAACAGTCCCCCTCGGCCCCTCCCTGGATTCACAGAAAGGATGGCCCTAAATTACAGACTGCTGGCTGCTTCATGCGATACTTCCTCTCTCTATGAATAACCTTTCCGGTTTCCTTCTTGAGATGTCTAATATATTTAACCTTCTACTTAGAATCTTCCTTTTTTTTTGTATGTTACTAGAAAGTTTACTCATGTACGAAGAAATGAAGACATCTTGAGAGATGTTTACATGCTATACTAACATTCTCACCTACCCAGCTACCCTGATGATGGGATAAGCTGCAAAAACAGTGCATATTCTTAGAGAAAAGACACTCCCTTCAGAGGGGAAAGAAAATAATACCATAACCCCGATTATTCCACAATTTGTAATTTATGAAACCTATGACAGCGGTATTAGCATTGTGTGCCCTCAGCTACTGGCTACCGGATATATGTTAGCATGATAGACCAAGAAAACAGAGGATGATTTACTCACTCAAAGGGCAGTCATCTCCAGGAAGTTTGCAATCTGGACAACAACCATCGAAGGCCATCCTACATATGCCACAGGTTTCATCTTGGGCATCCCAGGTCCATGAAGCCACAGCATGCCATTGTATAATCTTGACTTTCATCCTCTTTCCTATGAGCTATGGCAGCCAAGCATGCAGTCAAACACATTAATGATAACCACAAAATATATACTATCCCACCTAGTTACTAAGCTACCTCTGGGAAAGGAGAATGAAGCTTGGGAAAGGAGAATGAAGCTTCGCAACATCGAGTAATAAGCTTAAATAACATAGAAGTGCACCAGCTTTGATAGCACCTTTACAACAACAGCATATGCGGATTTACTCAACATAATCCCACACTAAATCAATATAGGGGAAAAATTACTTGGAACAAAAACATAATCTGAATCAGACAACAGTGCACCAGCTTTGATAGCAACTTCGCATCCAATTGTCTAAAGAAACCATCAATATACATACACATGAATTACAAATCTTGAATGAACACAATAGCACGATAGCTGAATCTAACTAACTTTTTTTAACCAAACACAACAATTTAACCTAGAAATGCAGATTTCTAATTTTCTACATGTAGTATATTCGCATATATGCACATTAATTGTGAAACAAGATGGGTAACAAGAAAACCTCAACTAAATTTGAGTGATAAGTAGAGGAAGAACAGAGAATCTGAAAAAAAAAAAGACATAAACATAACATAAACAAAGTGAAACATGGGACAAAACCGGGAAATGCGCATAAAATTGTGACTGCTGCTTGAGCTATGGAACTGCCCACTCGAAAGTAAGTGACACCATGTCAATCGCTACCTCACCTCTTCCTTCTCACTAGAATCCACCAGATAAGGGTTGGTGGAAGCTTAACTTGGATACAGCTATTTTTTCCGGGAAATGGGAGTGGGATGGCGGTATTTATAAGGGATTTCAGTGGTGTGGTCTCTAAAGCAGCAGCAACTTCCAACCTAATGTGACCCGAAAGTAATTGAGGCAAAGGCAATGAGTTTGCTCTGATGATAGCGTTGCAACAAGAAACCGAAAGCATTGTGATAGACACAGATTGTTCCACTTTGACTACCATTATGTAACAGCTTACCAATCACTTTTGTGCCCTAGGCAGAGACATTGCAGTTCTAACTAGTTATTTGAGGTGTATCACATTTCCTTGGTTCTGCATCGAACTCAAGGCAGATAGGAAGGGGGGAAATATGTTGGTGCCGATCACTGTTCACCAGTCACCAGCCTCTTTCATCAAATAAAGGGTAATTAATTGCATTAAGTTACAAGACATAACATCCAAGCAGTAGGCTACAGATATAGAATAACCATCGTAAGCCGGTACTTGAGGTATGCAGTCACAATAAAAGTACAGCAGCAGCTGCAATGAGTATAAGGCATTAAGACGAGTACTTAAAAGACGATTTCAAATCCGGTCTTGCATCACTTAAATTTGATCATCATTGCTACCTTTGTACAATTAAACCTAACCAAGCAATCTTTTTTGAGTTTTTCCAAATTCAATTCAAACACAAGGAATTCAATGCCGGAATTCAAGAATCAAACCAACCAAATAATAATAGAATTCAACACAAATCATTGATATTCAAATTATTATTCACCCCAGATTTGTTCATATTGTGTTTACAATCGTCAAATTACAATATAAACACCGAATAGCAGAACAGTTATACCAACAAAAAAGTGGAATTAGACCTAAAAACCGAAAATTAGGGTTTATACCTGAAAGAGAAGTCGTTGATATGACGAGCGAAAGAGGGAAATGATTTTTGACAACGACAACGGACTCAAGGTTTGAAACAATGAAATTGGGCGCAAAAGTGAGTCCCAAAGATCTTGGCAATCGGATCACTCGAATCGGTTATAGTCTTATAGGTCGGATCATATTGGATTGGGGTTGTTTTGGGTTAATAACGGATTTGGGTTGGTTAGTTTATGTCGGGTCATCAATAAGGGGCGGATCCAGGATTTGAGTAAAGGGGTGGCACAGTAAGAAAAAAAATTGCGGAATGATGATGAGGATTCATATCTTGAGAGCGCCTAATAACATCATAATCACTAAATCTCTCTCAATATAAGGGACTAAACAATTATTCAAAATTCATCGCTCATACTATTTCGCAAATAATTTTTCACATACTCCAAACTACCGAAAAACAGCCCTAAACAACTATTCTTGTTCCATTTTCTGCTACAAAGCATCAAACTACCTAATCTATGAATACATCATCAACATAACCACAAATCAAACACTAATTATACTAAACTAGAACAAATATGCAACAATCAAAAGTAGCATATCATTTGCCCAATTGTTCAAAAGTAACAAATATGCAACAATCAAAATAAACAATCATTTGTCCAATTGTTGAGTAGATAAAGCTCACTTAGGGACTATCCTGACCACACATGCATGAAAACAATACAGGAACTCCATACCCATTATTTCCTGGTTCCAATCCTCTACTATGACCATTTTCGCCTTCCGAGCCTGGCCATGGGCTTAATTGAGGTGGGGCACATGACCATTCTCGAACAATGAGTTGGGCTCGGAGATGGGCTGACCTAAAGAAATTTTGTCAGGCTCGAGGGCCCTGATTCTGCCTCTCGACTGCAATCAAACACTAATTGCACTAAACTAGAACAAATATGCAGCAATCAAAAGTAGCATATCATTATGAGGTTCCAATGACAATGGAGAAGATGACGATGCGTTTTTGTGACTTCCGACTCTAAAAGTATGCTACGCTTTTGTTTCTCATCATTAATCTACAAACAACCAATACACTAACATGTTAACGATCAACAATAATAAGTATCTAATTATCAAGAGAAGCAATGAAAACTTAATTCAAAGCATCTATAATTACCCAAATTACTGAAATTGAACTCAAATAAGTGTCTAAAACCGAAATTAATTGCATTTAGGGTTTGAGGAAAATGAGATAATCAACCAAATATCCAATCATTCAATCTAAACTAACTCAAATCTACAATTACACAAATAAATAAGTAAATTAACAAACTAACAATAAAAATTTACAAATTAACCGATCCATATTCATCCAATCAAATGCAAAATAATCGAATTTGCCAATTTGGGGAAAAATAATTTGGGGAAAATGAAATTACCAATACCGACGACAAGAGGCAAGTTGAACGTCGACAGCAGGTGGACGTCAGGAGGCCGGCGGTGAGGCGGCAGATGGGTGAACGATGGTTGTATTTGAGGATTTTAAGGTTTTGTTTTAGGGTATTTTGTGTAGTTGCTTGTGTTGTGGATCGTCTTTCCTTCTTCTTTTTCTCAGATTTTTCAGTTTTTTTTTTTTTTTTTTTTTTTTTTTTTTTTTTTTTTTGATGGAGGACAACTGATGAGTAGAGTTTGGTCGGGTTAGATTATTAACGAGCTTGGTTACGGTGGGATGAGGGGTGACAATGAGTTGGGTCAAACACGAGTTTCTCCTGCATTTCGGTTTGTCTTTCGTAAATAAAATTGAAATTGAATGATCAACTCATCCAAACTTGAAATAATTGAGCTCATTATCATTCTCGCGAGCTTTTAGCTGAGCTCAACCCTATATATAATTATTAAATTATTGTTTTTTTTTTCAATATTCTCAATACCAGAAGTATTATTCAAATTAATGAGAACATTTGATATGGTTATACAAAGATATAGTCATGATAATTTTTATAAAATAAGTGAAGATATTATTTAATTTTATCAAACAAGTTTGAGCTACTCGTGAGTTTTTCGAGCTGAGCTACTATTAGTTTGGATTGAATCGTTAAGTTATCGAATCTAGTCCGAGTTCGAGTTTAGCTCGCACGAGCCAAGCTTTAAACAAGTTTTAATCGAGTTGAGGTGGAGCTCGATATGCTCACGAGTTTTCTCGTCTTATTATCACTTCTGAAAAAACTGATGAAATTAAGTTATTGCGCATTGAATATTGAAAATAATACTAACCCGTTCTTTATCTTAATTGATTTTTCGTTTGGATGTACATTTTAAACCTTTATGAATGCACATAGCATACTTTTTAATGTGACATTAATTCAGAAGCCAAAAACCTCGAACTAGTTAACAAAAAAGGTACTTCTATTAACACTTAAGAACGAACACAAATTCTCGTTTGTGACGGGTATATCAGTCGCAAATTTATAATGGGTCAAATCTATTCATGTGGGTGGATAAGACAAAAGCATAATACCTTGAAAGTAGCATTTTGTATTGTCTTATTTACCCACATGAATAATACTTAACCCGTTATAAGTTTGTAACGGATATATATCCGTTACAAGGGAGATTTGCTGAAGAAAGAAACGTACAAAACAAACTAAAAAGGGGATCATCATTAAAAGGGGAGTTAAGTGCACATTTGTTTGGATGGCTCTCCTTGTGGTAGATAATGAGAAAAAGCTAGCACCACATACACAGCCTGCTGGCAAATTATAGCTTTCTACTTGCTATCTATCAAATGCACTTTGTGCAAAATAGATAACACAAATTCTTGTTCGAGACGGGTACTATCCGTCTTAAGCTTAAGACATGTCAAATTACATATATCTAATTATCTATGTGGGACGAATAAGACAAAAGTTAAATGCATTGAATTAGGTAAAAGATTTGTCCTATAAACTAGTGTGGGATAATATTTGCCCCGTCTTAAACTTAAACGGATAGTATCATCTTAATCAAGATTAGACTAGCCGGAGAACAACGAATATGAAGAAATTGACACCTATATATCGAGAGGAAATCGTAGTACGTACGTACGATGCATGGGCGAAAGAGAAGACTGAAGAGTGATCGATCATGTTTAATTTCTGCCTTGGACTCTAGAATTGCCATTTCCATGCACTATTTTGTCTTTTACTCCCATCATAATGTACTTGCAATATTCTTTTGTCTTTTGACCATAATGGAAGTTTTGTGCATGCTGAATTTGATGCTTCTCAAAAATGGTTAAATTTCGGGTAAGATGGTTTTACATTAAACAAACGAAAAAAATTTCTTGTTGCGATAAGGATTGAAATTAAGATACAATAACGTTTTAGTTTATATCGATATACATCACGTTAACTTATGTTGCTGTAAGTCAAGTAGCTTTTAATTAATATCGCTCTCATATAAATTTGGCATTGAAATTTCGTGTAAGTGATTTAGAACAATATTGAATAATGATGTTCCAAAATGAGAAACTCAAATAAACATTATCAAGCTTTATTATTTTAAAATGAATATAACAAATTAAAAATAACTCAATAAGCAATGTACTCAATATTTTAATTAGTTGGTTGTGCCATTACAAGTTTACAACGTTGATCTTAATAATCAGCATCATTAATTCAATCACTATATTCGACTTTTGCCTCATTTGAGCCTAATTCACAAGTACTACACTAATTCGGCTTAAATAATACCGCTAATATAACTAGACCATCCATTTATTACGAACAAATAATATACTCTCTTCGTTCCATTTATTTCATTAATTTCTTTTATTCTTTGCCCGGATAATACATAACTATACAACAAATGAAGTTAACAAAGGATATATAGGGGTCACTTATTTATATTTAATAATAAATAGATCCGTTTTACATAGTTTCTTTGTAGCGCGACCTTACATAAGAATAACAGCAAAAATTATTGAAAAGAAATAATTAAAAACCCTACAATGGCAAAAACGTAAAAACCTTACAAACTCGTAAACAAGTGATCGATCATATGTGATTAATGATTGCCATATATAGCTTGATGAGCTTCAAAACGATGAGCCCCATGAAATTTAGCAATGAAATCAGAAGCTTTACGGTCGATACCGGGTTCTCCGACCCAATAACCTCTATCTTCGTCACTAGGGAACACCTTTCTTCTCGGACCGCCGTCTTCCCAATAATTATTGTATGCTTCTAACTTCTTTGAAGCATTATTGTTAGATCTCTTGGATTTGAACAATGAGAAAATTGAAAACGACTTTCGTTGCTTCTTGCTCCCACACATTTCTATAGATTAAGTTTATAGTTTTTCCCTTAATTTAATACAGTATAATTTTAATATATGATGGTTATAGAATATATATATGAAGGATGTTTTATTCTTTGTGAATATGTAAATATGTTGTTTGTTGGTTTATAGTAGTACATAATTTGCATGCATGTGTCTTTATATTTATACTAGTGAGCCAATTAATGTGGGTTTGGTATAGAAAGAGCGTGGGGAATCTAAGGATAGGTGCCCTTGGATCTTTATTATAAGTACGGTTTATATTTTATTGGATCATGATATTTGATTATTACAAAGAGTAAAATCGACCTGTATGTTGATATATGAATTATAATATTCTGCCGTTGTTTGACAAATGACATAAGTACATTTATGATAGTAGATAATATTAGCAGAATATGATTGACAGATTTTAGTTGTAGGTTTGATCATCAAGTTAAATCAGTAGAATTATGACAAATCTACCGTTTTTATGTATAAAATAAATATGCTATTACAATATGCTGTTATTATGAGCATAATCAAAAACAGTAAATTCCATCTAATATGCTATCATATGCCATTAGCCAAACATATGAAATATTTAATTCGGAATTTACTAATTTCACGTAATATGTTGTTTACCAAATTAAACAACACACCTCTCTGTTTCATTTTTATTGGATTATATATTCTGGAATGATTTAAATAATAGTGGTAAAAATAACAATCTTAGTTCACGTAATATGTATTGGAATAATGGAGGTTGTTTGTTTGCCGTTCCTAGGCTAGGAGTTCGCAATTCCTCCTGTTCCGGGTGTAATTCCAGAGCAGTTATAAGTCACCACCCGTGCTTGTAGAATGACGTCTTCAGTTGAATCCTCCTTGCGGTCTCCTGAAACAATGAGCAAACTGAGGGCTCGGCTTTGGGCCGAGCGAACTCACTCCGACGCTCAAGTCAGTAACTTAGAGAGGTAAGTTGTTGTTACTTGGCAAAGTACGTATTGTAGAGAGATAAGGAAGATATTACCAGATGAATAGTGATTCTTAGGTTAAATTGTGGATCCTCTACTCAATGAGAGTAGAGAGGTATTTATAGACTTTCACCTTTTGTCACGTAGTGGCCAAGTGGCTAGCAGGTGGAAAGACTGATATACCCCTCGGCCGAGGGACCCATGGCAGGCCGGCGGGCCCTGTTGACTCACCGCCGAGGGGTCTTGGATATGAGTTCGCGGATATGTGCCCCGGCCGGCAAGTTGCCGTGGCCGAGACACAAGAGACAGGCCGACAGGCTGCGTCGGTTAGGCTGTCTAAGCCGTTGACTTGCTGTGGATATCTTTGACCTTGCTCAATATGTTGACTGGTCAGCGGGTGCAGAATATGCCCCATCAATTTGCCCCAGCCGTAGTCTATGCCGTGGTATGGGCTCCGATGTATGCTGAGTGTATATTCTGCGCAAGTGAAAATTTCTGCCCCGGCTTCTTCTTCTTCGGCATGGCTCTGCTTAGGCCGTACCATATCCCCCCTCCGCATGGATGTGTAATGGACGTCCGATGTGGAAAAAGGCAATGACGCTGGCTGAGACCAAGGTGGAGAGTGCCGGTTGTTTCTGATTGCCCCCAGGCCGGTGCTTTCTGGCTTGGTTGATCATGTGGCCGGCGGAGAACAGATACTTAGGAATTTGTCGAGGAAGATGAATAGGCAGAGATATGAAGGGGCGTGTTGGGGACGCTTGGTCACTGTTGCATTGATTGACGTTCAACTGTTGCAACGATTGACATTCCGTGGTTGCATGTCTGACATGTGTCTGATTGCTGATTGGCTGACGTTTCATGGGTTGTGCCCTGATTGGTCCTTCTTCATGGGCTTTCCTCTATAAATAGGGAAGTTAGCCCCTGAAATTGGGCACCAATTTCATTTTCCATAAAATTTTCTTCTTTCTAGCCTTCTTGACGAAACCTCTCTCTAGCTTTCAGACTTGTTACTCCGGCGTAGCATTTTCTTCAAGGTAAACAATCAAATTTTTAATTTTTTTTAACTTTTCAAGCTTTGTTGTAAACATGTCTTCTGCTGATGCTGGTCCTAGTAAGCCTGCGTCGGGGGGTTCCCCGTCGCGTCTTGATGAGGGGGAGATACTAGAAGCCATCCCGATAAGGTTTGGGGGCCCTAGGTCTCCGTCTCCCGAAGTCGATCCAAAAGCTCCGGAGGGTGGGGAGGATGATGGTGTTGATGATGACTGTGAGGAAGGGATTCCTTCTGGTGAGGAGATGCCGCCTATCCTGGACCACGACGAGGCGTGCGTGACTGGTCCTGACCGTGCCTGGACCAATAAATTCGCCAGTTGTTCCGGTGGAACTCTTTTCGAGGGTCATTTCTACTTCGGTGAGGGGTACAAAATTGTTATCCCTGGGAAGGGTCAGGCGGATCTGTTGCCCCCTCCGGGGCATATATCGGCGTATATATCGGGCATCGGAGTATGGCCTCGGTTTCCTTTGAATAAATACGTCACGGCCATTGTCAAAGCTATGAACGTTGCCGTGGCTCAGCTACATCCGTTGGCCGTTAGGACGATAGTTGGCTTCGTGTGGCTCTGTCTTTTCAGGGGGGAGGTACCTACAGTTAATTTATTCTACCGGCTTCATCATCTTCGGGCATCGACCCCCGGTAAGGTGGGGTGGTACAGCGTGCAGATGGAGCCGGGCGTCCTCTCCGTTGATAAGCTTTCTTCCTGCAAGGACTGGAAGGGGCGGTGGGTGTATGTCCAAGTCGGATGACTATCCGTTGCCCGGTCCTTCCAAAGACCAAGTCAACTTACGGTGCGAGAGTAAAAGGGAGCGTGAAAAATGGGTCACCCCGAGTAAGCACAAGATGGATGCCAGCAAGGTTCCTCTTGGTGCCGACGAGGAGGAGCGATGTTGTTTGATTTGACAAGGGATGGGTGCCCCCGACTCAGATTATTCTTCAGGATGAGCTGCTTTGCCGCGTCGGCCTCATACCGGCCCTCAACCAGGGTGAGTAGGGTCGGTGTGAGGCCCATCTTTGCCTATTACGCTCCTGTTTTTAGAGCTTTGTTTTACTTCTTTTATGTAACTCTTGTCTGGTTTCTTGCAGACCGGTTTGGCCAGGATCTGTCGGAGGAGACCTTGAAGAGGTTAGGGCTTGATAAGGACGGGAACGTCGTTGAGCGCGCCCTCGGCCGACGCGCGCGATCGTAGATTGGCTCCCAACGAACTTATGGACAAGCAGCTGAAGGCCCTGGATCAGGCGGCGGCTCAAGCACGGGTTCTCGGGGGCGTGCCGAAGAGAACATCAAAGGCAAGGTCTAGGCCGGCGACGTTGTCGATCCCAACTCCCTCTTCAACCCCAACGGTCCAGAAGGAGCATGTGGAGGTCATCGATGTCTCCGAGGAAATGGTGACCGTTGCGAAGGGCCTCCCTCTTCCAAAGAAAAGAAAAGATCCTTTCGCCGGCTTCTACCGTCGCCGGGGAAAAGGAAGATTCACTCGGTTCTCCGTCTAAGAGGGCCCGGACTGGTACGGACCTAACCGTGGTTGAGACTTAGCGGTTCGTTATGCATTCGATGACGGACTCTCGATGTGTCAATGAATGTTGATATGGATGCTTATTTGTGTAAATTTTTTGTAGATCCGCCGTCCGCAACCGCCGTTTTTCTCGAGCGGCAATTGGAGAAGCGACCGAGAAGGCGGTGATAGGAATGTCACCGTTGAATCCGCACTCGGAAGGTTCCCCGCCGAGCTTGTGGCGAGAGGGTACAAAAATATCCAAGAGGGGCGAAGTGGACTCAATCGGCCGGCTCCGACATTATGGAGCAAGAACGAGGCCATGGCCCAGCCGGGCCACCGATGCAACGGCTTAAGCTTGATCTCTCCGCGGCGAAGGAGAAGCGGGAAGGCTAAGCTTGACCTCCTAGCTCGGAGCGTGCGGAGGAAGCGAGAAGCGCCATCGGCCGAGAGGGCCAAAGTCGTGGCGCGATGCCACCTCCGCCCGATTCTTTGGAGGAGCGGGACAGGTATAAGGGTGGCTACGACGCCGTTGTTGCCAAAAGGGAAGAATGGAGGGGGATGTATGAGGCTCGATTGGAGGAGGCTTTGGCGGACACTAGGGTCATTTCTTGCCCGAGGGAGAAAGATATTGAGGTGCTTCAAGATAAGGTCCTCCCTGACTTGTGTGCTCAATTCCGGGACCAGGCCGAGGAAGCGACCAGGGAGGCAATCAAGAGGCTCGTTCCTGAAGACTCCTTCCCGTGGGAAAAATTTGAGCAGCTTCTTGATGAGATGGCCGATGCCGCGGAAAAAGCGGCTGCGGAAAAGGAGGAGGCGGCGAAGGCGGCTCAGATAGCCGAGGCCAAGGCGGCCTATGATGCAAAGGTGAAGGAGGCCGAAGAGGAGGCTGAAAGGCTGAAGGCACGTGAAGATGACAAGCTTTCCTCTGGGCCGGCCACCGAGGTTGATTTGCTGCCGCCGATGGTGTGCAGCATCAGCGTAGGGAGACGGGCGGTCGTCACCGGACTCACCCGGCGTCTCGGATAGCTTCACTGTTCGGGGCCAACCATCGAGCCTTTCCTCCCCGCCATCTTTTGGCGCTTCAAATGTCATGTCTGTAACCTTTTGCTTTTCTTTTCCTTGTTTTTGTATAACTGTGGTAGGTTGCGTTTTGGCTTACCCCTATGGGGACGGCCGTCGTCTGCATTCTTCTCGTTTGTAATCTGTTATCATTAATGAAAGCTTGCTTGTTTTGCCTTCGGCTTGGCCGAGGTCTTTTCTTGTCTTCTTGCGTTACTAATTGAGCGCTTTTTCATTTTTACCTTCGGCTTAGCCGAGGCAGCTAGGATGCGTATCTCAACTGCGTTTAACGTCTTTTTCTTGAACATGTTAGCGTATCGACCGTTGTGTCCCCTGCCAGGCCATCGGCGGACCGAGGCGACTAGGGGTTACGGCGCGACAGCGTAGGTTGGCGTATCGATCGTTGTGTCCCCTGCCAGGCCTTCGGTTGGCCGAGGCGACTAGGGGTTACGACGCGACAGCATGAGTTGGCGTATTGATCGTTGTGTCCCATGCCAGGCCTTCGGTTGGCCGAGGCGACTAGGGGTTACGACGCGACAGCATGAGTTGGCGTATCGATCGATGTGTCCCCTGCCAGGCCTTTGGCTGGCCGAGGCGACTAGGGGTTACGACGCGACAGCATGAGTTGGCGTATCGATCGTTGTGTCCCCTGCCAGGCCTTCGGTTGGCCGAGGCGACTAGGGGTTACGACGCGACAGCGTATGTACCTCTTGGGGTGACTTCCGTGGTGTCTACTTCTTGATGGTGACTATAGAGGGGATAAACACTTTGATGGAAAAATTGAGTGATTCTTCATTAGATGTAAACCTGCGTTGGGGTGCCAACAATGGTTTTGGACACCTCCGCCGCTACACAAAGTATTTCCTGAGATTGTCAGTGTTCCAATGGCTCATCAGAGGCACACCTTCCATGTCGGTCAGACGGTATGTACCCGGCCTCATTTCTTCAACCACTTTGTAGGGACCCTCCCAGTTGGCCGTTAGTTTACCATGAATGTTTCCTTTGTTGGTGGCGGCCGACTTTCTTAGGACCAGATCCCCCACTTTCAAGTCCCTTTTGTGGACTCTTCGGTTGTAAGCTCTTCTCATTCGGTTTTGGTATACCGCCAAGTTGAGGCGTGCTGTATCTCGGCTTTCTTCAACTAGGTCTAGGGAGGTTCTTAAGCCTTCCTCATTTTCAACCGGGTCAAAGGTGGCCGTTCTGAATGTCGGCACTGTTGCTTCGACTGGCAAGACTGCTTCGGACCCGTAGACTAAGTGGAACGGATCGCACCCGTTGCTTCTTTCTCCGTGGTTCGCAGGGACCATAGGACGCCGGGTAGTTCATCTGCCCACCTTCCCTTTAAGTCTTCAACTGTCTTCTTCAAACCATTGAGGATTGTTTTATTGGCTGCCTCCGCCTGTCCGTTGCTCTGTGGGTGACAGACGGAGGAGTATGCAAATTTGATACCGAGTTCTTCTAGCCAGCTCATTATTGTGTCACTCCAAAACTCTCGGCCGTGGTCGAATACCATGACTTGGGGTAATCCAAAACGAGTTTTGATATTTTCCCAGATTACCTTTCTTACGGCTGCCGTCGTCTTTGCAGGTACTGCTACAGCTTCAACCCATTTGGTGAAGTAGTCAACGGCGACGATCAAGAACTTTCTTCCGCCGGATGCCGTCGGGAATGGCCCTAGTAGATCCATCCCCCACTGTGCGAAAGGAAGGGGATTAAGTACCGGCTGCAGGTCTCGGGATGGCGCATGTATCACCGGAGCATGCATTTGGCAGTTATTGCACTTTTTGGTCTTGGCTCTGGAATCCGCAAGCATGGTGGGCCAGAAGTAGCCGGCTCGGAGAGCTTTGTGGGCTAGTGTTCTTGCCCCCATGTGATGGCCGCAGATGCCTTCGTGAATTTCTGTCAATATAAGCTCCGCGTCGGTTGGACCGACACACTTCAAGAGTGGCCTTGTCACGGACCTCCTGTATAATTCTCCTTCAAACACCAAGTATCTTGCTGCGATCCTCTTTATTTTCTGTGAGAGACTGCGGTCCTCCGGTAACTCATTCATCAGTTTGTACTTCATTATCGGAGTCATCCACGTCGTCTCGGCCTCTATGTCGCCCACCATGCCGATGGTCTCAGTAATGCTTTTGGCATTCCTGATGTCCACCAAAGACGGTTCGTTGATATTCTTGATGGTTGAACTGGCAAGTTTTGAGAGAGCGTTGGCTCGGTTGTTCTCAGACCTGGGAATGCATAGTATTTGGAAGGATTTTAACTTCGAAGTGTCAGCTTTTACCCTTTCCAGGTATCTTATCATCCCATCGTCCCGAGTCTCGTACTCTCCTCTGATTTGATTAGCCACTAAGAGTGAATCTGTTTTCAAAACGATGTGCTCTGCCCCGGCAGCCCTGGCTAGCTCGACTCCGGTTATCACCGCCTCGTATTCGGACTCGTTGTTTGAGGCCGAGAAGGTAAACTTCAAGGCGTACTCAAACTCGTCCCCGTTTGGGCTGATGATAAGTATGCCGGCCCCTGAGCTGTTCGTCGTGGAGGATCCGTCGGTGTATACCTCCCATACTCCGGGGTTTTGTTCTTCTTGGTATGTGCATTCGGCCAGGAAATCTGCCAGTGCCTGTCCCTTTATCGAGGGCCTCGGTTTGTACTGAATGCCGAAGCCGGATAGCTCTACTGCCCATTTGATGAGCCTGCCTGATTGCTCAAATTTTTCCAATGCTTTCTCCAACGGCTGGTCGGTTAGGACCGTCACGGGATGTGCGTCGAAGTAGGGTTTCAGTTTCCTTGCAGCGACGACGACAGCGAAGGCAGCTTTTTCAATCAGCGGGTAATTTCTCTCGACGGGCAGCAATGTGTGGCTGACAAAGTAGATTGGGTCTTCTTGCTTGTCCTCTTCTCGACGATTACAGATCGACCGTGGCCGAGGTAACTGCTATGTACAGATATAGCGTCTCCCCCAGCATCGGTCTGGATAGGGTCGGGAGAGTATGCAGATGGGCTTTCAGTTGTTTGAAAGCTGTGCTCTGTTCCTCCCCCCAGCCGAAGTCCTTATTCCCCTTCAACACTTTGAAGAATGAGGTGCTCTTGTCGGCTGACCGAGAGATGAAACGGGCTAGAGCCGCCATCCTCCCGGTCAGCATCATAACCTCTTTTCGATTCCTCGGCTCCGGCAGATCCAGGATTGCTTGGACTTTGTCTGGGTTGGCATCAATTCCCCTGGCGCTGACAAGTACGCCGAGGAACTTACCTGCCCGGACACCGAAGTTGCATTTCATTGGGTTGAGCTTCATCTTGTATTTTCTTAGTGAACAAAATGTCTCGTGTAAATCGGCCAAGTGCTCGCTGTCGGACTTGCTCTTTACAATAGCATCGTCGACGTAAGCCTCGATGTTTCGCCCTTTTTGATTTTGGAACACCTTGTCCACTAGTCTTGTGTAAGTTGCGCCGGCGTTCTTTAAACCAAACGGCATCATTTCATACATGTATGTGCCGTTAGCAGTGATGAATGCGCATTTGGGCATGTCTTCCTCGGCCATGAATACCTGATGATACCCTGAGAAGGCGTCCAACAGGCTTAGCATAGTGTAGCCTGCCGTCGCGTCGATTAGACTATCTATCCGAGGCAAGGGATTGCAATCTTTCGGGCACGCTTTATTAAGATTGGTAAAATCTACACACATCCTCCACGCCCCCGACGACTTCTTTACCATTACAACATTAGCTAACCATTCAGGATAAGTACAGGGCATGATAAAGCCCGCCGCCAGTAGCTTATCTACCTCGGCTTTGATGGCCTCATCCTTCTCGGCTGAGGAGTTCCTCATCCTTTGCTTGACAGGGCGAGCGGTGGGGAGTACGTTCAGCTTGTGAACAATTACCTCACGGCTTACGCCTGGCATCTCGGCCGCTGAGTAGGCGAATACGTCTTTGTTCCTCCTCAGCAGGCCTAGGAGAGCGGCCCTGAATTTTGGCTCCAGGTTGACACCGATAGTCACGGTGCGCCCTGGGTCAATTTCCACCTCCTCGGTCTCGGCCCCCTCGACCATGCCAACGGTTGAATCCTTGAAGTCGCCCTCCTGCTGCAAGGATGGGCTCTTCCCCTTTTCTGACTTCTTCGCCACCTTGAAGGATTGCATGTTGCACCCTCTGGCGGACACCTGGACATTGACTACTTCGTCTTTTTCGTTCTTTGAGACGAGCTTATGCGCTTCCCCCCGGTCCGAGACATACATCAATGTGAGAGCCCGGACGGATACTACTGCATCGGCCTCGCTCAGGGTGACTCGGCCTATGAGAACGTTGTAGGCGGACGAGCCGTCAATGACCACGAACTCAGACATAACGTTCTTGGCCGCACTTCCCTCGCCGAAGCTCACCGGCAGCCTGATTGACCCCAGGGGTACCAGGCCGGCCCCGGAAAAGCTGTACAACGGGTTGGTGCAGGGACTCAAGTCTTCAACCTTCAGACCGAGGTTGAGAAAGCATTCGCTGTACATGATGTTTGTATAGGCGCCTGTGTCAATCAGGCACCTCTTCACCAGGTGGTTGGTTATGTCCAGGTGGACTACGAGTGGGTCGCTATGAGGGGCGATGACTCCCTCGTAGTCCTTCTTCCCAATAGTTATATCGGGGACGTTGGAAGCGGGAGTCGCTGTGTTGGGCACAAAGTTGATGGCCTGATACAGCTCGTTCAGGTGCCTTTTGTGCCCATGAGCGGACCCCCCGTTCTCATTACCCCCGATGACAACATTGATTACTCCTATCCGTTCGAAGACGGATTTTCTATTCGAATCGCCGGCATCAGTCTTTTGGCCTTTGGCGACATATTTGCCAAGGCTTCCCTTCCGGATCAGGTCTTCGATGGCATTCTTCAGATGCCGGCAGTCGTCAGTTAAGTGGCCGGTGTGGCCATGGTACTCACAGTACTGGCTCGTGTCACCGTCACTTCTCGGCCTGGGAGGTCTCTCCCACTTCTGACCCTCGTTTTTGCTCAGGGCGAAGACCTCGGCGGCAGATACGACCAAGGGGGTGTGGCCACTGTGGTAGTTTGGTCCTGAACTCCCCCCGGCGCCCGCCGAGTCTTGTTTCCTGGCGGATCTGTCAGATCTGGACTTATTATTGTCACGGCGTCTTTCATCCGGGTTATCCTCCCGGCGGCTCTTACTATATGAGTGCTCGGCCTCGCTGGGGCCCACCCAGGTTTTGTGGTAGTCTTCCACCTTGATGGCCTGGTCGGCCATTTTCCTGGC
Source organism: Silene latifolia (assembly GCF_048544455.1). Classification (NCBI taxonomy): domain Eukaryota; kingdom Viridiplantae; phylum Streptophyta; class Magnoliopsida; order Caryophyllales; family Caryophyllaceae; genus Silene; species Silene latifolia. The sequence continues at coordinate 27,900,884 of NC_133528.1, forward strand.
GGAGTCTAGTCTCTGGCCGCCGCACTTGATGAGCTCATTCTTTAGGTCTCCTCTCGGGAGGCCTTTCATCAGCGCGAAGGCTGCTAGTTCGCTGTTCAGGTCACGAATCTGCTGAACTTTGGCGTCGAACCTTTTCACGTAACTTCGGAGAGATTCACCTCCTTCCTGTCTGATAGTCAGGAGGTCCGAGGTCTCCACGGCCCTCCTCTTGTTGCAAGAATACTGGGCCAGGAACGTGTCCTTCAGGTCGGCGTAACAGTATACCGACCCGTCGGGTAGCCCCTTGTACCAACTTTGTGCCATCCCATGCAGCGTTGTTGGGAAGACTCGGCACCAGACTTCGTCGGGTTGCTCCCATACGGACATGTGAGACTCGTAAGCCTCGACGTGGTCGGTTGGGTCGCCTTCTCCTCTGTATGCTATAGGTGGTAACTTCAGCTTAGTCGGCACCGGGGTATCTAGGACGTAGGTCCGAGGAAATTTTGTCGACCACGTGTCGGACGATACACGGCGATCGGCTCCTCACATCCCTAGTCCGGCTCCGCTCCCCGTAGCGGGAAGGGCTTCTTCTCCGACTCCGGTGAGTCGGGCTTCTTCTCCGGCTCTGGTGAGCTGGACTTCTTTCACTCCTCTGGGGGGTGCCTCGTCGGCGCTGCGGTGACGCCGTCCTCTCGCGAGTGCGGGAAGGACTAAGGTCTACCACTAGCGCTCTGGGCTCCCCCGGCGTCTTGACAGGGTAAACTTCTTCCAGTGCTCCATTCAAGTTTCTTGGAGTCACGTTCCGGGCCCTGGTCTCCTGGACGGGTTCCGCCGCTCTTGTCGGTGTGACAGTGTGAGCCGGCGTACTAGCAATTATGTCCAGGAGTAACTTCAGCTTTGCTGCATCGACCACATGTCCCATGATGGTGACCTGGTCGGCGGACAGCGGTATATCTTGTTCCTTCGGCGTCCCGTTCGTCGTATCAGTGATACGGCCGGTGGGGGACTGCCCGATTTCTGAGTTGTGGAATGTGTCGTCTTGGTAGAATTTGTTTTCCACCAACACCTTCTCTGGTTGTTTCGACATCTTTCTTAGCTTTTTGGGTGGGTTTTTGTTGTTTTTTTTTTTTGTTTGGGAATGAATGTGACTAGCTTCTAGTATCTCGTCCCCACAGACGGCGCCAATTGTTCCGGGTGTAATTCCAGAGCAGTTATAAGTCACCACCCGTGCTTGTAGAATGACGTCTTCAGTTGAATCCTCCTTGCGGTCTCCTGAAACAATGAGCAAACTGAGGGCTCGGCTTTGGGCCGAGCGAACTCACTCCGACGCTCAAGTCAGTAACTTAGAGAGGTAAGTTGTTGTTACTTGGCAAAGTACGTATTGTAGAGAGATAAGGAAGATATTACCAGATGAATAGTGATTCTTAGGTTAAATTGTGGATCCTCTACTCAATGAGAGTAGAGAGGTATTTATAGACTTTCACCTTTTGTCACGTAGTGGCCAAGTGGCCAAGTGGCTAGCAGGTGGAAAGACTGATCTACCCCTCGGCCGAGGGACCCATGGCAGGCCGGCGGGCCCTGTTGACTCACCGCCGAGGGGTCTTGGATATGAGTTCGCGGATATGTGCCCCGGCCGGCAAGTTGCCGTGGCCGAGACACAAGAGACAGGCCGACAGGCTGCGTCGGTTAGGCTGTCTAAGCCGTTGACTTGCTGTGGATATCTTTGACCTTGCTCAATATGTTGACTGGTCAGCGGGTGCAGAATATGCCCCATCACCTCCATAATGGAGGAGTTTAATTATCTAGCCTTCCTTAGATAATTGAAAACTCCCGCATGAATTCAACTCCCGGATGTCAACCAAAATAAGTTTTGGACAATTCACTTAAATTGTCCATTTCACATGTTTGGTAAAGTCACGTAAAATTAATTTTTATATGACAACCAAACAACACCTAAGTACTCAAATACTCAAAGAGACTTGCAACAAAGTTGAACAAACCATTATTGGTTTCTAGTTCTAACAGAAGATGTACGATTACAAGCCGTTTATTCTTACTTGTGCAAAAAAGTATTTTATAACATCTCACAATCACTTTTCAATTATTACATTATGTTAACTGTTTGTAGTCTGTAATGTAATGGTAGAATCGATCAAACACTAAAACAATAAATAAGATACCACCATAAACCCATGTTGTATTAATTTATTAACTTTTTAGTTATATATTATCTATATATATGTATATGGAATTACAATGATTATAATATTTTGTTATGAATTACATACTCCTATTAAAAAAGGACATGTTGGATTAAGGAATGTCTTTATGCCTAATAAGGGTTGATTAGGTTAACATTCCACCTTATATACAACTTGATTTGGGCGGTTTAACAAGTGTTTAACAATGTTTGGAGATTCCAAAATATTAGGTTTACTTAGAATTGCTTGCATCCACTTTGGTTTGATGCATGAATTCATGTGTGCAAATGTGGTTCAATGCACGTACGTATATTTTTAGTAATCTACGACATACTGTATTTATGTATAAAATTGTTATAACTTTCAACATGACCAACACGTTCGTTTTTATTAGTTTCACCATATTAATGTACTACTTAATAACTTTTTTCATTCCTTAATGAAAAAGATACAGGGATTTCATTGCTCTATAAGGTGATTATCTAGGTAGCACCAAAACGGACATGGACACAAACACGATACGGACACATGAGTACATGACACGACATTCCTTGTAATTTAGGATAGCGGAGACGTTTTTTAAATTTAATAATATATATATATATATTTTAGTTATAAATGTTTGATTTTATTTTTGTAAAAGTATTTGATATTAAATTTAAATAAGTAAAAGTAAAACTTGGCCTTGATTAGAACTCGTTTTCATTTCCCAGTCAAACCCATATTCTAATCAATCTCTTTCGGCGGCTCATTTCTCGTGTAAAGAACATCATTCACCCCAAATGATGTCTAAGTACCAAGGACACGCATCGAACACGTGCCCAAATACCATGGACAAGCGTCGGACACGTGCCCATATAAAAGTAGAAAGTTAGACACGGTTTTTGTAGGTGTCCAACACGTTTAAGCGTGTGTCAAACGAATGTCGTGTCGGACATAAGACGACAGATTAAGAGAAGTGTCCGTGCTACCTAGGCGATTACAACCCATTTTGCAAATATGAAGGGAAATACGACGCATTGTAACTTATAAATAATTAATTTGGTTTATTGTGTAATTAATTAATACTCGTAATAAACATATTTTTTATATGATTTCAGAGGGCATTGTACAGATTGTTAAATATGTCTTCTTGAGAGTTTTATGACGTGCATGGTGCCATAATCATATACTCAAGTTACCCTTTTTTATATTATTATATTGTACTTCCTCTGTCCCGGTTATTTGTTGACCTTTTTTATTTTGGGGTGTCTCAGTCATTTGTTGTCCTTTCTATTTTAAGAATGAACTTGATGAGTAATTTGATCATTCTCATTCAATTTGTTTCACTTGTCATTTAGTTATTGGTCTTTTCCTCTTTCCTTGGTCTTTGTGCCAAAATGAAAGGACAACAATTGACGGGGACGGAGGGAGTATATAGATTTAAGGGTAATGTTAAATATAATTATTAGAATTGTGGTTTAGGAGTTAAAACCTTCTAAATTTTGTACAAAATAGGAATTGCACAAAATTGATGTAATTAATAGCAGTATTAGGTATTAATATAGGGCTGTATTTATCATTTTCGTAGATTTAATTATACACGCACATTCATTATGGTCCACTTGTTTGATTATTAGGTATTAACAACCATCACAAATGGTCTCCTTCCCTTTTCTTGGTTTTACGCCAAAACAAAGATAAACAAATGACTGAGACGGATGGAGTAGTATTTGATTTCCATAATGGATTTTTTTTTAAGAAAAAAGAATGCCATAATATACATAAATTAACTAAAAACTCAATAAATCGGTCTAAACTCTAAATAATCCATTTACTAATTCTTGATTGGTATTTTGTTTAATTTTGATGTACATTTTAAACCTTTATGAGTGCACAAAGCATATTTCTTAAATTGACATTAATTGACAAGCCAAAAACCTTGAGCTAGCTAGGCAAAAAGGTATTATAAATAATGACGGGCAAAGCACTTAAGAAATTAAAGGAATGTACAAATGTACAAAACAAACTAAAAAGGGGATTATCATTAAAAGGTGACTTAAATTCACATTTTCCTTTTATTATATGGTAAGTTTCAAATCACATTGAAAAAGGTTATAAACTCAGCAACTTTGTTAGTCTTATGAAAACAATGTTTAATTATCGATCACTACCTCAAATAAAAAGTGCACATACATTTGTTTGGAATTTGGACGGCTCTCCTTATGATATGAGAAAAAGCACAACATATACAGGCTGGCAAATTAAAGTTTTGCGCGAAATAGAGAATATGAAGAAGAAGAAAGTGACACCGATAGAGAGGACATCGTAGTACGTACGTACAATGCATGGGCGAAAGAAAGAGAAGAGTAATCGATCATGTTTAATTTCTTGCCTTGGACACTATAATTTGCCATTTCCATGCACTATTTTGTCTTCTACTCATTCACAATATACTTGCAATATTCTTTTATCTTTTGACCATAATAGAAATTTGATGCTTCTCAAGAAATGATTAAATTTCGGGTAAGATGGTTTTATATTAGACGAGAATTCCATGTTACGCGATAAGGATTGAAATTAAAAGCTCGTTACTATATTGTTTTTATTTATATAGATATATATCACGTTAACTAACAATCAATGAGAGAAATAGAGAATTGTGCTTGCACGCGAGTACAAATTAGAGGAAGCGAGAAATAATTGAGTAACATTTCTCGTGAAATTTTTACGAGGAAATTAAGTGAGAACAATAATTATTTAATTTAACTGTAATTTAAATATCACATATTTATGATAAGTGGAAATATAATGTTTGAGAAATTATCTACAGAAACAAAGCAAAATATAAAATGTGAAATTATATATTGTGAAACAGTTTAAAAAGAACATGGGACACTTGAATCTAATTAGAGGATTAAATCCTTCATAAATCAAGAGCAAATTAGGCCCGTTTTTTTTTCGACTTAATTTCAACTTTTATTCTGCTCACTTTAGTTTAACTCAGCTCAGTTCAGTTTAGCTTATTTCAACCTCTATTATATTCATCTCATCAAATTTTAATTTAGTCAGCTCACTTCGATTCAATTCAGCTAAATTTAGGCTTTGTTTGGTAAAACTGACTGAAAAGGTACCTGAAACTTGAAAAGGTACCTGGAACCTGATAAGGTGACTGAAATTAAAAAGGTACCTGAAAAGCTAGCTGAAAATTGGAAATTGATAAGGTAGCTGATTAATTGTAAAGTGTTTGGTAAAACTAACTGAAAAGGTAACTGATTTTTTATAAAATGACATAAAAGGACATTAATAATTATAATAAATTAATTTAAATAAAGGGTAAATATGTAAAGTAGAACATTTCAGCTACCTGAAACTTTAAAAAGCTACCTGGAGTAGCTTTTCATTTCAGGTACCTGAAAAGTCATTTCAGGTACCTGAAATAACTTTACCAAACAGCACTAAGTAAAACAACTACCTGAAATATTAGTCAAATCAGATTGCTTGGTCAAATCAGGTGTCTTACCAAACATAGCCTTAGTCTAAAAGAACAAATTCTTATACTCCCTCCCATTCATAATAAACCTCCCTATTGAGGGAGGGCATAAGATTTAAGGAATTGAATAAAAAATTGATAAAGTATTGTTGTAGGGGTAGATGATAGGAGAGAGGGTGTTGTAATTAAAGAAATTAAGAGGATAGATTAAGGAGTTAATTTTTCCCACCTTTTCTATAGTTCATAATGATTCCCTCCATATTTTAAACAAATGTTTCTGGTTTTTTTTCTCCTTAAAACCGGATAGATCACATTGCAAGAAAAGTGTGCAAAGTTCATTACAAAAGGTTTTAGATTACACATAATTAAAGTATATTATGGAGAAAGGCCTCCAATTAAACATAAATAAAATTACATTAGCTACTTATAAATTACATTAGCTTCACCTAAAAATGAAAATGTTAAAAAACTGAAGCTGTTAGATCAAAATGAAGAAGAAAGGAAAAGATGGACTTCAGATTTTTCTTGATTTCTTTCTAGCTTTCTTGATTAGCCCATACGAGTTGTCCTTTATGCCAAAAATCAGCCAAACTGTCAAGTGAATAATGCATAATCCAACTTGCCAATATTTGAAAATTGGCACCAAAATTTCACCATTCTCATTTTTGCGCCAAAACCAAAAATTAAAAAGTGTGCAAAGTTCATTGTTCTATAAATAGAATGATGTGTAGTTAATAGGGTTCATTTATAAACTAGCATCCAAAAAACAACTTTCACACCCAAAACAAACTATAAAACCAGAATCATAAACAAAATGTGCCTGACCAACTTAGAAAGATAAAAAATTATTGAATCAATTTTACAAAACAGCAAAAATGGAAAACCAGGGTATGGAGTAATGAAGAAATTGGCTGCACAGTTTTCAGTTGGTAGGAAAACTATCACTGATTTGTGGAATATAGCAAAGGAACAGAGGAAAAATTCCATACCAGTTAATGTCAGCAGCAAGAAGAAAGGTTCACATAAAAAGAGAAGAGTGTTGTTAGATGAAGAGAAGCTTGTATCCATTGATCTAGTACAAAGGAGCACACAAGAGACACTAGCAGAGAACTTGGGGGTGAGTCAGTCTACTGTAAGTAGATGGGTGGCAGCCAAGGAAATCAATTCACATACTAATGCACTCAAACCAGGTTTGACAGGCAAAAACAAACTTGCTAGAATACTTTTCAGTCTTTCCCATTTACAATATCATGAACTAACCAAACGAGTCATTTTCAAAGATCAGAGTAATATTGTTCACATAGATGAAAAATGGTTTTATATTTCCAAACCTACTACAAGGTTTTACTTGGGAAAAAATGAAGTTCCACCTCATAGAACTGTGCAGTCTAAACATTTCATACAAAAGGTCATGTTTATGTGTGCTGTAACAAGGCCTAAGTATGGGCCAAATGGTGAAGTTGTCTTTGATGGAAAGTTAGGTATTTGGCCATTTGTTCAAACGGTACCAGCAAAGAGAAACTCAAAAAACAGAGTAGCAGGCACATTAGAAACCAAAAACATTGAGTCAATAAACAAACAAGTAACCAAAGATATGGTAATTAATTGTGTGTTGCCTGCTATAAAGGCTAAGTGGCCTTCAGATTTGAGTAAGCATGTAATTATTCAACAAGACAATGCTCGTCCACATTTTACTAATAATGATCCAGATTTCAAAAAAAGCGATTCTAGCGAGATGGTTGGAACATTGAAATGACATATCAACCACCAAATTCACCAGACTTGAATGTCTTAGATTTGGGGTTTTTTAGGTCTATTCAATCTCTCCAACAAAAAAAAAATCTTTGAAATTGGATGAACTTATACACAACACAATCACTGCATATGAAGAACAAGATGTTCTAAAGCTTAATTATGTTTGGATAACTTTACAAGCATGTATGCTTGAAATAATGAAAAAGAAAGGTGGTATAGATTATCCTATCCCACATATGCACAAGTCAAAACTAGCAAAGAATTTGGTTTATTGCCTGAGTATCTCAATGCTGATATTGATTTAGTCATCAAATGCATAAGGTATATTCAGAATGTTGGTGATGCAAACTCTATAAGTGAATTAGTGAATTCACTTAGCAGTATATTACAAACAGATAATGGAGCAAGTGGCAGTGGATGCAGTAATGAACCAACAGGGGAAATTGACCCTGTTGGCAATATTACTGCACAAGCAGGCTATGGTGATGTTTTTGTAGACATGTGTGCATGTTATGAAGACCAATATTACAGGTAGAAAATGAAGTACATGTAGTTGATCAACTTATAGCTATGGATGTCAACATTATGCAACTGAAAGACAGGAAACATTTTGCAGCAAGTAAAAGATCAGGAAACATTTTGAATACTAACATTTCAGGTTGTTAATGATGTAGACACAATTGATCAACTTTTTGCAACTCAAAGATTTGAAGCAACTAAAAGATCAGGAAACATTTTGATGCATCTAAAGGACATGAAACATTTTGCAGTAACAAAAAGATCAAGTCTTTGTAATTTCAATACCAGTATGAACTTTGCACTACTTTCTAATTTTGTATCAGTTAATGGCATGGTGGATTTTAGCATTAAACTTGAGGTTTTCAGTTTTCAGCATAATAAACATTACTCCCATTATTATTATCCATACATAGCCTCTTCACAATGAAAAGTGGTGGCGTTATGCGTGTATAACAATATTGGTAAGCAATCAAATCCCCTCAATTTAAAAAATCATTGGGGTAGTTCAAATATATTGAGCAGAAATCAAAGTGTAAAAATTTATCATCATAAATCCATTTAAACGCAACTAAAAGTAAATCAAAGAATAAGAAATCAACCTCTATTAAGCATCACAATTATCATCATCATGAGATGATGCAGCATTAGAAGGATCATCATCATCAAAATACCCCTTATACCTGACACCCTGATCATCAACCTTCACACCCTGATTATCCTCATCTTCTAGTAAAACCCCAAAGGCAGGCCAATATTTACAGAGCTCCTTAATAAACCACCGTTTATACCCTGGAGTTTCACGCATCCTACCCCATCTCTCCACCTTCTTCTCAGATTCTTCCTTAATATACAGAGCCATCTTCCTCCTTTCCTCCTCAATATCTTCTTAAACCATTAAATCCTCCATGCAAGAATCAGGTACAACAGTATCTAAATCTCCAAGTGAATCAGGGACAATATAAGCAGAACATGCATAATCAACTGAGCTAATATCGCATGACTCATCAACAACATCAGATCTATTCGGCCTCTCACCCAGATCAACATCACCATCAGCAGAAATGGAACACAAATCGTTGTCTTTACCTTCATCGGACAAATACTCCATTAATGGTGATTGATGCGAGGATGAGAAAGATGAAGATGAAGCCGATTAAATTGATGGAAGAGTTGTTTTGAGAGAAGATAAGAAGAGGTTAAGAGGAGCAGATGGTTCTGGAAGAAAGAGAGAGATCAATGGCGGAAGAGAGAGAAGAAAGAGAGAGATCAATGGCGGAAGAGAGAGACATATACAGTTTTGAGGAGATCAATGGCGGAAGAGAGAGAGAGATAGGTCTAGGGTTTTTAGATGGGAGTAGGGTATATAAGGCGGGAGGGATTAGGGTTAATCAGGGGTTGGGCTGGGTTAATTTAATGTGTTGGGTAATTATGGGCTGGGTTAGTATTCTAATTGTATTGGGTAAGTATGAATTGGGTTGTAATAAGAAACATTTTATAAGGGTCATTTGGTCATTTTGTCAATGAAAACATTACCAAATAAGGAAATAGGGAGGTTATTGTGAATAGACGAAAATGGAAATAGGGATGTTTATTATGAATGGGAGGGAGTATATAAGATGGTTGACTCTTGTTATTGTTTTATACCCACAAGGTGACAAGGATCTCGTGCTCGTAATATTAGTAATCATTTCATGATTTTTTTTATTGTACGTAACAAATTTTAATATCAAATTATTTTACTACTTAACGACTCTTAATCATCAATTGGTCTCCCTTGTGACGGGTTACCATTTGTGGCGGATATTTTGTGAGATAAAATGGTAACAAAATGGTTTAGTGGAGAAAGGGGACCACATGAATAGTGTTGCAGAGAGAGAAAAAGTGGGTACTTTGTGAGGTAAAATGGTATCCGTCACTCAAGAGTGACGGATATGTGCCGTCACAAACAAGAATTTGTGCTTAATCATTTACTCTCTCGTCCAGGTTATTTGTTGTTCTTTTTTATATTGGGGTGTCTCAGTCAATTGTTGTCCTTTCTATTTTAAGAATGAATTTTATGAGCAATTTGATCATTCATACTCAATTTGCTCCACTTGTCATTTAATAATTAGCCAATTCCTCTTTCCTTGATCTTTGTGCCAAAACAAAGGATAACAATTGACCGGGACTGAGGGAATATTTCTTTTCGATGTTAGATTTTAGAGAATGATATAGTATTGCAATTGCTTGGTTGATCTTATCTCATCAATTAGCATGTGTGTATATTTAAAGATAGCTAATTACTTTTACACAAATTCTCATTATAGACGGACACTATCCGTCAATACGTCCCACCCGTCTATACCAAGACCTATTGTTACTTTTAACTCGTAATAAATTGAATATGATTCTGACATTTGATTATTGAACGACGGTATAAGTTAAGTAGCTACACACAATTTGAGTGTCACGCCCATGATTTCAATGTAGATTGAGTATATGTGAACGATCTACGAAATAGGATAATAAAAGTGACATAAATTAAGGTTCTTTTTTTTTGGGCTAAATGGATATGAATTGAGCTAAATAGAGTTGAAGTGAGTTAAAATGAATTGAAATTTGTTTAGATGAATAGAGTTGATGTCCTGTTCTTTTTGATTGAAAGAAGCTGAATTGAACTGAGAGCCTGAGAGGAGCTTAACTGAACTGAATATATAGAGCTGAGCGGACTGAATGAAGCTGAAATAAGAGTTATTTATGAAGAAATTAGGAGAACTGAACTGAATGAATAAGCCACTGAAATGAGCTGAAAATGAGCAATTTCAGCTCATTTCAGCCCAGTTTAATTTAGCTCATCTCTTCACAAATTAACTTTTCTCGGCTTCATTCACTTCAGCTCCATTCAATTTAGTTTAGTTCAGCTCAACTTCATTCAGTTCAGTTCCTATTAGCCGAAAAGAACAAGGCTTAAGTCTTTGGAAGACTTTTAAAATTACTTGATACTCCTTCTGACCCGGTTATTTGTTGTCCTATTTCATTTTGGGGTGTCTCAATCAATTGTTGTTCTTTCTATTTTAGGATTGCGTTTGATCAGCAATTTGATATTTATGAGCATACATATAACCTACTATGTAACTAACTAGGTTGTTAGGTTGTTACATTTCTGTTAGTCGGTTAGAGTAGTTAGTTATCCACATCAGCAGTGGTTGTTAGGAGTAGTTAGCAGCTATACATTACTATATATATCAACTCTCATGTATTGAATCATTCACAAGTTTTCACAATAATCAAATGTTCAGTTTCTGATATTCTCTCTCAATTCTCTCTACATTCTCCTCTCATAATCTTCATCAATATTGAAGGTTCACATGGTATCAATCGCCATTGTTGAACGATCCTCATAAAACCACAAAGCTTCCGCATTAATCTTCATCTTCTTTCTTTTTCTTTTCTCTCAAACTTCTTCTAAAAATGCCTGAGGTTACAGAAACACCAGAATTTTCTCAAGATTCTTTCTACTCTCCTTTGGATGATCCACTTTTCTTGTCACCAAATGATCAGCCTAATCTTCAACTCACTGCTTATCTCTTTGATGGTAACAACTTTCATCAATGGCAGCGAGATGTAATACAAGCTTTGGTTTCAAAGAACAAGGTGGGGTTCATTACTGGAGATTGCAGTGTTCCTGATCCATCTGACAAGAGATTTAATCAGTGGGTTAGATGTGATCTCTTGGTTCTTCGTTGGATTCTTAATTCAGTGTCCAAGACTTTAAGGGATAATTTGCAGTATGCTGATTCTTCCAAGGCTTTATGGATTGAGATTGTTGAGCGCTTTGGACAGCTTAACATTCTTGAGCTCTATGATCTGAAGAAAACTCTGAGCAATCTGGTTCAAGAAAATCTTTCTCTACTGGAATACTACAGCAAGATAAGGTCACTTTGGGAGGGCATTGACAACATGGATCCTATGCCTACTTGTACGTGTGGGGTTATGTCTAAGTGCACTTGTAATATCATGAAGCGGCTTCTTGATCGAGAAACACAAGCAAAGTTGATCCAACTGTTAATGGGATTGAACTCAGGCTATGAACAAGTTCAGACCACCCTGCTATCCATGGAGCCTTTACCTCCAATAAACCGAGCTCTGGGTATGCTGCAGAAAATTGAAAAACAGAAGATCATCAATGATAGTGCTTCTAAGTCTTTGGTTGAAGGTGCTGCTTACAATGCCAAGAAGAGATTTTCTGATAATGCTCCTACTGATGAGTCCCAGCAGAAGAGATTCAAAGAAACATCAACAGAATTTTGTACACATTGTGAGAAAAAGGGTCATGACATTGCTGATTGTTATAGACTCAAAACCTGCACTTTTTGCAACATCAAGGGTCATATTCAAGAGCGTTGCTACAAGTTCAAGGCTTTCAATGCTAGAAAGAACAAGGGTAAAGGAAAGGGCACTGGCTTCTCAAGGACAGCTAACAATGCTTATACAACCTGTTCTGATCAAGATGATGAGTATATTGATGTTACACCACTTGAAGATCATTCTGCTCTTGTGTCTCATACCAATGGGAAGGCTGCTGCTGATCAAGTTTATCCAGACATGGTGCAAAACATTGTAGATTCAGTGACTGCTAAGGTTCTTAAGGCTATTTCTGATAAGACAGCACCTGAGATTACTCCTCTGCAGTCTTCTGTCCATTTTGCAGGTATGTCTGCTGTTAATTCTTTGTCTGTTACTTTTGATTGGATTATCGACACAGGGGCATCAGATCATATGGTTTCCAATTTGTGTTTGTTATCTGATATTAAACGCCTGTTAAAGCCTGTTCATGTGTCTTTGCCTGATGGTACAGTTAAGGTAGTTCACAAAGCAGGAACAGTCAGGTTAACTTCAAAGATTATTTTGAGCAATGTGTTGTATATTCCTGATTTTAGGCAAAACTTGTTATCTGTTGGCAAGTTCATTTCTGCTACTGGTTTGATTGTTATATTCCTGTCCAATTGTTGTCAATTTCAGGACCCTTCAAATAAAGAAGTGGTGATCACAGCTAAGAGATATGGTGACCTCTACAAGTTCAGGATGCCACTCTCATTATCATCTATAGGAATTAATAAAGTTGTGTGTAATTCACTAGTTCAGGAAACTGTTCATTCTGTAAATAGTTCAAAGAACAAAAGTACTAATGTTCTGTTGCTTCATAATAGGCTTGGCCATAGTTCCATTGATAAATTGAGGCATATGAATATAACATCTGATATAGCAATAAAAGATTTCTTTTGTGAATCATGTGTACTTGCCAAGCATCACATTCTTCCTTTTCCTAGAAGTAAATCTTATGCTCATAATTGCTTTGATTTAATACATGTAGATGTTTGGGGGCCTTATAGAATACCTACAATGTCTGGAGCTAAGTCTTTTCTGACTGTTCTAGATGATCATTCTAGGAACACTTGGGTTTTCTTAATTCATAACAAGACACAAGTTCCTGGTTTGGTTAAAGGATTTGTTAGATATGTTTCTACACAATTTAATAAGTGTATTAAGATCATTAGATCAGATAATGGTACTGAATTCTTTCAGGACCAATGCAAACAATTTTTTCAGTCTGAAGGTATTATTCATCAAAGAAGCCTTGCAGGTAGACCCCAGCAAAATGGTAGGGTTGAACGCAAACATAGGCATTTGCTAGACACTGCTAGAGCATTGAGGTTGCATTCTAATCTTCCAATTAAATTTTGGGGAGATTGTTTGTTAACTGCAACATATTTAATAAATAAAATGCCTAGCTCTGTCTTAAACTGGCAAACACCCTATGAAATTTTGTTCAATCAACAACCATCATATTCTGAGCTAAGGGTGTTTGGTTGTCTTTGTTATGGAACTATACCTACTACAGAAAGAGATAAGCTTCAAAAAAGGGCTAGGAAATCAGTGTTTATTGGATATCCATTTCATCAAAAAGGATACAAATTATATGATTTAGAGTCACATGTTATTTATACTTGTAGAGATGTCATATTTCAAGAACATGTTTTTCCTTATAAGTGTAACATGTTCATTACAGACCACTCATCAGCTTCTTTACCTCTTGTTGACATACTCCCTGATATACACCAGGATGGTCAAAAGAGGACTGATAAACAGCTGGTTAGAGAGGATAATAACTGTAATAATCAGTCCAGTTCATTAGCAACTGATAATATTGGTAGTATGGCTACTGAACATAATACATCTGATAGTATCCCTGATTCAGGAAATACTGAGGACACCACAGTTGTTGTACCTCATACCAGGAAGTCAGGAAAGCCTAAAAAGCCTAGTGTATTGTTACAAGGTTTTCATTGCCCACTGAAAAATTACAGTGTTTCACAACCTTCTGCTCTACATGTCAAGGTTGTCAATAGTTTACCTAATTTTGATAAAGAATATGTTATGTCTTTATGCAATGTTGTTGAGGCCCATGAACCCTATTCCTATAGTCAAGCCAAGACAGATCCTAAATGGATAGAGGCAATGAATCAGGAATTGCAGGCTTTGGACCAAAATGAGACATGGGATTTAGTGTCTCTACCAGCTGATAAAAAAGCTATTGGTTGCAAATGGGTGTATAAGATTAAGCATAAGGCAGATGGATCCATAGAAAGGTATAAAGCTAGGTTGGTTGCCAAAGGCTTTAATCAGATTAAGGACAAGGATTATAAACATACATTCTCACCTGTTGCTAAGTTTGCAACTGTGAGAACACTCCTTGCCTTAGCAGCAATAAGACAATGGCCTTTACATCAACTTGATATCAATAATGCCTTTCTCCATGGGTATTTAGATGAGGAGGTCTATATGAAGCCACCTCCTGGCTATTCACAAGCTAAGTTAGGGCAAGTGTGCAAATTAAAAAGGTCATTATATGGTTTAAAACAGGCATCTAGACAGTGGAATCATGAATTGACCAAATTTTTATTAAGTGTTGGCTTTGTTCAATCAAAGCAAGACTATTCTCTCTTTACTAGATATAATGAACAAGCACACAAATTTCTTGTTTGTCTTGTCTATGTTGATGATGTTCTCATCACAGGAGATGAGTTAGCTGATATTACATTACTAAAAGCACAATTGCACAGTCAGTTTACAATTAAAGATCTCGGTCCTATAAGATACTTCCTGGGATTGGAGATTGCTAGGAATGATAAAGGGATCCTACTCAACCAGAGAAAGTATGTCCTAGATATCCTGAAGGACACTGGTTTTGAGGACACTAAACCTGTCTCCTTCCCTATGCAGAAGGGACTCAAGCTTTCTACTGACAGTGGTGATTTATTAAAAGAACCAGAGTTATACAGAAGACTCATTGGTAGGCTTTTATATCTTAATATGACCAGGCCTGACATTTCATTCACTGTCCAACATTTGAGTCAATTCCTTTGTCAACCACGAGAGCCACATTTACAAGCAGCACAACATGTCCTTAAATATTTGAAGGGGACAATCAATGTTGGTCTCTTTTATCCTGCAAACAGCTCCTGCCAGTTACAAGCTTATTCTGATGCGGATTGGGCTACTTGTGCTTTCAGTTCTAGGTCCTTAAGTGGTTATTGCTTATTCTTGGGTAAGTCTCTTATCTCTTGGAAGACTAAAAAACAACAAACTGTAAGTACCAGCTCCACAGAAGCCGAGTACAGGAGTATGTCCTATACCACTGCAGAGATTGTTTGGCTCACTGGTTTGTTGCAGGATTTAAGAGTCCAAATACAGCTGCCTGTACCTCTCTTTTGTGACAATAAGGCAGCACAACATCTCTCCCAAAATCCCGTCTTTCATGAACGAACCAAGCACCTCAATGTTGACTGTCATTTTGTGCGTGACAAGCAACAAGAAGGCCTGCTGCAGACACAACATGTTGGTTCAAAACAGCAACTAGCAGATATAATGACTAAGCCTTTGGGAGCTATGGATCATCACAAACTTGCACTCAAGCTTGGCCTTATTTTTGATCCCTAGTCCAGCTTGAGGGGGGGCTATGAGCATACATATAACCTACTATGTAACTAACTAGGTTGTTAGGTTGTTACATTTCTGTTAGTCGGTTAGAGTAGTTAGTTATCCACATCAGCAGTGGTTGTTAGGAGTAGTTAGCAGCTATACATTGCTATATATATCAACTCTCATGTATTGAATCATTCACAAGTTTTCACAATAATCAAATGTTCAGTTTCTGATATTCTCTCTCAATTCTCTCTACATTCTCCTCTCATAATCTTCATCAATATTGAAGGTTCACAATATTTTCCACTCAATTTAGTCCACTTGTCATCTTATTATTGATCTCCTCCTTTTTTCTTAGTCTTTGTGTCAAAATTAAAGGACAACAATTAACCGGAACGGAGGAAGTAGCTGACATACAAATATAATAGTGTTCTAGCTTAGCCTAAGCGGTAACACGAGGAAACACGAGAAAATGTTACATGTGATACTTTGTTTAGCTAAATGGTAAAAAGTAGCGTTTTTGCTATTTTGAAGTTCGAAATTAAAAAGTTGAGTTATTAAAGCGCAAAATAAAAATAACTTTTTTTTTTTTTAGTGGACTACTTAAAATTAATATGGATGAATAACATATGTGCCTTTGATCTTAGTTTATACGAAAATAATTTGATTCAAGAGTTAAGAGTTTAAAATTATGCTTTATCGAGTTTGAGTTTATTACAAAAAAAAAAACACTACTACTACACGTGAATAAGAGAAAACTAATTTTCTCTATGATAGGGGTCTATCAATCCATGCATTGCAAAGAGAAACCATTTAAATAAAGAATCCTCTTTAAAAGTTTGTATGATTTACTGATTTCCATGTTATTACGTGTATATTCGAGAATTATATTTATACAATTCAAAAATAATGAGGGCGAGTTTTACCGTTGAAGTAGAAAGTAAATGCATGTAGTATAAAGCTTTATTAATTTTTCAATCACTATAAGAAAATAACAATAAGCCATTTTTCATCATTATAGGTATAACACCCACCTTAGAAAACTAAAAAAATCAGCTCTCTCTCTCAATTAACCTCCCCCCTCTCTCTAAACAAAAAACCCTAATTTTTATCTGATCCGCCGCCTCTCCTAACCATCCACTCCCCCTCTTTCTCCCCCTACCATCGTCGGAGATGGGGTCCTTCCTTGACCCATCTCCGGTGATTAAACACGGTTCCTCTTCTCTGTGATCCCCTGTGGCCTGATTTTGCTCCATTTTCTTTCGGATCTTGCTTTCATTCCTGATCGGCCGGTGGGCTTGGATGGTGTTTCGTGTTGTCGTTCTGAGGTCGTTCTGTTCCGCGGTTCCCCTGTCCTGTCATCGAATGTGTTGCATGCAACCCAGGGGTGTCCCCCTCTCCCTCGTCCCTTTCCCCACCCCTGGTAAGTTACTGTGTCCTTGATTGTTTGTTCGTCTGGTCGATGAGTATAGCTCATCTTTGTGGTTTTTTCTGTTAATGGTGGTGGTCAAGGGACGATCTGGTGTTCCCCTCCCCCTCGCCCCCTCCCCCACCAGATCTGTCCCTTTTCCGGTTGTTTGTGTCGGTCTTCGGTGTCTTTGGTCAGTAGTGTTGCATGTGTGCCGATGGTCTGGGGGGGTCCGTCGGAATTTGGAGTCTCGGTGGTAAGGTGTTTGTTGAGGATGTTGTGTCCATGGGGATGGATTGTCGAGTCTGTTTGCTGATAGGTTGGAGCGTGGTCATGGGTGTTGGGGTTCGGGTTTGTATGTTTTGAGGCGTGTTGGGTAGGGTGGTTTTGGGGTTCCGGTGTGGTGTTGGTTGGGGTCGGAGGCGGTGGTCCTCTTGTCATTGTATGATTCATCTTGTCAGTTTGTTGTCTGCGTTTTCTCTTTTAATAACCTCCTTTTTTAGGAGGCTTAGTCGTATCTTTAGTGGTAAGCCAAGTCCTGGTGTTGGTGAGGTGCTTGTGTCTCAAGGGGTTCGTGTTACTCTTTGCTTGCTGGCGTTCTCGGTCCGTTTGTCCTATGATCAATGGGTGCGGTCTCTAAGGTGTAGGAGATTTATCTCCGTCGAGGGCAGACTTCGTTTTGCCTTTCATCTTTTCTTTCTACGTTCTTTTCGCAAGAGCGTAAGTACACCTGGTTATTGTCACTCCGGCGTTCGTATGTACCGACGGTATTTGGAGATCTTCCATGTTAATGAAGATGTTATCAACGTTCGTGACCAAGCTGCCGCCTTTTGCCATTCTACCACCGTTTATGCTGCTTACCTTAATGTTGTAGTGTTAATTTTAAAAAAAGATTATGTTATCTCGGTGTATGGCTTTGTAGTGCTAGATTTAGTTAAGTGTCTGGTGCTACTTAGTCGAGTAGCTTACTATGTACTATTTATAATGTAAGTTATTCACCTGTTGTCAAAAAAAAAAAAAAAAAAAAAAAACAATAAGCCATACATATGTACTCAATTCTTTAATTAATTGGTTCCAATTGCAACGTTCTTAATAATCAAACATCATCAATTCAATCACTATATTGGCCTTTTGGTTCATTTAAGCCTAATCCAGTACTCCATACAAGAAATCTGTAAAACGGATCTTTAAATGACAAACTTTTTCTTTAAGGATCATTGCTCTTATAGTCGTTAATAAATCCGTTTTACATAATTTCTGTGTAGTACAACCTTAGCTTACAGAAGAACACAAAATCTCCCTTATGACGGAGGGTATCCGTCGCAAACTTGCGACGGATACCATAAGGGTGAGAGACAAAGCACATGGGGTGGGTACCCACCTTGTCCCCTCTACCCATTTCCACTCACATATTACCCGTCGCAATATCCGACCCGTCGCAAGGGAGACCTACTGACAGAAGAATAACAACAAAAATTATTGAAAAGAAAAAGCCCTACAATGGCACACCTTACAGACTCGTAACCAAGTCATCATATGTTATTATGGATGGTTGCCATATATAGCTTGATGAGCTTCAAAACGATGAGCCCCATGAAATTTAGCAATGAAATCAGAAGCTTTACGGTCGATACCGGGTTCTCCGACCCAATAACCTCTATCTTCATCACTAGGGAACACCTTTCTTCTCGGACCGACGTCTTCCCAATAATTATTGTATGCTTCTAACTTCTTTGAAGCATTATTAGATCTCTTGGATTTGAACAATGAAAAAATTGAGAATGACTTTCGTTGCTTCTTGCTACCACACATTTCTATAGATTATAATTTTTCCCTTAATTTAATTTTAATATATGATGCTTATGAAATGATTATAGAGATGAAGGATGTTTTCTTTGTGAACATGTATGTTTGTTTAATTTGTGTTTTTATGGAGTACATAACTTGCGTGCATGTCTCTTATATTTATACTAGGAAGGCAATTAACGTGTGTTTGGACCGTTTAGTGGCCTTAGAAGGGGAGTGGGGAATCTAAGGATAGGGGCCTTTGGATCTATATTATAAGTACGGTTTATATTATATTGGATCATGATCTTAGATAGAGACCAATAAAGTACTATAAACTATCAAACAATACCCTAAGGACTTGCTTGGAATGAGAGTAATTATTAAGTGAGTAATAAAGCTAAAATGAACTAAAAAATGGAAGTAAGGGATAAGGATTAAAGATAGAAATGGAAAAATATAGTGTAATAGTCCCTCCATTAAGGGAGTAATTATTACTCACCTCCCCCACCAAGTAATAATTACCTCTATATAGAGATAATAATTCCTCCCTCACCTCCTCTTTCCACCTCCACAACCATCACAAAGCACCAATCTTCTCCTATCAATCAATACTATATATTAATTCCAGAAACCAAGGGACTTCCATGTAATTAAATAAATCTATACACATTAATTATACTATATAGTTTTAAATCGCTAGCGCCGTGTGATGGACCTGAACAAGGGACTTCAATGTAAATATTATATAGTTTTGGTTGAAAGTATAAATTTAGAGAGTATTAGAATATGACGAGTTTCCTTAAAATAAACGGGTCCCATACTCCCATGTATGGTATTAATTAGTATAAATATGTTAATTATTTAACATACATAAATATAATACTCCCTCCTATTCACAATAAACCTCTCATTTCATTTTGGCACAAATATTAAGGAAACACACTACCCCACCATATAATTAAATTTGGACCACACAAATACACTACTCCACCATACAATTAAATTTGGACCACACAAATACTTACCAAAAAAGGAAATAGGGAAGTTATTGTGAATAGACGAAAAAGGAAATAGGGAAGTTTATTGTGAATAGGAGGGAGTATAATATAAGTATATGTTATATTTTGGAAACTATTAAAAGGTAACTAAATCAATTCAGATTTCCAAAAAATATAATATTTCATAATTCATTAGATTTGTAATTTAATTAGTAAATAATAATGAATGCTCTTAAATAATATTCTAATCTAATATTTCAGATTTATTTAAATATATAACTTTAATACAACTAGATGATCAACTATTATGATAGTAATCTTCCATGTGAGTAGTAAAAGCAACAATAATATATAGCAACGGAAGTAGTAAAAGTCATACTAGCAGCAACGGCAGTAGTGAAATTATCAATAATAAATGCGGGAGTAGTGAAAGAAAAAATAATGACGGCGGGAGAAGTAAAAGTAATAGTAGTCACAACACATGTAATGAAAGTAACAGTAGGAACAACGAAAAGAGTGAAAAATTAACTAACAATTCGATTTTAAGAAAATATTAATTTATTTAAATATACGAGCTTGACAAAACTAACGGGTTAACCGTAAAAATAGCTGGAATAGTAAAACAAACAACACTGGCCGAAAAAGTAGTGAACGTAATAATATTAACAGGAGATGTAGTGAAAGGTAATAATATTAACAGCGGGAGAGGTGAACGTATCTCATAATTTGTTGATTAATTTTACCTCTCATCATAATTTCAATATATAAATTGTAAATGTATGTGTTAAACAAATTTAGAGAAATATATTTCATAGAAAATAAAATTTAAATGTTAAATAAAGGTAGCCCGGGCGTAGCCGGGCACCAAACCTAGTTTCTTCTTATTTTAGCTCACATTACTCCCTTAATAATTACACTCATTTCAAACAAACCCTAAGAGTTAAGGCGGGTCGGTAAGAATGAAGTATAGTGGCTAAAACTTGGGTAAAATTCCCGTGGAGCGTTTATGGCATGGGCATGTCTTCTAAAGTTCGAGCATGTATGTAATACTCGGTCTTTGGGATTGATCTTTGGAACTCCGTAGGACTAGTACTTGGACTTTATGGGAGCATGTGGACCCTTAGTAGGTGCGTATATAGGTAGCAAACCTTGTTTGGGGGTACTCGAGGTCTGTACTAGGCCAAGTGATGGGTACTCGGTCGAGTATAGGTCATACTCTATCGAGTGGATTGCACTGACCTACTCGGCCGAGTACAATACAATACTCGATAAGGGCCGGATGAAAGAGCAGCCTAAAGGGGATATTGATCATTATCCATCCCTAGGGTAACAGTGAAATGATTCCTGATTTGTGTGACGACAAGGGCCGGATGAAACATGTTTTTATTCAACGTGGCTGAAGTGTGTGACGTGAGGTTAGAGATTGTGACATGAGGTCGAGGGAAGAAGAGAAGTATGTCGCTGAGGAAGAAGACTAGGGTTTGCGGAAGCGATTTTTTAGGATCAATTTGACCTAGGAAGCTGATAACATGAAGGAATGTAATGTTTGGTTATTATTAATATTGTAAACTAGTATAAATACAAGTACAAACTAGATATGCTAAGTTAGTTACAATAAGATAATTTTTTTTTTAAATGAGCGCACTTATGTCGCATCTGAGAATTGAACCCCCAACTCCATGGTTAGGATAAGAGAACTCTTACCAATTTTGTTAACTCTTGTTCTCAATAAGATAACATTATTAGAGGTTAGCTAGTTAAGTGACTAAATCAAAAAGAAAAGTTAAATAAGTAGCCGTGTCATTAATTAACGGAAAAATTTGACGAAATAGAAGTTTAAGGTTACGGCAATGGTTAATGATAAAAGTTAGGGTACTACGTATGTTTCTAAAAGTGAAAGTGATATAGAATAAACAATGATCTGGAGTGCCCGATTGGAATTAATAGGTTTGCAGCGAAATTTACGTTTTTGTGTTTATATTTTGTATGAAAATAATGAAATAAAAAGGATATGAAGTGAATTGCTCTCCTTCCTCAAAAGAAACTCAAAACAACACACAACTAGGATAACGGATCTCGCTGTAAACCTCACAAGGTTATAGCTCAATCTATTATAACTTCAACCTTGCAAGAGTAAATAGAAATCTAATCTCGCAAGATTAAACTCAAAGATTTACAAACTGTAAACTTTTTCTCATTCTCAAACTCAACGTGTCATTAGGGTTTACAACAGATCTCTATTTATACTAATTCCATCTCCAAGCTTTCTTGGATAAAAAGATAAAAATAAAATAAAACTAAATAAAATAAAATCTACCCTCTCTAACTTATCTTGGATAATAAGCTAATAATAACTAGCAAATAAAATCTAATGTTAACTCGGGATTCCTAATATTTTATTTTATAACAAAATAACTAAAAATAATATCTAATTAGCAATCCACACAGCTGTAGGAAACCGTGTTCGGCTATACGGTATTGGGAACCGTCTTCTCTAGCTCTTTCCTTGTCGATGCCCTTTTGTACCCGCATTAGGAACCGTGTTCTCTAGCTCTTTCCTTGTCGCTGCCCTTTTGCACCCGCATCAGAAAGGATAACAGGTCCGTCCAATGGCAGGTTCAGAGTACTAGTGTTCTCAAAACAGGGGCCCAAAAATTACTGTGTTAAAATAACTACATATGGTTACCATTAAGAAGCATAAAAATCTCTTGACGCAGTTGTCATTGCACACTTGCTTAATTCATTTTTTAGGTTGAAGGCCTGTGTTTGATCCTTTGGAGCAACAAAATTCCTACTTCATAAATTTTATTTTTTCTACTTTCAGTTTTGTCATAAAAAATTACGAGAAAACTTCCTTTTTTATGGTGAATAAAATCACATTCAAATTTATAGTTTATAGCAATGTATTGGTTTATTTCCATTCATTATTTCAAAATTAATAATAATAATAATAAAAATATTCTTTTGTTATTTAGGGCCTCAAATCAATCAATCAGTACTATATATTAAATCCATAAATCAAGGGACTTCAATGCAATTAAAGAAAGTTATACAAATTAATTCTACTATATAGTTTTAAATCAATAGCACCGTGTGATGAACTCGATTAAGGGATCTCAATGCAAATATTATATAGTTTGGGTTAAAATTAAATTATATAGAAGCTTGGTAATTTTCCTAAACATTTGTAAGAGACTAAAACATGGTCAATTTCCTTAAAATAAAATAATTAATTAAGATGGTCAATTTCCTTAAAATAAAATAATTAATTAAGATGCTTGGTAATTTCCCTAAATATTTATAGAAGACTAGAAGATGGTCAATTTCCTTAAAATAAAATAATTAATTAGTATAAACATGCACACTTATGATATTAATTATTATCATCATAAATTATATATTAAATTTAAAATCTATGCAATTTTATTAAGCTTTATAGTTTATTAGATGTATAGAGATGTTAATTATTTAACATACAAAAATATAATAAGTAGGTTATCAATAATTCAAGTTTGATTCCATAATATATAATATTGCATAATTCTTTCGATTTGATTTAATGCATATATGTAATATATTTATATAAATATATAATCCTCTTAGAATTGCATGCCTAAGTAGTAAAAGTAATTTCGTCAGTAAAGAAAAGAATTGTAGTAACATTGGATATAGTTATATGATTTTTTTTTTTTGGTGAAAGGATATAGTTATATGATATTAATCACTCATTTGTAGTAAAATTAACAATGTTATCAGCAAGATTAGTGAAAGTAATAAAAATAACAACAGGAGTAGTGAAATAATCAATATTAATGCGGCAATAGTGAAAGTAACAATAATTAGGCGGGCGTAGTAAAATTATCAATATTAATGCGGCAGTAGTGACAATAACAATAATTAAGGCGGGAGTAGTGAAAGTAACAATGATTACGGGCAAGTAGTGAAATGCTATTACTATTATTTCATTGATAAGAGTAAAATATTAATAGCGGGAGTAGTGAATTTGTCTCAAAATTTATTTCATCGTAATTTTTTGATATGTCATAGAAAATATATTAATGATAAATTTATAGGTTATGCAACTTTAAGTAAATTTATTTAATGAAAAAAAATTAATGGTGAGTGGAGGTAGCCCGGACGAAGCCGGGAACCAATACTAGTAATATATATTAAATCTAGAAAACAATGGATTTCAATGTAATTAAAGAAAGTTATACAAATTAATTATACTATATAGTTTTAAATCAATAGCACTGTGTGATGGATCCCGTCGCAAATATAGACTTTGCGACGGAATTAGCCCGTCGCGTAATATCGTCGCAAAATTTTACGCTGCGACGGAAATTCCGTTGCAAATGAATTCCTGCGACGGATAAATGCGTCGCACGAATCCGTCACAAAAATTGGCCCTGCGACGGAAATTCCGTCGCAATTCACTGTTCATGCAGGCCACGTAGCCATAAAGGTCAATAAGAAAGTCAAAATTTGCGACGAAAAATCCGTCGCAAGGTACTGTTCATGCAGCCACGTGGCTGCAAAGTCAACAGGAAAGTCAAGATTTGCGACGGAAAATCCGTCGCAGGTCACTGTTCATCCAGCCCACGTGTCCTCCTCAGTCAAGCCACTAGTCAATATCTGCGACTGAAATTCCGTCGCAGGAAAAAAATTTCCAAGGGGTTTATAGCGTTTCCAGCTCCCCCAATTGCTTAGAAAGCAATTACATACGGTTTCCTGCAAACATACAGAAAATTCCAGCATTTGACAAATTCACAACTCGTTCAAGACGAGATTTCCAAACAACGTTTTCGCATTAACTTAAAATAAAAGGATTACATAAGTTTAGTACACAACAAACTTAAACTAAATAAGTGTTCAACAAAAAAAAGCTAAATAAGTCAATAAACCAACTAATAACTACTAATCAATACACGGGAGTAGAAGTAGGCCTAGCATTGTCGCCACCATCATCATCAAAGTCATTTCTAGCTTGAAATACACCTCCGGGGTTACAATTTTGAGTAGCAAAACCTATTTGGCTCAAGAACTCCTCTATTGCCGCAACCCTTTGAGATTGTTCGGCCTCGACTTGCTTAAGTCGGGCATTCTTTTTTGCGACTCTACCAACAAAACCCGGAGTATAAGGAGTAGAAGTGACGTTACCAGTCGAGCGGCGGTGGTGAGTCCAAATGTGTGGTGCTGCATTTTCCGCGCCAAATACTCTACCTTTCTTATCAAATCCTCCATGTTCTTCAATATAAATCTCATTATCATCGATGTTCTCGACCCTTTGACTTTGAAGCTGAGTTTTCTTTGAGAGGATCTTACCCTATATCTTTAAAAAACGAAAGATTAGATACCACCTACTAAATAATCATGATTGAAAAAATGAGTTAAATTAAATAATTATAGTAACTTACGAAGAGTTGACTGCCTGTTTTGGTTAACCATCCTTTTGTGCTATGCTTCTTTGACTTCTCCAACAACTGCAAAGCGGACGGTATTTCTCCTTTTCCATCTTTATCAACCTACAATTTTGATACTTGTTAAAAATAATTACTAACTTTAAATAAAGTTAAAAAAAAAAAAAGGTAATAAATTAAAAAACCAAGTGAAGAAATTACCATTGAGTCCATATATTGCAATGTGTTTTTTCGATCCATTAGGTGAGTACCCAACGCCTTCCCCTTCTCGTCACATCCCGACTTACGGTTAGCCGAATTCTGCTCCGATTTTCCCACGAAATTAGGTTCATCAAGTGGTCTTTTCTTCAATTTACGGTGCAACTCAACACTAATTCAATCCGGCTTTTCATACTCTTCCTTACGATAAGCTCGATAAATCATTTGTCGTAAATGGGTCTTCATGGCATCTTCCCAAGCCTTCTTAATCCTTGCCTTGTCGCGGAGATCGTAACTAACACGCCACTGTTCAATAAACAATAGGGTTAGAAAATAAACTTCATTGTACATAAATATAAAATAAATGAATAAAATACCTAATAATAAATTAAATGACAATTGCTAATACCTCAAACCAATTCCATCAATCCTTCTTTATAGTAGATGACGCCAATTTCCAATTAAGAGCATGTTCTTTGTTGTTGCATCCAATATTGTCCGATATCAAGCTCACAACGGATGGATCACTGAACCTGAAAAAAAAAATGACAATATATATATATATATATATATATATATATATATATATATATATATATATATATATATATATATATATATATATATATATATATATATATATTGATGGGGCATATTTCGCACCCGCCGACCGAGTCAACATCCGAGCAAGGTCAAAGATATCCACAGCAAGTCAACGACTTAGACAGCCTAACCGACGCAGCCCGTCGGCCTGTCTCTTAGGTCGCGGCTGGGACAACTAGCCAGCCGGGGCACATATCCGCGCACTCATATCCAAGACCCCTCGACGGCGAGTCAACAGGGCCCGCCGGCCTGCCATGGGTCCCTCGGCCGAGGGTAGATCAGTCTTTCCACCTGCTAGCCACTTGGCCACTACGTGACAAAAGGTGAAAGTCTATAAATACTCCTCAACCCTCATTAAGGAAGGGATCCAAAATATAACCTAAACACCTCATAATCTGGTAATATCTTCCTTATCTCTCTACAATATATACTTCGCCAAGTAACACATAACTTAATCCCTTTAAGTTTACTAACTTGAGCGTCGGAGTGAGTTCGCTCGGTACCAAGCCGAGCCCTCAGTTTGTTCATTGTTTCAGGAGACCGAAAGGAGGATTCAATCAAAGACGTCATTCTACAAGCACGGGTGGTAGCAAATAACTGCTTCGGAATTACACCCGGAACAATTGGCGCCGTCTGTGGGGATAAGCCAAAACACTACCTACCAAAGTTTTACAAAAAACAAGGAAAAGGAGAACAAAAGGTTACAGACATATCATTTGAAGCGCCAAAAGATGGCAGGGAGGAAAGGCTTAATAATTGGCCCCGACAGTGAAGCTATCCGAGATCCGGGTGAGCTCGGTGACGACCGCCCGTCTCCCTATGCTGTTGGTGCTCGCCACCGGAGACATCGCGACATCATCTTTGGTGGGCGACCCGAAGCCGATCGGTCGCCTTCGGCCGGGCCGCCTTGACCTCTCAGCCTCCTCCTTGGCCGCCCTCGCAATTTCAGCACGGGCCGCCTTCTCCGCAGCCTCCTCCTCCTCCTCCTTCTTCACCTTCGCCTCCTCAGCGGCCTTCGCCTCCACGGCCTTCTCTTTAGCTTCGAGCTTGTCATCCAACAGCTCGTCAAATTTTTGCCACGGAAAGGAGCCATCAAGAAAGAGCTCCCCTATCACTTCCCTGGCAGCTTATTCGGCCAAGTCCCGGTATTTGGCGCACATGTTAGGGAGAATCTCGCCTTGGAGCTTCTCAATGTCCTCCTCCCTCTGGGCGATGATAGCCTCCTTATTCCGAACCACCTTCCCCTGGGCCTGAAACATGGACTTCCATTCGTCCCTCTTCTTAGCATTGAAGTCGGCGACGGCCTGAAGCTTGTCACGCTCCTCCAGCAGCTTAGCGGTTTCAGCCGCCGAAACCTCAGCCTTGGCTTTCTCAGCAAGGACTGCCTTTTCAGCGTCCTCCCTAAGTTTTCTCTCAGCATGGACCGCCTTTTTAGCCTCAGCCTTGGTCCTCTCAGCTTCCTTCTCCGCAGCAGCGAGTTCAAGCCTGAGCCGCTCTAGCTGTGGGGCAGCTTCAGCCATGGCCTTTTCTTGCTCCACAATGAGAGCACCGGCCACATCAGTCCACTTTGACAGCAGCCTGGCCAAACTTAGGCCCTCCGACCTGATCTGGGCGGGGGTAGGCTTCGGGAAGGAAGAAACGACGGTGGCATCCTGACCACCCGTCTGCACAGGTCGCTTCTCAGCACGCCGATCAACAGTGTGCCCGGCAGACGAAGGCGGTTTATCTACAAAAAAATTCAATCAAGGCATCTGTGTCAACAGTCATGGACATACCAGAGAGCCTGTCATCAGGAACGCCTAATGAACCGGCTAAGTCTGAGCCACAGGTTAGATCTGTACCAGTCTTGGCCTTCTTGGCCGGAGGACCCGTTTCTTTGCCGGCCTCGGTAGTAAAGCAGAGAGACAGCGGTGGCGGCGGCGGCGATGGCGGAGCGAGACGCCGTCTCCTTTCTCTTACGAAAGAGAGGAGATTCCACTACCAAGGTGACCACCTCCTCGGCAGTAATATCAACGATCTCCACCGTCTCCTTTTGGACTGAAGGGATGGGAGGTGGAACTGATGTTGACGCCGTCGCCGCCGAAGAATTTGTTTTCCGCGTTCGGCGCGGTATGTTACCAGCAACCTTCGCCTGGGCCGCCGTCGTATCTAAGCCCTTCACCGCCGATCCATGAGATCATTTGGCGCCGGTCTGCGATCACGGGCCTGGGCCTTAGGATGCAAATCAATAACTGTTTTATCCTTGGCAAGCCCCATTCTCCGGAGGATATCCTCAGACAGGTCCGGGCCAAAATGGTCTGCAAAGGACACGAAGCAAGAGTTAATTAGAAGAAATAAATCAAAGTTCGAAAAAATAGAAACACTAAAAGCAGAGATGGGCCTCACACCGACCCCACTCACCCTGTGCTAGGGCCGGTATGAGGCCGACGTGGCAGAGCAGCTCATCCTGAAGAATGATCTGCGTCGGGGGAATCCATCTCTTCGGCACCCCATTCTTCTCCGCCTCAAAAAGCCTCATCGCCAGCTTCTCATCCGCATTAAGAGGGACCTTGCTGGCGTCCATCTTAAGCTTACTCCGGGTGACCCATTTGTCATGCTCCCCCTTACTCTCGCACCGCAAATTGACTTGGTGCTGGAAGGACCGGGGCAGCGGATAGTCATCTGGCACCTCAACGTATACCCACCGCGCCTTCCAGTCCTTGCAGGAAGAAAGCTTATCAACGGAGACGTACCCCGGCTCCGTCTGCACGCTGTACCATCCAACGCGACCAGGGGCTGACGGCCGAAAGTGATGAAGCCGGCGGAATAAGTTAACCGTTGGGACCTCCCCCTTGAAGAGGCAGAGCCACACAAAGCCGACTATAGTCCTAATGGCCAACGGGTGCAGTTGGGCCACGGCGACGTTCATGGCTCTAATTATGGCCATAACGTATTCATTCAGCGGAAACCGGAGCCCGTACTCCAAGTGCCGGATGTATACGCCGATGCAGCCCTTGGGAGGGCAACAGACGGCCTGACCCTCCTCAGGGATAACAATTTTGTATCCCCTGCCGAAGTAGAAATGGCCCTCGAAAAGTGTTTCGCCAGAACAACTGGCAAACTTGTGGGTCCAAGCACGGTCAGGGCAGACCTTACAGGCGTCGCCGTGATCCATGATGTACGGCCTCCCCTCATTAGGACGAGTCCTTCCAACATCATCACCGTCATCATCAACATCATCATCATCCTCCCAATCCTCCAGAACTTTTGGATCAACTTCAGGAGAAGGAGACCTAGGGCCCCCGGACCTCAGCGGGATGGCGGCTAGTGCCTCCTCTTCATCAAAACGCGACGGGGATCCCCCCGGCGCAGGGTTACTAGGTCCGGCATCAGCAGAAGACATGTTCACAACAAAAAACTTAACAATAAAAAGTTGGAAAATTTGTTTGTTTACCTTGAAGAAAAAGTGCTACGCCGAAGTAACGATTCTGAAAGCTAGAGAGAAGTTTCGTCAAAGAGGGCTAAGAAGAAGAAAATTTTTTGAGAAAATGAATTTGGAAGGCCAAATTCAGGGGCTAACTCTCCTATTTATAGGGCAAAGCCCACTCAATCCGACCAATCAGGGCAAAGCCCATGAAACGTCAACCAATCAGCAACGAGACACATGTCAAGCATGCAGCCATGAAATGTCAATCGACAAACAGTTACAAAGCTTCTTCAACACGCTCCTTGACAGAATGCTAATCGACGTATTTTCTTCAACACGCTCCTTGGTATCTACTTGCCCAACGGCCCGCTGATTCAACCAAGCTTGGCAGCACCGGCTGGGGGCAATCAAAAGCACACGGCACTCACAACCTCGGTCTCGGCCAGCGACACTTTCTTTTCCACATCTGATGTCCATTACACATCCATGCGGAGGGGGGATATGATACGGTACGGCCTAAGCAGAACCAAGCCGAGGTAGAAGAAGCCGGGGCAGAAATTTTTTCAAAACTTGCGCAGAATACGCTCAACACTCATCGAAGGTCCATACCACGGCATAGACTACGCTGGGGGCAAATTGATGGGGCATATTCTGCACCCGCTGACCGAGTCAACATACCGAGCAAGGTCAAAGATATCCACAAAGCAAGTCAACGACTTAGAAATGACCTAACCGACGCAGCGCCGGCCCGTCGGCTGTCTCTTGGGTCGCGGCTGGGACAACTAGCCAGCCGGGGCACATATCCGCGCACTCATATCCAAGACCCCTCGGCGGCGAGTCAACAGGGCCCGTCGGCCTGCCATGGGTCCCTCGGCCGAGGGTAGATCAGTCTTTCCACCTGCTAGCCACTTGGCCACTTGGCCACTACGTGACAAAAGGTGAAAGTCTATAAATACTCCTCAACCCTCATTGAGGAAGGGATCCAAAATATAACCTAAACACCTCATAATCTGGTAATATCTTCCTTATCTCTCTACAATATATACTTTGCCAAGTAACACATAACTTAATCCCTTTAAGTTTACTGACTTGAGCGTCGGAGTGAGTTCGCTCGGTACCAAGTCGAGCCCTCAGTTTGTTCATTGTTTCAGGAGACCGAAAGGAGGATTCAATCAAAGACGTCATTCTACAAGCACGGGTGGTAGCAAATAACTGCTTCGGAATTACACCCGGAACATATATATATATATAAATCGTTATAAAAATAATTAATTACGAAAAAATGACATACTTACCAAACGCCATCTTGCTCAAGAGAATCGAGATGAATTTTCTCAACTGGCTCATTTTGTTGTTGTTGTTGATGACCTGCTGGTATTTCTTCATTCTCGTTTTCATTTCCTCGGTTTCCTACATTACTACCACTACCTCTTCTTCGTCCCCTCGTCGCCATACAAACCAACTAAATTCTTCAAACATTGTTAGAAATCAAATAGTAGCAACAAAATAAAAAATCAAATAATAGCAACAAAGTAAGAAATTGGCAAAGTAAGAAATCAAATGATAGCAACAAAGTAAGAAATTGGCAAAGTAAGAAATCAAATAATCAAATAATAGCAACAAAGTAAGAAATTGGCAAAGTAAGAAATCAAATAATCAAATAATAGCAACAAAATAAGAAATTGGCAAAGTAAGAAATCAAATAATCAAATAATAGCAACAAAGTAAGAAATTAAATAGTACTCCCTCCCTCTCGGTCAAGTAATCAAATAATAGCAACAAAGTAAAAAAATAAGATTGAATAAAAAGTAAGATTGAATGAAAACAAACTAGATTTCATTAAATTAAGCCATACGACATCTACAGCTAATAGTACCAACAAAGTAATAAGATTGAATGAAAAGGTACAAAACATCTACAACTAATATAAATCCTAGTCATCATCATCATCATCATCATCATCATCATCACTTAAATTAGTGTCTTCGTTGCCTTTAAAAAGCGAATCTAATAAATCTTCATCATCATCTTCTTCTAAATACTTCTTCAAAGCCTCCTCCCCCAACTCTTCCTCATCTTCCTCCTCTTGCATATCATCATTCTGTACTTGCATTTCATCTCCTTACATTTCTTCTTGTTCCTCCTCCACATTTTCATTCTCATCTTCTATTTTAATTATTGTCAATGTTGTATCACCATTATTAACATCTTTTTGAAAGATAGATTCATCAGTAGGAGCATCAACTTGTGATATTGCCTTTATTTTAAATACTGCTGACCACTGATCTTTATCTTTTTTGATATTTGGATAAGGAGCATAGCAAACTTGTTCCACTTGATATGATAACACAAATGAGTCATATTTTGGAATTTTTTTGCTCCGATTAACATCCACAAGTTTATATTCCTTATGTACTTGCATTCCTCTTTCTGAGTTATCTATCCAATTACATTTGAATAAAATAACGTTGTAAGGGTTTTTCTCGCTAGTATAAGACAACTCAACAACTTCATTTAGAGTTCCATAGTAGTCAGCTCCTTCAGTCGAAATCACACATACTCCATTGTTAATTGTCGACTTTTCCAAATATTTCCCATCTATGAAAGCTCGAAATTTGTAACCATTAAGGAATAACGCTTACATGTTCTTACTTTTCTTGAAGGTCTATTTGCTAAGGCAACTAAAATTGGATCTTTTAAATTATTTACCTAGTATTAATGATAATGAACCAATTATTGACCAAATAATAATATAATGTAAATAAGTATTATAGAATATATATTATTTACTTACTGGACCTCTAAACCAGTCAGGGAATTTTGTTTCAAATTTGTTCCAAATATCCTCGGTTATAGAAACCTCAGGATATTCGCTTTTGATGTAATCCTCAAACAACTTATTCAAAAACGCCGAATTAAGTTTTGAATTAATTTTTGCATGTTTTACTTTTGAAACAACATTTAAAATTAAAATTTTTTTCACTTACCTTTCCCTACGTTTCAAATCATCAGAATCACAATTAGATAAAACATAGAGGTGTGCACGTTCATAATCGTTATCTTCCAAAAATCTTTCACGACATTTTCCAGAAGTAGTGTCCTCTTGATCTTGAAATAGCTCAGGCAAGGTAGAATACTTCGGCTTTTTGTGACCTATGTCAAGGTCTTTTGCCTTCGTGTCTATATGTTCTTCAAAGTAAAAAGAACAAAAATTTGCTATTTTTTCAAGCAAATATGCGTTGCATAATGACCCTTGAATATGAGCTTTATTTCCAATTTTTTGTTTCAAATGATTCAAGAACCTACAAAAAAATTGGTTAAGAATTAATTACATTAAGTAATAAACTTAAAAGGCTTCGTAAAAGATATTGATATTACCTCTCAAAAGGATACATCCACCTATATTGCACAGGACCACCTACTTTCACTTCATATGGCAAATGAATTGGCAGATGTTTCATTGAGTTAAAAAAGGAAGGTGAAAGTATTTTTTCCAATTTGCAGATTATCTCGGCAATATTTTTCTCGAGACTTGTTATTTTTTCAATTTGTACTGATGAAGTGCACAAATCTCTGAAAAATTGACTAATCTCAATTATGGCATTCCACTCATTTTTTGGGAGAAGGTGCCTTAAAGCAACCGGCAGTAAACGCTCCATAAACACATGACAGTCATGGCTTTTCAAGCCATGTAGCTTCAACTCACTCATATCGACACATCTTCTCAAATCTGAAGCATAGCCGTCTGGAAACTTTAAATTACATATCCAATCACACAACACTTTCTTTTGCTATTTTTTCAAAACGACTGAATCCACCTTTCGTGACCTTGAACAAAGTTGTAACATGTCTTTTTGTGCATTTGGGTTCAAGGTTGTCTTATCTTTTCTATCCATCACCGTGTGAATTAGTTGTTCGAAATTTTTTTTCTCAATATGCATGACATCAAGGTTATGTCGAATTAGTAGTGTGCTCCAATATCGAAGCTCCCAAAAAATACTTTCTTTCCACCACCCAATTCGTTTCGCTTTAACCGTTCTCAATTCATGGTCAGATGCATCCACGATTTTTGGTAAATCTTTCACACATTCTCACACTTGTTCGCCCAATAACCTCGTTCCAGCAACATCGTTCTCTATTCTTCCTTTTCGAAAGTGGACCTTATCCTTGCGAAAAATATGATCAGTGTCTAAATATTGTCTATGACAATCAAACCAACTCCATTTTCTGCTATGTTGAAGCCAAATCGATTTAGTCTCTTTTTTCGTACAACATGGACATGCATTCTCACCAGCAGTTGACCAACCAGATAACATGCCATAAGCAGGAAAGTCGTTGATCGTCCATAAGAGTGCGGCTCTTAAGTCAAAGTTTTGTTTCCTAGACACGTCATATGTAAACAATCCCGTGTCCCACAATTGCTTCAACTCGTGAATTAGAGGTTGTAAATAGACGTCAAGGTTTTGTTTGGGACTCTTTGGTCCAGGAATAATTGATGTTAAGAACATAAATTGTCTTTTCATGCATAGCCAGGGTGGTAAATTATAAGGAGTAAGCATCACCGGCCAGCATGAATACAACTTCCCGAATGGCCCAAAAGCCGAGAAACCATCGGTGCAAAGTCCAAGTCTAACATTCCGAGGCTCAGATGCAAAAGAAGGATGAAGATGATCAAAATGTTTCCAAGCCTCACTGTCAATTGGATGAGACATTATCCCACTAACACGGGGGTTTTCATAATGCCAACGCATTTGTTCCGCGAGGTTTTTTGTGGCATAAATTCGTTGCAAACGTGGTCCTATTGGGAAATAATTTAAGAAATTTTCGGGGACCCTTTTGCCATTTGCATTCTTTGCACTTTTGTACCTAACTCTACCACATTTTCTACACTTGTCAAGAAGAGCGTCGTCCATCCAAAAAAGCATACATCCATTAAAACATGCATCTATCTTTTCATGAGGAAGTTGTGTTAGAAATCTTGATCTCTTTACTCAACATATTCATATATGTTATAATTTTAATTTAGTCATAAAATTAAATGGTGATCTTATGCATGCAAACAAAATATAATTAAGGAAGAAATCATCATCTTACATTGATATTTTCGGATCAAAGGGCACAAGAGAGTTCTCCTACTTTCTTGTTCTTGAGCTTTCCTTAATTGGATGAACAAGGATTCAAGAAGAGAATCCCTCCCAAAAGTATTATACCCAAGATAACAACTTAATAAAACTAATATTATTATTACTATAATAATACTAATTTTGTATAAAAATTGACCCAAAAATATTTTGGTCTCTCTATGAAAACCGGTTAAGAGAGAGAGAGGAGAAGGAAGATTTTTATCTTTCTAAAACTTCTTATTTTTAGATAGTATTTGAATAATAAATCATACACTAACAATTTGTAGTGTATAAGGTAAAAAGATGAGAAAAACCCATGGTTTTTCTCCTCTTAAAACCGGGTGGAATGGGGAAGGGAAGGGAGCCAATGCATGAGCAAGGTGCTCTTCACAAGAGGCACTAGGGTTGCATGGCTAGGTCTAGAAGGAAATGATTATGTTTACCACTAACATAATCAACACAATACCTTCCTAATACTCCTCTTAATTTCGGTTTACATGGATAAAATGGATTCCATTTTATCTTTGTCAAATTGTCAATTTGTCATATGTCACATGTCATATGTCACATAAAATTGTTATGTATTTTTAACATATTAAAAATCAACGTATTAATAAAAATACGTCATATACAAAAATCGACTTAGTAATTCATAATTACTCGTACCAAAATATTTTACCAATTATAAATCACAACATCTTGTATTTATAATAATTATTCATTCAAATGCAATTGTTTCCTTAAACAATAATTTCATCTAGGTAATGAAACAATTCGATTACTTAGACCGTATCTTATTTAATCAAATTTCAATGAGACACGTAAATATTACTTCCAAAATCGTCCGTCAATTTGAGTAATTTAATTAACCCGTACCGTCATACGATCAATTAAATGATCAATTAAGTGTGTTACCCTTTAGGTATGACCTAAGGGGATCAACTGATCACCACCGTCGCACGACAGTAATGTCAAACTCTAGTAAGCCAATCATTACCGATATGTGTGGACCAGTTGACAGTAAAATATTACTTCCCAATTGTATTCTTTAAAATGAGATTTAAACATGTGATCATCATGATCAACAGTTGTGATCGCATTATTGTCGGAGGACGCATATTCCAACAAGTTGAAGAGCTTTGAGAACATTTTTGGTTTCATAGAAGTTACGCATCAAAATATGATTTTGAGGAATAAGGTCTCCCATGAGTGACGTGAAACTATCTACACATTTATGGGCTAAGTTGAATTCACATTTCAGAGTGACAAGCCTTGCAGCCGACTGTAGCAATGAGAGTCGACATCCCTCGTAGACAGCTGACTCGGCACGTTTTAACATTTGAAAAAAGGCTAATATATTGGGATTTGGAGATTCATCAACCACCTCGGCATTAAGAGCTTCTTCCCTAATTTGATCAATGCTATCGCGCAACGCATCCTCTACCATATCCCTATAAGGATTGTCAGAGGGCATTGCCATTTTCTCTTCCTCAACGGGGAATTTCTCTCCGTGACACACCCAATCATAATAGTTGTCACAAAAACCCTTTAGACCAAGGTGTTTTCGTACTTCTTGTTCAACTAAATACTTTTTATTTTTCACTTACTACATGGACATCTAATTTCTTTAATTCTAATGAATTCGTCTTGTTGCTTAACATAATCAATGAATTTATCAACCCCTATTGCGAATTCCTTCCTTAATTTTTTATTGGAATCCAACCTTTCATACATCCAATTTCGTTCTAATCTCTTCATTGCAAATCAACATATATATTAGTAAATAAAAATTATTAATAAAAATGGTAAGAGCATTCATAAACCCATCTTTGAATCTTTTATACAACAACAACAACCACCACAACCTGCAAAAAAATACTTTATGTATTGGGGTCCTTATCTCTCCAACCTAAACCCATCTTTGAATCTTTCATACCATTAGTAAATACCCATTTTTTTTCTTGATTGTAATGAGACAAAAATTCGGCAGCACTTCCTTACAGTTCTCCAAATACATTATTTAGAATGAATTGTCACTCTACATATGTATTTGGAGAACATTAAAGGAAATGTCAACCAAATTTTGTCTCATAACAATCAAGAAAAAAACGAGTAGTTACCACCTAAATGGCATAAAAGATTCAAAGACAGTCCCAAAACGGGGACTATTCAAGAATTACACCTTGTGTAATCCCTGAACGGGTACTAGGTCAAAAATATATTAACAATCAAAGATATAAAACATTATGATTTCACAACAACACAACCATAGGATAAATTAATATTTGTAAAAAAAAAATACATATGACACAATTTGGCTAAACTAAGCAAAAGTAGAGTAAGCATACTAAAATTGGTTAAAACATCCTAAATTGGCTTTTAGCTAAACTAAATTACCTTAATAATCCTAAACATTCTAAATTGGATTTTAATTAAACTAAATTATTTTAACAATCCTAAACTTAATTAAACTAATCATTCTCAAAATGATTTAAACATCCTAAATTGGCTTTTAACTAAACTAAACTACCCTAATAATATTAAATATCCTAAATTGTATTTTAATTAAACTAAATTATTTTAACAATCCTAAACTTAATTAAACAAATTATTCTAAGCATCCTACACTAATTAATCAAGCATTCTAAATTAGCATCCTAAATTATCCTAAACTAAGCATCCTAAATTAATCAAGCATCCTAAACTAAGCACCCTAAATTATTCTAAGCATCCTACACTAACCATAATTAATCAAAATAATAACCATAAAATAACCCTAATTAATCAAAATAAGAAAATTAAGTAAACAAACCTTGACTTAATTGAGACAAGGAAGTGGGGAGGTGGTCGGCAGCAGCGGCAGATGGCGGCGTACGGCGGCAACGGCAGATGGCGGCGTACGGCGGCAGAAGAAAAAAGGAAAGGAGAAAGGGGAAGGGGAAGGGGAAAGGGAAAAAAGGAAAGGAGAAAGGGAAAGAGGAGAGAGGGCGGCGGGAGTGGGGTGGTGACCGGAGTGGGGTGGTGGTCCGTCGGAGTGGGGTGTCGAAATTATTGGGGAATATGAAAGTATTGGGTAAAAACAATTGAAGAGAGATAGGGGAGACGGGTGAAAACCCGTCTATAAAAAAAGCCTGCGACGGAAATTCCGTCGCAACATTAAAAAAATATTTTCTCCCGATGAGCTGTAAACACTGTCATTATAAAAGGCTGCGACGGAATTTCCGTCGCAAGGAAAATATTATTTTAATATAGCGACGGAATTTCCGTCGCAGACTTTATTATTATTTTAATATTGCGACGGAAATTCCGTCGCAGACCTTCCCACCATGTCAGAAAATTTGGCGGTCTGGGAATTTTTTCTGCGACGGAACCGTCGCAGGTTTAAATTTGCTATGGGTTAAGCTTCCGTCGCAATGTGTCCGTCGCATCAAAACCTTTTTTTTGTAGTGTTAAGAGATCTCAAATCTCAATGCAAATATTATAAGCAAATTTAACAAAAATAACCCAACGTTTGTCAAATATTCTGAAAATAACCCAACCTTTTGATTTTAACAAGAATAATCTAACATTTGCTTTTATGTTACAAAAATATCCCAACATCTTACTTATATATATTTCCTAAATGATAATTTACTCATATATTAATTAATTCATTAATTCATTAACTTATTAACCATATATTAAGTAATTATATAAAATTATGAAAAAAAAATAGAAAATGGAAAAAAAGTTGAAAAATATTTCTAGTACTGTTCAAAATCCTAAAAGACGTAAATTATATGATTTTAAAAATTTTCGGATTCCTCAAAATTGTGAGTTTATTAAAAAAAATTATATCTCTCATAAGTATTTCTACTAATTTAAAATCTATCTTATTTCTTTTCAAAAAATTATATATTTGTCTTATTAATGAATTTTTCATTGCTTAATTAAGAAATTTATTTTTTTTCAGTTTTTTGGTTATCAATTTTTTTTGTATTTATAATCACAAAATAGACTTCAAAGATTCATGAAACTATTTTACAAAATATCATTTCTCAATATTTGGTAACAAATTGTGTAGGTGGGGTTTTGGGATATTTTTGTGACAAAAATGCAAAGGTTGGATTATTAATGTTCAAGTTAAAAAGTTGGGTTATTTTTGGAAGACTTATCAAAGGTTGGGTTATTTTTGTTAAATTCGTCAATATTATATAGTTTGGGTTATAATTAAATTATATAGAAGCTTGGTAATTTTCCTAAATATTTGTAAGAGACTAAAACATGATCAATTTCCTTAAAAAAATAATTAATTTTAGATGGCCAATTTCCTTAAAATAAAATAATTAATTAAGATGGTCAAATTTAAGGAGATGATTGATAATTTTCTTAAATATTTATAGAAGACTAAAAGATGGTCAATTTCCTTAAAATAAAATAATAATTAATTAGTATAAACATGCACACTTATGGTATTAATTATTATCATCATAAAATTATATATTAAATTTAAACTCTATGCAATTTTATTAAACTTTATAGTTTATTAGATGTATAGAGATGTTAATTATTTAACATATAAAAATATAATAAGTAGGTTATAAATAATTCAAGTTAGATTCCAATAATATATAATCCTTTTAAAATTGCATGCCTAAATAGTAAAAACAATTTCGTCAGTAAAGACAAGAATTGTAATAACATTGGATATAGTTATATAATAGTAATCACGCACTCATTTGAATAGTAAAAGTAACAATATTATCAGCGAGATTAGTGAAAGTTGTAGAAACAACAACAGGAATAGTGAAATAATCAATAAATGCGGCAACAGTGAAAGTAACAATAATTACGGTGGGAGTATTGAAATTATCAATATTGATGCGTCAGTAGTGATAGTAACAATAACTACGGCGGGAGTAGTGAAAGTAACAATGATTACAGGGAAATAATGAAATGTTATTACTATTGTTTCATTAATAAGAGTAAAATATTAATAGCGGGAGTAGTTAATTTGTCTCAAAATTTATTTTACCGTAATTTTTGGATATGTCATAGAAAAATATATTAATGATAAATTATGGTTTATGCAACTTTAAGTAATTTTATTTAATGAAAAAAAAAATTAATGGTAAGTAGAGGTAGCCCGGACGAAAATTTTATTTAATAAAAAAATTAATTTTATTAACCAAAATCCGTCAACATATAAAACAGGGCCTCTTAAATTTATTGGACGGCCTTGAAGGATAACATGTAGAAATCGCAAAAATACAAGGGTACTACGAAAAAAATTCCCCAGATTTTTTTCAACAACAAAAATTAACAATAACCTTAAAAATCTATATATATATATATATATATAAGAGAGTTTTTTCGAGCGATTCTAGAGCGTCCACATCATCAAAAATTAATTTAGGAAAGTTTTATAAATAATATTTTTCACATAAAAAATAAAGTGGAGAATCTTTTAATTATTATAATATCTATATTTCCTATTTTATATTCATGAGAAGTTTCTAATTTTTATATAAAAACTTTGACATTTCATTTGGCAAAAAAATGTTGTTATAAAAATTATGAAGATAATATAATTAGATTCGTGGTAAAAAATGCTTTCATTAGAGTATAGATTTCATATGATTTACACACACGAGTATTAAAGATGGTGTACTTCTTTTAATATGTTATATGTCCCACATTGAAAAACAATGTTAGTGTGTTGATTATAATATGTATAAATTATAGAATTGTCCCACATCGAAAGATTAACATAAGGTGGGTGATCCTATGATTATAAATAAGAGTCATCATTGGAACCTATATAACAACCAAAAACCTTTTGAGTCTCTTCAGTATTGTTTTGGAAAGCTCTTAAGAGTTTATATCATTATCTTCACAGTATGATATATTAATATTTTTTCTATATTATGTACTATATTCAAATGATGTTTATAACCTTTTTATAAAAACTTATACATTTCATTTGCCAAAAAATTATTAGTAAAAAAAACGTACGAATATTAATAAATAGTATTCCTTCCATTCAAGACCAAATACAACATTTTCATTTACACACTTGCCAAGACACAAATTACAACGTAAATATCTTTAAGTTTACATTATAAAAAATTTAAAAATTTGATATTCTCATTGTACTTTATAGGTGAAGCAAATAAAATCCTACATGACCATATTTTGTCTTACGTATTGCAAGGAATCATAAAGATTTTATTCGTTCATGAATAGTGTAAAAAAAAGGAATGTTGTATTTGGTCTTGAATCGAGGGAGTATAGTATTTGCTCTTTATTATTAACCTAAGTTAGATGTCGAATTATGTGCGAAAAAGATGGTGTATTTCTAAGTATGTTATTTGTCCCACATTGAAAAATATGTTGGTGTGGTGAATATATTATGTATAAATAATAGAATTGTCCCACATCGAAAGTTTAGCATAAGGTGGATGATCATATGATTATAAATAGAATAAATCTTTAGAACCTAAATACCAACCCAAAACCTTTTGAGTATCTTAAGCATTGTCTTGGAGAGCTCTTAAGAGTTTATATCATTATCTACACGATATGATATATATATATATATATATATATATATATATATATATATATATATATATATATATATATATATATATATATATATATATATATATATATATATATATATATATATATATATATATATATATATATATATATATATATATATATATATATATATATATTATATATATATATATATATATATATATTATGTCCAAGTGATGTTTATAATTTTTGTATAAAAATTTATACATCTCATTTAACAAATTGAAGTAACATAATTTTTTTTTTTTGAAAAATTATATAATTAGATTCGTGGTAAATAAAAGTCAGCATTAGAATATAGTATCATATTAATTGCACATATTTTAATTACGATAGGAAGTTAAAAAAAATGTACTATGCGAATATTAATAAATAGTATAGTATTTTCTTATTATTATTAAATTGGGTTAGATGTCGAATTAGGTACGAAAAAGATAGTGTATTTGTAAGTATATTGTTGATCCTACATTGAAAAATAATGTAGGTATGGTAAATATACTACATATAAATAGTTAAATTGTCCCACATTAGAAGATTATCATGAGATGACGTATCACATGATTATAAATATGAGTCATATTTGAAACTTAGGGGTATCAACCCAAAATCTTTTGAATCGCTTGAATTATCTTAGAGAGTTCTTATAGAGTTTGCATTAGCGGCAAACCTTAGTTACAACAATACTATACAGATATTAATCACGTAGATATTTATAAAAATGATTATATATTACTATATTAGTGATATTATAATGTTTATTTTAAGACAATCGATAGTATACTAACTTTATTTAAGACAAAATCATAATTAAAAAATAAAATGGATGTTAAATATACATAAATTGGTTATTAACGTGTCATATAATGATAATCTCGGCAATAAAATAGAAAATTTATGAATTATAATACAATCAAGTGTTGCATAAAAAGATTTTGAATCAACAAACAAATCAATAATGAGCTTTTTTAGTTTGATAAATAGTAGAATTAAATATTTTTAACTTTCAAATATAAGTAATTATTATGACTCATGGGTTCACCAAGTGTATTTAAAAGGAGCTGACTGGAATGACTATAATCCCACTGGAGATGTTATTAGCTGGGGTTGGAAGGTCATTTGTAGAACTAAAACTAAACTTTCTCATGGATACACAAATCATCAGTGGACTTTGGATCCTAAAGGATACTCAATCAGCAGTGGATATGAACTTATAAGAGCAAAATTTCAGAAAGTGGTATGGCATAAGGTTCTTTGGAATAGCTGGTGTATTCCCAAACACCAGTTCATTGGCTGGTTGATAGCTCGTGAACGCCTTCAATTGAAGGATAAATTGCTGGCATTAGGCATTGTGCTTGATGCAACTTGTCTGTTATGTGGGGAAGCAGAGGAGAGTCATCTTCATTTGTTTCTTCAATGTAGATACAGTCAGAGGATCCTTACTGATATGGCTGAAGTCTGCCATGTCTCGTGGCCTAATTCTAATCTGATAAACTGGATTGGAGTGTGGTGGGGGTCCGCTCTGAGAAGAATATTATCATGTGCATTGTATTAGCTGCCTTTTATCAGATCTGGATGCAAAGGAACAAAGTGCGGGTTGATGCTTGTCTGTTGAGGCCTGAGTACGTGACAATGCAGATCAAGAAGGAGGTGAAGATGAAGTTGGCTACTAAATCTATCCAGGGTTTGAATATAAATGATGTAACTTGGTTAAATTTAGTTAGCTCGTCATTGTAAAACCTTTTATATGGAGTTTAGAATTGTTGATGTTTTAAAACTGGAAT
This sequence comes from Silene latifolia, assembly GCF_048544455.1. Lineage (NCBI taxonomy): Eukaryota > Viridiplantae > Streptophyta > Magnoliopsida > Caryophyllales > Caryophyllaceae > Silene > Silene latifolia. The sequence continues at coordinate 27,944,085 of NC_133528.1, forward strand.
AGCTTGTAATAGCTCGTTTGTGCTTAATGAAATTCTTACATTTCATCAAAAAAAAAAAAAAAAAAATTATTATGACTCATTATATTTGAGTAACTAAAACATATCATAATTTTTAACCAATAATCAAAATCGCACCAGAAAAAGAAAGTATTTTGCATTTGTTTATACATTTGATTGCTCCCTCAATTACATCTTAAAAGTCGTGTTTGAAACAAAATGTAATTTAAATCATATCATTTGTACATATTTAATTATGACAAAAAAATGGAAAAAACGTACGAATATAAATAGATAGTATAATATTTTCTCATTATTAAATCGGGTTGGATATCGAAATAGGTGCAGAAAAGATGGTGTACTTTTTCGCGTGTTATTTGTCCCACATTGAAAAATAACGTAGGTGTGATAAATATACTACATATAAATAGTTGAATTGTCCCACATCAGAAAATTATCATAAGGTTGGTGATTTTAAAAATTAATTTAGGAAAGTATCATAAATAATATTTTTTGATGTAAAAAATAAAGTGAGAATCTTTTAATTATTATAATATTTATTTCCTATATTATATTCAAGTGATGTTTCTAATTTTTATATAAAAAAATTTTACATTTCATTTGGCAAAAAAATATCATTAAGAAAATTATGAAAATAACATAATTTGATTCTTGGTAAAAATGATATCATTAGCGTGTAGATTTCATATAATTTGTACATATATAAAATTGTGTACTTCTTAGTATGTTGTTATATGTCCCACATTGAAAAATAATGTAGGATTATAAAAATAATAATAGAATTGTCCCATATTGAAAGATTAACATAAGATATAGTGGTCTTATGATTATAAATATGAGGTATCCTTGGAACTTAGGTATCAACCTAACATCTTTTGCGTCTCTTAAATAAGATGTTTTGACTTTTGATCATATCTAAATAAATAATATAAGATGTAAATATTAAGACCTTATAACCATTTTTTTGGCTAAGTTAATTACCCCGTTGCAACGCACGGGCATCCAAACTAGTTACTATTGATAATAACAAGTACGGATAACACCTCGTAATTTGATTGTAAACAAACTTGCTAAAAATCACTAGTTTCTAGCTCGAATTAAAGATGTAACACATGCTACGACATTAAAACGAAACTATATATCGAACAAGATCGATAAGAGTAATAATAAACCGCAATATTAGACTTTATCGATCAAACATTAGAACAATCAAATACCACCATAAGCCCCATGTATTATTTTATGAGATATCACCATAAATAATTTAAGCCCCATGTATTATCTATATATAATACTCCGTTTACATATATATGAAATTATAATGACACATTTTTCTATTAAAAAAATTAAAAAAAGAACGTGTTGGATTAAGGAATGTGTCTTTATGCCTAATGAGGAGTGATTAGGCTAAAGTTCCAGCCTCCAACTTGACTTTGGCGGTTTAATAACAATCTTTGGAGATTCCAAAATGTTAGATCTACTTAAGATTGCATGAGTTGCATCCCTCTTAGTTCAATGTACGTATATTTATAGTAATAATCTTCGACATATGGAGTAATGTAATTGATGCCCCCGGCCCCTACCAAATCTAATTAATCTCCCTTAAAATAGCGTTGTTACTATCTGTTTTAAGTTTAAGACGGGTCAGGTACGCATTAATTGTGTATGGCTCTGTTTGGTACTTAACAGATTAATATTGGTAGAAACAAATTGGTCAAGCAGATTATAAATGACAAATTGGATTAACAAGTTTGACTAATATATTTCGATTAGTAGATTTAGTATAAGTGTTTGATAATTAACGGATTTGGTTAATAAATTGTTGTATCTATGTGAAAATGGTTGACGGATTCATATTTCACAATCTACTAATGTGAATATGCTAGGTGGAGCAACATATTGAAAAACAGTAGATTGAGCTTCAATCTACTCTTTTAATATGTCATTTACCAAACACTCAAAATATAGATTGATGAGTCAAATATGTTAAAAACCTTGAATATGTTGAAAGTTTACCAATCCGCCGTTTATCAAATACCCCGTATAAAAATACATAGGAAAAAAATAATATATATTTGTCTTATATATATAAATGGTATGAATGCATTAATGTATGATACTCGTTTTAAGCTCATGACGGATCATGCTATTTTAAAAGAAAATTTATGGTGTTTAAATAAAATTGCTCAATTTTCAACATGATCGGCACGTTGTAAGGGCATTAGCAATAGAGGTTTGTCAAAGGGTTTGTAGAATGATGTGTCAATTATTTTAGAGGTTTGTCTACAAACCCTTTATTGTTGGACATGGGTGTTGAGGTTCATGGATGAGAGGGGTTACAATATAGTATACAGGTTTGTGGAGAGAGAATGTGAGAGAAGAAATGGTATAGTGGACCATATTATGAACCTTGAAGAGATTTATCTATTGTTGGTATGAGGTTTGTAAATAAATGAGTTATATATTATCTTATGTAGCATGAGAACAAACATATTAAAAGTTCATTTATTGTTAATGTCCTAAGTGTTCGTTTTTCTTAGTTTGGGCATTGATTATAATTTAATGTACTTCATGATCTTTTTTATTCCTTAATGAAATGGATAAAGTGATTCGATTGCTCCATAAGGTGATTACAACACGTTTTACAAATCCTGGTGAAAGGGACATCATATCCATGTCATGCATAGAGTGATAATAAGTCGGGCAAGTACGAGTTTGGTCTTACTTGGCTTGTATTTATGAAACAAAATTCAAGATTGAGCTGAATTTGAATTCAATTCGAGTCCATATATAATTGTTCAATTTTTTTTTCTTTTGATAATTCTAAAAACAAGAATTGAATATGTACAAAAATATTAAACGAATCAATGAGATCATTTAATATGTTGGCACAATTGTATTTTTTCGAATCCCACCTGGTACCCCCCATTTTTTAAAACATGTATCTCTAAACTTAGTAAATAGTTCTTAAAATACCAAACTACCAAAAATTGAGTTTTCAGACAATTAAATTATATAAAGAAAATATGTTTACAATTGAGTAAACGATATTTAAGTTAATCGTATGACAAATTATTGTCAAAATATCACAAAAAAGTATATAAATAAACCTTTAAAAGAGGTGAATTAGTGTATTTTGAATATTTTAAGAGATTTTTATTAAAGTTTTAGAGGTATCAGTTTTGAAAAAACAAGAGGTGACACATAAAATCTTGAGAAATATGAGAATTGGCAATATATTACTCCAAGTAAATAGAATCAATAGATGGAACAAAAACATGGTGACCAAAATAGATTCAACCGATCTTATTTGCCCCCTCAAATCCGACGAGGACCAAACCAAATTGAGTTCTGTTTTTCCATCCGACATGGATTTAACTTTAACAATTAGTCTTGTTGAAGACGGGTCGGAGCAAGTGACGGATAATGTCACTCACAAAACGAATAGGGAGGACAAGGTGGGGTACCCTCATGTGCTTCCCTCTCTCCTCTATTTGGGTCATTTGTGAGGGAAAATGGTATCCGTCACTCCAAAGTGACGGATACGTGCCGTCACAAATGAGATTTTGTGTCTTTATAATTCAGATGACACAAACACCTTGTTTGACTCAATATCTTTAACTTAGAATAAAATAAAATAAATATATTTCTTTCGTGTAGGTCATTTGTTTACTTTTAGTTTTGGCACAAATATTAAGAAAAGGGAGACACCGTTCGTGGTGGTTGTTAGTAAATAAGTGGACATAATGAATGTGTAGGATCAAATTACCCATAAAAAATCTACCTAATATAAAAATAAATAAATAAATAAATAAGACCTAAAATAAAATAGGTAAAAAAATAAGGGGGCTGATTTATATCGACGACGTTTTAGTAAATATCGACGACGTTTTTCATAAAAAAGACGATGAATGCCCTTTTGACTTTATCTCTCTAAAAAAAATTCTCTCAAATTCAACTAAATAAAAAACAAAAAACAACAACAACAACAACAACAATTAACAATATGTCGGATCTCGATTCAACGGTATGTAAACAACTTAATCATTTGCTTAATTTTTCAATTTTTTTTTGCGCATCGTTCATTCTATTCGATAGTTGAATTAATTGACGTATTAACTTAATAGTAGCGAATGTTAGAATTTGTTGCGTAATCTGAAAAATGTCCCCTGAAAGATGAACCATGGCCAAAGTTGGAAACCAGCGTTGGACCACGGTCCAAGCGTTGGAAACCAACGTTTGCCCCACGGACCAAACATTGATTTCCAACGTTTGGCCATGGTCCAACATTGGATTTCAACGTTTGGCCATGGTCCAACGTTGGATTTCAATGTTTGGCCGTGGTCAAACGTTGGAATTCAATGTTTGGCCGTGGTCAAACGTTGGATTTCGTTGTTTGGCCGTGGTCAAATGTTGATTTTCATTGTTTGGCCGCGGATTAAAGTTGGTTTTCGTTGTTCGTCCGCGGTTGATCGATGAAAAGTAATGTTTTGCGCGTGTCGTTTATTGAGTCTCGTTGGAATTCAATGTTTTAGGCATGAATTACTCGTTTTTACATGTTTTTCTTTCGTTTTACGCAACTTATGTTGTTTATTAATCCTTTTTATTGTCTTACTATAGTCCTTATTGCTTGTAACAGGAATCGTGGGAGGATTTTGGCGAGAATCCAATTGATTACAACCCGTTGTTCGAGACTAATAAAGATTTCGAAACGCGTGACGATGCTTTCAATTGGGCTCAGAAAATCGCATTCGAGAATGGGTTTGCTTTGGTTAAAGCAAATAACGGAGCTAAAAATAGGAAAAAGAACGGGTTGTTGGCAAGTTATTTTCGATGTAAAAGACATGGTAAACCAAAAGAAACGGACGATCTTGAAAAGCCAAGGAGGTCGCAGAAGTGTTCATGCAAGTTTCGTATTCGTGCCGTTCAAAATTTCGTGTCTAAAAATGATAAAGAGACGGTGGTGTGGAACATTCTAACCTCCGAGGGTGGTGGACTACACAACCACAACGTAGCCGTTTATAAGGTCATTTAATTAATGATTTATGTTTTAATCATATAAGGTCACAACCACAACGTAGCCGTTTCGTATAAGTGATTTATGTTTTAATCATATTTTTAAGTGCTTTATGTAATGTCCTTGTATTTCAATTAATGAATGTTTTAATTAAATTATGTTTAAAGTCATTTAATTAAATATCGTTGCATTTACTTAAATACCGTCTCCAAACAATAATAAAAATAAAACATAAAAATTATCCATACAAAGACACTAAAAAAAACCATAAAAACATCATCCAAACATACATAATCCAACGAAATAGAAAAACATAAGAAAATGAAAAGAAACTAGTCATCATACACGTCTGCATAGTAAGGACGCAACCCCTCAAACAAATCCTCTAGAGTCTCTCTCTCGGTCTCCTCATCATCTTCTTTGGAAGACCGTCTTCAACTTACGACTAACGACTAGGGCGACTTAGGCTCCTCATGAAACTCGACAGCCGAAAATGGGCGGTGTGAGGGGGATAAAAGTAGGGGTGTGAATGCTCTACATACCAAGTCATGTATCCCTTAGTACACTCGAAAGGCATATATGCCTTCTTTGACAGGTGTCGGAGTTGTATGATGGATATCTCGGACATCCATGTCCTATCGGGCTCTTGCCCGAAATCCAGCCTGTAAGACCCGTTCGCGGGCCGAGACTCCTTCACCGCAATAGGCATCGAGGCGGGACATCCCGACGGTACCCAAACCGACGCATGCATCGATCGCTGGTACGGCTCTACTATATCAAGATGTCCGATAAAACCCGAGTAAAGCGATACTCGCAAGCTCCCGAGGACGGTTCCCGTAAGGCAACCATCGGACATGCTCTGCCGTAAGATCGTCCAAACTATGACGATACAACTGAAAAGTACGAGACTCGCCCTTACTCCGAGGCAAGTTGGCCCAACCCTCAACAAGAGGACGGTCCTCAAAACAGAATCCAAAGACCGGGTCGGAACACGGGAAAGTACTCGTATATCCACGCCGGAGTAACGGTAGACACCCACTAACACCCAAACTATCTCGGCGCGATGCCATCCCTAGCTGTCGGTACAAGTAAGCCAAACAAGCCGCACCCCAAGCATATGAACCAACCCGCTCAAGACTATCAAACAAGGGCAACAAGCGAGCGGACACCCTATCACCACTCTTATCCATGAAAAGAGTGTGACCCAGTAACATCAAGAGGTAAGCCCGTAACGAGTCATGCTCGTTCCCTAGGTAAACAACACGACTCAACTCCGATGTTAGTAAACCGCCATTCTTGTAGAGCGGTGGTACAACATCGGACTCAGGAACTCCATAAAACCTCGCAATCTTGCCCCGCAAACCACTGTCATCATCCTCGCCCGAACCGGCCACAAGAACCCGATCACCACTAACAGGTATCCCAAGAATATGCTGGACATCATGGAGCATGATACTAATCTCTCCAAAAGGCATATGGAAAGTGTTAGTATCCGGGTGCCACCTCTCGATAAAAGCACTAAGGAGGTTATCATCTAGACCGGTGGTAAAACACCCCTTCAAAACCCCAAGCCCGCTCGCCTCTACCCTAGCTGCAACACCCTCAGTGAGAACCATGTGCCTAATCTCCCTCGCAGCTTTCGGCCTCTCGTAGAGCTTGATCCACGACCTCATATTCTCCGGGTTAGGGTCCGACCAACTGTTGAACGCAACGTGACCACCAAAACTCCGTAGGGTGCTAATGTTCCTAGGACCACCAGGAACGGGCTCTCTCGGGATCCAAGAACTATCCCTACTCGGCCTCCTCGACCTATCGGTGCTAGAGGACTCTCTAACACTCGAGTAACGTCCTCTACTATCCCGGCCCAACTTCAGACTCAACACTCTCGGCGGTGCCGGGTTCGGTTGGACCACATACTCTCCAGCGTCCTCCTCCTCCTCCCCAGAACCGTCATCCGACGGCTCATCATCTCTATCATGCTGGTAACTACCAGCAACCTCCCGAGACCTCGCCTCCTCCGACTCGCTAACGACGTGACCGGGAGTAGGCATCATAACCATACCAGACGTCTCTCGAAGTGGGGGTGGCTGCTTGTGGGCCTGCTTAACTCGCAAACGACGCTTCGAGCCCGTAACATAACGCCCCAGACGGTCGTGTATGTTAGGCGGAGCCGGAGCATTCATGATTGCCTTTCCTCTCTCATTTCGATCTGCCATCTGCATTAGGAAATTGGAAGTTGTTAGAAAACACGTTAATCGACTAAATATCATATAAAGTAACAAAAATCGGCAAATAATAGCATAAAACACGGTTTTTTAAAAAAAAAAAATAATTTACCGCGGACAAACATTTTTTTTTTTTTTTGGACCGCGGTTGAACAAAAAAATCCCTTACTTGACGGTGGCTAAACATTTTTTTTTTTTTTTTACCGCGGGCAAACATTTTTTTTTTTTTTTTAACCGCGGCCAAACAACGAAAATGGATGTTTGACCACGGCCAAACCTCCAAAACCAACGTTTGACCACGGTCAAACGTGAGAATTAAACGTTTGACCGCGGCCAAACCTCCAAATCCCACGTTCCATCGCCCTTTAACGTTGGAATTCAACGTTTCACCACGCCCAAACATCCATTTCCAACGTTTGGCCGTGGTGACGGCCACAAAACGCATCAAATTCGCTCCCAATCCGATTAACAACAACTAATTTCGACTCAAAAATCAATCCCAATCAACTATATTTCGCAAACAACATATAACAATACCAAAATTTACATAATAACAACTAATTAACATGAATTTTAATAGAAAAACTAACAAATTCTAAACTAATTCAATTAATTTTAATAAAAAGCTAACACATAACCTAATTTAGTCTTTACTAACTAATTCATTTCTAAAACAAAATCCAATCAATTTAATCGATTTACAATAACAATAAGGGAAAGAAAACTATTTAATTTCAATTTCTAAACTAATTTAACAAAAAAAAAAAAAAAAAAAAAACGTACCTTTGTCACCGGCGGCAGGTGAGTGGTGTCGGCGGCAGGTCAGGGTGTCGGCGGCAGGTCAGGGTGTCGGCGGTAGGGCAGTGGTGGTAGAAGCGGCGGGGGTGTGGTAGTGGTGGTGGGTGAATGGATTGAATGTTGGTGGAAGTTGAATGTTGTTGAAGGTGAGTTTGGAGTTAGAGAGAATAGAGAGAAATGGTGAAGTGAGATAGCAGGGGCAAGGTCGTCTTTTTTTTGAAAAACGTCGTCGACGTTTACTAAAACGTCGTCGATATAAACGAATCCGGAAAAATAATTGGACGGAGAGAGTAACCAAATAGTAGCTCAAGCATGAAGTCACCGACTAGAACTCGAGATAACCAAAACAAATGACCAAACCATTTCCAACATGAACCAAACCGCCATGACCCGGCCCAAAAAAATTAACTAAGAATAAAAAAAATAAAAAAATGTAACCAAATGCTAGCTAGCTCAAGTATGAAACCGCCATGACCCGACCCAAAATAATCGAACATACACTGTTTGTTTCTTTCGTGATCTAGTGCAGATGTCGGTTATCCTAATTCCTAACCGATAAGGTACTTGTAGAGAGTCGTAGCCAAGATTCATGACTTAGCTGCTCCCTTTTCGATGAAAGGCACAATATGTAAAACAGCCCATCTTGCTTGTGACTTGTGATGGTAAATCAGATCAAAGTGAAAAAGTAGAATGCAAACAAGATGACAGTAACTTTTTCAGGATACACAGAGCACAAATTTGACTAATATTATGCAACAGAAGTAGACTTTGTTCAGATACTTGTGTTCTCAATTTACAGTATACAACTTCTAGTACTCTCCTATTACACATAATTACAAAGTGGTTGTACTAGCAGATGACTATATATATGGACTATAGTTAATTAAGCGGCTTCAGCAAAACCTAGCCGAAGATTACCATAGTCGAAAACAGTGTGATACGCTCCCATGAATACGTCTCCAAGGATCCTGAGAATCAAACAACTCGTTTCAGAACAAGCAAGATAAATACTAGAGAATGATATAGTATGTGTCCTTTGAGGAGGGAAAAAACATACCAAAGAGGGCCTCTTGGAGGAGGAACGCCGAATGCCATAAACCCGCTAATGCAAACCTCTGCTACATCTATTCCGGTTTTCATTATGTACTGCAACTTCAAAAGAGTCACTGTCAGATACTGGGATCAGGCACAACATAATAAGGATAGCAGTTGAACAGGAAGTTACTACTATTTGTTTTCTTATGAAATGAAGTCGAACCTGGTCAGGAGTTAGCCTGAAATGTTTATCGGCGATTGTAAATGTCACATCTGGTAAGTCTGAAACCCGGCTACAATCAACAACCGATTCTTGGTTTGGACTTGGTATGTTCTCACAAAGCTGCACAAAGCTAAACCAAGTCTTTGATGTGGTAATGAAAGCAAAATATATTCACGACTTTGTGACCAACAAACATTACCTTGTTTACATAGTGAATCACAACATCCTTGGTCTTAGATTGTTTTAATTGGTTTTGCATCCAAGCCACAGTCATCTCACAAGCAGTGCACAATAAGTCGATTCCAGATGTTGTATTCTTTCTGTTTTCTCTTTCTACCACTGTTTCAATCCCAGCGCTGCCAACAGAGAATAAGAGAATGTTATTAAGACTCGTGATAGCAGGGAGCCCAAGCCCTCCTGATCATTTACATTTCAGTACGTCTATCTTCAGGTTGCTCCGCTTGGCTCGATGCTATAGTGATAAATATTTCAAACTTGGGGTTAAGGATATTTTAAAAGAGAGGCTCGCCACTTTAGCACAAGCTATGAAGAGTTAGGAAGGTTCCATCCTTAGTTATTACAGACCGCATTAATTAATGACAAGTAAGAATCATGAAACATGAGTCCTAACCTGACATACTCAGTCCCACTGAAGATGCAAACACCAAGCTGAGAGCATACTTTATGGGGTTGTACCTGCATGGTTAAAACCAGAAACTCTCAATTGGAAATGTTCGTCAAATTTGGAATCAATCATCGTATACAGTTCTGCAGGTGCCAGGTGGAGTAAGGCAACTTTTTTAATAGCATAGATGCAACACAGTTATAGAGCAAAATTCAGTATTCCGAACAATGTAAACCGTTGTTCACTTCAGATACAAGTTGAGGAGGGTATTGCTGAGGGGGTCGGTTTTTGCTATGTGGAAAGGACTTTAATTTGACTAACATGAAAGGAAGTGGATGTGGATCCCTCAGAGAATGGTTTCGTGTATGTTCCTTGAAGATTTAAATTAAGATGTTCACAACTCCAAGGACAGGTTAGGCATACTATTAACACGCATGCATCAAGCAGAAAGGAAACAGAAACTGACCCCTGAAATCAAAAGATCCCATATAAGATCTCCATACTGAGAAACAACATCTTTGCACTCGTAGCTGAAGACACCTTCGGCACCAATAGCGTGATTGATTTCAGTAATAACATGCTGAAATTACAGAATCATAGTACTGATTAAGCAGACGGACTTGAATAATAGGCATTTCAATCAACCATCAAGAAGGCTTACTGTTGGGCCACCAATCAGTGATGTTCCTGAGTCCACAATAGCAGCACATCCCCCAGAACAAAAACCTGAAGCGATTTAGGTATAAGTTCCGATCAATCTCGTCTCAAGAAAAGGTTTTGAGCGGTGCTATTAAGGATTAAGAAAGATAACGAAAAGCCTCCGAGATAAATTGGTCGCAATGTTTCTTTGAATTTTCTTTTTAATATATTTTTGTGTCAAGGGAGCCATAAAATTTTGATGCTAAAAGTCAAACCCAGATCACGAGTACCACTAGTGAACGACTCTACCATTTAACTATTTAAGCTAGGTGACGTGGAATATTTATATTATAAGCACACAGAAGAAATTGCAGATGATCTTTTTATCTAAATGAACCTTTGGAGGGGCAGTCGAACAACTGTAAATTAAATAGCTTGATGTAAACTTACCTGTTGAGTAATTGCCAATTAAGAAATCATTCATTTCAAACTGCAAAACAAAAAATGAGATTAATCAATGAATGTACACAAAGTGAAAAGATTTTACTGACTAAAAGGACACACAGAAAATGAAGAATATGGAACAGTATGAGTACAGTCGGCTTTTTTTTTTTCCAGTTTCCTGGCTAACCTGCCAATAACCCTTTGTGGTTATAGGAACATAAGTATGCTTCCCCTTGAAATGTTTGGAATCAACTCCACCAAACACTATCTCCCCTCCAATTTCAGCTTCTGGATCTCTACTTATCCAAAACGAGAAAACTTCCTCGCTTACCAGTCCTTGTTCAACCATGTTATACCTGTATATATTATAATCAGTATCCAGGAGGTGATAAAAAATGCACAATGATTTTGTGAAGGGAAGCAAATTTCCAAATGAAACAAGATACGGAGCTTCAGGTTCAAAGTTTGGCATACCATACAGGAGTAACATTTTTTACTGAGATCTCTTGAAATCCAAGCCCTAATATACCATCAAACTTTCCAATTAGAAAAGCAAGGCTTCCTTCTCGAGTTGTTTCAATGAAAACCTGGCATAATAAGTGAACTTCCAGTCACGGTCACACAAAATGATAAGTCCTCTTTTAAACAGCGTACTTTCCGTTGACTCTATGCGATCAGCTATCACTAGGACCAAACTTTGACCACATTTATTGCATTAATATATTACGAAGTATTAACATAACTGAAAGATTTTATGAAAACCGATGTAAACGTTTTGCTATCGTATAATGTTTATATACTGTCGGAATTTTGAAGCTTTGATATCAAACGGGAAGAACATTGTGAAATAGAGGAAGTGCCCCGGCACTTATGAATAAAAGACGTGTACAGCTTTAACAAACCTGATCCCTGATTGTAAGGTCTCCAACTTCAACATGATCCTGACTGAGGAAACCAGAGATTGATCCCGACCCATAACTAATGTCACATTTTTTTCCTGAAATAAGTCAGAGTCAGAAATGCTGCAGGTGCCGAGCTCAACTCACATACAGTATATTTACTGTACATTTTACATTACCATTACTGGTGTATGAAGCAGACTTTCTAGATTTGTACTTGGAGTGGAAATAACATGGAATCTGCACACAGCTAATGATGAGCCATATGATGGAATCACGTGTCAGAAGCACAGAAGACATTAAAACTTACAGAGAACAAGCATTTTGAAGATGGAACCCAAAGGTTAGAACTTCCAGTATCAAATATGACAGTAAACTTTTGTGGAGGCGTTCCAATGGCGATCTCTCCATAGTATTGAGCCCCCAAGAAGTCCTTCAAGTACACCATGTCCCCACTTGAACTGCCATATAGCCGTCCTTCCCTAGCTTCATGATCCAATCCTATCTTTCTCACTATTCTCAGCGCTTTCACAGTATCACGATCTAAAGGCCGCTTTTTCAAATTGATTCTCACCAAAGCCTCAGTGCTTGGAAAGACATGGGAACTTATAAGTATCGAAATGCAAAGAAGTACTAAGAGATTCCTGAGGACCATTGTTGTGATGAAACCCTACAATATAGTAATAATTTAGTTTCAGTTGCCATTAGGTGAGAACAAAATTACAACTCCATATAGTCCATAGATGCATTTCAGAACATACATGAAACTTATAACTCGATTAACTTCTTAACTTATGTATGGGAAAACATGTGCGACAAATCTCAAAATGTAAAAACTGAGGAAATAAAGAAATGGAATGTGAGCTAACAACAGCAGGACATTTAAAACCGAAATCACATTGGTAATCACTAGTCAGGGTACTTGAAAAATACTCCCACCGTCCCAATCATTTGTTTACCTTTGATTAAAATACCCCTCACAATAAATAAAATAAAGATAAACAAATAAATGAGAGGGAAATCGTATCAATTAATAAAACCTCCACACATATCTTAGGGTCCGTTTGGATTGAAGGAATTGGAGAGAAGGGGAGGGGAGGGAAAGGGAGGGATTTAATTTCCTTTGTTTGGATAAAAAATATGGGAGAAAGGAAATGGAAGGGGAGAGAAATGAGAGGACTTATTTTCCCTCCTATAGAACAAACTATAATCTTTCCAAGGGTGACAAGATTTGGAAAGAAAACATTATTTGAACTATAATTATACCACCAACATCCTTCAATCCTCCATCCATTCTTCATCTCCCTCCTTCCTCCCCTTCCATTTCCCTTCATAATTTTTGTTATCCAAACACCCACATCCCATTTGCCCTCCTCTTCTCTCCCCTCCCTTCACCTCCCCTCACTCCCCCTCCCCTCCCCTTCCCTCCTAAAATTGTATCCAAACGGACCCTTAAAGTAACAAGGTTCAACATTAGTAGAAAGAGAAGCAATGGCGGAACTAAGGGGCTAATACTAGTAATTCGCTAGTGTGTGATAATTAGTTTTGTCATCAAATTAATAACAACATTTAGATGAGACATAGTCACATAATCATTTACATTAATTTATTAAAACTTGATACTCCTCATCATCAAATATTCAAACTTAATAAAATACCGAAGCTTGACTTAATTAATCATTCATGATTCATCAAAGGTTAGCAAGCAACTAGAATGAAAATAGTTACAAAGAAAGTCGGAAATGAAAGTAGTAATCCCAACATGAATAATCAAGCATCATAACTTGATTAAATAAGCACAGAAACATAAAGTACGTGAATAAGTACACCCGACCAAGTAAAAGTAACTAAAAAGTGGAAAATTAGTAAGCAAAAAAAGTGGATAAGGCAAGAAATCATACCATTTATTCCCAGGTAGGATGATGATGATGATGATGATGATGATGATGATGATCAGAGTTGTAAGTAAAATAGGGAGTGTCTGAATATCCACTTTCTCACCCAATAGAATAGATGCAACGTGATACAACTCTTTCTCACACAAAGTTTGTTTCTTCCATTTGGGACCCCCTTGCTAAATTTTCCGTTGTTAAACGCAAATTATAGAATGTGACGGTTCTATTTATCAAACTAATAGTGGCCAAGTGGCCAAACTATTAAATTGGTAAAAAAAGTAGAAAGTAGTTGCCAAATTGGTAAAAAAAGTGTCAATTATGACAAATTGGTAAAAAAATATAGATTGGTGACAATTTGGCCAAAAAACTTTTATTTTAACTAATTCTCTATTATTTGAATTATAATTGACAAAACTACCCTTTCCTAAGTAGTAAACTGGAAAAAAAAAATCAAATACTCGTCGTTCCCAACTTAATTATGACCCCAAATTTAAATCGAACCAGTTTTACCCGAAACCAATTTTTTTTTTTTGAAGTAAAACATGGATGGTATTATATTAAATCAATCTCCGCAAGTGAGATGACAGATTGCGGGAAATCAAATACAAGAACAACGCTATCCCCTTCAAACCCACTTATCCTCGCAATACAATGTGCCACCGTATTTCCCCCACGTTTCACATGCTTGAAAACATTTAATTGGAAAGAAAGCAAACTAATTCGGAGATCCTCTACACAAAGCCTGAACGGAGTCCTCGCTGCAACATTATTATTAACAGCCGTAACCAAATTCAAGGCATCACTTTCAAGGACAATATTCAAGTGTCTCAAATGGTGCGCAACCGACAAGCCAAACAACGCCGCTCGTACCTCTACAACATCGACATCCCAATCTGCCACAACTCTCCTACACCCCATTCCAACTACACTCCCCACATCATCCCTTATCACCACCCCCAAACCTACCTCCCCATTCCCTGCCACATGAGCATCAGTGTTGATCTTAACAAGACCATTCGAAGGCGGCGTCCACGAACTGTTTCCAACCTCCGACACCATTCGTGGTTTGTTAAACACCCTGTCGGCATAACCTTGGTAATCAACCACCATTCTCACTAAACCAGCGCACACAACATCCGCGGGAGAGGGAGATTCTTCAAAGATTCGTTGAATTCGTATAGTCCACATGGCCCACATCATAGCCATAAAACGACCACGTTCCAGTTCATGAAGGCGTTGCATTACCCACACCATACGTTCTACACATGAGCGACCAGGAGCCTCCCCGATTAAATCCCCAAAACCACCAGCTGTCCAATGTGCCCTTGTCCATTCGCACTGAAAAATGGCATGATCACTGCACTCTTCGACATGACAAAATGGGATACCCGAAATCACTTAATTATAGAGGTAATCATTGTCGGGTCGGTTCGATGCTTCAAAAACCGGACAGAAGTATAAGGCGGGTTAGACTATGACAATTGTTCGATTCTACTAAAGAAGTTTAATTATTATAAGATGGAATATATTTATTCATAAACAAATTTCGAAACATAAAAATAGTCTTAAGATGGAAGATAATTTCTGGAAAAAAAAAAAGTCGTTCCCTCGGTTCTAGAAATCTTCGTCCTCCATAGCTTCGAGAAGGGCATTTTGGTCAAATTTACTTTTAGGAATAGTTAATTAATTAAGGTGGTAGTTTTTTGGTCAGTTTGTCACATTTCATTATTTTTTTTACCAATTTGTCACATGTTATACTTTTTTTACCAATTTGGCAAACATCAACAACTTTTTTTTACCAATTTGGTTATTTGGCCAACTAATACCTCAGGTGACAACTCACAACCATCACATAAAAGAAATAAAATGGTACCAACAAGGGTGGACCTAGAACCTCATAAACGGGTCAATCGAATTGGGTTCGGACTGGGTCATTTTAGATAGGGTTAGTTCAGGCCTAGCCATACTATCGGGTTAGTTCGGGTCGAGTCATGTTGTTTCGGGTTTCGGGTTTCAAGTCTTTTTTTTCCTCAATTAGAGTTATGTTTTGTCGGGTCATTTTGGGGTCGGGTGGTTTCGTATCGGGTCGGTGAAGAGTTAGGAACGATAAACACCTAAAAAGGGAAGGGGGTGAATTAGGTGTACCTTTTTAAAATTTTGTTCTTAACTTAGTTAATTGATAACTTAAGTAAAGAACCTTGAAGTACAAGACTTGAGAAACTTAATTGAATGTAAGTTAACAAGATGGTACAGCCGTTTTATGTCACAGTATAGCTGACTGTGACACAGAACTTGACTAGATATAAGCGAGAAATAGCAAAGTGAAAGAACGTAAAAGTAAATGAACAAACAAACGACATTTAAAAAATTGGTTCAACCTCTACTCCGAGGCCTACGTCCAACCGTTATTTTATTGCTTGTTTAGAAATTTACTCAAACTTACTAAACCTCTTACAATGAAAATAACTCGCCAACCTACTCCGGTTGCACTCAAACTTAAAACTACTCCGCTTCAAGAGTTTTTAGATTTTATCTCAAGGTGTTACAGAATATTTTAATCTCAAGAGTTCACTAGATGAACATGGAGATCACAATTAAGATCTAACACGAGAATCATGAAACAAACTCATTATGTCACAGTACAGCGAACTGATACTTGGAGGTTTACAGCTTTTCGAAAACAAATGAAGACTTTAAAATCTGGAAAAAGTTTTGCAAACACTTGAAAAACAAAGTTTTAAATGCACAAATGATTTGCAATGTTTTACAATAGATGCTTTGGAAAGTCTTGAGAAATAAATGAGACTAAGACACTCTATTTATAATGGATTTGATCTCAAGTAAGTACAACTTAGGGAAATTAAATCCAATATAAAATTAGTAGCCTTTGAGTGATGGTAAGTGTTAAACTTTAGGCTTAGGGGGCTTAAGTTATTGAAGAAATCAGAAAACTTAGGCCAAAACACTCAACATGTGACCTTTTACAAAAATGACAAAAAACTTTTCTAGCTTTAAAAGTTTGACAAGTTCAACTTACCATTTATGTAGAAAGTATTTGCACAAATCTAGAGGTTTAATCAAGTGGATTTGTGACTCAAAATTTCACATTTGTTTTCAAGCTTTTGAAGATTCAAATGCTAAGGTTTGATGTAATACCTCAAGTTATTGAGAGTAAGGTTGTCCCACATCAGGGAATTGAGGAGGTTGTGATATGTTTATAAGGGATTTCACCCACCACTTAGTAACAAGGCATTGTGTTTTTGGGCTTAAGTGAGGACAAGTAATATGAACCCAAAGGTACATATCCCATCTTATTGGGTTGTGTTACGACCGTGGTGGGTCGGGTTGTTATAAATGGTATCAGAGCGACCCTGCGACCGTGTGGTGAGCCTGTGGTCGGGAGTACCCGGGTCACACACCTAGCGGGGGAGGATTCTGGGCTTGGCTACGGTTAAGTTGGAGGCACAACGAGGACGTTGTGTTCTTTAAGTGGGGGAGATTGTAATACCCCAAGTTAATGAGAGTAAGGTTGTCCCACATCAGGGAATTGAGGAGGTTGTGATATGTTTATAAGGGATTTTACCTACCACTTAGTAACAAGGCTTTGTGCTTTTGGGCTTAAGCGAGGACAAGTAATATGGGCCCAAAGGTACATATCCCATCTTATTGGGTTGTGGTACGACCGTGGAGGGTCGGGTTGTTATATTTGAAATTTATAAAGTTTTAACACTTAAACATTTTGGTTGAAAGACATCCTCCATACGGTAGTATTAGAAACCACAATACAGTGTACTGTTGCATGGTTTTACCATATCTAGACTTGAATGAGAATGTTACACTTACTCTTACAATTAAAAGCAAACAATCAAATAACAAGGGAACTTGATCATCAACTAAATGTGTTCTAACAGTCGGCAAACCTTGGGTCATGTTCAGGTCAGATCGGGTCAATTTAGATTTCGGGTCAAATTCGCGTGTTGCAGTTAGGGTCAATTTCGGGTCTCGGGTCAGCCTTTTCGAGTCGGGTCAATCGGGCCGAGTTGGTTTTGCCAGGTTTAGGTTGCGGTAAAGAGCCCACTTTCTGGGTAGGCCTGACAAACATGTTAGTTTGGTCGGGTTTGGGTTAGCCTAGTTCGTGTCGGGTCTGTTTCGAGTTAAGCGGGTCAGATTATTTTAGGTCAATCATTTTCAGGTCAAGGATTAAGAGAGAAAAGGCCATTTCAAGCCTTTTAGGGTCAATTATAGTTATGTTTGTCGGGTCATTTTCGAGTTAGGTGGTTCGGAACGGGTCATGTCAGGCCAGGTCTATTGCAAATCAAGAAAGCTCGGGTCATTTTTTGGCCGGAACGGGTCAATTATGGTTTCGAGTGTTATACGGGTATATTAGTTCGAGTCAATTTCAAGTTTCGAATCAGCCTTTTCGGGTCGGGTCGATTTTGCCGGGTCTACTTCTAGCCATGAAGTCAGGGATTCGATTCAGGTGTTCAATTCTCATTGAGTTAAAATATAACTCTCTTGGTAAACAATCTGCCAATTCTGTAAACACCACTTTAAAATCCTCAAATCTCAATAATTTAGTTAAAGATGATCTCTCTTGAATTTATGTACCTGATAAACACGACTAACATATTTCTTATGACTTAATTTCAATTTAGTTTAGATCCAATTAAGTTTAGCTCTTTTGAGTTCGGTTTAGTTTAACTCCATTCATTTCAGTTAAGTTTAGTTCAGCTCCATTTAATTTTCTTCATTATTCAGTTTTAATCATTTCAACTCTATTAAATTAAATTTAGTTCAATCACTCACAGATGGAAGTGGCACGCGGGCCGTTGGGCTGGCACGTCCTAGCACAACACGACACTCCATGGGTGTAACACCCCCATTTATTTAAGGGCCTGAACTAGGACTCCTCAGATAAATGATGGTGTTACCATCTCGGAAACCCGAGGCAGTAGATAACAAAGGAAAGAAACACAGTACTTTATTATAATGTTTATAGTGAGATTACAACTGAAATTAAAACAAAGTCTCCAAATACGACCAAAAGATAAGTCTGATAAAACTACTAAAAGACTAAGGTGGGCTAGGCACTAAGTCAATCATCCAAGCTCTCTTCCCGGCCAGCTCCCATCGATCTCTCGAATACTGTCAATCTGCTCCCCAATAATTGGATCATCACAGGCGTACACGAATACACGGGGTCACCACGAAGGCCGAGTAGGTAATACAATGATAAACAAGTAACATAAAACACATGCTCCTCCATCACCACCACCGCCATCACAACTCATAACCCGGACAACCCAGCCATACCGATCCCGGTAGACTATAAATATCGACCGTAGCCGATCCGCCACTCGCATAGATTGAGGACACCAGGGCAAGTCCTGCAGAACCCGCCTGGG
Organism: Silene latifolia; assembly: GCF_048544455.1. Lineage (NCBI taxonomy): Eukaryota > Viridiplantae > Streptophyta > Magnoliopsida > Caryophyllales > Caryophyllaceae > Silene > Silene latifolia. Next base: position 27,963,308 of record NC_133528.1, read on the forward strand.
CCTTATCACAACGTCATCATCACCACCTCCACCAACTCCAATGTAATAATATAATAAAACAGTTCAACAGAAGTACTTAACGGTATTAAATCAGTCAATCATATTATAACATGTAAATCACTGATTTAGTCAATCCAGTCACATAGAACTATATCAAGTCCAGTGTAATCTCCTACCTCAAATAGCGGTGATAAGCTAACTGCAGATCATAAGTACTCCACCCGAAACTCGCCACCTAAACATATATATAACATAATTAATTCTCTTAACTATTCCCGTTCCCATAATCAAAAGTTACTATAAGTAGAAACTTTCCCAATTTAGAAGTTACTAAAAATATAAGTTACCCAAAATAGAAAGTTTCCTAAAATGGGAAGTTCCCAAAATAGCAATTACCAAAAATAGCAAGTTACTAAAAATAGTAACCTTCCCGAAATAAAATCCCGACTCAAAAACTTAAATACATTATTCCGTCACCACTACTTAATATTAACTTAATGATTAAAACTAATAATGTGAATAATAGAAATATACATATTCCCGACTCATTAAAATAAAAATCGTAACAAAATGACCCAAAAACAAGAACCAAACCCGACTTCCAAACACCCCCCTTTCAACCCGTCTCAACTCACCCCAACAGCCACCAACCCTCACCGCCGACCACCAGGCCTGACACCAGGTCTGGCCTGGTCACCTCCCACCACCACCAACGTGGTCGACCCACACCGGTGGTCAGAGCCACCACCACCAACACCCCTGCTTGCGTCCCTGCCGTCACAAATGCCACAAACAGCCCCTTTCCCAACTCGCCTACCACCACGACACTCCCCCGCCACCTTACCAACCACCACTCTTGCCACCACCGTCGCACGACGACTCTGACACACGTGGCACCACCGATTCGACCTCCCCCGAGTCCACGGTGGTGCCACCCCTTTACCCTATGTCTGAAATGCAACCAAAAACACCCAACCAACCCCGACACCTAAACACCACCACTGCAACCACCACCAGCGATGACCACCACTCTACCCACCACCACCCGACTCGACTCAACACCAACAACACATCCCACACCCCCACGACTGCCACAACAGTCCCTAAAAGACGCACAACTCAAATCAAAACAGCGTGACAGAAATGAAAACAGGAAACCTTACCTGTGACGGCCGTCGACCTGTGCTTTTCCGGCCAATACAACCACCCTCGACCACTAGCAACGGCTTCCCTAGACTTACGGCAGACCCTACTCCCTCCACACTCACTGGCGTGCGCTCGTTGGCTGTAAATAATGCGTGAGGCGTGAAAGAAAAAGGGTTGATGATGGTGATGTGTAGAAATGACGGTATGAAGGGGGTTGGGTTTTAAGGTTAGATTAGGGTTTCGTTTTAGGGTTTTGGTGGGGTAAAAGGTAAATGGGTAAGTGGGTAGTAAGTGGGTAAATGGGCTATGACACCTTGACCCAAAAATGCCACTCAACTATAAACCCGACTCATCTTACGATATGAATTAATCAATTACTTTTACGCTTTTACCATTACCATAAAACATGATTTAATTACCTTTACGCTACTATTAAATAATAATATCTCGCTCAGTCGATAATAAAATACGGGGTATTACAGTCTTCCCCCCTTAAAAAGAACTTCGTCCCGAAGTTCGCCCCCATACCAAACATGTCATCAAAGTATAAAAGACATCTCGTACAACTAACACGGTCAAACACACAACTAGACTACTAGACTACATAAACACGAAATGTTACATTCTACCCTCCTAAAAAGAAAGTTACGTCCCGTAACTTACCTCAAGTGAACAGATGTGGATAACTCTCCCTCATCGTGGCCTCGGTTTCCCAGGTAGCCTCCTCTGCTTTATGATTAGTCCACAACACTTTCACTAAAGCAGTCTCTCCGTGCCTGGTCTTTCTAACCTTCCTGTCCAAGATCTCCTTAGGCGTCTCGATGTAGGTCAACTGCTCGTCCACCTCGACCACATCATGGCTCAAAATGTGCGAAGGGTCACTCAAATATCTCCGCAACTGAGAAACATGGAAGACATTATGTACCCTGGCTAAAGCTGGTGGTAGAGCTAGCCGGTATGCCACCTCTCCAACTCTATCCAAAATCTCATATGGCCCAATAAACTTCTGGCTCAACTTTCCCCGCTTCCCGAATCTCATCACTCCCTTCATCGGAGACACTCTAAGAAGTACTTTCTCCCCCACCTGGAAAGAAATGTCGCTTCTCCTAGTGTCAGCATAGCTCTTCTGCTCACGGCCCCTGGGCGGCCCTCATCTTCTCGTCGAATGATCCGCACTGTTCAACCATCTCCTGAATCATCTCTGGTCCCAAAACTACCGCATCGCCTCGATCATCCCAACACACACGGGACTCCTACACTTCCCGCCATATAGAGCCTCAAATGGAGCCATCCCAATACTAGTGTGGTAAAATCGTTGTTGTATGAAAACTCAATCAACCCCAGTCTATCCTCCCAAGACCCGCCGAACTCCAAAACACAAGCCCTCAACATGTCCTCGAGTGTCTGAATAGTCCTCTCTGTCTAACCATCTCAGATTTGGATGAAAAGCGGTGCTCATCTTTAATCGAGTACCCATTAATGATCGCAACTCTGCGCGAATTTGGATAGAAACCGGAGTCTCTATCGGAAATGATGTCCTTGGGCACACCATGCAGCTTCACCACATACTGAACATAAGCCTTGGCCAACTCGGCTTTACTCCAAGTATCCTTCATGGGGATAAAGTGAGCCGACTTGGTTAGCCTATCTACGATCACCCAAATCATATTGTTACCTCTCTGAGTTCGAGGCAACCCCACAATGAAATCCATAGAAATGCTCTCCCACTTCCACTCCGGCACATCCAAGGGTTGGACCTTGCCTTGCGGTCTCTTATGTTCACCCTTCACTCTCTGGCACGTTAGGCATCGGGCTACGAACTCAGCAACTTCCCTCTTCATGTTCGGCCACCAAAAAGTCTTCTTGAGATCCTTGTACAGCTTATCTCCCCCAGGATGAACCGAGTATGGTGTAGCGTGTGCCTCAGTAAGAATATTCCTCTTCAGCTCCTCATTATCCGGAACACACCACCGTCCCCCAAACCTCAGACTACCATCAGCATGGATAACAAACCTGGAATCAACCCCAGATTCTCGCCTGTTCTCTTGTCTTTGCGCCACTTCGAATTCTAGCATCGGTTTTACGTCAGAACTCTCTCGATCTCCTCATACAACTCGGCTCAACGGTCAAGTCCCCAAGAGTCTCCCCTCCGGATCATGTGGATTCCCATCTCCCGCATGACTCATTATGCAACCTCACCCTAGATCGCACCGCTCAAAGCATGGATGGATTTCCTGCTCAACGCATCAGCTACAACATTCGCTTTCCCCTCATGATAAAGTATCTCCATGTCATAGTCGCCAATCAATTCGATCCATCTCCTCTGTCTCATGTTCAACTCCTTTTGTGTGTAGATGTATTTTAAGCTCTTGTGATTGGAAAACACCTTGAAGGTAGCTCCATAAAGATAATGTCGCCATAATTTGAGCGCAAACACCACTGCCTCCAACTCTAGATCATGAGTAGGGTAGTTCTCCTCATAGGTCTTCAATTGTCGAGAAGCATAAGCGATTACCTTCCCGTTTTGCATCAACACGCACCCCAGACCCTTCTTGGAAGCATCAGTATACACCTCGAAATTATCATTCCCATCGGGTAAAGCAAGTATAGGAGCTGTAGTGAGACGTTCTTTGAGGGTGAGAAACGCCTCCTCACAACTCTCATCCCAAACAAACCTGTTCTCCTTCCGCATTAATGACGTCAATGGCTTTGCGATCTTTGAGAAGTCCTTGACAAATCTTCGGTAATAACCTGCTAGCCCCAAGAAGCTTCGGATCTCACCCACATTCTTAGGACTCGCCATCTCTCACACCGCCTCAATTTTACTAGGATCAACCGACACCCCTTCCTTGGAAATCACATGTCCTAGAAAAGCAACTTTCTTTCAACCGAACTCGCACTTGCTTAGCTTGGCATATAAACTGGTTCTCCTCCAAGGTTTTCAAGACTAACCTCAAATGTTCCTCATGTTCCTCCTCATTCTTGGAGTATACCAGGATATCATCGATGAACACAACCACGAACTTGTCCAGGTAAGGACTGAACACTCGATTCATCAAGTCCATAAACACGCTTTGGCGCATTAGTCAACCCGAATGGCATGACCACGAACTCATAGTGCCCATATCTTGTTCTGAAAGCGGTCTTAGGTATATCCTCGTTCTTAATTCTCAACTGGTGATAACCCGACCTCAGATCGATCTTGGAGAAAACTCCGGCTCCACTCAATTGATCGAACAAATCATCGATCCTTGGCAAAGGATAACGGTTCTTGATGGTCACATTGTTCAACTCACGGTAATCCACGCAAAGTCTCAAGCTTCCATCTTTCTTCTTGACAAACAACACTGGTGCTCCCCAAGGTGAAACACTAGGCCGTATGTAACCTTTCTCTGCTAGCTCATCCAACTGCTTCTTCAATTCCTCCATCTCCTTTGGCCCCATACGGTAAGGTGGTTTAGAAATCGGCCCTGTTCCCGGCTTCAGATCAATGGAAAAGTCCACTTCTCTGATACCACTTTGTAACACCCCCATTTATTTAAGGGCATGAACTAGGACTCCTCAGATAAATGATGGTGTTACCATCTCGGAAACCCGAGGCAGTAGATAACAAAGGAAAGAAACACAGTACTTTATTATAATGTTTATAGTGAGATTACAACTGAAATTAAAACAAAGTCTCCAAATACGACCAAAAGATAAGTCTGATAAAACTACTAAAAGACTAAGGTGGGCTAGGCACTAAGTCAATCATCCAAGCTCTCTTCCCGGCCAGCTCCCATCGTCTCTCGAATACTGTCAATCTGCTCCCAATAATTGGATCATCACAGCGTACACGAATACACGGGGTCACCACGAAGCCGAGTAGGTAATACAATAAACAAGTAACATAAAACACATGCTCCTCCATCACCACCACCGCCATCACAACTCATAACCCGGACAACCTGACCATACCGATCCCCGGTAGACTATAAATATCGACCGTAGCCGATCCGCTTGTTGAGGACACCAGGGCATGTCTGCGAGAACCCGCCTGGGCCTTATCACAACGTCATCATCACCATCTCCACCAACTCCAATGTAATAATATAATAAAACAGTTCAACAGAAGTACTTAACGGAATTAAATCAGTCAATCATATTATAACATGTAAATCACCGATTTAGTCAATCCAGTCACATAGTACTATATCAAGTCCAGTGTATTCTCCTACCTCAAATAGCGGTGATAAGCTAACTGCATATCATAAGTACTCCACCCGAAACTCGCCACCTAAACATATATATAACATAATTAATTCTCTTAACTATTCCCGTTCCGATAATCAAAAGTTACTATAAGTAGAAACTTTCCCAATTTAGAAGTTACTAAAAATATAAGTTACCCAAAATAGAAAGTTTCCTAAAATGGGAAGTTCCCAAAATAGCAATTACCAAAAATAGCAAGTTACTAAAAATAGTAACCTTCCCGAAATAAAATCCCGACTCAAAAACTTAAATACATTATTCCGTCACCACTACTTAATATTAACTTAATGATTAAAACTAATAATGTGAATAATAGAAATATACATATTCCCGACTCATTAAAATAAAAATCGTAACAAAATGACCCAAAAACAAGAACCAAACCCGACTTCCAAACACCCCCCTTTCAACCCGTCTCAACTCACCCCAATGACCACCAACCCTCGCCGACCACCACCAGGCGACACTGTGTCCGGCCCGGTCACCTCCCACCACCACCAACGTGGTCGACCCACGCCGGTGGTCAGAGCCACCACCACCAACACCCCGCTTGCGCCCCCTGCCGTCACAAATGCCACAAACAGCCCCTTTCCCAACTCGCCTACCACCACGACACTCCCCTGCCACCTTACCAACCACCACTCTTGCCACCACCGTCGCACGACGACTCTGACACACGTGGCACCACCGATTCGACCTCCCCCGAGTCCACGGTGGTGCCACCTCTTTACCCTATGTCTGAAATGCAACCAAAAACACCCAACCAACCACGACACCTAAACACCACCACTGCAACCACCACCAGCGATGACCACCACTCTACCCACCACCACCCGACTCGACTCAACACCAACAACACATCCCACACCCCCACGATCGCCACAATGGTCCCTAAAAGACGCACAACTCAAATCAAAACAAGTGTGATGTAAATGAAAACAGGAAACCTTACCTGTGACGGCCGTCGACCTGTGCTTTTCCGGCCAATACAACCACCCTCGACCACTAGCAACGGCTTCCCTAGACTCACGGCAGACCCTACTCCCTCCACACTCACCGGCGTGCGCTCGTTGGCTGTAAATAATGCGTGAGGCGTGAAAGAAAAAGGGTTGATGATGGTGATGTGTAGAAATGACGGTATGAAGGGGGTTGGGTTTTAAGGTTAGATTAGGGTTTCGTTTTAGGGTTTTGGTGGGGTAAAAGGTAAATGGGTAAGTGGGTAGTAAGTGGGTAAATGGGCTATGACACCTTGACCCAAAAATGCCACTCAACTATAAACCCGACTCATCTTACGATATGAATTAATCAATTACTTTTACGCTTTTACCATTACCATAAAACATGATTTAATTACCTTTACGCTACTATTAAATAATAATATCTCGCTCAGTCGATAATAAAATACGGGGTATTACAATGGGTCGCGTCTAGGCCGAAATTTGAGAAAGAAGTTGGGGCCTAGCCCACCCTCCTAAGTTCAGCATGATACGGGCATACTAAAAATGCAAAGAAACAAGGTTAGAGTGAAGAAATTGCTTGGACACGCTCAAACCCGGCACGACACGACACGTTATGGGTCGTGTCTGGGCTCACAATTTCATTGGCACGTTCTCCTTTAAGACGAATCAAGTATTACACTTAAACAAAAATAGAATGCATTGATATTATCAAAAGGACTGTCTCATCTATACAAGTAGGGTTTTATTTGATCAGTTTAGTTATATCCGTCTTTTAAGGAGATCTAGGAGGATTTGAGGAGGATACTTGTGTTCTAGGTTGCACGGACACTCCTCCTAACCGGTGTTCCTGTGTCGGACACCCGTTTCGGACACGACACTCGTCGGACACACGTCAAAACGTGTCGGACACCTGTAAGGCCGTGTCTAACTTTCATCTTTTATTTGGGCACGTGTCCGACGCGTGTCCATGGTATTTTGAGCCGTGTCCATGGTATTTGGACACACCTTCAAATGGAAAGTTGAATTTAAGGTTAATGGCGTGAATTGTTATATGGTTGAATTTGGTGGACAAATGATGTTCTTTAGACAAGTAATGAGATGTCGAAATAGATTGATTATAAGTTGCTTTTGGTTTTAGAAATGAGAATAAGTTATATTTAACGTCAAATTTTACCTTCATTTATTTAAATTTAATATCAAATACTTTTTCAAAAATAAAAACACACATATATAACTACAAAATATATATTTTATTAAATTTAAATAACGTAATAAAAGTGTCTAAATTTCACGGGATCTTTATGTCGCGTGTAAAATGTGGTAATAAGTGTAATAAAGTGTCTAAGTTTAGTTTTGGTGCTACCTAGCTTGTGTTGTCTTAAATTGGGATTTTGCCGCGCTGTGACATCCTCCCGTCCTTCAAACTTCAAAAATTGAATTCATACCATTATTCCTCTCTCTCCCTCTTTCCTCATTCATTTTGATCACGAATCTCTCGTCTACCTCACACAAATCTTTCACCTACAAATCAACAACATTTTGGACTATTTACATTTACATTTGTAGATAGATTTATCTTCCAACTTCTTAATTATTTCAACTTCATACTTGTATTAATTATCCACCTTATGTTGTTGACTCTCATTAATTATCCTCCGTCTTTCTTTCCTTTTTTTGCAGGGTTAATGCTTTCTTAATTTTCTATTTTCAATTTAAAAATGTTAATTAAATGCTTGAAAGCAACTACTTCAATCAAACTTCACATGCATCCTTTCAATTCAACTCATTTTTAATTTAATTTGTCCTCTCAAATCGAAAGACCCACCAGTTTTCTTCTTCCACCACACAAAAATCAAGCTTAATGAATCATTTATACCTTTTTTATCATCTGGGTTTGAACTCAATTTAATAATTATTAATCAAGATTAAAGCTTTTTGATAAATTAATTAATGGGTTCAATTTCTGAGAGTGAAAGAATCACAACACCAACAACAGTATCATCAAGGGAAATAGATCCTTTGTTGAGGGATTTGAGTGAGAAGAAGCAGAATTTTCGGCGAAATGTGGTGTCTTTAGCAGTTGAATTAAAAGATGTTCGAACTCGTCTAACTTTGCAAGAGCAATCTCATGTTAAAGAATCTCTTATCAGACAGGCATGTATTTTACTTATCTGAGCATTGAAATAATGCCCTTTTTAATACTCCTTCTGTAGTTCTGTGTCATCCCCTTGTTTCGCTGCTGATCGTACCTTTTAACTTGAAATAATTTCATGTCCGTTGATGTTACATTGTATGTTTTTACATTCAATGATTTAGCAGCTGATGTTTGAATTTTGTTTATGTTTTAGGAAGCAGAAGCAAAGGCAAAGGGGATGGAAGAAGAGGTGTACAGATTGAATAAAACATTGGTGGAGAAAAATAAGGAATTGCAGGAATCAGCTTCTAGTGCTGAAAAGGTCCCACTTTTATTATTATGATTCTGTGTTATTGTTAAGCTTAGAATGTTCATTTGTTTACTAGGATAGTGGGATTTAATTTAGTACATTGTTGATGTTGTTAATTTGTTATCAATCATCAACAAATGGTGTGGAGCTATGTTGGTTGGACTCGATTAGAAGTATTCGACAAGGGTACATGTTCAAGTGTTGGGTTCGGCTATTTTATTTAAAAAATCATGTTTCTGGTCTTAAATGAAATGTTTGAGTGACCTACCCATGTCCGAGTGTTGAGTGTCCGACAAGGGTATGCCAAGTAATATTGAAGAGTCTAAGCAACATAAGTATGGAGTTGTACATATCATGTTTCATGTACCACACCATTGTAAGTCACTTTTTGGCATTTCCTGCATGTGTTATATTGGGGGCAGCTCATACTAAATTGCCAAGTATGTATGAGCTTTGTATTAGATTATTTTCTCATTTTAGTTGTGTTTTAATGTTTCAAGGTGTCATGTCTATAAGAATATAGTGTGTATTGAAAATGATGCTTACTTTTGAAAGTTGTTATCTTTCATCTATACATTTGGAGCTGTGTAACACATATTTTTTCTTTTCCGTCATCTATTGATACAATTTTCATCACAGATTATTTTTAATACCGTCTTTCTGTATTTTCAACGTAAGGTTAAATTTGCTTACATGGAGTTCCCTTTACACTGCCATAGTGCCATAGTGGTTTAGCTAGAAAGTAGACATCATCAAGGATCAGCTACATATCTATTTGAATGATGTAATTATGCACAAATTGAAAATGCCCTGGTAGTCCGATATTTACCTTGAATACTGCTACCACAGAACTTATCTAGGAACATTTATGTAAAGATTAATAAATTGATATATTAAAGTTGTGAATTACAAGGAGAAGGATACATCGTTTATATAGTACATACAAGATCTTAAGATCCTAATAAAGGGGAATTAGTTTCCTAATGTTAGGCTAAGACTAAGGAGAAGATATACAATAATTGACTAAATATTTAACAGAATAAAGAGAAAGATTTGATAGAATAATTGAGAACAATTATTCTCCAATATCCCCCCGCAAGACGGACGGCCGGGACGAGAGACCGATCTTGGACATGAGCATATTGAAACGCGGTCGTGGTAGAGCTTTTGTGAGTGCATCAGCGAGCTGATCATCATTGGCAATGGGCACCACTCGCATAATGCCAGATTGCACACGTTCACGAATGAAGTGATAATCGAGTGCAACATGCTTCATCCGGGAGTGAAATACGGGATTGGCACTGAGGTTGGTAGCACCCAGATTATCGCAGTAGACCACAGGAGTAGAGGGAAGTACAATATGAAGCTCCATAAGAAGATGACCAAGCCAAGTTAGCTCAGCAATGGCATTAGCAACTGAGCGATATTCAGCTTCCGTGGATGAGCGGGATACAGTGCGGTGCTTTTTGGAGCTCCAGGAAATAGGGGTGTGACCAAGGTAGACTATATAGGCACCAGTGGAAGTAAGATCGTCAGGATTGTCTCCCCAAGCAGAGTCGGAGTAGGCATGTAAGCTTAAAGGAGTGTCACGACGAATGGTAATTCCGTGAGTGGGAGTGCTGCTTTAGATAGCGTAGCAACCTCTTGGCGACCCGGTGAGTAACGGTTGGTTGATGCATAAACCGTGACAACATACCAACGGCGAAACTGATGTCGGGCCTAGTGAGGGATAAGTACTGGAGACTGCCCACAAGAGCACGGAATTCAGTGGGATTGTCGAAGGGGGGGCTGTCTCGAATGCTCAATGTGACCGAGGAGTCCATAGGAGTAGAGCATGGTTTAGCATCAGCCATTTTCGCGCGAGTAAGAAGATCGGTGGTGTATTTGTGTTGAGTGAGGAATAACCCTTTGGTGCACGGTTGAACTTCAACTCGAGGAAGTAGCGAGGGGGCCGAGGTCTTTAAGAGAGAACACGCTAGCGAGAGCACGAATGAAGGAGTTGACTCGAGACGAACAAGCACTGTGTGACAATGATATCATCGACATGACAACGAGAGACAAATAAATCGTGAGTACCATTGAGAATAAAAAGTGATGTGTCGAGAGACCAGGAGTTATGAAAACCGGTTTCCAGGAGATAGGAGCGAAGCTCATTGTACGAGCCCGTGGGGCTGTTTGAGATCGTAAATTGCTTTCTTAAGGCGACATACGTGAGACGGTTTTTGAGGATCAACAAACCCCGAAGGTTGGGCCCGTATACCGTATCCGTGAGTGTGCCTTGAAGAAAAGCATCATTGATATCTAGTTGACGAAGTGACAGGTTCTTGGTGACGGCAAGACTAAGCAACAATCGGACCGTGGCGGAGTTTAATGACCGGATGAAGGTTTCATTGTAGTCTAAAGGGTCTTTGGTGAAAGCCTTTGGCGACAAAGACGAGCCTTATGTTTGTGAATTGTCCGTCGGGATTGTATTTGTACGAAACACCCATTTACAACCGACAATGTTTTGCTCGGGGAGAGGGGGAACAAGTTCCCAGTCTTTGTTATTTTGAAGAGCTTGGAATTGATCTTCCATAGCTTTACGCCATGTCGGATCAGAGAGGGCTTGCTTCGTGGTTTTTGGTTCGACTGGTTGCAGCTGGGCAGTCAGGTTGAGTTTGTGGATGGGTTTAAAAATGTTGTGGGATGCTCTAGTAGCATGGGTGTGGGTGAGAGGAGGTGGCTCGGCAGTGGGGTTGTTTTCAGGTGAGGGAGAGACTGTTTGTGGGCGGCGAGTGTAAACTTTGGTGATGGTGTTATGGGTACGAGGGGTAGCAGGTTCGTGGGTTGTGGGGTTAGGAGGGACAGGAGTGGTGGGACGTGGAGAGTCTGGGGAGGCAGTAGGAGGTGGGGTTGGTGGTTGTTGACTGGAAAGGAGAGGGATGATAAGCTCACACCAGGAGGACGAGGTTGGAAGTGGTGAAATGGGTTGTTGCGAGGCAAAGGGATAGGTGTTTTCAACGAAGCGGACGTGTCGAGACACATAGATACGATTAGTGTGTGTGTCTAGACACATATAGGCATGTTGAGTGGGGGAGTAGCCAACAAAAACACAGGGAATGGAGCGTGGGTCAAGTTTGTGGTGAGTATAGGGTCGTAGCCAAGGGTAACATAAGCTTCCGAAGTTGTGAAGGTTATGGTACTTGGGTACAGTTTGAAAAAGGCGAAAATAAGGGGACTGGTGACCAAGGGTGGAGGTTGGCATGCGGTTGATGAGGTAAACCGCAGTGTGGAAGGCTAGGGTCCAATATCGAATGGGCATGGAAGAATGAGAGAGGAGCGCAAGACCGGTATCCACTATATGGCGATGACGTCGTTCCGCAAAACCGTTATGTTCGGGTGTATGAGGGGGTGAGGTAAGGTGTTGAACTCCAGCCGAGGCAAGATCAAGTTTTAATTTTTCAAACTCGCCTCCGTTGTCGGAGTAAAGTGTGAGAAGCGGTCTGGAAAATTGTTTTTCGACAAATGCTTTGAAGTGGAGAAAAGTTTTATGGGTATCGATTTTTTTCTTTAGGGAGAATAACCACGTAAATTTCGTGAAGTGATCTACAAAAATTACGTAGTATTTATAATCATCAAAGGAATGCACAGGTGAGGTCCATAAATCACTAAACACGACTTCAAGCGGAAATTGAGTGGTGAGCGATGAAACAGTAAAAGGTAATTTGTGACTCTTGTAAATAGAACAAGCATTGCAGTTTGTATTATTCGAAGAGGAATGTTTAATATTCAAACAACTAATAATTTGATTAAAAACAACTTGATGAGGATGGCCAAAACGATGATGAAGGTCGGTGTGGTGGACAGTCAGGGCGTGAGCTTGCGGAGACGACATTGAGGGCGATAGTAGACACGCAGTCCTTGGCGAGGGCGGTGAAGAGAGGAGCGCGAGTTCTGATCCTTCACAACAAAAGAAGACGAGGTGAAGTCAATAATAACATTATTATCGGCGCAAAACTTTGAGACGGAAATAATATTTTTATGCATAGTTGGAACGTGTAAAACATTGAGTAATTTGAAAGATGAAGTAGAGGAATAAGGAAGAGATGTTGAACCAGAGTTGGAGATGGGTAAACCCGAACCGTCACCGATGACTATTTCATCAGTACCATCGTATGGAGAGTGAAGAGCAAGGTTGTCCGGTCCATTTGTGACATGATGAGAGGCACCGAGTCCGGGAGCGAGGGAGGGGACCTGCGGGTTAAGGGGTCGGGGTTGGCACTGGGGTTGAGACGATGAGGAGGAGTGGGTAGTAGGGTTGCGGGGATACGGTGGGACACGAATTTCAGGGTAGAGAGCCTTGAATATGGGACGATAGGAGAGGTGTGACCCGAACGTGACACCACTGACACTTACCACGAAACGGATTTTTTGGATTTTGGTTGGGTGTGGAAGCAGACGGGTTAGGGGTCTGGTTTGGGGTCTGGTTGGGGGTCTGGTTGGGGGTGGGAGTACGGTAGGCAGAGTGGTTGTGGGCAGCGGAGGTACGAGTGTAGGTGGGGTGGGCCATGGGAGTAAAGGTTGTGGATTGAGCAGTCTCGGTTTGTTGGAGGACGAGTTCTTGACGAATCAATTTCTCGTGGAAATCAGGGAAGGTGATGGGTGTGTCGCGGGCATTCACAGCATCAATAACCGATTGATAGGTGGAGGGTAAGCCGTCGATGATATGGTCAGTGATATCCTCTTGGGAGAGAACATCACCGAGTAAAGCAAGGTCATCAACGATGGCTTTAACCTTGTTCATGTAGTCGGTGATGGAAAGGGTTCCTTTGGTAGTGTGTTTAAGTTTGTGGCGGAGTTGTTTTATGTGACCTCGAGATGGACGCGCATAAGATGATGCGAGGGCATCCCAGGCTTGTTGGGTAGTGTGGTCTCGGTTGAGAAGGTGGCTGATAGAGGTTGTTAGGGTGCTTGCCACGGCACCGAAAAGGAGCCTATCTTGCCGGAACCAGGTACTGTACGCCGGATTGGGTACGGAAGGTTTGTCTTTTTCTGTGAGGAGTTTGGGAGGAGGTGCACTACCATCAATAAAAGATGATAGTCCGTAGCCTTGAAGGAGAGTCTCAATTTGAAGACTCCATTGACGATAGTTGGAACCATCGAATTTGGCGATGGAGTGCACGTTGAGAAGCACAAGCGGTTTGCTTGGCTCGAGTTCATTGGGTATTGTGGAGCCTGACATTAGGCGTTGGAAAAAGAATTTGGGGTGGATCGGAGAGACCTTTCTCCTGATACCATGTAAAGATTAATAAATTGATATATTAAAGTTGTGAATTACAAGGAGAAGGATACATCGTTTATATAGTACATACAAGATCTTAAGATCCTAATAAAGGGGAATTAGTTTCCTAATGTTAGGCTAAGACTAAGGAGAAGATATACAATAATTGACTAAATATTTAACAGAATAAAGAGAAAGATTTGATAGAATAATTGAGAACAATTATTCTCCAATAATTTATACTCTTGTGTCGAACTGCATTTAATTTAGGTAAGGCATAATGCCACTTTGAAATTACTAATGTCACTCATGTTTGTGAGACGGTAAATAGTAACATGCCCTTGAACTTAGCTTGTATTGTTGTGGCATTATCATTACCCTTAATTAATGTGTCGCTGTATCTTGTAGTTATTGCTTTTCTTAAAATGGCCAAAATTTATTGAGACAGTAGTACTAGATTCATTATATGGTAAACAAGCATGATGCTTTAACTTTAAATATTGATGCTGCTGAGTGGTACAGCATATTAAAATGTGTACTTGATCTACATATTCTGTGGTTGGGACCTCAACAATAAATTGCAATGTTGGTTCACCATTTTTCACTGAAAAATAGACAATTACTAGATTGTTTCATACTTTCATGAAGATCGGTGCTTCATGAGTCGTGAGGAATAGAGCTTGTGTCTTGTGTCGGATTTTGTCAAATTATTTCTGCAGTTTATAAGTCAACTTTTTTTGGTAGATTATACTATTTGATGGAGTAAAAAAAAATTTATTCCGTACTAGATTTTATTCTCATACCAATTATATACTCCTTGTTGGATTCTAATTTTATGATTGCGAGTTGGTTATTACTAGTGTCATGTTGTGTGTGTTGTATGAGTCTGTATGATGTCTAGTTGTCTACGGTTGGTCTAGCATTGTGCAAAGTATTAAATATCTTTATTCAGATCGTGATATTGGCTGTTCCGGCTAAAAATTACCTTAAAATGCTGTCAGGTGATTTTCAAAACACTTAAAAAAGGACATGCTCCGGTATTGCGGCCTTGATATAATAAGAATGTTGTCAGATAAATAAGTAAATAAACTTAATAATGTTGGATAGCAGGATTTTGATTAAATGACTATGGACATTGACCTGTACAATAGTGAGTAGTTCTCATTTTATGTTTTCTTTGACCAAATGTGGAATGTCTCCATTGATCGAGACAAACTCAGCAACATTATCTGGTGAACTTGTCTTGTATCCAGTCAATAGATAAATTAGTACACATGAATTGGTCTCACCAGAAACATGTATGAGATCAACACATTTAAAAAAAATTGTGACAAGAATGACTGATTTCAAGTTTTCAACCATCTCGATCAAGGTTTTGGTGCCTGTAAAGTTTAAACTTGTCATATATCAGTGTTATGATCCTGGTTTGTTGACTGCAAATTGTAATGAAGTGCAGTACCTCAACAATCTTGATGATCTTCGAGCTAAGCTCACTATCACTCGAGCTACAGCAGATGCAAGTGCTGCATCAGCTCAATCAGCACAGTTTCAGTGTCTGGCTTTGTTGCGGGACCTGGAAGATAAAGATAAATTAATAATGGAACACGAACATCGTGTTGTGAGGCTGGCCAAACAGTTAGATAAACTTCAGAAGGATCTGCAATTGAGGGAGTCTTCACAAATACAACTTAAAGATGAAGTCATGAGAGTTGAACGTGATATCATGGAAGCCATTGCCAAATCCGGCATGAGCAAGGAATGTGAGCTTATGAGGATATTAGATGAGGTGTCCCCGAAGAATCTTGAGAAGATTAATAGGGTTTTATCGGCAAAGGATGATGAAATAGCTAGACTTAGAGATGAAATCAGGGTTCTCTCTGCCCATTGGAAGTTAAAGACCAAGGAATTAGAAAGTCAGGTATATTGATTTAGGATCTATTTGTTAAGCTATTATATTCAAATTTATCATTGTTGGTTTGTATTGAGAAATTTGCTTCTTGAATAGCTGGACAAACATCGGAAGGCTGATCAGGAGTTGAAGAAACGAGTACTGAAGTTGGAGTTCTGTCTCCAAGAAGCTCGTTCTCAAACAAGAAAGCTTCAACGGGTAATCATACTTATACCTAGTTGCTAGTTCTTTTCTGAAGTTTTCAAATTCAGAATGGAATCTATATGGTTAAACCTTTTGCGACTCGGGTCTCAAGATTATTATCAAGAACAATCGACGAGCCTAAGTCGAAGGTCTAAACACTCATGGAGAGTAATTGGAATACCCTGGTTCTGGTTTGGGGTATTCTCCATTTATGTTACTTGGACTCGGGTGGACACATGCACGTATCTTAGTTTCAGATTCCCCATGACTCAATATTTTAACCATGGGAACTCTTAAATTAAAACATGAATACAAGAGCGGGGACACATCTGCAAAACAAACGTAAATTTTTAAGTCTTAAATATTTTGTGTTTTCTGTAGGTAGAACAAAAATATTTTTGAGAAATGAGGCTTAAATCATTGAATGTTAATTGTTATACCAAGTGCTTCATATACAATCTCTTCTACATTTGTCAAGCTTGAATTGTAGGATTGGTTAGGGTTGTCTACTTCCACACCCACATGCTTGAATGTCGATTCTTGTACATTACATAGGTTCGACCTCATAAGTGAAAAGTTTATCTCATATTATACTCCTAGTTCTTCATTTCTCAACCCGGAGTTAGCTGCACCCTCTAGCATTCTGGAATTTTCATATTATCCATCATCAAAGAATACTTAGAAATTGACAATTTTGTAACATGCCGAACTTTACTAGATGGCAAGGACCATTTTTCTATCTTCTGGTCTATTGTTTGGTGCTGAACTGAAGTGAACATGCATATCGGATTTAAGAATTGCTATTATGTTTTTTTATTTATTTGGTTCTTCACATTAGACTCTTATTACTGTATCCTCACACTCATTCGTTTACCTCTGTGGTTGTAGATGGGGGAGCGAAGGGACAAAGCTATAAAAGAATTGCAGGATCAAGTAGCTACAAAGAAGCAATTTATTTTTGAGAGTTCTGAGAAGCAAAATTTCTGGGAAAGCCAGAATTTTAAGTTCCTTGTTTCCATGTCAATGGTCGTGTTGGTAGTCTTCTCTAGACGGTAAATCACTGTTGATGATACAACATAGAGAGTAAGTATTTTGTAGAATAGTGTGTCATGGTTTGGGGAAGGGATTCGAGTTTGTAGAATGCTACATGACCAAACCCCAATCCTTGCAACGGTGTTGTAAAATATAGACAATAGCTTAGAAAGCCAGCTTAGGATGTTAACTAGGCAAAACCATAGAGGCAAATTATCTGTAATTCTGTAAATACAGGCTCCTTGTGCTCTTCAAGTCACATTTGTAGAATCGACAAACTTTTCTATATTTATTTTTTCGTTTTTATACAGATTATTTCCGAATCTAGATAATGAACACTCACGTAATAGCCCCAACCCCCGTAGAGAGAGAAAATCCCTAGGAGAGAGAAAACCCCTTTTGTTAAACTAAATCAGTTCCGTTTGTTCTTCTGGCTCGCCGGCGGCTTTTCCGTCGCTGACTTTCTTTCTGTCGCCGGCGAGCCGAATATCATAAGCCGATTATCTTAAGTTTTTAAGCTGCGTTTGATCTTGAGGAAAGGGGGCTTTGATTGGTTACCGTGATCAAGATCGTTTTTCCCGATTAAGAAGAGCGATTATCAAGAAGCGGTTGCTCGATTGTGATTTGCGCTTCATTCCACACTATCGGTGATATCATTTCCCCCTTTCTTGTGATTTTTTCGGTTGAACTTTAGGCCTGTTTTAGCTTGGTTAGCTGCTATTGTATTGGTCTTTGGCTTTCTTAAGCTTTTGTCTATATTGCTTTGGTGGGGTGGGTTTCAGTAATTTAGTTTCTTTAATTGGGGCTGCTTCTTTGGTTTTATTGTATTTGTGTATGCAAGTTGTCGAATTTTTGGGAGCATCTTTCATCTATAGTTTCCACTTCTACTGTTTCCCTTCACTTGGGTTTTGAAGATTTGTATCAGTGCTTCCCATTTTGTTTCTCGGAGGTTTTGTGATCCGTTGTCTACACTTCTGCTTTGTAACTATGTCTTCCTCTACCAGCTATCATAAATTTCTTGAAGCTTTTGCTTGTGCTCATGTTAGTGATGGATTTATGGAGGATGATGGGGATAGGATGTTTGACCATTTTATGAGAATGCAGGGGTCAGTTCGGTTAGTCTTAGCTGAGGTGAGGGAGCTTAAAGATAAGGGAAACGGTTATTTTAGGCAAAATGACTTTGATATGGCCGCAGCGTGTTACGATGAAGCTTGTAAACTGCTTAGTTTGAGCCTGGGAAATATTGAGGGTGAAGATACTCAATCATTATCTGACCTTGCTGTTTCGCTTATTTCTAATATGGCTGCTTGTGCCTTAAAAATGGAGGAATACAAAGCTGTTGCGGGTATGTGCTCCATGATTTTGGACACATTTCCTCGTAATATTAAGGCACTCTTTCGAAGGGCGGTGGCTTATATGAAGTTGAAAAGGTTTTCGTTAGCTAAATTGGATTTGGTTGAGGCATTAGTTGTTGAACCTAGTAATAAGGATGTGTTAAGGGAATGAGATGTGGTAAAAGGGCACCTTCTCATCAAGGAGAATGGTAAAAGAGTGTTGGAGGTTGCTACTGAAGATGACGTGGAGGGGAAAAATAAGAAGCCTGTTCATATTGACGTGGGTATGAAAGATAGTGAGAGTGTGATCACAGAGGTTATGGAAGATCATAGTGATGCGAGTATGACGGAAAATGAGAGTGTGAATATGGAGGTGACGGAGGCTCAAAATATTTGTGCTAAAAAGCCAGTTTTTGAGTTCTCCAAAAAGGGAGGTGGTAGTTCCCGTCTAAGGATCCCCACACAATCGTATAAAAAGTTACTGGATGGAAAAACGGTGAGCTTTTACCGTAAATGTGATTTGTCAATCTTAACAATTCGCATTCTCAAGGGTGAGGTTACTAAGGACAGGGACAATATAAGAGAACGATGTGAGAAGAAGAAGAGGAGGAGGAGGAGGTCTAAAAAGTGGAAATCTAAGATGATGGGGACAATGAATGACATGACTACTTCTGATATTATCAATGTGAAACCTGCCTTTCCTAACGGAAGTTTGAACGCTTCCTGTGCGGAGGCTGTGACTTCAAGTGCGTCTTCAATCTCCGACAATTTTTCTCCTCCGAGTACTCATATCCCCCAAGCTAACCTTGAGGGTGTTGATAAGGATCCAAGCGTCCCTGTTTCTCTCGTGAATGATAAGGATACTTTTATTTGCTCTCCAACTCAGAAGGACTCTAATGACCATCAACCATTCATTTTTTCAGCTCGTCCTAAGAAGTGTAAGGTTTACTCGTTTGAGAAGCCATCATGTGCCCGTTTTACACCTATGGTTCGCAGGTACCTCTCTGCTCATCATATGACGGAGAAATGGAGAATGACCACGTCCAAGAAGAATCATAGCCAAGGGGATGAATCTCCAAGACATATTTTATCTACTTTCTCCAAAAGTAGATCTCTTTCCCGTAAATTTCTACGTCCTCGTGGCGTAAGTGTGTCTTGTTGAGTCTCTCCTAAAGCTCAACTATCGAAGAAAAGAAAAGATATGGCATCCTCAGCGTACTACTACAGCGACTCTTTGAAGAAACCCCGTTTTTTAATAACCCCCGCCCCTAGTTTAAGTTATTGTAATAATAATGTAGTGTGTGCACCTGACTTAGAGATGCAGGTGTGTTTTGCATAAGGAAACCTTTTTTTACGGCTGTCAAAAAAAAAAAAAAAAAAAAAAAAAAAAAGACTATGTCTGCTACGCTAGCTAATATTTGCAATTGGTTTGACTATGTCTTGAGTATTAAGGGCTTATAATGTCAACAACAATACGTACCTACGTAGGCACATAAGGTTTAAATTTGGGCTGTTTTTCCGATGGCCGGGCGACATGAATTAGACGGTCCATACCCACCCAGTTGTTGTCAGGGATGATATTAACAGTGAATAAAAGAGTGAGGTAGGATTAATGTTCATGTATCGTATGTTGAATGTAGCTTTAATCAGGATTTGCGTTCATACAAGTGATACATTGTATTTTTTTCATTTTTTAACTAAGTTTCGACAGTATATTGTTGAACAAATATCGAAAATAATAAGCTCCCTAGTGTATCCTTCCGCTCTTTTCCCCTACTGTATCTTCACTAAATTCAACTTAATTAAAATCCCGAAAATTTAAACCCTCCGGGTCTTCTAAAAAAACAGCTAATCTTACTTGTGACGAGCTAATCCCGTCACAAGCTTGTGACCTCTCACAAAAAGGGAGAGGGAACAAGGTGGGGCACCCCCATGTGTTTTCCACTCACCTCTCAATGGACATTTTGTGAGAGGAAATGGTACCCATCACAAGCTTGCGACTGATATCTCCGTCACAAATGAGTATTTGTGCTAAAAAAAACCCAAATTACAAAAGGATGCTCAAGTAGTAAAATTCATTCTTCAATTCTTTCCCAAACTGTAAACCTAGAAGAAGCGAAGCGTAGCTTAGGCTCTCCATACATAGACGCACACAACATAGATACCACAATCAATCCTTACAATTAAGCAGTCCGTCTTGCTCTAGACCGCTTTATTTCAGACCGCAATAAGACCTCTCACAAGTGAGAAGCACATGGGTGGTGGGACATCCCCATGTGCACTCACACCCTAAATGGGTTTTTTGTGAGAAAAAATGGTATCCGTCTGACCATTTCAAACGGATATGACAGTCTGAAATAAGAATTTGTGTACAATTATGACATGGGTTGAAACTTGAAAATCTTCATATCCTCTTTCCCCAATCTTAAATTTCAAATAGTCTCATTTTAGACGGGTATATCCGTCTAAAGTATAGATGGGTCAAATATATCACCACTTACATAATAAGACAAAGTAGTGACATCTCGCTCGTTATTTATCTTATTATGAAAGTAGTGTGATATTTAACCCGTTTACAACTTTAGACGGATAGTGTCCTTCTAAAGTGATAATTTGTGCTTAAATTTTGAGTCCTCTTTCCTAGATGTAGTGAATTTTGCAAATTCTTACAACTTCATTACGATTGGTTACTTTAGTTTTTATTAAACCTAGCAAAATTGATCGACCCGAATAACCCTGCCCGTACTCTATTCGACACCTGAACTAAGGATCGGAGCTTAACTCATAACCCAAACAGCCTCAATCAATATGATCTGATACGAATATTTATTGTTGCACACTATCCATTTTTCCTAAATAACTTGTGCTTGATAATAACATGATACAAAAGTGACCCAACTCGACCCAATCTAGCCAGAATTCTGTCAAACCGAAACAAACCCCGATCTAAACCGAGCTGACCTACACCTAACCCAATATACATTCATCTGACGTTTAAGGTCGGGTGGGTCGGGTACGAGTGAAATTGACATTCCTATCTGGGCCACATCCTAATGGAGGAGAGATAGTCCATTTGATAAGCTAATGAAGGTTCCACTCTAAAACCAATTGACAATAGAGGAAATAACCTTTTAGCCTTACAAAGTGATAAAATCTCTAAGTTTTAATCCATGTGAGAATATATGGTTTTGCCCCTTCTGGGACTTCTGATAAAATTGGAACGATACAGAGAATATATGGGTTTCTGCAGAGTTATAATTAATATAAGTTATAATGAGATAACCCGATTTTAGTTTGTTATGGTGCGATAGAAATCACTACCCTTTAGTTTATTTCGCCTTGTGTATTACATACAACTTCAATGTCTGTTAACCTTTGGATACCACAAAAACTACACCTCCAACATAGATGAAAGTACAACTTTGAGTCTAGTCAGTTACGTTAGGAAAGACTTCTCAAAACAAGACTAATTAATGTTTGTGGGAGCATTGTGTTGTTGTTATTGCGTGTAAAGTCGGGCGGAAATGGCTGGTATTTTTAATGCTGTAGTAGCAGCCTAGTAGGCATATGAAATAACAAAATTTGTGTCAGGAAGTTGCTTGAGAAAAACGCATGAGTAGTTGTGGAGACTTCAGAGATCAAATCTGGAAAACTACATAGTCGACCGAGTATGAAAAATTGTTTTGCGAAATAAGATAGAAAAGAAGGGTTTTGCACAAAAACCTGGCCCGTTCTCGATTCGACACCTGAACTAAGGATCGGAGCGTGACTCGTAACCCAAATAGCCCCAAAAAATATAATCTGACACGCATGTTTATTGTTGCACATTTTTCCTAAATAACTCGTGCTTGATAATAACGGGGAACAAAAGTGACCCAACTCGACCCATTCTAGCCAGATTCTGTCAAACTGGAAACAACTCCGATCTAAACTGAGCTGACCTACACCTAACGCAATATATATTCGACCCGATTAACTCGTTTGCCTAGTCTAAATTTTACCAATCCCAAATTTGTGCAATTCATCAAAACTGATGCGTGCATTTTATATAGCCTTTTTAAGTCTTATTTGCACGCATTTCTATGCGATTCCCGTAGTTTTAGGCTACGAAATGCCCCGAATAGTCTACTTTGGTTCGTTTGGCTTTAATTGCAGGAATGGACCCGAAAGAAGCAGGATCGAGCCTTTTACTGTCCTTTTAGGTTGCATTTAGGAGATGGAAGATTTGGAGCGGGAATACCTACTGCCCTAGGATGCGTGAAGTGGTTTCGGAAGCTAAATCAATGAGTCATAGCTGACTTCAGTGGTGGATTCATCGATCGAGAGCTTTTGCTGGCCTATATGCTCGATCGAATGCTTTGGATGAGGAACAGTACTCGATCGAACCAATGCCGTGTTCGATTGAGAGGTGCCTAATTGATGTTCCTTGATCGAGTATTATATGTAGTCGATCGAGAAGTTTCTTCAAGAAGTTGATTGATCGAGGAGTTCTAATATACTCGATCAAGTACTTTTCCATATGACGCGGGATTTTATTGCGTGGAATTATTATCTTAATATCCTATTATCGTACTTAGTTTAAATAAATATCTTTCCTATATAAAGGAACGACTTAATTAGGTTTAAGGAGAGTTTTTTTTTTTGAATTTCGGATCTAAGTTTTATTCTGTTCAACGTTACTTCGATTTCTCCGGAACTTTTACTAGAGTAATCTCTCTTTACTCCCTTTCTATTTAATTCAATTCTCTTTTGCACATCTTTATACCATGTTTGTTATTGCTTTATTCATTGTAATTGCTTTATTTATCTTTATGCGTAGCTAATTTCTCAATGCTAGGATTAGGGGAGCCATGATAGTAAAACGAAGATGCTTTAATTAGTTTGGGACGTTTTTGTTGTGAGACTTGTTTGATGGCAATATAATTGTAATTATTAGGTTGAATGCATGCAACTGAAGTAATTAAACTGGTTAAATTCAGACCTAGATCGGAAGATTGGAACGAACAGACTTGTTATGAACAATAGACTACTCTAATGAGGACGGAAGCTAAGTTAGTAGTATTTTAGGGCAGATAGCGGACCGGAAGGACCTTTCCACTACCCTTCTCACATCGGAGCGACTGACCTTACCCTTAGCTGATTCGTGTAATATCATGGTGAACCGACATCCTACCATCTCTCCCTCTATTTGTGTAATACCCAGGATATTTAAGGACTCTGTTGACCGACCCTGTTGACCAAGAAAGACCTTAGGGAAGAATAGGTGAGAGACGATGATTGGAATATGTATTATATAGGAGTGGTTACTCGACCTAGCAGAGGCTACTCGGCCGAGTATAATCTATACTCGACCGAGTATAGCCTACTCGGCCGAGTATGTCAGTACTCGACCGAGCATGGCTGCTGTTGACGCGTTAATATAAAATGCAAGTTCGCGAGACTCATTTCATTTCTCATTTTCTCGACAGTTCCTCTTTCTCAAACCCTAACCTACCACTCTCTCCTATCACCCCTACCTCCATACATTCTAATGTTTATAGCCTACACCTCAACCATGGGAAGGTCGGGATTTGCTTAGGAAGGATGCGTGTGTGGTCATCGTCCGTGTCACCGTCAATTCGCGTTATTAGGTATGTCTCCGCCTTGTGTCTCTTTTAGTAGGTTATTGAGGATAGTTGTATAATAGGAGATGGTTGTCGTTTTAGGATGCATGTCAGAGTCTTGCTTGGCTATATGTGGATGCTTTTCATGATTGGCAATGAGGTAGGGTTTCCCTACTCAGTTACTGTTAATTGATTTAAGATTGTGATTGTATTGTAATTGTTGTTATCTGCTGATCATCGGAGTATGGGTGTTGTGGTGACGGTGGTGATGTGGTTGTGTTGTGACGGTTGTGGTGTTGTGACAACTGTGATGCTGTGGTGTTGTGATGTGTGTGTTGATTGTGGTGGAGTCACTTGCGGGAGTGGCTTCACACCAGAGTTCGCCCTCCGTGGAACCCGTCACGGGAGGGGATGTGCACATTAAGGGACATGGATATCGCTCGTTGATGAGCGGGGTTTAGGTGCGGATTGGCTGCGGTCCCCCACTGGCGGCGAGGATTACCTGTTGCGATGGGTAATCTGGCAGGACTACACACTTAGGTGTGTAGTCGGTTACTGTGTGAGATGAGGTGGAGGATGATCAGCCGGTTACGTTGCTTGTTTGTCTTATTTTGATTAGACAGTACTGACCCCGTTGTTGTTATTTTGTAGTATCTGCTGTGATCCATTCGGGGATGGTGAGCAGTTGGCTTAGCATGTACTGTTGGTTTGTGGCTGCTGGGCTTGGAGGGATCAAGTCATCACGCTACCGGTTTAGAAGTACGAAATCACGAGTTATAGTAGTCTCTATCATCACATGTAATTAGTTTTGTACCGAGTTGTAAAGAGTACGGTAATGTATTATAAATGTTCTTTTATTGTCTATTTGATCTACTACCTCGGGTAACCGAGATGGTAACACCTTCATATACTGGGACAGTCCTTGGTAAGGCATCCTGGTGTACGAGGGTGTTACAAAGTGGTATCAGAGGCGACGATTTTGGAACCTGACCCAGTGAACTAAATGAATATAGGGTGTCAAACTAAAATGAACTTGGTGTATGTGCGTTGGGAGCCCCAGACGATGCTAGATTTTGGGTGAGTAGGCGCCCTCATTTCAAAATCACGGCCCCATCGTGCTTAAGCCAGTCACCGGGAAAGGGTAGTTGATAGGAGTTGTTGCGTGCGGACTGTTGCCGTGTACATCTATGAAATGAGAAATGGGCATCAATGTGAATATTGCATGTAGAGGCTATGGTAGTGGAAAAGTCTTGAATTGGTGAATGAGTTTGCCGAAATGTGTGGCAAGGTTAAGTTAAGTGATTTGTTTAATAATGGTCGCGTTATATGATGGTTGCTGTCTTGCAAACGTTTTGCCTAAGGCGAGTATAACATGAATAGTGGAATGTGTAATTATGTGGTATATAGATTAAACTTTGCGGGTGAAGTAGTTAATTGGTATATATGCCTACGGGTTGCGTTTAAGCTGTCCTGATAATAAAGTAAGGAGTGTAGGTGGAAATGTTGATTGATTTGGTAATGGATATGCATAATTCGTGTGATGCGTGTTTATGTGGTAGAAGTAAGCTCTAACAGTGACGAGCCGATTGCACGGAACTCCGAACTATGCTACTTGTTTTGTAGGTGCATTAAATTCGAAATTTCATTCCTGCTTTTTGACACTCGACCGAGTAGAAACACCTACTCGACCGAGTAGACCACACTCGGTCGAGTATGATTGTGCTCGACCGAGTGCTCATTTTGTCAGAATTAAAATCGCTACAGTTCTTGAAAACTCGACCGAGTATTCAGAATACTCGACCGAGTAAACCCAATACTCGACCGAGTACTACTTTATCGGGACTCATCCAGGTTATACAAAAACCCTATTTTGGCTCATTCTTTTCTTATTTCCGCCTCCCACGTCTTCTTCTTCTTCTCTCAAAAACTCCATACTTCATATCTCTCAAGCTCTTGGGTGATTTCTTGGTGGTTAATCATTCTTGCTTGTCAAAAACCTATTCAAGGTAAGGATTTAACTCAATTTTCTCCTTTATTATCAAAGTTATGGTATGATTTTGCCTATATTTCGAAATTCCATCATGAGTAACTGAAATAAAGCCTCTTTCTTGTGATTCTTTGGATTTAATTGCATATAAACATCATTTATACCGGTTACTAGAGCAATTTCATGATTTAATTGGATTTTAATTTTAGGGTTAGCTAAAAATCGAAAAATTTCATTCTTTGTTTGATTATCACACTGTTTCAAGTTTCTTGATGTTGGTAATGATGTTTTGAGTGAATTACTTGGTGTTTTGATGAGAAAATTTGTCTTAAAAGTTCGTCTCAAAATTGTATACAATCGAAAAACAGTCCATCTTTTGCAAATTTTTTGGTGTGTCAAGTACCCTTGTTAAAACTTGTCTTTTTGCAGTATGGTGAAAACCAGAGGTTTAACAAACAAGAGGACCCGTCCTAATGCTCAATTCGAGATGGGCCAGTCTAGTAATGAGCCCGTGGTTCCATCGGTGGAGGCATATCCATCGGTAATTTTATCTGACTTTAAACAGCTCAAGGCTTTCCTAGCTCTTATGGTTCGCCCTTTTCGACCCACCCGTTGTATAAACCCCGATATTCTAGAAACCTTGGGGATTAAGGGGGACATATCTCATATATTTGAGATTTTGGGAATGGAGGGGTTATACCATTTGAGGAAGAAGTCCTACCCCCACCCGACTTTGGAGTTCTTGAGCTCTTACGAGTACGATGCGAAGGGGAAGACTGTCTCTTTCCGCCTCATGAATGAGGATCACGAGCTGACTTGGATGAGTTTGCGGGCCATTTGGGTTTAGAGGCTGAGGGAACGGGATACCTTAGTGATGTAGCTAAGAACAATGGTGCACCTCTCTACCTTCCTTACTTGACTGGCCGACCTGCCCCTAGTGCCAGTGCCATGTTGATCAATGATATACAGCACGTGACTCTTCGTATGTTCTTGAGGATGATGACTTGTTTGTTGTATGTGAGGGATGGCGTGAGCAAGCTTAATTCTCATGAGGTAATGTTACTTATGTCTTACCTTAACCTGCACCGTAGGGAACCGTTCTATTATAGTGCTCCGGGGGTAGTGTGCTCCAGTCTTGAGCGCATGGCCCAGTCCCCGAACCGACACGTTGCTTGCGGGGCCATAGTGACCCGCCTAGCTCAGCGTATAACTGATTTTGAGGCCCCACCTCCATCGGGGGATGAGTATGTTGAGACCGTTCCTACCATTAACGCTCAGTATTGGTGTCAGAACAGATGGTTGAGGAAGATGGCTAGTGGGTCATATGCCTTGAGAGTGTGAGGATCTATGTGGATGGTACTTCCCGACCCTGCCCGTCTCCCTGTTGTCGACCACTTAGCTGAGTGGGAGCCTTGCAGTGTAGCTAGACCTGCGCCTCAGACCTACCTGATTGATCTCACCATTCTCTTGGACTTACCTGAGCATACCACAGTGCCAGAGGGACAGCAAGCACCTCCCCCACCCCGTGAGCGCCGTAAGGTCAGGCAGTTTAGGGCAGACCCAGTTGTGACCGAGCCCTCCTACTCCGCCCCTGACTTCTACCTTCACCAGTACTATCCCTATCCCACCGTGCATGACCCTAGGATGCAGGTGAGGGATTTGATTGAGCGGATCTCCACCACCTTGGTGCTCCGCAACATGCACGAGATGGCCCTTAATCAGGGCATAGGGGCGCAGCTAGCACAACCTGTTTGGTGTAGAGGACCTGGGGTGGACACGGGAGTCTTCCACAGCTATGGAGTTGATCCCGGTTTTTGGAGGCCACCTGAGGAGACTGAGTTTGGCTGCCTCGCGGGACCGTGGGGAGCCAACTACAACAGCCATCTATGAGGGGACTACTCAGCAGCAACGGGTTTTAGGGAGCAGGTAGCTCGGGAGCAGGTACTTCTGGTGCAGGTGGTGATGAGAATATGGAGGAGGGTCCTGGCTTTTGATCCTTTTGTTGTATTTCCTGGATTTGTTTCATTTGTGTTGGATACTTATCTTACGGATTTCTCTTTTACTTTTGGATGACTATACTCGGCCATAAGGCCGTTACTTGTTTAGCATACTATGTGGTGACTTATTTGACTTGGATATGCTTGGTAGAGTCGTAGTTGAGTTTGGTTGCAGATGAATTCGTGGATGAATCGTGTGGAATTGCCAGAAAAAGCTCTCTACTTGTAAAAACTCGACCGAGTATAGGTACTACTCGACCGAGTAGAGCTTACTCGGCCGAGTATGCTATTATACTCGACCGAGTAGAGCTTACTCGACCGAGTAGCCACTCACACTCGGCCGATTATTACTGTTACAGGAACTTCTTGTTTTCATATTTTAGATCATCAGATTTCTTTTAGATATTTATATATCAAAGCTTGTGGGTGCCTAACAGTGTCGCTTAGCGTAACCGATTGTCCCCTAATGAAGTGCGATCATGTTATATGTATGTATGTGCTTGGATAACACGTTAAAATATGAATGTTTTGTCACCTTGTCATGGCTTACATGAATGCTTTTACATTGTTCAAAGTGCTGCAATTGGGTGTACTTCTATAAGTTGTGTGGGTCATAATTATGTAATGACAAGAGAGTATTGTAGCTGTCACGAGTCCTATACATATATATGTTGAGTCATCTAACGCAATCTTCCGTGGTGTCTGTGACTGATTATAGTGATAACAGGTCAAATTGGATGAGTGAAACTCAATGGCTATAATTTTGTAACATGAATTACGTGACTAAATAATAGATAATTGATAAAGTTACTATTATTCAGTAATAACATCTCGAGATATATATTACCTAATTTCTGTCAGATTCTGTTGTTATGAGTTGTAGTTGTGTAATGTCATAGCTTAGGTTCCGTCAGCAGGAATCAATGTTGGTTGCAGTTTGCGAGTAATGTCAGTAGACGGATATATGTGTCAATTTGGATCGGGGAAGTGGTTTAGTGGTGAGCTTCGGGGACGAAGTTCCTTTAAGAGGGGAAGAGTAATGTCGCAAAAGCAAATGATGAAATTATGTCTATGTTATTGAAATTGTATTTATGTTACATGTTATTAAAATTGTATTTATGTTACACTGTTTTGGTACTTGGTGGCATTTTAAGTTATATGAATGAGCGCCTGAACAACTTTTTATGATCGTTAGTGGTTGGTGTATAATGGAACATATTTTGTTGAGAATCTATGATAGGATTATTTTACTGTATGTTTTGTAAGTGATAGTTGTTGGCCGGTAATACATGGCGGTATAGTTTTGTGGTCGTATGGATGTTTGTCTGAATAATGTAATGTAGTTGTGGTATAAATGATGGCCAGAGTTTGTATGTCCTCATGTATGTGGATCGTGTTCATAATGCGTGACCTCGCTGTTGGACTCGTGTGGGCTGAACTTCGGGGAAGAAGTTCTTTTTAAGGGGGGAAGACTGTAAAACCCAGGATATTTAAGGACTCTGTTGACCGACCCTGTTGACCAAGAAAGACCTTAGGGAAGAATAGGTGAGAGACGATGATTGGAATAGGTATTATATAGGAGTGGTTACTCGACCTAGCAGAGGCAACTCGGCTGAGTATAATCTATACTCGACCGAGCATGGCTGCTGTTGACGCGTTAATATTAAATGCAAGTTAGAGAGACTCATTTCATTTCTCATTTTCTCGACAGTTCCAGAAGATTAAAAGATTGCAAAATACGGAATAGAAATATCCGGAACATTCCAGAACATTCTGACTCGGTTTTAGAAAATGAAGACGGTTTTTTGACCCGAACTCCAAATGTACTCTAATTACTGCCAAAACGACCGTATCGGCAAGTAGATGTCAGTTAAGAGGTAGACACAAGTGTTTGAGCAATCACTTGACGATAAACTTACGAACTGTCACAAATCGATCCGGGTACCAAACATGCGGCCCAATCATCACCGGGTGGTTTGCGGAAGGTGCAGAAATGAGGTATCTACAGAGCCCCCACTTTGACTGAGGCTTGGACAAAGTGAAAGTCAAAGTATAGCCATCAGGTCAATCGAAGATTACAACATGACGACTATGGCGATGCGAGGCGGCTCAAGGGGTCTGAACCAAGGACCTGTCGTCGGGAACATTTTAGAGTCTGTCGACTATCGGGGAGGGTCGTTTAAAGTCCATTAGACTACGTAAGGAGGCTCGCCAGCCATAAGAAGAGACAATACCTGAAATTCTTCAAAACTCCAGGGGAAACAAAACGCGATATTGGGAGAAGACAGCAGGACGTAGTCAGGAACTGCTGGGAGAAATCTGCTTGTGGTCGGCTTCAAACAAACTTCGTAAGAGCTTGGGGTCGATGTTGATCTCCATGTCTCGAGAGGGAATGTCTGTCCGTGAACTCTCGCTGGGGGAACATAATCGGGAACTGATCTCCATGTCTCGAGAGGGAATGTCTGTCCGTGTACTCTCGCTGGGGGAACATAATAAAGGTGTGTCGAAACACCTGTCAGAGAATATTTGCTCGTTGTGACAAGCAAGGTCTTGGTAAAAAGGTGGCAACAGTTTGCCGTCGGCTTGGAAATACGGGTCCGGGTGAAGAATAAACGTCAAACGGACCAAATATGTGATATGGCATCGAGGAAGAGGCGCACCAAAGATAGGTCCACAAAATAACGAACTTATAACGAATCTTCGAAAATTCATATGGAGGAAAACTGAGGAAAAGGCGCAGCAAGAGCTGCGTTCCTTGGAAGAGGCGCAGCACCTGCTGCGTCTTTTCCTGGGCGTGTCAATCCTGCGTAAAAACCCGATGAAACAGAGGGGTTTATTTCATTATTTTCGAAACACAATTCTCAATTTCTCTCTCAAATTCCAACCATTTCCGTCAAAATTTGATCCTAAAGCTTGGATTTTCCATGACTAATCGAGGTATGTGTATTAATCTTGCATTTATCTTCTGTAATTGATCGAATTGGACCGACAAAATCAGGGTTTTCAACCCTAATTAGTCGAAAATTTGGGGCTTTTCCCCCAAATGATTTTGCCTTGCAAAATTGACTTTATAAATGGCTAATTGGTAATATAAGGATCATAACCATGTATTTGTTTCGAATTTTCGTTGAGTTTTGAGCATTTGAGTGAAATTGTGACGGTCTCACAGCTAAACCATAAATCGCTTCGAAAATAGCCTTAGGATTGCCCATTTGTGACGAAACTTGATATTTGGAATCCTTGTATGATGGGTAAACTTCCTATCATCTCGGAATTTTGATTGGTGACGGCTTTTTCAGGACACTTCCTAGGGCATAATCGCCGTTATAACGAAATGCTGTCGAAATTCCGACTCGAACCCATGACTAGGCTTCAACTTAGGCTTGACTTGACCCAAATTACCACATGAGCGGACGGGTTTGTGGGAAAATTGCCAAGGATGGCGAGAAAAGAGCGATTTTGGAGCTCCGAAAACTCGAAAATCCCCTAATTAAGGCTTGTCATCACTTGACGCGGCCTAAATTCACTTTAATTTTGCAGGTGATGAGGCTTCTACATCCGGGAGGGATCCCATGGATGTGGACACTGCCCTTGACCATTCTCAGATGCTTGAGGAGGCGTTGGAGGAGGCTTTCACTGCCGCGGTGACGGCTGCTGAGGTTGCTGAGGATGAGGTCCTCGAGGAGGAGGTTCCTGAGGAGGAGGAGGCCCCGAGACGGGCCAACGTTGGACGGGGTGGTCACCAGCTGAGGGGAGCACCTGCGTGGGCTGAGACCTGGGACAGTAGGCACGTGCTTTGGGCTGCGGAGGGTCACCTGTCCTATAGGACGGTGAAGAGCTTGGTAAATCAAATTCATCACGCTTCATTCATCTTCTTTCATTTCCATTTGTTATTCCTTTTCATCTTCATTTGAGCTAAAATAGCTTTTGTTTCAAATAAACATAGGAGGCCGGGAACATCAGATCGTTCTCGGGCTACACGACGGCGATGGGGTGCTACGAGAGGCTGTCGGCGGAGGAGTGAGCCATGATCGAGCGGGGAGCATTCGGCGCCATGGTGCAGGCTTGGAGGGATATCGCGAGGAGGAAGCTTCGGGCTAACCTCAGTCTCGTCCGAGCTTTCTTGGATCGGTTCTGGGACACGACGTCCACCTTTCACATGCCTTTTGGTGTGATGGGGGTCACGTTGGAGGATTACGACATGATTTATGGTCTGCCGTGTGGGACTGAGGTGGTGGAGTGGCCGAAGACAGCCATGAGGGTTGACTCTGCTGAGGTTAGGAGGTTGATCGGCTGGAACTTGGCGCCGAAGGCTGCTGCGGTACCTGGTTTGGTGCCTAGTTCTTACGTTCGGGACTACTTTACGGGGAAGACCCCGGCATTGGTGGTGATCGAGGGGAGGGAGACGGCTCGTCCTCCCTGTACTGCAGAGCAGAGAGTCCGTTTGTGGCTCTGGTTGTTTCTGTCTTCGATCTACCTCGGAGACAAGGGAGAAAGGCTGTCGATGAAGCTCCTTCCCTTTCTTTCTGACCTGAGCTCCCTTGGCCGTTGGGACTGGGTCACTACTGGTTTTGCGGTCCTCATCCGCTTCATGAGGGCCATGGTTCGTCCGGAGTTGATGGAGAAGGGGACTTCTCCTGCTGCTGTCGACCCTGGACTGCTGTTGGAGGTCTGAACCTTCATTTCATTTCATGAAAGATCATTTCCTTTTCTTATCAAATCACGAAAGATCGTTTTTGATTATCTTGCTTTACAGGCGTGGGTGTACTCCTACTTTCTGGGCCTCGCGCCCAAGAGGACGGAGCCGGTGGAGAAGGCCTATCCCGTAGTGAGGGATTGGGTGATGTACCGTACGAGGAGCCGACGCTCCTTCCACGACGTCTGTCGACGGGAGGTGAACGCTCTTCAGTTGGACGGCGTGAGTACTTCACCTTCGTTTGTTTATTCGTTACTTTTACTTTTTCAGAACTGATCATAAGAATGACTTCTCGTTTGCTTTTCCAGTGGGTGCCCAGGCCTTGGGTGGAGTACGCTGGCGCTCCTCCCTTTGTGGCTGAGGTCCTTCGACCTAGGAGCTCGAGGTGGTTGCTGCTGAGGACGTCGATGGGTCCTGTGTGGTACTTGAGTGAGCGCTTGGCTCGTCAGTGCTCTCGGGATGTCTTGACAGTTCCCATCGATCCTCCTCAGACGATGTTTAGGGAGCCTTTTGAGGCTGAGAGGGAGGCTGACCTGGCTGGCGTCGGTGGTGACGCCCTCCTTCTTCCTGGCGATGACTACTCGGCGTTCCTCTACGGAATATTGGCGTACTGGCCGGTCATGGTAAGTATTTACTCTCCTTATTTTTGATTATTTTGAGAACACGATGAATGATCATCGGCTTAATGAAAACCACTTGACTTTGCAGGAGGTCGAGGCGGCGGGCATCGAGCCCCCAGAGTACCCCGAGACCCTCGAGTACACTGACGCGACGGGGATGACGATGATCTCCGAACTGCATGACTTTGATGCGGCGGTGATAGATGCTGGCTTGGACGAGTGGCAGCATCTGATTCGGAGGGTGAGTCTCCTAACTTGTATAATTTTGTGTAAGAACACATTTGCTTGAGTTTGTCCAATCGTTAAGAATCTCTATTTTTGAAATGCAGGTCGCGCCATCCCGATCGTGGCTTTGTGGAGGGTAGCCAACCGGCTGCGGGCTACTGCCGTCGAGGCACTTGTTGGCGGCCGAGGACGTCAGGTATGAACCTTCCGTTTACTTTATTTTCGAATTTTCCTTGTGTTTGAAATGATTGACATGAGCCAATTCTTGTTGTTTGCAGAGGGAGCGTGAGCTGGAGCGAGAGCTAGCCCAGTCCCGAGAGGAGACAGCTCGCCTGCTGAGGGAGCTCGAGGTCCGCGATGCCGAGGTTGTTGCTTTCGAGGCGAGAGTTGCTGAGCTAGACGGCGTCCAGCAGTAGTTTGCTTGTTGCTTTTTGTCTTTTTGCTGTATTTTGTACATTTTGTACATTTTGTACATTTTAGGACCCACATTTTGGACATTCGGACTTTGTTTTGGGGCTCGAGCCCCCAGTTTGGTGTACATATCCCCTATTGGTTGTATATATGATGGCCTGAGTGCCTTTGCTGCTGGGTTGCTTTGTTTGTACCTGCAGGTTAGCTTTGAACAGGTTTGGTAGATGACGGTTTATGCCGTCATGCTGCTGAAATTTACATAGAAATCACATAGAACATACATTTGTATACATGGCCTAAATTAGCGCAAAACAATGACTCAAAAATGCAAAAAATTTTGACGGAAATGACCGGACGGTAGGGAGGGTTACCCCCTAAAAAAAGAAAAAATAGAAACATATAAGTTTGAAATGTGATGTGGAAGGAGAGTGAAATGATTCCCCAAAAAACAAAAAATAAAAAGAAACGTATAAGTTTGAAACTGAATAAATTAAATTAAATTGGTGAAATGGTTCCCCAAAAAAGAAAAATAAAAAGAAATGTTAAGTGTGCTAAAATGACGATATCGCCTCGAAATGCGTGCCCGTAAAATTAGGAAACACGAAATATGGCAACTTGACGTATTTACCAAAATAATAACCCGTATAAATAGGAAATTATTCGTTGAGGAATTTAGGAAAGATCCAACGCGGAAAGTCACAGAAAGAAGGCTGAAGAAGAGGCGCAGCAAGAGCTGCGTCCCTTCGAAGAGGCGCAGCAGGTGCTGCGCCTGTTCCCCAGTGCATCCATCCTGACGGATTTTAGGAAACAGCTTTTAGTATAAATAGAGACGTCGAGGGAGGTTTTATTCACATAATTCTTCCTTCTTTTCTTAGTCTTATTACATAAAGCTCTCAAAATAAGCATACATCATGGATACTCTCGAAATTCGTCTAAAAGAGTGGACAAATGAGTTCTCTAATGTGGAGAAACACGACATGGGTGCTTATAATTTTGGATCGTTATTGAGTTTGAAGCTGATCAAGGTAGTTAAACCATTCTTAGATGCTTGTCTTGATTATTGGGACCCGAATTATCACGTATTTGCCTTCCCTGGGGGCGACATTTGCCCATTTCCCGAAGAAATTGCTGCGATTGGTGGTTGGGACCCGGAACATTGCCTGCTATACCCTCTACTTCTCAAGGATATAAGAACAAGTTCAGAGATTTGCTTGGGTTGGCAAGAGCTGATGTTGACCATCTTGTGACCTCTAAAGGAGTGCGAATGTTGGATTTCATCGATCGATTCATCAACAGGGCAGATCCCACTATCTCTTATGTTGCGAGGCGAAGGGCATTCGGGTTTTGCCTACTACATGTATATGTCCTTCAAGGGCATGTTGATGAGGATTTGAGAGGCAACCCTCGTTATTTAAGCTTGATTGAGCAAATGGAGCTGCGCAGGAGCCCAGTTTGCCTGTGCTTAAGAGAGATCCTATTGGGTTTAGATAACAGGAAAGCCAATCGCGACCTTCCTTATCTGGGGAGTCCCATTACATTGCAGGTAAAAGAATTTTTTCTCTTTTCTTGTCTCTTTTTTTTTCTTCTTTTTTTTTTTTCGTTTTTTATTTGTCTTTTCTTGCGTTTTTTTTCGTTTTTTTTTTTGTTTTTTTTTTCGTTTTTCTAATACCCGCTTTTGTTAGGTCTGGCTTATGGAGCATCTTCGATTGATCGAGCCCCCATTTAACGTTCCTGCTTATCATGCTCGCTCAATTGCAATGAGGACCAGGCTCTACATGGTGGACTTCACTCGAGTCTGCAACTACTGGGAAAATAAATTGAAGAGTGAAGATGGCCCCTTAATTAGATGGATCGTACCATGGTGGCATCTTAAATATGTCACTGGAGTATCTTCCTTGGATCCTACCCGGTCCGTGCGCATCCCTGGCTTGGAGTTTATGATATGCATCTTCCCGGAGAGGTTGATGAGGCAGGTTGGATTGAAGCAGATGATTCCGAAGCTCGACACGATCCCGCAGACTGCCGTGGCGCTTACTACTGAGAGTCGAAGAGAATTAGCCATCAAATGGGCTCAAAGAAATGTATGGTTCTTGAATTCTTCTGTCAGTGCTCTATGGGTGTCAGATTCCTATCTGCGGTGGAGGAAAACTACTACTTCGGAGGAGCGCGAGAGACTGAGGAAACGCGAACCTGTTGACTACAAGGTTCGCGAGGTGGAAAAGGATAAAGAGAAGCATCTGACTGAGGGAGATGAAGAAGCCGGATTCCGAGTTGTTCATCCTTCGAAGAAACCGAAGACTTCTCCTGCCGTCGAGATGGTGGTTGACAAGAATGGCAAGGCTAGACCACGAGATAGACCATTGGTGATTAGGTCGGAAGTGGCGTAAGAGCGTCCGGCTCGAGGTCGGGACAAGAAATATGATAGAAATGACAAAGGCAAAGGGAAAATGGGAGAATAGCCTGAGTCTTTATTATTAGTTATTATTATTATTGTAATAAGAAGGTGTGGTATTTAGAATCCTAGCCATTATTTTTATTTTTTATATTATGTGGCATATTATTATTATTATTATTATTATTATTATTATTATTATTATTATTATTATTATTATTATTATTATTATTATTATTATTATTATTATTATTATTATTATTATTATTATTATTATTATTATTATTATTATTATTATTATTATTATTATTATTATTAGAAATGAAATAAAAAAGGTTAATTGGTTATGAAACCGTCGTGAATTTCTTTTCATTATTCTTGTCGAATTTCAAATGCAATTGCAAATGTCCTTCTATTTACATTTAAAATAATTAAATGGGTTGTATCCCGTGAAGGATTGCCTACGTATTCATTAAAAAAAAAATGAAATCAAACCCTTGCGCGTAGTTCGAGTAAATGTAAAAGAATAATTGTTCTAAGCAAGAGCTTGTGGTGAATTAGAACATAAGCATGAGCTTTTTATTTACTCCTAAAGTGCAATTCAATTTATTTGATGATATGAGGATGACAAATTGTCAAAATGCAAGAGCAAGATGACATTAGCTTAATTCGACTTGGCCAGGGGCCGTTTATTTCGTGCCACAAAAGCGACACGTGAGGTTACGCGAGGCGCGTTTTTTTGCTCCTATTTTAGGCATAGTAACATTTCAGTTGGTCGAGGTTTATCGGGTTGGCAAATTCGTTCCCATCTAGGTCCGTAATTCTAACTGCACCCCCTGGGAGTATGGACTTGACTAGAAATGGCCCAACCCAATTGGGTTTGAATTTTCCTCGTGGATCGACAGGTAAAAGAGCTCTAATTGATTTGAGGACCAAGTCTCCTTCTTTTGTATTCCTTGGCTTAACCCTTTTGTTAAAGGCTCGTTTGATACGTGCCTGATATGTTTGCACATTATGTAATGCACGTAACCTTCGTTTATCCAGGAGGATGAGTTCTTCATATCTATCCCTCTTCCACTCGGCTTCTGGGATTTGACTTTCGAGTAAGATACGCAAGGATGGTATTTCTAGCTCGATTGGTTGTACAACTTCCATGCCGTAGGTCAAATAGAAAGGGGTGGCCCCAGTGGGCGTCCTAACAGATGTACGGTATCCCCATAAAGCAAAGGGTATCTTGCTTGGCCAATCTCGATAGTTCTCAATCATTTTCTTGAGAATCGTGACAACGTTCTTATTTGCCGCCTCTACCGCGCCGTTGGTTTGTGGTCTATATGGCGAGGAGTGGTGATGCTTAATTTTGTACTTGGCTAGAAATTGTTCAGTCTCAGCTTGGAAATGTGACCCATTGTCACTGATGATCTCATGTGGGCAACCATATTGACAGATGATATTGGTTTGTATGAACTTTGCCACGTTCTTGGCTGTAAGACTGGTGTAAGAAGCCGCTTCTACCCACTTGGTGAAGTAATCAATCGCTACTAGGATGAAGCAGTGACCTCCTATTCTGGCTGGAGTGATCTTGCCGATGATGTCAATTCCCCAAGCAGAAAATGGCCAGGGAGATGTCATGGTGTAAAGCAATGAAGGAGGGACATGTTGTACATTCCCGAAGATTTGGCAATTGTGGCAATGTCTTATATATTTGATACAATCGGATTCCATTGTGGTCCAATAATACCCCAAACATGTGATTTTCTTTGCCATCATGGGTCCACTCATGTGAGGGCCACATTCTCCATCATGGACTTCTTCCATCACTTTCCGTGCCTGTGAATGATCAAGACAGCGTAGAATTACACCAAGAGGTGTTCCTTTGTATAATTCTCCTTGCATGAGAACGTATTGGGAAGCTAGTAAGTGGATAGCGCGTTGTCCCCTTTTGTCCATATCTGGTGGATAGGTGCCGTTGAGCTTGAAGTTTAGGATCGCTTGGAACCAAGGTTCTTCTGTGATTTCCTCTTCATCGGGGATTTGGTGCACATAAGCTGACTCTGATCGTCGTTCGATGCATAAAGGCATTTCTGCCATGCTATCCGACATATTAATCAAAGATGCAAGTTTTGCAAGAGCATCTGCAAATTGATTTTCTTCTCGAGGTAGATGTAGGTAGGTCACTTGATCGAAGAATTGGGCAACTTGGTCTATTCTGGCTTGATAAGGTGCTAAGCTTTCACTTAGGATTTTCCAAGATCCCGTAATTTGGTTGATGATCAAAGATGAATCCCCATGCACTCGAAGATTCTTGATGCCTAAACCTACTGCTGCTTGCAATCCAATGAGACAAGCTTCGTATTCTGCAGCGTTATTTGTCACCTCGAAGTCGAGTTTGATAGAGATTGGTGTATGCTCGCTTTTAGGAGAAATGAGAAACACTCCTATTCCAAATCCTCTTAAGTTTGATGCTCCATCAAAATAGAGGTCCCAGGAGTCTACATCCGTTTGGAGTATATCCTCATCCGGAAATGACCAGGTGTCTACCGTTTATGTATCATTAATGGGATTTTCTGCGAAGAATTCGGCAACGGCGCGCCCCTTCATAACTTTCAAAGGTACATACTTGAGATCGAATTCTGAGAGCATCAAAGTACATCTCGCTAAACGTCCATTGAGAACGAGTTTCTCAAAGAGGTATTTGACAGGATCCATTTCGGAGTATATTTTGACGGAGTAGCTAAGCATGAAATGGCGTAGCTTCTTCGTTGCCCACACAAGAGTGAGGCATGTCTTCTCGAGGGGCGTGTATTTACACTCGTACTCCAAGAACTTCTTACTAAGGTAGTAGATAGCTCTTTTCTTCTTTTCCTACGGTTTGAGCTAGCATGGCGCCCATGGCCGTTTCGGTTACCGTGAGATATAAACCAAGAGGTTGATCTCGTTGAGGTGGCATGAGCACTGGTGGTTTGGCTAGTATTTCCTTGATTCGGTCGAAAGCCTTCTGACAGTCATCATCCCACATGGTGTGATCTGTTTTCTTTAACTTCTTGAAGATAGGTTCGCAGATCATGGTGAGTTTCGATATGAATCGACTTATGTACTGCACCTTCCCTAGGAATCCTCTAACTTTTTTCTCCGTTTGAGGTTGCGGCATTTTGATTAGAGCTTTGATTTTGGAAGGGTATATTTCTATACCTCGTTGGCTAACAACGTATCCCAGAAGTTTGCCAGATGTCACTCCGAATGCGCATTTTTGAGGATTGAACCTCCTGTTGTACTTCCGTAGCCTTGAGAAGAACTTGCGAAGGTTCACAATGTGCCCCTCTCTTTCCTTGGACTTGACAATCATGTCATCTACGTATACCTCAACTTCTTTATGCATCATGTCATGTAAGAGCGTAGTTGCGGTGCGTTGGTATGTAGCTCCGGTGTTGATTAACCCAAACGGCATAACCGTGTAGCAATAGGTTCCCCATTGAGTGACGAAGGCGGTCTTATGCATATCTTCTATGGCCATCTTGATCTGGTTATATCCTGCGTATCCATCCATAAAGGATAGTAACGCGTGATCTGCTGTATTATCCACCAATATGTCGATATGTGGTAGAGGAAAGTCATCCTTGGGACTCGCTTTGTTTAAGTCTCTAAAGTCAACACAAACACGGATTCTCCCATCCTTTTTGGGTACGGGTACTATGTTAGCTACCCAATCTGAGTACTCGGAAACTTTGATGAACCCGGCTTTGAATTGTTTATCGACTTCTTCTTTGATCTTGAGAGTCCATTCTGTCCTCATTCGACGAAGCTTCTGTTTCACGGGTTTGAAACCTGGTTTGATTGGGATTCTATGCTCTGTGATGTCCCTGTCGATCCCTGGCATGTCTTTATAGGACCGAGCAAAAACGTCTTTGAACTCGTGTAGGAGGTTTATGAAATTGGCCCTTTTGGTAGGACTCAACATCGTCCCTATCCTAAGTTCTTGGGGTTCTAGTTCGGTTCCTACGTTGATGGGTTCGGTGTTCTCTATTACTGGTCCCCCTTCCTCCTCTTGTAGTATTTCTTTGGCTATGTAGGGAGGTATTTCCATTGAGTCTGGGTCTGGGTCATCCTCATCATCATCGTAAACAGAATTGTATTCAAGATAACACGAAGAGTAAGCAGAACCTGATTTATTCATATTAAAATTTGAGAAAAGTTGGAACAAAGAAGCCATCTAATCTGTAGTCAGTGGCGGTAAAGGAACAGCCGTTGGGACATTTCCCGAACTACTGTTACTACTTGACACTAAGCTAGGAGAAACAAGGGGAGTGGGAATGACGACAGGAGGAGACTCTCTAGGAACTTCTCTAGACTCCGACTCTGACTCTGACTCGAATTCATCGTCTTCTGGTTCTCCTTTGAACATCTCTCCTTCTCCAGTGGTGAGCTTGAAGAGTCTTCCTTTATTGTTTGTCCACTTGATCGATTTTCTCCATCCTTTCTGCTGATTGGTGTTGGTTTCT
This sequence comes from Silene latifolia, assembly GCF_048544455.1. Taxonomy (NCBI): domain Eukaryota; kingdom Viridiplantae; phylum Streptophyta; class Magnoliopsida; order Caryophyllales; family Caryophyllaceae; genus Silene; species Silene latifolia. The sequence continues at coordinate 28,004,253 of NC_133528.1, forward strand.
GTGATTAATGCGGTAGGGTTGAAGTGATTGTCTTGAAGTATCATGGTAATGATCTCATCCTGCGTGGCTCTAACAAATCAATCTTCTCCAAATAGTAGACTAACAGCTTGTTCGTCTAGGCAAGGTTCTTGACGAGTCTTGACGGTAGGAACCGTTTCTGGAGGAATGAAGTAGCAATCGTGAAAGATCTCGATTCCGGCTAGCTTCCTTTCGAGATAGTGCCAAGGTTCGGGAAATCCGTGAAAGATATCTTGACTTCCTTCCCTAACGAAGTATCCATTTAGGGTAGGGAGGTAGGGTCGCATTTGGATTCCCACATTCTTACGGTTTTGAACTTGAGCGAGCATCTCGAGAACTTCTTCTTTAGTGGGTTTGTATCCTAGTCCAAGGGGTATTCTTTGTGAGTTGCCCTTCTTGTAGGGTGAAAAAGTGTTCCTTCGGATAGGATTCAAAGGCATTCCCGGGAAGTATCCTTGGGTTTTGAGTATGTGGTTGACCACTAAGTTAGAGTAGGGATTGAAGTACAAAGGTGCCAACTCGCTTTCTATGACATTCATGATATGAAAGCCCCCAAGTTCATATACTGGATCCGCAAGGACTTGATTACTTGACTTCTTTTCAATTATCGCCTTGATGGGCGACGAAGTGATCGTCACCACTTTACCATTTAGTGGGATTTTGATTCTCTGGTGGAGGGTGGATGTTACCGCTTTGGAAGCGTGAATCCAGCGTCTTCCCAGAAGTATGTTGAAGGATGCCTCGATGTCCACTATTTGGAAGTTAACCTTTCGCTCAATTGGCCCTGTGGCTATGGTTAGGTTAACAAGTCCTACTACCTTTCATCGTGTACCATCATATGCGCGAACACTTTGGTTGGTAGGGGTCCAATCTGACTCTTTCATGCCCAATTTGTATGCCGTTTTCAAGGGTATGACATTGACTGCGGAGCCATCATCTACCAAAGTCATTGTCACATTCTTCTTTAGGCAAATGACAGTGATATAAAGAGATAAATTATGACTAGCACCAAAGGGTGGCAAATCTTCATCTGAGAAAGTAATAGGATTACTTAGCTTTGGTGATTCTTGGAAGACCAAGTTGACCGCGTGATCGGGTGTGGAGTTATGTGCCACATTTAGTTTGGCCAAGGCTTGCAGTAAAGCTTGGCGATGTGGGAATGAGCTTGCCAATAGTTGCTAGACTGAAAGATCAGCCTTTGTCTTCTGCAGTTGCTTTAGCAAATGGTCAGTAGAGGCATCTTCATTATCATTTGGTGTGACCACATTAGTTGGACCGTTTGCTATGGGGTCGTTTTGAGAATTGTTTTGGTATGGGCGTCCCGAACGAGTAAGGTGGTCTACATCTGGATCTTCACAATTCTGGACTATTTGCTCACTGATTTTGACTAAGTAGTGTTCAGTGAGATACTCGTCTTCATCATCATCGGCCCATATTCCATTGATGGCAGCGAGTTCCCTCATTCTTATGATTTCAGCCTCTAATTGGATAATTTGATCGACTAGTTCATCAACCATGGCTATTACTTCTTGCATTGTAGTGTTTTGAGAGAAGACTAGTGGTGCACGTTCTTTAGGTGTGGCGTTGGGACCACGTAGGGCTGCCACTGCATTCTCTAGTTCCATGACTTGCCTATTCACACTCTTTGCCCATGCGATGAAATCAGTGATGGTTGGAGAAATGGTAGAGTAGTTCCTTTCATTCTCTATTGCATGAATTTCATCTTCGACTGGAGAGATGAGGTGTGAACAATCTATGGTAGATTCTTCACTTGTAATCACTAGAATTCCAAGAGGATTCTGAGTGTTGTTAGGCTTACCTCCAGGTGGTATTGGTAGGCGACCGTCTTCAATCATGTCTTGAAGTACATTTTTCAGTTTGTTGCATTTCTCTGTATCATGTCCTTTACCTCTATGGTATTCACAGTACGAATTCTCATCCCAGAACTTGGATTTCTTTTCTGGTTCGGGTGTAGGGCCTATGGGTTGAAGTTTACCCAGTTTCATCAACCTTTTTAGAGCATTGGCATATGTGTCCCCAAGATTTGTGAATTTCCTTGGTGGGGTACTCTTCTTAGATGGTCGAGAAGGTTAACTTCATCAGTTTTGCTAGTAGACCCGTAAGAACGACTTATTGAGCCTTGATACCCACGACCTACCGTTTTGGACAAGAGCCCTTTACGGATGTCATCTTCGATCCTTGTCCCTAGTACGGTTAAGTCTTTGAAGGTCTTAATGTTTTGGTACCTCAAATTATTTGCATAGATGGGCTTTAGGTTGTCCACGAATTTCTCTACGAGGGTAGCTTCATCTGGACGTTCAACAAGTTGAGTATTAGTCTTCCTCCACCTACTTAGAAAGTCGGTGAAACCTTCTTTGTCATTTTGGGTAAGAACCTCTAGAGTGCACATGTTGACTTGGATTTCAGCATTATCCGCGTATTGTTTGGCAAACTCAATTGCGGCATCATCCCAGGTAATGATCTTCTTATGCTATAGAGAATAGAACCATTGTTTTGGGATGGTGTCAAGAGATGAAGGAAAGATCCTTAAGAACATCTCGGGTTTAATGCCTTTGATAGGCATGTAATCCTTGAAAGCACGGATATGGTTCAAAGGGTTTTCATGCCCCTTTAATTTAGGGATATCTGTCATGTTGAAGTTGGTTGGCAACTTGGAACTCACGGCTTCATATTTGCGATTGTTTTCCCTATAAATGTCATCCCATTTGAGATACATCAATTGTTCCTCCAAGTATTGGAGTCGTTTTTCAGTTGTAGTCATACCTATGGGAGGGTTTTCGTCCCCGAAGTTAAACACAAATTCATCAGACACTTCACTTTCCCGAGGAGGCATCCTCGTTTCCACGGCATATATTCGGCCCTCGATTGTGTCAAGGCGATCGTACACTTGGTCTTGAGTGACTTGGAGACGAGCTAGCGTGGCTAGGATTTGATCATTACCATTCTGGAGTTGGTTGAAGTTCATGTCGCTTGTTTCAGGCATCTTGGAAACTGAATAAGAGATCGACGACGAATCAAAACACGATCGACCATTCTAGTACACTTACTCGAAAAGAAATATTTTGACTCGAGAAGTGGGAGTGTGCCACTTGTGTCAAGTGAGTTTTGAGGAAATGACGAAGTTTGGAAATGTTGGTCCTAGTCAACCTTAGTGTAGTTGTAGGAGTGGACTCGAAGTGAGGTCTTGAAATGGGTTTTAAGGCCCGAATTTTGACTCGACAATTGGACAGAGTTTCGACTGGTTTTGCGCTAATATTAGGCATAAGTTTCGAAATTTTACATTTTAAAGAAGGATTTTGATTTTACAAAAATCGTCATGGTTTTGTTTAGAAATGGTGATCACATATGGTACAAACATTATACAAGCATTATAACGGGATGCTGAGTGCATTTAAAAGGGTTTTGGTTTAAAGGGTGGGTTGCCATACCGAACAATCAAACCCGAAGTCTGTGGAGAGGCTTGATGCCCGTCGTTGTGTGCACCAAAGATAAATTTATATTTCCAAACTACTACTATAGCTAGTGGCAGTCAGGGTCGAACCACAGAGAGGCGAATGTAATTTATAGTTGTCTAATTCTAGTCTAAGGTAACAAATGTAAGGGGGATTTGATTTGAGTTGATCTATAACTAAAGGCAATAAATGAAAAGTAAACTAAATGAATGGATGAAATCAAATATTAAAAGGGTGCTAAGATGGTCGGTTCACTATAGTTTCGGCGGCAGCATCCTAGGTAAGTCTGAGACAATCGCGTGAGACGGGAAAATAAGAAGTCCTCTCGGTCCTTTCCTAACAGGTAGAATCTTTCGATCTCGCTACAGGTCCCTAAAATCACTAATGCTAACTTTCGTCCTGAAAAGTGATTTAAAAGGCTAAATTAACTTATCTCTCGATCTTATTAACTTAGTCGTCTTAATTAGGCAGTCTATTTCCCTCCCTTGTCTTAAGATCTTATCGGGTTGGTCAATTCCTAAACATTCAACTAGTCGCGTGCACTCGATTCGTCAAACAAAGCAGTTAAATTAATTAAAACGAAACATATCTCACGTGGCCGGTCGATCGACCAGGGAACCCAGTCGGTCGACCATGGCGCGATTTCAGCCTACTAATTCTACGCCGCCTACTTCTACAGATTCCCTACATCCTAGCACATGGGGTTTAGCTACTCATACTGGAAACAATAACAATAATACAATTAACTAATAAAGCGATAGAATTCATGATCAAAATAACTAAACAAGCAAATAACATGAAATGATAATTGGCTTTTGGGAAACGATTCTAGCAATTCTACACTACGAACGAAATAAAGCAATAAAACTGAATAATAGAACAGAGAAATACCGAATGGAAGCAGGACTAAAGATCAAAACCGGGTGCGGAAAACAAACTTTTATTGACGGAAAATATTCTAAGCTATTGAATTAACCCTAATGAATTTTATGATAATCTAGAAACTGAATGAAAACTTGATGATAACTGCTTAACATCAGGTTACGTTATATAGGAATATAAAGTAACACTTATTCCTAAACCTAATATACAATGGGCCTTGGAATTCTCGTTCTATTTCTTTAAATTGCGCGTCAGCTCATATGATGGTCGATCGACCATGCAAGGCAGTCGATCGACTGGTCTGCACTGAACAGTAGCTTCTGTAAGTCGCGCTCTGGTCGATAGACTATGGAGGTCAGTCGATCGACTGGAGTAGCTGGTACTCGGCTTCTAAATTCTTCATAAAGTTGTCTTTCAGGCCTCGAAATGCGCACCATGTTCATTCCTTGTGTAAATACTTCATGTCAAATGCAATGCAAGGTACTCGGGGACGGATTCGGCTCGATTTCTACTCATTTCCGCATAAATCTGCAATATTACATAAAAATACGAAAGTAGATAAAATGGGGCAAATAGTAGCATAAACTACCTAATTGAGCTCTGAAATGCGTGTAAAATAGGGTGTAAAACACCATATAAATGACACGCATCAAACTTCCCCAAACCAAACCCTTGCTTGTCCCCAAGCAAGAACTAGACTCGATCCTAAAACCTAATGGAACGAGTTCAATCTCAGAGCGAAATGCAACCATAAAGCCTAAACCAATTTAATGCAACAACTAACAATCAATTAGCAATATGAACCACGTAAACGAGTTATGAAGCCGTTAAAAGCTGCTGAACCGTCAACTATAGAGACTTATCAAATCGGACTCTCACGGGTCGCTCATATCACTCAATAAATACAGGTGAGTATATGTAATGATAGAAAGAAGTAATTTTGTAAAGACTCTCACCTAACTACGACCTATAAGAACATGCCTGCAATCTAATATGAAAATAATCTCTACAACCGTACATATGCATTCCAACCAAACAGATGACCATGACACATGCCGAGGTGAATATGGATATGTGAGGTAATGGGTAAGAAGAGGCAAAAATGAATTTGGATAAGAGGAGTTAAAAGCCAAGCTAGTAACTAAGGGAACCAAATTATAACAACATCTAACTTCTTGCTCAAGATCAATCGAAACGGTGCTAATAGCAAGCACAAATATCACAACCTCCGATATAATTGTAATTCCCCAAATGATGATAATAAAGCATGGGAATAAAATCACCAACTAATCAAAACTCCAACCATGTGATTTTATTTTCTCTTTTCTCGGGCTTCAGTCGATCGACCAAGATGGCCAGTCGATCGACCGTCCTCTACAGTACAGCATGCGTTCATTTTTTTTTTTCAATTCTATTTTTTCTTTCTTTCCTTCCTTTTTCATCTTCCCAACAACATCTCAAAATGAGCATTAACTACCAAAAATGAAGTAACAATCCCAAGAACATAAACTAATAGCTTGACAAGGGCAGGCTAAATGTAGGATGTGGTTAACAGGACAAAAAGGCTATTTTTGGCAGTGTGAAGCTTATGGGCAAAATGAATAAATGGGTGACCTCTTCCACATGTGTCAATAACCACGAACCCGAATGCATGCAGGTATTAAGCAGATTAAGTTCATATTTATGCAAATTTATGTAACATGTCTCATAAGGAGTACTACTCACAATCCTAGATAAACTGGTCATGAATGTCACCAATTATAGGCTCTAAACCTCAGAAAATATAAGTAGTTTGCCAAAATTCTAAGTCAAGTCTCAAGTCCAGCAAGAATTTAACGAAAACTCTTAGACTATGCATATGATTCTACTTATAACATGTCAATTAGCAAGGCTTAGGCATAAACAGCTGAAAATGCAATGTCATCATTGAAATACTATCGTTCCGACTCGACCTATATGCTAAAATAAACGTGCATTTTTTTGAATTTTTTGAAATTTTCCAATTTTTTTTTTATATAAGAGGAAAATAAACAACAATGCAAGCAGAATAATTAAACGTGAATGCAAAAACATATGAATGCAATGCAAAACCCTTCCCCAAACCAAATCACACAATGTCCTCATTGTGCTAAATCATATAATGAAATAAAAGGGAAATGGGAATTTGCAATAAATTAACTAAACAAGACATGAAGTAAGGACTTGGAAACTCACAAGACTTTAAGCGCAGCAAAAAGAAACCTCCCCAAACCAGCGTGAGCTAGGAGGTTTCAGTAGCCAGCAGTGCTACCATAGGTACCTGAAAAGACAGAAAAAGTACCGCGCGTAAATCCGAGAAAACAATTTATTGAAACGCAAATTTATGTGTAAAATAAAGAAACGGAAGAAAACAGAAATGAGTCGGAGAATAAAGTGGAGAAAAGACTCCCCAGATTCCGCAAATCAACCAAACACAGCAGGGGAATGATCTAAAACAGGTACAGCAGCGAACATGGTCGATCGACCACATCACCCAGTCGATCGACTAGAGTGAACAGGAACAGAAGCTCCTGGAAGTCGCAGCTCAGTCGATCGACTATAGGAGGCAATCGATCGACCAGAAAACCTGCTGTAAGTTCTGATTTTCTTCGAATTAGCTCAATAAACTGAGCCAACACGGTCTATAAACCTGCAAATACACATAATAACGCGCCCAAAATTGAGCAAAACCCAAATGTAAAGTCTAAAGTATTTAAAATCCTAAGCAAACTTATTAAAATGCGAAGTCTCGCGCACACCAAAGCAATAAAAAGTCTAAAAGCAATAAAATGTTTTGTAAAGTCTTAATCAATTAATAGTTGATCAAGAATGGCCACGGAATGGCCCACTTGCTCGGCTTCTGGCTACAAGAAGTAGCCTCTACAGTGCTCATCTCCTCAGCTGCACTCTTCTCAACTCCAACATCCGCGAACTCAATGGATCAACATCTTCAACATCTCCCCAATCAATGACTTCATCTGACTCGTCAAAATCCAAATTGGACTCCGTTACTTTGACTGGCTCCTCATCAGTGCCATAGCTAAGACATCCTAAACCGCCTCTTTGAACGATTGACTCCTTTACAGCTGGAGCAACATGCGACACTTCCTTCCCCAAACCAGCTCCTGCAATATCCAAAACAGAAGAATCTTCCTCCAATTTGCTCCCAATCTGGGGCGGAGGTGTTATAGCAGAAACAGGCATAGAGACGGGCATATCAGGAAGCACAAAATAGGATTTCTTTTCAGAAACCGTGTTACAGGTGACTGGCCACATGGGGTCTTTCTTCTTAGCTGTCTGGGCAAAGACAATGGAATGCTTCCCTACTTTAAAGGTCAGAGTCCCTGAACCAACATCTATAACTGCACCAGCAGTGTGCAGAAATGGTCTACCCAATATGATAAGAATATGGGCATCCTCGGGCATATCTAACACAACGAAGTCAACAGTGAAAAAGAACTTTCCTATTTGCACAGGAATGTCCTCTAAGACTCCTATAGGCTGGACCGCAGAACGATCAGGCATCTATACTGTCATGTTGGTAACTGCAAACCTAGTCAATTTCAACTTCCTAGCAAGACTCAAAGGCATTACACTAATACTGGCTCCTAGGTCACATAATGCCTTCTCAATAGAAAAGGTGCCAATACTACATGGGACTGAAAAGCTACCTGGGTCTTCTAGCTTGTGAGGTGCAGTGTGGGTCAAATAAGAACATGACTCCTCAGTTAGTGCGACAGATTGCACAGTTTCAAGTGACTTCTTTTTAAATAAAAGTTGCTTCATAAATTTCATGTAAGCAGACACTTGATTAACTAATTCAAGAAAAGGAACTTGTACATTTAAGCTACAAACAACATTTTCAAATTTGTTAAACGATACCTGTTCCTTCGTCGGCACCAATCTCTCCGGATAGGGGGCTGTAAGAAGCAACTTAGCCCTCTCTTCTAGATCTCTTACACCGGCATCAGTGGACTTAGGCTGAAAGTCCACTACCTTCTTCTTGCTGAAGCTCGAACCTTCTTCAGACCGTCTCAAAAATGAGCCATTAATCGTCATGGGGTCATACTTTGGAACCGGAACAGACCCATCAGCATTTGGGTCTTGCCTCAATATTTTCGGAGTAGTCGTACCCCGAAACAAGTGGTCCCTCAAGTTATTTGGCATTGGAGGACGAAAAGACTCACCATCAGCAGCATCGTCAGTCGATCGACCATGAATGTCAGTCGATCGACTGACTTCTACAGGAACAGTAGCTGTGTCACTTTGCGAACTGGTCGATCGACCAGGTGTACCAGTCGATCGACTGATATACCTGGTAGACGGCTTTTTCTTTCCACTATTCGTCACTGCCTTCTTCTTGCTTGGTTCCGCCTCATCTTTTCCAGTAGCTTCCTCGACCATAGCGGGCCCATCAAGGGTAGACCCACTCCTCAAGGTGATAGCATTTAAGGTCTCTTTTTGATCCGGCTGAGACGGTAATTGCCCCGGAGCTCGAGTTGCACTTTTGCTAGCCAATTGAGCAATTTGGCTCTCCAACATTTTCATCCCGGCCTCTCTAGCTTAAGACTCTTTCAGCAACAAATTTTTCAACTCGGAAAAATCGGAGCAATGGGGCTGTTGCTGCTGCTGAGGGACATACGGAGGTTTTTGATATGGCTGCTGCTGCTTATGAGGGGGCACATAATTCTGCTGCTGCTGCTGCTGCTGCTGCTGTGGAGGTGGAGTCGGATTTTGGACATTCTGGCTACTCCACCTCAAGTTTGGATGGACATTCGGCTCAAAATAAATATTTGTCTGCCTATAATGTTGAAAAGCAGCACAAGACTCATAGGGAATGCTGCAGTTGTCTGAAACATGTCCTTCTCCTCCACATCTCTTGCAGACGAAAAGACCGTCTGAAACAACATTCACATGATAGATCCCTCCTTTTGAAGCTCCTCCCAACTCGTACTTATCAAATCTCGCCGTAAGAGCCTCTAATGCAGCTACAGAAGGGGATTCAACACTTCTCCTTTGATTTCCCCTGGAATTTCCATACTCAGCTTTATGGGTGGCCAAATCATCGATAATTTTCCACCCCTTAGTTTCTCCAACATTCTCTTGGAATTTGCCACTAGCTGCCACATCCAGGATAGCCCTCTGATCGTCATAAAGCCCATTATAAAATTGATTGCATAGGCCCCATTTCTCGAACCCATGATGTGGAATAGTTTGCACCAGCTTCTTGAAACGGACCCACGCCTCATGAAAATTCTCATCAGGACCCTGTTTAAAGCTCGTGATCTGAGCTTTAATCGCATTGGTCTTCGAGGCAGAGAAATATTTCTTGTAGAATGCTAAGGCCAACGAATTCTAGTCCATAATCCCGTTAGCAGCTCGATCCAGGTCTCGGTACCACTCCCTTGCAGCATCACGAAGAGAGAATATGAACATAGTCTCCTTCACCTGGTCTTGGGTCACACCGGTTGGTGGGGGTATGGAACAACAGTAGTCAATGAATGTCTCCATATGTTTACCTGCATCTTCATTTGCAGCTCCCCTGAATTGGTTTCTCTCAACCAAGTTGATAAAGGACGGTTTCGGCTCGAATTTTCTATCCGTCCCTGGTAATGCGAATCCCTTATAGAGATTCTCAGCTGTCGGCTCAGAGTGACTGGCTATACTCGCTTCTTCAGCCATGTCTGGAGATGTGACGGTCTCAGCTGAGGAAGTAGAAATAGGTGACGAAGGGGGATCCTCCTCAAAAAGCTCGTTCTCGTAGTAACTAGACAGAGTACTCAGCTCTTCCTCTGTCGGCAATACTCTAGATGATCGTCTCAACTCACGCAAAGTCTTCTCAATCTCAGGTTTGAACGGTAGTAATTCACCACCCTTTGACCTGCGCATAAGAAGAAACTACAAGTAGAATATAAGAATAGTTTAAGGAACAGATGTCCCTTAAACTAAGAGAAAGACTAAAAATAGAAACAACTAAAAATTTTAAACAATTGCCTCCCCGACAACGGCGCCAAAGTTTGATGTCCGTCGTTGTGTGCACCCAAGATAAATTTATATTTCCAAACTACTACTATAGCTAGTGGCAGTCAGGGTCGAACCACAGAGAGGCGAATGTAATTTATAGTTGTCTAATTCTAGTCTAAGGTAACAAATGTGAGGGGGATTTGATTTGAGTTGATCTATAACTAAAGGCAATAAATGAAAAGTAAACTAAATGAACGGATGAAATCAAATATTAAAAGGGTGCTAAGATGGTCGGTTCACTATAGTTTCAGCGGCAGCATCCTAGGTAAGTCTGAGACAATCGCGTGAGACGGGAAAATAAGAAGTTCTCTTGGTCCTTTCCTAACAGGTAGCATCTTTCGATCTCGCTACAGGTCCCTAATATCACTAATGCAAACTTTCGTCCTGAAAAGTGATTTAAAAGGCTAAATTAACTTATCTCTCGATCTTATTAACTTAGTCGTCTTAATTAGGCAGTCTATTTCCCTCCCCTCTCTTTCGATCTTATCGGGTTGGTCAATTCCTAAACATTCAACTAGTCGCGTGCACTCGATTCGTCAAACAAAGCAGTTAAATTAATTAAAACGAAACATATCTCATGTGGCCGGTCGATCGACCAGGGAACCCAGTTGGTCGACCATGGCGCGATTTCAGCCTACTAATTCTACGCCGCCTACTTCTACAGATTCCCTACATCCTAACACATGGGGTTTAGCTACTCATACTGGAAACGATAACAATAATACAATTAACTAATAAAGCGATAGAATTCATGATCAAAATAACTAAACAAGCAAATAACATGAAATGATAATTGGCTTTTGGGAAACGATTCTAGCAATTCTATACTACGAATGAAATAAAGCAATAAAACTGAATAATAGAACAGAGAAATACCGAATGGAAGCAGGACTAAATATCAAAACCGGGTGCGGAAAACAAACTTTTATTGACGGAAAATATTCTAAGCTATTGAATTAACCCAAATGAATTTTATGATAATCTAGAAACTGAATGAAAACTTGATGATAACTGCTTAACATCAGGTTACGTTATATAGGAATATAAAGTAACACTTATTCCTAAACCTAATATACAATGGGCCTTGGAATTCTCGTTCTATTTCTTTAAATTGCGCGTCAGCTCGTATGATGGTCGATCGACCATGCAAGGCAGTCGATCGACTGGTCTGCACTGAACAGTAGCTTCTGTAAGTCGCGCTCTGGTCGATAGACTATGGAGGTCAGTCGATCGACTGGAGTAGCTGGTACTCGGCTTCTGAATTCTTCATAAAGTTATCTTTCAGGCCTCGAAATGCGCACCAAGTTCATTCCTTGTGTAAATACTTCATGTCAAATGCAATGCAAGGTACTCGGGGACGGATTCGGCTCGATTTCTACTCATTTCCGCATAAATCTGCAATATTACATAAAAATACGAAAGTAGACGAAATGGGGCAAATAGTAGCATAAACTACCTAATTGAGCTCTGAAATGCGTGTAAAATAGGGTGTAAAACACCATATAAATGACACGCATCAAGGCTCGTACCAAACAAGAGTAAGGCCGATTCCTAGTCCGTTTCCTCAAGTAGTGAAAGTCCTTGATACAAACAAGAGTAAGTACCATGGTATGGATGACGTCAATCGCTATCCATCCTTGGGCCCAAATACGAATTAGGACAGTTTAGACGGGACGATTGGTCGAATGGGTTGGGTTGGGCCTAAGAAGGCCGAATGAAACGATCTAGGAAGACCGAGTTATGAAAACCGACAATTGTCTCGTACAAACTATTCCCTAACCTTGTTCAAGTTTCACCCTTTTGGCTACACGTAAGTGTATTTTCCCCAGCGGAGTCGCCAAACTATGGATGCGGGCCCACGGGGGCGCTTGGGAACAAGCGTTTGCATTTGTGGAGTCGCCACCAATTTATTGTGGAAAATTGGAAACCGTTCGAATACTTCGTGCCATGTCAAGACACAAACTAGTGACATGAACACCAAGAACTCGTTATCCTTAGCATTCTATGTCTAGAATGACTCTCGTGAATGCCAATGAACACGGATGTTCACAGAGTTCCGGAGTAAGGGGTGAGGGTACGTATTAGGAAGCTCTTTTGATCGAACACCTAATCCCGCCCGCCTCGATAGCGGCCTCTACTAATGATTAGGGAAATTGTCTATACTTGATATATTGTCGATTATATGCATGCAATGCAACATCCAATGTTTTAATCCTAACATGTGAAGAATTAAACTAAGTCGGTGAACACGTAATTTAACATGCATTAATGTCGAGGTAGAAATTTAGGTTAATTGCATGTGAGAGCATACAAACAATATAATAAAAGAAATACAATAAAAATACAATAAAGGAAAATTACAATAATTACATTGGATTTAATTGATTTATGTCGAAAATACATTTAAAACGGATAATTTTAGAAAGAATAAATAAATAAATTAACGAACAGAAATTAGGGTGATAATACGAATAATAGTTAATTAATACGTAAACTAATAACTAGGTCAAGGCAAAATGGGAATTCAGAGACAGAAATCAATCAGGAACAGGCGCATCAGAGCTGCGTCCCTTTGAAGAGACGCAGCAGTTGCTGCGTCCGTTCCCTGGCTCAGTTCTGGCTATGAAGCCGGAATTGCAAATTGTTAATATTAGTTGGTGATTTTAATGCTTGATTATATTATTTGACTCAGATGAAAGTGATTAACAGATTATTTACATGTGATTAAGGTCATAAAAACGATAAAACATGAAACAAAACTAAATAGGATGAATTACACAAGATTAAAAGGATTATTTACAAATACAAATTAACTTGGTTAAACAAACTATTAAGACGAATTAATGATGGATATGATAAATCACATATGGGAATATATCAAAGATCGAATTCCAGGGACTTAATATTAATGAATCGAATCTCTAAAACCCGGATTTGACTTTAATGACGAAACCCGCAAATATGAATTATAAGGGATTTAAGTCGGGATTTAAAAGATGAATTAATTAATGATGATGAATAATATATTACATGTTAGAATTATTATGCTTAAATTATTATGTTAACGAAACAATGAACAATTGAAAACAAAAGCGAAAACAAACGGATTAACAAAAGACGAAGGAAGAAGAAAGGAAGCAGGAACTGCGGCAGCCTCACGAAGAGGCGCAGCAGGCACTGCGTCCCTTCGAAGAGGCGTAGCAGTTGCTGCGTCCTTTCTCGACGTCTGTCTTCTGATAATCCGTAAAAAGGGTTTAAAACAATGTTTTATAAATCGGTTTTAAACATACTTTCGACATAAACCTTACAATATGATTACAATAATAAAGAACAATAAACAAAAGAAGGATTTACACCCTCAGACTTACATGTTTGACGAAACGAGATGAACTAAATTAACGTTTTGTGATGCTCGACTCGAATGTACGACGAAAGTGCCCTCTAGGAGAAAAACGAACATGATTGATTAATGTTGATTGATGTGGAGTTGGTCATGCAAAACGAGGCTGGTACTCAGAAGGATCCGAGCTTACGTGGTCAAAAGTTCAAGCACGTAGACGCCAAAAAGTAAGAACGTGGTCTAGAATGCAAAGGGAGAAGAGAAGGGCGGATACTCGCGTGAGAAATATGTGAGACCGAAGGTCTCTATTTATACTAATCACACGGAGGAAATAGGGTTTTTCGGAGAAACTTTGGAAGTGAATCTCGAAAAGATATGAAAAGATACGAAAAATACGCAGAAAAGGACTTGGGAAGAGGCGCAGCAGGCACTGCGTCTCTTGGAAGAGGCGCAGCACTTGCTGCGTCCTTTCCCAAGTGGTTTCCTCCTGCGGAAGAAAGATTTCCGTGTTTTGATTATGGAATAACGGATTAATCTTGTTTTCCTTAATATTTTGTGTGAATATTACGGGAAATTCTTCACCAAAGATTAAAAGAAAGCAAAATACGGAATAGAAATATCCGGAACATTCCAGAACATTCTGACTCGGTTTTAGAAAATGAAGACGGTTTTTTGATCCGGACTCCAAATGTACTCTAATTACTGCCAAAACGACCGTATCGGCACGTAGATGTCAGTTAAGAGGTAGACACAAGTGTTTGAGCAATCACTTGACGATAAACTTACGAACTATCACAAATCGTTCCATGTACCAAACATGCGGCCCAATCATCACCGGGTGGTTTGCAGAAGGTGAAGAAATGAGGTATCTACACCTATCACCCCTACCTCCATACATTCTCATGTTTATTGCCTACACCTCAACCATGGGAAGGTCGGGATTTGCTTAGGAAGGATGCGTGTGTGGTCATCGTCCGTGTCACCGTCGATTCGCGTTATTAGGTATGTCTCCGCCTTGTGTCTCTTTTAGTAGGTTATTGAGGATAGTTGTATAATAGGAGATGGTTGTCGTTTTAAGATGGTTGTCGTTTTAGGATGCATGTCGGAGTCTTGATTGGATATATGTGGATGCTTTTCATGATTGGCAATGAGGTAGGGTTTCCCTACTCAGTTACTGTTAATTGATTTAAGATTGTGATTGTATTGTAATTGTTGTTATCTGCTGATCATCGGAGTATGGGTGTTGTGGTGACGGTGGTGATGTGGTTGTGTTGTGACGGTTGTGGTGTTGTGATAGCTGTGATGCTGTGGTGTTGTGATATGTGTGTTGATTGTGGTGGATTCACTTGCGGGAGTGGCTTCACACCCTAGTTCGCCCTTCGTGGAACCCGTCACGGGAGGGGATGTGCACATTAAGGGACAGGGATATCGCTCGTTGATGAGCGGGGTTTAGGTGGGGATTGGCTGCGGTCCCCCACTGGGGGCGAGGATTACCTGTTGCGATGGGTAATCTGGCAGGGCTGCACACTTAGGTGTGTAGTCGGTTACTGTGTGAGATGAGGTGGAGGATAATCAGCTGGTTACGTTGCTTGTTTGTCTTATTTTGATTAAACAGTACTGACCCCGTTGTTGTTGTTTTGTGGTATCTGCTGTGATCCATTCGGGGATGGTGAGCAGTTGGCTTAGCAGGTACTATTGATTTGTGGCTGCTGGGCTTGGAGAGATCGAGTCATCATGCTACCGGTTTAGAAGTACGAAATCACGAGTTATAGTAGTCTCTATCATCACATGTAGTTAGTTTTGTACCGAGTTGTAAAGAGTATGGTAATGTATTATAAATGTTCTTTTATTGTCTATTTGATCTACTACCTCGGGTAACCGAGATGGTAACACCTTCATATACTGGGACGGTCCTTGGTAAGGCATCCTGGTGTAGGGGGGTGTTACAATTTTATCTCAATCCTTTTCACTTTTGCTATTTTAATTGTTTTACTTTTATTGCTTTTGTTTCAGTTCTTTAGTTTAGAAAACAACTCAACCCCCCAATTTTGGGACCGTGGACAGACTGAATAACAAGTAGATAGTGACCGCCTCCCTATGGATACGATACCCGACTTACCTCTGCTGCATAAGTTTAGGCCAGTTGGTTTTATTTGTGATAGGGTTGCGACATCCGTGTCAAATTTTGGCGCTATTGCTGGGGAGGCAACTATTTTATTTACTTGTTCTATTTTTGTCTGTCTTTAGCCTCAAGGAATTTATTCCTTGAGGCAGTTCTCATCTTTTCTTCTAGTTTTGTTAGGTCCTACAGGTCCTACTTAGATAGGATTCTAGGAGAAAGATCATCAAAGGGAAGGCTTGAGTACCTTTGATCCTTCTACCAAGATGTCTAACGTCTCTAGAATTATAGCACAATTTGAAGCTCAGAATGCAAGATCTGACAAGCTGGAGAGTAGACAATCTTGCGGTTGTCCACCTCAAGTCGATACTATGGCACAACAGGTGGTCTACTGTGAGAGATGTGGTACCCCGGGGCACAATGCTATTATTTGTTTGGCAGAGAACGATGAAGTCTATGCGTTTAAGCAGCGTAGACAAGCTAGTCATTCCTTTGCATATGTGTCGCCACATCCGTTTCAGCAACGAGGCTATCAAAAGCCTCCATTTATTTGGCCGCCGCACCAACAAACCCCTCCTCCTACTAAAAAGAATAAAGAGATTGCTGAATTGACGTCTATAGTGAACACACTTGCACTGCAAGAGCGAGAGATTATACAAACTAAAGACGCCATTATCAAGAGACTTGAGACTCAGTTGGCTCAAGTAATTGCCAAGCAAACTTCTAGGCAACCCGAGACAGTCTATGGTGTTTGCACCAGGATTGATCCTCCGTATGAAGGACCTGAGTTGCCTATTGTTGATGCCGATATTTATGACTCGGAGACTAAAGTTACTGCTCACAGGGAAGCGTCTTTTGTCAATTCAAGTACTGTCACGACAGAGGAATTTGATCGAGCATATACTGGTGTTCGATCGAGCAATTTGGAGGAAGATTTAATCGATCGACCAGATGTTGGTGTTCGATCGAGCATTGCTGGAGAAAATTCCTCGATCGAACAAATTATAGTCCTCGATCGAGTTATTTGTGTGATGAAACAATTCGATCGAATGATTTACTTAATCGATCGAATTTATATTCTACGCAGCATGTCTTTGTTACTTCTTCTGGAGGTCCTGACAGGCTAAAAGACCCAGGAGGCGGGCATCATACGTTGAATTTGAAGACTGGAACAGTATGGATTGATGACCCAAGTGGAGGTTTGGACGAGGCTATGCCATATAAGAAGAAAGGGCGCGAGGAAGCCAAAGGTGGAGGCCGTGATGCTGCGATGAGTTGATGTTCTTCAGTTGATGCGATGCTATGGAGGCCTAAAGTCAAAATAATGGATGCTGAAGGGACTGCATTTAGTTAGAAGTCTTGTTGTGGGTCATTGATTTGCGTAGGTGGATACGATACCTGACTTACCTGCAACATAAGTTTAGGTCGGTTGGTTTTATTTTTGATAGGGTTGCGACAGCCGTGTCAAAAACACCAACATGATCTTACAAACCCAATCAATTTCCCACCACATTCTCTCGACTCTATTCACAACCCAAATCCCTAAAAGTTCCAAATTTCTTCACAATTGCTTAATACTTTAATCACGAATTCTCATTTGTGACAGAGATACCCGTCGCAAGATTGTGACGGGTCAAATATATACCATATTGCTTTGATGTGGTACCGGGTAAAGCAATCAAGTGGCAATGAGCTAGACGGCTACCCAGGGTATTGTGATGTGCCCTTTGCAATATTTAATTTGTGAGTTGTACTTGCCCCATTATTTAATTAGCAATCAACTCTACAAGTAATTAATGCACTCCATCAACATCCATTTCTACTGCTTAACATTCATCAACATTCATCAACATTAACTCTATCTTTCTACTGCTTAAACATCTACTCAAACTTTCATCATCCATTTTCTCTATATTTTCTACATCATTTACATCTGAAAATCTCCTAAAAATGGTGGATGTTCATCAATCTTTGACGGAAATGGTAGTTGATGGTACCCTAATTGATCAAACAATGGAGGATGAAAATGACGATGGTGGGATAATTCATCAATCTTTGGCGGAAAAGACGATGAGTAAAGGTATGTATTCTTAGAATATTAATACTGTCAAGAACTTATAGCATATTATTATTATTATTATTATTATTATTATTATTATTATTATTATTATTATTATTATTATTTTTTTTTTTTTTTTTTTTTTTTTATATAAGATGCGCGCAGCTTTCATTAAAAGAAAAACAGAAGTTTACATGAAATTGGTGGGGAGCCGAGAAACAAGCTGGGCTCCCACACCCTTAGCAACAGCAAAGCTAAGTCTAGTAAAAATGTAAGCGGCCACCCGAGCCCCTGCATCCTAAGAAACCGAGAATTTCTGGATCCGCTTGAGCAAGGCAACAGCATCCGAACCCAGCTCCCCAAGGGAAGAGAAAGAGAAAGGAAGGAAACCATAACCCGCTACCGCGCACAAATCCCCATACTTAGCACACTTTCGCTGAGCAAAGATCGGCCGACAACCCGGCCAGGCACAAAATCCGTCATCCCGATCGAGTCAAAGGAGAAGAACTCGTCAAGTCGACGCACACATCACGCCCCGTCCCAAGAATAAAGCAATAAATCCGCAGGACGAAGAGAGCCACCATGCCCATCAACCAAACCGATATCAACCTCCTTTCCCGCAAGAATACCGGATCTAAAGCACATGTCGAAAAGAGTGTCCCGGACAAGGTTATGCCGATGTTTAACGCCCACGCACCAAGACAAGAAACAGCGTGGTCCCCAAAACCATCCTCAACAAAAACCCGAGAGCAAGCGGGGACGGGGCCTAGATACCGTGAATAACGGAACACCCGATCGATACCCAAGCACACTACGGTAAGTCCTCCCGTTCATAGTCCGACCCAACCCCGAGATAGGAACCGCACGTAACCAATCAGAGGAGTGAGAACCCCTCGCCGAGACCGCCATAAAGCTAGCATCGTGGTGTCAAGGTGAAAACAGACTCGAGGCAAGAAAGAACGTCGCGAAATAAATGTCGCCAATTTCTTCATAAGTTTGGGGGCAGCAATTTCACTAGGGTTACCTAAAATACGAGCTGTAGTAGTAGCAGTAAAAACACGTGCGGCATCATCAAAAGCGGGGCCGGCGGCTACAATACGGAAGGGCCGAGGAGCTTAGCTCGCAAACCACAGATCGCAAACGGGACGCAATAAAAGCATAAAATAAAACATCTCCCGCCGCATAGACACCAAGACCACCAAGATGAAAAGGGAATGTAGCAAGGCGCCACCGCCAATCCCCAAACCCCGGCCGGACGCGGTGACAATACGTTCAAGTCGGAACGAAGGGCGGCATCAAAAGGAAGATGGACAGACCCAAAAACACTAGGGGAGCAAGTACGAAGTGAGAAATAGAGCTTAGAAATACCAAGACGGGCTCGAAGTAGAAGCGGCTCACATTGCGGGTCCTCAATCCTCGCACCCAAGTCCATTAGCTCAATGGTCTTAGTTACTCTCTTCGCCACAATCTCACTGCCAAAACCAGAACAAATCTTGTGAGTCCACCCAAAATGTAACACCACGCAATGGCCGAGAAAAGAAGGGGGAAAACCCCGGGAGCCGACTACGGGGATCCTCAACGAGCCAAAAGACCTCCGTCTTGGAGACATTAAGATGCGAGTCAAAACGAGGGCCATCCACCGTAATCAAATCCAAGACCTTCCCTACCTCCAAAGTATCACCCACAATGGTGCTATCATCTAAGTACCATGCCTGCATAGTGAGGTCAAAAGTGTCCCGGATTTTGCATACTAAGGGATGCAAAACCAAAGCGAAAAGCAAAGGGCCCAATGGGTCACCCTGCTGAACACCCTGACAAGACCACAAGCAGTGCTCCTCATAAAAAAGGCGGGCCGGGCTGGAATAATGAACTCCACCCAACGGAAAGAACCAGGACAACAACGGCGGACCT
This sequence comes from Silene latifolia, assembly GCF_048544455.1. Taxonomy (NCBI): domain Eukaryota; kingdom Viridiplantae; phylum Streptophyta; class Magnoliopsida; order Caryophyllales; family Caryophyllaceae; genus Silene; species Silene latifolia. Next base: position 28,024,097 of record NC_133528.1, read on the forward strand.
CCTGAAGCATGGTCACACGATCAACAAGGTTGAACGCATTCTGGAAATCAACCAGCAACATAGAAAGCCCCACCTCAGCACCCCGAGCCTCAATGAGCCGGTTCAAGGCATGCAAGATAGCCTCTCCTCCACCGGACACACCCACCCCAAACTGAAGCCCATCAAAATATGAAGATAAAGAAGGACCAACCATAAAAGCACCAACCTTAGAGACAAGCCGTCTCCAAACCGTGCCAACAGCAATAGGACGAACCCCACCACCCGATTTAACGAGTGGCGTGAGAGGGGCGCTGGCAATGTACTCACCGGAGGAAGAGGACACCGGCCCTCAAGAAAAAGATTAACCACCCTAGTAAGAGAAGTGATCAAATCATCAGAGATAGCCACAGCAGCGCCACTCAAACAGTCCATAAGGTGCTGGGCACGAAAACCATCCCGCCCACAAGAAGTACCGCGCGGGAAGCTACGAATCATCTCCAAAACCACCGTCGAAGAGGCAACCAGAGGATGATCTCCAGACAAAGGAGGCAAAGAAGGAGGCGGGGCTACAGGATGCTTCTCACGCAAGGCCACAAGAGTGGCATCGGAGTAGGGGGCGACACCAGAGGAAGAAAGCACCCTGACAGCAGCAGTATAGTGGCCGTCACAAATCTTCCGCCGACATTGGCGGAGGTTAAGCTCACTCAAATCCAGATTGTCGTCCACAGTAAAAGAAGAAGGACCCTCATCGAAACACTCCTGCAACAGCTGCAAAACCCCCCCAGGGACCCCCCAAGCAAGGATAGCCCTGGCAATACTCTCCTCCTGACGCTGACGCCGAATAGCAGTCCTACACTCATGATTACTCCGAGGTGCGAAAGTCTTAGCGAGACACGCGTAGTAGAACAAGCAAACGAACCCGGCGGGAGAGATCACTAGGTAATCCGACCCACATCATCCATGGCCCCTTTCAAAGCCCGAGCAAACCCAAGACGGCATTTAGGAGGAATAGATTTCACGGTGCGAAGGCCTAACGACAATAAACGATCAAGCGAAGATATAGACCATCGAACAAGCTCAATACTATCATCGAAGAAACCGAAGTAGAAGGAGCCAAAGGTCTCGGAATACCATAAATATGAAAGGTGTAGAGGCCATCAACACACTCCGGATACTTCACAATATCACCCCGACTATGCCGACATCTAGCTTGAGTAGTACGGATTTTAAAACATACCCCACACAACCAGAGCCCCATCCGTCTCAAAGAACTCTCGGCGTTAGAATAAACCGTCAAACTATCGGCAAGAGTCGACGTGTAAGTTCCAACGCCCCCCCTCATGACAATGTCGGTCCTTAAAATGCTTACGCCATGCGGCCTTAGTAAGACCCTTACCAAAACCATCCCGACACGCATGGAGACCCGAAAAGGGACAATGATACCGCACAAGCTCAGGCATAAAAGAAGGAATAAAAGCCTTCGTCCTCACAAGCGAGGACCCACCCAACACCAAATAAAACTTAAAATAAAACAAAAAAAAAAAAAAAAAATAAAATAAAAATTCAAAACGCAAAGCATGCGATGAACTCATCACCAACGCAACAAGTCAAACGCGTAAACCCAAAGCAAACCCGCACCACGCAACAACACACCAAAACACCTAGCCCAAGCAACCCTTACACCAGTAGCGGCCACCACAGATGAACCCTAAAAACCCCGGCCCAAACAGACCGAGGAAAGGCATTGGGCAGAAGGCATCTCAACCACCAGAGAAAATGGCCGAGGAGACACAAAGAGGAAAAGGAAAACAGAAATGCCGAAAAAACACAACGAACCTGACCGGAGACGACGGCCAGTGAAGAACGACCACAGTGACAGCCAAGAAAACGTCGAGCTAAGCCGACGACAACCAACGTAGTAACCGAAATCGAAAATATTTCGAAAACCGACAACCCCTGCCGACGTGAACCCGCCGCAGATCCACAACAGCACCCACACCGTTAACCAACAAACGACCACCCTCGACCGACGACGTGCGGTCTGAAGGTCGACCCGGGGTGGTTGTTGAAGGGGCAGAAGAAACTGTTGGGTAAAGACCGCAAAAAGACACTACCCAGAAAACCTACACCCACATCCACAACCGTCACCGACAACGTGATGGCCGGCCAGAGACGATGAAGATGGTGGTGAAAGCGTAGGTGACGGAGAACAGTGGCGGCAGGCGGCAGAAAAAGCCAAAGAACAGTCTGCCAAATTAAAACCTGCTGCATCAGATTCCTATAGAAAGGACATTGAAAGAATAGATACCTGGCATTCTCAACTTCAGCACAACATAAAGCGCATCTATTAACAATAATAAACCCCCTCTTGCACAGATTATCCACAATAGCCAAAGCCTGCTGGGAAGCTAATGTGGCAACCACAACATGCTTAGGTATAACAATGCTATCCAGGAGTGGTTTTAACCATCTTAAATCATGGTGAAAGCCACGGAAAATCTTGTAAACATCCTGGAGAGGAAGCTAACCTGTTTTAAACCAGCCATGAAATAATGCCTGTGAAGCACCCCTAGAGCCCACCCTATCAATAAACTCATCCCTGATAGTGGGGATTTTCTGCCAGATAGGTGAGACACAAGTAGATGATGCAAGATCCCAGCAAGATATATGCTTGAAAATGTACTCCTTGGACCAGGCCATCCAAATAGAAGTACAATTGTGAGAGTAATTCCAGAAGACTTTTAATAAGAGCGTTTTATTTCAACTCAAAATTTCCTGTATATTAAAACCCCCCCGAGATCTGCTCCTACACACTTTATCCCAGCTGTAAAAGATCAGTCTAGCCTTTGATTCAGAGCCCCAAAGAAACTGTCGACAAACTTTCTCCACAATTTTAATCACTTCTTTTGGTAGCAATAAACAAGCACACCAGAAAGCTTTAACCCCAAAAATAGCATAATTAATGAGTTTAATTCGACCTGCATAAGTAAGTTTCAAACTAGCCCAGTCCCCCAGCCTGCCCTGAATTTTCGCTAAGAGGGGTTGGAAGAGATCAATTGTCAATCTGGATGGATGCAAAGGGGTACCAAGATACTTAAACGGAAAAGAGCCTTCAACAAAACCTGTATGAGAGAGGATCAGATCCTTGATATCCTTCTTAACCCCAGCAAAGTAAATGTTTGTCTTGCTTGGATTGGGGGTGACCAGAGTAGCCAGAGAAGATGCTCAAACAATTTTTTACCGCCAGCACAGAGGGGAGGTCTCCTCTGACAAAAACTAACAGGTCATCCGCAAATATTAAATGAGTCAAATGAAGTCTAACACACTTGGGATGATAGCTAAATTGAGAGACACCCTGCATACTCTTAAGAATTCGAGTAAGAACCTCCATACATAAAACAAACAGTAGGGGTGAGAGAGGATCACCTTGTCGTAGCCCTCTTTTGCCATAAAAAAAACCCTCAGTACTCCCATTTATCTTCAGAGAGAATCTAGAACTAGTAACCAGGGTAATAATCCAATGACAAAATTGAGGAGGCAGGCCATATAAAGGCAAAAGGGTTTGCAAAAATTGCCAACTAACAGTGTCAAAAGCTTTCCTAATATTAACTTTGACTACACACCTAGGAGTTTTAAATTTCCTACTATAACCCCTCACCAGCTCATTTGCCAACATATCAAAGATGGATCTGCTAGTGATAAAAGCAGCCTGCTCAGCACCAATAATGAGAGACATTACTTTCTTGAGCCTGTTGGTTAGTATTTTACTAATAGTTTTATAAGTGTGGAGCAACATGAGATGGGCCTATAATCCAGAACAGAAGAAGGAGAGGTACCCTTGGGGATAAGAGAGATGAGAGTAGAATTAACCTCCCTGAGGAGTTTGCCAATAGATACCCAGTATCTGCTGAGACTCCAACAAACACCCGATGATTATCGGACTATAACATGTTTTGGAATCGCGGCGTTTGATCGACAGTTTGTGTACAACTTACGTCAGAAAACTTAAAACGATTTCGAAAATAAAACATTTCAAAATATTTCAAAAATACCTGGAGTGTTTAATGCACGACGACGGGGTCGCAATGACACTAACTAGAATCAAAACCGACACCGGACCAAAAACCAACTCAATTCAAATCCCGACTCCAACAACGAGTCAAACCGAGTCAACCACCAAAAACAAAACATTTCAAACCTTCTACCTTAAGTTTTCCCGGATTTATGTTTGGTCAAGTACCAAACATATGACTACAAAACCTAGGATAGAACAAATCATGATTGCTCTTGTGTGAAAGCGACAACACACCTCGAAGACCCGCGACGTGGCTCGCGCCTCTTTGAGCAGCCCAAGTGGCGACGTCGCTCAAACTCACACAACCACTCATTTTCCTATAAATACCCCTCAAATGCCCCCCATTTGAGACTTACGCGAGCGTCCGCCCCCTCTTTTCTCCCTTAAAATTCTCGACTCGACTTCTTAAGTCACAATCCGACGCGTATTTACGACCTACCGATCGTAAATACAAGCCTTACACATTGTTTGGTACCGTCATCGTACATTAAATAACTTGACCTACCACTTCGACCACTACACTGTCACTAATCTTAAAACACTCTTTTTACTTACCAAAACGGTTGTAAACCGAATTTTTTCTGACCAAACGTGTTGTTACACTTACGTCGGTTACTCGCCATAACCAAACATGTAAGTATGAGGGTGTAAAAATCCTCTTTTTACCATGTTTTCATTTGTTTCATGACTATAACATGCTAAAACGTGCATAACATGAACCAAAACATGGGATAAACTAGCCAAAACTGATTTTAGGCCTGAGACAGAAGCCAATTAGGTTGCAGGCTTACCCGCGCCTAAATGGGGTGTTCAGGTTAGAGATCAACCGTGTTTGTTCTCGTCTTTCCCCTTTAATTCATTTTCATATTTGTAATTGGTTTTTACCATTTCAAATATTTTCAAACCCTTTTTATTTTATTTCATTTGTTTCACCCATAAAACATTTTTCACCCTTGGTTCCTCATACCATGACGGTTAAATCCGTGTTTCGGTGATAATATTTGGTTAATAACATTTAGAAGGTATTTTAAAGCCTTTTATTTCGTTTTTGGGAGGTATTTTAAAGCTTTTCATCATTTCTTTACATTTCCAAAATAAACATATTAGTCACCAACACAAAGTCATCCTTGGTTCTACATACCATGCCAGATTTTAACTCGGGTACGATGATGAGTATCGGCTAATTATATTCAAATGAACTTAAAACAATTAGTTCATAATTATTTTCAAAACTATTCATTTCAAGCTTGTCAAGTCGAACCCGACACCGAATATTACCAAAATAATGATAATTATTCGAGTCTAGTTCTTCAAATCAACAAATGCGGTCTAAACGACCCTTTCAAACCAAATCGGGTTCAAATACCCATTTCTCAACACATTTTATAACGTTTTCAAAAGGTCAGAACATGGCATATAACCGTAGGCTGACCCGCGCCTCAAGCAGGACTTTTGTTTCTCATTTTCAGAACCAGGGGAGGCCCCTTGTATCGCCGGCTGGCTCGCGCCTCATATAGCCGTCTGATACAGGGCCTGTTCCCTTTCCAGCATCAGTCTAGGATGATCTTGACTCCGGTTAGCCCGGGTATAAGACGAATCAGATGACTGTTTGTTTATTAAAAATCACATTTGCGAAATGCCTTACTAAGACAAATGGATCACGTTATGCACCCTAAACCTAATACGGTAAATGGATGTTTAATTTCCGTCTTGCATGCAAATCAATCACTAATCCAACTCGACGTCTTATACTTGATACTTGGATTAAATCAACCGACTTAGAAAGCTCTCACATGTTAGGTTTAAATTTTTGGATGCGCATTCATGCATTTAAAACGTTTTATCAACTTTTGCATTCAACCAACCAAGATCGATCAGTAGAGGCCGCTACCGCGGGCGGGATTAGGTGTCTGATTAAAGGGCTTTCCAATACGTACCTTCACCTCTTACTCAGAAACTTTGGATAGTGGACGACCTTATCCAGGGCGTAAGAGACTCATTCTAGAGATAGGATGCTAAAGAGGGACGATTTCCTTATCTTTAGTACCTATGTCAAACGCTGCTTTGTGCTGTGCTTCGATTTGACCGAGGTATAAAGTGGATTTCGAACGGGTTACAAGCATTCCAAAAATTCTTGGTGGCGACTCCGAACATCTCTAATCGTTTCGAGACCCTTACCGAGACGAAACCGACCGATCTAAAACGATCTGGTCGAAAGCATTTTTACGCCGCCGAGCGTGGCTTTCAAAAGACCGCTGCATGTCCACAGATTTGCTTGGCGTGCAGGTGGCCCGTGACCGCAGATCGGTAGGTGGCCCCAAATCCACAGACCGAGACGTGGCCCATGTCCACAGATTGGCGACTCCACTGGGGATAACTAGGACACTTATGTCTTTGTGATCCCTAGATGGTGAGACTCGAACGAGGTCTTGGTTGGAATGCATTAATTGATATTATGGTCATGATCGGGTTCCTTGTCCGGGCCCACAACCTAACCCTTTTCGACCAATTGGCTCGTCTCGTCGGCGTGAGTTTTCTCATCCCCGCGTTTCGAATCCCGATTGAGTCAAGCATACCATTGACGTTACACATTTCCGTTTCGTCAAAGAGCTTTCATCACTTTCGAGCACGAGGCTAGGGCACCCTCCTTACACATTTTGTTTGGATTGGTAACCCTCTCGCAAATCGGGGTTTGATTGCTTGGTGTGTAACCCACCCTCTTAAGCTAAAACCCGTGTCGGCATAATGCATAATATAATGAACTGCGAGTGCTTATGTGCTACTTGATCATAAGTCCTTCCGTGTAATTTTCAAACTTTCAAAATCACTCTTTTGCGCCGTTATAATGGCCGTTTCAAACCTCGGTCTTTCACCGACCGTTGCACGCCTTTCTAGGCTGTCGTAATGACGATTTTCAAACCCGGTTTTTATAGCCATTTCAACACGCCTTTCTAGGCCGTCGTAATGACGATTTTTCAAACCCGGTTTTTATAACAATTTCAACACGCCTTTCTAGGCCGTCGTCATGACGATTTTTCAAACCCGGTTTTTATAACCATTTCAACACGCCTTTCTAGGCCGTCGTAATGACGATTTTCAAACCCGATTTTTATAGCCATTTCAACACACCTTTCTAGGCCGTCGTAATGATGATTTTCAAACCCGGTTTTTATAACCATTTCAACACGCCTTTCTATGCCGTCGTAATGACGATTTTTCAAACCTGGTTTTTATAACCATTTCAACACGCCTTTCTAGGCCATCGTAATGACAATTTTCAAACCCGGTTTTTCACAACCATTTCAAATCACCTTTTTACGCCGTTATAATCGCCGCGTCTAGACAAGGATTTTAACCCATTTCGCGCTGACAAATGGCTCTTTCAAAACCCGAGAAAAGCACACACCCTTTTCTCGAGACACTTTCGAGGTCCCGAGGGCCATGCACCGTCCCCGAGACCTCTTCAAACATTTCAAACTCGATTTTGAAAACATACAATTTTGAATTTCAAAACCGTCTTGGGAAACAATACACCGTCCGAGCCGACTCAAACTCAAAACTGTCTTTTGCAAATAAACTTAAGACAACCCTTTCAACTGACCGACTTGCGGAGATCTCTATCTTCGGAAGCCGTCCAAAAAGTGACGAATGAATCTTTTTGAAAATTTCTATTTTCGAAAACTTCAGTCCACCATTCCAGTTCCGCCTCGTGTCTATCGAGTCGAAGCAAACGTACTTATGGGTCTTTACTTATGAGTCGTCTCACCACGAGACCCGTCCAATGGCGTCGCGCCGTTATGCTGGACTCGTGTCAAAAGTTTGGTCAACACCGTCACGTCATAAATCGAGTCAGCACCGAGGAACCTGTTGGAATATGTGTCCTCCGACAATAATGCGATCACAACTGTCGATCATGATGATCACATGTTTAAGTCTCATTTTAAGAATACAATTGGGAAGTAATATTTTACTGTCAACTGGTCCACAGATATCGGTAATGATTGGCTGACTAGAGTTTGACATTCATTTGTTTACGACGGTGGTGATCAGTTGATCCCCTTAGGTCATACCTAAAGGGTAACACTCTTAATTGAATATTTAATTAATCGTATGACGATACGGGTTAATTAAATTACTTAAAATTGACGGACGATTTTGGAAGTAATATTTACGTGTCTCATTGTAATTTGATTAAATAAGATACAGTCTAAGTAATCGAATTGTTTTATTGCTTAGATGAAATTATTGTTTACAGAAACAATTGAACTGAATGAATAATCTATTATAAATACAAGATGTTGTGATTTATAATTAGTAAATTATTTTGGTACAAGTAATTTGAATTACTAAGTCGATTTTGTATATGACGTATTTTTATTAATGCGTTGATTTTTAATATGTTAAAAATGCATAACAATTTTACATGACTTGTGACATGTGACAAATTGACAAAGATAAAATGGAATCTATTTTATCTTAAATGGACCGAAATATGGGGTGATTTAGGATAAAAATTGTGTTTATTAATTGAGTGGAAAACATAATCATTTTACATAAACCTAGCCATGCAAACCTACTTGCTCTTGTGAAGAACACCTTGCCCATGCATTGGCTCCCCAATCCCTCCTTCCACCGGTTTTTGGAGGACCAAATAGAGAGTTTTTCTCTATTATTTTCATTCATACACAATTTACATGATTTCTAGTGTAAGAAATTAAAATCTCTCTAAGAAAACTAGAGAAATAAAAACTCCAAATCCTTCCTCTCTTAACCGAAATTAAGAGACCAAAATAAATATTTTTGGGTCAATTTTATTTAAATTAATATTGTTCTAGTATTAATAATATTAATTTTATTAAGTGGTTACCTTGGGTATTATTTCTTGGGAGGGATTCTATACTTGAATCCTTTGTTCTTCCATTTTAGGAGTGCTCAAGAACAAGTAAGAATGAGATCTTATTTGTGCCCTTTGATCCGAAATATCAATGTAAGAATGATGATTTTTCCTTAATATTTACTTATGTTTGCATGCATAAGATCTAATTAATTTTATGACTAAATTAAATTTGAAACATATATGAATATGTTTAGTATAATGAGAAATAGATTTCTAACAAGTGGTATCAGAGCCTTAGGTTATTTGCATGCAAATCGGTTATAGTTTTTTCGAGTTATACGATTAACATATAAAACTTATAAATTTGTGCTTATTATGATATATCACGAAATCAATTATGCATGTTAAAATTTCTGATCCTAAAATGTATTAGGATATTTTGGTTAATTTATGGATTTTTATTGTTCATTTTATATAATAATGGCATTAAAAATGTGATTTTATGACAAGCTTGTCATTTTCGGACTAAAATTAGCTAAACTTCGATTTTTCCAGTGGTTTTTGGATATGTTTTCACATATATTATTTTTAGATTACCTGTAAATTTTCATAATTTTATGAGTTCTTATGCTCGAAATATGGATTTCTCATGATAAAAATCGAATTTAAATGAAAAATAGGTTAATATGAGATAAATTTCGAATCTGGTCATAGAAATTTAGTATGTTTTCACATGAAATTTTAAAAGATGTGTGTAAAATAATAGGCTATAATGAAGTCTTTATACATGAGTTATGAGTTTTTGATGAAAAATAGCATAAATAGTGACTTTAATTAGTGAATAATTGCTAAAACATAGTTCATGACTAAGGAAAAATATCACATGTTGATTTTTATTACCTATTTCAGATCTAAAATTGAAAAGTTGATAAATATAATTTTTCTCATATTTTTATGATAATATTTGATAAATCCGGTAAATCGCAACATAGTTTTTCCTTGATAATTTTTGAAATTTTTAACCTACGTTTTTGAACATTATGAGTGTCGTGGTATTTTTCCAGAATGTTCATGAGTTTAAAATTTCAAATTTATTTGAAATTTTTGTGATTTATTTGGAGTTTATGGCATTTTATTGTAATTTTGAGTCCGTTAATGAACAATTTTAAGAAATATAAGTTAATTATAGTCAATATGTTAGTGGAGACTAATTTTGAGTCCTAAGTTGGTTAGGGTAATTAAATTGTGCATAAATATGATTTTATGTAATTTATTGTGATTTTAAAAGGTTGAATCACACAAATCCGTAAAAACCGTTTAATATACGATATTGGCTCCTTAAAGGCAATTTAGCATAAAATTGGGCATGTTCATACATATTATAATGCTGCATTTTATTTATGATTGTCATAATTTTATTTTATGTAATTTTATTTTATGTAATTTTTCTTAGTATGGCCTTAGTTTTTAATTGGTATTACCCGAAATGTATGGGAATATCGATTCGGTTGTAATTTATTGTGATCTCGTATCACCGTTTTGTAATTTAATAGATTTATTTTTATTTTAATTACAAATGTATAATAGGAAATTATGTAATTTGTTATGTAATTTATTTATTCCGGAGATCCTTGAAGACTGTGTCACTCAAGAAGGCGATCCATTAAAGACGGTGTTACCTCGAGATGCGTGCCAAAAACCGAAGTTCAAGGGACCAATGGAGTTGGTTTCTGAATATGTAATAGTTAATTAGATTTTCTATTTTAGGAAGGCCATACTAGGATTTTATTTATGTTTTGCATTTTATTTATATGTTGCATGCATCGCTAAATCGCCATAACTAAAACATGCATTGCCATTTTAATCGAGTATATCGACCGTGTCAATTATAATTATCGTAGTTCACCGCTTTAGTTCACTTAAAACGTGATAGATAATAAATTGACAAGACCTCTCGCTAAAAAATTAAACAATTGAGACTTAGCCTTACCAAAAAGTAGAAACCATGAAAACCTATTTCGCGAGGGAGTGCACTCGGCCCTACCGGGGTACAAACCTTGTTACGTAGGGGAAGTGGGTGATAAATGTCTATCCACCGAATTCATGTTGATAAGGGATGAATCGGCCCCACCGTGCCCAAGTTGATGTGGATTTGGATCATGGACACATTTATTCGAAATTTGGATTGAGCTCAACGGAAGTATCCGTGACCGTAGTCGCATGTGTTTCGGGTTAAAGATAAAAATTAATGTAATTTTATCGACCAAGAGTTCTAAAAGTAGAATCGATTAAAGCGTTAATCCACCGAATTATATTGATAAGGGATGAATCGGCCCTACCGTGCCCAAGTTAATATGAATTTGGATCTTGTAGTTCATTACAATGAATCCATCAAACGCTACCGCACCGATAACGATTGAGTCATGCCACAATGTTTTTGACGACGTTTGTTCCAACAATGATTTCGACACTACTAGAGAACTTCATTTTGGGATAGGTTCGGATGGAAACCTTAACTTCATCACTTCTACTAGACCACCTACTACTACTAGATCTCTTGTGAGCCGGTCTCAGGAAGACTGCCTCATAAAATCTATAGGATCTTTGTCTTTGGAAGATAAAGATGCCAAAACTAGTGGGAGCTCAAGCAATCAAGTTCTTGCTTCAAAGGGCAAAAAGTTCAAGAAGAAGGGAAAGAAAGGGAAAAACTTCAAGCAAGTTGAAGATGAGTGCCATTATTGCTATGGCATGGGACATTGGCTTAGGAATTGTCCCGTATATTTGCGAAATATAAGGGAAGGAATCATCGTTCCAAAAGGTAAAATTCCTAAGAAAATTTATGTTATTGATATAAATTATACTTCCACTACGACATGGGTACTGGATACCGGTTGTGGTTCTCACCTTTGTAATCATTTACAGGGTTTAAGATACGTGAAGAGGCTTAGCAAAGGAGATGTGGATATACGCCTTGGAAATGGAGCTCGAGTAGCGGCCGAATCCAAAGGAACTTATATATTAGCTTTGCCTAATGGATTTGAGTTGTATTTACATAATTGTTTTTATGTGCCTACACTCTCTAAAAACATTATTTCTATCGCTATGTTAGACATGGACGGATTTTGTTTTGTCATTAAGAACAATAGTTGTTCTATTTCAAGGAACAACTTGGTTATAGGCCAAGCTTCTTCCATTAATGGCATTTACATTTTAGAAACCTCGAATCCGACTAATGATATCTATAACATTCAATCAAAGAAACTCAAATCAAGTGACCCAAGTGAATCGTTCATTTGGCATTGTCGATTAGGTCACATAAACGAGAATCGCATCAAAACATTAATTTCAAGTAATGTGATTACACCATTTGATTATCAATCATATGGTACATGCGAATATTGCCTTCTTGGCAAAATGACTCGTAATCCTTTTAGTGTTAAAGGGACACGAGCTAGTGAACTATTGGGACTCATACACACCGATGTATGTGGACCAATGAGTATCACCGCTCGAGGAAATTATGACTACTTCATAACCTTCACCGATGACTTGAGTAGACATGGGCATGTCTATTTAATGAAATATAAGAGTGAAGCTTTTGAGAAATTCAAGGAATTTCAAAATGAAGTAGAGAACCAATTGAACAAAAAGATAAAAGCACTACGATCCGATCGTGGTGGAGAATATCTTAGCCTTGAATTCGATTCACACTTGAAAGGTTGTGGTATTATATCACAACTTTCTCCACCCGGAACACCACAACTCAATGGTGTTGCCAAAAGGAGAAATCGAACCCTACTTGATATGGTTCGATGAATGATGAGTCAAACCGAGCTACCAAACTCGTTTTGGGGATTTGCGATTCAAACCGCAATTAGATCTTTGAACAATAGTCCCACAAAGACAACCAAAAAGACTCCATGTGAGATGTGGACGGGAAGGGTTCCCAATATATCCTATATGAAGATTTGGGGATATGATGCTTACGTCAAGGCAAAGACCGACAACAAGCTTGCCCCAAGATCCGAAAAATGCATCTTTGTAAGTTACCCTCGACCTCTCGAGGATACTACTTCTATAAACCACAAGAAAACAAAGTGTTTCTATCTTGCGAGGCTGTCTTCTTAGAAAGAGAATTTATTTCTAAGAGACAGAGTAGGAGAAATTTTGAACTTGATGAAGTTCAAGAGCCACAAACCGAAGTAGAGACGTAAGAAGATGTTCCTTCGTCATCTAACGCGGTTGTCCCTCCTCCGCTTAGAAGAACGGGCCGTGTTATTCGCCATCCCGATCGATATGTGGGACTTATCGAAGAAGATGGAACACTCGATGTGTTGCTTTTAGAAAGTGACGAGCCCGCCACCTACAAGGCTGCAATCTCTAGTCCAAATTCCTCCTTATGGCTTGAAGCCATGAAGTCCGAAATGGATTCTATGCATGAAAACCAAGTTTGGAACTTGGTAGATTTGCCTAAAGAGGCAAGACCTCTTCAATGCAAATGGATTTTCAAAGTCAAGAATGGAATAGAAGGACATGATGATGTCTACAAAGCTAGGCTAGTGGCAAAAGGATTTACCCAAGTCCAAGGTCTCCATTATGATGAGACCTTCGCCCCCGTAGCCATGCTAAGATCCATACGGATTTTGTTAGCGATTACCGCATTTCATGATTATGAAATATGGCAAATGGATCTCAAAACCGCTTTTCTAAATGGGCATTTAGAAGAGGAGGTGTACATGATACAACCCGAAGGTTTTGTTGATTCTAAGAATCCTAACAAAGTGTGCAAACTTAAGAGATCCATTTATGGTCTTAAGGAAGCATCTAGAAGTTGGAATCATCGATTCGATCATGTTATAAAAGAGAATGGTTTCACTCGAAGTGTTGAGGAACCATGTTTATACATGAAATTTAGTGGGAGTTATGTTGTGTTCCTAATCTTGTATGTCGATGACATACTACTCATTGGAAATGATATTCTGATGTTGTCTTCTGTTAAGAAGTCGTTAGGTAACCACTTCCAATTGAAGGATTTAGGAGAAGCACAACGCATATTAGGTATCCGGATCCATAGAGATAGATCCAAGAGGATATTGGCACTAAGTCAAGAGTCTTATGTTGATAAGATTCTTCGACGGTTCAGCATGGACAAATAAAAAAGGGGATTGGTACCTATGGTAACTGGGACAATATTGAGCAAGTCTCAATCTCTCTCCGAACCCCATGATGTTGAACGCATAAAGATGATCCCTTATGCTTCCGCTGTTGGATCAATCATGTACGCCATGATATGCACACGTCCTGATGTCTCGTATGCCTTGAGCATGACGAGTAGATATCAAGGAAATCCAAGAGAGAGTCACTGGATAGCCGTCAAGAACATCCTTAAGTACTTGAGAAGAACTAAGGATTCTATCTTAGTGTTTGGAGGAGACACCGAGCTACGTGTTAATGGATACACGGACTCAAGTTTCAAAACGGATAGAGATGACATGAAATCACAAGCTGGTTTCGTTTTCATGCTCAATGGTGGTGCCGTTAGCTAGAGAAGCTTCAAGGAAGTTGTGACTGCGGATTCAACTACGGAGGCTGTGTACATTGCAGCATCAGAAGCTGCCAAGGAAGCTGTGCGGATCAGGCAATTCACGGAAGGTCTAAGAGTAGTACCTACCACCAATGATCCCATCACTCTCTATTGTGATAATAGTGGGACAATCTTCCAAGCTAAAGAGCCAAAGTCTAGTAATAGATCTAGACATGTACTTAGAAAATATCATGTAATTAGAGATTTCATTGAAAGAAAGGAAATTGCGATTTGTAAGGTTGGGACGGATGACAATATAGCCGATCCGCTCACCAAGACTTTATCGCAAACCAAGCATGATGGACATGTTGCGTCCATGGGACTTAAACGTGTACCAAGTTTATGTTAGATTTTGAAATGAAATAAAAGTGTTATTTTTGTTCATGTTCACAATCGCATTTGTCTTTTATCTTTTCTTATACATTGTTACATACAAACGGGTTGTAGAGACAATTGAACCTCGTTAAAGTGAACACGGATTAGCATTGTATTCGCCCATAGTTACTTACATGAGGTCACGTCTCGAAGTAACTAGAATGTGATGCGATTGATGGCAAGTTCAAGTGCCATGGAGTCATATGATAATGACTAGTCGATCACATAGGCAGACTGTTATGAACACTATGTCGGGCCTTATGACCGCTTATAGAGTTCTGGCAAATTTATATAGCCTGGTCATGGCGAGAGCTACTATAGTATTCTAATGAGTCAATTATTTTGACAAAAGACTGTTCGCCTAAGATGGCACAGTTTCAGATTACCTTTGATTTGTGTTACTACGACCTTCGTAAATGGGGTCAAATGGGCATATTTTGGGTTATGATGGCTGTGGCTAGTCGAAGGGAATATGTGCGATAGGAATTGTCCACCCCTAGTCAGGGTTATAACAATATCTCAGGGCCACTCGAGGAGTAATGAACTGGAATTGCGTGGCCGCGCTCAGAAGATATCTATGGTAGATAAATCCGGTCAATCAGTTATTCTCCAGATCGAGGAAACCACTCTCGATATGATCACTTGCAAGTACGACCTGAAAGACACCTTGCATTGAGTGGGAGATAGTAATAGGATAAGAGAATTGGTGACGCACACTTGTCGAGGACAAGTGGGAGATTGTTGGAATATGTGTCCTCCGACAATAATGCGATCACAACTGTCGATCATGATGATCACATGTTTAAGTCTCATTTTAAGAATACAATTGGGAAGTAATATTTTACTGTCAACTGGTCCACACATATCGGTAATGATTGGCTGACTAGAGTTTGACATTTGCGCATCGTACGACGGTGGTGATCGATTGATCCCCTTAGGTCATACCTAAAGGGTAACACTCTTAATTGAATATTTAATTAATCGTATGACGATACGGGTTAATTAAATTACTTAAAATTGACGGACGATTTTGGAAGTAATATTTACGTGTCTCATTGTAATTTGATTAAATAAGATACAGTCTAAGTAATCGAATTGTTTTATTGCTTAGATGAAATTATTGTTTACATAAACAATTGAACTGAATGAATAATCTATTATAAATACAAGATGTTGTGATTTATAATTGGTAAATTATTTTGGTACAAGTAATTATGAATTACTAAGTCGATTTTGTATATGACGTATTTTTATTAATGCGTTGATTTTTAATATGTTAAAAATGCATAACAATTTTACATGACTTGTGATATGTGACAAATTGACAAAGATAAAATAGAATCCATTTTATCTTAAATGGACCGAAATATGGGGTAATTTAGGATAAAAATTGTGTTGATTAATTGAGTGGAAAACATAATCATTTTACCTAAACCTAGGCATGCAAACCTACTTGCTCTTGTGAAGAACACCTTGCCCATGCATTGGCTCCCCAATCCCTCCTTCCACCGGTTGTTGGAGGACCAAATAGAGAGTTTTTCTCTATCATTTTCATTCATACACAATTTACATGATTTCTAGCTAGTGTAAGAAATTAAAATCTCTCTAAGAAAACTAGAGAAATAAAAACTCCAAATCCTTCCTCTCTTAATCGAAATTAAGAGACCAAAATAAATATTTTTGGGTCAATTTTATTTAAATTAATATTGTTCTAGTATTAATAATATTAATTTTATTAAGTGGTTACCTTGGGTATTATTCCTTGGGAGGGATTCTATACTTGAATCCTTTGTTCTTCCATTTTAGGAGTGCTCAAGAACAAGTAAGAAGGAGATCTTATTTGTGCGCTTTGATCCGAAATATCAATGTAAGAATGATGATTTTTCCTTAATATTTACTTATGTTTGCATGCATAAGATCTAATTAATTTTATGACTAAATTAAATTTGAAACATATATGAATATGTTGAGTATAATGAGATATAGATTTCTAACAGAACCATACACGGTCACCCTCGTCTTGCTGAGTCTGATCTTTGTCTCGTCCTTCGCGTTGTCTGCGTTCAGTCTTTGAACCGTGTCGGATTGAGTTGTAATGTGAGCCGTTTTTCTGCCTCAGAGCCATGGCCCCGTCTTCAACTTCGTCTGTCAACAACAATAACAATGATAACAACAGAGATGTCACGACTGATCAGCTAGCCAGCCTGCTTACCGCTCTTAAGGTCACCCTGGATCGCGTCGAGACCCCTATCAACGCCCTGGAAAACAAAGTAACTGGAGAACATAATACTCCACCTTTGACTGAAACTGAGAAGAGGCTAAAGCTCTTGGAAGAACATCTCCTAGCCCGGGGTAACAATATCCATCTTGAAAACAACCGAAGGTTCGAACCTGTTGGGGATCAATTACCCGACAACTTTACCCTGACTGATGTGCCCAAGTTCAAAGGAGTGGAAGACCCGCTCAATCATATCCGTGCCTTCAAAGACTACATGGCCATTAAAGGGGTCAAACATGAACTTTTCACCCGGATCTTTCCGTCCTCTTTGGAACCGATCCCTCGCCAGTGGTACTACTCCCTTGATCCGAAAAACCTTACTACTTGGGATGAGGTCGCAGTTGAATTCGCCAAACAATACGCCGACAATGTTGAAATCCAAGCCAATACCCGTACTCTTGAGGTTCTAACCCAGAACGATAAGGAAGGGTTCACCGAGTTCTTAACCCGTTGGAGGAGGGTAAGTACTCAATTGGTCAGTAAACCGAGTGAATCAACTTTGGTGGAAAAGTTCGTCAACAATCTCCGCCCAGTGTATGCCAACTTACTGAGGTATCAAAATATTAAGACCTTCCAGGATCTGCAAATTCTGGGGACGCGCATTGAAGATGACCTCCGGAAGGATGTCTTTGCCAAGACTACTGGTAGAGGCTACCAAGGATCCACCTGGACCGGATCTCGCCCCTACGGCCAAACGAACAAGATCGATGAGGTCAACCTCGTCGAACCATCTGCTAAGAGAGCTGAGTGCCCCCAAAGAGTGTTCACTAATATAGGGTCGACTTACGCAAGTGCTCTGAAGAGGCTCATGGACCAGGGAAAGTTACAACCAATCGGACCCACCCCGGATCCGACCGATACTAAGAAGTCCCGGTTCTGGAACCCAATGCCTATTGTCAGTATCATCAAGGGAAGGGGCATGATACTGAAACCTGCTACAAACTCAAACACATCATCCAAGACATGATTGAGAAAGGAGATTTGTCTTTACCCCCACCGACTAAGCCAAACAACAAAACAAACCCTCTGCGAATCCACGCTATCTCCGATGATGAGCCAACTCTGGACTGCTCACACCTCATCCTGCCAGTTGATGATGAGGTGAATGCCTTGGAGAAAGATCCCTCTGACGGGGTATTTGTGTTCAGTGCTGCCACTATGCTCACCATGTTCCAACAGGTCGAGGAAGCCATAGCCAGTCTCTCCGAGAGGATCACCCGACTTGACGATGCCTACAGTCGACTTATCTTCAATCCTCCACCACCACGCCCGAGGGAGAGTCCCCCGAGCGCCCAAAACTACCCACACCAGGACGGATTGTTCCCGCGACCATTCTGGCATGCACATCATAATAATCAACCCCACAATAATCATCCACACAATAATCAACCCCACAAAAACTACCCCCACAAGAATTACCCTCACAAAAATATCCCTCACAAAAACTACTCACCAAGGAATACCCCTCCAAGGTGCCTTCGAGATCCTGAAATCGACGGCATCTGGAGAGACGACGTTGAAGATGTCTACCTTGTCCCAGAGAAAGATAAACGGGCGAAAGAGATCGGCCACCTTACCCGGTCCGGACGCCCCTATCAGAACCCGAACAATCCAATGGTCGTTCTAACAACGAATGACCAAGTCGTCCCGAAAGTAGACACTCAACCGAGGGCTCCTGAGAATTCAATCCTCAAACAGCTTCAGAAGGCAAAAGCCGAGATCTTAATCTGACAACTGATCGCAACGTCCTTTGAGCATCGACAGGCTTTGCTACAGGCCTTGGGAAAACTAACCGTGCCCTCCACCTCTTCCCCTGAAGAAATAATGGCACATATGACAAGGGACGCCCCTGATTTGAACAACCCAGTCGTCTTTTCTTGCGAAGATATCCCTCCCTTCGGAGCCAATCATAACCTTGCCCTGTACATCACCGTACAATGCCTCAAGAAGAATGTGCCCATGGTCCTTGTAGATGAAGGGTTCGCGGTGAATGTCATTCCCCTCAAGACTGCTCACAAGCTGGGTATTAAGGAAGCCGATTTGGTCCCAAGGAACCAAGGAGTACGCGCCTACGACGGTACTCGTCGCAAGGTCGCGGGGCTCATCACTCTGACCGTCGCAACCGGACCACTGGAAAGACAAACCAATTTTCAGGTGGTCGACATCGACGCCTCTTTCAATATGCTCCTGGGATGTCTCTGGATTCACGCCATCAAGGCGGTTACCTCGACTCTCCACCAGAAAATCAGGGTCCCCTTCAACGGGAAAACGATCACAATTCCTGCTTCTCCGATCAAAGCCGTCATGAGAAAGGGAATAGCCTCCCAGACCATTGAGGAAGATGACAATGAAATGTGCGGATTCCAAGCTGTGAATGCTATAACTGATGAATCAACACCCTTTGATTGTGACCCGTTTGCCAACCTCACAGTCAACCGCATCATGATGCGCCAGGGTTACTTCCCGGGTTTGCCCCCTCAATCCACTGAAGAGCACCTTACCTCCCTTGAAATAGGGTAAGGTCCCCAACATTCCCTTTGGGCTGGGATATGAACCTACCGATGAAGATATCCAGGAGATGAACCTCCTAGTCCGAAAACGCAAGAAGCACGGAGTTATCCTCCGTCCCTATCATCTGACCCTCAACGGATACTTTGTCCCCGAGGGAGAGTCTGAGCTCTACCATGGCTTTCCAGAGCCGATCTATGACTGTGGCCAAGGCAAGGTACCCGGGTGTGGAAGTCTTCCAGGACTGCTACTTCATCCCTGACAAAACCGAAGCTGCATCAACCGAGTCTAAGCCGTCATCATGCCTCGATGGACAAGCCGTCACTCTCCTCTCTAGGGAAGATAACATCAAGCACCTCGACTATGAGGACATTATCAACATCGCTCTGAAGGACAACCAATTTGACCCAACCGCCTTGATCTCCGACACTGACCCGGAGAAAGCTACACAGGGCTGGAGGAAGACCGTCAAGTGGACCGATCGCCAAGGCCGCATTCTCATGATCACAACTGGAGAAGGCCCTATGTTCAAGAAGGGAAGCGAAGAAGAATCTGAATCTGAGTCTGAGTCAGAGTCAGAGTCTGTCGTAGCTCCTAATACTCCTGATGTCCCAGTCAAGGTCCCCTTCCTGCTGTTCTATCACAAAGTCGTGGCTGATTCAGAGGCTGAGTCTACTAGGGTCACCCCCACTCCCATGAAAGGTGACAACCTGGAGCCTGTTCCAAGGGCCACCTCCTCTGCTGTGTCGCATCTGACTGACCACGAGATGTCTGTCCTTTCCGAGCTTTTCGGTCGTGTCAACTTAATGAATGCTAAGTTTGCTTATGACTCATCTCAATTTAATTGCAATGCAATTCTGAATGACTACGAGGAATTTAACTTGAGTGACTACCCACCTCACCTAGCCAAAGAACTTGACAAACGGGAAACAAGAACCCCCATCATTGAGGAGACCGAACCTATTAACGTAGGAACCGACAACACACCTCAAGAACTTAGGATAGAGATAACCCTGGACCCATCGGAAAGACAACAGTTCATTGACCTCTCACACGAATACAAGGACGTGTTCGCCTGGTCCTACAGAGATATGCCTGGGATTGACAGGGAGATTGCGGAGCATCGGATACCCATTAAACCCGGAGCTAAACCCGTGAAACAGAAGCTATGCCGGATGCGTCCTGAATGGGCCCTAAAAATCAAGGAAGAAGTAGACAAACAGTTCAAGGCTGGGTTCATCAAAGTGTCTGAATACTCTGATTGAGTGGCCAACATTGTGCCCGTACCAAAGAAAGACGGAAGAATTCGGGTTTGCGTCGACTTCAGGGATCTGAACAAGGCGAGTCCAACGGATGACTTCCCTTTGCCACATAGTGACATTCTAGTGGACAATACCGCCGAGCACGCCCTCCTATCATTCATGGACGGGTATGCTGGGTACAACCAGATTAAAATGGCTGAGGAAGACATGCACAAGACAGCATTCACTACACAGTGGGGTACATATTGCTACACGGTCATGCCCTTCGGCCTCATCAATGCCGGAGCAACCAATCAAAGAACCGCTACCACTCCCCTACATGATATGATGCACAAGGAGGTAGAGGTGTATGTCGATGACATGATTGTCAAGTCAAGAGAACGGGATAGCCACATCAGCGTCCTTTGGAAATTCTTCGCCCGTCTGCGGAAATATAACATGAAACTAAATTCTCAGAAGTGTGCATTCGGGGTCACCTCCGGAAAACTCTTGGGGCATGTCGTTAGCAAAAGAGGCATTGAGATTGATCCAACCAAAATCAAAGCCCTTCAGCAAATGCCTCGGCCTAGGAACGAGAAGGAGATTCGAGGATTTCTCGGTCAGGTCCAATACATCAGCCGCTTCATTGCCAAGCTCACCATGATTTGTGAACCAATCTTCAAGAAGCTTCGCGCCTTCGATCACACCGATTGAGACGACGATTGTCAAAAGGCCTTCGACAAGATAAAGAAAATCATATCCAAGCCTCTTGTCCTCATGCCACCTCAATCGGGGATTCCTTTATCCCTATACTTGACTGTTACTGACACAGCCATGAGAGCAATGCTAGCACAAACAGTCGGCAACGAAGAACGAGCCATCTACTACATCAGCAAAAAGTTCATTGAGTACGAGACGAGGTATACCCAACTGGAGAAGACATGCCTTGCCCTAGTATGGTCAACAAAGAAGCTGCGGCATTACATGCTCAGCTACACGGTCCACATCTACTCCAAGATGGACCCGGTCAAATACTTCTTCGAAAAACCCGTACTAAACGGAAGGCTGTCTAGGTGGATGCTCATGATGTCTGAGTTTGATCCCAAGTTTGTACCCCTCAAGGTTATCAAGGGAAGAGCAGTTGCCGATTTCCTAGCAGAAAATCCCGTCAACGAGGATCCAACGACCGACACGTGGTCACTTCCTGACGAAGACATCCTTTGTGCCGATTCGGACACATGGGACCGATACTTCGACGATGCATCTAATCTGATAGGCTTCGGGGTGGAAATCCTTCTAATATCATCGGAGGGAGAACATGTTCCGATCTCAGTCAAGCTAGACTTTGCCGTCACCAACAATGCCGCTGAATATGAAGCGTGCCTCATCGGTCTACAAGCAGCCATCACAATTGGCATCAAGAGACTGAGGGTCCACGGCGATTCCTCGCTCATCATCAATCAGGTGTCCGGATCATGGAAAATCCGATCTAACAGCTTAGCTCCCTACCGAGCAAAGATCAATCAAGAGGCCGAGTTCTTCGACCAAGTTGACTACTTCCATCTGCCACGAGAG
This sequence comes from Silene latifolia, assembly GCF_048544455.1. NCBI lineage: Eukaryota > Viridiplantae > Streptophyta > Magnoliopsida > Caryophyllales > Caryophyllaceae > Silene > Silene latifolia. Next base: position 28,046,549 of record NC_133528.1, read on the forward strand.
GAAAATCAATTTGCTGATGCCCTTGCAAAACTTGCCGCGCTCGTCAACATACCTGACGACATGACATCGATGCCCCTATGTGTCGAGAGAAGGAGCGAACCAGCTCACGTTTGTGCCATCATCGACGATGAGGAAAGCCATGATGAACCTTGGTACCAAGCCATCCTCAACTACAAAACCAAAAATGAATTCCCTCCCAGCTCTGATCAAAGAGGACAAAGAGCCATCCGTTTACTTGCATCACAATTCGTGATAAACCAAAATCAACTATACAAAAGAACACCCCAAGGAATTCTCCTCCTTTGCATTGACCATCACAAAGCCAAAAAAGTCATGGGAGAGGTTCACGACGGAGAATGTGGCCCTCACATGAGCGCAATGATGCTTACCCTGAAAATCATACGGCTAGGTTACTACTGGACCACCATGGAAGCCGATTGCCGTAACTACGTCAAAAATTGCCACAATTGTCAAATCTTCGCCAACATACAACACATACCACCATCCCTTTTATACACCATGACATCACCTTGGCCTTTCTCGACCTGGGGCATCGACATCATCGGGAAAGTCAACCCGGTAGGCACCAAGGGGCATTGTTTCGTCCTCGTCGCCATCGACTACTTCACCAAATGGGTGGAAGCGCAGTCATATGCAGTCTTGACCGCCAAGCAAGTGGCCAAGTTTATCCAAAATAACATCATCTGCCGGTATGGGGTACCCCATGAGATCATCAGCGATCAAGGCTCACACTTCCGGGCGGAAACTCAGGCCTTGCTGGACAAATACAAAATCAAACGACATCGATCATCCCCCTACCGTCCCCAAACCAACGGAGCAGTGGAGGCAGCGAACAAAACTCTTGTCATTATTATCAAGAAAATGCAAGACAACTACCGCGATTGGCCGAGCAAACTCCCATTCGCACTCTGGGGATACCGAACCTGCATTCGAACACCGACATGCACCACACCCTTCTACCTAGCATATGGTATGGAGGCGGTTCAACCGGTAAAGTTAGAGGTCCCTTCTCTATGCATCCTAATGGAGAGTCAAGTCCCTGAGGCGGAATGGACCCGTCAAAGGTACGAGCAACTCACGCTTCTAGACGAACGACGACTCAATGCCTTGCACAACGTCCAGTTATACCAACGACGTATACAACGAGCATTCAACAAGAAGGTTAAACCCAGGAACATCCAAGAGGGCGACTTGGTCCTCAAGTCAGTTCGAGCACCGTTACCCGTCGATCCGAGGGGGAAATTCAAACCCAACTGGGCCGGGCCATACCTGGTCAAGAAAATAATTTCGGGGGGCGCAGTGAGACTGAGTGACCTAGATGGGGAGGATTTTACAAACCCGACCAACCTAGACTAACTCAAGAAATACTACCCTTGAACCATAGCAACCAACGACTTCCGCCTAGTTTTACAGCTAGCAACAGCCTCAACCCCTTTTCAAGTCAAGTTCCTCAACGTGTTCTGATTTGAAATTGCATGTTTTATCGAGTCTAAGCTGCGGCACCTTGTCCGTTTCGAATGTCCTTTGATATGTCAAAGGCAACATCCATTTGCACTAAAATAAAAAACCCCTGAACTACGAGCATGGTTTGATTTTAGGTGGATACGTAGGCAGTCCCTCTTATGCATGAGGGATACAGCCACAAAACCCAGTCAACAAAACATTTCGAACTACGTTCATGGTTTGATTTCACCTTTTCAGGTGGATACGTAGGCAGTCCTTTCTTACATAAGAAGGATACAACCATTCCCACAATCAAAAAACAACAATTCCCACAATCAAAAAACAACCATCCCCATGATAAAAAAAAAAACATCACCCACATACAAGACATCCCCATCAAAAAAAAAAAGAGGAAGGGAAACCATTCCCCTTCCCAACAAAATACAAAAATAAGCCTTTCTCCCTTTCCACAAAATACCACTTTCCCAAGTGCAAATGTTTAGGATAATTCAAATCGAATGGCCTTCACCAAATGGATGGAAGAAACAAGCGTTCACAATTTTCGACACGGGCAATCCTCTTATTTAATTAGTAATGGGAGGGATTACAATTCCAACAACAAGTAAAGCTCGACGAGTCTAGAACTTATCGAAGCTAAGGTGTCAACTAAAACACCTCACATAATAAAACTAGCACAAAACACACAATAACTAGCTAGTACAACATAATAAAAACCTCACAACAATAGTACAACATAATAATAAAGTGGGTAATGGAGGTCTTCACTCTTCCATTCTACCCTTGCCTTTTCCCTCGGGGTACATCTTCCCCTTGTTCTTCTTGTTGGCCGCCTAGTATGGACTTTCTCCTTGGAACGGATCCTCAACGGATCCAAGATGGTGACGGCCTCCGGTCTAGCACAAGACCCCATGTTCGACCCAAAAAGAGCCAATGCACGGCCCACCATATTCTTGGGGCCGGAACTCATCCTCTTCGGTGGTCTCATCACATCGGGGGTAGCTCCATCAACATACTTCTCAAAGAAGGCACAGTTGGCCTTGCCAACCTCTCGATACTTCAAGTCGATAACCTCGTCCTTACGGAATTTGGATCTCTCTTCCAAGGACGGAGCACGTGACCACTTGACATAAGCGGGAGTCACCCATGTCGTGGCAATGGGGTTTGGTACCTCCCAAAGCGGCCGAGTGGCCCACCATCTTTCGAAGACCTCCACAAGCTCGGAGTTCCGGAAAACATTCTCTTGGACAAGAGTATCTTGAGCGGGCACCTTTTGTTGACGCCTCATTTGCCTCATGAGCCTTTCGGGATAAATGAAGGAAGCAACCTTCAAACCCACCACCATCAAAGAGCGAGGACTAGCACCCGAAGCGGGCAACCCCGTGAAAGACCTCAAGTGCCACCACGGCACCACCCAACGGATGTGAGGACCACCCTCCTCCGCCAATCTTGTGGCCCAATAAGCCTCGGTAGAAGCAAAACTATCCGGGTACAAATTCTTCCTCATGGTAAGGTGACAGAAGAATAAGAAGAAGGATTAACCGGAGGCTCTACATACCTCAACCTCTCCCAAAACCGAGAACATGCTTCAAGAAATGAAGCGCATTTTTCAGAAATTTTTTCGCTTTTTTCGCAATTTTCCACCAAAATAAAAAAAAATCGAAAATTGATAACACGACGTCAATTTCCCTCAAATTTCAAGCACTCACAAATTCGAGTCTTGACCTCAAAAATCAAATACACTTGTGAAAATATCTTCTGAAATTCATCCCTGGCGGTTTGAGTTTGAATTTTTCAAGTCACAAATCAATTTCGATAATTTCCGATGCAATTTAATTCAAGACACGAGTTAATTGCTCAATTTTCAAATTAATTCCTCTTGGGAGTCCAAACGTGACGCCTTATCGCGGGATTTTTCAAAATCCATTTCATTTTTCAAAATTCAATTTTAACTTCAAGTCATCTTGGTTAATTTTGTTTTCAATCAAATGCTTTTACGTGTTTACGTTTATGCGTACGTGCTATCTGTTGCCTGTTTTCTACACTAACGATGCAGGAACTGGTGCAAAGCAAAAGGAGAATTGACAGCCGACAGCGCTCCTCCAAAACACAACACAAAAAAAGCCAAAAGTCACAAAATGAACCACGATCCAAAAACACATATATACAAACCGCCTCACGCAAATACATCGACACACGTTTGATACAGACAACTGACCGTACAAACAGGATCCAGTACAGACATCTATCATACAGACACTGGCCTAAAACAACTATCTATCATACAGACACTGGCCTAAGACAACGAACTGGGGGCTATCCGCCACCTACCGAACTAAGCACTCTCTATCCTCTCAAACAGAAAAGAAAGGGAGCAACGTAAGAGACAGAGAAGCAACAACGGAAGCAGAGGTCGTTACCATGATGATAACCCCGCGTTCCTCCTCCGTGACAAAAAGAAAAATGATGCCTGGCAGACTTCGGACGACGCGACAACCGAGGATCATAACTCAGCACATTACCCCGACGTTGGCCTCCAATCATCAGAATTCGAGGGCGAAAAGGGACCAGGACAACGGATACTACCCCAATGTTGAACCTCAATCAGCTGAATTCAACGGCGATTCAAAGCGGAAACATGGGATAACACGCCCGTATTGAACCCCACTCATCGGTCATCCGAACCTCTACAGACAACGACCAACGATCGATACCCGATCATTGGCCGGACAAAGGCCGCCAGGGAGAAACACAACCAAGCCTGTAACAAAAAACAGTCGTCTCTTCCCCTCCAGGATCATTCTCCTCTTCCAAAACCTCAACAACGGACCCCATAGGTCCCAAATGGTACCATGCGATCAAAAAAATAATAAACAAAAAAACGTCAGCCGAAATTTCGGCATTATGACGGCGTAAAATAGACAAATCCATAAAAACACAACCTGCAAAGCAAAACAAGGGCAATCCCGCCCAAACCCAACCAAACAAAAACAATTCACAAAAAAAAACGCAAAAAAAAAAAAAACGACTCGCCCTTCTTTTCAAGCAAAAGACGAGTCAATACAGCCACAACAAAAAACGGCACCCCAAGACCCATACAAGGTCCGCCAACAAACCAAAATACATTCCCGATGCAATGGGGAATTTTTCTACGGCTCGAAAAGGCACTTCATGCGCTAATTTGAGCACAAACCGGTCAAAAATTCAAAACGACCGCAAAAAGGCAAACGTGATTTTATCACGTCTCAAGGTGACCTAAACTACCAATAAGGCCCATTTCAAGGCAAACTGGCTCAATTCAAGCTCAAACAGACGCTTATTTTGTCAGACATAAGACCGTCACAAAAGGCAAAAATTCCAATTTTGCCCACAATACCCAACAAAGGTCCATAATGGCAAATATGATCTTTCCCGACTACAATACAACTTAGTGGGACCCATTATCCAAGCAAACAAACTTGGCATTACGAGATGAGACGGTTTCTCACCTCACTCACGTTTTTCGAGCATAGGGAGCGGGAACGAGGACCAAAATGCAAACTAAAAGCACCCCTATACTCCTAAACAAGTTTCTAACCTAATGCAATCATCAATTTCACTCGAAATGGGCTCAATCAAAAACGCCTAATTTGATTTTCTAGGGTAAAATTTCGCCCTAATTCAATTAAGCTAAAGGGCCAACAAAAACAAATGGATTCGAGAGGAAATGCATACCTTGAGATGACATTATTGTTGATGGCACGAATGAAAGCTAGCAAAAGTCCAACAATGGCGATTTTTTGCGGGTTTTTGTGTCAAAGGTTGAAGATGAATGAGGAATGAAATGCAGCCAAACCTCGCGCCTTTTTACAGAAAAAAGAGAAGCCCCTTTGGTTCGCCAGGTGGCTCGCGCCTCAATCAGGCGTCCCTTACTCTTTCAGCGAATTTTGGGCTTTGGCCCAATTTCCACATAACAAACTTCAAATTTTCATTGACGATGTTAAAGATCGTCATTCTCTCAAAGACAAAAACAAATAGTGAAAATTTAAATTCGCTATTTTCGAAAATTTCAAAGAAACGGCGATCAAAACCGCCAACTTCAAAAATAATAGTGAAAATTCAAAATTCACTATTTTCTTCAGATTTCAAAAATAATAGCAAAAATTCAAATTCGCTATTTCTTCAAATTTTCAAACGACGGCAATTAAAACCGTCATTTCCAAAATAATGGTTGGAAATTAAATTCCACTATTTTCACCACACATGTCAACGGCGGCACATAAACCGTCACTTCAATTAATGGTGAAGATTCCAAATTCACTATTTCCATCAAATGTCAACGGCGGCACATAAACCGTCACTTCAAACGTAACAGTGAAGATTTCAAATTCACTATTTCCATCACATGTCAACGGCGGCAAATAAACCGTCACTCCAAGCGTAATAGCGAAATTTAAAATTTTCTATTTCCTTCAAAATTCAAACAGACGGCGATCAAAACCGCCACTTCAAAGTCCAAAAAGAACAACGGATGGTGAAGATTCCAAATTCACTATTCCTTCAAATACCAGCAGGGGGCTTCCTCGCGGAACCCGCTCATTTCAAAAACAATGATAGTGAAGATTCGAATTCACTATTTCCACGGCGGCATCATGAGTTCGCTACTTTCAAAACAAGCCTATTTGACGCGGCTATTCTCACGATCCATTAACCGACCGCCCTATGGCTGGCGAGCCTTATTACGCCTCATGGCTGGCGAGCCTTATTACGCCTCATGGCTGGCAAGGGTTATTACGCCCCATGGCTGGCGAGCCTTATTACGCCCCATGGCTGGCGAGCCTTACAACGCATCGCGGCTGGCGAGCCCTCCTCATATACGCACCACAGCTGGCGAGCCTTTGTCCGCATACACCCAAGGACATATCCCAAAGATGCTTTGGGTATAACTCCTTGTCACAGCTGGCGAGCCTTTGTCTGCAAGCACGCAAGGACATATCCGAAGATGCCTCAGGTATGACTCCTTTCTATAGCTGGCGAGCCTTTATACGTAGTCTAATGGACTTTAAACGACCCGCACGGATAGTCGACAGACTCTAAACTGTTCCCGACACCAGGTCCTTGACTCGTACCCTCGAGTCGCCTCGGCGTCGCCATTCCCGACGGCAGGTCATTGGCCCGAATCCTTTCGAGCCGCCTCGACGTCGCTTGGGTCTCCAGGTTGTAATCTTCGATTGACCTGGGGGCTCTACTTTGACTTTCGCCCTGTCCAAGCCTCAGTCAAAGTGGGGTCTCTGTAGATACCCAGTATCTGCTAAGACTCCAACAAACACCCGATGATTATCGGACTATAACATGTTTTGGAATCGCGGCGTTTGATCGACAGTTTGTGTACAACTTACGTCAGAAAACTTAAAACGATTTCGAAAATAAAACATTTCAAAACATTTCAAAAATACCTGGAGTGTTTAATGCACGACGACGGGGTCGCAATGACACTAACTAGAATCAAAACCGACACCGGACCAAAAACCAACTCAATTCAAATCCCGACTCCAACAACGAGTCAAACCGAGTCAACCACCAAAAACAAAACATTTCAAACCTTCTACCTTAAGTTTTCCCGGATTTATGTTTGGTCAAGTACCAAACATATGACTACAAAACCTAGGATAGAACAAATCATGATTGCTCTTGAGTGAAAGCGACAACACACCTCGAAGACCCGCGACGTGGCTCGCGCCTCTTTGAGCAGCCCAAGTGGCCACGTCGCTCAAAACTCACACAACCACTCATTTTCCTATAAATACCCCTCAAATGCCCCCCATTTGAGACTTACGCGAGCGTCCGCCCCCTCTTTTCTCCCTTAAAATTCTCGACTCGACTTCTTAACTCACAATCCGACGCGTATTTACGACCTACCGATCGTAAATATAAGCCTTACACATTGTTTGGTACCGTCATCGTGCATTAAATAACTTGACCTACCACTTCGACCACTACACCATCACTAATCTTAAAACACTCTTTTTACTTACAAAAACGGTTTTAAACCGAGTTTTTTTTCCGACCAAATGAGTTGTTACACTTACGTCGGTCACTCGCCATAACCAAACATGTAAGTATGAGGGTGTAAAAATCCTCTTTTTATCACGTTTTTATTTGTTTCATGACTATAACATGCTAAAACGTGCATAACATGAACCGAAACATGGGATAAACGAGCCAAAACTGATTTTAGGTCTGAGACAGAAGCCCCTTAGGTTGCAGGCTTACCCGCGCCTAAATGGGGTGTTTAGGTTAGAGATCAACCGTGTTTGTTCTCGTCTGTCCCCTTTAATTCATTTTCATATTTGTAATTGGTTTTTACCATTTCAAATATTTTCAAACCCTTTTTATTTTATTTCATTTGTTTCACCCATAAAACATTTTTCACCCTTGGTTCCTCATACCATGACGGTTAAATCCGTATTTCGGTGATAATATTTGGTTAATAACATTTAAAAGGTATTTTAAAGCCTTTTATTTCGTTTTTGGGAGGTATTTTAAAGCCTTTCATCATTTCTTTACATTTCCAACATAAACATATTAGTCACCAATACAAAGTCATCCTTGGTTCTACATACCATGCCGAATTTTAACCCGGGTACGATGATGAGTATCGGCTAATTATATTCAAATGAACTTAAAACAATTAGTTCATATTTTCAAAACTATTCATGTCAAGCTTGTCAAGTCGAACCCGACACCGAATATTATCAAAATAATGATGATTATTCGAGTCTAGTTCTTCAAATCAATAAATGCGGTCTAAACGACCCTTTCAAACCAAATCGGGTTCAAATACTCATTTCTCAACACGTTTTATAACGCTTTCAAAAGGTCAGAACACGGCATATAACCGTAGGCTGACCCGCGCCTCAAGCAGGCCTTTTCTTTCCCATTTTCAGAACCAGGGGAGGCCCCTTGTATCGCCGGCTGGCTCGCGCCTCATATAGCCGTCTGGTACAGGGCCTGTTCCCTTTCCAAAGATCGTCTAGGACGATCCCGACTCCGGTTAGCCCGGATATAAGACGGATCAGATGACTATTTGTTTATTCAAAATCACATTTGCGAAATGCCTTACTAAGACAAATGGATCACGTTATGCATGTTGGGAAATGTGTCCTCAACAATAGTGCGATCACATGATTTAAATATCATTATTAAATCTCATTTTAAGAATACATGTGGGATGTAATATTTTACAGTCAACTGGTCCACACATATCGGTAATCATTGGCTAACTAGAGTTTGACATTACTGTCGTGCGACGGTGGTGATCAATTGATCCCCTTAGGTCATACCTATAGGGAAATACTCTTAATTGATTATTTAATTAATCGTATACCGATACGAGTTAATTAAATTGCTTAAAATTGACGGATGATTTTGTGAGTATAATTTACGTATCTTATTGTAAATATGATTAAATGAGACACGGTCTAAGCAATCGAATTGTTTTATTACTTAGATGAAATTATTGTTTACAGAAACAATTGAAACGGAATGAATAAATTATTATAAATACAGAATGTTGTAGTTTATAATTCGGAAACACTTTTGGTACAAGTAATTACGAATTACTAGTCGATTTTGTATATGACATATTTTATGAGTATGTTGATTTTTAATATGTTAAAAATACATTACAATTTCACATGTCAAGTTATATGTCACATATGTCACAATTGACAAATGACAAAATAAAATGGACCATCCATTTTATAATAAAAGTGCCGAAATTATGGAGGGAGTTAGTGGAGAAATTGTGTTAATTGTTTAAGTGGAAAACACTATGATTACTACCTCACATAGCCTTGCATACCTATGTGTTTTCTTGGGTAGAAAAACTAGCCCATGCATTGGGCTCTCCTTCCCCTCCAACCGGTTTCCACATTGAAAAGACAAAGGGGGCTTTTCTTTTATTATTCACTTCTCTTTTTTTTCTCTAGTGTAAGAAAAATTTGTATATTCTCTCTACATCTTATGAAAGTTCTAGAGAAATAAAAATACACAAAATCACTTCCTCTTGATCGAAATTTTCAAGAGCAATACAAATTATTTTGTATCAATTTTAAGTAAGACTTTTATTATTTCTAGTACAAAATAATATTAGTTATTAAGAGATTTCCTTGGGTATATGCTTTTGGGAGGGATTCTATACTTGAATCCTTGTTCTTCCATTTGGAGAGCTCAAGAACAAGTGAGTAGGAGAACTCACTTGTGCCCATATATCCGAAAATCATATGGTGAGAAAACGATTTCTTCACTTATCTATTTTTAGTTTGCATGCATAAGATCCACCATTTAATTTTATGACTAAATTAATTTGTAACATATAAGAATAAGTTTAATAATGAGATATAGATTTCCAACAATGCACCCTAAACCTAATACGGTAAATGGATGTTTAATTTCCGTCTTGCATACAAATCAATCACTAATCCAACTCGACGTCTTATACTTGATACTTGGATTAAATCAACTGACTTAGAAAGCTCTCACATGTTAGGTTTAAATTATTGGATGCGCATTCATGCATTTAAATCGTTTTATCAACTTTTGCATTCAACCAACCAAGATCGATCAGTAGAGGCCGCTACCGCGGGCGGGATTGGGTTTCTGATTAAAGGGCTTCCCAATACGTACCTTCACCTCTTACTCAGAAACTTTGGATAGTGGACGACCTTATCCAGGGCGTACGAGAGTCATTCTAGAGATAGGATGCTAAAGACGATTTCCTTATCTTTAGTACCTATGTCAAACGCTGCTTTGTGCTTCGATTTGACCGAGGTATAAAGTGGATTTTGAACGGGTTCCAAGCATCCCACAAATGCTTGGTGGCGACTCCGAACATCTCTAATCGTTTCGAGACCCTTACCGAGACGAAACCGACCGATCTAAAGCGATCCGGTCGAAAGCATTTTTACGCCGCCGAGCGTGGCTTTCAAAAGACCGCTGCATGTCCACAAATTGGCTTGGCGTGCAGGTGGCCCGTGACCGCAGATCGGTAGGTGGCCCCAAATCCACAGACCGAGACGTGGCCCATGTCTACACCTTCCTAAAACTATCATTTGGTTTTAAAAGAAAGCCAATTGAGGTTTTTAAAACAAGAAGTTAATGTATTAACCATTGAAGAACGTCTTCAAAATCCTAAATTAAAGGAAAAGATTAAAATTTTGCCTGATTCTTTTTCCACGGATATTTCTGTAGATCACCATAATGCTTTCTGGAATAGAAAGAAACATGTAGTGAATCTACCTTATGAGGATGATTTTAAAGAAGATAATATCCCTACCAAGGCTAGACCATGTCAGATGAATTCAGAGTATTTAATACTCTGTAAGAATGAGATAGCCTCTTTATTAGAGAAAAAAATTAATTGGGCCATCAAAATCTCCATGGTCATGAAAACTGCTTTTTATGTTAATAAACATTCTGAACGGGAACGAGGAGTTCCTAGACTTGTGATCAATTAAAAACCCTTGAACAACGTTTTAAAATGGATTAGATATCCAATACCTAACAAAAAAGATCTTAATAGCTTTAAAACGGCAGATTCAGATTGATCCTGCTGATCGTTATAAAATAGCTTTTAATGTCCCTTTTCGATAATATGAATGGCATGTTATGCCTTTTGGGCTTAAAAATGCTCCGCCAGAATTTATGAAAATTATGAATGAGATATTCAACAGTTACAGTGACTTAATTGTAGTCTATATTGATGATATCTTGGTTTCTCAAAGACTGTTGAGATGCATTTTAGGCATTTAGATATCTTTAAAAAAATTGTTATAAATAACGGGTTAGTAATATCCAAACCAAAAATGATTTTATTTCAAACAAAAATCAGGTTTCTTTGTCATATTATTTAAAAGGGAAATATAATCCCTATCAATCGTAATATAGAATTTGGGTCAAAATTTCCTGACAAAATAACTAATAAAACTCAGTTACAAAGATTTTTAGGAAGTCTAAATTATATTTTCCCCTACTACAAGAACATTGCCCAGGACACAACAATTCTATATGAAAGGCTAAAGAAGAATGTCCAGCCTTGGACTGAAGAGCATTCTAATGCTGTCAGGTTGATTAAAAGAAAAGTTGTTTCTTTACCTTGCTTATCTCTTGCAAATCCCCATTGGGATAAAATAATTGAAATAGATGCCTCTGATATAGGTTATGGTGGTATTTTAAAATAGGTTGATCCCACCAGCAAACAAGAATTTCTAGTCAGATTTTATTCTGGCAAATGGAATAGTGCTCAAAAAAATTATGCTACTATAGCAAAACAAATTCTTGCTATAGTCAAATGTGTTTTAAAATTTCAAGATGAGTTATATAATGAACATTTTATTATTAAAACTGACTGCAAAGCAGCCAAGTTTATGTTTCTAAAAGACTTTAAACATGATATTTCTAAACAAATGTATGCCAGATGGCAGACCCATTTAGCCCCTCTTGATTTTCAAATTATTTACAAGAAAGGTGAAGATAATCACCTCCTTGATTTTTTGACAAGAGAATATTTATAATATTCTTTTCTTTTCAGGAATGTTTACCCACAGTAAAGGCGACCCCTCTAATAGAGGTGGTAGAGGTCGTGGTAACTCTTCATATAGAGGAGGAAATAGTTCTAGTTATACCATAGCTCAATATGGTAATAAAAAGCTAATAGCAGCAGACTTATCTGGAGCCAGTTAATCTGAGCTCGAGGAGTTCACAAAATGGAGACAGCTTCAAAAAAGAGGGACTGATATTCCCAGCTCTTCTTCCAACCCCTCATTTTCTCCAGCTGTTCAAAACACTACCCAAAAAGAAGATGAAATTCTTCAAAATGAAGATGAAAGAGTAATACTCTTACTCAATGAATCTGATAAAAAATGGGAAGACAAGCCACAGATACTCTATGACAGATATCTAGGAGGACATGGTTATACCATGGAAATATACAAACCTCGACAATTCTATGAGACAATACTCTCTAGTAATGGCTGCTCTTTTACCCATTTTACTGGAACAAATAAGGAAATTTATAATTTCTCTAAAATAATTATTGGACAGGTAATACCATGAAAGACTGGGGAATATCTCCATTAACAGAAAAAACGGTTGTGATAAAAAATACACCAGTTAAATATAACTATTGGGATTATATCTAGGCCTTTGATAAGGTATTTCTTTATGAAATGGTAAACGAAGTCATACTTGTTTTATAAAATCAATTCTGATATTTATAATCATGACCTTCCAATATTGTTGGTTAATTGGTGGCGCTTTTATGACACTTCAGAGTATATTCCACCATCCGTTCTAAAAGAATATTTTGATAAATGGAAGATGGTAATACCGTCAGCACAAGATAATAATATGGTTCCTGAAAATATGAGAGTTTTCATAGAATTCTCTATTCTATGGATCTTGAGAACCAGACCCGTAACAGGTTATAGCCAAAGTTTCTTTTGCCTCAAACAAAGATCATATTCTCGGTTTTTGGAGACGATGATAAGAAAAAATGACCAAGGACAGTTAAACTGCACTCATACCATAGATATTCTTAAAGAAAGAATTAGCTCCTATACGAGTTTAAAAGAAATTGAAGAGAAAGAATATAGGGAAAAGGAAAAAGCTCAATTCCTGGAGATTTTGGATGATGATGAATCTATGGACATTCATGAAGCTTCTGAGGAAGAAATCATAAAAGCATATATGGATGGTCTAAAAAAAGACCCTTAAACTGAAGAAAAAAGGGGATAAGAAATCCTCAAAAAGTGACACGTCAATGGCTTCAAACAATAGCCATAATTCACTCAGCACTCTTCTACAGGATGCTCAAGACCCAGATGATAATTCTCAGATTGATAAAATCACAACCTTTTTACAAGGAGGAAATTAATTATTTATGTTTTTATCAACAGTTGTTAAACGACTTATTTCTACTGTAGGCATTTTTATAATGCTATAGTGTTATTACGCTCTTGTATAATAATATAGCTTGTAACGTAAGCGCTTACGTTTGCGTTTTTGTTTGTTTGTACCCCCACTTTTCTATATAAGAGGGCTCTTGTTCACTTACAGAGGAAGGTTCTTCTAACCCCCCTCTCTCTCTCTCTCTCTCTCTCTCTCTCTTAAAAACCGTCCCTGTTAATCAATAAAATCATATTCTGAGCACAACCTTTGAATTTGTAAGTACTTTTAATTCTGTACTTTTATTTTTTTGTATTCATCTTTTACATCTTAAGGATGAGCCTTATAGGCTAATAAATCCTTTGTGTTGCACTATGTCTTACTAAACCGATTAATTAAGGGCACCATGGTAATAATATTACAAATGATGTTGGTGCTTTGATACTCTAATATGGTCCGGCTGATAGTTTAAACTTTTGTTACTACCAGTTATTATATTCTCTTAGGTCCGTTCTGTTTGCCCGTTATGCCAAAAGATAGGCAATTGGGGTGTTGTGAAGTGAATATTGAGGTATAATAAATGATAGTATACTCTTTATTTAGTAAAAACTTTAATCTATCTGGCTCGATATTGGTGTTTGCTTAGCTCCCTTAATCCATTATTATTATTATTATTATTATTATTATTATTATTATTATTATTATTATTATTATTATTATTATTATTATTATTATTATTATTATTATTATTATTATTATTATTATTATTATTATTATTATTATTATTATTATTTTGTTTTTTTATTATAAGGATGCGCGTAGCTTTCATTAAAAGAAAAATAAAAGTTTACATGAAATTGGTGGGGAGCCGAGAGACAATCTGGGTTCCCACACCCTTAGCAATAGCAAAGCTAAGTTAAGTCTAGTAAAAATGTAGCTTTCATTATTATTATTATTATTATTATTATTATTATTATTATTATTATTATTATTATTATTATTATTATTATTATTATTATTATTATTATTATTATTATGATTGTTATTATGATTGTTATTGTGATTGTTATTGTTATTGTTATTGTGATTATTATTATGATTGTTATTGTTATTACTATTATTATTGTTATTGTTATTGTTCTTATTATTACTATTGTTATTGTTATTTTTATTATTATTACTATTGTTATTGTTATTACTATTATTATTACTATTGTTATTATTATTATTACTATTGTTATTATTATTACTATTATTACTATTATTATTATTATTATTATTATTATTATTATTATTATTATTATTATTATTATTATTATTATTATTATTATTATTATTATTACTACTTTCTGTTTTTTTATATAAATTAGGTGGAGAATTACTGATTCTCTCCTCTATAGCCCTAACACAGTTAAAGTCCCCCAATAACACCCAGGGTCCTTACATATGTGCTGAAGACAAAAATTGCCAAAGCACTCTTCTCTCATCAGCATCATTCAGAGCATAGATAAAGGTTAAAAAAGCAATTTTCCTTCAGTTTTGAGCTGAAGGTGAATCCACTGGTTAGCTGCCCCTAACAAAGTAATATCCAAACCCAAAGTTCGTCTCCAGATGACCCACAAACGACCATTATTATGATAATCATAATTATTCAAAATAACAAAGTTATGAAACTTAGCACTAATTTTATTGTAGTTCACACTTTTAACACGAGTCTCCAAAATTCCTAAAATATCAATCTTATTCCTGGCATAGAAGTCTAAAACTTCTAGCTGCTTAAAGTCTTTATTCATACCCCGAATGTTCCATGTAGCAATTTTCATGGAGATAAGATTGGTGGTGCATCTTCAATCACACTAACATCCTGAATTGGATTATCTTTGCCAACACTTATCTTTAGATCACGCTTGCCTTTTCTTTTGCCCACCAAGGTGAAACCACCCTCAGTGAGAGTTGCAGATGTAAAACCACATGGGTGCTAAGGACTAATCTGGGCAGTGGCACTTTGAGTAGGGTGATGGGTAGTACACCCACCATACTCAACACCTACCTGCACCAAATCATGGGTGGCTGTCTTGAGGCAGGCATCCCCAACAGAGGAGATGGGACTCCCACTCTTCTCTATTGGCGAACCATTTTCCCTCTCACCTCCCAATAAGGAATTGATTAAGGGAACAACTATTAAGGGCTGGCTCCCAGACCCCTCAGAACAGAACCCCTTCTCAATCCCCAAGTCCCTACCCAGCTTATCTTGACTGTCAGGTGAAATATCTTCAATGATAGTAGGCACAACAATCGACTGAACAACCTCAGCAGAGATATTACCAGTCACATTAGCTGTTGTACTAACATCTTTTGCCAACTTCTTTAAATGACGACATTTATCCTTCATATGACCCAGTTTTTTCAGTGCGTACAAAAATACTGTACCCATTCATATTCCACAAGTTGAAGAATCTCTCCAAGATAGGGTGTCCTAATAAGAACATGCTCCAGAAAAGGTTTAGAGACAACAAGCTCAATCATAACCCTAGAAAACGATAAACGCTCTTTATTTGTATTGACTGGATCCGCATATAGAGGCTTGCCAATTTTACTAGCAATTGTACTCAAAGACGAATCAGACCATAATTGGGGATCTAGACCAGGAAATGTAATCCACACCGGCACTACAGATGTATTCTCTAGCTCAGTAGTGATCTTAGGATGCCAATTTTTAAGTACCAAAGAGTTACCACCCAGATACCAAGGACCCCCATGGAGTATGGTACTCACATCTTCCTCCTTTGAGAATCGAAAGTAGTATCATCCCATTTCGTAATAGATAACCTCTGGACATGAAACATGACTCCATGACTTCTTAACAAAATCATTCACCTGAGAACAATTGGAACGTCCACCAATAAATTGTCCCATCAGCGTGTGAGCCTAATACTGTAGTTCGGGAGCAATATCTGCTTCATCTAAAACAACCGCCTCACCATTCGAATGATACGAGTGAAGCATCATACCCATCTTTGACTGGGAGAGTCTATCCGCCCAACTTTGGCCCTTATTCTTCCCCTGATCAGCCCCAATTCTATTGTTAGTGTCCAGAGAGGGTCCCTCGCCCGTCTCCTTCGAAGGAAATGCTAAATATTTGAAAATAAGCATCATACCCACCTTTTAACGTTTTTTTAATAGTGAATACATGATGATTATTTTCAAATTAAACTACCAAAATATTACAATAAATTAGAGCTAAATCACCTAACATCTTTCATTCGAATTTGGCAATATTATTTTATAACGTAATAAAAATGCTAAATATTTAATTTGACAATATACATAATTTAGTCCGATAGATGAAAATTAGTCCAAAACACGTTTAATGTTTTGTCTAATCCCGAACAAGTTAAAGACAGTTTATAAACATAACAAAGCTTCTCAAACATTGCCGGTGTGGGACAAATTTGCGACGGAAAATCACTCTATTTTATATTGTTCGTCGTAATTTTACGCTCAAGCCAAAATGTCTCAGCAATACCAAATATTTTTATTATGGAGTTTCCGAAACAAAGATTTAGGCTCTCCGTACCAAAATACAAAATTTCTGTAGCAAAATACAAAATTTCGTAGCAAAAAATAAATTTGTCACATTTGTTTGATTTTATTAGTATTCAATCTAATATTTGTGGTGAATTGGACAAAAATCCAGCTATATAATATGATATTTGAGGTCCTTCTAATAGTGTTTACTCGATGAATAATAACATACCATTGGTATCAGCTCTGTTGAAATTACAGTAGAAAAGCTATCATTTCTGCAGCTGGACAGCATGCGAAACAAGTGTTTGGGCCGTGTCTCCGGTCCTGAAAATCTACAATTTTGCACAAGGGATCAAGAGGTTACTGTGTTTGGGCCCTAGGAAAGGCGGTGTACCTGTCTTTGATAAAGCAGATTGAGGAGGGTCGGAGGTTTCTGGCTGATAATTATGGGTTAGTAGTGCACTGGATGGAAGACATAGTCAAGCTGCTCGACAATGACGTCCTCGCTAATAACAGGTATGTACTGAACCTAGATAAGTATTTAAGAATCATCAAGAAGCTGAATTACATGGAGGGTCGTGCTCGTGTTAGTGACGATGTTTTAAGTGATTCCCTCGACAAGTTAGAGATCGAGTTCAGGCATATGGTCAAGGAACTCTCCGAAAACATCATTAAACTTCGAACCATCGTCGAAAGATTAGAAGCCAATAATAATCAGTTCTTGAACTACAAGACCATCTATATTAATTGATGTCAAGAGATCGGCCTTAAAAGCCCTTGGTTTGACCTACCTCGGAATTCAGATAAGTGAATCACTCTATTAAAAAATTTGAAGAATATGCAAGTCAATGGGGTAGTCATATGGAGTTTGCAATCGAACGAGTACTCCATACCGAGCTTGAGCTCTGGAAGACCGTCTTTGAGAAATTTGGGTCTAATGTGTCTCAAACTTGCTTTGCTATAATTATAGAAAAATCGGGTTTTCTACGACTTCTTAACTTTCGGGATGCTACGATTACTACATAATGGGTTACGACGTAGTAAAAACTCTAGATCCAACCAGCTGTTGGGTAAACTAAGGAACGCGGATGCTAGTCAATTTCGAGATGCTCTGATTATTACATAATGGGTTGTATGTACAAATTTGTGTTCCTTTTCAGTAGTCAGTAGTCAATACTGTGACACCCCGCGATAAAGCAGAAAATAAAACTAATAAATTAAAGCGAAAATTTGTAATATTTTAAAAACTTTAAATTACTAGTTAAAGATTAACACGCGGGCGCCAAAAACGAAATGAAACAAAAACAATAATAGACAAATTTAGGTTATTACAACCTAAGTCTAGAAAGCGGGGAAAAGATATCCCACGAATAAACATATAAGGGGTTTCTAAACTAGCAACCAAGGCCCAAGGGTTTAGTTCTCGCTAGCCCACACGTCTTCCCCACGTAAGCATCTTCACCACCTGTCATTCATGTAAACATGAACGCCACAGTCAGTGGGGAGTAACTCAAGGTTCTCCCAGCCACAATATGTCGAAACGAACATAACAAAGAACATAAACAAACAATCATATTAGATAAGACATGAGTGAATCGAATCATAACTAAACATAGGATCATACGTGTTTAAACCAACAAGGAATAAAGAAATGAAGGAATAAATAGGTAAGGCATAAGCAATAATAAATAAATGGAGGAGAAAGACAAGGAAACAGACACGGCCACTTAGCCATGAGCACGTATTTCAAGGAGATATGACCAAAGTAACCATCCAAATAATGCAAGACATTTATCACTCTTAGACTATAATTTCCCCGGGTAGGACTACGATAATAATACGGTCCTAGTCTAAATCTGCAGATTCTCGGGTGTACATCCCGATTCGACGTGCGCCAGCACAGCACGCACCCAAGACTTGACTACTAAGGAGACCGAGTACCCCCAATCGCCAGAACAACACGAAAGTGGCAGAAAGACTAAGATAAGACTCACTTGCCAGAACAGCACAAGTGGCCAAAAGCCGTACTTGCCAGAACAGCACAAGTAGGCCAAAACCGTACTTGCCAGAACAGCACAAGTAGGTCAAACCCGGAAAAAATGTATGTCCAGCACGTACGATGGTAATGGCATTTCTACAAGAATACGACTCTTACAAGTAATTATTTATAATAACCTTTTCATGCTTGTAACATATAAATAAACATTTCATTTCATAATTATACATGCCGGTTAAATAGAATAAACAAGTACAACAAACAAGTACATGGGACGAGATTATTAATGTCACACTCAAACTTATGGTTTGCATCTCACCATAAGTACGTATGGGAACATCGGTCCCGACGATCATATCGCAACTAGAGGGCCTATGACTCACCCCTAGTGTCCGATAGGACCACGACTCACACCACCGAACAATACAAGACATTATCAAGGATATGACCCTTCACAAATAATTATTTAACTATAAATTTCTCATACTTGTCTTATGCAGATAAATATTTCATTTCATAATTAAACATGACGGTTAAATAAAATATAATAAATAATCATGAATAATTTACGTTATGTGAAATTTACGGAATGAAGTGGAACCGACACAAATGACTCACTCTTAAGTCCAATAAATAAAATGTGGGAAACCCAACTTATGAAACATGTCAAGCCCAACTTATAAAACATGTCAAGCCAAACTTTTGAAACATGTCAAGCCCAACTGACAAAAAGTAATAAGCCCGATCGAGGAAACAAAACGGGCCCAATTGAAAAAATATAATAAGCCCAAATAAACTATGGCATATCAACGCAAAAGGAAAACAAAGGGAGATGGGTACATAGTGTATCCATGCCCCTCCTACTCGAGATCACCTCAAGGGCAGGCAGTCCGTGGCCACACACCAGCCCACGGCCAGCCACAACCCGCCATCAGCAGCCCACCTGACTACCCCTACATGGCTGCCCCAAACTGACCATACACAGCCACAAAAACCGCTCCAAAACAGCCCTTACAGCTGCATAAAAACGAGCCAAAAACAGTCTGATTCGAGACAACTTTAAACACAAGTCTAGAAGTATAAACGAGACGGATTTTCTAAGTAACAATCAGATAAGTGCGACATACTCCGTATATAACACAAGCTCAAAACTGTTCCGAAAGACCACAAATCGTCCCACATTTCAGTTCTACAAGTCACCCTTTTCGCGGCTGAAGAACAGAGAATAACAATGTATAATCAACCTTAACTTTAGACGGAAATGAGAGCAGAACTGAGATGGAAACAAACACAGCTAGAACGTGATTAATAGTCATCAAATTCGTCCTTATAATACTCGAAAATATCGTGAAAACAGGCCATACAAAGACGGACATATTGACCCGACACCACCCTCCATACCCGGAACATAAATGGAGACATAAGCTGTGAAATTACACCGAGTGAGCATGTAAAACGATTACTAAATTCACACAATCAGCTGCACATATGAGGGAAGTGTAAAGAACTAAACTTTAAGATGAATAAGGGTGTAAAACCGTGTTAAGGGGCGAAATATCGACTAATTGTCGAGTAACCTATCACCGTTACCTTATCTCCTCGAATTCCCGAGTAAAAACGTCCATAACACGAGCCTATCTTCAGTCTTCAACTAAAAAGGGGGAAAAACGAGTAACATGGGTCACAAAACTGAGTTTGTAATAAGATGTCCATTTCGAAAATTCAACAAAATAGGAGCTTTCTTACCTTAAAAGAACGAGGAAGGGACGAGGAAGCTAAAGGTAAAAAATAATGGAGTTTGGTTGAGAGACGAAGGCGGGATCGGAGTTTTTGGAGGTCGAAAAATGGTGGAGTTGTATGTTGTGTTTGTTGTTGCTGCTGTACCTTGTTTTTCGAAAGAAAGAGGAAGAAGGGAGTATAAAATGAGGGGTGGGGTTCACCGGTATAAACAACAACAATAATAATGTTAATAATAGTATATAATAATAATAATAATAATAATAATAATAATAATAATAATAATAATAATAATAATAATAATAATAATAATAATAATAATAATAATAATAATAATAATAATAATAATAATAATAATAATAATAATAATAATATATAATAATAATAATATATAAATGTGGGGTGTGAGTGAGTAGGTGTATGAGTGTTGTTGAATTTTGATTGGTCGAGATTAAGAATAGTCTTACATATGAAAATGTAACGGTCTCTTGCTAGACGGAAAAACGTCTCGAGTTTATTTCAACTTGAGACGGAAATTAATATTATTACTGTCACTATTATTATCTGACCAAAAATATAAATAAATACATTCTTATAAAAATCATGCCCCAAAATATAATTTAATAATACGTGTTTTTATAAAAATGAGTTTTTATATAATTCGTTTATAAAAATCGTGTTTGGCATAAAATTAATTAAATTGAATAATTCAAAAATATGAAATAAAGTAATCGAACAGTTTAATAAATTCAAAATGTCAAAATGAAAAATTCATGGGTGTTACAAATACCATGTATTCCACAAGGTAAACAATACTAAACATAGTTTCCAAGGTACATTTGCCAAATTCTTGTCAATGGTGTTTGTTAGTTTAGTAGTTTATAATTGGAAAGATTAGAGTTGAACTTTAATTCGGATTTCATTTCAGTAATTCCACATGTCAAAAGCTTTAGAATAATTTCAATCAATGTGGAGATAGCAACTGAACTCTAACTATATAGTAGGCTTTACGTTCCAATTTGTGCCTCCGTATCATTTATGTTGTCATTATTTTTATTTTGTTCAATTTTAAAACAAGGAAAATGAGAGCGTCTCGAGGTGATACCCAATTTGCATACCATCGGGGGTAAATTTGTAGATTGCTTACAGATTTTTTTTTTCTCTTTAGAATTTTAAACCCGAAAGTAATAATCTAACTCCATTACTTTGTCAAATCGTGATATTAAGCCCCTTAAGTTTTAATGGGAGTGATTAAGCCTCTTAACTTAGATAAAAAGTAAAAATTAACCCCTTACTTTAAATCTCATGAAATTGATTATAATTATCTCATATTAAAAAAATATAAATATCTAACCTAAAGCATGATTAAAATTAGGGAAAAATATATTTTAAGTTATTTCAACTGAAAATTTGATAATTTAGACAAAAATAAAATATAAATTGTATAATATATATTTGAAAATAATTTAAAACATAATAATTTAAAAAATAAAAAACGTAAAACATTTTGAAAAAATACCATACTCTTAAACAAAAAAATTTGCTCGAAATATTATATGGCTATTTATCCTCTTTTTTAATGAAAAGTCAATATACTCCGTATGTTTTTGCTTATAGCATTATTATTGTCATCGTCTCATAGTGAGCTAAATAGGGAATTCGATAGTCCTGAATCGATCAATGAAGGTTAATCGTGCATATAATCGAAAATAGTACCCATCTACAATAGGTGGGTAGCATTATAACTCAAACCAACCCAGACATAATTGAAAATAGTTTTAAGCTCTACTAAGTACAAAACAATGCAATCATAATACTTCAGATTGAATATACGAGGAAAAGGTTTCATACTGCAATTAAGGATTTTTTATAACTACTACTTTGGTAAATTAGTGTTTTATGAACTACCAAGTTAATTTTTATTTAAAAACTACTACCACATTGTCTGTTTCGGTTTGAAAACACTACCAAATCTCATTATTACCTAATATTTGGTGTGAAAAAACCATTTTGCCCATTCCCTTCCACCTATTACTCACCTTCTAATGTAAAACTAGAACTAATGTTACCTTTGCCACATAAATTGGGAAAAATCCTTTCACTTTTATTCATCTAATTAAAATCTATTTTACTTAATCAAGACAAAGAAATTACCTTACCTCATCTAATTTAATTTACCTATATTCACCCAGATTATGGATTAACTTTGTTAGGGTGAAAACTGATGTCCCACAACTATAAAGGTGAAAACTCATCTTTATAAGTGCCCACAAAATATAATAATATGAGCCCTTTTGGGGAGGAGCCCAAGAGTAAATTCGTGAGAGTTTGGGCCAAAGCGGACAATATCTTACTATTATGGATAGTGAACACCAGTGCAGCAGGGGCCCAACACGAAGTATTTACGCTTTCGCACAACAAGTGGTATCAGAGCCCAAGGTCAATTTGGGCTAGACATCAGAAGAAGGATTGAGTCAAGACTTGAAGGGTGGTTGACACTGTAAGGCATGGAACTCCTATCTCGGATTCTCGGGGTGGAGCCATGAGCAAGCCCGGTCCATGGCTAAATGAATGAAAGGCGTCATAGGTCTTCTGGGACAAAGACCATTTGTGTACTAGAATTGTTGATCAGGTGAACCCATATTAGGTTGAGTGCTATAGGTATGGTGGGTCCTTACCAGGTAGGATGCCAGAGACCGCTTGTAATACCCCTGATTTCTAGCAGTTTACTTGGTCAAGTACTCTAGTACTCGACCGAGTGGCACTCACTCGATCGAGCACAGTAGACCGAGTGTCTTCTGGGTTTAACTCAGGTCATGTTTAGGTGGCACTCGGTTGAGTGGCTGGTGCACTCGATCGAGTGATTCTGAAAACTCGACCGAGTGAACTGTTTTAGACCCAGAACTTCGTATTTGGGTTCCGTGTTGCTATATATGTCCGTGAATAGTAATTTTCTCTCTCTTAAACACAGATAAACCCTTGCAAGAAGACTAGCCCTAGATTTGGAGGAATTGTTCATCAAGTTTGATTCTTTATTGTTTATTTCTATTTGCAAGTTATTATTCATACTTCTCTTTCAATTAATTGTTGACCAAATCCTAGAATTGGGAGGAAATTGGGGGTTTTTGTCTTTGGGTATTTTGATTGGAGATTTATGTAATTAAATAGTTATATTAAGGGATTATATATATATTATAGTCGTCGGACATGTTTGTTATAGGAAATTCTTAATTAATTGTAGGAGGAGACTTCATAAAAGCGGACTTTTAGTGTTAGAACATGTTGTTGAAGATTTGCTAAGAAGTAGAGTTTTCCTACTCGGTTTTGATAATATGAATGTTTACTCATGTGTTTATCGTCATTAATTTTATAGTAATTGTTAGAATTGCATTATAACATGAGGATTGGTAATTTTGTCTTAGAGGACTGTGGTGGTTATTGGTAAATAAAGACATGGTATGCTTTACATTCATTATAAATGTGAAAGTGGCTTATTTGGTAATACTTGTGCATGAGAAAGTATCATTCTTGGTATATATTGTGTTACTTGTGGATGTTGGTGGATATTGGTGGAGGTTGATGGTGTTGTGGTTGTGTGGTGGTGTTGAGAAGACGTAAGGTGGTTTGGGAAAGCCGTCTAACGCCTGAGTCACTCCTTGGAGTTTTCCACTCTAAGGAAGACGTGCACGTTTATGACTTGAGAAGGGGGGATTCGTTTGGCGTCATGAATCTGGCAGAGGTTTGGTTAGCGCTCGGGCTCGGTATTCCCTGACAGTGTTGTGATGCTATAACGGGGTTGAGGTGGATGTACAGTGTTGGTTGGAGGAGACTTATGTTTCATGCATTTCATTCTTGCATTTCATATTCTTATACTCGTATCATGTAGTGAACACTTATATTATTGAGACTGAACTTTAATGTTTTCAAATTATGTGTTGATCCATATGATATTTCCGGTCATATGGGGAGCTATTGATTGAAAGGTTAAGTATTTGTACATGATGGCGGGTCGAAAGATTGGAGCGATCTTTCACCTAGAGGGTCACCACTTAGCCTAATATTTTTGACATAGTTGTTTGGATTTTATTGGTTTGTATAACTTTTATATTCGGTTTTGCATTTTGAGACTTATATTTATAATTCTCTTAACGTTTAAACTTAATTAAAGTATTTGTTTTCTTAATTGTTGTCTTATACTCATTTCCTCGAGAAATCGAGATGTGTAGCACTTTCATTAGCTACGAAGGCCTTGCTAAAGGCTTCTTAATTAATGAGGATGTTACACTGCTTGTGTTCTAAGAATTCTGAAGTGGTGGACCCGGTCCATGGTATATTGGATGTACGGGATGTTCGGTATGCATAGGTACCATATTCTCAAGAAGGGCACGTGGACATGCAGGTTTAGAAGCATGTGGGGGCACTCACTTGACTAGGCGGTGACATGAGGTGCAAGACATGGCACGCGGTAGCATGGTGTGTCGGCTAAGGTGAGGTTATCAAGACTTAGTGATGTTTCAGATGTCTAAAAGTTGGGGTTGTAGAGTGTGGAAGTTCTCGATGGACGTCAAAGTCCGAGTTAAGTGATGATCCTTGGTTTGAGGGGAGGATTGTTAGGGTGCAAACTCATGTCTCACATCGGTAGTGTAAAGGTGAAAACTCATCTTTATAAGTGTTCACAAAACATAATAGTACGAGGCCTTTTAGGAAAGAGATCATGAGTAAATCCGTGAGGGTTTGGCCCAAAGCGAATAATATCATATTATTATGGACGGGACAACGGTGCATTAGAGGCCCAACACGAGAACAAACTTCTTATTCAACCTTGCATAATTCATTACATATCATCGTCAAAGCTTCAAAGCTTTCACACAATAATGTTAAAGGAACACCACACTTGCATTTACCAACAACAATGTCCAAAGGAACACCACACTTGCATTTACCAACAACAATGCCCTTCGTCATTTCTGAAATTGAATCGTAGATTCATAAACCCTAAACCAAAAAAAAAACAAATAAAAGGAAGTGAAACAAAAAAGAATAAGACTAGACTAACCTCATAGAAAAGACAGTCAATTAAAAAAATGAAGAGAATGAGTATGATAATGGAGAATAGATGTGATTGAAGAGAAGCAGAAGATATGTAAGTGATTGGGAGTGTTTGTATCTAAGGGGTAAAATAGGTAGGTAATTTAGAACTTAAGATAAAAATTCAATCCAACTGTTGAGATTGAGTTTTATAAGGCGAGAATGAGATTTGATAGTGTTTTCAAACCGAACCAAACAATGTGGTAGTAGTTTTTAAACAAAAATTAACTTGGTAATAATTTTTAAAACAGCGCATTACAAGGGTTGTAGTTATAACTTGGTAATAATTTTTTTACTAATGGCTCGTTTGTAATTACTCATAATGATCACGTCTTTGAATTTGAGAATAAGGTAAAACGTTTTTAGGATTAATATTGTGCCTCTTTATAAATCACGCCTTAAAAGGTTAACACTTCCAAGATCTAATTTATGTGAACAATATGTGTAAGTATTAAACCCTCACTAAGAAAAATGTTAAAATATTCATAACCAAAACTTGCAACATTTAATCCCTTCAAAAAAAACTTGCAACATTTAACAACTTGTATGAAAAATGTATCTATATAATACTTTCTTCAATCAAGCGATATCTATACATATGTATTAGTGAATTACGTAATCAGTGATAAGTGCCATTATTAAGTAGTACTCCTTAAGTGCCTTTCGGCCTATTAATAGCATATCATTGTTAAAGAAATAAAAAATTAAAAAATATGCTTTGGAGTAGATTCGAACCCAAGCTACCTACAAGTTAGTCAACAACTTTAACACTACTACTCCTACAACCTTACACTTATATTGTGATGTTATATTTATTTATTCTTTTTACATGTCAGTGGATTTGGAGCAGCAGAGGTCGTCTTATTTCTTGCGTTTTCTAGGTTTGGGAGAGCAGCGGATACCCCTTGCAACCCGTTAGGTTCGCCTATGCCTACATATGGTTGTTTTAAAATTAATTCCACCATATAGTTAATATAGAATTAGGTAAACCAAAGCAAGAAGCATGTATTAACAAATAAAATTGGATTTCCTTAAATAATGTATTGTAAAAACATTATTCCCTAAATATAGTCTCTTAAATTCTTTATTTATTTTTAAAATTTAATAAGTAATATATTATTAGTATTCATATATAGTAGTACTTCATATTTAATAAATTTATAGTATATTTATGATAGAAAAAATATTTTTTTTCTTTTAGATTTGTATGAAGTTATATTATTTAATACTTTTTTTCCTCATAATTATAGATAATTTTTGTATCATAGATTGTAAGACCAAACTTATGTGAATTCAACAGTATATTTAATATCATTAAAGTTTGGACGGTTTTCCTTCATCTTCTATTTTTCTAATAAGTCCGAATTCCTAACTTTATTACACTTGTAAATAATACAATTACTAGATAAAACTATGAAAAAATGTAGTCCGTATTTAAATAATATACATTTTGTACAAATTGAAAAGAAAATAATTTAAAAAAAAATTATCATAAATGTAATTTAAATTCAGTATAATATATGGAGTAACATACTAACATTACATATGAATAATAATTACTTATAATCTATTGAAATTTAAAAATAAACAAGGAAATAAAGGAGCTATATGTAGGGAATAATTTTTAACATTACATTATATAAGTGAATACAATTTTATTTTTGTTTCCATACCTTTTGCTTTAGATTGTCCAAACCTAGATACACAATATGGTGAGGATTATTTTTTAAAACAACCATAAGTAGGGAATTATTTTACCTAGCATTATGTAGGGAAATCCCCCCTAGGAATGTCAATGGATTAGGTTCGAGTCGAGCGAGCTTTCATCATCTATCATTCATCCATCGCTTTAAAATCTCATCCAAGCCATTTGGTATTTTCGTGAAACTTATCATCTATTATCCATCCATCCATCATATGTGAATGAAACGGGTGAATCAGGTGATAAACGGATAAGTATTTATTTATATCCAAAGCCAAAAAAAAAGGATTAATTTTATTCCACTACAAAAATAAAATCAGATTATGTGTAGTTTAAATCCTAAGATCTAGTTTAACTAAAAATACGGGCGAGTTTTCATCCAACCCACCATACATCCGTCATCCGTCATCCGTCATCCGTCATCCATTTCCCATCAGTTATTCACTTAAGTCGGGTTTTCATCTGACTTTAAAGGTCGGGTGGGTCGGGTGGGTCGGGTACGGGTGAAATTAATATTCCTATCTAGGCCACATTCGAATTGAGGAGAGATAGTCCATTTGATAAGCCAATGAAGGTTCCGCTCTAAAACAATTTGATTGTAGAGGATATAGCCTCTTAGCCTTATAAAGTGATAAAATCTCTCTGTTTTTATCCATGTGGAAAACTCACATGTGAGAATATATGGTTTTGTCCCTTTGGGGACATCTGATAAAATTGGAACGACACAGCAAATATACGAGTTTCTTCAGAGTTATAATTAATATAGGTTAGAATGATATAATCTGGTTTTAGTTTGTTAGGGTGGGATAGAAATCACTAATCTTTAGTTTATTTCGCCTTGTATATTACATACAACTTCAATGATTGTTAACCTCTGGATACCACAAAAACTATACCTCTAGCATAGATGAAAGTACAACTTTGAGCTTAGTAAATTTTGTTAGGAAAGACTTCTCAAAATGAGACTAATTAATGTATTTTGTAGGAGTATTTTGTTGTTTTTATTGCGTGTAACGTCGGGCAAAAATGACTGGTATTTTAAGTGTTGTAGTAGGAGCCTAGTAGGCATATGAATAGCAAAATTGGTGTTGGAAAGTTGATTGACAAAAGCGCATGAGTAGTTGAGGAGACTTCAGAGATCAAATATGGAAAATACGTTGTCGATCGAATATGAAAAATTGTGTTGCGAAATAAGATAGAAAAGAAGGGTTTTGCACAAAAACAGTTTGTTTTTCTTGTACTTAAGAGTACGATTTGATATTTTCCAATCATCGTTAACAAAACGGGCCACAAGTGTGTGATTTCCTTCCTTTAGAAAACGGGGTACAATTGTTCTTTTCTCCATATTTTTGGTTAGTTCACCTTTGGGCAATTAATATGATGTTTACAAATTTTATTGGGAATTAATGTTACTATGTTTGGTTTGGGCCGTATTTGTTTGAAAAATCAAAATAATTAAGCTAATGCATGCATGTGAAGTATGAGATTCTCTAATATTTGAAGACAAATAAGTACTACACTACAAGTCTAGAAGTGAGTTTATTTTCTCTTTTAGGACTATTTCAATCATTATTACTTAACATATCTATTTTATCAATACATTTGTTCTCAACCCATTGATAAAACGCTCATACAACAAGCAAAATACACGATGTCCTTATAAATTCTGAATCACTTAATTCAAGCAACATTGCCTTTAATTTCATTGATAAAATTGTCGATGATCTTATAAGAAGAGCCATTGGGAAAAATTGCATCTTTAGCCGCCTTTTTCCACATGATAGCCTGATTCTTCATATACAGAGCATTTGGTCCTTGGGTAACCTCAAAAATACACCTCTCAACCTCCTTTTTCTCAAGTTCTCCATTTTTGTCACACTTTCTCATCCTTACACCAACCTTGAACACGTCCACCAGGAGCTTAGCATTTGTCACTTGGTCGGTCCAATCTGGGTACGCTATGACCGGTATACCCCCGGTTATAGCTTCTAATGTCGAGTTCCAACCACAATGTGTTAAAAAGCAGTTTATAGATGGGTGCATCAATACTTTTTCTTGACAACACCATGGCACTATTAAACCCCTATCTTTAGTCTTCTCTGAAAACTCATTTGGTAACTCTCCCATTTTCCTCCCCCACCCATTTTCGGCTTCTTTTCTAACCCATAAAAAGTGTCTTTGGGTGTCTTTCTCTAATACCGACGCTATTGCTTCAGTCTCGCCTTGTGATAGAACGGAAATACTTCCTAAGGCGATATATATGACTGATGATGGGGTTTGCTTGTCAAGCCAATTCATGCAAAGTTCATTATCATCTTTTTCGTGTTCTTGTTTTTCAAACATTGTTGGTGGGACTAATGGTCCAATTAAGCTAATTGGCTTGTAATTAGCCATACAGTTTACAAAAGTTTCCTCTATTTCTTGGAATGAACTTCCAAAAATCCAATCAAATTGATCTAGGGTATTGATTGTTGATTTGACCACGTTCCGAAAATGGGGAGGGGTTGACGGAAGGACATAAGTTGGAAGATCACCCACCTTAAGCAAGGGCAACCCTTGTATCTCAACTATGTTATTTGGGTCACTTAATGATGGAAAATTAGGTGAATTTTTGAAATAATGGTAGGATATAGTATATGTTGCACAAGATTGGACCCATAACATACCACAAGGGATATTATAGGTCTTTGAAACACTGGCTACCCATGGTACAAAACAATTACCAATGATGCATGAGAACTTTTTGCCCTTACCTTGGAGAAAATCAATTAAACTTGAAAGATTTTTCGCTCCATCTCTTGGAAGGTACTCTCCTAATAAAATGTCTAGGTTCTTGTCGCGGTTAACATCCATCTCAAGTCCATCTCCGAAATACTCATAGTCTATGAGGTTATCAGATTGCCATGACCCGTTTTGCATGCGGTTGCGTGCGTGTTCAGTTGTGGCCAGGGTTACATGGATGCCTTTTGAGTTAAGAAGCTTAGCAAAACGGAGCATGGGATTTATGTGCCCTTGATAAAATAATGAGACCATTAAAATGTGAGTTTCAATGCTTGAAGACATTGTTTTGGTTCAATTACAAAAGAAGGGTGAAATTATTGTGTAACGATTGGTGCAACTGAAGTTTAGAAGTGTGTTTGAATTGAAGGTGATACAAGGCGCATAAACCTGGTTAATAAACAGATGGTGATTTGCATGTGAACTTGAACATGTATTTATTTGGCAAGGAGTTACAAACATTTTTCCATTGAACAATAATGACGAAGTCAAAAGAGATTTCTTGCACAAAATCAAAATAGATTTCTTGCATTAAAATAAAAGAAGAAAAAAAGGAAATACATCCACAAATGTTCCATAAATGGTGGAACTGCATGTCTCTTTCCTATTTTTACTACATTAAGATAATATTCTTACAAGATATTTTCAAGGAGATTATATCACTGGATTTTAATTGATTTTGTAACAAAATTAGTAAACAATATGAGCGTTTGTATGGTCACAAATTTTTCTATAAGATGGTCTCCTATGAAAATCGCGAAAGTGGTAATTCACTAATTGTGAGATTAAACACCTTAAGTTTAGATTGTAAAGATTAGACCCCATTAGTTCTACAGAAAGTGAAATTAAGCCCCTTACCTAAAATCTCATGAGAAATTCAATTCATCTCATTACAAAATTTTAATTGATTATACATTTTACAAAATATAAAATTAAAAGTTAACAAATGAAATTAAAATTTAAAATGAATTAACATCAATAAGAAAATATTTTAAATTATTTATAAAAATCAAAATATTTATGTTTTAAAAAAAACTGGATATTTTTCCTAAATTTTTTTAACAATTATTTATATAATTTTCTAATTTTTTAAAAGCTTCCTATAAGCCAAAGCTAACTATATCTTGGTCCAAGTATCTTTCATCGGAACAAAGTGAGCTGACTTGGTCAACCGATCAACTATTACCCATATCATGTTATTACTCTGTTGACTCCTCGGCAAACCCACTATAAAATCCATAGAGATAGATTCCCATTTTCACTCAGGTACCTCAAGACACTGAATCTTACCTTATGGTCGTCGCTGCTCTACCTTAACCCTCTGACATGTCAAACATCGAGCCACGAACTCAGCTGTCTCCTTTTTTTATCCCAGGCCACAGGAAAGTCTTCTTCAAATATTTATACAACTTGTCACCACCTGGATGTACCGAATATGGTGTGGAATGAGCCTCTGTCATAATCATTTTCCTCAATTCCTCATCATTAGGTACACACCACCTTCCATCAAATCTCACACTGCCATCTGTATGAATAGAGAATCGAGACACTGTCCCTTTCTCTACTCCAGCTATCCACTCCTCAATCTTAGGATCCAAAACTCGTTTCCTGCGAATATCATCATAAAGATTTGGCTCCACTTTCAAGTCCCCTCTAGCATCCCCTTTCTGTATCATATGTATCCCCATCTTCCCCACCTCATCTCTCAACCTCATTAAAGACATTACTATGCATAGAGAATGCACACTCTTCCTGCTCAGCACATCAGCAACCACGTTTGCCTTCCCTTCATGGTATATAATATCCATGTTATAATCCCCAATAAACTCCATCCGCCTCCTCTGTCGCATGTTCAGCTCCTTTTGAGTGAAGATGTACTTGAGACTCTTGTGATCTGGAAACACCTTAAAGGACGTCTCGTAATGGTAGTGCCTCCAAATCTTGAGAGCAAACACAACTGCACCCAACTCCAGATCATGTGTCGGATATTTCTCCTCATAAAGGTTCAATTGCCTAGAAGCATAGGCAATTAATTTCCCGTTCTGCATCAACACACATCCTAAACCGTTCTTTGAAGCATCTTTATATACCTCAAAGTTCTCACACCCTTCAGGTAATGCTACGACTGGAGCTATGGTCAAACACTCATTTAATGTTTGGAACGCCGTCTCACAACCTCCATCCCAACGAAACCTGTTCTCTTTCTTCATCAACGCTGTCATAGGTCTGGCTATCTTGGAAAAGTCTTTCACAAACCGACGGTAGTACCCTGCCAAACCCAAGAAATTCTTGATCTCTGCCACATTTTTCGGTTCTTCCCACCGAGTAACTGCCTCTATCTTTGTTGGATCCACGGCTACACCCTTTTTTGAAATCACATGCCCCAGAAAGGCAACCTCTTCGAGCCAGAACTCACACATAGACAACTTTGCATATAGCTGATTGTCACACAAAGTCTGCAACACTATCCTCAAGTGCTCCTCATGCTCCTCCTTAGTCTTAGAATAGACTAAGATATCATCGATGAAGACCACCACAAACCGATTCAAAAACTGACTGAAGACCCGGTTCATCAAATCCATAAACACTGCAGGTGCATTAGATAACCCAAAAGGCATTACAAAATACTCATAGTGACCATACCTCGATGTAAAAGCTGTCTTCGGTATATCCTCATCCCGAATCTTCACTTGATGGTAACCCGACCTCAAATCAATCTTAGAAAAGACCGCTGGCTCGTTCAGCTGATCAAACAGATCACCTATCCTTGACAAAGGATACTTGTTCTTCACTGTAACCCTGTTCAGCTCTTTGTAATCGATGCATAGCCTCAAAATCTCATCTTTTTTTCCATAAACGGAACCGGTGCTCCCCATGGTGATACACTAGGTGTAATGTATCCCTTATCAATCAAATCATCCAGTTATTTCTTCAGCTCCTCTAACTCCTTAGGACCCATGCGGTACGGGGCCTTAGAGATTGGTCCCGTCCCTAGTTTCAGCTCCACACTGAAATCTATCTCCCTCTTTGGTGATAAACCTGGTATCTCATCCGGAAAAGCATCTGAAAACTCTTCCACCACTAGTATCTGCTAAACTGTCAGACTCACCATACTATGGTCTCTCACATGGCATAAGATCAATGGACACTCCTTCCTCAGATAAGACTTCAATGTCACTGCTGCAATCACTTTGACTTTGGGTTTGACAACAAACCCATGATAAGATACACTAACTCTCTTAGGACCTCTCAAAGAGACTCTCTTTTGGTGACAGTCTATTCTAGCCTTATACTTACCCAACAATCCATGCAAACTATCATCTCAAAACCATCCATAGGAAACTCTAACAAGTCCACTGGTAGGTCAACCTGCCCAACTATTATAGACACACCCTTATACAACCTCCCACAAGATACAGACTCGCCAGACGGTATAAAGACTTCCTCTTGCACAGACTCAAACTCTCTCAAACCCAAAAGCTTAGCATGACTCGATGATACAAACGATTGTGACGCCCCCAAATCAAACAAAACAAAGGTAAAGACTCCATTAACAAGAAAAGTACCCGTGATTGCGTGAGCATCATCCTCGGCTACTTTCTTCTCCATCATGAAAAGCTTACCATTGTCTTCTATCCACCTCCCTAGACAGTACTGGCAGAAGTAGACGGCTTAACAGCGGACCCCTGGTTGTTGTTCATCGGCGGTCTTTTATATGAATTACCGACATTGCAGTTATAGCCCCACTGTTTTTGTTGACTGACCACCCTGATTGTTCCATGACCCAGCCGGCCTGTTACTAGCATAACTCTGCGACAGACCCTGAGAGAAAATCCCTTATGACTGCCTCTGAAAACCCCTGGCCGCTGCACTGGTACACTTATGTCTCTTGTGGCCCACACCGCCACAGTTAAATCAAGATAACCCCCAGCTGCTACCACCACCACCGCGGCCACGCCCATAAGAAGCTCCACCACTGAACCCTGATCCCGAAGAGTAAGCTCTTACCTGGTTATGGTCACCCCTCTTGTAACTAGACTGACCACCACCCTCACTCTCAGCCTTCCTCTTCTCAGAAGCTCTCTTCCTATTCTCCTTAGCCATCTCTACCAACCTCTCAGCTCTTCCAACACGCTCATATACCTCCTTAATATCAGTAAGGACTCCTACAGGCAGTTTCTCTATGATCTTGGGTGTCAAAACCTTCTCAAACCTCAATGCCAAGTTCTCCTGACTCAGCCACATATCCTCTACATACCTAGACTTCTCATTAAACTTGTGATAGTACTCAGCTACTGTCATATCTGGAGCCATCTTAAAGTTATCAAATTCCTCCCTCAACTTACTACGGACATGTTCCGGTATAAACTCTCAACGTATAGCCCTCTTGAACTCACTCCAAGGTATAGCAGACATCCCTTGTTTCACATATAAGTCCAAGGCACTCTCCTTAACCTTGACCCACCACTCTCAAGCCGCATCCCCCAAGTAGAATGCAGCCTGTTCCACTCTAAAGTCCTCGAGGAAATGAACCACGCTCAAAATCTTTTCCATCTCTCTATGCCAATTATCAAGCAAGATTGGCGCACCTGTACCCATGTACTCTTTCGGGTTGAAACGAGCGATGTTAATACTCATTTTAGCGAAATCCACTCTAGCCTCCTTATATTTCCCAAACTTCTTTAGAGCATCAGTGAGAGCATCTTGATGCTCTAGCATCTTAACTATGCATCAATACTCATGTTCTCAGCCCTATCATACAACTCGTTTCTCTTTGGCGACATCTTGAAACTATATAAGAGAAAGGGAAACATAAACACACACCCCATATCTCAAAAACGTATATGACCGAACCTACTCAATCAAGTAACACAACCCACTCGATCGAGTTGAGGCCACTCGATCGAGTTGCCCACTTACTCGATCGAGTGCCTCGAATCCAGAACCTTACCAGAATGCATCCAAGACCTCACTCGATTGAGCCACATAATTACTCGATCGAGTGCCCCTACCTACTCGATCGATTGCCCAAAAATAGTACACTGTCCAGAAACGAAAAACACCCCACTCAATCAAATCACACCCACTCGATCGAGTGCCCCCCACTCGATCGAGTCATGTTAACTCATATACTACCCGCATGCTTTTCTCAACACTTTCCTAACCAACTTTATATATATATATATATATATAACAACAAACAAACGTGTATATATATTACAAACAACATCCTATTCACATGTTTCTAATAGCCACATTAGAAATCATCTATCATGCAATTCCGTCATTCAGTCAACATATATACTCATATTACTTATCACCTTTCACCACAACATCCTCCATACTCCACAGGAATTCATCCACCAATTCACACAACAACTTTTCTATATAGACATGCCACATACAAGATAAACACAAACGATCCCGAGACACACCCCATATTGGCCGGTTCAAAGTTATAGGGCGAGATCGTGATTTTAGGACGTCTCCCAAGTCTTTGCATTAGCTCCTAACAACTTCTACCCAGGTTCATTTTATTTTGACTCTCTAAGTTCATTGGGTTCATTAGTTACAGGTTCCAAAATCGTCGCTCTGATACCACTTTGTCAACAGCAACCTACTCGAACTCCGGAGATGGAGAACCTCAGCCATAAAAGCTGGATCCCCAGAGTAGCTCTCCCAGGGCCTGGGCACCCACTAAAGCAAGAAAACGAGGGGTCATTCCTATGATCGTCTCTAAATAAAGGAAAAATAAAATGAAGATCAAAAGACATTTATGCTGTCTAAACTCAAGGCATTCACGCCCCTCCGACAAACATCATAAGAAGACCGCTGGCTCTTCTGACGACACACTACCCAGTCCCTCACGACAGGGTACGCTCTCGGTACGTCCGCCGCCCTCGTGGGCGCAAAGCCAGGGAACTAAGAGTACACCCACGCCTGCAGGCAAAATAATGATGATTACAAATTGTTTTCTACAAAAATGATCTTTCAAATTTTCAAGAAAGGTTCATACATTCAAGAGGAGTCCAGGACTGACAGTGGCAGGAGAAGTCCCTTTCTCCATCAAATCCGGACGGACCATGTCCCTCATGTAGCGCGTGAGGATCGCAAAGCTAGGAGTGGCCCAGTCCCAGCGACCTAAGCTACTCAAGTCAGAAAGAAATGGAAGAAGCTTCGTCGATAGCCTCTCCCCCTTTTCTCCGAAGTAAATCAAAGACAAGAACCACCACAACCACAAACGGGCCCGCTTCTCAGTAGTACAAGGTGGTGGAGGTACCATGCGTCCATCCATCCTCTGTAATACTATGGTTTTCTATGTCTATGGGTACTCTATCGAGTGGGGCTTACTCTGTCGAGTAAGTATATTTGGTATACGAAACGGTAGTCTGCATGTAGGGTACTCGATCGAGTAGCCTTGGTACTCGATCGAGTACGTGACTTACTCGATCGAGTAAGTCGGTTATCGGGTGATTTGAGACGGGTTTGTTAATAATGCGGATTAATATATAATACTCCGTCATCTTTTTCCTAAATAATTTTACAAACCTAAAAACACAAAAAGGAGAGATTGCAAGTTACGTTGATCGATTCATTCGCATTGTTAGCAAATCCCGGAGCTAGAGGTGTCGGTTTCCCTTGTTCTTTATACCGTTGTGATCCTTGCGTCTTGGTAAGTTCTACGTATCTTTTTTATAGCATTTGGTTAATGTTGGTTAAACCCTAATTTGGGGATTTGGGGGTTTTTATGATTATGTGGTTAAGGTATTAATTGTATGAATGTATGTGTAGGAGGAGGATTCGTAGAGGGGAGATTTTGAGACAGCTGCTAGATCGTCTGATTCTGTGATTTCATTCCAGGTAGGGTTTCCCTACTCAGTATTAATTACATGATGTGTGTGGTGGTTGTATTGTTATATTTGATTTATTATACTGCTGGTGTTTGTGACGATTGTTGATTAATATCATTGATTGTTGTTGTATCTGTCTCGATCTTTGGGGTGCATACCTGGCTGAGTGGAGTCACTTGCGGGAGTGGCTTCACGCCCTTGATTCGGCTTCTGTGGAACCCGTCACAGAAGGGATGTGCACATTAATAAACATAGGTTTATCGCTCGGATGAGATGAGCGGGGCTTAGGTGGGTACAGCTGCGGTCCCCCACTGGCGGTGTGAAGTATCTGTTGCGATGGGTACTCTGGCAGGACTACACACTTTAGTGTGTAGTCAGTGGTGTGGAGATTGATTATGGAGACTGGGGTTGATGTGAAGATTGAGCTTTTTGGCATTTGTTTTATTGTGATTTGTGTTGTGTAATTAGTACTGACCCCGTTAATTGTTTTAAAAACTGTGGTGATCTATTCGGGGATGGTGAGCAGTTATTGAGCAGGTATGATGGCTTATGCGAGAGATAGCTGGGATGGAGTCACCACCGGTCTTAGAGTCTTCCGCTGTGTTTATTTAGTTGTTGAGTACTTTGGTTTGGAGAACAGTTGTATTTCCTTTTGACGGTTTTTGGAACCTTGATGTAGCACCTAAACTTTATTATCATTTAAATACGTTTCGTTATTGTCTATTTGAGTATCATTGCCTCGGGTAACCGAGATGGTGACGTTTTCATACCTTAAGTGGTCCTGGTAAGTCACTTGGAGTATGGGGGTGTCACAAAGTGGTATCAGAGCGACGATCCTGAAACCTGTAACAAATGAACCTAATGAACATAGGGAGTCAAACTAAAATGAACCCGGGGTAGAAGTTGTTAGGAGCTAATGCAAAGACTTGGGAGACGTCCTAAAGTCGCGAACTCACCCTACAACTTTAAACCGGTCACTGTGGGGTGTCATGAGATTGCTATGTGTTTGCTAATGTTCTATTGCGTATGTTGAATAATGTGTTGTATAGAAATGTTGCAAAATGATTGTGGTGGAATAGGGAATGGGGAATGGGGAATGTGGTAAATGATAAAGTGTTGTGAATAGGCATGTTGTATGATAGTTGGTTTACAATGTTGTTTGGAATTGTTGGAAAAGTATATGAGAATGATGAATGATGTGGAGGAAAAAGGAAGTAGTTCATATATGATAAAACGTGATGAATAATGATGTTGCAGGATGAATGATTTATAATGTGGCTATACTAGTAACATGTGATTAGGGGGTGTGATATGATTTTACATAATTTTGTTTGCGTAAAGCTATGTAATAATTTCATATAATTGTCTACTGTTGTATCATATGCACTTGTTAGATGAAGAATGTGATTGAACTAGATGAATTGATTGGAAAAGATGAAGTAGCAATTGCATGAGAATATGAATTTTGTGATTATGAATATGTTTAGGTGACGAAGTGGATTTGTAATATTGTTGTATTAGTAACATGGAAATAGGATTTGTAATTGTATGAGTATTTTTTTTTTGTTTTACGAAAAGTTATAAAGTTAAAGTATGCGGTAGTACATGAGTGATAAGTTGAATGTTATATGAGCATGATAAATGATATTGTTTGGCTTTTGGTAGATAGTAACATGTGGTTAGGGATAGTGGTTTTACAAGTATTGAGTCGCTTCTATTCACTTTGTTGTTGTTTAAGTTGTTTGAAAGAGAAAATCAAATAGTTATGTCGTCTGATTATAGCAAAGTTGTTTTTAAACTGTTATAACTTGAGATGAATAAATGATTTTGATGTGATTCCAATTGTAGGTGATATCTTGTTCTTTTACGATTCCAACGATAGGTCACACGCCCAAAATGACCAAGAAACGAGTGATATATGACCGTTTTACGAAAATTGGACAGTGCTGAGAAATGCGTAGGGTACTCGATCGAGTGGCCCTCACTCGATCGAGTGCACCTCTTGTTACTCAATCGAGTAACCCTTACTCGATCGAGTAACCCTGGTTATTTGTTATACGTGTCTCTGACTTTCACCTACTCGATCGAGTAAGTCATTTACTCGATCGAGTGGCCTGTACTCGATCTAGTGACCCCTGTTTTGGGTCATATGCTTATCTTTTGACTTAGTTCCATATTATGTTTGATTCAAAAGTGTTCTTTTGCTTCTTCATGCATTGTTTTACGTATGTATTGGTCTTGATACGTAAGTTACCCAATCTTATGATGTAAGGAGTGGCACCTGTGGTGAGTATGAGTTCAGTGGGAGGACATGAGTTATATGTGGTTGTGATAGATAGTGGAAAAAGAAAAGGAAGATCGGTATGGCTTAATTGAGACATAGAGCATGTTTTGTGAGATGAGATGAGTAATATGATTATGTGTTGAGTAATGAAAAAGTAAGTGAATGTGGGCAAGGGATGATGTAAGTCTAAGGAACGTGAGAATGAAAAGATTGAAAGGAAGGATGCGGATAGTAGCAACTTGAGATGTGTAAAGAATTATGGAGGGAGATGGTTAGGAATTGTGTTGGATAATAGTATATGTAACGAAAGGTCGTTTTAGAAGGATTGAGAAGAGTGGCATATAGTGAATTTAGTGGAGACATGTCGCAACATGGATCTGCAGATAGTGAACGAGTTTGGGAATTTATATTATCAAGAGGTGAAACTATTGTGTGATTTCCTTGGGCGATTAACAGTATGAAATGAGTTTTGGTATTAAAAAAATGATTGGTGATCAGTGTGAATAATAGCATGAAATGGTCTGGACTAATTGGTGATGAGGGTGAGTGATAGCATGATAAGAGAAGATCCATGGTAAGAAAGAGTGAGATGATACTTATATGAAATAATGGGATTGAGTTTTGGAGCAATGAAAAGGTAACTAGATTACTAGAAGGTTAGGTACAAGGAGTAAGGGGATGAATTGTTAATTGATTTTGTCGAGTGTAAAAAGAAAAGAATAAGGGGAGTAAAGTAGGAGAATGTTCGCCGGATTTATGTGATATAAAAGTAAGGAATCGTTGAGATGTGTGATATTATCATGAGGATGTTAGTTAATGGTTATATAGGAGCTTCAGGACAACATGATTAATCATGAGTTTCGAGGAATTAAGGGAGTAATAAGTTGGTGGAGTATTTGCACGATAAGAGATAATTGGTGGAGAGTTGGATGGCAATACAAGTAAGATAGTATTGGGAATAAAGTTGAGGTAATTTTGTTGGTAAATTTGATGTTAGTTATTTGGAATGTTAACCGAAGATAGGAAAGAAACCATGATGTTTAGAGATGAGTGTAAGAGGCTTGATGTCCGAACAATGGTAGGCTTGAAGTGTTGTCACTAGTGGTTAAGAGTGATGATAAATAGGAAAGATGGCCATTCTAAAGAGGTTGATTTTGTAGAGACTCGATTGATGTGTATGGTTGTGAGAAAGTATAAGACGTGGTCTTCGGAGGCGGTTGTTAGTGGTTGAATATTAGCTGTATGGTTATATTTGGCACGGGGTGATGGTTATGCGAATGGGAGAGTGTGTTATGAGGGGCATACGAGTTAAGATCGGACGAGAAGTAACCTTTATCAGGTGGTAACTTACGTGATCAGGATTGACTAGTTAGATGTGATTACGGGTCTATGATGTTTATAAATGTTTATGTGAGGTTCTGACCTCACGAGAAATGGTCTGGTGTGATAGTTATAAAGTTGTTATATGAATGTTTTGTAATATATGTTGGGTATGGTAAACTAATGGAATGATGTTCAAAAGTGATAGTTTGGGTGATCTGGCATGGCTAGTTATACTTGTATGTGTATTCATGATATATGTTTATTCCGTGAAAAGGTATGGATGATATTCACGAGATTCTTGTCTGTTTATTCCGTATAATATGTTGTGTTGTGATCTAGTAAAGCAGTTTTGAGTAAGTTTTCTTGTCCGGAAAGTTATACTGAGTCAGTGTTTATGGGAATTGTATGTGGTTGTGATGTCTGTCGATGTGATTGTTGTGCCTCGGGTGGTGATCCGAGCACGGTACTTCGTGTTGTGATGCGGGTATTTTCGCGCTGCGGTGTGGATGTTGGTGGCGGTGTTGCGATGCCGTCACTGGTTGTGGTGGAGTAGGCGAGATGATTATGATACGAGTTTTCAAAAGTACATACCCGTTATACATAGATTGTTGTTTTGTTTGCTGCTGCTTCTTGTAAGTTTCGGTTTGTACAGATAGACGGTTGTTTTGTTTATTGATGTTTGTTACCAGTTTCAATTTGGGAGTGAGGGTAGAGTATGGTATGGAAGAGAATTATGAATGTTTCGTTGTTGTCATGGTATTGTGATATTCTGTTGATGGGACACAGTTGTGAGAAGTTGTTACAATATATTTGATCTTGTTGTAGATGAAGCATTGGTGCACATGGTAATGGACAGTGATTTGTGGAACATGTGTTGTACTGATCTGAAAGCTGCAGGTGATTCATAATCTTTTGTTGAGACAGTGAGCGTAGGGTATTGGGAATTAGTGTCATGTTAAGTTATGGATGAGTTTTGCGGTAATGAAAGAAAAGAACTTAAGGATCTAGTGTGAGTGTACGTAACAAGTGTGGATCGTGAGTTATATTTTTGGCGATAGGAGTTTTATCTAGTTTATATAGAGAGCTATGTCATTTCGGCAGTAATAGAGAACAATTGGATTTTTGGTTATGCTAGGGATTTTGTGGTATAAGTTAGGTGGTGTGCCGAGTGAATTGAGGTATGAGAAATGTTTAAGTAAGAGAGCCTTGGATATATGAATGGTTAGTGTTTAGATTATAGGCGGTTATCTTTGACATGTGATGGTGATGAGGATAGTGAAAAGATATAGCTAAGGATTTAGTAGTGAGTTACGAGGACGTAACATTTGTCTTAAGAAGAGTAGGATGCGATAAAAGAGAGTTTCATGATTTTGCATGTAATAATATAATTGGAAGTAGAGTGTTGGTGTAGCATAAATGATGGATATTTGTTGTGATTGATTTTATTAAAGGTCATGGTCGTGCTTGTAGTAGTGTGATGTTTAGGAGTGTGAGAATATTTCGATAGTGTTGACAGTTGGATGATGAGGTTATGAGTGTGAGTAAACTTCAAGGACGAAGTTCCTTTTAAGGGTGGTAAAATGTAACATTCCGTTTGATGTTTATGAGTGTCTTGATATTGGATTTTCTAGTGGATAATATGTTAGTCAAACGGAGCTAGCGGCGTTTTTGGATGATAGTTGGTAGTGTATGGAGTTAGTGTCGAGAGAGGCTATAATGTGGTGGATACGATGGCTATAATGTGGTGGATACGATATCGTAAGTCATGTTGTGGAGCTAGACATAGTTGGTGGAGTTGGTTTAAGAGTTCATGTTTTATAGGTTGGGGTTTCGTTTTGAGTTCTTAGTTGCGTTGTTGTGTCTTGGTCGAATTTGTATGTTTGTTTTGAGTATGGGTTGAACTTCAGGGACGAAGTTCTTTTTAAGGAGGGAAGACTTTAATACTACGGTTTTCTATGTCTATGGGTACTCTATCGAGTGGGGCTTACTCTGTCTAGTAAGTATATTTGGTATACGAAACAGTAGTCTGCCTGTAGGGTACTCGATCGAGTAGCCTTGGCACTCGATCGAGTAAGTGGCACTCGATCGAGTACGTGACTTACTCGATCGAGTAAGTCGGTTATCGGGTGATTTGCGACGGGTTTGTTAATAATGCGGATTAATATATAATACTCCGTCATCTTTTTCCTAAACACTTTTACAAACCTAAAAACACAAAAAGGAGAGATTGCAAGTTAGGTTGATCGATTCATTCGCATTGTTAGCAAATCTCGGAGCTAGATGTGTCGGTTTCCCTTGTTCTTTATACCGTTGTGATCCTTGCATCAAGGGTAAGTTCTATGTATCTTTTTTATAGCATTTGTTTAATGTTGGTTAAACCCTAATTTGGAAATTTTGAGGATTTTATGATTATGTGGTTAAGGTAGTAATTGTATGAATGTATGTATAGGAGGAGGATTCGTAGAGGAGAGATTTTGAGACAGCTGCTAGATCCTCTGATTCTGTGATTTCATTCCAGGTAGGGTTTTCCTACTCAGTATTAATTACATGATGTGTGTGGTGGTTGTATTGTTATCGTTGATTTATCATACTGCTGGTGTTTGTGACGGTTGTTGATTACTATCGTTGATTATTGTTGTATCTGTCTCGATCTTCGGGGTGCGTCCCTGGCTGAGTGGAGTCACTTGCGGGAGTGGCTTCACGCCCTTGATTCGCCTTCTGTGGAACCCGCCACAGAAGGGATGTGCACATTAATGAACATGGGTTTATCGCTCGGATGAGATGAGCGGGGCTTAGGTGGGTACGGCTGCGGTCCCCCACTGGCGGTGTGGAGTATCTGTTGGGATGGGTACTCTGGCAGGACTACACACTTTAGTGTGTAGTCAGTGGTGTGGAGATTGATTATGGAGACTGGGGTTGATGTGACGATTGAGCTATTTGGCATTTGTTTTATTGTGATTTATATTGTGTAATTAGTACTGACCCCGTTAATTGTTTTAAAAACTGTGGTGATCCATTCGGGGATGGTGAGCAGTTGTTGAGCAGGTATGATGGCTTATGCGAGGGATAGCTGGGATGGAGTCACCACTGGTCTTAGAGTCTTCCGCTGTGTTTATTTAGTTGTTGAGTACTTTGGTTTGGAGAACAAATGTATTTCCTTTTGACGGTTTTTGGAACCTTGATGTAGCACCTAAACTTTATTATCATTTAAATACGTTTCGTTATTGTCTATTTGAGTATCATTGCCTCGGGTAACCGAGATGGTGACGTTTTCATACCTTAAGTAGTCCTGGTAAGGCACTTGGAGTATGGGGGTGTCACATTGTAACACCCCCGTACACCAGAACGCCTTACCAAGGACCATTCCAGTATATGACGGTGTCACCATCTCGGTTTCCCGAGGAGGTAGATCAAATTAGACAATACAAGAACAATATTATATCATTAGAGAATCCGTTACAATACCATTCTATTCAAGTTCCCTAGAACACAGTTCAATTACAACACTTGTGATTCTACATCTCTAGACCAGTAGCGTGATGACTCGATCCCTCC
Source organism: Silene latifolia (assembly GCF_048544455.1). Taxonomy (NCBI): domain Eukaryota; kingdom Viridiplantae; phylum Streptophyta; class Magnoliopsida; order Caryophyllales; family Caryophyllaceae; genus Silene; species Silene latifolia. The sequence continues at coordinate 28,090,798 of NC_133528.1, forward strand.
AATCCCAGCAGTAGAAATCAACAATACCTGCTAAGCCAACTGCTCACCATCCCCGAATGGATCACCGCAGATACCACAAAACAACACGGGGTCAGTACTGGCTAATCAAATATAAGATAAAACAGTAAAGTAAATAGCTGATCATCCACTATCCCAACTCACCACCTCGTATACACACCGACTACACACGGAGTGTGTAGTCCTGCCAGATTACCCATCGCAACAGGTAATCCTTGCCGCCAGTGGGTGACCGCAGCCCATCCCCACCTAGTCCAGCTCCTCACGAGCGACTAACAGTCCCTGTCCCTTAATGTGCACATCCCCTCCCGTGGCGGGTTCCACGGAGGGCGAACTAGGGTGTGAAGCCACTCCCGCAAGTGACTCCACCACAATCTCAATCACAACATCACAGCTGTCACACGACACATCAACAGTACCACAACCACTATACTCCGATGATCAGCGGATAGCCATGATTCACAATACAATCATAGAATTCAATTCAATTAACAGTAGACTGAGTAGGGAGACCCTACCTCATAACAAAGCATGAAAGACTTCCATCTATAGCCACGCACAACTCCATTAAGCACCCTAACAATGGTAACCATATCCTATTACACAACTATCCTCAAATAATCATACAAAAGGACACAAGGCAGCAACTTACCTAACCTTGCACATCGTTGACGACATAGACAACCACCATTCACGATCACCTCGCTCCGCGAATCCCGACGTTCCCATGGTAGGGGTTAGGCTAACTCCTTAGAGGTATGAGTCTATGGAGTGATTGAGTAAGGTGATGGTCTAGGGTTAGAGAAAGAGAAACTGTCGAGGAAATGAGAAAAATAGAAATGAATCTCGCGAACTCGCATTTATAATAACGCGTCGACAGCAGTCATACTCGGTCGAGTATAAGAACACTCGGCCGAGTAGACTCCACTCGGTCGAGTATTGGTGATACTCGGCCGAGTGGCCTCCGCTAGGTCGAGTAACTAACCTATACATCGCCTATTATTACCAGTCTAATCCTACGCTATCCATCCCTGCGGTCTGCTTGGTCAATAAGTCGGTCAACAACGTTCCTAAAGATCCTGGGTGTTACAATCTTCCCCCCTTAAAAGAACTTCGTCCCCGAAGTTCAGCCCGCACGACACTCCCTGCAATATTACATACCGTGACCTTAACCATCTTCACAAAGGTACACAAACTCACAATATCCATACATTACCATCAACTAACTTACTCGACGACAATCATCTATCACAGCTACCTTTCTAAACAGTAACCTATTCACAAAACAGTATTCGCCCTATACCTACACAAATATGCAATTGCAACACTTTACACAATGTAAGAAACCATTCACACTTGTACTACCACGTTCCATACGTTTATATTAAATACGCGAATACAAGGCGATACACCATTGCGAAGCACATAAATACACCATCACCACATTCCGAACACGTATATCATTTATCATCAATTGAATCGAACCTTCATATTACTTGATACCCTTGCGCCATAAAACTTTTCACATTAATTGAATACAACATAGATTAATGTTAAAGAAAACATAATTGTAAACCAGTAATCCCGAATGTGAGCATACCTAACATACATATGATTCTAAATATTTCATAAAATTAACTACTTATACATAATTAAGATACATTTTTCATAAATAAAATACTTGTCATAACACTTGAGTTGAGACCCCCGTGTATAGTATAATCTTTATATTACTCGAATACCACATAGCTATCGCTTCAAGGAAACATCGACATAAGCTATCGCTTCAAGGAAACATGAACATAAATTTCGAATGCTAAGACTACATACATGTGATTCCAAAATCATAGATATAACTAAACACACATCTTACATAATTAAATACTTAATTCTGCGACATTACTCTTCCCCTCTTAAAGGAACTTCGTCCCCGAAGTTCACTATTAACTAAAGCTAACGCGCACCCCATGACGGTGACATTACTCATAGACCCTTGTAGCATACCCCAGATTATGACACTACATACTCGTGACTCATACCAAAACATTACAGCAACCTAATAACGTATGACACGGTCCGTATAATTAATGAGAAATGGCAGTGTGACGCGAAAATCGTTGAGGTAATTATCACTGTAACCAAACATATCTCCATATAAAACTTATTACAACCACTACGCTGGTTGCGTAAGGTGTTACCTTTCACATAATTTCAATGGTTCGAGTCTTCCTCCCTGAAACCACTCAAGTTCCTGACAACCAAGCAACGTCGTAACACAAAACATTCTCAATCACGTATCCATGGTATAACTATCATTCACCTATGTGGATTATTATGGTATAAAATAACGTGATAAGACATGGACCACTCCTCTATACAGTTATCATATAAACTTCACCAGTGCCTTCTGTTACCTCAACATTCGGCCGAGTATGAGGGCTACTCGGTCGAGTGAGCAATACTCGGTCGAGTGAATTTGTTTACTCGGCCGAGTGAGCTCTACTCGGTCGAGTACGGCGTATACTCGGCCGAGTTTTCATATCCAGAGGGCGTTTTAACGATTTTACATAGAGTATTCACAATTAACCTGCACAATACTATCCGCAGCAGTAACAAACATAACAAACCTCAACCAGAGTCGACATTCCACACATCTGCCTACGATAAATAGCTAACTAACGGCCTTATGGCCAGATACAGTCATCCAACGAACAATACCAAATACCGAAAGCAACATCTAAGGAAGAGATAATAAATCTGACACAACCAAAACAAGTCTATCACCACCAAATAAGTCTAACATCCAAGAAATCAACTAAATCAGTCTAACATCCAAGATCAGCAACGAGGACCCTCCTCCATGTCATCACCGCCACCTGCGCCAGAGGTACTGCACCGAACTCCCCGCACCGGAAAACCTCGCCGCCGAGTAGTCCCCCCCGGTGGCGATGCCGGAGTTGGCTCCCCACGGTCCCGCGAGGTAGCCAAACTCGGTCTCCTCCGGAGGTCTCCAGAAACTCGGGTCCACCCCATAACTGTGGAACACTCCCGTATCCACTCCTGGTCCTCTCCACCAAACAGGCTGTGCCAAATCAGTCCCGATGCCCTGATTAAGGGTCATCTCATGGAGGTTACGGAGCACCAAAGTAGAAGAGATCCGCTCGGCCCACCTCATGAGGCCGCATCCTAGGGTCATGCACCGTAGGTACGGCGAATCACCGATAAGGATGGTAAGGGTAGGAGTCGGGGCGAGTAAGAGGGCTCGGACACAACCGGGTCTACCCTAGGGCGCCTAACGCCACGACGCTCCCTAGGTGGGGGAGGTGCTGCCGCCGTCCCTCGAGTGTACGGTGACGGGCTCGGGTAAGTCCGGGAGGATCCGAGGGTCGATCGAGTAAGGCGGGGCTCAGGTCCCAGGGATGCCACAAGGCTCCCACTCGGCCAAATGATCAACAACAGGGAGACGAGCTGGGTCCGGAAGTACCATCCACATAGTCCCTCTCACCCTCCAAGCATACGACCCATCATCCATCTTCCTCAACCATCGGTTCTGACGCCAATACTGGGCGTCCATGGTAGGTACAACCTCAACATACTCATTCCCCTCAGGAGGTGGGGCCTCAAAGTCGGCCAGTCGCTGAGCTAGGCGGGTCACTATGGCCCCGCAAGCAATAAATCGGGTCTCAGACTGTGCCATGCGCTCCAGACTAGAGCACACTATACCAGGGGCACTGTAGTAAAACGGTTTCCGGCGGTGGAGGTTAAGGTAGGACACAAGAAGCATGACCTCGTGAGAGTTGAGTTTACTCACGTCCTCTCTCGAGTAAAGTAGACAGGTCAACATCCTTAGAAACATACGAAGGGAAACGTGCTGAATATCATTAATCAACATGGCACTGACGGTAGGGGCGGGTCTGCCAGTCAAATAAGGTAGGTACTGAGGTGCGCCACTGTTCTTGGCCACGTCACTAAGGTAGTCATCCTCCTCAGCCTCTAAACCTAAATGGTCAGCCAACTCATCCAGGGTAAGCTCATGATCCCTATTCATGAGACGAAAAGAGACGGTCTTTCCCTTCTTATCATAAACAAAAGAACTCAAAAACTCTAGGGTCAAGTGAGGGTATGATTTCTTTCTCAAGTGATACAACCCCTCCATGCCCAAAATCTTGAAAATGTGAATTATGTCTTCCTTAATCCCCAAAGTCTCAAGAATACTAGGGTTGACACAACGGGTGGGCCGAAAAGGGCGACGCATAAGAGCCACGAAAGCCTTACGGTGATCAAAGTTAGCGAAAATTACTGATGGATGAGCCGCCACCGGCGGTACTACCGGTTCACTGCTACCTTGCCCAACCTCGAGTTGGACCTCCGCGCGAGGTCTCTTGTTGGGTAAACCTCTAGTTTTCACCATACTGCAAGGAAAACATTTTTAACAAAGGATCGACACTTGAAAGCTCTTAACACAAAAGACGGACTGTTCTACTTGTATATCGATTTTGGAATAAGCTTTGGAAGATAAACTATCAGAAATCACCATGTATTTTACAATTCACCTAGTTTTAAGTTTTCAAATTGCTTCAAATCAGGAAATACTCATCAACAATAAGAAAAATTTCGTTTTGCTAACCCTAGAATTCAGAAAGTGAATTTTACCTCATGAAATCAATCAACCAAAGATGTACACAAGTTCTATAGGTGTTCACATTCGAAAATCAAATAGTTTAGGACAAGATTCAGATTGTTTTTAGCAAGAAATCGAAATATAGTATACTAATACACAATGCCTTTGAAAACAATAAAGGAATTTGAGTTTAAATCTTACCTTAAACTGAGTTAAGGCAACTAAGGACAAGTGTGGCACCAAGATTTTACCCAAAAGCTTGAGAGAAGAGGAGTATGGAGTTTTAGAGAGAAGAAAAGATGAAGATGGGAGGCGGAAATAAGAAAGAAAGGCACGAATTTAGGGTTTTTGTATAACCCGCAATTGGTCTGCTACAGCAACACTCGGTCGAGTGTTGGGAATACTCGGCCGAGTATTCACTACTCGGTCGAGTGCTTACGATACTCGGCCGAGTGTGCAATACTCGGTCGAGTACCATTCTTACTCGGTCGAGTTTTGAGGACCAGAATAGATTATTATTCTAACAAAATGGGCACTTGGTTATGTAACCTGACACTCGGCCGAGTTTGGTCCACTCGGTCGAGTACTCGCATCTACTCAATCTAATTTTCGAAATAAGGAAGGAGTCATAACTTTTCACTGTTCCTGCAAGACCAAATAACATCGTTCGGAGTTCCGGGATTCCGGCTCATCACAATTAAAGCTGATTCCTACCACGTAAACACACAACAACACGTATCTCTCCACATTCATCTCCAAACAATCATTACTTCCACTTCATCCCTCACTATACCAAGAAACTATTTTACTGTACCCATAAGGCACATGTCACAATCTAATTACGATAATTACCAAGTTTAGTTCTATATCACATCATTTCTACTTCCGCTAACCACCAGACACACACCTTATTCACAATTGCAATCCAATAATTTCACACCTAACACATTCCAAATAAAACAAATTGATTAAGTTATCACTGATCACACATTGCAACAATTCCATATTCACTTCCCCTTTTCTACACATCTAACTAACTTATATCGCTCTATTAATAAATACGCACACAATAGATACACACAGCACACAACACTTAGCAATTCACGACTCACACTAGCTACCCTTTTCCCGTGTCTGGTTTAAGTCCGATGGGGCCATGATTTTGAAATGAGGGCGCCTACTCACCCAAAATCTAGCATCGGCTGGGGCTCCCAACGTACATACACCAGGTTCATTTTAATTGACACCCTATGTTCTTTAATTTCGTTAGTTTAGGTTCCAAAATCGTCGGCTCTGATACCACTTTGTAACACCCCCGTACACCAGAACGCCTTACCAAGGACCATTCCAGTATATGACGGTGTCACCATCTCGGTTTCCCGAGGAGGTAGATCAAATTAGACAATACAAGAACAATATTATATCATTAGAGAATCCGTTACAATACCATTCTATTCAAGTTCCCTAGAACACAGTTCAATTACAACACTTGTGATTCTACATCTCTAGACCAAAGAGCGTGATGACTCGATCCCTCCAATCCCCAGTAGAAATCAACAATACCGCTAAGCCAACCGCTCACCATCCCCGAATGGATCACCGCAGACACCATAAAACAACACGGGGTCAAGATCTTGGCTAATCAAATATAAGATAAAACAAGAAAGTAAATAATCGATCATCCACTATCCCAACTCACCACCTCGTATACACACCGACTACACACGGAGTGTGTAGTCCTGCCAGATTACCCATCGCAACAGGTAATCCTCGCCGCCAGTGGGTGACCGCAGCCCATCCCCACCTACTCCAGCTCCTCACGAGCGACTAACAGTCCCTGTCCCTTAATGTGCACATCCCCTCCCGTGGCGGGTTCCACGGAGGGCGAACTAGGGTGTGAAGCCACTCCCGCAAGTGACTCCACCACAATCTCAATCACAACATCACAAATTGTCACACGACACATCAACAAAGTACCACAACCACTATACTCCGATGATCGGCGGATAGCCATGATTCACAATACAATCATAGAATTCAATTCAATTAATAAGAGACCGAGTAGGAGACCCTACCTCATAACAAAGCATGAAAGACTTCCATCTATAGCCACGCACAACTCCATTAAGCACCCTAACAATGGTAACCATATCCTATTACACAACTATCCTCAAATAATCATACAAAAGGACACAAGGCAGCAACTTACCTAACCTTGCACATCGTTGACGACATAGACAACCACCATTCACGATCACCTCGCTCCGCGAATCCCGACGTTCCCATGGTAGGGGTTAGGCTAACTCCTTAGAGGTATGAGGCTATGGAGTGATTGAGTAAGGTGATGGTCTAGGGTTAGAGAAAGAGAAACTGTCGAGGAAATGAGAAAAATAGAAATGAATCTCGCGAACTCGCATTTATAATAACGCGTCGACAGCAGTCATACTCGGTCGAGTATAAGAACACTCGGCCGAGTAGACTCCACTCGGTCGAGTATTGGTGATACTCGGCCGAGTGGCCTCCGCTAGGTCGAGTAACTAACCTATACATCGCCTATTATTACCAGTCTAATCCTACGCTATCCATCCCTGCGGTCTGCTTGGTCAATAAGTCGGTCAACAACGTTCCTAAAGATCCTGGGTGTTACACACATCCTCACTCTCGCCGGAACCCTACCACCGAAGTAGTCCCTGACTTAAGTACTCGGCACCAAACCAGGAACCTGGGCCGTACCCGTAGCCAGGTTCCAATTACCAACTAGACTCCTCGCCTCGGTCGAGTCTACTCTCATGGCCGCCAACGGCCACGCCAACGACTCCACTGCACACGGTAGACCCGAGATGATATCGTAGTCCTCCAAGGTGACCCCGATCTCCCCAAAAGGCATATGGAAAATTGAGATCGTGTCCCAGAACCGATCAAGAAAGGCTTGAATCAGGCTGAGGTTAGCCCGAATCTTCCTCTCCTTGATCTCCCTCCAGCCTCGTACCAAGGCACCAAAGGCTCCCCGCTTGATGATAGCTTTCTCCTCCTCCGACAGCTTCCCGAAGGCGTCTATCATCGTCGTATAACCAGACAAGAACCTCATATTCCCAGCCTCTTGCGTCAATTCAAAAGAAAACACTTTCTTTAGCATAAAGTGTGTAAGAAGTAAATAAATAAAGGAATAACAAGCTGAAGGCTTACCATGCTCCTGTAGAAATCCAGTATCTGCACCTTCCAAAAACCACCCGATGTTGATCGGACTGTAACGTGTTTTTGATATGCGTGCGTGGATTGGCTATACATGAGACGGTTTAATGCACTACTCGAATATGAAAAATGATTTCAAAAGGTTTCTAACTTCATTTGCATTAAAATAACACTATTTAGAGTTAAAACCATCTTCGGACCCAAAACCGACTCAGAAACCCGCAACTCGAGTCAACCTGAGTCAACCCGATTCAACCCAAATTATGAATGTCAAAAATAATTCCATGAATGCCTTTATCATGTCATTTCCATTAAAATGACCCTAATTAGAGTCAAAACCGTCTTCGGTCCCAAAACCGACTCAGAAACCCGCAACTCGAGTCAACCTGAGTCAACCCGAGTCAACCCAAATTCCGAATGTCAAAAATAATGCCATGAATGGTTTTATCTTACCATTTCCATTAAAATGACCCTACTTAGAGTCTAAACCGACACCGGCCCAAAAACCGACTCGAAATTCAAATCCCGACTCACACGGGTCAAACCTGAGTCAAGCACACAACACACCTACCTCAAGTAACACCAAAATCATCTTATTAGATGCCCATATTGTTACACAACATCTCATTTCAATACCACAAACCAAACAATGGATGGAGCAAAGGCCACATCCAAATTGAAAGGGACAATACACCCACTTGTATCTCAAGGTAGCTCGCGCCTCTTTAGGGTGTCTGCTTAGCCTCTAAGCAAACACAACCGACCTACCTCCCCACATTTCTCTATAAATACCACCCTTCATACAACACAATCCTCACGCGAGTGTCCGCCCCCTCACCTCTCTCTTAAACTTCGAGACCCGACTTCCTAAGTCACAAAATCGACATGTGTTTACGATCTACCGATCGTAAACACAAGCCTTACACATATTGTTTGGTACCGTCGCCGTACCGACCCATTTGACCAACTCAATTCATTAATCAACATGTTTTTCAACAACATATTTTTATAACTAAATCCTTTTTTAAGGCACTCTTTTAAACTTCTTTGATCGCGAGTAGTCGCAACGAGAAAACCGTCTCTAAAGTCGTCTACCACGCAAACATCAAAATACGTAAGTTTGAGGGTGTAAATATCTCACTTTAATTCATGTCTTTACTGTTTTGATGAGTTTATAAGCATGAACAATGCATGACACGATTCAAATTTAGGTTAGATGAGCCAAAACCGAGTTTTGGCCTGAGACAGAAGCTCCTTGCTATGCAAGGAAGCTCGCGCCTCTTATGGGTCTCGGGTCAGACTCATCCGTCTTTGTTCTCGCCTTTCCTCTTTATTTTATTTCTTATTTGTAATCGGTTTTTACCATTTTAAATGTTTCAAATCATTTTTATGACAAACTTTTTAGCCATAAATTATAATCATCCTCGGTTCTTTATACCATGACGGTTTATTCCGTGACCCGATGATATTATTGGTTAATTACAAATTAAAGGGTATTTTAACACCCTTTTCTTTTATTTACCATTTTTCTCATTTGTTTACATTTGTAAATATATTAGTCATAATTCATAATCATCCTTGGTTCTTTATACCATGTCGGTTTAATCCGACTACGATGACAAACTTGACTATTTACAAAGAAATGAACTTAACATATTTAGTTCAAATCAAACATTTTACATTTTTATTTGTAAACTATGCTTTTCAAACTTGCAAATCCGACAACGAATATTACTAACATAATAGAATTATTCCGAGTCATGCAAATCATACTTGCAAATCATTTAAACACAAATGCGGTTTTAAACAACCTTTTTTAACAACCAGGAGGCACCTCTTGGCTCGCGCCCCAAGGCCTCCTGTTTTCATCTTTTATAAACCTGGGCAGAACCCCTTCCCTCGCCAATAGGCTCACGCCCCAATGGAGCTGCCTGGCACTGTTCTTCCTCGTTTTAGCACTTGTCTAGGACGATCCCGATTACGGTTAATCCGAATACATGACGGATCAGATTGACAAGCTTACGTTTTTTACACTTTGTCATTTGACACCCTTTTTCAATAAATGGATCGTGTTAAGCATCATAACCCGAACTTGGTAAATGGATGTTTAATTTCTGTTTTCACATGTAAATCAATCTAAATCCAACTTGACATCTTATGCTTAATATTTGGATTAACAAACCGACTTAGAAAGCTCACATGTTAGGTTAACACTTTTGGATGTGCATTCATGCATTCACCGTTTTATCAACTCTTGCACTTAAACAACCACGATCGATCAGTAGAGGCCGCTAACGCGGGCGGGATTGGGTGTCCGATTAAAGGGCTTCCCAATACGTACCCCCACCCCTTACTCAGAACCTTTGGATAGTGGATGGCCTTATCTAGGGTGTACGAGAGTCATTTTAGGCATAGAATGCTAAAAGGGGGACGAGTCCTTATCTTTAGTATCTATGTCAAACACCGCTTTTTGCCTTGATTGACCTAGGTATAAAGTGGATTCGAACGGGTTCCAAGCATCCCACAAATGCTTGGTGGCGACTCCGAACATCTCTAATCATTTCGAGACCTTTACCGAGACGAAACCGACCGATCTAAAGCGATCCGGTCGAAAGCATTTTTACGTCACCGAGCGTGGCTTTCAAAAGACCGCTGCATGTCCACAGATTGGCTTGGTGTGCAGGTGGCCCGTGACCGCAGATCGGTAGGTGGCCCAAATCCACAGACCGGCCTGTGGCCCATGTCCACAGCTCCTCGTCGTCCTATACGACAGGTGGCTCTCCGCCGCCCAAATGAGATGTCTACCATCCCATTTCTCGGCCCACTCAGACGCTCCTGCAGGCTGATGGCCGCCTCATCCTACATCTCCTAGGTCGCTCTCGTAGCGGTGGAAGGGTCAAAATCAGTATCCATGGGGTCTCTCCCCGATGTAGAAGGAATATCACCTGCAAATCAAAGTAAACAAGGCGATGTCAGACACATTTTCAAGCATTTTTAAGCGTTTCAAACATTTAAAAATGGCATTTCTAGCCATCTTTGGCCATATTTTCCAAGCTCGACCACACATGTGGTAGGTTAAGTCAAGACGAGTATAAATTCAAGCCTAGTTGCGGGCTTGATTCAAAAATTCGGCAGCATTTCAAATTCCGTTACAATAGCAATTATGCCATACAAAAGTGTCCCGGAGGAGCTGTCACAAATTGAAAATCTGGCATGATAGAAAGTTTACCCATTACTCAAGGGTTCCAAAACATAAAGTTTCATCAAAAATGGGCTAGTATAGGGCCATTTTCGAAGAGTTTTACGGTTTAGCAAGAAACCGTCACATTTCGCTCTCAAATCCTTAATACTTGACGAAAATTCGAAAGGGATACATGGTTGTGTTTCTAACATGATCAATTACTCATTTCTAATGTCAATTTCATGAGACAAATTCATTTGGGACGAAAGCCCCAAATTTTTGAGTAAAATGGGTATATAAACCCTAATTTTTCGACCCATAAACAAAACTCAAATGCAAAATAAAGCAAGTAAAAGACACATACCTCGATTAGTCATGATTTATGGCAAGTTTTGATCAACTTTTGATGGAATTTGGTTGAGTTTTGTGAAAGAAATGAAATAGGTTTGTGTTTTGAAATAAAAACAAAACACGGCTTAAAGTCGGGTTTTACCCAGACAGGGGTGAGCTCGGGAGAAGACGCAACACTTGCTGCGCCTCTTCTAAAGGTCGTAAATTTTGCTGCGGCTTTTCCTCAGCGATTTTCCTCAAAAAAATCGTTTTAAGTTCGTTATTTGTGGGCCCGGGCTTCATGCGCCTCTTCCCCAACATATGGCTCCTTTTTTAGGCGTTCTCTTCGTCCGAATCGGCATTTTATCTTCAACAGACTACAGACAACCACGACATTTTGTTCCCCAGTAAGAATTCGTGATCACTAAATACAGTTCGTGGGCTTCTTCTCTTTATCGGAATTTCGCTTGCGACGACCCGAGCGGATTTTCTCCTCAACGGTGCCAAGGAGGCGCCATTGTAGATCAAACACCTTTATTTTCCTCAGCGATGCCAAGGACACGTCGTTGTCGATCAATTATTTTCTCCTCAGCGGTGCCAAGGACGTGCCGTTGTCGACTCAACATATAATTCTTCTCCACAGAGTTTAAGATCAAATTCTCTGAGGAGTACCTTCGAATCCTTCACTCAGAGGTGTCTCGGGTATAGTTTCTTCTTATGGCTGACGAACTTCCTCACGTAGTCTAATGGACTTTAAAAGACCCTCCCCGATAGTCGACACACTCTAACATGTTCCCGACGACAGGTCCTTGGTTCAGACCCCTTGAGCCGCCTCGCATCGCGATAGTCGTCAGGTTGTAATCTTTGATTGACCTGATGGCTATACTTTGAATTTCGCCTTGTCCAAGCCTCAGTTAAAGTGGGGGCTCTGTAGATACCTCATTTCTACACCTCCCGCCAACCACCTAGTGATAATTGGGCCGCATGTTTAATACGCGGAATGACTTATGACAGTCCGTAAGTTCATCACCAAGTGATAGCTCAAACACTTGAGTCAACCCCTGGGTCGTCATCTACACACCGATACGGTCATTTTGACAGTAATTAGAGTTCATTTGAAGTCCGGGTCAAAAACCGCTTCATTTTCTAAAAACCGTTTAAATGCCGAGTCGGAATATTCCGGAATGTTCTAGAATTCTCTGGATATTTATTCCTAATTGAAATTAATATTTTGAGTAAATTTCTACCGTAATATTGTGTTTTATGGAATAAGGAAGTGTATATCTACCGAAATTCAATAATAAAACGTGGAAATCTTTCTTGCTGAGGAGGAAACCCCTGGGGAAATGACGCAGCAGGTGTTGTGCCTCTTCGAAGGATTGCAGTGGCTATTACGCCTCTTCTCCAGCCCTCTTTTCGCATTTTCCAGAATATTTCCGTGATTTGTTTCCAAATTCGTGCCATTCCTAAACTCTTCCGTATGTTTATTATAAATAGAGGCCTCCGGCCTCCATATTTGGCACGCAAGTGTTCTGCCCCTTCTCTCTCTCTCTCTCTCTCTCTCTCTCTCTCTCTTTGCATTCTAGACTACGTTATTGCCTTTCGATGCCTACGTGCTTGATCAATCGACCACGTAAGCTTAGATCATTCTGAGTCTCAGTCACGTTGCATAGCCCGACCAATTTGACCAACTCCACCTTTAATCAACCTAATCAATTTACTAAATCCTCTAACGAGGGCACCTTCCACGGATATTCGAGTCGAGCAATCACTAAAACGATAACTTTAGTCAATCTCGTTTCGTCAAACATGCAAGTCTGAGGGTGTAAATCCCATTTTATTATTGTATTTTTTATTTTTTCAATTAATGTAAATCTATATCGAAAGCACGTTCGAAAACTGATTTAAAATCCATCTTTTAAAACCGTTTTTATGAAACAGAAGAGGTCAGACGTCGAGAAAAACGCAGTAGCAGCTTGCTGCTTCTGCTCTTCTTCTTCCTCGACGTCCTGCAAGTTTCTCCTTTCTTATTTCTTCACTTTTCCTTCGTTCTTTTTGTTCTTTCAGTATATAAATCATGTTCAATTCTCTTTTAATTATAATGTTTAATTCGTCTTAATCCCGAGTAATTCAATACTTGCGGGTTTTCGCCATTTTAATTTAAATCGATTCTTCGGGGTTTCGACCTGTTCATGTCGAGGTTCTGGAATCCCAATTTGATACATAAGTTTTCTTCCGGATCTTATTTTTCCAGTTCCGTCTTAATCTAACCTCAAGTTTCGCCTTTTTTATATTCCCGACACGAATTCATCGTATAATCATAATCATGTAAACCGCTGTAATTTCTCTTTTTAATTTGTTTTATTATCTGCCCAGATGCATATAATCGGTTAAAACACTTCAATTTGAGTCTAATATCAATAATCCATCTTAAATATACCAACGAACGATAACGGTGTTGCGGTTCTGACTTCACAGCCAGAACCTAGTGATACCGTCGTTTCAGTACCAAAAATAAATACCTAGATACTACTAACAGAAGTCAGCGGTAAGTAGGGTCGATCTCCACAGGGGGGCGGTCACTATCTACTTGTATATTCGGTCTGTCTAAAGTCACCAGAAGGGGGTTTGAATTGATTTAACTAAACTACTGAGATTAAGGCAAGAGGAAATAAAAAGAGAGATTAACAATAAGAAAAAGGGAACTACAATGTCGGTTCATCAATGAATGTCAATTAATTGCAGTTAAGGTCACAGATTAGTCGATGTGTCGGTCTAAGGGGCAATGAATATCTCCTTCCGGTCCCAATTCGCCCTAAAATACTATTAGCTTAGCTTCCACCCTCACTAAAGCATTCTATTGTTCATTGCGGGTCTCACTCCTTCCAACCTTTCGGTTCAGGTCAAGGCTTACCAAAATTAAAAAGGCTAATTGCATCGATTCAATCAGCAAGATACAATTATAAGCAGTGATTAACAACATAGACATAACAACAACGACAAATCTATGAACTAATTAGCAATTAACATTCATTCATCGAATCCCCTAATACTAGCAGAGAGAATTAGCTAGACATAATGAAGGGAAGAACAGAAATAAAGGGAAAAATAAACATAAACATAAATAAAGGAGAAAAGGGAAAGAGAGAAAGTTACAGTAAATCCGGAAAAATGAGGAAAGAATGTTTACAGAGAAAAAGAAAGGTAAAGTATCAGGTCCGGAGTCCCAGATGTGTTCTCCCGTATGTTTTTAGTGTTAGTCGTCATCCTATTTATAGAGGAGACGAGTTTTATTTAACCTAATTTCAAAATAAAGCAAAAAGCCCGAGCCCATAAGCGATTCCACTCGATCGAGTGATTTAAAGCCACTCGATCGAGCAAATTAAGCTCAAACCACTCGGTCAAGTGAAATAAATACTCGATCGAGTAAACCCTAAAATGCAACTACTCGATCGAGTAGAAAAAGGAGTCGATCGAACATAATTGTACTCGATCGAGTACTTTCCCGCGCACAATTACTACTTCGCGCACGGAACTTCAAATGGCTGCCATTTCTTCGTTACTTAGGTAAACAGAGCGATTCCGGTGGCGTTGGAAAGCTAAGAGGACAAACTTTCATCTTGAGTTGGAATCACCTGAAAATCAATTGTAGAACTTGATATATGGCTCTTCAAAGTAGGAACTAGCAATTTGAAGTTCTTCTTTTGCTCGCCTAGCTATCTTACTTCTTTGCGCATCTCAAGACAGCTACATTCCCACTCCAAATTCACTCTTCCTCCAAATGCATGCTAAACGGACGGTAAAAGGCTCGATTTCACTATTTTTTGGTCCATTCCTGCAAATAGAACAAAATAAACCAAAGTAGCATATTCGGGGCATTTCATAGCATAAAACTACGATAATAGCATAGAAATACGTGCATAAAAAGGCCAAAAAGGACTATATAAAATGCACGTATCAAATCTCCCCAAACCAAACCTTTACTCGTCCTCGAGTAAACTAAATGCAAACTAATGGAACGGAAAAGATAACTCAGAGCTAGCTACAAATGCCCACTCAAACCAGTTTAATGCAAGCAAACTAACACTTATAGCAAAGCAGTCAAATGCAAACGAGTTATAGGATGTCTATAAAATAGCTGAACCGTCGACCTTGCAAGACCTTTAAAAATGGACTCTCACGGGTCACTCTTCTCTCATGAAGCAAAGGGTGAACATATATATGTAAGAGAGAAAGAAAAATAGTCGTTCACCTAGACTACGACCCACATAAACATGCATGCAACTAATATGATAGACAATTCTAGCTACCGTATATACATTCCAACCAAACAAGGTCCTGTCACAGCCGAGGGCTTACAAAAATATGGTAAAGTGAGGCAATGGGTAAGAAAAGGCAAAACATTTATGGGAATGTGGAGGTATAGGCGGCCAAGCTAGTACCTAAACAAAACCATATAACAACATCCATTTCCAACTCAATTATGAATTAAGCACATATGCCCTTCATTTGGCACAAAACTCACCAAACCGAACTGAAAATACTCCTCAATAAATGTAAATAAAGCATAGGAGCGAAACCATCAACAATCTTTTTTTTCTTTTCTTTTTTCTTTTCTTTTTTTCTTTTCTTTCATCACGTCTTTTTCTCTTTTTTTCGAATTTTTTTCTTTTTCACGTTATTTTTTTCCTTTTTTTTTAATCCTCCTTTTCTTCATTAAATACCAACTCCAAATCAATGGATATAAGCCAAACTTGGCACAATAAATTATATACCGCAAAACAACCTAAACTAGCTTGACAGGGCAGGCTAAATTTGGATGTAGTTAAGGGTCAACAGGCAAATTTGGCTAATGTGGAGTTAAATGGGTAAAAATGAAAGAAAGGGAAATTGTAAGCACCTCCCTGCATGTGACACCAACCACTAACCCGAATGTATGCAGGGAAAAAGCAATTGAATTTCATATACGTGCAAATTGATGAACATGCTATGCAAGGAGTAACTACTCACAATCCTACATGAAACTGGTCATAAATGATACCAGTTTATACGGCTCTAATTCCTTAGAAATTATAAGTAGGTTGCCAAAATTTCAAATCAAGTCTATTCGTTCAGCTAAATTTGAACATAAACTTGTAGGTATGCAAAAAGACAAAGCTAAAAAGATAATTAGTTTTTGCAAGGCTTAAGCAAAAAGACAATTGCAGTGCAATTTCATCATTGAAATCTACCGTTTCGACTCAACCTACATGCTAAAATAAACGTGAAATTTTTTTTGAATTTTTTCTAATTTTTCAATTTTTATGAGATTTTTTTTTTGAATTTTATGGAAATAACAATGCAATACATACAGAAATTAAACGTGATAACAGAAATGCAATAAAAACAACATGTAGACACAGATATGGATGCATAACCTCCCCAAACCAAACCGTACAATGCCCTCATTGTACCCAAAAATAAGGAAGGAAAATGCAAACTAAAAAGGAGAGAGTGGAGATACGGAAAACTCACAAAAATACGCGAAGTAGGGGACCTCCCCAAACCAGCCAGCAACGTGGGAGGTTGCTAATAGCTGCAGAACGTCGTCACAAGAAGCTAATCCAAGCAAAAGGCATCCAAAGGCACTCGATCAAGAGAGAATGATACTCGATCGAATGAACTGGGCATACTAAACTGCTCGATCGAAGAAGAATAGTGGTCGATCGAGTTGTTTCTCCTTGGCAGGTACTCGATCGAGTAGCATAAATGCTCGATCGAGTAGATTCAGCAGCAAAAGGGTTCGATCGAGTATAAAAAGTACTCGATCGAGCCATCCTTGATAAATTCCTGCAAAGATACAATAAAAACAGCCCGCAAAACTAACAGAACAAGCTTAGCCAAATAGTCTATGGTATGAAAACCAATTATTACACACAACTGAAAAGAAATGAAATATTCGAAAAACAATTGAAAATAAAATCTCCGGGTTGCCTCCCGGGTAGTGTTAGCTTCAGACAGGTCCCAGCTCGACCTTCTTTTCTTCAATAGATGCTCCAGTCAGTCAGAATCAAAGCAACTCAAAGCTCTTAACAGTAGATCATATAACTGCGCGTGTGCTACACAAGAGCATAAGTAGCACCAAAGTATAATAGCGACATAGGAAAATACCATGTATAAATGCTTAAGTCTAACAAATTTCCTATGAGAGCTCCTAAATTTGTCAACAAAATAAAGGAGCTCGGGAGTAATTATCAGTAATCTAGGGTGCCAATTCAGGTTGACAAACTTCTGACGACAAGTACGGTGAAAAACTGTTAATTTAATCGTCCAGCTAGGAGGGGGTATAGTATTGAAATACGAAGCATAAGTCAAATGAGGCAATGTACTGTTTAAAAAAACAGTAATATAATTATTGTTAACTACCTCAGGTGGGTTGCTCTCACAGTCGGAATCATTGACAAAGGAAAATATTACCTCTTTCGTGCTAGGAGCAATCACCGACTCAGCTACCTTCTCGTCACCCTCCTTAGTGGAATCCGTCCCGTAAATCGCAGCCTCAAGCGCATCCAGCTCAGCTTTGAAAAGGGGAGATTCACCGTATCCATTGTCTTCATAAAAATCGTCACCCAAAACAAACCCAAATGACGTTTCATTGCTCTCTCTGGCTAAACTACTCGATCGAGCAGCTATGGAACTCGATCGAGAGGCTTCTTCACACAAACCATTCGATCGAGCGGTTAAATCTACTCGATCGACTTCCTCATCATAGAATTTACTTGATCGAGCAATGTGGACTGTTCGATCGAGTGGGTTAGGCTGGACCGTGGTGAAGTGCTTGAGAAAAGCTTCATCTTCATTATCACCTTCAATTTCTGAGTCATAAATGTCTTCATCATCACTAGACAACTCGGGTCTTTCATGGGAAAGACTACTGACAGGAAATACAGCATATTCCGTCTCTGAGTCGCTAGAATCCAACTCGGCAACTAATTGAGCTACTTGAGATTCAAGTAGCTTGAGGTGAGCTTCCCTAGATTTATCACTTTCTTGCATTTGAAGCATAAGTGCTTTTACCATAGACTTCAATTCGGCAGCCCCTTCATTCTCTTCAACGGGAGGAAGGGTTTGTTGTTGCGGTGGCCAGACAAAGGGAGGCTTGTGATAGCCTCGTTGATAAGGTAGATATGGCGGCACAACTACAGCGGAATGGCTAGCTTGTCTACGGTGCTTGAACGCGTAGACCTCGTCGTTCTCTGCCATGCAAAAGGCTGCATTGTGCCCAGCAGCACCACATCTCCCGCAGTAAATCACCTGTTGCGCCATATAATGGAACATAGGTGACGGGTCAAAGGTACTCAAGCCTTCCCTTTGACGATCTTTTACCTAGAACTGTCTAGGTAGCACCTGTAGGACCTATCAAAACAGCACTAAACAAAAAGATTAGAACGGCCTCAAGAGAAAAATCTCTTGAGGCTAAAGACAGACAAAATTAAACAAATAAATACAGTAGTTGCCTCCCCGGCAACGGCGCCAAAATTTGATACCGTCGTTTCAGTACCAAAAATAAATACCTAGATACTACTATCAGAAGTCAACGGTAAGTAGAGTCGATCTCCACAGGGAGGCGGTCACTATCTACTTGTCTATTCGGTCTGTCTAAAGTCACCAGAAGGGGGTTTGAATTGATTTAACTAAACTACTGAGATTAAGGCAAGAGGAAATAAAAAGAGAGATTAACAATAAGAAAAAGGGAACTACGATGTCAGTTCATCAATGAATGTCAATTAATTGCAGTTAAGGTCACAGATTAGTCGATGTGTCGGTCTAAGGGGCAATGAATATCTCCTTCCGGTCTTAATTCGCCCTAAAATACTATTAGCTTAGCTTCCGCCCTCACTAAAGCATTCTATTGTTCATTGCGGGTCTCACCCCTTCCAACCTTCCGGTCCAGGTCAAGGCTTACCAAAATTAAAAAGGCTAATTGCATTGATTCAATCAGCAAGATACAATTATAAGCAGTGATTAACAACATAGACATAACAACAACGACAAATCTATGAACTAATTAGCAATTAACATTCATTCATCGAATCCCCTAATCCTAGCAGAGAGAATTAGCTAGACATAATGAAGGGAAGAACAGAAATAAAGGGAAAAATAAACATAAACATAAATAAAGGAGAAAAGGGAAAGAGAGAAAGTTACAGTAAATCCGGAAAAATGTGGAAAGAATGTTTACAGAGAAAAAGATAGGTAAAGTATCAGGTCCGGAGTCCCAGATGTGTTCTCCCGTATGTTTTTAGTGTTAGTTGTCATCCTATTTATAGAGGAGACGAGTTTTATTTAACCTAATTACAAAATAAAGCAAAAAGCCAGAGCCCATAAGCGATTCCACTCGATCGAGTGATTTAAAGCCACTCGATCGAGCAAAATTAAGCTCAAACCACTCGGTCGAGTGAAATAAATACTCGATCGAGTAAACCCTAAAATGAAACTACTCGATCGAGTAGAAAAAGGAGTCGATCGAACATAATTGTACTCGATCGAGTACTTTCCAGCGCACAATTCCTGCTTCGCGCACTGAACTTCAAACGGCTGCCATTTCTTTGTTACTTGGGCAAACAGGGTGATTCCGATGGCGTTGAAAATCTAAGAGGACAAACTTTCATATCCAATTAGAATCACCTGAAAATAAGTTGTAGAACTAAAGATATGGCTCTTCAAAGTAGGCACTAGCAATTTGAAGTTCTTCCTTTGCTCGCCTAGCTATCTTACTTCTTTGCGCATCTCAAGACAGCTACATTCCCGCTCCAAATTCACTCTTCCTCCAAATTCATGCTAAACGGACGATAAAAGGCTCGATTTCACTATTTTCTGGTCAATTCCTGCAAATAGAACAAAACAAACCAAAGTAGCATATTCGGGGCATTTCATAGCATAAAACTACGATAACAGCATAGAAATACGTGCATAAAAAGGCCAAAAAGGACTCAATAAAATGCGCGTATCACCCAGCTCTAGAACAGAAACATAAAGTGCTGCACCTCTTCCAGAGGACGCAGCAGATGATGCGCCTGTTCTGGGTTGGTCTCTAGCTCTCTGCCCCTGAACTATTTCTCGCTTTGACGTAGCTCCTAATTACGATTTAAATCAACTACTATTCATATTATCACTTCTAATCTGATGGATTTTTATATTTTAATTCCAATTTTATTTTTTTCTTCTATTTTATTCCTCGAAATCCCGTCTTCGAGCGTGCTTTTGACATAGATAAAATAAAGTTTGTAATTTTAATATTGTAATTCATCTACCGTTATTATTATTATGTATGATCTAATTGTATGGCATTCACATGTATTGAATCTAACATTTTACTTCGACCAAATTGTTTGCTAAAACACGTGTTAACCGACATAGTCTAATTTCACATGCTAGGATTAATCCATCTTTGTTGCATTACATGCATTACATCGACAACATATCAAATCTGAACAATTTCCCTAATCATTAGTAGAGGCCGCTATCGAGGCGGGCGGGATTAGATGTTCGAATTAAAGAACTTTCTAAACGTACCCTCACCCCTTACTCCTGTTATCTCTGGACATCCGTGTCCATTGGCATCTCGAGAGTCATTCTAGACATAGAATGTTAAGGGTAACGAGTTCTTAGTGTTCATGTCATTACTTTGTGTCTTAACATGGCATGAGGTATTCGAACGGTTTCCATTTTTTCCACAATAAATTGGTGGCGACTCCACAAATGCAGACTTATTCAACCTTTCACCGGTTTAAATGCCTCACCAATCGGTAACAGCCCATAACGTGCTTTGGCAAACCAAGGTTCCGTGGAGAAGTGCCGCCACCTCAAAACCTGACAAACGCGCGGGTGCGCGCGGCGCGGGTGGCCCATGTCCACAATTTGTCCCCCTTATTCCGAAATTACCCCTCTCATTTCTCACCCTCAAAAAAAAGTCAACTAATTAAAACCTCCTTAAACCCAAACCAAACCCTAGATTTCAACCAACCGCTCCACATGTGTCCCAACAACTATTCCCATTGTTCGGCGACGAAAAAGGAGAAGAGGATGAGAGTGGTCAACGGCAGGGCGGGTTGATGGCGCGGCAGGTTTCTCGACGGTACTGGGATGAGTTAACGACGCAGCGGAAGGGAAGGGGGTGGTCGACGGTGTAGGGTGTTCGTCGGATCTAAGGGAATGGGTCTTCGGGGCAGGTGGATGGGTCGTCGGGATTGGATAGGGTTTATGGACGGAGAAGCGGTTGCGGAGATTAAATGAACATAAATTTATCGAGTATGGTGGATTAGGATGGTCGACGACGCATTGGTCAAGGTTGACGGCGTGGGTATCGGGGTGGTCGGCGCTGGTGGAGGAGTGGTTTAGGATGGTGAGGGGGAAGGCAGGAGGGGTGGTCGGGGATGGCATTGATGTTGGGTACGTGATTGCTGAATGTAACAATTTTTTTTTAATGATGGAAAAGAAGGACAAAGTGCGCGGGATTTAGCAATTACGGTTTTAAAATGCATAGCAGATTTGGCGAATTTTGGAAACGTGATTCCCATTAATGAAGTAAGATAATATTTCTAGGGCACAATTAAAGGCAATTGTGATTTTAATCGAAGAAGCATTGATGCGCTCAGTCTAGGAGGTGATAATGAGATGAGACAGCTCGTCAACAACTCGATATCGGCTCGCTCAAAGCTCGGATCGGCCCAAGAGGTTAACGAGTCAAGCCGAGCAAATGCTGACTCGACTCAAAAAGTTCGCAAGCAACTCGAACTTGTGTGATTAGATAAGATATTGCTCATATTTTATAAAAATATTTTATCATGATTAAATCTGATCACATATATCAAATATCTCACTGATTTGCCAAATATTTTTATACATAACCTTCGAACATTGTTATTGAAGATATCGGAAGAAAAAAAATAAACTAACAATTATATATAAACTCGGTTTGAGCTCGAGTTTGACTCAAACTCGTGTAGCTCGCAAGCTTGATAACAAGCGTATTTTTTTCAAGCTTAGGTAAAGTCGAGATCGGCTCGAGTTTTGATTCTTGAACACAAAACGAACAAAGCCAAGCTCAGGCTCGGCTCAGCTTGTAACACCCTTATGGCCCTATGTTCATCCATCTTAGTCACATAATGTTGAAATTTTCTATGAAATTAGTGTTACTATACAAATTCGATTGTTTCTGCCACTAATGCACTTAGAAGATTTGGCGCAAAAATAAAATAAAAAGTCTAATCTAAATAAAAAATAATATTTTACTTAGGGTCATACTCAAATACGTACCACCTGGAGACACCCAATTATTATCCACTTTAGAGAATTGTCTCCTTTTTATATCAATAAGAAATATTCCCTCCACTTTTCTGTTTTCTTCTCATTTTTCTAATATATGTGAGGAGTATTTTAATGAAATGGGAAGAAAACAAAAAATAGAGGGAGTATAAATAAAACTATAATAGGGGGGTTGTTAAAAATACCATAATGGTAAGGATTGGCCGTATAAATCGTACACGTTAGAAAAACCGTAATACGGTTTAGTTCGGGCAATTTCTTTTTTTGGTGTAGATCATCTCACTCACACCAACCACAATATTACCAGTCGACAAGGTAAATGCATCATTGGAGTTGGGTTTGGATGGGGTTGTTTAAACAATTGAACCTGATCATTTTAATTTTTCAATCATTTCAAGTAAGGTCATATCATAATTGATCTCTGGTCAATTTCAGATGTATTGTTATTTTCAGGTATTTGTGATAATTTGACTAAAAATTAGAGAATAGGGCTTTCAAAAACCGTCTATATTTCATATAGGGTTAATTTGAGTCCTTCTGAGTAGTCTTGGATCGAGTTTTGACAGGGTTAATTGAGATTGAACAATATTTGCCTCATTACCAAGTTAGATCAGATCAATTCAAAATTTGACAGAGATTTAAATCACTCGATTTTAAGTTTTGAGTCCTCTCTCCCAATTTTAAATTTTGAGTCCTCTTTCCTAGATCTAGTGAATTTTGCAAATTCTTACAACGGCATTAGGATTGGTTACTGTAGTTTTTGCTAAACCTAGCAAAATTGATCGACTCGAATAATTCGACCGTACTTGATTGACACTTGAAGTGAGGCCCGGAGCTTAACCTGTAACGCAAATAGCCTAGATCAATATGATTTGACGCGAATGTTTATTGTTGGACACTATCCATTTTTCCTAAATAACTTGACAATAACAGGATACGAAAATGTCCCAAAATGAAATAACCCAACTTGACCCAATATGACCAGAATTCTGTCAAATCGGAAACAACCCCGATCTAAACTGAGCTGAACTACACCTAACCCAGTATATATTCGATCCGATTAACCCGTTTGCGTGCCTAGTCTAGTTTTTACCAATCCCAATTTTGTGCAATTCATCAAAACACCAACATGATCTTACAATCCCAATCAATTTCTCACCACATTCTCTCAACTCTCTTCACAACTAACAAACCCAAATCCCTAAAAGTTCCAAACTTTGTCACAGTTATGCAAAATCCACATCCCAAAATCTCTCTATTTTTTTTTTACAAATAGAAAAAGGGTAATTATAGTAACCTAAAAGTTACAGAACAAGCTAGTCGGCTAAGTTGCACTAGAAGCCAGACTAGCAAAACTAGTGAAACGAAACCAAACTTAAAGATTAGATGAACATTTATTAAAGGTAAAATTGCAAACTAGTGAAATGAAACCAAACTTAAAGATTACATAAACATTAATTAAAGGTAAAATTACAACAAAGCAATCTTGAGTAACAAGGGCAGGATGATGAAGAATAGGTTGATCACGAGCACCCTCGTCCACCTCAACAGCTTTACTAACAATTTCAAGAGGCCAACGGGACGGACGAGGTGCACTTACGCCACAAGAGCGTAGAAAGAAAAGGGGAAGAACGAGCCGAACAAGCTTGTCTTTAACGGAGAAGAATCTCTTACACCATGGTGATCGGACCCCAACCGTCCAAAGACCAACAACTCAAAGAACCAAGTAAACTGATAAGAAGGACTAGAGAGCTCACCCCAACCGATCTCCCATCCAAGAACCTCGAACGTACCCCAAGGCTAAAACAATGACTCCTATAATAGGAGACTATTAGAACATAAAAAAAAAAAAGACAGAAAATAAACCACGCCCTCCAAACCAGCCAACCACACCGGAGACCCAACTCAAACCAACTCAAATCCACTCAATCCAAAATAAAATCAAATACACCCAATTTCATCAATCCAAAGAAAGAAATGAACCCAACAATCTCCATAAAGGTCAACAAAAGATTCCCGACTGAATAAAAATCATCAAAGACACATGCATGCAACAAAATCAGAAGTTGATGGTCAAACAACAAATACACCAGGCGGATCAAAGACACCCGTATCACCAAACGACACCCATTGTCATGTCGTTAGAATCTCGATTCTATCCTACGATTCTGCGATTTTACGATCTAAAAACGCTTGACCGATCTCATATCTCACGATTCTATTATGGTTGTAGAATCTTACGATCATATTCATTTGGAAATTTCTACAGGTAGGATCATAATACGATCCTACGATCTTACGATCCTATGATCCAATTTTATGATAAAAGAATAAATTTATATTTTATATAAGAGAAAATTGTTGATTACAAACTTTAAAAACCAATTTTTTAAAACTACAGGCCTATATAATTTTTTTGTAAATTACATCCAAAATATCACTTTTCTTCTAAAATTGCGCCAAGCTGAAAATTCCGGCGAATTTTTTGAAAATGTGACCGATATACCATTGTCTTATTTTAAAGTTTACCTGGATTTCTCACCACTCCCTACCACCTTTCTCAAAAACATTTCTCAAAAATCACATAACACAAAAATCTAACAGATTTCTTACCTCTCCATATTAATATACTCTCTTCTATCATCTCTCTAAAATTACATAACATAATACTACTACTACTACTACGATTAATCTCAATATCAGTCTCTACTAAAACCTTAAACACTAATTTCCCAATAATCAATCCAACATTCTCAACAACAACAACAACAACAACAAGTATATCAATATACTTGGCCACTGCAGCCCCCGAAGGGGGTGGCTTACATGATCCATGTGGTGGTGCGGGAATGCATGGGTCCGGGGGGGATTCAACCCCCTCGTCATCAAAAAAAAAAAAAAAGTATATCAATATAGAGAAGAATAAAGACATATTACCGAAATTGAAGAACCCTAATTATTTTCAATTTGGGAAAATTGATCTGCAATGTATAAAAGATAGATGATGAAGAACACTAATTATTTTTAAGAGAAAATGGAAATAATAGAATTCAATTAAATTGATTAGGGTAGAATATGAAGAAAATTGGCGAATTGGATTAGGTAAGAATGTTGAAGTAATGGCTTGGATGGTGAAGATGGATGGCCAAGATAAACCCACAAAAAGGGTGTTTAATGGCTAATCTCACACATTCTCACCTCCCTCGCTAATCCATCCTAATTAATCATTAATTCACTATATATTTTTTTTTCTCTCATCCACTTCTCTCTAATCTAACACATTTCACTTCCATCCTCTCCCAAAAACCCCAGTAAATAAAAAACCCCAATAAACAAAAAAATCCAAAAACCCAAATAAATAAATAAAAACCCAAATAAATCACTCACTCCTCTCTTCCTCATTCACCGCCATCCACCACCACCCCACCCGACACCACCCCACCATCCACCACCACCCCACCGCCGCCGCCTTGGTATTTTTTTTAAATTTTCGTTTTTTCGATTTGGTGTTAATTTTTATGTTGAGTCGTTTTTTTATTCCTTATTTTTATTTTATTTTATTTTATTTATATATGTATTCTCATATTTTATTTAATTTCTCAAATCTCGACTTTTTATACATTTTTTTAAAAGATTTTGGGTTTTCAAATTTCGTTTTTATTTTTTAAGATTCTTTTATTTTTGATCTTAGATCTACAAAAATAAATATCATATAATATGTTGATTTTAATCTTAAATCTACTAGACAAGAAATAGATTTTTGAAAAAATAATCGTATTATCTTGTTTGTGGTGGTAGTTTAGTGGTAATTGTTTTTTTTTTTTTGAAAGTGTTTAGTGGTAATTGTTGGTAGGGGTAGTTGGTGGTGATTGTTGTTGGTGGTTGAGACTAAAGTTACACACGTCCTCTATTAAAGTTGCACACTGCATGTATTAAAGTTATACACACGATACATTAAAGTTATCATAATTCAAAATTTATATAAAAATGACTTAAAATGACTAAAGTTACACCGTCATGGACTAAAGTTACACGGTCATGGACTAAAGTTATACTAGAACTAAAATTTTATTAACTTGTCTTAAAATTAAAAAAAATCAATTAATTTACCAAAAAGACTAAATTTACACTATTATGGACTAAAGTTACACTGTCTGTGAACTAAAGTTACACTCAGAAAAAACTAGAGTTACATAAACTCAAAATAATGTATAAAATGGAGTATACTATTGAAGTTATAGTATTAAGGACTAAAGTTACACCCTTAAAGAACTAGAGTTACATGATTTTGAAAATATAAATTTTATTATATAATTTTAAGTCAATATTGTGTAACTTTAGTCCATATGTGTAACTTTAGTCCAAAATTGTGTAACTTTAGTCCATATTTGTGTAACTTTAGTCCAAAATTAATTAGAATTTGTTAAATTTTAAGATAAGTTTATATAATTTGTCCTACTGTAACTTTAGTTCTTTTTGTATAACTTTAGTCCAAAATTGTGTAACTTTAGTCCAAAATTAATTAGAATTTATTTAATTTTAAGACAAGTTTATATAATTTGTCCTACTGTAATTTTAGTCCTTTTTGTATAATTTTAGTACAAAATTATACTCCCTCCGATCCAGACAGATGTAAACATAAGCAAAAAGTGGTTATTTAAGAAAAAGTAAAAAAGTGAGGGGTAAAGTAGGAAATATTGATTGGGACCACATGAGTTTAGGTGGATTAAATAAATAATTGGTGAGTGGGTGTGTGGGTGGTAAAGTTGTAAATATTTAGTGGATGTAAGGGTAATTTAGTTATTTTTCATGTCAAATATAGTATGTTACCATTGGTGTGGTTCATCCATTTTAGGTAAGTGTTACCATCTGTCTGGATCGGAGGGAGTATAACTTTAGTACAAAATTGTGCAACTTTAGTCTCAAAAAAGAGAAATGAGAAGAATAAGAGCTTTAGTATTTTAAGGGTATAACTTTAGTCATAAATAGTACAAAGTTTATGTAACTTTGATATTGTAAGAGTGCAACTTTAGTCGTAGATAGTGTAACTTTAGTCACAAATAGTGCAACTTTAGTCGTGTAGTCTATTTTTTACATACTTCATATTTAGTAGATTTGAAAAAAAAAAAAAAAAAAAAAAAAAAAAAAAAAAACTACATCTGAGAAAAACTTTAGATGAGGAAAATTTAAAATTAATATAATCAAATTCACATTTTATAACTCCAATGGTTGTATAACTTGAATTCATACAATGTACTCCCTCCACATCTTATTGTTCTACCCATTTGCTTTTTTAGAGATCAACTTTTAGAAACTTTGACCATTAATAAATTATGAACTATAATATTTCATAACATGATTTTTACATGGTTAACTTTGTTATAAAAAATTCTTTCAAAAAAATTATTTTCATCCCCAAAAAAATACATTTAAATGGATAAAACGATGGTCAAAGTACCGTCTAGGAGAC
Source organism: Silene latifolia (assembly GCF_048544455.1). Lineage (NCBI taxonomy): Eukaryota > Viridiplantae > Streptophyta > Magnoliopsida > Caryophyllales > Caryophyllaceae > Silene > Silene latifolia. The sequence goes on from NC_133528.1 coordinate 28,118,917, forward strand.
CGTGTATAAAGCAAATGGGTAGAACAATAAGATGTGGATAGAGTATAACTTTAGATAATAGTATAACTTTATTTTGAATTTTAAATTTTATATAATTTTAGCACAAAATAAATGTAGCTAAAAAAATGAATAGTGTAACTTTAATGTTAAAAGGGTATAACTTTAGTCGTAAATAGTGTAACTTTAATAGATTTAAGATTCAATCAATAAATTATATATATAAATAAAATAAGATCTGAAAAAAAATTAACAAAGATTTGAAAAATAACAAAGATCGAAACTAAAAATTAGAAAATAAAAACAACAAAGATCAAAATTAAAACAGAATTGAAAAATTAAACCGAAAACAATAACAACAACAACCAGCCTCGACAAAACGAGATCTGGAAAATACTCCCTCCTAGTCGGTGTTTCTTCCCCTTTGATGTGGGCACAAGATTTTAGGAGAATGATTAAAGAATAAATAAAGGAAGATGGTGGGTTTGGGAATTGGAGAGAGGAATGAATAATTAGAAATTAAATAAGGAATTGTGAGTAAGGTGGGATTTGGTGATAGGAGAGAGAGAGAGAGAGAGAGAGAGATGAATAAAATAAGAGTAAAAGTTAGGTGGGGTTTGGTGATAGAAGAGATGGATGAATAAAATAAGAGTAAAAGTTTCCAAAATAAGAAAGGGAAAGAAAACCTGAATAATTCGTTTAAGGAAATAGGGAAGAAAATAGTGAATAGGAAGGAGTATATAACAAGACAAATCATTAAAAAAAAACAACAACAACACGACAACACCCACAACCAACCACAAAAAAAAAAAGAAATATGAAAAAGAAAGAAGAAGGTGGGGGAGACGGAGTGAGTGGTGCGACACGACAACACCAGCACAACTAACACCTCTATCGACAACAACAGCCACCACACACACCACACAAAAAATCAATCAGATCTAAAAAAAAACGAAGTGTGTCCTTGTCGTCGTGGGTGGTTCAAGACAGGCGTGGGTCGTGGGGAGTGGTAATAGAGAGAGGAAGGAGGACAGATGGTGGACGGCTGGTATTGGTGGTCGTTGACGGAGGGTAGTCATGGTAGTGTGGGGTGTTGTTGTGGTAGATCTGAAAATACAAAAGAAAAACGGGAGTAGTGGCTGGTGGTTGACGCGGATGGGGTTGTTTTGGGGTTCTCGGGGTGGCGGAAGAAGGGGTGGCTGAAGATGGTGGCAGAGGCGGTGGTGACGAAAGGCGAGAGGAAGGAGGAGGAAGGATGGGGAAGGTTTTGTTTTTCATTTGTTTTGGTTTTTGATTTCTTTTGATTTCTTTTGATTTTTTTGTTTTTCAAAGAAAAATGAGAGAGAATGATAGAAATGGGAGAGATTAATGATTAGTGCGGGAGTGAGTAAGGAGATGGGGATTAGAATGGGGGAGATTACAAATGATTAGGAAGGGAGATTAGGGAGATTTATTTGTGGCCCTTCATTGAGATGTAATCTCATCCCTCCATCCCCTTCATTCAAAGGCTCTTATAAGGACTTAGGAACTCAATGGATGCTAGGGACTTACTAGAACTTCCAAGATTATGACAAATATATTATGTAATATTTTTAATATCAAAGCTATATTTTACATAAAAGAATTATTTGATTATCAATCTAACCAAAAAGTATAATGCAAAACATTTAGAAACTTAGATATTTCGATTCGTAGCGAAAAATGCTTTCATTTGAGTATAAATTTCGTATTATTTACTACTTACTCCTTTCCATGGAATTGTTTACATTTACTTTTTGTACAAATATTAAGAAAATGGGATATCTCTACTTTTCATATGTTTACTTACACAACTACTCTCATGTAAGCCCCTCATATTTTGGCACCTACCCACCGAAAGGTATAAAAGTAGACAAGAGTATGTGGGTCATTTAATTGATCAAAGAATATATTCATATATAGAAACGTAGACAGTCAAGCACAACGGCGTAAAATAGAAAACGTAAACAATTCAATGGTATGAACGAAGTATAGTATTTTCTCATATTTTGATTATGATAACAGATGGTGTGCTTTTTAATATGTTATTTGTCCCACATTGTAAGATTAACTTTAGGTGGATAATCCTATGATTATAAATAGTAGTCATCTTTGAAACTTAGGTATCAAGCAAAAATCTTTTGAGTCTCTTAAGTATTGTCTTAGATAACTCTTAAAAGTTTGTATTATTAAAAATTAATTAATTAATTAATTTAAGAAAGTATCCTAAATAATATTTTTGATATAAAAAATATAGTGGGAAATGTTTTACCTATTATTATAGTTAAAATATAATATATATTTCCTATATTATATTCAATATTCATAAAAATTACAAAAATAATATAATTAGATTAGATTAATGGTAAAAAAATGCTTTATTAGAGTATAAATTTCATAGTATTTGCACATATTTTAATTATGATAAAAAAATATAAAAAAAATGTACGGATATTAATAGATGGTATATAACTATTATATTACATATATTGAAGTAGCAATTTCCCGTATTTAAAATTTAAGCGATGTCGAACTAGGTGCGAAAAAGATGGTGTATTTCTTAGTATGTTATTTTTACCACATTGAAAAATAAAGCAGGTGTAGTGAATACATTACATATAAATAGTAGAATTGTCCCATATCAAATTATTAATATAAGATGGGATGATTCTATGATTATAAATAGGAGACATCATTGGAATTTAGGTATCAACCCAATGTCTTTTGAGTCTTTTAAGTATTGTCTTATAGAGCTCTTAAGAGTTTGTATCATTCTCTTCACAATATGATACTCCCTCCAGCTTGCGGTTTTCTTCACATTTCATTATAATACTCCTCACATATATTAGAGAAACGGGAAGAAAATTAAAAGCCAGAGGGAGTATAATTTTCTATATTATATTCTAAGTGACGATGTTTATAATTTTTATTTTGGTTTTTTGTCAAAAACTACCTTACATTTAAGGGTCTTTGTAAAATAACTACCTTATACTTTTTTTTTTGTAAAATGCTACCTTTTATAATTTTGATTTGTATTTTTAGTACCTATTGTAATATTCCGGCAAAAAAAGTCAAATCTCCGGGATTGACTCACACTCACACGTGAGAACTTCTTTATATCCCTCCTTCCCCTGCAACTTTACCTCATATTTCCTCTCTTTTTTACCTTCCTCTTTCTCCCTCTTATTTCATTTTACATCTTTCTCTTTAAATCTTCTCTCTATTTCTCTCTCTTTCCCATTTTTAGGGTTAAAACAATTTCATCAATCTTCTAATGTCAAGTGGGTCTTCCAACATGGGCAAGAAGGCTTACTCAAGGATGGAATGCTATTGTGGCTCCTTTGCTACCATCCAAACTTTATGGACGCACCTCAATCCCGGACGACGATTTGCCGCTTGCCCTTACTATGACTATGATTCACAATCTCGTAATTGCATATTTTTCTCATGGGTTGATGAAGATATGACTGTTTGGCAAACAAAGGTAATTAACAACTTATTGAGTGAGAATAGAACTCTAAAAAATGATATGAATGAAATGGTTAAAGATAGGAAAGCTTTTGAGGAGAATTTGTCAAGGCTTGAATCCAAGTGCAATGGCAATTCTAAAGACTTGGAGATATTGAAGAAGGAGATGAAGAAGTACAAATTACTCATTGTAGCAGTTGTTGTTTTCGTTGTAGTTTGGAAAATTGTTTAGATTTCCTGCTTTTTAGAGTTGTTTTATGTTGGTGTACTTTTCAGAACTTGTTATTTAGATGGCTTTAAGTTGTATGGAAAACTTGTTACAATTGAAAAGAGACATTCTATTTGCCTTAAAATTGTACCTTACATTGCATTAAAACTGTCTTACAAAAGATGGCAAATCTATTTGCCTGAAATATTCAATCTTACATTACAAAAGATGGCAATGTATTTGCCTCACAAAAGGTGACATGCTACAACTTGTCCAAAACATACAGCTTATGCAAAACATACAGCTTATGCAAAACATACAACTTGTCCAAAAGATACATCAGAAACATCAAATCTAGCTTCCCTTGTTATGGAGGACCTTGGCTTAATCAAATTTGGCTTCCATGTGGAGGACCTTGGCTTAACTGCACAACCTCCAATGTAGAAAATATCAAACAAATGCATTAGTTACTGTAAATATTGTATGAATGGGATACATTAGTGCTTTTAATGAGTGGCGCCTTACTTGTGATTGTTGGTCTGACCATTGTTGTTTCTTGGTCTGACCATTGGTGGGTTTTTACACCCTTTTTTGTTGTGCCCTTTGTTGCCACAATTTCCACATGTTTTCTTTGCTCCCTTCTTCTTCACAGTTTTCCTTGTTCCTTCTGCTTCACCAGCTTCTCTTCTCCTTTTTTTTAAGGCTTGGCTTTCCTGGGATTTTTCTGTAAGCAGGTGGCTCTGGTTGTGGGTGATCTGTTTTCTCCCACTGTTTTGGACCAGGGAGAGCCTTGATAAAATGAGAGTAGGCTTTTACATACACCTCCTTTGAGTATGCTTCATGAACACAAATTTTTGGATCCCCCCTTCTCTTCTTAATGCAGGCATATGCATGTACACAAGGGATCCCAGTTAAATCCCATTTGAAGCAATTACATGTTCTTTTCTCCAAGTCAATAATCCATCTGTCCAAGTTGTACTCCACCTCATATTCATGAGGGCCTGATTGTTCAGTCCTACAGTGTCTATATTCCTTCTCAGCAATTCCTAGTTGCTTAATAACAGATGGCATTGAGTTTCCCTCAAGTTTTGCTACTCTCTCACTCTTTGACCAGATTCTAGTCATATTATACCTCCTTATCCACTCTAGCAACTCAAGGACAGGCTTATCCTTACACTTTCTGAGTACATTATTGAAACTCTCACAACAATTATTTAACATCATACCAGACTTACACTTAGTGCTAAAAGCAGGCCTGGCCCAATGCTTAGTGGGTATTAAGTTCAGGTAAGTGAAACCAGGAACTGACATCTCTTTCATCTCTGCCATATACTTCTCAAACTCCTCCTGCAAAGTTTAAACAGTATAAGTATTAGCCACTACCATATATGATAATTGTAGTGTGTATAAGTATAGTTTATTACCTTTGTATAGGTCTTGCAATCTTCCAAAAGCATTGCTTAAATGCTTCACTTGGAAATGACAATTTGAAATTAGTCCAAATGTGTCTACAGCAAAATCTAATCTCAGCATATGTGACAACCTTGTTGAATGCCTCAAGCAAACCCTAACACATACACAAATAAAAGTAAGTGGCTTGGCTAAGCAAATGATATATTTTAATAGAGATAAAAATAGAATGGTAGAGATAGAGAGAGAAAAGGAAGAGAAAACCTAGCATTCAACGCAAATACAGAAAACACAAAAAACATGACAGCCGCCAAATCTTCATCGTTGCAATCAACAAATTCAAACAAAAATCAAAACAAAAATCAAAGCAATGGTAATAAATTTACTCTTCTTTCTACTACCGATTCTGAAGATTTCCCTGCTCTTACTCGTAATGTTGGACCGTCAAGCCAAGATAATCGTAAAGAGAAGAGTATGGGGTCAATTGTGGGTATTCCTCCTCTAAATTTAGAAACTTTAGTTGAAGATGTCGAAGAAGAAGAGGAGGAGGACGCTGAAGTGGAGGATACTACTGGTACTGATACTGTGGTGCAGCCTGTTGTCAGGGAGGAACCAGTGAAGATGTTGCAGTTCACAGAAGCAGAGGTTAAAGTTGAACTTGAATATTGGCGTAACTCTGTTTATTGTTTCATCCTCGGTGCTAATCCTCCTTGGGAGATTGTGGACGGTTTTATAAGGCGGCTCTGGGTTAACCATCAGGTAGATAAGATATCCTTCTTACCTAATGGTGTTTTCCTTGTCCGTTTTAAGAATCGTGCTGCAAGAGATGCAGTTCTCAGGCAGGGTCACTTTCTCTTTGATAATAAACCTCTTATCGTTAAACCCTGGTCTCCTGATGTTGAACTCGTAAAACATGATGTGAAAACTGTTCCGGTGTGGGTAAAGCTTCACAATTTACCTTTGAAATTTTGGGGGAAAGGGATTTCTCGAATCTCAGGACTCATTGGTAAATTTATTAAGTGTGACCCTGCTACTGAGGACAAAACCAGATTGGGGTATGCTAGAGTAATGATTGAAGTAGGTTTTGGTGACAATATTGTTGAAAAGGTTCAGTTTTTGGATGAGCATGGTAATTTACTGAGTATTGAGGTTGAATTTGAGTGGAAACCATTAGTGTGTAATGGATGCAAAGGAGTAGGGCATGCTGAAAATGAGTGCAGGAAAAGTAAAAAAGCCCCTCCTAAGGCAGTCCCACCACCTAAGAAAAACCCCACTCAAGTTTGGAGACCAAAGATTGTTGTTCAACCAGTTACTCAACAGAAGACTGCTACTCAACTGAGTAAGGGAAAAGGGCCAATGGTAGAAACTGAAGATATGACTACTCTACCTATAGATATCCCTCTACAAACTCCTGTTGTGTGGCATAGGTCTGGCAAATATTCTATGGGATATACTCCTGCTCGACCAATCATGAGATTGGCCAGGCAAGAGGTGACGGATGGAGCCTATACAGTGCATAAATTTGGTCAAGTTACGTTCATGGAAGCCTTGAACAATTCTTCTACACCCAAGGAAGGGATTGGGATAAGTGGTAGTGTTCCTCACCAATTGGTGGGGAATGTATAATCTCGGCTTCTGGAATGTTAGGGGTCTTAACAAACCTACTAAACAAAGATATGTCAAGTGGTTTATGCATAGAAATCAGGTTGGTTTGTTTGGACTCCTTGAGACTAAGGTGAAAGCCTTGTCTCAGAATAGTTTAAATAGCATTCTTATGGATGGTTGGAGCTTAACAACAAATAATAGTTGCCATAAGGGGGGAAGAGTATGGGTCTTGTGGAATCCTGCTGTGTTTAATATTGATTTTTTTGACTACTCTCCTCAATGCATAAATATGAAAGTTACTGAATTAGCCACAAGTACTACCTTTTGTGTTTCAATGGTGTATGCCTTCAATGACTTAAATGGAAGGAAGAGTCTTTGGGATCAACTAGTCCAATTTGCTGCCACTGTCCATGAGCCTTGGTTGATTTGTGGAGACTTTAATTGTGTGTTATCTTATGCTGAGAGACTAGGGGGTACTACTTGTGATCAGGAGATTGATGATTTTGAATCGTTTAACTTGTTGTGGTCGACTGATGCCCCAAACAATGGGTTCCTTTTTCACTTGGAATAACAAACAAGGAATAGAGTCCAGGAGATATAGCAGATTAGATAGGGCTCTTATTAATGCTGAATGGAGTCAGAGTATGCCTGATGTTTATGCTAACTTCCTGCCTGAAGGTATCTTTGATCATACCCCTTGTATCATTAAAAGCAAGAGCCAGGGTCTGAGGTCCAAGAAGCCATTCAAGTATTTTAATATGTGGGGTAAAGCACCACAGTACCCCTCTCATCTTGCTGAATGGTGGGAGTTTCAAACTCAGGGTACTAAAATGTATAAGTTAGTTAGCAAGCTTAAGAATCTCAAGCATCATTTCAGGAGATATAATAGAGAGCACTTTTCTGATATTGAGAATAGTACTGGGATTGCTTTAAAGAACCTTGAATACATTCAAATGCAGATTGCAAGTAATCCTGGGGATGTCTTCTGGATGGAAAAGGAGCAAGCTGCTAGTCTGGAATACAAAGAGCTTTTGGATGCTTCTAATCAGTTTTTAAGTCAAAAGGCTAAGACAACTTGGGTTAAAGATGGGGACTGCAATTCTAAATATTTCCATGGGGTGATTAAAAGTAAATTTTTGAGAAATCAAGTCCTCTATATTAAAGACATGATGGGTGAGGAATGTGATGATCCTCAGAGTATCCAGGATGCTTTCCTACATTACTATAAGCATCTTTTGGGTACTGAAGTGAAAACTACTCCTGTCAATTCTCTCATCATAAGGAAGGGTAATGTTTGCTCAGAGAATCATAGGGATATTTTACTGAAGCCTGTTACTAAGCAGGAAATTAAAGAAGCTATTTTTTCTATCCCTGAGCATAAGGCAGCTGGCCCTGATGGGTTTTCCAGTGGTTTTTATAAAGATTCCTGGAGCATCATTGGAGATGAAGTTTGTGAAGCTGTATTGGATGTGTTTAGGTCGGGAAAAATTCTCAAGCAATTGAATTCAACTATTCTTACTCTCATACCTAAATGCACTGTTCCTACTCATGTCACCCAATTTAGGCCCATTGCATGTTGCAATGTCCTTTATAAGTGCATATCCAAGATCTTGTGTAATAGGCTTGCTGGTGTTTTGCCTGACTTAGTGAGTATGAATCAAGGTGGGTTCATTAAAGGCAGAAGCATTATTGAGAATATTCTGGTGTGTCAAGACCTTGTCAGGCTCTATAATAGGCAAGCTTGCACTCCCAGATGTATGTTTAAAATGGATCTGATGAAAGCTTATGACTCAGTCAGTTGGCAATATGTTAAGGAGATCCTGGATGCTTTTATGTTTCCCCCTCAGTTCAGTAATCTGGTTATGGAGTGTATTAGCAGTCCCACCTTCTCTATTGCAGTGAATGGTGAAGTTTTTGGTTTCTTCCCTGGTAAGAGAGGACTGAGGCAAGGAGACCCAATTTCTCCTCTTCTGTTCACTCTCTGTATGGAGTACTTAACCAGAATATTGAGAGTTGCTACTGAGAAGATGAAGTTCAGCTACCATCCCTTATGCAAACAAATGAAGCTCACCCATCTCATGTTTGCAGACGACTTGTTGCTCTTTTGTAAAGGGGATGCTGCTTCTATAATGGTGTTGCTAAGAGCTTATGCTTCCTTTTCTGCTGCTTCTGGTTTAAAGATGAATGCTCGGAAATCTAATGCCTACTTTAATGGGGTAGGAAATCAACTCAAGAGAGAAATACTGAGTGTTTCTGGTTTTCAGGAAGGCACTCTTCCATTCAAATATTTAGGAGTGCCTATTACAGCAGGAAGATTAAAGAAGAGAGATTGTTCTGTGCTTATTGATAAAATTGTTGAAAGAATAAGAAGCTTAGGATCTAAGAAGCTTTCTTATGCAGGCAGGTTGGTTTTAGTCACTTCTGTTCTCTCTACCTTATATAATTACTGGGCAGCTATGTTCATATTGCCAAAAGGGGTGTTGGAAAGAGTTGATGCAATCTGCAGGAATTTTCTATGGGAAGGGAGTACTGAATACTCTAAAGCTCCTAGAATAGCTTGGACAAATGTGTGTGTGCCAAAGAAGGAAGGAGGGTTAGGCCTTAAGCAAAGTGTGGTTTGGAATGCTTCTTTAGTTGGGAAGCTTGTATGGTGGATTGTTGTTAAGCAGGATACACTTTGGGTCCAATGGATTCATCATGTTTATTTAAAAGGGCAGTCTTTCCTCTCTTATTCCCCTCATTCTGATACTAGTTGGTATTGGAAGAAAATCTGCAAGGTAAAAGAGATGTTGATAGACTGTTTTGAGGATACTGTTTGGAAGATAAGGCCTGAGGGTTTCACTGTTAAAAGTTGTTACAATTGGTTGAGAAACAAGCATGTGGATGTCTGGTGGTGTAAGACCATCTGGAATAATCTGGGTGCTCCCAAGCACGCTTTTGTTGCTTGGCTTATCACCAACAATGCCTTAATGCTTAAGAGTAAATTGTTTCAGCTGCACATTGCACCTGATAATCTTTGTTGCATCATCGATTCTGAGGAAGAAAATCATGTGCACTTATTTCATCACCGTGTGTATAGTGCTCGATTCTCGCAAGGAGTGGGTCGGTGGCTTCATTCGATCTTACTCGGATCGATATTTTGATGAAAGTTACAAGAAGTAGATGGGGTAGACTCAGGAAGAATATTTATTTGTCTTTGCTATATTTCATTCTTTGGTATGCGATGCAGTTGCAGAGGAATCAGGCCAGATTACATCATTGCATAGTGTTGCCTGCTGTTGTTATTGCTCAAGTTCAACAGGCTCTTAGAATTCGTTATTGTCTTTATAAATCTTGTAATGTGTCGAGTAAGGATAGAGCTTGGTTGATTAGAGTGCAATTAGAGTCTCATTAGCACTTTAGTGTCAACATGCTTCTACCCGAAAAATTCTCTTTGTAATGCTTGTTCTATTAATGAAAGCTTACCCTTTAGCAAAAAAACAAATGATATATTTTTTTCAAATTTTATGGCTACATTTGAATTTTACCTTTTGTATATCAGAGATGAAAGTTATGTTTTCACCAAGAGCTTGTAAATCCTTCATGAGCAACTCTAAAAACCATTTCCATGTAGCTGTATTTTTTACCTCAACAATAGCCCATGCAACCGGATATATATTACAATTGCCATCTTTTCCAACAGCTACAAGTAGCATGCCTGGGTAGGAAATAACACCCATCAACTCCAAGAATAGGTCTACAACCAGCAATAAACCCAGCTTTGCATGCCTCTAAACATACATACATTCTTTGGAAAACAGGTGGAGGCCTATCTATGTTAGTCAACTTCACAAATACTGAACTTCCCACATTAAATTTCTTGAGTGTCTCAGCATAATCCCACACTCTTTTGTATTGTTCACCAGACTCACCATAAATCATTTTCAATGCTTTATGTTTAGCATAATAAGCCTTCCCGTATGTAATATCAACCTCAAGATCAGTCATAACCTGTCTTTGAAACTTCTTAATTTTTATTGTACTATCTAGCCTCCAATAGTCTATGTACTTTTCAGCCAAATAAAGAGCACTACACTTTTTATTTCTATCCGTCCATCCACATTTATGAGCAGATCTTAAGCTCATAATTTGAAAAGTTTCCTTATCTTTCAATTTTTTTGAATGAACCTTAAAGTTGCATCTTTTGTTCTTACAGATGCAACCTGGCAACTTAGCCCTACCACTCACCCAAAGACAATCACACCTTTGTTTACAGTAAACACTCACTCTTTTACTTCCATTATGAAGCAAATAATATCCATAACCATTCTCAACTGAGTGATGCGATGCGTACATTTTATATAGACTTTTTGTACCATATTTGTACGCATCTTTATGCATATTTAGTAGTGCTTAGCTACAAATATCCCTGAATTGTCTACTTTGGTTTCTCTTGTTCTATTTGCAGGAATGAACCAAAGAGAAGCTAAATCAAGCGTAAAACATATCCCTATACATTCTTTTAGGAGATGAGTTGAGTCGGAGCTTGGAAACTACTAATTATGATGCGCAAAGCAGTAAGATAGCTAGGCGAGCGAAGGAAGAACTTCAAGTTACTAGTGCCTATTTTTAAGAGCCATATCTAGAGTTCTATAACTGATTTTCAGGTGATTCTAATTGGAGATGAAATCCTGTCCTCTTATCTTTCCAACGCCACCAGAAACGCTCTGTTTGCCCAAGTAACAAAGAAATGGTAGCCGTTTGAAGTTCAGTGCGCGAAGTAGGAATTGTGTATTGGAAACCACTCGATCGAGTATAATAGTGTTCGATCGAGTAGTTTAAGTCCTCGATCGAAATGCTTATTTTAGATTGTGTTCGATCGATTATTTTTTCTACTCGATCGAGAGGTTTTAGCTTGGAATTGTTCGATCGAGTGATATAAAGTTGCTCGATCGAGTAATTAGCTTATATACTCGGGATTTTTATTCCGTGTTAGGTTTATTTTATGTTAATAATGACTTCCCTATATAAAGGAAGTCGGGATTAGGTCATAAACACACTTTTTATCTTTCACACACTTTTACATCTCTGATCACTTCTTAATTACCGCAGTACTTTTCTCTGCCTCTTTTCTCTCCGGATTCAAACTTTGTAATCTTCTCTTTAATCTTAATTCCTTGTTTGTTCTCTTTAATTGTTCTCTTAATTTAGTTTATGCTTTATTATTATTCTTCTGCTATGTCTTCTCTTAGTTATTTCATGATTATTGTTATTGTTGTCAATCTCAAGAACATGAGTAGCTAATCTCTTTTATGTTAGGATTAGGGGATCCATGGTAGAATTGTGACGATGTAGCGAATAAGACTAGACGATTTACATGTGAGAATCTGTCCCCATAGCAATATAATTGTAACACCAATTTAGTTGAATGCATGCTTCTAAATTACACTAATCTGGTTAACTTTACTCCTGGACCGGAAGGACCTTTTCCTTATCCTTCTCACAGTAGATTGTCTAGGCTATTTGCAATTGAGTTGATTGACTACCATGGTGAACCGAAATCCTGGCATACTCTCTCTTATTTGAACACTCTTATCGTATTTTCTCACTTTTATTGCTCTCACTTTATTTCTCTTTCCCTTAACTTTTAGTAGTTTAGAAAATCAAATATAAAACCCCCAATTGTGACTTAGATAGACGGACTTACAGATAGATACCTTGCCTCCTTGTGGAGATCGACCCTACTTATCACTAGCTTCCGTTAGTATATTTAGGTTTATTTTTGGTACAGAAACGACAGTATCATGATGCCTCAATGCCTTTCTAAGTACATTGTTGGTGGGAAACTTTAATCCCAAAGACAAATTAATTGGTGTTTTGAAATCAGTGTCAGGATTAAAGGTAGGATAATTATTTACCTCAGGCTCACCCTCACCATCAGATCCATGATTGCTAGCAAGATCATCATCATCTGAAAGCAAATCTTCATCAGAGTTTATGTGAATTTCTTCACAGTTGCCTCCATCATCCTCGTCATCAGATGCCTCTAGTTGAGCTCCCTTAGTTGACAAAGACCCTAACCCTTTACTCACTGATTCTGAAACATCCTCATCAACAGCCTCAACAAACAGATCATCATCACTATCATCATCAAAGTCTCCTTCACTTAAAATGACATCTGGATCATCTGAGTCATCCTCATCATCAGTTACAGCATTTATCTCAAGTTGTTGCTCAGCTTCAAATTCTCTCTCTTGTACCTCCTCTTCTACCAAAGTCTCAACGTGTACCTCTTCTACCCTAGACTCAGCATATATATTTGGTATAGAAGGATTTTTTAACCTAAAACACTGCAGTTTTGGTGGTCTTTTAGGTAGTGTTTGAGCTGTTTTTTTGGAGTTTTTTAGAGATGTGGCTGAGGAAGTTGATGTAGGATTTTTTTTGAGTGCATTTGGTTGTAATAAAGGCTGGGTGGGTGAAGGAGGGATAGGGACCACATAAATATTCACAATACCATTCATATCCTTGGTTGTCATCAAAGAATCTATATCTTTATCACTTTCAATCCTTTTTTTGCCAGCAAAAATGCTTAGACCTGGTCTTCTATACCACATTTCATACCCCTCCTTCAATTTTAAATCATTGTTGACTATATAAAGCAAGTTGAAGTAACAAAATTCATCCTCATCCAACTTCATAAGTAGTCCACCTCCTACATATTCAATCTTGTACTTTTTTGTCACAAAATTACCACCATGATAAATCCTAAAAATTTGCCCTAAAATTCTGGTTATCCATCCTCTCCATTCAACAAATCAAGTATAATAACACAAAGCAAAAGTCAGACAACTAAAATACATGATTTTGTTGGAAAATGTGTCCTCAACAATAGTGCGATCACATGATTTAATATCATAATTAAATCTCATATTAAGAATACGTGAGGGATGATTTATTATATAATCAACTGATCGTCATTAATCGGTAATAATTGGTTGACTAGAGTTTGACATTACTGTCGTATGACGGTGGTGGTCAGTTGATCCCTTAAGGTCACACCTAAAGGACAATTCCCTTAATGGATAAAATTGATTAATTGTACGACGATACAAGGTGATCAATTCCTTAAAATTGAACAATTTACTTGTGAGAGAGAATATTGATATCTTATTGTAATGGGATTAAATAAGATTTATTTTAGTAATAAAATTGCTTTATTACTAAAATTGCTTATTGTTTGAGAAACGATAGAGATAAGAATGAATGGTTAATAATAATTACAAGATGTTGTGAATTATAACTATATGACCCATTTTATTTATATGATCAAGTATCATTGGTCAATTTGTTGTATGTAATTTAATTAATTTGTAAAATAATATTTATGAGATAAATATGCATTAAATTAATTAATAACATGTAAAGTACTACATGTGACATATTGTGTGACAAATGACAAATTGACAAAATAAAATGGTAGTCCATTTTATGGTACATGGACCGAAATGGAGGGGGGCACCATGGTGTGTGTGGTTAATTATTTTATGAGATAAAGTAGTATGCAATCATACCCTACATACTAGCTAACATACCTAATGCACTGTGAAGACAAAAAGCAAAAGGCAAAGATGCCATTTTGGCCTCTTCCCACCCGGCTCCATCTCCTCTTATGAGAACATTTTTGTTCTCATTTTTACTTGTTCATTCATTCATACATCTCTAGCATGCAAAAACTCTCATATTCTCTCCATCTCTCTAAAACAAGGTTTTTAGATTCACAAGCATTTGTTCATCCATTCTAATACCACAATAAGATTACTAGTGTAGTAATAGTAATAATATTAGAATCATTTTAAGGATACTAGTTTATTAATCTAGTTAATTAGTATACTAGTTTAAGGGACAAGTTTTGGGTGCAATCTAAGGAGGATTTCTATACTTGGAGTCTTAGGAGGATCATCCATCATATTAAGCTCAAGAACAAGTGAAGGAAGGTGACCTTACTTGTGCCCTATATTTCGAACCATCTCACAATGTAAGGGACATTGTTTTTCTTATAAATCTCTTATTTTGTTATGCATGCACTAGATCTAAAGAACAAATCATTAAGAAGTTAATTAGTTCACTATTAAAGGAGTCTAATAAGAGGTATATAAACCTAACAGATTTACCCAAATAAATAAGGCATAAGCATAAGGATGATAAATCGTCTTGAAAAGTGCAAACAGCATGTACCCAATTGAATAAAATAGTCATTACAAACATCTATTCTATTAATCGTCACTAATCTCAACAATTATTTTAAAATTAGGGTTAACTTTTCTGGTGTTTGTATACATTTTTACCACAACGTTTTCCTATCATAACACTAAGATAGTAAAATCCAAACAATTAAACACATGATTTTAAAATTCAATTGCTAATCAATTATATTCGAATAAAAAGAGGGTTTTTTGTTAAAAATTAATACCTGGCAAATGCTACAAGTGAACTCCAGCAGCTTAGGATATGGATGATGATGATCAAGACAGATGCAAGGACTTGTGATTGATTAACCCATCTTTTTACTGGTTTTGTTGAGAGAGTTGTGATGAAGGAGTGTAAATTGGTAGAGGAGGCAGTGAAAGAATGAGGGGAAATGGGGGTTTATTGTTAGGGTTAAAAGGTGAAATGCAAACAACATAAAAATAAGCTCTCACGTGTAAGTTTGAGTCAATCCCGGAGATTTGACTTTTTTTGCCGGAATATTACAATAGGTACTAAAAATACAAATCAAAATTATAAAAGGTAGCATTTTACAAAAAAAAAATATAAGGTAGTTATTTTACAAAGGCCCCTAAATATAAGGTAGTTTTTGACAAAAAAAAAACTCTTTTTATTTATATAAAAACTTATACATTTCATCTGGCAAAAAATATCTTAAAAAAAAATTATGAAAATTATATAATTAGAATCGTGGTAAAAAAAAAACTACTATCATTAGAGTATAAGTTTTATATCATTTGCACATATTTAAATTATGATAAAAAAAACGTCAGGATATTAATAGATAGTATAGTATTTGTTCATTATCAAATCGGATTGGATGTCAAATTAGGTGCGAAAAATATGGTGTACTTCTAATTATATTATTTGTCCCACATTGAAAAATAATGTAGGTGTGATAAATATAATGGGAGTAGTTGAATTATTGCACATCAGAAGATTGTCATAAGGTGAATTGTACCATATCAGAAGATTATCATAAGGTAGGGTGATCTCATGATTATAAATAAGAGTCATTATTGGAGGAACTTAGGTATAAACATAAAATCTTTTGAGTTTCTCAATCATTGTCATAATACAAACAATAACACACAATTATTAAGCACGTAATATTTATAGATGCAATTATATATTATTGATAATATAATAAGTTTATTTAAAAAAAACTATGAAAATAATATAATTAGATCGGAAAATTCACATGGTACCAACTTTTCTATTTTGCACGGGGTACCCAACTTTTTAAGTTTGTGCACATGATATCCTTGAGATTTGATTTTCAAGCACAACGCGCCCTTTTTAACGTTCTTAAAATATTCAATTGATCATAAATCATATACCAGAAATAGAAATTGACTAATTTTTTTTTTCAAATTGATTACCTCTTCGAGATCTATAAATTGATAAAACGAAAAATGATCATTCGAAAATTTAAGATCAAAGAAATGGTTGTTTTAAGATTTTCCGGTTAAAAAAAACCTATAAAGTATCAAACGACGATTTTTTTTCTCAAATCATAGATTATGATGAGATAATCATTTGTGGGAAAAAATTGGGTGATTCTGAATTCTGGTCTAGGAGTTATGCGCAATTGAGTTTTTTTATAGCGACAAAAAGGGTATGTTGTGCATGAATATCAAACATGGAGGGTATCATGTACATAAACTTAAAAAGTTGGGTACCACGTGCAAAATGGCAAAATTCGAGGGTACTACGTGATTTTTCCGTAATTAGATTTGTGGTAAAAAAAAATGCTATCATTAGAGTATTTATTTCATATAATTTACACACATTAAAAATTGTATACTTTTTAGTTAATAAATTTGTCACACATTTATATCTATATTCTATATAGTAACTATAAAACAATAACCACTATGACACGTGTCGATAGCAGGTTCTTTCTTCACTACTATTTTCCCGCCCACTTGATATCCTCTACCCATCGATATTCTTGATACGGAGTATTAGTTCCTAGATAGATTTTCAATTTCCCAATCTCACTTTCCTCGTTTTAAGATACTTTAAATCACATGCAAGAATCATTAATATACTTCCCTTAAAGAAATGATTGGCTTTAAATTTATAGAATAAAATACATAAAATGTTTTGTGATCTGTTTGTGCGCCATACTAAAACGCGATATAGAATTATATACATAAAATTATTGGATTTGTCAACCCTTAATGCAACACGGTTTATTTATATATTAAATTTGTAATAACACCTTTTATTAATTAACTAACTTTTCTTTTAAATTGGTTAGGTTATTTGTCTTAATGGGCATGTTTTACACAATATAAGTATTTTTATTGGAAAATTTTCAACACATCGGTTTTGAAAATAGAGTTTTTGAAGTTTTCTAGATATAGTTTGCTAGAAAACAAAATAAGTTAAACAAAAATCCTATCTAAAGGATATGTGACATTAATCCAATGGGTCCAGGTTTTTGACATTCGACTTTTGAATTTTATGCATTTCATGTTCGAGTTATTTTTACTATATAGTGAGGTTGAGGTTGGGTCGAATGTCAAACTATAGGCCGGACTATAAACAAGATATCAACTATCCTACTTCGATGCTTCTAATACTCTAACAAAAGATATTACTACGTAGCTTATAACATAAACCACACACTCCGTATATTTCAAAATATTTTAAAAAATGTCTTCTCTGTTTATATATTAATTATTAGGTGAGCGAATGTGATAGCTGGTGTAGTTCTTACTTACTTTATTTCGGAGTTCACTAATGAATAAACATCTTTTTCCCTCGAAAGAAAAAATTTACTGGGTGAGACGGTCTTATACTGTGACACGGTCTCATAATAATGTAAAAAAATACAACTATTTACTAGCAACAAATAAATGACTTTTTTTTAAATAAAAATGGGCCATTTTACCCGTTTTACTCTATCATTTGTGATGTTTATAATGATTAGGGATAAGTTATAAATTGATTGAGCTACCCATGAATGTTATTATGCTTTGTCTGTACCAATGAACATTCAATTTTAGAACTTATCTCAAACTCATGGTCTAATTTTGGCTGTTTTGTTACAACCAGTTCGTCTTGTTTGTGACCGTCACAAACTTGTGACTTCTCACAGCCTCCCTCCCACTTGCCCTTCCACTTGCTCCTTCTAAGAGGTCACAAGCTTGTGACAGAATAGTGTCGTTACAAATGAAAATTTGTACGTTACAAATACATCTTTTAAAAGTTCAAGCTTAGTCGATAATTCTGGAACAATAAAAACACAAAATAGAATGGTTTATTTTGTTCTCTTTATAAAAAGACTAGCGTAGATCCCGCGCGGTAAATATAGTACTTTTAATTTTTACTGTATTATTTATGGATTTTAGATTGATATCTCATGAATTTTTTATAAAAAATAATTAATTTTAAAATGAATCAAGAGAATTGAGTAATTTCATGAAATGCGTTTTTAATGAAAATATTTTAACTACCTCAAATGATTTTAATAAAAAAAATTCGTCATGAAGTTAATATAGAAGATACAGTTTATATGTATAGATTATAGTTTTATACCAATTTTGTTTTTGCTTTTTGTTAAAATATTACGGGGTATATTTTTAAGTTTAATGATAATAAGATTATTTTAAATGGAAAATTAGTTTAATAAATGAAAATAAACTTTGTTTCGATATATAAGTTTGAGCACTTTGAAGGGAAAATTTTAGAGAAATTTTATTCTCTTTAGTATATAGGAGGATAGGAGGATTATTCAAACGGATCAATGAAGTAGCAAATATGCTATATTGGCTATATGGAGTGTAAATCTTAGAGATTGTTTTATTTTGGACAACAAATGAAACTAGGATTCACACTTGTTGCTTGGACTCGAAATGGGACTCAAATTAGACTCAATTTTGGACGGAAAAAAAACAGAAGAAACAAGGTTTTAAGGGCTGTTTTGAAACACAAATTAAGCAAGCTTGATTTAGGGATACAACAAGGACTCAAAACCAACTAATTGTGACAAGAACAATGAAAGTAACCAATGATATGAATTGAGCTAGATCACGAAGCAGGCTCAAGACTTGGAATCTCGTTCAAGATCACTAAGCATGAACTAGAGTCCTCCTCAAAAAGTAATTAATGAGGAGTTTTCCGCACTAAGCAAGAAGAAAAGAAGTAAAAAACTCAGTTTTGAAACTCATAATTTTAACTCAGCATAATCTAGTTTTTACATAAGTTTAGAGCTCCTTTTATAGAGGCTCCAATCTAATCCTAGCCATACATCCAATATTACATCTAAGGGTCACAAAATGGCTGGTTGTGAGATACAAAAAACGGCACAATAAGGCCCTACAAAGCCTTACACAACTGAAAATGAAAAGGACATAAAGCATAAAGCAAAACAAAGTAAACTAATGAGACAATCATCCTTGACTCCTTATTTAATGATAGGTGAGACTTCTTGGGAGCTTCAAGGGGACCGGCCATGAGTAGTATATGAGCCATAGAGCAGCAAAAGGGTCCTTCGAGTTGGTTTGGACAATTTAGGAAACTTCAAAGTGACTTGTGAGCTACCCTTGTAAAACCGTGCATTGTAGACCTTGGTTTTGGTTAGCTCTTTACCTCTTGATATGTGTCCTTCCAAGACAAAATTCCATAGACAAAAATGCTCTAAACTCATTCTAGATGAGAATATGACCGATTTTTGGCACCACTTCTTAGACGGATTTTGATTTAGAGCCCAATTTTGTCAAGGCTCCAAAACCGTGCATTCCAAGCTAGTGTGTGCTTCCAATTCCATTGCAAACTCTCCTTCTTGAAAAAAATTTGCCCTCAAATCCTGGATATCATCATCTTTGACCCACTCATAGCATGGACTCAAATTATTACAATCAATTGTGACATAGATTCCCAAGAGATTGACCTTGTACTTATTGGACTTAATTTGCTTAATGATCTCGAATGGACCATCATCACTTGCCATGGACTGTTTTTTCCTTTTTGTTGTTGATCTTTCCTTTTCTCAATTGTACCCATACTTGATCCCCGGGTTTGAACATGTTGGCTTGCTTAGGATTCTTATATTTCTCCTTACAAGCTCCCCTGCATTTCTTGATTTGAGCATGAAAATGTGGTTCCTTTCCAACTTGTTCCTTAATTCCATTTCTTTCCTTTCTAGAGCATTCAACAAGCTTGCATTTCCATGGTTGGGCAGCTCCTTGATCATGGCTCCTAGCCTTGCAATCAGCCTTGAATGAATTAGACAACTCCGGAATAGGAGATGTAGGAGAGTCACATCGCACGCCCTTAAGGGGAACCTTAGCTTAATCATTTTCTTTAAGCAAATCTAGGACTCTTAGCTCCTTGAATTCGTCCTTTGAAAAAGGAACAAGGGCAGCCTCTACTCCATCTTCCTTAGACTTTAACAAGGCTTCATTGATCAAGAACACTTTCTTGGAAGACTCAAGTACGGAGGTTGTTGATGTAGGCATGAGCTCGGGTGGTAATGGTGTTAGAATGACCGTTCTTGACCCAAATTTGAAGGTATAAGTGTTGTCTTTCCCATTGTGAACCGAATCCCTATCAAATTCACATGGCCTACCAAGTAGAAGATGACAAGCATGCATAGGGAGAACATCACAAAATGCCTCATCAACATACTTCTTTTCAATTGAGAAGGGCACTAAGCATTGCTTATCCACTTTGATTTCTACCTCTTTGTTAAGCCACCTCAATTTGTAAGGATTTAAATGGTCTTGTGTGGGTAAGGATAGCTTCTCAATGAGAGTATTAGAAGCCACATTGGTACAACTCCCACCATCAATGATTAGATTGCAAACTCTTCCCTTAATAGTGCACCTAGACCTAAAGAGTTGTTGTCTTTGGTCCATTTCCAAGGGTTGGGCACTCAAAACGCTCCATAGGACCAAGTTCAATCCCGAATCCGGTTCCACAACTATGGCAGCCTCTTATAGCTCTGTTTCTTCGTTACCATCATCACAAACAAGAATTTCATCCTCACCCCAATGTAATATCTCAGCTACTAAGAGCTCTCTTGGTTGGACAATCTTTAGCAAAGTGACCAAAGCCTTGACATTGATAGTGTTTCCTCAAGGCTGTGCTGTTTTTGTGTGGGATCATGGGTGCTTTGCCTTTGTCAAGAGTAGATGTTTTGTTTTGAAGTGTTGGTTCAACAACCTTGGTCTCGGTTTGGTCTTGGCGAGGGGCTGTTTTGGACGGTTGTTTTGTTGTTGTAGCCTTCCCTGTCCCTCATTCTCAACCCTCAATGCCAAGTTCTCGGCCTCCTCAAAGGACAACACTTGATACATTCGCACTCTACTAGCAATCTTAAAGTCCAAACCTTCAATAAACCTAGCAATATTTTGTTTCGGTTTTTCATTTACTTCACATTGCAAGGTTAATTGTTCAAAGTCTCTAAGATAGGACTCAATAAATTGTTGGCCTTGCTTAAGTTGAGTGAGCCTAATAAACATGTCTTGAGTGTAGTCTCTAGGCACAAACTTTTCCTTAAGCTTTTTTTTCAGTTTTAACCAAGACTTAATAGGTTACTTACCAATCCTTCTTCTCTGATTTTTTAGGTTCTCATACCAAAGGGAAGCATAGCCTTTGAGTTTCAAGATTGCAACTTTAAAAGCTTTGCTATCCGAATAACCTTTAAACTCAAAGACTCTTTCAATGGTCCTAAACCAATCTAACAAATCTTCGGGGTTTAAGCTACCATAAAAATCAGGAATTTCTACCTTTAAGTCTTTGTTGGTCTCTCCTTGAAATGCCTCGGCCATGGAGTCCTCCGAATCTAAAAATTGCTCCTCTTCTTGGCACCACTTCTTAGACGGATTTTGATTTAGAGCCCAATTTTGTCGAGGCTCCAAAACCGTGCAATTCCAATATAGTGTGTGCTTCCAATTCCATTGCAAACTCTCCTTCCTGAAAATGATTTGTCCTCAAATCCTAGATATCATCATCTTCAACCTCCTCATAGCATGGACTCAAATTACCACCATCAATATTCTAGATGTTGTGACATGGATTTCCAAGAGATTGACCTTATACTTGTTGGACTTAATTTGCTTAATGATCTGGAATGGACCATCATCACTTGCCATGGACTGTTTTTCCTTCTTGTTGTTGATCTTTCCTTTGCTCAAATGTACCCATACTTGATGCCCGGGATTGAACATCTTGGCTTGCTTAGGATTCTTATATTTCTCCTTACAAGCTCCCTTGCATTTCTAGATTTGAGCATGAAAATGTTGTTCCTTTCCAACTTGTTCCTTAATTCCATTTCTTTCCTTGCTAGAGCATTCAACAAGCTTGCATTTCCATGTTGGGCAGCTCCTTGATCATGGTTCCTAGCCTTGCAATTAGCCTTGAACGAATTGGACAACTCCGGAATAGGAGATGTAGGAGAGTCACATCGCACAACCTTGAGGGGAACCTTAGCTTGATCATTTTCTTTGAGCAAATATGGGACTCTTAACTCCTTGAATTCGTCCTTTGAAATAGGAACAAGGGCAGCCTCTACTCCATCTTCCTTAGACTTTACCAAGGCTTCATTGATCAAGAACACTTTCTTGGAAGACTCAAGTACGGAGGTTGTTGATGTAGGCATGAGCTCGGGAGGTAATGGTGTTAGAATGATCTTTCTTGACCCAAATTTGAAGGCATAAGTGTTGTCTTTTCCATTGTGAACTGAATCCCTATAAAATTCCTATGGCCTACGAAGTAGAAGATGTCAAGCATCCATAGGGAGAACATCACAAAGAGCCTCATCAACATAGTTCTTTCCAATTCAGAAGGGAACTAAGCATTGCTTATCCACTTTGATTTATGCCCCTTTGTTGAGTCACTTCAATTTGTAAGGATTAAAATGGTCTTGTGTGGGTAAGGATAGCTTCTCAATGAGAGTATTACAAGCCACATTGGTACAACTCCCACCATCAATGATTAGATTGCAAACTCTCACCTTAATAGTGCACCTAGACCTAAAGAGTTGTTGTCTTTGGTCCATTTCCAAAGGTTGGGCACTCAAAGCTTTCCATAGGACCAAGTTCAATCCCGAATCCGATTCCACAACCATGGCAGCCTCTTCTAGCTCCGCTTCTTCGTTACCATCATCACAAACAAGAATTTCATCCTCACCCCAATGTACTATTTCAAAGCTACTAAGAGCTCTCTTGGTTGGACAATCTTTAGCAAAGTGACCAAAGCCTTGACATTGATAGCATTTACTCAAGGCCGTGGTGTTTTTCGGTGGGATCATGGGTGCTTTGCCTTTGTCAAGCGTAGGGGTTTTGTTTTGAGGTGTTAGTTCAACAACCTTGGTCTTGGTTTGATCTTGGTGAGGGGCTGTTTTGTGGTTGTAGCCTTCCCCGTCCCCCATTTCTCAACCCTCAATGCCAAGTTCACGGCCTCCTCAAAGGACAACATTTGATACATTCGCACTTTACTAGCAATCTTAAAGTCCAAACCTTCAATAAACCTAGCAATGATCTTTTGTTCCGGTTTTACTTCACAATGCAAGGTTAATTGTTCAAAGTCGCTAAGATAGGACTCAATAAATTGTTGGTCTTGCTTAAGTTGAGTGAGCCTAATAAACATGTCTTGAGTGTAGTCTCTAGGCACAAACTTTTCCTTAAGCTTCTTTTTCAGTTTTAACCAAGACTTAATAGGTTCCTTACCATCCCTTCTTCTCTAATTTTTTAGGTTCTCATACCAAAGGGAACCATAGCCTTTGAGTTTCAAGATTACAACTTTAAAAGCTTTGCTATCCGAATAACCTTTAAACTCAAAGACTCTTTCAATGGTCCTAAACCAATCTAACAAATCTTCGGGGTCTAAGCTACCATAAAAATCAAAAATTTCTACCTTTAAGTCTTTGTTGGTCTCTCCTTGAAATGCCTCGGCCATGGAGTCCTCCGAATCTGAAAATTGCTCCTCTTTTTGGACACCTTGACCTCTTCCTCTTCCCATGAGGCCACGGCCTCTACCTCTGCCACGTGGTGGTCTTCCATATCTTGTTGGTGTTGGAATGTTAGCCATGATAGCAGTGAAAGAATCCAACATAGGTCGCATTTTTCAGAAAGTTGTGTCATTTGGTTTTCAATTCCGGTGAGCCTCTTTTCACTCATAGTTGTTTTATGTGTTTTTGTCGTAGTTGGGATATGATGAACTCGTAAGAAAGGCTTTTCCCAAGACTAACACAAGGTAGAACTCGTGTTAAACCTGGGTCCTTGATACCATTTTGGAGTGTAAACCTTAGAGATTGTTGTGTTTTGGACAACAAATGAAACTAGGATTCACACTTGTTGCTTGGACTCGAAATGAGACTCAAATTAGACTCAACTTTGGACGAAAAAAAAAACATAAGAAACATGGTTTTAAGGGCTATTTTGAAACACAAATTAAGCAAGCTTGATTTGGGAACACAACAAGGACTCAAAACCAACTAATTGTGACAAGAACAATGAAAGTAACCAAGGATATGAATTGAGCTAGATCACGAAGCAGGCTCAAGACTTGGAATCTCGTTCAAGATCAGTAAGCATGAACTAGACTCCTCCTCAAACACTAAGTAATGAAGGGTTTTCCGCACTAAGCAAGAAGAAAAGAAGTAGAAAACTCAGTTTTCAAACTCATAATTTTAACTCAACATAATCTGATTTTTACATAAGTTTAGAACTCCTTGTATAGAGGCTCCAATCTAATCCTAGCCATACATCCAATATTACATCCAAGGGTCACAAAACGGTTGGTTGTTAGGTACAAAAACGGCACAATAAGGCCCTACAAAGCCTTACACAACTGAAAATGAAAAGGGCATAAAGCATAAAGTAATACAAAGTAAACTAATGAGGCAATCATCCTTGACTCCTTATTTATTGATAGGTGAGACTTCTTGAGAGTTTCAAGGGGACCGGCCATGAGTAGTATATCAGCCATAGAGCAGCAAAAGGGTCCTTCGAGTTGGTTTGGACAATTTAAGAAACTTCAAAGCGGCTTGTGAGCAACCCTTGTAAAACCGTGCATTGTGGACCTCGGTTTTGGTTTGCTCTTTACCTCTTGATATGTGTCCTTCCAAGACAAAAGTCCTTAGACAAAATGCTCTAAACTCATCCTAGATGAGAATATGACCGGTTTTTGGCACCATTTCTTAGACGGATTTTGATTTAGAGCCCAATTTTGTCGAGGCTTCAAAACCGTGCAATTCCAAGTTAGTGTGTGCTTCCAATTCCATTGCACTATATATACTTTTAAATAATTCATGACTTTATAAAACATGCGAAGCACATAGTACACGCAATAAACACGCCATAAATATTAGTTTTAATTTTTTTTTAGAATTATATGTGACAAAATATTTACAGTAAAATGTTTTTATATATTCGGCAATTCAAATATAGTGGTGTTTTTATGAAAAAAAATAGTTATATTATTTAATTTATCTATTATCATGGTGATTAGAGAGAATCATTTAGTCTATACGGTTGAAAGATGTGCTAATTTGCAGTATTATTATTGTTCTTTTGTATTTAGCCATTAAATTTAGTTTCTGAAATTTGAGTACAATTTCCCATCAAATATAAATCGTTTATAATTATGTAAGAAGTTAGAATATAATGTTGTATTATAAAAATTAAAAATTTAGCTGCGTAAATTATTTATACATGCCCGTGCATCTTTGTACAGGTCCTAAGCTAGTTAAAAAATAATGTAGGTGTGATGAATATACTATGTATAAATAGTTGAATTGTCTCACATTAAAAGATTATCATAAGGTGGGGTGATCTCATCACTATAAATAAGAGTATCATCAAACTTAGGTATCAATTCAAAAAAAAATTGAGTCTCACAGATCAAGTATTGTCTTAGAGAGCTCTTATAAGAGTTTGTAACGGCACACGTCAGTTACAACAATAACATACAAATATTAAGCTTTACAACCTTTTTTTCATTAACAAAGTGTTTTATTTTTATTTTATTTGAAAAAGATATTTTAATCATATGTAAACAAATAATTTTTTTTTTTTGAGTTAAATGTAAACAAATAATTAGACATTAACATTATAACTAAGTTAATTACTCCGTTGCAACGCAAGGGTATCAAACTAGTAAGGGAATATAAAAGACGAATGTAACGGCATTTTCGTTAAAAAAGATGAACTTAAGTGACAAAAATCAAATTTGCATCAATTTCCACCGGAGTAACTGTTTTGGCTGTAATTTCTCATCGGAAGTGATATTCTGGATGAAATTTACAAAAAGAATTATACAAGGCTATAATTTACAAAAAGCAGCTTATAAAATAAAAGGCTATAATCAACAATTTTCCCTTTATATAATGATATTGTAAAATTCAAATCTTGTATAAGTTGCAAAAACGTATTCATAACAATGACACCAAAATTATTAATCATCAATAATTTATTGAAAAATATTAATAAATATGTATTTTGATCTTCAATTTTATGTTTTTACCACATAAATAACTATATTTAGTTAGTTTGTTACGATCCTACGATCCGATTTTATTAATTTGATTATACCTACTCCATCGATTCAAAGTAGAATCCCGATACTGACAACATTGACGACACCTCTCAGGACCAAATACAATAATTTTGCTCAATTTCAATAATTTCAGACCCAAATATAATAACACCAATAACAAAAACAAAACCATACCCAAGTGAAGTTTCGAAAACAACAATGGAACTATCTTCAAATGGAACTCTTTCTACATTAACACACGATGGTTGGCCTCTTGGTATCGTTGTTCGTGTATCCATCCGCTCTTTTCCCCGAGTGTATATCTTCACTAAACTCAACTCTTAATTAAAATCCCCAAAATTACACAAGGATGCTCAAATACTGAAATTCATTCTTTAATTCTTTCCCAAATTGTAATCCTAGAAGAGGCCTTGCTTAGGCTCTCTATAATACTCCACACACAGCATAGATACCACAATCTACCGCTAAGCAATATGGGTCGCAAGTCTTCTTCACATAAATATAGAGGATAATAGTAGATGTTTCAGTGCATCAAAACTCCACAATGTTTTTTTTAATGGGTAATAGTAGATGTTTCGGTGCATCAAATCGAAAGATGACTTCAGCTAAAAACAATTGTAATTTAACCTTATTTTCATGATTGTGAATTGTCATGGTAGTTAATTCGTTTTTTTAGGTAGATAGCAATGTTTTTACCGCGCTCTCTTAGGAAAGCAGTATTATGAAAATGAATCAAATTTGACTCGCCAATCAATGTTGCAAAATTTTAGTCTCTAATTGAGACCGAAAAAATGTTACTCTCCAAGTAGAGGATATCATTACAAAATTTTAAATGAGCAACTTGACAAGAATACCTACTATAAGTTGATAGTTGCCAAGGTCACGAACCCGACTTCCTAGAAACAAATTTATCACCAAGCAGTGTAGTCATCCAGCAATCAGCTTGCAATACAAACACAGAGCCTCTCTTAGGAACAACTGCGCATTTGAACAAAATGGGCGAATAAACCATAAATCTGGCTAAGTGACTACACGGAGAAGTCGTTCAATTACCAATAAAACTACGAAAGCATATAGGACCTGCTAGAACAAGAGCCTGCAAATGAACAGAACAGGTGCAGAGACTAAAAGGCAACTGAAGAGCCGAAATCATACACAGCAGAAAGCATTTACAAGATTGTTCTGGCTGCCAAAACATTGTTACGAGCTTTCTGATTACAACGATTCACGTAAGCAAAGGAATCACATTGACTGACCAGAATGGGTTTAGTTGGGTCATTAAAGGATTATCTCATGTAATTTAACTATTTAATTTAATGCTCAAATTATACGATAAATTTTTGGCACTTTTCACATTGACTGACCCGGGGGGGGGGGGGGGCACGAGTGTACGACATGCTGCCTCCACTTTACCCTGATCTTCGCACTTTTCACAATGAGGAAATTTTTTGATAAATGGAAGAACTTGAGGACATGGAGGGAGTATTGTATAATGTGTGTGTACACACACACAAAAACAGGTAACCTGCTGAAACATGTCAAACAATCCTAAATAACCAGAAGAGCATCTTCGACAATCTTAATTTTAACTAATTTAAAGCAGAACTTTGGATCCTAATCTGCTGATAGTTATCTGTGAGCATGACAAAATCCGACGTTCACCTAGAGCACTTCAGACATGGTCAGACTTTCTCAAAGGAATAACTTACATGACTAATACTATTAAAATGCAAGCAACTTCTCAATAGGCATGGCCAGACTTTCTCAATGAACTAACTTGCATGACTACTAGTAACAGACTAGTGAAATTTTCATCCACTCAGCTGCAAGTGCTGGATGCGGCACAATGTTGAAGTGTCGGACAACTTGTGAAAGTATAACGTCTTATGCCCAAAATAAATGGTTGAGGTGCAATGTTGTGGCAGAATGTGGGAGTGTCGGACACAACCAATTTGAAGCGTGAAAACATTGGTTGGCATTACTTGAGAACTGTCATCTCAAAGGTACGGGAATGTAAGATAAGAAACAAGATCATTGAGGGAGGGAAAATGTAGATATTCGCGAGATGTTCATTCTAAACATGCTTTAATTTGTTAATGCCTAAATATGGAACACTTCCACCACATTCCCCTCGAGTTATGGTAAATTCACGTAACTGAGTTCTTTAAGTTTTATACTAGAAACCTGTATTCTGGAGTTATTCCCGCTTAGGCAATCAAAGCTGACTAATCAAACCTGAACAATGCAAAAGCTATGCTACCCCATAAGCCATAACATATGAGTTTGTGGTGAACGAAGCGGAAGGAAGTAAATCTGGCATCCACAGGTCACCAAAGATAAAACTCGGAAAAGTTAAGGTCACTGACAGCAAAGCCTTAGTCCTGAGATGGATTGGGCTGGATAGCATGAACCATCATATGGAAGAAGTATTGCGATGTGGCACAAAAGAGGAGAGGAAAAAAACGTAAGAGCGGGCATAGGAAGGACAAAAAAAAAAAAAAAAATGGAAGTGCTACTTCCTACTCTGACCAACTGTCCAGAACTAAGAATGTGAGTTCAAAGATATACAAAGGATCTTCAATATCTACAACTTTGAACATTGCCGTCACTTCCAAAAAAAAAAAAAAAAAAAAAAGAGAGAAAAAAAAAAGCCCACACAATAGGTAACTACTAACTAGGATAGGTCCAGACAGACACAATACTTAGGAAATTTTCCCCACATTCCACATAACATCTTTCTTTAGATTTATGTAACTCCAGATCAATAGGTCTTCCAACAATAACTAGGATAAGTCAACCTCTAAAACATCTCGAAGTAACAGCCATTAGCATTCACAAAAACTACTGGATTCTAAGCTTCACGAGACAGGCACACACCCAAAACTTGAAATAGTGGAGATACTTTGGCATAGTCCTAGAGGACCCCGAGTAAAAATAATGGCGAATATCAAATTCAGTTGAACCAAATTTTCTTATCACTTTACATTTTACAAAGCTCTATGAGCTCCATGAGAAACCCACATTACATGTGGTTTAGAAGTCTAAAACCCTAAAGTATAATGATACAATCAAGCAATTACTAGATACTGACAAACAATGACATTATCACAATCCCCTTCACGAATAGCCCATAGCTCCACTACAGAAGGTCGTTTTTTTTTTTACAGAAGACTACAGAAGGTAGTTAAAACTTAAAACATCTGCAAAGTCCTAAATCATGTCCTGATAAGGGATCTTATAGTGTTTGCCAAAATTCAATTGTTTTCATGATTGACATTCATTTACATCCGGAAAACTAGAGAATCGAGTTCTAAATCAAAACAATGGCAACTTGAACCATCTGCATCAATCAAATTATCATCCCTCCTTCATTGCCCCCCATTTCAAAATATGTTGTTTCTTAACCTGCATGTCCTATGACGTATCTGTATAATCTACTATTCTTTTGACTATTCTGTTCAAATCTATAGGAAGCAATAGCTCAAGAATGGAACCTTTTATAGCACAAAATGGAAGTTACATAGGTTCAACAATAAGAATCAAGAAAAGGAATATGCACCTCGAAATTTATTGTCTTGTGTAATGATTCCAAATGTCTCTGCAGTCTCCCGGATCATGATGCCCAACACCCCGACGAAGGAATCTATTTTGCACTCAACCACTGCCAAAAATAATCAGAACATAGTATTATTTTTCTTAATTTCATCAGCTCATTTACAAAACTAGCTTGAAACCCAACAATGATTTTTATAGTTAGAAACAAGACAGAAGAGTATAAATAGAAAATACGGTGTCATCAAAGAGAAATGAGGGATGGGAAACACATTAAAACCTACTAAGAAAACCTTTCTTAAAGCTCTGATATCATAATTAATCTCTTAGTTTGAATTCTCTATTTCCTTCCGTCTTTCCAAGTATAAAAATTTGTGTATCATTGGTCTTAGTTCCTTACTTGTTGGATCAAACAACTTCATATTCATCTTGACAAGAAGATTGAGTGTCCAATTATTACATTTTTCCCTTTTATAGTTCGAGCCAAAGAAATCACACCAAACTTCTGACTTCTAAGCAATGACACTAGGGGTAGGCAATATCCCATCCCGCCTAGTGATATGTTTAACATCAGAAAATTAGTATTGCCACAGCCCACCCCCATAATCTCTTGAATATCTGAACTAGTATCTTAACTGGGTTCATGACAGGCATCTCAACATTTAGAGATCATTTGGAAGTTCTTCAAAGAAATTTGTAGATAAGCTAAAGTTGAAAGAACTTGTGCACGACAATTTTGATACTAGGTCAAATGTCATGAAATAGGTTAATATCGTCCTAAGCATTGTGAGTGACAATCATGAGAACATGTCGTTTAGAGTATTTGACATTATATTATCAGAAAAGGCCTTCCACTAGGTAATGACCAAAATCTTGTTCCACGTAGTTAAATGATTTTCAGCCTGCGCTAGGATCACCTTATATCAAAATTGGTAGAAAACAAGAGACTATGAACTCAATAAAGTAAGCACATACTCTTCTAGATTACAAAAGAATGTAAGTCTCATGCTCTCATAGCTACTTAGGGCAATGTAAAAGATTAATAAGATTTACAGAAAGCAGCCACACCCCCACGCAAGTATGGGTTGTCCATTGTTTATACAACAACGGATGAAAATAAGAAGGGGCAACAGATCGGGTCTGAATATGGGTCAAGTAGAACAAGAGTCAAAGGCCAGATCAGGTTCACAATACGGGTCAAAATATACTCTCACGTTTTTTATTTAATACTTTTCTAGTAAAAAAAGTGTATTTATTAAATTAAATCGTATCAAATACTTCCTCCATTTTATTGAATTAGCCTCATGGACCCACTTTTTTCCTCACAAATAGTGGGCCAATGGGGCTAATTCAACAAAATAGAGGGAGTATTTATTCTACATAAATATTTTAATCATATTAATAATTTGCGGTTTTAAATCAAAATAATTATTACGATAAAACTTCTAATAAATTTTTATTTAGTAATTATACAACAACATTAGAGCCTTAATCCCAAAAAGATTTCGGGTACAATGTAACATGAATCATCATTTAAAACCGCCAGTGAATGGTCGGACACCTCAAAAAGCGGATTGTTATTCAAAAATCATATTTGTGATTCAAAGTTCTTAATTCAAATATTTGTTAACATTTAATTAGTTTTTATATTTTAATTAAAAATCATAAAAGCAAACATTATATTATGATTATCTTTTCAAAGTTATTTTATATCCTTTAAACGTACATTTTCCGCTAGTTTTAGTGATTTACGGCCTTACGGGTAGTGTCGCAGGTCAAACAGGTCTTGACCCAAAATCAACAGGTCATTTCAAAATTTGGATTATTAATGGGTAAGGAGTCAAGATTTACAGATTCACGATGTTGAAATAACGAGCCACAACGGGTTGTTTGCGGGTCAAGTCAGGTCGATTTTTAACAAGTCTAGCATGAATCCTATTGTAAAGGTTGTGTCGCGAAGAGAAAAGGCAACGAAAAGCTTAAGTACCTCGAAATATAGCACCATGGAGATTGGCTCCAAAAAGAATCGCAGCAACTTGATTTTTCCTAGCAGAATGAAAACGAAAAGACAATCAAATAAGTCATTCAAGTAATATGAAAACGTATTCAAACTATCAGCTAAGGCCACATAAAGCAAAAGTCTTACCCAATATTTTTTAGAAGGTGAATGACATACTCTTTCCACATTTCGTGCATGGATATAAATAGTTCAAATCTGTGACCATTGAAAAAACTAACTCAGTCATTGTAACTGCCAATCAATAGTTCTGAAATAATCCTAGGAAAAGACAGTACTTTACTCTAGAATACAACAAATTTGAACTTAACTATCATCTGAATGCATAAAAAGGTAGTACTTAACTATCATCTGCACATAAAAATGCCACGATTTAAAAGAAATTACAAGTTTGACACACTACAAAATTAGACTGTAATTTGTCACATTAAATAAATCATATGAAATGATGGTTCTGAATGCATCCCATTTTTACAGTATTCAGCTCTTTTCCCAAGCACTCTTTTCCCAAGCATTTTGGAATTTCAGAGCAATGACGGTATGTAGAGTGGCAAAGAGTAGTTGAAGAGTAAGAAACTAAGATGCACCAAAAGCTAGCCACCTAATGGCATAAAAAATAGTAGAGAATCTCAAGCCCTATCAAAGACTCAATGATGTTGACCAAAAAGATAAGTAAAGAACTTAGTTGGCATATGATGTTTGCTAGGAAACTAGGAAAGAGTAGTAATAACTTAATCCAATGCTAAAGAATCAGTATATAAGTAAATAAGTGATGCAGGGAAGATGAACTAATGCAAAAAAAAAATGGTACTAGGTGAAAGATAATTGACTATGCACAGAGAAAGACGAGGTGTAAATCTCATTTGAGTGATTTGACAATAATGCCAATTATTTTGAGAATCATTGGACGTCTATTTTATAGAATTAAATACCTTGTGACAACATAAAAGACTTTACTATTGCAAAAAACTTACTATCAGCTACTTGCCTACTTGTATAAAGTTTAAAACATTTACTTCTCTGAGTTTAGCACCCCTTGCCAAAAACCATACGAAGGGTGGTCGGTTTGCGTGATATTAGCAAGAAACAGGCATCGTCCAGAATGTTGAAATATTTGACACTTGAATTGAAAATTTGGGGAAACAAGGATGCAATCAAATAAGCTGTCTTGAGAGATACAACATGTCTCGGGTATGGTACAGGATTAGCCGACATTCCAGAAAACATGTCTTCAGTTTATTATGAGAAGGAAATAGAGAGTGACATTTTGAACTTAAAGTGTTCATTGGTAAAAAACGATGTTGGGCTTTCAGGGTCATTTGACAGTTGAAACACTTGATTCCAGCACAAAGACAAAAATGACAACGGCTAATTAGATTAAACAGACAACCATGAAAAAAAAAAAAAAAAAAAAAAAAAAAAAAAAAAAAGGCAACAGCATGTACAATGATTTCCTATTTGAACAGAAACGTAAAAAACATCAAGCTAAAAGGTAAGTGGAGGATGTAAGACAAATGGATAATGAGATAGATCATCACACACAATCAGAAGAACTGAAGAACTCACTTATGAAACTCTTCAGGAAGATCTAACAATCCAGCTCTTTTAAGTTGCTTCATGGACATATGCTTCTTTGAGCGCTTTGAATTTGCTTGCAAGGCTCGTAAACGAGTACCACTTGAGTTGTTTTTTTTATAATAATTATCTAGGTTAATCTGGTGATCAAATTTCATATTCTTAGACCCTTGAATATATTTCTGGGCTGCATCACCCTTGCGAAGAAGCTCGTGCAATAATTTATCGACTGTGCTCTTATCCTTATTAGATGCCTGAATTGATAAATGTACTTCATATCAAACATAGAGTCAATTAGGTATTGTTTTTTTTGTTTTGGCAGGACATTAGTGATAAAGCTATATAAGACTCACCTGAGCAGTTAATAGATTTTCATGCACGGGTTCACTAATTCGTGCGAATGTAGGATCCACATTTTCAGGATCTGCACACATCCGTGTAAGCAAGCTTCCACAGCAAGGTTTAAGGCATATTCGAAAAACATATTTACACTCCCAAGATTTATGTTAAATGTTAATACTCCCTTCTCTGATTCTCTGAATTGCACTTATCGATGTTTATGTCAAATTTGGGAGTGTCCATAAACATGTTTTTTAGGCATGATTTTCAATTACCCTCCTAAAAGTACCACCTGGCCTTTGGTTATAACGATAAATCTGAAAATGGTACAGAGGACCAAAATGATATATCATACTCGTATGTATTAATTAATAACACCCGTTTGCCTAAGCATTTTAATTAAAGTGAGCTATAGCAAGAGCATGGAGCAATTTTCAAACTACTACAAGCGCAACCTTCTAGTCCAGCACAAGATTTTGTTTAGGTCAATTACTTGAACTATAAGTCTATGGTAAGAATTCATAGCCTCACTCAATTTGTCATTTTCGATAAACTTCAGATTATTGCAGTGCTACAATCAAATGATCGAATGAACTGATAGATGACCAAAGGATTCTTAACACAACCAGCTAATGTCTAAGTTTTTATCCGCCCATATAAGAAAACATCACCTGCGTTCATACCTGGATTTTGGTCGTGACGTATTCTCTTGTCTCTTGTTTGTCGGTGCTGAACCCTAGCTTCTGAAGCAAACCTACGTTCCACTGCCTCCAAAGCACGTTTTTTTGAATCTTCCAACATCGTGTTGGCTGACATGGCCAGCAAAGGTAACTTAATGAGATTCTGCACAGGAAACAAGACCAAACTAAAAATCTTGCTAATGATACATATCGCTCTTGGATCAGATTTTAGCACAGCTAAAGGTCACCGCTTCAATGTGTTGAGTAAAGTAAGACACTTCAAATCCTTAATGTAGTGCAAAAAGTTTTAATATTAATTCAAAATCGCGGATCACCTATCATAGAAAAGGTTGTTACTAGATATGCTCTCGACTAATTGAATAAACCTTCAAAAAATTTAAAAAGAAATACACTTACAAGGAACATACGTCTCAGACTTATGAAAAGAGATTTATAATCAGCTTTCTTCTATTATTAGCTAAATACTCTAAGAACAACATTCATTGACTTACCATTGCGACAAAGATTTTGTGACACACAAACCTGATGCCTTCGTTTGTAATAGACATTCATAAGAGGGGCTAAAACCTAGTACCTATTACCTCCTATCTACTTTTGCCTTTTCGTTAAATTATCCACATTTAACTTTTGTGATCTAACCACGAAAACTTTTGAGACAAACGCTTTAATCTTTGGTACTCTCAAATTATAAGAGCATAGATTATGAAATGTAACACTCATATGAAAAAAATTCCCTACAAATCTAATGCTAAATTCGTAATTTTTCTCAAAATAATCTTCCTGATAAATTGAACAACCAAAAACAAAGTTGACGGTTGGGGGAGGTATAAATCAAACAAAGTAAATATCACATCATAACTTCATTATTACACATGGTAATTATTTATTAAAGTCTATGGTTGAGTACTTACAACAAATGCTAATTTAAAAGTAAGATTTGATCAGCTAGCTTAATTGATCAAAAAAAGAAAAATCTGGCAATATAGCAAAAAGATAAAATACGAATTACAGTAATTTAGAGAAAACAAAACCAAATGCAAGCAGAAAATTTGTTGCCAACCATCTTTGGTACAACATCCAGCCCTCAGTAACTAATTAACTAAGATAGTGATTGGCAACACGATTTGATTTCTAAAACCATACTCTCATTCTAGAGACTGAAACATTGAAATTCTATACAGTTGTATTGTTTGGGTAGATCAAATAATTTTACATTTGATTTCATTCCCACTACACCCTGGATACTAGACCGTAAGATAAGAAGTTCAATGTCAGAATTTACCCACAAAACAAAAGAAAATCTCTCTGAATATAGTGTTCTGAAATTACCATCAATGGTTGAAGATGCAGTTGAAAACCCTTAACTTTTGGTCATCAACTAAGCAAACTGAATCGGCCTTCAATATTTCAATTTGTAGCACTAGTTGTAGGTTGTGGTGGTGTTTCTGATGTAGGGGAGGGGGAATCCGTGATAGTTGATTGGTTTGGGGCAGATGTGGGTATAAAGCTAAATCATGTCTAACGTTGCATATTTCTTGTTTTGGGTGTTCACAGGAAAATTGGAAAAAAAAATCCACCTCAGATGAAGTATATT
This sequence comes from Silene latifolia, assembly GCF_048544455.1. Lineage (NCBI taxonomy): Eukaryota > Viridiplantae > Streptophyta > Magnoliopsida > Caryophyllales > Caryophyllaceae > Silene > Silene latifolia. The sequence continues at coordinate 28,155,156 of NC_133528.1, forward strand.
AAATTATAAACATTTTACGAAGAGTTAGAGTGTGTGTGGATAGCAAAAGTTGAGGGAAAGAAAAAGGTTGAGAGGAGGGGAAGGGAGGGAAGGAGAAGGGGAGGGAGAATGGAAGAAGGGAGTTTTCCCTTCAATCTCTCCTTTGCTGGAGGGATTTTAATTATGGTTGGAGGACGGAAAACGGATTCCTCCCATTTGTTATCCAAACAAGGGATTTTGTACCCTTCTTTCCCCCTCTCCCTCCCCCTCCTTCTTCCTCATCCAAATAAGATCTTAGAATTTTGGTATTGAATCTGGGCTAAAATTAAATTCAAGCATCAAAATTGGACCAAGTGGTGGCGTTTGAAAACAAAGATTTCATTTTCAACCGTTAATTGGAAACAAGGAATATCACTTACTACGGCTCAAACAGACTAACCTAATAATCCCAGCAAAACTAAGACGCGTGTAATTCCAACTAAGATGACAACAATGACAGAAAATGGAGTAAGTAGGCAGGAAAAAAAACATGAACTCCAAAAGTTGAATAATCAATTTTACTGTTGATTAAACAAACCCTGGAAATGATAAAACTGAAACCTTTAATAATTTAAAAAAGGGTCCAAATTACTATAATTCAATGAGAATCAGATTCATTGATGATTGTATTATTTGTATTGCAAAACGAGTATAAATTTGACTTGTTTTTGCTGGACTTGATCTCCATGAAAGTTAGGTTGAGGAGGATGAGAAAGAGTTATGGAAAGGAGAATGCGAGTTAGTCATGTGATTTTACAAGGACACGATAATTGAGTGAAGTTGAGTTGACACTTCACACTTGGATACATTATACATACACTTGCACCAGACTACAAGTAACATAGATCGCAATACAGCATATATCCCTCGTCAAAGATAAGTGAGCAACAGAAAAGACTGACATAACGAAAATAACAATAAGCCAGTAACTGCCATATTGACCCTACATTTGGGAATCGAGGCCTCATTTTAAAAACATGGGATCAGCTATCAAAGAAAACCCGTCAATCTCACATTATCATTAGAACTGGGTAAAGCTAGTTACTTTCCCAGCTCATATCTTTATTGCTTCTGCAGAATTGCCTTTCGGATCAAGCCCTTGCCCAACCATGCTGCTGCCATGGGATAAAACCTTTACCAATCAGGCTGATATAGGTTAACCTGAAATTACCCCCATCGTCTACGACTAATCTTCCTCTTTTGATATTATGATGCTTCTCACTATAAGCTGCCATATGCACTTAGCCTAGCCTACATAGGATATATTCTATTTGACTATATTACACTAACCCTTGTTTCACATACCACTCCTGACTCCACTTCCACTATGTACATATCCGTCCAAACAAAGTACATGCAGCTACTAATCTTTCCAAAAGTCATAGCATTTGTATTCGGAAAACACTAAAATCCGATAAAACCAAAAAAAAAAATGGAAGGGCAGTTTTCAGAACTGCCAAGCCATATCAAACAAGGTAGAGAAAAATCCCTGTAGATCACTGAGTACAACATTAAGATAGAATGATCACGTCCTCAACGAACTGATATTATACTTAACTTGCAATTGATGCTAACAACGAAAACGAAATCCTCTACATTTCATTTAGGGTGTGTTTGGATTGAGAGATTTGGAGGGAAAAGAAAGGGAGGGAGAGTAGGGGATTTAAAATCTCTTGTTTGGATAGCAAATGAAGGTGGAGGGGGAGGGATCCAATTTCCCTCCTCGAAGCCTAATCAAAATCTCTCTACAATAGGCAATATTTGGAGGGAAATTGTATCCTAACACCTACACCCCATTCCCCCTCCCCTCCCTTTCCCTCCACTTTTGTTATCCAGACACGCCCTTAGGGATCACTTGTAAACAAATACCACAAATCAAGGCAAAGGGTTACATTTTGAATGGTGGGCGAGAGTTTTCCCTCCAAATCTTTCCTTTGTTGGAGGGAATACACTTTTCTTTGTAGGGCGGAAATGAAGGGATCCATTTTGTTGCTAAAATCGCCAAAATTGAACCATTTAATTTACGACTATTACATATGTAAAACAAGTTCAACTAGTTCATATTTACAATCGTTAATTGCTGATCAAACGCCGATCAGTGGTGGTGGTGGTGGACGCGACGGTGGAATAAGCAAACTCCTCGAAAAGGGGCAGAAATTGAAAGGGATGAAAATATAACTTACACGAGGATAGGTGAACGGTGGCGGCAGAGAGACGAACGCCGGCAAACGCAGAGGGGCCGTGTCACACTGTCACAGACTGACAATTAATTAATTATTTGGGACTGAGACTTCGTTTTTTGCCTTTTTATTTTGGGTCTATATATCTAATGGGCTTTATAAACCCGGGTCGGGTCGGTCAATTAATTCTTATATCAACATTTTCCACTAAACTCTAATCTAATTGCTCCGAAGACTTGAACAATGGATCATAATTCTCCAATTAATGACGTAATTTAGTTATTTATCAATTATTAGTATGTTATATTGAGTTTTATTTAATTTATTAACGTGTATTATTTGATCATTATATGATGAAATTAGGGTTTATGGATAATGGTGGTACGTTGATGGAGGACACGGTTGTTAGAATCATACATCAGTGGTTAGGGTAGTGCGCTGTTTAGGGTGGTGCAAGACACTAGAGTTATATGTTTGGTACGTAGTGCACCTACTTTCTCCATTGTTGCGTAGTGAGTGTTAATGGCATTACTTTGTCCTTCTCCTGAGATGATAATGATGATATCTAATGTCACTAAATTAATCAACATCAGATCAACACATTGACAATTAAACATAACCAGAAACAAGGAAATCAGGAAAAGAGGGCGAAATATTGAGATAGATATCTAGGGTATCCATAGCATGGGGAACGCCAAGGTGGTTAGAGTACGGTCGGCCGTCGGAGGGGTTGTCGGTGGTGAAGAGAGATGAACGGAATGAGTGGGTAAAATCAATTGGGTGAGGAAGATGAAAAAAATGACAAGGGTATAACGTAAAAAGCGTATGTGAAAGAGTAAAATCCCTATAAGAAAAAGTACGACCCTTTAAATATGTGAATCGGAAAAGAGTCTTCGAATAAATGTTTACTATGTACAGGGTACTTATTAGCCATCGTATTACTACAGAATCTTTCTTTTCTATTTATTTTTGCCTTCCTCTACTCCATCTCATCGACGACTCAACCTTTACCTGGTTGTTGCGGCAATGACGCCTCCTCCACGATAAATTGGTAAAGCTCATCTACTGGAATAATGTAATCATTGAAAATCGCCTCTATGATGTCTTTACATCATCTATATTGTTGTGTGTTACATCATCTATGATGTCTTTACTCCATCTCATCGACGACTCAACCTTTACCTGGTTGTTGCGGCAATGACGCCTCCTCCACGATAAATTGATAAAGCTCATCTACTGGAATAATGTAATCATTGAAAATTGCCTCTATGATGTCTTTACATCATCTATATTGTTGTGTGTTACTCTGTAGTTGCCTGGCTAAGTTTGTAGTGAGTCTCCAAAAAATTCACTATTTTGTAATCTACAACTAACTAGTAAGTAGGGGTCGATCCTACAAAGTAGGTATATGTTTAGCGTAAGTGAGTTTATGCAATGTATTTGATTCATTGACCCCTTTCTAAGGATGTTACATGGGGATTAAATAAGAGTAGGGAAAACTCTTTGAAAGCCCTTGATTAAAAAGTTGTATTTATGTTTCGGGTACTCTATGGAAATCGCTCCCCAGTTGATGTCAATTACGACTAAATCATTGTCAATCGCTCCCTAGTTGATGTCAATTTAGTCCCACATTTCATAAATCACCTAAATCCACCCTCTTTTTTTCTAGTTCATGTCAATTACGACTAAATCATTGTTTGGAAGTAATGTTTTAGTCCCATATTCGATTATTGAAAGGTAAAATTGGGGATAATGATAAGTAAATTAAACGAAACAAAGTACAGTTCGACTAAAACAAGCATAATAAAAAGAACCCTAATTTAAGATAAACACGAGTTAGGTACTTAGGTGAGAAAGCAAATACCCGATGGAGAAGAAGACGAGTTAGAGTGGATATAGCGGAGCAGTGATGATGGCGGTGGTGATGGAGGAGCGGTGAAGGGAGGAGCAGCGGAGCAGATTAATCGAAAAATTGAAGTGGTAGAAACTGGATAATATGGAGGAAAGGGTAAGAGTGGTTAAAAAGTTGTGAAAACTTTGATTTAATGAAAATCTACGGTGAACCGCAATGACAACAATTTTCAGTTAATCAAAGAACATTAAACAATGAAGGAAAAACTCCAAATTTTAGCCGGATAACCAAAGGAGAACTATAACAGTGATATTCGTTCACCAAATTTTAGCCGGATAACCAAAATAAGATGAAAATTACTGTGAATATACAAAACCCCAAATCCTATGTTTTATCATATTTAATCAACATCAAGCATAAATCAAATAATCTAATGAAGGAAAAACTCTAAAACATAAACCTAATTGACCTAATTAACCATTAAACTAATTGATGGGATAAAAAGAAGGGAAAAACGCACCTGAAGGCGAGGAGATAACCACAACTAACAGATGTTGCTGGAGATTGAGGGAAAGTGGTAGTGGTTGGACGATAACGCAGGACACGATGGTGGTCGTGGTGGGGTGCGCCAGGCCCACGGTGGTGATGTTGGTGGTGCGAGGATCGAGTTTGCTGATGTGAGGGAAAAATAAGGGTTTTGTGATGTGAGTGAAGAATGATCGAGTTGGTAATTGGGAATTGATCAACGAAGTGTCGAGAGCCTGAGTTTATATTTTTTGGTTTTTTTTCTTTATAATTGATATCATTTGTATCGGTTTCGCGGGAAGCTGATGCAAAAACATAATGTCAAATAAGTCGGTTATAAAACATAATTGATGTATTTGATCAAATATGTCCGTTTCTACAGTAACCGACGTATTATATACGTCAATTATGTCTAAAGAAGCGACGCAAAAAGCTTCACTATAGGGCGAAAATGGATTCCCCCAAAACTAAGTATTTTTTGCGTCAGTTTTTGTAGAACCGACGTAAATTGATTGACGCAATAGGTGTTTTTTTACTAGTGTGATCATTGTTCTTTATCATCAAGTTTCGGATACCCTATGAAAATCGCCCCCTGGTTGTTGTTCTTTTCTAGGAAACTATTACTCTATGTTGTTTCTTATTCGATTGTAGTACTTGAGTATGGCTTTCAGAGCCATATTACTGGAATGTAAGACATTTTCGCACTGTTAAGAAAAAAGTTGTATTTAAGTTAGGAATAAGAAAGAACATAGGCTGAAACATGAAGGGAAGCTCAAGCATCGGAGAAAGGTCCAGCTTAGTGGAATGACGCTTGCTACTTGGCGTGACGAGTTTAAGGTGGAGGGCTTGGCTGGTGCCGCGTGGAGCAACTAATGGTTGTTTCGCCTTTTCGCCTTCTCTTTACATCGTGCTTTGGTTCATGCTTCTTATTTGGGCCTTGGCTTGTTCTCAATCCACAAACTTTTTACTCTTCTGAATTCATCGCTTAGCATGTATTTGGTCCAAAACATTAGTGTAAAAATGTTAAAGCCACTCCCTGAACTCAGAATACTATATTCGATCACCACACCTACACATGAAACCGAAAATGCGGAGAAACACATCCAGACAGACACTGCAATGTCTACTTTAATGCATACTAGTTTGAAAGTCCGTACTTCGTACGGGTTAATGACCTTGATTATTTTAAACTAAGTTATAAAACATTATCGAATAGGTGTTTCGAAGTTCAAAGCTGCCACATAATTCTAAAAAAATGAAATATCCTAATCCCTTATGGTCTCTTGATACGTACTTGATTCTAAGCATTAAGTAGTCTCTAAAGCTTTGTTATCTCGAATTCTAGCAAATTTTATTAAATAATAATCATCAAAGGTGTAAGCCAATTAGGGCGCTTTGATAGCCCTTATGATTAATATAAAAATAAGTGTTTCGAAGTTCAAATCCGGGTCACATAATTCTAAAAAAAATGAAATATCCTAATCCCTTATGCTCTCTTGATACGTACTTGATTCTAAGCATTAAGTAGCGCCTCTAAAGCTTTGTTATCTCGAATTATAGCAAAATTTATTAAGTACTAATCATCATAAGTGTAAACCAATGGGGGCGCTTTGATAACCCTTATGATTCATACAAAGACAGGTGTGAAATTAATGAATAGCTTACATTTGCTATATTTTTGGTAGGGAGAATAAAGCAAATGTAAACTATTGACTGGGACAGAGGGAGTATATATTTTGTTTGAACCATATACATACCCTTCAAATATGGACAATTTACTTACACATGTCATTCTTATAAGTTAGTCATTTCAAAAAAAAAGTTGTTCAATTAATAAGATCGTCGTACATAATAATAATAATAATTAATCTTCTAATTACGGATACATATAGTTCATTTTTATGTTCTTTCTTTTACAAAGCACATGTATGATCGTCTAATTAATAAGACCGTCTTACATAATAATAATAAGACCGCCTATGTTTTTGGCCACTATAAGCAAACATACAATTTAGTGACAACAAAATTATAGTTTGTTAAATTTTAATTTTAACCATTAATAATAGAAACTCTTAAAAACTCTCTTTCACAATATATAGTTAAGTGACTCAAAATATTTTGGGTTGATTCCCAAGTTTCAAAGATGGCTTTTATTTATAATCATAAGTTCACCCTACCTTTGCATGCTAATCTTTCAATGTGGGATAAATTTACTATTTATACGTAATATATTCAAAACACCTCAATTATTTTTCAATGTGGGACACATAACATACTAATAAATACACCATATTTTTCACACCTAACTCGACATCCAACCCAAATCCCGAAATAAGGACAATTGCTACTCATTAGATCTCATAGTAGTTATATTTAATATTTAATAATATGAGCAAATACTATATGTTAATATTCGTACATTCAACATCCAATCCGATTAATAATGAGCAAATACTAACAAACTAATCTTATTTAGAGTCTAAAGTTTTTCTCACGTATAACATTTGTGCAATTTTATCTTATTGCTAACAAATAATCTTATCTAAAGTCTAAAGTTTTTCTTGCGTATAAAATTAACATTTTTTTCTTATAAATACTAAGTAGTTTTTAAGGGTAGGACTCTCTAGATAATGAAAAAATGTTAAAAACTTGAAAAAATAACATTATGTAACTTTACTTTTAAAGTCTCTTATATAATAAGAATACTACTGATGTATGTTCGTTATTTAAAAATTCAGCTTAAAAATTAAAAAATAAATAACTTATTGCTAAACTACTAAATTTGAGTAGAAAAGGAGATGATATAACTATATAATTATATAATTGTGAAACCACCAAAATCAAAAGTATAATACAAATAAATTTCACTATTGTGGAGGTAATAATACAAACTCTTATAAGAACTATCTAAGAGACTCAAAATATTTGGGGTTGGTATTTAAATTCCAAGGATGACTCATATTTATAATCATAGGATCACCCCACATTTTGTTAATCTTTCGATGTGAGATAATTCTACTATTTATAATAATAGGATCAACACACCTTATGTTAATCTGTCGATGCAGACAATTCTACTATTTATAATAGGATGACCACACCTTATGGTAATTTGCCGATGTGGGACAATTCTACTATTTATAAGTAGTATGTTCACCACATCTTATTATTTTGCAATGTGTGACATATAATATACTAAGAATTACATCATCTTTTCGCACCTAGTTCGACATCCAACTCGATTTAATAACGTTTTGTTCTTTGGATTTCCCCCCTTTAACTGGTGTATGAACTCTTTTTGTAAGTTTTTTAATTTAAGTCCATATTTAAAAAAAAAAAAGGTTGAAGACGGATAATTCCGTCTTAAATAAAAATTCGTGGATAAAAAATACAAATAAATTTGGTATTAAGACTACATAAGCTGTTATGACCTATGGATTTTTTTAGAAAAATGTTTTTGTATCATTTTATTATGAGTGTGTTGACAGTTCCTAGAGCTAATATGGTAGCTGAACCTTGAGCTCTTTGCTATACTTGGATTTCTTTAACTGTTGTCCGCTTAATTGTTTGACTAATATTCAGTAAGTTGGTCCCATTGTAATGAAATCATAGCTAGCTCATTTTTATATTCTCATTAAATTGAATTAATCAATATTAATCGCTTTTAAGACTTATTAATTATGGAGATCATGCATACTTATTGTTACATTTGTTAGTTAGTCTTATCGGTGTTCGATAGTTAGATTAAAGTATAATTTAATTAGATAATTGAATCAAGAAAATCAAGGTCACTTGTATCAATTTAACTGTTAGAGCACAACAAATGTTACATATAGGACAACTGTAACAAATAAGAGCTTTTTACGACAATATTTAATAGACTAAAAAGATTCTGGGCTGATATTTAAGTTCAAAAGATGACTCATATATATAATCATAGGATCATCACACCTTATGTTAATCTTTCGATCTGTGATAATTCTATTATTTATAATTGGATGACCACACCTTATGGTAATTTTCCGATGTGGAACGATTCTACTATTTATACGTAGTATGTTCATTACACTTACATTATTTTTTCAATGCATGTCATATAACATACAAAGAAGCACGTCTTCTTTTTCTCGCCTAGTTCGACATCCTATAATGTCTATTAATAACCGTACTTTTTTTTTCTTTTTTTTTTTTGTGCAAATGATATGAACTTCATACTTTAATAATTTTCCCTTTTTTTATCCCAAATCTAAATATATACTTTTTTTTATGATAGTTTTTTATCACATGAAATGTAAAATATTTTTATATAAAAATTATAAACATGACTTGGATATATAATATAGGAAATATATATTATAATAATTAAAAAATATCCATTTTATTTTTTATATCATATTGTGGAGATATGATATAAACTTTGAAGAGCTCTTTAAGATAATATTTAAGAGACTCAAAAGATTTGGGTTCATAATACCCAAGTTTCAAGGATGCCTCATATTTATAATCATAGGATTAACCCACTTTATTAATCTTTGAATGCATGACAATTCTTTTATTTATACGTAGTATATTCTCCATATCTACATTATTTTTCAATGTAGGACATATAATGTATTAAGAACTACACAAAATCTCATTGAAGACGGGCGATAGCATTTTTTATACTCTAATGATATCATTTTTTTTATCACGAATCTAATTATATTATTTTCATAATTTTTTTAACAATACTTTGTTGTCAAATGAAATGGAAAAGTTTTTATATAAAAATTGGAAATATCACTTGAATATAATTTAGGAAATATATTATAATAATTAAAAGATTTTCCACTTTATTTTTTACATCAAAAATTATTATTTATGATACTTTCCTAAATGGATTTTTGATGATGTGGACGCTCTAAAATCTCTCGAAAAAAGCCTCTTTTATAAATATATATAGATTTGAGCTAAAATGACTATGGATAACATAAGTCGGAGTTAAAGTAGGTAAAAGATGGGTTAACAAAGACTGTATAAATTTGTCACAATCATTAATAAGACGGGTTGGATTTTCTAATTAATATTTTGGTCTTAAGGATATTATTTTTATATAGCCGAGATCTTCAGCACTACAACGATGGTACAAATGTCACTATTAACACAAACATTCTACTTTCCAATGTTCAACGACTTTTTTGGTTGTTAATTGTTATCTTTACACTTTAGCCATTTAGGGGAGTTGGGTTTTTTGCCTTTTCACTTTCGTTCGTATTATGAACACAGAGATACTGTGACACCCCCATATATCAAGGAGCCTTAACAAGACCTTCCCTAGTATTGTAGATACCTCATTTCTGCACCTCTCGCAAACCACCCGGTGATGATTGGGCCGCATGTTTGGTACGCGGAACGATTTGTGACAGTTCGTAAGTTTATTGTCAAGTGATTGCTCAAACACTGATGTCTACCTCTTAGTTATCATCTATGCGCCGATACGGTCGTTTTGACATTAATTAGAGTACATTTGGAGTCCGGGCCTAAAACCGTCTTCATTTTCTGATAACCGTAAAATCCCGAGTCAGAATGTTCTGGAATGTTCCGGATATTTCTATTCCATATTTTATAAATATTTCACAATATTTTATTCTTTGGTAAACAATTTCCCGTAATATTCATACAAAATATTAAGGAAAACCAAATTATCCCGTTATTCCATAACTTAAACACGGAAATCTTTCTTCCGCAGGAGGAAACTACTTGGAAACGACGCGCGGCGGGTCGCACCTCTTCCAAGAGACGCGATGATCGCCGCGCCTCTTCCCAGGTCCTTTTCTGCGTGTTTTTCGTATCTTTTTCATATCTTTCCGAGATTCACTTCCAAAGTCTCTCCGAAACCCTAATTCCTTCATGTGATTAGTATAAATAGGAGCCTTCGCTCCTCATATTTCTCACGCGAGTGTCCGCCCTTCTCTTCTCCCTTTGCATTCTAGACCTTTGTTCTTACTTTTTGGCGTCTACGTGCTTGAACGTTCGACCACGTAAGCTCGAATCTTTCTGAGTACCAGCCTCGTTTGCATGACCGACCAATTTGACCAACTCCACCATAATCAATCTAATTGTTTTCCTCTTACGAGGGCACTTTCGTCTACATTCGAGTCGAGCATCACTAATCGATAACTTAGTTCTTCTCGTTTCGTCAAACATTAAGTCTGAGGGTGTAAATCTCTCTTTTATTTATTGTTATTTACCTTTTTGTATCATCATTAATGTAAGGTTTATGTCGAAAATACCTTTTAAAACCGATTTCTAAAACCTCGTTTAAAATCTCTTTTACGGATTTCCAGAAGATAAACCGTCGAGAAAGGACGCAGCAACTGCTGCGCCTCTTCGAAGGAGCGCAGTTCCTGCTTCCTTTCTTCTTCCTTCGTCCTCTGTAAATTCGTTCGTTTTTGTTAGCTTCGTTTGTTTTCTTGTCAATTCTTTGTTACAATACCATCATAATTTCACATGTATATATTATTCATCATTAACATGTTTAATTCGTCATTAAACCCGACTTAAATCCCTTATAATCTCATATTTGCGGGTTTTTTCATTAAATTCAATCCGGGTTGTAGGAATTCGATTTGTTCATATCGGGTTTCTGGAATTCGACCTTTGATATATTTTCATCTGTCTATTATGTTATTCGTCATTAATTCATCATGTTTAGCTTATTTTGTTCACCCATATCACTAATCAATCATTCATCCATATAAATAATTCGTTTGCATCCGTCTCATCCATGTTTTGTTACTTTTATGACCATTAATCACATGTAAATAACCTGTTAATCACTTTCATCCGAGTAAATATCGTAATCAATCATTTAAATTCACCAATTAACATTAACGATTTGCAGTTCCGGCTTCACAGCCAGAACTCACCCTTGGAACAGACACAACAACTGCTGCGCCTCTTCCAAAGGGCGCAGTCCTGCTGCGCCTGTTCCAGGTTGATTTCTGTCTCTGAACTTCCGTTGTTGCTTGACCTAGTTTAATTAGCTTACGTATAATTGACTATTAACCGTATTATCGCCTAATCATCTGTTCGTTAATTCTTTCTCTTATTCTTTTTCTCAAATTATCCGTTTTAAAGGTATTTTCGACATAAATCGCTAAACCCAATGTAATTATTGTAATTTTCTTTATTGTAATTTTATTTATTGTATCTATCATATTTCTTGTATTATTTGTATGTCTTCACATATAATTGAGCATTAAATCCTACTTCGACCCAATTGTTTGTTAAACTACGTGTTTACCGACTTAGTATTAATTCTCACATGTTAGGATTAAAACTTGGATGTTGCATTGCATGCATATAATCGACAATATATCGAGTATAGACAATTTCCCTAATCATTAGTAGAGGCCGCTATCGAGGCGAGCGAGATTAGGTGTTCGATCAAAAGAGCTTCCTAATACGTACCCTCACCCCTTACTCCAAATCTCTGTGAACATCCGTGTTCATTGGCATCCACGAGAGTCATTCTAGACATAGAATGCTAAGGGTAACGATTACTTAGTGTTCATGTCACTACTTTGTGTCTTGACATGACACGAGGTATTCGAACGGTTCCAATTTCCCATAAAAATTGGTCGCGACTCCACAAAATGCAAATGCTTGTTCTCTCTCCCAAGCGCCCCCGTGGGCCCCATTGTCCACAGTTTGGCGACTCTGCTGGGGATAATACACTTACATGTAGCCAAGGGTGAAACTTGAACAAGGTTAGGGAATAGTTTTAACAAGACAATTGTCGGTTTTCATAACTCGGTCTTCCTAGATCGTTTCATTCGGCCTTCCTAGGCCCTACCCAACCCATTCGACCAATCGTCCAGTCTAAATGGTCCTAATTCTTATTTGGGCCTAAGGATGGATAACGATTGACGTCATCCATACCATGATGTTTACTCTTGTTTGTATCAAGGGCCTTCACTACTTGAGGAAATGGACTAGGAATCGGCCTTACTCTTGTTCAGTACGAACCTCTCCACAGACTTCGGGTTTGATCGTTCGGTATGGCAACCCACCCTTTAAACCAAAACCTTTTTAAATATACTCAGCATCCCGTTATAATGCTTGTATGAATGTTTGTACCTAACGTTATCACCATTTCTAAACGAAACCATGGCGAATTGTGTAAAAATCAAAACCCTCTTTTTAAATGAAAATTTCGAAAAAGGCCATTGATTAGCGCAAAACCCAGTCAAAACTATGTCCGTTTGTCGAGTCAAAATTCGGGCCTAAACCCATTTCAAAACCTCACTTCGAGTCCACTCCTACAACTACACTATAGTTGACTAGGATACACATTTTCAAAACTTTGTCTTTTCTTCAAAGCTCACTCAACATAAGTGGCACACACCCACTTCAAGAGTCAAATCATTTCTTCTCTTAGCAAGTGTGCTAGAATGGTCGATCGTGTTTTGATTCGTCGTCGATCTCTTATCCAGTTTTCAAGATGCCTGAAAGCGACGCTAACTTCAATCAACTTCAAGATGGTAATGATCGAATCCTAGCCGCGCTAGCTCAAATCCAAGTTACCCAAGACCAAGTGTATGACCGCCTTGACACCATCGAGGGCCGGATCTACGCCGTAGAGGGGAGGTTGCCTCCTCAAGAAAGTGAAGTAGTGGGTGACTTCGCGAGTGAATCCAAGGATGAAAATCCTCCCATGGGAATGACTGTAGCCGAGAAAAGACTCCAATACTTAGAGGAGCAATTGATGTACTGTAATACTACGTATTTATGAGTCTCTGGGTACTTTATCGAGTAGGCCTTACTCTGTCGAGTAAGGGTGAGTTGCAGTTTAAAATAGTTTCTGACCTGTTGGGTACTCGATCGAGTAACGTGAATACTCGATCGAGTAAGGGGGCACTCGATCGAGTACCTTGGCTACTCGATCGAGTAGTCGGTTTACGGGGGATAATTTCTCGGGTTTTGTTAATAATGCGATTAGAGTATATATTACTTCTGTCATTGTTCTTTAAACACTTTTTAAAACCTAATCACTGTGAGAAGAGAAATCAAACTACGTCATTCGCTTTAATCGCATTGTTGGCAAATCCCGGAGCTTGGAAGGTCGGATTTTACCTTTCTTTATACCGTTTTGATCCTTGCGTCGAGGGTAAGACCTATATACCATTTTTATAGCATTTCATTAAAGTTGGTTAAACCCTAATATTGGGATTTGGGGGTTTTGTTGTTGTGTATGATTGGTAGTGATTATATGTTTGTATGTTAGGAGGAGGATTTGTAGAGGAAGCGTTTTGATATCAGCTGTGAGATCGTCTGATTGTGTTGTGCTTTCCAGGTAGGGTTTCCCTACTCAGTATTGATTACATAATGTGCGGTGATTGTGCTGTAGTTAGTGATTGTTGATTGATTCAGACGGTTGTTGATGTTGTATTGTGATTGCTGATTGTTTGTCTCTGGTTCTCGAGATGCGTTCTCGGCTGAGTGGAGTCACTTGCGGGAGTGGCTTCACGCCCTAGTTTTGCCCTTCGTGGAACCCGCCACGGAAGGGGATGTGCACATTAATGGAACAGGGTTATCGCTCGGTATGATGAGCGGGGATTTGGTGGGTACGGCTGCGATCCCCCACTGGTAGGGCTGGTCCAGTGGACAGTCGGTGACGGAGATTGATTGGTGTAGGTGATTGTGTGTGACTTTTGAGCTGTGTTGTTTACTGTACTGTTGATTATATAAATTGTGTGATTAGTGCTGACCCCGGTTAATGTTTTAAAAACTGTGGTGATTCATTCGGGGATGGTGAACAGTTATTGAGCAGGTATGAGTCGATGTACTGGGATAGCTGGGATGTGCCACGGTCTGATGATAGAAGTCTTCCGCTGTAGCTAGTAGTTTAATAAACATTTCAGTTAGCTGATTAGACAGTTGGTTTGAAACATGTATTCGTACTTTTGGTTTTGGTTTTGAGTTTGTAACCTTTCACTAAAGTATTTCTATTTAAATGTTGTTTCATTATTGTTTATTTGATTATCATTGCCTCGGGTAACCGAGATGGTAGCATCCTTATACCTGGGTGGTCCTGGTAAGGCACTTGGAGTACAGAGGTGTTACATGTACCTTAAAGGGGATGACATTTATAGGGAGAACAACCGCAAGTATGAGGCCGTCAATTCCAAATTGCCAACCAACTTCAATATGACGGATATCCCTAAATTCAAGAGGCACGAAAACCTTTTGAACCACATCCGTGCCTTCAAGGATTACATGTCTATCAAAGGCATCAAACCCGAGATGTTCTTAAGGATCTTTCCTTCATCTCTTGACACCATCCCAAAGCAATGGTTCTACTCTTTAGAACACAAGAAGATCGCTACTTTGGAAGATGCCGCGATCGAGTTTGCTAAGCAATATGCGGATAATGCCGAGATCCAAGTTAACATGCGCACTCTAGAGGTTCTTACCCAAAATGATAAAGAAGGATTCACCGACTTCCTAAGTAGGTGGAGGAAGACTAGTACCCAACTAGTTGAACGCCCGGATGAGGCTACCCTTGTGGAGAAGTTTGTGGACAATCTCAAACCCATCTATGCCAATCATTTGAGATACCAAAACATCAAAACCTTCAAGGACTTAACCGTACTAGGAACAAGGATTGAAAATAACATCCGTAAAGGGCTCTTGTCCAAAACGGTAGGTCGAGGATATCAAGGCTCAACAAGTCGTTCATACGGCTCCACTAGCAAGACCGGTGAAGTTAACCTTCTCGAGCCATCCAAGAAAAGTACCCCACCAAGGAAATTCACAAATCTTGGGGACACTTACTCCAACGCTCTAAAAAGGTTAATGAAACAAGGCAAACTCCAACCCATAGGACCTACTCCTGAACCCGAAAAGAAATCCAAGTTCTGGGACGAGAACTCGTACTGTGAATACCATAGGGGCAAGGGGCATGACACAGAAAAATGCTACAAATTGAAAAATGTGCTTCAAGATATGATTGAAGATGGTCGACTACCAATACCGCCGGGAGGTAAACCCAACAACACTCAGAACCCTCTTGGGATTCTAGTGATCATAAGTCAAGAATCTACCCTAGATTGTTCACACCTCATTTCTCCAATTGAAGATGAGATCCATGCGATCGAGAATGAAGGGTTCTACTCTACTATCTCCCCTGCCATTTCCGACTTCATCACATGGGCAAGGAGTGTGGATAGGCAAGTTTGGGAATTGGAAAATGTGGTGACAAATTTACATAACCCCAACGCGACACCCAAAGAGCATGTGCCACTGATCTTCTCTCAAAATGCCCCTATGCAAGAAATAGTCGCCGTGGTTGATAAACTAGTCGACCAAATCATACGACTAGAAGACGAGATCATGAGAATGAGAGAACTAGCTACAATCAATGGAGTATGGGCTGATGACGATGAGGACAAGTATCTCATTGAAAACTCTCTAGTCAAAGAAATAGTCCAAAATGGTGAAGACCAAGATGTGGACCACCTAACTCGTTCGGGGCGTCCATATCAAAGTACTACTCAAAACGGTCCAACCAACGTTGTCACATCAAATCATAACAAAGATGACTCCACTGATCATTTGCTCAAGCAATTACAGAAGACAAAGGCTGATCTTTCAGTCTGGCAACTAGTAGCAAGCTCGTTCCCGCATCGCCAAGCTTTACTGCAAGCTTTGGCCAAACTAAATGTAGCACATAACTCCACACCCGAGGATGTAGTCAACTTGGTCTTCCAAGAATCACTAAAGCTAAGTAATCCTATTACTTTCTCAGATGAAGATTTGCCACCTTTTGGCGCTAGTCATAACTTGGCTCTTTATATTACTGTCATTTGTCTAAAGAAGAACGTGCCAATGACCTTAGTAGATGATGGCTCTGCGGTCAACGTCATACCCCTCAAAACGGCATACAAATTAGGCATGAAAGAGTCGGATTGGACCCCTACCAATCAAGGTGTTCGCGCATATGATGGTACACGACAAAAGGTAGTAGGACTCGTTAACCTAACCATAGCCACAGGGCCAATCGAGCGAAAGATTAACTTCCAAATAGTGGACATTGAAGCTTCATTCAATATACTCCTAGGAAGACCTTGGATTCACGCTTCCAAAGCGGTAACATCCACCCTTCATCAAAAGATCAAAATCCCACTAAATGGCAAAGTGGTGACGATAACTTCGTCACCCATCAAGGCAATAATAAAAAAGAAGTCGAACAATCAAGTCCTTGCAGATCCAGTATATGAACATGGGGGCTTCCAAAGCATAAATGTCATAGAAAGCGAATTGGCACCCTTATACTACGATCCCTACTCCAACTTGGTGGTCAACCACATACTCAAATCCCAGGGATACTTCCCTGGAATGCCTTTAAACCCTATCCGAAGAAACATCTTCGCACCCTACAAGGAAGGCAACTCAAAAAGGATACCACTTGGACTAGGGTACAAACCCACTAAAGAGGAAGTTCTCGAGATGCTTGCTCAAGTTCAAAACCGTAAGTACGTAGGAGTCTAAATGCGACCCTATCTCCCTACCCTAAATGGGTACTTCGTTAAGGAAGGAAGTCTAGAACTCTTTCACGGATTTCTCGAGCCTTGGCATTATCTCGAGAGGAAGCTAGCCGGAATCGAGATCTTTCACGATTGCTACTTCATCCCTCCAGAAACGGTTCTTACCGTCAAAACCCATCAAGCACCTTGCTTAGACGAACAAGCTGTTAGTCTATTGTTTGGAGATGATCGATTCGTTAGAGCCGCGCAGGATGAGATCATTACCATGATACTTCAAGACGATCGCTTCAACCCTACCGCGTTAATCACAGAAACAAACGCGAGTCAGCAGAAAGGATGGAGAAAATCAATCAAGTGGACCAACAATCAAGGAAGACTCTTCAAGCTCACCATTGGAGAAGGAGAGATGTTCAAAGGAGAACCCGAAGACGATGAATTCGAGTCAGAGTCGGAGTCGGAGTCAGAGTCAGAGTCAGAGTCTAGAGAAGTCACTAAGGAGTCTCCTCCTGTCGTCATCCCCATTCCCTTTGTTTCTCCTAGCTTAGCTTCGAGTAGTAACAGTAGTTCGGGAAATGTCCCAACCACTGTCCCTTTACCGCCACTGACCACAGATCAGATGGCTTCTTTGTTTCAACTTTTCTCAAACTTTAATATGAATAAATCAGGTTCTGCTTACTCTTTGTGTTATCTTGAGTGCAATTCTGTTTACGATGATACTGAGGATGACCAAGACCCAGACTCAATTGAAATACCTCCCTACGTAGCTAAAGAAATACTACAGGAAGAGGAAAGGGGACCAGTAATAGAGAATACCGAACCCATCAATGTAGGAACCGAACTAGAACCCCAAGAACTTAGGATAGGGACTGCCTTGAGCTCTACCGAAAGGGCCGACTTCATAGACCTCCTACACGAATTCAACGATGTTTTCGTGTGGTCCTACAAAGACATGTCAGGGATCAACATGGATATCGCCGAACATAGAATCCCAATTAAGCCAGGTTTCAAGCCTGTAAAACAGAAGCTTCGTCGAATGAGAACAGAATGGGCTCTCAAGATTAAGGAAGAAGTCGATAAGCAATTCAAAGCCGGGTTCATCAAAATTTTCGAGTATTCTGACTGGGTAGCCAACATAGTACCTGTACCCAAAAAGGATGGGAGAATCTGTGTTTGTGTTGATTTTAGAGACTTAAACAAAGCAAGTCCTAAAGATGACTTCCCTCTACCGCACATCGACATATTGGTGGACAATACTGCAGACCACGCGTTACTATCCTTCATGGATGGGTATGCGGGTTATAACCAAATCAAGATGGCCATAGAAGACATGCATAAGACCGCCTTTGTCACTCAATGGGGGAACCTATTGCTATACGGTCTTGCCAATTGGGTTAATCAACATCGGAGCTACATATCAACGCACCGCAACTACACTCTTACATGACATGATGCACAAAGAAGTTGAGGTATACGTAGACGACATGATTGTCAAGTCCAAGGATAGAGAGGGGCATATTGCGAACCTTCGCAAATTTTTCGAGGCTACGAAAGTACAACATGAGGCTCAATCCTCAGAAGTGCGCATTCGGAGTAACATCTGGCAAACTCCTGGGATACGTCGTTAGCCAACGCGGCATAGAAATAGACCCTTCCAAGATCAAGGCTCTGATCGAAATGCCACAACCTCAAACAGAAAAAGAAGTCAGAGGATTCCTGGGAAACGTGCAATATATAAGTCGATTCATATCGAAACTCACCATGATTTGTGAGCCTATCTTCAAGAAGCTCAAGAAAACGGATCACACCATGTGGGATGATGATTGTCAAAAGGCATTTGATCAAATCAAGGAGATATTGGCTAAACCACCAGTGCTCATGCCACCTCAACGAGATCAACCTCTTGGTTTATATCTCACAGTAACCGAAACAACCATGGGTGCCATGCTAGCTCAAACCGTAGGAAACGAAGAAAGGGCTATCTACTACCTTAATAAGAAGTTCTTGGAGTACGAGTGCAAATACTTACAACTCGAAAAGACATGCCTCGCTCTTGTGTGGGCGACGAAGAAGCTACGCCATTACATGCTTAGCTACTCCGTCAAAATATACTCCAAAATGGATCCAGTCAAATACCTCTTCGAGAAACCCGTCCTCAACGGACGCCTAGCAAGGTGGACTTTGATGCTCTCAGAGTTCGACCTCAAATACGTGCCTCTGAAAGTTATAAAAGGGCGTGCCGTTGCCGAATTCTTTGCAGAAAATCCCATTAACGATGCACAAACGATAGATACTTGGTCATTTCCAGACGAGGATATACTCCAAACTGATGTAGACTCGTGGGACCTTTACTTTGATGGAGCATCAAACTTAAGAGGATTTGGAATAGGAGTGTTGCTCATTTCTCCTGAAGGTGAGTATACACCAATCTCTGTCAAACTCGACTTCGAGGTGACAAATAACGCGGCAGAATATGAAGCTTGCCTCATTGGACTACAAGCGGCAATGAGCTTGGGTATTAAAAACCTCCGAGTACATGGGGATTCATCCCTAATCATCAATCAAGTTACGGGATCTTGGAAAATCCGAAGCGAAAGCCTAGCACCTTATCAAGCCAGAATAGACCAAGTTGCCCAATTCTTTGATTACGTGACCTATCTACACCTACTTCGGGAAGAAAATCAATTTACGGATGCTCTTGCAAAACTCGCATCTTTGATTAATATGCCAGATGACATGGTGGAAATGCCTTTACGTATCGAGCGACGGTCAGAGTCAGCTTATGTCCACCAAATCACCGACGAAGAGGAAATCGCACAGGAACCCTGGTTCCAAGCAATCCTAAACTTTAAGCTCAACGGTACCTATCCACCCGATATGGACAAGAGGGGATAACGTGCTATACGCCTACTAGCTGCCCAATACGTTCTCATGTAAGGAGAGTTATACAAAAGAACACCTCTTGGTGTAATCCTACGTTGCCTTGATCATTCACATGCAAGTAAAGTGATGGAAGAAGTCCACGATGGAGAATGCGGTCCTCACATGAGTGGGCCCATAATGGCAAAGAAAATCACACGTTTGGGGTATTATTGGACCACAATGGAATCCGATTGCATCAAGTACGTAAGACATTGCCACAACCAAATCTTCGGGAATGTGCAACATGTCCCTCCTTCATTGCTCTACACGATGACATCTCCTTGGCCATTTTCTGCCTGGGAAATTAACATAATCGGGAAGATAACCCTAGCCTGAACAGGAGGTCATTGTTTCATCTTAGTAGCAATCGACTATTTCACCAAATGGGTAGAAGCGGCTTCCTACACTAGTCTTACGGCTAAAAATGTGGCAAAGTTCATACAAAACAACATCATCTGTCGATACGGTTGCCCACATGAGATCATTAGTGATAATGGATCACATTTCCAAGCTAAGACTGAACAATTGCTAGCTGATAAGTGCATATTTTATACATTTTAACCCCTTATATTAGTTTGATTTTACATATCATTTTAGCACTTATCAGAGTGTTTTTAAGCTAATATTGTGTTTCTAGTGCAATTGTGTGTTCAAGTGTGTTTTGTAGGAAAATGAGCTAAATAAGCTAAAGTACTATAAAATGTGCTAACACCAGAAGCAAGGCTAAGTATGAGAGCAAAATTGGACTAAGTGTTGGAAGTGCATGGATTTTGCATTAAGAAAGTGTTGGATCAAAATGAAAATGCAAGCAAAGTCACTGTGCAAGTCAAAGCCCAAGAATTCAAGTCCAAAATGTGGTAGAAAATTTGGATGCTAAAGAAGAGCTTAGGATGCCAAAATACTTAAGATGCCCTCCTTAATGCTACCACACTCATAAACAAGGCATTAAAGCACCAACTTTGGATACCTTGAGCATTAAACCAAGAATTGAAGAGAAAATTAAGAGTGTGCTTAGGATGCCATTTTGGATTCCTCTACAAACTTTGCTCTCTTATTTCCTATATAAGGGGTGCTAATCACACACCTTTAGACCACCATTCTTACATATATTTTTATTCCAAAATTCTCTCTAAATATTAGTAGTTTAGTTTAGTTTAGTTTAGTTTAGCTTTTATTAGTTTGTTACAACATTTCTATTATCAAGTTCAAGATTTATTCCAAGTTATTTCCATTTGCAATTGTTCTTCTATTTTCATTCAAGATAATTTTATCTTTATTTTAATTATGTTATTTATCATTTCATTTAGCATTAGTTTAGTTTATATTTTCACAATGTTAGAATAATTTACCTTTGTCTAGGGAATAAAGGAAGCTATGCATGATTAAGTAATTTGTAATGTCAAAATAAGGATAAGTTAATATTGTATAAGTGTTTCTATCACATGTTTGCACCATAATGTTTAATCTATGTTTAAAAGCCTTATTCATTGATTAAATTTGTTCATTCGATCTAAAAGTCAAGAGGCATGGAATTGAATTAGACTAAGCATGTGTAGTAGGACGACCTAGTCATGGACGAGAGTTTCTCTAGGACCCGGTCTATGGTTGACACTAATATCGTAAGATGGGTGTCTTTAAGCCTAAACATTTATCGTAAAATCAACTTCTTAACTTATCATGAGCAATTACATAATTAGCATGTGTGACCCGATCTCCCTAGACATTTTATTTATTATTGTTTTATCACTTCAACCCAAACCAATTCAAACGAAATCGACCAAGGTAAAATTCAATCTATAACAATTAATTAATAACTCCCGTCTCCTTTGGGTTCGACCCCTAAGTACTACATTAATTTGTTGCCTAGGGTATAAATATTATCTTTGCATAGGTGTGCGATAGCCTATCAAATTTTGGCGCCGTTGCCGGGGAGACGGTTTTGTTTGCTAATTAGTTGTTGAATTTTATCTTTTTATTTTGTCTCGAGGAACACTTGTTCCTTGAGATTCATCTCACTATTTTCTTGTAGTTTTAGTGCCTATTTTTGTAGATAATAAAGCTATTGGCCTTTCATAATAAATTACGAATTTGTCCCACAACTCAAAGACGAGCCTTTTCATGACTATCTTGCCCGATTCAACCATTTTTGCGATAGTCTCCTCTCTCTTGGACATGTCCTTGATGAGGATTACATGGTTCAATTCGCGCTTAATGGCATGAATTTTGAGACCCGAGAAATAGCTCTAAACTTGAGTAATGAGAGTGTCTACTATATGATGGGGCTAGAACTTTGGGATTTCTTTGATTTCATGGCTAGCCAAAGTCAATTGCGGGAGGTATCACGCCAATTCCATTATTGGCGCATCGAAGAGGAGCTTAAAGTGTTACAGGCTCGTTTGGAAAAAAATTCTCAAGAGAAACCGAGACCACGTGAGCCAATCTTTTCTCATTTTGCCTTTTTACCTCCCCAATGTGAGTCTTTTAAATCTAATGATTTTGAATTATTAGATGACGATGATGATAGTCCGACTTTTTCTTCTAAAAGTCCCCCTAATGTCATTCCAATTGATAATTTAGAGACTCATGTTGATGACATTGACCTTGTAGTCGATAACACACTCACCATGGACGATGCCGGGCTCGAATATAATGAAAAGGATGAAGTTTTACACGAGACCTTAGTCTCCTTTGAAAATCCTTTCGTGGAGGATGTGGTTGACCTTTTTAAGGTTGATGAAGGACTTAGTGATGCTAAAATAGAGGTTAAGTGGGATGAACCCCCCCATTTTCGACGAGTCCTATCACTTAGAGTTTTCATACCACCAATTTGAGACCGATTATAATTATAATTTGTGCACTAACGATTATTTTTATGGTCTTAAGCATGATGCTCCTTTTCTTGCTGATGAATGGAGTACGGTGATTCTATTTGAAATCTCTCATGGGCAATTTGATAAGATTAATCATTTATTGCCTTTCATCTTTCATACTTATATCTTATCAATTGCTTACATATGCTTGTTTATTGCTCATGCACAGGTATATGATTTACTTCTAAGGGCATTGACGTGCTTTTTAAAGGACGATGGAGAATCCATTAGAAAAAAAATAGTTTGTTTTTATTTCACTTTTTACGCAATTTCATGTTTTATTAGAATTAGGAATAAATTTTAGACTAACTAGCTATTTTGAGTTGTGACTTGTAGGTGTTTGAAGAGGAGAAGAGGCGTTTTGAAGGATAGCATACTACCCCATGTTGTAACCCCGTTCGGGGTCGTAACATTACGTTTTTTTTCAAAAAAAAAAAACAAATTTATAAAAGAAAAAAAAAAAAAAGTCAACGGTCAACCCCGATCGGGGTCGTGACTTTCTTCCTTATTACGAGTTTTAATAAAATACGGGATATGCTAATCTTTCCATATGCTTCAAAAGCAAATGTCGGTACTCCTTCTCTCTATTTTTCTTCATTTCTCAATCAAATCACCTCCGAAAACCTCTATTAGCATCAAGGACAAAGTACCCACCGGAATTTTGACCCATTTTTTTTGATGAGATGCTGAGTGGAGGAATCCCCCAATGTTTCTGCTAGCTTGGGGGAGGCTTGTTAGTCTAGTAAGTTTTCTTTGTTTTGCATTTTAGTTTAATTTCTCGCAACCCATTAGACATGACCTCTAATCCTTCTTGTTTTGTGCTTTGAGCCATTTTTATGGTGTCGTTGGGTAGTTTAATTGTGGCACATTGAGGACAATGTTATGTTTAGTTTGGGGGGAGATTGCATTTGCATATTAGTTAGTTTGCATTTAGTTAGTATAGATTTAGTGAGAATTTTTGAAAATTTGTGTTGCTTTTTGCTCTAATCTTTTGCTTGTCATACTTGTGCTCCTTTGTTTATCCCATGTTTAGCTTGATAGCTTTTGATTCACTATGTTCGACGGGATTTAGCATGCATGGGAATGTCTTGACATAGTAGGTGGAAGATGGATTTTGGACCAAGTAAGCTTGATCTTGACTTTTGGCAAGCCACAAGATGGTAAGGTAGAACCTCGTTTGACCGATGCATCCATATCCGGTCTCTCTTAGGTGAGTGTAGGTGTCTCCTTATGATGTGTGTTTCATCAAAACGCACAAATATGGTCTTCTTTTCATCTCTTTTAAGCATTAGTTTCATTTTGTTATGCATTTTTGAAGCCAAATTCACATTGATAAATTTGCCCATTTTCTAGCCCCTTCACATGTTCTTATTCCCTAGCTACATATAAATAGCCTACCCTTGTTAAGCTAGTAGCTAAGTTCTTTTGGTGACGGAATGCTCAAAATTGGGATGATCTTTAAAATCTATATCATTGGGAAATTGATTTCCCGGATAAGTCATTGTTTTCTGGAATTATGAAAGAAAGAATTGGAGCAAGAAAAGAAAAAAAAAGAAAAAAAAGTCCGAAAAGAATGAAAAAAAATGAAAAAGAATAAAGTATTGTAATTTGGAAGAAAGGAAGAAGAGGTTATGTTATTAAGAGTTCTCATGTGTTTATCAAAATATCTTATGGAGAATTTCTCATGATGAGTAATGTAAGAAATCATTTGTCAATTTGATTTCTATTTGGGTTATTTGGGTTGGATTGAGCATCTTTTTATGGTTGTTGCTAGCTTAACATTAGCTCCACATTCCATAATTCTTTTGTTCCCCCTTATTTTCCATGTCACAAAAAGCCTTCTTCTTACCCTTCGGCTTCACATTTTGCTTACATTTGATTGTTTTGGCTTATGATTTGATTGATTACCATATTAGATTGCGGGCAAACTCTCATGAGTCGAGGATAGTTGAGTGATTATTCACATAAATGTCCGTTACACAAAATTGAGTTATGAGTGGATTGTGAGAGTCCGAAAGTCAAAAGATCATGCAAGAGCCGAAAAGTTTACTTGAAGTCTTCCACGCTACGCCGCCATGTAAATCTCAACCATGATTTTGCTTATCCTTATGCCCATGTTGTTACGGGATTTGAATCAATTGCTTGTTAGCTACTTGGGATTTGCAATGTTGGGATGATCTTGCTTGAGGACAAGCAAGGACTTAGCTTGGGGGAGTTTGATAAGTGCATATTTTATACATTTTAACCCCTTATATTAGTTTGATTTTACATATCATTTTAGCACTTATCAGAGTGTTTTTAAGCTAATATTGTGTTTCTAGTGCAATTGTGTGTTCAAGTGTGTTTTGTAGGAAAATGAGCTAAATAAGCTAAAGTACTATAAAATGTGCTAACACTAGAAGCAAAGCTAAGTATGAGAGCAAAATTAGACTAAGTGTTGGAAGTGCATGGATTTTGCATTAAGAAAGTGTTGGATCAAAATGAAAATGCAAGCAAAGTCATTGTGCAAGTCAAAGCCCAAGAATTCAAGTCCAAAATGTGGTAGAAAATTTGGATGCTAAAGAAGAGCTTAGGATGCCAAAATACTTAAGATGCCCTCCTTAATGCTACCACACTCATAAACAAGGCATTAAAGCACCAACTTTGGATACCTTGAGCATTAAACCAAGAATTGAAGAGAAAATTAAGAGTGTGCTTAGGATGCCATTTTGGATTCCTCTACAAACTTTGCTCTCTTATTTCCTATATAAGGGGTGCTAATCACACACATTTAGACCACCATTCTTACATATATTTTTATTCCAAAATTCTCTCTAAATATTAGTAGTTTAGTTTCGTTTAGTTTAGCTTTTATTAGTTTGTTACAACATTTCTATTATCAAGTTCAAGATTTATTCCAAGTTATTTCCATTTGCAATTGTTCTTCTATTTTCATTCAAGGTAATTTTATCTTTATTTTAATTATGTTATTTATTATTTCATTTAGCATTAGTTTAGTTTATATTTTCACAATGTTAGAATAATTTACCTTTGTCTAGGGAATAAAGGAAGCCATGCATGATTAAGTAATTTGTAAATGTCAAAATAAGGATAAGTTAATATTGTATAAGTGTTTCTATCACATGTTTGCACCATAATGTTTAATCTATGTTTAAAGGCCTTATTCATTGATTAAATTTGTTCATTCGTTCTAAAAGTCGAGAGGCATGGAATTGAATTAGACTAAGCATGTGTAGTAGGACGACCTAGTCATGGACGAGAGTTTCTCTAGGACCCGGTCTATGGTTGACACTAATATCGTAAGATGGGTGTCTTTAAGCCTAAACATTTATCGTAAAATCAACTTCTTAACTTGTCATGAGTAATTACATAATTAGCATGTGTGACCCGATCTCCCTAGACATTTTATTTATTATTGTTTTATCACTTCAACCCAAACCAATTCAAACGTAATCGACCAAGGTAAAATTCAATCTATAACAATTAATTAATAACTCCCGTCTCCTTTGGGTTCGACCCCTAAGTACTACATTAATTTGTTGCCTAGGGTATAAATATTATCTTTGCATAGGTGTGCGATAGCCTATCACTAGCCAAGTACAAAATTAGGCATCACCACTCTTCGCCCTATAGACCACAGACTAATGGCGCGGTAGAGGCAGCAAACAAGAACGTTGTCACAATTCTCAAGAAAATGATTGACAATTATCGAGATTGGCTAAGCAAGATACCCTTTGCTTTGTGGGGATATCGTACATCTGTTAGGACGCCCCTTGGGGCCACTCCTTTCTATTTAACTTACGACATGGAAACTGTACAGCCAGTCGAGTTAGAAATACCATCCTTGCGTATCTTACTCGAAAGTCAAATCCCAGAAGTCGATTGGAAGAGGGATAGATATGAAGAACTCATCCTCCTGGATGAACGTAGGCTATGCGCCTTGCATAACGTCCAAACATATCAAGCACGTATCAAATGAGCCTTCAACAAAAGGGTTAAGCCAAGAAACATCAAGGAAGGAGACCTAGTGCTCAAGTCGGTTAGAGCTCTTTTACCTGTTGACCCACGGGGAAAATTCAAACCTAATTGGACCGGACCATTTCTAGTCAAATCCATACTTTCAGGGGGTGCGGTTAGAATCACAGACCTAGATGGGAATAAGTTTTCCGACCCGACAAACCTTGACCAACTAAAACGGTATTATGCCTAGAATAGGAACAAAAACGCGCCTCGCGTAACCTCACGTGTCGCTCTTGTGGCACTAAATAAACGGCCCATGGCCAAGCCGAAATAAGCTAATGTCACTCTGCTCTTGCATTTTGACAAATTTGTCATCCTCATATCATCAAATAAACTAAACTGCACCTTTAGAGTAAGCAAAAGCTCATGCTTATTTTTCTAAAGTTCATTACAAGCTCTTGCTTAGAACAATTATTCTTTTACATTTACTCGAACTACGCGTAAGGGTTTGATTTCATTTTCTTAATGAATACGTAGGCAATCCTTCACAGGATACAACCCATTATTTTTAAATGTAAATAGAAGGACATTTGCTGGCATTTGGAATTCGACAAGAATAATAAATAGAAAGTCACAACGGTTTCATAACCAATTAACCTTTTTTTATTTCATTAATTTTCTAATAATAATACGCAACATAATAATAAAAATAAATAAATAATAGGCTAGGATTCTAAAAACCCCACCTTTTTATTACAACAATAATAATAATAATAAATAATAATAAAGACTTGAGCTATTCCTCCATTTTCCCTTTACCCTTGTCATTCTTGTCATACTTCTTGTCGCGACCTCGAGCCGGACGCTCCTGCGCCACTTCGGACCTAATCACCAACGGTATTTCTCGAGGCCTAGACTTCCCACTCTTGTCAATCACTTTATCCATGGCAGGAGAGGTCCTTGGTTTCTTCGAAGGATGAACAACTCGAAACCCGGATTCTTCCTCTCCCTCAGTCAAATGCTTCTCTTTCTCTTTTTCCACCTCGCGCACCTTGTAATCAACAGGCTCGCGCTTCCTCAATCTCTCGCGCTCTTCCGGAGTAGTAGCTTTCCTCCATCGCAGATAAGAATCTGACACCCATAAGGCATTAGCAGAAGAGTTCAAGAACCATACGTTTCTTTGGGCCCATTTAATGGCCCATTCCGTTCGGCTCTCTGTAGTAAGCGCCACGGCAGTCTGCGGGACGGTATCATGCTTCGGGATCGTCTACTTTAGCCCAACCTGTCTCATCAGCCTTTTCGGGAAGATGCACACCATGAATTCCAAGCCAGGAATGCGCGCAGATCGAGTAGGATCCAGGGAAGATACTCCAGTGACAGATTTGAGGTGCCACCATGGTACAATCCACCTAATCAAGGGGCCATCATCGCTCTTTAGTTTGTTCTCCCAATAATTGCAGACTCGAGTGAAGTCCACCATGTACAACCTGGTCCTCATTGCAATCGAACGAGCATGATAAGAAGGAAAATGAACTGGGGGCTCGATCAATCGGAGACGCTCCATAAGCCAAACCTACCAAAAGCAGGTGTTAGACATAAAAAAAACGAAAAGAAAAAAAAAACGAAAATAGAAAAAAAAAAGACGAAAAAAAAAGAAAAAAAAAAGACGAAAAAAAGAAGAAGAAAAAGTTCTTTTACCTGCAGAATAACGGGACTTCCCAAGTACGGTAGGTCACGGTTGGAATTCCTATTATCCAAGCCCAACAGGATCTCTCCTAGACATAAACAAGCTGGGCTGAGGTGCAGCTCCATTTGCTCAACAAGGCCCAAAAGACGGGGATCACCTCTCGAGTCTTCATCAACATGCCCTTGGAAGACATACACATGCAACAAGCAAAATCCGAATGCCCTTCGCCTAGCAACATAAGAAACGGTGGGGTCGGCCCTGTTAATGAATCGGTCAATGAAATCCAACATTCGCACTCCCTTAGAGGTCACTAAACGGCCCACCTCAAGTCTTGTTAACCCAAGCAAGTCTCTGAATTTGCTCTTATACCCTTGCGAAGTAGACGGAATGGCGGGCAAGTGTTCCGGATCCCACCCACCAATCGCGGCAATTTCTTCAGGAAATGGGCGAATGTCGCCTCCAGGGAAAGCAAAAACATGATAATTCGGGTCCCCATAATCAACACAAGCATCCAAGAACGGTTTGACAACCTTGATAAGCTTCAAACTCAACAAAGATCCAAGGTTATAGGTGCCCATGTCGTATTTCTCCATGTTGGAAAATTCGTTTGTCCATTCTTTTAGACGAATCTCCAAAGTATTCATGATGAGTGATTATATTAAGAATTTTATGTAATAAGACAAAGAAGAGACGGAAGAATTGTGCGAATAATAGCTCTATCGACGTCTCTATTTATACTAAATTCTGTTTCCTAAAATCTGCCAGAACAGAAACACCTGGGAACAGGCGCAGCACTTGCTGCGCCTCTTCAAAGGGACGCAGCTCATGCTGCGCCTCTTCCTCAGCTAGGTTTCTGTGATTTTCCGCGTTGGATCTTTCCTAAATGCCTTGACGAATAATTTCCTATTCCTACGGGTTATTATTTTGGTAAACACGTGGAAGTTACCATATTTCGTGTTTTCTAATTTCGCGGGCACGCGTTTCGAGACGATATCAACTTTTTCGTCATTTTGCCACACTTGTATAATTCATTTTAGGAAATAATTTTCATTTTAATTCATTTTAGGAAATAATTTTCATTTGTAAATTAACTCATTTCAAAATTCATATATTTATTTCACTTATATATATTTCTTTTATTTCTTTTTTAATCATTTCATTTCTAACTTATAGGTTTCTATTTTTTTTCTTTTTTTAGGGGTAACCCTTCCTACCATCCGGTCATTTCCGGCAAATTTTTTGCATTTTCGCATTTTCTCTTGCATTTTTTGCATTCTTTTGAGTCATTCGTTTTGCGCTAATTTAGGCCATATGTATATACAAATGTATGATCTACGTGATTTCTATGTAAATTTCGGCAGCATGACGGCGTAAACCGTCATCTACCAAACCTGTTCAAAGCTAACCTGCAGATACAAGCAACGCAACCCAGCAGCAAAGGCACTCAAGCCATCATATATACAACAAAAAGGGAAATATACAACAAACTGGGGGCTCGAGCCCCAAACAAAGTCCAAAATGTCCAAAATGAAGGTCCAAAATGTACAAATGTGCAAGATACAAACAACAACAAAACAAAACTACTGCCGGTCGCCCTCCAGCTCCGCAACTCTTGCCGCGAGAGCAGCAACCTCGGCGTCGCGAACCTCGAGCTTCCTCAACAAGCGAGCTGTCTCCTCCCGAGACTGAGCCAACTCTCGCTCCAGCTCACGGTCCCCCTATAAACAACAAAATTGGCTCATGTCAATCATTTCAAGCAATTACAAGAGAAGTTTGGAAAATCAAGATTCAAAAATGAAATGGACACAAGGTTCGTACCTGACGACCTCGACCGCCGACAAGTGCCTCGACGGCAGTAGCTCGCAGCCGGTTGGCCACCCTCCATAATGCCACAAACCGAGACGGCGCAACCTGCATTTTCAAAAAGAAAGTTCTCAATAATTGAATAAGTTCAACCAAATGTGTTCTTACACAAAAATTATGCAAATTAGAGGCCCACCCTCCGAACCAGATGCTGCCAATCGTCCAGGCCAGCATCCGTCACAACCACGTCAAAGTCACGTAGCTCGGAGATCGTCGTCCTCCCGGTTGCGTCAGTGTACTCGAGGGTCTTGGGGTACTCTGGGGGCTCGATGCCCGCCGCCTCAACCTCCTGCAAAGTCAAATGATTCTCGTTAATCGATGATCTTTCATCATAGTTTCAAAATCAAGAATAAAGAAGAGAAAATATGCTCACCACAACCGGCTAGTACGCCAACCTCCCGTAGAGGAACGCCGAGTAGTCCTCGCCAGAAAGAAGGAGGGCGTCACCACCAACGCCAGCCAATTCAGCCTCCCTCTCAGCCTCAGAAGGCTCCCTGAACATCGTCCTAGGAGGATCGATGGGAACCGTCAACACGTCCCGAGAGCACTGACGAGCCAAGCGCTCGCCCAAGTACCACACAGGACCCATCGACGTCCTCAACAGCAGCCGGCTCGAGCTCCTAGGTCGAAGGACCTCAGCCACAAAAGGAGGCGCTCCAGTGTACTCCGCCCAAGGCCTGAGCACCCACTGAGACAAGACAAACAAGGAATCATTCTTATGATTGATTAAAGGCAATATAGAAGCAAATGAATATAAGTGAGATGCTCACGCTATCCAGCTGAAGAGCGTTCACGTCCCGCCGGTAAACACCGTGAGAGGAACGCTTGCTCCTCGTCCTGCACATCACCCAATCCCTCACGACGGGATAGGCCCTCTCTAGCGGCTCCGTCCTCTTGGGCGAGAGGCTCGGAAAGTAGGAGTACACCCGCGCCTGTGAAGCCAGGTATTCAATAACGATCTTTCGTAATTTGATAAAGAAAAGAATTGATTTTAGTCTAAATGAAGGCTCATACCTCCAACAACAGTCCAGGTCCGACAACACCAGGAGAAGTCCCCTTCGCCATCAACTCCGGACGAACCATGGCCCTCATAAAGCGAATGAGGACCGCAAAACCAGCAGTGACCCAGTCCCAACGCCCTAGGGAGCTCAAGTCAGAAAGGAAGGGAAGAAGCTTCGTCGACAACCTCTCTCCCTTATCTCCGAGGTAGATCGAAGACAGAAACCACCAAAGCCACAAACGGGCCCTCTACTCAGCAGTACAGGGAGGAGGAGCCGTCTCCCTCCCATCAATCGTCACCAGCGCCGGGTCTTCCCCGCAAAGTAGTCTCGGACATAGGAACTGGGCACCAAACCAGGCACTGTGACAGCCTTCGGCGACAAGTTCCAGCCGAGTCCACCCTCATGGCAGTCTCCGGCCACTCAACAACCTCAGTCCCACACGGCAGACCAGAAATCATGCCGTAGTCCTTCAGAGTGACTCCCACCTCACCGAAAGGCATGTGAAACGTGGAAGTCGTGTCCCAGAATCGGTCCAAGAAAGCGCGAACCAAGCTAAGGTTAGCCCGCAGCTTCCTCTTCGCGATATCCCTCCAAGCCTGCACCAAGGCACCAAACGCTCCACACTCTATCATGGCGCGCTCCTCCGCCGACAGCCGCTCGTAGCACTCCATCGCCGTCATGTAACCCGAGAACGAGCTGATGTTCCCGGCCTCCTATTGTGATTTGAAACAAAAAGCTATCTTTAGTTTTGAATGAAAATTGGAAAAGATATGAGCAAATGAAATGAATAAAAGAAGATGAGTGATGAGTAATGAATTCAAGATTACCAAGCTCTTCACCGTCCTATAGGACAGGTGACCCTCTGCAGCCCAAAGCAGGTGCCTGCTCTCCCAGGTATCAGCCCACGCGGGAGCTCCCTTCAGATGACGACCTCCTCGCCCAATGTTGGCCCGCCTCGGGCCCTCCTCCTCCTCAACAGCCTCTTCCCCGTGGACCTCGTCCCCAGCAGCCATCACCGCAGCGTAAAAGCCTGCTCCAAAGTCTCCTCGATAACAGCAGAGTCTATCTCTATGGGAGCCGTCCCAGAAGTAGAGGCCTCATCACCTGCACATTAAAGTAATTTAGGCCGCGTCACGTGATGACAAGCCTGGATTAGGGGATTTTCGAGCCTTCGGAAGCCCTGAAATCACTCTTTTCGCGCCATCTTTGGCCATATTCTCACAAACCCAATCACGCATGTGGTAATTAGGGTCAAGTCAAGCCTAAGTTGAAGCCTTGTCATGGGTTCGAATCGAAATTTCGGCAGCATTTCGTTATAACAGCGATTATGCCCTAGAAAAGTGTCCTGAAAAAGCCGTCACAAACCAAAATTCCGAGATGGTAGGAAGTTTACCCATCATCCAAGGATCTCAAATATCAAGTTTCATCGCAAATGGGTAATCCTAAGGCTATTTTCGAAGCAATTTACGGTTTAGCTGTGAAACCGTCTCAAATTCGCCCAAATGCTCAAAACTCAACGAAAATTCGAAACAAATATATGGTTATGTTCCTTATACTACAAATTATCCGTTTCTAGTACCAAATTTACAAGGCAAATCCATTTGGGAGAAAAGGCCCAAATTTTCGAATTAATTGGGTTGAAAACCCTAATTTTTTCGATCCAAATTGAGCAAATGCGGATGTTTAATGCAAGAATGGTATACATACCTCGATTAGTCATGATGAATGCAAGCTTTTGGATTGAATCTTGGCAGAAATGGTTAATATTTGAGAGAGAATTTGAGGGATTGTGTTTCGAACAAATGAACTAAAACCCTCTGTTTATCGCGTTTTTACGCAGAAAAGACACACTCAGGAACAGACGCAGCAGGTGCTGCGCCTATTCCAAGAGACGCAGCTCTTGCTGCGCCTCTTCCTGGTGTTCCCTCCATACGATTTTTCGAAAATTCGTTATGAGTTCGTTATTTGTGGGCCCATCTTTGGTGCGCTTCTTCCTCATTGCCATTTTTATCCTTTTTGGTCCGTTTGGCGATTATCTTTCGTTCAGACCCACATTTCTAAGCCAACGGCAGACTATTACACGTTATTTATCGCTTCCAAGACTTTGCTTGTCACAACAAGCAGATATTCCTTCACAGGTGTTTCGACACGCCTTCATCATATTTCCCCAGCGAGAGTAAGCGGATAGACTATCCCTCTCGAGACATGGAGATAAGTTCCCGATTATGTTTCCCAACGAGAGTTCACGACCGACAGTCACTTCCTCTTGAGACATGGAGATCAACATCGACCCCGAATTCTTCCGAAGTTTGTTTGAAGCTGAACACAAACAGATTTCTCCCAGCAGTTCCAGACTGTGTCCTGCTGTCTTTCCTCAAAATCACCGTTTCCTTATAATTCTTCAGATACCCCTTTTCAGGATAAACCTTCATACCTTCAGACACTAAGTTATCTTCAGACCAAAGGGTTTTGCCGAAGCGTCTTCAGTCTCGTTTCGTCCAGAAGTCTCAGGTATGATCTCTTCTTATGGCTGGCGAGCCTCCTTACGTAGTATAATGGACTTTAAACGACCCTCCCCGGAAGTCGACAGACTCTAAAATGTTCCCGACGACAGGTCCTTGGCTCAGACCACTTGAGCCGCCTCGCGTCGCCATAGTCGTCAGGTTGTAATCTTCGATTGACCTGATGGCTATACTTTGACTTTCTCCTTGTCCAAGCCTCAGTCAAAGTGGGGGCTCTGTAGATACCTCATTTCTGCACCTCTCGCAAACCACCCGGTGATGATTGGGCCGCATGTTTGGTACGCGGAACGATTTGTGACAGTTCGTAAGTTTATCGTCAAGTGATTGCTCAAACACTGATGTCTACCTCTTAGTTGTCATCTACGCGCCGATACGGTCGTTTTGACATTAATTAGAATACATTTGGAGTCCGGGCCTAAAACCGTCTTCATTTTCTGATAACCGTAAAATCCCGAGTCAGAATGTTCTGGAATGTTCCGGATATTTCTATTCCATATTTTATAAATATTTCACAATATTTTATTCTTTGGTAAACAATTTCCCGTAATATTCATACAAAATATTAAGGAAAACCAAATTATCCCGTTATTCCATAACTTAAACACGGAAATCTTTCTTCCGCAGGAGGAAACCACTTGGGAACAGACGCAGCAGGTGCTGCGCCTCTTCCAAGAGACGCAGTGACTGATGCGCCTCTTCCCAGGTCCTTTTCTGCGTGTTTTTCGTATCTTTTTCATATCTTTCCGAGATTCACTTCCAAAGTCTCTCCGAAACCCTAATTCCTTCATGTGATTAGTATAAATAGGAGCCTTCGCTCCTCATATTTCTCACGCGAGTGTCCGCCCTTCTCTTC
The DNA here is from genome assembly GCF_048544455.1 of Silene latifolia. Classification (NCBI taxonomy): domain Eukaryota; kingdom Viridiplantae; phylum Streptophyta; class Magnoliopsida; order Caryophyllales; family Caryophyllaceae; genus Silene; species Silene latifolia. The sequence goes on from NC_133528.1 coordinate 28,189,936, forward strand.
TCCCTTTGCATTCTAGACCTTTGTTCTTACTTTTTGGCGTCTACGTGCTTGAACTTTCGACCACGTAAGCTCGGATCCTTCTGAGTACCAACCTCGTTTGCATGACCGACCAATTTGACCAACTCCACCATAATCAACTTTAATCAATCTAATCGTTTCCTCTTACGAGGGCACTTTCGTCTACATTCGAGTCGAGCATCACTAATCGATAACTTAGTTCTTCTCGTTTCGTCAAACATGTAAGTCTGAGGGTGTAAATATCTCTTTTATTTATTGTTATTTACCTTTTTGTATCATCATTAATATAAGGTTTATGTCGAAAATACCTTTTAAAACCGATTTCTAAAACCTCGTTTAAAATCTCTTTTACGGATTTCCAGAAGATAAACCGTCGAGAAAGGACGCAGCAACTGCTGCGCCTCTTCGAAGGAGCGCAGTTCCTGCTGCGCCTCTTCGTGAGGCTGCCGCAGTTCCTGCTTCTTTTCTTCTTCCTTCGTTCTTTGTAAATTCATTAGTTTTTGTTAGCTTCGTTTGTTTTCTTGTCAATTCTTTGTTACAATATCATCATAATTTCACATGTATATATTATTCATCATTAACATGTTTAATTCGTCATTAAACTCGACTTAAATCCTTTATAATCTCATATTTGCGGTTTTTTTCATTAAATTCAATCCGGGTTGTAGGAATTCGATTTGTTCATATCGGGTTTCTGGAATTCGACCTTTGATATATTTTCATCTGTCTATTATGTTATTCGTCATTAATTCATCATGTTTAGCTTATTTTGTTCACCCATGTCACTAATCAATCATTCATCCATATAAATAATTCGTTTGCATCCGTCTCATCCATGTTTTGTTGGTTTTATGACCATTAATCACATGTAAATAACCTGTTAATCACTTTCATCCGAGTAAATATCGAAATCAATCATTTAAATTCGCCAATTAACATTAGCGATTTGCAGTTCCGGCTTCACAGCCAGAACTCACCCTTGGAACAGACGCAGCAATTGCCGTGCCTCTTCCAAAGGGCGCAGTCCTGCTGCGCCTGTTCCAGGTTGATTTCTGTCTCTGAACTTCCATGTTGCTTGACCTAGTTTAATTAGCTTATGTATAATTGACTATTAACCGAATTATCGCCTAATCATCTGTTCGTTAATTCTTTCTCTTATTATTTTTCTCAAATTATTCGTTTTAAAGGTATTTTCGACATAATCGCTAAGCCCAATGTAATTATTGTAATTTTCTTTATTGTAATTTTATTTATTGTATCTATCATATTTCTTGTATTATTTTTATGTCTTCACATATAATTGAGCATTAAATCCTACTTCGACCCAATTGTTTGTTAAACTACGTGTTTACCGACTTAGTATTAATTCTCACATGTTAGGATTAAAACTTGGATGTTGCATTGCATGCATATAATCGACAATATATCGAGTATAGACAATTTCCCTAATCATTAGTAGAGGCCGCTATCGAGGCGGGCGAGATTAGGTGTTCGATCAAAAGAGCTTCCTAATACGTACCCTCACCCCTTACTCCAAATCTCTGTGAACATCCATGTTCATTGGCATCCACGAGAGTCATTCTAGACATAGAATGCTAAGGGTAATGATTGCTTAGTGTTCATGTCACTACTTTGTGTCTTGACATGACACTAGGTATTCGAACGGTTCCAATTTCCCATAAAAATTGGTCGCGACTCCACAAAATGCAAACGCTTGTTCTCTCTCCCAAATGCCCCCGTGGGCCCCATTATCCACAAGTATATAAGGACATCACCATATCGGTTGCCCGAGGAAAGTAATCATCAAAAGGCGATAAAAGAACATTTATAATCGTTTTACAAGTGATTAAACCAAAACTACGGATACAAACGATACACCTCATCAACACTATGTAACTACTCCTGTCATGACTCGTGAAGACTCATCCTGCCAGGACTCCAGCTACCATCCAAGACATCACCTGCCAAGACCGACTGCTCACCATAAGGGATCGCGACAGACACAACAGAGACAAACAAGAGACAGCCACACAAGGTCAATAACTGAGGCAAGACACAACGTCAATTACCAACATACTACAAACACAACCAAGCACACACACAAGTCACAACCACTCCAGCCAATCACCGTCACCGACTGTCCACTGGACCAGTCCTGCCAGTGGGGGACCGCAGTCGTACCCACCTAAGCCCCGCTCATCATACTGAGCGATAAAACTGTCCCATTAATGTGCATATCCCCTCCCGTGGCGGGTTCCACGGAGGGCGAAACTAGGGCGTGAAGCCACTCCCGCAAGTGACTCCACTCAGCCGAGGACGCATCTCGAGAACCAGAGACAGACAATCACAGACAGCTGAACCACAACCATGATAATACGATAACACCACACCAACCAACCACTACAACCAACCAAATCCGATTACCATAATCAATCAATCACACTGACACTATAATCAACACAACAATCGACACACTAAAACAACCAACAGAAACTGAGTAGGCAAACCTACCTTTAGCCAACCGCAGCGATTCCCTGTTCAATCACATGACATCGACCAAGCAAGCAAAACCCCTGTACAAACAGTACAAAAGCCTATTACTATCACCACAACTCTACAAGGTACAACAATGACAAAGATGATGATGATGACATACCTATGCATCGTAAATCGGCGTCAAGACCGCTACCCGACTCAAGCAAACTATCCCCAAGGCACAAGCGTCCTTAAAGGCTCCCATGGAAGGAATTATGGTGAAGGAAGTGAGGTAAGGCGACATCTAAGTCTGAAAGAAGGAGGCGGAAATGATTTGCGATTCTATTAAAACACGATTATAAACCCTCGCTGTAAAGACGCTACTCGATCGAGTAACCAACCTACTCGATCGAGTGGTCCCTACTCGATCGAGTACCCAAGCTACTCGATCGAGTAGCCTCGACTAGATCGATTACCACACATCCCAAGGTCTATCACGTCACGAAGCATTTCTTGTACGAATTCCCAAAGGCTATCACATGCCCCCAAGGTCGGTCAACGTTGGTCAACGGGTCCCTAAAAGGACGGGTATTACATTCTTCCCCCCTTAAAAAGAACTTCGTCTGAACCCCCAATAACGGTAAGAAAATTACAATAATAAAGTGCGGAATTTTAGGAAATTTTTGAAACTTTTAAAGTTTAAAGCGCGGTTTCATAAAAATCTATAACAGAAATAAAGAATGCGGAAATAACGATTAAATTATGCAAACGCGATAGTCAAAGGTGAGGGAAAATATATCCCTCGAATGACAAAAGATAAAAGGTGAGTCTAAGCAATCCTAATAAACCAACTACTAGTCCAAGGTTTAGTTCTCGCTAGCCCACACGTCTTCCCCACGTAAGCGTCTTCACAACCTGTCATTCATGTAAACATGAACGCCACAGTCAGTGGGGAGTAACTCAAGGTTCTCCCAGCCACAAAATGTCGAAACACAGATAAACAAGAACATATTAGAACATCATAAATATAACCATTTGATGCAAGCATTGAGACATGAGACTAACATTCAAAACATGCGTAATCAATCATAGATAAGGCATATGGTACATACATATGAGACAATCCAACCAAAACGTCATAAATGATAATACAACTATAAACACGATAGAATATCATATGTCACGGATAAATAAGATTAACATCATAATACATGTGAATGGAAACCTTAGCCATGAACTATGAAAACCAGCAACATACAATACACGAAATGAGACTACTAACATCACATATGAAGCAAAGCATCCGGCTCAAAGGCTACCTTTAAAGCATGTCCGAGACACAAATCCTTAAGTATCTTGGCTCATCGGTTACCTTTAAAACATGTCCGAGGCACGACCTCTAAAGTATATGGCTCAGCGGTTACCTTTATAACATGTCCAAATACTACAAACAAGTACCCGACTCAGAGGTTACCTTTAAAACATGTCCGAGGCACAACACATAAAGTATCTGGCTCAGCGGTTACCTTTAAAACATGTCCAAATAATACAAACAAGTACCCGACTCAGAGGTTACCTTTAAAACATGTCCGAGGAACAACAAACAAGTATCTAGCTTAGCGGTTACCTTTAAAACATGGCCAAATACAACAAACAAGTGCCTCACTCAGAGGTTACCTTTAAAACATGTCCAAGGCACAACAAACAAGTATCTGGCTCGGCGGTTACCTTTAAAACATGGCCAAATACAACAAACAAGTGCCCGACTCAGAGGTTACCTTTAAAACATGTCCGAGGCACAATAAAAAAGTATCTGGCTCAACGGTTACCTTTAAAACATGGCCAAATATAACAAAAAAGTACAACAAACAAGTACAACAAACAAGTACATGGGACGAGATTAATACTGTCACACTCATACTTATGGCTTGCATCTCACCATAAGTACGGATGAGAACATCAATCCCGACGATCGTATCGTAACTAGAGAGCCTATGGCTTACCCCTAGTGTCCGATAGGACCAAGGCTCAGGGACGGGATTATTAATGTCACATTCATATTTATGACTTGCGTCTCACCATAAGTACGGATGGGAACATCAATCCCGACGATCATATCGTAACTAGAGGGCCTATGGCTCACCCCTAGTATCCGATAGAATCAAGACTCTCACAACCGAATAATACTAGACATTATCTAGAATACGACTCACTACAAGTAACTATTTATAATAAATATTTCATACAAGTATTATATTAATAAATATTTCACTTCATAATTTAACATGGCGGTTGAATAAAATAAATAAAATATAACAAGTAGTAATGAATAGTTTACGTTATGTGAAAATTTACGGAATACAACAAATCTAATATAAGTTACAAAATGAGCCCAACATTTAGGACCAAAAAGAGCCCAACAATTTGGACCATAGGAGCCCAACAAATAAAACCGATTGAATCCAACAATTAAAGCCTAATATGTAAAAGAACGATATTTATGAGCCACGTTATACGAAACACGAGAGAAAACGTAAACAAACCAAAATCCGAACCACCCATAAGCATATACGAGTCAACAAGAGAAAACTTTGATCATGATACGAATAAAAAGCATAAACAACCATCATAAACGAAGGATAAATATATTTATAGAACTTGAAACGGTAAAACGGGCGCCATTTACTCACACGGACTCCGAATCGAGTGATTAAAGTGGCTAAACCACCTAATTTTTCGACGCCGGTCCATCTGTCATATTTTCAGTGGTGTTGGAGATCGTCCCGGTCAGGTATGACGGGTGTCCAGGCTAACACAGGTGAGTTTGAGACGGGTTTCTAAGCACGAGTAAGGCGACAATCGTCCATAATAGTTAACCAAATCATACATGTATATACACATGAGACGTAAATTAACAAGTTGGCTCAAATCACTCAAGAAACCAACTCAAAAATAGTCCACAAAATACACCCATCAACAATCTATACACACGGTTTCTAGACATTTTGTGAAGCCGTCTTTAGACAAAATTTTAAGCATGAAAAGGGTGAAATTTCTCACATACCACCAACCCATTACATACTTGGACATACAAAGGAGGCGGGAATCAACTATTTGGTACAAATTATCCGTGGGATCGACTCAAAAACAGTCCACAAAAGTCACTCATCATCAACTTATATATACATGGTTTTTCTAGCAAATTCATGAGGCCGTCTTAAGACAAGTTTTTAAGCATGTTACAAGGCCGAATTCATCCAAACAAACGACCATATTCATTCATGTATATGCACACAAGACGTGAGTAATCAAATTGACTCGAACCAACAATAATTTCAGCTCATAAATCGCGTCCAAAAACAACCAAAACAGTTCCCTGTTTCACTTTTCAATTTCCAGTTTTGCGTCCGTCTTAAGACAAGTTTTTAAGCATGGTACAAGGCGGAAATTAACCATACAAAGGACCCATATCATACTTGGATATACAATTGAGACGGAAGTAAGAGAGTTGGCTCGAACCACCAACCAAACATAGACCAAAACGAGCACAAAAATCGTCTCACAACTACTTCATTCACGTTTTTACTTAGCCATATTGAGTTATATTTCGACCCCCATTAAAACAAGGTTTAAGATGGAGTTTAACACGATGGATTCGAGCATACAAATGAGTAAAGTATAAAGAACCAATCTTTAACACATAAAGAGCATGAAAAACGACATATAAGACAAAATTTCGACACTTTGTCGAGTAACCTATCACCGTTACCTTAAACGCTCCTTATTTTTCGAATAAAGGGTTCCCAAAGCTTGAGTCTTACTCCGGGTCTTCAAATCCTTCATTAAAGAGCAAGAAAACGGGATAAAGAAGCTAAAAGACGAAACTTTTATAAGACGGCGAAAAATGAAACCATCACAAAAATGAGTCTTTATTACCTTGAAAGATGAAGGAGGAAGTAAGGAGGAGAATGGTGTAAAAATTAAGGAAAAAGGTTGAGGAATGAAGGAGAAATCTAAGTTTGTAGTAGACGGAAATGTAGCTTATGAGTCTGCTGTGTTTTGTTGTTGTTGCACTGGTAATCCGAAAAGAAAAGGAAAGGAAGGAGGGAGGTGGGGACGTGCAGCAAGTCAGCAAGACAACAACAACAATATTAATAGTAATAATAATATATAAAATAATAATAATAATAATAATAATAATAATAATAATAATAATAATAATAATAATAATAATAATAATAATAATAATAATAATAATAATAATAATAATAATAATAATAATAATAATAATAATAATAATAATAATAATAATAATAATAATAATAATAAGAGAAAATTGTTGATTACAGCCTTTTATAAACCTCATTTTGAAAATTACAGCCTTATATAATTTTTTTTGAAAATTACATCCAAAATATTACTTTTCTTCTAAAATTGCACCAACTTGAGTTTTCCGGTGAATTTTTATGATGTTTTTATGATGTTTGGGGTGATTAATTGGTTTGTGTTAAGGAGAGGTAAGAAATTTGGGTAAGTAGGCTCTCAAATAATAAAGGGTACATCATAAAAAACATCATCAAAAATCACCAAAAACCTCAAGTTGGTGCAATTTTAGAAGAAAAGTAATAATTTGGATGTAATTTTCAAAAAAAATTATATAAGGCTGTAATTTTCAAAATGAGGTTTATAAAAGGCTGTAATCAACAATTTTCTCTAATAATAATAATAATAATAATAATAATAATAATAATAATAATAATAATATTAGAAGAAGTGTTTAAAAAGGTAGAGTGTGAGAGGGTAGGTGAGTGTGTTGTCGACATAGGATAGGTCGAGAAAAGATTAGTCTTACAAGTGAAAATGTGACGGTGTATAGCTAGATGGAATAATGTCTCGAGTCTATATTAACTTAAGACAGAAACTAATATTATTTCTGTCACTATTATTACTGTCCGACTAAAATACGTATTTTTATATAAAATAAGCTTTTATATATTACTTTTATAAAAATCGTGTTTAAAATAAATAAATTAAATTAATTAATTTAAAAATATAAAATAAAGTCATTAAACGGTTAAATAAATTATAAACGTCAAATGAGAATTTCGCGGGTGTTACATCGTCCCCGAAGTTCGACTCATCCTCCCCCAACCACACGACAAGAAACCAAGGTCGACACCACCGTTTACCCGACACAGGTCAACAACCCCCTAGAAGTATTATCCCACTACGTATGTCCATCAAACATCATCATCATCAATTGTCCAACACACACCACCTATTCAAGCCTCTAAGAGATACTACTTGAATTACCGAACACACAACATGCAACAAACGGTCCTACTGCAAAATCAACAATGTAATTATAATCATAACAAATGATTACTGAAAATAAGGTATGACGACATGTCATCTTGTTCGACCATTACTCCTCTCACTCAAATATACAATTTTCTCAACAAAACTATTAAAATAATTATAAACTCGCACTTGGAATATAACTGAGATATTATAAAACATTACAAACATACGGCAAAATTGTTATGATTTCGGCTTTTTCTTTTGCGACATTACTCTTCCCCTCTAAAAAGGAACTTCGTCCCCGAAATTCACCATCAGATGACTTCCCTGTCCCTTAACCAGATACCTATCACATCTTATTGACATTACTCATAACCATCACTAACATCGATTCATATGCGCCCGACACATTACTAATGGACATTACGCGATCACAACCCATATCATCGTAAACCATTGGAATTACACACTACTTCACGGACACCTACATTTACATATATATCTTGTGACAACTAGAAGCTTCTCAATAACTTGATATTATATAACCACACGAAAGATGTGAGAATATTATGAACATATTACTCCTTTAACCATGACAAATTGTATGCGCATACAGACAAAAAGGTAACACAAATACTATTAAAACTGCGTGAATTGCTCAAAATCCATATCCACCACTGATGCCACATACCACTATTCACAAGGTAAAGATTTGTACACATACAAAAATGAACTTAAACAACATCACTTGCATGCCGAGTTCCCGTAACAATATGTATCATTGTCTCGTCACATCTATATCTCACAAATTTCACTTATAACTCAAGCACAAGTCAAAACGTGACTAAGAACGAGACTAAAACATGTTACGAACCATCAACAACCATGACTAAGATCGAATCATCCAAAAATAAAAGCATTCAAACAATTTGAATTTCGAAAAGTGCCTGTAATAGTGACACTCGATCGAGTGGGTAAGGCACTCGATCGAGTATCTTAGCGACTCGATTGAGTAGCCCGAGATCAGAATACCCCTCAAGCAGACACACCTGTAGCTACTCGATCGAGTTAGGGGCACTCGATCGAGTTGCTTCAGGTCAAAAAATTCCTATCAATCCAAACACAACATATATAGTCACATAACTACGAGTCAGGATGATAACCCGACCACAAATTCTGTAAAACAAGTTCAAAATGAGCAAGTACGGCCTTATGGCCACCGATACAACCAAGTTCAAAAAAGTTCCAACCGAAACAAACTAATATCCATCAGAAACTACAAACATAATAGAAATAAACGGAGTATCACACCTGCTGCTGATGCTCATCCATCACATCATCCTCATCTCCACCACCACCCGAAGTGCCTGCTCCTGACGCACCAAGACCCGCATCACCACCAGCTCTAGCATCTGGTCTCACGTACTAAGGGGTCAAACCATCATAAGGGTATAACTAAGGTGCTCCCCACGTAGACATGTCCACCCCGTAAGAGAGAAAAACCCCGCTGATGTCCCCGAATCCCCTCCACCAAACTGGATGTGGTCCCGAGGTCCCAATGCCCTGAACATACGCCATCTCATGCATGTTTCGGAGTGTCAAGGTAGAGGACACTCTCTCGGCTAGGTAGCTCTCACGCGTCTCCGGGGTATCAAGAGAAGGGTAACCAGGAAACAGATACTGTGGTGGTGCTGTCGGCTGTGACTGTGTCTCATCCATCCTCTCTCGCACTCGGCGTGGCCCTCTCCCTATCCTAGACCGATCCTCCTCAGCTCTCACGTTCTCCCCCTTCCTCGGCTCAGGCATGACTCGGAGGATCTCCGGGTCGATGAAATACGTCTGCCTCGCAGGACGTGCATCCTCATCCTCCTCCTTGTCAGAATCGGCAGTTGCCACTGTGTGGACATGGCCGACCTACGTATGCCCAGCCGATCTGTGGACAATGGCAGCGATCTTTTTTGAAAGCCACGCTCGGCGGCGTAAAGGTGCTTTCGACCGGATCGTTTTAGATCAGTCGGTTTCGTCTCGGTAAGGGTCTCGAAACGATTAGAGATGTTCGGAGTCGCCACCAAGCATTTGTGGGATGCCTGGAACCCGTTCGAATTCCACTTTATACCTCGGTCAAATCGAAGCACAAAACAACGTTTGACATAGGTACTAAAGATAAGGAAATCGTCCCTCTTTAGCATCCTATCTCTATAATGACTCTCGTACGCCCTGGATAAGGTCGTCCACTATCCAAAGTTTCTGAGTAAGAGGTGAAGGTACGTATTGGGAATCCCTTTAATCAGACACCCAATCCCGCCCGCGTTTAGCGGCCTCTACTGATCGATCTTGGTTGATTGAATGCAAAAGTTGATAAAACGGTTTAAATGCATGAATTCGCATCCAATGACTTAAACCTAACATGTGAGAGCTTTCTAAATCGGTTTATTTAATCCTAGTATCAAGTATAAGATGTCGAGTTCGATTAATGGTTGATTTGCATGCAAGACGGAAATTAAACATCCATTTACCGTATTAGGTTTAGGGTGCATAACATGATCCATTTGTCTTAGTAAGGCATTTTGCAAATATGGTTTTGAATAATCGAATAGTCATCTGATCCGTCCTATATCCGGGCTAACCGGAGTCGGGATCGTCCTAGACTACTGCTGGAAGGGAACAGGCCCTGTACCAGACGGCTATAAGAGGCGCGAGCCAGCCGGCGGTGTAAGGGGCCTCCCTCTGGTTTTGAAAATGAGAAATGGGGAGCCTGTTTAGGCGCGGGTTAGCCCACGGTTTATGTGTCGTGTTCTGACTTTTTAGAAAACGTTATAAAACGTGTTGAAAATGGGTATTTGAACCCGGTTTGATTTGAAAGGGTCGTTTAGACCGCATTTGTTGATTTGAAGAACTAGACACGAATAATCATCATTATTTGATATTATTCGGTGTCGAGTTCGATTTGACAAACTTGGCATGAATAGTTTTGGAAAATGATTATGGACTAATATGAAAAATGGATTAAGGGAAATGACGAGAACAAACACGGTTGATCTCTGGTCTGAATACCCCATTTAGGCGCGAGCCAGTTGGCGACCTAAGGGGCTTCTGCCTCAGACAAAAAATCAGTTTTGGCTCGTTTATTCCATGTTTTGGTTCATGTTATGCATGTTTTAGCATGTTAGAGTAATGAAACAAATGAAAACATAATAAAAGAGGATTTTTACACCCTCATACTTACATGTTTGGTTATGGTGAGTGACCGACGTAAGTGTAACAACTCGTTTGATCGGAAAAAACTCGGTTTAAAACCGTTTTGATAAGTAAAAGAGTGTTTTAAAAGTTTAGTGATGGTGTAGTGGTCGAAATGGTCGGTCAAGTGATTTAATGCACGATGACGGTACCAAACAATGTGTAAGGCTCTTGTTTACGATCGGTAGGTCGTAAATACGCGTCGGATTGTGACTTAAGAAGTCGAGTCGAGAATTTTAAGGGAGAAAAAAGGGGGCGGACACTCGCGTAAGTCTCAAATGGGTGGCATTTGAGGGGTATTTATAGGAGAATGAGTGGTTGTGTGAGTTTTGAGCGACGTGGCCACCTGGGCTGCTCAAAGAGGCGCGAGCCACGTCGCGGGTCTTCGAGCTGTGTTGTCGCTTTCACAACAAACGCAATCATGATTTGTTCTATCCTAGGTTTTGTAGTCACATGTTTGGTACTTGACCATTCATAAATCCGGGAAAACTTAAGGTAGAAGGTTTGAAATGTTTGGTTTTTTGTGGTTGACTCGGTTTGACTCGTTGTTGGAGTCGGGATTTGAATTTTTGAGTCGGTTTTTGGTCCGGTGTTAGTTTTGACTCTAGTCAGTGTCATTGCGACCCCGTCGTCGTGCATTAAACACTCCAGGTATTTTGAAATGTTTTGAAATATTTTATTTTCGAAATCGTTTTAAGTTTTCCGACGTAAAGTTGTACACAAACTGTCGATCAAACGCCGCGATTCCAAAACATGTTGTAGTCCGATAATCATCGGGTGTTTGTTGGAGTCTCAGCAGATACTGGGTATCTATAGAGCCCCCACTTTGACTGAGGCTTGGACAGGGCGAAAGTCAAAGTAGAGCCCCCAGGTCAATCGAAGATTACAACCTGGAGACCCAAGCGACGTCGAGGCGGCTCGAAAGGATTCGGGCCAAGGACCTCTAGTCGGGAAGGGCGACGCCAAGGCGACTCGAGGGTACGAGCCAAGGACCTGTCGTCGGAAACAGTTTAGAGTCTGTCGACTGTCCGTGCGGGTCATTTAAAGTCCGTTAGACTACGTACAAAGGCTCGCCAGCCATAGGAAGGAGTCATACCTGAGGCATCTTCGGATACGTCCTCGCTTGTTTGCGGACAAAGGCTCGCCATCTGTTGTAAGGAAATGTACCAGAGGCATCTTCGGGATCTTTCCTTGAAAGGGTGCGGACAAAGGCTCGCCAGCCATGATAAGGAAATGTACCCGAGGCATCTTCGGGATGTGTCCTTGAAAGGGTGCGGACAAAGGCTCGCCAGCCAAATGAGGAAATGTACCCGAGGCATCTTCGGGATGTGTCCTTAAATGTTTGCAGACAAAGGCTTGCCAGCCATGATAAGGAAATGTACCCGAGGCATCTTCGGGATGTGTCCTTGTATGTTTGTGGACAAAGGCTCGCCAGCCAAATGATACGGTCGGTTAATGGACCATGGGAATAGCCGCGTCGAATGGGCTTGTTTTGAAAGTAGCGAGCTCGTGATGTCGCTGGGGAAATAGTGAGTATGGATTCTCACTATCACTATTTTGGAATGAGTGGGTCCGGCGAGGAAACCCCCTGCTGGTATTTGAAGGAATAGTGAATTTGGAATCTTCACCATTCATTTGCTTGAATTTGCAGTGGCGGTTTTGATCGCCGTTTGTTTTAATTTTGAAGGAAAATAGCAAATTTGAGTTTGCTATTGCGCTTGAAGTGACGGTTTATATGCCGCCGCTGACATTTGATGGAAATAGTGAATTTTGAATCTTCACTATTGATTGAAGTGACGGTTTATGTGCCGCCGTTGACATTTGATGGAAATAGTGAATTTGGAATCTTCACTATTGATTGAAGTGACGGTTTATGTGCCGCCGTTGACATTTAATGGAAATAGTGAATTTGGAATCTTCACTATTGATTGAAGTGACGGTTTATGTGCCGCCATTGCTTGAAATTTGGAGAAATAGCGGTTTTTAAATTTTCGCTATTATTTTTGAAATTGACGGTTTCAATTGCCGTCGTTCGGATTTTGAGGAAATAGCGATTTTGAATTTTCGCTATTATTTTGAAATTGAAGGAAAATAGCGAATTTGATTTCACCATTATTTTTGAAGTTGGCGGTTTTGATCGCCGTTTGCTTGAAATTTTTTAAAAATAGCGAATTTAAATTTTCTCTATTTGGTTTTGTTTGTATTTGAGGAAATGACGACATTCAATACCGTCAACGAAAATCCAAATTTGTTGTGTGGAAATTGGGCCAAAGCCCAATTTTCGCTGAAAAGGCAAGGGACGCCTGATTGAGGCGCGAGCCACCTGGCGAACCAAAGGGGCTTCCCTTTTTTCTGTTAAAAAGACGCGAGGTTGAGCTGCGGATGATTCATTATTCATCTTCAACCTCAAAATCCCGCAAAATCGCCATTGAAGGACCTTCTAGCTTGCTCCTATTTGTGCCATTATCAACAATGTCATCTCAAGGTATGTATTTCCTCTTGAATCCTTTCAAATTTGTTGATCTTCAGCTTGATTATATTAGGGCGAAATTTTGCCCTAAAAATCAAATTGGGCGTTTTTGATTGAGCCAATTTCGAGTGAAATTGATGTTTGCATTAGGTTAGAAACCTGTTTAGGAGTATAGGGATGCTTTTAGTTTGCATTTTGGTCCCCGTTCCCGCTCCCTATGCTCGAACAACATGAGTGAGGCGAGAAACCGCCTCATTTTGCAATGCCAAGTTTATTTGCTTGGGTAGTGGGTCCTACTAGGTTGCATTGTAGTTGGGAAAACCCGTATTTGCCATCTAAGGACCTTCGTTGGATGCTTGTGGGCAAAATTGGATTTTTGCCTTTTGCGACGGTCTTACGTCTGACAAAATAAGCGCCTGTTTGGGCTTGAATTGAGTCAGTTTGCCTTGAAATGGACCTTATTGGTATTTTAGGTCACCTTGAGGCGTGATAAAATCACGTTTGCCTTTTTGCGGTCGTTTTTGAATTTTTGACCGGTTTTGGGCTGAAATTAGCGTATGAATTGCCTTTTTGAGCTGTGGAAAAATACCCCATTCTGTCGGGAATGTAAAATCCCCATTGTGTCGGGAATGTATTTTGGGTTGTAGGCGGATCTTGTATGGATCTTGAAATGCCGTTTTTGTGGTTTTGACTCGTCTTTTGCTTGAAAAGAGGGGCGAGTCGTTTTTGTGTTTTTTTTTTAGTTTGATTTTGATTTTGACTTTGGCAATTTTTGAGAAATTGGTTAATTTGTGTTTTCTGTGTTTGATTATAGGCTTGGTTGTATGCTTACTTCACTACTCTGCGTCCGGGGACCACAGACGGTGTTCCCTCGGCTTACCCTGCTGTGAGGGGTTGGACGGTGTCTCGGAAGAAGTCGACTAAGTCGACTTACGAGGACTGCAGGCGTCGCGTGAACAAGGTTCGGGTTGCTGATGTAAGTTTCCGCTTTCTTTCCCTTCTCCTTTATGGAAATAGATAGAGATAGGATGATTAGGTAGCTCATGAAGCCCCCAGTTAGCTGAATAGCTTTGCTTTGGATGCAGTTTGTTGGGCGGCCTTGGGAGCACTACACGGGTGTACCGACTGCCATCAGGGAGCGTTTTCGGCCTCGCAGCTCCCTGCGTCTGTACTTGGAGACGGCGATTGAGCCGGTTTGGTACCTGGGTGAGCGTTTAGTTCGCCAGTGCTTTACCGAGACTTTCGTCGTGCCGGTTGACCCGCCTAAGGTGTTTTTCCAGGAGTCGACTCCTGATGAGGTTGAGGAGCACCTTCACGGTCGGGGAGGTGAGGAGTTGTTGCTGCGGGACGCCGACTACGACACCTTCCGGTTGTCGAGGCTTGCTTGGTACCCGATTGAGGTATGTTTTCCTCTTTTCTTTTCTTTTCATTGCCTCCCTTGATAGGAGGGTTTGTCATCTTTGATGTGGATCCAAATGGCAGGGAGTCGACCGCCGATGAGGACTCATTTTGACTTTCCGACGGAGACCACTTTTTAGGGGCCGGGTGGCGAGGAGCTTCAGTTGCGCTTACCGGAGTCCGCGGTGGCCGAGGTGACCGATGCCGGCATGGAGTGGAGGTTGATTGTTCTGAGGGTGAGTTCTTGTCTTAAACACTTTCTCCAATTATACTTTGCCTTACATTGTATTGAAGGACATTTTTGTTTTGTAGGTGATGACTGTTAGTCACCAGAACTTGTGGCGGATGGCTAACCGCTGGAGGGCGCTTGCTGGTGACCTGACTACGAGGGAGGCTCGGCTTTCTCAGGTACGTTTTGTGTGTTGTTTTTGTGTATTTGGTGTTGTATTTCACGTTTTTAGATCTTGAGGACCTGTTATTGTGTTTTGTAGGGCACTGCGGATCCGGTGGAGCTTGCTCGGATCCGTGCTGAGTTGGAGGCAGCCAGGTCGATGATCGAGGCCCAGGGGTTGGGGATTACCCGTCGAGACCAGGAGTCGAGGCGTCACGAGGACGCGTTGCGGAGCCGAGACGCGGAGATTGCCTCCCTCAGGGCTCAGTTGGCTGCGGCGGAGGAGGTTCGCGTCGTGATGGAGGAGGAGACGCTGGAGAGTTCTCCGGAGAGGGAGCCTGAGCAGGTGGTTGTGTCTGCGTTGGAGGCGACTCCTAGTGAGACCAGGACTGGTTCGACGGGAGACGCTGAGTAGTTATTGTAGTTTGTCCGTGTCTTGGACCCTTGTCTGTACATATTTACATTTTGCGTGAGGCGGTTTGTATATATGTGTTTTTGGACTGTGGTTTATTTTGTGATTTTTGGCTTTTTTGTGTTGTGTATCGGAGGAGCGTTGTCGGTTGTTGATTCTCCTTTTGATTTGCACCGGTTCCTGCATCGTTAGTGTAGAAAACAGGCAACAGATAGCACATACGCATAAACGTAAACACGTAAAAGCATTTGATTGAAAACACGTAAAACATTCGTTTGAAGATCAAAAGTAACCGAGATGACTTGAAGTTAAAATTGAAATTTTGAAATGAATTTTGAAAATTCCGTGACAAGTCGTCACGTTCGGAATTCAAAGGGAATGATTTGAAAATTTGAGCAATTAACTCGTGTCGTGAATTAAATTGCATCGAATTTATTGAAAATTGACTCGAAAAATTCAAACTCAGACCGTCAGGAAAGAATTTTTAGAAAAGGATTTTTGCGAGTATATTTGGCTTTTGAGGTCAAGACTCGAATATGTGAGTGCTTGAATTTTTGAGGAAAATTGATGTCGTGTTATCAATTTTCGGTTTTGATTTTTGAATTGCGAAAAAAGCGAAAAATTTTCGGAATTCGACTAATATGGAAACGATCCATCCTGGATCGGGGCGACTAGCCCTTCCCCCTTTTAAAAAAAAGAAAGAAAAATCCATATGTTTAAAGCTGCGTCATGGAAACCCTGTCGAATTTCGTAAAACGCGAAAACAAGGAAATGTGAGTGTGAGGAAACACAAAATTTCCTGATCATACCGAAGAGGCGCGAGGTTCCTGGCGGGAGGTTTGAGGTGTCAGGAGAAAACACATGTTGAAAGAGACAAGTCAACAGCGGGAATCCTGGAAGAGCTTGAAAGAGGCGCGAGCAGCCTGGCGATGGATACCGGGTCTCCCCTTTTTCTGAAAAATGCGCTGATCATTTTGTATAAATAGGGATGTTTGCGCTTCATTGTTTCATCATCCGAAACACAAAATCATCTCTACAAAACCTCTTTTTTTTCCACAAAAATATTTTATGGATGCTTTGGAGAACGCATTGCGACAATGGTGTCGGGATTTGTCGCCTCCCGAGAAGTATCAACTCGCTTGCATGGGAGTTGGTCAATTGTTGGTGCTTCGCCAAGTTAAGGTGCAACCTTCGTTTCTTGAAGCATGTTCTCGGTTTTGGGATTCGAAACATCATGTTTTTGTTTTTCCGAAAGGTGAAATTTGTCCTCTTGCCGAAAAAGCTGGAGTCATTGGTGGGTGGCCGGGTTGTGCTCCGGTGCTTCCTCCGACTCGGTTGTGCTACAAGGAGAAATTCCGTTCCATGTTGGGCTTGTCAACAAGCCAAACCAACTTTCTTCTTGCTCCACATGGTGTGGATATGTTGGCTCTTATCAACATCTTTTCAAATCGATTAGATGCTAATGTCTCGGAGGTTGCTAGGAGAAGGGCTCTTGCATTTTGCCTTGTCCATGTGCACCTCTTTGTTGATGTCTTGAAGAAGGAGGGGCCAAGATGTCATGGTAGCATGACCCTTATCCATGTGATTGAGCAAATGGAGCATAGTAGAGATCCATCATGGTTGGTGCTTGGTGAGATTATCCAAGCTTTGGACAAGGAAAGCTCTTGTGGAGAAGCTCCCTCTTTCGGGTCGCCAAGGATCCTCCAAGTGTGGCTATTGGAGAGGCTAAGGTATGTAAAGCCTCCGGTTAATCCTTCTTCTTATTCCTTCTGTCATCTTACCATGAGGAAGAAGTTGTACCCGGATAGTTTTGCTTCCACCGAGGCCTATTGGGCCGCAAGATTGGCGGAGGAGGGTGGTCCTCATATCCGTTGGGTGGTGCCGTGGTGGCACTTGAGGTCCTTCACGGGGTTTCCCGCTTCGGGTGCTAGTCCTCGTTCTTTGATGGTGGTGGGCTTGAAGGTTGTTTCCTTCATTTATCCCGAAAGGCTCATGAGGCAAATGGGGCGTCAACAAAAGGTGCCCGCTCAAGAAACTCTTGTCCAAGAGAATATTTTCCAGAACTCCGAGCTCGTGGAATTCTTTGAAAGGTGGTGGGCCACTCGGCCACTTTGGGAGGTGCCAAATCCCGTTGCCACGACATGGGTGACTCCCACTTATGTCAAGTGGTCACGTGCTCCGTCCTTGGAAGAGAGATCCAAGTTTCGTAAGGACGAGGTTGTCGACTTGAAGTATCGAGAGGTTGGCAAGGCCAACCGTGCCTTCTTTGAAGAGTATGTTGATGGAGCTACTCCCGACGTGATGAGACCACCGAAGAGGAGGAGTTCCGGCCCCAAGAATATGGTGGGCCAGCATTGGCTCGTCTTGGGTCGAATATGGGGTCTTCTGCAAGACCGGAGGCCGTCGCCATCCTAGATCCGTTGAGGATCCGTTCGAGGAGGAAGTCCATGCTAGGCGGGCCAACAAGAAGAACAAGGGGAAGATGTACTCCGAAGGAAAAGGCAAGGGTAGAATGGAAGAGTGAAGACCTCCATTACCCACTTTATTATTATGTTGTATTATTGTTGTGAGTTTTTATTATGTTGTACTAGCTAGTTGTTGTGTGTTTTGTGCTAGTTTTATTATGTGAGGTGTGTTAGTTGACACCTTAGCTTTGACAAGTTGTAGACTCGTCGAGCTTTATTTGTTGTAATTGTAATCCTTCCCATTATTAATTAAATAAGAGGATTGCCCGTGTCGAAAATTGTGAACACTTGTTTCTTCCATCCATTTGGTAAAGGCAATTCGATTTGAATCGTCCTAAACATTTGCACTTGGGAAAGTGGTATTTTGTGGAAAGGGAGAAAGGCTCATTTTTGTATTTTGTGGGGAAAGGGAATGGTTTTCCCTTTTCTTTTTTTTTGGTATGTTTTTTTTGTATGTGGGGAATGGTTGTACTTGATTGTGGGAATGATTGTATCCTTCTTGCGTAAGAAAGGACTGCCTACGTATCCACCTGAAGAGGTGAAATTAAACCATGATCGTAGTTCAAAATGTTTTGTGAATTTGATTGGGTTTTGTGGTTGTATCCCTCAGGCATAAGAGGTACTGCCTACGTATCCACCTGAAGAGGTGAAATCAAACCATGCTCGTAGTTCAGGGGGTTTGTTTTTGTAGTGCAAATGGACGTTGCCTTTGACGGATCAAAGGACATTCGAAACGGGCAAGGTGCCGCAGCTTAGACTCGATAAAACATACAATTTCAAATCAGAACATATTGAGGAACTTGACTTGAAAAAGGTTGAGGTCGTTGCTAGTTGCAAAACTAGGCTAGGTTGTTGGTTGATAGGGTTCAAGGGTAGTATTTCTTGATTGGTCTAGGTTGGTCGGGTTTGTAAAGTCGTCCCCGTCTAGGTCACTCAGTCTCACTGCGCCCCCCGAAAGTATTTTCTTGACCAGGTATGGCCCGGCCCAGTTGGGTTTGAATTTTCCCCTCGGATCGACGGGTAATGGTGCTCGAACTGACTTGAGGACCAAGTCGCCCTCCTGGATGTTTCTGGGTTTGACCTTCTTGTTGAATGCCCGTTGTATACGTCGTTGGTATAGCTGGACGTTGTGCAAGGCGTTGAGTCGCCGTTCGTCTAGAAGGGTGAGTTGTTCGTACCTTCGACGGGTCCATTCCGCCTCATGGACTTGACTCTCTAGTACGATGCGTAGAGATGGGACCTCTAACTCTACCGGTTGAACCGCCTCCATACCGTATGCTAGGTAGAAGGGTGTGGTGCCTGTCGGTGTTCGAATGGAGGTTCAGTATCCCCAAAGTGCGAATGGGAGTTTGCTCGGCCAATCGCGATAGTTGTCTTGCATTTTCTTGATGATGGTAACAAGAGTTTTGTTCGCTGCCTCCACCGCTCCGTTAGTTTGGGGACGGTAGGGGGATGATCGATGTCGTTTGATCTTGTATTTGTCCAGCAAGGCTTGAGTTTCCGCCCGGAAGTGAGAGCCTTGATCGCTGATGATTTCATGGGGTACCCCATATCGGCAGATGATGTTGTTTTGAATGAACTTGGCCACTTGTTTGGCGGTCAAGACTGCATATGACTGTGCTTCCACCCATTTGGTGAAGTAGTCGATGGCGACGAGGACGAAGCAATGCCCCTTGGTGCCTATCGGGTTGACTTTCCCGATGATGTCGATGCCCCAGGTTGAGAATGGCCAGGGTGATGTCATGGTGTATAAAAGGGATGGTGGTATGTGTTGTATGTTGGCGAAGATTTGGCAATAAATGTTTGACGTAGTTACGGCAATCGGCCTCCATGGTGGTCCAGTAGTAACCTAGCCGCATGATTTTCCGTGTAAGCATCATTGCACTCATGTGAGAGCCACATTCTCCGTCGTGAACCTCTCACATGACTTTCTTGGCTTTGTGATGGTCAATGCAAAGGAGGAGAATTCCTTGGGGTGTTCTTTTGTAGAGTTGATTTTGGTTTATCACGAATTGTGATGCGAGTAAACGGATGGCTTTTTGTCCTCTTTGATCAGAGTTGGGAGGAAATTCGTTTTTGGTTTTGTAATTGAGGATGGCTTGGTACCAAGGTTCACCATGGCTTTCCCCGTCGTCGATAATGGCACAAATGTGAGCTGGCTCGCTCCTTCTTTCGACACATAGGGGCATCGATGTCATGTGGTCAGGTATGTTGACGAGCGCGACAAGTTTTGCCAGAGCATCAGCAAATTGATTTTCCTCTCGCGGCAAGTGGAAGTAGTCGACTTGGTCGAAGAACTCGGCCTCCTGATTGATCTTTGCTCGGTAGGGAGCTAAGCTGTCAGATCGGATTTTCCATGATCCGGACACCTGATTGATGATGAGTGAGGAATCGCCATGGACCCTCAGTCTCTTGATGCCAAGTGTGATGGCTGCTTGTAGGCCGATGAGACATGCTTCATATTCAGCGGCATTGTTGGTGACCGCGAAGTCCAGCGTGACCGAGATCGGAACATGTTCTCCCTCTAGTGATATTAGAAGGATTCCTACCCCGAAGCCTCTCAGATTATATGCGCCATCAAAGTATAGGTCCCATGCGTCAGAGTCGGCACAAAGGATGTCTTCGTCAGGAAGTGACCATGTGTCGGTCGTTGGATGGGATTTTTTGCTAGGAAATCAGCGACTGCTCTTCCCTTGATAACCTTGAGGGGTACAAACTTGAGATCAAATTTGGACAGCATGAGTGTCCATCTAGAGAACCTTCCGTTAAGTACGGGTTTTTCGAAGATGTATTTAACCGGGTCCATCTTGGAGTAGATGTGGACCGAGTAGTTGAGCATGTAATGCCGCAACTTCTTTGTTGACCATACTAGGGTAAGGTATGTCTTTTCCAGTTGGGTATACCTCGTCTCGTACTCAACGAACTTTTTGCTGATGTAGTAGATGGCTCGCTCCCGTTGCCAACTGTTTGTGCTAGCATTGCTCCCATGGCTGTGTTGGTAACAGTTAGGTATAGGGATAGAGGAATCCCCGGCTGAGGTGGCATGAGGACAGGAGGTTTGGATAGGATTTCCTTTATCCTGTCGAAGGCTTTCTTACAGTCGTCGTCCCAATCGGTGTGATCGGAGGCACGAAGCTTCTTGAATATCGGTTCACAAATCATAGTAAGCTTGGCAATGAACCGACTGATGTATTGGACCTGACCGAGAAATCCCCGAATCTCATTCTCGTTCCTAGGCCGATGCATTTGTTGAAGGGCTTTGATTTTGGTTGGATCAATCTCAATGCCTCTTTTGCTAACGACATGTCCCAAGAGCTTTCCGGAGGTGACCCCGAATGCACACTTCTGAGGATTTAGTCTCATGTTATATTTCCGCAGACGAGCGAAGAATTTCTGGAGGGCATTGATGTGGCCGTCCCGTTCTTTTGATTTGATGATCATGTCATCGACATATACCTCTACCTCCTTGTGCATCATATTATGTAGGAGGGTGGTAGCGGTTCTTTGATAGGTTGCTTCGGCGTTGATGAGGCCGAAAGGCATGACCGTGTAGCAATATGTACCCCACTGTATAGTGAACGCAGTTTTGTACATGTCTTCCTCAGACATTTTAATCTGGTTGTACCCGGCATACCCGTCCATGAATGATAGGAGAGCATGTTCGGCAGTGTTGTCCACCAGAATGTCAACATGTGGCAAAGGGAAGTCGTCTTTTGGACTCGCCTTGTTCAAATCCCTGAAGTCGACGCAAACCCGGATTCTTCCGTCTTTCTTTGGTATGGGCACAATGTTGGCCACCCAATCTGAGTATTCAGGCACTTTGATGAACCCAGCCTTGAACTGTTTGTCCACTTCTTCCTTGATTTTTAGGGCCCACTCAGGACGCATCCGGCGCAGCTTCTGCTTCACGGGTTTAGCCCCGGGTTTAATGGGTATCCGGTGCTCTGCAATTTCTCTGTCAATCCCAGGCATATCTCTGTAAGACCAGGCGAACACGTCCTTGTATTCGTGGAGGAGGTCAATGAACTGCTGTCTTTCCGAGGGGTCCAGGGTTGTCCCTATCCTAAGTTATTGAGGTGTATTTTCGGTTCCTACGTTAATAGGCTCGGTTTTCTCAATGATGGGGGTTCTGGTTTCCCGCTTGTCAAGTTCTTTGGCTAAGTGAGGTGGGTAGTCGCTCAAGTCAAATTTCTCATAATCATTCAGAATTGCATTGCAGTTAAATTGAGACGAGTCAAGCAAACTTAGTGTTCATTAAGTTGACACGAGCGAAAAGCTCGGAAAGGACAAACATCTCGTGGTCAAGCAGAGGCGACGCGACAGAGGAAGTGGCCCCTGGAACAAGCTCCAGGTTGTCACCTTTCATGGGAGTGGGGGTGACCTTAGTAGACTCGGCCTCTGAATCAGCCACGACTTTGTGATAAAACAGTGGGAAGGGGACCTTGACTGGGGCATCCGGAGTGACAGACTCTGACTCCGACTCAGACTCATACTCAGATCCTTCTTCACCTCCCTCCTTAAACATAGGGCCTTCTCCAGTTGTTATCTTGAGAGTGCGGCCTTGGCGATCGGTCCACTTGATGGTTTTCCTCCAGCCCTGGGTAGCCTTCTCCGGGTCAGTATCGGAGATCAAGGCGGTTGGATCAAATTGGTTGTCTTTCAGGGGCGATGTTGATAATGTCCTCATAGTCGAGGTGTTTGACGTTATCTTCCCCAAATAGGAGGGTGACAGCTTGTCCGTCAAGGCATGGTGACGGTTTGGACTCAGTTGATGCAGCTTCGATGTTGTCGGGGATAAAGTAGCAGTCCTGGAAGACTTCCACTCCCGGGTATCTAGCCCTGGCCACCGAGTCATAGATTGGCTCCGAAAAGCCGTGGTAGAGCTCGAAATATCCCTCTGGGACAAAGTATCTGTTGAGAGTCAGGTGGTATGGACGGAGGGTGACTCCGTGCTTTTTGCGTTTTCGGACTAAGAGGTTCATCTCCTGGATGTCTTCATTGGTAGGTTCGTATCCCAGCCCAAAGGGAATGTTGGGGACCTTAGCCTATTTCAAGGGAGGCAATGGGTCCTTTAGTGGATTAAGCGGCAAACCCGGGAAATAACCTTGACGCATCATGATACGGTTGATCGTGAGGTTGGTGAACGGATCATACTCAGAGGTTGCCGATTCATCAGTTATGGCGTTCACGGCTTGGAAACCCCACATTTCATTGTCATCCTCCTCAGTGGCTTGAGAGGCTATCCCCCTTCTCATAACTGCTTTGATTGGGGAAGCGGGGATCGTGATCGTTTTCCCGTTGAAGGGGACCCTGATCTTTTGGTGGAGCGTTGATGTGACCGCCTTGACGGCGTGAATCCAGGGACGTCCCAGGAGCATGTTGAAGGACGCGTCGATGTCGACCACTTGAAAACTGGTTTGTCTTTCTAGTGGCCCGGTTGCGACGGCCAAAGTGACTAGCCCAGCGACCTTGCGACGAGTGCCGTCGCAGGCGCGTACTCCTTGATTCGTTGGGATTAAATCAGATTCCTTAATACCCAGCCTGTGGGCAGTTTTGAGAGGAATGACATTCACGGCGGAACCGTCATCCACGAGGACCATTGGTATATTCTTTTGGAGGCATTGTACGGTGATGTACAGGGCCAGGTTATGATTGGCTCCGAACAGGGGCGTTTCTCGTCATGTGTGCCACTATTTCTTCTGGGGAAGAGGTGAAGGGCACGGTTAATTTTCCCAAGGCCTGCAACAAGGCCTGTTGATGCTCAAAAGACGTTGAGATCAACTGCCAAATTGAGATTTTGGCTTTTGCTTTTTGGAGCTGTTTTAGGATTTAGTTCTCGGGAGCCTTTGGTTGAGTGTCCACTTTCGGGACGACTTGGTCATTCGTTGTTGGAACGACCGCTAGGTTGCTCGGATTCTGATAGGGACGTCCGGACCGGGTGAGATGTCCGATTTCCTTCGTCCGCTTTTCCTTCCCCGGGATGACATAGACATCCTCAACATCATCCCGCCATATGACGTTAATTTTAGGGTCTCGAGGATACCTTGGAGGGGTATTCCTCGGTGGGTAGTTCTTGTGGGGGATATTTTTGTGAGGGCGATTTTTATGGGGGTAGTTATTTTGAGGGTAGTTATTTTGAGGGTGATTTTCGTGAGGTCTATGCCAGAATGGTCGCAGGAGCAATCCATCCTGGGGCGGGTAGTTTTGAATGCTTGGGGAATTCTCCCTCGGACGCGGTGTTGGCGGATTGAAGATGAGTCGACGGTAGGCGTCGTCGAGTCGGGTGATTCTCTCAGAGAGTCTGGCTATAGCCTCTTCAACTTGCTGAAACATAGTGAGCATGGTGGCAGCACTGAACACAAACACTCCGTCTGAGGATCCTTTTCCAGAACATTCACCTTGCCGTCAATCGGCAAGATGAGATGAGAGCAGTCTAGGGTCGGTTCATCGTCAGAGATGGCGTGAATTCCCAGGGGGTTCGTCTTGTTGTTCGGCTTATTTGGTGGGGGTATAGGCAAATCTCCCTTCTCAATCATGTCTTGAATGAGGTGCTTGAGTTTGAAGCAATTTTCGGTATCATGCCCTTTCCTTCGATGATACTGGCAGTAGGCGTTGGGGTTCCAAAATCGGGACTTCTTGGCGTCGGCCGGGTCCGGGGTGGGCCCGATCGGTTGTAACTTCCCTTGGTCCATGAGCCTTTTCAAGGCACTTGCATAAGTCGGCCCTATGTTGGTAAACACTCTCTGGGGGCATTCAGTTTTCTTGGCAGATGGTTCGACGAGGTTAACCTCATCAATCTTGTTTGTCTGACTGTAAGGGCGAGATTCGGTTGAGGTGGATCCTTGATAACCCCTGCCAGTGGTCTTTTCTAAGACACCCTTTCGGAGGTCGTCCTCAATACGTGTCCCCATAATCTGCAGATCTTGAAAATTTTTGATATTCTGATACCTCAGTAGGTTGGCATAAACCGGGCGGAGGTTGCTGACAAATTTTTCCACCAGAGTTGATTCACTCGGCTTACTGACCAACTGAGTACTCACCCTCTTCCAACGGGTTAGGAACTCAATGAATCTTTCCTTGTCGTTTTGGGCTAGCACCTCGAGAGTACGGGTGTTGGCCTGGATTTCGACGTTGTCGGCATACTGTTTGGAAAACTCAACTGCGATCTCATCCCAAGTAGTAAGGTTTTTCTGGTCC
The DNA here is from genome assembly GCF_048544455.1 of Silene latifolia. Taxonomy (NCBI): domain Eukaryota; kingdom Viridiplantae; phylum Streptophyta; class Magnoliopsida; order Caryophyllales; family Caryophyllaceae; genus Silene; species Silene latifolia. Next base: position 28,215,300 of record NC_133528.1, read on the forward strand.
AAGGAGTAGTACCATTGGCGAGGAATTGGCTCCAAAGAGGATGGGAAGATCCGGGTAAAAAGTTCCTGTTTGACCCCCTTAATGGCCATATAGTCTTTGAAAGCACGGATGTGGTTGAGTGGGTCCTCCACTCCCTTGAACTTAGGCACATCAGTCAGGGTGAAGTTGTCGTAGTAACTTGGTCCCCAACAGGTTCGAACCTTCGGTTATTTTCAAGGTGGATATTGTTACCCCGGGCTAGGAGCTGTTCTTCCAAGAGTTTCGGCCTCTTCTCAGTTTCAGTCAGAGGTGGGGTATTATGTTCCCCAATTTCCTTGTTCTCGAGGGCGTCGATACGGGTCTCAACGCGATCCAGGGTGACCTTAAGAGCGGTAAGCAGGCTGGCTAGCTGATCAGTTCTGACATCTCTGTTGTTATCATTGTTGTTGTGGTTGACAAACGAAGTTGAAGACAGGGCCATGGCTCAGAGGCAGAAAAATGGCTCACATTACAACTCAATCCGACACGGTTCCAAGACTGAACGCAGACAACACAGAGGTCGAGACAAAGATCGACTCAACAAGACGGGGTGACCGTGTGTGGTCCCTCGGTGCTGACTCGATTTATGACGTGACGGTGTTTGACCAAACCTTTGACACGAGTCCAATCATGACGGCGTGACGTCATTGGACGGGTCTCGTGGTGAGACGACTCATAAGTAAAGACCCATAAGTACGTTTGCTTTGACTCGATAGACACGAGGCGGAATTGGAACGGTGGACTGAAGTTTTCGAAAATAGAAATTTTCAAAAAGATTAATTTGTCGCTTTAATGGGCGGCTTCCGAAGATAAAGATCTCCGCAAGTCGATCAATTGAAAAGGGTTATCTTAAGTTTATTTGCAAAAGACGGTTTGAGTTTGAGTCGGCTCGGAAAACAGTGCATTGTTTCCCAAGACGGTTTTGAAATTCAAAATTGTATGTTTTGAAAATCGAGTTTGAAATGTTTGAAAAGGTCTCGGGGACGGTGTATGGTCCTCGGGATCCGAAAGTGTCTCGAGAAAAGGGTGTGTGCTTTTCCCGGGTTTTGAAAGAAAGCCATTGTCGGCGCGAAACGGGTTAAAATCTATGTCTAGACGCGGCGATTATAACGGCGTAAAAAGGTGATTTGAAATGGTTATACAAAACCGGGTTTGAAAACCGTCATTACGACGGCCTAGAAAGGCGTGTTGAAATGGTTATACAAAACCGGGTTTGAAAAATCGTCATTACGACGGCCTAGAAAGGCGTTTTGAAATGGTTATACAAAACCGGGTTTGAAAATCGTCATTACGACGGCCTAGAAAGGCGTATTGAAATGGTCATACAAAACCGGGTTTGAAAATCGTCATTACGACGGCCTAGAAAGGCGTGCATCGGTCGGCAAAAGACCGAGGTTTGAAATGGCCATTATAACAGCGCGAAAAGGGTGTTTTTGAAAGTTTGAAAATGACACGGAAGGACTTATGATCAAATAGCACATAAGCACTCACAGTTCATTATATTATGCATTATGCTGACACAAGTTTTGGCTTAAAAGGGTGGGTTACACACCAAACAATCAAACCCCGATTTGCGGGAGGGATACCAAACCAAACAAAATGTGTAAGGAGAGTGCCCTAGCCTCGTGCTCGAAAGTGATGAAAGCTCTTTGACGAAACATAAATGTGTAACGTCAATGGTATGCTTGACTCAATCGGGATTCGAAACGCGGGGATGAGAAAATTCACGCCGACGAGACGAGCCAATTGATCGAAAAAGGTTAGGTTGTGGGCCCGGACAAGGAACCCGACCGTGACCGTAATATCAATTAATGCATTCCAACCAAGACCTCGTTCGAGTCTCACCATCTAGGGATCACAAAGACGTAAATGTCCTAGTTTTCCCCAGCGGAGTCGCCAATCTGTGGACATGGCCCACCTGCGTATGCCCAGCCGATCTGTGGACAATGGCAGCGGTCTTTTTTGAAAGCCACGCTCGGCGGCGTAAAGGTGCTTTCGACCGGATCGTTTTAGATCGGTCGGTTTCGTCTCGGTAAGGGTCTCGAAACGTCTAGAGATGTTTGGAGTCGCCACCAAGCATTTGTGGGATGCCTGGAACCCAATCGAATTCCACTTTATACCTCGGTCAAATCGAAGCACAAAGCAGCGTTTGACATAGGTACTAAAGATAAGGAAATCGTCCCTCTTTAGCATCTTATCTCTAGAATGACTCTCGTACGCCCTGGATAAGGTCGTCCACTATCCAAAGTTTCTGAGTAAGAGGTGAAGGTACGTATTGGGAATCCCTTTAATCAGACACCCAATCCCGCCCGCGTTTAGCGGCCTCTACTGATCGATCTTGGTTGATTGAATGCAAAAGTTGATAAAACGGTTTAAATGCATGAATGCGCATCCAATGATTTAAACCTAACATGTGAGAGCTTTCTAAATCGGTTTATTTAATCCTAGTATCAAGTATAAGATGTCGAGTTCGATTAATGGTTGATTTGCATGCAAGACGGAAATTAAACATCCATTTACCGTATTAGGTTTAGGGTGCATAACATGATCCATTTGTCTTAGTAAGGCATTTTGCAAATATGGTTTTGAATAATCGAATAGTCATCTGATCCGTCCTATATCCGGGCTAACCGGAGTCGGGATCGTCCTAGACTACTGCTGGAAGGGAACAGGCCCTGTACCAGACGGCTATAAGAGGCGCGAGCCAGCCGGCGGTGTAAGGGGCCTCCCTCTGGTTTTGAAAATGAGAAATGGGGAGCCTGTTTAGGCGCGGGTTAGCCCACGGTTTATGTGTCGTGTTCTGACTTTTTAGAAAACGTTATAAAACGTGTTGAAAATGGGTATTTGAATCCGGTTTGATTTGAAAGGGTCGTTTAGACCGCATTTGTTGATTTGAAGAACTAGACACGAATAATCATCATTATTTGATAATATTCGGTGTCGGGTTCGATTTGACAAACTTGACATAAATAGTTTTGGAAAATGATTATGGACTAATTGTTTTAAGTCCATTTTGAATGTAATTAGTCGATACTCGTCATCGTACCCGGCTTAAAATCCGGCATGGTATGTAGAACCAAGGATGATTTTGTGTTGGTGACTAATATGTTTGTTTGGAAATGTAAAGAAATGAAATAAAACGCTTTAAAATACCTTCTAAATGTCATTAACCAAATATAATCACCGAAACACGGATTTAACCGTCATGGTATGAAGAACCAAGGGTGAAAAATGCTTTATGGTTAAAACATGTGAAATAAAATAACAATGGTTCCAAAATACTTGAAATGGTGAAAACCGATTACAAATATGAAAAATGGATTAAGGGAAATGACGAGAACAAACATGGTTGATCTCTGGTCTGAATACCCCATTTAGGCGCGAGCCAGTTGGCGACCTAAGGGGCTTACGCCTCGGACAAAAATCGTTTTGGCTCGTTTATTCCATGTTTTGGTTCATGTTATGCATGTTTTAGCATGTTAGAGTCATGAAACAAATGAAAACATAATAAAAGAGGATTTTTACACCCTCATACTTACATGTTTGGTTATGTCGAGTGACCGACGTAAGTGTAACAACTCGTTTGATCGGAAAAAACTCGGTTTAAAACCGTTTTGATAAGTAAAAGAGTGTTTTAAAAGTTTAGTGATGGTGTAGTGGTCGAAATGGTCGGTCAAGTGATTTAATGCACGATGACGGTACTAAACAATGTGTAAGGCTCGTGTTTACGATCGGTAGGTCGTAAATACGCGTCGGATTGTGACTTAAGAAGTCGAGTCGAGAATTTTAAGGGAGAAAAGAGGGGGCGGACACTCGCGTAAGTCTCAAATGGGTGGCATTTGAGGGGTATTTATAGGAGAATGAGTGGTTGTGTGAGTTTTGAGCGACGTGGCCACCTGGGCTGCTCAAAGAGGCGCGAGCCACGTCGCGGGTCTTCGAGCTGTGTTGTCGCTTTCACAACAAACGCAATCATGATTTGTTCTATCCTAGGTTTTGTAGTCACATGTTTGGTACTTGACCATTCATGAATCCGGGAAAACTTAAGGTAGAAGGTTTGAAATGTTTGGTTTTTTGTGGTTGACTCGGTTTGACTCGTTGTTGGAGTCGGGATTTGAATTTTTGAGTCGGTTTTTGGTCCGGTGTCGGTTTTGACTCTAGTTAGTGTCATTGTGACCCCGTCGTCGTGCATTAAACAATCCAGGTATTTTTGAAATGTTTTGAAATGTTTTATTTTCGAAATCGTTTTAAGTTTTCCGACGTAAAGTTGTACACAAACTGTCGATCAAACGCCGCGATTCCAAAACATGTTGTAGTCCGATAATCATCGGGTGTTTGTTGGAGTCTCAGCAGATACAGGGTATCTACACACTGCCGCTGGCAAAGGCTCTGTCGGTGGGAGGTGCTCAGGAGCTGGTATCCTCATCCAACTCATGCCCCACACCCTCCACGCTAAACTACCATCCTCCAAGGTTCTCAACCATTTCAGGTCGAGGAAGTAAGCTCTGTCCAAGGTAGGTACCGGGGTGGCTAAAGGGGTGTAGGCCGAGGAAGCCTCAAAGGAAGTTAGCTTCTCAGCTAAACGTGTGGCACCACAACTCAGGATCCTAGTGTCAGATGAGGCCATCAAAGATAGACTGCACACACCATGGCGGGAGCACTAAAGGTCACTCTCTCAGTCCGCTCGGGGTTAAGGTACGTCATCAGAAGCATCAACTCATGTGAGTTCAACTTACTCATATCTGATCTCTCGTAGAGGAGAGACGACAAAGCACGAAGAAAGATCTTCAAAGTAACATGTTGCACATCATTGATCAACATGTTACTAGCAGTGGAAGCTGATTTCCCGGTGATACAAGGCATAAGACTGCAAACCCCACACTCAGTCGGTATGTCACGAAGGGCTCCCTTGGGAGGCTTAGCCAAGCCAAGGTGGGAGGCAAACATGTCCATGGTCAAGACAAAGCTGGTATTCATGAGGCGGAACTCCACAGTTTGTTCCACCGGCTCGTATTTAAACGAGCTCATGAACTCGAGGGTCAGAAAGGCATACGAATGCTTTCGTAGGCGATATAGTCCGGTGAACCCCAAGGTCTCAAAGATGTGCCTGACATCAGTCTTAATACCCAGATCATCCAAGAGGGTCGTGTCAATGCAGCGGGTCGGTCTCATCTTACGAGTTTGTAAGGCTACAAACTTCTTTCGTTGGGTGAAATCCACAAATACCACAGACGGGTACTCGGGTACAGCCGGGACTACCGGTCCACTCCCCTCCCCAATTTCGGGCTCAGAAGCCCTACCCCTCTTACTCTGTCTGGTTCCTATGTTCAGTCTCGGCATCTATTTCAGTATACAATTTAAATATACCACCACATATACACTAAAACGTACAAAGCATACATGTATAAAAGAATCATCTAAGTACACACTATCACCAACAATTCCAAAATTACAAGTAAAATTTCCAATTCTTATAAATCAGACGGTCTCTACAGCTGTAAAAATTTTGACATATTTAGCATGAATTAACTTAACCACTACTACTTTTAGGACTCAAACCTTCAAAACATATTCATATACAACCCAAGTTCACAATAACATGAGACGAATTTCAGTTTGAGGCACTTTTAAGACGGAGTTTTAAGACAAATTTTTGGGAGAAAATCACAAAAATTGACTCTTTACATGATATATATATATATATATATATATATATATATATATATATATATATATATATATATATATATCATATATTACTTAATTTTCATCCTCTTTCATACAATAAACAACCAAAATTAATTTCTCAAACCCTAAAATTTTCGGTTCACATCATCATTCAATTTGATTCGATTTTTGCATAATTAACAACATTACTCATCAAAGGAAAGCATCTAGATCATATTGCAACAATTAGAAGCAAGTTTTAACACATGTAAATTGATTTTTCAACATTTTCCAACATCCTATATGATTCCAATTAATTAAAAACATCAAAATAGAGGGAGCATTCATACATTTATCAATTAGGAAGTAAAAGAACGAAATCAAGCAAGGAAATCACCAAATTGAAGCACCATAAACAACAAGAATCAAAGGGTTTGAGAGGGATTTGGGGGTTAGGGTTTGCGGAAATAAGGGATGAATGAGAAGAATGAACAAACGAAAGGGTTTATGAACCCGTGTATTTCCGGGTACTGTAGCACTTACTCGATCGAGTAAGTATGGTACTCGATTGAGTGGCCTCCACTCGATCGAGTTGGAGCTACTCGATCGAGCTTCCGTAGGGAATTCCAACTTTCTCGACGTTATAGCTTCCTAACTTGATCGAATGAGGTCTACTCGGTCTAGTAGGCACTCATACTCGGTCAAGCAAGGCTAAATACACGGCCGGAAATACAAAATTAATTAAAGTTCCCTGCAAAACAGCAACGCGTGTCGATTCCAAAATAATTTTGGAAACCGTCACAGATTATTATACTCATTCACGTAGTATTACTACCACACAAGCTCAAAACATATATTCTCGCAAACACATTACTCCACTAAACACATTCGTTTTATTTTATGACAACCGTTAACTGATTAAATGTTTAATCTCTTAGTTCGATCACGCACATTTTCACACATATCCTCCTATTTCTACTCATACAACTGTGACCATAGCAAAGAAATTCCAATCACGCACTAATATCTTTGACAATGTAACCACCAATCATATCACTCTAAGCATTCATTCAGTCATTCATCCATTACTTGCCATTCAAGTCTACTCGAAATCTAACTATACAACAACATATACAAACTAGTTTACTCAACTTAATCATGTCACATGCGGAAGCATTCAACCGATCATTCATTCAATATTATTTTGATAACCATCACCAAAAATTCACAACTTATAAATTATCAGTATTACTACACACAAGGCTCACAAATCCATCATATTGACTACTAGTACCAACTATCCGGAACAAACGCTACCATCACCATATTCTATACACTGTCTCGTACTATAAAGATTTCACTGCTTCTACTCTTTTCATACACACTTATATTTAAGCACAAACCTTCACATACATGTTAACTTCGACAGAAGCTTCATCACAAACAATTCTAGCATAGCCACTATACACATTAGACACATAATTGCCGACTCAACATCCCCATACCCGGTGACTGGCTTAAGCATAATGGGGCCATGATTTTGAAATGAGGGCGCCTACTCACCTAAAATATAGCATCAGCTGGGGCTCCCACGATACATACATCAGGTTCATTTTATTAGACTCACTACGTTCATTAGGCTCATTCGTTACAGGTTCCAAAATCGTCGCTCTGATACCACTTTGTGACACCCCCATATACCAAGGAGCCTTAACAAGACCTTCCCTAGTATATAAGGACATTACCATCTCAGTTGCCCGAGGAAAGTAATCATCAAAAGGCGATAAAAGAACATTTATAATCGTTTTACAAGTGATTAAACCAAAACTACGGATACAAACGATACACCTCATCAACGCTATGTAACTACTCCTGTCATGACTCGTGAAGACTCATCCCGCCAGGACTCCAACTACCATCCAAGACATCACCTGCTAAGATCGACTGCTCACCATAAGGGATCACGACAGACACAACATAGACAAACAAGAGACAGCCACACAAGGTCAGTAACTGAGGCAAGACACAAGTCACAACCACTCCAGCCAATCACTGTTACGACTGTCCACTGGACCAGTCCTGCCAGTCGGGGACCGCAGCCGTACCAACCTAAGCCCCGCTCATCATACTGAGTGATAACCCTGTCCCATTAATGTGCACATCCCCTCCCGTGGCGGGTTCCACGGAGGGCGAAACTAGGGCGTGAAGCCACTCACGCAAGTGACTCTACTCAGCCAAGGATGCACCTCGAGAACCAGAGACAGACAATCACAAACAGCTGAACCACAACCATGATACACTACAACAAAAACGCAGGATACCGACGGAAAAAATCAGGCCATACTGACGGTTTTTCCGTCGGTATTTCCATTTCCTAACGGAAATTCCGTCAGGAACCAGGGTCAACTTATTTCGTCAGTAAAAAACCTATCCTGACGGAATTTCCGTCAGTAAATGAAAAAACTGACGGAATACTGACGGGAAAACCGTCCCTATTTGTGGCTGAAAAGCGACGGAAATTCCGTCAGGAAATGGTAATACTGACGGAATTTCCGTCACAAAGTGACACGTGGCAATTTTTTGACACCCAGTTGAAACACATAAAAAAGTTGGAAGTGACGGAAATTCCGTCAGTGTTTTGGAATTACTGACGGAATTTCCGTCACAAAATGACACGTGGCAGTTTTTTGACACCCAGTTGAAACACATAAAAAAGTTGGAAAGTCGTGACGGAAATTCCGTCGGTATTTTAGAATTACTGACGGAATTTCCGTCAGTTTTATTAAAAATCAGGCCTGGAAACAGCAGTCTGCTGCCCAGCCACGATGCGTTTTTTGCATCGTTTCAAATACAGCCGCGATGCCTATTTGCATCGTTTCAAATACAACCAAAACCTGCAAAACACATAAAATCGTCGACCGCCAAGCGGGAATCCATTTTCACGTGGACCGCTATTGCGGGAATCAATAGACAACAAAAGAGAATTGAACGCAAATTTTTTGCATAAAAAGTCGGTCAAATTCATACATTGTCTTACTAATTAAACAGAAATCACCAATGTTTTTTCATAGTCCATACTATACGACAACACTAATATAACCTAAAGGCTCTAACCTAGAGGCTCAATAAAACTACCATCTCCAAACCCGTGTCCACCATCCGGAAAGTCATCCCGCCTATGTGGACTAAATTGTGAACACCTGTTTGGGGGTTGAGATGCTTGCATATGATGAGTAGTATTTTGGTCGTATTTTACCCCTCACTTATACCTTATTCCGATTCGATTTTGCGTGCCTAATTGATTATAAAGCTCATTTAATTACTAATTTATAATAATTAGTCATATTAGTTGTATTTAATAATTAGTCGTATTTATATATAATATTAGTATTATTATTATTTCATTGCTTTTATGTGTAGGTGAGACGGAATATCAAGGAGGAACGAGGAGTGAGACGGGTCAATACGAGATCTAGTATTAAACAAATGTAGCAAAGTCAAAGGTCGACAAATCCTCATTGACTTGCTTTCATCATCAACCACCAGCATCAATTCAGTTCGCAGTCCTGCTGCTCCATCTTCATTCATTCACACCACAACAGGAGCACCATGGCAACAAACCTCAACCACCTCGATGCGAACTCACACATCACCACCCATCTTCGCCTCACCGCTGATCTGCAAACAGACCCGAGTCCCTTCCGTCTTACTTTCGAACTACCCAGTTCATCATTGCCAGTCCCCTGCTCGTGTTCTCACCATCATTAATCAGCAACATTAGCAACAACGATTCCAAGCTCGGAATTCAACCCGAGCACAACAGCAGCAACAAACACCAGTAACCACCGTGATCATCAATCAACCACCACTTGCTCCTTCAATTGAAGACCTCCGTTCAATTTGTGGCTGTGCACCATTATCCTACATGTGCTCCGTCCCAGAACCATCATTCAACGCCGCAACAACCACTCGACACCTCCGCAATAGCAGCAACAACTCCACCACCGAGCATCATCGTCATAAAACTCGAGCTCAAGTGGGCGAAATTCCAGGCGGTGTTCAATGAAGACGGGTTATCGGATTTGTTGAGTTTCATAGTTGATGAAGTGCTGCGTTTTGATAAGTAGGAGTTGATAACGAATAATAGCCTGTTACTTGTGCTATTGACGGCATTGACCCTTGCTATTCCTTTTCTCCGTTCTTTTAAGTGGGGGCATTTTGGTCTATACACCCCTCATATTTAAACACGCTTTTTGTAAAAAGAGCAGCTTATATAGAGAGACGCTGACACAATTTTAGATAGAGGCAGAGAATAATTTGAGACGGCTGTAGTTAGAAGAATAGTAGGTCTCAAAATAAAACCTCCTCTTATTTCTCCTCCTTATTAGTTTAATTAGATATTAATTTAGTTCATCAATTTGGTTCAAGGTTTAATCTTTTTGTATTCAAGTTATAGATCTATCTTATTTATGCAACCTGGTACAATTTTCTCATCTCTTTTTTTATTGTTCTTATCATTTTCATTTCATTATTTATGTTAGTCTTATTTGTTAATTCAACCCAAGTTTGTTGTTTTATTAGTTTAATTATGTTTATTACATATTTATTATTAGTGGGTAGCTTAATTATTGTGTCCTTAATTATGTTAGAGTAGATTATTAGTTAGGGGGAAGGGATTAGTGTATCAAATCGGGATTTCATTTAATGGGTAGTCATTATTATCGTTAATCATTAAGTCATTTGTGTTAATTTATCACTTAATTGGTACTTTAATATGTTGTGTAACCCTAATGAAGATTAGTGTTATTTGACCTTGTTATTGAGTCGATGTGGGAGACCCGGGACTTGATTAGGCACATCTAGGGTGAGATCGTTTCTTATTATTGTCACGAGAGTGAGTAACAGGATGGTTGGGTACTTAGTGACTCGAGAGAGTATTAAGACCTCGAATTAACACTTATACTTTGTCGATTAATGAATCTTTAAACCCCATTGAGAACTCAATTAGATACATGAACTCCCTTAATCCCCCTAACTCCCTTAATTAGTCATTTTATATCTACTTTCATTGTTTACTTGTTAGTTATTCATTCATTTCTTGTTTTAGTTACTTTTAGAATATTTCCAACATCAATCTCATTATTAATTGGCTAGACTAAAACAAGGACGGAGACTTATAATCAATTCTAACCTCACCATCTCTTGGGACCGACCTCCTTACCCTACTACATTTCATTAGTTTAGTATTGAGCTTTTATAAATATTGTTTTATTGGTGGGACCACGACATCCTACTATCAGCATATCAGCCCAAGCCTTTTGCATTGCCGCCATTTGTTCAGCCTGTTCACGAACGGTTTTTTCAAGAGCAATTCGAGCGGCTCGCTCATCATTCATTTGGGTGGAAAGCTGTGAAATCATGCTAGGAGCATAAGAGAAAGACCGTCGGCCAGCTTTGTTAGTAAGAAGATCATACCATATTTCGGCCCTTTTATCTACGGTCCCAAACATCTGGTTCTCCTCGTCAAAGCCTCCTACAGCCTTGTAGTACGCCCGGATCTCGTCGGGAGACTGTCTAGGTGGCAATGGTTGACTCATCTCCTCATGGTAATCATGCTGAAAAAAGAGACAAAATCGTCAGAAATGATATATATATATATATATATATATATATATAGAAGGGTTCTCATAAGTCCCTTACATCTTATGAGTCCCTAAGTCCTTATAAGGACCTTAGGATGGAAGGGATGGAGGGATGAGATTACATCTTGATGAAGGGCCACAAATTGATCTCCCCTAATTAGCTTCTTAACTCAATTAATCTACCTTCTTAATCCTCCTCATTCTCATAACCTCCTCTCAGCAATTCATTCATTCACCCCTTTCAATAATTCACTCCCTCTCTCCTGATTCATTCTCTCCCAACAAAAAAAACCCAAAAAAAAAACCAAACAAATAACAACTATGCCACCACCAACTCCCAGCCCCACGCCGCCACCCCCGCACGACCGCAACACCCACCACCACCATGCCAATCCTCCTGCCGTCCCCGCCACCTCTCCTCCCCGCACCAACATAAAACCTCCACAACCCCTTCCACCGTGACTAACAACAACAACAAATCGACCCCACGACGACCACCATTCCCACCACACGCCTCCCTCCTCCTACCGCACCGACGATCGACAACCAGCAAAGCTTCTGCCGCCCCGACGTACCAGATCTGCTTCCTCTCCCCTTTCTCAAACCGCCACCACCCACGCCTTCCTCTTCCCTTTCTCCTTTCTCAAACCGCCACCACCCACGCCTTCCTTTTCGTTTTCAGATTTTTTTTTTTCCATTTATTTTTTTTTTTTTTAAAAAAAATCGGTGGTGTTGATGGTTTTTGTAATGTCGATGTGCTTTCCTCTTGAGATATGTTTTTCTCATTTTTTTTTTTTAAAAATTAGGTGGTGATAATGGTATGTTAATGTTGCTGTTGCTCCTTTTATTTTTTCAGATTTCATTTTTTTATATTTTCAGATTTTTGCTTTTGTTATTGTTATTGACGAAAATGTTTGTTTTTTGTTATTGCTTTTTTTCAAATCTCCCTGTTTGTTTGTTGTTATTTTACAGATCTCGTTTTTTTTTAGTTGAATTGTTTTATGTTTATTTTGTACCTTATTTTGTTACTTGTTTTTTTAGTTAATTTACGACAAGTTTTTTTTTATATATTTTCAGATTTTTTTTTGTTAATATTTATTAAATTTACGCTATTTATGACTGAGGTTACACTATTTACGGCTAAAGTTATACCCTTTTAACATTAAAGTTACACAAGTTATAACCTTTTAACATTAAAGTTACACAATTTACGACTAAAGTTATACCCTTAAAACATTAAAGTTATACTACTATTTATGACTAAAGTTATACCCTTAAAACATTAAAGTTATATATTTACGACTAAAGTTATACCCTTAAAACATTAAAGTTATACTATTTACGACTAAAATTATACCCTTTTTACATTAAAATTACACTATTAACATCTAAAGTTATACATTGTATAAATTGAAGATATACAACCATTCAAGTTTGTTTTGTTGGTTTTTTTGTTTGGTTTGGTCTTGGTTTTTTTGTTTGTTTGTTTTTTTTTGTTATTTGTTTTTTTTTTGTTATTTGTTTTTTTTTTTTTACTTATTGGTTAATTTTTTATTATTGTTATTGAAGTTTTTTTATTGTACTTTTTTGACTTATTGGTTTTTTTTGTTCACAATTTATAATGTGTAACTTCACTGGCAATATGTGTAACTTTAATATCATCTTCTTATGTGTTGTTTCAAATCTGAATTTATAGTCCTAAAGTTATACAATTTTGAACTAAAATTATACAAATTTGGACTAAAGTTATACAAAAAGTGACTGAAGTTATACTCTTATGGAATAAAGTTATACAATTTTGGACTAAAATTACACAAATTTGTACTAAAGATATACAAAAAATGACTGAAGTTAAACAAATAAGGACTAAAGATATACAAATAAGCCCTAAAGTTATACAAAAATTGACTAAAGTTATACAAAAATTGGACTTTAGTCTATTTTTGTATAACGTTACTCAATTTTTGTATCACTTTAGTCCTTATTTGTATAACTTTAGTCCATATTTGTATAACTTTAGTCAGTTTTTGTATAATTTTAGTCCTTATTTGTATAATTTCAGTCTATATTTTTATACCTTTAGGCAATTTTTGTATAACTTTAGTCCATTTTTGTATAACGTTAGACCATTTTTGTATAACTTTAGTCCTTATTTGTATAACTTTAGTCCATATCTGCATAACTTTAGTCAGTTTTTGTATAATTTTAGTCCTTATTTGTATAATTTCAGTCCATATTTGTATACCTTTAGGCATTTTTTGTATAACTTTAGTCCATTTTTGTATAACTTCAGTCCATAACAGTATAACTTTTGCCCATAATTGTGTAACTTTAGTCATTTTATATCATTTTTATATAAAAATGTGAAATATAAGATTAAAATCAACAATTTATAAGAATTTTTATATAACTAAGATTAAAACAACAAATTTTATGAAAAATATTTAGTAGATCTTATATGAAAAAAAGTATCTCACAAAAAAAAACGAGATTTAAAACCCGAAATCTTTAAAAAAAACGTATAACAAGAAGAGATTTGAGAAAATAAATAAAAAAACGAGAACTAACAAAATAAAAGACAATTAAAAGAAAATAAAAGACAACAAAAAAATGAATGGAAAAAACAACTCAAAACATAAAAACAAACACCAAAACGGGAAAAAAAAAATGAAAAAAAACGAAAAAAAATACCGAGGTGGTGGTGGTGTGGCGTCGGCGGTGGTGGTGGGTGGTGAGTTGGTGTCGGGTGGGGTGGTGGTAGGTGGTGGTAAATGAAGATGAGAGGAGTGAGTGATTTATTTGGGTTTTGGTTTTTTGGGGTTTTGGGTTTTTTTAGAGAGGAGAGAAAATAGTGAGATGTAGAGAGATGAGAGGATGATTGTGATAATGAATTAATGAATGATAGATGAATGATTAGTGAAGGAGATGATTAAGTTAAGGAAGCCATTAGAGGAGATTCATTTCTAGCCATTTAATGAGATGAAATCTCATCCCTCCATTCCCTCCATCTAATGGCCTATATGAAGACTTATGGACTTATATGTATATATGAGACTTAGTTGATCTCTTCTATATATATATATATATATATATATATATATATATATATATATATATATATATATATATATATAAGGGTTCAAACAAATTTCTTTCTTTCTTATCTTCGCAAGGTTGGTAAAATAAACGAGTGTAAACTCGCTGAACTTGTCGAATATCAAATAATTTGTTAGGAACACTAATCGGACCTAAACAAATTTCAGTAAGACGGAAAATTATCCGTTAATTTAAAGTTTGGAGAACGCTAAGTTTTTCGAACTCTAAATAGATCTGAACCACCATCATGGTGATTATAGTTGCGTAACTCGCCAGTCAATTTAAATACCACCTTAATCGAAGAAAAGAATTTTAAATCAAAATAAAGAAAAAAAAGGGATGAAGAAACAAGGGGATGTTGCTGCCCCTGCCACATCGATAAGATGATGATAATTCTTGATTATTCACCACTTTGTACCTAATGACAAATCATACGGAGGGAATATTTTTCTCTTTTTTTTATATTTATTTGAATTCAAAAAAAAAAAAGAAATTATTATTTGTGGTTGAAAATCCTATCGGTGGGTGTAAATTTTCGGTCACCCACCGGTAAGAATGTGGAAGCGGTTTATAGAGACCTCAAGAACGAGTCTCTGATACTATGTTAAGATTTAGAGGGGAGATGATTGCATATGAGATTTGTATTATTGATGTTGTGAAACTTAGGATAACAATACATATATTTATAATACGGAAATCCAAACCCTAAATACTCTAAACCCTAGACGATAGCTGGCGGCCCAAATGGGCCTAATATCCTAATAAAAAAAGTATACACATTTGTTAATTTTCATGCCATGTATTACCTTTATCTTTCGACACATAATCTACCTAGCATTTTTGTGACACCCCCATACTCCAAGTGCCTTATCAGGACCACTTAAGGTATGAAAACGTCACCATCTCGGTTACCCGAGGCAATGATAATCATAAGACAATAACGAACCATACTTAAAAGCAAAATATGGTTTAAAGAGATTACATGTCAACTCCAAAACTGTTAAACTGAAATACAAGGTTCTCAAAACAGTCTACCTATAAAACTAATCAAAACTACAAAAATCGCCTGACACAACGGAAGACTTCTAACTGCCACGTGATGACTCAACCCAGCTATCCTATACGCATCATATCATACCTGCTCAATAACTGCTCACCATCCCCGAATGGATCAGCACAGTTTTTAAAACAATTAACGGGGTCAATACTAGTTACATAAAACAAAGCCACAACAAAACAAATGCCAAAACAACTCAACAGCACAACAATTCTCCAGTCTCCATAATCAATCTCCACACAACTGACTACACACTAAAGTGTGTAGTCCTGCCAGAGTACCCATCGCAACAAGTACTCCACACCGTCAGTGGGGGACCGCAGCCGTACCCACCAAATCCCCGCTCATCACCACTGAGCGATAAACCCAAGTTTCCTTAATGTGCACATCCCCTCCTGTGGCGGGTTCCACAGAGGGCGAACCGAGGGCATGAAGTCACTCCCGCAAGTGACTCCACTCAGCCAGGCACGCGCCCCGAAGATCACAGACAGTTATACAACAATAATTATACTACTTACTCGATCGAGTACCCTACAGGCAGACTACTGTTTTGCATCAAAAACTACTTACTCGACAGAGTAACCCCCACTCGATATAGTACCCCAAGACACATAAAACCGTAGTATTACAGTCTTCCCTTCTTAAAAGGAACTTCGTCCCCGAAGTTCAACCCATACCCAAAACAAACATACTAACTCGATTAAGACACAACAACGCAACTAAAGTCTCAAAACAAAACCCCAACCTATCAAACATGAACTCTTAACACCAACTCCACCAACTATGCCTACCTCCACAACACGGCTCTCGATATCGTATCAACTACATCATAGTCTCTCTCGACACCAACTCCAAATAACACTACCAACTACTATCCACAAACGCTGCTAGCTCCGTAACATATTATCCACTAGAAAATGTGATATTAAGACACTCATAACATCAAACGGAATGTTACATTCTACCACCCTTAAAAGGAACTTCGTCCTCGAAGTTTACTCAATAACATCACCATCCAACTGTCAACTCCATCGAACTCATAAATATCATCATCAAACTGTCAACACTATCGAAATATTCTCCCATTCCTAAACATCGAACTACTACAAGCACGGCCATGACCTTTTAACAATATCAATGATACCAGTCGTTGTGAGTACCAAAAATAAGATTTATAATTTCCTATTAAAACTAACCTAGGCTAGTGGTAACAGGGTCGAACCACAAAGAGGCAGATGTAAATTCTAGTTGATTTATATTCAGTCTAAGGTAACAATTGTGGGGGTTGAGTTGAGATGGTCTATAGCTAAGAACAAATAAAGATAATAAACTAAAAAGACGGTTTAACAGATAAAGAAGGGGTACTAGGATGATCGGTTCATTAAAGCTTCGGCGGCAAAGATACTAAACAGTCTAAATCGAACACAAGTGAGGCGGGAAACAAGAGGTCCTCTCGGTCCACTCTTAACAAATAGCATCTTTCGATCTCGTTATAGGTCCCTAATATCACTAATATCGACTCTCGTCCCGAAAAGTGATGACGGTCTAAACTATACCTATCTTTCGATCTTAGCACGTTTAGTCGATTTAATTGGTGGTCAAATAACTTTCCCTATCTTTCGATCTAATGGGTCGGTCATAAAATAAGCATCTGATCGGTCGCATGCATTCGATTCGTCAAATACAAGATTAAAATCAATTAAAACGAAGGGTAACCTCACGAGGTCGGGATCGATCGACCGATAATGCCAGTCGATCGACTGACATGCGAATCAGGCCGTGTTCAATACTTTGCCGCCTACGCTAAAACTCGCCTACATCCTAGCACAATCTATTTAGCTACTCATGCTAAGGGTAAAAACAATAACTTTAATGATGAAATTAACTAACGGATTCATGCTTGAAACGACAAAGAGAATAATTAACATAAACAATAAATTGGCTGCGGGAATTAACTAGCAATTCTATACTAATGATGAAAATAAGTAATAATCTGGAAATTAGAACAGAAGGAATACCGAATTTCGCAGAAGGAATGTAACGGAGTGATTGAAAGCACAACGGAAATCCAATGCAAATTAATATCCCAAACCCTAATTAGTAAACTAAAACTTAATGTAAAATTCTGATCATAAAGCTCTCCCCCTAAACTAGGTATTCTCAGTTACGTTATATAGAAAGTGTACGTAACAATTATTCCAAAACCTAAACTTAATGGGCTTCAAGTTCCTCGGTCTTTTAATTCACGTCTGGAACAGCAGTGTGGTCGATCGACTAAGGTAGGTGGTCGATCGATCGGGATAGCATTGAAGAGCTTTCAGAACCCGATAGTTGGTCGATCGACTAGAGGAGGTGGTCGATCGACTGCTTGAGCTGCTACTTAACTTCTATAAACTAGTGGATTTGTCTTTTGGGCCTTGAAATGCGCGCCAAGCTCGTTCCTTAAGCAAATACTTCTCGTCACATCCAATGCAGGATACTCGGGGATGGATTTAGCTCGATTTCCGCTGGATTCTTCACATTTCTGCAATAATGTACAAAAATACGGAAGTAGACGGAAATAGGGAGAAATGTAGCATAAACTACATGAATGAGCTCTGAAATGCGTGTAAAATGGGATGTAAAACATCATATAAAAGACACGCATCAAACTTCCCCAAACCGAACCCTTGCTTGTCCCCAAGTAAGAACTAGACTCGATCTAATTATCTAATGGAACGAGTTCAATCTCAGAGCGAAATGCAACCTGTTAAGCCTAAACCAATTTAATGCACAACCAACAATCAACTAGCAAATGAATCATGCAAACGAGTTATGTAGTCGTTAAAAACATGCTGAACCGCCAACTATAGAGACTTATCAAATTGGACTTCTCACGAGCCGCTCAAATCACTCAATAAATACAGGTGAATATATGTAAGATAGAAAGAATTCATTTTGTAGTGACTCTCACCTAACTACGACCTATGAAGACATGCCAACAATAAAATATGAAAATGATCTCTACAACCGTACATATACATTCCAACCAAACAGATGACCAATGACACATGCCGAGGTATATATGGGATATGTGAGGTACGGGTAAGAAGAGGCAAAACAATTATGGAAAAGTGGAGGTACAGGTGATCAAGCTAGTACCAAAACGGAACCAAATGGCAACATCCAACTTCTTGCTCATAATCAAACGAAACGGTGCTATAGCAAGCACAAAACTCACAATCTCCAAAATACTAAATCAATAAACTCCCCATAAAATATAAATGAAACATGGGAGCAAAAATCGCCAAAAGATAAGGATTAAATTATGCGAATTGATTTCTTTCTCGGATCTTCAGTCGATCGACTATAATTGGCAGTCGATCGACTGCTTTGAACAGTACAGAACTCTTTTTTTTTTTCTTTTTCTTTTTCGAATCTTTTTTCATCTTTTTCTTTTCCTTTTTCTATTTCTTTCTTTCCTTTATTTCATCTTCCCAATAACGTCTCAACAGAGCATATGCCACCAAAATGAGTAACAACCCCAAGAACACAGACTACTAGCTTGACAAAGGACAGGCTAAATGTAGGATGTAGTAAATGGGACAAAAAGGGATATTTTTGGCAGTGTGGAGTTTATGGGTAAAACGAGAAAAAGGGAAACCTCTACCACATGTGTCAACTAACCACAAACCGAACGCATACAGGTATTAAGTAGATCAAGTTCATATTTATGCAAATTAAGGAAACATGTCTCATAAGGAGTACTACTCACATTCCTAAATAAACCGGTCATGAATGTCACCAGTTATAGGTTCTAAACTCAGAAATATGATGTAGCTTGCCAATTTTCTAAGTCAAGTCTCAAGTTCAGCAAGTAATTCAACGAAAACTCGTAGGTATGCATAAACGATTCTACTAATAATCATGTTAATCTAGCAAGGCTCAGGCAAAACAGGTGCAAATGCAAAATCATCATGGAAATACTACCGTTCCGACTCGACCTATATGCTAAAATAAACATGCATTTTTGGAAATTTTTGAAATTTTTTCAATTTTTTGGAATTTTTGTATATATAAGAGAAATGAAATAAAACAATGCAAAACAAAATTAAACGTGAATGCAACAAATGATATGCGACGCAAAACCCTTCCCCAAACCAAATCGCACAATGTCCCCATTGTGCAAAATCATATAATGAAGAAAAATGGAGAACCGGAATTTGCGAGAAAATAAAGAAATAAGACATGAAGTGAAAATCGGGAACTCACAAGACTTTAAGTGCAGCAAAAGGAAACCTCCCCAAACCAGCGTGAGCTAGGAGGTTTCAGTAGCTAGCAGTGCTACTAAAAGGTACCTGAAAGACAGAAAATACCACGCATAAGACTGAGAGAAACAATTTTGAAGCGGTAAATATGTGCACAATTGAGAAAATAGAAGAAATAAGGAAAGGGACGGAAAGTAAAGTGGAGTAGAAAACTCCCTTAAGTCTGCATATCGACCAAACACAGCAGGGGAGAGGTCGTGAATAAGTCTAAAGAAGAGCAGTGTAGCGGTCGATCAACCACTTAACCTGAGTCGATCGACCAAGTAAACATGAACAAAGTGTCGCCTGGAACTGCAGATCGGTCGATCGACCATCGGAACCAGTCGATCGACTGAAAACACTGCTGCAACCTCATATTTCTTCGTAATTGCTCAATGATTTGAGCTTACAAGCTCTAAATACCTGCAAGTGCACAATAATACGTGCCCAAAATTGCGTAAAACCCAGAATAAAGTCTAAAGTACTTAAGAATCCTAAACAAGCGAAATAAAATGCGAAGTTTTCGCGCACACAAAAGCGATAAAAATTGTCTTTAACAAAAGCAAATAAAATGAAGTTTATAACGAACTCGATCAACTAATAGTTGATCAAGAAAGACCACGGTATGGCCCATTTCGTCGGCTCCTGGCTACTAGAGGCAGCCTCAATGGTGCTTATCTGAGCAGCTGCACCCTTCTTAGCTTCCACGTCCGTATGGCTCAACGGATCAATAGTCTCATCATCTCCCCAATCAATGACCTCTGCCGGCTCATCCAAGTCCAAATCAGACTCTCTGGCTTTGACTGGCTCGTCATCAACTATCTCATCAATTCCATAGCTCAAGCAACCAAGGCCTCCTCTTTGAATAATAGGCTTTGTCGCACTAGATCGACTCGCAGACTCATCCTTCCCAAACCAGCTCCGCAATGTCTAAAACAACAGATTCTTCCTCCTTTCTGCTCCCAATCTGGGGCGGAGGGGTTAGCACAGGAGTAATAATAGAGACAGGCAATTCAGGAAGCACAAAGTACGATTTCTTTTCAGAAACCGTATTACAAGTAACAGGCACATGAGGTCCTTCTTTTTAGCAGGTTGGGCAAAAATGATAGAATGTTTCCCAACTTTGAAGGTCAAAGTTCCAGCGCCTACGTCAATAATCGCACCACCGGCGGTGTGCGAAACGGCCTACCTAGGATGATCGGTATATGGGCATCCTCGGGCATGTCAAGGACAACAAAGTCAACAGGGAAGAAAAACTTCCCTATTTGGACGGGTATGTCCTCTAGGACTCCTATAGGCTCGACCGCAGATCGGTCGACCATCCGAATCTGTCATGTCGTGATAGCAAACCGGGTCAACTTAAGCTTCCTAGCTAGACTCAAGGGCATGACGCTTATACTAGCCCCTAAATCACACAATGCCTTCTCAATAGAGAAGGTACCTATGTTGCGGAAAATGAAAAACCGCCGGGTCCTCTAACTTAAGGGGTGCGGTGTGAGAGAGAGATAAGAGCAAGACTCCTTAGTAAGTGCGACGGTGTGCACTGTTTCAAGTGACCGCTTCTTGGACAAAAGTTGTTTCATAAATTTAGTATAAGCGGGCACTTGGTTAACTAACTCGAGAAAAGGAACCTGTACATTCAGACTACGGATAACTTTTTCAAATTTGCTGAAAGATACCTGTTCCTTGGTCGGCACTAGCCTCTCCGGGTAAGGGGCTGTGAGAAGTACCTTAGCCCTCTCCTTTGAATTAAACATAATAGGCAACGAAGTTAAAAGATAAGCATATGACCCAAAATAGGGGTCACTAGATCGAGTACAGGTCACTCGATCGAGTGAGTGACTTACTCGATCGAGTAGGTGAAGGTCAGAAGCACGTAAAACAAATTACCAGGGCTACTCGATCGAGTAAGGGTTACTCGATCGAGTAATAAGAGGTGCACTCGATCGAGTGAGGCCCGTGAGGGCCACTCGATCGAGTACCCTACGCATTTCTTAGCACTGTCCAATTTTCGTAAAACGGTCATAACTCACTCGTTTCTTGGTCGTTTTGAGCGTGTGACCTATCGTTAGAATTGTAAAAGAACAAGCTATCATCTCCAATTGGAATCACATTAAAATCATTTATGAATCTCAAGTTATAACGGTTTAAAGACAACTTCTCTATAAACAGACAGCATAACTATTTGATTTTCTCTTTCAAACAACTTAAACATGTACAAGGTGAACAAAAGCGACTTGATACTTGTAAAACCACCATCCCTAACCACATGTTACTACCTACCAAAACCGAACAATAACATCTATCATGCTCATATAACATTCAACTTATTAATCATGTACTACCCGCATGCTTTAATTTCATAACTTTTCGTAACACAAAATATACTCATACATTACAAATCCTATTTCCATGTTACTAATGCAACAATATTACAAATCCACTTCGTCACCTAAACATATTCATAATCACAAAATTCATATTCTCATGCAATTGACACTCCATCTTTTCCAATCAATTCTTCCCATTTCAACAACATTCTTCATCTAACAAGTGCATATGACACAACAGTAGACAAATATATATATATGAACTTATTATTTAAGTTTACGCAAATAAAACTATGTAAAATCATATCACATCCCCTAATCACATGTTACTAGTATAGACACATTATAAATCATTCATCCTGCAACATCATTTTTCATCATTCTCATATACTTTTCTAGCAATTCCAAACAACATTGTAAACCAACTATCATGCAACATGCCTATTCACAACCCTTTATCATTTACCACATTCCTCATTCCACCACAATCATTTTGCAAAATTTCCATACAACACATCATTCAACATACGCAATAGAATATTAGCAAACACATAGTGGTCCCATGACACCCCATAGTGACCAATTCAAAATTGTAGGGCGAGTTCGCGACTTTAGGACGTCTCCCAAGTCTTTGCATTAGCTCCTACAACTTTTACCCGGGTTCATTTTAGTTTGACTCCCTATGTTCATTAGGTTCATTGGTTACAGGTTTCAAGATCGTCGCTCTGATACCACTTTATGACACCCCCATACTCCAAGTGCCTTACCAGGACCACTTAAGGTATGGAAACATCACCATCTCGGTTACCTGAGGCAATGATAGTCATAAGATAATAACGAAACATACTTAAAAGCAAAATATGGTTTAAAGAGATTACATGTCAACTCCAAAACTGTTAAACTGAAATACAAGGTTCTCAAAACGGTCTACTGATAAAACTAATCAAAACTACAAAACATCGTCTGACATAGCGGAAGACTTCTAACTGCCACATGATGACTCAACCCAGCTATCCCATACGCGTCATATCATACCTGTTCAATAACTGCTCACCATCCCCGAATGGATCACCACAGTTTTTAAAACAATTAACGGGGTCAATACTAGTTACATAAAACAAAGCCACAACGAAACAAACGCCAAAACAACTCAACAACACAACAATTCTCCAGTCTCCATAATCAATCTCCACACAACTGACTACACACTAAAGTGTGTAGTCCTGCCAGAGTACCCATCGCAACAAGTACTCCACACCGCCAGTGGGGGACAGCAGCCGTACCCACCAAATCCCCGCTCATCACCACTGAGCGATAAACCCAAGTTTCCTTAATGTGCACATCCCCTCCTGTGGCGGGTTCCACAGAGGGCGAACCGAGGGCATGAAGTCACTCCCGCAAGTGACTCCACTCAGCCAGGCACGCGCCCCGAAGATCACAGACAGTTATACAACAATAATTATACTACATTATCAACAACCACCAAATTAGAATCCAATGCCAACATGATATACAACAACAGTAATCACCAACCACACTTATGTAATTAATATTGAGTAAGGAAAACCCTACAAACACCACACACGATCTAAGCAGCTAATTAGAATCTTTCCTCAACGAAGCCTCCTCCTATACATACATGCATACAATTACTACCATAATCACATATACCACCAAAACCCCAAATTACCCACCCAATTAGGGTTTTAAAGGAACTCAACGAATCCCAACATAAAAGGTATAAGGAACCTACCCTCGACACAAGGATCACAACGGCGTAAAGAACACGATGATTCGACTCTCCTAGCCTTGGGAATTTGCTAATGATGCGATAAATCAACTTACGTAACTTGCTTCTCTCAATTTAGGTTTTTAGAATGATAAAAAGGTTATATACCAATATCGCATCATTAACAAAACCCGTCAAAACTCAGCCCGTAAACTCACTTACTCGATCGAGTGCCCTACAGGCAGACTACTGTTTTGCGTCAAAAACTACTTACTCGACAGAGTAAGCCCCACTCGAAAGAGTACCCCAAGACACATAAAACCGTAGTATTACAATTTTTGTATTACTGTATACGTAAAGGATGATTTGTTAGAATGAGAGTAATTCGACATAATATAGGAACACTATTTATATGTGAACGGTGTCACAATAAGTTTATCGTGAGACCTTTTACATGAGTAAAGGTAGTTAATTTGTTTCATTCCATGTTTTACTTTCTTTTTATAATTCAGTTGTTATATTACATTAACTTGTGGTAGTTAATTGACCCTTTCATCTCCAAGGTCATCCTAAATTTCTAATCACGTACTCTCTTTAAGTTTTTTTTTATCTTCCCCTTTTAATAAAATACTCTTCACATATATTAGAGAAATGAAAAGCTAAAAAAAACTTGGAGAAAGTACTTGATTCTACTTTATTGTGTAATTAACATGACCCAACAAAGTCATGACCTTATTGGTGACATTGCTTGCGCATGGTCTTATGATCCTAATACAATATTCTTCTAACGGATCATTGATTTTGTAACAAATTTACAATACAAACAGTTGAGAAACAAATAATAAGATGAATTGGCTTTGTACATAAGACGACTTAGATTTTGTTCGTCTCAACCAATCATTCACCTTTACATTAAAATAAGAGCATTTTATAAAATGATTGAGAAGTTATAATATGGAATCAAGTGTACTAAGGATTACTCGTATAAATTAGGAAAATGATAACGACACCACATTTTTTGTTAATGTCACAATAATACAATTTAAGTCTGTGTAAGAGCGTGTTATTATTCACCGTCTGTAGACACCTCGTTTCTGCACCCCTCGCAAACCACCCAGTGATGATTGGGCCGCATGTTTGATTCGCGGAACGATTAGTGACAGTTCGTAAGTTTATCGTCAAGTGATTGCTCAAATATAAATGTCAACCTCTTAGTTGTCATCTACGTGCCGATACGGTCGTTTTGGCAATAATTAGAGTACATTGAGTCGGGTCAAAAACCGTCTCCATTTTTCGATAGTTTGTTAAATCCCGAGTCGGAATGTTCGGAATGTTCGGATATTTCTATTCCATATTCATCAAATTTTATCTTTTGGCAAATAATATCCCGCAATATTCAAAAGATAATCAAATTAAATCCGTCCTACCATAACTAAAACGCGGAAATCTTTCTTAAACAGGAGGAAACCTCCGAACAGCACTGCACTTTCGCGCCTCTTCCAAGAGACGCATGATGGCGCTGCGCCTCTTCCCAGGCCCTTCTTTGCATGATTTACGTATCTTTTTTATATCTTTCCGAGATTCACTTCCAAAGAGTCTCCGAAACCCTATTCCTTCACGTGATTAGTATAAATAGGAGCTTTCGTTCCTCATATTTCTCACGCGAGTGTCCGCCCTTCTCTTCTCCCTTTGCATTCTAGACTTTGTTCTTACTAATTGGCGCCTACGTGCTTGGACTTCCGACCACGTAAGCTCGGATCTTTCCGGGTACCAGCCTCTCCGTTGCATGACCGACCAATTTGACCAACTACACTCAATCAACTTAAATTAATAAATCGTTTTCCTCTTACGAGGGCACTCTTTCCTTGCATTCGCGTCGAGCATCACTAATCGATTTTCTTAGTTCTTCTCGTTCCGTCAACATGTAAGTCTGAGGGTGTAATCTCTCTTTTATTTATAGTATTTTAATTATCGTATCACAATTGTAAGGTTTATGTCGAAAGTATCTCATTAAAACCGATTTCTAAAACCGTCTTTAAAACTGTTTTTTTGGATTTCGAGAGACAGACACGATCGAGAAAAGACGCAAAGAATCGCTGCGCCTCTTCAAAGGAGCGCGCACTGCTGCGCCTCTTTGTGAGGCCGCAGCAGATTCTCGCTTCTTTTCTTCTTCCTCCGTCCTCTGTAATTCGTACCAAAAATTGTTCCTTTCGTTTTGTTCTTTAATTCTTCATCATGATAGTTTGATAATTCATATGTATAACGTATATAATTCATCATTCATGCTTAATTAGTCGTCAAATCCGGCTTAAATCCCTTATAATTCATATTTGCGGGTTTTCGTCATTAATTCAAGTTTCGGGTTTTAGAAGTTCAATTCGTTCATATTGAGTTTCTGGGATTCGTTGTTGATAAATTTGCATCTGTTTATTTATTGTTCATCACTAATTCGTCATCGTTCATCATGTTTATTTAATAATTCGTTAGTTAGTTTAATTATTCATTCATTAACATTGACCCTTCACATAATTAATCCGTTTGTTTCCGTCTCATCCATGTTTTATTGTTTTATGACATCAATCATATGTAAATAACATGCTAATCACTTTCATCCGGGTACATAATCTAAATCGATTCATTAAATTCATCAATTGACATTAACAATTGCGATTCGGCTTCACTCACGACGAGTTCGTCCTTGGAGCAGACGACGCAGCGTCTGCGCGCTCTTCCAAAGGGCGCAGTGTCTCTCGCGCTTTGTTCAGGACGACTTCTGTCCCTGAACTCCTTTTCTGCCTTGACCTAGATTAATTAGTTTGCGTATCAACTAACTATTATTCGTAGTATCGCTAATTCCTGTTCGTTGATTTGTTATTTTATTCTTTTATTCTTTTTTTTATCAAATCATCCGTTTTAAAGGTACTTTCGACATAAACCGCCTAATCCAATGTAATTAATGTAATTTCCATTATTGTAGTTTATTTAATTTATTTCATTGTTTTGTGTGCTTCCACATGTAATCAATATTAAATCCCACTTCGACCCTAGTTGTTTGCCTAATTAATTGTTCACCGACTTAGTCTTAATTCACATGTTAGGATTAATCTATTGGATGTTGCATTCATGCATATAGCCGACGATATATCGAGTATAAATAACTTCCCTAATCATTAGTAGAGGCCGCTATCGAGGCGGGCGGGATTAGGTGTTCGATCAAAAGAGCTTCCTAATACGTACCCTCACCCCTTACTCCAGATCTCCGTGAGCACCCGTGTTCATTGGCATCCGCGAGAGTCATTCTAGACATAGAATGCTAAGGGTAACGATTGCTTAGTGTTCATGTCACTACTTTGTGTCTTGACATGACACGAGGTATTCGAACGGTTCCAATTTCCCATAAAAATTGGTGGCGACTCCATACAAAATGCAAACGCTTGTTTTCGAGCCCCTTCACTCCCAAGCGCCCCCGTGGGCGGCCCGCTGTCCACAGTTTGGCGACTCCGCTGGGGAATATACGCTTACGTGTAGCTAGGGTGAAACTTGAACAAGGTTAGGGAATAAGTTTGTACAAGACAATTGTCGGTTCTCATAACTCGGTCTTCCTAGACCGTTTATTCGGCCTTCCTAGGCCCAACCCAACCCATTCGACCAATCGTCCCGTCTAAACGGTCCTAATTCTTATTTGGGCCTAAAGATGGATAGCGATTGACGTCATCCATACCATGATGCTTACTCTTGTTTGTATCAAGGGCCTTCACTACTTGAGGAAATGGACTAGGAATCGGCCTTACTCTTGTTTGGCACGAGCCTCTCCACGGACTTCGGGTTTGATGGTTCGGTATGGCAACCCACCCTTTAAACCAAAACCCTTCTAAACGCACTCAAAGATCCCGTTATAATGCTTGCATAAATGTGCAAACCTTATGTGATCACCATTCTAAACAAAACCATGACGAACTTTCAAAAAAATCAAAACCCGTTTTCAATCAAGAATTTCGAAAATAGGGCCTTTAATTAGTACAAAATCCGGTCAAAACTCTGTCCGTTTTTTCGTGTCAAAATTCGGGCCACAAGCCCATTTCAAAACCTCACCTCGAGTCCACTCCTACAACTACACTACAGTTGGCTAGGACACACATTTTCAAAGACCTTGTCTTTCTTCAAAACTCACTCGACACAAGTGGCACACACCCACTTCATGAGTCAAGTCTTTTCCTCTTTTAGCAAGTGTGATAGAATGGTCGATCGTGTCTTGATTCGTCGCCGATCTCTTGTCCGATTTCCAAGATGCCTGGGTCAAGTGATGATACGAACCTCCAGCAGACTTCAAGAGAATAATGATCGAATCCTAGCCGCTACGGCCCAAATGCAAGTTACCCAAAACCAAACCTATGACCGCCTCGAGCTCATCGAAGGCCGTATCTTTGACGTAGAGGGAAGGTTGCCTCCCATTAAAGGTGAAGTACTACAATTTTCCGATGACGAGTCTAAGGATGAAAGTCCTCCCATGGGGATGACGCATGGTGAGAAAAGACTCCAATACCTAGAGGAGCAATTGATGTACCTTAAAGGAGATGACATTTACTGGGGAGAACAATCGTAAGTATGAAGCCGTCAATTCCAAATTGCCCACTAACTTTAGCATGACGGATATCCCTAAGTTCAAAGGACACGAGAACCCTTTAAACCACATCCGAGCTTTCAAAGATTACATGTCTATCAAAGGCATTAAACCCGAGATGTTCTTAAGGATCTTTCCTTCATCTCTCGACACCATCCCGAAGCAATGGTTCTATACCCTAGATCACAAGAAGGTCGCTACTTGGGAGGACGCCGCGATCGAATTTTCAAAACAATATGCGGATAACGCCGAAATCCAAGTCAATATGCGCACTCTAGAGGTTCTTACCCAGAATGACAAAGAAGGATTCACCGACTTTCTAAGTAGGTGGAGGAAGACTAGTACTCAACTAGTAGAACGCCCGGATGAGGCCACTCTTGTGGAGAAATTCATAGACAATCTCAAGCCCATATATGCCAACCATTTGAGGTATCAAAACATCAAGACTTTCAAAGACTTAACCGTGTTGGGGACACGAATTGAAGATGACATCCGCAAAGGGCTCTTGTCCAAAACGGTAGGTCGAGGATATCAAGGGTCCACAAGTCGTTCATACGGCTCTACTAGCAAGACCGACGAAGTTAACCTTCTCGAACCATCCAAGAAAACTAGCCCACCAAGGAAGTTCACAAACCTTGGGGATACATACTCCAATGCTCTAAAAAGGCTAGTGAAGCAAGGCAAACTCCAACCCATTGGACCTACTCCCGAGCCCGAAAGGAAGTCCAAATTCTGGGACGAAAATTCCTACTGTGAATACCATAGGGGTAAGGGGCACGACACCGAAAAATGCTACAAGTTAAAACACGTGCTTCAAGATATGATCGAAGATGGTCGACTTCCAATTCCACCAGGAGGTAAGCCTAATAACACTCAGAATCCTCTTGGAGTTCTAGTGATTACAAGTGATGAATCTACCTTAGATTGCTCACATCTCATTTCTCCCGCCAAGGATGAAATTCAGGCAATTGAGAAAGAAGGACTCTACTCTACCATCTCCCCTACCATTTCCGACTTCATCGCCTGGGCAAGGAGTGTAGATAGACAAGTGGGGGAATTAGAAAGCATGGTAATGATCTTACGCGATCCCAATGCAACACCTAAAGAACGCGTACCGTTGATCTTCTCTCAAAATGCCACTATGCAAGAAGTAGTCGCCGTGGTCGATAAACTAGTCGATCAAATCATACAACTAGAAAGTGACATCATGAGGATGAGGGAACTAGCCGCAATCAATGGGGTTTGGGCCGATGACGATGAAGATGAATACCTCATTGAAAACTCCTTAGTCAAGGAAATAGTCCAAAATGGCGAAGACCAAGATGTGGATCACCTAACTCGCTCGGGTCGTCCATACCAAAACACTACTCAAAACGGTCCAACCAATGTCATCACACCAAATGACAACGAAGATGACCCCACTGACCATTTGCTCAAGCAATTACAAAGAACCAAGGCTGATCTTTCGGTCTGGCAACTAGTGGCAAGCTCATTTCCACACCGCCAAGCTTTACTGCAAGCTTTGGCCAAATTGAATGTGGCACATAACTCTACTCCTGAAGATGTAGTCAACTTGGTCTTCCAAGAATCCCCGAAACTAAGTAACCCTGTTACTTTCTCGGATGAAGACTTGCCACCTTTTGGCGCCAGTCACAACCTTGCTCTATACATCACCGTCATCTGTCTAAAGAAGAATGTGCCAATGACCTTGGTAGATGATGGCTCCGCGGTCAATGTCATACCCCTCAAAACGGCATACAAACTAGGCATGAAAGAGTCGGGTGGACTCCTACAAATCAAGGTGTACGGGCATATGACGGTACACGACGAAAAGTGGTAGGACTTGCCAATCTAACCATAGCAACGGGACCAATCGAACGAAAGGTTAACTTCCAAATAGTGGACATCGAAGCTTCATTCAACATACTTCTGGGAAGGCCTTGGATTCATGCTTCTAAAAAAGAACATCCACCCTTCATCAAAAGATCAAGATCCCACTAAATGGCAAAGTTGTGACAATCACTTCGTCACCCATTAAGGCTATAATCGAGAAGCAATCAAATAATCAAGTCCTTGCGGATCCCATATACGAACTTGGGGGCTTCCAAAGTGTAAATGTCATAGAAAGTGAGTTGGCACCCTTATACTATAATCCCTACTCCAACTTGGTGGTCAACCACATACTCAAGAACCAAGGATACTTCCCTGGAATGCCTTTGAACCCAGTTCGGAAAAGCACCTTCGCGCCATACAAGAGAGGCAACTCATCGAGAATACCACTTGGACTAGGGTACAAACCCACAACAGAAGAAGTTCTCGAAATGCTCGCCCAAGTCCAAAACCGCAAGTATGTAGGAGTCCAAATGAGGCCATATCTTCCTACCCTCAATGGATACTTCGTCCAAGAAGGAAGTTCGGAACTCTTTCATGGATTTCCCGAACCTTGGCATTACCTCGAGAGGAAGTTAGCCGGAATCGAGATCTTTCACGACTGCTACTTCATCCCTCCAGAAACGGTTCCTACCGTCAAAACCCGTCAAGCACCTTGCTTAGACGAACAAGTGTTAGCCTCTGTTTGGAGAGGACCGATTTGTTAGGGCCGCGCAGATGAGATCATTACTACGATACTTCAAGACGATCGCTTCAACCCCACCGCTTTGATCACGGAAATCGACACCAAGCAGCAGAAAGGGTGGAGAAAATCAATCAAATGGACCAACAATCAAGGAAGACTCTTCAAGCTCACCACCGGAGAAGGAGAGATGTTCAAAGAAGAACCGAGGGAAGACGACGAATTCGAATCGTAGTCGGAGTCGGAGTCGAGTCGAGAATCTAGAGGAGTCGTTAGAGAGTCTACTCTCCGTCGTCATCCCCACTCCCTCGTCTCTCCTAGCTTATTTTCGAATAGTCACGTAGTTCGGGAAATGCCCCCACCATGTCCCTTTGCCGCCACTATCCTTGGATCGGTTGGCCTCTTTGTTTCAACTTTACTCAAATCTTAATATGAATAAATCAGGTTCCGCTTACTCTTTGCGTTATCTTGAGTGCATTCGTTTATGATGATACCGAGGATGACCAAAACCCGGACTTGACCGAAATACCCCCTACGTAGCCAAAGAAATACTACGGGAAGGGGAAGGGGGACCTGTAATTGAGGACACCGAACCCATCAATGTTGGAACCGAACTAGAACCCAAAGAACTTAGGATAGGGACTACCTTGAGCTCAACCGAAAGAACCGATTTCATAGACCTCCTAAATGAATTCAAAGACGTTTTCGCTTGGTCCTACAAAGACATGCCAGGGATCGACGGGGATATCGCCGAACATAGGATTCCGATTAAGCCAGGTTTCAAACCCGTGAAATGAAGCTTCGACGAATGAGAACAGAGTGGGCTCGAAGATTAAGGAAGAAGTTGACAAACAATTCAAAGCCGGGTTCATCAAAGTTTCCGAGTATTTCGATTTGGGTAGCTAACATAGTACCGTGCCCAAAAAGGATGGGAGAATCCGAGTTTGTGTTGACTTTAGGGATTTGAACAAAGCAAGCCCAAAAGACGACTTCCCTCTACCTCACATCGACATATTGGTAGACAATATTGCAGACCATGCATTACTATCCTTCATGGATGGATATGCGGGTTATAACCAAATCAAAATGGCCATGGAAGACATGCATAAGACTGCGTTCGTCACCCAATGGGGAACCTATTGCTATACTGAGAATGCCGTTCGGATCGATCAACGCCGGGGCTACATACCAACGCACCGCGACTACACTCCTACATGACATGATGCATAAAGAAGTCGAGGTATATGTGGATGACATGATCGTCAAATCCAAGGAAAGAGAGGGACATATTGCGAACCTTCGCAAGTTCTTCGCAAGGCTACGAAAGTACAACATGAGACTCAATCCTCAGAAATGCACATTTGGGGTGACATCCGGCAAACTCCTAGGGTACGTCGTTAGCCAACGAGGCATAGAGATAGATCCTTCCAAAATCAAAGCTCTGATCGAAATGCCACAACCTCAAACAGAAAAAGAAGTCAGAGGATTCCTGGGAAAAGTGCAATACATAAGTCGATTCATATCGAAACTTACTATGATTTGCGAGCCTATCTTCAAGAAACTCAAGAAAACGGACCACACCATGTGGGACGACGATTGTCAAAAGGCGTTCGACAGAATCAAGGAGATATTAGCTAAACCACCAGTGCTCATGCCACCACAACGAGATCAACCTCTTGGTTTATATCTCACAGTAACTGAAACTGCCATGGGTGCTATTAGAGATGGCAGTGGGCCGTGCTGGGCCGGCCCGCGTGCCGGCCCATCGTGCCACCTCCAAAATTTGGCCCGGCCCAGGCACGGTTAATTGGCCCATCGTGCCGTGCCGTGCTTGGCCCATCTTCTCCATCCCTAGCCGCGGCCCGTCTGTGGCACGCCTATTTTCGTGCTGGGCCGTGCCTGGCCCATGGGCTGGTCGTGCCTTGTTCATGGGCCGGCCCATCGTGCTATATTTTTTTATTATTATTTTTTTTTTTATAAAAAAACAAAGAACTTTTTATAATAATTGTATGATTTTAGTACTTTTTGTTTATTAATATAATAATTTAACTAAAATATATATTTTATTAAATATTAATGTAATTGATTACTTGTATTTTTAATATATTCGATTTAATCAAATAATTAAGAAACGATGAAAAAAAAGAGTTTTTTATTAAACGATTAAGAAACAATGTTAAAAAAAATACCTCAATCTTTTATTAAAAAAGCATGAAACGATATAACTACACGTCTACAAGTTTATTCAATTAAAAAAAACGATGAAACGATTAAGAAACGATATTAATCTAATATAATAATAAGAAAAAAATACAAAATACAAGTTTATTTAATGATATGCAACTATGAATCTGACGAGGTGCTTGTTTCGTCGGAATCAAGCTCGTGCTCATGATCGACAAAGTCTTGTTGACGATTTTCGGCATCCATCCAATCCTTATAGCACACTAACATTTTAAGTGTATCGGATCTTAGACGAGTTCGTTTTTCATCCAATACCCTTTTTGCTCCACTAAAGCAACTTTCGGATGCAACGGAAGACACTTGAATGCTTAAGAAGTCCCTTGCTATTGCCGACATCACCGGAAGCGACCTCCTTTGATTTCGCCACCATTGCAAAAGGTCAAGGTTGTTGGACTCTTCTTCGGTCATACCTCGCATATAATCGTAGGTAGTGTACATTTGATACTCGGCCAAGTTGGATGTTGGAGTAGATTGTTGTCGACTCGGCCTTACTCGACTCATCAAACCTTTAAGAGCGGTCAAGCTCGCTCCTTGAATAACACCACCACTAGTACCTGCACTAGAAGTAGTATGAGAAGAAACACGAGTGAAGTTGTTAATAACAGACTCGTAATGGTTATATACAGTAAAAAATTGCGAACTAATTCTTTCTCTATATTGAGCTTCGTCAAAAGGTAAACATAATAGACACCTATAAACACCAACTAATTGTATAGTTTCCTCTAATTTCCACCTAGGGTCTAAAATCATACAAAAAACGTAAACAATGGGAATATATGACCAATACTTGAGCCACTTTTGCTCCATTTTTGGAAGAAACCCGCTAAACATATCATTATTACGATAATTGTTAAAAAGTTGCGCAATAGGAATAACATTACCAACGAAATTAGGAGCGGTAGGTTTATAAACATGTGAAAAAGAGAGAGTTGCAAAGTTAAAAGCACCTAATAAATCAATATACAATGAAATTTTCGTCCAATCCTCCTCTAATAACAAGTTATCGGGAAAGGATCGGTTCCAAAAAGTAGTAAGAGGTTCTTTATAGGGAATCATAGCACTCAACATAATGTACATAGAATTCCACCTAGTGTTATTTTCGTCGGGAAATTTAATGCATTTATATCCTTCGGCCTCGCAAAAATCTTTCCATTGTTTAAATCTCCACTTTGCCGAGTTAAAATGCATAACAATATTTTTAAATTTCGCATGATAAGTTTTAATGCCTTCAAGACCATCTTTAACACATAAGTTTAAAACATGACATGCACATCTAACATGCAACAAATCACCATCTAAAATAACATCATTTAAACTAGCTTTTAACTTGTTAGCAACAGAATTCATGGTAGATGCATTATCAAAAGTACAAGTTAAAATTTTAGATGCAAGTCCGTAATCATTAATACCGTTCATGATAATTGCATGTGTATTTTCGGCATTATGAGGGTATTCTAATTTAGCAAAGTCAATGATTCGTTTTTGCATAGTCCAAGTGTCATCCAACCAATGAGCGGTAATGCATATATACGAATACTCGACGCCCGAATCCCACCCATCGCGAGTTATACTAAATTTACATTTAGTCTTTTCAAACTCGAAATAAGGTTTTGTCGTGTCGTCAAAAATAATACCATGCCTTTATTTCTAACGGCCCGTCTACTTGTTTCTTTGTGGCGGGGTTGATTTGTTTTAACATATTCGTTAAAAGCACGATGTTCAACTAGTGTAAACGGTTTTTCCGTTTGAATAATCATTCTAGCCAATTGGGTGGAACATTGATCATAATTATAATTGGACGATTGGTTATCGGGGTGAGTCACGAATTGGTCCATTGTAGGTTGGTCACTTTGGATTCGTTTAGTACAACTTTTCCAATGTCGATTTAGATGACCGGTACCACCCGTAGTAGCACAACTAAATATGCGATCACAATATCTACATTTGCAAACCGGTCTAGTTTTACTCTTTAAAAAATGACTCCATGCTTCACTAGAATTACCCTTTTTATGCATTTCGACCATTTCTTGTTCGGTACACCATACATCTACTACGGGTTGTTTGGGTTGTGTTTGGGGTAGTGATGTCTCGGTAGATGACCCATGTTCGGACGGTGGTCTTATCCCCCCCGTCACAAAAGGTGGTAAAATAGGCATTGTACTAGGTCCTTCAAAAGCTTGATTTTCGAAAATAGTATTTTCAAAATGCATGTTATCAAGTAGTGACGGATTAAAATTCATATTTTGGTTCATGTTTAATGGTGGTTCGGGGTTTGGTGAATCTGACTCACTAATATGACGTGACCTCTTAGACGAGTTTTGTGAGTCCATAATTATAATTAAATTTTTAAAAGACAAACTAATATTTAAATAGAATTAATTAACTAAATTTAACTCAACAAACAAAAATTAAAACAATATAATAAAAAGTAGAGTTAGAAAATGCAAACAAAGCTATCGGAATTCGGAATATCGAAATGAAGAATTGAACCCTTGCTTGAACCGAATACCCGATTCAACAAACCCGATGTTATAAAACCCAATTGAACCCTTGCTTGAACTTCCGATTCAACAAACCCGATTAACTAATTACTTTATATAACTAATTATTTTATATTACTAATTGTTTTATATAAGATTTTTATATATTTATAAGTTATATTGTAAAATTATAAGAAGTATATAAGAATAAAGATAAGTAGAAGAGAATAAGAGATGGATTGAATTGTGAAGAAATGAATTGAATTAAGGTTGTATTTATAGAGTTTGTAATTAAAAAAAAAAAAAAAAAAAAAAAAAAGAAAAGAAAACAGAAGACTAGCAGGCAGCAGCAGTAGCAAGTACCAAGTTTCAACGACTAGAAAACAGAGCAACGGTACAAAACAGAGCAACAAGCCTCAACGACTATAATTCTCCAACGACTATAATTCTCTACCACCGTGCCAGTTTCGTGCCGCCCACCGTGCCGCCCACCGTGCCGCGTGCGTGCCGTGCCTGGCCGTGCCAGGGCCGTGCCGTGCCAGGGCACGATGAATTCTCAAATCTGCCGTCGGAGCCCGGTTCTAGCACGAACGTGCTGGGCTCGTGCCACCTCGATTCTGCCACCGTGCCGGGCCGTGCTCGTGCCGGCGTCCGTGCCTGGTCGTGCCGCCCACCGGCCCGAGCCCGAACTGCCATCTCTAGGTGCTATGCTAGCTCAAACTGTAGGAAGTGAAGAAAGAGCTATTTACTATCTAAGTAAGAAGTTCTTGGAATACGAGTGCAAATATTCACAACTCGAAAAGACATGCCTCGCTCTTGTGTGGGCAACAAAGAAGCTACGTCATTACATGCTTAGCTACTCTGTCAAGATATTCTCCAAAATGGATCCAGTCAAATACCTCTTCGAGAAACCCGTTCTCAACGGACGTCTGGCAAGATGGACCATGATGCTCTCAGAATTTGACCTCAAATATGTGCCACTGAAAGTAATAAAGGGTCGCGCCGTCGCCGAATTCTTCGCAGAAAATCCCATCAACGACGCACAAACCATAGATACTTGGTCATTTCCCGACGAGGATATACTTCAAACTGATGTAGACTCTTGGGATCTATACTTCGATGGAGCATCAAACCTAAGAGGATTTGGGATAGGAGTGTTGCTCATTTCTCCTGAAGGTGAGCATACACCGATTGCTGTCAAACTCGACTTCGAGGTGACAAACAACGCTGCAGAGTATGAAGCTTGTCTCATTGGACTACAAGCGGCAGTAAGCTTAGGTATCAAAAACCTACGAGTGCACGGGGATTCGTCACTGATCATCAACCAAGTTACGGGATCCTGGAAAATCCGAAGTGAAAGCCTTGCACCCTATCAGGCTAGGATAGACCAAGTGGCTCAATTCTTTGATCATGTAACCTACTTACACCTACCTCGAGAGGAAAATCAATTTGCAGACGCTCTTGCGAAACTTGCATCTTTGATAAACATGCCAGATTACATGATGGAAATGCCTTTATGCATTGAACGACGGTCGGAGCCGGCGTATGTCCATCAAATTACCGATGAAGAAGAAATCGCACAAGAACCCTGGTTCCAAGCAATCCTAAACTTCAAGCTTAACGGTAACTATCCGCCAGAAATGGACAAAAGGGGACAACGAGCTATACGCCTATTAGCTTCCCAATACATCCTAATGCAAGGAGAATTGTACAAAAGAACACCTCTTGGTGTAGTCCTACGTTGCCTTGATCATTCACAGGCACGAAAGGTGATGGAAGAAGTCCACGATGGAGAATGCGGTCCTCACATGAGTGGGCCTATGATGGCAAAGAAAATCACACGTCTAGGGTACTATTGGACCACAATGGAATCCGATTGCATCAAATATGTGAGGCATTGCCACAACTGTCAAATCTTCGGGAACGTACAACATGTCCCTCCTTCGTTGCTCTATACGATGACATCTCCTTGGCCATTCTCCGCATGGGGAATTGATATAATTGGGAAAATAACCCCAGGAACGGGAGGTCACTTTGTTTCATCCTAGTAGCGATTGACTACTTCACCAAGTGGGTAGAAGCGGCTTCCTACACCGCTCTTACTGACTAAAAATGTGGCAAAGTTCATACAAAACAACATCATCTGTCGATATGGTTGCCCACATGAAATCATTAGCGATAATGGGTCCCACTTCCAAGCCGAAACCGAACAGTTGTTAGCCAAGTACAAAATCAAGCATCACCACTCCTCGCCCTATCGACCACAGACTAACGGCGCGGTAGAGGCTGCTAACAAAAATGTCGTCACGATCCTCAAGAAAATGACTGACAATTATAGAGATTGGCCAAGCAAAATACCCTTCGCTTTGTGGGGGTATCGTACGTCAGTCAGGACGCCCACTGGGGCTACTCCTTTCTATTTGACCTACGGCATGGAAGCCGTACAACCAGTTGAGCTAGAAATACCATCCTTGCGTATTCTGCTAGAAAGTCAAATCCCGGAAGCCGATTGGAAGAGGGATAGATATGAAGAGCTCATCCTCTTGGATGAACGTAGGCTACGTGCCTTACATAATGTCCAAACATATCAAGCACGTATCAAACGAGCTTTCAACAAGAGAGTTAGGCCAAGAAACATCAAAGAAGGAGATTTAGTTCTCAAATCGGTTAGAGCTCTTTTACCTGTCGACCCAAGAGGGAAATTCAAACCTAATTGGGCCGGACCATATCTAGTCAAATCCATACTCCCAGGGGGTGCGGTTAGAATCACAGACCTAGATGGGAATGAGTTTTCAAACCCCACAAATCTCGACCAACTGAAACGATACTATGCCTAGGATAGAACGGAAACGCGCCTCGCGTAAGCCTAAGTGTCGCTCTTGTGGCACTAAATAAGCGGCCCCTGGCCCATTTGAATGTCACTATGCTCTTGCATCTTGGCAAACTTGTCATCCTCCTATCATCAAACAAACTAAATTCGCACCTCCCGAGTAAGCAAAGCTCATGCTTATTTTCTATGTTCATTACAAGCTCTTGCTTCGAACAATTATTCTTTTACATTTACTCGAACTACGCGCAAGGGTTTGATTTCGCTTTCTTTAAGTGAATACGTAGGCAATCCTTCACCGGATTCAACCCGCCATTATATATAAAATAAATGTAAATAGAAGGACATTTGCGTCGCATCTGAAATTCGACAAGAATAATTAAAGAAAATGCCAACGGTTTCATAACCATTTAACCTTTTTATTTCATCCAATTTCTAATAATAAGTACGACAAATAATAAAAATAGATAGGCTAGGATTCTAAAAATCCCTCCTTTTTATTACAACAAATAATAATAATAATCTAATAATAATAATAAGACTTGGGCTATTCCTCCATCTTTCCCTTGCCCTTGTCGTTCTTGTCATATTTCTTGTCACGACCTCGAGCCGGGCGCTCTTGCACCACTTCAGACCTAATCACCAACGGTCTTTCTCGAGGCCTGACCCTCCCGTTCTTGTCAACCACCATCTCTGCGACAGGAGTAGTCTTTGATTTCTTCGAAGGATGAATGACTTGAAAGCCGGCTTCTTCTTCTCCTTCGGTCAGATGCTTCTCTTTCTCTTTCTCTCCATC
Source organism: Silene latifolia (assembly GCF_048544455.1). NCBI lineage: Eukaryota > Viridiplantae > Streptophyta > Magnoliopsida > Caryophyllales > Caryophyllaceae > Silene > Silene latifolia. Next base: position 28,254,662 of record NC_133528.1, read on the forward strand.
GCGCACCTTGTAATCAACGGGCTCGCGCTTCCTCAGTCTTTCGCGCTCTTCCGAAGTTGCAGCCTTCCTCCACCTCAGATAAGAGTCCGACACCCACAAAGCATTGGAGGAGAAGCTCAGGAACCACATATTTCTTTGGGCCCATTTCATAGCCCACTCTCTTCGGCTCTCGGTAGTCAACGCCATGGCAGTCTGCGGGACGGTGTCAAGCCTAGGGATCATCTGCTTCAACCCAACTTGCCTCATCAACCTCTCAGGAAAGATGCACACCATAAACTCCAATCCAGGGATGCGCACGGACCTAGTAGGATCCAAAGAAGACACCCAAAGGTGATGTGAGACTTGAGGTGCCACCACGGTACAACCCACCGATCAAAGGGCCGTCATCGCCTTGACTTGTTCTTCCAATAGTCACGGACCGGGTGAAGTCCACCATGTACACCGTGTCCTCATCGAAATCATACGAGCATGATAGGAAAGTGCATGAACCGGGGCTCAAGCAATCGGAGCTGTTCCATGAGCCAAACCTACCAAGACAGGTATTAGACACAAAAAAAAAAAAAAAAAAAAAAAAAAAAAAAAAAAAAAAAAAAAAAAAAAAAAAAAAAAAAAAAAAAACGAAAAGAAAGAAGAAAGGAAGGTGTCTTTTACCTGTAGGATAACGGGACTTCCCAAGAACGGAAGATCGCGGTTGGATTTCCTATTATCCAAACCCAAAATGATCTCCCTAAGCATGACAAGCCGGGCTCTGCGCGACTCCATTTGCTCAATAAGGCTCAAAAGGCGAGGATCACCTCTCAAATCCTCGTCAACATGTCCCTGAAAAACATACACATGCAACAAACAGAAGCCAAATGCTCTCCTTCTAGCGACATAAGAGATAGTAGGGTCGGCCCTGTTGATAAATCGGTCTATAAAATCCAACATCCGCACGCCTTTCGAAGTAACAAGGCGATCCACCTCAAGTCTAGTAAGTCCAAGCAAATCTCTAAACTTACTCTTATACCCTTGAGCAGTAGAAGGGATGGCAGGTAAGTGTTCGGGGTCCCAACCGCCAATAGCAAAGCAATTTCCTCCAGGAAAAGGACAAATATCACCTCCTGGAAAGGCGAATACATGATAATTTGGATCCCAATAATCAAGGCAAGCATCTAAGAACGGTTTCACTACCTTGATGAGTTTCAAACTCAATAAAGACCCAAGATTATAAGCACCCATGTCGTGCTTTTCCATGTTCGAAAACTCATTAGTCCATTCCTTCAAGCGAACCTCCAAAGTATTCATGATGATAATTTTCTCTTGAAAATTTATTTTAGGAGTTTTAGGAGAAGCGACGAAGAAAAGACGGAAGAATTATATGATTCAAAGCTTCGGCGGCGCTTTCTATTTATACTAATTTCTTGTTTCCAAAATCCGTCGAACAAACCCCCCTCGGGAACAGGCGCGGCACTGCTGCGCCTCTTCAAAGGGACGCACTGGTGTCTGCGCCTCTTCCCAGTGCTCACTCCTGTGATTTCCGTGTTTGGATCTTTCCTAATTCTATAACACGCGTGATTTCCTATTCCTATGGGATTTTATTTTGGGTAAACTACGGAAGTTTACCATGTTTTGGGATTTCCTAATTTCGCGGGCACGCATTTCGAGGCGACATTGACATTTTCGCCATTTTATCACATTTGTGTATTTAATTGTCCATTTAATTCTTTTTATTATTCAAACTTTCATATATTTATTTCATTTTCTTAATTTCTTTTGCTACATTTTCTAACTTATGAATTTCTATTTTTCTTTTTTTTTTTTTTCGGGGGTAACCCTCCCTACCGTCCGGTCATTTTTAGCAAAATTTTTGCATTTTTGCGTTTCTTTTGAGTCTCATTTTGCACTAATTAAAGGCCTTATATGTATATAAAATGTATGTGTTGCGTGATTTTGTCCATGTAAATTCCGGTAACATGACGGCGTAAACCGTCATCTACCAAACTTGTTCAAGAACTAACTGCAGTACAAACAAACAACCCGAAGACAAAGGCACTCGTGCCAGGCCATCATATATAAAGAAAAAGCAAATGTACAAGCAACCGGGGGCTCGCGCCCGAACAAGTCCAAATGTACAAGCAAGGCGGGGCTTGCGCCCACCAAATCAAAAATCCAAGAAAATCGGGGCTTGCGCCCAAACCAGTCCAAAAATGTTTCAAAATCAAAACGTACAAATCTACAAAACTACACAAGCTACTGCTGGGCACCCTCCAACTCAGCAACTCTCGCCATCAGAGCAGCGATCTCGGCATCCCGAAACTCGAGCTCCCTCGACAAGCGAGCCGTCTCCTCCCGAGCCTGGGCCAACTCTCGTCCCGACTCGCGGTCACCCTGCAAACGGCAACGAATTGGCTCACGTCAATCAACTCAATTGGAAAACCAAAACTCAAAAAAAAAAAAGAAGATCGGAAAATGGGTACAAAGGTTCATACCTGACGACCCCGACCGCCGACGAGTGCCTCAATGGCCGTAGCTCGTAGCCGGTTGGCCACCCTCCATAGTGCCACGAACCGAGATGGCGCGACCTGCATTTCAAAGAAATCCTCAGCAAATTAAACAAATTGATCAAACGTGTTCTTACACGAAAACCATGCAAAATGGGAACTCACTCTCTCGAATCGATCTTTGCCGGTCATCCAGGCCAAGATCCGTCACGGCTACGTCAAAGTCACGTAACTCGAGATCGTCGTCCTCCCAAAGTAGCGTCGGTGTACTCGAGGGTCTCGGGGTACTCACGGGGGCTCGATGCCCGCCGCCTCAACCTCCTACAAGGACAAAACAACTCTCGTTAATCGATGATCCTTCGTCGTAATTTTCAAAATCAAATCAACAAGAAAACAAAGGATACTCACCACTACCGGCCAATAGGCCAACCTCCCGTAAAGGAACGCCGAGTAATCCTCCTCGGGGAGAAGAAGGTCGTCGCCGCCATCGGCACCGGCCAGGTCCGCCTCCCTCTCGGCCTCGAAGGCTCCTAAACATCGTCCTAGGAGGATCGACGGGAACCGTCAACGCGCCCGAAGCACCGACGAGCTAACCGCTCGCCCAGATACCATACGGGACCCATCGACGTCCACAACAACAGCCGACTCGAGCTCCTAGGACGAAGGGTCTCAAAGAACAAAGGGAGGCGCTCCAGCGTACTCCGCCCAAGGTCCGGGCACCTTTGTCACAATATGAAGGCAAAGGTCATTCTGTGATCAATTGAAAACAAAATATGAGAAGATGTGAATGAATACAAATGGGATACTCACGCTTTCTCGGTGAAGGGCATTCACATCCCGCCGGTAGACATTGTGAGAAGAACGCTTGCTCTTCGTCCGGCACATGACCCAATCCCTCACCACGGGATAGGCCCTCTCCAACGGCTCCGTCCTCTTGGGCGCGAGGTCCGGAAAGTAAGAGTATACCCACGCTTTGTAAAAGAATAGTCAAATAACGATCTTTCGATCTTTGATAAAAGAAAGGAATTTACGTTGATTTAAAGGTAGGTTCATACCTCCAACAGTAGTCCAGGTCCGACAGCGCCAGGAGAAGTCCCCTTCTCCATCAGCTCTGGGCGAACCATGGCCCTCATAAAGCGGATGAGGACAAAACCAAAGAAGATGACCGGTCCCAACGCCCTAAGGAACTCAGTCGAAAGAAAGGGGAGAAGCTTCACGACAGACCTCTCACCCTTGTCTCCGAGGTAAATCGAAGACAAGAACCACGAGCCACGACGAGCCCCCGCTCATTTGTACAAGGAGGAGGATCCGTCTCCCTCCCATCGATCACCACCGATGCTGGGGTCTTCCCCGCAAAGTAATCTCGAACATAGGTACTGGGTACCAAACCCGCACCGCAACAGACCTTCGGCGACGGGTTCCACCAATCAACCTCCTCGCCTCGGCCGACCGCCCTCATGCCGCCCCTCCGCCACACCATCTCCTCAGTCCCGCACGGCAGACCAGAAATCATGCCGTAGTCCTCCAAGGTGACTCCCACCTCACCGAAAGGCAGGTGAAACGTGGAAGTCGTATCCCAGAATCGATCCAAGAAAGCGCGGACCAGGCTAAGGTTGGCCCGCAGCTTCCTCTTCACGATATCCCTCCAAACCTGAACCAGAGGACCAAACGCTCCGCGCTCAATCATGGCTCTCTCCTCCTCCGACAGCCGCTCGTAATGCTCCATCGCCGTCGTATACCCCGAGAACGACCGGATGTTCCCGGCCTCCTATTATGATTTGAAACAAAGCTATCTTTAGTTTTGGATAAATTTAAAAGGAATTTGAACAAAAATGGAAAAGGATAGGTAAAGAGTTAGGGAATTCCTATTTACCAAGCTCTTCACCGTCCTGTAGGACAAGTGACCCTCTGCAGCCCACACAAGGTGCCTACTCTCCCAGGTCTCGGCCCACGCAGGAGCACCTCTCAGCTGGCGACCCCCTCGTCCGAGGTGGGCTCGTCTCGGGATCTCCTCCTCGTCAGCAGCCTCCTCCTCGGGAACCTCCTCTGCAGCAGCCATCACCGCGGCGGTGAAGGCCTGCTCTAGCGCCTCCTCAACAGCAGCGGCGTCTATGTCCATGGGATCCCTCCCAGAAGAAGAAGCGTCGTCACCTGCAACGATTAAAGCAAATCCAGGCCGCGTCACATGACGACAAGCCCTTGTTAAGTAGTTTTCGAGCCTTCAAGGCCCGGAAGTCGCCCCTTTCCGGCCATCCTTGGCCATGTTCCCGCCAATTCAATTACTCATGTGATGGATAGGGTCAAGTCAAGTCAAAGTCAAAGCCTAGTTCCGAGTTCGAGTCGAAAATTCGGCAGCATTTCGCTATAACGGCGATTATGCCCTAAAAAGTGTCCTGCAAAAGTTGTCACAAACCAAATTTCCGAGATGACAGGAAGTTTACCCATCATCCAAGGGTCCCAACTATCAAATTTCATCACAAATGGGCAATCCTAAGGCCATTTTCGAAGCAATTTTCGATCTAGCTGTGAAACCGTCTCAAAATTCGCTCAAGGGCTCGAAACTTGATGAAAATTCGAAGTGAATACATGGTTATGTTCCTAACATTGCCTACTACTCATTTCTAGTATCAATTTGGCATGACAAATCCATTTGGGGGAAAAGCCCCAAATTTTCGATCATTTGGGTCGAAAACCCTAATGTTCGCGGCTCAAAATTCGACAAAAATGAATGATTAATGCAAGATTAAAGCACATACCTCGATTAGTCATATTCCAAGCAAGCTTTTGAATCCAACCTTGATAGAAATGGTGAAGATTTGAGAGAGAAATTGAAGGATTTATGTTTCGAAATAATGAAATGAAAAACCTTTTCGATTTCGCGTTTTTACGCGGAATTTTGAATTGGGGAAAGACGCGGAAGAGCGCTGCGCCTCTTCCAAGAGACGCAGACTCTCTTGCTGCGCCTCTTCCTTTGTTTCCCTCCGATGGATTTTCAAAAATCCGTTATGAGTTCGTTACTCGTGGGCCCATCTTTGGTGCGCCTCTTCTTTGATGACATTTTATCACTTTGGTCCGTTTCGACGATTTCCTCTCGTTCCGGTCCGCATTTTATCCAAAGGCAACAAGATTTCGCAAAGATATTGTCCGAATTCATTTTATCCGCGCAGCAAAGATTTTGTGATATTGCTCAACCATTTTGGCGCATAGTATTTTGCAAGATCTGCTCACCCAAGGCTTTCTTTCGTGACGATTCGGATGTTCCTAGTCGTCGGATCATTTTATCCAAATAGAGAGTATTTTGCGATCGCTCGCTCAAGACTTTCCCGACGATCAAGATGTTCCTAGTCGTCGACGTATTCCCCAACAAGAGTTCGCTTGAGACCGACGCAAGCAGATTCAACTTCCAAATTTCGCGAAGTCGCTCGAGACCAACGCAAGCGGATTCCCCAGCGATTTCTACCAACGTCCTTGCTTTCAATGTTTCTTGTTTCCCAGAGTTCGACGGTGTCGTTCTCCAGAAGTTCCTATACCCAAACTTTAGTTACCTTTAGGTCAGAACTCATATTTGGCCTCCTTCCTGTCAATGCTTTCCTTTAGGGTCCCACACCCTAGCACATTCATATATTACCTTTAGGTCTTAACCTTAGCTCCTATGCACCTCCGAAAGCATCTCGAGGAAGAAGTCTCAGGTATGTTTCTTTCTTATGGCTGGCGAGCCTCCTTACGTAGTCTAATGGACTTTAAACGACCCTCCCCGATAGTCGACAGACTCTAAAATGTTCCCGACGACAGGTCCTTGGCTCAGACCCCTTGAGCCGCCTCGCGTCGCCATAGTCGTCAGGTTGTAATCTTCGATTGACCTGATGGCTATACTTTGACTTTCGCCTTGTCCAAGCCTCAGTCAAAGTGGGGGCTCTGTAGACACCTCGTTTCTGCACCCCTCGCAAACCACCCAGTGATGATTGGGCCGCATGTTTGATTCGCGGAACGATTAGTGACAGTTCGTAAGTTTATCGTCAAGTGATTGCTCAAATATAAATGTCAACCTCTTAGTTGTCATCTACGTGCCGATACGGTCGTTTTGGCAGTAATTAGAGTACATTCGGAGTCCGGGTCAAAAACCGTCTCCATTTTTCGATATTTGTTAAATCCCGAGTCGGAATGTTCGGAATGTTCGGATATTTCTATTCCATATTCATCAAATTTTATCTTTTGGCAAATAATATCCCGCAATATTCAAAAGATAATCAAATTAAATCCGTCCTACCATAACTAAAACGCGGAAATCTTTCTTAAACAGGAGGAAACCTCCGGGAACAAAGCGCGGCACTGCGCCTCTTCCAAGAGACGCAGTGGCTGCTGCGCCTCTTCCCAGGCCCTTCTTTGCATGATTTACGTATCTTTTTTATATCTTTCCGAGATTCACTTCCAAAGAGTCTCCGAAACCCTATTCCTTCACGTGATTAGTATAAATAGGAGCTTTCGTTCCTCATATTTCTCACGCGAGTGTCCGCCCTTCTCTTCTCCCTTTGCATTCTAGACTTTGTTCTTACTAATTGGCGCCTACGTGCTTGGACTTCCGACCACGTAAGCTCGGATCTTTCCGGTACCGGACCTCTCCGTTGCATGACCGACCAATTTGACCAACTACACTCAATCAACTTAAATTAATCAATCGTTTTCCTCTTACGAGGGCACTCTTTCCTTGCATTCGCGTCGAGCATCACTAATCGATTTTCTTAGTTCTTCTCGTTCCGTCAACATGTAAGTCTGAGGGTGTAATCTCTCTTTTATTTATAGTATTTTAATTATCGTATCACAATTGTAAGGTTTATGTCGAAAGTATCTCATTAAAACCGATTTCTAAAACCGTCTTTAAAACCTGTTTTGCGGATTTCCATGAGAGACGATCGAGAAAAGACGCAAAGCAATCGCCGCGCGCCTCTTCAAAGGAGCGCAGCACCTGCTGCGCCTCTTTGTGAGGCTGCCGCAGTTCCTGCTTCTTTTCTTCTTCCTCCGTCCTCTGTAATTCGTACCAAAAATTGTTCCTTTCGTTTTGTTCTTTAATTCTTCATCATGATAGTTTGATAATTCATATGTATAACGTATATAATTCATCATTCATGCTTAATTAGTCGTCAAATCCGGCTTAAATCCCTTATAATTCATATTTGCGGGTTTTCGTCATTAATTCAAGTTTCGGGTTTTAGAAGTTCAATTCGTTCATATTGAGTTTCTGGGATTCGTTGTTGATAAATTTGCATCTGTTTATTTATTGTTCATCACTAATTCGTCATCGTTCATCATGTTTATTTAATAATTCGTTAGTTAGTTTAATTATTCATTCATTAACATTGACCCTTCACATAATTAATCCGTTTGTTTCCGTCTCATCCATGTTTTATTGTTTTATGACATCAATCATATGTAAATAACATGCTAATCACTTTCATCCGGGTACATAATCTAAATCGATTCATTAAATTCATCAATTGACATTAACAATTGCTCCGCCGATTAAACTACGACCCGAGTTCGTCCTTGGAATGACGCTTGGCGTCTGCCGCGCCTGCGCCTCTTCCAAAGGGCGCGATGTCTCTTGCGCTTTGTTCGGGACGACTTCGTCCCCGAACTCCTTTTCTGCCTTGACCTAGATTAATTAGTTTGCGTATCAACTAACTATTATTCGTAGTATCGCTAATTCCTGTTCGTTGATTTGTTATTTTATTCTTTTATTCTTTTTTTTATCAAATCATCCGTTTTAAAGGTACTTTCGACATAAACCGCCTAATCCAATGTAATTAATGTAATTTCCATTATTGTAGTTTATTTAATTTATTTCATTGTTTTGTGTGCTTCCACATGTAATCAATATTAAATCCCACTTCGACCCTAGTTGTTTGCCTAATTAATTGTTCACCGACTTAGTCTTAATTCACATGTTAGGATTAATCTATTGGATGTTGCATTCATGCATATAGCCGACGATATATCGAGTATAAATAACTTCCCTAATCATTAGTAGAGGCCGCTATCGAGGCGGGCGGGATTAGGTGTTCGATCAAAAGAGCTTCCTAATACGTACCCTCACCCCTTACTCCAGATCTCCGTGAGCACCCGTGTTCATTGGCATCCGCGAGAGTCATTCTAGACATAGAATGCTAAGGGTAACGATTGCTTAGTGTTCATGTCACTACTTTGTGTCTTGACATGACACGAGGTATTCGAACGGTTCCAATTTCCCATAAAAATTGGTGGCGACTCCATACAAAATGCAAACGCTTGTTTTCGAGCCCCTTCACTCCCAAGCGCCCCCGTGGGCGGCCCGCTGTCCACACCGTCTCATATTTATGAGTGGCATAACTGCATAAGGGGAATAACAATAGAGGTTTGTCAATAGGTTTGTAAGATAATGTGTCAATTATTTTAGAGGTTTGTCTACAAACCCTCTATTGTTGGACATTGGTGTTGAGGTTCGTGGATGAGAGGGGTTACAATATAGTATCAAGGTTTGTGGAGAGAGAATGTGAGAAAAGAAATAGTATGTTGGGCCATGTGATAAACCTTGAAGAGGTTTATTTATTGTTGGGATGAAGTTTGTAGCTATTGAAAGTTCAGTTTGTATATTAACTTATCTGACATGAGAACAAATCTATTAGAAGTTGATTAATGACTTAGGTAAGTTTATTCACAAAGTGTTAGATTCCCTTTGCAATTAGTCTTGCTGAAGACGGGTCGGAGCAAGTGACGGGTAATGCCACTCACAAAACAGATATGGGGGACAAGGTGGGGCACCCCCATGTGCTTCCCTTTCTCCTCTATTTGGGTCATTTGTGAGAGGAAATGGTATCCGTCACTCCAAAGCGACGGATACGTGCCGTCTTCAATGAGATTTTGTGTTCCCTTTGTGTACAAGTACCAAGTAGATGGGAATTGTTCCGAGTTTCATGAGACGAGTACAAAAAGTTGATGAAAACAAACAATGAAGAAATGCTTCCACAACCACCAACTCAGATGTGTCAGAAATTTATCCACTGTAACTTGGAATATATTTAGTTTATAACTATAACTATGTTCTTTAATTGACCTCGTTAGTGTCCCAACTAACGTTAGCATCATGTCACTCCATGTGATTATGGGACTAAATATAATTTAATCACTTTTTTAGGGAATTATTTAAAGACTTTGATACAAGAGATTTGTCATTTATACAATTATACAAGACAAAATTCATTCTCGTGCTCCCTTAGTATGAATTATGACCTCATCCTAGTTTTTTTTCTTTTTTTTTCTTTTTTTTTTAAGAGCAACCTTTTTTTAAATAAAAAAAGGCCCTATACGGAGCAATATATATCAACAAGTCTCTTTTAAAATGGATATACTCCGTATCTATTTTAATATTAAAGCGGGTCAAATACATGCAATTTGCATAAATAAAAACAAGTTTTTTTTGCTAATATCTAAATATTTGTGTATGTAATGTTAATGTGTGCCTTGATTTTGAATTTTCTTCTTATTTTCATATCATCCTACATTTCATTGGTCACATTACAATGCAAAATATAAATGTACAAGAATATTATAGAAAATTTAGTTAGTATGAGGAAATGAGTATACTTATTAGTTACTAATAACTAAGGAGACGTTTGGTTAGAGAAAGAGAAAGGGAAAGTAAATTAAATAGAGTAAGAGGGGAAAGGTAAAAGATTACCTAAAACTTAACTAGTTGTTTGGTTACATCAAGAAAATGAAGTGTGGTGGGTTGTGATTTGTTTTGGTGGTTTAGATGGGGTAGTTGTGGTGGTGGTGATGGTGGTAGTGGCGGTGGCGTCGCGGTGGTGGTGGTTTAGGTGGAGTGGTTGTGGTGGTGATGATGGTGGTGGTGGTGGTGGTGGTGGTGGTGATGGTGGCGATGACGTATTGATGGTGACTGGTGTGGTGGTAGGTAAATAAGGTGGTTGAAGGGTAACAAGGGTAATGAAATTTCATACTTTAGGAGGTGGAGGTAAGGAATTAGATGGATTGAGAGGTAAAGAAGGGAACTTCATTCTCTTTGTTTGTGTTAAACAAACACCAACAAAGGAAATTAATAACTTCGTTTCCCTTTTCCTTTCTTATAAACCTCCAACCAAACGCCTCATAACTCTAGTACTCTACATAATACTCCCTCCGTACCACACTAAGGGTAACACTTACTATAAACGGACGTACCAGATCAAAGGTAACATTTTTTATTTGGCCCACAATATTACCAATTTATCCTTATACCCATTTGATATTTACACAAAATGACATTACATACCCCACCTACCAACCCACAATTAAATCCACAATTACATACCCCACCTATTTTTTTCCTTTTTACCCTTATTTTTTTCACCTTTTCTTAAATACTACATTTCTCCCTACGTTACCTTTAGTGTGGTACGAAAGAAGTATTAGCTTTTTCAGAGCTTAAAATAAGGAATGATTATCGTTAAGACACGTAATAATGTAATATGCCCATGAAATGTTGACTCAAAAGGAACGTTAAATTTGTGTTTGAAGTAAAACAACACATAGGTACACGGAACAAAAGCAAAACAATAAGTCTCTCTTATGACGGGTATATTTGTTACAAGCTTGTGATGGATCAAGTATTACTATATGGATAGATAAGACAAAAGTAAAATTGTCTAGGAAATCACAAATGGTTTGTTTTTATCTACCCAAGTGAGTTTTATTTGACCCGTCACAAGCTTGTGACGGATATCGGCTATCACAAATGATAATTTGTGAAAGCAAAGTAAAACTAGTAAGAAGATCCGAATTTTCATCAAAGACGGACATATTCGTTTTAACTAAGACAAGTACATATAGAGCAAATCAGAATACATTGAGATTAGTAAAAGATTTATCCCATTTATACAAGTGGCTAAAAGAGATATTTAATCTGTTTTATTTTTAAGACGGATATATCTATCTTAAGAAAGCCTTATTAATAGTGAAAAATAACAATCCACATCAATATTGAAGATTCAAGCTGTGAAAAATGGACAAGTAAACTAAACTAGAAGTTTCAAGTTTGTATGATACGTACATCCCAAAAGTGAGATGAGTGGTCAAGTGTATAAATGGCTAATACTGTCAGCATCTTTACTCAACGGTAATATATGCCAGGTCATATGCAGCTAACTCTACGTCCTGCAAGGTGTCAACTACGATGCTACCTAGGCAACACTTCCCGCCAACTAAGCATTACGAAACCAAGAAGATTGATATATTATTTTAAAGGATTAATTAATAGGAATAATCCCAACTATAGGTGATCTTCTCAAAATAATCCGAAGTTCAATTAATCTGAGAATAAACCATAGTATTGACACACTCTTCCCGGATTAAACTTGGCTAATTTTTAACCGGATATTTCAGATGAAAAAAGCAAAGTGGGTCCTATTTTCTTTCATACACATAAAGAAGTCTTCAAAATAATCCATCCCCATCATACCGTCATTTTCAACCTCCCAATTCCACCATTACCCATCTTCATCATTCCATAATCTTAATAATACCTTTTCTTCAACCTTTCATCTTCAACATCACCAATTCACTCACACCTCCATCCTTCACTACAATAAGCACCAATAACATCAACGAGATCCCCTTAAGAACAGCCGATTCCTTACCATAAACACCACTTATCACCACTTAGTAAAAGTTTAACCACTCTGCCAAAATCACACCACCATCGCTACTGCCCACTAGCAACAACCAACAAACCCGCGAGCAAATAAAGTGTTCAACCTAACCTCCCCCATCGCTTGCCATAATCTAAACTAATTTGGATCTTTTGTTGCTTGAAGCGAGTAACTACATGTTTCAAATCTCCACTTTTAATGTTAACCCATGGTAGTATCTTCATTGAAACTGAATGTGATTACTAAAATTGAGATAAAGCCTATCTTAGATTATGGTTGCCAAACCTGAAGATCTTACGCCTTCTATTCTACCACCATTGAGTTTTTATTTTTTTGATCACCTGATTGTTTTAGGGGATAAGATGGAGGAAATATTCCAACAATCCAACCAGCAAAACAGGTAGCCGGTTAACTAAGTGTATTTTGAGAAGAGGGTGTTAATAGTAGGGTTTATTCTCAGATTTACCAAAGTTTGGATTATTTTAAGAAAACCGATAATAGTTGGGATTATTCCTGTTAATTAATCCAATTTTAAATAATAAACGAGCTAATTAAATGGATGAAACAAAAAAACAAAATACTTATGAAATAACCAGATTGTACGGTTCGTTCTGGTTTTCGGTCTGGATTATCGAGTGAACAACCCTAGGCCCATCCACTTATAAGAGGTTAATAGTGAGAACTAAGTTGAAGATTAATAGTGAGAACTAAGAACCAAGAAAGCGGGAAACATCATTTGATATTTCTACCTTTTAGAAAACACTTGTGAAAAATTAAGTTGAATAAACAAAAACTCAATTTTAATAAACTAGGTTAAGCACGCTTTACGTCTAATAAAACACTGATACAATTACTTCTCAAAAACTCGTAGGAAGTATTCTTGCCACTTTCACAAGAAGTAATTCTCAAACTAAGGTGCACACTTCACCTTGTTCATATTGTTGTATTATCATTTTGTTTTTATGGCGTGAAAAATCTACATACTTCTCAACAAGTTCTTAACCTCTTTAATTCTTGTGTTATAAAGTGATGAACCTCATTAGAAAGAAACTGTGTATAACATAGTTTAATTATTCAAAAATATCCCATGATACCTAGAAGTGGACGAGTCGGCTCGTTACGAGTCGGGCCGGGTTGGTGGGGAGGGAACCCGAGCCCACACCACGGGTTATTAGGTGTGTGCGGGCTGGGAGGTGATGGCCATGAACCGGCCTCATTGGTCAAAATGGGCTAAAAAGGGGGCAGTACCTTTGGGCTATTATTTGTCCTCATTTAAGCTCGAAAGCACAAAGCCTTGTTACTAAGTGGTGAGTGAAATCCTTTATAAACATATCATCACCTCCTTATTTTTCTGATGTGGGACAACTTCCTCACAATCTTTTGGAGTGTTACAAACTCCCCACTTAAAGAACACAACTCAGGTACTCCTGACCACATGCTCACACTACTACAAATTCAGGCAACCACAACGGCCATTTAACAACGCTTATTCACGAAAATCATCATAAGACGTTGTAGAATGGATGACGCGAATTTTACTAAACTTAATTACAACGGTTATGTGTTGTTAACCGTTGTTATTGGTTTTAACAACGGGTCAAACTTGCACAACCGTTGTTAATATAAAAACTAATAACAACAGTTTACTCTGTAATACGTTATAACTGTTGTTAATAATTTGGCGCAAAATTAGTGAAAAGTAATTACAACGGTTATATTAGAACCCGTTGTTAATACTTTTTAACAACGGTTTTCAAATGAACCGTTGTTAATATATTATCTAATGACAACAGATTTATGTGTAATAACCGTTGTCAATACTTTCAAGCAAATACCACAATATATACCACACAAACACAGATCAGTTACAACCACAAACACAAACACACAACCACACTCTTTCTCATCGTCTCTTTCTCATTATCGTCGCTTTATCATCTCCGTCACTGTTGTTGTCATCGTCTCTTTTTTTCTCTAATTATCAGGTATATATCTATCTGTGGACATGGGCCACGTCTCGGTCCGTGGATTTGGGCCATCTACCGGTCCGTAGTCACGGGCTACCTGCACGCCGGGCCGATCTGGTGGATATGCAGCGGTCTAGAAGGCCACGCTCGGCGGCGTAAAAATGCTTTCGACCGGATCGCTTTAGATCGGTCGGTTTCGTCTCGGTAAAGGTCTCGAAACGATTAGAGATGTTCGGAATCGCCACCAAGCATTTGTGGGCTGCTTGGAACCCGTTCGAATCCACTTTATACCTAGGTCAACCAAGGCAAAAAGCGGTGTTTGACATAGGTACTAAAGATAAGGACTCGTCCCTCTTTTAGCATTTTATGCCTAAAATGACTCTCGTATGCCCTGGATAAGGCCATCCATTATCCAAAGGTTCTGAGTAAGGGGTGAGGGTACGTATTGGGAAGCCCTTTAATCGGACACCCAATCCCGCCCGCGTTAGCGGCCTCTACTGATCGATCGTGGTTGTTTAAGTGCAAAAGTTGATAAAATGGTGTAAATGCATGAATGCACATCCGAAAGTTTTAACCTAACATGTGAGCTTTCTAAGTCGGTTTGTTAATCCAAATATCAAGCATAAGATGTCAAGTTGGATTTATGCTTGATTTGCATGTGGGAACGGAAATTAAACATCCATTTACCATATTCGGGTTATGATGCTTAACACAATCCATTTATTTGAAAAAGGATGTTAAAAGACAAAGTATAAAATGTAAACTTGTCAATCTGATCCGTCACGTATACGGGTTAACCGTAGTCGGGATCGTCCTAGACAAATGTTAAAAACAAGGCAGAACAGCGCCAGGCAGCCCCTTTGGGGCGCGAGCCTATTGGCGATAGAAGGGGCTCTGCCCTGGTTTTGAAATGTAGAAAACAGACGGCCTCTTGGGGCGCGAGCTGAGTCATGAGCCGACCCAAGGGGGCGTCTCCTGGTTTTTTAAAAGGTTGTTTAAAACCGTACTTGTGATTAAATAATTTGCAAGTATTGTTTGCGTGACTCGGAGTAATTACTATTATGTTAGTAATATCCGTTGTCGGACTTGCATGTTTGAAAAGCATAGTTTACAAATAAAAAAGTAAAATGTTGATTTGAACTAATCATGTTAAGTTCATTTCTTTGTAATTAGTCAAGTTAATCATCGCACTCGGGTTAAACCGACATGGTATAAATAACCAAGGATGATTATGAATCGTGACTAATATATTTACAAATGTAAACAAATGAGAAAAATGATAAATAAAAGAAAAGGGTGTTAAAATATCCATCAAAATGTGATTAACCAACAATATCATCGGGTCACGGAATAAACCGTCATGGTATAAAGAACCAAGGATGATTTTTGCAATGGTCAAAATATGTTTATCATAAAAATGAATTAAAATGGTAAATAAAAGAAAAGGGTGTTAAAATATCCATCAAAATGTAATTAACCAATAATATCATCGAGTCACGGAATAAACTGTCATGGAATAAAGAACCAAGGATGATTTTCATAATGGACAAAATGTGTGTATCATAAAAATGAATTAAAATATTTGAAATGGTAAAAACCGATTGCAAATAATAAATAAAATAAAGAGGAGAGACGAGAACAAACACGGATGAGTCTGACCCGAGACCCACAAGAGGCGCGAGCTTCCTTGCATAGAAAGGAGCTTCTGTCTCAGGCCAAAACTCGGTTTTGGCTCGTCTAACCTAAATTTGAATCGTGTTATGCATTGTTCATGCTTATAAACTCATCAAAACAGTAAAGACATGAATTAAACTGAGATATTTACACCCTCAAACTTACGTATTTTGATGTTTACGTGGTAGACGACTTTAGAGACAGTTTGCTCGTTGCGACTACTCACGATCAAAGAAGTTTAAAAGAGTGCCTTAAAAAAGGATTTTGTTTTGAAAATGAGTTGAAAATATGTTAATTAAAACATGTTGATTGATTAGTTGAGTTGGTCGAATGGGTCGGTCGAATGCACGGCGACGGTACCAAACAATATGTGTAAGGTTTGTGTTTACGATCGGTAGGTCGTAAACACGTGTCGATTTTGTGACTTAGGAAGTCGAGTATAGAAGTTTAAGGGAGATGTGAAGGGGCGGACGCTCGCGTGAAGATTATGGTGTGTGAAGGGTGGTATTTATAGATAAATGTGGGATGGTAGGTCGGTCGATTTTGCTTGAAGGCTAAGGAGACACCCCATTGAGGCGCGAGCCACCCCGTGACTCAATGGGGTGTACTGTCCCTTTCGCAAATTCGGATTTTGCATTTGTTCTAACCAATGTTTTGTTGGTTGTGATTTTTGGTCATTGAGGTTTGCTTAGCCGTGTAAGCTTACTCTTGGGTGATATTTGGGGTAGGTATTTTGTGTCTTTGACTCGGGTTTGACCCGTGTGAGTCGGGATTTGAATTTCGAGTCGGTTTTTGGCTCGGTGTCGGTTTAGACTCTAAATAGGGTCATTTTAATGGAAATGACATGATGAAGACATTCATGGCATTATTTTTGACATTCGAGATTTGGGTTGACTCGGATTGATTCAGGTTGACTCGAGTTGCGGGTTTCTGAGTCGGTTTTGGGTCCGAAGACGGTTTTGACTCTAATTAGGGTCATTTTAATGGAAATGGCATGATGAAAACATTCATGGCATTATTTTTGACATTCGAGATTTGGGTTGACTCGGGTTGACTCAGGTTGACTCGAGTTGCGGGTTTCTGAGTCGGTTTTGGGTCCGAAGACGGTTTTAACTCTAAATAGTGTTATTTTAATGCAAATGAAGTTAGAAAACTTTTCGAAATCATTTTTCATATTCGAGTAGTGCATTAAACCGTCTCATGTATAGTCAATCCAAGCACGCATATCAAAAACACGTTACAGTCCGATCATCATCGGGTGGTTTTTGGAAGGTGCAGATACTGGGTATCTACACTATCGCTTTATGGTTTTAGGTTTTGTCATCTCCGTCATTATTGTTCTTTCTCTAATTATTTTATTTGCATGTGTTTTTCTCCGTCATTGTTCTTTCTCTAATTATTATTCGCTTAGTTTTTCTGCGTTTATTAGTAAAACAAATTAAATAAAATAAAACAAAGAAGATGCGTGATGGAGAGGATAGTAAAACAAATCCACATTTAACATACATAAACTTAATTAATTGATATGTATACATAAACTTAATGCATTGTTAAAAATACAATTCTTAGATGTTCATATAGGGATGCATTCTCTTCTATGATATTCATCCTCTCCTCCTTTGCTATTTGGAGATTTCGTTCCGCAGATGCAATATCTTCATATAGCTGCATTATCTGCGTCTCTAACAAGCCATTTTTTTTTGCGTCCTTGAGTGTGATCCGAGCTTCCTCAAGGAAGAGCCTATACTTCCTTTCGATTTCCTGCAAGCGGCGTATGAAACTTTTGGTGTACTCGGTCATAATGCATGTTAAACGAATGGTATCATTCATTATTGAAAGAAGTTTGGAGTTTATTAGGTTTTAAAGATTTAGGGTTTGGAGTTTAGGGTTGAGATAGTGATATAATGGATTGGTTATTGAGATAGTGGAATGAATTTATAATTAGTAATGTGTCGTTTGAGTTGTTTTTTAATTAATATGTTTAGGGTTTGATGCTTAAATTAATACGAATTTTGTTTAGGAAGTTGTGCCATATCCGTGCTTCAAATATTATAACCCTCCGCATTTCATATATTATGTCCTTTCATGCAGGGATTTTGGCAGTAATTTTTTTTTTGAAAAGAAACTCGAAGGTATATAATAACGATAAATCAAAGATTAGAACACTATTCGCATTCGGAGGGAGTAAACCTTCCCAGACCGAACGACCCAAGACGGCAAGACATGTGGTACTAAATGAGCTAAATAATGAGCAACTCTATTGTTTATACGACTAGTATGAGACCAAGAAACAGAAATAAAATTGGAACTAAACGATAAAATGTCATCAATAATGAGTGAAAACATGCTTCTGCCATTCTCCTTCTGACGCAACGCCTCCACGACTTGAAGACAATCACTCTCCACCTCCACCTGCTGGTGCCCTCTACGCCTAGCTTCTTCCAAACCGTCCATCACCGCCACAACTTCAGCGACATGAGCCTCCCAATATACTCCATGGATTTTGGCAGTAATTTAATAATGCATGCATCTAGTAATATATAATTAATTGATGCAGGAGTGATTTTGGCAGTAATGTTTTGTATTTTTATTGTTTTTATTTTTTTTAAAAACAATAACAACGGTTATTTAAAAAAAAAACGTTGTCTTTAGTTATAACAACGATTTTTTTATTGTAACCGTTGTTAAAACTTTTCCACCAAAAATGTAGTCACACTTTCCACAACGAATGTCTCGTAATGACAACAGTTTTTAACTGTTGTTAATAGTTTTCACAACTGGTTTCTTAAAAAACCAACCGTTGTTAAAACCTTTAACAACGGACGCTTTAACAATGTCCGCTTTTTTATATAACAACGGTCTTTAACCGTTGTTATACCTTATATCTGTAGTAGTGTCACTACCCCCACGGTCGCAGGGTTGCTCTAATACCATTTATAATAACCCGACCCACCACCATCGTAACACAATCCCAATAAGATGGGATGTGTACCTTTAGGCCATTATTTGTCCTCACTTAAGCCCAAAAGTACAAGGCTTTGTTACTAAGTGGTGAGTGAAATCCTTTAGAAACATATCATCGCCTCCTTATTTTTTCAATGTGGGATAACTTCCTCACAATCTCTTGAGGTGTTACACCGAGACCAACCAGTGTATAGGAGCAGGCTGAGAAATTGTTGACCCGGTTGGGCGTGCGAGTCGGGCTAACCCACACTGTTGTCCACCTCTAATGATACCCTTGTGGGTTGTCATATTAACAATGGTATCAATGCTTGTAAGAATGTGCCAATAGTATCGTTGAGGTTAACTTTTTATGCCTAATGTATCCTCACTGGATATTGGACATTAAATTAGAGTAACAAAGCATGATTAATGAATAACTAATTTTGGCAGAAAATTTTGATTTTAAAACAACTTTTTTTTAATCCCCTATTTAATAAATGAATAGGTGAAACTCCCATTTTTCCCGCCTAAAAAATACTTCCTAATTTGGGCTAAGTATTTATAGCATATACTATAGGTATGATGAGTAATAAATGGACATAATTTTTTACATGTAAATATTTATAAGATTCAATTCAATATATATATTACATTCCCTATAAGTTTATCTCCAGTCTATTTTATAATACCGAAATTATTTTTTTTTTCTTTAAAGAGTTTTATGATAAAAATTTATTGACATTTAATGATAAGAAGTTTGGCTTAAAAATAAGTCTTTTATAATTCTATTTTTCTGTCGTATGGTACAAAGGTACTACACAAGTTAACCAACTCCTTTTGCAGTTTTTCTAATTTTATTGTATAATTAATTCATTACTTGAGGTTATTTTTTTTTGTTAATGTAATCGTATAATAATATTATTTGTAACAGTGAAGTAATTTATATAATAAGGTTCTGTTAGAACGTCAATCGTATCAACAATCTAAATTGTAACATTTGCGCGGGATCTATTCATTACATGTTACTAAACTGTAATATTTGACATCTTTGTAAGTTATTATCTAAAATACCGCGCATTTGCGCGGATGTACACTAATGAGAGATTAATTACATAAGACACCTTGAGTTTTGTGTTATTGTAAAAATATCTCTGAGCATGATTATTGGATAACATCTTTGAGATGAAATAGCCAGGTTTAGCTTAACAAATTACAGCCTATTAATAAAAAAAAATCAGTTTAGGCAAATCATTACACGTATCCATCCAAACATTAACATCAAGTTCATTTGAGCATGTTTGACCTAACTTGTTGAAAATGAATCTTTGATTTTTTGGCTTAATTTTTTAAAAGTGTTTTTCAAAAGCAGAAACACCAAATTGCTGCCTTTATTTTTATGGGCGAAAAAATGGGTTTTGGCTTTTGAGATTTTTGAGATTGGCTTTTAAATAATGATGAGTTTGACCAAAAAATATTTTTAAGTGCAAAAACGCTTTTAAAAGCCAGGCCAATCACACGCTTAACTTTTGGGAAATTTCTTTTAACTTCTAAAAAATGTTTTGTTTGGCCAAAAACTATTTTTAAGTCCAAAAACATGTTTACAAGTTAGGTCAAACACACACTAAATATTAATCAAGCTAATTAACTTAACTTACTTGTCGATGATGCTCCATTATTTTTTTGCCTTTTTTAAGTGTAGCAGAATGAGTGAATGACCCTCGTTCTTCCTCTTTTTTGATATTATTTTTTGGACTTAGGCCATGTTCTTTCTGGCTTATTTTCAGCCTACTTCAATTCAAATTTCACTTATTGATTCGATTCGGCTCAGATTCGATTGATTGCTCCATTCATTGATTCGATTGATTTGATTGATTCAGCTCATTCGATTGATTCATTCAACTCAACTCGCTCCATTGATTGATTGATTGATTGACTCCATTAAATTCAAACTCATTTGATTTTAGTCATCTTAAATTTAATAGTTATTATTAATTTTGTTATCAATAATACTATTTTTTTTAATATTATTATTCTTTATTCTTTATTATTATTATTATTATTATTATTATTATTATTATTATTATTAATAACATTGTTAATATAGCGTTAACAATAATTTATTTATTAGAATTATTATTATTATTATTATTATTATTATTATTATTGGTATTATTATTATTATTATTATTAAAATGAATAAGAATGTTATTAATGTTAATATTATTGTTGTTATTATAATTATTATCGGTATTATCATTGTTGTTGTTAAAATGAATAATAATGTTATTAATGTTAATATTATTATTGTTGTTTTTGATGTTATTATAATTATTATTGGTATTATTATTAAAATTAGTGACATTTATTATAAATATTATTGATGGGGCACGCCCAAGTTCCCAACCGACTTGACTCACTAGCCAATACGGGGCCATACAAGTCAACATACTTGCCAACATGGTTACAGATTCACTTACAATTGGTACCCTACAAATCACGAATCGTTAAAAACGACTTCTATCAAGTTGATTACTGAAAATACACATAACACATTTTAAGCAAATCACGAATCGGTAAGGCGTATTCATAGCGAATCTGGTAACCATGCTTGCCAAGCCATCATTTGAGGTACACATAAAAACCTATTAAATACCTCATTATTCACCAATCAATGGTAAAATACTTCTCACCAACAACTTCATCTCTCTAGAAGTAAGACTGCTCGAGCTACTATGAGAGGGCATGGAGAACTTAGTTTCAAGCACGGTCCCGAGTATCCACTAGTACCGTAAGACATTAGAGAAGGACCTCTTGCGAACCTACTGAGGCCCTGTTTGTTACGCGTGCAAGATTCATCCGAAGAGAACAAGCATAGGCTCGAGGTGCCATCTGAGATGAGCGCGTTGACCCGACCCGGATTCGAGCAACGCTTACTTGAGTGTTTTTAGTCGAAAAAATTATTTTTACTAATAATGATATTAAGAATATTATTAGTAAAAAATTACTATTTTTTAATTATTATAATTTATGATTATTCATATATAATATAATTATTTTTTTTCTATAAATATTAATATTAGTATTATACTTTGAATATTAATATTATTATAGTTGTTAATAACAATAATATTAAATACTATTATTATTAATATGATTATTTCAGTTTAGTTCAGCTCAATTCGGCTTTATTCAGTTCAGTTCAGCTCAGCTCAGCTCCATTCAGTTCAGTTCAGTTCCATTCAGTTCAGTTCAGCTCAGTTCACTTCAGCTCAGCTCCATTCAGTTCAGTTCAGCTCTAAAAAGCCAGAAAGAACAGGGCCTTAATTTTACTTCAACACAATCCATTCAATTTTTTTAAATATATTTCATTAAGATCCTAAATTCAGTTCATTTTAATATAATTCATTTTTAATTTTCACACTCATTCATACACTATAACTTAATTCAATTTAGATACTCATGGTCTAACTATTTGTTAATTCAATTAATCAAAGCTACCCAATACCCACCCATTGTAAGTGGGTTACGATCTAACCCTACAAAATAATTATTTATGGCAACAATTGTTTTAATGGTAAAACGAATCCAAATTAATTGTCCAGGTACTAAGAAAGTTTTTTACACTCTGTTCTTATTATCGTGAATGATATAGTATTGAAAACATTTAAATATTGAAACAAATATTACAAAGTTAAAAAATTAAAAAGAATGTATAATATTACCATTTTGAACAAGACAATCTTATCTAACTATTAAAAGGTCTCCTTTCAAACGGTCATTTTCATCTGAAGGCTTCAAACATGCATATGTGATCCATTTATAGTTAAATGTGATTCAGTTTAAATGATACTCAAATTTACCACAAATATAACACAGTTTAAATCGTTATATTTTACCATAAAAATGATCAAAGAAACCTCTCTGATGATTTCACATAGAAAAGTCGTCTAAAATGAGAATTGATGTCAATCTAGATTCTAGACTATTGGCTAATGGATAGTCACATTCTTTCTTATCAAAAACAAAACCAAAATGGCATCAAAGTTCAAATCCAACCTCTTTTGCTTCACTTTTACTATTTGTGATTTGTGAAACTCTCAAAAACTTAAATTTTTGTTTAATAAATAATAATAATAATCACCCACCATTGATAACTCCATTCCCACCACTTCTTTGCTTCTCTTCCTCTTCTTCTTCTTCCTTGCTTCTTTCAATCACTTCACAGTCAATTAGACAGTTCACTTAACCTAAATCATCCTTATTACTTAAGATATTCCATGTCCCTGTACTTCCCAACTCATAATCTCACTTTTTCACTTTATTTTTATAATAATTGGGAAATTAGGGTTCTTGCTCTTACTCAGCAAGTGTGGTGGGAGAAAGCTCCATTTCAGCTTAGATTTAATCATATTTCCACTTTTTTATGCCAAACCCATTTCAGAAACCCTCTTATTTTATCTATTTAACTTATTTTTTGAGGGGAAATTGTGAAAGTTTGCATCTTTTTTGTTTTTTTGAAGTTACTTGTGATTTTTTCAATTAATGTGGTTTGATGAACTAATTGTGAGAGATCTAAGTTGGGTTTTTTGGTGGGATCTTCAATTTTTATTTGGTTGCAATTTCATCAAAAAGGTACTGTATATTCTTTGGTACTTAAACAACAAATTTAAGCTATTTTCTTTGTTATTTTGTTATTTGTATTGTTAATTGTAGTTCGGAATTGGAATTTTTTTTAGGGTTGATTGTTTTGGATTTGGTTTGCTAATACTGTTCATTAATTTATTTCATTGATAAATTTGTATATTTTTATGTTTGTTGATGTTAATTTGAAATGCCGATGTTTAGTTGTAGTTATTTCATGAAGGAATTTAACAGTGGAAGTAAGAAACAAGAAAGTTACAGTGGGTAAATTTGCTTAGGTAATAGGTATATCATATGATTTTCGAAATATTGCTTGTAAAGTACTCCCTCCGTTCCAATCATTTGCTTGCCTTCGATTAAAATACTGTGCACAAAGAATAAAAAAAGTAAAATGATTGGGACGAAGGTAGTATCTTTTTTTGCGATAGTGAAATCCGAAGTTTTGTAGAACTAAGGCTTTGTTGCTGTCAAATAGGTATAATCTGTTCATTCTTCATTTAAATTTTGGATTATGTTGCTTCTGTGTTACCTTTAGAGTAGTCTTGTTATGTTATCGATTTTTTTTGATGTCTGAATATATTACTCTTGAAGCTGGTATTGATGGTTTTGAGTGGACTTATTGAATGAGCAAGTTTCATAACCCATGCAGGGCTAGCTGAGTAGGTACATTGGCTTCTGGAGAAATGGGCGATCTCAATGCTGAGTTATCGAAGAAAGTCATTTTTGGCTTAAAGCTGTGGGAAGTTATTGGAATTGTTGTTGCTTTGTTCATCATTATCATACTTGCTCTTGTACCTCTGTGCCTCTCATCACGCAAAAAAGCAAAAAGAGCTAGGGGAAATATACCGATTACTCAAATCCCCTCGGTTTCCAAAGAAATAAAAGAAATTAGGGTGGAACACTTGTCGACGAATGTTTATGCTCCTGGAGAACGGAAGTTTCTGACACTTAAGGATACATTTAATGATAGGGACTCAGATAAAATGGTTGTCCTTGAAGATTCAGGGAAATTGAGAAATGGAGATGTTAGCAGCCAGTCTGGTTCATTTCACCGTGTAGAAGCAGGCGGATCTATATCAGGGGAGGAAGGGAGTTCCGGGACATATACTGTGTTTAAACCGTCTTCCTCTCACCCAATCACCGCACCTTCTCCACTTAGCGGTCTGCCTGAATTTTCACAGTTGGGGTGGGGTCACTGGTTCACATTACGGGATCTTGAAAACGCAACAAACAGGTTTTCGAAAGAAAATGTGATTGGTGAAGGTGGATATGGAGTTGTTTACAAAGGATGCTTGATCAATGGAACTCCGGTAGCTGTTAAACGGATTCTTAACAACCTGTGAGTGTGAATTTTTTTAGAGCAAGATTTACGTTTCCAGTTCTAATGAGTCACTCGCTATTCCTTATTTTTCGATCACGATAAAATAAAGCAGAATGGTGCTGTGAATAGGCTGTCTCTTCCTTTAGTTATTTCCCTTGGTGACGTAGCGGTCATTCGATGCAAATCTGGACACAGTTTTCATTATGGGGAATTCTGAAACTATAACGGCCTCTTCTTCTTCCCTTGTTTAACACAAGGGATAAGGCTTTGTACATCAGGTACCCCCTTCCCCACCCCCATTTGTGGAACCCTTGAGCCGCTGGGTTTAGGGGTGTGCTTCATTGAGGCACTGATTTGGCGAAACTGTAAACCTAAACCGATCTCTATCAAACGATTACCAATGGTGCACTTAACCATTTATGTCATGATTAATAGCAAACGGTCCTTACACACTTTTTCTCACTTTACTTTTTTTTTTTCCTTGTTATAATTTCCATTTAACACATTATGGTTATACCTAAGCAACTCTCGATTTGGATCTTAAAAGAAATAAAGTTTTAGCATCAGTTCAAGTTGAGCCAAAAACAAAAATTGTACTCCCTCTGATTTGTAAATACTTTTACATTTTTTCACTATTTGCTTGTGTTAGGATTACCTTCCATTTCAATATTTTTCAACATCTCGGATGTACAATGTCATTTATTATTTATACTAAAGCTATAAAATACCTTTCTCTTGTCCCACTAACCCAATAATACTCTAAAGCAAGCATTTGCATTTCAGATGCGTAGTTTGTATAATTACTCTTTAAATTATACAATCTTGTATTTTGGAAGGTATTTCTGAAACAGTGGGAGTATACCGTTCAATTCTGTGAAAAGGTTGGTCTAGTTAACCATTTTATAAATTGTGAACTTAAACTAAATTGCTTGCATGTCAAAGATCATGGTTCAGTGCTTTGAATCTCTGTCAAAGGGGTTCGGTTAGCCAAAACTGAAATAGGCATAGTTTTGCAGGGTTTTTGTTCAATTGGTTTTACGGTTCAGTTAGTTTTCCTTTTCTCCACACCCTTAACTCGGGTAATGTTACTCATTGTATACGGAGTACAAGGTAACTGGTTTATGCTGTATTGATGATGAATTCTGTCAACCTTCTTGATTGTGCAGAGGCCAAGCTGAGAAGGAATTTCAAGTGGAAGTTGAAGCAATTGGTCACGTACGCCACAAAAATTTGGTCAGGCTTTTGGGATATTGTGTTGAAGGAACTCACAGGTGCCTCTCTGCTATTGGTGCAAGTGTTTAAATGATTTTCATGTTCTTTGCCTTCTTCATTGACCTAAAACAAACATTGGCTGAAAATGGCTAACTTCTCTTTTCCTGCGAGTTTCAGGATGCTAGTTTATGAGTATGTTAATAATGGAAATCTTGAGCAATGGCTTCATGGTGCCATGCGGCAATATGGATATCTTACATGGGAGGCTCGTATGAAAGTGCTGCTTGGCACGGCAAAAGCGTAAGTTGATTAAATTATCAAGCACTGTATAGAGCCTTTGGCAACTAGCCACTTAATAAGCCCCTTTCAATGCCTGCCCTTATACTGTAATTGAACACTTTACAACCTGCATGTTTATTTCCCCAAACAATAATTCAAAATCTTGTGAGTTGTGACTTTAGCTTTTCGTCTGTTTAAGTCTGCCGTATTTTTTAGAATTTGATCCACGTTCTATTATTTATTAGGAATGCTTCTGTGTTGCATATTTTATCAATGGACTTCAATGGTAATGAAACAAAGTACTCGTAATAAAGTATCTCCTTGCATACCTATTAAAATTTATACAGTCATGATTATTTTCCCTTTCATTGTGGGGGACTTAGTTAGGGATCTTCCCATCACATCTTAAAGTTCCCCTTTGAATTTTCACTTGGTCTTGGTACACTACCCATTCAGAGACTTGGGTTCATATTAGTTCCATACCGGGCTACTTGTTGCATTGATAGAGTTCCCGATGTGCTGGTACTATAATATTTTTTTAAGTAGAATATGTAATTATGTGGGCGACGTTTAAAGGCGTGTTGTTACTATCAGAAGGGTCTCAGTCTCGCTCATGAATTTCATTGCTGCAGTCTTGCCTACTTACACGAGGCAATTGAGCCAAAAGTTGTACACCGAGATATCAAGTCCAGCAATATTTTAATTGACGACAGCTTCAATGCAAAGGTGTCTGATTTTGGGCTAGCCAAACTTCTTGGTGCTGGGAAAAGTCATGTGACAACACGTGTCATGGGAACCTTTGGGTATGTCTCCATTCCATTCATATTTCTCCACTTGACTTTGATGGTCAAATGAGCTTGATATACTATACATATTTTCTCCATTTCTCCTAATATATGTAAATGTAAATAATACTATTTACAAATTTTCATGTATATCCAAATAATTTTTTTTTTTTGAGAAGTCTTTATTTTATATATTCTGAGTAAATTGAGGAAATACAAAAAGAATGGAGGGAGTAGTTTTGAATGACAACTGCACTATAGCTGTTGTGACTTATGTCTCATGTTTATGGTCTTTCTCCTTCATCAGATATGTGGCCCCTGAATATGCAAATACTGGCCTTTTGAATGAGAAGAGCGATGTTTATAGTTTTGGTGTCTTGCTTCTGGAGGCTATCACTGGAAGAGATCCTGTGGACTATGGCCGCTCACCACAAGAGGTAGTAAATCACACTTGCTAGTTTTTTCTGTTTTCACAATTTGGTGTTTCGTTGGTGATTTTATTTCCCTTTTCGGTCTGTTAAGTAATCAATAATATGGCTGCTTCATTTCGTTGTTATGCTAAATTATGGTGGCTTCTGGCATTTAGCTCTGCTACAAATAGAAAGCAAGGTCAAAACACAAGAGAGCCAAAATAATTTGGGGTTGGTTAACTGTTGTAACTGTCAAAAGAAAGCAAGGGACGAAAGGAGGTAAAATAAACAAGAATGTAGACGTAAGGGGAGACAAGCTAGAAGGAACGGGGTCGAGTGGACTAAACAGATGCTAGACGAAGGAGCTCGAAGAAAGAAAAGGCAGAAAAAGAAAATATAATCAAATAAACTATAAAAGAAAAAGCCTAATTTATTGCAAGGTGCAAGACACTATGTTTGATTATGTTTGCTGGGTACTTGCTGTTGAGCTGATTTGCCATGCTGTGCAGGTAAATTTGGTGGATTGGTTAAAAATGATGGTGGGAAGTCGACGGTCAGAGGAAGTTGTGGACCCCAATATTGAAGCAAAGCCATCAACAAGAGCTCTTAAACGTGCCCTTCTTACTGCTCTGAGGTGTGTTGATCCAGACTCTGAGAAAAGGCCCAAAATGGGCCAGGTTGTTCGTATGCTTGAATCCGAGGAGTATCCCATACCTAGAGAGGTTAGTGCTCCGAATATGTTCTTGAAATATAGCCTTTTTTTTATTCTACTATGTTCACGAGATGACTGATTTCTTAACCTTCATGGTTGCATCATAATCCGATAAGGTTTACTACTAAATGATCTAGCTTTGCAAGGGCATCAGCGCATTGTTATTATAGTTGTTGCCTAGTGTGATTTGCTTTCCTTGAGATCGACGGTTGATTTACTACTATGGCACCACATTATATACTCCTTAATTGGATTTCAGTTGCGAAATATTAATAGGATTCTGTGCCTCTTTGCGTCCATCATCCTGTTAGCTGGTATCGCAATTCAATGCAAATATTTATGGCTTTTGCACTGGTTATATCATGACACGCAGTATTTTGTGTTGCTCCTTGCGGAAGTCTATAATGACTCAAATTGATAATGTTCTTGCAATTGGTGAAATAATGTGAGTTCTTGAACATCTTATGTGAGAAAAGCTCTTGAAGCTGCACTCACTTATGAAGAAGTGCAAAATACTCTTGATGGAGTGCCTTTTCTCAGCTGTACTTTCGACTACTGTTATTGAGTGTGTTTCTGCGCTTTTCAGGATCGCAGGCACAGAAGAACTCGGGCAAACAGTACCGAGATTGAATCACAAAAGGAGTTCTCAGATACAGACAAAAGCGATAACCCAGACTCAATGTCAGAGAGCAGGAGGACCCCACGAAATCAAACGTGATGATGCATGCCATTCAGTCTAATGGTTCAGGCCGTTCAGTTGACCACCACCATCTCTTGTCCGCCAGTTTTCCATTTATATGGCCGGCCGCTCTATATCGGGCTAGAGTGGGAATCATTCTCCCTTGGGGTTTTCTCGCTATCTTGAACCGGACCGAATAGCCGGACCGAGGCAAGTACTGAGTCGTAGAGGTCTGTTTAATATTTTTTAGTCTGTATAAATAAATATTCTTTTTTCTCTTGGCCTCTTCATCTTTGTTTCTTCGGTCGTATCTCGTACGGCACGTGCACTATTAGGTTGATAGATTGATTTATGTAAGCGTAGTTTGTGAAGTCCTGAACTGATTTTTTGATTACTTTTCTGGTGAGGGAGGGGATTGTATAGTAGTACCGTCGTACTGGATATTTAAATTTGTTTCACGATGTTAGAGGCTTAGAGCATAGGTGTTCCTGGCATGGCAAAACAGCGATGTCATTCCGAATTGATCCTTGAGAAATGGCACGTTCGCCCGTTACTGCGACGTGGAATGATGGCCCAACTAGCAAGATGGTGATGAATAACTGAGCACCAGGACAAATTAAGCCCTTCTAGCAAGTTATAAACTCAGACATGCAGCAACGATGACAAATGTCGTGTGACAAATGATAACTAAATTCTGAAATATTGTGGGAATAAATTTTAACCAAAGTTTTTGGTTTAACGACCACAATGGGAGCAATTGAGTACTCGCGAGGTCTTGCGGTTGAACCTATGTGGTCATTTTAATTTTTTTTTGATAGCTGTGAAGAAAGAGTTCTACATTTTAGTGGTACGGCTCATTAAACCATACCTATAAAAAACACTACAGTACTACTACTAACATAAACTAAAATAAGGTAATAATTGCATCAGTTAAGGTAATAATTGCATCAGTTAAGGTAATAATTGCATCAGTTAACATCGTGTTGATGGCGTACGACGGAAGTCTGAACACGCTCTTCGAAATCAATATCTACCACAATCTCTAATGGATGAGCAGTGCTACCAAAGGAAAACACCCATATTTGATTGTCTTGATGAAGCTTTGGAGAAAGACCTGCAACAAGACCCAAGAAAGGATCTCGGAGATTCATCTCCTTGGTCGTGAAAATCTTCCTCAGAAAACCAACGAGCCTCCACAAACTCATTTTTACTCGTCGTAATCGATATAGCTTTAGAGAAATACCTGCAACAAGATCCAAAAGAGCGTCTCGGAAATTCATCTCTTTGGTTGTGATACACATCATCTGGAAACCAACGAGCCCCTTGACCCACTGAAAGAGAACAAAGTGCACTTACGCCCCAAGGACGTAGAAAGAAAAGGCGGAAAGCAGACCACAAAAATCTATCTTTAGAGGAGAGCAAACTCCTACACTTTGGAACACAACCCCCGCCGACCAGAACCTCGTAGCCAAGAAAAGCGAGTAAAAAGATAGATAACAAAGAGGGAAACCACTTGAACATCCCCCTTACCAAACCAACTCTGGAGACCGCAGTGAGTTGGGCTCAACACAGACCCGATGCAAGCGGGCTTTGTGAAAATTAATGTGGATGCGGGGGTTAAAGAAGGGGAAGGGGTGAGTACAGGAGTGGTGTGTCGGGATGAAGCAGGGAAGGTTTTGTGGGGTGCTTCCACGGTGCAGGAACAATGGTGGGAACCTCATATTGCTGAAGCAGTGGCCATCTTGGACGGTGTCAAGGAAGCAGGAAGACGAGGACATACTAAGATTGTGGTGGAAAGCGACTGCCTTTTGGTTATCGAAACTTTGAAGAAGAAGGCTACGGGAGGAGTGTTTTTTCTTTAGTATTAGAGGACATTTTGCATTCTTGCTCTTCTTTTATTTAGGTTTTATGGTCGTATACTAATCGTGTAAACAATAGTGTGGCACATTCGTTAGCTCATATCGTGCCTAGGGTAGTTGGTAGAGTAGTGTGGTCGGATGTTTTACTACCGATCGCAAACGATGCTTTGATGTTTGATTCTCTTTTAATGAAGTAAGGCCTTCGGGCTTTTCCCCTCAAAAAAAAACATGAGCTTGTTGTTTGAATTAACAAAAAACACAATAAGATGGAAATACACATTAGTTAGAGGTGAAACCACCGCATCCGTCCCAACCAACGACACAACCAAAGAACCCGACTCCACCCTACCAAACAAGCCTCCATAAACAGACAAAAGTTCCAGCAGCCACGGCTTTACTCCTACCAAAAATGAAAACGGGCCCTACAAGCCATCCACGAAAATCACGGCACACCCAACAACCACCAACCCCGAAAAAGACATTGAGACTCCAAATTCTACAACGCAGCCCTGGGACCATCAGCTACATGCTACAAAACCAACCTAGACAACAACTCAGCCCGACAAAACGAAACAGGAAATGGGAACGATCGGTGGGGAGAGGGAGGGGAAGGGGGAAACACCAAATCATCCCAAAACCACCGCCACATACAAAAAAGGACACCAAGACGAGCATAGCTCAACGACCAGACCAATGACCTTTAGGAGAAAACAGGAACATACCAGGGCGGGGAAAGGGGCGAGGGAGAGGGGAAAACAACCCTGATTGGCCATCAAGTCCTTCGATGACAGGACAAGAGAACGGAGGAACGAAACGACCTCAGAGCAACGACACCAAAACCAAAACTGAGAATTGAGAACTCATCCACTCTTACCCAATTTAATAATGTTAAAAACGAAAATGGGTTAGAAGACGTAACAATCTTGTAACCATCTCAAGCAAGACTCGTTGGAAATCTCAAATTGGTGTTGGATGAGGCGTGGTGTTAATCCACCTTTGGGCTTTTCAAGTTTTCAATCATGATTTAGGCCTTAGGATTCGAGAAAACACGTTCAAATATATTGCCTCTAATGTACGTTTTCTAAACGTTTATTTGACTAAGAAGAGAGGTAACAACAACAATAACAATACATCAATATTTTGAAACAATATTTCGAAACAATATTTTACAAGGTCATTTATGTATATGACCATGTTATTCTCACCCAAATTCTCTAATTACGAAGGCTACATTAGTACCTCGTATCCTGAATGTATGCACAAGCTATTGTAAGTTGTTGTACATCGTCTCAGTACACTAACATTGACTACAATCTTAATGGGTGGAGCTGTAACTTATATACCTAATTTAATACTCCCTCCACCCCGATTAATGACTGTCTATTACTTTAAACAAAAAATTAAGGAAAAAAAGATGGGTAAATATCAATCACATAACCCCACATTTACATGAAATATGACCCATAAAAAGTTACCAAAAATAAAAATAAATAACTACTCTATATTCAATAATAAATCCTAAAATTTCTCCTCTCCAAAAAAACAATCCTAAAATAGAAATAGATACGTATTAATCGGAAATAAGGAAGTGCTATCACTAAATTAAAGTGTAAATTATCGTAAATCACTTATATATATATATATATATATATATATATATATATATATATATATATATATATAGAGAGAGAGAGAGAGAGAGAGAGAGAGAGAGAGAGAGAGAGAGAGAGAGAGAGAGAGAGAGAGAGAGAGAGAGAGAGAGAGAGAGAGAGAGAGAGAGAGAGAGAGAGAAGGGTTCTAGTAAGTCCCTCATATCATATGAGTTCCTAAGTCCTTATAAGGGCCTTTGGATGGAAGGGATGGAGGGATGAGATTACATCTCAATGGATGGCCATAAATCTCCCTCCCTAATCTCCCTTCCTAATCCTGTACAACTCCTTCCTAATTTGTATAACTCCATCCTCCTTCTAATTCTCCCTACTCACTTCCTCATTATTCTTCTCCCTCACTTTTCTCATTCCCTCATTATCTCTCTTTTTTTTTTCTCTCACAAAACAAAACAAAACAAAACAAAACAAAACAAAATCAAACAAAAAAAACCAAAAAAAAACCCATCAAAAACCAAAACAAAAATTGTAAAACTCCTCCCTTACCACCACCACACCCGACCACCACTGCCGACTACCACCACTGCCGCCTACCTCCACCCGACCACACCTGCCAATAACCACAACCGCCACCCTCCCTTACCACCACCACACCCGACCACAACACCACCACCATATCGTCTCCCTCCTTTACTCGACCTTCTACACCACCGACACCACCACTCTCCGTCCCCCTCTCCACATCTCGCCACCTACTGCCACACATCCATTTGTTCACCACCAACAACCCCACAACCACCGCACAACACCCAACGTCCCAACACCACCACCTCGTCTCGCGCCCGCCTATTTTCAAAATTCAAATTTTGAAAATCCCGCCTTTCCTCCATTGCTCGTCGGCCGTTGTCATTGCTGGTTGTTGCTCGTGGTGGTGGTGGTTGTTGCGGCTTCCTACATCCCCAACCCACCACAGCCGCCCTTTTCCTTTTTTTTTTTTTTTTTTTTGGTTTTCTGTAGATCTGCCGCCCTTTTCCTTTTTTTTTTTTTTTTTTTTTTTTTTTTTTTTTTGATTTTTAGATTTGTTAATTTTGTGTTATTTGGTTTTCTCGCTGTCTTTTTTTTAGGGTTTTCTCGTTTTTTTTTTTATATTTTTAGATCTTGTTTTTTAATTTTTGTGTTTTTGTTATTTGATTTTTTAATTCTTTAATTAGCTTGTGTTTGTCTCGTTTTTTTTAGTGTTTTTGTCAGATTTACTTTATTTTGTTATTGTTATTTGGCTTTTTAATTTTTGTTGGTTATTGATGGGTTCTTATTTAATTTGTGTTGTTATTTAAAATATGTCTTATATTACAATTTGATATTTAGATAATGGCTTTATTTTTTCATATCTAGTATTGTTTGTTTATTTACGAGTTACGACTAAAGTTATACATTTTATGACTAAAGTTATACCCTTGAAACATTAAAGTTACACTATTTACGACTAAAGTTTTACCCTTGAAACATTAAAGTTATAATTTTTATGACTAAAGTTATACATATTGTCTATTAAAGTTATACACTGCGTGCATTAAAGTTATACACACGATATTTAATTTTTTTGAGAATTCGGTTTTTTTTTTTCATTATTTTTTTTGGCCTTTTTTCAGTGTTTACTTATTATGGTTTTTTTTAGATAAGGATTTTTTGTTTTTCTAGTATTGTTGGTTTGGATTTTGGTTTTTTCTTTTATTAAAGTTTGATTTTTTTTTTTATTATTTATTTTTTTCAGATCTACTTTTTTCAATCCACTATAATTTTTTGTTAGATTATTTATTATTGTATTGTATTTTCTAATTTTTGATCTTTGTTGTTTTTAATTTCTAATTTGTTATTTTTCAAGTTTCATATTTTGGGCTGAAGTTATACAATAATCAAAATAAAGTTATACTATTAACTACTAAAGTTATACATTGTATAAATTGAAGTTACACAAATTTTTGACTAAAGTTTTACATATTGTCTATTAAAGTTATACACTGGGTGCATTAAAGTTATACATCTTGTCTATTAAAGTTATACACTGCGTGCATTAAAGTTATACAATTTTGGACTAAAATTATACAAATTTGTACTAAAGTTATACAAAAAATGACTGAAGTTATACTATTATGCACTAAAGTTATACAATTTTTGACTAAAGTTACACAAATTTAGACTAAAGTTATACTATTATGGACTAAAGTTATACAATTTTGGACTAAAGTTATACAAATATGGAGTAAAGTTATACAAAACTGGACTAAAGTTATACAAAAATTGACTAAAGTTATACAAATATGGACTAAAGTTATACAAATAATGACTAAAGTTATACAAAAATTGACTAAAGTTATACAAAAATTGACTAAACTTTAGTCCTTATTTGTATAACTTTAGGCCATTTTTGTATAACTTTAGCCATTTTTGTATAACTTTAGTCAATTTTTGTATAACTTTAGTCCATATTTGTATAACTTTAGTCAATTTTTGTATAACTTTAGTCAATTTTTGTATAACTTTAGTCCTTATTTGTATAACTTCAGTCCTTATTTGTATAACTTTAGGCCATTTTCGTATAACTTTAGTCAATTTTTGTATTTTAGTCCTTATTTGTATAACTTTAGTCCATATTTGTATAACTTTAATCAATTTTTGTATAACTTTAGTCCTTATTTGTATAACTTTAGTCCATATTTGTAAAACTTTAGTCAATTTTTGTATAAGTTTAGTCCTTATTTGTATAACTTTAGTCAATTTTTGTATAGCTTTAGACCAATTTTTGTATAAGTTTAGTCCTTATTTGTATAACTTTAGTCAATTTTTGTATAGCTTTAGACCATTTTTGTATAACTTTAGTCCTTATTTGTATAACTTTAGTCAATTTATATCATTTTTATATAAAAATTTTAACAACAAATTTTATGAAAAATATTTTAGTAGATCTTAGATGAAATAAAGTATATCACAAAAAAAAACGATATTTAAAAACCGATTTTTTTTAAAAAAAAAACGTATAACAAGAAGAGATTGAAAAGAATAAATAACAACAAAAACTAACAAAAATTAACAAATAGAATAAATCGACCACAAACAACAAATTTAACACAAAATCTGAAAAAAAAAGTGACGAAAAAAACGAGACACAAAATCTGGAAAAAAAAAAAAAAAAAAAACGAGTTTGTATAATTTACCGACGGCGGTGGTGGAAGTAGAGGTGGGCGGTGGGTGGTGTCGGATTGGATAGTGGTGGGTGGTGGTGAATGAAGAAGAGAGAAATGAATGATTTATTTGGATTTTTTGGGTTTTTTTTTTATTTATTTGGATTTTTTGGGTTTTTTTATTTATTTGGATTTTTTGGGTTTTTTTTATTTATTTGGATTTTTTGGGTTTTTTTATTTATTTGGATTTTTTGGGTTTTTTTTATTGAAGTTTTGAGAGAAGAGAAGAGTGAAATGTGTGAGATGAGAGAGAAATGGGTGGGTAGAAAACAAATATATAGTAAATTAGTGGTTAATTAGGGTGGATTAGTAAAGTGTGTTAATTAGCTTCTATAATGACTTTGGGTGGGTTCATCTCATCCCTCCATCTCCCTCCATCCAATGGCTCATAATAGAACTTATGGACTCAATATATATCATGGACTTACATGATCTCTTCTCTAGTAATAAGTTCAAGTGAGTCCTCCTCTTACATTTGAGTCCATAAGTCCCATTATGGGCCATTGGATCTTGGAAATGGAGGGCTAAGATGAGAACCCAAAAATTAAGGTTAATACTCTAATTTTGCCATCTTCCTCTAATCCCCTACTACTAAGAGAATAAAAATTCTCTTAGTTTTCCCTCCAAAAAGCATCTAGCTAAATAAGGTAATAAATAAAAATTTCTTTCATTACATTATTATCTTTCAATGATTAATATATTCTTATAAGTAAACTCTAATTTTTTAAATAAATTCATAATTATGATTTTTTCATTAAAATAAAATAAAATTGATATTAAACTATAAAGTATAAGTTGCTAAATTTTTCAGTAATACAATAATTATTACCGTAGAGAATAACTTGACACATGGTTACTATTAGCTTCGTGACAAAAAACATTCACTAAAAAAAATTCACAACTTAAGTAATTTTTTTATTAGTTTTCCATTTCAATTTTTTTGTTTCATATCAAAATATAATGGAGTGAACTGATAAATATTAATGAGGTGCAAATTTAAAAATTATAAATCCTTCTATATACTAAGAGAATACAACTTCTCTAAAATTTCCCTCCAAAGTGCTCAAACTTATATATAGAAACAAATTAAATTTTTATTTATCAAACTACTTTTCCCTTTAAAATAATATATATATATATATATATATATATATATATATATATATATATATAAATTGTATCTCCTATTATTAACTCAATGAGTTGAGTGAATATATGTTTAATTATCTTACATAATTAAATATTAATTTGATCATACAACAATTATGTGACAAATTAATAAACATATATTCACTCAACCCATTGAGTAATATTTTACCATTATATCAACATATAATGGGTCCCATAATAGCTAGTTAGTTAAATTTACAACCTCTTGTAAATGTAAATAACTAATTACCTCTACCTCGAAATATTTATAAAACCTCAACATCCCCTACTACTAAGAGAATAAAAATTCTCTTAGTTTTCCCTCCAAAAAGCATCTAGCTAAATAAGGTAATAAATAAAAATTTCTTTCATTACATTATTATCTTTCAATGATTAATATATTCTTATAAGTAAACTCTAATTTTTTAAATAAATTCATAATTATGATTTTTTCATTAAAATAAAATAAAATTGATATTAAACTATAAAGTATAAGTTGCTAAATTTTTCAGTAATACAATAATTATTACCGTAGAGAATAACTTGACACATGGTTACTATTAGCTTAGTGACAAAAAACATTCACTAAAAAAAATTTACAACTTAAGTAATTTTTTTATTAGTTTTCCATTTCAATTTTTTTGTTTCATATCAAAATATAATGGAGTGAACTGATAAATATTAATGAGGTGCAAATTTAAAAATTATAAATCCTTCTATATACTAAGAGAATACAACTTCTCTAAAATTTCCCTCCAAAGTGCTCAAACTTATATATAGAAACAAATTAAATTTTTATTTATCAAACTACTTTTCCCTTTAAAATAATATATATATATATATATATATATATATATAAATTGTATCTCCTATTATTAACTTCGTGACGAAAAAAAAAGTTCTTTGAAATAATTTGATGTAGTTAAAATTATTTTCATAAAAAATACAATTCATGAAATAATTCAATTCTTTTCATTAATTTTAATATTAGTTATTTTTTATAAAAATTCTTGAGATATAAATCTAAAATCTGTAACTAAACTAAAAATTAAAAGGCCTATATTTACCGCGCATTTGCGCGGGATCTACACTAGTTTTCTCATTAACTACATTAATCCTCCTCATCTTTCATTCACCAACTCATTATCACATCTCCTCATTCTCTCTCTATATCTCACTCTTCCATATTCTCTCCAAAAAAACCAAGAAAAAAAAAAACCCAAAAAACCAAACAAAAAAAACCCAAAAAATCCAACTACCACCACCAACCGGAAACCACCACAGTCGCCAACCGCCACCGCCGCCGCCACCACCACCGCCGCCGCCACCACCGCCGCCGCCGCCGACGTCATTTTTTAATTTTTTTTTTTTAAACTTGATGTTTGGGTGTTCTTTTTATTTTTTTATTTTTTTTTTCTTCTTATATCGTCTTGATATATAATATTGTTTTAAATTTGCGAGTTTTTTTTAATTTTAATCTTAGATCTACTAAAGTAGATAAATTTTCATTGACCCGTTTTTTTTTTTTTTCATTTTCGTTTTTTTTTTTTTTTTTTTTTTCAATTTTGATGTTTTGGCCTTTTTTTTCGGTTATTGACATTCTCACAAATTATAGTGTGATTTTAGTACTAAATCTATTAGTTATGAAATCTCATTTTTTACTTTTTTCTTGTTGATATCACTTTGTTAATATCCGTCTTGTTATATATATTTGCCAAATTTCGTATTTAAAATTTTGTCTTGGTATTGTGTGATTTAGGATCTATTAAACTTACTTGTTCGTTTAAAATTACACTTTTTCGGTTAAAATTACACTTTTGTCCGTTAGAATTACACTTTTTTCCGTGAAAATTACACTTTTTTCGGTTTAAATCACAGTTGTTTTCCTGTTAAAATTACATTTTTTAACGTTAAAATTACACTTTTTTCTGTTAAAATTACACTTTTTTTCGTTAAAATTACACTTTTTTTCCGGTTAAAATTACACTTTTTCCCGTTAAAATTACACTTTTTTTTGTTAAAATTACACTTGTCTTCATTAAAGTTACATTTATCTCTACTAAGGTTACCTTCTCAATGACTAAAGTACGCTTTTAGACTAAAGCTTGAACAATTTGGATTGAAGTTACACAAATTTGGACTAAAATTACACAATTTGGACTAACTAATGGAGTTATTTGTAAATTGTAACGTACACAATTTGGACTAAAGATACACAAATTTGGACTATAGTTATACAATTTGGATTGAAATTACACTTTTATGGACTAAGGATTACACTTTTTTGGACTAAAATTACACTTAGTAAATTTGGACTATAGTTATACAATTTGGATTAAAATTACACTTTTATGGACTAAAATTACACTTCCGTGGACTAAAATTACACTTTTGTATACTAAAGTTATACATTTGTGGATTAAAGTTACACATTTGTAAACTAAAATTACACTTTTTTGGACTAAAATTACACTTTTTTGGACTAAAATTACACTCATAAAATGATAAAAGATATACACACTATCAATTTACTAAGTTACACTTTAGTGGACAATGATTGAAATTGCACAATCTCAATGACTCAAAATAAATGAATTGTGTAACTTTAGTTCAAATTGTGTAATTTTACTCTAAATTTAGTCGTAAATTGTGTATTATTAGTCGTAAATAGTGTATTTTTAGTCCAAATTTTGTATTTTCAGTCCAAAATTGTATAATTTTAGTCCAAATTTAGTTGTAAATATTGTATTCAATTTAGTCGTAAATAACTCCATTAGTTAGTCCAAATAGTCAAAATAGTCCAAATTGTCCAAATTAGTTAGTCCAAATTGTCCAAATAGTCCAAATTAGTTGTCTAACTTTAGTCCAAGAGTGTAACTTTAGTCATTAATAGAGATAAGTGTAATTTTAACAAGAAAAAGTGTAATTGTAACCGAAAAAAGTGTAATTTTAAAGTAGAATGGTGTAATTTTAAAGGGAAAAAAATGTAATTCCAACAAGAAAAAATGTAATTTTAACAGGAAAAAGTGTAATTGTAATAGAATTGAGTGTAATTTTAACATAAAAAGTGTAATTGTAACAAAAAAAAAAAGTGTAATTGTAAGAAGAAAAAGTGTAATTGTGACAGAAAAAGTGTAATTTTAACAGGAAAAAGTGTAATTGTAACAGAATTGAGTGTAATTTTAACATAAAAAGTGTAATTGTAACAAAAAAAAGTGTAATTGTAAGAAGAAAAAGTGTAATTGTGACAAGAAAAAGTGTAATTCCAACAAGAAAAAGTGTAATTTTAACCAACAAAAAGTGTAATTGTAGAAGAAAAAAGTGTAATTGTAACTTTAATAGGAAAAAGTGTAATTGTAACTTTAATACTAAAAAGTGTAATTTTAACAAAAAAACAAGTGTACCTAATGTGAATATAAAAACCCAAAACTTTAAAATACCTAATGTACCTAATGTAATTGTAACCCAAACCAAAATACCAAATCTTAAATATAGTCTAACACCCACAACATTAAAATAATAAAAAAACCAAAATGAAAACCAAGAATACTAGATCTAAAATAATAAAAAAACGAAATAATTTGTTAAAAAAAACCGTCTCACAAAACCGAGATTCACACGACTTAAATATAAAAGAAAGACGATAAAAAAATCGAGATTACTGAAATTAAAAAATCTATAAAAAAAACGAGTAAAACCGAGATCCAAAACAACCGAGATCCAAAAATCTACTGAAATTGAAATAAACAGAGTAACACACGTAACACCATGCACACATAAAAACTAGCCCACTGTTTGATTTCACGGATAAATCAGAAAAAACAAATACCAAATCAGAAAAAACTTGACACACGTAAAACCGAGATCTGAAAAACTTGACACATAAAAGCAAATATAGTAATAAAAACTTGACACACGTAACACCATGCACACATAGTAATAACTTGACACAACAAATACCAAATCAGAAAAAGCAAAATAAATAGGAAACAAGATCTGAAAAAAAGACGAAAAGAGAGGACGTCTTGTGGGTGTGCGGCGCGGTGGTGTTGGACGTCTTGTGGTTGAGGCGCGGTGGTGGTGGTCATGGATGTGGATGTGGGTTGCGGTGGTGGTGGTCGTGGATGTGGTTGTGTCGTGGGGTGAAGGTGGTGTCGTGTTGTCGGGGGAGATGGCTGGGTGAAGGCCGTGTGACGGGAGGCCGGGGAAGGAGGAAGTAGAGGAATAGGCGGAGTGATGGGTGGCGGTCGGTGGTGGTGGGTGAGGAAGTGGAGGGAAGGAGGGATGATGAATTTATTTTTCAGAAACTTTTGTTTTGGTTTGTTTTGGTTTTGGGTTTTTTGTGGGTTTTTTTTTGTGGTTTGGTGATGAGAGGAAGAGAGAAAAAGGAGAGATTGTGAGATTTAGAGAGAGGGAATGAGTTTGTGATAATGAGGGATGAATGAATTAGTGGGTAACTTAATTGCAATGAGGAGCTAATTAGACTAGATGCATTTCTAGCCCTCCATTGAGATGTAATCTCCTCCCTCCATCTCCTTCATCCAAAGGCCCATATGAAGACTTAGGGACTCAATATATGCAAGGGACTTAGAAGAACTTGACACTATATGTATATATATATATATATATATATATATATATATATATATATATATATATATATATATATATATATATATATATATATATATATATATATATGTATATATATTTTGTCTTGACTAGGAGTAACCCCTACCGATAGTTGAGACAATCTCTTTTGGGGTACTGAAGACAATTTAATGGGTACATCCCTCCCAAATTTGGCCTTTTCATTTGCAAGAGTTAGTAGTCGAACCCATGACCACTTGTATAATTATACAGAGTATGCTACAAAACATAACACCCTATCTGGCTATCTTAATTAGGAAGCTCAAGCAATTGTGGAGGTATTTATCGTATTACATTACGAATTAGGATTCTTTCCATTACCTTAAAACAAAGTTGACTATTTCCGGGGTGATCCGGCCAGCCCGCTACTTAAGCGGAATTGGGCTCATAAAATAGTTATATAAATGGTTAACGGACAAGTTCAACTTGGTTCGCTAATATAATGGACAAGTATGGACTAAACAAAAATGTCCATGAACAGCCCGTCAAGCCCGTTATACCCTCTCATGTTAATATATTTGCGTAAATTACTGGACTATACTACCAGCCTATGACAATAAAACCAAAATGAGAAAAAAACAGTATCTGTTAAAGTCTGAAAGTCAAAGACTGTTGGAATATAATTAAGGAACTACTTTTCCTATTGCCAATTGATTTTAAAATAGAACATCTCTTATATTGTCAAATGTCAAGTGATGTCTCTCATCCGTTTGATTCAACTCATTTGCGAATTCTACCAAAGACATTTCATTCTTCCACTTAAATGAAGACTTTATCCACTCCATGTCTCCATTCATCATTCATGCCTCTGTTTCTCAAACAAACAAACCAACCCTTCTATTGGCGCCTAATTTAATTAAGGTACTAAATTGATTATTTTAAGGGTATGTGAGCCTATATAATAGAGTGGGTTTGATTATGTTGATCCACACCGAAGATAAACGAAGTCCAGAAGAAAGAACACTGAGCTAAGGGAAGCTATATCAAGCGCATGGATGAAGTTTCAAGAAGACTAGGCGGTTATTCAACCGCTTCCACTAGGGAGTAGTTTCTAAGGAGCCGGATATTGTCTATAATATAAGGAGGCATTCGTCCAAGCAACAAAGAACCAACTCAAACAACAACAACTACAACTTAGTATATCCTTAGATCATAGATTCTTAATCTTAGATTAGATTAGCATTAGCTTTAGACGTAGCACGACAAGCTCATCCGATCATGGAGGTAATCAATCATCTATTCCTTTGTTTGTAATTTAGCATCCACAAATACTCTTGTGAAGACTTTAGTTGATGTTGTGTTATTGGATCTTTCTTGATATATAAGTATCGTTAGAGATTCCTGTGTTTAAGTTTGAGAATTATATCATTCATCCTTGAGTGCTAAATTATTATAAATAATTTAGCGCTATTTATTAGATTACGCATATACAACCGTGGCCCAAACCCTTGTAATAAAGGGTGGATCACAAAGTGTAAAAGGGTAGTTACGACCTCCAGAGCACCTTAAGGTACTGTGCTTGTTTCCACACAAACACCTTCCTATTCCAACTTTTTGATTATCCATAGTCTATCTTTTAGTTAGTTATTACAATCCATCTTTAGATGTAGTATTTCTATCTTCTCAAAATTAAGTTTTTATTCGAATGCATTAACGTATGTAATTTATGTACTAATCAAATTAATTTTATTTACACTTTTTGTGATTCAATTTTACAACAAAGTATTTTTTATCTTATATTTCAATTAAAATTTAGCTATTACAAGATAAGTATTGCATAATTGTTGTTAAATTCATGTGTTGGTGTAGGAAATTTCTATTTTTAACATAAAAATGTCATAATAACATAGTTAATGATATTTTCCATCAAAATCAATTAGTTAGAATAATTTGGGAATTTTCAATACTACATATTACGTTTGTTTTCAATATAGTGTTTTTGTAGTTAGAATAATTTGGGAATTTTCAATACCACATATTACGTTTGTTTTCAATATAGTGTTTTTGTGTTCAAACTTTGGAATAGCTGAACAACATCACGTAATCCTCTATAATATTAAGAGAATAAAAAAGCTAGAATTTTTTCCGCCTAAAAGTATCACGCTAGAAGTTGAGCCTAATTTGTTGGTGGCTAATCTAAATTTATGTTAGGCCTAACATGGAGGTTTTATGATTGAGCATAGGCTCATATTAATCTATTATTATCACATTTTACTCATGTATATGTATCTAAATTAGTACAGTATAATATTAAAATATACGGAGTACTATATAAATTTAGTCATACTGTTAAATTAATGTGTATTTCGTACATTTCATTTTTTTTATGCTCCCTTCTATTCACTATATTCTTCCCCTTTACTTTTTGCACAAAAAATAAGAAAGTGAATTTGTACCACACAGAACACACTACCCCATATGTTATTGAATTTGGACCACATAAATCAACCCCAAAAAAATGAAATAGGGAAGAAAACCCAAATAAACAAATAAGGAAATAGGGAAGAAACTTTGAATAGGAGGGAGTATTGGTTACTCTGTTAAATTAATGTATTTCGTATATGTAGTCATACTGTTATAATAATTTGTAACAATGGATTGGAAGATTTTATATGGATAAAATGTTGGAGTATGTGTCCTCGACAATAATGCGATCACATGTTTAAATCTCATATTAAGAATGCTGAGGGAAAGTAATATTTTATTGTCAACTGATCCACATTAATCGATAATGATTGGCTGACTAGAGTTTGATATTACTGTCGTATGACGGTGGTGATCAGTTGATCCCTTAAGGTCATACCTCTAGGGTAACACTCTTAATTGATTAATTAATTAATTGTATGTTGATACAAGTTAATTAATTCCTTAAAATTGAACAAATTTATTTATAAGTGAGAATTATATATCTTATTGTAATGTGATTAAATAAGATTCAATTTAGTAATTAATTTGTTATATTACTAAAATTGATTAATGTTTGTGAAACATTTGAGACACTATTACAAATACAGGCTATAACAATGGGTAAAAACCGTTGTAAAAACAAAAAGCGGACGTTGTTAAAGCGGCCGTTGTAAAAGGTATTTACAACGGTTAGGTTATTTACTAAAACCGTTGTGGAAATTATTCACAACGGTTAAAAGTCGTTGTTGTTGCGAGTAAGTCGTTGTGGAAAGTTTGACAAAATTTTGGTGGGAAGGATATAACAACGGTTATCATATAAAAAACCGTTGTTGTATCTTTCCCACCAAAATTGTGAAGAATTTTAACAACGGGTATACGGAAATTAACCGTTGTTGAAATTGTTAGTAACAACGGTTCTTCATTTAAAACCTGTTGTTGAATATTATGCGCGGGTATTTGTGAAAGGTATTTACAACGGTTCTTCTTTTAAAACCTGTTGTTGAATATTATGCGCGGGTATGTGGGAAAGGTATTTACAACGGTTTTTGTTTTAGTAACCGTTTTTATTACATTCTCCTAATTTTTTTAAAAATTAAATTTGTTTCATGCCATTCAAAATCCTGCATATATCGCAGAAGA
The DNA here is from genome assembly GCF_048544455.1 of Silene latifolia. NCBI lineage: Eukaryota > Viridiplantae > Streptophyta > Magnoliopsida > Caryophyllales > Caryophyllaceae > Silene > Silene latifolia. The sequence goes on from NC_133528.1 coordinate 28,299,492, forward strand.
TATATCAAGACTAAAGATAAATCACAGTGGGTTCATCGAACTCAATTGATTCAATTCAACCACAACAAAGCAAAGACATCATATATACTTACAATTTGATCACTTTACATGAACTAAGATTCCTAAAACTGTGCATCCCCCTAGCTCTATCTACAAAGATCATTCCCTAACTTCAACAAAAAATTTACTAAGCTGATCTAAGCTCTAAGGATCATGCATTTAGTCTTCATTGCTATGTTCTAAGACGTATTTGCCCAACATGTCCCTTACCTCGTCTATTTGGTGCCCTTTGTACTGCTGAGGTACTTGTGGCGCGCTGATTACATACCGCGGAAAAAACAAAGACAAGATATTATTGTAACAACATACATCATTCAGCATAGCAACATCATGGTATAGCAACAAGCAAGACAACATCAGCTCTAATTTAAAAAAAGTAATAAACACATTATTAAATTACTAACCTTTACTGGAATAAGGATATATCTTCATATAATAATCTCCAACATGAACCGACAAACGTAGTATCCACATTGTATGCTATCCGGCTGGAGAGGGACCTACTATTACATAAAAAACGAAGAGACGAGAAGGCCCACATCAGAATCTTGCACTTTAGGTATTGTATTTGCGCACGTATAATTATTAAAGACAAATTTTTGCACTTAAGGTATTGTATTTGAGCACGTACCCCTGTTATCGTAATAAAAGTAGGGCCATCATCAGAATCTTTCGTGGGTTGATCCTCGTTAGCTCTTTTCTTCTCAAAGGCCCTTTTTTTATAAAAAAAAGAGGCAAAAACTCATATTTTTGTGGCAAAAATGAGCTTTTTGCTATAAATAAAAATTGAAACTTAATGTTATTATAAATAAATCAGTATTATTAACTTACTTAATAATCAAACCCTTAAAGGTCTCGTTTGGTTCTCTATGCAAAGAGTCCAACCAAAAAACTTTCTTCTTGGTCGGCATGATGGCTGCTAGCACCCAATGACTCCTACATCAAGAGACATCATCATTATTAACAAGTACATATATTAGTTATGAAAATGCAATTGTAGGTGAAATCGTAATATTAATTTGTTTATTACCCGATTTCATTATAAGGGGCAAAAACCAGCTTTTTGTTTGTCACCAATTCCCGAGCAATATAATCTACCCGATCTTCGAACGAAATCAACGTGATATGCATAGATAAAATATAGGGGCACATGAATCCGTAATGATCACATTGAATCTTGTTCTCGGGGATCACTCTCGATTTCATTAACCTACATTATTACGGTATTAATCCCAGTATTTAAAACACTATCTAGTCAGAATATTAGAATATGAAATGATTTATTAAGAAACTTACTTCATCCAAACAAATAGGTGGTGGACATCAATCTCGAGAAGGCCAGCCCAAATGGCTAGCAACTCCCATGACAGAATTGCTTCGCGCTCAATCCCTAAAATATCCTCCTCGAGCGGAATAATTATCAATTGCTCGTTTGCTATGCAATGGCTAGCCTCCAAATACAGTTTCCTCATCGTCGGCGTTCTTACTTTTAGCATGAATTCCTTCCCAGAATAATTAGTGGAGTTTATACTCCTAACATCTTTCAGTGCGGCGAAATAACGCTTCTCTCTTTTTGTGCTACTACCACCAGCCTATACATGTAAATAATTAAAATAATAAAAAATCCAAAGGTAACATATCCTAGCTAGTTGGAGTAATAAAAATAAAGAGTACTTAACTAAATACCTCATCAACCTGCTCTTTCAATGATGAGGCAGTAGTAGGTATGTCTGGGGACTTAGGATTATCCGTCTTTTTTGTCCCCTACGCAAAATTTCCATGCTTTTTAGAAATACAGAAAAAAATATAAATAAAGGGAGGTTTTTAAAAAAAATGGAGAAGTTAATTAAATACCTCATCAAGTTGTTGTTTCAACGAGGTAGTTGTCATGTCTGGAGACTTAGGCTTATCCATGTTTTTTGTTCCCTACAAAAAAACCATATAAATTTAACATATAAAAACATTTAACATATAAAGGTATTTTTTCTAACCCCAACTGCTTTCGGTTGAGGCGGAGACGAATGAGCCAGGAAGATGTGAGAACTAGGCCATTGGATGAAACTTCCAACCGCATCTACCAGAATGGTAATGTCGTCACGAACTGGGACGGGCAGTTGAAATTTTTCATGGCCTTCTAAGACTTGAGTTATCTCCACTTTTCTATGATTCGGCAAAAGTTGTTCGCCATGAACTAATAAAGTTTCCGCTGATTTGGTGGGAAAGTCTACGAGACCCCGGCCAACACGCACAGGTTTCTCGGATTTAGGGTCAGTAAGAATAACTACCTTCCTGTTTACGGCCTGAAGAATACACATACATCTATAAATACTATTAAAAGGCTAAACTTTAAAGGCCACATAGACAATGTCACCTCGCATTACTAAATGCCACCTTGCATTACCAAAATTCCACGTCACCAATCCTCAAATTAAAAATATTTACATAACAAATAAATTAGTATAAAAAACATTAAATTTTGGCATTTTTAATTTCTAGATAAATTAAAAAACAATTAAAAATCAAAATTCATACTAAATTTTAAATTTCTATGTTTATTCTTATGATATTTTAAGTAACAAATAAATATCATATAATTCTAATTTTACGCGGTTTATGAAATAATAAAGAATTTGTAAATATTAAGGGAAAATAATAACATACTTAACATTAAACATTGACATTTTAATTTTTAAAAGTATAATTGGTTAAACGAAAAAAAAAAAAATTTACATCACTCTAATTTAAAATTATTTATATGTGCAACTCCTTCTTGAATATTATTGCAATAAACTTGCTCAATTTCAATAAATTGAATACATATGTAAATCTATAAATATGCCTACTTAAAATATTTAATTTTAATCCACGTGTAATTTTTCTATTGGTTAATAATAATTCAATTATATTAATTACTTGATTATCTAACTAAAAGTAATCTCTAAATACAAAGTGTTACATACTTATAAAATACAAACAAAATAAAAAATATTAGTTGCAAACACAAAAACCAAATGTATACAAACTATTTATTTTCCTCTCATAAATTTATATCAATCTACCTATTCATTTAATTTTTATTTCTTTTATTTAATAGATGGTCTTTTGGTTTTTCCTCACAATTATTATACTTTGTATTTATTTCACCATAATTTTTTTTATCTCCCCCTTAGTTTACAAAACGTTCTTCTTCTCTCAAATAAATTTTTGAAATTAATTTTTGAAATTAATTATAAAAAATTTCTTATATAAATATTACAACAACCCTTTTTTTTATTTTTATCCAAAGAGTTGGTAGGTAAAGTATGCATATATAATCAATTGAATTATTTAAATTTTTTATTGTTATTATGTTTTGAATTAATTAAGAGTTAGAATGATATTTAATTATTAAAAGGCTAAACTTTAAAGGCCACATAGACAATGCCACCTCGCATTACTAAATGCCACCTTGCATTACCAAAATTCCACGTCACCAATCCTAAAATTAAAAATATTTACATAACAAATAAATTAATATAAAAAACATTAAATTTTGGCATTTTTAATTTCTAGATAAATTAAAAAACAATTAAAAATCAAAATTCATACTAAATTTTAAATTTCTATGTTTATTCTTATGATATTTTAAGTAACAAATAAATATCATATAATTCTAATTTTACGCGGTTTATGAAATAATAAAGAATTTGTAAATATTAAGGGCAAATAATAACATACTTAACATTAAACATTGACATTTTAATTTTTAAAAGTATAATTGGTTAAACGAAAAAAAAAAAAATTTACATCACTCTAATTTAAAATTATTTATATGTGCAACTCCTTCTTGAATATTATTGCAATAAACTTGCTCAATTTCAATAAATTGAATACATATGTAAATCTATAAATATGCCTACTTAAAACATTTAATTTTAATCCACGTGTAATTTTTCTATTGGTTAATAATAATTCAATTATATTAATTACTTGATTATCTAACTAAAAGTAATCTCTAAATACAAAGTGTTACATACTTATAAAATACAAACAAAATAAAAAATATTAGTTGCAAACACAAAAACCAAATGTATACAAACTATTTATTTTCCTCTCATAAATTTATATCAATCTACCTATTCATTTAATTTTTATTTCTTTTATTTAATAGATGGTCTTTTGGTTTTTCCTCACAATTATTATACTTTGTATTTATTTCACCATAATTTTTTTATCTCCCCCTTAGTTTACAAAACGTTCTTCTTCTCTCAAATAAATTTTTGAAATTAATTTTTGAAATTAATTATAAAAAATTTCTTATATAAATATTACAACAACCCCTTTTTTTTATTTTTATCCAAAGAGTTGGTAGGTAAAGTATGCATATATAATCAATTGAATTATTTAAATTTTTTATTGTTATTATGTTTTGAATTAATTAAGAGTTAGAATGATATCTATATAATACTATTAAAAGGGGAACTTAAAATGCCACGTCATAAATGCCACCTTACACTACCAAAAAGCCACGTCACGTACTACACATGACATGTCAAATTTTAATATGACATGGCGAGTTAATGTGGTATAAATCATCAACTTATTATTATATGACATTAATTTAAATATTTTTTTTTTCCAAAATTTATATATCCCTTTCAAATTTACATCAAAATTTCATAATTTATAATTAAAATTTACACCAAAGTTTACATCATTATTTCTAATTTTAAAAGCAAAAAAGAAAAAAAGAAAGAAATATTAAATGCAAATATCATTACAAATATTATACTTTGGACTTTTAAGCTTGTAGATAAATTAAACAACAATTAAAATCAAAATTCATAATAAATTTTAAATTTCGACGTTTATTGTTAGAATATTTTAAGCAACAAATAAATATCACATAATTCTAATTTACTCCGTTTATTAAAAAAATAAATATTTTGTTGATATTAAGAGTAAATAATAACATATTTAACATTAAACAAGGTGGCTTTTGTCAACAAAAAAATAAAAAAAAATAAAAAAAATAAAGCAAACCTTTAACATTTCATTTCTCCTTGCTCCATATTTATGTTTATATTAAATTTGCTAATAATGAAAAAGAATGCTCAAAAGTCCTAAAACCTTACTACATAATTATTACATATATTAAATTTGATGATAATAATAAAAAGACACCCAAAAGTCATAACATGCATCCTCAATTGGATATAAATGTTCGATGTAAGACAACATTTGTGAGCCAAATTTCACGCCAATATTTTTTTGCCTTCATCGCCAATAAAATCGTGGTTGTATATGTAAATAGTCTTTTTTAAATCTTATCAGTATATCAACATCAAGGTAAGTGTATTAAGGTAAGGTAAATGTATTAAGGTTTTAAATTAATAATTTATTTTTAAGTTCCATTGGTTATGAAATGCTCATCACGTTTTAAAACTTTCTTATGTAGGAACTATCAAGATTTGTGGTAGGTAAATGTATTAAGGTTTGGTAAATGTATTAAGGTTTTAAAATAATAATTCATTTATTTGTTTTTAAGTTCAATTGGTTGCTCATCACTTTTTAAAACTTTCTTATGTAGGAACTATCAAGATTTGTGGTATTGTGCTATTCGAAGGTAAATAAATATACTTACATCTTTATGGCTCAATGCCCTTTTTCTATTATTATTTAAATAAAAACTTAAATTAATAACGATAAGATTAATATCACGTAAATCAAATTTCACCATTTTATTTCTTATTAATTACTCGATGGATTTTGTCCTTTTTTTCCCTATAGATGATTCATTGGAGAAAAAATACTATATGGAGAAAGAAAATATTAGAATTGCTTAAACAACTACTCCCTTCATTCCACTCAATACTATATTATAAACTAACTACAAGATTGACTATAAATTTTTGACGGAAGACAACATTTGTGAGACAACATTTAAGTAAATATTTTTGCACCGCTATCGCGAAAAGAATTGTATATGTCACTAACTTTTTTTTTTATCATTGTATCAGCATCAAGGTAAATGTATTAAGGTTTTAAATTAAGAATTCATTTATTTATTTTATTTTCCATTGGTTATGAAGTACATCACATTTTTAACCTCGCATATTTGTTGTTTATTTCTTATTTAGGGATATTGAGATTTGTGGTGTTGTGCTATTCAAAGGTAAATATACTTACATCTTTAGACTCAGTGTCATCTTTCTTCCATTATTTAAGAGAAACTTTAATTAATAACAAAAACTAATGACTAAGTGATTTTTTTTTATGTAGGGATGGTTTATTGAAGAAAGAAGACTAAGAAGAGAAATATTAGAATTACTTAAACAAATACTCTACTCATTCGACTCAATACTATATTATAAACTAACTATAAGATTGACAACATGAATGTAAATGACTAATTGTTTTTAGGTTCATAAAAAAAATTAGTATTTCAAAAACTTTCAAATGTATGCTTTATTTTGATGTGTTGTTTTTTAATCATCATTTTTCCTTAGAAAAATAACACTCATAGAATGAAATTGAATTTGCGAGGATCTCAATCTTATTGACATGGATAATAGGTAGCATAAATAATGGAGTGAACAGCCCAAAAATTATCATTTAATAAAGGAGTTAGATGTTAAATTAGTGAGGTGAATTAATTATCAATTATTAATAACTATAAAGATGAGAGAAATCTAAGAAGTTTATTTACATCTACATTATTCTTTTGTACACCTTAAATTTAATTTTCATTTTCTTTAATTATACACATGAGACACATGCCTATTCAAAATGGCTTTTGATAGAAAACATGATTGAGTGGAATGCTTAGTTTATCTATTTTGAAGTATACGGTTGAATCCCCAAGGTGGAAAATTTGGAGAAATGTCAAAGCACATTTTTGCTTAATATTGTTTAATGGATGAAGTATAGGGACTTAATGATCCAATTATTACGAGTTGCTCCTTTCAAATTCTTAGTTCCGCAATTTATTATAGTACTAGCTACAATATTATGGGTGCTGTGAAATGTTAGTTTTTGTCACAACAATTCTAATCGTGTGTTTTATATTAATTTCGGATTTGTTGATAAAATTTTAATATCTAATTAGTGAGGGTGTTGCATGTTTGGCGATCTTTGTTTGATAATATTATGGTTTCATGTAATGTGATTATGCGAATACCTGTATTATTAATTGATTTTAATCAGCTTCCATTGAGTTACTTCAGTTTTCGATTATGCAAATACCTGTATTATTAATTGATTTTAATCAGCTTTCATTTGCGCATATTTGACATATCACAAAGCACGTAAAAGGATTTGAGTAACACCACTTACCATTTAAAACCCTCATAAAAGAACGTCAAATAATGACATGGTTTTGATAAAAATATTTACTATATAACACTTTAGTTTCTGATTTTACATAAAACTATTATACAAAAAAACTAATTTGTCTTGATTTTATAGAAGTCTTAAAACATGAAATCATATTGTAGAATTTTATGATTTGATTCACTAAAAATATCATAGTAAAAAACAAAAAATCCCGTGAATTTCACGGGTCACAAAACTAGTTGAATTATTAAAAGGCTAAACTTTAAAGGCCACATAGACAATGCCACCTCGCATTACTAAATGCCACCTTGCATTACCAAAATTCCACGTCACCAATCCTCAAATTAAAAATATTTACATAACAAATAAATTAATATAAAAAACATTAAATTTTGGCATTTTTAATTTCTAGATAAATTAAAAAACAATTAAAAATCAAAATTCATACTAAATTTTAAATTTCTATGTTTATTCTTATGATATTTTAAGTAACAAATAAATATCATATAATTCTAATTTTACGCGGTTTATGAAATAATAAAGAATTTGTAAATATTAAGGGCAAATAATAACATACTTAACATTAAACATTGACATTTTAATTTTTAAAAGTATAATTATTGGTTAAACGAAAAAAAAAAAAAATTTACATCACTCTAATTTAAAATTATTTATATGTGCAACTCCTTGAATATTATTGCAATAAACTTGCTCAATTTCAATAAATTGAATACATATGTAAATCTATAAATATGCCTACTTAAAACATTTAATTTTAATCCACGTGTAATTTTTCTATTGGTTAATAATAATTCAATTATATTAATTACTTGATTATCTAACTAAAAGTAATCTCTAAATACAAAGTGTTACATACTTATAAAATACAAACAAAATAAAAAATATTAGTTGCAAACACAAAAACCAAATGTATACAAACTATTTATTTTCCTCTCATAAATTTATATCAATCTACCTATTCATTTAATTTTTATTTCTTTTATTTAATAGATGGTCTTTTGGTTTTTCCTCACAATTATTATACTTTGTTTATTTCACCATAATGTTTTTTATCCCCCCCTTAGTTTACAAAACGTTCTTCTTCTCTCAAATAAATTTTTGAAATAAATTTTTGAAATTAATTATAAAAAATTTCTTATATAAATATTACAACAACCCTTTTTTTATTTTTATCCAAAGAGTTGGTAGGTAAAGTATGCATATATAATCAATTGAATTATTTAAATTTTTTATTGTTATTATGTTTTGAATTAATTAAGAGTTAGAATGATATTTAATTATTATTTTTGTGTAATTTTTCTATTGGTTAATAATAATTCAATTATATTAGATACTTGATTATCTAACTAAAGTAATATCTAAATACCATGTGTTACATACTTATAAAATACAAACAAAATAAAAAATATTAGTTGCAAATGCAAAAAACAAATTAATACAAACTCTTTATTTTCCTCTCATAAATTTGGTATCAATCTACTTATTCATTTAATTTTTATTTCTTTTATTTAATAAATGGTCTTTTGGTTTTTCCTCACAATTATTATACTTTGTATTTATTTCACAATAATTTTTTTTTTATCTCCCCCTTAGTTCACAAAACATTCTTCTTCTCTCAAATAAATTCTTGAAATTAATTAGATAATTAATTACAAAAAATTTCTTATATAAATATTACAACAATCCTATTTTTCATTTTTATCCAAATAATTGGTAGGTAAAGTATGCATATATAACCAATTGAATTATTTAACTTTTTTTTATTCTTATTATGTTTTGAACTAATTAAGAGTTAGAATCATATTTAATTATTGTTGTTGTGTTTGTATTAAAATTGCAGGAGGATGACATACTCACATATCAAAAACATTGCATGAAATTTGGAATTAATGGTTATAGAACTTCTTTGCAATTATCTTTTGGCTTGAATATATTTTTCATTTTTTATTGAGTTTTCCTTTTTTTATTACTATGGTGTATGCGAAATATCAAATTTTTAGTATGAATTTCTAATTAATGGTGACATGTTACATTATATATTCCAACCCTTGGAATATTAATTGACAAATTTTGTAAATTGTACTAAATTGTCTTACACCTTTTCATGCACTTTATTAGTTTTCCGTGTACTCTTCAACTTGTATTTTGTGAATCAGGTTATAAATCAAATATTTTAGTCGACAAACAAGATTATAAATCAAATGTCTTAATGGAAGTGTTGAAGTTATATGCTCCAAGGATATAAATTGGAAAATTTTAATGCGGATCAAGGTAAATAATTTGCATGGTTTTTTATTGGAATCCGATGATCATTCTCCAATCCATTGTTTCAACTTTGAATGCTTTCAAGCCTTTGAATCATTTTTATTTTCCATTAAATATTTTCTTCTAGCACGCCCAATATTTCTTCGAGAAATGTTTATTTTTTTTGTAATGATTTGAATATATTTTTCTTTTCTCATAATCAATTGTTACGAATATTTTTTAATTATCACCCCACTTCTCTTTTTTTGTCTATTTTTATATTATCACTCTTTTTTTCTTTAATTTCTACTTTGGGACGTGTTTTTTTACCAAATGCCTCTTATAACTTTTTTAAAAATTACAAAATAAATATCGTTTAAGGGTAAAATTCTCACATTACTCCACCAAATCCAAACTTTTTCCTAATCTTAATTATTGCACACAAGTAAATGAGGTGATAATTAAAAAATGGAAGTATAATAATACAAATTGTGCATCCTTATTTCTTTGGAATTTATTGGGATATGCGTTAAAGCTTCTCACATAAAAGTTCACAAACAACAAGAGATATAGAGAGGACTCTTATTGACAAGAGACATAGAAATGAAACTAGAATGATGTCATTGTTGAACATATACATTTTCTCGTGTATACTCTAAAAAATTGCTCACACAAAATTTATTTTAAAAACTATTGAATGCATATTTATTCAAAATTTTATTTGTACTCAAATCCTTGCTAATAATTTAAGTGTATCACTTAGGTCTTTCGTTATGCAAAAATCATTTCAATAATATTTTTCCCAATACATAGGAAATCAATTGAATTGACAAGGACGATGTTGTAAGACCGACAAATCGACAAGAATTATAAATGTATTATTTGCTGAAAAAGTTTAACAAACTCCTTTGCATTTAAGAAAATAAACTTGTAATTTTAGCCTAATTAGTAAGATAAACATAAGTTGTATTTTAACAGAGCGCTTTCTACGTGTTATTCACATCGTCTCTAATTGACTAAAGATAATATGTAAAATTCAGTTATAAAATATCATTATTATCCATTCATTTATATATTTTACATATTTACTTTATTTTACATTTCTTTTTTCATTAGAATACGTTAGGTAATAAGGAATAGAATTAGATGTTCAAGTGTCCAACCTTTTGTTTTTTTGCCGGATAAAAATGGGACTAAGGTTCTTATAACGCACCAAAACAACACTGAAAACAATATATCAAGTACTAGAATACCAAAAGCCGTCAATGTCGAGTGAACTGAATAACCACCATGACAAAGCCAAGCGCTCTCGAAATCCAGAGACAATCTAAACACCGTAAAAAAAAAGCAGGGAACAAAAACAGAAAAGGGACTGACAGTGATTAACACAACAAGACAACAATCAGTAAATGGACAAATACGACGAGGACCTTAGCAAAATAAGAGTAGTTTGCGAACTTAATATTCTACTGTTTGAATGCAATTTTACGTTTTCCCATAATTTGTGTTTACTTTTGCTTCTAGACTTTGAGAATAAGTTGTTTAAAGTGCTCTGATGAAACACAAGACAATACAATTTCTCAGTTAATTTATATGCAATACCGACCTTGAAATCGAGAGAATGGACATTCGTATGTTCTTTAAAATGAGGGATTCATGGGTTTTGCTGTCATTGTTCAATAAAGAGTTTGTGACTTCCAACAAATTCCAACTATTATAATATAATAAATTTTCAAGCCCCCTTAGATATTATAATATACTTATCCTCAGGAACTGTGGCAGAACCCTCTTTATTGTCTTGCTTAGGTATCCTACCAACATATCTTCAAGATAATAAGCAAGAAGGCAAACAAGCCGAATAACGCATTCATGAACGATACTGCAAAAATAAAAGAATAAAAACAATCAAACCCGTGATTTTCACGGGTCACAAAACTAGTTATATATTATATCCCAAAATTTAATAGAATTCATATAAATTTCAATAATTAAAGACTTCATGCATACCTTGCCGAAAACTGTGAACTGATTTGAAGGGGATGTATGCTGCTGTTTTCCATCAGCCGTCTTCTCAAGTTGCATCCCCTGATTATTGTCAGCTGTGACGGATAACTCAAGTTGCATCTCCTTTTCAGACTCATTTACCTAATAAAATTAACCAATGACACGATGTCAGAAGTTATAGCATTAGAGCTGGCAGGGAACACACCCCCTGATCTTACCCCAAGAAAAAAAAAGAAAAAAAGAAAAATAAGGAAGTCATATATTTACTTTATCGGCTTTAGTTGTTACAACTTCAGAAGCATTAGGTACCTGATCTTTCTGAATCTCGTTGACCGATACTTCCTTCTCATGTATTGTAACACCCCCATACTCCAAGTGCCTTACCAGGACCACTTAAGGCATGAAAGTGCTACCATCTCGGTTACCCGAGGCAATGATAATCAAATAGACAATAACGAAACGTACTTTAATAATAATAAAATTTAAGGCGATACAACCAAAACCGAAAATGATAAAAGAAAATACAAAGTTTCTCAAATGTTAAACCACCTAGCTAAAGAACAACGTTCGACACAACGGAAGACTTATAAAACAGCTCGTGATGACTCAAACCAACTATTCCATGCGCATCAATCATACCTGCTCAATAACTGCTCAACACCCCCGAATGGATCACCACAGTTTTTAAAACATTTAAATGATATTAGTACTAATTACACAAAACAAACAACTGCAACGAAACAGTATTACAAACAATCAAACAGTACAACACAATCTCCACAACTCCATCTCCTCTTCACACTTCTGACTACACACTGAAGTGTATAGCCCTGTCAGAGCACCCATCGCAACAGGTACTCCTCGCCGCCAGTGGGGAACCGCAGCCGTTCCTACCTAAGCCCCGCTCATCTCCATCGAGCGATAAACCCATGTTCATTAATGTGCACATCCCCTCTATGGCAGGTTCCACAGAGGGCGAATCAAGGGCGTGAAGCCACTCCCGCAAGTGACTCCACTCAACCAGGGACGCACCCCAAAGATCACAGACAGTTACACAGCAATCACCTCAAACAAACAACAATTACCAACAACCAACGCCAAGACGATAAAAGAATCAACAACAATCACCAACAATGCTATGTAACCAATACTGAGTAGGGAAACCCTACCTGAAAAAGAAATCACCACAGACCGTCACATCAGCTAATCAATATCGTTCCTCTACGAATCCTCCTCCTATAACACATATACATACAATTACCCTCTAATCACATAATACTCCCAAAAGCCCAATCTACCCAATTAGGGTTTTAAAGAAAATCAAGGAAATAATATAAAAACTATACAAGGATCTTACCCTCGACACGACGAACTCAACGGTATAAGGAACGAGACGATCCGACGAACCTAGCCTTGGGATTTGCCAATAACGCGAAGAATGAGAACGACGTAACTCTTTTTCTTTCTTGAAAGGTTTTAGAAAAGTAAAAACTGATTAAGAAAGATGGAGGGAGCCTTTTTATATTAATCTCGCGTTATTAACAAAACCCGGCTAAAACAATCCGTAAAACACACTTATTCGATCGAGTAAGTCACTTACTCGATCGAGTGACCCTTACTCGATCGAGTGCCACACTTACTCGATCGAGTACCCATCAGACAGAACACTGTTTCATAAAACAACTTACTTACTCGACAGAGTAAGTCCCACTCGATAGAGTACCCATAGACATAGAAAACCGTAGTATTACAGTCTTCCCTCCTTAAAAGGAACTTCGTCCATGAAGTTCAACCCATACATAAAAACAAACATACTAACTCGATCAAGTCACAACAACGCAACTAAGAACTCAAAACAAAACCTCAACCTATAAAACATGAACTCTTAACACAAACTCCACCAACTATTCCTACCTCCACAACATGGCTCACGATATCATATCAACTACATTATAGTCTCTCTCGAAACCAACTCCAAATACTATCAACTACCATCCACAAACGCTGCTAACTCCGTAACATATTATCCACTAGAAAATCCAATATCAAGACACTCATAACATCAAACGGAATGTTACATTCTACCACCCTTAAAAGGAACTTCGTCCTCGAAGTTTACTCACACTCATAAACATCATCATCCAACTGACAAAACTATCGAACTCATAATCATCATCATCCAATTGTCAACACTATCGAAATATTCTCACACTCCTAGACACTACTACAAGCACGGTCATGACCTTTTAACAATATCAACCACAATACAAATCCATCCTTTATTCTCCACCAAGACTCAAACTTCCAAATCTACTACAACATCTACAACCATCAAACTCTCTTTGCCGCATCCTACTTCTCTTAAGATAAATGTTACGTCCTCGTAACTCACTAATACTAGATCCTTAGCCATATCTTCTCATTATCCTCATCACCACCGCCTGTCAAAGATAACCGCCTATAACCTCAACCTATAACCATTCCTATTCCCAAGGTTCTTTTACTCTAACAGTTCTCATACCTCAATTCATTCGGCATACCACCTAACCTATACCACAAAATCCTTAACTTAACCAAAACTTCAATTGTTCCCTATTACCGCCAAAATGACATAGTCCTCTATACATGCACCTATCTCCATACTCATAACTCACGATCCACAATTATTACACACACTCACACTAGATCCACAAGTTTTTGTCTTTCATCACCGCAAAACTCATCCATAACTTAATATGATACTAATGTCCAACACCCTATACTCATTGTCTCAACAAAGGATTATGAACCACCTTCAGCTTTCAGATCAGTACAACACATGTTCCATGAATCACTTGCCATTACTAAGTCAACCAATGCCTCCTCTAAAAGAAGATCACAAGCACTCCAACAACCTCTCGCAACTGTGTCCCGTCAACAGGATATCACTATACCATGACAACAACGGAAACATACACAACTCTCTTCCATATCATACTCTACCCTCACTCCCAAGCAGAATCTGGTAAGAAACATCAATAAACAAAACAACCGTCTAACTGTACAAACTGAAACTTACAAGAACGGGTAGCAAATAAAATAACAATCTATGTATAACTGGTATGTACTTTCGAAAAATCGTATCACAATCATCCCGCCTACTTCACCACAACCGTAACGGCATCACAACACCGCAACCAACAGCCGCACCGCAGCGCGAAATTACCCACATCACAATACGAATTAAGTACCGTGTCGGATCACCACCCGAGGCACAACAACCACATCGATAGACATCACAACATATACAATTCTCATAAACACTGATTCAGTATAACTTCCCGGACAAGAAAACTTACTCAAAACTGCTTTACTTGATCACAACGCAACATATTATACAGAATAAATAGATAAGAACCTCATGAACATCATCCCTACCACTTCACGGAATAAACATATATCATGAATACACATCCAAGTATAACTAGCCATGCCAGATCACCCAATCTATCACTTTTGCACATCATTCTACCATATCCAACATATATTACAGAACATTCAGATAACAACTTTATAACTATCACACCATACAACTTATCTTGAGGTCAGAACCTCACACAAACGTTTATACACATCATAGACCCATAATCACATCCAACTAGTCAATCCTGATCACGTAAGTTACCACTTGATAAAGGTTACCTCTCGCCCGAGCTTAACTCGTATATCCCTCATAACACATTCTCCCATTTGCATAACCATCACCCCCTGCCAAATATAACCATACAGCTAATACTCAACTACTAGCAACCGCCTCCCAAGACCATATCTTATACTTCCTGACAAACGTACATATCAATCCGGCCTCAACAAAATCAAGCTCTTTAGAATTACTATCTTTCTTATCTATCATCACCCTTAACCACTAGTGACAACACCATAATACCACCACTGCTCGTATAACAAACCTCTTACACTCATCTCTAAACATCACGGTTTCTTTCCTATATTTGGTTAACATCTCAAATAACGAACATCATATCCATCAATAAAATTACCTCAACACTATTTCCAATTCCATCCTTAATTGTATCGTCACCCAACTCACCACCAAGATCTCATATTGTGCAAATTCTTTACCCGGCTTCTTACTTTCCTTAATTCCCCGAAACTCATGACTAATCATGTTGTCCTGAAACTCCTATATAACCATTAACTAATATCCTCATGATAGTATCATACATCTGGACGATTCCTGACTTCTATATCACGTAACTCCGGTCAACATCTTTCTCAGCATCCTTCTTTTCTCTTTACACTCAACAATACCAATTGATAATTCAACTCCTTATTCCTTCTACCTAACTCTTTAGTGCTTCGGTTACCTTCTCATTGCTCCAAAACTCAAATCCCATTATTTCATATCAGTATCATCTCACTCTTTCTTATCATGGATCTTCTCTTATCATGCTATCACTCACACTCATCACCAATCCGTCCAGACCATCTCATGCTATCACTCACACTGATTTCCAATCACCTTTTTTTTTCAAAACTCATTTCATACCGTTACTTGCCCAAGGAAATCACACATTAGTTTCACCTCTTGATACTACAAATTTCCAAACTCACTTACTATCTGCAAATCCACGTCGTGACAAGTCTCCATTAAGTTCACTATATACCACTCTTCTCAATCCCACTAAAACGACCTTTATTTACATATATTCTTAACCAACACAATTCCTAACCATCTCCCTCCATAATTATTTACACATCTCAAGTTGCTACTATCCACATCCTTCCTTTCAATCTTTTCATTCTCACGTTCCTTAGACTCACATCATCCCTTGCCCACATTCACTTATTTTTACATTACTCAACACACAAACATATCACTCATATCATCTCACCAAAACATGCTCCATGCCTCAATAACCCTTACCAGTCTTCCTTTTCGTTTTCCACTATCTACTACAACCACATATAACTCATGTCCTCCCCACCGAACTCATGCTCACTACAGGTGCCACGCCTTAAATCATAAGATTGGGTAACTTATGCATCAGGACCAACACATACGTGAAACAACATATAAAGAAGCAAAAGAACACCTTTAAATTAAACATAATAGGCAACGAAGTCAAAAGATAATCATATGACCCGAAACAAGGGTAACTAGATCGAGTACAGGTCACTCGATCGAGTAAGTGACTTACTCGATCGAGTAGGTGAAGGTCAGAGGCACGTATAAGAAATTACCAGGGCTACTCGATCGAGTAAGGCTTACTCGATCGATTAACAAGAGGTGCACTCGATCGAGTGAGGGCCACTTGATCGAGTACCCTACGTATTTCTCAGCATTGTCCAATTTTCGTAAAACGGTCATATCTCACTCGTTTCTTGGTCATTTTGGGTATGTGACCTATCGTTAGAATCCTAAAAGACCAAACTATAACCTTCAATTGGAATCACATCAAAATCATATATACATCTCAAGTTATAACAGTTTAAAGACAACCTCTTTATAATCGAATAACATAACTATTTGATTTTTCTCTTTCAAACAACTTAAACATCAACAAGGTGAACAAAAGCGACTCGACACTTGTAAAACCACTATCCCTAACCACATGTTACTACCTACCAAAAACCAAACAATAACATCTATCATGCTCATATAACATTCACGTATCAATCATGTACTACCCGCATGCTTTTACTTTATAACTTTACGTACAACAATAACATAATAGACGACGTAAAATCCTCTATTCACATGTTACTAGCATAACAACATTATAAAATCACTTCTATCATAAAACATGCTTAATCATAAATCATATTATCATACAACGATTATTCATCTTTTTCCACCAATTCATCCATCTAACCACATATTCATCCACCATATTCGTTCAACACATTCACCCAACCCATCCATTCAACTAATTCACCCAACATATTCATCTAATATATTCACCCAACATATGCATAAGAACAATAGTAAACACATAGCGATCCCCATGACACCCCTTAGAGCATCCGCAAAAGTGGAAAAATAGCTCCCCATATGCACCCTCCCTCCTCATATGGGCATCCTCATTGTTGCACCAACCTCCCCATTATTTGAGGCTCCACTGTTTTTAGGGAAGGTCCCCCAAAAAAAAAGCAAGACAAATTGTGTTACTTATGGGGAGGTTCCCAAATGTTTGTGTGTGAATTGGGGAACTCTATGTTGCATAAATGTAGTTATGAAATGGGGAGGGTAAATGGAAAAGTTAGTGGAAAATGAGGTGGATGAATAAGAGAAGGAATGAGAAAATATGAGGAGCCTCACCTTTGCGGATGCTCTTAGTGACCGGTTCAAAGTTGTAGGGCGAGTTGCGACTTTAGGACGTCTCCCAAGTCTTTGCATTAGCTCCTAAAAACTCCTAGAGAGTTCATTTTATTTTGACTCTCTAGATACATTGGGTTCATTAGTTACAGGTTACAAAATCGTCGCTCTGATACCACTTTGTAACACCCCCATACTCCAAGTGCCTTACCAGGACCACTTAAGGCATGAAAGTGCTACCATCTCGGTTACCCGAGGCAATGATAATCAAATAGACAATAACGAAACGTACTTTAATAATAATAAAATTTAAGGCGATACAACCAAAACCGAAAATGATAAAAGAAAATACAAAGTTTCTCAAATGTTAAACCAACTAGCTAAAGAACAACGTTCGACACAACGGAAGACTTATAAAACAGCTCGTGATGACTCAAACCAACTATTCCATGCGCATCAATCATACCTGCTCAATACCTGCTCAACACCCCCGAATGGATCACCACAGTTTTTAAAACATTTAAATGGTATTAGTACTAATTACACAAAACAAACAACTGCAACGAAACAGTATTACAAACAATCAAACAGTACAACACAATCTCCACAACTCCATCTCTCTCCAATTTTCTGACTACACACTGAAGTGTGTAGCTCTGTCAGAGCACCCATCGCAACAGGTACTCCTCGTCGCCAGTGGGGGACCGCAGCCGTTCCCACCTAAGCCCAGCTCATATCCATCGAGCGATAAACCCATTGAAGAGTTTATGGATTCAATTACGTAAGAGGGGGAGGGGGTGAATTAGGTACTATTTAAAAATTTTCAACTTGAACTTTATTGAATTAAAGTAAGTTGTTTGATAACATGGAAAATAAGTGAATACATCGATTAATATTGAAAGATTAAACGAGTATTGAAAGATAAGTTTGCTAAAGTCTGAAGATAACAATGGTTCTGACTGTTGCTATTCGTCTCAGCGTATGAAGTACAGGCTACAGACAGAATGTGACAGTATGTGAAACTGTTACTCAAGAGTTAAGCAAAGAATAAAACTAAACAATATAAAAGCAGCGGAATAAAGAACAAATGAAGATCAAACACGAGATTTTTGAATTGGTTCGGCAAGAACTCAAGTGCCTACGTCCAATCTACTTTTTATTGATTTATTTTAGTGATCTACTCCGATTACTAAAAAACCCGTGTAATAAAAAGAGCAACAACCTACACCGGTTGTGACACAAGTTCAAGAACTACTCCGTCCTAGAACAAGGTAACTCGCAACCTACTCCGGTTGCCAAAGAGTTAAAGGACTACTCCGTCTTAAACTCTACACACTAACTTAGAACGTTTTATGGATCAAGTTTCCACGGACTTATTCTTAACAAGAATTGATATGGAAAACTTTACATGATCAAACGGTTCATAAGTGAGAGAGTTTAGTACTTTAAAGCAACAGTGGCTATGATTGTAACACTTGAAGACTTTTGAAAGCTTTGCAAAACAATGACACGGTTTTAAACTTTGAAAACAATTTTTGCAAACTTGATTAATTTCTCAGAAAAAGTCTTGAGGAAATGATGAGATGAGGCACTCTTTTTATAGAGAGGGCAAGCAAGGTGGTTGATTTAGGATTTTGAAATTCAATGGTCATCACATGTGGTGAAGACCAACTCTTCCCCAAACTTGCACAAAAGAAGGCACTCTTTTAAAAAGTAAAACAAGAAAAGAAGGCTTGTAATTATCCAAAAGAAGCCTTTGGTTTTTCAGAAAACAAAGAGTGGAAAACAAGTCACATGATGACAAGCTTTCACAAAAATGGCAAAAGGCAATCCTTGTTTTACAAAAGACCAAGGAGTCAAATTGGCACAAAGAGGAAATAATTTGAATTGATAATTAGCTAAACCTTTTTTCTAGAAACTCAAATACTTAGAAAGAAATCTGAAAGATATTATTTAAATCCAAGTCATTTTTAGAAAAACAAAAAGGTTTTTTTGAAAAGTAAAAATGAATTTCAAGTGTTACGGACTATGGCGAGAGTCCAGGCTATTGTTACTTGTAAGGGTAACAGTAGTCTTAACCGTTTCTATTGCTTTTAAATACTCTACTCCCTAACTTGTACATTAGATGACACAAATGACTCTATACTTTGGGTGATCAACAATTCAACACATCTTAATCCAAGCTTGATTTGATCATAAAACCTGAAAAGGTAAACTAAGAGAACACACATTAAATGGGCATGTTATCATCAATCAAAGGAACCCAACAAATTCCCCCTTTGATGATGACAAGCCCTAAAAAACGAATGTTAGGCAAGAAAGAATCCAATTTCAAGGTCAATCAAGCAAAGTCATATAGGAGACCTTATGGAGCAAGAGCCTATGTCAAACTTACCAAGACAAGTTTTCATTGCCCCAAAACAAGAGTAAAAATTGTGAAGGTTAGGCCTAGTTATGAGTTAACCAAATTGCAAAGAAATTAATAACATGAGTTTACCTTTTCCCCCTCTTGACATCATCAAAATGGGTAGGGATGTCAATGGCATTCAAGAGCAAACACACATAAGAAAACGCAAAATGATACACATAAACATGACAAGATTTCAAAGTCAACACAAACGTTTGGTTCTAGCAAAGTCTAACCAAAGTTCACCAAGGCTAAATAGAGTTTAAAATACACCACCAAGCAAGCAATTAAGAGTGAAAAACCGGTAGTGAAAGGGCAAAAGGGACAGGGCAAAAACAGATAGAGATTATGTGGGTAGGGGGTTTTAAGGAGACGAAGCTTGGTCACCATCCGACTCATCACCCAAGGGATCCTCATCCAATGCGTCAGCCACGCCATCATCACCATGCTCCTTGGTTGAGATAAGAGTGGAAATGATATCCACTTCACCACGAATCATCTCCACGGTGGAGGCAAGAGCCGAGAGAGCCGCATCTCTTTGACTCGCATCTTGCTTTACCCAAGCACTCAAATCCGCAATAGCTTGAAAAATTTCCCTTATACTACCCGTTCCAACTTGACTAGAAGACCTACCCTCCGGATCCGACTTGATTTTCACAGAAATTAATTCATCTTTTTCCACTTTAATCAACATTTTTCCCATTTGACCGTCACTCATTGTATCACACATGTCCAAGGACCCCACACTAGAGATAATAAGCACCCCATGTGTCTTAAGCACCACTAACAACCACATTCCATAGGGGAGATGAAGCACACTAGTTGAGGGTTTTCGAAGTTTGGCCGAGATAAGGGCAAAACGCTTGAACATTAGCCCAATGAGGTTAACCTTTTTGTGAGTGGCAATGTGATAAATGAGGTATTGTTGGGCTATGGATAGTTTTGACCGGTCACCCCAGGGGTAAAGGGAACGACAAAGCATGTTGAAAATTAATCGAAGAGGAGGGGGTATAGAGGTATTACCAACTGGTCCACATGTCACGGCTTTGGGATAAATGCCTTTTGCAACGGCTAAAGGGGAGGCATAAGGTAAGGCAACCCAAGTTTCGGCAGGGAGGTCGTCATAACCTCCGGTTGGAATGTTAAGAGCAGTGGCAAAATCAAATTGATAAAGTTTTAGCGGCTTACCATTAACCTTAGCAGTGAGAAAATCACCCGTCTTATCCACTTGAACCATCGTAAAAAACTGAACCACTTCACTGACAAACACCGGTTCACGAATTTCCAGTAAACTTTCCCACCCTTGAGAAAAAATCATGTCTCTCACATCATGAAATGCGGGAGACTCACACCAGAACCGATTGTAGACCCGAGGAGAGTGAATTGCTTTAGGGGACATCAATCTCTCACAGTTTTTGTAGATCGAGGTGAGGAAATCCAAGTCTTCGAGTTGTTGCCAAACCCGTGCTATATCCCATTTGGAGATGAGGGACACGGAATTAGAGGGTAACAGGTACACCAATTGATTCTTTGAAGGTTTTGATTTTTTGGAAGGAGGTTCAAGGGGTGGTTCATTTGGAGGGACAATGGTTGGATTTGGGACAGTAGATCAGGTTTTAATTTCACTTTGTTCAACACTTTTATTGATCGGGGTAAGGATGATGAAGAAGCTTTCCCTTTTCTTTTGATGTTTTTATTTCCCGGAGTCGGAGTGGGATCGGCAGACTCAGTAGGATTCACACTATCATCGGACGGAGAGATTTCCTCATTTCCATCATCAACCACGATGACTGTTTCGGTGGAAGAGCTTGAGACGACAGTAACTTTTTTACGACCACCTCGGGTTCGACGCCCGACCATGGTAGAGATCGGAACGTCGTCAGATGAGACCTTACTTGGAGGGATGACGGTGATAGGAGTTGGGTGAGGGTTTACAGGTTCTGGGTCAGGGGTTGTTGATGGATTTGTGGATGGGTTTTGGTATTGAGGAAAAGCATATGATTCTTTTTGAGGTTGAGTGGCTTTGGAGGTAGGTGGTGGGTCAGTTAATGTGGATGGGTTTGTCATTCTTGGGGCTTTGATGAAGATTGAGGTGTTAAAATATGTTTTAATCATCTTGTGGGTAAAAGAAGGTTATAAGGCAGGTGCGGGAGAGGAAGAGTTGAAGGGGAACGGTTTTGTGGGTTATGGAATTTTGGACGAAGGGTTATGGTGGTATAGTGGCCCAATTATAAATGAGGTAAATGGTAGTTGGTCGGCCCAATAAATGAGGTTGATCCCTCAAAATTAAAAGCAAGGTAGTATAATATAAACGTAAATTTAGACATGAGGTTGAGTGATTATCGACTCACGAGTATGGTATCAATTTTTGGTCAAAAATGATATGAGTGCACTTAGAACAAGCAATAAAATTTGTCCATTTTAGTTAAATCATTTAGAAAAATTAGCAAGACTCACATTAAGAATCACAAGCAATTAATTAACCCGATTTCTAGTCTAAATTTCTCAAAATGTTCTCTAGCAAGTGGCTTAGTAAAAATGTCGGCAATTTGATTTTCGGTCTTACAAAAAATAAGTCTAACATGTCCTTTTTCCACATGATCACGAATGAAGTGATGACGGATATCAATATGTTTGGTTTTAGAATGTTGAATAGGATTTTTGGATATATTTGTTACACTCATATTATCACACATTATGGGAACGGAGTCAAAAATAATACCAAAATCAAGAAGTTGTTGTCTTACCCAAAGAAGTTGAGAACAACAATGTGCGGCACTAACATACTCACTTTCGGCCATTGAAAGAGCTACCGTATTTTGTTTCTTTGAGCCCCATGAAATCAAGAAGGGACCTAAGAATGTTGCAATTCCGGAGGTGCTCTTTCGATCTACCGTGCAACCCGCATAGTCCACATCCGAAAAACCTATGAGATCAAACGGACAATGTAAAGGGTACCACAAGTAGAGATCTTGTGTTCCAATCAAATACCGAAGAATTCGTTTGACGGCTTTAAAGTGGGATTCTTTCAGATTTGCTTGGAATCTAGCACATAAACAAACACTAAAGAGAATGTTGGGACGACTCGCGGTCAAGTAGAGAAGTGGGCCTATCATACCTCTATACACCTTTTCACTAACATTCTTACCGAGTTCATCTTTGTCCAATTTGGACCCGGCTACCATAGGTGTATCATGAGACCTACCATTTGTCATCCCAAATTTCTTCAGCATTTCCTTAATGTACTTTTGTTGATGGATCATGATTCCATCCTTTGATTGTTTGATTTGGAGCCCAAGGAAAAATCCTAGCTCACCCATCATGCTCATTTCAAACTCCGATTTCATTAGTTCCGAAAAATATACATAAAGGAGTTCATTTGTTACACCAAATATAATGTCATCAACATATACTTGGACAACCAACAGTTCAGCAGACTGTGACTTTAAAAACAATGTTTTCTCAACGGAACCTCTTTTAAAACCATTTTCAATAAGAAATTTAGACAATCTATCATACCAACACCGAGGTGCTTGTTTTAAACCATAAAGAGCTTTGTCTAATTTGAAAACATGGTTAGGCAAATCATTGAGCCCAGAGGTTGCTCCACAAAGACGTCCTCTTCCAAATATCCATTTAAGAAAGCGGTTTTGACATCCATTTGGAAAAGTTTAATGCCTTTATGAGCCGCAAAAGCTATAAGCAATCGTATGGCTTCAAGTCTAGCTACCGGTGCATAGGTTTCATCATAGTCAATACCCTCTTGTTGGTTATAACCTTGCACCACTAGTCTAGCTTTATTCCTTACGATTTCTCCGGAATCATCAAGCTTATTGCGAAAGACCCACCTAGTACCAATGACGGTACGGTTAGGCGGTCTAGGGACTAAGTGCCATACCTCGTTTCTTTTGAATTGATTGAGTTCTTATTGCATGGTAACCAACCAGTCAGCATCAGTCAGAGCGACTGTTACATTGGCAGGTTCGATTTGAGAAAGGGAGGCACTGTGGGCATAATACTCGTCAATATGAGCAAGATTGTTGAGAGATGATCTTGTTCGAATTCCAGAGTTAAGATCGCTTGTGAGATTTGAGAGTGGATGAGAGCTTTGGTGTTTCCACTTCTTTGAAATAATGGTTTCTTGTTCCTCCTCAGCAGTGTCAGTCTTAGTGACTGTTTCTTTTTATTTGGAGTGATCATCATCAGCACTGTTATGAGTTGATTCATTTCTGGAAGTGGAGGCAACAGTCGTTGGGTCTGTTGCATCCTGAGAAGAAACAGTGGCAGGTGTACCACGTGTTCCCCCTGAAATGTTGATTTCCTTTGAAGGTGACAGTCCCTGAGGTTGTTTCTGATCAGCGTCATTATTCATTGCTTCCACTTCCTCAAACACAAAGTCCTTTCGAACAAGACCAATCTTGAACTCATCATCATCGTCTTCTTCCACATTTTGTACCTGTCCAAGCATACTAGATTCATCAAAAATGACATGGATGCTTTCTTCAATTAACATGGTTCATTTATTGTAAACTTTATAGGCCTTGCTATGGTTGGAGTAGCCAATAAACACCCCTTCATCACTACGTGGATTAAACTTACCCAAGTTGTCTTTACCATTATTGTGAACAAAACATTTGCTTCCAAAGCATCTAAAATATGAAATGTTGGGTTTTGTTCCACGTAGTAATTCATAGGGAGTTTTATTCAAGATACTCCTAATCATGACACGATTATGAATATAGCAAGCGGTGTTTACCGCTTCGGCCCAAAAGTTCTTAGGCAACTTACTACACAATAACACTGTTCTAGTCATACTTTCAAGAGTCCTATTCATCCTTTCAACCACACCATTTTGTTGTGGGATTCTAGGAGCCGAGAAATTATGGTCTACACCATTGTCATCACAATAAGCACCAAATGATGAGTTTTCGAATTCGGTTCCGTGATCGGTTCTTATGGAAACAAGTTTTAAATTTAGTTTATTTTGGATCTTTCTTAACCAAATTAGAAACTCATCAAATGCCTCATTCTTAGAGCTTAAGAAGAGTGCCCAAACGAACCTAGAATAATCATCAACAATGACACACACATAACGACTACCACCTCTACTTCTAGTTCTCATTGGTCCACATAAGTCGATATGTAAAAGTTGCAATGGTTGAAGTGTGCTCACAATTCTTTTGGATTTAAAGGAACTTCTAACATGTTTGCCTCTAGCACATTCATCACACACTTTATCAAAATCAAATTTCATATTGGAAAAACCTTCAACCAAGTCAAGTTTCTTAAGGGTGTTAAGAGTTTTAGTACTAACATGTCCAAACCTTTTATGCCACAACCAAGGATCATTATTTATTACACTCATGCAAGACATGGTATGACCAGATAGGGTGTTCAAGTTAGTTAAATACACATCCTTGACACGTCTTCCTTCGAGAATTAATTCATGAGTGGTGGCATCAATTATTCGACATAAATTAACACTAAATTCTACAATATTACCCTTATCACAAAGTTGAGAAGTGCTAAGGAGATTATGTTTCAAACCTTTGACAAGCCGCACGTTGTCGACACAAAGTAATGGTGACTTACCATCCTTTCCAATGCCAATTACTTCACCCTTTTTGTTGTCACCAAACCTTACCGTGCCACCATTATATGCTTTAAGTGAGAGGAATTGGCTTCTATCACCCGTCATGTGACGAGAACATCCACTATCCAAGTACCAATTGCGGCCGCCTCTCACCAAGCCCTACACAAGATTAGACTTTGAGTTTAGGAACCCAAACAAACTTGGGTCCCCTTTTGTGATCAACATATCTTACGGTGTCTTTCCTAATCCATATTTGCTTTACAACTTTGATGTTCTTGTTAATGTCATTAAATCTTTTTCTACAAGCATTGAAGATATGACCATTCTTACCACAATAGCTGCAAATAATGTATTCAGGAAGACCAACGTATTTCCTTCTTCTAAAATCAGTTTTAGGCTTCTGGATATAACAGTCTGTCTGACTGTTCCATTTGAAGCCCAAACCGGCAACTTTGTTACATCTTTCAGTTTGACTTGTAAGGAAGTTTAACATGATTTGACTTCCTTCCCATTTCTCAGTGATATTTTTAGCATTCACAAGTTCTTTAGTCAAATCATTGACTTTGGTGAGGAGATGCAAGTTCTTTTCTTTGTCTCTTTTGAGTTCATCATTTTTCTCACTTTCTATAGATAACCTTTTCTCAATTATGAAGTCATAGGTGTGATTATTGAGTTTAAACACAAGATATCCAATTTTTCTTTTAGACTCATCATACTTGGATGTCATTTCATCGAGACATTTGTTTAGATCAACGAATTCCTCGGATCTTTGGTAAAGATTAGATTTAGAAGTGCTACATTCGGGCATACCCTTTTGAAGAAAGGTAAGCCTTTCATGAAGGACCTCCATTTATTTCTTGAGACTAACTACATCATCACCTTTTAGACGCTCGTTTTCATTGACTAAACACTTAACATTCTCATTTGACTCGTCTAATTCTTTGTTGGATGCAACAGTTCCAGACAGTGTTTCTCTCAAGTCTACAATCTCAAACACAAGGTCATACACTTCATTTTTTAGAGCATCTTTGTCCTTTAAAAGATCATCACGTTCCTTGGTTAGTGAGGAAACTTGCATCAACAAGGTAGTGTTGACATTTTCAAGGTCAGAGACGTCCGTGGGGGTCATCTTAAGACGCTCTAATTCTTTAGTCAATTGTTTGTTCAATTTGTTGACTCTTTACTTCATCATAAGCCTCAGAGGTGACAGTGACACTGTCAGTTGCTTTTAGTTCATTCTTAAGGTTAAAGTTCTCTTGGGCAATTTCCTCAATTTCATTTTGCATGACCTCAAGTTTATCATTTTGAAACCGACACTTATCAAAATGTTGGTCAAGAAGCTTACATACTTTCTCTTTGGAGTAAGTTCTAGCCTTGGCTTTTAGATGATTTACCTCATTGTCGGAATCGGATTCGGAGTCATCGGGATTAGCCATGAGGCATCTAAGGTGTTCGTTTTTTGAAGTTTTTGAGACTTTGTCTTTAAGATGACTTGTAAGACACATTTTAGCCTCTAGCTCCTCCTCGATGAGTTCCTCATCTTCCTCGGAGTCGGACATTCCCCAAATAGCACTCATGATTCTATGTTTGTAGTCCTTCTTAACCTTAGCTCCTTTTTCCTTAGATTTGATTTCATCCCACTTAGGACATTCTTTAATTTGGTGAGTTTTATCACCACACTTAAAGCATCCCACGGTGGAATTAGATCGTTTCTTAAGAAAGCGTTTTTTCGAGTAATTTTTATTGAACCTTTTGTTTCCTTGACCATTGACTAATCCGACTAAATTCCTAGAGAACATAGCAAACTCTTCTTCCTTCTCATCTTCTCCATCACTTGGAGAGGATGTAAGGGCGAGACTATTTCCCTTTGAGGACTCACTAGAATGCTTGTCGAGATTAAACTCGTGAGCCATTAGTGATCCCATTAGTTCATGAAGAGATAGGGTTGACAAATCTTTGGCTTCCTCTATGGCGGTAACTTTGGGTTGCCACTTAGAGGTTAGACTACGAAGGATTTTTCGAATGATGTCCTCGGACTCGAAATTCCTTCCTAGACTTTTTAACTCATTAATAATACAAGAAAAACGTGAAGAACAGCTATTTATGGACTCGTCCTTTGACATTCTAAACATCTCATATTGTTGCATGAGAAGGTCAATACAGTGTTTTCTAACTTGGGAAGTCCCCTCATAGGCAAGTACAAGAGAATCCCAAATAGATTTTGCCGTAGGACATCCAGAGATTCGGCTAACTTCCCCCTCACCAACACAACGTTGAAGAATCGACATTGCTTTGGAGTTCTTTTAGGAAAGTTTGAAGTCATTTTCATTGTAATTTTTTTCCTCTTTCGTTTTGGTGAAACCGTTTAGTATACCGGTTTCCTCAATAACAAGAGGTCCATTTTGGATGATGGTACAACATTAATAATCTATACTTTTGATGTAATGTTCCATTTTGAGTTTCCACCATCCAAAATTCGCACCGGTAAAGACCGGGATCTTGGAGTGTTCTTGGAATCCATTACCCAAGAATCAAACTCTAAGGCGATTAGCCTCGATCAAGAGCACGAGGCTCTGATACCAATTGAAGAGTTTATGGATTCAAGTACCTAAGATGGGAAGAAGGTGAATTAGGTTGTAATACCCGTCCTTTTAGAGACCCTTTGACCAGCGTTGAATGACCTTGGGAGCGGTAATAGTCCTTAGAAGTGCGTACCAAAGTTACCTTGGGTTGTGAATTATGTGTGGTACTCGATAGAGTAGAGGCTACTCGATCGAGTAGCTTGGATACTCGATCGAGTAGGGGACACTCGATCGAGTATGTGGGCCACTCGATCGAGTAACGGGTTTTCAGCGAGGGTTTATAATCGCGTTTTGTTAAGTCCACAAATCATTTCCGCCTCATTCCTTCAGATACTTAGGTCGCCTCTTTCCCTCCCCTTCACCATATAACCTCCATGGAAGCCTTTGAAGGTTCTTGTGCCTTAGGAGGGCATAGCTTGAGTCGCGTAACGGTCTTTTGCCAGGTTTCTTCTTGTAGGTATGTCGTCATCATCATCCGTATCCTTGTCTTTGCAATTAGGGTTTGCTTGGTAGTGATAGATGATTGTGTTGTGGATATAGGTGTGGTTGATTGCTGGATATTTCGTATGTTGGCATGGAGTGGTTGCAGTTGCTTAAAGGTAGGTTCGCCTACTCAGTTTCTGTGGATAGTCTAGTGTGTCGGTTGTCGTGTCGTGGTTATTGTATTGTGTTTGTGTTTGTGTGGCAGCGTATATGCGGTAGTCGGTTAGTGTATACAGTTTGTTGGTTGTTATTGTATTGCAGCTGTCTATGATTGTTTGTCTCTGGTTCTCGAGGTGCGTCCTCGGCTGAGTGGAGTCACTTGCGGGAGTGGCTTCACGCCCTAGTTTCGCCCTCCGTGGAACCCGCCACGGGAGGGGATGTGCACATTAATGGGACAGGGTTATTGCTCGGTATGATGAGCGGGGATTTGGTGGGTACGGCTGCGGTCCCCCACTGGCAGGGCTGGTCCAGTGGACAGTCGGTGACGGACATTGATTGGAGTGGGTATGATTGTGTGTGTGACTGATTGTGTTGTGTTGTGTTGATAGATGTTGTTGGTTTGTCCTGTCTTATCTCAATACTGACCTTGTGTGGTTGTCTTGTTGTTTCTATGTGTCTGCCGTGATCCCTTATGTTGTGCAGTCGGTCTTAGCAGGTGTGGATGTTGTTGATACCTGGAGTCCTGGCGGGAGGAGTTCTCACGAGTTTCTATATAGATAGTGTGTAGCTCACGAATTGTATCTTTATTTTGTTAAGTTGGTTGTAACGCTTGTAAAATAACTATAATTGTTCTTTTATCGACTTTTGATGATTACTTACCTCGGGCAACCGAGATGGTAACGCCCTTATATGCTAATGAAGGCCTAGTTAAGGCTCCTCTGAATATGGGGGTGTTACAAAGTGGTATCAGAGCGACGATTTTGGAACCTATAACCAATGAACATAATGAACGTAGTGAGTCTAATAAAATAAACCTGGTGTATGTATAATGGGAGCCCCAGCTGATGCTAGATTTTGGGTGAGTAAGCGCCCTCATTTCAAAATCCTGCCCCCATTGTACTTAAGCCAGTCACTGGGTATGGGAATGTGGAGTCCGTGTGTATGTCTTATGTGTATGTTAATTTCGTTGGGACTACCTGTGGATGAGTCTTGTTGAAGTTGGTATAAGCATGATAGTCGCACTTGGATCGTATATGGTGAAGTTGGATAGAATTAGTGAGCTTATGCGATGTAGGTTTTATTTAATAAGAATGCGTGAAAAGTGTGGAAGTGTATGCTGTAGTATGAAAAGTGAATATGTTGGTGTTTGTTTCAAGTTGTCGGTAATGGTAATCCTATGTGAGTTTATAAGTCCTATTGTAGCTATAATGAGGATAGTTAAAACTGTCGAGTTATAATGTGAGAAATAACAAATAGAGATGCGTTTGAGCAATGTTTTATGGCTGAAAATTTTCGCTTGCGTGGTGATTAATTTGTGTAGAATAATTTTGTTTATGTTGAAACTGAACATGGTAAGCTTTAATTTGTTTATGTGGAATATACTTGGATGACATGAAGATATTTATTGTTAATTATATGCTTTATATTGATGTGAGCACAAGTTTGCTAGGAATGTGGTAAGATGAGTTTAAGTATGATATGGTGACGTAATTGTGTATGCGAATGACTCGGTAGCAGGTAAACCGTGTTGTGTGGATTTGTTGTACCGTAATATGATATGAATATTATCTGATGAGTCGGTATGGTATGTTTGAGTAGTAATGGTGATATAGAAGTGAGTACGATAACCAGTGACGAGATCCGAACTTGGTTTGGAATAGACACGCGATATTGTTTTTGCAGGAATCTTCAATTTATTTCGTATTTCTGACCGAGTACTCAACCTTACTTGACCGAGTTCGAGTTCTTACTAGACCGAGTAGACCTCACTCGATCTAGTTAGGAAGCTATGACGTCTGGATGTAGAAATTTTATGCAGATACTCGACGAAATAGCACCTACTCGATCGAGTAGAGGGCACTCAATCGAGTAACCTAGGCACTCGATCGAGTAGGCTACAGTACAGAGCCTCTTACGGGTTTCTTAAAACCCTTATTCCTTCTCATTCTTCTTATTCTATCCCCTTATTTCGAAACCCTAAGCCCTAAATCTCTCAAAACTCCTCTTTTCTTGTGATTGTGGTGGTTGATTTGGGTTGTTTGCCTTGTTTAATTTCGTTCTTCTACTTTCCATCTAATCAAGGTATGAATTTCCTTCCCTATTTACATGTTTTATCACTTTGAATTTATTAGAATGGTAAAATTTACTGAAATTTCGATCCATATAGACGAATAATTGCTTTTGATTGTTGTAATGTGATTCATATGCTTCCCTTTCATGATTATGGATGATTAATTGCTCCAAAAATAGCATAGAAATTGCCAAATTGGGGACGAATTTTCTAGGGTTTACAAAATCAAAATTGATTTTTGGTTGTTTTCTACATGTTAGATGATGTGAGCACTATATGCCATATATATCATGTTGAAAGATGGATTTTGGTGATTTTCACATTAAAATTTGCCTTAAAATTTCGTCTTAAAAGTGCCCCAAATTGAATTTTGTTTTCTATAATTGAGATTTTGTGTTAGATATGAATGCATAAGCAAGAGTTAAGCTTTTAATATGATAATGGTGATGTTAATTCTTAATGAATATGTCAATTTGTTACAGTTGTAGAGACCGTCTGACTAGTTCAGTTGAGTTGTTTGCTTCTAAAGTTGAAGGTCGATGATGACATGTTTTAAGTTGCCTTTCTATGAACATATATGAATATTTCACATGTTATCAAGTATGTATATAAAGTAGCATTTGAGCTAAGCCATGAT
The DNA here is from genome assembly GCF_048544455.1 of Silene latifolia. Taxonomy (NCBI): domain Eukaryota; kingdom Viridiplantae; phylum Streptophyta; class Magnoliopsida; order Caryophyllales; family Caryophyllaceae; genus Silene; species Silene latifolia. The sequence continues at coordinate 28,331,383 of NC_133528.1, forward strand.
AGCTGAATTGGTCGAGTAAATTGTGTTTATCATGCTAAACTTTTCACAACAATAGAGATCGTCTGAGTTACTATAAACTGAATTTATGTATCAATTGGAATTTGTTGGTGAAAGTGTGTACCTAGCTGAGTATTCAAAGTTCAATTGTGTGAATTATGTGCTTTACATGCCTATGCAAGTTTGTTTAAATCGTATGCTGAAACAGATGCCGAGACTAAACATAGGGACCCGTCAGAGTAAGAGGGGGAGGGCTTCACAGCCCGAGCTTGGGGAAGGTAGTGGACCCGTAGTACCCGCGGTACCGGAGTACCCTTCGGTGGTGTTTGTAGAATTTAAACAGAGAGAGCGATTTGTGGCATTGCAGAAACGCAAAATGAGGCCTACCCGTTGTGTGGATACCACACTTCTTACTGACTTGGGAATTGAGACGGATGTCCGTCACATCTTTGAGACTTTGGGATTCATGGGGTTGTATCGGTTGAGGAAGCATTCATACCCTTTCCTGACTTTGGAGTTTATGAGCTCGTTTAAATACGAGCCAGCTGCACAAACGGTCGAGTTCCGTCTTATGAACACAAGTTTCTTGTTGACCATGGACCTTTTTGCTTCTCACCTTGGGTTGGCCAAGCCTCTTAAGGATTCCATCAGTGAGATTCCTTCTGAGTACGGTGTCTGCCGCCTAATGCCTTGTCTTACCGGAAAGCCAGCTCCCACCTTAAGCAACATATTGATTAATGATGTTCAACATGTTACTTTGAGTATCTTTCTTCGTTCCATTTCGAATCTCCTTTATGAGAGACCGAATATTAGTAAACTGAACAATCATGAGATGTTGCTTCTGATGTCTTATCTCAACCCGGAGCGGACCGAGAGGGTGGTCTTTAATGCTCCTGCCATGGTCTGCGCTAGCCTTGCCTTGATGGCTACTTCCACTACCCGGTACTTGAGTTGTGGTGCTATCGCCACTCGGCTAGCTGAAAAGTTAGCCTCTTTTGAGGCTTCTTCTGAGTATGTTCCTCTGGCTACACCGGTGCCTACTATGGACCTAGACTACTACCTCGACCTAAAATGGTTGAGAACTTTAGCTGATGGCAGCCTAGCTTGGAGGGTGTGGGGCATGAGCTGGATGAAGATCCCGGCTTCTGAGCACCTCCCACCGACAGAGCCGTTAGACCCGGTGGTAGTAGCTGTGGACTCCGATGAGGAGGAGGAGGATGATGATGGACCTCGACAGTTGCGGACGTACCTCATTGATGACACGATCCTCCAGGTGATGCCCGAGCCGAAGAAGGGGGAGAATGCGGTGGCAGTGGAGAAGAGGCCCAGGTTGGGGAGAGGACCCCGTCGAGTGAGGGAGAGGACCGCTGAGACTAGACCACGGCCGGCAGCACCACCGCAGCAGCACCCTTTTCCCCTACCTCGACACCCCGGAGACGCGTTCAAGCTATTTGGCAGAGAGAGTGTCATCCACTTTGACACTCCGGAACATGCATGAGATGGCGTACACTCAGGGGATTGGGACCGAGGGACCACATCCAGTGTGGTGGAGCGGAGTTGGGGACTACAGTGGGGTTTTCTACTCTTACGGGGTTGATCAGTCAGCTTGGGGGACACCTCAATCCTTTGCTTATGGTGGCTTGACCCCATGGTATGTGAGTCCTGGAGCTGGAGCAGGGGTTGATGCGGGTATTGGGTCGTCGGGAGTAGGCACCTCGGGAGGAGATGGTGGTGGAGATGAGATGATGGATGAGCAACAGCAGCAGCATCAGCAGGAGTGATACTCCTCTTTCCTTCTTTTGTTTATGATTGCTGGTGTTAGATTATGGTAGTCGTTGTTAGTTAGAACTTTTATTTTGGGATTTGTACGGATGGCCATAAGGCCGGATTTGCTAGTTTGAATTTATTGCAGGATTTTGGGAGTTGGGAAGTCATCCCGACTCACGTTATGTGACATTTATATATACATATATGTGGGTTATGACAGGTATTCTCTAAGTTTTGACCTGTGGTTACTCGACAGAGTACCCCACACTCGGTCGAGTAGCTGCAGGTATTCTCTAAGTTTTGTTTCCGTTTTGTGTGCCTTGGTGGGGTGAGTTGAACTTCGGGGACGAAGTTATTTTTAAGGGGGGAAGACTGTAATACCCGTCCTTTTAGAGACCCTTTGACCAACGTTGACTGACCTTGGGAGCGGTAATTGTTGGAATATGTGTCCTCCGACAATAATGCGATCACGACTGTTGATCATGATGATCACATGTTTAATCTCATTATAAAGAATACAATTGGGAAGTAATGTTGTTACTGTCAACTGGTCAACATATATCGGTAATGATTGGCTGACTAGAGTTTGACATTACTGTCGTATGACGGTGGTGATCAGTTGACCCCCTAGGTCATACCTATAGGGCAACACTCTTAATTGATTATTTAATTAATCGCATAACGTTACGAGTTAATTAAATTACTTGAAAATTGACGGACGATTTTGGAAGTATAATTTACGTATCAAATTGAAATGTGATTAAATGAGATACGGTCTGAGTAATTGAATTGTATCATTACTCGGATGAAATTATTGTTTACAGAAACAATTAAATTTGAATGAATTATTATAAATACGATTTATAATTGGTAAAATATTTTGGCACAAGTAATTATGAAATTACTAAGTCGATTTTTGTATGTGACGTATTTTTATTAATACGTTGATTTTAATATGTTAAAATACATAACAAATTTATGTGACATGTGACATGTGACATATTGACAATTGACAAAAATAATATGGAATCCATATTAACTAAAGTGCCGAAAATGGAGGAGTATTAGGCTTAATATTGTGTTTATATTATAAGTGGTAAACATAATGATTAAAAAGCAAGAGTAGCCATGCAACCCTATCAAACATTGTGAAGACAAATGTGTGCATGCATTGGCTCCCCAAAATCCCTCCTCTTACCCGGTTTTGAGAAGACAAAAACCATCATGGTTTTTCTATAATTTTTACCTAATAATATACAAAATGTTGTAGATTATTATTCATTCATTCTATCATTCAAAATATAATTCTAGAGAGAATAATAATCCTCCTCTTCTTCTCTCTTCAAAACCAAAAATAATTAAGTGTTTATATTATTTTTGGGTCATTTTTCTACTACATTAATATTATACTAGTTCATGTAATATTAATTAAATTAAGGTTAAGCTTTGGGTATTAATCCTAAGGAGAGATCCTACACTTGGATCTTGTTCTTCCATCTTAGGAAAGCTCAAGAACAAAAGAAAAGGAGATTTCTTTTGTGCCCAATAAAACCGAAATCACCAATGTAAGAACATGATTTCTCCTCTATTTTATCATATTGTTTGCATGCATAAAATCCGTATTTAATTTTATGACAAATTAATTAAGACATATATGAGTATGTTAGTATGTATAAAGATCTACATTTCCTTCAATCGGTATCAGAGTCACGGTTGTTTGCATGCAAATCGGTTAAAAGTTTTTCCGAGTTATAAGAATAACATATAAAACTTGTAAAATTTGTGTTATTATGAGATATCACGAAATTAATTCATGCATGTTAATATTTCTGGTCCTAAAATGTTTTAGGATATTTTGGTTAAATTTACGGATTTTTATTGTTCATAATTTACAATAATGGCATTTAAATGTGATTTTATGAGTAAAAATGTCATTTTTGGTCTAAAATTAGCTATACTTCGAATTTTCCATTGATTTTTGGATATGTTGTTATATATATTATTTTGAGATAACCTGTAAATTTTCATAATTTTTGGACTTGTTATGCTCGAAAAATGGATTTTTCATTATTAAATTTGGATTTAGGTGAAAAATAGGTTAATATGAGTTAAATTTCGAATATGGTCATAGAAAATTAATATGTTGTCACATGCAATTTTACAAGATGTGTGTAAAATAATTGGCTATAAAGAAGTCTTTTTGCATGATTTATGGATTTTTGAAGAAAAATAGCATAAATAGTGACATTATTAGTGAAAAATTAATAAAACATAATCTATGACTTAGAAAAAACGTCTAATGTTGCATTTTATTATATTTGTCAGATCTAAAATTGAAAAGTTAATGAATATAATTTTTTCATGTTTTTATGATTATTTTTGTTAAAACCGATAAACCGCAACATTGTTTTTCCGGAAAATTTTTGAAATTTTTAACCTAAGTTTTTGAACATTATGAGTGTCATGATATTTTTCCAGAATGTTCATAAGTTTAAATTTCAAATTTTGAATTTATTTGAAATTTTGTGATTTATTTGAAGTTTATAGCTTATTTTTGTAATTTTTGGTCCATTTATGAACAATTTTATAAAATATGGGTTAATTATGGTCAAATTATTAGTGAAGACTAAATTTTGAGTCCTAAGAGGTTAGGGTAATTAACTTATGCATAAATATGAGTTTATGTATTTTTGTGATTATAAAAATATTGAAATCACGCAAATCGTAAAAAACCAAGAGTAATATACGATATTGGCTAATTAAAGGCGATTTAGCATAAAATTGAGCATGTTCATACATATTATAATGCTGCATTTTTCTTTATGATTGTCATAATTTTAATTTATGTAATTTTGAATTATGTAATTTTACTTAGTATGGCCTTAGATTTTAATTGGTATTTCCCGAAATTTATGGGAATATCGATTCGGTTGTAATTTTTATTGTGATCTCGTATCACCGTTTTGTAATTTAATAGATTTATTTCATTTTAGTTACAAATGTATAATAGGAAATTATGTAATTTATTATGTAATTTTATTTATTCCGGAGTTCCCAAAGACGGATTTCTTCAAGATGGCGATACATAAAGACGGTGTTACCTCGAGATGCGTGCCACAACCGAAGTTCAAGGGACCAATGGAGTTGGTTTCCGAATATGTAATAGTTAAATAGTTTTTCTTTTTTTTAGGAAAGGCCATACTAGGATTTATTTATTTTTATGCTTGCATTTTATTTTATGTCGCATGCATCGCTAAATTGCCATAACTAAACATGCATTGTCATTTTTATCGAGTTTATCGACCGTGTCAATTAAAATTATCGTAGTTCACCGATTTAGTTCACTTAAAACGTGATAGATAATAAATTGACATGACCTCTCGCTAAAACAATCAATTGAGACATAGCCTTACCAAATAGTAGAAACCATGAAAACCTATTTCGCGAGGGAGTGCACTCGGCCCTACCGGGGTACAAACCTTGTTACGTAGGGGAAGTGGGTGATGAATGTTAATCCACCGAATTCGTGTTGATAAGGGGATGAATCGGCCCTACCGTGCCCAAGTTGATATGGATTTGGATCATGGACACATTTATTCGAAATTTGGTTTGAACTCAACAAAAGTTTTTGATAAGGGATGTATCGGCCCTACCGTGCCCTTATTGAATGTGTTTTGGGCTAAAGATAATTGTTAATGTAATATTATCAACCAAGAGTTCTAAAAGTAGAATCGATTAAACTTTAATCCACCGAGTTATATTGATAAAGGATGAATCGGCCCTACCGTGCCTAAGTCGATATGAATTTGGGTCTTGGAATCATTTATCTAGTTGGGTAGAGGTCACTAGAAAAATGCATAAAACTTGTTTAAATCATACTTTTTACGAGTATTATTAAAACGACATTTGTTTTACTCCTTATATTTTGTTTTGTAGACCACTTCTTTTTCATAACAAATGGCAACACCAACTCCAACTCCTAACACCACACCTCTCGCTAGTTCGTCATGACTCCGATCCTTTATGGATCGATGTAAACTTGAAAAGAATGGGTCAAATTTCTCCGATTGGGATGCCCAACTCAAATTAGCCGCCGAAGGTGACGACAAGCTTCGTTACCTTACCGAGGCCTCTCCACCCGAACCCTCCACTAGGTCCACCGCGGCCACTAGGGAAGCATATGAGGCTTACCAAAAGGAGTCCGCCGCAATGAAAAATGTCTTGATATTTGCGATGGAGGCGGACCTCCAAAGGAGAGCCTTTAAAATGGGCAATGCTAATGAGATTTACTCCAAACTTGTGACCATGTTTTCACAAACTCCGAGGATCGTCCAATATGAGGCGGCCGCGGCATTCTTTGATCTCGACTTCAAAGAGGGCCAAAAGGTTAGCCCTCATGTGCTCAAACTATTGGAGCTTGTCGAGACCTTGAAAATTCAAAAGGTTGAAATCCCAAAGAACTCATCGTAGATAGGATTCTACACTCCTTGTCCAAAGTCAAGGCATATGTGCAATTCCGGGTGAATTTCAACATGCAAGACAAGGATGTGTCTCTTGAGGAGTTGCACAAGTTACTTTTGCAAGTCGAGAGGGACATGGGGTTAAATGTGAACCGTCCCAAGGATGTGCTTAACATAAGCACTAAGAGTAAGGGGAAGTTCAAGAAGAATGGGAGAAAGGGCAAGAAGCTAGCTCCCACATTCACCAAAACTAAGCCTAATGAAGCTAGCACCTCAAAAGTCAAGAAGGGTCCTCTTGATAAATGCCATTATTGTAATGGCATGGGACATTGGAAAAGAAATTGTTCCAAATACCTTGGTGATATCAAAGCTGGAAAGATCACTCCAGTAGGTAAATGACTATCCTTCTTTTATGTTTCTAATTCAACTATGGTATTATGATGCAAAGTTGTGATAATGTATCTCCCTTTTTATTGTAAATAGGGCCTCCACCAAGCAAAGACAATGGAAAGGAAAAGCAAGCATGAGAAACCATGAAGAAGCTATGGATAGCTTTTATGGAGCTTTTCTTTTCATTGTCTTATTTAAAGTTATGTTTTGGATTTTTAGAACTTTAAGTTTCCGTGTTCGACATGGAAAGGTATTTTGGATAATGGTTTGTATTTTGGATGATGGTGACTTGGTTTGCAACCCAAGTCACCCGTTTTATCATTTATCCTTTTATGTTCTAAAATTCATCTTTAAATGCTTGCACTTTGAAACATAAGATTATTCACTTAAAGTGATCTAATAGACAAATATAATGACGGGTTTCATTATATGTCCACATGCTTAAGGCTTGTGTATGATCATTTATAAAGCGATTTTGAGTCTATGAACTCTCTTAAAGGAATGTCAATCACCAAGTACACATATGAAATCAATCACTATTAGTCTATCTATGAGATAGTTCTCCTTATACTTCAACATCATTAATTTGTGTCTCATAGGCTATCTTTGAATCTATAGTGTATTTATTCTAAAGATAGAGTGGGAGAAAAATGAGGACACAACACACAAGGCAAGATAAAATTGCGTACTTGTGTAGATGAAGATCTACGCAAGAGAGAATGATTTGAATGAAGGTATATCTATTTACATAGTATACTGAATAGATGAGATCTATGATCTCAAGTTAGTTCTATATGACTAAAGAGACCAAGTAAAGTAATCATAAGAGTATATTCTCAAGATAACTACACGAGGAGACCAAAAGTAAGTTTTGGAAGAAAAATGACTAATGTAAAGTCTTAACAAGTTTTTTGACTAAGTTTATGAAACATTTGACCAATAGTTTCAACCTTGATATTTACTGAAGAGCCTAAATGAATCATAGTAACATACTAGTTATGATCGAGTTGCAAAGATTGATATACCGATATCTTCAATGGCCAAAGTTTTAACCGCGCAAATGTCATTACTTAACCTCACTATGAAATGGTTAAACCTCCTTCCAAAAGGGTATTTGCGAAGGACGTATTCTAGATATTGTTTATATTTGAATAATGACATTACTACACATCATTATGACATGAGTGCGTTGGAGATTTAAAAATCTCTTTCTGTAAGGTTAACATGAGACCACTTCAAAATTGGTATTTTGAAAGGATATGATGGGAACATATATGGTTTTATACTAATAACTTGGCAATGCAATTTATATTTCAATTCTTGATAAATTTCGATTGAGAAGTCACTTTCGAAATGTGTAGAATTGAGTGGGAGTTAGGAAATTCTCATGTGAAGACATGGAATTTAGTGGGAGCTATCATCCTTTGAATGTTTACGACTCATCACTCATTAAAGAATGACGAGCTAATACCTTCTTTCATAAAGGAGCATTTGAGTTTTCAATTCTGGATGAAAATGGACTATGATGAATCCAATTACGTCAAGGGATGTTGGATTAGTATTAAGAGATACACATCGTATCAACATTCACAAAGGTTATTCATGTAGATGAAAATGGAATTACCATTAGCAGTCATGGTCGTTCATTGAACCTATGAACGGTTGATCTCATGATTATTAGTAACTAATGTTTCCGCCATTAGAATCATCATGTACATGTCCAATTATGAATCATATGCATAAGAGTATGATGATGGATGGTAAGCCATAATAGAAACGTCATGAATTCTCAAGAAGAATCCGATGAGCGATTTCAGTGTTTGACGGAATATTCCATTGTGTGTCAAGAGGTTGCACATATTATAGAAAATCCGAGCACATATGAGGATTTATGAGAATCCAAATTCTTTCAAGCCTAGAAAGAGAAATGAGAAGTTTTGGAAAGATGCTTGGTTGAGTAAGAGGTTATTCAAAAATAATCCTTCCTAGTTAAGCTAGGACTTGTGAGAAGTGCTAAGCTAATAATCTTGTCAATTGTTACAAGATTCTACAAAACATATACCTAGTGCATTGTGTGTGGATGGAATACTTGATCAGTACAAGTTATATCATTCATCACAAATTCGTTCGTTATGTGATAGTCAATAAGAAAGTTCTTTCAAGTTAAAGAACCGAAACCAAGGTCGGGAACCTTGATATGTACTTGGTAAGATTCATGTTATGAGAGAGAACATGAATGTAAAGGAGATTGCAAGTGTAAGAAGTTTGAACACATGGACACATGGGATGTTAAACTTCTATTGCAATCAATAAGTGTTTACACTTGCGATATACATCACAAGGTTGTAATATGATATTGACTACCCGAGTGTGATGTCGACATTTGTCGTTTGAGTTATTATTTAACTCACCTTGTACATTGTTATATCCAAACGGGTTGTAGAGACAATTGAACCCCGTTAAAGTGAACATGGATTAACATTGTATTTGCCCATAGTTACTTATATGAGGTGACGTCTCGAAGTGACTAGAGTGTGATGCGATTGATGGCAAGTTCAAGTGCCATAGAGTCATGTGAGATGACTAGTCGATCACATAGGCGATATTAGGAACATTTTGTCGGGCCTAATGACCGCTTATAGAGTTCTGGCAAATTTATATAGCCTGGTCGTGGCGAGAGCTACTATAGTATTCAAATGAGTCGATTCTTTTGACTAAAGACTATTCGCCTAAGATGGCACAGTTTCAGATTAACTTTGATTTGTGTTACTACGACCTTCGTAAATGGGGTCAAATGGGCATATTTTGGGTTATAATGGCTGTGGCTAGTCGAAGGGAATGAGTGCGATAGGAATTGTCCATCCCTAGTCAGGGTTATAACAATATCTCAGGGCCACTCGAGGAGTAATGAACTGGAAATGCGTGGCCACGCTCGGAAAGTATCTATGATAGATAAGTCCGGTCAATCAGTTATTCTCCAGATCGAGGAAACCACTCTCGATATGATCACTTGCAAGTACGACCTGAAAGACACCTTGCATTGAGTGGGAGATAGTAATAGGGCAAGAGAATTGGTGACGCAGACTTGTCGAGGACAAGTGGGAGATTGTTGGAATATGTGTCCTCCGACAATAATGCGATCACGACTGTTGATCATGATGATCACATGTTTAATCTCATTATAAAGAATACAATTGGGAAGTAATGTTGTTACTGTCAACTGGTCAACATATATCGGTAATGATTGGCTGACTAGAGTTTGACATTACTGTCGTATGACGGTGGTGATCAGTTGACCCCCTAGGTCATACCTATAGGGCAACACTCTTAATTGATTATTTAATTAATCGCATAACGTTACGAGTTAATTAAATTACTTGAAAATTGACGGACGATTTTGGAAGTATAATTTACGTATCAAATTGAAATGTGATTAAATGAGATACGATGCGAGTAATTGAATTGTATCATTACTCGGATGAAATTATTGTTTACAGAAACAATTAAATTTGAATGAATTATTATAAATACGATTTATAATTGGTAAAATATTTTGGCACAAGTAATTATGAAATTACTAAGTCGATTTTTGTATGTGACGTATTTTTATTAATACGTTGATTTTAATATGTTAAAATACATAACAAATTTATGTGACATGTGACATGTGACATATTGACAATTGACAAAAATAATATGGAATCCATATTAACTAAAGTGCCGAAAATGGAGGAGTATTAGGCTTAATATTGTGTTTATATTATAAGTGGTAAACATAATGATTAAAAAGCAAGAGTAGCCATGCAACCCTATCAAACATTGTGAAGACAAATGTGTGCATGCATTGGCTCCCCAAAATCCCTCCTCTTACCCGGTTTTGAGAAGACAAAAACCATCATGGTTTTTCTATAATTTTTACCTAATAATATACAAAATGTTGTAGATTATTATTCATTCATTCTATCATTCAAAATATAATTCTAGAGAGAATAATAATCCTCCTCTTCTTCTCTCTTCAAAACCAAAAATAATTAAGTGTTTATATTATTTTTGGGTCATTTTTCTACTACATTAATATTATACTAGTTCATGTAATATTAATTAAATTAAGGTTAAGCTTTGGGTATTAATCCTAAGGAGAGATCCTACACTTGGATCTTGTTCTTCCATCTTAGGAAAGCTCAAGAACAAAAGAAAAGGAGATTTCTTTTGTGCCCAATAAAACCGAAATCACCAATGTAAGAACATGATTTCTCCTCTATTTTATCATATTGTTTGCATGCATAAAATCCGTATTTAATTTTATGACAAATTAATTAAGACATATATGAGTATGTTAGTATGTATAAAGATCTACATTTCCTTCAGTAATAGTCCTTAGAAGTGCGTACCAAAGTTACCTTGGGTTGTGAGTTATGTGTGGTACTCGATAGAGTAGAGGCTACTCGATCGAGTAGCTTGGATACTCGATCGAGTAGGGGACACTCGATCGAGTATGTGGGCCACTCGATCGAGTAACGGGTTTTTAGCAAGGGTTAATAATCGCGTTTTGTTAAGTCCGCAAATCATTACCGCCTCATTCCTTCAGATCCTTAGGTCGCCTCTTTCCCTTCCCTTCACCATATAACCTCCATGGAAGCCTTTGAAGGTTCTTGTGCCTTAGGAGGGCATAGCTTGAGTCGGGTAGCGGTCTTTTGTCAGGTTTCTTCTTGTAGGTATATCGTCATCATCATCCGTATCCTTGTCTTTGCAATTAGGGTTTGCTTGGTAGTGATAGATGATTGTGTTGTGGATATAGGTGTGCTTGATTGCTGGATATTTCGTATGTTGGCATGGAGTGGTTGCAGTTGCTTAAAGGTAGGTTCGCCTACTCAGTTTCTGTGGATAGTCTAGTGTGTCGGTTGTTGTGTCGTGGTTATTGTATTGTGGTTGTGTTTGTGTGGCAGCGTATATACGATAGTCGGTTGGTGTATACAGTTTGTTGGTTGTTGTTGTATTGCAGCTGTCTGTGATTGTTTGTCTCTGGTTCTCAAGGTGCGTCCTCGGCTGAGTGGAGTCACTTGCGGGAGTGGCTTCACGTCCTAGTTTCGCCCTCCGTGGAACCCGCCACGGGAGGGGATGTGCACATTAATAGGACAGGGTTATCGCTCGGTATGATGAGCGGGGATTTGGTGGGTACGGCTGCGGTCCCCCACTGGCAGGGCTGGTCCAGTGGACAGTCGGTGACGGAGATTGATTGGAGTGGGTATGATTGTGTGTGTGACTGATTGTGTTGTGTTGTGTTGATAGATGTTGTTGGTTTGTCCTGTCTTATCTCAGTACTGACCTTGTGTGGTTGTCTTATTGTTTCTATGTGTCTGCCGTGATCCCTTATGGTGAGCAGTCGGTCTTAGCAGGTGTGGATGTTGTTGATAGCTGGAGTCCTGGCGGGAAGAGTTCTCACGAGTTTCGATATAGATAGTGTGTAGCTCACGAATTGTATCTTTATTCTGTTAAGTTGGTTGTAACGCTTGTAAAATAACTATAATTGTTCTTTTATCGACTTTTGATGATTACTTACCTCGGGCAACCGAGATGGTAACGCCCTTATATGCTAAGGAAGGCCTAGTTAAGGCTCCTCTGAATATGGGGGTGTTACATAGGTACTATTTAAAAATTTTCAACTTAAACTTTATTGAACTATAGTAAGTTGTTTGATGATATGGAAAATAAGTGAATACATCGATTAATATTGAAAGATTAAACGAGTATTGAAAGATAAGTTTGCTAAAGTCTGAAGATAACAATGGTTCTGACTGTTGCTATTCGTCTCAGCGTATGAAGTACAGGCTACAGACAGAATGTGACAGTATGTGGAACTGTTACTCAAGAGTTAATCAAAGAATAAAACTAACCAATATAAAAGCAGCGGAATAAAGAACAAATGAAGATCAAACACGAGATTTTTGAATTGGTTCGGCAAGAACTCAAGTGCCTACGTCCAATCTACTTTTTATTGATTAATTTTAGTGATCTACTCCAACTACTGAAAAACCCGTACAATAAAAAGAGCAACAACCTACTTCGGTTGTGACACAAGTTCAAGAACTACTCCGTCCTAGAACAAGGTAACTCGCAACCTACTCCGGTTGCCAAAGAGTCAAAGGACTACTCCATCCTAAACTCTACACACTAACTTAGAACGTTTTATGGATCAAGTTTCCACGGACTTATTCTTAACAAGAATTGATATGGACAACTTTACAAGATCAAACGGTTCATAAGTGAGAGAGTTTAGTACTTTAAAGCAACAGTGGCTATGATTGTAACACTTGAAGACTTTTGAAAGTTTTGCAAAACAATGACACGGTTTTAAACTTTGAAAACAATTTTTGCAAACTTGATTAATTTCTCAGAAAAAGTCTTGAGGAAATGTTGAGATGAGGCACTCCTTTTATAGAGAGGGCAAACAAGGTGGTTGATTTAGGGTTTTGAAATTCAATGGTCATCACATGTGGTGAAGACCAACTCTTCCCCAAACTTGCACAAAAGAAGGTACTCTTTGAAAAATCAAAACAAGAAAAGAAGGCTTGTAATTATCCAAAAGAAGCCTTTGGTTTTTCAGAAAACAAAGAGTGGAAAACAAGTCGCATATGAAAAGCTTTCACAAAAATGGCAAAAGGCAATCCTTGTTTTACAAAAGACCAAGGAGTCAAATTGGCACAAAGAGGAAACAATTTGAATTGATAATTAGCTAAACCTTTCTTCTAGAAACTCAAATCCTTAGAAAGAAATCTGAAAGACATTATTTAAATCCAAGTCATTTTTAGAAAAACAAAAAGGTTTTTTTTGAAATGTAAAAATGAATTTCAAGTGTTACGGACTATGGTGACAGTCCAGGCTATTGTTACTTGTAAGGGTAACAGTAGTCTTAACTGTTTCTATTGCTTTTAAATACTTTACTCCCTAACTTGTACATTAGATGACACAAATGACTCTATACTTTGGGTGATCAACAATTCAACACATCTTAATCCAAGCTTGATTTGATCATAAAACCTGAAAAGTTAAACTAAGAGAACACACATTAAATGGGCATGTTATCATCAATCAAAGGAACCCAACACCCATGTTCTGACTACACACTGAAGTGTGTAGCCCTGTCAAAGCACCCATCGCAACAGGTACTCCTCGCCGCCAGTGGGGAACCGCAGCCGTTCCCACTTAAGCCCCGCTCATCTCCATCGAGCGTTAAACCTATGTTCATTAATGTGCACATCTCCTCTATGGCAGGTTCCACAGAGGGCGAATCAAGGGCGTGAAGCCACTCCCGCAAGTGACTCCACTCAGCCAGGGACGTACCCCGAAGATCACAGACAGTTACACAGCAATCACCTCAAACAAACAACAATTACCAACAACCAACGCCAAGACGATAAAAGAATCAACAACAATCACCAACAATGCGATGTAACCAATACTGAGTAGGGAAGCCCTACCTGGAAAAGAAATCACCACAGACCGTCACAGCAGCTAATCAATACCGTTCCTCTACAAATCCTCCTCCTATAACACATATACATACAATTACCCTCTAATCACATAATACTCCCAAAAGCCCAATCTACCCAATTAGGCTTTTAAAGAAAATCAAGGAGACAATATAAAAACTATACAAGGATCTTACCCTCGACACGACGAACTCAACGGTATAAGGAACGAGACGATCCGACGAACCTAGCTTTGGGATTTGCCAATAACGCGAAGAATGAGAACGACGTAACTCTTTTTCTCTTTTGAAAGGTTTTAGAAAAGTAAAAACTGATTAAGAAAGATGGAGGGAGCCTTTTTATATTAATCTCGCGTTGTTAACAAAACCCGACTAAAACAATCCGTAAAACACACTTACTCGATCGAGTAAGTCAGTTACTCGATCGAGTGACCCTTACTCGATCGAGTGCCACACTTAGTCGATCGAGTACCCATCAGACAGAACACTGTTTCATAAAACAACTTACTTACTCGATAGAGTAAGTCCCACTCGATAGAGTACCCATAGACATAGAAAACCGTAGTATTACATGTATTGCCAAGGTAGTAGTGTTCTCGGCCTCTTGACCAATCTGTTGTACCTTACACCCTTTAATGACATCCTCCATCATCTTCAATTCTTCTTCGGAAGGCTTGCCTCCAGAATTCATCTTTAGTATCACGGATGCCAATAACTGAACCTGCATGCCAAGAATGTAATGTTTCAGCAATTTGTTTAAAACAATAACATGTGAACTTAAATGGAAATAATAGAATAAATGGTACCATGTCAGCCTTCTCAGCCTTAGCCTTCCTTTTCTTCTTTTTCGGGGCAGTTGTCCCATAATATTTCATGACTCCAACCTGTAACGGAATGCCCCTCAATCGACCTGGATGTTCGGGTCGACCGATCGCTCTAGCAAGAACGTTATCACGACCATTGGGAGTGAATTTCCCTTCTTCTACCTCCTTCAATACCTTCTCCTATAATATATTAAATAAACTTCAAATTATATTTGTGACTAAAATAATAAAGTTAGTAATGAACTCGTCTTAATAAAATAATGCTTACTATGTTGGCCAACACTTCCTGATCATATTTGTCACACGGCCGAGATCCTTTAGGTGTGTGCCCTTCTTTATAAGTTACATGCCGATTCAAGTCGGTCAATCCCTTTGCCACCTACACATTAACATGGTAACGATTATATATATAAATGTGTATCAAGTCTAAGTGTGATTAAAAAAATCAAATAAACAGGGGATAATGCATGCTACTTACGAGGTTGTCTTCTATCAATCTGTAACCGCCTCGAGAACCATACCATTTCCCCTTCTTGCATGAAATGTTAGCACGATTTCTTTTGCTAACGGCCTTCAAATTATATAAAAGCGCAAGTAGATGAGATAATAAAAAGATTATAGAGAACTCATTAATTAAAAAAATGATAGGTAAATCATTAAAAGGCGAGGATATTTAACCTCAAACTTCTCACTAGTTCGAATAGTTTTGAAAAGATCCCATTGTTGCTGAGTGATGGTGGGACACTTGTTTTCCGGTGGGCTCTTACGCATCTCCCCCGTCTCCTTGTCCACATACAACCAATACTTACCAACGTCACACTTTCACTGCCTTAAGACACTCCCTGCCTTCTGTATTAAATACTTATCATAGCATTCAGTAATATCAAAGGCTTCCTTTATACGATCCAAGAATAACTGCGCCAATTTTGGATTCAAATTCCTAATTTCATCTAAATGGATAGGCACAAACTGTCTTGTGCAACATCCAATCCAAGTGGATAAATGCTTCGCATTTGGACCAGTAGGGAAACCCTTCGCGTTCCATGTTATTTTAAGCGGCCGTTTAGCCGCTATAGCTGCAAGGGGTGCATGGCACTTCGTAGCACCCCTCTCACCAGGCTTATTATCCCCAGGCTTATTATTCTTTTGACTTCTTTTCCGTTTTTCACCCATGATAATCCTAAAACCCTAAATATGAATGAAATAGGAAATGAACAACAACGACATGCAGAGTATTATGTAAAACCCTAAAGAGGAATGAAAATTTAAAACAACAGTTTGAGCTTCTAAAATCCTAAATCCCTAATAAGAGGAATGAAGTAGATGATGCGGGATGATAAAGATAACAAAGAAGACGAAAAACAAACAGATGAAAAAAAAAATGATCTTAAAACCCTAATGACGAAACACAAAAGTGAACATACCTGATGGTGATGATGATAAAGAGAACGAGCAGGATGATAAGGGAAGGCAACAGAATCTGGGCATCGGAAACTGGGCGATGGCCGGCAACGAGAATGTAGAAAGTGGGGGAGAGAGAATAAACTCAGGATACCAACGGTTGAACTGATGTTGCATGTGTTTGAGCTGTGTTTGTGTGGTATGCTGTATACCTGTATGTGTTTGTAAATTAGTTTTTTATTAAGACAAACTATTGACAACGGGTCCTTAAAACAAAACTAATGTGATATGTTAATAACAACGGGTAAATAAAAGTCAACCGTTGTCATAACTTTATTACAACGGTTAAAATATACCCGTTGTAATATATTTTCACCCAATTTGCGCCAAAATGAAATATGTCTAAAAAAGCAATGACAACGGGTAGAAGTACTACACCCGTTGTTGAAAGTAATAACAACGGGTAATGTCAAAATAACCGTTGTTGAAAGTAATAACAACGGGTAATGTCAATATAACCGTTGTTGAAAGTAATAACAACGGGTAATGTCAATATAACCGTTGTTATTGTTTAACACTTTTTTTTTTTAAATTATTGTAATTGCATTACAGTCCAAACCTGTAACAATACAACAGCATAACAACTGTAACAAGCAGAAGCACTATATACTGCAACATTAATCAAAAATTTCAACAACAACATCCACATCTAATAATAAGATCAAGAAAATAAGACAACAACACCAGCATGCATGCATACTGCATATCTACAGGATTTACCATGCCATGCAAATTTGGGAATCTTTAACAATGACTAGACCTGTCAAACGGGTCGGGCGGGTCGGGTCCCGGGTCGGGTCATACGGGTCGGGTCATACGGGTCACGGGTCAGGTTAGGGTCAGAATACGGGTCAAGAAATAATTTTTAACGCCTTTTTTAAACGATTTTTTTAATTTAAAAAATATTTTTAAAAAAATTAAATATATTTTAAATTATTATTTTAGTCATATTCATCATATACAATAACTATATTGATATAATTATTAAAATAAAGTTTTTTCAATAATTAATTTATTATTAAATATTATAAAAGTTATATAAAATTGACTTTTTAGTTGAATTTTTAATTTTAAGTAATAAAAAAATAATTTTTTAACTATATTTTCAAATATAATATATAAATAATAATATTTTTAATAAAATTCATGATTTTCCCTTGACCCAACGGGTCGACCCGTTCGGGTCGGGTCTCGAACCTAAAATAACGGGTCATTTCGGGTTCGGGTCAAACGGGTCGCGGGTCGAGAAAACCCGGTTTGTAACCTTAAGAAAACGGGTCGGGTCGGGACGAATTTTGACAGGTCTAACAATGACCATTGCTTCTATTGGCTTTTTAAAGCTACCAAAAACTAAAGACAACATACATACACTCCAGCAACACATCTCAAACTTGCTATAAATTCAGAAAAGAGGCATCCCATTAGCTCCCCACAACTCACAAATAAACCATCAAATTACTGGTCTGAAAATGACTCAAAATGTTGGTCGTCCATATCACTGTGTCCTGATGAATGCCCCAGGCCACATAGATATAGACAATGGAAAATTTGCTGCCAAAAGCTTTTATCCTTTGAGGAATAAGCTTATTAAGTTGGGATACTCGGTCAGCAAAGTTAAGCCACAATGGGGGCCATGGGGATTCAAATGGAGTCTACTCATTCAGTTTGGAACATCACCTGCACATGCAGAATCAACATTTAAGCTTGACATGATGTTTCAACTAAGAGGCCATGGCAGGAACGGCTGGAATGCTCCGAATAGATCAACCCTCGAACCATACCTCTGAGTAACCACAGACTCGGATGCCGAGCTTCTGAAGAATATCGTGGACTATATCCAAGTGCCGTATGCGACCATCTTTGATAGGCAGCGGTCGGCCATGTTAGAAAGCATCGATGCCTACAACCAGGTTGTGGCTGTTTTCCAAGCAATGTACCCCTAAAACCCCTACAAAATGTGTCTGTGTCTGTGGCTGAAACTTCCAAGCAACGTCGTGTGTTATTTGTTGAGTGACAAACTTTGTGTGTCTGTATCCGCCTATCATAAGCAGTGTCGTGGGCCTGTATGAAAAGGCAACTTAAATAAAGGTAATGTGTAACCCTGTGGTGTTGTAAGATTTCCAGTACTGTTGTATAAGTAGCGTCGAGAGTATCAGTGCTTTACGTTTGTATTAAATATGCAGTTCCTAAATGCAAATCTATTCAGTGGAGATAATTATTTAAAAAAAAAACTAAAAGGAAGATATATATATATATATATATATATTTAAAATATAAAAATAAAAACAAAAGCTAATAACTTACATTATAAACCATCTCAGAATCGGAGACGTTTCTTGGATGTCATAGTTTCTTCGTTAACCCAAATACCTTCACCATGGTCATCACGCATATAGATGCTTTCAGTGTCCTCATGATCAGTGTCAACATCGTCTAAATAAGATACAGTGGTAGAGTGATCCATTCCCTAAAAAACGACATCCTGATCATCATCACCATTATCGGATGGACTACTCCTTCTACTCCTTATAGACAGTACAACAGACCACTTCTTATCCATAGGATCGGTGACATAGAACACTTGTTTAGCTTGGGATGCCATTATGAAAGGATCATCCTTATTATTGCCAACCTTACCCAGATTGACCAACGTAAATCCCATCTTATCCTTTCGGACACAATGGATGTTGTTATCAACCCCGTTACATCGAAACAAAGGCATTGTGAAATCAATGTAATCTAATACCAATATTTCTTGAATAACACCATAATAAAGGCATTTTCCCCAAATAAGATTTTTATCTTTTGAAGTAGCAAAGTGCATTGCCTCAAATTCAGAACTCACACCACTATTTTGCATTGTGCTCAACTCATCTTGCTCACGGGTGTAAAAAGTATATCCATTAATGGCAAAAACTGATGTAAAAGGTAACCCTGGCATTTGGACCTAAACCAAGACGTAGTAACCTAGGAGAGATGTCATCACCAGTTTGATTCGTACACTCTAAAACAATATTCGTAAACCACTCTCCAAACGTCTTCGTATGCTCGTTTGCAATCCACTTCCCGCTCTTGTTTCGGTGATCGTATTTGAGCTCATCTTTATGTTGTTGAATATAAGGTTGAACCTCATGTTCGTTGTTTAGCACATACGTATGTGCTAAATGCAACATTTCACGTGTCACAATTTTTTCAACCCGGCCCCTAATACCTTTTCCGATCATCCAGTCACTTTGACGATTCTTAGGAACGCCAATCAACTCCTCAGGGGAGAGATGAGCAAAACAATATGAAAGAGCTTCGTCTAAAATAGCGCATTCAGCAATACAACCTTCCGGACGATACCGATTAGATGTATAGTCCTTGTAGACTTTCATCAATCTTTCGAAAGGATACTGGTATCTCAAGTACACGGGCCCAAGGTACAAATTCTCCCTAACCAAGTGAATTGTCAGATGAATCATGATAGTGAAGAAAGAGGGTAGAAAATACATTTCCAACTGACAAAGAGAGGTTACAACGAGGTCCTGCAATAAATCCGCGTCATCAGGATCCGATGACTTTCTCGCATATGGACTGGAAGAAGAGACAGAATCTAGTTATAGCATATCTTACCTTTTCAGGTAAAATGGAACGAATAGCCACGGGTAGTAATTGTTGCATCAAAGTGTGACAATCATGTGAATTTAACCCGGTGATTTTTAGGTCTTGCATCGACACTAGGCTTTTGATGTTCGACGAATAACCATGTGGCACTTTAATTCCATTCAAGCATGCACAGAACTCTTTTTTCTCATTCCGTGAAAGAGTATAAGCTGCTGGCGGTAAAAATGTACGATTACCTCTCTTATGTGGTGTCAACTCTAACCTAATACCCATCATTTTCATATATTCCCTAGCTGCAGCGTTATCCTTTGTTTTACCGGGAACATTCAGAAGGGTATTGATAATATAATCACAAACGTTTTTCTCAATGTGCATGAAATCGAGGCAATGCCTGACCTCCAGGTCAGGCCAATATGGAAGTTTATCAAAAAATATGGATATTTTCTTATACCCACGAGTAGACAATTTAGAGCCACTCTTCTTCCCATAATCTATCTCAATATGCTTTACTTTCTGATAAACTTCATGCCCACTCAAAATTCTAGGAGGTTGACGAAGTTCTTGTCTTCCATTGAATGCTTTCTGCATCTTGCGATAACAATGGTCATGATACAAGAACCTCCTATTTCCCATATACACATACTTACGAGAATACTTCAAGTATTCAGACTCGATATCCTCCCCCACACAATGGATAAGCCTCTTTCCCATGAACTGTGTGCCCAGAAAGGTCGCCATAAGCCAGATAGTCAGATATTGTACACAATAACATCGCTCTCAAATTGAAAGTTTCGTTCTTATATGCATCAAATAATTCTATCCCATTATCCCACAACATTCGCAAATCATCTAGAAGAGGTTCCAAATAGACATCTATATCATTTCCAGGTTGTTTAGGGCTGGAAATTAACAACGACAACATCAAATACTTTCTTTTCATGCACACATATGGAGGTAAGTTATAAATAGCCAACACTAGTGGCCAAGTACTATGTTGGCTACTCATGTTTCCGTGTGGGTTTATTCCTTCAGTGGACAGTGCTAGACGTAAGTTTCTAGGTTCATTGCCGAACTGGGGATACTTAGCGTCGAACGATTACCATTGCATACCATCTGCCGGGTGTCTTAGCTTTCCATCATTTATTCTTCTAATTTCATGCCAAGTTAACATTTTTGAATCATCGGGATTCGCATAAATCCTTATGAATCTTGGTATCACTGGAAAATACCACAACACCTTAGCCGGGATCCCTTCCTTATCCTTATAACGCCACTCCAAACATTTACGGGCAATTGGTTAAGTTTTGATATAATTTCCGATACAATATGCAATCATTTGGACATGCATGTATTTTCTCATATTTCATACCCACTCCTCTTATTAGTTTTTTCGCCTCATATGTCTTAACAGGTAGAACATTACCATCTGGAAGCAATTCCTTTATCAAGGCTAAAAAACTAGTGAAACACGTGTCACTCACCCCATTTGCCCCCTTGATATTATCCAACTTCACCACAGCCGACATTTTTGTGAACTTACAACCAGGATACAGAGGTGCTTCAGACTCACACAACTTCTCATACATGTTGTTAAGGTCATCCCAATTAATAGTGTCATCACCTACATCTTCAAAAGCATTCAACTCATCATCATTCTCTTCATTATCTATAGACCCAACATTCAACTTCTCTGCTTCCAACTCTTCCAACTCAAAAAACTCGGCAAACTCAGGATCATCAGTTAGCCTTTCGTGTACCTCACCATCATCTTCTTCAGAGCTATTATCGTCCTCTAATGGTTCCCCATGAAAAATCCAACGTGTATAGGATCGACTAAATCTCCACTTTTCTAGGTGTATTTTAACGTCCGGAAAAGCCATATACCTAATATTACCACATCTTTCACAAGGACATGGAATACTAGAAGAACCTTCCAAATTGTTCGAAACGACTTCATAAAATTCAGCTAAACCATCCTTATAGTTGGGGTCACTCATATTTGCAGCAATCATCCAAGTTCGAGTCATTTTTCTACATTCGTAATATATAGGAAACTAATTCAGAAAATCCAATAATAGGCAAACAAATAAATGAAATTCAGGAAATCAATTAAGCTAAATTATCAACAAATTAGATAATAACCCAACAAATTCACAAATTTAAAAATAATCGACATTCATAGGCTAGGAAATTTAACAATCCTATATCTATATATAGCTTGAAAATCTTAATAAGAAATAGTTAATAAGCTAAGAAACATATATACCTGATTGATAAACAAGATGAGGGAGGGAAGACGGTGACAACAGTGACGGAGATGAAGACAGAGAGAGACGATCAGGGAGGAATGGAGGATGATATTTGTGTAGCAGTATTAGCTTGTGTATGTGTTTTGTAGCGTATAGCAGAATAAAGCAATCTGTTGTTCTTTAGATCTTCATAACTTTAATAACAACGGTTATTGAGTCTACAACCGTTGTTAAAACCTAATAACAACGGGTTATAACATAATCGTTGTAATTACTTTTCACTAATTTTGCGCCAAATTATTAACAACGGTTATAATGTATTACAGAGTAAACTGTTGTTATTAGTTTTTATATTAACAACAGTTGTGCAAGTTTGACCCGTTGTTAAAACCAATAACAACGGTTCACAACACATAACCGTTGTAATTAAGTTTAGTAAAATTCGCGCCATCCATTCTACAACGTCTTATGGTGATTTTCGTGAATAAGCGTTGTTAAAGGGCCGTTGTAGTTGCCTGGATTTGTAGTAGTGAGATAAGAGTAATTAATTAGTTATAATTACAAGATGTTGTAGATTATATTAGCTAGACTTAAAGTGACCCATTTTATATACATGTAATTGTGAATTACTTGTTAATTTGTCAAATGTAATCTTTTAATATATAATGATATTTAATTAGTTAAATATGCATTTATATTGCTAATGACATGTTACATGTCACATGTCATAACATATTACAAATGATAAAATTACAAAGATAATATGAAGTCCATTTTAGTCGGAAAACCGGTTTTATAGTCTTATAAAAGGGGTTTAGTGGTTGTTGTTTTAAACACCATGATTACCTATACCTACTAGGACCTACCCTAAGCTTTTGGGTAAGATAAAAAGCATTTGGGTAAGATAAAAAGCATGAGCATGCTCCCTTTTGTGAAGGAAAAACCGTGTCCTCCCTTTTATTATGAGAAGTAGTTCTCATTTTCATTATGACAAGTCTTATGCTCATCTTTTATCTCTAAATTTTGATCTCACACATAAAATTGTTTTATGCATAATTTGTTCCAAAATCTCTAATATTATTCTATCTTACTAGAAGTAGTAAATCATAATATTAGTTGTATTATTTAAGGTCCCTTATACTAATTTCTAGTATAAAAATTAGTATAGGTATTAAGAGTGATTATCTTGGTACAATTCCTTGAGGAGTAGATCCTACCATTGGGTCTAAATTCATCCTTGGAGGACTCGTATTTTTACGAAGATTAATTTGGTAGGAGACCAATTAGTATAACCATTTGGCCCTCAATGTAAGATTAATCGATTTCTTCTTATTTTGTATGTTATTGTTATGCATGCATAAAATCTATTTAGTTTATGACTAAACTAAGTTTATTAAGTTATTAGATGTGTCTAATAAAAGGTTAATGAATCTTACATCATAAGTTGTTTCAGTTACCCTAACAACTTTTTTTTTTTCACAAAAATGGATAAGATTGTCAAATTTTATCTATTCTAGCTCATAAGTTTTTTTAGTTAAAGTGTCGATTTTATTGGTAAGATTGTCAAATTTTATCTATTCTAGCTCATAATACTACACCTTAGCAATTATAATTGTAAGAGATAAAAAGGACATTTAAATTTTAATTGTTTAATACTCCTTCTATATCAGACCAATGGTAACATGGTAAAAAATGAGTTTTTTAAGAAAAAAGGGTAAAAGCAGGTGTAAAGAGGGAAAAAATAGGCAGGGTATGTAATTGTGGGTTTAATTGTGGATTGATAGGTGGGGTATGTAATGACATTTTGTGTAATCTATACAATCTTATTAAAAGGCTACTTGAAACATCAATTTTAATGCCACGTAGACAATGTCACGTAGACACCGATAAATGTCACCTAACTTTTTCATAATGTCCACATCATCTCCTACACATATTGATATACTATAAGCTCTATATTTGTGATTGATTATTTGGTTATTTTAGAGCTTTTATTTTTCATTTATATTCTTTGTGAGAGTATTTAAATTAATGTAAGAAAAAGGGACGGGGTGAGTATATAAATCTATATAATATAGTTAAAAAACTACCTAAAGCATCAAATTTTATTCCATGTGTCATTCTTACAACTAATTTATATATTTAGTCTTTGAATTATAATAAATAAACATAATAATAATAAAAGACTTTGAAGTATACTTGACATCTTAAGAAAATTAGATTGTTTAGGTAGTAATCTATATAATCTATATCTATATCTATATTATAACATAAAAAGCCTAAATTGAGTAGTTAGTAGAATGAAACATGGAGCGCAACATTTACATGTTAGATCAATTTTTTATTTTATATTTAAAAAAAATAGAAAATGAAAAGGCAAAGTAGTAATCAATAGACTAATTATTCATCTTATTTAAACACTTTTATTTACCATGCATTATTCTACATAATCATAATTTAGTGCTAATCTTTTTATATTCTACCGTTATGGAAAATTTCATCTATAAAATAAAATAAATGGATAAATATTCTAGTATATTCCTAGCAAAACAATTAATGAAAAATTAACGAAAAGTAACATAAAAAGCCTAGATTGAGTAGTTACTAGAATAACACGTGACGAGTTACATTTACATGTTTAATCAATTTTTTATTTTTTATTTAAAAAAAAAAGTAAACATAGAAAATGAAAAGGCAAAGTACTAATCAATAGACAAATTACTCATCCTATTTAAACACTTTCATTTATCATGCATTATTCCACTTAATAATCATAATTTAGTGTTAATCTTTTTATATTCTACCGTTATGAAAACATTTCACCTATAAAAGAAAAAAAATTGATAAAAATTCTAACACATTCCTAGCAAAAACAAATTAATGAAATTTTTTGTTTATTTTCACCTAATTATATTATTTGATTTATTTTTCAACAATTCTCATACCTTTACTTTGTGGTGTGTAGGAATCAAATGGATAAGAAATGAAGAGATAAGAGAGAAGTAGAAGAAAAGTGGAGAATTCAACAAGTATTTGTATTATATAGTTTGTTTTATGCATTGACGAATGTATATAAAAACACTTGACATCATCGACGTTTGAATATAATTATCAGCGAATGGTGGTCAAACTTTGGTGAAAAAAATCATCAGCGAATTACTGACGTCAGTAACCCGCGTTTTCGTGGTAATATAACTTAACTAAATTGTAAATTTAGTTTTTTTAATCTCTTTTTAATAATGATAGATTGTTTTGCGGATGTTTTTAATTTATTCATCATTATTAATGTGTAATAAATTTATTAAGATTGATATTAACAACAAATTACAAATATGACTAAGGCAAGATAGTGTAAATATAGTATTCTCTATATATTTAATTAAGTTGGTTAGATGGGTAAATCTCTATTTCCTTATGATTTGAATAATGATTTGAATACTAATGAGATGAGATAGGATACATATGATTTTGTTGTCTTATTGTTGCTTTGATGATAAGATGGCAAAAGTACATTGTATATATCGATTTGTGATAATCTGTTTATATTCATTCTCTTAGTATCATCACTTACATTTTATCCCAAAACAACATAATATTAATGAGTAGAATATTTTTTTTACTTTTAATTTTCAATGTGAGAATGAATGTTTTATCTATTTACCCACCTTATTTAAATTACTTTTATTTGATTAAACGTTACAATAGAGAAAATGAGTGAAGAATATTTTAAGTCTTAAATATCGTCATTATTTCCAAACTAAAAAAAAAAGAGATATACAAACTGTGTTTAATACTACTTATAATTTTTTAATTAATACGGAGGACATCATTTTAATAAAGTTGACTGACAAAAATATCAAATTTGATGTTGAACAAAAATGATATCATTTGGTTACAAAAGTATTGAGAATGAGAATAACAAAGAAAAATAGGTTACAACATAAAAAAAACATAAAAAAAAAAAAAAAACAATACTAAAGAATGACGTAAAATCGTAAATAACTGGATATCAAGCTATTACAAAAAGTAGTAAAAAAAATTACGCCAACAAACTAATGAAAAGTTAGAGCTTAACTCTTTCACTTTCATAATAGGTTATTGTAACACCCCCGTACGCCAGAATGCCTTACCAAGGACCATCCCAGTGCATGATGGTGTCACCATCTCGGTTTCCCGAGGAGGTAGATCAAATTAGACAATAAAAGAACAATTATAAATATTAATATATCTTATACAATACAACTCAATACAACGTCTTTATAATAAAGGTACAACCGTACACTCATGACACTGCCTCTCTAGACCGGTAGCGTGATGACTCGATCCCTCCAATCCTATCAGCCGCAATCAACATTACCTGCTAATACACTGCTCACCATCCCCGAATGGATCACCGCAGGTTTTACAAAACAACAACAACAACGGGGTCAGTACTGACTAATCAAACGTAAGACAGAAATAACAATGTAAACAACTGATCATCCTCTATCCCGGTCTCACGACTTCGCACAGTAACCGACTACACCCCGAAGGGTGTAGCCCTGCCAGATTACCCATCGCAACAGATAATCCTCACCGCCAGTGGGTGACCGCAGCCCATCCCACCTAGTCCAGCTCATCAACGAGCGACTAACAATCCCTGTCCCTTAATGTGCACATCCCCTCCCGTGGCGGGTTCCACGGAGGGCGAACTAGGGTGTGAAGTCACTCCCGCAAGTGACTCCACCACCATCACAACACACACAGCCTCACAGCTGTCACAACACCACAATCGTCACAACACAACCACACCAACACCGCTACACCAATACTCCGATAATCAGCAGATAACAATCATACACAGTACAATCACAATCTTAAATCAATTAACAGTAAACTGAGTAGGGAAACCCTACCTTGTCGCTAAGCATGTAAGACCTTCATACACAGCCACGCACGACTCCAATAAGCATCCTAACCATGATAACCATCTCCTATTACACAACTATACTCAAAGAATCACTCAAATGAACATAAGGCAGAAACTTACCTAACATTACGCATCGACGGTGACATAGACGACCACCACCCCCGCCATCCTTCCTCAGCGAATCCCGACATTCCCATGGTGGAGGTTTAGGCTAATTTCATTAAAGTGTGAAGATATGGGGTGATAGGGGAGAGAGATAGGCTAGGGTTAGAGAAAGAGAAACTGTCGAAGAAATGAGAAAATGAAATGAATCTCGCGAACTTGCGTTTATATTAACGTGTCGACAGCAGCCATACTCGGTCGAGTACAGGAGTACTCGGCCGAGTAGGCTCTACTCGGTCGAGTATGGGTGATACTCGGTCGAGTAGCCTCAGCTAGGTCGAGCAAGTAGTCCTTGAACCTCATGTTACAAGCCTGATCCCTCACCCATTCATCCCTAAGGTCTGTTTGGTCAACAGTATCGGTCAACAACGTTCTTAAATATCCTGGGTGTTACAATCTTCCCCCCTTAAAAAGAACTTCGTCCCCGAAGTTCAGCCCGCACGACACCCTCCTCAGGTTTACGTACCGTGACACTAACCACCTACACCAAGGTGTACCAACTCAACCATGCTGACATTATCGTCATACCACATTACTTCGAACAATAACCACCTATCACAGCTACTCCTCCAAACAATACTAATCACCAACTTTCACATATACATACGGAAACTAACGAATTCATATGCATTCTTTTGCCAAAAGCGACACAACTACTATTAACCATACACACATGTGAAGCAATACTCAGAACAGCACTCAACCATACAGATATACCAATATACAAATGCAAACCATACACAAATGCGAGCCACCACATTCTGTACGCTTATATCAATTATCATAAATTGAATTGAGACACCCGTGTACAGTATAACCTTCATATTACTTGAATACAACATGGATACAGCTTAAAGGAAACATGAATGTAATTCCGAAAAACATGAATGTAATTCCGAATGCTAACATGCCTAACATACATGTGATTCCAAAAAAATCATAGATATAATTAAATACATATCTCACATAATTAAATACTTAGTTCCACGACATTACTCTTCCCCTCTTAAAGGAACTTCGTCCCCGAAGTTCACCACTAGCCACTTCCCGTGCCCAAAGCCAATACGTACCTCATGACGGTGACATTACTCACAGACTCTTGTAGCACAACTTACTTCATGACATTACACACTAGTGACTTATAAAGACAAAATATTTCAGCAACCAAGTAGTGTATAAAAATTAAAATATGGAATTAATGAGAAATAGCAGTCTTATGCGTAACTCGTTGAGACAATTATCACTGTAACCAAACATATATACGTATAAGACTTGCTACAGTTACAATGCTATATGGTATTGTATTATTTTTCTCCATCATTTAAGACTCGTGTATTCCTCCCCTAGACAATTAACTTCCCGTTTACCAACCAATGTTATATAACGAAACATTCATAACTTAATAGGTTATCTGCAACAAAATTTGTTGCATTGTGATTGCAGCGGGAGCTAGGGATGAGGGTCCTTCATTTTTCAAGGCAAGAAAGCATTCCATGAATTTGTGCAAGGAAATGACAAGGTTGGATGCATTTTTTTGATCAAAATGAAGCTTAGGAAACCTGAAATACTCACAACAGTCTCAGAATTTCAGGTCTAACTTCAGATGGTCATATCAGGAGTTTTACTTGCTTAAAATTCGTGTTCTTTATATGTATAAAATCTTGAAGAAGTCTACTTTCCAATGGCTTTGGAATCAGCAATATTCATCGAGCATATTTTTCACAATCAAGCTTCAAAGACTGTCACGCAGGAATGCAATTCAGTTTTCTGAAATGACCTGTCAGTGTTCAAACTTTAATAACTCAAAATCTACTGGTTATTCTTGGTTGATTCTTTTTGGAGGTGAAAGCTAACTCTCTTAGCTTTCATTTGAGCTATCATGGGTATTTTTAACTAATCTGAGTTGCAAGATATGATTTTTCAAAGTTTCTAATGCTGCAGAGGAAAACTGCTGAACATTCATTCCTGACCTGTTCTTACTCAAAGGCCTATAACTGAATATCTAGACATGATTATTGAATGATTCCAATTCGAGGAGGAAGCTAACTCGTTTAGCTTTCCATTGGTATAAGGGAGGCACCCTAGTTCATCCTGAACAGAAAGTTATGGCTCCTGCAAGGAAGGCCTGATTTCTGAATGTTACTAATTGTCTGTTTTGCATTATGTGTGCAGCAGAGGCATTATTGTCCAATTACATGGCTTGAGTGGCACGACCAGGGATGCCAAATGATCTCTAAATGATTCCAAGTATGTGAGCATCAGAAAACAAGAAAAGGAGACCCTCACATGTGATCAAAAGCAGATTACTTTTGAGGAGACACAATGAAAGTGACAGCTTGTCCTCTTCTTCTCCTTGTCTCCTCTTTTCTGTTCTCTACTGCAAGGACCAGCTTTGGGCCATATAAGAAGGTAATACAATAGCTCCTAATTGTCCTTAATAGTTGATATTCAGATCCTATCAATTTGTCCTCTTACTTAATTCAAAATCAACCCTTAGATTAAAGTAGTTTTCTATCAATGGTTAGATTTCTTCTTAGGGTTTTATTTTGCAGCATTGTAAGCTCTATATAAAGAGCCATTCTCTATTGTAATATTCAGATTATGTTGAGTTAAAATTATGAGTTTGAAAACCGAGTTTTCTACTTCTTTTCTTCTTGCTTAGTGCGGAAAACCCCTCATTACTTAGTGTTTGAGGAGGAATTTAGTTCATGCTTAGTGATCTTGAACGAGATTCCGAGTCTTGAGCCTGCTTAGTGATCTAGCTCAAGTCATATCCTTGGTTACTTGCATTGTTTTCGTGTCCATTTCAGTCACAAACACAAGCTGTTTTCGAGTCTAATTCTGTCCAGAAATCGAGTCCTAAGAGTTTTACTCCAAATTGGTTATCAGAGCTTTGGTTGAGTGTTCATCTTTCCTAACTACATCTAAAACTACAAAAACAACCCAATGAGTGAAGAGAGGTTTTCAAACCTTTGGTTTGTTTCTTGAAAAATCAGTTTTACTTAAGTTGTCATTCTGATTTTTCATGGGAAAATCAGTAGCTATTGGTGTTGTACCCAATGTTCCATGCTCAAAGAAGAAGCCTCGTGACCTTGGTTCTATTTTCAAGTCATTAGAAGCAGCTATGGTGAAGTTGCAAGCTCTAACAAAAGAGTATGAAGGTGATGTGCATACAAGGAGTGAAACAAGCACCCATGGGGTTCCAAGGGAACCAAAACCTCCTGATTTGTACCAAGGAGAACACCTCCTGCCCTATGAGTGTTCTAAGTCCTCTCCTTCCCTTAGAGGCAAAGGTAACACACCATTACTTCCTTCCTTTAATGGTGAAAACAGTAGAGCATTTGTGTCTTGGTTGTTTGATGTTGAATGTTATTTCGAGAACAAGTGTTTTTCTGATTCAAGGAAGTGTGAAATGGTTGTGTCTTGTTTAAAGGGTGTTGCTTTGTTTTGGTATAATACACTTAATCTTTCAAGGATGGTGAAAGGGAAGGGTAAACTTAGTTCTTGGTTTAAACTTGAAAGGAACATGAGACTAAAGTTTCTACCTTGCTCTACCATGAATGATTTGTGGGCTGAACTTAAGACCCTTAAACAGAACTCCTTAAGTGTTATTGAATATGCTAAGTTGTTTGAGGAGTTACACTTTGTGTGTGACATAGAAATTGATTTTGTCCAAGAGAGAATCAGATTTTATCTTGGCTTGAAATCTGAAATTGCTAGGAGAATTAACTTAGAAATGGTGCATTCATATGGTGAGTTGTTTGAGTTGGCTTTGTTTGTTGAAAGGAGTTTATCAAGGCCTAGAGCACATGAGGTCTTAGCTAAAGGGGACAGTTTAGAAGCTATAAAAACAGTTGGGAAGGAGGAGGGGCTAATCCAAAAGGATGTTGTCCCATGCTTGGTCTCTCTTGAGTCTAAAGCTAAGGATGCTCAAAGGGAAGATGTAGGTGATGCCCTTACACACCACAAGGAGGAATCAGCACCAACACACTCTATACAAGTCCTTGTTGGGAAACAAAGATGGGGCCGAACTTGTCGTTAGCTCAAACATCATCTACTTGAGTCCATTAGAGCTATCCATAAACAAGAAGTTGCAGCAACCTTTAAGCCTTAAGATGGATGGTTTCTTAAGCTCCTTTGAAGGTGATATGTGTTGGGATTCAAGCAAGGGTGAAGCAAGAAAGGAGTCTTGGGTCATTCCATACTCAAGTGCACCAAATGTAACCTCCTACACCAGCCATGGTCCTAACTTTAAAGCTTACATCTTGAAGGGGCTCGATTTGTCCAAGAACTTTGCGACAAGAGTGTAACAACACCACTCTTGCCATACACAATTCTGGTCTATGATCCGGGAGGAAGTCATGATAATCCATCTCTTGAGGTGTGCGTTGTCTTGTTGTGAAGAGGTTGAATATGACAATGTCGAGAATTTGAGGGCAAATTCTTTTGAAGAAAGGGAGTTTGCAACAAAATTTGTTGCATTGTGATTGCAGCGGGAGCTAGGGATGAGGGTCCTTCATTTTTCAAGGCAAGAAAGCATTCCATGAATTTGTGAAAGGAAATGACAAGGTTGGATGCATTTTTTTGATCAAAATGAAGCTTAGGAAACTGAAATACTCAACAACAGTCTCAGAATTTCAGGTCTAACTTCGATGATCATATCAGGAGTTTTACTTGCTTAAAATTCGTGTTCTTTATATGTATAAAATCTTGAAGAAGTCTACTTTCCAATGGCTTTGGAATCAGCAATATTCATCGAGCATATTTTTCACAATCAAGCTTCAAAGACTGTCACGCAGGAATGCAATTCAGTTTTCTGAAATGACCTGTCAGTGTTCAAACTTTAATAACTTAAAATCTACTGGTTATTCTTGGTTGATTCTTTTTGGAGGTGAAAGCTAACTCTCTTAGCTTTCATTTGAGCTATCATGGGTATTTTTAACTAATCTGAGTTGCAAGATATGATTTTTCAAAGTTTCTAATGCTGCAGAGGAAAACTGCTGAACATTCATTCCTGACCTGTTCTTACTCAAAGGCCTATAACTGAATATCTAGACATGATTATTGAATGATTCCAATTGGAGGAAGCTAACTCGCTTAGCTTTCCATTGGTATAAGGGAGGCACCCTAGTTCATCCTGAACAGAAAGTTATGGCTCCTGCAAGGAAGGCCTGATTTCGAATGTTACTAATTGTCCTTTTGCATTATGTGTGCAAAGCAGAGGCATTATTGTCCAATTACATGGCTTGAGTGGCACGTCCAGGGATGCCAAATGATCTCTAAATGATTCCAAGTATGTGAGCATCAGAAAACAAGAAAAGGAGACCCTCACATGTGATCAAAAGCAGATTACTTTTGAGGAGACACAATGAAAGTGACAGCTTGTCCTCTTCTTCTCCTTGTCTCCTCTTTTCTGTTCTCTACTGCAAGGACCAGCTTTGGGCCATATAAGAAGGCAATACAACAGCTCCTAATTGTCCTTAATAGTTGATATTCAGATCCTATCAATTTGTCCTCTTACTTAATTCAAAATCAACCCTTAGATTAAAGTAGTTTTCTATCAATGGTTAGATTTCTTCTTAGGGTTTTATTTTGCAGCATTGTAAGCTCTATATAAAGAGCCATTCTCTATTGTAATATTAAGATTATGTTGAGTTAAAATTATGAGTTTGAAAACTGAGTTTTCTACTTCTTTTCTTCTTGCTTAGTGCGGAAAACCCCTCATTACTTAGTGTTTGAGGAGGAATTTAGTTCATGCTTAGTGATCTTGAACGAGATTCCGAGTCTTGAGCCTGCTTAGTGATCTAGCTCAAGTCATATCCTTGGTTACTTGCATTGTTTTCGTGTCCATTTCAGTCACAAACACAAGCTGTTTTCGAGTCTAATTCTGTCCAGAAATCGAGTCCTAAGAGTTTTACTCCATTATCCCAACAATCATGTACCTGTTAGATAATCATAACCAATCTTAGTGTATCAACTAGAAGCATAGGGACTAACCAACTCCTCAAACAATTATTCACATAACTCATGCAATTCATATCGCTGTTATACATCAGGGTCTCTATTTCAGCTGTATTCGGCCGAGTTGAAATGTTTACTCGGTCGAGTATATACGTATACTCGGCCGAGTAAGCTCTACTCGGTCGAGTACATATGTATACTCGGCCGAGTAAGCTCTACTCGGTTGAGTAATAGCTATACTCGATCGAGTTAGGACAGGCAGTGAGCGTTTTGACGACACCACACAAAGCATTCCCCAAATAACCTGTACTCAAACCCTTCGCCACCATATTAACCACAACCAATACCTAACATAACTGAATACAACTCGTCTCCACAACATCAATAAAGTAAATAACGGCCTTATGGCCGAGTACAATCATCCAGCAATAGATAATAAATCCCGAAAGTAATATACAAAATAAAAGTACTAAATCCAACACAACGAAACAAATCCATCACAGCCAAATAAATCCAACATCAAAGAAATCAAACCAAACAGTCTAATAACATACGATCAATAACGGGGACTCTCCTCCATGTCGTCATCACCGCCGCGCTGAAGTACCGCACCGAACTCCCCGCTCCGGAAAGCTCTGCTGCCGAGTAGTCCCCTCCTAATCGATCGCAGAGTTGGCTCCCCACGGTCCCGCGAGGTAGCCATACTCAGTCTCCTCCGGAGGTCTCCAGTAACTCGGGTCAACTCTATAGCTGTGCAATACTCCCGTATCCACCCCGGTCCCCTCCACTGACAGCCGTGCTAATCGTGTCCCTATGCCCTGGTTAAGGGTCATCTCACGCAGTTGCAGAGCACCAAGGTAGAGGAGATCCGCTCAACCAATTCATGCGGCCGCATCCCGGGATCATGACGTGGGGTAGGGCGAATCGGTAAGGGTAGCAAGGATAGGATTCGGGAGTAGAGTAAAAGGGCTCGTGTACAACCGGTCTCCGCCCTAGATCGCCTCACTCCACGGCGCTCCCTAGGTGGGGGAGGTGCTCGCCGCCGTCCCTCGTACGGTGATGTGCTCGGGTAAGTCCAAGAGAATCCGTGGGTCAATCAGGTAGGACTGGGGCTCAGGTCTGGGAATGGCACAAGTCTCCCACTCAGCCAAATGATCAACAACAGAGAGATGAGCTGGGTCCGGAAGCACCATCCACATAGTTCCCCTCACCCTCCAGGCATAAGACCCATCATCCATCTTCCTCAACCATCTGTTCTGACGCCAATACTGAGCGTTCATGGTAGGCACAATCTCTACATACTCATTCCCCTCAGGAGGTGGGGCCTCAAAATCTGTCAGGCGCTGAGCTAGGCGGGTCACTATGGCCCCGCAGGCAATATGTCGGGTCTCGGATTGTGCCATGCGCTCAAGACTAGCGCACACTACACCAGGAGCACTGTAATAGAACGGTTTCTGACGGTGTAGGTTAAGGTAAGACATAAGTAACATGACCTCGTGAGAATTAAGCTTGCTCACATCATCTCTCGAGTATAACAAACAGGTCATCATCCTCAGGAACATACGAAGGGAAACGTGCTGAACATCATTAATATGTATGGCACTGGCACTAGGGGCAGGTCTACCAGTCAAATAAGGAAGGTAAAGGGGTGCACCACTATTCTTGGCCACATCACTAATGTACCCACTCCCCTCAGCCTCTAGACCCAAATGATCAGCAAACTCATCTAGGGTAAGCTCATGATCTTCATTCATGAGACGAAAAGAGACAGTCTTTCCCTTCCTATCATAAACAAAAGAGCTCAAAAACTCTAAGGTCAAGTGGGGGTAGGATTTCTTTCTCAGATGATACAACCCCTCCATACCCAAAATCTGAAAGATGTGAAATATGTCCTCCTTGATCCCTAAAGTCTCAAGGATACCAGGATTAACACAGCGGGTGGGGCGAAAAGGACGACGCATAAGAGTCACAAAAGCCTTACGATGATTGAAGTCAGAGAATATTACCGATGGATGTGCCTCCACCGGTGGAACTACCGGTTCAGTGCTTGACTGGCCAGTCTCAAGCTGGACATTAGCACGAGTTCTTTTGTTGGGTAAGCCTCTGGTTTTCACCATACTGCAAGGAAACAATTCTTTAACAGGGGATTAACACAAAAATATTTGGTGCAAAAGACGGACTATTTTCAATTGTATAACGATTTTTGAACAATCTTTTTAAGACAAATTATCAGAAAATCACCAATTACCTTACAATTTATATGGTTACAAGTTTTAAATTGTTTCAAATTAGGAAATAATCATCAACAACCAGGAGAGTTTCGTTTTTGATAACCCTAGATTTCAAAAATTGAATTTTTAAATCATGGAATTGATCAATCAAAGCATACACAGACCTACATACAGTTGAATCCTAGAATCACAAGTTAAAGACTAAATTTCAGTTGTTTTACAAAGAATTTCAAAATCTAGCTTGATATTATACCATAACTTTGAAAACAATTGAGAAAATTGAGTTTAAATCTTACCTTAAACTGGTTTGAGGCAAGCAAGAACAAGTAGAACACCAAGGTTTTACCCAAAAGCTTGAGGGAGGTAGGATATGGAGTTTTTAGAGAGAAGGAAAAGGAAAGGTGGGAGGCGGAAATAAGAGAGAAAGGAACGAAAATAGGGTTTTTGTATAACCCGCATAAGTCCTGCTACAGCAATACTCGGTCGAGTAATGGGAATACTCGGCCGAGTGTCGACTACTCGGTCGAGTATTCAGGATACTCGGCCGAGTGTACACTACTCGGTCGAGTACCTTTCTTACTCGATCGAGTTTTGAAGAACAGAAGCGATTATTTATTTTCACAAAACGGATACTCGGTTGTGTAGCTTGATACTCGGCCGAGTTTGGTCTACTCGGTCGAGTACCGTCACCTACTCGGTCGAGTTTTCCGAAAGTGGAGAAAAAGTCATAACTTTTCATTGTTCCTGCAAAATTAAATAATATCGTTCGGAGTTCCGTGCAACCGGCTCGTCACTATTAAAGCTGATTTCTACCACATAAACACATAACAACACGTATATTGTACATCCATCATCAGACAATCATCACTCCTACCTTCATTCCTCACTATGCGAAGAAACTATTATCCCGTACCCTTATAGCATACGTCAACAATCTAATTACGGTACCTACAAGGTTTAGCTCTTATATCACATCAGCTCTAATTCTACTGGTCACCAACCATACACCTTAACCACATTTGCAACGCAGCAATTCAACACACAACACATTCATCGTGAAACGAATTGGTTAACTTATCACTGGTCGCACATTGCAACAATTCCGTCACTCACCCTAACTTTTCCACACATACATCACAACCCATATCACCCTAATCATAGATACACACAACAATCATCATTAAGTAACCAACGACTCTCACTAGCCACCCTTTTCCCCGTGTCTGGCTTAAGTCCGATGGGGCCATGATTTTGGAATGAGGGCGCCTACTCACCCAAAATCTAGCATCGGCTGGGGCTCCCAACGTACATACACCAGGTTCATTTTATTTGACACCCTATATTCATTAGATTCATTGGTTCAGGTTCCAAAATCGTCGGCTCTGATACCACTTTGTAACACCCCCGTACGCCAGAATGCCTTACCAAGGACCATCCCAGTGTATGATGGTGTCACCATCTCGGTTTCCCGAGGAGGTAGATCAAATTAGACAATAAAAGAACAATTATAAATATTAATATATCTTATACAATACAACTCAATACAACGTCTTTATAATAAAGGTACAACCGTACACTCATGACACTGCCTCTCTAGACCGGTAGCGTGATGACTCGATCCCTCCAATCCTATCAGCCGCAATCAACATTACCTGCTAAGTCACTGCTCACCATCCCCGAATGGATCACCGCAGGTTTTACAAAACAACAACAACGGGGTCAGTACTGACTAATCAAACGTAAGACAGAAAAAACAATGTAAACAACTGATCATCCTCTATCCCGGTCTCACGACTTCGCACAGTAACCGAATACACCCCGAAGGGTGTAGCCCTGCCAGATTACCCATCGCAACAGATAATCCTCGCCGCCAGTGGGTGACCGCAGCCCATCCCACCTAGTCCAGCTCATCAACGAGCGACTAACAATCCCTGTCCCTTAATGTGCACATCCCCTCCCGTGGCGGGTTCCACGGAGGGCGAACTAGGGTGTGAAGTCACTCCCGCAAGTGACTCCACCACCATCACAACACACACAGCCTCACAGCTTTCACAACACCACAATCGTCATAACACAACCACACCAACACCGCTACACCAATACTCCGATAATCAGCAGATAACAATCATACACAGTACAATCACAATCTTAAATCAATTAACAGTAAACTGAGTAGGGAAACCCTACCTTGTCGCTAAGCATGTAAGACCTCCATACACAGCCACGCACGACTCCAATAAGCATCCTAACCATGATAACCATCTCCTATTACACAACTATACTCAAAGAATCACTCAAATGAACATAAGGCAGAAACTTACCTAACATTACGCATCGACGGTGACATAGACGACCTGTAACACCCCCATTTATTTAAGGGCCTGGACTAGGACTCCTCAGATAAAGAAGGGTGTTACCATCTCGGAAACCCGAGGCAGTAAATAACAAAGGAAAAATAAACAGTACTTTAAATTGAAAGTTATAAATGTTTACAACTCAAATGGAACATGTCTCAAAACTGAAAATAAAGTCTAATAGCTAAACTGAAATAAAAGTGGGCTAGCTCTAGGTCAGGTGATCCATGCTCTCTCCCCTGCCAGCTCCATAAGTCTCAACAACCTGTCAATCTGCTCCCCAGTAAATGGATCATCACAGGCGTACACGAATACACAGGGTCAACCGCGAGGTTGAGTAGGTAATACGATATAATAAAGAATGCAATGATATGATACTCCAATCCCAACTCCATCACACACATCCCCGGAACGCCCAGCCATACCGATCCCCGGCAGACTATACAAATCGACCGTCGTCGATATTCCAGCTCGTACCTGAGGACACCAGGGCAAGTCCTGCAGAACCCGCCTGGGCCTTAATCACGATAATCTCATCTCCTCCAACTCCAACTCCAATGCATAGGAAATGTATAAAACGTATGAAACAATAATGCTCAACGAGATAAATAAGATAAACAGATATGTCATATAATCACCGAACATGCCAACTCTTTATAATCGTAAGAACTCAATCAGTGTATTCCCCTACCTCAGTACTACAGTCAAATGGACAGATGCTCAATAATATTCCACAACAAATTCGACCTCTGAAAGATAAATAAATGATAAATGATTACTTAACTATTCCCGTTCCCAAAATAGAAGGTTACTAAAAATAGAAACTTCCTAAAATGGAAAGTTTCCTTAAATGGAAATTTCCCCGATATAGCAGTTTTCCATTTTAACCAACCCGACTCAAAACCCGTCTCTAATTATTTAAATAACTCGGGAATTAAATTAAATAACTAATACGATAAATAAAAGATTAAACGGATTATACAATTAAGAAAACCGAAACAAACATTGAACAAACCAAACAACCCGACTCCCACAACCCGTGACTTCACACTCGCCCAAACCCCTCACGCGCCGCCTGAACCACCACGACAACCAGTTAGAGCCTTGAGGGGTTTGGGCGAGTGTGAAGTCACGGGTTGTGGGAGTCGGGTTGTTTGGTTTGTTCAATGTTTGTTTCGGTTTTCTTAATCGTATAATCCGTTTAATCTTTTATTTATCGTATTAGTTATTTAATTTAATTCCCGAGTTATTTAAATAATTAGAGACGGGTTTTGAGTCGGGTTGGTTAAAATGGAAAACTGCTATATCGGGGAAGTTTCCATTTAAGAAAACTTTCCATTTTAGGAAGTTTCTATTTTTAGTAACCTTCTATTTTGGGAACGGGAATAGTTAAGTAATCATTTATCATTTATTTATCTTTCAGAGGGCGAATTTGTTGTGGAATATTATTGAGCATCTGTCCATTTGACTGCAGTACTGATGTAGGGGAATACACTGATTGAGTTCTTACGATTATAAAGAGTTGGCATGTTCGGTGATTATATGACATATCTGTTTATCTTATTTATCTCGTTGAGTATTATTGTTTCATACGTTTTATACATTTCCTATGCATTGGAGTTGGAGTTGGAGGAGATGAGATTATCGTGATTAAGGCCCAGCCGGGTTCTGCAGGACTTGCCCTGGTGTCCTCGGGTACGAGCTGGAATATCGACGACGGTCGATTTGTATAGTCTGTCGGGGATCGGTATGGCTGGGCGTTCCGGGGATGTGTGTGATGGAGTTGGGATTGGAGTATCATATCATTGCATTCTTTATTATATCGTATTACCTACTCAACCTCGCGGTTGACCCTGTGTATTCGTGTACGCCTGTGATGATCCATTTACTGGGGAGCAGATTGACAGGTTGTTGAGACTTATGGAGCTGGCAGGGGAGAGAGCATGGATCACCTGACTTAGAGCTAGCCCACTTTTATTTCAGTTTAGCTATCAGACTTTATTTTCAGTTTTGAGACATGTTCCATTTGAGTTTTAAACATTTATAACTTTCAATTTAAAGTACTGTTTATTTTTCCTTTGTTATCTACTGCCTCGGGTTTCCGAGATGGTAACACCCTTCTTTATCTGAGGAGTCCTTGTCCAGGCCCTTAAATAAATGGGGGTGTTACACGACCACCACCCCCGTCATCCTTCCTCAGCGAATCCCGACATTCCCATGGTGGAGGTTTAGGCTAATTTCATTAAAGTGTGAAGATATGGGGTGATAGGGGAGAGAGATAGGCTAGGGTTAGAGAAAGAGAAACTGTCGAAGAAATGAGAAAATGAAATGAATCTCGCGAACTTGCGTTTATATTAACGTGTCGACAGCAGCCATACTCGGTCGAGTACAGGAGTACTCGGCCGAGTAGGCTCTACTCGGTCGAGTATGGGTGATACTCGGCCGAGTAGCCTCAGCTAGGTCGAGCAAGTAGTCCTATAAACCTCATGTTACAAGCCTGATCCCTTACCCATTCATCCCTAAGGTCTGTTTGGTCAACAGTATCGGTCAACAACGTTCTTAAATATCCTGGGTGTTACAGTTATCTTCTATTGAATAAATCACACCTCATACTTTCAATTTCCCTATCATAATATTGCAATAGAACTCTACACAAATGCTTTGTGTGTCTTTCCATCTTTTCTAACTTTTAATTCTTTTATTAATTTGCCATAAATTCAAATTCATCATCATCTTTAAAAGCCCAATCTTTTACTTTCATAAAGTATGAGTATTCGTGAAAAGTCTCATGTGTCAACTTTATATTTGTTATCGATTCATAGAAACGACTCATTTTCCTGCTCAGTAAAACATATCTAAAATATGAACGGCTAAAATAATTATAAAGATAGACCACGAATGAAAAATGGAAAAATAATCAAAAAACTAAAGGGGAAAATGCATGAACGATCCTTAAACCGAACCCGTGAATTTCACGGATCACAAAACTAGTATCAAATTAAAAGGGTATAAGGATAACTTGGTATTGTTGTGGGCCAAATAAGAAATGTTACCATTGATGTGGTACGGCTATATTAGGTAAGTGTTACCACTGGTCTGATATGAAGGGAGTAGTTAAGTTCTCGAACATTAAATCTAAAAAAAGTCGTGCTTTAGCACGAAATCTATACTAGTTACGTACTATTGCCTTAAATCATTTGAAGTAGTTAAAGCAACCTCTGTTTTAACTTTTAAAGCTAGTAAGCATGTGAATAAGCCCGTCAACTTGAAATAGATAGATATGGATTATGGACAATAATAGGCCCGCTATTACAAGCAACATAAAAAAGGCCCGTTGGACAGTTTTTTATAAAGTAAACTTGACCCGTGTTCGGCCCAAGCTCGCAAATGATTAGCTCTATTCAAAAGTAATGGATGGTTTTATACTTTTATTACTTCTAATAGATATTTATATATATTATTTCTCTTACACATTACTATTCATTATTTAGAGTTGGTACCGT
The DNA here is from genome assembly GCF_048544455.1 of Silene latifolia. NCBI lineage: Eukaryota > Viridiplantae > Streptophyta > Magnoliopsida > Caryophyllales > Caryophyllaceae > Silene > Silene latifolia. Next base: position 28,372,746 of record NC_133528.1, read on the forward strand.
TAGATTGTTTCATGTTTATATCTAGACCGTTGAGAGGTAATGCACATGCCGGGGAAGTAATATGATTCAAATTGATTACATTACTTGCACATACAAAGAAGTATGAGTGGTAATTAATTACTCCCTCCATACACCTATGTTTGCTCCTTTTCAATAAAATACTACTCACATATATTAAGGAAATGGGGCAAACACTTATATTCGGAGGGAGTATAAAATATTTTTAAAACGATTAGTCTTCCAGCAGGTCTTCTAAGAAAGGGTTTCTCAATAAATTTACTGAATGACCAATTACAAATTGATATGATACAAAAAGTAACAAAAAAGGGTACAATAGTATACTATAAAATGACGTACTAATAAAAAGGGTTATAATATCTGATAAAATAAGTATGATTGTTATAAAAACATGAATCAAATAAAAGACATTTTTTGAGTTACAAACAAAAAGTATGATAAATTAGTCTCTTAATACGGACCGTCTCTTGAAAGCCTTTTTGAATTGCTAACCCGTTTCACCCGTATATCAGTACGAGGTGGACTTGCACGGGAATTTGTGTTTTAAACGGCGAGTGATCAAAGACAATGTTGCAACGGTAACACTCCATTTTCATGGCGGGAATAAAGAACGTTGAACAACCGTGGACTCATCTGTACTAATCACTTTACTAAACCTAATTCCCAAACGTTAAAATCCCCAATTTTCCTATTTGATTAATTTTAGGGTTTAACTTTCTGTATCAGCTTTAAGTCTATAACAACCCAATTTCTCGAAATTTCAATCAGGCATGTCTAACAACTTCTTTATCTAATCATTTGTTTATTCTTGCGATTTTGTCACTCTTTTCGATATATTTCATCTTTATGACTGATTATTATTATTAGTATCGTTATTGTTGTCATTTTGATTTCTGTTTTGGATTTTGTTGATGTTGTTATTATACTGAATTTCCCCTAAATTAAGGATTGTCAAGTCATTGCTTGCATAATGCATCTGTAATTATTTCGAGAAGCTTAACTATTTCATCGTACAGCGGCCTTATAATGCTTGTGCACTCGCATATTGTTAGTATTCGATGAGGTGTATAAGGTATTATAAGGCTGTTGTACATTGTATAATAATCTCACAGGATGATTACTGATAAGTATTATAAATCTTATTCAAAGTATTAAGGGTCATGCTAAACAAGTGGAGCGACCCATAGCGCAAATTCCACAATCGGGGTTGAATTCTCATTGTAAGGATTTTGTTCAAAATTAGATGTGGAAAGGACCGAGTTCTTCAGGAGAGGGGCGGAGTTAATTAAGAGACAATGGTGACAAATTTCACCTAAAATCCCAAAACATTGCTAAATTAAATATAAGTTGTTTAGCCGTAATTGTGTAATGGAATGTGGGTCTTGCCGGGCCTTTGGGATTATATTTATGTGGTTATCTACAGTACTATAGGGTATTGATGATTATGAATGAGTTAATCAATCGTTCCAGGCTTATCGGAGTTTGTTCTTGTGTTATAAGCTTTGCAACTCCAACATCTAAATCCTGGTTTTGTCTAGAGAGAAAGCTCGGTTAAATGTATAATAGTCGATAATGATGTGGGGTAGAGTTATCTATACACATCCATCTAATTGTGCTCTAGGCTCTAGCACAACCATTCAAGTATGTGATAGCCGATAATGTGGGGTAGAGTTATCTATACACATCCATCTAATTGTGCTCTAGCCTCTAGGCTCTAGCACAACCATACAAGTATGTGCTAGCCGATAATGTGGGGTATAGTTATCTATACGCATCCATCTAATTGTGCTCTAGCCTCTAGCACAACCGTGCAAATATGTGAGAGGCGATAATGTGGGGTAGAGTTATTTATACACATCCATCTAATTGTGCTCTAGACTCTAGCACAACCATTCAAGTATGTGATAGCCGATAAGGCGATAATGTGGGGTAGATTTATCTATACACATCCATCTAATTGTGCTATAGGCTTTAATAATCAACATGCATCTTTTGCTAATTTTTTCTATACTAATTAATGGCTGGAACGCTAACTCTTAGTGAAGGTATTAAGACTACTCACTTTTATTTTTTATTATAATGAACTATATATAAACCGATTTTTTAATCTCCGCTGTAAAGATATAGGTTCCCTCACTTTCATTATATACTCTTTGTTTTATCAAATCGAAGGACAAACCCGCAGCTTGAAACTCAGCGTCATACTGTATATAAAAAGATGGAGGGGTAGTAATTAAGCTATATATATATTAATTGAACAATTTACAAGTCGTAGAAAGAACAATATCTTTTTTTTTTTCTATCTTCTCCTTGCACAAAACAGTAAACTTACATGGATGTCATTGTCAATGCCAGTCAGATATACTCGTATTATTTTATTGATTTGTGAGTGGAAAAGTTTGTGTAGTACCTGATGCAAGATGGAACAGGGATAAGCTTCAGAAAACATAGTCTCTGCTCTCTTGAGTATATATTATGTTGCATTTCTGTAGTTACCTGATAAGATGTATTAATAAGATAAATTATCCTTCCCCCTCTTGCTTTTGTCATTTTGTTTTATGAGTCATTTGCTTCAATTTGACTATTTCTTTTCTTCCTCGCTTTTAAAGTGATTATATAGGTAGTTTTGCTGTTATATTTCCCGCACTGCACATTTGAACTGTGCTAATTTTAAACAATGGCAAATTGTGACGATCAGGATGAAACTAGGTCTCTTGAATATGAGTTAGTAGAGCTATCCTTCCCCGGTCTAGGGTCCAGTTCGAGGAGAAATTCGTCCATTGCCTCTTCAAGAGATGCCTTTGATGAGGAGCACATTAAAAAATGGGCTAAAATTGAGAGATTACCGACATATGAACGGTCAAAGGTTTTTTTGTTGGATGAACATGATGATGAAAGCACGGTTATTGGAAAACGGATGATTGATGTCTCCATGCTTGGACCTCTAGAACGACATCTTTTTATTGAGAAGCTCATTAAACAGATTGAACAAGATAACCTTCGGTTTTTGCAGAAACTTAAGAAGAGAGTAGATAAGTAAGTGATACTAGTCTTTGAGAAATTAATGCCATACAGTTATAAAGTCTGAAGAACCATTCTGGGCACAAGCTAAATTGTGATACACTGATAATTACTTGCTAATGACTTGACTCTGAAATGCTGCTTTTGTACAGAATTGGTTTGAAATTTCCTGCTATCAAGGTGAAGTATGTAAACCTCTCCGTGGATGCTAAGTGCAAGGTTGTCGATGGAAAGCCTCTCCCAACTCTCTGGAACACTCTGAAAAGCAGTTTCTCTGTAAGCTTATGAATTATCTAGAGTATTCTCGCCCATTACCTAAATGATGACGTGTATTGCACAAAACGTACTCGGCTTTATGATTCACCCATATCTAGACTTCAAGTTCTAGATATCGTTTTCCTGAAACTCACCTTGTTATGTTATGCTTCAGATCATTTCGAAGTTACTGGGGTCTGAGCTGCAGGAAGCAAAACTAAGCATTATCAAGGATGTCAGTGGTATAATCAAGCCTAGAAGGTCTGTCAGGGATTGATCTATTTTATATCTCTTACATATCCTGACCTTAGGAGATAGGCAACGGGGAACTAGGAAGCACGGACAATCTACCACGTAGTGTGTCCATGTTAGACACCGACACAAACACGACACTTGGAAATATGTGTCCGACTCTTAATAAGCCGTGTCTAATTTTTTATTAATATTTTTTGGACACTCCTTGACACTCGAGGATATTTGAACTCAACATTATATAAATATCATGTGATGTAATTTAAAGACTTCTTATGATAAAAACATGATTATCTTTTTGCATACATCACTTTATTTCCTGATATGTTGGAATTTGGGTTGTTATTAATCTAATCATTAGGTTTTAATTAATTAATTAATCTACAGAGTACTATATAATTTGAATATTATTTTAAAACTAAATATAAAATACTTCTACAAATTTTGTTCTCGTAATTTCAACATTTTTCTACACTATAATTGGGCAAAATGCGTACTATATAATGTGTACCTATACATGGATACACGATACATTGTATGTAATGCAACAGTCCTCGGCCCTCAGTGGAGGAGTTTGAAAATTAATAAAGTGACCCTCAATAAAAAAGGCAACCATGGCTTGCCTGCAATTAACTTAAGCACATGTAGATACATCAAGGACTCAGGGAGCAGCATTTTCTTTTATAGAATGTGGAAGCGTGCAGCAATTATGCATATCTCAGTTTATATCTTATTCCTCCATGGTGTTGTGCATATACTTTAAAGAGCTTAAGTTGTGTGTGTTTTTTATCATCTAATCTAACTTAGATTCGCACGGGTGTGTGTCTAGGTATGGACCTTGACTATATATGAAGTTCCTCATATTTGTTTTGCTTAAAATGAAGTGTCGAATTGTCTATTCATATTCGAGTGTCGACTATCATCACGGGCACGTGAAGTAAAAATAACATACACGGAGTATATAGTTCGAGTAACACAGTTTGTAAAATGTCTTGTCAATATGATATTTTCTTGCAATTTTTACTTCATGTAAGGTGGAGATTACGATTATGTATTCATGTCATGCAATCTTATGATAACTGCCAGTTATCTTCTTAACAAAGATAATTGTCCTAGGTAAATGCATTGATTCAAACATTGGTGGTGTGTGTAGGATGACTCTGTTACTTGGTCCTCCGGGATGTGGAAAGACCACCCTCCTATTGTCACTCTCTGGAAATCTGGACAGATCTCTACAGGTCTCTATAATCTATTTTGTCCATTGCTTGTACACTTCCGTGGAATGACAATGTAGCTTACACGTGGTACACAGACCCTTCTTACCCTGCAATTTGTGGGAGCCATTGAGGCACTGGGGTAATGTTACAAGCTTACGCTTGTAATATTCATTGGGTTAAGGAGTTGGAAGGTTTAACAAAACCTCATTAGAGGGTAGATGTTCCTAAAATAAATGCAGTTCAGTGTTATAGACCATGGAAATATGACTGGATCTTAAAAGGGGATAATTATACTGATTTTTACAGAAAAAATTTATGCTGCAATTTCAGTTTCCACCTGCTATGCTACCTAGAGATTTTATCAATTTTGATTGCAGAAAAAAGGACACATTGAGTACAATGGGTGTAAACTGGAGGACTTTGTGCCACAAAAAACTTCTGCTTATATTAGTCAGCATGACATGCACATTCCTGAGATGACCGTGAGAGAGACAATTGACTTTTCAGCTCGTTGTCAGGGTGTTGGAAGTCGAGCAGGTAAGTTGGTCTGGTAATTATGCATTATGATCACACTTGTTATGCTCTTATATTTATTAGTATTCTGCTTCTCATCAGATATAATGGTTGAGGTCTGTAGAAGGGAAAAGCAGGAAGGAATTGTTCCAGATCCTGATATAGATGCATATATGAAGGTATCTGACTTACTAGCCTTCTACATTGCCTACTTGCTTTGCGCATGCGTGACTGTTTCCGGCTGACCCGTAATGAAAATGGCTAGGGATTTGCATCTGACGTTGGCTACTTCACAATACAAGAAGCAGAAACACATTACTGACCCTTTTTTCATTCCATCTATTCCAAAGCAAACAATATTGAGTGTTTGACTCTTTTGAAAATCGGAAATCAATTAAAGCAAATAAAATCTTATTTATTTGTTTGTCTCCTCTTATCTCCTAGTTCAGATTTCTGATTTTACCGAAACCTACATGAATCCTGGCTTGAGGTTTTGCCAGAAGCAGCATTTTCGATACTAGTTATATTTTTGTGGTTTAGTCTTCAGCATTCTCTTTAAGTAGTTAAGTATCATGCATGGAGCGACTGTTTCTTTGAGACTGATGGTTTAATCTTCCAGGCAATCGCTGTTGAAGGGCTTAAGAGTTCCCTTCAGACGAACTACATTTTGAAAGTAACTCTTTCAACATCCCCCTTTCATATGATTTCTGCGTTGAGCCTAGCATTCAGTTATTTACCTCTCGTTAATTCTCCTACAGATTCTTGGGATTGATGTGTGCGCTGACATAATAACTGGTGATGCTATGAGGCGAGGCATCTCAGGTGGTCAAAAAAAGCGATTAACTACAGGTACAATACAACATTATTCCGAAGTACTCTCACCTTTCACTTGAAACCATTACTTTTGCTTTTGGATCGGAGTTCTTGGAAATCAAAAGTTTGCGATAGAAGATTGGGGTCTACTCAAATGTGACTATTTTTGTGGGTTATATCTTACCCAAAGTGGAAATATAGTGAATTCATTCGAACGTCCCAGAAAGGAAAGTGTAGTGAATCTAATGAATTGACGGAGTAAGATATTTGAACTACATAATACACCCTCAATCTTAATGTTACTTTGCATGAATTACGGTTCGATGGAAACTGCAGGTGAAATGATTGTTGGACCAACAAAGGCATTATTTATGGATGAGATAACAAATGGGTTGGACAGTTCCACTGCCTTTCAGACTGTTTCGTGCATCCAACAATTAGTTCATATCACAGACGCTACAGCACTTGTTGCCCTCCTTCAGCCAGCACCAGAAACCTATGACCTGTTTGACGATGTCATCTTCATGTCAGAAGGAAAAATTGTATACCATGGACCCAGCAATCGTGCTGTAGAATTCTTTGAGAACTGCGGTTTTAGTTGTCCACAAAGGAAAGGAGTGGCTGACTTTCTCCAGGAGGTAACTCATTTTGAGCCATTTATCAAGATGACATTCTAAGACTTGATGCCATTGTAAAGAGTTTTGGCCCATTACTCAAATCAACCTCAAACAAAAATGATCAATATATATGGTTACGGTCACCCGCTTTTGGCCATAGATTTATTAAAATTATGAAAAATTTATATTATTTAAATGATAATAAAATTAGTATAAATAAAAATAATTATCATAGTATGTTTGACATGTATTGTGACCTTATTCCGACCAAACTTTATACAGAACCGACCTACCCGACCCATTTTATAGGTCTACCTGTACCCGATTATGTATTTGCTACCAAGTAAAATTCTATTCAATTTGCCATGCATTTCTCTCACATAATCATTCTGGGTTGTATTTCGTTATTTTCAGGTTATTTCAAGAAAAGATCAGGCGCAGTACTGGTGTCGTAGTGAACCTTATACCTTTACCTCTGTCGATGTGTTCTGTGAGAAATTTAAGGCATCTCCATTTGGGAAAAGTCTATTTGAGGAGGTTTCACAGTCACATGTTAAGACAGAAGCTGACGATAGAGCTATTGCCTTCTGCAAGTTTTCTCTACCTAAATGGGAACTCTTCAAAACTTGTTTGTCGAGAGAATTCCTTCTTATGAGGAGAAACTCTTTCATATACATATTTAAAACTATTCAGGTCAGTTTTTGTTCATTTGCTTTGTTTATGTTAAGGCGCTGCTGTTTATCTTGCATGTAATCTTCAGTTTATATAGAAATGTTGGAGTATATACTACTTCATCACTTCAATCAGAAAAGATCAGGAAACGCATGTAAGATATATATGGAGTAGTTTCTTTTTGGTTAAGTTTATGTATCACACTGCTGCATATGGAATCGGTGCTTGTATGATTTCTAAGTCTCCTGTTAAAAAAACATTTTATTAGTGTTCAATTATTGCAGTTGATCATCATGGCACTGGTGACAATGACTGTATACTGGCATACGAGATTGCGTATTGACATTCTTCATGCCAACTATTATATGGGTGCTATGTTCTATGGCCTTGTCATACTTCTTGTTGACGGATTTCCAGAAATGGCAATGACAATCATGAGGCTTCCCATTTTCTTCAAACAGAGAGACCTCTATTTTTATCCAGCTTGGGCATACGCAGTCCCAGCCACTATTCTGAAGATGCCTCTTTCCATTTTGCTTGCTTTTGTCAGGACATCACTCACCTACTACACAATTGGCTATACTCCAGAGGCTGGAAGGTGAGTTTGTCAGAAGTCTGATGAGTTAAATGAAATAATGAGTACATTAGTTGATATTATTGGATCATTATACATCAGGTTTGCTTTCTTTTATTAATATCTTATGCTTATAGCAGATTTCAGCTACTTACCTTGTAAATTCACTAGTGGGAGTACTCATAATCTAGGCTCTCACTCATCAGTATACATACGTCCATTTGGCTCGCTTTACACCAAATATGAATACTTTTGCTTATAGCGAACTCTCTCATAATGCACTTGTCAGTATTGGTTATGGCACTACTTCTGACCTCGTAAGAGGGTAATTGCTTTACTTCAGTAGATTTGCAATTCTTGATATATAGTTCTGTTGATTGAATAGGGTAGCCCTAGCACCTAGGGCCTAGGGAGTTAACACGTCTATTGAGACATTTGGTGCTCCGTATGTTTTTTTACATTTGCAGTACTACAGTACATTTGATCCCAGTCTCTTTGGGATAAAGATATTGCAAAATAGACCAATTACTGTGTTATGCAGGTTCTTTCGTCAAGCCCTTCTATATTCTGGAGTGCACTTGACATCAATGTCCTCGTTCCGTTTGTTGGCATCAGTGTTCCAAACCATAGCAGCATCCACATTTGCTTCTGCTATCTTTATTTTTTTTATGTTCATCTTCAGCGGATTTATAATCCCACGATGTAAGAGCATTAGTCCCCTTGATGTTGTCATTTTGGTTAATCTTCATCAGTGCATTACCTCTCTCCGTGTTTCCTTGCAGCATCTGTACCAGTTTGGTTGAATTGGGTTTTCTGGTTCACACCGCTAGCATATGGGGAGATAGGCCTATCTGTTAATGAATTTCTAGCTCCAAGATGGCAGAAGGTGACCAATTTTTAATGTTTGAAGGCCCTCGTAGCTATAAAATTATCCTTTGATTTTGTGACATTCATAAGGGTGAAGTTTTGAGAACGTACTGCAAGATCATTTAAAAATTGCTGAACGGTAATCAGTGTATCATTGTTCTACTGGCACGTGAAGTTGACATTGTTAGTAAACATTAGTGGCCAACTTTGAACTATTGTCCCAATGACTGTAAGGAGGCATAATACAGTGTATCATCTTTGCCAAATGTTCGATACTTTGTTTTAGCGGTTTACTGAACCACATCTTTGGCTGTAGTTGCTTTCGTCCAACACAACAATCGGTCAAGAAATTCTTCAATCACGTGGACTACTCTTTGATGATTACTATTTTTGGGTTTCAATTGGTGCTCTTACCGGGATTTTCGTACTTTCTACCATTGGATTTATCTTAGCATTAACTTTCTTGAAGGGTAAGACCATAAACATGTTAAATAAACATGTTAAATACCTAAATCAATATATTTCAAAGACTATGTGGTATGTCATTATATATCTGTAATTTTCTGAAATTATGATCATGTTTTAGCTCCGGGGTCATCCACAGCTTTTATCTCGCGAGAAAAGCTATCTAAACTACAAGGACGGAAAGATCCCAGCAGTGATGACTATAGTGATTTTAAGGAAAGCAGTTTCAAGAGTAGTTTGGAATTTCAGAACAGTAAGTAACTCCTCATAACTCAACTGCTGTCGAGTGAGTAGTTTTTGTCTATGGATTCCCTTTCCCTCATAACTCAAACGCTGTCGACATAATTTATCCATCTATCTAACAACAACATTACCTCAGTGCCTCAACGGCTCCCGCAAATTGCAGGAAAGGGGGGGATTGCCAATAAAAATAACGAGTGACTGCTACTTGACAATAAAAAGAAGCGCAACCAACTTAGTGAGTCATTTTGCTGTATTCCATCATAATTCAAAACCAAAGAATAACGAGTATTTGGCTTCATTGGAACATCTCCTAAAAAATGTCTGCTAATCATGGCAGGGAATATAATTTTGCCCTTTGAACCCCTTTCAGTGACATTTCACAACGTGCAATACTACATTGACACTCCTATGGTAATCTCATTACTCAATTTTCTAAGCACTGAATCCTTTCAAGCAATAACTTGTTACATAGTATCTGAAGCAGGTAACTGAAGTGCTATAATTCGTTGCTTGTCTTAGGAAATGAAAGAACGGGACTTTTCAGAGAAGAAGCTTCAAATACTCAAAGATATCACAGGAGCTTTTAGGCCAGGTGTTCTCACAGCGCTAATGGGTGTGAGCGGGGCTGGAAAAACAACTCTGCTTGATGTTCTCTCTGGACGTAAGACTAGTGGGACTATTGAAGGTGAAATTAGAATAGGAGGGTATCCTAAAGTACAGGAGACATTTGCCCGCATATCTGGTTACTGCGAACAAACTGACATACATTCTCCTCACATTACCATAGAAGAATCACTTATCTTTTCAGCTTGGCTTCGGCTTCCTAACAGCATTGATTCAAAGACCAAAACTGTATACTTTTTATTTTGTAGAAGCTTATGATTGATGTTCTACTTATTTGTCATGTCAAATAGCAGTACTAATCCGTCTTCCTTTCATTTACGTTAGGAATTTGTGAATGAAGTCCTTGAAACTATCGAGCTCAACGAAGTTAGAGATGCTTTAGTAGGCCTACCTGGTATGTATGGTTTATCAACTGAGCAACGCAAACGGCTCACTATTGCTGTAGAACTTGTGGCCAACCCATCAATTATATATATGGATGAGCCAACAACCGGTTTGGATGCAAGAGCAGCTGCCATTGTCATGAGAGCAGTGAAAAATGTGGTTATTACTGGTAGGACTGTCGTTTGTACCATCCATCAACCAAGCATTGATATATTTGAAGCATTTGATGAGGTAAGATATTTCATACGACCTTTAGCTTCATTCTGGAAAAAGAAAATTACACCTCATGCGATAATCTATTGATGGGAATAGGGTGGAGTACTGGAGGCTGGAGAGTAATATGGGGAAGGAAACATGTGATACAAATGTACAACAATCTTGAGCCTCAATTAACCTTGATACACGTCCATGCTCATACAAGTTGTTGGGGTGGTTTCTTTTTGGTCTTGGATACAATACTTAGGGTGTGTTTGGATGGAGGCAAAGGAAAGGGAGGGAGAGTGGGGGATTTTAAATCTTTTGTTTGGATAACAAATAAGTGTGGAGGGAAATGGAGGGGGAACAATTTGGAGGGATCCATTATCCCTCCTCGAAGTCAAAACAAAATCCTTCCATGATATAAAAGATTTGGAGAGAAATTGTATCTAAGACCAAAAAGGCCGTAATTTAGATGACAGTCTATGTTGAGACGTCAAGTATTGCGATCAAGGTCAGTAATTTGTGGCTAAAAATGTTAACCGCTAGTTTGATCCCATTTATCCTCCGTAAGAGACCTTTTTCTTGAGATGCAACAAACTATAACCTTTTCTTGAAATAGCTACAAAGCACAAACTACGGAGTATCTCACAATTCTTTGATTTCGGATGATGATGGAAAAAGAAAAATGGCACACTAAAGTGGGTGTTCTTTTTAGTGTGAAATAGCAGGCCTTTGGTGTGATTCCTGATACAGTTTTCATAATGGATCATCCGAAAATAGTCTCTTTGAATTATTAACACAGGATGAACATTTTGTGCATCCAACCTGCCTTATTCCGCCATTTCCGGGAGCCGGTGAGGCACATGGGTAATGTTGTTGAATCTATACTAAATAATAAAACAAGAACCACTAATTTTTTTTTTCCCGCCTAGTCTCTTTAGCCCAAAAGTAAACAAATACTTGAAAATCACTAAACATAAGCCCAACCATTGATAGCCCACTTATCAAAACTAAATGAACTATCAACTAACACAACCCAAGTTGATTTCGGAAAACAGTGTCGACTACTCATGTATTTATTTTGTAAGAGGTGTATAAATCTTTTATCCAATATAAACTTATATGTTCGTATTTTGATCTGATATTTCACAATTTAAATTGAATTGTTTCTTATCTTAAAATTCATCCCAAAAATCACATTAGAATCGAATATTTTGGTTTTTGGAAACATATAGTCATTACTAAGCTAATATTCTCTAATTAACTTTTTCACGATTAATGTTTGTCGGAGTTGTTTTAAAAGATCGATTTAGAATGAGGTAACTTGAAAAATTAAATATATAACGATTGGAACTTGAAAGTAAATTGTTCATATTAGGATATTAATTATTTATTGAACCTAAACCATCACCTTAAATTTTTAATAGTTCACCAAAAACATAGCCTTAGAGTTGTATACTGATTTCATGAAATCAAAGAAAATTTAGCATAGTGGTTTATGTATATTGACTATCATATATTCATACGCAATAGAGGATAATTCGTCGTACTCCGCAATTCATCAGTATTTTTTTCTTTTATGCCAATTTTTTTCATGTGTGGACATAATTCGTATGTTTTTTTAAATCATCATTTTCAATTTTTAATTTCGAATAAACGTTTCAAGTGTAAATATGGCGGCTTATGGATATTCTAATTAAATATATGAAACACGGGTGTAAACATGATATGCGACGGATTTGACCATATTTTTAGATTAACACTGCAGTTCATTTGTCAAGAAAAAATAGTAAGGTAATTTGAATATAGAGATTATTATAGGGGTCGTTTGGTTGCATGTAGGAAGTTGCATTGTCTAGGAAGTGATAAATCACATGATTTTAGAATTCATGTGAATTAGGAAAAGTTGTTTGGTTGCATAAAGGAAATGCAATTCATGTAGGCATTCTCACTTACCTAGGGGGACCTAGGTAAGCAACTTCCTCCATTATGGAGGAATTAGAGTTCCAAGGTAATTGTATTTCATGTGAATTGGGGTAACCAAACAAGTTAACCATTTTGCAATTCACCTGAATTGGAATTCCTGTATTATTTAATGGGTAACCAAACAACCCCATAGTTATCAGAGAAAATTGTGTGCTACAGACAATTGAATGCCATATAAATATTGTAAATGTATTTGTTGAGTACCTAATTTCCATGTAATATATACGGAAAATCATTTATTTCATATTACATGTATATTCAATCTGATCCAAAGCAAAGTTGTAACTCTATGAATTTAAAATTTAATTAATTATGTCATTTATACGACTATACATGCCAGTGCAACTTTGCACGGTTCTAAGCTAGTTGCTCTATAAGGCATTGTTTGGATAGAAAAAAAAAGAGGGAAAGGAAGGGGAGGGGAAGGAGGGAAGAGAAAGGAAGGGAAGGGGAGGGGAGGGAGAATGGAGGAGATGATTTTTCCTTCCAATCTTGCCTGTTGGTGGGGAAATAATTTGCCTTGTCGGAAGGAAATGGAGGGATCCATTTTCTCTCTCTTCCAGATCCACCTTCATTTTGCTAACCAAACAATGGATTTCTCATCCTTCCAATTCCCTCCCCTCCCTTTCTTCTCAAATCCCTCAATCCAAACACACCCTAAGTCTTGCAATTATCTTTGTTCTGTCACTTTGGCTGTTATGGATCAGTGATTTGATTTAAAGGTGGTCACTTTAAACTGGATTCTCTTCATGATTATTAATTCTGTTACATATCTTTAGCAATTCTTCCGCCTTTGCTAAAAATCATGTTCTATTTCCACCTCTGAATTTTGTCCACAATTTAAAAAAAATGTTATTTAGGCTGAATTTTTATCAGATTTTGATAAGCCTGTATAAAAACTTCGAAACTGTAGTTGCTTCTTTTGAAAACTGGTGGACGCATGATCTATTCTGGACCACTTGGGCAGCATTCCAGTAGAGTCATTGAATACTTCCAGGTTACATTACTTGTCTTCTTTGCCAAAAAATCTCTAGGTTCTGTCTCCTTAAGGCTCCTTAGGAAGATTTTTTTGATTACTTTTATGACAGTTTTTCTGTCTGGTTTTGTTAGGATATTCCAGGCATTCCAAAGATCAGAGACAATTATAATCCTGCTACATGGATGCTAGAAGTCACTTCTGCATCAAGTGAAATTGATATTAGTGCTGATTTTGCTGAAGTGTATCGTGACTCTGCTTTGTACAAGTGAGTGACTTTAATTGTTACTCCGATTCTGATTTATTAATAATGAAGAATTGAACAATGGCGAAGTATGTTACGTCATTCCGAGTACCAAATTGCGTCTATTGGAGAATGTTTGTCATTTCCTTGTACATTATTAAAGCTGGGTAGCCCCAATGTGATATTGGACTCAAGCAGAGTGAATTATGATGAAACTTGGAATTTTTTTAGCTCCTTTATTTTCGAAATGACAGACCTAGAATTGCCCACTGCTCATTATTTTAAGATATTGGAAATTTGGGTGCGGATACTTATTTTCAGGTTTTCTTATTAATTGAAGATCATTGTTTGATCAATCTTGAATGCATAATCGCTCAAATTTAAATTCTGATTCTACCCCGTCCGCCTCCAGTTGCTATGTTTATATCTCCAAGGAGTCATGTTTTTTTTGTTGCAATACAGTAAAGGCAGCAGTACGATAAATTGATAATTATTCCGTTTGCTGTTTTCTGAGTCCTTTCTGATAAATGTTAACAGGTGACTATCGAGCTTCCTTATAGTTTCATCATGGCTCTCATAATCACAATGATCACGTATCCTATGATTGGCTACTATTCGTCAGCCTACAAAATCCTTTGGTACTTCTATGCTATGTTCTGTACCGTGGTGTACTTCAGTTACTTGGCTATGGTGCTCGTGTCAGTTACACCAAACTTCCAGATGGCTTCAATTATTGCCTCAGGCTTTTACGCTTTGATGAATCTGTTTTCTGGATTTCTTATCCCTCAGCCGGTAAGCTACTTCTTTCAGATGCTCTCTCTTTATCGAATTGACTTTAGAAAGCCCATGCTCTTCCATGCATGAACAGGCAAATGTGAGCATGGTGCTCCCAAGTCCCAAGAACAATGAAAGGATTGGTACTTGGTAAGACCAGAAAAATGAAAGAAAATAAGTCGGTTATTTTTGCTATAATGAATATTGCTTGGAGAGCACGCAACTCATCTTGCTCCTGTAGTATAATCTATTTAATTTCGACTCTTCCTTTTACTTCAGCAACATGAATCTGACACTAGTCACTCAGACATGGGCATTGGCGATCCACTTAAGAAGTTTCGAGGTCCTTGGGATAATCTGAAGCTATTCTGAGCATTTTGCCATCATTTGTGCCAAAAATGTTAAAAATATTGTAAATTTCAGACAGTAATTACTTAAAAGTCATTAGGGCCCCTTAAATAATCTTTTTGAGATTCGGCACTAGACACGAGCATGATACTTGGAAAATTCTTATAAAGGCAAAAACTCGAGATTTTTGATTTTTCATCACATCGAATATCTAACCTAGTCTAATAACATAGAGCACACTATAATGTTCTCATTCCGTACTGGACGTCATTGCTATGAATGAATCATGACTATGTAATAATATAGTGTATTTGGCTATTTGCAGCATATCCCAAAGTGGTGGCTATGGTTATATTACGCAAGTCCGACATCTTGGACTTTGAATGCCCTGCTTTCTTCCCAGTACGGTGATATAGACGGCATTATCACAGTGTATGATACAAAGAAAACGGTCGCTTCTTTCATACAAGACTACTTTGGGTTTCATCATCATCATTTGGGTCTTGTTGCTGCTATGCTCCTTGTGTTTCCCCTGACTTACGCATTGCTTTTTGCCTATTTTATGGGCAAACTCAACTTTCAAAGGAGATGAATGAAACTTCATCGTCTGTAATTGAATAACTTTGGCAAATCTGCCGTACTTGTGTTAGTTGTGCAATTGAATAATGTTCTCTATTTTGTGATTCAAGGTCAACAAGATAGAGAACGCTTTGTATACGGCGATATAAAAAGAAACCGAATAAATAATTTTCCTTTCAGTCACTTTACTACAAAGTACAAACCAATTTACCCACTTTATAGACTATGGTGTTGTTTGACTTTGCTTATGGAAAATGACTTTTTCTTTTCAAAAGGAGTTTATTCACAAGTTACTTATCAGATGTAGTACATAGATATAGTACATTTGATTGACTATTTTCTGAGTTTTATAATTAGTTTTTTGAGTTTTTGTTCAAAATATTATACTCCCTCCTATTCCCGATAACTGTCTCGTTGTTAAAATGACACAAGAATTAAGAAAGTGAGTTAAATAATGTAAAGTATGGGTGAGGTAATGGGAGAGAGAAGGTATTGTGGGGTATTATTCTGGGTAGAGTGATTAAAATAAGTATTGTTGTGGGGTGTGCTGGGGTATTGTTGTGGGTTGAAATGATTAAAATAAGGGGGCGTTTGGTTGGATGTCTATAAGGAAGGGAAATGGAAGCAAAGTTATTGATTTCCTTTGTTGGTGTTTGTTTGACACAAACAAAGGGAATTAAATTTCATTCCTTACACCTCAATCCATCTAATTCCTTACCCCTGCCTCCAACACCCAAGATATGGGATTTCATTACCCTTGTTACCCTTCAACCACCTTATTTACCTACCACCACACTTCCGACTTCCACCACACCGGTCACCATCAAGACGCCATCGCCGCCACCACCACCACCACCACCATGATGCTACCACTACCACAACCACTCCACCTAAACCACCACTCGCACACCAAACAAACCACAACCCACCACACTTCATTTTCATGATGTAACCAAACAACTAGTTACTTTTAGCTAATCTCTTACCTTTCCCCCTCGTACCCTTTCTAATTTCCTTTCTCTTTACCGTTCTCTAACCAAACGGCCCTTAAGTATAAAAGTTACCAAAAATGAATAATGGGATATTATTGTGAATAGACGGAAATGAAAACTGGGCAGTTATGTAGAATAAGAGGGAGTAAGTTTTAGAATAAAGTTTTGAGCATGTTCACTTAAACATTAAGCTAAAAAATACAATATTGCTCAAAAATTATACATATAAATTCAAGTATGCTCAGAAAAAATGTATGTATGCTCAATAACTAAAAGGATAAAATACAATATTGCTCAAAAACTATACATATAAATTCAAGTATGCTCGAAAAAATGCATATATGCTCAATAACTAAAAGGGTTTGAGATAATACATCAAATGCGCAATCCTATTTTCCAATTTACCCTATTCCTCTATGGTGTCCCATACGCTTACCTCAGCTACCAAATCATCCCCAGCATAACAACCAATACCCACCATCGCCACCTCCACAATTTCTACCTTTTTCGCCCCACCACCTGCTTGCCACAATCGTTGCCAGTGTTTCTCCATTGGCGCTAACAACTCCTCACTTGTCGACCCTAACCCAAGAGAATCTCCTAAACAACTCTAGACCTCCGAACACCACCCCACCCTTAAACTTGGAATCCCATCTGTTTTGAGGGGCGGCAGAGAATTTCCGTAATTAGGGTGATGGTTAAAAGAGGCGGGTATTCATTTTGAAGAACTAGTTGGAACTGCGCGTGCGCAGCACGCGGAATAAAAAATTTCTTTCTTTGCATCGGTAGTGTTTGAGGTTGATCAGATGATAAGTCCATTTTATATAGACTTTATCTCCTTATTTTGGCTCTAATATATATGATTATTGCACTAACCTTAGTGATTTTATGAGCTAATATTGTATTTTAGTTGTCTTTGCATGTTTTGTCACATTTTGAAGAAAGTTGAGTGAAGAGTCTATCACGGTCGAAATACTCGAGGAAGGGGGGGGAGGGGGGAGGTGAATTGGGTATTTAAAAACTTATGTCCACTTTTTATTTTATATCAATGCAATTAATTACGTAAAGTTTATTGATTAAACTTTAACTAATTAACTAAGTGATTATGAACGTAATGAAATGAACGAAAAGGAAAACTGTAAAGACACACGATTTTGAATTCAGCTTCCCACGTTGAATCCCCTACGTCCACTATTCCCGATTAATAATTTTAGTACCTTTATCCGGATTACAAAATTATCAACCCAACTCGTATAACTAAATCTAGTTATAACTCAATTTGAATATCACTAGATATTCGGTTTAGACTATCTTAAGTTACTAAGAAAGTGCTTGATTGTTCTTCTAGTGTTCACAATAATATGAACGACTAAGAAACAACATTTAAGCGCTATTATCTTATGACGATACTTAGAAATAATTGCAATATAATATAACATACGACTTTTCAAAAACAATTTTAACTTGTAAAAAGAATAATAAAATTAAAAACGTTTGCAAAGGATGTATTGTTCGAATATTGAAAAGTAGTTTAAATGAATTATTATGCGTAATATTTATAGTAGAAAGGAGATCTAGATTTTCATCTAAGAAACCCTAGATGTCGTGTGGATTGTTGTACAAGGAAGGAATTAGGTTATCTTTTATTTAATCATTTACAACTCATAAAATCTTGGAAGATAAGAAAGAATAAAATAAAAATAATATAAGGAAATAAGAAATCTCCAACAAATATTATTTTGATTTACCATGATTTTTATTCAAGCACGAAAAGATCTTAATCCATTTATTTATTCTAATAATATCTTAGTAAAAGATATGAAATAAATATAAGGAGATAAAATATCTTTAATAAATATTTTACCTAAGATCTTTACCTAAACCCTAGCTATGGTGATGATCTCGTGTAGATTAAGGAAGGAATAAGATTTATCTTTTTTCCTATTCTAATCCAACAATATCTTAGATAATAGATATAAAATAAAGAGTTATTTGATAGCAATAATCCAAACTATACCTCACATTCTCATATTAATCCAAATTATAGTTTAACTGAGAATAATCTGAACTATGGCATCATTTTTCTTATATTGAACTTGTGTCATTTTTTACTAGTAACAACCGGTAATGTAATGGGTCAAGCTGTTGCGGGTCCCAATCTTCATCTTCTTTTTCCTTGTTCTAATTTTAAAGCTCATTAGTAGAAGATATGGAATAAATCTAAATAATCATAAAGATAAAATATCTTTAATAATAATCTTATTTAGATTTACCTTAATCTTTACTTGCACAAGGAGTATCACACGAGTAGGAGATGACTCATAAGCCTACAACATCCAACGTGCAACCCTAGTAAGATATTAGGTTAAATAAATTAGGGTTTAGATATGAGTAAGTAGAAAACCCTAGTTAGCCACCAAGTAACAACCCATAAGTTGTCACATAAGTCGACCAAACTAAAAGGTAATTATCTATTCATAACCCAATTTAAGTACAAACTTCAATCTACTATAAAATAGGTTTTTCATTTAAAGAATATAAAGATAATATTTTAAAAACTATTTTCAAAACAATTTAAAACTCAAGTCGTGCGTTTTTAATATTGCAGGTCAATGTTATAGCTAAATCACCTATAACATTGAGTCTGGTAGGTAATGTTATAACCATAACAATTATAACTTTACTTACCAAAATCATTTCTTTAAATACCGTTATAAGACGATGATCTACGCTATCTAATCTTCCTGGAGATCTTAAATCTAGGATCATCTCTTTATCTTGATCATAAGCTCTTCATCTTGAGCTTGTTATATACTTGATCGAGTCTTTTGCTTGAGTGATCATCATACTTGAAACTTGTTACAGTTACTATCACGCTTTAAGAATCTTCAATGTTATAGCTCAAGCCGCTATAACATTACTTGAACGATGCTTCACAAATCTTCAATGTTATAGCCAAGATTGCTATAACACTACTTGCTCAAATTGTAAACTTTAATCAATCTAATAAAGACTAAATAAACGATTACAAGTAAGTGTATATATAATATAAAGTACACACTTGTCATTATCAAAACTAATCATATATCTATATGGTCCAACATTGAGCTTTTAGAAGCTTATTTCATTACTTGTGCTTGTAACTAGAAGCAAAGCTAACTAAAGAAGCAAACATTGGACCAACCTTGAAGTGTTACATGGATTTGCATGCTTAAAGTTATTGATTGAAATGAGAAATGCAAAATAAAGTCTTATGCAAAGTCAAGCCCAAGATTTGAAATCCAACTAAGGTGGAAACCTTGTTTGCTTAGTGAAGCTTAGGATCCCAATTGAAGAGCTTAACCGGGTGATTAAACAAAACATTAAACATCAATATTGGATACTATGAGCATTTACTAGAGGAATTAAGAAGACCATGCTGAATCACCACGGCTCCGATCAGGGTGGCTTGTCCCCGATCGGGGTTTCCCATCTCTAGGTGTATACGTTACACCCCCTTTTTACTACTCCCTCCATAACAGACAAATGGTAACGTGGTAAAAAATGGGGTTTTTAAGAAAAGAGGGTAAAAACAAGGGTAGAGAGGGAAAAAAATAGGTGGGGTATGTAATTGTGGGTTTAATTGTGGGTTGATAGGTGGGGTATGTAATGACATTTTTTGTAAATATAAAAAAGGTATAAGGATAACTTGGTAATATTGTAGGTCAAATAAGGAATGTTACCATTGGTGTGGTACACCCGTATTAGGTAAGTGTTACCATTGGTCTGGTATGGAGGGAGTATATAAGAGAGGTGTTAGTAGGACTTTAAGGGCATCTCTCTTACGCACAATTTACATATTACTTCAGAATTAGTTTATTTCCTTTAAGCTTTCCTTTGTTAAACATTTTGTTAATCATTCCACATTTCAATATAAGTTATCATTTCAAGTTACTTGGTTCTTATTTGTTTTTCCTTTGCAAGTTCTTAATACAAGTTCTACATTTCGGTAATTTTAATTCTACATTTCGTTATTGCTTTTGTTATTTCTATTACAAGTTATTTAGTTAATCATTTCATCATTAGCATTTTTACTTAGCTATTAGTTTCACTTTTAATATTCTTATTTCATATTCAACATGTTTTCTTCATCAATCATTGTTGTTAGTTTCATTTCCGACATGAGTGAGTAGTCCCCTTTTGTCTAGGGATTGGGGGAACCATGCATGATTAATATATATAAACTGTTAAATTTGGTCGATGTAATATTGTCTATTTGTTTCTATCACATGCTTGTATCGTCACGATTAATCTTTGTTTAGTGGCCATATTCATCGATTAAGTTTGTTAATTCATTCTATAAGTCGAGAGGCATGGAATCGGATTAGACTAAGCATGTGTAGTAGAACGACCTAGTCATAACGAGAGTTCTCTAGGACCCGATCTATGATTAACACTAATATCGAGAGGTGGGTGTCTTTAGCCAAAACAATTGACAATGTTATTTATTTCGAGTTTAACATGAATATATATATATATATATATATATATATATATATATATATATATAGAGTCGGGATCCGGTGAGAACCCCTAAATATTTGAGGATTGAGTAACGGATACAATATCGCGCATTAAACTAAACAATATCACTTAAAAAAAAGGTAACAAAACAGACACGCACGCCTTTTGAAATTCATAACCGCGCAACAGTTTTTTCAACTTCTCATTTTCTCTCTCTAAAAACTCAAAAAACCACTAAAATTCCCGATTATTAACGCGAATCAACAACAATTTACGGAAAAATACTAATAATTGTTCAATTCAATTGCATTTTCACTGAAAATCAGGTACAATTTCTGTCTTAATTCTCTCAAGGACTTCAATTTTAGTGAAATCATTGTTAAAATCGAGTATTTGTTAGTTTAAGTATCAAAATTATTGATAAACTTCGTTAATTTCCAATAATATTCATATAATTGTACAACTTCGTAGTTGTTAATTGAATGTTTTTTTTCATATGAGTTGAAATTGCATATTTTCCTCTTTAAATCTGCTAAATTAGCGTTGAATATTGTGCGATCGCGAAAAATTAGGGTTCGACATTGTTCGAAATGCAAAATACGTATTTAGATCTTTGTTTTTATCAATTAAGAATAGGTTTTAACATATTCAATGAAGAAATTTATGTTTAAACACTGTTCCATTGTTTATTTGTGATATTCAAAGTTCGACATTGTTTAATTGTGAAAAATTAGGGTTAAAACTGGTTAAAAAACTGTTTAACATAATAAACCGTTTAATTATTCGTTTGAACACTGTTCGATTGTGAAATTGAAAGTTCAAAATTGTGAATTTGTCAAAAAAACGGTTGCAAATTGTTTGAATCGCGAAAATTAGGGTTAAACGTTTGGTTAAATGTGAACGAGTACAATTTCATAACACTGAATTGAATTTGTTTGACAATGAGGTCCATGAATTGAGAGTTTCATTGTCAAAGATACAATGAATAACGTTGATATATGTGTTGGCAATGAGGAAGACAAACTTGTAATACTGTTACTTGTATGGTCTGATATTGAATCTGAATATTAGTGGTACTGAATCTTCATGAATTTTGTGTAGTTCTATTATTGATAGTGTTTACAAAAATACAAAACTGTATACTCCTTTTAAAATACTTATTACCAGTGACATACAATAGTGATGTTGTTTTGAATAAGGTGTGAAATTATGTCTAATGAAGTGTGATATTGATTTAGCAGAATGGACTTGACAGCTTCAAAACAACCTGAAAAAACATACACGAGAAAGAGGAGATCAAAAAATGATGAGGTTGAACAACCAAGCAAGAGCTCAAAAAATGATAATGAAAATAAAAGTAAAGCTGACAAAATGGTGTTACAGGATGAAATTGAAGAGCATCCTGCCGTCAACAAAAAAAAGGGCCAACCATCAAAAAAGAAATCAAAGACTGATAGAAACAAAGATGCCGAATTGGTGGTACAGGATCCAGAGGTAGAGCAGCCTGAGATCAAAAAGAAGAAGGTGCAACCGTTTCAAACTAAATGTAGGCCACTGAAATTGGTTGAGTTGATTGCCAACTTAAATGAAGAACAAAGGAAGGTCAAGTTTCGATGTTGGCTTTGGTGGATTGTTAGAGTTGAAACTAACAAAAATTCCACATGGAATTCGAAAATGTCTTGACGGCATTTGATCACACAAGCAACATGTTCAAAACAAAGAAATTTGATTTCTTGTTGACGAAAGGCGATGTGCATGACATATTTCAACTTCCTCGACAAGGTCGAAAAGTGGACGTCGCTCACATGGGAAACACCACTGCTGTGACAGACACAAAGCTGAAAAATGCATGGAGGGCAAAGTTTGGATTGGAGAGTACTTCAGCTCCAATTATGGTCAAAGATGTACATGAAAGACTGATGGAAAGTAATGATGCTGGGGATGAATTTAAAAGAATGTTTGTAATTTACAGCATGTCTATTTTCCTAGCACCGTCTTCAAATAAATCTATGGATTTGAAACTGGTAAAGGCTGTTGAGCATGTGACAAGGATAAGCGAATTTGATTGGTGTGAATACGTATTTGAGGAAATGGTTAGAAGTGTTAGGGTGTTCAAAGAAGGGGGAAAGTCAACTATCAGTGGATGCGTAATAGTTATTATGCTAGCATATATGCATAGGTTCGATTTCAAAGGTGATGTTTTGGAACACACTTTACCACTCATCCAACATTGGGACGATAAAAAATTGTCAAAGAGAGTGGATGATGAGAAAAAAACAGGCTCTTTGGGGAATGCTCCAATATCAAAGATTCAGTACCCCATCTGTCAGCAACAAGAAGTCCCTAAAAAAACACCATATTCTTCAGCAGCTTCAGAGATATTACTGACTCAGACGTCTGATCATGAAGCTGAAGTGGAAACAAAAGAGGGGTATATGATGGTGAAGTTGCCTAGTGGTGTTGAAACTGATGAACAAATCAGAGCAAGGGCAATGGATGTAAGCACTAATGAAATAAATTCCTAACTGATAATTATTTTAGCTATGATATTAAAATATTATTGTGATATTGTTTTTGAACTAGTGTGATATTGTTTTGAGTCTGCTGTGATATTATTATGATATTGATATTGAATAAAAGCATTTTCTCTGATAATTATTTTAGATATGATATTGTTTGATATATTGTATGATATTGTGATATTCTTAATTGATAATTGTGATATAGTTTAGAAAAGCAAATGATATTGAATAACAGATTGTTGTGATATTGATTTATAAATTGTTATGATATTGTTTTTGCACTAGTGTGATATTATTTGTAATAGGCTGTGATATTGTTATGAAAGTTGATATTAAATAACCTTATTATTGTGTCATATCTTCTTATTATCAAAGAGTGTATTTTAGTGTTTAATATATTTATTTTGTAATTTGGCAGCGTGCTCATGAAATTTATCTACGTATGAAGAGGGACAATGAATTGTTCATAGGTAGGTATGTACGTAACATGAGAAAACTGATCACCATGAAAGCAAAAAGTTCAATGGGTGAAGCAACTACATCTACACAATCTGGTGCGAAGGTAGATGGTGCGGAAGATGTTGATCCTAAAGAACATGTCTTGAAGAAGAGGTTGGGAATCCGAAAAGAGTACAACGGAGACTCAAACGCCTTTCATAAAAGATGTTGGGTATCATAACTTGGTGGACATGTTGATAGCGAGGTCATATGAAATGAAGAAAGCAAAAGAAGGGATGACATTTGATGTTTGACCTGAAATGTTGAAAGTGCAGTACAAGGAATTGAACAGAAAATACGGTGGATGTACAGATAAAGATCTATAGAACAGTGATGATGACTTGGAATGTGATGACAAACAACAGGATGATGATTTTAATGATGTTACTAACTTGGACAGTGGTGATGATGAAGACGAAGATGATGGACTGGATAATGACATGAATTCAAAATTGAATGATGTTATATCCAGTATTGGTGTAGGAGTAGGAAGTCCCGTTGAAGAGTTGAATCGTGATACACTAAATGAAGAAGACGGTGAAAAACAGTGTGGAGAAATAAATGAGGAGACAGATGTGTTGACACAGCTTGATGAAGGTGTAATCAATGTTGGTTTAGGAGGGACCAAGACTGTTGAGAAGGTTCAGGAAATGAATGAGGAGGCCGTAAAAAGGGATGAGAAGACAGCAAATGTTGAGGACGTAACAAATGTTAAGGAGGGAATTGGAAAAGATGTTGAGGACCTGAATAATAAGAACGCGGAGTCTGGAAAAGAGGTTGGGGAGAAAAATGATGATAAAAGTGTGGGGTCTCATAAGAAGGAGGTTCTTCCAAATGTTCAGTTGGAAACAGAGAGAACGTGGAGCATCAATGACTATTTGTTGCACGCAGATAGCATGAACAAAATACCTGAATCGGCAGATATGGTACCTCATAATTTGGGGTGTACTATGGATTGTGGTTTACCAGACAGGGATGCTGCACTTGTCTCAGATTTCATGTTCAGACAGGACCATTTATTTGAGACTGTCTTGAAGCGTCGGAAGGAAGTAATGGATTATTGCTTCCTTACAGATCATGCGATTAAGAAGACGTAAGTTTATTTTTTGAATATAAGAAATTAATTAATCTACTACATAAAAATAATTTAAAAACTAATATGCTAATTTTTTTGGAAAATGGTACAGGGAGATTGTCTGTGACTTTGGTATTTACCATAACATACCAAAGAGCGATATTGAGTCTTTGTTTCCTGACACTAAAATAGAAGCAGTGGTTATTGAGGCATGGGCAATATTGCTCAATGAGTTTGAAATGGCGCCAAAAGACAGCAACAGACCAACAAGGATTTTCTATGGCCTTGCCCACTCGGTATGGGAAACATAAACTTCATGTGTTCCTTGTGTTTTAAATTACGTGGAAAAATCTGTCAACACGACTAATCAATTCTGTTATAAACAAACAGGGTGGTATGGAGAAAATCTTATTGGTAGATGAAGAAAATGTTGAAGAACCGACAAGATCGAAGGAAGACGTATGGAGGACATGGGATACGTGGTCAAATCAATATAAATGACCACCGAATTTAAATTCAGATATGGTAAGAATTTAAAAGTACTTTTAGTTCGATCTTTGTTAAGTTAATTATCTAATCTTTTGTTAAGTTAATTATCCGATATTGTTTCTTAAATCGGGTAGCTATTTTAGTTGTGATATTGTATTATATATTCGTGATATTGTTACTCAAGACTTGTGATATTGTATGCTATGGTCTGTGAATGAGTGTTATTTTCTATAAAATATTTCTATAGGTGTTCATACCTTTGCTATATCAAGACCACTACATTTGCGTCTCGTATTGACAAAGAAGAGGGAAAAAATGTTCTACTTGGACAACCGAGATTATGATCATTTTGAGGACGAGGAGCATGTACACCTTGCTCATTTAACTGTAAGTACTATATTTAAAAATAAGAACTAAGGATATAATGCTTTTGTTAGCTAAAGAATGAAATTTGATAGGTATTTTTTATAAACATAAACAGGGAGCTGTTTACGGGCACTACCTCAACAGTAAAGGTTATGCAAGTGGGGCGAAAGTACAGGACTATGTCTTTGACAAATGTCGCCTTTGATTGGCAAACAAAAGAGTTGAACCTGGATTGTGGATTATTCATGATGTTCCACATGATGTTTTTTGTGGGTGAAGATTTTAAATGTGAACTGAACGATGAAAAGAAGAGGCAGTTGTACAGGGGGGAGATTGCAGCAACGCTTGTGTTGAGCGATTTAAATAAATTTAGGAGTCAGGTCCTGAGGAAGGTTACAAACCTTAATGCAATCAAAGGGACACTGTTGCCTAAATTAGTAGCAAAGAGGAAAGCAGCAAGCAAAAGAAAGAGAGGGAAAGGTGGGAAAAAGAATGTTCAAACTCTGTAAAAAAAAAAAAAAAAGGTTATTTTCTTCAACACCGACTTATTTTAATTATATATAAGCATTATATATTCAAATAACAAAAATAAATATTTTTGTAGGTGTGGTAGAAGATGGTTCGCCCGAGTGTGGTGGGAAGCAAGAGGAGGGGGAAATCGGATGGCCTTGGTAGCACATACAACTGTGGTGTGGCAGATTCTAACGTAGAGGTCGTCTCAAGGTTTATGAAGGCTAACAAATCACTGTGTGCAAAGATGTTGACCATGAGGAAACAAGTGCTTGACTACTGCCTATTGGACGACCACAGTTTCCCATTAGAGTATGTTTCGTGATCTTTTGTTTCTTGAAGAGTGTGATATTGTTTTCGAGTAGTGTGATATTGTTTGCACTATTTAAATTTGATGGTACTTTTATTTTATCATAACTGCTATTTTTGTGATACTGTTTCTTAAGGGATGTGATATTATTTTTAGAGAAGTGTGATATTGTGTGCACTATTTTAATTTGGTTTGTGTTAATGTTTGGAGCAGTGAGGTGGTTGCCAAATTCAGTAATGATCAATATCTTGTCAGAAACGATATATTGTCGTTGCTTCCAAATGAGCATGTCAAGAGCAATGTGATTGAATGTTGGTCCCTCATTCTCGAACCATATTGAGCACACAGAAAAATGTGAAACAAGTGTGATGTTTTTTGGGATTCGACACATGGTAAGTTGTCCATTTAGTTTGTTTAAATATAATCACTCTTTAAAACAAAAATAGGACTTGTAACATATATATTCAAAACAGAAAATTAAAACCGAAGGAGCTGGAGACAGGGAATTGATTAAAGAAAAGATGTTCGAAGAATGGGACGAATTCATTAGAAGAAACACAGTTCCTGTAATCGCAAGCAGATCTGGTTTTTATTCCAATGGTATGGAAAGAGCATTATTTCTGTGTTTGTATAAATTTCAAAACCGAGACGGTGGAAGTGGAAGTCTTTGGACAACACAGAGTACCCCGATCGGGAGCAAACACAAATACACAAAGTTGCAGATTTGGTGGTATGATTAATTGATAGTTCTTTAAAGTATTCTTTGTATAGTAACATTGAAATAATGGATTTTTCTGTGTTTGTGAAATTATTACTAATGGTGAACCGTAATATTGTAGGCGGAGCACATGAGTGACTACTTAGCAAAGAAGAAAGTGGAAAGAGCAGATGATATAATAACGTTTGATGTTGTCAACATCAACTTCCCTTGGCAAAAGACAGAGATGAACAATACTGAGTCTGGGAACTTCTTAATGATGCACATGATTCGATATGAGGGTGTAATGTTTGAAGCCGACCTGAACCAAAAAGTGTATAGGCGATACTACTGGCTAGAAATGGCAGTGAAAGATTGCTTTTAGCGACATAAATGAGAACAGAACACCTTTGATCGAAAAAGTAAAAGAATTTTCAGATGGGAAGGATGAAATATGGAAGACATTGAAGCAACAGAGGAAGAACAACGAAAAGGCGAAAGGGAAGCAGAAAGAGGAAGTACCAATGGCAGAAGTTCAAACAAAAGAGAATGCTGATGTTGTTGTGGAGGAGACAAATAAAGAAGATGTTCCGGAAACAGCAAAGGAGGATTGTACTAAGAAACCGATTATTAACACAGAATTGCCAATTCTTCGGCAATCTCCTAGGAAAAGGTAAAAACAATTTACAGTTGTATATACAAAAAGATAGATAGTAATTAGGACAAAGGTGTCCAGAAATAATAAATGATTGTTGGTATGGATATGCTTTACAGAGGAGCTGATTAGGAAAAGATCTTTCAAGATCGTAGGAACGAGCCCGCAGTAACATACAAACGTGGTAGGATTAAGACAGTTGCAAATCCGAAGAACCGCGGTAGAGGAAGAGGAATGAATTAGGACTACTATATTTGTTAGAACGAAGTTGTAATTAAACTAAAGGCTATGTAATGGTAGTACAAAAACGAATTTAATGGTAACTTTTTATAATGGTAAAGTAGTGATGCTTATTTTGGATGTCATCTAACTGATGCTAAAGTGTGATATTATTTCACGTTTGGTGTGATATTGTGTAATAGTTGCTGTGATATTGCTTCTCAATATCACACAGGGCTAAAACAATACCACACTGTTTACTTTTAAATATCACTATGGATATGGATTGTTAAATCTCACGTTGATATTGTTTTTAGAATGTTGTGATATTGTTGTGTACACAGGTTGATATTGCTTCTCAGTATCGCACAGTATGTTAAACAATATCACTTGAATGTATAAACAATATCACAATATGAATATGTTAGTTTAAGTCTTACGTTGATATTGTTTTCACTATGTTGTGATATTGTTGTGTACACAAGTTGATATTGTGTTAGAAAACTGCCATATTATGAACTGCCATATTTTGACAACACACAAAACACAAGATGTGAAAATCTTAAAGCAAAAGGCATATATAGTACTCTGATGTAGTGATTTGTTTAGAGTAAGAAGTGAAATATATAAATGTAAGGTGTGATATTGTTTCTCAGTATCACAAAATACAAAAACAAGACAACTGAGACAAATAAAATAATCAAATACTATCCGAGTACGAGTACTTTCTATAAAAAATAAAGTATAATCTATACTTTAATGAATGTTGTAGGCTATATTAATATACTAGTCATATAGAATGTCGTCTATTTTCTTTGCTATAATTAATGAGCGCCATCAACAAAAACTCCTTCGACCGATCAACCATCATCAGCATCATCCTCATCTGAACTACCCTGAAAACACAAAAAGGTGAAACAGTGATATTATTTTATATAAGGAGTGATATTATTTCAAATGAAGTGTGATATTGTTTCTATCTCAGAACAATTACAAACAATATCACATTCTCGTTACCCTCAAGCGGTGATACTGTGTACTACAAAAGTGTGATATTATTTCTAACAAGATGTGGTATTGTTTCTAAAATTACCAGGAAAATATAAAAGAAAGTTAAGACAGATGTATTGACACATTCTGTTATCCTCAAATAATATCACATTCTGGTATCGTCAAATAGTGATATTGTTTAGCATAAGATGTGATATTATTTTAAATAACATATGGTATTGTTTCTGACTCGTGACCATACAGATAGATAAAAAGTTTCATACATAGACTGTTCATGGTGAACATACCTTATTGTCGGCATCAGGTACAAAAGCATTAGGACAGTTACGTTTATCATGGTGAGCCATTTGTTTGCAATTACGACAAAGCCTTTTAGGCTTCTCCGCTTTAGCTATGCATTGTTGCTTTTTGGAGATCATTCTCTTCCCGCTACCCTTGTTCTTTGCCTGACGAGGTGGTAAAATCCTCACCTCGGTTGAGGAACCGCACCCAAGAAGCATCTCCAACTCCCGCTCTTTGGTCATTGACTCTGATTGCGGATTGAGTTTCACCCTGAATTGTTTAAGGGTGTCAACAAGATCGCTGATCTCCTTCGTAGACACATTCTTGAGCACACCGATGGTCGCGTAGAACTCGACCATAACTTGCACATTTCCATCTTTCGTAAATCGTGGCATCAAAATCCTCGATTAACTCACCATGTGGACCATAAAGAGGGATCTTATGTGCATTCTTGGTCCACCGCATAAGAATGTATTTATCGGGCAAAGTGTGAACTTGTTTTCCGAGTAAACCCGGATAATGTGTCTACAAATAATACCCTTCTGTTGAACAACTTGCAAGAACATTCAGCGTCATTCGTTAGAGAATTGTAGACGACTTGGTAGGTCTTCCGTGTTCGGCATCAGCAATACCAATTAATTCTACACCGTTTGCGGGTGGTGTGAAGCCACCAACACTAAGGGAACAAATAGAAGCGGAAGCTTCTACTTGAAAATACGAGAAAGCAAAGCATTTGTATAAACCTTGGAAGCATGAGCTTCCAACTTAAGAGAAGTCGCTAATTGTGGAAGAGTACAATCATCGTCTCTATCAAGTTGTTTTTGAGTATGGCGCTGTACATCAATGGCACTTTGAAACCGCATCAAGAATTCAACAAGTGTACCATGTGCATTTTCAAAACGCTTGAAAAAATTATTCTGACTCTCAGAACGTTAAGTTGTTCGTAATAGACAACCCATAGGAACATCACGAAAATAAGCTGGGATCCATTTCCTCCTTTTTCTAAACATGGTTGACAACCATGAATTACCGTCAAGATTATGCTCATTGACCAACTGACACCACTTTTCTTCAAATTCAAGAGGTTCTAACTCAAAGATCCCAAACAATAGCATTCAAACGGGTGACAAAATCGTCTCTCTCGAAATTGCAGCCCAACCTTATCGTAACCTTTTGCATGATATGCCACATGCAATATCTGCGCTTAGCATGTTTGAAGACAACACGCAAACCCAGCTTTATTCCAAAGACACCGATCGGTTATTATACGGTGTGGCTCTCATTGTCCCATAGCATCAAGGAACTTTTGAAAGACCCTTGTGAAAGAATCTTCATCCTCATGAAATAGCAACGCAGAAGCAAAAGTAACTGACCTTTTGTGGTGGTCTACGCCAGTAAAAGGAGTGAAAAGCATACAATACTTATTCGTACCGTAAGTTGGATCGTAAGTGATGTAATCACCAAACAAAGCATAGTTTCTACGAGACTCTGCATCACACCAAAACGCACGAACCAAGCATTTACCAGAATCCACCTCATAAGCAAAGTAAAAACCTTCAGTGGTATCACGTTTATCCTCAAAATAGTTAACAAACAGTTGAGCATCCTGGTCTCCTATGAAACATTTGATATCCCTTCCAAAATTCTTAAAATCAACCAGTTGAGCTCCAACATTCTCATAGCCATCTACATATTCCTTGACATTTCTAAATGCCCTTGTTGGCCCTTGATTAACCCTTGAATGATCAATAATTGTCATTTTATGGTAAAGATGGAGGTGCCTGTGTTTTTTTTGAAAGCGCGATTTCTAAGTGAACAAAGACGGTGATTATGCCACTCACGAAATTGAAAAACAACATAACCATCCCCATTATAGCGAAACTCAATCATAGCAAAGACAACCAATCCTAGTTAATTTAGTGTTCCCGATATCAAAAGGCCTGGGAGTTGCCTGCTCCTTTCCACTATCTAAAAATAAAGTAGCCTTCCTCTTACGATCTCTAAAACCTTCACGGTTGCAAACTACAAATTTATACTTCACATCACAGTAAATGACCTTTTCCGAGAAGACTTCCTAGGTTCAAAACCACATGCTTCTGCATACACATCATAAAAACTAATAACTTCTTCCAACGTCCCAAACAACTGGCCAATATAAGGTTTAAATTCAGGTGCAACATTCCTTGTCCACAATTCACTACCACCAGGTGTGGAGTCCAAAAGTAGTTGATGCACACGAGAAGGAACAGAATGTTGTTCAACATGTGGAGTAGAACTGGATGCATCAGGTGGTTCAATCGAGGAAGAGTAGAAGTAAGTGAAGACTCAACAATATCATTACTATCTTTAGAGGTAATGGCAGAGACATGAAGATCATTACAGGAAGAAGAGGTTACATTACTTGTAGGATCTGGCAAGAAAAGTGAAAGGTAAAATAACAAGAAAAAGTGTAAAAGATATGGACAAAAACAAAATCACACAAGTGGCTGAACAATATCACATATCTAGGAAAACAATATCACATAGTCTGGGAAAATATCACATATGAAGATGGAAAACGATATCACAAAGAATGTTGCAGGAACAATATCACACAGGTGCTTGGACAATATCACATATTCAGGAAAACAATATCACGTACTCTGGAACAAATATCACACATGAAGTTGAAAAACAATATCACAAACGTGAATATACAATGGTACATATCAACATAAACAATATCACCAGGTGTAGAGAACAATATCACATATTGAGAAAAATAAGAACGTCAATGAACAAAAAATATGTACCAAAAGTATGACGAACATGTGATTGAAAGCTGAAAGTACAAAATAAAGAGAGAATACGCAGAGATTTCAGAATACGCTGAAAGTACAAAATTAAGAAGAATAACATACCAGACATCACAATGAAGATTGAAGACGCAGAGATTTGAGCACGAAAACCTGGAAATCAAACAAAAACGAGCCGAATTTTAAGGAAGCACAAAATTAAATTGAAAATAACAAATAAATAAGAACAAACAGGCTAAGATAAGAACGAAGGCGAAACATAAGGACGAAAAACGGCAATTACGTACCTGAACAAAGGAAATAATTGAAATAATATGATAATTGTGAAGAATGGGCAGCAAAACCTGGAAATAAAACAAAAAACGTACCGAATTTGAGGAAACACAAAATTAAATTGAAAATAACAAACAAAAGTAAGATGAAATTAATATTATAAAAAGGAAAGAAGAACAAACAGAGTAATGTTAGGACGAATTCGAAATTTAGGGACGAAAAACGCCAATTACGTACCTGAACAAACGAACTAATTGGAATAATATGATAATTGTGAAGAATGACGAAGAAAAACGGAGATGACGCCTAAATTCTAGGGTTTTCGAGCTCAACAATGGAGGAAGAAGCTACGAGAGAGAGAGAAATTGAAGGAGAAGCGATTCTACAGAGAGAGAGAAATTGAAAGGAGGAAATAACGGTATTGATGTAAAACATAGTTTATATAGGCAAATTTGTTAAATTACAAATTTGCCCTTCCTTGTTTCCACCCTAAATACCTATCATAGTATTAATCCTTAATCCTCAAATATATAACTAATACTCACATGATCTCATTCCTATATATATATATATATATATATATATATATATATATATATATATATATATATATATATATATATATATATATATATATATATATATATATATAGAGAGAGAGAGAGAGAGAGAGAGAGAGAGAGAGAGAGAGAGAGAAGGGTTCTTATAAGGCCACTACATCTTATGAGTCCCTAAGTCCTTATAAGGGCCTTTGGATGGAAGGGATGAAGGGATGAGATTACATCTCAATGGATGGCCATAAATCTCCCTCCCTAATCTCCCTTCCTAATCCATGTACAACTCCTTCCTAATTTGTATAACTCCATCCTCCTTCTAATTCTCCCAACTCACTCACCCACTCATCATCCATTTCATTCATTCACTTCTTCAATCATTCACCCCTCTCTCCTGATTCATTCTCTCCCAACAAAAAAAACCCAAAAAATAAAAACAAAATCCAAACAAATACTCTTTTGTTCATCAACAAACAATAAAAACCCAATAAAAAAACTCCTTCTTCTTCTTCTTGAATCTGGAAAAAAAGCAACAATAAAGAATAAAAACCACCGCGGCCCACCACGAACCACCCCACAACCACCACGCGCATCACGCCATTTCTCCTGCCGCCTTCGACCACCATCGCCACCTCCTCACCACACCGAAATCACCCCACCACCGTTCCCCACCTCGGTTCTTGCGCCTGCCCACACCGAAACCACCCCAGCCAATCTTCACCCCGAGCCAAAACACCCACGACCTCCTTCCTCTCCACTCATATATTTTTTTTTCCTCAGATCTACAATTATTAGCCTGTTTTGATTTTGTTATTTGATTTTTTTATTTGATTTTTTGTTTGTTGTGTGTGTGCTGTAATACGAGTATATCTCATGAGCTTTATTCTATTACGGAAAGCGCACACACAAATGTGATTACATGAATGTTTCCAGTTGATATTTGTCTAAATGCTAGCACAGGAAGATTGAAGTTGGGTCTTTCTTTTGGGATTTTGTGTGCAAAATATCAACTGCTCTTTCTCCTTTTTTTTTTTTTTTTTTATCATCGCCCTTAAATTAAGACATGTGATGTTCCTAAAGAACATATTGATACGGAATTCACCCACGACCTCCGTTTTTTTTCTCTTTTGTTCTTTGTTTTTTGTTCTTTGTTTTTGTTTTGTTTTGAACTTTACGTTTCTCAACTTGTTCTTTGTTTTGTATTTTTTTTTAGTTTAGTTATTTTTATTATTATTTGAGATTTGGTATTAATTTTGTGTGGTGTTGTTTTTTTTAGATTTATTGGTTTTTTTGTGTTTTTGTCATATTTACTTTATTTTGTTATTGTTATTTGGTTTTTAATTTTTGTTGGTTATTAATTTTTTGTTGGTTATACACTTAAAAAATTAAAGTTATACTATTTATGACTAAAGTTATACACTTAAAACATTAAAGTTATACTTTTTTGTTATTGTTATTTGGTTTTTAATTTTTGTTGGTTATTGTTATTTGGTTTTTAAATTTTTGTTGGTTATTAATTTTTTGTTGGTTATTGATGGTTGTTATTTAATTTTTTTTTCAGATTTAATATTTGTTGATTAATTACGATTTTTCATATTTATTTGGTTTTTATAAAAGTTATACTATTTACGACTAAAGTTATACACTTAAAACATTAAAGTTATACATTTTATGACTAAAGTTATACATTTTATGACTAAAGTTATACCCTTGAAACATTAAAGTTACAATTTTTATGACTAAAGTTATACATATTGTCGATTAAAGTTATACACTGCGTGCATTAAAGTTATACACACGATATATAATTTTTTGAGAATTTGGTTCGACTATTATTTTTTTTGGCCTTTTTTCAGTGTTTACTTATTATGGTTTTTTTTTTAGATAAGGATTTTTTGTTTTTCTAGTATTGTTGGTTTGGATTTTGGTTTTTTCTTTTATTAAAGTTTATTTTTTTTGAATTAAAGTTATACAATTTTGGACTACAGTTATACAAAAAATGGACTAAAGTTATACAAATATGGACTAAAGTTATACAAATAAGGACTAGAGTTAAAAAAAAATTGACTAAAGTTGTACAAAAAAGGACTAAAGTTGTACAAAAATGGACTAAAGTTATACAAAAACTGACTAAAGTTATACGAATATGGACTAAAGTTATACAAATAAGGACTCAAGTTATACAAAAATGGACTAAAGTTGTACAAAAAAGGACTAAAGTTGTACAAAAATGGACTAAAGTTATACAAAAACTGACGAAAGTTATACAAAAAAAGACTAAAGTTATACAAAAATTGGACTAAAGTCATACAACAATGGACTAAAGTTATACAAAAATGAACCAAAGTTATACAAAAATGGACTAAAGTTATACAAAAAATTGGACTAAAGTTATACAAAAAAGAACCAAAGTTATACAAAAATGAACCAAAGTTATACAAAAATAGACCAGAGTTATACAAAAATGAACCAAAGTTATACAAAAAATGGACTAAAGTTATACAAAAAATTGGACTAAAGTTATACAAAAATTGGACTAAAGTTATACAAAAAAGGACCAAAGTTATACAAAAATGAACCAAAGTTATACAAAAATGGACTAAAGTTATACAAATATGGATTAAAGTTATACAAATATGGACTAACTTTAGTCCATTTTTGTATAACTTTGGTTCATTTTTGGATAACTTTGGTTCATTTTTGTATAATTTTAGTCCAATTTTTTGTATAACTTTAGTCCAATTTTTGTATAACTTTAGTCTGTTTTTGTATAACTTTGGTCTATTTTTGTATAACTTTGGTTCATGTTTGTATAACTTTAGTCCATTTTTGTATAACTTTGGTTCATTTTTGTATAACTTTGGTCCATTTTTGTATAACTTTAGTCCTTATTTGTATAACTTTAGCCCATATTTGTATAACTTTAATCCATATTTGTATAACTTTAGTCCATTTTTGTATAACTTTAGTCCATTTTTGTATAACTTTGGTTCATTTTTGTATAACTTTGGTTCATTTTTGTATAACTTTAGTCCAATTTTTTGTATAACTTTAGTCCAATTTTTGTATAACTTTAGTCTTTTTTTTGTATAACTTTGGTCTATTTTTGTATAACTTTGGTTCATTTTTGTATAACTTTAGTCCATTTTTGTCTTAGATGAAAAAAAAGTATCTCACAAAAAAAAAACGAGATTTAAAACACGAAATCTTAAAAAAAACGTATAACAAGAAGAGATTTAAGAAAATGAATAATAAATGAGAACTAACAAAATAAAAGACAACTAAAATAAAATAAAAGACAAAAAAAATAATGAATGGAAAAAACAACTCAAAACATACAAATTAACACAAAACGAAAAAAAAAAAAAAAACGCATCAGCGGCGGTGGGGCGGCGGCGGGGGTGGTGGGTGGTTAGTTGGTGTCGGGTGGGGTGGTGGTGCGTGGTGGTGAATGAGGAAGAAAAGAATGAATGATTTATTTGAGTTTTTTGATTTATTTGGATTTTTTGGGTTTTTTATTTATTTGGATTTTTGGGTTTTTTTTTATTTATTTGGGTTTTTTTTTAGAGTTTGAGAGAAGAGAGAAATGAAATGTGTAAGATGAAAGAGAAATGGATGAGTGGAAAACAAATATATAGTAAATTACTGATTAATTAGAGTGGATTAGTGAAGGAAGAGAGAGATGGTGAGATTAGTTTATAAACACACTTTTTTGGGGTTGATTTCATCCCTCCATCTCCCTCCATCCAATGGCTCATAATAGAACTTATGGACTCAATATATATGTTGGTCTTAGTTGATCTCTTCTCTCACTATATATATATGAGGCCGGATCAGGTGAGGCACCTCATTATGGCGAGGCGGCCGGTTTCACCAAATTACTACCTTGGACTGATTTGCATTATACATGGATGGGCTGATTTTGTAATGTTGGACTGAAAAACAAGGATGAAAATTAGGGGTCAACAAGAAACATTTCATTTGGTCCAAAACACTTTCTCTCTCTAATCTAAAAAAAAGCCCAAATACCTTATTCTCTCTAATCTAAACAAAAGGCCCAAATTCTTTCCTTCCAAAACTACTGAGTTTTCACGTTATACAAAATCACTCAATTTGGGCGTCGATTTCAAAGAGGCGATATCATCAAATTTGTGAGACGATTTCATCAAATTAATCAAATTCTGACAATCAAAGAGGCGAATTCATCAAATTAATCGATTTCTTAGAAGATTTCGAGGTAATTTCCAGGTAATTTCATATTATTTGATGAAAAATTGATTTTCTTAACTTCGTTCATTAATTGATGATATAATGATCAAATTTGAACAAAATCGAACTGTTTTGTAAATTTATAAGGATCAAAACTGAAGTATTTCGTTAGTTTAGGGTTTGAATTCAATCAAAACTGAGCAATTGAGCAATTTCGTCATTCGCGGTGTAAAATTTGTTGATTTTGTTAATTCATTCATTAATTGATTATAATTCATTCATTAATAAGGCTCAAATTGACGTTGCAGCTTTAATTTCAATAATGGAGATTACAAACATTACAAAGAATCGGTGATAATCTCTTTGTTGAAACAGGTAATCTCCGTTTTTTCGCTATTTTATGAAGCTGTTTTGCTATTCTCCTGATTTTGTGAATATGTGAGGTTATATTGTGAATCTAAGAAGTTATTTCGTAAATCTGAGAAGTTATTTCGTGAATGTAGGCTATAATATCCTGAATTTGATCAAAAATAATCAATTTCGCCCTACTTATTATGGTATTACTGCTGATGTTGCAGGTCTAACTGCAATGGAGATTACAGATACTGCAGCGACTCCTGATAATAGTGCTATTACAACAGGTATTCTGTTTTGTCCCTATTTTATGAATTTGAGACGTTATTTTGTTCTGGTTTTGTGAATCTGAGAGGTTATTTTGCGAATCTAGGAGCTAATTTTGTGCATCGGAGATGTTATTTTGAAAATATAAACTGTCTATAATATCCCGAAACTTGGATCGTGGCAGAAATTGTTTGACATTGTCTATTTTGTGAATTAGAGTGCTTATTTTGTGAATATAAGAGCTAATTATGTGAATCTGATAAGTTATTTATTGAATCTGATAAAAATAAGATAAACACAAAACTAAATAAGATGACAAATTCTGAAAAGTTTGCACAAGTCTGCACCATTGAATGCTTTAATTGTCTTGTATCAGTAATATTGCATGCTTTCTTATCTATGGTTGTCGATGTCATACTTATTATGGTGTTCCTACTATTTTGTTAAATTGAAACATTATTATTGTGAAACTTTATCTATATAAAAGTATAATAGAAGAACCGCTATCCATTATACTGTACACGTGTCGCCTCCACGTTAAAAGATTTCCCGCTCAATAAATAAACCCTAAGATTATACAGAGTATATTTGTCTAACTTAAGCTTAAGCGGCTCTTGATTTTCCCCACCTAAATGAGGCGTTTAACCCTAAATAATCAACAAGTTAATGTTATTTCTTTTCAGCCGTCATCCCCTATATCTAAGATTTCTTCAAAAGTATTATGTCTTCAGAAGTATCCAGACCATATAAGATTTCCTTTCTTATCTTCATGGCAAAATTCCACTTTTTTTTATAGTTTGATGCCGTTAAGCATCTTGATAATCACGAAACTGGTTTTCTGCAATTTTCTTGCTCTAAAGTATACAATATTTCTTGCTCTAAACTATGATAATCATGTAAATCGGGGATATCCGTCTTTACCTTAAGACGAGTCAAATAAGTAGAATAAAACATACATCTGTCTTAAGAAACGTTAACAAACTTTAATACTTACTTGGGTTGTATTAACATTACCCTTTTTTTATTCAGTAGGTCTCCTAAGAGACGGTCTCTCAGTAAGGTTATTGAAAGACTATTTTGCAATTTTAAGAAAAAGTGATACTAATGATAATAAAATAGGTACAAATAATGATTAAAGATAAAATGGGTAAATTTATTATGTAAATAGGTACGAAATTACTATGTCACGATCAACAACAAAAGGGTCACGAAATACAAATAAAAAGGTACGAAAGAGTGGTCTCTCAATAACTTATTGAAAGACTGTCTCTCCCAAGTTTTAGTATTTTTTATTTGCATTTGAAATATAAGGAAATGTTTCATTTATCGTATCAGTCATTCCTAGCCATGGCTACATAATTTGGTTACTTGAAAACATCATACATGTAATTTAATCAAGCATTTTCATCTCAAAATGTATTGAACATTGATTTTATGTTTCTTTTAATTTACACAATGATATTTTTCACTTACATATAGTTGTTAGAAATGGTGATGCTTGATCGTCCACTATATAAATTTTATGCATTTTCGGCTCACGGTGTATTGGGCATTATAGAAATGTAATTTAACCAACACCATATTTTATTTTTTTTGGTGCAACCAACACCATATTTTATACTTTTGCACATATCTCTTCAGGTCCATAGTAGATTTATTAAATGAAAAATGAGTTAATGGTAACATTTTAATTAAAATCTTTTCTAACACAATCCGCTATAAATACCATGTTTTAGGCTCTGTTTGGTAAAAATACCTGAAAAGGTAGCTAAAATCTGAAAATGTAGCTGAAAACTGAAAAATTAACTGAAACCTAAAAAGATAACTGATAAGGTAGCTGAAAACTAGGAACTGATAAGGTAACTGATTTTGATTAAATGACGTAAAAGGATATGGTAATTATTTAATAGTATAAATTTAAGGGGTGAAAAAAGAAAATTAAATCAAATCAGGTACCTGAAATCTCAAATGCTACTCTCGGTAGCATTTCATTTCAGATAGCTTATTTGGTCCTTGCCAAACGATTAAAAAAATAAGATACCTGAAATTTTAGTCAAATAAGCTACTTTGACCAAATTAGGTACCTGAAATGCCTTACCAAACGGGGCCTAATTAGTACGGAGTAGTATAATGGGATGAATTGAATAATACTTAGAGGCCATAGTACTCGATCTGTCCCGATCTTTTGTTTACTTATTTTATTTATGTGTGTCTCATCATTTAATTACCTTTTTATATTTGGAATATTTTCGAAGAGTAATAATTTGATCATTCACATAACTCATTGTTCATTTGTCACTCAATAACATCACCCACATATGGCCTCCTCTCCTCTCCTTAGTCTTTGTGCCAAAATCAAAGATAAACAAATGACCGAGGTCCGAGACGGAGGGACTCTCCCCTCTTCTTAATCTTTGTGTCAAAATCAAATGTAAACAAAGGGCCTAGACCAAGAGAGTAGGATAATGGGATGAAAGGAGTAATACTCAGGTTATACTAATGGAATAATTTCAATTGACGGTGTTCACGCCAGGCTTTCGTTATCTTCCTCAATTTTGAAGGCGTTATTATTACCATCCGTAACGTATATAATTTTTTTCACAAAGACATAAGTGCTAAAATTTCAAAATAAAATTACACATAAACATTGTTTAAAATAATTATGTCTAATGGTCTTATATTGAGTCTTTGCACCCAATTTTCCAACTATTTAGAATTAAACGGTAATCTATTTTTTGTGATATTTAAACATATACACAGCCTTAGAGAGACTTTGTTTTTTTACTTTTGGATTGGGTCGCAGGCACCTTGATTATTTCTCGGAAAATAGTTTTTGTCGGAGGTGGTGAACGATTAAAATCGTTAAAAAGATTTCATTAAGAATTTAAGTTGACTTCAAGGTTAAGGGAGATGTAATGACTTCAAAAACTTGAAGTATTTTTAGTGTGATCATTTTATTATGGCCATTAGATATTCATTAT
Source organism: Silene latifolia (assembly GCF_048544455.1). Lineage (NCBI taxonomy): Eukaryota > Viridiplantae > Streptophyta > Magnoliopsida > Caryophyllales > Caryophyllaceae > Silene > Silene latifolia. The sequence continues at coordinate 28,413,948 of NC_133528.1, forward strand.
AAAATTGTTCGATTCAATGTCATGGCAGCCTCATAATTTCGGATTCTATTCATTTGTATAAGATGTTTGTACACTCAATCAAATATTTTATTTGTAGCTAAAATTTAAGACTTTTTTATTCATATTATTTATATATACCCGTGCAATTTTGCACGGGTTCTAAACTAGTTTGTTAATATAAGAGCTAATAAGGCTCAAATTGACGTTGCAGCTTCAATTTCAATGGAGATTACAGACATTACAGTAACTGGTGATAATATTGCTGTTGAAACAGGTAATCTCCTTTTTTTCGCTATTATCCTGATTTTGTGAATATGTGAGGTTATTTTGTGAATCTAAGAGTGAATTTTGTAAATCTGAGAAGTTATTTCGTGAATGTATGCTATAATATCCTGAATTTGATCAAAATTTATCAATTTCGTCCTACTTATTATAGTGTTCCTGCTGATGTTGCAGGTCTAACTCCTGATACTACAGCGACTCCTGATAAGAGTGCTATTGCAACAGGTATTCTGTTTTGTCCCTATTTTATGAATTTGAGACGTTATTTTGGTCTGGTTTTGTGAATCTGAGAAGTTTATTTGCGAATCTAGGAGCTAATTTTGTGCATCTGAGAGGTTATTTTGAAAATATAGACTAATATCCCGAAACTTGGTTTGTGACAGAGGAACTTAGATGCTAATATTGTGAAACTTGATTTGTGAATCTCCTATGTTGCTCTTTTTGGCAAAACTTACTAATTGAACCGAAGAAACATCAATCTTTTATGAATTTGAGATGTTATTTTTTTGAGATTGTTTTGCTATTCTCCTTATTTTGTGAATCAGATAGCTTATTTTGTGAATATAAGAGCTAATTATGTGAATTTGATAGGTTATTTAGTGAATATAGACTATAAGATTATGAAGCTTGGTTTGTGGCAGAGATTGTTTAACATTGTCTATTTTGTGAATCAGAGTGCTTATTTTGTAAATATAAGAGCTAATTATTTGAATCTAGTAGGTTATTTATTGAAATATAGACTATAAGAACACGAAACTTGGTTTGTGGCGAGAGATTATGAACCTTATATGCTAATATTGTGGAACTTTATTTGTTAATCTCCTATCTTGCACTTTTGGCTTATTTTGTGAATCTACAATTTTCAGTTGTTGATTCCAATGTTAATTGCGGTGAAGCTTCTACCTCTTTGTTTTAACAAGCCCTACAGTACCAACTATTTCCACACCTACTACTCTTATAACTTACACACCGAGTGGCAGCCAACGATGGATAAATAGGATTGATGAAAAGTTTACACCAGCGATTGGGAAAACATTTATTGACTTAGACTCAGCGATGCTGTTTTATGAAACTTACGCTGTTGCTTGTGGGTTTAAATCAAGGAAATCTTCAAGCAAAAGGTTTCGTGATGATATTATCAGAACAAAGTGCATGGTTTGCAATCGGGAAGGCTGTAATAAGAAGAAAAGACGACCTGCCCTAAGCGGGTGTTGCGAGAAAAGGCGGATGAATCCGTTGCATCGAAATAACAGAAATAGGTGGTACAAAGAGCAAACCGAAAATACCAGCTGCTAAACGTAGGGTGAAAAAAGGTGGAGGAGAGGCAGAGAGTTCCAACAAAGGGTCAACCACAAGAATAACAAAGATTAGAAGGTGGGGCTATCCAACAATGATAAAGTTCAAGTTCCATGAGAACAAGTACATGGTTGACGTGTTTATTGAGGGTCACAATCACCCGCTTGATGTTGTGAAAAATAAGGAATTTGAGAAACTTCTTTGAAAATATCAATGAATTTCATATGCAAATGATTGTCAGCCATTCAAAAGCAAATGTTGGTCCTAGCTTAACACACCAACTATGCACTCAACAATTGGGTGGTTTTCAAAATGTCGGGGCAACAGTCAAGCAATTCAAAAATTTTCAGAGGAAAATGAAGTGTCTAATGAACAGTCATGATGGGGAAATGTTCAAATCACGCTTAGACACCCTAGCTGAAACAAAAGGGCCCCACTTTGTTTATGAAAAAGATTCCAAGAACGCATTGACAAGGATTTTTACGGACGGATTGTGACATGCAAAGAGCGTATGCTCTGTTTGGGGATGGAGTTTCATACGACCCAACTTATGGTACAAACAAGTACAACATGACGTTCACGCCTTTCACGGGCATTGACCATCATAAAAGGTCAATCACATTTGCATGTGCGCTTATAGAACATGAAAACGATGAGTCATTCATGTGGGTATTTGACCGATTCTGGCGGCTATGGGTGGGAAAGAGCCTAACTACATCATCACTGACGAAGACCCGGGAATAATTAAAGCAGTTCCAGGTATGTTTCTGAAATTTGCAAATCGTACCTCTTAACTTGTGAAACTTCATATTAAATTGTGAATCCTACATCTGTTTTGTTGATTCTAGTTGGCACTGAAAAATATGATGGTTGTAATAATTTGATTGGTTTTTTGTTTATGTGAATCGTAGTGCTTATTATGCGAAACTAGATCATGAATTTGTGAAACTGGGGTAAAAATATGTTTCACGTACTTATATCGCGAATAAGGCACAAAATTTATATAGTCTGAATCCGAGGATAAGACATGAGATTCACAAAATAACCCCCCAGATTTACAAAATAAGCTATAGGATTCACAAAATAAGCTATATGATTTATAGTCTGAATCTGAGGATAAGACTTGAGATTTACATAATAGTGCATCGTATGACTTTGTTATGTGAAACTGCGTGAATTTAGTTATTATAAAATGATGGTGACGGTCGATAATTTGATTTTGTTCATTGAAGCTAAGTTCAAAACAGCAAAACATCGGTTTTGCATGTGGCACATCATGAAGAAAATAACCGACAAGGTTGGGAGTAAAATTTGTAGAGATACCTACTTTTTAACCCGTCTGAACGGTGTTGTATGGGACGATGACCTGGAGCCCGGGGAATTTGAAGAGAAGTGGCTTAAAGTCATGAACGATTTCTCCTTGGAAGACAATACGTGGTTGAATGGGAAGTTCGCTGATAGACACACATGGATACCCGCTTATTTTAAATGTGCCAATAGGCGGTTTACTACGAACTACACAAAGGTCAGAGAGTGCTAATAGTTTCTTTAAGCGGTTTGAAAATAAATACGGGACATTAATCGAGTTCTTGGTGCGCTATGAAAGCGCCACCGACCACCAAAAGCACTGCTTTGAAGCTCCGTGAAGAGGAGAATGCGAATTCAATCCTTGAAACACTGTATGGGTCAAAATGGGAGACACAAGCAGTGAGAAGCTATACCCATGCGATGTTCTATGAGTTCCAAAACCAGGTGAAGCTTTCAATAAATACCTGCAGTTTGGTTGGATACACTCCGCTTGAGATCTGTGACGAACTTTGAAGTGTCGTTAGTTGAGGATGCAAAGAAAGGACTAAAATTTGCGAGTTGAGTGCGGTAGAAGCACGAATGATGTAAGGTGCACATGTAAACTGTTTGAAAGGAGAGGTATTTTATGCAGTCACATCATTTGGGTTTGTTCGGGAAAGTTTAAGGACATACCTGATAAATATATTTTGCAAAGGTGGAGCAAGAATGCACTCAAAAGTGCCGTTTATGATTGGAATGGGAATCTGTTAGAGAAATACAACAATACCAGTACAAAACAGATTGGAATGTCTGTGGTGTGGTCCGAGATTGATTAATGTTGGTATGCTCAAAAGGAAAGAAGAGTCGGATGTGAGAGAGTTTGCCAAGTTAATCAAGGAATTCAGGACAAAACTAGAGGGAAACACTCAACCGTTGACAAAACAACAACAAATTGAGCTTCTACTGGGCTGCAAGGTTCCAGAAGAAACCAACATCTTACCGCCTAATGTGTCTAGGAACAAAGGCTGTGGTAAACGGTTAGTGAGCAAGAAAAATAAGGCAATCAAGAAGGCGGAAAAAGCAAAAAGGTTGTGTGCTAACTGTAAGCGCAAGGGTAACCACGACAAAAGGAATTGTCCATATGATTTTGCAGACCGTCCTCCAGTGAATCAGGTTTGTATTCATCTACGCAACTACATCTGATATTAATCAAGTATTTTATTTATCTGTTGGAGTGGCAAAAATGGTTTAATTTAGGTTAATGTCATTCAAAATAGGTGGTTTGTTTCGACCTTGGTTTGTGAGTCTTAGATCGTATTATTGGTTTCCTAAAAAATCTGGACATCTCATCTGTTTATCTTATTTTGAGAATCCCAGAGGTTGCTTTGTGAATCCCAGGTCTTAATTTGTGAATCCTGGGTCCAATTTTGTGTAGGAGACAATATATGAATCGTGGGTCTTATTATGTGAATCACATATCTTTATTTGTGAATCACGAAATGAGACGATTGTATGTAGTAACCTGATATAATTCCTCACTTTGTAACATAAATGACAACAGTTGGCTTATATAAGATGAATGTGATTCACGCCGTGTCACCCAATTTTGCATGATCCTCACTTTTATTATTGTACATCTAATGTTTGTAAACATCTTTCTAATTCCAGCTTTGTCTTTTACGTAGGGAGAGCTAGCGGACGAAGAGGTAGAAGAGGAAGGGGATTAGGATGAAGAATGATGGAAAGAGTCTTCTTAAGCCTTGAGAAATAGATATGATGATTGAAGAAGACACTGACAATTTTGAAAGGAGCAGTCTTTTAGTTTGGCAACATATTATTGGTTTCCAAAAATATGGACATCTTATTTGTTTATCTTATTTTGTGAATCTGAGAGGTTCTTTTGTGAATGTAAGAGGTTATTTTATGAATCTTAAATCTTAATATATACAAAAGACCTGGAAATCTTATTTGTTGGTATTAATTTGTGAATCCTGGGTCTAATTTTCGCGATTATTAGGAAGATTCGTAATCTTATTAGAAAGGAACGGTCGACTGGCTAAACGGTCTTATTTTATGAATGACACAATTTAAATATCTTACTTGGCTTATGTAAAATGGATTATTGTGAATTATAGACGTTATTTCATGAATCTTACCGTGTGAATGACAATATATAAATCCGAGGTCTAATATTGTGAATCGACTTGTTTTGTGAATCCATCTTTTGTGAATATCGTCGTTTTTGGATCTCAGGCATTCTTTTGTAAATCTCAGGTCTCATTTTGTCGACTTGTTTTGTGAATCCATCTTTTGTGAATATCGTCTTTTTTGAATCTCAGACATTCTTTTGTGAATCTCAGGTCTCATTTTGCGAATCAGACGCTTTATAAATCATATGGCTTATATAAAATGAATTATTGTGAATTGTAGACGTTATTTTGTGAATACAGGAGGTAAAACATCGTCACGAAACAGGAAAATAGCCTTTCTCCCACGTCAAATTGAGATACGAGGACGAGTAAATGATTTCAGGTGTGATGTATGTTTTCGTGTGAAAGACACCGAGAACCACCAAATCCAAATAACCCGAAAAATAGGAATTCCTCCAGGCTGGAGCCTTCATCACCTTAATAGAACAGGTAAAAACAGTCCTACTCCTACCTTGTTACAAAAGCCAAGAAAATTCCAAACTTAACCCTCTATTCAACTGTATATAACACCTTTCCTAACCACCAACCTCACAAACTCTTACTATAACTTATCAAAACTTCCCACTAATCACTACAGAAACATTAATTAACCATGATTAATATCCTCCTCCCCATCCTCGTCCTCGTATCTCAATTATCCACCTCCGAATATCATCCACGTCAAATTTCACAAATTCAAGCGACTAATCAATTCCATTGATTAAAATCAACTATTACAAAAGGAGATCTACTAAATAAGCAGATTAGCACCCAACTAAATGACTAATAACATATTCACTAGAATACTTGATAGATCCTGCATATACCATCTAATACTATACTAACATAATACTTGATTGTATCCACCACAAGTTAAATTCCACGCATAAGGGACAAATGCCTCCGACGAACCAACCAGAGATAAGTAAGTATACACTGCATAACACCCAAAACTCACAGCAAAAGAATAAATGCTGCCCCATTTCTACTACACGCTCACAAAGACAATCATGAAGAATAAATTCCCAACCAGAGAAGCATACACTGAAGAACGATCTCCCTGCTTCACATCATCTCACCACCATAGACAAGCACATCTTGCTACTTATACTCCTATATCAGAAAACACGTAAAATATTTCAAAATATATACACGGACAAGCATGGCTCGCTACTATTCAAAATATCGCGGATACTATGAATGAATGGGGATTTGATATGCAAAAGTTATTAAAGAACCGGGACTGTACCGTTCTAGTATTTGCATCCCATGAAAGTAGTTGCATCATTACAGACTTTCGAAAATCTGGCATTCTCTGCAATTGTAAGAAATTATAGTTGAAATTAATGAACAACACAGTTTCAAATACAGATTTCATGTACGTATCTTTGTTCAACTTGTTTCTTACCCGATAATTGTCCTGGATTTACGCAATCACCGAGCTCACAGTCCAACATACTCAAATACCTCAACACGTGAGCTCCACAATCAAAACTGAATGTAGTATAGTGTTCAACTGTTTAGTAAACAATATTTAATTTCCGTAAAGCGGACACATTAGGGAATAACTTGCTTATTTGATTGTTGAGGAACTTTGAGAGTTATAACCCTGTGAGAGTGCAGAAACCGCATGGGATAATATGACGGGGAACTACTTGCCAAAATAGGAGATAATTTGGCCACCTGAAAATGTTTTGAGTTAATACTGATTGTACACTAAAAATGTTTTATATACTCCGATTCACAAACTCTCAAGGGTTAGATTAGGCAAATAATTAATACCGTGTCTATGGTTGTATTATGTACATCATAAGACTGTACTTTCGCGCTTGAGTTGAGGATGTAATTCGTTTTACTCTCCATATCGCATATACAAGCCCACCAATGTCTGTCTTTGATCAGCGGTATAAAAACCTGATATAATAAAGATTAGTCTCCAATTTACAGTCCTACATGTCCGCCACAAAAAAAAAAAAAAAAAATATTGTTGAGGGACCAGACCTTTCGGATTGTGGCACCATTCACCGGTTTGTATGTCCCATTGATGTATTGATTCCAAATACAAGGGTTTTTCTTCTTTGTACAGTTCTACATACCACAAAAGGTGATTTTACAAACCATATTAATTTGGGATAATCAAGATACTTGAATATTAAAACAAGTTCAAAGCTAACCACGATGACAGTCGATGGCAAGTACAGAAGATCTGGTCGATGAAGTGTCGTCCTAATCCCAAACATATCAATCACCTAAAAAAATAATATTAGGAATGAAACAAAAGATTACAGATAATACAATGAAATGAACGCCGATAGTAGTCTACTTACTTGATCCATAACCCACTGACGCGGTCTAAGCGTAGATAAAGCCGCTCGTGTGACTTCCATCCACTCAGTACACACCATAGCCTCGCTGTAGTAAGGCACATTAAGAAACATTACTAGAATTATCCAAATAAAAATAAAAATAAAAGTAAAGGGGCAAGGGAAAAGCACAAAAAAATAAAAGTAAAGGGGAAAAATACTTACTGTGTGACTGTATCTCTTCCTTTGCGGTGCCAAATAAACTTCACAAGGTCGTCTTCAGAATAAGGTAGACGCCGGTAGCCCCTGTCAAATATTAATAAGACAGCTTAAGATCTGTGATTCACAAATCAAGATCTTTGATTCACATAATAAGACCCACGATTCAGAAATTAAGAACAACAGATAAAACCAATAATAACATCTAAGATTCACAAAACATGATTAACAAGGGAATGGGTTATACATAGGCACACAATTCCACTCTTCTGCACTTCGTTCGACAGTAGCTTTCAACATGTTGTCACCGGAGGTCATAATTCGTAGGCATAACTTCAATGCATAGCGTTTGGTTGACTTACCTATAAATGCAAAACAAAAAGTCCTTATAATTATTCCAAAGTTCACGAAGGCGGCCCCTGTGTTTCAGAAAATTAACTCCAGTGTCCGACAAATCTAACTCTCAGGTTCACATGGTTAAGTAAAGGTATCTTCTGAAGTTATAATTAAAGGACGAGTCGTTTTGTTCCCTTTGTAATGCTCCAACAGGTGAAACAAATAGACGCCGGTATCCATTTCACCGGACTTCAAAATTGAAGGAGGGATAAACAACTCAGGCATCATGTGCCCTGCTGCGAATCTTGGTGAAACCCAATTAATGAGCCTGTCTTTCTGCACAGACACAACCTAAATTAGCACTTAATTATGTGGATGTGTTACATGCTTGTCAAACACTTTGATCGTGAATTCACGAAAAAAAGTAAATTCACAGCTTTGCATAACCAGAAATGGAGGAAAAGACGCACCGTAGGTTGCACATAATCAGAATAGTTAACATCTACTCCATTCATAGGGTGTATGACTGTCAATTTATTCCATCGAAGGTCGAAACAAAAGAAGAACGGTGGGAATGATGTAGACATGATTGGAGTGCAAATCTGAAAACAAGACAAGATGAAATGAAAAGAAGAACATAAAGATGAAAATAGGTTTCACAAAACATAATAACACCAAACCAAAACTTACTAATTGAACTGAAGAAACATCAATATTTTCCAGACAACCCGGGGGGGAACTAACACCGTCATTGGAGTATGGAACAAATAAACGAACAGGAGAATCCGGTGATTTCAACTTCTCATTATTGTTTAGGATCTCACACCAAATATTTGACTTGAGAACATACTCGATCACCTTGAGGTATAGTCCTCAACATGCTCCTTGTCAATCTCTCGAGTGTTACTTTGAAAAAGAATATCACCGCACTCAACAATCAAAACAATCGATTCGCAAAACAAGCCGTCGATTCGCAAAACAATCTATTGGATTCACAATATAAGCCCTACGATTTATAAATTGTCCGATTCACAAAATGAGACCTGAGATTTACAAAACAAGGTCATAGTCAAATACCTTTGTCCTCTTTGTTGAGCAAAGCCCAAAATCCAACAAAGTATTTTCTCCTCCCTATTAAAAGGAGTAATAACACCGATGTTTCTTTGGAGATACGGAGATCGATAGGCGCACTGGAATTATCTCTCTTCTAGGATGCACAATGGCGGGGAGTATTGACATCAACATTATTGACATCAACATGATCGTAAAGCGATGGTGCAGGGAATGTAGGAAATCTGGTTCCCTCATCCTCTTCCCTCGACACCGATCTATTCTTTCCTCGCCTTTTATGCTTTCCTCACCTGGTCCCTCTTCTTCGCTTTCGCACGGACCGGTGGTTTCATCACCCGACAAACGGTTTCCACGACGACGACGAATGTACGGGTGAGTGACCAATGGTTTTTCAGGCAATTGCTCGATTCTTCCACACACGATTTCGGAGATGGTGGACGGACGATCGGAATCATTGGAGTATCAGGTAAATCAATAACAATTGGGGTTTCGGCTAGTTCGATAACTGGTGTTGGTGTTGGTGGGACCGAGGATCAATAGAAGATCTGTCTTCTTGGAAGATAAAAAATGATCGTCGTCGCTAGCAGCCTCCACCGTGGGCAATCTTGGGGTTGGCAATCTTGATTTACGACGTTTCGAATGGGTTTGCTTGTCACTTTGGGATCTGGTGGACGAATCGGTACAAAAGTGTCATCCATAATTTCCAATGCCGCACGTAAATCAGCGTCGGACCATCCACCCATCCTGTCCACATCGTCATTAACAACGTGCTCATTCTCCACAACATTCGCTGCAATGGATAACGTGTTTTCAACGATATTATTGACCACGTTGTCCAAATTCAGTTCACCGTCCTCATCCTTCTTAGCATCCTCTATATTTTCCTCCTTATTCCCATCATCGGCATTTTCTTCATCCCCAACATTCTCATCAAACTCATCCTGTTGGGATGAAATATACCCGTCCGCAATACCATTAACGGCTGCCACCATAGTAGAAACCACTGCTGAGGAAGGTAGCTTGATCGTAGCTTGAATAGCAAGAGATCTGCAGCTAGCGAAAGTCAGCTCACGCCCTTTGCTTTGCGGCTTCAGCAAGTTTGTGAACAATATCACACTTACTGTCACTAAGGCCATCAGTTTCCTTGTCACCACAATGTGGAATATCAGACCCTATATCTGGTTTGCCTTCTTCGTGGTATTGGATGATTGATTTGGACTGAACATGCTCAATCTTTATGACCGGTGGCTGAGGTGCGGGTGCGAGTGTGTGGTAGCTCATGACAAGGGGAGGCTCCACAAAACTTTGACCGAAACCTTTATTTGCCTTCAACTCCTGTTTAATTCTTTTTGCAATTTTTTCTTTCGTCCAATTACAACAAGTTGGAAACTTTCTTATGACCAATCTTGATTTGTAGACGAAACGGTCCAAGTAAATGTACACGAGCACCATAATGGGTCCACCAAAAAAATTATCTCCTTTCAAGCGTTTGACATCTCTCCACTCCTCCTTTTGCCAAGACTCAACTTGGTCAGCCAACTTCTGTTTGATGAAATTGCACCAATTGAATTTCGGAATCAGTGAAGTATCACCTAAACTTTTTAAAATCCTCAAACTTGCGCGATTCCCTTGCACACCACCCAACAGAGACGAGAATATGTAAACGATGAAATTTCGTTTAAAGTCATCTCCACCATCTTTCTGCATGGATAATTTGTTCAAGACGTGGTGATCATCGATATATTTGTGTGGATATTGCTTTCGGAAGTTTTCCAACGTAGCTAAATAAGCAGGACACTTATCCACATGTGACGCTTCCTCAACAGGTCTTGAACCCATTGGAATGCTCATGCAAAGATGGATGTCCTCCTCTAATACAGGGAGTTTTTTTGTCAAATAACCATCCCTTTGCTGGGTTGTAATTTGACACTAGCCAATAAGCAAGGTCCCCGGGAACCTTGTCTGTTTCAATCATTAAATGACACCGCCAAAGCCCATGTCTTTTATAGCTTGAATCTGCTGATCGCTCGGTGGATTTTTCGTATCTTTCAGAAAGTTGTACAACCCTTTTGGCGACATTCGAGTCCTCACTGTAGGCAGTCCCTCTGTACGTACCCTTTGTTTTTTTGCTGGCGGAGGAGCGGCAGCTTGCTCAACAATGCCTGGTGCAGAAGCGCTTGCTTGCACAACCGCCTGTGATGGTCGCTTCATCTTGTAGCCTGTTTCACAATAATCATCTTTAGCGTCACAAAATAAGCTGAAAGGATACACAAAAATAAGAACTAAGATTTATATAGTCTATTTTGGGGGGATAGGACCTGAGATTCACAAAATAACTCTCCAGTTTCACGAAATAACCTCAAGGATTCTTTTCAATAAGGCATAAGATTTATATAGTCTGAATGTGAGGAGAAGACCTGAGATTCACAAAATAACTCCCCAGTTTCACAAATTAACCTCTATGATTCACAAAATAAGGCATAAAATTTATATAGTCTGAATCCAGGGATAAGACCTGAGATGCACAAAATAAACCCCCAGTTTCACAAAATAAGCTATAGGATTCAAAAATAAGCTATATGATTTATAGTCTGAAACTGTTCTTGATCCAACGCCAAGACCAAAAGACACCCTAGGAGGGGACGGGTGAACCCTTTTTGGGGGACGGGGTTAACAGTAGGGGCCGGGTGTCCTAAAACGGGACGGGAAAGGGTTTAGGGTTGGATTAGGCGGATCCGCTACCGCGGATCCGCCTAATCCAACCCTAAACCCTTTACCTTGTACATAGTCATTCGACCAACGCCAAGACCAAAAGACACCCTAGGAGGGGACGGGTGAACCCTTTTTGGGGGACGGGGTTAACAGTAGGAGCCGGGTGTCCTAAAACGGGACGGGAAAAGGTTTAGGGTTGGGTTACCGCGGATCCGCCTAATCCAACCCTAAACTCTTTCCCTTGTACATAGTCATTCGACCAACGCCAAGACCAAAAGACACCCTAGGAGGGGACGGGTGAACCCTTTTTGGGGGACGGGGTTAATGATGTAGGGGGCGGGTGTCCTAAACGGGACGGGAAAGGGTTTAGGGTTGGATTAGGCGGATCGCTACCGCGGATCCGCCTAATCCAACCCTAAACCCTTTCCCTTGTACATAGTCATTCGACCAACGCCAAGACCAAAAGACACTCTAGGAGGGGACGGGTGAACCCTTTTTGGGGGACGGGGTTAAAAGAGGGGCGGGTGTCCTAAAGCGGGACGGGAAAGGGTTTAGGGTTGGATTAGGCGGATCCGCTACCGCGGATCCGCCTAATCCAACCCTAAACCCTTTCCCTTGTACATAGTCATTCGACCAACGCCAAGACCAAAAGACACCCTAGGAGGGGACGGGTGAACCCTTTTTGGGGGACGGGGTTAACAGTAGGGGGCGGAAATGTCAACGGGGCATGAAGTTATTATTGAAGTTATTATTGAAATTGTCATTCGAAGTTATTATGAAACAATAGGGAACGCAAGGATTCACAAAAAACAAAGAACACAAAGGAAACTTCATTAATAAAACATAGTAGTCATACATTATATTTATAAACTATCGACAATAGAACACGGCAAACAAGATAGCAACGTTCAATGCCGAAAATTACAAAGATAGTATTTTAGGAAAAGGGATGCAAATGTAGGTTATAGGTCCATAATAGAAGGTAAATCAATACAACATGCATCTATACAATTGCGAAATAAATTGACAGCAATAGCAATTGTAGTGGCTCGTTCAGTAGACATCACTGGAGGTAAAGAACGTAACTTCTCATAAATTGTAGCGCGATCAATAGCATTCAGAAGGTTCATGGCACTTGGATGGTTATATTGGTGAAAATGAAGGATGAATTTAGTGACATATTATCGATCGACAAACATTTGCACGTTTGGAATATTAGGTTAGCACCCCTATGAATAATTAGAATACCCTCCACATGGTTGATTTCAAGAGAAAGCCAATATGCAGCGGTTACACCGGGAGCATTGGGATGAATAAGAAATAACTGAGACCAATTCCGACACACAATAGCCACATTTGCCTTGTCTTCAAAGGCATCAAGTTTAGAAAATATATTATGCATAACTCCTTGAATATTGAAAACAGAATGTTGTGAGTGATAGCGAGGGGAAGATAATTTAACTTACGCCAAATCGGCTTCCTTAAAAGACAAACCGATTGCGTTTTGTTTTTGACAGACATAAGCTGCACGAAATGACGATTCGTCTTCTTCAAAAGCATTCACGACACACCCTTTGCACCAAGACTCCATAATTCACTAAAAATAATAATAGGAACGCATAGTAGGTTAGTAACTAAATGAATAAGTTTCACAATGGCAGATCTAGGTTTCACAACAACTACTCCAAGATTCACAAAATCAAGTATAGGATTCACGTAATTATGAATCAACATTACAAAGATCGAGAGACAGAACAGAATCTCATCAAGTGCATGCCAGCTAAATTATTATGAAAGTTGTATTCGAAGTTATTATGAAAGATAGATGCTCGAGGATTGACAAAATAAAAGGAAAATAAACTTGATTAATAGAACATAGTATTCATACATTATGTTGATACAACATCCGAAATAGAAAACTACTGATTACATATTTATACAAGGGTGCCTTAGCAAGTATACAAAAGTAAGATTAAATACTAACGGTGATAGACCTAAGTACACCGACCGACAACTAAACATAATAGGTTCATTTGAAATATAATTTAGTAGCTACATCCCTATCACGCGAGGGTACAACTTTAAGTCCTACAACTGTGTTCATAAGGTATTCTTGTCCTCATATTCACACATACGTACAATTCCTTGTGTTATATTATAAGGGCATTGTAGGCAAGCTTTCTTTAGATGTACAAGAAAGCAAATATATCAAAGATGAAGATGAGGACGATGAAGATAATCGATCCCTCCCAAACAAGTCTTTCTCATGGCATATATGTTCTGCCATATCCCACCATTTGGTGTTGCTCATTTAGCCAGGAAACCATCACAACTAGAAGGCCGGGCTAAATGAGCAACACAAATGTTGGGATATGGCGAAAAATATAGGTCGTGAGAAAGGCTTGTTTGTAGGGATCGATCTTCATCGTTATCATCTTCATCTATGATACATATTCTTTCTACTAGTACATGGAAAGAAAGGTAACCTAAAATTCCGTTTTAATACAACCCAAGGAATTGTACAGATGAGGCAGAGTTTGAGCATAGTAATACCTTAAGAACACATTTGTAAGACTTAAAAGTGTACCCTTGCGTGATAGGGAATGTAGCTACTAAATTATATTTCAAATGAATGAAGACTAGTCTATCCCTACAGTCAGCAAGCTGTCCGGCAAGATAGCATATCCATTTAATGAGCTCAAACTCTGCCTCTTCAAAGATATCGACTACCCGACCCGTACACCAAGTGTCCATAGTTGGCAATGTATACGCAGACAGGAGCAATTGACCTAGGCATATAAATAACTAAAACAGTTCAGACAAAAATAAATGAAAATAACTAAAACATAATAAGTAATATATTTCATACACATACACAAAATGTCATGTTTCGTATAAGTACATTCCAGATAAGTAGGATTAAAAGCCATATCAAAACAAGGTAAAGCATTCAGATGAAGTTTTACAAATGACCAACTATGGACAAAGTGGTCTATAGGTTTCGCAAGATAAGGTCTATGCTTCAGACAAGCATTCACATAAACTCATCATAAAAAGATTACAATCATGAGGCAGGTTTAACTTCCGCATTGTAATGAGAATGATTCACAAAATATTCCACAGATTCACAAAATATTCCACCGATTCACAAAAACGACTCCAAAATTCACAAAATTAACTCAGGTTTAACAACAACACATCAGTCCAATATTCACAATATCACCTCCAAGTTTCATGATACAAAAACACAGAACTATATCGACATTGTAGAATCAACAGAGCACCACAACAACAACAACAAAAAAGCACAATATTAACAAAAACGAAACATATTAAGCAATGAACAATGAGAAAAACCTAATAAACAAAAATTGACGAAGTAAGTATTGAAGAGAGCGAACAGGACATACAAATAGTAGATCGAAAATGCTCCGAAATTGATTTTGTTGCGTTAAATCTTGATCGGATAATTCTTCGAGGATGATTAAAAACGCATTATAATGAAAATGATTTAGCAATACATTATCGAAAAAAATAGTAGATTGAAAAGCGTCTGAAAATAGTAGATCTACAATAATTGATCGAAAATGAAGAAAAATAGTGATACGAATGAGAAGATCACATACCTAGATCCGAAAAAGGACGACCGAACAGAGATGATGATGATGACGATCGCGATCGCGATCAAAATATCAGATGATGAACTGCGTGTGATTCAGACGATGATGAACGGCGTGTAATTCAGGTGATGATGAACGAAGTTAATCGCAAATCGGTAGTTGAGTGTTGAGAGTGAAGAGAGTAAATGAGTGAAAGAGAGAGAGAGAGAGAGAGAGAGAGAGAGAGAGAGAGAGAGAGAGAGAGAGAGAGAGAGAGTAAAATGTCGTAAATGAGAGAATTGGCTGGCATTTGCTTTGAGTGTATGATTAAATAGGGACACGTGGCAGCATCTGGAGTATCTTTAGTTATTAGATCTGACGGTTTAGAAGGTGTCCAGCCGCCTCACCCTAAGAAGGGTGCCTCACATGATTCAATCTCTCTCTCTCTCTCTCTCTCTCTCTCTATATATATATATATATATATATATATATATATATATAGGTGAGTTCTTATGAGTCCACCATATGCTATTGAGTTCCTAAGTCCCTTTAAGGGCCATTGGATGAGAAAATGGATGGTTGAGATGGATGGAGAAGGGATGGATTAAGGACTATTAAAAAGAAAAGGAAAAAAATGTGGATGGTTGGAATGAAATGGGTGGTTGAGATTGAAATCAACAAAAAAATTATTTCACTAATCAAATTTCTATACACTAATTAATTTTTCTTTCTCTCTCTAGCCCCTAATTAATCAGTTTTGAGTTTCAGATTTCAGGAGTGTAAATGTAATGTTGTATGAGTTTACAAGTGTAAATCTAACATGTTACGAGTGTAAATGTAACATTTTAAGAGTGTAAATTTGATTTTTTGTGACGGAAATTTTGAATTTATATAATTTTAACATTTTACAAGTGTAAATTTGATGTTTTACGAGTGTAAATGTAATATTTTAAGAGTGTAAATTTGATTTTTTGTGACGGAAATTTTGAATTTATATAATTTTAACCCTTTAAAATTGTAAATTTGATGTTTTACGAGTATAAATGTAACATTTTAAGAGTGTAAATTTGATTTTTTGTGATGGAAATTTTGAATTTATATAATTTTAACATTTTACAAGTGTAAATTTGATGTTTTACGAGTGTAAATGTAACATTTTAAGAGTGTAAATTTGATTTTTGGTGACGGAAATTTTGAATTTATATAATTTTAACATTTAACGAGTGTAAATTTGATGTTTTAAGAGTGTAAATTTGATGTTTTACAAGTGTAAATGTAATATTTTAAGAGTGTAAATTTGATTTTTGTGACGGAAATTTTGAATTTATATAATTTTAATATTTTACGAGTATAAATGTAATATTTTAACATGTTACCGAGTGTAAATGTGATGTTTAACAAGTGTAAATGTAGTATTTTAAGTGTAAATTTGAAGGTCTACGAGTGTAAATTTAAAGGTCTATGAGTGTAACTTTGGCCTTTATGTGTAACTTTAGTCCTTTATAAGTATAACTTGAGTCCGACCACCGACAAACACCATCATTGTCCTCCATCACCAATCCACACCCGAAAAAATAAAAAGTAAATCTAGAAAGAAATAAGAGTGTAAATGTAAAGAAATATAAGCGTAAATTTAAAGAAGTATGAGTGTAAATGTAATGAAATACGAGTGTAAACGTAAAAAAATATCAGAAAAAATATTTAAAGAAATATGAGTGTAAATCTAAAGAAATATGAGTGTAAATGTTAGGAAATACGAGTGTGAATTTAAGGAAATACGAGTGTAAATGTGAGGAAATACAAGTCTTTTTTACTTTTTTTTTCGTAGATCTATGTTTTAAATTGTAGATCTGACTTTTTTGTTAATATTGTAGATCTGCCTTTTTTTGTTAATTTTTAAAAAAGTGAAGGTAGTAGTGGTTGGAATGAGTAAGGAAAAGAAAAGATATCTTAATTAAAAAAAAATCACATGAAGTACGAGTGTAAATCTTAAAAAATATATATATAATAAGACGAATTTAAACAAGCCGAGATTAAAAAAAATATAAAACAAAAAGAGATTTGAAAAAAAAATATAAAACTAGTGTAACTTTAAGGAAATACGAGTGTAAATGTGAGGAAAGATAAGTGTAAATTTAAATAAATACGAGTGTTAATGTGAGGAAATAAAAGTGTAAATTTAAATAAATACGAGTGTTAATGTGAGGAATTAAAAGTGTAAATTTAAAGAAATAATAGTGTAAATATGAGGAAATACAAGTGTAAATCTGAAAAAAATACAAGTGTCATCAATGGAAACAGTCCATACACCTTTGAAGACCACCAACAAAACCCAAAAAAAAATTAAACGTCAACAACAAGTACAACTAGATCAAATAAAAAAAATTAGAAAAAAAAAATATCTAACAAAAAAAAAACCCTAGATCTGATAATAAAAAAAAAAAAAAAAAAAAAACACTAGCAACTTACTCAGCGGACCCTGAAAATAAATAACTCATTTTAAAAAAAGAAAAAACAAAAATGAATAAAACAACAAAATCTGAAAATTTTAAAAAAAATGAAGAAGAAGACGGAGGGCGGCAGCACCAAAATGAAAACACCCAACACACCACTACCACAACTACCATCCTCCAAACCACCTTCGCCAACACCAACAACAGCACGTCGCCTTTCTCTCTTCCTCTCCTTTTTTTTTTGTTGGTTGATTGTGACGGAGGCGTTAATGTTGTTCTTGTTGTTGGTTGTCGATTTGTCGATGGTGGGTTGTTGGTGGTGGTTGGAGGAGGTGTGGGTGTACTCGTTTTTCAGATCTGGAAATATAAGAAGGGAAGGGAGATGGTGCGGGTCGGTGGAGGCCGGCATGGAAGAGAGGTAGTGGTGGTTGTGGCAGTTTTTGGTGGGCCGTGGGGGTGAGATGCGGTTGCGTGAAGGTGTCGTGGGTTGTGGTTGTGGGTCGTGGGGTGATACGAAAGGTGGTGGTTGTCGTGGGGTGTTGTTGGTGGCGGTAGTCGTGGGGTGAGGTGGTCGGCAGTCGTGGGATTTTTTTTTGTGTTTTGATTTTGTTTGGGTTTTTAGTGGGAGGATTTTTGGAAGGTTTTGATTTTATTTGGTGGAATGATATTTGTGTGATAGGAGAGAGAAGTGAGTGGAAAAAGAAGTGTTATATAGTGAAATTAAAGGTTGATTAGTGAAGGTAGTGAGGGAAAGTGTTTAATTAGCATTTATCCCCTACATTTTGCACTAATCCCTTGCTTTTTGTCTTCAATCTCAACCCTTCATCCCATCTTTTTAATGGCTGGCCCTAAAGAGGACTTAAGGACTCAATGATTTTTTGTGGACTCACTAGATCTCTTCTCTCTCTCTCTCTCTCTCTCTCTCTCTATATATATATATATATATATATATATATATATATATATATATATATATATATATATATATATATATATATATATATATATATATATATATATATATACACACACACACAATTGCATGTGTGACCCGACTCCCCTAGACTCCTTTAATCATATATTTTTATATCGTATTTGCCAATCATCAAACTAAACAAACCAATCAATCGTATCGACCTTGATAGAATTCTATTCATAGCATTTCAGAGCGCAATTCCCGTCTCCTTGTGTTCAACCCCTCGTACTACATTAATTTGTGTCAAGGGAAAATTATCTTTGTTAGGCGTGCGACATAGCCTATCAAATTTTTGGCGCCGTTGCCGGGAAGACGGTTTTGTTTGTTATTAGTTGTTGAATTTTATCTTGTTTTATTTTGTCCCGGGGAACACTTGTTCCTTGGGATCGTGCTTTCTCACGGTTTTCTTTTAGTTTTAGCGCCTTTTTCAGGTGGTAAAACTATCTCAAGGGGATCCTCATATCCGTCCAATGGCTGTATTTCCTTTCCTACAACAACAAAACCAACTTTTCATGACTATTTGTCCTAGTTTGGCGAATACGCTAATCATATTGCTTCTTTTGGATTCATTTACAATGAATATGAATTGGGTCAGGTTGTGCTTGAAGGAATGGATTCCAAGTCCCGTGATTTGGCTCTTTACATGAGTTGTGGGAGTCTTTATTACAAGAGTGCGGAGGAGCTTTGGGTTTTCCTAAGGTTCATGGCCGACTAGTGTCGGGAAGTAGCTCGCCAAGAAGATTTAAGGCGTGCCGAAGAGGAGCTCACAATGCCTCTTTAAGCTCATTTGGAGCAACAAGCGTCTGAGGCTCGTGCCTTAAAATTGCTCGAAGACATGTTCACAGAAATGTGAGAAGGAAATGAGTGATTTATCGAAACTTCTACTCTTCTACCTTCCCAATGTGAGTCTTTTGCCCCTAATAATTTGGAATTATTGGAAGACGGTGATGATGGTCAGAATTTTTCTTTTGAAATTCCCCTTAACATCACTCCAATTGACCACTTAGAGACTCATGTTAATGACATTGACTTTGTAGTAGACGACACCCATGACATGGATGTTATTGGGCCCGATTTTAATGACACAAATGAGGTCTCACCTGAGCCTTTGAAAACCTTTGAGAATCCTTTCACGGAGGACGTAGTTGACCCAATTGTGGTTGATGCGGGACTTCGTGATGATCCCATTGAGGATAAGTGGGAAGAACCGACCATTTCCAATGAGACCCACCTCCTTGATTCTTCTTGCCACCAATTTGAGACCATATATGATGATAATTTGTGCACTAACGATTTGTTTCATTGTCTTAAGCATGACACTCCATCTCTTGCTGACGAGTGGAGTAATATGGTGGTTGTTTTTGAAGCCTCTCCTACGCATTTTGATAAGATTTTTCATCCTTATCCTTTGATCTTTTATGCGTTAATCTTATCAATTGCGTATATATGCTTTTGTATTGCCCATGCACATGTATATGATCGACTTTTAAGGGCTTTGACTTGTTTTTTAAAGATGACGAAGGCCGCAACGTTAGAAAAGTAGGAGTCTAGCAAGACTTAAAATTTGCGCTTCTCGGGAGGCAACTCGTGTTTTTATTTTTGCATTTTTGTTTTTAATTTTTTTTTTTGTTGCAAATTTCTTGTTTTCATAGAATTAGCAATAATGTCTAGACTAGTTGGTATTTTTGAGTTGTGTTTTATAGGCAATTGGAGATGAGAAGAGGGACATATGAAGAATGTCACGCTTCCCCATGCTATAACCCCGTTCGGGGACGTAACTTTCAAAGACGGGATGCTATATTACCACGGAGTAAGAGCAAAGTCAAAATTCTGAGAACCAGTCAACCCCGATCGGGATCATGAGCTTTATGTTCATTGCCAAGTCCCTCGTGTCCTCATATCCACCTGACAATATCTACTCTCATTCTTCTCTGTTTTCTCCATTTTTCTCACTAAAATCACACTCGAATATTCCTATTGTTAGATGAATCCCCCATTTATGCTAGCTTGGGGGAGGCTAACTAGTTTAGTGCGTTTGTTTTCATTTTCATTTGCATTTTCATATTTCTTTTCTTTTCCCATTGAATATAACCCCATGCCTTATGTGCTTTGAGGCATTTTCGCAGTTAGCTTGGATGATTTACATGTGGACATGTGGACAAGGCCCTCGGGAACTGCGTCCGCGGGATCCACACTAGGCATAATCGACTCGAGGTTCTTTCGAATCGAATTAAGACATATTAGAGTCGCCACCAAGTTTTTTGGGAACTTGGAACCGTTCAAGTCAACTTTACACCTTTCATCGAAAAGCATAAAGCCAATCGACTACGAGTGATTAAAGATAAAGACTTGTACCCTATATCACTCGATTTGAATGACTCTCGTAATCCAATGGTATTTAGACGGATCCACAAACCATAGATCTTGAGTAAGGGGTGAAGGTACGTGTTGGGAAGCCCATAAGGACACCCAACCCCGCCCGTCAATAACGGCCTCTACTAAGTCAAGTATGGATTTCAAACAAGGTCATAGCTACTACGATGTATGATATGCAAACGTTGTTTTAACCCTATCATGTGACAACAATTTCTATGTCGTTTTAGATGCAACTAAACTAACTTTGTCAAAGTTGTAATTTAGCATGTGGGTTGATTGATCTAACAACATACAAAACAAAGCAAACAAGGCTTAAGGGGGAATGGGGGAGCCGTTGGGGTCTACCTATTACAAACCAGGCATTTCATGCCGACACAACAACAAATTAAAGATACAACTCGATCTAAATACAATTGCTACATACAACGCAATACATGACACCACACACGGCCGTTTGGCCTAGAAAACCGTGCACATGAGGGGTGGCCCACGACTCACATGACCCACGGCCTTGGGTCACTCCTCGTAATGCGTGCTCGCGCTTAATCTCATCGAATTAGACATAGGGCTACGCACCAAAGCATGCATTAGCATAAACCGGGCCATGTTGCTTTAGACAACATGCGGTTTACTACGCTCCTACAAGCATTGGGGAACAACCGTCTAATCAAACAAGACCAAGGTTTTTGAAAAGGTTTTGACTCAAAAGAAGTAAAAACAAACTCGAAAATTACAACTCGATAAACAAACTATGAATTACAAGCTACAAAACAAACAAAGAACGAATGATAAACAAGGAAAGAGAAACGAAATAAGAAAGACAAAACACACGGCCCAAACCAACGGCCACCCTCACGGCCAAGACAAGGCCAACCTAGTTCCTAAGTTAGATTCATTGGTTAGATCGAATGATTGCGAAAAGGGATAAGAAACAAGTTAGAAAACGAGTTAGAAACGATGTTGATTGATTGTCGCGCAAGGGTGTGTTCTACACGGCCTAAAGGGTCTAATTAGGTTAGATATAATAAGATTAAAGCTTACTCGTCGAGTGTTAATAGGAAGGTGCTAATCACGCACTCCTATGCTAGCGAGAAATCAAGTGATAAGAAAGATGCGTTCAATTGTTTACAGAATCGTCGATTGATTTTATAACTTACGTCGAAGCCACCTATCGTGTCTAATTAGGTTATTGAATTAAATTAATGTCATCTAAATATGTCATAGGTTAACAATCAGAGGTTAAACTAACATACAACGGGTCCTAGGGTATGTCGATTTGGCCGAAATAACAAAGGGGTCAAAAGCGAAGAGCGAAGTTAGATAATTGTTTTATTTATGCCCTACCTTGAACACGAGGATATGTAAATGAGACGGGGGGTGTACGACCGACTGAAGTAGCGGTTTATTTTCCCATCTCAAGTCAACGCGGGTGTTCATGGCGGTACTTTAACTCATACTCGGACTAACTAATTTCATAGTTAATTAAAACAAACGATAAACAAAACGAAAACAAACAAAAAACAAACTATAAAAAAAAGCATAAAAAAACGAAATAAAAAAAAGGAGAGAGAAAGGGATTTGATGCACCCTCAACCTACATGTATCGTTGACACCGTCTTGGGTCGTAATCGATGGTAGATTTTATCTCGAGAGGCCGTCGTCGACGAAGAATAAAGCAAACACGCGTTTTGGAAACTTTCTGGACAGCGATTTTAAAACAGTGATATCTCCCTCGTTTCACGACGAAAATTCGATTTAAAAGATGTTTTGGAAACTAGAAAGAGAGGAGAACAGGGATCTTAAAGCAACCCCTGCTCGTTTTGGGTTATTGGGCACGAAAAACGAGCACAAACAGAACTGGACAGACAAGAAGAAACCGCGAAAACAGAGTGTTATTTCACTCTGTTTTTCGAGGGATTTCGTGTACTCTCAAGGGCAATTTGGCTCGTAAATCTTTGTCTAATGTGTAGATGGATGTTATGTGGTTAATTAGGAATAAGAAACTCGAGTTTTTATGGAGGTTTGATGGAGGAACGAATGGGTTTTCGAAGAGGACACACAAACAGTTTCAGTTTGTGTGTCGGTTTTGTTTAGGGTTTTTGAAGGATGTTTAGGGTTTGTTTCTGAGGTTTAAAGCTTGTGGGTGATGGTTGGATGTATGGAGAACTTAGAGGAATGAATGTATGGTGAAGGGGTGGTATTTATAAGGAGTTAAAGTAGGGTAAAAGAGAGGGAGAGGCAGTCGGGCCTGCTCACGCATAGCTGCTGTCCAGCAGCTTTTGTGAGGGTTTGAGAGGGGTTTTCTTGGTGATTAAGCTAGGGTAATATGGGTAGGATACTAGGGTATGGGTTAGGGTTAATGGGTACGGGTCTTGGTAGTGTTTGGAGCGGGTTTTGGGCTCGAGATTGAGCTGCCAAAACAGGGGGCTGCTCGGTTTAGTGCGGGCTGTTTGGGGCCTGTTTTGGACGAGAATTTGGGCCGTGGTTAGGGGGTTCGAACAAGGGTGGATGGGTAGAGGCTTGGGTTGGTTAGTGTACTCGAGATTCGTGCCAATTCGTAAAAGAAACGGGCTCAAAAACCGAGCTAAAATCGAGCTCAAAAACAAGTGTTCAAAACGAGTTCTTTTCGATTTTTCAAATCAATTAACCCATTAAAGTAAATGACTTTTCAAATCAAATATACTCATAAAATGATTTTTCAAATCAATTATTTATTTTATTTTCAATAAAATAAACTTGGGAAAATAAATTCAAAATAAAACAAAATAAATTGAATTCACCTCAAAAAAACCACAATTTAAATATCATTTAAAATAACAAAATGAACTCACTAAAAAAAACATTAATTTAAAAATCATTTAAATTAATAAAATGAACTTACTAAAAAAAACATTAATTTAAATATCATTTAAATTAATAAAATACTTCATCGACGACGCCCATTCTACCTCGTAAAACGAGCTCCAAATAATGACAATGACAACTAAAGAATACATGTGTCCTATCATCATCGGGTGTTTGTCGGGTTCTCTATAAATTCCAATATCGACGGATACGGGTATCTACAGAGCCCCCACTTTGACTGAGGCTTGGACAAGGCGAAAGTCAAAGTATACCCCAGGTCCCTTTCGACCTGAGGATTCTTCGGGTCGTTTATAGTCCATTAGACTTGCGTATATAAGCTCGCCAGCCATAAGAAGAGATCATACCTGAAACTTCGTTGGGGGATTGACTCTTGCTTCTGTTGCGTCGAATTATCGTCGTTGGTCATCGACCCATAAATTGCATAAATGGTGGATTGAGCCTTATCCTTAGGCGCCTACGTATCCGTTTCTGACGGAATCAAACCCGCGTCGTAGTTCGGCAACTGCTGACACATGCCCAAAGTTTATCATCTGCTGGCGTATGTCCAAAATTCATCATCTGCTGACATTTGCCCAAATGGGACGGGACTTTCCGAGGAGGTTGCCGTCGCTTTCATCATTTGCTTTCAGCTACGAAATTCTTCCATTTCATACTCTTGTATTGAATTGAATTCTGAGTGGATGTCATCCTTTTCATCTTGATAATGGTCTCTGAAGCCAACGACTTCAGAGCCCCCAGTTTGCAATGGCTCTAAAGTCGAAGACTTTAGAGCCCCCAGTTGAAGCATATCCTGCTACATTTGAAACATAGAAAACGTACTAGCAATAATCATCACATAAGCACATTTGGATCATCGATCCTAAAATTAGATCATTTGAAAGATTGGGTCATCGACCCGAAAATTGAATTTGAAAATTTTGAATAATTGGGCCATCGACCCGAAAATTGAATTTGAAAATTTTGAATGATTGGGTCATCGACCCGAAAATTGAATTTGAAAGACTGGGTCATCGACCCAAATTTTGAATTTGAAATGAATCACTTGGATGCTGGGTCGTCGACCCAAAAAGTTTTTGAAATTTTGAAAGTTTTTTGAAATTTTGAAATCGAACCTTGATGGGTGAGCATGAAATGCGACTCAGACATTCTATATGACTTGCGAACAACGTGGGCGTAGCCCGCTACCGCAAAACAAAAAAGAAAATAAAACCGTAAGTGTGCACGGGCTTTAATTCAAATATGGACTTGTCGAGGGTAGAAAATGTAAATCGGCCGTTCCGGCGCCAAAATATGGCAAATGGGAATCACAAGGTCGTCGAACTTGGGACGGAGATATCGTATGGCACGGGCGTGCTCCCGAGGGCACATGGGAATCAAGATCACTTGGCATTGACAAGGTGGGTTAAACTCACAGAGGAACAACGTTGGCTTCGCCCAGACACTAAACACAGGTTAATCTTATGAGAACACGTAGACATCACATAGCACTCTTGTTGGGAACATTCTGTCACTCTTCTCCTCGCCTCCTTTCTTTTCAGCGAGTATTCATCATTTCTTGCCACCGCCTTCTTTCTTTTCAGCGGGCTTTTACTATTTTTCTTCCACACCTTCTTTCTTTTCAGCGGGTTTTTACTATTTTTCTTCCACGCCTTCTTTCTTTTCAGCGGGTTTTTCATATTTTATGTTCCCAACACAAACCTACATCTATATGACTCGGCATCTTTGCCTAAACCGTTAGATAAAGCTCATTCCGAGACTTGACACTACTCATCTGAACCTATATCCTCGTCCTAGCCTACGTCGAGTGCTAAGACTGAGAAGACTCCTAAGACCGACTCACGGGCGCATGGTGTGTGGAAACGGTTGGGTTCAAAGGCACACTCGGGCTCAGCCTTAGAAGGGAGGCTTGGTCCTCGCTTGAGTGTGAAAGATAGGCTGGGCCCTCGGGAGGAAATGACAATCCCTCCTAAGAAGCGCGCTAGCCAGAACACCACTACCCCTCCTCCACAGGAGCCTCGGTCACGTGACCCAAAAGGCAAAGGGAAAAAGAAGATGTAGGAGCCTTCGACTCCAAATATATTATTTGATACTACTACTTATTATTTGTTGCTAGTTGTTTTCTTTTTTTTCTTTTGAAGGATGTAATGGGCATCGCCCGATCTTTAAAAGGACTTACTATCTATTAAAAGTTCCAGTTTCTGCATAAAATTTCATTTTATTCAAGGAAGGGTCGGTTGTACTCTTTTAAAGAGCTTCCTACGTATCTGTTATCAACAGAATCAAACCGAGCTCGTAGTTCCACAAAACAAATGCGCTACAATCATCGATTTATAACGCACAAAAAGCAGCGAAGCAAAAGTGCCGCGGCCTAGACTCGCTCACGAGCACTGCAATTCAAAATTTTATTTTGTGACATTGAGAATGAGTTCTACGGATAGTATTTCTTCATTGATCCAAATTCGTCGGATTCGCAAAGTCATTTCCATCTAGATGTCGATCTGATGCGCCTCCCGATAATATCTTCTTTACAGTGTAAGGACCGGCCCATTCGGCTTGAATTTTCCCCTCGGGTCAATTGGTAGTAAAGCGCGGACGGACTTTAGGACTAAATCCCCATCTTTTATTCCTCGAGGTTTCACCTTCTTGTTAAATGCCCTTTGTATCCTTTTCTGATAGAGTTGAACATGATGTAGTGCATTTAACCGTCGCTCGTCGAGCATGACCAAGGAATCATACGGCTTGCGGCACGGTCGATCCACCTTCAGGACCGACTTTCTAACAGGATCCTTAAAGAAGGTACCTCTAATTCGATAGGTGAATCGCTTCCATCCCATATGTTAAATAGAACGGAGTTGCTCCAGTGGCTGTGCGAATAGACGTTCTGTATCCCCATAGTGCGAACGGTATCTTTTCCGGCCATTCGCGATAATTGTCGGTCATCTTTCCGAGGATCACGGTGATTGTCTTGTTGGCGGCTTCCTTTGCACCATTTGTTTGAGGTCGATACGGTGACGACTTGTGGTGTTTGATTTTATACTTTTCAAGTATTACAGCGATTTGACTGGAAGTGAGTGCCATGATCGCTAATGAGCTCATGCGGCACCCCATATCTGCAAATGATTTCATTCTCGAATGAAACTTTGCTACCGCTTCGCTTGTAGGACCTTGTATGATTTCACTTCTACCCACTTCGTGAAGTAATCGATGGCGACCAGCATGAAACAATGCCCACCTGTTCCGGATGGGTTGACCTTTCCGATAATGTCGATTCCCCATGTTGAGAAAGGCCATGGTGATGTCAAAGTATATAACAATGATGGCGGCACATCCGTATGTTTGCGAAGATTTGGCAATTGTGGCAATGTTTGACATATTGGCGACAATCTGTCTCCATCGTTGTCCAATAATACCCTAATCTCATGATTTTACGAACCAAAGATATGGGCATTCATGTGTGGGCCACACTCTCCGTCATGGACTTCTTCCATGACTCTTTTCGCAGTTGGTGAGTCTATGCATCGCGAGAAGGACATTTTGCGCGGTTTTCTTGTACAATTGTCCGTCATTGGTTCTAACGAATCGAGCGGCTAGCATTCGAATAGCGCGCTTTCCGCGGTTATCCATGTCGGGTGGATACTCTCCCGATTCTTTAAATTTCAGAATAGCATGATACCAAGGTTCGGCCTCGGTTTCTTACGTGTCTTCGATTACATTAACATAAGCGGTGACGATCTTCGTTCGACACATATCGGCATAGTATCCATATGATCGGTATGTTGATCGAGCGGCTAGCTTTGACAAAGTGCATCAAAGAACTGGTTTTCGTCTCGGGGAGGTGCACGTACTTGACATCGGCGAACAACTTTTCTAGTTCTTCGATTTTTGCTTGGTACGGAGCCAAGCTATCACTTCGGGTTTTCCACGTCCCGGCCACTTGATTGATCACTAATGACGAGTCCCCATGTACTACAAGCTTTTTGATACCTAACTCGAGAGCACTGTGCAAACCGAGTAGGCATGCTTCATATTCAGCCGCGTTATTAGTGACGTTAAAGTCCAACTTGATCGAAATAGGAACATGTTCACCTTCTGGCGAAATGAGTAGAACTCCTATCCCGTATCCCCTATAGTTCGATGCTCCATCGAAATAGAGGTCCCACGTGTCATTGTCTATGTGAACGATATCTTCGTCGGGAAACGACCATGTATCCACAACCTCAGTTTCTTCTATCGGGTTATCCGCCAGGAAGTCTGCAACCGCCCTTCCCTTTATCACTTTTAGCGGTACATATTTCAGGTCGAACTCGGAAAGCATTAAAGTCCATCTTGACACTGCGTTCGTAATCGGCTTTTCAAACAAGTATTTGATAGGGTCCATCTTCGAGTGGATGCAGACACTATGACTGAGCATGTAGTGCCGTAACTTCTTTGTCGCCCATACTAAAGCCAAACATGTCTTTTCGAGCTGAGTATACTTGATTTCATACTCCAAGAACTTTTTACTAATGTAGTAAATTGCTCTTTCCTCTTTATCGACTATCTGCGCCAAAGCATTGCCCCCATTGCAAAAGATCCGTGATCGTAAGATACAACAAAAGTGGTAACCTTGACCGTTGGTGGGCGAGCACGGGAGGGGAAGATAGTATTTCTTTGATTTTATCGAACGCACTTGACAAAGTGATCATCCCATACGACGTGTTCCCGACCTTCAATTTCTTGAAAATTGGCTCGCATATCATAGTTAGCCTTGCCACGAACCGACTTATATATTGGATTCTTCCAAGGAAACCTCGAATTTCCTTCTCGGTTTTCGGGTGAGGCATTTCCATTATGGCCTTTATTTTCGATGGGTCCACCTCGATGCCACGGTGGCTAACGATGTGACCCAACAGTTTGCCGGATGTGACTCCGAATGCGCACTTTTGTGGATTCAACCTCATGTTATACTTGCGCAATCGTTCGAAGAATTTGCGTAGTGTACCAAGGTGGCCATCACGCTCCTTTGACTTGACAATCATGTCATCGACATAAACCTCGACCTCCTTGTGCATCAAATCATGTAACAATGTTGTCGCGGTCCTCTGGTATGTAGCCCCTGCGTTTATCAACCCAAAAGGCATTACGGTGTAGCAATAGGTTCCCCATTGCGTTCTGAACGCAGTCTTATGCATATCTTCTTTCGCCATCTTGATCTGATTATAACCGGCGTATCCATCCATAAAGGATAGTAATGCGTGTTTCGCCGTGTTGTCAACCAGGATGTCGATGTGGGGTAATGGGAAATCGTCCTTCGGACTTGCCTTGTTTAAATCCCGGAAGTCAACACAAACCCGAACTTTACCATCTTTCTTTGGTATCGGAACGACGTTAGCCACCCGGTCGAGTATTTCGACACTTTGATGAACCCGACTTTGAGTTGCTTGTCGATTTCTTCTTTGACCTTCAAAGACCAATCTGTGTGCATTTTGCGTAGCTTCGCTTGATCGGCTTATACCCGGCTTGATTGGGATCCCGTGCTCGCAATTTCCCTATCAATGCCCGACATGTCTTTGTAGGACCATGCGAAAACATCTTTGAACTCATGCAACAAATCAATGAACCCCTGTCTTTCGGTGGAACTTAAAGTAGTTCCTATTTTAAGCTCCTGTGGTTCTAAGGTTGTACCTACATTGATAGTTTCGGTATCTTCGATGATCGAAGTTTTCTGTTCGTACTCTTCCAACCCTTTTATCAACTGTAGAGGTGGTTCCACTGCTTCTCCTTCTTCTTCTTCTTCGACCAACTGTTCATCCTCGACCTCAGTCTCAATGTCATTATTAAAACAATCATTTTCAAAGTTTGAATTGCAATGTAAGTAAGACAAGTCGTAAGCAAACTGGTTCATATTATTATTGATTTGAAATTGCGCGAAATGCGCTAACATTTGAGCCAACCGATCGAACTCGGTGGCGAGATAGGGTATTCGGGATAGGCCCGGAATACCACCATTAGGAAAAGGTGCATAGGAAGGGAAAGCTAGGGGAGGGGTATTTTCAACACCTGACTCCTTAGACTCGATCTTAGGACCTATCTCAGACTCAGACTCCGACTCAGACTCAGACTCAGAATCGGTAACATCATTTGGCTTGAACATCTCTCCTTCTCCCGTTGTCAACTTGAAAAGAAGTCCTTTGTTGTCAGTCCACTTGATTGTTTTCCGCCATCCCGTGTTGGTCCTAAGAGGATCCACATCGGTGATGAGGGTAGATGGGTCGAACCGTTCGCTTCTCAGGATCATGCTTACCAAATCTTCGTTTGGTGTTGGTGATTTCTTCTCTTCACCGAAAAGGAGACCCATGGCGTTCTCGTCATTCATTGGATCCGGTTTGGTTTCTACTGGCATCACGGTCAGAATGTCTTTGGGGATGTAGTAGCGTCTTGGAATACTTCGATTCCCGGGACCATAAGGTTCTTCTTTGGGTCAAAGATAGGTTCGGGGAAGTCCATGCAAGGGAGTTCTTCCCCAGCTCTCACGAAGTGACCGTTTAGAGTTAGGTGATACGGTCCCATTTTAATATCTCGATCTTCGATCGTTCTTCCCCTCTTTTCCCGTAGATCTTTCTCAGTGGGTTCATATCCAAGCCCGAAGGTTACTCCTTTGGCTACGGGTGGTTTCAACTCGAAAGCCTCCTCCTTTCTAGGATATAATGAGAAACCGAAGTATTTCCCAGTTTTGAGAATCACCTCGCAGACATGACTTCCCGTATATAGATCCATATTTTCGGAGTTCAGCTCGATCATGTTGACAATCTCGAAACCGCATGTGTCATTGGTAGCTTCGACCCTTACTTCGGAAGTAATGTCTCCTCCTGCTACAGTAATTGGCGTGGCGTCAATGGTGACGGTTTTGCCATTGAGTGGGACCTTGATTTTTCGATGCAGCGTTGATGTTACGGCCTTCGCAGCGTGGATCCAAGGCCTTCCCAGCAGTAAGTTGAAGGATGAGCAAATGTCAATCACTTGGCAACTCACTTTCTTTTCCACTTGCCCAGTCTGTACTACTAGGTCGACAAGTCCACTCACTCGATGCACAGTGCCATCGAATGCCCGGACTGTCTGCGTAGTGGGGATGAAGTCATTCTTCTCCAAGCCCAGAATGTGCGCCGTTTTCAGAGGGAGTACGTTGACGGCCGATCCGTCGTCAACCAAAGTCATAGGGATATGCTTGTTGAGACACACGGTAGCAATATAGAGGGCCAGGTTATGTCGAGGCCCGAACGGTGGCAGATCTTCGTCGGAGAATGTCACACCGTTGGTAATCTGAGGCCGATTCTGGGCGATGTGAGTGACCATGTCCGCAGGAGTAGTATTCGACGACACGGTCATGTTCATCAAAGCTTGTAACAAAGCTTGACGATGCTCGAAAGAGCTCAGGATAAGTTGCCAGATAGATACGTCGGCCTTAGTCTTTTGGAGTTGCTTGATGAGGGAAGCCTCGGAGGTCGACCCTTCACCAAGAACTTCGACCACTACCGGCTCTTTGAGAGGTGCCTTACTCGGGATATCCTTAGCTTTCTCCACACGATATGGGCGCCCGGATCTAGTCAAATGGTTTGACTCTAGGGCATCTTGCCTCACCTTTAAGATTTCTTCTTGGGTGTGAGGAATTGTCGCACCTTTGACGAGGTAAACATCATCCTCGTCATCAGCCCAAACGCCATTGATCTCATTGCCGCTTCGGAGTATGTAAGGAGTACAATCAACAACAAAATCCCCGAATGTAATCTCGTTTCTCGAGCTTGGTAGGAATTCGGAGCAATCTACGAATATTCTTCCGACGAACACCCCTTTTAGACGACATGGGCGGATCAAGTGAGAGTAATCGACACTATCTTCGGTAGAGACAAAGTTAGTGTGGTCGCCAAACGGATTGGTGACGTTGTTGGGCTTTATGGCCGGGATTGGGAGCGTTCCGTTCTCAATCATATCTTGAATTTCGTGCTTTAGTCTAAAGCACCTTTCGCATCGTGTCCTTTCCTTGATGAAAGGCACAGTAGGCATTCGGTTTGTACCATTTGCCTTGTTGATCAGCAGGAGGGTCCGGAGTTGGACCAATGGGCTTCAACTTTCCTTGGGCCATGAGCCTTTGGAGAGCATAGGCGTAAGTGCACCCGATATCGGTGAATACCCTCGGAGCTTGGCGCGGAGGCCTTTTTGACTGTCCATCTAAGAGATTGACAGTTTCAACAAAGTGAGCCGCTGCGGGCGCTTTTGCTTTAGATGACGAAGCCCCTTGGTATCCCTTTGGCTTCTCGGCCAAAGAATTCGGACATCGTCCTCTACCTTTATCCCGATCCTTATCAATTCTTTGAAAGAACCAAAATTTTGGTATTTCAGAGCATTACGGTAAACAGGTCGTAAATTCTTCACGAACTTATCTACCATTTCAACTTCATCAGGCTTCTTAGCTAACTTCACGCTTTCAGCGCGCCATCTTGCGAGGAATTCAAGAAAGCCCTCTTTCTCCTTTTGTGTCATAACCTCCAAAGTTCTTATGTTGGTTTGAATCTCAACATTGTCAAGCATAGTGCTTACGAGAACTCCACCGTAATATCTTCGAAAGTGGGGAAGTTCTTGAGGTCAAGATTGTAGAACCAAGCCTTTGGGTGTTCACCCAGAGATTGGGCGAAAATTTCAGAGAGCATATCGGCAGGTACTCCCTTGGTGCTAAGTACCCTTTATAGGCCTTAACATGGTGAATCTGGATCTTGAGTGCCCTTGAACTTGGGGATGTCGGTGAGTACCATGTTCGTGGGCAACTTGTCTGAATCGGGGCATAGGCCCTAGCATTCTCATAGTGGATGTTCTTCCCCGGGAGAGCTTCAAACGGTCCTCAATGAACTTGAACCGTTTCTCCGGATCGTCGAGGTGGGGTAGATGAAGCGGAGTCTTCACCTAGCTTGGATTCGATTGCATCCATTCGGGTCATCATGAGGTTCACGGCCTCAGTAAGCTTGTTAACAGCATCTTCCATTGCTTGACGTCGGGTTTTTGGCGGCCTTTCTACAAGAAAACCCCGTACTGAGTCAATATTTAAAGTAAGAGCCCCTGCACACTTAAGGACACGACCCCAACTTGACTCAAACAAAGACTCGACTTGAGATTGATTAACCAAAGGTTCGACTCACGGTTTGATTTAGACATCGGTTCATTTTAGACTCGACAAAACGACATGACTCAAACTGTCATAACTCGATTCTAAACTGGACTTGGTGTGACTAAACCCGTGATTGGGCTAACATAGCCCATGGGTTCGAGTGAAACGTCCATAAGGGCCTAGCTTGGACGTTTTTTGTGGACTATCCTAGACCAAAAGGTCGACCAACATGACTCAGAGCCCAAGAGGTGAGTTTGGGTGACCCAACAAGGTCGTGTTCTAGACTCTTAGAACGAAACAAACCCGGCCTAACACGGCCATGACCCGGACACGACTCGACGCATTTCATGCTTGGTTGAGGTTCGAGAAACATTTTGGATTGATTTTGAAAAACGAAGGATTGATTTGAAAATGAGATTTGAAATGGGCAGCATGCCGGCTATAAAAGTTTATTTTGGCCGAAATTTCTAGTCCTATTTGGGCAGCATTCCGCGTTTTTAAAACCATGCTATTTTGAAAGTAAGTTGTTCAAAAGTTCGGTTTTGAAAAGGACATGGGAATTTTCGAAAAAAATACTTGGGAAAACAAATTGCACATTGTCATTCTCATGTTATAAGGATGTATGCTCCTAGACATTTCTAAGTCTCGGCAAGTCTTCTACAAGAAGGTCTATGCCCTCCATCCTTTTGCGGTCTTATAGAGCAAGGTGTCTTAAGGTAAAGTACCTAGAAGATCGTCCCCACCATCAAGAACCACGCGAGGCGAAGTGGAAGCGAGCAATGTGCAGCTTCCTGGCATAGTGGGACGTCGCCCCCCACGCATCACGAAGAAACGCTGGGACGGCCCGGGCAAGTCCTTAAGGGTTTATGCATGAATCGTAGCACTATGAGTAATGTTTTACTTTCCAACACTTTCTTTTCAAGTTTCACCTCGGAGGAAAAGACCCTAGAAACACAATGTAACTAGTCCTCTTTTCCCCAGTGAGTCGCCAAATCGTGGACAAGGCCCTCGGGAAGGCTGCGTCCGCGGGATCCACACTAGGCATAATCGACTCGAGGTTCTTTCGAATCGAATTAAGACATATTAGAGTCGCCACCAAGTTTTTGGGAACTTGGAACCGTTCAAGTCAACTTTACACCTTTCATCGAAAAGCATAAAGCCAATCGACTACGAGTGATTAAAGATAAAGACTTGTACCCTATATCACTCGATTTGAATGACTCTCGTAATCCAATGGTATTTAGACGGATCCACAAACCATAGATCTTGAGTAAGGGGTGAAGGTACGTGTTGGGAAGCCCATAAGGACACCCAACCCCGCCCGTCAATAACGGCCTCTACTAAGTCAAGTATGGATTTCAAACAAGGTCATAGCTACTACGATGTATGATATGCAAACGTTGTTTTAACCCTATCATGTGACAACAATTTCTATGTCGTTTTAGATGCAACTAAACTAACTTTGTCAAAGTTGTAATTTAGCATGTGGGTTGATTGATCTAACAACATACAAAACAAAGCAAACAAGGCTTAAGGGGGAATGGGGGAGCCGTTGGGGTCTACCTATTACAAACCAGGCATTTCATGCCGACACAACAACAAATTAAAGATACAACTCGATCTAAATACAATTGCTACATACAACGCAATACATGACACCACACACGGCCGTTTGGCCTAGAAAACCGTGCACATGAGGGGTGGCCCACGGCTCACATGACCCACGGCCTTGGGTCACTCCTCGTAATGCGTGCTCGCGCTTAATCTCATCGAATTAGACATAGGGCTACGCACCAAAGCATGCATTAGCATAAACCGGGCCATGTTGCTTTAGACAACATGCGGTTTACTACGCTCCTACAAGCATTGGGGAACAACCGTCTAATCAAACAAGACCAAGGTTTTTTGAAAAGGTTTTGACTCAAAAGAAGTAAAAACAAACTCGAAAATTACAACTCGATAAACAAACTATGAATTACAAGCTACAAAACAAACAAAGAACGAATGATAAACAAGGAAAGAGAAACGAAATAAGAAAGACAAAACACACGGCCCAAACCAACGGCCACCCTCACGGCCAAGACAAGGCCAACCTAGTTCCTAAGTTAGATTCATTGGTTAGATCGAATGATTGCGAAAAGGGATAAGAAACAAGTTAGAAAACGAGTTAGAAACGATGTTGATTGATTGTCGCGCAAGGGTGTGTTCTACACGGCCTAAAGGGTCTAATTAGGTTAGATATAATAAGATTAAAGCTTACTCGTCGAGTGTTAATAGGAAGGTGCTAATCACGCACTCCTATGCTAGCGAGAAATCAAGTGATAAGAAAGATGCGTTCAATTGTTTACAGAATCGTCGATTGATTTTATAACTTACGTCGAAGCCACCTATCGTGTCTAATTAGGTTATTGAATTAAATTAATGTCATCTAAATATGTCATAGGTTAACAATCAGAGGTTAAACTAACATACAACGGGTCCTAGGGTATGTCGATTTGGCCGAAATAACAAAGGGGTCAAAAGCGAAGAGCGAAGTTAGATAATTGTTTTATTTATGCCCTACCTTGAACACGAGGATATGTAAATGAGACGGGGGTGTACGACCGACTGAAGTAGCGGTTTATTTTCCCATCTCAAGTCAACGCGGGTGTTCATGGCGGTACTTTAACTCATACTCGGACTAACTAATTTCATAGTTAATTAAAACAAACGATAAACAAAACGAAAACAAACAAAAAACAAACTATAAAAAAAAGCATAAAAAAACGAAATAAAAAAAGGAGAGAGAAAGGGATTTGATGCACCCTCAACCTACATGTATCGTTGACACCGTCTTGGGTCGTAATCGATGGTAGATTTTATCTCGAGAGGCCGTCGTCGACGAAGAATAAAGCAAACACGCGTTTTGGAAACTTTCCGGACAGCGATTTGAAAACAGTGATATCTCCCTCGTTTCACGACGAAAATTCGATTTAAAAGATGTTTTGGAAACTAGAAAGAGAGGAGAACAGGGATCTTAAAGCAACCCCTGCTCGTTTTGGGTTATTGGGCACGAAAAACGAGCACAAACAGAACTGGACAGACAAGAAGAAACCGCGAAAACAGAGTGTTATTTCACTCTGTTTTTCGAGGGATTTCGTGTACTCTCAAGGGCAATTTGGCTCGTAAATCTTTGTCTAATGTGTAGATGGATGTTATGTGGTTAATTAGGAACAAGAAACTCGAGTTTTTATGGAGGTTTGATGGAGGAACGAGTGGGTTTTCGAAGAGGACACACAAACAGTTTCAGTTTGTGTGTCGGTTTTGTTTAGGGTTTTTGAAGGATGTTTAGGGTTTGTTTCTGAGGTTTAAAGCTTGTGGGTGATGGTTGGATGTATGGAGAACTTAGAGGAATGAATGTATGGTGAAGGGGTGGTATTTATAAGGAGTTAAAGTAGGGTAAAAGAGAGGGAGAGGCAGTCGGGCCTGCTCACGCATAGCTGCTGTCCAGCAGCTTTTGTGAGGGTTTGAGAGGGGTTTTCTTGGTGATTAAGCTAGGGTAATATGGGTAGGATACTAGGGTATGGGTTAGGGTTAATGGGTACGGGTCTTGGTAGTGTTTGGAGCGGGTTTTGGGCTCGAGATTGAGCTGCCAAAACAGGGGGCTGCTCGGTTTAGTGCGGGCTGTTTGGGGCCTGTTTTGGACGAGAATTTGGGCCGTGGTTAGGGGGTTCGAACAAGGGTGGATGGGTAGAGGCTTGGGTTGGTTAGTGTACTCGAGATTCGTGCCAATTCGTAAAGGAAACGGGCTCAAAAACCGAGCTAAAATCGAGCTCAAAAACAAGTGTTCAAAACGAGTTCTTTTCGATTTTTCAAATCGATTTTTCAAATCAATTAACCCATTAAAGTAAATGACTTTTCAAATCAAATATACTCATAAAATGATTTTTCAAATCAGTTATTTATTTTATTTTCAATAAAATAAACTTGGGAAAATAAATTCAAAATAAAACAAAATAAATTGAATTCACCTCAAAAAAACCACAATTTAAATATCATTTAAAATAACAAAATGAACTCACTAAAAAAAACATTAATTTAAAAATCATTTAAATTAATAAAATGAACTTACTAAAAAAAACATTAATTTAAATATCATTTAAATTAATAAAATACTTCATCGACGACGCCCATTCTACCTCGTAAAACGAGCTCCAAATAATGACAATGACAACTAAAGAATACATGTGTCCTATCATCATCGGGTGTTTGTCGGGTTCTCTATAAATTCCAATATCGACGGATACGGGTATCTACAGGACACATTAAGGATAATGTTGTGTTTAGCTTGGGGGAGGGATTGCATTTGCATCTTAGTTAGTTCGCATTTTCAATTCAATAAAAATCTGAAATTTAAAAAATTTTGTGCTAGTTTTTGCTTCTTATGCTTTGTTTTCCTACCTTTTGTCATGGTCTTTATACTAATATCCCTATGCATTTCCTAATGATAGCTTAATACCTAATGACTCTTTATTATTAACGGGATTATTGCTTCAAGGGGATGTCTTGACATAGTAGGTGGAAGTTGGAATTTGAACCGAATAACCTTGATCTTGACTTAATGGTTTATTTTCGGATTATGAAATTGTAGGATTTAGTTGCTTTCTACCCTTGTCTTAAGTGCTTGCTTGAGGACAAGCAAGGGTTTAGCTTGGGGGAGTTTGATAAGTCCATTTGATATAGAGTTTAACTCCCTATTTTAGCTTGGTTTTATAGTACTATTGCACTTATATTAGCGTATTTGCGAGCTAATCCCGTGTTCTAGGTGCTTTGTGTGTATTCGTTACATTTTTTAGGAATTGGAGCTTTTGTAGTTTTTTCCCGTCAAAATATCAAATATCGGAGTTCACGAGGCTAAAGAAAGCAAGTTGTGACCATGCAAAGGTGTTTCGGGAAGTATAGGGGCATTTTGGGAAGAAATTGAAATCCCGAGCTCAAAACCAACTTGGGTTAGTGCAAGAACATTCAAGCCCAAATAAAGTCCAAGAAGTTAAATGAATTTGCATGAGTTTGGATATTACTTTGGATGCCAAATGAAGCTCTTAAGATTCCCCTTGACCATTTATCACGCATACATTGGATTCTACATTATCATAAAGCAAGAATTTAAGACGGAATTGAGAGAAGTGACTAAAACCACACAACCCCGATCGGGGTGTGGTGTCCCCGATCGGGGTTCCCTCCTTCTTGTCCGTTTACGTTACTCTCTTGGTCCTATATAAAGGGTGTTGCAATCCGTCATTTGTACACAATTCCCATTACGTTCTACTTCACAAAATCCTCTAAATTTCATATTAGTTTTAGTCTTTAGGTTAGTTTAGATTAGTTTAGTTTTTATGTTGTTTACATTTCCTTTAGACATTTCAAGTTATAATTCAATTTCCATTACAAGTTATTTACATTTCATTCTTTGTTCTTCATTTGCAAGTTCTTCCATTATCAAGGTAATTTCATTTCTTGCATTACTTTTATCATTCGCTTCTCATTAGATAATTTACATTATGCTCGAGTAATTTCCTTAGTCTAGGGATTAAGGAAGTCATGCTAAATAACTAATCACAATTGCTAAAATGAGATGTCACGATATCAAATAATTGTTTCTATAACATGTTTGCATTATATTGTTTAATCTTTGGTTATTGGCCGTAATCGTAGATTAAGTTTGTTAATTCGTTCTATAAGTCGAGAGGCACGAAATTGAATTAGACTAAACATGCTATAGTAGAACGAGCTAGCCATATCGAGAGATCGTTAGGACCTGAACTATGGTCGACGCTAATATCGAGAGATGGGTATTAAAGGCCTAAACAATTTATCATTATCAATGCATTTCTAAATTAACATGACCAATTAGTAATTTGCACATGTGACCCAATTTCCCTAGATGCTTTCCTTATTATTGTTTTCATTTTATTTGCATAACCAACCAACCAACCAACCAACAACTGATAAACCGACCTCGATAGAATTCAATCCATAGCAACTTATTTGGCAAACTCCCGTCTCCTTGTAGTTCGACCCCTATTATTACTACATTAATTTGTATCTAGCTAGGGAAATTTTCTTTGATTAGGTTGCGACAATCCCCGGCAACGGTGCCAAAATTTAATAAGATTGTCGCAACCTAATCAAAGATAATTTCCCTAGACACAAATGAATGTAGTAATAGGGGTCGAACCACAAGGAGACGGGAGTTTTCTAAACAAGTTGCTATGGATTGAATTCTATCGAGGTCGGTTTAAGAAGAAAAAGAACATGATTTGAAAAGGAAGAAAGAAAAGAAAGGAAAAGAGCTAATATCACAAATTATATAGACTTTATCTCCTTATTTTGGCTCTAATATATATGATTATTGCACTAACCTTAGTGATTTTATGAGTTAATATTGTATTCTAGTTGTCTTTGCATGTTTTGTCACATTTTGTAGGAAGTTGAGCTTTTAGAAGCTTATTCCATCACTTGTGCAAGTAACTAGAAGCAAGGTTAAGTAAAAAAGCAAACATTGGACCAACCTTGAAGTGTTACATGGATTTGCATGCATAAAGATGTGGATTAAAATGAGAAATACAAAATAAAGTCTTATGCAAAGTCAAGCCCAAGATTTGAAGTCCAACTAAGGTGGAAACTTTGGATGCTTAGTGAAGCTTAGGATGCCAATTGAAGAGCTTAACCGGGTGATTAAACAAGGCATTAAACACCAAACTTTGGATTTCTTGAGCATTAACTAGAGGAATTAAGAGGACCGAGCTGGAGAGCCACGACCCCGATCGGGGTTACCTTGCCCTAGGTGTTTACGTTTCAAGTCCTGGCTCCCTATAAATAGAGAGCTAGGTCCGAACTAATCTGCATCTCATTTTTATCATACAATAATCACATTTCTTGTATTCTTAAGGTCACAATTATTCTCTTAGATTTTCATGGTTAGTTTACATTTACATGTTATAAACAATTTCCTTTTTAATACAAGTTCTCATTCAAGTTCCATTTGGTTATTTCATTGTGTTTCAAGTTCAAGTTTTATTCCTTATTTGGTAATTCTAATTCTAGTTTATTTAGTTTACATTTCTATTTTTGTTATTACATAGCTTTATCATTAGTATTTAGTTTAACGTATTTTAATTCTATCACATAGTTAATTCTCATATTTCATAATTCACCCTTTAGTCTATATCATTTCTATAGTCATGTTTAGCATCTCATACATCATAGTTTGTAGTTTATATTTCAATATGAGTAGCTAAATTTCCTTAGTCTAGGGACTAGGGAAGCCATGCAATAACTAATATATGTAAAATGATAAATTAGGTTGATATAATATTGTCTAATTGTTTCTATCACATGTTTGTATCGTCACGATTAATCTTTGTTTAGTAGCCATATTCATCGATTAAGTTTGTTAATTCGTTCTATAAGTCAAGAGGCACGGAATCGAATTAGACTAAGCATGTGTAGTAGGACAAATTAAGTGACAAATTAATAAACATATATTCCCTCAACTTAGTGAGTAATATTTTATCATTATATCAACATATAATAGGTCCCATAATAGCTAGTTAGTTAAATTTGCAACCTCTTGTAAATGTAAATAACTAATTACCTCTACCTCGAAATATTTATAAAACCTCAACATAATTTAGTAATTAATATATTAATCCACTAAATCGAATCTTATTTAATCACATTACAATAAGATACAAAATCCAACTCATATAAATACGGGATTAATTAATCCGTATCAAATACAATTAATTAATTATTTATATGGGTCTCATCCTATATGTGTGACTTTCAGGGATCAACTGGTCACCACCGTCGAACGACAGTAATGTCAAACTCTAGTTAGCCAATCATTACTGATTAATGTCGATCAGTTGACTATATGAATGAATCATCCCTTACGTATTCTTAGTTCGAGATTTAAACATGTGATCGCACTATTGTTGAGAACACATACTCCAACAAAACTCGGAATAAGTAACATTGTCAATTGTTTAGGCTAAAGACACCCACCTCTCGATAATAGTGTAAACCATAGACCGGGTCCTAGAGAACTCTCGTTATGACTAGGTCGTCCTACTACACATGTGTTAGAATACATTGTGTTGATGATGCCAAGTCCCTTTGTTATTTGATTGTTTGTTCTTAGTTGAAATGATTAGTGATTGAAGCAATCAAATGGACTTTCAACAATGATTCAAGTTGATCAAGCTAATCAAGAAAGTCAAGACAATGATATTTTCTAAGCCTTAGTCGAAAAATGTAAGAGTAAGTGCAACATTCTCATTTAAATCAAGTAATGGCAAAACCATGCAACAGTACGCTGTACTGTGGTTTTTGGTACTATCATACGGAGGAGGAATTTCGACCAAAATGTTTTAAGTGTTAAAACTTTGCAAACTTCAAACCTTAAACATTTGAATTTTCAAAAGTTTGAAAATAATCTGAAATTTTGGAGTCACAAGCCCACTTGAGTAAGCCTCTAGATTTGTGCAAACACCTTTTACTAAAATGGCAAAGAAGACTTGTCAAAACTCTAAAGTAAGAAAAGCTTTTTACCATTTTGGTAAAATGTCACATGTTGAGTGTAGTAGCTTAAGTTTTCTGATTTCTTAAGCCCCAAGCCTATAGTCTAACACTTACCATCACTCAAGGCTATCATTTTAATATTGGATTTAATTTTTCTAAGTTGTACTTACCTAAGACTAAATCCTCTATAAATAGAGTGTCTTAGTCACATTTATTTCTTAAGACTTCCAAAGCATTTATTGTAAAAACCTTGCAAATCATTTATGCATTTAAAGTTTTGTTCTTCAAGTGTTTGCAAAACGTTTTTCTGATTTTAAAGTCTTCAAATTGCTTTTCGAAAAAGTTGTAAAACCTCCAAGTATCAGTTCACTGTACTGTGACATAATGAGTTTGTTCCATGATTTTCGTGTTAGATCTTCATTGTAATCTCCATGTTCATTTAGTGAACTCTTGAGATTCAAGATTTTGTAACACCTTGAGATAGAACCCATAAACTCTTGAAGCGGAGTAGCTTTAAGTTTGAGTGCAACCGGAGTAGGTTGGCGAGTTATTTTCATTGTAAGGGGTTTAGCAAGTTTGAGTAAATTTTTAAACAAGCAATAAAATAACGGTTGGACGTAGGTCTCAGAGTAGAGGCTGAACCAATTTTTAAAATGTCGTTTGTTTGTTCATTTACTTTTACGTTCTTCCACTTTGTTATTTCTCGCTTGTACCTAATCAAGTTCTGTGTCACAGTCACCTATATCTTGTGACATAGAATCATTGTACCTTCTTGTGAACTTACATTCAATTAAGTTTCTCAAGTCTTGTACTTCAATATTCTTTACTTAAGTTAATCAATTAACCAAGTTAAGGATAAAATTTTTAAATGGTACACCTAATTTACCCCCTCCCCCTCTTAGGTGTTAATCGTTCTTAACTCTTCAATTGGTATCAGAGCCTCGTGCTTTTGATATTGGTTAAGTCCAAAGAGTTGATCCTATAGTTATGGACGATTCAAAACACACAAAGTATCCCATTTTCAAGGGAGAAAACTATGCCTGGTGGAAACATCGCATGGAGCACTATGTCAAAAGTGCGGACTATAAATGTTGGTTAATCATTCAAAAGGGTCCCCTCAAAATCGAAGTGACTAATGCTGATGGCACTAGTTCCTTGAAAAGTGAGGATAAGTATGTTGAGGCCGACTATAAGAAAATCGAGAAAAACTCTAAGGCCATGTCCATTCTTCAATATGGGATCGGTGACCAAGAGATTAATCGTATATCCGGATGTGCTTTGCCAAAGAGATTTGGGACACCCTAAGCCTTGCTTATGAGGGAACGTCACAAGTCAAGAAATACCGTATTGATCTTCTCATGCAACAATATGAGATGTTCAATATGGAACGAGATGAGTCAATTAATAGTTTGTCTTCACGTTTTTCTGGTATTGTCAATGACCTTAAAAGTTTAGGTAGGAGTTTTCAATCCGAGGATTTAGTCCGTAAAATCCTTGGTAGCCTAACTGAAAAATGGCAACCGAAGGTTACGGCTATTGAGGAAGCTAAGGACCTTTCTTTGCTCACCCTTGATGAACTTATGGGCTCACTTATGGCTCATGAGTTAACTCTCATGAAACGTTCTAGTGAAAGCTCTAAAGGGAAAGGACTCGCTCTTAATGCTCTCTCAAGTGATGAGGAGAATGAAGATGACGAGTTTGCAATGTTCACTAGAAATATTGTTGGCATGATAAATGGTCGAAACTCTCAAAGGTATAGCAATAACTCTAGCAAACGTCGTTTTCCTAGGAGAAGGTCCAATTCCACAGTTGGTTGCTTTAAATTGGTGACAAAGGTCACCAAATCAAAGAATGCCCAAAGTGGAACGATATCAAATCCAAAGAAAAACGTGATTCCGCTAAACGTGAGTACAAAAACAAAGTAATGACTGCTATTTGGGGCATGTCTGATTCTGAAGAGGACGATGTCCTTGAGGATGAATTGGACGCCAAACTTAGCATCTCGTCTAGCTCCTCAAAAAATGCTTCCAAATCCTCAAAGAAAGAAGACATCAAGTGTCTTATGGCTCACTCCGCGGACTCAGACTCTGATTCAGATCATGAGGTAATTAAGCTCAAGAAAAAGGTTCGATCTTTCTCTAAAGACAAAGTTTGTCTCCTCCTAAATCAATTTATTGATAAATGTCGTGTCCAAACTAATAAGTTGGAAGCTATGCAAATCGAAATCGAGGACATAGCTGAGGAAAATTTCATCTTAAAAGAAAGTCTAAATGAGAATGATCAACCTAGTTCCATGTTGAGTCTTGAAAAGGAAATAAAAAAACTTCGAAAACAAAATCTGTTTTTGGCCAACAAAGTTGATGGAACGGGTGCAACAGACCCCTGTACTGTTACATCCAGTTCTAAAGGAAATGTGTCGTCACTAACTCAAGAACGTGACCAACTTTTGACTGACTTAGCTACTTGCAACAATGAAAAAGATGATCTCATTAAAATTGCTGAAATGTTAAATGATGAGTCTAGTCATGTCAAAAGCACCTTAGAACGAGCTCAAAAAACAAATGATGACCTTCTTGCTCAAATTGAGATGTTAAAAAGAGCTGAACAGACTCATGCCACAGAGGTCTCTACTGTGGCATCCGAGTCGAGAAAAGAAAAAGATAATCTCACTGAATTAGTATCTTCTTTAACTAAAGAACGTGACTTTCTTCTAGCTGACCTCACATTGTGTCAAAGAGATAATAAACAATTGGAACAAATTGGGATGCTACTTAGTGATGAAGCAAGACTTGCAAAACAAGCTTTCGATAATTTGGGTAAATTAAATCTTAATCATCTTGCTAAAATCGAAACATTGACTAAAGAGCTAGATGAGGCTAAGTTGTTCTACTTAAAATGGGAAGGAAGTCATAATGTTTTGGAGTTTCTCTTGAAACAATCACAAGAATATAAAAAATTTTCAAAGAAAGCTGGACTTGGTTTCAAATGCAACAGTAGCACACACTGTTGCACTCGAAACCAGGACCCAAGCCAAACTGACTTCCGAAGAAGAAAGTATGCTGGTCTTCCTGAGTACATCATCTGTAACTATTGTGGCAAAACATGTCATGAGTTTAATGGTTGTGAAAAAAGAGTCCATGACTTAGAAAGAATCGCTAAAAAGGCTAAACAAGTGTGGATCAAG
This sequence comes from Silene latifolia, assembly GCF_048544455.1. Classification (NCBI taxonomy): domain Eukaryota; kingdom Viridiplantae; phylum Streptophyta; class Magnoliopsida; order Caryophyllales; family Caryophyllaceae; genus Silene; species Silene latifolia. Next base: position 28,458,797 of record NC_133528.1, read on the forward strand.
AAAGAGGAAGTCAAAAAGGTCGTTGTCAAGAAGGAGCCCAAACTTGTTTGGGTTCCTAAACTAAATGTTTGATTTCTTATAGGCATTAGTGAGGGGCAGTAGCAATTGGTACTTAGACAGTGGATGCTCTCGTCACATGATGGGAGATGAAAACCAATTCCTCTCGCCATAAGCCTACGATGGTGGCATGGTGACTTTTGGCGACAACAAGAAAGGTGAAATCATTGGTATTGGAAAAGTTGGTAAGTCAAAGTCATTATGCGTGGACAAAGTGTTGCTTGTCAAAGGTTTGAAACACAATCTCTTGAGCATTTCACAACTATGTGATCGAGGTAATATTGTTGAATTTCTTGCTAGTGAATGTAGAATCATCAATGGAAAAACTAGAGAACTTATACTTGAAGGTAAACGTGTCAAAGATATCTATATGACTAACTTATATTCATTGTCGGGTTAATCACTATCATGTATGAGTGTTCAAAAGAACGACCCTTGGCTTTGGCACAAATGACTTGGTCATGTAAATGCTAAGACACTTAACACCCTCAAGAGACTTGATCTAGTTGACGGCATTCCTAACATTAAGTTTGAATTTAAATCACTTTGTGATGATTGTGTTAAAGGAAAACAAGTTAAATGCTCTTTTAAATCCAAAAAGGTTGTTAGCACTTCCTTACCTCTTGAACTCATTCATATTGATTTATGTGGTCCCATGCGAGTTGTGAGTAGAGGTGGAAGTCGTTATATTTGTGTCATTGTAGATGACTTTACGAGATTTGTTTGGCTTCTCTTCTTAAGTTCTAAGGATCAAACATTTGATGAGTTCTTAATTTGGGTCAAGAAGGTTCAAAACAAATTTGGTTATAAACTTGTCTCATTGAGATCCAACCATGGAACCGAGTTTGAGAACTTGTCTTTGAGTCTTATTGTAATGAGAATGGTGTTAGTCATAACTTTTCGGCCGCAAGAACCCCACAACAAAATGGGGTTGTGGAACGAATGAATCGAACTCTTGAAAATATGGTTAGGACCATGCTCATTAGCTCTAAAGTTCCTAAGAATTTTTGGGCCGAAGCCGTAAACACATCTTGTTATATTTACAACCGTGTCATGATTAGAAAAATCATTGAGAAAACTCCCTATGAACTACTACGAGGAAGAAAACCTAATCATTCACATTTAAAATGCTTTGGTAGTAAATGCTTTGTACACAATAATGGAAAAGACAACCTTGGCAAATTTGATGCTCGTAGTGATGAAGGAGTTTTTGTTGGTTATTCCAATCATAGTAAAGCCTATAAGGTTTATAACAAACGGACTATGAAAATGGAAGAAAGCGTTCATGTAATATTTGACGAATCTAGTCTTTTTGTGTCAAACACACAGGTTGATGATGAGGATGATGAATATGATGATGATTTTGAGATTGGTATGACATGACATGACATGATATGAATCAAGTGGTGGAAGAGGCTGAGCAACAGTTGGAGCCACTGTTGCATGAGGAGGATGTCCAAAATTCAGGGGGAACTAATCGTCCTCCTACACAAGATGATGCTACCTCATCCAGGGGGAACAAGGATGGTGAAGAACAGCCCAACATAATCATAAACGAACCACAATCACCTCCTTCAAACAATCCTCATGCATGCAATCCCCCATCATTGCAGGCATTTAACAAACCGAATCCTCTAACCCACTCATCCCCAAAAAATGGAAGCACCAAAGCTCACATCTTTATCAAATCTAACCAGTGACCTAACCTTTGGAATAAAAACCAGATCATCGCTCCAAAATTTCTGTGCACACAATGCTTTCATCTCGCAAATTGAACCAGACCATGTCACAGTAGCCTTGACTGATGAATGCTGGATGATAGCAATGCAAGAGAAATTGGAGCAATTCGAAAGGAACAAGGTATGACATCTTATCCCTAGGCCCTCCTAACGTACTGTAATTGGTACACGGTGGGTCTTTCGCAATAAGCTAGATGATGTTGGAGAAATCGTAAGGAACAAAGCTAGACTAGTGGTGCAAGGTTTTAACCAACAAGAAAGAATTGATTACGATGAAACCTTTGCACCGGTAGCTAGGCTTGAAGCCATACGAATGCTTGTAGCTTTTGCGTCTTTTCAAGGTATAAAGCTTTTTCAAATGGATGTCAAAACCGCATTTTTAAATGGATACCTTGATGAAGAAGTGTTTGTTGAACAACCTCCGGGATTTGTAAACAACGAGTTTCCCAACCACGTTCTTAAACTTGATAAATCACTTTATGGATTAAAACAGGCTCCTAGGGCCTGGTATGATAGGTTTTCAAAGTTTCTATTGGAAAATGGTTTCTTACGTGGGTCCGTGGATAAAACGTTGTTTATCAAGTCACAAGGAGATGAACTGTTGCTTGTGCAAGTATATGTCGATGACATTATTTTTGGAGCAACTAACAATGTTCTTTATAAGTACTTTTCTGATTTAATGACTTCCGAATTTGAAATGAGTATGATGGGAGAACTTGGATTCTTTCTTGGTCTTCAAATCAAACAATGTGAAAATGGAACGATGATTCATCAACATAAGTACTTAAAAGAAATGTTAAGTAAGTTTGGATTGACTGATTCTAATCCTATGCCTACACCAATGGTGCCTAAAATCAAGCTTCATAAGGACGAAAATGGTAAGAGCATTAGTGAAAAGGTTTATCGAGGTATGATCGGTTCCTTACTTTACTTAACCGCTAGTCGACCCGACATACAATTTAGTGTTTGTGCTTGTGCCCGTTTCCAAGCAAATCCTAAGGAATCACATTTCAAAGCCGTCAAACGGATTTTTAGGTATTTGATTGGAACACAAGGGCTATATTTTTGGTACCCAACTCACTACGAACTTGATCTTGTAGGTTTTTCGGATGCGGATTATGCCGGTGATACATTGGATAGGAAAAGCACTTCGGGCATTGCTACTTTCCTAGGTCCGTGTCTCATTTCGTGGGCTTCTAAGAAGAAAAACACCGTCGCATTGTCCACGGCCGAAAGTGAATATGTGAGTGCCGCTCTTTGTTGTGCACAAATTCTTTGGGTACGTCAACAATTGCATGATTATGGCCTTATTTTCGAGACAACCCCTATATTTTGTGACAATACTATTGCGATTAATATATCAAAGAATCATATACAACACTCACGAACTAAACACATCGACATACAGCATCATATTTTACGTGATCAAGTTGAAAAGGGAAATATATGTCTAAGCTTTTGTAAAACGGAAAATCAAATTGCGGACATTTTCACAAAACCGTTGGAAAGAGAACAATTCGTAAGACTTCGGTCGGAAATTGGTTTACTAGGTGACATGTAGCTAAAATAAACTATTTTCTTCAATGATTGACTAGAGGTTGGAATTAATATGTTGTTTAGCAAAATAAATATCATATGCATACAAATATGAACCGTGCATCATAATTTAAGATCCTTTAGTTGCATTTGAGTTTTTTCTTTCTTTGTGCATTGAGCCACTCCCACTTTATGTCCCATCAATCACCATTAAACACTCCACCTACCCTTATTAACCGTGCCCCTCACAAAACCACATTCAACTCTCTTTAATCCCACTGTACACATCATTGCCCTTCATGCAAACTCACAACCAACCCCTTTATCCACTAAATAATAAAAATCCTTTCAAAACTTTCTTTATTCTCAAAAGCCGTCCAAATCAATCCCTTTATACCCAAAGATGCCTCCAAAACCTCGACTGTCCAATGAACTTGTAAACCTTAAAAACACCTTTAATCCAAAGTTCATTGCAAAGCAAAACATGGCTCCCAAAACCGCTACAGAAACTATTCCCGTCACCACCAAAACCACCAAACACACCACCTCTGCTACCGTTAAACCTACTGTTACACGAAGGAAAACAACCGCAAAAAGAGGAGGTGGTCGAGGCAGAGGAGGACGAGGTAGGAGACCTCCAATCTCGCTACAGCTGGATGCCGAGGTTGACTTTGATACTGATGAGGAACCCGCCACTATGGAATCTGAGAAAGTTGAAACAATCGAAAAGGAGGATGAAATTGTGAAATCGAAAGAAAAAGGAAAGGAGGAAAGAAGTCATTCAAGTGAAACGAAAGAGGGGGAATGTGATGAAGACAAACAAGAAGAAGGTGATGATTTCAATGAAGTTGAGAAACAGATGAGGGAAGATGAAGTTGAAAATCAAAAGGAAATGCAGAAAGAAAAAGAGAGTGGAGAAAAATCAGAAAAAGAGGGAGAAATTGGTGAGAACAATGAAAAAGAGGAAAGGGAGAATGAAGAAAAATCAGAAAAAGAGAGTGAGACAAGTGAGAAAAAGGAAAAAGAAAAGAGTGAAGAAAAATTAAGTGAGGAAAAGAGAGATGATGGTATTGATGAAATCTTAAAAGACTTGGTGAATGAGAGAATGGAGGAAGATGTGCCGGATGAGACTGATGCAACAAAGGCATCAACTGTTGAAGAAATGATCAATGTTGAAGATTGTGATGTTGGGAAGGAAGTTGTTGATGGGCTTGATCCACTCTTTCCAAAAAGGTCCTCTCGGACACGATCCAAGAGAAAGATAATCGAAATATTTGGTGATGATGATGATGTAACACCAGAAGCATCCCCACCTAAACCTAAAGTCACTCAAAGAAGGAAGGGATCCGGTTCAAAACCCAAGGCACCCAAACGACCTCGGTATCATCGGGATCTGCCAAGTTTGGACACAATCGATGAAGATGAGACTATTGAGGAGAAGATTCCCCTCAATACATGCATGGATCTGATTGTTGCACCTCATTCCGATCAATTCAAAAATGATGTCTTAAATCATCTTAACTCCATTGACCTTCCCGAAGAAACATTGAAGCTGTGTCACGGTATTCTGCATTGTTGTTTTCATAGTGGCAAACGATACAAAAAATCCTGGTATGACTCCTCACCCGCCTTTAAATACTTCAAAGAGGCAATGGTAGCTCAGGGTTGGATAAATCTTTTGGACAAGTATAGCCATATTTACTTGTCCGAGATTATTCAATTTTATGCCACTGTCACGGTTAATGTTGCATCTGGTATTCTCTCGGCCTACATCAATCAAAAACCCCTTGTCCTCACAACTAAGCAACTTGCGACCTATTTAGAGATTAATGATGTTGGGCTAACCACCTTTCCAAAACGTGACTGGGGTGAGGTTGAGGAAGTCACATCTACCGAGGTTATGAAAGTTCTTAGACTTCACGAGGAACATGGTCCTACAAATGTCTATACCCTTGAACTCCCGACCCCAATTCGATTTATCTTCAATCTTGTCTTTAGGAATCTGGTACCTAGCAATAACAGTCGAGGGAGGTGCTCTCTCCTCGACATGCTCCTCATTCATCATATTGTCAAACATATTCCCATTAATCTTCCCCGTCTCATGTTCCACCGCATCAATGAGATAGCTGTCGAATTTCAAGATGGGAATTATGATAAGAATATCGTGGTTCCATATGGGATATGGCTTTCTCTAATTTTCGAGAAGGAAGGTTTAGTGTTGAAAGGGAGTCTCGCTGTTGAGAAGCTAAGTGATGAGATGACTCCGGGTCTCCATTACCGAATGAATATGGAAATTCAAAATGGGAAATTGACAAAGAAAATTCTGGGAAGAGGTGATGCCACAGTTCAAGCTTTTGTTGATCTTAGCCTTGTGCTTAGTAAGTTGGATCAACTCTTGGGAATGGTTAATCGCTTGGTTAAGGAGAATGCTAAGCTTCGGGATGAGATGAATGATTTGCGTACCATGAATGAGGATCTTCTTGAACGTCTTGACAAGAGGAAGTCATCCCGGTAACTTTGTTGTTGCCTCTCTAACCCTCTCTCTCCTTAAGCTTTTCGGCTCTTTGCTTTAGAAACTTATCTTGCAACTCTTGGATGTTTTTCTTTATGCTTGGACTTATTTGTGTGTGTTTTAACCTATTCTCGCTATCCTTGAACATGTTTTATCCTCCTTTGACGATGTCAAGAGGGGGAAGTAGTTTACCTATGTTATGTGTGATCTTTTAACTCTTCGGCCAACGTTCACCATGAGTATGCCTTAGCTTTGTAATACCCCGTATTTTATTTGAGCGAGATATTATTATTTAGTAGTATCGTAAAAGTAATTAATTGATTCATATTGTAAGACGAGTCGGGTTTATAGTTTTAGGTGGCATTTTTGGGTCAAGATGTCATAACCCATTTACCCATTTACCAAATGTTATAACCCATTTACCCATTTACCATATAACCTAATTTTAACCTAAGTTTAACCTAATTCTACCCTAACACAAAACGTCCTACTCCCTCAACCCGCCACCCTCATTTCAGCAACACCAATCCCCATCTTCACGCAATTCGAGAGAGAGTGAGAGGGCGTGGGCAGTAGCGGCACATCAGGGATGAGGTAGGGGCTTTTGTCGACGACTTTGGGTGGCCGTGGTGGCTGTTATGGCGGCGGGAAGGTAAGTACTCAACCCATTCCTCCGTTTTAGTATTGATGTCGGGTTTTGGGTGATTGTTTCGTGTCTTATTTTGGCGTCTATGGCAGTTGTTGACAGGGTATAAGGGTAGTGTGGTGAGAGACGAGTGACTTGGTGGTTGTTGGGGTGGTTGTAGGTGGTTAGGGTGGCAGAAACAGGCGGCATCGAGTAAGGGGGGCAAAACAGGTTGGTTATTGATTTTCAGACGGGTTTAGATGGGTAGCTTTGGGGTGGTGCCACCGTCGACTAGGGGGAGGTCGACAAGGTGGTGCTAGGTTGTCTGTGTGCGTGGGTTGGTGGCGAGTCGAATGGTGGTTGTTGGGCAGGGGGTAGTTGTGGGTTGCGGTGGTGGTCAGGTTGAGAACGAGAGGTGTTGGTGATGCGTGGTGGTGAACCAGGCCAAATGGCGGCCGTGGTTCACCTCGCCGGTGGCGATCGACCCAGGTGGGGGTGGTTGTTGGTGGTGGGTTGATGTGGGGACCACGACTGGTGGTTGTCGCGGTGGTTTAGGTGGTGCGTGAGGAGAGTGGGTGCGGGTGAAGGGGGTACGGGCTGTTTTGGTTTTTAAACGGGTTTTTCATCATTTAATCGTTATATTTCGTATCGGGTCGTATTCTAAATTAATTAATTAATTCCCGAGTGCATTAAAATAATTAAAGACGGGTTTGAGTCGGGATGTTTGAATTGTTTAAAGTTGATTCGGGTATTTCTTAAATCATATGATTCGTGTAATCTTTTATTTATCATATCAGTTATTTAATTTAATTCCCGAGTCTTTTAAATAAATTATTCCCGAGACATTAAATAATTTATTTAATTTGATCCCCGAGTCGTTTAAATAATTAGAGATGGACTTTGAGTCGGGACTGGTTAAAATGGAAAGTTACTATAAGGGGAAAGTTTCTATTTTGGGAGATTGCTATATTTAGTAGTTAGTAATTATAAATATTATAATTGTTTTAGGTGACGGATTCGTGAAGGATCGATAATCAGATTTGTTGCTTTATTTCCTGGACTGCTTGATCTACTTAATTGGAATTGCTGGCACCTTGAGGTAGGGAAATACACTTGACCTGTTATCGTGTTGTTGTATGGTGTTGACTTGATTCGTGGTTGTTGATTTACGTTATGAATCATATACGGGAAAGTGATTGACTGCATTGATCGTGTTGAGTTTGTTATCACAACATTCGTTAGCTGGCATGATTTCATTCATTAATATACATATTGTGTTGCATTATTACTGTTGAGCATTTCATATGCATTGGAGTTGGAGGATGGTGTAGGAGTGACGATGTTGAGATACGATGTGAATTGTGATAAGGCCCGGGCGGGTTCGCAGACTTGCCCTGGTGTCCTCAACGCGAGTGGCGAGATCGGCTACGGTCGATATATATATAGTCTACCGGGGATCGGTATGGCTGGGTTGTCCGGGTTATGAGATATGAGAAATGAGATATGAGATACGAGTTGAGATGGAGATGGAGGTGACGGAGGATCATGCATATTATATTTTGTTGTTTAATTGTTTTCCCTACTCGCCTTCGCGGTGACCCGTGTATTCGTGTACGCCTGTGATGATCCAATTATTGGGAGCAGATTGACAGTATTTCGTAGACCGATAGGAGCTGGCGGGAAGAGAGCTTGGATAACGGACGTAGTGCCTAGCCCACCTTAGTCTTATTAGTAGTTTTATCAGACTTCATCTTTTGGTCATATTTTTGGAGGCTTTGTTTTAATTCCAGTTGTAATCTCACTATAAGCATTTAATAAAGTATTGTGTTTCTTTCCTTCCTTTGTTATCTACCGCCTCGGGTTTCGAGATGGTAACACCGTCATTTATCCGAGGAGTCCTAGTTCAGGCCCTTAAATAAATGGGGGTGTTACAAAGTGGTATCGGAGCGAACGATCCTCAGGCCTAAACCAATGAGCCCAATGAACATAGGATGTGTCTAATTAAAATGAACCCGGGATAGAACTGTTAGGAGCACACTAAGGTAAGGTATGAGTTAGGGGCCCCCTCACACCGAACCAGCGGCCCTCTCGTTTGACCGGAAACCCCGAGTGTATATGAGAGAAAGGGTAGCAAAGTGGCTTGAGGTAGAGCATGAAATTCCTACATCGTTGTCTAAGTGTTAATCGATTGATACATTGATTATTGCATAATCGAGTAATGTATACCTTGCGACCCATATATTCGAACCATTCGCAGACAGACAATGCTACGGTAAGTATTTTGTATGAATGATGACGTGAGCATATGATGTTGTAGAAATGAGAAATAAAATTTTCGAGTTCGGTTAATAATCAATGAAGTGTTGTGGTAGCCGTGAGTATGAAAATAATTGCGAGTCGATGATAGTACCTAGTTGGATGTTGAATGATGTGTTGATTGTACTATTATGCCTAGTAATATGCGGTTATGTGATCCCGAAGCCATGCTAGTATAGTATTGTGATAGTAATTAGAAACACCGTTGAATTGCATGTTTTAGTCATAGCAATCGTGATTTAGATGTAAGGAGTAGATCGAGATGCGAAGGATTCTACGGGATAGAGGTTACGAATTGTACAAAGTGTGAGATTTAAGTTAGGATGGATTGGTATCGATAGTATAGTTGTAAGAATTGGGACATAGAAAATGAACGACATAGTCTTTGAAACTCGTTTAGTTTGATTTCACTCTTTAATTGACTTTCGCCATTTCTTTTCTATTTATTACCCATGGATGAAAATTTTATGAGAGATAGCCCCGTGAGTTAGTGTTCGTTTGGCGTTAGTTTCATGCTTATAGAATATACAGACTAGGAGTAATAAATATTTTAGTGAGCTGTGGTTAGGAAGTTCCTGTGCAGTAATGTTCGACCAACGATTCTGTGAAAATTCTCATTTAAATTGTATTAATAATTTTTACATAATTCCAACTCCATCGATCAAAAGAGTCGCATATGTTTTCAAATTAATAAGCCACGAAAAATCTTGATGTTTCAATATTAAATAATAAGTGTTGCAAACTGACCCAAGTTTTGGACCAATAGCTGTCACATGTTTGTTTGGACCAACTGAGTTGAAATTTTTTTTTTAAAATGGAATTCTTGTGCTTTAGACCTAATCCTTTTTCCCCTGTGTTTTTAACTCTCCGTATCTTATAAAATAATATGAATCAAGTTTTAATCGAACGGTTATTTATTCGTGATCCTTGAAAGTCACAACGTGAATCATGACTTGTAAAATGTGTATTCTAGGTTGAGTTTTCATACAATAGTTGGTTAATTCATGAGCTTTAATAATGTGAATTTATAATGTTTTATATGATGATAGTAGCACGCATGTTCAGTAGTTATGTATCTTAATCAGTGATAAAATTAAAACTTAGTTGATAACATTGTTGGCATGATAGTATGAGTAAAATTGGATAGCTTAAATTGATTTTAATCGAGGGTGAAATATTTGATACGAGTCCAGTTGTTTGAATATTTTATCTACATATGGCATGTTGTAATATCTCTAGTGTGTTCGTCATATTTGCATAGAGGTCGGATATATATAAATATAAAACTACAGTGTCTTATCGTGGTAAAGTCGATGGCGTTAAATGATAATTTGATTGTTCTAATATAATCGCATGAATTTTTATAATAATTATGTTTAAATGTTTACACATGGATGGTAATAATGAGTACGTTCAAATGTTCACACATGTAGGATGCATCTGAGTTCTAATGTCTTTCATATGAGTTGTGTGCCTATAGTTGTATTTATTACCTTCATCACATTAAGTTATTTCAGTTGGACCTAAGCCTATAACATGATACTAAACAACGTCGTTATTCCTCATTGAATATGTTCGTTATTACATTGTCATAAAAGGCTAAAGTGATTCTTGCAATTATATGGGCGTGACATAAAGGAAATTGTTTGATATAACCCGACATTTGACATATCTATATTCTCGAGTCGTCACTATCAATTATATTTTAATAAGATTGTTTATGATAATTATAATGACAATTATAATGGGATAACCCTTTGATGATTCACATGATATGCATTGGTTTAAATGATAGTCATTCTAGTTACATTTAATTGAGCCTACGAGTTGCCTAATTATTCAATCATGCAAATCAGAGAAGTTGTTCAAGTTGCTAATCTTTTATCATAGCTAGTGTTCTACAAAGTATATGATGGCAAATGTATATGTTTAAACTCTTTATACAATATCTCTTGTTTTCTTTGAAAATGAATTATACTAAGTTCTTTGGACACAATTGAATGATATGGTTGCTAAAATGTGAAACATAGGTGTGATATGGAAGTAATGTTGTCGTTGTCATAGATCATATGTAGTTACTTTTATTGGGAAACATGTTTTTTAATTGATATCGTGCAAACAATTTTTATAATTTAAGATATGAATTATGAGTATGTTGTTGATTGCTTAAATTCATCGACCTAATTCGTGACCTAAACCAGTGAGTGAGTAAAGGGTTGTATGGGCTTGTCAATAAGATCCTGTGATTGTGATAGATAGTAGTGGTAGATCTATTTCTGTGATATGTTTACAAATGTGAGAAGTTCTTAAATTGTTTTGTTGATTTTGCTCTCGCTCGTTCATAGTCTATAATTGATCATCAAACTTATTAGTTGTGAAACCGTGTAAACCATGATTCCTTTCGTGTTGTTCTTTTAGTTGATGTTGTGTTTTTAAGTTACACATGAGCTAGTAATAAATGTTACGTGTTGACAATCAGTTAATTCCTTAATAAAACCTTGTTTCGACCTTAATGTTGATGCGCAACCTCTTATCATGTATTCTTTCCTGTCACGTGTGGTTGATAATGATCTCGTTGCGTAGATATATGAAAATTTGAAAAGAGGTTACGAGGACGTAACCATGTTTCTAGTCGGGTAGGATTGTAAAATCTTAATGTTTATATTGCACTTATTTGTAGATGGTGGTTTTGATCAAGTAAATGTTTCGTTGTGGGGTACCTATGCAAATGAGTTCTATATGTTTGTTCCTACTCCTGTTAGTTGGTTGAGGTGTAAAAGAAGAGTATAGTTAAACCTTGGTATTGAGTTATGAGTGGTAGGGCCTTTTTGTGCCGAGTTACGTTTCTGATTCGGTGAAACCATGGTTATTGACTTACTTGAGTCCGTGATTGGAATTTAAATGGAAGATGACGGTGTTCTCGGATGAATATTTAGTTGTTATACTGATTTGTGTTCTCAGGTAGTTATTAGTCGTAGTTAATTGAGTTAAGTAACGACGAGTTAAACTTCGGGACGAAGTTTATTTTTAGGAGGGCAGAATGTAACATTCCGTATTTGATGTAACATTCCGTATTTGTTATGTTAATTGAGGTGTCAAAAGTGTGTGTTAACCGCGTTAGAAATGCGTGACGTCCGTATGTACGATATACAATACCCTGCTGATGTTTGAGTACGGGAGCGAACTTTGGGACGAAGTTCATTTTAAGGGGGGAAGACTGTAATACCCCGTATTTTATTTGAGCGAGATATTATTATTTAGTAGTATCGTAAAAGTAATTAATTGATTCATATTGTAAGACGAGTCGGGTTTATAGTTTTAGGTGGCATTTTTGGGTCAAGATGTCATAACCCATTTACCCATTTACCAAATGTTATAACCCATTTACCCATTTACCATATAACCTAATTTTAACCTAAGTTTAACCTAATTCTACCCTAACACAAAACGTCCTACTCCCTCAACCCGCCACCCTCATTTCAGCAACACCAATCCCCATCTTCACGCAATTCGAGAGAGAGTGAGAGGGCGTGGGCAGTAGCGGCACATCAGGGATGAGGTAGGGGCTTTTGTCGACGACTGTGGGTGGCCGTGGTGGCTGTTATGGCGGCGGGAAGGTAAGTACTCAACCCATTCCTCCGTTTTAGTATTGATGTCGGGTTTTGGGTGATTGTTTCGTGTCTTATTTTGGCGTCTATGGCAGTTGTTGTGATGTGGTATAAGGGTAGTGTGGTGAGAGACGAGTGACTTGGTGGTTGTTGGGGTGGTTGTAGGTGGTTAGGGTGGCGAAACAGCGGCATCGAGTAAGGGGGCAAAACAGGTTGGTTATTGATTTTCAGACGGGTTTAGATGGGTAGCTTTGGGGTGGTGCCACCGTCGACTAGGGGGAGGTCGACAAGGTGGTGCTAGGTTGTCTGTGTGCGTGGGTTGGTGGCGAGTCGAATGGTGGTTGTTGGGCAGGGGGTAGTTGTGGGTTGCGGTGGTGGTCAGGTTGAGAACGAGAGGTGTTGGTGATGCGTGGTGGTGAACCAGGCCAAATGGCGGCCGTGGTTCACCTCGCGTGCGGCAATCGACCCTGAGTGGGGGTGGTTGTTGGTGGCTGGGTTGATGTGGGGACCACGACTGGTGGTTGTCGCGGTGGTTTAGGTGGTGCGTGAGGAGAGTGGGTGCGGGTGAAGGGGGTACGGGCTGTTTTGGTTTTTAAACGGGTTTTTCATCATTTAATCGTTATATTTCGTATCGGGTCGTATTCTAAATTAATTAATTAATTCCCGAGTGCATTAAAATAATTAAAGACGGGTTTGAGTCGGGATGTTTGAATTGTTTAAAGTTGATTCGGGTATTTCTTAAATCATATGATTCGTGTAATCTTTTATTTATCATATCAGTTATTTAATTTAATTCCCGAGTCTTTTAAATAAATTATTCCCGAGACATTAAATAATTTATTTAATTTGATCCCCGAGTCGTTTAAATAATTAGAGATGGACTTTGAGTCGGGACTGGTTAAAATGGAAAGTTACTATAAGGGGAAAGTTTCTATTTTGGGAGATTGCTATATTTAGTAGTTAGTAATTATAAATATTATAATTGTTTTAGGTGACGGATTCGTGAAGGATCGATAATCAGATTTGTTGCTTTATTTCTGGATCGCTTGATCTACTTAATTGGAATTCTTTGGCACCTTGAGGTAGGGAAATACACTTGACTGTTATCGTGTTGTTGTATGGTGTTGACTTGATTCGTGGTTGTTGATTTACGTTATGAATCATATACGGGAAAGTGATTGACTGCATTGATCGTGTTGAGTTTGTTATCACAACATTCGTTAGCTGGCATGATTTCATTCATTAATATACATATTGTGTTGCATTATTACTGTTGAGCATTTCATATGCATTGGAGTTGGAGGATGGTGTAGGAGTGACGATGTTGAGATACGATGTGAATTGTGATAAGGCCCAGGCGGGTTCGCAGACTTGCCCTGGTGTCCTGTTCTGGTGAGCGGAGATCGGCTACGGTCGATATATATATAGTCTACCGGGGATCGGTATGGTGGGTTGTCGGGTTATGAGATATGAGAAATGAGATATGAGATACGAGTTGAGATGGAGATGGAGGTGACGGAGGATCATGCATATTATATTTTGTTGTTTAATTGTTTTCCCTACTCCTTCGGTGACCACCGTGTATTCGTGTACGCTTTGTGATGATCCAATTATTGGGGAGCAGATTGACAGGTATTTCAGAGACTGATAGGAGCTGGCCGGGAAGAGAGCTTGGATAACGGACTTAGTGCCTATCCCACCTTAGTCTTATTAGTAGTTTTATCAGACTTCATCTTTTGGTCATATTTTTGGAGGCTTTGTTTTAATTCCAGTTGTAATCTCACTATAAGCATTTAATAAAAATCTTGTGTTTCTTTCCTTTGTTATCTACTGCCTCGGGTTTCCGAGATGGTAACACCGTCATTTATCTGAGGAGTCCTAGTTCAGGCCCTTAAATAAATGGGGGTGTTACAAGCTTCCATGATTATAAGTTTTACCTTAGCCAAGCATGTTGCACCTTTCGACTACCTTGATCATGTCTATAAATTATGTTTATGTTGAAATGACCAAAGACCGACTAACCATGGGCTAAGGGGGAATATCACACATGTTTGGACTTGTCATCATCAAAGGGGGAATTTGTTAGAACACATTGTGTTGATGATGCCAAGTCCCTTTGTTATTTGATTGTTTGTTCTTAGTTGAAATGATTAGTGATTGAAGCAATCAAATCGACTTTCAACAATGATTCAAGTTGATCAAGCTAATCAAGAAAGTCAAGACAATGATATTTTCTAACCTTTAGTCGAAAAATGTAAGAGTAAGTGCAACATTCTCATTTAAGTCAAGTAATGGCAAAACCATGCAACAGTACGCTGTACTGTGGTTTCTGGTACTATCATACGGAGGAGGAATTTCGACCAAAATGTTTTAAGTGTTAAAACTTTGCAAACTTCAAACCTTAAACATTTGAATTTTCAAAAGTTTGAAAATAATCTGAAATTTTGGAGTCACAAGCCCACTTGACTAAGCCTCTAGATTTGTGCAAACACCTTTTACTAAAATGGCAAAGAAGACTTGTCAAAACTCTAAACTAAGAAAAGCTTTTTGCCATTTTGGTAAAATGTCACATGTTGAGTGTAGTAGCTTAAGTTTTCTGATTTCTTAAGCCCCAAGCCTATAGTCTAACACTTACCATCACTCAAGGCTATCATTTTAATATTGGATTTAATTTTTCTAAGTTGTACTTACTTAAGACTAAATCCTCTATAAATAGAGTGTCTTAGTCACATTTATTTCTTAAGACTTCCAAAGCATTTATTGTAAAAACTTTGCAAATCATTTATGCATTTAAAACTTTGTTCTTCAAGTGTTTGCAAAACGTTTTTCTAATTTTAAAGTCTTCAAATTGTTTTTCAAAAAAGCTGTAAAACCTTCAAGAATCAGTTCGCTGTACTGTGACATAATGAGTTTGTTCCATGATTCTCGTGTTAGATCTTCATTGTAATCTCCATGTTCATTTAGTGAACTCTTGAGATTCAAGATTCTGTAACACATTGAGATATAACCCATAAACTCTTGAAGCGGAGTAGCTTTAAGTTTGAGTGCAACCGGAGTAGGTTGGCGAGTTATTTTCATTGTAAGGGGTTTAACAAGTTTGAGTAAATTTCTAAACAAGCAATAAAATAACGGTTGGACGTAGGCCTCGGAGTAGAGGCTGAACCTATTTTTAAAATGTTGTTTGTTTGTTCATTTACTTTTACGTTCTTCCACTTTGCTATTTCTCGCTTGTACCTAATCAAGTTCTATTTCACAGTCACCTATACTGTGACATAGAACTGCTGGACTGTGACACAGAACTGCTGTACCTTCTTGTGAACTTACATTCAATTAAGTTTCTCAAGTCTTGTACTTCAATATTCTTTACTTAAGTTAATCAATTAAACAAGTTAAGGATAAAATTTTTAAAAGGTACACCTAATTCACCCCCTCCCCCTCTTAGGTGTTAATCGTTCTTAACTCTTCAACATGCTTAGTCTAATTCGATTCCGTGCCTTTCGACTTATAGAATGAATTAACAAACTTAATCGATGAATATGACACTAAACAAAGATTAATCGTGACGATACAAACATGTGATAGAAACAATTAGACAGTATTTTATCAACCTAATTTATAATTTTACATTGTCACATAATTATTCTTGTAAATGTACTCGTTCCTTTGAAGCTGATAGAACTTAGTTGTCCAATCACCCCCATTTCTGAAACATGAATCACATATTTCAGGTAAAAAAGCTGAAGGTAATAGTCAAAAACCATATATCATAGACGTAAAGTTACCAACTTAAGCGTCCGAGTGTTCTTTGAGTACATGGTATGAAGCAGCTTCACTTAAAACATGATGACAAAGTTGTACCTTCTTTGTTAATCTCTGCATAAGCACCTGATAAATATAGCTACCTCCTCAATAGTACGCTTTGTAACGATGTTAATTGTGGGTGAAGTAATATGAGAGCAAGTGGAGGAGAAGGGAAAATAAAGAATACATAAGAGGAGGATAAGGAAACATAGAAGGTATAGGGAAGGAGAAAGATGAAAGGGAAGGAGGACTACGAGGTTGAAGAAGAGAAGGTGGTTTAGGATGCGACGCCGTTGAAGAGAAAAGAGAGAGATAAAGAGGACGACAAAGTAGAGAGTAAGGAAGGTTGGGGAAAAGAAAAGGAAGAGGAGGAGTAAGGAAGGCTAATGTGAGAAGAGCGATTAGTATGAAGAGGAAGGGGAGGAGGAGGAGGTGTGATGTTTACGTTACTTCGCAAAGTACAATATAATACTAATGTCGTATGTATTTCATGTAATTGTGTTCTTTAACAATTAACCATCTAAGCAAAAAAGTGTATTTATATTCGGATATTCATGCTCTCAACAAAGTTAAATACAAATTATTTACGAATGATTTTAATTTTGTTTCCAATCGATTCAACCATCAAAATAATATAACAACAAGAGATTCATTGTGATCGACACTCAACATGTAAATGTACATGTACAAAAACCAAACAAGATCGTATATTCATGATTCCAACAAAGTTAGATACGAAATATTTACGAATGTGATCTTGTTTGCAGTCGAATCGAAAATCCAGAAAATTATAACGACAAGATTTTCATTGTGATCGCCACTCAAAATGTATAGAAAACCAAACTAAATCAAGATTCACTACTATATACATTTGAAACGTAAACGATTAAAATAACTTGAGGGACGGCGCGCACCGCGCGCCGTGCAACCAATTAGTTTATAATAAAAGAGAATAGGGGTGTGACACTACAATGAGTGTGCTTCAGTCCCTGTCTTACGTCATTATTACAAAAGAGCCATTTATTTGTCTTTTTACCTATTCCTACATCCTTCTCCAGTCTCTACCGCAATTTCCCTCAATA
The DNA here is from genome assembly GCF_048544455.1 of Silene latifolia. Classification (NCBI taxonomy): domain Eukaryota; kingdom Viridiplantae; phylum Streptophyta; class Magnoliopsida; order Caryophyllales; family Caryophyllaceae; genus Silene; species Silene latifolia. Next base: position 28,476,073 of record NC_133528.1, read on the forward strand.
CTTCACACTTTTTTTGTTTTTTCTTTGTTTCTTCATTGACTATTTTATTTTCCTACTCTTTTCTTATCTTATTTTGCATTGACACTCTCTTTTGCTCCATAATAAACCTTCCTAATTCTATTTATCTCCACTATTATCAATAGGTATGTAATTCAAAGTTTACTTGGAATTTCTCCCCATATAAAATGATGCGATATGAACATAATGAACTGGGTGATTTATTTACTTAAGCGAATTGATTTCCCTTAAGTAGGATTTTGTTTTGTTTGCTTGATGTCGATACATAGATTGTGGGATTTTTGAAAGATTTTTGGTAGAGGTAATTACTAAGCACAATTGTTGGTACACCTAATGTCTACCAGGTGTTTGATGAATTGCCCAAACTAAAACTTTACTGCTTTCCTTTCATATCTGTTCGTGTTGCTTCTTCTAAGCACAATTGTTGTAAAGATCATAAAATTGTCTTTCTTATAACCTTATAATAATAGAGAATATGGATGGGATTTTGATCTGTACACGTTACCCATTTTACTACATAGGTGAGCACCGAATTGTTTTTTTTGGCGTATAGAAGAACGATGTTCGGATTTCTGCAGTCACATCCGTGTCAAACGGATTGCTTTAAGTTAATTTGCATAAATATTTTACTTTTTATGAACTTTTTTTTTATAATGGTCTGCCCCACTGAAGTTGCCTAACAAATTGAGTTTTCTATCGTCTGCCATTGCTATTTTTGGATTTTCATTTTTTGACAAGCCATATATTATGGAATTTTGAGTTTTTACGGGTTTCGAAAATTTGTTATGGACTTTTTCCTAGCACGAATTGCTTTTCGAATGCCCATAAGGTGTTGATGGATTGTCCACACAAAAGCTGAAGTGCTCTTTCTTTCATGCCCTCTGTCCTTTTTCTTCCTCGCATTCCTTTTTTTGTCTAATGTTATATGTCTACGTCTGTCATTGTATACATTACAATCGTTTTAGATGAGTTATGTTTTCATGTTCATGTTTCACTCATAGGTACTCCCAGGAGCATATATGTTGTTGCTGTCACTGTTGATTTGTGGGATGATTTCTTGCCTTGGTGTTAAATGTCAGATATTATTCGTTACTATCTTGATGGATCAGTTGATGCTGTAATTAGAGATTGGTTTTACGTTTCTAACAGAGAGTTGAGTTTCACATGTTAGTGCTAGACAAGCCAAAGACGATTAAGGTGCGATCTTCGTCTATTCCATATTGTTTTGAATTTGAATTTTTTCGGTTTTTTGAAATTTTGTACACATATTTTATTATCACATATTTGGTTTCTGATTATGCTCATCATCTGTTAGGTGAATTTCCCCAAATAAAAATTGTAAGATTTTTCTATCAGGCCCCTGTCAATTTTTTCGCAAAATTTATTTTCTCTGTTCTGTTACATAGATTTAGTTATTCTTATTACCTGCTGATGTTATTCTCTTTTACAAATCTTTGATTTAGATGTGCCATCACCTATATATGTATTTCTAAAGGATTGTTATCAATTTTCGTAATGAGTTTGTCATTGATGATGACATTATCTTTTGAACATGTAAATATCTATTGTTTACTAAAGTATTGTCTAGGTCAAGGGGTATTAGACGGTTCTAATTCATTACATGTCTTCATTCTTTGTTGTGTTTCATGCATAATAATTTTAGCAAAAAATTTGTGTGACAGTGTAATGAAACCAACTCATTTACAATGTGTATCGTGAGAACGTCTGATGTAAAACTTGGTGACACTTTTTTCTCTTATTTATTTTATGTCTTTGTAACTGCATATGTAAAATCGAATTTATATTATGTCAGGGACCGTACATAGAAAAGATTCAAGAGTAACGATTTGTTATATCCTCCTCCGTTTTAAATGTTTCAGATCATTTTCTTGGTTTACTTAACTTTTCAATTTCACAAAAAAAGGGATTACTTGCCTGGATAATCCAATCTATTTGTTTCTATTGATTTGAGGAGATTATGTATTTCTTTCAAATATTGGGATATTAAATGGAGTAATCGTAGTTTATTTACTCTATTGAGAATGGGATTGCTTCGCAATTGAAAAAGGTTTCTAAAACATATGGACTTTATGACATCAAAGATGCGCTTCTGCCAGTTTATAGTTCTCGACAATTTACTGATAGTGGGATTTGTCGTCGTTTCCCAATTAAAAACAATTTATAAAACCCAATTAAAAAGTAGTATTTAATCGGGGTCGAACACAAAGATGGCGGGGGTTAGATACTTGGTTTGTTTAAGTCTTTAGTTTAGTCAAACAAATGAAAGAGGTAGATTAAATTGTAAACTAAGATGCAAATAAGATATCAAATTAAACTAAATGAAATTATAATTGAACAATATGAGAAAGACTAGAGTTTTCGGGTTCACTTGGGTCATTGGGCATAAAACAAGGTAAATATGGGAAATGGGAGACAAATAGTCAAGGAATTATACATAATGTCTTAGGACACCTAGAATTCATTAACCAACTTTCATATGATTAACTAAAACTCGTCACACACATACACAAAGATGGAATAGTCTACACACCAAGATTGTTCATCCACTAGTATAGACACCAAGATAACCAAACATGTGAGAAAATACTCAAACTTTCATAGGAGTAATTCTACAAACACTTCATGTGCAAGAATGTGACAACCATTAAAACACCCAAATCCTTATAATTCTAACCCAAAATCATACCTATTATAGACCCGAGACCCCCCTAAGCCCTAGATGAGAACTACTCACACATGCTTAGTAATGAAAAACCAACAATAAGATGGAACAAAACACAACGAAACATGATGAACATGGTAAAGATTACTACTTTGGATGAATAACAATTAAACAACATAAGAAATGTAAACAAATGAAAGTAATGTAAACAATAGATGAGAATTAATAACAACAAAAAGAAAAGGAACAAGCTTGGACAATAATGGAAGATGAATTTCTTCCTGTATTCCAAATACAACCCAAATATTAAATGTAAACTATTGAGGAAATGAAGAACTTGGATAAACTAAGGAAGAATTAAACTAATAATTAAAGAGAGATTATAACTTTTATTGAATAAAAATGAGAGAGTAAATATTTTAGAGGAAATGATGTAAGCTAGTCTAATTCTCATTTCTAATGTGGTGTGTTGTCTTAAGTTCTAATTTATATATCCTTCTAATTACTAACCTAATAATATACTAACTAGTTTAGATCCCGCGCGATGAATGCGCGGTATTTATAGAGTTTTTATTTTTAGAAAAAAAATAAACTATAAAACTAATGAAAAAAAATTATTTTTAAACAAAATTAATGAAATTGTTTATAATTTTTTATTAGTATATCTTTTAGTTACGATTTAGCATACAAAGAACGAATTTTTTATCACAAAAATCTTAGATAAAAATTTTAAATAAAGGATTATATTAAAATAAGAAAGTAAATAAGAGATTTTATCAAAATAGGAAATGTGTTTTAGACGGAAAAAATTGAAGTTTTTCCTATTCTTTTAGTATATATGGGATAACAATAATATTAATATTAATACTAATATTAATAATAATAATAATAATAATAATAATAATAATAATAATAATAATAATAATAATAATAATAATAATAATAATAATAATAATAATAATAATAATAATAATAATAATAATAATAATAATAATAATAATAATAATAAGGATTAATTATTGAGAATAATCTGTACTATAGACGCTCTTCCTATAATACTCCAAACTATGAATTAACCTGCTATAATCCTAACAATCCTACACATCTTCCCTTATTGCACTGAAGTGACTGGCTACCTGAATAACAGGTAACCCTTTTATCTAAGTAAGTTTTCAAGTCTCTTAGTCTTCACAGTAACACTTTCCTTCCTTCTTCACCATTAATTTCTTTTCCTATCATCCTCCTAAATTGACCTGTCACTATTTTTCTCGCCATTTATATCGTCATCAGAACATCAGAAACAAGAGCGTATTTTGGTCATACCTTGCTAGACTGCAACAACTTCAACCAATCTCAGCACAACTCCCAATAATGGCCGCCATAACTCCAGCCGCAACCGCCGCGAAACTCCATAACTTCGCATCTGCGACTCCTCTCTGCCGTCTATTCCTTCGTTTTTCTTCTCCTTCTCTTCGTCGTTCTCTGTTTACACCCTTAATCCCCTCTTGTCATTTTTCTAGTAATTTGATTTTAATCGGTAATCATTACTTTATTGTTATTAATATAATTGAAGTATTTGGGTATGATATTAAAGTAGTGATACGAGTTTAGTGAAAGAAAATCTTGTTTTTGCATGACAATTTGATTGTATGAGTTTTGAGTTGTGATTCTTTTTGTTCGTATTGATTTGTAGGTGTATTTGTTTGATTTTTTTCTCAATTTGTCGAGAAAATGTGGGTAATTTTGAGCTGCTTGCAAATGTCGTATAAGGTTACTTTTGATCCTTCATACATTCATTAGTACGCATATCTGTTTGATTCTTATCTCAATTTGTCGTAAAACTGGGTTTAATTTTGACATACTTGCTAATGTCGTGAACTCACATATGAGTCCTTCATTGTTTAAAAGGAAAAAAAGATGCATATGATAATTTGGATAAATAAATTAAGAGAGGAAATAACCCAGTAATGTAATGGAGAATCAACAAGAAGAAAGAGATTTGAAGAAGAAGAAGGATAAGAAGGCCTCCTCTTTAATTGAACAAAAAATAAAAGAATAAGATTTACCGGCATCAACAGGTGAAAAATTGGACAAGTCTAATATGGGAAGAGAGTAGGATAATTAGGATTATAATAGGTTAATTCATAGATTGGAGTAATATAGGAAGGACGTCCATAGTATGGATTATTCCTATTAATTAATCCTAATAATAATAAGAGCAAGTCCAATGGTAAGCAACAATCAACTAGCTTGGCAAATTCATAAGCTACAATCATTCTAAACTAGTAAACAATTCCAATGGTTTAGTTAGCTTTAATACTAGCTTAATGGGACCCACATGTCAAATTATTTATTGGAATAATTTTTTTATTGGTTGATTGATAGTTGTGGGGCCATATAAAGTATAAAGTAATTTAACGGTTAAATAAAGCTTAACCAAGCCATTCTTTATGGCGCTTCTCCAATGGTGCCAGAAGAACTAAACTTCGCGATTTTAAGAAATTGCAAGCAAGTCCTTAAGCTTCACCATTGGACTTGTTCTAATAATAATAAAACTCTCATGTCTCACCTAACAATTGACACACACGACACATATCAAAAGGGAGGGGGTGTTAATCGACAATCTTGTATACAACACGACGAAAAGGAGGCTAAAGCAAAGGTCTGAATCACGCGCAAATAGGGTGCACAGCCGGTCCACCGGCCGTCGGTTGTGCACCGGCTGGGGATCTCCTGTAAAATTTGAGTGAATTAATTAGTGGCGTGAGCCGGTTGGAGGTCAGCAACCGGTTGGCCGGCTGAGAGCCCATTTGAGATTTGCGCGAGTTGGGAGCCGGGCTGCCGGCGGCCGGTGGGCCGTCTGGGAAACAATTATTTCCATTTTTGATGATGAAGCATGATGATGGAAATGAGTCGTGGTTGCTGCTGCTGTTGTGTGCAGGTGAAGGAGAGTCAACCCGAGGTGATTCAAGGGTGGTGCAGTAGCGGTGCTCGTCGGAGATTCTGGTGATGCACGGCCGTGGCGAGGAACAACGGTGGTGTGCCGGTTGCGAATTGCTGGTGGTTGTTGTGGTGTGGGTTAGGTGATGGATGAATGAATTGATGTGGATTGGTGACGGCGATGTGGGTTGAAGACGGTTGTTAATGGTGATGGTGGTTATGAATCGTGAAGATGATGATGGTGAAAGTAAATGGTGATGAGGAGATGCAGGGTGTGTGAATGAAGATGGAGGTGAATAGACCGGTGATGATTTGGGCTTGGTTCGTTGCTTGTGGAGGTGAAAATGGTGGTTGATGGTGTATTGATGTTGGTGAGCACGGAGGGTGATGGAGGTTGATGGGCAATGACGAGGGAGGTGAAGGTGAGCTGGTGCGTTAATGGTGGTGAAGAGTAAATGAATTGTTGTTGATAACGAGCTTATACTGAATGGTGATGGTGAATGAATGCTATAGGATTTGGTTTGTTGAAGTCAAGAGTTGACTTGACTTCTCAACTCTACTTCATATACTTCACTCGATTGTTTAAACCCGTCTTGCTCATTAGCCTCTTCATTTTCCGTCTTTATTATCGACCCAAACTCAAATCTCAGCTTTGTTATTCCGCCTCACCTACAAATTATATACAACAAAATAATAGTTTTATTAATATTATATAAAAACCGACTAATTATTAAATTTAACTAATACGATGAATTATTATAAATTAGTTAATAAAGTGAGCTATCTAATCAATCAAGCACGCAAAATCGAGTCGGAATAAGGTATAAATAAGGGGCAAAAAGAGACTAAAATACTACTCATCATTTACATGACACACATAAAGTCTAACAAATTCAGCATGTTATTATGATGTTAATTCGAAAGCGTAAATAACATAGTTAAAATGAAACATCGTAAAAATGAATCTCAAACAAACATATCTAAGAGACAATTGGCAATGTCAGGTTTTCGACTTGTCTTTATATATGTTTTTCATGTCTATGAAATTCACAATTTTTATCACATGACTCATCTCCGGTAACTCAGGTTGATAAGGCTAGGCCCTCGAACTCCTCAATGGAAGTTCGTGGTTGGGACCAGCCAAGGACTCAACATTCTGAGAACCCCTCGGCTTATTTGGAGCATAACGAGGATGATGAGCCAAGTCTAAGTTCTAGTCTTCACGATCTCCCTGAGGTTCGGAATAAAATTATTAAGTTAACTAAGTCTTGTTTGGTTGGTCAAATGTTACAAACTTCAGTCGACTATAAACTTGTAATTGCGCTACTTAAAATCGAATGGGCTTTTGCTGCTGGTAGTATTGATTTTTTAGACATGGGTAACCAGTGGGTGCTTATTAAGTGTGCTAACCCAAATGACAAAGACCGAATTTGGCGGGATCGACCTTGGCATGTTCAAGGTGATCTCTTTGTCATCAACCCTTGGAGACCTATGTTTGATCCCTACTGCGAGTCTATCACTCATACTAATGTATGGGTCAGACTTCCTAGATTTCCAATTGAATTAGCTAGTTTTGTTCCTATTTGTAAACTTTTTGAAGCTAATAAATTTGGCAAGCTTATTAAACTGGATATTTGTATGGAAGAAAAATTTAGAATCAAATTTGCAAGAGCTTGTGTCTCGGTTAATGTAACTCTCCCTTTAGTCTCGTATGTAGAAACTGCTCGCATTGGTGGTCTTAATGACGCCTTTGTTGTCTGGTATGAGGATTTTCCCATTGGCTGTTCTTGTTGTGGGTCTCCATCTCATATTATCGATAATTGCCCCTTATTGTCTCTCCCGAAGGGGGAAAATAAATTTTTTATCAAAAAAGAGCCTAAAATGGTTGAACTTTATGAGTCTATTTTGGCGAAAGTCTCTTGGGTAGCATCCCATGGAATCACGGCCGAGACGGCTGATTTGATCCATGCCCCCAATGAGAAGTGTGCCTCAATCTAAAGCTAAAGTTACAACTAAGAAAGTACCATTATCTCAGTCGAATTCACAGAAAAAAAAAGCAAGCAGAATTTAGTTCCTAAAAACACAAAGAAAGATTTTGTTTTGAACAAAGGAATTTTTATTCAAGAGCCGTTTGATGTGCCTACTAAACTCCTTGTTTCTCAACATAAGAACCAGGGAAAAGGCAAAGAAAAAATGGTGAAAGAACTAGTGATGCACCAATGGTTTTTAAGTGTACTACTGAGTCGGCTTTAGTCCATACTTCTGTGCTACCCTATTTTTCTGAGAACTCTATCTTGAGTCATGGTCATAGTGAACCAATTTTAGATAAAAGTAAAGATATGGTTGTGTGTGAAGAACTGGTACTTTCTGATACAAGCCCTAATCCGCTCGCGTTAGCCATCATTCCAGCAACTATTCCAGCCACTATTCTTCCAGCACCTGTTATAGATTCTTTCTCAAAGGATATTGTTTGTTCCAACCCTTTCTCTCTTCTTGGGGAAGTTTTGGCTACAGATGTGGTAACCCCTGTTGGTATTCTGGCAGACTATATGTATGACGACGATGACTTACTTGATGACGAGGAGGCATTGGCTGTATGCTCCTTCAATTATATTAATTCATCCAGCTCCTTTATCCAGAAAATTGGCTATCTCGATGTGAAAAATGCCAAGTGCGCTACTTCATCCAAAGACTCGGGGTCGTCAAAGAGAAAGGTGGAAGACACGGAGGAAGTTGACTTGGCTTCAACTTCTTCCAAACGCCCAAGGGTCTGATGACTTCTATCTTTAGCTCCTCTCCCTTTCATTTTATTATGATAGTATTCTATTTTGTACGGTTGAACGTCATGAACTTGATCTCTAAAGTAACCGTCTGTAAATGTCTTGCATTTTGCCTTCCTTTGTTGTATCCGTCCTATTGGTTGTTGTTTTGGGGAGTAGCCTCGACTATCTCAAGGGAGAGAAGTATCTTTTGCATTATGTTTTATCTAGAGTTTGATTTTCCAAGGGTGCATCATGTTAATGCATTTGCCTTCCTTAGCGTTCTTCGGATTGTAATATATGGTTTCCCAAGAGAGTTCTACTCTTTTTGTTTGCCTTATTACTTCTACTGTAATTTTTTTTTTTTGCATAGGGGAGATATACTACTTTGGTTGTATCCCTCAAGTCGATTTTGCTTCAACAAGTTGGGTCCTGGAGAATGTTTCAATTCTGGACATTTTTTGGGGTGAAAGTATTGTTGTAACAAACCCCACTTTTGTTTCTCAGTTGTTGGAACTCTCTTCTGCCTTGACTATAACATTTGTTGGAAACAACTCGTCGTATCGATTTATAATGTGTAACTGGTGGTTTGGTTATACATTACTTAGTGCTAAAAATCTCTTTGACTCTATTTTTTATGACTCCCTTCTTTTAGCGACGTTTACAGATTATGTTGAACTTCTTAACCATCATTTGTGTTGGTGTTGGTTTTTTTATTGCCTTTTTTTTACCAAGTTTGAGTTAAATTATTTAATTTATATGGGAGGCCTATTGCCTTAGTTAGAATAAATTTTAGCTTCATTGCTTGTAAGATTATGATAATAAACCGCTACACAACTAACATAGCACATGAATTTGTTTGGCTTTGGTTGCTTTTATTTTTAGTAAATAAAGCATTTGTTATGTCGCATATGCATCATTTCTTCTTAGTGTATTTTTCATGAATATTGCCTTTTGGAATGTTCGGGGTACTAAAAGAAATTTTTTTGCCGAAGAACTTAATTTGTTCTACTCATCAAATGGAATTAAAATCATGGCCAAATTTGACACCAAATCGACTTCTAAGCCTGAACCTTGTTTATTAAATAATTTTGGGTTTAATAATTGCGACTTTATTCCTAGTTCAGGATTATCAGTTGGTATTTGGCTTTGCTGGAAAGAGTCTATCTCCATGACTTTTTCCTTAAATGTCACCACTAGATCGAGTAGATTCATTGCTTATGAAGTGTGTGACTTAACTAATAATGTGAAATTTTGCCTCATTTGTGTTTATGCTCCAGCTCAACCAACTGAAAAACCGGAGTTTTGGGATGAGATTCAAAATTTTGTCCTTAATCTTGATTTGCCTTTCTTATTATTAGGGGATCTTAACGAGATTAAAAATCCTAGTGAAAAAGAAGGAGGTGCAAAGGTCGCTAGTGCGCGCTGTTTAAGGTTAAATAATTTCTTAAGTAATACTAATTGTGTAGATCTCCCTTTTTTCGGGAATTTTTTTACCTGGAGAAAAAAGAAAACTGGTTCTGAAAATGTGTTTGAAATACTTGATAGAGTTTTAGCCTCCCCTAATTGGATGAGTATTTACCCAAATATGGAGTTTTTCCACCATGCTTTCACTAGCTCGGACCATTGCCCGATCTCTGTAAAGTTTCATAATCAAAACCTTTTTCACAAAAAAGCCTCTTCATTCCGTTTTGAACTTATGTGGACTCTCCGGAATGACTTCAGTAAAATGGTCAAAAGTTGTAGGCAATATCAGTTTTATGGATCGTACATGTTCTGTTTGTCTCGAAAATGTAAATTTTTAAAACAAAAGACTAAGAAATGGAACGAGTCTACGTTTTGTAATATTTTTAAACAACTTTCAATTGCTGAAAAAAAGTTAAAAAATATTCAAAATCAACTAGGCTCTTCTCATATTGCTGAATTAGAAAACGCGCAACTGAGATGGCTGGAAAAACGTGATGCACTCCTTGACTATAAACGCGTCTATTAGCAACAAAAATCTCGCATAAACAAAGCGAACTTTGGAGATAACAATACCAAAAAAATTCAAATTTATGCCACGATTAGACGGAGTAGAAATGGAATTAAGAAATTTATCAATAAAGACGGTGTTTGTATTACCGATAAAGACCTTATTAAACAAGAAATATCGGATGAATTTAAACTTAGGTTTACAAAAAACCAAAATTGTAAACAAGGATGAGGATTTTAAGTCTATTAAGGGTTTAATAACACCCGAAGATAACAAATTTCTTACGAGTGATATTACGATAAAAGAGGTTAAACAAACTGTGTTTAGTTTAGCTGCAAATAAAAGTCAAGGTCCTGATGGGATCCCCGGAGAGTTCTTCCAAAAGTATTGGGATATTGTAGGAAAGTCTGTGACTAAAGCAGTCTTAGCATTTTTCCATTCAGGTAAATTACTTAAATAAATTAACCATACTTTCATAGCATTGATTCCGAAAATTGACAATCCTCAAACAACAAACCATTTTCGCCTTATTAGTCTTTGTTCAACGATTTATAAGATCATTTCAAAAATCATAGCTACTCGTCTTCGCAGTGTCTTGCATAAGATTATCCACCCGTTTTATGGTGCTTTTACACCTAATCGATTCATCCAAGATAATATCCTTTTAGCGCATGAGATCTTCAACTCGTTTAAACGTAAAAAAGGCAAAGCAGGTTGGATTGCAATTAAACTTGATATGGAAAAAGCGTATGATCGACTAGAATGGAATTTCATTGAGTAAACCTTTAAACAAATGGGTTTTAATCATAAGTGGATTTCGTGGATCATAGAATGTATTAAAACTTCTTCTTACTTGGTGTTAGTAAATGGAACACCAGGAGACGTCTTTAGACCCACTAGAGGTATTTGACAAGGAGACCCATTTTCGCCTTATATTTTCATTATGTGCGCCGAACTTTTAGCAAGATCACTAAAAACTAATTGTGACATGAGCTCTAGTGATATTGGCATTCGAATTGGACCCGGGTGGAGAAAATTCCATTTCTCACTTTTGCGGATAACACTATTATATTTGCAAAAGCCTCTAAACAAAGTTGCAAGACCCTTAAGTCTATTTTAGACAATTTCTGCACGATTTCAGGACAGTTTGTTAATTTTGACACATCTACCTTTCAATGCAATAGAAATGTCGACCGTACTCTTCGTGAATCATTTAGGGGTATTCTCCGGATGAACGAGGAAGCTCATTTAGGTAAGTACTTAGGATGCCCTATAATTGACAGCAGAGTGACTAAAAATACGTTTGAAAGCATTGCTCAATCTTCTTGCACTCAATTATCTAAATGGAAAGCAAACTCATTATCTCAAGCAGGTAGACTAGTCCCGATTAATGCTAATCTTGCCTCGAAAGGAACCTTTCAAATGCAAAGCTTCCTTTTTCCCTCGTCAATCCATAAGAGGTTAGATAAGATCAATAGAGACTTTCTCTGGAATAAGAATCGTAACCAGCACTCCCCTAATTTGATTGGATGGCATAAAGTTTGTTTACCAAAAACAGTTGGAGGACTGGGCATAAAACCTTTCCAAGCAGCCAATAAAGCTCTTCAAATGAAACTTTTATGGAAAATTCTTACGGATAAGGAAAGTGTTTGGGTTAAAATGATATCTAAGAAATACTTGAGAAATTGCTCTCTTTTTTACCACAAGCCAAGTTCGGTCTCTTCGCGTAAACTTATGAGTCTTCGGTCTCTTTTTAGAAAAGGATTGAGATGGCAGGTAGGTGATGGTAACAACATTAAATTTTGGTCTGATAATTGGGTCTTTTCTCACCCACTTACTAGCAGTATGGGTGATGATGATAGTAACCGTGATCTTAATCTTTTGGTTAAAGATTTTATAACATCTGATAAACAATGGGATATTTTTAAATTATCTAATTTGGTGAATCATGAGATTGTAAATCAGATTACTAACATTCCACTGCCACAGAATGATATTCGAGATACCCTCCTTTGGGGGCTGTCTGTGAATGGAAACTTCTCTACCAAAACAACAACATGGTTAGCGCAAGGTTTGTTCGATCAAACTCGTGAAAAATGTGAATTTCAGTGGATTTGGAAAATGAATATTCCTCCAAATTTAAATTTTTTTCTTTGGAAAGCCTGTGTTGACAGCCTCCTAATTAAAGGTAGACTACTTAAGAGTCATATTAATGTCTCACCTGACTGTGTTTTATGCAACCATCCTATTGAAAACAAAAACCATTTCTTTTTCAAATGTCCCTTGATTGGTTCTGTTATGCAAGACATGAGTATTATTAGCTTTAACAATTTTTTGTCAAACTTTGATAATTTTACAAACCAAAGTTTTATAGTAAAACTCCATTATCTCAAAGACTCAGTTTTAAAAGTTGATTTCATTAAGATTATCTTTATCTGGTGGAATGCATGGTTTCACAAAAATGGTATTATTTTTAATAATGTTCGTATTAATATCAGCTAACTTAATCTATTATGTAAGAATATCATTAAGATGTGGAATGAGACTAAACACAGGGATCTCAACAACCCTGATCAAGACATATCAGTTAGAAACACTACTAATAGAGAAGAAATTTCATGGGAGAAACCTAGAGAGAGGTTTCTAAAACTAAATTTTGAAGGATCGAAGATTGATGGGAATAAAGCTGCTTTAGGATACTTCATAAGAGATCATAAGGGCAAAGTCGTGTTGTTAGGAGCAAAAAAAGTATAGATCTAATAGTATTCTTGTTGCGGAAGCCCTCGCCTTAAAAGAAGGTATTCTAGCAGCTAAATACTTAGGAATCTCAAAAATATTGGTAGAAGGTGATAACCTGTGTGTTATCAACTCTTTGCGCAATACTTGACAAGTTCCTTGAGAAATTTCTAATATAATAAAGGATGTGAAATTAGATCTTCATTTTTTCGATGAAATAATAATTAATCATTGCTTCTGTGAAGCCAATAAGGTTGTTGGCTTTATGGCTTCTATTCGACATGAATGTCCAACTCTTTCGAGGTGGTTTGATAGCCGGTGGCTTCAACTTACCCCCCTCATTCGAAAGGATGAGATAGGTTGGTCATACCCTCTAGAATCAACCTAGTTTTTTTTACCTAAAAAAAAGTATAGATTTTACATAAAGTACTAAATACAAATCCAACTTATTTTGGGGATTAGAAGCATATATTCATTTAAGGAAACTTCAAGCTTATTTTGGGGGTTAACAAATTCAACATGAAGTTTGGAACTTGTAAAACCAGTCTATTCATATGAATTACAATCGCATCAAATTTGCAAAAAAGCATTACAATCTAATCAACAAATATAAAACTGATGTTACAGAAAAGCCAAACTTGATTACTCCAGTGGAGGGAGCAAAAGCATTAAATCCTAATTTCAATTTTTGGAAAAGAAATATTTGAAAAGATCAACAACGGATATGCATTAAGCATTAAGAATTAAGATCAACAACCTTTAAATTATTCATAAACAAAAGGATGAGGGAATATATAAAAAGGGTGAGAGATTTTACGTAGTACAAACCAAGCAGTACATACAATACAATACTAGCATTAAATCCTAATATCAATCAAGCTTTACACACCGTTTTCCCAGATCATAAGAAAATCCATATTTTATCAAAAGAAAGTCCAATTTCACACACAAACTTCAGAAAAACTTCCACAATAACACTAATACTACTATACAAGGAAAGAAAACTAAACAAATCACTAACCACAACAGCTAACTCAAACAAGCACTAAAATGCTAAATGATACCAACACCCGTCAAAAATCTAAGTCACAAAATATAGAATAAGACTACTTGAACCCTCATTAACCACTACTCCCTTCCTTCAAATCAATCATTTCTTTACCTTTGATTAAATACTCCCACAAAGATTATAAAAGGTAAACAAATAATCGGGACGGAAGAAGTCCCAACAAGTGCTTTTATATATAAACAGACCGTCTAATACTGAAAACCTTCACCATAAATGAACAAAAACGCAACATTTTAGCTTTGCTCATTACTCAAGTACTCATAGTCATAAACTCATGCCATATGCTTTACAGCCGATCTAATGTCACTATCGGGCCTTAACTTATACTTCCTCCATTTCATTGAGTTGTTCACGTATTCTATTTTGGGACAAGTTATGAGCTTTTAAATGACCAGGGTGCCCTTACTTTTAAATAATTAAAAACTCAAGCTCAACCACTTCACCCCAACCCAACCTAACCATCCTAACATCGCATATCTATTCTGTCACTAATGATTTTAATGTTTTACATGTCAGTGCTTAAAAACGTACACCTTTTACAAGGATCAAGCGCGGAAGGATATGCTAAAAAAAGCTCTACTACAACTGAAATCATCACTGACTACTCAACAAATTGGGAACTTGGTCCTTATCCACGACTTTTGGCCGCAAGGGCCACCAAACATGCCAAATCTTCACCACAGTGAAACCTTAGACCATGATTTAATGGATCAGGTTTGTTGCTCAAATCACCCTACAAGTTATGACAGGCCACCACTAATTCTATTTGATAAGACGGTTTTAGTATGATATAGAAACGCCAATTTGGTTGACTATTGGTGAAATAAGTGAGTTTTTAGAGGTATAATTATATAAAGTCTCATATTACGATATTTATTGTATTTGAGATCAGTTAAGTGGAAATATTGATCAATGGAGTAATTTCGATGTTTTGGGCTCAAATAAAGACAAAAAAAATAGGTTGGTTACATGTTTTACTAACCCAAAATTACAAGTGAATTGAAGAAATAATCTGAAGAAAGACGAATGAGGCTACCAGTGGACATGAGCACATGGGCATGTCCCTCTTGATCCAACATCAAATTGGATACAAACAGGGAAAGCAAGATACTCCTGCAAGAGAAGACGGAGCAAATTGATCAGCAACTTATGCGATCCATAGGTGTCCGCGCATAGATGAGTTCGCAAGACATCCGTTTTGCACAATATTTCCTATTCTCAGAAATACCATATTTATTTTGGTTCTTATAATATTGGGCAGTCCGTCTTGCTTGTGACGGAGATACCCGTCGCAAGTTTGCGACGGATCGAATAGTAACGTTTTTGTACTAAATGGATAGACAGCCCGTACTGTTTATGAATAGTGATGGCTGACTGATAGAGACTAATTGGAAAAAAAATAAAAAAAACCCACATTTTCCGAAGCAATTATTAACCACACATCGGTTAACCTAATTTGATTCTTATCAAAATTATTTTTACCCCTTTTTCATCTTCCATCTTTTCTCCTTCTCTTTTCTCTTTCTCTCTTCCCTTTCAATTTTCTGTCTAAAAAACTTCCCTTTCAATTTACTGCCTAAAATACAAAACATTATCATAAAATATGGTAGCAAAAAAAAAAAGCAGTGAAGAAAAACACAAAAGCCACAAAGGCGGGTGATGATGTCGCTGAAGGTATGTCTTTACAGAGATTTTATTTTAATTTATTTGGTTAATGTTGTTGATTATTGAAGCTTGCGACGGGTATCTCCGTCACAAATGAGAATTTGTGAATATTGGGAGACTATAAAAAAAACCCTAATTATTCTAGATCCATTACGAGGAACTAATTCTTCCCTTTCTTGGTTCAAGCATTGAAGCACTCTAAATCCGGTTGTGAGTTTGAATGTCTTAATTTATCTTCTTGATTATTGTGAATTGCTTAACTCTTAATTATATCAATGTTGATTGATAATTGTTAGGTGCGCAACTAGTAGTCGATTTCTTCATTCTATAGTTAGTATTGTTAATTGAATAGGATTTATTGATTAACTTTACACTAGTAACATATAAGAATTAGTATTGAATGGGATACGTTGATATTAGTACTTAGAAGAGATTCACATACATATCTAAAGTGTAACTAGATTGTATGCGCTATTTATTCTCTATCGAATTCTCTAAATTATATTGCTGCAATTGAATTAAACCTTGAACTGGATTCTTAGGGTTGTTTAATTGTTAGTGTTGATTAAGAACAAGATTTAATTTAACTAGTTTTTGAACTCGTGCCAGCACGGGCGATTTTCAAAATTGAATTATTAAATAATATTTATATTATAATTGTAATTAACATAATTTATATATATAAAAACTCATTTATATGCCTTTAATCGGATATAAATAAACAAATAACTATTTGTATATACAACATAATATAATAAATAATATTTATCTTATAACTGAACTGAATCAACCCGAACTGAACTGGACTTCTAATAACTGAAATTAAGTCCAAAAGATCAGGACCTAAGTCACCATTCCACCCCTTTTAATTCCTTATTACATACTTTAACAGTCAACTCCTCAGGAACCCATATATGATTTTCTCCTCCAACTTTCTCAACATACCCCCTAATCACTTAATAATGACTGACCAACTTCCAACAACAACGCGTCCGTGACCCACAAATGACCATCCAGTCATAACCCACACCACCCGTCACCCATCACAACTCATGACCCACCATTCACTGCTCATAACGTATAACTCCCACAAGTCCACAACTCGGCTCTCATTTATCCTTTTCCATTTTTCGAGTTTCCTTTTCCTTTGTGGGCAGTGCGTGAGCCGTGAGGCGAGTTTAAATAATTGTGATTTTCTTTTAAAATCTCGGAAGTAACAGTTAATCCTTATCTTTGAAAATGGTGTAAGTTTCATTTATAACAATTAGGGCGCATAAATTTAACTAAGAGTAAAATGCAACCCAAATTTTTTTATTTCTCATTAAAGTGACACAAAAAACTTTATTTTATATTAACATTATACGACTTGTAGCAATTTTCTCGTAATAATTTCAGCGGTGTTAATAACATACTATACAATTAATTATTCATCTGAGAACACTTTACATCCTTTTATAATAAACAAAATAAAAATCTTATAAAACTTCGTGAAGAAGTCTTATGATGAAAAATGGTCTAAAAATTGTCTAAAATCAATAGAAAAGTTTCTTATTTTTATATTATTATAAAAGACATAAGATTGAAAAAAAATTAATTTTTATATTTGATTAATTTGATTTTAAAATGATCATTTGGTGAAATATTTATATTTCTCGCAAACTTTGAATTTTAATTCTGTGGTGACTCTTATTCTTATTGGATTTCGCTAGCTTGAACTCATAAGTTGTTTCTTATACTATACTCTTGTAATCGTGTTGTATGGGATCACATACGGAGTAATAACTATTACTCACTCCTATCCAAATTAAAAGTTACATTCACTTTTTGGCATCAAAGTTCAAAATTTTGACCATAAATATTTCTGAAAATATGAACTTCGAAAGACGAAACTTATAAATATATAGATTCTTTGTGAAAAAATATTTTATAAAATTTCCTTTTTTTATTTTTAAATTTGAACATCTTTTTATATTAGGTAACTAGTGTTTGTGCACGTGCAAAAGCACGGGCCATTTTAAATATTAAGGTGAAAGTTTGTATTTCGCAACTATAATCAAAGAATAACATATAACGTTTGAACTCATAATCCAAAATTTACAATACAAGTCATTTTATGGGGAAAAAAATACAATAAGAAATTGGTTGCATCTATACATTACATTTTGTGACATGTTGCCTACACTTTCCTCAATTTATAATATTTATCCCTCTATTAAGTTATTACAATAGTATGTCACAATTAAAAATGTTGACTCTTTAGTCGACTGATAGTAAAAAGCGCTTGAAATCGATTTCATTTCCCCTTCCTCTTGATTTTTTTTAATTTTGTCTATTTAAATGTTCATTTAATATGTAAATTAAGGGTGTATTAAAGAATCGAAAGAAAAAGGAGATTAAACTTCTTTTCTCTTTAACTCTCGCATTTGTTTTAGTGATCATTCGTGTGTTTTATTTCTATGTGTCTTTTCATATGCCTAATGTTAATTGGCAACTTGAACATTTACTTGTGCAACTTGTGAATATGAGAATACTTAAAATGATTGCATAATAAATAATTCAAATTAAAGGATTGTTAAAATGCCACGTGGATTAAAATATATTGCTTTAATTAACTTTTTAACTATATTATATAGATAATATACTCCGTACTACATATAAGATTAGTGTTGGGAAAAAAAGGTAAGAGTAAAATAAGGATCAAAATTTTGTAGGTGAACTCTAATAATAATTATTATTATCATTAGTTGTAGAAAATGAGCAAAACTTATTACACGTTTCTCGAAATCACTCAATTAATAGAGATTTATGCATATATGATTCCAAACATAGATGCTTCCTATTCGACCATTTATCCATAAGTATAATCAAAACAACATTATTATACTTCATACGAACTATTAGTCTTCCCTAATTCATGAGAAAATAAAATATAAACAAATCATGAAAAAAATATTTATCCAAAAAAATATTGTGAGTTATAGAATAATATATTTGATGGTAAATAAAAAAAACGATTTAATTGCTTGAAAGCATTGAAATTGGAAAACTGAATTAGAGAATAAGCATAAGTTTCTAACTAATAATCATGCAAAATATTTATTATGCATATTATAACACTATGATAAGATAAAATTGACATTCTTGAATCATATTTTTACACTTTGACTAAACAATTTGATTTGTAACCTGTTTAACAAAATAAAATAAAAAAGAACATAAATGTTAACACTGTAAACTAAAGTGTAGGAAAGAGGGAAAGACAATTATGTAACATGTCAACAATAATTTATCAAATATTCTTGCTACCATTCGATATTGCAAATATACCATTGTAGAAAAAGAAAAGTCGACAAAATGAAAGAGCCATTCAAACCAAGAAAAGAAATATGTAAAGAAGATTCATAGCCATTATTTCCAATCACATGCAATGCTATTTATATTTGACTATTTCATCCTCTTGTAATATTAACATAAATAGAAAAATAATAACTAATAAGATTCTAATAATTAAATTCAAAAAAATTTTAAAAAAAATTAGTTCTGATTTTCGGCTAAATTAAAACTAACTTTTACATATAAAACGCCCCGAAATGCAGATATATTATAATTAATATACAAAGTTTTTCTTACAAAATGTCTCTTAAAACAAAATATACAAAATGAACTAAAACTTTTACAAACACTTTAAATAAAATCTTGTCTTGAAATAAAATTCTTTTGAACTGCAGCGAAAGTGACCTGAAATAAAACCAGAAAATAGAATGGACCTACCCCCATGACGAGTAGCCCAGAAGAGAGAAAACACGTCAGCCGGAAAGCTGAGTAACAGATAATACCTCAATATAAGCAGAATAGTTTTTGGTCATAGCGTGGAAACACAGACATGTAAAAATAAAAATAAACAAACAGAATAATAAAAACACTCCCCGATAGCTAAACTCAAACTCAAACTTACTCCATAATATAATAGACACTCTTATCCTTATAATTAACTCAATCTCAACTCATTACTCCATCTCACTCATTACTCCGTCTCATAGTATAGTAACCAAATATCGTATTCTCATCGCCGACCCTAAGATCAAAGACAAGGGGTGAGTGAACCTGGCGGATAAAAACCGTAAAACAATATTTCCATCTCAATATCGATTCCAAACGATATAACTAACTCAATAACCATGGCCACACTGGACCGTAACTCAAAACTCGGTACAACGGCCCCAATAACTCAATACCAGTAACCAATATTCATCTCAATATCAATATCGTCAAATATTCCAATAAAGGAATTGCTCAACACTTAGAGTACAAGATTCTAAGCTACTCACCCACGATTAAGGTCAAAGATAAAGATGATTTAAAATACAATATAAGAGTCAACACTTCAATCTGCATATACATCACGTATAAAAGGCTATATAGCAAATTCTACCTTTGGATTATAAGATAAGTTCATTGTCAAAAACTAGCTCTCTTTTCCATCGTAATCAGTAGAAACACTGATATCACAATCTGCCTCTCCCTGATATTTGTCAACTCAATTCACTTACACTAAGCATCCCACGAATTTTACATTAATGCAAAATAGTCCAACATACAGTGATCATAAACTTTAGTTTCATGGCCCAACACTAATTACTCCTTAACCAAAATAAAGACTTTCCATTAACAATTCCAAATATGCCATCCGTATTTACCCGTTCTCACAAACGAAGATAATAGTAATATATATAATAAATTAATAACAAACCCAAGTTCATAAATTCCGTCATAACATCTCGAATAACACAAAAGAAATTAGCACATAAACAAACAACCTCGAACGATAGTAATAATATTAGGATCGGTAGAATCGTGTTAACTTATTTTATAAAGAAATAGAGAAAGTGAATAGAACGAATGAGTGTTGATCGCAAGCAATAACGGAGAAAGAGATCAAACAAGATAGTTAAGTACGTAGTAATGACAACTTTTGTTTGTTAGATCGGGATGTGATGATAATTCTAGAAGGTTTAGTGAATAGCAAGTTATAATTTGGTACTTAGCAGCACAATGAATTAGGCGTGGTGATGGTCGGCTTCTATCATAAAAAAAATTGCAGGTTTACTAATATTTATAGTAGAGAAAGGGGTTAATATTAGACCGACAGTAGGAAAGATTCTAAAACGAGTTTTAGGAAAACTGAACACTTTTATAAAATCCGTAAATAAAATAAAGAATCGAAAGTAGAAAATTTCTAAAAATATTTGGGATATTACAATAATCTTCCTTTGTTTTTCTCCCTTCTAATTCTCCCTCTTATTATTATTATTATTATTATTATTATTATTATTATTATTATTATTATTATTATTATTATTATTATTATTATTATTATTATTATTATTATTATTATTATTATTATTATTATTATTATTATTATTATTATTATTACTTTATTACTATTATTATTAAATACTACGGTCACTAAATAACACCGCCTTACACGCCTATTATCACTCCGCCTTATTATTTTATTTTTCTTATATTTTTTGTCTTATAACATAATTCATAAAATATAATATAAATACAATTTTATAAAATACATTTATCACATTTTACCGTTAATTAACCTTTGACCAAGCCTTAAAAATACGGGGTATTACACTTTCTTTATCCAAGTAATTTTGTTTATTCTATAGGTGTCAATCGATACGCATACTTCCAAGTCGATACGCATAATTTCAAGTCGAACAAGTGAGACTTAATATAAATGTTTTCACTGGTTTTGAATTTAAAAACTAGTTTTGTTACCCGTGAAATTCACAGGTCTAGCTATGTTGGGACGTTAGATTGTTAATGTGCTATCCAAGCTCATGTTTGCGATCGCACTGAATACTGAGGACAAAAAGGCCTTGTAAGAAAAAAATTCTATTAATCAATACGTATATTTGTATAATGTCACTAATATTGCTACGTTTATTAGTGTTTTTCCACGATTATTGTTATTATTGTTGTTGTCTTTGATTTTTTTTTGAAGTCTTGTTTTTATTAAACTCCCTCCATTCCAGTCATTTATTTTATTGTTATTTCATTAAAAACAGTTGAGCTACGTAATTAATTCAACCAAAAATATTTTTTCAAAATAGAAATATTTATATTTTTATTTGCGAACTACTCCCTCCTATTCTCTAACATCTTCCACATTTTCTACAACGACCAATGTATTAAGATCTTCCACTTTCTTTATTAGTCTATAATTTGTGATTTTTTAGGACTTATGACCCCACATTTTCTCTCTTACTTTCTATTTCCTTCATTTCCACCACAAATCTCAATTCTCTTAAACAGTTGAGTTACGTCAAACTTTTGTTTTTCGAGATAATGGCGGCCGGTATTAAGATCTACATCACAACAGAACCTTCCGTTCGGGAGAATATGAGTATCAAAGTGCGAATGAAGTGACGTCTCGAGTACCCCATAGTAATGATGTTTGACACGCTTGATCTTGCGAGTAGACCACGACCGCATTATATCCAAGTGTGTTTTTGTAAGCTAACACTCTTATGCATGTTATAGCAAGCCTCCACATATGCATCTTGAGTAAGTATCCCTTTGACACCATGTTTTCTCCACTGTTCAATGAGGAAACCCTCTACAGCTTGAGAAACATTAGCCCAACATAATTCAAGCTCATCAAACATTTCTGGATTTCTTTCTTTAAGCTGCAAAAAGAAAAAATGCAAAAATAAATGACCTTATAAAACTAACTTGATCCAACCCATTAAAATAACTCCATCTGACGAACTAATTGACCCGGTTTTACAAGTTAACTCCTATTTCAACATCTCCTAATTTTCAATTCTCCATCACAAACTACTCAAATACTCAACAAATCAAAGTATTATATACAGTAGTTTTGTACGTAGATTGAATGGCCAAAATAATTAATCCATTACGACTCTTCACAATCTTAAAGAAGGTAAGCGTGCATTAGAAAATAGAAATGAATGGCATAGAGACAAATTAAATGGGTCACGTAAATGGAATGAGGGAAGAATAGTGACGGGCTAAAAGTCGTATGCCTATCAAATGTAAAATAATCACTTACTTACTAAAATACTAAAACAGTAATATAGCGAAAGTAAGGGTCGAACCCACAAGGAAGGACTGAGTCAATTAAAGTGTCTAAAAGTATAGAGTAGAGTAACCAGTTTAGGGGGAATTTGATTTGGTTTGATTAATCTAAGAAACTAAGACTAAGAAAATAATAAAATAGACGGATTCAGATGATGTAAAAGGTCTTAGATCCAAGCATATATCCACACTCAATAACAATTGATCATTGTAAGACGGTTTCAATTATTAATCTTGATTACTCTATCGTGAATGTAAAATTCCAATTCTCCTTGCGAATAGTCAATCATATATTATATTCAAGCAGAAACCATCTGCCACATGTCATTAGCAGATGGCTTCTGCCACGTGTCAATTTCAGCATCATTTACACATTACTAAATAAATTGCTAATTAATAATCTAATTACTAAATTATTATAAATATAAATTACTGATATGATCACGTAAATTAAGTCCTATAATTTTGGTGCCTTATCATAAAAAAGGCAACAGTATTAAATTATGTTAATCAATTTTTCCAAAATTTGATTTCTAAAGAAACTGTTTCCTAAACAATAAAAAAAAAGATTTTCTAGACAATATAAAAAACTTGCCTGTTAATCTGTTATCTTTATTTAATCAATCAAGTAATTATAGAAGGTAAAATCAATCACCACAAAATCATATTAGTTATCCAAAAATACAATTGCAATATATTTTGAATAATTCAATTATCTTACACGTTCATGTACCAAAAAAATTATCTATACACGCATGACATTACACGTATGACAAATGAATTTCCAATCCATTATAGAAAAATTTGAATATTTAGAAAAAATCATGTACGACTAATATAATTCATTTGGGTTACATTATATAAGCATGAATGAAATCAACCCAAAATCTTTCTATATATACATATAATTTCTACATTTCTACATAAAATCTTGAAATAGTAACCAATATTAAGGCCACATACATAGTTATAATCCTCAATGCACTTTATCTACTAAGATCCTAATAGCAACGGATTTGAAGGTGGCCTGATGTTCGGTTAAGACATAATTAGGGGGCATGTTCGGAGAATATTATGATAAGCGGGATTAAGGAGCCAAACGAATTAATTGGAAAGGATATTAAATTAGTTAGAATATTTTTAGAGTACTTTTTAAGTAATATGATACATGATTGATTCACTTAAATTTGACTAATTAAGGAAATGATATAGTAATGTGTCAAAAACATCTACTAATGGCCCCACTTTGTATATTGTATAATCCTTAATTCCGGTTATGTTAATTTAAGAGCCAAATGAGTTAATATTTACCAAAATTATTAGCAGTATATTCAAACAAATGCCAATATTTGATTGACTGATTCTTATGCGTGAATTTAGCATTTAATGGTTTGGGAAATTATGTAGGATCTTTGAAACATGATACATCTATAAAATATAATTAAAAGGCTAGCTTAAAAATGTCACATAGACAATGTCACATGGGATGAAAAAATGCCACGTACACAATAACAATGTGACTTGGCAAACTAATATGACATGATTATCAATTTATTATTATATTGCATTAATTTAATTCACTTATTTCCTTTAAAAATTCATCCATATTCCATTAGATTTACACTTAATTAACTAAAAAAAAACCACAATAAAAAAATATGCATTAACTATAAGTTAATAATTTCAAGATATTTCATATGGAGTAGTATTATATGTATTCGAAATAAAAAAACTGAATACATAAGAAATTAAGAACGAAGATGAAGTTGAAAAAAAAAAATTGTATTGTCACTAATTCACTACTTTTTTTTGAAAGACATCAATTCACTATTGTTGTTATTATAACTTTGTTATATATAGAAGATGTTTTACAGAACTAATTAATCGACAAATGAGTATTAAAGATCATATAAAATATTTTCTTAGGAAAATATAAAATATATGGAAAAGAAAGTATTTATTTAATTTAAGTAATTTACAAACAAATTCTGTAAATACTTAAGTGAAATTAAACACTAGTAATAGAATTTTAAAAGGGTTGTAATACCGTGTATTTTAGTTCATGTAATTATTTCACGTAAAAGGATAAGGTTTTGTAGAATATAAAATATATGGAAAAGAAAATATTTATTTAATTTAAGTAATTTACAAATAAATTCTGTAAATACTTAAGTAAATTAAACACTAATACTAGAATTTTAAAAGGGTAGTAATACCATGTATTTAATTAGTTCATGAAATTATTTCACGTAAAGGATAAAATTTTGTAAAAAAAAATAAACAAAAAATTGCACTGTTTAGCAATATATTTAGTAAATAAAACTACAATAATTATATTTATAATTTGTGTTCATGGTGAATTTAAATGAGACCTTATTCATTCCATTTTTATTGTTTAATTATTCATTAAAATTTATTTCAAATTAATTATTTTTTTGAAATCTATACAATCTTATTAAAAGGGTACTTAAACCATTAATTTAAATGTGACGTGGCATGCGATATGACAAATAAATGTGACGTGGCAATTGTTTTATTGTTACATGATATTGTTTATTTAATTCACTTAATTTTCTACAAAAATCTCATGCTAGCACTAAGCTCTTTACTTATGCCTACATGAATTTCCATCTTCCAGTTTTACCTATTATTTAATAATGTATTTACATTAGTAGAAGTTCAAGAGATGCAAACCTAAAATTCATTAATCACATAACTAAAAATATTTATATTAATTTGACAAAATTTAATCTCATAAACTCATATAGTTACCTTACTCATTTTTATGTTTTGATATTAGAGAAGAGGAATTGTCATGTGTCAACATTATGCTTATAAGTTTAAGTTAATAAAATTAAAAATAAATGTTGTAAACAAATAAAAAAAAGTTATTGTAAACCATTGACCTCTTCTCTCATAATTTTTGTTATCCAATTACCTTATTTATTTAACATTTATTGTTTTTATTTAATGAGATGACCTTTTCACTTTCCTTTGACCATTACTAAACTACATATTTATGTTACCATATTTTTTTTTTATCTTCCTTTCATTCATAAAATTTTTCTTCTTCCCCCTAATAAACGGTTGAAATTATGATAGAATTAACTACAAAAATTTATATTATATATAAAAAATTTTCTTCTTCCCCCTAAACTGGTTACTCTACTCTATAGTTTTAGACACTTTAATTGACTCAGTCCTTCCTTGTGGGTTCGACCCTTACTTTCGCTATATTACTGTTTTAGTATTTTAGTAAGTAAGTGATTATTTTACATTTGATAGGCATACGACTTTTAGCCCGTCACTATTCTTCCCTCATTCCATTTACGTGACCCATTTAATTTGTCTCTATGCCATTCATTTCTATTTTCTAATGCACGCTTACCTTCTTTAAGATTGTGAAGAGTCGTAATGGATTAATTATTTTGGCCATTCAATCTACGTACAAAACTACTGTATATAATACTTTGATTTGTTGAGTATTTGAGTAGTTTGTGATGGAGAATTGAAAATTAGGAGATGTTGAAATAGGAGTTAACTTGTAAAACCGGGTCAATTAGTTCGTCAGATGGAGTTATTTTAATGGGTTGGATCAAGTTAGTTTTATAAGGTCATTTATTTTTGCATTTTTTCTTTTTGCAGCTTAAAGAAAGAAATCCAGAAATGTTTGATGAGCTTGAATTATGTTGGGCTAATGTTTCTCAAGCTGTAGAGGGTTTCCTCATTGAACAGTGGAGAAAACATGGTGTCAAGGGGATACTTACTCAAGATGCATATGTGGAGGCTTGCTATAACATGCATAAGAGTGTTAGCTTACAAAAACACACTTGGATATAATGCGGTCAGGGTCTACTCGCAAGATCAAGCGTGTCAAACATCATTACTATGGGGTACTCGAGACGTCACTTCATTCGCACTTTGATACTCATATTCTCCCGAACGGAAGGTTCTGTTGTGATGTAGATCTTAATACCGGCCGCCATTATCTCGAAAAACAAAAGTTTGACGTAACTCAACTGTTTAAGAGAATTGAGATTTGTGGTGGAAATGAAGGAAATAGAAAGTAAGAGAGAAAATGTGGGGTCATAAGTCCTAAAAAATCACAAATTATAGACTAATAAAGAAAGTGGAAGATCTTAATACATTGGTCGTTGTAGAAAATGTGGAAGATGTTAGAGAATAGGAGGGAGTAGTTCGCAAATAAAAATATAAATATTTCTATTTTGAAAAAATATTTTTGGTTGAATTAATTACGTAGCTCAACTGTTTTTAATGAAATAACAATAAAATAAATGACTGGAATGGAGGGAGTTTAATAAAAACAAGACTTCAAAAAAAAATCAAAGACAACAACAATAATAACAATAATCGTGGAAAAACACTAATAAACGTAGCAATATTAGTGACATTATACAAATATACGTATTGATTAATAGAATTTTTTTCTTACAAGGCCTTTTTGTCCTCGGTATTCGGTGCGATCGCAAACATGAGCTTGGATAGCACATTAACAATCTAACGTCCCAACATAGCTAGACCTGTGAATTTCACGGGTAACAAAACTAGTTTTTAAATTCAAAACCAGTGAAAACATTTATATTAAGTCTCACTTGTTCGACTTGAAATTATGCGTATCGACTTGGAAGTATGCGTATCGATTGACACCTATAGAATAAACAAAATTACTTGGATAAAGAAAGTGTAATACCCCGTATTTTTAAGGCTTGGTCAAAGGTTAATTAACGGTAAAATGTGATAAATGTATTTTATAAAATTGTATTTATATTATATTTTATGAATTATGTTATAAGACAAAAAATATAAGAAAAATAAAATAATAAGGCGGAGTGATAATAGGCGTGTAAGGCGGTGTTATTTAGTGACCGTAGTATTTAATAATAATAGTAATAAAGTAATAATAATAATAATAATAATAATAATAATAATAATAATAATAAGAGGGAGAATTAGAAGGGAGAAAAACAAAGGAAGATTATTGTAATATCCCAAATATTTTTAGAAATTTTCTACTTTCGATTCTTTATTTTATTTACGGATTTTATAAAAGTGTTCAGTTTTCCTAAAACTCGTTTTAGAATCTTTCCTACTGTCGGTCTAATATTAACCCCTTTCTCTACTATAAATATTAGTAAACCTGCAATTTTTTTTATGATAGAAGCCGACCATCACCACGCCTAATTCATTGTGCTGCTAAGTACCAAATTATAACTTGCTATTCACTAAACCTTCTAGAATTATCATCACATCCCGATCTAACAAACAAAAGTTGTCATTACTACGTACTTAACTATCTGTTTTGATCTCTTTCTCCGTTATTGCTTGCGATCAGCACTCATTCGTTCTATTCACTTTCTCTATTTCTTTATAAAATAAGTTAACACGATTCTACCGATCCTAATATTATTACTATCGTTCGAGGTTGTTTGTTTATGTGCTAATTTCTTTTGTGTTATTCGAGATGTTATGACGGAATTTATGAACTTGGGTTTGTTATTAATTTATTATATATATTACTATTATCTTCGTTTGTGAGAACGGGTAAATACGGATGGCATATTTGGAATTGTTAATGGAAAGTCTTTATTTTGGTTAAGGAGTAATTAGTGTTGGGCCATGAAACTAAAGTTTATGATCACTGTATGTTGGACTATTTTGCATTAATGTAAAATTCGTGGGATGCTTAGTGTAAGTGAATTGAGTTGACAAATATCAGGGAGAGGCAGATTGTGATATCAGTGTTTCTACTGATTACGATGGAAAAGAGAGCTAGTTTTTGACAATGAACTTATCTTATAATCCAAAGGTAGAATTTGCTATATAGCCTTTTATACGTGATGTATATGCAGATTGAAGTGTTGACTCTTATATTGTATTTTAAATCATCTTTATCTTTGACCTTAATCGTGGGTGAGTAGCTTAGAATCTTGTACTCTAAGTGTTGAGCAATTCCTTTATTGGAATATTTGACGATATTGATATTGAGATGAATATTGGTTACTGGTATTGAGTTATTGGGGCCGTTGTACCGAGTTTTGAGTTACGGTCCAGTGTGGCCATGGTTATTGAGTTAGTTATATCGTTTGGAATCGATATTGAGATGGAAATATTGTTTTGCGGTTTTTATCCGCCAGTTCACTCACCCCTTGTCTTTGATCTTAGGGTCGGCGATGAGAATACGATATTTGGTTACTATACTATGAGACGGAGTAATGAGTGAGATGGAGTAATGAGTTGAGATTGAGTTAATTATAAGGATAAGAGTGTCTATTATATTATGGAGTAAGTTTGAGTTTGAGTTTAGCTATCGGGGAGTGTTTTTATTATTCTGTTTGTTTATTTTTATTTTTACATGTCTGTGTTTCCACGCTATGACCAAAAACTATTCTGCTTATATTGAGGTATTATCTGTTACTCAGCTTTCCGGCTGACGTGTTTTCTCTCTTCTGGGCTACTCGTCATGGGGGTAGGTCCATTCTATTTTCTGGTTTTATTTCAGGTCACTTTCGCTGCAGTTCAAAAGAATTTTATTTCAAGACAAGATTTTATTTAAAGTGTTTGTAAAAGTTTTAGTTCATTTTGTATATTTTGTTTTAAGAGACATTTTGTAAGAAAAACTTTGTATATTAATTATAATATATCTGCATTTCGGGGCGTTTTATATGTAAAAGTTAGTTTTAATTTAGCCGAAAATCAGGGGTGTTACAATTATTCATCATCTTTTACTTGTCTCAAGGTAAATTTGTCTTAAAACCGTCTTATAATTAATCCACCTTTCAATTGTATTACAGTGTTGACCAACCCGTGACCTTGACCTGCCGTTGACTTGACCTGACTTCTGACCACCGTTGACCTAGTTGTGTAGGGTGGTTTGACCGAGGGTTTGACCTAGGGTTAAGATGGTTATTGTTCTTGATTGGACCATGTATAACAATGGTTTTAAACCCATCGTGTATGCTGTTTTGACACCGGATCTGGGCTGACTGACCGTGGGCCATGGGAGGTGGTTGCAGGGGGTTCTTCACCGTGGGTCAGGGGTGACCACGGTGGTAGTTATGGTGGTGTTCAGATTGTGAAACCACAGGTTATGCATAAGGGTGTAGTCGAGTGTTGTGGCTGTATTGTTGCGGGTTATTATTGTCTTTGGAGCGTTACTCCAGGGTTCTTCCAGGTTGTTGGTCTCATACCTGCTGGGCTGCTCATGTATGGGGCAAGTCAGAGTGCCACTCACCACGGGTAGGTGAGCCATGGTGGTGACTCACGGTGGTGTAGAAGGGTGGTGGTTGTTGGTTGTGTTTGGGTGTGTAAACCGTGTATAATGTATAAAGTGTGTTTGTGTTGGTTGTGATTTGGGCTAGTAGTTGGGGCCGAGTTTGGAGGTTGTTGTGGGTGTTGATCAGGACTGTTGGGACTGTGGCTGGGTATAGGTGGTGGTGGTTCACGGAAAACGTGGTGGCCATGGGTTGTGAATGTTGTCGTGGGTTGTTTGAGCGGGTTGTTTATGGGTGTTAAACACGGGTTTAACACACGGGGTTAGTCGTGTTTTTTGGGTGTGTAATGGTTGGGTTAAGACGGGTTTGAACATGGGTTTAGTTTTGGAGTTTTAAGACGGGATTTACTTAGACTAATTCCGTAATACTTGATGCGTGTCCTAAATATGATGTTTTACACCCTATTTTACACGCATTTCAGAGCTCAATTATGTAGTATATGCTACTATTTTCCCTATTTTCGTCTACTTTCGTGTTTTTGTGTAATATTGCAGAAATGGGAAGAATGCAGCGGAAAATGAGCCGAATCCGTCCCCAAGTACTAGGCATAGGACCTGACGTGAAGTAAAGACTCGGGAAGCGAACTTGGTGCGCGTATCAAGGCCTGAAAGATAGATTTCCGAGAGTTTCAGAAGCGGATTACCAGCTGACTTGGTCTATAGACTGACCTACATGGTCTATAGACTGTCAGAATGTTGAACAGTTTACTGCAGGAAGAGCAGTCAGTCGATCGACTGAGGTCCGTGGTCGATCGACCACATGAGCTGACGTGCAAGTTTTATTTTAAGTCAGAAGCTTCTGATATTCTCGGCCTTTGGTCGATCGACTGGTTGATGTGGTCGATCGACCACTTTTGCAACCTAACGAGAATTAAAAGATTTTTACCTAAGCCCATTTGTAATTAGGTTTGGAGAAGGGTTTTACGTGACACTTCTATATAACGTAACTCCTTCCTACTGCTTTATATAGAGGGATTTTGGGAGAGATTCAGATACACATGCCTAGTTTGTTCTACAATTTTCATTAGTTTTCAATAAAGTTTTTCTTTTGCATCCGGATTCATTTTCTTGCTTTCTCTATTTCTGGTAATTCTTGTTCTAATTTTAGTTTAATTTTATTCCTTCTTATTAGATTAGAATTGATTAGTTAGAACCCTTAAGCCCTAATTCCTTGTTTTATGCGGTTTTATTGTTCATTCAATTTAGTTATGAATTCTGTTGTTTTCATCTTTAGTTTCGTTATTGTTGTTAATTCCAGTATGAGCAGCTAAACCCTTCGTTCTAAGATGTAGGGGACCTGTAGTGTAGGCGGCGTAGATTTTGTAGACCTGATACCCTTGGTCGATCGACCGGCTTAGATGGTCGATCGACCGGCTCACGCAAGATCAGCTCCGTTTTAATTGATTAAATTGCTTAATTTGACAAATTGAGTGCACGCGACTAGTTGAATACTTAGTAAATGACCGACCCATTAGATCGAAAGATAGGGGAGGAAATTAAACTACCAATTGAAACGACTAAATTATACTGAGATCGAAAGATAGGTAAAATTTAGGCTTTTAAGAATCACTTTTCAGGGCGAGAGTCAGTACTAGTGATACTTAGGGACCCATAGCTAGATCGAAAGATGCTACCTGTTAAGAATGGACCGAGAGGACTTCTTATTTTTCCGTCTTACGTGATTATTTCAGACTTACCTAGGATACCGCCGTCGAAACTATAGTGAACCGACCATCTTAGCATCCTTTTAATATTTGTTTTCATCTATTTTCTTTAATTGCTCGTTTATTTGCTTTAGTTTAATTTTAATTTTATTGCCTTTAGTTATAGAATCATTCAAAATCAACCCCCCCAAAACTGTTACTTTAGACTTAAATTAGACAACTTTAAATTGCTTGCCTTCTTGTGGTTCGACTCTGACTGCCACTATCTATAGTAGTAGTTTGGAATATAAATTTTATTTTTGATACTTTACGACGATATCAATACTTATAATTAATTGAATTGAATTATAATTAGATAATTAGAATAATTAGTAATTGTAATTATTATATTTGCTAGGTGGCGGTTTTGGTTGAAGGATTGCTTTGCTTTAATTGGAGTATTTGTTTATCAGGTAGGGATTACCTACTCAATCTATGTGTTATTTCTGCAATTGTTGAGGTGCATTATGCTATTATATGGTCTTAGAAGTGTTTATTGAAATGTTTAAGTGAAAGTTGGAACCTTTCTTTGACATATTTGATCCATCTTGGTGCCTATACTATTGGATAGTCTTTATGCCTTGTTTGTAGCAAGTTCACCTTAATTAGGTGACAACTTATTGAGGAACTTAAGGAGAAATTAGTCTTAAACTCTTGACCAATATCATCACCCATCTCTTGTTGGACCTTGTTTCCCCCTCTACTTACCCTTGTGAACCCAAAGACCCTAGCTTTTTATCAATCGTTTACAAACTCGTGTCTTGCCTTAACTTAGCATTTATCTTACCTGCTTTAGTTACATTCTAGTGTAGTAAACATCCAACTTCAATTTGTCCGACTAAACTTGAGACCGAAAGCGAACTAAGTAGTAACCCACTCCATCCTTAGACCGACCTCTACCACTAGCTACATTAGTTGTTGAGTTTATAAATTTTGTTTGGCCCGTATGCGATGACAAAAACCCGGTGTCAAAATGGCGCCGTTGCCGGGGATGACGTTAAGTTATACATAGTTTAATTGAGTCTTAGCTTTAGTCTCTATTTATGTTTGTTTTGTTTGCCTAGTTTGTTTGTTGATTGTAGAGTGAAGTGTGTTATTGCCTCTCCCTAGTGCCTAAAAACACTAGGAGACTAACGGTTTATCAAGTGTATGCCTAGAAGCAACGGAAGATCTTTTCTTAGTGATCCCGAGTCGGAGGCGCTTTAGAGCTTTGAGAACAAGGACGCTAGCAAGGGTCAGAAGTACATCTACGACTACGCCAAACAAGCAAGTTCTTCACACCAAACTCCTCTTGAAACAACAAATTTTCAACCAACAACCAACACAATAGATCATTTCATAGAAAACCCCTTTCACAACATTGAAAATCCACCAAACACACCACCTCAAACACCACCACCAAATATACCAAATCCACCACCACAAATGGATGCTTTGAGAGACCATAACTGACCTAATCCCGAGGATTCGGCCCCTCCAATTAACTTTGGAAACTTAGCTCCGAACAATTTTGAAATCCACCCCGCTCAAGTTGGATTAATTTAAAGAGATAACTTTGGAGGGCACATTGATGAGGATGCTCGTGCTCACCTTAGAAAATTCAAGAGCAAAGTTGTCATGATGAAGCAGAATGGAGTATCCGATGACACTCTTAGACTCATGTTGTGCCCATTCTCATTGAGGGACAAGGCGGACCGTTTGTTAAATGTTCATGCTCCTAATACATTTACAACACGGGATGCATTTGTAACAGCCCGGATTATAACATAAAGAAAACATCGTATAAATAAAGAATCATCAGAGTAACGATGATAAAAGGGTCAAGGTGGTAGAAGCACCTGACCAATCTGGTTTGATACTACAACCAAAATGAAACTAATACAGTATTCAAAAAGTTCTCAAACTGAAAGCAAACTCCTAAGACAATTTATTATGCTCGCTGCACTCATTCCCAAGCAAGCACCCACTGGTCGGCAACAAACTGAACAACCTGAAATGGGGCGACAATTCAGTCGGGAGTAACTAGATGCTCTCCCAGTCATGTTTACAATAATTGAATTTAACCAACAATCAATAACAATTGAAATGCAAAACCAGTAAACATGTGAGACCATCTTTACTCATGAAAACTTAACACAAGTCATCACAACTTACCAACCTTGGACGGATGCCATAATGCAAACCTAGACCATATGTAACCACTAGACCATGTACACTTACGACCAAAGTAGCACCCACAACAACTTAAGGCTTGATGCTAGCATCAAAGCATAGCGAATATGGCGACACACGATCCACATCAACAGAAGGCACAAAGCTAGCAACAAAGCATAGCGAATAGAGCGAACGCCCGTTAGAGCATATAACCACTGCCTCAAGCTGACGGGGCGCATAACCACTGCCTCCATCGGTGCGGAGCGTATAACCAATGGCTCCATCGGTGCGGAGAGTCTAACAACTGCCTCCACGGTACTATGTATAGCTGATGAGCGTGTCGTTGTACGCTCTCAAACACATTTCTAATCTAAACAAACAACTAGATAGTGGTTAAGTCGAGGTCAATCCACGGGAAGGTGTGCTTTAGGTACTAAGTCTATCTATCTCAATTTATGCTAGTGTCACAATTGTTGGGGTTTGAAGTTGATGAGTCTAAACTAATGAAAGCAATAAAGTAAAACAAGCAATAAATTAAAAGATGTAAACAAAATATTAAAAATACTAGGGTGTCATGGGATCATAGGGGAATCATGGTGGTGATCATACAAACATGTTTACATAGATGCAAGCAATTATTATTGTAGTAGAATCGAGTTAGTTTATGTTTTACGATTCATAGGATGATTTGGGTCCCGGAGCTGAGTCGGTCAAGACTGTACAACACCTACAAGTCGACTTACTTTCTTCCTATTCAC
Source organism: Silene latifolia (assembly GCF_048544455.1). Lineage (NCBI taxonomy): Eukaryota > Viridiplantae > Streptophyta > Magnoliopsida > Caryophyllales > Caryophyllaceae > Silene > Silene latifolia. The sequence goes on from NC_133528.1 coordinate 28,510,940, forward strand.
TTCTATGCATGGTCTAACAAGACTCGAGTTAGTTTATATCTTACAAGTCTTGTTGAATAGATAAAAGATGTATATAAATGTAAGGTTTCATAGTCTATTATTTTATCAAACATGACATGTGCATAGGTTGACATTACAACAAGAAAGAAATCTTATGGAAACATATTAGATTAAGTATGAATCTACCCCCATGTTATAGTTCCCTTAATTTCCCATTAACCCTAGCTAGGAAACTACTCACGATCATGATCATGGAAGACATGCTAACAAGGGTGTGAGTCATATTAACAAGTCTAAATATGATGAATGAGTAAAACAATGAACAATAAAGAATAAAGAGTAAAGAGATTATAACAATATTAAGATGAACAAATGGAAAAGAAAGAATAATAGAAGAGAACTTGATTGATTGATGAAGAGTTGTCAATTCTCCAATAATAACCCAATAATCTTCAATTACCTAATAATAGATCATGAACAATAATTAAGGAAAGATTAAGCGCTAATCTATTCTAATCTACTCCTAATGAAAGCTTTACCTCTACTAAGAGGGCTTTTATTGCCTATACTAAGAGGACTTAATCCCTTGGTTATTAAAAAAGAGGCATTTATAGTAATACAAGGATTAAGTTAACTAAGGGCTTAAATTATGATTAGACCCTTTTAGAAGGAGATTAGAGCCTTGAAAGTCTCAGGAGGAGCCCCACGTTTTGTGCAGAGAGAGACGCTCGGATTGGCTGCTGAGTTGCTCGGATTGGGCTTGAGCCGCTCGGATTGTGAGCCAGCATGGTTTCTCCTTCTTCGCCTGCCTCAAGATCCGTGGGGATCGTCGAGGGGTCATCGGGGTCTTCATCATTGCCCTTTTTCCTTACTTTATTGACTTAGGACTTTGGTATTAATCTTCTCTTTGATGCTTGGTCGTTAGATATCATCAGTTTAGCCCCGCTTCACTCCATTTAGGCAAGTTAGTACTCTTCTCCTACAAAGGACACCAAACCTCATAGAATATGCATAGAAGGAGGCTAAAGACAAGCAAAAACCCTACTACATACTAAAAAATCATAGGAACTAGGTTAGTTAGGGGACTAAATGTGCGTAAATAAGAGTCACATCAAATATCTCCAAACCGAACCTTTGCTCGTCCCGATAAAGAGGTGACTAAAACTAGACCTTTATTTAAACTATCCTAATAATAATATAGCCGATATGAGACAATTAGTGGGTCTCACTCCACCCCTTCAACTCACAACAAGACATCCATGAGATAAGATGCCTTCTTGCAAGGCAAGTTGCAAGGCAAGGTGGGGCTTGCCAAAATGGCGATACATCCAAGCTATAACCTTGAGAAACGCTCATGGCCGCCCGTCATGCCGCATCTAGGGTTTCACTCGCGAACCCTAGTTGCGCACACAACACCCATAATGACGTATAAACAACATGTAATATACAATTAAGGCATTAAAACATATACCAACATGCGAAAACGTAATGAATCATGATAATAAATTATCAAATATGTACCAATCAAACAAAACAATCATTAAACCATATTAATTACATCAATTGCCATAAACACAATTAAAAGAGAAACATCTAGTTACCTTATTAGAAATTAATGATGCATAATAATGAAAACTCCATGAAAGACACGATCAACAAGCCTTGTCTCCAACACGTGTCAACATCCCGAAAATCGACTCTAGAGAATGCACGAATCCACATCCATGAAAATACCATGAATGACACTTCTTCTTCTTTACCAATCAAAATAAGAGACCCTAAAGGTAGGTCTAAAGGCTCGTACAAATAATTATTATAAAATTATTTGGATATGAATATGTTGTAAAGGTAAGAGCCAAGATTATGAAAATATAATTTGTATATGAGTTTGGAAGAAGGAAAGATGCACAACAATAGAGTCGAAGGGAGAAAAGAGGTCGAAAGAGAGAAAGAATAGAAGACAGGCGCGGCATACTACACGCACGAAAAGAATGAGCAACCTAGTTGCTTGCTTAGGGTTTCTATTTATAAGAGGATTAAAAAGTGAGTTTTGGGTCCATTAGCTCATGTAATGGATTATATGATTAAACATTAGGTTGGACCATATTAAAACGTAAGGAGAACTTATAATATAAAAGTAATTATTAAATTAAAATAATTAAATAATGTACGGACATTTTAACCCAATCAAAATTAGGCCAAAACGAGAAATAATAAAAATAGAGAACGAAAGCTTTAAATATATATTTTCGAAATACATGACTAAAACTCGAAATAATTAATTTAATAAGGAGCTTTCGAATAAAATATTATTATAAAACACGGGGTATTACAATCCAACCCTCTAAAAAGAAGTTTCGTCCTCAAAACTTGAAATTCAAAGACAAGATCAAAACAAGGTAAGAATTACAAGTGATCATCAACAAAACTCACCTCAGAATCCCAACCGCTGCTCACTCTGATCCTTATCAACTCATAAACCAAAGGAAAGTTATCCCAAACTTCTCAATATTATAAACATCTTCACATACGCTACCACCTCAAAAGTCACATCAAACTCAAGCCATCGTAACCCAAAAATCGTTAAGCTAATTCCTTGCCAAAAGCTTCTCTTACCTCGATATGAACTAGTCAAACTAGGACCACAACGTTTTCACACATGCATCACCCTTAATCGTATGGCTAACGCTCATAAATTCCGTCACATCTCATAAGCCAATAACACTGAGCGTCTGACTTTCACCAAGTACACTCAACGCCTTTAAATGATATTCCCCAAGGTACAACATTTCATCCCATGAAATTCTAACTTCTAGTCCATATATTTCAAACACTTTTCTAGTATCATTAAACATCATACAAAACATATATGACCTCTCATAAACTTATTACTATCACTCCAAGTCCAAATAAGTTCCAACATATACTCCATATTCATTTTACTTTTAACCACAAGGTCTCGCATCAACTAAAGTCCCAAATAGATAATCTCCAAAGAAGGAAAACTTTCGAATGAGAAAACTCTTTCATTCTCAAGTGCCATTAGAATCACGCCTACTCTAATATCCTCAAAGCGACTAGCCAAAAACAACTCTTAAGCTCAAAAGACTTTATTAAATCTCGATGATTCTCAATATATATCTAGTATCCAAAGTTATCAATCTCAAACCTCAAAATCTGTCTAAACTGTCAATATTATATCCAATCTCAACCTCTTGATAAAATCATCAGTCGTACTCGCAAGACCCAATCATTACCTTCGAATACTTCATGACTTTCCCAAGCACCCAACGAATCATACACCATAGGTTAAGCTAGTACCTATTGGACCACAACACACTTATCCATCGATAACACAATTCCATCAACCGCAATGAATAATAATATCACCGTATAAATCTTATCATCAGTTCCCACATAACGACCAAGCTCATAACCTCAATATGTAGTTACACTTTATTATCCATAAATATCATCTCAACATAACAAATCAACCACAAGACTGTATGAATATATGTCCTTCATTTAATCCCTCATACTCTTAAATGAAACATCTTTAACCCCAGATAGAACAAAAAAAAAATATGTACCCTAAATGTAATGACACCCTCAAACTTTCTAAGCTCAGTATAAGACGTTTAATACTCCTTCTCCAAAACTTTAAATGTTATCCCAATTCACACTCGAATACAAATATGTTACCATGCTCTCAATCTCAAACAACTAAATATCAAACTCCAAGCATCCTACATTGCTCGCCAAAGGATCCAAACTTCTACAACAAGATGATCACAAGTAGCTCTAAAGAGAGAATTCAAAGTTTTCATATTACCATGAAAGAACAAATGTCACGCAAACCCCAAAAAGGAAACATTTTCTTGTAATACCACTAAGCGAAAGGAAACATCGTTATAGGAAGTTTAAACTCATGGAGAAATCAATGTAAGAGAGAAATTACAAAAAGTTGTAGAAGAAGGAAACTAGAGTTGAAATTAAGAACTGACGGAGAGTAATGATAGATGGAACAGATAAAGGACAAGGATAAAAGAAATTTTTGGTCAGAAGACTAAAAACGAAGAGGTATTGTTGACATGTGCGAGGATGACAAGAATAGGCAACTCTAAGACAATTTTATATACCCAAAGTCGACAGCTTAAGATAAGATAAATAAAGCAAGATAACCAAGGTCTTACAATTCTCGTACAATCATCACTTAAGGTAACTCCGCCATGTAACTTCCTTGAACACATCTCCATTAAACCTCAGGACCAAGGAATCTCTATATAATTGCCCTTCACAAACACTATATTCCTAATATTGCCAACTCTCAAAACCTTTAACTCTCAACATCTTCAATTCTCAACACCTTCAACTCACAAGGTCTTCACCTAATCATACTTAATGAACAAAACTATATAAATACTCTACACCCTCAAAAGATGAACTCCACGATTTGTTAAAATCATCTTCAACAAGGCTGATTACTAAGTCAACGCTTTTCTTAGAACACTTTAACATTAACATCTCACAAGTCCATAAGTTACAGTTCATCCCTTTCAATCAATCCTTAAAAGGTATGATCACTAAATAACTCCTCAACGGATAAATTGTAATTTCCTTTATAACTCACTGATTGCCATTAATGGTTCCTACTCCTCGAATATAACATCCCAATAAAAGGCGAGAATAGTCCCCAAATTTTCCAAACTCACTCATTCTTAACTCCATGATATCATTCAATTCATTTCCATTATTCTACTCTCGATCCATAAATAACATGCATAACTTTTCCCTTAACACAAGACAAAAATCCAACAATTCCAACCATTAAGAGCATAAGCCTCAACATTTCCAAATAATACCATACGGGAAATCTACTCATTACGACTCTCACTTCTTGTGAAGCTATGAAACCACAATCATAGATCTTATGCCACATATCACCCGCTATCATCAATAAGGACTTCCTCAAATTCATAAAATAACTTAACACCTATAATCCCAAAGAAACATCGTCATAACAACCTCTATTCCCAAAGTAAACCTCATATTAACAACCTCTATTCTCAGAGTAAACTTGATCACCACCAAACTCATTATAATAAATGCTCTTTACTTTCATACTCGAACATCCATAACTACCAACATCCTAACTTGTTGCCCCAAAATCCAAACCACAAGGGATCAACTTCAAATTTTCCTCAAGCAAGGACACCACCACCAAATGATCCAAAAGGATGAAAGTACGATAAAAGTAAAGCTCGGGTTATTAGGGAATAAAAAGTTTTGACCAAGATATAACCAAAATTCTGTTAGATTCATTAACCCCTAATTAGACTCCTCTAATTAGTTTCTAAATTACTCACAAATTTAGAATAATAGATCTAGTTACATGCAAAATGTAAATAAATGAAATAAGGAGAAAAACGGTTTTACCCTTATAATGGGTGGACCGAATATTGGGCACAAGGTAGGACATCTTCCTAACCTTATTCTTGAGCTTAATAACATTTAGGATGATCCTCCAAAAACCCAAGTTCCAAATTAGAAATTCTCCTCTTAGTTGCACCTAAGACTTACCCTTAACACTAATAATATTATTAACTAGATAATAATACTAGTAACCTTGAGTATTAAATCTAATATTCATTTTATTACTACCATAGTAATTTTGATGAAAATATTAGAGTTCTAGAACAAATTTTTAGCATAAAAGCAAGTTTTATGTATGAGATCTAGAGAGAGGTGTTTTTCACAAAAAAACATAAAAATAAGAATGATAAAAATGAGAACACATACTCATATTTATTGGGGGGGGGGGGTGCCGGTTTTCAATGGGTGGTATGGGAGCTACTTTTGTTTTTTGTCTTATCAAAACAATAGCTAGGTATCTAGGCTTGTAAGGTAATGACGGTGTCTATTGCATAAATAAGAACATTCATTATCACCCTAAAACACCACCCTAAACCGGCTCCCACGACCTAATATGGACTTCCATTTTACAATTTGTATTTTGTCAATTGTAATGTGTGACATGTGACATGTAACATGTCATTAGTAATATAAATGCATATTTAACTAATTAAATATCATTATATATCAAATAAATTACATTTAACAAATTAACAAGTAATTCACAATTACATGTATATAAAATGGGTCACATTAAGTATAGTTAATATAATCTACAACATTTTGTAATTATGATTAACTAATTACTCTTATCTCAAATGTTTAGTAATATAACATATTAATTACTAAATTGAATCTTATTTAATCACATTACAATAAGATATATAACTCTCACCCATTGATAAAAATTTGTTCAATTTAAGGATTTAATTAATCTATATCAACATACAATCAATTAACTTATCAGTTAATGGAATTGTCTTATAGTGTGACCTTAAGGGATCAACTGATCACCACCGTCAAACGACAGACGTGAAACTCTAGTCAGCCAATCGTTACCGATGATTAATGTTGATCAGTTGACAATATATTGAGTCACCCCTTTTGTATTCTTGTTATGAGATTTAATATGTGATTGCACTATTGTTGAGGACACATACTCGAAGAATCTCCCACTTGTCCGAGACAAGTGTGCGTCACCAATTCTCTTGTCCTATTACTGATACGTGCATTTTATATAGTCTTATTAGCCTATTTTATGCACGTATTTCTATGCTTTTATCGTGGTTTTATGCTACGAAATGCCCCGAATATGCTGCTTTGGTTTGTTTTGTCTTATTTGCAGGAATGAACCCAAAGGTAGTGAAATCGAGCCTTTTACCGTCCTTTTAGCATGCATTTGGAGGAAGAGTGAATTTAGAGCGGAAATGAAGCTATTTTGAGATGCGCATTGGAGTAAGGAAGTTAGGCGAGCCAAGAGAGTGCTTCAATTTGCTAGTTCCTGCTTGTAAGAGCCATATCTCGAGTTCTACAACAGATATTCAGGTGATTCCAATTGGAGATGAAAGTTTGTCCTTTTAGCTTTCCAATGCCACCGGAATCACCCTGTTTGACCAAGTAACGAATAAATGGCAGCCGTTTGAAGTTCAGTGCGCGAAGCAGGAATTACGCGCTGAGAAGTGCTCGATCGAGAGCTACCTATTCTTGATCGAGTGATTAAAGGGAAAGAAGTCCTCGATCGAGAGGAATTGTTCTCGATCGAGAGGAATGCTAAGGAATACCACTCGATCGAGTGCCTTAGTTAGTCGATCGAGTGGATTTAGGCGACGCCAATTTGGGCTTTTAGGTTTAATTCCGTCATTAGGTTTAATAAGCCCTATTTTCTTATAAATAGGGAGTCATTATGTCGATGTAAACGGGCACACAGACTATATACTCTCCTTTTCTCTCTGGTTCGAATACATTGCTACTCTTTCTACTGTTACTTTTGTTCATTTTCCGGATCTCTTTAATTCAGTAATCCTTTCTTTCTTTCTCTCCTTTTAATGTTTATTATTCTTATTTCCTTTAAGTTTGTTTCCCTTATTTCCATGAGTAGCTAATCCCCCCTAGTATGTTAGGATTAGGGAAGCCGTGGTAGCGATGCTTTAACTGTATTAAATAGATTAGCTTTGCGATAGGATTTGTATTAGGCAATTTAATTGTTATCCAGTCGAATGTATGCATGCAGGAGACCAATAATTCTAGTTAACCCCGACCTAGATCGAAAGATTGGAAGGGAAGGCTTGCTTAATTACAATAGGGTATTGCAGTGAGGGCGAAAGTTAAGCTGTTTACACTCTAGGGCGGTTTAAGGACCGAAAGGTGACGACCATAGCTCTTCTTATTAATAGTCTAATCGCCTTAATATTCTAGATAGTATAAGATCCAATAGCTGCCACGGTGGACCGACTCCTAGCATACTCCCTTCTCTCTTGCTGTTAATTTCTCTTATTCATTTCCCTCGCTTTAATCTCTAGTTTAGTTAAATCAATTCAACCCCATTTCGTGACACACCGACAGACCGAATTAGACAGATAGATAGCAACATAGCCTCCCTGTGGAGATCGACCCTACTTGCTGCTAGCTTCTGTTAGTTGTTTTTAGGTATTTATTTTTGGTGTAGAAACGACCTCATCAAATTTTGGCGCCGTTGCCGGGGAGGCGACGCTTTTTATCTGTTTTATTTTGTTTGTCCTTTCGCCTCGAGGGAAAACTAAGTACCTTGAGGCTGTTCTTATCTTTCTCTTTAGTCTTTGTTTTGATAGGCTCACGGGTTTATTAGACAGAGCTACGAGGGAGATTATCGAAGGGAAGGCTTGAGTACCTTCGATCCCTCTTGCCAAGATGACATCTGTTTCCCGACTAATTGCTCAGTTTGAAGCCCAAGCCGAGAAACCTGCTAGTTGGGAAAGGAAGAAATCTTGGGATGTGGTCTTCTTGAGCACAATGCGGTTGTAGTTGTGCCGCCACATCCACCCCATCAATGGACACCGCAAGAAGATCCTCGTGATATAGAGAAAAAAAACCGCATGAGCTGAAATCCTTAATTCTGGAATTTGGTAGACATGTCGGTGCTCAAGTCACCGAAATTCTTTGAGTTCTGATCCAAATTGCTCGGTTAACGGTGGGTTGGATGAACAGAAATCAAAAGAGGTGTGCTTGACCAAGAGCGGTTTTTCCCATGAAGAACCCACGTTGCCCAATGCTGAAAATGATTTCTATATTTCGGATGACGACTTTCTATCGTATTTTAACGTATGCGGGGATGTCGGCTGTTCGGGAAGAAAGTCCTCGATCGAGTAACATCTCTTCTCGATCGAGTGACATACATGAGGAAAGTGCTCGATCGGGTGAACATTCTCGCTTTCGATCGAGTGACGGACGAGGAGGATAATGTCGATCGAGTGATTGTGTTACTCGATCGAGTGAGGTGCGGAAGGAACTTTGTCGATCGAGTGAGCAATTTGCTCGATTGACTGAATTGGCCATTGATGGGAGCTTTTATTCGTCACTTGGGTTCATATTGGATGACGGGTTTGACGATGATGAGGATTACGGTGAACCTCCCTTATTCACAGCCGAGTCAGATACACTTGAAGCTGCGATTTACGGGAAGGATTCCACTGAGGAGGTTGATGCAGAAGCAGCTGAGACGGTAATTGTTCCTAGCACGGATGAGGTAATCCATTCCTTTGTCAGTGATTCCGTTGTTGAGAGCAACCAACCTGAGGTAGTAAACGATAACTTTATTATCGTTCGTTTTAATAGTATATTGCCTCGATTGACTCGCGCTATTTCTTTTAAGGTTATACCTCCTCTCATGTGGTCGATTAATTTAAAGATTTTTCACCGTCCTTATCATTTCAAGTTCATTAATCTGAGACGATACCCTATTTCATTGACGACTGCTCCCGCGCTCCTATATTTTGTGGACAAATTTAGGAGCGCCCATAGGAAATTTGTTAGACTTAAATGTTTACATATTTTTATTTCCTATTTCTGTAATCCACTTTGGTGCTACTTATGCTGTTGTGTAGCACATGCGCAGCTATTTGACAGGTTGCTGCGCGCTTTGAGCTGTTTTGATCGTGATCATTAGAGAGGCTCGAAGGAAAGAAGGTCGAGCTGGGACCTGACTGAAGCTAGCGCTACCCGGGAAGCAACCCGGAGATTTTATTTTGTTTTTATTTCATTTTCAGTTGTAATAAATGGTTCTTATACCATAAAACTTTCTCAGTATGCTTGTTTTGGTTAGTTGCGGGCTGTTTTAATTGCATTTTGCAGGAATTCATCGAGCATCACTCGATCGAGTGGTTTTGCCCACTCGATCGAGCACTGTAGCTAAGGGATTCACTCGATCGAGTGATTAATCATTCGATCGACCACCTGCAGAAACATTACCACTCGATCGACTGATATTCCCTTCGATCGAGCAGTTTTTGGACGCCCATTCACTCGATCGACCACTGTTGGACTGCCATCGAGTGCTATTGACTTGGATTAGCTTACTGAAACGGGGTTTTCCGGGCCTTAGCAACCTCCCATTTCATGGTCGGTTTGGGGAGGTCCCCGTATTCGCGCGTCTTGTAAGTTTTCCGCTTTTACTCTCTTTCTCCTTCAGTTTACATTTCCTTTCCATGTTTGGGTACAATGGGGGCATTGTACAGTTTGGTTTGGGGAGGTTATGCATCCATATCTGTGTCTGCATCTTGTTTTATTGCATTTCAGTTATCACGTTTAATTTATGTTGGCATTGTTGTTTATTTTTGCTAAAAAATTTAAAATTCAATAAAAATTTGAAAAATTGTTGAAAATTTCAAAAATTTCATGTTTATTTTCGCATATAGGTTGAGTCGGAACGGTAGATTTCAATGATGATATTGCAATATATCTGTCTTTTTGCTTAAGCCTTGCATTGAACTATTATCTTATTAGCTTTGTCTTATTGCATATCTACGAGTTTATGTTTAAATTTAGCTGAACGAATAGACTTGACCTGAAATTTTGGCAACCTACTTATAATTTCTAAGATTTAGAGCCATATAAACTGGTGTCATTTGTGACCAGTTTCATGTAGGATTGTGAGTAGTATACTCCTTGCATATCATGTATCATTAATTTGCACATATATGAAATTCAATTGCTTTTTGCCGTCATACATTCGGGTTAGTGGTTGGTGTCACATGCAGGGGGGTGCTTACATTTTCCCTTTTCTTTCATTTTTACCCATTTAACTCCACATTAGCCAAATTTGCCTGTTGACCCTTAGCTACATCCAAATTTAGCCTGCCTTGTCAAGCTAGTTTAGATTGTTTCTGCGGTATTTTGTCTATTGTATCAAGTTTGGCATGTATTCTGTTGAATTGGAGTTGGTAATTTATGAAGAAAAGGAGGTTGATGAAAAAAAAAACGTGAAAAAGAAGTTGAAAAAAAAAAAGAATTGGAAAATGAAAAAAGTGAAGAAAGAAACCGAAAAAAAAATAGAAAAAGGAAAAAGATTTCGAAAAAAAAAAGAAAGGTTGTTTGGTTGACGGTTTCAGCTCCTATGTTCTATCTTACATTAATTGAGGAGTTAGTTCAGTTTGGTTTGGTGAGATTTTATGCCAATTGAAGAGCATGTGCTTAATTCATAATTGAGTTGGAATCGGATGTTGTCATATGGTTCTGTTTAGGTACTAGCTTGATCACCTATACCTCCACATTCCCATAAATGTTTTGCCTTTTCTTACCCATTGCCTCACTTTACCATATTTTTGTAAGCCCTCGGCTGTGACAGGACCTTGTTTGGTTGGAATGTATGTGCGGTAGCTAGAATTGTCTATCATATTAGTTGCATGCATGTTTATGTGGGTCGTAGTTTAGGTGAGCGACTATTCCTCTTTCTCTCTTTTACATATATATGTTCACCCTTTGCTTCATGAGAGAAGAGTGACCCGTGAGAGTCCATTATTAATGGTCTTGCAAGGTCGACGGTTCAGCTACTTTTATAAACATCTTATAACTCGTTTGCATTTGACTGTCTTGCTATAAGTGTTAGTTTGTTTGCATTAAATTGGCTTAAGTAGGCATTTGTAGCTAGCTCTGAGTTATCTTTTTCCGTTCCATTAGTTGCATTTTAGTTTACTCGGGGACGAGTAAAGGTTTGGTTTGGGGAGATTTGATACGTGCATTTTATATAGTCTTATTAGCCTATTTTATGCACGTATTTCTATGCTTTTATCGTGGTTTTATGCTACGAAATGCCCCGAATATGCTGCTTTGGTTTGTTTTGTCTTATTTGCAGGAATGAACCCAAAGGTAGTGAAATCGAGCCTTTTACCGTCCTTTTAGCATGCATTTGGAGGAAGAGTGAATTTAGAGCGGAAATGAAGCTATTTTGAGATGCGCATTGGAGTAAGGAAGTTAGGCGAGCCAAGAGAGTGCTTCAATTTGCTAGTTCCTGCTTGTAAGAGCCATATCTCGAGTTCTACAACAGATATTCAGGTGATTCCAATTGGAGATGAAAGTTTGTCCTTTTAGCTTTCCAATGCCACCGGAATCACCCTGTTTGACCAAGTAACGAATAAATGGCAGCCGTTTGAAGTTCAGTGCGCGAAGCAGGAATTACGCGCTGAGAAGTGCTCGATCGAGAGCTACCTATTCTTGATCGAGTGATTAAAGGGAAAGAAGTCCTCGATCGAGAGGAATTGTTCTCGATCGAGAGGAATGCTAAGGAATACCACTCGATCGAGTGCCTTAGTTAGTCGATCGAGTGGATTTAGCTGACGGGCTGGGCTTTTTAGGTTTAATTCCGTCATTAGGTTTAATAAGCCCTATTTTCTTATAAATAGGGAGTCATTATGTCGATGTAAACGGGCACACAGACTATATACTCTCCTTTTCTCTCTGGTTCGAATACATTGCTACTCTTTCTACTGTTACTTTTGTTCATTTTCCGGATCTCTTTAATTCAGTAATCCTTTCTTTCTTTCTCTCCTTTTAATGTTTATTATTCTTATTTCCTTTAAGTTTGTTTCCCTTATTTCCATGAGTAGCTAATCCCCCCTAGTATGTTAGGATTAGGGAAGCCGTGGTAGCGATGCTTTAACTGTATTAAATAGATTAGCTTTGCGATAGGATTTGTATTAGGCAATTTAATTGTTATCCAGTCGAATGTATGCATGCAGGAGACCAATAATTCTAGTTAACCCCGACCTAGATCGAAAGATTGGAAGGGAAGGCTTGCTTAATTACAATAGGGTATTGCAGTGAGGGCGAAAGTTAAGCTGTTTACACTCTAGGGCGGTTTAAGGACCGAAAGGTGACGACCATAGCTCTTCTTATTAATAGTCTAATCGCCTTAATATTCTAGATAGTATAAGATCCAATAGCTGCCACGGTGGACCGACTCCTAGCATACTCCCTTCTCTCTTGCTGTTAATTTCTCTTATTCATTTCCCTCGCTTTAATCTCTAGTTTAGTTAAATCAATTCAACCCCCATTTCTGTGACACCCTGACAGACCGAATTAGACAGATAGATAGCAACATAGCCTCCCTGTGGAGATCGACCCTACTTGCTGCTAGCTTCTGTTAGTTGTTTTTAGGTATTTATTTTTGGTGTAGAAACGACCTCATCAATTACTATCTCCCACTCAATTCAAGGTGTCTCGCAGGTCGTACTTGCATGTGATCATATCTAGAGTGGTTTCCTCGTTCTAGAGAGTAACTGTTTGACCGTAATTATCTGTCGTAGATGCCTTCCGAGCGTGGCCACGCATTTCCAGTTCACTACTCCTCGAGTGGCCTTGAGATTTATATAACCCTGACAAGGGGGTGGACAACTCCTATTGCACTATTCCCTTCGAATACCACAACTCATCATGACCCAAAAGATGCCCATTTGAACTCCATATTCGAAAGTCGTGGAGCAAAAATCAAAGTCAATCAGAAACTGTGCCACCTTGGGCGAACAGTCTCTAGTCAAAGAATCGACTCAAAAACAATACTATAGTAGCTCTCGCCACAACCAGGCTATATGAATTACAAGAACTCTATAAGCGGTCACTGCCCGACAGAGTGTCCCATACAGTCTGCCTATGTGATCGACTAGTCATCTCTTATGACCCTATGGCACTTGAACTTGCCATCAATCGACTCACACTCTAATCATTTGGAGACGTCACATCATATAAGTGACTAGTGGCTAATACTATGTTAATCCAGTTCACTTTAATAGGGTTCAATGTTGTCTTTACAACCTATTTGGATATAACAAAGTAATAAAAGAGTTTAAAATAAAACTCAAACGATGAATGTATTATCACATATGTAAAATTAATACAATATCAATTACTATATAATCTATAAACCATATGTAATTTCGTATATAAGCGTACATTTCAATTAAATTGAAATGACATGATTTATCATGTTAAGCTTATGAGAAGGCCTTGGTTAACAAGTCTTAGCAACATCTTGCACCTTATTTAACCTCGTTATATACTATTTCCCTTCGTTATCTATAATCTTGTATTATAAAACCTTTTGAGCACATGTCTAGATCCAATCTAGACATAGGCTATCTTGCCTTAGGATAGCTCCCACTATCCTCACAATGTGTGGGATTCATCCTTTTTACATATCTCATAGTTACAAGTGTACTCAAGGGATCAACCGATCACCACCATTAAACGACAGTAACGTCAAACTCTAGTGATCCAATCGTTACTGATAAATGATGATCAGTTGACAATATAATTTCCGTTGTATATTACTCAGATTTACTCCTAAAATATTATAGCCAAGATGGTTCTCCAACCATCCTTATGTGTTTAGAATATGGTTTTTGTGTAATTCATTGCACATAAATCCAATAATTATTTCTAAACACTTATCCTCTCGTATATATATCACTTATATATTCGGATACTAAAGATGCTTTGCATCTTTTCCAAGTCTCCCAATCCCTCCTTCACAGAGGAGAGCATTGGTCCATCATTCTCAATGAATAATATGTTATCTATATATGAGACATAGAAGACATATCATTAGTGCTTCTTGAGTAGTAATGGATAGATTATATGGCTATATATTGACTTTCATAAAGATTCGATTTTAATTTCTCGTCATACTCTAAGTATACAAAGTATAAGAATAGAGATACATCTTAGCATAATAAATTTATCCAGTAGCGGAAGCAAATGGATTCAATTTCTCCATGTTCAATACTTTTGAACTTGTCAAGATTCTTATTAACATAAAAATATTAACTTTATGCTAATATCCATCGAACTGGATATCTTAGAGATGTATTATTTTTCTCCTAAGTCTTGCATCACTCATAGTGATCAATATGTCATTCGCATATAAGACTAATAATACCACTGTACTCCCACTAAACTTCATGTATAAACAAAACTACTCGACAAAATCGAGAAAGGTTTATTACATGACTGAAACATACCACTCAACTCCTTGACTTCTACTTAAGATTTCTTCTTAAGTTCGTATCTTACCTTAGGATAGTTGCGATTTACAAGACTCATGCAAGATGATTTTAAAATCCAACAGTCAAATAATGTTATGAAATCCGAATTTAACGAAGCGTTGCAATTGGTGTAAACCTCTTACCACCAATCAACCAAGTCAAAATGTTTATGTTCAATTCGGACTATGTGGAGTTGAAACTAGATAAAGCATCTTAATAAGTTACAGGTTTGTCACTTCCCAAAAATAACATGACTCCTGTCAACTTAGGTTTCGAATCAATATTTACTGATTTTGACCAAGAAAGACCACTTTCCTACGTCTTATCTTAAGTTTTTGGCTCTTGAACATTTTCTCCCACTCTGTCTTTAAGAAATAATTCTCTTTTCTTTAATAGACAGCATTACGAGCCACAAACCCTTTGTTCTCGTGATCATGTAGGAAGAGAGAGCATGTTTACTATCAAAACAAGCTACAATTTAGGTACCATGCCTAACCATATCTCATATGAAAAGTAGATGATTGCTTTAACCATGTTTTGTTTTAGTGGAAAATTTAAATGGCAAACACATTTTATAACAGAAACTACCTCCAATTATATTGTAAAGATTCAATCATATCGTAATGAAAGTGAACTTATGATACCATATCACACTCTTTTGGTGCAGATAAAAGTCTTCACTTTATTGTTCCCCATTTTAACAAAGTACTAATACTTTGGTTTTATAATCTCTAGGTTTTGATACTTTTTAAACATTCATTGAACTTATTCAAAGAATTTCTCTTCTTACCTCATTAAGTGGATACCAAGTATCTACCTAGTTCGTTGGTAAAAGAGATGAAGAAGTAATAACCTTTTCTGATTGAAATTGTATTCGACCATAACTTCAAAGTGTAAATAGGGCGAATATCTTGCTCTATTCATAATCCTTTCAAGAAAAAGTCATGAATTATCTTGCTTTGAATACAAGATTCGCACACACCCAAAGATTCTCAATCAAATGGTTTGGGAGACTAGTCAAAACTAGTTTCTAAATGTGATTTTCAATCAAGAATTGAGAAATGATTGGGGTTACCAACTTGAGTTTTGTATATATGACATTTAGGTTTAGTTTGAATATAACTACCTTGATTTGTATGGTCTCACCATAAACTTAATCGTGGTATGTAAGGGCACAACGCTTATTTTAATTGCATAATAGTGAAACCCTTTGCGTTTTGTACAAAAACTTGAATTATATTCTTATTTAGACTTATTGTACATCATAACAATTATTGAAGTACATTTCTTAACACAAAACTAAAAAGAGTACACTATAACATTCTTGTTAGTCGTCACACGAAAATGCCAAAATTATGATGAAATCCACAAATTTGTATCAAATACTCATGATATGGTAATTAGCAAGAATGCAATGTCAATGTCATAGATATTCAGGAAGGAATATGTTGGGGTCACACGACCAACTTCCTTGATCTTTACTTATTTGGGATTTGTCTCTATTTTAGTGTCTAACACTTTCTCTTTCGAGCCTAGTTCTATCCTTAACAATTAAGATAGGTGCTTACTTATTATCGCTCCCACTGACTTCAAGAATTCTAATTGATGAAGACTTATCTTCATATAAATTTCTAGTTAATCCTTCACAAGGGTTAACTCTATTGTGGTATTTGGTTAATCAAAATTTCTAATAAATTAATTTACCAATTTAACATTGTCATGTTCTTAACAACTTAAGTGCTTGATGACAAGTGCTCAGGTTGAGCAATAAGACTTTTGAACCGATGATGCATAGAAGATATTATCAAAACATATTTTGACTTAATCATTACTTCTATTCATACTTCTTTACAAGAATTCATACATAGGCTTGTTAAGAATTTAAGATGCTAATCTTATATGACATAGGACAATTCCTATGGAGTTTCATGGAATAGAACGGTTCCTATGGAGCTAGTCCATGCCATATTTAAACGGTTCAATTGAGGCTTTCTATTTGTCTTTGGCTATAGTGGTTTAATGGAGACATTAGTTAAAATCGAAATGACATCGTATATGTCTAGGAGTAAAGATATAGAACAAATTTAAACAACAAAATAGTGGGAAAACTATCATTCATAGTAATATATGAAAACTTTTAGCAAGTTTAGCATTTATATAATGACATCCACTCAATTATATAAACGATTCCAAGACCCAAATTCATATTAGCTCGATTGTGGGACAACGGTCCCTCTACAACCTTACTAATACAATTTGGTAGGTTAACTCATTTAACCGATTCAACACTTAGAACTCTCGGTCGATGAAATTACATTAAGCTCATCTTTAGCCCGAACCTAATGGGACAACGGTCCCTCTAATACTTTCGTTGAGATCAACCAAATTTCGAAATGTAATAACATCTTATCACCTCATTTATCCAACGTTAAAAGAAATCACCCCGGTATAATATTTCAATACCGTATTGTACCCCTAATGAAATTGGGATTCATGAGTTCCTACTATTTGGTAAGGCTAAGTCTCAATTTTTAGAAATGTGAAGGTCTTGTCAATTTATTATCTATCTCTTTTAAGTGAACTAAATTAGTGATCTATTGATAATTATAATTGATGATGAGTCATAATTATATGCATATTTATGCCTCCCCTTAATTACTTTGGATACGGTTTTCGTGCTAGTTTATATCATTTACATGCCTTTTGTGTTAGAATGTCGATACTTCCGCATTTTGATGTTTAATACAGGAATGATGCATTTGAAGAGCAAAGGAATAAAATGGGCATTGAGGAGTGGGCATGAAGGGATACATGAAGCATGGCACGAGAATCCATAAGAATGAAGGAAGAGAAGTTAAGAAGAAAACACGAAGAAAAGAGCTTCAAACTACTAGTGCCTACTTTGAAGAGCCATATCTCGATTTATACAACCGTTTTTTAAGTGATTCTAATTGGAAGTGAAAGCTTATCCTCTTAGCTTTCCAAAGCCGCAAAAATTGCTTGTTTCTGACAAGTAACGAAGCAATGGCGGCCGTTTTAAGTTCAATGCGCAAAGCAGGAAATTGATGCCTCGATCGAGTACAGTGAGGCTCGATCGAGGAACCTCCATACTCGATCGAGTACACCTTGGGCTCGATCGAGGAACCTCCATAAACAATTAAAATTCGCAATGTCAAGAGTTGGGGTATCTGAGAATTGGTGCCTTGATCGAGTGCACCTAGGCTCGATCGAGGAACCATTAGTTTCCATAATATTCCGCAAATTTCTTTAAGTCGGTTATGATTACTATAAATACCAAAACTCGTACTCTAGGTTATTTTGATGCATTATTTTACGTGGGTTTAGTATAGCCACCTTAGAAAACTTTCTCAAATACTTAGTTTAGTTTATTTATTTTTCTTCCTTCCGGATCTAAACATTGCTATTTTACGGTATTGTTCTAATCCTTCAATAATTATTGTTTCAATTACTTGTTCATCTTTATTATTGTTCATCATGTTTTCCATTACTATTATTGTTGTTCTTACCTTTAATATGAGTAGCTAAACTTATCATCTAGGATGAAGGGGAATCTAGGTTGTTAGAGAAGGGATTATTATGAATTGATTGTTAAATTGCTCTTGATTGTTGTTTAACTATCGTATTACTTCTAATTAGTTGATTACTGATCAGAATTGATTAATTAATCTTGCATGAACTAGGATTATCACTGACCGGGTTAAGATTAGTATAGGCCACGATAATTGAATTAGACCGACTTAATAATAGCGATTGCATGTTAAGTTAAATCTAAAAAGACATATTAGAATCGATCGATCTTATGACTTTCAACAATATAAATTGCTCAAACAATGAATTAAATCTTACCTTTTGATGACTACCTAATGAACCTGAATCCCTAGACTCTTTAATATTATTGTTTATCATCTTATTTTACATTGCTATTAGCTGTTAGAAATCAATCTCAATCAAACCCCATAAAATTGTTACCTTTATGACGGATTTAAATATAAATTAAACAAACTAGATAATCACCGCCTCCGTGTGGATTCGACCCTGACTTACCGCTAGCTATTTTGTTAGTACTAAGCTAGGATTTATTTTGATTAAGGCAAACGACTGGAAATAACCTTATCAATTGACAAGGTCGAGAACTCGATATAAAAAGATATGCATGTGATGTTATGGCGATTTGGCATGCATGGAAACATATAAAATAGAACATGTAAAGAAAAGCAATTTCCTAGTATGGCCTTTCCTAAAATAGAAAATATAATAATCTATTACATATTCGGAAACCAACTCCTTTGATCCCTTGAACTTCATGTGACACGCCTCCCAAGGAAACGCCGACTTGATCGGAACTCCTTTCCGAATGGCTCCGTTTTTAGGAAACTCCGGAATTACAAAATAATAATAAAATACATAGCTATTCCTATTATACATTTATAATAAAAATTTAAATCTATTAAATTACAAAATGGTGATGCGAGATCACAATAAAATTACAACCGAATTGATATTCCCTTACATTACGGGCAATACCGATTAAAAACTAAGGCCATACTAAGACAAATTACATGATTCAAAATTACATAAATGTAAATGACATACATCTATAAAATATGCAACATTATATATGTATTCAACATGCAAAAATGAATGTGTCAAATCGCCTTACTAGATTATATCGTATTTCGCTTTGGTTTTATGGAAATGAGTGACTTTTAACTCATTAAAAACACCAAAATAATACTTAAATCAAATTTAAGTCCAAGTTAATTACTCTAACTGTCTTAGGACTCCAATGTTAATCCACACTAAGATTTGACAATAATCTAACTTGGTATAACATTATTGCCATTATAATATTATTACTCTTAACAATTAAGAAATAATTTTCAATAAATCATAAAAATTTGGAAAAATTTGAAATCAAAATTTTGTATATTCTATAATATGACCAAGATCACAAAAATGTAATAACAATTGCTCTCAAAGCATTTTTAATTTATTTCATTAATAAATAGCATAAATTATAATTTTTACAACTTAATTCCAAATTAATAACAAAAATTATGAAAAATTCAAAATCAAAATTTTGAACATCTATATAAAATAATAAAACACAAACCACCCCATTGTTTTCCCGCCTAACCACTAGATCCCGCATAAAATATGAGCAAAAGATTAATCTAAACAAAAAACCTAAAATACTCTGTATTAATCTTCCGCAGTCGGCTCTTTAACAATCAACTCAACATTCAACAACTCTTCCATATCCGTGGTAACTTCTAAGATCTTTTAATGGTAACTTCTAAGATCTTCTATTCATTCATCAATGGACACAAATTTTCATATGCAAAAAATTATTACTCACTTCGTCTCAGAATCACTCAACTTTCAGTTCCATTTGATATTGGCTTCTATATCCCTATGTCTTGAATTGAAATGCAGATTACTCATTAATAGCATATGGGCATTTTGCATTACCTTTCAGCATGTCCTACTTGAACTTGGTATGAGAAAACTTAACTTAATTGTTGTGTTTGTTTTAGATTATCCTATTTTTTGTTCCATTTCTAAATTTTCTGCCGTTGTTATTATACATAGATGACAGTTTTCAACAAATAATGGATACTTTGCCATAACGGCGAGAAATTCCTCATTAAGGTGACCATTCTTTTCGTTCTATTATCGACAATTTGAATCATGTATCTATAAGATGTTTTCTTATCGAGATATTATGACTTCCGTTAAGCTTCTTAGTTGATGCACGATTGTGAAAAACATACAAGTTTACCCATTGGTTATAAACTGATTAGAAGACTGAGTGACCGCTTCTACAGGAGAAAAGCTGATAATTTTATGTAAGGAGCTACATATATTTGAATAAATTCTGGTGGACGAAGTGTTTTTTTTTTTTTAAATGTTAGCCTATTCAAAAAAACAAATGTTGTTAGCATGTCAAAGCCCTGTTAAACTAAGTAGAGGCCCTTTGATCATGTAAAATGAGATTCTTTTGTCGACTTATAAAGTACTAACTACCCTATTGTTCTCTATTTACCAGTGATGTTTTGCTTTAAAGGTACTTCTCTATTTGGAATATAGGCATATTCCGAAAATCGGTAGGTCTTGCTTAAGACAGTCATAAGGTAAGACCTCTCTCAATCCCCTTTTCATTTTATTAACATTATTTTAACATTATTTAAATTGATTGTGCGTACATCTGAACTTAAAACCGTTTAAAACAAGAATTTATGTCCGAAAATTAAGTTAATAGCAAAATATTAGCACATGTATGTCAAATTTGCTCTTTATGACTCTCCTAAGTCTTAACTATATTCTTCATACTTCCATGTTCAAGTTAGCACGATTTACATATTTAGCTCTTCAAAACAATCGTCTAAGCTCTCACTAAGATGTCAGCATTTAGCAAGTTTAGAAGCAACAATACAAGTAAAAAGAATCCAATTTAAAATCAAAATCAATCATTTAAGCTCTTACTAAATGTTACGAAGTAGCATTTAGCAGGTTTCTTAAGATTTATATCTTTGTTCCTTTTACAATGTCTTATTTGTTTCAGATTCTTAATTAATTTTTTTTTGGGTGCATACACAATTTATATTGGTGATTTTTCATATTTGTTCTCTTTTCGTCATAATTTTAATTAGATCTGTTGCTTCTCTATTGGTAGCATTGACTTTCGATCTTTGTTGAAAATTTGAAGCCTTATTACACGATTACGCTATATTGCATACTATTACGGGATGGTTCACACTCAACGGCTACAAGCATCATACAAGGCAACCATATCTCCCTTGCCTCTCATAGAAGATTATATAGCTGTTATGATTATTTCGTTACCCTAAATACATTGTACAACTTAGCCTATATATAGTCCATGTATATCAGTGTAAGAATCACGAATGAAATACAATACATTATATTGCCTAATTGCATATCCTATATCGAATACATACTTTTAAATTTAGTAGGTGATAAAAATGAACACGGTTATGGAATTTGGATTCATGTGTGAAAATAAGAGAAATTTTATTAGAGAAAATGAAGATGGAGTACGTGAACATTGTTGAACTCCACTCGTCTTCTGCCTCAAATTTGACGAGCAATTAAAAGGAACATGATATAAGTTACGGACAAACTTAAGTACTTAAAATTACCATGTAAGATAGGATACCTTTTGTAGGTCTTAAATTTCTACTAATCATTCACTGATTTTAATCGCAAGACATGGACTTGGATATTTAATTACCTCATTTTAAGCACTATATTTCAATGATTACTAATTACGGAGTATGAAAGAGTTATTTTGATTTTTGCAACAATTTTGAAGGGAAGTCCGTCTACACATAGATGTTATAAATAGACTTAATAAAAATAATATTTACTGTATATTTTTTAAAATATTTTTATCTGTGCCTGTGCAACTCTGCACGGGTTTTAACTAGTACTATAATAATTTCTAGATCCTGGAAAAACATAAATCCAACCCAAAAATTTCGAATTTAACTTTATGACTAATAAAGTTGCCTTTTATCGATTTTATCACATAAAAATCAATAGACATACAAAATTAACAAAATTAATTTTTCCATTTTCACATCTGATGTTCTAAATATGTGTGCAACTTTGGAAAAAAATTTCATGCCATAAATTTCGTTTTAGCTAATTTTTAGGTAATATAATCTCGATTTATTCCATTTTAACCATTAAAATCATAAATCGTGAAAAATTAATAACCTTAACCTCAAATTTTACATACAATAAGTAAAATATGCATGTGATATCATATTAAAATTTTGTGGCCAGAAACATCATATAACTATTTTTAGTTATTAAATAACCATTTTACTCCCTAAAATGTTATTATTAAATTATAAAAGTGAGCAATAAAATTCCATAAATCATCTAAAATGACGTAAAACATTTTAGGACCAGAATGTATACATGCATGGAAAAATTTCGTGCATATACTATATAAACACAAATTTTCCAGTTTTTATTTTAGTCATCTAATAACTCGTAAAAAACTCAAAAAACGATTTGCATGCAATAACAAAGCTCTGATACCAATTGTTAGGTTCATTAACCCCTAATTAGACTCCTCTAATTAGTTTCTAAATTACTCACTAATTTAGAATAATAGATCTAATTACATGCAAAATGTAAATAATGAAATAAGGAGAAAAACGGTTTTATCCTTACAATTGGTGAACCGAATATTGGGCACAAGGTAGGACACCTTCCTAACCTTGTTCTTGAGCTTAATAAAATTTAGGATGATCCTCCAAAAAACCCAAGTTCCAAATTAGAAGCTCTCCTCTTAGTTGCACCCAAGACTTACCCTTAACACTAATAATATTATTAACTAGGTAATATTACTAGTAACCTTAAAAATCTAATATTCATTTTATTAATACCAGAATAAATTTGATGTAAATATTAGATTTCTAGAACAATTTTTTAGCATAAAAGCAAGTTTTATGTATGAGATTTAGAGAGAGGTGTTTTTCACAAAAACATAAGAATAAGAATGATAAAAATGAGAACTCATACTCATCTTTATGGGTGAGAGGGGGGGGGGGGGTTCAATGGGTGGTATGGGAGCTACTTTTGCTTTTTGTCTTATCAAAATAATAGCTAGGTATCTTGGCTTGTAAGGTAATCATAGTGTCTAGTGCATAAATAAGAACACCCATTATCACCCTAAAATACCACCCTAAACCGGCTCCCACAAGCTAATATGGACTTCCATTTTACAATTTGTATTTTGTCAATAGTAATGTGTGACATGTAACATGTAACATGTCATTAGTAATATAAATGCAAATTTAACTAATTAAATATCATTATATATCAAATAAATTACATTTAACAAATTAACAGGTAATTCACAATTACATGTATATAAAATGGGTCACATTAAGTATAGTTAATATAATCTACAACATTTTGCAATTATGATTAACTAATTACTCTTATTTTAAATGTTTCATAAACATTAATAAATTTTAGTAATATATAATATTAATTACTAAATTGAATCTTATTTAATCACATTACAATAAGATATATAACACTCACTCATTGATAAAAATTTGTTCAATTTAAGGATTTAATTAATCTGTATCGACATACAATTAATTAACTTATCAGTTAAGGGAATTGTCCTATAGGTGTGACCTTAAGGGATCAACTGATCACCACCGTCAAACGACAGTAACGTCAAACTCTAGTCGGCCAATCGTTACCGATTAATGTTGATCAGTTGACAATATATTGAATCATCCCTTTTGTATTCTTGTTATGATATTTAATATGTGATCGCACTATTGTTGAAGACACATACTCCAACAAATGCACGTCACGTAACATGCAAAGGACATTTTCAAAATTGACCGTCTTTAAAATCGAGAAAGCATGCTCGAAAAAGTCAAACATGAACATCACATTTAATACCATAAATAATGAAGCAAAACCTCAAGGCATAAACGAACAAATACTTAAACAACACATTTAACACCATCAAGTAATGATATGAAACATTAAGGAATAAACAAACAAATACGGGAATAGCAAATGTATTACAGTTAATAACGATATGAAACATTAAGGCATAAGCAACAAGTCCTTAATTGTTTCTACTCCATTTACTCTCACTCAATTACTAAGTCATTCTATTTTAGTCATTAACTACGCGAGAGTTGGGAGAGTGTTCGCTCTTATATCAACTGTAACAACCCGGATTATAACATAAAGAAAACATCGTATAAATAAAGAATCATCAGAGTATAACGATGATAAAAGGGGCATGGTGACGGAAACACCTGACCAATCCGGTTTGATACTACAACCCAAACGAAACTAATACATTATTCAAAATGTTCTCAATCTGAAAGCAAATTCCTAAAACAATTTATTATGCTCGCTCCACTCATTCCCAAGCAACAAACTGAACAACCTGAAAGAGGGCGACAATTCAGTCGAGAGTAACTAGATGCTCTCCCAGTCATGTTTACAACAATTGAATTTAACCAACAATCAATAACAATTTAAATTCAAAACCAGTAAACATGTGAAACCACCTTTACTCATGAAAACTTAACACAAGTCATCACAAATTACCAACCTTGGACGGATGCCATAATGTAAACCTAGACCAAATGTAACAACTAAACCATGTACACTTACGACCAAAGTAGCACACGACCCACAACAACTTAAGGCACGATGCTAGCATCAAAGCATAGCGAATATGGTGAAACACAATCCACAGCAACAGAAGGCACAAAGTTAGCAACAAAGCATAGCGAATAGAGCGAACGCCCGTTAGAGCGTATAACCACTGCCTCTAAATTGTCAGAGCGTATAACCAGTGCCTCTAGCTGACGGAGCGTATAACCTGATACCGTCGTAGAGTACCAAAGATAAATTTATAATCCAAACTACTACTATAGCTAGTGGCAGTCAGGGTCGAACCACAGAGAGGCGATGCAATTAATAGTAGTCTAATTTTAGTCTAAAGTAACAGTTGTTGGGGGGGGGGGGGGGGTTGATTTGAATAAATCTATGACTAAAGGCATTAATAAAAACTGAACTAAAACAAATAAATGAGCAATAGATGAAAATAGATGAAAACAAATATTAAAAGGATGCTAAGATGGTCGGTTCACTGTAGTTTCGACGGCATTATCCTAGGTAAGTCTGAGAAAATCACGTAAGACGGGAAAATAAGAAGTCCTCTCGGTCCATTCTTAATAGGTAGCATCTTTCGATCTAGCTACGGGTCCTTAATATCACTAGTACTGACTCTCGCCCTGAAAATTGATTTAAAATACTAAATTAACTTATCTCTCGATCTTATTAATTTAGTCGTCTTAATTAAGTAGTCTATTTCCCTCCCCTATCTTTTGATCTTATCGGGTCAGTCAATTCCTAAGCATTCAACTAGTCGCGTGCACTCGATTCGTCAAATATAGCAACTAAATTAATTAAAACGGAGTTGATCTCACGGGAGCCGGTCGATCGATCGGGTAAGGCAGTCGATCGACCATGACGCGACTCAGGTCTAACTATTCTACGCCGTCTACACTATAGGTCCCCTACATCTTAGCACGAAGGGTTTAGCTACTCATACTGGAATTAACAATAATAACGAAACTAGAGATGAAAACAGTAGGATTCATAACTAAATTAAACGAATAAGAAAACCGCGTAAAACAAGGAATTAAGGCTTTAAGGATTCTAACTAATCAATTCTAATCTAAAAATAAATAACAACAAACTAAAATCAAGGAACGTAATTTACCGAATGAAAGCAGGAAGAATTTGAAAGCTCAAACGAAAGTAAAGCAAATAAAACCAATTGTATTGAATGATTATGAGATCTAATGCTAAACTTGATATTGAACCCTAATTATTTCCCTCAAGTTCTCTCCTCCTTCTGAAAACATCAGGTTATGTTATATAGATAGTCTTACGTAACTTATTCCTAAAACCTAATTACATTGGGCTTTCTAATTCTCGTCCTTTTAATTCACGTCAGAATCACGGTGTGGTCGATCGACCACAAGGACCAGTCGATCGACCAACCCTCGCTGTACAGTAGCTTCTGACAATCGTACTCTGGTCTATCGACCAAGAGCATCGGTCTATCGACCACTTCAACAGGTACTTGGCTCCAAAAGCTTCGTAAATTCGTCTTTCGGGCCTCGATATGTGCACCAAGTTCGCTTCCCGAGTAAATACTTCATGTCAAATAATATGCCAAGTACTCGGGGACGGATTCGGTTTGATTTCCGCTGGATTCTTCACATTTCTGCAATATTACACAAAAACACAAAAGTAGACGGAAATAGGGAAAATAGTAGCTTAAACTACACAAATGAGCTCTGAAATGCGTGTAAAATAGGGTGTAAAACATCATATTAAGGACACGCATCAAACTTCCCCAAACCAAACCCTTGCTTGTCCCCAAGCAAGAACTAGACTCGATCCTAGAACCTAATGGAACGAGTTCAGTCTCAGAGCGAAATGCAAACCGAATAGCCTAAACCAGTTTAACGCAACAACTAACAATCAATTGGCAATATGAATCATGCAAACGAGTTATGTAGTCGTCAAAAACCGCTGAACCATCAACTTATAGAGACTTATCATTATGGACTCTCACCTAACTATGACCTATAAGAACATGCCTGCAGTCTAATATGAAAATAATCTCTACAACCGTACATATGCATTCCAACCATAAAAGACCATGACACATGCCGAGGCACAATTTGGATATGTGAGGTATGGGCAGGAAGGGGCTAAGGTAAATTTGGATAAAAACAGAGTTAAAAGCCAAGCTAGTAACTAAGGGAACCAAATTAATAATTCATTCCAACTTCTTGCTCAAGATTAAACGATAAAGCGGTGCTAATAGTAAGCACGAATCTCACAATCTCCAATAGTAACTGTAATTCCCCAAATGATACAAATAAAACATGGGAATAAAATCACCATCTACTCAAAACTTCAACCATGTGATTTTTTCAAATTTCCCTTTCTCGGGCTGCAGTCGATCGACCAAGATGGTCAGTCGATCGCCTGGATTTTGCTCTTTTGTCGAACACTGTTCTGTTTTTGTTCTTTTTGTTCTTTTTTTGTTCTTTTTCTTTTTCATCTTCCCAACATCATCTCAAAATGAGCATTAGCTACCAAAAACGAAATAACAATCCCAACACCATAAACTACTAGCTTGACAAGGGCAGGCTAAGTGTAGGATGTAGTTAACGGGACAAAAAGGCTATTTTTGGCAGTGTGGAGCTTATGGGACAAATGAATAAAAGGGTGGCCTCTTCCACATGTGTCAACTAACCACGAACCCGAATGCATACAAGTATTAAGTAGATTAAGTTCATATTTATGCAAATTTATGTAACATGTCTTATAAGGAGTAACTACTCATAATCCTA
The DNA here is from genome assembly GCF_048544455.1 of Silene latifolia. Classification (NCBI taxonomy): domain Eukaryota; kingdom Viridiplantae; phylum Streptophyta; class Magnoliopsida; order Caryophyllales; family Caryophyllaceae; genus Silene; species Silene latifolia. Next base: position 28,538,844 of record NC_133528.1, read on the forward strand.
GATAAACTGGTCAGGAATGACACCAGTTATAAGCTCTAAACCTCAGAAAATGTTGTAGTTTGCCAAAAATCTAAGTCGAGTTTAAAGTTCAGCAAGAAATTTAACGAAAACTCGTAGATTATGCATATAAGATTCTACTAATAACATGTCAATTTAGCACGGCTTAGGCATAAAACAGCTGAAAATGCAATGTCATCATTGAAATACTACCGTTCCGACTCGACCTACATGCTAAAATAAACGTGCAATTTTTGAATTTTTGAAATTTTTCAATTTTTTTTTTTTTGAGTTTTTGTATATATATAGGAAATGAAATAACAAATGCAAACTGAAGTGCAATAAACGTGAAACAGAAATACAATAGAACATGTGAATGCAATGCGCAAAACCCTTCCCCAAACCAAAGCACACAATGTCCCCATTGTGCAAAATCATGTAATGAAATAAAAGGGAAACGGGAATTTGCGTTATTATAACTAAACAAGACATGAAGTTAAACTCGGAAACTCACAAGACTTTAAGCGCAGCAGAAGGAAACCTCCCCAAACCAGCGTGATCTAGGAGGTTTCAGTAGCCAGCAGTGCTACCATAGATACCTGAAAAGAAACAAAAGTACCGCGCATAATTCCGAGAAAACAATTTACGAAACGCAAAATTATGTGCAAAATAAAGAAACGGAAGAAAACAGAAATGAATCGGAGAATAAAGTGGAGAAAAGACTTCCTCAACTCCGCAAATCGACCAAACACAGCAGGGGAATGGTCGCGAACAGGTACAGCAGCGGAAGGCAGTCGATCGACCAAAGAAGCCAGTCGATCGACCAGGGTGACAGGAACAAAAGCTCCTGTACCTGTAGTGGTTAGTCGATCGACCATACAGGCAAGTCGATCGACTGAGATACCTGCTGTAAGTTTCTGATTTCTTCGAATTAGCTCAATAAATTGAGCTAATAGGGTCTATGAACCTGCAAATACACATAATAACGCGCCTAAAATTGCACAAAACCCAAAGTAACAGTCTAAAGTCCTTAAATCTTAAGAAAACTTATTAAAGCGAAGTCTCGCGCAAACCAAAACAATAAAAAGGTCTAACAAAAGCAATAAAATGTCTTTTTAGAAAAGTCTTAATCAACTAATAGTTGATCAAAAATGGCCACGGAATGGCCCACTTGCTCGGCTTCTGGCTATAAGAAGTAGCCTCTACAGTGCTCATTTTCTCAGCTGCACTCCTATTAATTCCAATATCCGTAGAACTCAACGGATCAATATCTCTAACATCTTCCCAATCAATGACCTCGTCTAACTCGTCAAAATCCAAATCAGACTCCGTCACCTTGACTGGCTCCTCATCAGTTGCATAGCTTAGACATCCTAGACCGCCTCTTTGAACGATTGACTCCTTCACAGCTGGAGCAACGTGCGGCTCCAAATTCCCCAAACCATTTTCTGCAATATCTAAAACAGAAGAATCTTCCTCCAATTTGCTCCCAATCAGGGGCGGAGGTGTTATATCAGAAATAGGCATAGGGGCAGGCATATCATAAAGCACAAAATAAGATTTTTTCTCAGAAATCGTATTACAAGTGACTGGCCACATAGGATCTTTCTTCTTAGCGGTCTGGGCAAAAACAATGGACTGTTTCCCTACTTTAAAGGTCAATGTCCCTGAGCCAACATCTATAGCTGCACCAGCAGTGTGCAGAAATGGTCTACCCAAAATGATGGGAATGTGAGCATCCTCGGGTATATCTAGTACAACGAAGTCAACTGGGAAAAAGAACTTTCCTATTTGCATAGGAATATCCTCTAAGACTCCTATAGGCTGGACCGCAGAACGATCAGCCATCTGTACTATCATGTTAGTAAATGCAAACCTAGTCAATTTCAATTTCTTAGCAAGACTCAAAGGCATAACACTAATACTGGCCCCTAGGTCACACAAGGCCTTCTCAATAGAAAAGGTGCCAATATTACATGGGACTGAAAAACTACCTGGGTCTTCTAGCTTATGAGGTGCAGTATGAGTCAAATAAGAACATGACTCCTTAGTTAGTGCGATAGATTGCACAGTATCAAGTGACTTCTTTTTAGACAAAAGCTGCTTCATAAATTTAGTGTAGGCAGGCACTTGATTAACTAATTCTAAGAAAGGAACTTGCACATTTAAACTACGAATAACATTTTCAAATTTGTTAAACGATACCTGTCCCTTTGTCGGCACTAATCTCTCTGGATAAGGGGATGTAAGAAGCAACTTAGCCCTCTCCTCTAAGTCTCTCATACCGGCGTCAGTGGATTTCTGCTGAAAATCCACTTCTTTGTCCTTGTTGTAGCTCGAACCTTCTTCAGGCCGTCTGAGGAATGAACCATTAACCGTCAGGGGGTCATACTTTGGAACCGGAACTGACCCATCAGCATTTGGATCTTGCCTCAACAATTTCGGAGTCGTCGTACCCCGAAATAAGTAATCCCTCAAGTTATCTGGCATTGGAGGACGAAAAGGTTCACGATCGCGAGTATCTTGATCGATCGACCATGTAGGTCGATCGATCGACCGCTTCCTCGAAGAACAGAATCGCATTCGCGAGTGAGTCGGTCGATCGATCGACATACCGCCGATCGTCTTTTTCTTGCTCTTTGTTCACTCCGGCCTTTTTCTTGCTTGGTTCCGCCTCATCTTTTTCAGTAACATCTTCGACCATAGCGGGCCCATCAAGGGTAGACCTACTCCTCAAAGTGATCGCATTTAGGGTCTCTTTTTTATCCGGCTGCGACGGTAAATGCCCCGGAGCTCTAGTTGCACTTTTGCTTGCCAATTGGGCAATTTGACTCTCTAACATTTTTGTAGAAGTCTCTCTAGCTAGAGATTCCTTTTGCAGCAAACCTGACAAATTTTGAACCATGTTTTTCAACTCAGAAATGTCAGAACCTTGAAATTGCTGCTGCTGAGGCACATATGGAGGCTTTTGATACTGCTGCTGCTTATGAGGGGGCACATAGCTTTGCTGCTGCTGCGGTGGTGGACCCGGATTAAGGACATTTTGGTTAGTCCACCTCAAATTGGGTTGAACATTGGAGGGATCGGGATAAGTACCAGTTTGCCTATAATGTTGAAAGGCAACACATGTTTCATTCGAACTAGTACAAAACTCCGAAACATGTCCCTCTCCTCCACATCTTTTGCATGTAAATGGACCGTCTGAAACTGCATTAACTTTATATATACCTCCTTTTTGGGATCCCCCAAAATCTATCTTGTCGAATCTAGCAGTAAGGACTTCTATTGCAGCTACAGCAGGAGATTCAGCTGATCTTCTCTGATTTCCTCTAGAATTCTCATGCTCAGCTTTATGGGTGGCCAGGTCATCGATGATTTTCCACCCCTTTGTCTCACCGCTATTTTCTTGAAATCTTCCATTAGCTGCAGCATCTAGAATAGCTCTCTGATCATCATAAAGACCATTATAGAATTGGTTGCACAGAAACCATTTCTCAAACCCATGGTGCGGAATAGTTCGCACCAGTCTCTTATAATGGACCCATGCCTCATGAAAATCTTCATCAGGACCCTGTTTAAAGCTTGTGATCTGAGCTCTAATCGCATTGGTCTTCGATTCAGAGAAATATTTCTTATAAAATGCTAGGGCCAGCGAATTCCAATCAGTAATCCCGTTAGCAGCTCGATCCAGATCTCGGTACCATTCCCTAGCAGCATCACGAAGCGAGAATATGAACATCGTCTCCTTTACCTGGTCCTGGGTCACACCTGCTAGTGGGGGTGTGGAACAACAGTAGTCAATGAATGTCTCCATATGTTTAGCTGCATCTTCATTTGCAGCTCCCCCAAATTGGTTTCTCTCAACCAAGTTAATGTAAGACGGTTTTGGTTCGAATTTCCTTTCCGTCCCGGCTGGCAACGCGAATCCCTTATAGAGATTTTCGGCTTTTGGTTCGGAGTGACTGGCTATACTTGCTTCTTCAGCCATATCAGGAGATGTAACGGTCTCAGCTGAAGAAGTAGAAATAGGGGACGAAGGTGGGTCCTCCTCAAATAGCTCGTTCTCGTAGTAACTTGACAGAGTACTCAGCTCTTCCTCTGTCGGCAATACTCTAGATGATTGTCTCAACTCACGCAAAGTCCTTTCGATCTCAGGATCTAATGGTCTCAATTCACCACCCTGTGACCTGCGCATAAGAGGAAAATAAAAGTAGAATATGAGAAGAGTTTAAGGAACAGATGTCCCTTAAACTAAGAAAAAGACTAAAATAAAAACAACTAAAATTAAACAATTGCCTCCCCGGCAACGGCGCCAAAATTTGATACCGTCGTAGAGTACCAAAGATAAATTTATAATCCAAACTACTACTATAGCTAGTGGCAGTCAGGGTCGAACCACAGAGAGGCGATGCAATTAATAGTAGTCTAACTTTAGTCTAAAGTAACAGTTGTTGGGGGGGGGGGGGGGGTTGATTTGAATAAATCTATGACTAAAGGCAATAATAAAAACTGAACTAAAACAAATAAATGAGAAATAGATGAAAATAGATGAAAACAAATATTAAAAGGATGCTAAGATGGTCGGTTCACTGTAGTTTCGACGGCAGTATCCTAGGTAACTCTGAGAAAATCACGTAAGACGGGAAAATAAGAAGTCCTCTCGGTCCATTGTTAACAGGTAGCATCTTCCGATCTAGCTACGAGTCCCTAATATCACTAGTACTGACTCTCGCCCTGAAAAGTGATTTAAAAGCCTAAATTAACTTATCTCTCGATCATATTAATTTAGTCGTCTTAATTAAGTAGTCTATTTCCCTCCCTTATCTTTCGATCTTTTATCGGGTCGGTCAATTCCTAAGCATTCAACTAGTCGCGTGCACTTGATTTGTCAAATATAGCAATTAAATTAATTAAAACGGAGTTGATCTCACGGGAGCCGGTCGATCGACCAGGTAAGGCAGTCGATCGACCATGACGCGACTCAGGTCTACCTATTCTACGCCGTCTACACTATAGGTCCCCTACATCTTAGCACGAAGGGTTTAGCTACTCATACTGGAATTAACAATAATAACGAAACTAGAGATGAAAACAGTAGGATTCATAACTAAATTAAACGAATAAGAAAACCGCGTAAAATAAGGAATTAAGGCTTTAAGGATTCTAACTAATCAATTCTAATCTAAAAATAAATAACAACAAACTAAAATCAAGGAACGTAATTTACCGAATGAAAGCAGGAAGAATCTGAAAGCTCGAACGAAAGTAAAGCAAATAAAACCAATTATATTGAATGATTATGAGATCTAATGCTAAACTTGATATTGAACCCTAATTATTTCCCTCAAGTTCTCTCCTCCTTCTGAAAACATCAGGTTCCGTTATACAGATAGTCTTACGTAACTTATTCCTAAAACCTAATTACATTGGGCTTTCTAATTCTCGTCCTTTTAATTCACGTCAGAATCACGGTGTGGTCGATCGACCACAAGGACCAGTCGATCGACCAACCCTCGCTGTACAGTAGCTTCTGACAATCGTACTCTGGTCTATCGACCAAGAGCATCAGTCCATCGACCACTTCAACAGGTACTTGGCTCCAAAAGCTTCGTAAATTCGTCTTTCGGGCCTCGATACGCGCACCAAGTTTGGTTCCCGAGTAAATACTTCATGTCAAATAATATGCCAAGTACTCGGGGATGGATTCGGCTTGATTTCCGCTGGATTCTTAACATTTCTGCAATATTACACAAAAACACAAAAGTAGACGAAAATAGGGAAAATTGTAGCTTAAACTACACAAATGAGCTCTGAAATGCGTGTAAAATAGGGTGTAAAACATCATATTATAGACACGCATCATAACCACTGCCTCTATCGGTGCAGAGCGTATAACCACGGCTTCTACGGTACTATGTATAGCATATAACCACTGCCTATATGTCTAAAACCTGGCCAGACTCTCGGTGCAATAACTGTACACCGAACGACACTCGGGGAACGGCGCATATAACCAATGCCTATGCTACCCTCCGAATATAGACCAAAAGAAATCCTGCATCAACGGGTGGCGTTAGTTCATTCCGATAGTATATAATTGATACTACTGTAATCTATTCAAACCAGCCAACAAACCCAATGCACAGTATAACTGACTATACAAACCATGCGTGAACAACATCACGACTCAACTCATAGGATAGTATAACTGACTATCCTACTTATCACATGAACGAGAGCAACCAACGACATATGCAAACATAGAGTCATATAAGAACTTAACACAACACAACATGTGAACAAGTATTAACGACCAAGGTTATAATAACCTTAATCATAACATAAACTCTGGATGCGAGGTTATATTAACCTCGACTATAACTTCAATATATATAACTTGAAGTTATACTTACCTCAACCACAACCTCGACACGAAACTCAAGATTATAATAGTTCCAACCATAACCTTCAGTCATAATCTCAGGGTTATGTTAGTTCCAGCCACAACCTTAACTCGCGTTCTAAAGTTTTAGTAGTTCAGCTATAACCTTGATTCATATATCCAATGTTATACTTGTTCCAGCCATAACTTGAGTCATAGCCCGAGGTTGTACTAGCTACAACTATAACCTTGAATCATATTTTCAAGGTTGCACTAGCTCAGCTATAACCTTGAGAAACGCTCATGGTCGTCCGTCACGCCGCATCTAGGGTTTCATTCGCGAACCATAGTTGCGCACACGACACCCATAATGACGCATAAACAATATGTGATATACTATTAAGGCATTAAAACATATACCAACATGCGAAAACGTAATGAATCGTGATAATAAATTATCAAATATGTACCAATCAAACAAAAAAATCATTAAATCATATTAATTACATCAATTGGCATAAACACAATTAAAAGAGAAACACCTAGTTACCTTATTAACAATTAATGATGCACAATAATGAAAACTTCCATGAAAGACACGATCAACAGCCTTGTCTCCAACACGTGTCAACATCCCCGAAATCGACTCTAGAGAATGCACGAATCCACATCCATGAAAATACCATGAATGACACTTCTTGTTCTTTACCCATCAAAATAAGAGACCCTAAAGGTAGGTCTAAAGGCTCGTACAAATAATTATTATAAAATTAGTTGGATATGAATATGTTGCAAAGGTAAGAGCCAAGATTATGAAAATATAATTTGTGTATGAGTTTGGAAGAAGGAAAGATGTACAACAATGGAGTCAAAGGGAGAAAAGAGGTCGAAAGAGAGAAAGAATAGAAGAGAGGCGCGACATACTACACGCGCGAAAAGAATGAGAAACCTAGTTGCTTTCTTAGGGTTTTCTATTTATAAGAGGGTTAACATGTGAGCTTTGGGTCCATTAGCTCATATAATGGATTATATAATTAAACATTAGGTTTGACCATATTAAAACACAAGGATAACTTATAATAGAAAAGTAATTATTAAATTAAAATAATTAAATAGTGTGCGGACATTTTAACTCAATCAAAATTAAGCTAAAACGAGAAATATAAAATTAGAGAACGGAAGCTATAGATATATATTTTCGAAATACATGACTAAACTCGAAATAATTAATTTAATAAGGAGCTTTCGAATAAAATATTATTATAAAATATGGGGTGTTACAGCATTAGCCAAGGCCTTCCTCTCTAAGTATTACCCTTCCTCCAAAACCGTCATGTTAAGGAATGAGATAACAACCTTCCAACAAGAGGATGTGGAGTCTTTAGGAGAAGCTTGGGACCGTTTTCAAGACCTCATAGCACGACGTCCACATCACGGAATTCCCGCTTGGTATAAACCTTTTTTCAAACCTTGCTACCTAGGACCAAAGATATTGTAAATGCTCTGCGGGGGGAGGCCAGGGTTGGATCATCTTGGGGATGCCTAAGGGACCACTTTGATTAACAAAATGGTAGACTCCCAAGCGAATTATGGTACGAGAGGGAACATCTTGAGAAGAAGTAAGCCACCTTCCGAATCCTTGGCTAATGTGGAAACCAATGCCAAGGTTGATATGTTGAACAAGAAGCGTGAGGAGATGAGTAGAAATGGGGTGCATCAAGCTAGGGTGAACCAAGCAACCACAACTCATGGACCGGCTATAGAGGAGATGATGTAAAAACACATGTGTGAGTCATGTGGAGGGGTAGGCCACACAAGTTATTTATGTGGCAACCTCAACAACAACTTTTATGGGAGCAATGTGCAAGATGTGAATGCTATCCAAGCATTTAACAACTTCTCCAACCGTCCACCAAGGCCCCTATTTAACAATAATCAAGGACCCAACCAAAACTTTGCCAACCAGCCTCAAGCATACCAAGATTATGGGTGTAACCAAGGCAACCAAGGTAATCAAAACTTTTACCAAGGGAACCAAGGAAACCAAGAAAACTAAGGGTTTGGTCAAGGATTCAACCAATGATACTACAACAACCAAAGGTACAACCAACAATAGAACAACAACCAAGGGTACAAAGGGGACAACCATACTTCTAACTTTGGAGACCAAGGATATGGCTTTCCTCCTCCACTTGCCAACCAACCTTTCAACCAAGAGCCACCACCTCAAGCGAGTAATTCCCTGGGAGATGCTAAATATGACAACTTGGTTAAGTTGATAGGGGACTTGGCAAGTAATACCCAACAACAAATGAGGAATCTTGAAGCTAAAGTGACTTCTCAAACTCTCATGAATCCTCAAAGACCACCGGGTGGACAAAATCCAAGGGACCCTATGAAAGTGAAGGAAGTTAATGCTATCATGGTGGGGGTTGAAGAGGAAAGAGGAGAGTCATATACTTTGTCAAAGCAAGAAGATTAATCAAATGCTACACCTCCTTCAATGGCTAAAGAAACATTTCAAGAAGTTGACCATAAGCCCGAAGAAGAAAGCATGGGAGATTACCTTGTGCTTGAGCAAATAATGACAATTCATGATGCAAGCTCAGATGTAAAATAGAAATAATATAATGGTAAACATGTTAATGTAAATATTCCAAGTGTATATATATGTAAAATAGAAAAGGAAGAGCTTATATGTATAACAGATGGGCAGAAAATAGACTAGTCGTGGCGTGATAAAATCACTGCACTTAAGTTGAATTTACCCCGCTCGATACACACAACCTCTTACAACCAACTTCCCAGGGTTACACGACTTCCGAGTCTAAGGTGTACGACAAAGACTCAGATTGAGAATAACTAACAGAACATTGCCAAAATCAGCTATGAGTGAAACATATTAGAGAAGGAGTAGATTGAGAAAGAGTAGATGGGAGAATGTGTTGTGTATAGAAATGTCATAAATATAGAGTATTTATAGGAATGATAAGAATAATCTAGAATTGTATTTATGATTTGTCTTGTAAATCATTCTTAGAAAATTGCACAATTTGTATAGAAAAATATAATAATCAGTTTTAGAAGACTGAGTAATCCGTATGGAAGAACCGCGATAATCAGTATAGAAGACCGAACCATCAAACTTGGAAATTGTGCAAAAACCACATATAATTTACTTCCAAAAATCCCAATTCTATCAATGTGGGATAATAAGAGATTCTTTTGAAGCAACACTTCCAGCAATCCCCCACATGATTCAATAGAAGAGGAAAGTGTAGATACCTCATTTCTGCACCTCCCGCAAACCACCCGGTGATGATTGGGCCGCATGTTTGGTATACCGAACGATTTGTGACAGTTCATATGTTTATCGTCAAGTGATCGCTCAAACACTTGTGTCTACCTCTTAATTGTCATCTACGTGCCGATACGGTCGTTTTGGCACTAATTAGAGTACATTTGGAGTCCGGGTCAAAAATCGTCTTCATTTTCTAATAACCGAGTCAGAATGTTCTGGAATGTTCCGGATATTTCTATTCCATATTTTCCAATCTTTTGATCTTTGGTAAAATATCTCCCGTAATATTCACACAAAATATTAAGGAAACGAGATTAATCCGCTATTCCATAATAGAAACGCGGAAATATTTCTTTCGAAGAGGAAATCATCATGGAAAGGACGCGCAGAGTCTTTGCGCCTCTTCCAAGGGACGCAGTGCCTGCTGCGCCTCTTCCTCAGTCCTTTTCTGCGTATTTTTCATATCTTTTCGAGATTCATTTCCAAAGTTTCTCTGAAAACCCTACTTCAGTCCTCATATTTCTCACGCGAGTGTCCGCCCTTCTCTTCTCCCTTTGCATTCTAGACCACGTTCTTACTTTTTGGCGTCTACGTGCTTGAACTTTCGACCACGTAAGCTCAGATCTTTCTGAGTACCAGCCTCATTTTGCATGACCGACCAATTTGACCAACTCCACATCAATCAAATTTAATTAATCTTGTTCGTTTTCCTCCTAGAGGGCACTTTCGTCGTACTTTCGAGTCGAGTATCACTAAACGTTAACTTAGTTCATCTCGTTTCATCAAACTTGTAAGTCTGAAGGTGTAAATCCTTCTTTTGTTTATTGTTCTTTATTATCGTAATTAATATTGTAAGATTTATGTCGAAAATATGCTTAAAACTGATTTGTGAAACCTTGTTTAAAAACCCTTTTTACGGATTATCAGAAGACAACCGTCAAGAAAGGACGCAGCAACTGCTGTGCCTCTTCGAAGGAACGCAGTACCTGCTGCGCCTCTTCGTGAGGCTGCCGCAGTTCCTGCTTCCTTTCTTCTTCCTTCGTCCTTTGATAATTCGATTGTTTTGTTTCGTTTTCAATTGTTCATTGTTTCGTTAACATAACAATTTAAGTATGATAATTTTGACCTGTAATTCATTATTTATCATAATTAATTCGTCTTTCAAAATCCCGACTTAAATCCCTTATAATTCATATTTGCGGGTTTGGACAGTGGGCCACGGGGGCGCTTGGGAAACAAGCGTTTGTATTTGTGGAGTCGCCACCAAGTTTTATGGGAAATTGGAATCGTTCGAATACCTCGTGCCATGTCAAGACACAAAGTAGTGACATGAACACTAAGCAATCGTTACCCTTAGCATTCTATGTCTAGAATGACTCTCGTGGATGCCAATGAACACGGATGTTCACAGAGATCTGGAGTAAGGGGTGAGGGTACGTATTAGGAAGCTCTTTTGATCGAACACCTAATCCTGCCCGCCTCGATAGCGGCCTCTACTAATGATTAGGAAAATCGTCTATACTTGATATATCGTCGATTATATGCATGCAATGTAACATCCAAGTTTTAATCCTAGCATGTGAAGATTTAACTAAGTCGGTGAACAATTAGTTAGCAAACAATTTAGTCAAAGTAGGATTTAAGATTCAATTATATGTGAAGCATACAAATGATACAAAATACAATGATAAATACAATAGGAAAATTACGATAATAAAAATTACAATAATTACAATGGATTTAGCGATTTATGTCGAAAATACCTTTAAAACGGATAAATTGATAAAAAGAATAAAAGAATGAATTAATGAACAGATGATTAGGCAATAATACGGTTAATAGTTAATTATACGTAGACTAATTAAACAGATCAAGGCAGAACGGAAGTTCAGAGACAGAAATCAACCTGGAACAGGCGCAGCAGGACTGCGCCCTTTGGAAGAGGCGCAACAGCTGCTGCGTCTGTTTCAAGGGTGAGTACTGGCTGTGAAGCCGGAACTACAAATTGTTAATATTAATTGTTGAATTTAATGGTTAATTGCGATATTTATTCGGATGAAAGTGATTTAATGAATTAATTACTGACGAATGAGTCATAAAAGCGATAAAACATGGATGAGACGGAATTAAGATGAATTATTTACATGAATGAAAGATTGATTAGTGACATAGGTGAATTAAGTAGGTTGAACATGATGAATTAATGACGAACTAATGACGAATATGCGATGAATATGACGATAGACAGATGAAAATATATCAACGATCGAATTCCAGAAATTCAATATGAACGAATTGAATTCCTACAACCCGGATTGAGTTTAATGACGAAAACCCGCAAATATGAGATTATAAGGGATTTAAGTCGGATTTAACAATGAATTATATACTAATGAACGATAAATAATATACATGTGAGACGATTATGATTGTATGTCAAAGAAGTAGCAAAAACAAACAAAGCAAATAAAACGAACGAATTACAGAGGACGAAGGAAGAAGAAAGGAAGCAGGAACTGCGGCAGCCTCACGAAGAGGCGCAGCAGGCACTGCGCTCCTTCGAAGAGGCGCAGCAGGCACTGCGCTCCTTCGAAGAGGCGCAGCAGTTGCTGCGTCCTTTCTCGACGGTTATCTTCTGGTAATCCGAAAAAAGGGTTTTAGACGAGGTTTTATAAATCGGTTTTAAGAGATGTTTTCGACATAAACCTTACATTAATGATACAAAAAGTAAAGAACAATAATAAAATAGAGATTATACACCCTCAGACTTACATGTTTGACGAAACGAGATGAACTAAGTTATCGATTAGTGATGCTCGACTCGAATGTAACGAAAGTGCCCTCGTAAGAGGAAAACGATTAAGATTAATTAAGTTGATTGATGTGGAGTTGGTCAAATTGGTCGGTCATGCAAACGAGGCTGGTACTCAGAAGGATCCGAGCTTACGTGGTCGAATGTTCAAGCACGTAGATGCCAAAAAGTAAGAACGTGGACTTAGAATGCAAAGGGAGAAGAGAAGAGCGGACACTCGCGTGAGAAATATGAGGAGCGAAGGCTCCTATTTATACTAATCACGTGAAGGAATGGGTTTTCGGAGAAACTTTGGAAGTGAATCTCGAAAAGATATGAAAAAGATACTAAAAATACGCAGAAAAGGACCTGGGAAGAGGCGCAGCAGTCACTGCGTCTCTTGGAAGAGGCGCAGCACCTGCTGCGTCTGTTCCCAAGTGGTTTCCTCCTGCGGAAGAAAGATTTCCGTGTTTGGTTTATGGAATAACGGAATAATCTTATTTTCCTTAATACTGTGTATGAATATTACGGGAAATTGTTTACCAAAGAATAAAAGATTGTGAAATATTTATAAAATATGGCATAGAAATATCCGGAACATTCCAGAACATTCTGACTCGAGATTTAACGGTTATCAGAAAATGAAGACGGTTTTAGGCCCGGACTCCAAATGTACTCTAATTACTGCCAAAACGACCGTATCGGCGCGTAGATGACAACTAAGAGGTAGACATCAATGTTTGAGCAATCACTTGACGATAAACTTACGAACTGTCACAAATCGTTTCGCGTACCAAACATGCGGCCCAATCATCACCGGGTGGTTTGTGGGAGGTGCAGAAATGAGGTATCGACAGAGCCCCCACTTTGACTGAGGCTTGGCCAAGGCGAAAGTCAAAGTATAGCCATCAGGTCAATCGAAGATTACAACCTGACGACTATGGCGACGCGAGGCGGCTCAAGGGGTCTGAGCCAAGGACCTGTCGTCGGGAACATTTTAGAGGTGTCGACTATCGGGGAGGGTCGTTTAAAGTCCATTAGACTACGTAAGGAAGCTCACCAGCCATAAGAAGAAACCATACCTGAGATACCCCTGGGTGAAACGGGACTGAAGACGCTTCGGCAAAACTCTTTGGTCTGAAGATAACTTGGTGTCTAAGAGATACGAAGGTTTGCCTGAGGAATAATGATTTTTAGGGAAGACGGCAGAACACAGTCTGGAACCGCTGGGAGAAATTTGTTTGTGTTCAGCTCCAAACAAATTTCGGAAGAACTCGGGGTCGATGTTGATCTCCATGTCCCGAGAGGAAGTGACTGTCGGTCATGAACTCTCGTTGGGGAACTTAATCGGGAACTGACCTCCATGTCTCGAGAGGGAAAGTCTATCCGCTTACTCTCGCTGGGGAATATAATGAAGGTGTGTCGAAACACCTGTGAAGAAATATCTGCTCGTTGTGACAAGCAAGGTCTTGGAAGCGATAAATAATGTATAACAGTCTGCAGTTGGCTTGGAAATGCGGGTATGAACTAAGAATGATCGTCAAACAGACCAAAAAAGATAAAATGGCATCGGGGAAGAGGCGCACCAAAGATGGCCCCACAAATAACGAACTCATAACGAATTTTTGAAAACTCGTATGGAGGGAACTTCAGGAAGAGGCGCAGCAAGAGCTGCGTCTCTTGGAATAGGCGCAGCGCCTGCTGCGTCTGTTACTGAGTGTGTTCTTTCTGCGTAAAAACGTGATAAACAGAGGGATTTCAATTCATTTGCTCGAAACACAAATTAACAATTTCTCTCTCAAATCTTAACCATTTCCGCCAAAATTTCATCCAAAAGCTTGCATTCATCATGACTAATCGAGGTATGTATATCATTCTTGCATTAATCTTCTGCATCTTGCTTAATTTGGATCGAAAAAATTAGGGTTTTCAACCCAATTAATTCGAAAATTTGGGGCTTTTCCCCCAAATGGATTTGCCTTGTAAAATTGATACTAGAAATGGTTAATTGGTAATATAAGGATCATAACCATGTATTTGTTTCGAATTTTCGTTGAGTTTTGAGCATTTGAGTGAAATTGAGACGGTTTCACAGCTAAACCGTAAATTGCTTCGAAAATGGCCTTAGGATTGCCCATTTGCGATGAAACTTGATATTTGGGATCCTTGGATGATGGGTAAACTTCCTACTATCTCCGAATTTTGGTTTGTGACGGCTTTTTCAGGGCACTTTTCTAGGGCATAATCGCCGTTATAACGAAATGCTGCCGAAACTTCGACTTGAACCCATGACTAGGCTTCAACTTAGGCTTGACTTGACCCTAACTACCATATGAGTGATCGAGTTTGTGAGAATATAGCCAAAGATGTTGAGAAAAGAGCGATTTCAGGGCTTCCGAAGGCTCGAAAATCCGTAATCCAGGCTTGTCGTCACGTGACGCGGCCTAAATTTACTTTAACGTTGCAGGTGATGAGGCTTCTACTTCTGGGAGAGCTCCCATGGAGATAGACACTGCTTTTGACCCTTCTTGTGTCATCGAGGAGGCTTTGGAGGAGGCTTTCACCGCTGCGGTGATGGCTGCTGGTGACGAGGTCCACGAGGAGGAGATTGTTGAGGAGGAGGAGGCCCCGAGGTGGGCCAACGTGGGACGAGGAGGTCGTCAGCTGAGGGGAGCACCCGCGTGGGCTGAGACTTGGGACAACAGGCACTTGCTTTGGGCTACAGAGGGTCACCTGTCCTACAGGACGGTGAAGAGCTTGGTAATCTTGAATTCATCACTCATCACTCATCACTCATCTTCTTTCATTTCACTTGCTCATATCTTTTCCAATTTTTATTCAAAACTAAAGATAGCTTTTGTTTCAAATCACAATAGGAGGCCGGGAACATCAGGTCGTTCTCGGGTTAAATGATGGAGATGGAGTGCTACGATAGGCTGTCGGCTGAGGAGCGCGCCATGATCGAGCGTGGAGCGTTTGGTGCCTTGGTGCAGGCCTAGAGAGATATCGCGAAGAGGAAGCTGCGGGCTAACCTTAGCCTGGTCCGCGCTTTCTTGGACCGATTCTGGGACACGACTTCCACTTTTCACATGCCTTTCGGTGAGGTGGGAGTCACTCTGGAGGACTACGGCATGATTTCTGGTCTGCCGTGTGGGACTGAGGCGGTGGAGTGGCCGGAGACTGCTATGAGGGTGGACTCGGCCGAGGCTAGGAGGTTGATCTGCTGGAACTTGTCGCCGAAGGCTGTTACAGTGCCTGGTTTGGTGCCCAGTTCCTATGTCCGAGACTACTTTGCGAGGAAGACCCCGGCGCTGGTGGTGATTGACGGGAGAGAGACGGCTCCTCCTCCTTGTACAGCTGAGCAGATGGCCCGTTTGTGGCTTTGGTGGTTTCTGTCTTCGATCTACCTCGGAGACAAGGGAGAGAGGCTGTCGACGAAGCTTCTTTCCTTCCTTTCTGACTTGAGCTCCCTAGGACGTTGGGACTGGGTCACTGCTGGTTTTGCGGTCCTCATCCGCTTCATGAGCGCCATGGTTCGTCCGGAGTTGATGGAGAAGGGGACTTCTCCTGGCGCTGTCGGCCCTGGACTACTGCTGGAGGTATGAACCTTCATTTAGACTAAAATCAATTATTTTCCTTATCAAATTACGAAAGATCGTTATTGACTATCTTGCTTCACAGGCGTGGGTGTACTTCTACTTTCCGAGCCTCTCGCCTAAGAGGACGGAGCCGTTGGATAAGGCCTATCCCGTCGTGAGGGATTGGGTGATGTGTAGGATGAGGAGCAAGCGTTCCTCTCACGGTGTCTACCGGCGGGACGTGAACGCTCTTCAGCTGGACAGCGTGAGCATCTCACTTGTATTTATTTTGCTTCTTGACTACTTTTTAATCGATCATCAGAATGATTCCTTGTTTGTCTTTTCCTAGTGGGTGCCCAGGCCTTGGGCAGAGTACGCTGGAGCGCCTCCTTTTGTGGTTGAGGTCCTTCGTCCTAGGAGCTCGAGCCGGCTGCTGTTGAGGACGTCGATGGGTCCTGTGTGGTACTTGGGCGAGCGCTTGGCTCGTCAGTACTCTCGGGATGTCTTGACGGTTCCTATCGATCCTCCTAGGACGATGTTCAGGGAGCCTTCTGAGGCTGAGTGGGAAGCTGACTTGGTTGGCGTTGGTGGTGACGCCCTCCTTATTCCTGGTGAGGACTACTCGGCGTTCCTCTATGGGAGGTTGGCGTACTGGCCGGTCGTGGTAAGAATCTTTATCCTTCTTTATTTTTCTGATTTTGGGAATACGATGAAAGATCATCAAATAACGAGAAACATTTGACTTTGCAGGAGGTTGAGGCGGCGGGCATCGAGCCCCCAGAGTACCCCAAGACCCTCGATACACTGACGCGACCGGGAGGACGACGATCTCCGAGCTGCGTGACTTTGACGTAGCCGTGAAGGATGCTGGCCTGGATGACTGGCAGCATCTGATTCGGAGGGTGAGCCTCCAATTTGCATGGTTTTCTTGTGTAAGAACACATTTGAATGAACTTATTCAATTATTGAGAACTTCTTTTTTGAAAATGCAGGTTGCGCCGTCTCGGTTTGTGGCGTTATGGAGGGTGGCCAACCGGCTGCGAGCTACTGCCGTCGAGGCACTTGTCGGCGGTCGAGGTCGTCAGGTATGAACCTTTCGCCTATTTCATTTTTAACTTTGATTTTCCGACTTTTCTTGTACTTGCTTGAAATCATTGACATGAGCCAATTTTGTTGTTTGCAGGGGGATCGCGAGCTGGAGCGGGAGTTGGCTCAGTCTCGGGAGGAGACAGCTCGCTTGTTGAGGGAGCTCGAGGTTCGAGACGCCGAGGTTGCTGCTCTCGCGGCAAGAGTTGCGGAGCTAGAGGGCGACCGACAGTAGTTTTGTTTAGTTGTTGTTTGCATTTTGCACATTTGTACATTTTGGACTTTCGTTTTGAACATTTTGGACTTTGCTTGGGGCTCGATCCCCTAGCTTGTTGTACATTTCCCTTTTTTGGCTGTATATATGATGGCCTGAGTGCCTTTGCTGCTGGGTTGTGTTGCTTGTATCTGCAGGTTAGCTTTGAACAGGTTTGGTAGATGACGGTTTATGCCGTCATGCTGCCGAAATTTACACAGGAATCACGCAAAACATACATTTGTATACATATGGCCTAAATTAGCGCAAAACGAGAGACTCAACAAGGATGCAAAAATGCAAAAGTGTCAAAATGCAAAAAATTTGCTTAAAATGACCGGACGGTAGGGAGGGTTACCTCCAAAAAAATGAAAAAAATATAAACCTACAAGTTAGAAATGAAAATGATTAAAAGAAATAAATAAATAAATATAAGTGAAATATATATATGTTTTGAAATAAATGACATTAAAATGAAAATTATTTCCTAAAATGAAAATATACAAGTGTGTTAAAATGACGAAAATGCTGATATTGCCGCGAAATGCGTGCCCGCGGAATTAGGAAATACGAAATATGGCAATTTTCACGTATTTATTAAAACAATAACCCGTAGGAATAGGAAATTATTTGCCAAGGAATTTAGGAAAGATCCAACGCGGAAAATCACAGAAACCTTGCTGAGGAAGAGGCGCAGCACGAGCTGCGTCCCTTTGAAGAGGCGCAGCAGGTGCTGCGCCTGTTCCCAAGCGTGTCTATTTTGGCAGATTTTAGGAAACAGAGTTTAGTATAAATAGAGACGTTGATAGAGGTTTTATTCACACAATTCTTCCGTCTCTTCTTCGTCTTATTACATAAAACTCTCAATACCACTCATCATGAATACTTTGGAGATTCGCCTAAAAGAGTGGACCAATGAGTTTTCCAACATGGAGAAACACGATATGGGTGCCTATAATCTTGGATCATTGTTGAGTTTGAAGCTTATCAAGGTTGTCAAACCATTCTTAGATGCTTGTCTTGATTATTGGGATCCGAATTATCATGTTTTTGCGTTCCCCGAAGGCGACATTTGCCCATTTCCTGAAGAAATTGCTGCGATCGGTGGGTGGGACCCAGAACACTTGCCTGCCATTCCTTCTACTTCGCAAGGGTATAAGAGCAAATTTAGAGACTTGCTTGGGTTGACAAGACTTGAGGTGGACCGTTTAGTGACCTCAAAGGGAGTGCGAATGTTGGACTTCATCGATCGATTCATTAACAGGGCCGATCCCACCGTTTCTTATGTTGCTAGGAGAAGAGCCTTCGGATTTTGCTTGTTGCATGTATATGTCCTTCAAGGGCATGTTGATGAAGACTTGAGAGGTGATCCCCGTCTCCTAGGCCTAGTTGAGCAAATGGAGCTGCGCAGGAGCCCAGCTTGTTTATGCTTAGGAGAGATCCTTTTGGGCTTGGATAATAGGAAAGCCAACCGCGACCTACCGTACTTGGGAAGTCCCGTTATTCTGCAGGTAAAAGAATATTTTTCTCTTCTCTTTTTTCTTTTCGTTTTTTTTTTGCTTTCTTCTTTTCTTTTTCGTTTTTTTTTTCGTTTTTTTTTTTTTTTTTGATGTCTAATACCCGCTTTTGGTAGGTTTGGCTTATGGAGCGCCTTCGATTGATCGAGCCCCCAGTTCATGTTCCTTCTTATCATGCTCGTTCGATCGCAATGAGGACTAGGCTGTACATGGTGGACTTTACCCGAGTCTGCAATTATTGGGAGAACAAACTAAAGAGTGATGATGGCCCCTTGATTAGGTGGATTGTACCATGGTGGCACCTCAAATCTGTCACTGGAGTATCATCCTTGGATCCTACTCGATCTGTGCGCATTCCTGGCTTGGAATTCATGGTATGCATCTTCCCGGAGAGGTTGATGAGGCAAGTTGGAATGAAGCAGATGATCCCGAAGCTTGACACCGTCCCGCAGACTGCCATGACGCTTACTACCGAGAGTCGAAGGGAGTGGGCCATGAAATGGGCTCAAAGAAATGTATGGTTCTTGAACTCTTCTGTTAGCGCCTTATGGGTGTCGGATTCCTATCTGCGATGGAGGAAAGCTACTACTCCGGAAGAGCGCGAGAGAATGAGGAAGCGCGAGCCTATTGACTACAAGGTGCGCGAGGTGGAAAAGGAGAAGGAGAAGCATCTGACTGAGGGAGAGGAGGAAGCCGAGTTTCGAGTTATTCATCCTTCGAAGAAACCGAAGACCTCTCCTGTCGTGGACAAAGTGATTGACAAGAATGGAAAGGCTAGGCCTCGAGAAAGACCGTTGGTTATTAGGTCCGAAGTGGCGCAAGAGCGTCCGGCTCGAGGTCGTGACAAGAAATATGACAAGAATGACAAGGGCAAAGGGAAGATGGAGGAATAGCCCAAGTCTTTATTATTATTTATTATTATTATTATTATTATTGTAATAAGAAGGTGGGGTTTTCAGAATCCTAGCCTATTTTATTTTTAATATGATTTTATTATGTGACGTATTATTATTATTAGAAAATGAATGAAATAAAAAAGGTTAATTGGTTATGAAACCGTTGCGATTTTCTTATTTATTATTCTTGTCGAATTTCAAATGAATGCAAATGTCCTTCTATTTACATTTTGAAATTAATGGGTTGTATCCCGTGAAGGATTGCCTACGTATTCATTAAGAAAATGAAATCAAACCCTTGCGCGTAGTTCGAGTAAATGTAAAAGAATAATTGTTCTAAGCAAGAGCTTGTAATGAACTTTAGAAAATAAGCATGAGCTTTTTACTTACTCTTAAGGTGCAAATTTAGTTTATTTGATGATATGAGGATGACAAATTTGTCAAAATGCAAGAGCAGAGTGACATTGGCTTATTTTAGCTTGGCCAGGGGCCGTTTATTTAGTGCCACAAGAGCGACACGAGAGGTTACGCGAGGCGCGTTTTTGTTCCTATTCTAGGCATAATACCGCTTTAGTTGGTCGAGGTTTGTTGGGTTGGAAAATTCATTCCCATCTAGGTCTGTGATCCTAACCGCACCCCCTGGAAGTATGGACTTGACTAGAAATGGCCCGGCCCAATTAGTTTGAATTTTCCCCGTGGATCGACAAGTAAAAGAGCTCTAACCGATTTGAGTACTAAGTCTCCTTCCTTGATGTTCCTTGGCTTAACCCTTTTGTTGAAAGCTCGTTTGATACGTGCTTGATATGTTTGGACATTGTGCATGGCGCGTAGCCTACGTTCATCCAGAAGGATGAGTTATTTATATCTATCCCTCTTCCAGTCGGCTTCCGGGATTTGACTTTCGAGTAAGATACGCAATGATGGTATTTCTAACTCGACTGGTTGTACAGCTTCCATGCCATAAGTCAAATAGAAAGGGGTGGCCCCAGTGGGCATCCTAACTGATGTGCGATATCCCCACAAAGCAAAGGGTGTCTTGCTTGGCCAATCTCGATAGTTGTCAATCATTTTCTTGAGAATTGTGACAACGTTTTTGTTTGCTGCCTCTACCGCGCCATTAGTCTGTGGTCTATATGGCGAAGAGTGGTGATGCCTAATTTTGTACTTGGCTAGCAATTGCTCAGTCTCAGCTTGGAAATGTGATCCATTATCACTAATGATCTCATGTGGGCAACCGTATCGACAGATGATGTTGTTCTGTATGAACTTTGCCACGTTTTTAGCCGTGAGACTAGTGTAGGAAGCCGCTTCTACCCATTTGGTGAAATAGTCGATTGCCACTAGGATGAAACAATGACCTCTGTTCGGTGGGGTTATCTTCCCGATTATATCAATTCCCCAGGCAGAAAATGGCCAAGGAGATGTCATCGTATAGAGCAATGAAGGAGGGACATGTTGTACGTTCCCGAAGATTTGGCAGTTGTGGCAATGTCTTACATATTTGATGCAATCGGATTCCATAGTGGTCCAATAGTACCCCAAACGTGTGATTTTCTTTGCCATCATGGGCCCACTCATGTGAGGACCGCATTCTCCATCATGAACTTCTTCCATCACTTTCCGCGCCTGTGAATGATCAAGGCAACGTAGGATTACACCAAGAGGTGTTCTTTTGTATAGCTCTCCTTGCATGAGAACGTATTGGGAAGCCAGTAGGCGTATAGCACGTTGTCCCCTTTTGTCCATATTGGGTGGATAGGTACCATTGAGCTTGAAATTTAGGATTGCTTGGAACCAGGGTTCCTGTGTGATTTCCTCTTCATCGGTGATTTGATGGACATAGGCCGGTTCTGACCGTCGTTCGATACATAAAGGCATTTCCACCATGTCATCTGGCATATTAATCAAGGATGCAAGTTTTGCAAGAGCATCTGCAAATTGATTTTCTTCCCGAGGTATGTGTAGATATGTCACGTGATAAAAGAATTGGGCAACTTGGTCTATTCTGGCTTGATAAGGTGCTAAGCTTTCGCTTCGGATTTTCCAAGATCCCGTAACTTGATTGATGATCAGGGACGAATCCCCATGCACTCGGAGGTTTTTAATGCCTAAGCTCACTGCCGCTTGTAGTCCAATGAGACAGGCTTCGTATTCCACATCATTGTTTGTCACCTCGAAGTCGAGTTTGACAGAGATCGGTGTATGCTCGCCTTCAGGAGAAATGAGCAACACTCCTATTCCAAATCCTCTTAAGTTTGATGCTCCATCGAAGTAAAGGTCCCAGGAGTCTACATCGGTTTGGAGTATATCCTCGTCTGGAAATGACCAAGTATCTATTGTTTGTGCATCATTGATGGGATTTTCTGCAAAGAATTCGGCAACGGCGCGCCCTTTTATAACCTTCAGGGGCACGTATTTGAGATCGAACTCTGAGAGCATCAATGTCCATCTTGCTAGGCATCCGTTGAAGACGAGTTTCTCGAAGAGGTATTTGACAGGATCCATTTTGGAGTATATTTTGATGGAGTAGCTAAGCATGTAATGACATAGCTTCTTCGTCGCCCACACAAGAGCGAGGCATATCTTTTCGAGTTGTGAGTATTTGCACTCATACTCCAAGAACTTCTTACTAAGGTAGTAGATAGCCCTTTCTTCTTTTCCTACGGTTTGAGCTAGCATGGCACCCATGGCTGTTTCAGTCACTGTGAGATACAGACCAAGAGGTTGATCTCGTTGAGGTGGCATGAGCACTGGTGGTTTAGCCAATATCTCTTTGATTCGGTCAAATGCCTTCTGACAGTCATCATCCCACATGGTGTGATCCGTTTTCTTGAGCTTCTTGAAGATAGGTTCACAAATCATGGTAAGTTTCGATATGAATCGACTTATATATTGTACTTTACCCAGGAATCCTCTGACTTCTTTTTCAGTTTGAGGTTGTGGCATTTAGATCAAGGCTTTGATTTTGGAAGGGTCTATTTCTATACCTCCTTGGCTAACAACATATCCCAGGAGTTTGCCAGATGTTACTCCGAATGCGCACTTCTGAGGATTGAGTCTCATGTTGTACTTTCGTAGCCTTGCAAAAAATTTGCGCAGGTTCGCAATATGCCCTTCTCTATCCTTGGATTTAACAATCATGTCGTCTACGTATATCTCAAATTATTTGTGCATCATGTCATGTAAGAGTGTAGTTGCGGTGCGTTGATATGTAGCTCCGGCGTTGATTAACCCAAACGGCATAACCGTATAGCAATAGGTTCCCCATTGAGTGACAAAGGCGGTCTTATGCATGTCTTCTATGGCCATCTTGATTTGGTTGTAACCCGCATACCCATCCATGAAGGATAGTAACGCGTAGTCTGCGGTATTGTCCACCAATATGTCGATATGTGGTAGAGGAAAGTCATCTTTAGGACTTGCTTTGTTTAAGTCTCTAAAATCAACACAAACACGGATTCTCCCATCCTTTTTGGGTACAGGTACTATGTTAGCTACCCAGTCAGAATACTCAGAAACTTTGATGAACCCGGCTTTGAATTGCTTATCGACTTCTTCCTTAATCTTGAGAGCCCATTCTGTTCTCATTCGACGAAGCTTCTGTTTCACAGGCTTGAAACCTGGCTTAATTGGGATTCTATGTTCGGCGATATCCATGTCGATCCCTGGCATATCTTTGTAGGACCAAGCGAAGACGTCTTTGAACTCGTTTAGGAGGTCTATGAAATCGGCCCTTTCGGTAGAGCTCAAGGTAGTCCTTATCCTAAGTTCTTGGGGTTCTAGTTCGGTTCCTACATTGATGGGTTCGGTATTCTCTATTACTGGTCCCCCTTCCCCTTCCTGTAGTATTTCTTTGGCTACGTAGGGAGGTATTTCAATTGAGTCTGGGTCTTGGTCATCCTCAGTATCATCGTAAACAGAATTGCACTCAAAATAACACAAAGAGTAAGCAGAACCTGATTTATTCATATTAAAGTTTGAGAAAAGTTGAAACAAAGAAGCCATCTGATCTGTGGTCAGTGGCGGTAAAGGGACGGTTGTTGGGACATTTCCCGAATTACTGTTACTATTTGAGGCTAAGCTAGGAGAAACAAAGAGAATGGGGATGACGACAGGAGGAGACTCCTTAGTGACTTCTCTAGACTCCGACTCTGACTCTGACTCGAATTCATTGTCTTCTGGTTCTCCTTTGAACATCTCTCCTTCTCCAGTGGTGAGCTTGAAGAGTTTTCCTTGATTGTTGGTCCACTTTATTGATTTTCTCCATCCTTTCTGCTGATTCGCGTTTGTTTCTGTGATTAACGCGGTAGGGTTGAAGTGATCGTCTTGAAGTATCATGGTAATAATCTCATCCTGCGCGGCTCTAACAAATCGATCTTCTCCAAACAATAGACTAACAGCTTGTTCGTCTAAGCAAGGTGCTTGACGAGCTTTGACGGTAGGAACCGTTTCTGGAGGAATGAAGTAGCAATCGTGAAAGATCTCGATTTCGGCTAGCTTCCTTTCGAGATAGTGCCAAGGTTCGGGAAATCCGTGAAAGAGTTCTAGACTTCCTTCCTTAACGAAGTATCCGTTTAGGATAGGGAGATAGGGTCGCATTTGGACTCCTACGTACTTACGGTTTTGAACTTGAGCAAGCATCTCAAGAACTTCCTCTTTAGTGGGTTTTACCCTAGTCCAAGTGGTATTCTTTTTTAGTTTCCTTCCTTGTAGGGTGCGAAGGTGTTTCTTCGGATAGGGTTCAAAGGCATTACAGGGAAGTATCCCTGGGATTTGAGTATGTGGTTGACCACCAAGTTGGAGTAGGGATCGTAGTATAAGGGTGCCAATTCACTTTCTATGACGCTTATGCTTTAGAAGCCCCCAAGCTCATATACTAGATCCGCAAGGACTTGATTGTTTGACTTCTTTTCGATTATTGCCTTGATGGGTGACGAAGTGATCATCACCACTTTGCCATTTAGTGGGATCTTGATCTTTTGATGAAGGGTGGATGTCACCGCTTTGGAAGCGTGAATCCAAGGCCTTTTGAAGGAAGCTTCAATGTCCACTATTTGGAAGTTAACCTTTCGTTCAATTGGCCCTGTGGCTATGGTTAGGTTAACGAGTCCTACTACCTTTCGTCGTGTACCATCATATGCGCGAACACCTTGATTGGTAGGGGTCCAATCCGACTCTTTCATGCCCAATTTTTATGCCGTTTTGAGGGGTATGACGTTGACCACGGAGCCATCATCAACCAAGGTCATTGGCACATTCTTCTTTAGACAAATGACGGTGATGTAAATAGCCAAGTTGTG
Organism: Silene latifolia; assembly: GCF_048544455.1. Lineage (NCBI taxonomy): Eukaryota > Viridiplantae > Streptophyta > Magnoliopsida > Caryophyllales > Caryophyllaceae > Silene > Silene latifolia. The sequence goes on from NC_133528.1 coordinate 28,563,945, forward strand.
ACTAGCGCCAAAGGGTGGCAAATCTTCGTCTGAGAAAGTAATAGGATTACTTAGCTTCGGCGATTCTTGGAAGACCAAGTTGACTACATCGTCGGGTGTGGAGTTATGTGCTACACTTAGTTTGGCCAAGGCTTGCAGTAAAGCTTGGCGATGTAGGAATGACCTTGCTACTAGTTGCCAGACTGAAAGATCAGCTTTTGTCTTCTGTAATTGCTTGAGCAAATGATCAGTGGAGTCATCTTCGTTATCATTTGGTGTGACAACGTTGGTTGGACCGTTTTGAGTGGTATTTTGATATGGACGCCCCGAACGAGTTAGGTGATCCACATCTTGGTCTTCACCATTTTGGACTATTTCTTTGACTAGGGAGTTTTCAATGAGATACTCGTCCTCGTCATCATCGGCCCATACTCCATTGATTGTAGCTAGTTCCCTCATTCTCATGATTTCGTCTTCTAGTTGTGTGATTTGGTCTACTAGTTTGTCAACCACGGCGACTATTTCTTGCATAGTGGCATTTTGAGAAAAGACTAGTGGGGCATGTTCTTTGAGTGCCGCATTGGGGTCATGTAAAGTTGTCACCACATTTTCTAATTCCCAAAATTTCTATCCACACTCCTTGCCCATGTGATGAAGTCGACAATGGTAGGGGAAATGGTAGAGTAGAACCCTTCATTTTCGATCGCGCAGATCTCACCTTCAATTGGAGAAATGAGGTGTGAACAATCTAAGGTAGATTCTTCACTTGTGATCACTAGAATCCCAAGAGGGTTCTGAGTGTTGTTGGGTTTGCCTCCCGGTGGTATTGGTAGTCAACCATCCTCTATCATGTCTTGAAGCACATTTTTCAATTTTTAGCATTTTTCTGTGTCGTGTCCCTTACCCCTATGGTATTCACAGTATGAGTTCTCGTCCCAGAACTTGGACTTCTTTTCAGGTTCGGGAGTAGGTCCTATGGGTTGGAGTTTGCCTTGCTTCATTAACCTCTTTAGAGCATTGGAGTAAGTGTCCCCAATATTTGTGAATTTCCTTGGTGGGGTACTCTTCTTGGATGGCTCGAGAAGGTTAACTTCATCAGTCTTGCTAGTGGAGCCGTAAGAACGACTTGTTGAGCCTTGATATCCTCGACCTACCGTTTTGGACAAGAGCCCTTTACGGATGTCATCTTCAATCCATGTTCCTGTTGGGGCTGGTGTCCTTTACAGTTAGTGCAAGGACTTATAAATCTATAAAAGGATCAAAGGGTATACTTTTGTATTATAGTCAGTTGGTCCACGTTTATCAATAACGGTTGGCTTGCTAGATAAGTTTGACGTTATTGTCATACAGATGGCGGTGATCAACTGGTCCCTAAAAGTCACACCTATAGGATACGTTTGAGAGATGTGACAGTATGAAAATACAGTCATGTTGATGCCAAATTTGACTAACCAGTTAGTCGGAGTTATTGACTAATAATTAGTCAAATGTGATGTTGAGATATTTTATTTAATACGGATTAAATAATAATGGCTAAGGCGAATTAAGCAGTTAATTCGTAAATTAAATATAAACGATTATATTTGATTAATGTATATTGAATAAATTATACAATATCGTCTTTGTCGGACATGTATTAATAATTCAACTAAGTCATGTTACTAGTTGATGTTTTAATAACCGATAACCGATGACGATTTATAATTAAAAACCCGTCGTATACATTTAGCAAATTTCGAGTCGGACCACGAGTTAAACATAAGAGGAAGTGGAAGCCCACTTCCCCATGTGGATCTCGGTTTGGCCGAATGAAAGGAACAAAAGGAGAGCTTCTCCTCCTTCCTAACCTAATCATTCATTTTGACAAAAATATTAGGGTTTGAGTATTTTTTCTCGAAATTTCTAGATCTCACATCGAATAACCTCACAATAGCTCTCTCAATATTGCAAGTCAATTAGAGAGCATTTCTAGCACAAGGGCATAGTCTCAGACGGTCTTGGGTGCAACGATTAGGAGGAAATCTACTTTAATTTCTGTTCTTTACGCCGCACATCAAAGGACCCGAGGTTGATTCTTAATCTTTATCGTTTTCTATTGTATTTCGTTTATGACCATAAATTGCATGTTAAATTTACGTTATAGTCCTAAATTTTAAGGGTCTTATACGGATATAACCCTACAAGTGGTATCAGAGCGAGGCCACGTAAATTTTTCTATGTGATTTTCATCAAACGATTTTGAATCGATAATTTTTCTTCTTAAAACCGTGCGGCAGCCTCTCGGCAATTTTTTGGTTTTGCACATGGCTGTTTTGCGTTTTTTTTGTCTTGGGAACCGTGTCCAGTTTACACGGTTGCACTTGTTGTTGTTTTTGTCTTGAAAACCGTGCCGTCACATGGATCACACGGCTGTTTTTGCTTGATTTTTCGTTTTCGTTCTTTTGCATATTGTTATTTTATACGGAGATTATAGCAATATGTTAAATTTTGACAATTGTTGATTTGATTTTCCGCGTTTTAGATCAAAAATTGCAATTGTTTTGCTTTGTCAAACTGTTTTCACGAGGGTTTTATGTTTCAGCATGTTTTTGCCCTTGATCGAACATATTTCTACTCGATCGAGAGCTCTTCAGTGTTGTTTTTGATCGATCGAGTACTTGCTTTACTCGATCGACCACTTTTTAAAACCCCACTGCTCGATCGAGAAGTCCTCGTACTCGATCGAGCAGTATTGCTAATATATGTCCTCGATCGACCACGAGTTCTGTCGATCGAGTACTTCCTGTTTGGCAAACCTCTCGATCGAATGGCAGCATCATTCGATCGAGCCCTTTTGTTCCTCGATCGAGCCCTTTTGTCCCTGGATCGAGGGATTTCGTTTTGGCAGCTTTGAATTTTATTCTTTTTGTTTTAAATTCTCTTTTGGCCATAAAATGTACATCATACGGATGTTGTACACTCGCTTGATAGTGAAACGGTTCACTCACGTACCATATAGTTATTTTAAAGCGATTTAAAGTAACGGATTATCATGAATTACAAGGTGGTTTGGATAAATTTAACATAATTACGGAATTATGTCACGAATAAATTTGTTTTAGTTGATGCATTTTATTTATCGTTATTGTTGAATGCCTTGAATGTTTTTAATTACGTATTTATTTATTTTACAATCGGTTGTAACTTAGTGTGGCCTTAGTAGAACGTGTTACCATAATGATGGAACACGGTCTTGGTTGTATTTTGAGATCTCGTATCTCCGTTTTGGATTTTTCAATTGTAATTACAGTTTTTATTTAGAATGTAAATAGGTTTATATTTTTGTAAATTTTAAATTGTAATTTTTGAGAAGACCAAAGATGGAGAATCGGATGCTCACTCCCGCTACAAGGAACAAGATGGAACATCAAGACAAGCTTCCCGGGTCCAACGGTGGATTCCAAAGTTGTTTTACGTTCTTTTTTATTAGGATAGGCCACACTAGGAATTTTATTTACGTATTGCATTCTTTTATTTATTTTTCGTAACGATTATATGCATCATATTCCGCCTAAAACCAAACCACCTAATTTATTGCATGAAAACTGACTCATATAGAGGTCACGCGTTAGTTTTCTTTGATATACAGATATCACTCGTTTTTATAAGCCATCACCTAAATTAATTCATTCATGTAATGCTAGTTATTCGTTCACTTAAAATGAATTAAAACTAAGTTGATGGGATCTTCCTCGTATAAACCAAAATTGAGAATAGTCTTTATAGGTCAAACTCCAATGAGCCCCTTCTTCGTCGGTAGGCATAATATGACCCCTTCTACGTCGGGTAAGTTGGAACTGATTGACTTATTTTATCTCAACACTATGGTCACTCGTACGATCCTGTGATTATGGTGGACTATAGATAGGATTTACGGAAATCTATCGACCAAGAGTTCTTACGGAAGAACTAGCTAAACTGTTGGCTTATCAATTTACGGAAATTGAATCTTGGGATCACTTGCATTATTCTTGAGGGAGATCAATTACGCAAGTGCAATGAGTCTACATGATTAAAATGAATTTTTAAATAGACTTAAATCACCTCGATGAGTTGCTTATTTCGTTTTTGTTTTTTTTTCTTTCTTTTTCAGTGTAGATCACGAACATTTAAACTGCTAATAATGAAATGGCTGGTCCTACTAACGACCCAATGCCAAGTGCCACATTGGACCGTGAGTCCTGGCTTCGGATCTTCATGAATCAGATGAATCAGTCTACTCGACTGAAGAATGATGGATCAATCTTCGCGGACTGGGAGGCGGCATTACGGAATGCTGCCGCTGCTGATGGGAAGCTCAAATATCTAATAGAGCCCATCCCGGCAAACCCAGGTCCCACGGCTAGAGCAAACGAGATCGCCAAGTTTAACGATTTCTGTATGGAAGCGGGTGCGATAAAGAACGTACTCATTTTTGCAATGGAACCCAATTTGCAGAAACGCTTCATAGCCCATGGTGCAAACAAGATTTTCACCACGCTCACTAAGGAATTCTCGAAAGCACCGAGAATCGTGACCTATGAGCATACCACTCGCTTCTTTGATGCGAGACTCCAGAAGGGCCAACCGGTTAGCCCACACTTTCTCAGCATGATTGAGAATGTCGAGAAACTGGAGACGCTTGATTGTAAAATCAGCGAGAACATTGTCATTGACCGCATGCTTCACTCACTCCACGATGGTTTTGCGCTCTTTAGAGCCAATTACTATATGAATGATTTGAAGAAAAGTCCCCATGAACTACACTCCCTTCTCGTACAGACCGAGAAGGACATGAAGTTCAGTGGGAGCCTGAAACAGGATGTTCTCGTTGTGTCAAACAAAGGCAAGGGTAAGGGCAAAGCTCAGGCAAACCTAGCAGTAGGTAAACCGAAGTTCAAGAAGTCAGGGTCAGGTAAGAGTGGGCCTGGTGAGTCGAGCACCTCATCAGGCGCGACAAAGAGCAAAACCGAAAACATGGAATGCCATCACTGCCACAAGACTGGGCATTGGAGGCGCACATGTCCTGTTTATCATGAGGACATAAAAGCAGGTCGCGTTAAACCTGTTGGTATGTCTTCTTCTTCTACTTTTATTCATATGATTGAGATTAACCACGCAAGTTACGGAACTTGGGTGCTAGATACTGGCTGTGGTTCTCATCTGTGTAATCATGTGCGGGGGCTCGAAACATCGAACCCCTCGTAAAGGGTGAGGTGGACTGCGTGTCGGGAATGGAGCACGAGTGGCTGCCGTCTCAAGGGGAACATATGTGATCCAGCTTCCTAACGGATTTGAGTTATTTTTATATAATCGCTATTATGTACCCAGTCTTTGAAAAACATTATTTCGGTTTCGCACTTGACAAACTTGGTTTTTCATTTGTAATAGAGAATAATACTTGCATTTTCTCATTACACGATATGATTTATGGCAAGGCAGTCTCCATGAACGGAATTTATGTTTTAGATCAGACCACCGAAATATTACACGTAATGAATAAAAGGTTAAAGGTTGGTGACAAAGATCAAACGTATCTATGGCACTGCCGTATGGGACACATTAATGAGAAACGCGTAAAACAGCTCATCAAGAATGGAGCTATCTCGGCCTTTGATTTTCAATCATTTGGCACGTGTGAATCATGTCTCATCGGTAAGATGACTCGGATTTCCTTCAAAGGTGTTGGAATGCGCGCTGCTGACCTATTAGGACTCATACACACGGATGTATGTGGACCTATGTCAATCACCGCACGAGAAGGCTATAGGTATTTCATCACTTTCACGGACGATTTAAGTAGATATGGCTATGTCTACTTAATGAAGCATAAAAGTGAATCCTTTGAGAAATTCAAAGAATACCAGAATAGGGTACAGAACCTACTGGGTAGAAAGATTAAAACACTACGTTCAGATCGTGGTGGCGAGTATCTTTCTCACGAGTTTGATCAACACCTTAAAGACTGTGGGATTGCCTTACAGTTAACTCCACCTGGAACACCTCAGTTGAATGGTGTGTCCGAACGGAGAAATCGAACACTACTTGATATGGTTCGATCCATGATGAGTCACACCGTGTTGCCTGACTCATTGTGGGGTTATGCTCTTCTGTCAGCTGCTCTAATACTTAACCGAAGTCCGTCTAAAGCTGTTGACAAGACTCCATATGAACTATGGAAGGGAACGGTCCCTAACTTGTCCTTTATACGGGTTTGGGGCTGCGAGGCTTATGTCAAGTGGAGACACGAGGATAAGCTCGGCCCGCGATCGGTCAAGACATACTTTATAGGTTATCCTAAAGGAACGCTTGGTCATTACTTTTATTCGCCAACCGAACAACGTGTTTTTGTTGCGGCTAGTGCGACATTCTTAGAGAAGGAATTTCTCGAGAATGCAAAGAGTGATAGAACCTTCGAACTGTCGGAGATTCCAGAACCAAGTACCGAGCAACCATTGGAGGAACCAGTTCCTTCAATCCCAGCTACGGTTAATATTCCTGAGGAACCTAGGAGGTCGGGAAGAGTCTCTATTCCTCCGGACAGATACATTGGTATGGTCGAGGAACATGACATAGATGACATCCTACTCTTAACAAGTAGTGAACCCGCAACCTATAAAGGTGCCATGACTAGTTCCGACTCAAAGCTATGGCTTGAGGCCATGCAATCCGAGATGGACTCCATGTATGAGAACAACGTATGGGATCTTGTTGACTTACCTGCCAAGGTTCGTCCCCTTCAATGCAAATGGCTTTACAAGATAAAGCATTCTGTGGAAGGTCAACAAGATATCTATAAAGCACGACTAGTTGCTAAAGGTTTCGCCCAAGTGCCAGGTTTGCACTACGATGAGATTTTTGCACCCGTAGTCATGTTGCGTTCCATTCGGATTATCTTAGCGATTGCCGCTTTTCATGACTATGAAATTTGGCAAATGGACGTGAAAACCGCCTTCTTAAACGGCTTTTTGGAGGAAGAGTTGTACATGGTACAACCCGAAGGTTTCATCGATCCAGAACATCCTAAGAAAGTGTGCAAGCTTAAGCGTTCCATTTATGGACTTAAGCAAGCTTCCAGGAGTTGGAATCATCGCTTCGACCAAGTGATAAAAGAAAATGGATTTACTCGATCGGTCGAGGAACCATGTCTCTATATCAAGTCGAGTGGGAGCAAGATTGTCTTTCTAATATTGTATGTTGACGACATACTCCTGATTGGGAATGACATACCTCTCTTAACTTCGGTGAAAGTATGGTTGAAGAACCATTTCCAGATGAAAGATCTGGGTGAGGCACAAAGAATTTTGGGCATCCGTATCTATCGAGATAGATCACGTCGGATGTTATCTCTCAGCCAGGAGTCTTACATAGACAAAGTCCTAGAGAGATTCAGCATGACTAACTCCAAAAAGGGGTTTCTTCCTATGGCTCCAGAGGTGCATTTGAGCAAGTCTCAGGCACCAGAGACACCGGAAGAGAAAGAGCGCATGACACGGATTCCTTATGCCTCGGCTATAGGATCAATCATGTATGCCATGATATGCACATGTCCAAACGTGGCATATGCATTGCTTATGACAAGTCGATTCCAACAGCATCCAGGTGATTCACATTGGATGGCTGTCAAGAACATTCTTAAGTACCTACGAAGGACTAAAGATTGGGCATTGACTTATGGAGGCGAACAAAAGCTATGCGCAACCGGATTCATGAGATGCTAGCTTCCAAACGGATCGAGATGACTTGAAATCTCGATCTGGATTCGTTTTTACTCTTAATGGCGCATTGATCGTGGAAGAGTTCCAAACAAAGTGTTACAGCAGATTCTACGACTGAGTCCGAGTACTATGCCGCGTCTGAAGCTGCAAAGGAAGCTATATGGATGCGTCAATTCTTACAAGGACTATCCGTAGTGCCTAGTTCGAATGACCCGATCACCATCTATTGCGACAATAGAGGTGCCATCTTCCAGGCTAAGGAGCCCAAGTCTAGCAACAAGTCTAGACATGTACAACGGAAAGCTCATCTAATCCGAGATTACGTGGAGCAAAAGGAAGTAGTGATAGAAAAGATTGCTACAGATGATAATATAGCAGATCCTCTCACTAAACCATTACGACAAGATAAGCATGAAGGGCATGTTAATTCCATGGGAATTAAATGTGTTCCTGAGTTGTAGTACTCTTTTATGGATTAGATTCATTCCCTTATGTACTCTATATGACATCATCGTTTTGATATTTATATATTTTGTTTTTCATGTGGTTTTGTACGACAATTTTGAACACCACAAAGTGAACTAAACAAACATTATATTTTGGTCCTTGATTGCCCACGTGAGCTGATAACTCAAGGTAATTATTTTGTGACGTTGGTTGATGGTGGGTTCAACGAGCCATAAGTCAAAAGGTTGACTGATCAATCACAGAGGCGATTTATACGGATATTTCGTAGGACACAATTGTGACATCGACGTGGAGTCCTAAATGTTTTACAACATTCGGTGCCCGGTCGTGGATAGGACCTCCATGGTGATCCTAAGAGTCGATTCTTTTGACTATCGACTGTCTCTTGAGACTAAGGCAGGTCTTGGGTGACTTTGGTTTCTTTCTCACGGTCATCCGTAACAGGGGGCCAAGTAGATTTTTTCTGGGTCATTTCATGCTGTGCTTAGATCGGAAGGAGTCGAGTTGAAGGAAATATTCAGCCTTTATCAGGTACTCGATATTTCTCAGGGCCACTCGAGGAGCTGTAACTGACATGCATGGCCATGCTCGGATACGGATTCGTTTAATCAGTTAAGTTACTCTCTAGTCGGGGAAACCACTCTTGATCCAGATCGATTGTAAAATACGACCTTTACGGATCCGGATCTGCAAATTGTTTTACATTGAGTGGGAGAAATTTTAAATGAATATGAGAATCGGTTATCGCACATACACTTGTACGGACAAGTGGGAGTTTGTTGATTTGTGTCCTCCAGTTAGTGCGGATAACGTCATTGCACGTACACTTGTACGGACAAGTGGGAGCTTGTTGGGGCTGGTGTCCTTTACAGTTAGTGCAAGGAGTTATAAATCTCTAAAAGGATCAAAGAGTATACTTTTGTATTATAATCAGTTGGTCCACGTTTATCAATAACGGTTGGCTTGCTAGATAAGTTTGACGTTATTGTCATACAGATGGCGGTGATCAACTGGTCCCTAAAAGTCACACCTATAGGATACGTTTGAGAGATGTGACAGTATGAAAATACAGTCATGTTGATGCCAAATTTGACTAACCAGTTAGTCGGAGTTATTGACTAATAATTAGTCAAATGTGATGTTGAGATATTTTATTTAATACGGATTAAATAATAATGGCTAAGGCGAATTAAGCAGTTAATTCGTAAATTAAATATAAACGATTATATTTGATTAATGTATATTGAATAAATTATACAATATCGTCTTTGTCGGACATGTATTAATAATTCAACTAAGTCATGTTACTAGTTGATGTTTTAATAACCGATAACCGATGACGATTTATAATTAAAAACCCGTCGTATACATTTAGCAAATTTCGAGTCGGACCACGAGTTAAACATAAGAGGAAGTGGAAGCCCACTTCCCCAAGTGGATCTCGGTTTGGCCGAATGAAAGGAACAAAAGGAGAGCTTCTCCTCCTTCCTAACCTAATCATTCATTTTGACAAAAATATTAGGGTTTCAGAGTATTTTTCTCTGAAATTTCTAGATCTCACATCGAATAACCTCACAATAGCTCTCTCAATATTGCAAGTCAATTAGAGAGCATTTCTAGCACAAGGGCATAGTCTCAGACGGTCTTGGGTGCAACGATTAGGAGGAAATCTACTTTGATTTCTGTTCTTTACGCCGCACATCAAAGGACCCGAGGTTGATTCTTAATCTTTATCGTTTTCTATTGTATTTCGTTTATGACCATAAATTGCATGTTAAATTTACGTTATAGTCCTAAATTTTAAGGGTCTTATACGGATATAACCCTACAGTTCCTAGTACGCTTAAGTCCTTGAAAGTTTTGATGTTTTGGTACCTCAAATGATTGGCATAGATGGGTTTGATATTATCGACGAACTTCTCCACAAGGGTAGCCTCATCCGGGCGTTCAACTAGTTGGGTACTAGTCTTCCTCCACCTACTTAGGAAGTCGGTGAATCCTTCTTTGTCATTTTGGGTAAGAACCTCTAAATTGCGCATGTTAACTTGGATCTCGGCATTATCCGCATATTGCTTAGAAAACTCGATTGCGGCATCTTCCCAAGTGGCGATCTTCTTGTGTTCTAGAGAGTAGAACCATTGCTTTGGGATGGTGTCAAGAGATGAAGGAAAGATCCTTAAGAACATCTCAGGTTTGATGCCTTTGATAGACATGTAATCCTTGAAGTCACGGATGTGGTTTAAAGGGTTCTCATGCCCCTTGAATTTAGAGATATCCGTCATGTTGAAGTTGGTTGGCAATTTGGAATTGACGGCCTCATATTTGCGATTATTCTCCCTATAAATGTCATCCCCTTTAAGGTACATCAATTGCTCCTCTAAGTATTGGAGTCTTTTCTCAGCTGCAGTCACACCCATGGAAGAGCTTTCTTCCCTGAAGTCATTCACGAAGTCATCAACAACTTCACTTTCCCAAGGGGGAATCCTCGTTTCTACGGCGTAGATCCGGCCTTCGATGGTGTCAAGGCGATCATACACTTGGTCTTGGGTAACTTGGATTTGAGCTAGTGCGGCTAGGATTCGATCATTACCATCTTGAAGTTGATTGGAGTTCGCGTCACTTGTTTCAAGCATCTTGGAAACTGGATAAGAGATCGACGAAGAATCAAAACATGATCGACCATCCTAACACACTTACTAAAAGAAGAAATGTTTTGACTTGTGAAGTGGGTGTGTGCCACTTGTGTCGAGTGAGTTTTGATGAAAAGACAAAGGTTTGAAAATGTGTATCCTAGTCAACTATAGTGTAGTTATAGGAGTGGACTCGAAGTGAGGTTTTGAAATGGGCTTGGGCCCGAATTTTGACTCGACAAACAGACAGAGTTTCGACTCGGTTTTGCGCTTAATCATGGGCCTCTTCGAAATTTTCATTTAAAAAAGGGATTTTGAGTTTTACAAAAATCGTCATGGTTTTGTTCAAAAATGGTGATAATGTAAGGTACAAACATTTACACAAGCATTATAACGGGATGCCGAGTGCATTTAAAAGGGTTTTGGTTTAAAGGGTGGGTTGCCATACCGAACAATCAAACCCGAAGTCTGTGGAGAGGCTCGTACCGAACAATAGTAAGGCCGATTCCTAGTCCATTTCCTCAAGTAGTGAAGGTCCTTGATACAAACAAGAGTAAGCATCATGGTATAGATGACGTCAATCGCTATCCATCCTTAGGCCCAAATAAGAATTAGAACCGTTTAGACGGGACGATTGGTCGAATGGGTTGGGTTGGGCCTAGGAAGGCCGAATGAAACGATCTAGGAAGACCGAGTTATGAAAACCGACAATTGTCTTGTACAAACTATTCCCTAACCTTGTTCAAGTTTCATCCTTTTGGCTACACGTAAGTGTATTATCCCCAGCAGAGTCGCCAAACTGTGGACAATGGGCCACGGAGGCGCTTGGGAAACAAGTGTTTGCATTTGTGGAGTCGCCACCAATTTTTATGGGAAATTGGAACCGTTCGAATACCTCGTGCCATGTCAAGACACAAAGTAGTGACATGAACACTAAGCAATCGTTACCCTTAGCATTCTATGTCTAGAATGACTCTCGTGGATGCCAATGAACACGGATGTTCACAGAGATCTGGAGTAAGGGGTGAGGATACGTATTAGGAAGCTCTTTTGATCGAACACCTAATCCTGCCCGCCTCGATAGCGGCCTCTACTAATGATTAGGGAAATCGTCTATACTTGATATATCGTCGATTATATGCATGCAATGTAACATCCAAGTTTTAATCCTAGCATGTGAAGATTTAACTAAGTCGGTGAACAATTAATTAGCAAACAATTTAGTCAAAGTAGGATTTAAGGTTTAAATATATGTGAAGCATACAAATGATACAAAATACAATGATAAATACAATAGGAAAATTATGATAATAAAAATTACAATAATTACAATGGATTTAGCGATTTATGTCGAAAATACCTTTAAAACGGATAAATTGAGAAAAAGAATAAAAGAATGAATTAAGGAACAGATGATTAGGCGATAATACGGTTAATAATTAATTATACGTAGACTAATTAAACAGGTCAAGGCAGAACGGAAGTTCAGAGACAGAAATCAACCTGGAACAAAGCGCAAGAGATGCGCCCTTTGGAAGAGGCGCGGCGATTCTTTGCGTCTGTTCCAAGGGTGAGTTCTGGTTGTGATGCCGGAACTGCAAATTGATAATATTAATTGGTGAATTTAATGGTTAATTGCGATATTTACTCGGATGAAAGTGATTTAATGAATTAATTACAGACGAATGAGTCATAAAAGCGATAAAACATGGATGAGACGGAATTAAGATGAATTATTTACATGAATGAAAGATTGATTAGTGACATAGGTGAATTAACTAGGTTGAACATGATGAATTAATGACGAACTAATGACGAATATGCGATGAATATGACGATAGACAGATGAAAATATATCAACGATCGAATTCCAGAAATTCAATATGAACGAATTGAATTCCTACAACCCGGATTGAGTTTAATGATGAAAACCCGCAAATATGAGATTATAAGGGATTTAAGTCGGATTTAACGATGAATTATATACTAATGAACGATAAATGATATCCATGTGAGACGATTATGATTATATGTCAAAGAATTAGCAAAAACAAACAAAGCAAATAAAACGAACGAATTACAGAGGACGAAGGAAGAAGAAAGGAAGCGAGGCTGCGGCGGCCCTCACGAAGAGGCGCAGCAGAGCGCTGCGCTCCTTCAAGAGGCGCGGCGATGCTGCGTCCTTTCTCGGCGGTTATCTTCTGGTAATCCGAAAAAAGGGTTTTAGACGAGGTTTTATAAATCGGTTTTAAGAGATGTTTTCGACATAAACCTTACATTAATGATACAAAAAGTAAAGAACAATAATAAAAGAGAGATTATACACCCTCAGACTTACATGTTTGACGAAACGAGATGAACTAAGTTATCGATTAGTGATGCTCGACTCGAATGTAACGAAAGTGCCCTCGTAAGAGGAAAACGATTAAGATTAATTAAGTTGATTGATGTAGAGTTGGTCAAATTGGTCGGTCATGCAAACGAGGCTGGTACTCAGAAGGATCCGAGCTTACGTGGTCGAATGTTCAAGCACGTAGATGCCAAAAAGTAAGAACGTGGACTTAGAATGCAAAGGGAGAAGAGAAGGGCGGACACTCGCGTGAGAAATATGAGGAGCGAAGGCTCCTATTTATACTAATCACGTGAAGGAATAGGGTTTTCGGAGAAACTTTGGAAGTGAATCTCGAAAAGATATGAAAAAGATACGAAAAATACGCAGAAAAGGACCTGAGAAGAGGCGCAGCAATCACTGCGTCTCTTGGAAGAGGCGCAGTACCTGCTGCGTCTGTTCCCAAGTGGTTTCCTCCTGCGGAAGAAAGATTTCCGTGTTTGGTTTATGGAATAACGGAATAATCTTATTTTCTTTAATACTTTGTATGAATATTACGGGAAATTTTTTACCAAAGAATAAAAGATTGTGAAATATTTATAAAATATGGCATAGAAATATCCAGAACATTCCAGAACATTCTGACTCGGGATTTAACGGTTATCAGAAAATGAAGACAATTTTAGGGCCGGACTCCAAATGTACTCTAATTACTGTCAAAACGACCGTATCGGCGTGTAGATGACAACTAAGAGGTAGACATCAATGTTTGAGCAATCACTTGACGATAAACTTACGAACTGTCACAAATCGTCCGCGTACCAAACATGCGGCCCAATCATCACCGGGTGGTTTGCGGGAGGTGCAGAAATGAGGTATCTACAGCGGGTTTTCGTCATTATAATCAATTCGGTTTTTAGATTTACCCATATTGAATCTCAGGAATTCATCTTTGATATACTTGTATCTGTTATTTACCGTCACCATCATTAATGCATCATTAATAACCTGTTTAGCCTACTTAATTTGATTAGTTTGTTAATTTGTAAATAATCTCATTAATCTTGTAATAATTCGTTCTAATTAGTTCTATCCATGTTTTATCGTTTTTTATGGCCTCATTCACATGTAAATAATATGTTAATCACTTTTATCTGAGTCAATTATTCATAATCGACCATTAAATTCACCAATGAACATTAACGAGATGCAGTTCCGGCTTCACAGCCAGAACTCAACCCAGGAACAGACGCAGCGACTGCTGCGCCTCTTCCAAGGGACGCAGCTCTGTTCTCGGTTGATTTCTGTCCCTGAACTCCCGTTTCTGCCTTGACCTAGTTTTAGTTACGTATTTAATTAACTATTACTCGTATTATCATCCATAATCTGTCCGTTTATTCATTTATTCTTTCTTTTCTAAAACCATCCGTTTTAAATGTATTTTCGACATAAATCAACTAATCCGATGTAATTATTGTAATTTTCTTTATTGTATTTTTATTGTATTTCTTTTATCGTATTGCTTGTATGTTCACATGTAATCAATCTAAATCCCGATTCGACCTAATTGCATGTTAAATTACGTGTTAACAGACTTAGTTAATTCTCACATGCTAGGATTAATTTATTGGATGTTGCATTGCATGCATATAAATCAACAATATATCGAGTATAGACAATTTCCCTAATCATTAGTAGAGGCCGCTATCGAGGCGGGCGGGATTAGGTGTTCGATCAAAAGAGCTTCCTAATACGTACCCTCACCCCTTACTCCAGATCTCTGTGAACATCCGTGTTCATTGGCATCCACGAGAGTCATTCTAGACATAGAATGCTAAGGGTAACGAGTGCTTAGTGTTCATGTCACTACTTTGTGTCTTGACATGGCACAAGGTATTCGAACGGTTTCCAATTTTCCACAATAAATTGGTGGCGACTCCATAAATGCAAATAAACAAAGAGGAAAAGCTTGCATCGCTTTTCGCCCCCGTGGGCCTGCGTCCACAGTTTGGCGACTCCGCTGGGGATAATACACTTACGTGTAGCCAAAAGGGTGAAACTTGAACAAGGTTAGGGAATAGTTTGTACAAGACAATTGTCGGTTTTCATAACTCGGTCTTCCTAGATCGTTTCATTCGGCCTTCCTAGGCCCAACCCAACCCATTCGACCAATCGTCCCGTCTAAACGGTCCTAATTCTTATTTGGGCCTAAGGATGGATAGCGATTGACGTCATCCATACCATGGTACTTACTCTTGTTTGTATCAAGGACTTTCACTACTTGAGAAAATGGACTAGGAATCGGCCTTACTCTTGTTTGGTACGAGCCTCTCCACAGACCTCAGGTTTGATTGTTCGGTATGGCAACCCACCCTTTAAAACTAAAACCCTTCTAAATGCACTCAGCATCCCGTTATAATGCTTGTATAATGTTTGTACCATATGTGTTCACCATTTCTAAACAAAACCATGACGATTTTTGTAAAATCAAAATCCCTTTTAAAATGTAAAAATTTTCGAAACAAAGGCCTAATATTAGCGCAAAACCAATCGAAACTCTGTCCAATTATCGAGTCAAAATTCGGGCCTCAAAACCCAATTCAAAACCTCACTTCGAGTTCACTCCTACAACTACACTAAAGTTGACTAGGACCAACATTTTCAAACTTTGTCATTTCCTCAAAACTCACTTGACACAAGTGGCACACTCCCACTTCACGAGTCAAAACATTTCTTTTTTTTTTTCGAGTAAGTGTGCTAGAATGGTCGATCGTGTTGTGATTCGTCGTCGATCTCTTATCCAGTTTCCAAGATGCCTGAAACAAGCGACGTGAACTACAACCAACTCTAGGATGGTAATGATCAAATCCTAGCCGCACTAGCTCGTCTCCAAGTCACTCAAGACCAAGTGTATGATCGCCTTAACACAATCGAGGGCCGAATATATGCCGTGGAAACGAGGATGCCTCCTCGAGAAAGTGAAGTGGCTGATGAATTTGTGAATAACTTCGGGGACGAAAACCCTCCCATAGGTATGACTACAGCTGAGAAACGACTCCAATACTTGGAAGAACAATTGATGTATCTCAAAGGGGATGACATTTATAGGGAAAATAATCGCAAATATGAAGTCGTGAGTTCCAAGTTGCCAACCAACTTCAACATGACGGATATCCCTAAATTCAAGGGGCATGAAAACCCTTTGAACCATATCCGTGCTTTCAAGGATTACATGTCTATCAAAGGCATTAAACCCGAGATGTTCTTAAGGATCTTTTCTTCATCTCTTGACACCATCCCAAAACAATGGTTCTATTCCCTAGTGCACAAGAAAATTGCTACCTGGGACGATGCCGCAATTGAGTTCGCCAAGCAATATGCGGATAATGCTGAAATCCAAGTCAACATGCGCACTTTAGAGGTTCTTACCCAAAATGACAAAGAAGGTTTCACCGACTTCCTAAGTAGGTGGAGGAAGACTAGTACTCTACTTGTTGAACGTTCAGATGAAGCTACCCTCGTGGAGAAGTTCGTGGACAACCTAAAGCCCATCTATGCAAGTCATTTGAGGTACCAAAACATTAAGACCTTCAAAGACTTAACCATACTAGGAACAAGGATCGAAGATGACATCCGTAAAGGGCTCTTGTCCAAAACGGTAGGTCGTGGATATGAAGGCTCAACAAGTCGTTCTTACGGCTCTACTAGCAAAACTGATGAAGTTAACCTTCTCGAGCCATCTAAGAAGAGTACCCCACCAAGGAAATTCACAAATCTTGGGGACACATATTCTAATGCTCTAAAAAGGTTGATGGAACTGGATAAACTTCAACCCATAGACCCTGCACCCGAACCAGAAAAAAAATCCAAGTTCTGGGATGAGAATTCGTACTGCGAATACCATAGAGGTAAGGGACATGATACAGAGAAATGCTACAAACTGAAAAATGTACTTCAAGACATGATTGAAGACGGTCGCCTACCAATACCGCCTGGAGGTAAGCCTAACAACACTCAGAATTCTCTTGGAACTCTAGTGATTACAAGTGAAGAATCTACCATAAAATGTTCACACCTCATTTCTCCAGTCGAAGATGAAATTCATGCAATAGAGAATGAAGGGAACTACTCTACCATTTCCCCAACCATCACCGATTTCATTGCATGGGCAAAAAGTGTGAATAGGCAAGTCATGGAACTAGAGAGTGCAGTGGCAACCCTACGTGATCCCAACGCAACACTTAAAGAACGTGCACCACTAGTCTTCTCTCAAAACGCTACGATGCAAGAAGTAGTAGCCATGGTTGATGAGTTAGTCGACCAAATTATCCAATTGGAGGCCGAAATCATAAGAATGAGGGAACTCATTACTATCAATGGAATATGGGCCGATGATGATGAAGATGAGTATCTCACTGAACACTACCTAGTCAAAATCAGTGAGCAAATAGTCCAAAATTGTGAAGATTAAGATGTAGACCACCTTACTCGTTCGGGACGCCCATACCAAAACACTTCTCAAAATGGTCCCATAGCGAATGGTCCAACCAATGTGGTCACACCAAATGATAATGATAATGACTCTACCGGCCATTTGCTAAAGCAACTACAGAAGACAAAGGTTGATCTTTCAGCCTGGCAACTAGTGGCAAGCTCATTCCCACATCGCCAAGCTTTACTGCAAGCCTTGGCAAAACAAAATGTGGCACATAACTCCACACCCGATGACGTAGTCAACTTGGTATTCCAAGAATCTCCAAAGCTAAGTAATCCTATTACTTTCTTGGATGAAGATTTGCCACCCTTTGGTGCTAGTCATAACTTGGCTCTTTATATCACTATCATTTGCTTAAAGAAGAATATGCCAATGACTTTGGTAGATGATGGCTCCGCAGTCAATGTCATACCCTTGAAAACGGCATACAAATTGGGCATGAAAGAGTCATATTGGATCCCTACCAACCAAGGTGTTCGCGCATATGATGGTACACGACGAAAGGTAGTAGGACTTGTTAACCTAACCATAGCCACAGGGCCGATTGAGCGAAAGGTTGACTTCCAAATAGTGGACATTGAAGCATCCTTTAACATACTTCTGGGAAGACCTTGGATTCACGCTTCCAAAGCGTTAACATCCACCCTCCACCAGAAAATCAAAATCCCACTAAATGGTAAAGTGGTGACGATCACTTCGTCACCCATCAAGGCAATAATCGAAAAGAAGTCAAATAATCAAGTCCTTGCAGATCCAGTATATGAACTTGGGGGCTTCCATAGCATATACGTCATAGAAAGCGAGTTGGCACCTTTGTACTTCAATCCCTACTCTAATTTAGTGGTCAACCACATGCTCAAATCCCAGGGATACTTCCCAGGAATGCCTTTGAATCCTATCCGAAGAAATACCTTCGCACCCTACAAAGAAGGTAACTCACAAAGAATACCACTTGGACTAGGATACAAACCCACTAAAGAGGAAGTTCTCGAGATGCTCGCTCAAGTTCAAAACCGTAAGAATGTGGGAATCCAAATGCGACCCTACCTCCCTACCCTAAATGGATACTTCGTTAGGGAAGGAAGTCGAGATATCTTTCACAGATTTTCTGAACCTTGGCTAGCCGGAATCGAGATCTTTCATGATTGCTACTTCATTCCTCCAGAAACGGTTCCTACCGTCAAAACTCGCCAAGCACCTTGCTTAGACGAACAAGCTGTTAGTCTACTATTCGGAGAAGATCGATTTGTTAGAGCCGCGCAGGATGAGATCATTACCATGATACTTCAAGACGATCACTTCAACCCTACCGCGTTAACCATAGAAACCAACACCAATCAGCAAAAAGGATGGAGAAAGTCAATCAAGTGGACAAACAATCAAGGAAGACTCTTCAAGCTCACCACTGGAGAAGGAGAAATGTTCAAAGGAGAACCAGAAGACGATGAATTCGAGTCAGAGTCATAGTCGGAGTCAGAGTCGGAGTCTAGAGAAGTTCCTAGAGAGTCTCCTTCTGTCGTCATTCCCACTCCCCTTGTTTCTCCTAGCTTAGTATCAAGTAGTAACAGTTGTTCAAGAAATGTCCCAATGGCTGTCCCTTTACCGCCACTGACTACAGATCAGATGGCTTCTTTGTTTCAAGTTTTCTCAAACTTTAATATGAATAAATCAGGTTCTGCTTACTCTTCGTCTTATCTTGAATGCAATTCTATTTACGATGATACTGAGGATGACCCAGACCCAGACTCAATCGAGATACCTCCCTACATAGCCAAAGAAATACTACAAGAGGGGGAAGGGGGGCCAGTAATAGAAAACACTGAACCCATCAATGTAGGAACCGAACTAGAACCCCAAGAACTTAGGATAGGGACGACCTTGAGCCCTACCGAAAGGGTCAGTTTCAAGACCTCCTACACGAGTTCAAAGACGTTTTTGCTTGGTCCTACAAAGACATGCCAGGGATCGACAGAGACATCGCAGAGCATAGAATCCCAATCAAACCGGGTTTCAAACCCGTGAAACAGAAGCTTCGTCGAATGAGGACAGAATGGGCTCTCAAGATCAAAGAAGAAGTCGATAAACAGTTCAAAGCCGGGTTCATCAAAGTTTCCGAGTACTCAGGCTGGGTAGCTAACATAGTACCCGTACCCAAAAAGGATGGGAGAATCCGTGTTTGTGTTGATTTTAGAGACTTAAACAAAGAAAGTCCTAAGGATGACTTTCCTCTACCATATATCGACATATTGGTGGACAATACAGCAGATCACGCATTACTATCCTTTATACGCAGGATATAACCAGATCAAGATGGCCATAGAAGACATGCATAAGACCGCCTTCGTCACTCAATGGGGAAACTATTGCTACACGGTTATGCCGTTTGGGTTAATTAACGTCGGAGCTACATACCAACGCACCGCAACTACGCTCTTACATGACATGATGCATAAATAAGTTAAGGTATACGTAGATGACATGATTGTCAAGTCCAAGGATAGAGAGGGGCACATTGCGAACCTTCGCAAATTCTTCTCAAGGCTACGAAAGTACAACATGAGGCTCAATCCTCAGAAATGCGCATTCAGAGTAACATCTGGTAAACTTATGGGATACGTTGTTAGCCAACGAGGAATAGAAATAGACACTTCTAAGATCAAAGCTCTAATCGAAATGCCGCAACCTCAAACGGAGAAAGAAGTTAGAGGGTTCCTAGGCAAGGTGCAATATATAAGTCGATTCATATCGAAACTCACCATGATCTGCGAACCTATCTTCAAGAAGTTAAAGAAAACAGATCACACCATGTGGGATGATGACTGTCAGAAGGCTTTCGACCAAATCCAGGAAATACTAGCCAAACCACCAGTGCTCATGCCACCTTAACGAGATCAACCTCTTGGTTTATATCTCACGGTAACCGAAACGGCCATGGGCGCCATGCTAGCTCAAACCGTAGGAAAAGAAGAAAGAGCTATCTACTACCTTAGTAAGAAGTTCTTGGAGTACGAGTGCAAATACACACAACTCGAGAAGACATGCCTCGCTCTTCTATGGGCAACGAAGAAGTTACGCCATTACATGCTTAGCTACTCCGTCAAAATATACTCCAAAATGGATCCTGTCAAATACCTCTTCGAGAAACCCGTTCTCAATAGACGTTTAGCAAGATGGACTTTGATGCTCTCAGAGTTCGATCTCAAGTATGTTCCTCTGAAAGTTATAAAAGGGCGCGCCATTGCCGAATTCTTCGCAGAAAATCCCATTAATGATACACGAACAATAGACACCTGGTCGTTTCCGGATGAGGATATACTCCAAACCGATGTAGACTCCTGGGACCTTTATTTTGATGGAGCATCGAACTTAAGAGGATTTAGAATAGAAGTGTTGCTCATTTCTCCTGAAGGCGAGCATACACCAATCTCTGTCAAACTCGACTTCGATGTGACAAATAACGCTGCAGAATATGAGGCTTGTCTCATTGGATTACAAGCAACAGTAGATTTAGGCATCAAGAATCTTCGAGTGTATGGGGATTCATCTTTGATCATCAACCAAATTACGGGATCTTGGAAAATCCGAAGTGAAAGCTTAGCACCTTATCAAGCCAGAATAGACCAAGTAGCCCAATTCTTCGATCAAGTAACCTACCTACACCTACCTCGAGAGAAGAATCAATTTGCAGATGCTCTTGCAAAACTTGCATCTTTTATTAATATGCCGGATAGCATGGTAGAAATGCCTTTATGCATCGAACGACGGTCAGAGCCAGCTTATGTGCATCAAATCACTGATGAAGAGGAAATCACAGAGGAACCTTGGTTCCAAGCGATCCTAAACTTCAAACTCAATGGCACCTATCCACCGGATATGGACAAGAGGGGACAACGTGCTATTCGCTTACTAGCTTCCCAATACGTCCTCATGCAAGGAGAATTATACAAAAGAACACCTCTTGGTGTAATCCTACACTGTCTTGATCATTCACAGGCACGGAAAGTGATAGAAGAAGTCCATGATGGAGAATGTGGCCCTCACATGAGTGGACCCATGATGGCAAAGAAATCACACGTTTGGGGTATTATTGGACCACAATGGAATCCGATTGCATCAAATATATAAGACATTGCCAAATCTTTGGGAATGTGCAACATGTCCCTCCTTCATTGCTTTACATCATGACATCTCCCTGGCCATTTTCTGCTTGGGGAATTGACATCATCGGCAAGATCACTCCAGCCGGAACAGGAGGTCACTGTTTCATCCTAGTAGCAATTTATTACTTCACCAAGTGGGTAGAAGCGGTTTCCTACACCAGTCTTACAGCCAAGAACGTGGCAAAGTTCATACAAACTAACATCATCTGTCGATACGGTTGCCCACATGAGATCATCAGTGACAATGGATCACATTTCCAAGCTGAGACTGAGCAATTGCTAGCCAAGTACAAAATCAAGCATCACCACTCCTCGCCCTATAGACCACAAACTAATGGCGCGGTAGAGGCGGCAAACAAAAACGTTGTCACAATTCTCAAGAAAATGATTGACAACTATCGAGATTGGCCAATAAAGATACCTTTTGCTTTATGGAGATACTGTACATCTGCTAGGACGCCCACTAGGGCCACCCCTTTCTATTTGACCTACGTCATGGAAGCTGTATAACCAGTCGAGCTAGAAATGCCATCCTTGCGTATCTTACTCGAAAGTCAACTCCCAGAAGCCGATTGGAAGAGGGATAGATATGAAGAACTCATCTTCCTGGATGAACGAATATTGCGTGCATTGCATAATGTGCAAACATATCAGGCACGCATCAAACGAGCCTTCAACAAAAGGGTTAAGCCAAGTAACATCAAAGAAGGAGAATTGGTCCTCAAATCAATTAGAGCTCTTTTACCTGTCGATCCACGAGGAAAATTCAAACCCAATTGGGCCGGGCCATTTCTAGTCAAGTCCATACTTCCAGGGGGTGCGGTTAGGATCACAGACTTAGATGGGAATGAATTTGCCAACCCGACAAACCTCGACCAACTGAAACGTTACTATGCCTAGAATAGGAGCAAAAACGCACCTCGCGTAACCTCACGTGTCGCTCTTGTGGCACGAAATAAACAGCCCCTGGCCAAGATGAAATAAGCTAATGTCATCTTGCTCTTGCATTTTGACAATTTGTCATCCTCATATCATCAAATAAACTGAAATGCATTTTAGGAGTAAGTGAAAGCTCATGCTTATTTTCTAAGTTCATTACAAGCTCTTGCTTAGAACAATTATTCTTTTATATTTACTTGAACTACGCGCAAGGGTTTGATTTCATTTTTTTAATGAATACGTAGGCAATCCTTCATATGATACAACCCATTAATTATTTTAAATGTGAATAGAAGGACATTTGCAAATGCATTTGGAATTCGACAAGAATAATGATAGAAAATCGTAACGGTTTCGTAACCAATCAACCTCTTTTATTTCATTTCTTTTAATAATAATAATATGCCACATAATATTAAAAAAAAAAAAATAGGCTAGGATTCTAAAAACCCCACCTTCTTATTACAATAATAATAATAATAAATAATAATAATAAAGACTTAGGCTATTCTTCCATTTTCCCTTTGTCTTTGTCATTTTTATCATATTTGTTGTCTCGACCTCGAGCCGGACGCTCTTGCGCCACTTCCGACCTAATCACCAACGGTCTCTCTCGTGGTCTAGCCTTACCATTCTTGTCAACCACCATCTCGACGGCAGGAGAATTCTTCGGTTTCTTCGAAGGATGAACAACTCGAAACCCGGCTTCTTCCTCTCCCTTAGTCAGATGCTTCTCTTTCTCCTTTTCTACATCACGAACCTTGTAGTCAACAGGCTCGCATTTCCTCAATGTCTCGCGCTCCTCCGGAGTAGTAGCTTTCCTCCACCGCAGATAGGAATCCGACACCTATAGAGCACTAACAGAAGAGTTCAAGAACCACATATTCCTTTGAGCCCATTTGATGGCCCATTCTCTTCGACTCTCAGTAGTAAGCGCCACTAGCGTCTGGGAGTGTCAAGCTTCGGAATCATCTGCTTCAATCCAACCTGCCTCATCCACCTCTCCGGAAAGATGCATATCATAAACTCCAAGCCAGGTATGCGCACATACCGGGTAGGATCCAAGGATGATACTCCAGTGACAGATTTAAGATGCCACCATGGTACGATCCATCTAATCAAGGGACCATCGTCACTCTTAAATTTGTTTTCCCAATAGTTGCAGACTCGAGTGAAGTCCACCATGTAGAGCCTGATCCTCATCGCGATTGAGCGAGCATGATAAGCAGAAACATTAACTGGGGGCTCGATCAATCGAAGACGCTCCATAAGCCAGACCTACCAAAAGCAGGTATTAAAACAAAAACAAAAAAAACAAAAAAAGAAAAACGAAAAAAAAGAGGTTTTTTTTATTCTTTTACCTGCAAAATAATGGGACTTCCCAGATAAGGAAGGTCACGGTTGGCTTTCTTGTTATCTAACCCCAACAAGATCTCTCCTAGACACAGGCAAGCTGGGCTCCTGCGCATCTCCATTTGCTCAATCAGGCTCAAATAACAAGGATCACCTCTCAAATCCTCATCCACATGCCCTTGAAGGACATATACATGTAGTAGGCAAAACCCAAATGCCCTTCACCTGACAACATAAGAGATAGTGGGATCGGCCCTATTGATGAATCGATCAATGAAGTCCAATATTCGCACTCCCTTTGAGGTCACAAGACGGTCCACCTCAGCTCTTGTCAACCCAAGCAAATCTCTAAACTTGTTCTTATATCCTTGAGAAGTAGAGAGAATATCAGGCAAATGTTCTGGATCCCAACCACCAATCGCAGCAATTTCTTCGGGAAATGGGCAAATGTCGCCTCCGGGGAAGGCAAATACGTGATAATTCGGGTCCCAATAATCAAGACAAGCATCTAGGAACGGTTTGACCACCTTGATCAACTTCAAGCTCAAAAGTGATCCAAAATTATAAGCACCCATGTCGTGTTTCTCCACATTAGAGAACTCATTTGTCCATTCTTTTAGACGAATTTCGAGAGTATTCATGATGTATGCTTATTTTGAGAGCTTTATGTAATAAGACGAAGGAAAGACGGAAGAATTATATGAATAAAACCTCCCTCGACGTCTCTATTTATACTACAAGCTGTTTCCTAACATCCGTCAGGACAGATACACTGGGGAACAGGCGCAGCACTTGCTGCGCCTCTTCAAAGGGACGCAGCTCCTGTTGCGCCTCTTCCTCAGCCTTCTTTCTGTGTTTTTCCGCGTTGGATCTTTCCTAATTCCTCAAATAATAATTTCCTATTCATACGGGTTATATTTTGGTAAATCCGTCAAATTGCCATGTTTCGTGTTTCCTAATTCCATGGGCACGCATTTCGAGGCGATATCGACATTTTCGTCATCTTAGCACGCTTATCCATTTATTTTATTTTGAGGAATCATTTCACTCCCGTTCCACATTACATTTCAAACTTATATGTTTCTATTTTTTCCTTTTTTAGGGGGTAGCCCTCCCTACCGTCCGGTCATTTCCGAGTCGTTGTTTTGTGCTAATTTAGGCCATGTGTACAAATGTATGTTCTATGTGATTTCTGTGTAAATTTCGGCAGCGTGACGGCATAAACCGTCGTCTACCAAACCTGTTCAAAGCTAACCTGCAGGTACAAACAAAGCAACCCAGCAGCAAAGGCACTCAGGCCATCATATATACAACCAAGAGGGGATATGTACACTAAACTGGGGGCTCGAGCCCCAAAACAAAGTCTGAATGTCCAAAATGTGGATTCTAAAAATGTACAAAATGTGCAAAATACAGCCGAAGACAAAAACAAACAACAAGCAAACTACTACTGGTCGCCGCCTAGCTCAACAACTCTCGCCTCGAGAGTTGCAACCTCGGCGTCACGGACCTCGAGCTCCCTCAGCAGACAAGCTGTCTCCTCCCGAGACTGGGCAAGCTCTTGCTCCAGCTCACGCTCCCTCTACAAACGACAAGAATTGGCTCATGTCAATCATTTCAAACAATAAGGAAAGTTAGAAAATTCAAAAATGAAGTAAACGGAAGGTTCATACCTGACGTCCTCGGCCGCCAGCAAGTTCCTCGACGGCAGTAGCTCGCAGCCGGTTGGCTACCCTCCACAAAGCCACGAACCGGGATGGCGCAACCTGCATTTTGAAAGAAGAGATTCTTAACGATTGGACAAACTCAAGCAAATGTGTTCTTACACAAAATTATACAAGTCAGGAGGCTCACCCTCCGAATTAGATGCTGCCACTCGTCTAGACCAGCATCTCTCACCGCCGCATCAAAATCGTGAAGCTTGGAGATCGTTGTCATCCCCGTCGCGCCAGTGTACTCAAGGGTCTCGGGGTACTCTGGGGGCTCGATGCCCGCCGCCTTGACCTCCTACAAAGTCAAATGATTTCCGTTAACCGATGATCATTCATCGTGTTCTCAAAATGATCAAAAGTAAGAGTAAAACACTTACCACGGCCGGCCAGTACGCCAGCCTCCCGTAGAGGAACGCCGAGTAGTCCTCACCGGGAAGAAGGAGGGCGTCACCACCAACGCCTGCCAGGTCAGTCTCCCTCTCAGCCTCAGAAGGCTCCCTGAACATCGTCCGAGGAGGATCGATGGGAACCGTCAAGACATCCCGAGAGCACTGACGAGCCAAACGCTCGCCCAAGTACCACACAGGACCCATCGACGTCCTAAGCAGCAACCGGCTCGAGCTCCTAGGTCGAAGGACCTCAGCCACAAAGGGAGGAGCGACAGCGTAGTCCACCCAAGGCCTGGGTACCCACTAAGAAAATAAAACGAAGGGTCATTCTTATGATCAGTTCTAAAAAGTAAAGAAGAAAGACAAACAACGCAAGGTGAAATACTCACGCCGTCCAACTGAAGAGCGTTCACCTCCCGTCGACAAACGTCGTGAAAGGAACGCCGACTCCTCATACGGCACATCACCCAATCTCTCACAACGGGATAGGCCCTCTCCACCGGCTTCGTCCTCTTGAGCGCGAGGCCCGGAAAGTAGGAGTACACCCACGCCTGTAAAACAAGATAGTCAACAACGATCTTTCGTGATTCGATAGGAAAAGGAAATGATCTTTCATGAAATGAAGTGAAGGTTCATACCTCCAACAACAGTCCAGGGCCGACAGCGGCAGGATAAGTCCCCTTTTCCATCAACTCCGGACGAACCATGGCCCTTATAAAGCGAATGAGTACCGCAAAACCAGCAGTGACTCAGTCCCAATAGCCTAGGTTGCTCAGGTCAGAAAGAAAGGGAAGGAGCTTCATCGATAGCCTCTATCCCTTGTCTCCGAGGTAGATCGAAGACAGGAACCACCAGAGCCACAATCGGACTCTCTGCTCCGCAGTGCAGGGAGGATGAGCCGTCTCCCTCCCCTCGATCACCACCGACGTCGGGGTCTTCCCCGCAAAATAGTCCCGGACGTAAGAACTAGGCACCAATCCGGGCACCGCAGCAGCCTTCGGCATCAAGTTCCAGCCGATCAATCTCCTAGCCTCAGCCGAGTCTACCCTCATGGTTGTCTCCGGCCACTCCACCACCTCAGTCCCACACGACAAACCAGAAATCATGTCGTAATCCTCCAACGTGACCCCCACCTCGCCAAAAGGCATGTGAAATGTGGAGGTCGTGTCCCAAAACCGGTCCAAGAAAGCTCGGACCAGGCTGAGGTTAGCCCGAAGCTTCCTCCTCGTGATATCCCTCCAAGCCTGCACCAAAGCACCGAACGCTCCCCGCTCGATGATGGCTCGCTCCTCAGCCGACAGCCTCTCGTAGCACCCCATCGCCGTCGTGTAGCCCGAGAACGATCTGACGTTCCCGGCCTCCTATTTAGATTCGAAACAAAAGTTATCTTTAGCTTGACTGAAGAAGAAAAGGAATAACAAAAAGAAATGAAAGAAGATGAATGAAGAGTGATGAATTCGATTTACCAAGCTCTTCACCGTCCTGTAGGACAGGTGACCCTCTGCAGCCCAAAGTAGGTGTCTGCTGTCCCAAGTCTCAGCCCACGCAGGTGCTCCCCTCAGCTGGCGACCACCCCGTCCAACATTGGCCCGTCTCGGGGAATCCTCCTCCTCCTCAAGAACCTCCTTCTCAAGGACCTCGTCCTCAGCAGCCGTCACCGCGGCGGTAAAAGCCTGCTCTAACGCCTCCTCAAGCGAACGAGAAGGGTCAATAGCGGTATCCATGTCCATGGGAGCTCTCCCTGACGTAGAAGCCTCATCACCTGCAGAATTAAAGTGAATTAGGCCGCGTCAAATGACGACAAGCCTTGATTAGGGGATTTTCGAGTTTTCGGAGCTCCGAAATCGCTCTTTTCTCGCCATCTTTGGCAATTTTCCCACAAACCCGGCCGCTCATGTGGTAATTTGGGTCAAGTCAAGCCTAAGTTGAAGCCTAGTCATGGGTTCGAGTCGGAATTTCGACAGCATTTCGTTATAACGACGATTATGCCGTAGAAAATGTCCTGAAAAAGCCGTCACAAATCAAAATTCCGAGATGATAGGGAGTTTTCCCATCATACATGGATTCTAAATATCAAGTTTCGTCACATATGGGCAATCCTAAAGCTATTTTCGAAGCGATTTACGGTTTAGCTGTGAGACCGTCTCAATTTCACTCAAATGCTCAAAACTCAACGAAAATTCGAAACAAATACATGGTTATGATCCTTATACTGCAAATTAGCCATTTACAAGGTCAATTTTGCAAGGCAAAATTATTTGGGGAAAAAGCCCTAAATTTTCGACATAATTAGGGTTGAAAACCCTGATTTTGTCAGTCCAATTTGATCAATTATAGAAGATAAATGCAAAAATAATACACGTACCTCGATTAGTCATGGCAAATGCAAGTTTTTGATCAAATTTTGACGAGAAATGGTTGGAATTTGAAAGAGAAATTAGAGAATTTGTATTTCGAAATTATGAAACAAAACCTCTGTTTCATCGGGTTTTTACCCAGGAATGCCACGTCCAGGAAAAGACGCAGCAGGTGTTGCGCCTATTCCAAGGGACGCAGCTCTTGTTGCGCCTCTTCCTTAGTTTCCCTCCATATGAATTTTTCAAAATTCGTTATAAGTTCGTTATTTTGTGGGCCCATCTTTGGTGCGCCTCTTCCTCGATACCATATCACATATTTGGTCCGTTTGACATTTATTCTTCGCCCGGACCTGTATTTCCAAGCCAACTGCAAACCGTCGCCATATTTTAACCAAGACCTTGCTTGTCACAACGAGCGAATATTCTCTGACAGGTGTTTCGGCACACCTTTATTATGTTCCCCCCAGTGAGAGTACACGGACAGACAATCCCTCTCGAAACATGGAGATCAATTTCCGATTATGTTCCCCCAGCGAAAGTTCACCACAGGCAATCGTCCCTCTCGAGACATGGAGATCAACATCGACCCCAAGCTCTTCCGAAGTTTGTTTGAAGCCGACCCAAGCAGATTTCTCCCAGCAGTTCCAGACTACGTCCTGCTGCCTCCTCCCAATATCGCGTTTTGTTTCCCCTGGAGTTTCAAGGAATTTCAGGTATGGTCTCTTCTTATGGCTGGCGAGCCTCCTTGTTGAGGCTGGTGTCCTATACAGTTAGTGCAATGACATATAAATCTCTAAAAGGATCAAAGGGTATACTTTTGTATTTTTATCAGTTGGTCCACGTTTATCAATAACGGTTGGCTTGCTAGATAAGTTTGACGTTATTGTCATACTGATGGCGGTGATCAACTGGTCCCTAAAAGTCACACCTATAGGACACGTTTGAGAGATGTGACGGTATGAAAATACAGTCATGTTGATGCCTAATATGACTAAGCAGTTAGTCGGAGTTATTGACTAATAACTAGTCAAACGCGATGTGAGATAATTATTTAATACGGATTAAATAATAATGGCTAAGACGAATTAAGTGGTTAATTCATAAATTGAATATAAACGATTATATTTAATTGGTGTATATTGAATTAATTATACAATATTGTCTTTGTCGGACAAGTATTAATATTTCGACTAATCCATGTTACTAGTCGATTTTTAATAACCGATAACCGATGACGATTTATAATAAAATCCCGTCATATACATTTTAGCATTTTGAGTCGGACCACGAGTTTAATAAGGAGGAAGTGGAAAGCCCACTCCCTCCCTAAGCAAACCCACGGCCAAACCGAGAGGAACAAAAGGAGAGCTTCTCTCCTTTTGACCTAATTCATTCATTTTGCAAAAAAAATTAGGTTTTGGAGGCATTCTCTCTGAAACCTAGATCTCACATCGAAAACCTCACAAAAACTCTCTCTCAATATTGCAAGGCAATTAGAGAGTACTTTCTAGCACAAGGGGCATAGTCTCAGACGGTCTTGGGTGCAACGATTAGGAGGAAATCTATATTGATTTCTGTTCTTAGGCCGTATTCACAAAGGACCCGAGGTTGATTCTTATACCTTTATCGTTTCTCTTGTATTTTTCGTTTATGACAATATTCACATGTTAAAATTGCGTTATAGTCCTAAATTTTAAGGGTTTTATACGGATATTTCCCTACAAGTGGTATCAGAGCGAGGCCACGTAAATTTTTCATTGTGATTTTCATAAAACGATTTGAAACGATCTTGTTTTGCCTTGAAAACCGTGCCATGTATACACGGTTGTTGTTTAATAAAAAAAAAAAGTGCGGAATTATTTTTTTTTCACGGCTGTTTTTATTTTTTTTTGCATTGGAAGCCGTGCCACACGGCTTACTGCTGATCAGACGATAGTCTCGTTTTGCTTTCGTTTTGTCCTTGCATATTGTTTTTGTAATCGATTTTTCATTGCAATATGTTAAAGTTTTATCAATTGTGGATTCAATTCTATACGGATTAGGTTAAATTGCAATTGGTTTTTGTCAAATCGATTTTGTTTGGCCTGATATTGCTCACGGCATGAGCCTTTGAAAATAAAAAAAAAAAATTTTGGGCAGCACTCGGTTAGGCCGTGAGAAAAAGAAAAAAAAAATTTATGTTTTTTTGTTTTTTTGCTCTCGGCAATTGCAGCTAACATAAAAAAAAAAAATTTTTTTCGGTATTTTTGGCCATAACATGTACATTATACGGATGTTGTACACTCGCTTGATAGTGAAACAGTTCACTCACGTACCATTTAGTTATTTTAAAGCAATTTAAAGTAACGGATTATCATGAATTAAAATTAAGTTGATAGAAGCGGTTTTGTCACATAATTTTAATCGTTAAAAGGTGGTTTGGATAAATTTAACATAATTACGGAATTATGTCACGAATAAATTTTGTTTTTAGTTGATGCATTTTTATTTATTTATCGTTACTTTTGAATGCCATGAATATCTTTTTTACGTATTTAATTTTACAAACGGTTGTAACTTAGTGTGGCCTTAGTAGAACGTGTTACCGTAATGATGGAACACGGTCTTGGTTGTATTTTGAGATCTAGCATCTCCGTTTTGATTTTTCCTTGTAATTACAGTTTTAATTTAGAATGTAAATAGGTTTATATTTTGTAAATTTTAAATTGTAATTTTGAGAAGACCAAAGATGGAGATCGGATGCTCACTCCCGCTGCATGGACAAAGATGGAACATCAAGACAAGCTTCTCGGGTCCAACGGTGGATTCCAAAGTTGTATTATGTTCTTTTTACTAGGATAGGCCACACTAGGATTTTTATTTACGTATTGCTTTTTTATTTATGTTTTCATCGTAACGATAGTTTGCATCATATTCCGCCTAAAACCAAACCACCTAATAATTGCATGAAAACTGACTCATATAGAGGTCACGCGTTAGTTTTCCTTGATATACAGATATCACACGTTTTTTACTTAAGCCATCACCTAAGTTAATTCATTCACGTAATGCTAGTTTTTCGTTCACTTAAAATGAATTAAAACTAAGTTGATGGGATCTTCCTCGTATAACCAAAATTGAGAATAGTCTTTATAGGTCAAACTCCAATGAATCCCTTCTTCGTCGATAGGCATAATATGACCCCTTCTACGTCGGGTAAGTTGGAACTGATTGACCTATTTTATCTCAACACTATGGTCACTCGTACGATCCTGTGATTATGGTGGACTATAGATAGGATTTACGGAAATCTATCGACCAAGAGTTCTAACGGTAGAACTAGCTAAACAGTTGGCTTATCAATTTACGGAAATTGAGTCTTGGGATCACTTGTATTATTCTTGAGGGAGATCAATTATGCAAGTGCAATGAGTCTACATGTTAAAATGAATTTTAATAGACTTAAATCACCTCGATGAGTTGCTTATTTCGTTTTGTTTTTCCTTTCTTTTTCAGTGTAGATCACGATCACTTAAACTGATAATAACAAAATGGCTGGCCGTGCTGACGACCCAATGCCAAGTGCCATATTGGACCGTGAGTCCTGGCTTCGGATCTTCATGAATCAGATGAATCAGTCTACTCGACTGAAGAATGATGGATCAAACTTCGCGGAATGGGAGGCGGCATTACGGAATGCTGCCATTGCTGACGGGAAGCTCAAATATCTGGTTGAGCCCATCCCATCAAACCCAGGCCCCACAGCTGGAGCTAACGAGATCGTCACGTATAGCGATTTCGTCATGGAAACGGGTGCGATTAAAAACGTACTCATTTTTGCAATGGAATCCAATTTGCAGAAACGCTTCATAGCCCAAGGTGCAAACAAGATTTTCACCACGCTCACTAAGGAATTCTCCAAAGCACCGAGAATCGTGACCTATGAGCATACCTGTCGCTTCTTTGAGGCGAAACTCCAGAAGGGCCAACCGGTTAGCCCACACATTCTCAGCATGATTGAGAATGTCGAGAAACTGGAGGCGCTTGATTGTAAAATCAGCGAGAACATTGTGATTGACCGCATGCTTCATTCACTCCACGATGGTTTTGCGCTCTTTAGAGCCAATTACTATATGAATGATTTGAAGAAAAGTCCTCACGCACTACACTCCCTTCTCGTACAGACCGAGAAGGACATGAAGTTTAGTGGGAGCCTGAAAAAGGATGTTCTCGTTGTGTCAAACAAGGGCAAGGGTAAGGGCAAAGCTCAGGCAGACCTAGCAGTAGGTAAACCGAAGTTTAAGAAGTCGGGATCAGGTAAGAGTGGGCCTGGTGAGTCGAGCACCTCATCAGGCGCGACAAAGAGCAAGACTGGTAACATGGAATGCCATCATTGCCACAAGACTGGGCATTGGAGGCGTACATGTCCTGTATACCATGAGGACATAAATGCAGGTCACGTTAATCCTGTTGGTATGTCTTCTTCTTCTTCTTCTTTTATTCATATGATTGAGATTAACCACGCAAGTTACGGAACTTAGGTACTAGATACTGGTTGTGGTTCTCATCTGTGTAATCATGTGCAGGGCCTCCGAAACATCGAACCCCTCGTAAAGGGTGAGGTGGACCTGCGTGTCGGGAATGGAGCGCGAGTGGCTGCCGTCTCGAGGGGAACATATGTGATCCAGCTTCCTAGCGGATTTGAGTTATTTTTATATAACTGCTATTATGTACCCAGTCTTTCTAAAAACATTATTTCAGTTTCTGCACTTGACAAACTTGGTTTTTCATTTGTAATAGAGAATAATAGTTGCATTTTCTCATTACACGATATGATTTATGGCAAGGCAGTCTCCATGAACGGAATTTATGTTTTAGATCAGACCACCGAAATATTGCACGTAATGAATAAGAAGTTAAAGGTTGGTGACAAAGATCAAACATATCTATGGCACTGCCGTATGGGACACATTAATGAGAAATGCGTTAAATAGCTCATACAGAATGGAGCTATCTCGGCCTTTGATTTTCAATCATTTGGCACGTGTGAATCATGTCTCATTGGCAAGATGACTCGAATTTCCTTCAAAGGTGTTGGAATGAATGCGCTGGCGACCTATTAGGACTCATACATACGGATGTGTGTGGACCTATGTCAATCATCGCACGAGAAGGCTATAGGTATTTCATCACTTTCACGGACGATTTAAGTAGATATGGCTATGTCTACTTAATGAAGCACAAAAGTGAATCCTTTGAGAAATTCAAAGAATACCAGAATCGGGTACAGAACCAACTGGGTAGAAATATTAAAACACTACGATCAGACCGTGGTGGCGAGTATCTTTCTCACGAGTTTGATCAACACCTTAAGGACTGTGGGATTGCCTTACAGTTAACTCCACCTGGAACACCTCAGTTGAATGGTGTGTCCGAACGGAGAAATCGAACACTACTTGATATGGTTCGATCCATGATGAGTCACACCGTGTTGCCTGACTCATTGTGGGGTTATGCTCTTCTGTCAGCTGCTCTAATACTTAACCGAAGTCCGTCTAAAGCTGTTGACAAGACTCCATATGAACTATGGAAGGGAACGGTCCCTAACTTGTCCTTTATACGGGTTTGGGGCTGCGAGGCTTATGTCAAGTGGAGACACGAGGATAAGCTCGGCCCGCGATCGGTCAAGACATACTTTATAGGTTATCCTAAAGGAACACTTGGTCATTACTTTTATTCGCCAACCGAACAACGTGTATTTGTTGCGGCTAGTGCGACATTCTTAGAGAAGGAATTTCTCGAGAATGCAAAGAGTAATAGAACCTTCGAGCTGTCGGAGATTCCAGAACCAAATGCCGAGCAACCATTGGAGGAACCAGTTCCTTCAATCCCGGCTGCGGTTAATATTCCTGAGGAACCTAGGAGGTCGGGAAGAGTCTCTATTCCTCCGGACAGATACATTGGTATGGTCGAGGAACATGACATAGATGACATTCTACTCTTAACGAGTAGTGAACCCGCAACCTATAAAGGTGTCATGACTAGTTCCGACTCAAAGCTATGGCTTGAGGCCATGCAATCCGAGATGGACTCCATGTATGAGAACAACGTATGGGATCTTGTTGACTTACCTGCTAAGGTTCGTCCCCTTCAATGCAAATGGCTTTACAAGATAAAGCATTTTGTGGAAGGTCAACAAGATATCTATAAAGCACGACTAGTTGCTAAAGGTTTCACCCAAGTGCCAGGTTTGCACTACGATGAAATTTTTGCACCCGTAGTCATCTTTGCGTTCCATTCGGATTATCTTAGTGATTGCCGCTTTTCATGACTATGAAATTTGGCAGATGGATGTGAAAACCGCCTTCTTAAACGGTTTTTTGGAGGAAGAGTTGTACATGGTACAACCCGAAGGTTTCATCGATCCAGAACATCCTAAGAAAGTGTGCAAGCTTAAGCGTTCCATTTATGGACTTAAGCAAGCTTCTCGGAGTTGGAATCATCGTTTCGACCAAGTGATAAAAGAAAATGGATTTACTCGATCGGTCGAGGAACCATGTCTATATATCAAGTCGAGTGGGAGCAAGATTGTCTTCCTAATATTGTATGTTGATGACATACTCATGATTGGGAATGACATACCTCTCTTAACTTCGGTAAAAGTATGGTTGAAGAACCATTTCCGGATGAAAGATCTGGGTGAGGCACAAAGAATTTTGGGCATCCGTATCTATCGAGATAGATCACGTCGGATATTATCTCTCGGTCGGAGTCTTACATAGACAAGATCCTAGAGAGATTCAAAGCATGACTAACTCCAAAAAGGGGTTTCTTCCTATGGCTCCGGGGGTGCATTTGAGCAAGTCTCGGGCACCGAGACACCGGAAGAGAAAGAGCGCATGACCCGGATTCCTTATGCTTCGGCTATAGG
The DNA here is from genome assembly GCF_048544455.1 of Silene latifolia. NCBI lineage: Eukaryota > Viridiplantae > Streptophyta > Magnoliopsida > Caryophyllales > Caryophyllaceae > Silene > Silene latifolia. The sequence goes on from NC_133528.1 coordinate 28,599,402, forward strand.
ATCAATCATGTATGCCATGATATGCACACGTCCGGACGTGGCATATGCATTGAGTATGACAAGTCGATTCCAACAACATCCAGGTGAATCACATTGGATGGCTGTCAAGAACATTCTTAAGTACCTACGGAGGACTAAAGATTGGGCATTGACTTATGGAGGCGAACAAAAGCTATGCGCAACCGATTCTGCAGATGCTAGCTTCCAAACGGATCGAGATGACTCGAAATCTCGGTCTGGATTCGTTTTTACTCTTAATGGCGCTGCAGTCAGCCGGAAGAGTTCCAAACAAAGTGTTACAAAGAGATTCTACGACGAGTCCGAGTACTATGCCGCGTCGAAGGCCGCAAAGGAAGCGATATGGATGCGTCGGTTCTTACAAGGACTATCTGTAGTGCCTAGTTCGAATGACCCGATCACCATCTATTGCGACAATAGAGGTGCCATCTTCCAAGCTAAGGAGCCTAAGTCTAGCAACAAGTCTAGACATGTACAACGGAAAGCTCATCTAATCCGAGATTACGTGGAGCAAAAGGAGGTAGTGATAGAAAAGATTGCTACAGATGATAATATAGCAGATCCTCTCACTAAACCATTACGACAAGATAAGCATGAAGGGCATGTTAATTCCATGGGAATTAAACGTGTTCCTGAGTTGTAGTACTCTTTTATGGATTAGATTCATTCTCTTTTGTACTCTATACGACATCATCGTTTTGATATTTATATATTTTGTTTTTCATGTGGATTTGTACGACAATTTTGAACACCACAAAGTGAACTGAACAAACATCATATTTTTGGTCCTTAATTGCCCACGTGAGCTGATAACTCTGGCAATTATTTTGTGACGTTGGTTGATGGTAGGTTCAACGAGCCATAAGTCAAATGGTTGACAGACCAATCACAGAGGCGAGTTATACGGATATCTCGTAGGACACTATTGTGACAACAACGTGGAGTCCTAAATGTTTTATAACATTCGGTGCCAGGTCGTGGATAGGACCTCCATGGTGATCCTAAGAGTCGATTCTTTTGACTATCGACTGTCTCTTGAGACTAAGGCAGATTTTGGGTGACTTTGGTTTCTTTCTCACGGTCATCCGTAACAGGGGGCCAAGTAGATTGTTTCTGGGTCATTTCATGCTGTGCTTAGATCGGCAGGAGTCGAGTTGAAGGAAATATTCAGCCTTTATCAGGTACTCGATATTTCTCAGGGCCACTCGAGGAGCTGTAACTGAAATGCATGGTCATGCTCGAATGCGGATTCGTTTTCTCAGTTAAGTTACTCTCTAGTCGGGGAAACCACTCTTGATACAGATCGATTGTAAAATACGACCTTTGCGGATTAGGATCTGCAAATTGTTTTACATTGAGTGGGAGAAATTTTAAATGAATATGAGAATCGGTTATCGCACATACACTTGTACGGACAAGTGGGAGTTTGTTGGAGCCGGTGTCCTCCAGTTAGTGCGGATAACGTTATTGCACGTACACTTGTACGGACAAGTGGGAGCTTGTTGGGGCTGGTGTCCTATACAGTTAGTGCAATGACATATAAATCTCGAAAAGGATCAAAGGGTATACTTTTGTATTTTTATTAGTTGGTTCACGTTTATCAATAACGGTTGGCTTGCTAGATAAGTTTGACGTTATTGTCATACTGATGGCGGTGATCAACTGGTCCCTAAAAGTCACACCTATAGGACACGTTTGAGAGATGTGACGGTATGAAAATACAGTCATGTTGATGCCTAATATGACTAAGCAGTTAGTCGGAGTTATTGACTAATAACTAGTCAAACGCGATGTGAGATAATTATTTAATACGGATTAAATAATAATGGCTAAGACGAATTAAGTGGTTAATTCGTAAATTGAATATAAACGATTATATTTAATTGGTGTATATTGAATTAATTATACAATATTGTCTTTGTCGGACAAGTATTAATATTTCGACTAATCCATGTTACTAGTCGATTTTTAATAACCGATAACCGATGACGATTTATAATAAAATCCCGTCATATACATTTTAGCATTTTGAGTCGGACCACGAGTTTAATAAGGAGGAAGTGGAAAGCCCACTCCCTCCCTAAGCAAACCCACGGCCAAACCGAGAGGAACAAAAGGAGAGCTTCTCTCCTTTTGACCTAATTCATTCATTTTGCAAAAAAAATTAGGTTTTGGAGGCATTCTCTCTGAAACCTAGATCTCACATCGAAAACCTCACAAAAACTCTCTCTCAATATTGCAAGGCAATTAGAGAGTACTTTCTAGCACAAGGGGCATAGTCTCAGACGGTCTTGGGTGCAACGATTAGGAGGAAATCTATATTGATTTCTGTTCTTAGGCCGTATTCACAAAGGACCCGAGGTTGATTCTTATACCTTTATCGTTTCTCTTGTATTTTTCGTTTATGACAATATTCACATGTTAAAATTGCGTTATAGTCCTAAATTTTAAGGGTTTTATACGGATATTTCCCTACACTCCTTACGTAGTCTAATGGACATTAAACGACCCTCCCCGCTAGTCGACATACTCTAAAATGTTCCCGACGACAGGTCATTGGCTCAGACCTCTTGAGCCGCCTCGCGTCGCCATAGTCGTCAGGTTGTAATCTTCGATTGACCTGATGGCTATACTTTGACTTTCACCTTGTCCAAGCCTCAGTCAAAGTGGGGGCTCTGTAGATACCTCATTTCTGCACCTCCCACAAACCACCCGGTGATGATTGGGCCGCATGTTTGGTATACGGAACGATTTATGACAGTTCGTAAGTTTATCGTCAAGTGATCGCTCAAACACTTGTGTCTACCTCTTAATTGTCATCTACGTGACGATACGGTCGTTTTGGCAGTAATTAGAGTACATTTGGAGTCCGGGTAAAAAACCGTCTTCATTTTCTAATAACCGAGTCAGAATGTTCTGGAATGTTCCGGATATTTCTATTCCATATTTTCCAATCTTTTGATCTTTGGTAAAATATCTCCCGTAATATTCACACAAAATATTAAGGAAACGAGATTAATCCGCTATTCCATAATAGAAACGCGGAAATCTTTCTTCCGCAGGAGGAAACCACTGAGGAAAGGACGCAGCAGGTGCTGCGCCTCTTCCAAGGGATGCAGTGCCTGCTGCGCCTCTTCCTCAGTCCTTTTCTGCGTATTTTTCGTATCTTTTCGATATTCACTTTCAAAGTTTCTCCGAAAACCCTACTTGATTAGTATAAATAGAGACCTTCGGTCCTCATATTTCTCACGCGAGTGTCCGCCCTTCTCTTCTCCATTTGCATTCTAGACCACGTTCTTACTTTTTGGCGTCTACGTGCTTGAACTTTCGACCACGTAAGCTCAGATCTTTCTGAGTACCAGCCTCGTTTTGCATGACCGACCAATTTGACCAACTCCACATCAATCAACTTTAATCAATCTTGTTCGTTTTCCTCCTAGAGGGCACTTTCGTCGTACATTCGAGTCGAGTATCACTAAACGTTAACTTAGTTCATATCGTTTCGTCAAACATGTAAGTCTGAGGGTGTAAATCCTTCTTTTGTTTATTGTTCTTTATTATCGTAATTAATATTGTAAGATTTATGTCGAAAATATGCTTAAAACCGATTTGTGAAACCTTGTTTAAAAACCCTTTTTACGGATTATCAGAAGACAATCGTCGAGAAAGGACGCAGCAACTGCTGCGCCTCTTCGAAGGGACGCAGTACCTGCTGCGCCTCTTCGTGAGGCTGCCGCAGTTCCTGCTTCCTTTCTTCTTCCTTCGTCCTTTGATAATTCGATTGTTTTGTTTCGTTTTCAATTGTTCATTGTTTCGTTAACATAACAATTTAAGTATGATAATTTTGACCTGTAATTCATTATTCTTCATAATTAATTCGTCTTTCAAAATCCCGAATTAAATCCCTTATAATTCATATTTGCGGGTTTTCGTCATTAAAATCAATTCGGTTTTTAGAGATTCGATTTACCCATATTGAATCTCTGGAATTCATCTTTGATATACTTGTATCTGTTATTTACCGTCACCATCATTAATTCATCATTAATAACCTGTTTAGCCTACTTAATTTGATTAGTTTGTTAATTTGTAAATAATCTCATTAATCTTGTAATAATTCGTTCTAATTAGTTCTATCCATGTTTTATCGTATTTATGGCCTCATTCACATGTAAATAATATGTTAATCACTTTCATCCGAGTCAATTATTCATAATCGACCATTAAATTCACCAATGAACATTAACGAGATGCAGTTCCGGCTTCACAGCCAGAACCCAACCCAGGAACAGACGCAGCGACTGCTGCGCCTCTTCCAAGGGACGCAGCTCTGCTGCGCCTGTTCTCGGTTGATTTCTGTCCCTGAACTCCCGTTTCTGCCTTGACCTAGTTTTAATTACGTATTTAATTAACTATTACTCGTATTATCATCCATAATCTGTTCGTTTATTCGTTTATTCTTTCTTTTCTAAAACCATCCATTTTAAATGTATTTTCGACATAAATCAACTAATCCGATGTAATTATTGTAATTTTCTTTATTGTATTTTTATTGTATTTCTTTTATCGTATTGTTTGTATGTTCACATGTAATCAATCTAAATCCCGATTCGACCTAATTGCATGTTAAATTACGTGTTAACCGACTTAGTTAATTCTCACATGCTAGGATTAATTTATTGGATGTTGCATTGCATGCATATAAATCGACAATATATCGAGTATAGACAATTTCCCTTATCATTAGTAGAGGCCGCTATCGAGGCGGGCGGGATTAGTTGTTCGATCAAAAGAGCTTCCTAATACATACTCTCACCCCTTACTCCAGATCTCTGTGAACATCCGTGTTCATTGGCATCCACGAGAGTCATTCTAGACATAGAATGCTAAGGGTAACGAGTGCTTAGTGTTCATGTCACTACTTTGTGTCTTGACATGACACGAGGTATTCGAACGGTTTCCAATTTTGCACAATAAATTGGCGGCGACTCCACAAATGCAAATAAACAAAGAGGAAAAGCTTGCTTCGCTTTTCGCCCCCGTGGGCCTGCGTCCACAGAAAGGAATAGCTGATATAAGGCAACGGAACGTAAGTCTTAAGATGACAATGTTCCTAAGGAATTGAATTGTCACCCAGTGCATACAGTTACCTGCTACAGCCGTATCGAGTTGCTCTCGGCATTGGACTCTCCACGGTGGTTTGTAACGGATAACTGCACACAAACCTCTATTCGAATCCGTGTTCGTCCTCGCGAAATGTCATAAAAGATGCCCTTCACATGCCTAGGATCTCATGAACGCTCTAGAGGTCCTAAAGCCTAAGAACCTCATAGGGGGTAGGGCATTTCCCCTCACATTCACATAGGTAAGTCCATTAGGTTTGACTGTCACAAACCATCCTTAAACAAGGACTATGGACTTATTAAGCGCTTAGCTCAACCTTCCTCACATGACAGAATTAGCTCAATATATAGAAAAAAATACTACATCACTTTTATTAAAGATAGGAATGGTAGTAGTATTCTAGCATGAGATCCTCGTGACTCCGTTTGACCCATTGAACTTGGTAAATCAAAGTGGGGGAGCCCCGTCACGATTCACTCCCATTAGGCTTTAAACCCATTCCTTGTGCTGACTCCATCACTAACTACTACCATGGCCACTGGTAAAAGATCTCATTATCCTGTCTCTATGTGCACGAAATTCTCCCGTGGTACCACATTATTTTACAGCGCTTTATACTTGTCATTTGCTACCTCAACGTAGTCTTACCCATATTTTTTTGTAGGGATCCACTTCCCCCATAACGAAATTCAACCGAAAGGCCTCCTCGCCATCGGCTAGCTGTCCTGACAAATTTTAATACTTTAAATTAAATGTCATTGTACAAACATGTACAATTATACTACTATAACAATAATAGTAACCTATTATTATCACCATTCAAACACTTTCATAAAAGTTTAGATATATCAAGAGCATATGCCATTATGCCGAAAACAATATGCTATATCCCAAAATTGTCACAACATATATTTGAGACTCTTTTCACATTTCTCTAGGGTTTTTTCAAACATTTACGAGGAAACTTTCACACATGATCATGGTTTTCATTCAACAATTTTCATTGTCTCAACTTATATGAATACATGTCGTTAATAATAAAGCGTTAAAGACAACCATCATATACACATATGCACAAGTCCACTAAGAATGACCGAGTTGTGATTTACCAATGAGATTAACTCATGTTAAAGATGACCACAAAAAAAAAATAAGTGAGAAAAAAAAATACTCATTTTACGGACAATATCCAATAATGTCACAAAAAAATAAAGGGTAATCTCACTTTACTTGGGATAACTCAATCAACACCCCTACAAACCAATCAATCAGAAGCCAAACATTTTTATCTGAGTTCCTTTTACTATTAACACTCACATGCTTGTATTGCATATCACTATCGTTTGACAAAGTAAATGCACTACAACTAATCAAACTATACATTCATGTGCGTATGAATATATTCATTAATCGCAACAAACGAAATTTCCGTTGTCTAATTTAGAGTAACAGTGCAAGACCATACATAGCAAGACATGCACATTGATCTTAAAACACCACACATTCTCAATCTTTCACATAAATGAGACATTATTTACTGCAAAAGAACGACTTTTACCTCTTCTTGATTCAGTATCAGCATTTAACCCGATAAAAATAATTACTTGAACACATGTATTACCAGACAACCATTCACGACTAATCGGAAAAACAAGTTTATACAATCTCAACGTCAAAAGGTTCATATCTATCAATCAATCTTAACACTGAAACTCAGTTGTCTTACAACAAAGATAAGGAGAGTGTTACCTTCACTAGACACCCCCACAGTCCACGACTTACTCAAAGCCTTAACCATACATACACTTGAGAACAAATCAATTAACGATTCTCACGACTATGAACCAAATTAGTCTAAGCACGAAATACTTTAACTTATGATTTCAAGTCAGACACCAAGCCATACAAGAGATCAATTTAAGAGATTAAGCCAATCATGTATAGAACATATGAACAATCAAAATAATTAAATTGCTAGTCAACGTCTCATTTACTGAAGTCAAGTCAAATGAACAATTGCCAAAAAATACAAACTTGTAAAACAGTGTCTTCACGCAATCATGAATTTAAGAAGGAACAAGAGCAAATTGACAAAATTAGCGAATAAGTACGTATATGATTTATGTGAATATATTCATGTTACAATTTTCCTCCATGATGACCAAGAACAATAAAACATTAGGGTATTTACATTGTACATAATGCGACCATTAAGAAAACAATGCTAACATTGCCTTAACAATTTTGGTTACACTATCACCAATCGCAACGATAAAAAAAAAGAAATAAAAAAAATTCAACTTTAGAATGTTATACGTGAGATATCGATTGTCAATAGAATAAGAATGTATTTCACAAACGAATCAATAAAACATAGAAATAATATAATGGTAAACATGTTAATGTAAATATTACAAGTGTATATATATGTAAAATAGAAAAGGAAGAGCTTATCTGTATAAGAGATGGACAGAAAAGAGATTAGTCGTGGCGTGATAAAATCACTGCCCTTAAGTTGAATTTGCCTCGCTCGATACACACGGCCTCTTAGCAACCAACTTCCCAGGGTTACACGACTTCCGAGTCTAAGGTGTACGACAAAGACTCAGATTGAGAATAACTAATAGAACATTGCCAAAATCAGCTATGAGTGAAACATATTAAAGAAGGAGTAGATTGAGAAAGAGTAGATGAGAGAATGTGTTGTGTATAGAAATGTCATAAACATAGAGTATTTATAGGAATGATAAGAATAATCTAGAATTGTATTTATGATTTGTCTTGTAAATCATTCTTAGAAAATTGCACAATTTGTATAGAAAAATACAATAATCAGTTTTAGAAGACTGAGCAATCCGTATGGAAAAACCGCGACAATCAGTATAGAAGACCAAACCATCAAACTTGAAAATTGTGCAAAAACCACATAGAATTTACTTCCAAAAATTCCAATTCTATCAATGTGGATAATAAAAGCTTCTTTTGAAGCAATACTTCCAACAAGTTAACCCAGATAAAGAAGGGATGACATCGACTATACCAACCACTCCCGATGTTAGTGAACCAAAGAAGTGTGCCAACTCTAGAAATGTCTCAATCCCGGAATTTAATTCATACTCCAAGTTGCCAAACGTGCCATAAGGCAGACTTGCACGAGTATTTGTGCTTTCGGGCCAAAACGAGTGAGCAGGACAATCTGTCAACGGTAACACTCCATTTTCATGGCGGGAATAGTGAAACCTTGAACAACCGTGGAGTCATCTGTACTAATCACTTTACCTTGCAATTTTCAATCCTAACCCTTAAATACCCAATTTTCTTTATGATTTAATTTTTTAGGGTTAAGCTTTCTGTATCAGCTTTACCAACGGAATTTCTCGAAATTTTAATCAGGCACGTCTAACCACTTCTTTATCTAATCATTTGTTTATTCTTGCGATTTTGTCACTCTTTTCCATATATTTCATCTTCATGACTGATTATTATTGTTATTATTATCGTTATTGTTGTCATTTTGTTTATCTGCTTTGGATTTTGTTGATGTTCTTATTATATTGAATGAATTTCCCCTAAATTATGGATTGCCAACTCATTGCTTGCATAATGCATCTGTAACTATTACCAGAATATTTAACTATTTCACCGTATGGTGGCCTTATAATGCTTGTGCACTCGCATATTGTTAGTATTCAATGAGGTGCATAAGGTATTATAAGGTTGTTGTACGCCGTATAACATTCTCACAGATAGGTTTACGATTGTATCCGCAGTAGTTTAATTGTTCGTCAATTATTTTATATGAAATACTACTCCTAATCATAATTAAACCTGGTCTAGAGTGTGATGTCCAACAACTTCACCAGCTAAGGTAGCTGATTTCTGTTGGAGTTTGTTTTATATTTTTTCTATCTTAAGCGCCCATATAATAAAACTTATTCAAAGTATTAAGGGTCATGCTACCAAACGTAGCGACCCATAGGGTAAATTCCACAATTAGGGTTGAAATCTCATTGTAAGGAATTTGGTCAAAATTACATGTGGAAAGGACCGAGTTCTTCAGGAGAGGGGCGGAGTTAATTAAGGAACAATGGTGAGAAATTTCACCTAAAATCCCAAAATATTGCTAAATAAAATGGAAGTGTCAGCCTTAATTGTGTAAAGGGAAAGTGGGTGTTCTCGGGCCTTTAGGATTATGAATGAGTTAATGAATGGTTCCAGGCTTATCGGTGTTTGCTCTTGTGTTCATTTTTTTTTAAATAGCTTCGCTACTCCAACATCTAAATCTTGGTTTTGTCGAGAGAGAAAGTTCAGTTAAGTATATAATAGGCGATAATGTGGGGGCAGAGTTATCTCTAATAATACACATCCATTTAATTGTGCTCTAAGCTCTAGCACAATCATGCAAGTATGTGAGAAATGTGGGATAGATTGTGCTCTAATAATACATACATCTTCTGTTAATCTTTTCCCAATGTAATGATATAGGTTCCCTCACTTTCAGAAATACTTATTTTTATCAAATCAAAGGTCAAACCCGCAGTTTCAAACTCAGTGTCATATATAAAAAGATGGAGTGGATAGTAATTAAGCTACAGTTGTTAATTGAACAATTTACGAGTCGTGGAAAGAACAATACCTTTTTTTCTACCTTCTCCTTAACAAAACAATAAATTAGTTAGGGTACTAAGTTTTCTTACATGGATGTCATTGCCATTGCTAGTCAGATATATTCGTATTATTATATTGATTTGTGAGTGGAAAAGGTTAAAGAATGTTGGTAGTAATGCAGTATTGCTCGTAACAACTTAGTAGCAATAGCTTTATTTGTTTTTTTTTTCCCGTAGTTTATCTTGCACTGAGAATATAGTTATTCTGTACGAAGATATTATCAGATTGATAACTAGTTTTTAGCCTTCTCGGTGTGATGTGCAACAATTTTGCCGCTTAAGTTAGCTGAGTAGTCGTTCTGTATCTGTTTGCCTCAAGTATCCATATAATTAATTTTATCAAATATCTTATTGTGCTCTTGGCTCTTGCATGTGCTTTTAGCTAATTCAATATTGTGATATTAATGTCGGATAAACGCTGTGTAGACAATGTGTAGTACATGTTGCAAGTTGGAACAGGAATAAACTTCAGAAAACAAAGTCTCTACTCTCCTGAGTATAAATTCTGTGGCGTTTCTTAGTTACCTGATAAGATGTATTAATAACATAAATTATCCTTCCTCCTAATTCTGATTCCGTCATTGTATACATCACATTGATTACAATATGATTTAGTTGTTACAGTCATTGTATATTATATATATATATATATACACAACACATATAGAGAGAGATTGTATTATGATCTTTCATAGATCTGTACTATGACTGCTTCTCAAATCTCATTGTTGTGTTTCTGAATGTAATTTGTCAATGTATTGATTCTAATAGCCTAAATATGTTACATTGTTCCTTTTTTAATTAACTAATTATAAGCCAATCATATGTCGGTTTCTATTATGGAGACAATCTTGCAGCCAAATTGCCACTTTGCTTCCATTATGAGTAGTCTCAGTATCTAACCAGTACTTGATGGAAAACTAAAATATTATATATAAGGAAAGTTTATGCTTTGAATGTAGCTATCAAGTTTTCCTTTTTAAATAATAGATAGATGAGCCCTCCCCCCTCTTGCTTTTATCATTTTGTGTTATGAGTCATTTGCGTCAGTTTGATTCTTTCTTTTCTTCCTCACTTTTAAAATGATTATATAGGTAGTTTTGCTGTTATTTTTCCTGCATTGCACATTTGAACTGTGCTAATTTTAAACAATGGAAAATTGTGACGATCAGGATGGAATTAGGTCTCTTGAATATGAGTTAGTAGAGCTATCCTTCCGAGGTCTTGGGTCCAGTTCGAGGAGAAATTCGTCTTTTGCTTCTTCAAGAGATGCCTTTGATGAGGAGCACATTCAAAAATGGGCTAAAATTGAGAGATTACCGACGTATCAACGGTCAAAGGTTTTTTTGTTTGATGAACATGATGATGAAAGCATGGCTAATGGAAAACGGATGATTGATGTCTCCATGCTTGGGCCTCTAGAACGACATCTTTTTATCGAGAAGCTCATTAAACAGATTGAACAAGATAACCTTCGGTTTTTGCAGAAACTTAAGAAGAGAGTAGATAAGTAAGTGTTACTAGTCTCTGAGAAATTTATGCCATTCATTTATAAAGTTTGCCAAACCATTCTAAGCACAAGCTAAATGTTAATACTTACTTGCTAATGACTTGACTCTGAAATGCTGCTTTTGTACAGAATTGGTTTGAAATTTCCTGCTGTCAAGGTGAAGTATGTAAACCTCTCTGTGGATGCTAAGTGCAAGGTTGTTGATGGAAAGCCTCTCCCAACTCTCTGGAACACTCTGAAAAGCGGTTTCTCTGTAAGCTTGTGGATTATCTAGAGCATTCTCACCCATTACCTAAATGATGACGTGTATTGCACAAAATGTACTCTGCTTTATGATTCATCCATGTCTAGACTTCAAGCCCTAGATATTTATTATTTTTTTTTCCTGAAAATCATCTTGTTACATTATGCTTCAGATCATTTCAAAGTTACTGGGGTCTGAGCTGCAAGAAGCAAAACTAAGCATCATCAAGGATGTCAACGGCATAATCAAGCCTAGAAGGTCTGTTAGCGATTGATCTATTTTATATCTCTATATTACATATCCTGACCTAAGGAGATAGGCAACGGCGAACTAGGAAGCACGGACACTCTACCACCGAGTGTGTCCGTGTCCAACATGGACACTAACACGACACATGGAAATACGTGTCTGACACATAATAAACCGCGTCTAATCCCCAAATCCTCCCGCTTAAATTTCTCGCCTAAGCGATATTCTGCTGGATAATATTTATTTCCCTAATTAAAGTGTTCACTATCTATATTTACTACTATTATTAAACAATATTTATCTCCTAATTAATTGTATAACATCAATCATTGTTTAACTTTTACATAAATAAGGCTAATAAAATATCTATGCAAATTTTCTACCCTTTTCACAATGAAGGTAAACTGCATTAGTTTAATTAATTGTCAAATTCTCTAATATCTATATCTAAAATACCGTGCATTTGCACGGGATAAATACATTAATTACTTATCTTCTGAACAAGGATTATTCTCCTAGATAAATACATTATTACATTGATTCAAATATGAATGGTGTGTGTAGGATGACTCTGTTACTTGGTCCTCCAGGATGTGGAAAGACCACCCTCCTATTGGCACTCTCCGGAAATCTGGATAGATCTCTACAGGTCTCTATAATCTATTTTGTCCATTTCTCTATAATTCCATGTAATTACACTTAATGTAGCTTACGCTTGTAATATTCATTCGGTTAAGGAGTTGTAAGGTTTAACAAAATCATCCTTAAAAATGCAGTTTAGTGTTATAGACTATAGAAATATGACTGAATCTTAAAAGGGGATAATTATGCTGATTTTTACGGAAAAAAATTATGCTGCAATTTCGGTTTCCTCCTCATATGCTACCTAGAGACTTTATCAATTTTGATTGCAGCAAAAAGGAGAGATTGAGTACAATGGGTGTAAACTGGATGAATTTGTACCACAAAAAACTTCTGCTTATATTAGTCAGCATGACCTGCACATTCCTGAGATGACCGTGAGAGAGACAATTGACTTTTCAGCTCGTTGCCAGGGTGTTGGAAGTCGAGCAGGTAAGTTGGTCTGGTAATTCTGCGTGATGGTTACACTTGCTATGCTTTTATATTTATATTATAGTATTCTGCTTCGCATCAGATATGATGGTTGAGGTCTGTAGAAGGGAAAAGCAGGAAGGAATTGTTCCAGATCCTGATATAGATGCATATATGAAGGTATCTGACTTACTAGCCTTCTTCATTGACCATTTGACCTACTTGCTTTATGCATGCGTGACGGTTTCCGACTGACCCGTAATGAAAATTGCTGGAGAATTGCATTTGACGTTGGCTATTTCACAATACAAGAATCAGAAGCACATTGGTGACCGTTTTTGGTTCATTCTATCTATTCCAAAGTCAAACAGTAATGAATTTGTTTGCCTTCTCTTATGTCCTAGTTCAGATATATATATAATTTGACTTAAACGTACATGTATCCTGGCTTGAGGTTCTGTTAAAAGTAGCATTTTCCAATTTCCATACTCGTTATGTTTTTGTGGTTTAATCTTCAGTATTCTCTTTAAATAGTTAAGTATCATGCATGTAATGACTGTTTCTTTGAGACTGATGGTTTAATCTTACAGGCAATCGCTGTCGAGGGGCTTAAGAGTTCCCTTCAGACGAACTACATTTTGAAAGTAACTCTTTGAACATCCCTCCTTTCGTATGATTTCTCTGGTGAACCTAACAGTCAGTTATTTACCTGTTGTTAATTTTCCTGCAGATTCTTGGGATTGATGTGTGCGCTGACATAATAACGGGTGATGCTATGAGGCGAGGCATCTCAGGTGGTCAAAAGAAGCGATTAACTACAGGTACAATACAACATTGTTCCGAAGTACTCTCACCTTTCACTTGAAATCATTACATTTACTGGTCCCACCGGAGTTCTAGGGCATCAAAAGTTTGCGATAGAAAATTGGGTCCACTCAAATTTGAGTGTGTTTGTGGGTTATGTCTTACCCAACGTGGAAATATAGTGAATTCATTCGAACGTTTCAGAAAGGAAAGTGTAGTGAATCTTAATGAATGGAGAGGGTAAGAAATTTGAATTACACAATACACCCTCAATCTGTTGTTACTCCTCATAAATTCCGGTTTGATGGAAAATGCAGGTGAAATGATTGTTGGACCAACAAAGGCATTATTTATGGATGAGATAACAAATGGGTTGGACAGTTCCACTGCCTTTCAGATTGTTTCGTGCATCCAACAATTAGTCCACATCACAGACGCTACTGCACTTGTTGCCCTCCTTCAGCCAGCACCAGAAACCTATGACCTGTTTGACGATGTCATCTTGATGTCTGAAGGAAAAATTGTATACCATGGACCCAGCAATCATGCTGTAGAATTCTTTGAGAACTGCGGTTTTAGTTGTCCACAGAGGAAAGGAGTGGCTGACTTTCTCCAGGAGGTAACTCATTCTGAGCCATTTATCAAGATGAGTTAGAAGCACTTACTGACATTCTAAGACTTGATGTCACTGTAAATTTTTCTTCTTCTGTAATTACCATTCTAATTTATAGACTACTCAATATTAACTTCAAAAACCTGTATATCTTGGGCAAGCTGAACCCATACCGTTTATCTAGGTTCATGAACTTGTAAATTTTGATGCATGGCTCAAAACAACCTCTAACAAAAATTAATTACCAGTATACTATGGTTAAGGTCACTTGCTTTTGGCCATAAATTTAATAAAATTATGAAAAATGTATGTTTATTATTTAAATAATATATAGTATAAATAAAAATAATAATTTTATCAGTATATTTGGCATGTATTATGACCTTATTCCGACCAAAATTTATATAGGCCGATCTACCCGACCCATTTAATAGGTCTACATGTGCCGGATTACGTATTTGTTATCAAGTAGAATTCTTATCAACTTGCCACGCATTTCTGTCACATAAACATTCTGGTTTGTATTTCGTTCTTTTCAGGTCATTTCAAGAAAAGATCAGGCGCAGTACTGGTGTGGTAGTGAACCTTATACCTTTATCTCTGTTGATGAGTTTTGTGATAAATTTAAGGGATCTCCAATTGGGAAGAGTCTATTTGAGGAGGTTTCACAGTCACATGTTAAGACGGATGCTGACGATAGTGCTATTGCCTTCTGCAAGTTTTCTCTACCTAAATGGGAACTCTTCAAAGCATGTTTGTCGAGAGAATTCCTTCTTATGAGGAGAAACTCTTTCATATACATATTTAAAACTATTCAGGTCAGTTTTATTCATTTGCTTTGTTTCCTATCTTGTTTGACGTGAGCAATTATGTTAAGGCGCTGCTCTTTAACTTACATGTAATCTTCAGTTTATAGAAATGCTGGAGGATATTCTAATTTAAAAACTTTAATCAGAAAAGACCCCACTCCCCTTTTGTTTTTCAATTTTTCTTTTCAATTTTTTTTCGCATTTTGAGGTGTGCGTTCACTCTTGGACGGTTCTAAAGGATGATTCATGTCAGCCGACCCCAAATCATTTTGGGATTAAGGCTCTGATGTTGTTGTTGTTGTAATCAGAAAAGACCAGGAAACACATAGAAGATACATATGGAATAGTCTCTTTTTGGTAAAGTCTATGTATCAAACTGCTGCATATGGAATCGGAGTTTGTATGATTGCTATTTCTCCTTTAAAAAAAAACATTTTACTAGTATTCAATTATTGCAGTTGATCATTATGGCGCTGGTGGCAATGACTGTATACTGGCATACGAGAATGCATGTTGACATTCTTCATGCAAACTACTATATGGGTGCTATGTTCTATGGCCTTGTCATACTTCTTGTAGATGGTTTTCCAGAAATGGCAATGACAATCATGAGGCTTCCCATTTTCTTCAAACAGAGAGACCTCTATTTTTATCCAGCTTGGGCCTATGCAGTCCCAGCCACTATTCTGAAGATGCCTCTTTCCATTTTGCTTGCTGTTGTCTGGACATCACTCACCTACTACACTATTGGCTATACTCCAGAGGCTGGAAGGTGAGTTTGTCAGAAGTCTGATGAGTTGAGTGTCTATGTTTCCCTTGGTTAAATGAAATAATACATTAGTTGATATTATTTGATCATCATACATCAGGCTTGCTTTCTTTTATTAATATGCTTATAGCAGATCTCAGCTACTTAGCTTGTAAATTCACTAGTGGGAATAGTCATGATCTAGGCTCTCACTCATCAGCATAAATACGTTTCTTTGGCTCCCCTTACACCAAATATGAAAACTTTTGCTTATAGCTCACTCACTCATAATGCATCAGTATTGATTATGGCACTACCACTGTCCTTGATAGAGGGTAATTGCTTCACTTAGTAAATTTGCAATTCTTGATTTATAGTTCTGATGATAGAATAGGGTAGCCCTATAGGGCCTAGGGAGTTAACACATCTATTGAGTGCTCCGTATGTTCTTTTACATTTACAGTACATTTGACCCAGTCTCTTTTGGATAAAGAGATTGTAAAATAGACTAATTTCTGTGTTATGCAGGTTTTTTCGTCAAGCACTTCTATATTCTGGAGTGCACTTGACATCAATGTCCTCGTTCCGTTTGTTGGCATCATTGTTCCAAACCATAGTAGCATCCACATTTGCTTCTGTTATCTTCATTCTTTTTATGTTCATCTTCAGCGGATTTATTATCCCACGATGTAAGAGCATTAGTCCCCTTAATGTTGTCAGTTTGGTTCATCTTCATCAGAGCATTACCTCCCTCTGTGTTTCCTTGCAGCATCTATGCCAGTTTGGTTGAATTGGGTTTTCTGGCTAACACCGCTCACATATGGGGAGATAGGCCTATCTGTTAATGAATTTCTAGCTCCAAGATGGCAGAAGGTGGGCAATTTTTAATTCTGCAAGGTCCTGGTAGCTATAAAACTATCCTTTGATTTAGTGACATTCATAAGGGAGAATTTTTGAGAACTTACTGTAAGATCATTCAGAAATTGCTGAATCCTAATCAGTGTATCGTTGTTCTTCTACTGGCACGTGGAATTGACATTATTGGTGAACATGAGGCCAACTTTGAACTATTGTCCCGATGATTGTAAGGAGGCATAATACAGTCAATATAAATTAATTTTCTTTGGCAAATGCTAGGACTTAGAAACTTTATATGTCTTGACAAATGCCAAATGTTGTCACGGTTGCTGAAAATACTGTTCGATACCTTCTTTTAGCAATTTACTGAACTACTTGTTTTGCTGTAGTTGCTTTCGTCCAACACAACAATTGGTCAAGAAATTCTTCAATCACGTGGACTACTCTTTGATGATTACTATTTTTGGGTTTCAATTGGGGCTCTTACCGGGATTTTTGTATTTTCTACCATTGGATTTATCTTAGCATTAACTTTCTTGAAGGGTAAGACCATAAACATGTTCAAATATATTTCAAAGACTGTGTGGTATGTCATTATATATCTGTACTCTTCTGAAATTATGATCATGTTTTTAGCTCCGGGGTCATCCACAGCTTTTATCTCACGAGAAAAGCTATCTCAGTTACAAGGACTGAGAGATCCAAGCAGAGATGACTATAGCGACTTTAAGAAAAGCAGTTTCAAGAGTAGTTTGGAATTTCATAATGGTAAGTAACTATCCTCTCCTCTGAGTTTTGAGTGAGTATTGTTTGTCTATTGATTCTCTTCCCCTCATAACTCAACTGTTGTCGACATAATCTATCTATCCAACAACAACAACATTACTTCAGTGTCTCAATGACTCCTACAAATTTCCGGATAAAGAGGGGTCCAATGTATGCAGCCTTACCCCTGTGTTAGCAGCACAAAGAGGCTGTTTCCAAAGGACCCAAGATGAAAATTGCGTTGAGAATTGCTTATGACTGCTACTTGACAATAAAAAGAAGCACAACCAGCTTAGTGAGTCAGTTTACTGTATTTCATCATAATCTAGAACCAACGAATAACGAATATTTGGCTTCATTGGAACATCTCCTAAAAAATGTCGGCTAATCATGGCAGGGAATATAATTTTGCCCTTTGAACCCCTTTCAGTGACATTTCACAACGTGCAATACTACATTGACACTCCTATGGTAATCTCATTACTCAATTTTCTAAGCACTGAATCCTTTCAAGCAATAACTTGTTACATAGTATCTGAAGCAGGTAACTGAAGTGCTATAATTCGTTGCTTGTCTTAGGAAATGAAAGAACGGGACTTTTCAGAGAAGAAGCTTCAAATACTCAAAGATATCACAGGAGCTTTTAGGCCAGGTGTTCTCACAGCGCTAATGGGTGTGAGCGGGGCTGGAAAAACAACTCTGCTTGATGTTCTCTCTGGACGTAAGACTAGTGGGACTATTGAAGGTGAAATTAGAATAGGAGGGTATCCTAAAGTACAGGAGACATTTGCCCGCATATCTGGTTACTGCGAACAAACTGACTTACATTCTCCTCACATTACCATAGAGGAATCACTTATCTTTTCAGCTTGGCTTCGGCTTCCTAACAGCATTGATTCAAAGACCAAAACTGTATACTTTTGATTTTGTAGAAGCTTATGATTGATTCTCTTTTTATTTGTCATGCCAAATAGCAGTACTAATCCATCTTCCTTTCATTTACACAAGGAATTTGTGAATGAAGTTCTTGAAACTATCGAGCTCATTGAGATTAAGGATGCTTTAGTTGGCTTACCTGGTATAAATGGTTTATCAACTGAGCAACGGAAGCGGCTCACTATCGCTGTAGAGCTTGTAGCCAACCCATCAATCATATTCATGGATGAGCCTACAACAGGTCTGGATGCAAGAGCTGCTGCCATTGTCATAAGAGCAGTGAAGAATGTGGTTACTACTGGTAGGACTGTCGTTTGCACCATCCATCAACCAAGCATTGATATATTTGAAGCATTTGATGAGGTAAGATATTTCATATGACCTTAAGCTTCATTCTGGAAAAAAAAAAAATTTACACCCCATGCGAGAATCAATTGATGGGAATGGGGTGGAGACTGGAGAGTAATATGAGGAAGGAACCGCGTGATACAAATGTACAACTTATTC
This sequence comes from Silene latifolia, assembly GCF_048544455.1. Classification (NCBI taxonomy): domain Eukaryota; kingdom Viridiplantae; phylum Streptophyta; class Magnoliopsida; order Caryophyllales; family Caryophyllaceae; genus Silene; species Silene latifolia. The sequence continues at coordinate 28,618,307 of NC_133528.1, forward strand.
TTACAATAATCTTATAGACTCTTTGGCATGCAAGATTTTGGGGTGGTTTCTTTTTTATCTTGGATAAAATATGTATTCAGATGACAGACTATGTTTTGACTTTGAGTATTGCAATCAATGTCAATAATTTGTGGCCAAAAATGTTGACCGCTAGTTTGATCCCATTTATCCTCTGTAAGAGACCTTTTTCTTGAAAGGCAACAAACTAATTACCTTTTCTTGAAATGGCTACAAAGTACAAACTATCTTTCAATTCTTTGGTTTCGGATGATGATGGAATAAAGAAAAAATGGTACACTAAAGTGAATGTTCTTCTTTTTAGTCTGAAATAGCAGCCCTTCGATGTGATTCTCGGTACAGTTTTCATTATGGATCCTCCGAAAATAGTCTCTCTGAATTGTTAACTCAGGGTGTAATTTTGTGCATCCAACCTGTCTTATTCCGCCATTTTGAGTAAGGTTGTTGTATTGCGCGATAACTAGTCATGAAATTATCTTTATTCTGTCACCTTTGGCTCTGATGTATCACTTATTTGAGTTAAAGGTGTTAAGTGGTCACTATAAACTGGATTTATATTCATAATTATTGATACCGTTACATCTCTTTAGCAATCCTTCTGCCTTTGCTAAAAAACATGATCTATTTCCTCTTCTGAATTTTGTCTACAATTTAAAAATATGTTATTTAGATTCAAATGTTGAATATTTATCGAAATTTTGATGGCCTGTATAAAATTTTTGTTACTGTAGTTGCTTCTTTTGAAATCGGTGGGCGCATGATCTATTCTGGACCACTTGGGCAGCATTCCTGTAGAGTCATTGAATACTTCCAGGTTACATTACGTGCCCTCTTTGCCAAAATTTTATAGGTTCTGTCTCCCCATGGCTCCTTAGCGAAGATCTTTCTGAATACTTTTATGACAATTTTCCTGTCTGGCTTTGTTAGGGTATACCAGGCATACCCAAGATCAGGGACAATTATAATCCTGCTACATGGATGCTAGAAGTCACTTCTGCATCAAGTGAAATTGATATTAGTGCTGATTTTGCTGAAGTTTATCTTGACTCTGCTTTGCACAAGTTAGTGACTTTAATTGTTACTCTGTTACTGATTTAGTAATACTGAAGAACTGAATAATGGCGTAGTATGTTACATCATCCAGATTTCGAAATTGCCTCAGTTGTAGAATTTTTTTCATTTCCTTGTACATTATTAAAATCAGAGTGAATTATGATGAAACTTGAAATCTTGATAGCTCTTTTATATCGAAATGACAGACGTAGAATTGTCCGCTGCTCATTATTTTAAGATATTGAAAATTTTGGTGCTGATGCCTGATGGTACTTATTTTCAGGGGTCCTTATTAATTGTAAGATCGTTGTTTGATCAATATTGAATGCATCGCTGCTTTGGATGTCATTTTAATATATATGGCTTGATTGATGTCTTGCGCCTCTTTCTTGCTGTTGACTCCAGGGAGAATGAAGACCTAGTAAAGCAGCTAAGTATCCCAGCTCCAGGTTCAAAGGATATCCATTTTCATAGACGCTTCTCACAATCTGGCTGGGGCCAGTATACATCTTGCTTATGGAAACAACACCAATCTTACTGGAGAAACCCGTCGTATAATTTGACCCGTTTCATGTTTACTCTCCTTTCATCTGTTATTTTCGGATTGGTATTCTGGAAGCAAGGGAGGAATATGTAAGTTACGCTAATTTTCTCATGAATCTTCATTGATTTTAAATTTCCAAGGCAACTTATGTCAACATAGAGTTGGTATCATGAAATCCTGATGTCTCAAAAACTATAGTAAATAGCCGGTCAAGGGGGTCGAGTGTGTGCAACTCTACTCGTGTGTTAACAACACCTGTCGATGCATGATTTTTACCCAATTTTCTCATGAATCTTCATTGCCTTATTGTTAAAAAGAAGTTCAAAAACTCTCACAAATCAAATTGATAGCTCTTCCAAGGCAACTGCTGTCTATGCTTGATTTTTCAAGTTTGGTTTCAGTATTTGTATCATTGTATGTTGTTTGCTTGCTAAAAGCTACCTAATTACCTAGTATATTGCTGGGGTAATAGTTAAGCAAAATTACCTTCTGATGTCACAGAAAAGATCAACAGAGTCTGTTCACTGTTTTCGGTTCCATGTTTTCTGCTGTTCTCTTCATGGGAATAAACAATTGCTCTACTGCTATCCCACATATCGCCACTGAAAGAACTGTTGTATATCGTGAAAGATTTGCTGGCATGTACTCCTCATGGGCCTATGCTTTTGCTCAGGTATGGATAAGTATTTAAACTTCTGATTCTGAAACAACAATTACCAAATTTGAAAATCATAAGGGAAATATGTGGGTTGCCTGAAGTTAGTTTTTGATTTTTGAGATCATGATAACATACGCCCAATTTTCTGCTTTGGCTAAATCATGCTCCTGCAAGGGCGAAAGCATTTATATGCAAGGGGTAACCCAAGAAGCAAAGTATTGTGAGAAAAGAAATTGTTTTGTCGCCCTAAATTTCAGTAATTCAATGATAAAGTTAGTGTTGACGGGACCTTGAGCCAATTTTGCACGAATTACCAGACTGGGTATGCTAGAGTAAAAGTTCGAATCACATTCGCGTCCATTGTACCAATGTCCAATGTCTGCGCCTCTTATTAGTTACTTCGTACGCGTTTTCCATTTGAGCATTTCTTTCATGTAGCCCATTGCCAAATATAGTGCGAAGTAACTTTTTTGTATTGAAAATGACCCAAGTATCCTCACTGACCAGACCCACCCATGTTTCATGGAAAATGACATCCTCTACCCCTGTTTTTCACTCTTATTTTTCTTTCATTACATTGTGCCAAAACCCAGTGGAGCTTAATGTGTGGAATGGAGTATTTGACAAAAAAATAGTAGCTCAAATTTAATCTGATTCTACCCCCGTCCGCCTCCATTTGCTATGTTTATATATCCGAGGACTCATGTTTTTTTTCTTACAATACAGAAAAGGCAGCAGTACGATAAATTGATAATTATTCCGTTGACTGTTTTCTTAGCGTTTTCTACTAAATGTAACAGGTGACTATCGAGCTTCCTTATATTTTCATCATGGCTCTCATAATCACAATGATCACATATCCAATGATTGGGTACTACTCGTCAGCCTACAAAGTCCTCTGGTACTTCTATGCCATGTTCTGTACTTTGGTGTACTTCAGTTACTTGGCTATGGTGCTCGTGTCGGCTACACCAAACTTTCAGATGGCTTCAATTATTGCCTCTGGTTTATACGCTTTGATGAATTTGTTTTCTGGGTTTCTTATCCCTCAGCCGGTAAGCTACTTCTTTCAGATGTTCTCTCTTTATCGAATTGACTTTGGAAAGCCCATTCTATTTTCCATGAGCAGGCAAATGTTAGCATGGTGCTCCCAAGTCCCAAGAACATTGAAAAGAAAAATGAAAGATAGAAAATAAGTCGATTATTTTTGCTATAATGAATATTGCTTGGAGAGCACACAGCTCATCATGCTCCTGTAGTATAATCTATTTCATTTCGACTCTTCCTTGTACTTCAGCAACCTGAATCCGACTCTGGTTACTTAGACATGCGTATTGGCGGATCCACTTAAAAAGTTCTGAGGTCCTGGGGATAATCTTTTCGAGGTCCACCACTAAACACTGAGTATGATACTTTGACAATTCTTATATAAAGGCAAAAACTTTAGATTTTTCTTCAAATCGAATATCTAACCTATTCTAATAACATAGAGCACACTATAATGTTCTCATTCCATTCTAATTTCTAAATCCTATTGATGTGAACTCTCTTGATCATAAGGTTATGGCCAATGGAGATGGACTGGGGGTCGTTGATATGAATGAATCAGGGATATGTAATAATATAGTGTATTTTGGCTATTTGCAGCATATTCCAAAGTGGTGGCTATGGTTATATTACGCAAGTCCGACATCTTGGACTTTGAATGCTCTGCTTTCTTCCCAGTATGGCGATATACACGACAATATCACAGTGTATGGTGCAAAGAATACGGTCGCCTCTTTCATACACAACTACTTTGGGTTTCATCATCATCGCTTGGGGCTTGTTGCTGCAATGCTCCTCGTGTTTCCCCTGACTTTTGCATTGCTTTTCGCCTATTTTATTGGCAAACTCAACTTTCAAAGGAGATGAATGAAACTTCATTGTCTGTAATATGATAGTTTGGCTAGGTAGAATTGGATAACTTTGGCAATCTGCCGGTACTTTATGTAATTGAAAATTCTTTATTTTGTGATTTAAGTTCACCAAGATAGGGGGAGCTTTGTATAGTTTTTGAGGCTGTTCGGTATAGGGTGTTAGAAAAAGGAAACCGAATGAAGGTGTTCCATTCGCTCACCCACAGCTTTGTATAGTTTTTGAGGCTGTTCGGTATAGGGTGTTAGAAAAAGGAAACCGAATGAAGGTGTTCCATTCGCTCACCCACCTACTAAATCACCCTTAGCACCCAGCCTAACCACCAATACCCACCATCACCCCTCACCCGCCATTCCTACCCTTCCCTCCCACCTTCTTGCCACAATCTTCGCTAATGGTCCTTCCGCCGGCGTTAACAACTCATCACTTGCCACCCTAACCCATGACAATTACCAAAACAACTCTACCCCTTCGAACACCACCCCAATCCCTATCCTTAAAATCTCCTCTATTGGTCGTTAGGGGTGGAGGGAATTTCCAGAATGATGGTGGTGGTTTAAGGTCGGGTATTCATTTTGAACAAAAACTAATGGAACATGTCAATTAGTCTCAGTTGTCAAAATTAAAAGCCCAAAAAACAATTATTAAAAACGGTTTCACTTAATTAGTCTCACTTAATTAGTTCAATTTGCAAACCATAACCGTTTAAATGAAAATTAAAAGCCTAAAAAAACGGTTATTTAAAACTTGTTTTACTAGTGTTCTAATATAAAGCGTGCTCACACGTATGAGTGAGAAAAAAAAAATATACGATACAGTTCTATTATAAATATATGATAACATATATGGTTTCAATTATACGAATTCTCATATATTGATAATAAAAGCCCAATATAGTAATATACGTACAGTTATATAAAGATCGTATCGGATATGCATTGGCAAAATCTAAAGTTCTAGGTCTTTAGAGAGACCGTCTCCCACTAAATTAGTGGGAGACCTAACATGGAAAATAAGAAATAAGTAACTCCCTTTCCTCATCATGTGAGACGTCTCTCAATAACGCTATTGAAAGACTGTCTCTCTAAAGTTTTTGTGAACTGGATGTACGGTTTTCGATATAGTTCTTTTTTATAAAAAAAAATAAATAGATAACTACAAAATATCGCGTATCTCAATGACTCGGTCATATTACTCTTATACTCTTAAAATAATTCAATTAGTAGATTATACAACCAGTTGTATGCAGTTGTACGGTGTAGAATTCGAGCTGTGTATTAAAGCTTTCGAGTTTTGTTTAAAAGAATCTGAGCTATGCTGTAAAGTTTCTAAACTCACACACTTAAACATAAAAAAATAAACTCTTGTAAAACTCGGAAAAATTACATATAAGCTCGAATTAATGTATATGGTTGTACAATACTTATTATACAACTGGTTGTATAGTAGTATTATACTCCGTACTTGTAATTTGTTAATACTCTTTAAGTTATTAAATAAAAAAATATGGAATAAAAAAACCTCAAAATACAAAATTACACTAGTGACACTGAAAAATCGAAGCGTATATACAGTTTTCGGGTTTACGAAAACCGGATATAAGAAAATTCCATATAAGAATACTAAATAAATGTGATTTTAAAACCGGATATCCGAAACGGTTTTCAAAACTGTATGCTCACCCTACCAAATATGGTAATGAATCCCGGATCCGGTCCAAATCCAACAGGTCCTATTTCGCAATATTTTGGATTCAGTGGATATGGATATGGATAAAGATCGGATCCATATGCATAAAAAAGAATCCGGATATGGATCATATGGCCGAGATCCATATTATACCCTTAAATTCATTTTTGTTTTATTTTAAAATGAAAATTAAAATTAAATTAGAAAGTAGTAAAACTATAGTATCATTGTCTTACAGATTTTTCATAAATTAAGAAGGTGTTTGCTAAACTACATATTGGGCAATTTTTAGCATATTCAAAGGTTTTAACATGTTTCCCCAATTAATATTCTAATTTTAGTGTTTAGTAACAGCATAAAAAAATAATAATTGTATTGAGCTCGAGCCAAATTCGAGCCGATTTGTGCTTTAATTTTTTAAGCTCGGAAAATTTCAAGCCGATTCCGAGCTCAAGCTCAAGTTTCGGAGTTGATTCCAAGCTCAACCAAGCTCAAATCGGCTTAGATTACAGTTTACACCCCAACGGCCCTACCTACAGTACTGTCAACGGTAACACTCCATATTTTCATGGCGGGAATAGTGAAACCTTGAACAACCACGGAGTTATCTGTACTAATCCCTTTACTTTGCAAATTTCAATCGTAACCATCAAAATCCCCAATTTTAATTTATGATTTAATTTGTAGGGTTAAGCATTCTGTCAGCTTTGAAAACCCAATTTCTCGAAATTTCAATCAGGCATGTCTAAACCCTTCTTCATCTAATCATTTGTTTCTTCTTGCGATTTCGTCACTCTTCGATATATTTGTTCTTTATGACTGATTGTTATTATAGTTATTGACTTATTGTTCTTATTATATTGTGTAAACTATTGAATTTTCCCTAAATTATGGTTTGCTAACTCATTGCTTTGACTTCTAAGAAATCGACGCTAGTTTATTTTGTTTTGTTTGTTACGGTACAACGGCCGTATAATGCTTGTACTGCACCTCACATATCGCTAGTATTCAATGAGGTGTAAAAGTATTATAAGGTCGTTGTACACTGTAGTCTCACAAGATAATAATAATAATAGTATAGGGTATTGATGATTATGGATGAGTTAATGAGTGGTTCGAGGCTTTTAGTTCTATTTGTCTTCCTTCATTGTTTCGGAGTTTGCTTTTGTGTTTAAAAAGATTAAATAAACTCCGCTAGCCCAACTTCTACATCCTTGTTTTGTCCGGAGAGAAAGCTCAGTTAAGTACAAGATATTTTACTTTGTTATTTTTTGTGAACGATATTTTAATCAAAGTCAAACAAATGATTAGGGGTGACGAAAAATTTCACCGTAGGCAAACTAGTAAATATTATAAGATAAACTAACAAAGTTCGAACACTTTAACAATTTAACTAAAAGTTCTATTTTAATCTAGCTTTGACGATTAGCAAAATACATTGCTTTGCAAATTTTTTAGGTGTTTGTTATGGATGCAAGTTTGATTCATTGAAATATGAGTGATTAGAGAAGCAAGTGTGATTACTAATGTGAATGTAGTGCACACAAACTAGAAGTACAACAAGTTTTGTCTCAATCATTTGTTTACCTTATCTATGTTGTGTGAGCGGTATTTTAATCAAATGTTTAAGGCAGACGGAAAATTTCACCGCAGGCAAACTCTAACTGATATTTTGTCTTAATCAAGCCTTGATGAACAAGATACAATTAGCTGATTTCACAGAAGAATCCTTTTAAGAATATGTTGGTTGATAAGTGGGTTGAATTTGAAAGTGGTATTCGGATGGAAGTTGAGGATTTCCGTCACCATATTTATCAACCAAGCCTGAAGAATGCTATGTGCTCTCTGATCAACTGTTTCACTCTGGAAAGGCCTTTTCTTTGAAGTGCTTACGGCTGAGATAGTGTACCCTAACATTCTCTTCTGGGTGCACAAGTTGGATAAGTCGTTTAGCTACGCTTGAGTTATCTTTTGTACCTTTGTGTTAAGAGGACATAGAGTGTGTCATGTCTGATGGCTTGAATCTCACATCACTTAGCCTGGTTCACTGCTTCAAGACAGATATCTCGTCTGTAATTGAATTGCCCCGTTTGAAGAAACTCTTAACAGTACGTTCACAGATCTTGAGTCACTTGAATGTGAAGGCTGCGTAGATTATTTTAAATTTTCAAATGTCCCTCTTTTGAAAAACGTGAATCTGAGTCTGCATACCATTATCGGGGCTGCTCACTGACATTTGAAGACCTCGCCACACATGCTCCTAAACTTCAAAAATTATCGCTTTTGGTGATGACTCTGGTCAGTAATTGAAAGATTTGGATACTTGGTAATATTATTCCTCATTGTCACTTGCTTTATGACATTATTTCTTGTTTATCTTCAGGTACAGCCGCGTCCTGCAAATAACTCTCTGTGTCTAAAGCGCTTCGAGCTTCTAACTGATGTACAAACTGGCTTTGACCTTTTTACCATCACTGGTCTGTTAAATGCTTCTCCTTTCCTTGAGATATTACATCTGCAGGTTAGTATTTGGTTTCTAAATGCTGGTTTTGAACTGAATTGTTCTCGATTGTTTGTATTTGCTTCATTTCAACCTTTGGTCTGTTAGTGAATTGTTCTTAAGAATCTGCATCATTTTATACTTGGAGCATGTTTTTTTTAATGTAGGGTTCTAGCTAGTGTTACTATGCAAGAGTCCACCTGTTTTCCTAAATCAATTATGTCAAGAAACGGTACGCGGGTAGGCTCAGTTTTCTATTGGGACTTTTGGGAGGTTTTCTCTGTGCAAGTCCACATTCTTTTTAGGATCTTGTACTAATCTGTTATTAATATTTTAAATCTTCCTTTGTGCACAAACAGTTGCGGAAGCGTAACTACAGAGTCCCCATATAATATTCAGACTGTCCGCCTTTGATGGATTTAGAAGATGGTGGAACGAGATGGAGCTTGCTCGATATTTGTTGAAAAATGCAGTGGCTCTTGAGCGAATGGTCATTGTATGTCTATATGATTGTTCCTCGACGAAAGATGGGAGTGTTTCTAGCTACTGTTCCTCAATGAGAGAAGACATCGCTACCACCCTACTGCGAGACATGAAAACCTCTGCAGAATTGGTCTTTGCATTTCCAATTATGGGGTGCGACTTTTTTTGTCGAGAATGAGCTTCGCAGTTGATCGGATCGTGATCTTGCTTCAAGTTGAAGTTGTTTGGGGTCTCTTCTTCTTGATATTCATGTTTTATGTTCAAGAAGAATAATGGGGTTTCTTGAGAGTGACTTTTTATCTCGTTGGATCCTAGGGCTTGATTTGAGTTGGTTCAAACTTAAATGTTATTGTGGGTGACTGTCACCCAACTGATGACTCCATACACCAACTTGGTTAGCTAGTAAAATCATTGAGACGACAATATTTATGACCCGGGTTCCCAACCCATTAGCGTCAACTTTTTTCCTGTGGCGCCAGCCTTTCACAGCAGGCGGAACAAGCAACTGATTCCGTTTTTATTTAGCTTCCTGATGTTGAGCTGTGTATACAAGTAGGACACTATAATGTGATTTCATGAATCTGGAAGAGTTTACCGTACTATGTTTCAAATGTAACTTAAGTTATTCAAGTTATACCCAACAGTTGTAAGCGTGTTTCAAGATATATTTATTAGCTCTATTGCTGTAAGTCTGTAACTGCTTCATCTATGAAACCACGTATTCGTGGTTCGTCTTCTGCACTAACCATCATTCCCCACAACAATATGCATCCTGTGCCAACTCTCCATTTGCGAAAAACTTTTTAAGTGTCAAATTTAAGATGCGTAGTGTAACAGGGAGTCTAGGATCATGTGCAACGAGAGATTTGAAAATCGAACATGCATGGGGCAGTCACTGAAAACCCATTCATCCTTAATGTCAGGGAACAGTAACATGAGTTTGTCGCTCATAAGACGAATACAATCAACAAAGTATAACGAAGTACCAACAACAAAGTAAAGAGAAACCTAGATAGCTAGTAACAATTCTAGCGACAAAAAAGACTTGGTTTAAATCCAAGGAAGTTTACAGCATTGATCCCAAGTAATTAGAAATTTGGAGGCTCAACTGGAGTAAAATAAGAATGTTCCAATGCTTTTTTTGCCGTTATCCTTTCACTTGGATTCATGCAGAGTAACCTCTGCAATTATAGAAATTAAAACAGTTATTAGGTAATACTCATACACAAAAATGAAATAAAATTAATACGATAAAATTGTTTTCCAAGAGAGAAATGGTGTTCTTACTTACCGATAGAAGATCATTACCACGGTCATCTAGTCTCGGAGTGGTGAAAGTAGCCTGATCAATCATCCGATATTGTTATAGAATCTGAGTATATTAAATTAGTACATCAATTGTTGAATCCAAGAACTACAGAAGGGAGTATACCTGAGGATAGACTGGAATATCTGTTGGAAATTTGCAAATTGAATGTATCCCGGGCCAACTCTGTTCTGTCGGCGTTCCAAGTTTCCTTCAAAATCAAATACAAAAAAATTCAGCTAGTGTTTCTTAAGACGGTAATATTAAGTGCAAGTGAGCGGAAGGCTTTTGACAGATGATAATATTTACTTGAACATGAGAGCAATCAAGTTTTTGGTCCCATCTCCATCTCTTTCAGCAAGAATAAAAGGAAGCTCATGATTAACCAATTCAGCAAATACACACCCTACTGCCCATAGGTCAATGGCTTTTGTATACTGTTCAATTCCGAGGAGAACTTCTGGTGCTCGAAATAACAGAGAAGTAACCTGCAATAACAATCAACTAAATTTAGCAATAACATCATTGAATATGTTAACATTTTCAAGTTTCAAATTTGATGTTTACCTGAGGAGTCAAGTTGTGTCCTAGTAATCGGGACAAGCCAAAATCAGCAACCTTGACAATTTTGCAACGTTTGTCGACCATTATGTTCTCAGATTTGAGATCCCTATGCACTATGTTCTTTTCATGGAGATAATCCACAGCCAAAAGGATCTGATGCATTATGCTCTGACATTTAAAGGCATAAAAAAGCAACAGTATGAACATTACTATATTTTTGCAGACAAATCTCATTTATTTATAAGCTACTGACTTGTACGTACATATGACATGGAGTAATAAAACTAGAACATACTTTGACATCAAGTGAGCTTGTCATCATCCCGCCGGCTTTGCATTCTTGTATAGGCATGGTCAAGTTACAATACATGTACTCCATCACAAGGTTAAGAGTTCCTAGAGGGTTAGTATAAACATCTTTCAGCTTTATAATGTGTTCATGTTGAAGACCATACATGATAGAGATCTCCCTTGCTAGCGGTTCCTGAATTTTGTTGCCGTGCAAATGAATCGACTTCATAGCAACATTTTTCTTAGTTACTACATCCCAACCTTTATATACAGTCCCGAAAGCACCTTCGCCTGCGATTTCATCTTGAATCTCGTATTGATCATATGTCATAGGTAGCTTAAACATAGACGATGGTTTCGCGTCTTGTTTGATAGACTGAAGATGATCTTTAATTGATTTGTTGCTAGCCTCTAATATGGATAGTTTCTCTAACATGCATTTTGAGAGCTCCTTGACCTAATTGCAATACACATGGTTTAAACCATATGAACATTATTATACACAGAACAAGAAAAAAGATAGCAAAATACCAAAGAGATTACATTGTCATTATGTCACAAGCAAAAAAGATAAAATAATCCCTTGGAGTCTGGATTCTTTGTCCCATATCCGTGTCCCAGGCCATCTTGTGTTCCACTAGTTCTTCATTTAACACATAAGTATTAACCATTAAAAGTAATTGGGTAAATATAAAAAGAGGATTATGTGTCGGGAGTGGCAATGAAACACAACATGGAACACGAAAATTAAATGGGTTAGAATATACAGATTCAATCCCTAAAGTCCTAGGCATGGATGGTAGAAAGATAAATACAAAACTCAATCACAGCATGAACATGGAAAGATGAATATACTACATACAACAGTAACATGAAACAGAAGTCAAGTTTCAAATATTAAGACCAAAATTTGACTTTGAGTTGTATTCCAACTCCCTTAAACCCCCTGTACCACTGCTTATGCCCAATCCACGAAAAATTTACAATTAATACGCTTACAATTAAATATGTCAAATTAAACTTGAATAGAAAAACAGTAAATCAATGATTTCAGAAATTGGATATGCGGTAAATTTATGAATGTGCCATGCAATAGACACTAGGACACTAACAATACGACTGCCGCCTAGCTCGCCGTTGATAACACCAGCAACCACCACAACAATAACATCAACACCAAAACCACCACAAACAACAATCACCCACCACCACCACCACCACCACCACCACAAAAATAACGACAACAATTGAACAATAACATTAACAATAAACATAAATAAGAATAAGAATTATATATTACCTCTTCAAATTGACTGACCATCGTCGTGACGGATCCTACATACAATGCAAAAAAAATGGAAACTTTAAAGTCTAAGAGTTACACAAATACTTGTTAAAACACAAATTGAAGAAACATATTTAATATATAATATATACGCACCCGATCCAAGCTCACCAATAAAGTGTATCTCCCCTTTAGTGCAATGAGGAATGAAGAGATGAACACATCCATCTCGAACAACAAATTCAAAATTATTTTTACCGGGATTTTTGTCGATAACTATGTAACCTGAGTAAATCTTAATCCGGGACGGAATACTATCCCATATTTTTGGTACAACTCCTCCAAAGAATATATTTTGCTGATTATGATATAATTCCAGTTTGTCCTCCGGAACACCGGGGAGGTCAACCCGGATGTACAATCCGTTTAGGGTACGTCCATCCCGGTACACTTTAGTCATCTCTGTTACCTCACCCATAATTCTTGTTTTCTTTTCTTTTCCTTTCTTTTCTTGGAGAAGAATAGCAAAGATTAGGTTTAAACTGTTGAGGTTGAGTATGGTAATGGAATAGACAATGGTGGTACTTGTAGCTTTACTGAAATAATTATGTGAGAATACAAAATACTCCCTCCAAGGCTCCAAATAAAAATAAAAATATTTTTTTTCTTTTTTTTTACGGACCTGTGAGAACAATATTTTCATTTTGATTATATTATTCAATAGTTATTTTTTTTTAATTATTAGCATTTGTTTTGGTTATTTTCCATGTTTTTGTGGGTCATCTATTTTATGTGGTTAAAAGTTGATTATCTTTATTTTTTTTGTTATTTGTACCAAAAGTAACCGCAACTCAATACTCATATTTGTGGGGTCATCTATTTTATGTGGTTAAAAATTAATCATCTTTATTTTCTTGTTGTTTGTACCAAAAGCAATGGCAACTCGGATTTGGGCGGATATGTGTCCGAATGCTATTGCTGAGACGCTAATGTAGTTTCCTCCAACTTCGTGTTGGGCTCTTCTTAATTTTATAAAATCATTTTTTCCCTAAAAAAAGTATTCATCGGGGATGGAGAAAAATTTGTATATTTGTGAAATTTATACATTTTTTTTATGTATAAAGAATTTAGAAAAGAAAAGGTGAAAAGTTATCTCTTGTGTCCTAAACTCCTAACAAGAGAGCTGAATACAGAATATTAGCCAGTATAGCCACTGTTCATACGCATATAGTACATTAGTACATACTAGTTCTCTGTAACAATACAAAAATAGCATATGCCTTACTAAGGAAAATGTTATACGTGCCCATCACGTTTTCAACAAATCCGTGTATTATATGTATACGATTATTACCCATTTACCCTAAAGATCTACAGTTTATACGCCTTATGCGTGTGACGTGTCCAAAATAGTTTCACCAAGGCCCACGCTGAGATTCTTTCATTTTATTTGATTTTTTTAACACAAAATTTCATTGAAGACGGCACGTATCCGTCACTTTGGAGTGACGGATACCATTTTTTCTCACAAATTACCCAAATAGAGGAGAGAGGGAAGCACATGGGGATGCCCCACCTTTTCCCCCCTATTCGTTTTGTGAGTGTCATTACCCGTCACTTTCTCCGACCCGTCTTCAGCAAGACTACTTGTTTTTTTAACGGTCTACACTGTAGACTGGAGTCTGCACAACTGGTCTATCTTTAGATGAAGATACCCTGTTAACATTAAAACGAGTCAAATATCATTTCATTTTAATATATAGAACGACTTTTATTTTTTCCTATGCATTAGCTTTAGAAGATCAGACCTATTTCACCTATTTGTACGCCTCTTTTGATAAGCGACGTTTTGGTAAAATTGACGTTTTTTTGGGCCAAATAGATGAAAACTATGAACTTAACAAAGAGTATTCCGGATTTTTGTATATTAGAGAATAACTTAACGCATACGGAGACTTTGTACTATAAACAAAACTAACTTTATACTGGTATTAATAGCTTCGTAAAAACTTCATTAAAATAATTATGAGAAAAATTATAAATTATTAGCTTTATGGTAAAGAAAAAAACTTTTTAGTTAATACATTTTATAATTTTAATGAACTCTCTTGATTTGTTCACAGTTCAATATTTTTTTCTCATATAGAAATACAATGAGGTGTATGATAAATTAAAACATTTATATATAAGCATGTCTCAAATGGCCGGCACAGGAAGCGATATTGTTGTAGCGAATGATGTTGCTGAAGAAGACGAGCCATGAACGGCTGCAGTCATAGATGAAGCAGTTACAGACTTACAGCAATAGAGATCATAGACTTTGATAGGGTGCACGGAGGGAGGATTTGCTGCAACATTACTTCGCCAATTATTTGCAGCTTAGTATTACAAGCTCTGTTTGTTTGTTTGTTTTTTTTTTTTTTTAAAATTTATAAAGTAAGCTATTCGACTAAGTAGCACCATAAACCTGGCAACCAAATCTAGTGCAACAAAGCCATTCCTAAAGATTATATAAACATTATTTAGAATTAAAACTACAACAAGACAAACTAGAGCATCGAGGGCATGTTGGTGAAGGGAGCAGGAATAGCCATATGCCTTAGAACGAGCTTCATACACAAGGAAGACCTCCAAATACCGTTGATGCAACGAGCCGCAAAGTGACAATAGCAAGGTGTACTTACGATCTTACAAAAAGGGCGTAGAAAGACAAGATGATAAGTAAGATAACAAAGTCTGCCATCGACAGAGAAAAATCTCCTACACCTTAGAGATCGAGTCCGTTGATCGTAGGATCAACAGACCAAGAAATCCGACATGCAATATCCAACACGAACACGAACCCACGGAGACAGGACACCCATGCTCATAGAAGTTATAACCCAAGAGGTTGGGGACAAGACACCCTTAACCGCCCACCGCTAAAGGTGGGTCTCTCACAGCAAGAGATTATTTGGAGGAAACGAAAAGACATTAATACCAAGAAAAACATAAGACATAAATACACTAACAAGGAAGATTGGAAGCGGACCACCGGAGCCAACCAAACCAACGCCTCTTCCAACCCAACTTACACCACCCAAATCACATCTCAAAAAGGAAAAAACCACACATAACAGACTCACGCCAAACATGCCTACCGAACCGATTCAACCAAACATGGAAGAAGAGCCAGTCAACACCATCGGACACCGCCACCATCAACACCAAGACCAAATCCCAAATGCAGCACAAACAATCTTGCATGCGGTAATACCCCTCTGTTAGAGACCCGTTGGCTAGCCGTTGACTGACCTTATCTTGTTTAGACATTTTGGAACTCTTTCTAATGCGGAGCTGCGTCATAGTGACCTTTGGGGGCGTGGGAACTCGATCTAGTGTAGGCTACTCAATCGAGTAATCTAGTGACTCGATCGAGTAAGTTACATACTCGATCGAGTATGTCGGATTCCGCGATAAATTATAAATCGTGAAGTCGTAAAACCCAAATCGGTTTTTCATTTATTTTCTCTCAAAACCCAATCCGTGTTTGGTTATTTCCGGACCTTTCTTTCCTATTCTTTTCCAAATTCTACCCTTACCATAATTCCTCCGTGTGTTTAGTATAAATAGAGGCCTTTGCCTCACATATTTTTCACGCGAGTGTTCGCCCTTCTCTTCTCTCTTTGCATTCTAGACCTTGCTCTAAGCTTTCGACGCCTACGTGCTTGATCAGTCAATCACGTAAGCTTAGATCTTTCTGAGTACCAGTCACGTTTGCATGACCGACCAATTTGACCACTACACAATCAACTAATCAATTTGTTTTAAATCCTTTTTCAAGGGTACTTTCATATTTGCATTAAAGTTCGAGTCGAGTTACCACTAAAACCGATTTTAGTTAAATCTCGCGACGCTAACATGTAAGTCTGAGGGTGTAAAAACCCAATTTTATTTATTTATTTTCCGTATTTAATTTATGTACAAATTTATATCATAAATATGCTCAAACCGTTTTCAAAAGTCAAGTTTCAAACCTTTTTGATAAAAACAGCAGCGATATGACGTCGAGAAGAAACACATCAACTGATGCGCCTTCTAGAATAGTCGCAGCATCTGCTGCGCCTCTTCCAGGGGCTGCTTATCAGTTGCTGCTCTTCTTCTTTTTCTTCCTCGTGCCTCTGTTTGTGTAGATACCTCATTTCCGCACCTCCCGCAAACCACCCGGTGATGATTGGGCCGCATGTTTGGTACACGGAACGATTTATGACAATTCGTAAGTTTATCGTTAAGTGATAGCTCAAATACTTGTGTCTACCCCTTGGTCGTCATCTACGCACTGTTACGGTCGTTTTGACAATAATTAGAGTTCATTTGGAGTTCGGGTAAAAAACCGTCTTCATTTTCTAATAACCGTTTAAAATGCCGAGTCGGAATATTCTGGAATGTTCCAGATATTTCTATTCCATATTTCAATCTTTTAATCTTTTGGCAAAGTATTTTACGAAATTATATTTTAAATAATAAGGAAATTGATATCAACCGCAATTCCATAATAGAAACGCGGAAAATCTTTCTTCCGCAGGAGGAAACCCCTGGGGAAAGGACGCAGCACCCGCTGCGCCTCTTCCAAGAGCCGCAGTGGTTTCTGCGCCTCTTCCCCAGCTCCTTTCTGCATAATTTAAGATCTTTTCGAGATTTACTTCCAAAGTTTTATTGAAACCCTAATTCCTTCGTGTGATTAGTATAAATAGGGACCTTCGTTCTTCATATTTCTCACGCGAGTGTCCGCCCTTCTCTGCTCCCTTTGCATTCTAAGACCGTGCTCTTTGATTATTGGCGTCTACGTGCTTGAAATTTCGACCACGTAAGCTCAGATCCTTCTGAGTACCAGCCTCGTTTTGCATGACCGACCAATTTGACCAACTCCACTCAATCAACTTAATCTATTTAGTTTAATTCCTCTTACGAGGGAACTTTCGTCGTACATTCGAGTCGAGCAATCACTAATCGTTAACTTAGTTAATCTCGTTTCGTCAAACATGTAAGTCTGAGGGTGTAAATCTCATCTTTTATTATTGTATTTTATTTTTGTACTAATTATTGTAAGATTTACGTCGAAAGCATGTTTTAAAACCGATTTATAAAACTTTTTATTCAAACCTTTTTACGGATTAACGGGAGACATATTTCGAGAAGGAACCCAGCAACTGCTTCGCCTCTTTGAAGGGCCGCAGCATCTGCTGCGCCTCTTCCTGAAGCTGCCGCAGTTCCTGCTTTCCTTCTTCTTCCTTCGTCTTCTGTCAATTCGTCTATTTTATTTCATCTTTTTTTCTTATTTCGTTCGTATGATAATTTTAATACATAGTTCGTGAATAATTCGTCACTTTTAATTCCCGACTTAAATCCCAAGTAATTAATATTTGCCGGTTTTCGTCACTAAAATCAAATCCGGGTTTTAGAGATTCGATTCATTAATATCAAGTCTCTAGAGTTCGATTTTGGTACATATTTTCATCTATTTATCATCATCATCATCATCATCATCATCATCATCATCATCAATAGTTTAACGTTTACTTAAACCTAATTAGTTAGTTTTAATAAATTTAATTCATAATTAATCTTGTAATTAGTCTTTAATTTGTTCTAATTAATTCGAGTCCGTCCTTTATTGTTTTTATGACCCCTTCATATATAAATAATCCATTAAACCTTTTCTATCCGAGTCAAATATCAATAATCGATCATTAAATCACCAACGAACATTAATGATATGCAGTTCCGGCTTCACAGCCAGAACTCACCTCAGAAATAGACGCAGTGACCACTGCGCCTCTTCCAAGGGACGCAGCTCTGCTACGCCTGTTCCGGGTTGAGTTCTGTCTCTGAAATTCCGTTGTTGCTTTGACCTAGTTTATTGGTTTACGTATTAACTTACTATTATTCGTATTATCACCTTTAATCCGTTCATTAATTTATTTTCTCTTTCTTTTCTCAAATTATCCGTTTTAAATGTATTTTCGACGTAAATCAATCAAACCATTGTAATCATTGTAATTTTAATTATTGTATTTTTATTGTATTTTATTATTATCGTTTGTTTGTATGTTTTCACATGTAATCAACCTTAAATCTCTACTTTGAACAATTGCATGCTAAATTACGTGTTCACCGACTTTGCTAATTCTCACATGCTAGGATTAATTTATTGGATGTTGCATTGCATGCATATAATCGACAACATATCAAGTATAGATGATCAAAAGAGCTTCCTAATACGTACCCTCACCCCTTACTCCAGATCTATGTGAACATCCATGTTCATTGGCATCCACGAGAGTCATTCTTGACATAGAATGCTAAGGGTAACGAGTTCTTGGTGTTCATGTCACTACTTTGTGTCTTGACATGACACGAGGTATTCGAACGGTTTCCAATTTTCCACAATAAATTGGCGACGAGTCCACAAATGCAAACGCTTGTTCCCAAGCGACCCCGTGGGCCCGCGTCCACAGTTTGGCTACTCCGCTGGGGAGTAATACACTTACGTGTTGCCAAGGGTGAAACTTGAACAAGGTTAGGGAATAGTTTATACGAGACAGTTGTCGGTTTTCATAACTCGGTCTTCCTAGATCATTTTATTCGGCCTTCCTAGGCCCAACCCAACCCATTCGACCAATCGTCCCGTCTGGACGGTCGAAATTCTTATCTGGGCCTAAGGATAGATAGCGATTGACATCAACCATACCATGATGCTTACTCCTGTTTGTATCAAGGGCTTTCACTACTCCAGGTAATGGACTGGGAATCGGCGTTACTCCTGTTTGGTACGAGCCTCTCCTAAACCACTAGTGATAACATCACGACACCACCATCTTTCGTATAACAAACCTCTTATTATTTCTATTTCGGTTAACATCCCAATTAACAAACAACAAATCTGTCAACATAATTTACCTCAACATTCATTCCAATTTTGTCCTTAATTGTATCGTCACCTAACTCACCACCAAAATCTCATATTCTGCAAATACTCTACCAACTTTTTACTCACCTAAATTCCTCGAAAATCATGACTAACATGTCGTCCTGGGTTTCCTACATAACCATTAACTCACACCCTCGTGATAGTATCATACATCTCGACGATTCCTTACTTCTATATCGCATAACTCCGGTCAACATTCTCTTAGTTTACTCCCCTCATTATTTTCCCATTACACTCGACAAAATCAATTAACAATTAAACTCTTTTATTCCTACTACCTAACTCTTTCATGTTCCGATTACCTTCTCATTGCTCCAAAACTTAAATTCCATTAATTCATATCAGTACCTTCTCACTCTTT
The DNA here is from genome assembly GCF_048544455.1 of Silene latifolia. Classification (NCBI taxonomy): domain Eukaryota; kingdom Viridiplantae; phylum Streptophyta; class Magnoliopsida; order Caryophyllales; family Caryophyllaceae; genus Silene; species Silene latifolia. Next base: position 28,637,946 of record NC_133528.1, read on the forward strand.
CTTACAACGGATCCTCTCTCATCATGCTATTCACTCACACTTGCCACCAATCAGTCCACACAATCAACGTTTACTCTTCAATTAATTACATCTCCCTTTTACATCTTTAGAAAACAAAATTCATTTCATACCATTAATTGCCCAAGAAAATTTGTAACACCCCCAACTCATCCGTCCTTTTTCTTTAATTTCTTGTTTCATGATTTAACCATTAACGGGCAAATCGGGAGTTTTACGTGCACGAGATGAATCGTGCTAGTGATTACAGCTCAAATAGTTTTATAGTAAAGGTAAAATTAAAACTTAAATTAACCAAAATAATTTAAGAAGATAATTACATATTTTCGTACTTAGAAACTCGAAATTACATTATTTAAGCAACAAAAGTCCATTTGAAAACTCGCGGAAGCGTAAAATATAACAAAAGTTTAGTGACGTGGCCAAAAATTGTAGCAAGCTAATAGTCGTAGAAACGTCGCTCTCCATTCCCGTTCAGCCAAGCCATTATCCAAGCAAAAGCAAAAGACTCATTGAACCTGTACACCAAAATTTAACACTGCTCCCCAGTATGGCGGGAAATACCATATGGTTCATAACAGACCCACCAAATTTATAAATAGTTGGGTGGACACACAAAAACCGGAAAATATCAACCAACCGTGGCTGAGTAAGGAAACCAAGTCTCGTTACAAATATTTAGTATATAAAGCAAACTAGCATACTTGTAACTAAAATGTTCAATACCAACTTCTTGAAATTTTAAACCACTTTACCTTTTCTAAATCACTTTAAAAAAAATGTTCCACCAATCCTTTATCATGATATCCGGGTAGAGGAAAATAGAAGGTTTAGTCAACCAAGTTTCGAACCAAGGATGACCTCCCCAACTATGTAATTACCTGGCCAAAAGTCCCGAGCGTGCACACCCCTCAAAGAGGAGAATCAGAAGGCGGGGTCTCGATCAACTAACCCCCACTGGACATCTGTATAGGAGTTCCTGTCCATGGTAACATCCTACCCCTCTACCTCATGAAATCCATCAAAAGAATAAAATTTGATTTCCAAACTTAAAACCATTTCATATATCCATAAATTCCAAAGTTATCCAAAAATATAAATAAACAATAATATTTCAAAACCATTCTCACAAACATTTTTACCAAACACTTTAAATTATCAAAAGATAACTCCATTAGTAAAAGACTCGCTTTACCAACCACTTTAAAATATCAAAAGATAACTCCATTAGTAAAAGAATAACCGCTTCAAACCATTTAAACAACCTTCTTTGTCGAATATAATATCAATACACATACATGGAAAATAGTCACATAAGCATTATGCTTTAGTTTTATAAATGACAAGCATTTTCCTTACCTCATAGACCTTACTGTCGATTGAAGAAATACCACATTCTCACAATACAAAAACCCTAAAAAATTAGAAGGAGAAAAGGGGGAAGAAGACTAAAAGAGGAAAACGACCCTAGTTCATCGTTTATTGGCAATTTTTGCTGTCAATGTCCTCTAAATTTGTAAGTTTATCATAATTTATCACTTATTTATGTTAATTGTAGTTAGTTAAAGTAGTATTTGTCACAAAAAGCATGAAAATTGTATTGATTTTGATCATGTGTTGTGATTATTATGAACTTTATAATCGGGTGGCTTTTGAGACGATTTTGTTAATGATGTTAAGTAATGCACAACAAATATGAACTAGTCTTATATTTATTGTTTTTAATTGTTGATTTTTGATTAGTGATTGATTAGGACGAAATTTGATTAATTGAATGAACTAAAAGCATGCTTGATTGAATTTTTGGTGTCGGTGTAATTGTTGTAACTTTGAAGGATTTTTACTTAATAATCGGTGCAGAATTGGGGGATGCGTATTAGAGATGAAATTTTAGATATTGAAGTTTAGAATTTGTATAAAAAAATTGGGAACTTTTCAATGTACAGTTTGGTTGGGGGAGCTGTTTTAGTAAGAGCTGGACAGAAGTTGAATTGTGCTGAAAGTAGTTGCATTAGTCTTTGATTTATCTATTTATACTTTGCTATTTAGTAGGAAAATTTATGAAAAGTAGATGATGGGTAAGCTTGATATAACTATAATATAAACATGAGACCTTAAAGCCAAATCTTTTGATAATTTTATTTCTTAAAGATTGTATGCGAACATTCTTGAAAATGGAGGTTGGGTTCATAAATGGTTTAGAAGTCACGAGTTTGTTGTATAGGTTGGATTGTTTAGCTTGTGTGTATTGATATGTAATGTATATGAATGGTGTATAGAGTCTGAGTTTGTAGCCGAGGAGTTGTAGGAGTTCTAGAGGTCACTTTTGCGGAGTATCCATTTTCGACCAGGTAAGGAAAATGCTTGTCATTTTATAAAACTATAGCATAATGCTTATGGTATTATTTTCCATGTGTGTGTATTGATATTATATTTGACAAAGAAGGTTGTTTAAATGGTTTGAAGCGGTTATTCTTTTACTAATGGAGTTATCTTTTGATATTTTAAAGTAGTTATATGGGACACGAGTTTTTGATATTTGGTAATGACTAATATAATAATTAGTAAATGAAAGGATAATTTAATGGTCTAATGATTATAGATAATAATAATGAGATAATTTTAGTATATTAGGTGAAACCGACTTATTAATATAAGAGACGTAAGTTATTAACTCAGATCGAAAAGTAAACCCGTATTGTATTAACCGGAACCATATTAATAACTTATTTAAAAAAGGAGATGAATTGACACAAAACGTGTCTTTGGCATAGACCTTACTGTCGATTGAAGAAATACCACATTCTCACAATACAAAAACCCTAAAAAAATAGAAGGAGAAAAGGGGGAAGAAGACTAGAAGAGGAAAACGACCTTAGTTCATCGTTTATTGGCAATTTTTGCTGTCAATCTCCTCCAAATTTGTAAGTTTATCATAATTTATCGCTTATTTATGTTAATTGTAGTTAATTAGAGTAGTATTTGTCACAAAAATCATGAAAATTGTATTGATTTTGATCATGTGTTGTGATTCTTATGAACTTTATAATCGGGTGGCTTTTGATGACGATTTTGTTGATAAAAACTACTCTAACAAACTACAATCAACATAAATAAGTAATAGATTATCATAAACTTACAAATTTAGAGGAGATTGACAGCAAAAATTGCCAATAAACGATGAACTAGGGTCGTTTTCCTCTTCTAGTCTTCTTCCCCCTTTTCTCCTTCTAATTTTTTAAGGTTTTTGTATTGTGAGAATGTGGTATTTCTTCAATCGACAGTAAGGTCTATGCCAAAGACACGTTTTATGTCGATTCAACTCTTTTTTTTACTTAATAAGTTATTAATATGGTTCCGGTTAATACAATACGGGTTTACTTTTCGATCCGAGTTAATAACTTACGTTTATATTAATAAGTCAATTTCATCTTATTACTTAAATTATCTCATTATTATCTATAATCGTAACTTAGACCATTAAATTATTCACTCATTTACTAATTATTATATTAGTCATTACCAAATTATTCGGGTATTATAGAATTATACAGTAGGCTCACCTCTTGATAATCCAAATTCCAAACTCAGTCACTATCTAAAAATCCACATCACGGCATAACTGAAGCTAGCTCTTTATACATCATTCTTTTCCATCCCTCTACAACGACCTTCCATTACATATATTCTTAACCAACCCAGTTACAACTATCTCCCTCCATAAATCCTTAAATATTCCGAGTTACCACCATTCGCATCCCTCGTTTCAATCTTTTCATGCTTACGTTCCTTAAACTTACATCACCTCTTGCCCATATTCACTTACTTTTACATTAATCAACACGCGACTATATAAATCACCACATCTCACAAAACATGTTCCCTGCCTCGATAAGCTCATCAATCTTCTCTTTCCTTTTTCCACTATCTATCACAACCACATATAACCCATGTCCTCCCACCAAACTCATACCAATCATATGATGCTACTCCTTACATCAAAAAATCTGATAACTTACGCATCAGGACCAACACACATGTAAAACAATGCATAAAGAAGCAAAAGAACATCTTTGAAATAAATATGATATGCGACGAGGTGAAAAGATAAGCATATGACCAAAACAGGGGTTACTAGATCGAGTACAGCCTACTCGATCGAGTAGGTGAAGATCAGAAGCACGCATAATAAATTAAAAAGGCTACTCGATCGAGTATGGGGTACTCGGTCGAGTACCAAGAGGTGTACTCGATCGAGTAAGGGCTACTCGATCGAGTACCCTACGCAGTTCTCAACACTGTCCAATTGTCGTAAAAAGGTCATATCTCACTCGTTTCTTGGTCATTTTGGGCGTGTGATCTATCGTTAGAATCATAAGAGAACAAGCTATCACCTCCAATTAGAATCACATCAATATCATATATTCATTCAAGTTATAACAACTTAAACACAACTTCTCTATAATCGAACAACATAACTATTCGGTTTCAGATATTACCAACTAACATCTCTTATTCCACAAGCTACTAACTAATCAAAAGCCATAAAAAAAAACACCAAAGAATGCCTCATACCACTCTGACCCACCTTAATCATATAGACACAAATATCACAACTCCTATTGCATGTTACTACTACAAAGCCAAACATTAACATTTATCATGGTCGTGTATATCCTTCAACATATCCAACATACAATCCAATACTTTCCATTCAAATAAATCATATCTTTATCCATCATGTGCATGTGAAAAAGCAATAAACAAGTAGCGATCATGACACCCCATAGTGACCGGTTCAAAGTTGTAAGTGCAAGCTCGCAACTTTAGGACGTCTCCTAAGCCTTTGCATTAGTTCATTTTAGTTTGACTCTCTACAATCATTGGGTTCATTAGTTACAATTTCCAAAATTGTCGCTCTGATACCACTTTGTAACACCCCAGACACCAAGGCACCTTACCAAGACCACTCAGCGCATGAGACTTCTACCATCTTGGTTACCCGAGGCATAATAATCAAAAGTGACCATCAAAAAACGTACTTTAAGTAAATAGTTTAAAGTGACTACATCCAAAACCAAACTGATCGGTACGATACAACTGTTCCAAACCAAAAATCCAACTAAGTAAATAAAATGTTAAGACACAACAGCGAAAGACTACTATCTGACTCGTGGTGACTCCAGCCCACCTAGATCCCGCACATATCTAAACAATACCTGCTAATCAACTGTTCACCATCCCCGAATGGATCACCACAGTTTTCAAAATAATTAAACGGGATCAGTTACTGTATAAACAATATAAGATAATACAACAGACGGTTACACAATCACAATCCTCCAACTCCGTCACATCACTAATCATCTGACTAGCCCGAAGGTCTAGCCCTGCCAGATTACCAATCGCAACCGGTAATCCACACTGCCAGTGGGGGACCGCAACCTTTCTCACCTAAACCCGCTCATCTCCATCGAGCGAATAACTCATGTCCATTAATGTGCACATCCCCCTTGTGACGGGAACTACAAGGGGCAAATCAAGGACGTAAAACCACTCCCGCAAGTGACTCCACTCAGCCGAGGTCGCACCTCGCGAACCACAGACAAACAACAACCAACACAATACCGATGTAAACAATGCCAAAAACCAATTACGATATAATCAACATGCCAATCAACCAAACAACCATCTTATAACATTTACACAATAACTGAGTAGGGAAACCCTACCTGAGATGAAATCACCAATAATCAACCACAAATAGCGGATCAAAAACCTTCTTCTACCAAATCACCTCCTATAATAAATTAGTCACATAATTACAATTCACAATCATCAAAAATCCCAACAACCCCCAAATCACCCAATTAGGATTTTAAACAATACTCCCTCCGATCCAGACCAAAGGTAACATTGACTTTTTCACACTTGTCGAGGCACGTTTTGCAACGTAAATATCTTTAGTTACACATTATTAAAAATTATAAAAATTTGATATTCTTATAGCATTCATGACGATGAATCAAACAAGATCTCACATGAATATATTTTGTCTTATAGATTAAGAATAATATCGAAGATTCTCTACGACCATAAATAGTGCCAAAAAGTCAATGTTACCTTTGGTCTGGATCGGAGGGAGTATTAACTAAACGACATAAAAACAGTACAAAGATCTTACCCACAATACGACGATCACGAAGGTATAAAGAACTCCGAATTCCGAAAACCCTAACCCTTGATTTGATAGCAATGAGAGAAGAGAAACTGGCGTTGCTTTCTTTTTCTTTTGTAAAAAGGTTTAGAAATAAGGTTAAAGTAACAAGGAACTGACGAAAACTCTGTATATACTCTTCACGCGTTACTATAAAAACACGGCGGAAAACTCGTGAAACCCGTCATACTCGATCGAGTAACTAAGGTACTCGATCGAGTACTGCCCACTCGATCGAGTTTCCCTTACTCGATCGAGTACCCATCAGGCAGAACGTACTCCAGAATGCAAAACTAACTTATTCGACAAAGTAATTCCTATTCGATAGAGTACCCAACAACTCATAAATCTGAGGTATTACAAGCCTATATGTGCATTTTAGCATGCATTTTGATCTGTGTATACTCGATCGAGTATGACTAGCTCGATCGAGTACCCAACTCAGTACTCGATCGAGTAAGCCTAACTCGATCGAGTGCCCCTGCTTGTGCTTTTAAACCGTCTTCTTGTCACTTGGAGGTTATGGGGGTAGTTTTTTGACGTTATATGTTGTGTTATGATCGTTAATTATTAATTCGTGCCTTCTACTTGCATAGGGGATGTATCCAAGAGGTAAATAGTTCTCGTAAATTTTTGTGGCTGCTAATTTGTATTTAATTGTCGTTCTATGCGGTTATTAAAATTGTATAATCATTTGGGTAAATATTTTGGGTTGGTTATGCTTGGTGATGAATTTTGTCATGAGGTTACGTAAATGATTACTTTTAAAATTTCTAGACATTTTGATTAGTATTGTTGCGCATGATATATTTATTTCGTGTGATTTATGTCCATCTTATATGCCCACATGAACACATGTTAATCTCGTATTGTCAAAGGGTTAGATTGTGATTTTTGGGTTCATCTTGATTTGGTTCATCTCGTAATGTCAGGGTTAAGTGGTGATTTTCGTTTTGTTTTAATATTTATAATTCGTCTTGAAGGTGAACTTCGAGGACGAAGTTCCTTTTAAGAGGGGAAGAGTAATGTCGCGTGTGAAAAATGCCAAAAATATCTTCTTTTGAGTAATTTAGTTGTAATTTATTCATTATTTTGTTAAATAATTTAATTGTAAGCAAGCAATTTATTCATTTGTAAAGTAATTTTTGAAGTAATTTAAGCATTTGTTAAGAAATTTAAATGTTGTGTAAATGATTTAAAGGGGTATTGAATAAATTGGTTAGTAATTTATGCATTTGGGTGTTTAATGGCTTAACTGGGTTGAATAAGTAAGTTGGAAAACGATTGTAACACCCGCGAATTTCCCATTTTGACATTTAAAATTTATTAAACCGTTTGATTGCTTTATTTTATATTTTTAAATTATTCAAATCAATTAATTCATTTTGAGCACGATTCTTATGAAAAGAATATTTTTAAAGCTTAGTTTATGCAAAAATAAATATTTTGGTCGGATAATGATAATAATAATAATAACATTTTCCGTCTTGAGTTGTAGTGGGCTTGAGACGTAATTTTTGGAGTATATCGACTCAATTCTGTATGTTGCGCCTAGTATGACTATTGGGCTCACATACTACTCTTTCCTCCTCATAAAAATCATGAAGGAAACCCTAACTACACCTCCCTCCTCAATTTTTCAGCACTCGTCTTCAACAACAAACACCATTGTTACACATTTCTCTTACAAAACTCCATAACTTGCTCAATTCTTGTTCGAATCAAGTGATTTTCACGTCTATCTCTTCCTCTTATCGCCCTCCATCTTTATAGGTAAGAAGGGAACCGACTTTCCTCCATAGATGGGGCTGTCGACCCATTTTACGCATGGTACCATTTTTCTAGTTTCGATTCTTAGTCTTAATTTGTGTTTTCTTATGTTTAGGAGAAAGATTTGTTAACCCGGAAGTGAATTCTTGAAAGGTAGACGAGCCTATTGTGGATTTAAGTGGAAAAAAGGTAACGGTGATGGGTTACTCGACATTATGTCAATTTGGGTGTTTATATATGTTATAGTTTGTTCACATATGTGTTAAAGTTAGATTCTTTACATGTTTTTACTTGTTTGTTGTTGAATGAGTTTTTGTGTGGAATCTCATTTGGTGGTTTGAAGAAGTTTCTAGTCTTTTGTATACATGGATGAATTATTAAAGAAACCGTCTTATTCATGCTTAATAATTGTCTTTAATTATGTCATGAAATTATTAGTTTGGAATTGTTTGAATTTGAATCGAACCTTGTATTTTAATCCCTCTTTTATGCTTTGATTTCACCCTTAATACTTATATGACGTTACTTGGGTAATATATGGTGCAATTGGGATGGTAATGGCATGATAAAAAAATGATTTGGGGATGAAGATGAATTTGTCGTGTCGTGCAAATCAGTGATTTGCGCAAGCTGCGCACCTCTGGACCAGTTTTCGTAAAATGGACATAACGTCTTCGTTACTTTTTTGTTTGAGGCTTATGACCCACCGTTAGAACCTTAAGAGGATAATCTATCACCTCCAACTGGTTTCCCTTCATTATCATGTCTAGAACTCAAGGTATGACCGTTTGAAGTTGACCCTTGTTGTAGTCGAGTACTAAACTTGTTGTTATAAATTGAGTTTTATGTTTCTTATTGGTTATGCATCTTAAACTTGTTTCTAATGCTTGTGTATGGTGTATTGACACTCTTTTATCATGGGAGCACCTGATATTTGTTATACTCTCGTACTTATACATGCTCCAAATGAATTGTTTACGTTATGTTTATATAATCATTTTTACTCTTATTTGTGACTCGAGTGTGACATTTTACATTGTCTGACTACTTGACATTCCTTATTTCCTATTTCTGACCTTTGGTTACGGATATGTGTTCCATGTTTCCGGATTAGGATACCCTTCCATCCCTTTCGGACCTTTGGTTACGGATATGTGTGCCATGTTTCCGGATTGGGTTATCCTTCCGCCTTTCATCGGACCTTTGGTTACGGATATGTGTGTCATGTTTCCGATGTGAGGTTACTCGACCTTTGGTTACAGATATGTGTGCCATGTTTCGAGTCTTGGATACGATTAGTATATCGTTTGTCGAATCGGGTGACGTCCATCCCGAGAGTCCGGATCCAGGTTTAGACTAGGACCGTATTATGATCGTCGTCCTACCAAGAGGTTGGAGTCTAGGTTGGTTGTCTTGTTTGAGTCTATACTTTGTGTATGTCTTTCAGGGCAAGAGTTGTGCCTTGTATTGTTTGGTTGTGAGAGTCTTGGTCCTATCGGATACTAGAGGTGAGATGCAAGCTTCTAGTTGCGATATGATCGCTGGGATCGATATTCTCATCCGTTCTTATGGTGAGATGCAAGCCATAAGTATGAATGCGACATTAGTAGCCACGTCCCGTGCAATGTTAGTTTAGAGGTTTTTAAAGTAATGGCTATGGTTTCCATCCATGTATTTTCTATTTAATTGATCCGTTATTTACCTTCTTCATATGATTCGATAACTAATCTCATATATATGTTATATTTCCTTGAAATGCGTGTTTTTGTCTAAACGACCGTATTCGTGTCTTCCAAATTATTTTAATTATCTCACATGAATAGTTGAGTCGAGTTAATATGAAATTGGTTGACTTAGTTATTCTACTCCCTTAAATACATATTTAATATAATGTACCATGCCTATCTCATTATGAATGTAATATGCCTATCTCATTATGATTATCGTTTATATCCCCTTGTTCATTATTATTCAAGTATGATGTATGGTCAATATGTTTAATTAAGTTCTTGCTTACTTGTATTTTGACATATTGTGGCTGGGAGAACCCTGAGTTACTCCCCACTGACTGTGGCTTTCATGTTTACATGAATGACAGGTTTGTGATGCAGATTATATGGGGGAGATGTGTGAGCTAGCGAGAACGTTGACCCTTGGACTTTAGTTATCGTTTTCTTAGACTCACCTATCTTTAGACTTGTGCTTATTCGTGGGATATCTTTTCCCCAACGCACTTTGTTTTTAATTGTAAAACTTAATTATGTTACTTTTTATTTCCGTTTGATCACTTATGGTGGATTCCTCACTTTAAACTTCTAAAGGTTTTAAAAATCTCGTATTTTCTGCTTAGATTTATTAGTTCTCTTTGATGCCCTATCGAGGGGTGTCACAACGATGAATTTGTATGATGTTGTTGGTGTTAAATCCGTTTGGTAAATAGAATTAATAGTCTGTGGTAGTGTGCCTTTTCGATTTGTAATATGTGGATTATGACTCGGAAGGGAGTTGTGCTTCATGGTTTTATTTCTGGAAGTAGATGATGATAATTAGTTGGCATGGGAAGTTAGGTGGTATGTTTCGGGTATGGTTATAGTTCTTGTTGAGCTGAGTTGTTGTTAGTCACCTTAGTTTAGGATACACCTTTGGGTTTGGGGTAAACGACGAGTTTAATTTTGGGGACGAAGTTCTTTTTAGGGGGGGGGGGGGGGAGGGAGACTGTAATACCCGCCCTGTTAGAGACCCGTTGACTAGCCGTTGACTGACCTTAGACACTTGTTTAGACCTTTTGGAACCCTTCATAGTGCGGACTTGCGTCATAGTGACCTTTAGGGGTGTGGGAACTGCGTAGGCTACTCGATCGAGCAATCTACTGACTCAATCGAGTAGAGGCCACTCGATCGAGTAAGTTACATACTCGATCGAGTATGTCAGATTCCACGATAAATTATAAATCGTGAAGTCGTAAAATCCAAATCAGTTTTTCCTTTCTTTGCTCTCAAAACCTAAAGCGACGATACATTCTCTTCCTCACCCAACCTTCACCTTTTGATATCCTTTATACTTGGAGACACCATCGGAATGGAGGCATGAGTCGGGTAGCGGTCTTGTCCCCGGAATGTCGAGCATAGGTAAGTCATCATCATCCTTAGGTTTTTGTTGTTATGGTTGGTAGTAATAGGGTTTTCCCTACTATTTGTGATAGGTGGTAAAGGTGGTTGCTTATTGTTGTACACAGTGTTGCTGCTGATTACTAAAGGTAGATTTGCCTACTCAGTACTGTTGATTGATTGGTATGATTGGTTGTTGATGACCGGTTTTTGCCGTCACTTCCGGTACCAAAAACGTATTTATAAATACCCAATTAAAAAGTAGTATTTAATCGGGGTCAAACACAAAGATGGCAGGGGTTAAATACTTGGTTTGTTTAAGTCTCAATTTAGCCTAATAAATGTAAGAGGTTGATTGATTGTAAACTAAGATGCAAATGAGATATAAAATTAAACTAAATGAAATTGCTTCTAATCAAATGAATGAAAGCTAAGGTCTTTGGGTTCACTTGGGTAAGTTGGGGGAGAGAAAATTGTTACCTAAGATTGATCCTAATTTCTTAGTCGATTAGAGCTAACCAACAAGCATTTACTTAGTAAGAAAAACGCGTCTCGACCATCCCATATAGGCCTTCTATTGGATTTCGACCTAGGATAGACTAAACATGATAATGAAAGACTCAAACTCTCATTTAAGCAATCCATCAAACATTTCATAGGATGGGAGTAAGGGTTTACAAACAAACTTATCACAAACATGCATAAAGACTATCTAATAGCATAGGCACCAAGATGGATGAAATATGTCTAAGAAAGGCTCCAACTCTCATTTAAGCATCTCATTAAAAACTTCTAAAACCACCCAATAGCATAATACACCAAGATAAGTTAAACATGCTAATAAAAGACTCAAACTTTCGTTCAAATATTTCATCGAGCACTTCATATGCACAAGAGTAAGACCGATTATAATTACCGGATTCAAAAGGTTAACAATACAATTTCACCCCCCCCCCCCCCCCTAATCACCCAAGATCCCCCATGACCTTAGATAACACTACTCACACATAATTATAAGAGATAAATTGAAAGATAAAGAAACAAGCATGAATAACACAATAAACATGGTTACTAATTCAAACAATAATTTAAATGAACAAGAAATGTAAATAAACTAAAATAAATGAGATTAAGAAGAGAAATTATACCGAAAGACAATAACTTGGATTGAAATATGGAAGGACTCTTCAGTTCTCCAAATACAACCCAAATATTAAATGTATACTAATGAGTAATGAAGAACTTGGATAAATTAAAGAGCAATTACATTAATTTTTAGTCAAGATTACAACTTGGCTAGAGGAAAATTGAAGAGAGGAAAATAATTTCTAGGGTTCTAAAATATGGAGAGGGGAAAATAAAACTAGTCCAATTTCTAGTCTAATGTGGTAGTGTAAAAGTTGTATCTAACGTAATAATGTAAATGTTCTTAATACTAGTCCATACTCTAATCATAATAATAATATGTATAATAATAATTATTATAATAATAATAATAAGACTAAGACTAAACTCCCAAAAGAGGACACACGACTAAACCAAAAAATGGAAAGGGGAAAGGGATTAAACGGTCAAAAAAATAAAGCAAAACAAAAGGGCAAGACGCAGCAATGGTGTTCTAAGAGCCGGCCACCGGCCGCCGGTCGTGGCACAGGCTAGGAGCTCTCTGGAAAAAAAGGGCGAAATTTGATGTATTCCCAGCCGGGATGGGGGGTGACAGACGGGTACCCGTCTGGGAGAACAAAAGTTGTTGAGAGCCGGTTGGTAGGCAGACGGGTAGCCGGCTGGGGATGAAATTATAATATCAAGTTGATGCTGCTGTCGGATTCCTTATTCCGCTGCAAGATTCGTTGTCGCAGTGGTTGTTGTTGATGCATGTTGTCATGGATTGATGGAGAATTGCAGCACAGTGGTAGACTGGTAGTGTGATGGTGATGACGGTGATGGTGGTGGATGTATGCTGTTGATGCGGGTTGGGATGATGGTAACTGAAAATATCGTCGTGATGATGCAGGTGAACAATGATGATGGTGGTGCTCGATTGGTTGTCGAGGTGGTGAGAGTGGGATGGTGAAGTAAGGTGATGATGATGAGCACAAAAATGGTGATGATGAAGATGTCCTGTTCAGGTGAGATGTAGGTGGGTGGATGAATTGGTTGTGCACATTGAGGAGCTTCGATGTCGGATTATTCGAGGTGGATTCTGGGCTGCTACTCGTTGTATGTTGATGACGAGTTGTTGCTCAATGGTGATATTGATGTTGGATGAAGATGATGTTGAGGGTGAAAACACCAAGTCCAGGGAGCTGGTGATGCGGCGGGGCTGAATTGGGCTTGAGTCTAGTTCCATGGTGGTTGATTGATGTGATGAACAAAGTAAAGAAATCGTGGTGAAGGCGAATGATAAAGATGAATAATTGTAAATGAATGGCGACGAGGGTGGCAGAGGGAGGCAAATTGGTTTTGTGAATTTAGTTTTGGTGTTTGCTGTTGAGTCCAACAAAGAACGAGCATAGAGTCATGAACAAAAGGCTCACTTTGACTTTTCTTTACCTTTCTTCAATTTTAACTCCGTCTTATTTTACTCGCTCTTCGTCTTATTAATTCCGCCTCATTTTACTCTCGCTTGAATCTTCACTTTATTATAATGCCTCGCCTACAAATTATAAACAATAAAATAATATTAATGATAATATTAAATAAAAATCCGACTAAATAATAAATATAACTACGGCGACTAATTATTATAAATTAGGAATTCAAATGAGCTTTTTAATTAATGAAACACATAAAAATCGAGTCAAGTAAAGGATTAAATATGGGGTAAAATGACACTAAAATTATACTTATCAAATCTCCCCACACTTAAACCTTATTCGTCCTCGAGTAAGCTCATTTAAACGAAACCGAGTCCCTTAATATAAAGACTAGCTAAACTAATAATATCTTATGAGAGGCAATTAACGGGCTTTTTCCGTCCCTTCAACTCACACCGAAACACAATGAGGTATGCATTCCGATGCAAGGCAAGTGGGGACTTGTAGAAAATTTCGATACGTCCGACATTTAAGCACGAAATAGCACATAAGATGCATCACAAAAGTCAAACCGCTTTCGTCATCTAAGCGGCCGTTTTGCTTTCAAAAGTCGAACAAAGAGGGTCATTAGTGGAGGATGTCGTCTCCGGGTCTTACCAAGGTGTTGACTCCCCTAATTCTAGCTCAAGTAACCAATATTGACAACACGGAGTGCGTAAGAAACAAACTCTAGGCGGGAAAGAGGAAGTACTTCTCTATACTCCCAAGAATGACATGACACACATAACATTCGACTCCATATCAAACCGTTGACCAAGGGAGACACAAGACCGACTCTCACGGGTTTCACTAGTCACTCAAATGAAGAACTGGGTGATTTTTGTGACAAAAAGTAACGAAAATCACTCCTCTAACTCGACTTGTGAAGCAGGACCCCATTCTAATATGGTACTCCATCCAATATCCGCAATAGAAATGTCAAAACGATACACATACAAGAGAGACAACCGGGTTGTAATGGGACTTGGGTTAGGTAAAAAGGGTACAGTGCAAGCACCATTTTAGGAAATGTGGAGCTAAGGATCGAGTAGTGGCCACATCTAACCAATCCACTAAACCGTACCAATGCAAAAGAACTCTTCCACAAAATTTGGCAAAGGTTGCTGTTTTAGCAGGGATTTTACTAAACTGAAATATCCTGCCAGGGGAATTAAGGAGGGGTGATCTAACTCAAATAGTTTGCCTGACTAGTATTAGTAAGTAAATAAATAAGTAAAAAGTAAAGACACAAAGATTTTATACGTGGAAAAACCCTGGGAATAAGGGAAAAAACCACGGGCACCAAGCCAGGAGTGATTGTTACTATGATTTTAGATAGCCTGACAAAGTATTTATGTATCAGGTGTGACAGGCAAAGATACTGCTTAAGAATACAAGAATGAGAGTGAGTATGAGTGTGTTTCAATGTCCCTTCTGTTTTTTGTCTTCTCTTCTATTTATATTATGCTCCACTGTAGCCTCTTTCCTTCCGTTTAGGATTTCCTGGTAAATAGGACTCGTGCCCTATTTACCCGGAAGTAGTTGATTGACTTCAACAACATTTCAGCCGTTGCCTTTGACTCTTTCTTCTATCTTTTCCTTTTGAATTGGTCTTTCTTGTTTGTAGAGATTTTACTTATGTGGCCTGATTGTTGCCTGCTCAGTTTGGACAACGTTTCTCTTGTACCTGATGTAGTCTCCTTTCAGGCAGAGTTAGTAATTCCCTGTCTTGTATTTTTCCTCTACTTGGTGCCTGTCCATATGCTCTTAGTGCCTGATTTTAGGTATTCCTTGCTTGAGTCTTAGCTTTGAACATTGCCTGGCCTTTGTCAGGTCAGGCAGGATAATTCTGGGCCCAACAATTGCCCCTTATCTGCTTATTCCATCGTTGGGTCTGGCCAGGAATAAAGAGATAAAAATTTGGGTCAGGCAAAAAACTGTGTAGGAATCTCTAACGGGTTAGAAGTTGTGTTTGGTTCAGCTTCTTTAACGGCTATATTGCCATAAATAGGGTAGATTCACAAAACCCTAGGAGAGTCATGATTAGCCTGAACCACTTGTTTTCTTGCCCGTTTGATTTTTGCGGCTATAAATACCATGCTTTGTTTTATCTTGCTTTCACATTCCAATCTCAAAATTTCTTCTTTCTCTTTCTAGAATTCTCTTCTTGGAAAAAATCAATTTTCAGCAAAAATAAAATATGGCTGGTGGTAGAAGAAAGACGGATGCTTCTAAGGCTCCTGCTGAAGTAGAGAAGGTTCCTGCTGAAGTTGAGAAGGTTCATGTTGTTGTTGATGTCCTAGATATCATCCCTGAGGATGAAGTGGTAGAGGTGGTTACTCCCCCAGAAATTTTATCCATGTCATAAAAGGGGGTTAAATATACTCCTGTTAAGGCTTTGGCTTCTTCCTTCCACGAGGCTAACCAGTTGAAGCCAACCTTTGAACATTATCTGAAAGGCAGGGATCTCATTCCTGTTGAGGTTGAGGTTTGGATCCCAGAAAGTGGTCCAGTCAGGGCTAATTGGGGTAGTCCAGGTTGTTCTGTATTTTTGAGTGGGCAATTAAGGGTGGATGTCAGCTTCCCCTTTCTCCTTTTATGGCTGAAGTGATCAGGGCTATTAGGGTTTCTCCATTCCAACTCATGCCAATGGTTTGGAAAATTGTTCATTCAATTGAGCAGTTATGTTCCAAACATAAGCTGATATCACCCTGGAACATTTCAAGAATGACTACCACTTGAAAAGTCATTCTACTGGTCGGTTCAACCTTCGAGTCAGATAAAAAATGGCTCATCTGATTACTAATTTTGATTCAGGGGATGATAAGGGATGGGCTCAGACTTACATGTTCATCAAGGCTGATTCTATTGCCCCTGACCTGGATTACCTTAGTTATCCGGCTGTTGAAGGAGGTAGTTTCCTTTTTTGCATTGTATTTTGATTGGAGATGCCATGTTTTGGGAAGTATACTTACTTGCTTTTATCTTTGTAGTAAATGACTGGGTGAATAATCTTGATGCTGAGGAGTCGGCTGATCGAATTGCAGCTTTCATGGCGTTGCCTGAGGAGGAGAGGACATAGCCTGCCTGTCTGGGGCAGGCACCTATGCCTCGTTTCAAGAAGGATAAATTAAGTACTTATAAACCGGTGAAGAGTGCTAAAGCTTCAGGGGCTTCCTCGTCAGTGAGTAAGTTTTTGTTTGTTTTTATTTTGAAGATTTTTATTTTGGACATGTGTTTATATTGCTGATGTAGAACCTCGCCGTGCAGCCACCAGGGCTTCTGCCAGGATAGCTAGTTTTGGTCTGTCCTTAGTGAAGGCAGAGGTTTCCCAAATCACAAGGGAGAAGTCTAAGAGTAGTGAGGCCACAGGGAGTGACAGTGTTGTACAAATTCAGGAGCATGTGCAGAAAGTACAGTTGGCATCCCCTGAGAAAGTTGTGGATAAGGGTGGTCGTCCTGAGAAGAGGAAAAGGGTAGATGAATCATCACGAGGGGTTCATGAGGTCAGGGGCTTAGGGCTCGGTTGGATGAGTTTCAGTTTGCTAAGGAACAAATCCAGGCCCAAGTTTTTATGGTTGATGACCTTTATTACCAGTATCAGGCAGTGGATTCTTCTGCCCGTGCCTTGGCTGCCATGTATCATACCAGGGATTATGCTGCCAACCTGATCACCATGCTTCAGGAGGTATTTTATTTTTGTCAAATTTTGTGTCGGTATTTATGTGTGTTTATTTGTTTTTTGTTTTGTGGCTTAAATGGGTATGTTTTCTTTGCTATAATGTCAATGATATGCTGAGGGGCTGTGGACATGGGCCACGGGGGCGCTTGGGAAACAAGCGTTTGCATTTGTGGAGTCGCCACCAATTTTTATGGGAAATTGGAACCGTTCGAATACCTCATGTCATGTCAAGACATAAAGTAGTGACATGAACACTAAGCAATCGTTACCCTTAGCATTCTATGTCTAGAATGACTCTCGTGGATGCCAATGAACACGGATGTTCACAGAGATCTGGAGTAAGGGGTGAGGGTACGTATTAGGAAGCTCTTTTGATCGAACACCTAATCCCGCCCGCCTCGATAGCGGCCTCTACTAATGATTAGGGAAGTTATTCATACTCGATATATCGTCGATTATATGCATGCAATGCAACATCCAAGTTTTGATCCTAGCATGTGAAGATTAGGCTAAGTCGGTGAACACGTAATTAGCATACAATTGGGTCGAAGTAGAGATTTAAGGTTCAATTACATGTGAAAATATACAAATGATACAAGAAATATGATAAATACAATAAATAAAATTACAATAATGAAAATTACAATAATTACATAGGGATTATTGATTTATGTCGAAAATACTTTCAAAACGGATAATTTGAGAAAAAGAATAAACAAATAAATTAACGAACAGATCAGTAGGCGATAATACGGATAATAGTTAATTATACGTAAGCTAATTAAACTAGGTCAAGGCAGAATGGAAGTTCAGGGACAAAACTCAACTGGGAACAAAGCAAGAGATCGCGCCCTTTGGAAGAGGCACTGGCGATTCTTCGCGTCTTTCCAAGGGTGAGTTCGGGCCGTGTTTGAATCGCAAATCGTTAATTTTAATTGGTGATTTAAGGATGGATTACGATAATTGACTCGGATGAAAGTGATTTAATGGATTAATTACATATGAATTAGTCATAAAAGCAATAATAATGGATGAGACGGATTTAAACGAATTATTTACATGACATAAGACTAATTAATGAATTAGATAAAACTAATTAGGTTAAACACGATGGATTAATGACGAAAACATGATGGTGACGATAAATAACAGATGCAAATATATCAAAGATCGAATTCCAGAGACTCAATATTGATGAATTGAATCTCTACAACCCGGATTGAATTTAATGACGAAAACCCGCAAATATTGGATTATAAGGGATTTAAGTCGGATAAATGATGAATTAAACGTGTTTATGATGATGATTAATATACATGTGAAATTAACGTGATATCGCATCAGGGAAACAAACGAAAATAAAAGTTGACGAATTACAGAGGACGAAGGAAGAAGAAAGGAAGCAGGAACTGCGGCAGCCTCACGAAGAGGCGCAGTAGGTGCTGCGCTCCTTCGAAGAGGCGCAGCAGTTGCTGCGTCCTTTCTCGACGGTTTGTCTTCTGGAAATCCGTAAAAAAGGGGGTTTAAACGAGGTTTTAGAAATCGGTTTTGAGAGGTGTTTTCGACATAAACCTTACATTAGTGATACAATAAAATAAAATACAATAAATAAAGAAGGATTATACACCCTCAGACTTACATGTTTGACGAAACGAGATGAACTAAGTTATCGATTAGTGATGCTCGACTCGAACTATAATGCAAATATGAAAGTGCCCTCGTAAGAGGAAAACGATTAGATTAATTAAGTTGATTGATTGTGGAGTTGGTCAAATTGGTCGGTCATGCAAACGAGGCTGGTACTCAGAAGGATCCGAGCTTATGTGGTCGAATGTTCAAGCACGTAGACGCCAAAAAGTAAGAACAAAGGTCTAGAATGCAAAGGGAGAAGAGAAGGGCGGACACTCGCGTGAGAAATATGAGGACCGAAGGTCTCTATTTATACTAATCATGCGAAGGAATTAGGGTAAGAGTAGGAAACGGAAGGAAAGATCCGGAAATAACCGACTTAGGTTAAACACGGAAACTTGGACAAAAAGAAAACCTTGAGGAAAAGGCGCAGCAGGTGCTGCGTCCTTTGGAAGAGGCGCAGCACTTGCCGCGTCCTTTCCCCAGCAGGTTCCTCCTGCGCAAGAAAGCGCGTTTGACAGCCTGTCGTATTTTAGGCATAACTTTCTCTACGAGACTCGGATTAAGGTGATTTTGGTGGCGTTGGAAAGCTAAGAAAGAGGTCTAGAACTTTCTGTGAAATAGGCCTGACCCAAAAATGTCGTTATGACCTCGTAAAATGGGCCTAAAGGTCGGGTTGTCATTTTAACTAAATGAAATGCACATTTTGTAATGTAAACTTTTAGTTTAGCCTAATGAAGTGACATGAGACTCAAAATGAGATATAATCTCAACATTTTATGACATCCTAAACTTAGCTAGACAAGCACATTGCTTTGACTCGGGATTTGACGGTTTTAGGAAATGAAGACGGTTTTTGACCCAGACTCCAAATGTACTCTAATTACTGCCAAAACGACCGTATCGGCACGTAGATGACAACTAAGAGGTAGACATTAGTGTTTGAGCAATCACTTGACGATAAACTTACGAACTGTCACAAATCGTTCCGCGTACCAAACATGCGGCCCAATCATCACCGGGTGGTTTGCGAGGGGTGCAGAAGTGAGGTATCTACAGAGCCCCCACTTTGACTGAGGCTTGGACAAGGCGAAAGTCAAAGTATAGCCATCAGATCAATTGAAGATTACAACCTGACGACTATGGCGACGCGAGGCGGTTCAAGGGGTCTGAACCAAGGACCTGTCGTCGGGAACATTTTAGAGTCTGTCGACTTCCGGGGAGAGTCGTTTAAAGTCCATTAGACTACGTAAGGAAGCTCGCCAGCCATAAGAAGAAACCATACCTGAGACTTCTTTCTCGAGATGCTTCCGGAGGTGCATATGAGCTAAGGGTAAGCGTAGGAGCTAAGGTTAAGACCTAAAAGATATATATGGATTGTGCTAGGGTGTGGGACCCTAAAGGAAAGCATCGACGGGAAGGAGGCCAAATATAAGTTCAACTTAAGGGGTAACCAAGGTTTGGGTGTAGGAACCCTAAGGAAGTGTGATTCTAAAAAGGTGATCCTAAAGGAATATGATCCTAAAGGAATATGATCCTAAAGGGTATAAGTATATGAACTTTAGGGAGTTTTGGAACCTAAAATAAGCTAGGTTTGTGAACCTGGGTATATGAACCTAAAAGGACGGCTGGTATGAGATCTTAAAGGCTTGTGAACCTAAGAGGATTTGGGATTCTAGGGTTAAGTTTAGGAACTACTGGGTTACTAATTCTTGTTTTAAACGCGTGCACTTAAGCTTTCTGAGGTATGAGAACTAAGGTTGTTGGTGTGAGAGCTTAAAGGCTTATGAACCTAAAGGAAGCCATTTTGGGATCTAATAATCTAGGGGTAAGAATCCTAACTTTGGGTTTACGAACCTAAGGAAGGAGGCGCTGGTTTGGGAACTTCTGGAGAACGACAGCTTTGCTGAACTCTATGAGGAAACAAAAACGTCGGTAGAAACTGCCGGGAGAAATCTGCTTGGGTCGTCTTCAAAAAAACTTCGATAAGTCTTGGGGTTGATGTTGATCTCCACGTCTCGAGAGGGAATGTCTATCCATGTACTCTCGCTGGGGGAACAGAATAGAGGTGCTGATCTCCATGTCTCGAGAGGGGCGATTGGTTGTCCGTGTACTCTCGCTGAAACACCTGTCAAAGAATATTCGCTCGTTGTGGCAAGCGAGGTCTTGATAAAGTACTGCTTCTGATACTTACCTGCATGGTTAGTAGCCACCTAAGAATGCAATCTAATATATGCACGTAAGCGATTATCACATGGACCTCGAATGAGGAAACACATAGGTTTTGCAAAAATTGTTTCTTTAAAAGTCGTTTAAAACTTGTTCAAAGAAGTTTGTCGTTTGTAATGCGTTATGCATATTCAAATGGGCTCTAGACACGTGACTTGACATGACACAGATCTACTAGGACGCGACGCGAAATGTAGACTTAGGTTGGACTGACGCAACACTAACTTAGATTTGACGCGACACAGGGATGACTCTGACAGACATTGTTTAAGTATGCGCAACCCCTAGCCAAGTGTGGGTGACAATGCGTATCAGTTCCAAAGGTAGAAGAATTGCAAGAATGATGAAGGCATATAAAGGCAAGGCATGAGCCATGTATCATCTATCTACTAGGACTTCTTTCACCACCGTTTACTGTAAAAGAGACCCCCTCTTGAGGCACGATGACTTGGAGAATTGATCTAAGATCTTTGTCATCGCCTGGACCGAGCACTAGCTAGACTTAGAGGAATAAAGGAAGGGTGGCATCTTGGAAGAGAAGCCCCCAGGATGAGAAGATGACTCTGGACTTTGGTAAAAAAGAGGCTGGGCGACAATAAGGAGCCCCCAGTATAGCGGTGTTGGTTGTGGAAGGGATGTTAATTGAGGTTGGAAGGTCGAAATAGAGGTTGAAAATTGAGGTTGAAAGTTGGGATGGTTGGGTCCTTGAGGACTGCCTACGTATTCACGTGAAGTGAAATCAAACCAGATCGTAGTTCTGAGGTTTGGTTAATTTTGTTTGGGCAAGAAAGGACTGCCTACGTATCCACCTGAATTGGTGAAATCAAACCATACTCGTAGTTCAAGTGTGTGCCTAAGCTATGTTGTTAGGGCCTTAAAGTGCATGGGTCACAAGGGTAATATTCCTTTGGTGACTCGAAGAATCGATTTGAGATAACTCCCTCTGATCATAGACCAAAGAGGTATAACTTGGTTTGTAAAAATTTCCTTGTCATGTGAGCACAATCAGTGGACCCTAAGGATGATATGGGTATGTCCCGTTCTGGGTAGCAAAGTTTTTGAAGACTCCGTGTTTGGGTCAAAGTGAAACTGGATTGGATATTTGGAATGTGGAGCGTGGACATAAGAGGCTTTGATGAACAAATCTCTGGAGCTTGATTTTGTGGAGTTAAGGCTTGATGGGGTTATGGCTTGTAATATGGCTCGGAAATGGAGTCTCTTGGCTTGATGTAGCCTGAGCACATAAAGGTAGGTTAAAATGACGTGGGGTCAAGTTTCCATATCTTGGCCCTAAAGGATGGGTATACTTTACAAGCTTGAGAGGATTCTCAAAATTCCTAACTATCTCCCTGGTAACGGTCTCGAGAAGGACTTTAGGGTGTGTGATGTGTGAAAGGCTAAGTGGGGGTGCTAACCATCTTCATCAATGTCTTGATTCTATATAGACTTCAGCATTATTCCGTTTAGTATTGTTCTTGATTCAGACTCAGATTCTTGGTCTAGAATATATCTTGGATTTTTGCTCAGATTCTTGATTCGGTTTTTGAGGATAACTTTGACTTTGGATATTGACATTGACTTGCTTGATTGAGCCTTCTTCTTTTGACTCTTTTGTCTTGGATATTGATCTTGGTCATTTCTCTGGATTAAGTCTTTGTCTTTGATCATGGCTCGTATTGTTAGAAATCTATATCTCTATACTCAACATATTCATATTATGTAGTGATTTTAATTTAGTCATAAAATTAAATGGTGATCTTATGCATGCAAACAAAAATGTAAATAAAGAAGAAATCATCATCTCACATTGATATTTCGGTTTATATGGGCACAAGAGAGTTCTCCTACTCTCTTGTTCTTGAGCTTTCTTTAGTGGATGAACAAGGATTCAAGAAGAGAATCCCTCCCAAAAGTATTATACCCAAGATAACAATCTTAATAAAATTAATACTATTATTACTAGAACAATATTAATTTTGTATAAAAATTGACCCAAAAATATTTGATTTTGGTCTCTTAAAACCGGTTAAGAGAGAAGGAAGAGGAAGGTTTTAATCTTTCTAAAAGTTCTTATTTTAGATGGATGATGGAATGAATTTTTCACTAGTTCACATTATAGTGAATATAAGGTAAATAATAGAGCAAAACTCTTGGCTTTGCTCCATTAAAAACCGGGTAAAGGGGGGAAGAGAAGGGACCAATGCATGCACTAGTTGTTCTTCACAATAATCACTAGGTTGCATGGCTAGAAAAATAGGGAAATCATTATGCTTTCCACTCACACAATAAACATAATATTTCCTTAATCCTCCCATTATTTTCGGCTAACATGGATAAAATGGACTCCATTTTATCTTTGTCAATTTGTCATATGTCACATGTCACATGTCACATAAAATTGTTATGTATTTTTAACATATTAAAAATCAACGTATTAACAAAAATACGTCATATACAAAAATCGACTTAGTAATTCATAATTACTTGTACCAAAATATTTTACCAATTTATAAATCACAACATCTTGTATTTATAATAATTAATTAATTCAAAAGCAATTGTTTCCTTAAACAATAATTTCATCTTAAGTAATGAAACAATTCGATTACTTAGACCGTATCTTATTTAATCAGATTATAATGAGATACATAAATTTTACTTCCAAAATCGTCTGTCAATTTTTAAGAAATTTAATTGAACCGTATCGTCATACGATCAATTAAATGATCAATTAAGAGTGTTACCCTTTAGGTATGACCTAAGGGGATCAACTGGTCACCACCGTCTCACGACAGTAATGTCAAACTCTAGTCAGCCAATCATTACCGATATGTGTGGACCAGTTGACAGTAAAATATTACTTCCCAATTGTATTCTTTAAAATGAGACTTAAACATGTGATCATCATGATCAACAGTTGTGATCGCATTATTGTCGGAGGACACATATTCCAACAATCTCCCACTTGTCCTCGACAAGTGTGGGTCACCAATTCTCTTGTCTTATTACTATCTCCCACTCAATGCAAGGTGTCTTTCAGGTCGTACTTGCAAGTGATCGTATCGAGAGTGGTTTCCTCGATCTGGAGAATAACTGATTGACCGGATTTATCCACCATGGATACATTCCGAGCGTGGCCACGCATTTCCAGTTCATTACTCCTCGAGTGGCCCTGAGATATTGTTATAACCCTGACTAGGGGTGGACAATTCCTATCGCACTCATTCCCTTCGACTAGCCACAGCCATCATAACCCAAAATATGTCCATTTGACCCCATTTACGAAGGTCGTAGTAACACAAATCAAAGTTAATCTGAAACTGTGCCATCTTAGGCGAATAGTCTTTAGTCAAAAGAATCGACTCATTAGAATACTATAATAGCTCTCGCCACGACCAGGCTATATAAATTTGCCAGAACTCTATAAGCGGTCATAAGGCCCGACATAATGTTCCTAACAGTCTGCCTATGTGATCGACTAGTCATTCTCATATGACTCTATGGCACTTGAACTTGCCATCAATCGCATCACACTCTAGTCACTTCGAGACGTCACCTCATGTAAGTAACTATGGGCAAATACAATGCTAATCCGTGTTCACTTTAACGGGGTTCAATTGTCTCTACAACCCGTTTGGATATAACAAAGTATAAGGTGAGTTAGTAACAACTCAAACGACAAATGTCGACATCACATTCGGGTGGTCAATACTATATTACAACCTTGTGATGCATATCGTAAGTGTGTAAACACTTGTTAATTGCAATAGAAGTTTAACATATCAAGTGTCCATGTGTTCAAAACTTCTTTTTATCGCATTTTCCTTTACGTTCATGTTATCTATCATAGCATGAACCTTACCAAGTACACATCTAGGTTCACAACCTCGGTTTCGGCTCTTTTCCTTGAAAGAACTTCTTTGTCGATTATCACATAACAAACGAATTTTTGGTGAATGATATAACTTGCACTGATCAAGTACTCCACCCACACAAAATGCACTAGGTATATGTTTTGTAGAATCTTGCAACAATTGTCAAGATGATTAGCCTAGCACTTCTCACAAGTCCTAGCATATTAGGAAAGATTAGTTTTGAGTAACTTCTTATTCAACTAAGTATCTTTCCAAACTTCCTATTTCTCCTTTTAGCTTGAAAAGTTTAGGATTTTCATAAATCCTTACGCGTGTTCGGATTTCTTTAATATGTGCAACCTCTTGACACATAACAGAGTCTTTTGTCCAACACTAAAAACGCTCATCGGATTCTCCTCGAGAATTCATGACGTTTCTACTATGGCTTACCAATGAATCATCATGCTCTTATGCATATGATTCATTTTGGACATGTGCATGATTATTCTAATGGCGGAAACATTAGTAACTTTTAATCATGTCATCAACTATTCTTAGGTTCAAGGAACGACCATGACTGCTAATGGCAATTCCATTTTCATTTACATGAATAACCTACGTTTCTCGTTGATTCGTTGTGCATGTCTCAATACCTATCCAACATCTCATGATATAGTTGGATTCATTATAATCCATTTTCATCCAGAATTGAAAACTCAAATCTTCCTTTGTGAAGGAAGATATTAGCTCGTCATTCTTCAATGGGTGATGAGTTATAACCTTTTATAAGATGATTGCTCCCACTAAATTCCATGTCTTCACATGATAACTTCCAACTCCCACTTAATTCCACATGATTCACAATTGACTACTCAATTGAGATATTTTAAGAATTGAAATATATATTGCTTTGTATTAAGTTATTGAGATAAAACCATATATGTTCCCATCATATCCTTTCAAAATACCTATTTTGAAGTGGTCTTATCTTAACCTTATGGAAAGAGATTTTTAATCTCTAACTCATAATGATGCGTAGCAATGTCATTATTTAAATATAAATAATATCTAATACACGTCCTTCAAAATACCCTTTTCGGAAGGAGGTTTAACCAATTCATTTTCATAATGTGGTTAAGTAATGACATTTGCTTGGTTAATACTTGACTTAGCTATTGAGGATATCAGTATATCAATCCTTGTAACCTCTAGTCATAAATCTCGTTTATTTTCTAGGATGTTACTTTGATTCATTTTAGGCTCTTAAGTAAATATCAAGGTTGAAACTATTGGTCAAAATTTATCATTAACTAGTCAAAACTCTTGTTAAGACTTTACATTAGTCATTTTTCTTCCAAAACTTTCTTTTGGTCTCCTCGTGTAGTTATCTTGAGAAAATATTCCTTTGATTACTTCACTTGGTCTCTTTTGTCATGTAGCTTTAATCGAGACCATAGATCTCATGTATTGGGTATACTATATAAATAGATATACCTTTATTCAAATCATTCTTCCTTGCGTAGATCTCGTATACACAAGTACACAAATTTATCTTGGTGTTGTGTCCTCATTTTCTCCCACTCTATCTTTAGAATAAATACACTAGAGATTCAAAGATAGCTTATGGGACACAAATAATGATTTGAAGTATAAGGAGGACTATCTCATAGGTTTGACTAATAGTTTTAGATTTTGTAAGTGTACTTGGTTGATTGACATTCCTTTAAGAAAGTTCATAAACTCAATGACACTTTGTAAATGATCATACACAAGCCTTAAGCATGTGGACATATAATGAATCCCATCATTATAATTGTCTATTAGATCACTTTAAGTGAATAATCATATGTTTCTATGAGCAAGCATGTAAAGACGAATTTTAGAACAAGGATAAAACGATAAAACGGGTGACTTGGGTTGCAAAACAAGCCACCATTATCCAAAATACAACCAATTATCCAAAATACATTTCCATGTCGAACACGGAAATTAAAAGGTTCTAAAATCCGAAACATAATTAAAATAAGACAATAAATAGCGAAGCTCCATGAAAGCTATTCCTAGCTTCTTGATGGTTTCTCAAGCTTGCTTTTCTTTTCCCTTGTCTTTGCTTGGTGGAGGCCCTATTTACAATAAAAAGGGATATACATTATCACAACTTTGTATCACAATACCATAGTTGAAATGAAAACATAAAAGAAAGGATAGTCATTTACCTACTGGAGTAATCTTTCCAGCCTTAATATCACCAAGGTATTTGGAACAATTTCTTTTCCAATGTCCAACACCATTACAATAATGGCATTTATCAAGAGGACCCTTCTTGATTTTTGAAGTGCTAGCTTCATAAGTCTTAGCTTTGGTGAAAGTGGGAGCTTGTTTCTTACCCTTCCTCCCATTATTCTTGAACTTCCCCTTGCTTTTGGTGCTAATGTTAAGCACATCCTTGGGTGGGTTCACATTTAACCCCATGTCCCTTTCGGCTTGCACAAGTAACTTGTGCAATTCTTCAAGAGACACATCCTTGTCTTGCATGTTAAAATTCACCCGGAATTAAACATATGCCTTGACTTTGGATAAGGAGTGTAGAATCCTATCTACAATGAGTTCTTTGGGGATTTCAACCTTTTGAATTTTCAAGGTCTCGACTAGCTCCATTAATTTGAGCACATGAAGGCTAACCTTTTGGCCCTCTTTGAAGTCGAGATCAAAGAATGCCGCGGCCGCCTCATATTGGACGATCCGCGGAGTTTGTGAAAATATTGTCACAAGCTTGGAGTAAATCTCATTAGCGGTGCCCCATCTTAAAGGCTCTCCTTTGGAGATCCGCCTCTATCGCAAAGATCAACACGTTTTTCATTGTGGCGGACTCCTTATGGTAAGCCTCATATGCTTCCCTTGTGGCGGCGGTCGACCTAGTATTAGGTTCGGGTGGAGAGGCCTCGGTAAGGTAATGAAGCTTGTCGTCACCTTGGGCGGCTAGTTTGAGTTGGGCATCCCAATCGGTGAAATTTGACCCATTCTTTTCAAGTTTACATCGATCCATAAAGGATCGGAGCCATGACGAATTAGTGAGAGGCGTGGCGTTGGTGTTTGGATTTGCCATTTGTTATGAGAAATAAGAGCGGTCTACAAAACAAAATATAGAAGGAGTAAAACAAATGTCGTTTTAATAATAATAATAAGGGTTATTTAATGATAATACTCTGAACTATTGTACCCCTTCTCAAAATACTTCATACTTTGAATTAACTATGAATACTACCAACTAATACACCCCTTCACTTCTAACAGAATTGCTTTTTTTTTTACCTGATGCAACAGGTAAAATGTTAGGCGAGATTCACTGTTTTCTTTATTAAGAAATTCATCTTCTTCCCTTTACCTTTTTTTTTATGGATACCTGCAAATTTTCTGCAAATTTTTTTAATTTATAAATTCTCTACTCTCCTCTTTCCCACGTCATCAAGATTATGTTTCCCGCCTGCCCGGATACATTTCTGGGTATTGCAAGCACGCTTCAATTGACTTAATGGACTGTTGGGATCAAGTATTCCCAGGAATATTGGCTTATATTGATTCACCCCTGATCAATTACGAGATACAAAGCAAGACTTGAATCACAAAATGTCCATCCAGTATCCTTATGTTATGATTAAAGTAAAAGCTAATTAACAATCTGAAGATTAGCACTGTCAAGGCATGAAAGGCGACTTGACCATGGACAATATATACACCTTTGCCAGAATTTTATGGAGTATAATTTAATTACCACTAAATTATCTACAACTACTCTCTATTATATTGACTAGTGATACAAATGTTTGTTCATTATATTCCTTAATTAGTTTGAAGATGAGAAAGCAGCTAAAATTCATCCCCCTGAAATAACCACCCCAAAGTATAAAGCTTCCTTCACCTGCTGAATACCCCCGTTAAATAACCATCAAGAACACAACTTGAGGACGATGAGATGGAATAAAATTGCAAATGAGAACAGTAACTTGTGAAAAATCAAGCTTAAGAAAATAAATAAATAACACCAGTAATCAATCATGGACGAAATTGATTTATCTTTTAAATTGTGGAATTAATTGACGGCGAAATTAAAATTAGGACTCCTTCACTCATGTTATTTGTGTAGAAAGAGAATTGTGACGATGAAAATCAACATGTATAAGGAAGGAAGAAGAAAAGGTAAAAAAGAAGAATTAAAGGTGAATAAAGAATGAAAAACTAAGTTTTAAACAAGGGTAACCAGTCCAACAGGTAGCCCTTCCACCTATTCTATTATGTGGGAGGGGGTGTATTAGTCGGGAGTATTCGTAGTTAATTCAAAGTATAAAGTATTTTGAGAAGGGGTGCAATAGTTCAGAGTATTCCCATTAAATAACCCTAATAATAATAATACTCGTAAAAATTAATTTAAACAAGTTTTATTACATTTATCTAGTTACCTCTACCCAACTTAGATAAATGATTCCAAGACCCAAATTCATATCGATTTAGGCACGGTAGGGCCGATTAAACCCTTATCAATAGAACTCGGTGGATTAACGTTTTAATCGATTCTACTTCTAGAACTCTTGGTCGATAAATTACATTAACATTTATCTTTAGCCCGGAACACATGCGACTACGGTCACGAATACTTTCGTTGAGCTCAATCCAAAT
This sequence comes from Silene latifolia, assembly GCF_048544455.1. Taxonomy (NCBI): domain Eukaryota; kingdom Viridiplantae; phylum Streptophyta; class Magnoliopsida; order Caryophyllales; family Caryophyllaceae; genus Silene; species Silene latifolia. The sequence continues at coordinate 28,667,702 of NC_133528.1, forward strand.
TTCGAATAAATGTGTCCATGATCCAAATCCACATCAACTTGGGCACGGTATGGCCGATGAAACCCTCATCAATATGAACTCGGTGGATAGACATTTATCACCCACTTCCCCTACGTAACAAGGTTTGTACCCCGGTAGGGCCGAGTGCACTCCCTCGCGAAATAGGTTTTCATGGTTTCTACTACTTGGTAAGGCTATGTCTCAATTTATTGTTTTAGCGAGAGGTCATATCAATTTATTATCTATCACGTTTTAAGTGAACTAAAGCGGTGAACTACGATAATTTTAATTGACACGGTCGATAAACTCGATTAAAAGATGATGCATGTTTTAGTTATGGCGATTTAGCGATGCATGCGACATATAAATAAAATGCAAAGCATAAAAAAAATCCTAGTATGGCCTTCCTAAAATAGAAAGGGTTATTTTATGTGAATACTCTGAACTAAAGGTGTGCTTCTCAAAATACTCTACACTTTATTTTAACTACCAATAAAACCAACAATTGTACCCCTTCACTTATATTAGAATTGGTTGACCGACTACCTGCTAAGCAGGTGAACAATTCTTTTACACCTTTTTTTAAGTCTTCACCCCTCTTTTAACCATTCCCTTACCTTTGTCTTTTCTGGGTATTTAGTGTTCCAGTATCATCCAATTTGAACTTCAATTTCAATTTCTATGGAGGTTCTAGTATCATTCATCAATCAGATATCATTTGCAAAGACACACATGATTAGACCATGTTTAAAACTCCGAAACATGCATTATCGTTTCAACTTGTAATCAAAATTTAACAATTGTTTCAAATCTTTCAATTACTCAACCTGCATACAAACATAAATAAACAAACAAAAAGCTAATTTTAGTTTATGAAAGTGGAGTCCCAAGGATAGTGTCGCTATTAGAAACAAATGCTGATACAATTACCAATTCACATCACAAATTAATCAAGGTTAACCCACTCAACAGTTGATTAGATTTTCAATCCCAAATAAGCATGAACCTATTAATCAGTTGCTAATTAGATCACCTGTTTTCGTGCAATCCCAGGTTAATAACAAAACAGATAATAGATCATGAAGTTGATAAGACAAAGAAGTTATTCAAAATCAATCTGAAAAATAAATAAAAAGCGAGAAAGTATGCAAAACTTTAAGAGTCAAAATTACTGAAAAAATCCAGTCTAGGAAAGTGAAAAGAGTACATTATTTCCCTCAAAAAAAAATGGGTTATTTAATAAGGATACTCTAACCTATGGAGGTGTTTCTCAAAATACTCTAAACTATATTTTAACTACCAATAAAATCAACAATTACACCTCTTCTCTATAAATAAAATCCGTGTTTTTGTGACTTGTTATAGCAGGTAAATCTGAGCGGGAGTGCACCCTTTACCCTTTTATCAATCTTCATCTTCCTCCTTTATTCCATTCGTCCTTCCACTGTACTTTTTTTTTCAAACCATTTAGTGAGTCATTACGTATCAAAATCAGATATTCAATTAAAATCAAACAGTTCCCACACGGGACTCCTAGATCGGTTTTAGACATAATGTACTCTTTTTTTTTTGGGTTATTTTATGTGAATACTCTGAACTAAAGGTGTGCTTCTCAAAATACTCTACACTTTATTTTAACTACCAATAAAACCAACAATTGTACCCCTTCACTTATATTAGAATTGGTTGACCGACTACCTGCTAAGCAGGTGAACAATTCTTTTACACCTTTTTTTAAGTCTTCACCCCTCTTTTAACCATTCCCTTACCTTTGTCTTTTCTGGGTATTTAGTGTTCCAGTATCATCCAATTTGAACTTCAATTTCAATTTCTATGGAGGTTCTAGTATCATTCATCAATCAGATATCATTTGCAAAGACACACATGATTAGACCATGTTTAAAACTCCGAAACATGCATTATCGTTTCAACTTGTAATCAAAATTTAACAATTGTTTCAAATCTTTCAATTACTCAACCTGCATACAAACATAAATAAACAAACAAAAAGCTAATTTTAGTTTATGAAAGTGGAGTCCCAAGGATAGTGTCGCTATTAGAAACAAATGCTGATACAATTACCAATTCACATCACAAATTAATCAAGGTTAACCCACTCAACAGTTGATTAGATTTTCAATCCCAAATAAGCATGAACCTATTAATCAGTTGCTAATTAGATCACCTGTTTTCGTGCAATCCCAGGTTAATAACAAAACAGATAATAGATCATGAAGTTGATAAGACAAAGAAGTTATTCAAAATCAATCTGAAAAATAAATAAAAAGCGAGAAAGTATGCAAAACTTTAAGAGTCAAAATTACTGAAAAAATCCAGTCTAGGAAAGTGAAAAGAGTACATTATTTCCCTCAAAAAAAAAAAGAGTACATTATGTCTAAAACCGATCTAGGAGTCCCGTGTGGGAACTGTTTGATTTTAATTGAATATCTGATTTTGATACGTAATGACTCACTAAATGGTTTGAAAAAAAAAAGTACAGTGGAAGGACGAATGGAATAAAGGAGGAAGATGAAGATTGATAAAAGGGTAAAGGGTGCACTCCCGCTCAGATTTACCTGCTATAACAAGTCACAAAAACACGGATTTTATTTATAGAGAAGAGGTGTAATTGTTGATTTTATTGGTAGTTAAAATATAGTTTAGAGTATTTTGAGAAACACCTCCATAGGTTAGAGTATCCTTATTAAATAACCCAAATAGAAAATCTAATTAACTATTACATATTCGGAAACCAACTCCATTGGTCCCTTGAACTTCGATTGTGGCACGCATCTCGAGGTAACACCGTCTTTATGTATCGCCATCTTTTGTGACACCGTCTTCAAGGAACTCCGGAATAAATAAATAAATTACATAACAAATTACATAATTTCCTATTATACATTTGTAATTAAAATAAAATAAATCTATTAAATTAAAAAACGGTGATACGAGATCACAATAAATTACAACCGAATCGATATTCCCATACATTTCGGGTAATACCAATTAAAAACTAAGGCCATACTAAGTAAAATTACATAATTCAAAAATTACATAAAAATAAAATTATGACAATCATAAATAAAATGCAGCATTATAATATGTATGAACATGCCCAATTTTATGCTAAATCGCCTTTAAGGAGCCAATATCGTATATTATACGGTTTTTACGGATTTGCGTGATTCAACGTTTTTATAATCACAAAAATTACATAAATTCATATTTATGTACAAGTTAATTACCCTAACCTCTTAGGACTCAAAATTAGTCTTCACTAATTACTTGACTATAATTAACTCATATTTCTTAAAATCGTTCATTAATGGACTTAAAATTACAATAAAATGCTATAAACTTCAAAAAAAAAAAAATCACAAAAATTCCAAATAAATTTGAAATTTGAAATTCAAACTTATGAACATTCTGGAAAAATACCATGACACTCATAATGTTCAAAAAACGTAGGTTAAAATTTCGTAAAATTATCGGAAAAATTATGTTGCGGTTTATCGGATTTATCAATAAAAATCATAAAAACATGAGAAAAATTATATTCATCAACTTTTCAATTTTAGATCTGAAAAAGATAATAAAATGAAACATGTGACGTTTTTCCTTAGTCATGGAGTATGTTTTAGCAATTATTTACTAATTAAGTCACTATTTATGCTATTTTTCATCAAAAATCCATAAATCATGCATAAAGACTTCAATATAGCCCATTATTTTACACACATCTTGTAAGATTGCATGTGAAAACATACTAAATTTCTATGACCAGATTCGAAATTTATCTTATATTAACCTATTTTTCATCTAAATCCGATTTTAAACATGAAAAATCCATTTTTCGAGCATAAGAACTCCAAAAATTATGAACATTTACAGGTCATCTAAAAATAATACATGTGATAACATATCCAAAAATCACTGGAAAATTCGAAGTTTAGCTAATTTTAGTCCGAAAATGACATTTTAATCATAAAATCACATTTTTAATGCCATTATATTATAAGATGAACAATAAAAACCCATAAAATAACCAAAATATCCTAAAAACATTTTAGGACCAGAAACTTAACATGCATAAATTTATTTCGTGATATTTCATAATAACACAAATTTACAAGTTTTATATGTTAATCGTATAACTCGGAAAAACTATAACCAATTTGCATGCAAACAACCAAGGCTCTGATACCACTTGTTAGAAATCTATATCTCTATACTCAACATATTCATATTATGTAGTGATTTTAATTTAGTCATAAAATTAAATGGTGATCTTATGCATGCAAACAAAAATGTAAATAAAGAAGAAATCATCATCTCACATTGATATTTCGGTTTATATGGGCACAAGAGAGTTCTCCTACTCTCTTGTTCTTGAGCTTTCCTTAGTGGATGAACAAGGATTCAAGAAGAGAATCCCTCCCAAAAGTATTATACCCAAGATAACAATCTTAATAAAATTAATACTATTATTACTAGAACAATATTAATTTTGTATAAAAATTGACCTAAAAATATTTGATTTTGGTCTCTTAAAACCGGTTAAGAGAGAAGGAAGAGGAAGGTTTTTATCTTTCTAAAAGTTCTTATTTTAGATGGATGATGGAATGAATTTTTCATTAGTTCACATTATAGTGAATATAAGGTAAATAATAGAGCAAAACTCTTGGCTTTGCTCCATTAAAAACCGGGTAAAGGGGGGAAGAGAAGGGACCAATGCATGCACTAGTTGTTCTTCACAATAATCACTAGGTTGCATGGCTAGAAAAATAGGGAAATCATTATGCTTTCCACTCACACAATAAACATAATATTTCCTTAATCCTCCCATTATTTTCGGCTAACATGGATAAAATGGACTCCATTTTATCTTTGTCAAATTGTCAATTTGTCATATGTCACATGTCACATAAAATTGTTATGTATTTTTAACATATTAAAAATCAACGTATTAACAAAAATACGTTGTTTTGGCAGGTTTTTTTACTGATCTAGAGCGTCCTGCCAGGGATTTATATGTAGGGTGATCTAACTCGAATAACTCGCCTGATTGGTATAATTAAGTGTAAAACGAACTAATAAACAATGACACAAAGATATTTATACGTGGAAAAACCCTGGGAATAAGGGAAAAAACCACGGGCACCAAGCCAGGAGTGATTGTTACTATGGTTTTAGATAGCCTGACAGAGTATTGTTATATCAGGCGTGACAGGCGAATATATAGCTTAAGAATACAAAGAATATAAGTAAAAGTGAGGGTCTATCTGATCTTCTCTTCTTTTCTATTTATAGGTGATTTCTTCCTTCCTCTTATGCCGTTTAGGTTTTCCTGGTAAATAGGGAATGTGCCCTATTTACCCGGAGGTAGTTGCCTCTCTCTTAGCCGTTATTTTGACTGCTTCCTTTATCATAGCTTTCTGGAATTGGTCTTCCTTTTTGTAGGGAACATATATCAATCGCCTATTTGTCGCTGCAGTGTCCTGGTGCTTCTCCTTTTAGGTCTTTTGGTTATCTTTTGCCTGTCTTTTACCAACTCCCGCTTGGTGCCTATCCGTGTTGAAGTAATGCCGATTTTAGATATCTTCCCGGAAGTTGTCTTGGCTGTTGCCTGGCCTATATCAGGTCGGCGGGATAATTTAGGGCCCAACAATTGCCTTTTATCTGGTTATTCCTTTATTGGGTCCGCCAGGAATGAGGAGATAAAAATTTGGGGTGCAAGTGATTTGTGCGGGGACTTTCTATCGGATTTAGAATTGGTGTTTGGTTCAACTTCTTGTAACGGTTATTTGTCATTAATAGGGTAGGTTCACAAAACCCTAGGAGAGTCATGATTAGTCTCTACCACTTGCTTTTCTAGCCGTTTAGGATTTGCGGTTATAAATAGCCTTCCTTTGCCGTGATTGTTTCCATATCTCAATCTCCAAATTTCTTCTTTCCCTTTCTAAAAATTCTCTCTTTGAAAAATTCATCTTCCAGAAAAAAATAATATATGGTGGTGGCGGGAGAAGGACAGCAGACTTCAAAAGCTCCGCCGAGGCCGTGAAAAAGTTCTGTTGAAGTTGAAATGGTTTCTCGCCGAGGTTGAGGGGTCCCGATATCATCCCCGAGGATGATGTGGTGGAGGTTGTTGCTCCTCCGGAGATTCGTCTATGTCTTATAAGGGGGTTGAATATTCTCCTAATAAGGCTTTGGCGGTTTCTTTTCATGAGGCCAATCAATCGAAACCTGCTTTTGAGCATTATATAAAGGGGGGCCTTATTCCTCATGGGGCCGAGGTTTGGATTCCGAGAATGGTCCTGTCGGGGCTAATTGGAGTAGCCCGGATTGGTTCTGTATTTTTGAGTGGGCGTTCAGAGGTGGTGGTCAACTTCCCCTTTCTCCTTTTATGACTGAGGTGATTAGGGCTATTAGGGTTCCTCCGTTTCAACTCATGCCAATGGTTTGGAAGATTGTCCATTCTATTGAGCATTTATGTTCTAAGCATAAATTGGTTATTACCCTGGATGATTTTAAGAATGTCTATCATCTGAAGAGTCATTCTCTTTGGGAGGTTTAATTTTCGAGTCGGTCAAAGATGGCTCACCCGATCACCAATTTTGATTCAGGGGATGATAAAGGCTGGGCTCAAACTTATATGTTTATCAAGGCTGATTCAATTGCCCCTGACCTGGACTATCTGAATTACCCAGCTGTTGAAGGAGGTAACTTTCTTTCCTGCATTTTTTTTGGTTTGGTAATAATATGTTTTGGAGAGTTTACTTACTTTGCTCGTGCTTTCTTTTAGTAAATGATTGGGTGAATGATCCTGATGCTGAGGGGTCGGCTGACCGGATAGCAGACATTTATGGCGTTGCTGAAGAGGAGAGGCTTGGCTCGCCTGCATGGGGCAAGCTTCTATGCCTCGTTTTAAGAAGGCTAAGCTGAGTACGTATAAGCCTGTGAAGAGCACTAAGGTTCCAGGGGCATCTTCGTCAGGGAGTAAGTTCTTTTGCTTATCTTTTTATCATTTTGTTTCCTGTATTGGATTCATGCTTATATTGCTGATTTAGAAACTCGTCGTGCAGCTACCAGGGCTTCTGCCAGAATTGCTAGTTTTGGTCTGTCTTTGGTGAAGGCAGGGGTCTCCCAGATTACAGGGGAGAAGTCAAAGAGCAGTGAGGCAACGGGAAGTGACAGTGCCGTTCACGTTCAGGAACCTGTGCAGGAAGTTCAGTTGACGTCTCCTGAAAAGATTGTGGATGATAGTGACCGTCCTGAGAAGAGGAAGAGAGTGGATGAGCCTAGGGGAGTCCATGAGATCAGGGGGGTTAGGGCTCGTATGGATGAGGTCCAGTTTGCTAAGGATCAAATTCAGGCTCAGGCTTTTGTGGTTGATGATCCTTATTTCAAGTACCAGGCAGAGGAAGCTTCTGCTCGTGCTTTGGCTGCTATGTATCGTTCCAGGGACTATGCTGCCAACTTGGTTACCATGCTTCAGGAGGTATATATTGTCTTTGTTTATTGTGAATTTTTGTGTGTTTTCTTTTTTGTGGCTTAGATAGGCATTTTTCTTTTGTTTCAGAATGTTAATGATGTGCTGAGGAGCGCCTGTCAACTGGAATCCGTCCATGGTCTAAAAAATGCCTTGGATTGGGAGGTACAAATCTTGAAAAAAGATGCTGACAAGTTTAAAGTTGAGTTGGAGGTGTCCAAAGCTGAGAATCATTCTTTGAAGGAGGATAATGAGGCAGGGAAGGCTCGGTTGCTGGTGGAGTCTCCTAGCTGAAATCTGCTCAGGATGCCCTGAAAGCTCTTCAGGCTAAGTTTGATATTGCTCAGGAGGAGTTGAAGGCTGAAAAGCAGGCTATGCAGGAGCAGTTGAAAGTAAATGAAGAGTTGGCTGTAGAGAGGGATGAGGTCCAGGGTAGGTATAAAGATGCTGCATTGTATTTCTTTGGCAAGGGCCGTGTGGATGCTATGAAAGAGCCTGCTGAAGTCAGGCCTTTTTGGAATCCTGATCAGGAGTTGGCCGATCTCAATGCCACTTATCCCGAGCTTTGTAAGTTGCATGCCGACGAGGAAGTGGACTCTCCTCCATCCAAAGGGAAAAATAGTGATCTTCAAGAGGAGGGAGATGAAGAAGAGGAGGTGCGATGAGGGATTGGCTCTCATCGTGTCCAAGGCGGGCTAGTTTGATTTTTTTTTTTTGTGGGATTTTGTGTTGTTTTGGCCTATTCAGGGGGGGATGTTCCCTGAACAAATAATTTAGGATTTGTTTTGGTTTTTGTTGGCTTTGCCTGGATAGACGGTTTTGTTGCCTGGGAAGGGTATATTCCTGGGTAGGTTTTAATACATCCTTTCTTCTCTTGATTTTCTTGCTGTGTTTGATTGGAATTTGTACCTGTACATTCATGTGATTTTTTTTTTGTTAGAGTAATGCCTGTCAGGAGGGCTTATGGCCCTCATTCCTGTATTTTATGGGGAATGGTGGCTCTATCTGCCTGTCAGGAGGGCTTATGAGAATGAGGGTGGTTGCCGGTCAGGAGGGCTTATGGCCCTCAGCCTGTCAGGAGGGCTTCTTTGACAAGTACTATGGTCTATTCCACCTTTGTACTTATCTTTTTATGTACTGAGCTCAGTTTAATTTTTGGGTCAGGCAGGCAGGTGCCAAATTAGAGCATTTTTAGAAATGCTATTCAGGTTAGGTGGAGTGGCCCTCAATCCTGAACATTTGTTTAAGCCTAAAGTGTAACATATAATAAGTGAAAAGAAGGCGTAAAACAAGTTTTCAGGATTTAAAATAAAGTTTTAGGTGAAGCTAAGAATAACAGGCAAGCAACTTTAGCACATAGCAGGAAGTTCTATTGACATGTATATAGGATAGGTAGTTTTACCTGCTTCTCAGATATGAAATAGTTTTAAGTGGGAAATGTTCCAAGATCTGGGGATCATTTCTCCTTCCAAAGTTTGTAGCCTGTAAGCTCCTTGTCCCACTATTGAATCAATTAAGTATGGGCCTTCCCATGTAGGGGCTAGTTTGCCTGCGTTCTTTTCTCTGGTGTTGGGGAAAACTTTCCTTAGTACCAGGTCTCCTTCTTTGAATACTCTGATGTTGACATTTTTGTTGTAACTTCTGGCGACTGCCTATTGATAGGCGGCTATCCTGACTTTGGCTGCATCCCTTAGTTCTTCTGTTAAGAGTAGGTTATCCTGTAATAGGGGCCTGTTCTCTTCTATTGTGTTCAAGCTGCTTCTGGTAGTTGGTACATGAATTTCTGCTGGTATTATCGCTTCGCATGACCATAGACCAGGGAATATGGTGTCCGGCCCGCGGGTCTGTTTTGGGTGTGGTCCCTGTCACCCCATAGGACTAGGGGGAGCTCTTCCGCCCATCTTTCTTTTCTTCTTTCTCAGCTTTTTCTTCGGCAATCGATTACTACTTTGTTACTTGATTTCTTGGCCGTTGGCTTTAGGGTAGCCTGGTGTAGATGTGACTAGATTGATATTCCATTGTGCACACGAGAAGTTATTTGTTCTTTTTCCCACAAATTGTGTACCATTATCACGGACTATTTTTCAAGGTATTCCATATCTACATATGATATTCCTTTTGATAAATGATATGACATCTTTTTCTTTGACTTGCCTGTAAGAGTTTGCCTCTATCCATTTGGAAAAGTAGTCAGTCATTGCTAGCATGAAGACTTTTTGTCCAGCGCTCGAGGTAGCTTCCCTACTATGTCCATGCCCCATTTCATGAATGGCAAAATGAGATGGAATGTAGTAGCTCGATGGTTGATGGATATAAGGGGAATGGATTTGACAGCTTCACATTTTGAGCTATATGCTATGCGATCGGCTCTCGGGGTTGGCCGTAAGTAGCCTCGTCCCGAGAATTTTGCTTGCTTGCCAGGCTCCTTCCACCTTTATGATTTCCGCAGTATCCATTATGTATGTCTTCTATGACTTGGCTGGCTTCATTTGGTTCCAGGCAATGTAAGTAAGGTCCAAACTGAGACTTTTTAAACAAGGTGTTATTTATAATGGTATAAGTGGATGCTTTGATTTTCGTGGCCCTTGCTTCGTTTTTATTTGTAGGAGTATCCCGTAGGAACCAATCATAGTAAGGTTTAGTCCAGGAGGTTGTATCTTCCTGGATAGGGCAAATTTGTTCAGGCCTTTCTATGGTTGGTTCCAGCAGGTGGACGATGGGTATTTTGTCAAACACAGCAGGGCTGAAGTTTGATCCCAGGCTGGCTAGGGCATCCGCCTGGGTATTTAAGTCCCTTGGTATTTGGTCAATGTCAAAGGTTTTGAATTTTTTGCAAAGGTTTTTGACATATTCCAAATAGAGTATCATCTTTGAATCTTTTGCAAAGATATACTCCTTTGATTTGATTGGAAATTAAGAGAGAGTCAGTTTTTACCTTGAGATTTGCTACACCGAGTTCTATACATACCTTTAATCCAGAATCGGGCTTCATATTCACCTCATTATTCGTGGCTTTGAATTCACAATTAATAGCTGTGCAATCAGGTCTCCCTGTGGTGATTTTAGGACTAATCCTAGGCCAGTGCCTTTCATATTTGTTGCCCCATCTACATGGAGAGTCCATTCCTGGTCTGTTTTTTGGGTGTCAAGAAGATTGACCTCTTTTAAGGGGTGCGGTTCTAGGGTAGGACCGAATTCAGCCACGAAGTCCGCTAGTGCCCGAGATTTAATTGATCCCGGGTTCAAAGGTTATATCATAGGTCTTGATTTTGATCGACCATTTTTTTGCCATTCGACAACTCGGGCTTTCTCGTGACAGATTTGATAGGCAAGTTGGTTCTTACAATGATTGGGTGACTTTCAAAATAAGGTCGAAGTTTAGTGCAGGACATTACTAAAGCAAGTACATATTTTTCAAGTAGGCCATACCCGGTTTCTGCGTCTAGGAGACTTTTACTTACATAGTAAACTGGATGCTGTTGGCCATCAATTTCTTTGGTCAGGACTCCACTACTATCATTTTTCGTGTGATGATAGGTAGACCGTCGGGGTTCTCCTTTGTCTGGTTTGGCAAGTAGCGGAGGTGTAGTCCGGTATGTTTTGAGCTCTGGAAGGCCGACTCGTGTTCAGTGCAACCATTTGAATGCTTTGTTCTTCCCGAGTAGGTCATAGAATGCCTTGCACCTTCGATGATCGGAAATGAATCTATTGGGTCGCAACTCGTCTGTCGTTTTGAATATCTTTGACTAACTTGGGAATTCAGTTCTAGTATGGCTCTTATTTGTTCTGGGCTGGCTTCTATTCCTCTTTTGGTCACCATGTACCCCAGGAATTTTCCTGAGGATACCCCAAAATGGCATTTGGATGGGTTAAGTTTCATATTGAATTCTTCTAGGATCTTAAAGGTCGTTTCCAAGTCCCCGACATGATCTTGACTTTCTTTGATTTAACTACCATGTCATCAATATAGACTTCCATGGTGTCCCCTATTTGGTCCTTAAACATTGTATTGACCAGGCGTTGGTATGTTGCCCCGCATTTTTAGGCCAAAGGGCATTCTTTGCAGCAAAGATATGCCCCTTTCCGTGATAAATGCAAAGATGTTCCCTGATCGATGGGTGCATCTTGATTTGATTGAATCCACTTGAGGCATCCATGAATGTCAGGAGTTCATGTCTTCTTTGTAGCATCCACCATTGCGTCTATGTGTGGGAGTGGAAATGGGTCTTTTGGGCAGGCTTTATTGAGGTCTGTGTAATCTACACAAACTCTCCACTTGCCATTCTTCTTTTGTACCACCACTACGTTGGCTAGCCAGCTAGGGTACATGACTTCTCATATCATCCCCATGTCCAATAGTTTTTCTACTTCTTCATTAATGATAGCATGTCTTCAAATGCAAACTTTCTTCTTTTCTGCTGGACAGGCTTATAAGACTCATCAACATTTAGTTTATGTGTAATAATATTGGCATCTATTCCGGTCATATCAAAATGTGACCAGGCAAAACATGAAGATTTACCTTTAAGAAAATTTACTAATTCGCCCGATATTATCAAGGACATCGATCCTACCGATGACGTGCCTGTCAGGGTACTCGTGGTCTAAAATTACTTGATCGTTTCCATTTTGGTTTTCGCCACATGAGTTGTCCTGACAGTGGCATCGTAATTGCTAGGCGAGGGACTTACCCGCCTTGGAAGGCTTCAGTGACTCAAAGATAACATTCCTGGGCAGATTTTTGTTCACCTTTTATGGTTGCTACTCCCCATTCTGTTGGTATTTTGATGCATTGGTGATAGGTGGAGGGTATGGCCCTTACGTTGTGGATCCATGGTCTTCCCAATATGGCATTATAGGATGATGACAGTCCAGGACTCGAATCTTTCATATGAAGATACTCCTTCCACGTATGTGGGCAGGTGTATTTCTCCCAGTGTGTTTCTTGTTTCTCCACTGAATCCTACTAGGACATTAGACTTCTTTATGATTTGGCTTTCATCAATCTTCATTGCTTTAAGGACATCAAGCATGATCGGGTTTCTTGAATCGCCTCCATCTATCGAATTCTCATGACACGTGCGATCCCTATTTGCATGGTGATCACCAGGCTGTCATGGTGGAGGTCTGGAATGCCTTGCATATCAGTGTCGTCAAAAGTAATTTGAGGTAAATTGACAGGTTTAAAAGGAGATTTCATTTTTGACTCCCTGACAATTTTCTTAGCAGCTGAGCTGGTCAGGCCACAAATTTCTGATCCTCCATTGATGAATTTGACTTCATAAATAGGTGGTGCAGGGGGTAGGTCACGTTGTTGCCTTTCTGTGTTTTTTCTTGTTCCATCGTCTTCCCTGTTCTTTGTTGGCATCAAGTCTTTCAGGTATCCTTTCTTTAGCAGGTAAGCCACTTGTCTCCGTAATCCCAGGCATTCCTCTGTTGTGTGTCCTATGTCCATGTGAAATTCGCACCACCTGGTGGTATCCTTTCTTGAATTGGGGTTGTCTGACTTCTTTGGCCACTTGACAATGTCTCCCATATGGTCAAGTCTTTTGATCAGTCCTGCAATGTCAACAGAGAAGTTATATTCCTGGACAGGAGGATAAGTATAGGAGTTACCTCGTTGTTCATGTGTATAGTTGACTTCGATCGTCGGTCTTGTGTAGGGAGATGGCCTGGAACCGCTTCCTTTGTGGTTAAAGTTTTTTCGTTGGTTTTGTCATATCCCGAGTTGTTGTCGCATTATCCGCCTTGTAGCCTTTGTCTTCTTCCTGATATAGCCTATGGCTAATGCTTGGACATCTTCAAAGGTATGACAGGACTTCATGGTCATTGCATCGTAGAAGTCACCGTCCGGGGTAGCCCTTGCTCGAAAGCTTCAACTACTGTTCCAACATCACATCCGGGATTGAAACTTTTTCTTTGTTGAATCTTGTCATGTAGGATCAGATGGATTCTCCAGGCTTTTGTTTAACCCTGTACAGGTCACTGGATCTCTTTTCTAGTTCCTGCTTTTGGCAAACCGATGATTGAAAGAATTGACCGGTCAACAAAGGACTTGATGCTTCCATTTGGCGGGTTTATGTACCATTGCAAGGCAGTCCGTTCGAGTTGTTCCAAATCCCTTACACATGCAGACTTGACGTAGTTCATCGGGAATTGATCTGCCAAAGCATCCTTTGCTTGTAATAGGCAACATGGTTTTGTGGATCAGTGGTTCCATCATAGATTCTCATTGAGGGAATCACAAATTTCTTTTCGCAGTCTATTTTTGCTATTTCATCCACAAAGGGTGAATCAAAGATAGCTCTCTGGATTTGCTTCTTCAATTGGGGTAGGAACTCCTGGGATCTTTTCAAATCTCTCGTGAAGTTTTTGGATTTCTTGGAGCATAGCCATCATAATGGCCGTGTTAGTCCGATCTCGACGAGGTTTCTTGATTTTGGAGTTCTCCGAGTCCGTTCCTTCTCCCGCTTTGGATTTTGATGGAGTTGGAGTACCAATATTGGAGAAGTCAATGTTCCTTATGATGGAGGAGAATGGTGTGCCAGACTGGACTTTCAATTTTGATCCTGAAGCTTTTTCTCCCAGTTGTATCTTTAGGTGGATTCTCGATTCTTTCAACTTTGCCACTTCGCTTCTTTCAACTGGATCATTTTTTGTTTCAGTTGTTCCATCTCCAACAAATCGTTGTTTGGCAAAGCAGACTAATTGTTGCTCAACGCTATCTCCCGCCATTTTTCTTAGTTTTTTGTGGTATTTGGTGGTGGGCTTTTGATTATTTTTGAGTTAGATGCCCCACGGTGGGCGCCAATTGTTTTGGCAGGTTTTTTACTGATCTAGAGCGTCCTGCCAGGGATTTATATGTAGGGTGATCTAACTCGAATAACTCGCCTGATTGGTATAATTAAGTGTAAAACGAACTAATAAACAATGACACAAAGATATTTATACGTGGAAAAACCCTGGGAATAAGGGAAAAAACCACGGGCACCAAGCCAGGAGTGATTGTTACTATGGTTTTAGATAGCCCGACGAGTATTGTTATATCGGGCGTGATGAAGCGAATATATAGCTTAAGAATACAAAGAATATAAGTAAAAGTGAGGGTCTATCTGATCTTCTCTTCTTTTCTATTTATAGGTGATTTCTTCCTTCCTCTTATGCCGTTTAGGTTTTCCTGGTAAATAGGGAATGTGCCCTATTTACCCGGAGGTGGTTGCCTCTCTCTTAGCCGTTATTTTGACTGCTTCCTTTATCATAGCTTTCTGGAATTGGTCTTCCTTTTTTGTAGGGAACATATATCAACTGCCTATTTGTCGCCTGCAGTGTCCTGGTGCTTCTCCTTTTTAGGCTGCTGGTTATCTTTCGCCTGTCTTTTACCAACTCCTGCTTGGTGCCTATCCGTGTTGAAGTAATGCCTGATTTTAGATATCTTCTGCCTGGAAGTTGTCCTTGGCTGTTGCCTGGCCTATATCAGGTCAGGCAGGATAATTTAGGGCCCAACATACGTCATATACAAAAATCGACTTAGTAATTCATAATTACTTGTACCAAAATATTTTACCAATTTATAAATCACAACATCTTGTATTTATAATAATTAATTCATTCAAAAGCAATTGTTTCCTTAAACAATAATTTCATCTTAAGTAATGAAACAATTCGATTACTTAGACCGTATCTTATTTAATCAGATTATAATGAGATACGTAAATTTTACTTCCAAAATCGTCCGTCAATTTTTAAGAAATTTAATTGACCCGTATCGTCATACGATTAATTAAATGATCAATTAAGAGTGTTACCCTTTAGGTATGACCTAAGGGGATCAACTGGTCACCACCGTCTCACGACAGTAATGTCAAACTCTAGTCAGCCAATCATTACCGATATGTGTGGACCAGTTGACAGTAAAATATTACTTCCCAATTGTATTATTTAAAATGAGACTTAAACATGTGATCATCATGATCAACAGTTGTGATCGCATTATTGTCGGAGGACACATATTCCAACACGTATCATCTAGGATTTGCTTGCTACCATGGATTTGGGTCAGACTAGCACCTTTGGTGTGAAACGGGTTGGTCTTTTAGTAACAGGGGTTGTTTATTGTGTGGAATGGGCTTGCCTTCCGTCATGGATCATTAAAAAGGGAGATGGTCTGGATTTGTCCTAGAATCTCTAGAGATAGGCTCGTCCTTAATTGGGGTTATAACAAGGTTTCTATTGCCAGACATGGAATAGGTAAGAAAAGAACACGGAGTTTCAGGTCCTCTACAACTTGGAATGGAACATCATTTAAGTGCACTCACATCGACTGTTATGTGTTGTTGTTGTTTGTTTTTAAAATGTCCCAAATCGATTCTTGTTGTCACAGGAAATGGTAAAGGAAGAGACAGGATAGAGTATATGGATGGAAAATTGTACTTTTATTGAAATGAATAATGAATGTATTTAACGTAGACTCGAGAAGACATATGACTCGTGGGACAGCCCCCAGGTTGTCACTAGGAATGGAAATGGACACAAAGAAAGATACTAGCAAAATTATGGGATAGAAAGCCTAAGACTCGGACTCGGACCCGGACTTTGACGCGATCTTAGACCTAGACTCGTAATCATCGGCCCATGCTTGAACATTTTCTCTTCCAGCAACTGGCCTCGACATCCGGCTTTGAGCATTCATCCATTTGAACACTTCGTCCTCATCATTGGGAATACTAGAAGGGTAAAGGCCCAAGAGACCTTCCTGTCTTTGAAGAGTAAGACACCCATGAGGGTCATTCTCTTCTCTTAACGGATCGAGGGTCGATAAAGATATCTTGCCGTGATCGAGCATATAGTGGATGGTATTTTTGAGTTTGGAGCATTCTTCAGTGTCGTGTCCATTACCCCTATGGAATAAGCAATATTGAGAACCGTCCCAGAAGCGACCTCTCCTCTCGTACTTAGGGTCTGGGGTTGGACCGATTGGTTGGATCAGTCCTTTGGCAAAGAGTATTTTAAAGGCTACCGTATAAGGCATGCCTAAACCGGAGAATGACCTTAAATGTCGAGTTCCTCTTTCTGGCGAAGGTTCTATAATCTTTACGTCGGTAATGTAGATTGTTTTATTGTTGGGTACTTGTGAGTCTGTTTTCCTTATTTTCACCAAATGATTGGGGGATCGTTCATCTTCTTGATCATCTGTGATATTGAACTCCCTATAAGACCGCTTAACTTCTGTACCCAAACATTTTAGGAGTGAGACAGGAATCCTACCATCCTCAATCCTATCTTGTATGACATGCTTGAGCTTGTAACAATCTTCGGTACCATGCCCTTATCCCTATGGTATTGACAATATGAATTGCCATCCCACGATTTAGATTTCTTTTCTAGATCTGGTGTAGGTCCTATTGGTTGAAGAAGACCTAGAGAGGATAATTTGTTCAAGGCTAGGGCATAAGGTATTCCTAGATTTGTGAATGACCCGGGAGAGTTGTTTAATTTCTTTGACGAAGGCTCCATGAGGTTGCCTTGAATTTTGACTCCTGGATGAGAAGAACTAGGAATAGATTGCTCACTTTTTGCTTTCTCCTTGAGACCATGAGGTCGAGGGTTTGTCTGGACACTCTTCATCTTGAAAGGTTCGGTCTTAAGCTTCTTATCCATTTCAGCAAATTGATTCCCCATGTTGGAAAGCCGAGAGTTTAGGCTATCAATAGCTCCCTCTATCTTGGAAAGCATGAGCATTCCACTTTGGACATCGTCCTCCTTCGGTGCTTTGATTTCTTTGTCATCACGAGGATCGAGGAGATGAGAAAAGTCTAGGAATGATTCTTCGTCGTGTTTAGTGCTGTTAGACCCAAGAGGGTCAGTCCCATCAAATTTTTCCACGAATGGTGGCATTGGAAGCTTGCCTTCTTCGATCATATCTTGGATGATATGCTTTAGACAAAAGCATTCCTCCGTATCGTGTCCCCTACCTCGATGGTATTGATAATATGAATTCCCCTTCCACCTAGGCAGTATCTTTTCGGGATCCGGGGTTGGGCCAATTGGATGAAGTTTCCCTTGGGAAACTAGTCTTTGTAGAGCTACTTTATATGTGGTTCCGAGGTCAACGAATTCCCTATGAGCTCGTCCCGGCCTTCTGAGTGGAGTTTCCAAGAGGCTGACTCCCTTGTCTTCATTGGCCTTCTTAGATGAGTGAGTCATGTTGAAGCTATAACTCGGCCTTGGGGTATGAGAGGATGGTAAAGGTTTTATCATGTCTATCTTGTCTTCCATATTGGTGACACGAGTTCTCAAGTCTTCGACGGTGGCCTGAAGCTTAATGACTGCAGCACTTAGTTCTTCGACTTCGACAGATAAACGTTCTTGAATACTTTCATTGGAAATTGCAGAATTCCTACCGAGAAGAAAATGATGCGCATTACAACTTGATTTGACATGGGATCACGCATACTAGAGCAACAAACAAAGGAAGGGATAAGATGACACATCTAGACTTGACTTGTGAACTCGTGAAATGTCGTGAGCGACTTCTTGTGTTTGAATTCACGGTGCTCGACTTTCATTTAGACTCGAGTGTTGACTTTGACAGAGTGACGTTTATGTGGTTAACTTGATTGACGGGATTGATGACACGTGTTGATTCTAGACTCGAGGTTTGCTTATAGGTGTTAAGAAGACTGTTGTAGTTTAGACTCAAATATGAGGCCCATTAAGACTCGTGTGTTGAGCCTCGGAACGTGTGACTCGAGTGTTTAGATCCTAACTGAATTGGGGTAGGGGGTCCAAAATGACGGCGTGACGCCTTAGGACTTGACTTGAATTTGAAAAGACCCAAAATGTAAAGGAAGACGGGTTTATGACTCGACAGAGTTCTGACTAGGACATAGTCGGTTTGAACTTTGACTCTAACTTAGCCCAATTGAATTTACATATTTACATTTACACAGTTCGAAAAATATTTTGGTTTTTTTTCCTTTTTTTTTTGGATTCTTTATTTTTCGTTTTTTTTTTGTTGGACTTTTTTTTTCGTTTTTTTTTGTTGGACTTTTTATTTGGACTTTTTTTTGTTCTTTTTTTGTTTTTTGTTTTTGTTTTTGTTTTTTTTTTTTGAAATGGGTTTTAGGCCCGAAGTTTGACTCAACATATGGACAGAGTTTCGGCTTTGTTTTGCGCTATTTTGAAAATGTTTAGAAAAGGATTTTTGATTTTACAAAATTTCGTAATGGTTTTGTTTAGAAAATGGTGATCACATATATGATAGAAGCATTCATACATGCATTATAACGGGATGCTGAGTGCATTTAAAAGGTTTTGGTTTAAAGGGTGGGTTGCCATACCGAACAATCAAACCTGAAGTCTGTGGAGAGGCTCGTACCAAACAAGAGTAAGGCCGATTCCTAGTCCATTTCCTCAAGTAGTGAAGGTCCTTGATACAAACATGAGTAAGCATCATGGTATGGATGACGTCAATCGCTATCCATCCTTAGGCCCAAATAAGAATTCGGACCGTTTAGACGGGACGATTGGTCGAATGGGTTGGGTTGGGCCTAGGAAGGCCGAATAAACGATCTAGGAAGACTGAGTTATGAAAACCAACAATTCTCTTGTACAAACTATTCCCTAACCTTGTTCAAGTTTCACCCTTGGCTACACGTAAGTGTTTTATCCCAAGCGGAGTCGCCAAACTGTGGACATGGGCCACGGGGGCGCTTGGGAAACAAGCGTTTGCATTTGTGGAGTCGCCACCAATTTTTATGGGAAATTGGAACCGTTCGAATACCTCATGTCATGTCAAGACATAAAGTAGTGACATGAACACTAAGCAATCGTTACCCTTAGCATTCTATGTCTAGAATGACTCTCGTGGATGCCAATGAACACGGATGTTCACAGAGATCTGGAGTAAGGGGTAAGGGTACGTATTAGGAAGCCCTTTTGATCGAATACCTAATCCCGCCCGCCTCGATAGCGGCCTCTACTAATGATTAGGGAAGTTATTCATACTCGATATATCGTCGATTATATGCATGCAATGCAACATCGAAGTTTTGATCCTAGCATGTGAAGATTAGGCTAAGTCGGTGAACACGTAATTAGCATACAATTGGGTCGAAGTAGAGATTTAAGGTTCAATTACATGTGAAAATATACAAATGATACAAGAAATATGATAAATACAATAAATAAAATTACAATAATGAAAATTACAATAATTACATAGGGATTATTGATTTATGTCGAAAATACCTTCAAAACGGATAATTTGAGAAAAAGAATAAACAAATAAATTAACGAACAGATCAGTAGGCGATAAAACGGATAATAGTTAATTATACGTAAGCTAATTAAACTAGGTCAAGGCAGAATGGAAGTTCAGGGACAGAACTCAACCTGGAACAGGCGCAGCAGGACTGCGCCCTTTGGAAGAGGCGCAGCAGTTGCTGCGTCTGTTCCAAGGGTGAGTTCTGGGTGTGAAGCCGGAACTGCAAATCGTTAATTTTAATTGGTGATTTAAGGATGGATTACGATACTTGACTCGGATGAAAGTGATTTAATGGATTAATTACATATGAATTAGTCATAAAAGCAATAAACATGGATGAGACGGATTTAAACGAATTATTTACATGACATAAGACTAATTAATGAATTAGATAAAACTAATTAGGTTAAACACGATGGATTAATGACGAAAACATGATGGTGACGATAAATAACAGATGCAAATATATCAAAGATCGAATTCCAGAGACTCAATATTGATGAATTGAATCTCTACAACCCGGATTGAATTTAATGACGAAAACCCGCAAATATTGGATTATAAGGGATTTAAGTCGCATAAATGATGAATTAAACGTGTTTATGATGATGATTAATATACATGTGAAATTAACGTGATATCGCATCAAGGAAACAAACGAAAATAAAAGTTGACGAATTACAGAGGACGAAGGAAGAAGAAAGGAAGCAGGAACTGCGGCAGCCTCACGAAGAGGCGCAGCAGGTGCTGCGCTCCTTCGAAGAGGCGCAGCAGTTGCTGCGTCCTTTCTCGACGGTTTGTCTTCTGGAAATCCGTAAAAAAGGGGGTTTAAACGAGGTTTTAGAAATCGGTTTTGAGAGGTGTTTTCGACATAAACCTTACATTAGTGATACAATAAAATAAAATACAATAAATAAAGAAGGATTATACACCCTCAGACTTACATGTTTGACGAAACGAGATGAACTAAGTTATCGATTAGTGATGCTCGACTCGAACTATAATGCAAATATGAAAGTGCCCTTGTAAGAGGAAAACGATTAGATTAATTAAGTTGATTGATTGTGGAGTTGGTCAAATTGGTCGGTCATGCAAACGAGGCTGGTACTCAGAAGGATCCGAGCTTACGTGGTCGAATGTTCAAGCACATAGGCGCCAAAAAGTAAGAACAAAGGTCTAGAATGCAAAGGGAGAAGAGAAGGGCGGACACTCGCGTGAGAAATATGAGGACCGAAGGTCTCTATTTATACTAATCACGCGAAGGAATTATGGTAAGAGTAGGACACAGAAGGAAAGATCCGGAAATAACCGACTTAGGTTAAACACGGAAACTTGGACAAAAAGAAAACTTTGAAGAAAAGGCGCAGCAGGTGCCCCGCGTCCTTTGGAAGAGGCGTAGCAGGTGCTGCGTCCTTTGGAAGAGGCGCAGCACTTGCTGCGTCCTTTCCCCTGCAGGTTCCTCCTGCGCAAGAAAGCGCGTTTGACAGCCTGTCGTATTTTAGGCATAACTTTCTCTACGAGACTCGGATTAAGGTGATTTTGGTGGCGTTGGAAAGCTAAGAAAGAGGTCTAGAACTTTCTGTGAAATAGGCCTGACCCAAAAATGTCGTTATGACCTCGTAAAATGGGCCTAAAGATCGGGTTGTCATTTTAACTAAATGAAATGCACATTTTGTAATGTAAACTTTTAGTTTAGCCTAATGAAGTGACATGAGACTCAAAATGAGATATAATCTCAACATTTTATGACATCCTAACCTTAGGTAGACAAGCACATTGCTTTGACTCGGGATTTGACGGTTTTTGACCCGGACTCCAAATGTACTCTAATTACTGCCAAAATGACTGTATCGGCGCGTTGATGACAACTAAGAGGTAGACATTAGTGTTTGAGCAATCACTTGATGATAAACTTACGAACTGTCACAAATCGTTCTGCGTACCAAACATGCGGCCCAATCATCACCGGGTGGTTTGCGAGGGGTGCAGAAGTGAGGTATCTACAGGGGCGCCTGTCAACTGGATTCTGTCCACAACCTTAAAGATACCCTGGATTGGGAGGTGCAGATTTTGAAGAAAGATACTGCAAAGTTTAAGGCTGAATTGGAAGCGTCAAAGGCTGAGAATCATTCATTAAAGGAGGATAATGAGGCAGGGAAGGCTCGGTTGGGGGTGGAGTCTTCTAAGCTGAAATCTGCTCAGGATGCCCTGAAAACTCTTCAGGCAAAATATGATACTGTTCAGGAAGAGTTGAAGGCTGAGAAGCAGGCTATGCAGGAGCAGTTGAAGGTGAATGAAGAACTGGCTGTTGAGAGGGATCTGGTGCAGGCCTGGTATAAGGATGCTGCAACTTATTTCTTTGGCAGAGGTCATGTGAATGCCATGAAGGAGCCTGTTAAAGTCAGGCCTTTTTGGAATCCTGACTAGGAATTGGCTAATCTCAACACTACTTATCTTGAGCTTTGCAAGCAGCATGTTGATGAGGAAGTGGACTCTCCACCGTCCAAGGAAAAAAGTGGTGATGCTGAAGAGGGAGGAGATGAGGACGAAGAGGAAGAGGGAGAGGAGGCTGCTGATGAGGGAATTAGTTCGCTCTGACTTCCAAGGCGGTGATCTTTCTTGTTGTTTCTGTGATATTTTAGTTTGTGTGATTTTGGCCTATCCAGGGGGGGGGGGGGGGGATGTTCCCTGGATAAACAGTTAGTTTTTGGTTTTGTTTTTTGAGGTTTGTTTTGTCTTACCCCGGGAGGGATGTATCCCTGGGTAAACATTTTGTTTTGGTAGAAATATATCATCTTCTTTTCCCTTGCTTCTTTGAATTGGCTTGATTTGTACCTGTAAATAATACATTTGACGTTTTTTTGTTAGAATAATGCCTGTCAGGAGGGCTTATGGCCCTCATTCCGTTTTTGGGAAATGATGGTTCTGTTGCCTGTCAGGAGGGCTTTTTCTGAGAGGAGGGTGGTTGCCAGTCAGAGGGGCTTATGGCCCTCAGCCTGTCAGGAGGGCTTATTTGGACAAGTAGTCTGGTTTATTTCACCATTGTACTTGTCTTTTTATATACTGAGCTCCGTTTAGTTTTTAGGTTGGGCAGGCAGGTGCCAAATTTGTTGTAGAGCATTTCAGGAATGCTTTTTAGGTTGGGTGGAGTGACCCTCAATCCTGAATATTTGTTTAAGTCTAAGTGCAGTATATAACTAATGAAAAGAAGGCGTAAAACAAGTTTTCAGGATTTGATATAATAGGATTTAAATAAGCAGACTAGGCAGAGCTAAAAATAACAGTCATGTTTTCAGGCAAACTGGCAAATAGTAGGAAGACATATTTTGTAGGGGATTTGTTATAATATTCTAGTTAAACATATAAGGAGTTAATGGTTTTACCTGTTTCTGGTTTAGACATGAAATAACTTTAAGTGGGAAATGTTTCAGGATCTGGGGATCATTTCTGCGTCCGAAGTTTGCAGCCTGTAAGCTCCTTGTCCTACTATTGAATCAATTAGGTATGGTCCTTCCCATGTGGGAGCTAGCTTTCCTGCATTTTTCTCTCTGGTGTTAGGTAAGACTTTTCTTAGGACCAGGTCTCCTTCCTTGAATACTCTGATGTTGACATTCTTTTTGTAACTTATGGCTACTGTTTTTTGGTAGGAGGCTATCCTGACCTTGGCTGCATCCCTTAGTTCTTCAGTTAGGATCAAGTTATCTTGTAATAGTGGTATGTTTTCCTTTATGGTATTCAGGCTGCTTCTGGTGGTTGGTACATGAATTTCTGTTGGGATTACTGCTTCACAGCCATAGATCAGGGAATAGGGTGTCTGGCCTGTGGCTGTTTTAGGTGTAGTTGTGGGATTTATCTGTATGCATCCCTTTATTTTTAAGGATTATAACGAATTATAAAGTGATGATTACGAGTCATAAAACTAAATTGCATAAACAAAACGTAAAGGATTAAGAAATAACCTTCGGTCCTAGCTTTTATGGCCTATGAACAATATCGCAATGATATTCTCCTATCAGTTGCACCCAAGACGATATGAGAAATGCCCTTTGATTTTGCTAGAATCGATCCAAAAATTAACTGATTAATTTTTAGGTTTTTTGTGTTTTTCTTTTGATGAGATGGAGGCTAGGTTAAATTAGGTTCAAGAGAGAGAGAGCAAATGATCTCCCTATCTACCCTAATATAACCGAAAACAAGAGGAGGAAAAATAAGAAAGTTTTTTTTTTTTTTTTCTCTTCCACTCGGTTTTTGGGCCGAAAAAAACAAAAATAGGAGGATTAAAATCCTCTTATTTTTAGATGTTTCCTTAATGTATAAAAAATGTGTTATTTATAAATTGTCATCTAGTGAGGATCGAACCCATA
The DNA here is from genome assembly GCF_048544455.1 of Silene latifolia. Taxonomy (NCBI): domain Eukaryota; kingdom Viridiplantae; phylum Streptophyta; class Magnoliopsida; order Caryophyllales; family Caryophyllaceae; genus Silene; species Silene latifolia. The sequence goes on from NC_133528.1 coordinate 28,691,823, forward strand.
ACCTCTTGGTTTGAGTACCCTTACTATTACCACTATGACACATTCATTTTGTTGATTAAATATAACCGATTACATTTAATTACGAATTAACATATTAATTCGTCCAAGCTTAACATTATATACATTAATTAAATATAACATATTATATTCAATTTACGAATTGACAGTTAATTCGTCTCAACTAATATTATTTAATCGGCATTAAATAATCGTCTCATCAACACATTGACTAACTGTTTAGTCACATAAGGCATCAATGTGATTACATTTCCATAACCACATCTCTCAAACACATCCTTTAGGTGTGACCTTTAGGGACAAGTTGATCACCGCCATCAGTATGATAATAACGTCAAACTTTCTAGCAAGCCAACCGTTATTAGGTAATCGTTAATCAACTGATAAAATACGAAGTATACCCTTGTGAACCTTTAAGAGATTTACAAATGTTATCACACTAATTTGTGGAGGACACAAGCTCCAACAAACTCCCACTTGTCCTCACAAGTGTATGTGCGATAACCGATTCTCATATCCTAAAATTTCTCCCACTCAATGTAAAACAATTTGCAAATCCGTATTCACAAAGGTCGTATTTTACAAGCGATCATTATCAAGAGTGGTTTCCCCGACTAGAGAGTAACTTAACCTATAAACGAATCATCATTCGAACATGGCCATGCATTTCGCCATTACAACTCCTCGAGTGGCCCCGAGAAATAACTATACCGATAAAGGTTGGATATTTTCCTCAACTCGAATCCTGCAGATGTAAGCACAGTATGAAATGACCCAGAAAAAATCTACTTAGCCTCCAGTTACGGCAGACCGTGAGAAAGAAACCAAAGTCACCCAAAAACTGCCTTAATCTCAAGAGACAGTCGATAGTCAAAAGAATCGACTCTAGGAACACAATGGATGTCCTATCCACGACCTGGCACCGAATGTTTTTAAACATTTAGGACTCCATTACGTTGTCACAAAAATTTGTCCTACGAGGTATCGTTATAATCTCGCATTTGTGATCGATCAGTCAACAGTTTGACTTATGGCTCGTTGAACCCACCATCAATCGACTGCACAATATAATAGCCAGAGTTATCAGCTCTTGTAGGCGATTACGGACCAAAACAAAATATAATTTAATTCAGTTCACTTTGTGGCGTTCAAAGTTGTCAGTACAATCCACATGAAAAACAAAATATTATAATAAAACGATGAAGTTATAAATAGTATATGAAAGAGATAATGTATCAAATCCATAATCAACTACTACAACTCAGGAACACGTTTAATTCCCATGGAAATAACGTGCCCTACATGCTTATCATAATTCAACGGTTTAGTGAGAGGATCCGCGATGTTATCATCCGTCGCAATCTTGTCAATCACTATCTCCTCTTGCTCCACGTAATCACGGATCAGGTGAGCTTTCCGATGTACATGTCTAGATTTGTTGCTAGACTTTGGCTCCTTAGCCTGGAAGATGGCACCTCTATTGTCACAATAGATGGTGATCAGGTCATTCGAACTAGGAACTATCGTAAGTCCTTGTAAGAATTGACGCATCCATATCGCTTCCTTAGCTGCTTCCGAAGCGGCATAGTACTCCGATTCAGTGGTAGAATTTGCTACAACACTCTGTTTGGAACTCTTCCAGTTGACCGCAGCACCATTAAGAGTGAAGACGAACCCGGACTGAGATTTTGAGTCATATCGATTCGTTTGGAAGCTAGCATCTGCGTAACCGATTGCGCATAGCTTAGTATCTCCTCCATAAGTCAATACCCAATCCTTAGTCCTCCGTAGGTACTTGAGGATGTTTTAATAGCTATCCAGTGTGTTTCACCTGGAGTCTTTTGGTACCGACTCGTCATACTCAATGCATATGCCACGTCTAGACGTGTGCATATCATGGCATACATGATCGATCATATGGCTGATGCATAAGGAACACAACTCATGCGCTCAATCCCTTCAGGCGTCGTGGATGACTGAGACTTGCTCAAATGCATCCCAGACGTCATAGGAAGGTTCCCCTTCTTGGAGTTGGTCATGCTGAACCTCTCAAGAATCTTATCCAAATAAGACTCCTGACTAAGTGATAACGTCCGTCGTGATCTATCTCGGTAGATACGGATTCCCAATATGCGTTGTGCCTCACCCAGATCTTTCATCTGGAAATGGTTCTTCAATCATTCTTTAACCGAAGATAGGAGAGGAATGTCATTCCCAATCAGGAGTATGTCATCGACATACAATATCAAGAATACAATCTTGCTACCACTCGACTTGATATATAAGCATGGTTCTTCAACCGATCGAGTGAAACCATACTCTTTTATCACCTGGTCGAAACGATGATTCCAACTCCGAGAAGCTTGCTTAAGTCCATAAATGGAACGCTTAAGCTTGCATACTTTCTTAGGATGTTCAGGATCTATGAAACCTTCGGGTTGCACTATGTACAACTCTTCCTCCAAATAACCATTTAAGAAGGCGGTTTTCACATCCATTTGCCAAATTTCATAATCATGAAAAGCGGCAATCGCTAAGATTATTCGAATGGAACGTAACATGACTACAGGTGCAAAAATCTCATCATAATGCAATCCGTGCACTTGAGTGAAACCTTTTGCCACTAGTCGTGCCTTATAGGTATCTGGTTGCGCGTCTACAGAACGCTTTATTTTGTAAAGCCATTTGCACTGTAGAGGTTTTACCTTATTAGGTAAATCAACAAGATCCCATACGTCATTCTCATACATAGAGTCCATCTCGGATTGCATGGCTTCGAGCCATAGCTTTGAGTCGGAACAGGCCATAACACCTTTATAGGTAGCGGGTTCATTAGTCTCTAGGAGTAAAACGTCATTCTCCTCGACCATACCAATGTATCTGTCCGGAGGATTAGAGACTCTACCCGACCTCCTAGGTTCCTCAGGAATACTAACCGTGTCATCAGTTGGAGGAACAACTTCCTCTATCCGTTCCTCTGTTGTTGGTTCTGGAATCCCCGACAGCTCGAAGGTTCTATTACTTGTCTTGTTCTCGAGATATTCTTTCTCTAAGAACGTCGCACTAACCGCAACAAAAACTCGATGTTCGGTAGGCGAATAGAAGTAATGACCAAATGTTCCTTTTGGATAACCTATAAAGTATGTCTTGACCGATTGCGGGCCGAGCTTATCCTCGTGTCTCCACTTGACATAAGCCTCGCAGCCCCAAACCCGAATAAAGGACAAGTTAGGGACCGTTCCCTTCCACATTTCATATGGAGTCTTGTCGTGACTTTAGTCGGACTTCGGTTAAGTATAAGAGCAAAGCGGTGACAAAGAGCAAAACCCCATAATGAATCGGCACTACCGTGTGACTCATCATGGATCGAACCATATCAAGTAAGGTTCGATTTCTCCGTTCGGACACACCATTCAATTGAGGTGTTCGGTGGAGTTAATCGCAAAACGATTCCATGATCTTTAAGGTGTTGATCAAACTCATTTGAAAGATATTCGCCACCCCGATCTGAACGGAGTGCTTTAACCTTTGTACCCAGTTGGTTTTCAACCCTGCTCTGGTATTCCTTGAATTTCTCAAAGGACTCACTTTTATGCTTCATTAAGTAGACATATCCGTATCTACGCAAATCGTCCGTGAAAGTGATAAAATATCTATAGCCATCTCTAGCGGTAATTGACATAGGTCCACAAACATCAGTATGTATGAGTCCTAATAGGTCATTAGCGCGCATTCCAACACCTTTGAAGGAAATTCGAGTCATTTTGCCAATGAGACATGATTCACACGTGCCATATGTAGAAAAATCGAATGCGGGAATAGTCCCATTATCGACGAGTTTCTTTACTCGTTTCTCATTTATGTGTCCCATTCGACAATGCCATAGATAGGTTTGATCTTTGTCACCAACCTTTAATTTCTTATTATTCATGTGTAATACTTCCGTGGTTTGATCTAAAATGTAAATTCCATTCATGGAAACCGCTTTACCATAAATCATTTCATTGAAAGAGAAAATACAGCTATTATCCTTTATTAAAAATGAAAATCCGCCTTTATCAAGTACGGAAACTGAAATAATGTTCTTAGACAAACTGGGTACATAGTAACAGTTATTTAAAAATAACTCAAAACCACTAGGGAGTTGGATTACATATGTTCCCTTCGAGACAAAGCAGCAACTCGGCTCCATTCCCGACTGCAGTCCACATCACCCTTTCCGAGAGGTGTGATGTTTCTTAGGCCCTGCAAATGATTAAACAGATGAGAACCACAACCAGTATCAAGTACCCAAGTTCCGAAACTTGCATGGTTAATCTCAATCATATGAATATAAGATGACATACCAACAGGAATGACGCGGCCTGCTTTAATGTCCTCACGGTAGACGGGACAGTTCCTCCTCCAATGTCCAGTCTTGTGACAATGGTGGAACTCAATGTCACCGCCCTTGCTCTTTGCCTTGCCCTGTGAGCCACTAGTCTCACCGGGCCAACTCTTACCGTTTCCTGGCTTCTTGAATTTTGGCTTACCTACAGCTAGGTCGCCATGAGCCTTGCCCTTACCTTTACCCTTGTTGGAAATCATGAGAACATCCTGCTTCATGCTCCCACTCAATTTCATATCCTTCTCGGTCTGTACGAGAAGGGAGTGTAGCTCATGAGGACTCTTTTTTAAGTCATTCATGTAGTAGTTCGCCCTGAAAAGGGCAAAACCGTCATGAAGAGAATGAAGCATTCGGTCAATGACAATGCTCTCACTGATTTTGCAATCAAGTGCCTCCAGCTTCTCGACATTCTCAATCATGTGAAGAATGTGTGGGCTAACCGGTTGGCCCTTCTGGAGTTTCGGATCAAAGAAGCGACAGGTATGCTCATATGTAACGATTCTCGGTGCTTTTGAGAACTCGTTAGTGAGCGTGGTGAAAATCTTGTTCGCACCTTGGGCAATGAAGCGTCTCTGCAAATTGGTTTCCATTGCAAAGATGAGTACGTTCTTTATTGCACCCGCTTCCATAACGAAGTCACTATAAGCGAGTGACTCGTTGACTTCTGCATTGGGGCCTGGGTTTACCGGTATTGGCTCAATTAAGTACCTGAGCTTACCGTCAGCAATGGCAGCATTCCGTATTGCTGCCTCCCAGTCCGCAAAGTTGGACCCGTCGTTTTTCAGACGTGTGAACTGATTCATTTGGTCCATGAATATTTTCAGCCAGGACTCGCGTCCAAGTGTGGCACTAGGCATTTGGATTGCGTTATTTCCAGACATTTTGTTGTAACAGTATTATCAAAATAAACGTGTTCTACACTGCGATAAGAAGAATAAAAATAATAAGCATGTGCATCGTTTATAATTTTAAGTCTAATGAACTATAGTCATAACGCGAAGACTCAAAACATTTATACAATTGACCTCCCTCAAGAATTATATAAATGATCCCAAGACTCAATTATCGGCAAATTGATAAGCTAACCTTTTAGCTAATTCTACTGTTAGAATTCTTGGTCGATAAATTTCTGTAAATTCTATCTTTTAGTCCATCATAATCACGAGAAACTCTTCGGACTATAATGTTGAGATAAACTAAGTCAACACAACTACTTACCCAACGTAGAAGGGGTCATATTATGCCTACCGACGAAGAAGGGATTCATAGTTGTTTGCCCTTATAAAGACTAATCTCAATTTCCGTTTTAGAGGAAGATCCCATCAACTTTATTTTAATTCATTTTAAGTGAACTAATATCTAGCATGCGTGAATGAATAAACTAAGATGATGGCTTAATAAACATGTGACATCTGTATGTCTATGAAAACTAACATACAACCTATATGTGTCAATTTTCATGCATTTTAGTAGTTGGTGGTTTGGTTTTAGGCGGAAAATGATGCATAAACTATCATGTGAATGAAAAGCAATAGGAATGAAAAACGTAAAAACAATAAAAGGTCCTAGTGTGGCCTATCCTATCAAAATGAACATTAAATACAAATTTGGAATCCATCCTTGGACCCGAGAAGCTTGTCTCGATGTTCCATCTTGATCCATGTAGCGGGAGTGAGCTCCAATCTCCATCTTTAGTCTTCTTTGAAAATTACAATAAATAAATTTACATAATAAACCTATTTATTACATTCTAATTTCAAAACCCAAAAACTAAAGAAAAATAAAGGAGATTCGAGATCTCATAATTACATAAAAATTATGTTTCCTTCATTATGAAAACATAATTAACTAAGGCCACACTAAGTATTACAAATAACAACCGATTGCAAAAATATGTAAATAAATTCATTCAACGATTCATTCAACAAAAGGAAAGCATCAACTAAAAAAAAATTAAACATGCAAGACATAATTCTTTAATTATGTAGATTAATTTTATCCAAACCACCTATTTAATTGATCAAATTAAGTGACAATTCCTCAATTAATCACAATAATTTTAATCTTAATTCATATTAAACTTGTACTATGAATTTAATCCATCAATATTTTAAACTGCTTAAAAATAATTAGGTATCTATTAATTATGAACCGCTTCACAATAATTAATTTGCCAAAATAAAACAAAATTAAAACCCCCTTTTTTTTATTAATTGTCTCGGCAAAACAAAAAAAACAGAATTTTTTTTTTTTATTCTGCCCAGTCGTGAACAGTAACAGAAACGATTTTTTTTTCTCGGCTGAAAAACCGAAACAAAAAAAGAACGGATATTTCCCATGGTACCCTCGAACTTTGGCAGATTACACATGGTACCCCTCATTTTAAGTTTCTACATATGCTACCCCTGTGTTTACCTTTTTCTTTCCCAAAATACCCTTTTCCAAATTTCCGTCATCACTCCGTTACTCTTTTTACTAATGACCCCATTTTTTTGTTATTTAATTCACTAATGCTCTTTCACCCACCACCATACCCTTTATCATCAATTCATCATCATTCATATCCTCTCCATCATCGGAACCCACCAGAATCGCCATCATCCATGTTTCTTAATCAACGGAACCCACCGCCACTACATAGGGCCGTCGTACGGTCAACCCAGATGCGCCCATGCTCTTATTCCTTCTTCAGGTCGGCGACCGCGCCTATTAACTTTGGTGTTGCGGTCTTTGGTGGTTAAGGGTCAGCGAGGGGAGAGGTTGCGATTGTGATGGTGGGGTGACGAGGGTTATGGTGGTTTAGTGAGGGGTAGAAGGGAAGGTGAAAGGAGAGGAGGTGATAGAAGAGGGTGGCGGCTGATCGGAGGGTTTCGGGGATTTCCGAGGTAGTGCGGGATTTTGGTAATGGCGGGTTCCAGAGATGGTGGTTCTGTGGAGGCGGTGGTGGTAATGGTGGACTATGATTGAGAGGTGGTTTGAAAAAGTGATGGATGGTTAAGGAGGAGACAGAGGGTGCGAGAAACAGTTCGTTATCGTCGCCGTTGCCATGTCATTTTTCGTCGACGACGGTGGCGGAGGTGTGAGGTAGGTGGCTTTCAATTAATCGATTTGAGCGCGGAAATCGATGGCGAGTTTCTCATTGACAGCGTCAATCCGTCATCGTTGTAATGATGGCGGCGGTTGGTATGGTGGTGGGTGAAAGAGGAAGCTTTTTGGGGTGATGGTGAAGAAGATGATGATAATGGGTGGGTTGGGAATTTAGATATTAAAGTTAGTTTATGGTATAAAATTAGGATTAATGTATTAGATGATGGAGATTAGTGTATTAAATAACAAAAAATGGGGTCATTAGACAAAGGAGTAACGGAGTGATGACGGAGGTTTGCTAAAGGGTATTTTGGGAAAGGAAAAGGTAAACACAGGGGTACCATATGTAGAAACTTAAAATGAGAGGTACCATGTGTAATCTGCCAAAGTTCGAGGGTACCATGGGAAAAAACCGAAAAAAGAAACCCTATTTTTTTGTGTCTCGGCTAAAAAAACAGCCCTTATGATTTTCTCTTTGCGGCTGGAAAAAAAAAACTAAACAAAAAAAATACAAAATTTCCTTTTGAAAAACAGCCGCACTCATCTATCGGAAAAACGAACAATTGTTTAAAGTTGCTATTAACAAGATTGGCATATACAACTTATAATTTATATACATATTCAAACTAGATTATTCAAATTTAACATGTTAAAAGAATATCTAAATCATGATATAACCGATTATCATAATTGATTTGAACTTTTGTTAAATTAAGTTATATGCCAAAAACAGCAAAAACAATTCATCAATCCGACAAAAAAACGATTTCCATTTACATCTCGATTTATAAAATCGAAACATCTACAAATTATCATAATTATTATCTTAACTGAGTAAAACAACAATATGAAAATCAAATGGAAATAAAACAACAACAAAAAAACGCAACAATCGGCTGAAAAAAAAATTCTTCACTGATCAAAAAAATTTCAGCCGATAATTTTTTTTTTTTTTTTTTTTTTCGGAAACCCTAAATATTGTTTACAAACAATTTTATGAGAATCATCAAAATTAAAATTCGTGGCCTTGGCTCTGATACCACTTGTGGGATTTATCTGTATGCATCCCTTTATTTTTAAGGATTATAACGAATTATAAAGTGATGATTACGAGTCATAAAACTAAATTGCATAAACAAAACGTAAAGGATTAAGAAATAACCTTCGGTCCTAACTTTTATGGCCTATGAACAATATCGCAATGTTATTCTCCTATCAGTTGCACCCAAGACGATATGAGAAATGCCCTTTGATTTTGCTAGAATCGATCCAAAAATTAACTGATTAATTTTTAGGTTTTTTGTGTTTTTCTTTTGATGAGATGGAGGCTAGGTTAAATTAGGTTCAAGAGAGAGAGAGCAAATGATCTCCCTATCTACCCTAATATAACCGAAAACAAGAGGAGGAAAAATAAGAAAGTTTTTTTTTTTTTTTCTCTTCCACTCGGTTTTTGGGCCGAAAAAAACAAAAATAGGAGGATTAAAATCCTCTTATTTTTAGATGTTTCCTTAATGTATAAAAAATGTGTTATTTATAAATTGTCATCTAGTGAGGATCGAACCCATAACCTCTTGGTTTGAGTACCCTTACTATTACCACTATGACACATTCATCTTGTTGATTAAATATAACCGATTACATTTAATTACGAATTAACATATTAATTCATCCAAGCTTAACATTATATACATTAATTAAATATAACATATTATATTCAATTTACTTAATTGATTAATTAATTGTCTCAACTAATATTATTTAATCGGCATTAAATAATCGTCTCATCAACACATTGACTAACTGTTTAGTCACATAAGGCATCAATGTGATTACATTTCCATAACCACATCTCTCAAACACATCCTTTAGGTGTGACTTTTAGGGACCAGTTGATCACCGCCATCAGTATGATAATAACGTCAAACTTTCTAGCAAGCCAACCGTTATTAGGTAATCGTTAATCAACTGATAAAATACGAAGTATACCCTTGTGAACCTTTAAGAGATTTACAAATGTTATCACACTAATTTGTGGAGGACACAAGCTCCAACAGTAGTTCTGTCAGCCCATAGGACTAAGGGGAGTTCTTCAGCCCATCTTCCTTTTCTCCTCTTGAACTTTTTCTTCAGGCAGCTAATTACTACTTTGTTACTGGATTCTGCCTGACCGTTGACTTTTGGGTAGCCTGGTGTGGACGTGGCCAGGTTAATATTCCATTGTGCACAGAAATTTGTTGTCCTCTTTCCCACAAATTGTGTACCATTGTCACAGACTATTTCTGAAGGTATCCCATATCTACATATGATATTTCGTTTGATGAATGATATGAAATCCTTCTCTTTGACTTGCCTGTATAAATCTGCCTCTATCCATTTGGAAAAATAATCAGTCATTGCCAGCATGAAAACATTTTGTCCTGGTGCTTGAGGTAGTTTGCCTACTATATCCATGCCCCATTTCATGAATGGCCAGGGGGCTGAGATGGAATGTAGTAGCTCAGATGGTTGGTGGATATAAGGGGAGTGAATTTGGCAGGGTTCACATTTAGAGTTGTATGCTATGCAGTCAGCTCTCAGGGTTGGCCAAAAATAACCTGTCCTGAGAACTTTACTTGTCAGGCTTCTGCCACCTTTGTGATTTCCACAGTATCCATCATGTATATCTTCTATAACCTGTTTAGCTTCGTTTGGTTCCAGGCAACGCAGGTAAGGTCCAGCCTGTGACTTTTTAAACAACATGTCATTGATAATGGTGTAGGTAGAGGCTTTGATTATTAGGGCCCTCGCTTCGTTTTTATAACTAGGGAATATCCCCTGTAAGAACCAATCATAGTATGGTTTGGTCCAAGAAGTTGTGTCCTCATGAATGGGACAAGTTTGATCAGGCCTTTCTATGGTTGGTTCCAACAGGTGGACAATGGGTATTTTATCAAACATAACAGGGCTGAAGTTTGATCCCAGGCTGGCCAGGGAATCAGCCTGGGTATTTAGGTCCCTTGGTATTTGGTCAATGTCAAAGGATTTAAATTGTTTGCAAAGGTTTTTGACATATTCTAAATAAAGTACCATTTTTGAATCCTTTGCTGCATATGTTCCTTTGACTTGATTGGAAATTAAGAGAGAGTCAGTTTTTACCTTGAGGTTTGCTACACCAAGTTTTATGCATACCTTAAGTCCAGCTATCAGGGCTTCATACTCAGCTTCATTGTTTGTGGCTTTGAATTCATAACTAATAGCATGTGCAATTAGGTCTCCCTGTGGTGATTTCAATACTAGTCCTAGGCCAGTCCCTTTCATATTTGTTGCTTCATACTCAGCTTCATTTTGCCATTCTGCCTGACAACTCAGGCTTTCTCAGGACATATTTGATAGGCAGGTTAGTTCTGACAATGATTGGGTGACTTTCAAAATAAGGTCTAAGTTTGGTGCAGGACATGACTAAAGCAAGTACATGCTTTTCAAGTAGGCCATACCTGGTTTCTGCATCTAGGAGACTCTTACTTACATAATATACTGGATGCTGTTGGCCGTCAATTTCCTTAGTCAGGACTCCACTTACTGTTGTCTCTGTGACAGATAGGTAGACTATCAGGGGCTCTCCTTTGTCTGGTTTGGCAAGTAGTGGAGGTGTAGTCAGGTATGCTTTAAGATCTTAGAAGGCTGCTTCATGTTCAAGCAACCATTTGAATGACTTGTTTTTCCTGAGGAGGTCATAGAAAGACCTGCATCTTTCTGATGATCTGGATATGAATCTGTTCAGGGCTGCAACTCGTCCTGTCAGCTTTTGAATGTCTTTGACTGACTTGGGAGATTCTAATTCCAGTTATAGCTTTTATTTGTTCTGGGCTGCAACTCGTCCTGTCAGCTTTTAGTTACCATGTACCCCAGAAATTTGCCTGAAGAAACTCCAAAATGGCATTTAGAAGGATTGAGCTTCATGTTGAATTCTTCCAGGATCTTGAACTCTATTTCCAGATCCCTGACATGGTCTTCAGTCTTTTTTGATTTGACCACCATGTCATCAATATAAACTTCCATTGTATCCCATATTTGATCTTTGAACATCATATTGACCAGGTGTTGGTATGTTGCCCCTGCATTCTTCAGGCCAAAGGGCATTGCTATGTAATAGTATATGCCTCTTTCCGTGATGAATGCAGTGTGTTCCTGGTCAAATGGGTGCATCTTAATCTGGTTAAATCCACTTGAGGCATCCATAAATGTTAGGAGTTCATGTCATGATGTAGCATCTACCATTGCGTCTATGTGAGGGAGTGGAAATGGGTCTTTTGGGCAGGCCTTGTTGAGGTATGTGTAGTCTACACAAACTCTCCATTTACCATTCTTTTATTGTATTACTACCACATTGGCTAGCCAGTCAGGGTACATGACTTCTCTTATCATCCCCATATCCAGTAGTTTGTCCACTTCTTCATTAATAATAGCATTTCGTTTAGAGGCAAACTTTCTTCTTTTCTGTTGCACAGGCTTGTAAGATTTGTCAATATTTAGTTTATGTGTAATGATATTTGCATCTATACCAGTCATATCAAAATGTGACCAGGCAAAACATGAAAATTTATTTTTAAGAAAGCTTACTAATTCTAGTCTGATGTTGTCAGGGACATCAGATCCTATCAGTACATGCCTGTCAGGATACTCAGGGTCTAAAATTACTTGATCTGTCTCCATTTTGGTTTCTACCACATAAGTTGTCCTGACAGGGTACTGTAGTTACAAGGCGAGAGACTTACCTGCCTTGGAGGGTTTCAATGACTCAGTGTAACATTCCTGGGCAGATTTTTGTTCACCTTTTATGGTTGCTACTCCCCATTATGTTGGTATCTTGATGCATTTGTGGTAGGTGGAGGGTATGACCCTCACATTATGGATCCATGGTCTTCCTAGGATGGCGTTGTAGAATGACAGGCAGTCCAGGACTCCAAATCTTTCGTATGAGGAGACTCCTTCCACATATGTGGGCAGGTGTATTTCTCCCAGTGTATTCCTTGTTTCTCCACTGAATCCCACCGGGACATTAGACTTCTTTGTGATTTGACTTTCATCAATCTTCATTGCTTTAAGGACATCAAGCAAGACCAGGTTCATTGAGCTGCCTCCATTTACCAGAATTCTCAGGACACGTGCAGTTTCTATTTGCATGGTGATAACCAGGCTATCATGGTGTAGATCAGGAATACCCTGCATATCAGTGTCGTCAAAAGTAATTTGAGGTAAATTTATAGGTTTAAAAGGAGATTTCATTTTACACTCCCTGGCAATTTTCTTTGCAGCTGAACTGGTCAGGCCACAAATCTCAGATCCTCCATTGATGAATTTGACCTCATAGATGGGCGGTGCTGGTGGTAGGTCACGTTGTTGCCTTTCTGGGTTCTTTCTTGTTCCATCATCTTCCCTATTCTTTGTTGGCATCAGGTCTTTCTGATATCCCTTCTTTAGCAGGTAGGCCACCTGCCTGCGCAATCCCAGGCATTCTTATGTTGTGTGCCCTATATCCATGTGGAACTCGCACCATCTTGTAGTATCCTTCCTTGAGTTGGAGTTATCTGACTTCTTTGGCCATTTGACAATGTCTCCCATATTGTCAAGTCTCTTGATTAGTCCTGCAATGTCAACAGAGAAGTTATATTCTTGGATAGGGGGATAAGTATAGGAGTTACCTCGTTGTTCATGTGTGTAGTTGACTTCTGATCTATCAGGTCTTGTGTAAGGGGATGGCCTAGAACTGCTCCCTCTGTGGTTGGAACTTTTTCTGTTGACTTTGACATATCCTGAATTGTTGTCAGTGTTGTCTGCCTTGTAGCCTTTATCTTCTTCCAGCCGAATATAGCCTATGGCTAATGCCTGGACATCTTCAAAGGTATGACAGCGCTTCATGGTCATTGCATCGTAGAAGTCACTATCCAGGGGTAGCCCTTGCCTGAAAGCTTCCACGACTGTTCCAACATCACATCTGGGGATTGACACCTTTTCCTTGTTGAATCTTGTCATGTAGAATATAATTGATTCACCAGGCTTTTGCTTGATCCTATATAAGTCACTGGATCTTTTCTCTAGTTCCCTGCTGCTGGCAAACTGATGGTTGAAGGAGTTGACCAGGTCAGCAAAGGACTTGATGCTTCTGTTTGGCAGGTTTATGTACCATTGCAGGGCAGGCCCATTCAGAGTTGTCCCAAACCCCTTGCACATGTATACTTGTCGTAGTTCACTGGGAATAGATACTGCCAACATCCTTTGCCTGTAATAGGCTACATGATTTTGTGGATATGTGGTCCCATCATAAATTCTCATTGAGGGAACCACAAATTTCTTTGGTAGGTATATTCTTGCTATTTCATACACAAAGGGTGAATCAACATAACTTTCTGGATTTTCTTCCTCAATTGGGGTAGGGACTCCAGGAATCTTTTCAAATCTTTCATGGAGTTTCTAGATTTCCTGGAGCATAGCCATCATGATTGCTGTGTTGGTTTGATCTGGTGGGGTTTCTTCATTTTGAATTTCCTCTGAGTCTGTTTCTTTTCCTGCTTTGGACTTTGGTGGAGTAGGAGTGCCAAAGTTGGAGAAATCAATGTTCCTGATGATTGAAGAGAATGGTGTGCCAGGTTGAACGTTCAACTTTGATCCTGAAGTTTTCTCTCCTAGCCTTAGATTCAGGCTGGATTTTGATTCCTTTAGTTTTGCAACTTCCGCTTCAGCCTGGGCCATTTTCTGTTTCAGCTGTTCCATTTCCAACAATTGTTGTTGGGCGGCAGCCAGTTGTTGTTCAATGCTATCTCCTGTCATTTCTCAAATTTTTGTGTTATTTGAATATGGGTTTTGATTATTTTTGAGCTAGATGCCCCACAATGGCGTCAATTGTTTTAGCAAGGATTTTACTGAACTGAAATATCCTGCCAGGGGAATTAAGGAGGGGTGATCTAACTCAAATAGTTTGCCTGACTAGTATTAGTAAGTAAATAAATAAGTAAAAAGTAAAGACACAAAGATTTTATACGTGGAAAAACCCTGGGAATAAAGGAAAAAATCACGGGCACCAAGCCAGGAGTAATTGTTACTATGATTTTAGATAGCCTGACAGAGTATTTATGTATCAGGCGTGACAGGCAAAGATATTGCTTAAGAATACAAGAATGAGAGTGATAGTGAGTGTGTTTCAATGTCCCTTCTGTTTTTTTGTCTTCTCTTCTATTTATATTATGCTCCACTGTAGCCTCTTTCCTTCCGTTTAGGGTTTCCTGGTAAATAGGACTCGTGCCCTATTTACCCGGAAGTAGTTAATTGACTTCAACAACATTTCAGCCGTTGCCTTTGACTCTTTCTTCTATCTTTTCCTTTTGAATTGGTCTTCCTTGTTTGTAGAGATTTTACTTATGTGGCATGATTGTTGCCTGCTCAGTTTGGACAACGTTTCTCTTGTGCATGATGTAGTCTCCTTTCAGGCGAGAGTTAGTAATTGCCTGTCTTGTATCTTTCCCCCTGCTTGGTGCATGTTCATATGCTCTTAGTGCCTGATTTTAGGTATTCCTTGCTTGAGTCTTGGCTTTGAACATTGCCTGGCCTTTGTCAGGTCAGGCAGGATAATTCTGGGCCCAACAGTTGTCATTTCCAAAAATTGTTCATTTCTTTTTGAAGCAAGATCAATTTGAAAATTACCAACCCTTTATTAGATACAAACACGACATTCTTTTCTTTTTTGTTTTTCACTTCATTTTTTTCATTTCCTTTTGATTTTCTTTCTTGCATTTTTCATGACTTGTTCACCTCTTATTAAGCAAAAGTAACCAAAGTTGAAGCACAATTTCACTCATGTGGCATTAAGATCATACACCTCAAGGAGAGTCAAAATTCTCAACCCAAATACTCTTCCACAAATAGACTACAACGACGAACTACTCAACCTAGGTGAGTTGTTTATGGTATGTAGTTATTTAGTTCACAATAGAAATGACAAGGCTTAGGCTCAAAATGGGTTAACAAAAGGAAACAATTGACTCAAGGGCATAACAAAGGCTTATTTGCCTAAATGTGAGGTTACTTTATTGAACATAATCGTCTATGCACATCAACACTTCTACGGAATAAAGGAACGAGCTCCATACTTATGCGTTTTGACATGACATACCACGTAAGGAGAACTACTCAAAAATACCTAACGGGACCGGTTTGATGGACCGGCCATATGGAGGCTCTATATTCACATTTGAGTAGCTATGTCGGTCCTAGGTCAAGTTTCGGGTATAACACGGTCTCACAAGGTGGTCGCAACTCGGTTGTTAAGCTAGACTTCCGGGTTTTTGCAAGCAAAAACCCTATCAAGTGTCATCACAAGGCACGAGCTAACAAGAGGGAAATGACACGGGCAAAACAAATTATCATCATCGGCAACATATGCCCTCCACATTTAGACTCCCTATCCAAATATTTACAAACAATATGCAACGTGTATGAAATGCAACTAAACATATGAACAAGCTATGTGAATGCAAGAGTGAACACATATATACATGTCTAATCTAAATGCACACAATTTCTAGTCCTAACAACACACCAACAACACAATCATATCCAAAACGGTTCCCAAAAGGAATACCCATATCACATATCTCGTCCTGCTCCATGCTTATATACAAAAAGAAAAGGAAGGATAAAGGAGAAAGGATTGGATGAATTTTACCAAAAGTCTTCTCCGATGCTCTCATATGTTGTCAATAAAAAAAAGTTAGGACAAATGCATTATATATAATATAAACAATGCAATATTTTTGAAATTTTGAAATTTTTTCAAATTTTTAGGTATTTTTTTATAATTTTTCAAATTAACAAGCAAATATATACAAATATAAACAATATGCACAAAGTGGATATTTCCCTCCCCACACTTAAAATTTACATTGTTCTCAATGGAACAAAGTATAGGGAGAGAATAAGAAATTAAAAGAACACATTTTTTTAAAATATTTGAAAATAAATAACATGTTTTTGTATTTTTAAAATTTGAGAATGTCCTCCCCATAATTATTTATTTATATATTTCTTGATGTAAATAAATGTGTGGAGAATATTCGAAAAGTAAATACATATTTTTGAATTTTTTTAAATTTTTTGTAATTTTCAAATAGGTATGCAATGCATGATCTATTTTATATGCGGGATTGAAATATGATGAAACTACACTATATGAATGCAAAGAGAGCTAATTTAGATTAACTCCTTTTTGGACCATGCCCCTAAATGCAAAATGCGGTAAAAACTTAATTAAAGAGAAGGAGAATATACACAATGCGGTGGTTCTTAAGTAACTCCTCCAAACCTCTTCATTAAGGAGGCTTCAATCAACCGGGATCCCCCTCTTGGAATCCCGTTATCCCTTTAACAACTTCAAACTTTCTCATGGAGAACGAGCTCCCAAGCTTTAACAACACTTCATGTACACCGCTTATGGCATGGTGCACTTTCGACCATTTCCGGGCAATTTCTTCTTCGAGCTTCTTCTTGTCATGGACAAGACTTTCTTCATTTTTAAAGCTTGGCTCACATTTTCCTTTTCTTTTCACCTTCTTTCTCCATCTTTTTGGTTTCTTATTCAACCCTTGGCTTTGTCCTTGGAGGGGTATTAGTGCTAGAATCAAATTTGGGAGGGATGACACTGGGTGATCCTCTCCAACCTTGAGCTTCAACTCTTCTTTCCCTTTTTCATCTTCTATCATCAACACTTCACCCTCCCCTTTCTCATCAATCTTCTTTAGAGTTTCTTTGCTTGAAATGGCCGAGCTACACTCTACAAGGCAAGTAAATTGGTAGGAGGTGGGAGGTGGAGGAGTCAACTTCTCAACATTGAGGATCATAATGTTGTCATTTTTATCCTCATTTTCTTGACCCTCCAAATGAATCGAACCATTTCCCAAGAGGAGAGTTTCAATATCTTCCAAGCTAGTGTCAAAACTACTAATATCATAGTTTTTCTCACGGCTCCTCAACTCCCCGAGTATAGCAATTTGAAATTCATCAACCTCTATTTCCAAAGTCCTAACCGCTTTCCCACACTTGTCATTGACACACACTTCATTTCCATGAATTTTAGATGGAATTAGTGGTAGGAGGCCTTCATCATCATCATCATATATGTCCCAACAAACTTCCGTAGAGGCAATAATCTCTTGGTCATTGATATTCCTTTGCTTTGAGATAACTTCCTCTAGAAAGTTGGTGTAACGAGGCGTCTCTTTCATGGATGGAAGAGTGACTTCCATCATTTTCACCAAGTTAAAGAATTTCTCGACACGTGAATCTAATTGGTCACTTCCACCCTTTGAAGAAAAGGTAAAAGTGGCACATGAGGAGGTTTTGGTGTAACCTCGGGTTCCTCTATAACCAATTCACTAACTTCTTGCTTTTCCGGTAAGTTTTCATCCCAAATAACCATTTCTTGTTCTTCATCATCGGTTTCAACTTTTTTTCCTCTCAACTTCTATCCCCTATATTTCTTCAAGGACAAACTCATCATTCTCTTCACTCACTCAAATGGTATCGGCATTGATTCGTCACCAACATTAAGGGACGTGCATGCTTCTTCCATAGCCATCTCCCCTCCCACAATGATTGTATTCACCTCATTTACCTTTATAGGATCCCTATCATTTTGCCCTTGATCTAATAATCCATCCGGTGATGTTTGAGGGTCGACAAGAGCTTGGGAACCCATTAGACGAATAAGGGTTCTTTGGGAGGCATAGAGTTCCTTTATGTGTTCGAAGACTTGGGTCTCAAGAAATTTTTGATAGGCAGAGAAGTTATTCATACCTTGTAGGGTTGAACTTCCCAAGTCTTCTATCATCATAAACAATTTGCCATATTGAGGCTCTTGATTGGAAGATTGGTTGGCAAGTGAGAAAGGGAATCATGGTTATATCGGTTTTGAAAATTTGAACCTTGACCTTGGTCAAAGCCTTGGTTGAATCCTTGATAGTTTTGATTGAAATTTTGGTCTTGATAACCTTGGTTGTACCCTTGCTCTTGGTACCCTTGATCAAAATTTTGATAGTTTTCATTGCAATTTTGATCTTGGTACCCTTGATTGAAGCCTTGGTTGGCTTGGTTCCCTTGATTGCCATGGTAGAAGTTTTCATTACCTTGGTAACCTTGGTTGAAGCTTTGTTGATTCATGTTTGGCTTTGTGGTGGGTATTTTTGTAGGTACTTGTATGTTGTGAAATGATTTGTAAGAAGGGATCTATTGTGTTGTTTTGTTGTTCTTTGGTAAAAGTTTCTTGGTGAGATTTCGGTGGATGTGCTAGCTTGGTTTAAAGTTGCCAAGTCAGAATTTCCAATCCTTGCTAAGGTCCTTCTTATTATAGCTCTGTAGAGCCTTTCCGGTTTCGGGTCACTAAGCAAAGATTATCGTTTCCTCTAGGCATAAACTTCAACAAACCGTTAGTCTCCTAGTGCTTTGAGGCATTAGGGATAAGCAATAACACACTCACTCTACAAGAAACAAATAACTACTCAAACAAGCAAACAACAACTAAAGACTAAGCCTAAGACTCTAAAGAATAAGAGTAAGGAAAACGCGTTTTTAGACATGGAAAGAGAGCCTCCTTCTTCTCCAAGAAAACTCCGAAAAAATATAAAAACACGACATTTTTTTTCTTTTTTCAGCTTGATCATGGCTAAAACGCGAGCTCACAATAAACAATCTGTTACTTCTGGAACTGTAGAGGGTTCAACATCTACTATTATGGCTTCTGAGGAATTGATTATTGGGATTCAAAATTCGCACATGGTGAGTTCTGGTACTGTGCTTGTTGAGGATATAACGGCAGAGGAAGTGGAATTGGATGATCAGGAGGGATATGTCTCTGATGCATTACCGGCCATCAGGTACCACTCCATCTGTTACTGTTGGACAATTACTTAATTTTACTAGTCAATTGGAGAAACCGGTTTCGATTACAACTCTTGTAGTTGGGGAAACCATCAATAATCCTACTACTGAATTAGGGATAGGGATGGCGGGAACATGGAGTTCTGTTGCTAAACCCTCTCCTGGATTACGCCTTCATTACTGTAATCAAAGTGCTGATACTCGAATTGTTGAGGGGGTGGAGGATGATGTTTCTGAGGAAATAAGGTTTTGGAACAACACTCTTATGGGGAATTTTTTAGGCTCTAAACCTAAGCTTCCACAGGTTGATGAATTTGTCTTGAAAAACTGGAAGAATGTGACTCAGCCTATAGTTCAATAGTATAAGAAGGGATGGTATAGTTGTAGGTTTTTCTCTGAGGAGGATATGAATGAAGTTCTGAAAGGTGGACCGTGGACCTAGGGTCTGGAAATTTGATACTTAAGAAATGGCCACCCAGTTTTTCAAAGGAGATGGATTCCGTCTCTATAGTCCCAATTTAGGTCCTTTTCCCTGATTTGGATCCATTTATGTGGTCTGAAAAAGTTCTGAGTAATATGGCAAGTACTGTGGGTAAACCACTTTTTGCAGATTTACCAACCACTCACAAATCTAAGCTCTTATTTGCTCGAGTTCTAGTGGAAGTGGATGTTGCTGGTGACCTTCCCACAACAGTTACCGTCAATTCTCCTTATCATGGAAAGACAGCACGGATAATTGTATATGAATGGTTACCATATTATTGTCACTGCTGTAGGAAGTTGGGTCATACTAAGGAGCACTGTAAATTCACAAAAATCAATAAACAGTTGGAACAAAAGAAGAAAGCACTTAGGGTGGGGCAGGAGTTCTGACCTGGTTTTAATAGGAATACTCACTCTTCTCACAGTATAGATGCACTAGACTCATAATGCCCAGTGCTAGGCCCTGATCCTCCTAAGTTAGGTGAAGAAAACCCGACTGGTATAGGGGAGAAGAGCCCAGAATGCATTAAGCTAGGCTCTTCACCTTCTATTCTAGAGGGCAACTCTTCACGTAATGATAAAGTGGAAGACTCTGAATGCATGGTGCTGGGTCAATAATGCTCTGATACTGTTAAGAGGGGTGATCTGGAAGGTATGGTGATTGTGAACACAGTGTAACACCCCCTCATACCAAGGTACCTTACCAAGGACTACCCTAGCATGAAAGGTTGTTACCATGTCGGTTGCCCGAGGTAAGTATATATCAAAAGCAACAATCCACAAACACATCTATTAAAGTATAAAGAGTTAGCGATTACATTATCTCAGACCAACTCAAAATAAAAGTACAAGGTCTCAATGCAAATGAAATCTAAGACATCTAAACTCATAACAGCGGAAGCTAGACTTGAGGTGATGACTCCCCATGACTGTCCCATAGCTAACATCTGCATTACCTGTCATAATCTGCTCACCATCCCCGAATGGATCACCGCAGGTTTTACAAACAACAACACGGGGTCAGTACCGTTCAATCAAGATAAGACAAACAAATATTGTAACCGGCTGATCATCCTCCATCACCGATCTCCCGATCTCACACAGTAACCGACTACACACCGAAGTGTGTAGCCCTGCCAGATTACCCATCGCAACAGGTAATCCTCGCCGCCAGTGGGTGAACGCAGCGCATCCCCACCTAGTCCAGCTCATCAACGAGCGACTAACAATCCCTGTCCCTTAATGTGCACATCCCCTCCCGTGACGGGTTCCACGAAGGGCGAACTAGGGTGTGAAGCCACTCCCGCAAGTGACTCCACCATAATTAGGGCAAAACCCTAAAAGACAACCTAATGAGACTCGTGAAATCAGAGACTTACCGACATAATCGACGCAAGGCAAGATTCGCTAGACTCATGAACAATCCATGCAAATGAGAGGGAGATTTGGAGAGGGTTAGAGTTACGTTGTGTAGTTTAGGTTTTGTAAAATGATTAGAAACTGTAAAACGCGTCTTAATATAACTCTAATCCTTTCTAAATCAACCGCGGAAAATATTACCCGTCAGACCGGATACTCGGTCGAGTATAGAGTATACTCGGCCGAGTATCCTCTACTCGGTCGAGTATTACCCATACTCGGCCAAGTATTCCTGGGTAGTAGCCAAACAGAATACCCAACATACTTTACTCGACCGAGTAGTCCATACTCGGTCGAGTACCAACCTATAAAATCCGTAGTATTACAGTCTTCCCCCCTTAAAAAGAACTTCGTCCCCGAAGTTCCAACCCAACCTATAAAACATGGACACATAACACTAACTCCACTAACCACGCTTCCTTCCACAACATGACTCACGATATCGCCTCAACTACAGCATAGTCTCCCAATATCAACTACATAATACTATCGGACACCCACAACGTAAGTGTTGCCAACTCTGTCTTACTTCCATAACGTTCACAAGCAAACTCAATACCAAGACAATCCACCGGACAAGATCAACCATCAAGACGGAATGTTACATTCTACCACCCTTAAAACGAACTTCGTCCTCGAAGTTTACTCACACACATAAACATCCTCACACAATCCGTTAATACTATCGAATTTTACTCACACTCCTAAACATCATACTACAACGAGCACTGCCATTACCTGTAATAAAATCAACCACAACACGAATCCATCATTTACTCTACACCAACACTCAAACTTCCAAATGTACTATAACATGTACAACCATCAAACTCTCTTTTCCCTTTCTACTCCTCTTAAGATAAATGTTACGTCTTCGTAGCTCACTAATACTAGGTCCTTTGCTATACCTCCCATAAACCTTATTACCATCGCATGTCAACGATAACCCACTATAACCTTAAGACCTACAACCATTCCTATATCCAAGGCTCTCTTTCTCTAACAGTTCTCGTGCCTCCAATTATTCTGTACTCACATAACATATTTCATAAAATCCTCAGTATAACCACCACTCCATCTCTTCCACATTACCGCAAAACAACATACCTCTATATCCTTACACACTCATCTCCACGATCTTAGTTCACAATCCACAATTGTTACACATACTCACATTAACTTTTCAAGTTCATCTCTTTTATTACCACAAAACTCACCCTTAACTGAATATGATACTAAGCCCCAAAACTCCGTACTCCTTGTCCCAAGAAAAGGTGTTAAACCACTTGTAGTTCCAGTTCCATACCACACATGCTCCACAATTCTCTTGCCACAACTATGTTCACCAATGCCTAATCTAAAACAAGATCAAAGGTACTCCACAACCTCTCATAAGTGTGTCCCATTAACAAATTATTACTATACCATGATAACAACAGAACCATACTCAACTCTCTTTTCATATCATACTCTATAAAAACCAACAAAACCATACCCACACTGACACTGGTAAGAAACATCGGGAAAGAAAACAACGGTTTATATGCCCCGACCGACACTGACAGGAAATAGTAGTAAACAAACAACAATCTATGACACCACGAAAATACTCATATCACCACACGAATTACCGTGCCCAGATCGCCACTCGAGACACAACAACCATATCGAAAGCCATCACTATTTTAACAATCTCATAACACTGACTGAGCACAACTTCCTTAACCACATGACTTTCTTAAAACTGCTCTACTAGATTACGACGCAGCATATTACATGGAATCACAGACACCAACCTTATGAATATTATCCATACCATGACTCGTGAGGTCAGAACCTCACACAAACATCTACACATATCAAGGACCCATAATCAAATGTAACTAGCCAATCCTGATTACGTAAGTTACCACTTGATAATGAATATCTCCCATCCGGACTTAACTCAGACGCCCTTCATAACATATCCTCTCATACACACAATTATCACCACCCGATGAACATAACATGTCATCAGTACCCAACTACGAGCGAACACCTGATATATCCACATCTTATACTCCGTCACACCCATACATACAAATCAGTCTCCACAAAAACAACCTTTTTTTTTAGAACGACTAACTTCCCTACTTAACCTCATCCTTAACCACTAGACAAGATTATGACACCACCATCTCCCATGAAACTACTCTCTTACTATCACTTCTTAATATGACAATCCGTTTTCCCTCTTTGGTTATCATCCCAAATAACGATCATCAAATCCATCAACAAAATTACCTCAACATTATTTCCAATTCTACCTTTTATTGCGTCATCACCTAACTCTCCACCAAAATCTCATATCGTGCAAACACTCTGCCAGCTTCTTACTCCCTTAATACCTCGAAACCGACGGCTGACATGTCGTCCTAGACTCCTATATAACTATTAACTCACATCCTCTCATAGTGCTATCGTGCATTTCCATGATTCCTTACTTTCATGTCCCATAACTTTGGTCAACGTTCTCTCACTTACTTCCGTTCAATAATACAGATTCATAATTCATCTTCTTCCTTATCCTACCTAACCCTTTAGTAATCCGATTACCTTCTTGTTACTCCACGACTCAAATTCCATTAATTCATATCAATATCTTCTCATTCTTTCTTATCACTTATCCCCTCTCATCTCGCTTCTCACACACCCTTGTCACCATCAAGTCCACACACTAACGGTTACTCTTCAATTAGTCGTATCTCCCTTTCGTATCTCTAGAAACCAAAATTCACCTCATACCGATAATTATCCAAAGAATTACACACTAGGCTCACCTCTTGATATTCCCAATTCCCAAACTCGACCACTATCTACCCATCGCAGCATAACTCGGTCTCATTATGCACCATTCGTTTCCATCCCTCTATAACGACCTTTCATCACATATATCCCTAACCAACAAAATCCTAACCGTATCCCTCCATAAATCCTTACATATCCCAATATGCCACTATTCATATCCCTCATCTCAATCTTTAATTCTCACGTTTCTTTACACTTACATTACTCTGCCCATGTACCCTTAATTTTATATTACTCAACACACGACTATAACACTCACCATATTTCATAAAACATGTTCCTAGCCTCATTTAGTTCATCAATCTACTATTTTCTTGTTCCACTATCCCTCACAACCACATATAACTCATGTCCTTTATATCCAACATCTATCCCTCATAAGCTGACATTCTCCCTATCATAGCATTTGGTAACTTACGTATTAAGACCGTCACATAAATAAAAGAATGCTTTAAGACCCAAAACATACATGTGTACCAACCCTATGACTCAAAACAAATGTAAGAACATAGCCATCGACTCAAAATGACCGCCCAAAGAGGTACTCGGTCGAGTATAGGATACTCGGTCGTGTAATGAGACTACTCGGCCGAGCCACGACTCCAGAAGCTGAACAAACTTATTACAGAAAGATTACTCGGCCAAATATGGAATACTCGGTCGAGTAGGGCCTACTCGGTCGAGTATCGGCACAGTTCTCAGCACCGTCCAGTTTTCGTAAAACAGTCATATCTCACTCGTTACTTGGTCAATCTGGGCGTGTGACCTATCGTTAGAATTGCAAGAAGACAGGCTATCACCTCCATTTTGAATCACAACAATATCATTTCTAGAACTTGACTTATGACAGTTTTAAGACAGCCCTTCCCTAATCGGTCTTCATACAAATCAAATTTTCTAAACCAAAACAATTTGAACATGCATAAGGCAACAACAACAACTCAATACTTCAAGAAACCAGTACATTGATTAACTTTTGTCATACCCACATGAAAATTAAACACGACATTCATGTATATAGATGCATGACCTTTATCACATGCTACTACCAACAACCAAACATTACCAGTATCGTGATCATATACGCTTGTACCACCACCCTTTTCAAAGCCACATAATACACACTTAACATGTCACCATATTCCATGCTTAAAGTTTAACATCAACAAGTTTTCGATACATCTTTCAACTACTATCACATTCCACTTCCTCCGTCATTTCATTCAATCATGCACAAACTCATGCCACAAGTACTACACACACATGACTCGACACACAACAGTTTCCAAGACTCCCCCACATGACCGGTTAGAGATCGTAAGGGCCTCAATGCGACTTCGGGATGTCTCCTAAGTTTTTACGGTAGCTCCAAACAACTCTCCCCGGGTTCATTTTATTTAGACTCCCTAAGTTCATTGGGTTCATTTGTTTTAGGTGCCGGAATCGTCGGCTCTGATACCACTCTGTAACACCCCCTCATACCAAGATACCTTACCAGGACTACCCCAACATGAAAGGCTGTTACCATCTCGGTTGCCCGAGGTTAGTACATATCAAAACAACAATCCAAACACATTTATTTAAGGTACGGTAAATATAAAAGTTACATTGTTTCCAGAAATCCAATAAAGAATTATCCAATTGCCAACAACTACAAAACAAAAGCTAAGACTCGTGACGGTGACATCTAATCTAGCATGGTGACTCTCCCATGACTACCCCAAGCTCAATGAACGTATCACCTGTCACAATCTGCTCACCATCCCCGAATGGATCACCGCAGGTATTACAAAACATAACTCAGGGTCAGTTACTGCATAATCAAAGTAAGACAACAAGTGCATCAAGTAACTAGCTGATCATCCTCCATCCCCGGTCTCCCAATATCACACAGTAACCTACTACACACTGAAGTGTGTAGCCCTGCCAGATTACCCATCGCAATAGGTAATTCTCGCCGCTAGTGAGGGGACCGCAGCCAATCCCCACCTAAATCATGCTCATCAACGAGCGATATCCCTGTCCCTTAATGTGCACATCCCCTCCCGTGACGGGTTCCACGGAGGGCGAACTAGGGTGTGAAGCCACTCCCGCAAGTAACTCCACCACAATCATCACAATCGCCGCAACATCCACAATCGTCAGAACACCACAACATCACAATCGTCACGTCACCACAACATCACAACCACCACCACAACACCATCACTCTGAAGATCAGCAGATAAAAACAATTACAATACAAACACATCTTACATCAACAAACAGAGACTGAGTAGGGAAACCCTACCTTTTCGCAATCCCTTATGCTGCAATCAATCATACAATTGCATTACAAATACCACATTGTCACCTACAACAATTATAATCAACAATCAACACACAGATAATGACCAAACCCTAAACCCCCAAATTAACCCTGTTCCGGGTGTAATTCCGGAACAGGATTGTGACCACTTGAGCTAGTAGAATGATGTCGTTGCTCGTCTCTTCCTTTCACTCTCTCCTGTAAAGATGAACAAACTGAGGGCTCGGCTTGGGGCCGAACGTACTCACTCCGACGCTCAAGTCAGTAAACTTAGAGAGATAAGTTGTATGTTAACTTGGCAAAGTATATTGTAGAGAGATAAGGGAGTTTATACCAGATTTGTGGTTAGTTGCATTTTATTGAGTTCTATTGAATTAGTTTTCTCAATGAGAGATGTGGAGTATTTATAGACTTTCATCTTTTGTCACGTAGTGGCCAAGTGGCCAAGTGGTGGAGCCGGCGGAAAGACTGTCTTACCCTCGGCTGAGGGACCCATGGCAGGCCGGCAGGCCTGGTTGACTCCATGCCGAGGGGACTGGATGTGAGTACACGGATATGCCTCTCGGCCGACTAGTTTCCGAGCCGAGACCCAAGTGACAGGCCGACAGGCTTTGTCGGTTAGGATGTTTTTCCTTTGACTTGTTGTCTTTTGGCTTTGACCTTGGTCAATATGTTGACTCGGTCAGCGGGTGCAGAATATGCCCCATCAATTTGCCCCCAGCGTAGTCTATGCCGTGGTATGGACCTTCGATGCGTGTTTAGCGTATTCTGCCTATGTCGAACTTCTTCCTCGGCTTGGTCCTGTTCAGATCAAACCATATCCCCCCTCCACATGGTTGTGTAATGGACATCGAATGTGGAAAAGGAAATGGCGCTGGCCGAGACCAAGGTTGGGAGTGCCGTGTGCTTTGATTGCCCCTGGCCGGTGCTGCCAAGCTTGGTTGATCAGCTGGCCGTCGGCAAGTAGATACCAAGGAGCGTGTCGAAGAAGAAAGGTCACTGTATGTCGATTGACATTCTGTGGCTGCATGCTTGACACGTGGCCTGGTGTTGATTGGTGGACGCTTCATGGGCTTTGCTCTGATTGGTCCACTGAGTGGGCTTTGCTCTATAAATAGAGCAGTGTGCCCCTCAAATTTCCGCAAACTTCTTTCTTTTCAAAAAAATTCTTCTCTCTATTTTCCAAGAGTTTCCTCTCTCTAATTTTCGAAGCGTTACTCGGCGTAATATTTTCTTTTAAGGTAAACAACAAATTCTTCCCCAACTTTTATTTGTTAAGTATTCGTTGCCATCATGTCTGCTTCTGATGCTCCGCCTAGTACCTCGTTCCCGGGGGGGCGAACCGTCGCATCCCGATGAGCAGGAGCCACTGGTTGTCACCCCGGTGGGGTTCGGGGGTCGCAAGACGCCTTCTCCTGAAATCGACGAGAAATATCTCGAGGATTTCGATGATGAGGAGGAGGAGGAGACCCAATCTGATTCCGAGAGGCCGCATTTGTTGTGGCACGGCGAAGCCTGCTTGATAAAACCTGATGCCGTTTGGACGAGCAAGTTCGCTCGTGTCGCCGGGCCTGAACTTTTCGAAGACCACTATAACTTCGGAAGGGGGTATAGAATTATTGTCCCCGTGGGTGATCAGGCTGTCTGTTGCCCTCCCGAAGGCTGTATAGGCGTCTACATCAGGCATCTGGAGTATGGGCTCCGTTTTCCTCTTCATCCACACGTCGCGGCCATAATCAAAGCTATGAATGTCGCCGTGGCACAACTGCACCCGTTGGCCATCAGGACGATTATTGGCTTCGTGTGGTTATGTCTCTTTAAGGGGGAGGCCCCGACGGTGAACCTTTTCCGCCGGCTCCCCCATCTTCGGCTGTTTACCCAAGGCGTCAGCGGGTGGTACAGCATGCAGACAGAGCCGGGTTACGTGACCGTCTCTAAGCTGACATCTTGCAAGGACTGGAAGGGCGGTGGGTATATGTCGAGGTGCCGGAGGACTATCCGCTGCCCCGGTCCTTCCAGCGCCGCGTCAATTTGCGGTGTGAGAGTCAGGGGGAGCATGAGAGATATGTCTCCCGTCAAAAGATTAATATGGACGCCAAGAAGGTATATCTTAATGACGACGAAGTGCGGGCCATGAGCATGTTCGAGGCTGAGAAGGATGGCACGCCGAAGGGATGGATGCCTCCAACGCAAATCGTCGTTCAAGACGAGCCGCTTTGTCACGTCGGCCTCATACCGGCCCTCGGCCAGGGTGAGTGGGGTCGGTATGAGGCCCACTTTTGCTTTTATGCTTTGATATTTGAGCCCCGGTTTACTTCATTCGCTTAACGCTTGCTTTGTTTCTTGCAGATCGCTTTGGTCAGGATCTCTCTGTCTCCATCCTACGCAAGTTGGGGCTTGACCAGGACAGGAGAGTCGTTGAGCTGCATCCTAAGGCCGCGTCGCGTGATCGTAGGCTGACCCCGCACGAACTCATGGAGCAGGCGTTGAAGGCGATGGACGTGGGGGCGACTCAGGCAGAGATTGGCGGTAACGTGTCGCGCCGGAAACCAAAAGCAACACCTTCGGCGGCTACGACATCAACTCCAGCCCCCATAATCCAAAAAGATAAGGAGGTCGTCAATGTTGACGAAGACCTCACCGTTCTGGAGGGTCCTCCTCCTTCAAACAAGAGGAAAGAAACAACGCCTGCCGCTGCTGTTACCGAGGCCGGGAAAGATAAGGGGTCAGCCGTCCCTCAATCCAAGAAGGCTAGGTCTGGTACGGATCTAACCCATGGCTCGGATTTAGCAGGTTTCTTGTGCATTCCTGATGACAGGCTTTCTGATATGTCGATGAATGTTGACATGGACGCCTTGTCTGGGTTTTTTGTAGATCAGTCGTCGCCAGCTGTGCCTCTCACCGAACGGCAATTGGAGAAGCAGCCTGTGCTGATGGGCGACAAAAATGTCGCCGCCGATGACTCATCCCAGAAGGCTTCCTCCGTTCGGCTCAGGGCGGACGGTATAAGGTTGGCCAAAAGGCTGGTGAAGTGGGCTGAAGCTGCCGGCACTCATATTATTGAGCAAGAATAGCTCGTGGCTCAAACTGCCCCTACGCTCGAACGACTTAGGCTTGAGCTTGCCACTTCTAGGAAGGAGGCTGAGAGGACGAAGAAGGACTTCCTGGCCACCATGAAGGACTTCCTCGCCGAGCGAAAGCTTAAGGAGGACGTTGAGAAGGTGGTCCTGGCCGAGAGGGCTAAGGTTGAGTCTGCGTTGGCTGACGCCGCTAAGCTGCGGGAGGAGAAAGACAAATTTGAGGGCGGCTATAAGGCCATGGTTGAGCAGAAGGAAAGATGGAAGGCCCTGCATGGCGCCGAGGCGAAGGAACACAAGAGCACAAAGGCTATCCTTGCTCAGAGGGAGAAGGATATTGAGATGCTAAAAACTGACATCATCCCTGACATGTGTGCCCGGTACAGGGACCAAGCTGAAGATGCCACAAGGGATGCGATTAAGGAGCTCCTTCCTGAAGGCACCTTTCCGTGGCAAGATTTTGACAGGCTTCTGGATGAGAAGGCGGCTGCTGCGGAGGCAAAGGCCGCGGCTGAGGCAAAGGCTGCTCAGGAAGCTGCGGCCAAGGCGGCCCATGCTGCTAAGGTGAAGGAGGCTAGGGAGGAGGCTGAGAGGGCAAAGGCAAGTGAAGCTTCCAAGTCGTCCTCTGGGCCGCCCACCGTTGGTGATGCTGCTACTACTGCCGGTGGCGAGCAGCAGCAAGCATAGGGAGACGGGCGATCGTTACCAGATTCACCCGGTCCTTCGGACAGCTTCAGCTATTCGGGGGCCAACTATTGAGCCTTTCCTCCCTGCCATCCTTTTGGCGCTTCTGTAGATACCTCATTTCTGCACCTCCCGCAAACCACCCGGTGATGATTGGGCCGCATGTTTGGTACGCGGAACGATTTGTGACAATTCGTAAGATTATCGTCAAGTGATTGCTCAAATATTAATGTCTACCTCTTAAATGTCATCTACGTGCCGATACGGTCGTTTTGACAGTAATTAGAGTACATTTGGAGTCCGGGCCTAAAACCGTCTTCATTTTCTGATAACCGTTAAATCCCGAGTCAGAATGTTCTGGAATGTTCCGGATATTTCTATTCCATATTCCATATTTTTCATCCTTTGGTAAACAAATCTCCGTAATATTCACACAAATATTAAGGAAAAACCAATTATTTCCGTCCTACCATAATTTAAACACGGAAATCTTTCCTCCGCAGGAGGAAACCCCTTGGGAACAGACGCAGCAGGTGCTGCGCCTCTTCCAAGAGACGCAGTGGCTGCTGCGCCTCTTCCCAGGTCCTATTCTGCGTATTTCTCGTATCTTTTTCATATCTTTCCGAGATTCACTTCCAAAGGGTCTCCGAAACCCTATTCCTTCACGTGATTAGTATAAATAGGAGCCTTCGCTCCTCATATTTCTCACGCGAGTGTCCGCCCTTCTCTTCTCCCTTTGCATTCTAGACTTTGTTCTTACTTTTTGGCGTCTACGTGCTTGAACATTCGACCACGTAAGCTCGGATCCTTCTGAGTACCAGCCTTTCGTTGCATGACCGACCAATTTGACCAACTCCACATCAATCAACTTAATTAATCTAATCGTTTTCCTCTTACGAGGGCACTTTCTTTACATTCGCGTCGAGCATCGCTAATCGATATCTTAGTCCTTCTCTTTTCGTCAACATGTAAGTCTGAGGGTGTAAATCTCTTTTTTTTATTGTATTTTATTTATTGTATAACCAATCAATTGTAAGGTTTATGTCGAAAACATCTATTAAAACCGATTTCTAAAACCGTCTTTAAAGAAACCTTTTTTACGGATTTTCGGAGAGACAGGGCGTCGAGAAAGGACGCAAAGAATCGCGCGCCTCTTCGAAGGAGCGCAGCACCTGCTGCGCCTCTTCGTGAGGCTGCCGCAGTTCCTGCTTCCTTTCTTCTTCCTTCGTCCTCTGTAATTCGTCAAGTTTTGTTTTGTTCATTCTTTAATTCCTTCGTCATAATAGCATATAATTCACATGTATATAATTCATCATTCATTAGCATATAATTCATCATAAGTCCGACTTAAATCCCTTATAATTCATATTTGCGAGTTTTCGTCATTAAACTCAATTCGGGTTTTAGAGATTCAATTCGTTCATATTGAGTTTCTGAAATTCATCGTTGATATATTTTCATCTGTTTATTCATATATCCGTCATTAATTTGTTGTTAATTCATCATATTTAACCTATTTCATTCACCATGTCACTAATTAATATTGTTCACTCCTGTAATTAATCCGTCTTAATTCCGTCTCACTCATGATTTATCGTTTTTATGACCCGTTCATATGTTAAATAACCTATTAATCACTTCTATCTGAGTACATAATTTAATCGATCCTTAAAATCACCAATTAACATTAACGGCTTGCAATTACGGCTTCACGCCGGGGCGAGCCAAGGAACGGACGCAAAGCGTCTGTCTGCGCCTATTCAAAGGACGAGCTCTCTGCTGCTTTGTTTCTGGCCGAGTTCGTCCCGAACTCCGTTTCTGCTTTGACTTAGTTATTTAGCTTACGTAATTAACTAATTATTCGTAATATCACGCTAATTTCTGTTCGTTTATTTCATTAATTTAATTTCTTATTCTTTTATTCTTCCCTTTTTATCAAATTATCCGTTTTAAAGGTATTTTCGACATAAATCGCCTATCCCATTGTAATTATTGTAATTTTCATTATTGTATTTTCCTTTATTGTAATTATTGTATTTCTTGTATCATTTGTATGTTTTCACATGTAATTAAATCTAAATCCCAACTTTGACCCAATTGTATGTTAATTAACTG
Source organism: Silene latifolia (assembly GCF_048544455.1). Classification (NCBI taxonomy): domain Eukaryota; kingdom Viridiplantae; phylum Streptophyta; class Magnoliopsida; order Caryophyllales; family Caryophyllaceae; genus Silene; species Silene latifolia. Next base: position 28,724,152 of record NC_133528.1, read on the forward strand.
TCTCACCGACTTAGTCTAATTATCACATGCTAGGATTAAAACTTGGATGTTGCATTGCATGCATATAATCGACAATATATCAAGTACGAATAACTTCCCTAATCATTAGTATAGGCCGCTATCGAGGCGGGCGGGATTAGGTGTTCGATCAAAAGAGCTTCCTAATACGTACCCTCACCCCTTACTCTAGATCTCCGTGAGCACCCGTGTTCATTGGCATCCACGAGAGTCATTCTAGACACAGAATGCTAAGGGTAACGATTGCTTAGTGTTCATGTCTCTACTTTATGTCTTGACATGACATGAGGTATTCGAACGGTTCCAATTTCCCATAAAAATTGGTGGCGACTCCAACAAAAATGCAAACGCTTGTTTCTCTTTCCATCCCAAGCGCCCCCGTGGGCCCCCGCTGTCCACAGCTTCATGTCTTAATGTTGTAATCTTTTGTTGTTCCTTCTTTTTTTGTTAAACTTTGGTAGGTGTTGCTTAGGCTATCCCTATGAGGACGGTCGTCGACTTTGTCTCACTTGTAAACATTTTTAATGAAGTTTGTTGTTTTTTTTTTCCCTCGGCTTGGCCGAGGCTTTGATCTCATCCTCCATTTAGTTGTCTTCTTACATTTTTAAACATATTGAGCGCTTTTTCGTTTTTACCTTCGGCTTGGCCGAGGCAGTTAGATTGCGTATCTCAACTATACTTAAACGTTTTTAGCACATTGGTCTTGGCCCCTGCTGCGCCTGAACAGGCCGAGGTAGCAGGATTCACGTTCTCCAATTTGCTCAGCAACATGTTGGCATGTCGGTCGCTTCCTCCTCCACTCCCGGATTGGCCGAGGCGGTCAGATTTGCGCTTCCCAACTGCTGTTGTAAACATGTTAGCATATCGGTCGTTTCCCCGTCACTCCCGGCTTTGGCCGAGGCAATCGAAGTCACGGCTCGACTGCATTCGTATCTATAGACATATTGATCGCTTCCTCTGCTACTCCCGGATTGGCCGAGGCAATCAGATTTGCGTCTCAACTGTACTTATACGTTCTTAAGCATGTTGGTCGCTTTCGCGAGTATCAACTGCATTGGGCATGTTGGTCGCTTTCGCGAGTATCAACTGCATTTGTAGTGACTTCCCGGCTTCGGCCGTGGCGTCTACTTTGGTGTGACTGCCCGGCTTTGGCCGTGGCGTCTATTTCGGTACGACTACGGAGGGGACAAGCATTTCGATGGAAAACTTGGATCACTCTTCATAAGATATAATCACGCGTTGGGGTGCCCACAACGGTCTCGGACACCTCCGCCGCTATATGAAATATTTCCTAAGGTTGTCTGTGTACCAATGGTTCATTAGAGGCACACCCTCCATGTCTGTCAGCCGGTATGTCCCCGGCCTCATTTCTTCACCCACCTTGTAGGGTCCTTCCCAGTTGGTCGTCATCATACCATGGATGTTTCCTTTGTTGGTTGCGGCCGACTTTCTCAGGACTAGATGTCCTACTCTTAAGTCCCTTTTGTGGACCCTACGGTTGTAGGCTTTTCTCATTCGGTTTTGATATACTGCCAAGTTGAGTCGTGCCGTATCTCGACTTTCTTCGACCAGGTCTAGGGAAGCTCTCAGGCCTTCTTCATTTTCGACTGGGTTAAAGGTTTGCGTTCTGAATGTCGGCACCGCTGCTTCAATTGGCAGGACGGCCTCAGACCCATAGACTAGGTGGAATGGACTGCACCCGTTGCTTCTTTCTCTGTGGTTCGAAGGGACCACAGGACGCCGGGTAGTTCATCAGCCCATCTTCCCTTTAGATCTTCGACCTTCTTCTTCAACCCGTTTAGTATTGTTTTATTAGCTGCCTCAGCCTGTCCGTTGCTCTGAGGGTGGCAGACGGAGGAGTATGCAAATTTGATACTGAGCTCCTCTAACCAATTCATCACCATGTCGCTCCAAAACTCTCGGCCGTGATCAAACACAATGACTTGGGGTAACCCAAAACGAGTTATGATGTTCTCCCAAATCACCTTTATTACGGCCGCCGTGGTCTTGGCAGGTACCGCGACAGCCTCGACCCATTTGGTGAAGTAGTCAACGGCGACAATCAGGTACTTCCTTCCTCCGGAGGCCGTCGGAAAGGGTCCTAATAAATCCATCCCCCACCTGTGCAAATGGCGGGGATTAAATCGGTTGTGTCTCGGGAAGGTGCATGTATTACCGGAGCATGCATCTGACAATTCTTGCACTTCTTGGTCTTTGCCCTGGAATCTTTCAGCATGGTAGGCCAGAAGTAGCCGGCTCGGAGAGCTTTGTGGGCCAGCGTTCTTGCCCCCATGTGATGTTCACAGATGCCTTCGTGAATCTCTGTCAGTATAAGCTCCGCGTCGGCTGGGCCGACACATTTCAAGAGTGGTCTTATTACAGACCTTCTGTACAATTCTCCTTCGAACACTAAGTACCTTGCAGCGATCCTTCTTATCTTCTGAGACAGACTGCGGTCCTCCGGCAATTCTTTTGTCAGCTTGTATTTCATTATCGGAGTCATCCACGTCGTCTCGGCTTCGATGTCGCCCACCATGCCGACGGTCTCAGTGATGCTTTTAGCATTTCTGATATCCACCAGCACGGTTCGACTGACATTCTTGATGCTTGAACTGACAAGTTTTGAGAGAGCGTCGGCTCGGTTGTTCTCAGACCTGGGGATGCACTGTATTTGGAAAGATTTCAATTTTGAGGTGTCAGCTTTTACCCTCTCCAGGTACCTTACCATCCCATCGTCTCGAGCCTCATACTCTCCTCGGATTTGATTAGTCACTAAGAGCGAGTCTGTTTTCAACACAATATGCTCCGCCCCGGCAGCTCTAGCTAAATCGACTCCGGTTATCACCGCCTCATATTCGGATTCGTTATTTGAGGCCGAGAACGTAAACTTCAAGACGTACTCAAACTCGTCTCCGTTAGGGCTGATGATAAGGATGTCGGCTCCTGAGCTGTTCGTCGTGGAGGACCCGTCGGTATACACTTCCCACACGCCGGGATGTGATTCTTCTTGATATGTGCACTCGGCCAGGAAGTCTGCAAGTGCTTGCCCCTTTATCGAAGGCCTCGGCTTGTATTGAATGCCAAAGCCGGCGAGCTCCACTGCCCATTTGATAAGTCTGCCGAATTTTTCGAATTTTTCTAATGCTTTCTCCAATGGCTGGTCGGTTAAGACCGTCACGGGATGTGCGTCGAAGTAGGGTTTTAGCTTCCTTGCGGCAACGATGACGGCGAGGGCTGCCTTTTCGATTAGTGGGTAATTTCTCTCGGCGGCCAACAGTGTATGGCTGATAAAGTAAATTGGGTATTGCTGCTTATCCTCTTCTCTGACGATTACGGCACTGACCGTGGCCGAGGTAACTGCTAAGTATAGATATAGCGTCTCCCCCAGCGTCGGCCTGGACAGGGTCGGTAGTGTCAGAAGGTGGGCTTTCAGTTGCCTGAAAGCCGTGCTCTATTCCTCCCCCTAGCTAAAGTTTTTATTCCCTTTCAGCACTTTAAAGAACGAAGTGCTCTTGTCGGCCCCCCGAGAGATGAAGCGGGCGAGGGCCGCCATCCTTCCAGTCAGCGTCATAACCTCTTTTCGATTTCTCGGCTCCGGTAGGTCTAGTATTGCTTGGACTTTCTCCGGATTGGCATCAATTCCCCTGGCGCTGACAAGCACGCCGAGGAACTTGCCGGCCCGGACACCGAAGTTGCATTTCTCTGGGTTAAGCTTCATTTTATATTTCCTTAGTGAACAAAATGTCTCGTCTAAATCGGCTAAGTGCTCGCTGTCAGACTTGCTTTTTACAATAGCATCGTCGACGTAAGCCTCGATATTTCGCCCTTTTTGATTTTGGAACACTTTGTCCACCAGCCTAGTGTAAGTTGCACCAGCGTTCTTCAAACCGAACGGCATCATTTTATACATGTATGTGCCGTGAATGGTGATGAATGCGCACTTAGGCATGTCTTCCTCGGCCATGAATACCTGATGATACCCTGAGAAGGCGTCTAACAAGGCTCAAGATAGTGTAGCTCTTTGTGGCGTCAATTAAACTATCTATTCGAGGCAAGGGATAGCAATCTTTAGGACACGCTTTATTAAGATTGGTAAAATCAACACACATCCTCCACGCCCTCGACGATTTCCTCACCATTACAACATTTGCTAGCCACTCAGGGTAAGTACAAGGCATGATAAAGCCCGCCGCTAACAATTTGTCTACTTCAGCTTTGATGGCCTCATCCTTCTCGGCCGAGGAGTTCCTCATCTTCTGTTTGACTGGCCGAGCGGTGGAGAGTACGTTCAGCTTGTGAACGATCACCTCCCGGCTCACGCCTGGCATCTCGGCAGTTGAGTATGCGAAGACATCTTTGTTCTTCCTCAGTAGGTCTTGGAGATCGGCCCTGAATTTTGGCTCCAGTTTGACACCGACAGTTACGGTGCGCCCTAGGTCAATTTCCACTTCCTCGGTCTCGGCTCCTTCGACCATGCTGACACTAGTATTCATCGGCTCGCCCTCCTGCTGCAAGGATGGGCTCTTCCCTTTCTCTGATTTCTTCGCCACTTTGAGGGATTGCATGTTGCACCCCCTGGCAGATACTTGGATATTGACTATTTCGTCTCTCTCGTCCTTTGAGACGAGTTTTTGTGCTTCCCCCCGGTCCGAGACGTACATCAATGCCAGGGCCCGGATGGACATCACTGCATCGGCCTCGCTCAAAGTGACCCGGCCTATGAGAACATTGTAGGGAGACGAACCATCAATAACCACGAACTCAGATAAAACATTTTTAGCCGCATCCGCTTGGCCGAACATCACCGCGATCCCGATTGACCCCTGGGGGTACCGGCCGGCCCCAGGAGAGAAGTCTGTATAGCGGGTTGGTGCGAGGGCTCGGTCTCCAATCTTGACCGAGATTAAGAAAGAACTCCCGAACATGATGTTCGTGTAGGCGCCGTGTCAATCAGGCACCTTTTGACCAAGTGGTTGGCTATATCCAGGTGGACTACAAGTGGGGTCATTTGTGCGGGCGACGACTCCCTCGTAGTCCTTCTTTCCAATGGTTATATCGGGGATGGTGGAAGCGGGGATCGCTGTTTTGGGCACAAAGTTGATGGCTTGGTACAACTCATTCAGGTGCCGTTTGTGCCCATTAGCTGACCCACCGTTCTCATTTCCCCCGATGACAACCTAGATTACTCCCATCCGTTGGAAAACGGATTTTCTATTCGCCCCGTCGGCGCTTGTTCCTGGGCCTCCAGCCACATACTTGCTGAGGCTCCCCTTTCGGATAAGCTCTTCGATGGCGTTCCTTAGATGCCGGCAGTTGTCAGTTTTATGACCGTTGTGGCCGTGGTACTCGCAGTACTGGCTCGTGTCACCGTCCCCCCTCGCCTTTGGGGGCCTTGCCCACTTATGTCCATCATTCTTGCTTAGGGTAAAGACCTCGGCTGGAGAGGCGACCAGGGGGGTGAGACTACTGTACCGCTTCTGGTAGTATGGTCCTGAACTCCCCCCGGCGCCCGCCGAGTGCTGTTTCCTAAGAGATCTTTCAGGCCGTAACCTATTCCCGTCACGGCGACCTTCGTCTATGTTGTCCCGGCGGCTCTTCCTCTCTGGGTGCCCAGCTTCACTGTGGCCTACCCAGGTTTTGTGATAGTCTTCCACCTTTACGGCTCGGTCGGCCATCTTTCTGGCGGAGTCTAAGTTGAGGTCCTCGCACTTGATCAGCTCGTTTTTGAACTCGCCTTTCGGGAGGCCTTTTATCAGCGCGAAGGCCGCCAGTTCGGTGTTCAGCTCCCAGATTTTCTGAACCTTAGCGTCGAATCTTTTCACATAGCTTCGGAGGGACTCGTCCTCCCCCTGTCGGATAGTTAGGAGATCAGATGTTTCCACGGCCCTTCTCTTGTTGCAAGCATACTGGGCTCGGAAATTGTCTCTCAGGTCGGCATAACAGTATACCGAGCCATTAGGTAGCCCCTTGTACCAACTCTGAGCCATCCCATGCAGGGTCGTTGGGAAGACTCGGCACCACACCTCATCAGGCTGCTCCCATACCGACATGTACGACTCGAAAGCCTCGGCATGGTCGGTCGGGTCGCTATCCCCTTTGTATGATAAGGGCGGCAGCTTCAGCTTAGTCGGCACAGGGACCTCAAGGACATAGGTACTGACCTTATGTACTGACCACGTGTCGAATGACACGCGGCGATCGGCTCCTCGCAACCTTAGTCCGGCTTCTCTCCCTCTGGCGGGAAGGGCTCCTTGTCTGACTTTGGTGAGTCGGACTTCTTTCATATCTTCGGGGCTGGCCTCGTTGTTGCCGCGGCGACGCTGTCCTCCCGCGAGTGGGGGAAGGACTCAGGTCTGCCACTGGCACCACGGGCTCTGCGGGCGTTTTAGCACGCCCAACTCCTTGCATTGCTCCAGACAAGTTGTTCGGGATCACTCCATGGGCCCTGGTCACCTGTGGATGCGCTGCCGCCCCCGTCGTCGTGACAGGGGTAATCGGCGTACTACCCATCAGGTCAGGGAATAGCTTTAATTTGGCCGCATCGACCACATGTCCCATGACAGTGACTTGGCCGGTAGGCAGCGGTGTTTCTGGCTCTTTCGGCATCCCGTACGCCGTGTCAGCGACTCGGCCGGTGGGGGACTGCCCGATCTCAGCATTAGGGAACGTGTCATCCTGGAAGAATGCAGTTCCTTCACTCACAGTTTCTTGTTGCTTTGACATCTTAGCTCGCTGAATGGTTTTTTGTTTTGTTTTTTTTTTTAATGTAGGTGACTAGCTTTTAGTACGTGTATCCCCACAGACGGCGCCAATTGTTCCGGGTGTAATTCCGGAACAGGATTGTGACCACTTGAGCTAGTAGAATGATGTCGTTGCTCGTCTCTTCCTTTCACTCTCTCCTGTAAAGATGAACAAACTGAGGGCTCGGCTTGGGGCCGAACGTACTCACTCCGACGCTCAAGTCAGTAAACTTAGAGAGATAAGTTGTATGTTAACTTGGCAAAGTATATTGTAGAGAGATAAGGGAGTTTATACCAGATTTGTGGTTAGTTGCGTTTTATTGAGTTCTATTGAATTAGTTTTCTCAATGAGAGATGTGGAGTATTTATAGACTTTCACCTTTTGTCACGTAGTGGCCAAGTGGCCAAGTGGTGGAGCCGGCGGAAAGACTGTCTTACCCTCGGCCGAGGGACCCATGGCAGGCCGGCAGGCCTAGTTGACTCCATGCCGAGGGGACTGGATGTGAGTACACGGATATGCCTCTCGGCCGGCTAGTTGCCGAGCCGAGACCCAAGTGACAGGCCGACAGGCTTTGTCGGTTAGGATGTTTTTCCTTTGACTTGTTGTCTTTTGGCTTTGACCTTGGTCAATATGTTGACTCGGTCAGCGGGTGCAGAATATGCCCCATCAAACCCAAAGTAATAATTAGAGCAAAACCCTAAAAGACAACCTAATGAGACTCATGAAATCAGAGACTTACCGACATAATCGACGCAAGGCAAGATTCGCTAGACTCACGAACAATCCACGCAAATGAGAGGGAGATTTGGAGAGGGTTAGAGTTACGTTGTGTAGTTTAGGTTTTGTAAAATGATTAGAAACTGTAAAATGCGTCTTAATATAAATCTAATCTTTTCTAAATCAACCGCAGAAAATATTACCCGTCAGACCGGATACTCGGTCGAGTATAGAGTATACTCGGCCGAGTATCCTCTACTCGGTCGAGTATTACCCATACTCGACCGAGTATTCCTGGGCAGTAGCCAAACAGAATACCCAACACACTTTACTCGACCGAGTAGGTCATACGCGGTCGAGTACCAGCCTATAAAATCCGTAGTATTACACAAAAAGCTTTGCATCACTGGTCAAATTATAAGCTTTCTAATGCTGGTAAAATTAGCCTGATCAAATCAGTTATTCTTGGATTAGAACAGTTCTGGTGCTCCACATTATTGATTCCCAAATGTGTGGTTAAGCTCATTACCAAGTACTATAGAAACTTCTTATGAAATGCTGACGAAGGGCATATGAAGCTAATATTAAAGAGCTGGGCATCATGCTGCAACCCATATCAGGAAGGTGGTTTTAACATTAAGGAGGTCTTGGCATGGAATAAATGTATTATTTGTAAATGGATATGGCAAATTATGCAACATTCAGATAGCTCTTGGGTTAATTGGAATATCACTTATAATATCAAGTCAGGAGATTTTTGGACTTTGGCGCCAAAGAGTCATCATCATTCTGAGAGTTGGAGAAGCATTCTAAAAGTTAGAAATGAGTTACTGGACATTGCAGAGGGTATTCCTGATGCTATAGCTTTTACTAAGTAGCTGTGTTTCATCATGATAAGCTCGAGCTACGACTACTTTATGATAAATTCAGGTGCAGGGGGAGGCTTACTAGTTGGGAAAGGACTGTTTGTTATCGAGCAGTGCTATCTAAGCATAGTGTTTTTGCGGTTCTTGCTATGCAGCAGAGGCTTGCAACTATTGATCGGCTTCAAAAGCGACATATCTAGATGGTGAACCGTTGTATTCTCTGCAAAGATAACAATGAAATGCATAAGCATTTGTTTTTTAAATGCAGTTTTTCTGCCTCTGTCTGGCAGGGAGTGTTAAACTGGATGAATTTAACAGGAAGGACGAGTTTCAGCAAGGAATTGCATTGGATTACTGCTAGGAAACACAGTAGGCATTGGAAGGCTAAATGGTTTGTTAGCTGTCTTAGTGCAGTGGTTTACAGTCTTTGGGAAGAGTGGAATATACGGATCTTTCAAGCTTTGGAGCACAATATTGACTATATTATTCGACGGGTCCAGTATATAGTTCGAGTAAGGTTATTGTATGTTACCCATTCCTCATATGAGGATGAAATTGTTGGGACTTTGAATGTTTAACTAGTACGGACATATTGGGTTCATTTTTGTAAGATTTGCCTTTATTCCCTATATGGATGAATATACGGCTTGCTTTTCTTGCAAAAAAAAAGTCTACGACTCTAACTAACTAAGCATAACCTAATGCCATCCCCGGCAACGACGCCATTTTGATGACCGGTTTTTGCCGTCACTTCTGGTACCAAAAACTTATTTATAAATTACCCAATTAAAAAGTAGTATTTAATTGGGGTCGAACACAAAGATGGCGGGGGTTAGATACTTGGTTTGTTTAAGTCTCAATTTAGCCTAATAAATGTAAGAGGTTGATTGATTGTAAACTAAGATGCAAATGAGATATAAAATTAAACTAAATGGAATTGCTTCTAATCAAATGAATGAAAGCTAAGGTCTTTGGGTTCACTTGAGTAAGTCGGGGGAGAGAAAATTGTTAACAAGAAATGGGTAATGATAAAAGCCTATGATTGATCCAATTTCTTAGTCAATTAGAGCTAACCAACAATCATTTACTTAGTAAGAAAAACTCGTCTCGACCATCCCATATAGGCCTTCCATTGGCTTTCGACCTAGGACAGACTAAACATGATACTGAAATACTCAAACTCACATTTAAACAATCCATCAAACATTTCATAGGCATGGGAGTAAGGGTTACAAACAAGCTTTCACTTAATTGAGACAAACTTATCACAAACATGCATAAAGACTATCTAATAGCATAGGCACCAAGATGGATCAAATACGTCTAAGAAAGTCTCCAACTCTCATTTAAGCATCTCATTAAACACTTCTAAAACCATCTAATAGCATGATGCACCAAGATAAGTTAAACATGCTAATAAAAGACTCAAACTTTCGTTCAAACATTTCATCGAGCACTTCATATGCACAAGAGTAAGACCGATTAATTATCGGGTTCAAAAGGTTAACAATACAATTTCAACCCCCCCCCCCCCCCCCCCCCCCCCCCCCACCCCCCCACACACACACACACCCTTTAATCACCCAAGATCCCCCATGACCTTAGATAACACTACTCACATAATTATAAGAGATAAATTGAAAGATAAAGAAACAAGCATGAATAACACAATAAACATGGTTACTAATTCAAACAATAATTTAAATGAACAAGAATGTAAATAAACTAAAAGAAACGAGATTAAGAAGAGAAATTATACCAAATTAAAAGACAACTTGGATTGAAATATGGAAGGATTCTTCAATTCTCCAAATACAACCCAAATATTAAATGTATACTAATGAGAAATGAAGAACTTGGATAAATTAAAGAGAAATTACATTAATTTTTAGTAAAGATTACAACTTGGCTAGAGAAAAATTGAAGTGAGGAAAATAATTTCTAGGGTTCTAAAATATTGAGAGAGGAAAATAAAACTATTCTAATTTCTAGTCTAATGTGGTAGTGTAAAAGTTGTATCTAAGGTAATAATGGGAATGTTCTTAAATACTAGTCCATACTCTAATCACAACAACAACAACAACAACAACAACAACAACAACAACAACAACAACAACAACAACAACAACAACAACAACAACAACAACAACAACAACAACAACAATAATAAATAGTAATAATAATAATAATAAAAATAATAAAAATAATAATAATAATAATAATAATAATAATAATAATAATAATAATAACAACAATAATAACAATAATAACAATAATAACAATAATAATAATAATAATAATAATAATAATAATAATAATAATAATAATAATAATGGGTTGAGATCCTATGAGAACTCTATTCCCATGAGAACCATGAGAACCTCGGGTTCAGAAGTTTTGTAGTAAAGATTCAGAACATTATTACCAAATGTTCAGAACCTTTATACAAAAAGTTCATCGATTATTTTCACATATTGCCTCCTTCAGGATACCTAAAAATAAAAAGATATATGCATCTCGCGCATATAATATGTACTCTAAGTATACTTTACACCTTAGTTTTAGTGATACCAAGTAAACAAGAACATTAAAATTAGACTTCATTACTTTAAACATTTACCTTATATACATTACATTTTCAACGAGAACACTTAACATGTACATTTACCCTATGTATATTACTCATCAGACTTTCACACTGATAAAGAAGACATTCACACTTAACATTAACATCGATATACACCACATATAAGCCAATAATTATTGCATGTTCGTCGCCGTCGATATACTGCTAATCATGGAAACATATTTTTTTGTTATGTATACGGGTTTAGTAGGACTACCGACATAGGAGCTCCGATGAGGGACGAAAAATTCGGTGGTTTCCAGTTTGCACCACTTATTACCAACATAATAGCTCCAGCGAATGTGATGACCGCTGCGGGGAGATCGTCGAGGAGTTATGACATATTCCAATTGAAAAATGAAGGAATATGATCGTATGCCAGGGTGGCTGAGGTTGGTGGCCGGCGTAGCTACAACAACGGTAAGGCATATCTCAAACGAGGGTTAAGTGAAGTTTTGACGATTGGTAGTTGTGTCTGCGGTCTTGTATTTATCGAGGTAGATGAGAGTTGAGATTATATTTGAGTGTATCTCAACCGTTGCTTTTTATTAGATCGCAGCCACTAATTTTATAAAATCAGTGGTTAGCATTGTATAATAATTCTGAATCTTTAGTTTAATATTGTTGTACCTTTTGTATAAAACTATTGTACATGAGAGGTTCTCATGGTTCTCATGGGAAAGAGGTTCTCAGAGGATCCTAAACTATTGCTAAGGGTGTGGGAGCCCAGATTGTATCTCGGCTCCCCACCAATTTCATGTAAACTTCTACTTTTATTTTAATGAAAGCTGCGCGCATCTTTTTTTAAAAAAAAATAAAATAATAATAATAATAATAATAATAATAATAACAACAACAACAACAATAAATAGTAACAACAATAACAATAACAATAGTAATGTTATTAACAACAATAACAGTAGTAGTAATAATAATAACAATAATAGTAATAGTAATAATAATAATAATAATAATAATAATAATAATAATAATAATAATAATAGATTGTGAATGGGTTTCTCACTTTTGTCATGGCTGTAAAAAAATAGGTCATACACAGGACATGTGTAATAGGAATAAGCCTAAGCCTGTGTATAAGCCTAAGGAGGTCTCTAAACCTGTTCAGGAAGCTCCTGTTGCCCCACCAGTGAAGGATAAGGATAAGGGTGTCAGTCCTACAAGGAAAGTGGTTCCTGAGAGTCAATCAGAGGATGTTGTACTCCAGTTGGATAATCAGTTGGCTTCTCTTGAGCACTTGGAGGAGCCAAATCAAGTTCATGAAGAGACCTCTGAGGATCCTGTTCAGCGTAATGGCCCAGGGAATGTTCCTGTGGAGATTGAGCGGGGGTATCCCCCCCCCCCCTCTTTCACCTCAATGATCATTTCCTCCTGGAATGTGAGGGGGATGAATGACTCCCTAAAACAGCAGGAGGTTTTAGGCTTTCTGAAAAGTAATAATGTTGATTGTGGGATTGTGTTAGAAACTCATGTTAAACCTCATTTAGCTAAGGTTGTTTACAAGAGATCGTTTAGTTCTTACTCTTTGGCTACCAACTATAACTCTCATCATGGTGGGAGGATTTGGCTCTTATGGAACCCTGCTACTGTGAAAATCTGTATTCTTAATCAAGATGCACAGTTCCTTCATTGCTCTTTGTTTCATTACTCCACTCGGAAGACTACAATGCTCACTGTAGTGTATGCTTTTAATAGAGGTTCTGAGAGAATTGATCTCTGGAAAAAGTTGTGTGCTATCTCTACTGGTATTAATGCTCCCTGGGTTTGCTTGGGTGATTTTAATGTTTCCCATACACAAGATGAGAGGGTTGGTTGTGTAAGTTCAGCTAGGGATATACATGAGTTCAGAGATTGTCTTTCTTTTTGTGCTTTGCAAGACTATCCCTATACTGGGGGGATTTTTACATGGCACAATAAGCAGGATCAGTCTACTAGGTGGCCTAAGCTTGATAGGGGGTTGGTGAATCCTAATTAATTGGTTTCTTACTTTCAATGTTGTTGTGTCTTTCTTGCCTGCTGGAATTTCAGATCATACTCTTATCCTCCTTACTATGGCTACTGATTCCAAGCTCTACAGGCCTTTTAAATACCTTAATTGTTGGGCTCTTTCTCCTAGTTTTATTGACAGAGTGACTAGGGGATGCAAATATAACTGTTCTGGTAGAAAAGTATTTTCTCTATTCTCTCAATTGAGATCTCTCAAAACTGAAATGAAGCAGCTTCATTTTTCTGAATTTAATGGATTAGCTGCTAGAGTGGCCACTGCTAAGGATCAGATGTTGAACTGTCAAATCCAGCTTCAGACTTCTCCCCAAAACTTGCTCCTTTTGCATCAGGAAAAAACTTTGGTGAAGGAGTATGTGAAGCTTAAGAATGTTGAGCTCAAAATGTTGGCTCAAAAATCTAAGATACAACATTTGCAACCTAGTGATTCTAATACTAGCTACTTTTATGCTAGTATTGCTTCTAGAAAGGTTCAGAATATTATACTCCCTCCAATTCTGCCTATAGTTCCCCTTTCTTTTTGGCACAAAAATAATAAAATGAATATGGACCACACAAAACACCCTACCCCACATGAAAATGAATTTGGACCACACAAAGATTATCAAATAAGGAAAGAGGGAACAAAACGTGACTATCATCAAAAAGGAAAGAGGGAACTATAGGCAGAATTGGAGGGAGTAGGAGTTATTGAGGATATGCAGGGCAATCTTTATCACGGCCATGGTAATACTTCCAAGGCCTTCCTAGGCTATTATCAAAACTTGTTGGGCTCTTCTAATCCCATTATCCCTCTTCCTGGTCATCTTTTTCAGGATCATACCTTGACTATCCTACTCATTTGGATCAAATGGTTACTCTTCCTGAGATTGAAGCTGCCCTTTTCTCCATTGATAAGAACAAAAGCCCTGGTGTTAATGGCACTGTTACTGCAGCCCAACTCTTGCTTTGTCACACTGACTATAAGTTGCAGACTTATGATCTTTTTAGGGTAAAGATGAGTCTTGTTACTCATTGTGGCGCCTTGACAGATTCATTTACTTATCCAAAACATGCAATCATTAGCCTTCTTGCTCTTCAAGGAAAACTCTCTACTACTGACAACTTATGCAAGCGTGGGTTCTCTATGGTTAGCAGATGTAGTCTTTGCCAAAGTACAGCTGAAACTTGTTCCCATCTGTTCTTCACCTGTGCTTATTCTGCTGAGGTCTAGCTCATAGTTGCTCACTGGCTCCGTATCGGTGATGATCTTCAACTTCACCATATTGCAGGCTGGCTAAAGAATTGTAATAGGGGCATGAGTATGCTGAAACGGCAGCGTAGATGCGCCCTTGCCTGCTCCATTTATCTTCTTTGGCATGAGCACAATAGGAGGATTTTTGCGAGTAAAGAAGTTTCAGCTAATGTTCTGTTCAGGAAGATTAAATTTCTAGTTCTAGTCAGGTCGTCTAGTCACTAGATTGGCTGTTTAGTTTGATGTTTATTTTTCTTTGGTTTAAGGTGACCTCATTGGTCTTCCTGTAGGATATTAAGGATCTTGTACCTTAAAAACTTTGCTTATTAATGTTAAGATCCTGCAAAAAAAACAAAAACAAAAAAAACAAAAAAAAAAAAAAATAATAATAATAATAATAATAATAATAAGGAAAAATTACAAATAACCACCACGTATTTGCGTATTTTTACAAATAACCATCATGTATTTGCATTTTTACAAATAACCCCCAAACTTTCATCTAAACTCCCCAATCACCACCGTATAATTTCCCCGACACTTATTTTTCTTATTTCCCGACTCATTAAGTAACGTTTTACGTAAAATGCCCATAATACCCTTCCTCTATTACTCCCAAACATATCAATGTCCTTTTAAAAATCATCAACAATACTCCCAAACTTATGAAATCCTAAATCAAAGTGTTGATCCCTTATTAATTCACAAACAACCCTAACATGGCAAGACAAGTGTATCCTGAGTTACATCGCCGGCTATGGTCGTATACGCAGCGGCGATGCTGGGATGGGTATTCGGAGTGATGTCGATGGCGGCTGCGTTTGCGGTTGCGGTTGCGATGTCAGCTATGGTTGTAACATGGATTACCATTTTGGTACTCTTAGCTTTCTTTGGTAAAAGTAGAAGGGATCTTGTTGTTGAAGGTAAGAAATTGTGATAAGATTATTAAATTAACAGCTGAGATTTATGGGATTTTGGTCAAGATCTTGATTAAAGAAGGGAATTTTGTGGCTGCTCTTTGTGCTATTTAGGGTTACTTTATGCTTCTTAGGAATCGTCCAGATGAAAGCATACGATAATCTAATTCAGTTATTGCAAGCTTCAACATTATGATTGTGAATTAATTAGGGATTAACAATTTGGGGATTTAGGGTTTCATAAATTTGGAAGTATTGTTGATGATTTTTAGAAAGGACATTGGTATGTTTGGGAGTAATAGAGGGAAGGGTATTATGGGCACTTTACATAAAACATTACTTAATGAGTCGGGAAATAAGAAAAACAAGTGTCGGGCAATTATACGGTGGTGATTGGGGAGTTTAGATGAAAGTTTAGGGGTTATTTGTAAAAATGCAAATACATGGTGGTTATTTGTAAAAATACGCAAATACGTGGTGGTTATTTGTAATTTTTCCTAATAATAATAATAAGACTAAACTCCCAAAAGAGGACACATGACTAAACCAAAAAATGAAAAGGGGAAAGGGATTAAACGGTCAAACAAATAAAGCAAAACAAAAGGGCAAGACGCAGCAATGGTATTCTGGGAGCCGGCCCACCGGCTGCCGGTCGTGGCACCGGCTGGGAGCTCGCTGGAAAAAAAGGGCGAAATTTGATGTATTCCCAGCCGGGATGGGGGTGATAGACGGGTACCCGTCTGGGAGAACAAAAGTTGTTACGAAATCGTGGTGAAGGCGAATGATGAAGATGAATAATTGTAAATGAATGGCGACGAGGGTGGCAGAGGGAGGCAAATTGGTTTTGTGAATTTAGTTTTGGTGTTTGCTGTTGAGTCCAACAAAGAACGAGCATGTAGTCATAAACAAAAGGCTCACTTTGACTTTTCTTTACATTTCTTCAATTTTAACTCCGTCTTATTTTACTCGCTCTTCGTCTTATTATTCCGCCTCATTTTACTCTCGCTTGAATCTTCACTTTATTATAATGCCTCGCCTACAAATTATAAACAATAAAATAATATTAATGATAATATTAAATAAAAATCCGACTAAATAATAAATATAACTACGGCGACTAATTATTATAAATTAGTAATTCAAATGAGCTTTTTAATTAATGAAACACACAAAAATCGAGTCAAGTAAAGAATTAAATATGGGGTAAAATAATGACACTAAAATTATACTTATCAGTTGTATCGTTAATTCGTATTGGCATTGTTTACATTGATACTGTGATTGGTTGTGTTTGTATGTGGTTCGGAGGTGCGTCCTCGGCTGAGTGGAGTCATCTTGGGAATGGCTTCACGCCCTTGATTCGCCCTTTGTGGTTCCCGCCACAAGGGGGATGTGCACATTAATGGACATGGGCTATTCGCTCGATGGAGATGAGCGGGGCTTAGGTGGTAAAGGTTGCGGTCTCTCATTGGCGGCGTGGAATATCTGTTGCGATGGATATTCTGGCAGAACTTTTGTAACACTACGGATTTTCATAAGCTAAATACTCGACCGAGTAGAGTCTACTCGGCCGAGTAATGTCAAGAGTGTAGTCTGTTTGGGTTCTGCCGAGGAATACTCGGCCGAGTATAGTGAATACTCGACCGAGTAGAGGATACTCGGCCGAGTATACACTTTACTCGACCGAGTATCCGGTCTGACGGGTAATATTTCAGCGGTTTGATTTGGAGATGATTAGGGTTATATTAAAACGTAAATCAGTTTCTAATTACATTGTTCCACAACATATCACTCAACGACGCTCTAATCTTCTCCAAATCTCTCCCTATGGTGTGGATCGTTCGTGAGTCTAGTTCATCTTTCCTTGTGTCGATTGTGTCGGTAAGCCTCTAATTTCATAAGTTTCATTAATTGGTCTTTTAGGGTTTTGCCCTAATTTGTGATTTGGGGGAAAGGGATTTTGTGCGATGTGGTAATTGGGATTATATGTGATTATTGTATGTAGGTGACGGTGTCATGAGGAACTGCTATTGATTGCTTATGTGTGCTTGGATTGCGAAAAAGGTAGGGTTTCCCCTACTCAGTTACTGTTGATTGATTAAGATTGTGTTTGTTTTATAAATGTTGTTATCTGCTGATCATCGGAGTATGGGTGTTGTGGTGACGGTGGTGATTTGGTTGTGTTGTGACGGTTGTGGTGTTATGGCAGCTGTGATGCTGTGGTATGTGTGATTGTGGTGGAGTCACTTGCGGGAGTGGCTTCACACCCTAGTTCGCCCTCCGTGGAACCCGTCACGGGAGGGGATGTGCACATTAAGGGACAGGGATTGTTAGTCGCTCGTTGATGAGCTGGACTAGGTGGGGATGGGCTGCGGTCACCCACTGGCGGCGAGGATTACCTGTTGCGATGGGTAATCTGGCAGGGCTACACACTTCGGTGTGTAGTCTCACATTCTTGTGTGAGATCGATGATCACCTGGTTGTATTGTTGTTGTCTTATATTGATTGAGTAGTCCTGACCCCGTGTTGTTGTTTTGTAAAACTGCGGTGATCCATTCGGGGATGGTGAGCAGATTGTGACAGTGTAATGCGAGATGTTTAGCTATGGGACGATCGGTCATGGGGAGTCATCACGTCAAGTCTAGCTTCCGTTGTTATGAGTTTAGATGTCTTGGATTTCATTTGTATTGAGACCTTGTACGTTTATTTTGAGTTGGTCTGAGATAATGTAATCTTTAACTTTTATACTTTAATAAATGTTGTTTGGAATTTGTAACTTTGATATACTAACCTCGGGAAACCGAGATGGTAACATCCTTTCATTCTAGGGTAGTCCTTGGTAAGGTACCTTGGTATGAGGGGGTGTTACAAAGTGGTATCAGAGCCGACGATTCCGGCACCTAAAACAAATGAACCCAATGAACTTAGGGAGTCTAAATAAAATGAACCCGGGGAGAGTTGTTTGGAGCTGCCGCAAAGACTTGGGAGACGTCCCGAAGTCGCATTAAGGCCCTTACGATCTCAAGCCGGTCACATGGGGGGAAAACTGTTGTATGTTTGAGTCATGTGTGTTTGATATTTATAGTTTGAATCTTGTGCATGGTTGGATGAAATGATGACAGAAGTGGAATGTGATAGTTGTTGAAAGATGTATCGAGGATTGTTGATGTTAAACTTTGAGCATGAATATGTTGGCATGTTAAGTGTTGGAACATGGTAAAATATGAAAGGGGAATTGTGAATTTGTATCTGGTTGATATTGAGCATGAAGAATGTGATCATGTTACCTGTTTAGTACAATGTTGAACATGAAGTATGGTAGTGGTACATGTGCATATGAACATGATGATTTTAATGCTTGATTGTTGGTAGAAGCATGTGATTAAGGTCATGCGTCTATATATGTGAATGTCGTGTTTAATTTTAATGTGAGTATGATAAAAGTGTCTCTATGTACTGGTTTCTTGAAGTATTGAGTTGTTTTTGTTGCCTTATGCATGTTCAAATTGTTTTGGTTTAGGAATTTTGATTTGTATACAAACCGATTTTGGAAGGGTTGTCTTAAAACTGTCATAAGTCGAGTTCTAGAAATGATATTGCAGTGATTCCAAGTTGAGGTGATAGCTTGTCCTCTTACGATTCTAACGATAGGTCACACGCCCAGAATGACCAAGTAACGAGTGAGATATGACTGTTTTACGAAAACTGGACGGTGCTGAGAACTGCGCCGATACTCGACCGAGTAGTCCCTACTCGGCCGAGTATCTTTTATACTCGACCGAGTATTCCATATTCGGCCGAGTAATCTCTCTGTGATAATAATGTTTAGCGTCTGGAGTCGTGAACTCGGCCGAGTAGTCTCATACTCGACCGAGTAAGGTCTACTCGGCCGAGTATTACCAATACTCGACCGAGTAATCCTTCTGCGACAATTGAGTTTGCTTCTGGAGTCGAAAACTCGACCGAGTAATATAGTTACTCGACCGAGTACCTTGTAATCGACCTAGTATGTTATGTACTCGACCGAGTACCTTATTGGGCGGCCACTTTGAGTCGGTGGCTATGTTCTTACTTTTGTTTTGAGCCGGTGGCTATGTTTTTACATTGTTTTGAGTCGTAGGGTATATACACATGTATGTTTTGAGTCTTAACGCATTCTTTTATATGTGAGACGGTCTTGATACGTAAGTTACCGGAAGTTATGACATGGGGAATGACGGCTTATGAGGGACATGTGTTGGGTAAGGAAGACATGTGTTAATGTGGTTGGGAAGGATAGTGGAAAAAGAAAAGGGAAGAATGATGAGCTAATCGAGGTAAAGAGCATGTTTTGTGAGATATGATGAGTGATATAGTCGTGTGTTGAGTAGTATAAAAGTAAGTGTATATGTGCAAGGGTGATGTAAGTGTAAAGAAGCATGAGAATGAAAGATTGAGATAAGGGATACGAATAGTGGCATATTTGGATGTGTAAGGATTTATGGAGGAAGACAGCTAGGATAGAGTTGCTTAAGGATATATGTAATGGAAGGTTGTTGTAAGAAGATAGGAAAGAGTGGTATATAGTGAACTTAAAGGAAGTTATGTCGCGGTGTGGATTTGTAGATAGTGGCTAAGTTTGGGAAGTTGGAATATCAAGGGGTGAGCCTATTGTGTAATTCTTTGGACAAACGGTATGAAGTGAATTTTGGTTTCTAGAGATGCGAAAGGGAGATACGACTAATTGAAGAGTAACTGTTAGTGTGTGGACTTGATGGTGATAAGGGAAGTGAGAAGAAAGATAAGAGAGGATAAATGATAAGAAGAATGATAAGATATTGATATGAATTAAGGGAATTAGAGTTGTGGAGCTATGGAAAAATAAACAAATTAGTAAAGAGTTAGGTAGGAAGGGAAAGGAGATGAATTATTAATTGGTATTATTGAGTAAAAAGGGGGAAATAAGGATGAAAGTAAGTTGAGAGAATGTTGACCGGAGTTAAGGAGCATGAAGGTAAGAAATTATGGAAGTGTACGATAGTCTCACTAGAGGATGTGAGTTAATGATTATATAAGAGAGTAGGACGACATGTTAGCCGTGAGTTTCGAGGTATTAAGGGAATAAGGAGCTTTGTAGAGTGTTTGCACGATCTGAGATTTTGGTGGAGAGTTAGGTAACGATATGATAAAGGATAGAATTGGGAATAGTGTTGAGGTAAATCTTGTTGATGGATTGGATGTTCGTTATTTGGGATGATAACCAAAGAGAGAAAATGGATTGTGCTATTAAGAAGTGATAGTAAGAGAGTAGTCACATGAAGGATGTTGGAGCCATAGTATTGTCACTAGTGGTTGAGGATGATGTTACTTTAGGGAAGCTAGTTGATCTAATGAGGTTTATTTTGTAGAGACCAGATTGATATGTATGGTTGCGAGAGAATATAAGATGTGGTTATATGAGGCGGTTGTTAGTAGTTGAGTATTAATGGTATGGTTGCATTTGGCGGGGGGTGATGGTTATGCGAATGGGAGAATATGTTATGAGGGGTGTACAAGTTAAGCTCGGGTGAGAGGTAACTTTTAACAGGTGGTAACTTACGTGATCAGGATTGACTAGTTGGATGTGATTACGGGTCTATGATATGTGTAAATGTTTGTGTGAGGTTCTGACCTCACAAGAAGTGGTATGGTGTGATAATTATAAAGTTGTTATATGAATGTTTTGTAATTTATGTTTGGTACGGTATACTAATGGAATGAGGTTCAAAAGGTAATAATTTGATTGATTTGGCATGGATAGTTAAAATTGTATGTGTATTGATGATACATGTTTATTCCGTGAAATGGTAAGGATGATGCTCATGAGATTCTTGTCAGTTTATTCCGTATAATATGTTGTGTTATAATCTAGTAAAACGGTTTTGAATGAGTTTTCTTGTTCGAAATGTCATACTGAGTCAGTGTTTATGGGAATTATATGTGATTGTGATGTTTATCGATGTGGTGGTTGTGCCTCGAGTGGTGATCCGGGCATGGTACTTCATGTTGTGATGCGGGCATTTTCGCACTGCGGTGCGGCTGTTGGTGGCGGTGTTGCGATGCCGTCACCGGTTGTGGTGGAGTAGGCGGGATGATTATGATTTGAGTTTCGACAGTACATACGAGTTATACATAAATTGTTGTTTTGTTTGATGTTGCTCCCTGCGAGTTTCAGTTTGTGCAGATAGACAGTTGTCTTGTTTATTGATGTTTTCTTTAACAGGTTAAGTTTGGGAATGAGGGTAGAGTATGATATGAAATAGAGTTGTATATGTTTTAGTTGTTGTCATGGTATAGTGATATTCTGTTGATGGGACACGGTTGTGAGAGGTTGTTACAGTGATTTTGATCTTGTTCTAGATAAGGCTTTAGTAGACATGGTAATGGCAAGTGATTCGTAAAACATGTGTGGTAATGACCTGAAAGATGCAGGTGGTTCATAATCCTTTGTGGAGACAGTGAGTGTAGGGTGTTGGGGAATTAGTATCATGTTAAGTTATGTATGAGTTTTGCGGTAATGAAGGAAAGAACTTGAGGATCTAGTGTGAGTGTACGTAACGAGTGTGGATTGTGAGTTATGCTTTTGGCGATAAGAGTTTTATATAGTTTATATAGAGAGGTATGTCGGGTTGCGGTAGTGTGGAAGAGTTAGAGTGTTTGTTATGATCAGGATTGTGTGGTATTGGTTAGATGGAGTGCAGAATGAGTTGAGGTATGATAACTGTTTAAGTAAGAGAGCCTTGGATATAGGAATAGTAAGTGTTTAGATTATAGGCGGGTATATTTCACATGTGGTGGTGATGAAGATAATGAGAGGTATAGCTAAGGATCTAGTATTAGTGAGTTACGAGGACGTAACATGTGTCTTAAGAGGAGTAGGATGCGGCAAAGAGCGTTTGAGGGTTGTGCATGTCGTAGAGTTTGAGGGTTGTGCATGTCGTAATATTATTGGACGCAGAGTGTTGGTGTAGCATAAGGAATGGATGGGTACACATAGTGGTTGATAGTGTTAAAAGGCCATGGCTGTGCTTGTAGTAGTTCGATGTTTAGGAGTGTGAGAATTTTTTTTTTTTCGATAGTGTTGATAAAAGTGGATGATGATATTTATGAGTTCGAGAGTTTTGGCAGCTGGATGATGATGTTGATGAGTGTGAGTAAACTTCGAGGACGAAGTTCCTTATAAGAGTGGTAGAATGTAACAGTCCGTTTTGATGGTTGATCTTCTTTTGTGGATTGTCTTGGTATTGAGTGCTATTGAGTGTTATGGAAGTGAGACAAGATTGGAAACATTATTTTGGGGTTATTTGATAATGTTATGGAGTCAATATCGAGAGGATATGTTATCTAATAAGCGTGGTTAGTGGAGCTGGTGTTAGGTGTCCATGTTTTATAGGTTGGGTTGGAACTTCGGGGACGAAGTTCTTTTTAAGGGGGGAAGATTGTAACACTACGGATTTTCATAAGCTAAATACTCGACCGAGTAGAGTCTACTCGGCCGAGTAATGTCAAGAGTGTAGTCTGTTTGGGTTCTGCCGAGGAATACTCGGCCGAGTATAGTGAATACTCGACCGAGTAGAGGATACTCGGCCGAGTATACACTTTACTCGACCGAGTATCCGGTCTGACGGGTAATATTTCAGCGGTTTGATTTGGAGATGATTAGGGTTATATTAAAACGTAAATCAGTTTCTAATTACACTGTTCCACAACATATCACTCAACGACGCTCTAATCTTCTCCAAATCTCTCCCTATGGTGTGGATCGTTCGTGAGTCTAGTTCATCTTTCCTTGTGTCGATTGTGTCGGTAAGCCTCTAATTTCGTAAGTTTCATTAATTGGTCTTTTAGGGTTTTGCCCTAATTTGTGATTTGGGGGAAAGGGATTTTGTGCGATGTGGTAATTGGGATTATATGTGATTATTGTATGTAGGTGACGGTGTCATGAGGAACTGCTATTGATTGCTTATGTGTGCTTGGATTGCGAAAAAGGTAGGGTTTCCCCTACTCAGTTACTGTTGATTGATTAAGATTGTGTTTGTTTTATAAATGTTGTTATCTGCTGATCATCGGAGTATGGGTGTTGTGGTGACGGTGGTGATTTGGTTGTGTTGTGACGGTTGTGGTGTTATGGCAGCTGTGATGCTGTGGTATGTGTGATTGTGGTGGAGTCACTTGCGGGAGTGGCTTCACACCCTAGTTCGCCCTCCGTGGAACCCGTCACGGGAGGGGATGTGCACATTAAGGGACAGGGATTGTTAGTCGCTCGTTGATGAGCTGGACTAGGTGGGGATGGGTGCGGTCACCCATCGGCGGCGAGGATTACCTGTTGCGATGGGTAATCTGGGGGGCTACACACTTCGGTGTGTAGTCGGTTCTTGTGTGAGATCGATGATCACCTGGTTGTATTGTTGTTGTCTTATATTGATTGAGTAGTACTGACCCCGTGTTGTTGTTTTGTAAAACCTGCGGTGATCCATTCGGGGATGGTGAGCAGATTGTGACAGGTAATGCAGATGTTTAGCTATGGGACAGTCATGGGGAGTCATCACGTCAAGTCTAGCTTCCGTTGTTATGAGTTTAGATGTCTTGGATTTCATTTGTATTGAGACCTTGTACGTTTATTTTGAGTTGGTCTGAGATAATGTAATCTTTAACTTTTATACTTTAATAAATGTTGTTTGGAATTTGTAACTTTGATATACTAACCTCGGGAAACCGAGATGGTAACATCCTTTCATGCTAGGGTAGTCCTTGGTAAGGTACCTTGGTATGAGGGGGTGTTACAACTTTACCTTCGGGTTAGTCAGATAATTGATGGAGGATTGGATGTGGAGATGGATGTGTATATGTTGTACCTTGTGTTGTGTGTTTTCTTCAGTTACTGACCTTGTGTGGTGTTATTTGTGTTTCTTCTTATGTTATGTCTGTCGTGATCCATTATGGTGAGCAGCCAGTCTTAGCAGCTGTTGATATGTGAAGTTTAGCTGGGTGCGTTGGAGGGACGAGTCTTTCACCGAGTCTTGGCATGGAGTGAGTAGTCTTACCGTAGTTATAGTTATAGTTGTTTGTTTATCTGTTGTACCTTTGTTTTATTGAGTTAAACTTGTAATCAACTTTAAATAGTTCTTTTATTGACGTTGTGATATACTATTCCTCGGACAACCGATGGTAATGCCCGTATCTGTTAGGAAGGTCTTATTAAGGCTCATTGGTAGATGGGGGTGTTACACATGGAACCAGCCAGAGACAACGACCCAAACAGAGACCATAAAACATGCAATCTGGACACGATAGGTGGGGGGCGAGGGGAAGCGGAACACCATATCTATCTAAAAGGCAGCACCACATAAGAACAACGACAAAAAAAAGGTGGGAAGTGCCCATCCCAATGACTAGATAGGTGGGGGGAGGGGGAACACCATATCGATCCAAAGGACAAACACAGAAGCCACCATGACATGAGCAAGATGGGTTATACCCAATTACCCATCTAAAAGACGGCCGGAAACGGAACAGAACCGAGGAATAAATCCTTACCAGGAGAGAGGGAAGGGACCGGGAAAAGACATCCAGGTCGCATGCAATACCAAATGGAGTACAAGAGAGATCGACCGTTGACAAAAGTAGACCACCGAGGCAGATGATCAACGCCAACACCGGAGAAGAATCAAGAAGGTAGAAAGCCAGTAGAACCCAGAACGATGGAATCGAATGTGGAAGAAGAGATTTAATCATTGAAACGACGATATTTATGACTCTCAGTCAGGGGAGAACACAAGATTTTATTTAAAGGAGGGCACCGAAATTTTCTTTACTATCCCTAGTGGTTTTGTTTAGGAAGTGAAGCTCCAACCAGGGGCGAAGCCAGAATTTGATAACACGTAGGGCTAGATTTAAATAAATGAGTTTTTCAAGTTTTCTTAGTTTTAAAATTGTGACAAAGTCAATATTTGTACATTAGGGGAGAAAAAGTGATAATGTACTAAGCTTGGCATGAAGTCTAATATGCAATTCCTCCCTTTCATTTTTATTATCCATTTTACTCTAAAATTTATTCCAAATTAACTGTCTTATTGTGTTTTAAAATTTGGTATATTAAATGAATGGGTTACCACTATTATCCCTAATTTTACAACTAGCGACATTACCTCTAATGTTTTAACTACCACTCCCCTTTGTCAAAAAAAAAAACAGTGTCTCTCATTTTTCATGATTAAAGGGATTAAGTTATTAATTTACCCATATTTCTTAAATCCTCTGAAAATGAAAAGTATGACAATAAAAGTGGAAGAGAGGAAGTAATAAAAATTAACAATTAGATCATCTAGTGAGTTGATTATATTTTTGAATCTAAATTTAAACAAATACTACTAAACTAGTGTAGATTCCCGTGCTAAAGCACGATATTTTTTAGTTTTGTTTTATAAAGAGACATTCTCATTAAATTAATTGCATAAATTAACTGTACCTTTAATGTTATAATGTACTAATATAATCTTAGTAAGAGGTAGAAAATGAAAGTTTATTTATTTTTATCTTAAACCATTTTTTATATTACTTTACTATAAAAATTAACTCTGTAATGCTATATCATTGCATGAAACTAGTTAATGACATTAAATTACAATTAAGTGATGTAAAAATGTAATCTAATTAAAATGCATAAACCTTATAAAAAAGAAACAGGTAAAAACAGTATACCACACACTTAAAAAGACGATTTACGAATAAGTAGACTAATGTATTTTTTTTTAATTAAAAAAATACATTAGAATTGTTACGTTCTTTAAAATATACACCATATTTAGAGTGTAACTGATGAAGGATGATATAAGAAACAGATTTACGTAATTTTAAGGTGTAAGTGATGATAATAATTATGTTAAAGATTACATAAGAAGTAGGTTTGCGTAATTTTAGAGTGTAACTGATAAAGAATAATATTTATGAAAATGAAAATGATTGCATAATAAATTATGGATTTATTGAAAAAGTCATAAATATGAATTTTAATTAAAAGATTAGAGTTTAATTATAAGAATATATTAATTGAAAAGATAATAATGTAATGAAAACAAAATTTACTTGTTACCTTATTTAGCTAGATGCTTTTTGGAGGGAAAACTAAACGAATTTTTATTCCCTTAGTAGTAGGGAGATTATTGCATTATTGAAAAATTTAGCAACTTAACTTTATAACTTAATATCAATTTTATTTTATTTTAATGAAAAAACGGATAATTCACGCGGTATCCTTAAGGTTTGCCACTTTGCACGAAATACCCAATTTTTTTATCCGGAAATCTTAAAGAGGTCATAACTCGTGTTTACGAGTTCCAAAAGCGACGAATTTTTTTTCCAAATCGCTCATCTTTCCGAGAACTACAATTTGAAAAAAAAATTGTCGCATTTGGATTCCGCTACTAGGAGTTATTGTGCGTCAAAGTTTTTTCGACCGGACAAACTTTGAGTGAGCATATCTCCTAGTCACGAGTTCCAAACTCGTCAAACTTTTTTTTCAAATCGAAGTACTCGGAAAGATGATCGATTTGAAAAAAAAAAATCTTCACTTTCTGAGTTCGTAAACACGAGTTAAGGCCTCTTTTAAGTTTTTCGGATAAAAAATTTGGGTATTTTGTGCAAATTGGCCAAATTCAGGGGTACCGTGTGAATTATCCGATGAAAAAATCATAATTATGAATTTATTTAAAAATTTAGAGTGCGATCCGTGTGAATTATTTAATGGATATTTTCCGATGAAATTTCATCGGATAATTCACAATTCATCGGATAATTCGCAATTATGAATTATTTAAAAATTTCATCGGAAAAAATCCATATCCATTTCCACTAGATCTAAAATATTGCGATCCAGATCCGATCAGCAGGATCTGGACAAGATCCGGGATCCATTGCCATCCCTATATATAGCCCATACATTGGCTTCGCCCCTGGCTCCAACCATTCGCCCACTTGAAGATTAATGCTACAAATAACTAAATAAGTACCAATAACAAATTATTTCTGAAATTTTGAGGGTGGCACCTGCCCTCCCTTTCCCCACCGCAAATCCGCCCCCTACTCTCGGTTAATGATAATCAACATTAAAATTCACGTCCAAACAAGTTGTGATAGAATGTTGGCTAGCTAAACATTTTTTCCAAAATTTCATCCGAAAAGAAAGAAGAAATAAAAGTGTGAGGTCATCAAGTTTAAGCGAAACAAATTGTCTTCATAAGCTCTAATCCCCCACAGAATCATTAGTCCAACGATGAAAATCTCATAAATATGTCTCTCGAAACGAGCTTACAACTGTTCTGTATAACTTGAAACATAATATAGTGATCACTTCACGTCTTCACGATTCATAAAATCACAATATAGTGTCTTGTATACACAGCTCAAAAGCAGGAAACTAAATAAAAACGAAATCAAACGCTTGTTCTGCCTGCTGTGAAAGGCTGGCCACAGGAACAAGTTTGATGCTAATGGGTTGGGAGCTCGGGTCATAAATATCGCAAGTTGGTGTATGGAGTCATCAGTTGGGTGACAGGCAATGACAGTCCCCCACAATAATATATAGCCCATACATTGGCTCCGCCCCTGGCTCCAACCATTCGCCCACTTGAAGATTAATGCTACAAATAACTAAATAAGTACCAATAACAAATTATTTCTGAAATTTTGAGGGTGGCACCTGCCCTCCCTTTCCCCACCGCAAATCCGCCCCCTACTCTCGGTTAATGATAATCAACATTAAAATTCACGTCCAAACAAGTTGTGATAGAATGTTGGCTAGCTAAACATTTTTTCCAAAATTTCATCCGAAAAGAAAGAAGAAATAAAAGTGTGAGGTCATCAAGTTTAAGCGAAACAAATTGTCTTCATAAGCTCTAATCCCCCACAGAATCATTAGTCCAACGATGAAAATCTCATAAATATGTCTCTCGAAACGAGCTTACAACTGTTCTGTATAACTTGAAACATAATATAGTGATCACTTCACGTCTTCACGATTCATGAAATCACAATATAGTGTCTTACTTGTATACACAGCTCAAAAGCAGGAAACTAAATAAAAACGAAATCAGACGCTTGTTCTGCCTGCTGTGAAAGGCTGGCCACAGGAACAAGTTTGATGCTAATGGGTTGGGAGCTCGGGTCATAAATATCGCAAGTTGGTGTATGGAGTCATCAGTTGGGTGACAGGCAATGACAGTCCCCCACAATAACATTTAGTTTGAACCAACTCAAATCAAGACAAAAAGTCACCCTCGAGAAATCCCATTATCAACCAGATTCGGTGCATTAAATAAAACGCCCAGAATAACCAATTCCGCAGTTGTTTTAATATCTTGAAGTAGGGTGGTAGCTATTACTTGTCCCCACGAAGAACAGGAGCAATACTTCTTTGCCGCTTCTCCACTTGAGGAACAGTCGCAGCGACATGCAATGACCATCCGCTGAAGCGCTACAGCATTTTTCAACAAATATCGGGAAAGTTCCATCTCATTACATGCGCTTTGAAAACCATCAAATTTGACTTCTTTCAATTTCAAATGCGGGAAATCTGAATACTCTCTTCGAGGACTCTGTTTGGTGTAATGACGCAGCCGCAACTGTTGGTGCACAACGGGAAATGCAAAGGATTAACAAACAGGTTAAAATGTAAAAAGCTAAAGAACTCCAGGAAAATATGCCGATTAATTTAAGGGAGAGAACCACATAGAAATGATAACCCGATTTTGGATTTTAAAGAGAATTAACATGTTTAGGATTAAGTATTCGAATGAGCCAAAGATAATAAGGGCATAATAAAAGAATTAGAAGAAGAAAATTCCGTCAATGCATAGTAGTGTGCCTCGTCTATAAGGCACACTTATGGATCACTGTTTCGTTTTGGCTAGTGCTAGTGCCTCAGTGAGGCGCACTTTTCAAACTATCAGCTTACATACTACACCCATTAAAAACGGGTACATATGCCTCCATCTACATATATATATATACGTCAACATTTACGGCTCGCCTACATATACTTCTATGGCAACCTTTGCTTACGTCAACATTTGCGGCAATCTTCGCCTACATTACATCTTCTTGTCCATCAACATTATTTCTTCGCCTACCGTCATAACCCTGATTGTAGTGTCTCCAAAATTATTTCTGATCTTTTTTCAAGAAAATGGGAGCAATTGTCGAGTCATGATTTTTAAGCTCTAAAGTTCAGACCTAATTCCCTAGTGTCTCCAACAAGGTTTTACAACTCCGCCCAACTATTATAGTTCAGGATCCTGATCAGGCAGTTAGGACTGACCAGCCCAGAAAATCAAACCAAACCAGAAATATCGTCAACTCAAGCAAATAAAATTACTCTCCTAAAAGTTCTCAGCAAAGCCCCCGAAATCAGCTCAGCCTTCAGATTCAGGCCTAAGGTCTCTCCTAAAAAAGATAGGAGTACATAGCTAAAAACAAGATAACAAGTCTACAATATTCAGCTGAAAAATGTGCCCTGAACGGAGGTCTGAGCTGAACGAGAAAGAGGAAGATAATTCCGATATTCTCTCTACAAAAATGAGGACGAAGACTATTCGAAAAGAAGTTGGTTGTCGGGTTTTAGTCCCACATGGGCTCTTAAATAGAAAATGTGAGCTAAAAGGAGGAAGTGGATTTGGTCAAGAACCCCATAAGTAGGGAGCCAAACCCGAAAAGTAGAGACTGAAATTGTTCTATCTTCAACTATAACGAAACTTTAAATCAGGACATAGTGCCGTATCAACCGACTCAACATTCATTGAAATAACTGACTTAGGAAAATAGCTGAACTTAAACATGCTATAGTTACAATTCTAAAGTAGGAAACTCAATAAAAGCAATAGTAAGGTTACCAACCAAAACGGAAATACAAAACACAGAAAGCACATTGAAACTGGAAAGCACACATTGGAGCAGGATTGTTGGGTAAAACATTCTATGAGGATGGGTTGAATAAACGGGTTTCTATACTAATGTAGAATCAGCTTGAAACTTTGAAATGTTGAATGAAGAAAACAGAATATTAACCTCCAGATGTAACGCCTCAAGGAAAGGAGAAGCATTTAACAAATAAGTAATGGTGAAAAGGTCAAAGCCAGACGGAACATGAGTATCTATGTCCAGTCGCTTTAAACACGTCATAGCATAATTTCCCGGCATCGGTTGTAACTGAAAATAAACAACAAATATTCATAAAGCAACCGACAGTGAGGAATAATAATAATAATAATAATAATAATAATATAATAAGATAATCAGTTTTTCTAATGTATGCCCTCATTAATGAGCTGAATATGGAAAGATTTACAAGATATCCGGATTAATTATGGTAAAATCGAGTTTACACTTGAATTTCTCCGAGAATAACTTTATGATTCTTCCTGTATTCGGCTTATTAATGTGTGCCCTTAGGCATATGTTAGGAAAACAGTAATACAATATGACAAAGCATCCATATTTGGCACAACTAACCTCAGTCATCACACAAAGTGACAACTCTTGAAGCATAGGAGCATGTCTTGCAAGACTATCAAAGACCAATGAGCCGCCCCGATGATGGAAATTGAGGCTTAAACTCACTTTTGTCAAAATAGGGACATGTGAAAATTTGAAATTCCTTACCCGGCCATCATATTCAAGTGTCTCAAGATTGGGACAATGGAGCTCAATTTCTCTCAAATCTTCATAAAGCATCAGTTTCTTTAAATGGGGGAGTTCAACACTTATGCACAATCGACTTGACTCAAAACAATGTACCAAGCTAAGTGATTTAAGATTCAAGCCACCTGACAAGACACACATTATGTCCTTCTCATGCAAAGGTACAAAGAACAACTCAAGTGTAGTTAATTGACTTATCCAATTGATGCACCCTGAAGAACATGTTAGGACACAATGAACCAGTCGTAAACGTTTCAACAAAAAGGCCTTTAGAGAGTGAAATAGTTGATCCGAAAGCACATATGTTTCATCGTGCGAGGTATGTGAGAAATTGAGCTCCAAATCCTTAATTTCCATCCTAATACCAGTTTCAACCCACCTATCAATATGCGAAGCTTGTTTCATGCCTAGACAGAACTGGACTTTAAGCGCACTTAGGTTAGACCCTTTCAGAATATCTAGAAACTGATCAACAGCTCTTACAAACTTGGACTCATATGATTTATCAAAAGCTTTTTCACTACCCAACACATTAAGAGCATCAAACTTGAGAGCAGGACGGTAATCAGAAAGATATCTCCACCTAGTAGACAACAACCTTGCTCTCACTGAATCCCGCAAAGTCATAAAGGAGAGGATGTAGCAGAGAATCTCATCAGGCAATCCACTTAAATGGTCGCTCATTCTTGATCCCGGTACCTAGGACATTTAAAAAAAAAAAAAACGTGCAGAAGTTAAATAATTTAGAGACAAGGACGTGCAAGTGAACAGTAACAATTGACAAACATTTTCAATATATATATTACTTGGTATCTTCATTTTTGCACGAAAAGCGGGAGAAAGTTTTGTGGTAATGTTCTCGACTCGTCTTTGTTAGACCAGTTACTTTAGTGTGAGAACATTCTAGGCCCCCTCCTTTTTTTCATGCTTTACCAGAGGTCTGGAGAAACCCCCCACCCACTCACATGGCAAGCATCTCTTTAAACAGAGCTTCGTAAACACAATTATAAGCATTACTACTCATGATTATTACCACAATCTTGCTCAACTGTCGAAACTATTGAAGCTAATGAAACTATTGTAAATTGCTCAACTGTCGAACCTATTGAAACTAATGAAACTATCGTAACTTGCTCAACTGTCGAAACTAATGAAACATAACTAGCTCAACTGTCGAAACTATTGAAACTAATGAAACTAATGAAACATAACTTGCTCAACTGTCGAAACTATTGAAACTATTGAAACTTGCTCGGCTGTTGAACCTCTCTTCATTTTCCCAATATACAGTTAAAACAATTAGACCAAAACCCGATTATTCTACCACTCTATACCAAGCTTGCCTAATCCTTTATGACTACGCCACATCGATATCTATTGTATACTCTCTCCGTCCCAATTAACTGTATACCAATTCTATTCTTTGTGACGGGTAGTTTAAGCAAGCATAAACAGTGGCGGAACTAGGGGCTAGCAGGGGCGCTCATACGTGTTGAAAAGAGAGATTTTTGAAATTTTTTAAAGACGGTTCTAAAGGATGAGTCATGTCAGCAGACCCCAATTATATTTGACATTTTTCTACAATAATTAGAGTATATTGTGAATTAATCACCCTAAAATACACAGTAAACACCTCAAAGTTTGGATCTTTAATCCCATAAAATCAATGAAAAAAA
Source organism: Silene latifolia (assembly GCF_048544455.1). NCBI lineage: Eukaryota > Viridiplantae > Streptophyta > Magnoliopsida > Caryophyllales > Caryophyllaceae > Silene > Silene latifolia. The sequence continues at coordinate 28,756,680 of NC_133528.1, forward strand.
GAAGATAACCCAAAATCCATAACTTTGTACATAAATTAAATCAATAAATTCAAAATTAAACACAGATATAGATATACATGCAAATTAAGCAGATAACAGGAATACAACAAAATCAATCAAACATACCCTTGTTGAATCATGCAGCTTTAGCTTCTTAATTGAGGCAAAATCACCTGTATATTCCTCAGTTTTCATCAAGAGGATTGGGGGCCTAGTGGCCTACTGTAACATATATTATCGTCTTGAGTATAATTTAATCACAAATTCTTTCTCGTGACGGTTGATCGTTGATCTTTGTGATGTCTCATATTGAATTTAAATAAAGGAAACGTTTATAAGAGCACCCACAATAGAGAGGATTGAGCATCCTCTTAACATTCTCTCTCCTCTAAGAGGACATCCTCTCTATTGTGGGAACTATATTAGATGTCCTCTTGTATAGAGGAAGATGGGTGCTTCATCTACTTTTAGAGGAAAGTAGAGGAAAGGTGACATAGACCCTTGTGCACACAAGCTAATGTTTATTTGCCATATGGATAATATTTTTATTTGTAATTTTTATTTATTATGGAAAAAAAATTACTCAATATACTCTTAATTGTTATTGTACATTCATATTTGTTCTAACATATATGGACTATGTTTCAAGGCTCGAACATAAACTAAAAATATGCATTACAATTTAATGTTAATTTTCATTTTCATGTATTTTGTTTTATAAATTTTAAATCTTACTTTGTATTATGAATTTGATTTGTTTTGTTTTATGGGTTTTATATGTTATTTAGTTTAGCAACACGGACTTTTTTTAAAATTAGTTTTATTAATTTGTAAATTATTAAAACAATATAAAGTAACCCATAATATTAAATATAAATAAAATAAATATAATAATAAGAAAAATAATATAAGAGGATCATCTCTATTGTGGAGGAAAAAGATGTAATAGAAATGAAGAGGATGTAGATAGTGGGAAATGAGATGGATGAAAGAGGGAATGAGATGTCAAAAAAATAGAAAGAAAGAGAAAAAATAAGAGGATAAAACTATCCTCTCTATTGTGGGTGCTCTAAAAGGTCATAAGCTTTTGCACATGTTAATCCGGGGAAGTGGCAAATAAGCCCCATACGTTTGACATATGTGCAAATTAGCCCCACAACTTTCAACACGTGCAAATTCACCCCATACGTTATACAAGATGTGCAATTAAGCCCACTTTTAGAAATTCAGGCCATTTGCTCACCGGAAAATATTAACATGGCATTGGAATGATGACTAGGACTATGACTAAGACTAAATTATATAATTAAAAAAAAAAAGAAAAAGAAAAACTCACTTCACCACTGCCTAATTTGCCTAATAATGACTTCTTGTTACTCACGTCGTCACTTCTTATCTCTCTTCCTCTCACATTTAAGCTCCTCCACCAAATCCATCCATTTACTCCATTTTTCACATCCAGTTTTTTTGCTTAGTCTAAAAGCACCGTTCTCATATACTGGTATCATTCAAGCTTTTGTTATTGAAATTCAGCGGCCTCGAAGAACTCCATCTATGGTGGCTCAAACTCTTCTTGATTCGGGATCGGGTTTTGCGCTGAGATGAAGTAGTTCAAGTGATGCCATTTGGGTTGGTGCGCCAATCCGGACTTGGGCTCGTTTCGGGGGCGGGTGCTCGGGTGAGTAGCGGAGCCAGGTAGTCGAGTGGTGGCCTGGTTTGAATTTATGGAGCTCGACTGATTTTTTTTTTTGCAGCCAAGTCGGGTTCGTCTGAGTGAAGGTGGAGCTATGATTATGGTGAATTGGACGAAATGTATAATGATGATTGATGAAATGGTGATTATAGAGAAGCTTTGCTATTTAATTGAGGATTTGTTTATTGCTAATTCAGAACAGTGATTAGACTTCATTGGAGTTGAAGCCAAAAAACGAAGAAGTAGAGGGTAATTCAGTCTTAGTCATAGTCCTAGTCATCATTCCGATGCCATGTCAATATTTTCCGGTGAGTAAATGGCCTGAATTTCTAAAAGTGGGCTTAATTGCACATCTTGTATAACGTATGGGGTGAATTTGCACGTGTTGAAAGTTGTGGGGCTAATTTGCACATAGTGTCAAACGTATGGGGCTTATTTGCCACTTCCCCGCATGTTAATCTATTATTTATTAGTCTTGTTCCTTCACATTCGCCTTTTACTATTTTATATAGGTTTTTTTAAGGTGTGCTCTAAGGACACACATTAATAACTTATATACGGTAAGATTAACAACATATTCTCATTAAATAGGGTAAAAATGAGAATATACTTGAATATCTCATGTGAATTTGTTGTTAGTCTTACCATAAATGGGTTATTAATGTGTGCCCTTAGGGCACACGTTAGAAAAAACACATTTATATATGTAGTTTACAATGTACTCATTTCATTTCTTTATTCCTTTACCCATTCAATTTTTTTCCCCCTTTCATAATCCCCTTCACCATTAAATCACCACCATTTGGAAATTACCAGTTCAGCAGCGTATCAAGTTTTTTATTTGGTTAGCAGCACATAGTCGGTTGATGTGCAATGTTAATCGGGTTAGGCCTAATCTTTCCGACGATCCTATTTGTCCCCGCTGTCATTCTGATGAAGAAACCATAGATCACGTACTCCGTCAATGTCCTATATCACGTGAAATTTGGTCCCATATTGGCATCAACGAGTCTTTTACTGCCTTTTATAATTTATCTATCACGGACTGGATTTCTCTCAATGCAAGTAATAAGTTAGCAGTGGGTCAGACGGATTGGTCGATGAAATTTGCTATAGTTTGTTGGTGGATTTGGGGGTGGTGGAACAACGTAGCATTCGGTCGAGCTGATGACAATCCTATTTATCCTATACAATTTCTTATTCAACAATTCGAGAGTTCCAAAAGGGTGTTTGATAAATTCTCGCTATTTATTCCAACTCTTGGGTCGGGACGGGAAGAGGTCTTCATTCGTTGGTTCCCCCCCCCCCCCACGGTTGGCATATGTTGAATATGGACGGTTGATACAGGGATTTTGTCGTCGTTTCCCAATCAAAAACAATTTATAAAGAACCCAAATTAAGTAGTATAATTAGAGTGTCGAACACAAAGATGGCGGGGGTGTATACTTAGTCCGTTTAAGTCCCAATTTAGCCTAATAAATGAAGGAGGTTTGATTAATGGTAAACTAAGGTACAAATAAATATAAAATTTAACTAAATAAGATTGTAATTGATCAATATGAGAGAGACTAGAGCTTTCGGGTTCACTTGGGTTATTGGGCATGAAACAAGGTAAATATGGGAAATGGGTGATTCAATTAGTCAAGAAATTATGCCTAATGTCTTAGGATACCTAGAATTCATTAACCAACTTTCATATGATTAACCAAAACTCGTCACACACATACACAAAGATCATCCAATAGTCTATACACCAAGATTGTTCATCCACTAGTATAGACAGCAAGATAACCAAACATGTGAGAAAATACTCAAACTTTCATAGGAGCAATTCTACAAATACTTCATGTGGAAGAAAGTGATAACCATTTTTTTTTTTTGACAATCGGGTTAACGAGACCTACATATTAATAGCACGCTTAGCTGACCTATGAGCGACTTTATTACAAATTCTAGGAACATAAGCAAAAATAATACAATGAAAGTTTGCCGCTAGATCGGTTATATCGTCAATAGTGTTCCTTGTCCAATGTTTGAGTTGAGAGAACCGTAGGACTTGGGCAAGAACCTGTAGACAATTAGAGAAAATGTTAATATGGAGGATGTTGCGTGAGAGCGCCCACTTTAAAGCTTCCCTAATTGCCAAAGCTTCCGCTTGTTCAGCATTCTCCGCCATTCCTTTGATACAGAATTCAGAAACAATATCATTATCAAAAATGATGCATCCGCCAAACCCGACAACAAACTCCTTAGACCACGCCGCATCCACATAAATATGAGACCGAGAGCAACTCACAGTACTCTGAATCAGAGGAAAGGGTACTCCATTCCTAAGATTAGTCAAGTAAACACCCTAATCCTTATAATTCTAACCCAAAATCATACCCATTATAGACCTGTAACACCCCCATTTATTCAGGAGCCTTTAGCTAAACTTTCCCAAATAAATAGGATTGTTACCATCTCGGTTTCCCCGGGTAGTGAATAACAAAGACCAACTCACCAAAGTACTTTAAATTAAAACTTTAGTGAATACATGTTTATTACAATTTGACTAACTAAAACTTAATATAAAATAATTACAACTCGCAGCGGAAATAAATAAAGTGATATAATTGTTCTATGTGATCTAGACTTCAACTATGGTCCAAGTCAAACTCTCATCCCAATGCTCCCGAGTCAGCTAATCTTTAGTACCTGTCAAATCTGCTCCCCATAAAACGGTTCACCGAAGGTGTTCACGAATACACAGTCAACCGCGAGGTTGAGTAGGAATAAATACTAACAACAAAAACATACGATAACAATGCAATTTCCTTTTAAATTGCACAACCCCTGACAACGTACTCCTTCCTTCTACTTAGCACATCTCCCTTAACAACGTGCTCACATTACTTTGGTACTCCTCCCTTAACAACGTACCGCCAATATGTAATAGTACCACTCCCTCACAACGTACATATTACCATTACCCCAGTGTACAAACTCCCTCAACAACGTACAACTGACTGTCGTACAACTTTTCACAATAATCACATTCTCAATCAACGATAACAATTCAAATCACCTCATCAATATTATCAACACAAATCAATATAACTCACCCTTCCAACAATTACGATATTAACAACCAACGTATACAATATGAATCTCCCTTCCAACAATTACGATTATATCAACCAACACAATTCACATACGATCAATGCACTTTAATATAAGCCATCCAATAAACCATATATTATCGAGTAAGAGTTGAGTAGGATTTATCTTTACCTTTTCGCAAATCTTCGAGTCACACAAGCAATAAAAAATGATCCTTTACAAATCCATAACCTACATAACGTAATTATGTACAATTATTACATAATCAACCAACTAATCATGCACTCATCCTATGCCTATCACGTTCTAATCCTTTTGACAACTTCAAAGCTAAATATCTAATCCTACCGTTTTATAGCACAATTCAGTCTCACTATAAAATTTATAATTAATTCAATAAAAATCGGAACGATGCAAGACCAATGAGGTTGGAACCGTAAGACTCATATCCACAATTCTTTTGAAATAGACTTTTCTTAAATTCCAGACTTATCAGGGTTTTCTTCAAGATTTATAAATACTGACGAATTTCGTCGCATAAAAAGTATTGATTCATAAAACAAGTTTAGTATATGATTTTTGAGAAATTCATTTTCCTAACATCATCTAGACTCTTCAAAGTTATAGTATTAAAAAGACCCAACTCAATTTTAATTTATAAATTAGGTTTACGAATTAAACTTTAGACTACTAGTGCATTCACGGTTTTTCAGCCGACATGTTTGAAGAGTCTATTGATCCAAAATACTCAAGGGGGGGGGGGGGGGGTGAATTGAGGATTTAAAACTTCTTAGCTTTTTCGATTGTGCGTATGTAATTGATTATCTAAAGTTTATTAATTAAACTTTAACTAATCAACTAATGATTGTAAGCAAAGTAAATGAAAGAACGAAACAAGAAGAGACACGCGGATTTTTGAAGTGGTTCAGTTTCACAAGTCGAAACCTACGTCCACTATTCTCGATTAATAAATTTAGTACCTTTCTACGGATTACAAATTTAATAACCCAACTCGTACAACTAACTCTAGCTGTAACTCAATGAGTACCGTTAAATACTCGAGTGACTAACTTACGCTAATAAGAAAGCACTAATGATTCTAACAAAGGTTCACGTTAATGAACAAGTTAAGAATTCAACTAAGCACTATTATCTTATAACGATAAATGAAGAACAAGTATGCGAGTTTTGTAAACACACGACCTTTCAAAATTTGCAAATCGGGTTTCGTTAAAAACACACGGTTTGCTCTTTAAAATATGAAAACAAATTTTATGCTTAAGGTCTCTATTTTAGATGTTGTAAATAGCAAAGTATTTATAGGCAAGAAAGAGATAGGCTACACGGTTTCTACAAAACCCTAATAGCCGAAATAATAAGATATAATTACAAATTATATCTTCTTATTATCTCTTTCCTAAAAGCCATAAAAGATAATAAAGAATATTCTAAAAGATAGAATATAATCTTTCCAAATATTATCTTTACTATAAATTCTAAGATTATGATAAGATTTCCTAAAACAAGAATATCTTTTACCATAAACAAATATATAAGTAAGATATACAAGATATGTAAAGATTTTATTATGGAATAAAATCTTTACCTAATATCTCTTAGGCAACACGGCACAACACGGCTCATAGGCTCGTGAACCATGCAAACCCTAATCTTAGTATATAATTAGAATTTAGGTTTTAGGATAGGCTAGATGGAAACCCTAATTGATAGTAAAGTCCAACTCATAAGTTGATCCAATAACCATCAAATTAACGCTAACCACAAAACCGGATTCCTCACTAAACCAGGCTTCATAAAATAAATACTTTCCTTAAAACATATAAAATAAACTTTAAGAAATTGTAAAACAATTTTCGAACCATTTAAAAGTCGTGTATGAAAACTCAGCATTTCAATGTTATAGTAGAAGAGCTATAACATTGAGCTCATTTACTAGTAATGTTATAGCTGCAAAGCTATAACTTTACTAATGAAGAAACTCATTCTTTGATTATCGATACAAGATAATCACCTATACTATTCTAATCTTCAAGGAGATCTTCGAGTATAGGCTACATCATCATCCAAGCTTGATTAATCATCTAGACGAACTTCGTCTTCACATAGTACTTGAATGAATCTTTGAATCACTTGATCTTGAACGAGGGCTTGAACTTCTTACATAATCGTCACAATCCTCTTTGTTGCTCGCAAAAGGTTAATGCTAAAACACTTAACAAACGATTACGCACAACAAGTATGTAAAATATAAAACACCTTGACATCATCAAAACATAAACATATAAACTATATGGTCCAACAAATTCCCCCTTTTTGATGATGGCAAGTCTCCTAAAATTGTGACTAATTCAAAAGTTCCCCCTCAATATAATACCGTTATCTTGATAATAAAGATTAACGCAAGATCAAGACAGTTTTTCAAAAACCGAAACTTTAAGGACTTTACGAGACAATTGGTCTTGACAAGGAGCAAGCTTAGGTAGATGCTTACTATAGACGTTCTTTCCCCCTCTTGACATCATCGAAAAGTTAAGAACAAATCAAAAATGACTAGAATAATATAAGACGAGACACGAGATAAAAACGCCATGAGAAAGAAAAGTAACATGCAAGACTAGAAGCATCCAAAAGATAATTAGCATACAAACTAAGAATTAAACATGTCTAAAGCCGAAGTGGGCCGAATGATTACATGTCTAATAGAACACTTGGGCCATAACCGCAAGTGTAATGCCAAAATGGGCCGAATAAGAGTTTGATTAACACACCATTAGATGAAATAAAAGAAAAGCTAATTAAGGTAAGGGCTAATGAGGGTAGGACGAGAGAGAATCAGATGTTGCGGGTCTTATACGGGTTCACGTAGTCGGGTCGAGTACGGTGCTCCAAAGCATCCAGACGGTCGAAAGAGCTCCTAACCAACTGTGAAAGAGTACCAATGCTCCTCTCAAAATTAAGGACCTTCAAGGAAAGAGCCTTTGTAGCTTCCAACGTAAGAGCTTGATCTCCCGCCATCGCTTTCCCGTGCATCACCAAAGCACCACCCTGACTCGTAAGGAAAGTGAGACGATCACCGTGTGGGAACACTTCCCCACGTATAGCCTTCAGCTCCCTCTCAAAACCCGCTAATCTCTTGTCCACATCCTCCATCCACGAGTACACCCGACTAGCATCCAACCCCGAGTCTATAGACCGAGATGGTCCAACCCGTGACAATGCCGTAGCCAAACTAGTCGAATGCTCCTCGAATTTCTCCATTAACCCACTCATAAACCCCTCCAACTTCGACTCCATAGCTCCTAAACCCGAATCCACCGGGACTTTCTCAACATCCTTTGCAAGTTGCAATTCGGGTCCATCAACAACAAGACCCATTAATTTGATTAACTTGTCACACATACAATCTCTAGCACTAACACAGTAACTGTCAGGCCCTATCACTTGCTTAATTTCCAACAAACGAGATATCCACATACCATAAGGCAAATCGATTGTGGTGCTCAACTTGTCCTTAGTAACCGTAAGACTAGTCTGAATGATACGGTTCAAGACAACACTACCCAAATTCACCTTTTGACCTTCCAACCAAGAATAAACCATTATCGCCTCATAACTAGACACCTTATCACGGCCCCCTCTTCTCGGCACCACTGTGTTCCACAAAAAATTTAAGAGGAACTTGATTTTAGCCGAAAGAGGACGAACCACGATATTGACACCCTCCGTCATCTCCTCAAAATACTTCTTGACTAACAATTCCTTTTCATTCCCAACATTAGACCACTCAAGACTCGGATTTAATTCAATTCCTTCATTAGGAACCGAAAAAGCAGAGCAGAAATCCGAAACAGAGACGGTGACATCGACACCATTAACAACCGCATGCAACACACCCTTCTTAATTGAGACACTAGCAAAGAACTGTACCACCTCAAACGGGTATATAGGACCCGAGAACTGACTTATGTGACTCCACCCTTGAAAATCAAGAAAATTAATAAAGAAAGCATTAGCGGGTACACTAACCAACCAAGATTTCGGATAATACCGACCACCATGAATGGAATACCTCAAAACTCGATTAACCAAGATGCTTTCATCGTGTGTAAGCCGAACACGATTCAATCCTTCCTTTGTCGCGGCTTTCGAAGCATCTCTAAGCAGAGTACGAGTAACACCATTCCGAACGATCACCTCAGGTTCCTCCACAATAGCTTCACTATCATTAACAACCACTTTATTTTTACCCCTGAAAAGACGACGTCTTTTTCCTTCGGAGACCGATTCTTCCCGACTATGAAACAGGGGCGAGTTTGGATTTGGTTGTGGTGAAGAACAATTCATGGAATGAGGAGTATGTGGTGGTAAAGGTGTTGTTTGGTGAGGAAAGGGGCGGTTTTGGTGGTGACGGGTTGAGGATCGGGTGTTTTTTGCATGGGATGTGTTCATGATGATGGAGATTGTTTGAAAAGGGGATGATGGTGATCGTTGGAGTAAAGGAGAAGATATGTAATAATGGTAAATTTTTAGAAGAAGAAAAAGTAGGCAAGTGGGGATGGGTGGACGGTTTCAAGCAAGGGTAGATATAGGTGTAGGTTTTTAGGGTTAACAAGTGTAGGTGTAATATGGTAAGTGTAATTAATTAGGAATAGGAAAGTGATAAGTATGGAAATTTATGATGATAAGACATGAATTAGGAAGTTGGGTTAATATAGGAAAGATACCAATATGAGCCGTGTACTTGTGAGCTTTTATGTGAGAGATTTTCTTTTGATTTGGAAAGATAAAAGAATATGGTGTGTTTGTTTATTGTGATGAGAATAAGTTTGTACATTAATTAAATTCTAAATAGCAAATAGAATTTTATGAAAACAAAAATTTCTATAACGAAATTATTCATGCAACGCAATATACGGACACAGTCATACAATCTTAACTTAACTAGTCAGTCATAAAAAGATTGAACGCATATAGAAGCTTAGGTACCACTGATTAAACCAATTTCCAACCGTAAAGTCTCAAATCGTTCTCTAGCTAATGATTTTGTCAAAATGTCTGCCCATTGTTTTTCAGCACTACAAAATTCAAGTTTTATATTCCCCTTCTCAACATGGTCTCTGATGAAATGGTGTCTAATTTCAATATGTTTGGTACGTGAATGTTGTGCGGGATTTTTAGAAATTATTATCGCACTAGTATTATCACATAAAATAGGAATACATCCTACATCAACACCATAATCACGTAATTGTTGCTTAAGCCATAAAAGTTGAGTACATACCAGTCCTGCAGCAATATATTCGGCTTCAGCAGTTGAGAGAGCAACCGAATTTTGTTTCTTCGAACCCCACGTGATGATACACGGTCCGACAAATGTAGCGACACCCGACGTGCTTTTCCTATCTAGAGAACATCCCGCGTAGTCGGCATCGGAATAACCGATTAGATCAAAATTGCACTCCATTGGATACCATAGGTATAAGTTGGCCGTTCCAATTAAATAACGTAAAATTCGTTTTACGGCCGTCATATGCGATTCTTTGGGAGACGATTGATATCTCGCACAAACGCATACACTAAACATAATATCGGGTCTACTTGCGGTCAAATATAACAGTGACCCAATCATCCCACGGTAAGTAGTTTCATCAACTGATTTACCGTTCTCATCCAATGTCAATTTCTTGTTCTCGACCATTGGAGTAGGCATAACATGTGAATTTTCCATTCCAAATTTCCGAATCAACTCCTTAATGTATTTCTGTTGATGGATCTTAATGCCTTCATCTGTTTGTTGTATTTGCAGACCTAGGAAGAATTTTAATTCTCCCATCATACTCATCTCGAACTCGGAAGTCATCAATTCAGAAAAGTATTTGCATAGGCTTCGGTTGGTCGATCCAAAGATGATATCATCGACGTATATTTGAACAACCAAAAAGTCAGAATCCTTAGTTTTTAGAAATAGGGTTTTATCGACGGATCCTCTACTGAATCCACTGTCAAGTAGAAACTTGGATAATCTGTCGTACCAAGCCCTAGGTGCTTGCTTCAATCCGTATAGGGCTTTATCTAATTTGAACACGTGATCCTCAAATTTGATATTCTTAAAACCGGGGGGTTGTTCAACGAAGACTTCCTCTTGCAAATAACCATTCAAGAATGCCGTCTTGACGTCCATCTGGAAAAGCTTCATTCCCTTGTGTGCGGCGAATGCTATCAGAAGTCTAATAGCTTCAAGACGAGCAACAGGTGCGAAAGTCTCGTCATAATTTATTCCTTCTTGTTGATTATACCCTTGGACCACCAATCTTGCTTTGTTTCTGACAATGACTCCGGCATCATCCAATTTATTCCTGAAGACCCACCGAGTTCCAATAACTGTCCGATTTTTTGGTCTAGGAACTAAATGCCAAACCTTGTTTCTTTCGAACTGTTGTAGCTCTTCTTGCATAGCTACAATCCAATCTGATTCCGCAAGAGCTTCATTGATGTTCTTTGGTTCGATCATGGATAGGAAAGAGTAGAAAGAGCAGAAATTGTTTAAGGAACGTCTTGTTTGAACACCCTTCTTAATATTCCCAAGAATATTGTCCATGGGATGTGAATTCTTGTATTTCCACTTCGTAGAAGTGCTTGGTTCACCATCGTTATTTGAGCTTGTCCCGACTTCATTTGGTTCGGAATTAGGGGAAATTCCCCCTGAATCCAATTCGGGTGTTGTGTTTGAGTCGATTATAACCTCGGACTCTACACCTTGATTTGGATTCAATGTTACAGTAACATCATCTATAACATTGGTTTGGGAGTTCTTATTTTGAGTGGATGTTATAGTATCATCAACTATAACTTTGTCCTTCTCCTTTTTGTCTTTAGAGGAACGATCAAGTTCATCGTTTATTCCCTCAATCTCATTATCCTCTAATTCCAAATCCGGGGGATCGTCTCTAGAGAGACAAAAGTCGGGCTCATCCAAGTCTTCTTCCTCATCCTGTAATGGCTTATCGAACACGTTATCCTCATAAAAAATAACGTGTACACTTTCTTCAATACAAAGAGTCCTTTTATTGAAGACCTTATAAGCCTTGCTATGATCTGAGTATCCTATGAAAATCGCCTCATCACTCCTAGGGTCGAATTTACTTAAACGGTTTTTACCATTATTATGTACAAAACATTTACTCCCAAAACAACGAAGATGGGAGATATTAGGTTTTCGACCTCTAAGGAGTTCGTAGGGGGTTTTCTTAAGGATAGGTCGGATCATAGCACGATTATGGATGTAGCAAGAAGTACTAATGGCTTCAGCCCAAAAGTTACGAGGTAAACCACTACACAAGAGCATTGTACGTGCCATATCTTCTAAGGTTCTATTCATACGTTCAACGACACCGTTTTGTTGAGGAGTTCTTGGTGCAGAAAAGTTATGCCCTACACCATTAACTCGACAATATTCTATAAAAGTTTGGTTATCAAATTCGGTGCCATGATCCGTACGAATAGATACTAGATTAGTCTTATATTTGTTTTGAACAAGTTTCATAAGACAATCAAATTCATCAAACGTTTCGTCTTTTGAATGAAGAAAGATAGGCCATACATACCTTGAGTAGTCATCCACAAGAACAAAGACGTACCTGGATCCTCCTCTACTCCTTACCTTCATAGGTCCACACAAATCCATGTGTACTAATTCCAAGGCTTGATTTGTGCTTACTACTCTTTTTGGCTTGAACGATGATCTTACTTGTTTACATCTTGCACACGTGTCACACATCTTTTCTTGGTCAAACTTGATCTTAGGTAACCCTTCCACCAAGTCCCACTTCTTTAGTTTGTTCAAGGTTAGAGAGCTAATGTGACCAAAACGCTTATGCCATAAACAAGGATCATCTAATGTAACTTTCATGCACGAAAAAGAATTAGTAGGTACAGCATTTAAATCCACCATATAAACGTTCCTTTTTCTGTGGCCTTCAAGAATAACATTGCTAGTTCCTTCAATAATAATGCGACAACTATCAGTATGAAAAACTACTTTGTTACCTTTGTCGCATAGTTGAGATATACTTAGCAAGTTATGCTTTAGACCATCCACGAGATAAATATCACTGATTGCGTGAGCCTTAGAAATTCCAATTTTGCCAACGCCAATAACCTTTCCCTTTTTGTTATCCCCGAACGTCACTTTTCCTCCATTGAAGGGCTTGAGTGAAAGAAATAGATTCTTGTCTCCGGTCATGTGTCTTGAACATCCACTGTCCAGATACCATTGGTTGTTTTCTTTCACTACTTCCTGCAAAAGGATTAGATACAGTTTTTAGGTACCCAAGCTAAGTTGGGTCCCTTATGATTAGTTAATCTAAATACTAAATCCTTTCGTACCCAAACACGTTTGATGATCGTTTTTCTAAGCTTAGGTTTGTTTGGCTTGGGAGGAGTTCTAGGGTTAGGGTTCTCTCTAGGTCTAGGAATTTCTCTAGGTCTAGGAATGTCTCTAGGTCTCTCTTGGCTATTTGCCTTGTGATTAGGTTTACTAGGTTGAGATTGACAAGGGCTTTGTGAGGTGCTAGGTTTCTTAGTGTAGTCAAAGGCCATGTCATAGAACCAACGAAATTTGTTGTTCCTTTCTTCGTTAGGTTCATTAGTGGGGGTTTCCTTATCCTCGACAACTGTGTCAACAGTTTTGGCATGTTCGGCATTTTTTCGTAAATCATGAGCCTTTTTGACACAATTGATTTGGATATGTCCCGTATGACCACAGTAATTGCAAATCAAATATTCAGGAAGATCAGCATACTTCCTTTTTCTAAAATCAAAATCCGAAGGTGTTGATTTGCATCTCTACGGCTGTAGCACTCATGTCCTAACCCCATCTTCATATTATTGTCAGATTGTTCGGTTAGGAAGTTTAGGACTTTCGTGCTACCTTCCCATTTGTCATGAACCTTTCTAGCGTGTAAGAGAAGGTCTTTTAGGGTTTTGACTTCCTCTTGACATTTCGTGTGATCTACATCATTGTCCTTTTTAAAATTATCACGAAAGTCTTGGAATCGTTTGTTAAGAATAAACACAACATCAGTGTGTTGTTTCTTAACCCTGATCATGTCGGCTTTAGATTCCTTTAATTGCTTTGAGAGGGAATCTATCTCTTTCTTTTGGTTTAAGATCACAGCTTCATTAGATGTGACCTTTGCTTCCAAAAGTTCTCTGACTTTTCTAAGTTCTAAAGTTATAGCTTCATTAGCTATAACTTTGGCTTGAAGGTGCTTGATATTAAGCTTTAGGTCGGAAGTTATAGCTTCATTAGCTATAACTTTGGACTCTAATTCCTTCTTTTCAGCCACAGTAGAATCTAATGCTGTAGCATTCTCTGCTATAACTTTAGACTTCAACTTCTTAGCTTTAGTCTTGAGAGTATGATTCTCTTCAGCAATTTCGAGAATCTGTTCCTTTAGATCTTTTAATTCCAAATCCTGTTCGTGACACTTATCAAGAGATTGTTCAAAGAATTGAATTAAAGCACTTTTAGACAGTTTCTTAACACGTTTTTTAAGCTCAAGATAACTTACCTCTTCATCGTCATCCTCGTCTGATTCTCCAAGAAGGCAATAGTTTGAATGAGAACTTGTGCTTTCATCGTCACTGTCAGAGATTAGGTCAAGACTAACACTGCTGAGACAAAGGTTTGCTACTTCGTCGTCTTCTGATTCCTCGTCATCTTCTGAATCAAGGTCTCCCCAACACGAAGCCATCATAACTTGTTTGAATTCTCTCTTTGTCTTCTCACGTTTTGTCTTGTCCTTTATCTTCTCCCATGTTGGACAATCTTTGATCATATGACCAGATTCTCCACACTTAAAGCAACCTCTATTTGCGAAGGACGACTTTGAGTCATTAACCTTCTTGTTGAATGACTTGTTGTTGTTGTAGGATGATTTTGTTTGTTTATTTCGAAATATTTTATTTTTGAAACGCCGTGCAAACAAAACGGTTTCATCCTCTAATTCAGAGTCTACTTCTTCGCTCGCTAAGGCCATACTCTTATTTCGACTTGGTTCAGCGTCATCTTTGTTAAGAGTAATTTCATGGGCCATGAGAGCACCAATGAGTTCTTGATAGGACAGGGTTTCAAGATCTCGTGATTCCTCCATTGCAGTGACCTTAGCACGCCACTTCTTAGTAAGGCTCCTAAGAACCTTTCTAGCAATGTCCTCAGTACTGAATTTCCTACCTAGGTTTTTTAATTCATTTATTATACTTGAAAACCTTGCGGACATACTATCTAGAGACTCATTAGGCTCCATGATGAATAGCTCATATTTTTGCATAAGCAAATCAATTCGGTGCTTCCTAACAATGGAAGTACCTTCATAAGCTAGTTCGAGCCCGTCCCATATCTCCTTGGCCGTGGAACAAGAAGAGAACCGATCAAACTCAGTAGAAGTCATTCCGTTTTGCAGGAGACTTATCGCCTTGGAGTTCTTTTCGGCCTTCTTGTAGTCGGCCTCGACATAGTCCTCTTCTTTCTTTTCATAGGTAGTGCCTTCCTCGGATGCTACAAGAATTTTGTGCGGTCCGTTTTGAATAATCCTCCAGCACTCCCAATCGTGTCCTTTCACATAGTGAGTCATCATGTTTTTCCACAATCCATAATTCTTCCCATCAAAGACGGGACACTTGAGATATTTGGAATCCATTTATCACGTGATAGGCAGCGGAATATAAAACGATAAGATAAATGAAAAACAAGATAGATCAGCCTCTTTGCGGTTAGGCAATTAAGAGCACGAGGCTCTGATACCAATTGAAGAGTCTATTGATCCAAAATACTCAAGAGGGGGGAGGGGGGTGAATTGAGGATTTAAAACTTCTTAGCTTTTTCGATTGTGCGTATGTAATTGATTATCTAAAGTTTATTAATTAAACTTTAACTAATCAACTAATGATTGTAAGCAAAGTAAATGAAAGAACGAAACAAGAAGAGACACGCGGATTTTTGAGGTGGTTCAGTTTCACAAGTCGAAACCTACGTCCACTATTCTCGATTAATAAATTTAGTACCTTTCTACGGATTACAAATTTACTAACCCAACTCGTACAACTAACTCTAGCTGTAACTCAATGAGTACCGTTAAATACTCGAGTGACTAACTTACGCTAATAAGAAAGCACTAATGATTCTAACAAAGGTTCACGTTAATGAACAAGTTAAGAATTCAACTAAGCACTATTATCTTATAACGATAAATGAAGAACAAGTATGCGAGTTTTGTAAACACACGACCTTTCAAAATTTGCAAATCGGGTTTCGTTAAAAACACACGGTTTGCTCTTTAAAATATGAAAACAAATTTTATGCTTAAGGTCTCTATTTTAGATGTTGTAAATAGCACAGTATTTATAGGCAAGAAAGAGATAGGCTACACGGTTTCTACAAAACCCTAATAGCCGAAATAATAAGATATAATTACAAATTATATCTTCTTATTATCTCTTTCCTAAAAGCCATAAAAGATAATAAAGAATATTCTAAAAGATAGAATATAATCTTTCCAAATATTATCTTTACTATAAATTCTAAGATTATGATAAGATTTCCTAAAACAAGAATATCTTTTACCATAAACAAATATATTAAGTAAGATATACAAGATATGTAAAGATTTTATTATGGAATAAAATCTTTACCTAATATCTCTTAGGCAACACGGCACAACACGGCTCATAGGCTCGTGAACCATGCAAACCCTAATCTTAGTATATAATTAGAATTTAGGTTTTAGGATAGGCTAGATGGAAACCCTAATTGATAGTAAAGTCCAACTCATAAGTTGATCCAATAGCCATCAAATTAACGCTAACCACAAAACCGGATTCCTCACTAAACCAGGCTTCATAAAATAAATACTTTCCTTAAAACATATAAAATAAACTTTAAGAAATTGTAAAACAATTTTCGAACCATTTAAAAGTCGTGTATGAAAACTCAGCATTTCAATGTTATAGTAGAAGAGCTATAACATTGAGCTCATTTACTAGTAATGTTATAGCTGCAAAGCTATAACTTTACTAATGAAGAAACTCATTCTTTGATTATCGATACAAGATAATCACCTATACTATTCTAATATTCAAGGAGATCTTCGAGTATAGGCTACATCATCATCCAAGCTTGATTAATCATCTAGACGAACTTCGTCTTCACATAATACTTGAATGAATCTTTGAATCACTTGATCTTGAACGAGGGCTTGAACTTCTTACATAATCGTCACAATCCTCTTTGTTGCTCGCAAAAGGTTAATGCTAAAACACTTAACAAACGATTACGCACAACAAGTATGTAAAATATAAAACACCTTGACATCATCAAAACATAAACATATAAACTATATGGTCCAACAATGTTCATAACGAATTTATTCTGGAAAATCTACACGGTCAATTGCTACGAAATTTTCCAGGCATCAACTAGGCTTGAAAATAACCTAAGTCTATTCTTTACGTTTTCAAAGACAACGACTTTAAGATGGTCAGATAATTCGTTTAAGACAACTTACAGAATTAGTGAATTGCTGTAACTTTATTCTTTAACAAAATTGTCACAAATTTACCTATAGATGATTATATTTAATCTAGACATGATTAGGTGACGAACTAAAACTTAAAACATGCTTATAAGGATTAAAGATTAAAATTTTGAAAGATTAAAGATGAACTTACGAAATAAAAGATTGAATCCAATAAAAGTAGATGCAAAATCCTCAAATTGATTCCCAATATACCTTTTCCCTTTTTTTTCTTCCTTCTTATTCTCCCTCTCCCTCCCTAACTTCTTTATGTGATGTTGTAAAAGTGAATAAGTGATTTATGAATATGCTAGCATGATCTATATAGTAGTAAGGTAGTATTATTTTAGGAAAGTTTCTCTCTTTATTATTATTATATTATTATTATTACAACTACTACAACTATTATTATTATTACATATTATATTAGTCTTTCCATAAGTAGGATTTCCTCATACAATCTTTACTAATTTATTATTGCCATAACTTATTATTATTATTGATATAATTATTATTACCTTTATATATTATTATTTCCATATTTTATTATTATTAATTTTCGATACAAATCCAGATCACACTCATACTAGATTAATAAGTTTCGGTCCAATTAACAATGGCACACGGCCCAACACTTAATTACTAGCTAAGCCCAATTCCCGACTTGGATACTTAATTTATTATTTAATTAACGTCTTATTGTAATTATTATTAGAAATGTCTTTAATCAATTATTAATTTACGTAAATTATCCTCATAAATTATTATTAAAATACGGGGTATTACAAGACCCGAGATCCCCCTAAGCCCTAGATGAGAACTACTCACACATGTTTAGCAATGAAAATCCAACAATAAAAAGGAACAAAATACAAACAAGTATGGTAAACATGATAAAGATTGTAACTTTGAGTGAATAACAATTAACCAACATAAAAGATGTAAACTAATGAAGTAAATGTAAACAAAAGATGAGAATTATACCAACTAAGAAGAAAGTACCAAGCTTGGATAATAATGGAAGATGAATTTCTTCTTGTCTTCCAAATACAACCCAAAAGACTAAATGTATACTATTGAGAAATGAAGAACTTGCATAAACAAAGGAAGAATTAAACTAATAATTAAAGAAAGATTACAACTTTTTATTGAATGAAAATGAGAGAAGAAATATTAGGGTTCTACAATATTGAGAGAGAATAATAATCTAGTCTACTTTTCTAGTCTAATTGATGGTAGTGTAATTGTCTAAGGGCTAATGTTGTGAGAGTGTCTTTTTTATACTACTCTAATAATGATAATACTAATACAAACTAATAATAATACTCCCTCCCAGTCACTATATTGTTCCCATTTGATATGGGCACAATACCTAAGGAAAAGTATTAAAATAGGAGTAAAAGAGTTGTGTGGGAGAGGGATGAATTATTAGTAGTTAAATAAAGAATTGTGGGTCAAAACATAAAGGAAAGTAATAAAATAGGAGTAAAAAGTTGTGTGGGGTTTGGTGATAGAAGAGAGGAATGAATAAAATAAGAGTAAAAGTTTCTAAAAATAGAAAGGGGAACATTAGTTGAATAATCCGTTTTGGGAAAGAGGAAATATTATAGTGACTGGGAGGGAGTAATATACTACTACTACTACTAATAATTATAATAATGATACTAATCACATACTAAATCTCCCTAAAAGACACGACTAAACCAAAAAATAAAAAGGGGAAAGGGATTAAACGGTCAACCAGATAAAGCAAAACAAAAGGGCAAGACGCAACAATGGTGTTCTGGTAGCCGGCCCACCGGCCGCCGGTCGTGGCACCGGCTGGGAGCTCTCTGGAAAAAAAGGGCGAAATTTGATGTATTCCCAGCCGGGATGGGGGGTGACAGACGGGTACCCGTCTGGGAGAACAAAAGTTGTTGCGAGCCGGTTGGTAGGCAGACGGGTAGCCGGCTGGGGATGCAATTATAATATCAGATGCTGCTGTCGGATTCCTCATTCCGCTGCCAGATTCGTTGCCGCCGTGGTTGTTGTTGATGCAGGTTGTCGTGGATTGATGGAGAATTGCAGCCCGGTGGTAGTGTGATGGTGATGACGGTGATTGTGGTGGAATTGGAGGGATGATGACGGTGTCGAATGGTAATGATGGTGGATGTATGCTGTTGATGCGGGTTGGGATGATGGTAACTGAAAATGTCGTGGTGATGATGCAGGTGATGGAGTCGGGTTTTGTGGCGGTGTTTGTCTGCTGCTTGTTGTCGTGGCTGTGCGGGATGAATAGGACGGGTTGAATGAAGGGGATGATGGTCTGTTGTTGTGGTGGCTCACGATGTTGTTGCTGCTGCCGGTGATGGTGGATGACGGAGCAGCAGTTCAGGCGAGATGAGCGGGACGGTGGTTCCGTGGTTGTTGATATGGATTGAGCAGGTGGTCGTGACTACTGTTTTGATGTCGGGGTTTCTTGTTTAATGATGGTGATGTCCATGGTGAATTCGGGATTGAGGGACTGATCGAGGCTGCTGGTGGTTGTTTATTGAGCACGAAGGTGATGCGGAATTGGGTCGAGTTGATCAGAGGAATGGGGAGGTGCATGGGAAGATGAAAATGGAGGTGGTGATGGTGAATTGGTGCGGGATTGTTTGTGTGCAGGTGGACAGAACTCGGGTTTTACGCTGCTGTTCTCGAGTAATTTTTGGCGAGTCAAGGTGACTCGAATGGTGATAATTGAAATGAACGATGATGATGAAACACGATGAGGATGGATTGCTTGGTGATGGACTGTGGTAATGCTAATGCGGGTTAAAGGACAGTGATGAACTGATGGTGCTAGACAAAGTCAAGGATTGACTTTCTATTATTCATCATCCTCCCTTTAATTTGAATCGGCCTTAATCCAATCCAATCCGCTTCACTTGACCTTTCTTTTATCACAAAATCTCATTGAAGACGGCATGTATCCGTCACTTTGAAGTGAAGGATACCATTTTCTCTCACAAATGACCCAAATAGAGGAGAGAGGGAAGCACATAGGGGTGCCTCCACCTTGTCCCCCCTATCCGTTTTGTGAGTGACATTACCCGTCACTTGCTCCGACCCGTCTTCAGCAAGACTAACCGTTCTTTTATTCATGAACTCGAATCCTACATAATTAAATAGCACAAAAGCAAAGCATTGTTTATGTAATATTTATAATAAAACTTATATTAATAAATATATAAATATTTATTCGCGATAGATAAAATCGAATTATTAAATACTAATATTATTAAAATCCGACTAATTATTAAATATGACTAAGATGGCTAATTATTATAAATTAGTAAATAAATGAGCTATTTAATGATTAAGGCACACAATTGGGAGAACATGTTGAAGAATGAGGATGGTCCCTTGATCAGATGGATTGTGCCATGGCGGCATCTCAGATCGGTTACTGGAGTATCGTCTTTGGATCCTACTCGATCGGTGCGCATTCCTAGCTTGGAATTCATGCTTTGCATCTTCCCGGAGAGACTGATGAGGCAGGTTGGCTTAAAACAGAGGATTCCTAAGCTCGATACTGTTCCTCAGACTGCAATGGCACTTACCGCCGAGAGTCGTAGAGAGTGGGCCCTCAAGTGGGCTCAAAGAAACATGTGGTTCCTGAACTCTTCGGTTAGTTCATTGTGGGTATCGGATTCCTACTTGCAGTGGAGGAAGGCTACTACTCCTGAGGAGCGTGAGAAGTTAAGGAAGCGCGAGCCCGTTGATTACAAGATTCGTGACGTAGCGAAGGAGAATGAGAAGTATTTGACTGAGGGAGAGGAAGAAGCCGGATTCCGAGTTGTTCATCCGTCGAAGAAACCGAAGACTTCTCCTGCAGTCGAAATGGTGGTTGACCGAAATGGTAAGGCTAGACCGCGAGAGAGACCGTTGGTGATTAGGTCGGAGATAACACAGGAGCGCCCGACTCGTGGTCGAGATAAGAAGTATAACAAAAATGACAAAGGCAAGGGGAAGATGGAAGAATAGCCTAAGTCGTATTATTATTATTATTATTATTATTATTATTATTATTATTATTATTATTATTATTATTATTATTATTATTATTATTATTATTATTATTATTATTATTATTATTATTATTATTATTATTATTATTATTATTATTATTATTATTATTATTATTATTATTATTATTATTATTATTATTATTATTATTATTATTATTATTATTATTATTATTATTATTATTATTATTATTATTATTATTATTATTATTATTATTATTATTATTATTATTATTATTATTATTATTATTATTATTATTATTATTATTATTATTATTATTATTATTATTATTATTATTATTATTATTATTATTATTATTATTATTATTATTATTATTATTATTATTATTATTATTATTATTATTATTATTATTATTATTATTATTATTATTATTATTATTATTATTATTATTATTATTATTATTATTATTATTATTATTATTATTATTATTATTATTATTATTATTATTATTATTATTATTATTATTATTATTATTATTATTATTATTATTATTATTATTATTATTATTATTATTATTATTATTATTATTATTATTATTATTATTATTATTATTATTATTATTATTATTATTATTATTATTATTATTATTATTATTATTATTATTATTATTATTATTATTATTATTATTATTATTATTATTATTATTATTATTATTATTATTATTATTATTATTATTATTATTATTATTATTATTATTATTATTATTATTATTATTATTATTATTATTATTATTATTATTATTATTATTATTATTATTATTATTATTATTATTATTATTATTATTATTATTATTATTATTATTATTATTATTATTATTATTATTATTATTATTATTATTATTATTATTATTATTATTATTTGTAATGCATGGTGGGGTTTTTAGAAACCTAGCCTATTTATTTTTTATTATGTGGTGTACTATTATTATTTATGGAAGGAAATGAATAAAAGATTAATTAGTTATGAAACCATTGTGATTTTCTTTTATTATTCTTGTCGAATTCCAAATGCATATGCAAATGTCCTTTTATTTACATTTAAAATAATGGGTTGTATCCTGTGAAGGATTGCCTACGTATTCATTTTAAAAATGAAATCAAACCCTTACGCGTAGTTCGAGTAAATGTAAAAGAATAATTGTTCTAAGCAAGAGCTTGTAATGAACTAGAAAATGAGCATGAGCTTTACTTACTCCTAAAGCACAATTCAATTTATTTGATGATATGAGGATGACGAATTTTCAGAATGCAAGAGCAAAGTGACATAGGTTTTATTTCAGCGGGCCAGGGGCCGTTTTTGTTTTTTATTTCGTGCCGCATGAGCGACACGTAGTGTCACGCGAGGCGCGTTTTTGTTCCTATTCTAGGCATAATATCGTTTCAGTTGGTCGAGGTTAGTGGGGTTGGCACATTCGTTCCCATCTAGGTTTGTGATCCTAACTGCACTCCTCGGAAGTATTGACTTGACCAAGAATGGTCCCGCCCAGTTTGTGACACCCTTAAATCTAGCCTTAAATAATTACGTAAATTCTACAGAAAAACTGGTAGGATATGTTTGTAATTGGTTCAACTAGCCAAAAACCTGTAATTTAAAAATTTTACTAAACCAATCACAACATTTCCAACATTCCCAGAAGCGGGTGCCAAAACCTGCAATGCTAATGAACTACTTTACATACATAGCTAATGATAAGAAAAAGAATGATACAAACCAAAAATAGAAAAGGGAGACATATGTCCCTTCAAATTATATACAAGACCAAAAGTTAAAAGGTTTACTAATAGAATAGCCAAAACTAGGTCCAAGGTTCCTTGCTCACTAGCTCGTCTGTGACCCCAACAAAGCATCAACAACCTGTCAATCGCATTTTATACAAACACGAAAGCCACAATTCAGTGGGGAGTAACTTCGAGTCCTCCCAGCTACGAATCGTCATATTTAATGTAACATGTAAACATAAGAATATGAATATGAATAACACATAGCCTTAGCATATAGATGCTAGACAATCGTGCTTATCATGTGAACAACAATATAACAACACATAGTCCTAGCATGTGAATACTAGACCGACTCATACTACACTATCATGTGAATCACATAACATCCAGGAATCCAAACTCTATCAACCATAGCCGGCTTGCATCTCACCTTCTATGATTCATAGAATCACCATACAAGAAAGGGCAATATATCAAAGACAGGCATAAGTTCTTAGTACGGTCAATAGTCACTTTGTAACTCGAGTCTATACCACGAGGTAGGGAAGGTAATCGAACCGGTATCTTGGCTCAGCGGTTAATATTAATAAAACATGGCCAAGAGACAACACAACCCTAGCCTAAAATCTGCGCAGACCTAGACATGCGGATACACACCACCGCACCCAAGACCCACAATTTTTCTAAAACAAAGTTAGTACCCTAAGGAGTCCACCAAAGGGTTGGCTAGTACTTAAGCTGACCACTTACTATCAAAATAAGTAACTGAGGTCATGCCCCAACTTGGATATAAATCCACTAGTCAGGAACACAAAGGCTATCAAGCAGTGAACATATACTCGTCAAAGACTATAAAGACCTATCTATGATGAAGGCCGAAATACTCACCTAGGACCTAGTCCCAGCTAGTCCCAGCTTGAATACTTTAGCCCACACCACACAAGACTCACCACACAAGTCAAGTAAGACACCCACTTAACCATAAGAGGGCAAAAAGTCCTACTTACCAACATAAATTCTAACATTCTATCATGTGAAAGGCTATATAAATGTCTATTCAACAGATAAACCAACAGAATCCTCAATACAAATTTCCCATTCTAACAATATTAACCAAATTAAAGGCTTCAGGGAATCTAGGGCCGTTTCTACAATATAAGAAGCTACTTAAATTCAACTAACTACACATGTGGAATAAAGATATAATAAATGGCCTAAAGCAAGAAAAAGGCCGATTATCTAATTCATTCAACCGAATTTTTACCCGCAACCCCAGCCCTGCGACAGGTACGGGTTAAATTGCGGCTGACCAATCACTCAATTAACTGACATCGCATCAGTCAAAGGGACTAAGGCTCAGTTTTCGGCACAATCAACAAAACGTTACAATTATCCCTATACAATTCATTCTGAGCCTATTATTTACAATTTCATTTTGTAAACTATCCTAACATGTGATAACTATTAATATAAGCATAGTTTTACCATTAACATAATTTTTATTACTAATATGACTCAATTCCTAAAGTGTACTCATACTAACTATGTCATTAATAAACCTGAAATGACAAATTTTGCATGGAAAACCGCGAAACAAGCAACGGACGGACCGACCGGGCCAGGTAGTGGCTCGCCGCTCGCCGCCACCCTTACTCCTTTTTTTTTTTTTTTTTTTTTTTTTTTTTTTTTTTCCGTTTTTCTTCATTTTAACTCGTTTTAAGCATTATCTAATCGTTCCCATATCATTTCCATACTATTATGATAATTTATTCTAACAATTGACATGCATGCAACCATTTTAAACATGTGAAAATTACTACACAAACAAAAATCACAAAACATACAAAAACAACACAGCATGTGACGATCTTTCGTCGAGTAACTCGAAATATGTTACCTTAAGCTAGAAAAAGAGCAATTAGCACCTCAAAACCCAAACCCTAACAACAACTAGCCGCTATCATCTACAATATACGAGTCCCCGAACTCGTCCTCCAATTCTTCACCTAAACAAACAATTAAAACACAATAATGAATACATAAAACCGAAATTACCGAAAATTCATCTTAAAACAACTTCAAGAAAACTGAAATTAAAACATACTAGGTTGTAGATCTCGACGAGAGGATTCCGGAAATATAAATTTTGCGAAAAACGGACTAGTAACGAAGAAATTATGATGAAAATGGTGTTTTGGTTGATGATTATGATAGAATGACGATGGAGATGATTATGGAAAGAAAAATCAGAAAAAATGAAGGGGAAGGGGGTGTGGTCCGCGGGAAAGGAGAGAAAGAAAGGAAAGAGCGGGTTTGAGTCGGGATTTTTCGAGTCGGTTTTGACTCGTTTCGATAAAAATTAAAACCGTAGGTCAAATGCAAATTCCGACAAGACCAAAGTTCTTAAACACGAGATTACAAGAAAATTGAATACTCATACGACCCATTTTCAAATTCGTTTACCCAATGTTCAAAAGAATTGTCATTTTCCCCCCCGATACGCCCTTATTTCTAACTAAAAGATTTTACACGGTTTAGACTATTTTTAAACATCTCGAAACTATCAAAACAAATACTTTACCTTAAAATATAATAAAATTATATTTCTTTGAATTATTTTTACTTTAAATACATTAATATTAAATTTAACTTGATTAATTAATTATTTTCGAAATATATTAACGGTCCGAAATTACGGGGCGTTACAATCACCCATCCTTTTAAAAAGTTTCGCCCTCGAAACTTAGAAGGAGAAATTATAGTTATCTTTTCAATGAAACGGTGATACTCTTGTTGATCAGACAAGAACATCCATATTCATATCAAGATATAAAAATATTTCTACACCAATAAATGAGAAAACCCATTA
The DNA here is from genome assembly GCF_048544455.1 of Silene latifolia. Taxonomy (NCBI): domain Eukaryota; kingdom Viridiplantae; phylum Streptophyta; class Magnoliopsida; order Caryophyllales; family Caryophyllaceae; genus Silene; species Silene latifolia. Next base: position 28,782,729 of record NC_133528.1, read on the forward strand.
TTGGGACGTCTCCAACAACGAGATTTAACATTCACTAATGTTAAAACCATTGAAAATCATAAAAGCATTTTCAAACTTTTAGTTTAAAACTCTATAATAAGAACAATATCTTTACTAATTATGATTAAATAAGGCTTAGTAACTCGGGAAAAGAGTAAGAAAAGGAATCATTACACCAAAACGAGAAATAACTTAGATATCCAATCGAACACTAGGGTTGAAAGAGAGTGAGAAATCATGTTCAAATGTTATAGAAAAAGGTCAATTTGTAAATTAACTCCAAGTAAATGAACCAAAAGTTTACTCAAACTATATAGAATCTATGCAAGATGGAAAAAAACTCGGGAATGAGAAGTGCAAGTCGCGATAGGGAACTCACACCCAACAGACAAGAAGGAATTGAACTTTTACAGGTGGAATTTTTGGATGAAGTCAATAAAGATGTCAACAAACAAGACGCTTTACTCAAGAGGTCAAATGAGTTCCATAAAGGCGAGCACAACGGAACAAGCCAGAATAGCAAGAATGACAATTGTCGGAGATCGGAATTAGGAAGATCGGTACATCGAGAAAGGTTCACTCAATTTCCCAACCACAGAGTCATCCTACTAGGTCCTCCGAACATCAACAGGGCAACAACCAGAGGCCACACTAATTCAAAGAGCCATCTGAACCACTCATCGACAAGTCTACGCATAAGCTAATCCTTGATACAATCCTATCCTCTATAATTAACTTAACCATTTCCCAATCAAAATGTTTCCACCAATATCCTCCACCGAACAAAATCAAAATCCAAAGTCGAAACTAGTAACAATATTATACTCTTATCAAGATTCAATATACCCAAAACGCATTCATGTTTGAATCCAACCCACAAGCAACAAGTTGCACTAACCAATCCATAATTAGCACTAACTATAAGATAAATGGGTTCATCACACAAATCATCTGATCGGTTTACTCAAGATTCACTATCCTACTTCCCAACAATATTCCAATTCCAATAGAAAGATTTCTCAAAGGATTAAATATAAGGTCCAAATTTACAATAACATTCCACAGACTTAGCTATCAATCCCCAATACCGTAAAGTAAGGATCAAATGACAAACGAACAATCCCCGAACGAACAATGCCCAAAACAAATCCAAAATAACCATAGAAATACTCCACCAAGGTAAACTAATCCCATTAGTCTCATCATCAAATCGAAACCAAGTGAGTCTTATACCACCAAAACACGCGAACCTTAACTCGCAAGGAGACTACAACATTGCCATCATAAGAATTCCATCAAAAATCTAGCTCTCATATCGTATGGTCAAATACAGACACAAACTCCTACACTAATTCCCGACAAAAATCAAAATACAAAAATCCTCAAATCACATCCCACTAACTCTGTAAACATGGTTAACAAGGTACCAACTATACTAAGTAGATAAGAAGTTATAACGGGATAGAGGAATGGTAAAATATTTTCGAAGGGTGCATGAGCATGACAAGTTAGGAAACTAAGGAGTCGGACCGTAAAGATAACGGTTTGAAATAAGAGGTACCCGAGTTAAGAAGATATCTCGGACAAGAAGAAGATACGTAAACTTTGGCATAAAAACAGGGTTCGAAGATCGTTAAAGAGAAGGAAAGGAGAGAGAAAAGATAATGAAAGGGTTTGCTTACCAAACACTCATCAAAGCTTATGATCAATATGGTAAGGTTACCTCACTAAGGTGCTCAACAAAACCTCAAAAGTCCACCAAATCATAGGACTAACAAGGACTCCACGAGGGTAGGTATTCCTCAACTCAATTGGTTCCAAGAGCCAAAATCAATTCACCACACAAATTCATTTGTTACCATCCAAGTCCCAAGGTATCTCCTTCACAATTCTCGTCATCGAACTTCACTTGCTATGTCATCCTCAAGTACCATGGCTTGTTTACTCCCTCATCTCACCACTTAATACTTCTAGTCTCCGATACCATGAATTAGAATCGCATCTTTGAACTCACTAACTACATCGAACAACTTTCCACCAAAATTCCCAAATTCAGATATGATTAATAAAGTCAACAAGGGCTACTCTATACTAAATTTGGTCAACTCAAAAGGTTCAACAAACTAACTAATTCCAAAGTACGATACCAAACCATTAAGCAACGTCAATGTCCTATTGTATTCCTTTCAAAGCCTACAAGGATTAGGGCTAACTATCATTCCTTTAATTCTCCATAAGAAACATCGAGACTCTCAAATGAAGTAGCTCAGGTTCATTCCATCTTATGTGCTAAGGTAGTACCCATGCTCAATCATCTATAACAAATAAGCTCGCAATAGACATAAATCCAAAGGTATTCCTCAACTCACTAGGCTCTCATATCACGCACAACTAACAAGTCTAACCAAAGGATCCCAAGTTATATTCTCCTATACCACTCAAACCTTAACCAATCAATTTCTCAACTCGTTCACGTCCTCCAATGATACATTCTCTCAAAACCGGGTTCTCTTGAACAAGGGAACTATCCTACGGAATAAAAGGAAGATGTCCACATGGGCTTTATTATAAGAAGAAAACGAACCTAAGATGAATCGGGAGAAGGAATTGAAAGGTAGTTACCAAGGCGAGAGAAGAGGAATTTGAAAGACGAATAAACAACGGGATTGGAAGACTAAGGTAAGATTGCATTATCTACATCTATTGGAGAGCCATCTTACAAAAGAGAAAATCAATTAGTACCTAACAATTAGCAATCACAAACAGACTACCACATAAAATCCTAAATCTACCCATCTTACCCATCTCTCAAGTTTATTATTTAAAGGTCAAGTGATTTTAAGTGGGGTGCACAAACGTGCGTCGGGAGCAAATAAGCTCTGATACCAACTGTGACACCCTTAAATCTAGCCTTAAATAATTACGTAAATTCTACAGAAAAACTGGTAGGATATGTTTGTAATTGGTTCAACTAGCCAAAAACCTGTAATTTCAAAATTTTACTAAACCAATCACAACATTTCCAACATTCCCAGAAGCGGGTGCCAAAACCTGCAATGCTAATGAACTACTTTACATACATAGCTAATGATAAGAAAAAGAATGATACAAACCAAAAATAGAAAAGGGAGACATATGTCCCTTCAAATTATATACAAGACCAAAAGTTAAAAGGTTTACTAATAGAATAGCCAAAACTAGGTCCAAGGTTCCTTGCTCACTAGCTCGTCTGTGACCCCAACAAAGCATCAACAACCTGTCAATCGCATTTTATACAAACACGAAAGCCACAATTCAGTGGGGAGTAACTTCGAGTCCTCCCAGCCACGAATCGTCATATTTAATGTAACATGTAAACATAAGAATATGAATATGAATAACACATAGCCTTAGCATATAGATGCTAGACAATCGTGCTTATCATGTGAACAACAATATAACAACACATAGTCCTAGCATGTGAATACTAGACCGACTCATACTACACTATCATGTGAATCACATAACATCCAGGAATCCAAACTCTATCAACCATAGCCGGCTTGCATCTCACCTTCTATGATTCATAGAATCACCATACAAGAAAGGGCAATATATCAAAAGAGGCATAAGTTCTTAGTACGGTCAATAGTCACTTTGTAACTCGAGTCTATACCACGAGGTAGGGAAGGTAATCGAACTGGTATCTTGGCTCAGCGGTTAATATTAATAAAACATGGCCAAGAGACAACACAACCCTAGCCTAAAATCTGCGCAGACCTAGACATGCGGATACACACCACCGCACCCAAGACCCACAATTTTTCTAAAACAAAGTGAGTACCCTAAGGAGTCCACCAAAGGGTTGGCTAGTACTTAAGCTGACCACTTACTATCAAAATAAGTAACTGAGGTCATGCCCCAACTTGGATATAAATCCACTAGTCAGGAATACAAAGGCTATCAAGCAGTGAACATATACTCGTCAAAGACTATAAAGACCTATCTATGATGAAGGCCGAAATACTCACCTAGGACCTAGTCCCAGCTAGTCCCAGCTTGAATACTTTAGCCCACACCACACAAGACTCACCACACAAGTCAAGTAAGACACCCACTTAACCATAAGAGGGCAAAAAGTCCTACTTACCAACATAAATTCTAACATTCTATCATGTGAAAAGCTATATAAATGTCTATTCAGCAGATAAACCAACAGAATCCTCAATACAAATTTCCCATTCTAACAATATTAACCAAATTAAAGGCTTCAGGGAATCTAGGGCCGTTTCTACAATATAAGAAGCTACTTAAATTCAACTAACTACACATGTGGAATAAAGATATAATAAATGGCCTAAAGCAAGAAAAAGGCCGATTATCTAATTCATTCAACCGAATTTTTACCCGCAACCCGAGTCTGCGGCAGTGCGGGTTAAATTGCGGTGACCAATCACTCAATTAATCGACATCGCATCGGTCAAAGGGACTAAGGCTCAGTTTTCGGCACAATCAACAAAACGTTACAATTATCCCTATACAATTCATTCTGAGCCTATTATTTACAATTTCATTTTGTAAACTATCCTAACATGTGATAACTATTAATATAAGCATAGTTTTACCATTAACATAATTTTTATTACTAATATGACTCAATTCCTAAAGTGTACTCATACTAACTATGTCATTAATAAACCTGAAATGACAAATTTTGCATGGAAAACCGCGAAACAAGCAACGGACCGACCCGGCCCAGCCGTGGGCCTGCCGGCCTGCTGCCGCCACCCTTACTCCTTTTTTTTTTTTTTTTTTTTTTTTTCTTCATTTTAACTCGTTTTAAGCATTATCTAATCGTTCCCATATCATTTCCATACTATTATGATAATTTATTCTAACAATTGACATGCATGCAACCATTTTAAACATGTGAAAATTACTACACAAACAAAAATCACAAAACATACAAAAACAACACAGCATGTGACGATCTTTCGTCGAGTAACTCGAAATATGTTACCTTAAGCTAGAAAAAGAGCAATTAGCACCTCAAAACCCAAACCCTAACAGCAACTAGCCGCTATCCTCTACAATATACGAGTCCCCGAACTCGTCCTCCAATTCTTCACCTAAACAAACAATTAAAACACAATAATGAATACATAAAACCGAAATTACCGAAAATTCATCTTAAAACAACTTCAAGAAAACTGAAATTAAAACATACTAGGTTGTAGATCTCGACGAGAGGATTCCGGAAATATAAATTTTGCGAAAAACCGACTAGTAACGAAGAAATTATGATGAAAATGGTGTTTTGGTTGATGATTATGATAGAATGACGATGGAGATGATGATGGAAAGAAAAATCAGAAAAAATGAAGGGGAAGGGGGTGTGGTCCGCGGGAAAGGAGAGAAAGAAAGGAAAGAGCGGGTTTGAGTCGGGATTTTTCGAGTCGGTTTTGACTCGTTTCGATAAAAATTAAAACCGTAGGTCAAATGCAAATTCCGACAAGACCAAAGTTCTTAAACACGAGATTACAAGAAAATTGAATACTCATACGACCCATTTCCAAATTCGTTTACCCAATGTTCAAAAGAATTGTCATTTTCCCCCCCGATACGCCCTTATTTCTAACTAAAAGATTTTACACGGTTTAGACTATTTTTAAACATCTCGAAACTATCAAAACAAATACTTTACCTTAAAATATAATAAAATTATATTTCTTTGAATTATTTTTACTTTAAATACATTAATATTAAATTTAACTTGATTAATTAATTATTTTCGAAATATATTAACGGTCCGAAATTACGGGGCGTTACACAGTTGGGTTTGAACTTTTCTCGTGGATCGACAGGTAAAAGAGCTCTAACCGATTTGAGGACTAAGTCTCCTTCTTTGACGTTTCTAGGCTTAACCCTTTCGTTGAAGGCTCGTTTGATACGTGCCTGATATGTTTGCACATTGTGTAATGCACGCAACCTTCGTTCATCCAAGAGGATGAGTTCTTCATATCTATCTCTCTTCCAATCAGCTTCTGGGATTTGACTTTCAAGTAGAATACGCAAGGATGGGATTTCCAGTTCAACTGGTTGCACGGCTTCGATGCCGTAAGTCAAATAGAAATGAGTGGCCTCAGTGGGTGTCCTAACGGATGTACGATATTCCCATAAGGCAAACGGTATCTTACTTGGCCAATCTCGATAATTGTCAATCATTTTCTTGAGGATTGTGCCGACGTTCTTGTTGGCTGCCTCTACTGTGCCATTAGTTTGTGGTCTGTATGGCGAGGAATGGTGGTGTTTGATCTTGTACTTGGCTAGCAATTGTTCAGTCTCAGCCTGGAAATGTGATCCATTATCACTGATGATCTCATGTGGGCAACCGTATCGACAGATGATATTGGTTTGTATGAACTTTGCCACGTTTTTGGCTGTGAGACTAGTGTAGGATGCTGCTTCTACCCATTTGGTGAAATAATCAATTGCCACCAAAATGAAACAGTGACCTCCTGTTCCGGCTGGGGTGATCTTCCCGATGATGTCGATTCCCCAAGCAGAAAATGGCCAAGGAGATGTCATGGTGTAGAGTAATGAAGGAGGGACATGTTGCACATTCCCGAAGATTTGGCAGTTGTGGCAATGTCTGACATATTTGATGCAATCGGATTCCATGGTGGTCCAGTAATATCCCAAGCGCGTGATTTTCTTTGCCAATATTGGTCCACTCATGTGAGGGCCACTTTCTCCATCATGGACTTCTTCCATCACTTTCTGTGCCTGTGAACGATCAAGGCAACGCAAGACTACACCAAGAGGTGTTCTTTTATACAATTCTCCTTGCATGAGGAAGTATTGGGAGGCTAGTAAACGTATAACACGTTGTCCTCTTTTATCCATATCTGGTGGATAGGTGTCATTGAGCTTAAAGTTTAGAATCGCTTGAAACCACGGCTCCTTTGAGTTTTCTTCTTCATCTGTGATTTGGTGCACATAAGCTGGTTCTGACCGTCGTTCGATGCATAAAGGCATTTCTACCATATCATCTGGCATATTAATCAAAGATGCAAGTTTTGCAAGAGCATCTGCAAATTAATTCTCTTCTCGAGGTAGGTGTAGATAAGTCACTTGATCGAAGAATTGGGCAACTTGGTCTATTCTGGCCTGATAGGGTGCCAGGCTTTCACTTCGAATTTTCCAAGACCCCGTAATTTGGTTGATGATCAAGGATGAATCTCCATGTACTCGAAGATTCTTGATGCCTAAGCCTACTGCCACTTGTAGCCCAATGAGGCAAGCTTCGTATTCTGGTGCGTTATTTGTCACCTCGAAGTCGAGCTTGACAGAGAGAGGTGTATGCTCACCTTCAGGAGAAATGAGCAATACTCCTATTCCAAATCCTCTTAGGTTCGACGCTCCATCAAATGAGGTCCCAGGAGTTTACATCAGTTTGGAGTATATCCTCATCCGGAAACGACCAGGTGTCTATCGTTTGGGTATCGTTGATGGGATTTTCTGCAAAGAACTCGGCGACAGCACGCCCTTTTATAACTTTCAGAGGTACATATTTGAGGTCGAACTCTGAGAGCATCAAGGTCTATCTTGCTAAGCGTCCATTGAGAACGGGTTTTTCAAAGAGGTATTTGACATGATCCATTTTTGAGTATACCTTGACTGAATAGCTAAGCATGTAATGGCGTAGCTTCTTCGTTGCCCACACAAGAGCGAGGCGTGTCTTTTCGAGTGGTGTGTACTTGCATTCATACTCCAATAACTTCTTGCTAAGGTAGTAGATAACTCTTTCTTCTTTTCCGACGGTTTGCGCTAACATAGCCCCCATGGCTGTTTCGGTCACTGTGATATATAAACCAAGAGGTTGATCTCGTTGGAGAGGCATGAGTACTGGCGGTTTGGCTAGTATCTCCTTGATTTTGTCGAACGCCTTTTGACAGTCGTCATCCCATATGGTGTGATCTGTTTTCTTTAGCTTTTTGAAGATGGGTTCACAGATCATGGTGAGTTTTGATATGAATCGACTTATGTACTGCACCTTGCCTAAAAAACCTCTAATCTCCTTCTCTGTCTGAGGCTGTGGCATTTAATTAGAGCTTTGATTTTGGAAGGGTCCATTTCTATCCCTCGTTGACTGACGACATATCCCAGAAGCTTGCCGGATGTCACCCCAAATACACATTTATGAGGGTTGAGCCTCATGTTGTATTTTCGTAGTCTCAGGAAGAACTTGCGAAGGTTATTAATGTGCCCCTCTCTATCCTTGGACTTGACAATCATATCATCCACATACACCTCGACTTCTTTATGCATGATGTCATGTAGTAGCGTAATCGCAGTGCGTTGATATGTAGCTCCAACATTGATTAACCCAAATGGCATAACTGTGTAGCAATAGGTACCCCATTGAGTGATGAAGGCGGTCTTGTGCATGTCTTCTATGGCCATCTTGATATGATTATATCCTGCATACCCATCCATGAAGGATAATAACGCGTGATCTGCTGTATTATCCACCAATATGTCGATATGTGGTAGAGGAAAGTCGTCTTTGGGACTCGCTTTGTTCAAGTCTCTGAAATCAACCCAAACACGGATTCTCCCATCCTTTTTGGGCACGGGTACTATGTTGGCTACCCAATCTGAGTACTCGAAAACTTTGATGAACCCGGCTTTGAATTGTTTATCGACTTCTTCTTTAATCTTAAGAGCCCATTCTGTCCTCATTTGACGAAGCTTCTGCTTTACAGGTTTGAAACTTGGTTTGATCGGAATTCTTTGTTCGGCAATATCCCTGTCGATCCCTGGTATGTCTTTGTAAGACCAAGAAAAAACGTCTTTGAACTCGTGTAGGAGGTCTATAAAATTGGCTCTTTCAGTGGGGCTCAGGGTTGTCCCTATCCTAAGTTCCTGGGGTTCTAGTTCGGTTCCTACGTTGATGGGTTAAGTGTTCTCTATAACCGGTGCCCCTTCCCCCTCTTGTAGTATTTCTTTAGCTATGTAGGGAGGTAGTTCGATTAAGTCTGGGTCTGGGTCATCCTCATTATCATCGTAAACAGAATTGCATTCAGAATAACACAAAGAGTAAGTAGAATCTGATTTATTCATATTAAAATTTGAAAAGAGTTGAAACAAGGAAGCCATCTGTTCAGTAGTCAGTGGCGGCAAAGGGACAACTGTCGGGAAATTTTGCCAAACTACTCTTACTACTCGATTCTAAGCTAGGAGAAACAAGGGGAGTGGGAGTGACGACATATAATACCCGCCCTTTTAGGGACCCGTTGACCAGCGTTGACCGACCTTGGGAGCAGTAATAGTCCTTAGGAATACGTGCCAAAGTTATCTTGTGTCTTGAGTTGTGGGTGGTACTCGATAGAGTAGAGGCTACTCGATCGAGTAGCTTAGATACTCGATCGAGTAGGGGCCACGCGATCGAGTACGTTAGTTACTCGATCGAGTAGCGTCTTTTCAGCGAGGGTTTATAATCGTGTTTTCCTAAAACCGCAAATCATTTTCGCCTCTTTCTTCTAAACCTAGATGTCGTCCCTTCCTCTTCCTTTCACCATATGCCTTCCATGGGAGCCTTTGAAGGTCCTTGTGCCTTAGAAGTGCATAGCTTGAGTCGGGTAGCGGTCCTTTGCCAGGTTTCCTCATGTAGGTATGTCGTCATCATCATCCGTATCTTTGTCTTTTCAGTTAGGGTTAGAATGGTAGTAATAGATGATTATATTGTGTGTATAGGTGTTGCTTGTTTGCTGGGTGTTGCGTGTATGGACATGGAATCGTCGCAGTCGCTTAAAGGTAGGTTCGCCTACTCAGTTTTTGTTGTTTGTCTAGTGTGTCGGCTGTGGTGTCGTTGTTGTATTGTTGTCGTGACCGTGGGGTTGTGTGTACTTGGTAATCGGTTGGTGTATGCTGTTTTGTTGGTTGTTGTTATATTGCAGCTGTCTGTGATTGTTTGTCTCTGGTTCTCGAGGTGCGTCCTCGGCTGAGTCGAGTCACTTGCGGGAGTGGCTTCACGCCCTAGTTTCGCCCTCTGTGGAACCCGCCACGGGAGGGGATGTGCACATTAATGGGACAGGGTTATCGCTCGGTATGATGAGCGGGGCTTAGGTGGGAACGGCTGCGGTCCCCCATTGGTAGGGCTGGTCTAGTGGACAGTCGGTGACAGAGATTGATTGGAGTGGGTATGATTGTGTGTGACTGGTTGTGTTTGTGTTCTGTTGACGATTGTTGTTGGTTTATGTTGTGTCTTGCCTCAAATACTGACCTTGTGTGGTTGTCTTGTTTGTTTATGTGTCTGCCGTGATCCCTTATGGTGAGCAGTCAGTCGTAGCAGGTGCTGATGTGGTTGATAGCTGGAGTCCTGGCAGGGGTGTGTCGTCACGTGTTCTGATAGAGATAGTGTGTAGCTGGCGAGTTGTACCTTTATTTTACCAGTTGGTTGTAACACTTGTAACATAACTATAATTGTTCTTTTATCGACTTTTGATGATTACTTATCTCGGGCAACCGAGATGGTAATGCCTTTATATGCTAAGGAAGGTCTGGTTAAGGCTCCTCGATATATGGGGGTGTTACAAAGTGGTATCAGAGCGACGATTTTGGAACCTGTAACCAATGAACCTAATGAACGTAGTGAGTCTAATAAAATGAACCTGGTGTATGTGTAATGGGAGCCCCAGCTGATGCTAGATTTTGGGTGAGTAGGCGCCCTCATTTCAAAATCTTGGCCCCATTGTGCTTAAGCCAGTGACTGGGTAAGGGAATGTGAAGTCAGTAAGTATGTGCTTAACGTGTATGGTGATTATGTGAGAATTGTTTGTGGTTGAGTCTTTGTTGGAAGTTAATACCGGTACAATAGTTACTTTAGAATCGTGTATGGTGAACTTGTGGTGGAGTTAAGGTGCGTATGTGATGGTAATGAGAAACGTAGTAGGATCTATACGATAGAAGCGTGTGAAAAGAGTAGAGATGTGTGCTGTGATATGAAATGTGGTAATGTTGGTGTTTGTTCCAGGTTGTTAGTGATGGTGATTCTATACGGGTTATAAGTCTTGCAGTAGCCGTAATAATGATAGCTAAAGAAGTGTTGAGTTATATTGAGAATTATCAAAATAGTAATGGGTATATGCAATGATTAATGGTTGAAAGTTTCCGCTTGTGTGGTGATTAATTTGTGTAGAATAATTTGTTTATGTTGAGGCATGAATATGTTGCTAATACACTTGGACAATACATGGAAATTTATCGTTAATTATGTGCTTCAAGTAGCGTGAGTATAAATTTGTTAATAATGTAGTAAAACAAGTTAGACATGATATAATGAGATAATTGCATACGTGGAGGATTCGGTAGTAGGTAAATCGTGTTGAGTGAAGTTCGTGATAGGATGATGTGATGTGAATCTTATTTGGTAAGACTGTATTATATATTTGGTTAGAAATGGTAATATATGAATGAGTACGATAACCAGTGACGACTTCCGAACTTGGTTTGGAATCGACACGTGATATTGTTTTGCAGGGACCTTCAGTTAATTTTGTAATTCTAACCATGTGCTCAACCTTACTTGACCGAGTGCGAGTGCTTACTAGACCGAGTAGACCTCACTCGATCTAGTTAGGAATCTATGCCGTCGAGATGTAGGAATTACCTACGGTTACTCGATGAAATAGCGCCTACTCGATCGAGTAGAGGGCACTCGATCGAGTACCCTAGGCACACGATCAAGTAGGCTACAGTACAGGGACTTCCGCGGGTTTCATAAAACCCTTGTTCTTCCTCATTCTTCCTATTTCTTCTTCATCTTTCATAACCCTAACTTCCTAAATCTCTCTAAAACTCTTGCATTCTTGTGTTGTGGTGATTTATTTGGGTAGTTTTCATTACTTTGATTCGTTCTTGCACTTCCTAATTGATCAAGGTATGCAATTCTTTCGTATTTTCATGTTTTCATCACTTAGAATTAAATGGGATGGTGAAATAATCTGAAATTTCGGTTTATATGGAAGAAAAGTTGCTTGTAATTGTTGTAATATGATCCAGATGCTTCCCTTTTATGATTGTTATTGTTTATTGTGCAAAAAATTGATTAGAAATCTCAAAATTTGGGGACGAATTTTTTAGGGTTTGTGAAATCAAATTGATTTTTTTGTGTCTTTTACATGATTGAGTGATGAAATTGAGTAGTATATGTTGTATATATCATGTGGGAAGTCGAATTTTGTGATTTTCACCTCAAAATTTGTCTTAAAACTCCGTCTTAAAAGTGCCCCAAATTGAAATTCGTTTTCTACGATTGGAATTTTGTGTTGAAAATGACTATATGTTCAGGGTTAAACCTTTAAAGTAGTAGTAGTGATACTAATTCATGCTAAATATGTCAAAAGTGTTACAGCTGTAGAGACCGTCTGATGACTAGAATTGAGAAGTTTACTTATAGTTTGGATTGTCAGTCATAGTGCGTGCTTAGTTACTCTTTTCTATGAGCATACAAGAATGTTTTACATGATTTCAAATATATACGTGGTTGTATTTGAGCCCCATGTTGAAAGTTGTAGTAGTTGAGTAATTCATGATAATTATGCTAAATTTTTAGCAGCTGTAAAGACCGTCTGAACGTTGGAGAAATTTGAATTTTAGTCGTAATTTGGGAAGTTGTTGGTGATAGTGTGTACATAGATGTTTTACTCCATGCTTAATTTGTGTAAATTACATGTTTTGGTGCCTATGAGTGTGTACTTAAATTATATGCTGAAACAGATGCCGAGACTAAACCTGGGAACCCGTCAGAGTAAGAGGGGAAGGGCTTCTCAGCCCGAAGTTGGGGAGGGTAGTGCACCAGTAGTACCATCTGTACCGGAATACCCTTCAATAGTCTTTGTGGACTACAAGCAGAGGGAGAGGTTTGTAGCTTTACAGGCCCGAAAGATGAGACCCACCCATTGTGTGGACACCACACTTCTAGATGACCTGGGGATTGAGACGGATGTCCGTCACATTTTTGAGACCTTGGGGTTCACGGGGCTGTATCGTTTAAGGAAACATTCCTATGCCTTCCTGACTTTGGAGTTCATGAGCTCGTTTAAATACGAGCCGAATGAGCAGTCTGTCCAATTCCGTCTTATGAACACGAGTTTTGTGTTAACCATGGACCTCTTTGCTTCTCACCTTGGTTTGGCTAAGCCTCCCAAGGGATCCATCCGCGAGATTCCAGCTGAGTGCGGGATTTGCCGCCTTATGTCTTGTCTTACTGGGAAGTCAGCTCCCACAGCCAGCAATATGTTGATTAATGATGTGCAGCATGTTACTTTGAGAATCTTCCTTCGTTCCATATCAAATCTTCTTTATGAGAGGCCTGACATGAGTAAGTTAAACTCTCACGAGTTATTGCTCTTGATGGCTTATCTTAACCCGGAGCGGACCGAGAAGGTGGTCTTTAATGCTCCTGCCATGGTTTGTGCCAGCCTTGCTTTGATGGCTTCTTCTACCACTCGGTACTTGAGTTGTGGTGCTTTTGCCACTCGGTTAGCTGAAAAGCTAACTTCGTTTGAGGCTTCTTCTGAGTACGTTCCTCTAGCCACTCCAGTGCCTACCATGGACAGAGATTACTACCTTGACCTGAAATGGTTGAGAACCTTGCCGGATGGTAGCCTAGCTTGGAGGGTGTGGGGTATGAGCTGGATGAGGATACCAGCCCCTGATCACCTCCCACCGACAGAGCCGTTAGACCTAGTTGTGGTAGCTGTTGACTCCGATGAGGAGAAGGATGATGATGTACCTCGGCAGCGACAGACCTACCTCATTGATGATACGATCCTTCAGGTGATGCCCGAGCCGAAGAAGGGGGAGAATGTGAGAGCGGCAGAGGATAGGCCCAGGCTAGGGAGGGGACCACGTCGTGTGAGGGAGAGGATGGCTGAGACCCAGCCACAGCCAGCAGCGCCACCTCAGCACCCATTTCCTTGTTACCCCTACCTTGAAACCCCGTAGACACGTTCGAGCTACTTGGCAGAGAGAGTGTCCTCTACCTTGACGCTCCGAAACCTACATGAGATGGCATATACTCAGGGTATTGGGACCGAGTGACCACACCCAGTGTGGTGGAGCGGGGTTGGAGATTACGGTGGGGTTTTCCACTCCTATGGAGTGGACATGGCAGCATGGGGGACACCACAGTCCTTTGCTTTTGGCGGTTTAACCCCATGGTATGAGAGTCCAGGAGATGGAGCAGGGGTCGACGCGGGTCTTGGGGCATCAGGAGCAGGCACCTCGGGAGGGGATGGAGCTGGGGATGAGATGATGGAGGAACAGCAGCAGCAGGAGTGATACTCCTTTTCTTTCTCTTTGTTTATGATGGTTGGTTGTGTTGGATGTTAGTAGTCTTTTTCAGTTCGTACTTCTTACATTTGGTTTGTATGGATGGCCATAAGGCTGTATTTGTTTAGATTAAACTTGTTTGCAGGATTTTGGGGGTCGGGTTGTCATCCCGACTCGCGCTTATGTGACATTTTATATATATATATTGTGTTATGACATGAAGATTTCGAGGATTTTGACCTGTGGCCACTCGACAGAGTGCCCCTCACTCGGTCGAGTAGCTGCAGGTGTGACGGGGATGGAGTATTCTGATTTGAGGCTACTCGATCGAGTAGCTAAGACACTCGATCGAGTAGGGCTAGCTCGATCGAGCACCCTATATACTCGATCGAGTGGCACTGTTACAGGAACATTTCGTTAATCAAAATCGTTGTAATGGTTATGTCATTGCATGTTTTGATGTTTAACGTGGTTGTTCCCGATTAGTAACATGTTTGGACCGTTAATTTGATACGTTGGAAGTCGTGTTTGGATTTTGAATGCGGATTCGTAACGAATAGTGCAAGTAGTAGTTGGTTCTTATTGCATTCATTTTACATCCTCAATGTCTACTAGTTATATTTCACCGGAGTTGTGTATTTCCTATATACATATACAATTGATATATACATGCATTCGTAACCGTGGCTGATTGTTCGAATAAAGTAGCAAATGGTTTTATGAATTAATGTTTGTGTGAGTACTGAGTAATGTCCATAGGGCATTGTATGTGTTGATTATATGACAAGAGGTAAGCTATAAGTAATGTGAGTAATAATTCGGTGGTGAACTTCGGGGACGAAGTTCCTTTTTAAAGGGGAAGAGTAATGTCGCGAAATAGAAAGGTCGATATTACAATTATTTTGTTGTTTGTTTATAATGTTTCTATTATTTCTGTTACATTCCTGGTACAAAGCTATAATTATTTTCCTTGTTTGTTGAGTAAGTTGTATGTTGAAGTGCTGGTTGAATAAGGTGCTATGAAAAGGTAGTCATAGAGAGATAGTTATGATGGCATGCGTTTGAATAGAATAGTATCGTTGGGTAACATAGTGGTGTCAATGTGACATGTTTTGTGTTGATGGTCGTGTATTAGTGAAAGTGTAATCTCGTAGTGCGTAGCTAAGGGTTGTGAGCAGCAGTGTAGTCGTTGGTGGTGCTGGTTCATGTTGTGAGGTTGGTATTTCAAGTGGTAGAGTGTAGAAGTCGATCTAGGTGGAGTGTTAGACAGTTGATGATGATGACATGGGGGATAGTACTTCTGGGGAATAGTGACCTACGTCGGAGGAGTAGTGATGTCGCCTTGTTTCCGTAGCTTGTGCCTTGGGATAGGTGAGTTGAACTTCGGGGACGAAGTTCTTTTTAAGGGGGGAATACTGTAATACCCGCCCTTTTAGGGACCCGTTGACCAGCGTTGACCGACCTTGGGAGCAGTAATAGTCCTTAGGAATACGTGCCAAAGTTATCTTGTGTCTTGAGTTGTGGGTGGTACTCGATAGAGTATAGGCTACTCGATCGAGTAGCTTAGATACTCGATCGAGTAGGGGCCACTCGATCGAGTACGTTAGTTACTCGATCGAGTAGCGTCTTTTCAGCGAGGGTTTATAATCATGTTTTCCCAAAACCGCAAATCATTTCCGCCTCTTTCTTCTAAACCTAGATGTCGTCCCTTCCTCTTCCTTTCACCATATGCCTTCCATGGGAGCCTTTAAAGGTCCTTGTGCCTTAGGAGTGCATAGCTTGAGTCGGGTAGCGGTCCTTTGCCAGGTTTCCTCATGTAGGTATGTCGTCATCATCATCCGTATCTTTGTCTTTTCAGTTAGGGTTAGAATGGTAGTAATAGATGATTATATTGTGTGTATAGGTGTTGCTTGTTTGCTGGGTGTTGCGTGTATGGACATGGAATCGTCGCAGTCGCTTAAAGGTAGGTTCGCCTACTCAGTTTTTGTTGTTTGTCTAGTGTGTCGGCTGTGGTGTCGTTGTTGTATTGTTGTCGTGACCGTGGGGTTGTGTGTACTTGGTAATCGGTTGGTGTAGGCTGTTTTGTTGGTTGTTGTTGTATTGCAGCTGTCTGTGATTGTTTGTCTCTGGTTCTCGAGGTGCGTCCTCGGCTGAGTGAAGTCACTTGCGGGAGTGGCTTCACGCCCTAGTTTCGCCCTCCGTGGAACCCGCCACGGGAGGGGATGTGCACATTAATGGGACAGGGTTATCGCTCGGTATGATGAGCGGGGCTTAGGTGGGAACGGCTGCGGCCCCCCACTGGCAGGGCTGGTCTAGTGGACAGTCGGTGACGGAGATTGATTGGAGTGGGTATGATTGTGTGTGACTGGTTGTGTTTGTGTTCTGTTGACGATTGTTGTTGGTTTATGTTGTGTCTTGCCTCAGATACTGACCTTGTGTGGTTGTCTTGTTTGTTTATGTGTCTGCCGTGATCCCTTATGGTGAGCAGTCAGTCTTAGCAGGTGCTGATGTGGTTGATAGCTGGAGTCCTGGCAGGGGTGTGTCGTCACGAGTTCTGATAGAGATAGTGTGTAGCTGGCGAGTTGTACCTTTATTTTATCAGTTGGTTGTAACACTTGTAACATAACTATAATTGTTCTTTTATCGAATTTTGATGATTACTTACGTCGGGCAACCGATATGGTAATGCCTTTATATGCTAAGGAAGGTCTGGTTAAGGCTCCTCGGTATATGAGGGTGTTACACGACAGGAGGAGACTCTCTAGGGACTTCTCTAGACTCCGACTCTGATTCCGACTCTGACTCTGACTCGAATTAGTTGTTTTCTAGTTCTCCTTTGAACTTCTCTCCTTCTCCAGCGGTGAGCTTGAAGAGTCTTCCTTGGTTGTTGGTCCATTTGATCGACTTCCTCCATCCTTTCTGCTGATTCGAACTGGTTCTGGTGCCTAGTGTGGCAATGATCTCATCTATGATGCTTTCGGCTTCTTTGATTATGGGAAGGTCTTGGAGGTAGACATATTCCTCGCTATCTGTCCATATCCCGTTGATTACCTCTTCTTTTGGGGAGATAAGATGTGAGCAATCTAAGGTAGATTCGTCACTTGTAATCATCAAGAGGATTCTGAGTATTGTTAGGCTTACCTCCAGGCGGTATTGGTAGGCGACCGTCTTCAATCATGTCCTGAAGTACATGCTTTAACTTGTAACATTTCTCTGTATCGTGTCCCTTACCTCTATGATATTCGTAGTATGAATTTTCGTCCTAGAACTTGGACTTCTTTTCTGGATCAGGTGTAGGCCCTATGGGTTGGAGCTTACCCTGTTTCATCAATCTCTTCAAAGCATTGAAGTATGTATCGCCAATATTCGTGAATTTCCTTTGTGGGTTATTCTTCTTTGATGATTCAAGAAGGTTAACCTCATAGTCTTGCTAGTAGAGTAATAGGAACGACTTGTTGAGCCTTGATATCCACGACCTACCGTTTTGGACAAGAGTCCTTTATGGATGTCATCTTCAATTCTTGTCCCTAGTACAGTTAAATCCTTGAAGGTCTTAATGTTTTAGTACCTCAAGTGACTTGCATAAATGGGCTTCAAGTTGTCCACGAATTTTTCCATGAGGGTAGCTTCATCTGGACGCTCGACAAGTTGGGTACTAGTCTTTCTCCACCTACTTAGGAAGTCGGTGAAACCTTCTTTCTCATTTTGGGTAAGAACCTCTAAAGTGCGCATATTGACTTGGATCTCGGCATTATCCGCGTATTGTTTAGCGAACTCGGTTGTGGCGTCATCCCAGGTGGCAATTTTCTTGTGCTCTAGGGAATGGAACCATTGCTTAGGGATGGTGTCGAGAGATGAAGGAAAGATCCTTAAGAACATCTCGGATTTGATGCCTTTGATAGACATGTAGTCTTTGAAAGCACGAATATGATTCAGAGGGTTTTCGTGTCCCTTGAACTTTGGGATATCAGTCATGTTGAAGTTGGTTGGTAACTTGGCACTCACGGCCTCATACTTGCGATTGTTCTCCCTATAAATATCATCTCCTTTGAGGTACATCAATTGCTCCTCCAAGTATTGGAGTCGCTTCTCAGCTTCAGTAAGACCTACTGGAGGGTTGGCTTCTTGTGGTCCAACATAGGGTGGGAGGTTGTCATTCACAAATTCACTAGGCACTTCATCTTCTGCAGGAGGCAGCCTAGTTTCTACAACAACAATTCGGCCCTCGATTGTGTTGAGGCGATCATACACTTGGTCTTGGCTAGTTTGGAGACGAGTGAGCGCAGCTAGGATTTGATCATTACCATTCTGAGGTTAACTGTTGCTTGTGGTGCTAGTTTCAGGCAACTTGGAAACTGGACAAGATATCGACGACGAATCAAAACACGATCGACCATTCTAGCACACTTACTCAAAGAAAAGACTCGACTCGTGAAGTGAGAGTGTGCCACTTGTGTCAAGTGAGGTTTGAAAAATGGCAAAGTTTTGAAATGTTGGTCCTAGTCAAGTGTGATTGTAGGAGTGGACTCGAAGTGAGGCTTTGAAATGGGCTTTGAGGCCCGAATTTTGACTCGATTTTTGGACAGAGTTTCGACTGGTTTTGCGCTAATTTAGGGCTTTTTTGAAAATATTTACGTTTTAAAAGTGGTTTTGATTTTACAAAATTCGTCATGGTTTTGTTTAGAAAATGGTGATCACATATGATACAAGCATATTCATACAGGCATTATAACGGTATGCTGAGTGCATTTAGAAGGGTTTGGTTTAAAGGGTGGGTTGCCATACCGAACAATCAAACCCGGGGTCTGTAGAGAGGCTCGTACCAAACAGAAGTAAGGCCGATCCCTAGTCCATTTCCTCGAGTAGTGAAAGCCCTTGATACAAACAGGAGTAAGCATCATGGTATGGTTGACGTCAATCGCTATCCATCCTTAGGCCTAGATAAGAATTTGGACCGTCCAGACGGGACGATTGGTCGAATGGGTTGGGTTGGGCCTAGGAAGGCCGAATAAAATGATCTAGGAAGACCGAGTCATGAAAACCGACAACTGTCTCATATAAACTATTCTCTAACCTTGTTCAAGTTTCACCCTTGGCAACACGTAAGTCTATTACTCCCCAGCGGAGTCGCCAAACTGTGGACACGGGGGCGCTTGGGAACAAGCGTTTCCATTTGTGGAGTCGCCACCAATTTATTGTGGAAAATTGGAAACCGTTCGAATACCTCGTGCCATGTCAAGACACAAAGTAGTGACATGAACACTAAGACTCGTTACCCTTAGCATTCTATGTCTAGAATGACTCTCGTGGATGCCAATGAACACGGATGTTTACAGAGATCTGGAGTAAGGGGTGAGGGTACGTATTAGGAAGCTCTTTTGATCGAACACCTAATCCCGCCCGCCTCGATAGCAACCTCTACTAATGATTAGGGAAAATCATCTATACTTGATATGTTGTCGATTATATGCATGCAATACAACATCCGATAGATTAATCCTAGCATGTGAATATTTACTAAGTCGGTGAACACGTAATTTAGCATACAATTATGTCGAATAGGGATTTAGATTGATTACATGTGAAACATACAAACGAACGATAATAAAGAATACAACAAGATACAATAATTAAAATAATACAATAATTGCATTGGTTTGATTGATTTACGTCGAAAATACATTTGAAACGGATAGTTTGGGAAAAGAAAAGAGAAAATAAATTAACGAACAGATTAGCGGTGATAATACGAGTAACAGTAGTTTAATACGTAAGCTAATAAATTAGGTCAAAGCAACAACGGAAGTTCAGAGGCAGAACTCAACCCGGAACAGGCGCAGCAGAGCTGCGTCTCTTGGAAGAGGCGCATTGGTCACTGCGTCTGTTCCTGAGGTGAGTTCTGGCTGTGAAGCCGGAACTGCATATCGTTAATGTTAATTGGTAATTTTAATGGTTGATTATCGATGGTTGACTCGGATGAAAGTGATTTAATGGTTTATTTATATATGAATGGGTCGTAAAAACAATAAAGAACGGACTCGAATTAGTTAGAACAAATTAAAGACTAATCACAAGATTAATTATGAATTATGAATTAAATTTATTAAAACAAACTAATTAGGTTTATTAATGTCAAAGTATTGAAGATGATGACGATAAACGGATGGAAATATACCAAAGGTCGAATTCCAGGAACTTGATATGAATGGATCGAGTCTTTAAAATGCGGGTTTGATTTAATGACAAAAACCCGCAAACATTGATTATTTGGGATCTAAGTCGGGTTTGAAAGTGATGAATTATTATGAATTATATATTAAAATTATCATACTAACAAAATAAGAAGAAAACAAGAAATGACGAAGTATTATAGACGAATTGACAGAAGACGAAGAAAAGCAGGAACTGCGGCAGCCTCAGGAAGAGGAGCAACAGTTGCTGCGTTTCTTCTCGACGTCTGATCTCTGTTAATCCGAAAAAAAGGGTTGATTAAAAGGTTTTATAAATCGGTTTTAAATATGCTTTCGACGTAAATCTTACAATAATTAGTACAAAAATAAAATACAATAATAAAACATGGGATTTACACCCTCAGACTTACATGTTTGACGAAACGAGATTAACTAAGTTAACGATTAGTGATTGCTCGACTCGAATGTACGACGAAAGTGCCCTGGTAAGAGGAATTAAACTAAGTTGATTAAATTGATTGAGTGGAGTTGGTCAAATTGGTCGGTCATGCAAAACGAGGCTGGTACTCAGAAGGATCCGAGCTTACGTGGTCGAAAGTTCAAGCACGTAGACGCCAATAAGAAAAGAGCACGGTCTTAGAATGCAAAGGGAGAAGAGAAGGGCGGACACTCGCGTGAAGAATATGAGGAGCTGGGGAAGAGGCGCAGCAATCACTGCGGCTCTTGGAAGAGGCGCAGCAGGTGCTGCGTCCTTTCCCCAGAGGTTTCCTCCTGCGGAAGAAAGATTTTCCGCGTTTCTATTATGGAATTGCGGTAGATCTCAATTTCCTTATTATTTAAAATATAATTTCGGGAAATACTCTGCCAAAAGATTAAAGATTAAAATATGGAATAGAAAGCTCCGGAACATTCCAGAATATTCTGACTCGGCATTTTAAATGGTTATTAGAAAATGAAGAGGGTTTTTGACCCGAACTCCAAATGAACTCTAATTACTGTCAAAACGACCGTGACGACGCGTAGATGACGACCAAGGGGTAGACACAAGTATTTGAGCTATCACTTGACGATAAACTTACGAATTGTCATAGATCGTTCCGTGTACCAAACATGCGGCCCAATCATCACCGGGTGGTTTGTGGGAGGTGCAGAAATGAGGTATCTACACAACTCCACACACATGACTACACACTAAAGTGTGTAGTCTTGCCAGAATACTCATCACAACAAGTATTCCACACCGCCAGTGGAGGACCGCAGCCGTTCCCACCTAAGCCACGCTCATCTCATCTGAGCGATAAACCCATGTTCATTAATGTGCACATCCCTTCTGTGGCGGGTTCCACAGAAGACGAATCAAGGGCGTGAAGCCACTCCCACAAGTGACTCCACTCAGCCGAGGACGTACCTCGAGAACCATAGACAGTTATACAATCAATTATGTAACAACAACAACACCAAACCAACATGTTATAGATCACAACAACATCAAAGAACCATCAACCACAACCATGTAACCAATAACTGAGTAGGAAATCCTACCTGGAAAAGCAATCACCAAGATTGTCACAATCAGCTAAACAAAGTCGATCTTCAATGAAATCACTTCCTATCAAACATACAATCATACAATCACCATCTAATAAACACAATACTCCCAAACCTCCAAATTACCCAATTAGGGTTTCAACCAAAATTAATGAAACAACATAAAAACTATACAAGGATCTTATCCTCGACACGACGAACTCAACGGTGTAAAGAACGTGACGATCCGACAACCTTAGCCTTTGGGATTTGATAGTAACGCGACGACGGAGACAACGTAACTTCTTTTCTATTTGAAGGGTTTTTAGCAAAAGTAAAAGTGATGGAAACCTTTAAATATGAATCACGCGTTATTAACAAATCCCGTCAAAAATAACCCGTAAAAGTAACTTACTCGATCGAGTAAGTAACTTACTCGATCTAGTGACCCTTACTCGATCGAGTGTCACACAAACTCGATCGAGTACCCATCAGGCAGACTACTGTTTCGTACCTAAACATACTTACTCGACAGAGTAAGCCCCACTTGATAGAGCACCCATAGACATAGAAAACCGTAGTATTATAGTCTTCCCTCTTTAAAAGGAACTCCGTCCCCGAAGTTCAACCCATACTCAAAACAAACATACTAACTCGATCAAGACACAACAACGCAACTAAGAACTCAAAACAAAACCCCAACCTACAAAATGAATTCTTAACACCAACTCCACCAACTATGCCTACCTCCACAACATGGCAAATACCATCCACAAACGCTGCTAGCTTTGTCTCATTAACACATTATCCGCTAGAAAACCAATATCAAGACAATCCACCAAGCAAGATCAACCACCAAACGGAATGTTATATTCTACCACCCTTAAAAAGAACTTCGTCCTCGAAGTTTACTCACACTCATAAACAAAATCATCCAACTGTCAACACTATCGAACTCATAAACATCATCATCCAACTGTCAACATTATCGGAGTATTCTCCCATTCCTAAAGATCGCACCACTACAAGCATATCCATGACCTTTTAACAATATCAACTACAATACAAATCCATCCTTTATTCTCCTCTAAGACTCAAACTTCCAAATCTCCTATAAAATATACAACCATCAAACTCTCTTTGTCGCATCCTACTCCTCTTAAGATAAATGTTACGTCCTCGTAACTCACTACTACTAGATCATAAGCTATATCTTCTCATTATCCTCATTACCAGCGCATGTCAAAGATAACCGCCTATAACCTCAACACCTATAACCATTCCTATTTCCAAGGCTCTCTTACTTAAACAGTTCTCATACCTCAATTCATTCGGCCCCACCTAACCTATACCACAAAATCCTTAGCAGAACCACTACTTCAATTATTCCATATTACCACCGAAACGACATAATCCCTTATACATGCACCTATCTCCATAATCATAACTCATGATCCACAATTATTACACACACTCACACTAGATCCTCAAGTTCTTTTCTTTCATTACCGTAAAACTCATCCATAACTTTACATGATATCAATTCCCAACACCTATGCTCACTCACCCAATAAAAGATTATGAACCACCTGCAGCTTCCAGATCAGTACAACACATGTTCCACAAATCA
Organism: Silene latifolia; assembly: GCF_048544455.1. Taxonomy (NCBI): domain Eukaryota; kingdom Viridiplantae; phylum Streptophyta; class Magnoliopsida; order Caryophyllales; family Caryophyllaceae; genus Silene; species Silene latifolia. The sequence continues at coordinate 28,806,396 of NC_133528.1, forward strand.
CTTGCCATTACTATGTCAACCAATACCTCCTCTAAAAGAACATCACAAGTACTCCAACGACCTCTCGCAACTGTGTCCCATCAACAGAATATTACTATATCACGACAACAACTGAAACATAACCAACTCTCTTTCATAACATACTCTACCCTCACTCCCAAACTGAAACTTGTAAGAAACATCAATAAACAAAACAACCGTCTATCTGTCCACACCGAAACTCACAGGCAACAACAGTAAACAAAACAACAATCTATGTATAACTGATATGCTCATCGAAAACGTACTCATCCCACCTACTCCACCACAACCGATGACGATATCGCAACACCGCCACCAACAGCCGCACCGCAGCGCAAAAATACCTGTATCACAACACGAAGTACCGTCCCCGGATCACCACCCGAGGCACAACAACCACATAACCACTGACTCATATAACTTCCTGGACAAGAAAACTTACTCAAAACCGCTTTAATAGATCACAACGCAACATATCATACGGAATAAACAGATACTAACCTTATGAATATCACCCATACAATTCCACGGAATAAACATATATCATGAATACACATACAAGTATAACTAGCCATGCCAAATCACCCAAACTATCACCTTTGATTATCATTCCATTAAGTTACCGTACCCAACATATATTACAGAACATTCAGACAACAACTTTATAACTATCACACCATACTACTTCTCGCGAGGTCAGGACCTCACACAAATGTTTATACACATCATAGACCCGTAATCACATCCAACTAGTCAATCCTGATCACGTAAGTTACCACTAGACAAAGGTTATCTCTCGCCCGAGCTTAACTCGCATGCCCTTCATAACACATTCTCCCATTCGCATAACCATCACCCCTTGCCAAATATAACCATACAGCTAATACTCAACTACTAGAAACCGCCTCCTAGGACCACGTCTTATACTTCCTCTCAACCGTATATATTAATCCGGCCTATACAAGATCAACCTCTTTAGAATTGCTATATTTCTAATCTACCATCACCCCTAACCACTAGTCACAATACCACAATGCCACCACTGCTCATATAACAAATCTCTTACACTCACCTCTAAATATAATAGTTCATTTCCTATCTTCGGTTAACATTCCAAATAACGACATCAAATCGACCAACAAAATTTACCTCAACGTTTTTCCAAATACTATTCGTAATTGTATCGTCATCTAACTCTCCACCAAAAATCTCATATCGCGTCAATACTTTACCAACTTTTACTCTCCTTAATTTCTCGAAACTCATGGCTAACATGTTGTCCCGAAACCCCCTATATAACCATTAACTCACACCCTCTCATGATGCTATCTCACACTCCATGATTTCTTACTTTCATGTTCCTTAACTCCGGTCGACGTTTTTCTCAGCTTACTTTTATCCTTCTTTTCCCTTTACACTCAACATTACCAATTAATAATTCAACTCTTTATTCCTTCTAACTAACTTCTTAGTGCTTCGGTTACCGTCTCATTGCTCCAAAACTCAAATCCCTTTATTTTATATCAGTACCATCTCACTCTTTCTTACCATGTGTCTTCTCTTATCATGCTATCACTCACACTTATCACCAATCAGTCCACACCATCTCAATCTCTACTTTTTTTCATACCGTTGATTGCCCAAGGAAATCACACATTAGTTTTACCTCTTGATAATACAAATTCCCAAACTCGACCACTGCCTACACATCGCGGCATAACTCGATTTCACTATACACCATTCGTTTCCATATCTCTACAACGAACTTCCATTAATTATAACCTTAACCAACACAATCCTAACCATCTCCCTCCATAAATCCTCACACATCCCATTTGCCACTATTTGCATCCCTCATTTCAATATTTTTATTCTCACGTTCCATAAACTTACATCACTCCTTGCGCATATACACTTACCTTTACACTACTCAAATTCGCAATTATATCACTCACTACATCTCACAAAACTTGCACCATGCCTCATAAGCCTTACCAATATTCCTTTTATTTTCCCACTATCTATCACAACCACATATAACTCATGTCCTCCCCATCAAACTCATACCCACCATAAGGTGCCACTCCTTACATCATAAGACTGGGTAACTTACGCATCAGGACCAACATATACGTAAAACAATGCATAAAGAAGCAAAAGAACACCTTTGAATTAAACATAGTATGCAACGAGGTCAAAAGATAAGCATAGGACCCAAAACAGGGGTCACTAGATCGAGTACAACCTACTCGATCGACTAGGCGAAGGTCAGAAGCACGTATAAGAAATTACCAAGGCTATTCGATCAAGTAAGGGTTACTCGATCAAGTAACAAGGGGTGCACTCGATCGAGTACCCTACGCATTTCTCAGCACTGCCCAATTTTCGTAAAATGGTCATATCTCACTCGTTTCTTGGTCATTTTGGGCGTGTGACCTATCGTTAGAATCGTAAAAGAACAAGATATCACCTCCAATTAGAATCACATCAAAATTATATATATATATATATATATATATATATATATATATATATATATATATATATATATCAAGTTATAACAGTTTAAAGACAACTTCGCTGTAATCGGACAACACAACTACTTGATTCTTTATTCCAAACAACTCAAACAACAACAAAGTAAACAAAAGCGACTCGATACTTGTAAAACCACTACCCCTAACCACATGTTGCTACCTACCAAAAGCCAAACAATAAAATCTATCATACTCATATAACATTCAACTTATCAATCATGTACTACTCGCATGCTTTAACTTTATAACTTTTCGTAAGACAAAAAATACTCATACATTACAAATCCTATTTCCATGTTACTAATACAATAATATTACAAATCCACTTCAACACCTAAACATATTCATAATCACGAAATTCATATTCTCATGCAATTGCCACTTCATCTTTTCCAATCAATTCATCCATTTCAACCACATTCTTCATCTGACAAGTGCATATGATACAACAGTAGACAAGTATATGAACTTATTGTATAACCTTACGCAAACAAAAATTATGTATAATCATATCACATCCCCTAATCACATGTTACTAGAATAGCCACATTATAAATCATCCATCCTGGAACATCATTATTCATCACATATTATCATATATGAACTACTTACCTTTTCCATCACATCATTCATACTTCTCATGTACTTTTCCAACAATTCCAAACAACATTGTAAACCAACTATCATGCAACATGCTTATTCACAACACTTTTTACCACATTTCTCATTCCACCACAATCATTTTCCAACATTTCTATACAACACATCATCTAACATACGCAATAGAACATTAGTAAACACATAGCGATCCCATGACACCCCATAGTGACCGGTTTAAAGTTGTAGAGCGAGTTCACGACTTTAGGATGTCTCCCAAGTCTTTGCATTAGCTCCTAACAACTCCTACCCGGGTTCATTTTATTTTGACTCCCTAAGTTCATTAGGTTCATTAGTTACAGGTTTCAAGATTGTCGCTCTGATACCACTTTGCAACACCCCCATACATCAAGTGCCTTACCAGGACCACCTAATACATGAGAATGCTACCATCTCGGTTACCCAAGGCAATGTATATCAAATTGACCATAAAGAAACATACTTTAAATAAATAAGTTTAACCGATTACATATCCAAAACCCAAAACTGTAAAGTAAAAATACAACTGTTCGCAAAACTGTAAACCAACTGAGTAAAACTGCCTTAAAAAACACAGCGGAAGACTAAAGACTCTGATATGTGATGACTCCATTCCCAGCCAGATCCCGCGCGTATCCATAGTATACCTGCTAGACAACTTCTCACCACCCCCGGATGGATCACCACAGTTTTTAAAACATTTAAACGGGGCCAGTTAATGATTACACAAAAACAATACAACAGATACAATATACAAATCACCTAATCTCCATCACAACTCCACACACCTGACCACACACTAAAGTGTGTAGTCTTGGCAGAATACCCATCACAACAAGTATTCCACACCGCCAGTGGAGGACCGCAGGTGTTCCCACCTAATCCCCGCTCATCTCATCTGAGCGATAAACCCATGTTCATTAATGTGCACATCCCTTATGTGGCGGGTTCCACAAAAGGCGAATCAAGGGCGTGAAGCCACTCCCGCAAGTGACTCCACTCAGTCGAGGACGCACCTCGAGAACCACAGACAGTTATACAATCAATTATACAACAACAACTCCAACACCAAACCAACATGTTATAGATCACAACAACATCAAACAACCATCAACCACAACCATGTAACCTATAACTGAGTAGGAAATCCTACCTGGAAAAGCAATCACCAAGATCGTCACAATCAGCTAAACAAAGTCGATCTTCAATGAAATCACTTCCTATCAAACATACACTAATACAATCACCATCTAATAAACACAATACTCCTAAACCTCCAAATTACCCAATTAGGGTTTCAACCAAAATCAATGAAACAACATAAAAACTATACAAGGATCTTACCCTCGACATGACGAACTCAACGGTGTAAAGAACGTGACGGAAACCTTTAAATATGAATCACGCGTTATTAACAAATCCCGTCAAAAATAACCCGTAAAAGTAACTTACTCGATCGAGTAAGTAACTTACTCGATCTAGTGACCCTTACTCGATCGAGTGTCACACAAACTCGATCGATTACCCATCAGGCAGACTACTATTTCGTAGCCAAACATACTTACTCGACGGAGTAAGCCCCACTCGATAGAGTACCCATAGACATAGAAAATCGTAGTATTACAGTCTTCCCTTCTTAAAAGGAACTTCGTCCCCGAAGTTCAACCCATACTCAAAACAAACATACTAACTCGATCAAGACACAACAACGCAACTAAGAACTCAAAACAAAACCCCAACCTACAAAACCTGAACTCTTAACACCAATTCCACCAACTATGCCTATCTCCACAACATGACAAATACCATCCACAAACGCTGTTAGCTTCGTCTCACTAACACATTATCCATTAGAAACCCACTATCAAGACAATCCACCAAGCAAGATCAACCACCAAACGGAATGTTACATTCATAGCTCTCAGTGGAAAAATCTTTTTCAACGTATTCCCAGTGTGATGGTGTTCTTGACACCAAGGTCTTTTTTGGGCGCCCTCTTGTCTTTTTAACTTTGGGGTCAACAATATAAGGAGGATGCAACATATTCTCAATGTATTCAGAAATTTTTTTCATCGATTGTGCACCACCCTTTATCACTTCATCAACTAGTTTGTGTAACCTATTTTACTCTTCAAGCTCCTTTTCGACAACACCTTCTCACTGTCTTGATATCTAAAGTTTTCCAAAATTGTGAATAGAGTCTAGTAACATAGCCATCTGCACGTAGAAAACAACAATTATCATCACGAATAACAAGTAACAAGTATCATTAACTAATTTTTTGTATATTATTTACAAATACCTGTGTCGAGTAGCTTAATAACCTCGCATGCGCAAGGTAAACCATGTGTCGCCTTCTTAACACAATTATTACATTCTGCCTTTTATATTGCAAGGTCTATAACATTAATCGCGTGGTGGCTAACATTTAAATTCAATCTTTGATAAACATTCAAAGCCACGTCAATATGAAGACGAATAATTCTTGAGTGGCCCAATTCTTTGACTATTTCTCCAATCTGAAGTTTTACAGAATTATTAATTGATTCAAAAACTGTGTCGAAACCACCATTGGATGTTTTTAGCAATCGCTTAAGCGACGCATGCACAACCTCAACTATGCAAACAGCACAATACAAGTTTTAAAAATTGAAAAAAATAATAATAATCCGTATTTAACATAATAATGTATTTACATATTACTTGTTTGTAGTAACATTCCCAAAATGTAGTATCTTGTTAATCCAAGCCGACATGAATCTCTTTTTATATAGGTCAAACCATGTCTCTTTCAAATATTTTTTCAATCCCGGAATAAATCGGTATTTTTCGAAACATATCCTCTCATTTTCCAAATATTCAGCCTCGGTTGCAGAATTTACCAAATTTTTCCATCTCCCTTTTGCGAAGGCTTCACCTATTGAACCCTTTCTTTGTTACTCTCTTTACCCAAGCCTCCACGTCTTTTTCTATGTGACGTCTACATAGCAAGTATCTCGCATTTGGAAAATATTTCTCAATGGCATTTATTAACACTTTTTCTCTATCAGTCACAAATACTATTTTCTCATCTATATTTAATACTTCCCTGATACACTTAAACGCCCAATCATATGCCGTCTCCCTTTCATTTTCCAGGAATCCATAAAATAAAGAGAAATTTTTATTTACTGGTGTAATACCAACAATTTCCAATAGCGGCATCTTATGCTTGTTTGTGTTGTACGTCCAATCAGCAATAAGGACAAAAGGATAATGTTTCAATAGATTTATTGAATCTGGATGAGTGAATAAGACATTAGTTAGCTTAGATGTACCTTTCTTTTTCCCGGGAATCGTTTGATGAAAGTGTAGATACCCATGAGCATCAGCAAGTGTTAGTAATTGTTCCGATGATGTGCGATTCCTCTCACCTTTTTCTTCTCTCTGGTCCATACGTTGTATACTTGTTTTTGCGTAACTTTATAATTCTGGTTACGCAACTCAATCAATAAATTCGCCACTGGAACTTGATTTGCAGTCATTCTCATAATAATTTCTTTGACTTTACGATTTAAAATTTCATCCTTTTTTTTGGTGAACTGTGAATATATTATAATAATGATAATCATTCAAGGATTACATCAACATCACCACCATTACTGACATACAATTACAAACAAAGAGTAATCAGCTAAATTGCAAGTAATTGACATGCCCAAACTGATTGTTGCATAAGCTCAATCTTGTTATGCCTTCGAAACCTTGCTTGTAGCTCCACTTTAAGTTGCTTAATAATGGCCCGAGGAGCTTGAAGTCTTGCCTCCATTCTACAAATAGTACGACCTTTCCAAATATGATAAATCAGACCTACAATGGCTGCAGCAATGATCTGCTTCTGGATGAGGGACTTGCATCTCCATCTCCTAAACCAGTTACTCAAGCCAATCAAGGGGAGCCTGAAATCTAACCAATCCCATAGCAGTGACCAACACAGTCTACTGAAATCACATTTAAACAGCATGTGTTCATGGTCCTCCATATGAGCTTGACAAATTTCACACTTTCCATCATTTTAAATACCAAAAGTACCCAGCCTGTCCTTTGTCAGCAGACGACCTTGCATAGCAAGCCATCCAATATAAGAATGTTTAGGAACAATTGAAGAATTCCAGATAAGAGGGTACCAGGACACCTTAGAGTGCTCATTTTTGTAGCCAAGAATAGCCATCTGCAACTGTGTATCTCCCCTTATTCCTACTCCAATTCCCAGCAGTAAAGCCATATCTAAGTTGCTCTTTGACTTGGCAGATTTTCCTCCATGTCCAACTCGTATTTGTGGTAGGTTTATATTCCATCCAGGCCTGATTCTTAATATAAATATGGTTTACCCACCTGATCCATAAGTGATCAGCCTTATCAGCTATCCACCACACATACTTCCTGATGCGTGTACTTAATATGATGTTTTACACCCTATTTTACACGCATTTCAGAGCTCAAATGTGTAGTTTATTCTACTATTTTCCCTATTTCCGTCTACTTTCGTGTTTTTGTATAAAATTGCAGAAATGTGAAGAATCCAGCGGAAATCGAGCCGAATCCGTCCCTAAGTACTTAGCATTGCATTTGACATGGAGTAAAGACTCGGGAAGCAAACTTGGTGCGCATTTCAAGGCCTAAAAGATGTATTTGCGAGAGTTTTAGAAGCGGATTACCAGCTACAGTAGTCTATAGACTGACCTACATGGTCTATAGACTGTCAGAATGCTTCTCGACATTGCAGCCTTATTCAGATGGCTATATCTCGAGTTCTAGATCTGATAATCGAGTGATTCCAATTGGCGGTGAAAGCTTATCCTTTTAGCTTTCCAACGCCGCATAGAACGCCTGATTTGATCAAGTAACGAAGAAATGGCAGCTGTTTTAAGATTGGTGCGCGCTGCAGGAATTATCAGAAGCTCCTGTACAGCGCATCTTGGTCGATCGACTGGTTCCAGTGGTCGATCGACCACCCCACGAGCTGACGCGCAAATTAAAAGACGAGGAAGCCCATTGTAATTAGGTTTAGGAATAAAGGTTTTACGTGACATTCCTATATAACGTAACCCTTTCCTATTCATCATTCATTAGTTTTAATATACCTAGTTTACAGTTTACAGTTTTCATTCAGTTTTCATTAATTTCAATAAAAGTATTCCTTTTGGCATTCGGATTCTTCTTCCTGTTTTACGGTATTCTTCTGTTTCTTTATCCAAATTCATTGCTTTAGTTCTTCCATAGTTTAGAATTGCTAGTTAGATTTCCCAAAGCCAATTTATCGTTTCATGTTAGTTAATTATTTAGTTAATTCAATTATGAATTCAATTGCTTTATTTGTTAATCTTACTGTTATTATTATCATCATTATGAGTAGCTAAACACCCTTTGCTAAGATGTAGGGGATCTATGGCATAGATGGCGTTAGAATAGGTTACCCTGAATTAGGGCTTGGTCGATCGACTGGCTTAACTAGTCGGTCGACTGAGCCGGTTAGTCGATCGACTGGGGTAGCTGGTCGATCGACTGACTTCGTGTCTGATTAGCACCGTATAATTCGTTAAGTTCAATATTTAACAATGAGACCGAAAGGAGACTTGTTAGATGCTTAGTTTTGACCAACCCGTAGATCGAAAGAGAGGGAAGGGCATTAATTAATGAATTAAGACGGCTAAATTGCTAAGATCGAAAGATAATGTAATTTAGGCTTTAGGAATCACTAATCGGGGCGAGAGCTAGCATTAGTGAGACTTAGGGACTGGTAGTATAGGCCGAAAGGAGCTACCAGTTAACTTGGACCGAGAGGACTTGTTTTACCCATCCTATACGACTGTATTTCGAACTTACCTAGGATTATGTGCCATCGCAGCTATAGTGAACCGACCGTCTTAGCATTTCTTTTATCATTGTTTACATCTTTTGCAACTTTTATTTATTTATTTAGTTTATGTTATTAGTCTTAGAATTAATTCACATCAAAACCCCCCCTCACTGTTACCGATAGACTGAAATATAAAGCAACTATTATCTCCCTACCTCCCTGCGGATCGACCCTTACTACCACTTGCTAGTTGTAGTTTGGTTTTATAAATATTATTTTTGGTGCACACAACGAGAGGCATCAAATTTTGGCGCCGTTGTCGGGGAGGCAGCGCTAGTTTTAGTTGTTATTTATTTTAGTCTTTTTCTTAGTTTAAGGAACTTTATGTTCCTTAAACTTTTCTCATCTTCGTGTTGTAGTTTATTCTTATGCGCAGGTCTCAAAAAGACGAATTATTTCCCCTTGATCTCGAGCTAGAGAGGACCCTGCGAGTTAAGAGAAGGCTATTTCAAGAAGCACAGTCCGAGGAAGAGCCTAGTTCTCGGTCTAGTTTTTATGAGAACGAATTATTTGAAGAAAATCCACCACCATCTCCAGTTTCTTCCACAGATACCGTTACTTCTCCAGATTTTCTAGAGATGGCTGAAGAAGCGAGTATAGTTAGTCACTCCGAGCCGAAAGCTGGGAATCTCTATAAGGGATTCGCCTTGCCGACCGGGACGGAAAGAAAATTCGAACTGAAACCGTCTTATATCAACTTGGTTGAGAGAAACCAATTTTGGGGGAGCTGCAAATGAAGATGCAGCTAAACATATGGAGACATTCATTGACTACTGTTGTTCCATACCCTCACCAGCAGGTGTGACCCAGGACCAAGTGAAAGAGACGATGTTCATATTCTCACTCTGTGACGCTGCTAGGGAGTGGTACCGAGATCTGGATCGAGCTGCTAATGGGATCACTGATTGGAACTCGCTGGCTCTGGCATTCTACAAAAGATATTTCTCTGCATCAAAGACCAATGCGATTAGAGCTCAGATCACGAGTTTTAAGCAAGGACCTAATGAAGATTTTCATGAAGCTTGGGTCCGTTTCAAGAGGCTGGTGCGAACTATTCCACACCATGGTTTCGAGCAATGGAGCCTGTGCAATCAATTTTATAATGGGCTTTATGACGATCAGAGGGCTATCCTGGATGCTGCAGCTAATGGCAGATTTCAGGAGAATGTTGGAGAAACTAAGGGGTGGAAAATTATTGACGATATGGCCACCCATAAAGCTGAGCATGGAAACTCTAGGGGAAATCAAAGGAGAGCCGCTGAATCTCACTACTACAAATCCAGGCAACTACAACGCCCCTTTAACAACGATTATTCACGAAAATCACAATAGACGTTGTAGAATGTATGGCGCGAATTTTACTAAAATGAATTACAACGGGTATGGTTATAAAAACCGTTGTTATAAGTTTTAACAACGGGTTACACATGCACAACCGTTGTTAATAATTTGGCGCAAAATTGACGCAAAGTTAGTGAAAAGTAATCACAACGGTTGCTTTTGGAACCCGTTGTTAAAACTTATTTGACAACGGTTCTTGATTTACAACCGTTGTTAAAACTTATTTGACAACGGTTGTTCTTTAATAACCGTTGTCAATACCTTCCATACTATAAACCACACAAACACAAGTCTGCTACAGCCACAAAACACAAACCTTAATACACAAACACAAACCCAGCAGACAAACACAAACACAAACACAAAACACACTTTCTCATCGTCTCTTTCTCTCTTTCTCATCGTCTCTTTATCTTCTCGCCGTCCTTTGTTGATTTCATCGTCTAATTATCGGTAAATCTCGCCGTCCTTTGTTGGTTTCATCGTCTTTCATCGTCATTATTTTCTTTTTCTAATTATTTCATTTGCATGTGTATGTGTTAGTTTTTTTCGACCATTATGTTATTTCTTTAAGTATTATTCGCTTAATTAGCTAGTAAAACAAATTAAATAAACTAAAACAAAGAAGAAGCAAGATGATAGAGAGGAATGCATGATAAACATAATTAATATATATATATAATAAATACATAAATTAAAAAAAAAAATTACATTAATATCATAGAGGGTCTTATTCTCCTCTATGATATCCGTCCTCTCCTCCTTGGCTATTTGGAGGTTCCGTTCAGCAGTTGCTATATCGTCATATAGCTGCAACTGCTGCTGCTCCGTCAAGCCATCTTCTTTGGCGTCCTTCAGAATGGATCGAGCATCCGCAAGGTAGCTCCTGAAACTTTCCTCAATGTGGAGCAACTGGCGGATGAAACTGTTGTTGTTCTCGATCATAGTAAGAGTCTTAAGGATGATATCATTCATTTTGTTGGAGTTTGGAGTTTGTTTTGAAAGATTAAGTAGGGTTAATTTATTTGGAGTTTGTTTTAGCAGTTAGGGTTTGGAGATGTATATAGTGAGATAATGGAATGTTAGCTGAGATAATGCATGTATTTATACTAAGCAATGTGTGGGTTGAGTTGTTTTTTAATTAATATATATGTTAGGAAGTTGTGCCATAATCATCATCATATCTCTCAATGCTGCTTCAAATCTTATTACTAACCCTTCTCATTCCATATTGTCCGTTCATATGCACAGTGATGGCAGTAATAATGCATGCATCAGAATTATAACGGGCCGTAATTATGCATGCATCTAGTAATATGTAATTTAATTTTTTTTTTATTTTTTAAGAACAAACAACAACGGTTATTTATTAAAAAACCGTTGTCTTTAGTTATAACAACGGTTTTGTATATTACAACCGTTGTTATAACTTTCCCCCCAAAATTGAGTCACACTTTCCACAACGGGTTTTTATACTTAAAACCGTTGTTAATAGTTTGAACAACGGGTTCCTTAAGAAAACCAACCGTTGTTAAAACCTTTTACAACGGACGCTTTAACAACGTCCGCTTTTTTATATAACGGTTTTTAACCGTTGTTATAGCCTGTATTTGTAGTAGTGTCTCCTTCTGTAGCTGCATTAGAAGCTCTTACGGCAAGATTTGATAAGTATGAGCTAGGAGGAGGATCTCAAAAGGGAGGTATTTACCAAGTGAACGCTGTTTCAGACGGTCCTTTTTCATGCAAGAGGTGTGGAGGAGAAGGACATGTTGCAGATTTCTGTATCAGTCCCAACGAGGTTTGTGCTGCTTTTCAACATTACAGGCAGACCAACACCTACTTTGATCCTTCTAATGTGCATCCAAATTTGAGGTGGAGTAGCCAGAATGTCCAAAATCTGACTCCACCTCCGCAGCAGCAGAATTATGTGCCCCTCATAAGCAGCAGTAGCCATACCAAAAGCCTCCGTGTGTCCCTCAGCAGCAACATCAGCTCAAAGGTTCCGATTTTACTGAGTTGAAAAATTTGTTGCTAAAGGAGTCTCAAGCTAGAGAGGCCGGGATGAAAATGTTGGAGTCTCAGATCGCTCAATTGGCTAGCAAGAGTGCAACTCGAGCTCCGGGGCAATTACCGTCGCAGCCGGATCAGAAAGAGACCTTGAATGTGATTAAATTGAGGAGCGGGGCTACTCTTGATGGACCCGAGAAAGCTGCTGAAAAAGGGAAGAAGAAAAAGGGCGAGAAAAAGACGATCAGCAGTGATCACGGTCGATCGACCGCATCACCCAGTCGATCGACCACCCCTAATTCTTGACGACTGTCATCGACCTTTTCGATCATTTCGAAAAAAAGGAAGCCAGTCGATCGACCGACCCCACTGGTCGATCGACTGATGACGCTGCTGATGTCGAACCGTTTCGCCCTCCAATGCCAGATAATTTGAGGGACTTCTTGTTTCGGGGTACGACGGCTCCGAAATTATCGAGGCAAGATCCAGAAGTTGATGGGTCAGTTCCGGTTCCAAAGTATGACCCTACGACGGTTAATGGTTCGTTCCTGAGACGGTCTGAAGAAGGTTCGAGTTACAACAAGGACAAAGTAGTGGATTTTCAGCCTAAGTCCACTGATGCCGGTATGAGAGACCTAGAGGAAAGGGCAAAGCTACTTCTAACAGCCCCTTATCCGGAGAGACTGGTGCCAACCAAAGATGAGGTAACATTCGATAAATTCAAAGATTTAGTGCGTAGTCTTAATGTGCAAATACCTTTCTTAGAGCTAGTTAATCAAGTACCTACATATATGAAGTTCATGAGACAGTTGCTAGCTAAGAAAAGGTCTTTGAATGCTGTCGAGTCTGTGCAATTAACTGAGGAGTCTAGTTCATACTTAAATCACACTGCTGCTCGTAAACTGTCTGACCCAGGTAGTTTCTCTGCCCCCTTTAATATTGGTACCTTCTCAATTGAGAAGGCATTATGTGATTTAGGGGCTAGTGTCAGTGTTATGCCTTTGAGTCTGGCTAAGAAGTTGGGATTAACTAGATTTGCTAATACTGATATGACTGTGCAAATGGCTGACCGGTCTGAGATGCGGCCGATAGGTGTTTTAGAGAATGTGCCAGTGCAAATTGGGAAGTTCTTTTTCCCCGTTGACGTTGTTGTTTTGGACATTCCCGAAGATGTCAACACCCCAATTATTTTGGGAAGACCATTTCTGCACACTGCTGGTGAAGTAATTGATGTGGGGGAAAGAACTTTGACCTTTAAGGTAGGGAAACACTCTATTATGTTTGCCCAATCCCCTAGGAAGAAAGATCCGATGTGGCCAGTTACTTGTAATGTGATTTCTGAAAAGAAATCTTATTTTGTGCTTTCTGATATGCCCACTTTAGTACCTGTGCCTATTCCTGTTGTGACACCTCCGCCCCAGATTGGGAGCAAATTGGAGGACAATTCTTCTGTTTTGGATATTGCAGGAAATGGTTTGGGGAAGGAAGAGCCGTTCATTGCTCCAGCTGTGAAGGAGCCAATCGTTTAAAGAGGCGGTCTAGGATGTCTTAGCTATGGCACAGACGAGGAGCCAGATGAGAAGCCTCAGAAGGCGTCAGTCCGAGTTACGGTTTCATAATTGGAGATTGAAACTGAAAAGGATGTCCAAGTGTGGGAAGATGCTTCTGATGTTGACCCATTGGACAATGTGGTGGATTGGAGTGCTAAGAGGTTGAGCACCGCGGAGGGTACTTCATGTAGCCGGAAGCCATGGTCGGAGATTTTCCGCACTCTTCGCGGATGAAAACTATTTATTTCACAAGTTTTAGACATTTTATTGCTTTTGTTAGACTATTTATTGCTTTGGTTTGCGCGAGACTTCGCTTTAATAAGTTTGCTTAGGATTTAAAGACCTTAGACTGTTACTTTGGGTTTTGCGCAATTTTGGGGCCGTTATTATGTGTATTTGCAGGTTCATAGACCATATTAGCTCAATTTATTGAGCTAATTCGAAGAAATCAGAAACTTACAGCAGGTATCTTAGTCGATCGACTGGCCATCTTGGTCGATCGACTGAGCCGCGACACCAGGAGCTTCTGACCACTGTCAGCCTGGTCGATCGACTGGCCTGTATGGTCGATCGACCGTGCCCCGCTGCTGTACCTGCTCACGACCATTCCCCTGCTGTGTTTGATCGATTTGCGGAGTTGAGGGAGTCTTCCCTCCACTTTATTCTCCGATTCATTTCTGTTTTCTTCCGTTTCCTTATTTTGCACATAATTTTGCGTTTCGTAAATTGCTTTCTCGGAATTACGCGCGGTACTTTTGTTTCTTTTCAGGTACTTATGGTAGCACTGCTGGCTACTAAAACCTCCTAGCTCACGCTGGTTTGGGGAGGTTTCCTTTTGCTGCGCTTAAAGTCTTGTGAGTTTCCGAGTCCCTTTCATGTTTTATTTAGTTACTATTTATCGCAAATTCCCGTTTCCCTTTTATTTCATTACATGATTTTGCACAATGGGGACATTGTGTGATTTGGTTTGGGGAAGGGTTTTGCATTGCATTCTGTAGACACCTCGTTTCTGCACCTCCCGCAAACCACCCGGTGATGATTGGGCCGCATGTTTGATTCGCGGAACGACTTGTGACAGTTCGTAAGATTATCGTCAAGTGATTGCTCAAATATTAATGTCGACCTCTTAGTTGTCATCTACGTCCTGATACGGTCGTTTTGGCAGTAATTAGAGTACATTCGGAGTCCGGGTCAAAAACCGTCTCCATTTTCTGATAACTGTTAAATCCCGAGTCAGAATGTTCTGGAATGTTCCGGATATTTCTATTCCATATTTTACAAATTTTATCTTTTGGCAAATAATATCCCGTAATATTCATATTAAATATTAAGGAAGATCGAATTATTTCCGTCCTACCATAACTCAAACGCGGAAATCTTTCTTGACGGGAGGAAACCTCCGGGAATAGACGCAAGCAGTGTTGCGCCTCTTCCAAGAGACGCAGTGGCTGCTGCGCCTCTTCCCAGGCCCTTCTCTGCATGTTCCACGTATCTTTTTCATATCTTTCCGAGATTCACTTCCAAAGAGTCTCCGAAACCCTAATTCAGTCACGTGATTAGTATAAATAGGAGCCTTCGCTCCTCATATTTCTCACGCGAGTGTCCGCCCTTCTCTTCTCCCTTTGCATTCTAGACTTTGTTCTTACTAATTGGCGCCTACGTGCTTGAACATTCGACCACGTAAGCTCGGATCCTTCCGGGTACCAGCCTCTCCGTTGCATGACCGACCAATTTGACCAACTACACCAATAATCAATCTAATTAATCAATCAACTTAATCGTTTTCCTCTTACGAGGGCACTTTCTTTGCATTCGCGTCGAGCATCACTAATCGATATCTTAGTTCTTCTCGTTTCGTCAACATGTAAGTCTGAGGGTGTATAAATCCTTATTTATTTATTGTACTTTTATTTATTGTATCATCATTGTAAGATTTATGTCGAAAATACCATTAAAACCGATTTCTAAAACCGTCTTTAAAAATCTCTTTTACGGATTTCCGGTGAAGAGAGGACGTTGAGAAAGGACGCAGAATCGCTGCGCCTCTTGAAGGAGCGCAGTTCCTGCTGCGCCTCTTCGTGAGGCTGCCGCAGTTCCTGCTTCCTTTCTTCTTCCTCGTCCTCTGTAATTCGTCTTGTTTTATTTTATTTCGATTGTTTGTTCTTTAATTCGTTCACATAATAGCATGATAAATTCATATGTATATTGTTCATCATTCATTAACATGTATAATTCATCTTTTCATTCGACTTAAATCCCTTATAATCCAATATTCGCGGGTTTTCGTCATTAAATTCAATTCCGGGTTGTAGAGATTCAATTTGTTCATATTGGGTTTCTGGAATTCGTCTTTGATATAGTTTTCACCTGTTTATTCACATGCTCATCATTAATTTGTTGCTAATTCATCATGTTTAGACTAGTTAATTGATTTCAATAGAGGACTCATTAATATTATTCACTTATGTAATTATTCCATCTCGTAATAATTCGTTTAATTCCGTCTCATCCATGTTTCTTGTTTTATGACCCATTCATATGTTAAATAACATGTTAATCACTTTCATCCGAGTAAATATTATCAATCAATCATTAAATTTACCAATCGACATTAATGGCTTGCAATTACGGCTTCACAGCCAGAACTGAGCCAAGGAACAGACGCAGCGTCTGCTGCGCCTCTTCCAAAGGACGCATTCGCTGCGCTGTTCTCGGTGAGTTAAATCCCGAAATCCGTTTCGCCTTGACTTAGTTTAATTAGCTTACATTATTAACTAACTAATATCCGTAATATCGCTAATTTCTGTTCGTTTATTTCATTAATTTTATTCTTTTATTCTTTTATTTCTTTTTCTCAAATTATCCGTTTTAAAGGTATTTTCGACATAAATCGCCTATTCCAATGTAATTATTGTAATTTTTATTATTGTAATTTTCTATCATTGTAATATTTATTGCTTTGTATTGCTTGTATGTTTTCACATGTAAATGAGCATTAAATTCCAACTTTGACATTAATTGTATGCTAATTATTTGTCAACCGACTTAGTCTAATCTTCGCATGTTAGGATTAATCTGTGGATGTTGCATTGCATGCATACAATCGACGATATATCAAGTACGAATAACTTCCCTAATCATTAGTAGAGGCCGCTATCGAGGCGGGCGGGATTAGGTGTTCGATCAAAAGAGCTTCCTAATACGTACCCTCACCCCTTACTCCAGATCTCCGTGAGCACCCGTGTTCATTGGCATCCACGAGAGTCATTCTAGACATAGAATGCTAAGGGTAACGATTGCTTAGTGTTCATGTCACTACTTTATGTCTTGACATGACATGAGGTATTCGAACAGTTCCAATTTCCCATAAAAATTGGTGGCGACTCCATACAAAATGCAAACGCTTGTTTCGTTTCTCACCAAGCGCCCCCGTGGGCGGCCCGCTGTCCACAGTTTGGCAACTCCGCTGGGGAATATACACTTACGTGTAGCTAAGGGTGAAACTTGAACAAGGTTAGGGAATAGTTTGTACAAGACAATTGTCGGTTTTCATAACTCGGTCTTCCTAGACCGTTTAATTCGGCCTTCCTAGGCCCAACCCAACCCATTCGACCAATCGTCCCGTCTAAACGGTCCTAATTCTTATTTGGGCCTAAGGATGGATAGCGATTGACGTCATCCGTACCATGATGCTTACTCTTGTTTGTATCAAGGGCCTTCACTACTTGAGGAAATGGACTAGGAATCGGCCTTACTCTTGTTTGGCACGAGCCTCTCCACAGACTTCGGGTTTGATGGTTCGGTATGGCAACCCACCCTTTAAACCAAAACCCTTCTAAATGCACTCAGCATCCCGTTATAATGCCTGTATAAATATGTAAAACCCTACGTGATCACCACTTCTAAACAAAACCATGACGAATTTTCAAAAATCAAAATCCTTTTTTCAAACAAGAATTTCGAAAATAGGGCCTTCAATTAGCGCAAAATCCAGTCGAAACTCTGTCCGTTTGTCGTGTCAAAATTCGGGCCACAAGCCCATTTCAAAACCTCACTTCGAGTCCACTCCTACAACTACACTACAGTTGACTAGGACACACATTTTTAAAGACCTTGTCTTTCTTCGAAACTCACTCAACACAAGTGGCACACACCCACTTCAAGAGTCAAAACTTTTCCTCTTTTAGCAAGTGTGATAGAATGGTCGATCGTGTTTTGATTCGTCGCCGATCTCTTATCCAGTTTCCAAGATGCCCGGATCAAGTGATGAAACAAATCTCCAGCAAATTCAAGATAGTAATGATCGAATCCTAGCCGCGCTAGCCCAAATGCAAATCACTCAAGAACAAACCTATGACCGCCTTGAACTTATCGAAGGCCGTATCTTTGATGTAGAGGGAAAGTTGCCTCCCCCTAAAGGTGAAGTACTACGTTTTTCCGATGACGAGTCTAAAGATGAGAATCCTATCATAGGGACGACTGCAGCTGAGAAAAGACTCCAATACCTAGAGGAGCAATTGATGTACCTTAAGGGGGATGACATTTATAGGGAAAACAATCGCAAGTATGAAGCCGTCAACTCCAAATTGCCAACTAACTTTAGCATGACGGATATCCCTAAGTTCAAGGGACACGAGAACCCTTTGAACCACAGCCGTGCCTTCAAGGATTACATGTCTATCAAAGGCATCAAACCCGAGATGTTCTTAAGGATCTTTCCTTCATCTCTTGACACCATCCCGAAGCAATGGTTCTACACTTTAGATCACAAGAAGGTCGCTACTTGGGAAGACGCCGCAATCGAATTCTCTAAACAATATGCGGATAACGCCGAGATCCAAGTCAACATGCGTACTCTAGAGGTTCTTACCCAAAATGACAAAGAAGGATTCACCGACTTCCTAAGTAGGTGGAGGAAGACTAGTACTCAACTAGTTGAACGCCCGGATGAGGCTACTCTTGTGGAAAGGTTTGTGGATAATCTCAAGCCCATATATGCCAATCATTTGAGATACCAAAACATCAAAAGCTTCAAGGATTTAACCGTATTAGGGACACGAATTGAAGATGACATCCGTAAAGGACTCTTGTCCAAAACGGTAGGTCGAGGATATCAAGGGTCCACGAGTCGTTCATACGGCTCTACTAGCAAGACCGATGAGGTTAACCTTCTCGAGCCATCCAAGAAAACTAGCCCACCAAGGAAGTTCACAAACCTTGGGGATACTTACTCCAACGCTCTAAAAAGGCTAATGAAGCAAGGTAAACTCCAACCCATTGGACCTACTCCCGAACCCGAAAGGAAGTCCAAGTTCTGGGATGAAAATTCCTACTGTGAATACCATAGGGGCAAAGGACACGACACAGAAAAATGCTACAAGTTGAAACACGTGCTTCAAGATATGATTGAAGATGGTCGACTCCCAATACCACCAGAAGGTAAGCCCAACAACACTCAGAATCCTCTTGGAGTTCTAGTGATTACAAGTGATGAATCTACCTTAGATTGCTCACACCTCATTTCTCCCATCGAAAATGAAATCCATGCAATCGAGAATGAAGGGAACTATTCCACCATTTCTCCAACCATCCCCATGAACCTATTGTTTGGAGAAGACCGATTCATTAGGGCCGCGCAGGATGAGATCATTACTATGATACTTCAGGACGATCGCTTCAACCCTACCGCGTTGATCACAGAAACCGACACAAAGCAGCAGAAAGGATGGAGAAAATCAATCAAATGGACCAACAACCAAGGAAGACTCTTCAAGTTCACTACTGGAGAAGGAGAGATGTTCAAAGGAGAACCAGAAGACGATGAGTTCGAGTCGGAGTCGGAGTCAGAGTCGGAGTCTAGAGAAGTCATTAGAGAGTCTACTCCTGTTGTCATCCCCACTCCTTTCGTTTCTCCTAGCTTAGCCTCGAGTAGTCGCAGTAGTTTGGGAAATGCCCCAACCCTTTGTCCCTTTGCCGCCATCGACCATGGATCAGTTGGCTTCTTTGTTTCAACTTTACTCAAATCTTAATATGAATAAATCAGGTTCTGCTTACTCTCTGTGTTCTTTCGAGTGCAATTCTGTTTATGATGATACTGAGGATGCCAAGACCCAGACTTAACCGAAATACCTCCCTACGTAGCCAAAGAAATACTGCAGGAAGGGGAAGGGGGACCAGTAATAGAGGACACCGAACCCATCAACGTAGGAACCGAACTAGAACCCCAAGAACTTAGGATAGGGACTACCTTGAGCTCTACCGAAAGGGCCGATTTCATAGACCTCCTAAATGAATTCAAAGACGTTTTCGCTTGGTCCTACAAAGACATGCCAGGGATCGACAGGGATATTGCCGAACATAGGATTCCGATTAAGCCAGGTTTCAAACCTGTGAAACAGAAGCTTCGACGAATGAGAACAGAGTGGGCTCTAAAGATTAAGGAAGAAGTTGACAAGCAATTCAAAGCCGGGTTCATCAAAGTTTCCGAGTATTCTGACTGGGTAGCCAACATAGTACCCGTACCCAAAAAGGATGGGAGAATCCGTGTTTGTGTTGACTTTAGGGATTTGAACAAAGCAAGTCCAAAAGATGACTTTCCTCTACCTCACATTGACATATTAGTGGACAATACTGCAGACCACGCATTACTATCCTTCATGGATGGATATGCGGGTTATAACCAAATCAAGATGGCCATGGAAGATATACATAAGACCGCATTTGTCACCCAATGGGGAACCTACTGCTATACAGTAATGCCGTTCGGATTGATCAACGCCGGAGCTACATACCAACGCACCGCAACTACACTCTTACATGACATGATGCACAAAGAAGTTGAGGTATACGTAGATGACATGATCGTCAAATCCAAAGAAAGAGAGGGACATATTGCGAACCTTCGCAAGTTCTTCGCAAGGCTACGAAAGTACAACATGCGGCTCAACCCTCAGAAATGCACATTTGGGGTGACATCTGGCAAACTCCTGGGATACGTGGTTAGTCAAAGAGGAATAGAAATAGATCCTTCTAAAATCAAAGCTCTGATCGAAATGCCACAACCCCAAACAGAAAAAGAAGTCAGAGGGTTCCTGGGAAAAGTACAATACATAAGTCGATTCATATCGAAACTTACGATGATTTGCGAGCCTATCTTCAAGAAACTCAAGAAAACAGACCACACCATGTGGGATGATGATTGCCAAAAGGCGTTTGACCGAATCAAGGAGATATTGGCTAAACCACCAGTGCTCATGCCGCCACAACGAGATCAACCTCTTGGTTTATATCTCACAAGAATGGAAAGCAGTCATGGGTGCTATCTTTGGCTCAAATCTGTAGGAAGTGAAGAAAGAGCTATTTACTATCTAAGTAAGAAGTTCTTGGAATATGAGTGCAAATACTCACAACTCGAAAAGACCTGCCTCGCTCTTGTGTGGGCAACGAAGAAGCTACGTCATTACATGCTTAGCTACTCCATCAAGATATACTCCAAAATGGATCCAGTCAAATACCTCTTCGAAAAACCCGTCCTCAACGGACGTCTGGCAAGATGGACTCGATGCTCTCGAGAATTCGACCTCAAATATGTGCCACTGAAAGTCATAAAAGGTCGCGCCGTCGCCGAATTCTTCGCAGAAAATCCTATCAACGACGCACAAACCATAGATACTTGGTCATTTCCCGACGAGGATAGACTTCAAACAGATGTAGACTCCTGGGATCTATACTTTGACGGAGCATCCAACTTAAGAGGA
Organism: Silene latifolia; assembly: GCF_048544455.1. Taxonomy (NCBI): domain Eukaryota; kingdom Viridiplantae; phylum Streptophyta; class Magnoliopsida; order Caryophyllales; family Caryophyllaceae; genus Silene; species Silene latifolia. Next base: position 28,828,144 of record NC_133528.1, read on the forward strand.
TTCGGAATAGGAGTGTTGCTCATTTCTCCTGAAGGTGAGCATACACCGATTGCTGTCAAACTCGACTTCGAGGTGACGAACAACGCTGCAGAGTATGAAGCTTGTCTCATCGGACTACAAGCAGCAGTAAGCTTAGGAATCAAAAACCTCCGAGTACATGGGGATTCATCACTGATCATCAACCAAGTTACAGGATCTTGGAAAATCCGAAGTGAAAGCCTTGCACCTTATCAGGCTAGGATAGACCAAGTGGCTCAATTCTTTGATCACGTAACCTACTTACACCTACCTCGAGAGGAAAATCAATTTGCAGACACTCTTGCGAAACTTGCATCTTTGATAAATATGCCAGATCACATGGTGGAAATGCCTTTGTGCATTGAACGACGGTCAGAACCGGCTTATGTCCACCAAATCACCGATGAAGAATAAATCGCACAGGAACCCTGGTTCCAAGCAATCTTGAATTTTAAGCTCAATGGTACCTATCCACCAGATATGGACAAGAGGGGACAACGTGATATACGCCTATTAGCTTCCCAATACATTCTGATGCAAGGAGAATTATACAAAAGAACACCTCTTGGTGTAGTCCTACGTTGCCTTGATCATTCACAGGCACGAAAGGTGATGGAAGAAGTCCATGATGGAGAATGCGGTCCTCACATGAGTGGGCCTATGATGGCAAAGAAAATCACACGTTTGGGATATTACTGGACCACAATGGAATCCGATTGTATCAAATACGTAAGACATTGCCATAATTGTCAAATTTTCGGGAATGTGCAACATGTCCCTCCTTCATTACTCTATACGATGACATCTCCTTGGCCATTTTCTGCATGGGGAATTGACATAATCGGAAAGATAACCCCAGCCGGAACAGGAGGTCACTGTTTCATTCTAGTAGCAATTGACTACTTCACCAAATGGGTAGAAGCGGCTTCCTACACTGGTCTTACGGCTAAGAATGTGGCAAAATTCATACAAAACAACATCATCTGTCGATATGGTTGCCCACATGAGATCATTAGTGATAATGGGTCACACTTCCAAGCTGAAACCGAGCAATTGCTAGCCAAATATAAGATTAAGCATCACCACTCTTCGCCCTATAGACCACAGACTAACGGTGCGGTAGAGGCGGCGAATAAGAATGTTGTCACAATTCTCAAGAAAATGACTGATAACTACAGAGATTGGCCAAGCAAAATACCCTTTGCCTTATGGGGGTATCGTACATCTGTCAGGACGCCCACTGGGGCTACTCCTTTCTATTTGACCTACGGCATGAAAGCCGTACAACCAGTCGAGCTAGAAATACCATCCTTGCGTATTCTACTCGAAAGCCAAATCCCTGAAGCCGATTGGAAGAAGGATAGATATGAATAACTCATCCTCCTGGATGAACGTAGGCTACGCGCCTTGCATAATGTCCAAACATATCAAGCACGTATCAAACGAGTTTTCAACAAAAGGGTTAGGCCAAGAAACATCAAAGAAGGAGACTTAGTACTCAAATCGGTTAGAGCTCTTTTACCTGTCGACCCAAGGGGAAAATTCAAACCTAATTGGGCCGGACCATTTCTAGTCAAATCCATACTCCCGGGGGGTGCGGTTAGGATCACAGACCTAGATGGGAATGAGATTTCCAACCCCACAAACCTTGACCAATTGAAGCGATACTATGCCTAGAATAGGACCGAACACGCGCCTCGCGTAAACCCATGTGTCGCTCTTGTGACACTAAATAAACGGCCCCTGGCCAAACTGAAATAAGCTAAGTGTCACTATGCTCTTGCATTTTGACAAATTTGTCGTCCTCATATCATCAAATAAACTAAATCCGCACCTTGAGAACAAGCAAAAGCTCGTGCTTATTTTCTATGTTCATTACAAGCTCTTGCTTCGAACAATTATTCTTTTACATTTACTTGAACTACGCGCAAGGGTTTGATTTCGCTTTTTTTTAAAAGTGAATACGTAGGCAATCCTTCACAGGATTCAACCCATTATATCTAAAATGTAAATAGAAGGACATTTGCATTGCATTTGAAATTCGACAAGAATAATAAAAGAAAATCTCAACGGTTTCATAACCATTTAACCTTTTTTATTCCTTTCGTTTTCTAATAATAATAGTACGTTACATAATAAAAGAATAGGCTAGGATTCTAAAAATCCCTCCTTTTTATTACAACAACAATAATAATAATAATCAAATAATAAATAAAGACTTGGGCTATTCTTCCATCTTCCCTTTGCCCTTGTCATTCTTGACATACTTCTTGTCACGACCTCGAGCTGGGCGCTCTTGCACCACTTCAGACCTAATCACCAACGGTCTTTCTCGAGGCCTGACTCTTCCACTCTTGCCAACCACCATCTCTGCAGCAGGAGTAGTCTTTGATTTCTTTGAAGGACGAATGACCTGAAGCCCGGCTTCTTCTTCTCCCTCTGTCAGATGCTTCTCCTTCTCTTTCTCTCCCTCGCGCACCTTGTAATCAACGGGTTCGCGTTTCCTCAGTCTCTCGCGCTCTTCCGGAGTTGCAGCCTTCCTCCACCTCAGATAGGAATCCGACACCCATAAAGCATTAGCGGAGAAGTTCAAGAACCACATGTTTCTTTGGGCCCATTTAATAGCCCACTCTCTTCGGCTCTCGGTAGTAAGCGCCAAGGCAGTCTGCGGGACGGTGTCAAGCCTCGGGATCGTCTGCTTCAGCCCAACTTGCCTCGTCAATCTTTCCGGAAAGATGCATACCATGAACTCCAATCCCGGAATGCGCACGGACCTAGTAGGATCCAAAGAAGACACTCCAGTAACAGACTTGAGATGCCACCACGGTACGATCCACCTAATCAACGGGCCATCATCACTTTTCAGCTTGTTCTTCCAATAATCGCAGACCCGGGTGAAGTCCACCATGTACAATCGCGTCCTCATCGCAATCATACGGGAATGATAGGAAAGTGCATGAACTGGGGGCTCGATCAATCGGAGCCGTTCCATAAGCCAAACCTACCAAAAGCAGGTATTAGACACCAAAAAGAAAAAAAAGAAAAAAAAAACAAAAAAAAAAAAAACGAACGAAAAAAAAAAGAAAAGAAAAAAAAAAGAAAAAGAAAGATGTCTTTTACCAGCAAAATGACGGGACTCCCCAAAAACGGCAGATCGCGGTTGGATTTCCTATTATCCAAGCCCAAGATGATCTCCCCTAAGCATAAGCAAGCTGGGCTCCTGCCTGCGCAGCTCCATTTGCTCGATAAGGCACAAAAGCCGAGGATCACCTCTCAAGTCTTCATCAACATGCCCCTGGAAGACGTACACATGCAACAAACAAAAGCCAAATGCTCTTCTCTTAGCAACATGAGAGACAGTAGGGTCAACCCTGTTGATGAATTGATCAATAAAGTCCAACATTCTCACGCCTTTCGGGGTAACTAGACGATCCACCTCAAGTCGGGTCAGTCCAAGCAAGTCTCTGAATTTGCTCTTATACCCTTGGGAAGTGGAAGGAATGGCAGGTAAATGTTCGGGGTCCCACCCACCAATAGCAGCTATTTCTTCAGGAAATGGGCAAATATCACCTCCTGGGAACGCGAAAACATGATAATTCGGGTCCCAACAGTCAAGGCAAGCATCCAAGAATGGTTTTACAATCTTAATGAGTTTCAAACTCAATAAAGACCCAAGGTTATAAGCACCCATGTCATGCTTCTCCATATTCGAAAATTCATTGGTCCATTCCTTCAAACGGATCTCCAAAGTATTCATGATGATAATTTTCTCTTGAAAATTTATTTTGGGAATTTTATGTGAATAGACGAAGAAAAGACGGAAGATTTATGTGAATTAAAACTCCATCGACGCTTCTATTTATACTAATTGTTGTTTCCAAAAATCCTTTAACGGACCGGCTTGGGAACAGCAAAGACTGCTGCGCCTTTTTAAAGGGACATGACTCATCGCGCCTCTTTCCCCGATCTCACTTCTGTGATTTCCGTGTTGGATCTTTCCTAATTCTATAACGCATGATTTCCTATTCCTGCGAGGTTTTATTTTGGTAAATACGAGAAGATTACCATGTTTCAAGTTTCCTAAATTCGCGGGCACGCATTTCGAGGCGACGTCGAAACCTTCGCCATTTCGTCACACTTAATTGTCTTGTTTTAAAAATAATTTCCTTTTAATTTTCTTTTGTTTTTCATTTCAACATTTCTACACTTATAGATTTCTCTTTTTTTCTTTTTTTAGGGGGTAACCCTCCCTACCGTCCGGTCATTTCCGGCAAAATTTTTGCATTTTTGCATTTTCATGTTCTTTTGAGTCTTCTTTTGCGCTAATTAAGGCCACATGTGTATAAAATGTATGTTTTGCGTGATTTCCATGTAAATTTCGGCAGCATGACGGCGTAAACCGTTATCTACCAAACCTGTTCAAAAACTAACCTGCAGGTATAAGCAACACAACCCAGCAGCAAAGGCACTCAGGCCGACGTATATACATCAAACAGAGCAAATGTACGACAAACTGGGGGCTTGCGCCCCAAACAAAGTCCAAAAATGTTCAAAATCAGATGTCCAAATGTACAAGTCTACAAAACTACACAAAACTACTGCTGGGCACCCTCCAACTCAGCAACCCTCACCGTAAGAGCGGCAATCTCGGCATCCCGAAACTCGAGCTACCTCAACAAGCGAGCTGTCTCCTCCCGAGACTGGGTCAACTCTCGCTCCAGCTCGCGGCCACCCTGTAAACAGCAATAAATTGGCTCATGTCAATCAGTTCAATCGAAAATCGAAAATCAAAAATCAAAATAAATCAAATGAGGTTCATACCTGACGACCTCGACCACCGACGAGTGCCTCGATGGCGGTAGCTCGTAGCCGGTTGGCCACCCTCCATAGTGCCACGAACCGGGACGGCGCGACCTGCATTTCAAAAGAAATTTTCAGCAAATTGAACAAGTTCAATCAAATGTGTTCTTACACGAAAGTCATATAAGCTAGAGGCTCACCCTCCGAATCAGATGCTGCCAGTCGTCTAGGCCAGCATCCGTCACCGCTACGTCAAAGTCACGCAGCTCGGAGATCGTCGTCCTCCCGGTCGCGTCAGTGTACTCAAGGGTCTCGGGGTACACTGGGGGCTCGATGCCCGCCGCCTCGACCTCCTTCAAGGATAAATAACTCTCATTAATCGATGATCTTTCGTCGTAAAATCAAAATCAAGGAAAAGTAAAAAATACTCACCACCACTGGCCAGTACGCCAACCGCCCGTAAAGGAACGCCGAGTAGTCCTCGCCAGGGAGAAGAAGGTCGTCGCCACTGGCACCAGCCAGGTCCGCCTCCCTCTCAGCCTCAGTAGGCTCCCTGAACATCGTCCTCGGAGGATCAACGGGAACCGTCAACGCGTCCCGAGAGCACTGACGAGCCAAACGCTCGCCCGGATACACACGGGACCCATCGACGTCCACAACAGCAGCCGACTCGGGCTCCTAGGTCGAAGGACCTCAGCAACAAAAGGAGGCGCTCCAGCGTACTCCGCCCAAGGTTTGGGCACCCACTGCGACAAGATAAGGCAAAGATCATTCCTATGATCAAGTGAAGGCAAAGGATAAGAAATATAAACGAATACGAGTGGGATACTCACGCTGCTCAGCTGAAGGGCGTTCACGTCCCGCCGGTAGACATTGTGCGAAGAACGCTTGCTCTTCGTCCGACACATCACCCAATCCCTCACCACGGGATAGGCCTTCTCCAGCGGCTCCGTCCTCTTCGGCGCGAGACTCGGGAAGTAGGAGTACACCCACGCCTGTAAAACAGAATAATCAATAACGATCCTTCGTAATTCGATAAAGAAAGGAACTTGCTTTGATCTAAAAAAAAGGAAGGTTCATACCTCCAACAGTAGTCCAGGTCCGACAGCACCAGGAGAAGTCCCCTTCTCCATCAACTCCGGACGAACCATGGCCCTCATGAAACGGATGAGGACCGCAAAACCAGCAGATGACCCGGTCCCAACGCCCTAGGGAACTCGGGTCGAAAGAAAGGGAAGAAGCTTCGTCGATGACCTCTCGCCCTTGTCTCCGAGGTAAATCGAAGACGAGAAACCACCACGCCCACAAGCGAGCCCTCGCTCACCAGTGTACAAGGAGGAGGAGCCGTCTCCCTCCCATCGATCGTCACCGGCGCCGGGTCTTCCCGTGAAGTAGTCTCGAACGTAAGTCGGGTACCAAACCCTAAGATCGCAACAGACCTTCGGCGACAAGTTCCAGCCGATCAATCTCCTTGCCTCAGCCGAGTCCGCCCTCATGGCAGTCTCCGGCCACACCATCTCCTCGGTCCCGCACGGCAGACCAGAAATCATGTCGTAATCCTCCAGAGTGACTCCCACCTCACCAAAAGGCAGGTGAAACGTGGAAGTCGTATCCCAGAATCGATCCAAGAAAGCACGAACCAGGCTAAGGTTAGCCCGCAACTTCCTCTTCACGATATCCCTCCAGACCTGAACCAGAGGACCGAACGCTCCACGCTAGATCATGGCCCTCTCCTTCGCCGACAGCCGCTCGTAGTGCTCCATCGCCGTCGTGTAACCCGAGAACGACCTGATGTTCCCGGCCTCCTATTATGATTTGAAACAAAGCTATCTTTAGTTTTGAATGAAATGTGAAAGAAATGTGGACAAAAAGAATGAAAGAGGATGGATAATGAGTAGTGAATTCCTATTTACCAGACTCTTCACCGTCCTGTAGGACAGGTGACCCTCGGCAGCCCACACCAGGTGCCTACTCTCCCAGGTCTCGGCCCACGCAGGAGCTCCCCTCAGCTGACGACCTCCTCGCCCAACGTTGGCTCGCCTCGGGATCTCCTCCTCCTCGACAGCCTCCTCCTCGTGAAACTCAGCAGCCATCACCGCAGCGGTGTAGGCCTGCTCTAAAGCCTCCTCAAAAGTAGCGGCGTCTATCTCCATGGGAGTCCTCCCAGAAGTAGAAGCATCATCACCTGCAACATTAAAGTAAATTCAGGCCGCGTCACATGACGACAAGCCTTTGTTAAGGAGTTTTCGAGCCTTCAAAGCCCTGGAAACACCCCTTTCCGGCCATCTTTGGCCATATTCCCACCAACCCAATCACTCATGTGATGAATTGGGTCAAGTCAAAGCCTAGTTCCGGGTTCAAGTTGAAAATTCGGCAGCATTTCGCTATAACGGCGATTATGCCCTAGAAAGGTGTCCTGGAAAAGTTGTCACAAACCAAAATTCCGAGATGGTAGAAAGTTTACCCATCATTCAAGGATTCCAGATATCAAATTTCATCGAAAATGGGCAATCCTAAGGCTATTTTCGAAGCAATTTACGATTTAGCTGTAAAACCGTCTCAAATTTCACTCAAGAGCTCAAAACTCGACAAAAATTCGAAGCAAATACATGGTTATGTTCCTAACATTGCCTACTATCCGTTTCTAACATCAATTTGGCATGACAAATTCATTTGGGGGAAAAGCCCCAAATTTTCGATCAAAAGGGTCGAAAACCCTAGAATCTCGCGGCTCAAAATTCAACAAATGTAGATGATTAATGCAAGATTGGAACACATACCTCGATTAGTCATATTTCAAGCAAGATTTTGGATCAAACCTCGACGGAAATGGTGAAGATTTGAGAGAGAAAACGCAAGAATTATGTTTCGAAATAATGAAAAACAATCCGTCTGATTTCGCGTTTTCACGCAGAATAGCCAAATTGGGGAAAAGACGCAACGGGTGCTGCGCCTCTTCCAAGAGACGCAGCTCTTGCTGCGCCTCTTCCTTGTGTTCCCTCCATATGAATTTTCAAAAATTCGTTATGAGTTCGTTATTTGTGGGCCCATCTTTGGTGCGCCTCTTCTTCAACGCTATTATATTCTTTTGGTCCGTTTCGACAATTTTCTTCGTTCCGGCCCGCATTTCATCAGCCAGCAGCGGACCGTTGCGTATTATATCCGGCGCAGCAGTATTTTGCAGTATTACTCAATTCATTTTATCCAGCGCAGCATTATTTTGCGGTATTGCTCATATCCTTATATCCAGCGCAGTAGTATTTTGCAGTACTGCTCCCTCAAGATTTCTCCCACGACGATCAAGATGTTCCTAGTCGTCAATATATTCCCCAGTAAGAGTTCGCTTGAGACCGACGCAAGCAGATTCAACCTCAAGTTTTGCCAGAATTCGCTTGAGACCGACGCAAGCGGATTCCCCAGCAGGTTCTACCGACGTCCTGCTGCTTTCAATATTTCTTGTTTCCCCGCGAAGTTCGATTAAGTCTTAGGTATGGTTTCTTCTTATGGTTGGCGAGCTTCCTTACGTAGTCTAATGGACTTTAAACGACCCTCCCCGATAGTCGACAGACTCTAAAATGTTCCCGACGACAGGTCCTTGGTTCAGACCCCTTGAGCCGCCTCGCGTCGCCATAGTCGTCAGGTTGTAATCTTCGATTGACCTGATGGCTATACTTTGACTTTCGCCTTGTCCAAGCCTCAGTCAAAGTGGGGGCTCTGTAGACACCTCGTTTCTACACCTCCCGCAAACCACCCGGTGATGATTGGGCCGCATGTTTGATTCGCGGAACGATTTGTGACAGTTCGTAAGATTATCGTCAAGTGATTGCTCAAATATTAATGTCGACCTCTTAGTTGTCATCTACGTCCTGGTACGGTCGTTTTGGCAGTAATTAGAGTACATTCGGAGTCCGGGTCAAAAACCGTCTCCATTTTCTGATAACTGTTAAATCCCGAGTCGAATGTTCGGAATGTTAGGATATTTCTATTCCATATTTTACAAATTTTATCTTTTGGAAAATAATATCCCGTAATATTCATATTAAATATTAAGGAAGATCGAATTATTTCCGTCCTACCATAACTCAAACGCGGAAATCTTTCTTCAGCAGGAGGAAACCTCCTGGGAATAGACGCAGCAGTCTTTGCGCCTCTTCCAAGAGACGCAGATGGTCGCCGCGCCTCTTCCCGTGCCCTTCTCTGCATGTTCCACGTATCTTTTTCATATCTTTCCGAGATTCACTTCCAAAGAGTCTCCGAAACCCTAATTCCGTCACGTGATTAGTATAAATAGGAGCCTTCGCTCCTCATATTTCTCACGCGAGTGTCCGCCCTTCTCTTCTCCCTTTGCATTCTAGACTTTGTTCTTACTAATTGGCGCCTACGTGCTTGAACATTCGACCACGTAAGCTCGGATCCTTCCGAGTACCAGCCTCTCCGTTGCATGACCGACCAATTTGACCAACTACACCAATAATCAATCTAATTAATCAATCAACTTAATCGTTTTCCTCTTACGAGGGCATTTTCTTTGCATTCGCGTCGAGCATCACTAATCGATATCTTAGTTCTTCTCGTTTCGTCAACATGTAAGTCTGAGGGTGTATAAATCCTTATTTATTTATTGTACTTTTATTTATTGTATCATCATTGTAAGATTTATGTCGAAAATACCATTAAAACCGATTTCTAAAACCGTCATTAAAAATCTCTTTTTACGGATTTCCAGTAGACAGACGTTGAGAAAGGACGCAGCAACTGCTGCGCCTCTTCGAAGGAGCGCACTTCCTGCTGCGCCTCTTCGTGAGGCTGCCGCAGTTCCTGCTTCCTTTCTTCTTCCTCGTCCTCTGTAATTCGTCTTGTTTTATTTTATTTCGATTGTTTGTTCTTTAATTCGTTCACATAATAGCATGATAAATTCATATGTATATTGTTCATCATTCATTAACATGTATAATTCATCTTTTCATTCGACTTAAATCCCTTATAATCCAATATTCGCGGGTTTTCGTCATTAAATTCAATTCCGGGTTGTAGAGATTCAATTTGTTCATATTGGGTTTCTGGAATTCGTCTTTGATATAGTTTTCACCTGTTTATTCACATGCTCATCATTAATTTGTTGCTAATTCATCATGTTTAGACTAGTTAATTGATTTCAATAGAGGACTCATTAATATTATTCACTTATGTAATTATTCCATCTCGTAATAATTCGTTTAATTCCGTCTCATCCATGTTTTACTGTTTTATGACCCATTCATATGTTAAATAACATGTTAATCACTTTCATCCGAGTAAATATTATCAATCAATCATTAAATTTACCAATCGACATTAATGGCTTGCAATTACGGCTTCACAGCCAGAACTGAGCCAAGGAACAGACGCAGCGTCTGCTGCGCCTCTTCCAAAGGACGCAGTTCTGCTGCGCCTGTTCCTGGCTGAGTTCTGTCCCTGAAATCCGTTTCTGCCTTGACTTAGTTTAATTAGCTTACATTATTAACTAACTAATATCCGTAATATCGCTAATTTCTGTTCGTTTATTTCATTAATTTTATTCTTTTATTCTTTTATTTCTTTTTCTCAAATTATCCGTTTTAAAGGTATTTTCGACATAAATCGCCTATTCCAATGTAATTATTGTAATTTTTATTATTGTAATTTTCTATCATTGTAATATTTATTGCTTTGTATTGCTTGTATGTTTTCACATGTAAATGAGCATTAAATTCCAACTTTGACATTAATTGTATGCTAATTATTTGTCAACCGACTTAGTCTAATCTTCGCATGTTAGGATTAATCTGTGGATGTTGCATTGCATGCATACAATCGACGATATATCAAGTACGAATAACTTCCCTAATCATTAGTAGAGGCCGCTATCGAGGCGGGCGGGATTAGGTGTTCGATCAAAAGAGCTTCCTAATACGTACCCTCACCCCTTACTCCAGATCTCCGTGAGCACCCGTGTTCATTGGCATCCACGAGAGTCATTCTAGACATAGAATGCTAAGGGTAACGATTGCTTAGTGTTCATGTCACTACTTTATGTCTTGACATGACATGAGGTATTCGAACAGTTCCAATTTCCCATAAAAATTGGTGGCGACTCCATACAAAATGCAAACGCTTGTTTCGTTTCTCACCAAGCGCCCCCGTGGGCGGCCCGCTGTCCACACATTCACATGTTTTATTGCATTTCTGTTTCACGTTTATTGCACTTCAGTTTGCATTTGTTATTTCATTTCCTATATATATACAAAATATCAAAAAAATTGAAAAATTGAAAAATTTCAAAAAAAATTTTAAAAAAAATTGCACGTTTATTTTAGCATATAGGTTGAGTCGGAACGATAATATTTCAATGATGACATTGAATTTTCATCTGTTTATGCCTAAGCCGTGCTTAATTGACATGTTATTAGTAGAATCACATATGCATACCTACGAGTTTTTGTTAAAATATTTGCTGGATTATAGACTTGACCTGAATTTTGGCAACCTACTTATAATTCCTAAGGATTAGAGCTCATATAACTGGTGTCATTTGTGACCGGTTTCATGTAGGATTGTGAGTAGTTACTCCTTGCATATCATGTATCATTAATTTGCACATTTATGAAATTCAATTGCTTTTTGCCTGCATACATTAGGGTTAGTGGTTGGTGTTACATGCAAGGAGGTGCTAACAATTTCCCCTTTATTTCATTTTACCCATTGAACTCCACATTAGCCAAATTTGCCTGTTGACCATTAGCTACATCCAAATTTAGCCTGCCTTGTCAAGCTAGTATAATGTATGCTTTTGCGGTATATAATTTATTGTGCCAAGTTTGGTCTGTATTGCGTTATTTGGAGATAGTAGAAAAGAAAGAAGGAGGATGAAAAGAAAAGAATTGGAAAATGAAAAAAAAATCGTGAAAAAGAAAGAAAAGAGAAAAAAAAGAAGTTGAAAAAAAAAATCGAAAAAAAAGAAAGAACAATGATGAAAGAAAGAAACCGTGAAAGGAAAAGATGTTGTTTGTAGACGGTTTCACTCCTATGCTTTATTTACATTTATTGAGGAGTATTTTCAGTTCGGTTTGGTGAGTTTTGTGCCAAATGAAGGGCGCATGTGCTTAATCCTATAAGTGAGTTGGAAATGGATGTTGTCATATGGTTTTGTTTAGGTACTAGCTTGATCACCTATACCTCCATATTCCCATAAATGTTTTACCTTTTATTACCCATTGCCTCACTTTACCATATTTTGTAAGCCCTCGGCTGTGACAGGACCTTGTTTGGTTGGAATGTATGTACGGTAGTTAGAATTGTCTATCATATTAGTTGCATGCATGATTATGTGGGTCGTAGTCTAGATGAGCGGCTATTTCTCTTCTTCTCTTACACATATATGCTTACCCTCTGCTTCATGAGAGAAGAGTGACCCGTGAGAGTCCAATTTTAAAGGTCTTGCAAGGTTGACGGTTCAGCAATTTTTAACGACTACATAACACGTTTGCTTGATTCGCTTTACTAATTGATTGTTGATGTGTAGCATTAAACTGGTTTAGGTTTTACAGTTTGCATTTCGCCCTGAGATTGTGACACCCTCACTTTTCCGCGATAAGTGAGGGTGTCACAGTAACTGTGACACCCTCACTTATCGCGGAAAAGTAAACACGTAATTCTAGAATAAAACTGCATGGATATGTTTGTAATAGGTTCAATTGGGTAAAAACCTGTAATTTTTAAAACCTGAACCTGTTATAAAGATATCCAAATTGGAAGGTGTCAAACATACAAGGTCTAACTAGAAGTGTCATAACATAACCATCGCTAAAGAAACAGAAATTATTAAATAAATAAACTCGAACTAACTTCAATAAACTCAAACTAACTTTAAATAAACTTATTAATGATTATTAAAATTAACGTATCGAATTATGATGAAATTAATTAATTAGCTAAGCATATATATATAAATCGTTAAATGATGTAATTAAATTCAAAATAGCAATTAAAAGAATTTTATCCAACTTAATAAAATACGGGGTGTTACAGAGATTGAACTCGTTCCATTAAGTTTTAAGATCGAGTCTAGTTCTTGCTTGGGGACAAGTAAGGGTTTGGTTTGGGGAAGTTTGATGCGTGTCCTTAATATGATGTTTTACACCCTATTTTACACGCATTTCAGAGCTCAAATGTGTAGTTTATTCTACTATTTTCCCTATTTCCGTCTACTTTCGTGTTTTTGTATAAAATTGCAGAAATGTGAAGAATCCAGCGGAAATCGAGCCGAATCCGTCCCTAAGTACTTAGCATTGCATTTGACATGGAGTAAAGACTCGGGAAGCGAACTTGGTGCGTATTTCAAGGCCTGAAAGATGTATTTGCGAGAGTTTTAGAAGCGGATTACCAGCTACAGTAGTCTATAGACTGACCTACATGGTCTATAGACTGTCAGAATGCTTCTCGACATTGCAGCCTTATTCAGATGGCTATATCTCGAGTTATATATCTGATAATCGAGTGATTCCAATTGGAGATGAAAGCTTATCCTCTTAGCTTTCCAACGCCGCATAGAACGCCTGATTTGATCAAGTAACGAAGAAATGGAAGCTGTTTTAAGATTGGTGCGCGCTGTAGGAATTATCAGAAGCTCCTGTACAGCGCATCTTGGTCGATCGACTGGTTCCAGTGGTCGATCGACCACCCCACGAGCTGACACGCAAATTAAAAGACGAGGAAGTCCATTGTAATTAGGTTTAGGAATAAAGGTTTTACGTCACATTCCTATATAACGTAACCCTTTCCTATTCATCATTCATTAGTTTTAATATACCTAGTTTACAGTTTACAGTTTTCATTAATTTCAATAAAAGTATTCCTTTTGGCATTCGGATTCTTCTTCCTGTTTTACGGTATTCTTCTGTTTCTTTATCCAAATTCATTGCTTTAGTTCTTCCATAGTTTAGAATTGCTAGTTAGATTTCCCAAAGCCAATTTATCGTTTCATGTTAGTTAATTATTTAGTTAATTCAATTATGAATTCAATTGCTTTATTTGTTAATATTACTGTTATTATTATCATCATTATGAGTAGCTAAACACCCTTTGCTAAGATGTAGGGGATCTATGGCATAGATGGCGTTAGAATAGGTTACCCCGAATTAGGGCTTGGTCGATCGACTGGCTTAACTAGTCGGTCGACTGAGCCGGTTAGTCGATCGACTGGGGTAGCTGGTCGATCGACTGACTTCGTGTCTGATTAGCACCATATAATTCGTTAAGTGCAATATTTAATAATGAGACCGAGAGGAGACTTGTTAGATGCTTAGTTTTGACCAACCCGTAGATCGAAAGATAGGGAAGGGCATTAATTAATGAATTAAGACGGCTAAATTGCTAAGATCGAAAGATAATGTAATTTAGGCTTTAGGAATCACTAATCGGGGCGAGAGCTAGCATTAGTGAGACTTAGGGACTGGTAGCATAGGCCGAAAGGAGCTACCAGTTAACTTGGACCGAGAGGACTTGTTTTACCCATCCTATACGACTGTATTTCGGACTTACCTAGGATTATGTGCCATCGCAGCTATAGTGAACCGACCGTCTTAGCATTTCTTTTATCATTGTTTACATCTTTTGCAACTTTTATTTATTTATTTAGTTTATGTTATTAGTCTTAGAATTAATTCACATCAAAACCCCCCCTCACTGTTACCGATAGACTGAAATATAAAGCAACTATTATCTCCCTACCTCCCTGCGGATCGACCCTTACTACCACTTGCTAGTTGTAGTTTGGTTTTATAAATATTATTTTTGGTGCACACAACGACATGCATCACTTCCCAAGCATAGCTATGTTCCAATTCCTGCAATTCACCACACCTAATCCTCCACACTTTTTCTCTTGGTATATCTTTTTCCAAGCATCTGCAGGAACTCTCAAGTATTGGTCAGAACCAGACCATAAATAGTTCCTACATATCCTCTCTACCCTGTCAATTACAGTTAAGGGAATAACAAAAATTCTGGTCCAATATGAATGTAGTTGGGTGAGAACACTCTTAACTAGTACCAACCTCCCAGCATAGCTTAGTTTCCTAGCTCCCCAACTTTCGATCCTACTAACAATTTTTTCAACCAACCTAGGACAATCCCCTATAGCCATCCTTTTATAAGAGATAGGCACACCAAGGTACCTGAAAGGGAAGCTCCCAATTTTGACCCCAGATATATTGAGCACATAGTCAATCTCCTCCTGCCTCATACCATTGAAATAAATATCTGATTTTTCACAGTTCATCACTAGCCCAGATGCAGCAGAGAAAGTGGCAAAGGCCCTTAACAGAATGATAAGTGACTTCCTATCTCCCCTAAAAAACATTAAGAGGTCATCTGCAAAACACAGATGACTCAACTTCAATGGCGTAGACAAGGGGTGTTAATTAAAGTCCATACTTTGTGTCACCTCACATAAAATCCTACTTAGGTATTCCATACAGATAGTAAAGATCAGAGGGGACATTAGATCCCCCTGTCTTATCCCCCTGTTCCCCTAAAAGTAATAAAATGATGCTCCATTGAGATTAAGAGTATACCAAGGAGTGGAGACACACATCATTATCCACTGAACCATTTTATCAGAAAACCCAAGTGCATGTAACATTTGCTTAATGAAAGACCATTCAATGGAATCATAAGCCTTTTTAAGGTCAATCTTCATGATACACCTAGGAGAACAAGCTTTCCGATTGTACAACCTCATTAGGTCATGACAAATCAGGATATTATCAACTATATCCCTCCCTTTAATAAATGCCCTTTGATTTGCACTAATTATTTCAGAGAGGATATCAGCAAGCCTATTACAAATAACCTTAGAGATAGTCTTATAAAGTACATTACAACAAGAAATGGGCCTAAAGTCTGCCACACTAATAGGCATGGACTTCTTAGGAATCAGAGTAAGAGTAGTAGAGTTCACCTGCTTTAACATCTTGCCAGAATGAAAGAATTCAAGGACAGCACTTACAATATCCTCTCCAATGATATCATAAGTGTCCTTAAAAAACTGAGAAGAAAATTCATCAGGCCCAGGAGCCTTGTTTGGAGGGATAGAAAACAAAGCCTTCTTAACTTCCTCCCCAGTCACAGCTCTGCACATCTCACTACACTGTATATGACTAAGTACCTTCCCTTTTCTGACAGTGGGGATATGAACATGCCTGACTTTCTTGCTGCTGCCAAGTAAGTTGTGATAGTACTCAATGAATGCATGTTCAATCCTCTCAATAGTTGTACAACAATTTCCATTCATATCATGAATACTCAACACCCTATTAGAGACTCTTCGAGCTTTTATAGTGCTGTGGAAATATTTTGTATTATCATCACCCTCAGCAAACCATTGAGCCTTTGCTTTTTGTACCAGAAAACTTTGTTTAGCTCCATCAAGCATTTTATAACTCATAGCAGCATCTTTTTCACTATGTTGCAGCAGAATATTGGTAGGATCAGCATGTAGCTTTTCCTGAATATGCTGCAGCAGCATTTTAGCCACATTTGCAGTGGTTTCAATATTAGCAAAAGCACGGCCATTAAGCTGCCTGAGAGGATACTTCAGTAATTTAAGTTTTTTAACAAATTGAAACATCTTATATCCAGCCACTGATTGCTCCCATATTTTAGTCACAACATCCCTGAACCCAGGATCAGACCCCCACATGTTGAAATATTTAAAACTCCATTTCCTTCTTTCCACAGTAGGCCTCATTGTGATAGTACATGGGCAATGATCAAACAGCCCCTCTGGATGGAACATAGTAACAGTCTTAGGGTATTGTATTAGCCATTCATCATTTGTCATAGCTCTGTCTATCCTACTAAAGACCATAGCTCCAGGTTCATGTTTATTATTCCAAGTGAAATATGCATCCTGAGCAGGCAAGTCAACCAGCCCACAAACATCAACACACTCTTGAAACCCCCTCATTTCTACATTAGTAACTTCAGACCCTATTCTTTCACACATTGCAAGTACATTATTAAAATCTCCCATCACCACCCATGGGCCATTAACCACAGCCTCTATGTGAACAAGAGACTCCCATAATGATACCCTCTCAGCCACCCTATTAAATCCATACACCACAAACATCCACCAGGTACTTCTAGTAGGCAAATACACTACCTTAGTATGAATGACTTGAGCTTCAATACTAAGGATCTCCACCTCATAATTATTATCATCCCATAGAATCCAAATTCTACCTCCATCATGAGCTATATTATTATTCACCATAGCCCAGTTAAGACCTAATCCCTGATGAACTTTATTAATTGCCATTGATCTAACTCTAGTTTCAACTAAACCAAAGACTCCTATATTATTATTATGCAGAAACCATCTAATATCCTTCTGCTTATTCTCATTATTCATACCCCTCACATTCTAAAACCCTATGCTACCCATTTTCTATACTGACAGAACTGCCCTCTATTTCATCAGCTAATACTCTCCTATACATCACTGAGTGTTCCAATACCTCCATATAAGACCCTTTACCACTTCCAAAAGCAATTCCCCCTTGCCTAGCCAGCTTGGTGATTATTCTGGAAGCAGAAAAAGGCCTTGAGATAGGGTTATACATTGGTGTTATCAAATCCCCTAATCCAGGAACTTCTCCATTAACCACAACCCGGCCAAGATCAACATGAGCCTCAGGTACCCCAACTTCCTCCACAGGGTCATGGGGCTTCATTGTGGCCTTAGGTACCCAAACCTTCCTTCTTGGTTTGGTGAACTTCACAGGTTGTTTCCCTCTACACTCCCTTGCCAGATGACCCAAACCTTGACATTGAGTACACTTAACTAGTCTCCATTCATAGTGCACAATTTGCCTATGCACAACATCCAGTTCATCAGTGAATTCAATGACATCTGGTAAATCATCTCATACCCTCACTTCAACCATGACTCTGGCATGCCCCAGAAATGTTTTCACTAGAGTATTACTATCACATCTAACTGGTTTTCCAACTAAACCCGCAATCTTCATTAAAGCAGGACCCCAAAATTTGAGCGGGAGACCATAGAATCTGATCCAAATAGGAATCACATCCACAACCTCCTTCACCAATTTTACATTAGGTGTCCATTCCTTAACAATCACAGGCTTGTTGTCAAAGAAAACAGGCTTAGCTTGAAGTACACGCAATTTCATTTCCTCAGATTTAAACCTTATCAAAAACACCCCATTCGACATAAAAGAGATTTTATCATAATCAGTAAACCCCCAAATTTGCTTAACAAAACCATAAATAACATTGAACGGAGGGTTAGCCCCTAAAACATAATAGTAGACTGCAGTGGACCAGTAGTTGAGCTCAGACTCGACATCATCAGAAGTAAGTTGCAGAGGTCTTACCCTTTCCAAAGTTTCTGAACCAGACGAATGACCATGACGCGAGATGCATCCCCATCCTCTTCCTCTGTGATCACATCCATGCCAGACTGCAAGTTAAACGGGAGAATGACCGAACTCGACACAGAATTCCGCACATCAAGAACATCATCCTCTTCATTATTAAAAACCTGAAACCTAGAACCTGAAATTATTATTAGTATTTGGAGTATTATTTGGAGTATTATTACTATTTTATGATTTTTGTTTATTATTAGAAGCTACTATTCTAAGCACTCTACTAGATTTAGGTTGATTTTTCCGTTGCCTCGCCATTGCTGAACAACAGAAATCTCCCCCAAATCACCTGATTTTTTGATCGCTTTTTAGTCGCTTTTTTGATCACTTTCTCTCTCCTCTCTCATCATTCTCAATTTCTCAAAAAAAAATCCATTCTTTTCTACAAGCTTGTGATTATGCATCCCGTTAAGAACAAATAACTTCCACGTACCATCTGATTGCCCAATACCTTTCAATCTAAATGGATAGAGACATTTTTTTGTGCCAGTTAACCGTTTGCTAGATGGAGCATTTATATTCGACAGGAATTGATATGGTCGAGATCGGTCACAAAAAAGTCGTTGTTCACCAAAACCACCACTTCGCTCTTCATGATAAACTTGTAAGCGGATATGAACATTATGTAAAAGACCAATTCTTCTTGTTTCCGATATCAGTTCGGCATATGATTTGAAGGAATGATCAAGAGTGAAAACATGTAAAGTGTCAACCATATCATAGGCAAAATGCTCAAATTCACCATCGTCCTACAATTTCAAATAAACAAAATAAATAAATTAATCTACTTAAATAAAAAAAATCAAACTAAAACTAAAAATATTCAATAAATAAAATAAAACAAAAAAGCAAATTATTATTCAAAAAAATAACAAACTAATTATGATTTTACAAAAGAAATAAAATTCAAACACAAGTTTTACGTGAGAAGATTCAACCGTATCGTCGGCAAAATGTTCAAAATCGTCACCGTCCTACAATTTCAAATAAACAAAATAAATAAATTAATTTACATATTAACACAAAAATCAAACTAAATAGATTTTTAAGATCAAAAATTTCAAATAAATAAACTAATCTATTTGTACGGTTGTTCAACATATGTGAGATTTCTAATCAAACGTATGGAAAATGAAATGCATTTAGAAAGTACTGCATTACACAACATAACCGGAGAACTAAAAGATGTTACCACCGACGGGTTAAAAAAAACACCACATGACTGTTTATTTTGGAAGAAAAACGCTTATAACCCGTCTTGACCACATCCCCTGCATTTATTCAGGTTTCTAAGAGGACAAAGGTGGAGTTTCAGCACCCATCATCACAAGCAAGGCATTCGAGCTAGCAATATCTTCGGCGAGGGGAGTATTATGAGTATTCAGATTACTCTTGTTATTGCGACTTTAGTCATGAGGTTCAATCTGCAAAAGAGTTCCACAAGTATACAATATATAATAAAAAAAAACCTTGGAAGAGAGGAATATACAAATGACCACTTCCAAAAGAGAATCTCCGGTATGGTAACAACTAAATAACCGACAGAAGCCAGCCCAGCCTACGGATAAGAAACCAAATACGCATATACATCACGGTTCATGCATAAAGGTTAATAAAGTTCACTGCGAAAAATGATCTACCCCAACCAACTTATGCCACACCAACATTTCACTTTCGTCAAGTCATGTGTCGAGTGTCCGTCCGACACGACATGACACTTTATTTAGACAAAAAAATTAAAAATGTCACGAAAAATAACTGTATACAACATTCTGATATGCGTTGGACACGATACTTATTAGGCATGCCAGAGTAACATAGCCCCAACCCATTCTTATAGGAGGAACGGTGGATATGGTTATCTGTTATCCACTCCTCATTAAAGCCATAATAACAGGACATTCAACTTATGGCCACGCAACCAACAACGACAACTAAGGGCCATAAAGACACAATGAGAGACAATCTCCAATAAGCAAATAATAATGTAAAGAAGAGTGACAAAGCGAGCAAATTAAAGACTTAAAAGAAAAGTGTGATATACCCGAGTCAAATACGGATTGAAAGTTAATCCCAATGAATATACAAAATCTTCTGCAATCTTAGTTCAGTTAATCTCACTATATGCAACAAGATGAGCATTAAAGTTTCCTACTACACCACCAAACTTTCCCAATAACTCGATCTGAGAAACATTATGTCTTTCTCTACTTAACCCGGCTGCAAATATGGTCATCTCCTTCCCCAAGGTGATCGATGAAGTTGGCTAATCCCACATACAAAAATAAAATTTTGAGTAATTGATCGAAGCATCACTTTTTTCCTCGTACTATCAACTTCCCTAGTCCCAGAATGCATAATCTGAAAAGATTTAATTAAAAAATGGCCATCTAGGGCACATATATTATGTACGTTCTTATCTATGGTTCAACTGCTGAAGGTATGCAACCAAACAAATGGCAGAGGTCCAATAACTTTCAATAAAATTGTCATTGATCAAAAAGTTTAGAAGTTTACTGTGCGTAGTACATGTCCGTGAGTTCGGGAAAGCATCGGAATATGTGCATAATACTTTGCCATAGTGCACATTGCTCCAATAAACTCATCCATGACAGGAAATATAACTCTGTTCAATGCTTCTTTGAGCATTAATGCATGAGCGAGATTATTGATATCCTCATATGTGCAAGTGAAATGGAAAAACTCCAACACCTGCCAAGATGAGGAAGTAAGATGGCAGCAATAAATAATTCCAGGATTATCTAATAAAGCTTGATCAGAAACTTTCAATGTCGTTTTGATTAGGGGATGAAAGTAAAATATACTTGTTCAGGTTTGTTCAATAATTATTGTATGTTCAGGTTTGTTCAAAGGAACTGGAATATCATGATTTCAAAAGAACTGGAATATCATGATTTCTCTAAACGATAAAACACAGCCTAACCTGTAACACCCCCATACTCCGAGTGCCTTACCAGGACCACTCAGGTATGAAGACATCACCATCTCGGTTGCCCGAGGTATGATAATCAAATAGACAAAACAGAAACAACATTTATTATAATAGTTTAATGAATGAATACAATCCTCGAAACCAAACTGAAAGTATAATACATTATTCCAAACTAACTGTGCTCAACTGAAATATAAATAAAACTAAACTACAGCGGAAGACTCTATCGTCACGTCGTGGCCATCCCAGCTATCCCAGTATCATCTCTATACCTGCTCAATATCTGCTCACCATCCCCGAATGGATCACCGCAGGTTTTACAAAACAACACCGGGGTCAGTACTAATCACACAATCAATATAGATGACAACAATAAGACACACAGACAGCTGAACTGCCACACACACACACACACACACACCAACCAACCAACCGTCTCAATCACTGACTGTCCACTGGACCAGCCCTGCCAGTGGGGGACCGCAGCCGTTCCCACCTAAGCCCCGCTCATCGTACGAGCGATAACCCTGCTCATTAATGTGCACATCCCTTCTGTGGCGGGTTCCACAGAAGGCGAAACTAGGGCGTGAGATCACTCCCGCAAGTGACCCCACTCAGCCGAGAACGCATCTCGAGAACCATCAACAAACACAACCAAAATCACAATCACAATTACAATCATCATATCAATCAACTAACTACAGCACATCACCAATATCCCATTATGGGACTAATACTGAGTAGGAAATCCTACCTGGAAAGCACAACACGCAGACGGTATCTACAGCTGTCTCAAAACGCCTCTTCTATGAACTCTCCTCCTACCATACAACACATAGATACTACTATTCAATTACTATTCATAAAAACCCCCAATTCCTAAATTAGGGTTTCACTAATCTTAACAAATCATTATATAAATTACATTAAAAGCTTACCCTCGACGCAAGGAATCCAACGACACGAACTACGATGCAAACCGACCGTCTGAACTCCGGGAATTGTCAAGAACGCGATTAGGAAGAAGACAAGTTGCTTTCTCTCTTAAACAGGTTTTAGGTTTTGTAAAAAGTGATTTAGAACAATGCCGAATGTGTCTATATACCTTAATCGCGTAATTAACAAAACCCGAGAAAACTCCCCCGATAAACCGGACACTCGATCGAGTACCCAAGGTACTCGATCGAGTACCCCCCTACTCGATCGAGTGCCCCAGCTACTCGATCGAGTGCCCAACAGGTCAGAAACTATTTGTCTGCGCAACTTGCCCTTACTCGACAGAGTAAGGGCTACTCGATAGAGTACCCCCAAGACTATAAATACGGAGTATTACAGTCTTCCCTCCTTAAAAAGAACTTCGTCCCCGAAGTTCAAACCACTACAAAAACAAAGGTACTCCCTCAACCTTCCCGACTCAAAAGCCAAACAAAACATGATACAAATTCAAGGCAAACATCCCGACGCAACATATAAAAGGTGTATAAAACTCTTAAAAACTCTCGCGATCATCTCCTACCCCCCCTAAAAGAAACAAGGTTACGTCCCCGTAACCATACATACCTGATCAAAAAGGAAAGGGTAACGCTCTTTCATGATGTCCTCGGCCTCCCATGTAGCTTCCTCGGTCTCGTGGTTAGACCACAGGATCTTAAGCAAAACTGTCTCACCACTCCTAGTCTTTCTAACTTTTCGGTCTAGGATCTGCTTGGGTACCTCAAGATATGATAGGGACTCATCTAGCTCCAAACTCTCTGCCTCTAACACATGTGACGGGTCACTCACATACTTCCGCAGCTGCGATACATGAAACACATTATGCACTCTCTCCAAAGCAGCCGGTAAAGCCAAACGATAAGCAACCTCTCCAACCCGCTCTAAGATCTCATACGGCCCTATAAACTTCTGACTTAGCTTGCCTTTCTTCCCAAATCTCATAACTCCGCGCATAGGAGACACTTTCAGAAGAACCTTATCCCCAACCTGAAACTCTATATCCCGGCGATGTAGATCTGCATAACTCTTTTGTCGATCCCGAGTGCTCTCATCCTTTCCCCGATCATCTTAATCTGTTCAACCATCTCATGCACCATCTCTGGTCCTAAAACCATTGCCTCAAAGACTATCGTCCCAACAGATTGGACTCCTACATCTCCTCCCATACAAAGCCTCAAACGGTGCCATACCAATACTAGTGTGATAGCATTTGTTATTGTAAGAAAACTCTATCAAGTCCAACCTCTCGCTCCCGCCTACCACCAAAATCCATCACACAAGCTCGCAACATATCCTCAAGAGTCTTGATTGTTCTCTCGTCGCCCATCTCGTCGCAGGATGAAATGTCGTACTCATCTTCAAAGCCGTTCCCAATGATTCCCGCAACTCCTTCCAAAACCTCGATATAAACCTCGCATCTCTCGTCGGACACTATGTCCTTAGGGACTCCATGCAACTTAAGCACGTTCTTTCGATAGGCCATAGCCAATTGTGCCTTAGTCCATGTATCTTTCATTGGAACAAAGTGAGCTGACTTGGTCAAGCGATCCACTATCACCCAAATCATGTTGTTACCTTGCTGACTCTTTGGCAAACCCACAATAAAATCCATGGAAATGGATTCCCACTTCCACTCAGGCACCTCTAAAGACCGAATCTTACCTTGTGGTCTTCTCTGTTCCCCTTTAACTCTCGGGCATGTCAAACAACGGGACACAAACTCATTTGTCTCTTTCTTCATCCCGTGCCACCAAAACGTTTTCTTCAAATCTTTGTATAACTTGTCTCCACCCGGATGAACTGAATATGGTGTGCAATGCGCCTCTGTCATGATTGTCTTTTTCAATTCCTCATCATTAGGAACACACCACCTACCATCAAACCTCAAACTACCATCTGTATGAATAGAAAACCGGGACACTGTCCCTTTCTCTACTCCCGCTCTCCACTCAACTATCTTAGGATCCAAAGTCTGTTTACCTCGAATGTCATCATAAAACTCCATATGTACTGTCATGTCACCCATGGCATCTCCTTTCTGCATCATATGAATCCCAAAGCTCGCTACCTCATCCCTCAACCTCATCAAAGATAGAGCTGTACACAAGGAATGTACACTCTTCCTACTCAAAGCATCAGCAACAACATTGGCCTTCCCTTCATGGTAGATGATTTCCATGTCATAATCGCCAATCAACTCCATCCACCTCCTCTGTCTCATGTTCAACTCCTTCTGAGTGAAGATGTACTTGAGACTCTTGTGATCAGAAAATACCTTAAAGATTGCTCCATAAAGGTAATGTCTCCAAATCTTGAGAGCAAACACCACCGCACCCAACTCCAGATCATGAGTAGGGTAATTCTCCTCATAAGGCTTCAACTGCCTAGAAGCATAGGCAATCACCTTACCATTCTGCATCAACACACAACCTAACCCATTCTTCGAAGCATCGGTATAAACCTCAAAATTCTCGCTCCCTTCAGGTAATGCTAAGACAGGAGCTGTGGTCAAACGCTCCTTTAATGTTTGGAACGCCGTCTCACAACTCTCATCCCAACGAAACCTGTTCTCTTTCCTCATCAACGCTGTCATCGGTCTAGCTATCTTGGAGAAATCTTTCACGAACCGTCTGTAGTATCCAGCTAAATAAACCCAAGAAACTCCTAACTTCAGCAACATTCTTTGGTGCCTCCCATTTTGTCACTGCCTCAATCTTCGCCGGATCTACTGACTACTCCATCTTTAGATATCACATGCCCTTAAAAGCCACTTTCTCTAACCAGAACTCACACTTGGACAACTTAGCATACAACTCATGCTCCCTCAATGTCTGCAACACGATCCTCAAATGCTCCTCATGCTCCTCCTTAGTCTTAGAATAGACTAAGATATCATCAATAAACACCACTACAAACTGGTCCAAGAACTGTCTAAAGGTCCTATTCATCAAATCCATAAACACTGCCGACGCATTAGACAACCCAAACGGCATCACCACATACTCATAATGGCCATACCTCGACGTGAAAGCTGTCTTCGGTATGTCCACATCTCTAATCTTCACCTGATGGTACCCCGACCTCAAATCGATCTTAGAAAAGACCGTTGCACCACTCAACTGATCAAACAGGTCATCTATCCTTGGCAAAGGGTACTTATTCTTTATCGTCACTCGGTTCAACTCTCTGTAATCTATGCATAACCTCAAAGTTCCATCTTTCTTCTTCACAAATAGAACTGGTGCTCCCCACGGCGATACACTTGGTCTAATGTATCCCTTCTCTATCAGATCATCCAACTGCTTCCTAAGCTCCTCCATCTCCTTAGGACCCATACGGTACGGTGCCTTAGAGATTGGCCCCGTCCCTGGCTTCAACTCAACGGTGAAATCTATCTCCCTCTTCGGTGGTAACCGGAATCTCCTCCGGAAAGACATCGTAAACTCTCTCACCACATGGTATCTCATCAATCGTCGGACTCTCTATCCGGTCATCTCTCACATGGCATAAGATCAAAGGACACCCCTTCCTCAGATAAGACTTCAAGGTGACAAATTTTGCAATCAACTTAACTTTGGGTCCGACTAGAAACCCCGGTAAGACACACTAACACCCTTAGGACCTCTCAAGGACACTTTCTTTTGATGACAGTCTATCTTAGCTTTATACTTTCCTAACCAATCCATCCCAACTATCATCTCAAAACCGTTAAAAGGAAACTCTAGCAAGTCTACAGGGAAATCAACTTGCCCAACTATCAAGGATACATCTCTAAACAACCTCCCACATGGTATGAGACTCACCCGACGGTATGAAAACTTGCTCATTAATGACTCATATACTCTCAAACCCAATGTTTTACATGACTCGAAGACACAAACGATCGAGAAGCCCCGAATCAAACAAAACAAACGTAGGAATACCATTAACAAGGAATGTACCGGTGATAACATGCGCATCTTCCTCACCGCTTTCTTGTCCATCATGAACAACTTGCCATCGGTCTTCCGCCCACCTCCCGGACAAGATTAGCGATGCGGTCGGCTTAGCACCCGACCCTTGATTGTTGTTGTTGTTCATCGGTGTCTTCGATATGAATTACCGCCGTTGCGGTTGCCTCCACTCGGTAGCTCGACCTCCCGGTTTGGCCATGATCCCGGGTCCGTTGCTCGCGAAGCTCTGTGCGGAGTCTCGAAAGATCCGGTGCACTCGTGCACTCATGTCTCTTGTGGCCTACGCCACCACATCCAAAGCAGTCACTCCCCCCTGTTACTCACACTCCCTCGGCCTCGCCCAAAGGAAGCCCCAAAGACTAAATCCCGATCCGAAGAAAACCCCTTAGACCGATTGTGGTTGCCTTTCTTGTAATTAGATTGGCCACCACCCTCGCTCTCCGATTTCCTCTTCTCACCACCCGACCTCTCCTGAGCCATCTCCACTAGTCTCTCAGCTCTCCCAGCCCTCTCATACGCTTCCTTTACATCAGTAAGGACTCCCACGGGTAACTTATCCATAATTTTCGTGGTTAGCCCGCTCTCAAACCTTAAAGCCAGATTCTCATCACTCAAACCCATGTCCTCAAAGATATCTAGATTTCTCATTGAATCGCCTGTAGTACTCAGCCACGGACATCTCAAAGTGATCATCTTAAACTTATCAAACTCCTCCCTCAACTTACTCCTCACATGTTCCTAAGCACAAACTCCTTCCTCACAAACCCCTACGAAACTCCTCCCAAGGTATAGCGGGTAACCCTTGGTTGGTATACAACTCCTTAGCACTCACCTTCACCGAATCCCACCACTTGCCACCGCCTCCCTCGGATAAAATGCAGCCCGATCCACTCTCATCTCATCAGACAAACGAACTAAATCTAGTATATTCTCCATCTCCTCACCCAACTATCAAGATGGTTAGGCTCCTCAACTCCCTTGTACTCCTTCGGGTTAAACCTCGCAATATAGAGGCTGACTTTAGCATGATCAACCTCCTTCTCCTTACTCTTATCCTTGTCCTCATTCATTCTCTTCAGGGTCTCTGTAAGAGCGTCCTGGTGTTCCAACATCTTAACGATGTCATCCGTAGTCATAACCTCAGCTCTCGCGTACAAAGCATTTCTCTTGGGCGGCATCTTGAAGCTATATACGAAAGGGATAAACATAAACACGCGTACTAAACCTCAAAACACGAAAACACACTGCCCAGAACCTACTCGATCGAGTATCCAAACCCACTCGATCGAGTAACGGGCTACTCGATCGAGTGCCCCCATGTACTCGATCGAGTACCCAAACTCCGAACCAAACGGACCTTCGATCTCTAACCCACTCGATCGAGTATCTAGGCTACTCGATCGAGTGATTTCTACTCGATCGAGTACCCCTAGCTACTCGATCGAGTGCCCCAAAACGCGATTCTGGACTCAAAATTGCCAGAAACCCACCCGATCGAGTTAGTCTCACTCGATCAAGTATCACTAACACGTAAAAGCTACCCGCATATTACGTCACATATTAACATTGCTAAACTTTATTAAAATCGCATGATGTCATAAACAATATGCTACGCATCAATTCTATTTACCAACAAAATCCATTCATCATGTTATGAAAGCCACATTGTAAACACTCAACATGTTATTCCAACCATACATTACTTTTCTTTCACATGCTCAACCTCCTACTTCAACACCAAACAATCAACACATTTCATCACTTTGTTGCACAAGTTAAACAAGCACACATACATTCGACAAACACTTTCCCCCGTGACCGGTTCAAAGTTGTAGGGCGACCCCTTGCGACTTTAGGACGTCTCCCAAGCCTTTGCACTAGCTCCTACAACTTTTACCCGGGTTCATTTTAATTGACTCCCTCTATGTTCATTAAGTTCATTGGTTACAGGTTTCAGGATCGTCGCTCTGATACCATTTGTAACACCCCCATACTCCGAGTGCCTTACCAGGACCACTCAGGTATGAAGACATCACCATCTCGGTTGCCCGAGGTATGATAATCAAATAGACAAAACAGAAACAACATTTATTATAATAGTTTAATGAATGAATACAATCCTCGAAACCAAATCGAAAGTATAATACATTATTCCAAACTAATCGTGCTCAATCGAAATATAAATAAAACTAAACTACAGCGGAAGACTCTATCGTCACGTCGTGGCCATCCCAGCTATCCCAAAGATATCATCTCTATACCGCTCAATATCCGCTCACCATCCCCGAATGGATCACCGCAGGTTTTACAAAACAACACCGGGGTCAGTACTAATCACACAATCAATATAGATGACAACAATAAGACACACAGACAGCTGAACTGCCACACACACACACACACACACACCAACCAACCAACCGTCTCAATCATCGATCGTCCACCGGACCAGCCCGCGCTGGGGGACCGCACTGCCGTTCCCACCTAAGCCCCGCTCATCGTACGAGCGATAACCCCGCTCATTAATGTGCACATCCTTCGTGGCGGGTTCCTGTAAGGCGAAACTAGGGCGTGAGATCACTCCCGCAAGTGACCCCACTCACCCGAGAACGCATCTCGAGAACCATCAACAAACACAACCACAATCACAATCACAATTACAATCATCATATCAATCAACTAACTACAAAGACATCACCAATATCCCATTATGGGACTAATACTGAGTAGGAAATCCTACCTGGAAAGCACAACACGCAGACGGTATCTACAGCTGTCTCAAAACGCCTCTTCTATGAACTCTCCTCCTACCATACAACACATAGATACTACTATTCAATTACTATTCATAAAAACCCCCAATTCCTAAATTAGGGTTTCACTAATCTTAACAAATCATTATATAAATTACATTAAAAGCTTACCCTCGACGCAAGGAATCCAACGACACGAACTACGATGCAAACCGACCGTCTGAACTCCGGGAATTGTCAAGAACGCGATTAGGAAGAAGACAAGTTGCTTTCTCTCTTAAACAGGTTTTAGGTTTTGTAAAAAGTGATTTAGAACAATGCCGAATGTGTCTATATACCTTAATCGCGTAATTAACAAAACCCGAGAAAACTCCCCCGATAAACCGGACACTCGATCGAGTACCCAAGGTACTCGATCGAGTACCCCCCTACTCGATCGAGTGCCCCAGCTACTCGATCGAGTGCCCAACAGGTCAGAAACTATTTGTCTGCGCAACTTGCCCTTACTCGACAGAGTAAGGGCTACTCGATAGAGTACCCCCAAGACTATAAATACGGAGTATTACATAACCGAAGATACCTAAGTAACCGACCTCGAAACTTTGTGATTCAAAATTATACTTGTAACACCCCGGTTTATGAAGGAGCCTTTAGCAAGACATTCCCTAATAAACCGGACTGTTACCATCTCGGTTTCCCGAGGTAGTGAATAACAAATTAAACTCCAAGGCAAAATTAAATAATACTTTAACTTAATTATTACAAAACCTCTGTTATGTCAAATTACAAAGAACTAACATAAAAGTGAAAGTCTTCTAAATGATGATCTAGCTACTAAGTCTTCTGTTCCAGTGTCTCACGCCCACCAAGCTCCCGTTCTATCTCTTAAACCTGTCAAGTCTGCTCGCCAATATTTGGGTCATCACAGGTGTTCACGAATACACAGGGTCAACCACGAGGTTGAGTAGGTAATACAATATAACAATAAAAATATGATATGCATGCTCCACCGTCACCTCCATCTCCATCTCAACTCATATCTCATAACCCGGAACGCCCAGCCATACCGATCCCCGGTAGACTTTATATCGACCGTAGCCGATCTGCCAGCTCGCAGCTGCGGACACCAGGGCAAGTCCTGCAGAACCCGCCTGGGCCTTATCACAACATCATCATCACCACACCACGTCACCACAACATCCTCCAACTCCAATGCATATGAAATGCTCAACAGTATTCAATGCAACACAATAAGTATATTAACGAATGAAATCATGCCAGCTACCAAATGTTGTGATAACACACTCAACACGAACAGTTCAGTCAACCATATCATAGCGTAATCAACAACCACGAATCAAGTCACGTTCGCAATTTGGTCATATGAAACACAATTCAATAACACGATAAGAAGTCAAGTGTATTTCCCTACCTCAGTACTGCAGTCAAAAAGTCGGGTGTCCAGTAATATTCCACAACAATGCTCCCTCTGAAAGATAATTAAATGATAAACAATCACTTAACTATTCCCGTTCCCAAAATAGAAGTTACTAAAAATAGAATTTCTTAAAATGGAAACTTTCCCGATATAGTAACTTTTCTCTTTTAACAAACCCGACTCAAACCCGTCTTTAATTATTTAAATAACTCGGGAATTAAATAAATTACTTAGAAGACTCGAGCACTAAATTAATTAATTAAGAATACGATAAATTAACGAATTATAACGATTAAACTATGAAAACCCGTTTCAACACAATTCGAATAACCCGTCATCAACCACCATCCCTACACACGCGTTCCCACGCTCCCACGCGCCACCACTAGGCCGTGTCAGCCACCAGCCCAATCCCCCACACTGACCCAACCACCAACGACCACCCCCACTGGGGTCGACTCCCGCCGGCGAGTCAAACCATGGCCGTCTTTTGGCCTGGTTCACGCCGTGCCTCACCAACCACCCCTTGTCCTCTCCTTACCACCACCGCAGCCAACCCCTATCCTCTGCCAAACCACCACAGCCCTGCTCGCCGTCAGGCCATGCACCCAGACGCCGTGACACCACCGTTTCGACCTCCCCCGAGTCCACGGTGGTGCCACCCCAACCTAAACATCTAAAACCCGCCTGAAAACCCCTGCTAACACCCGTTTGATTAACCCTGTCAATAACACCTCTCGCCGCCCAATCTGCCGCCAAGAACCTCCCTACCCACCACCAATAGGGACGACACAAACCACCCAATACCATATCCCCGACACCAACCACCAACATCACCTCCCTGAGTCACGACACAACAAACAAAACTCAACAGAAAACGAAACAAAAGAGAAGGTTGCACTCATACCTTTTTCCGCCACCTCAACAGCCACCAGGGTTAACTATGGACGTCGACAACCACCCTAAGGCCTTCCTTGTTGCTCCGTCAATCACCCACACTCACCCTCTCTCTCTCGATTTGCGTGTTGGTTGGGAAAGGTGTCGCTGAAATGAGATAGGCGGGTGAGGGAGTGGGGTGTTGTGGGGTTAGGGTAGAATTAGGTTAAAATTAGGTTAAATGGTAAATGGGTCATGGGTAATCGTTCCTGGGTAAATGGGTAAACGTGCCTTCATTCAATTAAACCCGTCTTGACAAGCTTACGAATAACTCGATCCTACGATATCACTACGACCAAACAATTACTCGACTCAATAAACGATATAAAATACGGGGTATTACAGTCTTCCCCCCTTAAAATGAACTTCGTCCCGAAGTTCGCTCATCTACCAAACCTCCACGCATCACCGTGGTGACCAAAACAGATTTTCTAATATAAGAACTCATGAACTTAGGCCCATAAAACAAAATGTTACATTCCACCCTCCTAACAAGAAAGTTACGTCCCGGAACTTACTTCGTGCAAACCTATCACCACTCATGAACTCATGCAAACTATCAGAGCACCATAACAGCAGCAGTTTAATTACACAACATAGAGAACTCATTTGCATGGGTACCACGCAACGAAACATCAGCTTGATCAAAACCACGATCCACAACTTGATCAAAACAATCTATAAACAAGTGTAACATAAACATTGAGATTTTACAATCCTACCCAACTAAAAACATGGTTACGTCCTCGTAACCTCTTTTCAAATTTCATATCCCTATGCAACAAAATCACTGTCAACAACATGTAACAGAAAAGAACTCATGATAAGAGATTGCGCAGTAACATCAAAGTCGAAAACAAGGTTTTATTATGGAATTAACTGATTGTCAACAAGTAACACTTATTACTTAGCTCATGCTTGACTTAAAATGCAACATCAAACTAAAGAACAACAAGAAAAAAGCCAAAGGTTTACACGGTTCCACAACAGACCGATCATGGTGTTACTAACCCTAACCTAACGGTCCTTTGGTCGCGCTTACTCTGATTCTGGTGACTTCTATGTTATTCCCTTCCTGGTTCACCTCTTCCCCAATGTCTGGCATGGGTGGCTCAGTCGTACTTTCGGCATCCGGTACGTTAGCGTAAAATTCGTATCTCAGGTCGCCTGCTATAAAGTTAAAGGTATGCTCGGGCGGGTATCTGGCCCCGCCGCAGTAATTGGGGTCACGGCATAGCCTCATGCAATGGGTGGACAACTCTCTCATATAGAAGCGTTTGCTGTCCTTTAGTATGCCGAGTCGTGATGATCGATAAGGGTATACGCTCTTAACTGAGTATTAGTTAAGTACTCAGGGTGCCCATTATGGCCATACTTGTCCATGGCAGCACAAAGTTTCTCACAATGCTCATTAAAGTCAGCATCAAGTGACATGTAACAGTCTCGTGGGTGTGCATTGTAGGGATCCATCCTACAAAGTGGAAAGTCAAACAAATTAAGGCACAAGGATGCTACCGTAGAAGAGTGTTAAGGTAGGGGATACATTCACGAGATTTAAGTGTGCGGAAGTTATATAACAAGGTTTCAGGGTAACTGTTGTAATACCAGGGTTTTGGTCAACTCGAGATCATCACAGTTCGCATTATCTACCAGAGAACAACCACTTTAGAAATATCAACCGCAAGAATACACGTAAACCAGCATACAATCTAACATTGACCCCACCGAATCCCTCTCCCAAGACAAAACTATTACCAATTCCGAACAATTGAACCATATGTGCATTCATTCCGCCCTACTACTAATAAATCACCAGGAGTATTAAAACATGCGGTACATATGCACTACTTAAACACCTTGAAACCATAGAAAACATAACACGTAATCAAAACCTTTTGACTCATCAGACATACGACACGAATTAGTCAATTTGTTTGATATAAATTCTGAAACATATTTCCCAATAAAAGTAACAACATACGATTTATGACAACAACAACATTACTTCCATATCGCACATGTGTTTAACATTTTAGCAACCATATCGTTCAATTGTGTCCAGCAACTTAGTATAACTCATTTTCAGCAAAACAAACGATATCGCATACATAGTTTAAACATATACATTTGCCATCATATACTTTGTAGAACACTAGCTATGATAAAAGATTAGCAACTTGAACAACTTCTCTGATTTGCACGACTTAAATAATTAGGCAACTCGTAGGCTCAGTTAAACGTAACTATAACGGCTATCATTTAAACCAATGCATATCATGTGAATCATCAAAGGGTTATCCCATTATAATTGCCAACATAGCTATTTTAAACGGTCTTTATTAGAATATAATTGATAGTAACGACTCGAGTATATAGATATGCCAAATGTCGGGTTATATCAAACAGTTTCCTTCATATCACGGTCATACAATTGCAAGAATCACTTTAGCTTTTATGACAATATAATAACGAACACATTCAATAAGGAATAACGACGCTGTTTATTATCATGTTATAGGTTTTAGGTTCAACTGAAAATAATTTAATGCAATGAAAGTAATAAGTATAACTATAGGCACACAGACTCACATAAAGGACTTTAGAACTCAGATGACATCCTACATGTGGAAACATTTAGACATAATCCTTGCTACCATCCATGTGTAAACATTTAACATAATTATTGTAAATATTCATGCGAGTACATTAGGACGTTTAACGCCACCAATTTTACCAAGACATGATAATATAGTTTTATATTTATGTATACCCTACCACTATACAAATATGATGAACACACCAGAGATATTACAACATGCCACAAAATATGCAAACAACTGGACTCGTACAACAAATTTCACCCTCGATTAAGAATCAAATTAAGCTATTCAATTTTACTCATACTATCATGCCAATAATGTTATCAACTAAGTTTTAATTTTTTATCACTTGTTAAGATACATAACTACTGAACATGCGTGCGACTATCTTCATATAAAAACATTATAATTTCACATTACTAAGGCTCATGAATTAATCAAACAACTGTATGAAAACTTAACATAGAACGCACATTTTACAGGTCATAATTCCCGTTGTAACTTTCAAAAATCACGAATAAATAGCCGTTCAACGAAAACTTGAGTTATATTACTTTTCATAACATACAGAGAGTTAATAATTCGTGATAAAAATAATGAGGTCCAAAGTTCAAGAATTAAATTTTTAAAGAATTTTACAACTCAGTTGGTCCAAATAAGTATGTGGCAGCAATTGGTCCGAAATTTGGGTCAGTTTGCAAAACTTACCATTTAATATAGAGACATCAAAAATTTTCGTGGCTTATCGATTTGAAAACGTATGCGAACTTTCTAGTCGATGGAGTTGGAATTATGCAGAAATCATTTATACAAATTAAATGAGGATTTTTACAAAATCGTTGGTCAAAACATCACTGCACAAGAACTTCCTGACCACAGCCCACTAAAATATTTATTACTCCTAATCCGTATATCCTATAAACATGAAACCAACGCCAAATGAACAATAACTCACGAGGCTATCTCTCATAAAATTGTCATCCATAGGAAATTAACAGAAAAGAAATGACAGCAAGATCAATTAGGGAGTAAAATCAAACAAACGTGTTTCAACACTAGGTCATTCTTTACTATGTTACAAGCTCTTATGAACCCACTATGTACACTAACCCATCCCAACTTAAATCTCACACTTTGCACTTACGTAAACGTCTATCCCATAGAATCCCTTCGCATCTCGACCTACTCCTTACATCTAAATCAGGATTGCTATGACTAGAAACAAGCAAGTCAATAGAGTTTCTAATTACTATCACAATACTATACTAGCATGGCTTCGGGATCACATAACCGTATATCACTAGACATAATAGCACTATCAACACGTCATTCACATCCATCCAGATAAATATTATCAATTCGCAATTATTTTCACGCTCACGATTACCACAATCCAACACTTCATTGATTATCAATCTGAACACGAACATTTATTTCTCATTTCCACAACATCATATGATCACATCATCATTCATACAAAATACTTACCGTAACGTTGTCCTGTAGAATGGTTAGAATATATGGGTCTCAAGGTATACATCAACTCGATTATATCCAAGGTTTTCCTTCTAACTACCCCATTCACTCAATTTTTCTCTCAGGTTACCTGGTTCAAAACTGAGAGGGCAAAAGAGCGCGTATTAAGGGCGCCTTCTTAACCGCACTGTGAGCTCCTAACAGTTTATTCCCAGGGGTTCATTTTATTTAGACACATCCTACGTTCATTGGGCTCATTAGTTTAGGCCTGAGGATCGTTCCCTCTGATACCACTTTGTAACACCCCGGTTTATGAAGGAGCCTTTAGCAAGACATTCCCTAATAAACCGGACTGTTACCATCTCGGTTTCCCGAGGTAGTGAATAACAAATTAAACTCCAAGGCAAAATTAAATAATACTTTAACTTAATTATTACAAAACCTCTGTTATGTCAAATTACAAAGAACTAACATAAAAGTGAAAGTCTTCTAAATGATGATCTAGCTACTAAGTCTTCTGTTCCAGTGTCTCACGCCCACCAAGCTCCCGTTCTATCTCTTAAACCTGTCAAGTCTGCTCGCCAATATTTGGGTCATCACAGGTGTTCACGAATACACAGGGTCAACCACGAGGTTGAGTAGGTAATACAATATAACAATAAAAATATGATATGCATGCTCCTCCGTCACCTCCATCTCCATCTCAACTCATATCTCATAACCCGGAACGCCCAGCCATACCGATCCCCGGTAGACTTTATATCGACCGTAGCCGATCTGCCAGCTCGCAGCTGCGGACACCAGGGTAAGTCCTGCAGAACCCGCCTGGGCCTTATCACAACATCATCATCACCACACCACGTCACCACAACATCCTCCAACTCCAATGCATATGAAATGCTCAACAGTATTCAATGCAACACAATAAGTATATTAACGAATGAAATCATGCCAGCTACCAAATGTTGTGATAACACACTCAACACGAACAGTTCAGTCAACCATATCATAGCGTAATCAACAACCACGAATCAAGTCACGTTCGCAATTTGGTCATATGAAACACAATTCAATAACACGATAAGAAGTCAGGTGTATTTCCCTACCTCAGTAATGCAGTCAAAAAGTCGGGTGTCCAGTAATATTCCACAACAATGCTCCCTCTGAAAGATAATTAAATGATAAACAATCACTTAACTATTCCCGTTCCCAAAATAGAAGTTACTAAAAATAGAATTTCTTAAAATGGAAACTTTCCCGATATAGTAACTTTTCTCTTTTAACAAACCCGACTCAAACCCGTCTTTAATTATTTAAATAACTCGGGAATTAAATAAATTACTTAGAAGACTCGAGCACTAAATTAATTAATTAAGAATACGATAAATTAACGAATTATAACGATTAAACTATGAAAACCCGTTTCAACACAATTCGAATAACCCGTCATCAACCACCATCCCTACACACGCGTTCCCACGCTCCCACGCGCCACCACTAGGCCGTGTCAGCCACCAGCCCAATCCCCCACACTGACCCAGCCACCAACGACCACCCCCACTGGGGTCGACTCCCGCCGGCGAGTCAAACCATGGCTGTCTTTTGGCCTGGTTCACGCCGTGCCTCACCAACCACCCCTTGTCCTCTCCTTACCACCACCGCAGCCAACCCCTATCCTCTGCCAAACCACCACAGCCCTGCTCGCCGTCAGGCCACGCACCCAGACGCCGTGACACCACCGTTTCGACCTCCCCCGAGTCCACGGTGGTGCCACCCCAACCTAAACATCTAAAACCCGCCTGAAAACCCCTGCTAACACCCGTTTGATTAACCCTGTCAATAACACCTCTCGCCGCCCAATCTGCCGCCAAGAACCTCCCTACCCACCACCAATAGGGACGACACAAACCACCCAATACCATATCCCCGACACCAACCACCAACATCACCTCCCTGAGTCACGACACAACAAACAAAACCCAACAGAAAACGAAACAAAAGAGAAGGTTGCACTCATACCTTTTTCCGCCACCTCAACAGCCACCAGGGTTAACTATGGACGTCGACAACCACCCTAAGGCCTTCCTTGCTGCTCCGTCAATCACCCACATTCACCCTCTCTCTCTCGATTTGCGTGTTGGTTGGGAAAGGTGCCCCTGAAATGAGATAGGCGGGTGAGGGAGTGGGGTGTTGTGGGGTTAGGGTAGAATTAGGTTAAAATTAGGTTAAATGGTAAATGGGTCATGGGTAATCGTTCCTGGGTAAATGGGTAAACGTGCCTTCATTCAATTAAACCCGTCTTGACAAGCTTACGAATAACTCGATCCTACGATATCACTACGACCAAACAATTACTCGACTCAATAAACGATATAAAATACGTGGTATTACAATACTGATTTCATACCCCATTTTTATTTTGAGCGGCCTCCAATCTATTCATTGCTTTACACATCTAAATGGTCAGTAGCTCAAAGCATTCAGGCTTTATTGACAAAATTATCCAGCACCTCAAAGGCCTGCTCTTGGTAAGGTAAGGGGATCAAATTTATGTAGCCTTAGTTGTCTAGTAGCAGTCAATCAAGGTCGATTCGTGACCAACACATGTCCACATACCTTACCTCTCGGTCATAATAACACAAACTAAAATGTAGGCTAGATTTTTAAGCTAGACTAATACATGTTTCAACTATTCAAATTTCTTTACCTAAAGTCCGCCCTTTACATTTACAATCAGCATAAAGTAGCGATCTTTGCTTACACGCACCTTAAGCTCAAGCAAGTAAATAATTAACAATAGGCACACCGTAATAGTTACTAATAAAGCTCTTAAAAGCTTTAATTGGCACTAATAAGCAAGTAAATAATAAGCAGTGCCTAAACCTTAAAAACTCCCTCTGAAATGTGCAAAAATGGAATCATGTTGACCACATCAACCAAATCTAAAAGGTTCTCAGTGTAACAGAAGCACTGTTAAGAGATGAGACAACATAGGCAACATAAAATAATCAATTAGGCTCTGGGGAAAAAAGCAAGCCTAAGATGAAGACATAATTAAACCTGAGGTGTTATGTAGATCCCATATACAAACATGAAGATGGTATCCATACACGACCCAAAAAAAAGGGGCACCTGGAACGAAGTCAGAAATAGTAGTTAGTACGTAGCGTTGTTCATTAGATATAATAGATAGATTAGAGATAGAGAACGAAACTTACATCTGAATATAGGTGAAAGTAGAATGAAAGTAAAAAATTTACCATGCCAGAATACCGATGAATCTGCCGATTTGAACCAGGCTGAATGCCTAAATCAACTCCCACACCCTATTTCATCAAATCAAAGTATATGAAAGTACAGTAAAAACCAGAGACACAATCACCAACTCTCCATCTTCACTCACCACTTTCAACCACCATTGGCGCCGTCATCTGGAACTTCGACCTCCAATACCCAGTTAGTTAGTCAGTACCACCAGTTCAATCAATAGTTGATAAAATGGCAGACCAAATTAAATTAACACACGAAAAAGAAGAAATAAAAACATAAACTTACCATACAAGCAGCGAAATCATTGTAAAGCGGTGATTGTAATTGCATACCTGGAATCAAAAGAGGAGCGAAATCAAATTTGTGAGGTGGTCGTGCGTTAGTTTCATAAGAGTGGTAGGGTGATCTTTGATGATGATGTGATTGTGGATGAGGATATGTGAGTAGGTTGCTTGTGGATAGGGAGGAAAATTGAATAAATGATTGAGGATGGATGGAACACGTGGACGGAGGGAGTAATGAGCTCTGTCTCACGTGATACAAACAAGGGCAAGAATTGCAACTGTTCATTATATGAATAGTAATAAAACAACAAACCTGTCGAGAAGTGGTTTCCTTGCATATGCTCCAAATGAGAATATGTAACTTCAGCAGAGCTCTCCACTACCTTTTGCAGCGTTAGTTTGGAAAGGGACAGAGAGGGAGAAGGGGAATGGAGAAACAAAGTTTTCGAATGAAGTTGAAGTCGATGTTGTTTGAATGAACTTTACCAGTCATTAGTGTCAACTCCTCTTCAGTTAGCCATTTTGCCATTTTTATCTGAACCAAACCGAGTAGTAGTGTATTTACGAACCAAACTTGGTCCCTAAGGACCTAACAAAAATCAGGATCTGAAAAATAAATGGAATAACAAAAATCTAGTTTACAGAGTTTGATGATCATCTATAACCTAAAATCAAAGATTTTAAATCTAACAAAGTACTCAATCTAAAGTTATTTTTCGGTTCAACTATCAAACATTAACTTTTACACACATTCTATCTAAAGTTGTTAGGTTTATCTAAAACAAGCGAGTTCTTTGCATTACAATCAAAACACAAATGTTCATAACAATCAAATCTCTGTAACTGGATCTGAATTAGATCAAAGTAATTCAATCTCTACACTTATTCACCAGGAAACAAGGGAAAATTAAAACCTAAATCATGCACAAAGGGTAAGATAAAATTACTGGATATATCCGCGTCACACCATAACTCCGAATTCCAGTCTTAACTACGTTAATTAGATCAAAACCTCAAATTAATAACGACCCGTCAATTAGAACCCAAATTGAAAACTACCAATCAAACTAAATTCACCAAGATGATGAAAATAAGGTCACAAACTAAAATCCAGAAAATATACAGATCTTTTCATAAAAATTAAGAACATAAACAACAATGCATATAGTAATTAATCAATAAAGAAACACAATCAAAGCCCCAAAAAAGAACAAAAATTATTAGAAATATACCCCGATTGAGGGCAGAGAGATCCATAATCATAGTATTCTCTAGCATGGAAACCATCGACGTCCGTATAAACCTTTTCTTTCGACATCACACATTGATAGTCACAAATTAATTGAAGGAGGAATGAGAGTAGGAATTGACAAGGGACATGAATGGCTGAGAAATAGGGAAATTGAAGAGAGGTAATAGGGGCCAGAGAATGAATGGACAAAATGAGAGGATGAAAATTGAAGGAGGAATGAGAGAATGCACAAATGATCAGAAATTTTACTGAAACTTAATAGAGGGAAAAAAATATGAATTTTAGCATTCGCTGCACATGCAAGTTCAAAAAAAAGAATTCTGCCAATTCATCACTGTATATTTATAATTTTATATCACGAGAAAACAAATTAACATACCCTACTGCCAACCAAGTCAAAAGCAATTATTACTTTCTTTCGGTTTGCCGCCTCTGCTTCTTCAATTTCTTCTTGCTTCTTTCTCAAAAGGTCCTTCTCCTACAACCGAAATAGAAAAACAATGAGAATTAGCTTTTCAAATCGGGATTCTGATTGTAGAGTTTCAAAACAGCTATTTCATGTGTGTAACGCCTTTGTTTACGTATCCTATTTTGGTATGTCTCAACCATTTTCTACAAATCCTATTACGGCAAAGTTTATGTCCTTATACTTTTTCCAAGTTAAACCATGTGACTGCTAGACCCACCATTATTCAAACCCACTCATTATGGGTACCGTTACCCGACTTTGCGTGCTTACATGTAAAAACTGTCCAAAAAGCAAGCATATCAAATATGTATATGAGACAGAGGAAGCATATTAAATACCTCCATTGACAACCAGCTGTTACCCTCATCATAATAATCACTTTGGTCATCAATAACACTCGTTCGAGCGGCTGCATTTTTATCAAAATCTACGAGTCTCTTTGCAAAATCATTGGAAGCTAGCTCAGGTTCTGTAAGTGGTATTACAGAAACATGCAAACCTGCGTAGTTGCTGCCTTCCTTGAGCACTAAATCCCCACAAAATTGGCAAAAGGTCCCTCTCATTCCTGCTCGCAAACAATCTTGCCACATGATAAGCATTTACTAATGAGCCTATGTCGGCGTGCCTGACAAGAGCACGGTTTCCTGAGTTGATATAAAATCGACCCATTTGCAGCTTCTGGTAGTAAAATGACTTCCTCCCTTTTCCTTTTTAGACTTGCTCTGTTGTACGGTTCCTGATGCTGTAGAGTCTGATTTTGAATAATTATTATGGCCGCTGGAAGATGAAGCCTATTTTTGTTGCTTAGGTGATTTTTTATATGCTTGTAACTTGGAAGATGAAGGAGCAGCCACAACATTAGAAGATAATGAACAAACTCTACGCCTCAAGTACTCTACTATGACTGTTCTGCCAGTTTCCTCACCAATGATGTTCTTTCCCTTTTCCTGTCGACTGTCACAGCGGCAAGAATCACGAGCAGACCATCACACATCCCCAACTTCTCTTTCCTTCCCTGATATTGCCACCCACCATTTCTCATCCCTCAACACATCTTTCTTATTTCTAAATAGCCAATCAATAACTACCACTAATCTAATATCTTTACTTACCACTATCACATGCAGAAACTCACCCATCGAAGGTTACCATATTCGTAATACGATTGATTCGAATTCCTAATACAAATACAAGACTTGCTCAAGATGGACCATAATTTGATGCAATGTTACAACCAGGCACCGTAATTTAATGTAAATGGATTGTAACACCCCCATACTCCAAGTGCCTTACCAGGACCACTCAGGTATGAAGACATTACCATCTCGGTTGCCCGAGGCATGATAATCAAACAACAATAAAGAAACAACGTTTATTATAAATGATTAACGAATAGTTACAATCCTCAAAACCAAACTGAAAGTACGATACATGTTCTCAAATGACGGTTCTAACTGAAATGTAAATAAACTAAAAACTACAGCGGAAGACTCCTATCATCATGTCGTGGCATCCCAGCTATCCCAGTACTCATCTCAATACCTGCTCAATATCTGCTCACCATCCCCGAATGGATCACCGCAGGTTTACAAAACAACACGGGGTCGTACTAATCACACAATTCAATATATAAATTAACAATACGACAAACAGACAGCTTAACTGTCACACACACACAAACACGCCAAATCCAACCATCTCAATCACTGACTGTCCACTGGACCAACCCTGCCAGTGGGGGACCGCAGCCGTACCCACCAAATCCCCGCTCCACGTAACAGTGAGCGATAACCCTGTCCATTAATGTGCACATCCCTTCTGTGGCGGGTTCCACAGAAGGCGAAACTAGGGCGTGAAGCCACTCCCGCAAGTGACCCCACTCAGCCGAGGCCACGCCTCGCGAACCATCAACAACGATCACAACCACAAACACAATACAGTTATATATCAAACAACCAAATACAATACATCAACCAATCATCCCATTATGGGATTAATACTGAGTAGGAAATCCTACCTGGTATGCACACAAACAGACGGTCTCTACAGCTGAGTCAAAAAGCCTCTTCTATGAACCCTCCTCCTATCATACAACACATAGAGACTACCAATCACTTACTATACATAAAAACCCCCAATCTCTAAATTAGGGTTTAACCAAATAGAAGGAAATACCATAAAAAGGGTACATAGATCTTACCCTCGACGCAAGGAACTCAACGGTATGAACAATGACAAGAACTGACCGTCTGAACTCCGGGAATTGCTAAGAATGCGATTAGGAAGATGAACTAGTTTGCTTTCTCTCTTAAACAGGAATTTAGGTTTTTGAAAAGTGATTTAGAACAATGACGGTGAAGCTTAAATACCTTAATCGCATAATTAACAAAACCCGAGAAACTTCCCCGATAAACCGGCTACTCGATCGAGTACCCAAGGATACTCGAT
This sequence comes from Silene latifolia, assembly GCF_048544455.1. Taxonomy (NCBI): domain Eukaryota; kingdom Viridiplantae; phylum Streptophyta; class Magnoliopsida; order Caryophyllales; family Caryophyllaceae; genus Silene; species Silene latifolia. The sequence goes on from NC_133528.1 coordinate 28,871,262, forward strand.
CGAGTAACCCCCCTACTCGATCGAGTACCCCAGCTACTCGATCGAGTACCCAACAGGTCAGAAACTATTTTATTTCGCAACTTACCCTTACTCGACAGAGTAAGGGCTACTCGATAGAGTACCCCCAAGACTTATAAATAAGGAGTATTACAGTCTTCCCTCCTTAAAAGGAACTTCGTCCCCGAAGTTCAAACCACTACTAAACAAAGGTACTCCAATAACATTCCCGACTCATAACCAAAACAAAATTCAACATAAAACATGTTACTAACCCAACTCATCCCGACAACCATACTGACACAACATACTAAGAAAGGTATAAAAACTCTTAAAAACTGCTCGCGATCATCTCCTACCCCCCTAAAAGAAACAAGGTTACGTCCCCGTAACCATACATACCTGATCAAAAAGGAAAGAGTAACGCTCTTTCATGATATCCTCTGCCTCCCATGTGGCTTCCTCAGTCTCGTGGTTAGACCAAAGGATCTTGAGCAGAACTGTCTCCCCACTCCTAGTCTTTCTAACCTTTCGGTCTAGGATCTGTTTAGGAACCTCAAGATATGATAAGGACTCATCTAGCTCTAAGCTCTCTGCCTCTAACACATGTGACGGGTCACTCACATACTTCCGCAGCTGCGACACATGAAACACATTATGCGCTCTCTCTAAAGCAGCAGGTAAAGCCAGACGATAAGCAACCTCTCCAACTCGCTTTAAGATCTCATAAGGACCGATGAACTTTTGACTCAGCTTGCCCTTTTTCCCAAATCTCATAACCCCACGCATAGGAGACACTTTCAGAAGAACCTTATCCCCAACCTGAAACTCTATATCCCGGCGATGTAGATCTGCATAACTCTTTTGTCGATCCCGAATTTGCTCTCATCCGTCCTCGATCATCTTAATCTGTTCTACCATCTCATGCACCATCTCTGGTCCTAAAACCACTGCCTCAGCACTATCGTCCCAACAGATTGTACTCCTACATCTCCTCCCATACAAAGCCTCGAACGGTGCCATACCAATACTGGTGTGATAGCTGTTGTTGTAAGAAAACTCTATCAAGTCCAACCTCTGTTCCCAGCTACCACCAAAATCCATCACACAAGCTCGCAACATATCCTCAAGAGTCTTGATTGTTCTCTCGATCGCCCGTCTGTCGCAGGATGAAAAGTCGTACTCATCTTCAAAGTTGTTCCCAAAGATTCCGCAACTCTTTCCAAAACCTCGATATAAACCTCGCATCTCTGTCGGACACTATGTCCTTAGGGACTCCATGTAACTTAAGCACGTTCTTTCGATAGGCCATAGCCAATTGTGCCTTAGTCCATGTATCTTTCATTGGAACAAAGTGAGTGACTTGGTCAAAGCGATCCACTATCACCCAAATCATGTTGTTACCTTGTTGACTCTTTGGCAAACCCACAATAAAATCCATGGAAATGGATTCCCACTTCCACTCGGGTACCTCTAAAGACTGAATCTTACCTTGTGGTCGTCTTTGTTCCCCTTTAACTCTCTGGCATGTCAAACAACGGGACACAAACTCAGCTTGTCTCTTTCTTTCATCCAGTGCCACCAAAACGTTTTCTTCAAATCCTTATATAGCTTGTCTCCACCTGGATGAACTGAATATGGTGTACAATGCGCCTCTGTCATGATAGTCTTTTTCAACTCCTCATCATTAGGAACACACCACCTACCATCAAACCTCAAACTACCATCTGTATGAATAGAAAACGGGACACCGTCCCTTTCTCTACTCCACTCTCCACTCAACTATCTTAGGATCCAAAGCCCGCTTACCTCGAATGTCATCATAAAACTCAAGCCGTCTTTGTCATATCACCCATGGCATCTCCTTTCGCATCATATGTATCCCAAAACTCGCTACCTCATCTCTCGGCCTCATCAAAGATAGAGTGTACACGTGGAATGTACACTCTTCCTACTCAAAGCATCAGCTACAACATTGGCCTTCCCTTCATGGTAGATGATTTCCATGTCATAATCGCCAATCAACTCCATCCACCTCCTCTGTCTCATGTTCAACTCCTTCTGCGTGAAGATGTACTTGAGACTCTTGTGATAAGAGAATACCTTAAAGATTGCTCCATAAAGGTAATGTCTCCAAATCTTGAGAGCAAACACTACTGCACCCAACTCCAGATCATGAGTAGGGTAATTCTCCTCATAAGGCTTCAATTGCCTAGAAGCGTAGGCAATCACTTTACCATTCTGCATCAACACACATCCCAGCCCATTCTTCGAGGCATCAGTATAAACCTCAAAGTTCTCGCTCCCTTCAGGCAATGCTAAGACAGGAGCTGTGGTCAAACGCTCCTTTAATGTTTGGAATGCCGTCTCACAACTCTCATCCCAACGAAACCTGTTCTCTTTCCTCATCAACGCTGTCATAGGTCTAGCTATCTTGGAGAAATCTTTCACGAACCGTCTGTAGTATCCAGCTAAACCCAAGAAACTCCTAACCTCAAAGAACATTCTTTGGTGCTTCCCACTTTGTCATCGCCTCTATCTTCGTCGGATCCTGACCACTCCTTCCTTAGAGATCGCATGCCCCAGAAAAGCAATTTTCTCTAACCAGAACTCACACTTGGACAGCTTAGCATACAACTCATGCTCCCTCAACGTTTGCAACACTATCCTCAGATGCTCTTCATGCTCCTCTTTAGTCTTAGAATAGACTAAGATATCATCGATAAACACCACCACAAACTGGTCCAAGAACTGTCTGAATATTCTATTCATCAAATCCATAAATACTGCCGGTGCATTAGACAACCCAAACGGCAACACCACATACTCATAATGGCCATACCTCGACGTGAAAGTTGTCTTTGGTATGTCCACCTCTCTAATCTTCACCTGATGGTACCCCGACCTCAAATCAATCTTAGAAAAGACTGATGCACCACTCAACTGATCAAACAGGTCATCTATCCTTGGCAAAGGATACTTATTCTTTATCGTCACTCGGTTCAGCTCCCTGTAATCTATGCATAACCTCAAAGTTCCATCCTTCTTCTTCACAAAAAGAACTGGTGCTCCCCACGGCGATACACTTGGTCTAATGTATCCCTTCTCTATCAAATCATCCAACTGTTTCCTAAGCTCCTCCATCTCCTTAGGACCCATACGATACGGTGCCTTAGAGATTGGCCCCGTCCCTGGTTTCAACTCAACGGTGAAATCTATCTCTCTTCCCGGCGGCAACCCCGGAATCTCCTCTGGGAAAACATCGGCAAACTCTCCCACTACTGGTATCTCATCAACTGTCGGACTCTCTATCCGGTCATCTCTCACATGGCATAAGATCAAAGGACACCCCTTCCTCAGATAAGACTTCAAGGTGACAGCTGCAATCAACTTGACTTTGGGTTTGACTAGAAACCCACGATAAGATACACTAACACCCTTAGGACCTCTCAAGGACACTTTCTTTTGATGACAGTCTATCTTAGCTTTATACTTTCCTAACCAATCCATCCCAACTATCATCTCAAAACCGTCAAAAGGAAACTCTAGCAAGTCTACAGGTAGATCAACTTGCCCCACTATCATAGATACATCTCTAAACAATCTCCCACAAGGTACAGACTCACCCGAAGGTATAAAGACTCGCTCACTAACAGACTCATATACCCTCAAACCCAACGGCTTAACATGACTCGAAGACACAAACGATTGAGAAGCCCCCGAATCAAACAAAACAAAGGTAGGAATACCATTAACAAGGAATGTACCGGTGATAACGTGCGCATCTTCCTCAGCTGCTTTCTTCTCCATCATGAATAACTTTCCATGGTCTTTGTCCACCTCCTGGGACAAGATCTTGGCGATGCGGTCGGCTTAGCACCCGACCCTTGATTGATTTGTTATTGTTCGTTGGTGTTTTTCGATAAGAATTTCCGCCGTTGCGGTAGCCTCCACTGGTAACTCGACTTCCCGGTTTGGCCATGATCCTGCCGGTTGTTGCTCGCAAAGCTCTGCGCAGGCCTCTGGAACGATCCCGGTGCACTTTTGCACTCATGTCTCTTGTGGCCTACACCACCACAACCATAGCAGGTCACTCCCCAACTATTACTCACACTTCCATGGCCACGCCCAAAGGAAGCCCCAAAGATCGAACCCCGACCTTAAGAAAACCCCTTTGATCGATTGTGGTTGCCTTTCTTGTAGTTAGATTGGCCACCACCCTCGCTCTCGACTTCCTCTTCTCACCACGGACCTCTCCGAGCCATCTCCACCAACCTCTCGGCTCTCCCCGCCCTCTCATAAGCTTCCTTAACATCCGTAAGGATTCCTACGGGTAACTTATCCATAATCTTGGTAGTCAACCCTCTCTCAAACCTCAATGCCAGGTTCTCTCACTCAAACCTATATCCTCAAAGATACCTGGACTTCTCATTGAACTGCCTCGTAGTACTCGGCTCTACGGACATCTCGTGATCATCTTAAAACTATCAAACTCTTCCCTCAACTTACTCCTCACATGCTCCGACACGAACTCCTTCCTCATGACCCCTACGAAACTCCTCCCAAGGTATAGCAGATAGACCTTGGTTTGTATATATCTCCTTGGCACTCACTTTCACTATATCCCACCACTTGCCATTTTGCCTCCCTCGGATAGAATGCACTGCTCCACTCTCATATCATCGGACGGTGAACCAAATCTAATATGTTCTCCATCTCTCTCAACCAACTATCAAGAAGGTTAGGCTCCCCAACTCCCTTGTATTCTTTCGGGTTAAACCTCGCTATGTAGAGGCTGATTTTAGAATGATCAACCTCCTTCTCCTTATCCTTGTCCTTATCCTCATTCACTTTCTTTAGGGTCTCTGTAAGAGCATCTTGGTGCTCCAACATCTTAACAATGTCATCCATGGTCATAAGCTCAGCTCTCGCATACAAAGCAGTCTTCTTGGGCGGCATCTTGAAACTATATATATATAAGAAAGGGTAGATATAAACACACGTACTAAACCTCAAAACACGAAAACACGCTGCCCAGACCCTACTCGATCGAGTGCCCAAACCTACTCGATCGAGTAACGGGCTACTCGATCGAGTGCCCCTCCATACTCGATCGAGTACCCAAACATCAGACCCAAACAGATCTTCTGATCTCTAACATACTCGACCGAGCTACTCGATCGAGTACCCCTAGTTACTCGATCGAGTACCCCAAAACGTGATTCTGAACCCAAAAATCGTCCAAAACCTACCCGCATGTTACGAGATATGCTAACATGCTAAACTTTATAAACCACATTACATCATAATAAATATGCTACGCATCTTTTCTACTATCTACGAGATCAATTCATCATGTTACTAAATGCCACGTTGTAAAACATTCAACATGCTATCATTCCATCAACAAGTTTCTATATACCCTCACTTTTCTTTCACATTCTCAACTTTCAACTTCGAAATTCCAACAATCACACACACTTCATCACATTCTTACACAAGTTGACCAAACACACATATGACTCGACAAACACTTTCCCATGTGACCGGTTCAAAGTTGTAGGGCGACCCCCGCGACTTTAGGACGTCTCCCAAGCCTTTGCACTAGCTCCTACAACTTTTACCCCGGGTTCATTTTAATTGACTCCCTATGTTCATTAGGTTCATTAGTTACGAGTTTCAGGATCGTCGCTCGATACCATTTGTAACACCCCATACTCCAAGTGCCTTACCAGGACCACTCAGGTATGAAGACATTACCATCTCGGTTGCCCGAGGCATGATAATCAAACAACAATAAAGAAACAACGTTTATTATAAATGATTAACGAATAGTTACAATCCTCAAAACCAAACCAAAAGTACGATACATGTTCTCAAATGACGGTTCTAATCGAAATGTAAATAAACTAAAAACTACGGCGGAAGACTCCTATCATCATGTCGTGGCATCGGCTATCCCAAGACTCATCTCAATACTCGCTCAATATCTCGCTCACCATCCCCGAATGGATCACCGCAGTTTACAAAACAACACCGGGTCGTACTAATCACACAATTCAATATATAAATTAACAATACGACAAACAGACATGACTTAATGTCACACACACACAAACACGCCAAATCCAACCATCTCAATCATCGATCGTCCATGGACTGAGCCCCGCGATGGGGACCGCAGCCGTACCCACCAAATCCCCGCTCCACGTAACAGTGAGCGATAACCCTGTCCATTAATGTGCACATCCCTTCGTGGCGGGTTCCATGTAAGGCGAAACTAGGGCGTGAAGCCACTCCCGCAAGTGACCCCACTCAGTCGAGGCCACGCCTCGCGAACCATCAACAACGATCACAACCACAAACACAATACAGTTATATATCAAACAACCAAATACAATACATTAACCAATCATCCCATTATGGGATTAATACTGAGTAGGAAATCCTACCTGGTATGCACACAAACAGACGGTCTCTACAGCTGAGTCAAAAAGCCTCTTCTATGAACCCTCCTCCTATCATACAACATATAGAGACTACCAATCACATACTATACATAAAAACCCCCAATCTCTAAATTAGGGTTTAACCAAATAGAAGGAAATACCATAAAAAGGGTACATAGATCTTACCCTCGACGCAAGGAACTCAACGGTATGAACAATGACAAGAACTGACCGTCTGAACTCCGGGAATTGCTAAGAATACGATTAGGAAGATGAACTAGTTTGCTTTCTCTCTTAAATAGGAATTTAGGTTTTTGAAAAGTGATTTAGAACAATGACGGTGAAGCTTAAATACCTTAATCGCATAATTAACAAAACCCGAGAAACTTCCCCGATAAACCGGCTACTCGATCGAGTACCCAAGGATACTCGATCGAGTACCCCCCTCCTACTCGATCGAGTACCCCAGCTACTCGATCGAGTACCCAACAGGTCAGAAACTATTTTATTTCACAACTTACCCTTACTCGACAGAGTAAGGGCTACTCGATAGAGTACCCCCAAGACTTATAAATACGGAGTATTACATGGATAGTCAAGCAGAATGAAAATAGGCCTGACCATAATAATTGCGTTCATCACTGCAGGCCGTAGCAAACCTACCATTCAGATTTCAAATAAGCTAGAAGTTGATAGACAACTTACCAACTTAGTCATCACAATCGAAGACACTGGAATTTTCAATCCGTAATTAACCTACAACCATCTAAATTAAGAACCTTAATACAAAACTCACCCCCAACCCCAACATTATTCGACAACATAAGGTGAACCAGCTCAAATTACATCATACCTTAAATTCCAAAACCATACTCCCTCCATCCGAATCAAAGGTAAACAAATAATTGTGACGGACTGTAATTGTTTGTTCGTCCAGTCTTTTCTGGGTACGATTGGAGTCTATTCCACTAGTTGTACGTCCCTACTATTGGTCAAAGCTCTGACGGTCTAAAACTCTAATGCCCCAAAGAAAAAGAGGGACTCTAATTTGACTCGAATAAGTAATTAAGGAGTATATATTAAATTGACATAAATAAACTATGTATTGATCATATTTCCATAATTTTCTTACCTTACTTTATGTTAACAACGTACTTATTTTTTCCGTAGCCGCTATCCTTTACCAAGTACTTGAGGTAGTCAAAGACAGGCTTTTGGCAAACAAGGTCCAAGCTCATGTAAGGTTTTTTTTGCCCATGGACGAGCGGTAATGTGCTTGGCATGTGATAGCAGGCCAAACGACCAAATCCGATGTAAATTTCTAAAATAAGCATTGTCCAAGTATTGCTTATTTACAGCTAAACAACCTAGATTCAATGTACGAGAAGACCATTGACCAACTATATCAAAGTAATTTGCATTCGCCAAACGTGTATGAACTCAGCAAAATGCTCGGTTTTATATTATTTTTGTGTTAACTACGTAAATATACTTTTAAGGATGATAAAACATTCACAATACACTTGTTTAGGTAATCTGTTAGCTACTTCATAGACCTTAAAGAAGCAACATTCTGTTTCTATTATTTTTTTTTTTGTTAAAGACGTGTAGATCACAAGAGTCTGTCATATGTGCAAACTATAGACCATCTAAGTTAAACCACCTAAATTATGGGTAAAATCGTATATACAAGACCGTTTATAAAGAACTATTGTACTGACCTCCATTGACTGAACCGAAGACAAGAATCTCAATCACAAAGAACCTCGATTAACTGAACCCGAGACAAGAATCTCTCGATCACAAAGAACACCATGCTCCTGGCACCCAACCACACACTAACCCACCATTGTGGCACCAAAGCACACACTCAAGACAATCACCGTTATGGCACCACAAATATTGAGTGTTTGTGTTTTGTTTTTGTGTGCTACTAGCCTACTAGTTTCAATTTGTCAAAGGAAAAACCCTTTTATTGAAAACCAACGACCCAAATTTCCGTGGGTTTCAAAAACCACCAGTGGGACCAAACTCACTTACAAACAAAGCACTCGTATTTTCATAAATTGGGTTTGACACAATTAATTGGATCGCAACCCAACCCAACACAAAACATTTACAAACAACAAAGAAGACAAAGATTTAAACATAACTGATACGTTCATCAATCATCATATCAAAATCATAATCAATAATATTCTTGTCCTTACACTTAATTATTATTTGTAATAGCATTTGTAGATATGAGATAATCTAATTATAGAATATTTCATTTAGGCGGAAAAATTTTAGTAATCTCTTATTCTTTTAGTATAGGGGGGATAAAAATGTTTGCTAAATTACTATACGTAGTCATCATGTTTAGTTTTAAAAATCCCCTATATACTAAAAGATTAACAACTCTCCAATTTCCCCGCCTCTGTTTTCCCGCCTAAATGAATATACTACTATACAATATCTTCCTCCTAGTTAAATGATCATACTATCTATATTTACTATATTTGTTAATGAACAATATTTGCCTCCAAATTAATTTTATACCATAAATAAGTATTGGGACACAATCTTTCCATAAATTATTGTTAGCCATATTTCAAAATGGAGTTAAATACCATGTTGATAGTCAAAGTCTCTAACATTTTTATCTAAAAAGACCACGCTGTAGCGCGAGATCTAAACCAGTAATAACAGTAATATATTTTATCACATCATACGTATAATTGGTACAATTTCATTTATGACAAAATCAAAATATATTATTAATATGTCTATGCAAATGGAAAAATATATTATATATTATATATTATATATATATTATATATTATATATTGCATCCTTTTAAAACGGAATAGAGATATTTATTGTTTGGAAAGTATGGCCCATTGTAGATATAATATTGTGAAATCTAATTATAGAATAAATCATTGTAGGCGGGAAAATTTTAGTAATATCTTATTCTTTTAGTATAAGGGGATTAATTAATTAATTAATTAATTAATTTCCACAATAACCAATAACACTTACTTAAAAAGGCAAGGCACAAAGATTATCCAATAATAATACTATCCAGAACATAATAATTAACACACAAAATAAGATTTATTGCTAATAACATCCCATGAAATTGAACCATGAATCAAGCAACCCGGTCAGACCTTGTAGATACTGCGATAATGTTTCCTTATCTGCCCTTGCTCGCCAACCAGCACCTCAATGGCCCCCATTCTGATCATAGCTTCACCGAAGTCCTTCTTTCAGACTCCACCGTGGATAGCATATCTCTCCACCAACTTTTCTGTTATGCTGCTATCCAAAAGTGTTTGGTCGGATGTAAACACTACTCTGTGTTTCTTGATTGAATTGAAGTAACCGGCGTCTAATCGATTAGGCGTTTGGAAGTCTAACGGAATCGTCGAGTTTGTCACGTTTTTGGTCGGGCATACAATTTTCAGGGTAACCGCGAAACTCGAATCAAGAGATGGATCTTGACGACCACTATTGCTGATATTCCAAATTCTATTTTCAAATGCAGGACAATGCGATACCCCTATCGAGTGAGCTCCGGACAAAATGGCTAAATCTTCAACGGATAAACCTTTCACAGCAAAAAACTGTTCTAGCTTGGACAAGTTAAACGAAGGTCCGTGCAAGAACGAGAAATCATTTTAAGTCGTGTTTTAAGATCGTTCTTGAGTACACAAGTTCTTATATTCATAAGGATATTTTGTTCTGCATCGTTCCGATTGTTGAACCATATAAGGAGACATATTGTGTTGTAATTTTTCATTTTGTGTGTTTTTTTGGGGTATGGGCTTGTACTCCAGTCGCACGATCAGGGTTGATCGTGAAGGTTTTCTTCGTAATCGAGTTTGGTTATAAAGGAAATATTAATAAGAGAGAGGGTAGACGTAGACCTTTAGAGAGTAGGTCGAACCACGTTAAAAATCTTGTGTCTCGTGCCTTTTCTCTTTATTTGTTTTATTTCTCTTTCAATCTTATAGATCTTGTTTCACGCATACGAACAAAACAGTACAACAAAATTCTTATTGTTTGAACAGTCACCGAGATTTTCAATCACATGTGTATTGTTTCAGTATCGAACGAGAACTATCTTTTCGCTTTAAAGTTTAAATTTTTTGCGAACACAAAAATGCCACTCACGAATACACTTATTTGCGAACACAAAAATGCCACTCACGAAAAGCTCCCTGATGATCTGAATGTTATTGAGTTGAGTCATCTTTTGTTAGCTTTATTTGTAGGATTTATATACTACGGACTTATGGAGTACAAAATAGTCTAACAATTAGCTGAAGGTATCTATTATTCAAGATGAGCTTGTTCAGGCCAAATCTTCTTTTTTTCTTCCCAAAAAAAACTTGTTCAGGTAATTTAGAATTAAGATGAGGAGAATACTGAATATTGCACCAGTAGTCAAAGGTGCCAACATTGCCTTGAGAGAATCTGGTTAGACACAACGAAGTCAAATGAGAATAACATACATGGGATGTAGGGTTTAATATATACAAGAAGGTTTAATATATAGTTAGTCTTTTACTCTTTTGTAGGACATACATCAGACTTGAGAATTTGTATACGAGGAGTAATAACAAATAATACAAGGCCACAAGCATTGGCCACTTCATATCCACAAGTCCACAACATGTAGAGAACAACCATGCCAGAAAAATGTAGAAACAAAGTACCTGATAACCTTGCCAAGGTAGCTGCCTTTCAGGAGAAAAAGAAGCATATAATAAATTTCTAAGACATGTCTTCTGCTCGTTGCCCGTTGTCCAGCCAAGTTGGGCATGGAGCTTACATGTAGTTTGATGTTGTGAAAGATGGAGTACCACAAACCAATGATCAAACACTATTTCTAAACATTTACATGATCTATCATTCAAATATAACTAATGAATCGTAAATCAGACGTTAAAAAATCGTACCCTAACAGTTTAACATGAAGAATTACATACGCTGAGGAGTAGAATGAAACCTGATTAGAGTCTTGGAGGTAATCTACAATCTCAATCTTTGATAGCAGCACCAGCAAAACAACTACTACTTAACCCTATAAATAATAATATAAATAAATTCAAAATTAATTAAAAAGGAGGATGGGGATGAAATGAAACCCTAGAAATGGGATGAAGAAACAAACCAGGCGGCGAAGAAGATGGAGACGCTAATGGAACAGGCGATGCAGAGAGCAACAAAGGTATTAGGTAAGATCTGAACAAGAACTCGACCCCATAAAATCACTACCGCTGTTGTCGATGCGTCCCCACAACTTAGCATGACGAATTTCTCTCACTAATTAAAAGAGAGGTGTCGAGATCTAATTAAAGGTGAGGTGTTACAGTGTTGATGGGTGTCGGCTTGTGAGGATGGAGATAGGGACGGAGATTGATTAGTTTGAGTGATGAAGATTGACGAATGTCACAAAATGAATAGAGTGGTGCTCATTCATGTACGGGATTTACTCTTTTATAGACGTAAATGACCATAATACCCCTTTTATTTTAATGATTTTATTTTAATACCCTTCTTTGAATCTCTCTATCTCCTTCATTTACTCTTTTCTCACTCTAACTCCCACCACCTCCACCGCCACGTCCCTTGCGCCATCGGCCGCTCTTAACGACCTCCTCCGACCAACCATTAGACGATCTCACACATCCGCCTCCCAATGTTATCTTAATTAGGTCTATTTTTCGTCACTTGTTTATTCGTTTCGGTCTAATTGGATTAAATTCCAATTATTGTTGTTCTTAGATATATGAATGGTTTGCTTATTTTGACCAATTAAAGATTACGGAATTAGGTATGTAAGATCATCTTGTTGAGTTGGATGATTAAATATGATAAATAATTAAAGCAAGAGCAATGTCACCGAAGAACAAAGACTTTTCAATGAGCAACCAAATTTAAAGTCAGTTGATTGCTAATGGCATAAGCCTTATGGATTTGCCAACTGGTACGACATGGCAGCCATGCGTGTCGGAATGAAAAGATTAGGCTTCCAGGCTCCGGCGACACACCACAATAGTCCATTTAATTACTTGAATTGAAAACCAACAAATTGATGAACTTTACACAGTTTTTTTTTTTGGTGGTCTGATTTATCTTTCCGGTCCCCTGAATGCCATGATCGATATAGTTAATACTGTAGACACCTCGTTTCTGCACCTCCCGCAAACCACCCGGTGATGATTGGGCCGCATGTTTGGTATACGGAACGATTTGTGACAGTTCGTAAGATTATCGTCAAGTGATTGCTCAAATATTAATGTCTACCTCTTAGTTGTCATCTACGCGCCGTTACGGTCGTTTTGGCAGTAATTAGAGTTCATTTGGAGTCCGGGTCAAAAACCGTCTTCATTTCCTAAAACCGTCAAATCCCGAGTCAAAGCAATGTGCTTGTCTACCTAAGGTTAGGATGTCATAAAATGTTGAGATTATGTCTCATTTTGAGTCTCATGTCACTTCATTAGGCTAAACTAAAAGTTTACATTACAAAATGTGCATATCATTTAGTTAAAATGACAACCCGATCTTTAGGCCCGTTTTACAAGGTCATAACGGATTTTATGGGTCAGGCCTATTTCACAGAAAGTTCTAGATCTTTCTTTTAGCTTTCCAACGCCACCGAAATCACCTAATTCCGAGTCTTGTAGAAAAAGTTATGCCTAAAATACGACAGGCTGTCAAACGCGTTTTCTACGCGCAGAGGAACCTACCCGGGAAAGGACGCAGCAAGTGTTGCGCCTCTTCCAAGGAACGCAGCATCTGCTGCGCCTTTTCCCAGGGCTTTCTTTTTGTCCAAGTTTCCGTGTTTAACCTAAGTCGGTTATTTCCGGATCTTTCCTTCCGTATCCTAGTCTTACCATAATTCCTCCGCGTGATTAGTATAAATAGGAGCCTTCGCTCCTCATATTTCTCACGCGAGTGTCCGCCCTTCTCTTCTCCCTTTGCATTCTAGACTTTGTTCTTACTAATTGGCGCCTACGTGCTTGAACATTCGACCACGTAAGCTCGGATCTTTCCGGGTACCAGCCTCTCCGTTGCATGACCGACCAATTTGACCAACTACACAATAATCAACTTAATTAATCAATCGTTTTCCTCTTACGAGGGCACTTTCTTTGCATTCGCGTCGAGCATCACTAATCGATATCTTAGTCCTTCTCGTTTCGTCAACATGTAAGTCTGAGGGTGTATAATCCTTATTTATTTATCGTATCACAATTGTAAGGTTTACGTCGAAAATACCTCATTAAAACCGATTTCTAAAACCGTCTTTAAAACCTCTTTTTTACGAATTTTCAGAAGACTGACAGTCGAGAAAAGACGCAGCAACTGCTGCGCCTCTTCGAAGGAGCGCAGTTCCTGCTGCGCCTCTTCGTGAGGCTGCCGCAGTTCCTGCTTCTTTTCTTCTTCTTCGTCCTCTGTAAATTTCGTTTTTTCTTTTATTATTTTGTTTGTTTGATTAATTCTTCGTTCACATGATAGTTTAATAATCACATAATTCATCATTCATCCATATGTTTTAATCGTCATAAATTCGACCTTAAATCCCTTATAATCAATATTTGCGGGTTTTCGTCATTAAATTCAATTCCGGGTTGTAGAGATTCAATTTGTTCATATTGGGTTTCTGGAATTCATCATTGATATAGTTTTCATCTGTTTATTCACATGTTCATCCTATACTCGTCATTAATCCATCATATTTAACCTAATTAGTTGAATTAATTTATGTAGTTCATTAATATTGTTCCACCTTGTAATTAATTCGTTTGCATCCGTCTCATTCATGTTTTACTATTTTTCATGACCCATTCATATGTTAAATAACATGCTAATCACTTTCATCCGAGTAAATATTATCAATCAATCATTAAAATCATCAATTAACATTAACGGCTTGCAAATGCGGCTTCACAGCCAGAACTGAGCCACGGAACAGACGCAGCGTCTGCTGCGCCTATTCAAAAGGACGCAGCTCTGCTGCGCCTGTTCTTGGCTGAGTTCTGTCTCTGAACTCCGTTTCTGCCTTGACCTTAGTTATTTAGCTTACGTAATTAACTAACTAATATCCGTAATATCGCTAATTCCTGTTCGTTTATTTCATTAATTTTATTCTTTTATTCTTTTATTCTTTTATTCCTTTTTATCAAATTATCCATTTTAAAGGTATTTTCGACATAAATCGCCTATTCCAATGTAATTATTGTAACTTTCTTTTATTGTATTTATCCTATTTCTTGTATGCTTTCACATGTAAATGAGCAATAAATCCAACTTCGACCAAATTGTATGCTAAATTACTTGTTAACCGACTTAGCCTAATCCTCACATGTTAGGATCAAAACTTGGATGTTGCATTGCATGCATACAACCGACGATATATCAAGTACGAATAAACTCCCTAATCATTAGTAGAGGCCGCTATCGAGGCGGGCGGGATTAGGTGTTCGATCAAAAGAGCTTCCTAATACGTACCCTCACCCCTTACTCCAGATCTCCGTGAGCACCCGTGTTCATTGGCATCCACGAGAGTCATTCTAGACATAGAATGCTAAGGGTAACGATTGCTTAGTGTTCATGTCACTACTTTATGTCTTGACATGACATGAGGTATTCGAACGGTTCCAATTTCCCATAAAAATTGGTGGCGACTCCATACAAAATGCAAACGCTTGTTTTCGCTTCTCACCAAGCGCCCCCGTGGGCGGCCCGCTGTCCACAGTTTGGCGACTCCGCTGGGGATAATACACTTACGTGTAGCTAAGGGTGAAACTTGAACAAGGTTAGGGATTAGTTTGTACAAGACAATTGTCGATTTTCATAACTCGGTCTTCCTAGACCGTTTTATTCGGCCTTCCTAGGCCCAACCCAACCCATTCGACCAATCGTCCCGTCTAAACGGTCCTAATTCTTATTTGGGCCTAAGGATGAATAGCGATTAACGTCATCCGTACCATGATGCTTACTCTTGTTTGTATCAAGGGCCTTCACTACTTGACGAAATGGACTAGGAATCGGCCTTACTCTTGTTTGGCACGAGCCTCTCCACAGACTTTGGGTTTGATGGTTCGGTATGGCAACCCACCCTTTAAACCAAAACCCTTTTAAATGCACTCAGCATCCCGTTATAATGCTTGTATAAATGTGTAAACCTTACGTGATCACCATTTCTAAACAAAACCATGACGAATTTTCAAAAAAAATCAAAACCTTTTTTCAAACAAAAATTGCGAAAATAGGCTTTTATTTAGCGCAAAACCGAGTCGAAACTCTATCCAAATATCAAGACAAACTTCGGGCCTAAAACCCATTTCAAAACTAAATACAAAACAAAACAAAAAAATAAAATAAAATAAAAAAACGTCCAAAAAAAAAACAAAAAGTCCACGAAATAAAAAAAACAAAAAAAAGTCCAAAAAAAAAAACAAAAAGAAGAAAGAACAAAAAACCAAAAAAAGAATGTTTTAATAAAAAAATTTTCAAACCATGTAAATATGTAAATTCAATTGGGCTAAGTTAGAGTCAAAGTTCAAACCGACTATGTCCTAGTCGGAACTCTCTCGAGTCATAAACCCTCTCTCTTTACATTTTGGGTCTTTTCAAATTCAAGTCAAGTCCTAAGGCGTCACGCCGTCATTTTGGACCCCCTACCCCAATTCAGTTAGGATCTAAACACTCGAGTCGCACGTTCCGAGGCTTAACACACGAGTCTCAATGGGCCTCATATTTGAGTCTAAACTACAGCACTCTTCTTAACACCTATAAGCAAACCTCGAGTCCAGAATCAACATGTGTCATCAATCCCGTCAATAAAGTCAATCATATAAGGGTCACTCTGTCAAAGTCAACACTCGAGTCCAAAGGTCAAGGTCAAACACCGTGAATCCAAACACGAGAAGTCGCTCACGACATTTCACGAACTCACAAGTCAAGTCTAGATTTTTCATCTTATCCCTTCCTTTGTTGTTTGCCTTAGTATGCGTGATCCCATGTCGAATCAAGTTGTAATGCGCGTCATTTCTGTCGAGTAGGAATCCAACAAGTTCCGTCAATCAGCAAGGTCACGAAGCGGTTCAAGCCACAATCGCCATGTCTCTCCAGGACGTTTATGCCATGGTCCTACGAGTTCAAGCTACAGTGGAAAATTTGAGCATTCGCGTCCTCACCCTTGAAAATGGAATGGTGGAAAAGAACATCCCACCTAGAGAAACCTCTAGTCTAGGTCGTCCAAAGCTCACCTCTTGCAATAACCATCGTCCTAGAAAGCCAAAAATAGCTGAAAGGAAACCTGGGAGGCATCAAAGGGTGCTTACTGATTTAGGCATGTCTTATGCCGATGCTTTGAAGAGACTTTTCGCCCAAGGTAAGCTACATCCAATAGGTCCGACTCCGGATCCACCTTTAGAGAAACAAGTGAACCTCTGGAAGGGAAACAAATACTGCTTATATCACCAAGGTAGAGGCCATGATATTGAAGAGTGTTTTCTCTTGAAACACACCATTCAGGATATGATCGAGGACGGCAAGCTTCCAACGCCACCATTTGTGGAGCAATTCGTTGGAACCGACCCTCTTGGGTCTAACAGCACTAAACACGATGAAGAATCATTCCTAGACTTTTCTCATCTCCTCGATCCTCGTGATGACAAAGAAATCAAAGCGCCGAAGGAGGACGATGTCCAAAGTGGAATGCTCATGCTTTCCAAGATAGAGGGAGCCATTGATACTCTAAACTCTCGGCTTTCCCACATGGGGAATCAATTTACTGAAATGGATAGGAAGCTTGAGACCCAATCTTTCAAGATGAAGAATGTCCAGACAAACCCTCAACCTCATGGTCTCGAGGAGAAAGCAATAAGTGAGCGACCTGTTCCTGGTTCTTCTCATCCAAGAATCGGAATCTACAAAGGCAACCTCATGGAGCCTTCATCAAAGAAACCTAACAACCCTCCAAGGTCATTTACAAAGGCTTCCGAAAATAGAGGCACACCTCCTAGGGAATTTACCAACATTGGTATTACATACACCGATGTCCTTCAGAGACTCATGGAACAACGAATGTTGAAGCCTATAGGACCTACTCCCGAACCCGAAAAGAAATCCAAGTTCTGGGATGAGGATTCGTACTGCAAATACCATAGAGGCAAAGGGCATGATACAGAGAAATGTTACAAATTAAAACATGTCATTCAGGATATGATCGAAAACGGGAAATTGTCTCTCTCTACTTTTAACCCACAAGGTAGCTTAGGCAATCCTCATGGATATACCACTTATCAAGAAACTCTTCTTGACTGTTATCCTTCCAATGTTCCCAATGATGAGGACGAGGTGCTCAAATGGGTGAATGCTCAAAGTCAGATGCCAAAGCCAGTTGCTGGAAGAGAAAATGTTCAAGCATGGGCCGATGATTACGAGTCTAGATCTAAGATCGAGTCAAAGTCCGGGTCTGAGTCCGAGTCTTAGGCTTTCTGTCTCATATTTGTTCTAGTGCCTTTCTTCGTGTCCATTTCCATTCCTAGTGACAACCTGGGGGCTGTCCCACGAGTCACATGTCTTCTCGAGTCTATGTTAAATACATTTATTCTTCATTTCAATAAAAATACAATTTTCAATCCACATCTTATATCCTATCTCTTCCTTTACCATTTCCTGTGACAACAAGAATTAATTTGAGACATTTTTTTAAAATGACAACAACAACGCATGTCAGTCGTTGTGAGTACACTTAGACAATGTTCCATTCCAAGTTGTAGAGGACCTGAAACTCCGTGTTCTTTTGTTACCTATTCCATGTCTGGCAATAGAAACCACAATATAACCCCAGTTTAGGACGAGCCTATCTCAAGAGATTCTAGGACGAATCCAGACCGTCTCCCTTGTTAACGATCTATGTTAAATACATTTATTCTTCATTTCAATAAAAATACAATTTTCAATCCACATCTTATATCCTATCTCTTCCTTTACCATTTCCTGTGACAACAAGAATTGATTTGAGACATTTTTTTAAAATGACAACAACAACGCATGTCGTCGTTGAGAGTACACTTAGACAATGTTCCATTCCAAGTTGTAGAGGACCTGAAACTCCGTGTTCTTTTGTTACCTATTCCATGTCTGGCAATAGAAACCACAATATAACCCCAGTTTAGGACGAGCCTATCTCAAGAGATTCTAGGACGAATCCAGACCGTCTCCCTTGTTAACGATCCATGACGGAAGGCAAGCCCATTCCCCACAATAAACAACCCGTGTTACTAAAAGACCAACCCCTTTCACATCCAAAGGTGCTAGTCTGACCCAAGTCCATCCAAGACGATACGAGCCATGATCAAAGACAAAGGCTCAATCAAGAGAAATGACCAAGATCAATATCCAAGACAAAAAGAGTCAAAATAAGAACAAGTCTCAATCAAGCAAATCAATGTCAATATCCAAAGTCAAAGCTACCTTCAAAAACATGAATCAAGAATCTGAGCAAAAGCCAAGATAAGTTCTAGACCAAGAATCTGAGTCTAAATCAAGAACAAGCCTGAAATCAATGCTATACAGAATACTGCTGAAGTATCAAGACACCAATCAAGATGGTCATCTAGCACCCTCACTTAGCCTTTCACACATTACACACCCTAAGTCCTTCTCGAGACCGTTACAGGGAGATAGTTAGGAATTTTGAGAATCCTCTCAAGCTTGTCAAGTATACCCATCCTTTAGGGCCAAGACATGGAAACTTGAACCCACGTCATTTTAGCCCACCTTTACGTGCTCAGGCTACATCAAGCCAAGAGACTCCATTTCCAAGCCACATTACAAGCCATAACCCCATCAAGCCTTAACTCTACAAAATCAAGCTCCAGAGATTTGTTCACCAAAGCCTCTTATTACCGAGCTCCACATTCCAAATATCCAATCCAGTTTCACCTTGACCCATACACAGAGTCTTTGGATACTTTGCTACCTAGGACGGGACATACCCATACTCATCCTGAGGGTCCACTTCTAGTGTGCTCACATGACAAGGATATTTTTACAAACTTAGTTATACCTCTTTGGTCTATGATCAGAGGGAGTTATCTCAAATCGCTTCTTCGAGTCACCAAAGGAATATTACCCTTGTGACCCATGCACTTTAAAGTCCTAACAACATAGCTTAGGCACACACTTGAACTACGAGCATGGTTTGATTTCACCTTTTCAGGTGGATACGTAGGCAGTCCTTTCTTACACAAGAAGGATACAACCACAACACCCAAATAAAATTAACCAAACCTCAGAACTACGATCTGGTTTGATTTCACTTTACGTGAATACGTAGGCAGTCCTCAAGGACACAACCATCCCCACTTCCAACTTTCAACCTCAATTAACATCCCTTCCACAACCAACACCTCTATACTGGGGGCTCCTTATTGTCGCCCAGCCTCTTTTTTACCAAATTCCAGAGTCATCTTCTTATCCTAGAGGCTTCTCTTCCAAGATGACACCCTTCCTTTATTCCTCTAAGTCTAGCTAGTACTCGGTCCGGACAATGACAAAGATCTTAGATCGATTCTCCAAGTCATCATGCCTCAAGAGGAGTCTCTTTTACAGCAAACAATGTCAAAAGATGTCCAAATAGACAGCTGATCCATGGCTCATGCCTTGCTTTTATATGCCCCATCTTTCTTGCAATTCTTCTGCCTTTGGAATTGATACGCGTTGTCACCCATACTTGGCTAGGGGTTGCGCGTACTTAAACAAGGTCTGTCAAAGTCATCCCTGTGTCACGTCAAATCTAAGTTAGTGTCGCGTCAGTCCAAACCTAAGTCTATATTTTTGCATCCGTATAAGGTCTGTGTCATGTCAAGTCCTGTGTCTAAAGCCCATTGAATATGCATAACGCATTACAAACGACGAATTTCTTTGAACAAGTTTTAAACAACTTTTATAAAGAAACAAGTTTTGCAAAGCCTGTGTGTTTCCTCATTCGAGGTCCATGTGATAATTGCTTACGTGCACATATTAGATTGCATCCTTGTGTGGCTACTAACCATGCAGGTGAGTATCAGAAGCAGTATTTTATCAAGACTTCGCTTGCAACAACGAGCGGATTTTATCTGACAATGTTTCGATACACCCCTATTCATTTTCCCAAAAGCAAAGATATTTTTGCAAGATATTGCTCAAATCCTTATATCCAGTAGCAGCGATATTTTGCGATATTGCTCAAATCCTTATATCCAGTAGATAATATTTTTGCAAAAGTATTGCTCACTCAAGATTTCTCCCATGACGATCAAGATGTTCCTAGTCGTCAATATAATCACCCAACGAGAGTTTGCTTGAGGACAGAGACAGGCAGATTCCCCAAAATCATCGTTTTATTCCCCAGTGAGAGTTTGTTTGAGGACAGAGACAGGCAGATACTCCCAGGCGATCCTTCATCCCTTTAGGTAACCCTTTTTAGGATAAATCCTTCAGATCTTTCAGGAACTTACCTTAATCTTTCAGACAACCCTTTAGACACTTCAGGATAATCCATTCAGTAATCTTCAGATAATCCTTTATTTCTTCAGACACTTCAGGATAATCCTTTCAGTAATATTCAGATAACCCCTTTTCAGTTAATTCCCCCTTCAGTTCTTTTCAGTCCTCCATTCAGTCCTTTAGAGGGATTTATCCTTCAGCCTTTCCCCTTGGGAGATAGCCTTCAGAGTTTAGCCTTCAAAAGTGTTAAGAAGTTTCTTTGGAATCCCTGTGACCCCTAATGCCTTCAGACACCAAGTTATCTTCAGATCAAAGAATTTTGCCGAAGCGTCTTCAGTCCCGTTTCACCCAGGGGTATCTCAGGTATGGTTTCTTCTTATGGCTGACGAGCTTCCTTACGTAGTCTAATGGACTTTAAACGACCCTCCCCGATAGTCGACAGACTCTAAAATGTTCCCGACGACAGGTCCTTGGTTCAGACCCCTTGAGCCGCCTCGCGTCGCCATAGTCGTCAGGTTGTAATCTTCAATTGACTGATGGCTATACTTTGACTTTCGCCTTGTCCAAGCCTCGGTCAAAGTGGGGGCTCTGAGAGACACCTCGTTTCGCACCTCCCGCAAACCACCGGTGATGATTGGGCCGCATGTTTGGTATACTTTAACGATTTGTGACGATTCGTAAGATTATCGTCAAGTGATTGCTCAAATATTAATGTCTACCTCTTAGTTGTCATCTACGCGCTGTTACGGTCGTTTTGGCAGTAATTAGAGTTCATTTGGAGTCCGGGTCAAAAACCGTCTTCATTTCCTAAAACCGTCAAATCCCGAGTCAAAGCAATGTGCTTGTCTACCTAAGGTTAGGATGTCATAAAATGTTGAGATTATGTCTCATTTTGAGTCTCATGTCACTTCATTAGGCTAAACTAAAAGTTTACATTACAAAATGTGCATTTCATTTAGTTAAAATGACAACCCGATCTTTAGGCCCGTTTTACAAGGTCATAACGGATTTTATGGGTCAGGCCTATTTCACAGAAAGTTCTAGATCTTTCTTTTAGCTTTCCAACGCCACCGAAATCACCTAATTCCGAGTCTTGTAGAAAAAGTTATGCCTAAAATACGACAGGCTGTCAAACGCGTTTTCTACGCGCGAGAGGAACCTACCGGGAAAGGACGCGAGCAAGTCTTTGCGCCTCTTCCAAGGAACGCAGCATCTGCTGCGCCTTTTCCCAGGGCTTTCTTTTTGTCCAAGTTTCCGTGTTTAACCTAAGTCGGTTATTTCCGGATCTTTCCTTCCGTATCCTAGTCTTACCATAATTCCTCCGCGTGATTAGTATAAATAGGAGCCTTCGCTCCTCATATTTCTCACGCGAGTGTCCGCCCTTCTCTTCTCCCTTTGCATTCTAGACTTTGTTCTTACTAATTGGCGCCTACGTGCTTGAACATTCGACCACGTAAGCTCGGATCTTTCCGGGGTACCAGCCTCTCCGTTGCATGACCGACCAATTTGACCAACTACACAATAATCAACTTAATTAATCAATCGTTTTCCTCTTACGAGGGCACTTTCTTTGCATTCGCGTCGAGCATCACTAATCGATATCTTAGTCCTTCTCGTTTCGTCAACATGTAAGTCTGAGGGTGTATAATCCTTATTTATTTATCGTATCACAATTGTAAGGTTTACGTCGAAAATACCTCATTAAAACCGATTTCTAAAACCGTCTTTAAAACCTCTTTTTTACGAATTTTCAGAAGACTGACAGTCGAGAAAAGACGCAGCAACTGCTGCGCCTCTTCGAAGGAGCGCAGTTCCTGCTGCGCCTCTTCGTGAGGCTGCCGCAGTTCCTGCTTCTTTTCTTCTTCTTCGTCCTCTGTAAATTTCGTTTTTTCTTTTATTATTTTGTTTGTTTGATTAATTCTTCGTTCACATGATAGTTTAATAATCACATAATTCATCATTCATCCATATGTTTTAATCGTCATAAATTCGACCTTAAATCCCTTATAATCAATATTTGCGGGTTTTCGTCATTAAATTCAATTCCGGGTTGTAGAGATTCAATTTGTTCATATTGGGTTTCTGGAATTCATCATTGATATAGTTTTCATCTGTTTATTCACATGTTCATCCTATACTCGTCATTAATCCATCATATTTAACCTAATTAGTTGAATTAATTTATGTAGTTCATTAATATTGTTCCACCTTGTAATTAATTCGTTTGCATCCGTCTCATTCATGTTTTACTATTTTTCATGACCCATTCATATGTTAAATAACATGCTAATCACTTTCATCCGAGTAAATATTATCAATCAATCATTAAAATCATCAATTAACATTAACGGCTTGCAAATGCGGCTTCACAGCCAGAACTGAGCCACGGAACAGACGCAGCGTCTGCTGCGCCTATTCAAAAGGACGCAGCTCTGCTGCGCCTGTTCTTGGCTGAGTTCTGTCTCTGAACTCCGTTTCTGCCTTGACCTTAGTTATTTAGCTTACGTAATTAACTAACTAATATCCGTAATATCGCTAATTCTTGTTCGTTTATTTCATTAATTTTATTCTTTTATTCTTTTATTCCTTTTTATCAAATTATCCATTTTAAAGGTATTTTCGACATAAATCGCCTATTCCAATGTAATTATTGTAACTTTCTTTTATTGTATTTATCCTATTTCTTGTATGCTTTCACATGTAAATGAGCATTAAATCCAACTTCGACCAAATTGTATGCTAAATTACTTGTTAACCGACTTAGCCTAATCCTCACATGTTAGGATCAAAACTTGGATGTTGCATTGCATGCATACAACCGACGATATATCAAGTACGAATAAACTCCCTAATCATTAGTAGAGGCCGCTATCGAGGCGGGCGGGATTAGGTGTTCGATCAAAAGAGCTTCCTAATACGTACCCTCACCCCTTACTCCAGATCTCCGTGAGCACCCGTGTTCATTGGCATCCACGAGAGTCATTCTCGACATAGAATGCTAAGGGTAACGATTGCTTAGTGTTCATGTCACTACTTTATGTCTTGACATGACATGAGGTATTCGAACGGTTCCAATTTCCCATAAAAATTGGTGGCGACTCCATACAAAATGCAAACGCTTGTTTTCGCTTCTCACCAAGCGCCCCCGTGGGCGGCCCGCTGTCCACAAATACACAAAAAATTAAGAGTTAGAATTATTATTTGATCGTTACGAGAATTAGCATTTATAATTGTGTAATTGAACACATCTAAACAATTTTGTGGATTTGAGTAATTTTGTGAGGAAGAGAATTAGAGAGAGTTTTTTTTTTTTGTTTCTAGGCAAAGGGCATACTATGGAAAAATAATGAAAAAGAGTACATGAATGAGTAAAACTCGTACATGAATGAGCAACTACGAATGAATATTAGGGTAAGTTCCGTGTTTTTAAATTAATTTGGGGAATTTTATGGACATCAGATATTGTATAGTCAGATGTCTACAGGAAGTGAAATTAATAGACATCAGTTTTAAAAAAACATCGATGTATATTGAATTTTATATACATAAGTTTTTTTTTCTAAATCTCTGATGTTTTTTATTTGTACATCAGTTTTTTAAAAACTCTGACGTCTATTTAGTGATGTCCATAACGCTTTTTGTAGTAGTGTAATCATCGAAAATGGTCCCCTCGCTATCACTATCACCGATGCAAATGGTGTGTCTAGTGTAAAAGCACCCAAGGACTACACATCTGATGATTACAAAAAGGCGGAGAAGAACTCTAGGGCCATATCACTCCTGCAATCCGGAATTGGCGAATCGGAAACTAGTCGTATTGCAGGATGTAAAATGGCCAAACAAATTTGGGATAGTCTAGCACTAGCCCATGAGGGAACTGTCCAAGTAAAGAAACACGTATTGATCTCTTAATGCAACAATACGAGTCCTTTAGAATGCAAGATGATGAGTCAATAAAGAGTATGACTTCTCGTTTTTCAAACATAACCAACGAACTTTAAAATCTTGATCGACAATTTGAAACTGAGGACATTGTCCGTAAAATTTTAAGAAGTCTTACCAATAAATGGCGACAAAAGGTCACAACCATTAAAGAGGCTAGGGATTTAACCACTCTCACCTATGAAGCTTTAATGGGATCTTTTATGGCACACGAAATAACTCTTGATAATGATGCCGATGAGAAACCCAAAGCTAAGGGACTAGCCTTGAATACCATCTCAAGTGATAATGAAAGTGATCTTGAGGAGGAAGTTGCCTTGCTATCTAAAAGAATTTCCAAAATAATTAGAAAGCAAAATTAAGGAAAGTTCGAAAGTTATAAGCCGAAAAAATTTATTTCTTTATCTTCCTCATCACGTCCTATATCTAGAATCAGTTGTTTTAAATGTGGTGAGCCAGATCATCAGATCCGAAATTATCCCAAATGGGAAGAAGAGAAATCTAAAGATAAACGTGAAAAGTCTAAGCAAGAGTATAAACGTGCAATGATGGCTGCTGTATGGGGTGAGTCTGATTCAGAGGATGAGGAACCTCCTAATGATGAGAAAAATGAAAAGTTCTGCTTACGGTCCACCTACAAGCCAAGATCTCAACGGAAGAGGGATGATGATTCTCTTAGGTGTCTCATGGCTCACTCAGAAGCTTCTGATAGCGAATTTGAAGACGAGGTAAGTCTCTCAAATTTCAAAGTTAAGATTAGGTCTTTATCCAAGGAGAAAATTATGAGATTACTTGATGAGACTTTGGACACGAGTTATGAACAAAATAAGCGTGTTGATGCTATGCAATTCGAAATTGAAAGTATAACGGAGGAGAACATAGAGTTGAAACGTAATCTGAAGAACATTAAAAAACAAACAGTCGACCAGACCGTTCAATCTGAACTCACTGCTGAAAACGAGTCTCTTGTTAGCAAAATCCATGTTTTAACTAAGGAACTCGATGAGATTAAAAGGATACATGCTACTAGTTCAACTTCTTATTCCGAAATTTGTTCTAAGTTCGATAGACTTTACAACTCTCTTCTTGATAAGAATAAAAAGTTAGTAAAAGTCGAAAATCTGGAAATCGATTTAAGTAATCCAAGAAATGTTGTTGCTAAATGGGAAGGTAGCGGTACGGTCCTTGATTTCTGGTTATTCAATCTAAGAACACTAATAAACTTGGATTAGGCTATGACTCTCATTCCGATTTCAGACAAAATGGTTCTCAATCCCGTACTGTCTGGATCCCTGAACAGAAAGTAAACACACATCATGATTGTTCAAAACTGAATGACGCTAGTGCTGAAATTGCTAAGAGACGTAAACCCATTATAAGAGATTTTCACAAGCGTAAGTATGTAGGCTTACCTGAATATATCATTTGCAAATTATGTGGACACAAAGATCATTTATTTAACGCTTGTGAGAAACGGTTAAGTCATTTGAATCAAAACATAAGAGTTGTTAAGAAAATATGGATTAGGAAAGATATTTTAGACACTGTTTGTCATAAGAAGGGACCCAAACTTGTTTGGGTTCCTAAATCATCTAACTAATCTCTCTAGCAGGGCCATATGGGAGGAGGCAGCCGTTGGTATCTTAATAGCGGATGTTCACGACATATGACAGGTAATAGAAACCAATTCCTCTCATTATCGGCCTACGATGGTGGAAATGTGATATTTGGAGACAACAAAAAGGGTGAGGTAATTGGTACTGGCAAAACTGGAAAGTCTCTTTCACATTCCATTGATGATGTGCTGCTTGTAAAGGGTCTCAAACACAATTTAATTAGTATTTCTCAATTATTTGACAAAGGAAATAAAGTTGAGTTTCATGCAAACCTTTGTTACATAGTTAAGGAAAGTACTAATGAAATTGTTCTGGAAGGTAAGAGAGTTAACAACATTTATGTGGCTGACTTAGGAAGCATTCCTAGGGAAACCATTAAGTGTATGTCGGTTATGTAAAACGATCCTATTTTATGGTATAAAAGATTCGGACATGTTGGTTTTTCATCTTTAAGCAAACTTTACAAACTCGATTTAGTGGAAGGTCTACCTTCTATGAAGTTTGAAATTGAAGGCGTTTGTGACGTTTGTGCTCAATACAAACATGTTCGAAGTTCTTTCAAATCTAGAAGGTTCGTTAGCACCACCAAGCCTCTAGAACTCATTCACATGGATTTATGTGGTCCGATGGGGATTAGAAGTCGAGGTGGAAGTCTTTATTTGTGTGTTCTAGTGGACGATTACTCACGGTTTGTTTGGACTTTATTTTTACATGCTAAAAGTGAAGCTTTTGAAGAGTTTCATGCTTTGATTAAGAAACTCCAAAACAAACTTGGTCATAAATTGATATCCATTAGCACCGACCATGGAAAATAATTGAGAATGATTCGTTTATATCGTTTTACAGGGAACATGGTATTGATCATAACTTTTCTGCTCGTAGGATACCGCAACAAATGGAGTAGTAGAAAGAATGAATAGAACATTGGAAGACATGACTAGATCCATGTTGCTTTGTAGCGACTTGCCTAAAAAAATTTGGGCCGAAGCTGTGAATATAGCTTGTTATATTCGTAATCGTGTTGCTATTAGATCTATCCATAAGAAAACGCCTTATGAGCTTCTATATGGGCGAAAGCTAAACATTTCATATTTTCGCTGCTTTGGATCTAAATGCTATGTTCATAACAATGGCAAGAATAATTTGGAAAAAATTGATCCAAGAAGCGATGAGGCGGTTTTCATAGGATATTCAAAAGAATACAACGCCTATAAAGCTTATAATAAGAGAACTATGTGTTTTGAAGAAAGTGTTCATGGAATTTTCGATAAAACTAACGTGCTTAATGTTGAATTATAGGATGATTATGACTTTGAGATTGGATTTGTAAGGGACGATCCTCCCGAATTAGAAGAGGGGCCTTCGTCATTAGAAGGAACAAGTGCTGAAGAGATCACGAATTCAGGGGGAACTGTACAAAATACATAACTGTTTAATCCCAAGAAATCAATGAATACAGTTGAACGTGCACAGACAGGCAAACAATTGAATTCAGACACAAATAAGGCTTCCAGTAGCTCAGATGCTTCGCGAAAGACAAATACGAATGTCGTGCAGAACCGAACAGAACGAAGAACTGTGCAATCTACACCAGAACAAGAAACATTTGTTCCTTGACGTTGGAAGCATCAAAGTTCACATCTTATGGATAATATCTTGACTGATATTCATGAGGGAGCCAAAACTAGATCTTCACTGAAAAAAAATTTGTGCTCATTTTTCATTCTTGTCTGAATTAGAACCATCCAACATTAATGATGCTTTAACTGATCCTGATTGGGTTATTGCTATGCAGAAGGAGCCAAATCAATT
The DNA here is from genome assembly GCF_048544455.1 of Silene latifolia. Taxonomy (NCBI): domain Eukaryota; kingdom Viridiplantae; phylum Streptophyta; class Magnoliopsida; order Caryophyllales; family Caryophyllaceae; genus Silene; species Silene latifolia. The sequence continues at coordinate 28,899,580 of NC_133528.1, forward strand.
TAAGCGAAGCAAGGTGTGGCATTTGGAACCTCGTCCAAGAGATCGTTCCGTCATAGGAACGAAATGGGTATTTCGAAATAAATTGGATGATGCAGGTGTAATTGTTAGAAACCAGGCTAGACTCGTGGTGCAAGGATATAATCAACAAGAAGGGATTGACTTTGACGAGACCTTTGCACCCGTGGCTAGACTTGAAGCTATTAGTCTCCTTATTGCCTTTGCCGCTCATATGGGTATCAAACTCTTTCAAATGGACGTTAAGATCGCGTTTCTTAATGGCTATTTGCAAGAGAAAGTATATGTTGAACAACCTCCCGGTTTTTTTGATAGCAAATTTCCTAATCATGTTTATAAATTAGATAAGGTACTTTATGGTCTTTAACAAGCACCTAGGTCTTGGTATGATAGACTATCAAAGTTCCTTCTTGAAAATAGGTTTCAAAGAGGTTCCGTTGACAAAACACTATTTTTAAAACCGATGAAAGAGGATTTATTAGTTGTTCAAATTTATGTAGATGATATCATTTTTGAAGCAACTAATGATGTTTTGTGTGCATATTTCTCCAATCTTATGCTATCAGAATTCGAGATGAGCATGATGGGCGAGCTACGATTCTTTTTGGGTCTTCAAATAAAGCAAACCACACACAGCATAATGATCCATCAAAGAAAATACATCAAGGAGATGCTAAAGAAATTTGGTATGACTACAGCGAATCCATTCCCTACACCCATGTGTTCTACACTAAAGCTTGATAAAGATGAGAAAGGTAAAAGTGTAGATGAAAAGGTGTATTAAGGTATGATAGGTTCACTCTTATATCTTACTGCTAGTCGTCCAGATATTCTTTATAGTGTATGTTTGTGTGCTTGGTTTCAGTCAAATCTTAAAGAATCACATTTAACAACTGTAAAGTGTATTATTCGATATTTGATTGGAACTCAAGATTTATATCTATGGTATCTTATGGATTGCAATTTCACTCTCATGAGGTATTCAGATGCAGATTCTGCAGGTTGCTCAGTTGAGAGAAACAATACCTCTGGTGTTGCTACCTTTGTAAGACCGTGTCTTATCTCTTGGGCTTCCAAAAAACAAAATACGGTTGCTTTATCTACTGCCGAGAGTGAATATGTCGCTGTTGCTCAATGTTGTTCTCAAATCTTATGGGTAAGACAACAGTTGCGGAATTACGGTATGATCATTAATTGTGTTCCTATTATTTGTGATAACACTAGCGCAATTAATATTTCAAAAAATCCCGTTCAACATTCCAGGACAAAACATATTGACATTCGTCATCATTTTCTTCGTGATCATGTAGAAAAAGGGAACATATGTTTAAAATTTTGTAAAACTGAAGATCAATTGTCCGATATTTTTACTAAATCTTTGGCTAGAGAACAATTTGAGAAACTCCGATTAGAGTTGGGTCTCTTGTATAGTAGCTCATAGTAACGTACGTCCTAAAATTGAAACCCCCAATGATTGACTAATTTGGAGAAGTCGTAATTATGTGTTGGTAATTTGTGATAGGTCTTTGAGGTTGAGGTACAATCTGCTTACTCCAATCGTTTTTTTTTGTCTCATATAGATTAGTAGTAAGTTGACTATTGTGGGATGTTAATATACATTTCTTACGCATATATTTTATGGCAAAATAAATCCGTTTCATATATTTCTCGCCTTAAACAAACCTTACCTATATACATCCTTCAACTGTCCCTGCTCATAAAACTTCACCTAATATCTCATAAATCTCTATCTACCCATCTCTCTTCTTAAATTAACCCCAAATCAATCCAAAACCCTAACTCTCTTCGACGGCAACCATGGCCAAGAGGAACCCAATCCACCTCCACTAAAACAACGACCACCTCCAAAAACACTACCACCACCAGATCCAAAGCTACACTCACCAAAACCACCGACAAATCCCCTACCTCCGACATACCCGAAACCCCAATAAAACCCAAAACCATACATTCACCAGAAACAACCACCATACCCGTCAACATCGTTTCCGAATCAAAAACCCCAGCATCAAAACCCATTCCTTCACCTTCCACCGTATCCACCCACTCGAAAGTCTTGCATGCAATTGAACTTGAGCAGCCCGTCACGGAAGTCGGGGGCCATCCACTGCTCCCCCAGATTCGAGGATGAAGAAAACGGTATCCAAGAGAGCTGTAAGGACTCGAAAAGGGATTAGCAAAGGCGTTACAATAAATGAACCCACGGAATGTGAAAACCGAGAAGAAGCCCTAGTTATGTTGGGTAAAGGGAAGAAGAAATTAGCGGAGGAAGAGGATATTTGTGATGAAGAATTGGATGATGTCTTTGATGATGCAGTGATTAATTCCAAAAGTGAGATAAAGGGAAAGGGTCGGTCTTTAAAACGCAAGCGGATCAAAGATGATTCAGATGATGATGATGACGACATCCATAATGTATCCGCCATTCTTTCTACCTCTATTGACAAAGACCGCGTTATTGATATTCTAAAAGGCTTGGGGTTGTCGGAAACTGCATTACAACAATGCATTCCACTATGTGAGCACCCTATTCTTCCGGGTCGCTATTACCCGCAACATTGGTTACAATCTGAGCAAGCTTTTTCATTTTTTTTGGAAATACTTAAATCTCAAAACTGGGTTGGTATGTTCTCTGTTCATCTTATGGTTTTTGTTCCTGAAATCCTTCAGTTCTAGCAGTCTGTTACTGTTCACACATCTGGTGATTTTCTGTCTGCGGTTGTCAATGGGAAGCCTTTCATGGTGAGTACGGAAGAGGTCGCAAAAATGTTTAATATTCCAAATAAGGGTCATAAATTGTCTGATCCAAGTGGTTGGCCTCCAATAGAGGGAGTTGGTTCTCTGGTTGTTCTAAGATACTTTGATCCGTCTGCTACTATTGATATTCGTATTGCCCCTGGTTGTCTAGATGGACCACATCAGTTTCTATTTAATTGTATTCGTCGTACTATAATACCTCACATGCACTCTCGCGGTTATTGCTCTATCCCTGATTTGTTGCTCCTGTTTTGTCTAATGTCGGAGAGACCTATGAATTTGGCTTCTATTATATTTTTTCACATAAAGGCAGTTGCAGCAGAAGTGCAAAAGGATTTTACGACTGTCTCTAAGAGGAAGTCAAAGCGTGGGGCTCAGACGAAAAGAGAACTTCCATATGGTATGTGGTTAACACATATCATGTGGCAGAGGAAGGTGTGTTGTAATATGTGTCCTCCGACAATAATGCGATTACAACTGTCGATCATGATGATCATATGTTTAAGTCTCATTTTAAAGAATACAATTGGGAAGTAATATTTTACTGTCAACTGGTCCACACATATCGGTAATGATTGGCTGACTAGAGTTTGACATTACTATCGTGCGACGGTGGTGACCAGTTGATCTCCTTAGGTCATACCTAAAGGGTAACACTCTTAATTGAATATTTAATTGATCGTGTGACGATACGGGTTAATTAAATTACTTAAAATTGACGGACGATTTTGGAAGTAATATTTACGTATCTCATTATAATTTGATTAAATAAGATACGGTCTAAGTGATCGAATTGTTTTGTTACTTAGATGAAATTATTGTTTAAGGAAACAATTGCATTTAAATGAATAATTTATTATAAATACAAGATGTTGTGATTTATAATTGGTAAAATATTTTGGTATATGTAATTATGAATTACTAAGTCAATTTTGTATGTGACGTATTTTTATTAATGCGTTGATTTTTAATATGTTAAAAATACATAACAATTTTACATGACATGTGACATGTGACAAATTGACAAAGATAAAATGGAGTCCATTTTATCCCAATATGACCGAAATAATGGGGTGTTTAGGAAATTATTATGTTAATTAAGTAAGTGGTAAGCATAATCATTCTTGCCTAAACCTAGCCATGCATACCTAGTGGTTATTGTGAAGAGCACTTTGATCATGCATTGGGCATCACCACCTCCCCTTCTATCCGGCTTTGTGAAGGAAAAACCATGGGTTTTCCTTTCATTATTTTGACCTTATACACTACTAAAAAGATTAGTGTATCATTCATTCTTCACACATCTAAAAATAAGAATTTTAGAGAGATAAAAATCCTTCCTTTTCTCCCTTCTCTTAGCCGAATATTAAGAGAACCAAATAAATATTTTGGGTCATTTTTATTCAAAATTAATATTGTTCTAGTAATAATAATATTAATTTTATTAAGGAGTTACCTTGGGTATTAATCCTTGGGAGGGATTCTCTACTTGAATCCTTGTTCTTCCATTTTAAGAGTGCTCAAGAACAAGTGAGTAGGAGAACTCACTTGTGCCCAAATAATCCGAAATCTTCAATGTAAGATGATGATTTCTTCCTTATTTTATTATTGTTTGCATGCATAAGATCATCATTTAATTTTATGACTAAATTAAAATTAAAACATATATGAATATGTTTAGTAATAAGATATAGATTTCCAACAAGTGGTATCAGAGCCGAAGGTTGTTTGCATGCAAATCGGTTATAGTTTTTCCGAGTTATACGATTAACATATAAAACTTGTAAATTTGTGTTATTATGATATATCACGAAATAAACTTTGCATGTTAAAGTTTCTGGTCCTAAAATGTATTTAGGATATTTTGGTTAATTTATTGATTTTTATTGTTCATTTTATATAATAATGGCATTAAAAATGTGATTTTATGATTAAAATGTCATTTTCGGACTAAAATTAGCTAAACTTCGAATTTTTCAGTGGTTTTTGGATATGTTTTCACATATATTATTTTCAGATAACCTGTAAATTTTCAGAATTGTTGGAGTTCTTATGCTCGAAATATGGATTTTTCATGATAAAAATCGGATTTAGATGAAAAATAGGTTAATATGAGAAATATTTCGAATCTGGTCATAGAGATTTAGTATGTTGTCACATGCATTTTTATAAGATGTGTGTAAAATAATAGGCTATAATGAAGTCTTCATGCATGATTTATGAATTTTTGATGAAAAATAGCATAAATAGTGACTTAATTAGTGAATAATTGCTAAAACATACTTTATGACTAAGGAAAAATGTCACATGTTGTATTTTATTATCTTTTTCAGATCTAAAATTGAAAAGTTGATGAATATAATTTTTCTCATGTTTTTATGATTATAATTGATAAATCCGATAAACCGCAACATAGTTTTTCCGATAAATTTTTCGAAATTTTAACCTAAGTTTTTGAACATTATGAGTGTCATGGTATTTTTCCAGAATGTTCATGAGTTTAAATTTCAAATTTTTGAATTTATTTGAAATTTTTGTGATTTATTTGAAGTTTATAGCATTTTATTGTAATTTTGAGTCCTCTAATGAACAATTTTAAGAAATACAAGTTAATTATAGTCAATGGCTCTGTTTGGTAAATGGCATATTGGCCAAATTTCAGCATATTGGAGAGGTTTAGCATGTTTGACTTACGAATATGCTATTTAGAGCGTTTGGTTAATGGCATATTGAAATAGCATATTGGGGTTCAATATGCTATTTTGCAATATGCTGCTTCTACTAGCATATTAAGTTAGCGGATTAGAAAGAAAAAATATTGTCTTATTTACCCCTTAAAAAATAATAACCTTCCTTTTATATATTTAATAAATAATTTAATCATATCCTTATTTGTCATTTTACAAAGAATCTAAACAATCTGCTAATCTAAAACTGTCAATTACCAAACACCTCTAAAACAATTCTGCTAAATAAATCTGCTAGTCAAACCCGCTAAATCATTATGCTAGTCAAATCTACTTTCTAAATCTGCTTCTGCTAATATTAATCCGCTGTTTACCAAACAGGGCCAATATGTTAGTGAAGACTAATTTTGAGTCCTAAGAAGGTTAGGGTAATTAACTTGTGCATAAATATGATTTCATGTAATTTATTGTGATTTTATAAGGTTGAATCACGCAAATCCGTAAAAACCGTTTAATATACGATATTGGCTCCTTAAAGGCGATTTAGCATAAAATTGGGCATGTTCATACATATCATAATGCTGCATTTTATTTATGATTGTCATAATTTTATTTTATGTAATTTTTTGAATTATGTAATTTTTACTTAGTATGGTCTTAGTTTTTAATTGGTATTACCCGAAATGTATGGGAATATCAATTCGGTTGTAAATTATTGTGATCTCGTATCACCGTTTTGTAATTTAATAGATTTGTTTTATTTTAATTACAAATGTATAATAGGAAATTATGTAATTTGTTATGTAATTTATTTATTCCGGAGTTCCTTGAAGACGGTGTCACTCAAGAAGGCGATACATAAAGACGGTGTTACCTCGAGATGCGTGCCAAAAACCGAAGTTCAAGGGACCAATGGAGTTGGTTTCTGAATATGTAATAGTTAATTAGATTTTCTATTTTAGGAAGGCCATACTAGGATTTATTTTATGCTTTGCATTTTATTTATATGTTGCATGCATCGCTAAATCGTCATAACTAAAACATGCATCACTCTTTTAATCGAGTTTATCGACCGTGTCAATTATAATTATCATAGTTCACCGCTTTAGTTCACTTAAAACGTGATAGATAATAAATTGACATGACCTCTCGCTAAAAATAAACAATTGAGACATAGCCTTGCCAAAAGGTAGAAAACATGAAAACCTATTTCGCGAGGGAGGTCACTCGGCCATCCCGGGGTACAAACCTTGTTACGTAGGGGAAGTGGGTGATAAATGTTTATCCACCGAATTCGTGTTGATGAGGGTTTCATCGGCTATCCCGTGCCCGAGTTGATGTGAATTTGGATCATAGACACATTTATTCGAAATTTGGATTGACCTCAACGGAAGTATTCGTGACCGTAGTCGCATGTGTTCCGGGCTATAGATAAACATTAGAGTAATTTTATCGACCAAGAGTTATAAAAGTAGAATCGATTAAAAAGTTAATCCACCGAGTTATATTAATAAGGGTTTCATCGGCTACCCCGTGCCTAAGTTGATATGAATTTGGGTCTTGGAATCATTTATCTAAGTTGGGTAGAGGTCACTAGATAAATGCAATAAAACTTGTTTAAATTAATATTTTTACGAGTATTATTATTATTTTGAAAACGACATATGTTTTATTCCTTCTATATTTTGTTTTGTAGACCGCTTCTATTTATCATAACAAATGGCCACTCCAAACCCAAACGCCACACCTCTCACTAATACTTCATGGCTCCGATCCTTCATGGATCGTTTTAAACTTGAAAAGAATGGGTCAAATTTCTCCGATTGGGATGCCCAACTCAAATTAGCCCCCCAAGGTGACGACAAGCTTCGTTACCTCACCGAGGCCTCTCCACCCGAACCTAATGCTAGGTCGAGTGCCGCTACTAGGGAAGCATATGAGGCTTACCACAAGGAGTCCGCCGCAATGAAAAATGTGTTGATCTTTGCGATGGAGGCGGATCTCCAAAGGAGAGCCTTTAAGTTGGGCACCGCTAATGAAATCTATTCCAAGCTTGTGACAATGTTTTCACAAACTCCGCGGATCGTCCAATATGAGGCGGCCGCGGCATTCTTTTATCTCGACTTTAAAGAGGGCCAAAAGGTTAGCCCTCACGTGCTCAAATTGATGGAGCTAGTCGAGACCTTGAAAATTCAAAAGGTTGAAATCCTCAAAGAACTCATTGTAGATAGGATTCTACATTCCTTATCCAAAGTCAAAGCGTATGTTCAATTCCGGGTGAATTTTAACATGCAAGACAAGGACGTGTCTCTTGAAGAGTTGCACAAGTTACTTGTGCAAGCCGAAAGAGACATGGGGTTAAATGTTAACCCACCCAAGGATGTGCTTAACATTAGCACCAAAAGCAAGGGGAAATTCAAGAAGAATGGGAAGAAGGGTAAGAAGCAAGCTCCCACTTTCACCAAAGCTAAGACTTATGAAGCTAGCACCTCCAAGATCAAGAAGGGTACTCTTGATAAATGCCATTATTGTAATGGTGTTGGACATTGGAAAAGAAATTGTTCCAAATACCTTGGTGACATTAAAGCTGGAAAGATCACTCCAGTAGGTAAATGACTATCCTTTCTTTTATGTTTCTAATTCAACTATGGTATTGTGATACAAAGTTGTGATAATGTATCCCCTTTTTATTGTAAATAGGGCCTCCACCAAGCAAGGACAAGGGAAAAGAAAAGCAAGCTTGAGATACCATCGAGAAGCTAGGAGTAGCTTCCATGAAGCTTGGCTTTTTATTGTCTAATTTTAATTTATGTTTCGGATTTTAGAACCTTTTGATTTCCGTGTTCGACATGGAAATGTATTTTGGATAATGGTTGTATTTTGGATAATTGTGGCTTGGTTTGCAACCCAAGTCACCCGTTTTATCGTATTTTATCCTTGTTCTAAAATTCGTCTTTATCCGCTTGCTCATAGAAACATATGATCATTCACTTAAAGTGATCCAATAGACAACTATAATGATGGGATTAATTATATGTCCACAAGCTTAAGGCTTGTGTATGATCAATTATAAAGTGATATTGAGTTGATGAACTCTCTTAAAGGAATGTCAATCACCAAGTACACTTATCAAATTTAAAACAATTAGTCAACCTATGAGATAGTCCTCCTTATACTTCAAAATCATTATTTGTGTCTCGTATACTATCTTTGAATCTCTAGTGTATTCATTCTAAAGATAGAGTGGGAGAAAATGAAGACACAAAGAACACCAAGCAAAATTTGTGTACTTGTGTAAATGAGATCTACGCAAGAAAGAATGATTATGATTTGTATACCTATTTATATAGTATACACGAATAGATAAGATCTATAGTCTCGAATAGATGAAATCTACATGACAAAAAAGACCAAGTGAAGTAATCAAAAGAATATGTTCTCAAGATAACTACACGAGGAGACCAAAAGATGGTTTTGGAATAAGAATGACTAATGTAAAGTCTCAACAAGAGTTTTGACTAATTTATGAACAACATTTGACCAATAGTTTCAATTTTGATATTTACTTAAGAGCCTAAATGAATCAAAGTTGCAAAGATTGATATGTCGATATCCACAAGAGCTAAGATTAAAAGTTAACCACGCTAATGTCATTACTTAACCTCATTATGAAAATAAAATGGTTAAACCTCCTTCCGAAAAGGGTATTTTGAAGGACGTGTATTAGATATAATTCACATTTGAATAATGACATTGCTACGCATCATCACAATATGAATGAGTTAGAGATTAGAATCTCTTTCCATAAGGTTAAGATGAAACCTCTTCAAAATAGGTATTTTGAAAGGATATGATGGGAACATATATGGTTTTATCTTAATAACTTGGCAAAGCAATATATATTTCAATTCTTGAAAATGTTTCGATTGAGTAGTCAATTGCGAAACATGTGGAATTAAGTGGGAGTTGGAAATTATCATGTGAAGACATGTAATTTAGTGGGAGCAATCATCTTGTAAAATTTATAACTCACTACTCATTGAGAATGACGAGCTAATACTTTCCTTCACAAAGAAGTATTTGAGTTTTCAATTCTGGATGAAAATGGACTATGATGAATCCAATTACATCATGAGATGTTGGATAAGTATTGAGATATACACATCGAATCAACGAGAAAAGTAGGTTATTCATGTAAATGAAAATGGAATTGCCATTAGCAGTCATGGTTGTTCATTGAACCTAAGAATGGTTGATCACATGATTATTAGTTACTAATATTTCCGCCATTAGAATAATCATGCACATGTCCAATAATGAATCATATGCATAAGAGCATGATGAATCATTGGCAAGCCATAGAAGAATCGTCATGAATTCTCGAGGAGAATCCGATGAGCGATTTCAGTGTTGGACAGAACACTCTGTTATGTGTCAAGAGGTTGCACATATTAAAGTTCGAACAACGCGTAAGGATTTATGAAAATCCTAATCCTTTCAAGCTAAAAGGAGAAATAAGAAGTTTGGAAAAGTACTTAGTTGAAGTAAGAAGTTACTCAAAACTAATATTTTCTAATATGCTAGGACTTGTGAGAAGTGCTAGGCTAATCATCTTGACAATTGTTGCAAGACTCTGCAAAACATTTACCTAGTGCATTGTGAGTGGGTACAGTACTTGATCAGTGCAAGTTATATCATTCACCACAAATTCATTGGTTATGTGATAATCGACAGGAAAGTTCCTTCAAGATAAAGAACCCAAACCGAGGTTGGGAACCTATATGTGTACTTGGTGAGGTTCATGCTATGAGAGATACCATGAATGTAAAGGAAAATGCGATAAAAGAAGTTTGAACAGATGGACACATGGTATGTTAAACTTCTATTGCAATCGACTAGTGTTTATACACTTACGATACGCATCACAAGGTTGTGATACGGTATTGACTACCCGAATGTGATGTCGACATTTGTCGTTTGAGTTATTATTAAATCACCTAATACTTTTTTACATCCAAACGGCTTGTAGAGACAATTGAACCCCGTTAAAGTGAACACGGATTAGCATTGTATTCGCCCATAGTTACTTATGTGAGGTGACGTCTCGAAGTGACTAGAATGTGATGCGATTGATGGCAAGTTCAAGTGCCATGGAGTCATATGAGAATGACTAATCGATCACATAGGCAGATTGTTAGGAACACTTTGTCGGGCCTTATGACCGCTTATAGAGTTTTGGAAAATTTATATAGCCTGGTCGTGGCGAGAGCTACTATAGTATTCTAATGAGTCGATTCTTTTGACTAAAGACTATTCGCCTAAGATGGCACAGTTTCAGATTAACTTTGATTTGTGTTACTACGACCTTCGTAAATGGGGTCAAATGGGCATATTTTGGGTTATGATGGTTGTGGCTAGTCGAAGGGAATGAGTGCGATAGGAATTGTCCACCCCTAGTCAGGGTTATAACAATATCTCAGGGCCACTCGAGGAGTAATGAACTGGAAATGCGTGGCCACGCTCGGAAGATATCTATGGTAGATAAATCCGGTCAATCAGTTATTCTCCAGATCGAGGAAACCACTCTCGATATGATCACTTGCAAGTATGACCTGAAAGACACCTTGCATTGAGTGGGAGATAGTAATAGGACAAGAGAATTGGTGACGCACACTTGTCGAGGACAAGTGGGAGATTGTTGGAATATGTGTCCTCCGACAATAATGCGATCACAATGATCATGATGATCACATGTTTAAGTCTCATTTTAAAGAATACAATTGGGAAGTAATATTTCTTGTCAATTTGGTCCACACATATCGGTAATGATTGGCTGACTAGAGTTTGACATTACTGTCGTGCGACGGTGGTGACCAGTTGATCCCCTTAGGTCATACCTAAAGGGTAACACTCTTAATTGAATATTTAATTGATCGTGTGATGATACGGGTTAATTAAATTACTTAAAATTGACAGACGATTTTGGAAGTAATATTTACGTATCTCATTATAATTTGATTAAATAAGATACGGTCTAAGTGATCGAATTGTTTTGTTACTTAGATGAAATTATTGTTTAAGGAAACAATTGCATTTGAATGAATAATTTATTATAAATACAAGATGTTGTGATTTATAATTGGTAAAATATTTTGGTATAAGTAATTATGAATTACTAAGTCAATTTTGTATGTGACGTATTTTTATTAATGCGTTGATTTTTAATATGTTAAAAATACATAACAATTTTACATGACATGTGACATGTGACAAATTGACAAATTGACAAAGATAAAATGGAGTCCATTTTATCTCAATATGACCGAAATAATGGGGTGTTTAGGAAATTATTATGTTAATTAAGTAAGTGGTAAGCATAATCATTCTTGCCTAAACCTAGCCATGCACACCTAGTGGTTATTGTGAAGAGCACTTTGATCATGCATTGGGCATCACCACTTCCCCTTCTACCCGGTTTTGTGAAGGAAAAACCATGGGTTTTTCTTTCATAATTTTTACCTTATACACTACTAAAAAAATTAGTGTATCATTCATTCTTCACACATCTAAAAATAATAATTTTAGAGAGATAAAAATCCTTCTTTTTCTCCCTTCTCTTAGCCGAATATTAAGAGAACCAAATAAATATTTTGGGTCATTTTTATTCAAAATTAATATTGTTCTAGTAATAATAATATTAATTTTATTAAGGAGTTACCTTGGGTATTAATCCTTGGGAGGGATTCTCTACTTGAATCCTTGTTCTTCCATTTTAGGAGTGCTCAAGAACAAGTGAGTAGGAGAACTCACTTGTGCCCAAATAATCCGAAATCTTCAATGTAAGATGATGATTTCTTCCTTATTTTATTATTGTTTGCATGCATAAGATCATCATTTAATTTTATGACTAAATTAAAATTAAAACATATATGAATATGTTTAGTAATGAGATATAGATTTCCAACAAGGTGTTACCCACTGATGCCTGATGGATACTGTGTGTCTATGAAGGACTGTATGATGGATGGATTGTTGGGTCAAATGCATCTTCGCATTGCCGATGATAAGTTGGTAGGGTTGAGTGGAGAAGTCTTCAATGTGTCTCGTCCCAGTTGAGGGCTCTTTCTGACATCGTGGTTGGTCACTTGGGGACAATTGCGGACGACGTTGAGCTTATAAAATTTGTCCTTACCCCTCTCCTGGCTCTACCTGACCTTCCCGAGCGTATTATAGCTTGTCTCCCCCTTTCACCTTGATTTGACCTGACCTTCCTCTATTATTTTGCATGTGCTTCTTTATGCTAAGTCTGTACTTTTAATACTCTCAGAGTCTCACTAATGATCGGTATTTGCTATGATGATGTCTATTTTGATTGTGTTCGGTAGTTGCATTAATGCCTCTTTGACTATGGTAATATGCGCTAACACATTTTGATCGTCTTTATCCTTTTGATTATGTCAAGAGGGGGAAAGATTTGTGGATGTTAGCTTACTTAGTTAGCTACTTACTATTTATAATACCCCAAATTATTTTTATAAATTTCTATAATGTTTTACTATTACTTTTATTACTTTGGAAGGTAAATTAAAAAAAAAATTAATTATATATTAATGACAATACGTTGTTTTATTTGGAGTGGTATACCTCTTTGTCAGTTACCAAAACCCTATACATCTATGCTTTTTTTAACCTCTTTGTTGTTTGCTTGTGCACTACTTGTGTCGTATTTGTATCTCATCTTCCTACTTTTCTATCATAGTGCTACCATGCCATATTCTGTCTTCTGTTCTTTGCCATCTCCTTTTATCCATATGATTTCAATAATCTTGTCACCCTTGGTCATGATTTATCATCATTAATAACGAGCCTTCTGTTGATTATTGCTACTCATCTTTTCAATGCGCTTTTGTTCATTTATTTTCGTATTGGGTCTTATTCTTTGAGCCTTTCAGTGAATTCGAGATTAAGGTGACACGATTCTACCGATTCTATTATTAATATTATTGTTCGGGGTTATATGTAATTAGTGCTAATTGTTTTTTTTTTTTTTGAATTCAAAATTATGTGGTGATATCTATATTCGTATATGATGGTAATTGTTGTTGTAATATATGAATTAATTATAATAGTAATAATAATATCGTCAAACTTTGTGAGATGGGTTATGTGTTTCGCTGCAGGTGTTGAGTTTGGGTTGAAAATTTCAGATGCAATTGTGTGGACATAAGTAGTCTGCGTGTGAATTGGTTAATGCTAATCATGTGTTGGAATTTGTGATTTACAATTAGTCTTGCTTCTGACAGATATATCTGTCACAAGCTTGCGACGGATCGGATAGTACCGTATTGTTGCAAATGGTAGAAAAGGTGTGACAGACTGACAGGTACCGTGTACTGTAATTGTTGACGACACTTATTTGACAATTGATAAGAGAAAAAAAGCCAATTGTGAATAAAAAACCTCATTTATTACTTTCCCAATGTAAAACTTATACCACACATTTGACATTTCAAGAGAGAGGGAGTGGAAAAGGAAAATTTAGAAATTTAAGCTAATCAAAGCATCATTTTTACCGTCACAATCTCATTTTCATCTTCCTCTTTCTCTCTTTACAAATTCCAAATTTCCAAAAATCTTCTACATCTGATTTCATCTCCCTACAAATCAACCACAACCCCCAACATAAACACAATAATTGCTAACATAACAAAAAAAAACGGCAACAAGTGTACCACCTAAGAAGAATACCCGAGAGACACATGCAAGTGATGATGTCGGAAAAGGTATACTCATTTTATTCGTTTTTTTTTTCAGGTTTCATTTTTTTGAATACTAGAGAGACATGTACAAGTGATAATTTGAATGGTTCTATTTTAGTTCAGTTTATGTGCTTGTTTTGAAAAGGTATACTCATTTTTTTGAATACTAGAGTTTTTTGTTAAAAAAAATTGCATGTTTTGCATCTATTTTATGTTTTCTTTTTAAAAGTTTAAAATTCGGGTTTGTTCTATATAGTTTTTTTTATATAAATATTTATCTTCATCTTCATTATCTCGTATTGTTTAGTATTTATGAAGCACTTATAAGTTCATAGTTCATTATATTATTTGGGTCTAATTTTACAAAGCATTTGAATTCTATGGTTATTTTTGGGTTGTTCATGGTTTCAATATTTGGTTCATCCTGTTTGAATTTGATATTTTATTATCTTGAATGGTAACATAATTTACTAATTTTCGAACATGTTTTAAAATTGTAACACTTTATCAATTATTGGTAACATATATCTGTCTAATATTATAATGTATGTGAGCAAAATGGTAACATAGTGATATGCGTATAAAATGGTAACATAGCATGATACAAATGGTGACATATTTGCAACTTACTATATGAAAATATCATATAATTATAATGATGAAATGTGAGTTTGATGTTACCATATTAGTTAAAATTTGTAACTTTTTTAAAATATATAAACATATTAGTGAGAATATAACCATATTAAGCAGATTAATGTAATAAGTTTACGATGTGTTTTGACTAGATTTGATTAAAATTATTAACATGTAAGCATACAAAAGGTAATTCAGTCAGGATCTGGATAAAATGTTAGCAAATCAGTCGGATATGTAGTCATTTTACAATATGAGTGTATGTGTAAAACATGTAACTCCAGTGGTGACATATTAATATGAAATGAATACATATTAAGCTGGAATATTGACATATTGATTTTGGGTGTTTTTTTGCAGTCGATGGTTGGTTGAAGAAGAGGCGACAACTTTAAATGGCAAGTTTACCTAGTGTTACACTTACACTAGAGCTGCAATGAGTAAAGGTATCGCAGACGATGGTGGTGTTGGAGCCGCAAAGGGAGATGGTGAAGCCAAAAAGCGCTGAAGAAGTGTGGGCGGGGAAATGAGATGGTAGTCAGAGTATAACCATCTTAGTCAGAATATAACCAAATTTTAGAGATATTACCGACCTTGGGAGATGATACCATATTGATCAATTAAATAAACATGTAACAGACTGATAAAAGTTTCCATTTTCTAAATGTTTGTGACCATATTTAACTAGGTTATTTGAATGATAACTTGTAACATTTGATTTTTTTTTCAAAAAAAATCTTAGAATGATAACATATCTCAATCAAAATGGTGACATAGGATATTTGAATGAAATGTTATCATCTTAGTTAGAAAATATAACCATTTTACATTATATTTGATTTGATTTAAATAAGTCTTATCATCATAACATATATGAATAAAAATGGTGACATATTAGACAAAAATAATTTGTCTAATATGTGACCACTTTAGTTAGAAAACGACACTACAAAAGTTGTTCATTAATTTCGAATAGTGATGAAGTTATATTTGATATAATTCCAAATGACTATCAAGATTTGATAGTCTCTATTACAAGACAAAACTAAATACAACTTACAGTTCGTATTACAAGATATTTACTTTATCGTTCAATATGTGACCAATCTAAAGATGGTAACATTTTGTAGAATGATGTAAACATACAGTTCCATTAGGAAAACTTAATGCACATCTAAATAATTTTAAAAAATTATTCGATATGTCACCATATGTTACCATTTTAGATAACCTTATTAGAAGATACAAATGAAAATATTTATCCTTAAAATAGTGATATATTATATTTTGAAACATGTTTATCTAAATTTTATTATGTGACCATTTGAAGAGTATAAGTCATCATTTTCAGTCAACAAATATGTGATGGGGTAAATAGAGTACAGCTAGTTAAATATGGTCACAAACCTTTAGGAGATGAATACATATTTCAGTCTGTTACATGTTTTCTTAATTGATCAATATGTTAACATCTCCCAAGGTCTGTAAGATCTCTAAAATTTGTTACAAAGTATTTTAATATATAAACAAGTGAACTCGATAGGGTGACATTGTCTTCTGTTCTTTAATCAAAATTTCATAACAACTAAAAATGAGAACAATCTTTGAATTTGATAAAAAAAATCGATACAATGTTTAACAAAAAATAACAACAATAGGAAAGAAAAATGAAACAAAAATTGTAACAATCAAAGTAATATTGGTAACAATTACCAAAAAAAAGTTCAACAATACCCATAAAAAGTGAATTTACCGAAATTAAAAATGCAAAAATGAACTAAAATTGGTAATATCAAACTAAAAATGTAAAAAAATCATTAACAATCACCAACAAAGATTCAACAATAGCAATGAAAAGTGAGTTAATGAAATTAAAATTGATTTATAATAGATTAAAAAATAAAAAAATAGATCACTAGAAAAAAAATGAATGACAAGAGCTTCTTCATAGATAAATTATAGTATAAATTTGACATAATCACCATTGTTGTTAGGAGGTTTTTGGATGGTTACTTTTTTTTCTTTTACAAATTTCGAAGGGAGATGAAGGTTGATGAATATTGATGAGTTTAAAAAAGAAGAAATGATGGTAAATGATGATGGTTTAAGAAAGAAATTTGGAGAAGGAAAAAGAAGTCTGGAAAATGAAAAAGAAAGTATAGATCGATGTGGAGAAAAGAGGAGCATTAAATGGCTCTGCAACAATAAATGATGGTGACTTGTACTTGAGGGATGTCTACTCAATTATTTAATCAACCACTTACTTTTATTACCCGATTCATTTCCTTCTAATATGGTACGTATTCGACCCGTCGCAAGCTTGCGACGAATAGTTCCGTCACAAATGAGAATTTGTGATTTAATGGAGGTTGATTATGGCGTAGTAAATTGTAAGTCACATTGGTGTCAGTTTGGCGAGTGAGTTTTTTTTTAATCTTGATATAAGGGATTCTTTGTTTGAAATATTAAGGAATTGTTACCGAAATCTTTGAGCCAAGTTTAATTTTAGCGACGGTGAAGTTTCTTCTGGTATTGAAATTTTGTTGTCATATTCTTTGACATGGACTCGTGGGTTCATTCTTGGACCTTTGACGATATTGATATTGAAACTAAGATGGAAATGGGTTACCGGTATTGAGTTATGGGGCCTTTGAGCCAAGTTGTGTTTGCGGTCTAGTGTGACCATGGTTACTGAGTTATATTATTTGGGTTTGATATCGAC
Organism: Silene latifolia; assembly: GCF_048544455.1. Taxonomy (NCBI): domain Eukaryota; kingdom Viridiplantae; phylum Streptophyta; class Magnoliopsida; order Caryophyllales; family Caryophyllaceae; genus Silene; species Silene latifolia. The sequence continues at coordinate 28,917,177 of NC_133528.1, forward strand.
ATTGAGTTGGATATATTGTTTAGCGGTTTATCCGCCAGTTCACTCACCCCTTGTCCTTATCTTAGGGTCGACGATGAGAATACGATATCTGGTTACTTTGGAGTACAAAGTTATGAGACGGAATAATGAGTGAGACGAAGTAATGAGTGAGATGGAGTAATGAGTTGAGATTGTGTTACTTATTGGGATGAGAGTGTTTATTATATTATGGAGTAAGTTTGAGTTTGAGTTTAGTTAACGGGGAGTGTTTTTATTATTCTTTGTGTTTATTTTTATTTTTAACTGTGTACGTTTCCACGCCATGACCAAAAACTATTCTGCTTATATTGAGGTATTATCTGTTACTCAGCTCCCCGGCTGGCGTGTTTTCTGCCTTTGGGGCTACTCGTCATGGGGGTAGTTCATTTCTGTCTTCTGGTTTTATTACAGGTTACTTCCGCTGCAGTTCAAAAGGATTTTATTTCAAGTGGATATTTTATTTAAAGCTTTGTAAAAGTTTTGTTTACATTTTATATTATTTTATTTTTAAAAGAATTTGTAATCTGTAAGACGAATTTTGTCTATTGATTATAATATGTCTCTATTTTGGCTCAATATTGTATATAATTATAAGTTTTTAATTAGCCTAAAATGAGGGGTGTTACACTATTAAACCTTTGACTATGATCTTCTCTTTTGTGTTCCAAATATTGGTTTAGTTTATGTACTGATTTTAATCTTTCCTCTTTCTATTTATGTTTGTCTTAATATATTTGTCTTAAAAATGTTTGAAGCATTCTCATGTTGAGGGAGGGACTTTTTTTTAAAGGGACTTGCCATCATCAAAGGGGGAATTTGTTGCACCTATTATGTTGATGATGACAAGTTCTTCATCTTTACATTCCCTCTTAACTTATGAGGTTTGCTAGATGTGTTATGACAGGTACATAAGGCGGTCACTCATGTTTGGAAGACGGTTGAGGCAGTGAATCAAGTCTTGAATGAGTTTCTAGTAAAGTGTAAGAGTATAAAACATATGTTTACTCTTTTTAATCGGTCTAATAAATCACTGCTTATTATATTTGACAAAGGATTTCGAAATATAATTTTGTCATATGTTTTTGACCGAAAATATTTTGTTGGAAACTTCCTCTTTTGATACTAAATTATATCTTCTACTTTGGTGAGGAGCTTGTGTTTAATAGGCAACAAAATATCACGTATAAGATAATAATCAAAGATTTTATTTGAGTGATATTTGATTACCTAGCTGGCTAGCTAAGAGGATTTGATTTGGTCAACCTATGATAATTATATAAGTGAGGCAAATCATTGTTGCCAAGGTGACCGGATATACACATTGAGCTTTGAGAGCATTAGATTGATCTTCTGTCAAAAACCGTGATTTTCAAGTTTTACTTTTGCAAATTGTTTTCAAGCTTTAATCTTGTTTTTTCAAAATCATTTTAAGCCGTGTTTTAAGATCGTTCTTGAGTAGACAAGTTCTTATAATCATAAGGATATTTTATTCTCCATCGTTCCGATTGTTGAACCATATAAGGAGACATATTGTGTTATAATTTTTCATTTTGTGAGAAAGTGTCTTTTGGGGGTACGGGGTTGTACTCGAGTCGCACGATCGGGGTTGATCGTGGGGGTTTTCTTTTTAATCGAGGTTGGTTATAAAGGAAATATTAATAAGAGAGAGGGTGGACGTAGACCATTAGAGAATAGGTTGAACCACGTTAAAAATCTTGTGTCTCGTGCCTTTTCTCTTTATTTGTTTTATTTCTCTTTCACTCTTATAGATCTTGTTTCACGCATACATCACAATTCTTACTATTTGAACAGTCACCGAGACTGTTTAATCGTCTTTGTACTGTTTTAGTATCGAACGAGAACTATCTTTCGCTTCATAGTTTAAAAAATTTAAAAAGGGTACTTAATTCACCCCCTCCTCCTCTTAAGTACCTAATCGATAAACTCAACAATTATTATTATTATTATTATTATTATTATTATTATTATTAATAATTTTTTTTAACAAAAACGCAAACTTTTATTAATCAATCAAAATTTTACACGGTCGAAAATACAAGATTAATTAAAGATCCCTGCAAAACAGCAACGCGTGTCGATTCCAAAAACGAATTCGGATATCGGCACAGATTAACATACTCATTCACATCGTATTACTACTACACAATTACAACATATTATCTCACAATTACATATCCTCATTCAACTTTTCATTTTCATTCTATATCCATAATTACGCAACCAAGTGACCAAATTTTCAATTTACCCATGCACACCCTTAACATTTTTCCTTTACTCATAAGCATACAATCGTGATTTCAGCAAAGTAACTTCTAATCATGTTTCTTTAACGTTACGTCTAACAATTACCACACACTAGTTTGATTACTCAACTAAATTACACTACACGCGGAAGCATTCAATCATTCATCTACTACATATACTCTACTACTATCCTGATGACCATCACAACAACTTTACAACTCCCTAATCATCACTATTATTACCAATACAAGGCTCATAAGCTTTTATACCAATCACTAATATCAACTATTCGGAACAAGCATTATCAACGCCACACCATACACACTTTCCCACATTGCAAACAAATCACCACTTCCGTTACTAATCAACTATAAGCTTTCACGGTTCTATTCACAATCATACACACCTGACATCCATAAAGACTCCGCTACAAACATCTCTACATCACTATTATACACACAAGGCACATAGTTCCCAACTCAATACCCCTTAACTAGTGACTGGCTTAAGCATAATGGGGCCATAATTTTGAAATGAGGGCGCCTACTCACCCAAAATTTAGCATCAGCTGAGGCTCCCAATATACATACACCGGGTTCATTTTATTAGACTCACTACATTCATTAGGCTCATTTGTTACAGGTTCCAAAATCGCCGCTCTGATAGCACTTTGTAACACCCCCATATACCAAGGAGCCTTAACAAGACCTTCCCTAGCATATAAAGGTATTACCACCTCGGTTGCCCGAGGAAAGTAATTATCAAAAGTCGATAAAAGAACATTTATAAATTATTACAAATGATTAAACCAAAACTACTTATACAAAGATACCCTCGACATCCTTAGGTGAACTATCTTTTGACGTAACTTGTGAAAGACCCATCCCTGCCAAGACTCCAGCCAACTTCCAAGACATCACCTGAAAGACCGACTGCTCACTATAAGGGATCACGGCAGACACAACAGAAGCAAACAAGAAAAAACCACACAAGGTCAGTAACTGAGGCAAGACACGACATCAATGACCCACATACTACAAACACAACCAAGCACACACGCAAGTCACAACCATTCCAGTCAATCACCGTCACCGACTGTCCACTGGACCAGCCCTGCCAGTGGGGGACCGCAGCCGTACCCACCAAATCCCCGCTCATCATACCGAGCGATAAACCCATGACCATTAATGTGCACATCCCCTCCTGTGGCGGGTTCCACAGAGGGCGAATCAAGGGCGTGAAGCCACTCCCGCAAGTGACTCCACTCAGCCAGGGACGCGCCCCGAAGAACACAGACACTTATACAATAATCACAAACACGCCAATCGAGACAACACAACACCAACCAACACCACATCCAATCCAATCATACCGACACTACAATCAACACAACAACTGACACACTAGACAACCAACAGAAACTGAGTAGGCAAACCTACCTTTAGCCAACCGCAGCGATACCTTGTTCAATCACATGACATCAACCAAGCAAGCAAAACCCCTATACGAACAGTACAAACACCTATTACTATTACCACAACCCTACAAGCAACAACAACGACAAAGATGACGATGATGACATACCTACGCACAGCATATCGATGTCAAGACTGCTACCCGACTCAAGCAACCTATCCCCAAGGCACAAGCATCCTCAAAGACTCCCATGGAAGGAAATATGGTGAAGGAAATGAGGAAAGGCGAAATCTAGGTCTGAAGGAAGAAGGCGAAAATGATTTGCGATGCTATCAAAACACGATTATAAACCCTCGCTGTAAAGACGCTACTCGATCGAGTACTCAAGCTACTCGATCGAGTAGCCTCGACTAGATCGAGTACCACTCATCCCAAGTCTAACACGACACGAGACATCTCTTGTACGAATTCCCAAAGGCTACAACATGCCTCTAAGATCGGTCAACGTCAGTCAACGGGTCCCTAAAAGGACGGGTATTATATCATACGACTCTATAATGGATATGCGTTATTCGTCAGTGATGTGCCAGTAGAAGGTAAATTTTCTCCATCAATGAATCAAACGAATGATCCCCTTAAAATCTACATGAAGAGAGCGATACAAGGACGAAATTGTCATATCATGTTTTGAGATTCGTAGTTTTACAGGATAAATTTGTCCTTTGGTTTCTATTAGAATTGTTTTCGATTATACCTATCTTTTGTAAGTGCCGTTTGACGTTTTATTAATGAATTGATCTTTTCCTTCAAAAAAAATATAATGTATCCGAATATTTTCTCAAATACTAAAACTTTTATAACTGGCTAATTGTTTGACTTATATTATTAAACATTTTCCTCATATGTATCTATAATCTATACAAATGTGAGGTATTTTTTTTTTTTTTTTGACAACAATAAACTTTATAAATAAAACTAGTAGAGAGTACATAGCTTACTTCAAAATACAAACGAAGAGGCATAAGCAGCCCCAAAACTGCTTGATACTCAAGTAACAGTGCAAGTAGTTTTAAGCAAAGAAACAAGGCGAATTTTCTTGAACGGTGGATGGAAATGAGCGTCAAACTCGATAAGGTGGACATAATTCTGCTTCCTCCTCATAACGGCAATAGAAGTCCTGGTGTACTTGCAAAAAGAAGCTGAAAACATAAATCTTTTCTTTGACATGGCTGAAGCACAACCCTTGGAGTCTATAGTGTGGTATCGATGCACAATAGGTCTCTCTCTGGTAAGTGAAAGATCCTTTACCGCAACAAACTCAAACTGGACCGATGAGATCTTAGTAGGATAGGGAGAGTCTGAATTAAGTCGTGTCTTCTTATCAACCTGTACGTCGGCCTCCTCCGTAACTAACACAACACTTTCAGGTTCAATATCACTAATCTATAAATAGTTCTCCGGTGTAGGAGAAGAGGTGGGAACTTCTACTGTCCCATGAATTTCACCATGGGGAGTTCCCGTCTGGATGGTTTAGAGATAAGGGTATGAACCCTCATAAAAGACATGGACCTTGGGTGGTAGAATCCCAAATTTGTGCCATATAACTATGTATCATAATCTTGAGATGATAAATGTAGTGTATTATGAGGTCGCTTCTTGTTGGTGAAGCGGAACTGAGGAGATTTTGAGGTAGTTGAGGAGGAAGAATTACAGACCCGTGTACAATTTGAGGCCTCATCAGGCACGCTGCCATTATCAGAATCCATAGGTACATCTGGTGAACTATTAAGACCACAACAACCAGGCGAAACTGGATGCGATAAGAGCTTATTTTCTTTCCCTTCAGTTTCAGAACATAACGACGATGTACAAGTTACAGTCTCAGTCATCTTCTCCGCGATTCCAGCAACTTGATCTTGGGAAGAAGAAACAAAGAGTTTCCTTGCTCGAACATCTTCTGCATCTAAGGACTCAACGAAAACACGCTTACCATTTTTATTAATTACTAGAAACTGCTTTATGGCTTCCAGGTCGTGAATAATATCTTTATTATGAGGCTCAATCAAATTGGCCTCCTCCAAAGTAGTACATGCCTCTGATAACCTGTTCAATTTTTTAAGAGCTACCGCCTTACGAAAAAGAGCTTTAGCATTACAAGGAAAGAAATTTAAAACCATAGAGCAGTATGTCAAGATCAGAGACAATTACAATCCTGCTACATGGATGCTAGAAGTCACGTCTGCATCAAGTGAAATTGAGATTAGTGCGGATTTTGCTGAAGTGTATCGTGACTCTGCTTTCTACAAGTGAGTGATCTTATTTGTTACTTTGATTCTGTAATAATGAAGAACTGAACTTTGGCCAAGTATGCTACATGATTCAGATTATGAAAGTGCCTTAATTGTAGAATGCTTTTCATTTCCTTGTACATTATTAAAGTTGGGTAGTGTCTATGCGATGTGGGTACTTGACTCGGAGAGTGGACTATGATGAAACATGGAATCTTTTTAGCTCCTCTATGTCGAAATGACAGATCTAGAATTGTCCACTGACATAATATTATGATATTGGAAGTTTCCTTGTTAATTCAAGATCATCATTTGATCAATCTTGAATGCCTCAGGTTTTTACGCTTTGATGGATCTGTTTTCTGGGTATCTGATCCCTCAGCCGGTAAGCTACTTCTTTCAGGTGTCTTTTTTTTTATGGAATTGACTTTGCAAAAAGTTGCAAATAATGTAGACTAGTTTTCTTGCCCGTGCGTTGCACGGATATTAAAATAATGTGTGATAAATTTTACATTAAATGGAATATAGACATATAGTACATCATTCATGTCTAAGATTTTATGTATGCCGCATGACCAATAAATAATTCCCGTTAACATAATATTGACATAAGAATAAAAGAGTGTTTGATTAATAAAATACTTTTTTTTAGGAAAATAAAACCAAAATCAAGTTTATATATATGATACTTGGACAAATAGTTTTTAGAATTTGTTCATTAATACCTGTTTGTTTTTCAATTGGTCAAGGAAAACAATAATATCTACTCTGCATAATCAACTCAATGATGCAACAATTCTCCTTCTTTCGAATAACAACCCTAATTTAATCATTGCTGAATCAAATTGTAATTATGTAAAATCATTTAGAGGTAGGTAGAATGTTATATCTCCCGGTCAAACTATACAAGTACGTTTGAATGTGAATCAAATTCCAACACAATATTACACCCCCCCCCCCCCCCTTTTCTCTCTATAGCAATAATCTTGGACCTCATCTTCTCATTTGAAACAAAATTTTTCACGCAGACCTCTATTTTTGTCCCTATTCACACACATGATCTAAAACAATCTCATCACTTGAAAGATCGATCCTTGTCTCCGAAACTTATCTCAAATTTATCCAACCAAGCGAAAAACTAAACCCCTACTTCTAGAAAAATCCACCATCCAATGGAAACTAACCCTTTCTCTCGACAATGTTTTTTTGTTAGGAAAATAAAACCAATATGAAGTTTATATATATGATACTTGGGACTGAGGAGTTTTTAGATTTTGTTCATTAATACCTATTTGTTTTTTAATTGGTCAAGGAAAACAATAATATCTACTTTACTTAATCAACTCAATGATGCAACAAATCTCCTTCTTTAGAATAACAACCATAATTTAATCATTGTTGGATCAAATGGTAGTTACGTAAAAACATTTACAGGTAGTTAAATGTTATATCTCCCGGTCAAACTATTGACGTACCTTTGAATGTGAACCAAATTCCAACGCAATACTACATGACTGGGGTTGCTTATGACACCTCACTATAACAATAGTCTTGCCCCCCATCTTCTCATTTGAAACAAAATCCTTCACGCAGACCCTTATTTTTCTTCCTTATTCACACACATGATCTAAAACAATCTCATCCCTTGAAAAATGGATCTTTGTCTTCGAAACTTCTCTCAAATTTATCCAACCAAGTGAAAAACTAAACCCTTACTTCTAGAAAAATCTACAATACAATGGAAACTAACCCTTGCTCTCGACAATGTTGTTAGAATTAAGATTTTACTTTAATTTGGATTGATGGGGGTCAAGATTAAGTTTATCATTATGATCTTTTGAGGTTTCTTGTTATTATTCATGTTACCTATATGTTTTAATGCAAGCGATATTTTGCTGATAAATAACCTTATTTATTATCACTATCCTCGTTAAACTCATCACCCTCCACAAATGCACCCTCCCTCCACCCCACTAATTTACTCGCAAAATAAAACATCAACCACTGTGATTAGTTCTTACTACTTGAAACAACCTCCAATCCACTACCACTATCACTACCTTTCTGCCACGTTTTACATCTAAGAAGTCATAAATCACATTCAGCTTCATGAAACACCAATCTTTACTCTAGATAATATGGATCCTCGTCTCCCTTATCGAAGACAATTTATTTCTCCTTCAACAAAGAAAAGTTTAAGAAGCAATCTTCCCTCTTATCCCTCTCCCTTTCCCTTCCTAATCTTTTTCTCGTCCCCTCCCCGACCTTCATTCCAGATACTCAAACAAAGTGTTTGGGTACTATGTTTGTAAACTAAATAAGTTTGAATATTTTATATATACACGAACTTTGCTATTTATTTCATTTTGTATAAATAAATCTTACTACCTCCATCTCATTTTTATTGTCCTTTTCTTCTTCAAATTTTATTATCTCATAATTATTATCTCCTTTCTAGATCTACTAAGGAAAAACTTTAGTCAATCAACTCACAATCAACATCATTCCCACTCGAAACAACCTTTAGCCCACTACTTAATCCCCTCGGTTCACACATAAAACGGTCAAAAATGCAAAGCTTTCATATTTCTCTTGAAAAGTCCATCTAACTAACAGAAAACTATCCGCTACTTTCTGAACTTCATCACATTTACATCCCGTAAAGATCCAGTTGAACATGAGAAAAAAAATGCAGAAACTCAGGTTTTCTTTGATAACGACAGATTGAACATTTTTTTTAGCATTTTGAGAGTTTTTACACTATTTAAATAACAAATGTGCTATTTTGAGTGTTGATCATCGACATATTGAAATAGTATATTGTGGTGTAATTTCCTCTTTTACATTATGACCTTTAATTAGTATATTATAAGAAAATAAAAATTTGAGTTTTTTTTATCTCCGACGAAATTAAAGATCAAACTTTATCTTTATCATATTTATAGTTAATATTCTTCACTTAAAATATATAAATTTAAGCAAGTTCAAATAAGTTAGCTAAAAGTTATAAATCACAAATTGTACGAAGCAGTAAAATCATTTTTTTCATTAATATGAAATAAATGCCATAAACTTCATAAGAATATTAATGCGGTAGAGAACTATAGAAGAGTTGGCAAGTACGTGACCCCCTTTTAGGTTTAAATTTTTTCATTTATTTTTATATTTTTGCATAAAGGTGGTTAAAACATATATCGTATTATGCATGACGAATATGTCTCACCCTTCCCCAATTCGTATCTCTCCCTAAATTATAGTGATGATGTTCTTAATTTACACCCAAAAAAAATTATAGCATCAACAATAATTAGTTTGTTCCATATAATTGAATAGTACCATTTTTTATGCATGTAAATTTGTCAGAAGAAAAGCTTGAGAGAGACGGTCTTCACTATGTTAGGGAAAGAATATTCTTACCCTTTTATGTGTTTATCATGACGTTTTTTTTAATGTTGATCGTTGCTTGAATTGAATCTTAACCTTATACATATTTCTATAATAAGTGTATCTAATTTACCTTCAAACCTCATTCAAATCTATTTTATTACTCGTGGTACCATTTTTACTTTAAATTGTAAAACAATCGCACAATAAAGTTTTTCAAAACATTTACTCATTTGTCATAATATGATATTTCGATTCGCATATTAGCAGCAACTTTCTTTATCTTTTAATACTCCTTGAAAAATAGATATCAAACTTTGTACTTATCAATAATTTGTGAATATCTTATTTAATTTTTGATTAATATACTTTTATATAATGACAAATGAATATAAATAATATAATAATAAATTATATCAATAGAAGTTGAAGTGTATTGTGAGGGAAATAACTTTAAAATTAGTAGGAGAAATACATATGACATTTGAAAAATAAACTTCGTATTATGTATAATTAAATATGACATTAGCAATAACAAAAGACGTAGGGGCATATTTCAGCGTTCGTTTTACTCTTTACACGAGTAAATTACATGTAGTACGTATTCTGCATGCACATTTGTCACAACCCAGTTCGGCCTAGGGCCTTTTAGCCTCATAATACCTCATTTTTTTAATCGGAAGTTGTCATAAAATTGGATATTATAAATATATTAAAGGTTTTTTTTCCTTCTAATTTAATAAAAAGTGAACAAATACTAATGAATAATTTTTTAGTATTAATAAATTGTAGATAATTAATTTATTTCTTGTTTCTAATAATAAAATTGTAAAATAATTAATTAATTCTCATTTCTAATAGGAAAATCATATTCCTAATTATAATAGAAAAATTTTAAATAATTATTATCTCCTAATTCTAATAGTATAATTAGGAAAAAAAGTCTTAATAAATTGTTAATTTATTTCCTATTTCTAATAGGAAAATTGTAAAATAATTAATTTATTTCCTATTTCTAATAGGAAAATTCTATTCCTAATTATAATAGAAAAATTTTAAATAATTAATTTTCCTAATTCTAATGCTAATAGTATAATTAGGAAAAAAAAGCCTCCTTTAGTTATATATTGATGATTGATTGATTGATTGATTGATTGATTTCAGACAGTAATTATCTAAAGCTATTACAGCCCCATAAATAATCTTCTCGAGGTCTGCGACTAAACACGAGTATGGTACTTGGACAATTCCTATAAGGCCAAAAACTTGAGATTTTTCATCACATGAGTACTTCTAACCTAGTCTAATAACATAGAGCACACTATATTGTACTCAACTTTCAAAGGAGATGAAAGTATGATAGTTTGGCTAGGTTGAATTGGATAACTTGGGCAATCTGGCATACTTGTGTAATTGAAGGTTCTCTGTTTTGTGATTCAAGGACAACATTATAGAGATTAGAGGGAGCTTTGTGATTCAAGCTTCTCTGTTTTGTATAGGGATTTCGAAAAAGGAACCGAATGAGTAATTCTCATCTTTTCTTTATTAATATCTTTTCAATTAGTCTCACTATAGACAGATATATTCGTTTAAAGTGAAAGACGGGTCAAATACGCTTAACATGACATTTTTGCGCTCCACCATGTTACTTGTTGCTTGTCTTATGCTTAAAAGTGGGTGGAAATTTGGCCGTTTATAACTATAGACATATATCTCCCGTCTATAATGAGAATTTGTGATCTCTTTGAGGGTTTTTGTCAAAAACTACCTTTTATTTAGGATCGTTTACCTTTCATTTTTTTTTTTTTTTGCTTTCAACTTTTTTCAGGCTTTCAAGTATCTTTCATTTCTCTTTTTGTAGAAGACTTGCTAAAAATTTACTTTTGGCGAAAAAAAAAATACTTTTCGATGTTATAAAAGGTTGCTGCAATTGTACCACGTTTTATAAAAAAGTTTTTTTTTTTTTTGGTCAATCGAAGCGCGCACTTAGTCGCATTACAAAAGAGGGGAGGGGGAATTCGAACCTGTGACCTATTGTACACAATACCTCCATCTTAACCACTAGACTAAGACATCTTCGGTACGTTTTATAAAAAAGTTGCTGCAATTGTACCACTACCTTTTTTTTTTTATCATCATTATTAAAAAATAAAAATCAAAGCCCTAATTTTCTCTTCTTTCTAATGATTTGCTCCCTCGTTCCTCTTTCCTCCAAAATGCGGTTGTTTCAGAAGCAAGTGGTTTTGCGAACTCTCAAGCTAAGCAGGCAAGGGCGCCTGGGTTCGGAGTGTGTGTCCCACATCGACACGACAAGTAACAGACTTGTGTGAGATTTTAATTGAAATGGACTATATCACCCTGTGAGCTAGCGTTTGGGTGTGACTTCTCCGATTATATATATATTACCACGTCTATTTCAATCAAGTCTATACATTTGATTCATCGACCGTCACTTGTCTCATCTAACTCGCTAATCTATTTGTGCAATTGTGTGGCTGAAAGATAAACCTGAATTAATACCATTAATAACCATTCACCCATGACATTATCGCCATTTAAGTTACTTTCAAGTATATATGGGTTCACTTTAGAGAGTTTCAGTCCAAAACAACGGGCCTTGTTCAAGGGGGGAGGGATCAAACAACAAATTCGATTTGTTTTCTACATCGTATCAGAGCTATTGTAATGGTTCACTAGACGAAAGTTATCACAAGACATATAGATATTATTATATAGACAAAACCATGATTTAGATGTTCTGGAGGGAAAACCTTGTGTATTTTTTCCTGACAAACTTGCAGCATTATCTTAGTTACATGATGAGATGAATGCATATTAATCAGATGATTTTTTTGCCACCGTCTGTGTTACCTCTGATCCTCAAAATCTACCTACTTCTCGTTGTTGAATAAATCACTGTATGATTTAGTCCTCACACTACTGTTAGGATGTCAGTATGATAAATTTGTTAAACCAGTCAACTAAGTTATTGTAATCCTTAAAATCTACCTACTTCTCATTGTTTACTTCCTGAATGTAACTTGTTAATGCTCTCATCATATGATTTCGGCACCTGTTTTTTCATTATAAGCCAATCATACTTCAGATTTCTACTTTCCTTAATGGTGACAGTCTTGCTACCGAATAGCGTGCTATGTTTCCTTATGAGTAGTCTCCACATCTACAGATACTTAAGAATAGTCAAGACATTATATTTAAGTTTAGTTTATTCTGTTAGTTATCATGTAATTGTCATGTTCTTGTTTTTAAATTATTAACTAATAGATTGTGTCTTATTGGTCTCAGTTTCCGAAATGACTATATAAACAGTTTTGCTGTTATGTTACCACCACTGCACATTTTGAACCCTTACTAATTTTAAACAATGGCAAAATGTGATGATCATGACGAAATTAGGTCTCCTGAATGTGAGTTACTTGAGGAAGGGAGAAGCCCAAGTCCATGTTTATCTTTCCAGGGTCTAGGGTCCAGTTTGAGTAGAAATTCGTCTCTCGCTTCTTCAAAAGATGCCTTTGATGAGGAGCACATTCAGAAATGGGCTAAAATTGAGAGATTACCAACCTATCAACGGTCGAAGTTTTTTCTGTTTGATGAATATGATGATGAAAGTATGTCTAATGGAAAACGGGTGATCAACGTCTCCATGCTGGGGTCTCTTGAACGAGATCTTTTTATCAAGAAGCTCATAAGACAGATTGAACAAGATAACCTTCGGTTTTTGCAGAAACTTAAGAAAAGAGTAGATAAGTAAGTATTATACTCTCTTAGAGATTTCCTGACTTTGGTTTTTGCAGAAACTTACACTGCATTTGCTAATGACTTGACTCTGAAACCCCTTTCTGTATAGGGTTGGTTTGAAATTTCCTGCTGTCAAGGTCAAGTATGTAAACTTCTCTGTGGATGCGAAATGCAAGGTTGTCAACGGAAAGCCACTCCCAACTCTTTGGAACTCTCTGAAAAGCAGTTTCTCTGTAAGTCTGTGATATATTACAGTATTTTCCCCCATTATCTAAAGGATGATGTTTATTACAAAAAATGTACTCGACTTTGTGATTCTCCTATGTCAAGACTTTAGTCAATAGATTTTTTTTTTCCCTGAAAATCGCCTTGTTATATTATGCTTCAGATCATTAAGACGTTACTGGGGTCCGAGTCGAAAGAGGCAAAACTAAGCATTATCAAGGATGCTAATGGCATAATCAAGCCTAAAAGGTCAGTTAGCAAATGACTTATTCTATATCTCTATATCACATATCCTGGCCTAAGTATTCAGGCAGTGGAGACAAAATATTTATGTACTTTTTTCTTAAAATTTATCTGGGTTGTTTTGTTTCCATTCCGATTGAGCCAAAGATTCATTACTCTTTTCTTATGGATTATGATGAAAAAAGCAAAATGACTTACTAAAGTGGTTATGCTTCTTTCTACTGTGAAATAGCAGTACTTTGATGCAGTACTCGACACAATTTTCATCTTGGTTCATTAGGAAATAGCCTCTTTGTGTTGTTAACACACGGGAAAGGCTGCATACAACTGAGCCCACCTTAACCCGCAAACTTCTTGCATCTTAATCTCTTGAGAAAATAGAAGTTGTTGCCTCTCGTAGCTTTATTTTTTATTGATTATATATCAATTTTTTTTGTTTCATTTTATTTTATTTATGCAATGGTCATTGACAGTTTCAAATGAATTCATGTTGACCCCATATCATTATGGTATTAAGGCTTTAATGATGTTGACATCATCCTGTCAGAGAAATTTAAAGCTGAGTGTAGAAGCATGCATTGATTATGCATATCTCAGGCTAAATATTATTCCTCCATAACGTTGAGCATTGAACTTTTAATGAGCTTAAGCTGAGTGTTTATTATTTATAAAATATGTTACTTAGTATCGGTAAAAAGTACTCCATATTCGATATGGGTGCGTGTCTCGTTGTATGGAAGTCGCCCAATTTTTCCTGCTTAAATGATAATTGCCAGTAAGTTATGGTTCTTAACAAAGATTATTGTCTTAGATGGATGCATTGATTCAAATATTGATGGTATGTGCAGGATGACTCTGTTACTTGGTCCCCCAGGATGTGGAAAGACTACCCTCCTATTGTCACTTTCTGGAAATCTGGATAAATCTCTACAGGTCTCTATAATCTATTTTTTTCCGTTTCGTGTGCACTTCCATGGAACAATAGTTAATGTAACTATGCTTGTAATATCCGTTGGGTTAACGAGCTGGAAGGTTTAAAGTTCTCGAAGCTTATAGCTCACTGGATTAAACTTATAAAACCTCATAAAATGATAGATGTTCCGTAAACAAATGCAGTTTTGCGTTATAGACTACGGAAATGTATGTTAAAGGAGCTTAAAAATGGATAGTTATGATGATTTGTACAAACTGCAATTTATGTTTCCACCTCATATGCAACCTATAGATTTTTGTCAATTTTGATCGCAGCAAAAAGGAGATATTGAGTACAATGGGTGTAAACTGGATGAATTTGTACCACAAAAAACTTCTGCTTATATTAGTCAGCATGACCTGCACATTCCTGAGATGACCGTGAGAGAGACAATTGACTTTTCAGCTCGTTGTCAGGGTGTTGGAAGTCGAGCAGGTAAGTTGGTCTGGTAATTATGCATTATGATCACACTTGCTATGCTCTTATATTTATTAGTATTCTGCTTCTCATCAGATATGATGGTTGAGGTCTGTAGAAGGGAAAAGCAGGAAGGAATTGTTCCAGATCCTGATATAGATGCATATATGAAGGTATTTGAGCAATAATTCTACTATCCTTTGCGTCTCCCTTTTTCTGCATTTTTCTTGTTCCTATACTAATGTCTTAGTCAAGTATCGTGCATTTAATGACAGTTTCTATGCGACTCATGACGTAATCTAACAGGCAATCTCTGCGGAAGGAGTTGAGAGTTCTCTTCAGACAGACTACATATTGAAAGTAACTCTTTGAACGACCCCCATTTCATTAGATTTCTGCAGTAAACCTAACAGTGTTATTTACCGCGCCTCAATTTTCCTGCAGATTCTTGGAATTGATGTGTGCGCTGACATAATGACGGGAGATGCTATGAGGCGAGGCATCTCAGGGGGTCAAAAAAAGCGATTAACTACAGGTACAATACAACGTTATATCAATTCTCCCACCATCAATTTAAATTCACTACATTTGCTAGATTGGGGTACACGGTGAAATGTCTGTGTTATTGTGGGTTTTCCTATCCAAAGTGGAAATATAGTGTATTAATTTGAATGTCTCGAAAGAGAAAGTATAGTGAATCCTAATGAATGAAGAGTGTAAGAAACGTGAACTAAAAAATACACTCTGAATCTGAATGTGTTGAATTGCGGATTAATGGAGCAATGCAGGTGAAATGATGGTTGGACCAACAAAGGCATTATTTATGGATGAGATAACGAATGGATTGGACAGTTCCACTGCCTTTCAGATTGTTTCGTGCATCCAACAGTTAGTCCACATCACAGATGCTACTGCACTGATTGCCCTCCTTCAGCCAGCACCAGAAACCTATGACCTGTTTGACGATGTCATTTTGATGGCAGAAGGAAAAATTGTATATCATGGACCCCGCAATCATGCTGTAGAATTCTTTGAGAACTGTGGTTTTAGTTGTCCACAGAGGAAGGGAGTAGCTGACTTTCTACAGGAGGTAAGTAATACCGAGCCCTTTATCAAGATGAGCTGACATTCTAGAACTCACGCTACAAACACATCCGCTTATTTTTGTTCATGAACCTAATCTTGACCATGAACAATCCGAAAAAGAAATGACTCGTAAATTTAAGGTTAAAATCACATGCTAATGACCAAATTAGATAAAATTATGAGAAATGTATATTTATTATTGCTGCCCTATAAAACTACTGTTAATTTTGTTCTTTTCAGGTTATTTCAAGAAAAGATCAGGAGCAGTACTGGTGTCGTGATGATACTTATACCTATATCTCTGTCGACGAGTTTTGTGAGAAATTTAGGGCATCTCCAATTGGGAAGAGTCTATATGAGGAGGTTTCACAATCACATATTAAGACAGAAGCTGATGATAATGCTATTGCCTTCTGCAAGTTTTCTCTACCTAAATGGGAACTCTTCAAAGTGTGTTTATCGAGAGAACTCCTTCTTATGAGGAGAAACTCTTTCATATACATTTTTAAAACTATTCAGGTCGGTTTTTACTGATTTTTTTCCTATCTGGTTTAACTCGAGCTAGTTATATTGCATGTAAATAACTAAATAATACTTTAAAGGGCAGCCCGGTGAACTAAATAATACTTTATTACTTCAAAATTGATGCGCCTCATAACATTGTAAAACAAAATAATTTTATTGGTCTTCAACTCTTGCAGTTGATCATTATGGCAGTGGTGGCAATGACTGTATTCTGGCATACGCGAATGCGTGTTAGCATTCTTCATGCAAACTATTATTTGGGTGCTATGTTCTATGGCCTTGTCATACTTCTTGTTGATGGATTTCCAGAAATGGCAATGACAATCATGAGGCTTCCCATTTTCTTCAAACAGAGAGACCTCTATTTTTATCCAGCTTGGGCCTACGCAATTCCGGCCACTATCCTGAAGATACCTCTTTCCATTTTGCTTGCTGTTGTCTGGACATCAATCACCTATTACACCATTGGCTATGCGCCATCGGCTGGAAGGTGAGTTTATCAGAAGCCTGATGAGCTGATTGTCTAACCTTCTAATTCTCCTTGGTTTATGAATATTTTAGGTGGTCGTTGGACCATCATATATTAGGTTTGCTTCGTTTGTTAACACCTTATGCTTATAGCAGATGTCATCAACTATAGCTTGTAATTCATTATGAGACGGTACTCATGACCTGGGTTCACACCCGTCAACATAAATAAGGCCCATGTGGCTCCGTTTACACCCACAAAAATCTATTGCTTATAGCCAACTCACTTGCAGTACGTTTGTCTTGTGGCACTCTCACTGTGCTGTTAAGCGAGTAATGACTTTACTTTAGTAGATTTGTGATGATAGAATAGGAGAACCCTAGAGGCTGCGTTAACATATTTATTGGATGCTGCCTATGTTTTTTAGCATCTACATAAGTTCAATCCCAGTCTTTTTGGGCAAATGTTTGTTACTCGTATATAATAGATCAATTTCTGTGTTATCCAGGTTCTTTCGGCAAGCCCTTCTATATTTTGGAGTGCACTTAACATCAATGTCCTCGTTCCGTTTATTGGCAGCTTTATGCCAAACCGTAGTTGCATCCACATATGCTTCTGTTCTCTTTATTCTTTTTGTTTTCATCTTCAGTGGATTCATAATACCACGATGTAAGAACTTAGTTCATTTAATGTTGTACATCTTATTCGAATGGATCATCAGAGCATTTAAAACCCCCTTTTGTGTTTGCCTGCAGCATCCATGCCAGTTTGGTTGAATTGGGTTTTCTGGTTCGTACCGCTCACATATGGGGAGATAGGTCTTTCTGTTAATGAATTTCTAGCTCGAAGATGGCAGACGGTAAGCTACTTTTAATGTCGAATGAACCTGGTATCAATAAAACTATCCTTCTCAAATAGTGACATTCAAAGTTGACAAGTCTTGAGCTTCTACAGTAAGATTATTAAAAAAATTGCTGAATGCTGGTCAGTGTATCTGTGTTTTACTGGCACCCAGAGTTAATTTCTTTGCCTAATGCTAGGACTTCGGAACTTCATACATGTTTTGACAAATTCCTAATGTTGCCGCGGTTGCTGAAAGTACTTCTCGATACCTTGTTTTACTGATTTACTGAACCGCGTCTTTGGCTGTAGTTGTTTTCGTCCAACACAACAATCGGTCAAGAAGTTCTTCAATCTCATGGACTACTCTTTGAGGGATACAATTATTGGATTTCAATTGGGGCTCTCACCGTGTTCTTTGTACTTTCTACCATTGGGTTTATTTTAGCATTAACTTTCTTGAAGGGTAAGATTATAATTTATAACCATCATACAATCATACTCCATGTTAAAGGCTATCTGGCATGTGTCATTATTTATCTGAACTTATCTGAAATCTTGATCCTGTTTCTAGCTCCTGGATCATCTACAGCTCTTATCTCACGAGAAAAGTTTACTCAGATCCAAGGACTGAAAGATCCAAGCAGAGATGACTGCAGCGGAAGCAGCTCCAGAAGTAGTCTTAAACGTAGTCTGGTACCTCATAAAGGTAAGAAATTATCCTCTCTTTTGAGTTTAGAGACAGAGCATATACTGTCTCTCGATTGTCTTACTCCATAACATAACTGTTGTCCAAGTAATCTATCTATCCATCTCCTAATCAGTGTCTGGTAATCATGGCAGGGAATATGATTTTGCCCTTCAAACCCCTTTCAATCACATTTCACAATGTGCAATACTACATTGATACTCCTATGGTAATCCCCATTACCCAATTTTTTAGGCACCGTATCCTGTAGGCGATAACTTTATAATCAGAATCTGAAGCAGGTGACCAAGTGCTATAATACTATTCTGGTTTCAGGAAATGAAGAAACGGGGTTTTCCAGAGAAGAAGCTTCAACTACTAAAAGATATCACAGGATCTTTTAGGCCTGGTGTTCTCACAGCACTAATGGGTGTGAGTGGAGCTGGAAAAACAACTCTTCTTGATGTGCTATCGGGACGTAAGACTAGTGGGACTATTGAAGGTGAAATTAGAATAGGAGGGTATCCTAAGGCACAGGAGACATTCGCTCGCATATCGGGTTACTGCGAACAAACTGACATACACTCTCCTCACATTACCATAGAGGAATCACTTATCTTTTCAGCTTGGCTCCGGCTTCCTAGCACCATCGATTCAAAGACCAAAACTGTATGAACTTCATTTTAAAGAACCTTTACTTTCTGTTGTTCTACCTATTTGTTAAATAACAGTACTGATCCATCTTTCATTTACGTCAGCAATTTGTGAATGAGGTTCTTGAAACTATCGAGCTCAATGAAGTTAGAGATGCTTTAGTAGGCCTACCTGGTATCAATGGCTTATCGAATGAGCAACGCAAACGGCTCACTATTGCTGTAGAACTTGTGGCCAACCCATCAATTATATTCATGGATGAGCCTACAACCGGTTTGGATGCAAGAGCAGCTGCCATTGTCATGAGAGCAGTGAAAAATGTGGTTATTACTGGTAGGACTGTCGTTTGTACCATTCATCAACCAAGCATTGACATATTTGAAGCATTTGATGAGGTAACATACTTCATTTGACCTAAACCTTTGTTCTGAAAAAAGAAAATTACTTCCAACTCATGAAAAAACCAATTCATGGAAAAAGGATGGAGACTGGAGTAATGCAATCAATGACAGTAACTGGTAGCCAAAAATACCTCTAGTTTATCTCACTGGTCCAACATTTTTAGGAGTCCATGAGGCACATGGGTAATGTAATTGTAGTATGTGTCCTACATGAAAGTATTTTTCTTCTGTGATCTTTGGATATGATGGTATCAGTAATTTGATTTAAAGGTGGTGACCTTAAAGTATATTCATATTCATAGTTAGAGATTCTGATATGCTCACATTTCTCTAACAAGTCTACCACCCTTGCTGATATAAAACGGTCTATTCGCGCTTCTGAAGTAGTTATCTTTTATTCACCTTCAAAATATTTTATTTAGGTAAAACTGCTTATAGCAGTTTGATAAGCCTGTATAAAAATCTCACTACTGCAGTTGATTCTATTGAAAACTGGCGGACGCATGATCTATTCTGGACCACTTGGACAGCATTCCAGTAGAATTATTGAATACTTCCAGGTTCATTACTTAATTTCTTCCCCAAAATTTTCTATTTTGTAACACCCTATGGTACTTGGTGAAGATTTTTCTGAAGACTTCTATCAGTTCTATGACAGTTCTGCCTGGTTTTGTTAGGATATATCTGGGATTCACAAGATCAGAGACAATTACAATCCTGCTACATGGATGCTAGAAGTCACTTCTGCATCAAGTGAAATCGAGATTAGTGTTGATTTTGCTGAAGTGTATCGCAATTCTGCTTTATACCAGTGAGTGACTTTGTTAATCTTTGGTTAAAACAGGGTAGCGGCATAGTACCAATGGGATATAATGATACTCGGAATGATTTTAGCTCCTCTATGTCGAAATGACAGACCTAGAATTGTCTACTTTTCATTATTTGAAAATAATATTGAGAACTTGGGTGCTGAACTGCTGATAGTACTCATTTTCAGGTTTCCTTGTTAGTACAAGATCATTATCTGATCAGTTCTTCCTGTTGACTTCAGGGACAATGAAAAGCTAGTGAAGCAGCTCAATACCCCATTTCCAGGTTCACAGGATATCCATTTTCGTAGCCGCTTCTCACAATCTGAATGGGGACAATATACATCTTGCTTGTGGAAACAACACCTATCTTACTGGAGAAACCCTTCTTACAACTTTGTCCGCTTCATGTTTACCCTCCTGTCATCTGTTATATTCGGATTGTTATTCTGGAAGCAAGGGAGGAATATGTAAGTTATGCCAATTTTATGAATCTTCAGTTTGGTGGTATTCGAATCTTGGCAGCTTCCGCAGAGCCTATGCTTGATCTTTTAAGTTCAGTTTCAGTATTTATATGCTGTTTGTTTGCTAAAAGTTACCTTGCTTACCTAGTATATTTCGGGGTTAATTGTTTACACAAAACTTGCCGTCTGATGTCACAGGAAAGATCAACAGAGTTTGTTCACTATTTTGGGTTCCATGTTCTCGTCTGTTGTCTTCTTGGGGATAAACAATTGCTCTACTGCTATTCCACATATAGCCACAGAAAGAAATGTTGTATATCGTGAAAGATTTGCGGGCATGTACTCCTCATGGGCCTATGCTTTCGCGCAGGTACAGATATCTATCTGAACTTCTCATAACGGAACATTAATTACCAAATCTGAAAATCTTAAGGGAGATATGTGTTTTACCTGAATTAGTTATGATTAAAACATAAACTTAATTCGTCTGAAGTTTTTCTTACGTCCAATTTCCTGCTTTGGCTAAATCATGCTGCTGCAGGGGCGATTGGCGAAGGCTTTTAGATGCAATGAGTAGCCCAAATAGCAAATTATCGTAAGAAAAAAAATTAGTTTAGCTACCCAAAATTTCAGTTCAAATCCTTGCTTCGCCACTGTCTTGAGCCAATATTTACGAAGATTGCTATTTGCTAAACTTGTATTGGGTACTAATGAGTATATGATAGGATATTGCGTATGCTAGATTACAAGTTCGAATCACATTCTCAGTTATTGTACTAATGTGACAGGTGACTATCGAGCTTCCTTATGTTTTCATCATGGCGGTGTTATTCACAATGTTCACATATCCGATGATTGGGTACTACTGGTCAGCCCACAAAGTCCTTTGGTACTTGTATGCCATGTTCTGTACTTTGGTATACTTCAGTTACTTGGCTATGGTGCTCGTATCCGTTACACCGAACTTCCAGCTTGCCACAATTATTGCCTCAGCTTTCTACGCTTCGATGAATCTGTTTTCTGGGTTTCTTATCCCTCAGCCAGTAAGTTACCTCTTTATCTTTCAGATAATTCTTCTTTAGGTACACCATACAAAGCCTTATGCTTATGTAGTTGAGTCTGATACTTAAAACAAGTACTCATGTTTCGCCGTGTCAAGTACTTCCAACCTGGACTAGTAACATAGAGCATAATGTAATTTTGTGTGTGTAATTACAGCATATTCCAAAGTGGTGGCTGTGGTTATATTATGCAAGTCCGACATCGTGGACTCTAAATGCTCTGCTGTCTTCCCAGTACGGCGATATACATGACAACATCACAGTATATGGTGAAAAGAGTACAGTAGCCTCGTTCATACAAGACTACTTCGGGTATCATCATAATCGACTGGGACTAGTAGCTGCTATGCTGGTTGTATTTCCCTTGACGTTTGCGTTACTATTTGCCTATTTTATTGGCAAACTTAACTTTCAAAGGAGATGAATGGAAGTTTATCATGTATCATTGGAGAAGTTGGGCAATCTACCATACTTGTGTACATGAAATGTTCTTTATTTTGTCCATTAGTCCTTACTCTATTTGATTCCCTCACGTCGACAGGAAAACAATATTAGGCTCTTATGTCCTCTACTCATATAAGGACATAAGGTTAAAGTAGTTTTAGGGCAACACTACCTTACCCTATAAGGCTATAAGACAGACATTATTAATAATGTCGTCATATTAGCAATTAGACACTCACTGCGAGCCACCAGCAGCCTGTGTCACGGTCACCCCCAAAAACAGCAATTACAGTCGATAGCCATCATCAGCCACCACCTGCCACAACGAGAAACTTTGTTTATGCTCGATAGGTAATGTTCTTTATCTTCACACAAAGTCCTCTAGAAGAAAGTCCTCTGTTGTCCTCCCTTATCGTGGGCCTCCAATGATCTCTTGATGAATTATTACTGTAGTTATTGATAATGTAACTTAATTACTCAAGTGACCCCATATTCCTTCTAAAACAGCACTTCTTCGGCAATCACTACGATGAGCCTCACATGATCTTCATTGTTATCCCTCTTTGAACGATCTTCAGTGCCCTTTTTTCGAACAGGCTCCAGTGTGATTCACGATCACAACAATTTATACTTATTCATCAACATTTTCAGTGATATAGTACCGTGCTCTGGGGTTCTCTACTCTGTAATTTCATATCTACTATTTTGTCAGATGGAAATCGACCTCATTTAAAGATTATGGCAGTATTTTGCAAGTGAAAGACATTTGTATTAGCGGTTAAAAGTAACACCGCAATTCTTTCAAAAAATAAAAAATATAGTATTAAACTTAATTTTGGAAATGTAATAAACTTTTCAATTTGAACTTGACTAAGACAATAGTCATCGGCTCATCGCGGTGTTTCCACGTTAGTATAAAGTGAGTTAACGATAATAGCATATCAATATAGGAGCACATTAATGATGCTTGGAGGCAGTGGCTGTTTATGAATGATAGTTGCTCTCTCTCTTAAGACTAAAACGGGTCAAATAACAATCAAGAAAAGGTTGATAAAAGAATGTGAAAGGAAAAAATGCAGATCAAGGTTGAAAGGAAGAAATAAATGGCAATATCTTATCATTTCAACAATCAAAAGAATTGACACCAAAGTTAAATAAAGGCAGCAACTTTCTACTTATTGCTACCAAACAAAAACAAATCTCAGGACTTAAATCTTCTTCTGCTTTCTCAAAAACCAAATACTTCGTACATTAAAAAAAAAATAGGTAACTCATACTACTAAATACCATTATAATACTAGTTAAATCAGCTATATAGCCTGCAGATTATATGAGCAGTGCACTTGCTTTATTCATACAACCAATCTTAATCTTAATCTTAATCTTAATCAATGAAATTATAAGCATTATGTCCTCTCTTTCTCGTTCCCGTTCTCGTTTACTTACGCTTTGGGCTTCTCCCACTTGAGGGGCTTCACAACCTCCCATGTGAAGTCTGCGTCGTCCCTTCCAAAGTGTCCATATGCCGCGGTCTTCAAGTACCTGTTTCCACCTTTCTTGAGGTCAAGGTTGATGGCTATCATCCCTGGCCTGAAGTCAAAGTTCTCCTTGACGATCTTAAGGATTTCCCTGTCGTGGATCTTTCCTGTTCCATAGGTGTCGACAAACACCGACAATGGCTCAGGAACACCAATGGCGTATGAGATCTGGACAATGCACCTTCGTGCAAGGCCGCTGGCAACAATGCTCTTAGCTGCCTGTCTGGCAACATAGGCTCCACTTCTGTCGACCTTGGTTGGGTCCTTGCCAGAGAAGGCACCACCTCCATGAGCTCCCCAACCACCGTACGTGTCGATAATGATCTTACGGCCAGTCAAACCAGCATCACCATGGGGTCCTCCAATCACGAAACGGCCAGAGGGGTTAAGGTGGAAGATGGTCTTCTCATCGAGGTACTTCTCGGGGATCACAGGCTTGATAACGTGCTTCTTCAAGTCAGCAGCGATCTCGTCATTAGTGACAGTCTCGTCATGCTGAGTGGAGATGAGCACGGTGTGAACACGGATGGGAACCATGGCACCATTCTCATTGTAGTACTCAACTGTGACTTGGGTCTTGCCATCAGGCCTCAACCACTTGCAAGTTCCGTTCTTGCGAACCTCAGTGAGACGGGCTCCAAGCTTGGTAGCAAGGACATGGCTGAGAGGCATCAACTCAGGGGTCTCATCACTAGCATACCCAAACATATGACCCTGGTCACCGGCACCGATATCCTCAGGGCGCTTGGTGAGGTGACCATGGACACCCTGAGCAATGTCAGGGCTTTGCTGCTCAATGTAGACCAAGACCTTGCAGTTATCGGCATCAAGACCGACATCAGGAGACACAAACCCAATTTCCCTGCAAGTGTTTCGGACAATTTTCTCGTAGTTAACATTGGCCTTGGTGGTGATCTCACCAAAGACCATGACCAAGTTGGTCTTAGTGCAGGTTTCACAAGCAACCTTGCTCTCAGGGTCCTGAGCAAGGCAAGCGTCCAACACGGCATCAGAGATCTGATCACACAGCTTGTCGGGGTGTCCTTCGTTCACGGATTCCGATGTGAACAGAAAGGTGTCAATTGGAGCCGACATTTTCTCTTAATCTATTAACAGGCAGAAACTCAACAAAATCAGCACAGGAATCACAAATAAACGCGAATAATAACTCGAAAATGTCACATATTAAACATACAATTGTTGTATTCAGAATTCGGTATCAAACACAAGGAATTGTCGAATCTTCAGACGACAATTATAGTTTAACATGAATCAAAATCATATAAAGGTTAGAGGAAATTTTGATTCTCTATATCTATCTTTATTTGATTACAATGTTTGTCACACCAATTCTTGTTTTTAATTCAATGTGAAACTGATGGAAATTACATCAACAATTACTCACTCCGTCTCAATCATTTATTTATCTTAGATTAAAATACCTTAAAACAAATGATTGAGACGTAAATGATGCATCATATACCAAAAATAAGACTAAAATCACACAAAAACAACATTTTGGAACATACCCAATTCAGTTACCAACATTATAATACTAGATCGCATCAAAATGAATCAAATTGTCAACAAATAAACAAGATCTAACCATAACATTCAGGAATTTTCATAATTTCATAATATATCATTACATTTGATACCATAATGCATAGATCATTACATGGTGAAGGAAACCCAACAAATTAATGGCAAATAGAATTGAGAATCGACGAAAGAAGAAGAAATTCCAGGAAGATTTTACCTGAAAATCAAGAAAGAAGAAGGAAAAGGGAGAAAATGGTCCGAGTGTTGAAAGTAAATATGTAAACTGGACCGGGTGTGAGGCGAGTTTAAGTTCTGAATTCTGATCTCTATTTATAACAAAATTAATCCCCTCCACTCTTTTCTTTTCTTTTTTTAGATTATTTTTATTTCTATCCCCTATTTTACTAGTGGCGTATTTTGGATTAAATAATGACGGTAGGATTTCAAATTACTCGCTTTGTGTATTCGTGTATGAATATCGAAAACTTAATTATTTAGTGAGAGGGTGTTAAATACTAATTTTATATTGCAGTAAAAAAAATCAGCAAGAGTCTGGAATCATCTCGGCATGATTAAGGTCATCTACAGTTTCTCTTTATAGAGCATATTAACAATTGACCTCTTCTAAGATAAATATTTCCGTTTTAAAATTAGAGAGTTAGATAACATCAAGTTGGAGTTGATGAGTTAAACGTTTTGCTAATTTCTTAAACATGTTGTTTTTCTTTTTGTCACATCTATTATATTTAACCTCTTTTAAAGTTAAAATTGGTGTATTCGTATCAAATAAGAATTTATCAGGAAAACTTTAATTAATTAATTAAGGTGATGTTTGTCCAAGCTTAAAAAGTGCTTTTGTGATTGAAAAAGTATTAACTTGGTCAAACATGGTAAATTAGAGAGTTTTAAAAGTGCTTTTGAGAAGTCAAAAACTGATTATTCACCCCTCAAAGGAGAAGCAGATATTTACTACTTTTACAGTAGTTAGGCCAAACATATAAATTTTGTGAGAAACCGCTTTTACAAAAGTAGGGTCAAACAACTAAAACTTTTCCGAAAAGTAAATTGTGAATAAACTCCTTTTAAAAAAGAAAAGTCATTTTTCATAAGTAAAGAATTTGGGTGAGTAACTTTGTAAGTATAATATGATTATTTTATGTAATTAATTTTGGCACATTAATCATGTTAAGAAGAAAAGTGATGTGAACCTTTGGTTGGGGAGTTGGTGAGAGAATGAGACATTGATACGACTCACTTATAAAGTTTGATTTGAAATGACAATATTACCCCTGGGATTTCACCAACCCACTTGAACGGGAGTTTATCGTTGGGGGATGGTACGACGTCGTGTGTGGGACCAAAGTCTTAATGATTGAATCCGGACTGACTTTTGGGTCACATGCAAGTACAGTCAGATTTTGTCTGTTGCCCAAAATATTACGAGTATACTCGTTTATTTAATTATTATTTTCTGTAATTATATTTTATCCACTAGTTGATTTTCCCTCGAACGTTTATACTTCCTGTATTCAACTCTACACTATCACTTTCTTTTCTCACGTTTGTCAACGCGTCTTTTACGCGCTAAATATTATTAGCTACGTATTTGCAAAAAATATAAAAGTTAGATATTTTTAATGTACTCGTAACGACGAATAAAACAAGATCCCACATGAATATATTTTCACTTATATATTAGAAGATAATTGAAATTGAATGTTTAACTATAAATAGTGTGCAAAATAGATAATGGTAGTGTGGAGTTGAATGGAGGGAGTATCCGATCTAAACGAGTCAAAAACTTCCTATATAAATAGATGAGATAAAAGAGACACAAATAGGATCCAACAAGTCTACATGTATAATAGCATTGTACAATACGTTAACCTTTCCTTTTTCTCTCTTTAGTCGACAAATCCTCATTTTTCCCTTCTCTAACATCATAATCAAGGAGGAAAAACGCATTTAATAATATTTTGGTGAACGAGAAGCAATTTACATCATCATCATCAAGAATGAAAAATGTATCTAATAATACTTTGAGGTAAATTTCCACACCAATCATAAGAACTATTATTAGAAGAATAGGAGCTAACAATACGAGCACGTAAGAATACGAGCTATTAAAATAAGAATATGAGCTGATGTAAAAAGAAAACGAGTTAATGTAAAAAGAATACGAGTTTCAACTATTTTCATAAGAATACAACATATTAAGATAAGAAAACGAGCTAATGTAAACAGAATACGAGTTAATGTAAAAAGAATACGAGCTTCAACTATTTTCATGCATTAGAAATTTTGGATAAAAAAATTCCTTCCTCACCATATGATTTGGTCCGAATAGTCAATTAATTATAATAATTTAAGAGAGAATATGATTCATTAAGTTGATGATGAGAGAAGATGGAGAGCATTTAGAAAAATATGAAAGCAGTCAGAGAGGAGGGGAATTTGATTGAAAATTGGAGTACGCTAGTTTTTTTTTTCAAAAATATTTGAAAAAAGACTAAAATAACCACCATTGTACATCCAGTTGTGTAGTCTTGGAATTGTAGAGAGCTATGTTATTGTCACGTCTATTTATTTGACCTATTCCTAAATAAAAATTTGTGATATCAACAAAAAAGTTTTAGTCCAATAGTTAAGATGAAAATATTATGATAATAGGTCATGGATTCGAATTCTCCTGCATTCTTATATTACACTGCCTCATTGACAAAGAATCAAATAAAATATAAACTAAACTGCGATCTCAATTTGCATTGCAATTCACATAAGCACTATGTTGGTTGATTGTGATCTAATTCCAATTTTAAGTTAACCTTTTAAATCGCGTTGATTCTTACTTTTTAATGCACTTTTATACCCAATTCTTATTAATTATAATCTTATACTATATATATAAAACTGGATTAAAGTGTTGTGGATGTGACACGTGTCAACTCAGCATTAAATACACGTATTAATTACAGATAAAAATTAATATAAACATAATAAATGTTGTATAAATCTAAGCAAAATATTAATTATAGTTTAATAAATTTTATTATAAAATTACATTAAATAATTACGGTGATTTGATTCTAAATTTATTAAAAAATTATTTTGATAAAAATTCTAAAATGTAAATAATTACGTTCATTGCGAAAATGCTTCAAATTGAGTATAATTTTAAAAATCGACTAAGATAGTTTGACCATGTGAGAAGGAGACCTATGGAGTCACCAGTTAGGAGGCCTAACTCGAGACTTGGAGAACAGAAAATATTCCTAGGGGTAGAGGGAGGCGGAGATAGACATGGTTGAGAGTGATAGAGCACGATATAAGATTTCTGGGGCTTGAGGAGAGTATGGTGACGGAGAGGGCACAATAGAGGGAAATGATACATGGGGATTTTTAGTATTTGATGTTGTTTGACATATTTAGTATTTTTTTTTTAATTTTTAAAACAAAATTTATTTGTTCTTCTCTCCTTTATTACACCTTTTTTACCAACCATTTTCTTATATATTTTACTTGATTTACTTTTAAGGTATTCAGGATCCTTAAATTTTTCTTCGTTTTTCAAAATCGTTTTAATCTTTATTCTCGATTTAAATTTTAAGTTTTTATAAAAGAAATCCGTACTTCGATTTTAAAACCTATAAATTTACCTTGACTTTATATTATGTTTCCCTCTCCCTCTCCCTTTTGTTTTTTTTTTATTTTTCCCTTTTCTATTTTTTTCGCATTTTGAGGTGGACGTTCATCCATGGACGGTTCTAAACTTCTAAAGGATGACTCATGTTAGCTGATCCCAAATCATTTTGGGATTAAGGCTCTCATGTTGTTGTTGTTGAGTAAAGTTAGTGTCTCATAATGTTTTATGTTTACGTAAAAAGACATTTTGAGAAAGTTATAAAACTTAGACCATTAAATCCTAAGAAAAATATATTTGGAAGAATCATTGTATTTCATAAAAACATAACTTGAAGAAAACTACTAAGAGATAAGTTTTTATGTGCGAATGAAAAAATTATGTTGTGAGAAATTGAATACATATGAGATTTTAATAAGTTTACATAGTGTGATAACGAGTATGTGTACGAGTATGTATGTGCACAGTGATCGCGAGTGCATTTGAATAATCAAAAGAAAAGTAAAGATTATTAAATAATAGTATTATAAACGACATGAGAAAGTAGAAAAAACGTTACATTTTTCTTTAATATCTTCAATTAAATATGTATACGTCAAATATAAATATTGATTTTGACTA
Source organism: Silene latifolia (assembly GCF_048544455.1). Lineage (NCBI taxonomy): Eukaryota > Viridiplantae > Streptophyta > Magnoliopsida > Caryophyllales > Caryophyllaceae > Silene > Silene latifolia. The sequence continues at coordinate 28,946,947 of NC_133528.1, forward strand.
CCTAAATATTACTTTTAGTTAAATATTTTATATGTTATCTTTTAAATACTTTGAAGTTAAACCTCAAAAAATATTATTTGAGAAAGTTTAACCTATTTTATTTACTCTTAAACATCAATTATAAATAGTTGTTGAAAAATACAAAAGGTGCAATTCTTATAGATATATTTGACACATAACACATGCAAGACACAATCAAAACATTTGAATAACTTGAGTTTGAACTCTATATGTTTGATACATAAATATCACATGTTATACATAAAAAATTAAAAATTACATAAAATTATATTCACATCATTTTAAACAAATATTAATTGATTTGAAACATAACGTATCGTGAAATGATGTAATTTGAGAACTTAATGTTAATTGTTGCATTATTCGAATAAATTTCATTTTAATTGATATGATATTTGATCAGTCACAAAATAATTTATAAAACGTTGATCATGCATAATTCGTTATCACTTATTAGTTTTAATTAAAATTGTATGTATTTTATTTTAAAACATTGAAGTTAAATCTAAAAAAACTTAATTTGAGAAAAAATTAATTTATTTTAATTTATAAGTAAAAATATTAAGGGTCATATATGTTATTTTTCTTCAATTATAATAATTAAATTTTAGAACAGGCCGCGCGAAATGCGAGATACTACCTAGTTAGGGGTATTCACGGGTCTGAAATCGGACCGGACCGAATCACCATCTACCCTAAGGGCTAAGTCTGGGGTCCAGACCGGTTAGAAAGGGACCCGAACTGGACCTGTCCGGAACCCTTTAGGTCTGGTTATTTCCGGGTTCGGACCGGACATGTACTATTTTACAAAGAAGGAAACTTATACAAGATCCGTGATTTTTTTCACGGGCTTTAAAACTAGTATTTAGGTGAAAAGGGCATCAAAATGTGAGATATTAAACATTTAAAAAGACTTACACGTAAAGAAATATGGAACAAAAGAATAGTTCATAAACTATACAACCACTTGTAGTATAGTTTACGAGCTTTGTAGTAAACTTTTCGAGTTTTGTGTTATGTTTATTAATTTAATGTAAAGTTTCTGGGGTTGTTTCACTTAAAGCTTGCATTAATCTCGAAAATTACTCGTATCATGTAACTCAAAAAAAATACTTATAAACTCGGTTAAATTTAAGTATTGAGGTTTCACAAAAACTCCGGAGAGACGGTCTCTCAATAGCCTCATTGAGAGACCTCTCACATGATAGGATGAGGGACCCGCTGAATTTTTTTTTTCTATTATGTCTTCCACTAATTTACTGTCTTTCATGAGACCTACTAGGAAAATTCACAAATTAGGGAGTATAATCTAATTTAGAAAATTTAAAACTCAAAGAAAAAGGACAAATAAGGTCGATCAGTTAGATTTGAATTAGTTGTATAATACGAGTACTATTGTACATATATTTGGAGGTCCTTTTTGTGAGATAATTTATAGGATTGATTGTTAACTACTTGAACAGTAATAAGGGAGTTTAGTTTTTATGCTCGGTATCTTGCTTGGTAATGTACTTCATAACTCATTGTCTTTTGTCTGCATCACTGCATGATTTATAATTTCTTTTAAGGAAATCTTCATTTTGGTAATGTACTTCATAACTCATTGTCTTTTGTCTGCATCACTGCATGATTTATAATTTCTTTTAAGGAAATCTTCATTTCTTGTTCATGTTCAGATATCCTCTCACAATCTTATATTATATTATATTATATTATTATTATTTATTTATTTTATTAATTCATCTGCACTATTAAATTGCTTTAAAATACAATCCGGACCGTTAAAAGGAAATGAAAGAAATGGATCTAAATTGATAGTTTTGGGGCTACGTTACGCATGGTTCATGACTTAATTGGCTTAATGCGCCTAACATTGAATTAATTGTGGGATTATTATGAAATTGAATCATCAAAAAGTGATTACATCATAGCATATGTTCTGGTATTTATAACTAACATAAACCGACCTTCCCTAACTAACTTCAGTTAATAACTAACTTTGAGTCTTAATCATAGTTAGTTGTAACTAATTCTGTTAGGTTAGTTTCTAACTAACTGTCTAACATTCCCCCCTCAAGCTTGAATTAGTGGAATGAACTAAACCAAGCTTGGAAGAGAGGAACTGATGCTGGTCTGTCCCTAATGCTTTAGTCATTATATCAGCAACCTGTAACCCTGATATGACATGCTTGGTGAGCAGAAATCCATCTTGTTGTTTCTCCCGTACATAGTGGCAGTCAATACTCAGGTGCTTAATCCTTTCGTGAAGCACAGGATTCTGTGTTAGATGTTCAGCAGCTTTGTTGTCGCAGAACAAGGTGATTGGGGTTGATACTGTAACCCTTAAATCTTTCAGAATATTGTCTAACCAAACCATTTCTGAAGCAGTATAGGACAGACTTCGATATTAGACTCGGCTGAACTTTTGCTCACTGCATGTCCGTTGCTTTTTAGTCTTCCATGAGATCAATGAGTTTCCTAAGAAGATGCAGAAACCACTCAAGGATCTACAGGAAAACGCACACTGACCCCAATCAGCATCACTAAATGTTGTTAGATTAAGATCAGAATAGCACTATAGAATAGTCCAGTGTTGATAGTATACTTTAAATATCTCAACACGTGAATAACAGCCTGTAGATGAGGAGTCCTTGGTGCAGCAATGAACTGACTCAAATGTTGTACTGAATATGAGAGATCTGGCCTGGATGAATTCAAGTAAAGTAGTCTGCCAATGAGTCTCCTGTAAACTTCTGGCTGTTCTATCAATTGCCCTTCATCTGTGGACAACTTTGATCCTCTAGCCATAGGAAAAGTAGCTGGCTTGCAATTTTCCATATTCATGTCCTTTAATATATCAAGGATATATTTTCTCTGGTTTATGAGAATGCCAGACTCATTTCTTGGGACTTCTAGTCCTAGAAAATACCTCATATACCCCAAGTCTTTGATGGAGAATTTTTTCTCTAAACCTTGCTTAATGATGCTGATCTCGTGGTTACTTGTACCAGTAAGTAGCACATCATCTACATACACCAAAGCAACAATGAATGAATTGCTTTGGGCATTAAATCTTGTGAAGAGAGAGTAATCATTCCTAGATTGCTGAAAACCAATGCTGACTAGGTACTTTGTGAGTTCTTTGTTCCATTGCCTACTGGCTTGTTTCAGACCATACAATGAGCGTTTGAGCTTGCATACTTGACCCTGCTGTACCTCATACCCTTCTGGAGGAGTCATGTACACCTCCTCATCTAAAAACCCATGTAAAAATGCGTTATTAATATCCAGTTGATGCAACTCCCAATTTTTAGCAGTTGCTATTGCCAGTAATGCTCTTACAGTAGTAAATTTGGCAACAGGGGAAAATGTGTCAGTGTAATCCTTGTCCTTGATCTGGTTATAACCCTTAGCTACCAGACGAGCTTTATATCTCTCTATGTTGCCATCAGGTTTGTATTTTATCTTAAAAATCCACTTGGACCCTATAGGTTTCTTTCCAGATGGCAAAGGAACAATATCCCAAGTTTGATTGTCTTCCAAAGCTTTGATCTCTTTGGACATTGCCTGAATCCATTTTTGATTCTGGCTAGCTTGTTTAAAAGTGTATGGTTCACTTTCCTTTATGGCTGTTGCCAAAGAAGCAACATAAGTAGAAGAATAATTGTTGAGATTTCCAAATAACAATGCAGCATTAGAAGATGCTGGTGCTGAACTAGGTATCTTGACTGGACAATGATATGGTTTGAGATGGACAGAAACCTATCTTGGCCTTGTTGATCTTCGAACTGACTGGTTATCAGCAGGTGTTTCAGTGGAAATAGGATCATCATTTGTACTAGTATTATTTGGAATAGTATTAAAAGTTTGATTATCATTACTGATGGACTGATTACCAGGAACAACAGTGGTATTATTATGTGGAATAGTAGCAGTATTATTTGGCATATTAATATTTTGTGTAGATTTTGGTATTAGTACTGTTGAGGTAGCAGGATTAATAAGTAAGTGCTGCAGGGTTTGCTGGGTTTGTTGCTTAAAAGGAAATTCATCTTCTTTAAAAATGACATCCCTATTAACAAACACTCTTCTTGTGTGAATATCATACAACCTGTATCCTTTCTGTTGATGAGGATACCCCAGAAACACACATTTTCTTGCTCTAGTTCCTAGTTTATCAGTGTAAGTAGGAGGCATTGATGCATAGCAACAACAGCCAAAAACTTTAAGAGACTCATAAGAAGGGTCCTTGCCAAAAATGAGCTTAAAAGGAGTCTGCCAGTTTATAACTGGGGATGGCATCATGTTAATCAAATGAGTGGCTGTTAATAAACAGTCCCCCCAAAATTTTATGGGTAAACTAGACTGTATCCTAAGGGCCCTAGCTGTTTCAAGCAGGTGCCTATGTTTTCTTTCAACCCTACCGTTCTGCTGAGGTCTCCCTACCACACTAGTTTGATGAATAAGCCCCATGCCCTTGAACAGGTCAGCACAAACATGATAAAGAAACTCAGACCCATTATCAGACCTGATTGTTTTAATTTTGGCCTGAAACTGAGTCTGAAGGTAAGCAAAGAAATCTTTAATCAACTTAAAAACTTGATCTTTGGAATGGAAAAGGATAGTCCATGTATTGCGAGAAAAATCATCTAACACAGTGAGAAAGTACCTAGCACCAGTGATGGTGGAAGTCTTATAAGGCCCCCAAGCATCCATGTGTAACAATTCAAACACATAAGAAGCTCTTGAAGAACTCACAGGAAATGGAAATTGATGGTGTTTAGAGAGTACACAAGTTTCACAATGCAAATTCTTCTTTATTACAGTATTATTAGGTGATACAAACTTGAGCTTATCATAGCTCATATGACCCATCCTAGCATGAAGCAATTCTGCAGAACAATTATTTGTAGTACTATTTACAGAATGGAAATTAGGAATGCTTGCCAAACAACTATTACATGTAAGAACTTGTGAAACTAATGAAACTACTTTATTAACTAATGCTTGGGTGTCAAAGTTTTGAAATCTGTAGAGATCTCCTACTCTCCTTCCATAGGCAATGACATGTTTAGTTGAATGGTCCTGAAATTCACAAGCAGAAGCAGAAAATACAGCACACAGGTTGTTATTATCAATAAGCTTGGTTACAGATAACAAGTTTTGGCGAAAATCAGGCAGGAAAAGAACATTAAGCAGCACAATATTATCAGTTAAAGACACATCACCAATCTTGGTCACATATTTGACAGTTCCATCTGGTAGTCCTATAGATAAAGGTTTAGGTAGTACTCTAACATTGTGCATAAGGGAAAAATTAAAAGTCATGTGATCAGAGGCACCCGTGTCAATGATCCAATCATGCAACATTAAACTACTATGAACAGCATTAGCATGAAAAAAAAGGAAGAATACCTACAAAATTAGAAGTAGATAAAGAAGACTCATTAAGCCTCTTGAGAACTTGATCAACCACAGAAGAAACCAAACCATTTATCATTTCAGAATCAACATTGATGCCTTGTGAACTGCTGGCAGTAGTAGAACCAGCCAAGGGATTATCAGCAACATGAGCCTCCTCTATGACATCAACACTATTAGCTGTCTTCTTGAAACTCTTCTTACCATCATAAGATTTTGGTTTAGCTTTGGGATGCTTATCAGCAGGTTTACTGGATTTATCAGAAGGAAATCCCACAAGCCTATAACACTTATCAATCTTATGCCCAGGCTTCCCTCAATAAGCACACCCATTGACCCAAAAACATTCATCTAAGCTGTGATTATTCATATCACAATGACTACAGTGTTTCTTGGACTTCTTATCAGAATGATTTGACTCAGGTGGTTTGTAGGCAGCATAAGCAGATGACTCAGCTAAAACATCAACAGACTCAATAACCTGTTTCTGTTTCTCAATCTTTTGAAGTAATCCTAAAGCACGATTAATGGTGGCTAGAGGATCCATTGACAGTATCTGAGTCCTAACTTGATCATACCCATTGTTAAGACCCATTAAGAATTGAATTAACTTAGAATTGTTCTCACGAGCCACAATCCTCTTCATAAGAGTACATGTACACAAGGAAATTTTGCCACAAGAACATTGAGGAATGGGGTCTAAGCTATCTAAAGTCTCCCAAAAATTCTTCAGTTTACTGTAATATTCAACCAGAGACAAATTAGATTGACTTACAGCTCCAAGATCCTTCCTTATTTGATAGACTTCAATGGCATTGGCTTGACCATATCGTTCAAGCAGCTCTCCCCACAGTTCTGCAGCAGACCTGACATATTTGAGGTTGTCACGAAGAGATTTGTCCAAAGAATTGAGAATCCACTTCATCACCATGAGGTCACAGCGAACCCATTGATGATACTTTTTGTCTGTCTTAGGCAGCTGAGGCAACGTTCCATCGAGAAAACAGTCTTTATTCTTTAAAGCAAGCGCCATTAACACATCCTGCTTCCACCCCAGAAAGTCTGTGCCATCAAAGAGTGAAGAAACCAATTGAGAGAAAGGTTGATCAGAAGATGACTAGTAAAGCGGGTCATCATAGTAGTCATAACCATGATGATTGTTGTTATCAGATTCTTCAGGCATGTTGAATGATTATGATGATCAAAATTTGATCAGAAAGATTGTATATTGAGTAATCTTGGAATAAAGATTTGATGATTGATAGCGGAAGCGTAAAAAAATGGATCGAAATTAAATGGTAACTGATACCATATTAGATTGATGATATGATGAACATTGAATTAATTGTGTACTAGTTTGAAAGCCCGTACTTCGTACGGGTTAATGACCTTGATTATTTTAAAACTAAGTTATAGAACATTATCGAATAGGTGTTTCGAAGTTTAAATCCGGGTGTCACATAATTCTAAAAAAAATGAAATATCATAATCCCTTATGGTCTCTGGTTACGTACTTGATTCTAAGCATTAAATAGCCTCTAAAGTTTTGTTATCTCGAATTCTAGCATAATTTATTAAATAATAATCATCATTGGCGTAAGCCAATCGGGGCGCTTTGATCGTGTAATTAATAAGACCGTCTTACATAATAATAATAAGAACGCCTATGTTTTTGGCCACTATAAGCAAACATACAATTTAGTGACAACAAAATTATAGTTTGTTAAATTTAAATTTTAACCGTTAATAATATAAACTCTTAAAAACTCTCTTTCACAATAGTTAAGTGACTCAAAATAATTTTGGGTTGATTCCCAAGTTTCAAAGATGGCTTCTATTTATAATCATAAGTTCACCCTACCTTTTGCATGCTAATCTTTCAATGTGGGACAAATCTACTATTTATACGTAGTATATTCACAACACCTCAATTATTTTTCAATGTGTGACAAATAACATACTAATAAATACACCATATTTTTTCACACCTAGCTCGACATCCAACCCGAATCCCGAAATACGGACAATTACTACTCATTATATCTAATAGTAGTTATATTTAATATTTGATAATATGAGCAAATACTGTAACACCCCCATACTCCAAGTGCCTTACCAGGACCACTTAAGGCATGGAAGTACTACCATCTCGGTTCCCCGAGGCAATGATAATCATAAGACAATAAAGAAACGTACTTTAAAAGTAAATATAGTTTAAGGGATTACATGATCAAAACCAAAACTGTTAAACTGAAATACCACATTCTCAGACGGTCTACTGCTAAAACTATCAAAGCTATGAAACATCGTCTGACACAGCGGAAGACTTCTAACTGCCACGTGATGACTCATCCCAGCTATCCATACGCATCATATCATACCTGCTCAATAACTGCTCACCACCCCCGAATGGATCACCACAGTTTTTAAAACATTTAAACGGGGTCAGTACTAATCACACAACTCAATATATATCAACAATAAGATAAACAGACAGCTTAACTGTCACACACACACAACCACACCAATCCTAACAATCTCAATCATCGATCGTCCCTTTGGACCGAGCCCCCGATGGGGGACCGCAGCCGTACCCACCAAATCCCCGCTCCACATAGTGAGCGATAACCCTGTCCATTAATGTGCACATCCCTTCGTGGCGGGTTCCATGTAAGGCGAAACTAGGGCGTGAAGCCACTCCCGCAAGTGACCTCACTCAGCCGAGGACACGCCTCGAGAACCATAGACAACAATCACAATACAATCACAACCGTCACAATACAATTACTATATCAAACAATCAATCTCAACACATCATCAATCATCTCATTATGGGACTAATACTGAGTAGGAAATCCTACCTGGAAAGCACAACAATCAGACGGTCTCTACAGCTGTATCAAAAAGCCTCTTCTACAAATCCTCCTCCTATCATACATACACATAATCACTACCAAATCACAATCTACACAAAACCCCCAAATCCCCATATTAGGGTTTAACCAACTTAAAGGAAAAACAGTAAAAAGGGTACATAGATCTTACCCTCGACGCAAGGACCTCAACGGTATAACACACGATGAAAACCGACCTTCCAAACTCCGGGATTTGCTAACAATGCGATTAGGATGAAGAACTTGCTTGCTTTCTCTCTTAAACAGTAATTTAGGTTTTGCAAAAGTGATTTAGAATAATGACGACAAAGCTTATATACCTTAATCACATAATTAACAAAACCCGAGAAAACTCCCCGTAAAACCGGACACTCGATCGAGTACCCGAGGTACTCGATCGAGTACCCCCTTACTCGATCGAGTACCCTAGTTACTCGATCTAGTACCCAACAGGTCAGAAACTTTTCTAAAACGCAACTTACCCTTACTCGACAGAGTAAGGCCTACTCGATAGAGTACCCCAAGACTTATAAATACGGAGTATTACAGTCTTCCCTCCTTAAAAGGAACTTCGTCCCCGAAGTTCAACCCATACTCAAAAACAAACATACTAACTCGATCAAGACACAACAACGTGACTAAGAACTCAAAACAAAACTCCAACCCAAACATGAACTCGTAACACCAACTCCACTAACTATTCCTACCTCCACAACATGGCTCACGATATCGTATCGACTCCATTATATCTCTCTCAACACTAACTCCATACACTACCAACTAGCTCCGTAATACACCATACAGAGCCAATCCAATATCAAAATACCCCTAACATCAAACGGAATGTTACATTCTACCACCCTTAAAAGGAACTTCGTCCTCGAAGTTTACTTACACTCATAAACATCATCATGCCACTATCAAAACTCTCGAACTCCTAAACATCACACTACTACAAGCACGGCCATGGCCTTTTAACAACATCAACCACAAAACAAATCCCTCCTTTACGCTATGCTAACACTCTACTTCCAATTATTTTACAACATGCACAACCATAAAACTCACTTTTATCACATCCTACTCCTCTTAAGACAAATGTTACGTCCTTGTAACTCACTAATACTAAATCCTTAGTTAAATCATCTCATCATCCTCATCACCACCAGATGTCAAAGATACCCGCCTATAACCTCATTTCTATAACCGTTCCTATTTCCAAGGCTTTCTTACTTAAACAGTTCTCATACTTCAATTCACTCTGCACTCCATCTAACTAATACCGCAAAACCCTTAACATAACCAATACTCCAACTCTTCCACATTACCGCAACATAACATACCTCTCTATATAGACTATATAAAACTTCTATCGCCAAAAGCATAACTCACGATCCACACGTGTTACGTACACTCACACAAGATCCTCAAGTTCTTTTCTTTCATCACTGCAAAACTCATACATGACTTAACAAGACACTAAATCCAAACACCCTTCCCTCACTGGCCCAACGAAAGATTAAAACCACTGCAGACTTTCGGATCATTACCACACATGTTCTACGAATCACTTGCCATGACTATGTGCACCGATGTCTCATCTACAACAAGATCAAATGTTCTGTACAACCTCTTACAACTGTGCCCTATCAACAGAAAATCACTATACCATCACAACAACAAAACATACACAACTTTCTCCCATATCATACTCTACCCTCACACCCAAGTTGAAACTGGTAAGAAACATCGACAAACAAAACAACAGTCTACATGTTCAACCAAAACTCACAAAGAACAACAGCAAACAAAACAACAATCTATGTATAACTGGTATGCACTTTCGAAAACTCGTATCCTAATCATCCCGCCTACTCCACCACAACCGATGACGACATCACAACACCGTCACCAACAACCGCACCGCAGTGCGAAAATACCCGCATCACAACACGAAGTACCGTGCCCGGATCACCGCCCGAGGCACTACAAACGCACCGATAAACATCACAACTTACTCAAACCCATAAACACTGACTAGCATAACTTCTCAGACAAGAAAAACTTACTCAAATCCAATTTATTAAATCACAACGCAACATATTATATGGATAAACAGATAAGCATCTCATGAACATCATCTCTACCATTTCACGGAATACGCATGTGTTATCAATACACATAAAATTATAGCTAGTCATGCCAAATCAATCAAATTATTACCTTTTTAACCTCATTCCATCAGACTGTCGTACCCTACATATATCACAAACATTCATATAACATCTTTATAACTATCACACCATACCGCTTCTCGTGAGGTCAGAACCCCACACAAACATTTATACACATCATAGACCCATAATCACATCCAACTAGTCAATCCTGATCACGTAAGTTACCACTCGATAAAGGTTACCTGTCGCCCGAGCTTAATTCATATGCCCCTCATAACATATTTTCTCATTCGCATAACCATCACCTCATGACATACCATTAATATTCAACCACTAGCGCTCGCCTCATATAACCACATCTTATACTCCCTTACAACCATACATATCAATCCGGCCTTTGTAAAATCAACCTCTCTAGGACTGCTCTCTTTCTTATCTATCATCACCCTTAACCACTAGTGACAACACCACAATACCACCACTGCTCGTATATCAAACCTCTTACACTCATATCAAAACAACACGGTTTTTCTCCTATCTTTGGTTAACATCCCCAAATAAAGAACATCAAACCCATCAACAAAATTACCTCAACATTATTCCCAATACTATCTTAATTGTATCGTCATCTAACTTTCCACCAAAAATCTCATATCGTGTAAATACTCCACCAACTCTTACTCCCTTAATTCCTCGAAACTCATTATTAATCATGTTGTTCTGAAGCTCCCATATAACCATTAACTAACATCCTTATGATAATATCACACATTTCGATGATTCCTTACCTTTATATCACATAACTCCGGTGAAAATTTTCCTTAGCTTACTTTTTACTCTTCTTTTCTTTTCACATTCAACAATACCATTTAATAGCTCAACTTCTTATTACTTCTATCTAATTCTTTAGTGCTCCAGTTACCTTCTCATTCCGCCAAAGCTCAAATCCCATTATTTCATGTCGATATCATCTCACTCTTTCTTACCATGGATCTTCTCTTATTATGCTATCGCTCACACTTGTCACTAACCTATCCATAAAATCAACGTTCACTGTTTAAACAACTTCATTTCATGCCGTTAAATGCCCAAAGAAATCACACGTAGTTTCACCTCTTAATAAACCAAATCTTCCAAACTCACTCACTGTCTACAAATCCACCTCGCAACATGTCTCCATAAAGTTCACTATATACCACTCTTCTCAATTCCTCTAAAACGAGCTTTCATTACATATATTCTTACTCAACACTATTTCTAACCATCTCCCTCCATAATTCGTTATACATCTCAGGTTGCTACTATCCACATCCTTTCTTTCAATCTTTTCATTCTCACGTTCCTTAAACTTACATCACTCTTTGCCCACATTCACTTACTCTTACATTACTCAACACACAATCATATAACTCATCCCGTCTCACAAAACATGCTCTATGCCTCAATTAAGCCATACCAATCTCCCATTTCTTTTTCCACTATCTATCACAACACATAGAACTCATGTCCTCCCACCGAACTCCTACTCACCACAGGTGCCACTCACTACACCATAAGATTGGGTAACTTACGCATCAGGATCAACATACATGCAAAACGGTGCATAAAGAAGCAAAATAATACCTTTCAATTAAACATAATATGCACGAATGTCAAAAGATAAGCATATGACCCAAAACAGGGGTCACTAGATCGAGTACAGGCCACTCGATCGAGTAAGGGACTTACTCGATCGAGTAGGTCAAGATCAGAAGCACGTAAAACAAATCACCAGGGCTACTCGATCGAGTAACTAACGTACTCGATCGAGTGCACCCTTACTCGATCGAGTACCAAGGATACTCGATCGAGTACCCCAATTCTCAGCACTGTCCAGTTTTCGTAAAACAGTCATAACTCACTCATTTCTTGGTCGTTTTGGGCGTGTGACCTATCGTTAGAATCGTAAAAGAACAAGCTATCACCTCCAATTGGAATCACATCAAAATCATTTATGAATCTCAAGTTATAACAGTTTAAAGACAACCTCTTTATAATCGAAAAAAAAAAAAAAAAAAAAAAAAAAACAATTACTTGATTTTACTTCCAAACAACTTAAACAACAACCAAGCAAACAAAACCAGTCCAAAGCTCATAAAACCAGTATTCATAATCATATGTTACTATTTTCAAAAATCAAGCAACAACATCCATCATGCACATATATTATTTAACTCATTAGTCGTGTACTAACCGCATACTTTAAATTTTATAACTTTTCGTAACAGAACATTCTCATGCATTACAAATCCTATTTCCATGTTACTAATACAACAACATTACAAATACACTTCGTCACTTAAACATATTCATAATCATAAAATTCATATTCTCATGCAATTGCTACCCCATCTTTTCCAATCAATTCATCCATTTCCAACACATTACTCATCATTCTCATACACTTTTCTAACAATTACAACCAACATTGTAAACCAACTATCATGCAACATTCTTTCAATCAACAACAGACGAAATCACATTATCACCATCTTTTCTACACATTCTCCATTCTCCACATACATACATCCACTGATTCATGCCACACATCACCATATAGGTACACAATTCACAAGATAAACACATAGCGATCCCGACTCATATCCCATGGTGACCGGTTCAAAATTGTAGGGCGAGTTCGCGACTTTAGGACGTCTCCCAAGTCTTTGCATTAGCTCCTACAACCTTTACCCCGGGTTCATTTTAATTGACTCCCTATATTCATTGGGTTCATTGGTTACAGGTTTCAGGATCGTCGCTCTGATACCATTTGTAACACCCCCATACTCTAAGTGCCTTACCAGGACCACTTAAGGCATGGAAGTACTACCATCTCGGTTCCCCGAGGTAATGATAATCATAAGACAATAAAGAAACGTACTTTAAAAGTAAATATAGTTTAAGGGATTACATGATCAAAACCAAAACTGCTAAACTGAAATACCACATTCTCAGACGGTCTACTGCTAAAACTATCAAAGCTATGAAACATCGTCGACACGGCGGAAGACTTCTAAGCGCCACGTGATGACTCATCCGCCTATCCATACGCATCATATCATACCGCTCAATAATCGCTCACCACCCCGAATGGATCACCACAGTTTTTAAAACATTTAAACGGGGTCAAGTACTAATCACACAATTCAATATATATCAACAATAAGATAAAGCAGACGACTTAAGCGTCATCACACACACACAACCACACCAATCCCAACAATCTCTATCACCGATCGTCCACTTTGGACCACCACGCCGATGGGGGACCGCAGCCGTACCCACCAAATCCCCGCTCCACATAGTGAGCGATAACCCTGTCCATTAATGTGCACATCCCTTCTGTGGCGGGTTCCACAGAAGGCGAAACTAGGGCGTGAAGCCACTCCCGCAAGTGACCTCACTCAGCCGAGGACACGCCTCGAGAACCATAGACAACAATCACAATACAATCACAACCGTCACAATACAATTACTATATCAAACAATCAATCTCAACACATCATCAATCATCCCATTATGGGACTAATACTGAGTAGGAAATCATACCTGGAAAGCACAACAATCAGACGGTCTCTACAGCTGTATCAAAAAGCCTCTTCTACAAATCCTCCTCCTATCATACATACACATAATCACTACCAAATCACAATCTACACAAAACCCCCAAATCCCCATATTAGGGTTTAACCAACTTAAAGGAAAAACAGTAAAAAGGGTACATAGATCTTACCCTCGACGCAAGGACCTCAACGGTATAACACACGATGAAAACCGACCTTCCAAACTCCGGGATTTGCTAACAATGCGATTAGGATGAAGAACTTGCTTGCTTTCTCTCTTAAACAGTAATTTAGGTTTTGCAAAAGTGATTTAGAATAATGATGACAAAGCTTATATACCTTAATCGCATAATTAACAAAACCCGAGAAAACTCCCCGTAAAACCGGACACTCGATCGAGTACCCGAGGTACTCGATCGAGTACCCCCTTACTCGATCGAGTACCCAACAGGTCAGAAACTTTTCTAAAACGCAACTTACCCTTACTCGACAGAGTAAGGCCTACTCGATAGAGTACCCCAAGACTTATAAATACGGAGTATTACAAATACTATATGTTAATATTCGTACATTCAACATCCAATCCGATTAATTATGAGCAAATACCAACAAACTAAGCTTATCTAGAGTCTAAAGTTTTTCTCACGTATAACATTTGTGCAATTTTATTTTATTGATAACAAACTAATCTTATCTAAAGTCCAAATCTTTTTCTTATGTATAAAATTAACATTTTTTTCTTATAAATATTAAGTAGTTTTTAAGGGTAGGACTCTCTAGATAATGAAAAAAATGTTAAAATTTGAAAAATTAACATTATGTAACGTTACTTTTAAAGTCTCTTATATAATAAGAATACTACTGATATAAGTTCGTTATTTAAAAATTCAGCTTAAAAATTAAAAAATAAATAACTTATTGCTAAACTACTAAATTTGAGTAGAAAAGGAGATGATATAACCATATATAATTATATAATTGTGAAACCACCAAAATAAAAAGTATAATGCAATTAAATTTTAAGGGTAGGACTCTCTAGATAATGAAAAAAATGTTAAAATTTGAAAAATTAACATTATGTAACGTTACTTTTAAAGTCTCTTATATAATAAGAATACTACTGATATAAGTTCGTTATTTAAAAATTCAGCTTAAAAATTAAAAAATAAATAACTTATTGCTAAACTACTAAATTTGAGTAGAAAAGGAGATGATATAACCATATATAATTATATAATTGTGAAACCACCAAAATAAAAAGTATAATACAATTAAATTTCACTATTGTGCTGGTAATAATACAAACTCTTATAAGAACTATCTAAGACAATATTTAAGAGACTCAAAAGATTTTGGATTGGTATTTAAATTCCAAGGATGACTCATATTTATAATCATAGGATCACCCCACATTATGTTAATCTTTCGATGTGAGACAATTCTACTATTTATAATAATAAGATCAGCACACCTTATGTTAATCTTTTGATGTGGGATAATTCTACTATTTATAACAGGATGACCACACCTTATGGTAATTTTCCGATGTGGGACAATTCGACTACTTATACGTAGTATGTTCACCACATCTTATTATTTTGCAATATGTGACATATAATATACTAAGAATTACATCATGTTTTTCGCACCTAGTTCGACATCCAACTCGATTTAATAACGTTTTGTTCTTTGGATTCCCCACCCCCTATTAACTGATGTATGAACTCTTTTTGTAAGTCTTTTAATTTAAGTTCATATTTAAACAAAAAAAGGTTGAAGACAGATAATTCCGTCTTAAATAAAAATTCGTGGATAATAAAATACAAATAAATTTGGTATTAAGACTGCATAAGCTGTTATGGCCTATGAATTTTTTAGGAAAATATTTTTGTAGCATTTTATTATGAGTGTGTTGACCATTGTTATAGCTAATATGGTAGCTGAACCTTGAGCTCTTTGCTATACTTGGATTTCATCAACTGTTGTCCGCTTAATTGTTTGTCTAATATTCAGTGAGTTGGTCATATTGTAATGAAATCATACCTAACTCATTTTTATATTCTCATTCTCATTAAATTCAATTAATCAATATTAATCGCTTTAAAGACTTATTAATTATGGAGATCATGCATACTTATTGTTACATTTGTTAGTTAGTCTTATCGGTGTTCGATTGTTAGATTAAAGTATAATATAATTAGATAATTGAATCAAGAAAATCAAGGTCACTTGTATCAATTTAACTGTTAGAGCACAACAAAGGTAACATATAAGACAACTGTAACAAATAAGAGCTTTTTAAGACAATACTTAAGAGACTCAAAAGATTTTGGGTTGATATTTAAGTTCAAAGGATGACTCATATATATAATCATAGGATCATCACACCTTATGTTAATCTTTCGAAGTGGGATAATTCTATTATTTATAATTGGATGACCATACCTTATGCTAATTTTCCGATGTGGGACGATTCTACTATTTATACGTAGTATGTTCATCACACTTACATTATTTTTTCAATGGGTGACATATAACATACAAAGAAGCACGTCTTATTTTTCTCGCCTAGTTCGACATCCTAGACTGTCTATTAATAATCGTACTTTTTTTTTCTGTTTTTTTTGTGCAAATGATATGAAATTCATACTCTAATAATTTTCCTTTGTTTTTTTTATCCCAAATCTAATTATATAATTTTTTTTACGATAGTTTTTTATCAAATGAAATGTAAAATATTTTTTTATAAAAATTATAAACATGACTTGGATATATAATATAGGAAATATATACTATAATAATTAAATAATATCCACTTTATTTTTTATATCATATTGTGAAGATATGATACAAACTTTTAAGACCTCTTTAAGATAATAATTAAGAGACTTAAAAGATTTGGGTTAATACCTAATTTACAAAGATGCCTCATATTTATAATCATAGGATTAACCCACTTTGTTAATCTTTTGATGTGGAACAATTTTATTATTTATACGTTGTATATTCTCCACGCCTACATTATTTTTCAATGTAGGACATATAATGTATTAAGAACTAAGAGGTACACTATCTTTAGTATGTGCAAATGATATAAAATTTATACTCTAATGATAACATTTTTATCACGAATCTAATTATATTATTTTCATAATTATTTTAACAATACTTTGTTGTCAAATGAAATGAAAAAGTTTTTAAATAAAAATTGGAAATATCACTTGAATATAATTTAGGAAATATATATATTATAATAATTAAAAGATTCTCTACTTTATTTTTTACATCAAAAATTATTATTCATGA
This sequence comes from Silene latifolia, assembly GCF_048544455.1. Classification (NCBI taxonomy): domain Eukaryota; kingdom Viridiplantae; phylum Streptophyta; class Magnoliopsida; order Caryophyllales; family Caryophyllaceae; genus Silene; species Silene latifolia. Next base: position 28,964,368 of record NC_133528.1, read on the forward strand.
TACTTTCCTAAATTGATTTTTGATGATGTGGACGCTCTAGAATCGCTCGAAAAAAGCCTCTTTTATAAATATACTAGATTTAATGCCCGGGCGATGCCCGGGCCAATTTTTAATATCTAATGATTATTATGATGTAAAAATAATCTAAGTTCGATCTTGTTCTTTTGGACTTAATTTTGCTCGACTGAACTTATAGGAACTTAACTTTTCTTAACTTAACATATAAAAGTCAAACTAAACTTGGAGTTTAACTTTTCTTAACTGAACTTATAGAAGCTGAACTGGGCTTATTTGAGTTACCTCTTAGAAAAATGTGTTTCAATAAAGCTTAACTTTTATGAACTAAACTACTCATGAATTGGAGTAATACCCTCTTTGATAGTATTTTGTTTAAAAATCGATGGTAAGTATTACGTTATTTTTGTAGAAAACTATTATAAAAAGTTCCAAATTCAAGTATTTCACCCATGCTCGATTCCAACTTCCCATGCAAATTGACTTAACTATGCCTCATAATATTTTTTTTTGTGAACCTTGAATCGTTTAAATTGATTATGCGGATTAATAATTAATAATTGATATAGATTGTTTAACATAAAGCTCGGATACTTTATCACAAAGCTCATATTTTACACCGTATAACATATACAACTGTCGTATAATCCATGAATTGCTTCCCATCTTGAAATATAAGTAAACTCCATCCATAGAAAATAATGTTTCTCCACTGTGACGATGACTTACTTTTTAAGAAATTGAGAGCCCTTTTTTTGTCACATATTGTGTTGTTTTCGTAATTATTTTATCGTTTTCAAAGTGACTTTTATTTAATACCCGTATTCATAAAGAATAGACTTATTTTATTCTTGATTGTGACTTAAAACCCATTTTTACTTTCAATAATTTAATTATAAATTAATCTCTTAATTAACTTATTGTGAGACTCTAACATTGACTATAGTTTTATATATGATTTTGTATGTTTCTTTTAATGATTCATAATGAACTACTCGTTAAATGAAAGATCCATATTTATGTCACCTCGCCCAAAAACAAAACATCCAGAAATTAAATACCACGCGTTTCGACTTTAATAAGAAGTCTGTGCATTTTCAGACATTATTTAAAAAATTAGAAGTCCTACTTATACCAGTTCTACCTATATACGCAGTTTTCTACGTGAATTACTCCACAATATTGCAAATTCTACGTAAACCTCTGCACAATATTCAACATATATAAACTTCTGCTTCCATAAGTTTCCTATGAACTTATCATTACCACTCAAAATAAAAACTCCATAACATGTATCCTCTTAATTAATCTACGACATCACTTATTGAGCCGTCTAACATAATTATCAATTGTCACTTACAAAACCAAACATACTATTCCATCCAATTCCAATTGATCGTTTGATAAAAATTTCCTGATGAGAGAATGATTGACATTAAAAGAGCACTTATAATAAATATTCGCGTCGGAGTTACAAACCCATGTCATACAATTCAACTGCTATACATGTCATCCAACATTATCTCAATATTCGCATTAGCGGCGCGCGCACACATGTCATAATTAAATTATTGAACGGAAATTTTGGTGAAACAGCTTCTCAAATACGGAGTAACTTAGAGCAATAGTAATAGATAAAGTTCTTAAATTGAAAATAAATTATATTTAATTGGCCTTTTACAATCATATTTATTGGTTACCAAATTCCAATATGTAACAAACTAAGTTCTTATTTTAGAACTTGCTTCTTTATTTTAAGAACAACTTTTAGTTGCAATAGAGGAACTTCATAATTTGGGGTTCTTATTGAAGACCCCAAGAATAAGAACCACTATTGCTATTGCTCTTAGACACTCGTAGTATTCATTGTGTTGAAATGACTTCTCTACTAAATCATCAAAACATTTAAACAATTTGTCCGAAAAAATTATGCCTTATTAATTAAACTTGAATACTCGATTGATTAGTGCGGAGTAGAATGCATAATGACACAACTACCTTGTATGAAACAAATGTTCTCGTATTTTTTTATATGCGTATATAAGGGAATAAAATTAGTGTATAAAATACCATCTTACCCTTAAATTTCGGAACTTATAATAAATACAAATCTGATGACAAATTGTTTTTCGGATAACTATGAGACAATCTCAATCCATATTGAACTACTCTCAATTAAAAAGAGAAGGTGATGCCGTAAATTGACCCATAATGCGATACACGGTTAATATAGAAGGGAACAAAATATACACACATAGAAACGACATTATCCTATCGCAAAAATATTTCAATAAAAAAAATATTAACTCCAAAAAAATTATTTGTATATTTGTTCCGTAACTCTGCAAAATTGTAAATATTTGAAAATTTGCTCCATTGAATACTTACCTTTTCCAATATAAATAATGGAAGATTCGCTTCACGCACGAATTAGAAATTTATAATGTTATATACTCAATTTAATATGGTACCTGAAATTCAACCAAATTGTACTATTAGTATGATTGACATAGTAAGGAAACACGGTAATAATATAGCAATACACATTACTATCACAAACTAAAAGTTCATTCAACAGGTAGGAGAAGAAAAAAATAAAAGAAGCGAGTAAAAAATCGGGGTTTCAAGTTTTCTCCAAGTGGAGATTTCTATTTATATGTGTAGTGTTAAACATGTTTGGAGTCACGTAAACTCCTTTCGCTATTATTAAATTGATATTATATTGTATTTGATAGGCATGTTGTAACCGTGAAATTCTATAGGTATAGAAACACAAATTATTTTACCAGAGGTATAATATTCTAGTTGTATTATAGTTGGTCTTATCTTCCACTTATAATGTCCTAATCAAATTCACATTCACATATTATATTATTATATTAATCTTATCTCAGCTCGGAGTAGTTCGTAAAAGTTGGATTCTCTCACGTCGCTCGAAAAAAGCTTCCTTTATTAATATAGATAGATATAGATTATGAAATTGAATCATCAAAAAGTGATTACATCATAGCATATGTTCTGGTATTTATAACTAACATAAACCGACCTTCCCTAACTAACTTCAGTTAATAACTAACTTTGAGTCTTAATCATAATTAGTTGTAACTAATTCTGTTAGGTTAGTTTCTAACTAACTGTCTAACACATTATTACGCTGATTCATGCGCCATTCCATTGTTTTAATTCCATGAATATACGATTTTGATCATATCTTGTACTCCGTAATAAGATATGAATAGAATAGAATAAAGTAGAGAAGCTCCACTGATCATGTGCATAGTTCTACCAACCGACACTACCGTGATACGCCGACGCCCATTAATCAGAAATATAGGTTGCACATAATCACACTTTTAATTTCATAAAAACATGCACGTATAAGCTCTTGAACCTTTGTGTTCAAGCTCGGCTTGGTTTTGGTCACATTTGGCTCACGCTCTAGATCGATGAATCGACCTTGAACTGAGTTAAATCTGATGGGTAGCCAAGTCATAATTATATAAAAATATGAACTTTCAAAAGTATTTTGGGACTCTAGAAAGAAAATTGCTGGAAAATTCTCACTTACGATTAAAACAGCTCAAGTATGTTAATGAAGGATAAATAGAACAAGAGCAAGATATACCGGGAAAAGCAAGATATTCTTCTGATATGTTCATATAAGATTATATTTAATCCACTTTAATATTAAGATGGATACCTCCGTTTCAAGAATGACTAACAAAAAGTGACTCCTCTGTGAAAGATTACAACAGCGCACAGCTAGACTCACATATTATATGGAGTAGTATTTATTGAAAAAGGCTAAAAACAGATTTGTTGAGGGAATTTGGGTGGAATTATATGAAGAAAGTGAGAGAATTAAAGGAGGCCAAGATTCTACTGATCGCAGTAGTGTTCTACCATCACTTGTCACTACAGATCACAAGTTTGTTTGCCCCTACGTGCACCAGGTTGTCATTTGCTGTCTCCTCCCCTCCTTAACTCAAACATTACTCTACTAAAATTATACTCCCTCCGTTCCGGTCTTTTACTTGTTTTGGGTTTTAGCACAAAGATCAATAAAATAGAAGAGATCAATTATTAGATGACAAGTGATTAAATTAAGTGTGAATGATCCAAATCAAAGGCATTCTTAAAATAAAAAGATAAACAATTAAGTGAAACATCCCAAAATATAATAGACAAATAAATGACCGGGACGAAGAGAGTACTAAAAAACATCGATATTACTTTTAATGATTTAATCCGAACAATTCATCAAAGTAAGTCGGTCTAATTCATTGCGTTTTTCAAATTTGTTCTTACAAATTTGGTCAAATGTAGTGAATTGAACTGAACGAAGGAAATATTATTTATCAATGCATATGTTATCTAGTTTAGGGGGTGTTTGGTTGGGGGAGTTGGAATGGAATGGAATGGATTTAATCCATTCAAGTGTTTGTTTGAGCTATTTTGGAATGGAGTTAGAATCCGGATGGATTCTAAATCCATTCCAACCCCCTCTAATCTCATACCCAACCTTTAACCCAAGATTCTAACTCCATTCCATAATGTTTAACTTTTCATTCAATTCCAAGGTTCAACCAAACAATATAAACCAAGTATGGGATTTAGAATCCATACCACAATGGTATGAGATTTCAATCCATTCCATTCCTTCCCTTCGAACCAAACGCCTCCTTAGTACTTCGTAGTTTACATAATAAAGTCAATGGTGGTTTTCATTGAATTAGGTTCGAAAACCGTAAACATTCGAAGTTGATTCATGATTCGAGACTGAGGCAAGAAATATTTTTCATCAAAGATCTTAGCTTGAGTACGGTGCATTATTGGCAAAGTCCGGGTGAGACATAGAGAATATAGAGTTAGGAAATAAATCGATTGAATTCATTCTAAGATACTTTTATAATAAAATTCATTGTTTTAGAGTATTTTATAGTGGGTAAACGAGTAGCTTAACGTTTTGGCGGGTAAAATGAGTAGCTTAAATTATTAGTTATTAGCTTTTGAACCCGTGCCCGCACGGGCGATCTTCAAAATTGCATAATAAATATTTGTAATTGTCATAATATATATATATAAACATCTCGTTTATGTGCCTTTAATCGAGTATAAACAAATAACTATTTGTATATATCCAACATCATATGATACCTATAATACCTTAAAAGCATACACGATGTGCGACTTGGTTAATGTTTGGTTAGTGTTTTGTATATATAAAATAATCCTATCTTTGAGGACAACTAAATCTTAAGGTAAGTAGAGTAACAGGATTGAACACTCAGTCATTTTTTTACTTTTAATTAAAATACCTTTAACAACGAATTCTAATGTTTTTTACACTTGATCAGATAAATTTTGTATATAAATAGTATTTAATCAATCAATACAGTTACCTATATTATCTTTCTATAATCACTACTCATCAGTCACCACCCTCGCCAAATGACCAAATCCGTCAAACCACCCACCCTACCACCATAGACAATCAACACGCCTCGCACCGAAAAAACCACTTCCCTACGCAAGAAAAACTCTTTATTCATCGGAATCACCTGGCCCGCTTAAAACAAACCCTCTCTCCAAACAAAAAACCATCCTCCCAACCCCAACCCCACCTCCACCTCCACCTCCACCTCCACCCCCAACCCCAACCCCAACCCCAACCCCTAAGGGTGTGTTTGGATAGGAAAAATGGAGGGAAAGGGAGGGGAGGGGGAAGAGAAAGGGAGGGAAGGGGAGGGAAGGGGAAATGGGGTGTGGGTGTTTGGATACAAATTCCCTCCAAATCTTGCCTATTGTGGAGAGATTTTAATTTCCCTTGGAGGAGGGAAAATGAATCCCTCCAAATCTTTTTCCCTTCATTTCCCTCCACCCTTATTTGCTATCCAAACAAAGAATTTTAAATCCCCTACTCTCCCTCCCTTTTTTTTCTCTACAAATCTTTCAATCCAAACACACCCTAAAAGTCTAAAACCACACTTGACTATATTATAAATTTATTATTAGAGCAGGTGAACAGTTTCCGTCTATAATAATAGTTGTTTCACGTTATGCATAATATAACATCTACTTTCTACAGTTAATAGATCCTACAACCAGTTGTATCCAGTTGTATGCTCTAGAACCCGAGTTATATAATAAAGTTTTCGAGTTTTGTTTTAAAGAAGTCGAGCTATATCATAAATTTTTTGAACTCACTCACTTAAACATAAAAAAAATTAATTTTAAGAAAGCTCAAAAAAATAACACATAAGCTCGATAAGATATAACTTGGTTGTATGATATTATTGTATCACTGGAGGTATAATGTTATTTGTATACTTTCTATTATTATTGTTGTTAGTCGTTCAAAATTAAGCTTGTACTTATAAGTTGTAGGCGGCCTGGTATGTCTCCCTCTTCCTATGATATTCAACACGAATTCAAGCTTGAAAATGTTTGGGTGCCTTAAATAAATTGTATTGGAGTATTTTTGATATAAATAATGTCACTGACATTAGCTAGGGGTGTCTTAAATTTAAGGGGCAATGGAGTAGAAATAGAAGTGAATGAAGTAACCTACTCCATTTGTCCTTATCATTTGTTTATCTATTTCATTTTAGTGTGTCTGCATTTATTGTTTACCTTTTTATTTTGGTAATGTTTTTTATGAATAATTTGATCCTCCAAACACAATTTGGTTCACTTTCATCAAATAATTGGTCATTTCATATTCCTTTAGTTTTTATGTCAAAATCAAAGGTAAACAAATAATGGATGAGAGTAATAATTGCTCAAAATAAAACCGATCTTTACTTCTTGAACATTAAAAATTATTATAAGACTATACTATTTCAGATTCAAGAAAAAGAAGGTGAAGACCTTCTATCCAGACTCAACCTGATCATCATCAAATATTTCTTCTCCTGTTGGTGGTTATAGAGTAACTGCGCTCTATCTTAGTCTTCTGTTTCTTTTTGTTCCGATCGTGTCGTAGCACCTTAAGACTATAATATAATAAAAAAAAATCACTATAAAGCGTAACACCTTAATACCATAGTTTAACAATCAAAAGAAAATAACTTATGATAATAAATTGGCTACTCTCCTTAACAATGTAATTGATACCTCTGACCAATTTCTTCGAGCTTGATTATTGTAGAGACTCTAACAACAAACTTTGAAGCACTTTTATACTGCTCAACATCTGTAGTTGATGATGTCACTTTTTAACGGCGGCAACATGCCCTGACAAAACTATTACTTATAATTGTTAAAATATTGATACCATCACCTTAAGGTGATGGTTGAGGCCCAACTATCATAAATATTCCTATTAAATATGAAAATTTAAAGTTACAAATATTAGAAATAAATTCAATCTAAAGCAAAATTATCGTGTAATGTATATAGGATTTCAGATATATCGATCAATGAGACTTAATTAAGGCACCAAATGGGCAATGAGTCATTTACTATTTTTCACTTTTATAATCGATAAAACTTTCCAAGCGATAACCATCTCTTCGGTCTGCTATATTACACAATCTGCAATCAATGTAAAAAAAAAAAAGATTAATTAGAAAAACTATTAATAAAAATGTCCAATAAAAATTTGTTAGTAACCACTAACACATACTCCATAAAAATGAATGCACTATTCACTATATGCAAGACGATATAAGAAGGATTTCATGAAATTAAACAAAAGACACCTTCAAAACATAAACAAATACTCAAATAGAACAAAGAATGTCATGCAGGACGAAATAAGAGACCACGAATACAATTGTTTGAGTGAATATAATTATTATTCTTTATTAGGGATTAGTACCAATATGGCAAATATATGTTATACTATGGCAATATAATTCAGTATCTTATCTAAAGTTATGCTATTATAACTTATTTCGTACATGTATACTTCCTAAAAAAAATAAGTTTATGGAGTATGTGTTACTATGATATTTTATTTTTGGTAGAAATATTCGAATATTTGGATGTTAATCTTCATAATTTTAATTATGGTCATACTTTTCTCCTAAACTAATGCTAACAGTTTGTTCTAAGAATTACGCTAACAATCTTGGCCATATTAGAAATTCAACAAAATATTTGATTTTGGGCAACTATGGGTTATTTCCTAATCTTGCTCTATATTATTTAATTTAATATCAGTAATTTCAATTATGGTCACTCTTTCCTCCTAAAAGAATGCTAACAGTTTGTTCTAAGAATTACGCTAACAATTTTGGCCATATTAGAAATTCAACAAAATATTTGATTTTGGGCAACTATGGGTTATTTCCTAATCTTGCGCTATATTTTTTAATATAATATCAATAATTTTAATTATGGTCATATTTTCCTCCTAAAATAATGCTAACAGTTTGTTCTAAGAATTACGCTAACAATCTTGGCCATATTAGAAATTTAATAAAATATTTGATTTTGGGCAACTATGGGTTATTTCCTAATCTTGCGCTATATTATTTAATTTAATATCAATTTAATAATGTTAGAATAATTTACGTGATTGTCTTTATCAAATTAATTTTTTTAATAGTCATAAAATTTCAGCAAATGACACGTGGCATAGGGGTAGGGGTTGACACGTGGCGATCAAATAGGCTGATGGTTTCAGCTTTAATATAATATATGATATGATGATATGATATATGATTCTTTTATAAGGACGACCAAAATAGAAAATGTGTAAAACGAATCTACTGAATACAATTAATACCCATTTTAGGAGGGGGGGGGGGATACTCAGAAATCCGTTTTATAAATTTTGGGACATGCTAAATCCCGCACACAATTTTTGTAAATCCCGCACATTTTTTCCCTTTATTCCGAGTTTACCCCTCTCATTTCTCCCTCTCACCAAAAAGAGAGACAAATAAAAAAAATGTAAAAACTTCCCAATCTGATGGACTACCATGCCCCGCCTGGGAGAGAGTGGTACAGAGGTTGCCGGCGGAAGGTTAACGGCGATGGTGGTCGACGATCGTGCATGCATGTTTGGCAGATAATCTCTATAATGTCTGCTATTTCCGACTTTCCGTTCGTGGTTATGATTTCCAATTGTGCATTTATCTCATCATGGTTTTGCAACTTAAAGATTTGTCAAACATGGGACATGTCTCCCACTTTTCTCTTGCGGATCCTTTGTAACGACTAAATTTGTTCACTCATATTTGTTAAATTTATAATTAATCATGTTCTTCATAATCAATTGGGTTTGTAAATTTTAATCCAACATCAATTCAAAGTTTCAAACCCTAATTGTAAAAAAAAATCCCCTTTTTTGAAAAAAGAACATTAATTAAATCGATTAATAGACGAGATTAATAAAATTGTTCTTGAAAAGGAGAAATTATGTGTGACATGTGCGAATTACGATCTATAATTGTTGAACTATTAACGAATTGGTTAGATTTCGAGACATTAAGATGACTACTGTTTTCAATTCTTTTTGAAGATGAAGGGTAGTTATGGCATATCAGGAAAAAATGCGTGGGATACAGTAATTTTGTGTGCGGGATTTAGCAAATACGTAAATTTTTTGTTTAGACCCGCTTTACACAGGAAAATAAAATCACAAGCATCTATAGCTGAGATTTGTTGGAAGTGTTGTTTCAAAAGAAACTTTCATTATTCCACGTTAGTAGAATAAGCTGGAGCATTATAGTTTATAAGTGATCAATTGGTTTACACTACTAATATGTGAAGTAATAAATGAGACTTTACCCTTTTGGAAGTGAAATCACTTATTCTCTATGTATTTTTTGCACAATTTTCAAGTATAAGTTTAGTCTTCTATACTGACTGTCGCGGTTTTCCCATACCGATTACTCAGTCTTCTAAGACTGAGTGTTGCCTTCTCAATGTTAATTGTGCAGTCTTCTAAAAAAACCAAATTACAAGACAATATTTAATACGTCTCTAAATCCTTCCTTCTGTACCTATAAATACTACCTATTTTGTCATTCCAAAAATACACAACAATTATTCTCTCTTCTATATATTCCTCTCTAAATATTTTGTTTGTGCTAAGCTCTGATATTTGACAACATTCTGCAAGTAGTTCTCATTCCGAATCTTTGTCGTACACCTTAGACTCGGAGGTCGTGTATCTCTGGGGTTGGTTGCTAAGAGGTCGTGTATATCGAGCGGGACAAATTTAATTTTAGGGCAATGATGGTCATCACACCACGTCAATTTTCTCATATATTCCGTGAATTTATTATTCATTATTTGTCGTAATAGTCATACCGCCTACAAGATTATATCAAATTAGCTATGCCGTAATCCGTGTTCCAAATATTCTGAATCTTTATGTTTACAGAATCCTAATCTTATCTATATTAATACAAAAGACAATACTCAATCCTCAGCGTGCCACGTCATTAATGCAGTTTTTTTTTTTTTTTTTGGAAATTCATGTTATGGTGGGACCCGTGAGTGTGCAATGTATTTATTTCTTCAGATTCCGTCTTTTCAAACATGCGATAAATTCCGTCTTACAAAAATTCTATGAAATAATATTATGAAAAAATTCTATGAAATAATATTATGAAATAATTTTATACATTCCGTGTAAATAAAATTAATAACATATATGCAGAATGAATTACAAATGCGAGTAAATGAAATTGAATTACATAATTTTTAAAACAAAATTACATAATAATAAAATTATATAATTTCAAGAAGGAATAATATTTATATACGGGATCGAACATAAAACGCAAATGAATTACATACATATGTTAAAGTTGATTATATTTCTTTTTATCCAGATGTAAAGTTTTTTATGTATGCAATTTTTATTTACAAGAGTAGATTACGTTATTTCCTTATAAACCAGTGTATGTGAACACGTATTTATAACAAATTTAAACATAAATTATGTAGATCGTAGATTTAGACCAACTAGATAAGTACAATAGAAATGCAAAAACAAATATACATCCAAAAACATTAATACTGGCTCAAATACATACCCGTGCAATTGCACGGGTTTAAAACTAGTAATTTTTGAATGAACAAAAATTAAGTACGGAGTTTGTGGAAAACTGAATTTTCAGAGTGGTTTTGGTTTCTCTATTGGTAACTAAACGAAAGTAGCATCATACGAGTAAATGTTTAATTATCAACTAGTTTAGATCCCGCGAAAATACGCGGTATATATAGACCTTTTAATTTTTATTGTATTACTTATAAATTTTAGATTTATATCTCATGATTTTTTTTTAAAAAAAACTAATCTTAAAATTAATTAAGAGAATTGAATAATTTCAAAGTATATTTTTTATGGAAATATTTTAATTACCTCAAATTATTTTAATAAAATTTTTTCGTCACAACGTTAATAATAGGAGTAACAGTTTATATATAGATTATAACTTTATACCAATTTTGCTTTGTCCTTGTTAAAATATTATATTTTTAAGTTTAATGATGAAAAAATTATTTTTAAATGAAAAGTTAGTTTAATAAATGTAAAGTTAATTTGTTTCCATATATAAACTCAAGCACTTTGGAGGGAAACTTTAAAAAAGTTTTATTCTCTTACTCCGTAGTATATACTCCCTCCACATCTTATTGTTCTACTCATTTGCTTTATACACGGTCTCCTAAACGGTACTTTGACCATCATTTTATCCATTTATATGTATTTTTTTTGGGATGAAAATAATTTTTTTTGAAAGAGTTTCTATAATAAAGTTAACTATGTAAATATCATGTTATGAAATATTATATTCTATACTTTATTAATGGTCAAAGTTTCTAAAAGTTGACCTCTAATGTTACACCCCCATACTCCAAGTGCCTTACCAGGACCACTCAGGTATAAAGCTGTCACCATCTCGATTTTCCGAGGCAATGATAATCAAAAGACAATAAAAAAACAACGTTTAAATAGTATAAAGTTTAAGTGAGTAAATACAATCCAAAACCAACTGCCAAAATACGGTTTACATGATCTCAAAACAATTGTCTAAAAACTATCAAAACTACAGCGGAAGACTCTATCATCTGGTGGCGACCCATCCCAGCTATCCCATGTATCTCGACTCATACCTGCTCAACAACTGCTCACCATCCCCGAATGGATCACCACAGTTTTTAAAACAATTAAACGGAGTCAGTACTAATCACACAATTTATAAATCTCAATAAAACAACATACAACACAGCTCAATCGTCACAGATAAACCCCAAACTCCACCACCAACTCCACAATACTGACTACACACTAAAGTGTGTAGCCCTGCCAGAGTACCCATCGCAACAGATTACTCCTCGCCGCCAGTGGGGGACCGCAGCCGTTCCCACCTAAGCCCCGCTCATCTCCGTCGAGCGATAAACCCAAATCCATTAATGTGCACATCCCTTCTGTGGCGGGTTCCACAGAAGGCGAATCATGGGCGTGAAGCCACTCCCGCAAGTGACTCCACTCAGCCAGGGACGCACCCCGAAGAACACAGACAGATACAATAAATCACAACTACTAATCAGCAATCAAACCCAACAACTGTCACAATACTCGTACGATAAAACTCAACAATCACAAAGCACAACCAACACATCATGTGACTAATACTGAGTAGGGAAACCCTACCTGGAATGCAACACAATCAGACGATCTCAACAACTGTTATCAAAAAGCCTCCTCTACGAATCCTCCTCCTAACATATGATCACATAATTACTAACAATCATAAAACTAACAAAAACCCCAATCCCCCAAATTAGGGTTTAAACAAACTTAATAAAAATACTATAAAATCGGTACGTAGATCTTACCCTCGACGCAAGGATCACAAGAATGTAAAGGATGATGAATTCCGACCTCTCAAGCTCCGGGATTTGTCAATAATGCGAAAGATGCGAAGAACGTAGTTTGAAATCTCTTTTGAGGTGATTAGGTTTAATAAAGGTGTTTAATGATGATGACGGAAAGTTATATATATCTATTCGCATTATTAATAAAACCCGACAAAACATTACCCGTAAACCGAGCCACTCGATCGAGTGCCCAACATACTCGATCGAGTGCCCCCTACTCGATCGAGTACCCTACAGATAGAAACTGTTTTTAAAAACCAGAACACCCTTACTCGACAGAGTAAGGCCCACTCGATAGAGTACCCAGAGACTTATAAAACCGTAGTATTACATCTAAAAAGGCAAATGGGTAGAACAATAAGATGTGGGGAGAGTATAAAGAGATGGTATATAAATAAAAGAAGATAATGAGATCAATTAATAAGAGTGGGACAACTATTAGAAGATAAATATTGAGGGGAAAATTTATAATTTTGTTAATCTTTTAGGGGGCGTTTGGTTCGGGGGCTTTAGGAAAGGGAAAGGAAATAATTCAATTAAAATTGGTGATTCCTTTTGTCGCTGTTTGTTTGACACAAACAAAGCGTAACCCATACCCTCTCTTACCCCCAAAGCCATCTGCATCCATACCCCCACCCCGCTAGGGTAAGCCCATATCCTTTCCCTCCTACTATCTATTTCCACCACTACATCCGTACACCCATCTTCAACCACTGCCATAAACAACCATCACACCCTCCTACACTAACACACCCACCACCAGCGAAGCCGGCGGTACCTCATTCCGGCCCACTCACCGGCGTACTCATTCGGATTCCACATCCCCAACCACTAAACACCACACCAATACCTTCAATAACTCTCCTACCCCACTGAAACTCCCTCCCTCATCGGTAACCTCTCTTCCAACCGCCCCACCACTGTCGAAGCATCCCCCGACCATAATAAAACACCATATCCGGTGTTTACTACGATGAGGCAGGGAGTTTCGTGGGTTGTTTTTAGGTTGTTTTCAGGTTTGGATTAAGGGGTGTATTGCAGTGTGAGAGGCTGGGGTCGGCAATACGATGGTGAGGCGACGACAACGAATTGCCTGATGGCGATGGCGGTTAGGATAAGATGGTTTGTGGTGTTGGTGGTGGTGGATGTGGTGGATACGCTGGAAGTTAATTTTCCTTTCTTGTTTCCAAACAACTAATATAATCTAAGGGTAACACATAGCTTTCCCCTCATTTCCCTTTCTTGTTTCCATTCCCTTTCCCTTTTCCATACCAAACGCCCCCTTAGTATATAAGATATTGGTAAGAGGTAAAAAAGAAAGTTTATTACTATTAAAAGACACTCTAAGTTAAGTTAAATTTGTCTTAAACTATTAGTTTTATTATACTTAGAGAAATTTGTTACTTACAGCCTTATAAAAATCACTTTTTAAAAATTACAGCCTTATATATTTTTTTTGAAAATTACACCCATAATATCAGTTTTCTTTGAATATTGCACCACAATGATATTTCCGGTGAATTTTATAAAAAAACGACCGAGATACCTGTTAAGCCCAATTTCTGGATATGGGCCGAGTCAAGGAAGCAGGCCCGGAAGCAGAAGAGTCCCGGGTATAGCAACGTGTGAAGAAGAGGCTGACTTGGGCTGGAGCATTAGTAGGCCCAAAGACGGAGCAAGGAAGTCCAAGGCATTGCCAAATTTCGAAGACTTGGGAAGCAAGCAAAGAACCCTAGATGTGGAGCTCCCCTATATAAGCCTCATAACGTAAGACCAAAGATTCATTCAGACATTCACATAAGAAACCCTAGAACACAGAGAACTCCACTAAGCACGATTCTTCATTGTACTCCCAATTTGACTATTGTGTAAAACTTGGTGGGATTCCGTCTTCCCCCGCGGTTTTTTCCCACATAGGGTTTTCCGCGTCACCAAATTCTCTTGTGTTCATTGTATAAATTCAAGAAAATATCATACATACATCACGAAAAATACTCAAACGGATCATAAGACATAAAACCGTAATATTTATTAGGCACTAAGACCACTTTAACCCTAATTAGAAGAAATTTAGCAAAACAATACCTGTAACACCCCGGCCCAAACCGGGTCGGGAGCGGTTACTTATGATAGCTCACCAGGCTATGTACATGGCCCACAGATCAACACGGGTCCTTTATAGCGCATTTTGTCCTCACTCATGCGCATCCCGGAAACCTTCCCAGGAAGTCACCCATCCTAAGACTACTCCCAGTCAAGCACGCTTAACTTTGGAGTTCTTTCGCATGGATGACCATAAAAGAAAGTGCACTTTGTTGATATGAGTAGTACTTCCAATTCCTTTAAGCAATAATCATTTAAGTTTATCACTGGACCTCTTCAATTACCGTGGGGTGTTATAATACCCTTATCTTATTTTATAGACTACCTACCCGTATTTTTTACCACTCTTTAATTTATTACCTTTCTCATATATCATTATACCCAAACACTCATCTTCCCCAACACTTTCTAGCAATTTCCCCTAATTTCTACTGAACCCATTCTCTATTTGCTAAATTAGGACTCCAAATCATGAGTGACAAAACACAATATGGTCTCTAATTCTGACATCATTGTTAAT
Source organism: Silene latifolia (assembly GCF_048544455.1). NCBI lineage: Eukaryota > Viridiplantae > Streptophyta > Magnoliopsida > Caryophyllales > Caryophyllaceae > Silene > Silene latifolia. The sequence goes on from NC_133528.1 coordinate 28,979,852, forward strand.
GATTTTGCATTCCATTAAACCGGATGGTAGGATGTGGTTGTCCCATGCTAGCAATTGGTCTCCCTTGTGACGGGTTACCATTTGTGGTGGATATTTTGTGAGTAAAAATGGTAACAAAATGGGTTAGTGGAGAAAGGGGACCATATGAATAGTGTTGCAGAGAGAGAAAAAGTGGGTACTTTGTGAGGTAAAATGGTATCCGTCACTCAAGAGTGACGGATATGTGCCGTCACAAACAAGAATTTGTGCCATGCTAGTGACCCAACATAGGCAGTGTGCCGACCTTTCAATATCCTCAACTGTAGGAAGGAAATTACATGAGACGAGGAACAACAATGTGATGACTATTAGGTGCCTAATTCACACTTGTTATTGCGCCTATCACCTCAGATACATTAACTCGTTCAGAAGTAGAACCAGTCGACGCATCCCATAGGTAGACCGTGGTTCCAAGAGCAATTGCAAGAACCTTGCCGTTCCCCAGTCTAAGAAATTCAAGTAATAACCGTCTAAGAGATCGGAGCATCCAGTGTACAGTTCCACTTTGAAGAGAAAGTGTTCATACACCCAAAATTGAAAATTGAAAAAACCTAATTATTTTCAATTTGGGAAAAACTAATTTACAAAGTATAAAAGAAAGAGGATAAGTTATTTTTAAGAGAAAATGAAAATAATAGAATTCAATTAAACTGATTAGGGTAGAATTTGAATAAAATGGGTGAATTGGATTATGTGAGAATGCAAAAGAAATGGAGAATTATGGGAGATGATGGAGTTATGAAATATGATGAACGTAAGGGAATATAAAATATAAAGGTAAGGGCATTTTCGTCATAAAAGATGAAGTTAAGTGGAAAAAATTCAAATTTACATCACTTTTCCACCGGAGTAATGTTTTGGCTGTAATTTTTCATCAGAAGTGATATATTGGATGTAATTTACAAAAAAAAAATTATTTAAGGCTATTAGTTTCAAAAAGTGATTTTTAAAAGGCGTTAATCAACAATTATTCTCTTATACTTACTATTATGAATAACACTATAATGTTATATCATTAAATGCAACTAATTTATGATATTAATAATACATTTAATGTAATTACCCGTATTTATATTTTATAAAATAATATTATATTGCATTTTTACGAGTCATGGGTGAGACACAATAATAAAATAATAATAATAATTATTATTATTATAAGATGGTAATGATAATTATAATAAAAAGTTGTAATGATAATAATAATATCCAATACGATATACTATACACGATACATGTGTCCATATACTTATACCTTACTGAAGAATACCAAAAAAAATAATCTCACTCTAAAAAAGTCTCTCTCTAAAAACCCTAACCCTAACCTTCAAGTTCATCAATTAGGGGCTACCGCCTACCAATTTTGGTGGAGGTAAGCCCCAATTTTTCCGTTTTTCTTACTAAATATCTATTAATTATATGCAAATAACTCTTGCCTCTCCTTTATTGGAGATTTGTCCTCACCTTTGTGTGAGTTTTGTCCTCATCTTGTGTGAGGTTCATCCCTCTATTTGAGAGGTTCAAGAATTATGTGGAAGATCAATAGTCTTATTTGTAGTCATATGGTGCTGCAATGGTGTAGATACCTCATTTCTGCACCTCCCGTAAACCACCCGGTGATGATTGGGCCGCATGTTTGGTACGCGGAACGATTTGTGACAGTTCGTAAGTTTATCGTCAAGCGATCGCTCAAATACTTGTGTCTACCTCTTAATTGTCATCTGCGTGCCGATACAGTCGTTTTGGCAGTAATTAGAGTACATTTGGAGTCCGGGTCAAAAAACCGTCTTCATTTTCTAAAACCGAGTCAGAATGTTCTGGAATGTTCCGGATATTTCTATTCCATATTTTCGCAATCTTTTAATCTTTGGCAAATAATTTCCCGTAATATTCACAAAAAATATTAAGGAAAACAAGATTAACCAGTTATTCCATAACCAAAACACGGAAATCTTTCTTCCGCAGGAGGAAACCACTTGGAAAAGGACGCAACAACTGATGCGCCTCTTCCAAGAGACGTAGTGCCTGCTGCGCCTCTTCCCAAGTCCTTTTCTGCGTATTTTTCGTATCTTTTCATATCTTTTCGAGATTCACTTCCAAAGTTTCTCCGAAAACCCTAATTTCCTCCACGTGATTAGTATAAATAGAGACCTTCGGTCTCACATATTTCTCACGCGAGTGTCCGCCCTTCTCTTCTTCCTTTGCATTCTAGACCACGTTCTTACTTTTTGGCGTCTACGTGCTTGAACTTTCGACCACGTAAGCTCGGATCCTTCTGAGTACCAGCCTCGTTTTGCATGACCGACCAATTTGACCAACTCCACCATAATCAACTTTAATCAATCTGTTTATTTCCTCTTACGAGGGCACTTTCGTCTACATTCGAGTCGAGCATCACTAAACGTTAACTTAGTTCATCTCGTTTCGTCAAACATGTAAGTCTGAGGGTGTATAATCCCTATTTTTTTTATTGTTCTTTTATTTATTGTAATCATAATGTAAGATTTATGTCGAAAATATTCTTAAAACCGATTTGTAAAACCTTGTTTAAAATCCTTTTTTACGAATTATCAGAAGACAACCGTCGAGAAAGGACGCAGCAACTGTTGCGCCTCTTCGAAGGGACGTAGCACCTGCTGCGCCTCTTCGTGAGGCTGCCGCAGTTCCTGCTTCCTTTCTTCTTCCTTCGTCTTTTGTCATTTCGTTTCTTTTATCTCGTTCGTTCTTTGATTCTTTAGCATAACAATTTAACATATTATTCATCATCATTAGTATTTAATTCGTCATTAAATCCCGACTTAAATCCCTTATAACTAATATTTGCGGGTTTTCGTCATTAAAGTCAATCCGGGTTTTAGAGATTCGATTCATTTATATTGAGTCTCTGGAATTCGATCTTTGATATATTCCCATCTGTTATCTATCATATCCATCATTAATTCATCATTAATAACCTGTTTAGTCTAATTAATTTGATTAGTTTGTTAATTTGTAAATAACCTTTTAATCTCACAATAATTCGTTCTAATTAGTTTCATTCATGTTTATTGCTTTTATGACCCTTAGTCATATGTAAATAATCTATTAATCATTTTCATCCGAGTCAATTATTCATAATCGATCATTAAATCACCAACGAATATTAACAATTTGCAATTTCGGCTTCACAGCCAGAACTGAGCCAAGGAACAGACGCATCGACTGTTGCGCCTCTTCCAAGGGACGCAGCTCTGCTGCGCCTGTTCCTGGTTGATTTCTGTCTCTGAACTCCTGTTTCTGCTTTGACCTAGTTCATTAATTACGTATTAATTAACTATTAATCGGTTTATCACCCTAATTCCTGTTAATTTATTCATTTATTCTTTCTTAAACCATCCGTTTTAAATGTATTTTCGACATAAATCATTAAATCCGATGTAATTATTGTAATTTTCTTTATTGTATTTTTATTGTATTTCTTGTATCGTATTGCTTGTATGTCTTCACATGTAATCAACTTAAATTCCTACTTTGACATTAATTGCATGTTAAGTTACGTGTCTACCGACTTAGTCTAATTCTCACATGCTAGGATCAAAACGTTGGATGTTGCATTGCATGCATATAAATCGACAATATATCGAGTGTGGACAATTTTCCCTAATCATTAGTAGAGGCCTCTATCGAGGCGGGCGGGATTATGTGTTCGATCAAAAGAGCTTCCTAATACGTACCCTCACCCCTTACTCCAGATCTCTGTGAACATCCGTGTTCATTGGCATCCACGAGAGTAATTCTAGACATAGAATGCTAAAGGTAACGAGTGCTTAGTGTTCATGTCACTACTTTGTGTCTTGACATGGCACGAGGTATTCGAACGGTTTCCAATTTTCCACAATAAATTGGTGGCGACTCCACAAATGCAAACGCTTGTTTTTCAAGCGCCCCCGTGGGTCCGCGTCCACAGTTTGGTGACTCCGCTGGGGAGTAATACACTTACGTGTAGCCAAAAGGGTGAAACTTGAACAAGGTTTGGGAATAGTTTGTACAAGACAATTGTCGGTTTTCATAACTCGGTCTTCCTAGATCGTTTCATTCGGCCTTCCTAGGCCCAACCCAACCAATTCGACCAATCGTCCCGTCTAAACGGTCATAATTCTTATTTGGGCCCAAGGATGGATAGCGATTGACGTCATCCATACCATGGTACTTACTCTTGTTTGTATAGAGGACTTTCACTACTTGAGGAAATGGACTAGGAATCGGCCTTACTCTTATTTGGTACGAACCTCTCCACAGACTTCGGGTTTGATTGTTCGGTATGGCAACCCACCCTTTAAACCAAAACCCTTTTAAATGCACTCAACATCCTGTTATAATGCTTGTATAATGTTTGTACCATATGTGATCACCATTTCTAAACAAACCATGACGATTTTTGTAAAATCAAAATCCTTCTTTAAAATGTAAAATTTTTCGAAACTTGGGCCTAATATTAGCGCAAAATCAGCCGAAACTCTATCCAATTGTCGAGTCAAAATTCGGGCCTCAAAACCCATTTCAAAACCTCACTTCAAGTCCACTCCTACAACTACACTAAAGTTGACTAGGACCAACATTTTTCAAACTTTGTCATTTCCTCAAAACTCACTTGACACAAGTGGCACACTCCTACTTCACGAGTCAAAACATTTCTTTTCGAGTAAGTGTGCTAGAATGGTCGATCGTGTTTTGATTCGTCGTCGATCTCTTATTCATTTTCCAAGATGCCTGAAACAAGCGACGTGAACTTCAACCAACTCCAGAATGGTAATGATCAAATCCTAGCCGCGCTAGCTCGTCTCCAAGTTACTCAAGACCAAGTGTATGATCGCCTTGACACCATTGAGGGCCGAATATATGCCGTGGAAACAAGGATGCCTCCTCGAGAAAGTGAAGTGTCTGATGAATTTGTGAACAACTTCGGGGACGAAAACCCTCCCATAGGTATGACTGCAGCTGAGAAACGACTCCAATACTTGGAGGAGCAATTGATGTATCTCAAAGGGGATGACATTTATAGGGAGAACAATCGCAAATATGAGGCCGTGAGTTCCAAGTTTCCAACCAACTTCAACATGACGGATATCCCTAAATTCAAGGGGCATGAAAACCCTTTGAACCATATCCGTGCCTTCAAGGATTACATTTCTATCAAATACATTAAACCCGAGATGTTATTAAGGATCTTTCCTTCATCTCTTGATACCATCCCAAAACAATGGTTTTATTCGTTAGAGCACAAGAAAATCGCTACCTGGGATGATGCCGCAATCGAGTTTGCTAAACAATATGCGGATAATGCTGAAATCCAGGTCAACATGCGCACTTTAGAGGTTCTTACCCAAAATGACAAAGAAGGTTTCACCGACTTCCTAAGTCGGTGGAGGAAGACTAGTACTCTGGATGAAGCTACCCTTGTGGAGAAATTCGTGGACAAACTAAAACGCATTTATGCAAATCATTTGAGGTATCAAAACATCAAGACCTTCAAAGATTTCACCGTACTAGGGACGAGGATCGAAGATGACATTCGTAAAGGGCTCTTGTCCAAAATGATAGGTCGTGGACACATATTCCAACGCTCTGAAAAGGTTGATGAAGCTGGGTAAACTTCAACCCATAGGCCCTACACCCGAACCAGAAAAGAAATCCAAGTTCTGGGATGAGAATTCGTACTGCGAATACCATAGAGGTAAGGGACATGATACAGAAAAATGCTACAAACTGAAAAATGTACTTCAAGATATGATTGAAGACGGTCGCCTACCAATACCACCTGGAGGTAAGCCTAACAACACTTAGAATCCTCTTGGAATTCTAGTGATTACAAGTGATGAATCTACCTTAGATTGCTCACATCTTATCTCCCCAAAAGAGGAGGTGATCAATGAGATATGGACAGATAGCGAGGAAGATGTCTACCTCCAGGATCTTCCCTTAATCAAGAGCGCCGAAAGCATCGTAGATGAGATCATTACCACACTGGGCACAGAAACCAATACCAATCAGCAGAAAGGATGGAGAAAATCGATCAAGTGGACAAACAATCAAGGAAGACTCTTCAAGCTCACTACTGGAGAAGGAGAGATGTTCAAAGGAGAACCAGAAGAAGATGAATTCGAGTCAGAGTCAGAGTCGGAGTCAGAGTCTAGAGAAATTTCTAGAGAGTCTCCTCCTGTCGTCATCCCCACTCCCCTCGTTTCTCCTAGCTTAGTGTCAAATAGCAACGGTAGTTCGGGAAATGTCCCAACCGCTCTCCCTTTACCGCCACTGACTACATATTAGATGGCTTCGTTGTTTCAACTTTTATCAAATCTTAATATGAATAAATCAGGTTCTGCTTACTCTTCGTGTTATCTTGAATGCAATTCTGTTTACAATGATAATGAGAATGACCCAGACCCAGACTCAATCGAAATACCTCCCTACATAGCTAAAGAAATATTAAAAGAGGGGGAAGGGGGACCAGTGATAGAAAATACTGAACCCATCAACGTAGGAACTGAATTAGAACCCCAAGAACTTAGGATAGGGACAACCTTGAGCCCCACCGAAAGGGCCAATTTCATAGACCTCCTACACGAGTTCAAAGACGTTTTTGCTTGGTCCTACAAAGATATGCCAGGGATCGACAGGGACATCGCAGAGCATAGAATCCCAATCAAACCAGGTTACAAACCTGTGAAACAGAAGCTTCGTCAAATGAGGACAGAATGAGCTCTCAAGATCAAAGAAGAAGTCGATAAACAATTCAAAGTCGGGTTCATCAAAGTTTCCGAGTACTCAGACTGGGTAGTTAACATAGTACCCGTACCCAAAAAGGATGGGAGAATTCGTGTTTGAGTTGACTTTAGAGACTTAAACAAAGTGAGTCCTAAGAATGACTTTCCTCTACCACATATCGACATATTAGTGGATAATACAACGGATCACGCGTTGCTATCCTTCATGGATGGATACGCAGGATATAACCAGATCAAGATAGCCATAGAAGACATGCATAAGACCGCCTTTGTCACTCAATAGGGAACCTATTGCTACACGGTTATGCCATTTGGGTTAATCAACGCCGGAGCTACATACCAACGCACCGCAACTACGCTCTTACATGACATGATGCATAAATAAGTTGAGTTATATGTAGACATGAATTTCAAGTCCAAGGAAAGAGAGGGACACATTGCGAACCTTCGCAAATTCTTCTCGAGGCTACGGAAGTATAACATGAGGCTCAATCTTCAGAAGTGCGCATTCAGAGTGACATCTGGCAAACTCCTGGGATACGTTGTTAGCCAACGAGGTATAGAAATAGACCCTTCTAAGATCAAAGCTCTAATCGAAATGTCGCAACCTCAAATAGATAAAGAAGTTAGAGGATTCCTAGGCAAGGTGCAATACATAAGTCGATTCATATCGAAACTCACCATGATCTGCGAACCTATCTTCAAGAAGTTAAAGAAAACAGATCACACCATGTGGGATGATGACTGTCAGAAGGCTTTCGACCGAATCAAGGAAATACTGGCCAAACCACCAGTGCTCATGCCACCTCAACGAGATCAACCTCTTGGTTTATATCTCACGGTAACTGAAACGGCCATGGGCGCCATGCTAGCTCAAACTGTAGGAAAAGAAGAAAGAGCCATCTACTACCTTAGTAAGAAGTTCTTGGAGTACGAGTGCAAATACACTCCACTCGAGAAGACATGCCTCGCTCTTGTGTGGGCAACGAAGAAGCTATGCCATTACATGCTTAGCTACTCTGTCAAAATATTCTCCAAAATGGATCCTGTCAAATACCTCTTCAAGAAACCCGTTCTCAATGGACGTTTAGCAAGATGGACCTTGATGCTCTCAGAGTTCAATCTCAAGTATGTACCTTTGAAAGTTATAAAGGGGCGCACCGTTGCCGAATTCTTCGCAGAAAATCCCATCAATGATACACAAATGATAGACACCTGGTCGTTTCCGGATGAGGATATACTTCAAACGGATGTAGACTACTGGGACCTCTATTTTGATGGAGAATCGAACTTAAGAGGATTTGGAATAGGAATGTTGCTCATTTCTCCTGAAGGCGAGCATACACCAATCTCTGTCAAACTCGACTTCGAGGTGACAAATAACGCTGCAGAATACGAAGCATGTCTCATTGGATTGCAAGCGGCAGTAAGTTTAGGCATCAAGAATCTGTGAGTACATGGGGATTCATCTTTGATCATCAATCAAATTACGGGATCTTGGAAAATCCGAAGCGAAATCTTAGCACCTTATCAAGGCAGAATAGACCAAGTACCCCAATTCTTCGATCAAGTGACTTACCTACATCTACCTCGAGAAGAAAATCAATTTGCAGATGCTCTTGCAAAACTTGCATCTTTGATTAATATGCCGGATAGCATGGTAGAAATGCCTTTATGCATCGAACGACGATCAGAGCCAGCTTATGTCACCAAATCACCAATGAAGAGGAAATTGCGGAGGAACCTTGGTTCCAAGCAATCCTAAACTTCAAGCTCAATGACACCTATCCACCAGAAATGGACAAAAGGGGACAACGCGCTATCCGCTTGCTAGCTTCCCAATACGTTCTCATGCATGGAGAGTTATACAAAAGAACACCTCTTGGTGTAATCCTACGTTGTCTTGATCATTCACATGCACAGAAAGTGATGGAAGAAGTCCATGATGGAGAATGTGGCCCTCACATGAGTGGACCCATGATGGCAAAGAAAATCACACGTTTAGGGTATTATTGGACCACGATGGAATCTTATTGTATCAAATATGTAAGACATTGCCATAATTGCCAAATCTTCGGGAATGTGCAACATGTCCCTCCTTCATTGTTTTACACCATGACATCTCCCTGGCAATTTTATGCTTGGGGAATTGACATCATCGGCAAGATCACTCCAGCCGGAACAGGAGGTCACTGTTTCATCCTAGTAGCAATCGATTATTTCACCAAATGGGTAGAAGCGGCTTCCTACACCAGTCTTACAGCCAAGAACGTGGCAAAGTTCATACAAACCAACATTATCTGTCGATATGGTTGCCCACATGAGATCATCAGTGACAATGGATCACATTTTCAAGCTGAGACTGAACAATTGCTAGCCAAGTACAAAATTAAGCATCACCACTCCTCGCCATATAGACCACAAACCAATGGCGCGATAGAGGCAGCAAACAAAAACGTTGTCACGATTCTCAAGAAAATGATCGACAACTATAGAGATTGGCCAAGCAAGATACCCTTTGCTTTATGGGGATACCGTACGTCTGTTAGGACGCCCACTGGGGCCACCCCTTTCTATTTGACCTACGGCATGGAAGTCGTACAACCAATCGAGCTAGAAATACCATCCTTGCGTATTTTACTCGAAAGTCAAATCCCAGAAGCCGAGGGGAAGAGGGATAGATATGAAGAACTCATCCTCCTGGATGAACGAAGGTTACATGCATTACATAATGTGAAAACGTATCAGGCACGTATCAAACGAGCCTTCAACAAAAGGGTTAAGACAAGGAATATAAAAGAAGGAGACTTGGTCCTCAAATCAATTAGGGCTCTTTTACCTATCGATCCACGAGGAAAATTCAAACCCAATTGGGCCGGGCCATTCCTAGTCAAGTCCATACTTCCAGGGAGTGCGGTTAGGATCACAGACCTAGATCGGAACGAATTTGCCAACCCAACAAACCTTGACCAACTGAAACGTTACTATGCCTAGAATAAGAGCAAAAAATGCGCCTCGCGTAACCCCACGTGTCGCTCCTGTGGCACGAAATAAACGGCCCCTGGCCAAGCTGAATTAAGCTAATGTCATCTTGCTCTTGCACCTTGACAATTTGTCATTCTCATATCATCAAATAAACTAAATTGCGTTTTAGGAGTAACTAAAGCTCATGCTTATTTTCTAAGTTCATTACAAGCTCTTGCTTAGAAAATTATTCTTTTACATTTACTCGAACTACGCACAAGGGTTTGATTTCATTTTTTAAATGAATACGTAGGCAATCCCTCACGGGATACAACCTATTGAATTATTTTAAATGTAAATAGAAGGACATTTGCAAATGCATTTGAAATTCGACAAGAATAATGAAAAGAAAATCATAACGGTTTCATAACCAATTAACCTTTTTATTTCATTTCTAATAATAATATGTTACATAATAAAATCATAATGAAAATAAATAGACCAGGATTCTAAAAACCCCACCTTCTTATTACAATAATAATAATAATAAATAATAATAAAGACTCAGGCTACTCTTCCATTTTCCTTTTGCCTTTGTCATTTCTATCATACTTCTTGTCTCGACCTCGAGCAGGATGCTCTTGCGCCACTTCCGACCTAATCAGCAATGGTCTCTCTCGTGGTCTTCCTTTGTCATTCTTCTCAACCACCATCTCGATGGCAGGAGAGGTCTTCGTTTTCTTCGAAGGACGAACAACTCGAAATCCGGCTTCTTCCTCTCCCTCAGTCAGATGCTTCCCCTTCTACTTTTCCACCTCGCGAACCTTGTAGTCAACAGGTTCGCGCTTCCTCCGGAGTAGCAGCTTCCCTCCACCACAGATAGGAATCCGACACCCATAGAGCACTGACAGAAGAATTCAAGAACCAAATGTTCCTCTGGGCCCATTTGATGGCCCATTCTCTTCGACTCTCAGTAGTAAGCGCCACGGCAGTATGCGGGACAGTGTCAAGCTTCGGGATCATCTGCTTCAATCCAACCTGCCTCATCAACCTCTCTGGGAAGATGCATATCATAAACTCCAGGCCGGGAATGCGAATAGATCGGGTAGGATCCAAAGAAGATACTCCAGTGACAGATTTGAGATGCCACCTTGGTACGATCCACCTAATTAAGGGGCCATCTTCACTCTTCAATTTGTTTTCCCAGTAATTGCAAACTCGAGTGAAGTCTACCATGTAAAACCTGGTCCTCATTGCAATTGAGCGAGCATGATAAGCAGGAACATTAACTGGGGGCTCAATCAATCGAAGACGCTCCATAAGCCAAACCTACCAAAAGTAGGTATCAAAAAAAAAAAAGCAAAAAAAAAAACACGAAAAATCGAAAAAAAAAAGAAGAAAAAAGAGAAAAAGAGTGCTTTTACCTGCAATATAATAGGACTTCCCAAATAAGGTAGGTTGCGATTGGCTTTCCTGCTATCTAAACCCAATAGGATCTCTCCTAAACACAGACAAGCTGGGCTCCTGCGCAGCTCTATTTGCTCAATCAAGCTCAAGAGACGAGGGTTGCCTCTCAAATCCTCATCAACATGCCCTTGAAGTACATATACATGTAATAGGTAAAATCCGAATGCCCTTCGCCTCGCAACATAAGAGATAGTGGGATCTGCCCTATTGATGAATCGATCGATGAAATCCAACATTCGCACTCCTTTAGAAGTCACAAGACGGTCCACATCAGCTCTTGCCAACCCAAGCAAGTCTCTAAACTTGTTCTTATACCTTTGAGAAGTGGAGGGAATAGCAGGCAAATGTTCTGGGTCCCAACCACTAACCGCAGCAATTTCTTCGGGAAATGGACAAATCGCCTCCAGGGAAGGCAAATACGTGATAATTTGGGTCCCAATAATCAAGACAAGCATCTAGGAATGGTTTGTCAACCTTGATCAGCTTCAAGCTCAAAAGCGATCCAAAATTATAAGCACCCATGTCGTGTTTCTCCACATTAGAGAACTCAATTGTCCATTCTTTTAGACGAATTTCGAGAGTATTCATGATGTATGCTTATTTTGGGAGTTTTGTGTAATAAGACGAAGAAAGACGGAAGAATTATGTGAATAAAACCTCCCTCGACGTCTCTATAAATATTAAAAGTTGTTTCCTAAAATCCGTCAGAACGGATGCACTGGGAAACAGGCGCAGCAGGTGCTGCGCCTCTTTGAAGGGACGCAGCTCTTGCTGCGCCTCTTCTTCAGCCTTCTTCCTGTGATTTTTCGCGTTGGATCTTTCCTAAATTCCTCAACGAATAATTTCCTATTCATACGGATTATTATTTAGTAAATACGACAGGTTGCCATATTTCGTGTTTCCCAATTTCACGGACACGCGTTTCGAGACGATATCGACATTTTTGTCATTATAGCACACTTATACATTTCTTTTTAATTTTTTCTTTTTTGGGGAATCATTTCACCAATCTAATTCAATTTTTTTCATTTTTCAAATCTATACATTTCTTTATTAATTTAATTTATGCATTTTCACACTTATACATTTCTTTTTAATTTTCTTTTTTGGGGAATCTTTTCACTCTCCTTCCACATTACATTTCAAACTTATATGTTTTTCTTTTTTTTTCTTTTTTTAGGGGGTAACCCTCCCTACCGCCCGGTCATTTCCGACCAAATTTTTGCATTTTCATTTCTGGCCAAATTTTTTGCATTTTCGAGTCATTGTTTTGCGCTAATTTAGGCCATGTGTACAAATGTATGTTCTATGTGACTTCTATGTAAATTTCGGCAGCATGACGGTGCAAACCGTCATCTACCAAACCTGTTCAAAGCTAACCTGCAGGTTGCAGGTACAAACAAAGCAACCCAGCAGCAAAGGCACTCAGGCCATCATATATACAACCAAGAGAGTACATGTACACCAAACTGGGGGCTCGAGCCCCAAAACAAAATTCAAATGTCCAAAATGTAGGTCCTAAAATGTACAAATGTACAAAACACAGCAAAAAACAAGAAACAACAAAAAAGGTACTGCTGGTCGCCGTCTAGCTCAGCAACTCTCGCCTCGAGAGCAGCAACCTCGGCGTCGCGGACCTCGAGCTCCCTCAGCAGGTGAGCTGTCTCCTCCCTGGACTGGGCAAGCTCTCGCTCCAGCTCGCGCTCCCTCTACAAACAACAAGAACTGGCTCATGTCAATAATTTCAAACATAAGGAAGATCAGAAAAATTCGAAGATGAAGTAAACGGAAGGTTCATACCTGACGTCCTCGGCCGCCAGCAAGTGCCTCGACGGCAGTAGCCCGCAGCCGGTTGGCTACCCTCCACAAAGCCATAAACCGGGATGGCGCAACCTGCATTTCAAAAAGAAAATTCTTAGCGATTGGACAAACTCGAGCAAATGTGTTCTTACACAAAATTATACAAGTTAGGAGACTCACCCTCCGAATCAGATGCTGCCACTCGTCTAAGCCAGCATCTCTCACCGCCACGTCAAAGTCACGTAGCTCGGAGATCGTCGTCATCCCCGTCGCTTCAGTGTAATCTAGGGTCTCGGGGTACTCTAGGAGCTCGATGCCCGCCGCCTCGACCTCTTGCAAGGTCAGGTGATTTTCATTAACCGATGATCATTCATCGTATTCTCAAATAATCAAAAATGAAAGAGGATAAAGCACTTACCACAATCGGCCAGTGCGCCAACCTCCCGTAGAGGAACGCCGAGTAGTCCTCACCAGGAAGAAGGAGGGCGTCACCACCAACGCCAGCCAGGTCAGCCTCCCTCTCAGCCTCAGAAGGCTCCCTAAACATCGTCCGAGGAGGATCGATGGGAACCGTCAAAACATCCCGAGAGCACTGACGAGCCAAGCGCTCACCCAAGTACCACACAGGACCCATCGACGTCCTCAGCAGTAGCCGGCTCGAGCTCCTAGGTCGAAGAACCTCAGCCACGAAAGGAGGAACGCTAACGTACTCCTCCCAAGGCCTGGGCACCCACTAGAAAAGCAAACGAAGAGTCATTCTTATGATCGGTTCTAAAAGTAGTAGAAGAGAGACAAACAATGCAAGGTAAAATACTCACGCCGTCCAGCTGAAGAGCGTTCACGTCCCGCCGATAGACGTCGTGGAAGGAATGCCGACTCCTCGTGCGACACATCACCCAATCCCTCACAACGGGATAGGCCTTCTCCACCGGCTCCGTCCTCTTGGGCGCGAGGCCCAGAAAGTAGGAGTACACCCACGCCTGTAAACCAAGATAATCAGCAACGATCTTTCATGATTCGATAAGAGAAGAAAATGATCTTTTATGAAATGAAATGAAGGTTCATACCTCCAACAGCAGTCCAGGGCCGACAGCAACAGGAGAAGTCTCATTCTCCATCAACTCCGGACGAATCATGGCCAGCGGATGAGGACCGCAAAACCAGCAGTGACTCAGTCCCAACGGCCTAGGGAGCTCAGGTCAGAAAGAAAGGGAAGGAGCTAAGTCGAAAGCCTCTCTTCCTTGTCTCTGAGGTAGATCGAAGACAGAAACCACCAGAGCCACCGATCACCACCGATCACCACCGATGTCGGGGTCTTCCCCGCGAAGTAGTCCCGAACGTAAGAACTAGGCACCAAACCAGGTACCGCAGCCGCCTTCGGCGCCAAGTTCTAGCCGATCAACCTCCAAGCCTCAACCGAGTCAACCCTCATAGCTGTCTCCGGCTACTCCACCACCTCAGTCCCACACGGCAGACCAGAAATCATGCCGTAGTCCTCTAACATGACCCCCACCTCGCTAAAAGGCATGTGAAACGTATAGGTCGTGTCCCAAAACCGGTCCAAGAAAGCTCGGACGAGACTGAGGTTAGCCCGAAGCTTCCTCCTAGCGATATCCCTCCAAGCCTGCACCAGGGCGCCGAATGCTCCCTGCTCGATCATGGCTCGCTCCTCGGCCGACAGCCTCTCGTAGCACCTCATCGCCGTCGTGTAGCCCGAGAACGATCTGATGTTCCCAGCCTCCTATGTTGATTTGAAACAAAAGCTTTCTTTAGCTCCAATGAAGAAGAAAAGGAATGACAAACATGAATGAAAGAAGATGAATTAAGAGCGATGAGTTCGATTTACCAAGCTCTTCACCGTCCTGTAGGACAGGTGACCCTCCACAGCCCAAAGCAGGTGCCTACTGTCCCAGGTCTCAGCCCACGCAGGTGCTCCCCTCAGCTGACGACCACCTCGTCCAACGTTGGCCCGTCTCGGGGCCTCCTCCTCCTCAACAACCTCCTCCTCGAGGACCTCGTCCTTAGCAGCCGTCACCGCAGCGGTGAAAGCCTCCTCCAACGCAGTGTCCACGTCCATGGGATCTCTCCCAGATGTAGAAGCCTCGTCACCTGCAACATTAAAGTAAATTTAGGCCGCGTCAAGTGACGACAAGCCTTGATTAGGGGATTTTCGAGTTTTCGGAGCTCCGAAATCGCTCTTTTCTCGCCATCTTTGGCAATTTTCCCACAAACCCGACCGTTCATGTGGTAATTTGGGTCAAGTCAGGCCTAAGTTAAAGCCTAGTCATGGGTTCGAGTCGGAATTTCGACAGCATTTCGTTATAACGGCGATTATGCCCTAGAAAGTGTCCTGAAAAAGCCGTCACAAATCAAAATTCCGAGATGGTAGGAAGTTTAACCATCATGCAAGGAGTCCAAATACCAAGTTTCGTCACAAATGGGCAATCCTAAGGCTATTTTCGAAGCGATTTACGGTTTAGCTGTGAAACCGTCTCAATTTCACTCAAATGCTCAAAACTCAATGAAAATTCGAAACAAATACATGGTTATGATCCTTATACTACCAATTAGCCATTTATAAAGTCAATTTTACAAGGCAAAATCATTTGGGGGAAAAGCCCCAAATTTTTGACTAATTAGGATCGAAAACCCTAATTTTGTCGATCCCATTTGATCAAATACGGAAGCTAAATGCAAGATTGATACACATACCTCGATTAGTCATGGCAAATGCAAGCTTTTGGATCAAATTTTGACGGAAATGGTTGGAATTTGAGAGAGAAATTGAGAATTTGTGTTTCGAATAAATGAAATAAACCCTCTGTTTGGGTTTTTACGCAGGCAAAACACGCCCAGGAAAAGACGCAGCAGGTGCTGCGCCTCTTCCAGGGGACGCAGCTCTTGCTGCGCCTCTTCCTCAGCTTCCATTCATACGAATTTTCAAAAATTCGTTATGAGTTCGTTATTTTGTGGGCCCATCTTTGGTGCGCCTCTTCCTTTATGCCATATCACATATTTGATCCGTTTGACGTATATTCTTCGCCCGGGCCCGCATTTTCAAGCCAACTGCAAACTGCCATATATTATTATTTTTGCCAAGACCTAGCTTGTCACAACGAGCGGTTCTTCTTTGACAGGTGTTTCGACACACCTCTATTTTGTTCCCCCAGCGAGAGTGCACGGATACACATTTCCTCTCGAGACATGGAGATCAGTTCCCGATTATGTTCCCCCAGCGAGAGTACACGGATAGACACTCCCTCTCGAGACATGGAGATTAGTTCCCGATTATGTTCTCCCAGCGAGAGTTCACGACCGACAGTCATTCCCTCTCGAGACATGGAGATCAACATCGACCCCAAGCTCTTCCGAAGTTTGTTTGAAGTCGACCCAAACAGACTTCTCCCAGCAGTTCCAGACTATGTCCTGCTGTCTTCTCCCAATATCGCATTTTGTTTCCCCTGGAGTTTCAAGGAATTTCAGGTATGGTCTCTTCTTATGGCTGGTGACCTTCCTTACGTAGTCTAATGGACTTTAAACAACCCTCCCCGATAGTCGACAGACTCTAAAATGTTCCCGACGACAGGTCCTTGGCTCAGACCCCTTGAGTCGCCTCACGTCGCCATAGTCGTCAGGTTGTAATCTTCGATTGACCTGATGGCTATACTTTGACTTTCGCCCTGTCCAAGCCTCAGTCAAAGTGGGGGCACTGTAGATACCTCATTTCTGCACCTTCCTCAAACCACCCGGTGATGATTGGGCCGCATGTTTGGTACGCGGAACGATTTGTGACAGTTCGTAAGTTTATCGTCAAGTGATCGCTCAAACACTTGTGTCTACCTCGTAATTGTCATCTACGTGCCGATACGGTCCTTTTGGCAGTAATTAGAGTACATTTGGAGTCCGGGTCAAAAAACTGTCTTCATTTTCTAAAACCGAGTCAGAATGTTCTTGAATGTTCCGGATATTTCTATTCCATATTTTCGCAATCTTTTAATCTTTGGCAAATAATTTACCGTAATATTCACACAAAATATTAAGGAAAACAAGATTAATCTGTTATTCCATAACCAAAACACGGAAATCTTTCTTCCGCAGGAGGAAACCACTTGGGAAAGACGCAGCAAGTGTTGCGCCTCTTCCCAAGTCCTTTTCTGCGTATTTTTCGTATCTTTTCATATCTTTTCGAGATTCTGTAGACACCTCGTTTCTGCACCTCCCGCAAACCACCCAGTGATGATTGGGCCGCATGTTTGGTACGCGGAACGATTTGTGACAGTTCGTAAGATTATCGTCAAGTGATTGCTCAAATATTGATGTCTACCTCTTAGTTGTCATCTACGTCCCGATACGGTCGTTTTGGCAGTAATTAGAGTACATTTGGAGTCCGGGTCAAAAACCGTCTTCATTTCCTAAATCGTCAAAAACCCGAGTCAAAGCAATGTGCTTGTCTACCTAACGTTAGGATGTCATAAAATGTTGAGATTATGTCTTATTTTGAGTCTCATGTCAATTCTTTGGGCTAAACTAAAAGTTTACATTACAAAATGTGCATTTCATTTAGTTAAATTGACAACCCGACCTTTAGGCCCACTTTTCGAGGTCATAACGACTTTTTTGGGTCCGGACTATTTCACAGAAAGTTCTAGATCTTTCTCTTAGCTTTCCAACGCCACCGAAATCACCTTATTCCGAGTCTTGTAGAGAAAGTTATGCCTAAAATACGACAGGCTGTCAAACGCGTTTTCTACGCGAGAGGAACCTACCGGGAAAGGACGCAGCACTGCCGCGCCTCTTCCAAGGGGCTTGATCGCCGCGCCTTTTCCCAGGGCTTTTCTTTTTGTCCAAGTTTCCGTGTTTAACCTAAGTCGGTTATTTCCGGATCTTTCCTTCCGTATCCTAGTCTTACCATAATTCCGTCGTGTGATTAGTATAAATAGGAGCCTTGGCTCCTCATATTTCTCACGCGAGTGTCCGCCCTTCTCTTCTCCCTTTGCATTCTAGACTTCGTTCTTACTAATTGGCGCCTACGTGCTTGGACTTCCGGCCACGTAAGCTCGGATCTTTCCGGGTACCAGCCTCTCCGTTGCATGACCGACCAATTTGACCACTACACTCAATCAATCTAATTAATCAACTTGTTAAATCGTTTTCCCCTTACGAGGGCACTCTTTCCTTGCATTCGCGTCGAGCATTCACTAATCGATCTTCTTAGTTCTTCTCGTTCCGTCAACATGTAAGTCTGAGGGTGTATAATTCCTTTTATTTATTGTATTTTATTATTGTATAACAATTGTAAGGTTTATGTCGAAAACACCGTTAAAACCGATTTCTAAAACCGTCTTTAAAACCTTTTTGCGGATTTCCAGTAGACAGACGTCGAGAAAAGACGCAGCAACCGCTGCGCCTCTTCGAAGGAGCGCAGCACCTGCTGCGCCTCTTCGTGAGGCTGCCGCAGTTCCTGCTTCTTTTCTTCTTCCTCCGTCCTCTGCAATTCGTATCAAATTTATTTCCTTTATTAATTCGTCATCAATTCATCATACTTAACCTAATTTAATTAGTTAGTTTGTTAATTCGTTAATTAATCGTTCATCCATGTAAATTAAATCGTCTTAAATCCGTCTAATTCATGTTTTACTGTTTTTATGACTTTAATCACATGTAAATAATATGCTAATCACTTTCATCCGAGTCTAAAATCGTAATCAATCCATTAATTTACCAATTAACATTAACGGTTTGCAGTTCCGGCTTCACAGCCAGAACGCACCCTTGGAACAGACGGCAAGAATCGCCGCGCCTCTTCCAGGGCGCAGATCTCTCTGCGCTTTGTTCAGGATGAGTTCTGTCTCTGAACTCCTTTTCTGCTTTGACCTAGTTTAATTAGTCTACGTAATTAACTAACTATTATCCGTAATATCGCGCTAATTCCTGTTTGTTAGTTTATTCCTTCTTTTATTCTTTTATCAAATTATCCGTTTTAAAGGTATTTTCGACATAAATCGCCTATCCAATGTAATTATTGTAATTTCCATTAATATGATTTCATTATTGTATTTCTTTTATTGTTTGTATGTTTCACATGTAAATCAATATTAAATCCTACTTCGACCCGATTGTATGCTAATTACGTGTTCAACCGACTTAGTGTTAATTCTCACATGCTAGGATCAATAATTTGGATGTTGCATTGCATGCATATAGCCGACGATATATCGAGTATATACAACTTCCCTAATCATTAGTAGAGGCCGCTATCGAGGCGGGCGGGATTAGGTGTTCGATCAAAAGAGCTTCCTAATACGTACCCTCACCCCTTACTCCAGATCTCCGTGAGCACCCGTGTTCATTGGCATCCACGAGAGTCATTCTAGACATAGAATGCTAAGGGTAACGATTGCTTAGTGTTCATGTCATTACTTTGTGTCTTGACATGACATGAGGTATTCGAACGGTTCCAATTTCCCATAAAAATTGGTGGCGACTCCATACAAAATGCAAACGCTTGTTTTCGAGCCCCTTCACCAAGCGCCCCCGTGGGCGGCCCGCTGTCCACAGTTTGGCGACTCCGCTGGGGATTTACACTCACGTGTAGCTAGGGTGAAACTCGAACAAGGTTAGGGAATAGTTTGTACAAGACAATTGTCGGTTTTCATAACTCGGTCTTCCTAGACCGTTTTATTCGGCCTTCCTAGGCCCAACCCAACCCATTCGACCAATCGTCCCGTCTAAACGGTCCTAATTCTTATTTGGGCCTAAGGATGGATAGCGATTAACGTCATCCATACCATGATGCTTACTCTTGTTTGTATCAAGGGCCTTCACTACTTGAGGAAATGGATTAGGAATCGGCCTTACTCTTGTTTGGCACGAGCCTCTCCACAGACTTCGGGTTTGATGGTTCGGTATGGCAACCCACCCTTTAAACCAAATCCCTTTTAAATGCACTCAGCATCCCGCTATAATGCTTGTATAAATGTGTAAACCCTACGTGATCACCATTTCTAAACGAAACCATGTCGTTTTTTGTAAAAATCAAAACCCATTTTCAAATAAATATTTCGAAAAGGGCCTAGATTAGCGCAAAGCCCAGTCAAGACTCTGTCCATATATCGAGTCAAACTTCGGGCCTAAAACCCATTTCAAAACTAAATACAAAAAAAACAAAAAAAAACAAAAGAAAACGAAAAAAAAAAAACAAAAACAAAAAAAAAAGTAAAAAAAAAACAAACGAAAAAAAGAAAGAACAAAAAAACCAAAAAGAATGTTTTAATCAAAATATTTTCAAACCTTGTAAATGTAAATATGTAAATTCAATTGGGCTAAGTTAGAGTCAGAGTTCAAACCAACTATGTCCTAGTCGGAACTATGTCGAGTCATAAACCCATCTCCCTTTACATTTTGGGTCTTTTCAAAATTCAAGTCAAATCCTAAGGCGTTACGCCGTCATTTTGGACCCCTACCCCAATTCAGTTAGGATCTAAACACTCGAGTCACACGTTCCGAGGCTCAACACACGAGTCTCAATGGGCCTCATATTTGAGTCTAAATTACAACAGTTCTTAACACCTATAAGCAAACCTCGAGCCCAGAATCAACACGTGTCATCAATCCCGTCAACAAGGTCAATCACATAAACATCACTCTGTCAAAGTCAACACTCGAGTCTAATGGTCAAGGTCAAACACCGTGAATTCAAACACGAGAAGTCGCTCACGACATTTCACGAGTTCACAAGTCAAGTCTAGATGTGTCATTTTGTCCCTTCCTTGTTTGTTGCCTTGGTATGCGTGATCCCATGTCGAATCAAGTTGTAATGCGCGTCATTTCTGTCGAGTAGGAATCCAACAAGTTCCGTCAATCAGCAAGGTCACGAAGCAGATCAAGCCACAATCACCATGTCTCTTCAAGACATTTATGCCATGGTCCTAGGAGTTCAAGCTACAGTGGAAAATTTGAGCATTCGCGTCCTCACCCTCGAGAATAGAATGGTGGAAAAGAACACACCACCTAGAGAAACCTCTAGTCTAGGTCGTCCAAAGCTTACCTCTTGCAATAACCATCGTCCTAGAAAGCCGAAAAAACAGTGAAAGGAAACCCGGGAGGCATCAAAGGGTGCTTACCGATTTAGGCATGTCTTATGCCGATGCTTTGAAGAGAGACTCTCGCCCAAGGCAAGCTACATCCAATAGGGCCGACTCCGGATCCACCTTTAGAGAAACAGGTGAACCTCGGAAGGGCAAAGCAAAATCGCTTATATCACCAAGGTAGAGGCCATGATATTGAAGAGTGTTTTCTCTTGAAACACACCATCCAAGATATGATCGAAGAGGGCAAGCTTCCTAAGCCACCTTCTGTCGCGCAATCTAAGAAAATCGACCCTCTTGGGTCTAATATTATTAAACATGACGAAGAATCATTCCTAGACTGTTCTCACCTCCTCGATCCTCGTGACGTCGGAGAGATCAATGTCCTCGAAGACGAAGATATCCAAAGTGGAATGCTCATGCTTTCCATTGCCTTCAACAATAAATTCTCCAAAATAGAGGGAGCTATTGATAGTCTAAACTCTCGGCTTTCCAACATAGAAAACCAGTTCGCCGAAATGGGTAAGAAGCTTGAGGCCCAACCTCTCAAAATGAAAAGTGTCCAGACGAACCCTCAACTTGACAGTCCTAAGGAGAAAGCAACAAGTGGACAATCTATTCTTAGTTCTCCTCATCTGGGAATCAAAATCAATAAAAGCAACCTCATGGAGCCTTCATCAAAGAAACCTAACAACCCTCCAAGGTCATTTACAAAGGCTTCCGAAAATAGAGGCACACCTCCTAGGGAATTTACCAACATTGGTATTACATACACCGATGCCCTTCATAGACTCATGGAACAACGAATGTTGAAGCCTATAGGACCTACACCCGAACCAGAAAGGAAATCCAAGTTCTGGGATGAGAATTCGTACTGCAAATACCATAGAGGCAAAGGGCATGATACAGAGAAATGTTACAAATTAAAACATGTCATTCAGGATATGATCGAAGACGGGAAGTTGTCCCTCTCAAACTTTAGCCCACAAGGTAACTTAGGCAATCCTCATGGATATACCAATTATCAAGAAACTCTTCTTGACTATTATCCTTTCAGTGTTCCCAATGATGAGGACGAGGTGCTCAAATGGGTGAATGCTCAAAGCCGGATGTCGAAGCCCGTTGCTGGAAGAGAAAATGTTCAAGCGTGGGCCGATGATTACGAGTCTAGTTCTAGGATCGAGTCAAAGTCCGAGTCCGAGTCCGAGTTTTAGGCTTTCTATCTCATATTTGTTCTAGTGTCTTTCTTCGTGTCAATTTTCATTCCTAGTGACAACCTGGGGGCTGTCCCATGAGTCACGTGTCTTCTCATATCTATGTTAAATACATTTATTATTCATTTCAATAAAAGCACACTTTTCAATCCACATATTCTATCATATCTTTTCCTCTACCCTTTTCCTGTGACAACAAGAATTGATTTGAGACATTTTAAAATGATAACAACAACAACATGCCAAGTCGATGTGAGTGCACTTAGATGATGTTCCATTCCAAGTTGTAGAGGACCTGAAACTCCGTGTTCATTTTTCCTTACCTATTCCATGTCTGGCAATAGAAACCACAATATAACCCTAGTCTAGGACGAGCCTATCTCTAGAGATTCTAGGACGAATCCAGACCGTCTCCCTTGTTAACGATCCATGACGGAAGGCAAGCCCATTCCCCACAACCCGTGTTACTAAAAGACCAACCCCTTTCACGTCAAAAGGTGCTAGTCTGACCCAAGTCCATCCAAGACAATACGAGCCATGATTAAGACAAAGGCTCAATCAAGAGAAAAACCAGGATCAATATCCAAGGCCGCAATTATTCCCATAATCCAACACAAAAGAGTCAAAACAAGAAGGCTCAATCAAGCAAGTCAATGTCGATATCAAAAGTCAAAGCTATCTTCAAAAACATGAATCAAGAATCTGAGCAAAAGCCAAGATAAGTTCTAGACCAAGAATCCAAATCTGGATCAAGAACAAGCCTGAAATGCTATACAGGATAATGCTGAAGTCTATATAGAATCAAGACATCGATAAAGATGGTCATCTAGCACCCTCACTTAGCCTTCCACACATCACACCCTAAGTCCTTCTCAAGACCGTTACCAGGGAGATAGTTAGGAATTTTGAGAATCCTCTCAAGCTCGTCAAGTATACCCATCCTTTAGGGCCAAGACATGGAAACTTGAACCCACGTCATTTTAACCTACCTTTATGTGCTCAGGCTACATCAAGCCAGAGACTCCATTTCCAAGCCACATTACAAGCCATAGCCCCATAAAGCCTTAACTCCACAAAATCAAGCTCCAGAGATTTGTTTATCAAAGCCTCTTATTACCGAGCTCCACATTCCAAATATCCAATCCAATTTCACCTTGACCCATACACGGAGTCTTCAAATACTTTGCTACCCAGAACGGGACATACCCATATTCATCCTTAGGGTCCACTTCTAGTGTGCTCACATGACAAGGAAATTTTTACAAACTTAATTATACCTCTTTGGTCTATGATCAGCGGGAGTTATCTCAAATCGATTCTTCGAGTCACCAAAGGAAAATACCCTTGTGACCCATGCACTTTAAGGCCTTAACAACATAGCTTAGGCACACACTTGAACTACGAGCATGGTTTGATTTCACCTTTCCAGGTGGATACGTAGGCAGTCCTTTCTTACACAAGAAGGATACAACCACAACACCCAAACAAAATTAACCAAACCTCAGAACTACGATCTGGTTTGATTTCACTTCGCGTGAATACGTAGGCAGTCCTCAAGGACACAACCATCCCCACTTCCAACTTTCAATCTCAATTATCAACCACCTCAATCATCAACTTTCAACCTCTATTTCATAACCTTCCAACCACAATTTCCATTTATACCTCTATACTGGGGGCTCCTTATTGTCGCCCAGCCTCTTTTTTACCAAAGTCCAGAGTCATCTTCTCATCTTGGGGGCTTCTCTTCCAAGATGCCACCCTTCCTTTATTCCTCTAAGTCTAGCTAGTGCTCGGTCCAGACAATGACAAAGATCTTAGATCAATTTTCCAAGTCATCGTGCCTCAAGAGGGGTCTCTTTTACAGCGAACGATGGTGAAAGAAGTCCTAGTAGACAGATGATCCATGCCTCATGCCTTGCCTTAATATGCCGTCATCATTCTTGCAATTCTTATATCTTTGGAACTGATGCGCATTGTCACCCACACTTGGTTAGGGGTTGCACATACTTAAACAAAGTCTGTCAAAGTCATCCCTGTGTCGCGTCAAATCTAAGTTAGTGTCGCGTCAGTCCAACCTAAGTCTACATTTTGCGTCCGCATAAGATCTGTGTCATGACAAGTCCTATGTCTAAAGCCCATTTGAATATGCATAACGCATTACAAACGAAAATTTCTTTGAACAAGTTTTAAACGACTTTTAGAAAGAAACGACTTTTGCAAAACCTATGTGTCTCCTCATTCGACGTCCATGCGATAATTGCTTACGTGCATATATTAGATTGCATTCTTGTGTGGCTACTAACCATGCAGGTAGGTATCAGAAGCAGTATTTTGCAGTATTGCTCACTCAAGATTTCTTCCATGACGATCAAGATGTTCCTAGTCGTCAAAATATTTGTCCCCAGCAGATAGATATTTTTGCAAGATTGCTCACTCAAGATTTCTTCCATGGCGATCAAGTTGTTCCTAATCGTCAATATATTCCCCAACAAGAGTTCGCTTGAGACCGACGCAAGCAGATTCAACCTCAAGTTTTTGCCAGAGCTCGCTTGAGACCGACGCAAGCAGATTCCCCAGCAATTTCTACCGACGTCCTGCTACCCTCGATATTATTGTTTCCTCACGGAGTTCGGCAAAGGTGTCGTTCTCCGAAAGTTCCCAAACCAAAGCCTCCTTCCTTAGGTTCGTAAACCCAAAGTTAGGATTCTTACCCCTAGATTCTTAGATCCCAAAATGGCCTCCTTTAGGTTCATAAACCTTTAAGCTCCCACACCAACGACCTTAGGTTCATAAACCCATAAATCCTTTTGAAGTTCCCATACCATAGGAAGCTTGGATGCATGTGTCCAAAACAAGAATTAGTAACCCAGTAGTTCCTAAACTTAACCCTAGGATCCCAAATTCTCTTAGGTTCGCAAGCCTTTAAGTTCCCATACCAGCCGTCCTTTTAGGTTCATATACCCAGGTTCGCACACCTAGCTTCTTTTAGGTTCCCAAACTCCTTAGGATCACCTTTTCCCTTAGGATCATATTCCTTTAGGATCACCTTTTCCCTTTAGGATCACATCCTTTAGGATCACCTTTCCTTAGAGTTCCTACACTCAAACCTTGGTTACCCCTTAAGTTGAACTTATATTAGGCCTCCTTCCCGTCGATGCTTTCCTTTAGGGCCCCATACCCTAGCACAATCCTTATATGTCCTTTAGGTCTTACCCTTAGCTCCCATGCTTACCCTTAGCTCCTATGCACCTCCAGAAGCATCTCGAGAAAGAAGTCTCAGGTATGGTCTCTTCTTATGGCTGGCGAGCTTCCTTACGTAGTCTAATGGACTTTAAACGACCCTCCCCGGAAGTCGACAGACTCTAAAATGTTCCCGACGACAGGTCCTAGGCTCAGACCCCTTGAGCCGCCTCGCGTCGCCATAGTCGTCAGGTTGTAATCTTCGATTGACCTGATGGCTATACTTTGACTTTCGCCTTGTCCAAGCCTCAGTCAAAGTGGGGGCTCAGAGACACCTCGTTTTCGCACCTCCCGCGCAAAACCACCCAAAGTGATGATTGGGCCGCATGTTTGGTACGCGGAACGATTTGTGACAGTTCGTAAGATTATCGTCAAGTGATTGCTCAAATATTGATGTCTACCTCTTAGTTGTCATCTACGTCCCGATACGGTCGTTTTGGCAGTAATTAGAGTACATTTGGAGTCCGGGTCAAAAACCGTCTTCATTTCCTAAATCGTCAAAAACCCGAGTCAAAGCAATGTGCTTGTCTACCTAACGTTAGGATGTCATAAAATGTTGAGATTATGTCTTATTTTGAGTCTCATGTCAATTCTTTGGGCTAAACTAAAAGTTTACATTACAAAATGTGCATTTCATTTAGTTAAATTGACAACCCGACCTTTAGGCCCACTTTTCGAGGTCATAACGACTTTTTTGGGTCCGGACTATTTCACAGAAAGTTCTAGATCTTTCTCTTAGCTTTCCAACGCCACCGAAATCACCTTATTCCGAGTCTTGTAGAGAAAGTTATGCCTAAAATACGACAGGCTGTCAAACGCGTTTTCTACGCGCAGAGGAACCTACCCGGGAAAGGACGCAGCACCTGCTGCGCCTCTTCCAAGGGACGCGATGTTCTCTTTGCGCCTTTTCCCAGGGCTTTTCTTTTTGTCCAAGTTTCCGTGTTTAACCTAAGTCGGTTATTTCCGGATCTTTCCTTCCGTATCCTAGTCTTACCATAATTCCGTCGTGTGATTAGTATAAATAGGAGCCTTGGCTCCTCATATTTCTCACGCGAGTGTCCGCCCTTCTCTTCTCCCTTTGCATTCTAGACTTCGTTCTTACTAATTGGCGCCTACGTGCTTGGACTTCCGACCACGTAAGCTCGGATCTTTCCGGTACCACCCTCTCCGTTGCATGACCGACCAATTTGACCACTACACTCAATCAATCTAATTAATCAACTTGTTAAATCGTTTTCCCCTTACGAGGGCACTCTTTCCTTGCATTCGCGTCGAGCATTCACTAATCGATCTTCTTAGTTCTTCTCGTTCCGTCAACATGTAAGTCTGAGGGTGTATAATTCCTTTTATTTATTGTATTTTATTATTGTATAACAATTGTAAGGTTTATGTCGAAAACACCGTTAAAACCGATTTCTAAAACCGTCTTTAAAACCTTTTTGCGGATTTCCAGTAGACAGACGTCGAGAAAAGACGCAGCAACCGCTGCGCCTCTTCGAAGGAGCGCAGCACTGCTGCGCCTCTTCGTGAGGCCGCGCAGATTCTCGCTTCTTTTCTTCTTCCTCCGTCCTCTCGCAATTCGTATCAAATTTATTTCCTTTATTAATTCGTCATCAATTCATCATACTTAACCTAATTTAATTAGTTAGTTTGTTAATTCGTTAATTAATCGTTCATCCATGTAAATTAAATCGTCTTAAATCCGTCTAATTCATGTTTTACTGTTTTTATGACTTTAATCACATGTAAATAATATGCTAATCACTTTCATCCGAGTCTAAAATCGTAATCAATCCATTAATTTACCAATTAACATTAACGGTTTGCAGTTCCGGCTTCACAGCCAGAACGCACCCTTGGAACAGACGCAAAGAATCGCCGCGCCTCTTCAGCAGGGCGATCTCTCTGCGCTGTTCAGGATGAGTTAAATCTCTCGAACTCCTTTTCTGCTTTGACCTAGTTTAATTAGTCTACGTAATTAACTAACTATTATCCGTAATATCGCGCTAATTCCTGTTTGTTAGTTTATTCCTTCTTTTATTCTTTTATCAAATTATCCGTTTTAAAGGTATTTTCGACATAAATCGCCTATCCAATGTAATTATTGTAATTTCCATTAATATGATTTCATTATTGTATTTCTTTTATTGTTTGTATGTTTCACATGTAAATCAATATTAAATCCTACTTCGACCCGATTGTATGCTAATTACGTGTTCAACCGACTTAGTGTTAATTCTCACATGCTAGGATCAATAATTTGGATGTTGCATTGCATGCATATAGCCGACGATATATCGAGTATATACAACTTCCCTAATCATTAGTAGAGGCCGCTATCGAGGCGGGCGGGATTAGGTGTTCGATCAAAAGAGCTTCCTAATACGTACCCTCACCCCTTACTCCAGATCTCCGTGAGCACCCGTGTTCATTGGCATCCACGAGAGTCATTCTAGACATAGAATGCTAAGGGTAACGATTGCTTAGTGTTCATGTCATTACTTTGTGTCTTGACATGACATGAGGTATTCGAACGGTTCCAATTTCCCATAAAAATTGGTGGCGACTCCAAACAAAATGCAAACGCTTGTTTTCGAGCCCCTTCACCAAGCGCCCCCGTGGGCGGCCCGCTGTCCACAGATTCACTTCCAAAGTTTCTCCGAAAACCCTAATTTCCTCCACGTGATTAGTATAAATAGAGACCTTCGGTCTCACATATTTCTCACGCGAGTGTCCGCCCTTCTCTTCTCCCTTTGCATTCTAGACCACGTTCTTACTTTTTGGCGTCTACGTGCTTGAACTTTTGACCATGTAAGCTCGGATCCTTCTGAGTACCAGCCTCGTTTTGCACGACCGACCAATTTGACCAACTCCACCATAATCAACTTTAATCAATCTGTTTATTTCCTCTTACGAGGGCACTTTCGTCTACATTCGAGTCGAGCATCACTAAACGTTAACTTAGTTCATCTTGTTTCGTCAAACATGTAAGTCTGAGGGTGTATAATCCCTATTTTATTACTGTTCTTTTATTTATTGTAATCATAATGTAAGATTTATGTCGAAAATATTCTTAAAACCGATTTGTAAAACCTTGTTTAAAATCCTTTTTTACGAATTATCAGAAGACAACCGTCTAGAAAGGACGCAGCAACTGCTGCGCCTCTTCGTGAGGCTGCCGCAGTTCCTGCTTCCTTTCTTCTTCCTTCGTCTTTTGTCAATTCGTTTCTTTTATCTCGTTCGTTCTTTGATTCTTTAGCATAACAATTTAACATAATAATTTAACATATTATTCATCATCATTAGTATTTAATTCGTCATTAAATCCCGACTTAAATCCCTTATAACTAATATTTGCGGGTTTTCGTCATTAAAGTCAATCCGGGTTTTAGAGATTCGATTCATTCATATTGAGTCTCTGGAATTCGATCTTCGATATATTCCCACCTGTTTAGTCTAATTAATTTGATTAGTTTGTTAATTTGTAAATAACCTTTTAATCTCACAATAATTCGTTCTAATTAGTTTCATTCATGTTTATTGCTTTTATGACCCTTAATCATATGTAAATAATCTATTAATCACTTTCATCCGAGTCAATTATTCATAATCGATCATTAAATCACCAACGAATATTAACAATTTGCAATTCCGGCTTCACAGCCAGAACTGAGCCAAGGAACAGACGCATCGACTGTTGCGTCTCTTCCAAGGAACGCAGCTCTGCTGCTGATAAGTGCATATTTTATACATTTTAACCCCTTATATTAGTTTGATTTTACATATCATTTAGCACTTATCAAAGTGTTTTTAAGCTAATTTTGTGTTTTTAGTGCAATTGTGTGTTCAAGTGTATTTTGTAGGAAAATGAGCTAAAGTACTATAAAATGTGTCAACACTAGAAGTAAGGCTAAGTATGAGAGCAAGATTGGACTAAGTGTTGGAAGTGCATGGATTTTGCAAGAAGAAAGTGTTGGATCAAAATGAAAATGCAAGCAAAGTCAATATGCAAGTCAAGCCCAAATTCAAGTCCAAATTATGGTGGAAAATATTGGATGCTAAGAAGAGCTTAGGATGCCAAAATACTTAAGATTTCCTCCTTAATGCTTTTAACCACACTCATAAACAAGACATTAAAGCACCAACTTTGGATACCTTGAGCATTAAACCAAGAATTGAAGAGAAAATTAAGAGTGTGCTTAGGATGCCATTTTGGATTCCTCTACAAACTTTGCTATCTTATTTCCTATATAAGGAGTGCTAATCACACACCTTTATACTACACACCATCTTTTCTACACACTTTTACATAGAAATTCTCTCTAAATTTAGTAGTTAGTTTAGGTTAGCTCTTAGTTTAGATTTAATTTATGTTATTTACATTTCCTATTTACATTACAAGTTATAAAACAATTTACATTTACAAGTTATTTATATTACAAGTATTGTTCTTTATTTCCATTTCCATTTCCAATAAGGTAATTTCTTATTCATATTTTCATTATGTTTTCCATTTTATTTATCATTAGTTTAATTTATATTTTCACCATGTTAGAGTAGTTGCATTTGTCTAAGGAGTAAGGGGAGCCATGCATGTTTAAGTAATATGTAAATGTCAAAATAAGGATAAGTTAATATTGTCTAATTGTTTCTATCACATGTTTGCACCTTAATGTTTAATCTTCGTTTAAAGGCCTTATTCATTGATTAAGTTTGTTCATTCGTTCTAAAAGTCGAGAGGCATGGAATTTAATTAGACTAAGCATGTGTAGTAGGACGACTTAGTCATGGACGAGAGTTTCTCTAGGACCCGGTCTATGGTTGACACTAATATCGTAAGATGGGTGTCTTTAAGCCTAAAACATTTATCGCAAAATAAACTTCTTAACTTGACATAAACATTTACGTAATTAGCATGTGTGACCCGACCTCCCTAGACAATTTCTTTTTATTGTTGTTTTCATTTTATTTGCATAATCAACCAATCAATCAATCAACCGCATCGACTCAAGATAAACTTCGTTCCATAACAATTAATTAATAACTCCCGTCTCTCTGTGGTTCGACCCCTACGTACTACATTCATTTGTTTTGCTAGGGTATAAATATTATTTTTGCATAGGTGTGCAATAGCCTATCAGTTGCGCCTGTTCCTGGTTGATTTCTGTCTCTGAACTCCCGTATCTGCTTTGACCTAGTTCATTAATTACGTATTAATTAACTATTAATCGTATTATCACCCTAATTCCTGTTAATTTATTCATTTATTCTTTCTCAAACCATCCGTTTTAAATGTATTTTCGACATAAATCATTAAATCCGATGTAATTATGGTAATTTTCTTTATTGTATTTTTATTGTATTTCTTGTATCGTATTGCTTGTATGTCTTCACATGTAATCAACTTAAATTCCTACTTTGACATTAATTTCATGTTAAATTACGTGTCTACCGACTTAGTCTAATTCTCACATGCTAGGATCAAAACGTTGGATGTTGAATTACATGCATATAAATCGACAATATATCGAGTATGGACAATTTTCCCTAATCATTAGTAGAGGCCGCCATCGAGGCGGACGGGATTAGGTGTTCGATCAAAAGAGCTTCCTAATACGTACCCTCACCCCTTACTCCAGATCTCTGTGAACATCCGTGTTCATTGGCATCCACGAGAGTCATTCTAGACATAGAATGTTAAGGGTAACGAGTGCTTAGTGTTCATGTCACTACTTTGTGTCTTGACATGCCACGAGGTATTCGAACGGTTTCCAATTTTCCACAATAAATTGATGGCGACTCCACAAATGCAAACGCTTGTTTCCCAAGCGCCCCAGTGGGCCCGCGTCCACAAATGGATATTGGATTATTGCTTATGATTTGTGAGATCGGACAAGATTCATCTCTTTCAAAACTTTGTTATCAGATCTATGGATCCCCTCGCATTTGGCTGTATGCAAACACAACGGTATTTTACTGGGTGGTGTGCAAAAGCTCTTTTATCTAATAACGATTTAGTTTTAGGAAGAATTTGTCTTGCTTGTGTTTTATAAATTTGTATTAAGTTAATTTTAATTTTTGTTACAATTCTTGTATGACATATTAATTTTTTTTTTTTGATAAAGAAAGGAAATTAGGTCAATCGAAATCGGCCTATAATATCCTCGCGGATGAGAGCGGTAATCGAAAGCCACAAACTTTCAATTTACCCAAAGAACATAAAAAATAGGGAAACAAAAGGAGCAAGGTAAAAATCTCAACTTCTCAAGAATCTTGATGCCAACTAGGGATGTCAATGGATTGGGTTCGGGTCGGGTGAAGCTTCACCCGCATCCATCCATCACATTAAAAACCTTCTCCAACCTATCCATCATCCGTGAAATTTATTATCCATCACCCGTCCATCCATCATCTGCGGATGAAACGGGTGGATCGAGTGATAAATGGGTGATGATTTAATTATGTTTATAAGACTAAAAAGTATTAAATTTATTTCAACCAAAAATATGTAAGCTAAATTAGTATTAGACTAAGTGTTTTAAAAATCTCGTAACTTAATGTTTGCTTGAACCTAAAAAAGTAAGTAGATTAGTATTGGGTAGCTTAAGTTTTATATAAATATGTATTTTTTTTTTCAAAAAAGGAAAAATACCGGGCGGCGGATGGATGAAGGGTTGGATTTAGCTTCATCCATCATCCACTTATTTCGAGTTTTCATTCGTCTATTTAAATCGGGTGGATGTATATTTAGCGGGTGCAGGTGAGATTGACATCTCTAATGCCAACAGTTGAAACCCAAAAAAGAAGAAAAAAAAAGCAAAGGATATGCAAGAAAGAGAGGCCGAAATAAACCAAAATCTCATTTACAACATACTGCACAATAGTACAACCTTATCATCACTTATTAACAAAGGTAGATTCAAAGAAACAATCTCCATACCAAACTGAACATACTGCCAACTCAATTTCTAATTGAGTTTTGCTAAAACAAAATCATGAGATTAAATCTCATAAATTTCTTTTTAAATTCCTGTTTATTTTAACCTCGAACTAAATATGTATGACTTAAAATAACTCTCCGGTGCTAAAAATGGAGAGTATGATTAACCAAATCTTAAAGAAGGTAAAAAATTAAAACAGGAAAATTAACTCAAGTAAGATTTTCAAAGATACTGAAAACTTTCCATTAGAAGACTTTAATAAGAGACTAAGAATCTACTTGAAGAAAGAAGAAGATAACTATGGGGGATGGTGACTGGAGAAACGAAAACGAGCTAAAGGAAGGAGATAGAAAAAAGAGGGTTTCAGATCTCCTTTTTTTTTTTTGAGATTTTAAGAGAGAAAATCTCTCTCATCTTCCTCTCAGGCCCATTTCATTATTATTAATGAAATTGATATTTTACTCAAAAAAACAAAATATACTTATACCATACTAACATTATATATACACCCTACCTTATCCTCTCACCCTTATCCACTCACAAAATCTCATAAAATCCACCATACTAACATGAGATCCCGTCCCTCCGCCCCGACTTCGTAAGGTAAGATCTTCTCACTAGCTTATATATTACTTTATTTGACCCGCCTTGACCTCGACTCACATTTGACCCGTCTCACTAGTACAAAAAACCCCTATTGCGTCACTTAAATTACGTCGTTTCTACAAACATGACGCAAAATTACATGGTTTTTGGCAGGAGTCCATTTCCGCCCTATAGCCAAGCTTTTTGCGTCGGTTCATAGTCTGAACTGACGTATATAAAACGTCGGTTATTCAGGGAACTGACGTATTTAATTAAATACATCAGTTTTTTGGTATAATCGACCTATTTGATATTTTGATTTTGCATCAGTTTCTCTTAAAACCGACACAAATGATATAAATTAAAGAAAAAAAACAACAAAGATAAACTCACACTCGAAACTTTCCTATTACGTATCGTCAAAACCTTTATTCTTCCAACCCAACAACAAACCCTTATTCTTCCATCCCAACACTAAACTCGATCATCGCACCACCACCACCAATCACCACCGTGCTCCTATCACACCCCACCACCAACACCATCGTATCCCTGCGTTATAGGCCGATTACCGCCACCACCATCACCTGTCGCTGCTCTGGCCTGATCGTGTTTCTGCCGTCAGTATCGTCGTTCTGCCTTCCTCGTTTCTCTTCAACACCACCACCGTGCACCTGTCGTCGCTGCTCTTAAACACCACCATCGTATTTCGTGTTCGCCTGGCCTGTATTGATTAGGGTATGCTTGCTGTTGTCCTTCTTACGACTATTTATTTTGTTTAGCTATTATTGATTATTGTCTTACGACTGGCATGAATTGAGGTATCGATTGTCCGTCTTACGACTTTTATTTTTCTCGTCTCTAACTCCATGCTTATTAAATTGGGATTGGATCCTTAATTTAAATTGGAATTGAGACCGATCATTTGAGTACAAAATTCGTTAACTGCATGCTTATTTAAACTGTTGTCCGTCACATGCTGATATTTATTTGAATTGTGTGTCCTTGGCTTGTGTTCTTTTGTTCATTTTTGTGCGTGTTTCGTTCCGTTTATGTGCTAATAATGTATATAATGGTTGGTGGCTTACAGAGGCGTTTTCAATGGGGGTTCATCGGGGTTCAATTGAAACCCCATTGAAAACTGATAAAAATAAAATGGTATACAGAATTACCATAGTTCTAGCAGTGGTGTAGTGGTTAGCATACTAGCTACCATAACTAAGGTCCTGGGTTCGAATATGAGTGTAGCCTTTTTTTTTCCTCCAATTTTCCTTGGCATTCTTTGCTGAACACTCATTTCCCTTCAATCAAATATTCTTTTATTGTGTTTGTTAGTTTCTTCCAGCCATTTAGAGTGATTTTTTCCAGAAAAAATCTAAAGTAAAATGTTGAATACCTTAATAAATATATTTATATAGTAGTAATAATGGAGTAATGATGAAATATTTTAAGAAAAGAAAATAACATTTTTTTGTATATAATCAATAGTAAAATAGCGATTTTAGTGTACAATTTTTATTGTATAAAATCAAACCTCCATCATCCGACTCCTAGAAACGCCACTGGTGGCTTATATGTGAGCATTGGGTAGTTTTACTTGCTGCAATTAAATCATTCAAATCATGGAAAGGGAAAAAAATTTGGAACTTTATGCCGAAATTAAAATGTAATATGTGATCTTTATCTTGTCATCTGTATTTTGAGCTTTTCCGCTGTTTCCAGAATTTGAAATATTGACGTACTGTATGTATAGGTTATTAGAACAATAATCAGAAATAGTTTATCCCTCTTTAGCTTATCTAACTATTATTCTATCAACTGTAAAAATACTTCCCACTTCTGCCATCAAGTAGCAACATCGCCTTCACATCTATATATATATATTTAAATATAGATACAAGGTGAAGCCACTCGTTCATCCCTCCTTAGCCATTATTCTATTTTTAGTGGTGTATTAAAAATATTCTTAATACAAGCCATTATTCTATTTTTAACATTATATTTGAAACTATATTCCTTATAACAACTTCTTACCATTATTCTAATACAACCCATTTACTCTATTTTTAGCGGTGTATTATACTGAGTATGGATTGGAATTGGATGTATGGGAAACGAGATTTCTATTTTCTACAACGGCTTGATGAATTTATCAGCCATGCTGTTGCACATCTAAAGCTACATGGGGATGAGGACCATCTCATTTGTCCCTGTAGTTTATGTAAGAACCGGGAAAAGGTAAACTCTCCAATTGAAATGCGGAATCATTTGATAATGAAGGAGTTTAAACCTGATTATCATGTGTGGATATGGCATGGAGAGAAAGACAATGATGTGCCAGGAATCTCGAACCCGGTAAATCAGAGGGGAAAAGATCGATAATGTGGATGAATTTGAGATGCATGGTATAGATTTTAATAACACTCCGATTAATGTGGATAAAGATAACGATGACAAGAACTTAGAGGATGAGAATATTGATAGAATGATGGATGGTCTAGAACAAGATTTTATACAATGTCCGGAAATTTTCCAGGGTTGGTTGCTGATTCTAAGAAACCGTTATATCCGGGTTGCTCTAAATTTTCCCGTTTATCAGCAGTCTTGAAATTGTATACCTTGAAAGCGGCAAATGGGCGGAGTGATAAGAGTTTCACTGCTTTAGTGGAACTTTTATCAGAAATGTTGCCAGAAGGTAATGAGCTTCCACCTAATACCTATCGATGTAAGAAAGTGTTGTGTCCATTGGCTACGAGTTACCAGAAAATCCATGCCTGACCAAATGACTGTATTTTGTTTTGGAAATATTGTAGTGACTTAGTTGCGTGTCCACGATGTAAAGTAGTGAGGTATAAGAACAAAGTAAATGATGGAGATAAGAAGAAAGGGACCCCTGTCAAAACCTTATGGTATTTGCCAATTATTCCAAGGCTTATGCGGTTTTTTGCAAATCCAAAAGATGCAGAAAATATGGTGTGGCATCACGAAGAGAGAAATAAAGATGGTAAACTACGACATGTGGCCGATGCACCCCAATGGAGAACAATCGATAGAACATTTCCTGATTTTGGTGAAGAGCTTAGGAATTTAAGACTAGGGCTTTGTACGGATGAAATTAATCCTTTCGGGACTATGAGTACCAAACATAGCACCTGGCCAGTAATGCTAATAATTTACAATCTACCTCCTTGGCTTACAACAAAGAGTAAATACATTTTACTTACGCTCCTAATATCGGGTCCTAAACAACCGGGTAATGACATAGACGTGTATTTGGCGCCACTTATAGAAGACTTGAAATTGTTATGGAATTTTGGTGTGCGCGTGTTTGATGCAGCTACTGGCTCACACTTTCAAATGCGTGCTATGTTATATTGTACCATTAATGATTTCCCGGCTTATGGAAACCTTTCTAGCTATAGGCTGAAAACTGACAAGGGGTGCCCGATATGTTGTGATGACACTGAATTTGAATGGTTGGAGAATTGCGGGAAATATGTATACACTGGTGGTCGTCGATTTTTTCCATAAAAACATCAATATCGTAAGAAGAAGAAGGCTTTTTATGGAAAAACTGAGTACCGACCGCCTCCATTTTTTTGAGTGGAAAAGAGTATCACAAATGAGTTATGAACATCAACAGAGAATTTGGGAAACCGTACAGACCTCCACCGGATGGGGTGTACCACACAAAGAGGTCCATCTTTTGGGACCTACCATATTGGGAGCACTTATCGGTTAGGCATTGTATTGATGTCATGCACGTAGAGAAGAATGTGTTTGATAGAATCATTGGTACTTTGTTGAACATGCCTAATAAGACCAAGGATGGGGTCAAAGCTAGATATGACATGGTTGCTAGGGGGCGTGTATAGGTAAAACCAGTTGAAAAGGGGAAACGTACCTACTCACCCCCGACTTGCACAACTCTATCGAGGAACGAAAAGATGGCATTGTGTGAGTCTTTAAAGGGTATGAAGGTGCCGCATGGGTATTCCTCCAACATAAGCCGTCTTGTGTCACTAAAAGATTTGAAGTTAGTGGGATTAAAGTCTCATGATTGTCATATTCTGTTGACACAGCTCCTCCCTGTGGCTATTCGGTCTGTTTTACACAAACATGTTCGACAAGTGATCATTAAGATTTGCAGATTCTTTGCTGCAATTAATGCCAAGGACATTGATCCGGAGTCTTTAGACGACTTACAAGCCGATATTATAGTGACACTTTTCGAACTTGAAATGTACTTTCCCATCGGTTTTTTTGACATTATGGTTCACTTAATAATTCATCTAGTTAGAGAGATTAAACTTTGTGGCCCGGTGTTCCTGAGAAACATGTGGGCTATGGAGCAAGAGATAGGGACGTATAAGAGGCGCGTGAAGAATCGGTATCGGCCTGAGGCTAGCATCGTCGAAGCAACTGTTGCCTGTGAGACACTTGGATTCATCCAAGATTACTTGACCAGTGTGTAATCTATTGGACTCCCTATATCTCGGCATGAGGGACGACTTGAAGGGAAAGGTACTTTGGGAATAAAAATTCATTACAGTTGACCGTGTATGTTTTGATAAGGCACATATGTATGTTTTGCAACATATGACTGAAGTTCATCCATATTTAAGTGATCATCTTGCCTTGCTAAAAAGACAAAATCCACATAAACGGGAAGGTTGGTTGCCAAGTGAACACAATCGGACATTTGTACACTTGTTTAAAGAAAAGGTGATGACAGAGTTGTCAAACATAACACATGAGCCAAGTGAGAACTTAAGATGGTTAGCATATGGTCCCAAGCTGACCATCATATCTTATGAAGGGTATGATGTCAACGGGTTCTGCTTTTATACAACTCATCAAGAAAAGAAAAGTACGATGCAAAATAGTGGCGTTACAGTTGTGGCATCATCTGTTGAATATGTCGGAAAGGGTAAACAACCGGTAGATATAACAAAGCCTTATTATGGGGTAATTGAAGACATATGGGAGCTTGATTATCATGAGTTTTCAGTACCCTTATTTCGATGTAGGTGGGCCAATTGTGATAAGGGAGTTACTGTGGATGATATGGGATTCACTTTAGTAGATTTCAATTTTCTAGGTCACAAAGACGACCTCTATATTCTAGTATCTCAAGCAAAGAAAATTTTCTATATTGAGAATCCTTTAGACAAAAAACGGTATGTTGTTCGTAATGGTAAGAGACGCATTCTTGGTGTAGATGGTGTTGTTGATGAAGAAGAGTATGATGAAGTTGATGAACTTTCTCCCTTTTTGACCACTTGCGAAAATGTGCAAGTGGTACGTGACGAAGCCTATGTGCGAGAGGACCATGATGAGGTATTGTGGTTTGATACCCCAAATAAAAATTTACATCCTTTGCTGATTTTCGAACTACTTTGTTGACGGTGGAATCATTGGCAATGCTGATAGGCAATATATTGTAGTTTCTTTTTTTTTTTTAAATAAAATGTCATCATTTGTATTAATGAATCGAGTGTAATGAAAAGACTCTTGTGAGCTGTGATAGTGCATTTTTGTTACCATGCCTGTGCTTTGATAGTGCATTTTGATAATTTCTCACCATACCCTTGCTTTGATAGTACATTTTGACATTAGGTAAGTAGAAAAGGCTACGGTCGTAAAAAAATAATCGTAGCCTATTATAAAAGGCTACGGTTATTGAAAAACAACCGTAGCCAAATATATAGATAAAAATAAAAGGCTACGGTTCAGCTTTATAACCGTAGCCAAAAGTATTCTAAAGGCAACGTCTTTAAAGAACCGTAGCCATTTATAATAACAAAAGCCCAGTATCATATACTCCGTAATCCGTATGATATAAGAGAGATGAAAAACCTTATCTAAAATCTATTTTACTGTCAAAACAAAACATTATCACCCTCAACAACGAAAAACCCTATTTAACAAATCGCAATCCGCATCTCATCCTAAACCCCTACCGCCCCGCTTCTTTACTGCCGGCCTTCGCTCTCATCGCTCACTCCTCACCCGACTCTCCCTCACTGGTTGTCGCTGTCTATCCCTCTCCTTCCCTTCCGCCTATCACAGTTCGAATTTACTAGGGTTTTAACAATATGGAACTGGCCAGCCTGATAGTGGTGTTCCTTTGGCGCTGCTAGGTACCACAATTTCTTTTTCTTCCTTTTTCCTGTTTTTGCGATTTCTTATGATTTAATCAGTGAAATTCGAGCAGCAAAGGAAATTGGAATTGATATTTATGAGCCCATTGTTGAGAATTGTTATGGTTTCTGAGCTGCAAAGTTCCTCTTCTTCTAATTTCTAATCAATTTGTTAGTTTTGTTTGATTTTAAGAGGTTTTTGTTTGAATTAGGAGCTTTTTGTTTGAATTTGAGCGAGTGTAATTAAGACGGGATTTAAATAGCTTATGAGGAGTTTTAATTAATTAAATTTTGTATTTAATTAGATTAGATTAGTTAGTAATTTATTTTATTTAATTATTATATTAAGGTGATGATTTTTATGAAAGATTATTTTATTCGGATTGCTTATGGAGATTTGCTAAAAAGTAAGTTAATCCTACTCACTTTAATATATTTGAATGGTCATGTGAGTCGTATTTTAATGGTCATTGCATTATAACATGACATTGGTTAATTGCATTGAATGAGTCAGTAACTAGCATGTTATACGGTATCTTGCATTTATTGTATTGTCTTGTATGTCGGAGGACATGGTGGATTATTTGTTGTTATGGAGACGTAAGTCGGTTGTGAGACTGTCTTACGCTTGAGTCGCCTCTTGGAACTTCATATTCCAAAGGGGATGTACACATTAATGGCTTGAGTTACAGAGGGACTCGTGTGGTTGAGACACAACATTTGGCAGGGGATCCGGTTGGCTTCCGGGCCCGGTACGTCTGGGCGTGTCCCGGTACCCGTTTGTGGTTGTTGGTATGTCTGGGCGTGTCCCGGTACCAGTGTGGTTGTTGGTATGTCTGGGCGTGTCCCGCTACCGTGATGGTGGTTATTTGATAGCATGTCATTCATATCATAGTCATGTTGCATATTCACACACTCGTGTCGTGTCATACTTTATTTATTGAACTGACGTTTGTGTGTCTGTGTAATTGTCACCTATTTTTGTAATACTCCGTATTTATGAGTCTTGGGGTACTCTATCGAGTAGGCCTTACTCTGTCGAGTAAGGGAGTTTTGCGAAATAAAATAGTTTCTGACCTGTTGGGTACTCGATCGAGTAACTAGGGTACTCGATCGAGTAAGGGGCACTCGATCGAGTACCTTAGCTACTCGATCGAGTAGCCGGATTCGGGGCTGTTTTGTCGGGTTTTGTTAATAATGCGATTAAAGTATAAAACACTTCCGTCATTGTTTCCAAATCACTTTTCCAAAACCTAAATTTCTGTTTAAGAGAGAAAGCAAACAAGTTCATCTTCTTAATCGCATTCTTAGCAATTCCCGGAGTTCAGACGGTCAGTTCTTGTCGTTGTTTATACCGTTGAGTTCCTTGCGTCGAGGGTAAGATCTATGTACCCTTTTTATTGCCTTTCCTTTGATTTGGTTAAACCCTAATTTTGGGATTGGGGGTTTTTATGATTTGTTATGGTTAGATTGTGATTATGTGATTATGTGATAGGAGAAGGATTTGTAAAGGAGAGGTTTTGAGACAATTTGCTAGATCGTCGATGATTGTGTTGCTTTCGGGTAGGATTTCTACTCGTATTAGTCCCATAATGGGATATTGGTGATGTCTTTGTATTTGGTTGTTTGATATGATGATTATCTTGTGTTTGTGGTTGTGATTGTTGTTGATGGTTCTCGAGATGCGTTCTCGGCTGAGTGGGGTCACTTGCGGGAGTGACTTCACGCCCTAGTTTCGCCCTTCGTGGAACCCGCCACGGAAGGGGATGTGCACATTAATGGACAGGGTTATCGCTCGGTATGATGAGCGGGGCTTAGGTGGGAACGGCTGCGGTCCCCCATGGCGGGTGGTGGTCCGGTGGACGATTAGTGATTGAGATGATTGGAGTTGGGTTGGTTGTGTATGTGTGTGAGTTAAGTCATCCGCTTATCTTATTGTGACATGTATGTTAATTGTGTGATTAGTCTTCGACCCGTTTAAATGTTTTAAAATCGTGGTGATCCATTCGGGGTGGTGAGCGTTGTTGCTAAGCGGTATATCTTGGATACGCGTGGGATCTAGTGGGAATGGAGTCATCACATATCGAGTCTTTAGT
The DNA here is from genome assembly GCF_048544455.1 of Silene latifolia. Taxonomy (NCBI): domain Eukaryota; kingdom Viridiplantae; phylum Streptophyta; class Magnoliopsida; order Caryophyllales; family Caryophyllaceae; genus Silene; species Silene latifolia. Next base: position 29,021,195 of record NC_133528.1, read on the forward strand.
CTTCCATTTGTGTTTGTTAGGACAGTTCCTTTCAGTTGGTTTATAGTTTGAGAACAGTTGTATTTTGCTTACAGTTGGTTTTGTAATGTAATCGCTTAAACTTATTTAATAAAGTATGTTTCTTCATTGTCTTATGATTATCATGCCTCGGGTAACCGAGATGGTGGCATCCTTATACCTGAGTGGTCCTGGTAAGGCACTTGGAGTATGGGGGTGTTACAATTTTCGCAGTGGCCTGTTTCGATTCATATGATATTTCCGGTCATATGGGGAGCAGGTTAAGTACAGTTTTACTTGTTAACGTGATCAGGATTTGGGCCGCGTCTTGGACTTGGAGTCGAGTAGTGTAGCATGGATGACATAGTCATAAACGAGTTGTATTTGATTTATTCATTTGTTTACATTTATGTAATCACTAAACATGTTATTTATTTAATAAAGTTTCTTAATTTTAATTCTGATTTCACTGCCTTGGGAAACCGAGACGGTAACATTTCCTAATTACCTTGGTCGGGTAAGAAGGGGGTGTTACATTTAAGTTAGTTGTATGTCTAATTAAAATGCGTATTAGCCTTATACAGAAAACCGGTAAAAACAATATATCACGCATCTAAAAAGACGATTTATAAATTATAAACTAACAATTTGGAGTTATATTATTAAGAAGGTAAAGAATTTGTGAGATAATCTTGGTAGAAATTGATAAAGATTGTGTAAATCATTTGAGTATATATGTATGTATATATTTTTTTAGGGTATATACCTGTCAATAAGTGTAACTAACCAATTAATTAACAGTGGATCCACTTTCTTTAATTAGTCATATTAGCCAGAATAGAAAATATTTTATCTAATTAACAGTGGGTCACGCTCTTTCATTATTATCACTCATTATCAGAATAGTCTGAATAAAATAGATTTAAGCGCAATATGCTAGTTGAGCGGGAATAATTGAGCGGGAATTTGCTAGTCGTGTTAATCTTTTAGGGGGTGTTTGGTTGACTCTCTTGGAATGGATTAGAATGGATTTGCTCCATTCCAATGTTTGGTTGAAGTCTTTTGGAATTGAGTTAGATATCCAATGGATTCTAACTTCATTCCAACCCCCTAGAATCTCATACGCAACTTCCTCCTTTGGTATCAAACTCCATTCCTCCCTTCTACAATTTTAAGATGAACCAAACAAGTTTATGGGGGAATGAATTTAGAACTCCATACCATTATAGATTCATATTCCAATTCATGAAATTCCATGCTATTGAATCAAACACCCCCTTAGTATATAGGGGATTGATTGTGTTGCGGGAGAATAAAAAAACGTCACCATCTCTTATTTAACTCAAAAAGAACAAAAAAGTAGGTTTAAAGTAAACTTGAGCAAATTCTAAGAAGGTTGAAACACTCGGCAACTCAATAAATGGAACTTCCTTTTCATTTTGGAAATTATTCTCTCCTTAATATTTACTCCGTATCAAGTGTCCTAGATAAGTTAAATGTAAAATATGGTTATAATATCTTTTTAATTAATATATTTGTAATATTCTCTCACTAATACCTCACATCTCTATAGATACATATGAAGAAAATGTTTAATAATATAAGTCAAACAATTAGCCCAATTATGAAAGTTTTAGTATTTGAGAAAATATTCGGATACATTATAATCATAAATAACTTCTTAAATTAAGGCCTATGTAGCGAGAAAATTCCAAAATTTTCCTAATCTTTTAGTAAAGAGAGGATGATACTCTAATAATCCCTCCAAGGATTATTCTCAATTTCTCATGCATGGTTGTAAGTTATAACCACAACATAATTTTATTTCCTAATCTTTTAGTAAAGAGAGGATGATACTCTAATAATCCCTCCAAGGATTATTCTCAATTTCTCATGCATGGTTGTAAGTTGTAACCACAACATAATTTTATTTCATACGTTAATTATATTTTTAAATAGTTTTAATATCTAATTACCTATATTTATAGTATTTCATAAATATTTATACTATTTTTCAAATAATTCTCATATATTTTACTCCGTATCAAATGTACACGATTATAAATTACTTCTACCATCTTTTTTTCACTTCGATAATTAATTACAAAATGCAAAATTAGAAACAGAGAACATGGTCTAAACAATTTATCATATTCATACTATAAGATAAGGAAAATGTACTCATGAAAATGCACTAAATTTGTACAAATCACAAAATGGTGATCAATGTGATTAATTGCCTATTAAAGAAAAAAAACATTTTTAGAAATGAATCAATTCATATTGATAATAAAATAAATGCTCTACGTAGAGTTTTTACACTATAAATACACCATTTTTAAGTCCAAAGATCATCAAGCAAAACAATAACAAAAATATACAAATTAATTCAAATTCAAACAATTAACACACAATTACGTACAAAAATGAAGGCTCCTTCTTCAATCATCTTAGTTTTTTTTGTCCTTGTATTTTTCCTTGCATGTGTCTCAAGCATTGACGCAATCGTTGGTGGATGGAAACCCGTTAAGAGCGTCACCAATCCTCACCTAGTCGACATTGCTCGATTTGCGGTGCTCGAAAACAATAAGAAGACCGGAAAGTCATTGGAGTTGGTGAAGATCAACAAGGGTGAATATCAAGTGGTTAATGGATTTCAATATCGTCTTATCGTTGATGCGAAAGCCCAGGGCAAAACCAAATCTTATCAAGCAACTGTACTTGAATCAGGGAAAAAGTTGGAGTTGATAAGTTTTGTTGCTCTCCTACGTAATTAGTTTAATTTTGACGATGTTGGTAGTTTCGTTGTATTTTTATCTGTGTTTTGATGCAGAAAGTTTTGGGTTTGCTAAAATAATAATTTTATTCCGAAATTATTCACCTTCGTGTTTCATTTTTGATTTGTTTATAGTAGTAAAAGATTATTTCATTAACAATGTTAAGTCGTAATTCTATAAAAGACTAAAAAAACGATAAAAACAAAATAAAATCTTTTAAAAACACGACTTTTGAACATCTTCAAGAATAGTGATGTTAAACTGTTAATAACTTACGGGTTTTTCATACAACCTTTTAAGAGTAGATAAGACATTTGTATTACTATAAAAATTGCCAATTTTTGTTTGATTAGAGACATAAGCATGGTAAAGTTGGGCTTAGCTCATCATTTGAGTTGGGGTTTTTGCGGAAGTTGGGCCATATAATTCAACCCTTTCGAATGGCTTATCATGGCCCATATTAAACAATGTAGATTAGAGAGAATTCTTTAACTCTTTGTTCTGACATATATTCTATTCATTTATTTATTTATTTTATTTATTTTGAGGATTATTTTGATAAAATTTAAACAAATTATTGAGAGGAAGGGGGAATTACGTCACATTATATCTTTTTTAACTCAAAAAGACTAAAAAACGTTTAAAAGTAAATTCAAGCAAATTTTAAGAAGGTTGTAATAAGACTATTAGATGTATAATCACAACTAGTTTAAACCCCGTATAATAAATGCACGGTATATAAAGTTTTTATTTTTTTAATAAATTACCTATGTAATAGTGTCTCAATAATTGTTATTATTTCTCGTCATCATGTTTTGTTTTGAGGGAAAAAAAAGTTGATATGAAAATTGATTAAGAGAATTTAGGTTTGTGCTGAAAGTTAATCTAAAAAAAATATTTTATATAGCATAAAACTAATGATTTCAATTTATAAATTCTTTCAGTTTTTTTTTGGCGAAAACAAAATTAATGATTTACATGTTTTTGTTTGATACATAATTTTGGTCTAGTCCTTCTCAAATAAATCAATAAAATATTTAACAATTTATAGTTTTGTTTTATAAATATTTAACTGATGGATTATATTTTAAAGTTTGGTGAAAATAATATAATTTGTTGAGAAAATATATCTTAATGAAAAATTATAAATTAATGAAAAATTATATATATATATATATATATATATATATATATATATATATATATATATATATATATATATATATATATAATGGGTTGAAACGTTGTGGATGCGCCATGTGTCCTATACAGCCTTAATTACGGTCATTAATTACAGCTAATCATTAAATATAAACGTAATAAATATGACATAAATCTCAATAAAATATTAATTATAAATTAATAAATGCTACGGATTTATTAAATTACATTAAATAAGTATGGTTATTTGTTTCTAAATTTGTTAAAAAAAATTATATAATAAAAATTCTAAAACGTAAATCATTACATTTTATTGCGAAAATTGCTTTCAATTGAGTATAGTTTCCATCATATTAATTGAAATATTTTGATAGTATAAGTTATTTAGGTGAGTGTCTCACTATGTTTTACGTCCCTTAATCTTATATTATCTTATATCTAATATTTATATTATAGTTGAGTTAAGAAAGTGTGAATTTGACATGTGACATGTGAAAAAAAAATTATTAAAAAACAAATTACATGCAATTTATATGTTCATGCACAATTAAAATATAATTTTACATTACCAAGATATCTATACTCAAGCCATTTCCTGTCATTAATATAATAGGACTAAAAGGTTGAATGCAACCATTATTCAAAATACGAGTAATTAATTTGGCACTACATTGATCATATTTTAATTACCCTAATAATGCTCGTAGTTAGCAATTAATAATGTGCACCTTCTCAATCTCATTCAACATCCAATGTACTCCGTATCTATTTAGTGACTCCCTTCTAAATACTTACTACATTACTAAGATTTATTGTTTGAATGTAGCATTATGCACAAAAGTTCGTAATAAATTTGGTATTTCATCAAGCAGATAATGTTCATGGGTTAGTAATTACCAATGTGCATCTTTACGATGTCATTCAACATCCAATGTATCTTAATAAAGACACTCTTCACTGGCCATATAAATTTGTTGTTCTCTCATCATTTTTGCATTCTTACCCTTCTCTCCCCCCTTCATATGTTCAAAACAATTATAAAAAGAGCCAATAAAAAACCGAGCTTTTAGAAATTACAAAATTCTTTAGACTATACAAATATTTTCTAAACCATGAAAATTTAGATTACTGATCCCAGGCCATCATCACCTTAGATTAAGTTGATTATCGACCAGTGATCCGAACCTGCCCGGAGCGAGCCCATTTTTTTCGAAGTTCAAATTTGAACCTCGAAAAAAATGGATGAAAAAAGATTCGAACGAAAAAAAGATATATAATAATGATCAATGTAAAATGTAACTGGAACACGGAAAGAGAGGGATTTGAACCCTCGGTACGAATAAATCGTACAACGGATTAGCAATCCGACGCTTTCGTCCACTCAGCAAATATTATTAAAACATTTATAGCTCCCACATAAATAAGGAGTTGTGCAGAAGCTACAAACTGCGAATTGGCGAGAATATAAAATAAAGATATACAAACAAGAACCAACCCCAATGAAAAGGCAGAAAAAATTGTATTGTTAAATAATACTACTCCTAGACCCCCTAATATAAGACCTATTCCCAGAAAGACTAAAAGAAAATCATGTATTGGTCCAGGTAAATCCATTATATAAAAAATAAGAGATAAAAAATCAGAATGTTTCATGATCTTATTGAATTAAACAGGAATAAAGATTAGTGCCTTTACTAATTGTTAAATCCTAATGTGTACGACTTTTTATGAGTAAAATTTTTGGACCCATTGCATTTTTTCTGTTTTTTTTTTTTTTTGTAACTAATTAAAGTAGTTCAAAATAACAACTATTTAAAACTATTACAGTAATCATATTTTTAATACAAACTTTTATTTTCACCAATCAATAGAATAGCGACTCATTAGATTGTCTTAACCTTATCCCCGGTGTCGCTAAATGCATCGCAAAGACATTATAGCAACAATTGAATTGGAGTACACATCTTCAGTGCATTATACATTTATACTACATCGTGTTATATTTCAGACGATTAGCAAAGTAGTGGCGTATATTGTTATGTTCAAATCTTAGTTGTATCTAAGTAGAGAAAGGAGGAGATCAATGTTTTGGTTTGTCAAAGTAAAATTAGCAAAATTAATGTAACGTTGAAGGTAATCCGTACAGAGAAATAGTTTGGTATAGGAAGGGCTAATGTGGTGAGAAAAATAAAAATAGCTTATAGCTTTGTGATGAATTATAAATATTTTGGTATAGCAAAAGATACATGCGGTGAGTAATTTATCAATATAAACGTTGAAGGTAATACATAAAATTAGAATAGGTCATCACTTTTGGATCGTAGAACTATAAGATCCTACGATTTGAACTGGAAGTTGAGTGCAACCAAAAATAGTTATTCATGGATAGCTTTGTAGATGTAATAATCCAATAAAAAGGTACTCAAATAATTTAATTTACTATTTTATATTTGCTCTGTCTCAATTATTTGTTTATCTTCGTTTGATTAGAATATCCCTCACAAAAAATATTAAATAAACTAATGAATAGGATAGAGAAAGTATGTGTTTTAGAATAATATAACTCAAAAATAAAATGAAATATTTTAATATAAAATCATTCTAACAATGTAATTATATTAGTAATACAAAATATACACAAGCATAGTTCTATAAAATACAACACTTTACTAGCAAACATATGAGTAATTTAAACAGATGATATTTTTGTATAAGAAAAATTATTAGTTTATTAAATTCTAAGAATCTTACTAATTTTGTAATTAGTTAAATTAGCAAACAATAAAGAATTAGTTCATTTAAAAAACGTTAAATTAACAGGCGATAAATTGATAATATTAAACTTTTGCGGTATTGATAATATTACTTTCACTTTGATAAAGACAATAATAATAATTTTTATTTGATGATATATGTTACATATACAAACTTACCGTGCGAAGCACGGGATTCTACCTAGTAATATATATAAGTAGGTTCCTTATTTAGTGAATTGATTTAATTGTGATTTAACTTTTTTATTTAAGAATATGCTTTTTGGAGGAAAAATCGTGAGTTTACTTATTCTCTTGGTAGATATGGGGTAAACATGTGAGCAATGTGCCTATGTCATTCACTTTCACGAGAAATTTTTGCGTCCTTCCGGAGGACGTCCTCCCTGCACACAAAGGAGGAGCACCGAAATAAAAATTAAATATTAAAAAATCCTCCTTCTTTTGAGTGTAGGAAAAACGTCCTTTAGAAGAATGCAAGAATTTTTCCACATTCACTTTGATAACAACTTGCATTTAAGATTACCAATTTGATTTCAGCCATTTCATATCTACAATCAGTAGGTGGAATTTCACATCATCCACTTTTGGAATTTGGAGGAAATAAAGGGTCCAAAGGAAATGGAGAAGAAAATGAAATAATTCTTGCTTTCACGTTTGGTGTCTTTGTATAATCCATTTCTCCGCGCTGATGCATTGCTCCTTAGACTTTAGAGGTAAGTCCTATGAACATTTTTAGGTAGGTTTAAGTGCTCAACGTTAACTTTAAAGATAGGTTTTTTTGTCAAATACAAACTTTAATTTTTTTTTTTTCAAACACCAACTTTAATAAAAAAAAGTTTGTAAAACACAATCTTTAATAATTATTATTTTTTTTTTATAAAACACAACATTTTGGCCAGATTTTAACCACTTGCAATAGGGTGACTTTAAGTCGATATTTGAGGTAGCAAACGAGGTCGACTTGAGGTATTCTTAGACTCTTTGGAAAGGTGGGGGTACAAGTTTTACATGGGTTACCAATACGGTGGTGAAGAGTAAGGTGGTGTTTCGCAGAAATACAAGTTCCAAGCAAATTCACTGGAAAGCTTGTATTCCCACTTTTCCAACGAGTCTAAAAACACTTCAAACCGACCTCATTTACTATCTCAAACATCGACTGAAAGTCACCCCATTGCAAGTGTTCAAACTCTAGCCAAAATGTCGTATTTAACAAAAAATTTTTATTAAAGGTTGTGTTTTACAAACTTTTTTTATTAAAGGTGGTGTTTGGAAAAAAAAAAAAGTTTTTTAAATGTTGTGTTTGACAAAAAAACCCAAAAATTTACAATGATATTGGTAATAACCATTCAAACTACTCTCCAAGTGAACAATGATTTTACTAATTACTCCCTCCGTCCCGGTTATTTGTTGTCCTTTGGTTTTGGCATAAAGACCAAGAAAATAAGAGGGTAAATGACAAGTGGAATAAATTGAGTGTGAATGATCAAATTAATCATCAAATTCATTCTTAAAATAGAAAAGATTACAAATAATTGAGACACCCTAAAATAAAAAAGGATAACAAATGATCGGGACAAAGGGAGTACTATAGAGTATATACTAACAATGAAGTCTCAATCTATACATTCGAACTACTCTCGCAAACTTAGTCTCAAGTTATGAGATTTTTTTTTTTTCGGGAACGCACCTATAGCGCAAGTTTGCATATTTAGAGAATGCCCAAATTCTTGTTTGAGCAGAGTTATCCGTTTTATAGTTAAAACGGGTCAAGTATTACCTACTTGCATAAATAGGACGAGAATAAACATCTAGGGAATCATAAAAGCTCGTCTCATCTATCTAAATAGTCTTGTACTCGGCCATTTTAGTTATAAAACGAATACCCATGTCTTAAGTTAGACTAACTTGAGGGAATATTGTGATATTAAATGCATAATAGATGATAATAAAGTTATATGTCGGATTGTTACCTCATTACTAAATGTTGTTCGGTATTTATATTGTTTGGCTCACACAGACATTGGATTCATGGAGTCATGGAGCGGTGGAGGGAGTTACGTTTCGCATAATTCGAAACCTATACACAATTCAAGTGAATTTGCTTGGAACTTGTATTTCTGCGAAACAACACCTTACTCTTCATGAATAGCATGAGATATATGAGGCCCCTAGATCTTATGGCCGGACCGAATTAGCAAGTCCAAGTAGAATAATAGGTTTAAGTTCACAATCTGGGTTTTTTGACCCACGCCCTTGTTTCCTGGGTTGGTTTCCCTTGTCCAAGTATAAAAATCCCGTACAGAAGCAATCAAACAACCTTATCTGCACATGCACTAAATGGTACGAGATGTGTACTCCGCTTTCAAAGTTCCAATAGCCATGGCAACAACAGAAAAGGAGCAGAAAGACGATGCACCAAGTTTTATAGATGAACTACCAAAAGTGGGGCCACCCGAGAGGGAAGCAGATCTAGTGAGATGGAAAGGGTTCTGGGTTACTATCACCCTCCTTAATTACCAGTTTCATCCTCTTCCCTCTGATATTATCCTTGCTTCCTTCCCTAAAACCGGCACTACTTGGCTCAAGGCGCTTACTATCACCCTCCTTAATTACCACAATATAAAGCAAGATTTCAACTTACAAATATTTAATCCTTTACAACAACAAAAACAAGGCCTTAGTCCCAAAGTGGATGATCCTTTGCTAACAAAAAACCCACATCAAATTGTACCCTTTCTTGAGCTAGAGTGTTTTGGGGATGACTCCAAGTTTGACACAGACACTATGAAGTCCTCTCTGAGAGTATTCAACACTCATCTTTCATACTCGATGCTTCCTGACAATGTCAAGAAATCCGGATGCAAACTGGTTTACATTGCTCGCAATCCAATGGACACCTTCGTTTCTTGGTGGCACCTTTTCCACAATAAACCCAGTAGTGATATCACCATGAATCAGTCCTTTGATCAATTCTGTCGGGGTGTTGTTCGTGGTGGGCCCTACTTTGACCATGTCCTTGGATATTGGAGAGTTTCTGAAGAGAATAAAGGCGGTGTGCTTTTCCTCACTTATGAGGAGTTGAAGGTGGATTCTTGTAAGCATGTCAAGAGACTTGCTGATTTTCTAGGCTGCTCTCTTAACCCAGATGAGATTGAGCAGGTTGTAGGGAAGTGTACTAGTGTAGTTTTGAAAGGCTTAGTAACTTGGGTGTGAATAAAAAAGACAAGTCCAAACTTCATTGGACAGGGTTGGATTTCAGCACCCTTTTTCGGCGTGTAGTCGATGATTATCAGAATTATCTGACACATGACAAAGTGGAACAAGCTCCAGAAGGTGGTTAGAGAGAAGTGGTCGGGAACTGGTTTGACTACCTGGTTCTCTGCTCTATCCGACCATGTCTCAAAGGCGCCTTCCCATGGAGAGGTAAAGGGGTTCGAGGGACAAAGCTCGTGTTGAAAGCACAGATCGGCTTTTTCGTGATGAACCTTAATAAAATTTGCATCATCAGACTACAACATCACAATACAACTACACAAGCAGCAGTGCCACTGAAGCAAGTCTTTTGTTATATTCCATAGTATTCCCATGTCTCAGAGTAGTGAGTCTTTGCTTTACCTCTGCATGTTTCATGTTATTTTAAGCATTTTTCCTGCTAATTTGAAACCTCCAGGTTTTAATCAAGTCAATAATCTTTGTATGCATTTGGTAAACTAGTAATTATCAATAAAACAAATCATAGTTCCCTCTGGTAAGCAATCCGTCCGTAATTGAACAGTTCATGTTGGTTATTCCAACTCTCTTGGCTATAAGTTGACATGACATATATTGTTCAACAAATATGGTCGTTAGATACACCTGGACCACAAAGATGTGTTCTTACATGGTACTGTAATTTTTTTTCCGCCCTCTCCCGAAAATGGAAACACGTAGACAGCTGTTTTATTAAAAAAAAAAAAATGTAACTTGTAGATTAACAGAAGTACATGAATCACATGGCCCGATACGCCTCTATATATAGCACATGCAGTTTCTTTGGAAAAAGCTTACATTTACCAGAAATGAATAGATATGCCATAAACACTAAATGTGCCTGAGGATTCATCAGCACAACTAAACTAGGGAACATTTTATAAAGCAATTAGGCAGGATATTAAAGATTTATAATGATGCCTACAGTCGATGTGGAAATTAGTAATGGGACTCAAAATACCTGCGATGCAGCATTGCATTTAAAGCACGCCATATTTCCGGCTCTGCCATGGTCCAAGACAGCAAATTTCTGAAGAGAAAAAAAATGATCAGCAACAAAGCATCCCAAATAAAACTGTACATCATGCCATAAACAAGTACACCAATATTAATATAGTCCAAATAATTATTTCAGGTTTCCATCATAATTCACAGAATTCCATCCAGAGGCCATAATGCATAAGTTCTGAAGGTCCGTTGGTTGTCATAGAGAAACTCTCAACTTCTTATTTACTGAACCCATAGTTGTACTGCTTAACATTCAAATCGGAGATGAAATTTGAGTTTAACATGTCTTCCTGGGAAATATAGCTGACAAGAACCCGCCTCTCTTATATCAATACCTTCCCCCAGCTGACAAGCTATTGAGTGCTACTTCACGATTTTCTCATCATATTAGCATTGTCAGTGGATTTCGGAGAATAAATTTTAGATTCATTCAGTCTGATGTCACTGAATGAGCTAAGACATACATTCTATTAATCTATTCTAATACAGTCATACTTATACCACAAGCATACAAAAATGTTACACCTGTCATGTTAAATCCATCTTACTTCACATGAAATTCAGCCCAAATCAAAGTTCAACAGTGATTGGGAGTATTTGATTCCGGACTCAAATGTCTCATACTCTCATATCAGTGGGAACTGGGAAGTTAGTAGGTATTTTCTACATGAACCACCACTAATCTGCCATCTAAAAGTCAACAAAAAATATAGATGACAATTGAGTGTGAACTGTGAACCGGAACCAAAACTGACTTAACCCGAAGAGTAAAGTCCGATCCAAACTATCTTTTTTGTTTTAAATCTACACCTGAACAGCATTTTTAAGAAAATCCAAATTAAATCCAGTACCAATCATTTTAAGCTGGACCTGACCCGATCCAGAACTCAAAATTTTAGCCTTCTGTAAGACTTCTGAAATTTTATTCAAAGAATCTTGAAAAGAAAAATGGGTTTCATACAGCCTTTAGGATAATATTTCAGAACGAGTTCGGATTTATATTACATGAAATTAATCTTGGATCGGGTTTGGGCAGAAGAGTCTTGGTTATGGATTGGGGTTGTATTTGGATCGGTGATCCAATAAGAAATTGGATTGCGTTTGGATCATGCTAAATCCACACTGATCAATTGCCATACCTAAAGAAAAGAAAAGACCACCTGCATATTAGGTTTCTGCTAAGAAGCGCACACTCCCTCGTGTTGCAGATATCGTCAATGTCAATGGCATTACTTTTGGTAATGTTCCACTGACTAAATTCATCTTCAGGGACTTGCAATAAATATCGTCTTCTGCGCTACATTTAGGAGTACCAAAATTAGATTCATATAATGACATGTGCATCATGTTTCTAACTATATGAAAAGAAATAAGGCAATCTTCATTGTAATGTAAAAGTAGCAACTACAAAAGCTCAACGACCAACTAAAACGTGCAGGACAATGTAATCTCTATGAGATCAACCCAGTTACCCGTGTGTAAAAATTAGCCCACAAAACTTTTGACATGCACAAATTGGAAAGGGATTAAAATACTGAACCAAAAAGTTGGGACATACACAAGACATTGCAATAGCAGCCCGATGACGTACACAAGAAATTCCTAGATAGCAGCTGTATCAGTATGAATTCTCCAAGGCTCTTCCACTGAATCTCACCAGTAATCCCTGCAAGAGCAAGTTCCCCCCTTGAATCTATGAAACCTAGCTCTATCCCTAACGATGATTTCACGATCATAAATCTTTGACACAAGCTTAATTACTGCATGACAATCCACACAAATCCGGAGATTTTTTATAACTTGAATTGGAGTTCCCTCACTGGTTTTTAGCAGAGCAAAGGCAACGGCCAATTTTTCGCTATGATGTGATAACACGTTCTCTTTATCCTCCTCTCCTATGTCATGCAATACAAATCTGATCTCAGCCACATGCCCATGCTCTTTTATCCTGAATATGATTTCATCCAACTTAGCATATATCTCTTGGCAACAGGGGTGGTTCTGATCACCATTTATAAATCTGTGGAAAACCCCATTTACTTCAGTGTAGCTAAAACCAGGCACCTTTTTTACATCCGTAGTTTTCATCGCAGTTCTCACCCTTCCTACATCATTCCATCTCCCATAGGTAGCATAAACCTGCGATAAGAGCACAAAATCTCCACAGCTATGTGAACCCAACTCGACAAGTTTGCGTGATGCAATCTCAGCCAACTCAACATTTTCATACGTTTTGCAAGCACCGAGTAAAGTCTGCCAAATAACAACATCAGGCAAAACAGGCATTGAATTGATGATATTGTACGCCTCTGTGAGCTTCCCTGCTCTTCCTAACAAATCAACAACTGCACCATAATGCTTCACATTCCGTGCAATTCCTTTTACCTCCATCATACTAAACAATGCATACCCCTCGTCAACCATACCAGAATGGTTACACGCGCATAGTGCCCCTAGATAGGAAAGCTGATCAGGCCGTACCCCAATTCTTTCCATTTCATCAAGAAGTTGAATCGCTTCCACTCCATGCCCATGCATTCCAAACCCCATAATCATCGAATTCCATGAAATAATACTCTTTTCACACCTCATATTCCTGAATACACCATATGCTTTATCCACTAACCCACATTTGTTATACATATCAATGACAGCATTACACACCGAAATCCCCACATCCAAATCCTCCTCCTTAATATAACCCCAAATCTTGTCCCCTTCCTTTAAAGCCCCCAATTGAGAGCAAGCAGAAAGTGCTCCAAGCACGGTCACATCATTCGCCTTCAACCCCTCCCTACACATCCTATAAAATAACTCCAGCGCCTCACTCGGACAGCTCCCTTGAGCCAACCCACAAATAAGCGCATTCCAAGACGCAACATCTCTTCTCGGCATTTCATCAAACACTTTGTGAGCATCCTTAAACTCCCCTACTTTAGCATAACAGTCCAACAACGTTGTTTGCAGCAACACATCAGTCTTAAACCCACTTCGCACAACAAGGGAGTGAATCAAACGTGCCTCCAGCTTCCTCATTGCACGTGCGCAAGCTTTAAGGGCGAATGAGCATGTGAGTGCATCAGGTTTCTGCGGGGCTCGCAGCATGTAGACCAAGAGGGAGAGGGCAGTATCGGGATTTGCACTCTGTGCGTGCCCTCGAATGAGGACATTCCAGTCATTTCGTAAAGGGTACTTGATGCAATTGAAGAGTTGGGTGGCATAAGAGAGATCGCCGTAGGCGGAAATGGCGGTGACCTCGAGGAGTTTGAAGCGGGAGGAGAAAGAGTGTTGGAAGAGGCCAGTGGTTAGTAGATGAGATTGGATTTGTTTAATGTGAGCGAATGACTTGCATTTTCTGAGTAGCGTGTTGATGAAGGCAACAGTAGTTGATTGGGTAGTCATATAATCATACGGAAGTGTTTGTGCCGGAACTGTTAAATTCCATTGATGTTGGCAGGTTAATCTGATAGGTAAGGTTTTTGCATTTTGGTGCCACATGGTAGGCTATGTGGATCTGTCAGTATATTTCGGCCTCACTAGACACGGGTGCAGCCATGAACTTCATGGCTGGACTTTGTCTTTTATTATGACCGGAACTCTGGTTTGTACGTCGAAGGCAATAGGGTCCGGCTGTATTTTGCTTCTTCTGCGATGGACCACAAATTAATCTGTAATGAATTAAACACACAAAAGAACCCTAAATCAGAAGAGAACCTCAAATTAGTTGCTTGATTCAGACTATCTTATCACACAAAATTGATCTCAGGGTTACTAAAGAACTAAGTGTAACGATGATCTAGATTTCTAGTTAATCTATTCACACGATTGCACCAAAAAATTTGTAAGCTTTCTTTGTATTTATTTAAAGCAATTTTTTAGGTATTTGGAATTACCTTGCTTTAGAACAAGTCAACAAATCAAGGCATTAGCACCACATCCCCTCTCTATGAGATGTATCAACGCTCCAATCACCAAGCATAATCTACTCTTTTTTATCACTATTATTGAATAATCGATTTCTATTTCGCAGAAGCATATAATTATTTAAACTGGCTTATATAACCCTTTTATGACTCTAATACGCAGCGTACTCAACCCTTAATTCACACATCAATACTACTTCACAGCACGCACATAACATCACACCTGAACATTCCAGGTTACAAGAGTCCATTGCAGATCCACCCAGAAAGAAAAGCGGAAAACATAAAAAAAACAACCACCACGCATCAACTAACCCATTGAATAAGATACAATGACAACAAACATAAATAATTTAGAAATAAAGAGTTTTTCCGCACACTTTAATAACTAACACTCTTTTTTACCAACTATCAATATCAAAATCTTTCATAAACTTTCTATATCAATAGCTTTCACAAAATTTCATTAACCCTTTATTTTCTTGTTCTTGTTGACAAAGAGGTAATGGATAACTAAGCCAGACACTTATGTGCGCACCCCGGCCGTCGAAGGAAGTATAAGGACAAAGGCAGAGATTGAACACCAACTTTAAAACATCACGAAGGGTCACAACCTGGCCCATGTTGAGGAGAGGCCTTGAAACATGACCTATGTTACTCCGACTCGACTACAACTATCGTACACGAGGGTGTCGTAGTGTGAGATACAGTAAATTTCTGCAAAGTTTTCAATTTTTGATCTAAAATGAAGCGTCAACGTGTCGTGTCGGATATTTGAAGTGTCTGACAGTCTAACACACGACATGTGACCAAGGTGAAATGTCGAAGACACATTGAAACTGACTACGAGTCACAATCAACTTTTAGAGTGGCACTTAATCAACATTACTAAGGGGGTAGCTGGCGTACTAGCATGAGTGGCCTCAAATACTAAGAGAGTAAGAACTGAAGCCTGACCATTAAAAACTACGAACAGAAGTGCTACCAGGCTACCAGCTCATCAGAGTGGCCATAAAATATCTTAAAGACATCAGCTCTGAAACTTACGCTTTCTGATTTACTTTGTATAAATACATGGTTGTTTTTGAAGCGTATTTGATAATTAGTAGCCTGTTTGATTTACATAAATTTGTCATAAGCTTTTTTTAAATATAAATCATCTCCATAGACGGACTGTCATATGCGTTTATGCAAATAGATAAGTTAAATCTTGCCTTGTTCTTCAAAGTCCCACAATAGCTCAACATGTCAAAATGTATCCAATGAACTTGATTTTTACATAAAATATGATGCTTTGTAATTATATCGAACACTCCCACCCACCAGATTCGCTATAAATATGCCCTTGCCGATTCGTGATTCGCTCTTACAGAATGTGTATTATGTGTATTTTTATTAAGTGACAAGATAGAATTAAGCTCTTAACGATTCGCGGTTCGTAGGGTACCCAAGCAAATCCGGCAACCCTGCTCCTACCTATACCTTTGCTTATACGGAATTCGTGAATAAAAGACTTCATTCAGTCAAACTCACTATGAATAGACATTATAACTCCTGAAAATATAACATTATATCGATCTAATTTAACTAGCATTTATCGATTATTATCAACTAATTTTCACGTCTTCTTTTTCCTTCCGAACTAAATTAACCATTGAAGCTTTCATACTACTACGACATTCTCATCTCATGTACTCATTCTTGTCAACTAGGAATTAATATCACCAACTACTAAAAACTACAATATTCGAATTGACGATGAATCCTCCTCAATCATACGAGAAGTTACTAACATCTTACAACTATAATCATACCAAAATTATCTCAGTTTCGGATTCTCATAAAAAGTCTACTTCATACTTACGAACCCTAACTTGCAATTCAGTAGCTCATTCCTAGGCTAACCCTAGCTAAAATCATCAGTAGAATCAAACTACCAATTCATTCCAGTTCAAACCCTAACTAAAATCTCCCAATTCACTAATTCATCAGCTTCTACTCTAGTTTATATTCTAAAAAATTGAGAATTCAAAAAATTCATATTCGAGGTTCTGTAATCACCAGAATTATAGAATTAGAAGAAAACGGAATATTATGAATTAAAATTGAGAGGACTAAATCATGAAATCAAATTCGAAATTAACGAAATATTATGAATTAAAATTAGGGTACTGATACCTTCAAAGAAATGGAGGAAATGAACCCTGGACACTCGAGACGGTCAATGGAGACGGCGTTAGACTGGAAGTTGCGTCATAGGTGTTTGTATTATTAAATTCTCGTATAAAACAGTTTTATACGAAACGGAATATTAATTAAATAACTTTGCTTTCATATGGGGGCTGTGAACTATTTGTATTTGTATCAACCATCAATAAACTCGTCTTACATAATGTTTATGTAAGACGGTATATTACATGAGAATGACTTGAAGATTAGTGGTCCGTAATTAGTGAAGGCGGATTTGTCGGTCGGAACTCGGAAGTCTAAAAGAGTCGCACACGAGCTAGCTCAGCTTTGACTATTGAGTCGTTGTTGACCTTTTTGGTTATATGTTACCTAGATATGCTGCGGATGTTGCCGCAGTAGATTTAAAAGAAATAAAGTAATCGTGATACGAGATTTTATTAGAAAATTAAATAGTAAATCGGGGTTAAAAGAAATACTATGAATTAAGTAGTACTCTTATTAACATTCACCCAAAATTTAGATGCCGACAGGTTTAAGCCTATTCATTATTCACGTACATCCAAATCTTAAACAGCTCGATCATGGGGAGTCTTCGACTTACAATTACCTTGATTTACATAATGTCATCCATATTAGCATGTAATGCAATGCTCATGGGAAAAAAAAATCAATTATTGTATATCTTAAAAACTCCAACTGAATGATGATATATCATCATATACTGAATGTGATATGAGCGCCTATAGATTTAAGGATGCATTTGGAGTGAGTGCAGGGGCGGTTTTGTCCGGTGATGTTGTAAATATTAACCGACAGATTTCGCAGAAGTATGATTATAACATTACTACAAATCAGTGTAGTGGTAATTGCGATAACTACAAACAAATGGCTTGGAATGCGACAACCAGTATCGGTAGTACGTTTAAATGGTGTATGTTACAAACCGTGCATTATTTTTTTTGCCAATATTATCCTTATGTTAATGTCCCAGAAGAACGTCCATATCATGTCAAAAAAAATTAGATTTGTATTAATTTGTCAAATAAGAGAATTGAATGAATCTACTATGTTTGGTTTTGTCTTCGGAAATTACAAGGAATAATACTTTTTTTTTTTTTTTTTTTGACAGTTGTAAAGAAAAGGTTTTACAATCGCAGGGCTTCCTTAGCCAGCCCATGCGCTAAGCTATTAAGACGTCGCGGAATAAAATTAAGACATAAACAATGAAAGAAACTAAGTCGTTCACGAATATCCTCCAGAATTCCAGCAATTATGTGATCTTCCTTGTCAACTCCTTCAATCTGGTTGATAAGCTGCAAACAATCAGACGATAAATTAATGTGTAGAATCCTCTGCGCTTGTGCCCATACCAGAACCTCTCTAACCCCGAGTGCTTCTGCTTGTAAAGCCGACTCAGCGCTGATGCGCACCTGTCTTCTCTCTATATCCTTCCCCGTATGGTCAAAAACCACCCAGCCGACCGCTGCTTCGAAGTTTCGTACCCAGCTAGCATCCACTTTGACCCGTACCGCAGCACAACTGTTATGTTTTCCTATAAGATTGACGCGGTGACCATTGTGAATGGCCTCTCTGTCCTCATGGTTCGAGCCTTCATCAGAACTTCTCAGCATCAACTGGGGTGGCTTAGTCTGTGAAGAGTTACATAGCATTTGCACCTTCTCCCGAACTGAATTATAGAAGCACCCCATAATCGTATGTGGGTTCAAATCCAACTCTTGAAAGATGACATTGTTCCGTAACGTCCATAAACCCCACAGAAGGGCCACAAAAGTTATCGTTTTGCCTTCGCCCCCCTCACTATTGGACAAGTATCTAATCCAATCATAAATCCATTCCGAAATAGAAATTCCCCCTGCACTTTCCACTCTGATTTCTAATACCGAACCTGCCCAGAGCCTGCTAGCAAGACCACAATCACGAAAAAGATGTTCCGAGGTTTCTAAACTCTTTTGATCGCCTCCACACATACCGCAGAACGGCTCAACATCAATCTTACGTGAGGAATAATACTACATCTCTTCATAATTTTCACAACTAAGAGGTTTCAAAGCTAAACAATAACAGTAGTTAGTAAAAGAAGATTTGTCGGTTGGAACTTGAAAGTCTAATAGAGTTGGACACGGATCTACACTAGTTATTAAAATGAGATTTGTAGGTTGAAACTTGGAAGTCTAATAGAGTTGGACAAGAATTAGCTCAGCTTTGACTATCGACTCGTACTCGACCTTCTTGGTCATACATTACCTAGATATGTTAGAGGACTTTGCCGCTGTAGAATTAATGATAGGACTCAATCCGGATGTGGGGTTTATTAAAAATACGACTTACTGAGGTATGGTACACATATTTTACCATGCTCTGGATCTAACTTGCATATTACATTGAGCATTTCCAACCTCCAACCAAACGTTGTTTAAAGATTTTTATGTCGGTAATTTTTCCATTATAATGCTGTCATAGTAATCGAGATTCGAGAACAGAGAAATTATCGGTGATTTTAAACTACCGTCTATTGAGTAATCCTTCATAATAACAGCATTCAAGTTTGTCAGGTTAGCTCTCTTCCTAAGTTGACATGTATAGTTCAAGAAGGCGGGTTCTCTATCCAGTACATTCACATACACACCGAGCACAAGAACCCCAAAAGTCACAGTATACTCTTTCGCTAGGTAAGCTGATTACTCACTAATATTCTGCTACTAAATCTCATGAAAGTCAGCGAGTGCAGGGCGATGCCTCAGTTATATTCACCAGTCTCCTCCCTCCATTACTACGCCAAACACCACGAACAGAAGCGAGAATTGAGTCTTGACTAGGCCTCACTACCATCAGATCAGAGGGTAAATCCCTGATGTTCAGATTTTGAACCATCGATGCTGAACTTTCACCAAGACGGTTCTTTAGGAACTTGGAGATTTTCTTTACTTTCTTTCCACCTCCACTTGCAGTTGTAACTGGACCATAGTTTGAGATACCACCACCATTTGACGAGCCAACAGCGTCTTTACTAATAGAATATTTCACAAGGGTCTCTCGAATTTCAGTGACAGCTGAATTTTTGGCCATAACTTGACTCTGAGAATCTGAAGCAGGAATCTTAGGCATTTTAGTATTTGCAGAAGTATTGGCTACAACTTTACTCTGAGATTCAGCAGAATTCTTGGATTTCCCTTTGGCTGCCTGATCCACCCCATTTGACGAGGATGGTTCTTTAAAGGGTTTGGCAGTCACCTTCAGCTCCTTCATATGATTCACTATCCCATCTGCTGACGCATCGCTTTTACTGGTCTCAAAATCTTCACATTTTTCCTTTCCTTTCTTTGTACTCTTACGACCACTCTCTCTCGGCAAGCAAGTTTCCATAAACCCGCCAAACCTGGATTTGTATGTTTCCATGAGCTCCTTTCGCTTCTGTTGGTCAGGACAAAGCCTAGCTAAGTCCAAAATGAGATGTTCGAGGCCAAACTGGTTGACATAGGAAAGATACTCTCCCGCCCCAATCTCACCATCAAGATAATCTTTTGAGATTTTTTTGAAGGTAGCAAATTTGTCTACATTGAATTCAAGAGCAGCACGTATATTGTCGACCATTGACTTATTAGCAGCCTGAACATCATCTCTGTTCGATGAAAGCTCACTGCATGCCGAAGGGGCTAGAGATCCTCCGTCAACAAACTCAAAAGCAGCTGATGACGAGTCGACCTGATTAATGCAACTGCTGGATAAATTGTCAGAACTAGCAGAACAGACCCCACTGGACGACGAGTTTAAATGGTTTGAAGGGTTCATAGAGCTGGATGATGGATAGTGACCAACTGTTAGGGGCCCACTTTGAGGTAACACTAGTGGACCAGAATGTGATCCATTTCCAGTATTTAATGACCCTAAAGAATGGGAAGAAGCCCTGGATAATGATGCTGGGTTTTGAAGCAAGTCCAGGGCAGTTTGACCTGCTTTCCGTGGGTTCTTTTTGGGTTTATACCGTCTTCTGTTTGATGAACTTGGAAGTGGAGGAAAACTAGGACCATTCAGAAGTACACCTCTGAAGTCCATAGCATTACCCTGACATCCCAAAGGTGGCACGGAGTTTGCAGATGAACTCATATGAGAAGTCCCAATGTTGCCATGAACATTTGAGCGGGTCTCTTCAGTATAAGAGGAAGTGGCAGAAGAGATTTGAGTACTTGACACCCTTGGACCACTAGTATGCGTTCTTATGCTGTATCCTTCTTCCTCCCTCTCCCCAAAATGAAAACACGTAGGTGGCTGTGATATTAAAAAGTACAATACATTATCACAAGAAATAGAAGTAAATAGCCCGATAAGCCTCTGTACAGGCATACAGTACATGCAGTTTTCTTTAAGAAACGTAAAAAAGTCGTGCGTTGACGAGAAATGAACAGTCAATTCCTCGAAAAACTCGATGCTTCGAAGTCAATCAACAGAATAGCAAAACAAACTTGCAGAAGATCCACCGAAGTGTACGAAAAAACTCCTAAAGCAACTAGGCAGAATAAATACAACCTTTTTTTTTGGTTTTGGGAGGAGGGGGGATTGCCTATTCTATATGGGAGATTCATAAGTACCTGCAAAGAAGCATTGCGTTTTGAGCGAGCCATATTTCCACCATGTTCCAAAGCAGCATGTTCCTGAACCAAAATAAAATAAAATAACAGTGATTAGCTGCAAAACTCAATAATTTAATCCCCAGAAACTTCTAACTAAAACAGAGTGACCATCATGCTGGATCGTGAATACTCATGTGTCAATGTCACACAATCCGTATTCCCAAATCACAAGACTGAAGGATGAATAACTTAAGTAATAAAAAGAATTGAAACAAAGTAAACTAAAAGAAAAAGAAAAGCAGTAAAACACAACATATTAGAGCATGAGACCTTTAAGTCAGCTTCAGTGGCAAAAACAATGAACTTCTTGTCAAGGCATTCATCATCCTCGCAAAGAAAATGAGTCTGGCAAAAGTGAATCTGAAAACAAGCATTTCTCCTTCATTAAATCACAAACAAATTACAACTAAATTAAATTCACTGCAAAACAATGTGGGATGAACATGACATGCAACAAAAGTCGGAACCTCTAAGTCATTGTAGTCTTTGTAGTATTCATACTGTGTAGGATGTTCCCTGAAATTGATGCATATTGGACAAGGGTTGGTTCACTTAAACAGAAAGCAAAAGAAATCATCTGTTTAACAGTATAAAGAATCTGGTTCTACCTCTCACATATGTGGCAAGTATAATGTTCAGTAGACATATGGAAGTAAAGTTCATTATCACCATAAAATGGTGTCTGGCAGAACTCGCAATATGGATGTCCAGAAAACCCACATCTTTCAGATTTACAACCATCAACTTCAGAATCACCATATCGCATATGCTGTCTTAACTGTACTCGGCTATATAGCTTCTGCTCACATATGAAAACCTGATTCACATAGTAGAAAGCATTAAGGTACAATCAATTACAACTAGAACTTTGTTCCATCTTCAAATAAATTAGCATAGGGGTTCATCTGAAAAATATTCACTACAATAGCAATTACAACAACAATGGTTCGTGAACCATTTTGCTCTATTATCACAACTCTAAACAACGAATAGTGAGACATTTGGGGAAAAAAATCATACTAGACTATATCTATAACAAAAAGTCATTATCCAAACTCTACAGTCGATGTGGATTTACCAATCTAGTTGTAGATAAACTTCACTTGCAGCCTCATTTCAAAAGTAAACATAACTAGGAATGGAAATCTGAATTGAAATGACACCACGTAGTCTAAAGTCAACAAATGAACCATAACATACAAACACGGAGACATTCCATAGCAAGTACCGTAAACTTATGAGTCAATTGAAGTCAAGCTAACAGCTTTAGATCTCTGATCATTATAAGAGGCAATACAACAACATTACCCCCAGTGCCTCACTGACTCCACAAATTGCAGGGTGGGGTTGGGTCGGGTGTACACAGCCTTACCGTTGCGTTGACAACACAAAGAGACTGTTTTCGAATGACCCAAGATGAAAATTGGGTCAAAAACCGCATCGAAGGACCTTCACTTCACAAGAGAAAGAAGCGCAACCACTTTAGTTAGCCATTTTGATTTATTTCATCATAATCCAGAACCAATGTACCTACCGAGTCTTTGGCTGATTGGCTCCATTGGAAATATGGAATTATTATAAAATGACAATAACTAAAAAATTTCAATTCGTTTTTACCCTTTTCGACCCATTTGTAGTCTCATACTTGTCAATTTACAAATATATAACAAAGCGAGCATAGCATGACAAACATACAAGTTACTATAATATTTATCACCTTCTTATTGGCTAGACAGAGGCTGCAAAAGAAAAGCTCATGCCGGCGAGTCAAATGCTCCTTAAGCTGCTCAATGTTCTTAATTTTGTTTGTTTTCTTGGAAGTCTGTTTGCCTTCTGCCTCTGATTTATCGCAGACAGTGCATGAAAGCCTACACATATCTTTGACAATCTTGTATGCATCGAAATCGTCAAAGTAAGCTTGTATGCCTTCAAGAAACCAGTATGAGCCCAATTTACCATCTTTTAAATGAGCTGGAAGAACTGAGAAGTCATTTATCACACGTGTGAGGGATCCTAATGCCTGTTATAGGAAGAAGCAGAGTCACAATTAGAAGATAAAAAATAAATACCACATCAAAATATTATCAAAGTCTCTCTTTGTTCCCAACTCCTAATCAACATTAAAGAGATTCAACACATAAGGTTCCCAGCCTTCTGTTAGTTTACTGGCTCAGTTACAAATGGTCTATCACAACAGTCCGAGATACTATAAACTGATGAAATTTGTGAGGAAGTGCATATTTACACGAAAAACTATAAATCAAAGCTCGTAAGCATTTATTCACAAATTTGAAAAGGAATGTGGGAAAATTAGCTGACATATCACCCTCTTTCATCTCCTTATCTAATTTCAAATGCACCTGTAAAGCTTCTTAGGCATGTTAGCTGGTCCGTCAAGCTTACAATCTCAACGCTCCAGCCAACTTCTCATTTTCTCCCTGGATCACATAACTTGGATACCGATCCATGTGTATCTACATTCACTCGCGCATATGAAATCTCTACTCAACATTCCCCTACAAAGAAGTAAGCCACTTCTCTAATCGTCCTAACTCCAAATATGGGTTTCATGCTTTGGATTTCAGCTTTTCCCTACTTATTGCTACAGAATTAGATTTCTAAAGCCAAATATCATCCCTAAGCTCTACATCCCACAGTCGTATTATTCCGCCCTGCCTCCATGCCCGTGATAAACTGCTTTAACAGGACCCAATGATAAAAGCATCCAACATTTCAAGGTTTCAATCATCTACAAAATCCAGCATACCCATAAGTCCATAACACACTCCATCAGCTTAACTTAAACATTTTGCCTTCACAATTGTCCTCAAATTTCGCCAACATAAAATCCCAACAATTACCCTGATTCCCACAACATAAATTAAAGTCTATGCAAATACTACAGCATATAATTTTTACATTGTCCGACAACACAACAAAATTGGTAGCAACATTTTAGCACAGCAACTAATCGGTGTTAAATTCCCGACAATTACCCTAATTTTCCCTAAATAATTCCAAAATCGGATGCAATTCACCAGAGACTAAATTTTAGGGTTCAAAATCTTGCCAACTTTTTCGTCGAATTCAACTCAAGAATCCTCCTTTACCGATTACATGATTTACATCAAACTTAATATTCCCCAATTATTTATATAAACAAAGTAATTTTTTCCGCCATATAATCCAAGAATCGAAGATGCATGCAATTTCCGACAAGGCAAATTACCAAGATACCCCTAAATAATCGAAAATCCACATAAAGATTCTAGAAACATACGGCATAAAATGCGTCAATTTGGTCCCCATCACCAAAATTAAAATAAATAAATAAATAAATTAGACCGACAATTAATGACAAAAATCGCGTGTTTCTCTAATTCAGACCGAAAACATTCTCATTTTTCGCTAAATTTAAGGAAGATTAAATTTTATTGTAAAATAAAATAATAATGAATGAAAAAAATCAGGTCTTTCTTAGAAGGAAACCTAAAATATTGGCGAACAAATTAAATAAACAGTGACGGAGCAAGGGGGTTACAATAAATCCGCAAGAAAAGGTAAAGGGGAAAAGAAGAGACCTTAGTGACGAAGACGAAAGGGGAAAGAGACTTGCAAATGCAGCAATGGCGATCAGCGCAAACGAATCTAAGGCGAGCGATGCAGATGGCACAGACGTCGAGGTGTCCGCAATCGCCGTACGCGACCCAGTTAACCGTTTCCGCACACACAACGCATGTCACCACCTCCATTTTTGTTGTTATTTTGTGTTGTTGATTTATGAGTTGTTGTGAAACTGACGAAATCAGGAGATGGTGGTGGGGGGGTTATAAAGTGGAGTGAGTAAGTGGAGTGATGATGTGTGTGAGAGTTACGGAGTATGTGTTTATGAGAGAGGAGAAATGTGTTTGACTATTTATTGACAAAACTATGACAAATTGACAAGTGTGTTACTGTGTTTAAGGTAAGTAAGGTGGTTCATGGTTCAATACTTCTTCTAGTGGGCCTTTGTTGCGTTATTAGGCCATTTAAACGGGTTAATCTGATCGGATTTGAGCGTGGTCGTTTCGGGTAGAATAAATTCAAATTGCAAGAGTTTGGGTTAGATGGGGCTTAGTTGTATCATTTTTAGCAATTAGGATACTCTCCATTTCATTTCTCTCCATTTCCTCTCACAAATCCATTTAATAATATTATCTTCTCTATATTCTATTAACCTTATATTTTTATGCATAAATCGTGAACCGTTCGATGTTGATAGAACACAATCTCGTCCGTCGAAAGGAAATGGCCTCTCCATTTCTTTTGAGGAAATGGAGAGGATTTTGACACTCCATTTTTAGATGTGTTGTTATCAAGTTACTAGAGATAAATAATTAATACGCGATGATAGGCATTTTTTTTTTGTTACAAGAAGCGGATTTTAAGCCCTAAAGTAAACGGAAATTAACTAAAAACAACGAAAAAGCATAAAACAGGACCATCCTAGACCACGAAACGCTCAAATCAAGTCGGTTTGGTCGGGTTTATCTACCATTGACAATAGTGAAAGTGTGAAACATTTCTTACTTGTGAACTTGTGGGGGCTCTTACGAAAAGGTAAAAGGTCAGCAAAAAGTTTACTTCATTCACTCGAACAAAGATTGAACTTATGTCCTCGCGATAAGGTGAACACACACTAAGGCCCTGTTCTTTTGGATTGAAAATGTCTGAACTGAACTGAACTGAACTTAATAGAACTGAACTGAACTTAATGGATCTGAACTGAACTGAACTGAAATAATAATAAAAAGATTACACTACTACTAATAATAATACCAATAATAATAATAAATATTATAATACCAATAGTAATAATAATAATAAATATTATAATAATATTATTCATTAATAATAATAATATATTAATATAATCTAATTATAATAATAATAATAATCTAATAAGATATATAAAAAATAAAATAATAAAATAATAATAAATATAATAATAATAATCATATATTAGTAATATAAATGATAAAATTAATAATAATAATATAATATATTAACAATAATAACTAATAAATAAATAATATAATAATAAAAACAACAGGTCTAATATAGCAACTTATTAATATAATAATATTAAATAATAATAATAATAATAATAAATATGTGATTAACAATATTAATAATAATGAATACAATATAATAACTTATTAATATAATAATATTAAATATAATAATAATAGTAATAATAATAATAAATATTTTATGAATAATATTCATTATAATGAATATATTAATAAAATAATAAATAAAATATAATAATAATAATAATAATAAATATATTAAATATAAATATAATAATATAAATAATATCAATTAATTATTAATAAATATAATAGTAATATAATAAATAAAAATAATATAATAATAATATTAATATCAATAAGAATATAAAATAAGAATAATAATATTAATGTTGAAATAAACTAATATGAACTGAACTGGACTGAAATGATTTGAACTGAATGGAGCTGAACTGAATTTAATGAAGCTGAACTGAACTGAACTGAACTTATTAAAATTGAAATTAAGTATAAAAAAAACGGGCCTAAACTAAACCAACTTATAAAGCAAAAACCTTTGTTTTGCATGGAGTCACTACTCCTAAAATATTACTTCAACCGGCGATAAAACTTTTTTTAAAATCCAAGTTGCTTAAAGCTCAGAAAAACAGAATGCTGCAGGTCGATCGTATTCTCCAATTGCAAGCGGCTTAGTTTGATAGTTTATAAATACTCCAATGATTCCATTTTTTTTCAGCCGTAAAATTATAGGTTAATTACAAGTCTATTGCTGAATCTAGGGGGGCTAGCAGGGGCAGTCGCCCTCGCTGGGGATCGGAAATTTCAAAGTTTTTAGTTAAAAATTTTCAACTTTTTCCGAGTTTCCCTTAAACGATTAACCATTCTCTCCCGTTAAGATTTTTCACCCCCGCTGGGATCAATTTCTTGCTCCGCCACGACTATTGCACTTTTAGCGAGATTATGGGCCACCTTATTTAAATTGTGGGGAATAAAACTAAAGCATATACAATACAATGGAAGGAGGAGAGTAGACAAGCAATATCCTTGAGAATATCATTAGTCTTATGATGAGATTTCTCCATACCCGCTATTTTAAGGAGGATCTGGAGGCAGTCGGAGGAAATGTCAAAGTGAATAAAATTGGAACTAATAGCCCACTAAAGTAGATTCCTTATTCCAATCGCTTCTGCTTGTAGAGAAGTTTCCGCCAAAAACACATGCGGCATGCTGTTAATACATACCCCTTTATAATTGTAGACTACCCAACCGCACGAAGCTTGGAACGATTGCATCCAACTTGCATCTATCTTAACCTGGATAGCTTGAGAATTACCCCCCTCCCCAACATAAAATAAGAAATAATTCCTTCGTCCCGGTCAACTGTTGTCCTTTTGTTTTGGCACAAAGACCAAGGAAAGAGGAGAGGACCAATAACTAAATGACAAGTGGAACAAATTGAATAAGAATGATCAAATTGCTCATTAAGTTCATTCTTAAAATAGAAAAGACAACAAATGAGTAAGACACCTAAAAATGAAAAAGGACAACAAATGATCGGGACAGAGGGAGTACTATTTTTAATATTATCAATAAGAAGGAAAGTAGGATCAAGTTCACCCTTCAGTCTACCTTATGTTATATTGTTCCTCAAATCCAGAGTCAAAATAGCAGTTTGCGCAGGATTAATTAGTTTTCAGGTTCAAGAAATGATTTGTAGAGAAATCAGTGTCCCTTCAAAAGAGCATGATTCCTAAAACGCCAAATGCTCCGTAAGATGGAAGAAAAGAAATAATAGGAATAGAAGAATTATCCATCGAAAGAGAAATATGAACACCACTTGATGATCCAATCACTAATGTCCGCATTTTCCAGATGATTCGCATTAATATCGAGTGAAGAAGAAGCCCATAATCTTTTACACAAATTCTCATTTGTGACGGACGTTATCCGTCACAAGGGAGAGACGGAGCGAATAGTGCTGTATTCCTAGGAAATGGGGCGGGTTAAATGCAAGTGGGACGAGTTGTTTAATGATTATTGTTTATAGGATTATTGTTTATTGTATATAGGTTTGTTGGTAGGGTATTATTTTATTGGCAAAATACAAATCCTACCTCAACATATCACATTTCATTTTGACGTGAGTCACTTCCTCCATCAGAATGCTTTTTTTGTTAAAAAATGCTCAACCTCCAAATATTCATCTTCATCTTCATCTTAATCTTAATTAAAGATATTTCATGTAAAATTCAAACAACAATCCACATCTAAAATTGCACAAATATTATTCACTAAAAAAAATGTCAGAGGAACAACAATCTACGTCTAAGATCTCGAGTGCTTGGTGGTAATTAATTATTGTGTTGGTTTTTTATTTATGTAAAAAGTTTCAATCTTTATGTCATTTGTTACTAAAAGTTGATAATTTTATTAGGTTTTTGTTTGATTTATGTTAAAAAGTTTGAATCTTTAGTGTGTTGATGTGTAGATCCGGGGTTGTTTTTTTATTTATGTAAAAAGATTCAATCTTTATGTCATGTTTTACTCGAAATATTGGATTTTTGATTGATTTATGTGAAAAAGTTTGAATTTTTTGTGTTTTGATGTCTAGATCTGGGGTTGTTATGGCCAAAAAATGAGGTTTCTAT
Source organism: Silene latifolia (assembly GCF_048544455.1). NCBI lineage: Eukaryota > Viridiplantae > Streptophyta > Magnoliopsida > Caryophyllales > Caryophyllaceae > Silene > Silene latifolia. The sequence goes on from NC_133528.1 coordinate 29,050,643, forward strand.
CCAAATCAATTTAGAGGAGGAATTTGCTTGAATATTAGTATGATGGATTATTTCGAAAATGGTATGTTGTTCGTTCCTTCCCACTGTTCAATTTTAATTCAATTTCGTCATTTGTTTATTACGGAACATCATATGTTTAAGAATTCGTCTTTTGTTTTAAGAAAACCATGTACCCATGTGTGGTTTACAAAATGGGCAAACTTACTGTTTCTACGATGAATTCATGACTAAAGTAATTGTTTTACATACTGTTTAATTTGGTAAATAAAATGTGTTGCGAAAATAAGCAATTTTCGTCTTTGATCGAAAAACTGAGAACCACATGTATAAGAGACATTTTATAATGAGAACCAGTCAAAATGTTACCATTTCACTTCATTATGTCACCAGTTTAACAAGAAGAGCAAGAAACAGACATCTCCGCTAGACGGTATGCGTGTAATCTGTAATATACTTGTCTTGAACATGGAACATGTAGCATTTGAAGGGCTGATAATGTGACCATATTAGCTGAGTAATGTGCCTATGAAGGGCTGATAATGTGACAATAGCTAATTCAAAATTGATGTTACTTTGATTTTAATACGAACTAACATTTATGTGTAATCATTGTGACATATGTAATATGTGACTATTGTAACTGAGATATGTATCAATGTTTGTTATTTTTTGAAGATTATAAAAATGTTTGTTTTGGTAACATAAATGTGTAGATACCTCATTTCTGCACCTCCCGCAAACCACCCGGTGATGATTGGGCCGCATGTTTGATACGCGGAACGATTTGTGACAGTTCGTAAGTTTAACATCAAGTGATCACTCAAATACTTGTGTCTACCTCTTAATTGTCATCTACGCACCGATACGGTCGTTTTGGCAGTAATTAGAGTACATTTGGAGTCCGGGCCTAAAACCGTCTTCATTTTCTAATAACCGTTAAAATGCCGACTCAGAATGTTCTGAAATGTTCCGGATATTTCTATTCCATATTTTGAAATCTTTTAATCTTTGGTAAAGTATTTCCCGTAATATTCACACAAAATATTAAGGAAAACAAGATTAATCCGTTATTTCACAAACAAAACACGGAAATCTTTCTTCCGCAGGAGGAAACCACTTGGGAAAGGACGCAGCAAGTGCTGCGCCTCTTCCAAGAGACGCAGTGCCTGCTCCGCCTCTTCCCAAGTCCTTTTCTGCGTATTTTTCGTATCTTTTCATATCTTTTCAAGATTCACTTCCAAAGTTTCTCCGAAAACCCTACTTCCTTCGTGTGATTAGTATAAATAGAGACCTTCGGTCTCACATATTTCTCACGCGAGTGTCCGCCCTTCTCTTCTCCTTTTGCATTCTAGACCACGCTCTTACTTTTTGGCGTCTACGTGCTTGAACTTTCGACAAAGTAAGCTCGGATATTTCTGAGTACCAGCCTCGTTTTGCACGACCGACCAATTTGACCAACTCCACAATTAATCAACTTTAAATCTAGTTCGTTTTCCTCCTAGAGGGCACTTTCGTCGTACATTCGAGTCGAGCATCACTAAACGTTAACTTAGTTCATCTCGTTTCGTCAAACATGTAAGTCTGAGGGTGTAAAATCGTTCTTTTGTTTATTGTTCTTTATTTTTGTAACCACAATTGTAAGATTTATGTCGAAAGTACACTTAAAACCGATTTGTAAAACCTTGTTTTAAAACCCTTTTTACGGATTATCAGAAGGCAAACGTCGAGAAAGGACGCAGCAACTGCTGCACCTCTTCGAAGGGACGCAACACCTGCTGCGCCTCTTCGTGAGGCTGCCGCAGTTCCTGCTTCCTTTCTTCTTCCTTCGTCTTTTGTTAATTCGTTTGTTTTTATTTTGTTTTCATTCGTTCTTTGATTCTTTAATATAACGATCTGAACATAATAATTTGACATGTAAATTATTTATCATTATTAGTATTTAATTCGTCATTAAATCCCGACTTAAATCCCAAGTAATTCATACTTGCGGGTTTTCGTCATTAAAATCAATTCGGGTTTTAGAGGTTCGATTCATCCATATTGAATCTCTGGAATTCATCCTTTGATATATTTGCATCTGTTATTCATCATCACCATCGTTAGTTCGTCATTAATTACTTGTTTAACCTAATTAATTTTGTTTAGTTTGTTTAAATCATTAATTAACTGTGTATCTTGTATTTAATTCGTATTAATTAGTTTCGTTCATGTTTTGCTGTTTTATCACCTTAATCATATGTAAATAACATGTTAATCACTTTCATCTGAGTCAATCATTCATAATCGAGCATTAAATCACCAACGAATATTAACAATTTGCAATTAAAACTCACAAATTTAATCGAGCCAAGGAATAGACACACGATCTGCTGCGCCTCTTCCAAAGGACGCGACTCTGCTGCGCTGTTGTTCTGGTTGAGTTAAATCTCACGAACTTCCGTTTTTGCCTTGACCTAGTTTATTAATTACGTATTAATTAACTATTATTCGTTTTATCACCCTTAATATGTTCGTTTATTTATTTATTCTTTCTTTTCTAAAAATCATCCGTTTTAAATGTATTTTCGACATAAATCAATAAATCCAATGTAATTATTGTAATTTTCTTTATTGTATATTTATTGTATTTCTTTTATCGTATTATTTGTATGCCTTCACATGTAATCAATTTAAATTTCTACCTTGACATTAATTGTATGCTAAATTAATTGTTCACCGACTTAGTATTAATTCTCACATGTTACGATTAAAACGTTGGATGTTGCATTGCATGCATATAATCGACAATATATCGAGTATAGACAATTTCCCTAATCATTAGTAGAGGCCGCTATCGAGGCGGGCGAGATTAGGTGTTCGATCAAAAGAGCTTCCTAATACGTACCTTCACCCCTTACTCCAAATCTCTGTGAACATCTGTGTTCATTGGCATCCACGAGAGTCATTCTAGACATAGAATGCTAAGGGTAACGAGTGCTTGGTGTTCATGTCACTATTTTGTGTCTTGACATGACACGAGGTATTCGAACGGTTTCCAATTTTCCACAATAAATTGGTGGCGACTCCACAATGCTCAAAAGCTTGCTCGCTTTTCGCCCCCGTGGGCCCGCGTCCACAGTTTGGCGACTCCACTGGGGATAATACACTTACTTGTAGCCAAAAGAGTGAAACTTGAACAAGGTTAGGGAATAGTTTGTACAAGACAATTGTCGGTTTTCATAACTCGGTTTTCCTAGATCGTTTATTTCGGCCTTCCTAGGCCCAACCCAACCCATTCGACCAATCGTCCCGTCTAAACGGTCCTAATTCTTATTTGGGCCCAAGGATGGATAGCGATTGACGTCATCCATACCATGGTACTTACTCTTGTTTGTATCAAGGTCTTTCACTACTTGAGGAAATGGACTAGGAATCAGCCTTACTCTTGTTTGGTACGAGCCTCTCCACAGACTTCGGGTTTGATTGTTCGGTGTGGCAACCCACCCTTTAAACCAAAACCCTTCTAAATGCACTCAGCATCCCGTTATAATGCCTGTATAAATGCTTGTACCATATGTGATCACCATTTCTAAACAAAACCATGACGATTTTTGTAAAATCAAAATCCCTTTTAAAATGTAAAATTTCGAAATATAGGCCTAATATTAGCACAAAACAAGTCGAAACTCTGTCCAATTCTCGAGTCAAACTTCGGGCCTAGGCCCATTTCAAATCTCACTTCGAGTCCACTCCTACAACTACACTACAGTTGACTAGGACCAACATTTTCAAAATCTGTCCTTTCTTCAAAGCTCACTTGACACAAGTGGCACACACCCACTTCACAAGTCAAAACGTTTTCTTAGTGAGTGAGCTAGAATGGTCGATCGTGTTTTGATTCGTCGTCGATCTCTTATTCAGTTTCCCAAGATGCCTGAAACAAGCGACTTGAGCAACGACCAACCCCAGAATGGTAATAATCAAATCCTAGCCGCACTAGCTCGTCTCTAAGTCACTCAAGACCAAGTGTATGATCGCCTTGACACAATCGAAGGCCGAATATATGCCGTAGAAATGAGGATGCCTCCTCGAGAAAGTGAAGTGTCCGATGACTTTGTGAACAACTTCGGGGAAGAAAACCCTCCCATAGGTATGACTGCAGCTGAGAAACGACTTCAATATTTGGAGGAACAATTGATGTATCTCAAAGGAGATGATATTTATAGGGAAAATAATCGCAAATATGAAGCCGTGAGCTCCAAGTTGCCAACCAACTTCAACATGACGGATATCCCTAAATTCAAGGGGCATGAAAACCCTTTGAATCATATCCGTGCTTTCAAAGATTACATGTCTATCAAAGGCATTAAACCCGAGATGTTCTTAAGGATCTTTCCTTCATCTCTTGACACCATCCCGAGACAATGGTTCTATTCTCTAGAGCATAAGAAGATCGCTACCTGGGACGATGCCGCAATTGAGTTTGCCAAACAATATGCGGATAATGCTGAAATCCAAGTCAACATGCGCACTTTAGAGGTTCTTACCCAAAATGACAAGAAGGTTTCACCGACTTCCTAAGTAGGTGGAGGAAGACTAGTACCCAACTTGTTGAACGTCCAGATGAAGCTACCCTCGTAGAGAAATTCGTGAACAATCTAAAGCCCATCTATGCGAGTCATTTGAGGTACCAAAACATCAAGACCTTCAAGGACTTAACTGTACTAGGAACGAGGATCGAAAATGACATCCGTAAAGGGCTCTTGTCCAAAACGGTAGGTCGCGGATATAAAGGCTTAACAAGTCGTTCTTACGGCTCTACTAGCAAGACTGTTGAAGTTAACCTTCTCGAGCCATCTAAGAAGAGTACCCCACCAAGGAAATTCACAAATCTTGGGGACACATACTCCAATGCTTTAAAAAGGTTGATGAAAATAGGCAAGCTTCAACCCATAGGCCCTACACCCGAACCAGAAAAGAAATCCAAGTTCTAGGATGAGAATTCTTACTGCGAATATCATAGAGGTAAGGGACATGACACAAAAAAATGCTACAAATTGAAAAATGTGCTTCAAGATATGATCGAAGACGGTCGCCTAACAATACCGCCGGGAGGTAAGCCTAACAACACTCAGAATCCTCTTGGAATTCTAGTGATTACAAGTGAAGAATCTACCATAGATTGTTCACACCTCATTTCTCCACTCGAAGATGAAATTCATGCAATAGAGAACTACTCCACCATTTCCAACCATCACCGATTTCATCGCATGGGCAAGAAGTGTGAATAGGCAAATCATGGAACTAGAGAGTGTAGTGGCAACCCTACGTGACCCCAATGCAACACTTAAAGAATGTACGCCACTAATTTTCTCTCAACATGCTACCATGCAAGAAGTAGTAGCCATGGTTGATGAGCTAATCGACCAAATTATCCAAGTAGAGGCTGAGATCATAAGAATGAAGGAACTTGCTACTGTCAATGGAGTATGGGCCGATGATGATGAAGACGAGTATCTCATTGAACACCATCTAGTCAAAGAAATAGTCCAAAATGGCGAAGATCAAGATGTGGACCACCTTACTCGTTCGGGGCGTCCATATCAAAGCACTCCTCAAAATAGTCCAACCAACATTGTCACACCAAATGATAATGAAGATGACTTCACTGACCATTTGCTAAAGCAACTATAGAAGACAAAGGCTGATCTTTCAGTCTGACAACTAGTGGCGAGCTCATTCCCACATTTCCAAGCTTTACTGCAAGCCTTGGCCAAACTAAATGTGGCACATAACTCCACGCCCGACGACGTAGTCAACTTGGTCTTCCAAGAATCACCAAAGTTAAGTAATCCTATTACTTTCTCAGATGAAGATTTGCCACCCTTCGGTGCAAGTCATAACTTGGCTCTTTATATTGTTGGAGTATTTGTCCTCCACAATAGTGCGAGATAATATTATTAAATCTCATTAAGGAATATGCATGGGATATTCATTGGCAATACTAGTCAACTGATCAACGTATATCGGTAACGGTTGGCCAGCTAGGGTTTGACGTTACTGTCGTGAGACGGCGGTGTTCAGCTGATCCCTTTCGGTCACACCTAAAGGAACGAGCCCCAACACGAAAGCTAATTAATTGTATGAGATACAGTTTAAATTAGTCCCTTGATTAAATTGACTAAGAGTTAGTCAATTAAATTGATTTAGAGAGATATCGAGTTGTGAACTCGAGGTGCGGAAATTATTATTTAATTATGCGATAATTGAATAATAAATTATTTGAGACGTGAATTAATGATTAAGTAGTTAATTATTAAATTAGTACTAGTTGACTAATGTGATTAGTATTAGTACGTAATATATATGTGTAGCGGTATACGTATATTTACGGAGTGTTTTGGACGAAATTAATGCATTTAAACATAAAACGATGTTTAAATAAAATTTACACGTATTTGTGCGACAAATATAAGAACCAAAATGGACCCGTAAATGGGACATTGGACCATGTAAATGGAGTGTAGTGGATGATCATAATTGTTTCACTTTGTTTATTTTTCTTCCATAAGTTGTCATATGTTCATTATGCATGTCATAATGGATTGGACAAAAATAAGAAAATCACTCCCTCACTCCACATACTCCCTCTAACCGTCCTCCCACTTCCTACAACACTTTTGTGTTGTTTATTTTTATACATTACTTCATTTGTGCTTTTTCATGTGAAATGGTTGTTGGTCTTTTCTCTCTAAAATAATAAAAACCCATAATTTACTATGATGTTAGTAAACAAAATTATTACTAAGATTGTTAGTAATATTTACATATTATCAAGGGTAATCTTATTAATATCTAGTTAATATTAGTAAGGTTGTTGGGTAAGTTCTTAGGTGGATAAGGAAGGAGACCTTCTATTTTGGAGGTTGGTTTTTGGAGGATCTTCCATATTCATATAGCTCAAGAACAAACTAGATAGGTGATCTAGTTTGTGCCCATTTTTACCATCAATATCAATGTAAGGACATTGTTTTTCCTTAAACTTTCATTTTTATGCTTTTATATTTGCATGCAAATTACAAACCTGGCTCTGATACCACTTAAAAGATCATAGTTCCTAATTAGACACTCTAATTAAATGTCAAATTATCTCATAACTTGAGTTTATGTGATCTATGTAACATGCATGCAATATAAAAGCATATTAGATAGCCTTAATAGCCTTAATGACTCCATATGAGATATGGGTAGGGAGGGTCCCTAACTTGTCATTATTATACATTTGGGACCATAAATGTTTATGTTCAGAACCAATTTATGTATTTGTGAGGGTTATCCAAAATTGAACCACTTGGTTTTTACTCCTCCAAAACGAGAACAAAGAGTTTGTGGCTCGTAATGCTGTCTTTCCAGAAAGATTTTCATTTTCTGGAAGACAGAGTGGGAGAAATTTTGAACTTACGGAAGTCCAAGACCCACAAACTGAGTACAATGCAAGAAGACGTTCTTTATTGAGGCTCAGTGGTGAGTACAATGCAATAAGATGTTCTTTATTGTGGCTCAGTGGTTATAAGGAGATAATTTTGCGATAATATTGCGTTACTTTTCAAAAGTGACGAATCTTAAACCCTCATCAAAGGCTTTTCTATAGCATGAACTCTATGTGATGACGTGTCACCATGCAATTTGAATTGGTTTCCTTACACAAGATGTGATAAGGAAGGAAACACGGGATGTTTTCGAGACTTGATTTAAGGTGAATACTTTGGTAGGTTACCTTGATCTTGTCATAAAGGTTACATAAGATGTTTAAAATTTGGGTTGGTTATAGAGAGTTTGTTGATACGGTCGTTTCTGTACCAAAAATAAATACCTAAGTACAACTAACAGAAGTCAGCGGTAAGTAGGGTCGATCTCCACAGGGAGGCGGTCACTATCTACTTGTCTATTCAGTCAGTCTACGGTCACAAGGTGGGGAGTTTTAAATATTTGAACTAAACTAATAAGATTAAGGAAAGAGAAAAATTAATAAGAGAAATTAACAGAAGAAAGAGGAAACTAGGATATCGGCTCATCAATGAATGTTAGTCAATTGCAGTCAAGGTCACATATTAGTCGATGTGTCGGTCTAAGGGGCAATGAATATCTCCTTTCGGTCTCAATTTGCCCTAAAATGCTATTAGCTTAACTTTCGCCCTCACTAAAGCATCCTATTGTTCACTGCGAGTCTCACCCATTCCAACCTTTCGGTCCAGGTCAAAGGTTACCAAAATTAAAAAGCTAATCGCATCGATTCAACTAGCAGGATACAATTAAAGCGGTGATTAACAACATAGACTAAAACAACAACGACAATCTATGAACCTAATTAGCAATTAACATTCATTCATTGAATCACCTAATCCTAGCAGAGATAATTAGCTAAACATAATAAAAGAAAGAACAGAAATAAAAGGGAGAGAAATAAACATTAAATAAAATGAGAAAAAAAGGAAAAAGAAAGAATTACAGTTGATCCGGAAATAAAGAGAAGAAAGTAACAGAAGAAAAAGTAGCCTTCGATCCAGTATTCGATGATAAGAGGTGAAGACCGGAGAGCTAAATGACGTCTCCCCTTCCTATTTATAAGAAAAATAGGATTTTATTTAACCTAATGACGGATTAAAGCTAAAAAGCCCGAGCCCATAAGAGAAACCACTCGATCGAATAGAAAATCTACTCGATCGAGTAAATCCTAAAATGCAACTACTCGATCGAGTACTTTCCAGCGCACAATTTCCTGCTTTGCGCACTGAACTTCAAATGGCTGCCATTTCTTCGTTACTTGGGCAAATAGGGCGATTCCAGTGGCATTGGAAAGCTAAGAGGACAAGCTTTTATCTTCAATTGGAATCACCTAAATATCAGTTGTAGAACTCGAGTTATTGATCTTCAAATTAAGCACTAGCAATTTGAAGTTCTTCCTTTGCTCGCCTAGCTATCTTTCTTCTTTGCGCATCTCAAAATAGCTACATTCCCGCTCCAAATTCACTCTTCCTCCAAATGCATGCTAAACGGACGGTAAAAGGCTCGATTTCACTACTTTCTGGTTCATTCCTGCAAATAAGACAAAACAAACCAAAGTAGCATATTCGGGGCATTTCGTAGCATAAAACTATGATAATAACATAGAAATACGTGCATAAAAAGACCTAAAAGGACTATATAAAATGCACGTATCAAATTTCCCCAAACCAAACCTTTACTCGTCCTCGAGTAAACTAAATGCAAACTAATGGAATGGAAAAGAAACTCAGAGCTAGCTATAACTTGTCTACTTAAACCAGTTTAATGCAAACTAAAATCAACAGTTACAGCTACAACGGTCATTACGTAAACGAAAATCGGACTCTCACGTGGTCACTCTTCTCTCATGAAGCAAAGGGTGAAAGTATATGTATAAGAGAGAAAGAGAAAACAGTCACTCACCTAGACTGCGACCTACATAACATGCATGCAACAAAAATGATAGACGATTCAAGTACTACACATACATTCCAACCAACAATGTCCGTCACAGCTGAGGGCTTACAAATGATATGGGAAAGTGAGGTTCAGGTGAGAAAAGGCAAAACAAATTATGGAAATGTGAAGGTAAAGCGTCAAGCTAGTTCCTAAACAGGACCATATAAGACCATCAGATATTCATCATTTTTGAGAGAAGTGTGGGAGGGACTAATGATTTTAATGATGTGTAGTGCTTTAACTTAGTGTGGGGATAGCAATTGCCTAGGCTATTCATGCCTTTGTAGTGCCCCTACAATGAAGAACACGGGATTTGAAGAATGAAAATGACACGGGTTATGCAAGTGCACGGATGTACCTGAATCCGGGTAGACCAGGTGGAATCCGAGCGACTTCTGGATAATCCGCTCGTCTTATAGGAATCCGAGCGTCTGTGGAGGAATCCGTCCGTCCAAATGAGCTGCAAAATCAAAAATTTTGGTCTGTAAGAGAATCCGAGCGTCCCAGCTGAGAAGACGCTCGTCTGAAACTGGCCGCTCGTCTTTGTAAAAAGACGCTCGTCTTTTTGCCAGTGCAGATTAAGAAAAGTTCCTGTAAGAGAATCCGCTCGTCTTTGAGGAAATCCGCTCGTCCTGAATTGCAGGATCCGCTCGTCTTCACAGAAAGACGCTCGTCTTTAGGCGAGTTTTCCTGAAACCAAATTGAGCAGAATCCGAGCATCCCGACGGGAATCCGCTCGTCTTCCCCCTGCAGTTTTGAATTTTTCGGGTGTTTTAATACCCCTTCCCACATTCATTTCATTCATTCACTCATTCAAACACTACCCATAAACCCCAAAACCCTCATCCTCTCCATCACCAAAAACAAAATTTCCTCAACCAAATTCAACAAAATCAAATCCAAACTTCCTTACAAGAACAATTAATCACTCCTTTTGCAATAATAATCAATCAAAGCACCAAAATATTCAACCTTTGAGTCGATTTTTGAAATACAAAGACGAATCCTTTCATCTTAAATCGATTTTGGTATAATTAGAAATTGAAGATTTTCAATCTTTTCTTGGTGTAATCAACAATGGCAAGAACAAAAAGAGCAACAAAGGCACTCAAGGCAAAGACACTTTTGAAAAGGCAACAAAGCCTTCAAGCAAAGAAAGCTTCAATGGCTATGGTGGTTTCTAATGCAAAATTGGAAGTTCAACAACAACAAGATCCTCCCTTGGAAGCAACAACATCAACAACTCCAGAAATCGCTCAATTATCAAACTATCCGGAGGTAATTTTCATTTCTAGCTCCCATAGGGATACATTTTCCAAGTATGCTAAGAAAGCCTTTTTGCCCACCAAATTCATTTGTGAAGATGCCTTGAACAAATTGGGTGTCCTTGAACAAACAAAAGCCTTCTTTGAAGCCATGGGGTTGGGTAAATTGTTCACTCCAAGAGAATTGACATACCTCTCCCTTACCTTGGAATTCTTAAGTTCATTGAAAGTGACTAAGGTAGAGACTAGAGAATACATCAAGTTTCGCCTTGAGAATGTGAATAGGCGCATCACCTTTGATGTTTTGAGTAAGGTATTAGGCCTTAGTGATACACCATATTATCACAAGATGCCCGAAAAGTATGACCCCGCTCCTCTTTGGGAGGCGATTTCCGGGAAGAAATTTGTGAGCTTTCATGCTTTTCGCGCTCTATTAGTCCACCATCCGGGTATTAGAGTGTGGCACAAGGTCATCGAGAATACTATAATAGCAAGAAAAGGCACTAATCACTTTACAAAGCTCGATTGTGTTCTACTTGAGTCGGCCTTAAATGTCGGAAGGGAATTCACTAAGCCCTACAATGCTCTAAGGCTTTTGATGGAAAGATGGCTTAATGTTGATTGTGGTAAGGAAGGCACCGCTCATATTGTAAATGGAGGTCTAGTTACTCTCTTGGCCAAGCACTTTGACGCAAATTTCAACAAGGATAACACCTATGTGGCGATCAAAGGGGGTCATCTCATTGACATGGACGCCATGATTTACAAGTACAAGTGGGTCAAGCATAATTCTCTTGACACCAACTATGGGTGGCTAACTAATGATGCTAGATCTTTCACTTTGCCTTCCAAGATTTGCCGGTTAAGTGCCCATCGAACAAACTACCTTCTTCCACTCTCCAAGGACGCTGAGTAAATCATCCGTCAACCAAGGGGCGAGATTGAAGAGCCCTCCTCCTCCATTGTCACACCACCCTATCCATTCAAATATCACGAGTTCAAACCCAAAGATGTTGAAGTGGGAAATGACTACATGACTCTCCTCATGAGAGAGATGCACAAACAAGCTTATAATGATCTAGTAGATGCATACTTGGCCCAATATCCACCCCTCCTTCATTTAGCTAGGCAAGGACTACTTGATCCATCATGTCCTTTGCCTAGTAGGGCGGATAGGGAAGTATTGTTTCCAAGCACATCTAGGGGCCGGGTGAAAGACCGGGTGAAGATGAGAATGTCGATGATGAGGTTGTTGATAATGAGGGTGTTGATGAAGTGGTAGATGAAGAAGAAGAGGGTAATAAAGATGATGAAGGAAGTGAGCAAGATCAAGGAAGTGAAGAGGGGAGTAGAGATGATTCCGCTTCTATGGAGGAAAATGATGACAATGATGATATGATGGAGGACTAGCAAACTTTGGAGGCTCCTACCCTCTTGAGGTTTGTCTACTTCTTTCTTTGTTTTCTTTATTTTTATCTTGATCATAGTATGGAAAGTCCTAGCAACACGGGGACTAACACCTTGGCCCCATTGAGGTGTTCTTTTTATTGTTCCCACTTGGAAAAATCCAAAATGACAATATATAGTTTCATGCATTGCATTTTGTGTGCATGAACTACCCCAAAATTTAAGACACTAGAAATAATGTCTATCTCGGTTTGGGGAAGTACATGCATACGCAACGGGAGGTAATCTAAATTACGCTCTCCGTCATAAACAAAACCCATGCATCATGTAGTGTAGCTTAGTATAGCTTGCATTTAGTATAGAAATCATGCATCATACTTGCATAATTTCCTATCATAATGGCCATTGAGGACAATGCCCATATTAGTGTGGGGATGAGAAATTCTAACTTAACTTTTATTCAAAAAAAAAAAATAAAAAAAAATCAAAAATTTCGAAAAAATCAAAAAAAATTGAAAAATTGAAAATCCAAAAACATGTTCATTTCCTTTATAGTGTAGTCTTGTATATATTGTTTTGTATATATTATGTTTGTCTATCCTTGTTCACATTGATCGACTACGCCACATCCGAGACATGAGGATATTGAAGACCGCATGGTATAATCTTTCCAATCTCCTTTTTCCTCTTTATGTTAATGACTATGTGGCTTTATTTTGATTGATGCGGTACAAACAATGTGAATTTAGGACTTGCATTTAGATTATTTGGCATTTTAGTTGGTAGAATCTGTTCCGGGTGTAGATTCCGGAGCAGTCTTGTTTACCACGTAAGCTTGGTGAATGGAAGTCCTTCCTTGCTTTGACTCTTCCTCTTGGTCTCTCCTGAAACGATGAACAAACTGAGGGCTCGGCTTTGCACCGAGCGTACTCACTCCGACGCTCAAGTCAGTGAACTTAAAGGGATTAAGTTGTATGTTACTTGACAAAGTATATTGTAGAGAGATAAGGGAGTTTATACCAGATGAATAGTGAGTTTTAGGTTAGATTGTGGATCCCCTTCTCAATGAGAGAAGTGGAGTATTTATAGACCTTCACCTTTTGTCACGTAGTGGCCAAGTGGCCAAGTGGCTAGCAGGTGGAAAGACTGTTCTACCCTCGGCCGAGGGACCCATGGCAGGCCGGCTGACTCCATGTCGAGGGGTCTTGGATATGAGTACGCGGATATGTCTCCCGGCTGGCTGATTGCCCAGCCGAGACCCAAGTGACCGGCCGACAGGCTGCGTCGGTTAGGCGGTCTAACATGTTGACTTGCTGTCTCTTGATCCTTGACCTTGCTCAATATGTTGACTCGGTCAGGGGGTGCAGAATATGCCCCATCAGAAAAGATAGGTGATGGGTAAAAAATGCAAGGATTCATAGGCTCGCATTTCATCAAACGTAACATGTGCATAAATCGAGATCACAACAAGCAAGCAAATAAACTATGAAAACATATTAAATTAAGCATGAATCATCCCCCATGTTGGTTTCCCCTAATTACCCATTAACCCTAGCTAAGAAAACTACTCACTCATTATCATGTTGAACATGATAGCAAGGTTGTCAATCATACCAACAAAGTAAAACATGATGAATAAATGAAAATGATTAACAATAATTGAAAAGGGATTAAGAGAATTATACCTACTAATGATTCCAATAATAAAGCAAAGAATAATAGAAGTACTTGATGATTGATTGAAAGGTTGTCAATCTCCCAATAATAACCCAAATAATCTTCAATTACCCAAAATGAAATATGAACAAAAGAGAGATTAAGGAAATGAGATTTGTATTAAGACTTGATTAAAAGTTGATTACAAGATTTAAAGAGAGATTAGAATGATATAAACTACACTAAAGATTGATAAGAAGAACATGATAATCTAATTAGACTAATGGGGTATTTATAGTGGGGATTAGGTACACAAATTAGGGTTTACTAAGGGCTTAAATGATGATTAAGTCCTTGAGGAATCGCTCCTCTCAGAAAAATTTGCGAGTCTCCTTTTTGCTAGTCTTTCCCGAGGTATGCGCATCCTTCGTAGAACAAGTAGAAGACGGGATAGCTGTCACACAATCCGAGCGTCCAGGGCACGGGACGAGCGGATTGTGGGTCTTTTGGACGAGCGGATTTGTGGGGTGGACGGGCGGATTGTGGTGGTTTTGGACGAGCGTCCCTCTGAGGAAGACGCTCGGATTCCTTCTCTTGGACGGGCGGATTGTGGGCAATCCGCTCGGATTCTGAGTCAGCTTCCTCCTTTATTCTTTTCTTCCTTTTTCTTCATACAATCCTTGAGGATTTCGTCGGGGATGCAAGAATCTTTTCTCATAATTGCCCATCGACTACAATATGTACAAAGGCCTTCTAGTCTTGTCTTCTCTTTGATGCTTGGTCATTAAATTCAATCAATTTAGCTCCATTTTGCCATGAAAATGCAAGGTTTGCACTCCTTTCCTACCAAGGGATCAAAACCTCAAAGAATATGCAAAACAAAGGACTAAAGACAATAAATGACCCAAATATGCACTAAAAAGCATGGGAACAAGGCTAATTCGGGGACTAAATATGCTCAAATAATGGTCACATCAAATATCCCCAAACCAAACCTTTGCTCGTCCCGAGTAAAGAGGTGACAAAGACTAGGACCATTTTTTAAACTAACCTAATAGCATAGCCGACATGAGACAATTAACGGGTCTCACTCCGCCCCTTCAACTCACAACAAGACAACCATGAGGTAGGATGCCTTCTTGCAAGGCAAAGTGGGTCTTGCCAAAATGGCGACACATCCAAGCATTAAAGCACACAAAATCAAGTAATGTATGCATCTACAAAAGAATAGCCACTTTCCTCATCTAAGTGGCGGAAATTATCTACAAGGGAAGCAATTCAAGGGTACACACTCCTTCATAGATACAATTTCTTCAAACTACTAAGCCTAGAAGGATACCAATAAATCACCTCCAAGTTGTGTCAAGCTAGGGTACCTTTGTCCTCAATCGTTAAATGCTTTTGTCAAGAGTAGACTCCCTATGGTGTTAGAAACACTGAATTCCCCCTCTTGCCTAGACAAGAAGAAGGGTCATCCCCTCTCTACCAAGCACAAAAATGGATACGATGGATAAAGGGATCGATAGTATTTGAGTTTCATTTGGGAGTTTGCTTTTGTTGTTGTTTTTCCCCCCAATTTCTTGTGGCATTTGACATTTGAGAACACTTTCTTTTGCCATTTCTTTTAATTTTTGGCAATTCAACACTTGACAACTTTCAACTTTTTGCATTTTTCTTTTGAACATTTTCAAAGTCACCCCATATGTAGTGAGGGTGCCTTATAATTAAAGCTTTAGGAGTCTATTTTTGCTCCTCTTTTCATTTGATGCATTTTGCAAACTTTCTTTCACTTTTCATTTCATTTCTTGAACTCAAATCAATTTCTTTTTGTGCCCATTCCCTTTGATGAAAAAATGTGGTAGAACATGGATGAATGATGGTTGCATGGTGACCCTATGCATGGTTTCAAGGGTCACCTTGGAATAAGCGGTAGCCAAGGAGTTATCACACCACAAGGTACTCTTGACTAGGCCTTAATCCATGGGTCAAAGGATACTAGCATGACACATCCTAGGGTGTTTTACAAGTATTCTAACAAGCAAAGTCTTAAGAAGAAAAAGCATCTACTAGGGCCTATATACACTTGTCAAGCTTCCCAAGTAGACGGTTTCGCAAAAATTTTCTCTAACATGCAAACTACATGCCATGATGCAACTAACATATATTCATCCTAATGCATACGATTCTAGCGCCGTCTGTGGGAATAAGATACTAGAAGCTAGTCAAATCCCTTACAAAAAAAAAACACAAAACCCACCCAACAAGCTAAGAAAATGTCAAAGCAACAAGAAATAGTTGTGACTGACGAAACCGAATTCTGCCAGGATGATACAGTCCACAATTCTGGGATTGGGCAGTCCCCCACCGGCCGAGTAATTCAGCCGGCGTACGGGATGCCAATAATACCAGAAACACCGTTGCCCGCCGGCCATGTCACTATCATGGGACATGTGGTCGATGCAGCAAAGCTGAAGCTACTCCTGGACCTGATGGGTAATACGCCGATCACCCCCGCCGCAACGCCGGTGACGGCAGCACACCCGCAGGTGACCAGGGCCCATAAAGTGACCCCGAACAACTTGTCCGAGGCAATGCAAAGAGTGGAGCATACTAGGACGCCGACGGTGCCCGTGGTGTCAGTGGCCGACCAAAGTCCTTCCCCCACGCGAGGGAGGACAGCGTCGCCGCGGCATCAAAGAGGCCACCCCCGAAGAAATGAAGACAGAAGTCCGACTCTCCAAAGTCGGACAACAAGAAGCCCTTCCCGCCACGGGGAGAGAAGCCGGACTAGGGCCGCGAGGAGCCGATCGCCACGTGCCACTCGGCACGTGGTCAGACAGCCCCTCAGCACCTACGTCCTCGAGGTTCCGGTGCCGAGTAAACTAAAGCTTCCACCCCTATCCTACAAAGGGGACAGCGACCCGACCGACCACGCCGAGGCTTTCGAGTCTTACATGTCGATGTGGGAGCAACCTGATGAGGTTTGGTGCCGAATCTTCCCAACAACCCTTCATGGGATGGCCCAAAGTTGGTACAAGGGGCTACCCAATGGCTCGGTGTATTACTACGCCGACCTAAGAGACAACTTCATAGCCCAGTACTCTTGCAACAAGAGAAGGGCCGTGGAGACATCCGATCTCCTCACTATCCGAAAGGGGGAGGACGAGTCCCTCCGGAGCTACGTGAAGAGGTTCGACGCGAAAGCTCAGCAGATTCGGGAGCTGAATGCCGAGCTGGCGGCCTTCGCACTGATGAAGGGCCTCCCGAAAGGCGAGCTCAAAGATGAGCTGATCAAGTGCGGGGACCTCAACCTGGACTCCGCCAGAAGGATGGCTGACCAAGCCATAAAGGTAGAGGACTACCACAAGACCTGAGTCAGCCACAGTGAATCTGAGCACTCAGGAAGGAGGAGCTGCCGAGACAATGAGGATGAAGGACGCCGTGACAGAAATAGGTCACGGCCGGAAAGATCCAGCAGGAAGCAAAACTCGGCGGACGCTGGGGGGAGTTCGGGACCATACACCCATAAGCGGTACAGCGGTCCCACCCCTCTAGTCAAAACACCGGCCGAGGTCTTCGCCCTGAGCAAGAGCGAAGGGCGAAGTGGACAAGACCCCCAAGATGAAGAGGGAAGGCGACGCAAGCCAATTTTGCGATTATCACGGCAGGCCGGCCATAAGACCGACGATCGTAAGAATCAAGAACGCCATTGAGGAGCGATCCAAAAGGGGGCCCTCAGCAAGTACGTAGCTGGGAACCCAGAATCCAGCTCCGGCGGGGAAAAGAGGAAATCAGTATTCCACAGGATGGGAGTGATCCACGTTGTCATCGGCGGGAACGAGAATGGTGGGTCCGCTAATGGGCACAAACGGCACCTAAACGAGCTTTACCAAGCCATCAACTTTGTGCCCACCACAGCGACCCCCGCTCACACCGTCCCCGATATAACCATCGGAAGAAAAGACTACGAAGGAGTCGTAGCCCCCACACGACGACCCGCCGGTGGTCCACCTAGACATAGCCAACCACTTGGTGAAGAGGTGCCTAATTGATACAGGCGCCTATACCAACATCATGTTCAGGGAATGCTTTCTCAATCTCGGCTACCGAAGATTGAGGACCGAGCCCCGCACCAACCCATCGTACGGCTTCTCCGGGGCCGGCCTGGTACCCCCGGGGTCTATCGGGATCCGGTGATGTTTGGCCAAGCCGATGCGGCCAAGAATGTTTTATCTGAGTTCGTGGTCATCGACGGTTCGTCTGCCTACAACGTCCTCATAGGGCGAGTCACCTTGAGTGAGGCCGATGCTGTAATGTCCATCCGGGCCCTGACATTGATGTATGTCTCGGACCGGGGGGAAGTGCAAAAGCTCGTCTCAAAGGACGAGAGGGACGAAGTTGTCAATGTCCAGATATCTACCAGAGGGTGCAACATGCAGTCCCTCAAAGTGGCGAAAAAGTCAGAGAAAGGGAAGAGCCCATCCTTACAACAGGAGGGTGATCCGATGAGCACCTACCACGTCGGCGTGGTCGAAGGAGCTGAGACCGAGCAGATAGAGATTGACCCGGGGCGCACCGTAACTATCGGTGTCGGCCTGGAGCCAAAGTTCAGAGCAGATCTCCTAGACCTGCTGAGGAAGAACAAAGACATCTTCGCGTACTCAGCCGCCGAGATGCCAGGCGTGAGCCGAGAGGTTATCGTTCACAAGCTGAACGTACTCCCCAGCGCTCGCCCTGTGAAGCAGAAGATGAGGAACTCCTCGGCCGAGAAAGATGATGCCATCAAGGTCGAGGTAGATAAGTTGTTAGAGGCGGGCTTTATCATGCCTTGTACTTACCCTGCGTGGCTAGCTAACGTTGTAATGGTGAAGAAGTCATCAGGGGGGTGGAGGATGTGTGTTGATTTTACAAATCTTAATAAAGCATGCCCTAAAGATTGCTATCCCTTGCCTCGAATAGATAGCTTAATAGACGCAACGGCAGCTACACTATCCGAGCCTGCTCGACGCCTTTTCTGGGTACCATCAGGTATTCATGGCCGAATAAGACATGCCTAAGTGCGCATTCATCACCATACACGGCACATACATGTACAAAATGATGCCGTTCGGTTTGAAAAACGCTGGCGCAACTTACACTAGGCTAGTAGACAAAGTGTTTCAAGACCAAAAAGGGCGAAATATCGAGGCTTACGTCGACGATGCCATCGTAAAGAGCAAGTTTGACGGCGAGCACCTGGCCGACTTGAGCGAAACATTTTGTTCACTAAGGAAATACAAGATGAAACTCAACCCAATGAAATGCAACTTCGGTGTCCGGGCCGGCAAGTTCCTCGGCGTGCTTGTCAACGCCAGGGGAATTGACGCCAATCCAGAGAAAATCAAAGCAATTCTAGACCTACCGGAGCCGAGGAATCGCAAAGAGGTTATGATGCTGACCGGGAGGATGGCGGCTCTTGCCCGCTTTATCTCTCGGTCAGCCGACAAGAGCACCCCATTCTTCAAAGTGTTGAAGGGGAATAAAGACTTTTCTTTGGGGGGAGGAACAGAGCACACTTTCGTGCAACCGAAAGCTCATCTACAAACTCTCCGACCCTGTCGAGGCACCGACGCCGGGGAAACTCTATATCTATACTTAGCGAGTTACCTCGGCCACGGTCGGTCTAATGTAATCGTCGAGAGAAGAAAACAAGCAAAGAAGACCAATCTACTTCATCGCCACACATTTGTTGCCCGCCGAAAGAAATTACCCACCGATTGAAAAAGCAGCCCTTTGTCGTCGTTGCCGCAAGGAAACTAAAACCTTACTTCGACGCACATCCCATAACGGTCTTAACCGACCAGCCATTGGAGAAAGCATTGGAAAAATTTGAACAATCCGGCAGGCTCATCAAATGGGCAGTAGAGCTATCCGGCTTCGGCATTCAATACAGGCCGAGGCCCTCGATAAAGGGGCAAGCACTTGCAGACTTCCTTGCCGAGTGCACATACCAAGAAGAATCACACCCCGGTGTATGGGAGGTATACACCGACGGGTCCTCCACGACGAACAGCTCAGGAGCCGGCATCCTTATCATCAGCCCAAACGGGGACGAATTTGAGTACGCCTTGAAGTTTACCTTCTCGGCCTCAAACAACGAATCCGAATACGAGGCGGTGATAACCGGAGTCGAGTTAGCTAGAGCAGCCGGGGCAGAACACATTGTGTTGAAGACGGACTCACTATTGGTTACTAACCAAATCAGAGGAGAGTATGAGGCTCTAGACGACGGGATGGTAAGGTACCTGGAAAAGGTAAAGGCTGACACAGCAAAATTGAAATCTTTCCAAATCCAATGCATCCCCAGGTCCGAGAACAACCGAGCCGACGCTCTCTCAAAACTTGCCAGTTCAACCATCAAGAATGTCAGTCGAACCATGCTGGTGGATATCAGGAATGCTAAAAGCATCACTGAGACCGTTGGCATGGTGGGCGACACAGAAGCCGAGACGACGTGGATGACTCCGATAATGAAATACAAACTTACAAAAGAGTTGCCGGAGAACCGCAGTCTCTCCCAGAAGATAAAAAGGATCGCCGCAAGGTACCTGGTGTTCGAAGGAGAACTATACAGAAGGTTTGTGATAAGACCACTTTTGAAATGTGTCGGCCTAGCCGACGCGGAGCTCATTCTGACAGAGATTCACGAAGGCATCTGCGGACACCACATAGGGGCAAGAACGTTAGCCCACAAAGCTCTCCGAGCCGGCTACTTCTGGCCTACCATGCTGGAAGATTCCATAACTAAGACCAAAAAGTGCAAGAACTATCAGATGCATGCTCCGGTGATACATGCACCTTCCCGAGACCTGCAACCAGTACTCAGTCCGTTACCATTTGCACAATGGGGTATGGATTTACTGGGGCCATTTCCGACGGCCTCCGGAGGAAGAAAGTACCTAATTGTCGCTGTTGACTACTTCACCAAATGGGTCGAAGCTGTCGCAGTACCTGCCAAGACCACGGCGGCTGTAAGAAAGGTAATCTGGGAGAACATCATAACTCGTTTTGGGTTACCCCAAGTTATGGTATTTGATCACGGCCGAGAGTTTTGGAGTGACTTGGTGATGAACTGGCTAGAAGAGCTCGGTATCAAGTTCGCATACTCCTCCGTCTGCCACCCTCAGAGTAACGGGCAGGCGGAGGCAGCTAACAAGACTATTTTGAACGGATTGAAAAAGAAGGTTGAAGATCTAAAGGGAAGATGGGCTGATGAACTACCCGGCGTCCTATGGTCACTACGAACCACGGAGAAAGAAGCAACGGGGTACAGTCCATTCCACCTTGTCTATGGGTCTGAGGCCGTCCTGCCAATTGAAGCAACGGTGCCGACATTCAGAACGCAAACCTTTAACCCAGTCCAAAATGAGGAAGGCCTGAGAGCCTCCCTAGACCTGGTTGAAGAAAGTCGAGATACGGCACGGCTCAACTTGGCCGTTTACCAAAACAGAATGAGAAGAGCATACAACCGAAGGGTCCACAAAAGGGACTTAAAAGTAAGAGATCTAGTCCTAAGAAAGTCGGCCGCCACCAACAAAAGAAACATCCATGGCAAAATGACGGCCAACTGGGAAGGACCCTACAAAGTGGTTGAGGAAATGAGGCCGGGTACATACCGGCTAACCGACATGGAGGGAGTGCCTCTAATGAGCCACTGGAACACAGACAACCTCAGAAAATACTTCATATAGCGGCGGAGGTGTCCGGGACCGTTGTGGGCACCCCAATGCATGATTATTTCTAATGAAGAGTGTTCCAAGTTTTCCATCAAAATGGAGTGTCCCTCCCATAGTCCTACAAAAGAAGACATATGTACACAGCAGACAGCGCCAAAACCTCGATCACCTCGGCCGCTAACCGGGAGTGACGGGGGAACGAGCCAAAATGCTAACATATATACAACAGCAGTCAAAACGTTAACTCAGTTGCCCCGGCCAAAGCCGGGAAGAAACGAGGGAACCATGACTTGCCCTCGGCTAATTAAGACCGAGCTTAAGAACGTATAAGTACCGTTGAGACACAAATCTGACACCTCGGCAAATTAAGACCGGGCGTGGACGAGGACGCGATCAATAATCGTCTATAGATACGAACGCTGTTGCGCCGTAACCCCAATTCCCTCGGCCAAGGCCGGGAAGCAGCGGGGACACAATGACCGATACGCTAACATGTTCACAGCGGCGGTTGGGACATGCAAATCTGACCGCCTCGGGCGGTGGAGGAAGCGACCGACATGCCAACATGTTTAAAAATGTTAAGTACAGTTGAGATACGCATTTTAACTGCCCCGGCAAAGCCGAAGGTAGAAACAGAAAAGAAGCGCTCAATTAATAACGTAAGAAGACAACTCAGACAAAAATGAGAAAAAGACCTCGGCCAAGCCAGAGGCAAAGTAAACAAACTCTTATTAAAAATGTTTACAAGTTACAAGGAAGAAGTCGACGGCCGTCCCCATAGGGATAGCCTAAACACTACCTACCAAAGTTTACAAAAAAAGAAGTAACAGCAAAAGGGTACAGACATAAAACTTTGAAGTGCCAAAAGATGGCAGGGAGGAAAGGCTCAATAGTTGGTCCCCAAACAGCTAAAGCTATCCGAGATGCCGGGTGAGTCTGGTAACGGCCGCCCGTCTCCCTATGCCAGTTGTTGCTCACCACTGGTGGCCGCAGCAGCATCATCTTTGATAGGCGACCCAGAAGGAGATCCGGCAGCTTCACGTGCCCTTGCCCTCTCGGCCTCTTCTTTGGCCTCCTTCGCCTTGGCTTCTTCGGCCAGGTCCCGGTATTGGGCTCCCCGATCACTTCCCTGGTGGCTTCTTCGGCCAGGTCCCGGTATTGGGCGCACATGTTAGGAAGAATGACGCTTTGGAGCGTCTCAATGTCCAACTCCCTCTGGGCGATGATAGCCTTCTTATTCCGAAGCGCCTTCCCCTGGGCCTTAAACATGGACTTCCATTCATCCCTCTTCTCAGCAGTGAAGTTGACGACAGCCTGAAGCTTGTTATGCTCCTCCAGCAGCTTAGCGGCTTCGGCCCCGCAGACCTCAACCTTGGCTCTCTCAAAGAAGAAGCGCCTTTTCAGCGTCCTCCCTAAGTTTTCGCTCAGCAAGGACCGCCTTTTCAGCCTCAGCCTTGGCCCTCTCAGCTTCCTTCTTCGCAGCGGCAAGCTCAAGCCTGAGCCGCTCAAGCTGTGGGGCAACTTCAGCCATGACCTTTTCTTGCTCCACAATATGAGCACCGGCCACATCAGCCCACTTCGCCAGCATCCTGGACAAACTTAGGCCCTCCGACCTAATCTGGGCGGGGGTAGGCTTCGGGAAGGAGGAGACGACGGTGGCATCTTTACCACCCGTCTGCGCAGGTCGCTTCTCAGGATGCCGTTCGATGGGGACCGGTGAGACGGCGGCGGTTGATCTACAAAAAATTCAATCAAAGCATCCATGTCAACATTCATGGACATACCAGAGAGCCTGTCATCAGAAACGCCTAATGAACCGGCTAAGTCTGAGCCACAGGTTAGATCTGTACCAGGCTTGGCCTTCTTGGCCGGAGGACCCATTTTTTTGCCGGCCTCGGTAGCAGTAGCAGCAGTAGTAGCAGCAGCAGCAGCAGTCTCTTTTCTCTTGCGTACGAGAGGAGATTCCTCTGCCAAGGTGACCTCCTCCTCGGTAATATCGACGATCTCCACAGTCTCCTTTTGGACTGCGGGGATTGGAGGTGGAACTGAGGTTGACGCCGTCGCCACCGAAGACATTGCTTTTCGCTTTCGGCGCGGTATGTTACCGGCAACCTTCGCCTGGGCCGCCGTCACATCTAGGACCTTCAACTGCTGGTCCATGAGGTCGTTTGGCGCCGGTCTGCGATCACGCGTGCCGGCCTTCGGATGCATCTCAACAACGTTCTTGTCTATGTCAAGTCCCATCTTCTTGAGGACTTCCTCAGACAGATCCGGGCCAAAACGGTCTGTAAAAGAAACGAAGCAAGAGTTAAACAAAAGAAATAAATCAAAGTTCAAAAAACAGAAACATTAAAAGCAGAGATGGGCCTTACACCGACCCCACTCACCCTGTGCTAGGGCCGGTATGAGGCCGACGTGGTAGAGCGGCTCATCTTGAAGAATGATCTGCGTCGGGGGCATCCATCCCTTCGGCGACCCATCCTTCTCAGTCTCAAACAGCTTCATTGCCCGCCGTTCGTCCGCATTAAGAGGGACCTTCAAAGCGTTCATCTTAAGCTTGCCCCGGGAGACATATTTCTCACGCTCCCCTTTGCTCTCACACCGCAAATTGACTTGGTGCTGGAAGGACCGAGGCAGTGGATAATCCCTTGGAACCTCAACGTACACCCACCGTGTCTTCCAGTCCTTGCAGGAAGTAAGCTTAGAGACGGTGATATAACCTGGCTCGGTCTGTATGCTATACCACCCCCTGCCACCTTGGACATTCAGTCGAAGGTGATGAAGCCGGCGGAATAGGTTCACCGTTGGGGCCTCCCCCTTAAACTGGCATAGCCACACAAAGCCAACAAGCGTCCTGATGGCCAACGGATGCAGCTGCGCCACAGCGACGTTCATTGCCTTAATTATGGCAGCAACGTATGCATTGAGAGGAAACCGGAGCCCATACTCCAGGTGTCTCATGTATACAACGATACAACCCGGGGGAGGGCAACAGACGGCCTGACCCTCTCTAGGAATAACAATCTTATACTCCCTGCCGAAGGAGAAATGATGTTCGAAAAAGTCAGGACCAGAACAACTGGCGAACTTATGGGTCCAAGCACGATCAGGGCCGATCTTACAGGCGTCGCCGTGGTCCAGGATTTGCGGCCTCTCCTCATCAGGATGAGTCCTTTCCTCATCATCACCATCATCATCACCGTCATCATCACCATCGTCATCATCCGAGAAACCATCCAAATACTGATCATGAACCTCAGGAGAAGGAGACCTAGGGCCCCCAGACCTTATCGGGATGGCGGCCAGTGCCTCCTCCTCATCGAGGCGCGACGGGGAACCCCCCGGCGTAGGATTACTAGGACCGGCATCAGCAGAAGACATGTTCACAACAAAAACTTAACGAGTAAAAGTTGGAAAATTTGTTTGTTTACCTTGGGAAGAGTGTTACGCCGAGTAACGCTTCGAAGACTAGAGAAAGGTTTCGTCAAAGAAAACTAAGCGAAAAGAAGAAAATTTTTGAGAGAATGAATTTGGAAGGCCAAATTCAGGGGCTAACTGCCCTATTTATAGGGCAAAGCCCACTCAATCCGACCAATCAGGGCAAAGCCCATGAAGCGTCAACCAATTAACAACGAGACGCGTGTCAAGCATGCAGCCACGGAATGTCAATCGTCACAACAGTTACCAAACTTCTTTGACACGCTATTTGGCGGAATGCCAAACGACGCATCTTCTTCAACACGCTCCTTGTTATCTACTTGCCAAACGGCCCGCTGATCAACCAAGCTTGGCAGCACCGGCCGGGGGCAATCAAAGCATCCGGCACTCTCAACCTTGGACCCGCCGGCCAGAGACATCTTCTTTTCCACATTTGATGTCCATTACACATCCATGTGGAGGGGGGATATGGTACGGCCTGAACAGAAGCAAGCCGAGGAAGAGGAAGCCGGGGAAGAAAATTCAACTTGCGCAGAATACGCTCAACACTCATCGAAGGTCCATACCACGGCATAGACTACGCTGGGGGCAAATTGATGGGGCATATTCTGCACCCCCTGATCGAGTCAACATATTGAGCAAGGTCAAGGATCAAGAGACAGCAAGTCAACATGTTAGACCGCCTAACCGACGCAGCCTGTCGGCCGGTCACTTGGGTCTCGGCTGGGCAATCAGCCAGCCGGGAGACATATCCGCGTACTCATATCCAAGACCCCTCGGCATGGAGTCAGCCGGCCTGCCATGGGTCCCTCGGCCGAGGGTAGAACAGTCTTTCCACCTGCTAGCCACTTGGCCACTTGGCCACTACGTGACAAAAGGTGAAGGTCTATAAATACTCCACTTCTCTCATTGAGAAGGGGATCCACAATCTAACCTAAAACTCACTATTCATCTGGTATAAACTCCCTTATCTCTCTACAATATACTTTGTCAAGTAACATACAACTTAATCCCTTTAAGTTCACTGACTTGAGCGTCGGAGTGAGTACGCTCGGTGCAAAGCCGAGCCCTCAGTTTGTTCATCGTTTCAGGAGAGACCGAGAGGAAGAGTCAAAGCAAGGAAGGACTTCCATTCACCAAGCTTACGTGGTAAACAAGACTGCTCCGGAATCTACACCCGGAACATTTTCAATGAGACTTGTAAGACATAAACCAACTCGAGTCTCATTAGACCATGCATATAGTTGAGTAGAGAAGATTAAGTCGACTTGTAGGTGTTGTAAAATCTAATCGATTCGGCTCCGGGACCCAAACTTTCCTAGGATTGTAAGATATATACCAACTCGATCCATCACAACAATAATTGCTTGCCTATAATTTGAGAATATGTTTGTATGATCAATTCCCATGAATCTCCTATGACCCCATGACACCCTAGTGCCTTTTATCAATTGTTTACATCCCTTTTTAATCATCTTGCTTGTTTACTTTCATTGCTATTTAGTTTAGTGATCTTCTATTCCAACCCCAAATTGTGACACCCCTAGACACCGCTAGTTACAATTGAAAATCTCACTTCAATACCCGTCCCTTGGGATACGACCTTTACTTGCCTCTTTACTAATAGTAGAGTTGTTTGTGGAGTTATAAATATTGTTTTGGTCTAGGTCCTCCTAACGACAAGTACCGAAAACTAAACCTCTCAAGAGGGCTCGGCCATGATGTTTGTGTCAAAAGTGAACTTGGGGATAATGGGGCACAAGAATAGCTTGATTGGGCTTGACAAGGAACATTAGTGGTATGTTCCATAATGAATTTTCAGAAAACCACACAAATTTTTGAGAATTTTTTTCATTGAGGTATTTTATCAAACACTTAGTATGCACAATTCCAAGAGTGTAATAACTAAGTATTTCATAAATAATACTCACTCAAATCATTTGCAAACAACAAGACAACACCAACAATAGTTTTAATTAATCAAAATCTCAAAATTAGAGACTAATTTTCGGATTTTAGACTATGAAATTCACAAAGATAAGTGTAAGGTGTTTATACCTCCCTTTGACCCTTGAAACTTGTTGTTTGTTGTTGTAGAAGTGTAATAGATGCCCAAATGAAGCTCCTTGACCCAATTAAATGCTTGTAGACTCCAATTTTCAAATCTTGAAAGGTAGGGTTTAGGTTTTCAATTTGGGGTTTGTAATTGATTAGTAAGTGTGGACATAGCCACCTGCGACGCCCAGCCGATCTGTGGGCATGGCAACGGTTTTTTGAAAGTCACGCTCGGCGGCGTAAAGATGCTTTCGACCGGATTGTTTTAGATCGGTCGGTTTCGTCTTAGCAAGGGTCTCAAAACGATGTAAGAGATGTTCGGAGTCACCACCAAGCATTTGTGAGATGCTTGGAACCCGTTCGAATCCACTTTATACTTAGGTCAACCAAGGCAAAAAGTGGTGTTTGACATAGGTACTAAAGATAAGGAATCGTCCCTCTTTAGCATCCTATCTCTAGAATGACTCTCATACGCCCTGGATAAGGTCGTCCACTATCCAAAGTTTCTGAGTAAGAGGTGAAGGTACGTATTGGGAAGCTCTTTAATCGGACACCCAATCCCACCCGCGGTAGCAGCCTCTACTGATCAATCATGGTTGGTTAAATGCAAAAGTTGATAAAACGGGTAAATGCATGAATGCACATCCACGAGTTTGAACCTAACATGTGAGCTTTCTATGTCGATTGTTTAATCCAAGTATCAAGTATTTGATGTCGAGTTGGATTTAATGTTGATTTCCATGCAAGACGGAAATTAAACATCCATTTACCGAGTAAGGTTTATCGTGCATAACGTGATCCGATAGTCTTAGTAAGGCATTTTGCAAATATGATGTAAAATAGACCAATTTGTCATCTGATCCGTCTTGTATTCGGGTTAACCAAAGTCGGGATCGTCTTAGACAAGTGCTGGAAGGAAAAAGACCCTGCATCAGGCAGCCAGTATTGGCGCGAGCTTGTAGGCGATGCAAGTGGGTCTGCCCTGGATTGAAAAATGAAAAAATGAGTATCCTGTTTAGGAGCGGGTCAATAGACGATGGAAGAACATGTTATCCCCTATAAAATCTAGTGAAAAATAGTAGCGG
This sequence comes from Silene latifolia, assembly GCF_048544455.1. Classification (NCBI taxonomy): domain Eukaryota; kingdom Viridiplantae; phylum Streptophyta; class Magnoliopsida; order Caryophyllales; family Caryophyllaceae; genus Silene; species Silene latifolia. The sequence goes on from NC_133528.1 coordinate 29,078,747, forward strand.
AAACACTGTCGAATGGGATTAAATACACAAAGCTAAAAATTCTATCTGTTATAAATTGAGAATGTATAAAATTCTCAAGGATAAAATAAAAACAAATGGTCAAGTCTAAACAATTGACACTTTTATAAAAAGGGCGAAAATAAAATTTCTCAAAGTGTTCAAACTAAAACCATAAAAGAAAGCAGAAAAATAGAGTAGGATCCGCAAACTACTCGCTAGCTCACACAGAAATCCCAGCAAAGCTAACACATGTCATGTTATAAACATAACAGCCACAATTAGTGGGGAGTAACTCGACGTTCTCCCAGCCATATCACATGATATAAATGTTACAGATGCAAATAATATATCAAAGTAAATTGAAATGTTATAAAACATAAGTAACAAAAAATGATTACCAAATCATGTTAAAACAAACGTATTGCATGCTTAAAAGCAAAATATTCAATAGACAGAATGGAAATAATTTAATCCAGGCTAGATTTTCACTTTGGCTATACTCCTTGATATCGCAGCATCTTACACTAGTTTTGGGAACCCAGCGTCACGGAAAAGTGACCAACTCCAAGTCCACTCACTAGACACAAACTATAATAGGACTCGTCCTACCACGCAGTGCGTAGTCCCAGTCTAAGTACATGTACATGACTCTACAACAATCTGTACCTCCCACAAGGGTACCCAATCACATACCTGTATAAGAACTTGTATGCCTTAGTTCATTATTCTTTACCCTTACTTTAATTATTCCAAACTTAAAAATATCCCAAGGATAGTATATTATTCATTGTATACCATTCAAATGTCCGTAAGTGAACCACACTTTTATTTCTTTAAAAAAAAAAAAAAAAACTTAAACTTCACTTCCAAAAGTATAAAATTAATTCAAGGACTTTAAAAAAGATAAGTCACTGTAATTAAAACATAAAACTACCAAATGACTTAAAATACTTTAGTAAAGATATATTATTTAGGCCTTAATGAGACGGAGTTCTAAAACAGTTTTAAAAAAGAACAACATCACTGTAAAATTCCTAATTAAATATAGAAAAATCAAAATGACGCAAGGCCAATTTTTCTGGTTTCCTGCAGTTCTTAGCTACAACTTTCATTTTATAACCAACTTCAAAAGACGAAAGTATCAAGGGTCTAAAAATTCACTTCTCAAAACTGTCAGAAAACGTCACCCATAAAGTTTCAGTTCAGAAATCTACTTTTAGAAAATATTTTAAGGCAAGAAATTTTTTTAAACATAACTAGACATTACAAAGTTTATGTAGGTAAAATATTAGTCACTGGATCATAAGAGAAACTTAGTTTACGAGTTATTCTTTTAACTGATGACAGATTCGCAGTTTACAGGCGAGCTGTTGATAAATAATTTAATCTGAAGAAACTGTAAATCGTAAATTTATGAAAAGTTTTGTGCAGACTCTATGCTTGAATATAACAGGAGTCTAGTTTTAATATTTTTGCAAATTAGAAATAAATAAGGCGATATAATTTTTACAAACAGACTATAAATTTCACTAAAATAAACGAACAATTTCGCAAAATTTTAAAATCAATCAAAAATACGAAACACGTGATTTAGTTCCATAATTTCAAATGTAAACATCCTAAATCAAGTCCATAATGTGAAAATTTCATAAAAAAGAGTCTTAGCTATTTTTAGGATTTGTTTCGCAACAAAAACTAGTGAAAAACCGTTTTGTCGCAAAAGCGATTAAATCAGTAAAATTTTGTTTAAGGCATTATAAAATTTCGAAAATTATAATATCATTCCAGAATATATAATCAACCTCAAAAATATTTTTTCAACCTAAATTCTTCAGGGGTTTTTCTAACGTGTGCCCTTAGGGCACACTTTAATAAATCAAATATGGCAAGATTCATAGAATATTCTCACTAATTATGGTAAAACTAAGTTTATAATTATAATTATCGTGAGAATATATTGTGAATCTTACGATATTTTGTTTATTAATGTGTGCCCTAAGGGCACACATTAGAAAAACCCATTTTTCAGATTTAATACTTTAGTCAAAAACGCTATTTTAATCGCGTAGAACGAATATTTCATTCCGTCACCAAATCGGTCCATTAAAAATCTCGAAAAATTTATATAATTATTTTTCAACATAAATACCAATTTTTTGACAGAAACATATGAGAAAAATCACAATTTTTGAGCTTAGTCAAATATCCACAAGCAAACAGTATTCACTTCGACAAGACAGAAAATAGTGAAAACCGCAATTTTTAACATGTGACTATTCCGAAAACAGAAAAATAAAATAAAAACTGAAATGCAACAATAATAATTACGTCTCAGCCAGTAATGAATTTTATGAAGCATAATACAAATTTTTTTATAAATAACATGCCATAGATAAAAATCATCAACGATAAATATGTATAGCAAAATCGTCAAAATGACTAAAACCCGAGACATCTCTAATAGATAATCTCGGCCAGCAGTAAGTTTTCACAACACCTCAAATACGTTTCTAGTACATACAACTACAACATAATATCGCGTAATACCGAGTAACGTCGAAGTTACATTATTTGTCAAGATCTGAATAAAACTCGTCCTCGTCTGGATCGTCACAAAATCGTAAAAAATATTTACGTAATGGAAACAATAAGCAATTAATCATGTAACCACAATGAGACGGAATAATTGTGGCGATGAAGCAATATCACGTCGATATGTGCAGTAGTTTGATGAACGAAAATTTATGGTCGATGCACTATTTATGATACACGAATATTGAGAGAGTAAAAGAGAGTTTTTTTCTTAGATTTTTGCAAAAGCTAAATTGAAGTAAGTATGAGAGACGTAGAAGAGTTTGTGATATGATCTATGAAGCAACGGCCAAGTGAATAAAATTACAATATCCTCCATGTTTTGCTCGGTCAAATGAGGAGAAATAGGAAGTAGTTTTTAACAATTTGACTAAGTAATGACCAAAAAGATGTAGATGAAATATTGGCAACATGCAACATATTAATGTTCACGGTATATAAAAATAATATAACAATTTTATAACTGGAGCTCGAGAATTCAATTAATGAACATTCCTTCTAAAATAGCATATAAAAATAATATAGCAATTTTATGCTCGTAAAATAATTGGCAGTACGAGTCAGGTCGTAACAATTAGCATTACGAGCCAGGCGCGAGCCTGGTTGCTATAGAAGCAGCCCTTGCCTCAACCAATAATCAGGATTTTGGCTGCTTTATCCCATATTCGGACCATGTTATGCATGTTTTTAGCATGTTATAGTCATGAAACAAAGAAAAAAATAATAGAAGATGATTTTTACACCCTCTTACTTACATGCTTGGCTTTAGACGAGAAATCGACGAAAGTGTATCAACTTGTTTGGTCGGAAAACTCGGTTTGAAAACCGTTTTAGCAATGTAAAAGAGTGTTTTAAGTTTAGTGATGGTGTAGTGGTCGAGATGGTCGGTCAAGTGGTTTAATACACGATGACGGTACCAAAAAATGTGTAAGGCTTGTGTTTTCAATCGGTAGGTCGGAAACACGTGTCGGTTTGTGACTTGAGAAGTCGAGTCTAGAATTTTAAGGGACAGATGAGAGGGGACACTCGCGTAACTCTCAAATGGTGCCATTTGAGGGGTATTTATAGGAAAATGGGTGGTTGTGTGCGTTTTGAGCGATGTGGCCACATGGACTGCTCAATGAAGCGCGAGCCATTTCGCGGGTCTTCGAGGTGTCTTGTCACTATCGCGCAAATGTAATCATGATTTGTTCTATCCTAAATTTTGGATGAACTTGATTTGTACTTGACCACTAAGGATTCCGGGAAACCCTTTACATGGAAGTATTTGAAAATTTTGTTTTTTGTGTTTGACTTGATTTGACTCGTTGTTGGAGTCAGGATTTGAATTTTCGAGTCGGTTTTTGGTCCGGTGTCAGTTTTTACTCTAATTAGTGTCATTGCGACCCCGTCGCCATGCATTAAACACTCTAGGTACTTTTGAAAAGTTTTGAAATGTTTTATTTTCGAAATCATTTTAAGTTTTCTGACGTATAGTTGTACAAAAATGTCGATCAAACGTTGCGATTCCTAAGCACGTTGTAGTCCGATAATTATCGGGTATTTGTTGGAGACTCAAAAAATATTGGGTATCTACAGAGCCCCACTTTGACCGAGGCTTGGATAGGGCAAAAGTCAAAGTATAACCCCCGGGTCAATCAAAGCTTACAACCTGGAGACCAAAGCGACGTCGAGGCGGCTCGAAAATATTCGAGCCAAGGACCTGCCGCCAGGAAGGGCGACGCCAAGGCGAATCGAGGGTACAAGCCAAGGACCTGTCATCGAGAATAGTTTAGAGTCTGTCGACTGTCTGTGCAGGTCGTTTAACGTCCGTTAGACTACGTATAAAGGCTCGCCAGCCATAAGAAAGAGTCATACCCGAGGCATCTTTTGGATATGTCCTTGAGTCGTTTCTTGTTTGCGGACAAAGGCTCGCCAGTCATGTTGCGGATATGAAGGGGGTCTCTAGCCGCGATGCGTATATGAAAGGGGCTCGCCAGCCACGGTGCGTATACAAAAGGGGCTCGCCAGCCGCGGTGCGTTGTGAGGCTCGCCTGCCATGTGCGTTGTGAGGCTCGTTAGCCATATGCGTTGTGAGGCTCGCCGACCATGTGCGTTGGGAGACTCGCCAGCCATGTGCGTTGTGAGGCTCGCCAGCCATGTGCGTTGTGAGGCTCGCCAGCCATGTGCGTTGTGAGGCTTGCTAGCCATGTGCGTTGTGAGGCTCACTAGCCATATCGAATTTTGTGAAATATCCATATTGGATGGGCCGATTTCGGAAAGTTGTTTGAATTAGCGGGCTCCTTGAGGAAGCCTCCGATATCATGTTAGGGAATTTTGGTGTTTGTATTGAATATTCGTGGCGCCGGAAAGGGATAGGTTTGTGATCTTGGCCCCCGTGGTCGGCGGTGATTTTGAATTTTGAAGAGAGATAACGGTTTTTATTGCCGCTTGTTTTGTAGGAAAAGAACATATGCATATTCTGTCGTCTGATGTGTGTTTAGGGAGGATGATTTTAATTTCTCCTTCCCATGATTTGAGATTTGATGAAGGATAGTAAATTTCACTATCCCTTTTTTTTGAACATTTGACGGTTTTTAATGTTGTTCTTTTGAGATTTGTGAATGTTGTTGCTGAAAAATTTGTTAGAATAGCGAATTTAAATTACGCTATTGATTTTGTTTTTGACAGATACGGCTTTTAATGCCGTCATCGAAATTTGTGAAAATACTAAATCTGAATTTCACTATTTTGCATTTGTGGAAATGACGGTTTTTAATTCTGTCGTTTTGAAAAATAGTGAATTTGGATTTAACTATTATTTTTTTTGAATGACGGTTCTTATTACCGTCGTGGAAATTTTGAGAAAATAGTGAATTTTGAATTTCACTATTATTGTGTTTTTGTATTTGAAATGACAGTTTTTATTGCCGTAGTTGAATTTTGAAAAAATAGTGAATTTTTAATTTCACTATTATTGTGTTTTTGTATTAGAAATGACGGTTTTTATTGCCGCCGTCAAAATTTGAAATTGGTGTGAGAAATTGGGTCATAGCCCAAAATCTCGCTGAATGAGTCAAGGAGCGCCTCATTGAGGCGCAATCCTTGCTGCGAAGTAAGGAAGCTCCCCTAATTTTGTAGAAAAGACGCGAGAAGCAGGACGACCCTCTTCACTTCATCTTCCTTGATACATAAACCAAAAGACATCGACAAATCGCCATTTTTTATCTCGTCTCTTACTTGGATTCGTGATCTTATCATCATGTCATCTCAAGGTACGTAAATCCTCTTGAATCCATTTGAATTTATTTGTCTTTTTGTTAATTGAATTAGGGTGAAACCCTAAACTTAATTAAAAAAAATTGAATTGGGCGTTTTTGATTAGGCCATTATCGAGTGAAATTGAAGATTACATTAGGTTAGAAACCTATTTAGGAGTATAGGGGTGCTTTTAGTTTGCATTTTGGTCCCCGTTCCCGCTCCATATGCTCGAAAAACGTGATTGAGACGGTAAAACCGTCTTATTTCACAATGTCAAGTTTGTTTGCTTGAGTTGTGTGCCCTACTAGGTTGTATTGTAGTCGGGGAAGACCGTGTTTGCCATATTGAACCTTTGTTGGGGTATTGTGGGCAAAATTGAATTTTTTGTCTTTTTGCGACGGTCTTTTGTCTGACGAAACAAGCGTCTGTTTGAGCTCAAATTGAGTCAGTTTGTTTTAAAATGGACCTTATTTGTAGTTTGGGTCGCTTTGAGATGTGATTAAATCACGTTGCTTTGTCGTGGTCGTATTTTAAAATTTTGACCTGTTTGTGTTCGAATTAGCGCAAAATTGCCTTTTCGAGATGTGGAAAATACCCCATTGTGTCAGAAATATATTGTTTTGGTTGTTGGCGAACCTTGTGTACATCTTGAGGCGCTGGGGTTTTTATTTTGAAATTTTTTTTGTTGTTTTGACTCGTCTTTTGCTTGAAAAGAAGGGCTAGTCGTTTTTGTGCTTCTGTGAAGTGTTTTGTTTTTTTGTTTGGTTGGGTTTGGGCGGGATTGCCCTTGTTCTATCCTGATTGTAGGGGATTGTTCTGGGCCAACCAGTTCCGTTGCTGAGACTTTGGAGGACCTGTTTGGGACTAGGCCAGTTAATACTCTTGGTAGTGCATCTGAGGTGGTATTAGAGGACGCTTTTGAGGAGGAGAAGCCCAAGGAGGAGGTTGCCAGAGGTGAGGGAGTTGTTGAGGTTCAAGAGGGGACCGTAGTTGGGGCTGTTGGTGCTGAGGGAGCCACTAGGGCTCCAAAGGATCCCTTTGTTGAGCCGCTGGTGTTGGGAGAGCTTAGTTAGGGTCTGGGGCTGGTACCTCTGGGAGGAGGGTTAGTTCCTTTAGGAGGAGGGGTCCTCGGCCGACTATACGGAGGGTGCAGACTGTTGAAGGCGACGCTCATGTCGAGGGTTGGGAGGCTAGATGGGTTACAGCTCCGCGGGGGTTGAACCTGCGGGCGGCGCCTGTTTGGGCTGAGGGTTTCGACGGTAGCCAGTTGTTGCTGCGGTTAAACACTCACCTCCCCTACCGTGCACACGAGGGTCAGGTACTTTTTACCGCTTCGTCAAGTTTTTGTTATTTTTTATATTTTAGACCTGAATAGGTGTTCTGACGTTGTTTGCTTCCCAGTTTCAGGAGATTTCTACCATGAGGACTTTCTCAGTATTCTCGACTTATTTGGGTTTCTACGACGTTCTCCGGGCCGGTAGGAGGGCGTTGTTATTGAGGTCGGCTTTGGGGTTGTTGGTGGCTGCTTGGCGGGATATTCACTGGGCTTTAATTAGGTCGAACCTGTGTCTGATCCGCGCCATGTTGGACCGTTACTCGGACACCACGTCCTCGTTCCACATGGCGTTTAGGAAGGTGGGTGTGACCTTAGAGGACTTTGCCATGATATGGGGCCTCCCTTGGGGTGAGACGCCCGTTGAGTTCCCGGAGACGCCGGAGAGAGTGTATGCACCCTCTAACAGCACTCCTTACTTAATTGCGAACACGTATGTGACGGATCACTTCTGGGGGAGAGCGGCGGGCTACGCTCCGGCGCCGTTGGCGAGTCCGGAGGCTGAGGCTGACGCGCATGAGGCACGGTTTTGGTTGTGGTACTTCTTGGGTACCACGTACTTTGGTGACAAGGGTGAGCGCTTGTCGACTAAAGTACTTCCTCTTCTTGCTGACCTAGACACATTGGGTCAGTTTGACTGGGTTACGCTGGCTTTGGCGAGTTTTACCCGGTACTTGCACGCTGCGGTGCGTTCGGAGGTGATGGGGGATGGTAGTTCTCCCGCTTTGGTTGGTCCCGGCCTTACCTTGGAGGTACGCGCATTTTTGTTGATTTTGATTTTGATTTTGATTTTGATTTGTGGTTTGATTTTGGCAATTTTTTTTGAAAAATTGGCTGATTTATGGTTGCTGTGTTTTGTTATAGGCTTGGTTGTACGCTTACTTCACCCCTCTGCGTCCGGGGACTACTGGTGGCGGTCCTTCGACTAAGCCTGCCGTGAGGGCTTGGACGGTGGCTCGGAAGAAGTCGACCAAGTCGACTTACGAGGACTGCAGGCGTCGAGTGAACGTCCTCCGAGTTGCTGACGTAAGTTGTTGTCTATTACCTCTTTTGTTTTGTAGAAACAAATAGAGATAGGACGACTAGGTAGCCTAGAAATCCCCCACTTAGTTGATTAGTCCATCCTTGAGTGCAGTTTGTCGGGTGGCCTTGAGAGCACTACACAGACGTGTCAGCCCCTGTGAGGGAGCGTTTGCGACCTTGCAGCTCCCAACGTTTGTATCTCGAGATGGCGATCGAGCCGGTTTGGTACCTGGGCGAGCGTTTAGCTCGTCAGTGCTTTAATGAGACCTTCGTGGTACCGGTCGATCCGCCTAGGATGTTGTTCCAGGAGTCGACGCTCGACGAGGTTGAGGAGCACCTTTACGGACACGGAGGTGAGGAGCTGTTGTTACGGGAGGCTGACTACGACACCTTCCGGTTGTCGAGGCTCGCCTAGTACCCGATTGAGGTATGTTTTTCCTTTGTTCCTCGTTTTCATTGCCTTTTGATAAAAGGGTTTGTTACCTTCGATGTGGATCCGTATTGTAGGGGTCGATGTGTTGATGAGGACCCAACCCCTAGTATTTCCGACACAGACCACCTTTCAGGGGCCGGGTGGTGAGGAGCTACAGCTGCACCTGCTAGAGCTTGCGGTCGCTGAGGTGACCGACGCTGGTATGGAGTGGAGGTTGATGGTTCTGAGTGTGAGTTCCTGATTTTAAAGCTCCTCCTCATTTATATTTTGCCTTGCATTTTATTGAAGGACCTTCCAGGTTGTAGGTGTCGACCGCTAGTCATCAGGCTTTGTGGCAGATGGCTAACCGGTGGAGGGCACTTGCTGGTGACCTGGTTGCGAGAAAGTCTCGGCTCGCACAGGTACTTTTTGTAGATTGTTTTTGTGTATTTTTGTGTTGTATTTCATGTTTTTAGATCTCAATGATCTGTATTTTGTTTTGCAGGGTACTGCGGATCTGACAAAGCTTGCTCGGGTTCGTGCTGAGTTGGACACATCGAGGTCGGTGATCCAGGGGCAGGAGATGGGGATCATCAGTCGGGACCAGGAGCTGAGGCATCGCGAGAACGGGTTGCGGAGATTGCCTCTCTCAATGCTCAGCTAGCAGCGGCGGAGGAGCTTCGCGTCACGATGGAGCACGAGGCGTTGGAGAGTTCTCCGGAGAGGAGGCCCGAGCAGGAGGTGGTGTTTGCCTTGGCTGCGACTCCTCGTGAGACCGAGATTGGTCCACCGGGAGGTGTTGAGTAGCTGTAGTTGTATGTCCGTGTTTTGGACACTTGTTTGTATATATTTACATTTTCGCGTGAGGCGGTTTGTATATATGTGTTTTTGAATTGTGGTTTATTTGTGTTTTTTTGGCTTTTTTATGGTGTTTCGGAGACGCGTTGTCAGCTGCTAGTTCCCCATTTGCTTCACGCATGTTCCTGCAGCGTTGGTGTAGAAAACAGGCAACAGGTAGCACGTATGCACAAATGTATACACGTAAAAGCACTTGATGGAAACAAAATAACTACGATGACTTGAAGTTAAAATTGATATTTAAAATAATATTTTTAAAATTCCGCGACATGTCGTCACGTTTGGATTTCTCAAAAAGAAAATGATTTGAAATTTTGCGGAATTAACTCTTGTTTGAATTAATTTGCATCGAATTTTGCTGGAGTCAATTTGTAACTCGAAAAAATTGAAACTCAAACTGTCACGGGTGAATTTTAAAATAGATTCTTGCGAGTGTATTTGATTTGATTTTTGTGAGATCAAGACTCAGATTTGTGAGAGCTTGAACTTTTGGGAACAATTGCCGTCGTGTTATCAATTTTGAATTTTCTGGAAAATTCTAAACAAATTTCGGAGTTTTCGACTGACATGAAAACGAAACGTCGCAGAACGGGGCGACTTGCCCTTCCCCCCTAATAAAAGAAGAGAAAAAAACCGTATGTTTAAAGCTGCGTCATGGAAACCGTGTCGGATTTCGTAAACGCGAAAATAAGGAAATGTGAGTGTGAGAAAACACAAAAAATCCTGGATAGGCCCGAAGAGGCGTGAGTCTGGTTGCGGGAGGTTTGAGGTGTCAGGAAGAAACACAACTTGAAAGGGACAATTCAAGGTGAGGATCCTTAGGAGGAGCCTAAAGAGGCGCGAGGCCGCCGACGATGGAAGTCAGCTTCCCCTTTTTTCGGAAAAAAGCGCTGATTGTTTTTTATAAATAGGGACGTTTGTGCTTCAATGTTTCATCATCCGAAACACGAAAAACATCTCTACAAAAACCTTTATTTTTCTTCCAAAAAATCATCCACAGATGCTTTCGAAAATAGGTTGCGGCATTGGTGTTGGATTTGTCACCTCCCGAAAAGTATCAACTCGTTGTTATGGGAGGTGGTCAATTGTTGGTGCTTCGTCAAGTCAAGGTGCAATCCTCGTTTCTTGAAGCATGCTCTCGGTTTTGGGATTCGAAACATCACATTTTCGTTTTCCCGAAAGGTGAAATTTATCCTCTTGCCGAAGAAGTAGGTGCCAATAATAATGGTGGGTGGCCGGGATGTGTTCCGGTGCTTCCCCCGACTCGGTTGTGTTATAAGGAGAAGTTCCGCTAAATGTTGGGTTTATCAACAAGTCAAGTCAACTTTCTCCTTGTTTCTCATGGTGTGGATATGTTGGCTCTTATCTACATTTTCTCAAACCGGTTGGATGTCAATGTCTCGGAGGTGGCTAGGAGAAGGACTCTTGCCTTTTGCCTAGTGTATGTATACCTCTTTCTTGACGCCTTGAATAAGGAGGGGTCAAAATGTTATGGTAGTATGACCCTTGTGCATGTGGTTGAGCAAATGGAGCATGGTAGGGATCCATCATGGTTGGTGCTTGGCGAGATCATCCAAGCTTTGAACAAGAAGGGCTCTTATGGAGAAGCTCCTTCGTTTGGATCACCAAGGGTCCTCAAAATATAGCTATTGGAGAGGCTAAGGTATGTAGAGCCTCCGACCGATTCTTCTTCTTATTCCTTCCGTCACCTTACCATGAGGAAGAAATTGTACTCGGATAGTTTTGCATCAACCGGTTCACGGTGTCCCCATATCCGTTGGGTGGTGCCATAGTGGCACTTGAGGTCCTTTACGGGGTTGCCCGCTTCGGTTGCTAGTTATTTCTCTTTGATGGTGGTGGGTTTGAAGGTTGCTCCCTTCATTTATCCCGAAAGGCTCATGAGGTAAATGGGGCGTCAACAAAAGGTGCCTGCTCAAGATACTCTCGTCCAAGAGAGTGTTTTTCGAAACTCCGAGCTTGTGGAGGTCTTCGAAAGATGGTGGGCCACTCGGATGCTTTGGGAGGTACCAAACCCCATTGCCACGATATGGGTGACTCCCGCTTATGTCAAGTGTTCAAGAGCTCAAACCTTGGAGGAAAGGTCCAAATCTCGTAAGGACGAGGTTGTTGATTTGAAGTATAGAGAGGTTGGAAAGGCCAACCGTGCCTCTTTGACGACTTTGTTGATGGAGCTAGCCCGGATGTGATTAGGCCACCAAAGAGGAGAAGCTCGGGTCCCAAAGATGTAGTAGGCCGTGTATGGGCTCACCTTGGACCAAGTATGGGGTCATGCAAGAGACCGAAGGCTGTCGTCGTTGTAGATCTGTTGAGGATCCGTTCCGAAGAGGAAGTCAATGCTAGGCGGGCCAACAAGAAGAATAAGGGGAAGATGTACCCCGAGGGAAAAGGCTAAGATAGAATGGAAGAATGAAGATCTCCATTACCCATCTTATTATTATGTTGTATTTGTCTTGTGATTTTTATTATGTTGTACTAGCCATGTATTGTGTGTTTTGTGCTAGTTTTTCTATGTGAGGTGTCTTAGTCGACACCTTAGCTTTGACAAGTTGTAGAGTTGGCGAGCTTTATTTGTTGTCGAATTTGTAATCCTTCTCATTATTACTTAAATAAGAGGGATTGTTTATGTTAAAAGAGTTGTAAACGTTTCTTCCATCCATTTTGTAAAGGCAATTCGGCTTGAATTATTCTAATCATTGCACTTGGAAAGTGGGATTTTTGTGGGAAGAGGAAAGGCTTCCCTTTTTTTGTGGAAAAGGTAATATTTTTCTGTGGGGATGGTTGTATCCTTCTTATGTAAGAAAGGACTGCATACGCATCCACCTGAAAAGGTGAAATCAAACCATGATCGTAGTTCGAAATATTTTGTGAATTTATTTGGGTTTTGTGGTTTATCTCTCTTGTGTAAGAAAGGACTGCCTACGTATCCACCTAAAAAGGTGAAATCAAACCATGCTCATAGTTTAGGTCTTTTGGTTTGAGTAAAAATAGATGTTGCCTTTAACAGATCAAAGGACATTTGAAACGGGCAAGGTGCCGCCACTTAGACTCGATAAAACATGCAATTTTAATTCAGGACGCGTTGAGGAACTTAACTTGAAAGGGATAAGGCGGTCGCTAGTTGTAAACCTAGGGTGAGGTTTGTTGGTTACCAGGGTTCAAGGGTAGTATTTCTTGAGTTGGTCTAGGTTTTTCGGGTTTGTAAAAGCCTCCCCGTCTAGGTCACTCAGTCTCACTGTGCCCCCCGAAAGTATTTTCTTGACCAGATATGGTTCGGCCTAATTGGGTTTGAATTTCCCCCTCGGATGGACGGGTAACGGTGCTCGAACCTACTTGAGGACCAACTCGCCTTTTTTGATATTCCTGGGTTTAACCTTTTTGTTGAATGCCCGTTGTATACGTCGTTGGTATAGTTGGACGTTGTGCAAGGCGTTGAGTCGTCGTTCGTCTAGAAGCGTGAGTTGTTCGAACCTTCGACGGGTCCATTCCGCCTCAGGAACTTGAATCTCCAGTAGGATGCTGATACGGTCGTTCTGTACCAAAAATAAATACCTAAGTTACTGCTAACAGAAGTCAGCGGCAAGTAGGGTCGATCTCCACAGGGAGGCTAAGTTGCTAATTATCTGTCTAATTCGGTCTGTCAGGGTGTCACAGGAATAGGGGTTTTGAATTGATTCAACTAAACTAAAAATTAAGGCAAGGGAAAAGAATTAACAGTAAGAGAAAGGAAGTATGCTAGGAGTCGGTCCACCGCGGCAGCTATAAGATCTTATACTATCATGAATATTAAGGCGATTAGACTATTGATAAGAAGAGCTATGGTCGTCACCTTTCGGTCCTTAAACCGCCCTAGAGCGTAAACAGCTTAACTTTCGCCCTCACTGCGATACCCTATTGTAACTAAGCAAGCCTTCCCTTCCAATCTTTCGATCTAGGTCGGGGTTAACTAGAATTATGGGTCTCCTGCATGCATACATTCGACCAGATAACAATTAAATTGCCTAATACAATTCCTATCGCAGGTCTAATCTATTTAATACAATTAAAGCATTGCTACCACGGCTTCCCTAATCCTAACATACTACGGGAATTAGCTACGCATAATTAAAGGAAGAACAAGAAATAAAGAAGAAACAATAAATAACATTAAGAAATTAAGGAGAAAAAGGGAGAGAAATTACTGAATTAAATAGTCCGGAAATAAGGAAGAACAAAAATAACAGTGAAAGTAACAGAGGAAAAGTAACGTCCAAAGGGTCCCCCCGGATAAAAGGAGATGATCACAAATGACGTCCCTAACTCCTATTTATAAGAAATTAGAAGTAGGGTTAAACCTAATTAACGAATTAAAGCTTAAAAGCCCAACCCGTCATCAATATCCACTCGATCGAGTAGAGAAATCACTCGATCGAGCAAACTCAGCCAGAAAACAACTCGATCGACCATGTATAGTGCTCGATCGACCGATTACACATAAGGGACTGGTCGATCGACTAAGGAAGCAACTCGATCGACTATGTATTGCACCTAAAACCACTCGATCGAGTAATAAATCACTCGATCAGGTGGGTCTTGACTTCAGCAGCTACAATTCTCGTTAGTTGACTTTGACTTGTCCTTTTAATGCCCGAAACACCTTCACGCATCCCAAGACAGCAATATTTCCCGCTCCAAATCTACTCTTCCTTCAAATGCATGCAAAACGGACGGTAAATGACTTGATTCTACTACTTTCTGGTTCATTCCTGCAATTAAGACAAAATATACCAAAGTAGCATATTCGGGCATTTCGTAGCAATAAACTACGATAAAAGCATAGAAATACGTGCATAAAATAGGCTAAAAAGACTATATAAAATGCACGTATCAAATCTCCCCAAACCAAACCTTTACTCGTCCCCGAGTAAACTAAAATGCAACTAAAGGAACGGAAAAAGATAACTCAGAGCTAGCTACAAATGCCCACTTAAGCCAATTTAATGCAAGCAAACTAACACTTATAGCTAAACAGTCAAATGCAAACGGGTTATAGGATGTTTATAAATAAAGCTGAACCGTCGACCTTGCAAGACCTTTAATAATGGACTCTCACGGGTCACTCTTTCTCTCATGAAGCAAAGGGCAAGCATATATATGTAAGAGAGGAAGAAAAATAGTCGCTCACCTAAACTACGACCCACATAAACATGCATGCTACTAATATGATAGACAATTCTAGCTACCGTACACACATTCCAACCAAACAAGGTCCTGTCACAGCCGAGGGCTTACAAAAATATGGTAAAGTGAGGCAATGGGTAAGAAAAGGCAAAACAATTATGGGAATGTGGAGGTATAGGTGATCAAGCTAGTACCTAAACAGAACCATATGAGACATATCCATTTCCAACTCAATTATGAACTAAATACAATGCCCTTCACTTGGCATAAAATCTCACCAAACCAAACTAAACATACTCCTCATATGAAATAAGATAGAACAAAGGAGCAGAAACCGTCAACCAAACAACATCTTTTTTTTTTTTTTTTTTTCTTTCTTTCTTTTTCTATTTCTATTTTTTTTCATTTTTCCTTTTTTTTCGATTCTTTTTTTCTTTTCTTTTTTTTTTCATCACGTTTTTTCAACTCCTTTTCTTCATAAATACCAACTCCAAAACAATAGATACAAGCCAAACTTGATACAATGAAATATATACCGCAAAACAACAATCTAGACTAGCTTGACAAGGCAGGCTAAATTTGGATGTAGCTAAAGGGTCAACTGGCAAATTTGGCTGATGTGGAGTTAGATGGGTAAAAATGAAAGAAAGGGAATGTAAGCACCTCCCTGCATGTGACACCAACCACTAACCCGAATGTATGACGGCAAAAAGCAATTGAATTTCATATACGTGCAAATTAATGATACATGCTATGCAAGGAGTAACTACTCACAATCCTACATGAAACTGGTCATAAATGACACCAGTTTATAAGGCTCTAATTCCTTAGAAATTATAAGTAGGTTGCCAAAATTTCAGGTCAAGTCTATTCGTTCAGTTAAATTAAACATTAACTCGTAGATATGCAAAGAGACAAAGCTAATAAGATAACAGTTTATTGCAAGGCTTAAGCAAAAAGACAGTTGTAGTGCAATATCATCATGGAAATCTACCGTTCCGACTCAACCTATATGCTAAATAAACGTGAAATTTTTTTGAATTTTAACAATTTTTTAATTTTTTATGGAGTTTGATTTTTTTGAAATAAAAAACAATGCAAACAGAAAATTAAACGTGATAACTGAAATGCAAATAAAAACAATATGCAGACACAGATATGGATGCATAACCTCCCCAAACCAAACCGTACAATGCCCCCATTGTACCAAAACATGGAAAGGAAATGCAAACTGAAGGAGAAAAAAGAGTAAATGCGGAAAACTCACAAGATTGCGCGAATAAGGGGACCTCCCCAAACCGACCATGAAATGGGAGGTTGCTAAAGGCCCGGAAAACCGTCTCAGGAAGCTAATCCAAGTCGATACGTGAATGGGCATGCAAAAACTGCTCGATCGACAGGAATATGGGTCGATCGAGTGGTTTCTCATTCTGCAGGGGGTCGATCGAGTGAATCCTTCAGCTACAGTGCTCGATCGAGTAGAAAAAACCACTCGATCGAGTGATGCTCGATGAATTCCTGCAAAATGCAAATGAAAACAGCCCGCAAACTAACAAGACAAGCACACTGAGATAGTTTTATGGTATAAAACCATTTATTACAACTGAAATTGAGATAAAAACAAAATAAAATCGCCGGGTTGCCTCCCGGGTAGCGCTAGCTTCAGTCAGGTCCCAGCTCGACCTTCTTTACTTCGAGCCACTCAAACTAATCACCATCAAAACAGCTCAAAGCGCGCAGCAACCTGTCAAATAGCTGCGCATGTGCTACACAACAGCATAAGTAGCACCAAAGTGGATTACAGAAATAGGAAATAAAAATATGTAAACATTTAAGTCTAACAAATTTCCTATGGGCGCTCCTAAATTTGTCCACAAAATATAGGAGTGCGGGAGCAGTCGTCAATGAAATAGGGTATCGTCTCAGATTAATGAACTTGAAATGACAAGGACGGTGAAAAATCTTTAAATTAATCGACCACATGAGAGGAGGTAAAGCATTAAAAGGACATGCATGAATCAGACGAGGTAATATACAAACAATAATAAAATTACCGTTTACTACCTCAGGTTGGTTGCTCTCAACCCCGGAATCACTGACAAAAGAATGTGATACCTCATCCGGGCTAGGAGCAATTACCGCCTCAACTGCTTCTTCATCTACCTCCTCAGTGGAATCTGCCCCGTAGATCGCAGCTTCAAGTGTATCCGACTCGGCTGTGAATAGGGGAGGTTCACCGTAATCATCGTCAGAGTCGTCATCCATATCAAACCAAAATGACGAACCAAAGCTCCCAATGGCCATTTCAGTCGATCGAGCAGAGTAATCACTCGATCGACCACTTTCCTCCCGCATCTCACTCGATCGAGTGACAAAACCATTCGATCGAACATCATCCTCCTGCAATTCACTCGATCGAGTAAGAAGACTACTCGATCGAGGACTGTCTTCTGGAAATTCACTCGATCGACCATTGTAAGTCACTCGATCGAGTGATTCTTCCTGTACAGCGCTGGTATCCTTGCATGCATTCTGAAAATACGATAGAAAGTCTTCATCTGAAATATGGAAATCATTTTCAGCATCGGGCAACGCGGGTTCTTCATGGGAAAAACCACTCTCGGTCAAGCACACCTCTTCCGGTTGCCGATCATCCACCCCAGCTGTTAACCGAGCAATTTCAGATTGCAACTCAGCAATCTCAGTGACTTGAGCACTCATATGTCTACCAAATTCCAGAACGAAGGATCTCAGCTCCGCGATTTCTTTTTTCTCTACATCACGAGGATCCTGTTGCGGTGGCCATTGATGAGGTGGATGTGGCGGCACAACTACGGCTGCATTGTGCTCAGCAGCACCACATCCCCAAGATTTCTTCCTTTCCCAACTAGCAGGTGACTCAGCTTGGGCTTCGAACTGAGCAATCAGTCGGGAGACAGATGTCATCTTGGCAAGAGGGATCGAAGGTACTCAATCCTTCCCTTCGATAATCTCCCTCAGTAGCCTGTCTAATAAACCTGTAAGCCTATCAAAACAGCACTAAAAGAGAAAGATAAGAACAGCCTCAAGGTACTTAGTCTTCCCTTGAGGCGAAAGGACAAACAAAATAAAACAGATAAAAAGCGTCGCCTCCCCGGCAACGGCGCCAAAATTTGATACGGTCGTTCTGTACCAAAAATAAATACCTAAGTTACTGCTAACAGAAGTCAGCGGCAAGTAGGGTCGATCTCCACAGGGAGGCTAAGTTGCTAATTATCTGTCTAATTCGGTCTGTCAGGGTGTCACAGGAATAGGGGTTTTGAATTGATTCAACTAAACTAAAAATTAAGGCAAGGGAAAAGAATTAACAGTAAGAGAAAGGAAGTATGCTAGGAGTCGGTCCACCGCGGCAGCTATAAGATCTTATACTATCATGAATATTAAGGCGATTAGACTATTGATAAGAAGAGCTATGGTCGTCACCTTTCGGTCCTTAAACCGCCCTAGAGCGTAAACAGCTTAACTTTCGCCCTCACTGCGATACCCTATTGTAACTAAGCAAGCCTTCCCTTCCAATCTTTCGATCTAGGTCAGGGTTAACTAGAATTATGGGTCTCCTGCATGCATACATTCGACCAGATAACAATTAAATTGCCTAATACAATTCCTATCGCAGGTCTAATCTATTTAATACAATTAAAGCATTGCTACCACGGCTTCCCTAATCCTAACATACTACGGGAATTAGCTACGCATAATTAAAGGAAGAACAAGAAATAAAGAAGAAACAATAAATAACATTAAGAAATTAAGGAGAAAAAGGGAGAGAAATTACTGAATTAAATAGTCCGGAAATAAGGAAGAACAAAAATAACAGTGAAAGTAACAGAGGAAAAGTAACGTCCAAAGGGTCCCCCCGGATAAAAGGAGATGATCACAAATGACGTCCCTAACTCCTATTTATAAGAAATTAGAAGTAGGGTTAAACCTAATTAACGAATTAAAGCTTAAAAGCCCAACCCGTCATCAATATCCACTCGATCGAGTAGAGAAATCACTCGATCGAGCAAACTCAGCCAGAAAACAACTCGATCGACCATGTATAGTGCTCGATCGACCGATTACACATAAGGGACTGGTCGATCGACTAAGGAAGCAACTCGATCGACTATGTATTGCACCTAAAACCACTCGATCGAGTAATAAATCACTCGATCAGGTGGGTCTTGACTTCAGCAGCTACAATTCTCGTTAGTTGACTTTGACTTGTCCTTTTAATGCCCGAAACACCTTCACGCATCCCAAGACAGCAATATTTCCCGCTCCAAATCTACTCTTCCTTCAAATGCATGCAAAACGGACGGTAAATGACTTGATTCTACTACTTTCTGGTTCATTCCTGCAATTAAGACAAAATATACCAAAGTAGCATATTCGGGCATTTCGTAGCAATAAACTACGATAAAAGCATAGAAATACGTGCATAAAATAGGCTAAAAAGACTATATAAAATGCACGTATCAGATGCGTAGAGATTGGACTTCCAACTCTACCGGTCGAGCTGCCTCCATGCCGTATGCTAGGTAGAAGGGTGTGGTGCCCGTGGGTGTTCGAATGGAGGTCCGGTATTCCCAAAGTGTGAATGGGAGTTTGCTCGGCCAATCGCGGTAGTTATCTTGTATTTTCTTGATGATGATGACAAGAGTTTTGTCTGCTGCCTCTATCGCTCCGTTGGTTTGGGGACGTTAGGGGGATGATCGATGTCGTTTGATCTTGTATTTGTCCAGCAAGGCCTGTGTTTCCACCCGAAAGTGAGAGCCTTGATCGCTGATGATCTCATGGGTTACCCCATATCTGCAGATGATGTTGTCCTGAATGAACTTGGCCACTTACTTGGTGGTCAAGACTACATAGGACTGTGCTTCTACCCATTTGATGAAGTAGTCAATGGCGATGAGGATGAAGCAATGCCCTTTAGTGCCTATCTGGTTGACTTTACCGATGATGGCGATGCCACTGCTCGAGAATGGCCAGGGTGATGTCATGGTGTATAAAAGGGATAGTGGTATGTGTTGTATGTTGACGAAGATTTGGAAATTGTGGCAATGTTTGACGTAGTTGAGGCAATCGGCTACCATGGTGGTCCAGTAGTAGCCTAACCGCATGATTTTCCGGGCCAGCATCATTGCGCACATGTGAGGGCCACATTCTCCGTCGTGGACCTCTCGCATGATCTTTTTGGCTTTGTGATGGTCAATGTAAAGGAGAATAATCCCATGGAGTGTTCTTTTGTATAGTTGTTCTTGGTTTATCACGAATTGTGATGCTAGTAAACGGATGGCTCTTTGTTCTCTCGTATAGGAGTTGAGAGGGAATTCGTTTTTTGTTTTGTAGTTGAGGATGGCTTGGTACCAAGGTTCGACATGGTTTTCCTCGTCGTTGTTGATCGCGCAGATGTGAGCTGGCTCGCTTCTTCTCTCGACACATAGGAGCATCGATGTCACGTCGTCAGGTATGTTGACGAGCGCGACAAGTTTTGCCAGGGCATCCGCAAATTGATTTTCCTCTTGTGGCAAGTGGAAGTAGCTGACTTGGTCAAAGAACTCGGCCTCTTGATTGATCTTTGCTTGGTAGGGTTCTAAGTTATCGCTTCGGATTTTGCATGATCCGAACACCTGAATGATGATGAGCAGAATCGCCGTGGACCCTCAGTCTCATGATGCCAAGTGTTATGGCTGTTTGTAGGCCTATGAGGCATGCTTCATATTCGGCGGCATTGTTGGTGATGGCGAAGTCTAGTTTGACTGAGATCGGAACATGTTCTACTTCCGGTGATATAAGAAGGACTCCTACCCGGAAGCCTCTCAGATTCGATGCACCATCGAATTATTGGTCCCATGCGTCGGAGTCGGCACAAAGGATGTCCTCGTCAGGAAGTGACCATGTGTCGGTCATTGGATCCTCGATGACGGGATTTTCTGCTAGGAAATCGGCGACTGCCCTTCCTTTGATAACCTTGAGGGTTACGAACTTCAGATCAAATTCGGTTTGCAAGAGCGTCCATCTAGACAGCTTTCCGTTTAGTATGGGTTTTTCGAAGATGTATTTGACCGGGTCGATCTTGGAGTAGATGTGAACCGTGTAGCTGAGCATGTAGTGCCGCAGCTTCTTCGTTGACCACACTAGAGCAAGGCATGTCTTTTCCAGTTAGGTGTACTTTGTCTCATAATCGATGAACTTTTTGCTGATGTAATAGATGGCTCATTCTTCGCTGTCGACTGTTTGTGCTAGCATTGCTCCCATGGGTGTGTCGGTGACAGTGAGGTATAGGGATAAGGGGATTCCTTGTTGAGGTGGCTTGATGACAGGAGGTTTGGATAGGATTTCTTTTATCCGGTCGAAGGCCTTTTGACAGTCGTCGTCTCAATCGGTGTGATCGGAGGCGCGAAGCTTCTTGAAGATTGGTTCAAAAATCATGGTGAGCTTGGCTATGAAGCGGCTGATGTATTGAACTTGACCGAGAAATCCCCGAATCTCCTTCTCGTTCTTAGGCCGAGGCATTTGTTGGAGGGCTTTGATTTTGGTTGGATCAATCTCAATGTCTCTCTTGCTGACGACGTGTCTCAGGAGTTTTCCAGAGGTCACCCGAATGCACACTTCTAAGGATTTAGTCTCATGTTATATTTCCGCAGACGAGCGAAAAATTTCCGAAGGGCGTCGATATGGCCATCCCGTTCTTTTGATTTGACGGTCATGTCATCGACATATAACTCTACCTCCTTGTGCATCATATCATGTAGGAGAGTGGTAGTAGTTCTTTGATAGGTTGCTACGGCGTTTATTAGACCGTAGGGCATGACCGTGTAGCAGTATGTAGCCCACCGTGTAGTGAATACAGTTTTGTGCATGTCTTCCTCAGCCATTTTGATCTGGTTGTACCCGACATACTCATCCATGAATGACAGGAGAGCGTGCTCGGCGGTATTGTCCACCAGGATGTCCATATGTGGCAGAGGGAAGTCGTCCTTTGGACTTGCTTTGTTCAGATCCCTGAAGTCGACGCAAACCCGAATTCTTCCGTCTTTCTTTTGTACAGGAATAATGTTTTCCACCCAGTCAGAGTATTCGGACACTTTGATGAACCTAGCCTTGAACTGTTTGTCCACCTCTTCCTTGATTTTCAGAGCCAATTCAGGGCGCATCCGGCACAACTTTTGCTTTACGAGTTTAGGTCCCGGTTTAATGGGTATCTTGTGCTCCGCGATCTCCATGTCGATCCCAGGCATGTCTCTGTAAGACCAGGCGAATACGTCCTTATATTCGTTTAGGAGGTCAATGAACTGTTGTCTTTCCGAGAGGTCAAGGGTTGTCCATATCCTAAGTTCTTGAGGCGTGTTGTCGGTCTTTACATTAATAGGTTCGGTCTCCTCGATGATGAGGGTCTTAGTTTCTCATTTGTCAAGTTATTTGGCAAGGTGAGGTGGGTAGTCACTCAAGTCAAATTCCTTATAGTCGTTCAGAATTTCTTTGCAGTTAAATTGTGACGAGTCATAAGCAAACTTAGCGTTCATTATGTCGACTAGAGCGAAAAGCTCAGATAGGACAGACATCTCGTAGACAGTCAGAGGCGACACAGTAGAGGAGGTGGCCCTTGGAACAAGCTTCAGGTTGCCACTTTTCATGAGAGTGGGGGTGGCCCTAGTTGATTCAGCCTTTGAAGCAACCATAAGTTTGTGATAAAACAGTGGGAAGGGGACTCTGATTGGGACATCGGGAGTGCTAGGAGCTGAGACAGACTCTGACGCCGACTCAGACTCAGACTCTTCTTGACTTCCCTCTTTGATCATAGGGACTTCTTCAGTTGTAATCTTGAGAATGCGGCCTTGGCGATCGGTCTATTTGACAGTTTTCCTCCAGCCTTGTATGGGTTTCTCCGGGTCAGTATCAGAGATTAAGGCGGTGGGGTCAAACTGGTTGTCCTTTAGAGAAATGTTGATGATGTCCTCATAGTCGAGGTGCTTAATGTTGTCCTCCCTGAAGAGAAGAGTGACGGCTTGTCCGTCAAGGCATGAGGCCGACTCAGATTTGGTCGACGCGGCTTTGGTGTTGTCGGGGATGAAGTAGAAGTCTTGAAAGACTTCTACACCCGGGTGTCTGACCTTGGCTATGGGATCATAGATCGGCTCACGAAAGCCGTGGTAGAGCTCGGACTCTACCTCGGGGATGAAGTATACGTTGAGAGGCAAATGATAGGGACGGAGAATAACTCCGTGCTTCTTGCGCTTCCGTATTAGGAGGTTCATTTCTTGGATGTGTTCGTCGGTAGGTTCATAGCCTATCCCAAAGGGGATGTTGGGAACCTTAGTCTGTTTCAAGGGAGGTAACGTATTCTTTATCGGATTGAGGGGTAGACCCGGGAAAAAAACCCTGGCGCATCGGAATGTGGTTGACTGTGTGATTGGAGAACGGGTCACAATCAAAAGGCGCTGATTCATCGGTTAGGGCATTCATGTTAGGTTCATATACCTATTATTAGACCCTTCTAATGGTGAACTAATTAACATATTGTTGAAGCTTGTGTCCTCCACAATTAGTGTGATAACATTTATAAATCTCTTATAGGTTCACAAGGGTATACTTCGTATTTTATCAGTTGATTAACGATTACTTAATAACGGTTGGCTTGCTAGAAAGTTTGACGTTATTATCATACTGATGGCGGTGATCAACTGGTCCCTAAAAGTCACACCTAAAGGATGTGTTTGATAGATGCAATTGTATGAAAATATAATCACATTGATGCCTGACTAAAAGGTTAGTCCATGTATTTGACTAAACAGTTAGTCAATGTGTTGATGAGACGATTATTTAATTTAATTAAATAATATTAGCTAAGACGAATTAACTGTCAATTCGTAAATTGAATATAATATGTTATATTTAATTAATGTATATAATGTTAGCTTAAACGAATTAAGATGTTAATTCGTAATTAAACGTAACCAGTTATATTTAATTAGCTAATTATAAATATGCGATATTTATAGTTAAAGTATATATTATACGATATTGTCCTAATAAATTATTACAGACCGGCATTAATAAATCGACTGGAAGCTGTTGTGTGTAGACTTATTAATACGGAATAAATTAAATGACAATTTATAAATTATACACTTTATATACATTTTGTAAACTACCAAAAATAAGAAGATTTAATCACCTTATTTTGGTAGGTGAAAAATCGAAAATAAGGAGATAATCCTCCTTATTATTTCGGTTGGTTTTGGCCGAATCTGAGGAGAGAAAATATCTCCCCTTTACTTCTCTTATTTCGGTTATAATAAGAGAGTGGGAGATCATTTTTCATAACCCTAATTTTGACCTAATTCTCTCATTAAAACAAAAACACAAAAACCCTAAAAATTTTTTGGTGAATTTTGGGGATCGATTCTAGCAAGAACAAAAGGGCATTTCTCATATCATCTTGGGTGCAACGATTAGGCGAATATCAATTTTGATATTGTTCTTAGGCCATATTTGCAAGGACCAAAGGTTGATTATTAATCTCTTCTCTTTTGTTTATGCAAATTTCATTTATGACTAGTTTTCATATTTATAATTTCGTTATAATCCTTATAATGTTAATGGAAGTATACCGATATTTTCTACAAGTGGTATCAGAGCCAAGGCCACGAAATTATTTTTGTATGATTTTCATAAATGATTTAAACAAATTCATAAAAAAAATGATTCGGCCGAGTGAAAAAAAAAAAATTTGCCGATTAAATTTTTTTTTTTAGCCGAGATGTTTTTTTTTTTTGATGTTTATATTTCCATTTTGATTCATTCATTTTGTTGTTTTAATAAGTTAAAATGATTATATATATGATGAATTTGTAGATGTTTGATTTAACGAGGATTAAATTAAAATGTAAATGCAAATTGTTTCATTCTTGATAAATTGTTTTTGCTATATAGTTTTGGCATAGAACTTAATTTAATCATGTTCAAAACAATTGTGATGAATCATATATACGGATAATCGATTTTGTCATAATTTGGATATTCATTTTATGAGGTTAAATTTAATTATGAAGTTTGAATCCATGTTTAAATTCATAGATGATGTTTATGTCAATCATGTTATATTAGCAACATTAAACTTTTTGTCCACATAAATTTTTTTTTTTCGAGAAAAGTATGATGAAAACGGCTGTATGCTGTGAAGTCTAATTTTTTTTTTTTTTTTTTTTCTGTTTTTCTTTTTTTTGTTTTAGGGAAAAATGCCGATAATAATAATAAAAAAAACAAAACTGTTTTTATTTTTGCTAAATGCCGAGAAAAATAAAAAAAAGGCTGTTTTTATTTTTGGCATTAAGCTGTGAGCTGGAAAAAGAAAAAAAAATTTCTTGTTTTTTTTTCTGTTTTGCCGAGACCAAAATAAAAAAAAGGGTATTTTTGTTTTTTTTGTTAGGTTTTGGCCAATATTGATTATACATTAAATTAATAATGTATGATTAATTGTTGTGAAGAAGTTCACAATTTTAGATACCTAATTATTTTAAAGAAGTTTAAAATAATGTTGGATTAAATTCATATTACAAAATTAATGTGAATTAAGATTGAAATTAATGTGAGTAATTGAGGAATTGTCACTTAATTTGATCATTTAAATAGGTGGTTTGGGTAAATTATTCTATATATTTAAGGAATTATGTCTTGCATGTTTAATTTTTTAGTTGATGCATTTTTTTTAGTTGAATGAATCGTTGAATGAATTTATTTACGTATTTTTGCAATCGGTTGTAATTTGTAATACCTAGTGTGGCCTTAGTTAAATTATGTTTTCGTAATGATGGAAACATAATTTTTAATGTAATTTGAGATCTCGTATCTCCGTTTTGTTTTTTTTTTATATTATGGTTTTGAAATTAGAATGTAAATAGGTTTATTATGTACTTTTTTTTAAATTGTAATTTTGAGAAGACTAAAGATGGAGATTGGATTGCTCACTCCAGCTACATGGACCAAGATGGAACATCAAGACAAACTTCTCGGGTCCAAGGATGGATTCCAAAGTTGTATTTATGTTCATTTTGGTAGATAGGCCACACTAGGACTTTATTTTGTTTTACGTCTTTCCATTCTTATTGCTTTTCATTCACATCATAGTTTGTGCATCATATTCCGCCTAAACCAAACCACCTACTAAAATGCATGAAAATTGACTCATATAGATTGAATGTTAGTTTTCATAGACATACAGATGTCACACTTTTTAAGCCATCACCTTAGTTTATTCATTCTCGCATGCTAGATATTAGTTCACTTAAAATGAATTAAAATAAAGTTGATGGGATCTTCCTCTAAAACTGAAATTGAGACTAGTCTTTATAAGGGCAAACAGCTATGAATCCCTTCTTTCTCGGTAGGTATATAGGACCTTACTCTCCATATGTCCCCTTCTACGTTGGGTATGTTGGAGTAGTGTCCTCCACAATAAGTGCGTTTACATAATAAATCTCGTAAAAAGAATATCAGGGATTTATTTATTTTATTGTCAGCTGGTCATCGTTAATCGGTAATGATTGGCTGACTAGAGTTTGACATTACTGTCGTGTGACGGCGGTGATCAGCTGATCCCTTTAGGTCACACCTATAGGATGACGCCCAAATAGAATAAATTAATTGTTTGTATGAGATACGAGATAATTAATTCCTTGTATTATTTGACTCTTAGTTAGTCACATAAATGTATTATTTTATGACGGGTTACGAACTCGGGACAAAGAGATTTATTATTTAATTATGAGATATTTAAATAATAAATGATTAGAATTTATTAATTAATTGTTAATTAATTAATTTTATGCGATATGTGTTTTTTGTTTTGAGATGGAATTAATTAGCTATTTAATTTTTAGAAGAGGTTGTAAAATTAGCTAAGTGGGATAATATCGACACATTGTATGTTGATAAAATGGTCTTATGATTACTTAATGGTTAAGTAGTCATTGGTAGTTAATTTGTACTCCCTCCTATTCCAGATAACCGTCCCATTATCCATTTCCGTCTATTCACAATAATGTCCTATTGTCCATTTTTGGTAAGTGTTGTGTGGTCCAAATTCAATTCCATTTTCGTCTATTCACATAATTGTCCCATTGTCCGTTTTGTGTGGTCTAAACTCACTTTCTTAATTTTTGTGTCATCTTTACAATGGGACGGTTATCTGGAATAGGAGGGAGTATTATTTAAGTGTTAAATAATTAAATTAATATTTAATTATGTAAGATAATCAAATATAAGACTTATAAACATTTGTGGGGCATATGTCGAAAACCGAAATGGACTCAAATATGTCCACTTGTACCGGTTTTATGAGGACATCACAAGTGTCCATTAAGTGGCATTTTTCCACTTAATATTGTCTCCACATTTGCCTATAAATACCCATGCAATTACACCATTTAATGTTGTTGGAAAAATTTGAAGAAATTTTTGGTCTTTAAGGGTGCTTTGGTCGGTTTCTCTTCATCACCAAGAGACCAAAATTTCTTCTTATTTTGTTCATCATTTTCATCATAAAACACATATAAAAACTAACTAATAATATTATCAAAGTAATAATATTAATTATTACATCAAATATACAATTACATGGTTACTACTACTATTAACTAGTTATTAATTTTAGTAGTATTTTGGGTTAATCGTGGGTGCCACCAAAGGAGATTACCTATATTGGTAATTGGTGTTCTTGGAGGATCATCCATAGTTGAATAGCTCAAGAACTATAAAGGTAGGAGACCTTTGTAGTGCCCATATTTGCCTTATAGCAATATAAGGAATTTTTGTCTTAAGATGGTTTAAAACCATCTTTTATATTTTTATTTGCATTCATGTAGATTTAGACCACTTTAAATTAATTTGTAATTTTAATATCATAAGATGAGTATTAATTTAGTCTAAATAACTAAAAAGTGGTATCAGAGCATTGTTAAATACATGCATGTTGTTCTAAGACGATTTTAGTAATTTATGAGATAAATTAATAAAATTGATATTATGTTACTAAAATTCGTTTTATCACATAATATAGTCTTGCATGTAAATAATCTGGTCTTAGGATGATATGGGATGAAAATTTGATTTTTGTTAAATTTTTCCACTTTTTATAACTTAAATTGGCATAAAATTGAGTAAAAATGCATTAAAATTAATTAAGAGTTAATTAAAATTGATTGCATGTTAATTTTATGCATATTTATTTTTAAATAACCACATAAATGTTCTATTTATTAGAAAAATAGAAACTTTAGATTAATGTGATTAATTTAGGTAGTTTATTGATTTTTATTTGATAAAAATGGGTAAATAATGGTTATTTTGTAAATAAATATTGATTTAATTTTAGGGCTCGAAATTTCAGAATTTTTAGCTCCTGGAAATTTTTCCAAAATGTAAAAATTTTTATTTTAAGTCATTTCAATTTTTATGGTTTGATTTAGAATTAAATCGTAAAAATTGTCGCTTTACCGATTAAATTGTGAAATCGTTTTAAATAAATTTTAAAATCAAAAATTTTCACTTGCATGGCATTTTTGGTGTAAGACCAGAATGTTCATGGTTTTGAAATTTATTTTTCCATAAATTTTTATATTAAATGGAATTTTTGTATGATAATTGTGAATTATTATATCATTTTTTTGTCACAATTGTGTTTTAATTCCCATATAAATTCAAGATAATTGTTGAGAATAATTATTTTGATATTAGACCAGATTAGTATGATAAGTAAGTCTTAAAAGTGTTTTAAGAATTGATTATGAATTTTTATTGGTAAAAATTCCGTCAAGGCAAGCTTAAATGATTGTTGTTGGTAAGTTAGACGATTTGGCATGTCATTTTCCATAATACATTTTATTATTCATTTAGATGAATGTTTTTTTTAGAATTATAATTATGTAATTTTTCCTAATATGGCCATAGGTAGAAGTTGGTATTTCCCGAAATGTAAGGGAATATTGACTTGTTTTGTAATTAATTGCGATTTCGTATCGCCTAATTTGTAATTAATTAATAGTTTTTATTTTAATTTTATTACAAATTGTATAATAGGGTATTGTTATGTAATTTAATTATTAGTAATTTGATGAAGCTACTAAAGACGGAGTTTTCATGAAGACGGAGTTTTCGGAAAGGCGTTCCGAAATCCTAAAGAAGGAGGCCAATTTATGAAGACTCAAGGGACCAAGGAGTTGGTTTCCGAAGTGTAATAATTTTAGTTAATTAGATTAACTAGGTGGCCATATTAGGACTTGTTTCTTTTAATTCTTTTATGCATTAATGCCAAATCGTCACTACACGTTGTTTTTTGTTGTTATCGATTTAATTGTCTAGCATTCACCAATTTAGTTCACTTAAAAGTGATAGACAATTAAATTGATAAGATCTCTCACATTTGTTTAAAATTGAGATTAAGCCTTACCAAATAATAGCACCTATGAATCCCTTCTTCATTAGAGGTAGGTTCGGATCATCGAGGTACACTCTTTTTACGTTGGGTAAGTAGGGTAATAAGAGTTATTACGCGTGAAAATTGGTTGGACTCAACAGGATAAATATGGGTTGAATCGGTCCACCGTGCCCATATTTATTATGGGGCTAAAAGATAGATTTTAAGAAAATCCGTCAACTAAGAGTTCTAGTAGTAGAATCAGTCAAAATGTTGACTCGCCAAATTTATATAAATATGGGTTGAATCGGTCCACCGTGCCCGTGTTTATATAAAATTGGATCTTGGAATCATTTATATAA
Organism: Silene latifolia; assembly: GCF_048544455.1. Taxonomy (NCBI): domain Eukaryota; kingdom Viridiplantae; phylum Streptophyta; class Magnoliopsida; order Caryophyllales; family Caryophyllaceae; genus Silene; species Silene latifolia. The sequence continues at coordinate 29,108,185 of NC_133528.1, forward strand.
TTCAGTGGGAGATCATTATATAAATGCGAACTTGTTAAATAGTTTCACAAGTTAAATATTTCTAGACGATAAATGTTAATCTTTCCTTTATTTCCTTTGTAGTAATCACGATGACTTCTACTAGTGAAACCTTCACCATAGCTAGAGATTTATGGCTACGTTCTTTCATGGACAAATATGTTTTAAAAGCCGACGGTAGTAATTTTAAAGATTGGGAGGAACAACTTCGATTAGCTGCCGCAGGTGATGGCAAATTACGCTACCTTGTCGATCCCTCTCCCCCTTCACCTAGTACTAGGGCCACTGCCGATGTAAGGGAGGCTTTTTTAAATTATCAAAAGGAATCTGCTGCAATAAAAAATATTTTGATTTTTTCAATGGATCCTGCTTTACAAAGGCAATGTGTCAAGTTTCGTGATGCACATGAAGTATTCTCGAGGCTTTCCACTATGTTTTCTCAAGCCCCGAGAATAATTCAATATGACAACGCAGTTCGTTTATTTGAGGCTAACCTCAAAGATGGTCAACCTGTAAGTTCACACGTACTTAAAATGATTGAGTACATGGAAACTTTAGAGGGGTTGGGATGCAAGATCCCCGACGAACTTGTGGTGGACCGAGTGCTCCACTCTCTCTTGCACGTCAAGGGATTTACCCAATTTAGGGTAAATTACAATATGACAAACATGAGAAAAAGTTTAGATGAGCTCCATTCTATGCTTGTGCAAGCAGAGAAGGACATGGGATTGAGTGGGAGTACGAGGAAAGATGTGCTTGCGATTAACGTGAAGGGGAAGAAGCAGTTTAAGAGGAACGCAGGTAAGAAGCCCATTCAGGTGGAGGGCAAAGGTAAAGCAATTGCGAATTGCTCTACCAAGCCAAAACCTATAAAGGGTAATCCTCTTAAAGATACTTGTAATTATTGTAATAACAAGGGACATTGGAGGCGTAATTGTACTAAGTACCTGAATGACATAAAAGCTGGCATTGTGAAGCCAACATGTAATTTCTCAACCGAATCTTTTATGATCGACATAAATTATGCTTCAAATACAACATGGGTATTAGATACTGGTTGTGGTTCTCATTTGTGCAATCATTTGAAGGGCCTAAAAAGCATAAGAAAGCTAAACAAGGGTGATGTCGATCTCCGAATGGGAAACGGGTCTAAAGTAGCTGCCGTCTCTATAGGAACTTATGTACTTAGTTTAGCTTCGGGGTTGGAGTTACATCTTAATAATTGTTATTTTGTACCAACGCTATCTAGAAATATAATATCCGTATCTGTGTTAGACACAGAAGGGTTTTCCTTTGTAATTAAAGACAAGTGTTGTACTTTTTCCCTTAATGGGATTGTATATAGTCAAGCTATTTCAATCAATGGTATTTATATTCTAGATACATGCAACGATGTTTATCATTTAGATGATAAAAGACTCAAAACAGGTGATCCTGATCTATCTTATTTATGGCATTGTCGATTAGGACACATCAACGAGAAGCGCATTAAAAGACTAGTGTCGACTGGTGTTATTAAACCTTTTGATTTCGAATCATTTGGTACATGCGAATCTTGTCTTCTTGGCAAGATGACTCGTTCAACTTTTCTAGGAAAAGGATCTCGAGCTAGTGAGTTATTGGGTTTAATACATACTGATGTTTGTGGCCCAATAACAGTCATTGCTAAAGGTAATTATGACTATTTCATTACTTTTACCAATGACATGAGTAGATATGGGTATATCTACTTAATGAGGTATAAAAGTGAAGCTTTTGATAAATTCAAAGAGTTTCAGAATGAAGTAGAAAACCAATTAAATAAGAAGATTAAAGCATTACGATCAGATCGTGGTGGGGAATATTTAAGCAATGACTTTAAAGATCACCTTATAAACTGTGGTATTGTATCTCAGTTAACTCCTCCTGGCACACCACAATTAAATGGTGTGGCTGAAAGGAGGAATCGAACTTTATTAGATATGGTTCGATCGATGATGAGTCAGACAGAGCTACCTAAGTCATTCTGGGGTTTTGCCATTTTATCTGATGTACAATCACTTAATAAAAGTCCCACTAAAGCAACTGACAAAACTCCATATGAGATATGGAAAGGGAAAGTCCCGAATCTGCGATACATGAAAGTATGGGGTTGTGATTCTTATGTCAAGAGCAAGTCTGACGATAAGCTTGCACCTCGTTCTGAAAAGTGTATTTTTGTGGCTACCCTAAGGAAACTTGTGGATATTAATTCTACAATAGTAACGAGAACAAAGTGTTTGTGGCTCGTGAAGCTGTCTTACTAGAAAAAGAGTTTATTTCTAGAAGACAGAGTGGGAGAAAATTTGAACTTGAGGAAGTTCAAGAGCCACAAACTGATATGACAATACAGAAAGATGTTCTTTCTACGTCTGAATCAGTTATTGTTCCCTCTGAACCTAGGAGGTTAGAAAGGGTTAGTTGCCAGCCTGATAGATACCTTGGTATTATCGAGGAAGATGGTGACTTTGAGGTTTTAATTTTAGAAAGTGATGAACCCAAGACCTATAAAGCAGCTACTATGAGTTCTGACTCTAAGCTATGGCTCGAGGCCATGCAATCCGAAATGGATTCCATGTACGATAATTAGGTATGGGACCTGGTTGACTTACCTAAAGATGTTCGACCTCTTCAGTGTAAGTGGATATTCAAGATTAAAATCGGCATGGATGGACATAAAGATGTCTACAAAGCTAGATTGGTTGCAAAAGGTTTCACTCAGGTTCATGGTTTACACTATGATGAAACTTTTGAACCAGTTGCTATGCTTAGATCTGTTCGGATAATGTTAGCGATTGCTGCATTTCATGATTATTAGATATGGCAAATGGATGTCAAAACCGCTTTCCTGAACGGGTTTCTGTAAGAGGAAGTGTTCATGACACAACCTGAGGGTTATGTGGATCCTAAAAATCCTAACAAAGTATGCAAACTTAAGAGATCCATTTATGGTCTTAAGCAAGCGTCAAGGAGTTGGAATCATCGTTTTGATCATGTTATTAAACAGAATGGTTTTTCTCGAAGTGTTGATGAACCATGTTTATACATGAAGTTTAGTGGGAGTAAAGTTGTTTTCTTACTTCTTTATGTGGACGACATATTACTCATTGGGAATGATGTTGATATGCTTGCTTCTGTTAAGAAGTGGTTGGGAAATCACTTCCAAATGAAAGATTTGGGAGAAGCTCAGCACATCTTGGGTATCCGGATCTATAGAAATAGACCCAAAAGGATATTAGCATTGAGTCAAGAAGCATATATCTATAAGATTCTTGACCTATTCAATATGAAAAACTCCAAGAGAGGTTTTCTACCTATGGGTAGTGGGATCACTTTGAGTAAGTCACAGTGTCCTACTGAGCCTAAGGATATTGAACGCATGAAATTGATTCCCTATGCTTCCGCTGTTGGATCGATCATGTATGCTATGATGTGTTCTCGTCCTGATGTCTAGTATTCTTTGAGTATGACGAGTCGTTTTCAGAAAACTCCAGGTGAGAGTCACTGGATAGCCGTCAAGAATATTCTAAAGTACTTGAGAAGGACTAAAGATTCATTCTTAGTGTTTGGAGGAGAATCTGAATTACGTATAAGAGGTTATACGGATGCCAGTTTCCAAACCGATAGGGATGATTTGAAATCCCAGACTGGTTTTGTCTTTTTGTTGAACGGAGGGGCGGTTTCTTGGAGAAGTTTCAAAGAGTATGTGACTGCGATTCTACAATGAAAGTGAGTACATTGCAGCCTCCGAAGGCGCAAAGGAAGCCGTTTGGATTAGGCAATTTTTAGAGGGACTGAAAGTAGTTCCGACCGCCGAGGATCCTATCACTTTGTATTGTGATAACAGTGGGGCTATTTTTCAAGCAAAAGAGCCCAAGTCTAGTAACAATTCTAGACATGTACTTAGGAAATTTCATGTAATTAGAGATTTAATCGAAAGGAAAGAAATTACAGTTTGTAAGGTTGGGACAGCTGACAACATCGCTGATCCTTTAACCAAGCCATTGTCTCAAGCTAAACATGATAGTTATGTAGTTTCGATGGGGTTGAGACGAATGCCAGAACTGTTGTAAATTATATGTAATAATCAAAATATTGTATTTATTATTTCATATATGATAAGTTGCATTTATCGTTATATTCAGTTTTATGTCTGAATTTATATACTTTGTTTTCTCCAAATAGGTTGTAAAGACAATGTCGAACCCTATTAAGTGAACTGGATTAACATTGTATTTTGTCCCTAGTTACTTAATGAGGTGACGTCTCGGAGTGACTAGATTGTAAGGCGATAGATGACAGGTTCGACTGTCATATGGTCATAGTGATGACTGGTCGATTACATAGGCATATTGTGAGACAATTTGTCGGACAATGACCGTTTATAGAGTCCTTTTGTTGCTAGGTCGTGGCGAGGACTTCTATTTATTCCTTCGAGTCAATTCTTTAGACTGGTGACTATTTGTCTGAGTTGGTACAGTTTTCCGGTGGCTTTGGTTTTTGTTCTAGGTTGCACCGTAAAAGGAGGCCGATGAGCATTTACTGGGTCATTGCGATCTGTATTGAACGAAGAAAATAGGTCAACATGATTGTCCTTTTAAGTCATATTTTATCTCAAGGCCACTTGAGGAGAGATGACTGTGAATGCGTGGCCACGCTCGGATGCGATCTATAGTAGATTATCCGGTCATACAGTCATTCTCCTGATCGAGGAAACCACTTTATGATATGATCACGTGCAAGAACGACCTGAAAGACATCTTGCATTGAGTGGGAGATATCATTGGACAAGAGAATTGGTAACGCACACTTGTGTCGGACAAGTGGGAGACTGTTGGAGTAGTGTCCTCCACAATAAGTGCGTTTACATAATAAATCTCGTAAAAGGAATATCAGGGATTTATTTATTTTATTGTCAGCTGGTCATCGTTAATCGGTAATGATTGGCTGACTAGAGTTTGACATTACTGTCGTGTGACGGCGGTGATCAGCTGATCCCTTTAGGTCACACCTATAGGATGACGCCCAAATAGAATAAATTAATTGTTTGTATGAGATACAAGATAATTAATTCCTTGTATTATTTGACTCTTAGTTAGTCACATAAATGTATTATTTGATGACGGGTTACAAACTCGGGACAAAGAGATTTATTATTTAATATGAGATATTTAAATTATAAATGATTAGAATTTATTTATTAATTGTTAATTAATTAATTTTATGCGATATGTGTTTTTTGTTTTGAGATGGAATTAATTAGCTATTTAATTTTTACAAGAGGTTGTAAAATTAGCTAAGTGGGATAATATCGACACATTATATGTTGATAAAATGGTCTTATGATTACTTAATGGTTAAGTAGTCATTGGTAGTTAATTTGTATTATTTAAGTGTTAAATAATTAAATTAATATTTAATTATGTAAGATAATTAAATATAAGACTTATAAGCATTTGTGGGGCATATGTCGAAAACCGAAATGGACTTAAATATGTCCACTTGTACCGGTTTTATGAGGACATCACAAGTGTCCATTAAGTGGCATTTTTCCACTTAATATTGTCTCCACATTTGCCTATAAATACCCATACAATTACACCATTTAATGTTGTTGGAAAAATTTGAAGAAATTTTTGGTCTTTAAGGGTGCTTTGGCCGGTTTCTCTTCATCACCAAGAGACCAAAATTTCTTCTTATTTTATTCATCATTTTCATCATAAAACACATATAAAAACTAACTAATAATATTATCAAAGTAATAATATTAATTAGTACATCAAATATACAATTACATGGTTACTACTACTATTAACTAGTTACTAATTTTAGTAGTATTTTGGGTTAATCGTGGGTGCCACCAAAGGAGATTACCTATATTGGTAATTGGTGTTCTTGGACGATCATCCATAGTTGAATAGCTCAAGAACTATAAAGGTAGGAGACCTTTGTAGTGCCCATATTTGCCTTATAGCAATGGAAGGAATTTTTGTCTTAAGATGGTTTAAAACCATCTTTTATATTTTTATTTGCATGCATGTAGATTTAGACCACTTTAAATTAATTTGTAATTTTAATATTATAAGATGAGTATTAATTTGGTCTAAATAACTAACAGGGTAAGTAGTTTGTGTTGACTTAGTTTACCTCAACATTATGATCCGAAGAGTTTCTCGTGATTATAATGGACTAAAGATAGAATTTACAGAAATTTATCGACCAAGAATTCTAACAGTAGAATTAGCGAAAAGGTTGGCTTATCAATTTACAGATAATTGAGTCTTGGGATCATTTATATAATTCTTGAGGGAGGTCAATTGTATAAATGCTTGAGTCTTCGCGTTATAACAGTATTGCATTAGACTTAAATCATAACGATGAGTATGCTTATTATATTTTATTCTTCTTTTTCGCAGTGTAGAATACGTTTATTTTGATAATACTGTTGCAACAAATGGCTGGAAATAACGAAATCCCAATGCCAAGTGCCACACTTGGACGCGAGTCCTGGCTTAAAGTTTTCATGGACAACATGAATCAGTTCACACGACTGAAGAATGATGAGTCCAACTTTTTGCGGACGGGAGGCAAAGACTATGGAATCTTGCCATTGCTGACGGTAAGCTCAAATACTTAACTGAGCCAATACCGGTAAACCCAGGCCCCAATGTAGGAGTTAACGAGTCACTTGCTTATAGTGACTTTGTCATGGAAGCGGGTGCGATAAAGAACGTACTCATCTTTGCAATGGAAACCAATTTGCAGAGACGCTTCATTGCCCAAGGTGCAAACAAGAATTTCACCACGCTCACTTACGAGTTCTCAAAAGCACCGAGAATCGTTACTTATGAGCATACTTGTCGCTTCTTTGATGCGAAACTCCAGAAGGGCCAACCGGTTAGCCCACACATTCTCAACATGATTGAGAATGTCGAGAAATTGGAGGCACTTGATTGCAAAATCAGTGAGAGCATAGTCATTGACCGTATGCTTCATTCACTTCATGATGGTTTTGCCCTTTTCAGGGCAAATTACTACATGAATGACATGAAGAAAAGTCCTCATGAGCTACACTCACTTCTCGTACGTGATCGAGAAGGATATGAAATTGAGTGGGAGCATGAAGCAAGATGTTCTCATGATTTCCAACAAGAATAAGGGTAAGGGCAAAGCTCCCGGCGACCTAACTGTAGGTAAGCCAAAGTTTAAGAAGCCAGGAAACAGTAACAGTGGGCCTGGTGAGACTAGTGGTTCACAAGGCAAGGCAAAGAGCAAGGGCAGTGACATTGAGTGCCTCCATTATCACAAGACTGGACATTGGAGGAGGAACTGTCCCGTGTACCGTGAGGACATAAAAGCAGGCCGCGTCACTCCTGTTGGTATGTCATCTTATATTCATATGATTGAGATTAACCATGCAAGTTTTGGAACTTGGGTACTTGATACTGGTTGTGGTTCTCATCTGTGTAATCATTTGCAGGGCCTAAAAAACATCACACCTCTCGGAAAGGGTGATGTGGACCTACGAGTCGGGAATGGAGCTAGAGTTGCTGCAGTCTCGAAGGGAACATACGTAATCCAACTCCCTAGTGGTTTTGAGTTATTTTTATATAAGTGTTACTATGTACCCAATTTGTCTAAGAACATTATTTCTGTTTCCGTACTTGATAAGGACGGTTTTTTTTTTCAATAAAGGATAATAGCTGTATTTTCTCTTTCAATGAAATGATTTATGGCAAAGCAGTTTCCATGAATGAAATTTACATCTTAGATCAAACCACGGAAATATTACACGTGAATAATAAGAAATTAAAGGTTGGTGACAAAGATCAAACCTATCTATGGCATTGTCGAATGGGACACATAAATGAAAAACGTGTAAAGAAACTCGTCGAGAATGGGACTATTCCCGCATTCGATTTTTCTATATTTGGCACGTCTGAATCATGTCTTATCGGCAAGATGACTCGAATTTCCTTCAAAGGTGTTGGAATGCGCGCTAGTGACCTATTAGGACTCATACATACTGATGTATGTGGACCTATGTCAATTACCGCTAGAGATGGATATAGATATTTTATCACTTTCACGAACGATTTGAGTAGATACTGATATGTCTACTTAATGAAGCATAAAAGTGAGTCCTTTGAGAAATTCAAGGAATACCAGAATAAGGTTGAGAACCAACTGGGTAGAAAGGTTAAAGCACTCCGTTCAGATCGGGGTGGCTAATATCTTTCAAATGAGTTTGATCAACACCTTAAAGACTGTGGAATCGTTTTGCAGATAACTCCACCTGGAACACCTCAATTAAATGGTGTGTCCGAACGGAGAAATCGAACATTACTTGATATGATTCGATCCATGATGAGTCACACGGTAGTACCTGATTCATTATGGGATTTTGCTCTTTTGTCAGCTGCTCTTATACTTAACCGAAGTCCGACTAAAACTGTCGACAAGACTCCATATGAAATGTGGAAGGGAACGGTCCCTAACTTGTCCTTTATTCGGGTTTGGGGCTGCGAGGCTTATGTCAAGTGGAGACACGAGGATAAGCTTAGCCCGCGATCGGTTAAGACATACTTTATTGGTTATCAAAAGGAATGTTTGGTCATTATTTCTATTCGCCTACCGAACAACGAGTTTTTGTTGCGGCTAGTGCAAATTTCTTAGAGAAAGAATTTCTCGAGAACAAGACAAGTAATAGAACCTTCGAGCTGTCGGAGATTCAAGAACCAATAACCGAGGAACAGATGGAGGAAGTTGTTCCTCCAACTGATGATACGGTTAATATTCCTCAGGAACCTAGGAGGTCGGGTAGAGTCTCTAATCCTCCAGACAGATACATTGGTATGGTCGAGGAGAATGACGTTTTGCTCCTAGAGAGTAATGAACCCGCTACCTATAAAGGTGCCATGACCTGTTCCGACTCAAAGCTATGGCTTGAAGCCATGCAATCCGAGATGGAGTCCATGTATGAGAATGACGTATGGGATCTAGTTGATTTACCTAATAAGGTAAAACCTCTACAGTGCAAATGGCTTTACAAAATAAAGCGTTCTATAGACGGGCAACCAGATACCTATAAGGCACGACTAGTGGCAAAAGGTTTCACTTAAGTGCACGGATTGCATTATGATGAAATTTTTGCACCCGTAGTTATGCTGCGTTCCATTGGGATTATCTTAGCGATTGCCGCTTTTCATGACTATGAAATTTGGCAAATGGATGTGAAAACCGCCTTCTTAAACGGTTATTTGGAGGAACAGTTGTACATGGTACAACCCGAAGGTTTCATAGATCCTGAAAATCCTAAGAAAGTGTGCAAGCTTAAGCGTTCCATTTATGCACTTAAGCAAGCTTCTCGGAGGTTGAATCATCATTTCGACCAGGTGATAAAAGAGTATGGTTTCACTCGACCGGTCGAGGAACCATGCTTATATATCGAGTCGAGTGGGAGCAAGATTGTTTTCTTGATATTGTATGTCGATGACATACTCTTGATTGGGAATGCCATTCCTCTCTTGTCTTCGGTTAAAGGATGGTTGAAGAACCATTTACAGATGAATGATCTGGGTGAGGCACAATGCATATTGGGAATCCGTATCTACCGAGATAGATCACGACGGACGTTATCACTGAGTCAGAAGTCTTATTTGGATAAGGTTCTTGAAAGGTTCAGCATGACTAACTCCAAAAAGGGGAACCTTCCAACGACGCCTGAAGGGATTGAGCGCATGAGTCGTGTTCCTTATGCATTAGCTATAGGATAAATCATGTATGCCATGATATACACACGTCCAGACGTGGCATATGCATTGAGTATGACAAGTCGGTACCAAAAGAATCCAGGTAAAACACACTAGATAGCTGTTAAAAACATCCTTAAGTACCTACGGAGGACTAAGGATAGGGTATTGACTTATGGAGGAGATACTAAGCTATGCGCAATCGGTTACGCAGATGCTAGCTTCCAAACGGATCGAGACGATTCAAAATCTCAGTCCGGGCTCGTCTTCACTCTTAATGGTGCTGCGGTCAGCTGGAAGAGTTTCAAACAGTGTGTTGTAGCAGATTCTACTACTGAATCCGAGTACTATGCCGCTTCGGAAGCAGCAAAGGAAGCAATATGGATGCGTCAATTCTTACAAGGACTTACGATAGTTCCTAGTTCGAATGACCCGATCACCATCTATTGTGACAATAGAGGTGCCATCTTCCAGGCTAAGGAGCCTAAGTCTAGCAACAAGTCTAGACATGTACATCGGAAGGCTCACGTGATCCGTGGCTACGTGGAGCAAGAGGACATAGTGATTGACAAGATAGCTTCGGATGATAACATCGCGGACCCTCTCGATCACTAAACCGTTGAATTATGATAAGCATGAAGGGCACGCTATTTCTATGGGAATTAAACGTGTTCCTGAGTTGTAGTAGTTGATTATGGATTCGATACATTATCTTTTTCATATACTATTTATAACTTTATCGTTTTAATATAATATTTTGTTTTTCATGTGGATTGTACTGACAACATTGAACGCCACAAAGTGAACTAAATTACATTATATTTGTTTTGGTCCGTAATCGCCTATATGAGCTGATAACTCTGGCTATTATATTGTGCAGTCGATTGATGGTGGGTTCAACGAGCCATAAGTCAATCAGTTGGCTAATCGATCACAAATACGGGTTATAACGATACCTCGTAGGACAATTTTTGTGACAACGTAATGGAATCCTAAATGTTTAAAAACATTCGGTGCCAGGTCGTGGATTGGACGTCCATTGTGTTCCTAGAGTCGATTCTTTTGACTATCGACTGTCTCTTGAGATTAAGGCAGTTTTTGGGCGACTTTGGTTTCTTTCTCATGGTCTGCCGTAACAGGAGACTAAGTAGATTTTTCCTGGGTCATTTCATACTGTGCTTACATCTGCAGGATTCGAGTTGAAGAAAATATCCAACCTTTATCAGGTTTAGTTATTTCTCAGGGCCACTCGAGGAGTTGTAACTGAAATGCATGGCCATGCTCGAATGATGATTCGTTTATCAGTTAAGTTACTCTCTAGTCGGGGAAACCACTCTTCATATTGATCACTTGTAAAATACGACCTTTGTGAATACGAATTTTGCAAATTGTTTTACATTGAGTGGGAGAAATTTTAGGATTTGAGAATCGGTTATCGCACATACACTTGTGAGGACAAGTGGGAGTTTGTTGGAGCTTGTGTCCTCCACAATTAGTGTGATAACATTTATAAATCTCTTATAGGTTCACAAGGGTATACATCGTATTTTATCAGTTGATTAACGATTACTTAATAACGGTTGGCTTGCTAGAAAGTTTAACGTTATTATCATACTGATGGCGGTGATCAACTGGTCCCTAAAAGTCACACCTAAAGGATGTGTTTGAGAGATGCAATTGTATGAAAATATAATCACATTGATGTCTGACTAAAAGGTTAGTCCATGTATTTGACTAAACAGTTAGTCAATGTGTTGATGAGACGATTATTTAATTTAATTAAATAATGTTAGCTGAGACGAATTAACTGCCAATTCGTAAATTGAATATAATATGTTATATTTAATTAATGTATATAATATTAGCTTGAACGAATTAAGATGTTAATTCGTAATTAAACGTAACCAGTTATATTTAATTAGCTAATTATAAATATGCGATATTTATAGTTAAAGTATATATTATACGATATTGTCATAATAAATTATTACAGACCGACATTAATAAATCGACTGCAAGCTGTTGTGTGTAGACTTATTAATACGGAATAAATTAAATGACAATTTATAAATTATACACTTTATATACATTTTGTAAACTACCAAAAATAAGAAGATTTTAATCACCTTATTTTGGTAGGTGAAAAACCGAAAATAAGGAGATAATCCTCCTTATTATTTCGGTTGGTTTTGGCCGAAACTGAGGAGAGAAAATATCTCCCCTTTACTTCTCTTATTTCGGTTATAATAAGAGAGTGGGAGATCATTTTTCTTAACCCTAATTTTGACCTAATTCTCTCATCAAAACAAAAACACAAAAACCCTAATTTTTTTTGGGTGAATTTTGGGGATCGATTCTAGCAAGAACAAAAGGGCATTTCTCATATCATCTTGGGTCAACGATTAGGCGAATATCAATTTTGATATTGTTCTTAGGCCATATTTGCAAGGACCAAAGGTTGATTATTAATCTCTTCTCTTTTGTTTATGCAAATTTCATTTATGACTAGTTTTCATATTTATAATTTCGTTATAATCCTTATAATGTTAATGGAAGTATACCGATATTTCCTACACATATTAATATGAGTTCTTTAGATCTAGTGCATGCATAACTAATTAAGAGATTAAATGAGAAAAACAATGTTCCTTACATTGTTGTTTTCGGATTTTGGGCCTACGTAAGGTCTCCTACCTTCACTTATTCTTGAGCTATGATAAGTATTAGGATGATCCTCCAAGATTCTATATTAGGAGCCCTCGTTTTGATTGCACCCAAGATTTAACCCAAAAATTACTACTAAAATTAACTAGATATTATGTAGTAATATTCCCTTAATTCTTACTAATATTACCAATACTACTACACTAGTAATATATCACAAATATTACTATTTGAGTGGTTTTTGAAGTTTTCGCATGTGTGGAAATATAAGCATTTTAGAGAGAACAAAAATGAAGGAAAAATTAGAACAAAAAAAGTGTTATCTCTTGCTTGAATGGTTCGGCCATATAGCTCTTTTAAGAGCATTTTTTGTCTTCCCAAGAAACACATACAATTGCTTTATGGGTAGTGTAATATTATATAAAGGCAACCTCACAAGTGGTGCTTGTGTCATAAGGTTTTTAGACAAAATAGAAGACTTAGGACAAGTGCCCTATATTGTCCAAAAACCGGTGCCCTACATAGTTTATGGGTCCATTGTTGTCTTATACTCCCTCCACACATCTATCTTCACCCCATTTCATTAAAATACTCCTCACATATATTAGAGAAATGGGGTGAACACTTAAATTCGGAGGGAGTACTATTTGTCCCACAAATGCTTATAAGTCTTATGTTTAATTATCTTACATAATTAAATATTAATTTGATCATACAATAATTATGTGACAAATTAATAAACATATATTCACTCAACTTATTGAGCAATATTTTACCATTATATCAATATATAATGGGTCCCGTAATAGCTAGTTAGTTAAATTTACAACCACTTGTAAATGTAAATAACTAATTACCTCTACCTCGAAATATTTATAAAACCTCAACATAATTTAGTGAATTAATATATTAATCCACTAAATCGAATCTTATTCAATCACATTACAATAAAATACAAAATTCAACTCATATAAATAAGGGATTAATTAATATGTATCAAATACAATTAATTAATTATTTATTTGGGTCTCATCTTTTAGGTGTGACCTTAAGGGATCAACTGATCACCACCGTCAAACGACAGTAATGTCAAATTCTAGTTAGCCAATCATTACTGATTAATGTTCATCAGTTGATTATATAATTTATCATCCCTTTCGTATTCTTAATTTGAGATTTAATTATGATTTTAAATCATGTGATCCTGCTATTGTTGAGGACACATACTCCAACAATCTCCCAATTGTTCAAGACAAGTGTGCGTCACCAATTCTCTTGTCCTATTACAATCTCCCACTCAATGCAAGGTGTCTTAGAGGTCGTACTTGCGTTTTGATCATATCTTGAGTGGTTTCCTCGATCTGGAGAGTAACTGTCTGACCGGAATTATCTACCATAGATACCTTCCGAGCGTGGCCACGCATTTTCAGTTCACTACTCCTCGAGTGGCCCTGAGATTTTAAACAATCCTGACAAGGGGGTGGAAAATTCCTATCGCTCTATTCTCTTCGTATAGCCACAGTTCATCATGACCCAAAATATACTCATTTGACTTCAGTTACGACAGTCGTAGAGCTTAAATCAAAGTTATTCAGAAATTTGCGCCAATTTGGGCGAATGGTCTCTAGTCAAAAGAATCGACTCATAAGAATACTATATCAGCTCTTTCCACGACCAGGCTTTATGAATTTCCAGAACTCTATAAGCGGTTACTTCCCGAGAGAGTGTCCCATACAGTCTGTCTATGTGATCGACTAGTCATCCCATATGACCCTATGGCACTTGAACTTTCCATCAATCGCATCACATTCTAGTCACTTCGAGACGTCGCCTCCTATAAGTAACCAGGGGCAAATACTATGTCAATCCAGTTCACTTCAATGGGGTTCAATATTATCTCAACAACCCATTTGGATTTAACAAAGTAATGAATGAGTTTAAAGAAGCTCAAACGATAAATGCGATTATCACATATGAATAGTCAATATCTTATTATCTTATAATCTGTTGTGTACATTTTACACTAATTAAATTGCAATAGAAGCTTGGTAAATGGATATACCATGTATCCATGCATTCCAATTTTATTAACTGCTATTTCCTTCTATTCAATGTAATTTCTAATGACATGAATTTATCTAACTAGATGTCTAGTCTTCTTACTAGACTTGGGCTCTTGTACTTGGAAGATGCTCCCACTGTTATCATATAACTTGTGATAAGGTCTTTGGTATAAGGATCTATTCTCACTCCCTATGGTGACTATCTTATCACAATATACTTAGATTATGTTTATAGAACTTGCAATGGTTGAAACCAAAACATTTTTCTAGTTACTCACTCCTAAGTCAATAAAAACATCCTAGGATTTCAATAAATCCTTATAAGTTTGGAAACTAAAGTTTGTGTAACCCTTTGACACACAACTTAGTATATCATCCAAACATAAGAACAAATTCTTAATTCTCCTCAAGAATCTTGAAGGATGTTCTTTAAGACTTTCAAAAGATCATCTTTCGAATTAACTTGTTATTGACTTATTATGCTCCAAGCATATGATTCATCACGACATGTGCATATAATGGCATACATGATCATTCTAATGGTGGAAATATTAGCAATCGATTTCATATGATCAACAACTTATTAGGTTCAGTGAATGACTATGACTCTATCATAGTAACTCCACTTTCATCACTATGAACGACCTACTCAACCTTGTTGATGTTTAAGATATGAAAGAACTTATCATCATAAGGCTCTAAATTCTATGCCAATATTCTCTTAATTTTAACACATATATTCGGAAATCTAGAATACATTACACCCTTTCCTAGTCTCCCCATCACTGTTTCACAGAGGAGAACATTGGTACTTTATTCTCAATAAGTAATATGTTATCAACATATAAGACATTGGAAAAATAATTCTGGCTCCCACTTAACTTCATGTATAATCATGATTCTTAAATAATGTGAATGGAACCATTCCCAATTATCACATTAACAAAAAGTATGATTATTACAATCCTTTCATGCTTATTTAAGACCATTCTAGGATCACTTAAGTAAGCTTTGTATAATATGTTAGGATTCTTAGATCTTTGTCTAAGGTTTTATGTTCCATACAGATCCTTCTCTAAATTCCCATTTTAGAAAAGCGAATTTTTAATATCATTTGCCATTTTTCATCAAAATGAAATGTGGCAATTCCTAACATGATTTATCATGATTAACATCTTCATGTCAATATATGCTCTTAGGTACTCTAAAGCTTTATTTACTTTAAAGAGACCATCACCTTAAAGTAAATCTAATCTTGAGTAACAAAATTTTTTGGATTGTAATGCTATGGCTTTTATGCAACAAAGTGCAATTGATCATTCAATAGGTCATAATACCACCACTTTAGAAAAGTAATATATTATCAATAAGACATGTGTACTATACTCCTACTCTATTTCAATAGATTATAGTTCCATTACTTTCAAAAGTAACACATTAACTATAAGACATGTTTGTGACGATCTACTCCCACTCTATCTCTTAGAAACACTTCTATCTTCTTAAGAGATAGCTTTGTGAGTTACAAACATATATGGTGAAGTAATAGAAGTCCGTCTAGACTGATGTGTTGGCTCATAAAAGACCAACTCTATTATGGCAGCTTGATTCATGTCATATGCGTGTCTAATCCATGTCATTTGTTAAATAGACTTGCTATTTTAGGTAACTCCAGGTTAACCCTTCGTTTAATAATGTGTTCGTTTTGGATTGCAAATCCCCAAAAGTGAGTTCGACAACTCAATATGACTCATATTAGTTTGATCTTATAGGTAGTGACACAAGGTCATAATCCATAAGTGAGAATCAAATTCATAACTTAGATATTCGCCACTACGACGGATCGTAATGCTTTAATTCTTTTGATCAATTGGTTCTCTACTTCATTTAGAAAATTTTTAAATTTCTTAAATGCTTCACTTTATATTTAATTAAGTAAACATACCCATATCTACTTATATCATCGATAAAAGTGATGAAGTAGTCATAATTTCCCCTTGCGGTGATGCTCATTGGACCACATACGTCGGTATGTACTAGTCCCAACAAAACACTTGCTCGTGTCCCTTTACCACTAAACGGAGTACGAATAATTTTGCGAAGGATACAAGATTCGCATATTCCATATGATTGAAAATCAGATGGTCCAATAAATCTACTCGACACTAGCCTTTTAATGCGTTTCTTATTTATGAGGCCTAATCGACAATACCAAATGTATAAATCATTTGGATCACTTGTTTGAGTCTTTTGGATCGTATGATGTAGATATGTTTAGTATAGTTGGAAGTGTCTAAAACATAAATACCATATATAGAAGTGGTTTGGCTCACGGCCAAGTCATTTTAAACAAAATACAGCGATTGTTTTTTATGGTAAAAGATAAATCCTTCCATATCTAACATATAAATGGAAATAATGATTTTAGACAAAGTGGGTACATAATTACAATTATCTAAGTATAACTCAAAGCCATCAGCTAAAACAAGTACATAAATCTCTCTTGAAGTGGCGGCTACCCTAGCTCCATTTCCTAGTTAGAGATCTACATCACCCTTGTTTAGCTTTTCCACATTACCTAACCCCAACTGGAGTGACAAGTCCTGTTTTGATATTTCCCAAATACTTGGGGCATTTCGCTTCCAATGGCCCATGACATTAAAATAATGACAATCATCGTAGGATTGGGCACCCTTCTTGGTTTTGGTTGCGGTAGTCTCACTATCCATTCCCAATTCGTTATTGGGTTTGGGTTTCTTACCCCTCTTTGGCTTTCCTTCAA
Organism: Silene latifolia; assembly: GCF_048544455.1. Taxonomy (NCBI): domain Eukaryota; kingdom Viridiplantae; phylum Streptophyta; class Magnoliopsida; order Caryophyllales; family Caryophyllaceae; genus Silene; species Silene latifolia. The sequence continues at coordinate 29,125,482 of NC_133528.1, forward strand.
TAATACCGTTACTCCTTTCATTTGCAAGGACATTCTTGCTAGAACTCCCACTCAATATTGTATTTCTCCTTGCTTCTACAAACAAGGATGTCTTGGAATTAGAGAGATTTTCTTCACAATATTCTCTTACCAAGGAAGTGGGTATGAATATGGGAGTGTGTGTGGACATGGCCCACCTGCGTATGCCAAGCCGATCTGTCGACAATGACAGCGGTCTTTTGAAAGCCACGCTCGGCGGCGTAAAAAATGCTTTCGACCAGATCGTTTTAGATCTGTCAGTTTCATCTCAGTAAGGGTCTCGAAACGATTAGAGATGTTTAGAGTCGCTACCAAGCATTTGTGGGATGCTGGGAACCCGTTCGAATCCACTTTATACCTCGGTCAAACGAAGCACAAAGCAGTGTTTGACATAGGTACTAAAGATAAGGAATCGTCCCTCTTTAGCATCCTATCTCTAGAATGACTCTCGTACGCCCTGGATAAGGTTGTCCACTATCCAAATTTTCTGAGTAATAGGTGAAGGTACGTATTGGGAAGCCCTTTAATCAGACACCCAATCCCGCCCGCGGTAGCGGCCTCTACTGATCGATCATGGTTGGTTGAATGCAAAAGTTGATAAAACGGTTTAAACGCATGAATGCGCATCCAGTAATTTAAACCTAACATGTGAGAGCTTTCTAAGTCGGTTGATTTAATCCAAATATCAAGTATAAGATCTCGAGTTGGAATTATGGTTGATTTGCATGCAAGACGGAAATTAGACATCCATTTACCGTATTAGGTTTATGGTGCATAACGTGATCCATTTGTCTTAGTAAGGCGTTTTGCAAATATGATTTTTGAATGAGCAAATAGTCATCTGATCCATCCTATATCTGGGTTAGCCGGAGTTGGGATCGTCCTAGACTAATGCTGGAAGGAAAATAGGCCCTCTGCCAGGCAGCCAGATGAGGCGCGAGCATGCCGGCGGTGTAAGGGGCTTGCCCTGGTTTTGAAAATAAGAAATAAAAGGTTTGTTTAGGCGCGGGTAAGCCAACGGTTATATGCCGTGCTCTGACCATTTGAAAAACGTTTATAAAACGTGTTGGAAAGTGGGTATTTGACCCGATTTGGCTTGAAAAGGCCGTTTAGATTGCATTTGTTGATTTGAGGAACGAGACTCGAATAATCATCATTATTTTGATGATACTCGGTATCGGGTTCGGCTTGACATGGATAGTTTTGAAAATGATCATGAACTAATTGTTTTAAGTTCATTAGAATATAATTAGTCGATACTCATCATCGTACCCGGGTTAAAATCTGGCATGGTATATAGAACCAAGGATGATTTTGTGTTGGTGACTAATATGTTTGTTTTGAAAGTGTAATGAAATGAAATAAAAGGTTTTAAAGTACCTTTTAAATGTTATTAACCAAATATTATCACCGAAACACGGATTAAACCGTCATGATATTAAGAACCAAGGGTGAAAAATGTTTTATGGATAAAACTTGTAAAAATAAATAAAAGGGTTTGAAAATATTCGAAATGGTAAAAACCGATTCCAAATATGAAAATCGACTAAAGGGGAAAGACGAGAACAAACACGGTTGAGTTCTGACCTGGGCACTCCATTGAGGCGCGGACCTCTGTGCAGAACAAGGGGCTTCTACCTCAGGCCAAAACTCAGTTTTGCCTTGTCTATCCTATGTTTTGGATCGTGTTATGCATGTTTTAGCATGTTATTAGTCATAAAACAAGCAAAGACATGATAAAAGAAGAAGTTTTACACCCTCATACTTACATGTTTGGTTATGGCGAGAAACCGACGTAAGCGTAACAACTAGTTTGGTCGGAAAAAACTCGGTTTAAAACCGTTTTGGTAAGTAAAAAGAGTGTTTTATTAAGTTTAGTGACGGTGTAGTGGTCGAAGTGTCCGGTCAAGTGATTTAATGCACGATGACGGTACAAACAATGTGTAAGGCTTGTATTTACGATCGGTAGTTCGTAAATACGCGTCGGAATGTGACTTAAGAAGTCGAGTCGAGAATTTTAAGGGAGAAAAGAGGGGGCGAACACTCGCATAAGTTCTCAAATGGGGGCATTTGAGGGGTATTTATAGGAAAATGAGTGGTTGTGTGAGTTTTGAGCGACGTGGCCACCTGGGCTGCTCAAAGAGGCGCGAGCCACGTCGCGGGTCTTCGAGTTGTCCTGTCACTTTCACACAAGTGCAATCATGATTTGTTCTATCCTAGGATTTGTAGTCACATGTTCGGTACTTGACCATTTATAAATCCGGTAAATCTTAGTATAGAAGGTTTCAAATGGTTTGTTTTTTTGTGGTTGACTCGGTTTGACTCGTTGTTGGAGTCGGGATTTGAATTTTTGAGTCGGTTTTTGGTCCGGTGTCGGTTTTGACTCTAGTTAGTGTCATTGCGACCCCGCCGTCGTGCATTAAACACTCAAGGTAGTTTGGAAAAGTTTTGAAATGTTTTTTTTGAAATCGTTTTAAGTTTTCCGACGTAAAGTTGTACACAAACTGTCGATCAAACGCCGCGATTCCAAAGCACTATTAGTTTGATAATCATCGGGTGTTTGTTGGAGTCTCAACAGATACTGGGTATCTACAGAGCCCCCACTTTGACTGAGGCTTGGACAGGGCGAAAGTCAAAGTAGAGCCCCCAGGTCAATCGAAGATTACAACCTGGAGACCCAAGCGACGTCAAGGCGGCTCGAAAGGATTTGGGCCAAGGACCTGCCCTCGGGAAGGGCGACGTCAAGGCGACTCGAGGGTACGAGCCAAGGAACTGTCGCCGGGAATATTTTAGAGTCTGTCGACTATCCGTGCGGGTCGTTTAAAGTCCGTTAGACTACGTACAAAGGCTCGCCAGCCATAAGAAGGAGTCATACCTGAGGCATCTTCGGATATGTCATTGCGCGTATGCGGACAAAGGCTCGCCAGCTGTGGTGCGTATATTAGGAGGGTGATGTGACCATTATTTAAGCATATTTAGTCCCTGAATTACCCTTGTTCCCATGCTTTTTAGTGCATATTTAGGTCATTTATTGTCTTTAGTCCTTTGTTTTGCATATTCTTTGAGGTTTTGTTCCCTTGGTAGGAAAGGAGTGCAAACCTTGCATTTACATGGCAAAATAGAGCTAAATTGATTGAATTCAATGACCAAGCATCAAAGAGAAGACAAGACTAGAAGGCCTTTGTACATATTATAGTAGATGGGCAATGATGAGAAAAGATCCTTGCATCTCCGACAAAATCCCCGAGGATTGTTGGAAGAAGAAAAAAGAAAGAAGGAGGAAGAAAAGAAGGAAACTGACGAAGAATCCGAGCGGCTTGACCCTCGGGACGCTCGTCCAAGAAAGCCAGAATTCGAGCATCCGGCCAAGGAGTCCGCTCGTCCAACAGCCAGAGAATCCGCTCGTCCCGCTGCCTTGGACGCTCGGATTGTGTTACAGCAATTCCGTTTTCTTCTTGTTCTATGAAGGATGCGCATATTTTGGAAAGACCGGCAAAAAGGAGACCGACATCTCTTTTGAAAGGAGCGATTCCTCAAGGACTTAATCGTCATTTAAGCCCTTAGTAAACCCTAATTTGTGTACCTAATCCCCACTATAAATACCCCATTAGTCTAATTAGATAATCATGTTCTTCTTATCAATCTCTAGTGTATTTTATAGTATTCTAATCTCTTCTTAATCTTGTAATCAACTTTTAATCAAGTCTTAATACAAATCTCATTTCCTTAATCTCCATTTTGTTCATCTTTAATTTTTGGGTAATTGAAGATTATTTGGGTTATTATTGGGGGATTGACAACCTTCCAATCAATCATCAAGTACTTCTATTATTCTTTGCTTTATTATTGGAATCATTAGTAGGTATAATTCTCTTAATCCCTTTTTAATTATTGTTAATCATCTTCATTTACTTATCATCACTACTACAAATACAGGCTATAACAACGGTCAAAAACCGTTGTTATATAAAAAAGCGGACGTTGTTAAAGCGTCCGTTGTAAAAGGTTTTAACAACGGTTGGTTTTCTTAAGGAAACCGTTGTTAAAAATATTAACAACGGTTTTAAGTATAAAAACCCGTTGTGGAAAGTGTGACTCAATTTTGGGGGGAAAGTTATAACAACGGGTTGTAATATACAAAACCGTTGTTATAACTAAAGACAACGGGTTGTTTGTAAATAACCGTTGTTGTTTGTTCTTAAAAAATAATAAAAAATTAAATTAAATATTACTAGATGCATGCATAATTACGGCCCGTTATAATTCCGATGCATGCATTATTACTGTCATCACTGTGCATATGAACGGACAATATGGAATGAGAAGGGTTAGTAATAAGATTTGAAGCAGCATTGAGAGATATGATGATGATTATGGCACAACTTCCTAACATATATATTAATTAAAAAACAACTCAACCCACACATTGCTTAGTATAAATACATGCATTATCTCAACTAACATTTCCATTATCTGAATATATACATCTCCAAACCCTAACTGCTAAAACAAACTCCAAATAAATTAACCCTACTTAATATTTCAAAACAAACTCCAAACTCCAACAAAATGAATGATATCATCCTTAAGACTCTTACTATGATCGAGAACAACAACAGTTTCATCCGCCGGTTGCTCCATATTGAGGAAAGTTTCAGGAGCTACCTTGCGGATGCTCGATCCATCATCAAGGACGCCAAAGAAGATGGCTTGACGGAGCAAAGTTGCTAGATTGCGGCTATATGACGATATAGCAATCTGGCTGAACGGAACCTCCAAATAGCCAAGGAGGAGAGGACGGATATGATAGAGGAGAATAAGATCCTCTATGAAAATATAAGAATTGCATTTTTATTAATGTAATTTTTTTTTTAATTTATGTATTTATAAATAAATATATATATATATATATATATATATATATATATATATATATATATATTAATTATGTTTATCTTGCTTCTTCATCTTGCTTCTTCTTTGTTTTACTAACTAATTATGCGAACAATACTTAAACAAATAACATAATGGTCGATAAAAACACATACATGCAAATGAAATAATTAGAAAAAGAACATAATGACGATGAAACTAACAGTGACGGCGAGATTTACCTGTTAATTACAGAACGTAAGAGACGATGAAATCAACAGTGACGGCGAGAAGATAAAGCGACGATGAGAAAGAGAGAAAGGGAGAAAGAGACGATGAGAAAGTGTGTGTTTTGTGTTTGTGTTTGTCTGCTGTGTTTGTGTTTGTGTATTAAGGTTTGTGTTTTGTGGCTGCAGCAGACTTGTGTTTGTGTGGTTTATAGTATGGAAGGTATTGACAACGGTTATTAAACAACAACCGTTGTCAAATATGTTTTAACAACGGTTGTAAATCAACAACCGTTGTCAAATAAGTTTTAACAACGGTTGTAAAAAATACCCGTTGTCAAATATGTTTTAACAACGGGTTTCAAAAGTAACCGTTGTGATTACTTTTCACTAACTTTCCGCCAATTTTGCGCCAAATTATTAACAACGGTTCCGCATGTGTTACCCGTTGTTAAAACTAATAACAATGGTTTTTATAACCATACTCATTGTAATTAATTTTAGTAAAATTCGCGCCATACATTCTACAACGTCTATTGTGATTTTCGTGAATAATCGTTGTTAAAGGGGCGTTGTAGTTGCCTGGATTTGTAGTAGTGCATGTCTTGCTTTGTTAATGTGATTGACAACCTTGTTAACATGCTAAACTTGATAATGAGTGAGTAGTTTCCTTAACTAAGGTTAATGGGTAATTAGGGGAAACCAACATGGGGAATGATTCATGCTTAATTTAATATGTTTTCATAGTTTATTTCCTTGCTTGTTGTGATCTCAACTTATGCACATGTTATGTTTGATGAAATGCGAGCCGATGAATCCTTGCATTTTTTTTACCCATCACTTACCTTTTCAATGAGACTTGTAAGATATAAACCAACTCGAGTCTCATTAGACCATGCATATAGTTGAGTAGGGAGGATTAAGTCGACTTGTAGGTGTTGTACAATCTAATCGATTCGGCTCCGGGACCCAAACCTTCCTAGGATTGTAAGATATAAACCAACTCGATCCATCACAACAATAATTGCTTGCTTATAATTTGAGAATATGTTTGTATGATCAACTCCCATGAATCCCCTATGACCCCATGACACCCTAGTGCCTTTTATCAATTGTTTACATCCCTTTTTAATCATCTTGCTTGTTTACTTTCATTGCTTTTTAGTTTAGTGATCTTCTACTTCAAAACCCCAAATTGTGACACCCCTAAACACCGCTACTTACAATTGAAAATCTTACTTCAATACCCGTCCCTTGGGATTCGACCTTTACTTGCCTCTTTACTAATAATAGAGTTGTTTTTGAAGTTATAAATATTGTTTTGGTCTAGGTGCTCCTAACGACAAGTAACCAAAAACTAAACCTCCAAGTGAGTACGGCCAAAAATGGTGCCGTTGCCGGGGACGGTGTTAACTTGATTTAGATTTTCTTAAATTGTTTTTAGTTGTGTCTTTATTTGCCTTGGGAAGTAAAACTCCTCAAGGTTCGTTCTAATTGTTTTCAAGTTGTTCGATATTTTGCAAGATGGATCTTATAGATTGTTTTGTAGAGGACCACTTAAATATACCTTTCTTCAAAGACCCCATGCAAGCATTGGAAGCCTTGGAAGCAAGTGAGGCCAAAAATATGTATTGGGAGTTAGAGGTAGATCTTTTTGAGGCCGCTCTAGCTAACAAAGAACTTACTCATGAGCAATCCGAATTAGTACATAACATCCTTGTGGAAGCATGTAAACCTATAGAACATGAGCAATCAATCCTAGAAGACATCTTACAAGCCCAAGAACAAGAGGAATTCGTCATGGAATTCGAGTATGACGAGATCGATGAGCCCGAAGAACAAATCGAACATGCCATGAGAATGGAGTGTCTAATGGAAATGGAGCAAATTCTCAATGAGCCTTCAAAGGAGGAAAGTGAGGTACAAATCCCTACTTTAAAACCCCTTCCCCCAAATTTGAAATATGCTTACCCTGATGAATTAAAGACCAAACCCGTGATTGTTAATGATAGACTTGATGAAAACCAATTGGGAAAATGGCTTGATGTGTTGAAGAAACATGAAAAGGCTATAGGTTATAGTCTATATGACCTTAAGGGGATAAGTCTCAACTTTTGTATGCATAGAATTCATCTAGAGGAGGACCATAGATCTACCATTCAATCTCAAAGGAAATTAAACCCCCACATTCAAGAAGTTGTCAAGGGAGAGGTTATGAAATTACTTGATGCAGGAATCATATATCCCATATCGGACTCTTTGTGGGTTAGCCCCGTTCAAGTGGTACCTAATAAAGGAGGTACCACGGTGGTGACAAATGAAAAGAATGAGCTAATACCCACAAGGAAGATCACCGGTTAGCGTATGTGCATTGACTATCGAAAATTGAATTCTGCAACAAGAAAGGATAATTTCCCCCTACCATTCATTGACCAAATGATTGAGAGGTTAGCCTCCAACAAGTTCTTTTGTTACCTTGACGGGTATTCGGGATTCTTTCAAATCCCTATACACCCGGATGACCAACACAAGACCACCTTCACATGCCCTTATGATACTTTTACATATAGGAGGATGCCTTTTGTCTTGTGTAATGCCCCTGCCACTTTCCAAAGATGCATGATGAGTGTCTTCTTCGATTACCTGGAGACCATAATGGAAGTTTTTATGGATGATTTTAGCGTTTATGGAAAAGACTTTGACTCATGTTTGTATAATCTTTCTCTTGTATTGCAAAAATGTGAAGATGTTAGTCTTGTTTTAAATGGGGGAAAGTGTCACTTCATGGTCAATGAAGGAATTGTTTTGGGTCATAAAGCGAAGCCCACCTCCCGTGAATGTTAGAGGGGTGAGAAGTTTTCTCGGTCACGCGGGTTTCTATCGCCGTTTCATAAAAGATTTTTCAAAAATAGCGAAGCCCCTCACTCAACTCTTACTTAAAGATGCCCAATTCCATTTCACTGATGAGTGTGTTGAAGCCTTTAATAGAATCAAGGAAGCACTAATCTCGGCACCGATCATTCAACCTCCAAATTGGGAACTACCGTTCGAGATTATGTGTGATGCTAGTAACTACGCCGTTGGAGCGGTTCTTGGCCAACGGGTAGGAAGAGCTCTACATGCTATCTACTATATAAGCAAGACTCTTGATCCCTCCCAAGTGAACTATGATACTACCGAGAAAGAGCTTCTTGCCATTGTCTATGCTTTGGACAAATTCTATTCCTACTTACTTGGATCCAAAGTGATTGTCTTTTCGGATCACCGTGCTCTCCGACACCTCTTAATAAAGAAGGAGGCAAAACCAAGGTTGTTGAGATGGATTTTGCATCTTCAAGAATTCGACTTGGAAATAAGAGACAAGAAAGGAGCCGAAAATGTAGTGGCGGATCACTTGTCAAGGATCCGGTTTCATGATGAACAAGGTGAAACGCCGATCAATGACTCATTTCCCGACGATATCTTGATGGCCATTCAAACACAACTTGAAAGGCACATCACCCCATGGTTTGCCGATTATGCCAACTATATCGTTGGAAGAGTACTCCCTCCAAATTTGAAATACAACCAAAGAAACAGGTTCTTATTCGAAGTAAAAAGGTACTTTTAGGATGATCCAAATCTTTACAAAGAGTGTAGTGATGGGCTCTACTGGAGGTGCATCCCTCAATGGGAAGTCCAAGGAATCTTGGAAGGATGCCACTCGTCACCTTACGGTGGGCACCATGGAGCAAGGGGAACCATTGCAAAAATTCTTCAATCGGACTTCTATTGGCCTACGATGTTCCAAGACATAAGGGAATTCATCATTCATTGTGATGCTGGTCAAAGGACGGGAAATATCTCTTGGAGGAATGAAATGCCAAAAAGGGGCATACTAGAGGTGGAGATCTTCGACGTTTGGGGGATCGACTACCAAGGGCCGTTTGTGACATCCAATGGGAATAAGTATATCCTTGTGGCCGTAGATTACGTCTCAAAGTGGATGGAGGAAATTGCCACCCCAAACGATGATGCAAAGACGGTCACCAAACTCTTCAAGAAAATAATCTTCTCAAGATTCGGAGTCCCTAGAGCAATCATAAGTGATGGAGGAACGCATTTTCATGAAATGAAGCTCGCATCCCTTTTGACCAAATATGGTGTTCAACATAGAACCGGCTTAGGATATCATCCTCAAACAAGCGGTCAAGTTGAAGTTTCGAATAGAGAGATCAATCGAATTCTTGAGAAAGTTGTAAACAAGACTCGAAAAGATTGGAGCACAAAGCTTGATGACGATCTTTGGGCTTATAGGACGGCCTATAAGACTCCCATAGGAGCCTCTCCTTACAAGCTTGTTTATGGAAAAGTATGCCACTTGCCAATTGAATTAGAGTACAAAGCTTTTTGGGCAAACCGAGCCCTTAACCTTGATCTCAAATTAAGTGGTCAAAAGAGGGTGATACAAATTCAAGAGTTGGAAGAATTCCAACTACAATCTTATGAGAATGCCAAGATCTACAAGGAAAGGACAAGATTGCTTCATGACAAGAAGATCAAGCAAAAAGCCTTGCACAAAGGGGATAACGTCCTTCTATTCAATTCCCGATATCGACTCTTTCCCGGGAAGTTGAACTATAGATGGATGGGTCCATATGTGATCACCGAGGTTGGAAAGTATGGGGATTTTGAAATCAAGGCGGAAGATGGAAGCAAATTCAAGGTCAATGGCCAAAGATTGAAGCCATATTATGAGGGAGCATTTATTGGAGAGGTCGAGGTCACCTACCTCGGGCCTCCTCATCCTTGAAGGAATCATTAAAGGGAGAGTTTGGTGGAGTCCTCCTTAAACCACCACTTGTAAATATACTAACCCCTCTAACTTGTATTTATAATTTTATTGCGAACATAAATTCTTTCCATGAGGGTAAGTGAGGGAGGGTCACTAATGATTTTGATGAAGGAATAAACTAGTTTTCAAGTGTGGGGAAGCTTTTTATCAGAGTAAAGGAAAATGAGGAGAATCTGCTCGACCAGCAGGGAATCCGAGCGTCCGAAGAGGAAATCCGCTCGGCTTATTAAAGATGACCGTCCTACTGACAATCCGCTCGTCTTTCTGCTGAATGACTTTGGGATACTTTCCTGTAAGGGAATCCGAGCGTCCTTCAGACAAGATGCTCGTCCTACTTCGGAAAAGACGCCCGTCCTAAGCTCGATCCGCTCGTCTTGGCTGCTTTAGTTTTTGGAAAAATCCGCTGTAAGAGAATCCGAGCGTCTTCCCAGGAATCCGCTCGTCCCAAATCAAAGAAATCCGAGCGTCCCAGGCCCGAATCCGCTCGTCTCCCTGCGGCCTTCACTCCCGAATTTTACGATTTAATTCTCCCCACCACACAATTTGTGACACATCACCCTTCCTTCCACTTGTATTATAAAAACTCACCTTCTTATGACTCCAAAGCATATCCCAGACACTCTTTCATCTCACAAAAACAAAAGCCCCAATTTCTAGGGTTTCAAAAGCAAGATTCAATCCACAAAGAGCATCTCCATACTTCAACAAATCAAAAATTCCAACTCCACAATCAAAGAATGGGACCAAAGGGATCTTCATTTAGGGATAGAAGAAGACCAAGAGTAAGAGGTAGTTCTTCTACTTCTCACATCAACACTCTAAGAAGGGAGCATGAAGAAATTGTGGATCTTACCAAGCGTTGTGACTTCTCTAATGTTGAATTCGTAAATGATGTGCAAATGCTCGTTTTTCACCGACTTCTTGGTAAGAACATTCTCCCTACAAAGTTTTTATGCCATAGAACTTTAAGGAAGTTTGGGATTTACCATCAAATGGAAGCCCTTTTTGAGTTGTTTGGTCTCTCTACCCTATTTCGCATGCACGAGCAAACGTACTGATCCCTTGTTCTTGATTTTTTAAGCTTCTTGAAAATCACAACCTTGATTAGAACGATTTGCATAGAATTTAGGTTGGAAAGTTTTTCGAGAATGATGACTCTAGTGGAATTTGCTAATGTGCTTGACCTTGATGTCTCGCCTACCCGGACATCAAAACCGAAGAAATATAGTGTTGCACCCCTATGGAGAGCCATGCCCAGCCGAGATTTCATGTACATTAAGGAGTGTCTAGCTTTCCACATTCAAAACCCTATTTTGAGACTCACCTACCGGTTCCTTTCCGGCACCATCCTTGCACGCCGGGACCCGACAATTGTGAACGAACTTGATCTTGTGTTCATGGAGTCTTATCTCGACATCCAAGGAAGGGGTGGATACCATTTTAATGCGCCTCTTGTACTACTTGAGAAGTGGGCTAAGTTTAGAAACGGAGATGACGATGGGATGAAACATATCGTTAATGGAGGACTCATTACAAAGATTGCAAAGCATTTCATTCTAAAATTTAATGAGAACAATGAGTACACTCCTCTTTCCGGGAATACAAGGATAAATGAAGAACTCCTTCTTGTGCATTATCATTGGATAACCCTTGAGGGGGTTGATAAAAGGATCAAGTGGATAACAAAGGGGAGTGATCCAATCTACTTACCAATGACCGGTCTACAAAGAATCTCACCAAGAAGGGGTCCTCTATCACCAATCCCGTCCTACATCATCCCCGCAAACCCAACCCAAGCAAGGCAAGCACCACCACCACCAAATCCCCAACAACAACAAGAGCAACAACCACAAGATGAGAAAATCAAGATACCTCCCTACCTTTTTCCATATCAACCATACAACCACCCTAACCCCTTTATCCTCCCCCGTGATGACTTTGTAACGGGAATTCTCCAAGACTTGCATTTCCGACAATATGAAGCTACCGTGGACAACTATTATGCACTTTACCCTCAATTCCACGATATGATTTAACAAGGGAAGATTAGTGAGGAGGGAGTGTTTCCCTCTTGGGCACAAATGGATATACTCTTCCCAAATTCATAAAAAGCAAATGAAGGGGAAAATGGGCAACAAGATGAAGGGAGCGACAAATCTTGCGGTGGGGATACGGTGGAGCTTAATAGCGAAGAAGACGAGTTCATGGACCCTAATACAAGTGATGCATCCAAGGAAATCTGGGATAGTGACCTAGAGAGGGATGATGGCGATCTCTAGAAGATCTCTTCATAGCTAGATGGAGCGGGCATGAGGCACCCATCTCAAGCTTAAGTGATGTTTCCTTATCCCCTCTCTTTATTTTCAATTTTCATGAAAGAATTTAATGTTTTGATAACTTGTACAATATTTGTCTTTGGTTTGTTTGGAGAGTCCTAGCAACATGGAGGACTAACACCTTGGCTCCATTAAGGTGTTCTTTTTATTGTTCCCACATGAAAAATCCAAAGTGACAATTTACAATTTCATGCATTGCATTTCGTGTGCATGAACTACCCCGAAATTTAAGACATTAGAAATAATGTCTATTTAGGTTTGGGGAAGTACATGCATACGCATCGGGAGGTAATCTAAATTACGCTCTCCGCCATAACAAAAACCCATGCATCATGTAGTGTAGCCTAGTATAGCTTGCATTTAGTTTAGAAATCATGCATCATACTTGCATAATTTCCTATCATATTGGCCATTGAGGACAATGCCCATACTAGTGTGGGGATGGGAAATTCTAACTTGACTTTTATTCAAAAATCTAAAAAAATAAAATTTTTTCGAAAAAAAATTGAAAATCCAAAAACAAGTTCATTTCCCTTGTAGTGTAGTCTTGTATATATTTCTTGTATATATTATGTTGTCTATGCTTGTTCACATTGATTGACTACGCCACATCCGACACATGAGGATATTGAAGACCGTATGGTATGATCTTTCCAATCTCCTTTTTCCTCTTTATGTTAATGACTATGTGGCTTTGTTTTGATTGTTGCGGTATAAACAATGTGAATTTAGGACTTGCATTTAGATTATTTGGCATATTAGTTGGTAGAATCATATGCATTAGGATGTATATATGTTAGTTGCATCATGGCATGTAGTTTGCATGTTAGAAAAATTTTGTGAAATCGTCTATTTGGGAAGCTTGACAAGTGTATATAGGCCCTAGTAGATGCTTTTTCTTCTTAAGACTTTGCTTGTTAGAATACTTGTAAAACACCCTAGGATGTGTCATGCTAGTATCCTTTGACCCATGGATTAAGGCCTAGTCAAGAGTACCTTGTGGTGTGATAACTCTTTGGCTACCGTTTATTCCAAGGTGACCCTTGAAACCATGCAACCATCATTCATCCATGTTCTAGCATATATTTTGCCATCAAAGGGAATGGGCACAAAAAGAAATTGTTCAAAAATTTGAGTTCAAGAAAAGAAAAGAAAAGAAAAAGTTTGCAAATTGCATCAAATGAAAAGCGGAGTAACAAAAATGAAAACTCCTATGCTTCAAATATAAGGCACCCTCGTTACTAATTGGGGTGACTTTGAAAATGTTCAAAAGAAAAATGCAAAAAATTGAAAAGTTGTCAAGTATTGAAATGCCAAAAATCAAAAGTAATGGCAAGAAAGTGTTCTCAAATGTTATATGCCACAAGAAATTGGGGGGAAAAACAACAACAAAAGCAAACTCCCAAATGAAACTCAAATACTATCAATCCCTTTATCCATCGTATCCATTTTTGTGCATGGTAGAGAGGGGACGACCCTTCTTCTTGTCTAGGCAAGAAGGGGAATTCCGCAATCCTCCAATGTTTCTAACACCATAGGGAGTCTACTCTTGACAAAAGCATTTAACGATTGAGGACAAAGGTACCCTAGCTTGACACAACTTGGAGGTGATTTATTGGTATCCTTCTAGGCTTAGTAGTTTGAAGAAATTGCATCTATGAAGGAGTGTGTACCCTTGAATTGCTTCCCCTTTAGATAATTTCCACCACTTCGATGAGGAAAGTGGCTATTCTTTTGTAGATGTATCCATTACTTGATTTTGTGTGCTTTAAGGATTGGATGTGTCGCCATTTTGGCAAGACCCACCTTGCCTTGCAAGAAGGCATCCTACCTCATGGTTGTCTTGTTGTGAGTTGAAGGGGCGGAGTGAGACCCGCTAATTGTCTCATATCGGCTATGCTATTAGGTTAGTTTAAATAACAGTCCTAGTTTTTGTCACCTCTTTACTCGGGACGAGCAAAGGTTCGGTTTGGGGATATTTGATGTGACCATTATTTAAGCATATTTAGTCCCCGAATTAGCCTTGTTACCATGCTTTTTAGTGCATATTTAGGTCATTTATTGTCTTTAGTCCTTTGTTTTGCATATTCTTTGAGGTTTTGTTCCCTCGGTAGGAAAGGAGTGCAAACCTTGCTTTTCATGGCAAAATTGAGCTAAATTGATTGAATTCAATGACCAAGCATCAAAGAGAAGACAAGACTAGAAGGCCTTTCTACATATTATAGTAGATGGGCAATGATGAGGAAAGATCCTTGCATCTCCGACAAAATCCCCGAGGATTGTTGGAAGAAGGAAGAAGAAAGAAGGAGGAAGAAAAGAAGGAAACTAATGAAGAATCCGAGCGGCTTGACCCTCGGGACGCTCGTCCAAGAAAGCCAGAATCCGAGCGTCTGGCCAAGGAATCCGCTCGTCCAACAGCCAGAGAATCCGCTCGTCCCACTGCCTTGGACGCTCGAACTGTGTTACAGCAATTCCGTTTTCTTCTTGTTCTATGAAGGATGCGCATATTTTGGAAAGACCGGCAAAAAGGAGACCGGCATCTCTTTTGAAAGGAGCGATTCCTCAAGGACTTAATCGTCATTTAAGCCCTTAGTAAACCCTAGTTTGTGTACCTAATCCCCACTATAAATACCCCATTAGTCTAATTAGATAATCATGTTCTTCTTATCAATCTCTGGTGTAGTTTATAGAATTCTAATCTCTTCTTAATCTTGTAATCAACTTTTAATCAAGTCTTAATACAAATCTCATTTCCTTAATCTCCCTTTTGTTCATCTTTTATTTTTGGGTAATTGAAGATTATTTGGGTTATTATTGGGAGATTGACAACCTTCCAATCAATCATCAAGTACTTCTATTATTCTTTGCTTTATTATTAGAATCATTAGTAGGTATAATTCTCTTAATCCCTTTTTAATTATTGTTAATCATCTTCATTTACTTATCATGTCTTGCTTTGTTAATATGATTGACAACCTTGTTAACATGCTAAACTTGATAATGAGTGAGTAGTTTCCTTAACTAGTGTTAATGGGTAATTAGGGGAAACCAACATGGGGAATGATTCATGCTTAATTTAATATGTTTTCATAGTTTATTTGCTTGCTTGTTGTGATCTCAACTTATGCACATGTTATGTTTGATGAAATGCGAGCCTATGAATCCTTGCATTTTTTTACCCATTACTTACCTTTTCAATGAGACTTGTAAGATATAAACCAACTCGAGTCTCATTAGACCATGCATATAGTTGAGTAGGGAGGATTAAGTCGACTTGTAGGTGTTGTACAATCTAATCGATTCGGCTCCGGGACCCAAACTATCCTAGGATTGTAAGATATAAACCAACTCGATCCATCATAACAATAATTGCTTGCTTATAATTTGAGAATATGTTTGTATGATCAACTCCCATGAATCCCAAATGACCCCATGACACCCTAGTGCCTTTTATCAATTGTTTACATCCCTTTTTAATCATCTTGCTTGTTTACTTTCATTGCTTTTTAGTTTAGTGATCTTCTACTTCAAAACCCCAAATTGTGACACCCCCAAACACCGCTACTTACAATTGAAAATCTTACTTCAATACCCGTCCCTTGGGATCCGACCTTTACTTGCCTTTTTACTAATTGTAGAGTTGTTTGTGAAGTTATAAATATTGTTTTGGTCTAGGTGCTCCTAACGACAAGTAACCGAAAACTAAACCTCCAAGTGAGTACGACTAGAGGGCTCGCCAGCCGCGATGCGTATTAAGGCTCGCTAGCCATGGTGCGTATATGAGGAGGGCTCGCCAGCTGTAATGCGTAATAAGGCTCACCAGCCATGGTGCGTATATGAGGAGGGCTCACTAGCCGCGATGTGTAGTAAGGCTCCCCAGCCATGGTGCGTATATGAGGAGGTCTCGCCAGCCGCGATGCGTAATAAGGCTCGCCAGCCATGGTGCGTATATGAGGAGGGCTGGCCAGCCGCGATGCGCAGTAAGGCTCACCAGCCATGGTGAGTATATGAGGAGGGCTCGCCAGCTGCGATGCATAGTAAGGCTCGCCTGCCATGGTAAGGTCGGTTAATTGACCGTGAGAATAGCCGCGTCGGATCGGCTTGTTTTGAAAGTAGTGGGCTCGTGATGCCGCCGTGGAAATAGTGAATTTTGAATTTCACTATCATCGTTTTTGAAATAAGCGGGTTCCGCAAGGAAGCCCCCTGTTGACATTTGAAGGAATAGTGAATTTGGAATCTTCACTACTATTTTTTGAGTTTCAAGTGGCGGTTTTAATCGCCGTTTGTTTGGATTTTTTTTGAAGGAAATAGCGTATTTTAAATTTCGCTATTACGTCTGAAGTGACGGTTTATGTGCCGCCGTTGACATGTGAAGGAAATAGTGAACTTGGAATATTCACTATTACGTTTGAAGTGACGGTTTATGTTGCCGCCGTTGACATGTGTGGTGAAAATAGTGGAATTTAATTTCCAACTATTATTTTGAAAATGACGGTTTTAATTTCCGTCGTTTGAATTTTGAAGAAATAGTGAATTTGAATCTTCACTATTATTTTTTGAAATTGACGGTTTTAATTGCCGTCGTTTGAAATTTGAAGGAAAATAACGAATTTGAGTTTTCACTATCATTTTTTGAAATTGACGGTTTTAATTGCCGTCGCTTGAATTTGACGGGAAATAGTGAATTTTGAATTTTCACTATTATTTTTGACAATTGACGGGTTTAATTGCCGTCGTTTAAATTTTGAAGGGAAATAGCGAATGACGGTTTAAATTGTCGTCGCTTGAATTTGAAGGGAAATAGTGAATTTGAGTTTTCACTATCATTTTGAAAATTGACGGTTTTAATTTTCGTCGTTGAAATTTGAAGGAAAAGAGTGAATTTTGATTTCACTATTTGTTTTTGAAAATGACGGTTTTAATTGCCGTCGTTTGAAATTTTGAAGAAATAGTGAATTTTGAAATTTTCCCTATTATTTTGAAAATTGACGGTTTTAATTGCCGTCGTTTGAATTTTGAAGAAATAGTGAGTTTTGAAATTTTCACTATTATTTTGAAAATTGACGGTTTTAATTGCCGTCATTTGAATTTTGAAGAAATAGTGAGTTTTGAATTTTCACTATCATTTTTGAAATGACGGTTTTAATTGCCGTCGTTGAAATTTGAAGGAAAATAGTGAATTTTGATTTCACTATCATTTTTGAAAATGACGGTTTTAATTGCCGTTGTTGAAATTTGAAGGAAAATAGTGAATTTTGATTTCACTATTCGTTTTTTGAAATTGATGGTTTTAATTGCCGTCGCTTGAATTTGAAGGGAAATAGTGAATTTGAGTTTTCACTATCATTTTCGTATTTCAAAAATAACGGTCCTTAACGTCGTTATTGGAAACTTGAAGTTTGTTACGGGAAATTGGGCCAAAGCCCAAAACTTCGTTGAAAGAGCAGAGAGCATCTCATTGAGGCGCGAGCAACCTGGCGAATCAAGGGAGCTTCCCTATTTTCCTGTAAAATACGCGAGAATGGTTCGCATACCACTCCCACATATTGTCTTCAACCTCTCGACAAAACACAAAAATCCGCCATTGTTGGACCTTTTTTCGCTTTCATTCGTGCCGTTATCAACAATGTCATCTCAAGGTATGTATTTCGTCTTGAATCCATTTGAATTTGTTGATCCTTTAGCTAAATTGAATGAGTGCAAAAATTTTACCCTAGAAAAGCGATTTGGGCGTTTTTGATTGAGCCCATTTTGAGTGAAGTTGATGATTCCATTAGGTTAGAAACCTGTTTAGGAGTATAGGGGTGCTTTTAGTTTGCATTTTGGTCCCCGTTCCTGCTCCCTATGCTCGAAAAACGTGAGTGAGGTGGAGAAACCGTCTCATCTCACAATGCCAAGTTTATTTGCTTGGGTAGTGGGTCCCACTAGGTTGCATTTTAGTCGGGAAAGACCGTCTTTGCCATTGTGGGCCTTTGTTGGGTATTGTGGGCAAAATTGGAATTTTTGACTTTTGTGACGGTCTTATGTCTGACAAAATAAGCGCCTGTTTGGGGTTGAATTAAGTCAGTTTGTCTTGAAATGGACCTTATTGGTTGTTTAGGTAGCTTTGAGGCGTGATAAAATCATGTTGCCTTATTGTAGTCGTATTTTGAAATTTTGACCGGTTTGCGCTCAAATTGGCGTGGAAATTGCTTTTCTTGAGCTATAAAAAAAATACCCTATTGTATAGGAAAATACCCTATTGTATAGGGAATGTATTTTGGTTTGTTGGCGGACCTTGTATGGGTCATGGGGTGCCGTTTTTTTGTTGTGGTTGTTTTGACTCGTCTTTTGCTTGAAAAGATGGGCGAGTCGTTTTTGTGCGTTTTTTTTTTGTAAATTGTTTTTTTGTTGTTGTTTTTTTTGTCTGGCTGGGTTTGGGCGGGATTGCCCTTGTTCTGTTTTGCAGGTTTTTTTTTGGATTTGTCCATTTTACGCTGTCATAATGCCGAAATTTCGGCTGACGTTCCTTGTTTGCTTTTGATTGCAGAGCACCATTTGGGACCTACGGGGCCCGTCGTGGAAGCCTTGGAGGAAGAGGACGATCCCGGAGGAGGAGAGATGACTGTTTTTTGTTACAGACTTGGTTGTGTTTCTTCCTAACGGCCTTTGCCCGGCCAATGATTGGGTATTGATCGTTAGTCGTTGTCTGCAGAGGTTCGGATGTCCGATGAGTGAGGTTCAGTACGAGCGTGTTATCCCACGTTTCCACTTTTGATCATTGTCGAGTTCTGGTGATTAGGGGTCAACATCGGGGTAGCACCCATTGTCATGGTCCCCTTTCATCCTTGAATTCTGACGATTGGAGGTCAACGTCGGGGTGACGTGCTGAGTTGCGATCCTCGGTTGTCGTGTCGTCCGAAGTCTGCCAGGCATCATTTTCCTTTTTGTTATGGAGGAGGAACGCGGTGTTATCGTCATGGTAACCACCTCTGCATCCGTTGTTTCTCCTCTGTTCCCCATGTTGCTCCTTTTATTTTCCGATTGGAAGGATAGGGAGTGCTTAGTTCGGTAGGTGGCGGGTAGCCCTCAGTTTGTTGTTTTAGGCCAGTGGCTGTATGATAAATGTCTGTACTGGATCCTGTTTGTATGGTCAGTCGTTTGTATCAAACGTGTGTCGATGTATTTTGTGTGAGCGGTTTGTATATATGTGTTTTTGGATTGTGGTTCATTTTGTGATTTTTGGCTTTTTTGTGTTGTGTTTCGGAGGAGCGCTGTAGGCTGTCAATTCCCCTTTTGCTTCGCACTAGTTCCTGTATCGTTAGTGTAGAAAACAGGCAACAGGTAGCACGCATGCATGAACGTAAACATGTAAAAGCATTTGATTGAAAACAAAATTTAACCAAGATGACTTGAAGTTAAAATTGAAATTTGGAATTTGAAATGGATTTTGAGAATTTTTGCGACAAGTCGTCACGTTTGGACTCCAAAAGGAATTAATTTTAAAATTGAGCAATTAACTCGTGTCGTGAATTAAATTGCATCGAAATTGTTGAAATTTATTTGTGACTCGAAAAAAAATTCAAACTCAAACCGTCAGTGCTGAATTTTAGAAAAGATTTTTTACGAGTGTATTTGATTTATTTTTTTGTGAGATCAAGACTCGAATTTGTGAGTGCTTGAAATTTTGAGGAAAACTGACGTCGTGTTATCAATTTTCGATTTTTGTGGTAATGCAAAAAAGCGAAAATTTTTCGGAATTTTCATCGACATAGAAACGATCCGTCGCGGATCGGGGCGACTAGCCCTTCCCCCTTTTAAAAAAAGAAAGAAAAATCCGTATATATAAAGCTGCGTCGTGGAAAGCGTGTCGGATTTCGTAAAACGCGAAAACAAGGAAATATGAGTGTGAAGAAACACAAAATGTCTTGGACCGTCCCGAAGAGGCGCGAGCGTTCTGGCGGGAGGTTTGAGGTGTCAGGAGAAAACACAACTTGAAAGAGACAAGTCAAAGCGGGAATCCTGGGAGAGGACCTGAAGAGGCGCGAGCGGCCTGGCGATGGGAGCCAGCTCTCCTTTTTTTCTGAAAAACGCGCTGATTGTTTTTTGTATAAATAGCGATGTTTGTGCTTCATTGTTTCATCATCCAAAACACAAAAACATCTCTATAAAACTTCTTCTTCCACAAAAATATTTCATGGATGCTTTTGAGAATGCGTTGCGATAATGGTGCCGGGTTTGTCGCCTCCCGAAAAATATTAACTCATTTGCATGGGAGTTGGTCAATTGTTGGTGCACCGTCAAGTTAAGGTGCAACCCTCATTTCTCGAAGCATGCTCTCGGTTTTGGGATTCGAAACACCATGTTTTCGTTTTCCCGAAAGGTGAAATTTGTCTTCTTGCCGAAGAAGTTGGAGCCATTGGTGGGTGGCTGAGTTATGTTCCGGTGCTTCCTCCGACTCGGTTGTGCTACAAGGAGAAATTCCGTTCGATGTTGGGATGGTCGACAAGTCAAGTCAACTTCCTTCTTGGCCCACATGGTGTGGATATGTTGGCTCTTATCAACATCTTTTAAAACCGATTAGATGCCAATGTTTCAGACGTGGCTAGGAGAAGCGCTCTTGCCTTTTGCCTTGTCCATGTGTACCTCTTTGTTGATGTTTTGAAGAAGGAGGGGCCGAAATGCTATGGTAGCAAGACCCTTATACATGTGGTTGAGCAAATGGAGCATGGTAGAGATTCGTCATGGTTGGTGCTTTGCGAGATCATCCAAGCTTTGTACAAGGAAGGCTCTTTCGGAGAAGCTCCTTCATTTGGGTCCCCAAGGATCCTCCAAGTGTGGCTATTGGAGAGGCTAAGGTATGTAGAGCCTCCGGTTGATTCTTCTTCTTATTCCTTTCGTCACCTTTCTATGAGGTAGAAGTTTTACTCAGATAGCTTTGCTTCCACCGAGGCTTATTGGGCCGCGAGATTGGCGGAGGAGGGTGGTCGTCACATCCATTGGGTGGTGCCATGGTGGCACTTGAGGTCCTTCATGCGGTTGCCCGCTTCGGGTGCTAGTCCTTGTTCTTTGACGGTGGTGGGTTTGAAGGTTGCTTCCTTCATTTATCCCGGAAGGCTCATGAGGCAGACGAGGCGTCAACAAAAGGTGCCCGCTCAAGATACCCTTGTCCGAGAGAATGTTTTACGGAACTCTGAGCTTGTGGAGGTCTTCGAAAGATGGTGGGCCACTCGGCAGCTTTGGGAGGTACCAAACCCCGTTGCCACGACATGGGTGACTCCCGCTTATGTCAAGTGGTCAAGAGCTCTTTCCTTGGAAGAGAGGTCCAAATTCCGTAAGGACGAGGTTGTCAACTTGAAGTATCGAAAGGTTGGCAAGGCCAGCCGTGCCTTCTTTGAGGAGTATGTTGATGGAGCTAGCCTGGACGTGATGAGGCCACCAAAGAGGAGAAGCTCGGGCCCCAATAAAATGGTGAGCGGTGCCTGGGCTCGTTTCGGGCCGAACATGGGGTCTTGTGCTAGACCGGAGGCCGTTGCCGTCTTAAATCCGTTGAGGATCCATTCCGAGGAGGAAATCCATGCTAGGCGGACCAACAAGAAGAACAAGGGGAAGATGTACCCCGAGGGAAGAGGCAAGGGTAGAATGGAAGAGTGAAGACTTCCATTACCCACTTTATTATTATGTTGTATTAGTGTTGTGAGTTTTTATTATGTTATACTAGCTCTGTATTGTGTGTTTTGTGCTAGTTTTATTATGTAAGGTGTTTTAGTCGACACCTTAGCTTTGACAAGTTGTAGACTCGTCGAACCTTATTTGTTGTTGAAGCTGTAATCCCTCCCATTATTAATTAAATAAGAGGATTGCTCGTGTCAAAAATTGTGAACGTTTGTTTCTTCCAACCATTTTATAAAGGCAATTCGGTTTGAATCGTCCTAAACATTTGTACTTGGGAAAGTGGGATTTTTGTGGGAAAGGAGAAAGGCTTATTTTTGTATATTTTGTGGGGAAAGGGAGTGCTTTTCCCTTTCTTTTTTTGATGGGGATGTTTTGTTTTGTACGTGGGTGTTTTTTTTATTATGGGAATGGTTGTTTTTGATTGTGGAGATGGTTGTATTCTTATTGTGTAAGAAAGGACTGCCTACGTATCCACCTGAAGAGGTGAAATCAAACCATGATCGTAGTTCGAAATGTTTTGTAAATTTTATTGGGTTTTGTGGTTGTATCCCTCAGGTATAAGAGGGACTGCCTACGTATCCATCTGAAGCGGTGAAATCAAACCTTGCTCGTAGTTCAGGGGTTTTTGTTTTAGTGCAAATGGATGTTGCCTTTGACAGATCAAAGGACATTCGAAACGGGCAAGGTGCCGCAACTTAGACTCGATAAAACATACAATTTCAAATCAGAACGTGTTGAGGAACTTGACTTGAAAATGGTTAAGGTGGACGCTAGTCGTAAAACTAGGGTTAGGTCGTTGGTTATTATGGTTCAAGGGTAGTATTTCTTGAGTTGGTCGGGTTTGTAAAATCCTCCCCGTCTAGGTCACTCAGTCTCATTGCGTCCCCCGAAAGTACCTTCTTGACCAGGTATGGCCCAACCCAGTTGGGTTTGAATTTTCCCCTCGAATCGACGGGTAATGGTGCTCGGACCGACTTGAGGACCAAGTCGCCTTCCTTGATGTTCTTGGGTTTGACTTTCTTGTTGAATGCGCGTTGTATACATTGTTGGTATAGATGGACGTTGTGCAAGGCGTTGAGCCTCCGTTCGTCTAGTATAGTGAGTTGTTCATACCTTCGACGGGTCCATTCCGCCTCATGGACCTGACTCTCCTGTAGGATGCGTAGAGAAGGGACCTCTAACTCTACCGGTTGAACCGCCTCCATACCGTATGCTAGGTAGAAGGGATTGGCGCCTGTCGGTGTTCGAATGGAGGTTCGGTATCCCCAGAGTGGAAATGGGAGTTTGCTCGGCCAATCGCGGTAGTTGTCTTGCATTTTCTTGATAATGGTGACAAGAGTTTTGTTAGCTGCCTCTACCGCTTCGTTGGTTTGGGGACGGTAGGGAGACGATCGATGTCGTTTGATCTTGTATTTGTCCAGCAAGGCCTGTGTTTCCGCCCGGAAGTGAAAGCCTTGATCGCCGATGATTTCATGGGGTACCCCATACCGGTAGATGATGTTGTTTTGGATGAACTTGGCCACTTGTTTGGCGGTCAAGACTGCATATGATTGTGGCTCCACCCAGTTAGTGAAGTAGTCGATGGCGACGAGGATGTGTAGATACCTCATTTCTGCACCTCCCGCAAACCACCCGGTGATGATTGGGCCGCATGTTTGGTACACGGAATGATTTGTGACAGTTCGTAAGTTTATCGTCAAGTGATTGCTCAAACACTTGTGTTTACCTCATAGTCGTCATCTACGCGTCGATACGGTCATTTTGACAGTAATTAGAGTACATTTGGAGTCCGGACCAAAAACTGTCTTCATTTTCTAACAACCGTTTAAAATGCCGAGTCAGAATGTTCTGGAATGTTCCGGATATTTCTATTCCATATTTTTTCTAATCTTTTTTTTTTTGGTAAGATATATCCCGAAATATTCATATAAAATATTAAGGAAACAAGATTAATCCGCTATTCCATAATAGAAACACGGAAATCATTCTTCCGCAGAAGGAAACCACTGAGGAAAAGACGCAGCAGGTGCTGCGCTTCTTCCAAGAGATGCAGTGCCTGCTGCGCCTCTTCCTCGGTCCTTTTCTGCATATTTTTTTGTATCTTTTCGAGATTCACTTCCAAAGTTTCTCCGAAAACCCTAATTCCGTCGTGTGATTAGTATAAATAGAGACCTTCGGCCTCTCATATTTCTCACGCGAGTGTCCGCCCTTCTCTTCTCCCTTTGCATTCTAGACCACGTTCTTACTTTTTGGCGTCTACGTGCTTGAACATTCGACCACGTAAGCTCGGATCTTTCTGTGTACCAGCCTCGTTTTGCATGACCGACCAATTTGACCAACTCCACATCAATCAACTTAATCAATCTGTTTAATTCCTCTTAGAGGGCACTTTCGTCGTACATTCGAGTCGAGCATCACTAAACGTTAACTTAGTTCATCTCGTTTCGTCAAACATGTAAGTCTGAGGGTGTAAATCCCTATTTTATTATTTCTCTTTATTATTGAAATCATCATTGTAAGGTTTACGTCGAAAATATTCTTAAAACCGATTTGTAAAACCATGTTTTAAAATCCTTTTTACGGATTATCAGAAGACAACCGTCGAGAAAGGACGCAACACCTGCTGCGCCTCTTCGTGAGGCTGCCACAGTTCCTGCTTCCTTTCTTCTTCCTTCGTCTTTTGTTAATCCGTTCTTTTGCTTTTGCTTTCAATTGTTCATTGTCTCTTTAACATAATAGTTTGAGTAGGATAATTTTAACATGTAAATAATTCTTAATAATTAATTAATCTTTCAATTCCCGACTTAAATCCCTTATAATTCATATTTGCGGGTTTTCGTCATTGAAATCAATTTCAGTTTTTAGAGATTCGATTTATTCATATTGAGTCTCTAGAATTCATCTTTGACATATTCGCATCTGTTATTTATCCTTGTCATTATTAATTCGTCATTAATATCTTGTTTAACATAATTTATTCGATTAATTTGTATTTGTAAATAATCTTATTAATCTTGTATATAATTCTTTCTAATTAATTTTGTTCATGCTTTATCATTTTTATGACCTCAATCACATGTAAATAATCTGCTAATCACTTTTATCGGAGTCAAATAATATAATCAAGCATTAAAATCACCAACGAATATTAACAATTTGCAATTCCGGCTTCACAGCCAGAACTGAGCCAAGGAACAGACGCAGCGACTGCCGCGCCTCTTCCAAGGGACGCAGCTCTGCTGCGCCTGTTCCTGGTTGAGTTTTGTATCTGAACTCCCCTTTCTGCTTTGAGCTAGTTTATTAATTACGTATTTAATTAACTATTACTCGTATTATCACCCTTAATCTGTTCGTTTATTTATTTATTCTTTCTTTTCTAAAACCATCCGTTTTAAATGTATTTTCGACATAATCAATAAATCCTATGTAATTATTTTAATTTTATTTGTTGTATTTTTATTATATTTCTTTTATCGCATTGTTTGTATGCCTTCACATGTAATCAACATTAAATTTCTACCTTCACCCAATTATATGTTAAATTACATGATAACCGACTTAGTCTAATTCTCACATGCTAGGATTAATCTAATGGATGTTGCATTGCATGCATATAAATCGACAACATATCAAGTATAGATAATTTCCCTAATAATTAGTAGAGGCCGCTATCGAGGCGGGCGGGATTAGATGTTCGATCAAAAGAGCTTCCTAATACGTACCGTCACCCTTTACTCCAGATCTCTGTGAACATCCATGTTCATTGGCATCCACGAGAGTCATTCTAGACAAATAATGCTAAGGGTAATGAGTTCTTGGTGTCTATGTCACTACTTTGTGTCTTGACATGACACGAGGTATTCGAACGGTTTTCAATTTTCCACAATAAATTGGTGGCAACTCCACAAATGCAAACATGAAAATCTTGCTTCGCTTTTCATCCCGTGGGCCCGCGTCCACAGTTTGGCGACTCCGCTGGGGATAATACACTTACGTGCAGCCAAGGGTGAAACTTGAACAAGGTTAGGGAATAGTTTGTACAAGACAATTATTGGTTTTCATAACTCGGTCTTCCTAGATCGTTTATTCGGCCTTCCTAGGCTCAACCCAACCCATTCGACCAATCGTCCCGTCTAAACGGTCCTAATTCTTATTTGGGCCTAAGGATGGATAGCGATTGACGTCATCCATACCATGGTACTTACTCTTGTTTGTATCAAGGACTTTCACTACTTGAGGAAATGGACTAGGAATCGGCCTTACTCTTGTTTGATACGAGCCTCTCCACAGACCCCGGGTTTGATTGTTCGGTATGGCAACCCACCCTTTTAGCCAAAACCCTTCTAATTGCACTCAGCATCCCGTTATAATGCTTGTATAAATGCTTGTACCATATGTGATCACCATTTCTAAACAAAACCATGACGATTTTTGTAAAATCAAAATCCTTTTTAAAAGTGTAAAATTTTCGAACATAGGCCTAATATTAGCGTAAAACCAGTTTAAACTCTGTCCAATTGTCGAGTCAAACTTCGGGCCTAAGCCCATTTCAAAACCTCACTTCGAGTCCACTCCTACAACTACACTACAGTTGACTAGGACCAACATTTTCAAACTTTGTCATTTCTTCAAAACTCACTTGACACAAGTGGCACACTCCCACTTCACAAGTCAAAACGTTTTTTTAGTTAGTGTGCTAGAATGGTCGATCGTGTTTTGATTCGTCGTCGATCTCTTATCCAGTTTCAAAGATGCCTGAAACAAGCGACGTGAGCAACAACTAATCCCAGAATGGTAATGATCAAATCCTAGCCGCGCTAACCCGTCTCCAAGTCACTCAAGACCAAGTGTATGATCGCCTCGACACAATCAAAGGCCGAATATATGCCGTGGAAATGAGGTTGCCTCCTCGAGAAAGTGAAGTATCTGATGAATTTGTGAATAACTTCGGGGACGAAAACCCTCCCGTAGGTATGACTGCAGCTGAGAAACGACTCCAATATTTGGAGGAACAATTGATGTATATAAAAGGGGATGACATTTATATGGCAAATAATCGCAAATATGAGGCCGTGAGCTCCAAATTTCCAACCAACTTCAATATGACGGATATTCCTAAATTCAAGGGACATGAAAACCCTTTGAACCATATCCGTGCTTTCAAGGATTACATGTCTATCAAAGGCATTAAACCCGAGATGTTCTTAAGGATCTTTCCTTCATCTCTTGACACCATCCCAAGACAATGGTTCTATTCTTTAGAGCACAAGAAGATTGCTACCTGGGACGATGCCGCAATTGAGTTTGCCAAGCAATATGCGGATAATGCCGAAATCCAAGTCAACATGCGCACTTTAGAGGTTTGACAAAGAAGGCTTCACCGACTTCCTAAGTAGGTGGAGGAAGACTAGTACTCAACTTGTTGAACGTCCAGATGAAGCTACCCTCGTGGAGAAATTCGTGGATAATCTAAAGCCCGTCTATGCGAGTCATTTGAGGTACCAAAACATTAAGACCTTCAAAGACTTAACTGTACTAGGAACAAGGATCAAAGATGACATCCGTAAAGGGCTCTTGTCCAAAACGGTAGGTCGCGGATATCAAGGCTCAACAAGTCGTTCTTACGGCTCTAATAGCAAGACTGATGAAGTTAACCTTCTCGAGCCATCAAAGAAGAGTACCCCACCAAGAAAATTCACAAATATTGAGGATACATACTCCAATGCTCTAAAAAGGTTGATGAAACTGGGTAAACTTCAACCCATAGGCCCTACACCCGAACCAGAAAAGAAATCCAAGTTATGGGACGAGAATTCGTACTGCGAATATCATAGAGGTAAGGGACATGATACAGAAAAATGATACAAGCTGAAAAATGTACTTCAAGACATGATTGAAGACGGTCGCCTACCAATACCGCCTGGAGATAAGCCCAATAACACTCAGAATCCTCTTGGAATTCTACTGATTACAAGTGAAGAATCTACCATAGATTGTTCACACCTCATTTCTGTTGGGAAATGTGTCCTCAACAATAGTGCGATCACATGATTTAAATATCATTATTAAATCTCATGCCAAGAATACGAAAGGGATGATACATTACATATATATAGTCAACTGGTCCACACATATCGGTAATGATTGGCTGGCTAGAGTTTGACATTACTGTCGTGCGACGGTGGTGATCAGTTGATCCCTTGAGGTCACACCTAAAGGACGATTCCCTTAATTGAAAAGGTTAATTAGTTGTATACCGATACAGACTAATTAATTCCTTAAAATTGAACAATTCGATTTGTGAGAGAGAATATTGATATCTTATTGTAATGGGATTAAATAAGATTTATTTTAGTAATAAAATGCTTTGTTGCTAAAATTATTTATTGTTTGAGAAACAATAAAGATAAGAATGAATGGTTAATTATAATTACAAGAAGTTGTGAATTATAACTATATGACCCATTTTATTTATGTGATCAAGTATCACTAGTCAATTTGTTGTATGAAATTTAATTAATTCATGAAATGATATTTATGTGATAAATATGCATCAAATTAATTAATAACATGTAACATTCTACATGTGACATATTGTGTGACAAATGACAAATTGACAAAATAAAATGGTAGTCCATTTTAAGTATATGGACCGAAAATGGAGGGTGTGTTAGTGGGTTTTGGTTGTTTTATTTTATTTGATAAAATAAACGTAATGATGCCTACCTACTACTAGTCTTACACATCTTACACACCTACTATTTTGAGAAGAGTAAAAGAAAAAGAAATGATGCCATTTTAGGCTCCTAAAACCGTGACACTCCCTCTACAAGGAGTAGAGTTTGTTCTTTTCTTTTTCTTACACTACCATTCAATTAACATGCAAAATGTTCATGAATATTCTCTCTTCTCTCTCCTTAATATTCATTAAAAAGATGAGTATTTGATTCAAATTGTTCATATAAATTACTAAGATTACTAGAAGTAGTATATGAGTATTAGAAATAGATTTTAAGGTAAACTACAATACAAACATCTAGTACATGTTTATTTGTGGGATTAAGGGATTGTCTTGGGTGCTACTAATTGGAGAATCTCTACTTTGGGATTTTTGTATGTTCATCCATTATTGGAAAGCTCAAGAACTAACAAGAAGGAGATCTTGTTGGTGCCCAATATGACCGAATTTCATATGGTGAGAAAATGTTTTCTTATCTTCTTTTGTTTTAGTTTGCATGCATAAAATCCAACTTTAATTTTATGACAAATTAAATTAAAACATATATGAATATGTTAGTATATAGATCTACATTTCCTTCAATCGGTATCAGAGCCACGGTTGTTTGCATGCAAATCGGTTAAAAGTTTTTCCGAGTTATAAGAATAACAAATAAAACTTGTAAAATTTGTGTTATTATGAGATATCACGAAATCAATCCTTGCATGTTAATATTTCTGGTCCTAAAATGTTTTAGGATATTTTGGTTAATTTTTTCGGATTTTTATTGTTCATATTATAAAATAATGGCATTTAAATATGATTTTATGAGTAAAAATGTCATTTTTGGTCTAAAATTAGCTATACTTCGAATTTTCCATTGATTTTTGGATATGTTGTCACATATATTATTTTGAGATAACCTGTAAATTTTCATAATTTTTGGACTTGTTATGCTCGAAAAATGAATTTTTCATTATTAAATTCGGATTTAGGTGAAAAATAGGTTAATATGAGTTAAATTTCGAATCTGGTCATAGAAAATTAATATGTTGTCACATGCAATTTTACAAGATGTGTGTAAAATAATTGGCTATAAAGAAGTCCTTTTGCATGATTTATGGATTTTTGAAGAAAAATAGCATAAATAGTGACATTATTAGTGGAAAATTAATAAAACATAATAAATGACTTAGGAAAAACGTCTAATGTTGCATTTTATTATCTTTTTCAGATCTAAAATCGAAAACTTAATGAAAATAATTTTTCCATGTTTTTATGATTATTTTATTAAAAATCGATAAACCGCAACATTGTTTTTCCGGAAAAATTTCGAAATTGTTAACCTAAGATTTTGAACATTATGAGTGTCATGGTATTTTTCCAGAATGTTCATGAGTTTAAATTTCAAATTTCAAATTTATTTGAAATTTTGTGATTTATTTGAAGTTTATAGCTTATTTTTGTAATTTTTGGTCCATTTATGAACAATTCTATAAAATATAGGTTAATTATGGTCAAATTATTAGTGAAGACTAAATTTTGAGTCCTAAGAGGTTAGGGTAATTAACTTATGCATAAATATGAGTTTATGTATTTTTGTGATTATAAAATGTTGAAATCACGCAAATCCGTAAAAACCGAGTAATATACGATATTGGCTATTTAAAGGCGATTTAGCATAAAATTGAGCATGTTCATACATATTATAATGCTGCATTTTCTTTATGATTGTCATAATTTTAATTTATGTAATTTTGAATTATGTAATTTTACTTAGTATGGCCTTAGATTTTAGTTGGTATTTCCCGAAATGTATGGGAATATCGATTCGGTTGTAATTTTATTGTGATCTCGTATCACCGTTTTTGTAATTTAATAGATTTTTTTTAGTTACAAATGTATAATAGGAAATTATGTAATTTATTATGTAATTTTATTCATTCCGGAGTTCCCGGAGACGAATTTCTTCAAGAATGGCGATACATAAAGACGGTGTTACCTCGAGATGCGTGTCTCAACCGAAGATCAAGGGACCAATGGAGTTGGTTTCCGAATATGTAATAGTTAAATAGTTTTTCTATTTTAGGAAAGGCCATACTAGGATTTATTTATCTTTATGCTTGCATTTTATTTTATGTCACATGCATCGCTAAATCGCCATAACTAAAACATGCATCCTTATTTTATCGAGTTTATCGACCGTGTCAATTAAAATTATCGTAGTTCACCGCTTTAGTTCACTTAAACGTGATAGATAATAAATTGACATGACCTCTCGCTAAAACAATTAATTGAGACATAGCCTTACCAAATAGTAGAAACCATGAAAACCTATTTCGCGAGGGAGTGCGCTCGGCCCCACCGGGGTACAAACCTTGTTACGTAGGGGAAGTGGGTGATGAATGTTAATCCACCGAATTCATGTTGATAAGGGATGTATCGGCCACACCGTGCCCAAGTTAATGTGGGTTTGGATCATGGACACATTTATTCGAAATTTGGATTGAACTCAACAAAAGTTTTTGATAAGGGATGTATCGGCCCCACCGTGCCCTTGTCGGATGTGTTTTGGGCTAAAGATAATTGTTAATGTAATATTATCGACCAAGAGTTCTAAAAGTAGAATCGATTAAACGTTAATCCACCGAGTTATATTGATAAAGGATGTATCGGCCCCACCGTGCCTAAGTCGATATGAATTTGGGTCTTGGAATCATTTATCATAGTTGGGTAGAGGTCACTATGTAAATGCTTTACTTGTTGTTTACAAGTATTAATAAAACGATAAATGTTAAGTTTTTCCACTATTCCGTTGTTATATTGTTCTATTTCTTTACCACAATTCATATACGATATCATTTCGTTTTTGATTCAAAACTCCATTAAAACATCGTAACTAAAGACAAATATGAATTTGCTTCTAAAACCTCATATGAACCATTGCTAAGGATCTCTTGTAAAGAGTATAGATTAAAGTTATTCATTATCAAACAGGTTTTTGATTCTTGTCTAACACATCTACTTACAATGGATTATTTTTCATGTACTTAAATGAATTAAGTACCTTGAAGCGATAAATTGTTTTGGTAATTAGTTTTGTCAAGAATTCGTAATTGACCAAAATAACGCAACCACTTCAATGAAAGTTTTAAGACTAAAACGAACAAATGAAGAGTGAATCTTCATGAATTCAATTTTGCTTCTCAAAGCAAAGACTCATTGAATTAAGTGGGAGCATTCTCTTAAACCGTTAAGATGAGGACGAGGTTCAAGAAGTAAGGATTATAATGGAATTGATACAAGGTAATGTTAAAGGTAAAGTTGTTGATAATGACGATACTAAACCTATCAATCCCGACCGATAAAGTTTCCATTGTCCTAAATGTTGGACACAAGAAAGGAAACTACCCCAAATTATTGAAGAATCAACAAGTTAGTTGTGGGACATCTAATGGGACCTTCTTCGTTAAATGTTTATTTGATTAAACATAATTTTGCTAGTATTACTTCGTCAATATTAGAAACCGGTGGTGGTTTTCATCATTATGTTTGATACATAGGATGATTAGATTATGACGACTAGCAACAATGAAGTCAAGAGATAGAGTCATTGTGTACTAAATCTAGTTTTCGGGTTTGGAGTTGTACTTAATTGTGACTATTAAGTACATAAACTCTAAATAAGAATACAATTTGTTAAAGATACAAAAGAGGTTTCACTTTTGTGACCCTATACACCATGATTTGATGTATGGCTAGCCCATCATCAAGGTGATTATATTCTAAACCAAACTAGAATAATATATCATGAAGATGATGCAAGACTCAAAATTGGTAACCCAAGATTAAACCTTAAAATTTTGGAATGATGAACGCAAAGAGTTATCGAGTACTCTTGAAACCACTAGATTGTTAATGGTATATGCGTATCTTGTATTCAAAGCAAGATGTCTCGTGCCTTTTGGTTGAAAAGGAGATCGAGGTTATAAATCATTGATCCATAATAGGTTGATCATTCTCTTTTACCAACGATTTAAGTTGACGCTAATGTGTTAACTTAATAGGGTAAATAGAAAATCTTTAAAGAAGTTTAAAGAGTTAAAGAAATCACGATTTAGTCGTGATGGGATTATCAAAGTGAAGACTTTGATATAAGCCAATGGAAATGTGATCTAATATCACAAGTTAATCTCTCTTAGCACGCATTATGAAATAATGTGTGATTGGATAAGAAATCAAACGTTATTCGATATGGTTTGGACTTCAATCAAGTTACTTTGAGTTACTTGATCCTTTTGGGGATTTTATCATTTTTGTCTAAATTATTTTTCCACTAAATCGAAACATATGAGATATGAAATGGTAAGGGTACCATGTTTGTAAGTTTTCACAAGAAACAAATGCTCATTTTTCCCTTTTCAATTATCACGAGTACACCGGTTTTGTGGCTCGTGAAGCTGTCTTTCTAAAATGCAAGTTTATTTCTAGAAGACAGAGTGGGAGAAAATTATTCAAGAGCCACAAAGAATGTTATGTCGCAAGAAACTGGTATTTCTTGGCTACATGAGACGTTTTGTGTAAAATATTGTTTATTTAAAACCTAGGAGGTTAAATTCGTCACTTGTTAAAAATGATGAATTCATGCTACTTTTAAGAAAGAAAAGAGCTTATAACTTACAAAAGAAATTGTTTGATTCAAGTTGATTACTTCTAGAAAGTAATGAACATATGACTTACATAAGAGTGTTTAAGTCACAACTCAATACAAGGCTTAGAGTCATAAAAATCCGAATCAAAAGGGCTTGATTAGTGACAAAGGGTTTTGCACTAATAAAGAGATATTTCAAAGCAAAATTGGTTGCAAAGGGTTTTGCACTAATTGAAATGATTAAGTCTATTTGGATCATCTTAGGGATTGTGTTTCATTATGAGGTTATGAAATACATAGCGAGTGAATCTAAAACCCACTTCTTCAATAGAAGGAATGTATTCAATACATGTCTTGAGTTTAGTAGATTCTTGCAACCCTAAGATAATGTGAAACTTGAGAGAGGGTCTTAAGTAGGACATCAATGAGTTAGAATCAACATTTTGATCATGTGATAAAACATTTCTCGATAAGTCGAGAAGTTGTGTTTATACATGGAGTTTAGTGGGAGTTACGGAAATTTTAATTAGTCCGATATGTGGATGACATATTGATCATTGCGAATAATTTAAGACTTTTGGAGTATTATAATACATCTTGAATATCCGGATTTATGAAGATAAATCCACATGATATTAACGTCAGTAAGAAGTCTTATGTTGATAAGATTCATGACTAGTTCAATTAAATTGAACATATTTGATTGATTTCTTTTGCTTCCGCTACCGAATCAATTAAAAAGAAATGATGTATAACACTTCATATGCTTTGAGTATGATGAATTGTTTTCAAAAATCGAATTTAAGTAATCTTTACCAAGTAAGCTATAAAGATTACCCTTAAGTGCTTGCAGAAGCATTAAGGAAGTAAAGCAAAGTGTTTATGATGCAATATTGTGTAAGGGTGTTACACAAGTGAATTGATAATTGAGATTGCGCATGGTTTCCGACAAAACCATAATCAAAACACACTAGGATGATTAAGATACCATTGTGGCAATGTTAATTAAGAAGTAGATTTTCTAGAATCGTTCTAGGCAATAAAGAACAATGAGAGATATTTATAACGGAAATTGAGTACACTTGCGATCATGAGATGTGCAAGAAAGATGAGTCCCGCACACTGTGAAAACAGTGGGAGCTAATCTTAGGCTAGAGGGCCTATGTCTTGATTGGATCTCGACACGTACTCAGAAAGTTTTGTAATGCAAATGTATACATTACAAAGGAAAACGAGTATGTAGTGAGGTTGAGTAAGGTACAAGAAATTGATAAAACCTACTAACCAAAGCCTTCTCAAAGGCTAAACATGATGAGTCATGTCATTTCAAT
This sequence comes from Silene latifolia, assembly GCF_048544455.1. Classification (NCBI taxonomy): domain Eukaryota; kingdom Viridiplantae; phylum Streptophyta; class Magnoliopsida; order Caryophyllales; family Caryophyllaceae; genus Silene; species Silene latifolia. Next base: position 29,160,123 of record NC_133528.1, read on the forward strand.
TAAATTGAAATGAACAACTATGTACAAGATCAAATTAGATTATAGAACATGAAATAGTAATCAGGCATTGACTATTCATATGTGATAATCGCATTTGTCGTTCGAGTTTTACTTTAAAACTCTTTTATTATACTTTGTTACATCCAAACGGGTTGTAGAGACAATTGAACCCCGTTAAAGTAAACACGGATTAGCATTGTATTCGCCCATAGTCACTTATATGAGGTGACGTCTCAAAGTGACTAGAGTGTGATGCGATTGATGGCAAGTTCAAGTGCCATAGAGTCATGTGAGATGACTAGTCGATCACATAGGCAGACTGTTAGGAACACTTTGTCGGGCAGTGACCGCTTATAGAGTTCTGGCAAATTTATAAAGCCTGGTCGTGGCGAGAGCTACTATAGTATTCTAATGAGTTAATTCTTTTGACTAAAGACTGTTCGCCTAAGATGGCACAGTTTCAGATTAACTTTGATTTGTGTTACTACGACCTTCGTAAATGGGGTCAAATGGGCATATTTTGGGTTATGATGGCTGTGGCTAGTCGAAGGGAATAAGTGCGATAGGAATTGTCCACCCCCTTGTCAGGGTTAAAACAATATCTCGGGCCACCTTTGGAGGAGTAATTAACGGAAATGCGTGGCCACGCTCGGAAGGTATCCATGGTGGATAAATTCCGGTCAATCAGTTATTCTCCAGATCGAGGAAACCACTCTCGATATGATCACTTGCAAGTACGACCCGAAAGACACCTTGCATTAAGTGGGAGATAGTAATAGGACAAGAGAATTGGTGACGCACACTTGTCGAGGACAAGTGGGAGATTGTTGGGAAATGTGTCCTCAACAATAGTGCGATCACATGATTTAAATATCATTATTAAATCTCATGCCAAGAATACGAAAGGGATGATACATTACATATATATAGTCAACTGGTCCACACATATCGGTAATGATTGGTTGGCTAGAGTTTGACATTATTGTCGTGCGACGGTGGTGATCGATTGATCCTTGAGGTCACACCTAAAGGACGATTCCCTTAATTGAAAAGGTTAATTAGTTATATACCGATACAGACTAATTAATTCCTTAAAATTGAACAATTCGATTTGTGAGAGAGAATATTGATATCTTATTGTAATGGGATTAAATAAGATTTATTTTAGTAATAAAATGCTTTGTTGCTAAAATTATTTATTGTTTGAGAAACAATAAAGATAAGAATGAATGGTTAATTATAATTACAAGAAGTTGTGAATTATAACTATATGACCCATTTTATTTATGTGATCAAGTATCACTAGTCAATTTGTTGTATGAAATTTAATTAATTCATGAAATGATATTTATGTGATAAATATGCATCAAATTAATTAATAACATGTAACATTCTACATGTGACATATTGTGTGACAAATGACAAATTGACAAAATAAAATGGTAGTCCATTTTAAGTATATGGACCGAAAATGGAGGGTGTGTTAGTGGGTTTTGGTTGTTTTATTTTATTTAATAAAATAAACATAATGATGCCTACCTACTACTAGTCTTACACATCTTACACACCTACTATTTTGAGAAGAGTAAAAGAAAAAGAAATGTTGCCATTTTAGGCTCCTAAAACCGTGACACTCCCTCTACAAGGAGTAGAGTTGGTTCTTTTCTTTTTCTTACACTACCATTCAATTAACATGCAAAATGTTCATGAATATTCTCTCTTCTCTCTCCTTAATATTCATTAAAAAGATGAGTATTTGATTCAAATTGTTCATATAAATTACTAAGATTACTAGAAGTAGTATATGAGTATTAGTAATAGATTTTAAGGTAAACTACAATACAAACATCTAGTACATGTTTATTTGTGGGATTAAGGGATTGTCTTGGGTGCTACTAATTGGAGAATCTCTACTTTGGGATTTTTGTATGTTCATCAATTATTGGAAAGCTCAAGACCTAACAAGAAGGAGATCTTGTTGGTGCCCAATATGACCGAATTTCATATGGTGAGAAAATGTTTTCTTATCTTCTTTTGTTTTAGTTTGCATGCATAAAATCCAACTTTAATTTTATGACAAATTAAATTAAAACATATATGAATATGTTAGTATATAGATCTACATTTCCTTCAATTTCTCCACTCGAAGATGAAATTCATACAATAGAGAATGGAAGGAACTACTCTACCATTTCCCCAACCATCACTGATTTCATCGCATGGACAAGGAGTGTAAATAGGCAAGTCTCGGAATTGGAAAGTGTAGTGGCAACCCTACGTGATCCTAATGCAACACCTAAAGAACGTGCGCCACTAATTTTCTCTCAAAACGTTATAATGCAAGAAGTAGTAGCCGTGGTTGATGAACTAATCGACCAAATTATCCAATTGGAGGCTGAGATCATAAGGATGAGAGAACTTGCTACTATCAATGGAGTATAGGCCGACGATGATGAGGATGAGTATCTCACTGAACACTATCTAGTCAAAATCAGTGAGGAAATAGTCCAAAATAGGGAGGACCAAGATGTGGACCACCTTACTCATTCGGGACGTACATATCAAAACACTTCTCAAAATGGTCCCATAGCGAATGGTCCAACCAACGTTGTCACACCCAATAATAATGAAGATGACTCTACTAACCATTTGCTAAAGCAACTATAGAAGACAAAGGCTGATCTTTCAGTCTGGCAACTATTGGCAAGCTCATTCCCACATCGCCAAGCTTTACTACAAGTCTTGGCCAAACTAAATGTGGCACATAACTCCACACCCGATGACGTGGTCAACTTGGTCTTCTAAGAATCACCAAAGGTAAGTAATCCTATTACTTTCTCGGATGAATATTTGCCACCCATTGGTGCTAGTCATAACTTGGCTCTTCATATCATTGTCATTTACTTAAAGAAGAGTGTGCCAATGACTTTGGTAGATGATGGCTCCACAGTCAACGTCATACCATTGAAAACGGCATACAAATTGGGCATGAAAGAGTCGGATTGGACCTCTACCAACCAAGGTGTTCGCGCATATGATGGTACACGACGAAAGGTAGTAGGAGTTGTTAACCTAACCATAGCCACATGGCCGATTGAGCGAAATATTAACTTCCAAATAGTGGACATTGAAGCATCCTTTAACATACTTCTGGGAAGACCTTGGATTCACGCTTCCAAAGCGGTGGCATCCACCCTCCACCAGAAAATCAAAATCCCACTAAATGGTAAAGTGGTGACGATCCCTTCGTCACCTATCAAAGCAATAATCGAAAAGAGGTCAAGTAATCAAGTCCTTGCGGATCCAATATATGAACTTGGGGGCTTCCATAGCATAAATGTCATAGAAAGTGAGTTGGCACCCTTATACTTCAATCCCTACTCTAATTAGGTGGTCAACCACAAGCTCAAATCCCAAGGATACTTCCCGGGAATGCCTTTGAATCCTATCCGAAGAAACACCTTTGTACCCTACAAAGAAGGCAACTCACAAAGAATACCACTTCGATTAGGGTACAAACCCACTACATAGGAAGTTCTCGAGATGCTCGCTCAAGTTCAAAACCGTAAGAATGTGGGAATCCAAATGCGACCGTACCTCCCTACCCTAAATGGATACTTCGTTAGGTAAGGAAGTCAAGAAATCTTTCATTGATTTCCAGAACCTTGGCACTATCTCGAAAGGAAGCTAGCCGGAATCGATATCTTTCATGATTGCTACTTCATCCCTCCAGAAACGGTTCCTACCGTCACGACTCGTCAAGCACCTTGTTTAGACGAACAAGCTGTTAGTCTACTATTTGGAGAAGATTGATTTGTTAGAGCCGCGCAAGATGAGATCATTACCATGATACTTCAAGACGATCACTTCAACCCTACCGCGTTAATCACAGAAACCAACACAAACCAGCAGAAAGGATGGAGAAAGTCGATCAAGTGGACAAACAACCAAGGAAGACTCTTCAAGCTCACCACTGGAGAAGGAGAGATGTTCAAAGAAGAACCAGAAGACGATGAATTCGAGTCAGAGTCGGAGTCTAGAGAAGTCCCTAGAGAGTCTCCTCCTGTCGTCACTCCCACTCCCTTTGTTTCTCCCAGCTTAGCATCAAGCAACAATAGTTCGGGAAATGTCCCACTGGCTGTCCCTTTACCGCCACTGACTACAGAACAGATGGCTTCTTTGTTTCAACTTTTCTCAAATTTTAATATGGATAAATCAGGTTCTGCTTACTCTTTGGGTTATTCTGAATGCAATTCCGTTTACGATGATAATGAGGATGACCCAGACCCAGACTCAATTGAAATACCTCCCTACATAGCCAAAGAAATACTACAAGAGGGGGAAGGGGGACCTGTAATAAAAAATAATGAACCCATCAACGTAAGAACCGAACTAAAACCCCAAGAACTTAGGATAGGGACGACCTTGAGCTCTACCGAAAGGGCCAGTTTCATAGACCTATTACACGAGTTCAAAGACGTTTTTGCTTGGTCCTACAAAGACATGCCAGGGATCGACAGGGACATTGCAGAATATAGAATCCCGATTAAACCAGGTTTCAAACCCGTAAAACAGAAGCTTCGTCGAATGAGGACAGAATGGGCTCTTAAGATCAAAGAAGAAGTCGATAAGTAATTCAAAGCTGGGTTCATCAAAGTTTCCGGGTTTGTGTTAATTTCAGAGACATAAACAAGGCAAGTCCCAAGGATGACTTTCCTCTACCACATATCGACATATTGGTGGATAACACAACAGATCACGCGTTATTATCTTTCATGGATGGGTACGCGGGTTATAATCAAATCAAGATGGCCAAAGAGGATATGCACAAGACCGCCTTCGTCACTCAATGGGGCACCTATTGCTACACGGTCATGCCGTTTGGGTTAATCAACGCCGGAGCTACATATCAACGCACCGCAACCACGCTATTACATGACATGATGCATAAAGAAGTTGAGGTATACGTAGATGATATGATTGTCAAGTCCAAGGATAGAGATGGGCACATAGCGAACCTTCGCAAATTCTTCTCAAAGCTACGAAAGTACAACATGAGGCTCAACCCTCAGAAATGCGCATTCGGGGTAACATCTGGGAAACTCCTGGGATACGTTGTTAGCCAACGAGGGATAGAAATAGACCCTTCAAAGATAAAGGCTCTAATCGAAATGCCGCAACCTCAAATGGAGAAAGAAGTTAGAGGATTCCTAGGTAAGGTGCAATACATAAGTCGATTCATATTGAAGCTCACCATGACCTGTGAACCTATCTTCAAAAAGCTAAAGAAAACAGATCACACCATGTGGGATGATGACTGTCAGAAGGCATTTGACCGAATCAAGGAGATACTAGCCAAACCACCAGTGCTCATGCCACCTCAACGAGATCAACCTCTTGGTTTATATCTCATCAGAATCGAAAACTTGACCATGGGCGCCATGCTAGCCCAAACCGTAGGAAAAGAAGAAAGAGCTATCTACTACCTTAGTAAGAAGTTCTTGGAGTACGAGTGCAAATATACACCACTCAAAAAGACATGACTCGCTCTTGTGTGGGCAACGAAGAAGCTACGCCATTACATGCTTAGCTACTCCGTCAAAATATACTCCAAAATGGATCCTGTCAAATACCTCTTCGAGAAACCCGTTCTCAATGGACGCCTAGCGAGATGGATTTTGATGATCTCAGAGTTCGATCTCAAGTATGTACCTCTGAAAGTTATAAAAGGGCGCGCCGTTGCCGAATTCTTCGCAGAAAATCCCATCAATGACGCACAAACAATAGACACCTGGTCATTTCTGGACGAGGATATACTCCAAACGGATGTAGACTCCTGGGACCTTTATTTTGATGGGGCATCGAACTTAAGAGGATTTGGAATAGGAGTATTGCTCATTTCTCCTGAAGGCGAGCATACACCAATATCTGTCAAACTCGACGTCGAGGTGACAAATAACGCTACAGAATATGAAGCTTGTCTCATTGGATTACAAGCAGCAGTAGGTTTAGGCATCAAGAATCTTCGAGTACATGGAGATTCATCTTTGATCATCAACCAAATTACGGGATCTTGGAAAATTCGAAGTGAAAGCTTAGCACCTTATCAAGCCAGAATAGACCAAGTTGCCCAATTCTTTGATCAAGTAACCTACCTACACCTACCTCGAGAAGAGAATCAATTTGCAGATGCTCTTGCAAAACTTGCATCTTTGATTAATATGCCAGATAACATGGTAGAAATGCCTTTATGCATCGAACGACGGTCAGAACCAGCTTATGTGCACCAAATCACCGATGAAGAAGAAATCACAGAGGAGCCTTGGTTCCAAGCAATCCTGAACTTCAAACTCAACGACACTTATCCACCAGATATGGACAAAAGGGAACAACGCGCTATATGCTTACTAGCTTCCCAATACGTCCTCATGCAAGGAGAATTATATAAGAGAACACTTCTTGGTGTAATCCTACGCTGTCTTAGTCATTCACAGGCGCGGAAAGTGATGGAAGAAGGCCATGAGGGAGAATGCGGTCCTCATATGAATGGACCCATGATGGCAAATAAAATCACGCGTTTGGGGTATTATTGGACCACAATGGAATCCAATTGCATCAAATATGTCAGACGTTGCCACAATTGCCAAATCTTCGGGAATGTGCAACATATCCCTCCTTCATTGCTTTACACCATGACATCTCCCTGGCCATTTTCTGCTTGGGGAATTGATATCATCGGAAAGATCACTCCAGCCAGAACAAGAGGTCACTGTTTCATTCTAGTGGCAATCAATTACTTCACCAAATGGGTAGAAGCGGCTTCCTACACTAGTCTCATAGCCAAGAACGTGGCAAAATTCATACAAACCAATATCATCTGTCGATACGGTTGCCCACATGAAATCATTAGTGACAATGGATCACATTTCCAAGCTGAGACTGAGCAATTGCTAGCCAAGTACAAAATCAAACATCACCACTCCTCGCCATATATACCACAAACTAACGGCGCAGTAGAGGCGACAAACAAGAACGTTGTCACAATCCTCAAGAAAATGATTGACAACTATCGAGATTGGCCAAGCAAGATACCCTTTGCTTGCTGGGGATACCGTACATCTGTCAGGACGCCCACTGGGGCCACCCCTTTCTATTTGACCTACGGCATGGAAGCCATACAACCAGTCGAGCTAGAAATACCATCCTTGCGTATTTTACTTAAAAATCAAATCCCAGAAGCTGATTGGAAGAGGGGTAGATATAAACAACTCATCCTCCTGGATGAAAGAAGATTGCGCGCATTACATAATGTGCAAACATGTCAGGCACGTATCAAACGAGCCTTCAACAAAAGGGTTAAGCTAAGGAACATCAAAGAAGGACACCTGGTTCTCAAATCAGTTAGAGCTCTTTTACCTGTCGATCCAGGAGGAAAATTCACACCCAATTGGGCCGGGCCATTTTTAGTCAAGTCCATACTTCCAGGGCGTGCGGTTAGAATAACAGACTTAGATGGGAATGAATTTTCCAACCCGACAAACCTCGACCAACTGAAACATTACTATGCCTAGAATAGGAGCAAAAAATGCGCCTCGCGTAACCTCACGTGTCACTCCTGTGGCACGAAATAAACGGCCCCTGGCCAAGATAAGATAAAGCTAATGTCACCTTGCTCTTGCATTTTGACAATTTGTCATCCTCATATCATCAAATAAACTGAATTGCACTTTAAGAGTAAGTAAAAAGCTCATGCTTATTTTCTAGTTCACTACAAGCTCTTGCTTAGAACAATTAGTCTTTTACATTTACTTGAACTACGCGCAAGGGTTTGATTTCATTTTTCAAATGAATACATAAGCAATCCTTCACAGGATACAACCCATCATTTTAAATGTAAATAGAAGGTCATTTGCATATGCATTTGGAATTCGACAAGAATAATAATAGAAAATCATAACGGTTTTGTAACCAATCAACCTCTTTTATTTCAATTCTTTTTAATAATAATACGCCACATAATAAAATAATGTTAAAATAAAAAAAATAGGCTAGGATTCAAAAAACCCCACCTTCTTATAACAAACAATAATAATAATAATAATAATAATAATAATAATAATAATAATAATAATAATAATAATAATAATAATAATAATAATAATAATAATAATAATAATAATAATAAATAATAAATAGAGACTTAGGCTATTCTTCCATTTTCCCTTTGCCTTTGTCATTTTCATCATATTTCTTGTTTAGACCTCGAGCCGGATGCTCTTGCGCCACCTCAGACCTAATCACCAATGGTCTCTCTCGTGGTCTAGCCTTGCCATTCTTGTCAACCACCTTTTCTACGGCAGGATAAGTCTTCGGTTACTTCGAAGGATGAACAACTCGAAACCCGGCTTCTTCATCTCCCTCAGTCAGATGCTTCTCTTTATCCTTTTCAACATCGCAAACCTTGTAGTCAACAGGCTCCCGCTTCCTCAATCTCTCCCGCTGCTCCGGAGTAGTAGCTTTCCTCCACCGCAGATAGGAATCCGACACCCATAGCGCATGCACTAACAGAAGAATTCAAGAACCACATATTTATTTGAGCCCATTAGATGGCCCACTCTCTTCGGCTCTCAGTAGTAAGCGCCACGACAGTCTGCGGGATGGTATCAAGCTTCAGAATCGTCTGCTTCAATCCAACCTGCCTCATCAACCTCACCGGGAAGATGCATATTATGAACTCTAAGCCAGAAATGCACACCGATCGGGTAGGATCCAAGGACGATACTCCAGTGACAGATTTGAGATGCCACCATGGTACGATCCATCTAATCAGGGGACCACCGTCACTCTTCAGTTTGTTCTCCCAATAGTTGCAGACTCGAGTGAAGTCCACCATGTAGAGCCTAGTCCTCATTGCAATTGATCGAGCATGATAAGCAGGAACATTAACTGGGGGCTCGATCAATCGAAGATGCTCCATAAGCCAGACCTACCAAAAGCAGGTATTAAAAAAAACGAATGAAAAAAAAACCAAAAAAAAAGAAGAAAGAAAAAAAAGTCTTGTTCTTTTACCAGTAAAATGATGGGACTTCCCAAATAAGGAAGGTCACGGTTGGCTTTCCTGTTATCTAATCCCAACAAGATCTCTCCTAAACACAGGCAAGCTGGGCTCCTACGTAGCTTCATTTGCTCAATTAGGCTGAGATAACGAGGATCACCTCTCAAATCCTGACCAAGATGCCCTTGAAGGACATATACATGTAGTAGGCAAAACCCGAATGCCCTTCGCCTGACAACATAAGAGATAGTGGGATCTTCCTTATTGATGAATCGATCAATGAAGTCCAACATTCGAACTCCTTTTGAGGTCACAAGACGGTCCACCTCAGCTCTTGTCAACCCAAGCAAATCTCTGAACTTGTTCTTATACTCTTGAGAAGTGGTGGGTATAGTAGGCAAATGTTCCGGGTCCCAACCGCTAATTGCAGCAATTTCTTCAGGAAGTGGGCAAATGTCGCCTCCAGGAAAGGCAAATACGTGATAATTCGGGTCCCAATATTCAAGACAAGCATCCAAAAACGGTTTGACAACCTTGATCAGCTTCAAGCTCAGAATCGATCCAAAATTATAGGCATCCATATCGTGTTTCTGTTGGAGTTAGTGTCCTCCACAATAGTGCGTTTACATAATAAATCTCATTAAAGGAATATCATCAGATATTTATTTATTTGATCCTAGTCAGCTGATCAACGTATATCGGTAACGGTTGGCCAACTAGGGTTTGACGTTACTGTCATGAGACGGCGGTGTTCAGCTGATTCCTTTCGGTCACACCTAAAGGAACGAGCCCCAACGCGAAAGCTAATTAATTGTATGAGATACAATTTAAATTAGTCCCTTGATTAAATTGACTAAGAGTTAGTCGATTAAACTGATTTAGAGAGATATCGAGTTGTGAACTCGAGGTACGGAAATTATTATTTAATTATGCGATAATTGAATAATAAATTATTTGAGACGGGCATTAATGATTAAGCAGTTAATTATTAAATTGGTACTAGTTGACTAATGTGATTAGTATTGGTACGTAAACTATATGTGTAGCGGTACACATATATTTACGGAGTGATTTAGATGAAATTAATTGGAAGCATTTAAACATGATACGATGTTTGAATAAAATTTACACGTATTTGTGCGACAAATATAAGAACCAAAATGAACCCGTAAATGGGACATTGGACCGTGTAAATGGAGTGTAGTGGATGATTATAGACATAATCATTTCACTTTACTTGTTAGTTCTTCCATAAGTCATCTTATGATCACTTGCATGTGATATAAGATTGGACAAAAATAAAAACAAGTGCACTCCCTCACTCCACTAGTTCCACCCGCCACTTTCACCCATAAAACACTCCAATTGTTGTTCATTTTTACACTACTTCTTTTGGTGTGTTTGCATGTGAAAAATAATTTGTCTTTCTCTCTAAAAAATCATAAGCATCATTTTACTAAGAAGTTAGCATCAAAATTTTATTACTAAGATGTTAGTAATATTTACATATTATCAAGGGTAGTCTTACTTATATCTAGTTAATATTAGTAAGGTTGTTGGGTAAGTTCTTGGGTGGATTAAGGAAGGAGACCTTCTACTTTGGAGGTTGGTTTTTAGAGTATCTTCCATATTCATATAGCTCAAAAACAAACTAGTAAGGTGAACTAGTTTGTGCCCATTTTACCATAAAATCAATGTAAGGAAATTGTTTTTCCTTAATCTTTATGTTAATATGCTTTTATATTGCATGCATGTTACATAGATCATCAAAATGATAAATTATGAGATAATTTAATTTTATTAGAGAGTCTAATATGGATATATGATCATTCAGTTTCTCCACATTGGAGAACTCATTTGTCCACTCCTTCGGACGAATTTCGAGAGTATTCATGATGAATGCTTAATTAGAGAGCTTTATATAATAGGACGAAAGAAATACGGAAGAATTATGTGAATAAAACCTCCATCGACGTCTCTATTTATACTAAAAGCTGTTTCCTAAAATCCGTCAGGACGGACACACTGGGGAACAGGCGCAGCACTTGCTGCGCCTCTTCAAAGGGGCGCAGCTCCTCCTGCGCCTCCTCCTTAGCTGTACTTCTGTGATTTTCCACTTTGGATCTTTTCTAATTCCTCAAAGAATAATTTCCTATTCATACGGGTTATTATTTTGGTAAATCCGTCAAATTACCATGTTTCGCGTTTCCTAATTCCACGGGCACGCATTTCAAGGCGATATCGGCATTTTCGCCATTTTAGCACACTTATCCATTTCTTTTTTAATTTTCTTTTTGGGGAATCATTTCACCAATTTAATATTCATTTTCAAACTTATCCATTTCTTTTTTTTAATTTTTTTTTTGGGGAATCATTTCACCAATTTAATATTCATTTTCAAACTTATCCATTTCTTTTTAATTTTCTTTTCGGGAAATCATTCCACTCCCATTCCATATTACATTTCAAACTTATACGTTTCTAACTTTTTCTTTTTTAGGGGGTAACCCTCCCTACCGCCCGGTCATTTTCGGCAAATTTTTTGCATTTTCGAGTCTTTGTCTTGCGTTAATTTAGGCCATGTGTACAAATGTATGTTCTATGTGAATTTCTGTGTAAATTTCGGCAGCATGACGACATAAACCGTCATCTACCAAACCTGTTCAAAGCTAACCTGCAGGTACAAACAAAGCAACCCAGCAGCAAAGACACTCAGCCCATCATATATACAACCAAAAGGGGATATGTACACCAAACGGGGGGCTCGAGCTCCAAACAAAATCCAAATGTCCAAACTGTAGGTCGTAAAAAATGTACAAAATGTGCAAAGTACAGCCAAAAACAAAAAACAACAAGAGCTATTGCTGGTCGCCGCCTAGCTCAACAACTCTCGCCTCGAAAGCAGCAATCTCGGCGTCGCGGACCTCTAGCTCCCTCAGCAGATGAGCTGTCTCCTCCCGGGACTGGGCTAGCTCTCGCTCCAGGCCGCTCTCCCCCTGCAAATGCAACAATTGGCTCATGTCAATCATTCCAAGCGATAAAGGAAGTTCGAAAATTCAAAAATGACGTAAACGGAAGGTTCATACTTGACGTCCTCGACCGCCAACAAGTGCCTCAATGGCAGTAGCCCGCAGCCGGTTGGCTACCCTCCACAAAGCCACGAACCGGGATGGCGCAACCTGCATTTCAAAAAAAGAGATTCTTAACGATTCGACAAAATCAAGCAAATGTGTTCTTACACAATATTATACAAGTTAGGAGACTCACCCTCGCCAGAAAGAAGGAGGGCGTCACCACCAACGTCAGCCAGGTCATCCTCGCTCTCATCATCAAAAGGCTCCCTGAACATCGTCCAAGGAGGATCGATGGGAACGGTCAAGACATCCCGGGAGCACTGACGAGCCAAACGCTCGCCCAAGTACCACACAGGACCCATTGACGTCCTCAAAAGCAACCGGCTCGAGCTCCTAGGTCGAAGGACCTCAGCCACAAAACGAGGAGCACCAGCGTAGTCCACCAAAGGCCTGGGCACCCACTATTAAAAGCAAACAAGAGGTCATCCTTATGATTGGTTCCGAAAGAAACAATGAAAAAAGCAAACAAAGAAAAAGTGGCTCGAAGGTACTCTTGCCGTCCAGCTGAAGAGCGTTCACGTCCCATCAACAAACGTCGTGGTAGGAACGCTGGCTCTTCGTACGGCACATCACCCAATCCCTCACGACGGGATAGGCTCTCTCCACCGGGTCTGTCCTCTTGGGCGCGAGACTCGGAAAATAGGATTACACCAACGCCTGTAAAACAAGATAATTAATAACGATCTTTCCTGATTCGATAAGAAAAGAAAATGATCTTTCCTTAAATGAAATGAAGGTTCATACCTCCAACAACAGTCCAGGGCCAACAACGGCAGGAGAAGTCCCCTTCTCTATCAGCTCCGGATGAACCATGGCCCTCATATAGCGAATGAGGACCGCAAAGCCAGCACTGACCCAGTCCCAACGGCCTAGATCACACAGGTCAGAAAGGAAGGGAAGAAGCTTCGTTGACAGCCTATCTCCCTTGTCTCCGAGGTAGATCGAAGACAAGAACCACCAGAGCTACAAACGGACTCTCTGCTTTGCAGTATAGGGAGGAAGAGCCATCTCCCTCCCATCGATCACCACCGACGTCGGGGTCTTCCCCGCAAAATAATCCCGGACGTAAGAACTAGGCACTAATCCGGGCACCGCAGCAGCCTTCGGCATCAGATTCCAGCTAATCAATCTCATAGCCTCAGCCAAGTCTACCCTCATGGCTGTCTCCGGCCACTCCACCACCTCAGTCCCACACGGCAAGCCAGAAATTATGTCGTAGTCCTCCCACGTGACCCCCGCCTCACCAAAAGGCATGTGAAAAGTGGAGGTCGTGTCCCAAAACCGATCCAAGAAAGCTCGGACCAGGCTAAGGTTAGCCCGAAGCTTCCTCCTCGAGATGTCCCTCCAAGCCTGCATCAAGGCACCAAACGCTCCTCGCTCGATGATGGCTCACTCCTCTGCTGACAGCCTCTCGTAGCACCCCATCGCCGTCGTATAGCCCGAGAACGATCTGATGTTCCCTTCCTCCTATTTTGATTCAAAACAAGAGCTATCTTTAGATCGAATGAAAGAAGAAAAGGAGTAGCAAAAATAAGGAATGAAAGAAGATAAATGATGAGTGATGAGTTCGAATTACCAAGCTCTTCACCGTCCTGTAGGACAGGTGACCCTCCGCAGCCCAAAGGAGGTGCCTGCTATCCCAAGTTTCAGCCCACGCTGGTGCTCCCCTCAGCTCACGACCACCTAATCAAACGTTGGCCCGCCTCGGAGCCTCCTACTCCTCAACAACAGCCTCCTCGAGGACCTCGTCCTCAACAGCAGCCGCCGCAGCAGTAAAAGCCTGCTCTAACGCCTCCTCAAGCATGTGAGAAGGGTCAAGAGCAGTGTCCACGTCCATGGGAGCTCTCCTTGACGTAGAAGCCTCGTCACCTGCAAAATTTAAGTGAATTTAGGCCGCGTCAAAAGACGACAAACCTTAATTAGGGGATTTTCGAGTTTTCGAAACTCCGAAATCGCTCTCTTCTCGCCACCTTTGGCAATTTTCCCACAAACCTGTCCACTCTTGTGGTTATTTTGGTCAAGTCAAGCCTAAGTTGAGGCCTAGTCATGGGTTCGAGTCAGAATTTCGACAGCATTTTGTTATAACGGCGATTATGCCCTAGAAATGTGTCATGAAAAAGCCGTCATAAATCAAAATTCCGAAATGGTAGGAAGTTTACCCATCATACAAGGATTCCAAATATCAAGTTTCATCGCAAATGGGCAATCCTTAGGCTATTTTTGAAGCAATTTACGGTTTAGCTGTGAGACCGTCACAATTTCACTCAAATGCTCAAAACTCAACGAAAATTTGAAATAAATACATGGTTATGATCCTTATACTACCAATTAAACATTCATTTACCGTATTAGGTTTATGGTGCATAACGTGATCCATTTGTCTTAGTAAGGCGTTTTGCAAATATGATTTTTGAATGAGAAAATAGTCATCTGATCCGTCCTATATCCGGGTTAGCCGGAGTCGGGATCGTCCTAGACTAATGCTGGAAGGAAAACAGGCCCTGTGCCAGGCAGCCACATGAGGCGCGAGCATGCCGGCGGTGTAAGGGGCCTCCCCTGGTTTTGAAAATAAGAAAGAAAAGGCCTGTTTAGGCGCGGGTCAGCCAACGGTTATATGCCGTCCTCTGACCATTTGAAAAACGTTTATAAAACGTGTTGGAAAGTGGGTATTTCACCCTATTTGGCTTGAAAAGGCCGTTTAGACCGCATTTGTTGATTTGAGGAACGAGACTCGAATAATCATCATTATTTTGATGATACACGGTGTCGGGTTCGGCTTGACATTGATACTTTTGAAAATGATCATGAACTAATTGTTTTAAGTTCATTTGAATATAATTAGTCGATACTCATCATCGTACCCGGGTTAAAATCCGGCATGGTATGTAGAACCAAGGATGACTTTGTGTTGGTGACTAATATGTTTGTTTTGAAAGTGTAAAAAAATGAAATAAATGGATTTAAAGTACCTTTTAAATGTTATTAACCAAATATTATCACCGAAACACGGATTAAATCGTCATGGTATTAAGAACCAAGGGTGAAAAATGTTTTATGGTTAAAACTTGTAAAAATAAATAAAAGGGTTTGAAAATATTCGAAATGGTAAAAACCGAGTACAAATATGAAAATAGACTAAAGGGGAAAGACGAGAACAAACACGGTTGAGTTCTGACCTGGGCACCCCCATTGAGGTGCGGGCCTCTGTGCAGAACAAGGGGCATCTGCCTCAGACCAAAACTCAGTTTTGGCTCGTCTATCCTATGTTTTGGATTGTGTAATGCATGTTTTAGCATGTTATATTCATAAAACAAGACATGATAAAAGAAGGATTTTTACACCCTCATACTTACATGTTTGGTTATGGCGAGAAACCGACGTAAGTGTAACAACTCGTTTGGTCGGAAAAGACTCAGTTTAAAACCGTTTTGGTAAGTAAAAAGAGTGTTTTATTAAGTTTAGTGACGGTGTAGTGGTCGAAGTGGTCGGTCAAGTGATTTAATGCATGATGACGATACCAAACAATGTGTAAGGCCTGTATTGACGATCGGTAGGTCGTAAATATGCGTCGAATTGTAACTTAAGAAGTTGATTCGAGAATTTTAAGGGAGAAAAGAGGGGGTAGACACTCGCTTAAGTTCTCAAATGGGGGCATTTGAGGGGTATTTATAGGAAAATGAGTGGTTGTGTGAGTTTTGAGCGACGTGGCCACCTGGGCTGCTCAAAGAGGCGCGAGCCACGTTGCGGGTCTTCGAGTTGTCCTGTCACTTTCACACAAGTGCAATCATGATTTGTTCTATCCTAGGATTTGTAGTCACAAGTTTGGTACTTGACCATTCATGAATGCGGGAAATCTTAGTATAGAGGGTGTGAAATGGTTTGTTTTTTGTGGTTGACTCGGTTTGACTCGTTGTTGGAGTCGGGATATGAACTTTTGAGTCGGTTTTTGGTCCGGTGTCGGTTTTGACTCTCGTTAGTGTCATTGTGACCCCGTCGTCGTGCATTAAACACTCCAGGTACTTTTGAAAAGTTTTGAAAAGTTTTATTTTCGAAATCGTTTTAAGTTTTCCGTCATAAAGTTGTACACAAACTGTCGATCAAACGCCGCGATTCCAAAGCACATTATAGTCTGATAATCATCGGGTGTTTGTTGGAGTCTCAGTAGATACTGGGTATCTACAGAGTGAGAGGTGTGGAAGTCGTATGGTAGCAAAGATTTCCATCCTCACCAATGTCAAAGCGTAGTTCTCTAATCGGGTCATTGTCATACAAGGAGCATTTTTTATTGAATGATTGGAGACATGAATTAATGACGATCGATGTAATAGTATTAGATGAATCCATTGCGGAAAAACAACTACAAAAACATATATGAAGGAAATTAATTAACATTTATCGTTATAATACTTGTAAATAATTTAAACAAGTCTTAACATTTTCATAGTGACCTTTACCTAACTATGATAAATGATTCCGAGACACAAAATTCATATTAACTTGGATGTGAGCCAACGGGCTCTCTACATCTTTACTAATATAACTTCAGTGGGTTAACCCTTTTAACCGATTCTACAATTAGAACTCTCTGTCGATGATTTTACATTAAATTCATCTTTATCCCGAACCTTTTGCAGCTACAATCGCAAAATACCTTCGTTGAGATCAACCAAACTTTCGAAGTGTAATAACTACTTATTACCCCACTTATCCAGCGTCAATAGAAGCAACCCGAAAATCGTTGTACTCCTCATGCAATTTAAATTCATGGGCTCCTACTATTTGGTAAGGCTAAGTCTGAATCTTTTAAAAGTAAAGATCTTGTCAATTTATTACCTATCAATTTTAAGTGAACTACAAGTCGAATTCTCGATAATTATAATTGACACGGTTGAGGACTCGATATGATATGCCTTTGTTGTTATGGCGATTTGGCAATGCATGCAACATATTAAAAGAAATGCAAAATAAATAATAAATTCCTAGTATGGCCTTCCTAAAATAGAAAATCCAATAATCTATTACATATTCGGAAACCAACTCCTTTGGTCTCTTTGTCGGAACGTCTTTCCGATTGGCACCGTCTTTAGAAACTCTGGAATTACAAATAATAATAAAAATACAAAGCTATTCCTATTATACATTTGTAATATGAAAAACTCGAAAAAATAAAAGTTATACGAGATCACATTAAATTACAACCGAATTAATATTCCCTTACATTACGGGTAATATCGATTAATACTAAGGCCATACTAAGAAAAATTATATAATTAAAAATTATATAAATAACATATGACATTCAACAATGAAATATGCAGAATTATAATATGTGTCTATCATGCCAAATTATGTGCCAAATTGCCCTATTTAACTTATATCGATTATATAACCCGGTTTTATAGAAATGTACGATTTTAACTTATTAAAATCGCTAAATAATACTAAAATCTAATTTTTGTCCAAGTTAATTATCCTAAAACTCTTAGGTCTCAAAAATTAGTCATCACTCAATGTTTGAAAATGATTCAACTTGATTTAATTTTATGCTCATTTTTTACCCTAAAATCATAACATTTATGAAATAAATGAAAATTAAATTACAATAATTTCAAAATTTGAATTTTAAATTTTTGAACATTCTGGAATATATCCATGACACTCATAATGTCAAAAATCATGGTTAAAATTTTCGAATTTATTTCGAGAAAAATATAGTTGCAATTTAGCGGTTTTATCAAATAAGACATCTAAAGTATAAAAAAATTAATCTAATCAATTTTACAACTTTATATATGATAATTGGAATATAAATTCAACCTAAAATAATTTTATCATGCCATGTAATTTGTTTTAGCTATTTATGCTAAAATAGTCACTATTTATGTCATTTTTACACTAAATATTCATAAATCATGCTAAATGAATCAAGTTCATCTCAAATTTTACACACGGTGAGTAAAATATGCATGTGAATACATATTAAAATTTTATGGCCTATTTCAAAGCTTAACTATATTTAACCATTTTACCTCCATTTAATTCATTTTTATCTCTTAAAAACCATAAATCATGCAATATTAATCACATTAATACGAAATTTTACATACGATAAGTAAAATATGCATTTGAGGTCATATAAAAATTTCAAGGTCAGAGACTTAGTTTAACTATTTTTAGCATTTTAATTTCCATTTTAGTCATAAAAATGTAATAAATAACTAAAAATCATTAAAATGAGCAATAAAATACCATAAATCATAAAAATGACCTAAAAGCATTTTGGGACTAGAATATATAACATGCATCAATGTTTCGTGGCTTTATCTAATAAATCACAAATTTTTATTTTTAATTAGCTTACTAATAATTCGAAAAAACTATAAATCGATTATGCATGCAACATCCTATGCTTCGATAACAATTGTTAGGTTCACATACTTATTATTATACTTTTATAATCGTGAAATAATTAACATATTAATATGAGTTCTTTAGATCTAGTGCATGCATAACTAATTAAGAGAGAAAATGAGGAAAACAATGTTCCATACATTGTTGTTTTCGGATTTCAGGCGCAAGTAAGGTCTCCTATCTTCACATGTTTTTGAGCTATGATAAGTATTAGGATGATCCTCCAAGACTCTATATTAGGAGCTCTCCTTTTGATTGCACCCAAGATTTAACCCAAAAGTTACTACTAATATTAACTACATATTATGTAGTAATATTCCTTTAATTCTGACTAATATTACCAATACTATTACACTAGTAATATATCACAAATATTAGTATTTGAGTGGTTTTGAGGTTTTTGCATGTGTGGAAATATAAGCATTTTAGAGAGAACAAAAATGAAGGAAAAATTAGAACAACAAAAGTGTTCTCTCTTGCTTGAATGGTCAGGCCATATAGCTCTTTTAAGAGCATTTTTTGTCTTCTCAAGGAACACATACAATTGCTTTATGGGGAGTGTAATATTATATAAAGGCAACCTCACAAGTGACAAGTGGTGCTTGTGTCATAAGGTTTTTAGAAAAAAATAGAAGACTTAGGGCAAGTGTCCTATATTGTCCAAAAACCGGTGCTCTACATAGTTTATGGGTCCATTTTTATCTTATAATATTTGTCCTACAAATGCTTATAAGTCTTATATTTAATTATCTTACATAATTAAATATTAATTTGATCATACAACAATTATGAGACAAATTAATAAACATATATTCACTCAACTTATTGAGCAATATTTTACATTATATCAACATATAATGGGTCCCATAATAGCTAGTTAGTTAAATTTACAACCTCTTGTAAATGTAAATAACTAATTACCTCTACTTAGAAAATATTTATAAAACCTCAACATAATTTAGTGAATTAATATATTAATCCACTAAATCGAATCTTATTTAATCACATTATAATAAGATACAAAATTCAACTCATATAAATAAGGGATTAATTAATCTGTATCGAATACAATTAATTAATTATTTATTTGGGTCTCATCCTTTAGGTGTGACCTTAAGGGATCAACTTATCACCATCGTCAAACGACAGTAATGTCAAACTCTAGTTAGCCAATCATTACTGATTAATGGTTATCAGTGAATTATATAATTTATCATCCCTTTCGTATTCTTAATTTGAGTTTTAATTATGATTTTAAATCATGTGATCACACTAATGTTGAGGACACATACTCCAACAATTCAAAGCTTGGAATCCCCACATTTCGTTGTCATCCTCCTCAATGGTCTGGGAGGCTATTCCCTTTTTCATGACAGCCTTGATCGGGGAAACGAGAATTGTGATTGTCTTCCCGTTAAAAGCGACCCTGATTTTCTGATGAAGGGTTGAGTTAACGGCCTTGACGGCGTGAATCAAAGGGCGTCCCAGGAGCATGTTGAAGGAGGCGTCAATGTCGACTACCTAAAAACTGGTTTGTCTTCCAGGGGCCCGGTTGTAATGGTTAGGGTGATAAGCCCCGCAACCTTACGACAAGTGCCGTCTTAGGTGCGTACCCCTTGATTGGTTGTGACCAAATCAGCTTCTTTGATAACCAGTTTATGAGCCGTCTTGAGGGGAATGACACTAACCGCAGATCCGTCATCCACGATAACCATAGGCACATTCTTTGTGAGGCATTGTACGGTGATGTATAGGGTCAGGTTATGGTTGGCTCCGAATGGAGGGATATCTTCATCAGAGGAGATGATCGCGTTGTTTAGGTCGGGAACGTCTCTTGTCATGTGTGCTACCACTTCTTCAGGAGAGGAGTTAGAGGGAACTGTCAATTTTTCCAAGGCTTGTAGTAGAGCTTGTCGATGTTCGAAGGATGTAGCAATCAGTTGCCAAATTGAAATCTCGGCTTTTGCTTTTTGTAGTTGATTAAGGATCGAGTTTTCAGGAGCCTTAGGTTGGGTGTCCGTGTCCGAGATAACCTGGTCATTCGTTAATGGGAGGACTGCTGAGTTGTCCGGGTTTTGATAGGGGGGTCCGGACCGAGTAAGATGACCGATCTCTTTCGCCTGTTTCCCCTTTCCTGGAACCATATAGACGGCCTCCGCGTCGTCTCTCCAGATACCATTGACTTCGGGATCTCGAGGGTATCTTGGAGGGGTATTCCTTGGTGGGTACTTTTTGTGAGGGAGGTTTTTGCGGGGGTAATTTTGGTGAGGTTAATTATTGTAGGGGTAATTTTTGTGAGGTTGATTATTGTGGGGGTAATTTTGGTGGGGTGTGTGCTAGAATGGTCGCGGGAGCAATCCTTCCTGGTGAGGGTAGTTTTGGAGTATTGGAGGACCCTCCCTCGGGCGTGGTGTTGGTGTTGGTAGGTTGAAACTCAACCGGTGGTAAGCATCATCAAGTCAAGTAATCCATTCTGAGAGACTGGCTATAGCCTCCTCAACTTGTTGGAACATGGCAAGCATGGTTGCGGCGCTGAATACGATTACCCCGTCCGAGGCATCCTTCTCCAAGGCATTCACCTCGTCCTCAATTGATAAGATGAGGTTTGAGCAATCCAAGGTTGGCTCGTCATTGGAGATAACATGGATTTCCAAAGTGTTTGTCTTGTTGTTTGGTTTTGTTGGTGGAGGCAAAGGTAATTCCCCTTTCTCGATCATGTCTTGAATGATGTGTTTGAGCTTAAACCAGGCTTCTGTGTCATAACCTTTCCCTTGGTGGTATTGGCAATAGGCATTGGGATTCCAAAAACGGGTCTTCTTAGCCTCAGATGGACCCGGAGTGGGTCCGATCGGTTGTAGTTTCCCTTAATCCATAAGCCTTTTTAGGGCGCTTGCAGAAGTTGACCCTAGGTTGGTGAATACTCTTTGAGGGCGCTCAGCTCTTTTCTCGGTAGGCTCGAGGAGGTTGACCTCATCAATTTTGTTTGTTTGACCATAGGGGCGATATCCGGTTGATGTAGATCTCTGATAGCCTCTACCGGTGGTTTTGGCTAGGACACCCTTTCGGAGGTCGTCTTCGATGAGGATTCCAAGGATTTTATACCGGGTGGAGATTGTTGACAAACTTCTCTACTAAAGTTGATTCACTCGGCTTACTGACCAATTGATTGCTTACTCTCCTCTAATGGGATAGGAATTATGTGAATCCTTCCTTATCATTCCGAGTCAGGACCTCAAGAGTACAGGTGTTGGCCTGGATTTCGACATTGTCGGCATACTGTTTAGCAAACTCAACTACGACCTCGTCCCAGGTAGTGAGGTTTTTCAGGTCGAGGGAATAGTACCATTGGCGAGGGATTGGCTCCGGGGATGATGGAAAGATCCGGGTGAAGAGTTATTGTTTGACCCCCTTTATGGCCATGTAATCTTTGAAGGCTCGAATGTGATTTAGTGGGTCCTCCACTCCCTTGAATTTGGGTACATTAGTCAAGGTAAAGTTGTCGGGTAGTTGATCCCCAACGGGCTCGAATCTTCGATTGTTTTCGAGGTGGATTTTGTTACCCCAGGCTAGGAGTTCTTCTTCCAAGAGTTTGAGCCTTTTCTCAGTTTCAGTCAAAGACGGAGTGTTGTGTTCTCCAATTTGCTTGTTTTCCAGGGTGTCGATACGGGTCTCGACACGGTCCAGGATGACCTTGAGAGCAGTGAGCAGGCTGGCTAGCTAGGTAATCGTAACATCTCTGTTGTCATTGTTGTTGATGGACGAAGTTGAAGACGGGGCCATGGTTCTAAGGCAGAAAATGGCTCACATTACATCTCAATCCGACACGGTTCAAGGACTAAAAGCAGACAACACAAAGGACGGAACAAAGATCAGACTCAACAAGACGAGGTATTCCGTGTGTGGTACCTCGGTGCCGACTCGATTTCTAATGTGACAGTGTTGACCGAACTTTGAATCGCGTCCAACATAGTGGCGCAACACTATTGGACGAGTCTTGTGGTGAGACGAATAATAAGTAAAGACACATAAGTACGCTTGCTTCGACTCGATAGACACGAGGCGGAATTGGAGTGGTGGACTGAAGTTTTCGAAAATAGAGATTTTTAAAAAGATTCGTTTGTCGCTTTATGGACGGCTTCCGAAGAATAGGTATCTCCGAAAGTCGGTCAATTGAAGAGTTGTCTTAAGTTTGTTTTCAAAAGACGGTTTGTCTAATACTCGGTTTTATGTGTCTTGGGGTACTCTATCGAGTGGGGCTTACTCTGTCGAGTAAGTAGTTTTTGACGCAAAATAGTAGTCTGCCTGTAGGGTACTCGATCGAGTAAAATGGGTACTCGATCGAGTAAGGGGCACTCGATCGAGTAAGTGCCTTACTCGATCGAGTAAGTGAGTTTACGGGCTGAGTTTTGACGGGTTTTGTTAATGATGCGATATTAGTATATAAACACGTCTGTCACTTTTCTTAAATATTTTTATTATTCTAAAAACCTAAATTGAGAGAAGGAAGTTAAGTAAGTTGATTCATCGCATCGTTAGCAAATTCCCACGGCTAGGAGAGTCGGATCATCGTGTTCTTTACGCCGTTGTGATCCTTGTGTCGAGGGTAAGTTCCTTATACCTTTTATGTTGGGATTTGTTGGGTTCCTTTAAAACTCTAATTGGGTAATTTGGGGGTTTTGGTGGTATATGTGATTATGGTAGTAATTGTATGCATGAATGTTATAGGAGGAGGTTTCGGTGAGGAAAGATTCTGATTAGCTGATAAGACCGTCTGTGGTGTTTACTTTCCAGGTAGGGTTTTCCCTACTCATTATTAATTACATAAGTGTGGTTGATGATTACTGTTGTTGTATATCATATTGGCATTGGATTCTTATTTGGTGGTTGTTGATAGTGTAGTATAATTGTTGTTCTATAACTGTCTGTGATCTTCGGGGCGCGTCCCTGGCTGAGTAGAGTCACTTGCGGGGGTGGCTTCACGCCCTTGGTTCGCCCTTTGTGGTACCCGCCACAGGAGGGGATGTGCACATTAAGAAAACTTGTGTTTATCGCTCACTGGTGATGAGCGGGGATTTGGTGGGTACGGCTGCGGTCCCCCACTGGTGTTGTGGAGTACTTGTTACGATGGGTACTCTGGCAGGACTACACACTTTAGTGTGTAGTCAGTTGTGTGGAGATTGGTTATGGAGACCGCAGAATTGTTGTGTTCTTGAGTTGTTTTGGCATTTGTTTCATTGTGGATTTGTTTTATGTAACTAGTACTGACTCCGTTAATTGTTTTAAAAACTGTGGTGAACCATTCGGGGATGGTGAGCAGTTATTGAGCAGGTATAATATGACGTGTATGAGATAGCTGGGATGAGTAATCACATGGCAGTTAGAAGTCTTCCACTGTGTCAGACGATGTTTTGTAGTTTTGATAGTTTTATCAGTAGACCGTTTTGAGAACCTTGTTTTTCAGTTTAACAGTTTTGGAGTTGACATGTAATCACTTTAAACCGTATTTACATTTAAGTGTGCTTCGTTATTGTCATATGATTATCATTACCTCTGGTGACCAAGATGGTGACGTTTACATACCTTAAGTGGTCCTGGTAAGGCACTTGGACTATGAGGGTGTCACACGGTGGTAGCTGTGGACATGGGCCACGTCTTGGTCTTTGGATTTGGGCCACCTACCGGTCCGCGGTCACGGGCCACCTGCGAGCCCACTTCGATCTGTGGACATGCAGGGGTCTTTTGAAAGCCACGCTCGGCGGCGTAAAAATGCTTACGACCGGATCATTTTAGATCGGTCGGTTTTGTCACGGTTAGGGTCTCGAAACGATTAGAGATGTTCGAAGTCGCCACCAAGCATTTGTGGGATGCCTGGAACCCGTTCGAATTCCACTTTATACCTCGGTCAAATCGAAGCACAAAGCAGGGTTTGACATAGGTACTAAAGATAAGAAAATCGTCCCTCTTTAGCATCCTATCTCTAGAATGACTCTCGTACGCCCTGGATAAGGTCGCCCACTATCCAAAGTTTCTGAGTAAGAGGTGAAGGTACGTATTGGGAAGCCCTAATCAGACACCCAATCCCGCCCGCGTTAGCGGCCTCTACTGATCGATCTTGGTTGGTTGAATGGAAAAGTTGATAAAACAGTTTAAATGCATGAATGCGCATCCCATAATTTAAACCTAACATGTGAGAGCTTTCTAAGTCGGTTGATTTAATCCAAGTATCAAGTATAAGATGTCGAGTTGGATTAATGATTGATTTGCATGCAAAACGGAAATTAAACATCCATTTACCGTATTGGGTTTAGGGTGCATAACATGATCCATTTGTCTTAATAATGCATTTTGCAAATATGATTTTGAATAGTCATCTGATCCGTCCTATATCCGGGCTAACCGGAGTCGGAATTGTCCTAGACTAATGCTGGAAGGGAACAGGCCCTGTACCAGACGGCTATATGAGGCGCGAGCCAGCCGGCGATACAAGGGGCCTCCCCCTGGTTTTGAAAATGAGAAATGGGGAGCCTGTTTAGGCGCGGGTTAGCCCACGGTTTATGTGCCGTGTTCTGACCTTTTAGAAAACGTTATAAAACGTGTTGAAAATGGGTAGTTGAACCCGGTTTGATTTAAAGGGGTCGTTTAGACCGCATTTGTTGATTTGAGGAACTAGACTCGAATAATCATCATTATTTGGATAATATTCGTTGTCGGGTTCGATTTGACAAACTTGACATGAATAGTTTTGAAAATAATTATGGACTAATCGTTTTAAGCCCATTTGAATATTATTAGTCGATACTCATCATCGTACCCGGATTAAAATCCGGCATGGTATGTAGAACCAATGATGACTTTGTGTTGGTGACTAATATACTTGTTTGAAAATGTAAAGAAATGAAGTAAAAGGTTTTAAAATACCTTTTAAATGTCATTAACCAAATATTATCACCGAAACACAGATTTAACCGCCATTGTATGAGGAACCAAGGGTGAAAAATGCCTTATGTTTAAAACATGTGAAATAAAATAGAAATGGTTCGAAAATACTTGAAATGGTGAAAACCGATTACAAATATGAAAAATGGATTAAGGGAAATGACGAGAACAAACACGGTTGATCTCTGGTCTGAACACCCCATTTAGGCGCGCGCTAGTTGGCGACCTAAGGGGCTTCTGCCTCAGACCAAAAATCAGTTTTGGCTCGTTTATTTCATGTTTTGGTTCATGTTACGCATGTTTTAGCATGTTATAGTCATGAAACAAATGAAAACATAATAAAAGAGGATTTTTACACCCTCATACTTACATGTTTGGTTAAGGCGAGTGACCGACGTAAGTGTAATAACTCGTTTGATCGGAAAAAACTCGAGTTAAAACCGTTTTGGTAAGTAAAAAGAGTGTTTTAAGTTTAGTGATGGTGTAGTGGTCGAAGTGGTCGGTCAAGTGATTTAATGCACGATGACGGTACTAAACAATGTGTAAGGCTTGTATTTATGATCGGTAGGTCGTAAATACGCGTCGGGTTTTGACTTAAGAAGTGCAGTCGAGAATTTTAAGGGAGAAAAGAGGGGGCGAACACTCGCGTAAGTCTCAAATGGGTGGCATTTGAGGGGTATCTATAGGAGGATTAGTGGTTGTGTGAGTTTTAAGCGACGTGGCCACTTGGGCTGCTCAAAGAGGCGCGAGCCACGTCGCGGTTCCTCTAGTTGAGTTGTCGCTTTCACAACAAACGCACTCATGATTTGTTCTATCCTAGGCTTTGTAGTCACATGTTTGGTACTTGACCAACATGAATCCGGGAAAACTTAAGGTAGAAGGTTTGAAATGTTTTGTTTTTGGTGGTTGACTCGGTTTGACTCATTGTTGGAGTTGGGATTTGAAATTTTCAGTCGGTTTTTGGTCCGGTGTTGGTTTTGACTCTAGTTAGTGTCATTGCGACCCGGTCGTCGTGCATTAAACACTCCAGGTATTTTTGAAATGTTTTGAAATGTTTTATTTTCGAAGTCGTTTTATGTTTTCTGACGTAAAGTTGTACACAAACTGTCGATCAAACGCCGCGATTCCAAAACATGTTGTAGTCCGATAATCATCGGGTGTTTGTTGGAGGCACAGCAGATACTGGGTATCTACAGAGCCCCCACTTTGACTGAGGCTTGGACAGGGCGAAAGTCAAAATAGAGCCCTCAGGTCAATCGAAGATTACAGCCTAGAGACCCAAGCGACGTCGAGGCGGCTCGAAAGGATTCAGGCCAAGGACCTGCCGTCGGGAAGGGCGACGCCAAGGCGACTCGATGGTACGAGTCAAGGACCTGTCGTCAGGAACAGTTTAGAGTCTGTCGACTGTCCGTGTGGGTCGTTTAAAGTCCGTTAGACTAAGTACAAAGGCTCGCCAGCCATAGGAGGGAGTCATACCTGAGGCATCTTCGGATATGTCCTCGCACGTTTGCGGATAAAGGCTCACCAGCTACGATAAGGAAATGTACCTGAGGCATCTTTGGGATCTATCCTTGATGTGTTGCGGACAAAGGCTCGCCAGCCAAAGGTAAGGAAATGTACCCGAGGCATTTTCGGGATCTGTCCTCGACTGCTTGCGGACAAAGGCTCGCCAGCCAATGGTAAGGAAATGTACCCGAGGCATCTTCGGGATTTGTCCTTGACTGTGTTGTGGACAAAGGCTCGCCAGCCATGATAAGGAAATGTACCCAAGGCATTTTCAGGATCTGTCCTTGAAAGGTTGCGGACAAAGGCTCGCCAGCCATGATAAGGAAATGTACCCGAGGCATTTTCGGGATCTGTCCTCGAATGGTTGCGGATAAAGGCTCGCTAGCCAATGGTAAGGAAATGTACCCGAGGCATCTTCAGGATCTGTCCTCGAATCTTTGCGGACAAAGGCTCGCCAGCCAAGGAAACGGTCGATTAATGGACCATGGGAATAGCCGCGTCAAATGGGCTTGTTTTGAAAGTAGCGAACTCGTGATGCCGCTGTGGAAATAGTGAGTATGGATTTTCACTATCACTGTTTTTTGGAATGAGCGGGTTCCGCGGGGAAACCCCCTACTGGTATTTGAAGGAATAGTGAATTTGGAATCTTCACTATTCGTCGTTCTTCTTTGAACTTGAAGTGGCGGTTTCGATCGTCGTTTGTTTTAATTTTGAAGGAAAATTGCAAATTTTGAGTTTGCTATTACGTTTGAAGTGACGGTTTATATGCCGCCGCTGACATTTGTAAGAAATAGTGAATTTGGAATCTTCACTTTTAATTGAAGTGGCGATTTATGTGCCGCCGTTGACATTGTAAGAATTAGCGAATTTGGAATCGTCACTATTAATTGAAGTGAGGGTTTATGTGCCGCCGTTGACATTTGTAAGAAATAGCGAATTTGGAATCTTCACTATTAATTGAAGTGACGGTTTATGTGCCGCCGTTTAAAACTTGAAGAAATAGCGGTTTTTGAATTTTCGCTATTTATTTTTTTGAAATTGAAGGAAAATAGTGAATTTGATTTCACTATTATTTTTGAAATTGGCGGTTTTGATCATCGTTTGCTTGAAATTTTTTGAAAATAGCGAATTTAAATTTTCACTATTTGCTTTTGTTTGTCTTTGAGGAAATGACGATTTCCAATATCGTCAATGAAAACTTGAAGTTTATCACGGGAAATTGGGCTAAAGCCCAAAATTCGCTGAATAGAGCAAGGGGAGGCTTGGTTTAGGCGCGAGCCACCTGGCGAACCAAAGGGGCTTCCCTATTTTTCTGTAAAAGACGCGAGGTTGGTCCGCATATCAACCTTACTTCATCCTCAACCTTCGACACAAATAAACCACAAAAATCGCCATTGTTGGACTTTTGCTTGCTTTCACTTGTGCCATCATCAACAATGTCATCTCAAGGTATGTATTTCCTCTTGAATCCATTTAAATTTGTTGATCCTTAGCTCGATTGAATTAGGACGAATTTTACCCTAGAAAATCGAATTGGGCGTTTTTGATTGAGCCCATTTCGTGTGAAATTGATGCTTGCATTAGGTTAGAAACCCGTTTAGGAGTATATGGGTGCTTTTAGTTTGCATTTTGGTCCCCGTTCCCGCTCCCTATGCTCGAAAAACGTGAGTGAGGTGAGAAACCGTCTCATTTCGCAATGCCAAGTTTATTTCCTTGGGTAGTGGGTCCCACTAGGTTGCATTGTAGTTGGAAAAACCCGTATTCGCCATTTATGGACCTTCATTGGGTATTCTGGGCAAAATTGGATTTTTGCCTTTTGTGACGGTCTTATGTCTGACAAAATAAGCGTCTGTTTGAGCTTGAATTGAGCCAGTTTGCCTTGAAATGGACCTTATTGGTAATTTAGGTCACCTTGAGGCGTGATGAAATAACGTTTGCCTTTTTGCGGTCGCTTTTGAATTTTTGACCGGTTTGGGCTCAAATTAGTGTATGAATTGCCTTTTTGAGTCGCAGAAAGATACCCCGTTGTGTCGGGAATGTATTTTGGTTTGTATGCGGACCCTTTAGGGGTCTTGAAATGCCGTTTTTGTGGTTTTGACTCGTCTTTAGCTTGAAAAGAGGGGCGAGTCGTTTTTGTTGTTGTGAATTGTTTTGTTTGGTTGGATTTTGGGCGGGATTGCCCTTATTTGGTTTTGCAGGTTATTTTTGTTGTTTTTTTTAGTTTATCAATTTCATGCCGTCGTAATGCCGAAATTTCGGCTGACGTTTTTTTGTTTGCAGGAGAGTGTTCGGGACGGGCCGAGTCCATGGTTGCGACTTTTGAGGAGTTGTTCGGGGTGGGCCCGGTTAGCACTCCGGTTAGTACACCTGCCGTGGTTGTGGAGGACATCACCGAGGAGGAGAGACCTCCTGAGCAGACTGCTAGGGCCACAGGGGCCGTCGAGGAGCGTGAGGCGTCCGTTGTTGGGGCCACTGTCACTGGGAGAGGTCAGAGTGGGTCTGAGGCTGGTACCTCTGGGAGGAGGGTTTTTTCAAGGCCGCGCCATCCCCGGGCGACCAGACGGTCTTTGCAGGACGTCACCAGGGTCGTTGAGCTGGGCCCTACCCACCACGTTGAGTCCCGCGGCCATAAGAGACGGAGAGCGGAGACAGCCGAGGACGATGCTGACGTCGCCAGTTGGAGAGCCAGGCGAGTTACGGCCCCGCGAGGGTTGCTTTTAGGGGCGGCGCCTGACTGGGCCGAGGGTTTTGACGGCAGCCAGTTGTTGGTTCGACTGGACAGACACCTTTCCTACCGTGCTCACGAGGGCTTGGTGAGTCGTGTTCCCCGATTGAATTATGTCATTTTGAATTGTCAGGCCTGAATAGGCATTCTGACGTTGTTTGTTTTTGATTTCAGGAGATTGGCACCATGAGGACTTTCTCGGGATTTTCTACCTGCTTGGGTTTCTACAACGTTCTCCGAGCCGGGACGAGGGCGTTGATAGAGAGGTCGGCTTTTAGGCCGTTAGTGGCCGCCTGGCGGGACATTCACAAGTCTTCGATTAGGGCGAACCTGTGTCTGATCCGTGCCATGTTGGATCGGTACTGGGATACGACGTCGTCGTTCCACATGGAGTTTGGGGAGGTCAGCGTGACTTTAGAGGACTTTGCCATGGTGTCCGGTATTCCCTGTGGCGAGTTGCCCATTGAGTTTACCGAGACGCTGGAGAGAGTGTCCTCTCCTGCGGTCACTGCTTTGATCGGTACTGCTTTGCCGGAGCCTTCCGACGTCACTCCGTACTTGATCGCGAGTTCTTACGTGAAGGACCACTTCACTTGGTGGGTGGCAGGTGTTACTCCGGCGCCGTTGGCGAGTCCGGAGGCAGAGGTTGAGGCCGACACGAAGGAGGCGCGGCTGTGGTTGTGGTACTTCTTGGGTGCCATGTACTTTGGTGACAAGGGTGAGCGCTTGTAGACCAAGGTGCTTCCTATCCTCACCGACCTTGACACTTTGGGTCGGTTTGACTGGGTTACGCCGGCTTTGGCGAGTTTCACCCGGTACTTGCACGCGGCGGTGCGTCCGGAGACAGTGGAAGCGGGTAGTGCTCCTGCCTTAGTTGGTCCCGGCCTCATCTTTGAGGTACGACTATTTTGTGGTAGTTTTTTTGTGTTTGATTTTGATTTTGATTTTGGCAATTTTTTAGAAATTGGCTGATTTGTGTTTGATGTGTTTGATTACAGGCTTGGTTGTATGCTTACTTCACTCCTCTGCGTCCGGGGACCTAAGACGGTGTTCCTTTGACTTACCCTGTCGTGAGGGGTTGGACGATGGCTCGGAAGAAGTCGATTAAGTCGACTTATGAGGACTGCAGGCGTCACGTGAACAAGCTTCGGGTTGCTGATGTAAGTCCTTGCTATCTTCCCCTTCTCCTTTATAGGAATAGATAGAGATAGGATGATTAGGTAGCTTATGAAGCCCAGTTAGCTGAATAGCTTTGTTTTGAATGTAGTTTGTTGGGCGGCCTTGGGAGCACTACACGGGTGTACCGGCTGCCATCAGGGAGCGCTTGCAGCCTCGCAGCTCCCTGCGTCTGTACTTGGAGACGGCGATTGAGCCGGTTTGGTACTTGGGCAAGCGTTTAGTTCGCCAGTGCTTTACCGAAACTTTCGTCGTGCCGGTTGACCCGCCTAGGGTGTTGTTCCAGGAGCCAACCCCTGATGAGGTTAAGGAGCACCTTCACGGTCAGGGAGGTGAGGAGCTGTTGCTGCGGGGCGTAGACTACGACACCTTCCGGTTGTCGAGGCTTGCTTGGTACCCGATCGAGGTATGTTTTCCTCTGTTTTTTGTTTTCATTGCCTCTCTTAGCAGGCGGGTTTGCCATCTTTGATGTGGATCCAAATGGTAGGGAGTCGACCTGCTGATGAGGACTCAACCCCCAGCTTTCCCGACGGAGACCACTTTTCAGGGGCCGGGTGGCGAGGAGATTCGGTTGCGCTTACTGGAGCATGCGGTGGCCGAGGTGACTGATGCTGGCATGAAGTGGAGATTGACCGTTCTGAGGGTGAGTTCCTGACTTGAACACTTTCCCCGATTACACTTTGCCTTACATTGTATTGAAGGACATTTTTGTTTCGTAGGTGACGACTATTAGTCACCAGGACTTGTGGCGGATGGCTAACCGTTGGAGGGCGCTTGCTGGTGACCTGGCTACAAGGGAGGCTCGGCTTTCTCAGGTACGTTTTGTGTGTTGTTTTTGTGTTTTTGGTGTTGTATTTCATTTTTTTAGATCTTGAGGATCTGTTATCGTGTTTTGTAGGGCACTGCGGATCCGGCGGAGCTTGCTCGGGTCCGTGCTGAGTTGGACACAGCCAGGTCGACGAACGCGGACCAGGAGCTGGGGATCATCCGTCGGGACCCGGACTTGAGGCGTCGTGAGGACGAGCTACGGAGCCGAGACGCGGAGATTGCCTCTTTCAGGGCTCAGTTGGCTGCGGCGGAGGAGGTTCGTGTCGTGATGGAGGAGGAGACGCTGGAGAGTTCTCCGGAGAGGGAGCCTGAGCAGGTGGTGGTATCTGCGTTGGCGGCGACTCCTAGTGAGAGCAGGACTGGTCCGACGGGAGATGTTGAGCAGTTATTGTAGTTTGTCCGTGTCTTGGACCCTTGTCTGTACATTTTTACATTTTGTGTGAGGCGGTTTGTATATATGTGTTTTTGGATTGTGGTTTTTTTTGTGATTTTTGGTTTTTTTTTTGTGTTGTGTTTCAGAGGAGCGTTGTCGGCTGCTGATTCTCCTTTTCTTTTGCACCAGTTCCTACATCGTTAGTGTAGAAAACAGTCAACAGATAGCATATATGCGAAAATGCAAACACGTAGAAGCATTTGATTGAAAACCAAAATTAACCAAGATGACTTGAAGTTAAGATTGAAATTTTGAAATGAATTTTGAAAATTCCGTGACGAATCGTCACGTTCGGAATTCAAAAGGAATTGATTTGAAAATTTGAGCAATTAACTCGTGTCATGAATTAAATTGTATCGAAATCATTGAAATTGATTCGAACAAAATCCAAACTCAAACTGTCAGGAAAGAATTTTAGAAAAAGGATTTTTGCGAGTAAATTTGATTTTTGCTTTTTGAGGTCAAGAGTCGAATTTGTAAGTGCTTGAATTTTGATGAAAATTGATGTCGTGTTATCAATTTCCGAATTTGATTTTTGATGGAAAATTGCGAAAAAACGAAAAAAATTCGGAATTTCAACTGACATGGAAATGATCCATCGCGGATCGGGGCGACTAGCCCTTCCCCCCTTAAAAAAAGAAAGAAAAATCCGTATGTTTAAAGCTGCGTCATGGAAACCGTGTCGGATTTCGTAAAACGCGAAAACAAGGAAATGTGAGTGTGAGGAAACACAAAATATCCTGAACCATCCTGAAGAGGCGCGAGCTTCCTGGCGGGAGGTTTGAGGTGTCAGGAGAAAACACATGTTGAAAGGGACAAGTCAACAGCGGGAATCCTGGAGAAGCCTCAAAGAGGCGCGAGCAGCCTGGCGATGGAAGCCGGCTCTCCCCTTTTTCTGAAAAGTGTGCTGATCATTTTGTATAAATAGGGACGTTTCGCTTCATTGTTTCATCATCCGAAACACAAAATCATCTCCACAAAACCTCTTCTTCTTCCACAAAAATATTTCATGGATGCTTTTGAGAACGCATTGCGACAATGGTGCCGGGATTTGTCGCCTCCCGAAAAGTATCAACTCGTTTGCATGGGAGTTGGTCAATTGTTGGTGCTTCGTCAAGTCAAGGTGCAACCTTCATTTCTTGAAGCATGTTCTCGGTTTTGGGATTCGAAACATCATGTTTTCGTTTTCCCGAAAGCTGAGCTTTGTCCTCTTGCCGAAGAAGTTGAAGCCATTGGTGGGTGGCCAGGTTGTGTTCCGGTGCTTCCTCCGACTCGGTTGTGCTACAAGGAGAAATTTCGTTCCATGTTGGGCTTGTCAACAAGCCAAATCAACTTTCTTCTTGCTCCACATGGTGTGGACATGTTGGCTCTTATCAACATCTTTTAAAACCGATTAGATGCTAATGTCTCGGAGGTGGCTAGGAGAAGGGTTCTTGCATTTTGCCTCGTCCATGTGTACCTCTTTGTTGATGTCTTGCAGAAGGAGGGGCCAAGATGCCATGGTAGCATGACCCTTATCCATGTGATTGAGCAAATGGAGCATGGTAGAGATCCATCATGGTTGGTGCTTGGAGAGATCATCCAAGCTTTGGACAAGGAAGGCTCTTGTGGAGAAGTTCCCTCATTCGGATCCCCGAGGATCCTTCAAGTGTGGCTCTTGGAGAGGCTAAGGTATGTAGAGCCTCCGGTTGATTCTTCTTCTTATTCCTTCCGTCATCTTACCATAAGGAAGAAGTTGTACCCGGATAGTTTTGCTTCCACCGAGGCCTATTGGGCCGCGAGATTGGCGGAGGAGGGTGGTCCTCATATCCGTTGGGTGGTGCCGTGGTGGCACTTGAGGTCCTTCACGGGGTTGCCCACTTCGGGTGCTAGTCCTCGTTCTTTGATGGTGGTGGGTTTGAAGGTTGTTTCCTTCATTTATCCCGAAAGGCTCATGAGGCAAATGGGGCGTCAACAAAAGGTGCCTGCTCAAGATACTCTTGTCCAAGAGAATGTTTTCCGGAACTCCGAGCTTGTAGAGGTCTTCGAAAGATGGTGGGCCACTCGGCCAACTTGGGAGGTGCCAAACCCCGTTGCCACGACATGGGTGACCCCCGCTTATGTCAAGTGGTCACGAGCTCCGTCCTTGGAAGAGAGATCCAAATTTCGTAAGGACGAGGTTGTCGATTTGAAGTACAGAGAGGTTGGCAAGGCCAACCGTGCCTTCTTTGAGGAGTACGTCGATGGAGCTACTCCCGATGTGATGAGACCACCGAAGAGGAGGAGTTACGGTCCCAAGAATATGGTGGGCCGTGCACTGGCTCGTCTTTGGTCGAATATGGGGTCTTGTGCTAGACCGGAGGCCGTCGCCGTCTTAGATCCGTTGAGGATCCGTTCCGAGGAGGAAGTCCATGCTAGGCGGGCCAACAAGAAGAACAAGGGGAAGATGTACCCCGAGGGAAAAGGCAAGGGTAGAATGGAAGAGTGAAGACCTCCATTACCCACTTTATTATTATGTTGTATTATTGTCGTGAGTTTTTATTATGTTGTACTAGCTTGTTGTTGTGTGTTTTGTGCTAGTTTTATTATGTGAGGTGTTGTAGTTGACACCTTAGCTTTGACAAGTTGTAGACTCGTCGAGCTTTATTTGTTGTTGAAATTGTAATCCCTCCCATTATTAATTAAATAAGAGGATTGCCCGTGTCGAAAATTGTGAACGCTTGTTTCATCCAACCATTTTGTAAAGGCAATTCGATTTGAATCATCCTAAACATTTGCTCATTTTGTATTTTGTGGGAAAGGGAATGGTTTTCCCTTTCTCTTTTTTTTTGAGATGTTTTTGTACGTGGGATTTTTGTATAAGGATGGTTGTTTTTGATTGTGGGAATGGTTGTATCCTTCTTGTGTAAGAAAGGATTGCCTACGTATTCACCTGAATAGGTGAAATCAAACCATGATCGTAGTTCAAAATGTTTTGTAAATTTGATTTGGGTTTTGTGGTTGTATCCCTCAGGCATAAGATGGACTGCCTAAGTATTCACCTGAAGAGGTAAAATCAAACCATGCTCGTAGTTCAGGGGGTTTGTTTTAGTGCAAATGGATGTTGCCTTTGACAGATCAAAGGACATTCAAAATGGCCAAGGTGCCGTAGCTTAGACTCGATAAAACATGCAGTTTCAAATCAGAACACGTTGAGGAACTTGACTTGAAAAGGGTTGAGGTCGTTGCTAGTTGTAAAACTAGGCTAGGTCGTTGGTTGTTATGGTTCAAGGGTAGTATCTCTTGAGTTGGTCTAGTTTGGTCGGGTTTGTAAAGTCCTCCCCATCTAGGTCACTCAGTCTCACTGCGCCCCCCGAAAGTATTTTCTTGACCAGGTATGGCCCGGCCCAGTTGGGTTTGAATTTTCCCCTCAGATCGACAGGTAATGGTGCTCGAACTGACTTGAGGACCAAGTCGCCCTCCTGGATGTTCCTGGGTTTAACCTTCTTGTTGAATGCCCGTTGTATACGTCGTTGGTATAGCTGGACATTGTGCAAGGCGTTGAGTCGCCGTTCGTCTAGAAGAGTGAGTTGCTCGTACCTTTAGCGGGTCCATTCCACCCCAGGGACTTGACTCTCCAGTAGGATGCGTAGAGAAGGGACCACTAACTCTACCGGTTGAACCGCCTCCATACCGTATGCTAGGTAGAAGGGTGTGGCGCCTGTCGGTGTTCGAATGGAGGTTTGGTATCCCCAGAGTGCGAATGGGAGTTTGCTCGGCCAATCGCGGTAGTTGTCTTGCATTTTCTTGATAATGGTGACAAGAGTTTTGTTCGCTGCCTCCACCGCTCCGTTAGTTTGGGGACGGTAGGGGGATGATCGATGTCGTTTGATCTTGTATTTGTCCAGCAAGGCCTGAGTTTCCGCCCGGAAGTGAGAGCCTTGATCGCTGATAATTTCATGGGGTACACCATATCAGCAGATGATGTTGTTTTGAATGAACTTGGCCACTTGTTTGGCGGTCAAGACTGCATAGGACTGTGCTTCTACCCATTTGATGAAGTAGTCGATGGTGACGAGGACGAAGCAATGCCCCTTTGTGCCTACCGGGTTGACTTTCCCGATGATGTCGATGCCCCAGGTTGAGAAAGGCCAGGGTGACGTCATGGTGTATAAGAGGGATGGTGGTATGTGTTGTATGTTGGCGAAGATTTGGCAATTGTGGCAATGTTTGACGTAGTTATGGCAATCGGCTTTCATGGTGGTCCAGTAGTAACCTAGCCGCATGATTTTCCGTGTAAGCATCATTGCACTCATGTGAGGGCCACATTCTCCGTCGTGAACCTCTCCCATGACTTTCTTGGCTTTGTGATGGTCAATGCAAAGGAGGAGAATTCCTTGGGGTGTTCTTTTGTAGAGTTGATTTTGGTTTATCACGAATTGTGATGCAAGTAAATGGATGGCTCTTTGTCCTCTTTGATCAGAGTTGGGAGGGAATTCGTTTTTGGTTTTGTAATTGAGGATGGCTTGGTAGCAAAGTTCATCATGTCTTTCCTCGTCGTTGATAATGGCACAAATGTGAGCTGGCTCGCTCCTTCTCTCGACACATAAGGGCATTGTTGTCATGTCGTCAGGTATGTTGACGAGCGCGACAAGTTTTGCCAGGGCATCAGCAAATTGATTTTCCTCTCGCGGCAAGTGGAAGTAGTTGACTTGGTCGATGAACTCGGCCTCTTGATTGATCTTTGCTCGGTAGGGAGCTAAGTTGTCAGATCGGATTTTCCATGATCCGGACACCTGATTGATGATGAGCGAGGAATCGCCGTGGACCCTCAGTCTCTTGATGCCAAGTGTGATGGCTGCTTGTAGGCCGATGAGGCATGCTTCATATTCAGCGGCATTGTTGGTGACGGCGAAGTCTAGCTTGACCGAGATCGGAACATGTTCTCCCTCTGGTGATATTAGAAGGATTCCTACCCCGAAGCCTCTCAGATTAGATGCACCATCAAAGTATAGGTCCCATGCGTCGGAATTAGCGCAAAGGATGTCTTCGTCAGGAAGTGACCATGTGTCGGTCGTTGGGTCTTCGTTGACGGGATTCTCTGCCAGGAAATCGGCAACTGCTCTTCCCTTGATAACCTTGAGGGGTACGAACTTGAGATCAAACTCGGACAGCATGAGTGTCCACCTAGACAGCCTTCCGTTTAGTGCGGGTTTTTCGAAGATGTATTTAACCGGGTCAATCTTGGAGTAGATGTGGACCGTGTAGCTGAGCATGTAATGTCACAGCTTCTTTGTTGACCATACTAGGGCAAGGCATGTCTTTTCCAATTGGGTATACCTCGTCTCGTACTCAATGAACTTTTTGCTGATGTAGTAGATGGCTCGTTCTTCATTGCGAACTGTTTGTGCTAACATTGCTCCCATGGCTGTGTTGGTAACAGTCGGGTATAGGGATAGAGGAATCCCCGGTTGAGGTGGCATAAGGACATGAGGTTTGGATAAGATCTCCTTTATCCTGTCGAAGGCTTTCAGACAGTCGTCGTCCCAATCGGTGTGATCGGAGGCGCGAAGCTTCTTGAATATCGGTTCACAAATCATAGTGAGCTTGGCAATGAACCGGCTGATGTATTGGACCTGACCGAGAAATCCCCGGATCTCCTTCTCGTTCCTAGGCCGAGGCATTTGTTGAAGGGCTTTGATTTTGGTTGGATCAATCTCAATGCCTCTTTTGCTGACGACATGTCCCAAGAGTTTTCCGGAGGTGACCCCGAATGCACACTTTTGAGGATTTAGTCTCATGTTATATATCCACAGACGAGCGAAGAATTTCCGGAGGGCACTGATGTGGTCGTTCTGTTCTTTTGATTTGACAATCATGTCATCGACATATACCTCTACCTCCTTGTGCATCATATCATGTAGGAGAGTGGTAGCGGTTCTTTGATAGGTTACTCCGGCGTTGATGAGGCCGAAAGGCATGACCGTGTAGCAGTATGTCCCCCACTGCATAGTGAACGCAGTTTTGTGCATGTCTTCCTCAGCCATCTTAATCTGGTTGTACCCAGCATACCCGTCTGTTTGTGTGGATTTTGCGCAAGGCGAAATCAGGTCAGGGTGATATCTTGCAGGGTTAACTAGCTCTAATTAGATTTCTGGTCAGGTTGACAGGGTACGATATTAAGATGTAAATAAGATAATGAAAATAACAAGACAAACAATTTTGTACGTGGAAAACCCTTGAATGGGAAAAAACCACAGGCACCAAGCCAGGAGAGGATTTCACTATATGATTTGAGAGAGTATTCTTATGATAACAACAATGGTTGCATTTTTATGTAATATGTGTAAATCTTCTTGCGTATGAATGATGTCTCTCTTCAGATCCCTCAAGTGTTCTTTATATAGCTTCCTATCTTGAACGGCTGCATGATCAAGCATTGAAGGCTGAATATTCTCCATAATTGCTGGTAATAATTGCTGAATATTTCCCTCTTAATTACCGTATTTACTGCACAATCTTCATACTTAATGCTGCGTATTTATTTCCATTAATATACGCGGATATGGTCAAATATTGTCCTGATATTTGGACCGTTATTCTCTCCATGGCCTGGCGCCTAACTTCATGTGCCCTGAGAGCCTGGCAGTCAGGTTTAGATGAGATGCGATCAGGGTGGTCTGCGGATTTCCAGGCCTAACAATTGCCCCTTATCTCCTCATTGGTAGTGCCAGGACGAAAAAATGAGGAGATAACTTTAATTTTGATAAGATCACCCAACGGTTAATTTTCCCTGATCAGTTTTCTGTAACGGCTCTTTTTTTATCATGGCTAAATCGCCGACGCGTGGTCTATTTTTACCGCAACTTCCTTAATTATTTTTGGTGAAACCCTAATCTTTTTTGCTATAAATACTTGGGTGCTTCATTGATTTGAACTCATCAACATAATTTCTTCGTCTTCTTTCTCTTAACTTCCTTTCTCTTCAGTTTTCTTAATTCTCAACTTCCCAAATCTCTTAATCAATCTTTTATAATTCTTCAATCAATGGCTGCAAAGAAAACATCTACCAGGGCAGCGGTTCCTGCTACTCCTCCTCCTCAGAATCCTGAGGAAGTTTCTTCTGAAACTCTACCTGCTTCTTCCGCTTCTCCATCTCCCGTAGTAGATAAATCAAGTGATCCTCCATTGGAGATGATTTCAATATCTCATGGCTCTTTTCAATTCAAGCCTACCAAGGCTTTAAATGAGGATCAGTCTCCTGCAAACCGTTTGAAGCCTGAGTTCGAGAATATTTTGAAGGATAAGGGGATTATCCCTGCTGATGCTGAAGTCTGGATCCCTGAGAATTCTCCTATCAGGGCCGACAGGGCTTGTCCTGGTTGGTTTTGCATCCACGATTGGGCCTTCAGGGCAGGTTGTGAGCTTCCTTTTTCTTCTCTTATGGTTGAGGTTATTAAGGAGATTGGTGTTCCCTCTTATCAATTAATGCCGATGGTGTGGAAAGTTGTATGTTCTATTGAGTACCTCTGTAAAAAACACAATGTCTCTTTTTCTCTTGATGATTTGAAGACCTGTTATGCTATTAAAACAAACAGTCCTGGCCGTATAAGTTTTAAGGTCAGGCCGTCAACTACTCCCCTTCGAGCAATTTAGACGGTGGCCATGATAAGGGTCGGGTCTGTTGGCTATATGTTTGTCGGACCAGTCGTGGGTCCGACCTGGCGTATTTAAATCATGAGGCCTGTGTGGCTGGTGAGTCTTTTGATTTCTTTCTTTGACCTGCATGTTTTTCTTGTTAGTGAGAAAATGAAGTGAAAATAATAAATCATACCTCTTATGTGTGCGATTGATGATCGGGTTTCAAACCGAGTACCCTACTCCCAATGTCTCTGCTTTCCTTGTTATTCCTC
Organism: Silene latifolia; assembly: GCF_048544455.1. Taxonomy (NCBI): domain Eukaryota; kingdom Viridiplantae; phylum Streptophyta; class Magnoliopsida; order Caryophyllales; family Caryophyllaceae; genus Silene; species Silene latifolia. The sequence continues at coordinate 29,200,198 of NC_133528.1, forward strand.
CTTTGGAGAGGTCCTGGCCTCTTTGTTGTGGGGTTGGTCACCTTCCTCGCTGTTTGAAGGCTGACGGGGCTCCCAGGGTGGCTAAAGTGTCAGGGGTTGCTGGTGCCAGTACCTCAGGCTGTAAGTCTATTTTAATTCTTCCTTTCTTATTTACCTGGGCTTCCTGATAGTATTTTGTTTGTATTGCTGATATAGTATTTCGTGTTGCAGCTACCAGGTCGTCTGTTCGCCTTGCCAGGTTTGGCATGGCTGACCTTTCAGCCAGGCTGGCGAAAATCAAGGAGGAAGATCCCCAGGGGAGTGGGGATACCGAGCCTGTTATAGACTTGACCGAGAAGTCCGATTCGCAAGGTCGATCTGCGCTGCGCCCCTGCTGAAACAAGTTCAGCAGCCTAGAAAAGGAGGATTGAGGATGTTGACGTTTCTGTCTCGGTCAGGGAGGTGAGAGCCAGGTTGGATAATATGGCGGCTGCTAGGGTGATAATTAGGGACTATGCAGCTTCTAAATCAGATGTCATGCTCACCCTTGACCCTGTTGAGACTGCTACTCGGCGGTTGCTTGGTGGATCATTGATCAGCCCTCTTGGTCGGTGCCCGGTCTGCTTGTGAGGGAGGTATGTTGGAATCATTTCCATGTGTTTTGTTTTTGGTAGTCTTCTATTGTTGGTACAAGTTACTCATACTTTTCTTGTCTTTGGTCAGGGTGCCGCGACCTGTCTCCATAATGCCTATCAGGCTACTTCTTTGGTAGCCAGGATCGATCTGTTGAGATCAAATTATGATAGGTTGAAGTCTGAGCTGGAATTTGCAAGGGCTGACTTTGCTGCCAAGACTGCTGATTTGACAAGAGTGCAGGCTGAGAGGGATGCTGCTAAGACTGAGGCAGCTTCAAGCACGCGACTGTTGCAGGAGGCCCTGGATAGGAATGAAGAGCTTACCCAGGAGAGGGATGACTTGGAGTTCAAGTTAGATGATGCCTCCCTCTATTTCTACATCAAGGGTAGGGCGGCTGCCATGTCGGAGCCTGTCGAGGCCAGGGCAAAATGGGACCCTGCAGCTGAGATGGCCTTTGCTGCTTCGAAGTATCCTGACCTGCATAATTTGGAGAATGAACAGGAGGTCGACTCTCCACGGGAGCAGGACGTTGAGGCTGAGCCGGCTAAGAGTGGGGAGCAAGTTGTTGGTGCTGCTGCTTCTGAGGAGAAGCAGTAATATTTTTTAATTCTCTGTTGGTATTTAGGCCCATCCAGGGAGGATGTCCCTGGACAAACATTATTTTTGTTTTCCTGTTTTGGGTCAGGGGGGCTCTCCTTGGCCTTTATGAATATTTTGGCACCTTTGCCCCAGGGGGTAAGGGTTTATTAACATAGACATGATGGCCTTCTTTTAGCTGATATCACTTTTGTCTTTGCTTGATTTGCGAGTTTCATCCTGTTGGACCTGTCAAATATTTTGTTTGCATGATTTGCACATTATTCTGGTTAAATAACCTGCACATTTTTGTTTCAATTTTTGTCATAAGTATTTCAACCAAGTATAGTTTTTTGCTATAATGGTTGAAAGGGTGGGAAATCCGGCCTGTCAGGAGGGCTTATGTCCCCTACCTGGCTGGAGGGCTTGGTATTCGGCCTATCGAGAGGCCATTTTAGACTGATGGTCGGGATAAAACACCCTTGCACCGTCTTGCTGCGTCCAGCCGGTTGTTATCCGTGGTAGTAAACCTAGTCAGGTCAGGCAATTATTTCATGCCTGATTGGTCCTGACTTTTTACTGTATCCGGTGATGGTTACCATCTCGTTAGGCACAGTTAAGTGCAAAATTTTTGTTTCAGGAATATATAGTAGAGTAGCCCTTAATCCTGAATATTTATGCGTATAATCTTTTATTATGTATAATTGTTCAGAATTCAAAAAGTAAATAGATGGGTTAGTTGAGCAGGTATAAAATACAGACAAGTCATATAAAGCATGTAGTTCATCACATAGCACATCAGGTTGAGTAGTGATTGAATTTGTACCTGACTGTAGCCTGATCTGATCTTTACATATGGAATAGTTTTAAATGAGTTACATTCCAGGATCTTGGGATCATTTCCCCTTCTAGTGTTTGGAGCCTATATGCTCCTTGTCCAACAATTGAATCAATTAAGTAAGGGCCTTCTTATGTGGGAGCTAGCTTGCCCGCTGATTTTTCCTTTTTATTTGGAAATACTTTGCGTAGGACAAGGTCTCCTTCTTTGAAGACCCTGACCCTGACGTTTTTATTGTAAGTCCGGCAATCGCTTGTTGATATGATGCCATCCCCGATTTTGGCAGCGTCTCTTAGTTCTTCTATCGGACTAAGTTATCTTGCATCAGTCTTTGTTTGTTTCAACGTTGTTCGGGACCTGGATCCGGATGTTGGTACTCGTGATTTCGCAGGATGACGGCGCAGCCCATACACCAGGGAGTAAGGTGTTTGGCCTGTCGCGGTTTTTAGAGTATTCCTGTCTGCCCATAGTACTAATGGAAGTTCTTCAGCCCATCTGCCTCGTCTTCTTTTCAGCTTCTTTTTTAGGCCGCTTATAACTACCTTGTTGCTTGACTCTGCCTGGCCATTAGCTTTTGGGTATCCAGGGGTTGATGTTACCAGGTTGATATTCCATTCTTGGCAGAATGCTTGGGTCCTCTTCCCCACGAACTGAGTTCCGTTGTCACATACTATTTCTGATGGGACTCCATATCTTTAAATAATGTTTGTCCTGATGAAGGATATTACTTCTTTTTCGGTTACTTGCCTGTAAGAGTCAGCCTCGATCCACATAGAGAAGTAATCAGTCTTGGCTAACATGAAGACTTTTTGTTCTGGAGCTACAGGCAGTTTTCCCACAATGTCCATGCCCCACTTTATTAATGGCTAGGGCGCGGAAATTGAATGAAGGAGTTCAGATGGCTGATGTATGATTGTTGCATGGATTTGGCAAGCTTCGCATTTCGAAGAGTATTCCAGTCGACCCTCAGCGTAGGCCGAGTAGCCCTTTGTCCGAGAACTTTGCTTGCCAGGCTCTTTCCTTCTTTATGATTGCCATAGTGTCCATCATGTATTTCTTGAAGTACTAGCTTCGCTTCGTCAGGCTCCAAGCATCTCAGGTAGGGTCCAGCCTGCGATCTCTTGAACAAGGTGTTATTGATGATAGCATAAGATGAAGCTCTAATTCTAAAGGCCCTTGCCTCATGTCTTCCCTGAGGTAGTATTCCTCGGAGAAACCAATCATAATAAGGTTTAGTCCAAGAGTTACTGTCCTGATTGACAGGGTTGACCTGTTCAGGTTTGTTGATGATCGGCTCTAATAAGTGCACAATTGGTATTTTATCAAAAACAGCGGGGGTAAAGTTTGAACCTAGGTGGCAGAGCATCACGGGTATTCGTGTCTCTAGGTATTTGATCGATATCAAATGAAGGAAATTTAGCGGTAAGGTTTTTTGCATATTCTAAATACGAAATCATTTTTGCATCCTTAGCCGTATAAATTCCCTTTATTTGATTGGCAATTAAGAGTGAATCAGTTTTTACCTTTAGGTTTTGAACACCGAGGTCTAGACATACCTTTAAGCCTACTATCAGGGCTTCATATTCTGCTTCGTTGTTGGTAGCTTTGAACTCATAGCTTACAGCCTGAGCTATTACATCTCCCTGAGGTGATTTAAGTACTAATCCTAACCTTGTCCCCCTGGCATTGGATGCCCCATCTATGACCAAGGTCCATTCTTGGTCTAGGGTTTTATTTTCTAGTTGGTTGACCTTTTTTATTAGGTCTGGTTCCAAGTTAGGGTCAAGTCACCACGAAAGTCGCTAGGGCCTGCGATTTGATCGCGCCCGGGTTCAAAGGAGATGTCATATGTGCTAATCTCAGACCGACCATTTGGCCATCCCGCCGAAAGTTCGGGTTTACGCAGATGATGATTTTATTGGTAAATTGGTCCCGACTATAATTGGGTGACTTTCAAAATAAGGTCTCACTTGGTACATGACATTATCAATGCTAAAACATATTTTTCAAGTAGTCCATACCTCAACTCAAAGATCTAGCAGGCTTTTACTTACATAGTAGATGGATGTTCTTTCGCCGTCTGTTCTTTCACCAGGATCGCACTGATTCTTTGTGTCGGTGTGATGATAGGTATATCGACAAAGGTTCTCCTTTTCGGTTTAGCCGTGAAGGGTGGAGATGATAAATAGGATTTTAGATCCTGGAAAGTTGCCTCATGCTCGTCCGTCCACTGGAATTGTTTATTTTTCCTGAGTAAGTTATAGAATGTTTTGCATCTTTCAGAAGATCTTGATATAAAGCGGTTCAGAGCAGCTACCCGGCCTGTCAATTTTTGGATATCCTTGATAGACTTGGGTGACTGTAGTTCCAGGATGGCCTTTATCTGTTCAGGGCTTGCTTCTATGCCTCTCTTTGTGACCATAATCCAAGAAATTTGCCTGTAGAGACCCCAAAGTGGCACTTTTGTGGTTCACTTCATGTTATATTTTTCTAATATCTCAAATGCTATTTCTAGGTGCTTCACATGATCTTCTGCATTCTTGGATTTCACCACCATGTCATCTATGTATACTTCCATGATGTCACCTATCTGGTCTTTAAACATCATGTTGACCAGGCGCTGGTACGTTGCCCTTGCATTCTTCAGGCCGAAAGGCATGGCAGTGTAACAAAGATATGCCTCGATCTCGTAATGAATGCGATACTCTCCTGGTCGGGGGGTGCATCTTTATTTGATTGAATCCACTGGAAGCATCCATGAATGTCAACATTTCGTGACTGCTTGTTGCGTCTACCATGGCATCAATATGAGGCGGGGGAATGGAACTTTAGGGCAAGCTTTGTTCAGGTCAGTGTAATCTACACAGACTCTCCACTTTCCATTCTTTTTCTGTACAACAACTACGTTAGCCAGCCACTCAGGGTACATTACTTGCCTGATCATCCCCAAATCCAAGAGTTTTTCTACTTCTTCATTTATTATGGTGTTTCTTTCAGCTGCAAATTTGCGCCTTTTCTGATGCACAGGCTTAAAACATGGGTCAACATTGAGCTTATGAGTAATAATATCAGCACTAATTCCAGTCATATCAAAATGTGACCAAGCAAACCAAGATGATTTATTTTTAAGGAATTTTACCGATTCGGCCCGACATTATCCGCGCGTCGATCCTATTAAAACATACCTATCAGGGTACTCGGGGTCTAGAGTTACCCGATCTGTTTCCATTCGGGAGGTGCTACATACGTGCTCTGACAGGTCATCGTAATTGCTATGCCAGGGACTTACCTGCCTTAGAAGGCTTCAAGGCTGCTGTGTAGCACTCCTGGGCTGTCTTGTGATCCCCTTTGATTGTGGCTATGCCCCAGTCTGTTGGTATCTTGATAAACTGGTGATAGGTTGATGGTACGGCCTTGACATTGTGAATCCAGGGTCTGCCCAGGATGACGTTGTAGGATGACAAGCAGTTAAGGACCCCAAACTTTTCATAGGATGAAACTCCCTCCACATAGGTTGGGAGGTGGATCTCTCCTAGAGTGCTCCTGGTTTCACCACTGAACTCTACTAGGACGCTGGATTTTTTGGTGATTTGATCCTCGTTTATCTTCATGGCTTTCAGTACGTCAAGCATGATCGGGTTTATCGAGCGCCTCCATCTACCAGGATCCTTCTTACGTGGGTCGTTCCAATCTGCATAGAAATGACCAGGCCATCGTGATGAACATCAGGGATGCCCACCAGGTCGCAATCATTGAAAGTGATTGTTGGAACTGGATCCAGCTTGCAGGGTGACACGGTCCTCGGTGTCCTGGCTATCTTTTTTGCCGCTGAGCTTGTCAGGCCACAACTCTCTGAGCCGCCTGATATGAATTTTACTTCATAGAGTGGTGGTGGTGGAGGGAGGCTGCGATCCTGCTTGTGCTCCTGATTTTCTTTATCCTGGTTTGCATTCCTGCCTTTTGACTTGATCAGGTCTTTTAAGTATCCTGATTTCAGCAGGTAGGCCACTTCCTTCCTCAGAGTGAAACAATCATCCGTGGTGTGTCCAATATCCATGTGGAATTCGCACCATTTTGAGTTGTCTCTTCTGGGATTTGGATTATCTACCTTCATGGGCCATCTAACAGTTGTTCCCATGTTGTCAAGCCTCTGGATCAATCCTGCAGTATCAACACAAAAGTTATGTTCGGAGATAGGTGGATAAACCTTAGCCTTACCTTGATACTCATGAGTCAGGTTGACTTCTGACTGATCTGGCCTGGAATATGGAGTAGGTCTGTAATTGTTTCCTCTGTTGCTTTTCCTATTGCTTTTTTCATGATCCCTTGGTCCACTGGGTGATCCAAGCTTGTAACTTTTATCTTCTGCCAGCCTGATGAAGGCAAGGGTCTTGGCCTGAACATCTTCGAAGGTGTGGCAGGGATACTTAGTGAGTTCACTGTATAAGTCACTATGTGGTAGTAACCCCTGTCTAAATGCCTCCACTGCTGTTCCAACGTCACATCTGGGTATAGATACTTTTTCTTTGTTGAACCTTGCAAGGAATGTCCTGAGAGTTTCATCAGGCTTCTGTGTAACTCGGTAAAGGTCACTGGATCGTTTCTCCAACTCCCTGCTACTTGCGAACTGCTGGTTGAAACTGTTAATCAGGTTGGCAAAGGAGTGGATACTGCCAGTGGGCAGGTTGATGTACCATTGCAGGGCAGGGCCAGTCAGGGTCGTTCCAAACCCCTTGCACATGCAAACTTGTCTGAACTCGCTAGGAATGGATGCAGCCAACATCTTCTGCTTGTAAAGAGCCACGTGATTTTGTGGATCCGTGGTTCCATCATAGACCCTCATGGATGGAATTGTGAACTTCTTTGGTTGATCTACTTTGGCTATTTCGTCTATGAAGGGTGAATCAGTATAGCTGTCAGGGGCAGCTTCTTCCATACTGGCAGGTACTCCTGGTATCTTGTCAAATTTTTCATTGAGTTTCTTGATCTCCTGAACTACTGCCATCATGATAGCCGCTGCAGATTCATCAGGTTTATCATCATTTTTTGGCTCTTCATCACCATCTACGTTAGTGATTTTAGGAGTATTTGGGCTCCCAAAACTGAAAAAGTCAATGTTTTTGATGATTGATGAAAATGGGGTTCCTGGTTGGAATCTAGAGCATGCCCCTTGGGTTTTTTCCAATCTTTGCTTCAGGGCTGACTCAGATTCTTTCAGTTGCAGGATTTCTGCTTCAGTTTGGGCCACTTTTTCTTTCAGGCTTTCCAACTCAGCGATTTTTTGGAGAGCTGCATTCAATTGATCTTCAACGGTGGGTTGGGCCATTTTTGTATGTTTTTAAGTTTTTGTAAGATAAGAAAAAAGGATCAAAGAGCTAGATGCCCCACGGTGGGCGCCAATTGTTTTGTGTGGATTTTGCGCAAGGCGAAATCAGGTCAGGGTGATATCTTGCAGGGTTAACTAGCTCTAATTAGATTTCTGGTCAGGTTGACAGGGTACGATATTAAGCTGTAAATAAGATAATGAAAATAACAAGACAAACAATTTTGTACGTGGAAAACCCTTGAATGGGAAAAAACCACGGGCACCAAGCCAGGAGAGGATTTCACTATATGATTTGAGAGAGTATTCTTATGATAACAACAATGCTTGAATTTCTATGTAATATGTGTAAATCTTCTTGCGTATGAATGATGTCTCTCTTCATATCCCTCAAGTGTTCTTTATATAGCTTCCTATCTTGAACGGCTGCATGATCAAGCATTGAAGGCTGAATATTCTCCATAATTGTTGGTAATAATTGCTGAATATTTCCCTCTTAATTACCGTATTTACTGCACAATCTTCATACTTAATGCTGCGTATTTATTTCCATTAATATACGCGGATATGGTCAAATATTGTCCTGATATTTGGACCGTTGTCCTCTCCATGGCCTGGCGCCTAACTTCATGTGCCCTGAAAGCCTGGCACCCTGAGAGCCTGGCAGTCAGGTTTAGATGAGATGCCGATCAGGGTGGTCTGTGGATTTCCAGGCCTAACACCGTCCATGAATGATAGGAGAGCATGCTCGGCAGTGTTGTCCACCAGAATGTCAACATGTGGCAAAGGGAAGTCGTCCTTTGGACTTGCCTTGTTCAGATCCCTGAAGTCGACGCAAACCCGAATTCTTCCGTATTTCTTTGGTACTGGCACAATGTTGGCCACCCAATCCGAGTATTCAGACACCTTGATAAAACCAGCCTTGAACTGTTTATCCACTTCTTCCTTGATTTTTAGGGCCCACTCCGGGCGCATCCGGCGTAGCTTCAGCTTCACAGGTTTAACCCTGGGTTTAATGGGTATCCGGGGCTCTGCAATTTCTTTGTCAATCCCGGGCATGTCTCTGTAAGACCAGGCGAATATGTCCTTGTATTCGTGGAGGAGGTCAATGAACTGTTGTCTTTCCGAGGGGTGCAGGGTTGTCCCTATCCTAAGTTCTTGAGGTGTATTGTCGGTTCCTACGTTAATAGGTTCGGTCTCCTCAATGATGGGGGTCCTGGTTTCCCTTTTGTCGAGTTCTTTGGCTAGGTGAGGTGGGTAGTCACTCAAGTCAAATTCCTCATAGTCATTCAGAATTGCATTGCAGTTAAATTGAGACGAGTCATAAGCAAACTTAGCGTTCATTAAGTTAACACGAGCGAAAAGCTCGGAAAGGACAGACATCTCGTGGTCGGTCAGAGGCGACACAATAGAGGAAGTGGCCCCTGGAACAGGCTCCAAGTTGTCACCTTTCATGGGAGTGGGGGTGACGCTAGTAGACTCAGCCTCTGAATCAGCCACGACTTTGTGATAAAATAGTGGGAAGGAGACCTTGACTAGGACATCAGGAGTGTTAGGAGCTATGACAGACTCTGACTCTGACTCAGACTCAGACTCAGCTCCTTCTTCACTTCCCTCCTTGAACATAGGGCCTTCTCCAGTTGTTATCTTGAGAATGCGGCCTTGGCGATCGGTCCATTTGATGGTCTTACTCCAGTCCTGGGTGGCTTTCTCCGGGTCAGTATCGGAGATCAAGGCGGTTGGATCAAATTGATTGTCTTTCAGGGCGATGTTGATGATGTCCTCATAGTCGAGGTGTTTGACGTTATCTTCACCAAAGAGGATTGTGACAGCTTGTCCGTCAAGGCATGGTGACGGCTTGGACTCAGTTGATGTAGTTTCGATGTTGTCAGGGATAAAGTAGCAGTCCTGGAATACTTCCACTCCCGGGTACCTAGTCTTCACCACAGAGTCATAGATTGGCTCCGGAAAGCCATGGTAGAGCTCGGACTCTCCCTCGGGGACAAAGTATCCGTTGAGAGTCAGATGGTAGGGACGGAGGATAACCCCGTGCTTCTTGCGTTTTCGGACTAGGAGGTTCATCTCCTGGATATCTTCGTCGGTAGGTTCATATCCCAGCCCAAAGGGAATGTTGGGGACTTTAGCCTGTTTCAAGGGAGGCAATGGGTCCTTCAGTGGATTGAGCGGCAAACCCGGGAAATAACCCTGACGCATCATAATACGGTTGATCGTGAGGTTGGTGAACGGGTCACAATCAGAGGGCGTCGATTCATTAGTTATGGCGTTCACGGCTTGGAAACCCCACATTTCGTTATCATCCTCCTCAATGCCTTGGGAGGCTGTCCCCTTTCTCATGACAGCTTTGATCGGGGAAGCAGGAATTGTGATCGTTCTCCCATTGAAAGGGACCCTGATCTTCTGGTGGAGAGTTGAGGTGACCGCCTTGACGGCGTGAATCCAGGGACGTCCCAGGAGCATGTTGAAGGACGCGTCGATGTCGACCACTTGAAAACTGGTTTGTCTTTCTAGTGGTCCGGTTGCGACGGTCAAAGTGACTAGCCCAACGACCTTGCGATGAGTGCCGTCGTAGGCGCGTACTCCTTGATTCGTTGGGACCAAATCAGATTCCTTGATACCCAGCCTGTGGGCAGTTTTGAGAGGAATGACATTCACCGCGGAACCGTCATCCACGAGGACCATGGGTATATTTTTCTGGAGGCATTGTACGGTGATATACAGGGCCAGGTTATGATTGGCTCCGAACGGAGGGATATCCTCATCGGAGAAGACGACTGGATTGTTCAGATCAGGGGCGTCCCTCGTCATGTGCGCCACTATTTCTTCTGGGGAAGAGGTGGAGGGCTAGGTTAATTTTCCCAAGGCCCGCCGATGCTCAAAAGACGTTGCGATCAGTTGCCAGATCGAGATCTCGGCTTTTGCTTTCTGAAGTTATTTCAGGATTGAGTTCTCAGAGGCCTTTGGTTGAGGGTCTACCTCAGGAACGACTTGGTCATTCGTTGTTGGAGCGGCCGTTGGATTGTTCGGATTCTGATAGGGACGTCCGGACCGGGTGAGATGCCCGATTTCTTTCGCCCGCTTCTCCTTCCCTGGGATGATATAGACGTCCTCAACATCATCTCTCTATATGTCGTTAATTTCAGAGTCTCGAGGATACCTTGGAGGGGTATTCCTCGGTGGTTAGTTCTTGTGAGGAATACTTTTGTGAGGGCGATTTTTATAGGGGTAGTTATTTTGAGGGTAGTTATTTTGAAGGTGATTATTTTGAGGGTAGTTATTTTGAGGGTGATTTTCGTGAGGTCTGTGCCAGAATGGTCGCGGGAGCAATCCATCCTGGGGTGGGTAGTTTTGAATGCTTGGGGAACTCTCCCTCGGACGCAGTGCTGGGGGATTGAAGATGAGTCGACGGTAGGCGTCGTCAAGTCGGGTGATTCTCTCAGAGAGGCTGGCTATGGCCTCCTCAACTTGCTGAAACATAGTGAGCATAGTGGCAGCACTAAACACAAACACTCCCTCTGAAGGGTCTTTTTCCAAAGCATTCACCTCGTCATCAACTGGCAGGATGAGGTGAGAGCAGTCTAGGGTCGGCCCATCGTCAGAGATGGCGTGGATTCCTAGGGGATTCGTTTTGTTGTTCGGTTTAGTTGGTGGGGGTAAAGACAGATCTCCTTTCTCAATCATATCTTGAATGAGGTGCTTGAGTTTGAAGCAAGTTTCGGTATCATGCCCTTTCCCTCGATGATACTGACAGTAAGCATTGGGTTTCCAGAACCGGGACTTCTTGGCATCGGTCGGATCCGGAGTGGGTCCGATCGGTTGTAACTTCCCCTGGTCCATGAGTCTTTTCAGGGCGCTTGCATAAGTCGACCCTATGTTGGTAAACACTCTCTGGGGGCGCTCAGTTTTCTTAGTCGATGGTTCAACGAGGTTAACCTCATCAACCTTGTTTGTCTGGCCATAAGGGCGAGATCCGGTTGAGGTGGATCCCTGATAACCTCTGCCAGTGGTCTTTGCTAAGACACCCTTTCGGAGGTCGTCCTCAATGCGCGTCCCAAGAATCTGCAGATCTTGGAAGGTCTTGATATTCTGATACCTCAGTAGGTTGGCATAAACTGGGCGGAGATTGTTGACAAACGTTTCCACCAGAGTTGATTCACTCGGCTTACTGACCAATTGAGTACTCACCCTCCTCCAACGGGTTAGGAACTCAGTGAACCCTTCCTTGTCGTTCTTGGTTAGCACTTCGAGAGTACGGGTATTGGCCTGGATATCGACGTTGTCGACATACTGTTTGGTAAACTCAACTGCGATCTCATCCCAAGTAGTTAGGTTTTTCGGATCAAGGGAGTAGTACCATTGGCGAGGAATCGGCTCCAAAGAGGATGGGAAGATCCGGGTAAAAAGTTCATGTTTGACCCCTTTAATGGCCATGTAGTCCTTGAAAGCACGGATATGGTTGAGTGGGTCCTCCACTCCTTTGAACTTAGGCACATCGATCGGGGTGAAGTTGTCGTAATCGGTCCCCAACAGTTCGAACCTTCGATTGTTCTCAAGATGGATATTGTTACCCCGGGCTAGAAGTCGCTCTTCCAAGAGCTTGACCTCTTCTCGATTTTTCAGTCAGAGGTGGGGTATTATGTTCCCCAGTTTCCTTGTTCTCTAGGGTGTCGATACGGGTCTCAACGCGATCCAAGGTGACCTTAAGAGCGGTAAGCAGGCTGGCTAGCTGATCAGTTGTGACATCTCTGTTGTTGTCATTGTTGTTGGACGAAGCTGAAGACGGGGCCATGGCTCTGAGGCAGAAAAACGGCTCACATTACGACTCAATCCGACACGGTTCCAAGACTGAACGCAGACAACACAAAGGACGGGACAAAGATCAGACTCAACAAGACGAGGCGACCGTGTGTGATCCCTCGTTGTTGACTCGATTTATGACGTGACGGTGTTTGACCGAACCATTGACATGAGTCCAAGATGACGGCGTGACGCCATTGGACGGGTCTCGTGGTGAGACGACTCATAAGTAAAGACCCATAAGTACGTTTTCTTTGACTCGATAGACACGAGGCGGAATTGGAATGGTGGACTGAAGTTTTCGAAAATAGAAATTTTCAAAAAGATTCACTAGTCGCTTTAAAGGACGGTTTCCGAAGATAGAAATCTCCGCAAGTCGATCAGTTGAAAGGGGTCGTCTTAAGTTTATCTGCAAAAGACGGTTTGAGTTTGAGTCGGCTCGGAAAATAGTGCATTGTTTCCCAAGACGGTTTTGAAATTCAAAATTGTATGTTTTGAAAATCGAGTTTGAAATGTTTGAAGAGGTCTCGGGGACGGTGCATGGTCCTGGATCCCGAAAGTGTCTCGAGAGAAGGGTGTGTGCTTTTCTCGGGTTTTGAAAGAGCCATTGTCGGCGCGAAACGGGTTAAAATCCGTGTCTAGACGCGGCGATTATAACGGCGTAAAAAGGTGATTTGAAATGGTTATACAAAACCGGGTTCAAAAATCGTCATTACGACGACCTAGAAAGGCGTGTTGAAATGGTTATACGAAACTGGGTTAAAAAATCGTCATTACGACGGCCTAGAAAGGCGTGTTGAAATGGTTATAGAAAACCGGGTTTGAAAATCGTCATTACGACGGCCTAGAAAGGCGTGTTGAAATGGTTATACAAAACCGTGTCTGAAAATCGTCATTACGACGGCCTAGAAAGGCGCGCAACGGTCGGTGAAAGACCGAGGTTTGAAATGGCCATTATAACAGCGCAAAAAGGTTTTTTTGAAAGTTTGAAAATGACACGGAAGGACTTATGATGAAGTAGCACATAAGCACTCGCAGTTCATTATATTATGCATTATGCTGACACGGGTTTTGGCTTAAAAGGGTGGGTTACACACCAAGGAATCAAACCCCGATTTGCGAGAGGGTTACCAATCCAAACAAAATGTGTAAGGAGGGTGCCCTAGCCTCGTGCTCGAAAGTGATGAAAGCTTTTTGACGAAACAGAAATGTGTAACGTCAATGGTATGCTTGACTCAATCGGGATTCGAAATGCGGGGATAAGAAAACTCACGCCGACGAGATGAGCCAATTGGTCGAAAAGGGTTAGGTTGTGGGCCCGGACAAGGAACCCGACCGTGACCGTAATATCAATTAATGCATTCCAACCAAGACCTCATTCGAGTCTCACCATCTAGGGATCACAAAGACGTAAGTGTCCTAGTTTTCCCCAGTGGAGTCGCCAATCTGTGGACATGGGCCACGTCTCGGTCTGTGGATTTGGGCCATCTACCGGTCCGCGGTCACGGGCCACCTGTGAGCCCACTTCGATCTGTGGACATGCAGCGGTCTTTTGAAAGCCACGCTCGGCGGCGTATAAATGCTTTCGACCGGATCGTTTTAGATCGGTCGGTTTCGTCTCTGTTAGGGTCTCGAAACGATTAGAGATGTTCGGAGTCGCCACCAAGCATTTGTGGGATGCCTAGAACCCGTTCGAATTCCACTTTATACCTCGGTCAAATCGAAGCACAAAGCAGCGTTTGACATAGGTACTAAAGATAAGGAAATCGTCCCTCTTTAGCATCCTATCTCTAGAATGACACTCGTACGCCCTGGATAAGATCGTCCACTATCCAAAGTTTATGAGTAAGAGGTGAAGGTATGTATTGGGAAGCCCTTTAATCAGACAACCAATCCCGCCCGTGTTAGTGGCCTCTACTGATCGATCTTGGTTGGTTGAATGCAAAAGTTGATAAAACGGTTTAAATGCATGAATGCGCATCCAATAATTTAAACCTAATATGTGAGAGCTTTCTAAGTCGGTTGATTTAATCCAAGTATCAAGTATAAGATGTCGAGTTGGATTAATGATTGATTTTCATGCAAGACGGAAATTAAACATCCATTTACCGTATTGGGTTTAGGGTGCATAACATGATCCATTTGTCTTAATAAGGCATTTTGCAAATATGATTTTGAATAGTCATCTGATCCGTCCTATATCCGGGCTAACCGGAGTTAGGATCGTCCTAGACTAATGCTGGAAGGGAACAGGCCCTGTACCAGACGGCTATATGAGGCGCGAGCCAGCCGGCGATACAAGGGGCCTCTCCCTGGTTTTGAAAATGAGAAATGGGGAGCCTGTTTAGGCGCGGGTTAGCCCACGGTTTATGTGCCATGTTCTGACCTTTTAGAAAACGTTATAAAACGTGTTGAAAATGGGTATTTGAACCCGGTTTGATTTAAAGGGGTCGTTTAGACCGCATTTGTTGATTTGAGGAACTAGACTCGAAAAATCATCATTATTTGGATAATATTCGGTGTCGGGTTCGATTTGACAAACTTGACATGAATAGTTTTGAAAATAATTATGGACTAATCGTTTTAAGTCCATTTGAATATTATTAGTCGATACTCATCATCGTACCCGGATTAAAATCCGGTATGGTATGTAGAAGCAAGGATGACTTTGTGTTGGTGACTAATATACTTGTTTGAAAATGTAAAGAAATGAAGTAAAAGGTTTTAAAATACCTTTTAAATGTCATTAACCAAATATTATCACCGAAACACGGATTTAACCGCCATGGTATGAGGAACCAAGGGTGAAAAATGCCTTATGGTTAAAACATGTGAAATAAAATAGAAATGGTTCGAAAATACTTGAAATGGTGAAAACCGATTACAAATATGAAAAATGGATTAAGGGAAATGACAAGAACAAACACGGTTGATCTCTGGTCTGAACACCCCATTTAGGCGCGGGCTAGTTGGCGACCTAAGGGGCTTCTGTCTCAGACCAAAAATCAGTTTTGGCTCGTTTATTCCATGTTTTGATTCATGTTACGCATGTTTTAGCATGTTATAGTCATGAAACAAATTAAAACATAATAAAAGAGGATTTTTACAACCTCATACTTACATGTTTGGTTAAGGCGAGTGATCGACGTAAGTGTAATAACTCGTTTGATCGGAAAAAAACTCGGTTTAAAACCGTTTTGGTAAGTAAAAAGAGTGTTTTAAGTTTAGTGATGGTGTAGTGGTCGAAGTGGTCGGTCAAGTGATTTAATGCACGATGATGGTACCAAACAATGTGTAAGGCTTGTATTTACGATCGGTAGCTCGTAAATACGCGTCGGGTTGTGACTTAAGAAGTCGAGTCGAGAATTTTAAGGGAGAAAAGAGGGGGCGGACACTCGCGTAAGTCTCAAATGGGTGGCATTTGAGGGATATTTATAGGAGAATGAGTGGTTGTGTGAGTTTTGAGCGACATGGCCACTTGGGCTGCTCAAAGAGGCGCGAGCCACGTCGCGGTTCCTCGAGGTGAGTTGTCGCTTTCAAACAAACGCACTCATGATTTGTTCTATCCTAGGTTTTGTAGTCACATGTTTGGTACTTGACCAACATGAATCCGGGAAAACTTAAGGTAGAAGGTTTGAAATGTTTTGTTTTTGGTGGTTGACTCGGTTTGACTCGTTGTTGGAGACGGGATTTGAATTTTTGAGTCGGTTTTTGGTGCGGTGTCGGTTTTGACTCTAGTTAGTGTCATTGCGACCCCGGCGTCGTGCATTAAACACTCCAGGTATTTTTGAAATTTTTTATTTTCGAAATCATTTTAAGTTTTCCTTCGTAAAGTTGTACACAAACTGTCGATCAAACGCCACGATTCCAAAACATGTTGTAGTTCGATAATCATCGGGTGTTTATTGGAGTCTCAGCAGATACTGGGTATCTACAGTATCAGAGCGACGATCTTGAAACCTGTAACCAATGAACCTAATGAATCTAGAGAGTCAAAATAAAATGAACCCGGGTAAGAGTTGTTAGGAGCTAATGCAAAGACTTGGGAGACGTCCTAAAGTGGCGGACTCGCCCTACAACTTTAAACCGGTCACTATGGGGTGTCATGGGACTGCTATATATTTGCTAATGTTCTATTGCGTATGTTGAATGACGTGTTGTATAGAAATGTTGCAAAATGATTATGGTAGAATGAGGAATGTGTTAAATGATAAAGTGTTGTGAATAGGCATGTTGCAGGATAGTTAGTTTACAATGTTGTTTAGAATTGCTGGAAAAGTATATGAGAATGATGAATAATGATGTTGCAGGATAAATGATTTATACTGTGTCTATAATAGTAACATTTGATTAGGGGATGTGATATGATTTTACATAATTTTGTTTGTGTAAACTTAAATAATAAGTTCATATACTTGTCTAATGTTGTGTCATATGCGCTTGTTAGATGAAGAATGTGGTTGAAATGAGAAGAATTGATTGGAAAAGATGGAGTGTCAATTGCATGAGAATATGAATTTTGTGATTATGATATGTTTAGGTGATGAAGTGCATTTGTAATATTGTTGCATTAGTAACATGGATATAGGATTTGTAATGTCTGAGTATGTTTTGTGTTACGAAAAGTTACAAAATTAAAGCATGCGGGTAGCACATGATTAATTAGTTGAATGTTATATGAGCATGATAGATGTTATTGTTTAGTTTTGGTAGGTAGTAACATGTGATTAGGGATGGTGGTTTTACATGTATCGAGCCGCTTTTGTTCACCTTGTTGATGTTTAAGTTGTTTGAAAGAGAAAATCAAATAGTTATGTTGTTTGTTTATAGAGAGGTTGTCTTTAAACTATTATAACTTGAGATTAGTAAGGGGGTGTTTGGTTGGGTATATTGGAATGGAATGGAATGGATTAGATCCATTCCATTGTTTGGTTGGGGTGATTTGGAATGGAGTTAGATACCTAATGGATTCTAACTCCACCCCAACCCCTTGGAATCCCATACCCACCCTCCCCCCTTGGATTCAAACTCCATTCCTCCTCTTTATAATTTGTGGTGAACCAAACAACATTAGACAAGTATGAATTTAGAACCCCATACCACCCTACTATCTAACTCCATTCCATTCCATTCCGACTTGTTGAACCAAACGACCCTAAATGGTTTTAATGTTATTCCAATTGGAGATGATAGCTTGTTCTTTTACGATTCAAACGATAGGTCATACGCCCAAAACGACCAAGAAACGAGTGAGTTATGACCGTTTTACGAAAATTGGACAGTGCTGAGAAATGCGTAGGGTACTCGATCGAGTGGCCCTCATTCGATCGAGTGCACCTCTTGTTACTCGATTGAGTAACCCTTACTCGATCGAGTAGTCCTGGTAATTTGTTTTACGTGCCTCTTACCTTCACCTACTCGATCGAGTAAGTCACTCAATCGATCGAGTGACCTGTACTCAATCTAGTGACTCCTGTTTTGGGTCATATGTTTATCTTTTGACTTCGTTGCCTATTATTTTTAATTCAAAAGTGTTCTTTTGCTTCTTTATGCATTTACGTATGTGTTGGTCCTGATGCGTAAGTTACCTAATCTTATGATTTAAGGAGTGGCGCCTGTGGTGAGTATGAGTTTAGTGGGGAGGACATGAGTTATATGTGGTTGTGATAGATAGTGGAAAAAGAAAAGGAAGATTGCTAAGGCTTATTGAGGCATGTAGCATGTTTTGTGAGAGATGAGATGAGTGATATGTGTAAAGGTTTATGAGCAAGGAGTGATGTAAGTGTAAGGAACGTGAGAATGAAAAGGTTGAAAGGAAGGATGTAGATAGTAGCAACTTGAGATGTGCAAGGAATTATGGAGGGAGATGATGAGATTGTTTTGGTTAAGAATATATGTAATGAAAGGTCGTTGTAGAGGGACGTAGAATAGTGGTATATAGTGAACTTAGATGGAGACATGTCGCGATGTGGATTTGTAGATAGTGAGTGAGTTTGGTAGATTTGGTTTATTAAAAGGTAAAACTAGTGTGTGCTTTTCTGGGGCAATTAACGGCATGAAACGAGTTTTGGTTTGTGAGTGATAGCATCAAGAGAGAAGATCCATGGTAAGAAATTTTGAGATGGTACTAATATGAAATAATGGAATTTGAGTTTTGGAGCAACGAAAGGGTAACCGGATTACTAGAGAGTTAGGTACAACGTGTATGGAGATGAACTATTAATTGATATTGTTGAGTGTAAAGAGAAAAGAAGGATAAAAATAAGCTGAGAAAAATATTGACCGGAGTTATGTGATATAGAAGTAAGGAATCATCGAGATGTGTGATACTATCATGAGGATTTGAGTTAACGGTTATGTAGGGGTTCCAGGATGACATGTTAATCATGAGTTTCGAGGAATTAAGGAAAGTAAAAAGCTTGGTGAAGAATTTGCACGATAGGAGATCTTGGTGGTGAGTTGAGTGACGATACAATTAAGGATAGTATTGGGAAGAAGGTTGAAGTAAATTTTGTTGGTGGATTTGATGTCGTGATTTGGGATGTTTACCAAAGATTGGAAAGAAACCGTGATGTTTAGGGATGAGTGTAAGAGGTTTGATATACGAGCAATGGTGGTATTGTGGCGTTGTCACTAGTGGTTAAGGGTGATGATAGATAAGAAATACGACAATTCTAAAGAGGTTGATTTGTAGAGGCCTAATTAATATGTACGTTTGTGAGGAAGTATAAGATGTGGTCTTAGGAGGCGGTTGCTAGTAGTTAAGTATTATTTGTATGGTTCTATTTGGCAGGGGCTGATGGTTATGCGATTGGGAAAATATGTTATGAGGGGCATACGAGTAAAGCTCGGGCGAGAGGTAACCTTTACCAGCTGGTAACTTATGTGATCGGGATTGACTAGTTGGATGTGATTGCGGGTCTATGATGTGTATAAATGTTTGTGTGAGGTTCTGACCTCACAAGAAGTGGTATGGTGTGATAGTTATAAAGTTGTTATTTGAATGTTCTGTAGTGCATATTGGATACGGTAATCTAATGAAATGATGTTCAAAAGTGATAGTTTGGGTGATCTGGCATGGCTAGTTACACTGGTATGTGGATTTATGATATATGTTTATTCGGTGAAGAGGTATGGATGATATTCATGAGATTCTTGTCTGTTTATTTCGTATAATATGTTGTGTTGTGATCTAGTAAAGCAGTTTTGAGTAAGTTTTCTTGTCCGGAAAGGTATACTGAGTCAGTGCTTATGGGAATTGTATGTGGTTGTGATGTCTATCGATGTGGTTGTTGTGCCTCGAGTGGTGATCCGGGCACGGTATTTCGTGTTGTGATGCGGGTATTTTTGCGCTGTGCTGCGGCTGGTGGTGGCGGTGTTGTGATGCCGACACTGGTTGACCAGTTATGCAAAGATTGTTGTTTTGGTTGTTTTTGTTTCCTGTGAGTTTCAGTTTAGACAGATAGACGGTTGTTTTATTTATTGATGTTTCTTACCAGTTTCAGCTAGGGAGTGAGGGTAGAGTATGATATGGAAGAGAGTTGTGTATGTTTTAGTTGTTGTCATGGTATAGTGATATTCTGCTGATGCGACACAGTTGTGAGAGGTTGTTACAGTAGGTTAACCTTGTTTTAGATGAGGCTTTGATTGACATGGTAATGGCAAGTGAATTGTGGAACATGTGTTGTTCTGATCTGGAAGCTGCAGGTAGTTCATAAGCTTTCATTGAGACTGTGAGTATAGGGTGTTGGTAATAAGTTTCATGTTAAGTTATGGATGAGTTTTGCGGTAATGAAAGAAAAGAACTTGAGGATCTAGTGTGAGTGTGTGTAATAATTGTGGATTTTGAGTTATGAGTATGGAGATAGGTGCATGTATAGAGGACTATGTCATTTTGGCGGTAATAGGGAACAGTTGAAGTTTTGGTTAAGCTAAATATTTTGTGGTATAGGTTAGGTGGTGTGCCGACTGAATTGAGGTATGAGAACTATTTATGTAAGAGAGCCTTGGATATAGGAATGGTGAGTGTTTAGATTATAGGCGGTTATCTTTGACATGTGCTGGTGATGAGGATAATGAGAATATATAGCTAAGGATTTAGTATTAGTAAGTTACGAGGACGTAACATTTGTCTTAAGAGGAGTGGGATGCGATAAAAGAGAGTTTCATGGTTGTGCATGTTATAGTATAATTGGAAGTAGAGTGTTGGTGTAGCATAAAGGATGGATCTTTGTTGTGGTTGATATTGTTAAAAGGTCATGGTCGTGCTTGTAGTAGTTTGATGTTTAGGAATGGGAGAATATTTCGATAGTGTTGACGGTTGGATGATGATGTTTATGAGTTCGATAGAGTTGACAGTTGGATGGTGATGTTATGAGCGTGAGTAAACTTCGAGGACGAAGTTCCTTTTAAGGGTGGTAGAATGTAACATTCCGTTTGATGTTATAAGTGTCTTGATATCGCATTTTCTAGTGGATAATATGTTACAAAGCTACCAGCGTTTGTGGATAGTAGTTGGTAGTGTTTGGAGTTGGTGTCGAGAGAGACTGTGACGTAGTTGATACGGTATCGTGAGCCGTGTTGTGGAGGTAGGCATAGTTGGTGGAGTTGGTGTTAAGAGTTCATGTTTGATAGGTTGGGATTTTGTTTTGAGACTTTAGTTGCGTTGTTGTGTCTTAATCGAGTTAGTATGATTGTTTTGGGTATGGGTTGAACTTCGGGGACGAAGTTCATTTTAAGGAGGGAAGACTGTAATACTACGGTTTTATGTTTCTCAGGGTACTCTATCGACTGGGGCTTACTCTGTTGAGTAAGTAGTTTTTGACGCAAAACAGTAGTCTGCCTGTAGGGTACTCGATCGAGTAAGTTGGGTACTCGATCAAGTAAGGGGCACTCGAACGAGTAAGTGCCTTACTCGATCGAGTAAGTGCCTTACTCGATCGAGTAAGTGCGTTTATGGGCTGAGTTTTGATGGGTTTTGTTAATGATGCGATATTGGTATATAAAGACGTCTGTCGCTTTTCTTAAATCTTTTTATTATTCTAAAAACCTTAATTGAGAGAAGGAAGTTACGTAAGTTGATTCATCTCATCATTAGCAAATTCCCAAGGCTAGGAGAGTCGGATCATCGTGTTCTTTACGCCGTTGTGATCCTTGTGTCGAGGGTAAGTTCCTTATACCTTTTATGTTGGGAATCATTGGGTTCCTTTAAAACCCTAATTGGGTAATTTGGGGGTTTTGGTGGTATATGTGATTATGGTAGTAATTGTATGCATGAATGTTATAGGAGGAGGTTTCGTTGAGGAAAGATTCTGATTAGCTGCTAAGATCGTCTATGGTGTTTGCTTTCCAGGTAGGGTTTTCCCTACTTAGTATTAATTACATAAGTGTGGTTGGTGATTACTATTGTTGTGGTATATCATATTGGCATTGGATTCTGATTTGGTTGTTGATAGTGTAGTATAATTGTTGTTGTATAACTGTCTGTGATCTTCTGGGCGCGTCCCTGACTGAGTGGAGTCACTTGCGGGAGTGGCTTCATGCCCTTGGTTCGCCCTCTGTTGAAACCGCTACAGGAGGGGATGTGCACATTAAGAAAACTTGGGTTTCTCGCTCACTGGTGATGAGCGGGGATTTGGTGGGTACGGCCGCGGTCCCCAACTGGCGGTGTGGAGTACTTGTTGCGATGGGTAATCTGGCAGGACTACACACTAAAGTGTGTAGTTAGTTGTGTGGAGATTGGTTATGGAGACTGGAGAATTGTTGTGTTGTTGAGCTGTTTTGGCATTTGTTTCGTTGTGGCTTTGTTTTATGTAACTAGTACTGACCCGGTTAATTGTTTTAAAAACTGTGGTGATCCATTCGGGGATGGTGAGCAGTTATTGAGCAGGTATGATATGATGCGTATGGAATAGCTGGGATGAGTCATCACGTGGCAGTTAGAAGTCATCCGCTGTGTCAGACGATGTTTTGTATTTTTGATAGTTTTATCAGTAGACCGTTTTGAGAACCTTGTGTTTCAGTTTAACAGTTTTGGAGTTGACATGTAATCACTTTAAACCTTATTTACTTTTAAGTATGTTTCGTTATTTTCTTATGATTATCATTATCTCGGGTAACCGAGATGGTGACGTTTCCATACCTTAAGTGGTTGTAGAAAACCGGGTTTGAAAATCGTCATTACGACGGCCTAGAAAGGCGTGTTGTTCGAAATGCAACGGTCGGAGAAAGACCAAGGTTTGAAATGGCCATTATAACGGCACAAGAAGGGTGTTTTTGAAATGACACAAAAGGACTTATGATCACATAACACATAAGCACTCGCAGTTTCATTATATTATGCATAATGCTGACACGGGTTTTGGCTTAAAGGGTTGGTTACACACCAAGCAATCAAACCCCGATTTGCGAGAGGGATACCTAGCCTCGTGCTCGAAGGTGATGAAAGCTCTTCGACAAAACAGAAATATGTAACGTCAATGGCATACTTGACTCAATCGGGATTCAAAACGCGGGGATGAGAAAACTCACGCCAACGAGACGAGTCAATTGGTCGAAAAGGGTTAGGCTGTGGGACCGGTCAAGAACCTGACTATGACCGTAATATTAATTAATGCATTTCAACCAAGACCTCGTTCGAGTCTCACCATCTAGGGATCACAAAGACACAAGTGTCCTAGTTATCCGCAGCGGAGTCGCCAATCTGTGGACATAGCCACCTGCGACGCCCAGCCGATCTGTGGGCATGGCATTGGTCTTTTGAAAGCCATGCTCGGCGGCGTAAAGATGCTTTCGACCTGATCGTTTTAGATCGGTCGGTTTCGTCTCGGCAAGGGTCTCGAAACGATGCAAGAGATGTTCGGAGTCGCCACCAAGCATTTGTGGGATGCTTGGAACCCGTTCGAATACACTTTATACCTAGGTCAATCAAGGCAAAAAGCGGTGTTTGACATAGGTACTAAAGATAAGGAATCATCCCACTTTAGCATTCTATCTCTAGAATGACTCTCGTACGCCCTGGATAAGGTCGTCCACTATCTAAAGTTTTTGAGTAAGAGGTGAAGGTACGTATTGGGAAGCCCTTTAATCGGACACCCAATCCCGCCCGCGGTAGCGACCTCTACTGATCGATCTTGGTTGGTTAAATGCAAAAGTTGATAAAACGGGTAAATGGATGAATGCGCATCCACGAGTTTGAACCTAACATGTGAGCTTTCTATGTTTGTTGTTTAATCTAAGTATCAAGTATTTGATGTCGAGTTTGATTTAATGTTGATTCGAATGCAAGACGGAAATTAAACATCCATTTACCGAGTTAGGTTTATGGTGCATAATGTGATCTGATTGTCTTAATAAGGCGTTTTGCAAATATGATGTAAAATGGACAGATTTGTCATATGATCCGTCCTGTATTCGGGTTAACCGAAGTCGGGATCGTCCTAGACAAGTGCTGGAAGGAAATAGGCCCTGCATCAGGCAGCCAGTATAGGCACGAGCCAATAGGCGATGCAAGTGGGTCTGCCCTGGTTTGAAAAATGGAAAAATGAGTGGCCTGTTTAGGCGCGGGTCAACAGAGGATGGAAGACCATCTTCTGGCCATTGAAAAAGTTTGTAAAATATATTGAAAAGAGGGTGTTGAAACCCGTCTTGATTTGAAAAGACCGTTTAGGCCGCTTTTGTGTTGATGTGAAGAACGAGACTTGAATAATCGTCATTGTTTTGACAATATTCGATGTCGGGTTCGGTTTTACAAGCTTGACATAAATAGTTTTGAAAATAATTATGAACTAATTGTTTTAAGTTCATTTTTTTGTAAGTAGTCAACGTTTTATCATCGTACTTGGGTTAAAATCAGACATGGTATGTAGAACCAAGGATGATTTTGTGTTGGTGACTAATACATTTGTCTTGAAAACGTAAAGAAATGAGAAAGGTTTTAAAATTGCTTTCAAAATGTAATGAAATGAAATAAAAGGTTTTAAAATACCTTTTATAATGTAATTAATCAAATATTATCAAAGAAACACGGATTAAACCGTCATGGTATTAGGATCCGAGGGTGAAAAATGTTTCATGGTTAAAAGTTTGTCATTAAAAAAGACGATTTGAAATTGTAAAAACCGATTACAAATATTAAATGAAAACAAATGGGGAAGAAGAGACCAAACACGGTTGGATTTAGGCGGAGAGGGGCTTTAGATGCGAGCCTGGTTGCTATACAAGCCGCCCGTGCCGCAACAACCAAAAATCCGGTTTTGGCTCATTTATCCCATATTTGGACTATGGTATGCATGTTTTAGCATGTTATAGTCATTAAACAAATGAAAAAAAATGATAGAAGAAGATTTTTACACCATCATACTTACATGCTAGGCTTGAGACGAGAAATCGACGAAAGTGTATCAACTTGTTTGGTCGGAAAACTCGGTTTGAAAATCGTTTTAGCAATGTGAAAGAGTGTTTTAAGTTTAATGATTGTGTAGTGGTCGAGATGGTCGGTCAATTGGTTTAATGCACGATGACGGTACCAAACAATGCGTAAGGCTTGTGTTTTCGATCGGTAGGTCAGAAACACGTGTCGGTTTTGTGACTTGAGAAGTCGAGTCTAGAATTTTAAGGGATAGATGAAGGAGTGGACACTCGCGTAACTCTCAAATTGTGGCATTTGAGGGGTATTTATAGGGAAATGCGTGGTTGTGTGCATTTTGAGGGGCGTGGCCACATGGGCTGCTCAAAGTGGCGCGAGCCATTTTGCGGGTCTTCAAGGTGTCTTGTCACTAACACGCACGTGTAATCATGATTTGTTCTATCCTAGGTTTTGGATGAACTTGATTTGTACTTGACCACTAAGGATTCCGGGAAACCTTAACATGAATGAATTTGAAAAGTTTGTTTTTTTGTGTTTGACTCGATTTGACTCGTTGTTGGAGTCGGGATTTGAATTTTCGAGTCGGTTTTTGGTTCGGTGTCGGTTTTGGCTCTAATTAGTGTCATTGCGACCTCGTCGCCCTACATTAAATACTTCAGATACTTTTGAAATGTTTTATTTTCGAAATCTTTTTATGTTTTCCGACGTATAGTTGTACAAAACTGTCGATCAAACGCTGCGATCCTAAGTACGTTGTAGTCCGAAAATCATCGGGTGTTTGTTGGAGACTCAACAGATACTGGGTATCTACAGTGATTAGTATGTGTGATTCAAGCTTCCTTGTTCCATCAAAAGTTAAGAGCAAAACAATTCAATGCCCTTAGTAACCTATCAAACATGTTAGCCCACAAACAAGAGAAGTGACAATAGTAGAAAGTCAAGGCATACCAAGCATTCACGATGAGAACATATGCATATGACAAGTGATTCATTGAAGCATATTCTAAAAACAATTCAATGTCACGATAAGACTCCTTGAAATAAAGGTTTGACTTGGTAAAAACCAAGTAGGAGTGAAGGAACACACAAGGTTCTTTAGGAACTAGTATGGGTGGTTTTTCTTTGTGAGGCCAAACTTCAACAAGCATCTTGATCTCTACCCTCTCAACATTCTCCTCAAAGTTCATACTTACTAACTTCTTACTCAAAGAAGGGTCATAACCAACATCTTTAAGAATCACAACTTTCTCGTTTTCTTCCAACTCCTCCATGGGTGATTTGCATCCAAATCTTGTAAGGTTCTCTCTAAATCACAAGACAAAACATACCCTAGGTCTTCTCCAACCATCCCATTAATCATAGCAATATTCAAAGTGTCACCTACATACAATTCATAGAGAGCAATAAAACTAGATAAATTAATCCTAATATTTACAAAAACTAGCTACACTATAAAGCACACAAAAACACACAACTACTCTAAAAACACAATTAAAAACACTAAAAAAACCGTTACCTTCCCCGACAACGGCGCCAAAATTTGACACGCCTAAAACGTCGCTATTTAAGACGGCCAAATTAACAATTTATATACCACAATACGTACTAATCAAGACTAATTATAAGCCGAGTAAGTAGCAAGTAATGGGATCGAACCCAAGAGGGGGGGTTGCAATGGTGAAATCAAGAAGAGCGATTAGAACAATTGTGACAAATTAACAACAAGTATGTAAAAAGGGGGGTTTGTTTTGATTGGTTTTCAAAGACAAAATAAAATTCAAATAAGAGTGAACAACAAGTAATCAAGCAATCAAGTTTTAAGATGGAAATTAATCAAGTTTAAGAGAGACTTAATCCAACTTAATAAAGTGAGGCACTTTAGTTGATAAAACCACTCAATCAATCCTTCTAATTAATATTATTGCCCTATTAGTGAGATTAAATCTCCAAATTCCCTTAATTAGAAGTCAATCACAAGAAAATCACACTTAATAATTGTCCCAACTTATTAATTCCTCTAGTGGAAATCACACACATAGATTAATTAACAAGAAGAAGCAATAGGAATCTAATAGATGCAATTACTCATAATGAAATCACAATTAATGAGCAATCACAACTTAATCACTCAAATATTAATTAAACCAAGAATAAATCACATTCATTAGTCTAATAACAAGTTGTTGCAATATGGGATTACAAGGAAATCACACTTAATAAACCCAACAACATGTAAATGAAGGAACTTGGCAAGATTAAGTAACAAGGAAATCACACTTAATTACCAAAATCAAACAAGGATTCCAAAATTAAGCAATTAAACACAACAGATTAAGAACAATAATGATAATTAAGGAAAGATTAAGGAGTCTTACAATCAAAGATTACACCTTTAAGTCGGATTAAGAAGAGGAGATTAGTTCCCCGTGCTAGATCTAAACCCAATTAAAAGATGATTAATTCTCCAAATTACAACTTTGATTTTTCAATAATGCAAAAGATATCTAAAACGTAATGGTGTTCAACTATTTATAGTCCTAATATGTGGGATATTAATGGGCTTTAAGCTGGGAGCAAGTCCGTAACAAAATTCGCCTAAACCAAGAAAATTTGCACAGTGCGAATTTCTAGGCAGAAATTTCGCACGGTGCGAGTTTCCTGCTTGACAACATTTTTTTCCGAAAGTCATATATCTCTCGTTACTTGACTAAATGAGGCGTGTGACCTACCATTAGGAAGCTAAGAACATAAGCTTTCACCTCCACTTGGCCTTGCATCGATACGAGGTTTATAACTCAAGATATACCCATTTGAAGTCGATCTTTATGCAAACAACACTTCAAATCTTCAATTCCTCCATCCTTTCACTTCTTCATGTCTTAGCTAGTCATCCTTCTTGCTTGTAGATGTTTTGTACCATGGTAGACTTCAAGACATGCCTTTGATTCCGATCATTGATCAAAACTTCATTACTAACCCGGCATTAAGAATATGATAAATGTGACGTAAATCATGTGAAACCACATCCCAATGCCGCTTGTTTATGCATAAAATAAGCTAAATAGATAGTAGAAATATGAGCCTATCAGAACTCCTCCGCAAAAATTTACTGTGATACTTGATACTGGAAGTTCTAACCTTTGGGTTCCGTCTTCAAAATGCTCGTTCTCTGTAAGTTTTGATGTCTTCTGTGCTTCTGACACATGATTCGATCATATGGCTCATCATTAGCTGTGTGCAGATTCCATGCTATTTCCACTCCAAGTACAAATAAAAAATGTCTGCTTCATACACCATTATTGGTAATGTAAAATGTATAGTAAAAAAAATGTGACATTAGTTACGGGTCTGGATCTATCTCTGGTTTTCTCAGTCAGGATCATGTTCAAGTTGGAGACCTTACAATCAGGGATCAGGTTTGCTAAAGTTGTAAACGTCTTTTATACACGAGTGTCGAGGCACTTCCTCTGTTTCACAATGTTCTTCCCGTTTGCCTTCTTAATATAAAACCTTCGGAATTCTGACAATATAAAGACATTATATGATAGTAGATCATTTGCAGTACTTTTCAAAAAATCTTTCAGAAAGTTATGTTTTCAACAAAAAAGAATACTTTCTAATGTATTAATGCAATATATATGGTCAAGTTTTGGTCTATCTGATCACTGATAGCATAGAGTCAAACGAAAAGAACGTTTTTAAAAGAGGCCTGATCATTTTGTGCGACTGTGACTGGAAGTTCACTTATTATGCCAGGTTTTCATTGAAACAACTCGAGAAGGAAGCCTTGCTTTTCTAATTGGAAAGTTTGATGGTATATTAGGGCTAGGATTTCAAGAGATCTCAGTAAAAAATGTTACTCCTGTATGGTATGCCAAACTTTGAGCCTGAAGCTCCGTATCTTGTTTCATTCGAAAATTTGCTTCCCTTCACAAAATCATTGTGCACTTTGTGCCGCCTCCTGATTATAATATATAGGTATAACATGGTTGAACAAGGACTGGTAAGCGAGGAAGTGATCTCGTTTTGGATAAGTAGAGATCCAAAAGCTGAAATTGGAGGGGAGATAGTGTTTGGAGGGATTGATTCCAAACATTTCAAGGAGAAACATACTTATGTTCCTATAACCACAAAGGGTTATTGGCAGGTTAGTCCGAAAACTGGTAAAAACTAAAAAGATAACTGTAATCTTTCGCAATTCACTTTGTTCAGTACTAGTATTCTTCATTTTCTGTGTGTCCTTTTAAACAGGAAGTTTTCCACTTTGTGTACATTCATCGATTCACTTCATTTTCTCTTTTCAGTTTGAAATGAAATATTTCCTAATTGGCAATAATTCAACAGGTGAAGTTTAGATCAAGCTATTTAAGTTATTGTTATTAGACTGCCTCCTATATCGAAACACTTGTGTCAGAGCTAAGAAAAATATTTGTATTCAAAATCCAGTTCTAAGGGTGCCTAATGTATAGTCTCTTTGGCCTATTTCAGCACGTATTTCTATGCATTTCTCTACTAATTTTATAGTATTTTGCCCCGAATTGGCTACTTTGGTGTATTTTGTCCTTTTTATAGGAATGATCGCGAAAGTGGTGGAACCATGCTCCTTTTCGTCCTTTTTGCATGCATTTAGAGGAGACGGGATTGTCCCAGAGTGAGATGTTGCACTTGGAAGTGTCGTTGCACGCATTACGAGGCGTTTTGGTGAAGACGTGAGCTGAATTGAAGACCCAGGTGGTCTATCGAGCTGTTTGTTGGACGATCGAGTAATCCTTTGGCCCCCAGAGGCTCGATCGAGCTATTCCTTACTCGATCGAGTAAGGTGCGTATGACAAGTCCTCGATCGAGTGCCCTGCTGGTCGATCGAGGGACTCCTGCCGAGATGATGGTCGATCGAGTGGTTTAATCCACTCGATCGAGGGGTTTTTCACGGGCATGGGCCTTGTTTCAGTCCGTGTGTTTAATTTTCGCTAAACATTGTTTGTTTCCTATTTAACCTATGTTTACTAGGTTAATTAGGCATCTCTTTACTTAATTCTTTTTACCCTCTCTTTTACTCTCTAAGTTGACATTAAGAACCTACTGTTACTTCTTACGTTGCTCTTGCTACCGGGATTGCTTCATTGAATTTCGGTTCTTTACGCCGGAATCGCTTAGATTGTAATCTCTTCATTCTCTTTAATAATAATTAACCTTCTTTTGCTTTTAATTCTTGTTTATGTTATCGTTCCTTTTTGCCCTAATTCCTGTTATTGCATTTTATTTCGTTATGTCTTCTGCTGGAATCTTGTCTGCTGTTAGATTAATTACGAATATGAGTAGCTAAACCCCTTCATGTTGGGATTAGGGGATCTGCGGTAGAGAAATGACGACGTAGTGAATGAATTAGACGAATTGACTAAGAGACCCTGTCACTATAGCAATATAACTGTAATTCTCGACCTAGTTGAGTGCACGCTTCTATGTCACCCATTAATCTGGCTACAATTAATCCTGGATCGAAAGATTGGACTAAATAGGCCTGCTATAAACAGTAGACTACCCTAATGAGGACGAAAGTTAAGTTAGTGGTATTTTAGGGTGGGAAGTGGACCGAAAGGACCTTCTAATATCCGTCTCGCATTAGTTCGTCTGAGTCATTTACTGTTAAGTTGTTGAACTACCGTAGTGAACCGAGTTCCCGACATGTCCCTCTCTTATTGATAGTTTTAAATCGTTTTATTGCCTTTACTGCTCTCTGCTTTATTTCTCTTTCCTTTTACTCCGTAGTTTAGAACCAAAAATTTAATCAACACCAATTGTTACCATAGGATTAGAAATAGATAGCTGTAGTTGCATTACCTCCCTGAGGATTCGATACTCGACTGCCTCTACTACATTTTTAGTTGAGACCGTTAGGTTTTATTTTTGACAGGTACGCGACAGACGTGTCAAATTTTGGCGCCGTTGTCGGGGAGGCAATTGTTCAATTTACTAGCTGTTTTATTTTTAATTCTCCTTTTAGTTTAAGGAACATCGTTCCTTAAACTATTCTCATATCTTGTCTTTAGTTTCGTCTTATGCGCAGGTCGCAGGGTGGTCCACTACTACCTTTTGATCCCGAGATTGAGAGATCTCTGCGCGTAAAAAGGAGACTATTTCAAGAGCAACAGGCCGAGGAAGAGCCCAGTTCTCGTGGTAACTTTTACGAGAACGAGCTTTTCGAAGACAATCCACCATCTTCTCCAGTTTCCAATTCATCACTTGAGTCTATCACTTTCCCAGAATTTCCCGAAATGGCTGAGGAAGCAACCATTGCTAGTCACTCCGAGCCCACGGCTGACAATCTCTATAAAGGGTTCGAATTACCAGGAGATGCTAGGAAGTTCGAACCGAAGCCCTCTTACATTAGCATGGTCGAGAAAAATCAGTTCGGAGGAGCTGCGAAGGAAGATGCAGCTCAGCATATGGAGACCTTCATTGATTATCGCTTTGCTCCATACCTCCTCCCTTTGGCGTGACAACCGATCGATCAAAGAAACTATGTTCATCTTCTCACTCCGCGATCGCAAGGGAGTGGTACAGGATTTAGACAAAGCCGCTCACGGCATAACAGATTGGAATTCGCTAGCATTGGCGTTTTATAAGAAGTATTTCTCGCTTTCGAGAACCATCGCCATCGAGCTCGGATAACAAGTTTCAAACAAGGGCCCGACGAGAACTTCCACGAGGCATGGCTTCGTTTTAAGAAACTAGTGCGTACCATACCACACCACGGTTTCGAAAGATGGAGTCTGTGCAACCATTTTTACAATGGTTTATATGATGATCAGAGGGCTATACTAGATGCGGCAGCCAACGGTCGATTTTCTGACAACTTGGGGCCGACGAAAGGATGGAAAATCATAGATGATTTAGCCACTCTGTGGTGAATACGGGAATTCAAGGGGAAACCAAAGGAGAGCCGCTGAATCTTCTTGGTGGCCGCATTAGAAGCCCTTCGCTAGATTCGACAAGTACGAACTAGGGAAGCTCTCAAGCCGGGATGTACCAGGTTAATGCTATGACATGACAGTCCTTTCGTGCATACGAGATGTTGGGTAGATGGACATGTCGCGATTATTGTCCTAGTCCTTATGAGCAATGTCTTTCGCCTTTCAACACTACAGGCAAAACAACACTCATTACGAGCCGAATATCCATCCCAATTTGAGGTGGAGTAACCAGAACAACGTACTCAATCCCACCGCTCCTCCAAATCAGCAGCAGCCCTACATTCCTCCACACCAGAAGCAACAAGGCTATCAGAAGCCTCCGTCTTTCAACCCTCCTAATCAAGGTGCTTCGTCATCTAGTGGGGTGAGTGAAATGGGCGAGTTAAAGTCTATGATGCAAGCCATTACAAAGCAGCTTCATGCGAGTGATCAACAAAGAAGCACAAGTGATCAACAGCGAGACGCGTCCATAAAGGCACTTGAGACTCAAGTTGCCCAACTCGCCGCGAATCAATCCTCGAGGAAGCCGGGTCATTTACCGACTCAAAATGAGAAGAACCCAAACGAGACGGTACATTTGATAGAGTTGAGAAGCGGTCTTTCTTATGAGGGACCAGAAATGAAGAAATCGGACACGGAAATAGTCAGAATCGATGATGAACAGTGTTCGTTAAGAAAAAGGGGCTCACAACGAAGCGATTACTCGATCGATCAAAACCGATGGTCGATCGAGTGGAATTGGTGAGGAAAGCCCTCGATCGAGTAGTCTTTCTGCTCGATCGAGTGAACTGGAAGCTGAAGATGGTCGATCGAGTGGGAATGTTGCTCGATCGACTGAAGTTGCTGAAGAAGGTGTTCGATCGAGTGCTCACAGTTCTCGATCGAGTGATATTGATGACGGGAAGCTTATTCGAGAGCCTGCTAGTGCTCGTTTAAGCGATGAATTACCAGAAAGGCCTCGGTCGAGAGGTAAGAAGCGTCCAAAGGATACCGAACTTGCTCCGGAAGACACTTTGGAGGCAAGAAACAAGGGACTTGAGATTCCAATTACTGTTCCCTTCCCAAGGCGGCTGCAGAATACCAAGATTAATCAACAGTTTAGCAAATTTGTTGAGCTTTTGAAAATTTTGGAAGTTTCCGTGCCGTTCACTGAGTTGCTGACCAAGGTACCCTCTTATTTAAAATTTATGAAAGAGATTTTAGCACGTAAGAGGACCATTAATGATAATGAGACCGTGGCTTTGACTGAGATGGGGTCAGCCCTATCTCAAAATAAGCTACCTCTTAAGCAATCAGACCCGGGTAGTTTTTCGATCCCTTGTCACATAGGAATGCAATTGATTGATAATGCGCTATGCGATTTAGGCGCTAGCGTAAGTGTTTTACCATTGTCTCTAGCTAAGAGACTTGGTGTGACAAAACTGAGTTGCACCAACATGACTGTCCAGATGACCGACCGTAGTTTATCACGGCCACTAGGTGTAGCGGAAGACGTACCTGTTCGGATCGGAAAGTTCTTTATTCCCGTCGATTTTGTCGTCTTAGATATCCCCGAAGATGTGCACACCCCTATCATTTTAGGGAGACCATTTTTGTCCACTGCCCGTGCAGTGATAGATGTCGGGGGGAAGACTTTGACCTTTCAGGTAGGGGATGAGGAGCTGATTTTTCATCAGTCCAAGTTCCGGAGGGCTCCCATGCAAGCTCAGCCTTGCAATGCCCTCTCTTCTGTTGACCCTATTATTGACACTCCAGGTGAAAATTTGGAGAATATTGCTATTATTGTTAACCCTCCGCCTCAGATTGAGAGCAAAAAGGAGGAAAAATCATTGTTGTCCTTACCGCAGTGCGGATGAAGGCAAGAAAGGAGTGTCAAGGGACGGGTGCAACCATTATCAATCAAGTGGACCCAAGGATGCCAAAGAAGCGACGAGGGGCGAGAACGAAGACAGTTCGCACCTACATAGATGGGAACTACATTCCTCCTACTGTCACAAACAGTAATTCAAGCTCATGGAAATCAAAGAGGACGGTCAGTATCGCTGAAGTGACGTCCTCCAGTCAGAAGCCCACGAAGGGGCTACTGAAAGCTAATGGGAATTAAACGGGGAAATGCCCTGTGTAACAAAGTGTAATAGATTTTCGTTTAAATTTCTTTTGAATTTATTTATTACGTTCTTAATTAGGACAATTAGTTTAGACAATTTTTAGCGTAGACTAAGACTATAGACTGTGCTTTCTGCGTTTTTGGTATTTTGGGATGTGCTTGGATATGTTTTACGCAGGTTTGGGGAAGATGCACGCATTTCGAGGAAGTAAAGACGGAAATCCAAAGAAGTCTACACGAGGAAGTCCTCGATCGAGTACTTTTTGTACTCGATCGAGTGAATGTTGGTTCGATCGAGCTTGCTGGTTACTCGATCGAGGAAGGCCACAGAGGAATTGATCGATCGAGAGGTTCCTTATTCGATCGAGCAAGGGGAACAGCGAAAGTCCTCGATCGAGTGACTTAAAATCACTCGATCGAGTGAAATGAACAGTGGACGGGAGTTTTTCTATACTTAACTCCTTATTTCAGTTTTTCATTTCTATTTGTTTTATCCCTAATTTCTCCTAAACCCTTCCTAATTGCGATTCCCATTTCCCCCAAATCCCCAATTTTTGCCCAAAATTATCAAATCCACCACCTACATTCTATTACTAGCACCTAATTCTTCAATAGCCCCTTATTTTCCCCTTCTTTTGTGTTCGTTTTCGCGGGTTTCAAAGGGAATTAGGGTTTCGCGGGTTTTTGATTAAAATCCGCCTTGTTCCTTGCTATTTGAAGTTATTTGCTCTTATTGTAGGATAATCATCATCAAGTAAGTGTTTCTATCACACTCTTTGCATTTTCTCTTGATTTAAATAGAAATTCTTGAGGTGATTTGAATTAGGGTTCGAAAATTCCATGTCTAAGTCGAATTGTTTCGATTTGATTGCGTTTATATGCCCTTAATTTGCTTATTGATGATCTTATCGCAATTCCTCGCTGTTTTACATGTTTAATTCGAAATTTGCACAAGTTTCCGCGACTAGGGCTTCTCAGTCGAGTTTTTCGACTGCTAGACGGTCTCTATGCTGTCATGCTATGTCTAACTGCAGTTCTTGACTATTTGTTGCTGCTGTTATCTGTTTTTCCGTCCCCTATCGCCATTACATGCTGTGAATCATTGGGAATCTTGCGCTGTGAGTGTTTATTTGCGACTGCTAGGAGTCTTACGTGCTTCCTCGTATGGTTTTCATGCTGTATTCGCCATTTAGCAGTCATTATTTTATCATATTATCACTACTCACATGCTGCATTTCGAATTTTTTTGAGGAATTCTTGGGTTTTACTTGCTGTAAGTCGTTCTGTTTCGACTGATAGGGCCTTTTTGCTGTCACATGTTGGTTAGCGGGTTGTTTTAACCACGGTTAGCAGCATCGTCCCTTATTCATGCCTTTTGACACTTTGCAGGATGGACGCCAGTTCTTTGCCCTCTGCTAGTTCATCTTCCAGCCCTTCTTCGAGCGAGCCAGTGGTCCCTGCTGTTGCCACTAGCTCCGCCTTGGTCACCACCGCAAAGACCAGTTCTACTTGTCTCAGTGCGAGGGACGTTTACTC
This sequence comes from Silene latifolia, assembly GCF_048544455.1. Lineage (NCBI taxonomy): Eukaryota > Viridiplantae > Streptophyta > Magnoliopsida > Caryophyllales > Caryophyllaceae > Silene > Silene latifolia. The sequence continues at coordinate 29,235,346 of NC_133528.1, forward strand.
GCGGCCCGGCTCGGCCGGGAGCTTCGATTCGAGCTTCACCGGCCACTACTCCCCTAGGCCTTTCTCTTTCTTTGGATCGGATTCAGCCCCGTTTTCCGCACTGGTATCGCCACCGAGACCACACCAAGAGCTAGCCGATTAGCCATCACTTCCCAGCCCTTCGTAGGTGTTGTTACGAGAGAGGGCGCTCTCACACCTCTACCAAAGATGCCCACGGTACGTTTCACTTCAGAGGCTCACCGGAAACGGTTAGCCGCCTTACTTCGTTGCCCCCTCTCCTCCACCCGTTTCCTTGCGCGGACTGACCTAGAGACCTTAGGCATTTACGAGGAGGTCTGTAGTTTGTTGAACGGGACGGGTATGTCGGGTTTGATTACCATGCAGGAGGCTACCATTCGTACCCTTACGTACGAGTTCTTTAGCTCCTATTCCTTTGACACCGACTCTTACGCTGCTGACCACTCCAGCTCTTGCATTTACTTTCGACTCCGCAATGAGTCGCACCACTGGACTTTGGCCAAGTTTGGCCAAGTTTTAGGCCTAGTTAGTGACGGTCCCACCGCCCCACCTAGAGACCTCCTTCACCACTTTGGGTGCGCTTACTCACACTCCCTTCCACTCACGGAAGGGGGCTCATGTTCACTTACGCGCGCCCGTTACTACTTGCGTCTCGCTAGGAGAGACCATTTTTGGGCGCCCGAGTCCAACAACGTGACCAACACCGAGCTAGCGATTCTCGCGGGGTACCTCAACATTGACTACGGTACCCCGTTTGCTCTAAACATTGCCTATCCGGTAGCTCGGCATTGGGAACGGATTGGGACTCGGTCAAGACCGCTATTGTCTGCGGCGGGCTAGTGACTAGGATCGCCCGCCACCTTTACCCCATCGACCCTTCACTCGCTTCACCCGACGAGATGGCTCACCTTGACCCGGATGCCATGGCCGACTTGACCTGGTTCCCAAAGGCGAAGGGGAGTGCGAGGACGTGGAAGATCCGTGGTTCCACGTCTGTTACCTTGCCGTGTTCTACCCTTCCGCCACTCTTACCGCTCTCTCGCCGCCGAGGGAGCGAGGCCACCTCCACCTACCTACCACCTCACCTTCACCCCTCCTTCTTCTTCTAGGAAGAGGAAGCGGGAGGCCGGAGCATCTTCTAGCTCTCAGACTCCGGCCCCGACTCAGGCCCAGGCTGGACCGACCCCCACGCCTCGCCCTACACCTTCACTCACTCCACCCCCACTTGACCCTCCTTCCGGTTCGGTTTTTCCGGCCAATTTTGTCCGCCCTCCGCTTTAGAGGCGCCCGAGGTCATGGACCAAGGGCGTCGTGATGCCGTGCTTTCGGATATGTGCAGGTACATTACTGAGATGAGACGGGATATGGCTTTAGCTGTATTCCCGCTCTACGAGTTCCATATCCGAGCCCGGCGACCGATTCCAGAGGGGTGGCCGCATCCCTCCTTCTACCGGTACCCAGCGGACGGTACCCTCCACTTTCTTCGACTCGAGGAGGAGGTGGAGGAGACAGTGAGTAGCACGAGAGGTGCGGTTGCGAGCCGAGCAGCGGGCGGCCCGACGAGCTTCCGAGAGAGGAGGAGAGTGACCCTCCGTTCACACCCGGTCCGGAGGATCAGGCTGGAGATGACGACTGAGTCTCCCCTTGTTTGTTCTTTGGTTTGGGAGACTGTTTTGTTGAGTCGGAGTACACGAGAGACGGCGGTGCCGACGACGAGTAAGCTATTGGTCTACTCACTTCCCGATTTTCATTTGGTTTGGGGAAGTTCGTGTTTTGTATGTTCTCTCACTCTTTTTATTTCGTCTCCTTTATTTTTATTTTATTGGTTGTATACTCCCATCCCCATTTTTCTCGGTGGTGTATCTTTGGAGGACAACGAGGGCGTTGTCCGTTTTGGTTTTGGGAGGGTATTGCATCCTTTTGAGTCCAGATCGCATTTGTTTTGCATTCACGTTTAATTTTTCAGTTTGCATTTGTTGTTTATTTTCAAAAAATCAAAAATCCAAAAAAATTAGAAAAAATTCAAAAAATTCACGTTTATTTTAGCATATAGGTTGAGTCGGAACGGTAGATTCCCGTGATGAAATTGCACTATAGCTTGTCATATTACTTGAGCCTTGCACTTGTATTGATAGTTTTTAGCCTTGTCATACGCATAATCTACGAATTTCTGTTCAAATAATAGTCGATTGTTTAGACTTGACCTAATAAGCGGCAAACTACTTAAAAATTCGAGTTTTAGAGCCATAATCGGTGACATTCATGACCAGTTCATTAGGAATTTTGAGAGTAGTACTCCTTGCATAGCATGTTTGTCTCATTTGCACATTTATGACATTCAATTTCTCGTCAAATGCACATATTCGGGTTTGTGGTTGGTGTCACATGCAGGGAGGGTCTTGCAAATTCCCCTTTCTTTACATCTTTCACCCATTTAGCTCCACATTGACCAAAACTTGCCCTTTTGACCCATTAGCTACATTCCAAACTAAGCCTGCCTAGTCAAGCTAGTTAGTCTGTCCTTTTGTGGTATGTTTTCCATTGCAGTTTGGTCTGTAATTTCTGTTTGGAGTTGGTGTTTGTGTTGAGGAAGGAGGAAGAAAGAAAAAAGAAGTATATAAAAAAAAAAAAAAAAACGTGAAGTAGAAAAAAAAAAAGAAAAGAAAAAAAAGAAAAGAAAAAAAAATGAAAAACATGAAAAAAATAGAAAAAGAGCTGATAAGCAAAAGAAAGAAATAGAGATTGTGTAAAAAGTTGTCCCCTCTTGTCAGAGTTGAGAAGATGTTTGAAGATGTACAATCGACAAGAGGGTTGGTTGTTTCGATTAGTTTGTTTTGAGACGATGCGATTAAAAAAGGGAACTTTGTGACCGTCGACTCCTCCACTCTTATTCTATTATTTTTGAGGAGATTGTGTTTGAGTCTAGTGAGTTTTGTGCCAAGTGAAGGGCACTAGTACTTAGTCTTTCGATCAGTTTGAGATCCGGATGGTTTATTATGGTCTGTTAGGAACTAGCTTGACGCTTTTACCTCCACATTACCATAACTTGTTTTGCCTTTTCTCACCTGAACCTCACTATTCCCATATTATTTGCAAACCCTCGGCTGTGACGGACATTATTGGTTGGAGTGTGTGCATTAGTACTTGAATTGTCTTTCATTTTTGTTGCATGCATGCTATGTAGGTCGCAGTTAGGTGAGTGAATGTCTTTTCTTCTCTCTTTTACATATAACATTTGCCCTTTGCTTCATGAGAGAAGAGTGACCACGTGAGAGTCCGATTTTGTTGGTCTTGCAAGGTCGATAGGTCGACTTTATTTATGAACGACTTATAATTCGTTTGCGTATTGATTGCTTGGCTCAATGTTGATTTTTGTTGCATTAAATTGGTTCAAGTAGACAAGTTAAGCTAGCTCTGAGTTATCATTTCCGTTCCATTAGTTTAGTTTTGAGTTTACTCGAGGGCGAGTAAAGGTTTGGTTTGGGGAGATTTGATACGTGCCTAATGTATAGTCTTTTTGGCCTATTTCAGCACGTATTTCTATGCATTTCTCTACTACTTTTATAGTATTTTGCCCCGAATTGGCTACTTTGGTGTATTTTGTCCTTTTTATAGGAATGATCGCGAAAGTGGTGGAACCATGCTCCTTTTCGTCCTTTTTGCATGCATTTAGAGGAGACGGGATTGTCCCAGAGTGAGATGTTGCACTTGGAAGTGTCGTTGCACGCATTACGAGGCGTTTTGGTGAAGACGTGAGCTGAATTGAAGAAGACCAGGTGGTCTATCGAGTACATTTGTTGGACGATCGAGTAATCCTTTGGCCCCCAGAGGCTCGATCGAGCTATTCCTTACTCGATCGAGTAAGGTGCGTATGACCAGTCCTCGATCGAGTGCCCTGCTGGTCGATCGAGGGACTCCTGCCGAGATGATGGTCGATCGAGTGGTTTAATCCACTCGATCGAGGGGTTTTTCACGGGCATGGGCCTTGTTTCAGTCCGTGTGTTTAATTTTCGCTAAACATTGTTTGTTTCCTATTTAACCTATGTTTACTAGGTTAATTAGGCATCTCTTTACTTAATTCTTTTTACCCTCTCTTTTACTCTCTAAGTTGACATTAAGAACCTACTGTTACTTCTTACGTTGCTCTTGCTACCGGGATTGCTTCATTGAATTTCGGTTCTTTACGCCGGAATCGCTTAGATTGCAATCTCTTCCTTCTCTTTAATAATAATTAACCTTCTTTTGCTTTTAATTCTTGTTTATGTTATCGTTCCTTTTTGCCCTAATTCCTGTTATTGCATTTTATTTCGTTATGTCTTCTGCTGGAATCTTGTCTGCTGTTAGATTAATTACGAATATGAGTAGCTAAACCCCTTCATGTTGGGATTAGGGGATCTGCGGTAGAGAAATGACGACGTAGTGAATGAATTAGACGAATTGACTAAGAGACCCTGTCACTATAGCAATATAACTGTAATTCTCGACCTAGTTGAGTGCACGCTTCTATGTCACCCATTAACTGCTACAATTAATCCCGGATCGAAAGATTGGACTAAATAGGCCTGCTATAAAGTGAGACTACCCTAATGAGGACGAAAGTTAAGTTAGTGGTATTTTAGGGTGGGAAGTGGACCGAAAGGACCTTCTAATATCCGTCTCGCATTAGTTCGTCTGAGTCATTTACTGTTAAGTTGTTGAACTACCGTAGTGAACCGAGTTCCCGACATGTCCCTCTCTTATTGATAGTTTTAAATCGTTTTATTGCCTTTACTGCTCTCTGCTTTATTTCTCTTTCCTTTTACTCCGTAGTTTAGAACCAAAAATTTAATCAACACCAATTGTTACCATAGGATTAGAAATAGATAGCTGTAGTTGCATTACCTCCCTGAGGATTCGATACTCGACTGCCTCTACTACATTTTTAGTTGAGACCGTTAGGTTTTATTTTTGACAGGTACGCGACAGACGTGTCAGTTCCTTTAGATGAAAATTTCATCTGCAATTTCTTTTGCACTTATAATAGAAATGTGCAAATGTCACCTAGCTTAATTGTTTAGCGTTACTCGTGACCTGGGTTTGACCTTTAGCGTCAAATCTGTCCTTGTGCCTCCCATTACACAATATATATATATATATATATATATATATATATAGAATTAGGATCACATGAGTCCACTCTATCTTTTTGAGTCCCGTGAGTCCACTTATGTATCACACGTTGTACACAAAAATATCACGTTCTTTTTTAATTAAAAAAAATTAAAAAAAATTTAAATTTTTTTTTTTCAAAATTTAAGCTATGATATTGTTTAGTATAACCTGTGATATTGTATATGAGTATGTGTGTCCAGTAAAAGAGTATCATAAGACAATATCACACCTTATGATAAATAATATCACTGTTTGTACTAAACAATATTACGAGTTATACTATACAATATCACACCACTGAACCTAATTCCACCTTTCACCATCTTCATTATCAGTCACAATACCTTCTTTGTCGACGACCCCAATGGTGATCAGATCGCTGGCGTTCGCTACTCCGCCTCGGTATCTTTCAATAAACTCACCTGATCATGTTACCTTCAACAAACTCACACCTCACAAAATAAATAAATAAATAAATTGGAGGAAAGGATAACCTTCGTTGTAGTACTTTTATTGAGAGAATTAGCCGATACCTAATATGTCATAGGATTAATATTGGGTCGGTTGACTATTACGCTGGACAATTAATTATTATAGTAATTGAGTACGTCCAGGTACTCATAGCAGAGTGCTAGTGTCCGGCTGCACGAGAAGATCAACTAGCTGGGGTCAAAAGAGACGTGCAGTGCTGCTTCTCATCGCCGCATTTAATTTGAAGGAGGTATATGTATGTTGCTGTTAGGCCAAAATACAGTGCTAGTGGGATTGCGTGTGGAATTTTGAGGTCACTGATGCATCACTGTACTCTGTGTTTTAAGTTTGATGATATCTATGTTCCCCTTCTATTTATGTCCTGTGATAAATTTCCAACTTTGGCGTATAAAAAGCATATATCGTACGTAACAGTAATGTTTGTTTCCACAGTAATCTGCGGGATACTATTGACATGGAATAATTTCACTAGTTAGCTTCAAGCCTTCAAGTATATTTTTGTATTGTATGTACATAATGATAAGGGCGTGTGATTGGGTTATGATGTGCATTTTCTAGTCGTAGGTAAATGATAGTGTAAACTTTGATTACTCCAGGTTATCCATATAAGACAAAATTTAAGAAAGATCAACAAATTTTATACCTTCTACATACTATAGGGTTGAACAATGCATCCTTTATGCCAAAGCAATAATCAGTTTTCTTCCGTAACCTCACTACAAGAACATTGATATCTCTGACATTGATATCTCTGTCTCAACGTACACTGCTGAACAGGAGCACGTCAAATAAAATTACTCTAAAAGAAAAAAAGTGATATTCTTATGTATAGCATGTGATATATAAGTGGACTCATGGGACTCAAAAATATAGGTGGACTCACCGGATCTTGCCTATATATATATATATATATATATATATATATATATATATATATATATATATATATATATATATATATATATATATACATACATATATATATATACATACATATATATATACATATATATAAAAGAAACCTAATAAAAACATTGCGACCAACTCATCTTAGGAGCTTTTCGATAGCCTTCTCAATCCTTAGTTCAAAAATATAGGTGGACTCACCGGATCTTGCCTATATATATATATATATATATATATATATATATATATATATATATATATATATATATTTATATATATATATATATATATATATATATATATATATACATATATATATACATATATACATATATATAAAAGAAACCTAATAAAAACATTGCGACCAACTCATCTTAGGAGCTTTTCGATAGCCTTCTCAATCCTTAGTAGAGCCGGTCAAAACCTTTTCTTGAGGTAAGATTTGTCGAAACTTATCCTTGAATTGCTTCAGGTTTTTGTTCTGGGGTATGTGCTGCTATTGTGGACTCAGGGACATCACTGATTGGTGGCCCAACGGTAAGCCTTCTTGATGGTTGATTGAAATAATGCATGTTATTCAAAGTTCGTTTGTTTAATCAGTACTGGATTCTGTAAATTTTAGCATGTTATCACTAAAATCAATCACGCTATTAATGCCAAAGGTGTTTTCAGCTATGGGTGCAAAGATGTCGTTTCTCAATAAGATCTTATATGGGATCTTTTGATTTCAGGGGTCAGTTTTTGTTTCCTTTCTGCTTGATGCATGTATGTCAATAGTATGTCTAACCTGTCCTTCGAGTTGTGAACATTTTAATTTAATTCTTCATGGTATTAATCTTACAGCTTGTTTGGATGGAGAGGGATTGAGGGAGGGGAAATTTTCATTTGTTGGCTAGTAAGTTGGATTGGAGGAACATACATGGAACCATTCTCTGAGGAATACACTTCCTTTCGTGTTAGTCAAATTAAAATCCTTTCAAGATAAGAAAAATTGAAAGGAGAATGACCCCTTTCGCAGTACCCTCCTTAACTTATATCTGAACAAAGGTTTACATTGTTTGGAATACTGAATTACTCTGGTACCTATGTTGCATCTTTGCTATTAAAAAGTTGCCTTACTCCACCAGGCACGTGCATAACCGTATATGATGATTGATTTCAAATTTGATGAATATTGCCAATTGAGAGTATGTCAGGTTAGGACTCGTGTTTCATGATTCTTTCTTGTCATTAATTAATGCGGTCTGTAAGAACTTAGGATGGAACCTGCCTAACTCTTCGTAGCTTGTGCTGAAATGGCGAGTCTCTCTTTCGAAATATCTGTTTCAACCCCTTTAGATGAGCAAATATGGTTTTGCCTCATAGCTGTGGTTCAGGAAGTGATAACACAACATAGTCACAGTGACGGTGATGGCACAAACATGCTCCAAAAATTGATGTTGCTTTGCTCGGACATCCCAGTGAGATACACATTTTTTTCAAGAATAAGTTTAAGGGTTCTGAGCAATGTGGCGGATCTTTAATGTAAAATATAATAGGTCATGATTTGAACACTTGCCCCCAAGTTTGAAATATATATCACTATACCATTTAGTCAAGGGAAGCAAGCCACTGATTGATGTACAGAAATATAAATGATGAAAACATTTTAAGAATCGTTTTTTCTTAGAAATGTTTTCTTATTTTTGTATCACTGCATCTCTGTTGGCAGCGCTAGGATTGAATACAACATCTGGAATCGACTTATTGTGCACTGCTTGTGAGATGACTGTGGGTTGGACACAAAACCAATTAAAACAATCTAAGACCAAGGATGTTGTGATTCACTATGTGAACAAGGTAATGTTTGTCGGTCAAAAAGTTGTGAATATATTTTGCTTTCATTAGCACATCAAAGACGTTGTTTAACTTTCTGAGAGCATAACAAGTCCAAACAAAGAGTCGGTTGTCGATTGTAGCCGCATTTCCGACTTGCCAGATGTGGCATTTACAATCTCAGATAAACATTTCAGGCTAACTCCTGCGCAGGTTTGACTTTATTTCATAAGAAAACAAATGGCAACTTCCTGTTCAACTTCCGTTGTGCAAAACACAGAACTTTGGAATCCTTACTTCAACTCAGAAAAGCCCACTTTAAATTACCAAAATAAATAAAATAAAAAGCCCAATTAACACATAAAACACCAATTTCCACCCATATGTTCAAACAAACAACACAATCAATTAAACGAACAGTTAAAATATACTTAAAAATCAACTTGGATAAAAGTATCAAGATCACGGATCTCATTGATAATTTGCACAGTACAAACAAGAGCAGAAATTCACAAATTAGAAGGAAGTTCATTGATAATTCAATCTCTTCACAGCGCGCCATTTTGAATCTAAAATATTTGTTTACAACTTGCCATCTTATCTAAAACAAACAAACAAACAGTAGCATTATTCAATAAAATCCTTTTTTACCTTAACAATCCAAATCCAAATTAAATAACCATCAATCATTGTTAACAACGCGACAATTCTTTCTTATCTGGCCTTCTCCACCCACTAAAACCTCAATACTTCCGATTCTTATCATTGAGGCTGCAAAGTCTTTCTTCCAAGCACCTCCGTGACGAGTGTAGTGTTTTACCATGTCTCGGGTTTCGGTGTTGTCTAGGAGGGCTTGGTTCGATCTAAATATAACCTTATGCTTGAGCACAGAGTTGTAGTAACCAGCATCCAAGTGATTGGGAGACCCAAAGTCCAATGGAATAACATTGGTGGTGGAATTGACCACGTGGGCGGGGCAAATTATTTTCAGGGCATCCGCAAAGTTAGGATCTATGGAAGGATCTTGCATTGAGGTTTGGCTGAAACTCCTGATCCAGTTTTCGATCAAACTACAGTGATTTTGCCCAATAGAGTGGGCACCCGAGAGTATGACTAGATCATCTTTCGCCAGTCCTTTAACAGCGAAAAATTTCTCAAGCATTGTCACATTAAAGCTAGGCGCCGGAAGAAAATTAAGAACCTCCTCCTGGATAGACACTAACCCATCGCGTCTACCGCCTGGGAGGTTATATTAGATACCTCCCAAAATTGCAGCGGCGTCTCTTGCCGCATAAGCAAGAACGTCGGCACAAGATACAGTGAGAGGACAAATTTCCTCCAACAAAGCCTCGGCTTCGTCTACTATTTCAAAGCCCCTCAATCCCTTGCTCACAAAGCTATCTTTCTCTGAAGGTTTTCCATCCACGGAGTCTAGAAGGACCGATCCGTCACAACCTTGAAGAATAATCGTTCATGTTAGTCATAATAGCTTAAAAAATAGAGCAGACGATAAAACTCAATATATTAGCAAATTAAAACCATAAGCACATGATATATACTTATATAAACAAGACTGAAAAGTTTAAGATCCAACAATGCTAAACCAAAGTCATACAACGCACCGAAAATTAGCCAATGCCGGTGTGAAAACAGAGTATTACCCATAATGTTTATGACCAACATTAAATCGACCGATATAAAGTAAAATAAAACGTTCTAAAATAACCTCAAATATGAGGTTTAATGCGACATATACGAAATAAAGGAAGTGAAGAAAAAGGTATGCTTACCCTCACGAAACAATCGTGGAAATATAATCGAATCAGACCGGCTCCTAAACTGGGATTTTTCGAAACTGTCTTCGCTACGACACCCTCAATGATTTTCTCCACAGCTGGACAGGAAGTTTCATAGTAATGAAGCCCTAGTTGAGCATTGCCAACAGATAAACAAACTAGAACAAGAAGCAGGTGAACAAGAGTAAACTGTGAAGACATGTTTGTGAAAAGTTTAAAAGGAGCTTATTTTCGAAAAGGTTCAGTTGTGTGAGTTTGAGGAGGTGTGTTGTGTGTATATATAGCATTGGTTGGATAAAACTTTGGCTATTTTTCCCGCCTATGTTGGAATAAAACGTTTGTTTATAAACTACTCCCTACTCCCTAGTAATTAATGCGTAGTAATTAAGTCTTAAAATAATAATGAGCACATACATCTTACATAATCATATTTATAAAATATAATTAAAAGGCTACCCTAAAATAACTAATAAACGCCACGTAGACAAAGCCACGTAGAATCCAAAAATGCCACGTAAATGCCACGTAAATGCGAGCATCAAAACTCATTGTCACGTAATTGTCTTATTTTATAGATTTAATTCATTTTTCTACAAATTAATTTAATTTCTGTAACCCTTACAAATTTACATCAAAATTTCATAATTTATAATCAATATTGACATTTTTATTTAAAATCTATTGCTCATTTGCCCATGAGTTTCTAAGTTGTAGATTATATTTTATTGTTTAATTTATTTATTTGATTATAGAGAATATATTGAGTATTATTATTGAGTATTGTTGTTTTTATGTCCAATAAAGTATATTTTAATTTGTTATGTTATTAGTTTTATAAATCTTTTAATTTATATTTAAATTCGTGTTTTCCATTTGATTTAATTTCAATGATTTACATGTGACAATGTTGATTCGTTTGTGAAGTTTTTGCCATGTTGATGTTTTACCTTTTGGTCATTATATCTTTTATATGAATTTTAAAGCATCGTGAAATGTATGTGAATGCAGATAAGACAAATCATCACGTGGGTAATCTGAAGAGGGAAGAAATACAAAAGGCACGAAATTGAGGTAAAATCTATCTATATAATATAATTAAAAGGCTACTTAAAACATTTAATTTTAATTCACATGACATTTTTATAGAGGTTAATACTAATTCATCTATATTAATTACTTAATTATTTATTTTTATACAATGTTATAAAAAGGTAAAACTATGTATTAAAAAGTTAATTATCTCCAAAATTGTCACATGCTTATAAGTACCAAAAAAATTAAAAAAAATAGTAGTTGCAATCACTAAAAAAAAACTAATAAAAACTCTTAATAATAGTAGTTGCAATCAATAAAAACTAATAATAATAATAATAATAATAATAATAATAATAATAATAATAATAATAATAATAATAATAATAATAATAATAATAATAATAATAATAATAATAATAATAATAATAATAATAATAATAATAATAATAATAACAACAACAACAATAATAACAACAACAATAATAATAACAATAATAATAATAATAATAACAATAATAATAATAATAATAATAATAATAATAATAATAATAATAATAATAATAATAATAATAATAATAATAATAATAATAATAATAATAAATTGCTAAGGGTGTGGGAGCCCAGATTGTCTCTCGGCTCCCCACCAATTTCATGTAAACCTTTTATTTTTATTTTAATGAAAGCTGCGCGCATCTTATTATAAAAAAAAAAAAAAATAATAATAATAATAATAATAATAATAATAATAATAATAATAATAATAATAATAATAATAAAGTAAAACATTTCACATTCCATTTCTCCTCACACCATACTTATGTCTATATTAGACTTCATAGTACTTAGAAAAATCTATAACTCTATAATCTAAATAAAAAATCTATAATTTATAAATCAAATTAAAAGGCAAGCCAAAATATTTACCATAATCTACATGTCATATTTAATTACATACGATAATATCTTAGACCACTCTTGTATAAAGCAGATTTTGTAAAAAAAAATTATAATTATTAGTAATCAAGCAAATCTTATACATTCCATTTCTCCTTACTCCTTATTTATATTTATATTAAATTTCATAATAATGAAAAAAAGGATGCCCAAAACTCAAAAGTCATGAACCTTGATTCATATTTATACTTATATTAAATTTGATAATAATGAAAATGATGCTCAAAAGTCATAACGCATCCTCAATTGTTTATATATATATTTTTGTTGGAAGGCAAAATTTATAAACCAAAATTTTTCTCATCTCTATTGTTTGTAGAACTAAATGTCTCAATAATCTTCCTATGATTCTATTCCAATTAAGGTAAATGTATTAGGGTTTTAGACTATTAACTAATTTATTTCTTTTTTAGTGCAAGTTCCATTGGTATGAAGTTTTGATCACATTTTTCAACTTCATCGTATTTGTTTTGTTCTCATTTAGGGTCTACCAAGATTTGTGGTGTTGACCTATTTAAAGGTTAACATACTTACATCTCTAAGACTTCATTCCTATTCCCTCTTTCTTTCTCTATTTAAGCGGAAGTTTAAGTTAACAACGATAATATTGTATAAAACAAATTCCACTGTTTTGTTGGTTGATTCGCACTAATTACCGAGTTACTTTTTTATAGGGACGATTCATTGGAGAAAGAAAACTATATGGAGAAGTAAAATATTAGGATTGCTTAAAGAACTATATATTACAAACTAAGTGTAAGATTGACAACATCAACGTGAATGAGTAATAATTTTTTAGTTTTTTTCAACTGTATTTTTTATATAGATATTTGTTGACAGTTTTCATCATTTTACCTTTGAAAAAATAGCACTCTTAATTTTTCGACTTTGATGTTTATGTTAACATGTTAATGCCCATATTTTTAGTACACGATCTATCATGAAGTATTCATGAGGTAATCTTACTATGTGATTTGATATTTTATAAAGTCTCAATTACTAGAAACACTAAAAATATCACAATAAAAACAAAATATCCCATGAAATTCACGAGCTACGAAACTAGTTTTCAAGTAATTAGTACATTAATAGAATTTTTTTTTCCCGAAATGGTGTTTAAACAAAAATAAATTAACGAAAATTAAAGTGTGTGATTTCAAAGTATTTATCCAAAATGAGTCCACATCATCACCGAAGGTAGGCTCGAATTCAAGTCGCGCACCCGCTGAGCGACCATACCCAAGATGTCAGTTAATAGGAAGCCAAACTTGGACTTTGTGATATGAAGTCAAGTTGCCCAGGTGGAGAGCGATTTGAGCTCAGATCGTCGTCCTCCTGAGCGACTTGGTCTCAGATCGTCATCCTCTTAAACGAATTGGATCTGGGCAGTCTAAGCAGCCAATCCTCCATTTGTCGATAAAGAGTCATCATCAACAAAAACAATAACGTACCAAATCAACATCATCAAGGCAACTTGTTGAAACTTGGATTTTAATGGAGATTGAACAAGAGCGACCCAAACACATGTTTGATATTGTCTAGAGATTAATCATTTGTGTTTTAATTAAAATAATTGACTGATTTGAGGGGGATTTTTGAGGAAAAATCAGGTATGATAATGTTAAGGTGTTAAATTTGTTTTTTTATTTTATTTATTTAAAATTTGGGTATGAACGAAATGAGGAAGGGGGATATTTGGTGTGAATACTGCCAGCCAATTAAGTCGCTCTCTGGGAGAGATATTTGACTTAAAAGTCCCCCTCCGCGTAAGAGACTTGACTTCTTTATGGGAGAGACATTTCATTGCCAGCCAACTAAGTCGCTCTCTAAGAGAGACATTTCATTGCGTATACGCATATAGTCATGAGGATTGTATGAAAGTAATTCCGCGAGTCGGGATATGCTTACGAGAGTAGAACGTTAAAACGTGAGCACGGAAGCTATATAGAATTTATTATTTTTATGGGAATTATAAAAGTAAGGGAGTGTGATGAAACCCGAAATTAATTAGTCTTTAGCCAATTGGTCGAAAAGGGTTAGGCTCTGGGACCGGTCAAGAACCTAACTATGACCGTAATATCAATTAATGCATTTCAACCAATACCACGTTCGAGTCTCACTATCTAGGGATCACAAAGACACAAGTGTCCTAGTTATCCGCAGCGGAGTCGCCAATCTTTGGACATAGCCACCTGCGACGCCCAGCCGATTTGTGGGCATAGCATCAGTCTTTTGAAAGCCATGCTCGGCGGCGTAAAGATGTTTTCGATCGGATCGTTTTAGATCGGTCGGTTTCGTCTCGATAAGGGTCTCAAAACGATGCAAGAGATGTTTGGAGTCGCCACCAAGCATTTGTGGGATGCTTGGAACCCGTTCGAATCCAAATTATACCTAGGTCAATCAAGGCAAAAAGCGGTGTTTGACATAGGTACTAAAGATAAGGAATTGTCCCTCTTTAGCATCCTATCTCTAGAATGACTCTCGTACGCCTTGGATAAGGCCGTCCACTATCTAAAGTTTCTGAGTAAGAGGTGAAGGTACGTATTGGGAAGCCCTTTAATCGGACACCCAAGCCCGCCCACGGTAGCGGCCTCTACTGATCGATCTTGGTTGGTTAAATGCAAAACTTGATAAAACGGATAAATGCATGAATGCGCATCCACGAGTTTGAACCTAACATGTGAGCTTTCTATGTTAGTTGTTTAATCCAAGTATCAATTATTTGATGTCGAGTTGGATTTAATGTTTATTTGCATGGAAGATAGAAATTAAACATCCATTTACCGAGTTAGGTTTATAGTGCATAACATGATCTGATTGTCTTAGTAAGGCGTTTTGCAAATATGATGTAAAATGGACAGATTTTTCATATGATCCGTCCTGTATTCCGGTTAACCGAAGTCGGGATCGTCCTAGACAAGTGCTGGAAGGGAACAAACTCTGCATCAGGCAGCCAGTATAGGCACGAGCCAGTAGGCGATGCAAGTGGGTCTGCCCTGGTTTGAAAAATGGAAAAATGAGTGGCCTGTTGAGGCGCGGGTCAACAGACGATGGAAGACCATCTTCTGACCATTGAAAAAGTTCGTAAAATATAATGAAAAGAGGGTGTTGAAACCCGTCTTGATTTGAAAAGACCGTTTAGGCCAATTTTGTGTTGATGTGAAGAACGAGACTTGAATAATCGTCATTGTTTTGGCAATATTCGATGTCGGGTTCGGTTTTGCAAGCTTTACATGAATAGTTTTGAAAATAATTATGAACTAATTGTTTTAAGTTCATTTGTTTGTAATTAGTCAACGTCTTATCATCGTACTTGGGTTAAAATCCGACATGGTATGTAGAACCAAGGATGATTTTGTGTTGGTGACTAATACATTTGTCTTGAAATCGTAAAGAAATGAGAAAGGTTTTTAAATACATTTCAAAATGTAAAGAAATGAAATAAAAGGTTTTAAAATACCTTTTATAATGTAATTAATCAAATATTATCACCGAAACACGGATTAAACCGTCATGGTATTAGGATCCAAGGGTGAAAAATGTTTCATGGTTAAAAGTTTGTCATTAAAAAAGACGATTTGAAATGGTAAAAACCGATTACAAATATGAAATAAAAACAAAAGGGGAAGAAGAGACCAAACACGGTTGGATTTAGGCTGAGAGGGGCTTTAGGCGCGAGCCTGGTTGCTATACAAGCAGCCCCTACCTCAACAACAACAAATCCGGTTTTGTCTCATTTATCCCATATTTGGACCATGGTATGCATGTTTTAACATGTTATAGTCCTTAAACAAATGAAAAAAATAATAGAAGAAGATTTTTACACCCTCATACCTACATGCTAGGCTTGAGACGAGAAATCGACGAAAGTGTATCAACTTGTTTGGTTGGAAAACTCGGTTTGAAAACCGTTTTAGCAATGTAAAAGAGTGTTTTAAGTTTAGTGATTGTATAGTGGTCGAGATGGTCGGTCAAGTGGTTTAATGCATGATGACGGTATCAAACAATGTGTAAGGCTTGTGTTTTCGATCGGTAGGTCAGAAACACGGGTCGGTTTGTGACTTGAGAAGTCGAGTCTAGAATTTTAAGGGAGAGATGAAGGGGTGGACACTCGCGTAACTCTCAAATTGTGGCATTTGAGGGGTATTTATAGGAAAATAGGTGGTTGTGCGCATTTTGAGCGACGTGGCTACATGGGCTGCTCGAAGAGGCGCGAGCCATTTCGCAGGTTTTCGAGGTGTCTTGTCACTAAAACGCAAGTGTAATCATGATTTGTTCTATCCAAGGTTTTGGATGAACTTGATTTGTACTTGACCACTAAGGATTCCGGGAAACCTTAACATGAATGTATTTGAAAAGTTTGTTTTTTTGTATTTGACTCGATTTGACTCGTTGTTGGAGTCGGTATTTGAATTTTCGAGTTGGTTTTTGGTCCGGTGTCGGTTTTGACTCTAACTAGTGTCATTGCGACCCCGTCGTCATGCATTAAATACTTCAGATACTTTTGAAAAGTTTTGAAATGTTTTATTTTCGAAATCGTTTTAAGTTTTCTGACGTATAGTTGTACAAAACTGTCGATCAAACATTGCGATTCCTAAGTACGTTGTTGTCCGATAATCACCGGGTGTTTGTTGGAGAATCAACAGATACTGGGTATCTACAGTGAGTAGTATGTGTGATTCAAGCATCCTTGATCCATCAAAAGTTAAGAGCAAAACAATTCAATGCCCTTAGTAACCTATCAAACATGTTAGCCCACAAACAAGAGAAGTGACAATAGTAGAAAGTCAAGGCATACCAAGCATTCACAATGAGAACATATGCATATGACAAGTGATTCATTGAAGCATATTCGAAAAACAATTCAATGTCACGATAAGACTCCTTGAAATAAAGGTTTGACTTGGTAAAAACCAAGTAGGAGTAAAGGAACACACAAGGTTCTTTAGGAACTAGTATGGGTGGTTTTTCTTTGTGAGGCTAAACTTCAACCAGCATCTTGTTCTCTACCCTTTCAAAATTCTCCTCAAAGTTCATACTTACTAACTTCTTACTCAAAGAAGGGTCATAACCAACATATTTAAGAATCACAACTTTCTCGTTTTCTTCCAACTCCTCCATGGGTGATTTGCCTCCAAATCTTGTAAGGTTCTCTCTAAATCACAAGACAAAACATACCCCAAGTCTTCTACAAACATCCCATTAGTCATAGCAATATTCAAACTGTCACCTCCATACAATTCATAGACGCTTTGAATAATAGGTTCAAATATCTCAAGAAAGTATAGAGAAGAGGACTTGTAAAATGGTTCAAATTGAGGAAAATTAAGAGAAGCCATTAAATCAAACAAGAGAGCAATAAAACTAGTTAAATTAATCCTAATATTTACAAAAACTAGTTACACTATAAAGCACACAAACACACACAACTACTCTAAAAACACAATTAAAAACAATAAAAAAACCGTTACCTTCCCCGACAACGGCGCCAAAATTTGACACGCCTAAAACGTCGCTATTTAAGACCGCCAAATTAACAATTTATATACCACAATACGTACTAATTAAGACTAATTATAAGACGAGTAAGTAGCAAGTAATGGGATCGAACCCAAGAGAAGGGGATTTTTGCAATGGTGAAATCCAGAGAGCGATTAGAACAATTGTGACAAATTAACAACAAGTATGTAAAGAGGGGGGTTTGTTTTGGTTGGTTTTCAAAGACAAAATGAAATTGAAATAATAGTGAACAACAAGTAATCAAGCAATCAAGTTTTAAGATGGAAATTAATCAAGTTTAAGAGAGACTTAATCCGACTCAATAAAGTGAGGCGTTTTAGTTGATAAAACCACTCAATCAATCTTTCTTATTAATATTATTGCCCTATTAGTGAGATTAAATCTCCAAATTCCCTTAATTAGAAGCCAATCACAAGAAAATCACACTTAATAATTGTCCCAACTTATTAATTCCTCTAGTGGAAATCACACACATAAATTAATTAACAAGAAGATGAAGCAATAGGCATCTAATATGTGCAATTACTTATAATGAAATCATAATTAATGAGCAATCACAACTTAATCTCTCAAATGTTAATTAAACCAAGAAGAAATCACATTCATTAGTCTAATAACAAGTTGTTGCAATATGGGATTACAAGGAACACACTTAATAAACCTAACATGTAAATTAAGGAACTTGACAAGATTAAGTAACAAGGAAATCACACTTAATTACCAAAATCAAATAAGGATTCCAAAATTAAGCAATTAAACACAACAAATTAAGGACAATTGACACGTCTGTCGTGTACCTGTCAAAACTAAACTAACTAAACTAACTATATAGCTAGGGAAGTCGGGTCGATCTCCACAGGGAGGCAAGATATTTGTAGTAGTCCGTCTATTTGGTCACAAATGGGGGAGGGGGGGGGGGGTTGTTTGAATTGTTATCTAAACTACGAGTTTTAAAGGAAAGAGAAATAAAGCGCAAGAGCAATAAAGGCAGAGAAATAAGATTAAACTATCAGATAGAGAGGGACATGTCAGGATTTCGGTTCACTACGGTAGTCCAGTGACTCGGCTGTAAATGACTCAGATGAATTAATGTAAGACAGAGGTTGAAAGGTCCTTTTGGTCCACTTTCTATCCTAAAATAACACTAACTTAACTTTCATTCTCGCGTAAGCTCTTGAATTTCGTCTATTCTTCCCTTGGAATGCGTAAAACTTCCCCAAACCTGCATAGAAACACGTGCAAAAATATCCCAACATACCAAATACGCATATAAACAGTCTATAGTCTTAAATCTACGCTAAAAACTGTCTAAAACTAATTGTCCTAATTAAAAGCATTAAAACAAATTCAATGAAAAATTCAAAAATTATCTATTACAAAGTGTTACACAGGGGCATTTCCCCGTTCAATTCCCAATGCAATTCAGTAGCCCCTGGGAGGGCTCCTGACTGGAGGACGTCATCTCAGCAACGTTGATTGTCCTCTTCAACTTCCATGAGCATGAATTATCATTTGAAACGGTAGGAGGGGAATAGTTCACATCCACATAAGCACGAACTTTCCTCATCCTTGCTCCTCTATCACCGTCCTTAGCATCCTTACTTCCATTTTGATTGACAGCAGTTGCACAACATCCTTTGACAGCTCCTTCATTGCTTTCATTTGTACCTGCAGCAAGGAAAACAGACGAACCTTCCTCCTTTTTGCTCTAAGTCTGAGGCGGAGGGGTAACAATTGCAGCACAATACTCCAAATTTTCAACTGGAGTGTCAATAATAGGGTCAATAGAAGAGAGAGCATTGCAAGGCTGAGCTTGCATGGGAGCCCTCTGGGACTTAGACTGATTAAAAATCAGCTCCTCATCCCCTACCTGAAAGGTCAAAGTCTTCCCCCCGACGTCAATAACTGCACGGGCAGTGGACAAAAATGGTCTCCCTAAAATAATAGGGGTGTGTGCATCTTCGGGGATGTCTAAGACAACGAAATCAACGGGAATAAAGAATCTCCCGATCTGAACAGGTACGTCTTCTACTATACCTAGTGGCCGTGATATTCTACGGTCGGCCATCTGGACTGTCATATTGGTGCAACTCAGCTTTGTCAAACCAAGTCTCTTGGCCAGAGACAGCGGTAAGACACTCACGCTAGCGCCTAAATCGCATAGCGCATTATCAATCAAATAGGTACCGACATGACATGGAATTGAAAAACTACCCGGGTCTGACTGTTTAGGAGGTAACTTATTTTGAAATAGGGCTGACCCCACCTCAATCAAAGCTACAGTCTCACTATCACTAATGTTCCTCTTACGCGATAAAATTTCTTTCATATACTTAAGATAAGAGGGTACCTTTGTCAGCAACTCGATAAACGGCACAGTGACTTCCAAGCTTTTCAGAAGTTCAACAAATTTGCCGAATTGTTGATTGGTCTTAGAATTATGCAGGCGCCTCGGGAAGGGAACCGTGATAGTTATCTCGAGTTCCTTGTATCTCTCTTCCAATGTATCTTCCGGAGCAAGTTCTGTATCCTTTGGACGCTTCTTACCTCTCGAACGAGGTCTTTCCGGTGATTTATCGCTTAAACGAGCACTAGCAGGCTCTCGAATAAGCTTCTCGTCATCAAAACTACTCGATCGACCAATATACCCATTCGATCGAGTAGAATCTTCAATAATATCACTCGATCGAGTGAAATTGTCACTCGATCGAGCAACTCCATTTTGCTCTTCACTCGATCGAGTAGAAAAACTACTCGATCGACCATTGCTATTTTCTTGTTCACTCGATCGAGTGGAATTTTCACTCAATCGACCACTTTCTTCACTAAATCTGCTCGATCGACCACCTGAAACCGGTCGATCGAGCACTTGCTTTGCCGTGAGCTCACTTTCTTCGACAGAACACTGTTCATCATCAGTTACAGCTCTCCTCGGGTCTGATTTTTGCATTTCCGGTCCCTCATATGAACGACCGCTTCTCAGATTGATGAAATTTACCGTCTCATGTGGATTCTTCTCATTTTGAGTCGGTAATTGACTCTGCTTTCTTGAGGATTGGTTCATGGCTAGTTGGGAAACTTGAGTTTCAAGTGCCTTTATGGACGCATCTTTCTGTTGATCACTCAGCTGAAACTGCTTGGTAAAGGCTTGCAACATGGATTTTAGCTCACCAATTTCACTCACCCCACCGGAAGATGATGCACCGTGATTAGGAGGAGTAAAAGAAGGGGGCTTCTGAAAGCCTTGTTGATTCTTGTGTGGAGGAACATAAGGCTGCTGCTGGTGCGGAGGAGGAGTAGGATTGAGCACATTTTGACTAGTCCACCTCAAATTGGGATGGACTGCCCCTTGATTATTGTAATAGGAACCTCCTCCTTGCCTATATTGCTGAAAGGTAAGGACTTGTTCCTTCTCTACAAGACAGCCAACAGCAGTGTGGCCATCATTACTCCAACATCTCTCACATGTGACGGTCTCTCCTCTAGTAAGAACATGGACCATCTGAGGCTCCCCAGCAGCTTGTAGCTCCAACTTGTCAAATCTAGCATTCATGGTCTCCAGCTGAGCCAAAACCTGCTTATCAACTGCATGAACTTTTCTAATCCCATCCCTCGGGTTTCCATACTTAGCACTGTGATTCGCCATCTCTTCAATAAGGGACCATCCCTTATCATCATCGGTATTCTCCTGGAATCTCCCACTAGATGCCGCATCAAGTATGGCTCTGTGGTCGTCATACAGCCCATTGTAGAACTGATTAGCTAGAAACCATGGGTCAAAACCATGGTGAGGAATAGACCTCACCAACTTCTTGAATCGTGACCATGCTTCATAGAAACTTTCATCGGGAGCCTGTCTGAAACTGGTAATCTTGGCCCTCAGCAGGTTGGTGCGTTGTGGAGCGAAATATCTCTTGTAAAATGCAAGAGCAAGAGACTCCCAATCTGTAACCCCAGCAGCTGTGCGGTCCAAGTCAGTCAGCCACTCCCTAGCTGAATCAGCTAAAGAGAAAGGAAATAAAACTTCCTTAATCTTGTCTTGAGTTACCCCCTTAGTGGCGGGGATAGTAGAACAGTAATCAGTAAAAGTCTCCATATGCTTCCTCGGGTCTTCACCTGCCACACCTCTATAAATATTTCTCCCCACCAGATTGATATAAGAAAGGCGGATGTCGAATGTATTCCCATCCTCAGTCTGGAGATTGAAACCTTTCGGAATAGAGGATGCTTTAGGCACTGAATGACTAGAAAGCTTAGGCATCTTTACAGTAGAAACCGGACTGTCTTCGAAAAGAGAGTGATGTAGCTCTGGCTCGAAAGTACTCAAGTCTTCCTTTCGTGATTTTCTCTGCAGACGGAGTCTATGCCTGAATAGTCTCTCGGCTCGAATCGGTGAAACTAATTCAAACCTGTCTGACATGGGCATAAACAACACTGAAGGAAAATGAATAAGAACTGCCTCAAGAAATAAAAATTCCCTGAGACGGATAAAATAAACGGAACGAAAACAAATAGGGCAATTGCCTCCCCGGCAACGGCGCCAAAATTTGACACGTCTGTCGTGTACCTGTCAAAAATAAACTAACTAAACTAACTATATAGCTAGGGAAGTCAGGTCGATCTCCACAGGGAGGCAAGATATCTGTAGTAGTCCGTCTATTTGGTCAGAAATGGGGGGGGGGGGGTTGTTTGAATTGTTATCTAAACTACGAGTTTTAAAGGAAAGAGAAATAAAGGGCAAGAGCAATAAAGGCAGAGAAATAAGATTAAACTATCAGATAGAGAGGGACATGTCAGGATTTCGGTTCACTACGGTAGTCCAGTGACTCAGCTGTAAATGACTCAGATGAATTAATGTAAGACAGATGTTGAAAGGTCCTTTCGGTCCACTTTCTATCCTAAAATACCACTAACTTAACTTTTTGTAACACCCCGTATTTTATAATAATATTTTATTATAAAAGTATTTTATTAAATTAATTATTTGGAAGTTTATTAATGTATTTTGGAAATATATATTTATAAGCTTCCGTCCTATATTTTATTATTTATCGTTTTAATCTACTTTTGATTGGGTTAAAATATTCGTGTACGATTTTACTATTTTAATTTAATAAATACTTTTCTATTATAAGTTCTCTAAGCGTTTTAATATGGCTCAATCCAATTTATAATCAGATAATCCATTGTATGAGCTAATGGACCCAAAGCCCATTAGTTAATCTCCTTATAAATAGAATTTAACCTAACAAGCAACTCGGTCAACCTATTTTGTTTCCCGCTGAAAGTGCCGCACGCCTTTCCTCTATTCTTCTCTTTCGTTCTTCTTTTCTCCCTTTGACTCCATTGTTGAATATCTTTCCTTCTTCCAAACTCATACACAAATTATATTTTCACAATCCTTGCTCTTACCTTTACAATAATTTCATCTCCAAATATTTTTATGGGGATTATTTGTATGGACCTTTAGACCTACCTTTATGGTCTCTTATTTTAATGGGTGAAGAACAAGAATAGCCTTTCATGGCGTTTTCAAGGGTTTCGCTTTGTGCCTTTCTTTAAAGTCAATTTTTGGGACGTGCACACGTGTTGGAGACAAGGATTTGATGGTCGTGTCTTTCATGGAGTTTTCATTCTTGTTTCGCATCATTAATTGCTAAAAAGGTAACTAGGTGTTTTCTTTTAATTGTGTTTATGCCAATTGATGTAATTAATATGATTTAATGATTGATTTGTATGATTAGTACATGTTTGATTGTTTATTATCATGTTAATTATGTTTTCGCATGTTTGTATATGATTTAATGTTTTAATTATGTCTCGTATATTGTTTACAGGTTTATTATGAGTGTCATGAGCGCAATTAGGGTTTACGAATAAACCCTAGTGGCGGCATGATAGGCGGCCAAGAGTTCTCTCCAAAGTTATAGCTAAGGCTAGTATAACATTGATGATGATTCAAGTGTTATAGCTAAAGTTAATACAACTTTGGGTAGTTACTCTAGTTATGGCTGAGGCAACTGTAACATTGAAGTACGAGTCAAGGTTATAGCTGGAACTAACATACCCTGAGATTTATGGCTCAAGGTTATGGTTGGGACTAGTATAACTTTGAGTTTCGTGTCAAGGTTATAGTTGAGGTAAGTATAACTTCAAGTTATATGTGTTGAAGTTATAGTAGAGGTTACTATAACCTCGCATCTAGAGTTTATGTTATGGTTAAGGTTACTATAACATTGCATGGTTAATGTTAAAGTTATAGCTGAAGTTACTATAGCATTTGGTTGCTTATACTTGTTTCATATGCTGTATTGTGTTTAACGTGTTATGTCCTTGTGTTGCATATGTATTTGGTTACTCTTGTTCATATGATAAGTAGGATGGTCAGTTATACTATCCTATGAGTTGAGTCGTGATGCTGTTCACGCATGTTAGTACAGTCAGTTATACTGTGCATTTGTTTGTTGGCTGGTTTGAATAGATGACGGTAGTATCAGTTATATACAACCGGAATGAACTAACGCCACCTGTTGATGCGGCATTTATTTTGGTCTATGTTCGGGGGTGGACAGATTCGTCAATTATACGTTCTGGGTCCCGAGTGTCGTTCGGTGTACAGTTATTGCATCGAGAGGTCTGGCCAGGTCTTAGGCATATAGGCAGTGGTGATACGCTATACATAGTACCGTGGAGGCAGTGGTGATACGCTCCATCAGTCAGAGGCAGTGGTTATACGCTCTGACAAGTTAGAGGCAGTGGTGATACGCTCTAACGGGCGTTCGCTCTTTTCGCTATGCTTTGTTGCTAGCTTTGTGCCTTCAGTTGCTGTGGATTGTGTGTTACCGTATTCGCTATGCTTTGATGCTAGCATTGTGCCTTAAGTTGTTACGGGTCATGTCCTACAATGGTTATTAGGGTACATGGTCTGGTTCTTGCATATGGTTTAGGTTTGCGTGATTCCGTCTAAGATTGATAAGTCATGGTAAGCTTTGTTGGGTCTTTCATGAGTATAGATGATCTTGCGTGTTTACTGGTTTTACATTTCATTTATTAATGATTGTTGATTATATTCAATTGTTGTAAACATAACTGGGAGAGCATCTAATTACTCCCGACTGATTGTCGACCCCCATTCTCAGGTTGTTCAGATGTTTGCTGTTTGGATCTTATCTTGCTGGGGAAGTGCTGTGCGGCGAGATGAATAATAAATTAGGAGTTTGTTTCCATGTTATGAGAACCTTTGAATAATGTATTAGTTGTTTTGGTTTAGTAGCGAACCGGATTGGTTAGATGTTTCCGCCACCTTGACCCTTTTATCAGTATCGTACTCTGATATTTACTTTATATTACGTTTTTCCTTTGTTTTATAATCCGGGTTGTTACAGTTGGTATCAGAGCGAACATGCTCCCAACTCTCGCGTAGTTTATGACTAAAATAAATTGACTTAGTAAATGAGTGAGAGTAAATGGGGTAGAAACAATTAAGGACTTGTTTGTTTATGCGTTAATGTTTCGTATAATTATTAATTGTGTTACATGTGTTGTTTATGCACATGTTTATTTATACCTTAATGTTTCGTTCGTATCGTTAATAATTATGTTACATGTGTTTTTTTATGCACTTGCTTATTTATGTCTTAATGTTTCACATCATTATTTAATTGTATTACATGTTTTATTCATGTATTTGTTTGTTTATGTCTTAATGTTTATCGTTATTAATTGTATTAAATGTATAGTTTATGTATTGTGTTATTTATGACTTGATGTTTTATTTCATCATTAATTGTATAAAAAGTGTTGTTCATGTATGACTTTTTCGGGCATGCTTTGTTGATTTTAAAGACAGTTAATTTTTAAAATGTCCTTTGTATGTTACGGGTTACATATGTCATGCAATTTTGGGTTATATGTCGTCAAAACCTTTAATTCTTGGTAACGCGGGCTTTACTCTTATCGTACTTTCATCCTTTTGGATAACTTGGTGGTGTCGTCCTTATTTGAGGTGATTTCGAGGTTGATCCCTTTGTGGTTTCTTGAGGGAAACAAGTTAGGATTGTTGGCAGGTTGGGATGTTGGAGTGTGAATGGAAAGAGTGTTTATTATTATGAGTTTGGTAACGAAGGAGTTTACTTGGGATTAGAGGTTATTGAGATGAAGTTTACTTTGGGAATAGAAGTTGTTATGACGATGTTTCCTTTGGGTTTATAGGCGTTATGTTCTTTTATGTGCTTGAGGAAATCCTTATTGATGATAGAGGGTGATGATTTGTGGCATAAGATGTATGATTGTGGTTTCGTAGTTTCACTAGATGTGAGAGGTATGATGAGTATATCCCTCTTATGGTTTTCTTTGGGAATGTTGAGAATTATGTTCTTAACAGTGAGAATTATTGAACTTTGTCTTGTGTTAAGGGAAGGGTTATGCGAGTTATTTATGGATCGAGAGTAGAGTAATGAAAATGAATTGAGAGCTATCGTGGAGTTATGATTGAGCACGTGGGGAATTTTGGAGACTATGCTCGTCTTTAATTGGAATACCATATTTGAGGAGTAAGAATCGTTAATGACTATTAGTGAGTTATGAAAGTTTTGATGACTTAATCATTGATGAGTTATTTATTGACTATATCTTTTAAAGGATTGAGTGAAAGAGGTGAACTGTAACTTATGAACTTGTGAGATGTTAATGTTAAAGTGTTCTAGCATTGACTTAGTAAAAGACCAGGTTGACGATGTTTATAATGTATCGTGGTGTGCATCTTTTGAGGATATAGAGATTGCTTTGGATAGATTCTTAAAGTGTGATTAGGTGGAGTTCTTGAGAGTGGAAGGACTTGAGTGTTGATGGTCGTGAGAGTTTATGATCTTGAGAGTTGATAATCTGAGGAATGTAGAGATTTTAAAGGGGCGAATATAGAGTTTGTTGGTCCGAGGTATTATGGAGATATGATGAAAGGATGTCACGAGATGTTGTTACCTTAAGTGATGATTGTACGATATTTGTAAGACCCTGGTTATCGTGCTTTGTTTATTTTATATTAAGGTATCGTCTTTGAGTAGATAAAACTGTTTTTGAGTCGTCTATTCTTGTCATCCTTGCACGTGTTAACCATACCTCTCCTATTTGAGCCTTCAGACCAAAGGTTTCTTTTATCCTTGTCCTCTATCGGTTTCATCTATCGTTGCTCTCTATTTGTTCTTTATTTCAGCCCCAGTTCTTTCTCCTTTGAACTTTTATAATTATCCTTTTCACATTGATTTCTCTCTAAGCTTTTACTTCCGAAAAGAATGTGTTCTTTTACCTTGTGTTATTATACGAAAATGGTTTGTTTTGGGTTGCAAGTTATTCATTCTTTCATGATAACTTGAAAGTGTTTGAACTCTCTTTAGAGCTACTTGTGATCATCTCGTAGTCAAAACTTGGATCCTTGGCGAGCAATGTTAGAAACCTTGAGTTTGATGTTTGGATCTTTGAGGTTGAGAACTTAGTAACATAGTTGTTTGCGAGTGTGAATTGGGATAACATATAGAGTTTTGGAGAAGGAGTATTAAAGGTCTTATACTGAGCTAGGAAAGTTTGAGGGTGTTTTTACATTGAGGATACATAGATGTTTGTTTGTTGTATCTGAGGTTAAAGATGTTTCATTTAAAGTGTATGAGTGTTTAATTGAAGGACATAGATTCATACAGTCTTATGGTGGATTTGGGATGTAAAGATAATGTTCATGGATAATAAGCGAGATTAGAAATTGAGGTTACAAGTTTGGTGATTTTATGAGCACAGGTGATGAGAGTTGTATGGTGATATTATTATGCTTTGGTGGAAATGTTTTATCAATGGCAAGTGTGTTGTGGTACAATAGATACTAGCTTAACAAAAAAGTGTATGGTTCCTTGGGTGCTTAGGAATGTTGTGATCATAAGTGTTCAAAGAAAATGATTGAGTCTTGCGAGTGCAACTGATGATTTTGATCATGAGATTGAGATTGGATAGTATTTTGACAGTTTAGTCAGAGTTGGAGGTTTGAGATCGATGACTTTGGATACTAATGTATATTGAGAACCATCGAGTTTTATTAAAGTATTTTGAGCTTAAGAGTTGTGAATGATAGTAAGCACTACTCGCTTTGAGGATATTAGAGTAGGAGTGATTTTAATGGCCATCGTGAGTGAAAGAGTTTTGTGATTCGAAAGATACTCTATATTTTGAGGTTATCTGTTTGGGATTTTGACTAATGCCAGATCTTGTGGAGAATGGTAAACTAAAGTTGGAGTATTTGTTAAAGGTTATGTGGATTTTGGGTAATAGTAATGAGTTCACAACTTTGAGAGGGCATATATGTTTTTGAATGATGGTTAAAGGTAGTTGGATGAGTGTTTGAAATATGAGAATTAAAAGTTGGCTTAATGATCTTTATGGACTTAGATGGTTTGAGTTTGATGTAACTTTTGGGATTTTAGAGTGTGTGAAGTTGATAACGACATTGATGATCTAGGATCTTTTCTTTGGTTTGAGTTTGGATATGGATCAGAGTGCGCAGCGGTTAGGATTCCGAGATGACATTTATTGATGATCACTTGTAATTCTTACCTTCTTTTGATCTTGTCTTTGAATATCAAGTTTCGAGGACGAAACTTCTTTTTAGGGGGTTGGATTGTAACACCCCGTATTTTATAATAATATTTTATTATAAAAGTATTTTATTAAATTAATTATTTGGAAGTTTATTAATGTATTTTGGAAATATATATTTATAAGCTTCCGTCCTCTATTTTATTATTTATCGTTTTAATCTACTTTTGATTGGGTTAAAATATTCGTGTACGATTTTACTATTTTAATTTAATAAATACTTTTCTATTATAAGTTCTCTAAGCGTTTTAATATGGCTCAATCCAATTTATAATCAGATAATCCATTGTATGAGCTAATGGACCCAAAGCCCATTAGTTAATCTCCTTATAAATAGAATTTAACCTAGCAAGCAACTAGGTCAACCTATTTTGTTTCCCGCTGAAAGTGCCGCACGCCTTTCCTCTATTCTTCTCTTTCGTTCTTCTTTTCTCCCTTTGACTCCATTGTTGAATATCTTTCCTTCTTCCAAACTCATACACAAATTATATTTTCACAATCCTTGCTCTTACCTTTACAATAATTTCTTCTCCAAATATTTTTATGGGGATTATTTGTATGGACCTTTAGACCTACCTTTATGGTCTCTTATTTTAATGGGTGAAGAACAAGAATAGCCTTTCATGGCGTTTTCAAGGGTTTCGCTTTGTGCCTTTCTTTAATGTCATTTTTTGGGACGTGCACACGTGTTGGAGACAAGGATTCGATGGTCGTGTCTTTCATGGAGTTTTCATTCTTGTTTCGCATCATTAATTGCTAAAAAGGTAACTAGGTGTTTTCTTTTAATTGTGTTTATGCCAATTGATGTAATTAATATGATTTAATGATTGATTTGTATGATTAGTACATGTTTGATTGTTTAATATCATGTTAATTATGTTTTCGCATGTTTGTATATGATTTAATGTTTTAATTATGTCTCGTATATTTTTTACATGTTTATTATGGGTGTCATGAGCGCAATTAGGGTTTACGAATAAACCCTAGTGGCGTCATGATAGGCGGCCAAGAGTTCTCTCCAAAGTTATAGCTAAGGCTAGTATAACATTGATGATGATTCAAGTGTTATAGCTAAAGTTAATACAACTTTGGGTAGTTACTCTAGTTATGGCTGAGGAAACTGTAACATTGAAGTACGAGTCAAGGTTATAGCTGGAACTAACATACCCTGAGATTTATGGCTCAAGGTTATGGTTGGGACTAGTATAACTTTGAGTTTCGTGTCAAGGTTATAGTTGAGGTAAGTATAACTTCAAGTTATATGTGTTGAAGGTATAGTAGAGGTTACTATAACCTCGCATCTAGAGTTTATGTTATGGTTAAGGTTACTATAACATTGCATGGTTAATGTTAAAGTTATAGCTGAAGTTACTATAGCATTTGGTTGCTTATACTTGTTTCATATGCTGTATTGTGTTTAACGTGTTATGTCCTTGTGTTGCATATGTATTTGGTTACTCTTGTTCATATGATAAGTAGGATGGTCAGTTATACTATCCTATGAGTTGAGTCGTGATGTTGTTCACGCATGTTAGTACTGATCGATTATCTTTGTGCATTTGTTTGTTGGTGGTTTGAATAGATGACGGTAGTATCGTTATATACTACCGGAATGAACTAACGCCACCCGTTGATGCGGGATTTATTTTGGTCTATGTTCGGGGTGGCAGATTCGTCAATTATACATTACGGGTCCCGAGTATCGTTCGGTGTACAATTATTGCATCGAGAGGTCCGGCCAGTCTTAGGCATATAGGCGGTGGTGATACGCTATACATAGTACCGTGGAGGCAGTGGTGATACGCTCCACACCGATGGAGGCAGTGGTGATACGCTCCGTCAGTCAGAGGTAGTGGTGATACGCTCTGACAAGTTAGAGGCAGTGGTGATACGCTCTAACGAGCGTTCGCTCTATTCGCTATGCTTTGTTGGTAGCTTTGTGCCTTCAGTTGCTGTGGATTGTGTGTTACCGTATTCGCTATGCTTTGATGCTAGCATTGTGCCTTAAGTTGTTACGGGTCGTGTCCTACAATGGTTATTAGGGTACATGGTCTGGTTCTTGCATATGGTTTAGGTTTGCGTGATTCCGTCTAAGATTGATAAGTCATGGTAAGCTTTGTTGGGTCTTTCATGAGTATAGATGATCTCGCGTGTTTACTGGTTTTACATTTCATTTATTAATGATTGTTGATTATATTCAATTGTTGTAAACATAACTGGGAGAGCATCTAATTACTCCCGACTGATTGTCGACCCCCATTCTCAGGTTGTTCAGATGTTTGTTGTTTGGATCTTATCTTGCTGGGAAAGTGCTGTGCGGCGAGATGAATAATAAATTAGGAGTTTGTTTCCATGTTATGAGAACCTTTGAATAATGTATTAGTTGTTTTGGTTTAGTAGCGAACCGGATTGGTCAGGTGTTTCCGCCACCTTGACCCTTTTATCAGTATCGTACTCTGATATTTACTTTATATTACGTTTTTCCTTTGTTTTATAATCCGGGTTGTTACAGTTGGTATCAGAGCGAACATGCTCCCAACTCTCGCGTAGTTGATGACTAAAATAAATTGACTTAGTAAATGAGTGAGAGTAAATGGGGTAGAAACAATTAAGGACTTGTTTGTTTATGCGTTAATGTTTCGTATAATTATTAATTGTGTTACATGTTTTGTTTATGCACATGTTTATTTATACCTTAATGTTTCGTATCGTTAATAATTATGTTACATGTGTTTTTTTATGCACTTGCTTATTTATGTCTTAATGTTTCACATCATTATTTAATTGTATTACATGTTTTATTCATGTATTTGTTTGTTTATGTCTTAATGTTTATCGTTATTAATTGTATTAAATCTATAGTTTATGTATTGTGTTGTTTATGACTTGATGTTTATTTCATCATTAATTGTATAAAAAGTGTTGTTCATGTATGACTTTTTCGGGCATGCTTTGTTGATTTTAAAGACGGTTAATTTTTAAAATGTCCTTTGTATGTTACGGGTTACATATGTCATGCAATTTTGAGTTATATGTCGTCAAAACCTTTAATTCTTGGTAACGCGGGCTTTACTCTTATCGTACATTCATCCTTTTGGATCACTTGGTGGTGTCGTCCTTATTTGAGGTGATTTCGAGGTTGATCCCTTTGTGGTTTCTTGAGGGAAACAAGTTAGGATTGTTGGCAGGTTGGGATGTTGGAGTGTGAATGGAAAGAGTGTTTATTATTATGAGTTTGGTAACGAAGGAGTTTACTTGGGATTAGAGGTTATTGAGATGAAGTTTACTTTGGGAATAGAAGTTGTTATGACGATGTTTCCTTTGGGTTTATAGGCGTTATGTTCTTTTATGTGCTTGAGGAAATCCTTATTGATGATAGAGGGTGATGATTTGTGGCATAAGATGTATGATTGTGGTTTCGTAGTTTCACTAGATGTGAGAGGTATGATGAGTATATCCCTCTTATGGTTTTCTTTGGGAATGTTGAGAATTATGTTCTTAACAGTGAGAATTATTGAACTTTGTCTTGTGTTAAGGGAAGGGTTATGCGAGTTATTTATGGATCGAGAGTAGAGTAATGAAAATGAATTGAGAGCTATCGTGGAGTTATGATTGAGCACGTGGGGAATTTTGGAGACTATGCTCGTCTTTAATTGGAATACCATATTTGAGGAGTAAGAATCGTTAATGACTATTAGTGAGTTATGAAAGTTTTGATGACTTAATCTGTTGATGAGTTATTTATTGACTATATCTTTTAAAGGATTGAGTGAAAGAGGTGAACTGTAACTTATGAACTTGTGAGATGTTAATGTTAAAGTGTTCTAGCGTTGACTTAGTAAAAGACCAGGTTGACGATGTTTATAATGTATCGTGGTGTGCATCTTTTGAGGATATAGAGATTGCTTTGGATAGATTCTTAAAGTGTGATTAGGTGGAGTTCTTGAGAGTGGAAGGACTTGAGTGTTGATGGTCGTGAGAGTTTATGATCTTGAGAGTTGATAATCTGAGGAATGTAGAGATTTTAAAGGGGCAATTATATAGAGTTTGTTGGTCCTGAGGTATTATGGAGATATGATGAAAGGATGTCACGAGATGTTGTTACCTTAAGTGATGATTGTACGATATTTGTAAGACCCTGGTTATCGTGCTTTGTTTATTTTATATTAAGGTATCGTCTTTGAGTAGATAAAACTGTTTTTGAGTCGTCTATTCTTGTCATCCTTGCACGTGTTAACCATACCTCTCCTATTTGAGCCTTCAGACCAAAGGTTTCTTTTATCCTTGTCCTCTATCCGTTTCATCTATCGTTGCTCTCTTTTTGTTCCTTATTTCAGCCCCAGTTCTTTCTCCTTTGAACTTTTATAATTATCCTTTTCACATTGATTTCTCTCTAAGCTTTTACTTCCGAAAAGAATGTGTTCTTTTACCTTGTGTTATTATACGAAAATGGTTTGTTTTGGGTTGCAAGTTATTCATTCTTTCATGATAACTTGAAAGTGTTTGAACTCTCTTTAGAGCTACTTGTGATCATCTCGTAGTCAAAACTTGGATCCTTGGCGAGCAATGTTAGAAACCTTGAGTTTGATGTTTGGATCTTTGAGGTTGAGAACTTAGTAACATAGTTGTTTGCGAGTGTGAATTGGGATAACATATAGAGTTTTGGAGAAGGAGTATTAAAGGTCTTATACTGAGCTAGGAAAGTTTGAGGGTGTTTTTACATTGAGGATACATAGATGTTTGTTTGTTGTATCTGAGGTTAAAGATGTTTCATTTAAAGTGTATGAGTGTTTAATTGAAGGACATAGATTCATACAGTCTTATGGTGGATTTGGGATGTAAAGATAATGTTCATGGATAATAAACTGAGATTAGAAATTGAGGTTATAAGTTTGGTGATTTTATGAGCACAGGTGATGAGAGTTGTATGGTGATATTATTATGCTTTGGTGGAAATGTTTTATCAATGGCAAGTGTGTTGTGGTACAATAGATACTAGCTTAACAAAAAAGTGTATGGTTCCTTGGGTGCTTAGGAATGTTGTGATCATAAGTGTTCAAAGAAAATGATTGTGTCTTGCGAGTGCAACTGATGATTTTGATCATGAGATTGAGATTGGATAGGATTTTGACAGTTTAGTCAGAGTTGGAGGTTTGAGATCGATGACTTTGGATACTAATGTATATTGAGAACCATCGAGTTTTATTAAAGTATTTTGAGCTTAAGAGTTGTGAATGATAGTAAGCACTACTCGCTTTGAGGATATTAGAGTAGGAGTGATTTTAATGGCCATCGTGAGTGAAAGAGTTTTGTGATTCGAAAGATACTCTATATTTTGAGGTTATCTGTTTGGGATTTTGACTAATGCCAGATCTTGTGGAGAATGGTAAACTAGAGTTGGAGTATTTGTTAAAGGTTATGTGGATTTTGGGTAATAGTAATGAGTTCACAACTTTGAGAGGGCATATATGTTTTTGAATGATGGTTAAAGGTAGTTGGATGAGTGTTTGAAATATGAGAATTAAAAGTTGGCTTAATGATCTTTATGGACTTAGATGGTTTGAGTTTGATGTAACTTTTGGGATTTTAGAGTGTGTGAAGTTGATAACGACATTGATGATCTAGGATCTTTTCTTTGGTTTGAGTTTGGATATGGATCAGAGTGCGCAGCGGTTAGGATTCCGAGATGACATTTATTGATGATCACTTGTAATTCTTACCTTCTTTTGATCTTGTCTTTGAATATCAAGTTTCGAGGACGAAACTTCTTTTTAGGGGGTTGGATTGTAACACCCCGTATTTTATAATAATATTTTATTATAAAAGTATTTTATTAAATTAATTATTTGGAAGTTTATTAATGTATTTTTGGAAATATATATTTATAAGCTTCCGTCCTCTATTTTATTATTTATCGTTTTAATCTACTTTTGATTGGGTTAAAATATTCGTGTACGATTTTACTATTTTAATTTAATAAATACTTTTCTATTATAAGTTCTCTAAGCGTTTTAATATGGCTCAATCCAATTTATAATCAGATAATCCATTGTATGAGCTAATGGACCCAAAGCCCATTAGTTAATCTCCTTATAAATAGAATTTAACCTAGCAAGCAACTAGGTCAACCTATTTTGTTTCCCGCTGAAAGTGCCGCACGCCTTTCCTCTATTCTTCTCTTTCGTTCTTCTTTTCTCCCTTTGACTCCATTGTTGAATATCTTTCCTTCTTCCAAACTCATACACAAATTATATTTTCACAATCCTTGCTCTTACCTTTACAATAATTTCTTCTCCAAATATTTTTATGGGGATTATTTGTATGGACCTTTAGACCTACCTTTATGGTCTCTTATTTTAATGGGTGAAGAACAAGAATAGCCTTTCATGGCGTTTTCAAGGGTTTCGCTTTGTGCCTTTCTTTAAAGTCATTTTTTGGGACGTGCACACGTGTTGGAGACAAGGATTCGATGGTCGTGTCTTTCATGGAGTTTTCATTCTTGTTTCGCATCATTAATTGCTAAAAAGGTAACTAGGTGTTTTCTTTTAATTGTGTTTATGCCAATTGATGTAATTAATATGATTTAATGATTGATTTGTATGATTAGTACATGTTTGATTGTTTAATATCATGTTAATTATGTTTTCGCATGTTTGTATATGATTTAATGTTTTAATTATGTCTCGTATATTTTTTACATGTTTATTATGGGTGTCATGAGCGCAATTAGGTTTACGAATAAACCCTAGTGGCGTCATGATAGGCGGCCAAGAGTTCTCTCCAAAGTTATAGCTAAGGCTAGTATAACATTGATGATGATTCAAGTGTTATAGCTAAAGTTAATACAACTTTGGGTAGTTACTCTAGTTATGGCTGAGGCAACTGTAACATTGAAGTACGAGTCAAGGTTATAGCTGGAACTAACATACCCTGAGATTTATGGCTCAAGGTTATGGTTGGGACTACTATAACTTTGAGTTTCGTGTCAAGGTTATAGTTGAGGTAAGTATAACTTCAAGTTATATGTGTTGAAGTTATAGTAGAGGTTACTATAACCTCGCATCTAGAGTTTATGTTATGGTTAAGGTTACTATAACATTGCATGGTTAATGTTAAAGTTATAGCTGAAGTTATTATAGCATTTGGTTGCTTATACTTGTTTCATATGCTGTATTGTGTTTAACGTGTTATGTCCTTGTGTTGCATATGTATTTGGTTACTCTTGTTCATATGATAAGTAGGATGGTCAGTTATACTATCCTATGAGTTGAGTCGTGATGTTGTTCACGCATGTTAGTACAGTCAGTTATACTGTGCATTTGTTTGTTGGCTGGTTTGAATAGATGACGGTAGTATCAGTTATATACTACCGGAATGAACTAACGCCACCCGTTGATGCGGGATTTATTTTGGTCTATGTTCGGGGGTGGCCAGATTCCTCAATTATACGTTCTGGGTCCCGAGTGTCGTTCGGTGTACAATTATTGCATCGAGAGGTCTGGCCAGGTCTTAGGCATATAGGCAGTGGTGATACGCTATACATAGTACCGTGGAGGCAGTGGTGATACGCTCCACACCGATGGAGGCAGTGGTGATACGCTCCGTCAGTCAGAGGTAGTGGTGATACGCTCTGACAAGTTAGAGGCAGTGGTGATACGCTCTAACGAGCGTTCGCTCTATTCGCTATGCTTTGTTGGTAGCTTTGTGCCTTCAGTTGCTGTGGATTGTGTGTTACCGTATTCGCTATGCTTTGATGCTAGCATTGTGCCTTAAGTTGTTACGGGTCGTGTCCTACAATGGTTATTAGGGTACATGGTCTGGTTCTTGCATATGGTTTAGGTTTGCGTGATTCCGTCTAAGATTGATAAGTCATGGTAAGCTTTGTTGGGTCTTTCATGAGTATAGATGATCTCGCGTGTTTACTGGTTTTACATTTCATTTATTAATGATTGTTGATTATATTCAATTGTTGTAAACATAACTGGGAGAGCATCTAGTTACTCCCGACTGATTGTCGACCCCCATTCTCAGGTTGTTGAGATGTTTGCTGTTTGGATCTTATCTTGCTGTGGAAGTGCTGTGCGGCGAGATGAATAATAAATTAGGAGTTTGTTTCCATGTTATGAGAACCTTTGAATAATGTATTAGTTGTTTTGGTTTAGTAGCGAACCGGATTGGTCAGGTGTTTCCGCCACCTTGACCCTTTTATCAGTATCGTACTCTGATATTTACTTTATATTACGTTTTTCCTTTTTTTTATAATCCGGGTTGTTACACTTTCATTCTCGTCAGGGTAGTTTACTGTTCATAGCAAGCCTATTTAGTCCAATCTTTCGATCTAGGATTAATTTTAGCCAGATTAAAGAAATAACTCAGAAGCGTGCACTCAACTAAGTCGATAAATACAATTAAATTGCTATGGTGACAGAGTCTTATAATCAATTCATCTGTTCCATTTACTACATCGTCACATTCCTACCGCAGGTCCCCTAATCCCAACATGAAAGGGGTTTAGCTACTCATGTCGCTAATTAAACTAACAGCAGATAAAATTCCAGCAGTAAACATTTTGAAATAAACAATAAAATGCATAAAAGAGAAATTAGGGCAGAAGAATAATCGAAATAGAACAAATGATTAAAGCAACAAATGATTAACTATTATTAAGGGAAGATAAAGGATTACAATCGTGCAAATTCCGGCGTAAAGAACACAAAATCCGAGCGAAAATAGATCCGAGAGCAAGGTTACAGTGAAGGGAAATAAGCAACGCAGTAAAGTTTACAGTAGAAAATTTAGATAATAAAAAGATAGATCCTAATGACCTAGTAAAGCGTGCTTAAATAGCAAAGTAATTAAGTTTAGCGAAATAAACACTCACACGGGCTGTTTTAAAGCCCATAACAGCGAAACCACTCGATCGAGTGGAATAAAACCACTCGATCGAGCAAACCTCCAGCAGCATCTACTCGATCGAGTAGATAGTTACTCGATCGAGTAACCCATCTTTCAGCAAGCTAAGGATCGAGTGGAAAACCACTCGATCGACCCTCAGAGGACGTAGAAACCACTCGATCGAGTGGTAGAACTGCTCGATCGAGTTCTTTGTCTTCATTTCAGCTCAAGTCCGTCACCGACAGCCTCGTAATGCGTACCATGACACTTCCAAACGTAGTATCTCACTCTGGAAAAATCCCGTCTCCTCTAAATGCATGCAAAAAGGACGAAAAAGAGTACGATTCCACTACTTTCGCGTTCATTTCTAGAAAATGGACAAAACGAACCAAAGTAGCCAATTCGGGGCAAAATACTATAAAACAGTATAAAAATGCATAGAAATACGTGCTGAAATAGGCTAAAAAGGCTATATAAAAAGCACGTATCAACAATAATGATAATTAAGGAAAGATTAAGGAGTCTTATAATAAAAGATTACACCTTTGAGTCGGATTAAGAAGAGGAGATTAGTTCCCCGTGCTAGATCTAAACCCAATTAAAAGATGATTAATTCTCCAAATTACAACTTTGATTTTTCAATAATGCAAAAGATATCTAAAACCTAATGGTGTTCAACTATTTATAGTCCTAATATGTGGAAGATTAATGGGCTTTAAGCTCGGAGCAAGCCCGTAACAAAATTCGCCTAAACCCAGAAAATATGCACGGTGCGAATTTCTAGGCAGAAATTTCG
This sequence comes from Silene latifolia, assembly GCF_048544455.1. NCBI lineage: Eukaryota > Viridiplantae > Streptophyta > Magnoliopsida > Caryophyllales > Caryophyllaceae > Silene > Silene latifolia. The sequence goes on from NC_133528.1 coordinate 29,273,359, forward strand.
CACGGTGCGAGTTTCCTGCTGGACAGCATTTTTTCCGAAGTTCATACCTCTCTTGTTACTTGACTAAATGAGGCGTGTGACCTATCATTGGGAAGCTAAGAACATAAGCTTTCACCTCCACTTGGCCTTGCATCGATACGAGCTTTAGAACTCAAGAAATTACCCATTTGAAGTTGATCCTTATGCAAACAACACTTCAAATCTTCAATTGCTCCATCCTTTCACTTCTTCATGTCTTAGTTAGTGTTGGGCCTAGAAATCCGCAGATATCCCTGATCAATATCTTGCCTTGGCCTGACTGTCAGGGTGTCAGGATGTCAAGCTACCAGGACACATGAAGATAGGCGTCAGGCCATGGAGAGGACAACGGTCAAAATATCAGGACGATATTAGACCAGGAAGTCACATTTTAAGAAGAATACGCGCGTAGCATTAATTGGAAAGATTCTACAATTAAGGCAGTAATTAAGAACGTAATAATGGATATTATTGCGGGTAATTAAGACAGGATATTTGGCATTTATGGAGATATCAACCAGCCGTTCAGCATATAATTATATAAGAAGCATTTGGAAAACATTTGAGGACAGAAGACATACACAAGACCGATTCAAGCATACAATATTCTCTCACAACTTATAAGCTAATTACGTCCCACTGTGCTAAATAATCAATATAATAGTGAAATCCTCTCCTTGCTTGGTGCCCGTGGTTTTTTCCCATTTAAGGGTTTTCTACGTACAAAATTCTTTGTCTTATTGTTATTCTTTTATCGTACTTTATTTTTCCTGCATTATACCTTGACAACTTGATTCAAAGATTAATCAGAGCTAGTTAACCCTGCCTAGACCTATCCTGACCTGACTTCGCCTTGCGCAAAATCCACACAAACCAATTGGCGCCCACCGTGGGGCATCTAGCTCTTTAAATCTTTTTTCCTCATCCTACAAAAATCGAAATATCCTACAAAATGGCCAGCCTACCGTTGAAGAACAATTGAATGCAGCCTTCCAACAAATAGCTGATTTGGAAAGCTTGAAAGAGAAAGTAGCCCAAACTGAGGCTGAAATCCTACAATTAAGAGAATCTGAGTCAGCTCTAAAACAAAAATTGGAAAAAACCCAAGGATCAGACTCTAGATTCCAGCCAGGAACACCATTTGCATCAATTATCAAAAACCTTGATTTTTCCAGTTTTGGAAGTCCAAGTTGTTCCAAATTCGTCAATAATGACGACGATGGTGAGCTAAAAAATGACAATGAAAAATCTGATGAATCTGCAGCAGCCATCATGATGGCAGTGGTCTAGGAAATCAAGAAGCTAAATGAAAAATTCGACAAGATACCTGGAGTACCTGCCAGTTTAGAAGAAGCTGCCCCTGACAGCTATGCTGATTCACCTTTCATAGACGAAATAGCAAAGGTGGACTTGCCCAAAAAGTTTGTGGTCCCATCTATGAAAATCTATGATGGAACTACGGATCCACAAAATCATGTGGCCCTCTACAAACAGAAAATGTTAGCAGCATCCATTCCCAGTGAGTTTAGACAAGTTTGCATGTGTACGGGATTTGGAACAACCCTGACCGGACCTACTTTACAGTGGTACATCAACCTGTCAACTGGGAGCATCCATTGTTTTGCCAACCTGATCAACAACTTTAACCAGCAGTTTGCGAGTAGCAGGGAGTTAGAGAAGCGGTCCAGTGATCTTTACAGGATTACGCAGAAGCCTGATGAAACTCTGAGGACATTCCTCGCAAGATTCAACAAAGAGGAAGTGTCTATTCCCAGGTGTGACGTTGGAACAGCAGTGGAGGCATTAGGGCAGGGGTTGCTACCTCATAATGACTTATACAATGAGCTCACTAAGTATCCCTGCCATACCTTCGATGATGTCCATGCCAAAACCCTTGCTTTTATCAGGCTGGAAGAAGATAAGAGCTACAAACTCGGATCATCCAGTAGACCAAAGAACTATGAAAAAAGCAATAGGAAAAGAAACAAAGGAAACAATTACATACCTACTCCATACTCCAGGCCAGACCATTCAGAAGTCAACCTGGCACATGAGTATCAAGGTAAGGCCAAAATTTTTCCGCCTATTTCTGAGCATAATTTTAGTGTTGATATTGCAGGGTTAATCCAGAGGTTTGACAACATGGGACCAGTAGTCAGATGGCCCAGAAAGGTGGAAAATCCTAACCCTAGGAGAGATAACTCCAAATGATGCGAATTCCACATGGACGTTGGACACACAACGGATGATTGCTTTACTCTGAGGAAAGAAGTGGCTTACTTACTGAAATATGGATACCTAAAAGACCTGATCAAGACAAAAGGCAGGAATGCAGACCAAGGCAAAGAGAACCAGGAGCATAAGCAGGACCGCAACCTTCCTCCACCACCTCCAATCTATGAAATAAAATTCATATCTGGTGGATCAGAAATATGCGGCCTGACCAGTTCAGCAGCAAAAAAGATAGCCAGGACGCTAAGGATTGCATCACCCTGTAAACCGGATCATCTCCCAACAATCACTTTTAGTGATTGTGACCTGGTAGGTATCCCTGATGTTCATCATGATGGCCTGGTAATTTCTATGTAGATTGGAACCGCCAGAGTAAGAAGGTTCCTAGTAGACGGAGGCAGCTCAGTAAACTTGATCATGCTTGATGTGCTGAAAGCCATGAAAATTAATGAGGATCAAATCACCAAAAAGTCCAGCGTTTTGGTAGGGTTCAGTTGAGAAACCAGAAGCACATTAGGATAAATCCACCTCCCAACCTACGTTGAAGGAGTCTCATCCTATGAGAAATTTGGAGTCCTAGATTGCTTGTCATACTACAATGCAATTCTGGGCAGACCCTGGATTCATAATGTCAAGGCTGTACCATCGATCTATCACAAGTATATCAAGATACCGACGGATTGGGGCATAGCCACAATCAAAGGGGATCACAAGACAGCCCAAGAATGCTATACAACAGCCTTGAAACCTTCCAAGGCAGGTAAGTCCCTTGCATAGCAGTTACAGTACCCTGTCAGGAGCACTCATATAGCACCTCTCAGAATGGAAACAGATCAGGTAATCCTAGACCCTGAGTACCCTGACAGGTATGTTCTAATAGGATCTGACGCCCCAGATAGTGTCAGGCCCGAACTGGTAAAATTCCTTAAAAATAAATCATCTTGGTTTGCTTGGTCTCATTTTGATATGACTGGAATTAGTGCTGATATAATTACACACAAACTTAATATTGACCCATCTTTTAAGCCTATACAATGTAAAAGACGAAAATTTGAAGCTGAAAGAAATGCCATAATCAACGAGGAAGTGGAAAAACTCCTGGATATGGGAATGATTAGGGAAGTAATGTACTCTGAGTGGCTGGCTAACGTGGTTGTTGTGCAGAAAAAGAATGGAAAATGGAGAGTATGTGTAGATTACACTGACCTGAACAAAGCCTGGCCCAAGGACCCATTTCCTTTGCCACATATTGATGCCATGGTAGACGCCACAGCAGGGCATGAGATGCTGACATTCATGGATGCTTCCAGTGGATTCAATCAAATAAAAATGCACCCTGCTGACCAGGAGAGTATTACATTCATTACAGACCGAGGCATATACTGTTACACTGCCATGCCTTTCGGCCTGAAGAATACAGAGGCAACGTACCAGCGCCTGATCAACATGATATTCAAGGATCAAATAGGTGATATCATGGAAGTCTACATAGACGACATGGTGGTAAAGTCCAAAAATGGAGAAGATCATGTGAAGCATTTGGAAGTAGCATTCGAAATATTGGAAAAATACAACATGAAGCTCAACCCTACAAAATGCCACTTTGGAGTTTCTGCAGGTAAGTTCCTTGGATACATGGTTACGAAGAGAGGCATAGAAGCTAGCCCAGAACAGATAAAAGCTATCCTGGAACTTCAGTCACCCAAGTCCATCAAAGATATTCAGAAATTGACAGGCCGGGTGGCCGCCCTGAACCGATTCATATCAAGATCCTCTGAAAGGTGTAAAATATTTTACAACCTGCTCAGAAAAAAAATAAACAGTTTCATTGGACAGATGAACATGAAGCAGCCTTTCAAGACTTAAAATCTAATCTGTCATCTCCACCCTTACTGGCTAAACCAGAGAAGGGAGAACCCCTGTCAGTATACTTATCCGTCACTGACACAGCAGTCAGTGCAGTCCTTGTAAAAGAACAGGAAGGTCAACAACATCTGGTCTATTATGTAAGTAAGACCTGCTGGATGTTGAGATAAGGTATGGATTACTTGAAAAATATGTTTTAGCTTTAATTATGTCGTGTACTAAACTACGACCCTATTTTGAAAGCCACCCCATTATAGTCAGGACCAACTTACCCATAAAATATGTCCTGCGCAAGCCTGAATTATCAGGTAGGATAGCCAAGTGGTCAGTTCAAATTAGTACATATGATATTTCTTTTGAACCCAGGGCAGCGATCAAATTGCAGGCCCTAGCAGACTTTGTGGCTGATTTCAGCCCTAACCTAGAACCTAACCTGGAAAAAGAGGTCAACCAATTAGAAAATAAAACCCCAGACCAGGAATGGACTTTGTTCATAGATGGGGCATCTAATGCCAGGGGGACAGGGTTAGGATTAGTGCTTAAATTGTAACACCCCATGGTAATTGAAGAGATCCAGTGATAGGCTTAAATGACTAGTGCTTAAAGGGATTAGAAGTACTACTCATATCAACAAAGTGCACTTTCTTTTATGGTCATCCATGCGAAAGAACTCCAAAGTTAAGCGTGCTTGGCTGGGAGTAGTCTAGGATGGGTGACCTCCTGGGAAGGTTCCCGGGATGCGCATGAGTGAGGACAAAATGCGCTATAAAGGACCTGTGTTGATCTGTGGGCCATGTACACAGCCTGGTGAGCTATCATAAGTAACCGCTCCCGACCCGGTTTGGGCTAGGGTGTTACATAAATCACCACAAGGAGACGTGATAGCTCAGGCTATAAGCTGTGATTCCAAAGCTACTAAAAATAAAGCGGAATATGAAGCTCTGATAGCAGGCTTAAAGGTATGTCTAGACCTCGGTGTTCAAAATCTAAAGGTAAAAACTGATTCACTTCTAATTGCTAATCAAATAAAGGGAATTTATACGGCCAAGGATGCAAAAATGATTTCGTATTTAGAATATGCAAAAAACCTTACAGCTAAATTTGCTTTATTTGATATAGATCAAATATCAAGATACCTGAACATGCAGGCTGATGCTTTGGCCAGCCTAGGTTCAAACTTTACCCCCACTGTTTTCGATAAAATACCAATTGTTCATTTATTAGAGCCAATCATCAGCAAGGCTGAACAAGTCAACCCTGTCAATCAAGATATTAATTCTTGGAGTAAACCCTATTATGATTGGTTTCTCTGAGGAATACTACCTCAGGGGAGATACGAAGCAAGGGCTTTTAAAATTAGAGCTTCAACCTATGCTATTATCAATAACACTTTATTCAAGAGATCGCAGGCTGGACCATACCTGAGATGCTTGGAACCTGACGAAGCCAAATTAGTACTTCAAGAAATACAGGATGGAAATTGTGGTAACCATAAAGGAGGAAAAAGCCTGGCAAGTAAAGTACTCAGGACAGGCTACTACTAGCCTACATTGAAGGCTGGTTGCCTGGAATACTCTTCAAAGTGTGAAGCATATCAAGTTCATGCACCAATCATACATCAGCCATTTGAGCTCCTTCACTCAATTTCTGCACCCTGGCCATTCATGAAGTGGGGCATGGATATTGTAGGAAACCTGCATGTAGGTCCAGGACAGAAAGTATTCATGTTGGCTATGACTGATTACTTCTCCAAATGGATCGAGGCTGACTCTTTCAGGCAAGTAACCGAAAAAGAATTAATATCCTTCATCAGAACGAATATTATTTTTAGATATAGAGTCCCATCAGAAATAGTATGTGACAATGGAACCCAATTTGTGGGGAAAAAGACCCAAGCATTTTCCCAAGAATGGAATATCAACCTGGTAACATCAACCCATGGATATCCAAAAGCTAATGGCCAGGCTGAATCCAGTAACAAGGTAGTCATAAGCTGCCTAAAGAAGAAACTAAAGAGAAGACGAGGCAGATAGGCTGAAGAACTTCCATTAGTGCTATGGGCAGACAGGACAACTCCAAAGACATCAACATGCCAAACACCTTATTCTTTGGTGTATGGCTGCGAAGCTGTCATTCCTGCAGAAGTGCGGGTGCCAACATCAAGATATAGCCTGAACAATGTTGAAGCAAACAGAGACCTAATGCACGATAACCTGATCCTGACAGAAGAGCTAAGAGACGCTGCCAAAAACAGGATGGCATTATACCAACAAGCAGTAGGCAGACTTCCAATAAAAATGTTAGAATTAGAGTCTTCAGGGAAGGAGACCTTGTCCTACGAAAAGTTTTCCCAAACAAAAAAGAAAAATCAGCAGGCAAGCTCGCCCCCACATGGGAAGGCCCTTACTTAATTGATTCAATCGTTGGACAAGGAGCATACAGGCTCCAAACATTAGATGGAGAAATGATCCCAAGATCTTGGAATCTAACACATTTGAAATTATTCCATGTATAAAACCTATGTCAGGCCATAATCAGGTAGAAAATCATATCTTTACTATCAGTCATTCAACCTGACGTGCTACCTGAAAAATTACGTGTTTCATATGCTCTATGTGCATCCATGTCTATATATTTAACTAACCCAATTTCTCTTATTGTTTGAATCCTGAACAAGTATACATGATAAATGTTTATATGCATAAATATTCAGGATTGAGGGCTACTCTACTATATATCAAAATTTGAAACAAAACTTTGCTCTTAATTGTGCCTAACGAGTTAGTAACCATCACCGGATACAGTAAATGTCAGGACCAATCAGGAATGAAATAATTGCCTGACCTGACTAGGTTTACTGCACATATTTACAAACGGCTGGACGCAGCAAGACAATGGAAGGGTGTGCCATACCAACCATTAGTCTAAAAAGCCCTCATGTCAGGCCGAGTACCAAGCCCTCCAGTCAGGCAGGGGACATAAGCCCTCCTGTCAGGCCGGTTTTTCGCACCCCTTCAACCACTATGGCCAAAACCATACTTGGTTGAATTACTCACGACAGCTCAAATGACAGGACAGGTTCAAAAAATGTCTTATAGGTTAACAAAATAAAGATTTTGACAGGTCCACGGGATTGGAAAAACAAAGTTCACAGGTTCAAAAAATTCAAAAGCAAACAGAACGACGGGAAATAAGCAAGATTAGCCAAGGAAGGCCATTACTATCATATTAATAAAGCCCTTACCCCCTGGGGAAAAGGCACCAAAATATTCATAAAGGCCAAGGATAGCCTCCCTGACCTGAGCAGAGACAAAAGAAAAATATAAAATTGTTTGTCCAGGGACATCCCCCCTAGATGGGCCAATACCAACAAAGAAAAGTTCAAATTACTGCTTCTCCTTAGAAACAGCATCATCACTCCCACTCTTGGCCTGATCGGCCTCAGCATTGACATCCTGCTCCCCTGGAGAATCGACCTCCTGTTCATTTCCCATGTTGTGCAGATCGGGATACTTGGAGGCGGCGAAGGCCATCTGAGCTTCAGGGTTCCAATTTGCCCTGGCCTCAACAGGCTCTGAGATACAGCTACCTTCCCCTTAATATAAAAATAAAGGGAGGCATCATCAAGCTTAAACTGCAAATCATCCCTCTCCTGGGTGAGCTCTTCATTCCTGTCCAATGCCTCCTACAAGAGCTGTTTGCTGGAATCTGCCTCAACCTTAACAACATCCCTCTCAGCCAGCGCCCTCGCCAAGTAAATAGCTTTAGCAGGCATGTCAGCCCGTGCAAAGTCCAGTTCAGACTTCAACTTATCATAATCTTATCTCATCAGGTCAATCCTAGCTACCAGAGAAGTAGCCGAATAAGCATTGTGGAGACAGGCCGCGACACCCTGACCAAAAACAAAGAGAATAAAATAAATATTATGCCATAATAATAAAAACATCCAAATTAAATACACATATTACGAGATACACATAATAATAAAAATAGCGTACCTCCCTTACAGCAGCCAAGGCACTTGCCAAAAGGCTGGCAGAGTGATCCACTGAAGCAACTACCTGGGTAGCAGTCTCGACAGGGTCAAGGATGAGCATGACATCTGACTTGGAAGCAGCATAATCCCTGATCTTCACCTTGGCAGCCTCCACATTATCCACCCTGGCTCTCACTTCCCTGACTAGGGCAGATATATCAACATCTTTAATTTTTCTCTTCTGAGCTGCTGAACGTGTTTCGCAGAGGCAGCAGGAACAGTAGAAACCTTGGAAGCATCAGACAACTCAGTTAAATCAATAACAGGCTCAGCATCTCCGCCTCCCTGGGAGCCCTCCTCCTTAATCTTAGCCAACCTGACTGAGAGGTCGGCCATACCAAATCTGGCAAGGCGAGTAGATGACCTGGTGGCTATAATACGAAACACTACATTAGCAATATAAACTAAATATCATGGAAAAGCCAAAAATAGGAAGAAAAAAGAAAACAAAATAGACTGACTGCCTGAAGTGGAAGTACTAATAGCCTTTGAAGGTTTAGGCACCCTGGTAGCACCATCAGCCTTTAAGCATCGAGGAAGATGGCCAGCCCCGCAATAGATAGGCCAAGACCTCTCTAAAGGAGGAATGACAAGGAAGGCAGAAATGTTTGCAGTAGGGCACTCAGTTTCAGTAACCCAATCATCAACTGCACACACAAGAGGTATGATTCAATATAAATTTTATTTTTTACTAACGAATAAAACATGCATGATAAACGGAAAAGCCGAAGTACTCACCAGCAACGCAAGCTTCGTAATTCAATTATGTCAGGACCCAAAGAATTGGTCCTGATAAACATGTACCCAACAGCCCAGTTCTTGTCATGGCCATTGTCCAGATTGCTGAGAAGGGGAGTAGTTGAAGGCCTGACCTTAAAGCTTATACGGCCAGGGCTATTGGTTTTGACAGCATAACAGGTTTTTAGGTCATCAAGAGAAAACGAAATATTGTGCTTTTTGCAGAGATACTCAACGGAGCAGACCACTTTCCATACCATAGACATTAATTGATAAGAAGGGATACCGATTTCTTTAATAACCTCCACCATAGGAAGAGAGAAAGGAAGCTTACAACCTGCCCTGAAGGCCCAATCATGAATACAGAACCAACCAGGACATGCCCAGTCAGCCCTGATAGGAGAATTTTCAGGGATCCAAACTTCGGAATCAGCAGGAATGATCCCCTTATCTTTCAGCACCTTTTCAAATTCAGGTTTCAGGCGATTTGAGAGAGACTGATCATCTATCAGAGCTTTTGTGGGTTTGAATTGGAATCACCATGGAAAATAGAAATCATCTCAAGAGGAGAATCATTCTTTTTACCAGCCACGAGAGGTTGAGCAACAGAAGATGAAGGAATATTTTCAGAAGTAGTTTCCTCAGGGTTTTGAACAGGTCGAGTTCCAGGAGATACTGCCCCTTTGGAAGATTTCTTTTTTGCAGCCATTATTAAAAAGATTGCTAAAAATTAATTAAAGGTTAAAATCTAGAAATTAAGAAAAATGAAGAAGGAGATTATTAGAAGAGGAGAGAGTAGATTTTTTTGGTGAAGATCAACTTAATGAAACGATGAAGTATATATAGGCGGTGAAACTAGGGTTTCAACCGCAACTTGGAAGGGTAATTATTAGGGAAGTTACAGTGATTGTAACACGCGGTATACACTGAACAACTAGCCGTAACAGAAACTCGTTAGTCACAATTCAACCGTTGAGCAGTTTTCCATAATTAGAAGTTATCTCCTTAATTTTTGTCCTGACACATCGAAGATAAGGAGATAAGGGGCAATTATTGGGCCTGAAAATCTGCAGATATCCCTGTTCAATAACTTGCCTTGACCTGACTGTCCGGGTGTCAGGATGTCAAGCTACCAGGATACATGAAGATAGGCGCCAGGCCATGGAGAGGACAACGGTCAAAATATCAGGACGATATTAGACCAGGAAGTCACATTATAAGAAGAATACGCGCATAGCATTAATTGGAAAGATTCTACAATTAAGGCAGTAATTAAGAACGTAATAATGGATATTATTGAGGGTAATTAAGACAGAATATTTGGCATTTATGGAGATATCAACCAGCCATTCAGCATATCATTATATAAGAAGCATTTGGAAAACATTTGAGGACAGAAGACATACACAAGACAGATTCAAGCATACAATATTCTCTCACAACTTATAAGCTAATTACGTCCCATTGTGCTAAATAATCAATATAATAGTGAAATCCTCTCCTGGCTTGGTGCCCATTGTTTTTTCCCATTTAAGGGTTTTCCACGTACAAAATTATTTGTCTTATTGTTATTCTTTTATCGTACTTTATTTTTCCTGCATTATATCCTGACAACCTGATTCACAGATTAATCAGAGCTAGTTAACCCTGCCTAGACCTATCCTGACCTGACTTCGCCTTGCGCAAAATCCACACAAAACAGCTAGTCTTCCTTCTTACTTGTAGATGTTTTGTACCATGGTAGACTTCAAGACATGCCTTTGCTTCCGATCATTGCTCAAAACTCCATTACTAACCCGGCATTAAGAATATGGTAAATGTGACGTAAATCATGTGAAAACACATCCCAATGCCGCATTATTATGCATAAAATAAGCTAAATAGATAGTAGATATACGAGCCTATCAGAACTCCTCCGCAAAAATTTACTGTGATACTTGATACTGGAAGTTCTAACCTTTGGGTTCTGTCTTTAAAATGCTCATTCTCTTTAAGTTTTTATTTCTTCTGTGCTTCTGACACGTGATTCGATCATATGGCTCATCATTAGTTGTGTGCAGATTCCATGCTATTTCCAATCCAAGTACAAATAAAAAAAAGTCTGCTTCAGACACCAGTATTGGTAATGTAAAATGTACAGTAATATACTGTCTATGTGAGTTGAGCTCGGCACCTGGAGCGTTTCTGACTCTGACTTGTTTCAGGAAAAAAATGTGACATTAGTTACGGGTCTGGATCTATCTCTGGTTTTCTCAGTCAGGATCATCTTCAAGTTAGAGACCTTACAATCAGGGATCAGGTTTGCTAAAGCTGTAAACGTCTTTTATACACGAGTGTCGAGGCACTTCCTCTGTTTCACAATGTTCTTCCCGTTTGCCTTCTTAATATCAAACCTTCGGAATTCTGACAATATAAAGACATTATATGATAGTAGATCATTTGCAGTACTTTTCAAAAAATCTTTCAGAAAGTTATGTTTTCAACAAAAAAGAATACTTTCTAATGTATTAATGCAATATATATGGTCAAGTTTTGGTCTATCTGATCACTGATAGCATAGAGTCAAACGAAAAGAACGTTGTTAAAAAGAGGCCTGATCATTTTGTGTGACTGTGACTAGAAGTTCACTTATTATGCCAGGTTTTCATTGAAACAACTCGAGAAGGAAGCCTTGCTTTTCTAATTGGAAAGTTTGATGGTATATTAGGGCTTGGATTTCAAGAGATCTCAGTAAAAAAATGTTACTCCTGTATGGTATGCCAAACTTTGACCCTGAAGCTCCGTATCTTATTTCATTCGGAAATTTGCTTCCCTTCACAAAATCATTGTGCATTTTGTGCCGCCTCCTGATGATAATATATATAAGTATAACATGGTTGAACAAGGACTGGTAAGCGAGGAAGTTATCTCATTTTGGATAAGTAGAGATCCAGAAGCTGAAATTGGAGGGGAGATAGTGTTTGAAGGGATTGATTCCAAACATTTCAAGGGGAAACATACTTATGTTCCTATAACCACAAAGGGTTATTGGCAGGTTAGTCTGAAAACTGGTAAAAAGTAAGAATATAACTGTAATCTTTCGCAATTCACTTTGTTCAGTACTAGTATTCTTCATTTTCTGTGTGTCCTTTTAAACAGGAAGTTTTCCACTTTGTGTATATTCATCGATTCACTTCATTTTCTCTTTTCAGTTTGAAATGAAAGGTTTCCTAATTGGCAATTATTCAACAGGTAAAGTTTAGATCAAGCTATTTAAGTTACTGTTATTAGACTGCCTCCTATTTCGAAACACTTGTGTTAGAGCTAAGAAAAATATTTGTATTCAAAATTTGTTCCAAGGGTTCCTTTAGATGAAAATTTCATCTGCAATTTCTATTGCGCTTATAATAGAAATGTGCAAATGTCACCTAACTTAATTATTTAGCGTTACTCGTGACCCGGGTTTGACCTTTAGCGTCAAAACTGTCCTTGTGCCTCCCTTTACACAAATATATATATATATATAAGATCAAATGAGTCCTCCTCTTACATGTGAGTCCATAAGTCTCATTATGGGCCTTTGTATCTTGAAAATGGAGGGCTAAGATGAGAACCAAAAAAATAAGGTTAATGCTCTAATTTTGCTATCTTCCTCTAATTTTCTCATTAATTACATTAATCTTCCTCATCTTTCATTCATCATCTCATTATCACATCTCCTCATTCTCTCTCTATATCTCACTTCTCCATATTCTCTAAAAAAAATCAAGAAAAAAAAACCCAAAAAACCAAACAAATAAAAAACCCAAAAAATCCAAATAAATCATTTACTCATCTATTCCTCATTCACCATCCACCTACCACCACCCACCGGAAACCACCACCGTCGCCAACCGCCACAGCCGCCAACCGTCACCGCCGCCGCCGCCGCCACGACGCCATTTTTAAAAAAAAAAAAAAATTGATGTTTTAATTTTAATCCTGGTGTTGTTTTTATTTTTTTGTTGTTTTTTTTTCCTCAAATATCATCTTTCTATATAATATTGTTTCAAATTTGTGTGTTTTTTTATTTTAATCTTAGATCTACTAAAATAGATCAATTTTCATTGACCATTTTTTTTTTCGTTTTTTTTTTCAGTTTTGATGTTTTGGTCTTTTTTTTTTCCGGTTATTGGAATTCTTACAAATTATAGTGTGATTTTAGTACCAAATCTATTAATTATAAAATCTCATTGTTTACTTTTTTTTTCACTAGATTTTTGATTTGTTTTACCATTTTTCAGATTTGATTTTTCAAATCTCATTTTTACTTTTTTGTTGTGTGATTTAGGATCTATTAAAATTACTTTTTTCTGTTAAATTTACACTTTTTTCCGTTAAAATTACACTTTTTTCTGTTAAAATTACATTTTTTACCGTTAAAATTACACTTTTTCCGTTAAAATTACAATTTTTTTTCCGGTTAAAAACACACTTTTTTGTTAAAATTACACTTTTTTCCGTTAAAATTACATTTTTTTCTGTTAAAATTACACTTTTTACTGTTAAAATTACACTTTTTTCTGTTAAAGGTTATCCTCTCAATGACTAAAGTTAGACTAATTTGGACTAACTAATTCGACTAATTTGGACTATTTGGACTAATTAATGGACTGGAATTACATAATTTGGACTAAAATTACACCAATTTGGACTGAAATTACACTTTTGTAGATTAAAGTTACACATTTGTGGACTAAAATTACACTTTTTGGGACTAAAATTATACTTTTATGGACTAAAATTACACTCATAAAATGATAAAAGATATACACTATCAATATATTAAAGTTACACTTTAGTGGACAATGATTGAAATTGCACAATATCAATGACTCAAAATAAATGAATTGTGTAACTTTAGTCCAAATTTAGTCGGAAATAGTGTATTTTTAGTCTAAATTATGTAATTTCAGTCCAAATTTGTATAATTTTTAGTCCAAATGTGTAATTTTAGTCCAAAATTGTGTACTTTTAGTCCAAATTGTGTAACTTTAGTCCAAATTGTATAACTTTAGCCAAATTTGTGTACTTTTAGTCCAAATTGTGTAACTTTAGTCCAAATTGTATAACTTTAGTCCAAATTATGTAAATTACAAATAACTCAATTAATTTGTCCAAATTGTCCAAATTTGTGTAACGACCGTTTAAATTCGTCTAACTTTAGTACAAGAGTGTAACTTTAGTCATTGAGAGTATAACTTTAGTTATCGAGAAGGTAACCTTAGTAGAGATAACTGTAATTTTAACAGGAAAAAAATGTAATTGTAACCAAAAAAAGTGTAATTTTTGCAGGAAAAAGTGTAATTGTAACAGATTTGAGTGTAATTTTAACAGAAAAAGTGTAATTGTAACAAAAAAAAGTGTAATTGTAACAGAAATAAGTGTAATTGTAATAGAAAAAAGTGTAATTTAACAGGAAAAAGTGTAATTGTAACAAAAAAAGTGTAATTGTAACAGAAATAAGTATAATTATAGTAGAAAAAAGTGTAATTTTAACAGGAAAAAGTTTAATTATAACAGAAATAAGTGTAATTTTAACCAAAAAAAGTGTAATTGTAACTTTAATAGGAAAAAGTGTAATTGTAACAGAAAAAAGTGGAACTTTAATGACGGTAAGTGTAATTTTAACAACAAAAAAGTGTAACTAATGTGAATATAAAAACCCAAAACATCAAAATACAAACCAAAATACCAAATCTCAACAACAAATTTCAGAAATAACAAGCGACGGTTTTTTTTTAAAAAAAAAAAGAAAATGAAATAAGATCTCAAAAAACAGATCTTGAAATAAAAAAAAAAAACGAAACTAAAAAAGCGAGAATTAAAATTGAAACAACCAACAACAACAACAAATTCCAGAAATAACAAGAGACGGTTTTTTTTAAAAAAAAAAAATAAAAGAAAATAAAACAAGATCTCAAAAAACAGATCTTGAAATAAAAAAAATAAATCGATAGAACCCAAAACAGATCTTGAAAAACGGTGGTCAGGAAGTGGAGGGAGGCGGCAAAGGAAGTGGAGGGAGGCGGCTAACGAGGGAGGCGGCAGTCATTTGAAGGAAGGGAAAAAATCGGTTGTGGGTGGCAGGGAAGGGCAACGGCGGCATTGTTGGGTGGTGGTGGGGTTGCGGGGTCTGTTGCGGCCGAAGGAAGGAGGGGCTTGGATGGGTAGATCTGAAAAAAAAAAAGCCGAAAAGAGAGGACGTGAGGGCGTGTGAAGAGGGACGTGGTGGTGGTGGTGGTGGTTGTCGTGGGTGTCGGGCTGAGGTGGTGGTGGCCGTGGGTCGACGGGTTTGGAGTGAGGGGATTTTTATTTTTTTTGTTTGGAATTTATTTTTTGTTTGGGTTTTGTTATTGAGAGAGAATGAGAGGAAATGAAATGAGTGAAACTGAATGATTAGTGACAGGGCAGTCGTATACCTATAAAAAATAACCAACTGGCTCTAACTAATATAGCTAGGGAAGTCGGGTCGATCTCCACACGGAGATGGGAAAATGTCAGCTTTGTTTAAGTTCGTCACGGTAACCAATTTGGGGGGTTAATTTGATTGTTTTAAACTAAAAAAGACTAAGAAAGAGAGGAAAGGCAAGAGAATAAAGATTAAGCAAATATGGAGAAAGCAGCTAAGAGAGTCGGTTCACCATGATCATTCAGTCAAGCAATCTAGGTCTCAGGTCAATGCAAGTATGGTTTAAGGGGCAGTGAATATCTCCTTCCGGTCTCAATTCGCCCTAAGGCACAAATAACTTAGTTTCCGCCCTCACTACGGCGCCCTAATGTTCGCTACGAGTCTCGCCCTTTCCAACCTTACGGTCTAGGTCAAGGTTTACTACGATAAAATGCCTAATTGCGTCGACTCAATTAGACAGATGCAATTGATAGCAGCGATTTACAACAAAGACTACACAAGCATTAACCTAACGATTCAATTGCTATCCCTTCATAATCATGGATCCCCTAGTCTTAGCAAGGGGAATTAGCTACACATCACTATCGAATCAACAACAATAACATATAGATAATAAGAATTAAACATGATAATAATAAATAAGATGAAAATAAATAAGCAATTGCAAAATAAGGGAAAAGGGGAAATAAAAGCACTAATAATGAATTAAGAGTGAGGACAAGAATTAAAAGGGAAAAATAGTACCGATTAGAAGTTCCAAATCCGAGTTCTAGAGTAGAAAAAGAGTAAAGAAAAAGAAGCAGTGAATAATGTCAAGGAGAGGTAAGTCTTGAAAAGTTACGCAGTCTACTTCTATTAGTAGCATACGAAAATCTCCCCCTTAAACCTAATCCAAAGGCCTATTTACAAAGGCCCATACGAAAATAGGCGGAAAAATATAAATACAATGCAAACCACTCGATCGAGTGGAATAAAACCGCTCGATCGAGTAAACTAAGCAAAATTCCCTTCGATCGAGTAAAAATACTACTCGATCGAGTAACTCCTTAATGCTGCTTGCTCGATCAAGTATAAGAACTACTCGATCGAGTGATCTTCATGGTATAAAGCATTAGATCGACTAGATAAGTGGTCGATCGAGCTATATTAGCACACGAGGCACTTCGACACCTTCCGAAATTAGCTCGCTCGTCTTCAAAGTGATAGATTCCAAGTTCCGGCTCCTTGTTCTCCATAAATGCATGCAAATGGGATGAGTTTAGGCTTGATTTATCTTCTCTTCGGTCTATTCCTACAATTTACACAAGGCAAACCAAAGTAGACTATTCGGGGGTATTTGTAGCTAAATGCCACGTAAAATAGTACAGAAATGCGTGTAAAAATGAGGTAAAAACCTTATATAAATGATATGTGTCGTTTAGCGTATACAAATTAATAATTTATAAACCTCTCTTAACCTCAAAAATATAAACATAGTACATGGTATATAGGGTCGATCCCACAGAGAGACTGGAAAAACTAATTAACTATCTAGTATTATTATCTACTAACTTACATATATACAATAAGTTCCGTATTTACGGCTATTAACATTATGTACGATTAGGGGGGTTTTCATTGTGATTAGGTAACTAGACGAACGGAACCAAATACTAAAGCAAGACCGAAGTAAAATACTCCATTAAGCACATATTCTACTGGTAATTCTAGTTTGTCAACCGGTTATTTTTTACGTCAAATCTCCAGTTTATTCATAGATTAAATGCAGAATTCAAGATAACAAGAATTCCCTATCTTCTCTTAGATTACAATTGACCTGAACTAAGCCAAGATCAATTCTTAACTAACCGACCGATATAAGTTTGTCACACCCTACTAAAGACCGAATTAGGAGCATTATCGAACCAAGAAGATATCATTAATCCAATTAACCCTTCAGTGTCGTCACTACCTAAAGATTAGCTGACCAAATTTTACTCCTAACTTAAACTAACCCCAATTGCAGAGATTAATCTAAACTAGCTGCTACTCGAATTATGCGACTCGAACTAAGCCAAAATCACACAATTAGCAGAAGTATACAATTCCAATCATAATAAGATAACAAATTATAAACTGAAGATTGTAACTTACGATTAAAACGAGTAAAAATTCGGATACAAGTAACTGAAAGATTAACAATAAACAACCAACGGTTTCCAATACTAGAATTAATCAACGAAAATAAGCCATAAATTGAATACAAGAGAGGTAGAGAGAACTTAATTACTGCCTGGAATTTGTAGTCGGAACTTCGGATTGTCGCACCTCAGGAACCGTCTCAAATTCGCCCTTACTCGACCGTGTGCTAAGACTCCGCCCGAGTACGATCTCCTACTGCTCTCACGACCCAATTAGGTCTCAAATCGTCACTCAGTTCCGCTCAATTTCTATAAAATATATGGGTATTCCCCTCTTCCCTCCATTCTGACAAAGGAATCGGGTATTTATACTCGATCAAGGACGATTTCTTGGAATATTCGGGATTGATCTTGCAAGAAATAAGATAGATTTTGTGCGTGAAATACTGGAAGAGGATAAAAATTGAGAACATGTGATGGACTGGTGTTTCCACCGTAGATGCTCTCCCGTATTCCAGTAGCTTGTCTACTTATTTTCCAAGAATTCTCCTCTTTCTCTCATTATTTGTTCATTTGGTCTTTCTTGGTTTTGATCGTATCACATTGATGCATAAGTCAGACTTTGGACCTTCTTATTATTAGCCCACGTCAAATCTACAACGCTTGCTTCATGGGCTGCGTACTTCATGATTAAATAAGTTACGTACGTGTCTGCTTGTATGCTTCTTTATTTTCTATACTTTATTTCTTATTTTGTTCCTTGGTCCGTTTTACACGTACTCGCGTCATACTTTTGAACCATTAAGCGCGTCATTCGGCCCATTCTCTTCCGTCTTGTAATCTGCTATACCAAAACACACTAAATAAGCCCATTACCTTTAAAATAATAATAACAGTAATTAAATCTCGAAACTAACGAATATATAATAATTTAGCTCAAATAATGCGAAAGACGACACTAACAATATACGGATATGGGATAAAAACATATATAATTATAGGCTTATCAAATTCCCCCACACTTAGCTTGTTGTCGCCCTCGACAACGACAAAACATGAGCTATAAACAAATTATCAACCTCAAGAATTTAGACATAACTAAGACAAGGTTTATCGACGACAAACTAAAACATTTTTTAGAAATCCTTTTATTGAAGTTAGTGAGTCAATGGAAAACATTTGTAGTTATATTAGAAAGCAGCATATACCGAATTTTCCCTCCACTCCAAACTATACAACCAACTAATTAGCCAACATAAATATTTTAAACCGCTTCTAAATTATAATGATAAATAAATGCATTAGCAATACACTCGTCCAACTATCTTCGTGCGCATGTGCAAGTGTATCGACTCGTAGAGGAAGGGCTCAGCAATTTAAGGTCCTATAGGAAAAGGGGATTTACTTTCTGTACATAGTACGAGAATCGTTCTCCCGAGCATTCAAGTGTATCCGTCATACCTCAACTAACTTACCCACCAATCCACAACCACCATCAAATCATTCACATTTTTTCTTCTTTCATTCTTTTTTCATTTTTCACTTTTTTTCTTTTCTTTTTCCTCTGTTTTGACTTTTTTTTTCTGTTTTTTTCCAAATTTTTTTTTCTTTTGAATCTCCACCATCCACATTCCGTACCCGTGGATATATCCAGTGTCCCTTGTAGCGAGCTTTCGACCAATGGATCCCGCCCATCCGGACAAGTCATTAGGCATTCTCCCAATACATTGATTGGGTTCCCCTAAGGGTCTAATCACTCGGGCACCGGATAGAATTGAGGTCGAGAACTTAAAGCGAGAGTCACCTATGAAAGTAAATTGGTTAATAAGACCGGCTTACGCTCCCACACTCTAGAGTCAACGAAAAGTGTAATAAAGGTAGCCAAAGTAAGTGCTTTATAATTCTAATTTAAAGGAGATTTAAAATATGTATGTCACTTAATTAATCAATCCAAGTTCAAAATGGAGGAAAAACTCATGTATACACGACTTCAAAACATTTTTATATTACTTCTAATATTATTAGTGAAATTATTTTTAGTATTTTTTTTTTTGAAAAGTTGTTAGATTAGAGCTTGTCGTCGACTCGCTAGTCTAGTTAGTCCAATAAAAACAAGGTCTTTTTTACTTGTTAAATACCAATTTTTGACCAAATTTTGACAGCACCTCCCCTAAAAATGGTCATATCCAAAAAAAATTTAAAACCTGTAAAACACATTAAAGACCAATGGCCACCCGCCAACTCCGATTTCAGCATCAAAAACGCACAATTTACCTCTCCCCCATACTTAACCTCGACATCGTCCTCGATGCGACATGGACATTGATATGAAAAATTTAGCATATAAAAGAAATAAGAGGGAATGAGGTACTTAGCGGATTCAAAAGAAGCATGCACAGCAAGATCCTTCAGCTTTTTGTGAAGTTTCTTCAAGGTCAGCCTAGTACGATGCCTAGTACCTATGTGTGTCTGGATTCCTGCAAAATGAAACCTCGACCAAGACAAGTGAAACAGAAAGTATGCATAATACCCAGAGCATCAGAAATAATTTTTATTATTAACCTAAACTTTTTTTTTTTGTGCAACCGACACTATTGACATCCCCCTACAATGGTTGCAAAACTCGGGGAGGCACTTAAGCCGACTCAACTAAGTAACTTATAAAGCATATTAAATTAAACAAACATGAAAGCAATAAATAAATAATTAAGCTTGGGTTGCCTCCCAAGAAGCGCTTAGTTTAATGTCACGGCTCGACATAGTTCTATATAATCCTCAAAACTCAGTCAGCTCAGCTCCTAAACAAGCAGCTCAAACGTCCTACCAACTAACTTCCTGTCATCTCATCTATTGATCCTCAAGCGCCATCTTGTTAACTACCATCAAATATATGTCTTTCACATCAAACTTTCCTTCATGTCATTCAAAGTGTTACTTAACAAGTACCAAACTTTACAGTTCAGAATGTGACTATTGCAGATTTTCAGCCCACTATTTGCTCCTTCATTTCAACCTCAGTCAATATTATCCTCAAAATCAGCCATGTTTTCTATTTTCAGCTCATCGCGCTATCAATCTGTATTAGTTCATCCAATATTAACTGAGCAACCAACCACTGGTATAGGTTTCAACTCCTTAATGTAACAACAACATTAAGAACCTGTCAGCAAATTTAACTTAAAACCTTGAAATATTTCCTCTCCTGCACTCAGTCTTACCCTTAAACACATAATGAACTTTTATTTCAGAGGTATAAATCAAAAGGGAGGACTTCAGACAATGAATTTTGCACTTTAAGACAACGAGCTATAATAAGATCAAGCAAACGTAAAACCAAAAGACGAGTAGTTAGCTAGGCTACAAGCTTTCTAAAAAAAAAACGTCACTCAATCCTCAGTTCATTCATGCGCTTATTGCCAAATACTGTGCAATCTGCTATACCATTACTTTGCTCAGTTCAAACTGTCGTATAACTTCCATGTCACTGCATTAGCCCAACAAAACCAACTATATCAGCCATCACACACCTCAAAGATAAGATGAACAATTTAACCCAAACGCATCTCAATACTTTCAGCTTAGTCAATTTTGGATAATATCAATATTATACTGCTACCAAACCATTTATTACAAAATTTTCAACAACTAAAGCAGACTATAGTCCCCTAAGCATCCTTAACTATACTCCCAAACCAAGCTCTTTGATCATCCCATTATTTACGTATTATTCTAATCATAACCTAATTAACATATTGACCACAAAATAGTAAGGCTTACGTTAATTACTCAAGGACACCAACAACTCGGTGAATAAAAATTAAAGTCAAGGAATAGGAGGTAAAAGCTGATTATTTTAAAAAAAAAATATTCCAGAAAAAGTAACATGTCATAATAGGAAAAAGAAGTAAGGAATGACATTTACTTAGCATTTGGCTTTAACAATGGCGGCGGGAGGAGAAATTTTTTTTATAATGATAATATTAGAATTAAACAACTTCAACGGTGGCATGAAATAGTTTTAATTCTAAAAATATGATTATATTACCAATAATATTCACATAAGATTAAAAAAAAATTGAGCTTTCATTTAAAAATATTAAATAAGTCTCATATCGATTTTGTCAAGCCAAAAATTTAAATACAAATGAACAAAATCAAGAATTATAATTTTATACGGGACTAATAATCCAAGAACCAGCTAACAATGATTTTTTGAATGAATCAGTGTACGATGAATATATAGAAAAATCGTGCGGACTATATATAATCTGCTATTATATCACCGATTTTTTTTTAAACTGGTTTCAAATTCATATCAAATCCATAATAGACTTTAATAATGTATTGAACTGCCAAATATATAAAATTATTCGGTTACATCAATTTTTACTTTCTTAATTCCAATTCATCTATGTGTTTTTATTCACTTAATTATTTACCGCGGTTTGCGTATGGCTGGTTATTACTATGTCATGCACTGATTGTATATTTAAAAGTGCAATAATATTTGCAGTAGCTTTTCATAATTTTTTTTTTTTTGGAAAATTTTCATTTTGGTGCCCTGAGGTTTCCATAAATCCACTTTGGTGTCCTGAGGTTTCGACTACTTCGCACTTTGGTAATCCGAGTTTTGAAAAAAAATCATTTTTTTTGTTAATGGCTAACTATGAGGCATCACATATGAGTTTAGTTGAATATAAGGTACTGCTTAGTGTTATAAAATAGGTTAAAATAAAGAAAACTAATTGCATATATATTCGTTATGAAGTGAAAACGATTGTACATATATACTCCCTCCCATCCACTCCTTTCTTCCTCTTTGAAGTGGGCACGAGGATTAAGGATGGAGAGTATAATATTGATAAAGATATGAGTGGGGTTTGGTAAGGGGGCTGCGAAACGTCGTCGACGTTTTTTAAAAAAAAGACCATCACTACCCTTGCTCACCCTCCCTCTACTCTATTCTCTCACAAATCCTCCCAAACAACAAACTTAAAAAAAAAAAAAATTCACAACTTTGTTAATCGAATTCAATGTTAAACAACGAATCATCGAACGAGGAATCATCCGTCATCTGCATTACCGATATTAAAACGTTAGATAAAAAAAATAAACAACTTTTTATAACAAAGAAATATATATAAATTATTTATTAAAATACAAAATTAACGGCAAAAATGAAATTAAAATGTCCAAACCATGGACGGACGTTGAAACCCATTGTCCCAGCCCATACCCGACGTGAACAGTCATCGTCCCCTTCCCCATAGGACGTTGAGACTCGTTGTCTCACCTCTGTTCAGACAATGAATGGCCACGTCCCAACCCACCCCGGACGATGACTTTCAACGTCACCTGACCTTCAACCCCAACGTGAATATTCAACGTCACCTTCCAACCCCGACGTGAACATTCAACGTCACCTTCCAACCCCGACATGAACATTAAACGTCACCTTCCAACCCCGACGCGAGCAATCTACATCAGCCTCCAAGCCTGACGTTGCTATTCAACGTCCCTCACCATCCATGACATACAACTACCAACAACAAACCAAATACAACCCGATAACAAGAAGAAAAAATGCAACGGCAACAAAAATCACCGAGCAACGACAACAACAATAAATCGAATTAATTATAAAATCAGTAAACTAATTGAAGATTCTCCTCTCACATACCAAATCCATTTGAATTTATAAAATCTAATTTTTCCTAAACTAATTCATAATAAACAAAAGAATTGGATGTGTATTACTTACTTGTGGTGGTCGGTGTTGGTGCTGCGGTGTTGTCTGTTGGTGGTGGCGCGTGATGCTGATGATGCGTGGTGGTGGTGGTGGTTGTCGATTAAAACAAAAAGTGAGAGAGAGAGGGCGAGTTGAGTGATTAAAAGAGACGGTAAGAGGGACTGAGATGCGTAGGGTGGCGAGTGCGGCGGGCTGGTGTGGTGGTGGTGGTCGGAGGCGGCAATGCGTGTGGGTGTAGGTGTGGTAGTTTTGGTAGTGTCGGGTTGAAGGGGGAGATTGAGGGAAATAGAGATTAAAGTGAAAGAGAGAGTTCAAGGGTAGGATCGTCTTTTTCTTAAAAAACGTCGACGATTTGTTATAAAACGTCGACGATGTTTCGCAATGGGGAGAGTATGAATAATTTGTATTAAATATTAATAAAGAAGATGGGTGGGGTTTGGTTATTGGAGAGAGGTAGGAATAATTAGAATTAAATATTAATAAAGGATATGGTAGGGTTTGATAAGTGGAGAGAGGTAGGAGTATAGTACTAATAAAAACTTTCTCAAAAAGGAAAGGGGAAGAAAACCTGAATAGTCCGTTTTAGGAAATAGGGAAGAAAAGAGTGGATGGGAGGGAGTAATTAGTAATTTGAAGCCATTTTCTTAAAATTGAAACTCTTTTTTGAAATTTTGTTCATTTTGTTATTATAAATAAAGAGTAGAATAATAATGTAAGATAATGATACTTGATTTTGTTGATAGACAAAATTTCAAATAAACAAAAATGAGTTATAATTTTAATAAAATTAATCTAAAACTAATTGAGTTTAACAGTAGTATCCTAATATCCTACTCCCTCCAATCCACACAAAACTCTTCATTTGCTTTTTGGAGGTCAGACTTTGAAAAGTTGATCATTAATTCACTCAAAAATATATCCCACATCTACAAAATTAGATGTCGTATTATATATTTCGCATGAAGTTCATAGGGAACAACCAGTCTTAATGGTAGATAGTCAAAAACAAATTTATTATTTAGAGATCTAACAAAAATCCTCCAAACAGTTTACATATATAATTGAGATATATGTTGTTTTGCGTACCACCATTCAACATTTACACTGTCGTATGCTTACAAAATAGAATATATTGGTAGATGTTGTAAGTTAATCTAATTTGTGAATCTTATAAAAGTCAGTCTCAGTTATCATGTGTTCATCTTAAGGAAATAAACCACATTTTTGGGAATGACGTTTTAAATTGACTAAAATCGGTGGTGCGTACAACAATAAAAATAGGTAACTACATAATATAATTAACGTAAACCAAAAAGAGTAGCTTTTATGTTAAATGGACCGATGATCCATCAATAATCAACTAAATCAACCCAATAGTTTTGTGTGTTCCCATTTTCAACATAGTTAGGCCCTTTTTTTTTTATCAACTTAATAGAATTCTACTACCAAACCATGACAGTGTAAATTAAACCAATGTTTGCAATCTATTGTTCAACAAATTCTTAGAGCATTCAACATGCATATTGTCAAAGATGATCCTATTGAAAGCCTAATGCATTCTATGTAATAGAATCACATATATTTTTGTACTGTTGTTTAGAGACTACTAATTTTATTGGAATTCAGTATGGATTTGATTTTACGATAAGTATATAGATTAAAACACTCTTAATTGTAGATATTCAAGGTAAACTTATGCTATAAGAGATCTAACATTTTCTCTAAACACACTAAATATAGATAATTATGATACATGTTGCTTTATGTAACACCATTTAGTTTTACGTAATTGTTATAGGTTAAAATAATTTGTAAGCCTCATAAAGGTCTGTCTCAATTATTAAGAGTGGTTCATTTGGTAAGTTGCACTATGTTTATGGAGATAACGTTTTGTATTTAATTAAAAACCAGTGATGCCTATAACAATAATGAAAAAATTAACTACATACTCTTACAATGTTACTTGATGTTTTACAACTGAAATGATAACTACTAAATGAAAAAAAACTTCTATGATAAAAGCACTAATAGTTCATTGATGATCAACTATACCAATCACGAACTTTTATTTATCAATGATTTAAACATAATTGAACTTTTTTTTATCAACTATAGAATATATTTATACAGATGATCCTAATGAGAGCCCCGTGCATCGCACGGGCTTTTCAACTAGTTTGGTAATATAACAATTTATATACATTTAACAGATGTACCAATACAAGGGTGTTGCCAATAACAGTTTAGATATACCAATAAGAATTAGTTTAACAAATTAAATTTGATCAAAACAAGGGTGTTGCAGAATTAGTCTAGCTGGAATAAAAAAAAACATGTAGAAAGAACATAAGAAAACAACATGCAAAAAGTATTAACAAAACATGTCGTCTACTTATGATTTCCACAAACATAAAATCCAACTAAGAGAAAAATAGAACCTTAATACAAACATAGAAAATTAATAATTCATCAATCTCCCCGGCAACGGCGCCAAAATTTGATACGTGTCGTTTAGTGTATACAAATTAATAATTTATAAACCTATCTTAACCTCAAAAATATAAACATAGTACATGGTATGTAGGGTCGATCCCACAGAGAGAGGGAGACTGGAAAAACTAATTAACTATCTAGTATTATTATCTACTAACTTACATATATACCATAAGTTACGTATTTACGGCTATTAACATTATGTACGATTAGGGGGGTTTTCATTGTGATTAGGTAACTAGATGAACGGAACTAAATACTAAAGTAAGACCGAAGTAAAATACCCCATTAAGCACATATTCTACTGGTAATTCTAGTTCGTCAACCGGTTATTTTTTACGTCAAATCTCCAGTTTATTCATAGATTAAATGCAGAATTCAAGATAACAAGAACTCCCTATCTTCTCTTAGATTACAATTGACCTGAACTAAGCCAAGATCAATTCTTAACTAACCGACCGATGTAAGTTTGTCACACCCTACTAAAGACCGAATTAGGAGCATTATCGAACCAAGAAGATATCATTAATCCAATTAACCCTTCAGTGTCGTCACTACCTAAAGATTAGTTGACCAAATTTTACTCCTAACTTAAACTAACCCCAATTGCAGAGATTAATCTAAACTAGCTGCTACTCGAATTATGCGACTCGAACTAAGCCAGAATCTCACAATTAGCAGAAGTATACAATTGCAATCATAATAAGATAACAAATTATAAACTGAAGATTGTAACTTACGATTAAAACGAGTAAAAATTCGGATACAAATAACTGAAAGAATTCTCCTCTCTCTCTCATTATTTGTTCACTTGGTCTTTCTTGGTTTTGGTCGTATCACATTGATGCATAAGTCAGACTTTGGGCCTTCTTATTATTAGCCCACGTCAAATCTACAACGCTTGCTTCATGGGCTGCGTACTTCGTGATTAATTAAGTTACGTACGTGTCTGCTTGTGTGCTTCTTTATTTCCTATACTTTATTTCTTATTTTGTTCCTTGGTCCGTTTTACACGTACTCGCGTCATACTTTTGAACCATTAAGCGCGTCATTTGGCCCATTCTCTTCCGTCTTGTAATCTGCTACACCAAAACACACTAAATAAACCCATTACATTTAAAATAATAATAACAATAATTAAATCTCGAAACTAACGAATATATAATAATTTAGCTCAAATAATGCGAAAGACGACACTAACAATATACGGATATGGGATAAAAACATATATAATTATAGGCTTATCAATAAAACACACGCATCAAATCTCCCCAAACCAAACCTTTGCTTGTCCCCAAGAAAACTATGAATGCAACTAAGAATAAACAGTGGAACGGGACCAACGCATCAACTACAAATCATCCACCAAAACCAGTTTAATGCAACAACTAACGAAGTGGCATATGATAGGTGCAAACGAATTAAATCAATGTTTCAAACTTACTGAACCGTCGACCTTGCAAGACTCAAAAGTATCGGACTCTCACGGGTCGCTCATCACTCAAATTTAGGCACGAGGTGAGTATATATGTGAAAGATAGAAAAAAGTAAAGATGCTCACCTAACTCGACCTATAAGAACATGCATGCCGTTAACATGAATAAAGTCTCTACAACCGTACATATGCATTCCAACCAAACTAATAACCAAGACACATACCGAGGACTTACATTTGGGTAAGTGAGGTAATGGGTAAGAAGGGGCTATGATGAATTTAGATATGTGGAGTTAATAGCCAGGCTAGCAACAACGAATCCAAATATTGAACTGCATCCCAACTTCGTACTCAATATAACAAAACAAAACGGTGCAAATTCAATGCACTCAACTCACAATACACCATAAACTTGTCAACTCCCCATAAAATATAAATAAAACATGGGGGTGAAAATCATTATACAATTTCTCGTTTTTTCGCACATGATTTTTTTCTTTTTCTTTTTCGTATTTCCAATTTTTTTTCTTTTCATTCTTTTTTTTTTCATTTTCATTCATCATTTTTTCTTTCATTCCCTTCAATTCTTCAACCAACTTCTGAAATCAGATAAATATAACCAAACTGCAGTAAAGCATTCCAAACAGCTACTCATCACTAGCTCGGCTAGGGTAGGAAAAATTATAGAATGTAGCTAATAGGACAAAAAGGTAATTTGGCTATGTGGGGCTCATGTGTATAATGAAGTAAAAGGGAACTGCCTCTCCTAACATGTGTCACCATCCACAGACCGAATGCATACAGGTATTAAGAAGACTAGACTCATGATTATGCAAATTGATGTTACATGCCTTACAGAGAGTACTACTCACATCCTAAATGAAACCGGTCATGAATGTCACCAGTTTATAAAGCTCTAACCTCAGAATGTAATGTAGCTTGCCAATATATGAGTCAAGTCTATTTGTTTAGATAAGAGAGAAACAAAAACTCGTAGATTTTGCACATTATCATGCCAACTAAATGTCAAGAAAATGCAGGGCTAAGGTAGGGATTCAATGTAGCGTCAAAGTTCAAACGTTCCGACTCAAGTTAAACGTGAAATTTTTGAAATTTATGTGATTTTTGAATTAAAAACGACAATGCATGCGAAAATAAATAAACGTGCGAACAGAAATGCAAGAAAACATGCAGACACAGATATGGATGCATACCTCCTCAAACCAAACCGTACAATGCCCTCATTGTACCAAAAATAGGGAAAGAAATGCAAACTGAGGAGAAAAGGATAACTGGAGTCAGAATACTTACAAAACGTCGTGAAGAGGGACCTCCCCAAACCGACCATGAACATGGGAGGTCAAAGGAAGTCAAGCAGTAGCTCAACAGACGAAAAGGAATAGCTGGAAGACGAAACTGCTCGATCGAGTGGCTTGGAATAGCTCGATCGAGTGGATTGGTGTCAAGAATGCTCAATCGAGTCAAATTCTTACTCGATCGAATGAACGTGAATTTGCAGTTTGTCGATCGAGTATATATGTTACTTGATCGAGTGATTCTCAACTCAAAAGTGCTCGATCGAGTAGAAAAACTACTCGATCGAGTGAATACACCTGCAAAACACGAGTAAAGAGCAAGGAAAATACAAAGGGTGCATAAAACAGCGTTTTAAGTTCAACAAAAAGCTAAATGTGAAGGAAAAAGTTCAACAAAAATACAACAAAATAATTCGGGTTGCCTCCCGGAGAGTGCAGGTTTAAGAGATCCCGCACAACCTTTCTGGCATCAATTAACTGGCGCGTCAAGCTCGTCGAAGTACATGACTTCAACACGATTATCTGCTTTATTTGCCTCGTGATAATGCTTCACATACTGCCCATTCACCTTGAACCGATTTCCCTCGGGGCTTTCTAGCTCAACGGATCCAAATTTAGTGACAGCTGTCACTGTATAAGGACCACTCCACCTGGACTTCAGCTTGCCAGGAAATAATCGCAGTCGAGCATTAAACAACAACACCTTCTGCTCGACATGAAATTCCCGAGGTAGAATTCTTTTGTCATGCCATCTCTTCGTCTTTTCCTTGTAAATGCGTGAGCTATCATAGGCATTGAGCCTAAACTCTTCCAATTCATCTAGCTGCAAAAGATGATTCTGACCACACAACTTAGGATCAAAGTTAAGCTCACGAATTGCCCACCAAGCCTTATATTCCAGCTCAACAGGTAAATGACATGATTTCCCATAGACCAACCGATAAGGTGATGCACCAATCGGTGTCTTAAAGGCAGTTCTGTAAGCCCATAATATGTCTTCTAATTTAAGACTCCAGTCCTTCCGTGATTTAGAAACTACCTTAGACAAGATCTCTTTAATCTCGCGATTAGAGACCTCTACCTGACCACTAGTTTGGGGATGATACCCCAGACCACGCCGGTGTTGAACACCAACCTTAGACAGAATGGAAGTTAGTTTCTTTTCTTTAAAGTGCATTCCCCCATCACTAATGACGACCCTAGAGACACCAAATCGGAGAAATATGACTTTTTTAAACATTTTTATCACGGTCCTGGCATCACAATGAGGTGAGGCAATTGCCTCAACCCACTTCGACACATAATCCACAGCTACTAAAATGTACCTGTTACCTTTACTAGACGGGAACGGTCCTTGGAAATCAATGCCCCAGACATCGAAAACCTTAACCTCTAAGATACCATTTTGTGGCATCTCATGTCTCTTTGAAATGTTCCCTGATCGTTGGCAGGCATCACAAGCTGAAACAAAAGACTTAGCATCAGCAAACAAAGAAGGCCAGTAAAAACCAGACTGAAGTACCTTAGCCACGGTGCGCGATGGACCGTGGTGACCACCATAGGAAGAGGAGTGACAACCTTCTAGGACTACTTTGGTCTCCCATTGCGGAATACACCGTCTGTAGAGACCGTCTGCACATTCCTTAAATAAATAAGGATCGTCCCAAAAATATTGCTTAGCGTTATAAAGAAAACGCTTCCTCTGCTGATGAGAAAGGTCAGGCGGCAGCTTGCCACTGACAACGTAATTAGCTATATCTGCATACCAAGGCTCTTGGTTAACAATAGACGATAGTATAGAAAATAAAGAATCATCAGGAAAAGACTCATCAATAGGTAGAGAATCTTCCCCCTCTTGTCGCGACAGATCATCAGCTACACCGTTCTCAGCTCCTTTCTTATCTTTAATCTGCAAATCAAACTCCTGGAGAAGGAGTATCCATCTCAATAGCCATGGTTTAGCCTCCTTCTTAGCAAGGAGATGCCTCAAAGATGCATGGTCAGTAAAAACAGTAACTTCTGACCCAATCAAATAAGAACGAAATTTCTCTAAGGCATAAACTACAGCTAGCAGCTCTTTTTCAGTGGTGGTGTACTTCACTTGAGCCTCATCCAGAGTTCGGCTCGCATAGTAGATTGCATTTAAAGCTTTGTCTTTCCGTTGGCCTAGCACCGCTCCTAGTGCATAGTCATTGGCATCACACATTATCTCAAACGACAAATCTCAGCCGGGAGGCTGTATGATCGGCGCAGAGACCAAAGCCTGCTTTAACCTGTTAAAAGCAGAAAGACACTCATCAGTAAATACAAAAGAGGCATCCTTAAGTAGCATCTGTGTAAGTGGTTTAGCAATTTTTGAGAAATCCTTGATAAACCGGCGATAGAAGCCGGCGTGACCAAGGAAGCTTCTCACTCCTTTAACATTAACAGGAGGAGGTAATTGCTGAAACACTTCCACTTTTGCTTTATCAACTTCTATTCCCCTATCAGAAACTAAGTGCCCTAAGACAACTCCCTCGTTGACCATGAAATGGCACTTCTCCCAGTTGAGCACGAGATTAACCTCAATGTAGCCCTGCAACACTTTATCAAGGTTAGACAGACAGTTAGAAAAATCACTTCCATAAACACTGAAATCGTCCATAAAAACTTCCATAATAGACTCAATATACTCTGAAAATATCTCCATCATGCACCTTTGGAAGGTGGTAGGGCCATTACATAAACCAAAAGGCATCCTGCGATAAGCAAACACGCCCTGAGGACAAGTAAACGTAGTCTTAGCTTGATCGTCTGGGTGAATAGGGATCTGAAAGAACCCTGAATACCCGTCTAAATAGCAGAAAAACTTATGAGAAGCTAACCTTTTTATCATTTGATCAATAAAAGGAAGGGGAAAGTGATCTTTCTTAGTGGCGGCATTCATTTGTCTGTAATCTATACACATCTGCCAACCAGTCACTACTCGAGTGGGTATTAACTCATTTTTGTCATTCCTAACCACGGTAGTCCCTACTTTCTTCGGGACCACCTGCACTGGACTCACCCATTTAGAATGACCAACAGAGTAGATAATACATGCGTCGAGCAGCTTCATTACCTCAGCCATCACAACATCTTGCACCTTCTGATTCAGCCGGCGCTGACCCTGTATGCAAGGTTTGTGAACTTCCTCCAGCTCTATCTTGTGCATACAAATACCGGGACTAATCCCCTTGATTTCGTCCAAGGAATAACCCAAAGCTTTCCTGTTTTTCTTAAGCACAACTAACACGGAAGTCAGCTGATCATTATCAAGCTTAGCACTAACAATGACTGGATATCGCTCAGTATCATCTAAGAAAACATATTTTAGATGAGAGGGAAGAGGCTTACGCTCAGACACCTTTACCTCAATGGAGCAAAGGGTATTGATCATCTGTTCCACTTGCTCTCCCTCAGCGTCGGTGAGTTCACGCTCATCTAAATCATCTATAAGCAAATCCAACACAG
Organism: Silene latifolia; assembly: GCF_048544455.1. Classification (NCBI taxonomy): domain Eukaryota; kingdom Viridiplantae; phylum Streptophyta; class Magnoliopsida; order Caryophyllales; family Caryophyllaceae; genus Silene; species Silene latifolia. Next base: position 29,305,284 of record NC_133528.1, read on the forward strand.
CATCATCGTCATCTGGGTTATCTGCACACTCATCCAAAAGCATAAGAGCTTCTAGTGGGTCCTTTAGAAAAGAACCCGACCAGAAGTCATAAAGAGACTCATCAATAATATCAACCGAATAGCATGTATCCTCTATCATTGGCGGAGCTAAAGTGCTAGGCAGACTAAAAGTGATCACGTCATCCCCTACTGCAAGATTCAAATGCCCTTGTTTGACATCAATAATGGCCTCAGATGTACAAAGGAATGGTCTTCCTAATATAATTGGGGTCCGGGTGTCCTCGGCAATGTCTAGAAAAATAAAATCTACTGGTATAAAGAGCTTGCCTATTTTCACAGGCACGTCCTCTAAGACACCCAAGGGTCGCCTAACAGATCTATCAGCCATCTGTATGGTAATGTTAGTCAATTTAAGGTGACCCATATTCAATTTCTTGCATATAGATAGGGGCATGACACTGACGCTGGCTCCTAAATCACAAAGAGCCTTATCAATAACTACATTTCCTATAATACAGGTAATAGAGAAGCTACCCGGGTCCTTCATTTTAGGTGGAGCCTTATTTAAAAGTAAATTACTAGACTCTTCCATGAATGAAACGGTCTCAAATTCACTTAGCTCTCTCTTACGCGTCACAATATCTTTCATGAATTTGGCGTAAGTAGGTACCTGGGTAACAAGTTCGGTGAAGGGGACAGTTACCTGGAGGTTCTTCACAACGTCCACAAACTTACCGTACTGTCGCTCGACCTTCGCGTCCTTTAGACGACTTGGGAAAGGTACTCTGGTAGCAATGAGTGGACCCGCGACTTTATCTTTACCTTTATCAGTGCGTGACGTCTTCACAGCAGGGGAAGATGACACGGTAGCGGAATTAGATATCAAAATAGGGTCTCTGCTGGTTCTGGCACTCGATCGAGTACTTTCCTCACTCGATCGAGTGGTTTTATCTTGGAATTTAATCGATCGAGCTGTTTGAACCACTCGATCAAGCTCTTCTGTATCAGGCTCACTCGATCGACCATTTTTTTCACTCGATCGAGTGATTTCTTCAACTATTTCACTCGATCGAGTAAGAATATCACTCGATCGAGCATCTATAAATTGGGCATTACTCGATTGACCAAAGTTATCACTCGATCGAGTGATTGGACGGATTATTTCACTCGATCGAGTAACAATTTCACTCGATCGAGTGTCTGGACAGCACGCAGCAAGAATATCGTCCAGAAACTCGTCCAATCATCCTCCGAGGTATTATCGGCTGTCACAACCCCGTCTTTTGGTATTTTTGGCCCCTCATGAGCAAGGCCACTTCGGAGATTGATGGCGTTAACTGGGTCACATATCGGTGGATGGTTAGCTTGGTCTTTCGCGAGTGTTAATTGTGCAACTTGTTCTCTTAACTCCACGATAACAGTTCCATTCCTATTGCATTTCTCCCGAAACTGTTGTGTTAAGTTGAACATCAAGGACTTCAATTCGGCAAATTCCCCGTTCGTGGAAGGAGAGACCGGCTGCGGCGCTGGCGTAGAAGTAGTAGAAACATTTTTAATTTCTTCATATAATTGAGAAAAAGGAACTCCTTACTTGTATTTCTGATAAGCAAGGACGCGCTCTATGCTCGCCAGATAATCAATAGGGTCATGCCCTTCCATGCCACATCTACCACATATCTCCACATGCTCAGTAATTGCACAAACCTATGCACTCTCACCTATAGCGTCCGTAATCTCAACATTACCTAGACTTTTGCTAGGACTTCCCACTTCAGCTGGTACCAACTCGTTAAATTGCCCACTTCCTCGGGGATTTCCATATTCGGCAACATGAATGGCCATATCCTCAATAAGACGCCACCCTTGATTTATCTTCCACGTTTTTAGTGAATCTCCCCTTAGCTACACTATCAAGGATAACTCTCTGGTTTCGATATAACCCGTTGTAGAACTGGGTACAAAGGAACCAATGCTTGAAACCGTGGTGAGGCACAGAACGGACTAGCTTCTTGAACCTCGCCCACGCCCCATCCAAGTCTTCGGTGGGAAATTGCTCAAAAGAAGTAATCTGAGCTCACAAAGTATTGGTGCGCTGCGGTAGGAAATATCGCCTGTAAAAGGCCAAAGCAATAGAAATCCAGTCGGTTACACCGGCTGCCTCCCTATCTAAATCCCTCAACCATTCCCGGGCATCATCAGCTAAAGAAAAGGGAAAGAGAACTCCCTTCACTTCGTCTTGTGTCACCCCAACAGCAAGAGAAATGGTAGAGAAATACTCCGTAAATAACTCTATATGCCTGCACGGATCTTCTTCAGGTACCCCCCTGAAGGGATTTCTCTCGACCAGCTGTATGTAGGATAGGTGGATTCCAAAAGTTCCCGACTCAGTAGTGGGTAGTAAGAAACCTTTTGGAAGGGAATCCACATTAGGCTCTGAATGGCTGGCTATATTCGGCATTCTGGCAGATAGAATTTACAGACTGGAACAGGTATGACAATGTTCTCTTTATAGAACAGATATCCTGCAACTAATCAAAAACTTTGCAAAAAATGAGATCAGTCTCAAGGAATAAATTCCCTGAGACGAAAAACAAACTTAAATAAAGCAACAAAATTGCGCCACCTCCCCGGCAACGGTGCCAAAATTTGACAGAGCAGTCGTATACCTATCAAAAATAACCATCTGGCTCTAACTAATATAGCTAGGGAAGTCGGGTCGATTTCCACAGGGAGATGGGAAAATGTCAGCTTTGTCTAAGTTCGTCACGGTAACCAATTTGGGGGGTTGAATTTGATTGTTTTAAACTAAAAAAGACTAAGAAAGAGAGGAAACAACAAGAGAATAAAGATTAAGTAAATATGGAGAAAGCAGCTAAGACAGTCGGTTCACCATGATCATTCAGGCAAGCAATCTAGGTCTCAGGTCAATGCAAATATGGTTTAAGGGGCAGTGAATATCTCCTTCCCGTCTCAATTCACCCTAAGGCACAAATAGCTTAGCTTCCGCCCTCACTACGGTGCCCTAATGTTCGCTACGAGTCTCGCCCTTTCCAACCTTCTTGTCTAGGTCAAGGTTTAATACGATAAAATGCCTAATTGCGTCGACTCAATTAGACAGATGCAATTGATAGCAGCGATTTACAACAAAGACTATACAAGCATTAACCTAACGATTCAATTGCTATCCCATCATAATCATGGATCCTCTAGTCTTAGCAAGGGGAATTAACTACACATCACTATCGAATCAACAACAATAACATATAGATAATAAGAATTAAACATGATAATAATAAATAAGATGAAAACAAATAAGCAATTACAAAATAAGGGAAAAGGGGAAATAAAAGCACTAATAATGAATTAAGAGTGAGGACAAGAATTAAAAGGGAAAAATAGTACCGATTACAATTTCCAAATCCGAGTTCTAGAGTAGAAAAAGAGTAACGAAAAAGAAGCGGTGAATAATGTCAAGGAGAGGTAAGTCTTGAAGAGTTACGCAGTCTACTTCTATTAGTAGCATACGAAAATCTCCCCCTTAAACCTAATACAAAGGCCTATTTACAAAGGCCCATACGAAAATAGGCGGAAAAATACAGATACAAAGAAAACCACTCGATCGAGTGGAATAAAACCGCTCGATCGAGTAAAGTAAGCAAAATTCCCTTCGATCGAGTAAAAATACTACTCGATCGAGTAACTCCTTAATGCTGCCTGCTCGATCAAGTATAAGAACTACTCGATCGAGTGATATTCATGGTATAAAGCATTCGATCGACTAGATAAGTGGTCGATCGAGCTATATTAGAACACGAGGCACTTCGACACCTTCCGAAATCAGCTCGCTCGTCTTCAAAGTGATAGATTCCAAGCTCCGGCTCCTTGTTCTCCATAAATGCATGCAAATGGGACGAGTTTAGGCTTTATTTATCTTCTCTTCTGTCTTATTCCTGTAATTTACACAAGACAAACCAAAGTAGACTATTCGGGGGTATTTGTAGCTAAATGCCACGTAAAATAGTACAGAAATGCGTGTAAAAATGAGGTAAAAACCTTATATAAAACACACGCATCAATTAGTGAGGAATGAGGAGTGGTTAAAGAGAGGGGATTAGAATGAGGAGGGGATTAGGAATGATTAGGGAGGGATATTAGCTAGATTCATTTCTAGCCCTCCATTGAGATGCAATCCCCTCCCTTCATCCCCTTCATCCAAAGGCCCTTAGAAGGACTAAGGGACTCAATTGATGTAAGGGACTTATAAGAACTTTACTCTCTCTCTCTCTCTCTCTCTCTCTCTCTCTCTCTCTCTCTCTCTCTCTCTATATATATATATATATATATATATATATATATATATATATATATATATATATATATATATATATATATATATATATATATATATATATATATATATATATATAGATAGATAGATAGAGAGAGAGAGAGAGAGAGAGAGAAGGGTTCTCATAAGGCCCTTACATCTTATGAGTCCCTAAGTCCTTATAAGGACCTTAGGATGGAAGGGATGGAGGGATGAGATTACATCTCATTCAAGGGTCACAAATAAACCTCCCTAATCTCCCTCCTTAATTCTGTATAACTCCTCCTAATTTTGTATAACTCTTCCACCATTCTAATCTCCCAACTCACTTCCTCATTCACTCATCCTCTCTCATTTCTCACATTCACTCTTTCTCTCTCATTTTCTTCCCACCCTCTCTAAACAAAAAAAAAAACAAACTGATACAAAAAAAAAACCCAAACTAAAACAAAAAAAAACAAATAAAAAAAAACCAAAACAACTCCCACATCCCTCCACCACGACCCTCCCTCAACCACCCCGCACACACGCCGCCACCTCCTCCCTCCTTCACAGATCCGCCGCCACCTCCTCCCTCCTTCATGCCTCACTGCCGCCGCCGTCTTCTTCTCCTCCATTCAATTTTTTTTCTTTTTTCTTCACAGATCCGCCGCCACCTCCTCCCTCCTTCACGCCTCACTGCCGCCACCTCGTTCTTCTCCTCCATTCAATTTTTTTTTTCTTTTTTCTTCACAGATCTGGGCCATGCGTTTTTCTGGTTTTTTTTTCTTTTTTCTTCAAATAGTACTGTTGTGTACAAGGTGGGTGCTTGTTAATTTTTGTAGTAGATGAAGCAAACTGAATCATAGAACTCTCTATGCCCTTATCGTAGTCAATTGATGCAATTTCCATTACTGAGTGCATGCTTTTTTGTGTGTTATTTTTGGTTTTGGCCAGTTTTTCGAGTTTTTCAAATGTTTTCATTGTTATTTGTTTTATATTGTTATTGTATTTTCATATCTAGGTATGGTAGGTTGTTATTGTTATTTGTTTTATATTGTTATTGTATTTTCTAATGTTTTCATATTAGATTTGTTGGTTTTTAGTTTTTATCCGTTGGTGGTGGTTGATTTGTGACGGTTTTTTAAAATTTTTGATTTACATTTTTTATTGTTCTTAAATCTGGGTTTTTTTTATTTTAGAACTTTTAATTTACAATTTTCTCATACTTAATTGTGACGGTTTATCACATATTTTTATTATTCATTAAGCACCATTTTTTTTTTCAGATTTAGCTCTTTTTCTAATTTTTTAGATTAATTCTTTATTTTTATTTGTTAATTTTCGTAATGATATTTGAAATTTTTGAGATCTATATGTGAAAAAGAAAAGTTACATTATTTACAACTGAAGTTATACCCTTGACATGTTAAAGTTATACTCTTTACGACTAAAGTTATACACATAAAATACAAAAGTTATACGGTTTTTTAATTTGGTATTTATAAAAGTTACCAGTTACGACTAAAGTTATACCCTTATAACATTAAAGTTATACTATATACGACTAAAGTTATACCCTTAAAACATTAAAGTTACATTATTTACGACTAAAGTTATACTATTTACGACTAAAGTTGTACCTTTGAACTAGACGAAAAAATGAGTTGGTATTCCAAATCTGATTACTTGTGATTTAAAATCTTGTCTAGTTTTATATATTTCTTTTAATTCAAATGTGTCTTATTTTATATTTTGATAATTAAATAATGGCTTTTTTTCTGGATTTAGTATTGTTGGTTTAAAGTTAGTATTACTGGTTTTTAGGATTTCGGTTATATATTGGACTAAAGTTATAAGTTTGTTGGACTAAAGTTATATGGTTTTGGACTAAAGTTATACAATCTTGGACCAAAGTTATACGATTTTCTACTAAAGTCACATAATTTTGGACTAAAGTTACACTTGTAAAACAAAATTGGACTAAAGTTATACAAAAATGATTAAAGTTATACAAAAATGGACTAAAGTTATACAAAAATGGACAAATATGGACTAAAGTTATACAAATAAGGACTAAAGTTATACAAAAATGGATAAAATTATATAATTTTGGACTAAATAGTGTAACTTTATGGACTAGAGTTATTTGGACTAAAAGTTATACAAATATGGACTGGAGTTATACAAATTTGGTCTAAAGTTATACAAAAAATGACTAAAGTTATACTATTATTGGACTAAAGTTGTACCCTTTAAATATTAAAGTTACAATATTTAAGATAAAAGTTATATCTTTATGGACTAAAGTTATACAAAAATGGACTAGAGTTATACAAAAATGGACTAAAATTATACAAATATGGACTAAAGTTATACAAAATGGACTAAAGTTATACAAAAATGGACTAAAATTATACAAATATGGACTAAAGTTATATAAATATGGACTAAATTCATACAAACATTATTTATATAAATTCAAATTTGTAGTGTTGGTTTTATTTGTTATTATATATAACTTGTCATGTAAATTTACGTATAGTATAACTTTAGTCCTTTTCTCTATAACTTTAGTCAAAAATTGTGTAACTTTAGTCAATAATAGTATAACTTTAATCCTTTTTTGTATAATTTTGGTCCATAATAGTATAACTTTAGTCCCTTTTTGTATAACTTTAGTCCAAAATTGTGTAACTTTAGTCCATAATAGTATAACTTTAGTCCTTTTTTGTATAACTTTAGTCCAAAACCGTGTAACTTTAATCCATAATAGTATAACTTTTGTCCAAATGTAATTCATATTTGAAACTAACACAATGTCATTGTTGTACATAATGTAAGTTAAAGTTATACATAATGTCAGTGAAGTTATACATAATGTCAGTGGAGTTATACATAATGTCAGTGGAGTTATACATAATAACAGTGAAGTTATACTTAATGTTGATTGAAGTTATACATAATATCGGTGAAGTTGCACACAATATCATTAAAGTTGTACATAATTTAAATTAAAATTTAAATACTAAACTGAAAAATTTATTCAACACAACAAATTTTAACGAGACGAGATTTGAAAAAATAAAAAACAAGACGATTTTTGAAATGTCAAAATATGAATTATAGTAACTTTAATATATTTTAGATCAATATTAACAAATAGAAATATAACAACTCCAAACAACAAATTTAATACAAAATCTGAAAAAAAAAAAAAAAAAAAAAAGGTAAAAAAAAGGTAAAAAATAGACACACAATCTAAAAAAAAAAAGTTAACTTACTCGCGGTGCGGCGGTGGTGGTGGTGAGTGGTGGTGTCGGGTGGGGTGGTGGTGTATAGGAAGAGAACTTTTTTATTTGTTTGGATTTTTGATTTTTTGGGTTTTTGATTCTTTTTGGTGTTTTTTTTATTTATTTGGATTTTTGGGTTTTTTATTTATTTGGATTTTTTGGGTTTTTTTATTTATTTGGATTTTTTTTTTTGAGAGTTTGAGAGAAGAGAGAAATGAAATGTATAAGATGAGAGAGAAATGGATGAGTGGAAAACAAATCTATATATATATATATATATATATACATCATCAAAAATCAATTTAGGAAAGTATAATTTTTGATGTAAAAAATAATGTGGAAAATCTTTTAATTATTATAATATGTATATTTCCTAAATTATATTCAAGTGATATTTCCAATTTTTATATCAAACTTTTACATTTCATTTGGCAACAAAATATCGTTAAAAAAATTATGAAAATAATGTAATTAACTTTGTGGTAAAAAATGCTAGCATTAGAGTATAAATTTCATATTATTTGCACATATTAAAGATGATGTACTTCTTAATACGTAAAATTGTATACTTTTTAGTATGTTTTGTCCCACATTGGAAAATAAGTAGGTGTGGTGAATATACTACATATAAATAGTAGAATTGTCCCACATCGAAAGATTAGTATAAGGTGATGTGATCCCATGATTATAAATAGGAGGCATATTTGGAACTTATGTACCCACCCAAAATTTTTTGAGTCTTATAAATATTGTTTTAAAGAGCTCTTAAGATTTTCTATCATTATCTACGATATGATATAAAAAATAAAGTGGAAATCGTTGGGAACTACCCGAGAAAGAGTTAAGAACATGAACAAGAAAATTATAAAATACAAAACTAAAAATTTTACTAATGGTAGTCTCCCGACACAGTACAAAACTAAAGATTTTACTAAAATAAAAAAATACAAAACTAAAGGTTTTACTAATGGTAGTCTCCTGACACAGTACAAAACTAAAGATTTTACTAATGGTTGTCTTCTGAATGCACTAATAGAGCGTTAATGAGTCGTTATATGTACGATGTAGAGATCCCTATCTAATGATCGAGACTAAGTGGTTTTACCTTCAAAGAAAAATAATATGTATACAATAGTGGTTTTTTTAAGAAGAGACATGTATTTCTTGGTATGTTATATCTTTCACATTGAAAAATAATGTAGGCATGATGAACATACTACGTCTAAATAATTAAATTATGTATCTCACATTGAAATAATAGTATACGGTAGGGTGATTCTATAAATATAAATAGGAGGCATCTTTGAAACTTAGGTATTAACCTAAAATTTTTTGATATAAAAGATATGTACTTTTTAGTATGTTATATGTCCCACATTGAAAAATAATGTAGGTGTGGTGATTATATTATGCATAAATAATAGAACTGTCCCACATATATACATTTTCTATATTATATTAAAATGATGTTTATAATTTTGATATAAAAACTTTATATTTCATTTGAAAAAAAAGTATCGTATGAAAATTATATAATTAGATTGTGACAAAAAAATGTTATTATTAGAGTGTAGATTGTATTGTATTGTATTTTCTCATTATTAAATCGGGTTAATGTCAAAGTAGGTGCAAACAAAATGATGTACTTAGTATGTTATTTGTCCTATATTGAAAAGTAATGAAAGTATGGTGAATATACTATGTATAAATATTAGAATTGTCCCACATCGGACGATTACCATAAGGCAGAGTGATCTTATGATTATAAATAGAAATCATAACCCAAAATCTTTTGATTCTCTTAAGTATTGTCAGAGAGAGCTCTAAAAAGAGTTTGTATTACTGTCTTTACAATAATGATTTCTAACCTAAGTTAATATTAGGAAAATCTTTTAGTTATTTTAATATATACTCTGTATTTCTTATTTTATATTCAAGTGATGTTTCTAATTTTTATATAAAAACTTTTACATTTCATTTGACAAAATAATGTCGGTAAAAAAATTATGAAAATAATATTATTAGATTCATGGTAAGAAATTCTATCATTAGAGTATATATAGATTTCATATAATTTGCACATATTAAAGATGATGTATTTCATAGTATGTTATATGTCCCACATTGAAAAATAATATAGATGTGATAAATATACTACATATAAAAAATAGAATTTTCCCACATCGAAATATAGCATAAGGTGGGTGATTCTATGATTATAAATAGGAGGCATCCTTGGAACTTAGGCATCAACTCAAAATCTTTTGAGTCTCTTAAGTATTGTCTTGGAGAGCTCTTAAAAGTTTATATCATTATATTTTTTACCTATAGATTTTATATGTCTCATATCGAAAAATAATGTAGGTGTGGTTAATATACTACGTTTAAATAATATAATTAGAATTGTGTTAAAAAATATTCTATCATTAGAGTATAGGTTCCTATCATTTGCACATATTTTAATTATGATAAAAAAAATAGAAAACAAAGGTCCATGGTAGCATGTGTAATCTATCAAAGTTCAAGGTTACCATGAGAAATTTCCAATATTATAATGACATAGTTAATTAATTTTTCATTTAAAAGAGATATATCCGTACCAATAAAACAATAAAGGAGGTATTATTTTTTAATTGTTATTTTATTGTCACGCTATCAAACTTAACGTCCATTTAATAGCCTTTACATTAGGGGGTACCATGGGCAAAAACATAGAACCTCAAGGGTACCATAGGCAGATTCTTAAAACTAGGGGTAACATGAAAAATCTGACAAAATTAAGGGGTACCACGGAAAATTTTCGTATCTCAATTATGTTAAATTTTTTTGGAAGAAAAACAACGTACAAATATTAATGGAGAGTATTTGATCATATTATTAAATTTAAATATAACTATTAGATATAATGAGTAACAATTGTCTGTATTCGGTATTCGGGATCTGGTTGGATGTCGAACTAAGTGCAAAAAAGATGGTGTAATTCTGAGTATGTTATTTGTCCACAATGAAAAACAATACAGGTTTGATGAATATATACTACGTATAAATAGTAGAATTGTCCCACATCATAAAAAAATCCAAGTTTGGTGAATATATTACTTATAAATAGTAGAATTGTCCCACATCGAAAGATTAGTATAAGGTGGGGTGATTATATGATTATAAATGAGAGCTAACCCACGTATATATTAATCTTTTTTTTTTGAAAGAGATATTTTAATAATATGTAAACAAATCCTTAGACATAGAATGTAAACATTAAACCATTATAACTTTTTTTTTACATTATAAATAAGTTTATTACCCCGTTGCAACGCACGGGCATTCAAACTAGTATATAGTAAATTAGTGATTAATTAGAGTGGATTAGTGAAGAAGGAGAGAGATGGTTAGATTAGCTATTAAACACACTTTTTTGGGGTTGATCTTGGCCATCCATTTTCACCATCCAATGGTCCTTATATATATGTATATATATATATATATATATATATATGTATATATATATATATATGTATATATATATATATATATATATATATATATATATATGTATATATATATGTATATGTATATGTATATATATATATATATATATAGAGAAGGGTTCTTATAAGGTCTTCATACCTTATAAGGCCCTAAGTCTTTATAAGAGCCCTTGGATGAAGGGATTGAAGGGATGAGATGAGGAGAGAGAGGCGTGTTTTTTGAGCAAAAAAAAAAAAAAAAGAAAATGTTGATTGTGTAAGAGAGGACCACTTCCATTGTTTATGTATCGCCACCATATCAAATCCCGCGGACATTATGAATAAACAAAGCCTCCTATATCATTTTGCATGCTTCCCTCCTCTTTTCACCATTCAAAACCTCTCAACAAGCAAAAACCCATAAAAATCCCCCTTAAAAACGATCCTAAATCCTGTAAAATACAATATAAATCATCAAAAAAATAAGAGAAATATCAGCGCTAATGGAAAACTATGTCAGTGATCGTCAAATAAAAAAATTGTTATAAGATAAAGTACGTTATTGTTCATCCGTTAAAAAAATTGTCATTCTTCATCAGAGAAACAAGCAGGAAATGACATTCAGTGTTTGTGAAGTGGATCATATGCAGATTGAAGTTGCCGTCGAAGGTGAGTTGTTTACTTTCTTATTTGTGTCTAGGTTATTATTGTTAATACTGTTGTACTTTCATGGTGTTCATCAAGATTGTTCTTTCATTTTGGTAGCTTGTTGTTGATGGCAAAAAATGATCGAAATTGAAAAGCTTGATCAAGTAGGAATTATAACTCCAGTGCGTTTTTGAAAAACTCTGACCCAAATATGTATAACTTCAATAATACAGTATTATAACTCCAGACGTTTGTAGTAAAACTCTTTGAATATTTCCTGCAGCTTCAGGTAACAGGGTAATTGAAAACCTAAATTGTGCGTAAAAATCTTACTAAAGAACCAATTTTGATATAGTTATTAATGTTATAGCTGAAGTTATAAATTCATTAAGTGAAGATGGGTGTACATGATATGCCTGGAGTTATACATGATGTAGCTAGAGTTATACATCGTGTGACTAGAGTTATGCAGACTGTTTATAGAGTTTTACATTATATGCTAAGAGTTTTACATTGTATAGCTAGAGTTATACATCGTATGACTAGAGTTATACGTTTTGTACCTAGAGTTTTACATCGTATATGACTACAGTTATACAGACTGTGCCTAGATTATACATCAAATGCACAGAGTTATACATGCTGTCTCTAGAGTTGTACATTGTATTATTAGAGTTATTCAGACTGTGTATGGAGTTGTACATTGTATGATAAGAGATACATTGTATGATAAGAGTTATACATTGTATAGCTAGAGTTATACATTGTATGACTAGAGTTATACATTGTATGATAAGAGTTATACATTGTATAGCTAGAGTTATACATTGTATGACTAGAGTTATACATTGTATGATAAGAGTTATACATTGTATAGCTAGAGTTATACATTGTATGACTAGAGTTATACATTGTATGACTAGAGTTATATGTTGTGTACGTAGAGTTATACAGACTGTGCCTAGATTATACATTAAATGCACAGAGTTATACATGCTGTCTCTAGAGTTGTACATTGTATGATTAGAGTTATACATGCTGTCTCTAGAGTTGTACATTGTATGATTAGAGTTATACATTAAAAGCATAGAGTTATACATCTTTGTTTCTAGACTTATACTGACTGTTGTGTTCTTTGCTTGTATTTTTCTCCGTCATGGTTTTTTCTGTAATTAATAGTCGCTTAGTTTTTCTGAGTTTATTACCAAAACAAATTAAATAAAATAAAACAAATAAAATAAAACAAATTACCAAAACATTTAACATAGATGAACTTAATTAATAGATATATAGATACATAAACCTAATGCATTGCTAAAAAAACAGTTCTTAGATGTTCATATAGGGATGCAGTCTCTTCTATGATATTCATCCTCTCCTCCTTTGCTATTTGGAGGTTTCGTTCCGCAGATGCAATATCTTCTAACACTTGCAGATCTGCCGCTCCGACAAGCCATTTTCTTTGGCGTCCTTGAGTGCGATCCGAGCATCCTTAAGGAATTCCCTGTACTTCCTCTCGATTTCCCTCAAGCGGCTTATGAAACTTTTGTTGTACTCGGTCATAATGCATGTTAAACGAATGGTATCATTCATTCTTGAAGGAAGATTGGAGTTTATTAGGTTTTAAGAATTTAGGTTTTTGAGTTTAGGGTGGAGATAGGGATATAATGGACTGGTTATTGAGGCAGTGGAATGAATTTATAATTAGTAATGTGTCCTTTGAGTGGTTTTTTAATTAATATGTTTGGTGGTTGATGCTTAAATTAATACGAATTTTGTTTAGGAAGTTGTGCCATATCCCTGCTTCAAATCTTATAACCCTTCGCATTCCAGATATTGTGCCGTTTAATTAAATGTATACTCTTAGAATGTAAAGTATGCATAGAGTTATGCATTATATACCTAGAGTTATACATTATATGGACAGAGTTATACATTGTGTAGAATGAGTTATACATAAAAAGGACTAGAGTTATACATCAGATGCCAAGAGTTATACATTGTATGTCTAGAGTTACACAGATTGTGACTAGAGTTTTACATCTTTTGACTACAATTATAAATACTGTGACTAGAGTTATACATCAGATGCCAAGGGTTATACATTGTATGTCTAGAGTTATACAGATTGTGACTAGAGTTTTACATCTTTTGACTACAATTATAAATACAGTGACTAGAGTTATACATTAAATGACTAGAGTTATACATTGACTGACTAGGGTTATACATTGACTGACTAGGGTTATACGTTATCTGCCTAAAGTTTTACATTCTGTGCCCAGAGTTCTACAGTGTGACTAGAATTATAAATACTGTGACTAGAGTTATACATCAGATGCCAAGAGTTATACATTGTATGTCTAGAGTTAGACAGATTGTGACTAGAGTTATACATCAGATGCCAAGAGTTATACATTGTATGTCTAGAGTTATACAGATTGTGACTAGAGTTATACATTGACTGACTAGAGTTATACATTATCTGCCTAAAGTTTTACATTCTGTGCCCAGAGTTCTACAGTGTGACTAGAATTATAAATACTGTGACTAGAGTTATACATCAAATGCCAATAGTTCTACAGTGTGACTAGAGTTATACATCAGATGCCAGAGTTATACATTGTATGTCTAGAGTTATACAAATTGTGACTAGAGTTTTACATCATTTGACTAGAATTATAAATACTGTGACTAGAGTTATACATTAAATGACTAGAGTTATACATTGAATGACTAGGGTTATACAGAGTTTGACTAGAGTTGTACATTGTATGACTAGAGTTTTACATTGAATGACTAGGGTTATACAGAGTTTGTCTAGAGTTATACATTGAATGGTAAGAGTTATACATTATATACCCAAATTTATACACTCTGTGCCCGAGTTATACACGATCTGTGCATAGAGTTATACAAAGATATGCGTAGAGTTATGTATTTCTTAATCATTTCATGGATGTTTGATTCTGCTCAGGTGGTCGTAAGGCGCGGAAGCCGAGTATTGTAAGCATTTGGCGCGGAGTTTACACCTTGTGTAGGGCAACAATTTTTTGAAATCGACGAGGCAGTGACATTCTATAAAGTTTATGCATTGGCGTCCGGGTTTGATGTTCGGAAGTACTCGACGAAAAAATGGCGCGACGGTGAAGTAAAGACAAAGTTGCTGGTTTGCAACAGAGAGGGATTCACATATGTCCCAAAAGGAGAGGCGTGAATTAAAAAAAAAAAAAAAGACCGGGGTTAGGGAAGAAGAAATGCAATGGGAAAAAGAACGCAAACCGTAAGAAATATACAAATCAAGAGGGTAGGGTGTAAAGCACATGTCAGGCTATTTATGAAGAATGGAGTACTAGTAATTGACCGATTCCACATGGGGCATAATCACGAGCTTGTATCGAGTGAGGATCGTCAGTTTCAAAAGATGTCGCGGAACATAGAAGATTTTCACAAGTACTTGATAATGTACAACTCAAGGGTTAGTTTACTATTAAACAAACATCCACTAATTGAATGGCAAACTTCTAAAGTTATTCACCGAGATGATAGAGTTATGTAACCTAAGAGTTAAAAATAATAAGTAGGTGCACAATAAATCAACGGAGTTATGCATATGTATGATGGAGTTATAAGAATAGCTGAAAGGGTTATAGTTGAGGAAATCTTGGTTATTAATAAGCACTGATAAGGATTTGTTGTCCCCTGCAGTTGAGGATAGGAGCAACTAGGACGTACAACATGTGTAAGGAGTTCGTAAACGGGTTCGAGAACATTGGTGCATCCTTAACTGATTTTAAGAACTTCCACCGAGATGTGAAGTGCTTCATCCATAAACGGGACGGTCAATTGTTCATTGACCGGTTCAAGAATATGGCACAGAATAGGCAGGGGTTTTATTTTGATTATGAAGTTGACAAGGATAACAGCCTTCGGTGCGCAATATGGGCTGACAAAACCGCTAGGAGGAACTACTCCGTATTTGGAGATGCAGTGTCGTACGACCCAACATACTCAACAAACAAATACGATATGATTTTCACGCCATTCACTGGCATAGATCACCATAAGCGATCAGTAACATTCTGTGGGGCGTTGATTGCCCATGAAGACCATGAATACTTCCAGTGGGTTTTCAACAGGTTTTTGAATGCTATGGGAGGAAAGGAACCCAAGTACATTATCACAGATCAGGATCCGGGCATTATTAAGGCCGTACCCCTTGCCTTCAAGACTGCACGCCACCGATTTTGCATGTGGCATATAATGAACAAGGTGCCATCAAAGGTCGGGGTGACAAGGGAGGATTATAAGGAGTTCGTTCAGAAATTGAACAACATTATATGGGACGACAACATAGAAGCAGACGACTTTGACGCTAGGTGGGCAGAAATAATGGACGCGCATGGTCTTGTGAACAATGAGTGGTTTACAGAGGCGTTCGATAAAAGGAGACAATGGGTGATGGCACATTGCAGGGACTTGAACATGGGTGGTGTAATGAGAACAACCCAGAGATCAGAGAGCAGTAATAGTTTTTTTAAGAAGTTCGAGCAGAAGTCAGGTACGTTAGTGGAGTTTTGGATGCGTTTTGAAAGCGCTATGGACCATCAGCGGCATACGCAGAAGAGACTTGACCATGAAAACCGACACTCAACACCGGCACCGGGCACGCATTTACCCATGGAGGAATATGCGGCAAATGTTTATACCCGTGAGGTTTTCAAGGAATTCCAACTAGAGGTCATTTGCTCAATCGATACATGTAAGACCGGGGGCTATGCTGAAGTAGATGGGGTTGAAGTGACTGCCGTAAAGGATTCAATCGACATTTAAAAGTTTCAACGTAGAGTACAACCCAGGTAACAACATTTTGGCATCAACTTTATGTGGTAGTTGACTAAAGTTGGTAGATATTGCGCCAAAGTTACATTGTCTGAAGATAGAAGTTATACAATTGTTCAGTGAACTAAAGTTTTCTGAATGTATAATTTTTCTGATAATATGCATAACTCTACTTCCGTAATGTATAACTCTTGTTGCCATATGTTTAATCGTTGTTGCCATTAGGAGTTATTCAATTTTTCATCGAAATGTTGTCATTTGCAGATGACTCGGTTATATATTGAATAACTTTAGCTTTTAATGTATAACTCTACTTCCGAATAACATTAGAAATTCAATTTTTAATCGAATGCACTATTTGTAGTATAACTCTGATTAGGGTTTGAATAACTGTAGCTTTCAGACTGTATAACTCTTGTTGCCATATGTATAACTCTACGTGATAATGTTTAACTGTTATTATATGTATAAGACTACTGACGGCATGATTTAATTGGATTACAGGGACACAGACTACACAGTGCAGCTGTATGATGTTTGAAAGAATGGGATTTCTGTGCCGACATATAGTATGGATTTTGTCGGCTAACGGCATGAAGACAATTCCGGGTGATTACGTTTCTACAAGATGGAGAAAGGATGCATTGCAATTCAGATTATCAGAATGTGATGGTGAACAAATGGAAACAAATAGTAGCGCTGATGCAAAAGAAGTTGCGATGGTGAAGTTGTGGTCAGAAGTTCATGCAACCATTGGTTTACTTCGTGGCACGAGTGAGACTGAAGTTGTGAACTTAAGCTCGTTAATTAGAGAGTTCAAGGAGAAACTTTTACCGTACAAGAAGGATTTAACAAAGCAGCAGGAATTTGAGCAAATCCTTGGTTGCCCCCAAAGTGACGAGGTAACAATACTTCCACCAAAACAATCGAAAAACAAAGGCAACGGTAAAAGAATGGTGTCGGCTAAGGCTAAAGCCATTGCCTTGGCTTGTAAGCCAAAGCGCATGTGTAATAATTGTAAACAAATGGCACACCACGATAAACGGAATCGCCCTAACCCATTCTCTCGAGCATCCACCGTCTTCACCAAAGATCAAGCGGTAGAAGAAGAAGAAGAAGAAGAAGAAGAAGAAGAAGAAGAAAGAAAGAAGAAGAAGAAGAAGAAGACGAAGACGACGAAGAAGAAGAATAGAGAAACTTAACATCTTTGTAGTAGTAGACAGAGAAAAATACCCCGTCTCAACAAATTATTTACAATCTTTTTTTCTTTAAATGGTAAAAAATCTGGTGAGACGGAAGGGGTCGTTAATAGCTAGCTTTTGTCTATTTTGAAGGGGGTTGCACCTTCCGGTTTGTATAACTTCGAATATGGTCCGTGAAGTTTCAAGCTAATGTTGTATAACTCTTTTACATTATTTTGACGACTTCAGTTCATGGCAACATATCCGATATTGAAAAGTGGCTTTAAGAATGAATTATAATTTCAGTGGCTTTAAGTACAACTCTTACCCATATATGGATAAATGTACTTCACAGAGTGTATAACTCTTGTTCACATATTGTATAACTGTTGTTATTTTTTGTAAAACTCATAACTGTCTAATAACAATTGCCTTTTACATAATCAGTCATATGTTGTATAACTCGGTACACGTTTGTATAATGTTGATGTTTTTTCTATAACTCTTAGTGTCGATAAATTTTGCCTTTTTTTCACAACTGCAGTCATGTGATGTATAAGTCCTGTACATAATTTATATAACTTTACTTCACAGAGTGTATAACTCTAATACTTATTTGCGAAACTTGGATTTTAATTATCACTGACCAAGATGATATAGTAACAATCTATGACAAAAAGTTGTCTAAGTTGTCAAGGAGTTTCATGACAACATACTAGAGTTGCAAAAAAAGAGGATACATAATCAAAAGGAAATAAATTCTATCTTTTAGCAGGTTTTTTTGGTCCTCTCCGCGCTGCTTTCCGTCTGGCTTCTAATTGCTTGGCGATCTGTAATTTATCGCCGATGAAACCATTGACCTTGTCCGTAATCGCTTCCCTCGATGATGTTCATGTCGGCTAGAGAAGCGTCGCGCAACCGGATCACCAAATAGCGACGGTTCACCTTCCTCTCGAGATCAACGTGATCAAACCTTTCCCCCTCGTACATTAACATGTGCATCATGGCGAACAAGCCAGACTCGGTGTCATTTATAGTTTGATGATGCCAGGCAAACGGGATCTGACGGAACTGGAACGCCGGTATGTCTTTCCCTCCGTTCTTCTCTTTGACCCTCGACTCCACGTAGTCGCTCATGAGGCTCGCCTGGCAGAGGCAAGAACGTCAAAAAGTGAGATTGTAAAAGCGGTGACCCCACTTTTTAGTTGTTGAACATAATTACAATTTAATTCCACTTACAACAATGTGACCCGACTTTGCATATCTCCGATTGCCGCGGACTTGAATAGTACTTACAGTCCAGAAGATCAATCGTCCTAGAATTAAAGTTGATACACACACATGCATAATGGGCTTCAATCTTAATGGGTACGAAGATTAAATCAGCCTTGAAGCTGAAATCTGTCCCACAGTCGGTTCGGAATACGTCCCACGTATTGTACAACCTGTCGGTGTCCGGTGTTTGTTGGACAGGGTCTCGCACAAGGTTCAAGATTATTTCCTGTTCAAGTAGCAGTATATGTGTGAGGATACCAGTGGAGTTATAGGGGTTGTGCATTGGAGTTGCACAGTACCTCTTATAGCATAATGAAGAATGCCTGAGTTCATACTGGTTGTTAATAACTCCTCAAAACAAAATGTTTAACTCCAGGGCAGGAATGTATAACTTTAGACTTAATTTCCACTGTGAAAGTTTTAAAGAGGGTATGTGCAACTCTTATAACATATTAAAGGGATTGATTAGGACAATACCATATGACGGATACCGAAGAAAGACGAACGAAAAAGCCCGCAATCCTCTGCCTCCAATCGATTAAGCAACAAGGACCAACACTCAATCACTTTTTCATCCATTGGCGTCTCAGGGAGCATAGACAACATTTGCAACCTATTAATTGTTCCGTGCCGTCCATAACTCACAAGTGGTTCACTGTAGTTCGCATGGAAGGAGTTAATCAAAGCTATAACGTATACTAAATGGGAAGGTAATCGCTATTAAAATGACTCGCATAACTTCACGGTGAAACGTATAATCAGCTTTAGGAATGTGTAACCCCATTAACGATATTTATAACTTCAGTGATGAAACATATAACTCCATGTATCACTCTAGGTATAACTCCAGGCCTCTAATGTATAACTCCAAAGTATATATTGTACAACTCTGACCATATACTATAAAACTCTACTCAAAATACGGTAGAATTCCCAGTATGGAAATGTGACTATATTAATAAAACTTAATATGATAAAAAAATAGGATTTTAGACAGCTTACTCATTTGGAAATTTGTAGTCATCAAGAAAAACGTAGTCAGCCACTTGTTTGCGATACACCGGGATGTCCCTAGTTAATGCCTTGTTCATCTTCATCATCTTGGCGACCACGGTAAGGTCGGCGTCTAGTTCGCCGACATATTTGGTGCAACCAAGGCCGTCGCCCTTACCCCGGGAGCGGCTATTAACAATGAGAGGGCCCGACCGGACGGCGTCCGCCCAGGGCTACTTTGGAAGGTGGAGTCTCGGAAGGTTGAACCGACCTTAGAGCAAGGTCGTTTAGCAGAACTGTTCTCACCGGCATTTCCAACACCTCTCTTCCTTCCACTTGTGTTGCCGGCTGACCTATGTTTATCACGCACCTCCTCCAATTCACGGTCTTTAAGCTCCTTAAAAGCTGATACCCTGGATAACACATCTTCCCTGTCCACGTTAATGTCACTGAGGACAAGGGTTGCAGCAATTTCCGCTCGCATGAGGTCATTGCTTTCCTCAGTCCCTAGGGTACAGTCGAATGGCTCTCCACGGTACAAAGAACATATGAACCATGACGTATGACCACGTCATTGGCGTATGTCCCGCTCCCCGCCGTTGAATTTAATGTTGACAAAAGGGAACCCTTCAACTCTCTTGCCTTTGTCGAGCCCTTTGTAGGCCATATACTTTCCCATTGCATCAGCCTGGCGGAAGTTAGGCAAGGCGTTTAAAAGCGGATTACCAATTAAGAAAACAAATGGAGATAATAATTAATCTAGTCACCAGTTTGATAGGACTTACGAAGAATACGCGCAATCCCTCCGTACGGTAATTTCGAAGATCGTCCTCGTAAGAACGATTATCAAGATACTCGATCCGCTCCGACAGAAATTTATACAAATGCAAGAGTAATGATCTTCATCACCAAGTGCTTACGGGACGAAAACCTACACACATGCACCAAAAATCTAAGAGTTATAAAACATAATAAGCAGATTAGAGGCATACATATTGTGCGTAGTTGGAATTATACTTTCTATTGCTAGAGTTATACATTATATGAGTAGAGTTGCACAATCAATTGCTAGAGTTACACAAAGATATATTGTTGCAGCTTGTACATTATGTGCAAAGTAAGCATTTGCCTGGAGTTATACATTATATCGTATATGCTTACAGTTGTACTTTATGTGCATAGAGTTATACATTCTATGGCAAGAGTTATACATTATATGTCCGAGTTATGGTGAAGTTAGCCACTCATCGAAACTCTAAGCGTATACCGTATAGCTCTACACAAAATAATGTATAACTTCAGATCCCGCAACGAATAACTCTAGTCATTCTCAAAGCTAGAGTTATATAATGTATAACTCTTTGCAATAGAATGTATAACTCTAGCCATAAAATATATAACTGTAAGCATATACAGTGTAGTGTATAATTCCGTGTATTACTCTAGGTATAACTCCAGGCCTAACTCCAAAGCATATATTGTACAACTCTAAGCATATACTGTTAAACTCTACGGAAATAATGTATCATTCCAGTATGTAAATGTCTCTATATTGATATCTGAGCTCACCATATCGGAGTCCAGTTGGAATGGACTAGGACACGACTCTTGCCACATGTCCCACGCGTAACAAAAGCCTTCAGAATGATCAACAACCAAGTTTTTCTTCCTGCCTTGCCAAATTTCAATTGCTAGGGCCTATAAAAATGATAGACGGGGGTTGGCAGCTTGTATCACAAGGTACGTACAGGTTGTCACAAAATAACTTGCGGAGTTCGAGCACACTTACAGAGTGACTTAGGCCAAAGAAACAGCGCGAACTTGAAACAAATTGCGGTGTTCGCGTGCGTAAGCCGATTGAGTAGCACGGACAAAGAAATCGATGACATTTCCCTTAACTGCTTTCCGGGCATCAACGACTGGAGATCAATACGCGTTATGCAGTTTGGTGTGGGATATGTGACCAATTGTTCCCTACAAAGGATTAGCAAAATTGAGACACGCAGCAAGGGAATGCATTCATGGCCTGTTTGTCTGTCGTATTGAAATATAGGTAAAACTTATCTTTTACTTACGATTTATTATGGTCGTGGAATTCATCAAATACATAATCCATTACATCCTTCCTCACCCTGAACACCGTCCTGAAACGTTCCTTGTTAAAACGCAACCACTGTGAGCATACGTGCTGGTCAGGTTCGGGTGCCCCGCAATCCCGAGAACAACCTAGGTTCTCAGGTACAATGTCCATACACGGAAGGGGGTCGGTGAATGCAAAGAAGAAGGGGTGGTGGATCATGTCACATCGCGGCACATAAATAGGGGGTGGATGTGGTGCAACCGGCTCAACCCTAGCACCAACGATTTCAACTACCAAACCTTCTTTGGCAAAGACCGATCATTCGCTCCTCAACCCCGGCAAATGCCTCATTCACCTCTGCCGTGCTCATGAAAGTCAGGGGGATTTCATTTCCAAAGACATTCAGTTGAAGGATTCCCCGGGTGATCTCCGCACCTCGACAACATCTACGTTTACTCCCCATTGTTAGAATGTTGTCCAACATTCTCAATTACATCCTTTTTCAAAGTGGCCTGAATGAAAAATAAAAAAATTAAACGCCAAACGTATAACTCTGGCCATAAAATGTATAATCGTAAGCATAAAATGTATAACTCGGCCATATAATGTATAATCGTAAGCATATACACTATAATGTAAAACTCTACTGTATAACTCTAGATATACCTCCAGCTATCTAATGTATAACTCTAAAGCATCTATTGTATAACTCTAGTCATATACTGTATAACTGTGGTCGTATACTGGTTAAGAGTTGTACCAACCCTGCCGTTACGCTTATACTACGATTACAAGGCCTCAACATAAGTTTCAACAAGGTTATACTATATCAACATAGAGTTATACACTACCAATAAACAAAAAAAAAAAAAACATTGTATAAAAAGTATTTATCGCAAATTAAAAAAATTACCTCGCCACCAGGACCACTCCCGTACGCTGGAAGTCCACATGCGCCTTCCTTCATTTCAAAGAAGAGAAAACAGACACTCCATCAATTCTTGTGTGTCCAAACCCATTCCGGGACCGTAGATTTTTCCATCGCTTTTTCGACGGTTGATTGTCCGACAATCTTTCAACATTTTCTTGCAATCCCTCCCCATGAACTTGCTCATGCACCTCATCACCTACCACGGGCGAGATTCAAAGCATTCTCCGACCATCCGTCGCCTTGGCCTACAATGTCCGCCGCTCCTTCATGGTCGTTGTCCGACAATCTTCCACCATTTTCAGCATTTTCATTCAATCCGTCCTCATGAACGTGCTCATGCCCCTCATCACCTTTCCAGAGACGAGCCTCATCGTCCTTTGACGGTCCAAGAGTTTCGTCAATTTCCTCCTCGGTGTAACGCGCCTCCAACAACAGTTCTCGACGGTTGGGGCGGGGTGCACACAACTTGATCCTCTAACCCCGGGCTATCGGTGACAACGGCTTAGAAACGATCGTATCACCTCCCACTTCCTCCATAATCTTTGACCATGAAACTGCAATCGATTTCGTTGGCGTGTCGGCTTTGACGGACTCTAGACGCGGCTCAACACGGGGTTACCACCCCTGCCACCCGCATCATTGGCGAGACTAGACAGAACTTCACTTATTTGACGCGTAGA
The DNA here is from genome assembly GCF_048544455.1 of Silene latifolia. Classification (NCBI taxonomy): domain Eukaryota; kingdom Viridiplantae; phylum Streptophyta; class Magnoliopsida; order Caryophyllales; family Caryophyllaceae; genus Silene; species Silene latifolia. The sequence goes on from NC_133528.1 coordinate 29,328,980, forward strand.
TGCATCGATTCCGTCGATTTTTGGGAGGCTCAAGAACTACCTCTCCAAATGCAGGAGCGTTACCCACGTAAACCTTCACCTTTTCGCAACTGCTCGCTTCAGCGACGTACTTTTGAATCTTTTCACCCTCAAAGAATTCTTGAGAGGCCTGACTAGGATTTAGGCCCGTCGGATCACTAGTTCTGACTTTGATCCGTGCGGTTGCATGTGCGTACCATGAATAGAACACAATAGCGTTCCTTTGCATTTGTAGATAAAGCTCGTGGGTACCCTGAATCCAAGAAGTACACTAAGTTAGTTATATTATAATATATGGGTACGTTAAGTCTGAAACAGTAATCCATCTGCAGTAAATATATAATAGTTTGCACTTACATCGACAAAGCCCTAGCTTTCAATTCCCGATCATCCTCGACGCCTTTGATGGTAGTTCTATCTCGAAGGAACTTCTTCTCGAACTTGGGCGGGAGAGAGAGAGGGGGGGGCTGTTAGCAACAGATTGTTTGGGTTCACGCGGGCCGCCGAGGTCGCACGTCCACACTCCTTCCATAAGAGGGGTCTTGAAGGCACCTTGGATACTTGGTCTTAGACAAGGTTAAAGTACCCAATCCCCCTTGACCCACCTCAAATTTTACCCTCTCTACAAGCGCAGTTTCATCCCAATGTTTGATCAAAGGTAGATCATGTTCACAAGGCTTACCCTTGTAATCATATCGCTGAAAGTAGCTTATCATGAGGAACGGGATACACCCGTTCAACATTGTTACCCCGTTTTTACAGTCTACCCCCGCTTTCACCGTCATGTCCAAAATATAAGAGCACCAGTCAAAATGCGGGATGGCTTTAGGATCTTCTACAGCCCTTAACAGCTTCCAATCTATCCCGTTGTTTGGGGTGGGTGCGAGGAATGAAGACATACAGAACAAAACAAATAGGCGGCAAAATTGATCGTCCGCCTCCTCGTACTCCATAAGTTGCTTGAAAACTTTCCCTAAGGGTATTGAACTATTCCCTTTGGCCACCCCGTACGCTTGCCGCCATTTATCCTTCAGCTCCTTATTCTCGGGATCGGTGGACCCCTTCTGCGAGCTCACAGGCACCAAAGGGAGAGGGTCGGGTCCAAAAGGTAACAAGAAACAATCATGCACGTCATGCTTATCGATCATAAACTCCTTCTTCCGCGAAGCCCCGAACACATATGACCCGTCGAGAAGGACTCCAAGAACAGCGAACGTGTGCAAGTGGGAAGTCGCTAATCTTGAGTTCCAAAAGGCCACCAAACCCAATTTTCTTAACAGCGGACACCTGATCCTCATTAAGCTTTTCAATGAGAGACACAAGTCTTTGAGGTCGACACGAAACCGTTACTTCATGCACCTTCTTTACCCTTGGCTTGGCCTCAACCATCTGGGGAAAAGCAAGGACAACACACAAAATTAGACATACTGTAGTTGCAATTAGAGATATTTGGAACAAAGAAATAGACATACTGTGAATTAAAGTAATACAATAGATAGTCGGAGTTATACAAAATATAAGTAAAGTTATACATTTCGATAATAGAGTTAATCAGAAATATCAAGAGTTATACATTCTAACAAAGAAAAGTTATTCAAAATGTAATCGAGTTATACAACAAATGACAACAGATTATAAAAGGGTCAAACTTTGAACCCGAGAATCGACTCCCTTCTCAAGACTTGGTACAACATCCATCCGTAGGTGACAAACAAAAAAGGGATTCAGATTAACAAAGATGCGATTATACATATAATAACAAGTTATCTAATGTGTAACTCTAGGCATATAATGTATAACTCCAGGAATAAAATGTACAACTCTAACCAAATATTGTATAACTCCAGTTATACATTATGATGACAGGTTATTCAACATGTAATCGAGTTATACAACAAATGACTGCGATAAAATGTATAACTCTAGCAATAGAAAGTATAACTCTGGTCATGTAATGTATAACTCTAGTCCTAGATGTATAACTCTAGCAATAGAAAGTATAACTCTGGTCATGTAATGTATAACTCTAGTCCTAGATGTATAACTGTAAGCATATACAGTATAATGAATAACTGTCCAGGCATCTACAGTATAACTCCAAAGTATAAATTGTATAACTCTAGCTTTATATTGTATATATCCAGGTATAAATTGTATAACTGTAGGCATATATTGTATAACTCTATGAATGGAAACTAATTAAAAGTATAGTCATACATATAACAATTAGAGTTTGACATTATGAAGAAGGAGTTGGTCACAGAATCAGAAGAGCTATACATCTAGAACCCAGAGTTATACATCTATGAACCAGAGTTATACATATTGCGTACTAAAGTTATACATCTATTAACCAGTTTTTTACATTAATTACCCAGAGTTACAATGTATAACTGTAAGCATATACAGTATAATGAATAACTCCAGGAATAACTCCAGGCATCTAATGTATAACTCCAAAGTATAAATTGTATAACTCTAGCTATATATTGTATATATCCAGGTATAAATTGTATAACTGTAGGCATATATTGTATAACTCTATGAATGGAAACTAATTAAAAGTATAGTCATACATATAACAATTAGAGTTTGACATTATAAAGAAGGAGTTGGTCACAGAATCAGAAGAGCTATACATCTAGAACCCAGAGTTATACATCTAGCAACCAGAGTTATACATATTGCGTACTAAAGTTATACATCTATTAACCACAGTTTTACATTAATTACCCAGTGTTATACATATTGAGTACATCTATTAACCAGTTTTTTACATTAATTACCCAGAGTTATACATCTATTAACCAGAGTTTTACATTAATTACCCAGAGTTATACATATTGAGTACTATAGTTATACATCTAGTAAGCAGAGTTAGACTCTAGCTATATATTGTATATATCCAGGTATAAATTGTATAACTGTAGGCATATATTGTATAACTCTATGAATGGAAACTAATTAAAAGTATAGTCATACATATAACAATTAGAGTTTGACATTATAAAGAAGGAGTTGGTCACAGAATCAGAAGAGCTATACATCTAGAACCCAGAGTTATACATCTAGCAACCAGAGTTATACATATTGCGTACTAAAGTTATACATCTATTAACCACAGTTTTACATTAATTACCCAGTGTTATACATATTGAGTACATCTATTAACCAGTTTTTTACATTAATTACCCAGAGTTATACATCTATTAACCAGAGTTTTACATTAATTACCCAGAGTTATACATATTGAGTACTATAGTTATACATCTAGTAAGTAGAGTTAGACATCTAGTAACGTATAAATCAAAATCGAAACTTTTAACCTGGATATCAACTCCCGTGTCAATACTTTCTACAACATCCATCTGTAGATGACAAACAATTGGGATTAGAGTTATACAGATATTTAATTGAAGTTACAAATCATTCTATAAGAGTTATACCGACAACACGAGATTTTTTACCTTCGATTCAGATTTCTTGGAAGATTTCTTGGCATTTTTCTTGGCAAAAACCATTGTTAATTATCAAAATGACCTCGAATTTGATCTGCACAACCATAATTAACAATTGAACAAATAAACATCAACAAACCCATAATTGAAAATTGAAAAATCAAATGAACTCTTTTTATGATAGTTTAACAAAGGCAATAATTAACAAAAAAACAAACTACAAATCACTGAATAAGGAATGGAGAAAATACCTTATAAAAAAATGGAGACAGGCGAGTTTGCACGCGAGTTGGTATTAATTTGTAGTGATGAAAATGGCGTTTGTTAGGATGGAGTTAATTGGTAGTGATGAAAATGGAGTTATCAGAATTGTGAAGAAAGAAAAGGAAGACGAAATGACAGGAAATAGAGGGAAAAATACCCGCAAGTTGTTTTGAATTGTCTAGAAAATGAGGAGGGAAATGATCATTGACTGATGGACAAACAGTGTTGCATGCATGGGTTAGTGGGTAAGAGGAGAGAGGTAAATCAAAAATATTAGTTTAATGGGGTTTAGTGGGGTTTGACTGCCAAATCGTGGCCATTGCTTTGCTTGATCCAACCGTCCACATTAGGACTTATGGACTTAATATATGTAAGGACCTTAGTTGATCTCTTCTCTATATATATATATATATATATATATATATATATATATATATATATATATGTATATATATATATATATATATATATATATATATATTGAAAAGAAACCTAATAAAAACATTGCGACCAACTCATCTTAGGGGCTTTTCGATAGCTTTCTCAATCCTTAGTAGAGTCGGCTAAAACCTTTTCTTGAGGTAAGATTGGTCGAAACTTATACTCGAATCGCTTCAAGTTTTTGTTCTAGGGGATGTGCTGCTATTGTGGACTCAGGGACATCATTGATTGGTGGCCCAACGGTAAGCCTTCTTGATGGTTGATTGAAATAATGATGCATGTTATTCAAATTTCGTTTGCTTAATCAGTACTGGATTCTGTAAATTTTAGCATGTTGTCACTGAAATTAATCTAGTAATGTCAAAGGTGTCTTCAACCATAAGTGCAAAGATGTCGTTTCGCAGTAAGGAGATCTTATATGAGATCATTTGATTTCAGGGGTCAGTTTCTGTTTCCTTTCTGCTTGATGCATGTATGTCAATAGTATGCCTAACTTGTGTAATATTCCGTATTTATAAGTCTTGGGGTACTCTATCGAGTAGCCCTTACTCTGTCGAGTAAGGGTAAGTTGCGAAATAAAATAGTTTCTGACCTGTTGGGTACTCGATCGAGTAGCTGGGGCACTCGATCGAGTAAGGGGGAACTCGATCGAGTACCTTGGGTACTCGATCGAGTGTCCGGTTTTACGGGGAGTTTTCTCGGGTTTTGTTAATTATGCGATTAAGGTATTTAAGTTTCGTCGTCATTGTTTTAAATCACTTTTACAAAACCTAAAACCCTGTTTAAGAAAGAAAGCAACAAGTTCATCTTCCTAATCGCATTCTTAGCAATTCCCGGAGTTCAGACGGTCAGTTCTTGTCGTTATTCGTATCGTTGAGTTCCTTGCGTCGAGGGTAAGATCTATGTACCCTTTTTATTGTTCTTCCCTTGATTTGGTTAAACCCTAATTTAGAGATTGGGGGTTTTTATGTGTAGTATGTGATGTGTAGCCTCTATGTGTTATATGATAGGAGGAGGGTTCATAGAAGAGGCTTTTTGACTCAAAGAGAGACCGTCTCGATTGTGTGCATACCGGTAGGATTTCCTACTCGTATTAGTCCCATAATGGGATATTGGTTGATGTGTTGTATTTGGTTGTTTGATATAATAATTGAACTGTGTTTGTGGTTGTGATTCTTTGTTGATGGTTCGCGAGGCGTGGCCTCTACCGAGTGGGGTCACTTGCGGGAGTGACTTCACGCCCTAGTTTCGCCCTTCGTGGAACCCGCCACGGAAGGGGATGTGCACATTAATGGACAGGTTATCGCTCACTATGTGGAGCGGGGATTTGGTGGGTACGGGCTGCGGTCCCCCCCGCTGGGTGGTGGTCCAGTGGACGGTCGTATTGAGATGATGGGAATTGGTTGGTTGTGAGTGTGTGTGTGTGTGTGATTAAAGTCGTCTGTGTATCTTATTGTTGTTATACATATTGATTGTGTGATTAGTAATCGACCCCGGTTTGTTTTGTAAAACTGCGGTGATCCATTCGGGGATGGTGAGCAGATATTGAGCAGTTATTGAGATGAGTATCTTGGGATAGTTTGGGATGCCACGACATGATGATAGGAGTCTTCCATTGTAGCCTTTAGTTTATCTACATTTCGATTAAACAGTCATTTTGAAATAATGTATCGTACTTTTGGTTTGGTTTTGAGGATTGTAACTATTCGCTAAATTATTTATAATAAACGTTGTTTCTTTATTGTTGTTTGATTATCATTGCCTCGGGTAACCGAGATGGTAATGTCTTCATACCTGAGTGGTCCTGGTAAGGCACTTGGAGTATGGGGGTGTTACAAATGGTATCAGAGCGACGATCCTGAAACCCGTAACCAATGAACCTAATGAACATAGGGAGTCAATTAAAATGAACCCGGGGTAAAAGTTGTAGGAGCTAGTGCAAAGGCTTGGGAGACGTCCTAAAGTCGCAGGGTCGCCCTACAACTTTGAACCGGTCACATGGGGGAAGTGTTTGTCGAGTCGTATGTGTGTTTGGTTAACTTGTGTACGGATGTGATGGAATGTGTTAATTGTTGGGTGTTGAAGTAGAAAGTTGAGCATGTGAAAGAAAATGGTGATATGGGGGGAACTTGTTGATGAGATGATAACATGTTGGATGATTTATAATGTGGCATTTAATAACATGATGAAATGATCTCGTAGATAGTAGAAAAGATGCGTAGCATGTTTATTATGATATAATGTGGTTTATAAAGTTTAGCATGTTAGCATATGACGTAACATGCGGGTAGCTTTTATGAATTAGTGTTACTCGATCGAGTGGGACTGACTCGATCGGGTGGGTTTTTGGCGATTTTGAGTCCAGAATCGAGTTTTGGGGCACTCGATCGAGTAACTAGGGGTACTCGATCGAGTAGGGGGTCACTCGATCGAGTAGCCTAAATACTCGATCGAGTAGGTAAGAGATCAGAAGGTCTGTTATGTGTCTGATGTTTGGGTACTCGATCGAGTACGTGGGGCACTCGATCGAGTAGCCCGTTACTCGATCGAGTGTGTTTGGGAACTCGATCGAGTGGGTTCTGGGTGGCGTGTTTTCGTGTTTTGGAGTTTAGTACGTATGTTCATATCTACCCTTTCTTATATATGTATAGTTTCAAGATGCCGCCCAAGAGAACTGCTTTGTATGCGAGAGCTGAGCTTATGACCGTGGATGACATCGTTAAGATGTTAGAGCACCAGGATGCTCTTACTCAGACCCTAAAGAAAGTGAATAAGGACAAGAATAAGGATAAGGAGAAGGAGGTTGATCATTCAAAAATCAGCCTTTACATAGAGAGGTTTAACCCGAAAGAATACAAGGGAGTTGGGGAGCCTAACCTACTTGATAGTTGGCTGAGAGAGATGGAGAACATATTAGATTTGGTTCACTGTCCTGATGAGATGAGGGTAGAACAGGCTGCGTTCTATCTGAGGGAGGCAGCAGGTAAGTGGTGGGATTCAGTGAAAGTGAGTGCTAAGGAGATATATACAAGCCAAGGCTTACCTGCTATACCTTGGGAGGAGTTTCGTAGGGCTGTGAGGAAGGAGTTTGTACCGGAACATGTGAGGAGTAAGATGAGAGAAGAGTTTGATGGTTTTAAGATGACTGCTGAGATGTCTGTGGCTGAGTACTACAGGCTGTTCAATGAGAAGTCGAGGTATGCTGAGGATATGGGTTTGAGTGTGGAGAATCTGGCATTGAGGTTTGAGAGGGGGTTGACCCCTAAGATTATGGATAAGTTACCCGTGGGAGTCCTTACTGATGTTAAGGAATCTTATGAGAGGGCTGGGAGAGCTGAGAGGTTGGTGGAGATGGCTCAGGAGAGGTTAGGTGGTGAGAAGAGGAAGTCTGAGAGCGAGGGTGGTGGCCAATCTAATCACAAGAAAGGCAACCACAATCAGTCTAAGGGATTTTCTTCTGGGTCTGGGTTTAGTGCCGGGGCTTCCTTTGGGCGTGGCCGTGGGAGTGTGAGTAATACTTGGGGAGTTACCTGCTATAGCTGTGGTGGTGTAGGCCACAAGAGACATGAGTGCACAAGTGCACCGGGATCTTTCCGGAGACTGCGCGAGCTTCGCGAGCAATGCACCGGGCCTGGATCATGGCCAAACCGGGAAGTCGAGTTACCAGAGTGGAGGCAACCGCAACGGCGGTAATTCTTATCGAGAAAACACCGCGAACAACAACAACAATCAAGGGTCGGGTGCTAAGCCGACCACATCGCCTAGATCTTGTCCAGGAGGGGGCGGAAGACCGATGGCAAGTTATTCATGATGGAGAAGAAAGCAGCTGAGGAAGATGCGCACGTTATCACCGGTACATTCCTTGTTAATGGTATTCCTACCTTTGTTTTATTCGATTTGGGGGCTTCTCAGTCGTTTGTGTCTTCGAATCATGTTAAACAGTTGGGTTTGAGAGTATATGAATCTGTTAGTGAGCAAGTTTTCATACCTTCGGGTGAGTCTGTATCGTGTGGGAGATTGTTTAGAGATGTATCTTTGATAGTTGGGCAAGTTGATTTCCCTGTAGACTTGCTAGAGTTTCCTTTTAACGGTTTTGAGATGATAGTTGGGATGGATTGGTTAGGAAAGTATAAAGCTAAGATAGACTGTCATCAAAAGAAGGTGTCTTTAAGAGGTCCTAAGGGTGTTAGCGTGTCTTATCGTGGGTTTCTAGTCAAACCCAAAGTTAAGTTGATTGCAGCTGTCACCTTGAAGTCTTATCTGAGGAAGGGATGTCCGCTGATCTTGTGCCATGTGAGAGATGATCGGATAGAGAGTCCGCAGATTGATGAGATACCGGTGGTGGGGAGTTTGCGAGATGTTTTTCCAGAGGAGATTCCGGGGTTGCCACCGAAGAGGGAGATAGATTTCATCGTTGAGTTGAAGCCAGGGACGGGGCCAATCTCTAAGGCACCGTACCGTATGGGTCCTAAGGAGATGGAGGAACTTAGGAAACAGTTGGATGATCTGATAGAGAAGGGATACATTAGACCAAGTGTATCGCCGTGGGGAGCACCAGCTCTTTTCGTGAAGAAGAAAGATGGGAGTTTGAGGTTATGCATAGATTACGGGGAGTGGAGTCGAACGTGTGACGATAAAGAACAAGTATCCTTTGCCAAGGATACATGACCTGTTTGATCAGTTGAGCGGTGCAACGGTCTTTTCTAAGATTGATTTGAGGTCGGGGTACCATCAGGTGAAGATTAGAGAGGTGGACATACCAAAGACAGCTTTCACGTCAAGGTATGGCCATTATGAGTATGTGGTGATGCCGTTTGGGTTGTCTAATGCGCCGGCAGTGTTTATGGATTTGATGAATAAAATCTTCAGACAGTTCTTGGACCAGTTTGTAGTGGTGTTTATCGATGATATCTTAGTCTACTCTAAGACTAAGGAGGAGCATGAGGAGCATCTGAGGATCGTGTTGCAGACTTTGAGGGATCATGAATTGTATGCTAAACTGTCCAAGTGAGTTCGGTTAGAGAAAGTTGCTTTTCTGGGGCATGTAATCTCTAAAGATGGGGTAGTTGTGGATCCGGCGAAGATTGAGGCAGTGACAAAGTGGGAAGCAGAAGAATGTTCTTGAGGTTAGGAGTTTCTTGGGTTTATTTGGATACTACGGACGGTTCGTGGAAGATTTCTCCAAGATAGCTAGACCGATGACAGCGTTGATGAGGAAAGAGAACAGGTTTCGTTGGGATGAGAGTTGTGAGACGGCGTTCCAAACATTAAAGGAGCGTTTGACCACAGCTCCTGTCTTAGCATTGCCTGAAGGGAGCGAGAACTTTGAGGTTTATACAGATGCCTCGAAGAATGGGCTGGGATGTGTGTTGATGCAGAATGGCAAAGTGATTGCCTATGCTTCTAGGCAATTGAAGCTTTATGAGGAGAACTACCCTACTCATGATCTGGAGTTGGGTGCGGTGGTGTTTGCTCTCAAGATTTGGAGACATTACCTTTATGGAGCAATCTTTAAGGTATTTTCTGATCACAAGAGTCTTAAGTACATCTTCACGCAGAAGGAGTTGAACATGAGGCAGAGGAGGTGGATGGAGCTGATTGGCGATTATGACATGGAAATCATCTACCATGAAGGGAAAGCCAATGTTGTTGCTGATGCTTTGAGTAGGAAGAGTGTACATTCCTCGTGTACGACTCTATCTTTGATGAGGCCGAGGGATGAGGTAGCGAGTTTTGGGATACATATGATGCAGAAAGGAGATGCCATGGGTGATATGACAGTACATCTGGAGTTTTATGATGATATTCGGGATAAGCAGGCTTTGGATCCTAAGATAGTGGAGTGGAGAGCTGGAGTAGAGAAAGGGACAGTGTCCCGGTTTTCAATTCATACAGATGGTAGTTTGAGGTTTGATGGTAGGTGGTGTGTTCCTAATGACGAGGAGTTGAAAAAGACAATCATGACAGAGGCACATTGCACACCATATTCAGTTCATCCAGGTGGAGACAAGCTATACAAGGATTTGAAGAAAACGTTTTGGTGGCCTGGGATGAAGAAAGAGACAGCTGAGTTTGTGTCCCGTTGTTTGACATGCCAGAGAGTTAAAGGGGAACAGCGACGACCACAAGGTAAAATTCAGTCTTTAGAGGTGCCTGAGTGGAAGTGGGAATCCATTTCCATGGATTTCATTGTGGGTTTGCCAAAGAGTCAACAAGGTAACAACATGATTTGGGTGATAGTGGATCGTCTGACCAAGTCAGCTCACTTTGTTCCAATGAAAGATACATGGACTAAGGCACAATTGGCTATGGCCTATCGAAAGAACGTGCTTAAGTTACATGGAGTCCCTAAGGACATAGTGTCTGACAGAGATGCGAGGTTTATATCGAGGTTTTGGAAGGAGTTGCAGGAATCGTTGGGAACAACTTTGAAGATGAGTACTGACATTTCATCCCGCGACAGACGGGCCGATCGAGAGAACAATCAAGACACTTGAGGATATGTTGCGAGCTTGTGTGATGGATTTTGGTGGTAGCGGGAACAGAGGTGGACTTGATAGAATTTTCTTACAATAACGGTTATCACACCAAGTATAGGTATGGCACCGTTTGAGGCTTTGTATGGGAGGAGGTGTAGGAGTCCAATCTGTTGGGACGATAGTCTTTGAGGCAAAGTGGTTTTAGGACCAGAGATGGTGCATGAGATGGTGGAACAGATTAAGATGATCAGGGAACGGATGAGAGCAGCCCAGGATCGACAAAAGAGTTATGCAGATCTACATCGTCGGGACATAGAGTTTCAAGTTGGGGACAAGGTTCTTTTGAAAGTGTCTTCTATGCGTGGGGTTATGAGATTTGGGAAGAAAGGCAAGTTAAGTCAGAAGTTTATAGGGCCTTATGAGATCTTAGAGCGAGTTGGGGAAGTTGCTTATCGTCTGGCTTTACCAGCTGCGTTAGAGAGAGTGCATAATGTGTTTCATGTATCGCAGCTGCGGAAGTATGTGAGTGACCCGTCACATGTGTTAGAGGCAGAGAGCTTAGAGCTAGATGAGTCTTTATCATATCTTGAGGTGCCTAAGCAGATTCTAGACCGAAAGGTTAGAAAGACTAGGGGTGGTGAGACAGTTTTGCTCAAGATCCTTTGGTCTAACCACGAGACCGAGGAAGCTACATGGGAGCCAGAGGAAGCTATGAAAGAGCGTTACCCTTTCCTCTTTGATCAGGTATGTATGGTTACGGGGACGTAACCTTGTTTCTTTTAGGGGGTAGGAGATGATCGCGAACAGTTTTTAAGAGTTTTATACCCCTTTTATATGTTGTGTCGGTATGTTTGTCGGGATGAGTCGGGCTAGTATCATGTTTTATGTTAAATTTTGTTTGGCTTTTGAGTCGGGAATGTTGTGAGAGTACCTTTGGTTAGTAGTGGTTTGAACTTCGGGGACGAAGTTCCTTTTAAGGAGGGAAGACTATAATACTCCGTATTTATAAGTCTTGGGGTACTCTATCGAGTAGCCCTTACTCTGTCGAGTAAGGGTAAGTTGCGAAATAAAATAGTTTCTGACCTGTTGGGTACTCGATCGAGTAGCTGGGGCACTCGATCGAGTAAGGGGGTACTCGATCGAGTACCTTGGGTACTCGATCGAGTGTCCGGTTTTACGGGGAGTTTTCTCGGGTTTTGTTAATTATGCGATTAAGGTATTTAAGTTTCGTCGTCATTGTTTTAAATCACTTTTACAAAACCTAAAACCCTGTTTAAGAAAGAAAGCAACAAGTTCATCTTCCTAATCGCATTCTTAGCAATTCCCGGAGTTCAGACGGTCAGTTCTTGTCGTTATTCGTATCGTTGAGTTCCTTGCGTCGAGGGTAAGATCTATGTACCCTTTTTATTGTTCTTCCCTTGATTTGGTTAAACCCTAATTTAGAGATTGGGGGTTTTTATGTGTAGTATGTGATGTGTAGCCTCTATGTGTTATATGATAGGAGGAGGGTTCATAGAAGAGGCTTTTTGACTCAAAGAAGAGAGACCGTCTGATTGTGTGCATACCAGGTAGGATTTCCTACTCAGTATTAGTCCCATAATGGGATATTGGTTGATGTGTTGTATTTGGTTGTTTGATATAATAATTGAACTGTGTTTGTGGTTGTGATTGCTGCTGATGGTTCGCGAGGCGTGGCCTCGGGTGAGTGGGGTCACTTGCGGGAGTGACTTCACGCCCTAGTTTTGCCCTTCGTGGAACCCGCCACGGAAGGGGATGTGCACATTAATGGACAGGGTTATCGCTCACTATGTGGAGCGGGGATTTGGTGGGTACGGCTGCGGTCCCCCATTTGGCGGTGGTCCAAAGTGGACATCGTATTGAGATGATGGGAATTGGTTGGTTGTGAGTGTGTGTGTGTGATGATTAAAGTCGTCGTGTATCTTATTGTTGTTATACATATTGATTGTGTGTTTAGTACTGACCCCGGTTTGTTTTGTAAACCTGCGGTGATCCATTCGGGGATGGTGAGCAGATATTGAGCAGGTATTGAGATGAGTACTGGGATAGCTGGGATGCCACGACATGATGATAGGAGTCTTCCGCTGTAGCCTTTAGTTTATCTACATTTCAGTTAGAACAGTCATTTTGAAATAATGTATCGTACTTTTGGTTTGGTTTTGAGGATTGTAACTATTCGCTAAATTATTTATAATAAACGTTGTTTCTTTATTGTTGTTTGATTATCATTGCCTTGGGTAACCGAGATGGTAATGTCTTCATACCTGAGTGGTCCTGGTAAGGCACTTGGAGTATGGGGGTGTTACAACCTGTCCTTGGAGTTGTGAACATTTTAATTTAAATCTTGATGGTGTTAGTCTTACAGCTTGTTTGGATGGAGAGGGACTGAGGGAGGGAGAATTTTCATTTGTTGGCTAGTAAGTTGGATTGGAGGAACATACATGGAATCATTCTCTGAGGAATCCACTTCCTTTCATGTTAGTCAAATTAAAATCCTTTCAAGATAGGAAAAATTGAAAGGAGAATGACCCCTTTCGCATTACCCTCCTCAACTTGTATCTGAACAAAGGTTTACATTTTTTGGAATACTGAATTACTCCGGTACCTATGTTGCATCTTTGCTATTAAAAAGTTGCTTTACTCCACCAGGCACCTGCATAACCGTATATGATGATTGATTCCAAATTTGATGAATATTGCCAATTGAGAGTATGTCAAGTTAGGAATCGTGTTTCATGATTCTTTCTTGTCATTAATTAATGCGGTCTGTAAGAACTTAGGATGGAACCTGCCTAACTCTTCGTAGCTTGTGCTGAAATGGTGAGTCTCTGTATAGAAATATCTGTTTCAACCTCTTTAGATGAGCAAATATGGTTTTGCCTCATAGCTGTGATTCAGGAAGTGATCACCCAGCATAGTCACAATGACGATGATGGCACAAACATGCTCCAAAAATTGATGTTGCTTTGCTCGGACATCCCAGTGAGATACACATTTGTTTCAAGAATAAGTTTAAGGGTTCGGAGCAATGTGGCGGATCTTAAAGGTAAAACATAATAGGTCATGATTTGAACACTTGCCCCCAAGTTTGAAATATATATCATTATACCATTTAGTCAAGGGGAGCAAGCCAGTGATTGATTTTATTTCATAAGAAAACAAATGACAACTTCCTGTTCAACTTCCGTTGTGCAAAACACAGAACTTTGGAATCCTTACTTCAACCCAGAAAAACCCACTTTAAATTACAAAAATAAATAAAATCAAAAGCCTTAATTAACACATAAAACACCAATTTCCACCCATATGTTCAAACAAACAACACAATCAATTAAACGAACAGTTAAAATATACTCAAAAATCAACTTGGATAAAAGTATCAAGATCACGGAACTCATTGATAATTTGCACAGTACAAACAAGAGCAGAAATTCACAAATTAGAAGAAAGTTCATTGATAATTCAATCTCTTCACAGCGCGCCATTTTGAATCTAAAATATCTGTTTACCCAAATTAAATAACCATCAATCCTTGTTAACAACGCGGCAATTCTTTCTTATCTGGCCTTCCCCACCCACTAAAACCTCAATACTTCCCATTCTTATCATTGCGGCTGCAAAGTATTTCTTCCAAGCACCTCCGTAACGAGCGTAGTGTTTTACCATGTCTCGGGTTTTGTTGTTGTCTAGGAGGGCTTGGTCCGATCCAAATACAACCATATGCTTGAGGACAGAGTTGTAGTAACCAGCATCCAAGCGATTGGGAGACCCAAAGTCCAATGGAATAGCATTGGTGGTGGAATTGACCACGTGGGCGGGGCAAATTGTTTTCAGGGCATCCGCAAAGTTAGGATCCATGGAAGGATCTTGCATTGAAGTTTGGCTGAAATTCCTGATCCGGTTTTCGATCAAACTACAGTGAGTTTGCCCAATAGAGTGGGCACCCGAGAGTATGACTAGATCATCTTTCACCAGTCCTTTAACAACGAAAAATTTCTCAAGCATTGTCACATTAAAGCTAGGTGACGGAAGAAAATTAAGAACGTCCTCCTAGATAGATACTAACCCATCGCGTCTAACGCCTAGGAGGTTATATTGAATACCTCCGAAAACTGCAGCGGCGTCTCTTGCTGCATAAGCAAGAACGTCGTCACAAGATACAGTGAGAGGACAAATTTCCTCCAACAAAGCCTTGGCTTCCTCTACTATTTCAAAGTCCCTCAATAGCTTGTTCACAAAGCTATCTTTCTCTGCAGGTTTCCATCCACGGAGTCCAGAAGGACCGATCCGCCACAACCCTGAAGTATAATCGTTCATGTTAGTCATAATAGCTTAAAAAACAGAGCAGGCGATAAAACTCAATATATTAGAAAATTAAAACCATAAACACATGATATATACTTATATAAACAAGACTGAAAAGTTTAAGATCCAACAATGCTAAACCAAAGTCATACAACGTACCGAAAATTAGCCGATGTCAGTGTGAAAACAGAGTATTACCCATAATGTTTATGACCAGCATTAAATCGACCGATATAAAATAAAATAAAACGTTCTAAAATAACCTCAAATATAAGGTTTAATCCGACATATACGAAATGAAGGAAGTGCCACGTAAATGCGAGCATCAAAACTCATTGCCACGTAATTGTCTTATTTTATAGATTTAATTCATTTTTCTACAAATTAATTTAATTTATGTAACCCTTACAAATTTACATCAAAATTTCATAATTTATAATCAACTAGCTCTATTACCCGTGAAATTCACGGGGTTAGCTGTATTGTCACGTTGGTGGTGTTATACAATCCCGGATTTGTGGTAGCACTGAGCCCTATTGACAAAAAGAACTCCTAAGAATTTTTTTTATCAATCTATATTTATACTACCATAATATATTGTCAATATATTATCAATATATTATCAATATATATTTTCTACAATTTATTAAACGTTTGTCGTGGATTATTAATATTTTGCCACGAATATTGTTACGTTTGTTTGTGTTTTCTCACGATTATTGGTATTATTGTTATTGTCTTCAATTTTGTTTAGCTATGTAATTAATCCAACCTAAAAAAATTCAAAATAGATTTTTTTATATTTTTATTTGTGAACAATAATTCAAGGTAGATTGAATGGTTAGCATTATATTGAATCATTATGGTGAGAATTATATTTGTATTTAATATGAGATATGATGGCTTTAATTTTAAGTTTAATTTTTCTTAACAAATAAAAAACAAATACTAATATTTATTGTGATTTAATTAGTGTTTAATGTTATGGTTTTTTTAAATTTTTTAAATAATAATGATGATGTGTCATGCTCTAATAGTCTTAAAGGTGAATGTTGAAAGCTAATATTTAGGCTTGACTTTTTATATTATACTAGTTTTGTACCCGCGAAAGTCGCGGACTTGTTCTATTTGTTCCATTTATTTGCTTTTGTTGACGTCCATCTTTAACTAAAATATAAAATATTTTTTTAATCGTGAATAAGCTATAAACCAAACATTTGTAAATATTTACTTCTTTTACATTATTTTTCATGATCATAGTAATATAGATAGAAGTTTTAATTTGAATTTAATTTCCATATATTTAATACATGTTAATATTATTCATGAATATTTTGTAGTCAACAATTTAATGTAACTAATTTTATAACTATAAATGTTTGTTTAAATTTTTTACAAATTTGTTATTTTTATATATTTATGATGTACGTCATAAATAATTAAGCTAAAAACGGTTGCGTCGTTAGATCGATAAACAAAGAACTCCAAGATCGCGGTTACATATCTAATAGGTTTTTTTAAGAAAGTAAAATGGATACTATTAATTTAATTTTTCCTCAAAATCTACCTTTTTATCAAAAATATACATGTAAAATAGAGAATCTCGCCGATGATGAATGGTGATACTTTGTAAGCCAACTAAAAGAGTAAAAAATATGTTTTCGTTTTTCACATTTAGATCCAAACATGTAATCTCCACTTTTTAATAGCCTCCTAACAATCAATAATCTGCAAATTGAGATAGTTACATTAAAATTAAAATTAAAATTAAAATTAAATAAGCATCATCTTAATTACAAAACTAACTATACAACTTATTTAACGTTTAAAATTTTAAAATCTTAAAAGATAGAAATATGGAGTACTTTAAGAAGACTATGAACATTTGAATCACATGCACATATACACCTTATTTTTCACTTTTTCGTAAGTGTGCTAATTACAATATTTAAGATGGTTTTGAAATAAATCAAAAGTAACAATATGAGAAATTGTGAAGCTTTATAATCCAAGATATATTGAATTTTTCATTTACCATATATAAGACCTTTTAGCTACTATCTTTATTACTAATGAGGAATTATATGGATAAATTTTACGATTTAAATTTTAATAATGAGAGTAAATTCTTAATTTATTTTTGTAATTTAGTATATGATCTTATGGTTTCCACTAAAAAATATTATTAGTAACTTTATAATCCAAATTATTAGACTTTTTATTTACTACATATAAGACCTTTTAACTACTATCTTTATGGTTAATGAAGAGTTAGATGGATAAATTGTACGATTTAAATGATGAGAGTAAATTGTTAATTCATTTTTATAATTTAAATCATGATAGGTATTATGATTTCCATCAAAAAATATTAGTAAATCTTATGAAGAATTTTAATAAATAAGTCTGATGTAGCGTTAATATTAACCAATACTATAAAAATGAGATGTGAATTAAAATTAGATGTTTTAAGTAGCCTTTTAACTATATTGTATTTTTTTTTTTTTTTACAAAAACAGAGTTATAAAAAAAAACAATTTACTAAGATTCTCTAAATTCGAATTAAAAACAAAAAATGTTTGGCTTTTATATCAAGTGAGACAATTACGTACCAAATAAGTTTTAATATCATTAGAACATGGTTCAAGGACAGATATCAAGTTTTTGTTCAACTAAATCCTTCTGTTGTCTACACATTTCCCATGTAGTTTTTTTAACACACTTTGTTAATATTATAAGAAGACAAAGGAAGCATCACCTACAAAAATGGAATAAGAAACAAACATACATTTAACGATAATTCAATTAATCTTGTAAGAGGGTTTACATAAAGATAGTATAAAATAAATCTACCACAAAGCGATATTAGTGGATAAATTACAAAAAAAACTGTGCATTTTACAATAAGCTTATATAAATTACACAAACAAAACTCGTAGAACATACCTTATGTATAACGTAATTAACTGCACAATCCAACTTTGCAATAATAAGAAAATTGTACCATTCCATTTGCAAAAATAAATCAAGGTCAGAAATACAAATTGACATCAATAAAAGTTATTTAAACAATACCAAATAAAACACAAATCTTATGTATGATATAACTTTATTTTTTTCAGAAATGTAAATGATTAATAAAAATTATATGTAATGGAAAGTTTCAATAACATATGAAAATGCCAAAAGCTTAGAAAAAGAGGGTAAAAAATAAAAGTGCTTATTTTAAATACTTTACTTATATTAACTTAGCATCAAATACGGAGTTAAATTTTAGGGGGAGAAAAAAATCATCAAAAAGGAAAAGGAAGAGCTAAAGAGAAAATGAAGAGTTAGAGATGAATAAGGGGTCATAAACGTGATAATAAGTATTCTATCTTAATTTTATGAATGAATATTATTAATTAGTCACACATTATCAAATGAATTTTTCTTAGTGATTCTACGCTATCGCATGTCTTATACATATGCTCAAGGTAGCCTATTTATATTATTGTATAGATATGACATGTAGATTATGATAGGTAATTTAGCATGCCTTTAAGTTAGATATATAGATTTTGTATTTAGATTATAGAGTTATTGATTTTACATACATAAATATGGAGCAAGGAGAAATGTAATGTAAAAGGTTTGCATGAGAGTGGTTTAAAAATTATCTTATAAAATTAAAATAAGACATATAGTTGATGGTTGATAGTTTAGCTTACTTTTTAATTATATTTATAGATTATTATTATTATTATTATTATTATTATTAAATCCACTTTACATGAGAGTGATTTAAAAATTATCCTATGAAATTAAAATTATCTAAATTTAGTTTTTTTACTATTAATTATGAGAGTAACTTTTACATGTGGAATTGATAATTTTTTTTCATGTGTACTACTATGCTAGTATTTCCACGTGGACTATATTTTGTCACGTCACAATTAATTATTGCTATGTCACATTTGTCTACGTGGCGTTTAATGTCTAGCCTTTTAATAATATTTATAGATATTGACATTTTAATTGAACTTTTGTAATAAAAACATGTTAATAAATGTCATAATTTATAATTAAAATTGACATATTAATTAAAAGTTTGGTAATAAAACATGTTAATAAATTAAAACTTTTCATATTACTTAACATGCACCTACCATTTTTATTAACACTTTTTCCTATTTAATTCATTTTTTTAATTAAACATTATGATAAATTGATTAAAACTCTTCATAATTCTTAACACCCACAAAATTAATTAAAATTTCTTCCTATCTAATTAATTTTTGTAATATAATATGTTATAAATTGATTAGATTTCTTTATACTACTTAATACCCATAATTTTCATTAACATTTTCCCCTTTAATTCACCTCTTGAGTTGCTCGGTAATCATTTATCTAATTTAATTATACCACAAAATAAATTAAAAATAAAATTAAAATATGGGAGTGTATGGTTGTGTGATGGCTATAAAACCTATAATACCCATGATAGTTAATATTCACAACATTTATTTAAAATCTATTGCTCATTTGCCCATGAGTTTCTAAGTTGTAGATTATATTTTATTGTTTAATTTATTTATTTGATTATAGAGAGTATATTGAGTATTATTATTGAGTATTGTTGTTATTATGTCCAATAAAGTATATTTTAATTTGTTATGTTATTAGTTTTATAAATCCTTTAATTTATATTTAAATTCATGTTTTCCATTTGGTTTAATTTCAATGATTTACATGTGACAATGTTGATTCGTTTGTGAAGTTTTTGCCATGTTGATGTTTTACCTTTTGGTCATTATAATTTGTATATGAATTTTAAAGCATCGTGAAATGTATGTGAATGCAGATAAGACAAAGCATCACGTGGGTAATCTGAAGAGGGAAGAAATACAAAAGGCACGAAACTGAGGTAAAATCTATCTATACAATATAATTAAAAGGCTACTTAAAACATTTAATTTTATTTCACATGACATTTTTATAGAGGTTAATACTAATTCAGCTATATTAATTACTTAATTATTTATTTTTATACAATATTATAAAAAGGTAAAACTATATATTAAAAAGTTAATTATCTCCAAAATTGTCACATGCTTATAAGTACCAAAAACATTAAAAAAAAATAGTAGTTGCAATCACTAAAAAACTAATATAAACTCTTTATTTTCCTCTCATAAATTTGGTTATTAATCTACCTATTTATTTAACTTTAATTCCATAAGATAATTAAAAAGCAAGCGATGCTATCTACCATTACTATTCTGCATGTCATATTTTAATTTCGGAAGATAATTTCTAAAACATTCTCATGAAAAGTAGATTGTGTAAAAAAAAGAATAATAATAATAATAATAATAATAATAATAATAATAATAATAATAATAATAATAATAATAATAAAGCAAACCTTTCACATTCCATTTCTCCTCACACCATATTTATGTCTATATTAGACTTCATAATACTTAGAAAAATCTATAACTCTATAATCTAAATAAAAAATCTATAGTCTATAAATCTAATTAAAAGGCAAGCCAAACTATTTACCATAATCCACATGTCATATTTAATTACATACGATAATATCTTAAATCACTCTTGTTTAAAGTAGATTTTGTAAAAAAAAATTATAATTATTAGTAATCAAGTAAATCTTATACATTAAAAACGAGTATTATGGGGTTAGAGAGAGAAAGCTCTGCCTTCTCTCTAGGAATCTAAGGTTCTGATCTTGCACTATGGCAAGGAAGGCTATTACAAAAAAATCCCAAAAAAAACGTCAAATAAAATCGCGAGAAAAACTTCGTCTTTCTTTTAGTAATTGTTCTAACCTTGGTTTTGATATGGCTACTACTGAATCACCGGCTAGGGTTGATACTGTTATTGTAGAATCATCACCTAGTATTGATAAGGATGTCGCGGAATCTTCGTCTAGGGTTGAGGGGATCCCACAATCAGAGAATGCTAAAACTACGCGTGAGATGAGTGAGATTGTTGGGATTCCGACTCTTAACATGGAGGTAATTGTTGAAGATGCGGCTACTGATTCGGAGGTTGAGGAGGCTGCTGAGGAAGGCTGGACAGAGGTGAGAGGTAAGAAAACTCCTTCTTCTGATCCCCATAAATCATCAATGCTTCAACTTACCCCTGAGGATGTGCAACCTGAGATAGAGTACTGGAAATCGGCAGTCGTCTGTTATGTGTTAGGAGGGAATCCACCTTGGGAACTCATTAATGGCTTTGTTAGTCCTTTATGGGGGAAATATAAGTATGATAAAATTGCTCATTACCCAATGGTGTCTTTCTTGTAAGATTTCCCACACTTGAATGTCAGTCTTTGGTTTTGCAACAAGGGTTCCCTATGTTTGATAACAAACCTCTTGTCGTCAAACCTTGGACTGAAAATGGAAGTCTTACTAAGGAAAGAGTGCAGAAAGTTCCAATATGGATACGTATGTGTGGCCTGGCACTTAAATTCTGAGGAAAGACCTGCCTTGAGAAGCTAGCATCATTGCTTGGCAAATTCTTGAGCTGTGATGGGGCTACCTTAGATAGAACTAGGATTGGCTATGCCAGGCTCATGATTGAAGTGGAAGTAGGACAGGAGTTCCCTGAAAAGCTGGTGTTCCTGGATGAGAAAGGGGAGGAGGTATGGATAAGGATAGAATATGAATGGAAGCCAATTATCTGTACTATTTGCAAAGGTGTGGGGCATGGCAGTTGTTAGGCCCAAATTAGCCTGGTCTGACTGTAATTTAGCCTGGTCCTATTAGGCTGAATGAGGCAACCGAGGACCGGACAGATCTAACTACTATTTGGCAGACAAAGGGAACCACAAGATAAGAAAGCTACTAAATCCTAGAAGAAAAGCCTGATGGTAAGTGCAGAATAGCCTGGCAGGATACTTAAGCAGGCTGGATCAAGTTGAAGAGCAACAAGACGGTTATATAAAGATAAATGCTCACATCCTATTCTCAAGGAAGACCAAGTCTAACTACAAGACTACCTTATTCCCATGAATCTAGACGTGTAAAAGGAGAAAAGCCAAAGATTAGTTAAGGAAGAACGAGTCAACCAGATTAATAGGAAATGTGCCCTATTAATCAGGTAACAACTCCGACAATTAAGAAGAACGTTGAGATTACAACGTTAACATCTGAGGATCTATAAATAGCATGATCAAATAATTGTAGAGGGGACAGATTTATTCATGAATAATTTATAATTTATCTCTCATTATTCCCTGAATATTCAGTTATATACACAAATTTGTACTCAGCTTATCAAAGTAATACAAACAATATTCCTTATACTTAATTCTTCCTTGTTATTTACTTCTATTATTATTCTAAACTTATTGAACTAGATACCCTAATTACTCAATAATCAGGCCGGATCCTTTCAGTGAGAATCCTGTAAAACAATTGGCGCCCACCGTGGGGCATCTAGTTCATTAATCAAAAAATTCCTTTTGCCATTCTTCATTTAATATTCACATACAAAAATGGTAGAACTCACCCCAGAACAACAATTGGCGGCTGCCTTGGCTAAGATTAAAGAGTTGGAAACAATTCAAGAAAAGGCAGCCCAAAGAAGTGAAATCAAATGAGGCGAAGGAATCTGAGTCTAACCTGAAAAAGAAATTGGAAAATCAGGCTTCTGGCTCTAAGACCAGATTCGAACCAGGAACCCCATTCTCATCCATTATCAAAAATATTGACTTTTCCAATTTTGGAAATCCGGAGAAGGATACCTCATCCGGCACCCAAATCATCCCAAATGATGAAACAAACAAAACTGAAGCAGCAATAATGATGGCTATGCTTCAGGAAATTCAAAAACTCCACAACAAAATAGAAAATATACCTGGAGTACCAGACCCTGTGGCTGAAGTAGAAGTTGTCAGCTTCGCTGATTCACTCTTTGCAGATGAAATTGCAAAAATTGATCTCCCCAAGAAATTTACCGTCCCATCCATGAGAACTTATGATGAGACCTCTGATTCACAAAATCACGTTGCCATATTCAAACAGAAGATGTTAGCCGCCTCAATACCCAGTGAACTCAGGCAGGTCTGCATGTGTAAAGGCTTTGGTACAACCCTTACCGGAGCAGCATTACAATTGTAACACCCCCATATCCAGAGGAGCCTTAACCAGGCCTTCCTTAGCATATAAGGGCGTTACCATCTCGGTTACCCGAGGAAAGTGGTTATCAAACATCAATAAAAGAACTATTAAGCTATATTACAAGTGATTCAAACCAAAATACAATACAAGGTACAACTCAAAGACTACTCGCTATGACCATCATATCTCGTGAAGACTCATCCCTGCCCGGACTCCAGCTATCCACAATATCAACACCTGCTAAGACCGACTGCTCACCATAAGGGATCACGGCAGACACATAACAAACAAACAAGGTCAGTCCTGAGACAAGACAAGACAATGGCAACTACAATCAACAATACAACCAATGATACCAGACCCAACCGCAGTCACAATAATCCAACCAAACCTGTCACTGACTGTCCACTGGACCAGCCCTGCCAGTGGGAGACCGCAGCCGTTCCCACCTAAGCCCCGCTCATCATACCGAGCGATAACCCTGTCCCATTAATGTGCACATCCCCTTCCGTGGCGGGTTCCACGAAGGGCGAAACTAGGGCGTGAAGTCACTCCCGCAAGTGACCCCACTCAGCCGAGAACGCATCTCGAGAACCATCAACAGCCATCACAACCACAATCACAAGACACACAATTACTGTATCAAACAACCACAATACTACCACAACGACCGACACACTAGACCATCTACAGAAACTGAGTAGGCGAACCTACCTTTAAGCAACCGCAACCAATCCATGCCGACAGATAACACATCCAGTGACCAAGCAAAGCCTATAACCACCATACAAATATCTATTACTAACAAGCAAACCCTAACTATAGAGACAAAGGCACGGATGATGATTGTGACATACCTATTAGGGAGAAAATCCGCAAAAGATCGCTACCCGACACCAGTGACGCCCTCCCAAGGTTCAAAGATCTTCAAAAAGGCTTCCATGGAGGTTTTGAGGTGAAGGGAAGGGAAAGGGGCGACTGAAGGATAGGAGGAAAGTGGCGGAAGTGATTTGCGGATTTAACAAAACGCGATATAAAACCCTCGCTGAAAACCCGGCACTCGATCGAGTACCCAACCTACTCGATCGAGTGGCCCCCTACTCGATCGAGTATCCTAGCTACTCGATCGAGTAGCCTCTACTCTATCGAGTACCACTCTTAACACGCAGCTCAAACAGGTTTTGGCCTGCTTTCCTAAGACTACTTCCGCTCCCAAGGTCGGTCAATGATAGTCAAAGGGTCCCTAAAAGGGCGGGTATTACAACAATGGTTCATCAATCTCCCAAATGGATGTATCAAGAATTTTGCAGAATTGGTCAATACCTTCAATCAACAATTTGCAAGCAGCAGAGACATGGCCAAGAGACCCAGTAACCTGTTCAGGATAAATCAACTTCCTGAAGAATCTCTTAAAGAATTCCTGGCAAGATTTGTCAAAGAGAAGGTAGCCATTCCCAGGTGTGACGAAGAGACAGCGGTAGAAGCCTTGTGCAAGGAGTCTGCTTGCGGTGACATCTATGCAGACTTAACCAAAAAAGCCTGCCCAACCTTTGCCACAGTTCAATCCATCGCCTTAGAACATGTTAGATTGGAGGAAGATCTCAACTTCAGAACAAACTCGTCCGGAGGAAAGCAAGGCTATGGACACACTAACAGGAAAAGCTCCTACCAGAAAGGAGGCAACCCCAGATCAACACCCTATTCCAGGCCTGAACGATCTGAAGTCAATATGGCACAAGAACACAAAGGTAACCTTTCTAGCCTACCTACTATTCCTGAATATAACTTCTCTATAAATACTGCAAGATTAATCAAACGTCTAGAAAGCTTGGGAGATACGGTCATATGGCCCAAAAAATCCGACAACCCTAGAAAAGATCCAACGAGATGGTGTGACTTCCACCAGGACATCGGGCACACCACAGAAGAATGCATCCAACTCAGGAAACAAGTGGCATACCTCCTAAAGAAAGGTTATCTGAAAGACTTAACTCAGTAGCCAAAGAATAAAGATGAAGGACAAAACAAGAGAGATTCAGGGAACGGCAGAGATCCTCCTCCTCCTCCCCCCATCTCTGAAGTCAAGTTCATAAATGAAGGATCAGAAATTTGCGGCCTAACCAGCTCGGCTGCCAAAAGAATATCCAGGGAGTCTAAACTTCAACCTCCTCTTAGATCTAAATCATTACCTGCTATTACTTTTGATGACTCAGACTTGCAGGGAATATCAGACCTACACCATGATAGCTTGGTAATTACCATGCAAATTGGCACAACTAAGGTATCAAGAATACTGATAGACAGGGGCAGGTCAATCAACTTAGTGATGCTTGACGTCCTCAAAGCTATGAGGATAGATGAAGATAAAATCATCAAAAAATCCAGTGTCCTGGTTGGATTCAGCGGAGAAACGAAGAACACCCTGGGAGAAATCAGCCTGCCAACCTATGTGGAAGGTGTGGCTTCCTATGAAAGATTCGGGGTAATGGATTGCCTATCCTCGTATAATATAATCCTGGGCAGACCATGGATCCACAACGTCAAAGCAATCCCTTCAACATACCATCAATGTGTGAAAATACCAACCCAATGGGGGATAACCACCATCAGGGGAGAACAAAGGACGGCTCAGGAATGCTACACCCAGGCTTTGAAACCCTCAAAGTCAGGTAAGTCCCTTGCATAGCAATTAAAGTCACCTGTCAAGAAAGAATATATTGCACAGTCACAGATGGAAACAGGAGAAGTCATTCTAGACCCAGAATTCCCTGACAGGAAGGTACTCGTAGGGTCAGATGCACCTGACTCGGTCGGACCCAATGGTCGACTTTCTCAAAACTAAAATGTCTTGTTTTGCTTGGTCACATTTTGATATGACTGGTATAGATGCTGATATTATAACCCATAAGTTAAATATTGACAAATCCTTTAAGCCTGTATAGCAGAAAAGAAGAAAATTTGCTGCAGAGAGGCATGAAATCATCAACCAGGAAGTTGACAAGCTATTGGACATGGGAATGATCAGGGAAGTAATGTACCCTGACTGGCTTGCAAATGTAGTAGTCGTCCAAAAGAAAAACGGCAAATGGAGAGTCTGTATAGACTACACCGACCTAAACAAGGCCTGCCCCAAAGATCCATTTCCCCTGCCACATATTGATGCAATGGTAGATGCCACGGCGGGCCACGAGATGTTAACATTCATGGATGCCTCCAGTGGATTCAACCAAATAAAGATGCACCCCGCGGATCAGGAAAGTACAGCTTTCATCACTGAAAGAGGAATATACTGTTATACTGCTATGCCCTTTGGATTAAAAAATGCAGGTGCAACCTATCAAAGATTAGTCAACATGATGTTCAAAGATCAAATAGGAGATACCATGGAAGTCTACATAGACGATATGGTAGTCAAGTAAAAAAAGGCAGAAGACCACGTCAAAGACCTGGAAGTAGCCTTCCAAATACTGGAGAAATTCAATATGAAGCTCAATCCACAGAAGTGCCATTTTGGAGTCTCAGCAGGCAAATTCTTGGGCTATATGGTGACAAAAAGAGGGATAGAAGCCAGCCCTGAACAGATCAAAGCCATCCTGGAGCTAGAACCACCAAAGACAGTCAAAGACATACAAAAGCTGACAGGAAGGATAGCAGCCCTGAACAGATTCATTTCAAGATCGTCAGAAAGGTGCAAATCATTCTATAATCTGCTAAGGAAAAACAAGGACTTTCAATGGACCCCTGATCATCAGGCTGCCTTTGAAGATCTAAAAACATATCTATCCTCTCCTCCCTTGCTGGCAAAACCAGTCAAAGACGAACCCCGACAGTATACATCAGTCACTAAACTCTTTGTCGGTGCATTCTGGTCAAAGAAGAGGACGGACAACAACACCCTGTCTACTACGTAAGTAAAAGTCTACTAGATGCAGAGATCAAGTATGGCCTACTTGAAAAATACGTTTTAGCTTTAATTATGAGTTGCAAAAAATTAAGACCATACTTTGAAAGCCACCCTATAATAGTCAGAACCAATCTTCCTATCAAGTCTGTACTTAGGAAACCAGAATTGTCCGGACAAATGTGCAAATGGTCAGTCCAGCTAAGCACATACAACATAACATTTGAACCAAGGACATCAATTAAGTCTCAAGCACCGGCAGACTTTGTGGCTGATTTTAGTCCAGCCCTAGAACCCGACCTAATAAAAGAAGTAAATAGATTGACCAATGACCAAACAGACCTAGAATGGACCCTATTTATCGATGGTGCAGCCAACATGAGGGGCACAAGCCTAGGGGTAGTACTAAAGTCGCCACAGGGGGATAAGATAGTACAAGCTATAAGCTGTGCATTTGAAGCTACCAACAATGAGGCAGAATATGAAGCCCTAATAGCCGGACTAAAGGTATGTATTGACCTTGGTGTACAAAACCAAAAGGCAGGACCGTACCTCAGATGCCTGGAACCACAAGAAGCTGAACAGATACTATCAGAAATCCATGGAGGATATTGTAGAAATCATAAGGGCGGAAGGAGCCTGGCAAGCAAGGTACTCAGAACAGGATATTATTGGCCCACTTTGAGGGCCGATTGCCTGAAATTCAGCTCTAAATGCAAATCTTGCCAGATTCATGGACCATATATCCACCAGCCATCTGAGGAATTACATTCCATATCCGCACCCTGGCCATTTATGAAGTGGGGCATGGATATAGTAGGGAAACTACCTCAAGCACCCGGACAAAAAGTTTTTATGCTAGCAATGACTGACTACTTCTCCAAGTGGATAAAAGCTGACTCATACAGGGAAGTCAAAGAAAAGGATGTCATAGCATTCATCAAACACAACATCATATGTAGATATGGCATCCCCTCTGAAATAGTATGCGACAATGGCACGCAATTCGTGGAAAAAAGAACAACAACCTTCTGTGCTCAATGGAACATCAACCTGGTAACCTCCACACCAGGATATCCAAAAGCTAACGGCCAGTCAGAATCTAGCAACAAAGTAATAATCAGTTGCATAAAGAAGAAGCTAGAAAAAAGGAAAGGTAGATGGGCTGAAGAGCTCCCCTTGGTCCTCTGGGCTGACAGAACCACGCCTAAAACATCCACAGGTCAAACCCCCTACTCCTTGGTCTATGGATGTGAAGCAGTAATCCCAGCTGAGGTCGACATTCCATCAGCAAGATGCAGCCTGAATACAATAACAAGCAATATACCTCTAATGGAGGACAACCTGGACTTGACGGAAGAACTAAGAGATGCAGCCAGCATTAGAATGGCAAAGACATACCAAAGAAAGAGTTGCAAAAAGCTACAACAAGACCGTCAAAGCTAGAGTATTCAGGGTAGGAGACCTTGTTCTCAGAAAAGTTTTTCAAAAAACAAAAGAGAAGAATGCTGGCAAATTGGCCCCAACCTGGGAAGGTCCCTACCTGATTGACTCAATAGTCGGCCAGGGAGCTTATAGACTACAAACCCTGGACGGTGAAATGATCCCAAGAGCTTGGAATATTGCACACTTAAAACTATTTCACATATAAAATATATCTCCCAGTCCAGGTATAAATTTCATCTTACCACTTCCTGCCTGACCTGACATGAAACTAAATGTATGATATTTGCCATTATATGAATAAATGCCTTATATAATTTCTTCCATTATATGCCCAAGTACTTGTCAATATTCTCGTATTTCCCTTTACCGAGTAGAATCTTCAATATTTGTTTTACATACTGTACTTTACTTAAAACAAATTTTAAAGATTGGGGGCCACCCCATTGATATCCAACTGATATCCAACTTTCAGTTGCAAAAATAGGCCTTAAAATATTGAGCTCAAACTTAATATACAAACCTGGAAAACCTTTTTCTGACTTGTATAACATAGGTGGGTTATAAGCCCTCCAGACAGGCAGGGGACATAAGCCCTCCAGACAGGCAATAAACCCACCCATAACACAAAGAACTGGCCAGATCCAGCGCAAAAAACTGGCCCGATCCAGTCAAATAACTGGCCAGATCCAGTGCACATCCAACACTATAAATGTACCTTATCAAAACACAAAAAGAAACCAACAAAGACCAAATATTTATTCAAAACCGAAACAAAATATTCATCTAAAAAAGCTAGCCTTACTACATACCTAATAAATATTCATTCTAGGAACATCCCTCCTAGACGGGCCCAAAAAAAAAAAAAAAAAATCTAAACAGGCTTTGAACCAGTAACCGACTCACAACCATCCACCATTTCCTGATCACCAGATTTCTCCTTGGAAGGAGGAGAATCCACCTCTTCTTCCTGACCCATATTGGCCAAATCAGGATACTGGGTGTCCAGAGCTGTCTCATCCCGATCCGGATCCCAATTAGCCCGGTCAGATTCCGGATCCATCATATCATCAACCCGGCCTTTCCCAAAGAAATACTGAGCAGCATCAGCAAGCCGCGCCTCCACTAGCTCCTTTTCAGCACCAAGCTCTTCATTTTTCCTCAGCTGATCCTGCATTGCCTGCTTCTCGGCAGCCAGCTCTTCCTTGACAGTCTTCAACTCTTCCCTTACGACCTCCAACTCTTGCCTGACAACCTTCTCAGCATTTTTTGCAGCCACCTCACAAACCAAAGCAGCCCTGGATGCCTCTCTAGCTGACCTCAGCTGAGATTGAAGTACTACCTCATTTCCCCTGGATGTGTGCAGCTCACGGTTAACTTTATCTAATTTCTCTTCCAAGCCAGAAATCCTAGACTGGGCATCCCTGAGTTGACAAGCAGTAACCAACCCAGCGTCCAATCCCTAGAGAAAAACAAAAGTCAATCAGCCAAACACAAAGCAGCACAAAGAACACATAATAATTGAAAAGTCCTTTTGCAACTAACCTCCTTAGCTTGGGAAACAAAGGCAGTAGCCTTTTTCACAAGAGAAGACAAGATAGAAACCACTTTAGTAGAAGACTCACCATCAGATAAAAGCTGGCTGCTCATACCAGCAGAGAAATCATTTATCTGCGCCCAGGCAGCATCCATACCATCAATCCGAGCAGACACACTTCTGATTGGCTGAGCCTGAATAGGCTCTTTCTCTCTCCCTTCTTCTTCAGGAATAACAGCTTCCCTCCTCCTTTTGGAGGCTTGAACGACCTCTGGTGATACTAGCCTGGGCGGTTCCTGGGGAGGCTGGACATCAGAAACCAAAACGTCAAGCGTCTTGTCACTCCCACTAGCCTCCTGGCTCTTGGACTGTTCAGCAATCCTAACAACCCCAGCTTTCAAATATTTGGCAGTAAAGCTGGCCAACCTAGCAGAAGACCTGAATACTGAATATATAAAGAATATATATAAATATCAGAAGAGAAGCAATAAGAAGACAACAATCGACATAGAGACATATAGAAGACATACAGGAAAGAGCAGTGGAGCTAGGCTTGCCTTTGGGTACTTTAACCACACTCAGCTTAGTCTTCATATACCGGGGCAATAAATCCCTGCCCAGACTAGCGGGCCAAGCCCTCTCTTCCTCAGGAATAGAAAGAAAAGCCTCTATCCTTGAAACAACATCCTCGTCAAGAGGGTCGAAGTTCCAATCAGGAGCTACAAATATTACCAAAAATGCACAGGTAAAACTTAAATATCCTAATTTCGTATAATATAAACTGCAAATTAAGAGTACAGGAAACCTACCACTCTCCAAAGGAGGATATCTCAGATAATCAAAGCCTGACCCCAGACTTTCAGTCCGGGTAAACAGGAAAGTTTTTGCCCAGCTTTTATCATCTCCAGAGTCCAGGTTAGTGATTAATGGAGACATTTTCGACTTAATTCTCAAATTGAAACGACCAGTAGAAGGATTTTTCATATGATATACTGCCTTTATATCATTAATAGTAATTACAAGTTTATACTTGGCACATAAATTTTCAATAGAGTGGATAAGTTTCCAAACCATTGGCATGATTTGGAAAGGTGATACTTCCATAGCACGAATAGTATCAATCATTAAAGGAGTAAAAGGTAACTTACAACCTGCTTTGAACGCCCATTCATAAATACAGAACCAACCAGGTGACACCCAATTAGCTCTGACTGGACAAGACTCAGGAATCCAAACCCCAGTCGAATCAGGAATTAATTTTTTCTCCCTTAAAACCCTATCATAGTTCGTTTTCAATAAGTTTTCTTCAGGGAAATAAGGATCCAGAGATTGAAGAGCAGAAAAAATAGAATCTTGATATTTAAAAGCAGGAGGATCAATTTCAACCACCTCCTCCTCATGGACGTCTTTGGGTTCAGGCTCAGCAGCAGCTTTCTGGGAAGCAGGACGCTTTTTGGCTCCCATATCCTTTATTGTTTTGTTTATCGTGATGAATTTTATTTAATGAGAAATTATAAGTTAGCAAATTAGAGTTCCTGAGAAATATGGGAGAATTTTAGAGAAGATTTAGCAAGGAAAGTGGAAGAAATTTGGTGAAAAATAAACTCATCACAAATACCGTATTTATAGAAGAAGGAGCAACGGTGCAAAAACCCTAGAAAACGCAAAACTGTCAGCATGACATCATGCAATTAGCCGTTGCAGTGTTTAACGGTCACTAGAAGTCTAAGAGTCCTTGAATAAATGTGATTCTTTTTATTGTTTAGCTCGGTAAATTGACATCTAACCCCTGGCCTGATCCAGCACGGGTAAAATGTCAAGGGGCTATTGTTAGGCCCAAATTAGCCTGGTCTGACTGTAATTTAGCCTGATCCTATTAGGCTGAATGAGGCAACCGAGGACCGAACAAATCTAACTACTATTTAGTAGACAAAGGGAACCACAAGATAAGCAAGCTACTAAATCCTAGAAGAAAAGCCTGATGGTAAGTGCAGAAAAGCCTGGCAGGATACTTAAGCAGGCTGGATCAAGTTGAAGAGCAACAAGACGGTTATATAAAGATAAATGCTCACATCCTATTCTCAAGGAAGACCAAGTCTAACTACAAGACTACCTTATTCCCATGAATCTATACGTGTAAAAGGAGAAAAGCCAAAGATTAGTTAAGGAAGAACGAGTCAACCGGATTAATAGGAAATGTGCCCTATTAATCAGGTAACAACTCCGAAAATTAAGAAGAACGTTGAGATTACAAAGTTAACATCTGAGGATCTATAAATAGCATGATCAAACAATTGTAGAGGGGACAGATTTATTCATGAATAATTTATAATTTATCTCTCATTATTCCCTGAATATTCAGTTATATACACAAATTTGTACTCAGCTTATCAAAGTAATACAAACAATATTCTTTATACTTAATTCTTCCTTGTTATTTACTTATATTATTATTCTAAACTTATTGAACTAGATACCCTAATTACTCAATAATCAGGCCGGATCCTTTCAGTGAGAATCCTGCTAAAACAGCAGTGATGTCTGCAAAAAGCCTACTAAGGCCCAACCTGTGAATGCTCCAGTACCTAAAGTTGCACCTCAGCCAAGGAAAATTTGGAGACCTGTGGCTAAACCTCAACAGAATGTGCCAGTGAGACCGGCTCCCAATAGTGTTATTCCACCTGCTACTGGGAGTGTTAGAGTCCCTGCCATCACACCTATTTCTGCTGTTACTAGGATGGTTAGACAAGAGCATCAAACTGGCACACCAGGTCCTGGGACTGTTGGGCCATCATATGCTGCTGTTTTGACCAGTCCTACAAAAAATGTGAATGGGGGACTGTCTGAACCACCTGATATTGTTAATAATGGATAATCTGGGCTGCTAGAACGTACTGGGTATGAATAAGCTCTCTAAACAGTTAGACATTAAAAGATTTTTGCACCACAATAATGTAGGACTTTATGGTTTAGTTGAGCACATAATAAAGGATCGAGATATTAATGGAGTTCTTAGTATTTTGGGTCAGCACTGGCAGGGTATTCATAACAATAATCAGCATCCCGGTGGTAGGGTATGGATTATCTGGATACAACAAATTTTCCATATTAGTTTAGTGCATATGTAAAGCAAATAACAATTAGGGTTAATGAACTCTCTTCTGGTGACACTTTTTTATTCACTGCTGTCTATGGTTCTAATGATGATGAGGAAAGGAAACAGCTTTGGGTGGACTTAATGCATATCAAAGATGGGTGTAATATCCCTTGATGTCTCTGTGGTGACTTTAATAATGTGTTGGACTTCCATGAAAAAATAGGTCGACCTGTCTTATGGGCTGATATAGCAGATTTTAGGGCTTATGTTGAGTATTGTGAAGTTACTGATGTCAAAGGTCAGGGAGCTTTCTTTACATGGAACAACAAGCATGAACCAACTACTCGTGTCTTTTCCAGGATTGACAAATGCTTGGTCAATGATGAGTGGATGAGAAGCTATTCTGAATGTTATGCTTTCTTCCTTCCTGAGGGGCTATTTGACCATAATCCTTGCATTTGTTATAGGATAACTGTGGCACACAGGAAACCCTACTTTAGATACTTCAACATGTGGGGGAGTTATCCTAATTTCAAAGATCTCATTCACTCTTCCTGGAATCAACCTGTCTCTGGCACTCTTATGTACCAAGTGGTCACCAAACTAAGGAATCTTAAGAAGCCATTGAGGGAGCTTAACAGAATTGGGTACTCTGATATTGAGAAAGCAGTGGGGGTGGCCAAAATCAGACTGGACAAATTACAAGAGCAGATGCACAATGATCCTGCTAATCATTTGATAATGGCAGAGGAATTGGAAGCTGCTTCTATTTATAGAGAGCTATGCAAGGCTCATCATAGCTTTCTCAGTCAAAAATCTTAAGTGGCCTGGATCCAAGAGGGTGATGAAAATACTCATTTTTTCCATGCTCAAATTAAAACTAGACAAATCCAAAACAAAATTCTTCAAATTCAGGACTGTGAGGATAACAGTCATTGCAGTCCCCCTGATATTGAACAGGCTTTTTTGAATTATTATGAAGACCTTGTTGGCACTAGTGCAGTCACTTCTGATGTCCACAAAGCTACTGTCAGAACTGGTCCAATGCTTACTGATCAACACAAAGTCACACTGCTCAAGCCTGTGCATCCTGATGAGGTAAAAGCTAGTATTTTTGCCATCCCTGCCACAAAATCCCCTAGACCTGATGGCTTCTCTAGTCAGTTTTATAGGGACTCGTGGGATGTGGTTGGCCCTGATATCACTACTGTTGTTCTTGACTTCTTCAGTACTGGTAAGCTACTGAAGCAAACAAACACTACCGCTCTTACACTTATACCAAAAGTCCATAATCCTACCTCTGTCACTGAATTTCGTCCCATATCTTGTTGTAATATCATCTACAAAAGCATTGCAAAGATTTTATGCACAAGACTGGGAGAGGTATTACCTGACATAATTAGTAGTAATCAAGGGGCTTTCATAAAAGGGAGAAACATTGTTGAGAATGTGCTTATCTGCCAAGACCTTGTGAGAATGTACAATAGGAAAGCTGCTTCCCCAAGATGGCAATCAAAATTGATCTCAGGAAAGCTTATGATACGGTGGAGTGGAAGTTTGTCCACCAAATGGTTGTTGCTATTAAATTTCCCAAGAGGTTTGTTGAACTGATTATGACCTGTGTTACAACACCTTCCTATTCATTGAACATCAATGGAAACTCCTTTGGTTTTTTCTCTGGCAAGAGAGGGTTAAGGCAAGGGGATCCCCTTTCCCCTTTGCTTTTCACCCTTTGTATGGAGTATTTATCTCGTATCTTAAATGTCATTTCTCAGCAATCAAACTTCCAATTCCATCCTCTGTGTAGCCTCTCAAACTTAACCATCTCCTTTTTGCGGATGACCTACTTTTGTTTTGCAAGGGTACTGAAACTTCTATCATGTGGCTGCTGAGGGGTTTTCCTGCCTTTTCTGCTTCTTCAGGATTATGTCTTAATAAAACTAAGACTGACATCTACTTTAATGGTATGCCTGGTACCACTATGGCTAACATTCTTCAAGTCTCTAGTTTCAGGAAAGGGACACTGCCTTTTAGATACCTGGGAGTTCCCATCTCCTCCAAAAAACTGTCCAAGAATGAATGCTCTAAGTTGACTGAGAGAATAGTTGCTAAGATCAGATCCTGGGGCACTAGGCACCTCTCTTATGCAGGGCGTTTAGTGCTAGTTAATTCTGTTCTAACCACTATTCACACTTACTGGGCAAACATTTTCCTGATTCCCAATGGGATCATGAACAAGATTGATTCTATTTGTAGGAACTTCTTATGGAGTGGCAAGGATTCATATGCTAGAGCACCCAATGTGAATTGGAAGACTTGTTGCACTCCTAAAGAAGAGGGAGGGCTTGGTATAAAAAATTTGAAAGAATGGAATAAAGCTTTGCTTGGGAAGTACACTTGGTGGCTAGCTGCTAAGAAGGATCACCTTTGGGTTCGTTGGGTGAACCATGTCTATATGAAATCTGGTGATTGGCATGATTACACTGCACCATTGGATTGCAGTTGGTCATGGAAGAAGATTATCCAAGTTAAAGAGTCCTTCAAAGCAGCTTATGTTGGTAGCCAGTGGTTAAATCAAAATAAACCCTATACTGTGGATGCTGGTTATCAATGGATTAGGTCACCAGCCACGAAAGTTCAATGGCGGTATACTTGCTGGAATTCTCTCAATATCCCTAAAACTTCTTTTATTTATTGGGCCAGCAAACTGGAGCGACTACTGATAAGAGACAGAATTGCTCGCATGGGTTTTGGGCAGGAAACTACTTGCTACCTGTGTGAGGATGGAACAGAGACCCACCACCATTTGTTCTATGAATGTGAGTTCAGCAAGCAGTGTATCAGCATTCTGCAGCAGCGTTTATGTATCAAATTTCCTCCACAATCTTTTGATCAATGGTGTGCATCAGGAAGAGGTAAAAGTAAACTGCAAAGGAAAGTGATTAGTGCTTGTGTGGTAGGCCTTGCTTATGAAATTTGGCATGCAAGGAACATTGCACGTCTTCAGCAGCAGGTGTGCAGGCCTGATATACTTGTGTGCAGGATTGTTACTAATGTTAAGCATCGTTGGAGCAAGAACAATCATAGTACCTTACAGCAGCGTCACAAAGTATGGATGGATAACCTAGGATGAGAGTTTATTTTTTTCCTATTGTTCTTTAAGAGTGTATATGCATACGAACTATCCTATTGTTGTATTCGGTTCATTCTTTTATTAATATACTTACCTTCACCAAAAAAAATCTTATACATTCCATTTCTCCTTACTCCTTATTTATATTTATATTAAATTTCATAATAATGAAAAAAAGGATGCTCAAAACTCAAAAGTCATGAACCTTGATTCATATTTATACTTATATTAAATTTGATAATAATGAAAATGATGCTCAAAAGTCATAACGCATCCTCAATTGTTTATATATTTTTGTTGGAAGGCAAAATTTATGAACCAAAATTTTTCTCATCTCTATTGTTAGTAGAACTAAATGTCTCAATAATCTTCCTATGATTCTATTCCAATTAAGGTAAATGTATTAAGGTTTTAGAATATTAACTAATTTATTTCTTTTTTAGTGCAAGTTCCATTGGTATGAAGTTTTGATCACATTTTTCAACTTCATCGTATTTGTTTTGTTCTCATTTAGGGTCTACCAAGATTTGTGGTGTTGATCTATTCAAAAGTTAACATACTTACATCTCTAATACTTCATTCCTATTACCTCTTTCTTTCTCTATTTAAGAAGAAGTTTAAGTTAATAACGATAATATTATATAAAACAAATTCCACTGTTTTGTTGGTTGATTCGCACTAATTGGTGAGTTACTTTTTTATAGGGACGATTCATTGGAGAAAGAAAACTATATGGAGAAGTAAAATATTAGGATTGTTTAAAGAACTATATATTAAAAACTAAGTGTAAAATTGACGACATCAACGTGAATGAGTAATAGTTTTTTTGTTTTTTTTTTCCAACTGTATTTTTTATTTAGATATTTGTTGACATTTTTCATCATTTTACTTTTGAAAAAATAGCACTCGTTAATTTATCGACTTTGATCATTATGTTAACATATCAATGGCCGTATTTTTAGTACACGATATATCATGAATTATTCATAAGGTAATCTTACTATGTGATTTGATATTTTATAAACTTTCAATTACTAGAAACATTAAAAATATCACACTAAAAACAAAATATCCCATGAAATTCACGGGCAATAAAACTAGTTTTCAAGTAATTAGGACATTAATAGAATTTTTTTTTCCGAAATGGTGCTTAAACACAAATAAATTAACGAAAATTAAAGGGTGTGATTTCAAAGTATTTATCCAAAATGGGTCCACGTCATCACCGAAGGTAGGCTCGGATTCAAATTGTGCACCCGCTGAGCGACCATACCCAAGGTGTTAGTTAATAGGAAGCCAAACTTGGACTTTGTGATATGAAGTCAAGTCGCCCAGGTGGAGAGCGATTTGAGCTCAGATCGTCGTTCTCCTGAGCGACTTGGTCTCAGATCATCATCCTCTTAAATGACTTGGATCTGGGCAGTCTAAGCAGCCAATCCTCCATTTGTCGATAAAGAGTCATCATCAACAAAAACAATAACGTACCAAATCAACATCACCAAGACAACTTGTTGAAACTTGGATTTTAATGGAGATTGAACAAGAGCGACCCAAAAACTTGTTTGATATTGCCTAGAGATTAATCATTTGTGTTTTAATTAAAATAATTGACTGATTTGAGGGGGATTTTGAGGAAAAATCAAGTATGATAATGTTAAGGTGTTAAATTGGTTTTTTTTTTAATTTAAAATTTCGGTATGAACGAAATGAGGAAGGGGGATATTTGGTGTGAATACTGCCAGCCAATTAAGTCGCTCTCCGGAAGAGATATTTGACTTCAAAGTCCCCCTCCGCGTAAGCGACTTGATTTCTTTATGGGAGAGACATTTCATTGCCAGCCAACTAAGTCGCTCTCCGGGAGAGACATTTCATTGCGTGTATGCATATAGTCATGAGGATTGTATGAAAGTAATTCCGCGAGTCGGGATGTGCCTACGACAGTAGAACCTTAAAACGTGAGCACGGAAGCTATATAGAATTGATTAGTTTTATGGGAATTATAATAGTAAGGGAGTGTGATGAAACCCGGAATTTATTAGTCTTGAACCCTTTTATAAGGACTACGAGAGTGCTATCAGGAATGTTGAGCGGTGAACTTTAGGACAAAGTTCTCATTTAGGGGGAATGTGTAGATACCTCGTTTCTGCACCACCCGCCAAACACCCGGTTATGATTGGGCCGCATGTTTGGTACGCGGAACGATTTATGACAGTTCGTAAGTTTATCGTCAAGTGATAGCTCAAATATTTGTGTCTACTCCTAGGTTGTCATCTACGTTCCATTACGGTCGTTCTGACAGTAATTAGAGTTCATTTGGAGTCCAGGTCAAAAACCGCTTCATTTTCCAATAAACCGTTTAAAATGCCGAGTCGGAATGTTCTAGAATATTCCATATATTTATTCCATAAATTAATTTTATATTTTTTGGCAAAATATATCCCGAAAATCTTATTTTAAGGAATAAGGAAGTAGAGATCTACCGCAATTCCATAAAAGAAACGTGAAAATCTTTCTTCCGCAGGAGGAAACCTCTGGGGAAAGGACGCGGCATCTGCTGCGCCTCTTCGAAGGATGGCAGCAACTGCTGCACCTCTTCCCCAGCTCTTTTCTGCGTTTTTTCATATTTTTTCGAGATTTGTTTCCAAAGTTTTAGTCATTCCATAATTCCTCAGTGTGATTAGTATAAATAGGGACCTTCGTTCCTCATATTTTTCACGCGAGTGTCCGCCCTTCTCTTCTCCCTTTGCATTCTAAGACCGTGCTCTAAACTTATTGACATCTACGTGGTTGATCAATCGACCACGTAAGCTCGGATCCTTTTGAGTACCAGTCACGTTGCATGACCGACCAATTTGACCAACTACACCTCAATTAATCAATCAGTTTAATCTAAATCCTCTGACGAGGGCACTTTCTTCATACATTCGAGTCCAACAATCACTAAACATTAACTTAGTTACTCTCGTTTCGTCAAACATGTAAGTTTGAGGGTGTAAATCCCATCTTTTTTTTTATTGTATTTTATTTTTGTATCATTAATGTAAGATTTACGTCAAAAGTATACTTAAAACCGATTTCTAAAACCCTTTTGTTAAACAGTTTTTACGAATTAGCAGTAGGCAGACGTCGAGAAGAAACGCAGCAACTGCCGCGCCTCTTCGAAGAAACACAGCAACTGCTGCGCCTCTTCGAAGAGTCACAGCATCTGCTGCGCCTCTTCCAGAGGCTGCCGCATTTCCAACTTTTCTTCTTCCTCCTCGCCTTTCTGTTAATCCGTTCCCTTTTCCTTTGTTTTATTATTTTCTTCTCTTTTATTCGTATATAATAACTTTGACGCAAATTCATAATAAATATTACGCTTTAATTCGACCTAAATCCCTCATAATCAATATTTGCGGGTTTTCGTCATTAAATCAAACCAGGATTTTGGAGATTCGATTTGTTCATATCGAGTCTCTGGAACTCGACTTTTGTATATGCTTCCGTCAGTTTATCACGTTTGTCTAATTCGTTCCCGTCTCTATCGCTTAACCCTAGTTAATTTGTAATTAATTTGTAATTAGTTTTAATCCGTTTTGTTTCGTTCTACTTCATTTTTATCGCTTTTATGACGAATTCATACGTAAATAATGTGTTAAATCACTTTAATCCGAGTCAATCAATGTCCATAATCAACCATTAAAATTACCAACGAACATTAACAATTCGAAGTTTTAACTTCACAGCCAGAACTCACCTCAGGAACAGTCGCAGTGACCACTGCGCCTCTTCTAAGAGACGCAGCATTGCTGCGCCTATTCCGGATTGAGTTCTGTCTTAGAACTTCCATTCTTGCTTTGACCTAATTCGTTAGTTTACGTATTAATCGGCTATTATCCGCAGTATCACCCTTAATCTGTCCATGTTTTCTAACCTATTTTATTTTCTCCAATTTTTCTCAAATTATCCGTCTTAAATATATTTTTGACGTAGATCAATTAAGTCGTTGTAATTATTGTAATTTTAATTATTGCACTTATTTATTTATTGTATTGGATGATTATTTACTTGTTTTCACATGTAATTAATTCTAAGCCCTACTTCGACATAATTGAATGCTAAATACATGTTCACCGACTTAGTATAATCTCACATGCTAGGATTAATCTGTGGATGTTGCATTGCATGCATATAAATCGACAACATATCGAGTACAAATGATTTCCCTAATCATTAGTAGAGGCCGCTATCGAGGTGTGCGGGATTATGTGTTCATTAAAAGGACTTTCTAATACGTACCCTCACCCCTTACTCCAGATCTCTGTGAACATCCGTGTTTATTGGCATCCACGAGAGTCATTCTAGACATAGAATGCTAAGGGTAACGAGTTCTTGGTGTCTATGTCACTACTTTGTGTCTTGACATGACGCGAGGTATTCGAACGGTTTCCAATTTTCCACAATAAATTGGTGGCGACTCCACAAATGCAAACGCTTGTTTTCCAAGCGCCCCCGTGGGCCTCCCGTGTCCACAGTTTGGCGACCCCGCTGGGGAGTAATACACTTACGTGCTGCCAAGGGTGAAACTTAAACAAGGTTAGGGAATAGTTTATATGAGACAGTTGTCGGTTTTCATTACTCGACCTTCTTAGGCTGTTTTATTCGGCCTTCCTAGGCCCAACCCAACCCATTCGACCAATCGTCCCGTCTGGACGGTCCAAATTCTTATCTGGGCCTAAGGATGGATAACGATTGACGTCAACCATACCGTGATGCTTACTCATGTTTGTATCATGGGTTTTCTGATGTCACTCATATTGGAGCACATTTAGTCCTCGAATTGACCCCGTTCCTATGATTTATAGTGCATATTTGGGTCATTTACTATCTATGGCCTCCCATTTTGCATATACTTTGAAGATTGTCACCTTTGGTAGGAAATGAGTGATAGCCTTGCATTTACATGCCAAATTGGAGCTAAATGGATCGGACCTAATGATCAAGCATCAAAGAGAAGACAAGAACTAGAGGCCTATGTAGATAATATAGTGAACTGGGCAATGACGAAAGGATCCTTGCATCCTCAACAAAATCCCCGCGGATTGTTGAGGAACAAAAAGAATAAAAGCTCTCTGTCCCAGGATCCGAGCGGATTTCCCAGAATTCGGGCGTCTTCAAGCTCCAGGACGAGCGTCTTGATGGCCAAGATGAGCGTCCCAGAACAGCACAATCCGAGCGTCCCTTGGCTAGGACGAGCGTCTTCCAACAGCTAGGACGGGCGTCTCCTCCAAGATCAGATCGGATCACAAGACAGAACCATCCACGCCAGAATCCAAGACGCGCAGACGAGCATATCGAGACGGGACTAGGAAGACGGATATGCTCATCTCCCTAAGAGAGAAGCATTTTCTCAACTTTTGTTAAGGATCTTAATAGTCATTTAAGCCCTTAGTAACCCTAATTTTTGTACTTAATCTTTAGTAAAAATACCCATTTGTACTACTTAGATTAGCATGCCTGGTTTATGCTTTTTTTAATACTTTATTAATTAGATCTTAATCATCTCAAATTAGTGATAGGTTTATCGCGCTAGACAAAAATTAATGTAGTAATAGGGGTCAAACACAAGGAAACAGGAATTACGTCGTGAATTGCTATGGGTAGATTTTTATCAAGGTTGACTACAATTTGGGTTTGGTTTGTTTGGTTGATGATTAATAAAAATGCAATGTAAATAATATGATAAAAGATAGTCTAAAGGGTTCGGGTCACTCATGCAAAGGTAAACATATGAACATGATAAACTTGATACTAATAATTTTGTCAATTGCTTAGGCTTAAAGATACCCACCTTACGGCATTAGTATCAACCATAGACCGGGTCCTAGAAAAACTCTCGTCCATGACTAGGTCATCCTACCACACATGCTTAGTCTAATTCAATTCCGTGCCTCTCGACTTTAGAACGAATGAACAAATTTAATCTACGACTACGACCAATAATCAAAGATTAAGCGTAACAAAGCAAACATGTGATGGAAACAATTGAACAATATTATTATGAACTTATTTAATCATGTTACATATTTGATTTTGCATGGCTCTCCTAGCCTTTAGACTAGGAAATTTAGCTACTCATACTAAAATGTAAATTGCAAACTAAAATTATAAGAAATATTAAGCATGGTTATATGATTTATATTAATTAGATGATATAACATGTGAAAAGATCAATGCTAATGTAGAATGAGATACTTGATTATAATAACTATGTGATAACTAAAACAATAATGTAAATTGTAAACTAGGAATTAGAAATACCTTATAAAGGAGAACTTATATGGAAGAACAATTAACCAAAAGCTTGAATATCAAATGCTTGAACAATAGTTTGTAGTACAAAATGTTGAAAGATTAACTATGGAATGCTTAACAACTTATAAATTGAAATG
The DNA here is from genome assembly GCF_048544455.1 of Silene latifolia. NCBI lineage: Eukaryota > Viridiplantae > Streptophyta > Magnoliopsida > Caryophyllales > Caryophyllaceae > Silene > Silene latifolia. Next base: position 29,371,637 of record NC_133528.1, read on the forward strand.
AAAACTAATGAGAGAAAATATAATGCTTGAGGCTTATTGTAAGTAAACTTGGACGTAAAATTGGATGCCTAAAACCTAGGAATACCTCTCCTATTTATAGGAGAGGAGAAGAAAACGTAAGAAATCAATGAGCATGTAACCCCGATCGGGGTTGGGCGGCCCCGATAGGGGTCGTGTGTTCCTCGGTAAATTGCTTTAATTCTTCTCTTAATTCCTTGGAGAATCCTATGTGGGTGATTAGTTGTGCGATTAATCACCCGGTTAATGCTTGCATTTGGCATCTTAAGATCTTTTGGAATCCCATGCTTTCCCCTTGACTTTTGACTTGCAATTTGGGCTTGACTTGGACATTTGATCACATTGTATTTTGCTAATTGATCCAATAAAATCCCATGCAAAATCCATGCAACTTGAGGCACAAAGTCCATGCAACATCCAATCCTTAGTCCATTTGGTCTTCTTTCCTCTTAGCTTGCAATTTCTAGTACTTTGTAGTCATTTTAGCTCCAAAAAGCTTATTCCCTACAAAATATGTCAAAGCATCCAAAACAACTAGAAATGCAAATATTAGCTATAAAACACTTAAGATAAGTGCTAAAGACATGTAAAATCAAGCTAATATAGGGGGTTAAAATGTATAAAATATGCACTTATCAAACTCCCCCAAGCTAAATCCTTGCTTGTCCTCAAGCAAGAGACCAAATCCCGTCTATTGCTATATCCTAAACAAGCTAAGCATAATGATTAGAAACCCAAAACAACATGGGCAAGGAATAAAGCAAAACACGGATGAGATTTACACGACGGCGTAGCATGGAAAACTTTGAATGAACCTTTAAGCTCTTGCATGATCTTTCGACTTATGGACTCTTACGGTGCACTTAAACTCTTTTTTTATGTGAAAGGACAATTTTTGTGAATGAACACTAAATTATCCTCAAGTTATAACAATGTGCCCGCAATCTAATATGGTAAACATGTCAAAATTAGCAAGTAAACAATCAAATGTAAGCATAATAAAGAAGCCAAATGGGTAGGAAGAAGGCAAATAAACATGGGTGAGAAAGGGGAACAAAAGAGTTATGGTAATGTGGAGCTAAGTCAAGCTAGCAACTACCAAAATGCAAGGATGCTCAATCCCAATTCTAACCCAATTTTGCAACTCAAATCATAAGAAAATTCTCCAAAATATAACAAATAATGCTTGAGAATTTCTCACATCTTTTCTTCTTCTTCTTTTTCTTTTCTTTGCATACTTCTTTTTTTTTTCATGCTTTTTCTCATTCATTCATTTCTTTTCTTTCTTCATTTTTTTCATTCTCATTTTTCCAATTTTTTTCATTTCTTTTTTTCTCTTTTTTTTGAGCATTAAGACCAAGCTCACATGACTTCAGAAACAAAACATATCCCAATGAGCACCCAAACACTATCCAACTAAGCTACTAGCTCAACAAGGGTAGGCAATTTTAATGATGTAGCTAAGGATAAATTTTGTGAAGGGGTCAAAAAGTCTAAAATATCATGTGAATGGCTCCAAAATGCTATAACAAATGAATGCACGCTTACCGAGAGATGACATGAAGACCATACTTGTGCGTTTTGATGTAACACACATTATAAGGAGACACCTACACTCACCTAAGTGAGACCAAATAAAGATGAAATGGCCTTAAAGGAGGTTCTACCTTACCAATTTTGTAGCTTGCCAAAAGTCAAGATCAAGCCTATTCGGTTCATTCTCCATATCCCACCTACTATGTCAAGACATCCCCATATAGCTAATATCCCATCATTAAAGAATAAATCATTAGCAACAAGCTATTATTAGGATAAGCAAAGAGGAAAGTAGGCAACAAGCAAGCACAAAGCAAAAATTTCTCAAAAAAATTTTCAAATTTTATACACTACATGCAAACTACACTATATGCAAATGCAATCCCCCCCCCCCCCCCCAAAGCTAAACATCACATTGTCCTCAATGTGCCAACTATCCAAATCACCCAATCGAACCATAAAAATGGCTCAAAGCACAAAACAAGAAGGACTAGAGGTTATGTTTAATAGGTTGCAAGATCTAAACTAATATGCAAAGTAATTAAAAACTTACTGTGGACATGGCCCACTTGCAAGCCCAGCCGATCTGTGGACATACATCGGTCTTTTGAAAGCCACGCTCGGCGGCGAAAAAATGCTTTCGACCGGATCGTTTTAGATCGGTCAGTTTCGTCTCGGTAAGGGTCTCGAAACGATTAGAGATGTTCGGAGTCGCCACCAAGCATTTATGGGATGCCTGGAACCCGTTCGAAATCCACTTTATACCTCGGTCAAATCGAAGCACAAAGCAGCGTTTGACATAGGTACTAAAGATAAGGAAATCGTCCCTCTTTAGCATCCTATCTCTAGAATGACTCTCGTACGCCCTGGATAAGATCGTCCACTATCCAAAGTTTCTGAGTAAGAGGTGAAGGTACGTATTGGTAAGCCCTTTAATCAGACACCCAATCCCGCCCACGTTAGCGGCCTCTACTGATCGATCTTGGTTGGTTGAATGCAAAAATTGATAAAAGGGTTTAAATGCATGAACGCGCATCCAATAATTTAAACCTAACATGTGAGAGCTTTTTAAGTCAGTTGATTTAATCCAAGTATCAAGTATAAGATGTCGAGTTGGATTAATGATTGATTTGCATGCAAGACGGAAATTAAACATCCATTTACCGTATTAGGTTTAGGGTGCATAACATGATCCCTTTGTCTTAGTAAGGCATTTTGCAAATATGGTTTTGAATAATCAAATAGTCATCTGATCCGTCCTATATTCGGGTTAACCGGAGTTGGGATCGTCCTAGACTAATGCTGGAAAGAAACAGGCCCTGTACCAGACGGCTATGTGAGGCGCGAGCCAGCCGGCGGTGTAAGGGGCCTCCCTCTGGTTTTGAAAGTGAAAAATGGAGAGCCTGTTTAGGCGAGGTTTAGCCCACGGTTTATGTGCCGTGTTCTGACCTTTTAGAAAACGTTATAAAACGTGTTGAAAATGGGTATTTGAACCCGGTTTGATTTGAAGGGGTCGTTTAGACCGCATTTGTTGATTTGAAGAACTAGACTCGAATAATCATCATTATTTGGATGATATTCGGTGTCGGGTTCGATTTGACAAACCTGACATGAATAGTTTTGAAAATAATTATGGACTAATTGTTTTAAGTCCATTTGAATGTTATTAGTCAATAATCATCATCGTACCCGGGTTAAAATCCGGCATGGTATGTAGAACCAAGGATGACTTTGTGTTGGTGACTAATATGTTTGTTTGAAAATGTAAAGAAATGAAATAAAAGCCTTTAAAATACCTTTTAAATGTCATTAACCAAATATTATCACCGAAACACGGATTTAACCGTCATGGTATGAGGAACCAAGGGTGAAAAATGTTTTATGGTTAAAACAAGTGAAATAAAATAAAAAGGGTTCGAAAATACATGAAATGGTGAAAACGATTACAAATATGAAGATGGATTAAAATGAAATGACGAGAACAAACACGGTTGATCTCTGGCCTGAACACCCCATTTAGGCGCGGGCAAGTTGGCGACCTAAGGGGCTTCTGCCTCAGACTAAAAATCAGTTTTGGCTCGTTTATTCCATGTTTTGGTTCATGTTATGCAAGTTTTAGCATGTTATAGTCATGAAACAAATTAAAACATAATAAAAGAGGATTTTTACACCCTCATACTTATATGTTTGGTTATGGCGAGTGACCGACGTAAGTGTAACAACTCGTTTGATCGGAAAAAACTCGGTTTAAAACCGTTTTGGTAAGTAAAAAGAGTGTTTTTAATATTAGTGATGGTGTAGTGGTCGAAGTGGTCGGTCAAGTGATCTAATGCACGATGACGGTACCAAACAATGTGTAAGGCTCGTGTTTACGATCGGTAGGTCGTAAATACGCGTCGGGTTGTGACTTAAGAAGTCGAGTCGAGAATTTTAAGGGAGAAAAGAGGGGGCGGACACTCGCGTAAGTCTCAAATGGGTGGCATTTGAGGGGTATTTATAGGAGAATGAGTGGTGGTGTGAGTTTTGAGCGACGTGGCCACTTGGGCTGCTCAAAGAGGCGCGAGCTACGTCGCGGTTCTTCGAGTTGTGTTGTCACTTTCACATCAAACGCAATCATGATTTGTTATATCCTAGGTTTTGTAGTCACATGTTTGGTACTTGACCAACATGAATCCGGGAAAACTTAAGGTAGAAGGTTTGAAATGTTTTGTTTTTGGTGGTTGACTCGGTTAGACTCGTTGTTGGAGTCGGGATTTGAATTTTTGAGTCGGTTTTTGGTCCGGTGTCGGTTTTGACTCTAGTTAGTGTCATTGCGACCCCGTCGTCATGCATTAAACACTCCAGGTATTTTTGAAATGTTTTGAAATGTTTTATTTTCGAAATCGTTTTAAGTTTTCCGACGTAAAGTTGTACACAAACTGTCGATCAAACGCCGCGATTCCAAAGCATATTGTATTCCGATAATCATCGGGTGTTTGTTGGGGTCTCAACAGATACTGGGTATCTACAGAGCCCCCACTTTGACTGAGGCTTGGACAGGGCAAAAGTCAAAGTAGAGCCCCCAGGTCAATCGAAGATTACAACCTGGAGACCCAAGCGACGTCGAGGCGGCTCGAAAGGATTCAGGCCAAGGACCTGCCATCGAGAAGGGCGACGCCAAGGCGACTCGAGGGTACGAGTCAAGGACCTGTCGTCAGGAACAGTTTAGAGTCTGTCGACTGTCCGTGTGGGTCGTTTAAAGTCCGTTAGACTAAGTACAAAGGCTCGCCAGCCATAGGAGGGAGTCATACCTGAGGCATATTCGGATATGTCCTCGCACGTTTGCGGATAAAGGCTCACCAGCTACGATAAGGAAATGTACCTGAGCCATCTTTGGGATCTATCCTTGATGTGTTGCGGACAAAGGCTCGCCGGGACCAAGGACCTGCCTTCGGGAAGGGCGACGTCAAGGCGACTCGAGGGTACGAGTCAAGAACCTGTCGTCGGGAACAGTTTAGAGTCTGTCGACTGTCCGTGTGGGTCGTTTAAAGTCCATTAGACTACGTACAAAGGCTCGCCAGCCATAAGAAGGAGTCATACCTGAGGCATCTTCGGATATGTCCTTGCACGTTTGCAGATAAAGGCTCGCCAGCTGTGGTAACGAAATGTATCCGAGGCATCTTCGGGATCTGCCCTTGAATGTTTGCGGACAAAGGCTCGCCAGCCACGAAAAGGAAATGTACCCGAGGCATCTTCGGGATCTGCCTTTGAATGTTGCGGACAAAGGCTCGCCAGCCACGACAAGGAAATGTACCCGAGGCATCTTCGGGATCTGCCCTTGAATGTTTGCGAACAAAGGCTCGCCAGCCATGGTAAGGAAATGTACCAGAGGCATCTTTGGGATCTGTCCTTGAATGTTTGCGGACAAAAGCTCGCCAGCCATGATAAGGAAATGTACCCGAGGCATCTTCGAGATCTGCCCTTGAATGTGTTTGCGGACAAAGGCTTGCCAGCCACGATGAGGAAATGTACCCGAGGCATCTTCGGGATCTGTCCTTGAATGCTTGCGGACAAATGCTCGCCAACCACGACAAGGAAATGTACCCGAGGCATATTCGGGATCTGCCCTTGAATGTTTGCGGACAAAGGCTCGCCAGCCATGGTATGGAAATGTACCCGAGGCATCTTCGGGATCTGTCCTTGAATGTTTGCGGATAAAGGATTGCCAACCAATGGTAAGAAAATGTACCCGCGGCATCTTCGGGATCTGTCCCTGGAAGGTTGCGGACAAAGGCTCGGCAGCCACGATAAGGAAATGTACCCGAGGCATCTTCGGGATCTGTCCCTGGAAGGTTGCGGACAAAGGCTCGCCAGCCACGACAAGGAAATGTATCCGAGGCATCTTCGGGATCTGCCCTTTAATGTTGCGGACAAAGGCTCGCCAGCCATGACAAGGAAATGTACCCGAGGCATCTTCGGGATCTGCCCTTGAATGTTGCGGACAAAGGCTCGCCAGCCACGACAAGGAAATGTACCCGAGGCATCTTCGGGATCTGCCCTTGAATGTTTTCGGACAAAGGCTCGCCAGCCACGAGGCGGTCGATTAATGGACCATGGGAATGCCCGCGTCAAAAGGGCTTGTTTTGAAAGTAGCGAACTCATGATGCCGCCGGAGAAATAGTTAATTTGGATTTTCACTATCACCGTTTTCGAAATGGGCGGGTTCCATGAGGAAGTCCCCTGCTGGTATTTGAAGGAATAGTCAATTTGGAATCTTCACCACTCGTCGTTCTTCTTTGAATTTGGGGTGGCGGTTTCGATCGCCGTTCGTTTGAATTTTGAAGGAAAATAGCAAATTTTAAATCTGCTATTACGTTTGCAGTGACGGTTTATATGCCGCCATTGACATTTGATGGTAATAGTGAATTTGGAATCTTCACTATTGATTGAAGTGACGGTTTATGTTCCGCCGTTGACATTTGATGGAAATAGTGAATTTGGAATCTTCACTATTAATTGAAGTGACGGTTTGTGTGCCGCCGTTGACATGTGTGGTGAGAATAGTGGAATTCAATTTCCAACTATTATTTTGAGCATGACGGTTTTAATTGTCATCGCTTAAAATTTGAAGAAATAGCGGTTTTTGCATTTTCGCTATTATTTTTGAAATTTTTGAAAGAAAATAGTGAATTTGATTTCACTATTATTTTTGAAGTTGGCGGTTTTGATCGCCGTTTGCTTGAAATTTTTGAAAATAGCGAATTTAAATTTTCATTATTTGTTTTTTTTCGTCTTTGAGGAAATGACGATATTCAATATCGTCAATGAAAATCCGAATTTTGTTGTGTGGAAATTGGGTTAAAGCCCAAATTTCGGTGAAAAAGCAAGTGGACACCTTATTGAGGCGCGAGCCACATGGCGAACCAAAGGGGCTTCCCTTTTTTTCTGTAAAAAGACGCGAGGTTGGACTGCATCTCATTCATCATTCCGTCTTCTTCATTTTTTGCCACAAAAACCCGCAAAAATCGCCATTGAAAGACCTTCGCTAGCTTCCACTCGTGCCATCATCAACAATGTCATCTCAAGGTATGTATTTCCTCTTGAATCCATTTAAATTTGTTGATCTTTAGCTTGGTTGAATTAGGGCGGAATTTACCCTAGAAAATCGAATTGGGCGTTTTTTATTGAGCCTATTTCGAGTGAAATTGATGCTTGTATTAGGTCAGAAACCTGTTTAAGAGTATAGGGGTGCTTATAGTTTGCATTTTGGTTCCCGTTCCCGCTCCCTATGATCGAAAAACGTGAGTGAGGTGAGAAACCGTCTCATTTCGCAATGCCAAGTTTATTTGCTTGGATAATGGGTCCCACTAGGTTGCATTGTAGTTGGGATAACCCGTATTCGCCATTTATGGACCTTCATTGGATATTGTGAGCAAAATTGGATTTTTGCCTTTTGTGACGATCTTATGTCTGACAAAATAAGCGTCTGTTTGGGCTGGAATTGCGTCAGTTTGCCTTGAAATGGACCTCATTGGTAATTTAGGTCACCTTGAGGCGTGATAAAATCACGTTTGCCTTTTTGCGGTCGTTTTTGAATTTTTGACCGGTTTGGGCTCAAATTAGCGTATGAATTGCCTTTTTGAGCCGCAGAAAAATACCCCATTGTGTCGGGAATGTATTTTGGTTTGTAGGCGAACCCTGTAGAGGTCTTTAAATGCCATTTTTTTGGTTTTGACTCGTCTTTTGCTTGAAAAGAGGGGCGAGTCGTTTTTGTATTTGTTTGTCTTTTTTGTGAATTGTAGGTGGCAGATAGCCCCCAGTTCGTTGTCTTAGGCCAGTGTCTGTATGATAGACGGTTGTTTTAGGCCAGTGTCTGTATGATAGACGGTTGTTTTAGGCCGGTGTCTGTATGATAGATGTTTGTACTAGATCCTGTTTGTATGGTCAGTTGTCTGTATCAAACGTTTGTCGATGTATTTTGCGTAAGGCGGTTTGTATATATGTGTTTTTGGATTGTGGTTCATTTTGTGATTTTTGGCTTTTTTGTGTTGTGTTTCGGAGGAGCGTTGTCGGCTGTCGATTCTCTTTTTACTTTGCACCAGTTCCTGCATCGTTAGTGTAGAAAAACAGGCAATAGATAGCACATATGCAAACATGTAAAAGTGTTTGATTGAAAACACGTAGGGCATTTGATTGAAAACCAAAATTAACCAAGATGACTTGAAGTTAAAATTGAAATTTTGAAATGAATTTTGAAAATTCCGTGACATATCGTCACGTTCGAAATTCAAAAGGAATTGACTTGAAAATTTGAGCAATTAACTCGTGTCGTGAATTAAATTGCATCGAAATTATTGAAATTGCGACTCGAAAAATTCAAACTCAAAACGTCAGGAAAGAATTTTGGAAAAGGATTTTTGCGAGTATATTTGATTTTTGAGGTCAAGACTCGAATTTGTGAGTGCTTGAATTTTTGAGGAAAATTGACGTCGTGTTATCAATCTTCGATTTTGATTATTGATGGAAAATTGCGAAAAAGCGAAAAAATTTCGGAATTTCGACTGACATGGAAACGATCCATCGCGGATCGGGACGACTAGCCCTTCCCCCCTTAAAAAAAGAAAGAAAATTCCGTATGTTTAAAGCTGCGTCATGGAAACCGTGTCGGATTTCGTAAAACGCGAAAACAAGGAAATGTGAGTGTGAGAAAACACAAAATATCCTGAATCATCCCGAAGAGGCGCGAGTTTCCTGGCGGGAGATTTGAGGTGTCAGGAGAAAGCACAAGTTGAAAGAGACGAGTTAATAGCGGGAATCCTGGAGAAGCCTCAAAGAGGCGCGAGCAGCCTGGCGATGGAAGCCGGCTCTCCCCTTTTTCTGAAAAATGTGCTGGTCATTTTGTATAAATAGGGACGTTTGCGCTTCATTGTTTCATCATCCGAGACACAAAATCATCTCTACAAAACCTCTTCTTCTTCCACAAAAATATTTCATGGATGCTTTTGAGAACGCATTGCGACAATGGTGCCGAGATTTATCGCCTCCCGAAAAGTATCAACTCGCTTGCATGGGAGTTGGTCAATTGTTGGTGCTTCGTCAAGTCAAGGTGCAACCTTCATTTCTTGAAGCATGTTCTCGGTTTTGGGATTCGAAACACCATGTTTTCGTTTTCCCGAAAGGTGAAATTTGTCCTCTTGCCGAAGAAGTAGGAGCCATTGGTGGGTGGCCGGGTTGTGCTCTGGTGCTTCCTCCGACTCGGTTGTGCTACAAGGAGAAATTCCGTTCTATGTTGGGCTTATCAACAAGCCAAATCAAATTTCTTCTTGCTCCACACGGTGTGGACATGTTGGCTCTTATCAACATCTTTTCAAACCGATTAGATGCTAATGTCTCAGAGGTGGCTAGGAGAAGGACTCTTGCATTTTGCCTTGTCCATGTGTACCTCTTTGTTGATGTCTTGAAGAAGGAGGGGCCAAGATGCCATGGTAGCATGACCCTTATCCATGTGATTGAGCAAATGGAGCATGGTAGAGATCCATCATGGTTGGTGCTTGGAGAGATTATCCAAGCTTTGGACAAGGAAGGCTCTTGTGGAGAAGCTCCCTCTTTCGGATCCCCGAGGATCCTCCAAGTGTGGCTATTGGAGAGGCTAAGGTATGTAGAGCCTCCGGTTGATTCTTCTTCTTACTCCTTCCGTCACCTTACCATGAGGAAGAAGTTGTACCCGGATAGTTTTGCTTCCACCGAGGCTTATTGGGCCGCAAGATTGGCGAAGGAGGGTGGTCCTCATATCCGTTGGGTGGTGCCGTGGTGGCACTTGAGGTCCTTCACGGGGTTGCCCGCTTCGGGTGCTAGTCCTCGTTCTTTGATGGTGGTGGGTTTGAAGGTTGCTTCCTTCATATATCCCGAAAGGCTCATGAGGCAAATGGTGCGTCAACAAAAGGTGACCGCTCAAGATACTCTTGTCCAAGAGAATGTTTTCCGGAACTCCGAGCTTGTGGAGGTCTTCGAAAGATGGTGGGCCACTCGGCCGCTTTGGGAGGTACCAAACCCCGTTGCCACGACATGGGTGACTCCCGCTTATGTCAAGTGGTCACGTGCTCCGTCCTTGGAAGAGAGATCCAAATTTCGTAAGGACGAGGTTGTCGACTTGAAGTATCGAGAGGTTGGCAAGGCCAACCGTGCCTTCTTTGAGGAGTATGTTGATGGAGCTACTCCCGATGTGATGAGACCACCTAAGAGGAGGAGTTCCGGCCCCAAGAATATGGTGGGCCGTGCATTGGCTCGTCTTGGGTCGAATATAGGGTCTTGTGCTAGACCGGAGGCCGTCGCCGTCTTAGATCCGTTTAGGATCCGTTCCGAGGAAGAAGTCCATGCTAGGCGGGCCAACAAGAAGAAAATGGGGAAGATGTACCCCGAGGGAAAAGGCAAGGGTAGAATGGAAGAGTGAAGACCTCCATTACCCACTTTATTATTATTATGTTGCATTATTGTTGTGAGTTTTTATTATGTTGTACTAGCTAGTTATTGTGTGTGTTGTGCTAGTTTTATTATGTGAGATGTTTTAGTCAAAACCTTAGCTTTGACAAGTTGTAGACTCGTCGAGCTTTATTGTTGTTGGAATTGTAATCCCCTCCATTATTAATTAAATAAGAGGATTGCTCGTGTCGAAAAATGTGAACACTTGTTTCTTCCATCCATTTGGTGAAGGCAATTCGATTTGAATCGTCCTAAACATTTACACTTGGAAAAGTGGTATTTTGTGGAAAGGGAGAAAGGCTTATTTTGTATTTTTGTGGAAAAAGGGAATGGTTTTCCCTTTTCTTTTTTTTGGGATGTTTTTGTACGTGGTATTTTTGTATGGGGATGGTTGTTTTTGATTGTGGGAATGGTTGTATCCTTCTTGTGTAAGAAAGGACTGCCTACGTATTCACCGGGAGAGGTGAAATCAAACCGTGCTCGTATTTCAGGGGTTATTTTGTTTTAGTGCAAATGGACGTTGCCTTTGACAGATCAAAGGACATTCGAAACGGGCAAGGTGTCGCAGCTTAGACTCGATAAAACATGCAATTTCAAATCAGAACACGTTGAGGAACTTGACTTGAAAAGGGTTGAGGTCATTGCTAGTTGTAAAACTAAGCTAGGTCGTTGGTTGTTATGGTTCAAGGGTAGTATTTCTTGAGTTGGTCTAGGTTGGTCGGGTTTGTAAAGTCCTTCCCATCTAGGTCACTTAGTCTCATTGCGCCCCCGGAAGTATTGTCTTGACCAGGTATGGCCCGACCCAGTTGGGTTTGAATTTTCCCCTCGGATCGACGGGTAATGGTGCTCGAACTGACTTGAGGACCAAGTCGCCCTCCTGGATGTTTCTGGGTTTGACCTTCTTGTTGAATGCCCGTTGTATACGTCGTTGGTATAGCTGGACATTGTGCAAGGCGTTGAGTCGTCTTTCGTCTAGAAGAGTGAGTTGTTCGTACCTTCGACGGGTCCATTCCGCCTCAGGGACCTGACTCTCCAGTAGGATGCATAGAGAAGGGACCTCTAACTCTACCGGTTGAACCGCCTCCATACCGTATGCTAGGTAGAAGGGTGTGGCGCCTGTTGGTGTTCGAATGGAGGTTCGGTATCCCTAGAGTGCGAATGGGAGTTTGCTCGGCCAATCGCGGTAGTTGTCTTGCATTTTCTTGATAATGGTGACAAGAGTTTTGTTCGCTGCCTCCACCGCTCCGTTTGTTTGGGGACGGTAGGGGGATGATTGATGTCGCTTGATCTTGTACTTATCCAGCAAAGCTTGAGTTTTCGCCCGGAAGTGAGAGCCTTGATCGCTGATGATTTCATGGGGCACCCCATATCGGCAAATGATGTTGTTTTGAATGAATTTGGCCACTTGTTTGGTGGTCAAGACTTCATATGACTGTGCTTCTACCCATTTGGTGAAGTAGTCGATGGCGATGAGGATGAAGCAATGCCCCTTGGTGCCTATCGGGTTGACTTTCCCGATGATGTCGATGCCCCAGGTTGAGAAAGGCCAGGGTGATGTCATGGTGTATACAAGGGATGGTGGTATGTGTTGCATATTGGCGAAGATTTAACAATTGTGGCAATGTTTGACGTAGTTACGGCAATCGGCTTCCATGGTAGTCCAGTAGTAATCTAGCCGCATGATTTTTCGTGTAAGCATCATTGCGCTCATGTGAGGGCCACATTCTCCGTCGTGAACCTCTCCCATGACTTTCTTGGCTTTGTGGTGGTCAATGCAAAGGAGAAGAATTCCTTGGGGTGTTCTTTTGTAGAGTTGATTTTGGTTTATCACGAATTGTGATGCAAGTAAACGGATGGCTCTTTGTCCTCTTTGATCAGAATTGGGAGGGAATTCGTTTTTGGTTTTGTAATTGAGGATGGCTTGGTACCAAGGTTCATCATGGCTTTCCTCGTCGTCGATAATGGCACAAATGTAAGATGGCTCACTCCTTCTCTCGACACATAGGGGCATTGATGTCATGTCGCCAGGTATGTTAACGAGCGCGGCAAGTTTTGCCAGGGCATCAACAAATTGATTTTCCTCTCGCGGCAAGTGGAAATAGTCGACTTGGTCGAAGAACTCGGCCTCTTGATTGATCTTTGCTCGGTAGAGAGCTAAGCTGTCAGCTCGGATTTTCCATGATCCGGACACCTGATTGATGATGTGCGAGGAATCGCCGTGGACCCTCAATCTCTTGATGCCAAGTGTGATGGCTGCTTGTACGCCGATGAGACATGCTTCATATTCAACGGCATTGTTGGTGACGGCGAAGTCTAGCTTGAACGAGATCGGAACGTGTTCTCCCTCTGGTGAGATTAGAAGGATTCCTACCCCGAAGCCTCTCAGATTAGATGCACCATCGAAGTATAGGTCCCATGCGTCGGAGTCGGCACAAAGGATGTCTTCGTCAGTAAGTGACCATGTGTCGGTCGTTGGATCCTCGTTGACGGGATTCTCTGCCAGGAAACCAGCGACTGCTCTTCCCTTGATAACCTTGAGGGGTACAAACTTGAGATCGAATTCGGACAGCATGAGTGTCCATCTAGACAGCCTTCCGTTTAGCACGGGTTTTTCGAAGATGTATTTTACCGGGTCCATCTTGGAGTAGATGTGAACCGTATAGCTGAGCATGTAATGCCGCAGCTTCTTTGTTGACCATACTAGGGCAAGGCATGTCTTTTCCAGTTGGGTATACCTCGTCTCATACTCAATGAACTTTTTGCTGATGTAATAGATGGCTCGTTCTTCGTTGCCAACTGTTTGTGCTAACATTGCTCCCATGGCTGTGTTGGTAACAGTTGTTGGAATATGTATCCTCCGACAATAATGCGATCACAACTGTTGATCATGATGATCACATGTTTAAGTCTCATTTTAAAGAATACAATTGGGAAGTAATATTTTACTGTCAACTGGTCCACACATATCGGTAATGATTGGTTGACTAGAGTTTGACATTACTGTCGTGCGACGGTGGTGATCAGTTGATCCCCTTAGGTCATACCTAAAGGGTAACACTCTTAATTGATCATTTAATTGATCGTATGACGATACGGGTTAATTAAATTACTTAAAATTGACGGACGATTTTGGAAGTAATATTTACGTGTCTCATTGAAATTTGATTAAATGAGATACGGTCTAAGTAATCGAATTGTTTTAATTACTTAGATGAAATTAAGGAAACAATTGCATTTGAATGAATAAATTAATTATAAATACAAGATGTTGCGATATATAATTGGTAAAATATTTTGGTATAAGTAATTATGAATTACTAAGTCGATTTTTGTTTATGACGTATTTTTATTAATGCGTTGATTTTTAATATGTTAAAAATACATAACAATTTTATGTGACATGTGACATGTGACATATGACAAATTGACAATTTGACAAAGATAAAATGGAGTCCATTTTATCCATGTAAACCGAAATTAAGGGAAGTATTAGGAACATATTGTGTTGATTATGTTAGTGGTAAACATAATCATTTCCTTCTAGACCTAGCCATGTAACCCTACTTGCTCTTGTGAAGACCACCTTGTGCATGCATTGGCCCTCTTTCCTTCCCCATTCCACCCGGTTTTTGAGAGGAGAAAACCATGGGTTTTTCTCCTCATTTTACCTAATATACACTACCTAAAACTTTTTAGTGTATTATTCATTCATTCATCTAAAAATAAGAATTTTAGAAAAATAAAATCTTCCTTCTCCTCCCTCTCTCTTAATCGAAATAATAGAGAGATCAAATAAGATTTTGGGTCAGTTTTTACACAAAATTAATATTGTTCTAGTAATAATAATATTAATTTTATTAAGTTGTTATCTTGGGTATAAAACCTTGGGAGAGATTCTCTTCTTGAATCCTTGTTCATCCAATTAAGGAGAGCTCAAGAACAAGAGAGTAGGAGAACTCTCTTGTGCCCTTTGATCCGAAATATCAATGTAAGAATGAAGATTTCTTCCTTATTTTACTTATAGTTTGCATGCATAAGATCATCTTTTAATTTTATGACTAAATTAAAATTATAACATTATGAATATGTTGAGTATAGAGATATATATTTCTAACAAGCGGTATCAAGAGCCTTGGTTGTTTGCATGCAAATCGGTTATAGTTTTTCCGAGTTATACGATTAACATATAAAACTTGTAAATTTGTGTTATTATGATATATCACGAAATAAATTTATGCATGTTAAAGTTTCTGGTCCGAAAATATTTTTAGGATATTTTGGTTAATTTATGGATTTTTATTGTTCATCTTATACAATAATGGCATTAAAAATGTGATTTTATGATTAAAATGTCATTTTCGGACTAAAATTAGCTAAATTTCGAATTTTCCAGTGATTTTTGGATATGTTATCACATGTTTTATTTTTAGATGACTTGTAAATTTTCAGAATTTTTGGAGTTTTTATGCTCGAAATATGGATTTTTCATGATAAAAATCGATTTTAGATGAAAAATAGGTTAATATGAGATAAATTTCGAATCTGGTCATAAAAATTTAGTATGTTGTCACATGCAATTTTACAAGATGTGTTTAAAATAATAGGCTATATTGAAGTCTTTATGCATGATTTATGATGTTTTGATGAAAAATAGCATAAATAGTGGCTTAATTAGTGAATAATTGCTAAAATATACTCCATGACCAAGGAAAAACGTCGTATGTTGCATTTTATTATCTTTTTCAGATCTAAAATTGAAAAGTTGATGAATATAATTTTTCTCATGTTTTTATGATTTTAATTGATAAATCCTATAAACCACAACATAGTTTTTCCGATAATTTTACGAAATTTTAACGTAATTTTTTTGAACATTATAAGTGTCATGGTATTTTTCCAGAATGTTCATAAGTTTAAATTTGAAATTTTGAATTTATTTGGAATTTTCGTGATTTATTTGAAGTTTATAGCATTTTATTGTAATTTTGGGTCCATTAATGAACAATTTTAAGAAATATGAGTTAATTATGGTCAAATATTTAGTGGAGACTAATTTTGAGTCCTAAGAAGGTTAGGGTAATTAACTTGTGCATAAATATGAATTTATGTATTTTATTGTGATTTTAAAAGGTTGAATCACGCAAATCCGTAAAAACCGTTTAATATACGATATTGGCTACTTAAAGACGATTAGCATAAAATTGGGCATGTTCATACATATTATAATGCTGCATTTTTATTATGATTGTCATAATTTTATTTTATGTAATTTTTGAATTATGTAATTTTACTTAGTATGGCCTTAGTTTTTAATTGGTATTACATGTATGGGAATATCGATTCGGTTGTAATTTATTGTGATCTCGTATCACTGTTTTGTAATTTAATAGATTTATTTTATTTTAATTACAAATGTATAATAGGAAGTTATGTAATTTGTTATGTAATTTAATTATTCCGGAGTTCCTTGAAGACGGTGTCATTCAAGAAGGCGATACATAAAGACGGTGTTACCTCGAGATGCATGCCAAGAACCGAAGTTCAAGGGACCAATGGAGTTGGTTTCCGAATTTGTAATAGTTAATTAGATTTTCTATTTTAGGAAGGCCATACTAGGATTTTTTTTCATGTTTTGCATTTTATTTATATGTTGCATGCATCGCTAAATCGCCATAATTAAAACATGCATTATCATTTAATCGAGTATATCGACCGTGTCAATTAGAATTATCGTATTTCACTTAAAACGTGATAGATAATAAATTGACATGACCTCTCGCTAAAAATAAACAATTGAGACATAGCCTTACCAAAAGTAGAAACCATGAAAACCTATTTCGCGAGGGAGTGCACTCGGCTATCCCGGGGTACAAACCTTGTTACGTAGGGAAAGTGGGTGATAAATGTCTATCCACCGCATTCGTGTTGATGAGGGTTTCATCGGCCATCCCGTGTCCAATTTAATGTGAATTTGGATCATGGACACATTTATTCGATATTTGGATTGACCTCAACGGAAGTATTCGTGACCGTAGTCGCATGTGTTCCGGGCTATAGATAAACATTAGAGTAATTTTATCGACCAAGAGTTCTAAAAGTAGAATCGATTAAAAACTAATCCACCGAGTTATATTAATAAGGGTTTCATCGGCTATCCCGTGCCTAAGTTGATATGAATTTGGGTCTTGGAATCATTTATCTAAGTTGGGTAGAGGTCACTAGATAAATGCCATAAAACTTGTTTAAATTATT
Organism: Silene latifolia; assembly: GCF_048544455.1. Taxonomy (NCBI): domain Eukaryota; kingdom Viridiplantae; phylum Streptophyta; class Magnoliopsida; order Caryophyllales; family Caryophyllaceae; genus Silene; species Silene latifolia. Next base: position 29,388,401 of record NC_133528.1, read on the forward strand.
TGTACGAGTATTATTTTGAAAACGACATATGATTTTATTCCTTCTATATTTTGTTTTGTAGACCGCTCTTATTTCTCATAACAAATGGAAAATCCAAACACCAACGCCACGCCTCTCACTAATACTTCATGACTCCGATCCTTCATGGATCGATGTAAACTTGAAAAGAATGGGTCAAATTTCTCCGATTGGGATGCCCAACTCAAATTAGCCGCCCAAGGTGACGACAAGCTTCGTTACCTCACCGAGGCCTCTCCACCCGAACCTAACACTAGGTCGACCGCCGCCACTAGGGAAGCATATGAGGCTTACCATAAGGAGTCCGCCACAATGAAAAATGTGTTGAACTTTGCGATTGAGTCGGATCTCCATAGGAGAGCCTTTAAAATGGGCACCGCTAATGAAATCTACTCCAAGCTTGTGACAATGTTTTCACAAACTCCGCGGATCGTCCAATATGAGGCGGCAGCGGCATTCTTTGATCTCGACTTCAAAGGGGGCCAAAAGGTTAGCCTTCATGTGCTCAAATTAATGGAGCTAGTCGAGACCTTGAAGATTCAAAAAGTTGAAATCCTCAAAGAACTAATTGTAGATAGGATTCTACACTCCTTATCCAAGGTCAAAGCGTATGTTCAATTCCGGGTCAATTTTAACATGCAAGACAAGGACGTGTCTCTTGAAGAGTTGCACAAGTTACTTATGCAAGCCTAAAGAGACATGGGGTTAAATGTTAACCCACCTAAGGATGTGCTTAACATAAGCACCAAAAGCAAGGGGAAGTTCAAAAGGAATGGGAAGAAGAGTAAGAAGCAAGCTCCCACTTTCACCAAAGCTAGGACTTCTGAAGCTAGCACTTCCAAAATCAAGAAGGGTCCTCTTGATAAATGCCATTATTGTAATTGTGTTGGACATTGGAAAAGAAATTGTTCCAAATACCTTGGTGATATTAAGGCTGGAAAGATCACTCCAGTAGGTAAATGACTATCCTTTCTTTTATGTTTCTATTTCAACTATGGTATTTTGATACAAAGTTGTGATAATGTATCCCCTTTTTATTGTAAATAGGGCCTCCACCAAGCAAGGACAAAGGAAAAGAAAAGCAAGCTTAAGAAACCATCGAGAAGCTAGGAATAGCTTCCATGAAGCTTCGCTTTTTATTGTCTTATTTTAATTATGTTTTTGATTTAACCTTTTGATTTCCGTGTTCGACATGGAAATGTATTTTGGATAATGGTTGTATTTTGGATAATGGTGGCTTGGTTTGCAACCCAAGTCACCCGTTTTATCGTTTTTATCCTTGTTCTAAAATTCGTCTTTATCTGCTTGCTCATAGAAACATATAATCATTCACTTAAAGTGATCCAATAGACAACTATAATGATGGGATTCATTATATGTCCACAAGCTTAAGGCTTGTGTATGATCATTTATAAAGTGATATTGAGTTAACGAACTCTCTTAAAAGGAATGTTAATCACCAAGTACACTTACAAAAATCTAAAACAATTAGTCAACCTATGAGATAGTCCTCCTTATACTTCAAAAATCATTATTTGTGTCTCATAAGCTATCTTTGAATCTATAGTGTATTCATTCTAAAGATAGAGTGGGAGAAAAATGAGGACACAAAGAACTCCAAGATAAATTTGTGTACTTGTGTAAATGAGATCTACGCAGGGGAGAATGATTTGAATGAAGGTATACCTATTTATATGGTATACACGAATAGATGAGATCTATGGTCTCGAATAGATCTACATGACAATAGATACCTGTTGGGGCTGGTGTCCTTAACAGTTAGTGCAAGGACTTATAAATCTCTAAAAGGATCAAAGGGCATACTTTTGGTATTATTATCAGTTGATCCACGTTTATCAATAACGGTTGGCTTGCTAGATAAGTTTGACGTTATTGTCATACAGATGGCGGTGATCAACTGGTCCCTAAAAGTCACACCTATAGGATACGTTTGAGAGATGTGACGGTATGAAAATACAGTCATGTAGATGCCAAAATTGACTAACCAGTTAGTCTGAGTTATTTGACTAATAATTAGTCAAAAATGTGATGTTGAGATATTTTATTTAATACGGATTAAATAAAAATGGCTAAGACGAATTAAGCGGTTAATTCGTAAAATTAAATATAAGCGATTTATATTTGATTAATGTATATTGGATAAATTAATTATACGATATTGTCTTTGTCGGACACGTATTAATGATTCAACTGATCCGTGTTATTATTAGTTGATGCTTTAATATCCGATAACCGATGACAGTTTATAATGAAACCGTGTCATATACATTTAGCGCATTTCGGGTCGTACCATGAGTTAGAAATTAGAGAAAGTGGAAAGCCCACTCTCCCCATCAATAGCTCTCGGCCGAACCAAGGGAACAAAAGGGAGCCCTCCTCTCTTTTGTAACCTAATCATTTTATTTGAGAAAATTTTAGGGTTTTGAGAAAAGTGCCTCTCAAAATTCGGATCTCTCATCCAACGAAAACTCACAAAACGATCCTCTCAATATTGCAAGGCAATTAGAGGATTCATTCTAGCACAAGGGCATTTCTCGGACAATCTTGGGTGCATCATTTAGGAGGAGAACTACTTTGATCTCTCATTGCCATTTTGCACTAGGACCGAAGGTTATTTCTAATGCTTAATCTTTATTCATTGTATTTCGTTTATGACTATTAATCACGTATAAAATTTGCGTTATAATCCTTCTTATTATGGGTTTTATACGGATATTACCCCTCAAGTGGTATCAGAGCGAGGCCACGTAAATTTTTCTATGTGATTTTCATGAAACGAATTTTGAATCGATGATTTTTTGATTAAAATTTGTCACGGCAGAATTTTTTTTGCACGGCTAATTTTTTTTGGTTCGGCTGCCATTTTTCTCTCGGCATTTTTTTGTATGTTGCAATTTTTTTTTTGCCTTGGGATCCGTGTAATGATTACACGGTGATGGTTGTCGATTGTTTTGTTTTCATTTTGATCTTTGCATATTGTATTGTAATCGATATTCATTGCAATATGTTAAAGATTTATCAAAATGATTGCATAAAATCTCGTGTGGCAAAATTTTTTTAGGGGAAAAACCGTGTGGCCTTCTATGGCCTGTTTTTCTGTTTTTTTTTTGCATTGATTTGCGTGCCACACAATTTTGTTAGATCGTTCGATCTCTTGTTTTCAATCGTTCTTCACATGTTGTAATTTTAACCGATAATTATTGCAATATGTTGAAGATGTAACAATTGTAGTTTGATTTCTATACGGATTAGATTAAAATTGCAATTGTGTTTTATCAAACCGTTTTGTTTTGATCTCTTGTTGCTCACGTTTTTGAGCCGAAATTTTTTTTTGATTCCTTTGTTGCTCACGGCAAACAGCAGCAATTTAAAAAAAAAAAAAAAAAAAAATTTCTGGTACTGTTTACGTACAGCAGTACAGAAGAAAAAAAAAAAAAATTGTTTGTTTTTTTTTTTTTGGCCTTTGTTGCATAAAACGTTTTTTTTATGCTCTCGCTTGTTAGTGAAACGGTTCACCCACGTAAAATTAAGTTACTTTAAAACGATTTATGGTAACGGATTATCTCGGATTAAAATTAACTTGGCTAAAGCGGTTTTGTCATGTAATTTTATTTATCTTTGGTGGTTTGGATAAAATTTTAACATAATTACGGAATTATGTCACGAATAAATTTCATTTAGTTGATGCATTTTATTTATCGTTATTTTGAATGTCTTGAATGCTTTTAATTACGTAATTAATTTATTTTGCAAACAGTTGTAACTTAGTGTGGCCTTAGTAGAACGTGTTACCGTAATGATGGAACACGGTCTTGGTTGTATTTTGAGATCTCGTATCTCCATTTTATTTTTATTATTACAAGGTTTTATTTAGAATGTAAATAGGTTTACATTTGTAAATTTTAATTGTAATTTTGAGAAGACTAAAGATGGAGACCGGATGCTCACTCCCGCTACATGGACAAAGATGGAACATCAAGACAAGCTTTTCGGGTCCAACGGTGGATTCCAAAGTTGTATTTTGTTCTTTTTACTAGGATAGGCCACACTAGGAATTTTTTTTTTTTTTATTTACGTATTGCATTCTTTTATTTATTTTATCGTAACGATAGTATGCATCATTTTCCGCCTAAAAACCAAACCACCTAATTATTGCATGAAAACTGACACATATAGAGGTCACGAGTTAGTTTTTTTTGACATTCTCATGTCACACGTTTTTTAAGCCATCACCCAAATTAATTCAATCACGCAGACGCTAGTTATTCGTTCACTTAATATGAATTATAATTTAGTTGATGGGATCTTCCTCGTATAAACAAAAATTGAGAACGGTCTTTATAGGTCAAACTCCAATGAGTCCCTTCTTCGTCGGTAGGCATAATATGACCCCTTCTACGTCGGGTAAGTTGGAACCGATTGACCTATTTTATCTCAACACTATGGTCACTCGTACGATCCTGTGACTATGGTGGACTATAGATAGGATTTACGGAAATCTATCGACCAAGAGTTCTTACGGAAGAATTAGCTAAACAGTTGGCTTATCAATTTACAGAAATTGAGTCTTGGGATCACTTGTATCATTCTTGAGGGAGATCAATTATGCAAGTGCGAGAGTCTACATGTTAAAATGAATTTTAAAATAGACTTAAATCACCTCGATGAGTTGCTTATTTCGTTTTTGTTTTTCTTTCCTTTTCAGTGTAGATCACGAACTTTTAAACTGCTAATAACAAATGGCTGGTTCTACTGATAACCCAATGCCAAGTGCCACATTGGACCGTGAGTCCTGGCTTCGGATCTTCATGAATCGGATGAATCGGTCTACTCGATCGAAGAATGATGGATCAAACTTCGCGGACGGGAGGCGGCATTACGGAATGCTCGCGCCGCCGACGGAAGCTCAAATATCTATTAGAGCCCATCCCGGCAAACCCAGGTCCCACGGCTAGAGTTGCTGAAATCACCAAGTTTAATGATTTCCGTATGGAAGCGGGTGCGATTAAAAACGTACTCATTTTTGCAATGGAACCCAATTTGCAGAAACGCTTCATAGCCCATGGTGCGAACAAGATTTTCACCACGCTCACCAAGGAATTCTCGAAAGCACCGAGAATCGTGACCTATGAGCATACCACTCGCTTCTTTGATGCGAGACTCCAGAAGGGCCAACCAGTTAGCCCACACATTCTCAGCATGATTGAGAATGTCGAGAAGCTGGAGACCTTTGATTGTAAGATCGGCGAGAACATTGTGATCGACCGCATGCTTCACTCACTCCACGATGGTTTTTCGCAATTTAGAGCGAATTACTATATGAATGATTTGAAGAAAAGTCCCCATGAACTACACTCCCTTCTCGTATGCACCGAGAAGGACATGAAGTTCGATGGGAGCAATAAACGGGATGTTCTCGTTGTGACAAACAAGGGAAAGGGTAAGGGCAAAGCTCGTGCAAACCTAGCGTGAGGTAAACCGAAGTTCAAGAAGTCGGGCCCAGGTAAGAGTGGGCCTGGTGAGTCGAGCACCTCATCAGGCGCGACAAAGAGCAAAACCGAAAACATGGAATGCCATCACCGCCACAAAGATGGGCATTGGAGGCGGACATGTCTGTTTATCATGAGGACATAAAAGCGGTCGCGTTAAACCCGTTGGTATGTCTTCTTCTTCTACTTTTATTCATATGATTGAGATTAACCACGCAAGTTACGGAACTTGGGTACTAGATACTTGTTGTGGTTCTCATCTGTGTAATCATGTGCGGGGCCTCCGAAATCTCGAGCCTCTCGTAAAGGGTGAGGTTGACCTGCGTGTTGGGAATGGAGCAAGAGTGGTTGCCGTCTCAAAGGGGACATATGTGATCCAGCTTCCTAGCGGATTTGAGTTGTCATTATATGATTGCTATTATGTACCCAGTCTTTCGAAAAACATTATTTCGGTTTTCGCACTTGACAAACTTGGATTTTCATTTGTAATAGAGAATAATACTTGCATTTTCTCATTACACGATATGATTTATGGCAAGGCAGTCTCCATGAATGGAATTTATGTTTTAGATCAGACGACCGAAATATTACACGTAATGAATAAAAAGTTAAAGGTTGGTGACAACGATCAAACGTATCTATGGCACTGCCGTATGGGACACATTAATGAGAAACCCGTAAAACAGCTCATTAAAAATGGAGCTATCTCGGCCTTTGATTTTCAATCATTTGGCACGTGTGAATCATGTCTCATCGGTAAGATGACTCGGATTTCCTTCAAAGGTGTTGGAATGCGCGGCTGGCGACCTATTAGGGCTCATACACACGGATGTATGTGGTCCTATGTCAATCACCGCACGAGAAGGCTATAGGTATTTCATCACTTTCACGGATGATTTAAGTAGATATGGCTATGTCTACTTAATGAAGCACAAAAGTGAATCCTTTGAGAAATTCAAGGAATACCAAAATAGGGTACAGAACCTATTGGGTAGAAAGATTAAAACACTGCGTTCAGATCGTGGTGGCGAGTATCTTTCTCACGAGTTTGATCAACACCTTAAAGACTGTGGGATTGCCCTACAGTTAACTCCACCTGGAACACCTCAATTGAATGGTGTGTCCGAACGGAGAAATCGAACACTACTTGATATGGTTCGATCCATGATGAATCACACCGTGTTGCCTGACTCATTATGGGGTTATGCTCTTCTGTCAGCTGCTCTAATACTTAACCGAAGTCCGTCTAAAGCTGTTAACAAGACTCCATATGAACTATGGAAGGGAACGGTCCCCAACTTGTCCTTTATACGGGTTTGGGGCTGCGAGGCTTATGTCAAGTGGAGACACGAGGATAAGCTCGGCCCGCGATCGGTCAAGACATACTTTATAGGTTATCCTAAAGGAACACTTGGTCATTACTTCTATTCGCCAACCGAACAACGTGTTTTTGTTGCGGCTAGTGCGACATTCTTAGAGAAGGAATTTCTCGAGAATGCAAAGAGTGATAGAACCTTCGACCTGTCGGAGATTCCAGAACCAAATACCGAGCAACCATTGGAGGAACCTATTCCTTCAATCCCGGCTACGGTTAACATTCCTGAGGAACCTAGGAGGTCGGGAAGAGTCTCTATTCCTCCGGACAGATACATTGGTATGGTCGAGGAACATGACATAGATGACGTTCTACTCTTAACGAGTAGTGAACCCGCAACCTATAAAGGTGCCATGACTAGTTCCGACTCAAAGCTATGGCTTGAGGCCATGCAATCCGAGATGGACTCTATGTATGAGAACAACGTATGGGATCTTGTTGACTTACTCGCTAAGGTTCGTCCCCTTCAATGCAAATGGCTTTACAAGATAAAGCATTCTGTGGAAGGTCAACAAGATATCTATAAAGCACGACTAGTTGCTAAAGGTTTCACCCAAGTGCCAGGTTTGCACTACGATGAAATTTTCGCACCCGTAGTCATGCTGCGTTCCATTCGGATTATCTTAGAGATCGCCGCTTTTCATGACTATGAAATTTGGCAAATGGATGTGAAAACCGCCTTCTTAAACGGCTTTTTGGAGGAAGAGTTGTACATGGTACAACCCGAAGGTTTCATTGATCCACAACATCCTAAGAAAGTGTACAAGCTTAAGCGTTCCATTTATGGACTTAAGCAAGCATCTCGGAGTTGGAATCATCGCTTCGACCAAGTGATTAAAGAAAATGGATTTATTCGATCGGTCGAGGAACCATGTCTTTATATCAAGTCGAGTGGGAGCAAGATTGTTTTCCTAATATTGTATGTCGATGACATACTCCTGATTGGGAATGACATACCTCTCTTAACTTCGGTGAAAGTATGGTTGAAAAACCATTTCCAGATGAAAGATCTGGGAGAGGCACAAAGAATTCTGGGCATCCGTATCTATCGAGATAGATCACGACGGATGCTATCTCTCGATCGGGAGTCTTACATAGACAAAGTCCTAGAGAGATTCAAAGCATGACTAACTCCAAGAAGGGGTTTCTTCCCATGGCTCCAGGGGTGCATTTGAGCAAGTCTCAGGCACCAGAGACACCGGAAGAGAAAGAGCGCATGGCAAGGATACCTTATGCCTCGGCAATAGGATCTATCATGTATGCCATGATATGCACACCTCCGGACGTGGCATATGCATTGAGTATGACAAGTCGATTCCAACAGCATCCAGGTGAACCACATTGGCTGGCTGTCAAGAACATTCTTAAGTACCTACGGAGGACTAAAGATTGGGCATTGACTTATGGAGGCGAACAAAAGCTATGCGCAACCGATTCGTGAGATGCTAGCTTCCAAACGGATCGAGATGACTCGAAATCTCGATCGGATTCGTTTTTACTCTTAATGGCGCTACGATCAGTGGAAGAGTTCGAAACAAATCATTACAAACAGATTCTACGACCGAGTCCGAGTACTATGCCGCGTCTGAAGCTACAAAGGAAGCGATATGGATGCGTCAATTCTTACATGGACTATCTGTAGTGCCTAGATCGAATGACCCGATCACCATCTATTGCGACAATAGTGGTGCCATCTTCCAAGCTAAGGAGCCTAAGTCTAGCAACAAGTCTAGACATGTACAACGGAAAGCTCATCTAATCCGAGATTACGTGGAGCAAAAGGAAGTAGTGATAGACAAGATTGCTACCGATGATAACATAGCAGATCCTCTCACTAAAGCATTACGACAAGATAAGCATGAAGGGCATGTTAATTCCATGGGAATTAAACGTGTTCCTAAGTTGTAGTACTTTTTATGGATTAGATTCATTCCCTTTTGTACTCTATACGACATCATCGTTTTGATATTTTATATATATTTTGTTTTTCATGTGGATTTGTACGACAAATTTTGAACACCACAAAGTGAATCGAACAAACATTACATTTTTCGATCCTTAATTGCCCACATGAGCCGATAACTCGGCAATTATTTTGTGACGTTGGTTGATGGTGGGTTCAACGAGCCATAAGTCAACCAGTTGACTGACCAATCACAGAGGCGATTTATACGGATATTTCGTAGGACACAATTGTGACATCGACGTGGAGTCCTAAATGTTTTATAACATTCGGTGCCCGGTCGTGGATAGGACTTCCATGGTGATCCTAAGAGTCGATTCTTTTGACTATCGACTGTCTCTTGAGACTAAGGCAGATTTTGGGTGACTTTGGTTTCTTTCTCACGGTCATCCGTAACAGGGGGCCAAGTAGATTTTTTTGGGTCATTTCATCGTGCTTAGATCGGAAGGATTCGAGTTGAAGGAAATATTCAGCCTTTATCATGTACTCGATATTTCTCGGGGCCACTCGAGGAGTCAGAATCGAAATGCATGGCCATGCTCGGATACGGATTCGTTTTATCAGTTAAGTTACTCTCTAGTCGGGGAAACCACTCTAGATACAGATCGATTGTAAAATACGACCTTTGCGGATCCGGATCTGCAAATTGTTTTACATTGAGTGGGAGAAATTTTAAATGAATATGAGAATCGGTTATCGCACATACACTTGTACGGACAAGTGGGAGTTTGTTGGAGGTGGTGTCCTCCAGTTAGTGCGGATAACGTCATTGCACATACACTTGTACGGACAAGTGGGAGCTTGTTGGGGCTGGTGTCCTTAACAGTTAGTGCAAGGACTTATAAATCTCTAAAAGGATCAAAGGGCATACTTTTGGTATTATTATCAGTTGATCCACGTTTATCAATAACGGTTGGCTTGCTAGATAAGTTTGACGTTATTGTCATACAGATGGCGGTGATCAACTGGTCCCTAAAAGTCACACCTATAGGATACGTTTGAGAGATGTGACGGTATGAAAATACAGTCATGTAGATGCCAAAATTAACTAACCAGTTAGTCTGAGTTATTTGACTAATAATTAGTCAAAAATGTGATGTTGAGATATTTTATTTAATACGGATTAAATAAAAATGGCTAAGACGAATTAAGCGGTTAATTCGTAAAATTAAATATAAGCGATTTATATTTGATTAATGTATATTGGATAAATTAATTATACGATATTGTCTTTGTCGGACACGTATTAATGATTCAACTGATCCGTGTTATTATTAGTTGATGCTTTAATATCCGATAACCGATGACAGTTTATAATGAAACCGTGTCATATACATTTAGCGCATTTCGGGTCGTACCATGAGTTAGAAATTAGAGAAAGTGGAAAGCCCACTCTCCCCATCAATAGCTCTCGGCCGAACCAAGGGAACAAAAGGGAGCCCTCCTCTCTTTTGTAACCTAATCATTTTATTTGAGAAAATTTTAGGGTTTTGAGAAAAGTGCCTCTCAAAATTCGGATCTCTCATCCAACGAAAACTCACAAAACGATCCTCTCAATATTGCAAGGCAATTAGAGGATTCATTCTAGCACAAGGGCATTTCTCGGACAATCTTGGGTGCATCATTTAGGAGGAGATCTACTTTGATCTCTCATTGCCATTTTGCACTAGGACCGAAGGTTATTTCTAATGCTTAATCTTTATTCATTGTATTTCGTTTATGACTATTAATCACGTATAAAATTTGCGTTATAATCCTTCTTATTATGGGTTTTATACGGATATTACCCCTCAATACCAAGTGAAGTAATCAAAAGAATATGTTCTCAAGATAACTACACGAGGAGACCAAAAGAAAGTTTTGGAATAAGAATGACTAATATAAAGTCTTAACAAGAGTTTTTGACTAGTTTATGATAAACTTTGACCAATAGTTTCAACATTGATATTTACTTAAGAGCCTAAATAAATCAAAGTTGCAAGGATTGATATACCGATATCTTCAATTGCTAACTATTAACCACGCTAATGTCATTACTTAACCTCATTATGAAAATAAAATTGTTAAACCTCCTTCCGAAAGGGGTATTTTGAAGGACGTGTATTAGATATTATTCATATTTAAATAATGACATTGCCACGCATCATTATAAAATGAATGAGTTGGAGATTAAAATCTCTTTACATAAGGTTGAGATTGAAACCTTTTCAAAATAGGTATTTTGAAAGGATATGATGGGAACATATATGGTTTTATCTTAATAACTTTGCGAAGCAATATATATTTCAATTCTTGAAATGTATCGATTGAGTAGTCAATTTCGAAACATGTGGAATTAAGTTGGAGTTTGGAAATTATCATGTGAAGACATGGAATTTAGTGGGAGCAATCATCTTGTAAAAATTTACAACTCACTACTCATTGAGAATGACGAGCTAATACTTTCTTTCACAAAGAAGTATTTGAGTTTTTCAATTCTGGATAAAAATGGACTATGATGAATCCAATTACATCAAGAGATGTTGGATAAGTATTGAGATATACACATCGAATCAACGAGAAACGTAGGTTATTCATGTAAATGAAAATGGAATTGCCATTAGCAGTCATGGTCGTTCCTTAAACCTAGAATGGTTGATCTCATGATTATTAGTTACTAATGTTTCCGCCATTAGAATAATCATGCACATGTCCAATAATGATTCATATGCATAAAAGCATGATGAATCGTTGGCGAGCCATACAAGAAACGTCATGAATTCTTGAGGAGAATTTGATGAGCGATTTCAGTGTTTGACAAGAAGACTCTGTTGTGTGTCAAGAGGTTGCACATATTGCAGTTCGAACACATGTAAGGATTTATGAAAATCCTAAGCTTTTTAAACTAAAAGGAGAAATAGGAAGTTTGGAAAGATACTTAGTTGAATAAGAAGTTACTCAAAACTAATTTTTCCTAATATGCTAGGTCTTGTGAGAAGTGCTAGGCTAATCATCTTGACAATTGTTGCAAGATTCTACAAAACGTATACCTAGTGCATTGTGTGTGGGTGGAGTACTTGATCAGTATAAGTTATATCATTCACCACAAATTCGTTTGTTATGTGATAATCGACAAGGAAGTTCTTTCAAGATAAAGAGCCGAAACTGAGGTTGGGAACCTAGATGTGTACTTGGTAAGGTTCTCATGCTATGATAGATAACATGAACGTAAAGGAAAATGCGATTAAAAGAAGTTTGAACACATGGACACATGATATGTTAAACTTCTATTGCAATCAACAAGTGTTTACACACTTACGATATGCATCACAAGGTTGTAATACGGTATTGACTACCCGAGTGTGATGTCGACATTTGTCGTTTGAGTTATTATTAACTCACCTTATACTTTGTTACATCCAACGGGTTGTAGAGACAATTGAACCCCGTTTAAGTGAACACGGATTAGCATTGTATTCGCCCATAGTTACTTACATGAGGTGACGTCTCGAAGTGACTAGAATGTGATGCGATTGATGGCAAGTTCAAGTGCCATAGAGTCATATGAGAATGACTAGTCGATCACATAGGCAGACTATTAGGAACACTTTTCGGGCCTTATGACCGCTTATAGAGTTCTGGCAAATTTATATAGCCTGGTCGTGGCGAGAGCTACTATAGTATTCTAATGAGTCGATTCTTTTGACTAAAGACTGTTCACCTAAGATGGCACAGTTTCAGATTAACTTTGATTTGTGTTACTACGACCTTCGTAAATGGGGTCAAATGGGCATATTTTGGGTTATGATGGCTGTGGCTAGTCGAAGGGAATGAGTGCGATAGGAATTGTCCACCCCTAGTCAGGGTTATAACAATATCTCAGGGCCACTCGAGGAGTAATGAACTGGAAATGCGTGGCCACGCTCGGAAGATATCTATGGTAGATAAATCCGGTCAATCAGTTATTCTCCAGATCGAGGAAACCACTCTCGATATGATCACTTGCAAGTACGACCTGAAAGAAACCTTGCATTGAGTGGGAGATAGTAATAGGACAAGAAAATTGGTGATGCACACTTGTCGAGGACAAGTGGGAGATTGTTGGAATATGTGTCCTCCGACAATAATGCGATCACAACTGTTGATCATGATGATCACATGTTTAAGTCTCATTTTAAAGAATACAATTGGGAAGTAATATTTTACTGTCAACTGGTCCACACATATCGGTAATGATTGGCTGACTAGAGTTTGACATTACTGTCGTGCGACGGTGGTGATCAGTTGATCCCCTTAGGTCATACCTAAAGGGTAACACTCTTAATTGATCATTTAATTGATCGTATGACGATACGGGTTAATTAAATCACTTAAAATTGACGAACGATTTTGGAAGTAATATTTACGTGTCTCATTGAAATTTGATTAAATGAGATACGGTCTAAGTAATCGAATTGTTTTAATTACTTAGATGAAATTATTGTTTAAGGAAACAATTGCATTTGAATGAATAAATTAATTATAAATACAAGATGTTGCGATTTATAATTGGTAAAATATTTTGGTACAAGTAATTATGAATTACTAAGTCGATTTTTGTATATGACGTATTTTTATTAATGCGTTGATTTTTAATATGTTAAAAATACATAACAATTTTATGTGACATGTGACATATGACAAATTGACAAAGATAAAATGGAGTCCATTTTATACATGTAAACCGAAATTAAGGGGAGTATTAGGAACATATTGGATAGGATTATGTTAGTGGTAAACATAATCATTTCCTTCTAGACCTAGCCATGCAACCCTACTTGCTCTTGTGAAGACCACCTTGTGCATGCATTGTCCCTCTTTCCTTCCCCATTCCACCCGGTTTTTGAGAGGAGAAAACCATGGGTTTTTCTCCTCATTTTACCTAATATACACTACCTAAAACTTTTTAGTGTATTATTCATTCATTCATCTAAAAATAAGAATTTTAGAAAGATAAAATCTTCCTTCTCCTCCCTCTCTCTTAACCGAAATAATAGAGAGATCAAATAAGATTTTGGGTCAATTTTTACACAAAATTAATATTGTTCTAGTAATAATAATATTAATTTTATTAAGTTATTATCTTGGGTATAAAACCTTGAGAGGGATTCTCTTCTTGAATCCTTGTTCATCCAATTAAGGAGAGCTCAAGAACACGAGAGTAGGAGAACTCTCTTGTTCCCTTTGATCCAAAATATCAATGTAAGAATGAAGATTTATTCCTTATTTTACTTATAGTTTGCATGCATAAGATCATCTTTTAATTTTATGACTAAATTAAAATTATAACATTATGAATATGTTGAGTATGGAGATATAGATTTCTAACAACAGTCAGGTATAGGGATAGAGGAATCCCTGGTTGAGGTGGCATCAGGACAGGAGGTTTGGATAGGATTTTCTTTATCCTGTCGAAGGTCTTCTGACAGTCTTCGTCCCAATCATAGTGAGCTTGGCAATGAAGCGGCTGATGTATTGGACCTGACCAAGAAATCCCCGAATCTCCTTCTCATTCCTAGGCCGAGGCATTTGCTGAAGGTCTTTGATTTTGGTTGGATCAATCTCCATGCCTCTTTTGCTAACGACATGTCCCAAGAGTTTTCCGGAGGTGACCCCGAATGCACACTTCTGAGGATTTAGTCTCATGTTATATTTCCGCAGACGAGCGAAGAATTTCTGGAGGGCACTGATGTGGCCGTCCCGTTCTTTTGATTTGACGATCATGTCATCGACATATACCTCTACCTCCTTGTGCATCATATCATGTTGGAGAGTGGTAGCGGTTCTTTGATAGGTTGCTTCGGCGTTGATGAGGCCGAAAGGCATGACCGTGTAGCAATATGTCCCCCACTGTGTAGTGAACGCAGTCTTGTGCATGTCTTCCTCAGCCATTTTAATCTGGTTGTACCCAGCATACCCGTCCATGAATGATAGGAGAGCATGCTCGGCAGTGTTGTCTACCAGAATGTCAACATGTGGCAAAGGGAAGTCGTCCTTTGGACTCGCCTTGTTCAGATCCCTGAAGTTAACGCAAACCCGAATTCTTCCGTCTTTCTTTGGTACGGGCACAATGTTGGCCACCCAATCCGAGTATTCGGACACTTTGATAAAACCAGCCTTGAACAGTTTATTCACCTCTTTCTTGATTTTTAGGGCCCACTCAGGACGCATCCGGCGTAGCTTCTGCTTCATAGGTTTAGCCCCGGGTTTAATGGGTATCTGATGCTCTGCAATTTCTCTGTCAATCCCAGGCATGTCTCTGTAAAACCATGCGATCACGTCCTTATATTCATGGAGGAGGTCAATGAACTGTTGTCTTTCCGAGGGGTCTAGGGTTGTCCCTTTTCCTAAGTTCTTGAGGTGTATTTTCGGTTCCTACGTTAATAGGTTCGGTCTCCTCAATGATGGGGGTTATGGTTTCCCGTTTGTCAAGTTCTTTGGCTAGGTGAGGTGGGTAGTCACTCAAGTCAAATTCCTCATAGTCATTCAGAATTGCATTGCAGTTAAATTGAGACGAGTCATAAGCAAACTTAGCGTTCATTAAGTTGACATGAGCGAAAAGCTCGGAAAGGACAGACATCTTGTCGTCAGTCAGAGGCGACACAACAGAGGAAGTGGCCCTTGGAACAAGCTCCAGATTGTCACCTTTCATGGGAGTGGGGGTGACCCTAGTAGCCTCTGAATCAGCCACGACTTTGTGATAAAACAGTGGGAAGGGGACCTTGACTGGGACATCAGGAGCGTTAGGAGCTACGACAGACTCTGACTCCGACTCAGACTCAGACTCAGATCCTTCTTCACTTCCCTCCTTGAACATAGGGCCTTCTCCAGTTTTTATCTTGAGAATGCAGCCTTGGCGATCGGTCCACTTGACGGTCTTCCTCCAGCCTTGGGTAGCCTTCTCCGGGTCAGTATCGGAGATCAAGGCGGTTGGATCAAATTGATTGTCCTTCAGGGCGATGTTGATGATGTCCTCATAGTCGAGGTGCTTGATGTTATCTTCCCCAAAGAGGAGTGTGACATCTTATCTGTCAAGGCATGGTGACGGTTTGGACTCAGTTGACGCAGCTTCGATGTTGTCGGGGAGAAAGTAGCAGTCCTGGAAGACTTCCACTCCCGGGTACCTAGCCTTCACCACAGAGTCATAGATTGGCTCCGGAAAGCCATGGTAGAGCTTAGACTCTCCCTCGGGGACAAAGTATCCATTGAGAGTCAGATGATAGGGACGGAGGATAACCCCGTGCTTCTTGCGTTTTCGGACTAGGAGGTTCATCTCCTGGATATCTTCGTCGGTGGGTTCGTATCCCAGCCCAAAGGGAATGTTGGGGACCTTAGCCTGTTTCAAGGGAGGCAATAGGTCCTTCAGTGGATTGAGCGGCAAACCCGGGAAATAACCCTGACGCATCATAATACGGTTGATCGTAAGGTTGGTGAACGGGTCACAATCAGAGGGCGTCAATTCATCAGTTATGGCGTTTATGGCTTGGAAACCCCACATTTCATTGTCATCCTCTTCAATGACTTGGGAGGCTATCCCCTTTCTCATAACCGCTTTGATTGGGGAAGCGGGAATTGTGATCGTTTTCCTGTTGAAGGGGACCCTGATCTTCTGGTGGAGAGTTGAGGTGACCGCCTTAACGGCGTGAATCCAGGGACGTCCCAGGAGCATGTTGAAATAAGCGTCGATGTCGACCACTTGAAAACTGGTTTGTCTTTCCAGTGGCCCGGTTGCGACGGTCAAAGTGATAAGCCCAGCGACCTTGCGATGAATGCCGCCGTAGGCGCGTACTCCTTGATTCATTGGGACCAAGTCAGCTTCCTTGATACCCAGCCTGTGGGCAGTCTTAAGAGGAATGACATTTACCGCGGAACCGTCATCCACTAGGACCATGGGGATATTTTTCTAGATGCATTGTACGGTGATATACAAGGCCAGGTTATGATTGGCTCCGAACGGAGGGATATCCTTGTCGGAGAAGACGACCGGGTTGTGCAAATCAGGGGCGTCCCTCGTCATGTGCGCCACTATTTCTTTTGGGGAAGAGGTGGAGGGCACGGTTAATTTCCCCAAGGCCTGCAGCAAGGCCTGTCGATGCTCAAAAGACGTTGCGATCAGTTGCCAAATTGAGATTTCGGCTTTTGCTTTCTGGAGCTGTTTCAGGATTGAGTTCTCAGGAGCCTTTGGTTGAGTGTCCACCTCTGGGACGATTTGGTCATTCGTTGTTGGAACGGCTGTTGGATTGTTCGGATTCTGATAGGGACGTCCGGACCGGGTGAGATGCCCGATCTCTTTCGCCCGCTTCTCCTTCCCTGGGATGATATAGACATCCTCAACATCATCTCTCCATATGCCATTAATTTCGGAGTCTCGAGGATACCTTGTAGGGGTATTCCTCGGTGGGTAGTTCTTGTGAGGGATACTTTTGTGAGGGTGGTTTTTGTGGGGGTGATTTTTGTGGGGGTAGTTATTTTGAGGGTGATTTTCGTGGGGTCTATGCCAGAATGGTCGCGGGAGCAATCCATCCTGGGGTGGGTAGTTTTGAATGCTTGGGGAATTCTCCCTCGGGCGCGGTGGATTGAAAATGAGTCGACGGTAGGCGTCGTCGAGTCGGGTGATTCTCTGAGAAAGGCTGGCTATGGCATCCTCAACTTGTTGAAACATAGTGAGCATAGTGGCAGCACTAAACACAAACACTCCGTCTGAAAGATCTTTTTCCAAAGCATTCACCTCGTCGTCAATTGGCAGGATGAGGTGAGAGGAGTCTAGGGTCGGTTCATCATCAGAGATGGCGTGGAGTCCCAGGGGATTCGTTTTGTTGTTCGGCTTAGTTGGTGGGGGTAATGGCAAATCTCCTTTCTCAATCATGTCTTGAATGAGGTGCTTGAGCCTGAAGCAAGTTTCGGTATCATGCCCTTTCCCTCGATGATACTGACAGTAGGCGTTGGGGTTCCAGAACCGGGACTTCTTGGCATCGGTCGGATCCGGGGTGGGTCCGATCGGTTGTAACTTCCCCTGGTCCATGAGCCTTTTCAGGGTACTTGCGTAAGTCGACTCTATGTTGGTAAACACTCTCTGGGGCGCTCAGTTTTCTTAGCAGATGGTTCGACGAGGTTAACCTCATCAATCTTGTTTGGCTGGCCGTAAGGGCGAGATTCGGTTGAGGTGGATCCCTGGTAACCTCTGCCAGTGGTCTTGGTTAAGACACCCTTTTGGAGGTCATCCTCAATGCGCGTCCCAAGAATCTGCAGATCTTGGAAGGTCTTGATATTCTGATACCTCAGTAGGTTGGCATAAACTGGGCGGAGATTGTTGACAAACTTTTCTACCAAAGTTGATTCACTCGGCTTACTGACCAATTGAGTACTCACCCTCCTCCAACGGGTTAGGAACTCAGTGAACCCCTCTTTGTCGTTCTGGGTTAGCACTTCGAGAGTACGAGTATTGGCCTGGATCTCGACATTGTCGGCATACTGTTTGGCAAACTCAACTGCGATCTCATCCCAAGTAGTAAGGTTTTTCGGGTCAAGGGAGTAGTACCATTGACGAGGAATCGGCTCCTAAGAGGATGGGAAGATCCGGGTAAAAAGTTCCTGTTTGACCCCTTTAATGGCCATGTAGTCGTTGAAAGCACGGATATGGTTGAGTGGGTCCTCCACTCCCTTGAACTTAGGCACATCGGTCAGGGTGAAGTTGTCAGGTAACTGGTCCCCAACAGGTTCGAACCTTCGGTTGTTCTCAAGATGGATATTGTTACCCCGGGCGAGGAGCTGTTCTTCCAAGAACTTCAGCCTCTTCTCAGTTTCAGTCAGAGGTGAGGTATTATGTTCCCTAGTTTCTTTGTTCTCCAGGGCATCGATACGGGTCTCGACGCGATCCAGGGTGACCTTAAGAGCGGTAAGCAGGCTGGCTAGCTGATCGGTTGTGACATCTCTGTTGTTTTCATTGTTGTTGGACGAAGCTGAAGACGGGGCCATGGCTCTGAGGCAGAAAAACGGCTCACATTACAACCCAATCTGACACGGTTCCAAGACTGAACGCAGACAACGCAAAGGACGAGACAAAGATCAGACTCAACGAGACGGGGGCGACCGTGTGTGGTCCCTCGGTGCTGACTCGATTTATGACGTGACGGTGTTTGACCGAACCTTTGACACGAGTCCAACATGACGGCGTGACGCCGTTGGACGGGTCTCGTGGTGAGACAACTCATAAGTAAAGACCCATAAGTACGTTTGCTTTGACTCGATAGACACGAGGCGGCATTGGAATGGTGGACTGAATTTTTCAAAAATAGAAATTTTCAAAAAGATTCATTTGTCGCTTAAATGGACGGCTTCCGAAGATAGAAATCTCCGCAAGTCGATCAGTTGAAAGGGGTCATCTTAAGTTTATTTGCAAAAGACGGTTTGAGTTTGAGTCGGCTCGGAAAACAGTGCATTATTTCCCAAGACGGTTTTTGAAATTCAAAATTGTATGCTTTAAAAATCGAGTTTGAAATGTTTGATGAGGTCTCGGGGACGGTGTATGGTCCTCGGGATCTCGAAAGTGTCTCGAGAAAAAGGTGTGTGCTTTTCTCGGGTTTTGAAAGAGCCATTGTCGGCGCGAAACGGGTTAAAATCCGTGTCTAGACGCGGCGATTATAACGGCGCAAAAAGGTGATTTGAAATGGTTGTACAAAACCGGGTTTGAAAATTGTTATTACGACGGCCTAGAAAGGCGTGTTGAAATGGTTATACAAAATCGGGTTTGAAAATCGTCATTATGACGGCCTAGAAAGGCGTGTTGAAATGGTTATACAAAATCGAGTTTGAAAATCGTCATTATGACGGCCTAAAAAGGCGTGTTGAAATGGTTATACAAAACCGGGTATTAAAATCGTCATTACGACAGCCTAGAAAGGCGTGTTAAAATGACTATACAAAACCAGGTTTGAAAATCGTCATTACGACGGCCTAGATAGGCGTGCATCGGTCGGCGAAAGACCGAGGTTTGAAATGGCCATTATAACAGCGCATAAAGCTGATTTTGAAAGTTTGAAAATGACACGGAAGGACTTATGATCAAGTAGCACATAAGCACTCACAGTTCATTATATTCTGCATTATGCTGACACGGGTTTTGGCTTAAAAGGGTGGGTTACACACCAAGCAATCAAACCCCGATTTGCGAGAGGGATACCAATCCAAACAAAATGTGTAAGGAGGGTGCCCTAGCCTCGTGCTCGAAAGTGATGAAAGCTCTTTGACGAAACAAAAATGTGTAACGTCAATGGTATGCTTGACTCAATCGGGATTCGAAACGCGGGAATGAGAAAAACTCACGCCGACGAGACGAGCCAATTGGTCGAAAAGGGTTAGGTTGTGGGCCCGGACAAGGAACCCGACCGTGACCGTAGTATCAATTAATGCATTCCAACCAAGACCTCATTCGAGTCTCACCATCTAGGGATCACAAAGACGTAAGTGTCCTAGTTTTCCCCAGCGGAGTCGCCAATCTGTGGACATGGCCCACTTGCAAGCCCAGCCGATCTGTAGACATACAGCGGTCTTTTGAAAGCCACGCTCGGCGGCGTAAAAATGCTTTCGATCGGATCGTTTTAGATCGGTCGGTTTCGTCTCGGTAAGGGTCTCGAAACGATTATAGATGTTCGGAGTCGCCACCAAGCATTTATGGGATGCCTGGAACCCGTTCGAAATCCACTTTATACCTCTGTCAAATCGAAGCACAAAGCAGCGTTTGACATAGGTACTAAAGATAAGGAAATCGTCCCTCTTTAGCATCCTATCTCTTGAATGACTCTCGTACGCCCTGGATAAGGTCGTCCACTATCCAAAGTTTCTGAGTAAGAGGTGAAGGTACGTATTGGGAAGCCCTTTAATCAGACATCCAATCCCGCCCGCATTAGCGGCCTTTGATCGATCTTGGTTGGTTGAATGCAAAAATTGATAAAACGGTTTAAATGCATGAACGCGCATCCGATAATTTAAACCTAACATGTGAGAGCTTTCTAAGTCGGTTGATTTAATCCAAGTATCAAGTATAAGATGTCGAGTTGGATTAATGATTGATTTGCATGCAAGACGGAAATTAAACATCGCAAAATCACCATCTGGCAGCCTCGTTAATGGATCCAATAATTTCGCGACTTGGATTTGTTATTGTGTAAGAGAGTATGTGCCTCTTGGTTTGCTGCGTATCAATCAGTTGAGTCAAGACTAGGAGGAAAAGCTATTGGGGAGAATAAAGGTATGTATATACAATAATAAATGCAGTGAGATGAAATTATCTTAGTATTCGATATGTGCTATTAGTCGAAACTAACCAAATATGCTCACCATATATGCAGGCAACTTACACTGTCCCCCAAGAACAAGATGGTTACCTTAGAAGAAAGATAGGGGATTCCTTCAGAGCATGGAAGTTAAAGGTTGCTCAGAACCACTTCTTCGACAAGAAGACTGGGCAGATAAACAAGAAACCACCAAAGAATAAGTATAAGTTTGTCAGCCAGCAAGATTGGATTAACTTTATTGCTTATAGGCAGTCTGAGAAGTTTAAGATAATTTATCTGCGAATCATTGGGATCACTTTATTAGTAATCACTTAATTAGTAATGAAATATGCTTACGTTACTCGATACAATTCATTTTATGAAGACTATGAGTAGGCAGAACCAAGAGAACATTTCAAAGAAAGAGAGCGTCTTTTATGGCTCCAGAGGTGGTTATAGATTGGCAAGAAGAAACTTGGAACTGTCAATCATCATGACGCTTGGGTGGCCGGTCACACTCCTAAGACTGGAAAGTTAGAAACTCCATATGATAAGCCCGTCAAAGAGAAAATTGTAAGTTTGAATAAATGGGTCACTCCTACCACTGGTGGTCAGTTATATATTGTGAGTTTCAATAAAATTTAGTTGCATAATGGTTTTATGTGTATGTAGAAAATCTGTGAGAAGGAGGTACAGGAAGGAAAATGGAAGCTTGAAGGACGCGATGACATTCTTGCTAGTGCAATTGGCAAAGCAGAGCATCCAGGTCGTGTGAGAGAGGTATCGACGCATGTTGGTATCACTAAGTATTTTGAGAAAAATACTCGAAGGACAATGAGTGGTGATGATAGGGTAAATAAATATTGTATTTTATTCAACATAATTTATTTATTTATATATATATATATATATATATATATTCTTAAATTATACTAATTTTAAACATATTCATTTCTACTACACAGCTACAACCAATGGCCAGGTTGATACTCGGAATGGTGGAAACGGGGGATAAGCCATCTGAAGAAGAGTTGGTTATGGTTCGGCAAGTAATAAAGGAAGCAGGGGATAAGAAGAAAAAAGTGGGCATGCAAAGTGAGAAAGACATGGCAAAGGATCAAGATGGGGGAGATGAAGAGGAAGCCACGAAGGCAGGGGAGAAGGACGTGGAGGTGGGAGCCGAAGACACGTTCTTATCATCTTCAATTCCGGGTTTTGACGAGGTATTAGCTACTACGACTAGTTTATAATTGTTGTATATATACTAATTAATTAAATTTATTATTTAAAGTAGTGCATGTATATATATATACTAATTAATTAAAAATGTGAAGGTCGTTTGCAAGAAGCCTTGTGTTCTTTACTACCGAACCTCTACAGTGGCATCCAGCAGAACTGCTGTTGCTAGGGGAGTTGAGGTTGAAGGCAGTGCCCCCCGTGAGGGATGGAGGGAAGTGGAAGTGACCGAGTTATATCTAGAGAAGTATGGTATTCTAATAGTACCATGCAGTGAAAATTGGCTTTTGCAAGATGCCGTGGGTTCTATTGTGCAATGGCCTAAAGAATTCATTACTGTTGACATCTCCGAAGTAGTTATGCTAAAGCGAACGCATTTTATATGATGAACGCCTTTAAATTTATTAGGGTAACCTTATCTGACATATAATAAGTGTGTGTATTTTTACATTTTCAGGAGTTACACGAAACCATTATGGCTCAAATTAGGACTACTACGTCAACACCCAAAGTCACTGATTCGACTGCCTCTCCACCCAAAATTCAAGAGGTATTGATAATTTGAAAAATAGATTGTGAGTTTTTCCTTTTTTTTTTGGTTATTTAAATTATATATGACGTCTCGTGTAATGTATATATATATATATTTTTTTTCTAAATTGTAGACCGGGGTTGTACGAACATCTAACGTTGTTGTTCCTCTTAAAGATAAATATCAGACCGATGATTATAAGCAAAAATTGAGTACTCCAGGGTTCGTAGCTTTACACCAGCTGGCTGAAAGGACGCTAGCTATCGGGGGGTACTCATGATTGACATCGCAGAGGATGTTATGGGTTTCGGTTTCATTATTTATATGGATGGGGAATCAATGTGTTTTCTCGACCTTGACGAGTTAGATGCTATGCACATTGGAATTTGGATTAAGTAAGTTTTTTAATTAAAACTAGGCATTTGGTTTTACGGATAGTAATGTTTATTTACATCATCATTGAAAATAACATTCGTTCCATTTGACGTAATAGGTACATGTGTACACACATGGCTGAAAGGAACTATGTTTCTCATGACTACGGATTCGTGTCACCTGAATTGTTCTCTCATAAGTCCTTTGGATACACATACGAAGTGTACAACAAGAAAATTGCTGAACGGTTGATGATGCCCAAAAGCCTATGGTTTGCCCCATACAATGAGAATCAGTATGTATAGTAGTTTATTATAATGAATCACGATTCTATTCATTTATTAACACACGCTTACATGCATGTATATGAACTAACAGTTCATTTTTCAATATTTAATAGTAAGCATTGGCTGCTAACGGTAATCAGTGTGAAAAAAGGCACAGTGTACTGGATTGACTCTTAGGGACATTCTCCCACTGATAAATTTGTAAAGATGATGACTAAGTAAGTTTACAACCTTACATTATAATGTCAATTGTTATTGTATGACCTTTGAAGACTAGGATCCTTTTAATGTCCCATCAGTATTACTGAGCCAAATGCTAATTATAATTTCCTGTATATATTTATGAATTAGGGTGTTTCAAATAATGGGAGCATCAAGTCCAACTTTTGTCAGGATAAACGTAAGTGTATTCTTAATAATTACTCCTATCATTTAATTTATGTTTATGCGAGAGGCTGATCTAATTTAGCTTATTTGTATGTGATTAATAGTCTCCTATAAAAAACCAGGCAGCAACGACTGCGGCTTTTCTGTTGTCGGTCCATGTGGGAGATTATCACCCGAAAGTATATCGACATACCCTCACCGGTTAGTGTGTTTTAATAACTATTTCAAACGTAACTTGGGTATAATTCTGTGTAATATTTCACTTATTCTGTCTATTTTGATTAAGTATAATTTGATTTGTAGTTCCCACCTACAATCAACAACAAAGACCCAACCTATTCGAAGGAAGACCTCGACGACATGAGAAATAAGTGGGTAACTTATTTTCCTTCATTACCGCAGTGTCAATAGTTCGCTCATTATGAATGTGTGTATATATTCTGTTTATAATATTTTGATGCTGCGTTGAATATTTTGATGCTGGATTTTTAGTTTTGCTCACCCTGTTTATAATATTTTGATGCTGGGTTGAATTGATCAATCTGTGTAATATTCTAATGTTACAAAATTGAAATTTTGCAATGCGCAACTGCTGAAATGCTATTTTGCAGTAGCATTTCAATGAACTCGCACATCGCAAAAATTAGCATTTCAAAGAAATTTCTTTGAACCTGCTAAAACAATTATTTTAAAAAAATATTTATAAATTCGATCACGGTTAAAAATAAAACTGTGGTCAATAAATCTATTGAAAACGATCACATTTAAATAGAAACTCGTTGACATATTCATCCATAATATAATGGTTTAAAAATCACAAACCGTTGTCGAATGCATGACATTTAAAATGGCTTAATAAGCATAAACCGTTGTCCATAATTACTATTTTATAACGGTTGTGTTTCAGTAAAACCGTTGTCATAGGTTTCCGTAGAGCATTCAGACTAATACTATCATGGTTTCAATATTATAGACAATGGTTTTTGAACCGTTCTTAATATTGTATTACGGTTATCTGAACCCGTTATTTACATTTCATAACGGTTCCGCCTTTTAAACAACCGCGGTCACGAAATAACAATGGTCGATGTAATAACGGTTCCATATTTTGTATTACAACGGTATATCACCTTATCTAACCGTTGTTGCACCGATTATTTGGCGTATTGTACGCAAATAGTGCCCCAAAAATACTACCGAAACTAAATCTAAAATGTTCCGCAATCTATATTCGAGACAACTAATTATTAACCACGCAAAACTAAATAAAAGAATATCTAAGAAATCCAAACAAAATATGAAAATCTAGGTTGCCTCCCGGTCATCGCTAATTTCCGATAGGTCCCAGCTCGACCTTATTTTCTTCATCCACCCACGCAAATTAATGGCCCACAACAAGGCTTCTGACTAAATGCGGTCCCTTCAGCATCCATGATTTTCACTTTTGGTCGCCACATCACAGCATTGGAAGAACGATGACTCTTTACAGCATCAATCACGCCACCACCTTTCTTGGCCTTGTCACGGGCCCTCTTCTTATATGGGATGGAATCTTCAAATCCTCATCCCGAGTCTCCTAACCTGTCAAGACCTATATAAGAATAAACAAGACGATATTCCTCCAACTTGCTCCCAAACTGGGACGGAGGCGTCAAATCAACAGCAATATATGATTTAACGGAAGGATCAGAAGGAAACCCATCGGGATCAATAAAAGAAATAGCATTGCCTCTAATTGGATAGGATTGGTCTTCAATTACCTTCTTATCGTCACCCGGAATGGGCGTGTGTGACGAATAAACGCTGTCCATAGCTAATAAATTCGATCGAGAAGGAACAGTACTCGATCGAGATGTTTCCACGCCAAAACTACGCGATCGAACGCTTACAACTGTTCAATCCCAGTCTTCTTCATACAAACAGGGATCGAACAGAAGAATATTGTAATACTCCATATTTTATAATTATATAAATAATATTTTATTATATTTATACGAGGTATGTTGACACGGAATTATAAAATAATAATAATTATTATTATAGGATGGTAACGATGATAATAATAATAATAGTAGTAATAACAAGTTGTAATAATAATAATTATAATACGATATACGATACATGTATACGTATACCGCACTCACCATATATACTCCACCCTATCATATCCATACTACCCTTATCCTATTGTAATCCCACATAATCCACCATCCACCATACATTTTAGAGAGAAAAGAGAGATGGGATGAAAAATGGAGATTTTGTCCCTCCGCCTCGAGATCGTAAGGTAAACCGTCTCACACTAGTTTTTTATATTATTTTATTTAACCCCACTTGACCTTGACCTGTCACATACCACCGTTGACCACCCATGGACCCCGTTGACCACCCAATTAGGGGTTTGACCGAGTATATATACTTGTTTATATCTGTTTTGTGCGACGATCTTAAGACAAATTATTAACCCTCTATTCGTGACTGACTTGGGGTGGTATTGGTTGCAGGTTATTGGGGGTTTTAAGGAGAGTACGGTAGTGGTCTTGGGTGGCGTGTTAGGTGGCTGTAGGTGACGTAAATGGGTGGTAAACAAGGGGTGTACGGGCGTTTTATTGGTTGTGTTGCGTGTTTGATTTTGCTGATTATGGTTGTGGTTGCCATTGTTGGTGGTGGCTGCTAGTGGCGACCAAGGGTGTGGGGCCAAACCGTGACCACCGTTGTGGTGGTGGTCCATGGTGGTGGCTGCTATAGTGGCGGTTTTGGGTGATGTTTGTGTTGGAGTAAGTGTTCCCGACAATAATGCGATCACAATTGTCGATCATAATTGATCACATATTTAAATCTCATACCAAGAATACGAAAGGGATGATACATTATATATATATAGTCAACTGGTCCATACATATCGGTAATGATTGGCTGGCTAGAGTTTGACATTACTGTCGTGCGACGGTGGTGATCAGTTGATCCCTTGAGGTCACACCTAAAGGACGATTCCCTTAATTGAAAAAGGTTAATTAATTGTATACCGGTATAGATTAATTAATTTCTTAAAATTGAACAAATTATTATTATAAGAGAGAAAATGACATCTTATTATAATGTGATTAAATGAGATTTTATTTAGTAATTTAAGAAGTTATATTACTAAAATTAATCGGTGTTTGCGAAACACGCGAGATGAGAATGATAAGTCAGTTATAATTACAAGATGTTGTGAATTATACTAACTAGTAATTAAATGACCATTTTATGAGAAAGTAATTTTATATTACTAGTCAATTTGTTAAATATGATTTATTTAATTTGTAAATGATATTTAATTTGTTAAATATGCATTTTAAATTAAAACATGACATAAGACATGTCACATCTCTCATGACATACAATTGTACAATTGACAAAAATAAAATGGACTCCATATTACACATATAAACCGAAATTGATAGGCATTGTGAGAAGTTTTGTCTTTTTCCATTTGTCTTATTCATTTGTCCAAAATGCTTGATAGTGACATGACTATGGACAAAGGCTTACACATTTGTCTTGTGAAGACAAAAAAAAAAGAAAAATAATTATGGTCTATTACCATAAGTGGCCACCGGTTTTTGTGAAGGATAATTAGAGAGTTTTTCCTCTAATTTTTCATCATTCTCTTATGTTTTTCATAAAAACTCCTTTCTCTCTCTTGTTCATCATAAAATCAAGTTTAATGAATCTAATTTGTACAAATCAAATACTAATAATACTAGTAGTAGTATATGAGCATTAGTAACCAATTTTAAGGTAAACCACATTATAAATATCTAGTACATATTAGTTTGTGGTATTGAGGGATAGTTTTGGGTGCTACTAATTGGAGGGCTTCTATTTTGAAGTCATGTATGTTCATCCATTTTGGAAAGCTCAAGAACTAACAAGAAGGAGATCTTGTTGGTGCCCATTTGACCGAAATTTATTTGGTGAGAAATTGATTTTCTTATCTCTTTTTGTTTTGGTTTGCATGCATAAGATTTAGAAATTAATTTTATGACTAAATTAATAAAAACATATATGAATATGTTAGTAATGAGATATAGATTTATAACAAGTGGTATCAAGAGCCTTGGTTGTTTGCATGCAAATCGGTTAAAAGTTTTTCCGAGTTATACGATTAACATATAAAACTTATAAATTTGTGTTATTATGATATATCACGAAAATAATTTATGCATGTTAAAGTTTCTGATCCTAAAATGTATTTAGGATTTTTTGGTTAATTTACGGATTTTTATTGTTCATTTTATTTAATATTGGCATTAAAATGTGATTTTTATGATAAAAATGTCATTTTTGGACGAAAATTAGCTAAACTTCGAATTTTCAAGTGGTTTTTGGATATTTTTTCACATATAGTATTTTTAGATGATCTGGAAAGTTTCGGAATTTTTTGAGTTTTTATGCTCGAAATATGGATTTTTCATGATAAAAATCGGATTTAAATGAAAAATAGGTTAATATGAGAAATATTTCGAATCTGGTCATAAAAATTTAGTATGTTGTCATATGAAATTTTACAAGATGTGTGTACAATAATAGGCTATAATGAAATCTTCATGCATGATTTATGGATTTTTGATGAAAAATAGCATAAATAGTGACTTAATTAGTGAAAAATTGCTAAAACATACTTCATGACTAAGGAAAAATGTCACATGTTGCATTTTATTATCTATTTAAGATCTAAAATTGAAAAGTTGGTGAATATATTTTTCTCATGTTTTTATAATTATAAATGTTAAATCCGATAAACCGCAACATTGTTTTTCCCGATAATTTTCGAAATTTTTAACCTAAGTTTTTGAACATTATGAGTGTCATGGTATTTTTCCAGAATGTTCATAAGTTTAAATTTCAAATTTTGAATTTATTTGAATTTTTGGTGATTTATTTGAAGTTTATGGCATTTTATTGTAATTTTGAGTGCTTTAATGAACAATTTTAAGAAATAAAAGTTAATTATAGTCAAATGGTTAGTGGAGACTAATTTTGAGTCCTAAGATGGTTAGGGTAATTAACGTGTGCATAAATATGAATTTATGTAATTTATTGTGATTTTAAAAGGTTGAATCACGCAAATCCGTAAAAACCGATTAATATACGATATTGGCTCCTTAAAGGCGATTTAGCATAATATTAGGCATGTTCATACATATCATAATGCTGCATTTTATTTATGATTGTCATAATTTTATTTTATGTAATTTTGAATTATGTAATTTTTACTTAGTATGGCCTTAGTTTTTAATTGGTATTACCCGAAATGTATGGGAATATCGATTCGGTTGTAATTTATTGTGATCTCGTATCACCGTTTTGTAATTTAATAGATTTACTTTATTTTAATTACAAATGTATAATAGGAAATTATGTAATTTGTTATGTAATTTAATTATTCCGGAATTCCATAAAGACGGAGTCTTTCAAGAAGGCGATACATAAAGACGGTGTTACCTCGAGATGCGTGCCTCAACCGAAGTTCAAGGGACCAATGGAGTTGGTTTCCGAATATGTAATAGTTAATTATATTTTCTATTTTAGGAAGGCCATATTTGGATTTAATTTATGCTTTGCATTTTATTTATATGTTGCATGCATCGCTAAATCGCCATAACTAAAACATGCATCCTCTTTTAATCGAGTTTATCGACCGTGTCAATTAGAATTATCGTAGTTCACCGCTTTAGTTCACTTAAAACGTGATAGATAATAAATTGACATGACCTCTCGCTAAAATAATCAATTGAGACATAGCCTTACCAAAAAGTAGAAACCATGAAAACCTATTTCGCGAGGGAGTGCACTCGGCCTTACCGGGGTACAAACCTTGTTACGTAGGGGAAGGGGTGATAAATGTCTATCCACCGAATTCATGTTGATGAGGGTTTCATCGGCCCTACCGTGCCCAAGTTGATGTGGATTTGGATCATGGACACATTTATTCGAAATTTGGATTGAGCTCAACGGAAGTATTCGTGACCGTAGTCGCATGTGTTCCGGGCTAAAGATAAATGTTAATGTAATATTATCGACCAAGAGTTCTAAAAGTAGAATCGATTAAAGAGTTAATCCACCGAGTTATATTGATAAGGGATGAATCGGCCCTACCGTGCCCAAGTTAATATGAATTTGGATCTTGGAATCATTTATCATAGTTGGGTAGAGGTCACTATGTAAATGCTTTACTTGTTATTTACAAGTATTAATAAAACGATAAATGTTAAAGTTTTCCATTATTCCGTTATCATATTGTTCTATTTCTTTACCACAATTCATATACGATATCATTTCGATTTTTGATTCAAATCTCCATTAAAACATCGTAACTAAAGACAAATATGAATTTGCTTCTAAAACCTCAAATGAACCATGGCTAAGGATCTCTTGTAAAGAGTATAGATTAAAGTTATTCATTATCAAACAGGTTTTTGATTCCTGACTAACACATCTACTTACAATGGATTGTTTTTCCATAAGCCTTGAAGCGATAAATTGTTTTGGTAATTAGATTTGTCAGAATTCGTAATTGACCAAAATAACGCAACCACTTCAATGAAAGTTTTAAGACTAAAACGAACAAATGAAGAGTAATCTTCATAAATTCAATTTTGCTTCTCAAAGCAATGACTCATTGAAATGAGTGGGAGCATTCTCTTAAACCGTTAAGAAAAGGGTGAGGTTAAAGAAGTAAAGATTATAATGGAATTGATACAAGGTAATGTTAAAAGTAAAGTTGTTGAGAATAGCGATACTAAACCTATCAATCCCGACCGATAAAGTTTCCACTGTCTTAAATGTTGGACACTAGAAAGGAAACTACCCCAAATTATTGAAGAATTAACAAGTTAGTTGTTGGACATCTAATGGGACCTTCTTCTTTAAATGTTTATTTGATTAAACATAAATTTTGCTAGTACTACTTCGTCAATATTAGAAACCAGTGGAGGTTTTCATCATTGTATTCGACACATAAGATGATTAGAATATGACGACTAGCAACAACAATGTCGAGAGATAGAGTAATTGTGTACTCAATCTAGTTTTTGGATTTTAAGTTGTACTTAATTGTGACTATTAAGTGCATAAACTCTAAATAAGAATATAAACTTGTTAAGATACAAAAGAGGTTTCACTTTTGTGACCCTATACACCATAATTTGATGTATGGCTAGCCCATTATCAAGGTGATTATATTCTAAACCAAACTAGAATAATATATCATATAGATGATGTAAGACTCAAATTGGTAACCCAAGATTAAACCTTAAATTTTGGAATGACGAACGCAAAGAGTTATCGAGTACTCTTGAAACCATTAGATTGTTAATGGTTTATGCGTATCTTGTATTCAAAGCAAGATATCCCGTGCCTTTTGGTTGAAAAGGAGATCGAGGTTGTAAATCATTGATCCATAAGAGTTTGATCATTTTCTTTTACCAACGATTTAGGTTGACACTAATGTGTTCACTTAATAAGGTAAATAGAGAAATCTTTGAAGAAGTTCAAAAGTTCAAAGAAGCACGATTTAGTCGTGATGGGATTATCAAAGTGAAGACTTTGATATAAGCCAAAGGAAATGTGATATAGTATCACAAGATAATCTCTCTTAGCACGCATTATGGGATAATGTGTGGTTGGATAAAGAATTCAAACGCTATTCGATATGGTTTGGACTTCAATCAAGTTACCTTGAGTTACTTGATCCTTTTGGGGAATTTATCATTTTTGTCTAAATTATTTTCCACTAATCATATGAGATATGAAATGGTAATGTACCATGTTTGTAAGCTTACACAAGAAACAAATGCTCATTTTTCCCTCTCAATTGTCACGAGTACGACGGGTTTTGCGGCTCGTGTTTGTCTTTCTAAAATACAAGTTTATTTCTAGAAGACAGAGTGGGAGAAATTATTCAAGAGCCACAAAGAATGCCACAGAGAATGTTATGTCGCAAGAAACTGGTCTTTCTTGACTACATGAGACGTTTTGTGTAAGATGTTGTTTCTTTAAAACCTAGGAGGTTAAATTCGTCACTTGTTAAAGATGATGAATTCATGTTACTTTTAAGAAAGTAAAGAACTTACAAAGAAATTGTTTGATTCAAGTTGATTACTTCTGGAAAGTAATGAACATATGACTTACATGAGAGTGTTTAAGTCACAACTCAATACAAGGCTTAGAGCCATGAAAATCCGAAATTAAAAAGCTTGATTAGTGACAAAGGGTTTTGCACTAATAAAGAGAGATTTCAAAGCAAGATTGGTTGCAAAGGGTTTTGCACTAATTGAAATGATTAAGTCTATTTGGATCTTCTTAGGGATTGTGTTTCATTATGAGGATATGCATACAACATGTGAATCTAAAACCCACTTCTTCAAAACAAGGAATGTATTCAATACATGTTATGAGTTTTATAGATTCTTACAATCCTAAGATAATGTGAAACTTAAGAGAGGATCTTAAGTAAAACATCAATGAGTTGGAATCAATGTTTTGATCATGTTATAAAACTTTTCTCGATAAGTCGAGAAGTTGTGTTTATACATGGAGTTTAGTGGGAGTTACGGTAATTTTAATTAATCTTATATGTGGATAACATATTGATCATTGCGAATGATTTAAGACTTTTGGAGTAATATAATACATCTTTAATATCTAGATTTATGTAGATAAATCCACATGATATTAGCATCAATAAGAAGTCTTATGTTGATAAGATTCATGACTAGTTCAATTAAATTGAACATATTTGATTGATTCCATTTGCTTCCGTTGCTGAATCAATTAAATAGGAAATGATGTATAACACTTCATATGCTTCGAGTATGATGAATTGTTTTAAAATCGAATTTAAGTAATCTTTACCAAGTAAGCCATAAAGATTACCCTTAAGTGCTTGCAGAAGCATTAAGGAAGTAAAGCAAAGTGTTTTTGATGCAATTTTGTGTAAGGGTGTTACACAAGTGACAATTGAAAATTGAGATTGCGCATGGTTTCTGACAAAACCATAATCAAAACACATTAGGATGGTTAAGATACCATTGTGGCAATGTTAATTAAGAAGTAGATTTTCTAGAATCGTTCTAGGCAATAAAGAACAATGAGAGACATTTATAACGGAAATTGAGTACAGTTGCAATCATGAGATGTGCAAGAGGATGAGTCCCGCACACTGTGAAAACAGTGGGAGCTATTCTTAGGCTAGAAGGCCTATGTCTTGCTTGGATCTCGACACGTACTCAGAAAGTTTTGTAATGCAAATGTATACATTACAAAGGAAAACGAGTATGTAGTAAGGTTGAGTAAGGTACAAGAAGTAGATAAAACCTACTAACCAAAGCCTTCTCATAGGCTAAACATGATGAGTCATGTCATTTCAATTGAATTGAAATGAACAACTACATACAAGATCAAATTAGATTATAGAACATGAAATAGTAATCAGGCATTGACTATTCATATGTAATAATCGCATTTGTCGTTCGAGTTTTTACTTTAAAAACTCCTTTTATGCTTTGTTACATCCAAACGGGTTGTAGAGACAACATTGAACCCCATTAAAGTGAACACGGATTAACATTGTATTCGCCCATAGTCACTTGTATGAGGTGACGCCTCGAAGTGACTAGAGTGTGATGCGATTGATGGCAAGTTCAAGTGCCATAGAGTCATGTGAGATGACTAGTCGATCACATAGGCGGTAGTTAGGAACACTTTGTCGGGCAGTGACCGCTTATAGAGTTCTGACAAATTTATATAGCCTGGTCGTGGCGAGAGCTACTATAGTATTCTAATGAGTCGATTCTTTTGACTAAAGACTGTTCGCCTAAGATGGCACAGTTTCAGATTAACTTTGATTTATGTTACTACGACCTTCGTAAATGGGGTCAAATGAGCATATTTTGGGTTATGATGGTTGTGGCTAGTCGAAGGGAATAAGTGCGATAGGAATTGTCCACCCCCTTGTCAGGGTTAAAACAATATCTCAGGGCCCCTCGAGGAGTAATGAACTGGAAATGCGTGGCCACGCTCGGAAGGTATCTATGATAGATAAATCCGGTCAATCAGTTATTCTCCAGATCAAGGAAACCACTCTCGATATGATCACTTGCAAGTACGACCCGAAAGGCACCTTGCATTGAGTGGGAGATAGTAATAGGACAAGAGAATTGGTGACGCACACTTGTCGAGGACAAGTGGGAGATTGTTGGAGTAAGTGTCCCCGACAATAATGCGATCACAATTGTCGATCATAATTGATCACATATTTAAATCTCATACCAAGAATACGAATAGGATGATACATTATATATATAGTCAACTGGTCCACACATATCGGTAATGATTGGCTGGCTAGAGTTTGACATTACTGTCGTGCGACGGCGGTGATCAGTTGATCCCTTGAGGTCACACCTAAAGGACGATTCCCTTAATTGAAAAAGGTTAATTAATTGTATACCGGTATAGATTAATTAATTCCTTAAAATTGAACAAATTATTATTATAAGAGAGAAAATGACATCTTATTATAATGTGATTAAATGAGATTTTATTTAGTAATTTAAGAAGTTATATTACTAAAATTAATCGGTGTTTGCGAAACACGCGAGATGAGAATGATAAGTCAGTTATAATTACAGGATGTTGTGAATTATACTAACTAGTAATTAAATGACCATTTTATGAGAAAGTAATTTTATATTACTAGTCAATTTGTTAAATATGATTTATTTAATTTGTAAATGATATTTAATTTGTTAAATATGCATTTTAAATTAAAACATGACATAAGACATGTCACATCTCTCATGACATACAATTGTACAATTGACAAAAATAAAATGGACTCCGTATTACACATATAAACCGAAATTGATAGGTATTGTGAGAAGTTTTGTCTTTTTCCATTTGTCTTATTCATTTGTCCAAAATGCTTGATAGTGACATGACTATGGACAAAGGCTTACACATTTGTCTTGTGAAGACAAAAAAAAAGAAAAATAATTATGGTCTATTACCATAAGTGGCCACCGGTTTTTTTGAAGGATAATTAGAGAGTTTTTCCTCTAATTTTTCATCATTCTCTTATGTTTTTCATAAAAACTCCTTTCTCTCTCTTGTTCATCATAAAATCAGGTTTGATGAATCTAATTTGTACAAATCAAATACTAATAATACTAGTAGTAGTATATGAGCATTAGTAACCAATTTTAAGGTAAACCACATTATAAATATCTAGTACATATTAGTTTGTGGTATTGAGGGATAGTTTTGGGTGCTACTAATTGGAGGGCTTCTATTTTGAAGTCATGTATGTTCATCCATTTTGGAAAGCTCAAGAACTAACAAGAAAGAGATCTTGTTGGTGCCCATTTGACCGAAATTTATTTGGTGAGAAATTGATTTTCTTATCTCCTTTTGTTTTGGTTTGCATGCATAAGATTTAGAAATTAATTTTATGACTAAATTAATAAAAACATATATGAATATGTTAGTAATGAGATATAGATTTCTAACAGTTTGGTGTCGGTGTGTTCGTTGTTGTGGGTGTCGATTGTTGATGTTGGGAGTGGCTGCGGGGGCTGCTGCTGGCCGTGGCCACCACGACTGGTGGTAGTGCTCCATGGCGACATCGGCAGGTAGTGGCCGGAGTCGGGGTAGTCGGGAGTCGGATCATGAATAGATTAAATAAGACGGGTTTATATTTAAGCACTACTACAAATCCAGGCAACTACAACGCCCCTTTAACAACGCTTATTCACTAAAATCACCATAAGACGTTGTAGAACGGATGGCGCGAATTTTACTAAATTTAATTACAACGGTTATGGTTAGATAACCGTTGTTATAAGTTTTAAAAACGGGTCAAACATGCACAACTGTTGTTAATAATTTGGCGCAAAATTGGCGCAAAGTTAGTGAAAAGTAATTACAACGGTTATTTTTTGAACCCGTTGTTAATACTTTTTAACAACGGTTTTTGTTTAACAACCGTTGTCAATACTTTCCATGCTATAAACCACACAAACACAGATCAGCTACAGCCACAAAACACAAACCTAACACAAACACAAACATACACAAACACAAACACAAACACAAACACAAACACAAACACAAACACAAACACAAACACAAACACAAACACAAACACAAACACAAACACAAACACAAACACAAACACAAACACAAACACAAACACAAACACAAACACAAACACAAACACAAACACAAACACAAACACAAACACAAACACAAACACAAACACAAACACAAACACACACTTTCTCATTGTCTCTTTCTCTCTTTCTCATCGTCGCTTTATCATCTCGCCGTCACTGTTGGTTTCATCGTCTCTTACTTTCTCTAATTACCAGGTAAATATGCATGGTTTAATTTAGGTTTTATCATCTCAGTCTTTATTTTCTTTTTCTAATTATTTCATTTGCATATGTTTTTATCGATCATTATGTTATTTCTCTAAGTATTATTCGCTTAATTAGTTTTGTCACTGTTGTTTGTCTGCGTTTATTAGCTTGTAAAACAAATTAAATTAAATAAAACAAAGAAGAAGCAAGATGATAGAGAGGAATAATGCATGATAAACTTAATTAATATATATATATATATATATATATATATATAAATTAAAAAATGAATTACATTGATAAAAATGCAATTCTTAGATATCCATAGAGAGTCTTATTCTCTTCTATGATATCCATCCTCTCCTCCTTAGCTATTTGGAGGTTTCGTTCAGCAGTTGCTTTAGCAGTTAGGGTTTGGAGTTTAGTTTGAAAGATTTAAGGTTTGGAGTTTGTTTAAGCAGTTAGAGTTTGGAGATAGTGAGATAATGGAATGGTGGTTGAGATAATGCATGTATTTATACTAAGTAATGTGTCGTTTGAGTTTATTTTTTTTAATTTATATATGTTTAGGAAGTTGTGTCATCATATCTCTGCTTCAAATCTTATAAGCCTTCTCATTCCATATATTGTCCATTCATATGCAGGGATGGCAGTAATAATGCATGCATCGGAATTATAACGGGCCGTAATTATGCATGCATCTAGTAACATTTAATTTTTTTTTTTTAAAAAAAAAACAAACAACAACGGTTA
The DNA here is from genome assembly GCF_048544455.1 of Silene latifolia. Lineage (NCBI taxonomy): Eukaryota > Viridiplantae > Streptophyta > Magnoliopsida > Caryophyllales > Caryophyllaceae > Silene > Silene latifolia. Next base: position 29,425,531 of record NC_133528.1, read on the forward strand.
TTTAGAAAAAACCCGTTGTCTTTAGTTATAACAACGGTTCTTAATACTGTAACCGTTGTTATAACTTTCCCACCAAAATTTAGTCATGCTTTCCACAACGGTTTTTTATACTTAAAACAGTTGTTAATAGTTTTCACAACGGGTTTCTTAAGAAACCCAACCGTTGTTAAAACCTTTTGCAACGGACGCTTTAACAACGTCCGCTTTTTTATATAACAACGGTTTTTAACCGTTGTTATAGTCTGTATCTGTAGTAGTGAAGTAATTAATTCGTATTTAATTTAATTAGATTAGTTAGTAATTAAATATATTTCATTACTTTAATTAGGTGACGGTTTTCTGAAGTAGAATTTTTATTGGATCGGGTTTGCTTATGGAGCTTGCTAAAAGGTAAGTTTATCTTACTCAGTTTCGATAATGTATTTATTTTTTTATTTTTTTGGGAAAGTATAAGTTATCATTGATAATAAAAATGTCACCCATACAATTCCCTTAAGCTTTTATAGTAAGCCTTAAGGACCATTTCAAGTAACTTTTACAATTGAATTTAACCAAGTATTAGCTCCTAGTATTTTTGATTCTATTCTAGAGCATTTGATACGCAGCAAAGTTTCCTCCTTACACTTCTTAACCACCTGTTGTGGATGAGGTACTGACCCCTCAATCCGGTATTTGTTCCTGCTCAACAAAATGTGATATATCAGACTTGCAAGAACCGCTGCAAACAATGATCGAGCTCGCTGCTTAACCCACCATTCAATCACCCCCTTATCAGGTAAAGAAATCTTCAGCCAGGTAGCAACCAACTCCTAGCATCTGCTACTAAAAGGGCACAGAAAGAACAGGTGCTCCACTGTTTCTGCATTACATCCACATAAAAAGCATACATTCATCTGAATGATACTCATTCTCATCAATCTATCTTGTGTCAAAAGTCTTTTGTGAGCAGTTAACCAAATAATGAAACCATGCCTTGGGATAATTAATCTGGTAGTAGTCCAAGGATGTCAGGCTATATAAGGGCCTTCATTAGTCAGCCAAGTATACCCCAGCTTAATAGAGTAATTGTCAGTAGCAAAAAGATGATGTTTAACTAAATCCTTAGCCCAACAAACCTTCCTCCACGCCCAACTTGAACCTTGACCAGGTTTATAATCAATCCAATCATGGTCCTTGATATAAACTGAGTGAACCCACCTTACCCATAGATGATCTGTTTTATTGAAGACCCACCAAGCATACTTCACAATGGCTGCAACATTCCACCATATCAGTTGCTTTATGCCTAATCCCCCCTTCTTTTTTGGTTTACAGATATTCTCCCAGGATACCAAAGCAGGGCTCTCCCTGTTTTCGGTCCCATACCAGAGAAATCTTCTGCAAATGCTTTCAATTTGCTGTAGGACTGTCTTAGGGATGATAAAAATTCGTTCCCAGTAATTATGAAGAGTACTATACACTGCCTTTATGAGAACTACTCTGCCAGCATATGATAGCCTCCTAGCTCCTATCCCTTTAATCCTATCCGTGATCTTGTCAAGAACGCATTTACAGTCTTCAACACTCAGTCTTTTAGGTGATATATTAACCCCCAGGTATCTAAAAGTAATGGTCCCTCTCTTCATACCTGAGGCTTTAACCAACTGATACATAGTCCCCTGATCAACACCATTACTATAGATGTTTGACTTTCCCTTGTTCATTTGCAAGCCAGCCAGAGGCTTAGGAAAAAGAAAGGAAAGCTCTCAGGATCAAGACCACAGAACCTATGTCCCCTCTACAAAACATAAGCAGATCATCTGCAAAGCAAAGGTGGTTCAGTTTAACTCTCTTGCAGAAAGGGTGGAACCTGAATTCCCTCTGGCTTTGAACCTAACTGGGAATTCTACTCAAATATTCAAGACAAATAGTAAAGAGCAAAGAGGACAGAGGATCCCCCTGTCTAAGACCCTTCTTGCCCTTGAAGTATCCAAACAATTCCCCATTCAATGATAAAGAGTAGCTAGGGGTGGTCACACATTGCATCAAGATCCTAATGATGGACTCAGGAAATTTTACAGCAATTAGCATGTCATTTAAAAAACTCCACTCAACCGAGTCATATGCCTTCTGAAGATCAATTTTCATCATGACACGAGGGGAGCAAGCTTTCTTTTTATATATCTTAATGAGGTCCTGGCAAATCAAAATATTGTCCACTATATCCATGCCCTTCACAAACGCACTCTGAGAAGGATTGATGATACTGGGCATAATAGAACTAAGTCTGTTGCACAAGACCTTAGTAACACATTTGTAGAGAGTGTTACAGCAAGCTATAGGCCTGAACTGCTGTACACTCTCAGGAATCTCCACTTTGGGGATCAAAGTAAGTATAGTTGCATTACCTTCCTTCAGAAGATTACCAGTCTGAATCACATTGCGTACAGCTATAGTCACTTCCTTCCCAACAATTGATCATGCATCCTTATAGAACTGGCTACAATAACCATCTGGCCCAGGAGCTTTGTTACCAGGAATATAGAAGATAGCTCTCTTGACCTCCTCATCAGTCACAGGGGCAAGCAATTCCTGCTGCTGTTGAAAGGATAAATAACTCCCAGCTCTAACAATACCCACATTAACAGGCACTACTTTTTTTGAGGAACCAAGAAGGTCACTGTAAAAGCATTCAAAGGCATCCTGAATCTCTTGGGATTAAGTACACCTGACCCCATCCTGATTCTGAATCTGGTACACTCTGTTTCTCATTCTCCTTCTTTTGATACTCTGATGATAGTAAGCTGAGTTCTCATCTCCTTCTTCCATCCACTTCTCTTTAGATTTCTGAAGCAAGAACTAGAGTTTAGCCGTTTTAAGAGTCATCACCTCTTTAGCCAGAGCACTTTCAGAATCACAAAGGACCTTGTTAAGAGGGTCCTTAATGAGTTTAATGTGTCTATTTCTTAAATGAGTTGTTTGTCAATAATTGCATTTAATTTAATGAGTCAGTAATTGGCATGTTATACGGTATCTTTCATTGTGTTTGTCATGTATATTGGAGGATATCGTGGTGTTGGTTGTTTACTTGTTCTATGGAGACGGAAGGCGGTTGGGAGAGTACCGTCTTCCGCTTGAGTCGCCTATTGGGGTTTCCCACTGGTACCGTCGTCAGGTACCAAAAATAAGTACCTATTACTACTAACAGAAGTCAGTGGCAAGTAGGGTCGATCTCCACAGGGAGATGGGAAACTGTTAGCTTAACTAAGTCTGTCAAGGTAACCAGATCTTTGGGGTTTTAATTGTTTGTTCTAATCTAATAAGGTCAAAGGAGAGAAAGAGAGCAAGAGAGTTGAAAATAAGCAAGCAGAAGAAAGGCAGCTAAGACAGTCGGTTCGCCATGACTCTCAAGAAGTGTAATCTAAGGTCTCAGGTCAATGCAAATTCAATCTACAGGGCAGTGAATATCTCCTTCCGGTCTCAATTCGCTCTAAAACACTAATAGCTTAGCTTCCGCCCTCACTAAAGTGCCCTAATGTTCGCTACAGGTCTTACCTTTTCCAATCTTCCGATCTTGGTCAAGGTGTACCGTGATTTATTAACTAATTGCGTCGACTCAATCAGACAAGAACAGTTATATGTAGCGATTAACAACATAGACCTAATTTGCATCCAGCCTAATCACATAATTCAAAATTTCCTTAAAACCATTGCTCCCCTATGTCTTAGCAAGGGAGAATTAGCTACGCATAATCATTGAACAAGCAACCAGTGGCGGGCCTAGAGCTTTTATAATGGGAGTGCACAATTCGAATTTTTTTCCGAATAATTTAACAAAATGATTAAATATTAAAGAACACGCCAAGAAAATACCAATAATAAAAAAATTGAATATGCTAACCCGGCGAGATTTCGTGTTCAGAAAACATTTCGTTATGTCCACGAAAGGTTAATCCTTGTTTTAGACGAACTATTTCCGTCTTAATCTAAGACAGAGTAAATGTCACTATTTTACGATAAAATGTAAAAATGTTCACATTTTATGGTCTTAAAGATAAGATCGTAAGGGACAGCTACTCAAAAAAGCATCAATCTTCTCCTCCGGGCTAGAAACGTTCTTGATCAAAAAACAATTAAAACAAAGTACCGCTATTCAAGTCAATCATATAAATCATACCAAAGAAGTCTCTAATTAGTAGTCTAAAATTTACAAAATTGGGAAGAAAAAAAAAAGCAAAGGAAAGAAATTAAATACATACTCCGTATTATGGAAGCTAGATATAAAAAGAAAAAAAAACAAATGTGTTCAATAGAGGAGTCGAACACGCTACCACATAGAGAAAGAAGGGAGTTCTATCCGCTGGGACACTTCTTCATTTGTGAGTATTACAGCGCAATATTGTATAAATCCTACCCTTGCTTGATTTTTAAGGAAAAAAAAATTCGCCAACCAAGGGTGCGCACGTGAGGTACTTTGCGCACCCCTGGGTCCGCCACTCCAAGCAACAACAATACATAAGCAATAAAGATTAAACATGATAACAAGGATAAAGAGAGATTAGTGACAACAATTAAAGATTGAAGAAGGGAAAACAATAGAGGGCAATAACGAATTTAGATTAATAAAGGAGTAAAATAAAGTACCAATTACAAGTAGCCAAGATCCGAGTTAGGGTTCTAAGAGAAGAGCATAAGAGAGTAGAGAGGAAAGTATCGAAGTAAGGGGAGAGAAAGAGAGAGAGAGAGAGAGAGAGAGAGAGAGAGAGAGAGAGAGAGAGAGAGAGAGAGAGAGAGAGAGAGAGAGAGAGAGAGGTGAGTATGACACCGCCGTCATACTTAAATCTAAATACAAAGCCCAACTCGAAAATAGACTAAAGCTCGCATAAAACACAAAGTCTCTCGATCGAGTAAAATGAAACCACTCGATCGAGGAAAAGCCTTGAAAATCCTCTCGATCGAATGAAGATAGAAGTCGATCGAGCACTGCTTGTAATAGCTATCTCGATCGAGTAACAACAGGGCTCGATCGAGTGATTCTTGACGTAAAAATCATTCGATCGACCATATAGTGTAACAAAATTGGTCGATCGAGCTATATTAGCACGTGTGGACTCCTTGGCACCTTCCGAGGCTACTTCACACATCTCTAAGTGAAAGATTCCGGGCTCCGATTCCTTATTCTCCAAAATGCATGCGAATAAGACAAGTTTAGGCTCGATTTTGCTCCTTTCTGGTCCGTACCTGCAATTTACAGAAGACCAACCAAAGTAGACTATTCGGGGGCATTTATAGCTAGATGCCACGTAAATAACACATAAATTCTGTAAAGATGAGGTAAAAACCTTATATAAAATACACGCATCAAATCTCCCTAAATCAAACCTTTGTTTGTCCCCAAACAAACTATGAATGCAACTAAAGACAACTAACGGAACGGGCCCAACTCATCAGCTACGAATCACCCACCCAAACCAGTTTAATGCATCGAATAACAAAGTAGCAATAGTGCAAACGAGTTAAATCAATGTCTCAAACTACTGAACCGTCGACCTTACAAGACTCATAAATATCGGACTCTCACGGGTCGCTCATCATACAAATTAGGCACAGGGTGAGTATATAAGTAAGAGATAGAAAGAAGTAAAGACACTCACCTAACTCGACCTATAAAAATATGCATACAGTCTAATATAAATAAAATCTCTTCAACCGTACATACGCATTCCAACCAACTAATGACCGAGGTACATACCGAGGACTTACATTTGGGTAAGGGATGTAAAGGGTAAGAAAGGACTATAATGAATCTGGAGATGTGGAGTTAGCAGCCAAGCTAGCAACAACGGATCCAAATTGGAAACACTTCCCTACTTCATACTCAAAATATCAATACAAAACGGTGCTAAATTGCAGCACACAACTCACTAACCGCCATAAAATTGTTAACTCCCCATAAGATACAAATAAAGCATGGGAGCGGAAATCACAACATAATGTATTTCTTAGCTCATGATTTTTCATACTTTTTCTTTTTATTTTCCTCTTCACATTCTTTTTTTCATTTTTCACAACTTTTTCTTTTCATTCATACTTTTCCATTCCCTTCAACGTTTCCACCAATCTTCCCAAACCGGATATGTAACCATATTGCAATGAAATATTCCCAACAGCTACTATTACTAGCTCGGCTAGGGTAGGCAAAATTATAGATTGTAGCTATATAGGACAAAATGGCAATTTGGCTATATGGAGCTCACGGATAGAATGAAATAAAGGGAACTGCCTCTCCTAACATGTGTCACCAACCACAGACCGAACGCATATAGGTATCAAGCAGACTGAATTCATGTTTATGCAAATTGATGTTACATGCCTTATAGAGAGTATTACTCACATCCTATATGAAACGGGTCGTGAATGTCACCTGTTTATTAAACTCTAACCTTAGAATGTAAATTTAGCTTGTCAATATATGAGTCAAGTCTATTTGTTCAGATAAGAGTGAAACATAAACTCGTAGATTATGCACATTACCATGCCAACAGAATGTCAAGAATATGCAAGGTAAGGGTAAAGGGACTCAAAGTAGCGTCAAAGTTCAATCGTTCCGACTCAACCTAAATGCAGTAATAAACGTGAAATTTTTGAATTTTTACGGTTTTTTTTTTTGAAATAGAACAACAATGCATGCAAAAATAAATAAACGTGTAAACTGAAATGCAATAAAACACGCAGACACAGATATGGATGCATACCACCCCAAAACAAACTATACAATGTCCTCATTGTACCAAAAATAGGGAAAGAAATGCAAACTAAAGAGAAAAGGAGAATGGGAGTCGGAAAACTTACAAAATAACGTAAAGGGGGGGACCTCCCCAAACCGACCATGAACATGGGAGGTCACATATAGCCTCATAGCATCGCAGTAGGCGAGAAACAGTAGCGGAACTCGATCGAGAAGGGTAGAGAGGTTCGATCGAGTAGTTAAGGTGCCAAAAGTGCTCGATCGAGGAGATGGGGTGCTCGGTCGAGAAATGTGGATTTGCAGGGATTCGATCGAGAGCAGCATATGTTCGATCGAGTAGAAATTCCAGGAAAAGTGTTTGATCGAGTAGAAAACCACTCAATCGAACTAGTCACCTGCAAAAACGCAGTACAAGGAACAGAAGACTAACACGAGTGGCACAAGTTCAGCGTTTTTTTGTAACAAAAGTCTAAACACACAGAAGAAAATAAAATGACAAGTTCAACCGAAAGTCCAACAAAACAGTCTGGGTTGCCTCTCGGATAGAGCAGGTTTAAGAGGTCCCGCGCGACCTTTCTGGCTTCAATTAGCTAGCTCATTAGGATTGTCGAAGTACAGGACTTCAACTCGGTTATCTGCATCATGATGGTAATGCTTCACATATTGTCCATTCACCTTGAACCTGTTTCCCTCAGAACTTTCTAACTCAACGGATCCAAATTTAGTGACAGCTGTCACTGTATAAGGGCCACTCCACCTGAACTTCAGCGCCAGGAAATAGGCGCAATCGGGCATTATATAGTAACACCTTCTGCCCGACATGAAATTCTCGAGGTATGATCCATTTTTCGTGCCATCTCTTCGTCTTCTCTTTGTAGATGTGTGAGCTATCATAGGCATTTAGCCTAAACTCCTCCAGTTCATCTAGCTGAAATAAACGAGTCTGACCACACAACTTAGGATCAAAGTTAAGTTCACGAATAGCCCACCAAGTCTTACACTCTAACTCAACAGGTAAATGACAGGACTTCCCATAAACCAGCCGATATGGTGATGCACCCATCGGTGTTTTAAAGGCAGTCTGGTAAGCCCATAATGTGTCATCCAGCTTAAGACTCCAGTCCTTCCGTGATTTAGAAACTACCTTAGCTAAAATCTCTTTAATCTCTCGATTAGAGACCTCAACTTGCCCACTAGTTTGGGGATGATACCCCAAAACATGCCGGTGTTGGACATCAACTTTAGACAAAATAGAAGTTAGTTTCTTTTCTTTAAAATGCATTCCCCCATCACTAATGACGACCCTAGGGACACCAAATCGGGGAAAGAGAAATCCTTTTGAACATTTTAATCACGGTCTTAGAATCACAATTAGGTTAAGCAATCGCCTCCACCCACTTAGACACGTAATCTATAGCTACCAAGATATACATGTTCCCTTTGCTAGACGGGAAGGGTCCTTGGAAATCGATGCCCCAAACATAAAAAAGCTCAACCTCTAGGATACCATTTTATGGAATCTCATGTCTCTTAGAAATATTGTCGGAGCGTTGGCAAGCATCACAAGCTGAAACAAAAACCTTAGCATCAGCAAACAAAGTAGGCCAGTAAATGCCAAATTGAAGTACCTTAGCCACAGTGTGCGATGGACCCTGGTGACCACCATAAGAGGATGAATGACAGCCCTCCAAGATCGCTCTGGTCTCCCACTATGGAATACACCATCTGTAGAGACCGTCTGCACACCCCTTAAATAAATAAGGATCATCCCAGAAGTACTGCTTAGCGTTATAGAGAAAACGCTTCCTCTGCTGATAAGAAAGGTTAGGTGGCAGCGCGCCACTAACGACATAATTAGCTAAATCTGTATACGAAGGGTCATGGTTAATGATAGAAGACAAAACAGCAAATAAAGAGTCATCGAGAAAAGAATCGTCAATAGGTAAATGATCTTCTCCCTCCTACTGTGATAGTCGCGACAGGTGATCAGCTACTACAGTCCCCCACTAGCGGTGAGGAGTACTTGTTGCGACGGGTACTCTGGAAGGACTACACACTTCTGTGTGTAGTCAGATATGTGGAGATAGGGTAGAGATGTGGTGACTGAGATATGTGATTGATTTGGTTGTGTTATTGTTATTGCAGCTGTTGTTTTTGTGTAATTAGTACTGACCCAGTTTAATTGTTTTAAAAACTGTGGTGATCCATTCGGGGGTGGTGAGCAGGTATGAGACGATGCGTATGGGATAGCTGGGATGAGTCATCACGTTGCAGTTTAGAAGTCTTTCGCTGTGTCCGACATTTTATAGTCTTTTGATAGTTAATAGTTTTGAGAACTTGTATTTCATTTTATCAGTTTTGGAGTTGGCATGTAATCGCTTTAAACGTTATTTACTTTTAAGTATGTTTCCTTATTGTCTTTTGATTATCATTGTCTCGGAAAACCGAGATGGTAGCACTTCCATGCCTTAAGTGGTCCTGGTAAGGCACTTGGAGTATGGGGGTGTTACACTCTGTGCCCTCATCTTTGTCATCTGCTAACAAGAAGAAGAAGCGCGTACCAAGTGGACAAGTGCAAGGTGGACAAGCTCCCCGGTCGGACGACAACCCTGAGAATACCAGCAAGTGCTTCAAGTGTAGGCAAGCTTATCACCCCGGGATTGGATGCTATTATTGGCCCTTGAAGTGTTACCATTGCAAGAAGCCCAGACATCTCATCAAGGATTGCCCTGAAAAGAAGATTGCTCCTCCTTCTCATGCTCCGGAAGCTAAGCCAAAAAGAGCCATTCGTGTCGAGAATCAAGTAGGAGCCGTCGTTCATCACGACATCGTTACGGGTGTGTTTTGTATCCTTAATCAACCTTGCCTTACTTTTATTCCGTGATACTCATCCTTTCTCTAAACTCTTTTTTGTTTTACCTTGGGAGTTCCTCTTGTATCCTTCTTTCCGCCTTACCTTGGAATTCTTTTGTAACTTTCCTCTTAACTCACCCTTGTACCTTTCCCTCCTCCTTGACCATAAGTTTTATCGTTCATGCATCTCCTATTTTTTTATTTTTGCTTCCCCTTTGGATTCGAATCTAGATGCTTATAAAAAAATTCCATCTTTGACATCCTTGTTGACCTTACTTCGACTCTTACCCCTAGGAAGTTCATCGTAGCTCTTTTGTTGGTTAAGTTTGAATCCTCTTAGCGTACTTTGTATTTATGATGTCTAAGTTACTTTTCCATTCGTACAATTTTAACCATTTTAAGCTACCATTTTTGGTTCGTTGTTAACAATTTATGTTACTTTTACGAAACTTTACCTATTTTAAAGGTTTGAAAATAAAAATTTGATGTAGTCCCCTTTTTGTTCGTTGACTGTAGACTTCTTTATCATGCTTTTTGATTTCAATCTCGAGTTGGTTTTAAATTTTGGTCGATTTCTAAATAACTTTGATTTATTTATGATTCTTTGTCAAGTTTAATGTTAAAATTTCAAGAACTTGACTCCCTTTTTGGATTTAAAAGTGGATCTTTTAATTTTCATTTGGTTTTTGCAAAAGAAAATATTAAGTGGATCATCATTTTCATTTGGTTTAAACGTTGATGGGATTATATGACTCGTTATTAAAGGCGTCTAATAACTTGTTCTACGCTTATCGGCGAATAATTTGGTTTTGAATATGTCTTTGACTTGGAAAGTTAGCGTTCTTGTGTGCACGACAAGAGCAATTTCGTTCCATGAAGGAGACTTATACTTTTGAAACTCTTCATAAATGTCTTTGGAAGTATTTTGAATTTGAATTTCTATAAATGATTTGATATTTGACCTTGTCTTTGATTGGGAATGTGATGTTCTTGAATGCGCAACGAGAACACTTCCGTTTCTTTGACGAGAATATGGTGTTGTTGGAAAATTCTACTTGAAACTTTTGAAGGAACTTTAATTCTTACAATAAACCTTTTAATGTTTTAGTTACCGATTTCAAAAAAATCCATCTTTATCTTTATAACCTTTCATTTTCTACTTTCAAGTTTCGAGGACGAAACTTTTTAAAAGATGGGGTGATTGTAACACGCGTAAATTTCCCCTTTTTAACATTTATAATTAAATTGACCATTCCATTGTTTTATTTATATTTTTAAATTATTTATAATTAATTTAATTTTAAACAATTTTTTTATTAAAGCTATAATTTTAAAGCTTATTCTGTATAAAAATATATGTTTTAGTCGGATAGGAATAATAGTGATAATAATAATAATAATAATAATAATAATAATAATAATAATAATAATAATAATAATAATAATAATAATAATAATAATAATAATAATAATAATAATAATAATAATAATAATAATAATAATAATAATAATAATAATAATAATAATAATAGTAATAATAATAATACTAATAATAATAGTAATAATACTAATACTAATAATAATAGTAATAGGAATAGTAATAGTAATAATACTAATAGTAATAGGAATAGTAATAGTAATAATACTAATAATAATAATAATAATAATAATAATAATAATAATAATAATAATAATAATAATAATAATAATAATAATAATAATAATAATAATAATAATAATAATAATAATAATAATAATAATAATAATAATAATAATAATAATAATAATAATAATAATAATAATAATAATAATAATAATAATAATAATAATAATAATAATAATAATAATAATAATAATAATTTCCGTTTTAAGTAATAGTAGATTTAAGACGTAATCCCGTCTAGCAAGATCACATTATCACATGTGAGACTAGTCTAATCCCGACCTATCTCATACCAACAACACACCACTTACTTTTGCACCTAACTAATCTAATAATCAGAACACTCTCACACTCTCACAAAAGCAGCGGACCAATCCCAACCCACATTTCCTTTCTCCTTCTTTTCGAAAAATTCCAACAGAGCAACAACAACAAACACAAAATACACAGGAGCCTTTGTACACCCTTTTCTTCGGCCATTCAAACTCAGATCCCGTCTCCGTTTCTCGACCAATTTCCGTAATTCTCGCGCCATTAGCTTCCTCTTTAAGTTTTATCGTCTAAAATTAACATGTTCTAGTCTCATAATGAACATGTATAAACTGAATGCGGAAGCGATAAAAGAGATCGATTACTTACCTCCAGCCATTGCTTGAAATAATTTATCCGTCTTAATGACTAACCCAATTTCTTATGCCCCAAATCTGACTTGGCTTCCAAACCCCCAGCCTCACAATTTAGATGGTGTATTTTTCTTAATGAGGTAGGATTGGTGAACCTTAATCAGAATAAATATGTTCCCCTTATATAGACTCTTGCCATCAAAGAGTCAACTGAACAGTTTCCTAAATTGCGAGTGGTAAGTTATGGGAGACAATAGTGAAAACAGAATCCTAAGTAAATTTCACTATACAATGGACCAACTTAATTTCTATAAAATAACTTAATTAAATATTAGTATAATACTTATTTGATTTATGGAAATATCTTACATTCTCCCACTTGGTCCATCTAACAAGAGACACAACATATGGATCATGGCGACGAATTCTCTCAGAGCAAGAATTAATCTTCCATGTATCACAATATATCAAGTCACTCACACCACACATATTTAACTTAATGGGTAAAACCCATGTTTACTCGAGGTTCAAACAAAATGATATTTCTCAACATAACTTTACTAAATATGCGCATATAAATCCAAAAGAGAAAATATCCAACTTAATAAAAGTTTCTTACAAAAACTTAATGAATGTACTACATAATGGAACCAAGTCCCATTCTCACTACATGATCCTTGAAAGTCTTAATTGGCATGCCTTTAGTCAAGAGATCTGCAATCATCAACTCTGTGCTAATGTGTTCAATGATCACCTTCTTTTCCTGAACACGCTCTTTTATGGCTAGATACTTTATGTCGATGTGTTTACTTCGACTTCCACTTTTATTATTCTTAGCCATAAACACAGCAGCTGAATTATCACAATACATTCTTAGCGGCCTACAAATAGAGTCAATAACTCTAAGCCCATATATGAAAATTTTCAACCAAACACCATGTGAGGTAGCCTCAAAACAAGATACGAACTCAACCTCCATAGTAGAAGTAGCTGTCAAGGTTTGCTTAACACTCCTCCATGACACAGCTCCATCAGCTAGCATAAACACATATCCTGATATGGATTTATGTGAATCTATGCCACCAGCGTAGTCGGAGTCAGAGTAACCTACCACTTCAAGATTCTCAATCCGTCTAAACATAAGCATGTAGTCCTTAGTACCTTGAAGGTATCTCAACACTTTCTTTGCAGCCTTCCAGTGATCAAGTCCTGGGTACTCTAATATCTTCCTAACACTCCAACCGCATATGCAATATCGGGTCTAGTACAGACCTGAGCATACATAATGCTACCAACAGCTGAAGCATATGGAATATTCTTCATTTGTTCTCTTTCAATGTCATTCCTAGGGCACTTGTCCGAACAGAACCGATCACCTTTCACAATTGGTACTACACTTGGTGAACAATCTTTCATCCTGAATCTTTCAAGTACTTTATTGATATAGGCCTCTTGAGACAACCCCAAAATGCCTCGAGATCTACTCTATGTATCTTAATGCCAATGACATAAGATGCCTTACCCATATCCTTCATGTCAAAATTACTTGAAAGGAATTGTTTCACGTAATGTAGCAACCCTTTATCATTGGTGGCTAGCAAAATATCATCCACATACAACACTAGAAAACAAACTTTACTCCCACTGACTTTAAGATATATACATTGATCCACTATATTTTCTTCGAAACCGAATGAAGAAATAACTTTATGGAATTTTTTATACCATTGGCGGGAAGCTTGTTTTAAACCGTATATGGATTTATTTATCTTACAAACCAAATGCTCACCATCTTTAGAGAAGAATCCTTCAGGTTGTTTCATATAAACCTCTTCCTCTAAATCACCATTGAGAAATGTTGTTTTCACATCCATCTGATGTAACTCGTAATCAAAATGAGCTACTAACGGCATGATAATTCGAAAAGAATCTTTCTTTAATACAGGAGAAAAGGTCTCTGTGTAGTCAATTCCTTCCCTTTGAGTGAATCCTTTAGCAACGAGTCTTGCCTTATGTCTCTCGATGTTGCCAAGTGAATCTCTTTTAGTCTTATAGACCCACTTGCACCCAATAGGTTTTACACCATCAGGCAATACAACGAGATCCCAAACTCCATTACATGCCATAGAATTCATCTCATATTTCATAGCATTCAACCATAAGTTTGAATCTGTAGAACTTACGGCTTGTGAAAACGTCATAGGATCATTATCAGCTCCAACATTATAATCCAATTCTTGCAGATATACTTCATAGTCATCAGGAATAGCCGATCTCCTTTCACAAATAGATCTTATTAATGGAACTTGTTCATCCTCACGGTGAACCTCTTCCTTATTACGATCTACCATATTTTGATCGACATTTTGTGGAATTTCTATCAGTGGTTGTGTAACACTCGATTTAACTTGAGGAGTGTGAATTACAACCAATCTGTCACTTGAATCAGAAGGTGGAACTTCATGATGATCCCTCTCCAGGACAAAGTCCTGAATTAGGTCACTCCCACTGATCAAGTCATTCTCAAGAAATTTAGCATTTCTTGATACCGCAATCCTTGTACTATGAGATGGACAATATAATCTATAACCCTTAGACTTTTCAGCATATCCAATGAAATAACCACTAATAGTCCTTGAATCAAGTTTCTTTTCTTGTGGATTATACACTCTCACCTCCGACGGGCATCCCCAAATGCGTATATGCCTCAAACTCGGTTTCCATCCTTTAAATAACTCAAAAGGTGTCTTAGACACAGCCTTGGAGGAACCCGATTTAATATATACGCTGTCGTCTTAATAGCATCAACCCACAAAAATGAAGGAAGTTTAACATTACTTCTCATACAACGCACCATCTCAATTAATGTCCTATTTCTTCTTTTGCTACACCATTCTGATATGGAGAACAAGGCATAGTGTATTGGACAACAATACCATGCTCAAGAAGAAATTTAGCAAATGGAACAGGTGCTTGTCTGTTCTCAGTGTATCTACCATAGTATTCACCACCTCTATCAGATCTCACAATCTTAATGCGCTTACCGCATAGATTCTTTACTTCAGCCTTAAACAATTTAAATGCATCAAAAGATTCATTTTAGAACGAAGCAAGTAAAGATACATATAATGTGAGTAATCATCAATAAAGGTGATAAAATATTTTGGATCATTGGCTTTCATGTCCGGATAACAAATATCCGTATGTATGATTTCTAATAGGCTAGAACTTCTCTTTGCACCTTTCTTAGACATGTTAGTTTGCTTACCCTTAATGCAACTAATACAAGTATCAAAATCAGTAAAGTCTAAAGTATCAAGTACTCCATCCTTTACTAATGTTTTTACCCTCTCAATGGAGATATGTCCCAATCTCCGGCCACAAAATAGAGGAATTCTCATTCATAATACAACGTTTTAAACCAGCATTGATATGCATAGAATTATGAGTGATATTATTTTGCAGTTCAAGACGATATAAATTATCAGACAAAATACCATAACCAATAATTTCAGAATTTCTGAGAATACTGAATCCAGAGTCTGAAAAATTAAAGGTAAAATCCAAAGGTACAAGTCTTGATACTGAAATCAAATTTCTAGAGAAATTTGGAACATAAGATGTCTTTTCCAAATGCAAAATAAAACCACTACTTAATATTAATCTGCATGTCCCAATGGCCTCCACATGTGAACTAATCTGGTTTCCTGAATAGATTGAAAGTTCACTGCCCACTGGTTTCATTAGGTTTGTCATATCCTCCAAGGTATTCTAAACATGGATTGTAGTTCCAGAATCAATCCACCATGTATTATGATTAACATTAACCATATTAGATTCATAATAAACAAACGCATGAAAATTACCTTTCTTCTTTAGCCAAGCCTTAAACTTAATGCAGTCTATCTTCATGTGTCCCTTCTTTTTACAGAAGAAACACGTAGACTCCTTCTTAATGGCTGACTCAGCTGAAATCTTTCCCTTTCCCTTATCTTTAGTGTGACCCTTTTGCCTCTTTGAAGAAGAAGCAACAGTAAGGTTCACCTTTTCACCTTCCTCCATCAACAATCTGCCTCCTCTTGAACACACATGGCCATAAGTTCATTAATTGACCATTTATCCTTATGTGTGTTGTAAGAGATCTTAAAAGGAGCATATTTTGGAGAAAGAGTGCATAAAATGAAGTGCATAAGGAAAGAGTCAGACATGGTAACTTCCAAAGTCTTAAGTTGGGTTGCAATATCCCTCATGCGCATGATATAATCATGCACCCCTTTAGTCTCGGTGATCCTCAAAGATGAAAACTGCATTATTAAGGTTCTAGCAAGAGCTTTATCAGAAGTTGCAAACTGCTCATCGATGGCCTTAATTAGATCTTTAACTTTAGTATGCTGATCGACAGAACCACTAATACTAGCACACATTCTGGTCTTTATGAACATAATGAAGAGACGATTGGATTTCTCCCACTTTTCATAAAGATCAATTGCTTCTTTAGTGCTTTCTTTAGTTACTTTAGGTGGTTCATCTTTCCGAATAGCATAATCAATATCTAACCATCCCAACTGCAGTAGCATTCTCTCTTTCCAGACCTTATAGTTATCACCATTCAATTCAGGAATGTCAAATTTAACATCAGTACGTAGAACTCTCAGGTAAAATTGTTGCAAATATAATAAATAACATGCTTATTACAAAAATAGAGACTTAAAATTTATCATATTTTACCAATGTAAACCATGCTCAAATATGAAATCTAGTGACATAAAACTTATCTGTGGGCTAAAGCTCTACTCCATTAGATACATATAAATTTTAACTTTATGACAATACTATCAAATCATATACGTCTCTTAACTCCTGTGGGTAGATTAAGAAACAAGATTCAATATATTATCCTAATTAGACATACAAATACATACAACAAGATTCCTGTGGGTAAGTCTCATTATATTACATATGATTAATCACAAATAATGTCTAGTTTCGACACGTGATTCCAAAATAAAAATTCAATTAATTAGAGATGCTATGGCTATTCTCTAACTAACAAAATTTTGAATCACTCAACATTAATTTTAGTCTATATACTAATAGCTCAATGTATATAGAAGTCTAAATGACCAAAAAACACAATTGGTCAAATACAATACTTCTTATCAAAACAGTTAAATATATAATAGACAAGGATCGAATGAAACATAGCCTACAACAGACAAAAGGTATCCATGAAGACTAGTGCGTTACGTACTTAGTGAAAATCAATTGTTGTGAGCTTATGCAACTTAATATGACCATGACTTTTCATTGCTTATATGCCAATCAAAAACGCAAAGTACGTGTCAACAAAAATAAGGAAAACATGTACTCCATAACATGAAATACAAAGTGAAGCAATAAGGAAACCATGTACCGGACGACTTAATACATGCTTTAGCAAATCAGATACTCAACAATCAAGTCAATATACATACTGTATAGTCGCATAAATAAAACGCCCAGCAATCAAAGCAATATACATGCGCTGTACTATAGTCGCATAAATAAATAATTCTTAACCAAAGCAAAATTCATGAAATATACGGATCATTCTATGCGACAACTGTTATTTTAATTAAGCAAGGCAGAGGCGATTATTCTTTCTGATACCAACTGTATGTTTTATCGTCTAAAATTAACATGTTCTAGTCTCATAATGAACATGTATAAACTGAATGCGGAAGCGATAAAAGAGATCGATTACTTACCTCCAGCCATTGCTTGAAATAATTGATCCGTCTTAATGACTAACCCAATTTCTTATGCCCCAAATCTGACTTGGCTTCAAAACCCTCAACCTCACAATTTAGATGGTGTATTTTTCTTAATGAGGTAGGATTGGTGAACCTTAATAAGAATAAATATGTTCCCCTTATATAGACTCTTGTCACCAATGAGTCAAGTGAACAGTTTCCTAAATTACGAGTGGTAAGTTATGGGAGACAATAGTGGAAACAGAATCCTAGGTAAATTCCACCATATAATGGACCAACTTAATTTTCATAAAATAACTTAATTAAATATTAGTATAATACTTATTTGATTTATGGAAATATCTTACGTTTCTGGTCGTACCCTTTTATGGCTCGAAATTCCGCGCTAACCGTTTTCTTTGTGTTTTAGGTGTGCCATTGGACAACTAGGAGTCACTTTGAGTCGGAAGTATACCCTTTGAAGAGCAAAAAGGTAACGGTGATAGGTTACTCGACAAAAGTGTCGAGATTTCGACTTATGTGTCGTTTTACATGCCCTTGTGTGATAAAGTTTGGTTCTTTGTGCTTTTCTCATATAAATGGTTGAATGTGTCAGAATAATACTCGAGTTGTGTGCTTACTTGAAGTGTTTTAATGCCGTATGTTTACATGACGAATTTCCGTCTCAATGTGCTCGTAAATTGGACTGTTTTGGGATGACTTTGTGTAAGTTTTCGGGACTGTTTTAAGATGGAAATTGGACTGTTTATGGGGACAGTTTTATGCAGTTTTTCGGGAGTGTTCTGGGCGCGAAAATGGTGCCTTTCGGGACTTTTTTTGGAACGTTTTTGCAATGCATTTGGGGACTATTTTTAGGGACGGAAAATGTGCATATGGGACTATTTTCAGTATATGTATGCTGAGAAGTTGTAGTATATAAGTTGTTTGTTGTATACGTAAATTATTGTTTTCTGTCTCATGTATATATTGTTCTGTCGTCGATCTTCGTGATACCCCATTCCCTTGTGATACCAAATAGGATTTTATATCAGTAGGAGAATGGAAGAGTAGAATCTTTAAATTACCTCTATTTAGGGCTATTAAATTCGTATAATTAATTTGTCTTCAATCTGCTTCATCACTGATGCATCTGTTGTTGCTCGATCAAACTTCCATCATTTATAATTGGCGTTTTGGGTCTGTTCAATTGCTCTCTGCCCGTATATTCTGTGTGGTGGATAAAGAGATGGGCTTCATTTTTCTCATTACTATTTTTTGTTATTCCACCTCTTTTCTCTTTATTTCCTTAACTCATTTTTACCAAAAACAATGATTTTATTTGCTGGACTAAAGTGTAGAAATGGGTTGGACTCTTTGGACTTGTTATCCGTATCTTTACTGGACCAACAATTTGTGTCATCCTTGTTTTGTTTATTTAATTGGGCTTGTCTTGTTTATTTAGTTGAGCTTGTCTTGTTTATATAGTTGGGCTTGTATGCTTCATGTCATTGGGACAACCCAATATCATGGCTTAGACTTATGGTTGACCCATTTGTCGTTAGTTACATTTTATCTCGTATTTTACATAACATAAATTATTTATTACCGCTTGTTATATTTTATTTCACTGGCATTATGAAAAGAAATGCCTATCGACCTAATACAAGTATGAAAGATTTATTATAAATAATTACTTGTGAAGAGGTATTCGTATGATAATGCCTTTATGCTATACCTTACTGCTTAACTTATCTTTACGCCCTACTTGTGCCGATCTGCCAAGTATGAGTTTAACTCACATCTTCCTCCTCTTTCGGATTGTCCTGCCGATTTTGGGTTTTCGACTTCCGATCTATCGCTCGAGTCTTGGATGCGGACTGTCCTGCCGCATGTCGAATCGAGAACTGTACTGTCTCGAGAGTCTGGCCAGATTTAGACTATAACTGAGTCTTTGTGATTGTCATTGTCGTCCTACCAGTAGAGGAATTATATTTAATGGGTAGTAAAAGTCTTTCTTGGTTATAGTTATTGGTATATATCATTCATGGCAAGAGTTATGCCTTATATTGTTTGGATGTGAAAGTCTTGGTCCTATCGGTTACTAGAGGTGAGATACAAGCCTTCTAGTTGCGATATGATCACCGGGATTGATGTCCTCACCCGTTATTATGGTGAGATGAAAGCCATAAGTATGAATGTGACATTAGTAGCCACGTTCCGTCCAATGTTTTCTAAGAGGTTTTCAAAGTAATGGCTATGGTTTTCAACTACATGTATTGCGATGAATGACTACTCATTTATCTATCTCACATAATTTAATTATTAGTCTTGTATGATTTGGATAGTTGCATATGTCACATTTCATTGGAATTCATGCTTGTGATTAACTAACTGTATCTATGTTCTTTCCTTTACTTTACTTATTTAAATATGCCCATAACATGCTCATTTACTATACTATCTTGTTTCTCTTATTGTGTTAACATGATTGATCTAATGTCTATTATAATTCAAGTTATTTACATCTTGTTTTAAATGCTTGGCTAATTGATTTCTTTGTTAGGTTCATTTTACAATTTGTGGCTGGGAGAACCTTGAGTTACTCCCATCTGATTGTGGCGTTCATGTTTACATGAATGACAGGTATTAGTTAGTGCATTTATGGGGTGAAGACATGTGTGAGCTAGCATGTACCTTGACCGTTGGATTTTTGTCTATCATTATGCTTAGACTCGCCTTTTAGACTAGTTATTCGTGGGATTTCTTTTCCCATTTTGACTATCACGTTTGTATAAACTTATTTTTTTTATTTCCGCATATTTTATCCATGTTGTAGGTTTTATTGAAATCGCGCTTTAAACTTTAAAAAGTTACAAAAATTTTCTAAAATTCTGCATTTTCTTATTATATTTTCTTAGCGTTTTTGAGGGGGTTCACAATTTTTATAAAGTATGAATAATATCTTATCTAATTACACAAGTTCGAGCTGCTCACGAGCTTTTCGGGCGGAGCCAACGTTTGCTTGGCTTGACTCGTTAACTCTCGAGCTGAGCCCGAGCACGAGCCGAGTTAACGCGAGCCGAGCTTTGACCGAGTCGAGTTCGAGTTGCTCGCTAGTTGTCTCGTCTCATTAACATATCTACTTCCAACGCCACGTGGAACACCCTATTTACCTTTATTATTGGGCGCCTTTGGTTAAGGCGCTGTGATCTTATCTTCTCCCCTTTGTCCTCCTAAAATTTGTGATACTGTCAAGAAAATGTTGAGTGTAGAGAACAGTTAAAAGATTCACTTCATGTGAAGATCACCTTTGGGAAGAGATCGGCTAATTGAGTTGCGGGTGAAATTGCTCATTATTCTATGAATGATAAAAGCTCTTGTAAAGTTGTAACGGTTGTTTCGATTGGGATTATGCCCCAATTTTTGTCATAGAGACTTGTAGTAGTAAATTTTTAGTGGCAAGCACGCCACTACCTCGGAGCCACCCCTTTTTGTATTCGAAATCCTTTTTATTTTAGTCTAAGATATACTCCTGTTGTCCCAAAATGATGTGGAGCCCTAGTTTTTCTCGGAATATGGATAATATCTCTCTTGTCTGCCTGTTTGAGTATAGTATCAGCCTTATTATGGGAGCTAATTATTGTGGAGGTCATGTCCATTTATACATGAATTACATTTGCAACTGTTTTTCATTTGAACTAATTGGCCATAGACAAATCTAACATAAAACCAAAAGTTACAAGTAAAAATTCCGAACTTTTAATTTAAGGCTTGAATTTTTAATTAAAAGACTAGCTTATCATACGATAAATCTATAGGTTTCATATTAAAAAGTTAACATATAACACATGGGAACGAGGTCAAAAATCTTCCATTGTAAATTAAATTTCAAAGATTTATTTATGAGGGTGTCGTTACTAAAGATGAATAACAAATAATAGAACCACATAAAAGTCGTACCTCAACGAAATTAAAAGAAATAAATTAAACGCAACTCAAAATACTTAAATAATACTCTAATAGTAATAATAATGAAACTAGTTGTTCCCCCCCCCCCCCCCCCTCCCCGATTGGCTTAAACTCATGTTGATGCGGTTTTCTCCTCCCCTTCTTCGTTTTCTAGTGTGAGGTGTGTTGTTAGGAATAGTGTAGGTTCATGGGTTCGAGGATGATCTACCCGTTTGTTAGCCTATAACCCACATATTTTTTAGGTGCTCGCCAATAGAGAAGGGTTACAACTTGCTAGTTGTTTGTTAATAATGTTTCAATTGTTTCAGATTGTATGAATATTGTGAATGCTATTGTGAATTGGGAACTCCTTTTGTGGCTCGTTTACCAATGTTATTCCTGAGTGTAGAGAACAATTAAAGAATTCACTTCATGTGAAGATCAACTTTGGGGAGAGATCAGCTAATTGAGTTGCGGATCCAATTGCTCATTATTCTATGAATGACTAAAGCTCTTGTAAAGTTGTAATGATTGTTTTGATTGGGATTATGCCCCATCTTTTGTCATAGAGACTTGTAGTAGTAATTTTTTAGTGGCAAGCACGCCACAACCTCCGAGCCAACCCTTCTTTTATTCGAACTCCTTTTTATTTTAGTCTAAGCTATGCTCCTTTTGTCAAAAAAAAAGTGACGTGGAGCCCTAGTGTTTTTCGGAATATGGATAAGATGTCTCTTGTGTGCCTGTTAGAGTATAGTGTCAGCCTTATTATGGGAGCTAATTATTGTGGAGCTCATGTCCATTTATATATGAATTACATTGCAACTGTTTTTCATTTGAACTAATTGGCCATACAGAAATCTAACATAAAACCCCAAGTTACAAGTAAAAATTCCGAACTTTTAATTTAAGTCTTGAATTTTTAATTAAAAGACTAGCTTATCATACGATAAATCTATAGGTTTCATATTAACATGTTAACATACAAGACATGGGAGCGAGGTCAAAAATCTTCCATCGCAAATTAAATTTCAAAGATTTAGTTATGAGGGTGTCGTTACTAAAGATGAATAACAAATAATAGAACCACATAAAAATCGTACCTCAACGAAATTAAAAGAAATATTAACCGCAACTCAAAATACTTGATAGCCACGTAATATAATAATTAACCTACAACGATTATATATCTATAAATATTATTAAAAGGCTAGACATTAAATGTCACGTAGACAAATGTGACATGGCAACAATTAATTGTGACGTGGCAAAACATAGTCCACGTGGAAATACTAGCATAGTAGTACACATGAAAAAAATTATCAATTCCACATTTAAAAGTTACTCTCATAATTAATGGTAAAAAACTAAATTTATATAATTTTAATTTCATAGGATAATTTTTAAATCACTCTCATGCAAAGTGGATTTAATAATAATAACAATCTATAAATATAACTAAAATGTAAGCTAAACTATCAACCATCAACTATATGTCTTATTTTAATTTCATAAGATAATTTTTAAACCACTCTCATGCAAACCTTTTACATTACATTTCTCCTTGCTCCATATTTATGTATGTAAAATCAATAACTCTATAATCTAAATACAAAATTTATATATCTAACTTAAAGGCATGCTAAATTACCTATCATAATCTACATGTCATATCTATACAATAATATAAATAGGCTACCTTGAGCATATGTATAAGACATGCGACAGCTAGAATCACTAAGAAAATTTCATTTGATAATGTGTGACTAATTAATAATATTCATTCATAGAATTAAGATAGAATACTTATTATCACGTTTATGACCCCTTATTCATCTCTAACTCTTCATTTTCTCTTTAGCTCTTCCTTTTCCTTTTTGATGATTCCTTTCTCCCCTAAAATTTAACTCCTTATTTGATGCTAAATTAATATAAGTAAAGTCTTTAAATAAGCACTTTTATTTTTTACCCTCTTTTTCTAAGCTTTTGGCATATTCATATGTTATTGAAACTTTCCATTGCATATAATTTTTATTAATCATTTGCATTTGTGAAAAAAATAAAGTTATATCATACATAAGATTTGTGTTTTATTTGGTATTGTTTAAATAACTTTTATTGATGTCAATTTGTATTTCTCACCTTGATTTATTTTTGCAGATGGAATGGTACAATTTTCTTATTATTGCAAAGCTGGATTGTGCAGTTAATTACGTTATACATAAGGTATGTTCTACGAGTTTTGTTTGTGTAATTTATATAAGCTTATTGTAAAATGCACAGTTTTTTGTAATTTATCCACTAATATCGCTTTGTGGTAGATTTATTTTATACTATGTTTATGTAAACCCTCTTACAAGATTAATTGAATTATCGTTAAATGTATGTTTGTTTCTTATTCCATTTTTGTAGGTGATGCTTCCTTTATCTTCTCATAATATTAACATAGTGTGTTAAAAAAACTACATGGGAAATGTGTAGGCGACAAAAGGATTTAGTTGAACAAAAACTTGTTATCCGTCCTTGAACCATGTTCTAATGATATTAAAACTTATTTGGTACGTAATTGTCTCACTTGATGTAAAAACCAAACATTTTTAGTTTTTAATTCGAATTTAGAGGATCTTAGTAAATTGTTTTTTTTATAACTTTGTTTTTGTAAAAAAAAATACAATATAGTTAAAAGGCTACTTAAAACATCTAATTTTAATTCACATGTCATTTTTATAGTATTGGTTAATATTAAGGCTACATCGGACTTATTTATTAAAATTCTTCATAAGATTTACTAATATTTTTTGATGGAAATCATAATACAAATCATGATTTAAATTATAAAAATGAATTAACAATTTATTCTCGTCATTTAAATCGTACAACTTATCCATATAACTCTTCATTAACCATAGAGATAGTAGTTAAAAGGTCTTATATGTAGTAAATAAAAAGTTTAATAATTTGGATTATAAAGGTACTAATAATATGTTTTAGTGGAAACCATAAGATCATGTACTAAATTACAAAAATAAATTAAGAATTTACTCTCATTATTAAAATTTAAATCGTAAAATTTATCCATATAATTCCTCATTATTAATAAAGATAGTAGCTAAAAGGTCTTATATGTGGTAAAATAAAAATTCAATATATCTTGGATTATAAAGCTTCACAATTTCTCATATTGTTACTTTTGATTTATTTCAAAACCATCTTAAATATTGTAATTAGCACTCTTACGAAACAGTGAAAAATAAGGTGTATATGTGCATGCATGTGATTCAAACGTTCATAGTCTTCTTAAAAGTACTCCATATTTCTATCTTTTAAGATTTTAAAATTTTAAACGTTAAATAAGTTGTATAGTTAGTTTTGTAATTAAGATGATGCTTATTTAATTTTAATTTTAACTATCTCAATTTGCAGATTATTGATTGTGAGAAGGCTATTAAAAAGTGGAGATTACATGTTTTGATCTAAATGTGAAAAAAGAAAACATATTTTTTACTCTTTTAGTTGGCTTACAAAGTATCACCATTCATCATCGGCGAGATTCTCTATTTTACATGTATATTTTTGATAAAAAGTATAGATTTTGAGGAAAAGTTAAAATAATAGTATCCATTTAACTTTCTTAAAAAAACCTATCAGATATGTAACCGCGATCTTAGAGTGCTTTGTTTATCGACCTAACAACGCAGCCGTTTTTAGCTTAATTATTTATGACATACATCATAAATATATA
The DNA here is from genome assembly GCF_048544455.1 of Silene latifolia. Taxonomy (NCBI): domain Eukaryota; kingdom Viridiplantae; phylum Streptophyta; class Magnoliopsida; order Caryophyllales; family Caryophyllaceae; genus Silene; species Silene latifolia. The sequence continues at coordinate 29,450,816 of NC_133528.1, forward strand.
AAAATAACAAATTTAAACAAACATTTATAGTTATGAAATTAGCTACATTAAATTGTTGACTACAAAATATTCATGAATAATATTAACATGTATTAAAATATATGGAAATAAAATTCAAATTAAAACTTCTATCTATATTACTATGATCTTGAAAAATAATGTAAAAGAAGTAATTATTTACAAATGTTTGGTTTATAGCTTATTCGCGATTAAAAAAAATATTTTATATTTTAGTTAAAGATAGACGGCAACAAAAGCAGATAAATGGAACAAATAGAACAAGTCCGCCAATTTTGCGGGTACAAAACTAGTATAATATAAAAAGGCAAGCCTAAATATTAGCTTTCAACATTCACCTTTAAGACTATTAGAGCATGACACATCATCATTATTATTTAAAAAAATTGAAAACTCATAACATTAAACACTAATTAAATCACAATAAATATTAGTATTTGTTTTTTATTTGTTAAGAAGAATTAAACTTAAAATTAAAGTCAATATATCTCATATGAAACACAAATATAATTCTCACCATTATCTTTCAAAATAATGCTAACCATTCAATCTACCTTAAATTATTATTCACAAATAAAAATATAAAAAAATCTATTTTGAATTTTTTTTAGGTTGAATTAATTACATAGCTAAACAAAATTGAAGACAATAACAATAATAACAATAATCGTGAGAAAACACTAATAAACGTAACAATATTCGTGGCAAAATCTTAATAATCCACGGCAAAGGTTTAGTAAATTGTAGAAAATATATATTGATAATATATTGATAATATATTGACAATATACTATGGTAGTATAAGTATAGATTGATAAAAAAATTCTTACGAGTCCTTTTTGTCAATAGGGCTCAGTGCGACCGCAAATCCGAGATTGTATAACACCACCAACGTGACAATACAGCTAACCCCGTGAATTTCACGGGTAATAGAACTAGTTAATAATAGTAAGGGTTTTTAACTTAGGGATTACATAGCATACCATAATTAATAAAGACTTAAAATAAAACTAAATTAGTCTAATTCCAATCTCTCCTTTTAATATTTACCTAATGTCGATCATAAAGACAAGAAGACCATTGAATAGACTAATTAATTAGGTAATAATTAAATTACTCTATTATTTAGATAAAGACGACCTTCAGTTTCAAGCTTTGTGCTTGTTCACAACTCGGCAATTCTTGCGGATTTCTCCTTCATTTCCGGTCAGCACTCCGATGGATCCCATCCGTATCATTGCCTCTCCAAATCTGTTTTTTTCATGCCCCTCCATCAAGAGCAAAATGATTTACCCGCTTCGATGTATAAGCGCTATCCAGTAACGCTTGATCAGATTTAACGACCACCCGATGCGCCAACACGTTTTTGTAGTAAGCCCCATCCAACTTGTTGGGGCTTACGAAATCCATGGGAATTGAGGAGTTGCTTGTGTTTCTTGCAGGACAAACCTCATCAAGGAGGTCCTTAAAATCTTCATCCATCTTTGCGTTTCGTGACGTGTCATCTTTGAAGAAACCGCATTTAGAAGTGCCTATGGAATGAGCTACGGACAACACTATCATGTCCTCCAATGAAAGACCCTTTAAGGCGAATTTGTCATTGAGGGTAGACAAATTTGAGCTTGGCCCGGGTAAGAACTCGAACGGGTCCCTGAAAATGGATGCAAGGCCATCCCTCCTTCCCGTTGGAATTTCATACTCGATGTCCCCCAATAGTTTGGCCGAATCACGCGCCGCTAATGTAAGTATATCGGCGCATGATACGGTGTCGGGGAAAACTTTTTCAAGGACTTTCTTAAGTTCGTCAACAAGCTCGAACCCTCTTAAACTGTTTTTGTTGATGGGATTTTCCTTCTCGGAAAGAGTGCCATTGGCCGAGTCGAGCAAGACGGATGCATCACAACCCTAACAAATTAAAAGAGAGAACGGTGTTAAAATAAGTACGATACTAATTGATAAAACATATGATTCAACATATTGTTACGGTCATTAATACTTGCAATCCGCGACGATTCGCAAGAATTTGTAAATCAACCAAAGATGATTCACTTAGCTTAGCTATGGAAAGAAAATATGTCAATGATTAAGATCAAGGCAAGATGAATAAATCATGATCAAGTATCCCAAAATTACAACCCTAATTAATAAGAAGAAGCATTGTCAAGTACTTATGTTATTAAAAAAAAATGACATAATCGATCTAGACACACGGCAAACAAATTGTTTTCGTTTCACTTTTTGGGTATTTTAAAATGCCTCGAGTGGAATGCCAAAGTATTATACAAATAAGTTGACCTACAACTTCATCATCTTGTTTAATTGTATTGACTTTGGAGTAAGTCTCGTATTCTTAACACAATATCCTAACAAATTATTTTACCACCATGCATATAAATTTTATTTGGGTTTTTCTATCCTATGCCCACTAGGCATAGGATAAGAAACCAAAAGGGGAAAGAATTAATGATGTTTTTATGGAAAATTGCAATATCTTATCACTTTACAAGAAAAACATCATTAATTCTTTCCTTTTTAGGTTTCTTATACTATGCCCACTAGGCATAGGATAGAAAAACCGATTTTATTTACTCTAGCTTAACCTAAGTTTTTTGTATTGAACTAAATGCATTTTCTGCGTAGATGATAAGTTATAGAAAAAATCTTACCCTGACGAAACAGTCATGGAAGTGAAGTCGGATTAAACCCGCACCAAGTCCCGGATTGTCGATTACGACCTCGAAAACCTTCTCCTCGACGAATGAGCACTGATTCTCGTAGAAATGTAATTTTAAACTAGGACTTGATTTGGCTATTGATAGGAAAGCAAGACAAAGAAGATGTTAAGATTGGTAATCAATTGTCTGCCTCTTCCATTCCAAATATCGTAAATATATAGTACAATTGGTAGATAGAAACTAGGGTTATAATACAAGACGGACTTGGACTTTAGCCTTATTCGACCCAATACGAGTCTATTCTATAATAGACTCTAATACCCTCCCTCAAGATGGAGCATAGGGATTCAAAATGCCCAGCTTGCCAATTAAAGATACAAATTGAGAAACACCAAGAGCCTTGGTAAGTACGTCAGCCAACTAAACTTTGGTAGACACATACAAAGGAGAAATAAGGCCAGACTTGATAGCATCACGTACATAATGACAGTCAATCTCGCTGTGCTTAGTGTGCTCGTGGAACACAGGATTTTGTGCAATATGTAGGGCGGACTTACTGTCACTGAAAATCGAAACTGGGCTGGGGTGAGACACACCGAGGTCGTGCAACAGGCCCTTGAGCCACGTGAGTTCACATGTGATGGCACGGAGAGCTCGGTACTCAGCTTCAACCAATGAAAGTGATACCGTTGGTTGTTTTTTAGTTTTCCAGGAGATAGGGGAGGAACCCAAAAACACGAACCATCCAGTAACAGAACGCCGAGAGAGCGGACACTTCGCCCAGTCGGAGTCGCACCATCCAGTGAGTTGGAAGTCAGACTTAGACGGCAACAAAATGCCCTGGCCCGGTGTACCTTTTAAATAACGAACCGTACGGAGGGCGGCATTCCAGTGGTTTTGTAGGGATGCACTCATTAGGGGTAAGCAAAAAAATACGATACGGTTTTATAATACGGATACGATTTCAGTTATACGGATTTCCGTATATACGATACGAAAATCCGTATATACGATACGGTTTTATATAAACCGTACTGTATCCGGGTCGGGCAAAAAGAAACCGTATATACGGTTTCTGACACGGTTTGCAGTTTTTGTATAAAAAAATTAAAAAAATGCAAAGTTCCTCTTTCAACTCCACTCTTTTGATGTTTTTTACGTCTTTTTTTACAAACTTATCTCAATAAACAAAAATTAGCTCTTTATAAGAAGTGTTCCTGTTAGAGGTAATTATTAGCTCTTGAATAATTACAATGTTTAATTGGGCATTTGTCACCAAACCGTATCCGTATATACGGATTCCGTATACACGAATTTTTCGGGTACCCGAAAACCGTATATACGGTTAAACCGTATCAGATCCGTATAGTGATTTTTGAGATTTTGAAAACCGTATACCCGGTACGGTTTTCAAAACCGTATCGGGTACACGGTTTTGCTCACCCCTAGCACTCATAAATTGGGAAAGAATATGAACACAGTAGGAGAGATCCGGTCGCGTCACAGCAAGATACACAAGGCGACCCAAAAGACGACGATACGATTCGGGATTAGCAAGAGGAGTACTAGCCGAATTGCCGAGGCTATGATGCTGCTCGAGAGGCGTGGGAGCCGGTTTGCAGCCAAGGAGTCCAACCTCCGAAATTATGTCAAGAGTATATTTTCGTTGACATAAGAATATACCATCCGAGTTGCGAGCCACTTCAAGACCCAGAAAATATTTCAAATCACCCAAGTCCTTTATATGGAAGCATTTATGTAAATAATCCTTAAATTTGACAAGAGCAGTAAGATCGTTGCCGGAGACAATCAAATCATCAACATATATGATAACATTCAAACGCACCATACCGCGGGCAAATGTAAATAAAGAATAGTCATAATAACTTTGAGTAAAACCATATTGTTGAAGGGCATGTCCGAGTTTTGCAAACCAACATTGGGAAGCCTGTTTGAGCCCGTAAAGCGATTTCTTTAAGCGACATACCTGGCCAGGAATCGACGAAATGAACCCCGGAGGTAACCTCATGTATACTTCTTCCTCCAACTCACCATGAAGAAAAGCATTGTGTACATCCATTTGATGAAGGTGCCAATTTTTCGCAGAAGCAACCGAGAGAAAAGTGCATACCGTGGTCATTTTAGCTACGGGGGCAAATGTTTCGTCGTAGTCCACTCCTTCAGTTTGATGATTTCCAAAAACAACTAACCTCGCTTTCAGACGTTCAATAGTTGAATCGGACTTGTATTTAATTTTATACAACCATTTACTCCCGAGAGCCTTCTTACCCGGAGGTAAAGTGGTCACGACCCAGGTGCCGTTATCCACAAGCGCTTTCATTTCTGCTTCCATAGCTTTTCGCCACCCCTCATGTTTCACGGCTTCCTTAAAATTGCGAGGCTCCGTTTGGGTCATCAAAGCTGCCATGTAAGATCGATAGGGAGGTGAAAATTTTTGACAAGAAAGATAATTAGCTATAGGATAGGGAGTACCTGGGGAGGACGATGAGACACGCAGGTTAGAGGCGCTGGATGGACTACTATCATCACTATCATCATCCTAAAAATCAACCTCATAGTCTTGAAGGAACTTTGGCCGAGACTTGGCACGATGGCCACGGCCCAAAACAGGTGGAGCTGGCACCATTTCGGACTCAGGTGCACGCAAGGGAGAAGACAGGTCAGTGGGGTCCGTTGATGGGGGCACGCGAGGGGGTATTATCAGCCGTGTGTGGAGCCGTAACCTCGGCAGTGGCCGTGCTCGGTGGAGTACCTGGATCATCATTATTTATTTCCTCTTCCTGACCATCATTCCAATCAACAAAATAATCATTCGACTTGTCTGCGGTAGTATCCAAATGGCGACCAGGCCCACTATGAAATGGGAATTGATCTTCATAGAATTTCACATCTCGCGATACAAAAAATTCCCTTCTTTCAAGATCATAGAAATATCACCCCTTCTGTCCCGACGGATAGCCCATAAACACACATTTACGGCTACGACTCGCAAACTTGTCTCCTTTGGATCGTTGATTGTCAGCGAAGCACAACGACCCAAAAACTCGTAATAGCTCATAATTGGGTGATTTTTCGAATAAGACTTCATATGGTGTTAACCCATCTAATAGTCGGGACGGGGTACGATTTATGACAAAAGCAGCAACCAAAGCACACTCCCCCCAAAATTCAATGGGTAAGCCGCCTTGAAATCGCAAGGCACGGGCAACATTTAATATATATTGATGTTTTCTCTCTATTCACCCATTTTGTTGAGGGGTACCCACACACGATGATTGAAATATGATTCCATGGGTGGAAAAATTTGGTTGTAATGTGTGAAACTCAGTCCCATTATTACTCCGTACAATTTTAATGTCAGCTGAGAATTGTCGTTTGATCATGGCCATAAATAATAAAAATTTATTATAGACCTCAGTTTTAGCATTTAAAAAATAAATCCACACCCCCCTCGAATAATCATCAACTAATGTCAAAAAATATCGAGCCCCAGACGTCGACAACACCTCATACGCACCCCACAAGTCACAATGAACGAGTTCAAATGCACACGAACTTTTATTATTACTTAATGGAAAACTACTGCGAATGTGTTTAGCTCGATGACAAACCTCACACGGTTTCGATAGAGTTTGTTTGCTAGTACGTAAAAAAGGGAGCATTTTAACAACTTGCTCAGACGGATGACCCAATCTAGAATGCCATAAATTTAAAGAGGACGCAGCCACCACCGTGCTTACAGCAGCCGAGTCTTCACGAAGATAGTATAGTCCATCTAGCCTCTCACCCGTGCCAATCGTCTCCCTCGTATCCCGGTCCTGTATAATACACGAAATGGCATTAGTTATAAATTCGCAATTTAAGTTGTCACTTAATTGCGATGCCGAAATCAAATTGCATTGCAATTGTGGTACGTATAATACAGAATCAAGCAAAATATTGGGTGTGACATTTACACGACCCACTTGAGAAGCGTAGATGCTAGTTCCATTGGGCAAACCCACAATACGACTCGGTATTGTGTGAACATCAAACAAAAGCGAATAGTTACCAGTGACGTGATGTGAACATCCCGTATGAATTAACCACTTACCAGAATGAGTGTGTGTGGGAGTGCCATAAACAGTTACCAGAGATGCGGAAGCGGATTGTGAAGAATCACCGGCACCAGAAAGGGATGACTGTACGGCATTAGAGGATGCGGGTGTCGACATTTCTCCCCTGCTAGTTTCATCCCGAGGGCGAGAACCACCTCTCCCCCCACCTCGACCACGGACTGATTTTCCACCACGAGTACCTGGCGGGGTAAGGCCTTTCAATTCGTACCACCAGTCCTGTCTCTCATCCATTAAATCGAAACACATGCTTCGATCATGCCCACATCGATTGCAAGAATTACAGTGGAGTTGTTGTCTCTCTGTGCGAGTCATTTGTGAGGGGTGTTTAGGAGGAGGACGAGTATCAGTACGGGATTTGGTGTGAACATTAAAGCTCACAATTTCAGCCACGGGTTCATTAGCACGATCGATAGCGCGAACCCGTTCTTTCTGAGTAATCATATTAAACGCCCTAGCTACGGATGGCAGAGGAGATTGAGCCAAAATAACGGAGCGAAGGGATGCATACTGAGTAGGCATTAAACAGAGAAGAAATTGATGGAGACGATCAGACTCACGTCGAGCCGCGTGCTGTTTACCACTTGTACAGCTAGAGCAGCAATCGCAGGAAATTATCGGTTCGAGTGTGTCGAGATCGTCCCATAATTGACAAAGTTTACCATAATAGACCGCTACGGACATACCATCAGTCTGACGACAATCACGCAAGCCAGCCTTGAGTTGCTGAATGCGAGACCCGTCAACAACACCAAAGCGTTCATGGAGATCGTCCCACATACGCTTAACATTCTTATATTTCGGAAGAAGTGCACGTACCTCAGGTGATATAGTAACGGATAACCAGGACACGAGCATGAAGTGTATGGTCTACCAATCATCAACCGTGCAGGGAGCCTTAGGTTCGGTAATGGTACCGTTAACAAATACGAATTTCCGACGGGACTTGAGTGCAACACTGACATCATGAGCCGAATCGTCGAAATTGGTTAAAGACAGACGGATAGGAGTAATTGAATCACCGGGACGGTCCTGCGGACCAAGATAAAATGGGGAAGAGGCATCGATTTTAGTACTGGTACCCTCGCCGTTAGTCATGGCAGTTAGGGTTGGGTATTTTAGAATTTTAATTTTGTTATTTTAGAAAACACTGATACCATGTTAAGATTGGTAATCAATTGTCTGCCTCTTCCATTCCACATATCGTAAATATATAGTACAATTGGTAGATAGAAACTAGGGTTATAAACTTATAATACAAGACGGACTTGGACTTTAGCCTTATTCGACCCAATACGAGTCTATTCTATAATAGACTCTAATAGAAGAAGAAAGAAGAAAAGATTAAGGCAAAGGCGCTTGACAAAGCTTAACGATGCCATTGTTTGAATAATAGAGTGGAAGTGAGAAAATATGGTTTAACTTTGCTTGCTTTAAATAGGGGTGGATGGCTTCTAGAAGAGTCGGAGTAAAATATGTCATAAACCATAAATTAGGTGATTTTTATAATAAATAAATAATGATAATTAGTTTAATGATAATAATAATAATAATGATGATTAAGAAAATTCTTGTTGGTTAATTTAGGGTTAGTAGTTAATGTTTGCTACATCGTACGTACTTTAGGAGGTGAATGTGACACATGCATGTTGATGGGAGACGTGCATTAAGATGGACGATTGTGGAATTTGTAATACGTAAAATGTAAAGAACAAACGATGAGGTCTCTCTCTTGTTAAAGCCATTATTCTACAAACCAAACCAAATCAAACCAAACCAAATACCCAACTGGTTGTTGCACTAAGTAAAGAGCCTACATTCTTAGGACATTAATTTGGTTGCATGCTTATTGAGAGAAGCAATTACATTCATGCGCACAACAAATATTTAAAGTTTGGCATGCTTCAAACTTCGATTGATAAGAGGATAATATCAATATAGACTCTTGCATTGGTCTTGTTCAAAATATAAAAGGGATTATAAAGTTGGAAAAAATTTAAATGGTTAAGCGATAAAAAATAAAATTAGAATGAAATGAGTATTTTAACAAGATATTTACATTTTTGATAAAAATAATTCAATGCGAATACGGTGCTAGCAAACTCGATAATATTGATTGTTGTTATTTCATTTTCGTTAGCTACCTTTGTTTTGAGATGATTATGATTTGCTTGTTGGTACGGTTTTTGAGCATTATCCGTATTACCCCTCCATTTTAAGTCACTCCTCGACATATATAACACAATATCACTCAACTTTATGTCTTCACCAAACATATTAAGCAAACCAAATATGGACAATTCATCAACTTAGCCAACCATACTTGCATCCATCAAAGAAATAAATTACAACACTACACAGATGAATATAATTATGAGTTTTGAAAAATTAAGCAAACTAGTAGTAGAGTCTTGAGAGGAATTTTTTTTCAAAATAGGGTTATTGCACATGCAAACTATTTCTCGCTTTAGTGTCGGTTTCAAACTATTTCTCCCCAATGGGTCCACGTCATCATTTTTCTATTTCTTCCCAGATTTTAACAAAATCGCCATTTGAAACAGCGATTTGACGCTTTTTACAGAAATCCAACGAACACTACAAAACACAATAGAGCCAAATCGCTAATTGGGACAACGTTTTACTCAAAGTGAAAGGTGAAGTTGATGAAATTTTGGAAAACTAAAACTAAAATCAAATTGTGGAAAACTAAAACTCCGCAGCATTATAAATGGCGACAGATTAAAATCAAAGTGAAAAGTGAAGTTGATGAAATTAAAAGAAAATACCTGGCTTTGGCAGTCAAAATAAGTAAGGAGTAGTTGAAGAAACACGACAAATCACAAAGATGAAGATCGTGGAAGCTGCCAAAGTGATGGCGTCGTCGTCCGTGGGTGTCGATGCTGGGTAATGCAATGATTAAGAATACCTGCAAGAGTGCATATCAGTATTCATCAATCCGATTTGGCTCTATTTGCCTAAATCGCTGAATGGATTAGCGGTTTGAGTAAATCGCTCAACCAGGTAGCGATTTGGCTCTATTTGTGTCTATTTGTTGGATTTCCGTAAAAAGAGTCAAATCGCTGTTTCAAATGGCGATTTTGTTAAAATCTGGGAAGAAATAGAAAAATGATGACGTGGACCCATTGGGGAGAAATAGTTTGAAACCGACACTAAAGCGAGAAATAGTTTGTGCAATAACCCTATTTTGAAAAAAAATTCTCTTGAGAGGGTCTATACTTCTCTTTTAGGGTATAATTGTTCATAATAGCCCATAACAGTTTATTATGGTAATACTAATCGTTGCATTAATTAGGAGAATAACGGTCTAACAATATTTTAAATTTTCTGTCAACTTTTTTCCTAGTATAGTATAGTAGGCCCGTCCTGTCATGTTCAAATGTCGGATTCGCTCATTTTTATAAAGAATGTGTATATTTTAGTTTAAAATGTGGTGTTGAAGTATCCTCCTTATTCAAATGTCGAGTGTCGAGTATCGAATATGCGTATGTGAGGGAATCAGAAGAGTCGATCGGAGTTACATAAGAGTCGAAGTATATAGGTCAAAAACCATAAATCAGGTGGTATTTATTCTAAACAAATAGTGATAGTTATTTTAATGATAATAATGTTGATGATAATGACGATTACTACCAAAATCCATGTTAAATTGTTTGGAAGTATATTAGGGTTGTAGCAAGACACGAGCAAATTAAACTCATGGTTGTTACTGTGTAGCTTGCTTGGGACGATTTGCATGTGACACATCACACATGCATGTAAGCTGTAACCCCACATCTCCCGTAATTCTACATATCTATGTGATGTATGTTGCCAACCTAACCTAATTTATTTATAAAAGAAAACTATTTATAGTGCATGTAATTAATTATATTATTATGTATAGGGCAATAGGGCATCATTCCACAAAACCTTTTACTATACTATATGTATTATTTAAATACACATTGAAATAACCATAACCCTATGTAGCTTAATTAATCCTTGATTGTGCGAAATAAATCAAATAAGTCGTTGTTGAGTTTATGGATTCAAGTACCTAAGAGGGGGAGGGGGTGAATTAGGTACTCTTTTTAAAAATTTTAACTTCAACTTTATTGGATTAAAGTAAGTTAAATGAACAAAAGAGATTTAGAGGATACTTTGAATAATATTGAAAGATTGAACAAGTATCACGATGAATGTTTGCTGAAGTATGAAAGCAACAATCGTTCTGACTGTATCTATTTGTCTCAGTTTGTGGAGTATTACTGCAGACCAAATACGACAGTATGATGAACTGTTACTTCTAAGTTTAAGCAAAACAAAACAAACAAACAAAGTAAAAAACAGCGGAAATAAAATAAGCACTTGAACACGAGATTTTTGAATTGGTTCGGCAAGAAACTCAAGTGCCTACGTCCAATCTACCTTTTTATTACTTTCCTTTAGTGATCTACTCCGAAAACTAAAAGACCCTTGTAATAAAAAACGCCAACCTACTCCGGTTGCAAAGCTAGTACAAGAACTACTCCGTTCTATGACAAGCTAACTCGCAATCTACTCCGATTGCCAACTCACAACCTACTCCGGTTGTCAAGAGTAAAGAACTACTCCGTCCTAAACTCTACTAACACACTTAAAATGTAAAGGATCAAGTTTCCACTAACACATTCTTAACAAAGAATAGAGGTGGACAACTTTTACAAGATCAACACTTTTAAGCAAGAGAGTTTAGTATAGAAAAGCAACAGTGGCCACGACTGTAGAAACTGAAAGACACTTGAAGACTTTTAAAAGGATTTTGCAAAAGACATGATTTTTAATCTTTTAAAAACACTTTGCAAAACATGAAAGAATTAATTCAGAAAGTCTTAAGGATTTAATGAAGAGGGACTCGGTATTTATAGAGGAGGTGAGTGAAGGGGTTGCTAGGGTTTTGAAGGGTCAAAGACCTCACATGTGAAGGACAATAGCAACCACCTAATAACTTGCACCAAAAAGGAGTCTTTTGCAAAGGAAGGAATAGAGAAAGAAGGTTTGAAAGACAACCTTAAATGCTCATGCAATTTCAGAAAACAAAGGATGTGAGACAAGTCACATGATGACAAGTTAACACAAATATGGCAAAAAGCAACTTTTGTTTTCTTAAAAACCAAAGGATTGAATTTGCATAAAGAGGAAACATTTTGAATAATTCAAACCACTCTTTATTGGATACTACCTCCTTAATAAAATCAGATTTTTATCTTAGAAAATAAGATTCACGTGAAAGCATTTGAAAGATAAAAAGGAAGCTTCAAGTTCTACGAGTTGTGGCCTAGTCCACTCAAATTTGTTTGCTTGTTGAAGCAACAAATCATCCTGGACTGTTTCTATTACTCTACTATACTTAACTTTCTCACTTGTACATTAGATGACACACGACTAATTACAATGGGATTAGTAACAACTTCAACACTTCTTAATCCAAGCTTGATTACATCATTAATCCTGAAAAGGTAAACTAAGATAACACAAATCAAATGGGCATGTTATCATCAACATAAGGAACCCAACAAATTCCCCCTTTGATGATGACAAGCCCCAAACGAATGTATAAGCAATGAAAACACCTTGATTCAAGATTTTAAGCTAGCAAGATCAAATGATAGAGAAGGGACAATATTACCTTACCAAGGGCAAAAGCTAGAATCAAACTATCAAGACAATTTTACATTGCCCCAAACAAGAATCAAGCTAAGAAGGTTAGACAAGCCATTAGTTTAATCAAATAAGCAAGAAGATTTAAAGCATGAGTTTACCTTTTCCCCCTCTTGACATCATCAAAAGGATAGGGATGTCACAAGCATTAGAGTGCAGATATTTCATAAGAAAACACAAAAAGACACATGTAGATGTGACAAGGTAACAAGGTCAACATAAACAAAGATTAGGCGTAGGCTAATCAAGGTTCAACATAGCTAAAGAGAGTTTAAAGTACACCACCAATTGTTCAAAATAACAAGCAAGAAAATAAGTCTTAGAAAGGCACAACCAAGGTAAAGCAAAATAAAGGGGCACGGGTGAGGGTTAAAAGGCCGAGAGGAAATGGAAAGGCTAAGGAGAGGAGGCTTGTTCACCATCCGAGCCACTACCCAACGGATCATCATCCACATTAGCATCTTCACCAACCTCTTTTGTTGACACAAGGGTGGAAATAATATCCACCTCTCCACGGATGAGGTCCAAAGTAGAAGCAAGGGCCTAAATAGCCAAGTCCTTTTGACGAGCATCTTCCCTAATCCACGCACCTAACTCAGCCACGGCATTGAGTACATCCCGCATACTACCCGTATTCCCTTGACTAGATGACCCAACTTCCGGGTCCTTCTTAATTTTCACAGAAATTAACTCATCATTCTCAACCTTGATAAGCATCTTCCCCATTTGCCCATCACTCATAACATCACACATATCCAACGAACCCAAGCTAGTATTCACTAAAACCCCGTGTGCCTTGAGCACAACCGATAACCACATTCCATAGGGTAAATGAATCAAGCTAGAAGAAGGTCGACGAAGCTTGGTCGAGATAAGATGAAAACGTTTAAACATTAGCCCAACTAGGTTCACCTTCTTGTGGGTAGCAATGTGATAGATTAAATATTGTAAGGCAATGGTGAGTTTTCCTCTATCACCCGAAGGATAAATTGAGCGACACAACATGTTAAAAATGATTCGAAGAGGAGGTGGGATTTGGGTGTTGCTCACGGGTCCGGGGGAGACAGTTTTGGGACAAACGGTTTGAGCAATGCTAAGAGGGGAGGCATATGGTAAGGCTACCCAAGTTTCAGAGGGGAGTTTGTCATAGCCTCGGGACTGGAATATTAAAGAGCGATGAGCGAAATCAGATTGAGTCAGTTTTAGAGGCTTACCGTTCACCTTAGCTGTAACAAATTCACCAGACTTATCAACCCGTACCGTTGCAAAGAATTGAATCACTTCGCTCACAAATACCGGCTCACGCATTTCCAGTAACTTCTCCCAACCTTGAGCTAGAACCATATCACGGACTGAGTGAAAAGCAGGCGGTTCGAACCATTTTTGATTATAAGCCCGAGGAGAGTGAATTGCTTTGATGTTCATCAACCTTTCACAGTTTTTGTAAATAGAAGTAGGAAGGTCGAGACTCTCAAGGTGAGCCCAAACAATGGCTAGATCCCACTTCGAGGTTAGAGAGACCGGATCAGAGGGAGCAAGGTAGACAAGCTTTTTCTTCAATGGTTTCGATTTTTTGTGAGGAGGTTCATTGGGATTTTCAATTGGGGTATCAATAATGGGATTTTCGATGTTACTTTGTTCAACATTTTCTGAGATTGGGGGTAATTGGGAGGAGGAGGCTTTTTCTTTTCTTTTGTTGTTCTTTTCGCCGGAGTCGGGTCAGACTCGCCGGACTTCGATGGATTTTCGTTCAAATCAAATTCGGTTTCATCTTCAATATCTTCAACCATTACAGTAACCGGTTCAGAGGATGAGCTCGGAACAGTGGAGCTCTTCTTTCGACCACCACGAGTGCGTCTTCCTACCATTGTGGCGATGGGAATGTTGTCGGATGATGGTGGATCAGTGGGGTTCGGTGATGGTTGAGGGCTAGATGGATCTAGGTTTGTTGATGTCGTGTTTGAGGTTTGTGGAGGAAAGGCGTAAGATGTTTTGACTGGAGGCATGGTTGGAGTTGGTGATGTAGGCGGGTTGGATGTGACAGGTAGGGAGGTAATTTTTGTGGGTTTGATGGGTGTGTTAAATGATGTTTTTACCATGGTGGGTTAGGGTATGTGATATGAGGAGGTTGTGGATTTGGGAGATGAAGGGTTAGTGGATTTAGGTGGTTTGGACGGGTAGAGATAGGTAGGAGTGTTGGGGTAGTTAATGGCCCATTTAATGAGGTAAGGAAAGTAGTTGGCCCATCTTAGACGAATTCAATCACTCGAAATAAAAACGCAAGGTAGCATATAATAAACGTAAATTTAGATATGAGGTTGGGTGATTACCGACTCACAAATACGGTGTCAATTTTTGGTCCAAACATGATGTCAATGCATTTAGAACACTTAATAACATATATCCAAATTTAATTTAATCAATTAAGAGATTGTGTAAAACTCATACTAAAAATCACAAGCTATTAATTAACCCAATTTCTAGTCTAAATTTCTCAAAATGTTCTCTTGCAAGTGGCTTAGTAAAAATGTCGGCAATTTGATTTTCGGTCTTGCAAAAGATAAGTTTAATATGTCCTTTTTCCACATGATCACGAATAAAATGATGACGAATATCAATATGCTTGGTTTTAGAGTGTTGAATAGGATTTTTGGAAATATTTATTGCACTCGTATTATCACACATTAAAGGAATGGAGTCAAAAATAATACCAAAATCCAAGAGTTGTTGTTTTACCCAAAGGAGTTGAGAACAACAATATGCCGCACTAACGTACTCACTTTCGGCCGTAGAAAGAGCTACCGTGTTTTGTTTCTTTGAGGCCCAAGAGGTCAAGCAAGGACCCAAGAACGTTGCAATTCCGGAGGTACTCTTTCTATCTACCGTGAACCCCGCATAGTCCGTGTAACACCCCGGTTTATAAGAGAAGTCCTCGTCAAGACATTCTCTAATAAAACGGACTGTTACCGTCTCGGTTTCCCGAGGTAGTGAATAACAAATTAAACTCCAAGGCAATTTATGTAATATTTTAACTTAATTATTACAAATACTCTTTTCAACTCGAATTACAAGAACTGACATAATTAAAAGTGGAAGTCTTCTAGATGATGATCTAGCCACTAAGCCGTCTGATCCAATGTCTCACGCCCATCAAGCTCCCGTCCTATCTCTTAAACCTGTCAAGTCTGCTCCCCATAAAACGGATCATCACAGGTGTTCACGAATACACAGGGTCAACCACGAGGTTGAGTAGGGAAAACAAAATAAGTACGACAACAAAATACATAACTCCATTTTCAATTCGTCACATACTCCACCTCTCCGTATCACAGACCCTGAATAACTCCCACACCATATCAATAACTCCCACACCATATCAATAACTTCCACACCATATCAATAACTTCCACACCATATCACAGACCCTGAATATCACAGACCCTGAATATCACAGACCCTGAATATCACAGACCCTGAATATCACAGACCCTGAATAATCTCTGTTCCATATCACAGACCCTGAATAACCTCCACACCGTCTCATATCACCACATGATAGGATATGCATAACATAACAAAATTAATCAACATTATAAATAATATCACATGCCGTTTACGAAGTGAAATATAAACCAAATCTCCTTATTCCCCGTCTCCAATGCATATGAACGCCCAAGAGATTTAATGCAACGCAATATGTAAATAAGTCACCGAACTGATAAATCATAAAGTCATGCCAGTTACCCGATGTTGTGATATCTTACTCAATACGATCAATCAGCCAATCACCTTTCCCAATATAAATGATAATATATCTCGACAACCAGAAATCCAGTCAACACAATTTGATCAATAACGATATTAAGACAAGTGTAGTTCCCCTACCTCAAATGCCAGCAAATCCAATTAAGCAGTCCAGAAATAAAGCAATGAATTGATTATCGATCCTTCACGAATCCGCCACCTAAAACAATTATAATATTTATAATTACTAACTACTAAATATGGGGATCTCTCAATTAGAAGTCTTCCCGAAATACAATCCCGACACCAACTTATGTCCGACTGATAATTAAAATAACCCGATTAGTATTTGACCCAACTTTCCCAAAATAGAAAGTTATTAAGGTATAATCTCTTAAAGTGGAAACCTTCCCAATATAGTAACTTTTCTCTTTTAACAACCCGGCTCAAAACCCGACTTGAATTATTAATGTCTCGGGAATAATTTATTTAAGTGACTCGGGATTTAATTAAATAGCTCATATGATAAATAAAGATTAAACGAATTATACGATTTATAAATACCCGCATCCATCCTTAAACAACTCAAACAATCCCGACTCAAACCCGTCTCTAATTATATTAAATAATTCGGGAATTAAATTAAGTAACCGATATGATAATTAAAAGATTAAACGGATTATTCGCTTAAGGGAAACCCGAATTAATTATTGAACAATCACAACCCGTCTTAACCCGTCTTTAATTACTTTAATTAAATAACTCGGAATTTAATTAATTAATTAAACATGTAATAACTTAACAAATTCCAACGATTAAACAATGACAAAACCCGATTCGAAATCAAAACACAACCCGTCATCAAACACGCCCCTTCACACGCGCACACACACCACACGCACCATCTACACCACCTCGACAACCGCCGGACCAACACCCACTTCAACCCATCCACCAACGACCACCCCCATCGGGGTCGACCCTCGCCGGCGAGGTGAACCACGGCCGCCATTTGGCCTGGTTCACCACCACGCATCCCCAAACACTCGTTTTCTCAACTCACAACCACCGCAACCACTAACTATCCCCCTGCCCAACAACCACGAACCTGCTCGCCGCCAACCCACGAACACAGACAACCCATCACCACCATGTCGACCTCCCCCTAGTCGACGGTGGCACCACCCAAAACAGGCCCATCCAACCCGTGTGTAAACCCGTCTTTACAAACCTGTTTGCTACCCTCGTCAATGTCGCCTCTCACAGCCACTATTACCACCTATAACCACCTCAACAACCACCAAAACACTCGTCCCTCACTACACTACCCTTATACCCTGACAACAACTACCATAAACACCCCTAGCAGACACACGACCAATCAACAAAACAGCTAGAGAATCGAAAAACAGGGGAAAGGGGTTGAGTCTTACCTTTTCAGCCGCCATTACAGCCACCAGGGTTGCCACCGGAGGTCGACCATAGTCCCTAGCTCTCCCTTGCTGCACCACCAACGCTCATGCTCTCTCTCTCTCTCTCGTTCTGCGCAGATGGGTGTGTAAAACATGGAGGAAAAGGGGTGGGGTTGTCGGGTTTAAAAGGAAGAAGAGGAGCAAGGGGGTATGGGTTGTATAGGAGTTGGTGTAGGCGTGGGGTATGGGTGGTATAAAATAATCAAGCATGCCTTTGCTTGTCCCATGGGCACGAAACACTACCACAATACGGTTTCCCATAATTATTTTGGGTCCGATGTTTAATTATTTAGTTTACCTTTCGAATCCTTATAAACCCGTCTTAATTAACTTAGCTCCATACGACGCGAGTTAAATAAAATAACTTATCATAATTATTGACTCAACAATTTACCCGACCTAATTAATATTATAAAATGTATAATAATTAATATATAATAGTATCCGTTTAATTATATCCGTTTAATTCAATAATATCCGTTTAATTAATTATATAAAAATACGGGGTATTACAGTCTTCCCCCCTTAAAATGAACTTCGTCCCGAAGTTCGCTCCCATACTCAACAACAGAAAGGTATTGTATATCGTACTTACAACGTTACGCATTTCTAACTCGATTAACACACACTTTTGACACCTTAATCAAACATACAAATACGGAATGTTACATTCTGCCCTCCTAAAAATAAACTTCGTCCCGAAGTTTAACTCATCACTACTTAACCAACTAATTAAAATTAATAACTACCTGAGAACACAATTGTATAACAACTAAATAATCACCTGAGAACACCGTCATTTTCCATCCAAATTCCGATCTCAAACTCAACATAAATTCATTAGCCATGGTCGCACTGGACCGTAAGCATAACTCCCGTAATCATCACTCGGCTCATAGGCCAACTCATAACTCATTACCAGCAGTTTAATCACACTCTCCTTTTTACACATCGACCAACTAATAGGAACAGAACATATGGAACTCATTTGTATAGGTACCCTCTCAACGAATGTCAACTTGATCAAAACCACAATCTACAACAGGTGCAATTCAAGCATTAAGATTTTACAATCCTACCCAACTAAAAAAACATGGTTACGTCCCCGTAACCTCCATTATTATAACCAAAGTTCTCAAACTGCCGCTAACAACTGAAAGAGGATGAAAGATTCACAACTCACGCTCAAGTTAGCTAATCCTTACCAAGGACAATCAATATTCAAACTCTCTAAAGGAAGTTACCGTTACCAGTAAAATCATTAGTAATTATCCATTTTACCAATCGTTGTAATCTCATGCTTTAGAAACATAGGGGATTAATCACATAAGAAAAGAATTAAGGTCAACATTTGATAATCGATTTATATGAATTTATAACTTAATAGGTTCAATCTGACTTTCCTTTACTTAATGGTATAGATTTAGGTCACGACACAGAATTCTCAATAAAATGAAGACAACCAGCTTCGCAGTACTTATCATCCCAGGAATATTTTCAATCCTCATAACAATTTGGGTTTGGTATTTATTCACGAATGACGAAAGCGCCTTGATTGACAAATTCTACAAACTTATTGGTCGAGTCAAACAAGCGAGTATACTTCGATATCGGAAAGTTAACATACAAGACTATCATACATAAATTTTTGTTCTTTGTATTAATATATTTAAACTGCACCCAACACAATGACATACAAGGTTAATGTATTTAACGACACCAAATTTTACAAATTATTCGTTACCGCCATGCTAATATCAACTTACCATGTTAACACGTAACTCACTTAAATCACCACATCACATTTCCCGTTTCGACATTCGTAACCAACCACAATCCACCAATTCGCTACATGAACGAACAACATGACTAACTTGACCCACCACTTGTGACTCCGTTCTAATTTCATTACTCCAGACTTAACAACCATCATGAAACCATTCAATCAGACACTGGCTGGAAATCTCATTCCGAATTTAGACTCATCCGGTAAAGTTTAAACTTCGTTTTCAAACTTTTACTTTCATACTGGACGGTGATTAAATTTTCTTAACATAATCTTATAACAGGACCGTTATAGAATCCATTTACAGCTTACTACAAACTCAAAATCAGATAGACTTAATTCAATTCCTTCAAACAGAACAAGCTTAGGTGTCGACTCTTATATCATAATTTACAGGTTCATCTTATTCATTTCAGCCCTATCTTATTAATGAACGATTATTACCTTAATCAACATAATTTTAGTTGCTCTTCTTTACTCAGTTATATTCATGGTTTAATTAAACGTAGCTATAACGACTATTATTGGAACCAATGCATATCATGTGAATCATCAAAGGGTTATCCCATTATAGTTGTCAGCATAGTTATCATAAACAATCTTTATTAGAATATAATTAATAGTGATGACTCCAGAATCTAGATATACCAATCGTCGTATTATATTAAACAATTTCCTTTATATCATACTCCTAAAATTGCAAGAATCTCTTTAGCATTTTATGACGATCTAATGACGATCATTTCAAATACGAAATAACACACTGTTTATTATCGCGTCACAGGTTTAGGTTCAATTGAAATCATTTATTGCGATGAAGATAATAATTATAACTATGGGCACACAACTCATATGGAAGACATTAGAACTCAGATGACACTCTACACGTGTGATCATTTAGACACAATCATTACTACCATCCATGTGTAAACTTTTAAACATAATTATTGTAATTATTCATGTGGGTATATTAGCACAATTAAATTACTTTTAATACCATCAACTTTACCAAATTACTTTTAATATCATCAACTTTACCAAGATATGACAATATAATTTTATATTTATATGTATCCGACCACCATGCAATTATGATGAGCACCCAGAGATATCACCACGTGTCAAATGTATATTAATATATGTAAACAACTGGACTCGTATAAACATTTCACCCTCGATTAAGAATCAATTTAAACTATTCAATTTCACTCATCTTTGTCATGCCAACAATATTATCAATTAGGTTTTAATTTTATCACTGGTTGAGATACATAACCACTGGACATGTGCGCTACAATCGTCATGTTGACATTAAATTTTCACATTCCTAAGGCTTATGAATTAATCAAACAACTGTATGAAAATTCAACATAGAATGCACATTTTAAATGTTTTGATTTACGTTGTACCTTCCAAAAATCACGAATACATAATTGTACGATTAAAACTTGATTCATATTACTTCTATAAAACACGGTGAGTTCAAAACACAGGGAAAAAGAATTAGATTTAAAGCACAAGAATTCGGTTGGTCCAAACAAACATGTGGCAGCAATTGGTCTAAAATTTTGGGTCAGTTTGCAAAACTTATTATTTAATATAGAGACATCAAGAATTTTCGGGGCTTATCAATTTGAAAACATATGCGAATTTTATGATCGGTAGGGTTGGAATTATGTGAGAATTATTAATGAAATTTAAATGTGGATTTTTAGAACATCATTGGTCAAACGTCACTGCACAGAACTTCCTAACCACATCATACTAAAATCTTTATTTCTCCTAATCCGTATATCAAATAGGCATGAAGCCAACGTCAAATGAACACTAACTCACGAGGCTATCTTTCATAAAATTTTCACCGATAGGCACAAACAGAAAAGAAATGGTAGTAAGGTCAATTAAAGAATAACATCGACCAAAACAAGTTTCATCACTAAGTTTTTCATTTACTATGTTCCAACTCTTACAACCACACTATTGTTACTAACCCATACCAACTTAGATCTCACACTGTACCTACGTAAACATATACCCCATAGAATCCCTTCGCATCTCGATCTACCCATTACATCTACATTACGATTGCTATGACTAAAAACAGGCAATTCAATAGCGTTTCTTATTACTATCACATTATTATCCTATCATGGCTTGGGATCACATAACCGCATATTACTTAGTCATATTAGTACTATCAGCACATCATTCAACATCCACCTAGGTAATTATCATCGACTCGTAATTATTTTCATGCTCACGACTAGCACAACACTTCATTGATTATTAACCTGAGCTCGAAAATTTATTTCTTATTTCCACGACATTACATGATCACGCCATCATTCATACCAAATACTTACCGTAGCGTTGTCCTGCGGAATGGTTAGAATATATGGGTTTCAAAGTTTATATCAACTCGACTATGCAATAATCAATGCATCAATCAATTAACACTTAGGCAACGGTATAGGCATTTCAGGTTCAACCTTAGGCAACTTTTCTACCCTTTCTCTCATATACCCTCAGGGTTTTCCGAGTCAAACTGAGAGGGCCACTGGTTCGGTGTGAGGGGGCCCCTAACTCAAACCTTCCTCAGTGTGCTCCTAACAGTTCTATCCCGGTGTTCATTTTAATTAGACACATCCTAGGTTCATTGGGTTCATTGGTTTAGGCCTGAGGATCGTTCGCTCTGATACCACTTTGTAACACCCCGGTTTATAAGAGAAGTCCTCGTCAAGACATTCTCTAATAAAACGGACTGTTACCGTCTCGGTTTCCCGAGGTAGTGAATAACAAATTAAACTCCAAGGCAATTTATGTAATATTTTAACTTAATTATTACAAATACTCTTTTCAACTCGAATTACAAGAACTGACATAATTAAAAGTGGAAGTCTTCTAGATGATGATCTAGCCACTAAGCCGTCTGATCCAATGTCTCACGCCCATCAAGCTCCCGTCCTATCTCTTAAACCTGTCAAGTCTGCTCCCCATAAAACGGATCATCACAGGTGTTCACGAATACACAGGGTCAACCACGAGGTTGAGTAGGGAAAACAAAATAAGTACGACAACAAAATACATAACTCCATTTTCAATTCGTCACATACTCCACCTCTCCGTATCACAGACCCTGAATAACTCCCACACCATATCAATAACTCCCACACCATATCAATAACTTCCACACCATATCAATAACTTCCACACCATATCACGGACCACGAATATCACAGACCCGAATATCACGGACCACGAATATCACGGACCCCGAATATCACGGACCACTCGAATAATCTCTGTTCCATATCACAGACCCTGAATAACCTCCACACCGTCTCATATCACCACATGATAGGATATGCATAACATAACAAAATTAATCAACATTATAAATAATATCACATGCCGTTTACGAAGTGAAATATAAACCAAATCTCCTTATTCCCCGTCTCCAATGCATATGAACGCCCAAGAGATTTAATGCAACGCAATATGTAAATAAGTCACCGAACTGATAAATCATAAAGTCATGCCAGTTACCCGATGTTGTGATATCTTACTCAATACGATCAATCAGCCAATCACCTTTCCCAATATAAATGATAATATATCTCGACAACCAGAAATCCAGTCAACACAATTTGATCAATAACGATATTAAGACAAGTGTAGTTCCCCTACCTCAAATGCCAGCAAATCCAATTAAGCAGTCCAGAAATAAAGCAATGAATTGATTATCGATCCTTCACGAATCCGCCACCTAAAACAATTATAATATTTATAATTACTAACTACTAAATATGGGGATCTCTCAATTAGAAGTCTTCCCGAAATACAATCCCGACACCAACTTATGTCCGACTGATAATTAAAATAACCCGATTAGTATTTGACCCAACTTTCCCAAAATAGAAAGTTATTAAGGTATAATCTCTTAAAGTGGAAACCTTCCCAATATAGTAACTTTTCTCTTTTAACAACCCGGCTCAAAACCCGACTTGAATTATTAATGTCTCGGGAATAATTTATTTAAGTGACTCGGGATTTAATTAAATAGCTCATATGATAAATAAAGATTAAACGAATTATACGATTTATAAATACCCGCATCCATCCTTAAACAACTCAAACAATCCCGACTCAAACCCGTCTCTAATTATATTAAATAATTCGGGAATTAAATTAAGTAACCGATATGATAATTAAAAGATTAAACGGATTATTCGCTTAAGGGAAACCCGAATTAATTATTGAACAATCACAACCCGTCTTAACCCGTCTTTAATTACTTTAATTAAATAACTCGGAATTTAATTAATTAATTAAACATGTAATAACTTAACAAATTCCAACGATTAAACAATGACAAAACCCGATTCGAAATCAAAACACAACCCGTCATCAAACACGCCCCTTCACACGCGCACACACACCACACGCACCACCTACACCACCTCGACAACCGCCAGACCCAACACCCACTTCAACCCATCCACCAACGACCACCCCCACTGGGGTCGACCCTCGCCGGCGAGGTGAACCACGGCCGCCATTTGGCCTGGTTCACCACCACGCATCCCCAAACACTCGTTTTCTCAACTCACAACCACCGCAACCACTAACTATCCCCCTGCCCAACAACCACGAACCTGCTCGCCGCCAACCCACGAACACAGACAACCCATCACCACCATGTCGACCTCCCCCTAGTCGACGGTGGCACCACCCAAAACAGGCCCATCCAACCCGTGTGTAAACCCGTCTTTACAAACCTGTTTGCTACCCTCGTCAATGTCGCCTCTCACAGCCACTATTACCACCTATAACCACCTCAACAACCACCAAAACACTCGTCCCTCACTACACTACCCTTATACCCTGACAACAACTACCATAAACACCCCTAGCAGACACACGACCAATCAACAAAACAGCTAGAGAATCGAAAAACAGGGGAAAGGGGTTGAGTCTTACCTTTTCAGCCGCCATTACAGCCACCAGGGTTGCCACCGGAGGTCGACCATAGTCCCTAGCTCTCCCTTGCTGCACCACCAACGCTCATGCTCTCTCTCTCTCTCTCGTTCTGCGCAGATGGGTGTGTAAAACATGGAGGAAAAGGGGTGGGGTTGTCGGGTTTAAAAGGAAGAAGAGGAGCAAGGGGGTATGGGTTGTATAGGAGTTGGTGTAGGCGTGGGGTATGGGTGGTATAAAATAATCAAGCATGCCTTTGCTTGTCCCATGGGCACGAAACACTACCACAATACGGTTTCCCATAATTATTTTGGGTCCGATGTTTAATTATTTAGTTTACCTTTCGAATCCTTATAAACCCGTCTTAATTAACTTAGCTCCATACGACGCGAGTTAAATAAAATAACTTATCATAATTATTGACTCAACAATTTACCCGACCTAATTAATATTATAAAATGTATAATAATTAATATATAATAGTATCCGTTTAATTATATCCGTTTAATTCAATAATATCCGTTTAATTAATTATATAAAAATACGGGGTATTACAGTCCGCGTCCGAAAAGCCTATAAGATCAAAAGGACAATGTAAAGGGTACCATAGGTAAAGATTTTGTGTTCCAATCAAATACCGAAGAATTCGTTTAACGGCTTTGAAATGTGATTCTTTCGGATTTGCTTGGAACCTAGCACATAAACATACGCTAAAGAGAATGTCGGGACGACTTGCGGTCAAGTAAAGAAGCGAGCCTATCATACCTCTATACACCTTATCACTAACATTCTTACCGAGTTCATCCTTGTCCAATTTGGACCCGGCCACCATAGGTGTATCATGAGGCTTACCATTAGTCATCCCGAATTTCTTAAGCATTTCTTTGATATACTTTTGTTGATGGATCATGATTCCATCCTTTGATTGCTTAATTTGGAGCCCAAGGAAGAATCCTAGCTCACCCATCATGCTCATTTCAAACTCCGATTTCATTAGTTCCGAAAAATATAAGTAAAGGAGTTCATTTGTTGCACCAAATATAATGTCATCAACATATACTTGTACAACCAACAGTTCACTGGACTGTTGCTTCAAGAACAATGTTTTGTCAACGGGGCCTCTTTTAAAACCATTTTCAATAAGAAATTTAGACAATCTATCATACCAACATCTTGGTGCTTGTTTTAAACCATAAAGAGCTTTGTCTAATTTGAAAACATGGTTAGGCAAATCATTGTTCTCAAAGCCCGGTGGTTGCTCTACAAAGACATCTTCTTCCAAATATCCATTTAAGAAAGCGGTTTTGACATCCATTTGGAAGAGTTTAATGCCTTTGTGAGCCGCAAAAGCTATAAGCAATCGTATGGCCTCAAGTCTAGCTACCGGTGCATAGGTTTCATCGTAATCAATGCCCTCTTGTTGGTTATAACCTTGCACCACTAGTCTAGCCTTGTTCCTCACAATTTCTCCCGAGTCATCAAGCTTGTTGCGAAAGACCCACCTAGTACCAATGACGGTACGATTAGGCGGTCTAGGGACTAAGTGCCATACCTCATTTCTTTTGAATTGATTGAGCTCATCTTGCATGGCAAGCACCCAATCTGCATCAGTCAAGGCGACTGTTACATTTGAAGGCTCAATTTGAGATAGGAAGGCATTATGAGCACAATACTCATTGAGGTGAGCGAGTTTGTTGACGGATGATCTTGTTCGAATTCCCGAGTTGAGATCACTTGTGAGATTAGTGAGTGGATGAGAGCTTTGATGTTTCCACTTCTTTGGAACAAAGGTTTCTTGTTCCCCTCACCGCATCGATCCACGGTGGATGTTTCCATTGGCCTGGAAGGTTCTTCATCCTCACTTGTTTTGGTTCTCTTCGATTCGGAGGTAGAAGCAACAATCGTTGGGTCTGTTGCTTCCAGAGAGGAATCGAAGTACTACGTGTTCCCCCGAGTTGTTGCTCTCCTTTGATGGCGACAGTCTCGTGTCTGTTGCAATTCAATTCGGTCTTTGGGAGCTTCTTCATCCGTGAACACGAAGTCTTTTCGAACAAGACCAATCTCAAATTCATCATCCTCATCCTCATCATCATCATCCATGTTTTGTACCTGTCCAAGCACACTAGATTCATCAAAAATGACATGGATGCTTTCTTCAATTAACAAGGTTCGTTTATTGTAAACTTTATAGGCCTTGCTATGATCGGAGTACCCAATAAATACTCCTTCATCACTACGTGGATCGAACTTACCCAAATTGTTTTTACCATTGTTGTGAACAAAACATTTGCTTCCAAAACATCTAAAATATGAAATGTTGGGTTTTCTTCCACGTAATGATTCATAGGGAGTTTTATTTAAAATACTCCTTATCATGACACGATTATAAATGTAGCAAGCGGTATTTACCGCTTCGGCCCAAAAGTTCTTAGGCAACTTACTAGTTAATAACATTGTTCTAGCCATTCCTTCAAGGGTTCTATTCATCCTTTCAACCACACCATTTTGTTGTGGGGTTCTAGGAGCCGAGAAGTTATGGTCTACACCATTGTCATCACAATAAGCACCAAATGATGAGTTTTCGAATTCGGTTCCATGATCGGTTCTCATTGAAACAAGTTTTAAACCAAGTTTATTTTGAATCTTCTTTAACCAAATTAGAAACTCATCAAATGTCTCATCCTTAGAGCTTAGGAAAAGTGCCCAAACAAACCTAGAGTAATCATCAACAATGACACACACATAACGACTACCACCTCTACTTCTAGTTCTCATTGGTCCACACAAGTCGATATGTAAAAGTTGCAAAGGTTGAGATGTACTCATAATTCTTTTGGATTTGAAGGAACTTTTAACATGTTTACCTCTAGCACATTCATCACATACTTTATCAATGTCAAATTTTATATTAGGAATGCCTTCAACCAAATCAAGTCTTTTAAGGGTATTAAGAGTTTTTGTACTAACATGACCAAACCTTTTATGCCATAACCAAGGATCATTGTTCATTACACTCATGCAAGACATGGTGTGACCGGATAGAGAGTTCAAATTAGTTAAGTAAACATCTTTGACACGTCTTCCTTCGAGAATTAGTTCATTAGTGGTGGCATCAAAAATTCGACACATATTGGCACGAAATTCAACAACATTACCCTTATCACAAAGTTGAGAGATACTAAGGAGATTATGTTTCAAACCTTTGACAAGCCGCACATTGTCGACACAAAGTAAGGATGACTTACCAACTTTTCCAATACCAATTACTTCACCTTTCTTGTTGTCACCAAACCTTACCGTGCCACCATCATATGCCTTAAGTGAGAGGAATTGGCTTCTATCACCCGTCATGTGACGAGAGCATCCACTATCCAAGTACCAATTGCGGCCGCCTCTCACCAAGCCCTACACAAGATTAGTTTTTGAGTTTAGGAACCCAAATGAATTTGGGTCCCTTTTTGTGATCAACATAACTTGTGGTGTCTTTCTTAATGTTCATTTCTTTTAATGTTTTGGTGTTCTTATCAATGTCATCAAATCGTTTTGTGCAACCATTAAAAACATGACCATTGTCACCACAATAATTGCAAATGATGTATTCGGGAAGACCTACATACTTCCTTCCTCTAAAATCGTTTTTAGGCTTCTGGATGCAACAGTCAGTCTGACTGTTCCATTTGAACCCCAAACCAGCGGATTTCTCACATTTCTCGGTTTGATTCGTGAGGAAGTTTAACACGGTTTGACTTCCTTCCCATTTTTCAGTGATGTTCTTAGCATTAACAAGTTCATTGGTCAAGTCATGGACACGTGAGAGAAGATGCAAGTTCTTTTCTTTTTCTCTTTTAATTTCATCATTGTTAGCACTTTCTATGGACAATCTTTTCTCAACAATGAAGTCGTGGGTGTGATTGTTGAGTTTAGACACGAGATAAATGATTCTTTCTTTGGACTCTTCATAATTAGATGTCATCTCGTCAAGTCTTTTGTTTAGATCAACGACTTCATCGGATCTATGGTGAGGAGAAGACCTAGAAGTGCTACATTCGGGCATACCTTTTTGAAAGAAAGTAAGCCTATCATGGAGATCTTCTATTTCATTCTTGAGACAAACAACCTCACTTTTAAGACACTCATTTTCATTTTCCAACCATTCACTTTTTCTTTTAAACTTGTCTAAATCGTGGTCAGAAGCAACAGTCTTAGAGACTGTTTCTCTTAAGTCAACAACTTCAACTACAAGGTCATAGATCTCATTTTCAAGACCATCTTTGTCCTTCAAAATGTCATCACGTTCCTTGGTTAGTTGGGAAACTTGCATCACCAAAGTTGTGTTGACATTTTCAAGGTCAGAGACGTCCGTGGGGGTCAACCTAAGACGCTCTAGTTCTTTAGTCAAATGTTTGTTTAACTTGTTGACTCTTTTGACTTCATTATATGCCTCGAAGTGACAAAGAATACGATCTGTTGCTTTTAGTTCATTTTTCAGATTAAAGTTCTCTTGAGCAATTTCCTCAATCTCATTTTGCATAATATCAAGCTTATTAGTTTGAGACCGACACTTATCAAAAAGTTGATCAAGAAGCTTACATACTTTCTCTTTGGAGTAAGTTCTAGCCTTGGCCTTTAGATTGTTTACCTCGTTGTCGGAATCGGAGTCGGAATCGTCGGGATTAGCCATGAGACATCTTAAGTGTTCAAGTTTTGGGTTTTTTGAGACCTTTTCTTTATCATGATTTGCAAGACACATTTTAGCCTCAAGTTCCTCCTCGATGAGTTCCTCATCTTCCTCGGAGTCGGACATTCCCCATATAGCACTCATGACTCTATGTTTGTAGTCCTTTTTAACCTTTTCTCTTCTTTCCTTAGATTTGATTTCTTCCCACTTGGGACATTCTTTAATTTGATGAGTTTTATCACCACATTTAAAGCATCCCATGGTGGAAGTAGGTCGTCTCTTAGGAAACCGTTTTTTAGAGTAATTATTAGTGAACTTTTTGTTACCTTGTCCATTGACCAACCCGGCTAAGTTCCTTGTGAACATAGCAAACTCGTCTTCCTCCTCATCTTCTTCATCACTTGGAGAAGATGTGAGGGCGAGACTCTTTCCCTTTGATGACTCACTAGAATGCTTATCGAGATTAAACTCGTGAGCCATTAGTGATCCCATTAGTTCATGAAGAGATAGGGTTGACAAGTCTTTAGCTTCCTCTATGGCGGTGACTTTAGGTTGCCATTTAGGAGTTAGACTACGAAGGATTTTTCGAATGATGTCCTCGGACTCGAAATTCCTTTCTAGACTTTGAAGCTCATTAATAATACAAGAAAAACGTGAAGAGAAACTATTTAAAGACTCGTCCTTTGACATTCTAAACATTTCATATTGTTGCATGAGAAGGTCAATACGGTGTTTTCTTACTTGGGACGTCCCTTCATATGCAAGTACAAGGGAATCCCAAATAGATTTTGCCGTAGGACAACCGGAGATTCGACTAACTTCCCCCTCACCAACACAACGTTGAAGAATCGACATTGCTTTGGAATTCTTTTCGGCAAGCTTGAAGTCGTTCTCATTGTAATTTCTTTCCTCTTTTGTCTTGGTGAAACCGTTAAGAATATCGGTTTCCTCAATGACGAGAGGTCCATTTTGGATGATGTTCCAACATTGATAATCGATACTTTTGATGTAATGTTCCATTTTGAGTTTCCACCATCCAAAATTCGAACCGGTAAAGACCGGGATCTTGGAGTGTTTCTCGGAATCCATTACCCACGAATCAAACTCTAAGGCGGTTAGCCTCGATCAAGAGCACGAGGCTCTGATACCAATTGTTGAGTTTATGGATTCAAGTACCTAAGAGGGGGAGGGGGTGAATTAGGTACTCTTTTTAAAAATTTTAACTTCAACTTTTTTGGATTCAAGTACCTAAGAGGGGGAGGGGGTGAATTAGATTGAACAAGTATCACGATGAATGTTTGCTGAAGTATGAAAGCAACAATCATTCTGACTGTATCTATTTGTCTCAGTTTGTGGAGTATTACTGCAGACCAAATACGACAGTATGATGAACTGTTACTTCTAAGTTTAAGCAAAACAAAACAAACAAACAAAGTAAAAAACAGCGGAAATAAAATAAGCACTTGAACACGAGATTTTTGAATTGGTTCGGCAAGAAACTCAAGTGCCTACGTCCAATCTACCTTTTTATTACTTTCCTTTAGTGATCTACTCCGAAAACTAAAAGACCCTTGTAATAAAAGACGCCAACCTACTCCGGTTGCAAAGCTAGTACAAGAACTACTCCGTTCTATGACAAGCTAACTCGCAATCTACTCCGATTGCCAACTCACAACCTACTCCGGTTGTCAAGAGTAAAGAACTACTCCGTCCTAAACTCTACTAACACACTTAAAATGTAAAGGATCAAGTTTCCACTAACACATTCTTAACAAAGAATAGAGGTGGACAACTTTTACAAGATCAACACTTTTAAGCAAGAGAGTTTAGTATAGAAAAGCAACAGTGGCCACGACTGTAGAAACTGAAAGACACTTGAAGACTTTTAAAAGGATTTTGCAAAAGACATGATTTTTAATCTTTTAAAAACACTTTGCAAAACATGAAAGAATTAATTCAGAAAGTCTTAAGGATTTAATGAAGAGGGACTCGGTATTTATAGAGGAGGTGAGTGAAGGGGTTGCTAGGGTTTTGAAGGGTCAAAGACCTCACATGTGAAGGACAATAGCAACCACCTAATAACTTGCACCAAAAAGGAGTCTTTTGCAAAGGAAGGAATAGAGAAAGAAGGTTTGAAAGACAACCTTAAATGCTCATGCAATTTCAGAAAACAAAGGATGTGAGACAAGTCACATGATGACAAGTTAACACAAATATGGCAAAAAGCAACTTTTGTTTTCTTAAAAACCAAAGGATTGAATTTGCATAAAGAGGAAACATTTTGAATAATTCAAACCACTCTTTATTGGATACTACCTCCTTAATAAAATCAGATTTTTATCTTAGAAAATAAGATTCACGTGAAAGCATTTGAAAGATAAAAAGGAAGCTTCAAGTTCTACGAGTTGTGGCCTAGTCCACTCAGCTGTTTGCTTGTTGAAGCAACAAATCATCCTGGATCTGTTTCTATTACTCTACTATACTTAACTTTCTCACTTGTACATTAGATGACACACGACTAATTACAATGGGATTAGTAACAACTTCAACACTTCTTAATCCAAGCTTGATTACATCATTAATCCTGAAAAGGTAAACTAAGATAACACAAATCAAATGGGCATGTTATCATCAACATAAGGAACCCAACAGTCGTGATGGAGGAGCATGGGAAAAAGGGATTTTGAGAGGTAATGATCCGCAGTTCCATTAGATCAGTGTAATCTTTCAAGTATTGCATTTAATAAGTCGTGATGGAGGAGTATTCCAATTAATCTTTCAAGTATTGCATTTAACCATAACCCTGTGTAGATCAGTGTAATTATGTTAAGATTATAGAGGGGAAAGAATTGCATAAAGGTAGAATTGGATTATTGATTGATATCGTTTTACATCGATATGGTCAGCTATTTATAATAGCTTTCAACTTAACCCTAAACCTAATATGGCAAACCCTAATGATAGCCGGGCCTAGTATAGGCCCAATCTCCTAATACCCTCCCGCAATCGTAAAGGCAGTACGTAGTACGAACTTTACGATTGGAGAAATACAAAGAAAAAAAAATATAAAAAGAAAAAACAATGAAATCTTGAATCTTCATCCTCTTCGATCTTCATTAATCTTCTTCGTCTTCAAAGGTAGGTAAGAAACGAGTATAAGACTCGTTAAGAAATTTCGAACAAGAACGTTAAGTTTTTCGGACTTGTCGAATATGAGTTAATTTGCAGGAACCCTAATCGAACCTGACAAATATCAATAATAGAACGGAAAATTATCCGTCAACTTCAAGATTTGGAGAACGTTAAGCTTTTCGAACTCCAAATAAATCAATTTAGATACCACCTTAAATTGCACCGAAGATATTAAATCGGATGTTGAAGAGACAGGATTTTTTTTTTTAATTAAAAAATGCCAAAAAAAGAAAAAAAAAAGTTGAAACATGCCCTTCATAATGACGGCATATGCATCCAGGGAATAGAACATGCTTAAGCCCTAAAACACAAATTTAATTTTAGGAGTAAGATCTCTCTAAGGGCAGAGATCAATAATTTTATATTTTTTTTTGGATTAAATTTGTAAATACGGAAGAAGATCCCGCCGGTGGGTGTAGTAGGGTAAATGACCCACCGGCAGGGGCAGCGGAATTTTTAGAGTCCTCAGAAAAGAGGCTCTGATACCATGTTAAGATTATAGAGGGGAAAAGCATTGCATAATAAGAGATGTATTATTGGTGTCGATCTCATGAGAATACATGACGATATATATAATAGACGACCATACTCTAAACCCTAGACGGTAGCCGTCGTAACCTAAACCTAATAATAGTCGGGCCTAATGGGCCTAATATCCTAATATGGCAAACCCTTTTTAATCTTTCAAGTATAGCGATCAAAGTACGTGGCCTCGTTAGAAAGAGAGTATTGCAACGTTAATATTTATTGCTTTTTTCGTACCAAAAAAAAAAAATTTATTGCTTTTTTATTAGTTATTTAATGGAAATATGTGTAGAATTTTGGGGGAAAAGCCATATCGTCCATCACTAAATTGATGATCCATTACAAAATGTCAAATTATTTATATTTGTATCACTCTCTTGTTAACTAAAATCATATCAATTGTTAAAGTTAAATATATGTAAGACGACGTTTTTGAGTGCTAATATAAATAAGACTTATTGGTCTGTGGTGTCCTTGCATTGGCATGTCCATGCATATTGGCTTTGCATTGGCATGTCCATGCATATTGGCTTTGCACGTCCATTACCAAAAAGATTCTCAACCAACTTAGTACTACTCGTATTTCCTTTTGTCTTATGTCACAAATAGTAAGTGCAAACATTCGCTGGATTCCCAAAGCGCAAACGGATCCCGTTCATTACCTCCTCCTCTCCATTACTTATTAATGCGTAGGATTTGATTTGAAGAAAAAATTAACGGTTTAGATTTATTAAAATTGTATACTCCCTTCGTCCCGGTTATTTGTTGTCCTTTGGTTTTGGCACAAAGAACAAGGAAAGAGGAGATGACCAATAGCTAAATGACAAGTGGAACAAATTGAGTGTGAATGATCAAATCACTCATCAAGTTTATTCTTAAAATAGAAAGGACAACAAATGACTGAGACACCCAAAATAAAAAAGGACAACAAACGACCGGGACAAAGGGAGTATAAAATAAAGCAGAGATTGAAATGCCCACAATTAATCCGGTCTCTTTATTTTGTCCCTAAAAGTAATCCGGTCCATTGATAAGTAATGAATACGTAATAAAGAGAAAAATAGTGTAGAGAATCTGGACTGTTCCTCACAAAACATCGCACTATGTCCATTTCTTCTTCCTGGTTCCTCCATGTCATGTTCAAATGTCGGATTCCCTCATTTTTATATAGGATGTGTATATTTTAGTTTAAAATGAGATGTTGAAGTGTCATAACTTTATCAGATTGTCGAGTGTTGCGTATCGAATACGCATATGTGGGGGAATTAGAAGAGTTGATCGGAGTTACATAAGAGTCGAAGTTACATGCAGTGGTGGAGCCAGGGAGGGGCTAGCAGGGGCGGTCGCCCCCGCTGGCGTTTGAAAATTACGAAATTTGTAGTTAAAATTTTCGAATTTTTTTTAGGCCCCCTTATAATATTACCGTTTCGCCCCCGCTGAAAATTTTTGCCCCCGCTGACTTACATTCCTGGCTCCGCCACTGGTTACATGGGTCATAAACCATAAATTAGGTGGTATTTACTCTAAACAAATAATGATAATTATTTTGATGATAATAATGTTGATGATAATGATTATTACTACTAAAATCCATGTTAAATTGTTAGCAAGTATATTAGGGTTGTAGCAAGACACGAACAAATTCATGGTTGTTACTACATGGCTTGCTTGGCACGATTTGCATGTGACACATCACGCATGCATGTAAGCTTAACCCCAACATCTCCCATAACCCTATATTATTGTTGCCGACCTAAATCAAATTTATTTATAAAAGAAAACTATTAATAGTATAATTAATTATATTACAATGTATAGGGCTTCTCCTAATTAATGCCACAATTAAGAAAATTCATGTTGGTTAATTTAGGGTTAGTAGTTAATGTTTGCTACAACGTACGTACTTTAGGAGGTGAATGTGATACATGCATGTTGATGGGAGACATACACTAAGATAGACGCTTGTGGAATTTGTAATGCGTAAAATGTATGTTCCGATAATTTGTTGTCCTTTTTCATTTTTCGGGTCTCAGTCATTTGTTGTCCTTTCTATTTTAAGAATGAACTTGATGAATAATTTGATCATTCTCATTCAATTTGTTTCACTTGTCATTTAGTTATTGGTCTTCTCCTCTTTCCTTGATTTTTGTGTCAAAATCAAATGACAACAATTGACCGGGACGGAGGAGTACATAACAAACGATGAGGCCCGTCTCTTATTAAAGCCACTGTCCCACAAACCAAACCAAATTCCCAACTGGCTGCATAACTAAGTAAATAGCCTACATTCTTAGGACATTAATTTATTTGCATGCACACAACAAATATTTAATATTTGGCATGCTTCAAACTTCAATTAATAAGAGGATAATATCAATATAGACTCTTGCATTGGTCTTGTTCAAAATATAAAAGGGATAATAAAGTTGGAAACAATTAAAATGGTTAAGCGATAATAAATAAAATTAGAATGAAACGAGTATTTTAATAAGATATTTACATTTTTGATAAAAATAATTCAATGCGAACACGGTGCTACCAAACTCGATAATATTGATTGTCATTAATTCATTATTTCATTTTCGTTAGCTATCTTTCTTTTGAGATGATTATAATTTGCTTGTTCGTACAATTTTTTAGCTTTATCCGTATTACCCCTCCATTTTAAGTCACTCGTCGACACATATATAACACAATATAACTCAACTTTATGTTTTAACCAAACATATTAATTAAGCAAACCAAATATAGACAATTCATCAACTTAGCCAACCATACTTGCATCCATCAAAGAAATAAATTATAACACTACACAGATGAATATAATAATGAGTTTTGAAAAATTAAGCAAACTAGTAGTAGAGTCTTGAGAGGGTCTATACTTCTCTTTTAGGTTATAATTTTTCAGAATAACCCATAACAATTAATTATGGTAATACTAATAAGGAGAATAACGGTCTAGCAATTTTTTTAATTTTCTGTTAACTTTTTTTCCAGTATGGTGTAGTAGGTCCGTCCCTCACATATTTAAATGTCTTA
This sequence comes from Silene latifolia, assembly GCF_048544455.1. Lineage (NCBI taxonomy): Eukaryota > Viridiplantae > Streptophyta > Magnoliopsida > Caryophyllales > Caryophyllaceae > Silene > Silene latifolia. Next base: position 29,486,758 of record NC_133528.1, read on the forward strand.
TACTTAAAGTGAGTGGATATTTGGTCGCCTATAATTATAGACGGATATCTCCCGTTTATAATGAGAATTTGTTATATATATATATGTGTGTGTGTGTAAGGTATTGTTGCAAACCTAAACCTAAATTATTTATAAAAGAAAACTATTTATAGTATAAATAATTATATTACTATGTATAGGGCTTCGTTCCACAAAATCTTTTACTATATGTATTATTCAAATACACATTCAAATAACCATAACCCTACGTAGCTTGATTAATCCTTCATTGTGAAATAAATCAAATCAGTCGTGATGGAGGAGCATGGGAAAAAGGGATTTTGATAGGGAATGATCCGCAATTCCATTACAAAGAGAGTATCGCAATTAATCTTTCAAGTATTGCATTTAACCATAACCCTATGTAGCATCAGTGTAATAAGTTAGGAAAATAATTATTACTTTATAGGCTTAAGTAATATTCATGATTCATTACAAAATATCAAATTATTTAAATTTGTATTACTCTCTTGTTAACTAAATTCGTATCATTTGTTAAAGTTAAATATATGTAAGACGACAATTTTGAGTGCTAATATAAATAGTAGTATGAATCCGTCTTAATTAAGACTTATTGGTCAGCAATATTAACGATCTATCCATCCATATTGCATATGTTGTGTCCTTGGCATGTCCATGCATATTGGCTTTGCACGTCCATTACCAAAAGGATTGTCAACCAACTTAATAATACTCGTATTTCCTTTTGTCTTATGTCACAAATAGTAAGTGCAAACATTCCCTAGGTTTCCTGAACGCAAATTGATCCACTTCATTATCTCCTCTTCTCCATCCCCAATTTACTAAATGAATAGGTGTATTCTCAATTTTTTCCTCCAAAAAACATCTTATTAAATAAGGAAATAAATTAAAATTTATTACATTCACTAAATAAGGAAACTACTAATTATATTTTATTTCATTAAATTTATTATATTTTTATTTAAATTAATCTTTTTCTCAAATTATATTAGTTCACTAAAGTCTAAACTATAATCTCTTAATTAAAGTATAAATAAAATCCCAATCTACTAAAAGAATAGACGAACTCACAATTTTCCCTTCAAAAAGCATCCTTTTAAATAAGGAAGTTATTGATAATTTCATTATATTCACTAAATAATAAAATTAATAATTATAATGTATTTTATTATATAATTATTTTCATTAAAATTAATCTTTTCATCAAATTATATAATTATCACTAAACTCTAAATTATAATATTTTAATTAAAGTATAAATAATATAAAAAAATAAACTACTAAATCTTTTATTGATGTTATTATTTGAGAATGACTTGACTCATACTGTATTCATACTATGTATAAACAAAACTATAAATCGTTTTAATGACTTTTATAACAAAAAAATTGAGAGAATTTATAAATTGGAATCATTAACTTTGTGGTATAAAAAATACTTTTTAAAAGAAAAAATATTTCAGCACATTACTCAATTCTCTTTGATTAATTTTTAGTTTTTTTTACTCGAAATAAAATACAATAACGAGAAAAATGAACAATTAATGAGATTCTGAGTAGCTGCTTAGATCGTCTGATTTCGTGATTGATGTGTTATGGTAGTAATAATATGTATGTATGTATAGGAGGAGGCTTTGTTGAGGAGATATTCTGAGTAGCTGCTTAGATCGTCTGATTTCGTGATTGCTTTCCAGGTAGGGTTTTCCTACTCGGTATTAATTACATGATGTGTGTGGTGGTAGTATTGTGATTGTTGATTAATTATATTGCTGGTGATTGTGACGGTTGTTGGTTTATATTGTTGATTGTTGTTGTATAACTGTCTGTGATATTCAGGGCGCGTCCCTGGCTTAGTGGAGTCACTTGCGGGAGTGGCTTCACGCCCTTGGTTCGCCCTCTGTAGAACCCGCCACATGAGGGGATGTGCACATTAAGGAAACTTGGGTTTATCGCTCAGTGGTTGATGAGCGGGGATTTGGTGGGTACGGCTGCGGTCCCCCACTGGCGGTGTAGAGTACTTGTTGCGATGGGTACTCTGGCAAGACTACACACTTTAGTGTGTAGTCAGTTGTGTGGAGAGTGATTATGGATACTGGGGATTGATGTGTTGATTGAGCTGTTTGGCATTTGTTTCATTGTGGTTTGTATCGTGTAATTAGTACTGACCCCGTTTAAATGTTTTGAAAAACTGTAGTGATCCATTCCGGGATGGTGAGCAGTTATTGAGCAGGTATTAGGATGAGTCATCACGTGGCAGTTAGAAGAGTCTTCCGCTGTGTCAGACGATGTCTTGTAGTTTTGATAGTTTTACCAGTAGACCGTTGAGTACTTTGTATTTCAGTTAACCGTTTTGGGATTTGAACATGTAATCACTTAAACCGTTTTTACTTTTATAGTATGTTTCTTTATTGTCTTATGATTATCATTGCCTCGGGTAACCGAGATGGTGACGTTCTTATACCTAAGTGGTCCTGGTAAGGCACTTGGAGTATGGGGGTGTCACAAAGTGGTATCAGAGCGACGATCCTGAAACCTGTAACCAATGAACCTAATGAACATAGGGAGTCAAATTAAAATGAATCCGGGGTAGAAGTTGTAGGAGCTAATGGAAAGGCTTGGGAGACGTCCTAAAGTCGCGAACTCGCCCTACGATTTTGAACCGGTCACATGGGGTACGTGTCGGGATCGTATGTGTTATCTTCTTGTTTGAGTATTTATATAGTAACATGTGGTGTGGAATGGTGGATGTGTGAATGTGGAAGATAGGAGGTATGGAATAAATGTTGATAGATATGTGACTTGTATGTTGGATGGATGAGGCATGTTGTTTGTTTTCTAATGTGGCATATTAGTGATATAGAACAAAGTTATTATGTTGAGTATATAAAGAGCTGCGTATATACACATGAATTGTTGTTGTCGTTATGTTGATAGTATAAAGGTTGTATGTATAGTTGGGAAAGAAAGATAAGCATGCGGGTAATTATACGAGTCTTCATGACTCGATCGAGTGGGGGCACTCGATCGAGTAGGTGAGAGGCTCGATCGAGTGGGCCTGACTCGATCGAGTAGGTAGTTTTATGTTTCTGGGCAGAAGCAGGTTTTTGGGCGCTCGATCGAGTAGGTAGGGGCAGTCGATCGAGTGGGGTCAGCTCGATCGAGTGGCTAGTCAGCTCGATCGAGTGTGTTTTTGGGAGTGTTCTGATCAGGTTCTGGAGTCGAGGTATTCGATCGAGTAGGTGGGGCAACTCGATCGAGTGACCTCAACTCGATCGAGTAGGTGTGTGGGCTCGATCGAGTAGGTTGTATATAGGTCGTATGCATGTTTTGGGTTATGGTATGAGTGTTTATGTTTACCTTTCTCTTACATAGTTACAAGATGCCGCCGAAAAGAACCGCCTTGTATGCTAGAGCTGAGAGTATGACGGTCGATGACGTAGTGAAGATGTTGGAGCACCAAGATGCTCTTACAGAAGCTTTGAAAAGAGTGGGAAAGGATAAGGAAGTTGATCACTCCAAGATCAGCATCCATATATCTAGGTTCAGTCCTAAAGAGTATAAGGGAACCGGGGAGCCAATTCTGCTAGATAATTGGCACAGAGAAATGGAGAACATTCTTGATTTAGTTCATTGCCCGGAGGAGTTGAAAGTGGAACAAGCTGCGTTCTACTTGAGGGAAGCGGCCGGTGAGTGGTGAGATAAGGTTAAGGTGGGTGCTAGGGAGATGTATATGAAGCAGGGGCTACCTGCAATACCTTGGGATGAGTTCAGGAGAGCTATGAGACGTGAGTTTGTGCCGGAACATGTGAGGAGTAAGTTGAAAGAGGAATTCGATGATTTTAGGATGACATCTGATATGACGGTAGCCGAGTACTACCGCAAGTTTAATGAGAAGTCCAGATATGCTGAGGATATGGGGTTGAGTGAAGAGAACTTAGCTCTGAGGTTTGAGAAGGGGTTGATGTGGGATTTATCTGTATGCATCCCTTAAAATTCAAAGATTATAACGAATAATAAAGTGATGATTACGAGTCATAAAACTAAATTGCATAAACAAAAGCACAAAGGATTAAGAAATAACCTTCGGTCCTAGCAAATACGGCCTAAGAACAATATCAAAGTTGATATTCGCCTATGAGTTGCACCCAAGACGATATGAGATATGCCATTAACTTGTTGCTAGAATCGATCCAAAAATTAACTAATTAATTTTAGGTTTTGTGTTTTTCTTTTGATGAGATGGAGTCAAGAATGGGAAAAGAATTCGGTTAAGAAAAATCACCTACTCTCCCCTTATAAAACCGGGTATAAGGAGGAAATAGGGTAGATTTTCCCTTTCCTATTTTCGGCCCATTATTTCCGAAATTAAAATGTCTCTTTTTTTTTTCGGTTTTGGTACTTACCCAAAATAAGGAGATTAAATCTTCTTATTTTGGTAGTATGCAAAATGTATAAAATGTATTATTTATAAATTGTCATCTAGTGAGGATCGATCCCATAACCTCTTGGTTTGAGTACCCTTACTATTACCACTATGACACATTCATCTTGTTGATTAAATATAACCGATTACATTTAATTACGAATTAACATATTAATTCGTCCAAGCTTAACATTATAAACATTAATTGAATATAACATATTATATTCAATTTATTTAATTGAATGATTAATTCGTCTCAGCTAATATTATTTAATCGGCATTAAATAATCGTCTCATCAACACATTGACTAACTGTTTAGTCATATAAGGCATCAATGTGATTACATTTCCATAACCACATCTCTCAAACACATCCTTTAGGTGTGACCTTTAGGGACCAGTTGATCACCGCCATCTGTATGATAATAACGTCAAACTTTCTAGCAAGCCAGCCTTTATTAGGTAATCGTTAATCAACTGATAAAATACGAAGTATACCCTTGTGAACCTGTAAGAGATTTACAAATGTTATCACACTAATTTGTGGAGGACACAAGCTCCAACAAACTCCCACTTGTCCTCACAAGTGTATGTGCGATAACTGATTCTCATATCCTAAAATTTCTCCCACTCAATGTTAAACAATTTGCAAAATCCATATTCACAAAGGCCGTATTTTACAAGTGATATGTATCAAGAGTGGTTTCCCCGACTAGAGAGTAACTTAACTGATAAACGAATCATCATTCGAGCATGGCCATGCATTTCAGTTACAACTCCTCGAGTGGCCCTGAGAAATAACTATACCTGATAAAGGTTGGATATTTTCCTCAACTCGAATCCTGCAGATGTAAGCACAGTATGAAATGACCCAGAAAAAATCTACTTAGCCTCCAGTTACGGCAGACCGTGAGAAAGAAACCAAAGTCACCCAAAAACTGCCTTAATCTCAAGAGACAGTCGATAGTCAAAAGAATCGACTCTAGGAACACAATGGATGTCCTATCCACGACCTGGCACCGAATGTTTTTAAACATTTAGGACTCCATTACGTTGTCACAAAAAATTTGTCCTACGAGGTATCGTTATAATCTTGCATTTGTGATCGATCAGTCAACAGTTTGACTTATGGCTCGTTGAACCCACCATCAATCGACTGCACAATATAATAGCCAGAGTTATCAGCTCATTAAGGCGATTACGAACCAAACAAAATATAATGTAATTCAGTTCACTTTGTGGCGTTCAAAGTTGTCAGTACAATCCACATGAAAACAAAATATTATAAAAAAACGATGAAGTTATAAATAGTATATGAAAAAGATAATGTATCAAATCCATAATCAACTACTACAACTCAAGAACACGTTTAATTCTCATGGAAATAACGTGCCCTCCATGCTTATCATATTTCAATGGCTCAGTAGTAGAATCTGCTACAACTTCCTGTTTGGAACTATTCCAGCTGACCGCAGCACCATTAAGAGTAAGAACGAATCTAGACTGAGATTTCTAATCATCTCGATCCGTTTGGAAGCTAGCATCTGCGTAACCGATTGCGCATAGCTTAGTATCGCCTCCATAAGTCAATACCCTATCCTTAGTTCTCCGTAGGTATTTAAGGATGTTTTTAACAGCTATCCAGTGTGTTTCACCTGGATTCTTTTGGTACCGACTCGTCATACTCAATGCATATGCCCGTCTGGACGTGTGCATATCATGGCATACATGATTGATCCTATTGCGGATGCATAAGGAGCACGACTCATGCTCTCAATCCCTTCAGGCGTCGTGGGTGACTGAGACTTGCTCAACTGCATCCCAGACGTCATTGGAAGGTTCCCCTTCTTGGAGTTGGTCATGCTGAACTTCTCAAGAATCTTATCCAAATAAGACTCCTGACTAAGTGATAACGTCCGTCGTGATGTATCTCGGTAGATACGGATTCCCAAAATATGTTGTGCCTCACCCAGATCTTTCATCTGGAAATGGTTCTTCAACCATTCTTTAACCGAAGATAGGAGAGGAATGTCATTCCCAATCAGGAGTATGTCATCGACATACAATATCAAGAATACAATCTTGCTCCCACTCGACTTGATATATAAGCATGGTTCTTCGACCGATCGAGTGAAACCATACTCTTTTATCACCTGGTCGAAACGATGATTCCAACTCCGAGAACCTTTCTTATGTCCATAAATGGAACGCTTAAGCTTGCATACTTTCTTAGGATGTTTAGGATCTATGAAACCTTCGGGTTGCACCATGTACAACTCTTCCTCCAAATAACCGTTTAAGAAGGCGGTTTTCACATCCATTTGCCAAATTTCATAATCATGAAAAGCAGCAATCGCTAAGATTATCCGAATGGAACGTAGCATGACTACAGGTGCAAAAATATCATCATAATGCAATCTGTGCACTTGAGTGAAACCTTTTGCCACTAGTCGTGCCTTATAGGTATCTGGTTGCGCGTCTACAGAACGCTTTATTTTGTAAAGCCATTTGCACTGTAGAGGTTTTACCTTGTTAGGTAAATCAACAAGATCCCATACGTCATTCTCATACATAGAGTCCATCTCGGATTGCATGGCTTCGAGCCATAGCTTTGAGTCGGAACAGGCCATAGCACCTTTATAGGTAGCGGGTTCATTACTCTCTAGGAGTAAAACGTCATTCTCCTCGACCATACCAATGTATATGTCAGGAGGATGAGAGACTCTACCCGACCTCCTAGGTTCCTCAGGAATATTAACCGTATCATCAGTTGGAGGAACAACTTCCTCTATCTGTTCCTCGGTTGTTGGTTCTGGAATCTCTGACAGCTCGAAGGTTCTATTACTTGTCTTGTTCTCGAGAAATTCTTTCTCTAAGAACGTCACACTAGCCGCAACAAAAACTCGATGTTCAGTAGGCGAATAGAAGTAATGACCAAATGTTCCTTTTGGATAACCTATAAAGTATGTCTTGACCGATCGCGGGCCGAGCTTATCCTCGTGTCTCCACTTGACATAAGCCTCGAAGCCCCAAACCCGAATAAAGGACAAGTTAGGGACCGTTCCCTTCCACATTTCATATGGAGTCTTGTCGCTGACTTTAGTCGGACTTCGGTTAAGTATAAGAGCAGCTGACAAAAGAGCAAAACCCCATAATGAATCAGGCACTACCGTGTGACTCATCATGGATCGAACCATGTCAAGTAAGGTTCGATTTCTCCGTTCGGACACACCATTTAATTGAGGTGTTCCAGGTGGAGTTAACTGCAAAACGATTTCACAGTCTTTAAGGTGTTAATCAAACTCATTTGAAAGATATTCTCCACCCCAATCTGAACGGAGTGCTTTAACCTTTCTACCCAGTTGGTTTTCAACCCTATTATGGTATTCCTTGAATTTCTCAATGGACTCACTTTTATGCTTCATTAAGTAGACATATCCGTATCTACTCAAATCGTCCGTGAAAGTGATAAAATATCTATAGCCATCTCTAGCGGTAATTGACATAGGTCCACAAACATCAGTATGTATGAGTCCTAATAGGTCACTAGCGCGCATTCCAACACCTTTGAAGGAAATTCGAGTCATTTTGCCAATGAGACATGATTCACACGTTCCATATGTAGAAAATTCGAATGCGGGAATGGTCCCATTATCGACGAGTTTTTTTACGCGTTTCTCATTTATGTGTCCCATTCGACAATGCCATAGATAGGTTTGATCTTTGTCACCAACCTTTAATTTCTTATTATTCATGTGTAATACTTCCGTGGTTTGATCTAAGATGTAAATTCCATTCATGGAAACTGCTTTGCCATAAAATCATTTCATTGAAAGAGAAAATACAGCTATTATCCTTTATTAAAAATGAAAATCCGTCTTTATCAAGTACGGAAACTGAAATAATGTTTTTAGACAAACTGGGTACATAGTAACAGTTATTTAAAAATAACTCAAAACCACTAGGGAGTTGGATTACATATGTTCCCTTCAAGGCAAGACAACTAACGGCTCCATTCGACTCGCAGGTCCACATCACCCTTTCCGAGAGGTGTGATGTTTCTTAGGCCCTGCAAATGATTACACAGATGAGAACCACAACTAGTATCAAGTACCCAAGTTCCGAAACTTGCATGGTTAATCTCTATCATATGAATATAAGATGACATACCAACAGAAACGACGCGGCCTGCTTTGATGTCCTCACGGTAGACGGGACAGTTCCTCCTCCAATGTCCAGTCTTGTGACAATGGTGGCACTCAATGTCACCGCCCTTGCTCTTTGCCTTGCCCTGTGAGCCACTAGTCTCACCGGGCTCACTCTTACCGTTTCCTGGCTTCTTGAATTTTGGCTTACCTACAGTTAGGTCGCCTGGAGCTTTGCCCTTACCTTTACCCTTGTTGGAAATCGTGAGAACATCCTGCTTCATGCTCCCACTCAATTTCATATCCTTCTCGGTCTGTACGAGAAGGGAGTGTAGCTCATGAGAACTCTTTTTCAAGTCATTCATGTAGTAGTTCGCCCTAAAAAGGGCAAAACCATCATGAAGAGAATGAAGCATTCGGTCAATGACAATACTCTCACTGATTTTGCAATCAAGTGCCTCCAACTTCTCGACATTCTCAATCATGTTAAGAATGTGTGGGCTAACCGGTTGGCCCTTTTGGAGTTTCGTATCAAAGAAGCGACAAGTATGCTCATAAGTAACGATCCTCGGTGCTTTTGAGAACTCGTTAGTGAGCGTGGTGAAAATTTTGTTCGCACCTTGGGCAATGAAGCGTCTCTGCAAATTGGTTTCCATTGCAAAGATGAGTACGTTCTTTATCGCACCCGCTTCCATAACGAAATCACTATAAGCAAGTGACTCGTTAACTCCCGCATTGGGGCCTGGGTTTACCGGTATTGGCTCAGTTAAGTACTTGAGCTTACCGTCAGCAATGGCAGCATTCCGTAGTGTTGCCTCCCAGTCCGCAAAGTTGGACCCATCATTCTTCAGTCGCGTGTACTGATTCATGTTGTCCATAAAAACTTTCAGCCAGGACTCGCGTCCAAGTGTGGCACTAGGCATTGGGATTTCGTTATTTCAGATATAAAACGTATTCTACACTGCGAAAAGAAGAATAAAAATAAGCATGTGCTTCGATTTTAATTTAAGTCTAATGATCTAATGTCATAACGCGAAGACTCAAGCAGTTATACAATTGATCTCCCTCAAAAATTATATAAATGATCCCAAGACTCAATTATCTGTAAATTGATAAGCCAACCTTTTGGCTAATTCTACTGTTAGAATTCTTGGTCGATAAATTTCTGTAAATTCTATCTTTAGTCCATCATAATCACGAGAAAATCTTCGGTCTATAATGTTGAGATAAACTAAGTCAACACAAACTACTTACCCAACGTAGAAGGGGTCATATTATGCCTACCGACGAAGAAGGGATTCATAGTTGTTTGCCCTTATAAAGACTAATCTCAATTTTCGTTTTAGAGGAAGATCCCATCAACTTTATTTTAATTCATTTTAAGTGAACTAATATCTAGCATGCGTGAATGAATAAACTAAGGTGATGGCTTAATAAACATGTGACATCTGTATGTCTATGAAAACTAACATACAACCTATATGTGTCAATTTTCATGCATTTTAGTAGTAGGTGGTTTGGTTTTAGGCGGAAAATGATGCATAAACTATCATGTGAATGAAAAGCAATAGGAATGAAAAACGTAAAAACAATAAAAAGGTCCTAGTGTGGCCTATCCTATCAAAATGAACATTAAATACAAATTTGGAATCCATCCTTGGACCCGAGAAGCTTGTCTCGATGTTCCATCTTGATCCATGTAGCGGGAGTGAGCTCCAATCTCCATCTTTAGTCTTCTTTGAAAATTACAATAAATAAATTTACATAATAAACCTATTTATTACATTCTAATTTCAAAACCCAAAAACTAAAGAAAAAAAGGAGATTCGAGATCTCATAATTACATAAAAATTATGTTTCTTTCATTACGAAAACATAATTAACTAAGGCCACACTAAGTATTACAAATTACAACCGATTGCAAAAAATACGTAAATAAATTCATTTAACGATTCATTCAACAAAAGAAAAGCATCAACTAAAAAAAAAATTAAACATGCAAGACATAATTCTTTAATTATGTAGATTAATTTTATCCAAACCACCTATTTAAATTATCAAATTAAGTGACAATTCCTCAATTAATCACATTAATTTCAATCTTAATTCATATTAAACTTGTAATATGAATTTAATCCATCAATATTTTAAACTGCTTTAAAATAATTAGGTATCTTTTAATTATGAACCGCTTCACAATAATTAATTGGCCAAAACAAACAAAAACAAAATCCTTTTTTTTTATATGTCTCGGCTAAAACAGGGGGAAACAAAAAAAAAATTTATTAATACCAGCTGCTCTCGGCAAAAAAAAAAAAAAAACCAGAATTTTTTTTTTCTCTCGGTATTTCCTCAAAAGCGAGAAAAAAAACAGAATTTTTTTTTTATTAAACTGTTCACGATGAACAGTAACAGAAAACAAAAAAAAAACTTTTTGCATTTGGCATAATGCCCTAATTGCAAAAACAAGATATTGATGAACAAAAATCGTTTATTGTTGCTATTAACAAGATTGGCATATTCATCTTTTAATTTAAAACATGTAAATTTATGATACATGATTCTAAACAACAATTTAGAACCATTTATGCCAAAAAAAAAACAATATAGCAAAAAACAATTTTATCATCAACAAGACGATTCCGTTTACGATTTAATTTAATCCGAATTAAATCAAAGCATCTATCAATTCTTCATATAATCATTCTAACTGATTAAAACAACAATATGAAAAATCAAAATGGAAATAATCATCAAAAACAAGAACAAAATCTCGGCAAGAAAAAAATTTCAAATCGGCAAAAAATTTTTTACCGAAACCCTAAATTTTTTTATTTTTTTTCGAAACCCTTATTTTGTTTAACCCAATTTTTATGAAAATCATCAAAATAAATTCGTGGCCTTGGCTCTGATACCACTTGTGGGATTTATCTGTATGCATCCCTTAAAATTCAAGGATTATAACGAATAATAAACTGATGATTACGAGTCATAAAACTAAATTGCATAAACAAAAGCACAAAGGATTAAGAAATAACCTTCGGTCCTAGCAAATACGGCCTAAGAACAATATCAAAGTTGATATTCGCCTATCAGTTGCACCCAAGACGATATGAGATATGCCCTTAACTTGTTGCTAGAATCGATCCAAAAATTAACTAATTAATTTTAGGTTTTGTGTTTTTCTTTTGATGAGATGGTGTAGATACCTCATTTCTGCACCTCCCGCAAACCACCCGGGGATGATTGGGCCGCATGTTTGGTACGCGGAACGATTTGTGACAATTCGTAAGATTATCGTCAAGTGATTGCTCAAATATTAATGTCTACCTCTTAGTTGTCATCTACGTCCCGATACGGTAAATTTGACAGTAATTAGAGTACATTCGGAGTCCGGGTCTAAGACCGTCTCCATTTTCTGATAACTGTTAAATCCCGAGTCAGAATGTTCTGGAATGTTCCGGATATTTCTATTCCATATTTCACAATATTTATCTTTTGGTAAGCAATTTCCCGTAATATTCACATACGATATTAAGGAAAACCGAATTATTTCCGTCCTACCAAAACTCAAACACGGAGATCTTTCTTCTGCAGGAGGAAACCACTTGGGAACAGACGCAATAAAGTCTTTGCGCCTCTTCCAAGAGACGCAGTGGCTGCTGCGCCTCTTCCCAGGCCCTTTTCTGCATATTTCTCGTATCTTTTTCATATCTTTCCGAGATTCACTTCCAAAGAGTCTCCGAAACCCTAATTCCGTCGTGTGATTAGTATAAATAGGAGCCTTCGCTCTTCATATTTCTCACGTGAGTGTCCGCCCTTCTCTTCTCCCTTTGCATTCTAGACTTTGTTCTTACTTTTTGGCGTCTACGTGCTTGAACTTTCGACCACGTAAGCTCGGATCCTTCTGAGTACCAGCCTCCCCGTTGCATGACCGACCAATTTGACCAACTACACAATAATCAACTTAATTAATTAATCGTTTTCCTCTTACGAGGGCACTTTCTTTGCATTCGCGTCGAGCATCACTAATCGATATCTTAGTCCTTCTCGTTTCGTCAACATGTAAGTCTGAGGGTGTAAATCTCTCTTTTATTTATTGTATTTACTTTTTTGTATCATCAATTGTAAGGTTTATGTCGAAAATACCATTAAAACCGATTTCTAAAACCATGTTTTAAAACCTCTTTTTACGGATTTCCAGTAGATAACCGTCGAGAAAGGACGCAGCAACTGCTGTGCCTCTTCGAAGGAGCGCAGTTCCTGCTGCGCCTCTTCGTGAGGTTGCCGCAGTTTCTGCTTCCTTTCTTCTTCGTTCGTCCTCTGTTATTCGTTCCAAAATCCTTTTGATTATTTCGTTTTGTTTGTCAATTCTTCATCATAATAGTATATAATTGATATGTATATCGTAATCATCATCATTAACATGCTTTAATCATCATAAATCCGACTTAAATCCCAAATAATCCAATATTTGCGGGTTTTCGCTTTTGAATTCAATTCCGGGTTGTAGAGATTCAATTCATCAATATTGGGTTTCTGGAATTCGTCTTTGATATAGTTTTCATCTGTCTTTTGTTGTATTCATCGCATATTCGTCATCAAACCATCGTATCTAACTTAATTAATTGATTTAATTTGTTTGACTCATTAATATTTTTCACTTCTGTCATTATTCCATCTTGTGTTAATTCGCTCAAATCCGTCTTATTCATATTTTATTGCTTTCATGACCCATTCGCATGTTAAATAATCTATTATTCACTTTCATCCGAGTAAATATCATCAATCGATCATTAAAATCACCAATTAACATTAACGGCTTGCAATTACGGTTTCACACGGAGGCGAGCCAAGGAACAGACGCAGCGTCTGTCTGCGCCTATTCAAAGGACGCGCTCTCTGCTGCTTTGTTCTGGCTGAGTTATGTCCCTGAACTCCGTTTCTGCCTTGACCCTAGTTTGTTTAGACTATGTATTAATTAACTATTATCCGTAATATCACCTTCTGTTTTGTTCGTTATTTATTCCTTTCTTCTTTTTCTCAAATTATCCGTTTTAAAGGTATTTTCGACATAAATCGCCTAATCCGTTGTAATTAATGTAATTTTCATTATTGTAATTTATAATTATTGTATTTCTTTTATCATTTGTATGTTTTCACATGTAATTGAACTTAAATCCTACTTCGACCCAATTGTATGCTAATTACGTGTTTCACCGACTTAGCCTAATTCTCACATGCTAGGATCAAAACAATGGATGTTGCATTGCATGCATACAATCGACGATATATCGAGTACGAATAACTTCCCTAATCATTAGTAGAGGCCGCTATCGAGGCGGGCGGGATTAGGTGTTCGATCAAAAGAGCTTCCTAATACGTACCCTCACCCCTTACTCCAGATATCTGTGAACACCCGTGTTCATTGGCATCCACGAGAGTCATTCTAGACATAGAATGCTAAGGGTAACGATTGCTTAGTGTTCATGTCTTTACTTTGTGTCTTGACATGACACGAGGTACTCGAACGGTTCCAATTTCCCATAAAAATTGGTGGCGACTCCATACAAAATGCAAACGCTTGTTTCCCAAGCGCCCCCGTGGCCCCCGCTGTCCACAGTTTGGCGACTCCGCTGGGGATAATACACTTACATGTAGCCAAAAGGGTGAAACTTGAACAAGGTTAGGGAATAGTTTGTACAAGACAATTGTCGGTTTTCATAACTCGGTCTTCCTAGATCGTTTTATTCGGCCTTCCTAGGCCCAACCCAACCCATTCGACCAATCGTCCCGTCTAAACGGTCCTAATTCTTATTTGGGCCTAAGGATGGATAGCGATTGACGTCATCCATACCATGATGCTTACTCTTATTTGTATCAAGGGCCTTCACTACTTGAGGAAATGGACTAGGAATCGGCCTTACTCTTGTTTGGCACGAGCCTCTCCACAGACTTCGGGTTTGATGGTTCGGTATGGCAACCCACCCTTTTAACCAAAACCTTTTCTAAATGCACTCAGCATCCCGTTATAATGCTTGTATAAATGTGTATACCTTACATGATCACCATTTCTAAACAAAACCATGACGATTTTTCAAAAAATCAAAACCCATTTTCAAGTAAAAATTTCGAATTGGGCTTTTAATTAGCGCAAAATCCGGTCAAAACTCTGTCCATTTGTCGTGTCAAAATTCGGGCCACAAGCCCATTTCAAAACCTCACTTCGAGTCCACTCCTACAACTACACCATAGTTGACTAGGACACACATTTTCAAAAAAACCTGTCTTTCTTCAAAGTTCACTCAACACAAGTGGCACACACCCACTTCACGAGTCAAAACATTTCTTCTTTTAGCAAGTGTGTTAGAATGGTCGATCGTGTTTTGATTCGTCGCCGATCTCTTATCCAGTTTCCAAGATGCCCGGATCAAGTGATGAAACAAACTTCAACCAACTTCAAAATAGTAATGATCGAATCCTAGCCGCGCTAGCCCAAATGCAAGCTACTCAAGAACAAACCTATGACCGCCTTGAGCTCATTGAGGGCCGTATCTATGCCGTAGAGGGAAGGTTGCCTCCTCATGAAAGTGAAGTACTACGTGACTCTGACAACGAATCCAAGGATGAAAATCCTCTCATGGGGATGACTGTAGCTGAGAAAAGACTCCAATACCTAGAGGAGCAATTGATGTACCTTAAGGGTGATGACATTTATAGGGAGAACAATCGCAAGTATGAGGCCGTCAATTCCAAATTGCCAACTAACTTTAGTATGACGGATATCCCTAAGTTCAAGGGACACGAGAACCCTTTGAACCACATTCGTGCCTTCAAGGATTACATGTCTATCAAAGGCATCAAACCCGAGATGTTCTTAAGGATCTTTCCTTCATCTCTTGATACCATCCCAAGGCAATGGTTCTACTCTTTAGATCACAAGAAGGTCGCTACTTGGGAAGATGCCGCAATCGAGTTCTCCAAGCAATATGCGGATAATGCCGAGATCCAAGTCAACATGCGTACTCTAGAGGTTCTTACCCAAAATGACAAAGAAGGATTCACCGACTTCCTAAGTAGGTGGAGGAAGACTAGCACTCAACTAGTAGAACGCCCGGACGAGGCTACTCTTGTGGAGAAGTTTGTGGATAATCTTAAGCCCATCTACGCCAAGCATTTGAGATACCAAAACATCAAGACTTTCAAAGACTTGACCGTACTAGGGACAAGGATTGAAGATGACATCCGTAAAGGACTCTTGTCCAAAACGGTAGGTCGAGGATATCAAGGGTCCACAAGTCGTTCATACGGCTCTACTAGTAAGACCGATGAAGTTAACCTTCTCGAGCCATCCAAGAAAACTACCCCACCAAGGAAATTCACAAACCTTGGGGACACTTACTCCAACGCTCTAAAGAGGTTAATGAAGCACGGTAAACTCCAACCCATTGGACCTACTCCCGAACCCGAAAGGAAGTCCAAGTTTTGGGACGAGAATTCGTACTGTGAATACCATAGGGGCAAAGGGCACGACACAGAAAAATGCTACAAGTTGAAAAACGTGCTTCAAGACATGATTGAAGATGGTCGACTCCCAATACCACCGGGAGGTAAGCCCAACAACACTCAGAATCCTCTTGGAGTTCTAGTGATCACAAGTGATGAATCTACCTTAGATTGCTCACACCTCATTTCTCCCATCGAAAATGAAAATCATGCAATCGAAAATGAAGGGCTCTACTCTACTATCTCCCCTACCATTTCCGACTTCATCACATGGGCAAGGAGTGTAGATAGGCAAGTTTGGGAATTAGAAAACATGGTAACAACTTTACGCAATCCCAACGCAATACCCGAAGAACATGTGCCACTAATCTTCTCTCAAAATGCCACTATGCAAGAAATAATCGCCGCGGTTGATAAACTAGTCGATCAAATCATACGACTAGAAGATGATATCATGAGAATGAGGGAACTAGCTGCAATCAATAGAGTTTGGGCCGATGATGATGAGGACGAATATCTCATTGAAAACTCCCTAGTCAAGGAAATAGTCCAAAATAGTGAGGACCAAGATGTGGACCACCTAACTCGTTCGGGTCGTCCATATCAAAACACTACTCAAAACGGTCCAACCAACGTTGTCACACCGAATGACAACAAAGATGACTCCACTGATCATTTGCTCAAGCAATTACAGAAAACAAAGGCTGATCTTTCAGTCTGGCAATTAATAGCAAGATCATTCCCGCATCGCCAAGCTTTACTGCAAGCTCTGGCCAAACTAAATGTAGCACATAACTCCACTCCTGAAGATGTAGTCAAATTGGTCTTCCAAGAATCACCGATGCTAAGTAATCCTATTACTTTTTCGGACGAAAATTTGCCACCTTTTGGCGCTAGTCACAACCTTGCTCTATACATCACTGTCATTTGTCTAAAGAAGAATGTGTCAATGACCTTGGTGGATGATGGCTCCGCGGTCAACGGCATACCCCTCAAAACGGCATACAAGCTGGGCATGAAAGAGTCGGATTGGACCCCCACCAATCAAAGTGTGCGTGCATATGACGGTACAAGACGAAAAGTAGTAGGACTTGCTAACTTAACCATAGCCACAGGACCAATTGAACGAAAGGTTAACTTCCAAATAGTGGACATCGAGGCTTCCTTCAACATACTTCTGGAAAGGCCATGGATTCACGCTTCCAAAGCGGTAACATCCACCCTTCATCAAAAGATCAAGATCCCACTAAATGGCAAAGTGGTAACGATCACTTCGTCACCCATCAAGGCAATAATCAAAAAACAATCAAAAAATCAAGTCCTTGCAGATCCTATATACGAACTTGGGGGCTTCCAAAGTGTAAGTGTCATAGAAAGTGAGTTGGCACCCTTATACTATAATCCCTACTCCAACTTGGTGGTCAACCACATACTTAAAACCCAGGGATACTTCCCTGGAATGTCTTTGAACCCTATTCGGAAGAATACCTTCACACCATACAAGGAAGGAAACTCAACAAGGATACCACTTGGACTAGGGTACAAACCCACAAAAGAGGAGGTTCTCGAAATGCTCGCCCAAGTCCAAAACCGCAAGCACGTAGGAGTCCAAATGAGGCCCTATCTCCCTACTTTAAATGGGTACTTTGTTCAAGAAGGAAGTCTAGAACTCTTTCACGGATTTCCCGAACCTTGGCATTATCTCGAGAGGAAGTTAGCCGGAATCGAGATCTTTCACGATTGCTACTTCATCCCTCCAGAAACGGTTCCTATCGTCAAAACCCGTCAAGCACCTTGCTTAGACGAACAAGCTGTTAGCCTATTGTTTGGAGAAGATCGATTCGTTAGGGCCGCGCAGGATGAGATCATTACCATGATACTTCAAGACGATCGCTTCAACCCCACCGCGTTGATCACAGAAACCGACGCAAAACAGAAGAAAGGATGGAGAAAATCTATCAAGTGGACCAACAATCAAGGAAGACTCTTCAAGCTCACCACTGGAGAAGGAGAGATGTTCAAAGGAGAACCAGAAGAGGATGAGTTTGAGTCGGAGTCGGAGTCAGAGTCGGAGTCTAGAGAAGTCATTAGAGAGTCTACTCCTGTCGTCATCCCCACTCCCTTCGTTTCTCCTAGCTTAGTCTCGAGTAGTCACAGTAGTTCAGGAAATGCCCCAACCACTGTCCCTTTGCCGCCACTGACCATGGATCAGTTGGCTTCTTTGTTTCAACTTTACTCCAATTTTAATATGAATAAATCAGGTTCTGCTTACTCTTTGTGTTATCTTGAGTGCAATTCTGTTTACGATGATACTGAGGATGACCAAGACCCAGACTCAATCGAAATACCTCCCTACGTAGCCAAAGAAATACTACAGGAAGGGTAAGGGGGACCAGTAATAGAGGACACCGAACCCATCAACGTAGGAACCGAACTAGAACCCCAAGAACTTAGGATAGGGACTACCTTGAGCTCTACCGAAAGGGCCGATTTCATAGACCTCCTAAATGAATTCAAAGATGTTTTTGCTTGGTCCTACAAAGATATGCCAGGGATCGACAGGGATATCGCTGAACATAGGATTCCGATTAAGCCAGGTTTAAAACCTGTGAAACAGAAGCTTCGACGAATGAGAACGGAATGGGCTCTAAAGATTAAGGAAGAAGTTGACAAACAATTCAAAGCCGGATTCATCAAAGTTTCCGAGTATTCTGACTGGGTAGCTAACATAGTACCCGTACCCAAGAAGGATGGGAGAATCCGCGTTTGTGTTGACTTTAGGGACTTAAACAAAGCAAGTCCAAAAGATGACTTCCCTCTACCTCACATCGACATATTGGTAGACAGTACTGCGGACCACGCATTACTATCCTTCATGGATGGGTATGCGGGTTATAATCAAATCAAGATGGCCATGGAAGATATGCATAAAACCGCATTCGTCACCCAATGGGGAACCTACTGCTATACGGTAATGCCGTTCGGATTGATCAACGTCGGAGCTACATACCAACGCACCGCAACTACACTCTTACATGACATGATGCACAAAGAGGTTGAGGTTTATGTAGACGACATGATTGTCAAATCCAAGGAAAGAGAAGGGCATATTGCGAACCTTCGCAAGTTCTTCGCAAGGCTACGAAAGTACAACATGAGACTCAATCCTCAGAAATGCACATTTGGGGTAACATCTGGCAAACTCCTGGGATACGTCGTTAGTCAAAGAGGTATAGAAATAGATCCTTCCAAAATCAAAGCTCTGATCGAAATGCCACAACCTCAAACAGAAAAAGAAGTCAGAGGATTCCTAGGAAAGGTGCAATATATAAGTCGATTCATATCAAAACTTACGATGATTTGTGAGCCTATCTTCAAGAAACTCAAGAAAACAGACCACGCCATTTGGGATGACGATTGTCAAAAGGCATTCGACCGGATCAAGGAGATATTGGCTAAACCACCAGTGCTCATGCCACCACAACGAGATCAACCTCTTGGTTTATATCTCACAGTAACCGAAACAGCCATGGGTGCCATGCTAGCTCAAACCGTAGGAAGTGAAGAAAGAGCTATCTATTATCTTAGTAAAAAGTTCTTGGAGTACGAGTGCAAATACTCGCAACTCGAAAAGACATGCCTCGCTCTTGTGTGGGCAACGAAGAAGCTACGCCATTACATGCTTAGCTACTCCGTCAAAATATACTCCAAAATGGATCCAGTCAAATACCTCTTCGAGAAACCCATCCTCAACGGACGTCTAGCAAGATGGACCTTGATGCTCTCAGAATTTGACCTCAAATACGTGCCACTGAAGGTTATAAAAGGTCGCGCCGTCGCCGAATTCTTCGCAGAAAATCCTATCAATGACGCATAAACAATAGATACTTGATCATTTCCAGACGAGGATATACTCTAAACTGATGTAGACTCCTGGGACCTGTACTTTGATGGAGCATCAAACTTAAGAGGATTCGGAATATGAGTGTTGCTCATTTATCCTGAAGGCGAGCATACACCAATTGCTGTCAAACTCGACTTTGAGGTGACAAACAATGCCGCAGAATACGAAGCTTGTCTCATTGGACTACAAGCGGCAGTGAGCTTAGGCATTAAAAACCTCCGAGTACATGGGGATTCATCACTAATCATTAACCAAGTTACAGGATCTTGGAAAATCCGAAGCGAAAGCCTCGCACCTTATCAGGCTAGGATAGACCAAGTCGCTCAATTCTTTGATCACGTAACCTACCTACACCTACCTCGGGAGGAAAATCAATTTGCAGACGCTCTTGCGAAACTTGCATCATTGATTAATATGCCAGATCACATGGTGGAAATGCCTTTGTGCATCGAACGACGGTCAGAGCCGGCTTATGTCCACCAAATCACCGATGAAGAGGAAATCGCGCAGGAACCCTGGTTCCAAGCAATCCTGAATTTTAAGCTTAATGGTACATATCCACCAGATATGGACAAGAGGGAACAACGTGCTATACGCCTACTAGCTTCCCAATACATTCTCATGCAGGGAGAATTATACAAAAGAACACCTCTTGGTGTAGTCCTACGTTGCCTCGATCATTCACAGGCACGAAAGGTGATGGAAGAAGTCCACGACGGAGAATGCGGTCCTCACATGAGTGGGCCCATGATGGCAAAGAAAATCACACGTTTGGGATATTATTGGACCACAATGGAATCCGATTGCATCAAATACGTAAGACATTGCCACAACTGCCAAATCTTCGGGAATGTACAACATGTCCCTCCTTCATTGCTCTATACAATGACATCTCCTTGGCCATTTTCTGCATGGGGAATTGACATAATCGGGAAGATAACTCCAGCCGGAACAGGAGGTCACTGTTTCATTCTAGTAGCAATCGACTATTTTACCAAATGGGTAGAAGCGGCTTCCTACACTGGTCTTACGGCCAAAAATGTGGCAAAATTCATACAAAACAACATCATCTGTCGATATGGTTGCCCACATGAGATCATTAGCGATAACGGATCACATTTCCAAGCTGAAACCGAGCAATTGCTAGCCAAATACAAGATTAAGCATCACCACTCTTCGCCCTATAGACCACAGACTAACGGCGCGGTAGAGGCGGCAAACAAGAATGTTGTCACAATCCTCAAGAAAATGATTGACAACTATAGAGATTGGCCAAGCAAGATACCCTTTGCTTTATGGGGGTATCGTACACATCTGTCAGACGCCCACTGGGGCTACTCCTTTCTATTTGACCTACGGCATGGAAGCTGTACAACCAGTCGAGCTAGAAATACCATCCTTGCGTATTTTACTAGAAAGTCAAATCCCGGAAGCCGATTGAAAGAGGGATAGATATGAAGAGCTCATCCTCCTGGATGAACGTAGGCTACGCGCCTTACATAATGTCCAAACATATCAAGCTCGTATCAAACGAGCCTTCAACAAAAGGGTTAGGCCAAGGAACATCAAAGAAGGAGACTTGGTGCATAAATCGGTTAGAGCTCTTTTACCTGTCGACCCACGGGAAAAATTCAAACCTAATTGGGCCGGACCATTTCTAGTCAAATCCATACTCCCAGGGGGTGCGGTCAGAATCACGGACCTAGACGGGAATGAGTTTTCAAACCCAAAAAACCTCGACCAACTGAAACGATACTATGCCTAGAATAGGAATGAAAACGCGCCTCGCGTAACACCACGTGTCGCTCTTGTGGCACTAAATAAACGGCCCCTGGCCAAGCTGAAATAAGCCAATGTCACTGTGCTCTTGCATTTTGACAAATTTGTCATCCTCGTATCATCAAATAAACTAAATTTGCACCTTCAGAGTAAGCAAAAGCTCATGCTTCTTTTCTAAGTTCATTACAAGCTCTTGCTTAGAACAATTATTCTTTTACATTTACTCGAACTACGCGCAAGGGTTTGATTTCGCTTTTTAAGTGAATACGTAGGCAATCCTTCACGGGATTCAACCCATTATATCTAAAATGTAAATAGAAGGACATTTGCATTGCATTTGAAATTCGACAAGAATAATGAATAGAAAATCACAACGGTTTCATAACCACTTAACCTTTTTATTTCATTCATCTTCTAATAATAATACGCTACATAATAAAAATAGAATAGGCTAGGATTCTAAAAACACCACCTTTTTATTACAATAATAATAATAATAATAATCAAATAATAATAAAGAGATTCGGGCTATTCCTCCATCTTCCCCTTGCCCTTGTCATTCTTGTCATACTTTTTGTCACGACCTCGAGCCGGACGCTCTTGCGCCACTTCAGACCTAATCACCAATGGTCTTTCTCGAGGCCTAGCTTTTCCATTCCTGCCAATCACCATCTCTGCGACAGGAGTAGTCTTCGGTTTCTTCGAAGGATGAACAACTTGAAACCCGGCTTCTTCTTCTCCCTCTGTCAGATGCTTCTCTTTCTCTTTCTCTCCCTCGCGCACCTTGTAGTCGATGGGCTCACGCTTCCTCAACTTCTCGCGCTCTTCCGGAGTTGTAGCCTTTCACCACCTCAGATAAGAATCCGACACCCATAAAGCATTGGCGGAGAAATTCAAGAACCACATGTTTCTTTGGGCCCATTTGATAGCCCACTCTCTTCGGCTCTCTGTAGTAAGCGCCATAGCAGTCTGCGGGACGGTATCGAGCCTTGGGATCGTCTGTTTCAGCCCAACTTGTCTCATCAGCCTTTCCGGGAAGATGCAAACCATAAACTCCAATCCAGGAATGCGCACCGACCTAGTGGGATCCAAAGAAGACACTCCAGTGACGGACTTGAGGTGCCACCACGGAACGACCCACCTAATCAAGGGACCATCATCACTCTTCAGCTTGTTCTTCCAATAATCACAGACCCGGGTGAAGTCCACCATGTACAACCGCGTCCTCATCGCGATCGAACGGGCATGATAGGAAAGCGCATGAACTGGGGGCTCGATCAATCGGAGCCGCTCCATAAGCCAAACCTACCAAAAGCAGGTATTAGACATCAAAAAAAAAATGAAAAAAAAAGAAACAAAAAAAAAAAGGAAGAAAAGGTGTCTTTTACCTGCAAAATGACGGGACTCCCCAAGAACGGCAGATCGCGGTTGGATTTCCTATTATCCAAGCCCAATATGATCTCTCCCAAGCATAAGCAAGCTGGGCTCCTACGCAGTTCCATCTGCTCAACAAGGCCCAAAAGACGGGGATCACCTCTCAAGTCTTCATCAACATGCCCCTGGAGGACAAACACATGCAACAAGCAAAAGCCAAATGCCCTCCGCCTAGCAACATGAGAAACGGTGGGGTCAGCCCTGTTGATGAATCGATCTATGAAGTCCAACATTCTCACACCTTTTAAGGTAACTAGACGGTCCACCTCAAGTCTAGTCAATCCGAGCAAATCTCTAAATTTGCTTTTGTACCCTTGAGAAGTAGAAGGAATGGCAGGCAAATGTTCGGGGTCCCATCCACCAATAGCAGCAATTTCTTCAGGAAAGGGGCGAATATCACCTCCAGGGAACACAAAAACATGGTAATTTGGGTCCCAATAGTCAAGACAAGCATCCAAAAACGGTTTCACAACCTTGATGAGCTTCAAACTCAACAACGATCCAAAGTTATAAGAGCCCATATCATGCTTCTCCATATTTGAAAACTCGTTGGTCCATTCCTTCAAGCGGATCTCCAAAGTATTCATGATGAAGAATTTATTTGAGAATTTTATGTATTTAGACGAAGAATAGACGGAAGATTTGCGTGAATAAAAGCTCCATCGACGCTTCTATTTATACTATTTGCTGTTTCCAAAAATCCGTCAGAATAGACCGCCTGGGGAACAGCGCAGCACCTGCTGCGCCTCTTCAAAGGGACGCAGCTCATCTGCGCCTCTTCCTCGCCTTCACTTCGTGATTTTCGCGTTGGATCTTTCCTAATTCCATAACGAATAATTTCCTATTCCTACGGGTTATTATTTTGGTAAATACGGGAAGATTACCATGTTTCAGGTTTCCTAATTTCGCGGGCACGCATTTCGAGGCGACATCGACATTTCTGCCATTATATCACACTTGTATATTTTCATTTTAGGAAATAAATTTCATCTTCATTTTAGGAAATAATTTTCATTTTAATTTTTTTAACGAATTTCAACTTGTATATATTAATTTCTCAATTTCATTTCTACATTTCTAACTTATAAATTTCCTTTTTTCTTTTTTTTAGGGGGTAACCCTCCCTACCGTCCGGTCATTTCCGGCAAAATTTTTGCATTTTTGCATTCTCTCGAGTCTCTCATTTTGCGCTAATCAAGGCCACATGTATATACAAATGTACGTTTTGCATGTTTTCTATGTAATTTCCGGCAGCATGACGGCGTAAACCGTCATCTACCATACCTGTTCGAAACTAACCTGCAGGTTCAAGCAACACAATCCAGCAGCAAAGGCGCTCAGGCCATCGTATATATACCAAACGGAGGAAATGTACAACAAACTGGGGGCTCGAGCCCCAAACAAAGTCCAAAAAATGTTCAAAGTCAATGTACAAATGTGCAAAATACGACAAAAGCTACACAAAACTACTGCTGGGCGCCCTCCAACTCTGCAACTCTCGCCACAAGAGCGGCGATCTCGGCATCCCGAACCTCGAGCTCCCTCAACACGCGAGTTGTCTCCTCCCGAGATTGGGTCAACTCTTGCTCCAGCCCGCGGTCACCCTGTAAACAATAAATTGGCTCATGTCAATTGTTTCAAGCGAAATCAGAAAATCAAAAAAAGTCAAAAATGAAATAGGCGTAAGGTTCATACCTGACGACCTCGGCCGCCGACAAGCGCCTCGACGGCAGTAGCTCGCAGCCGGTTGGCCACCCTCCACAACGCCACAAACCGAGACGGCGCAACCTGCATTTTCAAAAAGAAATTCTCAACACATTAACAAACTCAATCAAGTGTGTTCTTACACAAAAGGTTATACAAGTTAGAGGCTCACCCTCCGAATCAGATGCTGCCAGTCGTCCAGGCCAGCATCCGTCACAGCTACGTCAAAGTCACGCAGCTCGGAGATCGTCGTCCTCCCGGTCGCGTCAGTGTACTCGAGGGTCTCCGGGTACTCTGGGGTCTCGATGCCCGCCGCCTCGACCTCCTACAAAGACAAATGGTTCTCATCAATCGATGATCTTTCATCATTATTCTAAAAAAAATCGAATCAAAAGGAAAAATAAAAGATACTCACCACCACCGGCCAGTACGCCAACCTCCCGTAAAGGAACGCCGAGTAGTCCTCGCCAAGGAGAAGAAGGTCGTCACCACTGGCACCAACCAAGTCCGCCTCCCTCTCAGCCTCAGAAGGCTCCCTAAACATCGTCCTGGGAGGATCGACGGGAACCGTCAACACGTCCCGTGAGCACTGACGAGCCAAACGCTCGCCCAAGTACCACGCAGGACCCATCGACGTCCTCAACAGCAGTCGGCTCGAGCTCCTAGGTCGAAGGATCTCAGCCACGAAAGGAGGCGCTCCGGCGTACTCCGCCCAAGGTCTGGGCACCCACTGTGACAAGATAAAGCAAGGATCATTCCTATGATCAACTAAAAGCAAATATAAGAAGCACGAGCAAATATAGGTGAGATACTCACGCTACTCAGCTGAAGAGCGTTCACGTCCCGCCGGTAGACGTTGTGAGAAGAACGCTTGCTCTTCGTTCAGCACATCACCCAATCTCTCACCACGGGATAGGCCCTCTCCAGCGGCTCCGTCCTCTTGGGCGCGAGACTCGGGAAGTAGGAGTACACCCACGCCTGTAAAACAAAATAATCAATGACGATCTTTCGTAATTTGATAAAGAAAGGAGTTTACTTTGGTCTAAAGGTAGGTTCATACCTCCAGCAATAGTCCAGTCCGACAAAGACACGGGGAGAAGTCCCCTTCTCCATCAACTCCGGACGAACCATGGCCCTCATGAAGCGGATGAGGACCGCAAAACCAGCGAGTGACCCGGTCCCAATGTCCTAGGGAACTCGGGTCGAAAGGAAGGGAAGAAGCTTCGTCGCTGACCTCTCGCCCTTGTCTCCAAGGTAAATCGAAGACGAAACCACGGAGCCACGGAGCCAGCCCTGCTCGGTATGTAGGGGAGGAGGAGCCGTCTCCCTCCCGTCAATCGTCACCGGCGCCGGGGTCTTCCCCCAAAGTAGTCTCGAACGTAGGAACGGGTATCAAACCCTAAGATCAGATGTGACCTTCGGCGACAAGTTCCAGCCGATCAATCTCCTCGCCTCGGCCGAGTCCGCCCTCGTGGCAGTCTCCGGCCACACCACCTCCTCGGTCCCGCACGGCAGACCAGAAATCATGCCGTAATCCTCCAAAGTGACTCCCACCTCACCAAAAGGCATGTGAAACGTGGAAGTCGTATCCCAGAATCGGTCCAAGAAAGCACGGACCAGGCTAAGGTTAGCCCGCAACTTCCTCTTCGCGATATCTCTCCAGACCTGAACCAAAGGACCGAACGCTCCACTGTAATACCCGGTATTTTTAATATGATATTATATTAGGCCGAGTTACCAGCTGGGTCGTGTAGTGTATTTGTGACTCGGGTAATTATGTGACTCGGGTTTTAATTAATCTAACTAGGCTAGGCCCGTATCGTCTTAATAACACCTATCCTATATGTATAACCCATCTAACCAAACCCTAATCTCCCTATCACCATATTCATTTTAACCATGAGAAAAGAGAGAAAAGAGAGAAGAGGGAGCCGTGTGTGAAGGGAGCGTGAGGAATGCGAGGCGATTTCTCACCTATTCTCATCCTATTTCGTAAGTAGACTATCCTATTACCTCTTTATTCAATTATTAGCATAATTATAGTAGTATTGGGATAATTTTCGTAACCCTAGAATTGGTTTGGGGGTTTTTGATTATAAATTGTATGAGATAAATGAATGGAATAGTTACAGCAATTTATAGATTCGTTGGTCTGTGTAATTTGAGTGTTTTACCTGTCTTAAAGCCATGGTATGCAAAACGTTAAAGAAGAGACTCATATTCATTCCAAGCCTAGTTTATGCTTGTGAAAATTGGTAGCATTTCACCGTGTAGTTTTTCCTGAAGAAATTATTTGTGAACGTCTATCTAAAAAGTCCGCAAATCAGTAGAGGCTGAAAGATTACTTCTAAAACATAATTTAGATATTGAATTGGTGCTGGGTCTTTTTCATATATTTAATTTAAAGAGTTTATATGAGTTAGGCGTTGGTTTTACTTAAGAATCATTTGTCAAACTCGTTTTATGAATCAATACTTTTTATGCGACGGTTTCTGTCAGTTTTTGGAAATCAGTCTGAAAACCCTTGATAAGTTTGGAATTTGAGAAAAACACGTTAGATATACATTGTAGCTAAGACTCGTGGAGTTCCAATTCAATTGGCCTTGCATCAATTCGAATTTTCTGGAATTAGTTATTCATTTTATACCGAGTCTGCCATGAGCAGGAAAATCAGGAAAAGTCGTGTTTGTTCTTTAAATTGATATTCCTATTAAGTTATGATGAGTCTAGGTTATGTGCATGATTAATTGACTGAGTAGATGGTAATTATACATAATTATGTTATGTAGGTGATGGATAAGTGAAGGATCATAAGTGATTGCTTGTGTGTGCTTGGATTGCGAAAAGGTAGGGAAATACACTTGACTTATTATCGTTGATGTTGAATTGTGTTGACTTGTTTGTGTTTCGTATGACCAAACGGTGAACGTTGACTTGCTTCGTGGCTGTTGATTTACGTTATGATTCATATCTTTGGAAGGTGATTGACTGAATTGATCGTATTGAGTATGTTATCACAACATTTGGTAACCGGCATGATTTTATGATTGATCAGTTCAAAGATATATATATTGTGTTGCATTAATTTATTTTGAGCATTCATATGCATTGGAGATGGAGGATGTTGTGGTGATGTGGTGTGGTGAAGATGATGTTATGATAAGGCCCAGGCGGGTTCTGCAGGACTTGCCCTGGTGTCCTCGGTGCGAAGTGGCGGATCGGCTACGGTCGATATATAGTCTAGGGGATCGGTATGGTGGGTGTTCGGGTTATGAGATATGAGTTGAGATGGAGATGGAGGTGACGGAGGAGCATGCATATCATATTTTGTTGTTTCATTGTATTCCCTACTCAACCTCGTGCTTGACCCTGTGTATTCGTGAACACCTGTGACGATCCAAATATTGGGGAGCAGACTTGACAGGTTTATGAGATAGGTTGGGAGCTTGATGGGCGTGAGACACTGGATCAGAAGACTTAGTAGCTAGATCATCATTTAGAAGACTTTCACTTTCATTTATGTTAGTTCCTTGTAATTTGATGTAAAAGAGGTTTTGTAATAATTAAGTTAAAGTAATTATATATTTTGCCTTGGAGTTTAATTTGTTATTCACTACCTCGGGAAACCGAGATGGTAACAGTCCGGTTTATTAGGGAATGTCTTGCTAAAGGCCCCTTCATAAATCGGGGTGTTACATCCACGCTCGATCATGGCCCTCTCCTCCGCCGACAGCCGCTCGTAATGCTCCATCGCTGTCGTGTAACCCGAGAACGACCTGATGTTCCCGGCCTCCTATTGTGATTTGAAACAAAGCTATCTTTAGTCTTGAATCAAATTTGAAAAAAATTTGGACAAAAGAATGAAAGGGGATGAGTAGTGAGTAGTGAATTCCTATTTACCAAACTCTTCACCGTCCTGTAGGACAGGTGACCCTCTGCAGCCCACACCAGGTGCCTGCTCTCCCAAGTCTCAGCCCACGCGGGAGCCCCTCTCAGCTGACGACCTCCTCGTCCGACGTTGGCCCGTCTCGGGGCCTCCCCCTCCTCAACGGCCTCCTCCTCGTGAAGCTCGTCTCCGGCAGCCATCACCGCAGCGGTGAAGGCCTGCTCCAAAGCCTCCTCGACAGTGGCAGCGTCGATCTCCATGGGAGCTCTCCCAGAAGTAGAAGCCTCATCACCTGCAACATTGAAGCAAATTTAGGCCGCGTCACGTGACGACAAGCCTTGGTTAAGGGATTTTCGAGCCTTCGGAAGCCCTGAAACCGCTCCTTTTTCACCATCCTTGGCCATATTTCCACCTACCCAATCGCTCATGTGGTAATTTGAGTCAAGTCAAGTCTAGTTTGAAGCCTAGTTCCGGGTTCGAGTCGAAATTTCGGCAGCATTTTGCTATAATGGCGATTATGCCCTAGAAAAGTGTCCTGAAAAAGCCGTCACAAACCAAAATTCCGAAATGGTAGAAAGTTTACCCATCATTCAAGGATCCCAAATATCAAGTTTCATCGCAAATGGGCAATCCTAAGGCTATTTTTCGAAGCAATTTACGGTTCAGCTCTAAAACCGTCTCAAAATTCACTCAAAGGCTCAAAACTTGATGAAAATTCGAAACAAATACATGGTTATGTTCCTAATATTACATACTATCCATTTCTAGTGTCAATTGGACGAGGCAAATTCATTTGGGGGAAAAGCCCCAAATTTTCGATTGAATGGGTCATAAACCCTAGGTTTTTGGGCTCAAAATCGGACGAATGTGGATGATTAATGCAAGATTGAGACATATACCTCGATTAGTCATGATTAATGCAAGCTTTTGAATCAAACATTGGCGGAAATGGTGAAGATTTGAGAGAGAAATGTGTGATTTATGTTTCGAGCAAATGAATACAAAGCCTCCTGATTTTCGCGTTTTTACACAGGAAAACCAAATTGGGGAATAGACGCAGCAGGCGCTGCGCCTCTTCTTTTTGTTCCCTCCATACGGATTTTCAAAAATTCGTTATGAATTCGTTATTTGTGGGCCCATCTTTGGTGCGCCTCTTCCCTGATGTTATTTTCATTCTTTTGCTCCGTTTGGCGATTTTCTTTCGTTCCGGCCCGCATTTCCAAGCCCGCAGCAGACTGCCGCACATCATTTATTCCGGCCAAGACTTTTTGCTTGTCGCAACGAGCATTCATTCCTTCACAGAATTCGACACACTTTCGTTATGTCTCCAGCGAGAGTAAGCGGATATACTTTCCCTCTCATGACAAGAAGAATAACTCCCAATCGTGTCTCTAGCGAGAGTAAGCGGACGTACTGTCTCTCTCAAGACACGAGGATTGACATCTACCTAAGCAGATTTCCCCTCAGCAGTTCCCGCCTGTGTCTTGCTACTCGCAATTATTTCCCAAAGACTACCCAAAGCAGATTTCCTCTCAGCAGTTCCCGCCTGTGTCCTGCTACTCACAATATTTCTTGTTTCCCCGCAGAGTGCGACAAAGGTGTCGTTCTCCAGAAGTTCCCAAACCAATAGAGTTCCTATACCCAAGCTTTAGTTACCCCTTAAGTTGAACTTACCTTAGGCCTCATTCCCGCCGATGCTTTCCTTTAGGGTCCCACACCCTAGCACCAATCCTTATGTATCCTTTAGGTCTTACCCTTAGCTCCTACGCTTAACCTTAGCTCCTACGCACCTCCGGAAGCATCTCGAGAAAGAAGTCTCAGGTATGGTCTCTTCTTATGGCTGGCGAGCCTCCTTACGTAGTCTAATGGACTTTAAACGACCCTCCCCGATAGTCAACAGACTCTAAAATGTTCCCGACGACAGGTCCTTGGCTCAGACCCCTTGAGCCGCCTCGCGTCGCCATAGTCGTCAGGTTGTAATCTTCGATTGAACTGATGGCTATACTTTGACTTTCGCCTTGTCCAAGCCTCAGTCAAAGTAGGGGCTCTGTAGATACCTCATTTCTGCACCTCCCGCAAACCACCCGGGGATGATTGGGCCGCATGTTTGGTACGCGGAACGATTTGTGACAATTCGTAAGATTATCGTCAAGTGATTGCTCAAATATTAATGTCTACCTCTTAGTTGTCATCTACGTCCCGATACGATCGTTTTGACAGTAATTAGAGTACATTCGGAGTCCGGGTCTAAGACCGTATCCATTTTCTGATAACTGTTAAATCCCGAGTCAGAATGTTCTGGAATGTTCCGGATATTTCTATTCCATATTTCACAATATTTATCTCTTGGTAAGCAATTTCCCGTAATATTCACATAAGATATTAAGGAAAACCGAATTATTTCCGTCCTACCAAAACTCAAACACGGAGATCTTTCTTCTGCAGGAGGAAACCACTTGGGAAGACGACGCAGCAGTCTGCGCCTCTTCCAAGAGACGCAGTGGCTGCTGCGCCTCTTCCCAGGCCCTTTTCTGCATATTTCTCGTATCTTTTTCATATCTTTCCAAGATTCACTTCCAAAGAATCTCTGAAACCCTAATTCCGTCGTGTGATTAGTATAAATAGGAGGCTTCGCTCCTCATATTTCTCACGCGAGTGTCCGCCCTTCTCTTCTCCCTTTGCATTCTAGACTTTGTTCTTACTTTTTGGCGTCTACGTGCTTGAACTTTCGACCACGTAAACTCGGATCCTTCTGAGTACCAGCCTCCCCGCTGCATGACCGACCAATTTGACCAACTACACAATAATCAACTTAATTAATTAATCGTTTTCCTCTTACGAGGGCACTTTCTTTGCATTCGCGTCGAGCATCACTAATCGATATCTTAGTCCTTCTCGTTTCGTCAACATGTAAGTCTGAGGGTGTAAATCTCTCTTTTATTTATTGTATTTACTTTTTTGTATCATCAATTGTAAGGTTTATGTCGAAAATACCATTAAAACCGATTTCTAAAACCATGTTTTAAAACCTCTTTTTACGGATTTCCAGTAGATAACCGTCGAGAAAGGACGCAAAGAATCGCTGCGCCTCTTGAAGGAGCGCATTCTCTTTGCACCTCTTCGTGAGGCCGCCGCGAGTTTCTCGCTTCCTTTCTTCTTCGTTAATCCTCTCGTTATTCGTTCCAAAATCCTTTTGATTATTTCGTTTTGTTTGTCAATTCTTCATCATAATAGTATATAATTCATATGTATATCGTAATCATCATCATTAACATGCTTTAATCATCATAAATCCGACTTAAATCCCAAATAATCCAATATTTGCGGGTTTTCGCCTTTGAATTCAATTCCGGGTTGTAGAGATTCAATTCATCAATATTGGGTTTCTGGAATTCGTCTTTGATATAGTTTTCATCTGTCTTTTGTTGTATTCATCGCATATTCGTCATCAAACCATCGTATCTAACTTAATTAATTGATTTAATTTGTTTGACTCATTAATATTTTTGACTTCTGCCATTATTCCATCTTGTGTTAATTCGTTCAAATCCGTCTTATTCATATTTTATTGCTTTCATGACCCATTCGCATGTTAAATAATCTATTAATCACTTTCATCCGAGTAAATATCATCAATCGATCATTAAAATCACCAATTAACATTAACGGCTTGCAATTACGGCTTCAGAGCCAGAACTGAGCCAAGGAACAGACGCAGCGTCTGCTGCGCCTATTCCAAAGGACGCAGCTCTGCTACGCCTGTTCCTGGCTGAGTTCTGTCCCTGAACTCCGTTTCTGCCTTGACCCTAGTTTGTTTAGACTATGTATTAATTAACTATTATCCGTAATATCACCTTCTGTTTTGTTCGTTATTTATTCCTTTCTTCTTTTTCTCAAATTATCCGTTTTAAAGGTATTTTCGACATAAATCGCCTAATCCGTTGTAATTAATGTAATTTTCGTTATTGTAATTTATAATTATTGTATTTCTTTTATCATTTGTATGTTTTCACATGTAATTGAACTTAAATCCTACTTCGACCCAATTGTATGCTAATTACGTGTTTCACCGACTTAGCCTAATTCTCACATGCTAGGATCAAAACAATGGATGTTGCATTGAATGCATACAATCGACGATATATCGAGTACGAATAACTTCCCTAATCATTAGTAGAGGCCGCTATCGAGGCGGGCGGGATTAGGTGTTCGATCAAAAGAGCTTCCTAATACGTACCCTCACCCCTTACTCTAGATATCTGTGAACACCCGTGTTCATTGGCATCCACGAGAGTCATTCTAGACATAGAATGCTAAGGGTAACGATTGCTTAGTGTTCATGTCTTTACTTTGTGTCTTGACATGACACGAGGTACTCGAACGGTTCCAATTTCCCATAAAATTGGTGGCGACTCCATACAAAATGCAAACGCTTGTTTCCCAAGCGCCCCCGTGGCCCCCGCTGTCCACAGATGGAGGCAAGAATGGGAAAAGAATTCGGTTAAGAAAAATCACCTACTCTCCCCTTATAAAACCGGGTATAAGGAGGAAATAGGGTAGATTTTTCCTTTCCTATTTCCCGCCCATTATTTCCGAAATTAAAATGTCTCTTTTTTTTCGGTTTTGGTACTTACCCAAAATAAGGAGATTAAGTCTTCTTATTTTGGTAGTATGCAAAATGTATAAAATGTATTATTTATAAATTGTCATCTAGTGAGGATCGATCCCATAACCTCTTGGTTTGAGTACCCTTACTATTACCACTATGACACATTCATCTTGTTGATTAAATATAACCGATTACATTTAATTACGAATTAACATATTAATTCGTCCAAGCTTAACATTATATACATTAATTGAATATAACAAATTATATTCAATTTACGAACTGACAGTTAATTCGTCTCAGCTAATATCATTTAATCGGCATTAAATAATCGTCTCATCAACACATTGACTATGTGACACCCTCATTTTTAGTAATAAATAAACACGTAAATTCTACAGAAAAACTGACAGGATATGTTTGTAATTGGTTCAACTAGATAAAACCTGTAATTTTTAAAACTTTTCTAAACCATTCACAAACATTCCCAAATGAAGAGTGCCAAAACCTGCAAATACTAACAAACTAATTTACATAACAATACTAAGTAGTGAGAATAAAGTGATACAAACCAAAGTAAAAGAGGGAGACATATGTCCCTTCAAAATATAAACACAACCAAATGTTTAAAGGTTTACTACAAAATATAACCAAACTAAGTCCAAGGTTCTTTTGCTCACTAGCTCGTCCGTGTACCCCATCTAAACATCATCAACCTGTCAATCGCATTTTATACAAACACGAAAGCCACAATTCAGTGGGGAGTAACTTCGAGTCCTCCCAGCCACGAAATGTCATATTTAATGTAACATGTAATGTAACATGTAAACAACATCATAAATAAATTAATTATCGAGTATTCTAACATATGAGCACTAAACTGACCAAATTAAACTATCATGTGAAACATATAACAAGCAGTAATCCAAACTTTATCAATTGTAACCGGCTTGCATCTCACCTATTACAATTCATAAAATCACCATTCAAGAAAGGGCAATATATCAAAGACAGGCATAAGTTCTTAGCACCGTCAATAGTCACTCTGTAACTCGAGTCTATACCACGAGGTAGGGAAGGTAATCGAACCGGTATCTTGGCTCAGAGGTTCTATCAAAACATGGCCAAGACACAACACAACCCTAGTCCTAAATCTGCTTGAGACCTAGACATGCGGATACACACCACCGCACCCAAGACCCACAATTTTTTTAAAACAAAGTGAGTACCCTAAGGAGTCCACCAAAGGGTTGGCTAGTACTTAAGCTGACCACTTACCCTCAAAATTAGTAACGAGGTCATGCCCCAACTTGGATATAAACCCACCAAGTCAGGAACACAAAGGCTATTGAGCAGTGAACATACACTCGTCAAAGACTATAAAGACCTATCTATGACAAACATAAAATACCATACGTATAAGCAGCTGACCAACAACACAATCCCCAATATTAATGGTACTCATAACCTTTATATATTCATTTACCCAAATTATAAGAATGAGAAACCAACCTGCAAGAAGTATTCAATACCAGTTCCATTTCAAGCAATATTAACAATATTACAGGTTTCAGGGAATCTAGGGCCGTTTTTACAATATAAGAAACCATTCAAATCAACCAACAACACCTGTGAAATAAAAACATAATAAATGGCCTAAAACAAGAATAGGGCCAATTATCCAATTCACACAACAATTTCATCCAACCGAATTTTTACCCGCAACCCCAGCCCTACGACAGGTACGGGTTCAATCGCGGCTGACCAGTCACACAATTGACTGACATCGATTCAGTCAAAGGGACTAAGGACTCAGTTTTCGGCATAATCATCCAACATTGCAATTATCGCTATAAGATTCATTTCAAGCATATTCATTACAATTTCATCTCCTAACCTATCCTAACATGTGCAAACTACCAAAACAAGTATAACTTTACCATCAACATTATATTTACTACTAACATTATTCATTTCATAAGATTACCCATATGTTACTTATACTAAATATAACATTAATAAACCCGAAACGATGAACAACGCATGAAAAACCGCGAAACAAGCAACGGGCCGACCCGGGCCAACCCAGGGCCTGCCGTGGGCCTGCCTGGGCCTGCCGGGCCTGCTGGCCGCCACCCCCAATACCTCCGTTTCTCCGTTTTTGTTCATTTTAACTCCGTTTTAAGCATCAATTACTCATTCCCATTTCATTTCCATACTAATATGTGAACATAGACTTACAAAAGACATGAATTTAACCCATATTTTCATGTGAAATAAACCACTCAATTAACATACACAAAATCACACAAAAAGCAAAGAATGTGACATTTATTCGTCGAGTAACTCGAAATATGTTACCTTAAGCTAGAAAAAGGCAAATAACCCTTGAGAAAACCCTAAAAACAGTAGCTACCCATCATCCTCTACTATATAGGAGTCCCCTATATCATCCTCATAATCTTCACCTATTAAAAACAACAAAAACACAACAATAATCACTAAAACCGAAATTATGCCCCAAAATCATCTTAAATCAACATAATGAAAACTGAAATTAAAACATACTAGGATGTAGATCTTGAAGAGAGGATTCCGAAAATATAAATTTTGCGAAAATCGGACTAGAAACGAAGAAGTTATGATGAAATTACGATTGTAAGATTATTTTATTTTATTTTTTGGATTTCGGTCAAGAGGCACAAAAGAAGAACAAAGGAAGTTCTAGGAAGGAATGGGAAGGAGGAAGAGGAGGTGTGCCGAGAAAGGAGAAAGAGGAGCGGGATTTGGCGGAATTTCATTAGTCGGTTTTGGCTCGTTTCGACGATAATTAGAACCGTTCGTCAAATGCAAATTCCGACAATGCCAATGTTCTTAAACACGAGATTACAAGAAGATTGAGTACTCATATGACCCATTTCCAAAATCGTTTGCCCAATTTTCAAAAGAATTGCCATTTTTCCCGATATGCCCTTATTTCGAAATAAAAGGTTTTTACATGGTTTAAACTATTTTTAAACATTTCGAAACTATCAAATTAAATAATTTACTTCAAAATATAATAGAATTACATTTCGTTGAATCATTATTACTTCAAATACATTAATATTAAATTCAACTTGATTAATAAATTACTTTCGCAAAATAATAACGGTCCGAAATTACGGGGTGTTACAGACTAACTGTTTAGTCATATAAGGCATCAATGTGATTACATTTCCATAACCACATCTCTCAAACACATCCTTTAGGTGTGACCTTTAGGGACCAGTTGATCACCGCCATCTGTATGATAATAACGTCAAACTTTCTAGCAAGCCAACCGTTATTAGGTAATCGTTAATCAACTGATAAAATACGAAGTATACCCTTGTGAACCTGTAAGAGATTTACAAATGTTATCACACTAATTTGTGGAGGACACAAGCTCCAACAGTTGACCCCCAAGATTATGGAGAAGTTACCGGTGGGAGTTCTTACCGATGTAAAGGAAGTCTATGAACGAGCTGGGAGGGCTGAGAGGTTGGTTGAGATGACCAAGGAGAGGGGTGATGAGAAGAGGAAAGTTGAGAGCGAAAGGGGTGGTCAGTCCAGCTATAAGAAGAGTAATCATAATCAGGTGAGAGCGTATTCATTGGGCTCGGGGTTTAGTGCTGGGGCTTCATACGGGGGTGGCCGTGGTAGTAGTGGTGGTAGTTGGGGTATGACCTGCTATAACTGTGGCGGTGTAGGCCACGAGAGACATGAGTGCACCAGTGCGAAGAGTGGGGGTTTCCATAGGCCGTCACAGGGGAATTTCTCACAGGGTCCTACACAGAGCTATGCTAGTAAAAGATCGGCTGGGCCATGGAACAACAGGGGAGGTCAGAGTAACAATGGTGGGGCTAACCGCAATGGCGGTAATTCTTATCAGAGACCGGCTACAAACACCAACAACAACCAGGGGTCGGGTGCTAAACCGACCACCTCAGCTAGTACTGTCCAGGGAGGTGGACATAAGACCAGTGGCAAGCTGTTTATGATGGAGAATAAAGCAGCTGAGGATGATGCTCAGGTTATCACCGGTACATTTCTTGTTAATGGTGTTTATACCTTTGTTTTGTTTGATTCGGGAGCGTCACAATCATTTGTATCATCGATTCATGTTAAACAGTTGGGTTTGAGTGACTATGAGTCTGTAAGAGAGGAAGTTTTTATACCATCGGGGAAGCCTGTATCTTGTGGGAGGTTGTATAGAGGTGTATCCATGATAGTTGGGTAAGTTGATCTACCTGTAGACTTGTTGGAGTTTCCTTTAGATGGTTTTGAGATGATAGTCGGGATGGATTGGTTGTGAAAGTACAAAGCTAAGATAGGTTGCCATCAAAAGAGAGTTTCTTTGAGAGGTCCTAAGGAGATTAGGGTGTCTTATCGTGGGTTTGTTGTCAAACCCAAAGTTAAGTTGATTGCAGCAGTGACCTTGAAGTCCTATCTGAGGAAGGGGTGCCCATTGATCTTGTGCCATGTGAGGGATCATAGAGTGGAGAGTCCGACAGTTGAGCAGATACCAGTGGTGGGAGCGTTTCCATATGTTTTTCCAGAGGAGATTCCGGGGTTGCCACTGAAGAGGGAGATAGATTTCAGTGTTGAGCTGAAACCGAGGACGGGGCCAATTTCTAAGACACCGCACCGTATGGGACCTAAGGAGTTGGAAGAGCTTAGGAAGAAGCTGTATGATTTGATTGAGAAGGGATACATTAGACCTAGTGTATCACCGTGGGGAGCGCCAGTTCTGTTTGTGAAGAAGAAAGATGGGAGCTTGAGGTTGTGCATGGATTATAGGGAGCTGAACAGAGTGACAGTAAAGAACAAGTATCCTTTGCCAAGGATAGATGATTTGTTTGATCAGTTGAGTGGTGCAGCAGTCTTTTCTAAGATTGATTTGAGGTCGGGTTACCATCAGGTGAAAATTAGAGAAGAGGACATACCAAAGACAGCTTTCACGTCGAGTTATGGTCATTATGAGTATGTGGTGATGCCGTTTGGGTTATCTAATGCACCTGCTGTGTTTATGGATTTGATGAACCGGGTCTTCAGTCAGTTCTTGGATAAGTTTGTGGTGGTTTTCATAGATGATATCTTAGTCTTTTCTAAGACTAAAGAGGAGCATGAGGAGCATTTGAAGATTGTGTTGCAGACCTTGAGGGAACATCAGTTGTATGCCAAGTTGTCCAAGTGTGAGTTCTGGTTAGAGGAGGTTGCTTTTCTGGGGCATGTGATTTCAAAGAAAGAGGTAGTTGTGGATCCTGCAAAGATTGAAGCAGTTACCAAGTGGGAAGCACCAAAGAATGTGGCAGAGATCAGGAGTTTCTTGGGTTTACCAGGGTATTATTGACGGTTCATTAAGGATTTTTCCAAGATTGCTAGACCTATGACAGCTTTGATGAGGAAAGAGAACAGGTTTCGTTGGGATGAAAGTTGTGAGACGGCGTTCCAAACATTAAAGGAGCATTTGACCACAGCTCCAATCTTAGCATTGCCTGAAGGGAGTGAGAACTTTGAGGTGTATACAGATGCTTCAAAGAATGGGTTGGGTTGTGTGCTGATGCCGAATGGGAAAGTAATTGCCTATGCTTCTAGGCAATTGAAGCCTTATGAGGAGAATTACCCTACACATGATCTAAAGTTGGGTGCAGTTGTGTTTGCTCTTAAGATTTGGAGACATTACCTATATGGGGCGACCTTTAAGGTATTTTCAGATCACAAGAGTCTCAAGTACATCTTCACTCAAAAGGAGTTGAACATGAGACAGAGGAGGTGGATGGAGTTGATTGGCGATTATGACATGGATATTATATACCATGAAGGGAAAGCCAATGTGGTTGCAGATGCTTTGAGCAGGAAGAGTGTGCATTCCTTATGCACAGCTGTATCTTTGATGATATTGAGAGATGAGGTGGGGAAGTTCGGAATACATATGATCCACAAAGGGGATGCTATGGGGGATTTGACAGTGCAGCCAGACCCTTATGAGGATATTCACAGTAAACAGGCGTTGGATTCCAAGATTGTGGTGTAGAGAGCTGGAGTAGATAAAGGGACAGTGTCTAGATTCTCTATTCATACAGATGGTAGTATGAGATTTGATGGGAGGTGGTGTGTCCCTAATGATGAGGAGTTTAAAAAGATGATCATGACAGAGGCTCATTGCACACCAAACTCGGTACATCCAGGCGGTGACAAGCTATACAAAGATTTGAAGAAGACTTTCTGGTGGCCTAGGATGAAGAAATAAACAGCTGAGTTCGTGACTCGTTGTTTAACATGTCAGAGAGTGAAAGGGGAGCAACGAGACCACAAGGTAAGATTCAGTCTCTTGAGGTACCTGAGTGGAAGTGGGAGTCCATTTTTATGGATTTTATCGTGGGTTTACCAAAGAGTCAATAGGGTAACAACATGATATGGGTTATAGTTGATCGACTGACCAAGTCAGCTCATTTTGTGCCAATGAAAGATACATGGACTAAGACACATTTATCTATAGCTTATCGAAAGAACGTGGTTCGACTGCATGGGGTGCCTAAGGACATAGTGTCTGATAGAGATTCGAGATTCATCTCACGATTTTGGAAAAAGTTGCAGGAATCTTTGGGAACTACCTTAAAGACGAGTACAACATTTCATCCTGCGACAGATGGCCAGACGGAGAGGACCATCAAGACTCTAGAGGATATGTTGCCAACTTGTGTTATGGATTTTGGTGGTAGCTGGGAACAGAGGTTAGATATGATTGCGTTTTCTTACAACAACAGCTATCACACCAGTATTGGCATGGCGCCATTTGAGGCTTTATATGGGAGGAGGTGTAGGAGTTCGATTTGTTGGGGCGATAGTGCTGAGGCAGTAGTTTTAGGACCAGAGATGGTGCATGAGATGGTGGAGCAGATTAATCTGATCAGACAGAGGATGAGAGCGGCCCAGGATCGACAAAAGAGTTATGCCGATCTACATTGACGGGATATAGAGTTTCAGGTTGGGGACAAGGTTCTTTTAAAAGTGTCTCCTATGCGTGGGGTCATGAGATTTGATAAGAAAAGGAAGCTGAGCCAGAAGTTCATAGGGCCGTATGAGATCTTAGATCGTGTGGGTGAGGTTGCTTATCGGTTAGCTTTACCGTCTGCTTTGGATAGGGTACATAATGTGTTTCATGTTTCTCAGCTGCGAAAGTATGTTAGTGATCTGTCATATGTGTTAGAGGTAGAGAACATAGAGCTAGATGAGTCCTTGTCTTATCTTGAGGTGCCTAAGCAGATTCTTGATTGAAAGGTTAGGAAAACTGGACATGGTGAGACAGTGTTCTTAAGGTTCTTTGGTCTAACCATGAGGTTGAGGAAGCTACATGGGAGGCGGAAGAGGCTATGAGGGAGCGGTACCCGTCTCTTTTTGATCAGGTATGTATGGTTACGGGGACGTAACCTTGTTTCTTTTCGGGGGGGGGGGGGTGGTAGGAGATGGTCGTATAGAGTTTTACATGTTTTATGTTGGTTTTGATATAGTTAGTAGTTGTTTTGAGTCGAGCTGAGTTTGGTTTGGGAAGTATGTTTTGGAGTTTTATGTCGAGTTTAGTTCATGTTGTTATGTCGGTAGGATGTTGGTGTGTTTTTGTTTTGGTTGTGGTTTGAACTTCGGAGACGAAGTTATTTATAAGGAGGGAAGACTGTAATACTACGGTTTTATGTGTCTTGGGGTACTCTATCGAGTGGGGCTTACTCTGTCGAGTAAGTTTGGTTTTACGCAAAACAGTAGTCTGCCTGTAGGGTACTCGATCGAGTAAGCTTGGCACTCGATCAAGTAAGGGTCACTCGATCGAGTAAGTGACTTACTCGATCGATTAAGTCGGGTTACGGGTGATTTGCGACGGGTTTGTTAATAATGCGGATTAATATATATATACTTTCGTCGTCTTTTCATAAAACACTTTTACAAAACCTAAATCACAATCAAGGAGAAGTTTCAAGTTACATTGCTTAATCCCTTCGCATTATTAGCAAATCCCGGAGCTAGAGGTGTCGGTCTTCATCGTTCTTTATACCTTTGTGATCCTTCCGTCGTGGGTAAGTTCTACATATAATTTTCTTATCGTTTCGTTAAGTTTGGTTAAACCCTAATTTGGGGATTTGGGGTTTTGGTGATGATGTGTTATGGTAGTAATAATATGTATGTATGTATGTATAGGAGGAGGAGGCCTTGTTGAGGAGAGATTCTGAGTAGCTGCTTAGATCGTCTGATTTCGTGATTGCTTTCCAAGTAGGGTTTCCCTACTCGGTATTAATTACATGATGTGTGTGGTGGTAGTATTGTGATTGTTGATTAATTATATTGCTGGTGATTGTGACGGTTGTTGGCTTATATTGTTGATTGTTGTTGTATAACTGTCTGTGATATTCGGGGCGCGTCCCTGGCTGAGTGGAGTCACTTGCGGGAGTGGCTTCACGCCCTTGGTTTTCCCTCTGTGGAACCCGCCACAGGAGGGGATGTGCACATTAAGGAAACTTGGGTTTATCGCTCAGTGGTTGATGAGCGGGGATTTGGTGGGTACGGCTGCGGTCCCCCATTGGCGGTGTGGAGTACTTGTTGCGATGGGTACTCTGGCAGGACTACACACTTTAGTGTGTAGTCGGTTGTGTGGAGATTGATTATGGAGACTGGGGATTGATGTGTTGATTGAGCTGTTTGGCATTTGTTTCATTGTGGTTTGTATCGTGTAGTTAGTACTGATCCCGTTTAAATGTTTTGAAAAACTGTGGTGATCCATTCGGGGATGGTGAGCAGTTATTGAGCAGGTATGATATGACGCATATGGGATAGCTGGGATGAGTCATCACGTGGCAGTTAGAAGAGTCTTCCGCTGTGTCAGACGATGTCTTGTAGTTTTGATAGTTTTGCCACTAGACCGTTGAGTACTTTGTATTTCAGTTAACAGTTTTGGGATTTGAACATGTAATCACTTAAACCGTTTTTACTTTTAAAGTATGTTTCTTTATTGTCTTATGATTATCATTGCCTCGGGTAACCGAGATGGTGACATTCTTATACCTAAGTGGTCCTGGTAAGGCACTTGGAGTATGGGGGTGTCACAATTATACATCCACCCTACTACAGCCCACCACCACCCACCACAACCAACACCGACTAACACAATAACACTACCACCATCGCGCATTTAATCTTCAACGGCCAGATCTAAAACAAACACCAATCGGCCAGTCATTTTCACTGCCACCATCACTCAACCCACCACACCCCATAACCTATCACCACACCCCACAACTTAATTTATGAACCACCATCCCTGGACAGTAACGCCCACCACCACTCAGATACACGAACATTACATCCATTCACTACGCCAAATAAGACATCCAATAACGGTCAAATAATGTAAATTACCGTTTTTAAATAGAAAAACGGGACCGTTATTGCAACGACGGTTGTTAATTATATACAACGGTTGTACAAATAACAAGCAACTTATATAACATCAAGAACCGTTGTTAAATCTTAAGAACGGTATCAAATTCGTTGTCGTAGTTTACTATTGACAACGACTTATCGTTCCAAAACTGTTGTTATGTAACACCCGCTAATTTTTAAATCTCATTTATTTAATTTTATTCATGAGATTATAATTTTTATTCTTTGATTTACGGTTTGACTTAATTATTTATTTAAAACCGTACTTGGTTTATTTTTAATCCGATTTTATAAATGGACCGACCTTTAATTATATGTCATATATTTATAAATATATATATATATATATATATATATATATATATATATATATATATATATATATATATATATATATATATTTAGGATCCGGTGAGAACGATCACTCGGTGAGAACGGTGAGAACAAGTTACATCGATAGGATTTTATAACATATTTTATACGGTCTGCCTACTTTTTCTAATTTTCGCGGTTCATATATATTTGTGATATTTTTTCATTTCCTTCTCTCCCTTTTCATTTTTTTAATCTCGTCCTTCTCTCTACCTTTTTTCCCCAAATCACCATAAACCCTAATTTCTTTCCCAAATCATTTGTTCGTCAATTTCCAGTGAATTAATTGTTGATAACGATGATCGATTATCATTCGTCTGCCGTTTACTCGTTCTACTTTCCTTAATCGCTCTATTTCTATGAATTTCGCAAGTAATTTGGTATGATTTGATCTTCAACTTTTAGTTGTTAATGCCTATTTCTTCGATTTTTTGTTTTATTAAGCTGAATTATCCTTTAATAAGTTGAATCTAACTTCGTCGTTGTCTTTTGAAATCATTAATGCAGGTTTATCTGCGTTACGGTTGAGTTTCTGTTAATTAGGTATTTGTTTTACTGTCGTGATTAATTTTAGATTTATTTTTATTTATGTTCGGCTTATTCATTGATTTTATTTGATATTTACTTCCGTTCGGTTGCATGCAGGTTGTTGTTCCGTTTCAATTGAAGAGCATCGTCGTCTTGGTGTATTCTCAACTAGGTATTATATTTTCTCTACTTTTTTTGTTCGATTTTACATTTTTTTTTCTCCTTTTTGCTGTGTTATCATTCTAAGTTTAACATGATTGTAGTTTTGAGGTTTTTC
Organism: Silene latifolia; assembly: GCF_048544455.1. Taxonomy (NCBI): domain Eukaryota; kingdom Viridiplantae; phylum Streptophyta; class Magnoliopsida; order Caryophyllales; family Caryophyllaceae; genus Silene; species Silene latifolia. The sequence continues at coordinate 29,530,799 of NC_133528.1, forward strand.
TTACTGAAATTTGTGTTGTTTACAACCTTTTTTTTGTTGTTTTTTCTTGTCGAGCTAATTTTATGTGTATTTTCCACGTTATGTCCTTGTGTTTGCTTTCAGAATTAAGTTTGTGTGTGCTTTATCTGCCTTTTTTATACGTTTAAATGGTTCCGTATCAGCTAGGTACGTCACAACGGTTATCAGTCACACTAAGTCAGTTGCTAGGTACATTCATGTGGTTTGTTTGACGTGATGATATGTCCTACGTATTTGTGGCATTTTTGTATGCTTGGCATAAGGTGCTTGATATATGCTTTATCTGACTTTTTGTATTATTTTTTTTTTTTTTGTTGTGTCTTTCAGTGGGGGTTTTACACTTAAGGAGTATTTTAGGGTGTAGGTGCACTTTAATACGCGTTAACCACATCTATTTACTCCATATGTACGTTATTTTGAGTTTAATAACAATGACTGCATCAGTGCCCTTTCAAGAGGATGACCATATCTGCATTTGTTCTGCAATTTCGTTTTTTCACCTGTAACGTATCTGTGATGCCCTTGGTATGTAGGGAGAGTATTTTTTTCATGGATTGTTTGTGTGTTGATATGAGTTTTGTTTATTTATGGGGTTACGTGCCAGTCAGGTACGTCTATACGGGTTATACGTACGTTGAATGAGTTGCTGGATACGTTTTTTAGTTTATGTTATGTGTATCAATGTACCTATGCATATTGTTTCTGGAAACGTTTTTCATGGCTTGTTTTTGTTTATCTTGGTCATTTTCAATGAGGCTACTATGTGTTTTGCACCGTGAGATATAGGTTCAGTTTATCACATATGTCCATACGCATTTGTTGTTTGCTAGGTACATTGATTACATTGACATTTACATTGTTTATGATTACAGGTGTCATTATGAAGAGAACACGTTCAGAAACGTCGGCACTAGACGGAGCAGGGACAAGCAGACATCAAGAAGCCCCTGTCACAAGTATGCAACAAGCTGGATGTGATCCTTCTGAAGATTTTCCGTTATTGAAAACAAGGATGAGTCCTAGCGGTCTTATACATTTCATCAATAGTGGCCTCTCCGACAATCAAATCTCAGACATTCAAGAGATGGGCTTTGGCGGTATCCTGTGCCTTTAAACGGTTATGCTTCCCGGGCAGTTAGCATACTGGCTTGTCTCAGGTTTTGATCCATTCACGTCTTCCCTCTTAAACAACCAGCTGCCTATTCGCGATGAAGATGTTCATCTTGCCACGGGGTTACCTATGGGTGAGGTAGAAATAGTGCAAGCGACTCGTTTTGAGCAGACCGAGGTGTTTGTAGAGATGGTTAATGCATGGAAGTCTCAGTTTGAGGGTGTTGACAAAGTTACCAACACCCACATATTGCATAAGATGGCTGAACAAAGACAAGGTGGGGACGATTTCAAGAGAAATTTTATCGTATATGTTGTGTCTGCGTTTCTTATGGGAATTAAGGGAAGTATTCCAAGTTTGCGAATACTCAAGTGTTTGAGCGATGTCTCCTTAATTCCAAAACTGAGATGGTGCGATTTTACCCAAAGAAACTTAATTGCAAGTGTCGAACAGTGGAAGGATGAAAAGGAGAAGGAGGCCAATGGGAGCTGCAAGAAGATCTATAAAGGTCCTATAATGGTTCTAATTTTCATTTACCTCGATAAGATGGTTTTTAAGGCTAAAACAGTTGAGCGGGTGTTCCCAACATTATGTACATGGACGAAGGAAGCGATATCTTCGCGAATATCTAAAGAAAAAAGGGAAGCTCATCGGTTTGGTTCTGGTTTCATTGATACGCAGTTGGTAAAGCACCCAGGTTGTTTTGGTTCTGGGTATGTGGAGAGCCGTGGCGAAACAAAGACCGATGTTGTGTCTGAGGATGATGATATTGTTGGCAATGATGAGGATGATGCGGCTGACAACAATGGACGTGATGGGCACGATGCCAACAGATCACATGTCAGTTCTTGCATTGAAACGCTGGCAAACACAGCGAAAGCCCTTTCTACTGCATTTCAGAATTTTGCAGATTCTATTAATACTGCCAAGCGTATAATGCCGATTTCTGCACTTGTTTGTCAGCTGTCCGCCATGGCAGACTCTCTACTAGGGGGTTTCCAGTTAACACCACCTATTGTACCTGAAGATGAGGTTAGGACAAAAGTGGATCGCGGACGGGGTGACCCAGTTGTTGGTGGCAATGACATGCGCACAGATGAATCTGCTGCTGCCCCGGGTTCATGTGCAGATTCATGTATTGTTAAGGAGACGCCTGCTACAGGGGGTAGGTCAGCCTCCGAGGTACATGGCGGTCGTGTTCCATCTACACCAGAAGGCACCAATGACAACCCTTGTTGGAACGATCCTACCTTTGTGGCAGCGGCCAGCGCGTTGGGTAACGCGTTCAACAAGGATCCAGTGGATGTACCTGTACCAAAGAAAAGACGAGTTGCTCCTGAGTTCCCGACCTTCAACCTATTTAAATCTCAAGATAAATCGCAGCCAGCTGGTTCTCCGGAATGTCCTAATGCACCTGTTATTTCCCCCCGTCTGCTGCTCCTGAATCAGTTCACGTAGTCCACCATGCTGCCAACATAGAGAACAAGAGAGACGTAGTTGTTCCAAATGTATACAAGTCACCCTTTATTCAAAGGAATATATCTATGTTTTCTGAATTGAGCCAACCGGAGAAAGATGTTTCTGACTTGGTTTTTGAGGAGGGATCTGATGATAGGTATTTATAATCTTTTTTTTTACAACCTATTTCAATCTCAAGTTAAATGTTTAATTGTGATCAGTTTGTGGGGTAATTCGTTAAAATATCAGAACGTATCTATATTTTTTGTCTAATGTTTCTGACTGTCTTGTTATATTCAGCGAGGTATTGTTCCGGAATCGTTTGTTCCAGCTAAGAAGATACGATTTAAAGTCCTTTATCTCAGACACAAAGATTTCTACAAATGTGATAAATGCATGGGCTAATATATTGAACAAGCGAGAGGAGTTAAAAGCTGCCTCATCCCCTTTGCGTTTATACACTTTTGTTACTCATAATGTAAGTTATCCTATGATTGATCTATGTTTGTTTTAACCTTTAGTTTTAATCAATGATGTGTTTTCCTATATAGGTAATCTTGCATTAATATGCTATCGTCCTACCTGATTTTATTATTTTTGTTGAATATGTTCAACTTCAGGGAATTAGATGTGAAAATATAACCGAATACGATAAAGTCAAACTGGTATGTCTTTTTTGTTGAATATGTTGAGCTTCAAATATGTCTTTTTTATTTTTAGTAACATTCGTCAGTTTTGTCCATTTTATGTTTCCACTAAGGCTGATATATGTGTTTCAAAACCAGATGTTGTTCCCATTTACACTCCGTGAGCCGCATCTGATTTGTGTCAAGATGGTGTCCCGAAAGATTGAAGTCATTCATCCTATGCGTCCTAATTCAGTAGACTTCTCTGATTCTGTCCGCATGGTGGTGAGAATATGATTTTGCGCATACCAGTTTACTTTGTCAAACGTTGGATTTAGGTATTTTTCACTCCATTAATGTTTCTGATGGTAATCTGATTTTTTCAGAGGGATTTTGTTCGATGTGACATGACCCCTAAATCATCCAGATTTAAGGCAGTCCAGTTTTACTCATGTGAAGAATTCGTCCCCAAAACGCATGTGATTGACGTCGTGGACGATGGCATTTATCTGATGTGTTACATGGAGATATATACGGGGTGCCGCCAAATGCTCAAAACTCAGGCCATAAATGTAAGATACGTCCTTTTTTTGCCTATGTACGTTTAGTAAATAAGTAATCACATCTTTATCATTAACAAGTTTTACACATATTGAATCATCCAGTGTAGATCAGGGGCTGCAATTGGCAAGATCCTTCTTAAACAGAAGATGAAGTACTGTTTTGCTGTTTTGTCGTGCCCTCAGAACGAATTATCAAAACAAGTTTTGATGGCTGCGAAGCGTCTCAACGTCAAATCCGGGCAAGCACCCATATTTTTTTTTGTTTGCAAGTGATTGTTAATCTTACTAATTATATTTTCCTTTTTTGTTTTTTTAAAGGAAACAAGCGGCTGTACAGGAAGTGGAATATACTGATACGCACATGTTAGACTACGTGTTCCTTCTACGTGCGGGAGAATCAGCTAAAGAGTAATGTTTCATCCTTTTTAGCATGTTTACCTTGTCAACCTTATATGCGTTGTTAGAAATAACACATACTGAGCTTTTTCGTTGGTGTATACGTTATTTTTGTAGTGACGTAGTCGTCGAGTCAAGCTTTGGGCAAGTAACAAAAGAGGGCATGTGCTCTCCGAGACCTCGGAAATGGGTTGCGGATATGGTATTGTCAGTTCTTAATTTTCATACGTGTTTCTTTCTATTTTATGTAGTATACAACAACACTCGTTTTTTCAATTTAGGTGATCGATATGTTCGGGATCTATTCAACTATGCTCAAGCCAGATTTGTTGTATATCCCATCAACCGCACGTGTGAGTGTTATCCTTTTCATCCGTGATTCACTTAATATTATCAGTTTGTATGTTTGACTTACTAATCGATATGTTTGTCTATTATAGCATCTCAATCCTCAACGAGATAAAAATATTGGTCGCAATTACATCAAAACATCATATATGCCTAAAGATGGGGTGTGTGTGAAAGCTGTAAGTATATTGTTCTGTCTTTTTAAATTTGGGTATGTGACACTCTGTATTTTTCGTTTATGAAGATCAAACTCATTTCATTCATACCATACGTCTTGTAATTTTGTCAACAAATTTTTATACCCATCATTGATAACGAACACTGGTTTCTTATCGTGTGTGATCTGGAGATGAAGACGAACTATATTCTGAACTCACTACGTCCTAAGGATATCCAGGCTGACACTGAACTTGCTGCGGAAGTGGTATATTTTTATTAGTATTCTAAATGTTTTCGTTCAGATAATGCTTTCCTTAATGATTCATAACTCATAGGTTCAATGTATCGTTTTGTTCTAGGTTAGTAATGTCTTCCAGATCTTATGCCGGTCCAAAGGATACAAGCATCTTGTAGGGGTGCCTCTAGCTAAGTTTTCGACCCTTACTGTTCCTCAACAGCAAAATCTGTAAGTACACATCTTTTTTTTTTACTTATCACCTGATTACGTCACACTAAGTCAGTTGTTAGGTACATTTAATGCAGTATGTGCGTCGCGACGATATGTCCCATGTTTTTATTTGATTTTTGTATGCTGGACAAAAGGTGTTTGTGCACGGATGATATAGTAAGGCCGCCTGTGTTAGTACTTATTTTAGTTTTGTTTTGGTGAAGGTTTGATTGCGGCGTTCATGTTCTCAAGTGGTTAGAAGCTGGACGCAACCGAGATCTGTGGGAAGAAAAGAGCAACTTTAAGGCGTTGGCTGTATATAGGAAGGACGTCGCGCTCAACTTGTTACGTTGGTAGGAGAACAAGCGTAAGGTATTCAAAATTAATCTCATTTTTCATTTGCCTTTATCGTCAGATTTAAGTGATCACATCTATTTAAGTACAAGGTTTACATCGTTTTTTTCTCATGGCTGATATGTAGGTTTACTAAAAGTCATGGAAGCGGCTTTGCGTTTGGCAGGATTGTGGCAGGATTGTCGCTGACATGTAGGCTTACTAAAAGTCATGTATATCTTCTGGACTTTGTGATGGTGTAATTGGGGTTCTGTTGCATTGTAATAACTTCGTTTACGGTTATCTGAGTATCGCCGACATTTGTTTTCATGATGCGTCTTTTGAAACGCCTTTGGTTCATGTTGTTTTCATCTGTGGCATCCTGTTGGATATGGAATCATGATAGTTTTGACAGTTTGTAATGGAAGGGCATCGCCCCTACTTTTTGTGGATAATATGTAGGATATGCATCCCATTCTGTCTGTTTGTGTTTAGACAAATGGTGGTGTCTATGTGGCAATGGGCTGGAAATTGGGCAACCTCTTCTTTTGCTATGTGGCAATGGTCTGAAAAATTAATCGTCATACAATATTACTGTTTGAGCTAAAAATAGCACAATAAAGAAGGCCCACTTAATAAAGTATAGACTATGAAAGAAGTGATGAGGAGGATGGAAGCCCGCGGTTGGAGAAAAGGAAAACGGGCTTGAGGAAGATTAGGAGCCCATCATAGAAGGCGTCCGCATTAAGGAAAGAAGCGTCAGGGAGAAGTTAGGGAGAAGTTAGGGAGATCAGGGAGAATTGGCAAGGGAGTCCGGGTTTGGAAAGAGTCCTTATGGAAATTATATTCCCTTTCCATATTCGAGGTAGGACATATCTAAGGTTCTTACCCTATAAATAGCCAAGGAAGCAAATCAAGAAGACATTCACCGAACACCCGCATTCATACATCAACACTCAAGATCACATCTAAACATATAAAACGTTCGTCCAAGATCTTACAGGCCTGACGCCTAGGGCCAGCAGGATTAGCTTTGTGCCATAATTGTAATCATCCTCCTATTCATATAGTGCAATACTTGGCAGGGTACCGTCCCTCCCGCGGTTGTTCCCACATTGGGTTTTCCGCGTCACCAAATCTCACGTGTTAATTTACATTACGCACTTTATTTTTCTATTTACTTATTTACATACGAACGAACATACATCCAACCAACGAATATAGACTACATTGACCCTAATTAATCGACTTGGGTAAAAATACCTAAGCAGTTTGGCGCCCACCGTGGGGCATTGTGGTCGTCAATCGTTGATATTCTAGATATACAATGGAAAAGCAAGCATCTGAAGCCGTGTCAGGGAGCAGGCAACCATCGCCGCCACCACCGTCTACCCAAAATCCAACATCAACAGTGGCCACGCAGGCTCTCGGACATACCTCAAGAATTATACCGACAACAAAAGCCTCTCTACCTCCCAGGACTCCTGCTGTCGTGACCCAGGCCAGGTCAGAAAAGGGAACAGCAAGTTCAGGCACCACTCCGCCACCTAGTCCCACACAAATCTTACTCACCGGCGTGGAAAATCTTCAGAAAGCTATGGAAAACATGAGAGAAGACCAGAGGAGTGCAGATGCTGAGGCAAGAAGGAGAGACAGAGAGCTCTGGGCACAGATTGATATCCCGAAACAAATGATCATTGTCACTCCAGTAAGTGGGACGGTGAAGGAAGATCTCCTTTGATAGATCGACACGGGAGTATCGGCAAACGAGCGGATCTGGTGAACTAATAACAAGGTTAGATTTGGCTACAATACCGTCAGATGGAAGAATAACCCCACGAGGGTTAGAATACCTCACACCAGATAGCTGGCAGCCGGCCAACTGCATAGGGACACAAACAGGTGGCCTCCCCGTCAGCAGCCCCGCAACAATTGAGCAGACGCCTGTAGCAGGATCCGAATCAAACCAGCAAGTGAACTGGCAGCAGGGGACAATCGTTGCTACAACCCCCCTGGCTGCCGGAGCCTATCAGAGTCTTCAAGAACCCGGATCAGGAGGAAATACGCAGGCAGCTGACAGACGGACCCCAGATTCAGCCAGTATAACCAATCAGCAGTACTTGGAGCTAAAAGAGATGCTGAGCAGGGTCTCAGGGCTACCACCCCCACTCGAGAAAGCAGCTCTAGACAGTTACGCCGATTCACCATTCGTGGACACCATATCCATCACGGCCATGCCAAAGGGATTCACAAATCCAAATATGCCTCTCTTCGACGGCACAGCAGACCCCTTTGATCATGTCAGCCAGTATAAGCAGAAAATGATGACGGTAACAGCTATAAGGCAAGTTAAGGAGGCCTGCATGTGCAAAAAATTCGGGTCCACCCTAACAGGACCGGCACTTCGATGGTTTGTCAGCCTGCCCAACAGGTCGATATCTACATTCGCTAAATTAGTGAACACATTTACTCAGCAGTTCGCAAGCAGCAAAAAGCCACAGAAGCACGCAGGAAACCTGTGCAGAATCGTCCAGGGGGCAGGAGAGAGCATTGGAGAATACAATACTAGATTCAACAATAAGAAGGTGGCAGTACGAGAATGTGATGTCTCAACAGCAGTAGAAGCCTTCAGAAGAGGCCTCCACCATGACTCTGACCTATACAAGCAGTTAACCATGCATCCATGCCATAGTTTCAAGCAAGACAGAGAAAGCGGTTTGCCGCAATCGGAGTTAGAGGAAGATGTCTTAGCCAGAGCCAGCTTGCTAAGCACGCCTAGTATCTCCAGTACCTCAGCCGTGGAGAAGTCAGGAAGAAAGCAAACCACCAGCAAGAAGGATAGGAGGTACAGACTGTACGGGAGGGGAGTCAACAGAATCGAAGAAAATCAGCTACTCCCTACCCTGGCAGAATACGGATTCACCATAGGAATTGGAGGAATCTTGAAGGCACTCAGGGAGATGGGAGATGGAGTCAGGTGGCCCAACCCACCAGTAGGAGAGCAATCATGGAGGAAGGACAACAAGAAGAAGTGTGAATTCCACCGGGATATTGGGCACAACACTGAGGATTGCTACACATTACGAAGAAAGATCAAGCGCCTGTACGAACAGGGGAACCTGAGCCACTTATTACCACGTGGGGGCAAGCAGCAAGATAAGGTAGGCTCCGCCAAGCCGGCAGACCCACCCACATGCACCAAAATTATAAACGTGATAACAGGCGGCTCAGACTTGAGCGGGCTGACATATTCAGCAGCTAAGAGACGTGCTACAGAGACCAAAGGAGATAGGCCAGCCAATTCGTGCAGAATTTCTCACAGTGACCTGCCATCAGTCAGCTTTGATGAAGGAGATACATACGATGAGCGAGAACATCATGACGCACTTATTATCACCTTATCAATGGCCAATTGCACAGTTAGAAAGGTCTTGGTAGATACAGGAAGCTCGGTCAACTTGATCATGCAGAAAACTATAGAAAATATGGAATTCAGCGAGAAGGATTTGCAGAAGAAGACTATTCCTCTAGTAGGCTTCAGTGGGGAAACAGCCAGCTCGCTAGGAGAGATAGTCATCCCAACCTATGTGGGGGAGTCAACAAGCAAGTCAGGTACCTGGTTATAGATGGCCCCTCTACTTACAACGTCATCTTGGGAAGACCATGGTTGCACCAAATGAAGGCAGTCCCCTCAACATACCACCAGTGCATAAAATTCCCCACCTCATGGGGAGTAGAAACGATAAGTGGAGATCGGGAGGAAGCTAGAGGCTGCTATAAAAAAGCACTCAAGTGCACCTTTGCCCCCCCTCCCCAGCCCCCCCCCCCCGCATAGCAATTATAGAAGCAGCCTATCCAGGATGAATACATCGAACCTCCAGCAGAAGAGCTGGATCAAATTAACCTGGATAAGCTGCACCCAGAACGAACCGTGCTCATTGGAGTAGGATGTACATGAAGCTTAAGACAGCAGCTAGTCAAGTTCTTACAGGATAACATGGATTGTTTTGCATGGTCACACGATGACATGACAGGAATAGATCCGTCCATCATAACACATAAGCTTAGTGTGGACCCAAAGTGTAAGCCCGTCCAACAGAGAATAAGGAAGTTTGCAGCGGAGAGAAATAAGATAATCAACCAGGAAGTAGATAGCCTGCTGGCAGCGAAGAAAATAAGAGAAGTAAAATATCCAGAATGGTTGTCCAACGTAGTGGTGGTGCCTAAAAAGAATGGGAAGTGGAGAGTATGTGTGGACTTCACCGATCTCAACAAAGCATGCCCTAAAGATCCATTCCCGCAGCCTCATATTGATGCAATGGTGGACGCAACAGCTGGACATGAGATATTAACATTCCTAGACGCATGGAGTGGATACAATCAGATCAAGATGGATCCTGCAGATCAAGAGAAGACGGCATTTATGTCTGAAAGAGGAATATATTGCTACAACGTCATGCCATTCGGCCTAAAGAATGCAGGTTCCACATACCAAAGGTTGGTTAACAGAATGTTCAAAGAACAGATAGGAAGAACAATGGAGGTGTATATTGATGACATGGTGGTGAAATCAGAGAAGGCCAAAGATCACATGCGGCATCTGGCAGAAACATTCAACACTCTCAGGGAATACAAGATGAAGCTAAATCCATCTAAATGCACCTTCGGAGTATCTTCTGGCAAATTCCTGGGCTATATCGTAACTCAAAGAGGGATAGAGGCCAGCATCAAGCAGATCAAAGCCATCTTACAGTTGGAGTCACCTGAGAAGCCTAAGGATGTTCAAAGACTAGCCGGGAAGGTAGCAGCCCTGAACAGAGTTCATTTCAAGATCTTGAGATAAATGCAGTATTTGTTTTACGACGTACTAAATAAAAGCCGAAGTTTGAATGGACCTCTCGAGCACGAGCAAGCCTTCGAGAGTGAAGCATTACCTCGGTGACTGCCGCTCTGTCAAAGCCGGAGCCGGAGAACCACTATTCCTATACCTAGCCGTCACAGAGGTAGCAGTGAGTCTTGTCTGGTTAGAGAGCAAGAAAGGGAGAGAAGCCGTATACTACGTGAGCAAGTCTCTGCTGCCGGCAGAGACCAGGTACACATCCCTTGAAAAGTTAGTACTAGCATTGGTAGTGGCATCTCGCAAACTGCGCCCCTATTTTGAGTCCCACATTGTACATGTCGTGACCAATTACCCGCTAAAAGCTATCATGAGGAAGCCGAACATCGTCGGGAGAATGTCGAAATGGTCTGTACACCTCAGTGGGTACGACATCCAATATGACCCCAGAACAGTAATCAAATCACAAGCATTGGCCGACTTCGTGTCAGACTTCAGTCCTGCCATCCAGAATCTAACAGATAAAGAGATCCTCACCTTAGAAGGAAGCAAGGAGGCAGAAGTCTGGCAGATGCATATTGACGGAGCCTCCAACCAAAGGGGGGCAGGCGTAGGATTAATCATGCGGTCACCACAGGGAGACCTGATAGCACAAGCAGTGAGATGTGAATTCAAGGCAACCAACAATGAAATAGAATATGAGGCCTTGATATTAGGAATGAAGCTAGCTTTGGAGTTAGGGGTCAGGCACCTGCTCATATATAGTGACTCTCTATTAATTGTCAACCACGTGAATGACGAGTTTATAGCCAGAGATTCGAAGATGATTGCATACCTAAAAGTAGCAAAGGAGTTAAAACAGAAATTTGAAACTTGCAAGCTTAAACAGATCCCTAGAGATCAGAACGTGGAAGCAGACGCCCTAGCAACCCTGAGGGCAACATTTAAACCAACAGAGCTATCCAGTATTCCAATAGCAGACGAAATAGACAGAGGTAAACTGGAGGATCCACAGAGCTAGAAAGAAATCCGAGAAGTTATAGAGGAAGGTGAGAGCTCTCAGCCAAACAGGCAGACACCAGACCAAGTAGCCGATCAGGCAGACGACTGGCGCACACCTTACCTAGACTGGCTGCGCTATAACAAGCTACCAGATGACAAGAAGGAAGCAAGAGCTTTCAGAGTGAAGGCCTCCAGATTCATACTTATCGATGACACATTGTTCAGAAAATCGCTAGCAGGCCCCTACCTACGGTGCCTGGGCAAGGAAGAAGCACAGACTGTGTTGCATGCTCTCCACAGTGGCGAATGTGGAAACCATGCAGGGGGCAGGAGTCTGGCAAATAACGCCCTCAGACAGGGATACTATTGGCCTACAATGAAGGCAGATGCAGCAGAATACGCACGAAAATGTGACGTCTGCCAGCGCTCAGCGCCAATGATCCATCAGCCAGCAGAGCCCATGCACCCTATTATTTCTCCCTGGCCATTCATGGCATAGGGCATGGACATAGTAGGCCCTCTACCACGGGCCACAGGAAATAGAACCTGGATGCTAGCAATGACAGATTACTTCTCCAAGTGGATAGAGGCAGAAGCATTCACAGGGGTAAAGGACAAACAGGTCATTTCGTTCATAAAACGAAACATCATTTGCAGATTTGGTATCCCATCAGAAATCATATCTGACAATGGCTCACAATTCATCTCAAACGATACCGAGGAATACTGTACCAGGTGGAACATCGCCCTAAAAAAGTCAGCACCTAAGACTCCAAAGTCCAACGGGCAAGCTGAATCCAGCAATAAAATCATTATGGACAATCTGAGAAGGAGGTTACAGGAGTTAGGAGGAAAGTGGGCAGATGAATTGCCACTAGTGTTATGGTCGAGACGTAACGACACCAAAGATAGCAACAAAGCCAAACACCCTTCAGCCTGGTGTTTGGCGCAGAAGCAGTCATTCCATCAGAAGTTCTGGTTCCCACTCACAGGTATGAAAATATGACAAGGGAACTAAACAATGCAGAGATGACCAGAAGCTTGGACACAATTGACGAGCTGCGAGCAAGCGCAAAAATCCGTCCGCATTTGCCTACAAAACGATCTGTGGCCGGGAGTTATAACAAGAATGTGAAAGTCGGGCTCCGGAGGTAGGAGACACAGTTCTCGAGAGGTGTTTCAAAACACCAAGAATCGAAAAGCAGGCAAATTCGCCTACAAATGGGAAGGACCATACCAGGTAGAAGGAGTTGTTGGCCATGGTGCATACAGACTGATGACTATGGACGGTCAAATCATACAACGCCCATGGAACATACGTCACCTGAAGAGATATTACTTTTAATAACAAGTAGACTCTAGCTTTTAGAATGATGTACTATGAAAAGCCAAACCGTCTTTTAAAAGTTAAAATAAAAATCCGGTAGTAGGCATACTGCCAATTTCACTTTTATTTCTGGTGTCTCTAGTTATTTTTAAGACTTTAAACTACTATTAGATGATGCGGTCTGGCAGCGTCCTGGGACCACAATTGCTCTGGTACCCCATGAGATGGCGACAGGTATTCCACATCATTTTAATAGATTTTCTTATTTTCAGGCTTCTCTAAGTACACCACTTTGAATTCTGGTATCTATGGTACTTTGAAAGGATGTCTAGCAGATGCAAGCGCCAACGCGGGGTGACAAGGCACATGGCACTCCAACATGCCTAACCTATTTTCTCCACAAGGAGCACCCTCACCAGGCGGACTGTGGAACATACAAAAGGGAGCCTGGCTGACAGCTGAATACGCTTACCCAGCTACCCCTGATACCACCCCCTGGACATAGCTCGTACTAATCGCAATTAATCTGGGCCCCAGCATCCATGTACACGAACATGGAATGTAGGGATATCTGCGCTACCAGAATCCTACAGCGTCTCCATCGGTCCTAGAATGACGATAAACTTGCCTCAATGACGCCCCTGTCGGCTTTAAACGAGATGAACACACCTTGCGTCATGAACAAGGTTAAGTAGTCCAAAATCTGCAGATACGCCTAAATCGGCCATCGGCCGACACACAGCCTAGCTTAGTCCGTCGGATCAGCCTTTTCAGGCTGGCCAGGCTGGTCTAAATCAGCCTCCTAGGTTGACACGGCCACTCCTCCCTACATTGCGGCATACGCCTAAATCAGCCACCAGGATGACACGGCAGCTAGCTGAGTCATAACGTCAGCCTTCTCAGGATGACAGGACTCGCCTAAATCAGTCAAACAGGCTGACATGGAAAATTTCCTAAAAATAGGGAAACTAAACAACAAGCACACGATATATAAGCTAAAGCCTTGCCAAACTATGACAAGGGGCATTTTCAAAATATGGCCAAAAGTACGGCTCAAAGTTTAACCGCCACCTTGGCGAAGCAAACAAAGAAAGAGTTTTAAAAATTACAAGGTCTGCCACCTCTGGGCCAGACTACCAAAAGTTCATCAAAACACAAAAAGCTTAATTATCGGTCACATTAATGACCTCCACCTCTGGCACCTCCTCTGCCTGCTGACCCCTCGTTTCAGGTACCGCACCAGCCTGTGCATCCTCAGCCGCCATAGCTCCCTGAGCTCCATCAGCAGCATCCTGGGACGTCCCAGCTCCATCCCCAGCAGCTTCCTCAGTAAGTGCAGGAGAATTCACCTCCCCAACTTCAGGCATCAGCGCACTCAGATCAGGTTGGGTGGGGTAGTGCATCTCCAGCTGTTTCTCCTCTTCCTCTATAGCCTGCTGGGTAGGAGCCTCATCGAGGGCAGCACGCATCCCGATGATCTTTCCCCGCCAGGTAGCATAGGCAACAACATTGGTGGCCAGGGAGATCAGCTCATTGATCTTCTCATCAGAGCGCTTGACGGAGTCAGAGAAAGTATTGCACACCGCCTGAGTACGCGCCACCTGATCAGCCCCCTCTTTCAGCTTCTTCTTGGTAACAGCAAGCTTAGTCTTCAGCTTCACCACACGCTCCTTCGATCGATCCATTTCTTTGTGCCAAATCAGCAAAGATCTCCTTGACTCCCGGGTTCTTGGCGCGGTAGCACGGCCTGGTCGTCCGCACTATGTTGATCATCTTCTGTTGTAGAGTGCGGGACTGGAGGGTCAGGGCGGAGAGGAAATCAAGAGTCGGGAGGCAGAATCTAAGTAAAGCGGATGAGACAGTAAAGTGACATGACGGGTAGAAAATGAAGAATATTTACCATGAAGGCGTTGTGCACGTCATTTTCAGCCATCTCCTCTGGGGAGAACTCCGAAAACGTTTCCTCAACAGGAGGAAAGAGCAGCTGATCAATCTCCGGCCAGTAGGGCACCTTGTCCACATTCCCAGAGCCTTCTGGGAAATGAACAATAATGCCTCCACTAGAAGAAGCCCGAGGACTGGCAAGAGGAGTAGGCGGATGGCGAGATAACGGGTTAACCTCCAAGGGTTCACGAGCAAGAATCGGAAAGCTGCGGGAGGAGTCCGAAAAAGAGGCAGCAGGAGCACTCCTCTTGGAGGCAGAGGCCACATCGGGGCTGGCAGAAGGTCTCTTTCTTTTAGCACTTTGGAGGATGAGTTCCAATTGATCAACTTTTGAACCTGCAAGCATACATAGCCTCAGACGACAGAATACTTAAACGTCAGCAGAAACAGCATGCGAACAAAAGTAGTTGCGGAAGTCTTACCAGAAGACATACTGTGAGCTGACTGAGGAGGATTGGAGGAGGAAGCAGGTGAAAACCCAGGAAGCAGATCTGGAAATTTTCTCTCGATTCGAGAGATCTTTGAAACTTTGATTTCATCGGGCAGGGATCTTGGCGCCAATACGGGTAAGGTCACAGGGGCCTGCACGAAGACGATGAAGTAAGCTAGTAAGCAGCAAGATAAAATAAATCAAGGGACAGGAAGACTACTTACTCGAAGTCATAACCCATTTCTCGAAAATGTAGTCAGCAGGAGGTTGGATGGAGTCCTTCCTCACAAAGAAGAAGTCCTCAAACCATTTCTCATCACGGGATTTTGACACGTGTCTGAAGGGAGCCTCTCCATGGCCCCGAAATGAGAATTGACCCCTGCCCAGGGATCTGATGTTGTACATATAGGCCGGATCGCTCTCAGAGTGACAGATGACAGAGACTCGACCGGCGGCCAGAGAATAGAGAAGAACTCTCCAAATGGCAGCAGAAATTTGTGCCATGGTGAAATTGTTGGTGAAGATGAAGTCTTGAATGAGTTTAGGGAAAGGAAAACGGAGGCCATATCTAAATGGGTACAGATAAAAACTAACCCACCCTGGATGGAGGGCGTCAGCCTTTTGCCCCGGTTCAGGAATGGCGATATCCACTCCGTCACCAAGACCAAGCAGATTCTTGATCGTGGGAATGTCGGCCGGAGTTAAAGCAGAGTCACAATCGTGGGGGTGCTTAAAAAGTCCCCGAGAAGGAAAAGTGGGGTCGAGGTTACGATCAGAAGGTGTGGAGGATTGACGAGTTTTGCCCATGGTGAAGAGAGAAAGTGAAAATTAAAAAAGGAAGGAGGAGAGATTACTTGATAAAGAAGACGGGGAAGATGAACAGTGGAGTTGGCGAAAGATGAAAAGAAGGAAGGTTGAGGGTTTAAGAAGGGAGAAGTATTTTTGAAATGATTTGAAGTGATTAATGAGAGTGGAAGATGGACGTTGGGGTTATAAAGAGGAGAGAGGGAGTTGGGTGCGAGAAAAGAGGAGAAAAGCGGCTTGCATGGGAAGGAGTAAAAAGACGGCGTATGGTTTTTTGGCATTTGGTTACGTAAAATTCCTTGGTCGATACTTGAAAGCGTACTTCACAATAAATTTAGGGCAAACTGTTTGGGCTAAAAATAGCACAATAAAGAAGGCCCACTTAATAAAGTAAAGACTATGAAAGAAGTGATGAGGAGGATGGAAGCCCGCGGTTGGAGAAAAGGGAAACGGGCTTGAGGAAGATTAGGAGCCCATCATAGAAGGTGTCCGCATTAAGGAAAGAAGCGTCAGGGAGAAGTTAGGGAGAAGTTAGGGAGATCATGGAGAATTGGCAAGGGAGTCCGGGTTTGGAAAGAGTCCTTATGGAAATTATATTCCCTTTCCATATTCGAGGTAGGACATATCTAAGGTTCTTACCCTATAAATAGCCAAGGAAGCAAATCAAGAAGACATTCATCGAACACCCGCATTCATACATCAACACTCAAGATCACATCTCAACATATAAAACGTTCGTCCAAGATCTTGCAGGCCTGACGCCTAGGGCCAGCAAGATTAGCTTTGTGCCATAATTGTAATCATCCTCCTATTCATATAGTGCAATACTTGGCAGGGTACCGGCCCTCCCGCGGTTGTTCCCACATTGGGTTTTCCGCGTCACCAAATCTCACGTGTCAATTTACATTACGCACTTTATTTTTCTATTTACTTATTTACATACGAACGAACATACATCCAACCAACGAATATAGACTACATTGACCCTAATTAATCGACTTGGGTAAAAATACCTAAACAATTACACTACTAAGTACGCTCATCATGTAAAACATGTGCAACAATCGTGTTAATATACATGCTTGTTTACTTTTGCACATAGACACAACAGCAATCGTGATAACATATTAATAATATATACTTACACAACCCACCAACAACCGAATATTTTTTTTTAGTGGGTTAAAAATGAAATCATCAGGTAATAGATAATTAGATGTCATACAATATTATGTTTTGTCTATGGAACTTAAATTCGCGAATCATTGTTTATTAATATTTTACGCTATTTATTCACATATAATACTAATAGGTACGCTTCTCATGTAAAACATGTGCAACAGTCGTGTTAATATACACGCTTTTTGTCTTTTGCACATAAATAGAAAATCATCAGTTATTGGACAATAGCTGAAAGTTCACTTTTTACCAATTCACATATCAAAAACGAGCAGATTCAATAGCTCTTAATATCAGAACCTATGAATGATCATCCATGCATTGTATATATTAATACAAGTGTTTCTATTCATAATCCTGATAGATACACTTTCAGCCTTGACAGATGCACATATAATCCATGTAGATACGCTAGTATCTTGTGATATACGAAGAATAAAAAATAAAAGACATACAAATGAAAAAAAAAAGATCGAAATAAAAAATGATCAAAAATCACATAGAACAGCTCAAAAATGAAGTCTTCAATCATTCTGCCATTAATCAATATCTTTGTGTTTGTGATCCTCAACTATTTTCGTTGTTCAATCCTGAAACAAAAAAAGGCTATCAAACATTAACGGTTACAAATTTTTGTACATACAACAATACTATTTTCTTAATCAAGTACCATCTTACAAATTCAATCTGCTTTCCATATTCTCTAATAATGAATACACCACAAATATTAGCGTACCTGTATGAATGGAATCATACTCTCCCAGGACAATTCCGACTATCATGAAATCCTAATTCTCCACAAGCATTGCATTTCCTGGGCGCTTTCTTCTGTTCTTTCGTAGCTTTTTCCTTTTGAGACAGCATTCGTTTTCCAGACCCTTTCGTCTTTGACTGAATAGGAGGCAAGACATGTTCCTAAGAGCATCTCAAGTTCCCTAGTCTTGTTCCTCATCCTATCACCCGTGTTACTAGTACTACTACATTCTGACGTACTGGTTTGTGCGCTTATCTTGTCTTTGAAACCTTTCAGAATGCCCATTAATTCATCCACATACTCAGGTTTTTGTTCAGCGAGTGTCACACACGAGAACACCTCAGACCATAGGGTACCAATTTTGTGCCGTCTAACATCTAATGAGTTAAAATCTTCAATTAAAGTATGTGGCACATTATTACAAATCGGCTGACACGTTGCCAATTTGCTCCACCTACTTAACAGATACTGATCTGGAACATTGTCAAGGCCTTGTTCTTTCAACACATAAAGCGCATGACGGCACAAGATTCCATGTCTCTCGAACTTTTTACAGGTGCAGTTCACTTTCATTTCGTCAGAGATAAAGTTAACATAGTAAACCTTGTCTTTTTCACGATCAATAATGGGGATGATATCACTGGTAGTAACCCCTAAAATTTGAACACCACAGGTGAAACAAGCAGCCACCCACTCGTTTTTAAATTCAGAAAACATCACTGGGGTGTAGAACTCAGAAGCGTGTTTTTTCAAAAGGTGAGGCGTTTCTAGATCAGGGAAGGAGTTTTTTGACTCGGCTATTAATTTGGACTGTTTCCATCGTTGAGCGTCCATAGCGCTTTCAAACCTCATAAGAAACTCAACCAAAGTTAAGTTTGGGTTCATGAAATTTCCGAAAAAGCTATTCTCGGACTCAGACCGGGACGTGGTTCTCATTAGTCCACCCATAAATAAATCCCTGAAATATGCTGGGATCCAAGAAGCCCTTATGTCAAACATCGTATTTAACCATTCATTGTCGATCAGCCCGTATGAGGTTATAACTGAGCACCACCGTTCCTCAAACTCAGACGGTTCGATATCTTCTGCCCAAACACATGAGCACAACTCTTTCATGAAGTTAGTCTCTCTATATAGCGTAGTTCCGATCTTGTCTGGCAATTTTTTCATGATATGCCACATGCAATATCTGTGCTGCGTTTTGTCCCCGAACACTGTTTTAACCCCTGCTTTTATGCCTCTATCTTGGTCAGTAATTATGCACACAGGATACTTATTGCTCATTGCGCTCAGAAAATTCCGAAACAACCATACGAAATCCTCATCAGTCTCTTTTCTTATAAGTCCTGCTCCAAATGTCACACATTGCTTGTGATGGTCAACTCCCGTGAAAGGTGCAAATATCATTTTATATGTGTTCATATTAAATGTCGTGTCAAAAGACGTCATATCACCAAAGAGACTGTAATTCTTTATAGCTATAGGGTCAAACCAACAAACCCTAGATAGTCGTCCACAATCGTCAGCATCAAAATCAAAGTAGTATGAACTACACATGGCTTTCTTGTGCATGAAATTTTCAATCATCATTTGCGCATCATACCCTTTAATAAATTTCTTCACATCCCTCCAAAAACTTTTGAAGTCCTCGAGTGATGCCCCTACATTTTGATACCCTTTCACGTACTCTTTGAACATCCTAAAGCTTTGCACATGCCCCTTATTCACTTTCGAATTCTCAACAATCATGGTTTTATGTATAAGGGTTAATTCTCGTGACTCGGTCAAATGCACCACTGTGTTTGGTGTTGAGAGAAGGTGGGTCCTCTGCCTCTTTTTTACCTTCCCTCTAGGCTTACTTTCTCCAGCCTTACTGCACACACAGTACTTTGTCATTACAACCCCGTCTATGTTTCGTTGCGTCGACTTCCTCATTTTAAATCCAGAATTAGTAGCATAAGTTTTATAGAAACCTAACCCATCCCACAGTTTATCAAAAACCATACCCAAAACAGGCTTCAATTCTGGCGCGCATACAGGTATTCTTTCCTTTGAGGGTGTCTCGATAATTGTTGTGCCTGCATCTATACACGATAGAACAGTATATCGTATAAGCAGAGAGTACAACTAGCTGATACGCGACAAATATATTTCCAGATACGCTAATTAAGTCAGAAGCACTTAATCAATTAGAGATCAAGAAAATACAAAAAAAAAACGCATAAATTAACACAGAAAATTGTGTCTGTTCAATGTCATATCGTATCTTTATAACTGACTACTTTAACGTAGATGTCCAGATACACCAATAATAAACAATTTTGCGCTGCTGAATAACGTAACCGCATCAATTATACTAATGGATACATTAATCATATACGTAGATACCATGGTAACTAACTTCGGTGTTGCAATAATGAGAGAACTAACAGATAGCTAGCAGATACATTAATCAGGTTTGCAAAATTTCTAAATCTAATCATCAATAAACCTTAACCCAAAACTGATATGAATCATTTTTTTCGACAAAATAATCAAACATGATGCTAAAAAAAAAACTAATCACTTGATTCATCAATTTTCATCAGTCATCAGTTAACTCAACAATTAGGCTATCAGATACATCAATTCGCAACGATCCGATCACGATCAAAACAAACTGTAGACTGTAATGTAACAACAAATTAAACTTGATACATACCTAAATTGGAGGATGTTTGTGCGACATCATTGCTTGCGATTGGAACAATCGCATCCGTAGGTTCAATCAAGGTATTAGATTCTTCAATGTCCATCAACTCCCTACGAATCAGATCAAAAAAACGTAAACAACAATCAGAAACTACAAACAGTACTAATTGTAGAGTAAATACGACTATTATGCGGTTAAATATGTAAAATTGATTGAAACTTACATCAATTCGTTGATCAAATGTATTGATCAAGAAGAATTTCGTTAATTTGGCGGCGTTATTAGCTAAAATTGGCGGTTTTCCTGTATTTTCGCGGGATTTTTGTGAGTTTTTGAGAGAGAGAAGGTAAAGGTAGAGAAAGAATGAAAAATCGTTATTATGAGTTGGTCTTTTTTTTTAAGCTTTTATATGCGCATTTTATTTGGAACGGATCTCGTAATGTTTTGTTGCAATTTCCTTAATATAGGTCGTTCTCACCGTTCTCACCGAGTGATCGTTCTCACCGGATCCCGCCTCTCTCTCTCTCTCTCATATATATATATATATATATATATATATATATATATATATATATATATATATATATATATATATATATATATATATATATATATATATAAAACAGGGTTGAAACGATGTGGATGCGCCACGTGTCAACACAACCTTAAATACACGTATTAATTACAGCTGAAATTAAATACAAACATAATAAATGCTGTATAAATCTCAGCAAAATATTAATTATAGTTAAATAAATTTTATTATAAAATTATATTAAATAATTACGATGATTTGATTCTAAATTTACTAAAAATTTATTTTGATAGAAATTCTAAAATGTAAATAATTACGTTCATTGTGAAAAATGCTTTCAATTGAGTATAATTTTCATTATATTTATTAAAATATTTATTTTGATATGTCGAGATGATTAAAGTGAGTGTCTCACAATGTTTTACATTTACGTAAAAAAAAACATTTTGAGAAAGTTATAAAACTTAGACTATTAAATCCATTAAGAAAAATATCTTTATAAGAGTCATTGTATATATTGAAAACACAACTCTAAAACACTACTAAGAGATAAGTTTTTATAGTCTGAGAATGAAAAATATTATATTGGACAAATTGAATACATATGAGATTTTGATAGGTTTCAATAGTGTGTTAACGAGTATGTGTACGAGTGTGTATGTACATAGTGATTGCGTATGCATTTGAATAATCAAAACAAAATTAATGATTATTAAGTAATATAGTATTATAAACGGCTTGAAAAAGTAGAAAACACGTTACATTTTTCTTTAATTAATATCTTTAATTAAATATATATAAGTCAAATATTAAATATTGATTATGACTAACCAAATACTCCGTATTATTTTTAGTTATATATTTTATATGTTATCTTTTAAATACTTCGAAGTTAAACATCAAAAACTAATATTTGAAAAAGTTCAACCTAATATATTTACATGTAATAAACTCTTAAACATCATTATATATAATTTTAAAAAAAAACAAAAGGTGCAAATTTCTCATAGATATGTTTAACACATATCACATGCATGACACAATCTAAACATTTAAATAAGTTGAGTTTGAACTCTATATGTTTCATAGATAAATGTCACATGTTATACATAAAAAATTAAAAATTACATAAAATTATGTTCACATCATTTTGAATAATTATTAATTGATTTGAGACATAAAGTATCGTGAAATGATATAATTTGATATTTTATTGTTGATTGTTGTATTATTCGAATAAATTTTATTTTGATTAATATGTTATTTCACCAGTCATAAATTTATTTATAAAACGTTGATCATGCATAATTAATTATCACTTATTAGTTTTAATTAAAACTCTTATATATTTTATTTTAAAACATTGAAGTTAAACTTAAAAATATTAAATTTGAGAAAAAATTATTTATAAGAGAAAATATTGAAGGTCATATATGAATTATATAATTTTTCTTCAATTATAATCATAAAATATTAAAACGGGCCGCACGAAGCGCGGGATACTACCTAGTATATTTATAAAATGGAACATTTAGTTTATCACCATATAGATCTTGTAGTAATAAATACATGGTACTTTATACACTTACTTACTTTGTATTTGTCAAAACTTATAAGATAATTTGTATATCCTATTTATTTTTATCTTATTTAAAATAGAAAAGATATTTTGGATTTGTTAGCTTACTGTTAGCTTACTTTAACCGGCCTAATGAGAGTGTAACAAGAAGATTTTGTTACTTTGTTTTCCTTATTTTATTTACACTTAAACTCTCCTAATTTAAGGTATTTTATTTAATTCTTTCACACATCATACTAAAAACAAACCCTACCTCCTTTCTCTCGCCAAAGTACCGTGAGATTGGTACATCAATTCTCATCTCGTACGTTGTGCGTAATAAATTACGTACGTACTTGCCTACCAGCTTCTTTATTTCGTAATTTCTACGTACGTGCTTATCTTCTTGCTTCTTTATTTCGACTCAACTACAACTTCAGTTAATATTCTTGTTTTCCTTATTTAATTCAAGTTTGTTCTTTAACGGAGTGGACGATTGATTGGTGCGCAAAATTGATTAGAGACATGGATTCGGTTGATTTTTGTGTTCGTTGTCAAGACTATCGAGATTCAAAAGGATACTTATGACGAATGTCTTGTCGACTCGGATAGCGAATTGAGGTAACTTCGACGTTACTCGGTATTACACGATTTACTTGTTGTAGTTGCATGTATTATTGAGTTTTTAATACTTTATGATGATTTATACTCATATATGATTTTCGAAATTATTGAAATCTAGTTCTATGATTTTTATATATTATTTTGGCTATACATATTTTTATTTTATCAAACAGAAATTCGTTTGGGTGATATAATCATTTTTATGCTTTAATCGTTGTTTTGGGTATTAGAATTTTTAATTTGATTTTTATTTTTATTTTTCTGGAGAAAATTTTATTTCTGGAGTTTATATTTGATTTTATGCTACCATGAATTTTTGTGGTATTTGTTTCGGATTTTAGTATTTATTTTGCATTTTATAATGTTTATACGGTTTATGCGATATTAGTAATGTTGAACTATGTTAATTCGATTTAAAATACCAAATCTTAATGTTAATTCTCGAAAATTTAATATGTGGCCGAGACACTGTAAATTTAGGTGTGTGCAAAATTTTAGGTTGTGAAACATTGTTTTCGATTTTATAGGCATTTTACAAGTTTTTGTGAAAACTGTTATGAAATCTGTTAATTCTGTCAGGCTGTTTGTAAAATACATTTTGTCTGTTTAAGTTGCTCAAACCAAAAAATTTAAAAAAGAGACTCCTGTTTATTTTAAGTTTAGAATACCTCTGTAAAATTTCACTGGTTTCTAATGTACAATTTTCTCAGAATAAATTATTTGTGAACAGCTCGCCTGTAAACCGCGTTTCAGACTTTTGCTCAAAGTTTAGTTCGTAAAACATATTTTTCTTTTGATACAGTGGCTAATATTTTTCTCACAGAAACTTTATAATGTCTAGTTCTATTTAGAATTTTACTTTGCGTTAAAATGTTTTCGTAAAGTCATTTTAAGAATTGAAACTTTCTGGATATAGTTTTCTGTCATTTTTTTAGAAATGGATTTTTAGACCTCTGATACTTTCGTCCTTTGAAGTTGGTTTTAAAATGAAAGTTGTAGCTAAAAGCTACAGGAAACCATAAAAATTGGTCTTGCATCATTTTGATTTTTCTGTATTTAATTAATAATTTTATAGCACTGCTGTCCAGTTTTAGAAATTTGTTTTTAAGAGTTTGTCTTATTAAGGCCCAATAATATATATCTTACTAAGTACATTAAATTTTTAGCTTATTCTAAGCTTTAGTACAATAGCTTCAATTACTTTTTAACCTTGAAATAATTTTACACTTTGGAAAGTAAAGTTTAAGCTTTCTATTTTGAGGAAATAAAAGTGTAGTTCACTTACGAACTTTTGAAGTAATGTATTTCAAATAAGATACAATCTTTGGGATATTTTTAAGTTTGGAATAATGAAAGTAAAGGCAAAGAATAATAAACTAAGGCATACGGTTTTACTAAAACAGCTATATGGTTGAGTATCCTGCGGGCAGTACAGATCGTCGCAGAGTCATGTACATGTACTTAGACTAGGACTTCGCACTGCGTGGTAAGTCGTGTCCTATTATAGTTTGTTGTCTAGTTAGCGAGCTTGGAGGTGGTCATCTTAGCGTGACATTGGGTTCCCGAAACTAGTAAATATGCTGCGGTGTCAAAAGTATAGCTAAAGTGGATATCTAGCCTGAACTAAATTATTTACATTCTGTCTTTTGAATATTTTACTTTTAAGCATGCAGCACGTTGGTTTTAACGTGATTTGGTAATCATATTTTGTTACTTATGTTTTATAAAATTTCAATTTATTTTGATATATTATTGCTTCTGTAACATTTATATCATGTGATATGGCTGAGAGAACGTCAAGTTACTCTCCACTGATTGTGGCTGTTATGTTTATAACATGACAGGTATTAGCTTTGCTGGGGATTTATGTGTGAGCTAGCGAGTAGTTTGCAGATCCTACTCTGTTTTTCTGCTTTCTTTTATGGTTTAGTCTTGAACACTTTTGGACGTTTTCTTTATTTTCGCCATTTTTATAAAAGTGGCATTTGTTTAGACTTGACCATTTAATTTTATCCTTGAAATTTTGTACATTCTCAATTTATAACAGTTAGAACTTTTATCTTTGTGTATTTAATCCCATTCGACAGTGTTTCCGCCGTTGTTTTGCACTAGATTTTATAGGGGATTACATGTTAAATATTATATATAATAACGGTTCATTTCGTTATCTTATTTAATTGAATGTCAAAATTTAACAACGGCTTTATTGCGTGCAAAACCGTTGTTATATTCATCTGTTGACAACGGTATGTAACCGTTATCTATTTATATTGATGAAATTTTGTCAACGGTTCTGCTTAAATAAACCGTTGCAAACGTTTTGAACTCGACAACGGTTATTGTTCGTTATCTTATATTTTTGGCGGTTTGAATGGGAGGGAAAATATGTCAACGGTTATTTATCTAAATAAAACCGTTGTCAAAAATTTGTTTGCAACGGGTTGTTTTTAACCGTTATCGTTTTTATTTTTTTATTTTTTTTAAAAAAATGATTTTAGGTCGTTTCTAGCAGATCTTTGAAATGCTATTTTTCAAAGCGGCGTTTGTAGCAGAATCTTTGAAATGATATTTTTTTTCTTCTTTGAAAAATAGCATTCGGAAATTTGTGCGTGCAAAAATTCAATCATGTATCAAAATATTACACCCCACAATCAATTAAACCAGTTTAAAAACAAGACAAACAGGATGATCAAATTTAACACAATCGCTATTGAGAAAACAAAAGAAACCAATACACAATGGATCTGTATATACACACTCGTACATAAAGCATGAGAAAACTATAGAGACCTCACTAATGAAACAACATAACTGGCCCACATATTTCTCATCTGGTTGATGTCCTCTGGTGAATATTCCGAGGCTTTGTTGAGTATTTGTGGAAACTACAATTCAAAATATACATAATCAAATAGATGTAATACATGGAAGTATACAGAATTGAACTCAATTTACGTCTGAAATAGTTTTTAAATCACACTAACCCGTATCGGAATAGTAGATAGTTTTCTGTGGATAACCTCCCACATGGACTGGCAAACGTAAAAACCGCATTGTTTGTCGTCTGGTGCTTTAGGAGACTATTATATAAATCACACACAAATCAGCTGAATTAGATAATCAACCTCTCGCATAAACATTAATTAAATGATACGAGTAATTATTAAGAATACACTTACTAATGGCGTGATAAAATTGGGAACAACGTCGCTTTCATATTATCCAAGTGGACATAATATTTTTTTTGCTTCAAAAACTCTAAATCATAAATATACACACATGCCATTATTATTTGCATATATATGTCTCAAGTCATACAATAACAAATGACATTATTGAAGGTTGTAAACTTACTCAGTTATCATCCTTACACAACTGTCATAGGGTTTGTCTTCGCGAGACTCAATCCAGTACACTGTTTTTGTTTCCACTTGGATTGCCAGTAGCACCCAATACTTCCTATTCATTTTGAGACATTGAACTGTTAGTTCATTTACACGCATTTAAGCATGTTAATTTCATTACAATAATCACGTACTATACATACATATTCTCATTGTAGGGGCAAGCCATAGTTTTTTGGACGACATCAACCAACGATAGACCTGGCAAAATCAACCCGACCCGGTTGACCCGACCCGAAAAGGATGACCCGAGACCCGAAATCGACCCGAATTGCTGAACCCGAATGACACCCGAAGGCCGAAGTGACCCGTAAAATGACCCGAGCTTTCATGGACCCGTAACAAACCCGACCCGAAATGACCAATCCGAAACCACTCAACCCGAAAATGACCCGACAAAATATAACTTTAATTGACCCTAATAGACTTGAAATGCCTCTCTTCTCTTAATCTTTGACCCGAAAATGGCCTGACCCATATTAACCCGACCCGCTTGACCCGAAACACACCCGACCAACAAACCCGAAATAGACCCGTAACCCGAAATGAACTGACCCGATCTGAACTAACCCGAAAATTTGAGAAACCCGAAATGACCCGACCCAAACTGGCCCGACCCGAACCCGACCCGGTTGACCCATTTGCCAGGTCTAACCAACGAGCGATACTATTGATTTGTTCTTCGTATGAAATTCTATTAACAGAGAACGCCTTAGGACTCAAGAATCCGCAGGCGTGAAATGGGACCTTCCACTCAGCGATCTGATTATTCAGGTACCTATTACGCCACATGGAACAAAGAATGTTATTGTAATTGATAATTTAAATAAACATCATTATTCTTATATGACTTACTTCATCCAGATCAAATGAACAGCATCTAAATTGTCAAGGTCGACGAATTCCATCAGTTGCTTCGGGTCCAGTACGGCTACATCATCTGCGCCCATAATTTCCTGTTTAATGTTAATCATGACTACATCCCCTCTAGGTGACTTCTTTACAGCCAGGTTGTGCAAAGCCATCAGCGAAGCAGTTTTCATTTCTTTCTTATAGTCACACGATTCATAATAAGAATCATAAGCAGGCTTGACTGCAACAACTTCCGTTGACGTAGTAGTAATTGCTTTAGCTGCTGCCATGGCTTTGCTTAACTTCTACAATGTAAAGATTAAAGTACTTGTGTTAATATTCGTACCCTAATATATTTAAAGAACAAGTAATAATTAACGTCTGCGTATAGGTACCTCGGAGATGACAACATTGATGAGGTTGTTAGGCCATTGCACATAAGAGCTCAGGGCTTCTTTCAAATACGTGACCTCCTCAGTAGGAAATGGTACTTGTATTTCCCCATACTCGTCTTTATATAATTAGGACACTTCCACTTTACAGCAATTGTGACGAAGGGCTATACCGTGAACCTTCACTTGTTGAAGCCGGTCGTAAGCGAACACGTATTCCCTGGCAACAACAACTTTCTATTTCCTCTGTAAATAGAACAGACGACAAGGCACCTTGCAATCGCCCTTCACGACAGCTTTAATCAATTAGTACACATACATTCACTACCTTTAATAAATTTCATAAGTAAAAAATGTGTACTGAGATGAATAATTATAAACTAGCAGCTATTACCTTTTTCGGTGTAGAGAAGAACGTCTGATCATCAACTACCTCAATCTATTCATGTGTCACGGCCTTACTGGCTTCCTCTTCCTCTTCAACTGCCTGATATCGATCCTCGGCTCCCATCTGAGTCTCCGGAGCCATTTCCTTCTCCCTTGCCATGTCCTCCTCGGCTTCCTTCTGTACATTAACACTTGTCCATATAACACGTACAGATTTTCCAAATCATATAACACATTGTATATATATATATATATAAGACATAAATATTATTACCTCTTTTTCCTCCTCCTCATCCTCCTCCTTCTCCTTCTGCTCCTCCTTCTCCTCCTCATCTGCTTCCGTTATGACTTCTTGGACCATATCCAACTCTTTTTCTGATGGCTTTTCCCCAGTTTTCAACATTCTCATCATCAACCTGGCTATTTTATGATGCTGTGTAGTAGGATTAATGTCAGCATATATAGTTATAAATTACGTTGGTTCAAATACAGTATTTATAGATTACCTTCTTGGAATCATCACCACTTCGAGTAGTTTTCCCAAAATACTTACTGATACCAACATGCGTCGATACCCCTCTCACACGACCTGGATGCTCTGCTTTGCCGATTGCCCTAGCAAGAATTTCATCACGTCCTTCAGGCTTCCATTTTCCTTCATGTACCTCCTTCTCACAGATCCTCTATATACACATAAAACCATTAAGCAACACACAATTATATAACTCCGACTACCAGTGGTAGAAGTGACATATTTATTCAAACTTACAATTTTCTCTTTGATGTCCTTGTCATATTCAGTTTCCGTCTTTCCATTCATAGAAGTGTGACCTTTCACCCAAGCGTCGTGACGACTGAATTTTCCAAGCTTTGCCTGCAATTCATTCATCACATTTATATCCTCTCAAAATATATATGATTACGATGAACATATATAACATCCGACTAAAACACCTAATAGTCTAATACTATAAGAATTATGTACTTACAAGTTTCTTCTTAATCAATCTATAACCACCTCGTGGGCCGTAAAAGACGGTCTTTTTCTTTGAAATGTTCGCCTTGTTCCTCTCACTCATAGCCTTCATCAAATAAATTGTATCAAGAAACGTAAGCATGACCAAACACTAAACTAAGTATACTTCTTTACTTATTATTATTAAGTTACCTTAAACTTGTCAGACTGCCTATAAGCGATATAGCTATCACAATGGTCTTGACTGACATATGGATACTTCTATGTTGGTGAGTTCTTGTTCATCTCCCCGGTTTCCTTGTTGAACAAGTGGTTCTCAGCCATCTTTAACTTCCAAGAACTAAGGGCTTCCCCTGTCTTTGTTTTTAGGTACTTATCATACTTTTCGGGGACAACGTAAGCTAACTGCATATATGATGAGCATAGTTGGTACAAGTATTTCGGCTAATACACATATAAAGTAGTAACTTAATTTCAGCAAAAACATTTATTATTTTATATACATACCTTTATTCTGCTTATTAGCATGGTGTTCCGTATTTTACTCAGTTCACTGATACGCGGCGTACCGAGAGGCACATACTGTCTTACACAACAACCAAACCAACTCGAAAAATACCCGGCATACTCACCATATGGCAGCCCCGTATCTTTATCCCATTGCAAAGGATTAGGTATCTTTGAATTTGTTGCTTCTAGGGAAACCCTGTGGCGCATTCGACCCGAAGTGTGTTGCAAATTATTCTCATCACCTGAGTCGTCGCCTGACGCATTTCCATCGTTTGTTTTACGCTTTTGGACCATATCTAAAGCAGAAATTAATAAACAAATAATAACAATGCATACTTATAAAAACAAACAAATCTACCGAGAGGAACGTTTATTACTTCTTTAAAGAGGACAATCCGGATTGATCTGGCGCCGACAATGGCGACGATGACGATGACTGCGACGGCGATGGGTAGGCTCGTGGTAGAGGAGAATCTCAATGTTTGAGAATATTATGTGGGGGAGGGGAAGCTCAGAGTATATTATGTGTGAATAATACAACACTTGCAAGAACTTATTTATTGGAAAGTAATAAGCACGGTATAAGAAAAATCGTTATATTTTGTTTCCAAACAGACTACGATTTTGTTTGAAACCTGAATTAATTCGTACTATCTACAACGGTTCAGAAATTACCGTTGTCTGTAATATTTTAACGTTGTTTGATTTTCCCGCCAAGAAATAAAGCATCATTTTTATATACATAACAACGGCCTGAACCGTTATACCTGTATACGTCCTTAACAACGGTTTGGGTATACCCGTTTTATTTTATATTTCATTGTGTTTGATTTTACCGCCAAGAAATAAAGCATCATTTGGTATATGCCAGCTAATTACAATATGTTTCTTAGAAAATCTTGCTTATATTTCCATTAATTTAAAGGATTACAAGTTTACACATAAAGAGTACAAACTACCACCATACATAATAAACTAGGTTAATAACAATTAGAAGAAGAAATTTGACAATTAACTTAAGCCATGCCTCATTATTTTTGAGTTCTACGATATCCATGGTTAAATTCTTGCATTCTTCTTTTGCCTTCAATATTTCACTGTCATTTCTCCGCTTCAATTCTTCAAATTGATATAACATACTTCTCACTTGAGTAATCTCGATATCCATGCTCTTTTTCTCATTCACTAACCTGTTTATAACCTTCCTCTGCCACTCAGTCATTGGTTCATCAACCCACTTGAAGTAATTGCATCCACGCATTTTAGTCTCGGGATTATAGAATTTGTAAGTAAGAAGCTTTCTTCCCGGATTTTGCAAAGTCCAAGAAGTCTGCAATGCTGCCGGAACTGAGCAATTACATGTCCCTGCTGAAATAGAGGAAGAAGAAGAGCTACCACTTGACATAATTTGAGTAATAAGAGAGAGAGAGAGAGAGAGAGAGAGAGAGAGAGAGAGAGAGAGAGAGAGAGAGAGAGAGAAATGAAGAAATAGAGAAATGAAGAAATAGAGAAAGAAAGAAGGTTATTTAAAATAATATTATTCAGCAATTGCATAATTTAACACGCTTCTTATAAGAACCGTTGTAATTATCTTATTAATATCATCGAATTTCCATTTATTTTTAGAGGTGTTTATGATATAACACGGTTTTTATGCATTATCGTTGTCATTTTTAGAAGTGTTTATATTCAAGATGAATGTAATTAATAAAGAGTAGAACTATATATTAAAACGAGCATATTATACAATGGCGAAATAAAAAAAAAACAGTACAACAAGGAAAAAAAAGAAACACAATAAAAAATAAAAACGACAAAAACAAACAGCTAACTAATTATTAAATTAATTAATCAAACACCCTAACAGGAGTTTGACGAGGAGATGAGTACTGAGGATAAACTTGATTATAAATCAAGCTTACTACATCGGCATCACGACGGTGATCAAAATGAGGCACTTCTTCGTCTTCCCATGATTTCGGTACATGAAAAAAAATGTACGGTAAGAACTTTCTCATCAGATGAGCGTCCCCATCGGTGGCAACCCATAAGTAAGGCCCAGCGTGTACATAACGATCCTTAGGGTCACCGTCATAATAGTCACTTTTGCCTCTTTGTTTGTCACGTGATGCATACCTTGCAGCGAGTTGTTTTGCTTGGCGAAAATCGTCAAGACCATCCCCTCGAAACACGATTAGAACATATCCAAGAAACCCACGACTAGAATTCCAAGCCGGGTGGATTGCCCTAACATTTGAAAACCCATTCTCAATGAGGATGTCCCTCAATGGGTTAATAGACTTAGAAGCTCGCTTCCCAGCAGAATCGCGTATGACTGGGAGATTGTGAATTATGCACGTAATCGGGTTGATATAGCGGGTTACCGATTGCTGAGAAGGTGCGACTGCCATTCTTTTAATTATTATATTATTATATGTATGTATATGTAGATTATTAAGAAAGTGAAGTAGAAAGGTTAGTAATAATAAAGTGATTCTTATTGTTACTGCAAACGTGATGCTATTTATAGTAGTATAATAAAGCTATAATTAATTAGATTAATTTCATCCATACGTTACATTCAAACTTGTATTAATTGTGCATGCATGCATGAGGTGAATAATGGTCAAATAACCAATAATAATAGGCATGCATTGGTAAAACCAAAAACTTTTCAGTTTTGGATCTGTATTTAAAACGTTTGTAAGAAAAACCGTTGTTTATTGGTGTAATATGACAACGGAGTTACAAAAAACCGTTGTTGATATATGAAATATGATAACGGCTTAACAAAGAACCGTTATCTTTTTGTGTTATACATACGGTCAAACACGCAATACTGTAACTTTGAATCAGAAAAAGTAAAAATTACAAGGCATGCATTAGTCTTGTTAAGTAATTGGCGTTGTGTTTTTACTAATTGGACAACGGTTTTTTGATAACCGTTGTGTTTCTTATTAAGTAATTGGACCGATTCTTATTTAGCTTCTACCGTTTCCACTTTCCAATTCTTGACTTGTTAAGTTTCCAATTCTTATCTTATTATTATACCGGTTCCAATTCTTAATATCTTATTATACCGTTTCCAATAGAACCCAAACTCATTATATAAGTAGAATTATAATTTTCACAATCTTAACGTGTACCGTTTGCACTTTCCAATTCTTAACTTGTTAAGTCCTCCATTAATTTTCCACATCGATTATGTCGTCAAGTTCATCAACTTACAGTGGTTCATATTATTCATCCACTGATGATGATGATGAAGCATCATATGAACCTCTTGTAGGACTCCCAAGTAGATTTATTTACGCTAAACCCTTTACGTGCATCATTCACAATCTCCTGTATACAGAGGACGGGCATGGAAAGGCTATAATCTCGTATAGCCTTGACTGGTTAATAGGTTTGATTCGGTTAGCCGGATTGAATTTGGTTCAAACTATCTACCCGGACAATGATGCGCATCATGGCTTCGGGCAGTGTGCCCTCATCGAGTTTGGCGGGGGTGAGGAGCGGGAATGCTTTCGTCAGGCTCGCAAACTTGAGCGGGCATTCTATAACAATGACTCTTCGAGACTCTGGTTTGATCAGTATGAACAGCGGGTAGGCCCATATTTATGGGTTGCGAATGAATCTGACCGTCTCCTACTACTTCCGATTCTGCACCGCCAAGGTCGCATTGCCGAGCAGGGGACAGTGCCGTTGCAATGGGAAAACAGCTGTTTGGATTGGGCTGAAGGTGAAAGAGACATATATGGTGATATTTTCTCTGAATTCCAGAGGATGGGGTAACAAAAAACATACTCCCTCCATTCAACTCCACACTACACATTTGCTTTTTCATGTTTGTCAACGTTTGTTTTACGCGACTTTGTTTTCTTTAGCTTGATATTTTAATGTACTCCTAAAAATCTAAGTCATTATAATAAAAGTTTGATATTTTTGTGGTGATATTGTCTCTGAATTCCAGAGGATGGGGTAACCAAAAACGTAACAAAAAACATAAATAATTAAACTTTAATTCAAACCACCACCATAATCCAAATACAACTTACAATGCCAGATAATAATTAAAGACTTAAGTATTAGAATCCGATGAATTATCAGGATACTCATTATGAATTTCGGTATAGAGCAAGTCGTAGATCGGCCCTTCATTATCATCGGGAAGCGCAGGTGGAATGGCCTCTCTCTCCCATGACAAAGGCACAGTGGCAAGAATGTGATTCTTCCTGCAATGTTTCAGCAGATGATGATCAAGATGGGTCGCAACCCATAGATAAGGGCCTTGTTGTTTATCATCCGAATAGAAGTCCTCTTTCCCCGCATCTTCCCCCGCAAATCTAGCCCCTAATTTTCTTGCCTGACGAAAACTATCATGGCAGTTGGCTTCGTCAAACACGATAAAAGCGAAGCCTACAAAACCTTACTTGTTTGTAGACACAGGGTACACTTTTTTAACCGCGGTGAAACCGGAGTTATGAAACATTTCCGTCAACCACCCTAAATTAGGGTTTAAACCCTTTCCATTCACACCATAATGAACCGGGAGATTATGGAGAATGCAAGTAAAAGGTTGTGCGTAACGAGAACATGATTATAGCTCACCAGCCATATTTTTTTTAGAGAGATATTTAGAAAGAAATTAGAGAGTAAATGTTTGATAATTTTGAATTTGACCTAAAATATGAAGACATATTTATAGAATTATTTTGGTCAAATTGAATATTATTGGTCAAATTGAATATTTATTAAAGTTCAGTTTTGAATGCAGTAATCAAATTGTGAAATCTAATCAAATAATGACAACGGTTGAATTGAAACACCGTTATCTCATAATAGACAATAATAACTGTTACAAAGAATCCGTAGCAATAACATAACAATGGGTAACAAAAACCGTTGCTGGTGTTAATTTAGTAACGGTTTTCGAAATGCCGATATCTTAAACTGGTAACGGTTTTCTAACAATCGTTGATAAGAGTGATTCGATAACGAGTTTTTGGAAACCGTTAAAAGTTTTTGACAACGGTTTGTTAATCAGCCGTTGTCAAATTATAATAACAACGGTTTTCGAGGGAACCGTAATTCCTATTAGCACGATCTAGGTTTCCGTCAATATTTTGAAAACGGTAATCTAAGTGTCGTTAATAAATGCATTAAACCGTTGTGATACACTCCTTATTGATTGCCAGATTTGGCGTAGTGATTATTATAAACATAAGTAAATTTAGTGTTTGTTAGAACAATTGTTAATTGGCGATTAATCTTACCTAATAATATGGATTTTATAATTGTGTTTGTATAATTTTGTATAATTGTTTTTATAATTTTGCGGTAAGGGTAGGTACTGTGCTGCGAATTGGGGTCGAGGTGAGGAGGAACAGGTGACGAATTAATGGTGGTCGATTGCTGCTCGGTTGTTTGTCGGTATCAGGGGTACGAGATGAGACTCGTTTCTGGGTTGGTTGATGTGAGTACGGTGGTATTTGTGGGTGAATTGAACTGCTATGGAGTGGTGTCACCTGGTGATGCGGATTGAGGTGGTCGAGGATGGAAGAGCAGGCTGGAATGGAGCTCGAGGGTTGAGCCATAGTGGCGGTCCCATGGTGGTTCGAAATTTTGGGTTGCTTGGCTGATTTAATTGAAGATTGCCATGGTAATTGGTAGTAGAAATAGGAGTAAAATAGGAATAGGTGAGAGTAAAAAGATGAATTAAGTAAAATAGGAATAGAAGGTATTAATATTGATCTAGGGGCAAAACGGTCATAAAAAAAGACATTTCACCTGAAAATGCAAATGGGTGCAATTTTTGACCTGAGAAACATTTTATGGGAGTAAATTATTAAAATGTTTTCAAAAGGAAATTATTTTAGAGAAATGGTATATAAAAGGGTATAATTATTAAATTACTCCTCAAAAAACATCGCACTATGTCCATTTCTTCTTCCTGGTCCCACGTCCATGCATGGAATTGAATTATTTAATTTAATATCTGGTGAAAATACTGGCATATATTCCTTATATTATCGTTCATTGTAAACTACATTTACCGTTTATATGGATTTTTTTGGTAAAATAGGCGATTTTCTCAAATTATTTAACGAAATGTGTGGAGTCTCAAATTAATTACCCAAAATGGGTCCACGTCATACCCGAAGCTAGGATTGATCTAAGTCGCCATCTCGGTCAGCGACCAATACCGTTGAGAGACAAAATGCCAACTCGGCTGGCGACCTCGAGCTTAGTCGCCAATCGCCCTGGCGACTTGACGCCAACTCTGATTTGTGGATGAATGATACTGGAAAGGGGAGGTGATCCGCAAAATTTGACTTCGAGCTTAGTCGCCAACCGCCCTGGCGACTTGACCCTCACAATAGCTTCGTCAATACCAAGCCTACGTGGACCCATTTTCGACAATTAATTTGCGACTCGACCCATATCGTTAAATAATTAGTGAAAATCGCCCATTTTGAAAACGGATTCGTCTATATGCCTTGTCAGGTCTATTGATTCAAAATTTTAATAAATCCCTAAATGTAGAAGTTCATTATTCCTTATATTCGTTCTTTGTAAACTACACCTACCGTTCTTATCAACGTAGTTAAAACAATATCATTTCAATGATCGGTAATTAAAAATGCGATATTAAAGTGCTTTTTGTCGTCAGAATTTTGTCGCTAACACTACTACAGATACAGGCTATAACAACGGTTAAAAACCGTTGTTATATAAAAAAGCGGACGTTGTTAAAGCGTCCGTTATAAAAGGTTTTAACAACGGTTGGTTTTCTTAAGGAACCCGTTGTTAAAACTATTAACAACGGTTTTAAGTATAAAAACCCGTTGTGGAAAATGTGACTCAATTTTGGGGGGAAAGTTATAACAACAGGTTATAAAATACAAAACCGTTATTATAACTAAAGAAAACGGGTTGTTTATAAATAACCGTTGTTGTTTGTTCTTAAAAAATAAAAAAAAATTAAATCAAATATTACTAGATGCATGCATAATTACGGCCAGTTATAATTCCAATGCATGCATTATTACTGCCATCCATGTGCATATGAACGGACAATATGGAATGAGAAGGGTTAGTAATAAGATTTGAAGCAGCAGAGAAAGATATGATGATGATTATGGCACAACTTCCTAACATATATATTAAATAAAAAACAACTCAAACCACCCACACATTGCTTAGCATAAATACATGCATTATCTCAACTAACATTCCATTATCTCACTATACATCTCCAAACCCTAACTGCTAAAACAAACGCCAAATAAACCCTACTTAATCTTTCAAACAAACTCCAAACTCCAACAAATTGAATGATATCATCCTTAAGACTCTTACTATGATCGAGAAACAACAACAGTTTCATCCGCCGGTTGCTCCACATTGAGGAAAGTTTCAGGAGCTACCTTGCGGATGCTCGATCCATACTGAAGGACGCCAAAGAAGATGGCTTGACGAGCAGAAGCGACACGATTGCGGCTATATGACGATATAGCAACTGCTGAACGGAACTTCCAAATAGCCAAGGAGGAGAGGACGGATATCATAGAGGAGAATAAGACCCTCTATGAAAATATAAGAATTGCATTTTTATTAATGTAATTTTTTTTTTAATTTATGTATTTATTATATATATATATATATATATATATATATATATATATATATATATATTAATTATGTTTATCATGCATTCCTCTCTATCATCTTGCTTCTTCTTTGTTTTAGTTTATTTAATTTGTTTTACTAGCTAATTAAGCGAATAATACTTAAAGAAATAACATAATGGTCGATAAAAACACATACACATGCAAATGAAATAATTAGAAAAAGAAAATAATGACGATGAAAGACGATGAAACCAACAGTGACGGCGAGATTCACCTGATAATTAGAGAAAGTAAGAGATGATGAAATCAACAGTGACGGTGAGAAGATAAAGCGACGATGAGAAAGAGAGAAAGAGACGATGAGAAAGTGTGTGTTTTGTGTTTGTGTTTGTGTTTGTGTTTGTGTTTGTCTGCTGTGTTTGTGTTTGGGTATTAAGGTTTGTGTTTTGTGGTTGTAGCAGATTTATGTTTGTGTGGTTTATAGTATGGAAGGTATTGACAACGGTTATTAAACAACAACCGTTGTTAAATAAGTTTTAACAACGGTTGTAAAATAACAACCGTTGTCAAATAAGTTTTAACAACGGTTGTAAAACAACAACCGTTGTCAAATAAGTTTTAACAACGGGTTTCAAAAGTAACCGTTGTGATTACTTTTCACTAACTTTGCGTCAATTTTGCGCCAAATTATTAACAACGGTTGTGCATGTGTTACCCGTTGTTAAAACTTATAACAACGGTTGTTATAGCCATACCCGTTATAATTCATTTTAGTAAAATTCGCGCCATACATTCTACAACGTCTATTGTGATTTTCGTGAATAATCGTTGTTAAAGGGGCGTTGTAGTTGCCTGGATTTGTAGTAGTGTAATTTCCAATTCTAACCCTCGCAACCGGACGAGAGAACACGGTTTTGAGAGAGCTCGAAATCCTAGCAAACCACCATCAACCTCACATCCAAAAGCAACCCTAAACTCCTCTCATACCCATAAAAAAAGCACAAAGTTCACACAAGAGATTAGACGAACATTAGAGCATCGATTTGCTCTCTTGTTCGTGCCTTCTCGCGTTCTGCACAGCACATGTTCTTATCCATTTTTATTTGTTTTGAAACCGTTTTTCCTTCTTTGTTTTACTAAAGTTTGAATCTTTGGAGTCTAAGGATTCCAGAACATCTTTCGGATTTAAATTTGAGTAAGAAACGAAGTCACAATCTTCATTTGAAAATCGCTACATGAAGTGCCTTTACACGAGAAATTGATTTTTGGTTTCGAAATTGATTTTGTTAAATTGTTTCGAAATTTGTTTTACAATCGTTGAAGATGCGGCTTCTAAGCAACACTTGCATACGGGATCCCAAGTGGTGTCCAAGTTTACATGTAAGTTGAGGGTGCACAAAATTCCGTCTCTTTCCTTCTCCTTCTGCTCCTGTATGTCACGGCCTAAGGCCCCTTTTATCTCATTTTTTTATCGTCGTTAATTATCGTTTCATTAGTTGATGTTTCGTAATTATGACGTTAATGATAGATTAATTGTTGTTTACAATAAATAATATGTTAATCACATTCTTAGTCTTTCGATTTATGACGATAACATGTTTAGTTAGAATAATTAACATGTTAAAACGAAATAGTTTGTCATTGTATGACGATAACATGTTTTAAATCAATTAAATGAAATTTAAATTAGTTTAATTCGATCTCACATGTTTAGTGATTTGTTTAATTTTAATTACGAAGTTATTAAATTATTTCACATGTTTAATGTTTTTTTAAATTTTAATTATGAAATAATTAGAATTATTCACATGGTTTGATTTATTTAATTTTAATTATGAAATAATTAGATTAAATCACATGTTTTATTTGACTAATAATGCATGTATGTTATTGTTAAATTGCGACTGGCATAATTAATATGTAGAAAGCATGTTAACTGAATTAGACATTTATAGGTCATACAAAACCCGATATAGGATTTAAAATGAATTTCTTTAAAGAATTTAATGAATTCATCTATGACGACTTCTCGCTAGTTGAATTGCGCATGATTAGTATCCGATTCATTGCATTCGATGACTAGAATAGTCAATTTTGACCACCCCTTTGGCCTTGTGATGCCTCGGCCTTCGTGCCAATTTGGTTCGGTTTTTTGTCTTGTTTTATTTAACTATTGCGATTTATTTCAAATTTTATTGTTATTTAATCGTTGTAATTATTGTAATTCATTTCAAGCAATGTAATTTTTACTTTAAATATGGGTCAAGTTAGTCCTTTATTTTAAGTCAAAACGATTTTTATAAAACCTTTGTTTTAATTGGTTAAATTGAAGTATTTAATCGATTAAATCGAAGTAAGTGCGCAAAACGATGATGAGGCTAAGGACGAAGTCCTATGTGAGCCGTGGCCTTATCATTGGAACGTTTTCCAAAGCCTAGATAGACGTGTCAAGCGTAAGTCCTTGTTTAGAAATTGTATTTAGATTGAGTTGTATCTTTAATTCAATTGTTTGCACATCGAGTCGACGAGAATCGTCTGGGTTATAATAGGTAGTGCCCCAATTGCTTCCCTTCCCCCCAAGCTATGTTGTGAATACCTGTTAGCATAGCTCAAATCAACCTCACATGCTAAATCACTTGAATAAAGTAGATTAGATGCATTAAACGATTAGAAACCAAATCACATGATAGGATCAAAATGGTGTTTTGCACTCTCATACAACAATCGTAGTCTTATCCAAATTAGCCATCATAGTCCCTAGTAGAGGTCGTTATTGCAACGGGCGGGGGTGGGTGTTTTATTAATGAACTTCACACCACGTACTTTCAACGACGAACTCAAATCTCATTTTCAAAAGTGGTTTCCAAATTTCCTTAAATTTGGTGGCGACTCCAAACAATTTCAACCCCGTGGATAAGTACCTCATTTTCCCACATCCACAGCGTCTTATCCGACTTTTCTTGATCCGTACAGACCAGTGGGTCGCTTTTCAAGCTCCATACTGTTGGCAAATTGCTGATTGAATGTATTGACCAGGTTAATGAAGGATTTGATACTTCTATTAGGCAGGTTGATGTACCATTTTAACACTGGCTCGACCAGAGTTGTTCCAAATCCCTTACACGTGCACACTTGCCTTAGTTCATTTTTCACTGATGCGGCCAACATCCCTTGCTTGTAGAAGCCTACATGGTTTTGTGAATTCGTCATTCCATCATAACTTCACATCAATGGCACCACAAATTTCTTGGGTAAGTCCACCTTTGTTATCTCATCTATGAAAGGTGAGTCAAAATAAACTACAGGGTTGGCCTCCTCTAAGCTGGCAATAATTCCAGGTATCGTATTCTTAATCTTCTTATGAAGTTTCTGGATCTCTTAGACCACTGCCATCATTATGGTTGCTCGTGTATGTCTTGTTAGTATTTGGAGTC
The DNA here is from genome assembly GCF_048544455.1 of Silene latifolia. Lineage (NCBI taxonomy): Eukaryota > Viridiplantae > Streptophyta > Magnoliopsida > Caryophyllales > Caryophyllaceae > Silene > Silene latifolia. The sequence continues at coordinate 29,571,534 of NC_133528.1, forward strand.
TCATCAAGGATATCATCTGCATTTGAGTCAAGGTTTGTTCCCTTGTGTAATACTACGGATTTTCTTTGGTGACTACTCGACCGAGTAGAGCCTACTCGGCCGAGTAGTGCTGTTGTTGTGAGTTGTTTTGGTTCTGCCAATGAATACTCGGCCGAGTATAGTGAATACTCGACCGAGTAGCGGATACTCGGCCGAGTATAACTTTACTCGACCGAGTATTCGGTCTGGCGAGTGTTATTTTGACGGTTTGATTAGGGAGTTTTTAAGATTATTTTTATATCCCGCGTCAGTTTTTAAAACATCATTTCAACTTCATCATTTCTACGTTAACCCTAATCTCTCCCTAATCACTCCCTAATTATCCCATAGCATTGTTGTGTGTGTAATCTTCGAAGTTCTTGCATATAATTCCTCATCCTACTGTTGGTAAGTTCTAATTCTATGTTATTCGTATTCGTTGGGGTTACTGTATATTTACGGAATTGGGAATATGAGGGTTGTGCAATGTGTAATTGTGTTATATGATTATGGTATAGGAGAAGACTTCGTAGAGGAGCCTTTCTGATTGTTCGAGTTCCTTTCCACTGTTGATTGCTAAGGTAGGGTTTCCCTACTCAGTTTACTGTTCTTTGTAAGACATGTTGGTTGTGTGTTTACTGTTATCATCGGAGTATGGAGATTGTTGTGACGATGTTGGTGTGAGGGTATTGAGACGGCTGTGATGTCATGTGATTGTGATTGTGGTGGAGTCACTTGCGGGAGTGCCTTCACACCCTAGTTCGCCCTCTGTGGAACCCGCCACGGGAGGGGATGTGCACATTAAGGGATAGGGATTATTTGTCGCTCGTTGAGAAGTTGGACTAGGTGGGATCAGCTGCGGTCACCCACTGGCGGCGAGGATTACCTGTTGCGATGGGTAATCTGGCAGGGCTACACACTTCGGTGTGTAGTCGGTTATTGTGTGAGAACGGATGATTGGGAATTGGAGATGATCAGTTGATTACTTCGTTTGTTTGTCTTATCATTGAGTAATACTGACCCCGTTGTTGTTTGTGGAATCGGCGGTGATCCATTCGGGGATGGTGAGCAGGCTTGACAGGTATTGCTAGTGTGAGCTTGGGGACAGTCATGGGAGTATTGTCATCACCAGTCATAGCATCACCGTCTGAGTCTTAGTTTGATTTCTTTTATTGTCAGACATTGGAGTTGTATTTTGTTAAATCAGTATTTGGATTTGGATGTTGTAAACTTTATACTTTACAGTACTTTAATAAATGTGCTCAGTTCAGACGCTTTTGATATGTACTAACCTCGGGCAACCGAGACGGTAACACACTTTCATGGTAGGGTGGTCCTGGTAAGGCACCTTGGTATGAGGGGGTGTTACAAAGTGGTATTAGAGCCGAAGATTCCGGCACCTAAACAAATGAATTTAATGAACCTAGGGAGTCTAAATAAAATAAACCCGGGGAGAGTTGTTTGGAGCTACCGCAAAGACTCGGGAGACGTCCCGGAGTCGCAAATTGGCCCTCATTAACTCGAGCCGGTAACATGGGGAAGTGTGATGAGAGTTAGGTTTGGTATGTACATGTATGTGAAGATGCATATGGTAATAGTTGATAATTGAAAAGAGTATGTGATGAAATTTGTAAGTGTGGTGATTGGAGAAATGGTGGAGGTGACGGGTTTGTGAATGTTTGTTATGTTGGAATTACAATATGCATGAATTGTATGTTGGTATGGTTATAACGTGGCATTTAAGTCCTTGATGTTATGTGTTTGCTGCGGGAATAGTGAGCATGATAGATAACTTTATACTGTATACCCGTCTATTTTGTGACTCGGTCGAGCAGGGCAGGTACTCGACCGAGTAGGGAGCACTCGGCCGAGTAACCAAGCACTCGACCGAGTATTGTTTGGCAGTGAGTAGCAGTGGCTACTGTATGTGATAACTCGACCGAGTAAGTGAGTATACTCGACCGAGTAGTAGCTACTCGGCCGAGTGTTGTTTTACTCGACCAAGTGTTGTTTTTGAGTTTTTGACGTTCGCTTCTGGAGTCGAATACTCGACCGAGTATCTATGATAATCGACCGAGTAGTCGTTACTCGACCGAGTATGGTTGTATACTCGGCCGAGTGTTCTTTTGGCGGAAGGTTGTTATGTTTTGAGCCATAGGCTTTTGTGTTTACGTTTCCTTGTTTCTTGTCAGCTCAAAATGCCGCCCAAAAGAACTCCCGCGCAGATCCAAGCTTCTGAGATGACTCTTGATGAGGTTGCTCACATGATTGAGCAACAAGAGGCTCTCCTTGAAGCTCTCAAAAATGTGGGAAAGGGGAACGAGAAGTCGATGGATGCTACTCAGCTCAGCATCATCATTGCTCGCTTCAACCCTCCCACATATTATGGGGTAGGTGAACCAAAGCTACTCGAGAAGTGGCACCGTGAGATTGAAGCTCTCATGGAAATGGTTAAGTGCCCCGAAGACATGATCGTCGAGCAGGTAGTGTACTACCTAAGAGGTGAAGCTGCAGTTTGGTGGCAAAACGTCAAGGAAGATGCTAGAGCTTTTTACCAGGCGGAAGGAGCTATTCCTTGGTCTGGGTTGAAGAGTGCTATGAGGGCGCAGTTCGTGCCAGAGCATATCCGACACAAGATGAGGTCCGACTTTGATTCCTTCATCATGACGGAGGAGATGACAGTCACTAACTACTATCATCGGTTCCTGGAGCTATCTCGTTATGTTGAGGACATGCAGCTAGGACAGAGAGGTTTGGCGCTCCGTTTTAAGAGGGGTTTATCTGCTAAGATCGTGAGTCGTATGCCAGCCGGGGTTGCTAGTGACCTCAAGGAAGTGTATCTGAGAGCGGGTCAAGCTGAGAGAATGGTAGATCTCTTAAGAGTGATCGATGAGAGGACTGCCGCGGAAAAGAGGAAGGCTGACAGTGGAAGCAACAGTCAGTCGACCAACAAGAAGGGGAACTTCAACCATGCTAAGGCTTTTTCTGGTGGAGTGGTTTCTCGGGAGGATCTCGTGGTCGGGGAAAGAATGGAGGTCGGAGTGTGAGTGACAACTCTAACCTTACATGCTTCAACTGTGGTGGGATAGGCCACAAAAGACGGCAATGCACGAGCTACAAGCCCTAAGACCGGTTCGGGGAGCTCGGTCAGGGAATTTTTCTCAGGGGCCGACTCAGAGTTTTGCTAGTAACCGACCGGGAGGTTCATTGGGTAATAGAGGTGGACAGGGCAACCAGAGCGGTTACAACCGCAATGGAGGTGGATCATATCGGCGCGAACAACAAAGACCACTCGGGATTCGCAGCCCAAGCCAAGTACCTCCAATGCTTGATTCAAGGTGGAGGACAGAAAAAAACGGTGGGAAGCTTTTCATGATGGACAAGCGGGAAGCACAGGATGATGCTCATGTAGTTCCGGTACCTTTCTTGTTCATAACGTACCATCCTTTGTTTTGTTTGATTCAGGGGCTACACACTCTTTTGTGTCTAAGAGTCATCTTTGTGTCGATGGGTTTGGGAAGGTTTGAGGTTGTAAAAGATGATGTGTTCATACCTTCGGGGGAGTCTGTGTCGTGTCTCAAGTTGTATAAGGGAGTATCCATGGTAGTTGGAGGGGTAGATTTACCAGTAGACCTGTTAGAGTTTCCTATGGATGGGTTCGAGGTGATTGTCGGGATGGATTGGCTGGGTAAGTATGATGCCAGGATAGATTGTCGACAAAAGAGGGTGTCCTTAAAGGGTCCCAAGGGTATTAGGGTGTCCTATAGAGGGTTTGTCGTAAAGCCTAAGTGTAGGTTCATAGCTGCGATGACTTTAAAGTCATGTTTGAGGAAGAAGTGTCCCTTGATTCTCTGTCATGTGAGAGACCACCGAGTAGAGCCACCGACTGCTTCTGAGATACCTGTGGTGAGAGAGTTCGAAGATGTTTTTCCTGAGGAGATACCGAGTTTGCCTCCTAAAAGGGATGTTGATTTCAGCGTGGAGCTTAAGCCGGGAACGGGTCCTATATCTAAAGCACCTTACCGTATGGCACCTAAAGAGTTGGCAGAGTTGAAAAAGCAGATACATGAGTTGCTAGGCAAGGGTTACATCAGGCCTAGTGTGTCACCGTGGGGAGCTCCAGTTCTTTTTGTAAAGAAGAAAGATGGGAGTATGAGACTGTGCATTGATTACAGAGAGCTCAATCGTGTCACGGTGAAGAACAAGTATCCGTTGCCTAGGATTGATGACTTGTTTGATCAGCTAAGTGGAGCAGTTGTGTTTTCCAAGATTGATCCGAGGTCGGGATATCACCCGGTGAGGATAGCAGATGAGGATATTCCTAAGACATGCGTTCGATCTCGATATGGTCATTACGAGTACGTGGTGATGCCTTTTGGGTTGACCAATGCGCCAACAGCTTTTATGGATTTGATGAATCGGATCTTTACACCGTTCTTGGATAGGTTTGTGGTTGTTTTCATCGACGATATCTTAGTCTATTCTAAGACTAAGGAAGAGCATGAGGAGCACTTGAGGATAGTCTTGCAAACCTTGAGAGAGAATCAGCTTTATGCCAAGCTATCTAAGTGCGAGTTCTGGTTAGAAGAAGTGGCTTTTCTAGGCCATGTGATATCTAAGAAGGGAGTATTTGTGGATCCTAGTAAGATTGAGGCCGTAACCAAGTGGGAATCGCCGAAGAACGTTGCTGAGATTCGGAGTTTCTTAGGCCTTGCTGGTTACTACAGGAGATTTGTGAAAGATTTCTCTACCATAGCGCGGCCTATGACATCTTTGATGAGGAAGGAAGTCAGATTTGTTTGGGAAGAGAGTTGTGAGACGGCGTTTCAGACCTTAAAGGAACGCTTGACCACAACTCCTATCCTAGCCTTGCCAGAGGGATGTGAGAACTTTGAGGTATATACCGATGCTTCAAAGAATGGTCTTGGTTATGTTTTGATGCAGGAAAGGAAAGTCATAGCTTATGCTTCGAGGCAGCTGAAGCAATATGAGGAGAACTACCCTACTCATGATCTGGAGCTGGGTGCAGTTGTGTTCGCTCTTAAGATTTGGAGGCACTACCTTTATGGAGCAACTTTTAAGGTGTTCTCTGATCATAAGAGTCTAAAATATATCTACACTCAGAAGGAGCTTAACATGCGACAGAGACGGTGGATGGAGCGGATCGGAGATTATGATATGGAGATCATCTATCACGAGGGTAAGGCTAATGTTGTTGCAGATGCACTGAGTAGAAAGAGCGTTCATTCGCTATGTACAGCTATGTCCTTGATGAAGTTGAGGGATGAGATGTCTAGGTTGGGGATCTTTATGATTCGAGAGGGGGATACCATCGGGGATTTGACGATCGAGCCAGAGTTGTATGAGAACATCAAGAGTAAGCAAGAGCTTGATCATAAGATTCAGGAGTGGAAGTCAAGGGTAGAGAGTGGAACGGTTTCGTGTTTTCTATCCATACGGATGGGAGTGTTCGTTTTGATGGGAGATGGTGTGTTCGAGGATGCGAGTTGCGGAGAGTGATCTTGACGGAGGCTCATTGCACTCCCTATTCATTCACCGGGTGGTGACAAGCTTTATAAAGACCTTAAGAAGACTTTTTGGTGGCCAAACATGAAGAGAGATGTAGCTGAGTTTGTAGCCAGATGTTTGACCTGTCAAAGGGTCAAGGGTGAACAAAGGAGACCGCAAGGTAAGATTCAGTCTTTGGAAGTACCCGAGTGGAAGTGGGAGTCGATCTCCATGAACTTCATTGTGGGGTTGCCTAGGTCACAACAAGGTAACAACATGATTTGGGTGATTGTTGATCGGTTAACCAAGTCAGCCCATTTCGTTCCCATGAAAGATACTTGGTCTAAGATGCAGCTGGCATTGGGTTACAGGAGGCATGTGGTTCGGTTACATGGTATACCTAAAGATATCGTTTATGATCGTGATGCGAGGTTCATATCCAAGTTTTGGCAAGAACTGCAAGAGTTGATGGGTACAACTTTGAAGATGAGTACAGCCTTTCATCCGGCATTCGATGGTCAGACAGAACGGACCATCAAGACCTTAGAGGACATGTTGAGGGCATGTGTTATGGAGTTTGGGGGCAGTTGGGAAGATAGGCTTGATCTGATCGAGTTTTCATACAATAACAGTTAGCATACAAGCATCGGGATGGCATCTTTTGAAGCTTTGTATGGCCGGAAATGCCGAAGTCCAGTTTGTTGGGATGATAGTTCTGAGACGGTGGTTTTAGGGCCACAGCTGGTACAAGATATGGTTGAGCAAGTCCAGTTAATTCGGCAAAAGATGAGAGCGGCTCAAGATCGTCAGAAGAGCTATGCCGACTTACACCGCAGGGACATTGAGTTTGCGGTAGGTGACAAGGTCCTTTTGAAAGTGTCACTTATGCGAGGTGTTATGAGGTTTGGGAAAAAGGGTAAGCTAAGCCAAAAGTTTATAGGTCCTTATGAGATTTTGGACCGTGTTGGCGAGGTAGCTTACAGGTTAGCGTTACCACCAGCTTTGAATAGGGTACACAATGTTTTTCATGTATCTCAACTTCGGAAGTATGTGAGCGATCCGTCGCATATCCTTGAAATGGAGAACATCGAGCTTGATGAATCCTTGTCCTACGCCGAGATTCCTAAGGAGATTCTTGATCGCAAGGTTCGTAAGACCCGGAATGGTGAGACGGTCTTACTCAAGGTCCTTTGGTCTAATCATAATGTGGAGGAAGCCACATGGGAACCCGAGGAAGCTATGCGAGAACGTTTTCCTAACCTTTTTGATCAGGTATGTTTGGTTACGGGGACGTACCAGTTGTCTTTTTAGGGGGGTAGGAGATGGTCGCGGTCGTGTTTCGTCTTGTTTTGTTGTCTTGCTTTGAGTCAGGGTAGTGAATTTTGTGGGGACTTGTGTAGTTCTTTGGTGTTGTTACATGTGGTTAGTATAGTATTGTTGCGTTGTGTTGTGCATTGTTTTAGAGTGGGGTGTGAACTTCGAGACGAAGTTCTTTTTAAGGGGGGAAGACTGTAATACTACGGATTTTCTTTGGTGACTACTCGACCGAGTAGAGCCTACTCGACCGAGTAGTGCTGTTGTTGTGAGTTGTTTTGGTTCTGCCAATGAATACTCGGCCGAGTATAGTGAATACTCGACCGAGTAGCGGATACTCGGCCGAGTATAACTTTACTCGACCGAGTATTCGGTCTGGCGAGTGTTATTTTGACGGTTTGATTAGGGAGTGTTTAAGATTATTTTTATATCCCGCGTCAGTTTTTAAAACATCATTTCAACTTCATCATTTCTACGTTAACCCTAATCTCTCCCTAATCACTCCCTAATCATCCCATAGCATTGTTGTGTGTGTAATCTTCGGAGTTCTTGCGTATAATTCCTCATCCTACTGTTGGTAAGTTCTAATTCTATGTTATTCGTATTCGTTGGGGTTACTGTACATTTACGGAATTGGGAATATGGGGGTTGTGCAATGTGTAATTGTGTTATATGATTATGGTATAGGAGAAGACTTCGTAGAGGAGCCTTTCTGATTGTTCGAGTTCCTTTCCACTGTTGATTGCAAAGGTAGGGTTTCCCTACTCAGTTTACTGTTCTTTGTAAGACATGTTGGTTGTGTGTTTACTGTTATTTGTTGATCATCGGAGTATGGAGATTGTTGTGACGATGTTGGTGTGAGGGTATTGAGACGGCTGTGATGTCATGTGATTGTGATTGTGGTTGAGTCACTTGCGGGAGTGGCTTCACACTCTAGTTCGCCCTTCGTGGAACCCGCCACGGGAGGGGATGTGCATATTAAGGGACAGGGATTGTTTGTCGCTCGTTGAGGAGCTGGACTAGGTGGGATCGGCTGCGGTCACCCACTGGCGGCGAGGATTACCTGTTGCGATGGGTAATCTGGCAGGGCTACACACTTCGGTGTGTAGTCGGTTACTGTGTGAGAACGGATGATTGGGAATTGGAGATGATCAGTTCATTACTTCGTTTGTTTGTCTTATCATTGAGTAATACTGACCCCGTTGTTGTTTGTGGAATCTGCGGTGATCCTTTCGGGGATGGTGAGCAGGCTTGACAGGTATTGCTAGTGTGAGCTTGGGGACAGTCATGGGAGTATTGTCATCACCAGTCATAGCATCACCGTCTGAGTCTTAGTTTGATTTCTTTTATTGTCAGACATTGGAGTTGTATTTTGTTAAATCAGTATTTGGATTTGGATGTTGTAAACTTTATACTTTACAGTACTTTAATAAATGTGCTCAGTTCAGACGCTTTTGATATGTACTAACCTCGGGCAACCGAGACGGTAACACACTTTCACGGTAGGGTGGTCCTGGTAAGGCACCTTGGTATGAGAGGGTGTTACAAAGTGGTATCAGAGCCGAAGATTCCGGCACCTAAACAAATGAATTTAATGAACCTAGGGAGTCTAAATAAAATGACCCCGGGGAGAGTTGTTTGGAGCTACCGCAAAGACTCGGGAGACGTCCCGGAGTCGCAAATTGGCCCTCATTAACTCGAGACGGTAACATGGGGAAGTGTTAGGAGTACTCAGGTCACGCACTTAGCGGGGGAGGATTCTGGGCTTGGTTGCGGTCAGCCTTCGGGCACAACGAGGACGTTGTATTGTTTAAGGGGGGGGGGGTTAGTAACACCCCAGGCTAAGAGATGATTGAGGGTAAGTTGAGTAAGTTGTCCCACAAGGCCTTGTACTTTTGGGCTTAAGTGAGGACAAATATTGGGCCCAAAGGTACACATTGTTAGATTCATTAATCTCATTAATTTACATATTCATATATGAAAAGATTTATTTAGTCATAAAATAAAAGCTAGATCTTATGCATGCAAACTTGAACAAGAGTAGAGAAGAAATCATCATATAAGCTTATGGATTTCGGTTTTGGGCACCAACAAATTCTCCTATTTGTTAGTTCTTGAGCTTCCTTAAAATGGATGAACAAAGGATCCAAATTAGAATCCCTCCCAAAAGTGAATACCCAAGGTGTAACTCTTAATAATTAACAATACTATAAACTAGTAATATTGTTAATCTTGCTTAAAAATTGACCCAAAAAATTATTTTGTTCTCTTGTTTATTCGGCCAAGAGAAGGGAAGAAGTTGAGTATTTTCTATCTCTAAGTTCTAGTAATGTTAGAGAGTAGAATAAAAATTACACTAGAAATTATGTAGTGTAAAAGTAGAATAATTATAGAAGAAAAACTCTTGTTTCTTCTAGGTGGAAACCGAGTGGGGGGGAGAAAAGGAGCCAATGCATGGACAAGATGTTCTTCACAAAAGCAATTAGGCATGCATAGCTAGAAGTAATGTAATCATATGTGATTTTCTTATTTAAATTTAAAACACAACAAAACCCTAAACACCCCTATAATTTCGGTAAAATGTAAGATAAAATGGGTTCCATTTTATCTTTATCAATTTGTCAATTTTGTCACAATGTCACATGTAACATGTTACATGTTTATGTCTCACATTTATGTATTTTTAACACATTAAAAATCAACATACTAATAAAAATATGTCATATACAAAATCGACTAGTAATTGGTAATTACTTGTACCAGAACGGTTTATTGAATTATAAATCACAACGTCTTGTATTTATAATAAATTATTCATTCAATTTCAATTGTTTCGTAAACAATAATTTAATCTCAGTAATCAAACAATTTGATTACTTAGACCGTATCTTATTTAATAGAATTACAATAAGACACGTCAATTATACTCACAAAATCGTCAGTCAATTTTAAGCAATTTAATTAACCCGTATCGACATACGATCAATTAAAAAATCAATTAAGAGTGTCACCCTTTAGGTATGACCTAAGGGGATCAACTGATCACCACCATCGCACGACAGTAATGTCAAACTCTAGTCAGCCAATCATTACCGATATGTGTGGACCAGTTGACTGTAAAATATTACATCCCACATGTATTCTTAAAATGAGATTTAAACATGTGATCATCATGATCGACAGTTGTGATCGCATTATTGTCGGAGGACACATATTCCAACAATCTCCCACTTGTCCTCGACAAGTGTGCGTCACCAATTCTCTTGTCCTATTACTATCTCCCACTCAATGCAAGGTGTCTTTCAGGTCGTACTTGCAAGTGATCATATCGAGTGTGGTTTCCTCGATCTGGAGAATAACTGATTGACCGGAATTATCTACCATAGATACCTTCCGAGCGTGGCCACGCATTTCCAGTTCATTACTCCTCAAGTGGCCCTGAGATATTGTTTTAACCCTGACAAGGGGGTGGACAATTTCTATCGCACTATTCCCTTCGACTAGCCACGGCCATCATAACCCAAAATATGCCCATTTGACCCCATTTACGAAGGTCGTAGTAACATAAATCAAAGTTAATCTGAAACTGTGCCACCTTAGGCGAACAGTCTTTAGTCAAAAGAATCGACTCATTAGAATACTATAGTAGCTCTCGCCATGACAAGGCTATATAAATTTGCCATAACTCTATAAGCGGTCATAAGGCCCGACAAAGTGTTCCTAACAGTCTGTCTATGTGATCGACTAGTCATCTCACATGACTCTATGGCACTTGAACTTGCCATCAATCGCATCACACTCTAGTCACTTCGAGACGTCACCTCATACAAGTGACTATGAGCGAATACCATGTTAATCCGGGTTCACTTTAACCGGGTTCAATATTGTCTCTACAACCCGTTTGGATGTAACAAAGTATAAAAGGAGTTTTTAGATTTAAAAACTCGAACGACAAATGTGATTATTACATATGAATAGTCAATACCTGATTACTACTTCATATTTTTATAATCCATTTTAATCTTATATGTAGTTGTTCATCTCAATGCAATTGAAACGACATATGACATGACTCATCATGTTAAGCCTATGAGAAGGCTTTGGTTAGTAGGTTTTATCAACTTCTTGTACCTTACTCAACCTTACTACATACTCGTTTTCCTTTGTAATGTATACATTTGCATTACAAAACTTTCTGAGTACGTGTCTAGATCCAATCTAGACATAGGCCCTCTAGCCTTAGAATAGCTTCCACTGTTTTCATAGTGTGCGGGACTCATCCCTCTTGCACATCCCATGATTGCAAGTGTACTCAATTTCCGTTGTAAATATTTCTCATTGTTCTTTATTGCCTAGAACGATTCTAGAAAATCTATTTCTTAAATAACATAGCCACAATGGTATCTTAACCATACTAAATTCCTAATGTGTTTTGATTATGGTTTTGTCGGAAACCATGCGCAATCTCAATTGTCAATTGTCATTTGTGTAACACCCTTACACAAAATTGCATAAAAAACACTTTGCTTTACATCCTTAATGCTTCTGCAAGCACTTAAGGGTAATCTTTATGGCTTACTTGGTAACTATTACTTAAGTTCGATTTGAAACAATTCATCATACTCAAAGTATATGAAGTGTTATACATCTTTTCCTATTTAATTGATTCGGCAGCAGAAGCAAATGGAATCAATCAAATATGTTCAACTCGATTGAACTAGTCATGAATCTTATCAACATAAGACTCCTTATTTGACATTAATATCATGTAGATTTATCTACATAAATTTGGATATTAAAGATGTACTATATTACTCCAATCTTAAATCATTCCCAATGATCAATATGTCATCCATATATTAGACTAATTAAAAATTCCGTAACTCCCACTAAACTCCATGTATAAACACAACTTCTCGACTTATCGAGAAAAGGTTTATAACATGATCAAAACATTGATTCCAACTCATTGATGTCCTACTTAATACCCTCTCTTAAGTTTCACATTATCTTAGGATTGCAAGAATCTACAAAACTCAAGACATGTATTGAATACATTCCTTCTAATTGAAGAAGTGGGTTTTATATTCACTTGCTATATGTATATCATCATAATGAAACACAATCCCTAAGAAGATCCAAATAGACTTAAGCATTTCAACTAGTGCAAAACCCTTTGCCACCAATCAAGATTTGATATCTCTCTTTGATATCCAACAATTCCACTTGGAATTTATTTCGGATTTTCATGGCTCTAAGCCTTGTATTGAGTTGTGACTTAAACATTCTTATGTAAGTCATATGTTCATTACTTTCCAGAAGTAATCAACTTGAATCAAACAATTTCTTTGTAAGTTGCAAGCTCTTTACTTTCTAAAAGTAACACTAATTCATCATCTTCAACAAGTGATGACTTTAACCTCCTAGGTTTTGAAAAAACAACATCTTACACAAAACGTCTCATGTAGCCAAGAAAGACCAGTTTCTTGTGGCATAACATTCTTTATGGCTCTTGAATAATTTCTTCAACAAGTGATGACTTTAACCTCCTAGGTTTTGAAGAAACAACATCTTACACAAAACGTCTCATGTAGCCAAGAAAAACCAGTTTCTTGCGACATAACATTCTTTGTGGCTCTTGAATAATTTCTCCCACTCTGTCTTCTAGAAATAAACTTGTATTCTAGAAAGACAGCTTCACGAGCCACAAACCCGTTGTACTCGTGATTATAGTAAGGAAAAATGAGCATTTGTTTCTTTTGAAAAACTTACAAACATGGTACCTTACCATTTTATATCTCATATGATTCGTTTTAGATTTAGTGGAAAAATAATTTAGACAAAATGATAAAATGCCCAAAAGGATCAAGTAACTCAAAGTAACTTGATTGAAGTCCAAACCATATCGAATAGCGTTTGATTTCTTTATCCAACCACACATTATCCCATAATGCGTGCTAAGAGAGATTAATTTGTGATACTATATCACATTTCCTTTGGCTTATACCAAAGTCTTTACTTTGATAATCCCATCACGACTAAATCGTGATTCTTTGAACTTTTTGAACTTCTTCAAAGATTTCTCTATTTACCTTATTAAGTGAACACATTAGCGTCAACTTAAATCGTTGGTAAAAGAAAATGATCAACCTATTTTGGATCAATGATTTACAACCTCGATTTCCTTTTCAACCAAAAGGAATGAGACATCTTGCTTTGAATACAAGATACGCATATATCATAAGATCTAATGGTTTCAAGAGTACTCGATAACTCTTTGCGTTCATCATTCCAGAATCTAAGGTTTAATCTTGGGTTACCAATTTGAGTCTTGCCTCATCTTCATGATATATCATTCTAGTTTGGTTTAGAATATAATCACCTTGATAATGGGCTAGCCATACATCAAATCATGGTGTATAGGGTCACAAAAGTGAAACCTCTTTTGTATCTTAACAAGTTTATATTCTTATTTAGAGTTTATGCACTTAATAGTCACAATTAAGTACAACTCTAAACCCAAAAACTAGATTGAGTACACAATGACTCTATCTCTCAACATCATTGTTGCTAGTCGTCATATTCTAATCATCCTATGTATCAAATACAATGATGAAAACCACCACCGGTTTCTAATATTGACGAAATAGTACTAGCAAAATTTATGTCAATCAAATACACATTTAAAGAAGAAGGTCCCATTAGATGTCCCACAATTAACTTGTTGATTCTTCAATAATTTGGGGTAGTTTCCTTTCTAGCGTCCAACAATCACTACTACAAAAAACATCAAAGAAACCGGTTAAAAATGCCATAAGAAACCGGTTTATAACCGGTCTCTAGCTCATAGGTGTCTTAGCCTAAGAGACCGGTTATTTGAACCGGCTTCTTTGGTTATATCAAAGAAACCGGTTGACACCAAAAACTGGTTTCTTTTACTAGTAGTTAAGACACCAGTTATTGGCCAAAACTGGTTTCTTTGATATTACCTTTGAAACCAGTTTTGGATTAAAACCGGTCTCTTTGATATTATCTTTGAAACCAGTTTTGACCTTAAACCGGTCTCTAATATTTTATTTAAAAAAAAAAAAAGAATTCAAACAATTCGAGACCTATATATTATTAATCAAAAATTATTATCATTAAAATTATTACAATTATTAAATTATATAATCACCATCAACATCCAAAAGCAACCAATCTTACAATTATATTGGATTCGTATAAACTAATCTCCAATTATACACGGAACAAATCTAGCAAAATACTAACTCTTCAAGTTAACTTTGTCGTCAAAATCATCTAATCTGTACCCAAACTCGAAGACATCACTCTAGCCTTGCTCTTGCACAAAGGGAGAAAAAACAGGCAGAAAAGAAAAAAAAAAAAACAGTACTGCACATAGTACGTACTCCTGATTCATAGTCTGTGTGGTCGATGTTTTTAAATCCCCTACACTATAGACAATATAATCACGCAACCAAGGCAGAACACCGTTGCTGACTAATAGCAACACAATGAGTAAAGTAAATGATTACTTGTAAACTTATTTGAATCAAAATCAGTTAAATTGATCGACCCTAATTAGCAAGTCTAACCATTTATGTCTGATATTTCAAACACAACAATAATAAAGCTATAATCCTACAACCACCTAATTAAGAATAGATAGAACAAGTGAACAACCCAAACTTTAAAAAATTAAAATGAAATTGATGAAAAATGAGTACCTATTATCGAGGAACTGGCTCAAAGGAAAAGAAAGCAATTGTTTTGAGGTTGATAAAACTCCCTATGTGTACTTAATCAAACAAAAGAAACCAGTTTTATATACAACACGGATATGAATAATGATAAAATTAAGCAAATGGGTGAGAAAAGGTGCATACCAAGCACATTGCTCCACTGAGGAGTAGTCAATACCAAGTCGGATCCAGTAAGTGCCTCATTTGGAGTACCATTATCGAAACTTTCTAGGCTTGGCATGTATGTAGGATCAACCTGAAATGAAAATTCAAGAAAAAGATAATGTGGAATGAAAGGAGAGTAGTCTTTTTAGTTGTGGCTTAATTTGAACACTTTGTCACCACAGGGTTTTTTTATTATTATAGCGATTATATTTATTAATTTCCTGATGACCGACTTAATTACCTATGTATAGCTTGTCATTTATATTACTCAGTCTCATCTAAGATGTGTCATGTCCGACTGTCGGACACGGTTATTTTGGTTGAAATTTTCATTTCTTTGATTTGAAATAGTGTTGAATGGCTTTGTGTCGGACACGCGAGACATGATGGTGAAATTTGTACAGAATACGATGCACTTGTCAAGGATATGGGAACGACTCCATATACTGCAGCCCCTTGCAACACGACCGAAAAATTGTTGTTAATGTTGTATCAATACTAGACATATCAACTAATAATTAAAAGCTTATCAGTTTATTGCACCGTAGTGCGCTGAAAATTTGTGATTGATGCTGAAAACTAGCAAATAAAATGGTCACAGGGCTGCTTCAGGATGATTAGATAAAGCAATAGGAGATACTGAAACTTAAATGGAAGTGGAGACTAGAAACATTACAACAATCTTGTAGCCGAATCTGAACTCCGTTGCATTCCGCATCTTGCTGTTTTAATAATCTCTTCATCCTCTACAATATCGACTCACTATCAAGCAACACGTCTTTGGTTATCATCATATCCATACATTAATACTTAATATAAGAAGACGTATATAAACTACTCCTAAGTAGATAAATGGAGAAAATAAAAGCACTAACTTGATAAACCTCAGAAGCTAGATACCTATAAAGTGTGTCCCCGTATATAGGATACAACATCATTACCCCGCTAAATATAGATAAGTGGTTGTTGCCCCAATATACGGAGCTCCAATGGCATGTATGTACTATGTAGGATACAACATCATTACCCAATATATATGTAGATACAATGGCGGGGAAACCAAAATGAATTTCGGAAATTAAAATAGAAATATAAATAATATACGGAGCTTGTTCATTTGCTATTACGGCTTTCCAAATGGCTTCACCAAAATGATAGTATTCAACAACACAAGAGACGCATAAGAGCAAGCACTTTGCAAAGATGGTTTCACCAAAAGGACTCCGAGTACGGCGATTGAATATAACCAAGCTCAACGAAGTTTTAACAGTATAAAAGGACGGTTTTTAGATGACCTATGTCCTGCTTTGAGAACTACTCCACACAAATGCTAAAAACCAGAATCGTAAGATAGTACATAATTTAACAAATGTTAAAAACCAGAGTATGGCAGTGAATCATAGTTTTGCACCCTCTTATAGTAAGATAGTCTTGTTCTTGAACAATATTTGAACTGTCTCAATTCGGACTGTCCTATTTAGGGCTTTCTTGCTTAAAATCAGAATTAAGGAGATTATTATTTAACTTGACTTGTGGAAAGTGTAGCAACTTCGCCTAACTATAATTTAACAAATGCTAAAAGCGTAGTCATAAGGAAGCTAGCCAATTGGAAAGGCGTAATAATAAATGAACAAGCTCCGTATATTGGATAAAATTGAAATAGAAACAAGAATAGAAGAAAAAGAGAGTGACCAAAGGAGAAAG
Organism: Silene latifolia; assembly: GCF_048544455.1. Classification (NCBI taxonomy): domain Eukaryota; kingdom Viridiplantae; phylum Streptophyta; class Magnoliopsida; order Caryophyllales; family Caryophyllaceae; genus Silene; species Silene latifolia. The sequence goes on from NC_133528.1 coordinate 29,587,988, forward strand.
GACGAAGTCGAAACCAACATCAATGTGGAATGAAAGAAGGTGAGGCATGTCATTGCTTTAGTCAGTCTCTACTCCACGAGAACGAGACTCCCCTTTATCCCGTGCTCTTTCACCCAACGGAGAGAGCAATAAACAAACAATTAAGTGAACGAAGCTCTAACAAATTCACTTACAGGTCCAATTTCTCAAGCTTTTCCGGATGGCGTAACGCCACCACCGATGTCCTCTCCTTTTCCGAATTTGTGATTACCCGATGCACCGCACTCTTGAACACGCCATTAGACATTACCCGAACAAGCATGTCATCCATTTTGAACCTCAAGGCCTTTCATTGTTAGAAAGTTGTATGCAACAAACAAATAAAAGAAGATGACCTCGCCCAGATGACCAATGATGACAAATAGAGCACCAGGAATAACAGGAACCTTGTACCACTGGTCATTATTAAGAACCTCAAGGCCTTCAGTATCTAATAAGTTTATGGATATTGTTGTTCCATCGGCATGTCGTGGGATGCCATGAACTCTGTCGGGGAATGGGCAATCTTCCTCCTCAATACTCAATACTCAATACTGATAAATTGATAGATTAATACAGAAAGAGCAATAAACGAATAATTAAGTGAACAAATCAATACCTAAACTATCATTTGCTCCTAAAAATTCAATCGAAATTAAAACCCTAAAAAATTAAAAAGAAATTGAAGAGAAATGAATACCTAAATCGAGGAACAAATATATGCAAACGATAATTTTGAGGAACAGGCGATAGATTTGGCTGGAAGGAACTGTTGCCGATCTTCTTAAGATTGCGTTTGGTGGTGGTGATGTGCGGTGAGGCGAGAGGTGGGGGTGTTAACTGATAGTGGTAAATGGTAAGTGATAACCCACGTAAAATGAATTAAAGAAAGAATAAAAAAGATAATGGAAAATTCCCAAAAAGTTAAGAAACCGGTTTATATACCACCCGGTTTGTTAGCTTATTTTAAGAGACCAGTTTTACAAAATCAACGGTTTCTTATGTTAAGAGACCGGTTTGAGAATTTAACAGGTTTCTTATTAGTGATCTCTTTGCTATTTTTTGTAGTAGTGAATTAAGACAATGGAAACATTATCGGTCAGGATTGATAGGTTTAGTATCGTTATTCTCAATAACTTTACTTTTAACATTACCTTGTATCAATTCCATTCTAATTTTACTTCTTTGAACTTCGTCCTTTTCTTAACGGTTTAAGAGAATGCTCCCACTCATTTCAATGAGTCTATGCTTAGAGAAGCAAAATTGAATTTCATGAAGACTACTCTTCAATTCATTTGTTTAGTCTTAAAACTTTATTTGAAGTGGTTGCGGTATTTTGGTCAATTTTGATTTCAAACAAATCTAGTTACTAAAATGATGTAACGTTTCAAAGTACTTAACTCAATTAAGCATATGAGAAACAATTCATTGTAAGTCGATATGTTAGTCAAGAATCAAAAACCCTTTTGATCACAAATAACTTTTATCTATACTCTTCACAAGAGATCCTTACAATGGATAATACGAGGTTTTTAGAAGAAAAATTCAAATTTTGTCTTTAGTTACGATGTTTTAATGGAAATTTGAATCAAAAATCGAAATGATATCGTATATGAATTATGGTAAAGAAATAGAACAATATGATAACGGAATAATGGAAAACTTAACATTTATCGTTTTATTAATACTTGTAAATAACAAGTAAAGCATTTACATAGTGACCTCTACCCAACTATGATAAATGATTCCAAGATCCAAATTCATATTAACTTGGGGCACGGTGTGCCGAAATACCCTTTATTAACATGACTCGGTGGATTAACTCTTTAATCGATTCTACTTTTAGAACTCTTGGTCGATAAAATTACATTAATATTTATCTCTAGCCCGAAACACATCCGGAAATCGTCGTGAATACTTTCGTTGAGTTCAATCCAAATTTTGAATAAATGTGTCCATGATCCAAATTCATATTAACTTAGGGCACGGTGTGCCGAAATACCCTTTATTAACATAAATTCGGTGGATAGACATTTATCACCCACTTCCCCTACGTAACAAGGTTTGTACCCCGGTAGGGCCGAGTGCACTCCTTCATGAAATAGGTTTTCATGGTTTCTACTTTTTGGTAAGGCTAAGTCTCAATTGTTTATTTTAGCGAGAGGTCATGTCAATTTATTATCTATCACGTTTTAAGTGAACTAAAGTGGTGAACTACGATAATTGTAATTGTAACGGTCGATAAACTCGATTTAAAATGCATGTTTAGTTATGGCGATTTAGCGATGCAAGCAACATATAAATAAAATGCAAAGCATAAAAATAAAATCCTAGTATGGCCTTCCTAAAATAGTAAATCTAATAAACTATTACAAATTCGGAAACCAACTCCTTTGGTCCCTTGAGCTTCGGTCTTGGCATGCATTTCAAGGCAACACTTTCTTTGAAGGATCGCCTTCTTGAATGACACCGTCTTCAAGGTACTCCGAAATAAATAAATTACAAAATGAATTACATAATTTCCTATTATACATTTCTAATTAAAATAAAAATAAATCTATTAAATTACAAAACGGTGATACGAGATCACAATAATTACAACCGAATCAATATTCTCATACATTTCGGGTAATACCAATTAAAACTAAGGCCATTCTAAGTAAAATTACATAATTCAAAAATTACATAAAATTAAATTATGACAATCATAAATAAAATGCAGCATTATAATATGTATGAACATGCTATATTTTATGCTAAATCGCCTTTTAAGAGCCAATATCGTATATTAATCGGTTTTTACGGATTTGCGTGATTTAACCTTTTAAAATCACAATAATTACATAAATTCATATTTATGTACAAGTTAATTACCCTAACCATCTTAGGACTCAAAATTAGTCTCCACTAACATTTTGACAATAATTAACCTTGATTTATTAATATTGTTCATAAATGGACCTAAAATACAAAATTATGCTATAAACTTCAAATTAAATTATAAAAATTTCAAATAAATTTGAAATTTGAAATTTAAACTCATGAACATTCTGGAAAAATACCATGACACTCATAATGTTCAAAACTTAGGTTACAAATTTTGAAAATTTATCGAGAAAAACAATGTTGCGGTTTATCGATTTTAACAATTATGACCATAAAAATATGAGAACAATATTTTCATCAACTTTTCACTTTTAGATCTGAAATATATGATAAAATACAACATGTGACGTTTTTCCTTAGTCATGAAGTATGTTTTAGCATTATTACTAATTATAGTCACTATTTATGTGATTTTTCATCAAAAATTCATAAATCATGCATAAAGACTTCATTATAGCCAAATATTTTACACACATCTTGTAAAATTGTATGTGACAACATACTAAATTTCCATGACCATATTCGAAATATAACCCATATTAACCTATTTACCCATTTAAATACGATTTTAAATTGAAAAAACCATATTTCGAGCAAAACAACTCATTTTATCATGAAAATTTACAGGCCATCCGTAGATAATATATGTGAAAATATATCCAAAAATCACTGAAAAATTCGAAGTTTAGATAATTTTCGTCCAAAAATGGCATTTTTATCATAAAAATCACATTTTAATGCCAATATTATATAAAATGAACAATAAAATCCATAAATAAACCAATATGTCCTAAAAATAACTTAGGACCAGAAATTTTTAACATCCAAAGTTATTTTTAGGTTTATCTTCATAAATCCATATTAATTAGTTTTGTATGTTAATCTTATAACTCGGAAAAACTATAAACCGATTTGCATGCAAACAACCTAAGGCTCTTGATATCGCTTGTTAGATTCATTAATCTCATTAATTTATATATTCATATATGAAAAGATTTATTTAGTCATAAAATAAAAGCTAGATCTTATGCATGCAAACTTGAACAAGAGTAGAGAAGAAGTCATCATACAAGCTTATGGATTTCGGTTTTGGGCACCAACAAATTCTTCTATTTGTTAGTTCTTGAGCTTCCTTAAAATGGATGAACAAAGGATCCAAATTAGAATCCCTCCCAAAAGTGAATACCCAAGGTGTAACTCTTAATAATTAACAATACTATGAACTAGTAATATTATTAATCTTGCTTAAAAATTGACCCAAAACATTATTTTGTTCTCTTGTTTATTCGGCCAAGAGAAGGGAAGAAGTTGAGTATTTCTATCTATAAGTTCTAGTAATGTTAGAGAGTAGAATAAAAATTACACTAGAAATTATGTAGTGTAAAAGTAGAATAATTATAGAAGAAAAACTCTTGTTTCTTCTAGGTGGAAACCGAGTGGGGGGAAGAAAAGGAGTCAATGCATGGCCAAGATTCTCTTCACAAAAGCAATTAGGCATGCATAGCTAGAAGTAGTGTAATCATATGTGCTTTTCTTATTTAAATTTAAAACACAACAAAACCCTAAACACCCCTATAATTTCGGTACAATGTAAGATCAAATGGGTTCCATTTTATCTTTGTCAATTTGTCAATTTTGTCACAATGTCACATGTAATATGTTACATGTTTATGTCTCACATTTATGTATTTTTAACACATTAAAAATCAACATACTAATTAAAATATGTCATATACAAAATCGACTAGTAATTCGTAATTACTTGTACCAGAACGGTTTATTGAATTATAAATCACAACGCCTTGTATTTATAATAAATTATTCATTCAATTTCAATTGTTTCGTAAACAATAATTTAATCTCAGTAATAAAACAATTTGATTACTTAGACCGTATCTTATTTAATAGAATTACAATAAGACACGTCAATTATACTCACAAAATCGTCCGTCAATTTTAAATAATTTAATTAACCTGTATCGACATACGATCAATTAAATAATCAATTAAGAGTGTCACCCTTTAGGTATGACCTAAGGGGATCAACTGATCACCACCGTCGCACGACAGTAATGTCAAACTCTAGTCAGCCAATCATTACCGATATGTGTGGACCAGTTGACTGTAAAATATTACATCTGTAGATACCCGTATCCGTCGATATTGGAATTTATAGAGAACCCGACAAACACCCGATGATGATAGGACACATGTATTCTTTAGTTGTCATTGTCATTATTTGGAGCTCGTTTTACGATGTAGAATGGGCGTCGTCGATGAAGTATTTTATTAATTTAAATGATATTTAAATTAATGTTTTTTTTTTAGTGAGTTCATTTTATTAATTTAAATGATATTTAAATTAAATGTTTTTTAAGTGAATTCATTTTATTAATTTAAATGATATTTAAATTAAAGCTTTTTTAGAATTTATTTTCTCAAGTTTATTTTATTGAAAATAAAATAAATATTTGATTTGAAAAATTATTTTATGAGTATATTTGATTTGAAAAATCATTTATTTTAATGTGTTAATTGATTTGAAAAATCGATTTAAAAATCGAGAAAAACTCGTTTTGAACACGCGTTTTGAGCTCGATTTTAGCTCGGTTTTTGAGCCCGTTTTCTTTACGAATTGGCACGAATCTCGAGTACACTAACCAACCTAGACCACTACCCATCCAACCCCAGTTCAAACCCCATAGCCACGGCCCAAATCCCATCCCAAACACCCCCCAAACAGCCCGCAAACACGAAAATTTGTTTTGCAGCTCAATCCCGAGCCCAAAACCCGCTCCAAATACCACCAAAACCCGTGCCCATTAACCCTAACCCATACCCTAATATCCTACCCATATTACCTTACCTTAACCACCAAGAAAAACCCCCAAACGAACCCTAGAAAACCCCCCAAAAGCTGCTGGACAGCAGCTATGCTCAGCCAGGCCCGACTGCCTCTCCTCCCCTTTTACCCTACTTTAACTCCCTATAAATACCCTCCCTTCACCATAAATCCATGGCTCTAAGTTCTCTATACATCCTACCTTCACTCACAAGCTTTAAACCTCGGAAACAAACCCTAATTGCCTCTCAAAACCCATCCACAAAACCGATACCCAAACTGAAACAATTTGTGTGTCCTCTTCGAAAAACAATTCGTTCCTCCTTCAAACCTCCATCAAAACTCGGGTTTCTTGTTCCTAATTAACCATATAACATCCATCTACACATTAGACAAAGATTTACGAGCCAAATTGCCCTTGAGAGTACACGAAATCCCTCGCGGTTTGTTCCTATCTGTCCAGTTCTGTTTGTACTCGTTTTTCGTGCCCAATAACTCAAAACGAGCAGGGGTTGCTTTAAGATCTCTGTTCTCCTCTCTTTCTAGTTTTCAAAACATCTTTTAAATCGAATTTTCATCGTGAAACGAGGGAGAAATCGCTGTTTGAAAGTTGCTGTCCAGATTCGGTAAAAACGCGTGTTTGCTTTGTTTCTTCGTCGACGACGGCCTCTCGAGATAAAATCTACCATCGATTACGACCCAAGACGGTGTCAACGATGCATGTAGGTTGAGGGTGCATCAAATCCTCCTCTTTCTCCTTTTTTTATTTCGTTTTTATGTTTGTTCTTTTATAGTTTGTTTTGTTTGTTTATCGCTTTTTATTTATCGTTTAAATTAACTATGAAACTAGTTTAGTCCGAGTATGAGTTAAAGTACCACCATGAACACCCGTGTTGACCTGAGATGGGAAAAGAAACCGCTACATCAGTCGGTCGTACACCCCCGTCTCATTTACATATCCTCGTGTTCAAGGTAGGGCATTAATAAAACGATTTTAACTTCGTTCTTCGCTTTTGACATCTCCTCTTCTCTCGTGCAATTCGACCCACCTTAGGACCCGTTGCATGTTAGTATGACCTCTGATTGTTAACATATGACTTATTTAGATGACATTAGATCAATTTAATAACCTAATTAGACACTTTAGGGTACATCGACATAGCTTTAAAAATCAACTAACAATTCTGTAACTTAATGAACGCATCTCTCTCTTTCACCTAATTTCTCGCTAGTATAAGAGTGCGTGATTAGCACCTTCTTATTAACACTCGATGAGTTAAATTAATTAGCGAACTTGACCTAATTTGACCCCTTTTGAGCCGTGTAGAATACACAATTGCAAGACCTCTTTTCAATCGATCAACGTCGTTTCTAACTTGTTTTCTAATTCGTTCCTAACCCGTTTCGCAATCATCGATCTAACCTAATGAATCTAACCTAAGAATTAGGGTATGCTAGATCGTGTGGGCCGTGTTTGGCCGTGTCCTTGTAGTCCCTTTTCTCGTTTTTTTTCATCTTTATCTCGTTATTTCGTATCTTGTAATTACTTTGTTATCGAGTCGTGTTTGTTAGTTTGGTTGTAATTTTCAAGTTAATTTTCTTTTGTCGAGTCAAAACCTCTTTCAAAAAACCTTAGTCTTGTTTGGTTAGATGGTTGTGCCCCAATACTTGTAAGAGCGTAGTAAATCGCATGTTGTTTAAAGCAACATGGCCCGATTTATGCTAATGCATGCTTTGGTGTGCGGCCCTATGTCTAATTCGATGAGATAGAGCGAAAGCACACATCACGAGGAGTGACCCAAGGCCGTGAGTCATGTGAGCCGTGGGCCACCCCTCTTGTGCACGCTTTTCTAGGCCGATTGGCTGTGTGTGTTGTCGTGTATAGTGTTGTATGTAGCGATTGTATTTAGATCGAGTTGTATCTTTAATTTATTGTTGTGTCGGCATGAAATGCCTGGTTTGTAATATGTAGATCCCAACGGCTCCCCCATTCCCCCTAAGCCTTGTTTGCTTTCGTTTATATGTTGCTTAGATCAATCAACCCACATGCTAAATTACAACTTTGACAACGTTAGTTTAGTTGCATCTAAATCGACATAGAAACCTCACATGCTAGGGTTTTAAAACGATGTTTGCATTTCATATATCGTAGTAGCTATGACCTTGTTTGAAATCCATACTTGACTTAGTAGAGGCCGTTATTGACGGGCGGGGTTGGGTGTCCTTATGGGCTTCCCAACACGTACCCTCACCCCTTACTCAAGATCTATGGTTTGTGGATCCGTCTAAATACCATTGGATTACGAGAGTCATTCAAATCGAGTGATATAGGGTACAAGTCTTTATCTTTAATCACTCGTAGTCGATTGGCTTTATGATTTTCGATGAAAGGTGTAAAGTTGACTTGAACGGTTCCAAGTTCCCAAAAAACTTGGTGGCGACTCTAATATGTCTTAATTCGATTCGAAAGAACCTCGAGTCGATTATGCCTAGTGTGGATCCCGCGGACGCAGATCCCGAGGGCCTTGTCCACTGATTTGGCGACTCACTGGGGAAAAGAGGACTAGTTACACTTTGTTTCTAGGGTCTTTTCCTCCGAGGTGAAACTTGAAAAGAAAGTGTTGGAAAGTAAAACATTACTCATAGTGCTACGATTCATGCATAAACCCTTAAGGACTTGCCCGGGCCGTCCCGGCGTTTCTTCGTGATGCGTGGGGGGCGACGTCCCACTATGCTAGGAAGCTGCACATTGCTCGCTTCCACTTCACCTCGCGCGGTTCTTGATGGTGGGGACGATCTTCTAGGTACTCTACCTTAAGACACATTGCTCTATAAGACCGCAAAAGGATGGAGGGCATAAACCTTCTTGTAGAAGACTTGCCGAGACTTAGAGATGTCTAGGAGCATACGTCCTTGTAACATGAGAATGACAATGTGCAAATTGTTTTCCCGAGTCTTTTCGAAATTTCCCATGTCCTTTTCAAAACCGAACTCTTGAACAACTTACTTTCAAAATAGCATGGTTTTAAAAACGCGGAATGCTGCCCAAATAGGACTAGAATTTTCGGCCCAAAATGAGCTTTTATAGCCGGCATGCTGCCCATTTCAAATCTCATTTTCGAATCAATCTTTCGTTTTTTTTTTCAAAACCAATCCAAAATGCCTCTCGAACCTCAACCAAGCATGAAATGCGTCGAGTCGTGTCCGGGTCATGGCCGTGTTAGGCCGGGTGTGTTTCGTTCTAAGAGTCTAGAACACGACCCTGTTGGGTCACCCAAGCTCACCTCTTGGGCTTTGAGTCATGTTGGTCGACCTTTTTGGTCTAGGATAGTCCACAGAAACGTCCAAGCTAGGCCATTGTGGACGTTTCATACGAACCTAAGGACTATGTTGGTCTAATCACGGGTTTAGTCACACCGAGTCCAGTTTAGAATCGAGTTATGACAGTTTGAGTCATGTCGTTTTGTCGGGTCTAAAATGAATCGAGGTCTAAATCAAACCGTGAGTCGAACCCTTGTTTAGTCAATCTCAAGTCGAGTCTTTGTTTGAGTCAAGTTGGGGTCGTGTCCTTAAGTGTGCAGGGGCTCTTACTTTAAATATTGACTCAGTACGGGGTTTTCTTGTAGAAAGGCCGCCAAAAACCCGACGTCAAGCAATGGAAGATGCTGTTAACAAGCTTACTGAGGCCGTGAACCTCATGATGACCCGAATGGATGCAATCGAATCTAAGCTGGGTGAAGATTCCCCTCCACCACTGACTGATCTGGAAAAATGGTTCAAGTTCATCGAAGACCGTTTGAAACTCTCCCAGGGGAAGAACATTCACTATGAGAATGCTAGGGCCTATGCCCGGTGCGGCAGATAAGTTGCCCACGAACATGGTACTCACCGACATCCCAAAGTTTAAGGGCACAGAAGATCCAGTCCACCATGTTAAGGCCTATAAGGGGTACTTAGCACCGAAGGGGGTACCGCCGACATGCTCTCTGAAATTTTCGCTCAATCTCTGGATGAACACCCGAAGGCGTGGTTCTATAATCTGGACCTTAAGAACTTCCCCACTTTCGAAGATATTACGGTGGAGTTCTGTAAGCACTATGCTGACAACGTCGAGATTCAAACCAACATAAGGACTTTGGAAGTAATGACACAGAAGGAAAAAGAGGGCTTTACTGAATTCCTCGCAAGATGGCGCGCTGAAAGCGTGAAACTAGCTAAGAAGCCTGACGAAGTTGAAATGGTAGATAAGTTCGTAAAGAATCTACGACCTGTTTACCGTAATGCTCTGAAATACCAGAATTTCGGTTCTTTCAAAGAATTGATAAGAATCGGGATAAAGGTAGAAGATGACGTCCGAATGGCAGAGGCTGAAAAGCCGAAAGGGTACCAAGGGGCGTCATCGTCTAAGGGCAAGGCCCAAGCAGCGGCCCATATAGATGAAGCCATCAATCTCTTAGAAGGGCAATCGAAGAAGTCGCAGCACCAAACGCCAAGGGCATTCACCAATATCGGATGCACTTATACATATGCTCTCCAAAGGCTCATAGCCCAAGGAAAGCTGAAGCCTATTGGTCCAACTCCGGACCCTCCTGCTGATCAACAAGGTAAATGGTATAAACCAAATGCCTATTGTGCCTTTCATCAAGGGAAAGGCCATGATACTGAAAGGTGCTATCGACTGAAGCACGAAATCCAAGACATGATTGAGAATGGAACACTCCCGATCCCAACTGTTAAACCCAATAATATCACCAATCCATTTGGTGATCATGCCAATTTTGTTTCTGTCGAAGACAATGTCGATTATTCCCATCTTATCCGCCCATGTCACTTAAAAGGGGTGTTTATCGGGAAAATATTTGTGGATTGCTTTGAATTCTTGCCAAACCCGAAGAATGAAATTCAAGTCGGGAGTCTTGCTCTAGAATGTACTCCTCTCATTAACGAAGTTAATAAAAGACAATTCGATTCACCAACCTTCATCACTGGTGTAGATCCTCAGAGGACTACCTCGGGATGGAGGCAGACCATCAAAGGGATCAAGGATCAGAGCCGAGCATCTAAGCTGACAGCTGAACAAGGGAAAGCTCAAGACCAGATTTGAAAAATTATGAGTCGGGATCTGTTTTCTTTTCTTAGTCGAGTCGAGTCTAGGACTTTCTTTTCTTGAAGTTGAGTCGTTTGTTCCACGATGACCTAGGGTGTGTCCTAGGAATCGTTCCTTCGAGTCTGTTAAGCATGTGTCATTCCAATAAAAGTTGCAGTTCGTTTCCAAATATGTCTTGTTTCCAATCCTCAATCATTCCGAAAATATGATAAAACGCACAACACACTCAAAGGCATCCCTGGGGTGGAAATATGTCTCGTTTCAAAATGTAAGGTACACTAGGATCCTGTGTTTGATTCCTTTACCTATTCCATGTCTGGCGGTAGAAAACCTCCATCGGAACCAATGTTTGTGACAAGTCTTTAGATGATTCTATGATGAACCCGGACTAGCTCCTGGTTTCCCTATCGATGATGGAAGGCAAGCCCATCCCCACAAAATCATCCCCTCTCGAAGAGAGAAGATATCAACCCGTTCTAACAAGGAATTGTTAGTTCTTACCCAAATTAGTTGGCGAAGCCCAGTTTTTAAGGTGTATCCGTTTGTGACTAAGGGAATGAATAGAAGACCATTTTCAAGAAGAGAAGAAAAAAAAGATGAAAAAGAATGAAAAGATGAAAAAAAAAGGACGAAAAAAAAAGCAAAAGAAAAAGAAAAAAGAAAAAAAATGTTGAAGTTATTGCAGAGTGCTTTTGGTTGGATGTCGAAGTTACGGAAGCCAGAAGTCAAGTCAAGTACCCATAGTTGAGGATCAATGGGCGAAGCCCAAAAGCTTAAGTAGTAACCTCTTTACCCCTAAGTCCTTCCTGAGACAGTTACAAGGGGATAGTCGGGAATTTTGAGAATCATTCCGCTTGTGTTGTTATACCTAGCCTTTAGGGTCCAGACATGGAAATTTGAACCCACATCATTTTCCAACCCATTTGTACTCGGATTTCATCAAAACCCGAGACACCCATTCCAACCACATCAGCAGCCATAGCCCTTGGCCTTAGCACCACAAAACAAACCTTCAGAATGATGGTTAACCATTCCAACTTGTTATTACCAAGCTCCATATCCCAAAAGATCCAAGCCTTTTACACCTAACCCCAAACACGGGATTTAACGGTACTTTACAGGCTAGAATGGGATATGACATGATACCTTAGGTGAAACCTTCGAGTGTGTACACACAATCAAAATGCCATGTTTATGCACCATGATCGAACTATGTCGGATTTGATTTCGCTCCACACGAATACGTAGGCAGTCCTTCAGAATAAGGGATTCAATCCACTCATCAACCAAGTTGTCATCTTGTCGGTTTCTTACGGGTCTTAACCAAGTCCAAATGAAGCCACCTTTGTTTGAGTCGGTCTTAGCACTCGATGTAGGCTAGGATGAGGATATAGGTTCAGATGAATAGTATCAAGTCTCAGAATGAGCTTTATCTAATGGTTTAGGCAAAGATGTTGAGTCACATAGATGTGGGTTTGTGTTGGGAACAGCAAATATGAAAAACCCGCTGAAAAGAAAGAAGGCGTGGAAGAAAAAATAGTAAAAGCCCGCTGAAAAGAAAGAAGGCGGTGGCAAGAAATGATGAAACTCGCTGAAAAGAAAGGAGGCGAGGAGAAGAGTGACAGAATGTTCCCAACAAGAGTGATGTGTGATGTCTAAGTGTTCTCATAAGATCAATCTGTGTTTAGTGTCGGGCGAAGCCAACGTTGTTGCTCTGTGATTTTAATCCACCTTGTCAATGCCAAGTGATCTTGATTCCCATGTGCCCTCGGGAGCACGCCCATGCCATACGATATCTCTGTCTCAAGTTCGACGACCTTGTGATTCCCATTTGCCATATTTTGGCGCCAGAATGGCCAATTTACATTTCTACCCCCAGCAAGTCAATAATTGAATTTAAACTCGTGCACACTTATGGTTTTATTTTCCTTTTTGTTTTACGGTAGCGGGCTACGCCCACGTTTTTTACGGGTCATACAGTGTCTGAGTCGTTTTTCATGCTCACCCATCAAAGTTCGATTTCAAAAAATTTCAAAATTTCAAAATTCCAAAAACGTTTTGCGAATTATGGATAGATGATCCAAGTAGTAGAATCTTTTCGGGTCGGTGGCCCAATTATTCAAAATTTTCAAATTCAATTTTCGAAGGGTCGATGGCCCAACATTCCAAGTGATGTCAAATTCAATCTCGAAGGGTCGATCGCCCAACATACCTTCGGGTCGATGACCCAATCATTCAAAATTTTCAAATTCAATTTTCGGGTCGATGACCCAATCGTTCAAATGATCCAACTTCAAAATCGATGATCCAAGTGTGCTTAAGTGATGATTATTGCTTGTACATTTTCTATGTTTCAAATATAGCAGGATATGCTTCAACTGGGGGCTCTAAAGTCTTCGACTTTAGAGCCATTGCAAACTGGGGGCTCTGAAGACGTTGGCTTCCGAGACCATTATCAAGATGTAAAGGATGACATCCACCAAGAATTCAATTCGATACAAGAGTATGAAATGGAAGAATTCCGTAGCTGAAAGCAAATGATGAAAGCGGCGGCAACCTCCTCGGAAAGTCCCGTCCCATTCGGACAAGCGCCAGCAGATGATAAATTTTGGGCAAATGTCAACAGATGATGAATTTTGGACAAATGCCAGCAGATGATAAACTTTGGGCATGTGTCAGCAGTGGCCGAACTACGACGCGGGTTTGATTCCGTCAGAAACGGATACGTAGGCGCCTAAGGATAAGGCTCAATCCACCATATATGCAATTTATGGGTCGACGACCAATGACGATAATTTGACACCACAGAAGCAAGAGTCAATCCCCAACGAAGTTTCAGGTATGATCTCTTCTTATGGCTGGCGAGCTTATATACGCAAGTCTAATGGACTATAAACGACCCGAAGAATCCTCAGGTCGAAAGGGACCTGGGATATACTTTGACTTTCGCCTTGTCCAAGCCTCAGTCAAAGTGGGGGCTCTGTAGATACCCGTATCCGTCGATATTGGAATTTATAGAGAACCCGACAAACACCCGATGATGATAGGACACATGTATTCTTTAGTTGTCATTGTCATTATTTGGAGCTCGTTTTACGATGTAGAATGGGCGTCGTCGATGAAGTATTTTATTAATTTAAATGATATTTAAATTAATGTTTTTTTTTAGTGAGTTCATTTTATTAATTTAAATGATATTTAAATTAAATGTTTTTTAAGTGAATTCATTTTATTAATTTAAATGATATTTAAATTAAAGCTTTTTTAGAATTTATTTTCTCAAGTTTATTTTATTGAAAATAAAATAAATATTTGATTTGAAAAATCATTTTATGAGTATATTTGATTTGAAAAATCATTTATTTTAATGTGTTAATTGATTTGAAAAATCGATTTAAAAATCGAGAAAAACTCGTTTTGAACACGCGTTTTGAGCTCGATTTTAGCTCGGTTTTTGAGCCCGTTTTCTTTACGAATTGGCACGAATCTCGAGTACACTAACCAACCTAGACCACTACCCATCCAACCCCAGTTCAAACCCCATAGCCACGGCCCAAATCCCATCCCAAACAGCCCGCAAACACGAAACAGCCCCCCCTGTTTTGCAGCTCAATCCCGAGCCCAAAACCCGCTCCAAATACCACCAAAACCCGTGCCCATTAACCCTAACCCATAACCTAATATCCTACCCATATTACCTTACCTTAACCACCAAGAAAAACCCCAAAACGAACCCTAGAAAACCCCTCAAAAGCTGCTGGACAGCAGCTATGCTCAGCCAGGCCCGACTGCCTCTCCTCCCCTTTTACCCTACTTTAACTCCCTATAAATACCCTCCCTTCACCATACATCCATGACTCTAAGTTCTCTATACATCCTACCTTCACTCACAAGCTTTAAACCTCGGAAACAAACCCTAATTGCCTCTCAAAAACCCTCCACAAAACCGATACCCAAACTGAAACAGTTTGTGTGTCCTCTTCGAAAAACAATTCGTTCCTCCTTCAAACCTCCATCAAAACTCGAGTTTCTTGTTCCTAATTAACCATATAACATCCATCTACACATTAGACAAAGATTTACGAGCCAAATTGCCCTTGAGAGTACACGAAATCCCTCGAAAAACAGAGTGTTATACACTCTTTTTGTGGTTTGTTCTGTCTGTCAGTTCTGTTTGTACTCGTTTTTCGTGCCCAATAACTCAAAACGAGCAGGGGTTGCTTTAAGATCTCTGTTCTCCTCTCTTTCTAGTTTTCAAAACATCTTTTAAATCGAATTTTCATTGTGAAACGAGGGAGAAATCGCTGTTTGAAAGTTGCTGTCCAGATTCGGTAAAAACGCGTGTTTGCTTTGTTTCTTCGTCGACGACGGCCTCTCGAGATAAAATCTACCATCGATTACGACCCAAGACGGTGTAAACGATACATGTAGGTTGAGGGTACATCAAATCCTCCTCTTTCTCCTTTTTTTATTTCGTTTTTATGTTTGTTCTTTTATAGTTTGTTTTGTTTGTTTATCGCTTTTTATTTATCGTTTAAATTAACTATGAAACTAGTTTAGTCCGAGTATGAGTTAAAGTACCACCATGAACACCCGCGTTGACCTGAGATGGGAAAGAAACCGCTACATCAGTCGGTCGTACACCCCGTCTCATTTACATATCCTCGTGTTCAAGGTAGGGCATTAATAAAACGATTTTAACTTCGTTCTTCGCTTTTGACATCTCCTCTTCTCTCGTGCAATTCGACCCACCTTAGGACCCGTTGCATGTTAGTATGACCTCTGATTGTTAACATATGACTTATTTAGATGACATTAGATCAATTTAATAACCTAATTAGACACTTTAGGGTACATCGACATAGCTTTAAAAATCAACTAACAATTTCAGAACTTAATGAACGCATCTCTCTCTTTAACCTAATTTCTCGCTAGTATAAGAGTGCGTGATTAGCACCTTCTTATTAACAATCGATGAGTTAAATTAATTAGCGAACTTGACCTAATTTGACCCCTTTTGAGCCGTGTAGAATACACAATTGCAAGACCTCTTTTCAATCGATCAACGTCGTTTCTAACTTGTTTTCTAATTCGTTCCTAACCCGTTTCGCAATCATCGATCTAACCTAATGAATCTAACCTAAGAATTAGGGTATGCTAGATCGTGTGGGCCGTGTTTGGCCGTGTCCTTGTAGTCCCTTTTCTCGTTTTTTTCATCTTTATCTCGTTATTTCGTATCTTGTAATTACTTTGTTATCGAGTCGTGTTTATTAGTTTGGTTGTAATTTTCAAGTTAATTTTCTTTTGTCGAGTCAAAACCTCTTTCAAAAAACCTTAGTCTTGTTTGGTTAGATGGTTGTGCCCCAATGCTTGTAAGAGCGTAGTAAATCGCATGTTGTTTAAAGCAACATGGCCCGATTTATGCTAATGCATGCTTTGGTGTGCGGCCCTATGTCTAAT
Source organism: Silene latifolia (assembly GCF_048544455.1). Taxonomy (NCBI): domain Eukaryota; kingdom Viridiplantae; phylum Streptophyta; class Magnoliopsida; order Caryophyllales; family Caryophyllaceae; genus Silene; species Silene latifolia. The sequence continues at coordinate 29,604,301 of NC_133528.1, forward strand.
TCGATGAGATAGAGCGAAAGCACACATCACGAGGAGTGACCCAAGGCCGTGAGTCATGTGAGCCGTGGGCCACCCCTCTTGTGCACGCTTTTCTAGGCCGATTGGCCGTGTGTGTTGTCGTGTATAGTGTTGTATGTAGCGATTGTATTTAGATCGAGTTGTATCTTTAATTTATTGTTGTGTCGGCATGAAATGCCTGGTTTGTAATAGGTAGATCCCAACGGCTCCCCCATTCCCCCTAAGCCTTGTTTGCTTTCGTTTATATGTTGCTTAGATCAATCAACCCACATGCTAAATTACAACTTTGACAAAGTTAGTTTAGTTGCATCTAAATCGACATAGAAACTTCACATGTTAGGGTTAAAACGATGTTTGCATTTCATATATCGTAGTAGCTATGACCTTGTTTGAAATCCATACTTGACTTAGTAGAGGCCGTTATTGACGGGCGGGGTTGAGTGTCCTTATGGGCTTCCCAACACGTACCCTCACCCCTTACTCAAGATCTATGGTTTGTGGATCCGTCTAAATACAATTGGATTACGAGAGTCATTCAAATCGAGTGATATAGGGTACAAGTCTTTATCTTTAATCACTCGTAGTCGATTGGCTTTATGCTTTTCGATGAAAGGTGTAAAGTTGACTTGAACGGTTCCAAGTTCCCAAAAAACTTGGTGGCGACTCTAATATGTCTTAATTCGATTCGAAAGAACCTCGAGTCGATTATGCCTAGTGTGGATCCCGCGGACGCAGTTCCCGAGGGCCTTGTCCACAACATCCCACATGTATTCTTAAAATGATATTTAAACATGTGATCATCATGATCGACAGTTGTGATCGCATTATTGTCGGAGGACACATATTCCAACACACATTCCATCTTATTGGGGTTGTGTTATGACGGTGACGGGTCGGGTTTTTGTAAATGGTATTAGATAAACCCTGCGACCGTGTGGTGAGTCTGTGGTCAGGAGTACTGGGGTCACCCACCTAGTGGGGGGGAGGGGATTCTAGGCTTGGTTGCGGTCAGCCTACGGACACAACAAGGACGGTATGTTATTTATGTGGGGGAGTTTATAACACCCCAAGAGATGATTAAGTGTAAATTTAGTAAGTTGTCCCACATCGGGAAAATATGGAGCTTGTGATATGTTTATAAAGGATTCCACCCACCACTTAGTAACAATGCCTTGTACTTTTGGGCTTAAGTGAAGACAAATAATGGGACCAAAGGTACACATCTCAACTTATTGGGGTTGTGTTACAACGGTGGCGGGTCGGGTTGTTATTGATTTGCTCTCCAATTTCTGCTTCAGGCTAAATTCTGATTCTTTCAGCTTATGGACCACTATTTAAGCCCAGACCATTTACTCCTTTAAAGCTTCCATTTCAACCAGTTTTTGTATGGCAGCGGCTATCAAGACTTTGACCTGTCATTTTTCTAAGACTACGGGTTTGTTTGTGATAGGAATTTGATTATTTTTAAGCTAGATGTCCCACGGTGAGCGCCAATTGTTTTATCAGGGTTTCACGCAAGGAATAAAATTCGGCCACGAATACTTATGCAGAGTAATCTAGCTCTAAATGATGGTTGAACGGTTTGAATGATTTGGCTGGACAGAATAAAATAAGTATAATGAAAATCAAGCACGAATAACACAATGATTTATACATGGAAAAACCCTTAAATGGGAAAAAACCATAGGCACCAAGACAAGAGAGGATTGCACTATGACTTTGGTATTGATTGCCCTTGATTATAACGTATACAAGTGATTAGAGAGATGACAGAGTAGAATAGTTAGTGAATGTGTTGTCCTTGCTTTTGCTTTCAATCCTTCTATTTATAGTAATTCCTCAAGCTAGAGAACGGTGATCTCCTTTAGTTTAGGTGAACGTTGAACGTTCTTAGGCTCTCCTTGAATTTCGCTGACTATTTCTATGTATAATTGTTGCCTTTCAACGAATCTTCTAGAGTTGTTGTTCACGTTCTCTTTGCTGGTATAAGTGTGGACTTTGTCTTCCTTAGAAATAGGAACCACCTTCTAGTTTGGTGTTCTTTCACGTGCTTAACTAGGATAGATGCATATCCCTTCTTAGTTGGTCCTGGCCGGGCTACTTTGATTGGCATGTCTGTTATCCCTCTCTTGGATGATGCATGGACGTTACGTAGTATATGCAGGTGATGATGCCCCTGTCAGACACTGTTAGGCTGTCCAGAATCTGACCAACACAGGATTTATCCCGACTCAACAATAACAAAGAGCAAACATACTATAGACTACCACCTTAGGTCTTTAAGTTTACCCATCTCTCAATCATTTTTCAAAGTCAAATTTATTTAAGGTTGGGGGTACACGAATGTGCTTCAGGACCGTTATATAGCTCTGATACCAACTCTGAACCTCCGCGGTTATACTAGAAATTAAACACAGATATTGCAGCGGAAAATGCGAGATATTAAAAACTTTAATGATAATACGCTAAATCACTAAATTATAGAAGTACAAGATAAGATTATAAGGTTTTGTATAAAATACAACTCAAATGAATACAAGGGATCTCGATCCCTTAACTAAACACAAATTATATATTAACTACTAAAACAAACTATAACAAATAAGGTCAAACGTTGTAATATACAACACTCTCCAGCTCACTCGACAAAACCCTATATAAGCAACAACCTGCAACCAGTTTATTCATTCAAAATAAATGCCACAACCAGTATGGAGTAACTTAAGATTTTCGCAGTCATATTACATCAAAACACAACCAATACATAGTAAAGCATTTACTACAAGTATAAATCATGTGAGTGCGAGAGAGAGGAATGAGTAACATTATTACATATGACTCCATTCATTAACTTTGGACAATAATATAATACATATGACATCATACACAAGTCATATGGGTGCATAGAGCAAGCAAAGTAACATTCATTATTTGTCTATTACTTCGAAATCAAAAGGCTTGCAGCTCACCCCTTAGTACTATATTGAATGAAAAGACCTTAAAAAGAGGAGAACAGCCCAAATGAGAAACCCCATAATAACGTGACTTTCAATACCTAGCCAAAAACGACACTAAGTATAGGGAGCACACGACCAACCATTCAAACAATCTGATACACAACTCTCACGATAAATGGAACGTACAAAGCATCGTGACTAAGCAAGAAAAATAAATCAAGACTAAATCCTTCTGGTAAGACGACATCATATACGATCTTAGTCTGAACCTAGCCAGAGTCTCGGGATGAACATTCCTCGACTCTAGATACATTGGAATGAAGCCGAGTACCAAGAATTCGGCAGAACGACAAGAAAGGGGAGGAAGGAGAACGAGCACCCAAGTCTGGCATAATGGCATGGAAGAGGAGGACGTAAAAACTCAAGTTAGTACGCTAAGCACAATGACACCACGTCGCATGAATACAATATTTGACAGCCGGGTTGACCAACTTAACGTTGCGCGTTCGCCTCCAACGACACCGTCATATTCACACTACCTTGGGATTAACATTTCCCGATGCGAAATGCGATATAAATTTGGCACCCAAGACATAAGAGATTGGCTCACTCAAAATGAACATGCATCAAAAGACCAATCATGGCAAACATGCCACAATTTAGCCAAACATCTAGAAACCGTCAATAAACATGCGCGTGAGATTTAGGCAAGGTATTCCAATGCTAAAATGTGTCAACAGACCATATATAAGCATTATAACCATGGTTAAGAAGAATAAGCAACAATATACAAACCTCAACAAGTTTAGAACCCGACTACAATAAGATTAAACTTTAAACGGTTATAGGGTATGATTATTGGTGAGACTAACCAAAGTTTTAAGACTCTACCACATCAGCTTCCCACTAACTTTTATTATTAATTTCTTGTTGAGACCCACCTTAGACTCACCTCAAAGTTTATAAATTATTCGTCAGACTCATCTCAAACCCTACTTTTCCATTACATTTTTCTTGTGGGGTTTTAGATAAAAAGAAAAGCAATAATAGTTTAACCCATAGTAGCAATTTATTGGTTGTCATTATAAAAATGTGGGGTTAAGATTCATTTAGATTCTGAAGTTGAGTCTTGAATTTCCAAGACTCAACTTAAGACTTTCTTAAGACTTGGGTAGATTATTGGGAGATTTAAGTGAGTCTTATTTCAAGACTCGCCAATAATATTATCCTTAACTTGAGTTCTAGACACGGTATTGAGTTTATTCTAATTGGATGTGATAGCTTATCCTCTTACGGTTCTAACGATAGGTCACAAACCTAAAACAAGTAAGAGTTGAGGGAGATATGAACATTTTATGAAAGTGTGTTAGTGACGGAGTAAACTTTACCTAGATGGGTGAAATTTCACCACTAACATGGTTGAATACCAAATCATATATCTTTGATTGACTGAAATAATTTTTAAACAATTAATGTCACCTCTAAGATAACCTCCTATAAGTTTTCTAGTGAGATAATCTCTTCTAGTATTTTGTAAAATTCTTTATTTTAAAGTGGTGACGGCGTAGCTTCAAATATATTAAGAAAGATGGTGTTATACACTTTACGGTATGGTTTCAAAACTTTGTCCAACATTCCCAATATATGTTATAAATTAAGACGGTCTCACACCATGAAATCATTTATTTTATGAAAAAATTATTTATTTATTGATGATAAATATGTCATATTTTTATCAAATATTAATAAGACTGTCTCATAGCATGAAATCGTCTCATATAATAATCAAAGCGTCTTGCTTGTGACGGACTAATCCCATCACAAGCTGAAGACCTCTCATAAAAAGGGAGAGGAAACAAGGTGGGGCACCCCCTATGTGCTTCTCACTCACCTCTCAATGGGTATTTTGTGAGAGAAAATGGTATCCGTCACAAGCTTGTGACGGATATCGCCCGTCTTCAATGAGATTTTGTGCATAATAATTATTCTTGTTTGAAGAAGAGTCACGTCACGCGAGGTTGCAATGTCCAAATGTCAGCTCAAGTATGTGGTAGAAAATATGTAAAGAGAAAATGAACATCTTTAAACACAAAAAAAAAAAAAAGATGAATATCCAATGGATTTGTAACGCTAAGAAACAAAAGTGAAGAGAGAGTTAACTGTTAAAGGCGTTATTAAGTGATATCTTCATTTACATTAATGAGTTGAACATCCGTTTATATTTATTTATTTCGAGAGAGTACTATTAAAAGTTAATCTCATTCATAAGCATTAAATTTAACGTAACTTTACATCAGTTTCAACATAGATCAAGTGTAATTCTTAAATGAATTTCATTCAATTAACGGACTAATAACATGCATGTATTAATACTTTTAATATACTAATAATAAATGGTACGGAGTAATTTAAAATGGATTTTGACCTATAAAACATCCCGTCTCATTTACACAAATCCCATCATAATTCAAAAAATCCGAATCTATAAGAAACTAATAATGGGGTTCCTTCAATTTTCGATCGTATTGATTTACATAACGTCATCCCTATTAAAATGTTACGTATGTGATCTTAGCCAAGAGGATAAAGATCTAATTATAAAGGTTCACAATTCCGAAAGGGGCGATGTATCAGTCGGCCCTATTAAATGGAGTCAAAAGCTCGAAAATGTTGCAAAAATCACAGCTTCTAAATGTGAAGATCATATTTTCCGCTTAAATGGTGATTATGGAGAGAGCACATACATGAATTTTAATGCGGATACAAGTAAATCACTAAGTCAATGGTCTGAGCAGAAAAATAATTACAATTACGTTAAAAATGAGTGCTTGGGCGGAAGGATTTGCAACAACTATAAACAGATGGTTTGGAATAACACTGTTAGTATCGGTTGTAGTATTTTCACTTGTTCTTGGGGCCGGTCTTGGGTTAGTGTACCGTATTTTGTATGCGAGTACTATCCACCTGGAAATATTAAAGGTCAATGGCCCTATCATCACAAATCGGTGGAATAAGACCTCCGTGGAGTAGGACAAACTTATTTTCTCCACTATACATCTAACAAAATAAAACTATCTTGAGCTACTCCGTTATTATAGAAATGTCCTATACCATCCATTGTTGTAATAATTTTTTACCTTGAGATTGTCAAAGAAAATTATAATATACTCGTATGTTAGAATATGTAATTTTATATCAACATTATTGCCTTAAATGTTAATTTTCAAACTCGATCAATTCTGGTGTTAGCTACGGTGAAATTGGGCCTAGCTATATGGGTGCCCAAATTATTTTCTGAAATACAGATTCAAATCATATTTTGGATACTTTACTTTCTTTTTGCGGTGTATTCTTTTACTCAATTGTTATTTATATCGTTTTCTGGGTGTATTACTTAATTGTTATCTATTTCTATTTTTGATAAGTTTTACACGAGTGTGCAAGTGGCCATGTGAAATTGGGAAGTGGATATATATGTGAGATAACTCCTTAGTTTATCATTATTTTTCTCTATTTTTTTGTCATTTCCTTGGACTTTGTATCAAAACGAATATATAAAAAATGACTGGGACGGAGTATTGTTGAGCAAAATAATACAATACGATTTTCATATAATGATACGATACAGTATATGGTTTCAATTATACGAATTTCCATGTATACGGTACAAATTTTCCGTTTACACGATACGATTTTTCAAAACCGTGCTAGGTCCAGGTTGGGGAAAAACAAAACCGCATATAAGGTTTTTGAAAAGATATTAAAACTAATAAATCTTATATAAACTAAATAATTTAAGTATAATCACATTAATTTTTCCCCTTTCTTTTTTTTCAAGATGCATTTGTTTAGTTAATTTTGAAATTTACCAGAGACTGAGTCTAAAGGTAGCCCAAAGATATTGGATTTTAAGTTTGTAGGACAGTCTAATTTTTATGCAATAAAGTATTATATTACTCTTTTATTGTTGTTTTGATATATAGTACCACGAGAAACCGAGATGGTAACACAGTTATTTAGCTAGGAAGGTCTAGCTTAAGCATTCACAAAGTTTGAAAATTACCTCCTCATATACATGCTCTTTCCTCATATGGAGGAACCTCATTATTACACAAACTTCCCCTTTATTTGAGGCTTCACCGTTTTTAGAGGATCTCCCCAAAAAAGTAAAGGTAATTTGTAGATGTAGATATGAATTGGGGAGGGTGGATTGAAAAATTAGTGAAAAATGAGATGGACGAATAAGAACTATGGGGAGTCTCACCATTGCGGATCTATAAAATATAATTAAAAGGCTACCCTAAAATGACAAATAAACGCCACCTAGACAAAGCCACGTAGGATCAAAAAAGCCGCCTAGGTTAAAATTTAATGTGACATGGCATATTTAAATGTAATGTTGCATATTTTTAATGTAACATGGCGAATTAATGTGGCATGGATTATCAATTTATTATTACATGACATTAATTTAAATCATTTATCTATAAATTAATTTAAATCACTTATATCTATAATATGAAAAGATATTATCATTATTCTTAAATTAATTTTGTATATTAAATATATTGTCTTCCAAAATTTATATAAACCTTACAAATTTACATCAAATTTCATAATTTATAATTAATATTGACATTTTAATTGAAATTTTTGTAATAAAACATGTTAAGGAATTAATTAAACCTCTTCATATTACTAAACACTCACCATTATTAAAATTTTCCTATTTAATTCATTGTTTTTAAAAATTTTGTAATAAAACCTATTAATAAATTAATTAAACCTCTTCATATCACTGAACACCGACCATTATTAACATTTTCCTATTTAATTTTTGTTTTTAATTAAACATGGTAATAAATTGATTAAAACTCTTCATAATACTTAACACACACCAAATTAATTAAAAGTTTTTCTTATTTAATTAATTTTTGTAATATAATATGTTAATAATTTTATTAAAACTCCTTATATTACTCAACACCCATAATTTTCATTAACATTTTGTCCTATTAAATTGATCTCTTGAGGTCCTCAGCAACCAATTATCTAATTTAATAATACCACAAAATAAATTAAAAATTAAATTAAAATATGAGATTTATGGTTGTGTAATGACTATAAAACCTACAATACTTATAATAGTTTCTATTCACTTTATTTATTTAAAATATGCCCATTTGTCAAGAGTTTCTAAGTTGTGGATTGTATTTTATGGTTTAATTTATTTATTTGATTATATTGAGTATTATTGTGGAGTATTGTTGTTGTTGTTGTTGTTGTTGTTGTTGTTGTTGTTGTTGTTGTTGTGGTGTTCAATAAAGTATATTTTAATTTGTTATGTTGTTGGTTTTATGAATCGTTTTCTTTATATTTGAATTCATGTTTTCCAGTTGATTTCATTTAAGTGACTTACATGTGACAATGTTTTGATTCGTTTGTCAAGTTTTTGCCAAGTTGATGTTTTATCTTTTAGTCAATGTATTTTTTATATAACTTTAAAGCACCATGAAACGTACGTAAATGCAGATAAGGCAAACCATCACCTGGGTAATCTGAAGAGAGAAGAAATACAAAAGGCACGAAACTGAGGTAAAATTAAAGATAAAAAAACGTAAGGTATAAACTGATAAGTAATGGATGATTGTTGATCTCAAAATATAAGTCTTATAATATTTCTTTTAATTTTTTATTAAACGTATATTGTGGTGTAATTTTACTATTATACTTTCCTGATCAACCTATTTGCATTTGTATTTTTGTATTCACGAGTATAATCATCTCTAACATATATTTTTCTTTTTCATTTTATATGAACTATTATCAAGGCATGTAATAAAAGGAAGCGAAAGTGAACCTTCGGGTAAATATTGAATAGTATGATTTCTAAATTCTACTTCGTATCGTATGTTTTTAAGTTTATGTTTTTTTTTTTGTCAAAAAAGGAATAATACATAAAACTTACTCTCATAATTTCCTATAAAAAAATACTCTCATAATTAATGGTAAATAAATAATTACAAATAATTGAATGAAAAATATTTAAAATTTCACAATTTACTTTTTGAAGCATCGTGACAATAATTAATCATTTTAGTTATGTCATTTCCTCCTCCAATTTAAGTTTTCTCCAACTCCCACCTTTTGATTGTTTTTCTATAAAATTTACTTTACTTTTTTAAGTGGTTTATACTTTTTTAACCATTATAAGATGATCGTTGATCTCAAAATGAAGATCTTATAATATTTATTTAAATTTGTTATTAAGCGTATATTGTTGTGTAATTTTACTATTATGCTTTCACGATCAACCTATTTGAATTTGTATTTTTGTATTCATGAGTATAATCATCTCTAACATATATTTTTCTTTTTCAGTTCATATGAACTATTATCAAGCCATGTACTAAAAGGAAACGAAAGTGAACCTTCAGATAAATATTAAATAGTATGGTTTCTAAATTCTAATTCGTATATTTTTAGGTTTAGTAGCTACCACAATGTCACTTGCAGGATTCGATTTAAAAAAATAAACCAAAGTTGTCAAACAAATAAGGTATTAACTAACTAATTTCTATGTATTTCAAGAGTGTATATTTTAAATGGATCAACAACTAATTGCTCGAACAAATATTAACAATACGATAAAAATATTAAAAACTAAAACAGATAAACCCGTGAATTTCACGGGTCACAAACCTAGTGCTCTATGATAAGTCCATTTTATATATAGTTTACTCCCTATTTTAGCTCGCTTTTATTTGACTATTGCACTTGTATTAGTGTATTTATGAGTTAATTCCGTGCTCTAAGTATTTTTGCTCGTATTCATTGTATTTTGTAGGAAATGAAGTCGTTGGTAGATTTTTCCCGTCAAATTAGCATTCACCCAATTTCACGAGGCTAATGAGAGCAAGTCTTGACCATGCAAGGGCGTTCCGGGAAGTATAGGGGCGTTTTGGGAAAAAAATTGGAAAACCCGAGCAAGAGGAAACCAATTTTGGTTGGTGGATATGTAAATAAATGAAGTTCAAATGAAAGCACTTGAGAAGAGCTTGCATTGGATGACAAATCTTGCCAAAGATACCTTAGATGAGCGCATAAAGAAGCATCCATCGGATTCCGCATCAACATTAAGTGGGAAGTTAAGACGAAATTAAGACAAAAACGTAAAAACCCACGTCTCCGACCGGGGTGCCCTTTTTCTATGTTATTTTCGTTACTCCCCTTGGTCCTATATAAAGGGTGTTGATCCGGGACCTCAAACACACTTCTTACACATCTTTCCATACATTTTATATATGTTATAGTCTTAGTTTTTAGAATAAAACTAGTTTTGAAACCCGTAAAAAATCACGGGTCTTATATAAGTTTCCCTCTTTTAGTTAATACTACCTATAAAAACATGAATTATTTGGAAACATGGCAAATGATAAAATAGGCTGTGATTTATGAAAATTAAACATAATGACACGGTACTCCGTACTAACTGTGAGTAATTTCAACTTCTTTTAATTGTCTTTCTATTTAATACCTGTTTGCTTTTCAAGCTAAGGGTTAAAATTATCAAATTTTGAGTGAAAATTGGTTAAAGATTTCGCTGTTTTATTTTAAATGTTTTTTTGTTATTCTAAGTTTTTAATTATGGTCATTATATAATCTAATAATAAATAAATTAATTATAAGAATGTCAGTTGGAATAAAATTGAATACTTTAGTTAGCCTTTTAACTATATTTTATAGATTTAATAATTATTTCATAGATACAAATGATAGAAAATAATAAGGTGTACAAATCCCATGTGGAAAAAAATTAAATGTGTTAAAGGTGATGTGGAATAAAATTAAATGTGTTAAGGTGGCCTTTTAATTAAATAGTATCGATTTTACGATATTTAAATCTCCCGAGAGACGGTTTCTCAATAAGTTTATTGAGAGAGTACAACTTTACAATTTTAAGAAAAAGTGGTATTAAACGTAATAAAATAGGTACAAATCATGATTAAAGATAAAATGGGTACATTATTATGAAAATAGGTACGAAATTACTATGTTACGATCAACAACAAAAGGGTCATGAAATACAAATAAAAGGGTACGGAAGACTGGTCTCTCAATAACTTATTGAAAGACTGTCTCTCCCAAGTTTGATACCCCGTCAATTTCAATTAATCGGAAATATAAAGAGGACTTAAAAAAATATTGTCTTTACCATATGTTTTTTTATATAATTTGTTCAAATATTAAAGTAGCGTTGTATTTCCAATTAATTGAAATTGACGTGGTATATAGCAAAAGAATGATAACATTTACAAATATCGTAAAATTAAAGTGATACAATGTAATTTTGATTTGTCATATAACTTGTTTTAACAATAAAACCCCATCATTTAAAATGTAGTATTTACTTTGATCTTTAATTGTTATTTAATTTTCTTTAAAGGAAAAAAGAAGAAGCAAAGTTTAATAATTATTTTGCTTTAATTAATGTTATAATTTTTTCCAACTTTTTCTTTTTTAAATAATGCATGATGATGTGAATTTTTAAAATGAAAATAGAAGAGGGGATGGTGAAAGTTAATGCTTTGTTGTTGCCTTTTAATTATATTTATAGATGTAGTTTATATTTCCTTTAAGTTATAAACAGTTTCATTCAAGCTTTTCAAGTTATACACAATTTACATTCCAAGTTATTTCCATTTGTTCTATCTTGTTCTTTATTTCCAAGCTCTTTTTCAATTGTTAAGATAGTATTAGTTTTAGTATTGTTTTGTTATTTATTTCTCATTTACATTACTAGTTAGCATCAGTGGCGGTTTTAGAGGGGGTGCAGGGGGTTCACCTGCATCCCCTTTGTTCTGAAATATTTACAGATTAGTTTCAATAAGTATCATAAAATGTTTAGTGGTGCAGTGGTTGGAAACTTAGTTCCTATTGGATAGGTCATGAGTTCAATTCCTATAGCTGTCATTTTTGCACTTTTATCTCATTTAGTTATAAATTGTGTTTTTAATGCTATTTATTTAATAGCTTGTTTTTTGGTAGTTTCATCAATTTTTATCTCATTTTGTTATAAATTGTGTTTTTAATGCTATTTAATACCTAGTTTAAGTCATTCATTTTCATAAATTCCTTCTATTATTTTTGTTGTTTTTTGGTAGTTTCATCAAGTTTTATGAAATTTTTTTGTTTACATTTATATTAAGGAAATCAAGGGTTTAAATTCGTTATATTATTTTTATATACTCACAAATTTATACAAGGTATTTTATTTATACCTACTCGACTTATCTGGTTCCAATTTTATTTTAATTTAGTGTTTTACTTTACATCACGAAATTTTTGTGTTTAAACTTTCGTTTCCATCACCGAAATCATTGTTAAACTTTTGCATCCCCTATGATCATATCCTAGAATCGCCCCTGGTTAACATGTTGATTTTTATTATGTCATTTGCCATTAGATAAGTTTTCATTATGTAAGAGTAGTTCATTTGTCTAGGTAATAGGAAAGTTATACATAAATAGTTTTTGCAATTGCTGAATTAAGATGCTATATTAATCATATAATAGTTTCTATCACATGCTTGTATTGAATTGTTAGTCTTTGATTGTTGGTTACTATCTTAGATTAAATTTACCAAAGCGTATTGGTAATGAAATGGTCTTCTATTCCCTTGACACCGGCAAGTATCATACTTCAAGCAGCAAAGATTCTTTTGAGGTGTGGTATGAACTCACAGACATTTTGTTGTTGGGTGTAATTTTCTTATTTAATTCTGACTGGTGTTTTGAAACTAATGTTCTTGTTTTCTCAAACAACTTAGTTATGCAAAAAAAAAAAAAAAAAAAAAAAAAAAAAAAAAAAAAACTATTTTTTCTTAATTTCTTAGTTCATCATGAGGAATTCCATGGATTACCATAAACGGAATCAGAGTTACCATATTTCACAAGTAGCGAAAAGTCGATGAGGCTATAGGCTTATAGTCAAAACAACATTCGGCATAGAATTTAATCCATCTCAATTATAATATTTGTCGGTCCTATTGTCTTTGTCAGACAAACAAAGTCGAAATTAACACGTGATTATAATCACGTTAAGGTTGTATGTTTTAGTGATATGGGACATATGTGTTGATTAATTAAACATAATCAAACATTGCACTCTACGTATATTTACAAATACTGATGATCAAAGTCGACATCAATTAACTACCATAATCAAATAGACCAATTTAGTCGGGCCGACACTAATTACACGAAGAGTGGTAACTCTTCAACGATACTTACTCATCAATCCTCACACATTTTCGAGTAACTCCCCGTCAAGGCCCGGAAATGTTACTCCCCAGTCCTCTCCATGGAAGCGGAGTTTATACTTGCGATAATCATGTGTACTATCACTCTATCAGCCAGACTGCTTCACTTTAATTCGGTTATTGGTTTCATTTTTCCTTCATGTTGGGGTCGATAAATCTCTTGAATCGGGTAATTAATTGAACTATTCTCTAAGATAGTTGTTACTTGTTAGTGTTTGATTTATAAAACTAGGTTAGACTCCGTGCATTAAATGCACGTCTTATAGAGTTATTTTTATTTCTACTAAATCAATGTATGTAAGCTTTTTGTTAGGTATTGAGGATAGAATTGATGAGTACCAGCCTGCCAGCATAGTTAAGTTTCCTAACTCCCATACTTCTGACCCTAGCAGTAATCTTTTCAATAAGGATGTTGCAGTCATGTCTGGTCAATCTCCCTGGTTGGATAGGGATCCCCAAGTATTTGAAAGGTAGAGTACCTTCCTGAAAGCCAGAGATAGAAGTAATGTCCTGCTTTAAGTCCTGAGAGACTCCATTGAACACAACCTCAGATTTAGCTGCATTCACCTTTAAACCAGAGGCAGCAGAGAAAGTTGACAGGACTCTAAGCACCAAAATAATAGATCTAGGATCACCCTTACAGAACATGAGAAGATCATCAGCAAACAGAAGATGTGTCAACTTCAAACATTTACATAAGGGGTGATATCTGAAGTACCATTTATCAGTAGCATAGGCCATAATCCTTGTTAGGTATTCCCTACAGATGCAAAATATGAGAGGAGAAATAGAATCCCCTTGTCTCAATCCCCTCTTACCCTTGAAGAATCCAAATTGAGCCCCATTCAAACTAAGGGTATAGGTAGGAGAGGTAATGCAAACCATAAGCACTTGCCTAAACTTGTCAGGAAATTTTAAAGCTTGTAGCATATGATCCACAAAAGACCATTCAATAGAATCATAAGCCTTTTGCAAATCCAATTTGAACATACATCTAGGGGGGGTCATCCCCCTATTATAAAGTCTAATAAGATCTTGACAAATTAAGATGTTCTCAAGAATAGATCTCCCTTTCACAAAAGCTCCCTGGTTCCTACTCACAATATCAGGCAATATAGCAGCCAGTCTAGTGCACATGAGCTTAGAGATAGCTTTATAAAGCACATTGCAACAAGAAATAGGTCTAAAGTGTTTAACACTAGTTGGCCTATCTATCTTAGGAATCAGAGTAATATTGGTAGCATTGATTTGAGTTAACAGTTTACCGGTATCAAAAAAATTAGTAATAGCTTCACAAATCTCATCCCCAATAATATCCCAAGCATCCTTATAGAATTGACTAGTAAATCCATCAGGCCCAGGTGACTTTCCATTAGGAATACTAAAGATGCTATGTTTAATCTCAGCTGCAGTGAATGGTGCAGTCAAGATTGCCCAGTGAGCTTCAGTGCAGCAAGGACCCCTACCAACAACATGGGCATGGACATCAGATACCTCCATTTGAGTCCCCAAGAGCTCCTGATAATACCTAAGGAAAGCTTGTTGTATAGCATCACCCTCAGTACATAAGAGGCCATCTTGGTCCTCAATCTGAAACACTTTGTTGAGCATCAGTCTTTTTTTAATTGTATGATGAAAAAAGGAGGTGTTTAAATCACCCTCAAGAGACCATTGAACCTTAGCCTTCTGAGATAAGAAGCTATTTCTTGCAATAAGAAGCTCCCTAAGATTGCAGGCCAAGTCCATTTCCTTCTGAATAAGTTCACAATTACCAGGATTACTCACAAGATCCTTCTGAATCTGTTCCAGAGCAAGACTGGCAATATTAGTATTATTTTCAATATCAGAGAAACAGTGTTTGTTGATGTCTTTTAGTACAGGTTTAAGGGCTTTCAACTTCTTAACCACACAAAACATTTTAGTGCCATGATAAACACGATCCCAAATAACCTTAACACTGTCCTTGAAGCATTCAGCAGATCCCCACATGTTAAAATATTTAAAACTCTTCCTACCACCTATATCAAAATGTTTGTCCACCAAAGTGTAGGGACAGCGATCAAATAAACCTTCAGGGTGAAAATGAGCAATGTAATCCCCAAATAAATTCATCCATTCCAAATTCCCCATAGCTCTATCAAGTCTACTATAGACTCTATCAGTAGCTTCCTACTTGTTGGTCCAGGTAAAAAGTGCACCTGTAGCTATGAGATCTTCCATACAACATAAGGAAACACACTCCTCGAAGTGTTCCATTTCAGCATCAGTTGTATTCCCTCCAAGCCTTTCAATAGGGGACATCACAGTGTTGAAATCACCCAACCAAAGCCAGGGTTCATTACAATTAGTAGCCACTCCCTTCAGGAAATTCCACAAGGAAATTCTTTCATATAACCCATTAAAGGCATAAATCATAGTGAGAAAAAATTTCTTCCCATCAGACTTAGAATGCACCATCATGTGTATAAATTGAGCATCATATGCTAAAAAGTGAATATCAAAACATTGAGGTTTCCAGAAAATCCATATTCTACCTCCTTTATGCCAACTGCAGTTAGTAGTCACACTCCAACCATCACAAATAGAAGTATCCCTCTTGAGTAAAGTACTAGATTTAAGCTTAGTTTCTAACAGACCAAAGAGACCAACTTGCTGATTGTGCATAAACCATTTGACTACTTTCTGCTTATTCAGGTCATTAAGACCCCTAACATTCCAGAAACCAATGCTATGCATTGGTACTGGAATCAGGAGGATCCTTCCCACTCTCCACTACCACTCCTCCAGGAGTAGTTGTACTTTTTAAAGCATCAACAAAAGTATATTGACTAAACTTGCCAGACAACCTTATACTAACCATACCACCTTGCCTATTCATCCTTATAATTTGCTTAGCAGGAGTAGATTTGACTACAGGAGTAGCTCTAACCTGCTCAAGAGGGGGGAAAAGGTCAGGGGTAAAGATAGGTGGAGACAAATCAGCAGAAGGTTTAGGTTTCTGGACAGGTTTCCAAACTTGCTGGGGAGGGTTTTTAGTTTTAGGTACTTTGTTCTTCCTACCTCCCTGAGCATCTTTCTTCTGTGGTTTCCTGCACTGAGACGTATCATGCCCTATACCATTACAACTAGTGCAAGATATAGGCCTCCATTCATACTCCACATTCACAATAACTTTCATGCCTTTCTCATCCAGGAACATCACTTTGTCAGGTAACTTCTGGTCCATATGAAGTTCAACTAAAACCCTAACATAACTCAACCTAATCTTATCAGCAGTTGCTCCATCCATGTGAACATAGTGACCAACAAGATTAGCAATTCTAGGCAAACAATTACCCCAGAACTTCAGAGGTATACCAGACAATCGAACCCACACAGGAACAACAACAATTTTCTCTTTGACCAACTCAGTATCAACGTGCCAGGGTTTGATAACAACAGGCTTATTATCAAAGAGATAGTAACCTGCGTTTAAAAGAGCATCCCTGTTCACAGTTTGGGTAAATCTAACAATAAAAATTCCATTATCCAGGAAGGAGACTCTATCTATGCCAAATTCATCCCAGACACGATAGACAAAACTCTCCACAACTTCCCATGGTGGGTTAGCACCCAAGATATAACAATAAACAGAGTTGTTCCAAAAGGCTACCTCTGGTTTGATATCCTCAGGTGTAAATTGTAGTAGATCTGTAAGCTCCTCCTCCTCAATAATGGTATCCATGACAGGAGTGGCTTTTCCACCACACATCACCGTCCAACCTTCAGTAGGTGCAGTCTCTGCTTCCTCTGCGAGGTCAAGCACAGGGACCCCATTGATTTCATGAAAAAGTCGAGTCTTTCGTGCATCAGCTTCTGTAGGACCTTGAAAGATTGTAACTTTAGCACCAGAAGATGAGCTAGAAACTTTATCCGTTGCATTAATGGTGTTTGTTGAAGATTTTGTTGAATTTTTATGTGAAGAAAACAGGGGAGAAAAGCGGTTATGGGAGGCCTTGACTGCCGTCATTATTAGGTTTCAAAATTTAAGAGCGTTTTCTCTCACTTCTTTCTCTCTCAACATTTTTTGTTTATTGTCCTTTGCTAATCTAAAAAAAAATCAATATATATATATATATACATATATATATATATAGAGGCCGGATCCGGTGAGGCACCTCATTATGGCGAGGCGGCCGGCCTCACCAAATTCCTAGATTACACGCCCTTTATTACAATCAAACAAAACCCAAACCCCACCCGACGCTCCCCTTACTCTTACTAACACAGTAACACTCGTTCCAAAAAAATAAAAATAAAAAAAATAAAATCGTTCCAAAAAAAAAAACACAGTAACACTGATACATCGACTCTCTCATCACCAACGCCCACCGCCATCCGACGACTCTCCGATGACGACGTTTGATTGACAGCGACGAGGTCTTTTTCTTGTTTGATTGATGTATGTTTTCTTAAATTCCTAACCCTAATTTTTTCTATTTTGTTTTTTATGTGTTCTTCTGAATCTGTGATTGGATTTTTGCTTAGAAAGCTTTAGAATGTTTGTTGTTGTTGTAATTTTTGCTACTTCGTTGCTTATGTGTTACTTGTGCATTTGTGATTGGATTTTGTTGGAAGTAGCAATAATAATATGAAGAATAATAATAAGGATCTTGCTTTTGGTTTAGTAATTTCGTTAGGAGATTGTTTGTTGTTGTTGTGATTAACATATGCGGCGTTAATTAAACCTGGGAGAATGTTCTTCTGTTAATTCTAATATTTTAAGAACATAGAAATGAATACAATATTTAGACAATAAAATAATTATTGTGCAGGACATCTTTCAGTAGGAAGCGGTCCTTTTATATATAAAAATACTCTGTTATTGATAGTAATAAATGAGTGTTTAACGAATAAAAGGACCGTTTAATACCCGTAAGACGACATTGTCCTGTTGTTTGGGGTGACGATATGTTAAGTTGATAAATGTCCTTGAAAATGCAGCATATGGTGTTTTTGAATTCACTATACAAGCGGGAATGGATGGCACGGGAGTTCCAACGATATGTTGTCCCTTAATTCGACTGTCAAGATTACCTACAAGAACCCTGCTACATTTTTTGGAGTACATGTCACTTCTACTCCCCTTGAGTTGTACCACTATAACCTTAAAGTTGCATCTGGACAGGTATGTAGACTCTTAATCTCTTCATAGCTACTGGAGTTTGATTAGTTTTACGGGTTTATTTTTGGTGACGGCAGACATAGAAAAATGTTTTTGATATCATAAGAAGTTAGCATTCTATTTTTTACAGCACAAATAATGTGCATAGGAACAATTTTTTTGGCTTTATGAGTTTACAATATTGAGGGACCCGGGACAAATAATGTGCATAGGAACAATGTTTTTGATATCATAAGAAGTCTGAGATTGTTTGTTGTTGTTGTGATTAACATATGCGGCGTTGGTATACAATGGTAGTTTTTCTGAAATCATATTAAGATGTTCTGTTGAAGCTCTCAAACTCTTCCGTCAAATGACATTAGAATCCATGTCTCCGGATGCAGTGACATTGCTCAGTATGATATCTGCTTGTGCTTCTCTCAGTGCTATCACAGTCGGTTCTTCTTTACACACTGTTGTAATTAAACAAGGATTATCACGTAATAACACCCGTGTTGGAACTGCTCTTGTTAACTTTTATGCAAAGTGTGGTCATGCAATATCTGCGCGTAAAGTTTTTGATGAGATTGGGGTAAAGAATGCTGTGATATGGAGTTCTATGATTCGGGGTTATGGAATGGAGGGTGATGATGAGGAATCTTTTGCAACATTGAAGTTGATTTAAGGTTGTTTTTTGAGGGAAAGGATTTATGATTGTTGATTCTAACCTTGTAGAATAGGGTTATAACAAATATAAAAAATATCGGGATTTTCATTTTTTGTCAACTCACCGATTGAAAGAATTTTTTTATCATGAGCAAAATAGGTGAATCTTAGACCTTGTTTTGTGAATCCTAGGGCTTGTTTTGTGAATCTCATACCTTATTCAGTGAATCTGAAAGCTTGTTTTGTAAAACTTGGTCATCATAAGTGGTTAAAATCACCTTTTTTGCTCTTTTCCTTATTTGGTGAATCTCAGACCTTATTTTGTGAATCTTATACCTCATTCAGTGAATCTTAAGGCTTATTTTGTGAAACTTGATCATCATAAGTGGTTAAAATCACCTATTTTGCTCTTTTCTTTGTTAGGTGAATCTCAGACCTTATTTTGTGAATCTCATACCTTATTCAGTGAATCTTAGAGCTTGTTTTGTGAAACTTGGTCATCATAAGTGGTTAAAATCACGTTTTTTGCTCTTTTCCTTATTTGGTGAATCTAAGACCTTATTTTGTGAATCTCATACCTTATTCAGTGAATCTTAAGGCTTGTTTTGTGAAACTTGATCATCATAAGTGGTTAAAATCACCTATTTTGCTTTTTTCTTTATTAGGTGAATCTCAGACTTTGTTTTGTGAATCTCAGACCTTGTTCAGTGAATCTTAGAGCTTATTTTGTGAAACTTGGTCATCATAAGTGGTTAAAATCACGTTTTTTGCTCTTTTCCTTATTTGGTGAATCTCAAACCTTATTTTGTGAATCTCATACCTTATTCAGTGAATCGTAAGGCTTGTTTTGTGAAACTTGATCATCATAAGTGGTTAAAATCACCTATTTTGCTCTTTTCCTTATTAAGTGAATCTCAGACTTTGTTTTGTGAATCTTAGAGCTTGTTTTGTGAATCTTAGAGCTTGTTTTGTGAAACTTGGTCATCATAAGTGGTTAAAATCACGTTTCTTGCTCTTTTCCTTATTTAGTGAATCTCAAACCTTATTTTGTGAATCTCATACGTTATTCAGTGAATCTTAAGGCTTGTTTGGTGAAACTTGATCATCATAAGTGGTTAAAATCACCTATTTTGCTCTTTTCTTTATTAGGTGAATCTCAAACTTTGTTTTGTGAATCTCAGACCTTGTTCAGTAAATCTTAGAGCTTGTTTTGTGAAACTTGGTCATAAAATAACCTTTTTTGCTCTTTCCTTATTTGGTGAATCTCAGACCTTATTTTGTGAATCTCGTACCTTATTCAGTGAATCTTAGGGCTTGTTTTGTGAAACTTGATCATCATAAGTGGTTAAAATCACCTTTTTTGCTTTTTTCCTTATTTGGTGAATCTCAGACCTTATTTTGTGAATCTCATACCTTATTCAGATTTTAAATGCATATAATGTGCCTTATACGGTCATCGACGGAACTAGTTTGTCTTCAGATCAATAGAATTGGTTTTTCGCGCTTTATAATCCGTAACTATAACTATGTTATCATAATAGGATATTGTGTTATAATACCTGGCTTTTGTGTCACAGAATATTATTTGGCTCTATGGAATACATAACAAGTTAATAGAATAACACGGTTACTCTATGTGATAACATGACAAGTTCTTTGGAATAACACTACATGCTCTTTGGAATAACATGAGAAACATATGACTCGAATACTCGGGTGAAGTGGTGACTTATAAACTTATATTGTGGCCATTACATCAACTGTAGTGTGTTGGTGGAATATTCAGTTTCTACTAAACTAGCTCATTAGCTCAATTGGTAGAGCATTTGTGCAATTGCACAAAGGATGTAGGTTCAATTCCTACATGAGCTTCTATTATCAATATATGTAACATAAGTGTTACTTGATCAAATAAACAGTGTTATTATATATACGAAACAATGTTACATTATCAAATAACTAGTGTTATTCTTAGCTAGCATCACTTTGTTCGATAATTATTGTTACCACATAGAACAACTAATGTTACTACAAAGTGTAACTAGTGCTTTATATATGTTCGTCTATGTGGGGCTCGAACCCACACCATGTGCAATACCACATTGCTCTACCTTTTGAGCTAATAGACGACAATGCCAAATCCGATATGAAAGTAGACAAATAACAACGAATACTCGTAGTTATCAGCTGAAAGAAGTTAATTTATGTCAATTAATTAGGGATAATTAACATGTACTGTAATACAGAATAAGAGATGGTGTATGCAGGTTCTCACTTCTCAGACCTTTGAAAATCTACTGCCTCATCTGACAGGTTTACTTAACTATTTACTCTAGTATATTCATTGATATAGGAAGATTGCTCTACAAAATTTTCAGATGATTTAGGTTCAATCTTTGACAGGGAGCTTGAAAAAGATCGTACAATAGCACAAATATCCCTGCCGGAAGGCCAGACAAAAAAAATCTTTGAATGCCTTGCAAACTGACAAACCAACAAAAAAATCTGCAGCTAAATTTCAAACCATATGAACCTGTTTAGAACTTAAAAAGCCACATTTAGCAAAATGTACTCTACATTTCGATAAAACTAAAACCGCTGATTTATATATAAGAAGAGGACGCTATGGTTTAAATCGTGAACGCTCATAATGATACCTCTTTTCCAAGTAGAGAGAGACTGAGGGGAAGAATGAAAATAAGTAGGGGTCTTGGTTCTAGGCAACACGGAATATTTATAAAAAGAGTGCTTCAACATCAGTAATCAGAAATCTACCTTAAACACTCCAAGAAGAATTGACACCCTGGTCGCATCGGCCCGCAGAGAAAATCCCGCATTCTGTTGCATAACTGGTGATTAAAGAAGGTTAATAAAAACTCCCACAAGTGCCAGTACAAAATATATTACCGCAAGATATGCCCGGCCAAAGACAATATAAGACGCACTTTTTGCTTGTGGGCACATCTGTCAATTTCCTCCTTTCTTTCTTGCAGCTTCTTCAGCTCCTCCCTCCTTGGATCATCTTCAGGTGTTAATGCAAGTGGGACCGAGCTCGTTACTAGTTCGACCACCTAATTCAAAGAGAATAAGAAACCATGAACGCTGAGGCTGATATGTGAAACTGCTGCTTGATTAAATCATACAAAGCCGAGAAAAAGCAGAGTTTCAGAGTAAATCACCAACTGCAAAATCAACGTATCCAAAGAACAACGAGAAAAAAGTACAAGGGAAACAAACGCAAAACCGCAATCTAAACAAATCTTGCAGTTCAAGCCACATTGTTATCAACTAATCATATTAAATCTTGCCTCACCATCAATCTGAATGAAAACCAGCTGAGAGAATGTACACTGTACAAGACCTTTACACCATTTTCTTTTTAAAATCGCCGTGCTAGTGATGGGCACCAGCATGATTATAAAGTTTTGTAATCATTAATGATGAGACTAAGAATGATAACATATGAGTAAGTAACTAACCAACCACCAATTGGAAAACAGAAGGTACTTTTCATTCATCGACCCCAGCAGGGATAACCATTAAATCAATTCAAATTTCCAAAAAGCAAAACGAATATTCTTTCATTTGAATCTTCTTCCAACAACATGATCAATGTGACAATGTGTTACATTGTTCGCTTCAGCTCAATGTAACTCCTCACAAGTCACAAGCATACAGAATCCTCAATCCAACTCTAAACTGAAAAGTTTGAAGCAACAGACTCGTAATATAACTAAGACTCAGACGGTACACAAAACTCTAATAAGCAATTAAAACCACGACCAGAAAATGGGAGTTTGATGATCATACCAGCTCCTCATTAAACTTTTTGCCAAACATCACTTTGAAAATAGGATATGGATCAAGCTTCGCCCTGTGAAGCGAAAAACAGCTCCGAGTGCACTCAGCACACGCATCCGCCTTGTGAAGCGAAAAACAGTTCCGACGGTGCTTCATTATGCTCAATAAACAATTAAACCTCCATAAAAACGAAATAATAAGGAATGTAAGCACAGTGATAGTGATGAAGACGAGTTTAATCGGAGAAGACGGAAGGAAAAGTACTGATAAATTGAAAGCATAAACTATTGAATCGAAAGTACCTAAGTTAATGGCGGATGACGATTGACGAAGTGAAACTGTGACACCCCTCGATAGGGCATCAAAAATAAAGCGGAAATTAAGGGATTTTTTAAAAAAAACTTTAAAGTTTAAAGTGCGAAATTCACCATAAGTGATCAAACAAAAATGAAAAGAAAGATAATTAAGTTTTACAAATTAAAACAAGTGCGTTGGGGAAAAGATATCCCACGAATAAACACAAGTCTAACGATAGGTGAGTCTAAACAACCTATAACTAAGGTCCCAGGGTCAACGTTCTCGCTAGCTCACACGTCTTCCCCATAATCTGCATCACAAACCTGTCATTCATGTAAACATGAACGCCACAATCAGTGGGGAGTAACTCAGGGTTCTCCCAGCCACAATATGTCAAAATGCACATAAGCAAGAACTTAATTAAACATATTGATCATGCATTATACTTGAATAATATGAACAAGGGAATATAAACGATAATCATAATGAGATAGGCATATTGCATTCTTAATGAGATAGGCATGGTACATTATGTTAAACATGCATTCAAGGTAACCAAAACATGGATGTGAGATTAGGCATCGAATCATATGAAGAAGGTAAACAACGGATCAATTGAATAGAGAATACATGGATGGAAACCGATAGCCATTCCTTTGAAAACCTCTTAACAACCATAGCACGGGACGTGGCTACTAATGTCACATTCATACTTATGGCTTACATCTCACCATAAGAACGGATGGGAACATCAATCCCGGTGATCATATCGCAACTAGGGGCTTGCATCTCACCACTAGTATCCGATAGGACCAAGACTCTCACAAACAATCATAGAAGACGTGCACTCTCGTATATAAGAACACACCAATGACCGTAACAAGCAAGACATTTACAAAGGATTGACTCAAAACAAGACAACCCCTAGACTCCAACCTCCTGGTAGGACGACGATCATAATACGGTCCTAGTCTAAATCTGGCCAGACTCTCGGGATGGACGACACCCGATTCGACACACGATACCAAATCGTATCCAAGACTCGAAACATGGAACACCTAACCGTGCCCGAAAGTCGAGTAACCCCAAATCGGAACCTTATCACCTAACCGTGACCCCCGGTCCTAAGAGGCGGAAGGAAAAATAGCCCAACTCGGAAACAATGGCACCTAACCGTGACCCAATGTCCGAGGGCAAATAAATGAGGAATGTCAAGTAGTCACACAATGTAAACCGTCACACTCCGGTCACAAATACGAGTAACAATAGTTGCATGAACATCATGTCAATAAGCATAACCCAAATCCGAAAACATGGCACGCACTCGTACCAAAGGTCCGAAAGGGGTAAATAAGAGATGTCAACAGGCCTTAAATTAACCAATTACCAATAAGGAAGAAGATACATGCATAAATCAATGATTAATATAAGTTATAGGCGAGGAAAGACACTCGAGAGGGGTCTCGGCCGGTCGGGGGGCGGCGGTCCACCGGTGGGACTCCTAACAAACATTAAAACTTACGGGGGTTCCCAGCCGGTCGGGGGCCGCGGCGGTCAACCGGTGAGACCCATGGTTCATTTTTGAAAAATTGTAAAAAGGCCAAAAGTTCTGAGAGGGTTCCCAGCCGGTCGGGGGCCGTGGTCCGGTCCCAGTGAGACCCACGACATATTTTGAAAGTGAAACAACATACGAGAGGGTTCCCAGCCGGTCGGGGGACCGCGGCGGTCAACCGGTGAGACCCCCTTGTACGCGCGTGAATCGCCAAAATCGTCTCTCAAATCATTTGCAAACAACCACAAATCGTTCCACAACAATTATTTACCTGTCCTAACATGATTCTTAACCAAGAAAACAACATATTTGAGAAGGAACTCCAACAATTACAGATTTAAAGCAATAAAGGATGAAACTTTCAATCAAACATGTGAGGAATTCATATGGGGATACCAACTAACCAAAATTCAAGTAGAACACAACAAAAATCAGATTTCAACATTTGAAAGGTTAAATTAACCAACAAAGCACACAAACTTTAACATAAAAGTCGAGTAACCCAACATCGTTACCTTTTAGCTCTTAAATCCACAATAGACTCGTCTACCTTTCAAGAATCCACTTAGGGTCAACTAAACTTTCTCCTAAACATAAGAAAACACAAAATAAGACTAAGAATCAAAACTAGAAAAAGGGTACCATAGAGAGGATGGCTCGACAGCCCCAATAATGGAGGAAAGTCGGATCTTTTCTTACCTAGAAAGAAGGAGGGCGATGAGAGGAAGAGATAGGCGCGAAAATCACTTAGTTTGGATAAGAATTGAGCAAGTTATGGTGATTTTAGGGTTGAGAGTAAAGGGTTAACAATGGTGGAGAGGTTGTTGGGGGAAATTTCAGAAATTAGAATGAGGGAGATGAAGTTGTGAGGTGTTAGGTGAGGGTTTTATGAAAATAAAAGAGAAGGAGAAAAGGCCCATAAGTTGTAACAAGCCCAACAACTCAAATTGAGTCGGTTTCTACTAGAAATGACGTCTCAAGCCCACTACAACTCAAGACGGGAAATATTATTATTATTATTATTGTCCGACCAAAATATTTATTTTGTATAACTTAAGCTTTAAAAATATAATATTTATAAAAATCATGTTTAATAATGAAATTAATCAAATTAAATAATTTAAAAATATAAATAAGACAATAGAACGGTTAATTAAATTATAATTGTCAAAATGGAAAATTCGCGGGTGTTACAATCACCCCAACTTTTAAAAAGTTTCGTCCTCGAAACTTGAAAATAGAAAGGAAAAGTAATATAAAAATAAAACCTACATTTGAAATCGGTAAACAAAACATTAAAAGGTTACTTATCGTAAGAATCGAAATCCTTTCAAAAATCCCAAATAAAATTTTCCGACATAACCAAATTCTCATCAAAGGAACGAAAATGCTCTCGTTGCGCATTCAAGAACATCACATTCCAAATCGAAGATATGGTCAAAAGCAAATCATTTGTATAAATCGAAAATCAAAATACTTTCAAAAACATTAACAAAGAATTTTCAAAAGTATAAGTCTCATTCATGGAACGAAATTGCTCTTGTCGTGCACACAAGAACGCTAACTTTCCAAGTCAAAGACAAATTTAAAGCAAAAATCATTCGCCGACAAGCGTAGAACAAGTTATTAAACGTTTCAAATAACGAGTTCTAACATCCGACCAACGTTAAAATCAAAAGAAAAAGGCAATTCACTCAAATTTTCTTTTGCAAAGGTCAAATAGAAATAAAGGCTTCATTTCTAAATTCAAAAGGAAGTCAAATTCCTGAAAATATAATATTAAACTCTTGACAAAGAAATCATAAGTAGATTCAAGCTAGTTATAAATTGAGCAAAGTTAAAAGTAACTCGGGTTTAGCAATTAAAATCAATAAAAGGAAGTTATACTCGTAGGACAAAAGGATAACTAAATCAAATTTTCATTTTTGAACTCTTAAAATAGGTAGGGTTTAGTAAAAGTAACATAAACCTTTAACGACGAACCAAAAATGGTAGTTTGAAACGTTTAGAAATTTTATGAATTGAAAAGTACTTAGATATCATGAAAACAAGATACGCTAAGAGGGTTCAAACTTAACCAACAAAAGAGATATGACGAACTTCCTAGGAGAAGAGTTGAAATCGAATCTACCAGGCTATCAAAGATTGAATTCCATAGGTTAGCATCAAATTCTAAAGGAGGAGCAAGCATGAACGAGGAAGAGAGGTATGAACGGAAACACTTATGGTTGAAGAGGACGGGAAGTTAGGCAACAAGGAAACACTAGATACTTAAATCTCGAACAACAAAGTCACCCTGAACGGTTCCGAAAACTTCCTAACCACTAAACTCATAACCACATAACTCCCAAAAATTTCCTCAAAATACTCACAATTTACTCCTATGCTACCCCGTGGGTCAAGTCACTCCACCACAATTGTGATTCCATAACTCTAAAATATAAATCATCTATAAACGATTTCCACGAGACAAGGTCAAAACTACTAAAAGAGTTACACACATAACCAACTATCGACTACTAGGAGTTCTCACTATGGCAAAATCCTCAATCAAAGGTCAACATCTCAAGGTCTTTATACTTTCTAACACTCCAAACCAAAATCTTATTCACACCCGAATTCACAAGCATAGATGATCACATTTCCCAAATAAAAAGACCACCAACCAAAAGTAAATAGGTTTGTCATACAATTTTTTCCTACCCAACTCAACTCAAGTTCCACTTATCCAATTTTGACGAAATCAAGGTTCACAAAGAATCCTCAAAGAGCATCTCACTCACTCTACAACATAGCCAACAATGCCATCACTCCACTAAAGAGACAAAGAGTAATAACTAGGTCAAGAGTAATAACTAAAGGGGATACATGAACATGGCGAGGTGTGAGATTAAACGAGTCAACTAATAAAGGTGATGGGGCATATTCTGCACCGCTGACCAAGTCAACACACTGAGCAAGGTCAAAGGTATCCACAGCAATTCAACGACTTAGATAGCCTAGCCGATGCAGCCCATCGGCCCGCTATCAGGGTCTCGGCATGGCAACCCCCGCCGGCGGGGCACATGTCCGCGTACTCACATCCAAGACCCCTCCCGGCTGCCGTAGGTTCATCGGCCGAGGGTAGAACGGTCTTTCCACCTAATAAGCCACTTGGCCACTTGGCCACTACGTGCCAAAAGGTGAAAGCCTATAAATACTCCTCAACCTTCATTGAGGAGAGGATCCCACAACTTAACCTAAAGTACACTATTCATCTGGTAATATCTCCCTTATCTCTCTACAATACATTCCTAGCCAATTAGTATACAACTTATACCTCTAAGTTCACTGACTTGGGCGTCGGAGTGGGTGCGCGCTGGCACAAAGCCAAGCCCTCGATTCGTTCATTGTTGCGGGAAAGGCCGAGAGAGACGATAGGAGCGAGGAGGGTTCAATCAAAGACATTATTCTACAAGCCACGGGTGGTAAAGATACTTGCTCGGAATTACACCGGAACAATTGCGCCGTCTCGTGGGGAAAGACACTAGAAGCTAGTCACATTCATTCCCAAAAAAAAAAAAAAAAAAAAAAAAAAAAAAAACCCAACAAAAACCCACCCAAAAAGCTAAGAAAATGTCGAAACAACAAGATGCGATCGAATCGACGAAAGCGCATTTTACCAAGATGATACTTTCAACAATTTCGAGTCATACAGCCCTCCACCGGTGGAGTAATCCAACCGGAGTTCGGGATGCCATCAATACCCGACACGCATTTGCCCAACCAGGTCACCATCATGGGACGTGTGGTTGACATAGCCAGGCTGAAAATGCTCCTAGACCTAATTAGTAACACGCCTGCTCACACTTGTCACGCCGACGGGAGCAGCGGAAACTGTCCGGGAGACCGGGGCCAAACGTGACTCGAGAAACTTGAACGGAGCACTAGGAGAGGCGACCCAGCCAAGTCGCGGGGAGCCCAAAGTGGGCGCGGTAGACCTAAGTCCTTCCCGCACTCGTGGGAGGACGGCGTCCCCGCCACACGAACGAGGCTCACCCCGAAGGAGCGGAGGAGTCCGGCTCGGCAGAGTTGGAGAAGAAGTCCGAGCCGAAGAAGGAGCCCCTCCCGCTACGGGGGAAGAGCCGAGGTTAGGGACGCGGAGCCGATCGCCGCGTGTCGTTCGGCACATGGTCAAGCAGCCCCTTAACGCCTACGTCCTAGAAGTCCCGGTGCCAAATAAACTCAAGTTGCCACCCCTGTCATACAAGGGGATGGTGATCCGATCGACCACGCCGAGGCCTTCGAGTCTTACATGTCGGTATGGGAGCAGCCCGATGAGGTGCAGTGCCGAATTTTCCCAACAACTTTGCATGGGATGGCTCGGAGCGGTACAAAGGGCTTCCCGATGGCTCGGTGTACTACTACGCCGACCTGAAGGGCGCTTTCCTAGCCGATACTCTGCAATAGGAGAAGAGCCGTAGAGACATCGACCTCCCGACCATCGACAAGAGGGGGCGAGTCTCTCCGGAGCTACGTGAAGAGGTTCGATGGAAAGGTCCAGCAGATTCGAGAAATTAATCCCGAGTGGCGGCCTTCGATCGATGAAGAAGGGCCTCCCACGGGGGCCTTAAAAACGAGCTCATCAAGAGCGGAGGCACGGGCACAGACGCCGCTAGAAAGTTGGCCGACCAAGCCATCAAGGTAGAAGACTATCACAAGACCTGGGAAGATCCCCGCGAAGCCGAGCAATCGGGAAAAAGGGTCACAGCGGGACGGTCGGGACGAAGGACGCCGCGACAACTTGGGCTCGCGGTCCGACAAGAGACGCCGTGAGAATAACGAGATCACGGTCGGACAGATCCGACCGGAAGCAAGACTCGGCGGGCGCCGGGTGGAATTCGAGAACGTACCACGCAGGCGGTATAGTGAAAAAACCCCTCTCGTCGTATCGGCCGCCGAAGTCTTCGCCCTGAGCAAAAACGAGGGCCAGAAGTGGGAAAGACCTCCCAAGCCAAAAAGCGACGGTGACACGAGCCAATCGTGAGTACCACGGCCACACGGCCATTTAACCAACGATCGCCGCCATCCGAAGAATGCCATAGAGGAGCGATCCGAAAGGAAGCCTCGGCAAGTACGTTGCAAAAGGCCAAAAGACGCGCGCGAGTTCAGATAGGAAGTCCGTCTTCGAGCGGATAGGCGTGATTCATGTTGTCATCGGGGGCAACGAAAACGGAGGGTCCGCTCATGGGCACAAGCGGCACCTAAACGAGCTATATCAGGCCATCAACTTTGTGCCCAGCTCAAGGATCCCCTCTGCAAACATCCCCGATATAACTATCGGAAGAAAGGACTACGAAGGGGTCATCGCCCCTCACAGCGACCCGCTTGTAGTCAATTTGGACATATCCAACCACCTGGTCAAGAGGTGCCTGATCGACACAGGTGCATACACGAACATCATGTTTAGAGAGTGCTTTCTCGGCCTCGGCACGAAGATCAAGGACTTAAGCCCCGCACCAACCCCTATCTGACTTCTCCGGGGCGGGGCTGGTACTGGGATCAATTAAACTCCCGGTGACGTTCGGCGAGAAGAACGCGGCTAAAAACATCCTAGCTGAGTTCGTCGTCATTGACGGCTCGTCCGCCTACAACGTTCTCATAGGCCGAGTCACCCTGAGCGAGGCTGACGCAGTGATGTCCATCCGGGCCCTAACGCTGATGTATGTCTCCGACCGGGGGGAAGCCCATAAGCTTGTCTCCAAAGACGAGAAGGATGAGGTGGTCAACGTCCAGATAGCTGCCCGAGGCTGCAACATGCAATCCCTCAAAGAGGCGAGGAAGTCCGAAAAAGGAAAAAGCCCGTCCTTACAGCAGGGGGGCGACCTCATGGATACGACTAGTGGCTGATTTGGGGGACGTACCTGTGATGGGCCGATAGGGCATTGGTAGTCTTGTAAAATTTTATGTAGCTACGGAGGTGTCCAAGATGGCTGTGGACACCCCAACGCATGTTTTTACCTAGTGAAAAACCATCCACGCCTTCCATCAAAGCAAAATTCTTCCCATCAGTTATCTATCGAGAAACAGACGCCGGCTCACACTGTCATACCGACAAGAGCGGCATTCTCTGTCAAGAAATTAGCGCCGTCGCAGTCACCCCAAGTAGTAGACGCCACGGCGATCACCCCAAGAGGTTTGATGCCGTCGCAGATCACTCCAAGTGGTAGACGCCACGTAACACGCTATCAAGAAACAGACGCCGGCTCACACTGTCATACCGACAAGAGCGGCATTCTCTGTCAAGAAATTAGCGCCGTCGCAGTCACCCCAAGTAGTAGACGCCACGGCAGTCACCCCAAGAGGTTTGATGCCGTCGCAGTCACTCCAAGTGGTAGACGCCACGTAACACGCTATCAAGAAACAGACGCCGGCTCACACTGTCATACCGACAAGAGCGGCATTCTCTGTCAAGAAATTAGCGCCGTCGCAATCACCCCAAGTAGTAGACGCCACGGCAGTCACCCCAAGAGGTTTGATGCCGTCGCAGTCACTCCAAGTGGTAGACGCCACGTAACACGCTATCAAGAAAGACGCCGCTCACACTTTGTCATACCGACAAGAGCGGCATTCTCTGTCAAGAAATTAGCGCCGTCGCAGTCACCCCAAGTAGTAGACGCCACTAGCGATCACCCCAAGAGGTTTGATGCCGTCGCATCACTCCAAGTGGTAGACGCCACGTAACACGCTATCAAGAAATAGACGCCGGCTCACTTTGTCATACCGACAAGAGCGGCATTCTCTGTCAAGAAATTAGCGCCGTCGCAGTCACCCCAAGTAGTAGACGCCACGGCAATCACCCCAAGAGGTTTGATGCCGTCGCAGTCACTCCAAGTGGTAGACGCCACGTAACACGCTATCAAGAAAAGACGCCGGCTCACACTTTGTCATACCGACAAGAGCGGCATTCTCTGTCAAGAAATTAGCGCCGTCGCAGTCACCCCAAGTAGTAGACGCCACGCAGCGATCACCCCAAGAGGTTTGATGCCGTCGCAGATCACTCCAAGTGGTAGACGCCACGTAACACGCTATCAAGAAACAGACGCCGGCTCACACTGTCATACCGACAAGAGCGGCATTCTCTGTCAAGAAATTAGCGCCGTCGTTAGATCACCCCAGGCAGAGACGCCACGGCATCACCCCAAGAGGTTTGATGCCGTCGCAGATCACTCCAAGTGGTAGACGCCACGTAACACGCTATCAAGAAATAGACGCCGGCTCACACTGTCATACCGACAAGAGCGGCATTCTCTGTCAAGAAATTAGCGCCGTCGCAGTCACCCCAAGGAGTAGACGCCACGGCAGTCACCCCAAGAGGTTTGATGCCGTCGCAGTCACTCCAAGTGGTAGACGCCACGTAACACGCTACCAAGAAACAGACGCCGGCTCACACTGTCACACCGACAAGAGCGGCATTCTCTGTCAAGAAACCAGTGCCGGCTCACACTGTCGATCCAACAAGAGCGGCAATCACCCTCGTAAGGCGGATACCATGACAGTAACGGCCATCGCACACTGCACTCGCAAAAACAGATGAAGGGTCTTGGAAGCGTTGAAACACAGTTGAGGTACGCACTCTAAAACGGCCACGGCCAAGCCGAGGCGAAAACAAAAGGAGCGCTCAATTAGGAATACAGGAAGACAATTCTGACAAAGATGGGATAAAGACCTCGGCCAAGCCGAAGGCGAAAGAAACGAACCATTATTAGAAGATAAGTTAAAAATTACAAGTGAAAAGAATATGGACGATGGCCGTCCCCATAGGGATAAGCCGAAACACAACCTACCGAGGTTGTACAAAAGAAGACAAAAACTACTATTATGTTCACGTACAAAGAGATAACGGGAGGAAGGGCTGAGTAACTGGTCCCCGGACAGCCGAAGCAGATCTGCTGTAAACTTGTTCTCATCAAGCCGCATCTTCCTCGGCGGGCAACCCAGCAGCTTTTCTAGCAGCCTCAGCCTTGGCCTCGGCATCCTCAGCTGCCCTCATCCTTTCGGCTTCTTCCTTAGCCACCCGAGCCCTCTCAGCAAGAGCTGCTTTCTCCGCGGTCGCCTCCCTCTCCATCTTTGCCTTCACCGCCTCCTTGGCCTCCTCCACCGCGGCTTTCTCCTTAGCCTCGAGCTTGTCATCAAGCAACGCGTCGAACCTGCCCCACGGGAAGGAACCATCAAGAGGGAAAAGCTCCCCGATAACTTCCCTAGCAACATCTTCGGCCAAATCCGGAACTTGGCGCACGATTTGGGAAGCATGTCGGTTTGCGGCATCTCGATATCCGCCTCCTTCTCGCTTGACGACGGCATCTCTCGCGCCCGAACCACCTCCCGAGCCTTAAACAGGTCCCGGACTCGTTCCTCTCGCTTAAGGTAGAGGTCGGCGCGCGCCCCGAGCGAGCTCACATTTCCTCAGTGATCCGCGACTTCGGCAGCCGCAGTCTCGGCTTTAGCCCTCTCAGCAAGGACCTCCTTTTCAGCGTCCTCCCTACGCTTTCTCTCGGCCAAGAGCGTTTTCTCAGCTTCTATCCTGAGCCTCTGTTCATTGAGGAGACCCAACTTCGCCGCTGCAGCCACCTGCTTAGTGGCATTACGCTCATGAACAGCCCGAGCCACGGCCTTCTCTTGCTCCCTGAGACGAGCAGCGGTGGCCACGTTCCACCTCGCCAGCTCCCTAATAAGCTTCGTGCCCTCCTCTATAAGCTCGGAGACGGAAGCCTTCTGGGATGAAGGGACGATGGTGGCAATTTGGCCACTAGCCTGCGGCTGGGAGACGAAAGCCTTCTGGGATGAAGGGTTGACGGTGGTGCCTTGATCACCAACCTGTGCAGAGGACCCCACCGCCTGCTGCCCAACGTGAGCAATAGCCGATTGCGGCTGATCTGCAGAAGTTCAGTTAAAACATCAGTATCAGTATCGACCCATCAGAAATACCTGGTGGCATGGCTGAATTTAAGCCACGAGCTAGATAGGTACCATGTTTGGCCTTCTTGACCGGAGAAGGCACTTCCTTGCCGACGGTAGAAGCTGTCCCTTTCCTCTTCCGGATAAGAGGAGATCCCTCTGCGTCAGAATCCCCCTCATCGGGAATCTCAACAATCTCCATCTTCTTAAGGGAGGGGATGGGAGTTGAAGCCGGTGTCGACGCCGTCGCCACCAAGGGCCTTGTTTTCCGCGTCCGACGCACCACGCCACTAACAACCCTCGCCTGCGCCTCCTCTTTGCTCAAGACCTTCAGCCGCTGTTCCATAAGATCATTCGGCGACACCCTGCGGTCATCGGCCGACGCCTTGGGATGCAAGTTAGCGACGGTTTTATCTTTGTGCAGCCCCATTCTCCAAAGAAGATCCTCAGATAGGTCCGGTCCAAAGTGGTCTGCAAAAGACACAAAGCAAGAGTCAAGAAGAAGAAACGAATCGAGATTCGAAACTAAAGAAACATCAAGAGCGGCGGTGGGCCTCACACCGACCCCACTCACCCCGTGCTAGGGCCGGTATGAGGCCGACATAGCAAAGCGGCTCATCCTGAAGAATGATCTGCGTCGGGGGAATCCATCTTTTCGGCACCCCACCCTTGTCCACCTCAAAGAGCCTCATGGCGCCTTCTCATCCTCCTTCGAAGGACCCCGCTAGCATCCATCTTAAGACGCTTCCGAGTGACCCATCCGTCATGCTCCGCCCTAGTCTCACACCGCAAATTAACTCGATCTTTGGAAGGAACAGGCGCGGATAGTCATTCGGCACTTTAACATACACCCAACGATCCTGCCAGCCCTTGCAAGAAGAGAGTTTGTCAACAGAGACGTAACCCTGCTCGGTTTGTACGCTGTACCATCCAACGCGGCCAGGGAGTGACGGCTTGAGATGATGAAGACGGCGGAATAAATCCACCGTCGGAGCCTCTCCCTTAAAAAGACAAAGCCAGACGAAACCAATTATGGTCCTCATGGCCAGCGGGTGCAGTTGGGCAACAGCAACGTTCATGGCTCTAATTATGGCCACAACGTACCCATTCAGCGGAAACCGGAGCCCGTACTCCAAATACCGCAGTACACGCAAGAGATATGGCCGGCGGCGGAGGGCAAGATACTGACTGACCCTCCCGGGGATAACAATTTCGTATCCCCTACCAAAGAAAAAATGATCCTCGAAAAGTTTCCCGCCGGAACAACGGGCAAGCTTACGGGACCAAGCACGATCAAGGCGGATCTTACAGACATAGCCGTGATCCATGACGTACCGTCTCCCCTCACTAGGACGAGACCTTTCCATATCACCACCAAAATCATCACCAAGATCACCAAAAGAGTCAGAATCCTCCCATTCCTCCAGAATTTGAGGATCAACTTTGAGAGAAGGAGACCTAGGACCCCCGACGCAGTTTACTAGGCCCAAAGATCGCAGAAGACATGGTTCACAACAAATTATTAGCAAGGAAAATAAAGAGTTTGCTTGTTTACCTTAAAGAAAAACACTCGCCGGGTCAAATACTCCGAAGATTAAGAAGAAGAAAACCCTTGAAAGTTTGGAGAGATGAAGATTTTAGAGAAAAATTTTCGAAAATAAAATGAAGGCCAAAATCACGGAATAACTACCCTATTTATAGAGAAAAGCCCATGAAGAAGGACCAATCGGGCACTGACCCATGAAGCGTCAACCAATCAGCGAACACACACGTGTCAAGCATGCAACCGCGGAATGTCAATCGTCGCAACAGTTGAATGTCAATCAATGCAACAGTGACCAAGCGTCTTCAACACGCCTATTCACATCTCTTCGACCGTTCTACCCTCAAACAAATTCCTAGGTATCTAGTCTCCGCCGGCTCCCGACAAACCAAGCCAGGAAGCACCGGCCGGGGGCAATCAAATTCAACCGGCACTCTCAGCCCTGGTCTCGGCCAGCGTCTTGTTCCTTTCCACATCGGTTACCCTTCACGCACCCATGTGGAGGGGGGATATGGTATATGGTACGGAATAACTGCTGCCACGCCGATACACAAGAAGACGCCGACACAGAAAAATTTGCGAAATTTACTTAGTGCAGAATATATGCTCAGCATACATCGGAGCCCATACCACGGCATAGACTACGCTGGGGGCAAATTGATGGGGCATATTCTGCACCGCTGACCAAGTCAACACACTGAGCAAGGTCAAAGGTATCCACAGCAATTCAACGACTTAGATAGCCTAGCCGATGCAGCCCATCGGCCCGCTATCAGGGTCTCGGCATGGCAACCCGCCAGCCGGGGCACATGTCCGCGTACTCACATCCAAGACCCTCTGCCGGCCTGCCGTAGGTTCATCGGCCGAGGGTAGAACGGTCTTTCCACCTAATAAGCCACTTGGCCACTTGGCCACTACGTGCCAAAAGGTGAAAGCCTATAAATACTCCTCAACCTTCATTGAGGAGAGGATCCCACAACTTAACCTAAAGTACACTATTCATCTGGTAATATCTCCCTTATCTCTCTACAATACATTCCTAGCCAATTAGTATACAACTTATACCTCTAAGTTCACTGACTTGGGCGTCGGAGTGGGTACGCTTGGCACAAAGCCAAGCCCTCAGTTCGTTCATTGTTGCAGGAAAGGCCGAGAGAGACGATAGGAGCGAGGAGGGTTCAATCAAAGACATTATTCTACAAGCCACGGGTGGTAAAGATACTTGCTCTGGAATTACACCCGGAACAAAAGGTAACTAGTTAACGCCAACAAGAGATATTAGAATTAGAGAGGTATTCAAGGCAAGGAAACGACAAGTAAACTTTTATACTTAAGAAATAAATCCAATCAAGTATGAACGAAGGGAAGGAAGATGATTAAAGGTACAAGGGGGATTTTAGGGCTTAAACCACACACTTTCTAAGACTTAAGGTTCTCTCTAACAAGGTCACACCTATTAGGATATTGAACCTTTATAACAAAACGACCAAATTCCAAAACAAGGGTCAAGGCAATTCATCTCATTCCTTATATGCAAGTCTCTCTTAAAGGATTACACCTCTATGACTGATCAAGGTAAAAATAAACGCTCGCTTAAGGGTTGATACATTGGTTAGACTCATTGTTCACCTATCCTATCACGTATTAGGGTTTCCCTAAGGTAAATCTACCACTCAAGCATAACAACATCTCTTTATCTCAAGTATTCGTCACAACCTCAATGTTTTAAAAACCAAAGAATGAATTAGCAAGGACTTCTCAACAAAATCCTCAAGGGTCAACTAATATCAAACCACATCACCACTCTATTATGGTCAACAACATACCATTATCCTTTCTAGTTACTAAAACAAATGCTAAACTTTCCAATGATGTACCTTAGTCTCACTCTCATACCATACCTCAGGTGGTAATCAATATCACTCACTAAAACCAACTAATAATCCCACAATTAGCATTTCTCATATGGTCACATGTACATTATCAAACTCTCATATCTAAAGTGATTACGAAAGCCATCCACAAACTCGACTTACTTAATAAATCCTTCATCCTCAAATCCACCATTCAGTTTCATCCATTTTAAGTCAAGTACTAAGCATTAGTATCCCAAGGCACGTCTCACTACACTTCCCAAGGTTTTCAAATCTCACCCATAAACAACAAGCCAAGTTCTATAACCTTAGTAACAAATGCAACTCACACTTGACAACATAAATAATGCCACCAATCAAGATTACTCACTTTACCAGGGATTTAGGTCTAAGAATCATTAAGTATGTCTCATCTCACTACCTAAGTCTTTCCAACATCAAATCCTCTCCAAGCCAGGATTAAGAGTCAACCACAAACAATCTCCTCAAAGGTCAAATTTCCAACCAAGGTCAACATTCCTCAAAAGAAAGAGTATTATCAAAAGGCGTTAAGGGAGGATAAGCAAGGAACAAGGAACAAGTTATGGGGTATAGGAGTAGCTTCCAAGCAAAACAGAAGAGAGTTTAGAAGAAGGATAAGCACCAAGAGGTAAAAATAAGGCAAGATACACAAAGAAATGAGAAACATCTTTGAGGAAGTAGAAGCATTCTTCAAATGTTGAACAAATCTTCAATCCTCAGCAATAGGCACCAAATCTTGATCACCACATTGGTAAGTTTACGGTTATTGATCCAAGGGCACACAAATTATTAAAGGACAATCAACAAACATGTTAGAACCTAACAAAGAGCAAACACACTACAGACTACCACCTTAGGTCCTTAAGTCTACCCATCTCTCATTCATTATTCAAGGTCAAGTTCACATTTAAATTCGGGGTACACGTGTGTGCGTCGGGAGCAACACATGCTCTGATACCAACTGTGACACCCCTCGATAGGGCATCAAAAATAAAGCGGAAATTAAGGGATTTTTTAAAAAAAACTTTAAAGTTTAAAGTGCGAAATTCACCATAAGTGATCAAACAAAAATGAAAAGAAAGATAATTAAGTTTTACAAATTAAAACAAGTGCGTTGGGGAAAAGATATCCCACGAATAAACACAAGTCTAACGATAGGTGAGTCTAAACAACCTATAACTAAGGTCCCAGGGTCAACGTTCTCGCTAGCTCACACGTCTTCCCCATAATCTGCATCACAAACCTGTCATTCATGTAAACATGAACGCCACAATCAGTGGGGAGTAACTCAGGGTTCTCCCAGCCACAATATGTCAAAATGCACATAAGCAAGAACTTAATTAAACATATTGATCATGCATTATACTTGAATAATATGAACAAGGGAATATAAACGATAATCATAATGAGATAGGCATATTGCATTCTTAATGAGATAGGCATGGTACATTATGTTAAACATGCATTCAAGGTAACCAAAACATGGATGTGAGATTAGGCATCGAATCATATGAAGAAGGTAAACAACGGATCAATTGAATAGAGAATACATGGATGGAAACCGATAGCCATTCCTTTGAAAACCTCTTAACAACCATAGCACGGGACGTGGCTACTAATGTCACATTCATACTTATGGCTTACATCTCACCATAAGAACGGATGGGAACATCAATCCCGGTGATCATATCGCAACTAGGGGCTTGCATCTCACCACTAGTATCCGATAGGACCAAGACTCTCACAAACAATCATAGAAGACGTGCACTCTCGTATATAAGAACACACCAATGACCGTAACAAGCAAGACATTTACAAAGGATTGACTCAAAACAAGACAACCCCTAGACTCCAACCTCCTGGTAGGACGACGATCATAATACGGTCCTAGTCTAAATCGGCGGCGGACTCTCGGGATAGACGACACCCGATTCGACACACGATACCAAATCGTATCCAAGACTCGAAACATGGAACACCTAACCGTGCCCGAAAGTCGAGTAACCCCAAATCGGAACCTTATCACCTAACCGTGACCCCCGGTCCTAAGAGGCGGAAGGAAAAATAGCCCAACTCG
The DNA here is from genome assembly GCF_048544455.1 of Silene latifolia. Classification (NCBI taxonomy): domain Eukaryota; kingdom Viridiplantae; phylum Streptophyta; class Magnoliopsida; order Caryophyllales; family Caryophyllaceae; genus Silene; species Silene latifolia. Next base: position 29,643,508 of record NC_133528.1, read on the forward strand.
GAAACAATGGCACCTAACCGTGACCCAATGTCCGAGGGCAAATAAATGAGGAATGTCAAGTAGTCACACAATGTAAACCGTCACACTCCGGTCACAAATACGAGTAACAATAGTTGCATGAACATCATGTCAATAAGCATAACCCAAATCCGAAAACATGGCACGCACTCGTACCAAAGGTCCGAAAGGGGTAAATAAGAGATGTCAACAGGCCTTAAATTAACCAATTACCAATAAGGAAGAAGATACATGCATAAATCAATGATTAATATAAGTTATAGGCGAGGAAAGACACTCAGAGGGGTCTCAGCCGGTCAGGGGGCCGGCGGCCGGTCCACCGGCTGGGACTCCTAACAAACATTAAAACTTACAGGGGGTTCCCAGCCGGTCAGGGGACCGGCGGCCGGTCAACCGGCTGAGACCCATGGTTCATTTTTGAAAAATTGTAAAAAGGCCAAAAGTTACAGAGGGTTCCCCCGGTCTGGGGGCCGTCCATCCCATTTGAGACCCACGACATATTTTGAAAGTGAAACAACATACAGAGGGTTCCCAGTGGTCGGGGGACCGGCGGCCGGTCAACCGGCTGAGACCCACTGTACGCGTGAATCGCCAAAATCGTCTCTCAAATCATTTGCAAACAACCACAAATCGTTCCACAACAATTATTTACCTGTCCTAACATGATTCTTAACCAAGAAAACAACATATTTGAGAAGGAACTCCAACAATTACAGATTTAAAGCAATAAAGGATGAAACTTTCAATCAAACATGTGAGGAATTCATATGGGGATACCAACTAACCAAAATTCAAGTAGAACACAACAAAAATCAGATTTCAACATTTGAAAGGTTAAATTAACCAACAAAGCACACAAACTTTAACATAAAAGTCGAGTAACCCAACATCGTTACCTTTTAGCTCTTAAATCCACAATAGACTCGTCTACCTTTCAAGAATCCACTTCCGGGTCAACTAAACTTTCTCCTAAACATAAGAAAACACAAAATAAGACTAAGAATCAAAACTAGAAAAAGGGTACCATAGAGAGGATGGCTCGACAGCCCCAATAATGGAGGAAAGTCGGATCTTTTCTTACCTAGAAAGAAGGAGGGCGATGAGAGGAAGAGATAGGCGCGAAAATCACTTAGTTTGGATAAGAATTGAGCAAGTTATGGTGATTTTAGGGTTGAGAGTAAAGGGTTAACAATGGTGGAGAGGTTGTTGGGGGAAATTTCAGAAATTAGAATGAGGGAGATGAAGTTGTGAGGTGTTAGGTGAGGGTTTTATGAAAATAAAAGAGAAGGAGAAAAGGCCCATAAGTTGTAACAAGCCCAACAACTCAAATTGAGTCGGTTTCTACTAGAAATGACGTCTCAAGCCCACTACAACTCAAGACGGGAAATATTATTATTATTATTATTGTCCGACCAAAATATTTATTTTGTATAACTTAAGCTTTAAAAATATAATATTTATAAAAATCATGTTTAATAATGAAATTAATCAAATTAAATAATTTAAAAATATAAATAAGACAATAGAACGGTTAATTAAATTATAATTGTCAAAATGGAAAATTCGCGGGTGTTACAGAAACTCACTATTAATGGCGATTGAAAGCTCACCTTTCTTACCTATTTAACTACCTGAGTTAATGTCGGAAAAGTGATATAAACATTATTCTGACGAAATCCAGTACATTAAACACAAAATCGAAAGACGAAATCAATCGAAACTGATTAAAATCATAATAAAATAAGAGATAGAAATTAACTTACTTACGACATTGCAGACCGCCATTATTGCAAAGACGAGTGATGTAACGCCTCAAAAATTGCTACGGATTATGGAGTTATGGATTGATTAACCGGCGAATTGATGATGATCGGTAAATTAGAACGAAATATGAGAAGAATTGGGGGAAATTGAAGAATTAGGTCATAATCGTATAGTGGATGAAATTGAGATTAATTCGTTACGAATTAGGAATTGCAAGTACGACAATAACTAAGTTGAGGAGGATAATGGCGGATGAAAAGCTTAGCTGTAATGGCGGTCAGAAGCTCGAGTTGAGCTGAAGATGAGTTGAAGAGCGAGAAGGAGAGGCAGTAAAATGAATTGATTAAATGATATGTGGGGATAATATAGGGGACACGTGGCATTATCTGGTGAGTCTATAGTTATTAGATCCGACGGTTTAGGATGAGTACAGCCGCCTCACCCTAAGAAGGGTGCCTCACATGATTCAATCTATATATATATATATATATATATATATATATATATATATATATATATATATATATATATATATATATATATATATATATACATACATATATATATATATATATATATACATACATATATAAATATATATATATACATACATAGAGGAAGGATCAAGTGAGTCCACCTTAAGTCATTGAGTCCCTAAGTCCTCTTAGGGGCCATTGAATAGATAGGATGGAGGGTTGAGATTGAAGGGGAAAAGGGAGGGATTAATGCTAAATGGAGGGGATTGAAGCTAATTAATCACTTTCCCTCACTACCTCCACTAATCAACCACTAATTTTACTATATAACATTTATTTTCCACTCACTTCTCTCTCATCTCACACAATTATCATTCCCCTCTTCTCTCTACAAACCAATAAAATCAAATAAACTCAATTCCTCTCAAAAATCCCACAAAAATCAAAAACCAAATTATTCAAAAAAAAACTCACCCACTTCCTCACCTACCCGGCCCCACCCACCACCTCCACCGCCACCCACCACCCCACCCCGACCATCCTCAACTCCCTCCTGTCCCCGACACGCCCCATCTGCCACCACCACACCCTCATCTCCCTACTCAATCCACCACCACCACCACGCACACCACCACACGACAAACCCCACCCTCACATCCCAAAACAGCTCAGACCTACCACCACCGACCACCCTCCATTCTTTTCCTCCACTACTGCGCCGCCACCAGCACCACGATCCACCCTCCACCATCAACACCACCCACTGCCGCCACTTCCTCCTTTCCATCACCATATCTAACCGCCACCATTCAACCACCACAACACCACGCCACCACCTACCAGCCGACAACAACACCCACGCCTCACCACCACCACCACAAGCCGCTCTCCACCATCAACACCACGTCACCAACACCTTCATCCTTTCTCTTTTTTTTTGTTTTTCAGATCTGCTACCAAACACCCATATACGCACGCCAACCCGACCAGATCTGAAACAATGGGAGTGGTGCGGTGGTGTTTCTGTTGAAAGGAATGAGAGGAGAGGAAGGAGGTGTGTCAATGGGTGACAATGGTGTTTGTTTTTCCTTTGAAAGTCTCCCGCCAGTTGCCTATATTCGTCCTCCTTGAATTTTTTTTTTTTTTTTTTTTTTTTTTTTTTTTTCAGATTTGTTTGATGTTTTATTTAGATTTGTTTTTTTTTTAAATCGAGTGATGTTAGTCCCACCCAAAAAAATCTCGTCTTGAGGTTGAAAGGCGACGTGGTTGCGGGGTTATTTTATTAAAATTACATTCATTTTGTTACATAATTTTTTTTATTATTATTTTCATTTGTTATTGTGGGTGGTTAATTTTTACTTGCGTATCTCGTCTTTTTTTGTTTTTCTTTTTTAGATCTATAAAGTTACACTCTCGTGATTTCAGATCTATTTATTTATTTGTGTTATTTTAAAGTTACACTCGTTTTTCTTTAAATTTACACTTGTATTTCCTCACATTTACACTCGCATTTCTTTACATTTACACTCTTATGAAGTGTAATAAATTGTTGATCTTATTCGTAGATGTAATAAATATATATTAGATTTTTGAAAAAAAAAACGTATTAACATGATTTTTATTCTTAGATCTAATAAATATATAAATTTTACTCATATTTTTTTACATTTACAGTCGTATTTTGTTACATTTACACTCATATTTCTTCACATTTACACTTATATTTCTTTACATTTACACTCATATTTTTTACATTTACACTCATATTTCCTTACATTTACACTTGTATATCTGTACATTTACACTCCTTAAAATTATATAGATTTGCACTCACATTTACACTGGTTTTTCTTCACATTTACACTCATATTTCTTTACATTTACACTCGTATTTCTTTACATTTACACGCATTTTTCAGATTTACACTCATATTTTTTTACAATTACACTCGTATTTCTTTACATTTACACTCATATTTTTTACATTTACACTCGTATATCTTTACATTTACACTCGTTAAAATTATATAGATTTGCACTCATATTTTTTGTGGATATGAGTTGGTGGTGGAGGACGACGGTGGTGGTGTTTTTTGGTAGTCGGACGAAAGTTTTACTCGTAAAGGACAAAAGTGACACTTATAAAAGACCAAAGTTACACTCAAAGGACCAATTTACTCTTAAAATGCTACATTTACACTCTTAAAATGTTACATTTACACTCGTAAAACATCACATTTACACTTGTAAAATGTTAAAATTATGTAAATTCAAAATTTCCGTCACAAAAAATCAAATTTACACTCTTAAAATGTTACATTTACACTCGTAAAACATCACATTTACACTTGTAAAATGTTAAAATTATATAAATTCAAAATTTCCGTCACAAAAAATCAAATTTACACTCTTAAAAATGTTACATTTACACTCGTAAAACATCACATTTACACTTGTAAAATGTTAAAATTATATAAATTCAAAATTTCCGTCACAAAAAATTAAATTTACACTCTTAAAAATGTTACATTTACACTCGTAAAACATCACATTTACACTTGTAAAATGTTAAAATTATATAAATTCAAAATTTCCGTCACAAAAAATCAAATTTACACTCTTAAAATGTTACATTTACACTCGTAAAACTTCACATTTACACTTGTAAAATGTTAAAATTATATAAATTCAAAATTTCCGTCACCAAAAAATTAAATTTACACTCTAAAAATGTTACATTTACACTCGTAAAACTTCACATTTACACTTGTAAAATGTTAAAATTATATAAATTCAAAATTTCCGTCACAAAAAATCAAATTTACACTCTAAAAATGTTACATTTACACTCGTAAAACTTCACATTTACACTTGTAAAGTGTTAAAATTATATAAATTCAAAATTTCCGTCACAAAAAATAAATTTTACACTCTAAAAATGTTACATTTACACTCGTAAAACTTCACATTTACACTTGTAAAGTGTTAAAATTATATAAATTCAAAATTTCCGTCACATTTACACTTGTAAAACTCATACAACATTACATTTACACTTCTGAAATCTAAAAGTCAAAAGCGATTAATTAGGGGCTAGAGAGAGAAAGAAAAATTAATTAGTGTGTAGAAATTTGATTAGTGGTAAATTTTTTTGGTAATTTTTAATCTCAACCATCCATCTCAATCCAACCATCCACATTTTTTTCCTTTTCTTTTTAAAGGCCTTTAATCAAATTCATCTCAACCTTCCATTTAGTCCATCCAATGGCCCTTAGAGGGACTTATGGACTCAATGGAAGTGGTGGACTCATTAGATCTTGACTCTACATACATATATATATATATATATATATATATATATATATATATATATATATACATATATATATATATATATATATATATATATATATATATATATATATATATATATATATATATATATATATATATATATAAAAGAGCCTTTTTTTCAGGCATCATGAGAGACTCCAACTATTTCTAAACACGGTTTTAATTTTTACTTAATTAACACACTTAAAAGATAATTATATTTGGCTAATAAAATAAGAGATATACTAAATCACAAAAAGATTGGTTTTATAATATTTTTTACGATTAAAAATTAGAATATGACAAGTTTTCAAATCGAGGTCTCTTATCTATAATATAAACTTCTAATAAGGGTATTTCTCTTTCACATACGAGTTTTACTCAATCACATACAATTTTTTATTATTTTTTCATACATTACCCCTCCCATAAACAAAAGAAAACTCTCTTTCTCTTCTTCTCCCAACTCGATCAAAATTTCTCCATTACTATAATTATTATATACTGTATAAATTGCATATTAAAAATTGATTACTTCATTAAAATGATTAGATCACAAACATTTTAATTTTTCATTGGATTAATTTTTTTTTTTTCCAATTAGGGTTTGTTTTTAATTGGATTTTCCTCCCAATTAGAGGTTGTGTGGTAAGGTGGTTAGAAAGGTTGCATCAGGCGAAAGGGACATCGGAAATGGAGTCGTAAGAGGAGGGTGGTCAGTTGTTAGAGTGGTGGTGCGGTGACGGTGGTGCGATGAGAGTGGATATCGGACGGCTGTAATAGGGAGTGGTGCGGTTGGTTGTGCTCGGAGCGGAGTGTGTGGTGTGTTTGGGATGGAGTCGGGTTGTCGGATATGGTGATGACTGGACTGGCGTGGGTTGTGCGGATGACTGGAGTGGTTGGTCTGGTGGTCAGGTGGTGGTCGGGAAAGGAGATGACGGGATTTGGACTGGTGGCCGGAGCAATGTCGGCCGACAACCGAAGGAAGGGGTGAACTGAAATTTTCCGACCGGAGCAAGTGATGTTGATGGTGAAGGGAGATAGGGGGAGGGAGAAAAGGATCAATTGGGAGATGATATGAGAAAATGACAAGGGTAAAATTGTAAAAGACGTATGTGAAAGAGTAAAATTCGTATGTGAAAAACCAATATCGTCTAATAAACTAAGGTATCTTCCCCAATGGTCTTATATATATTCTTATTTCGTTGGTTGCCCAGCTATACAACTATTTGCTTGCACATATTCAATATTGTTTTAGCTCTTTTTTTTTCCTGTAATTCATCATTTTGTTTATTATTTTGTATTTTATTTTATGTGATGGTTCCAATAGTAGTGTAATGTGTTTTTTTATTATTGTCGATTGCTTAACAATTACATTGGAGTTGATATTTATTTTTATCGGTTCAATTTCAGGGTGTAGAATATTTGAGGCACGGTTTGGATGAAATTAGGCACAAGTGCACAACACTCCAATGCTGCAATATTCAATTTCCAGGTTTAATTGGTTTGCCAAAGTTTATTTAATTCTTCACCGTTAGTTTTTTTTTCTAAGTTCTATTATGTTTTAAGGGTGTAGAATATTATTATGTTTTTTTTATTATTATACTATATATATAAACGGCTATATATTACCTTCCTCCTTCATCAAAAAGTGTGAATTTTTGCACGTCACTTTTTTTTTTGCTTTTTAGTTATGCGGATAATATTTCAATCTTGACTTATTTGCTGTAGTTAATGTGGGGTTGCAACCTTATTACATTTGAATTGTTTTCGTTTGATTTTATTACGTGTTTCATTCTCAATATTTACGTAATTTTAATGTTTATATTGTCTATTGCATAGTTTGATCATTGACATATAGTTATATCATGTTTTTTCATCATTTTTTTTATTATTTTGTATTTTATTTTATGTGATGGTTCCAATAGTAGTGTAATGTGTTTTGTGATTATTGTCGATTGTTTAACAATTACATTGGAGTTGATATTTATTTTTATCGGTTCAATTTCAGGGTGTAGAATATTTGAGGCACGGTTTGGATGAAATTAGGCACAACACTCCAATGCTGCAATATTCAATTTACAGGTTTAATTGGGTTGCCAAAGTTTATTTTAATTCTTCACCGTTAGTTTTTTTTTCTAAGTTTTAATATGTTTTAATGGTGTAGAATATTATTATGTTTTTTTTTTATTATTATTATTGTAGTTGACTATCGATCTATCACAATTATGAGGATGAAGTTCGGTACGTTAATTCCTTGAACTATTTCACAGGCATTAACGAAATGAATCATCTTTTACGTTAACAAACGAATTTTGAGCGATGGCGACATGCTGCACTATTGTATATTGTATATTTGTGTTGCACGTTATAGGAGAAACTACATTCTATTTGCCAATGATATGAAATTATCTATGTACATAGTACGTTGTGTTTGTCAGTGACACTTATCGCGTACCATCGGTGTTATTATATATTTCATGAATTACAAAATAAGACGGTTACTGTATCATCGGTGTTATTATATATTTCATGAATTACAAAATAAGTCGGTTATACATCGTGAGACGATCTATTTTTTATAAAAGTTATCTTACTGCTAATAAATGAGTTGTATTTTTATTAAAAAGAAGTTAAAACGACCCAAGTACTACATATTTAAAGAAAATGAATATATCCGTTATAATACATACTCCGTACTAACTTAGTGTTGTTAAATTGTACAAGTGTATAACTTAACAATAACCATTGGACAAGTAGCTTAACAAGTTATTCCCTAACATAAAACTTAGCTAAGATAAAGTGACACCGACTTGACTTCCAGTTCTATAAAAAAAATGAAGTGACACCGACTTGACTTCAGTTCTATAAAAAAAATGTTATATGAGTGCATGACGCCCTAGATCTAACATAACATAAATTTTAATCTTTCGTTTTTAAATTTTACATACGATTTACCATTGTAGAGTTATATACACTATATAATGAAAATACAACGTTTCATCAAAGACACTAACAGGTATGATCTTGCATTCATGCTATGATAAGTTTTAGAATAACCAAAAACTTATGCCATAATTTTAACTTGATCTCTTTAAAAAGAGATGAAAATTTGACTAATCATATACAACAAATAAAATACAAAGTATTATATATCTACATGGCTACTTTACTTTCAACTGTACTCTTACTTTGTATGTCAAACTCTCTTCACCTAATAGTAATTCTTTTAGATAAAAATATAAAAGAACGATTACGTACATAAATTCTCTCTTGGATCACTTCTGTCACAAATTAAACATAGTTATGACATAAGTTTAAGTACAAGTAGTTTACAAGCAATATACGGTAAATAACAACTTCATTTGTGCGTCTAAAATTAAGCACTATTGCCTCCATAAATTTTAACTATTTATCCCTTATTCATGTTCATTTAAAGACAAAACAATATATAGTTACCCGTGCAACGCACGGGCACAAAAACTAGTTACGTATATAATAGTGATATCTCATTATTTGTTCATTTTTCACGTCAATGCATTTTGCTTTGAGAAATAAAAAGTTGAAACTGAAAATTAATTAAGAGAATTGAGTAGCATGTTGAAATGTATTTTTAAAAAATAATATTTTTTTATGCCGCAAAGCTAATGATTCCAATTTATAAATTTTCTCAATTTTTTGCCTCGAAAGTAATTAAAATGGTTTATAATTTAGTAGTATCCCTAGTATGAGTCAAATTATTCTCAAATAATAGCATCGGTCAAATATTTAGTAATTCATAATTTGATACAATTCTTTTTTAATATTTAAATTAAAAGATTATAGATTAGAGTTAGTCCAAAAAAATATAATTTGATGAAAAAATTAATTTTAATAATAATTTAATGAAATAAAATTATAATTATTATCTTCCTTACTTAGTTAATGTATACATAATTGCTATTAGCTATCTTATTTAGAAAGATACTTTTTAGAGGGAAAATTTGTGAAGATGCTTATTCATTTAGTAGATAGGTGATGAATGAATAAAGTCCTCGTTAGTAAATCTCTCTAATCTTAATTTAGATGATGTTCCCTAATTACCTCAAAAAATGGAAAAGAAAAAATGAATAACGAGTCGTTCATGTGGATTACACCACACGAATATGCATGGGCCATATTTTGTAGAAAACACGAATTGGCCAAGGTCTTTCGTGTAGAATATATGAATGAGCATCGACTCTTACGTTGTTCAATTAGTAGATTATACAACTGGTAGTATAAATTTGGAACTTTATAATAAAGGATTTGAGCTTACATATATTTCACGAGCTTTATTGAGAAGAATCTGGGCGTTATTTTAAACTCAAAATATTATAATGAAACTCAAAAATAATACATATAAGCTCAATTAAAAAAATTAAAATCTCAATAATTGTAAAAGTTCGAAAAGATTGCATATAGGCTCAGTTAGTTTTATATTGGTTGTACTATGCTCATATACATTTGGATGTATAATCTTATTTGTAAACTAATTACAAATAAAAGATGAAAATAAAATAAAAATTATAACTACCTATAATGAGAGAGATCTCTCAGTAACATTAATGAGAGACCGTCTCTCTTAAGAATTTGTATATTTAATTAGTACGGTGTTGTATCTTTCCTAATTCCAAATTCTTTTTTATTTATGGAAAATTCCTACTTGTATCTCTCTGGTATGGGCTAATCCCATTTATAACCTTACTTTTCAGGAAAACTCACTTATACCCCTCAATTTACTAGTTATTCTCACTTATACCCCTCAAGTATAAGCTAATCTCACTTGTGACCATACTTTTAAGGAAACCCCACACTGCAACATCCTAGTTACATAGAAGAGTACCCTAATTGAAATATTTGTTCTCTCCAACAAACATCGTTTTTCCCTCCAAATTCATTTTATATGACTCCACTTCGTCTTCAACATTTATCTTTTACCCTTCTTCCCCATTTTATCTTCAACATTCATCATTTACTATATTTAAGGGGTATAAGTGAGAATAAATAGAAAGTTAGAGGGAACAAGTAGGCTTTCCTGAAAAGTAGAGGTACAAATGAGATTAGCTCATAACATAGAGGTACAAGTGGGAATTTTCCTTTATTTTTTAGCGAAAGATCATTTTCACTAATAACAAGTCACACAGGTTTAATTTTACAATAGATACCCAAATCGAAAAAATGTCACCAAAAAATCAAGATTACAAATTAACTGTCCTACAAAATATCTTTGTCAGTCTATTTAAGATCACCTTACACAAATATTCGGGCCATCAAAACAATGAATGGTATAGCCCATTATTGACAATTCTAGGGTTTCCTTTTATCTAATAGTTCGTCTTGCTTGTGACGGACTCAAGCTTGTGACCTCTCACAATCCCCTCCCACTTGCCCTCCCTATCTGCTCACCCACTTGTAAGTTTGTCTCACGTCACAAGCTTGTGACGGATTTAGCCCATCACAAATGAAAATTTGTGTTTATCTAAAGACATAGGAAGAGGCCGCAAGTTCTTACTTCTTACACATCAAAAAAAAAAAAAATCCAAACTTTAGCCTGATTCCAACTCTTATACTATTGCATTTCTACAGTTTTTATTCTTAAATTCTGAGGCTCTGTTTGGTAAAACTACCAAAAGGTAGTTGAAACCTGAAAAGGTAGCTGAAAACTGGAAAGTTAACTGAAATCTGAAAAGGTAGCTGAAAATTAGGAACTGATAAGGTAGCTGATTATATAAAAAAAATGTTTGGCAAACTAACTGAAAAGGTAACTGATTTTGATGAAATGACGTAAAAGGATATGATAATTATTTAATAGTATAGATTTAAAGGGTAAAAACGGAAAATCAAACCAAATCAAGTACCTGAAATCTCAAATGCTACTCTAGGTAGCATTTCATTTCAGGTAGCTTATTTGATTAAATAAGCTACTTGCCAAACGCTTACAAAAAAATAAGGTACCTGAAACTTTGGTCAAATAAGCTACTTTGACCAAATCAGGTACCTGAAATGTCTTGCCAAACGGAGCCTGAATCTCCTTAACTAAACACGTTTATTAATCTTTCCTTTATAAAGTAAACATAATCATAAACGTAAACATGCATAATCAAACCATGGGGGAAGACGAAAAATACGAACTACCATCCATAAATGAAGCACCATTGTTGATGGGTACTCATGAAAACCAAAATGCAAAACTTGAGAAACAAACTTTCTTCAGAATTAATAACAACACTTCCCATGTTAACAAAATTGTTGAATTAAATGACAAGTCGATTGCTGCGTCGGTTATGGGCTGGTTAATATTACAAGACGACAAAAATTCGAGAATGTATACTCTCTGGAACCCGGTCACTCGTAATTCGATACTGCTTCCTGAATTACTTGAATCACCTGAGGAAACAGCACCTGATACGTGTATATTCACATCACCCCCGTATTATGAAGATACCGCGATAGAGTGATCGAATTGAAGGGAATTTTATTAGGTAAAAATTGGTGTACTTGGTGTTGGGTTGACGCCTCTTGTGATCGAATTGAAGGGAATTGTGTTTATATGGTAAATATCAGTAGTGATACTGTTAGGATATGCGTACCTTAATAGCGGAATGGTACGAAGATCGACGTGCCGAATTCTGTCCACGAAAACTCGATACCGATGGCTACTAGAGTCACCGGAGGTTGTTCACACCCCAAATCCCAAAAGCTCAAATGATGGTGGCTTTGTTGTGATTGTGCTACTGTTTTGTGTTATTGTTGTTGGATAGATTATGCTTAGATAATTCATTATTTATACTCTCACAATATGTGAGTTACAACAAGGAGATTTATGGAGATTTATGAGAATTGAAACATATTCAATTGCTTAATTGTTTCAGTCAAAATCTCAGTCATAACAGAGATTATATGACCATTAGAATTTGTAACATTTACCATATTGATGGTCGTTCAAAATTCAATACTCCCACTCGGCCACACAACCGAGTCAATGCTCCCACTTGGTCACACAGCCAAGCTTATCACAATATATCTTAACAAAACTATCAATCACATCTCATACAGGAAAATGGGGTGTGCGACCAATATGTAACAAGTAGTGTTATACTAAGTCACCATCAAAACTAACATAACACTTTCACATTAACGATTCCCCAGATCATTCAAACAACACCGTAGCATACACTGTCCCTTTATGCTATAACATGTTACGTAGTTATATACACAATATAACCGCCGGCCGGGCTTAACATGGTGTAGTTGAATTGACCATTCCTTAGACACTAATGAACATCCATGTCAACTTGACTGCTTTCCTAACATGACCCGTTGAACCAACGACTTTATGATTCTCCGAAATCACGCTAAAGTAGCAACATCAAATCTCAATTTCATCTCACAGCTCCAAGTCAAAGGGCTTCGTACCAAAATAGGACACACGGTCCAAAAGGGCTCACACAGCAACAGATTAGGGAATCATCTGTCACTCCTAACGGTCGACAAAACACACATAGTATGATATATGTGTCACAACATAGCTCCCACTACGGTGGGCATGCCACTCTTCTATGTCGTGCAAATCAAAGTCTAGATACTACACAAGTATCTAACCCGAGTCGCCTGATTGGCATACACAATGCTCAATCCTACACTCAAGATTCGGTTTCAGAAGCTTTAGTATGAAAGACATGTATTTCATACTCGACTCTTTTAGAGTCTCATCTTAGACATACTAAGGCGACTATGTAACGAGTCAATAGCCCATTTATACTACACAAGTATAAATTTCGTCATCCATACACACAAAGTGCTAACATGACTCAGTCTCATCTTGATGCTCCACTAGCATCAAGGCGATTACCTGTGTGACTAGGCATCATATAGCTTGGTGACATCTCTTACGTGCCTTAACCTGCAACATATGCTCATGAACATTTCATAGAAGAAAAACAAAATTTTATTCCATAATGCTCAATAGAAGTCCATTATCCAATACATGCCAAAAACATTGAACAAGATTATAAGCATAAAACTAAAACCTCTGCAAACCTAAGCTCCTAACATGAGCTCGGAACACATCTCTAGGAATAGGCTTAGTTAACGGATCAGCTATCATCTTGTTAGTCGATATATACTTAATGGCTATCTCTTTATTCTTTATGGCGTCTCGAACAAAATGATAACGCCTCTTAATATGTTTGGTCTTTCTATGGAATTTCGGATCTTGGGCAAACTGGATGGCAACAGTATTGTCACAAAACATTTCAATAGGTTCATCAACTTTAGGAGTAAGTTTCAGATCCTGGAGAAAACACGTTAGCCACATTGCCTCCTGAACGGCAAGGCTAGTAGCGACATACTCTGCTTCCATAGTCGACAAAGCAATACAATCTTGCTTCTTACTGCACCAGGATATTGCGCCTCCACTAAGGATAAAAGCATATCCCGAGGTTGATTTAGATTCATCTAAATCACCACCCCAATCGGCATCCGAATAACCCTTTAGCCTCAAGTCTCCACCTTGAAAACATAGGACTAGATCACTTGTACCACGAAGATAACGCATGATTCTCTTGACTCCTTGCCAGTGCGCAGGTCCTGGGTTGCTTTGGAAACGACTCACCAAGCCAACCGCATAGCAGATGTCTGGCCGTGTACACAACGTGGCATACATCAAACTACCAATCGCACTAGCATATGGAACATTGCTCATTTGCTTCTTTTCTGAATCTGTTTTAGGACATTGATCAAGGCTTAGAGTTTTACCCTTTTTAACTGGAGTGTCAATGGGTTTGGAATTATGAATTCTAAATCGTTCTAACACTTTTTTAATATATGACTCTTGAGACAAACCAAGAAGTTTCTTAGAACGATCTCTCATAATTTCCACGCCTAGGACATACCTAGCTTCACCCATATCCTTCATCTCAAAGACAGAGGATAGCCACTGCTTAGCGGCATTAATCATCTCCAAGTTGTCACCAGCTAGGAGTATATCATCAACATACAACGAGAGAAACATAATCCCCTTTGCAGTTTTATTGACATACACACAATGGTCTTCATCTACCATATAGAAACCAAACTCAGTTATGGCCTCATGGAATCTGAAGTACCATCGCCTAAAAGATTGCTTTAGACCATATATGGATCTTTTAAGACGACACACTTTGCCATCTTCACCTTTTGAGACAAACCCAATAGGTTGATCCATATAGATCTCTTCCTCAAGCGTCCCATTGAGGAAAGCAGTCTTTACGTCCATTTGGATTAACTCCAAATCCAAATGGGCAACAAGGGCTAGCAGGAGGCGAATAGAGGCAAGTCTCACCACAGGAGAAAGTGTCTCATCATAGTCTATACCCTCAATTTGGGTAAAACCTTTCGCCACCAATCGGGCCTTGAACTTATCAATTGACCCATCCGCTTTACGTTTAACTTTGAAAACCCATTTGTTTCCAATTGACTTACGTTTAGGCGGAAGGTCAACAAGTTCCCAAACTCCATTCCTTGTCATAGAGTCCA
The DNA here is from genome assembly GCF_048544455.1 of Silene latifolia. Taxonomy (NCBI): domain Eukaryota; kingdom Viridiplantae; phylum Streptophyta; class Magnoliopsida; order Caryophyllales; family Caryophyllaceae; genus Silene; species Silene latifolia. The sequence continues at coordinate 29,658,636 of NC_133528.1, forward strand.
ACTCATCCTTCATAGCATTCATCCACTCTTGACTATTTGGTGAATCCATAGCTTCCCTAAAAGAAGTAGGCTCATCGATCTCCGTAATAGCGCAAAGGAATGCTCGCTCCTCGATATCAAAATATCGTCGAGGAACTCTCCCTCTTTCACTCTTACGTTCAATACCATTAAGTGAAGTATCTCTCCCACTATCTTCTAAAGAAATGGGATCTTGAACTTGAGAACTAATCTCATGTTCTTCACTTGAGGGTTGAGGACTTACCTCAATTTCAAGTGGATTTTCACTAATAGGCAAATTTCCATCTTCTTGAATTACGGGACTATTCCCATCATTCACACCATTAGATGGGACTTCACCATCTCTGGTGACTTCGAGAGTTCTAAATTCCCCCTCTTCACCTAGAGATGGTTGTTGTAACTCATACAACTCGAGATCTTTATTAATTTCACCAATACTTGGGAACTCATCCTCAAGAAAAGCGACATTACGAGAATCAATCTCGGTCATGCCACCATTTGGGTGCTCACCATACATAACATATCCCTTGGAATGCTCAGGATATCTAATGAACACCATTTTGGTGGCTCTTGGACCAAGTTTGACATGTTTATGGGTCGGGTTATGCACATAGCCAGCCGAACCCCACGGGCACAAATGATCCAAAGAGGGCTTTCTCTCATACCACAACTCATATGGCGTGAGGGGTACACTCTTACTTGGTACACGGTTGAGAATGTAGGCTGCCGTAAGCAACGCATCTCCCCAATAACTAATTGGTAGGTTGGCTTGAGCCATCATCGACCTAACCATGTCAAGTAAGGTACGATTCCTTCTCTCCGCAACACCATTTTGTTGTGGAGTATGGGGGATCGTAAGTTGTCTACGTATACCCTTTTCCTCACAAAACCCTTTGAACATATCAGAAAGGTATTCACGACCACGATCGGTTAGAAGAGTCTTTACTCTTCGATCCAATTGATTTTCAACTTCCGCTACAAAACGCTTGAACGTATCAAGTGCTTCATAACGACGAGACAACAAATACACATAACCAAAACGTGTATAGTCATCAATAAAAGTGAGGAAATATATAGCACCATGACGAGCCCTTATATTTAAAGGCCCACAAATGTCAGAATGGATTAGCTCTAAAGGACATAGAGCTCTTGAAGCCTTACTAAAAGGATTCTTGCTTGCTTTACCAGCTAGACAAGGCTCACATATGGGCAACTTAACCCTAGTAAGCCGATCCAAAAGACCATCTTTAGCTAGTATGTTCATTCTTTCCTGGCCAATATGACCAAGTCTAGCATGCCACTTATGATTCGAATCAACATCAAAATGAGAAACAAAAGCATAAGATGAATTATCGTAAATATCATCCAAGTCTAGTACAAAGAAACCATTTTTCAAAATACCATGGCCAAACACATCGCCATGATACAGAATTTCCAAACTACTGTCTTTAAAATTGAAAACAAATCCTAATTTCAATAAACTTATTACTGAAACTAAGCAACATCGCACCCCAGGTGCGTAGAGGGCATCGTGTAGAAGCATCGTATTGCCTCCACGAAGCTTTATTTGATAGGTACCAGTTCCAAGGACAACTTCCTCACTACCGTTCCCAAGCATGACGGTTTGTGAACCCACCGGAAAACGATGATAGTCCATAAAACCATCACGGTCACGAACTATGTGCTTGCTCGCCCCCGTATCTATAATCCAATTAGGAAGAGAATTAGCAACTAATGCATGGGAACATACAAGTAAATCATGATCATTAGAGAAGATAGGTACCTTCTTTGGCTCGGGACACTCTCGAGCAAAGTGACCTCTCTTCTCACAATTGAAGCACTTCACACGCGCTAAATTGACCTCTTTAGGCTCTTTTGCCTTTTGTTGCTTTTGGATTCCATCCTGTGGTCCAAGAGGCTTTATAGGGCGTCTCCCTTTCTTGCCCCTCTTATCCTTGTTGTTCTTAAACTTATTATGAACAACAAGTGCAGCAGCAGGAGTAGGTGGTTTGAGCGCTTTTTGACGTTCTACCTCCATTTCCACATGTTTGGCAAGTTCAGTGAAAGTCTTGATATTCTCACTATGGGACATGAGGAGCTTAAAATTCTTCCACTCCTCAGTATCGGAGGGAAGAGAGCGAAGCACATTCACTACTTGCTCCTCATCGGGCACATCTCGCCCAGCAGCTTTCAGATCACGTATCATGGCACTCATGACACGTAAGTGTTCAGTCACATTATGTTTAGGATCAATCGAATAATCCATCCACTTCAGGTTCAAGGCACGGAGCCTCGTCGCCGAAGTTTGACCAAACGAGATCTTAAGCTTGTCCCACATGTCCTTAGCAGTAGGACACATTTCAAACTCACCAATTAAATCATTGTGCATGCAGAACAACATAGTAAAGCGTGCAGAACGATCCTTTTTGAACCACTCATCATGAACTTTCAAGTTTTCATTATACTTAGCCATATCCTCGGGTTTCTCAGGTTCCTGAGGCTTAGCCACAGTAGTTGTCAAAGTTTCAAGTACTTCGCGTTCATTAAGAAGATACTGAATCTTCCTACGCCATATGTCATAGTTAGTACCATCTAGCTTTTCAGTCGTGGACAAATCACCGATCATATTTTTAGCCATCTACAAGTATATATTAACATAATGGACATTAGGCACGCTCGGAAAAATTAAATTACCCCAAGATTTTTATTATTCATATCACATGTTCGAAAACTTCGCTATGCTCATAATCATCACAAAATTACATAAACAATAAAATTCTATAAACTTAATTTTTCCTCATAAAATTATTACGAAACAAATTCGTGTTATAACGTTTAAGCTAAACACATTAGCATTATAATATAATGTCACTTAGACATTAACAATGAAATTTAAAACAAATTTACATAATTATACGACAAGTACACAACTTGTATTTATAACATGTGATAAGTCACCTTAGTTCATAACATTAACATCCAATTAATTAATCTTGTGAAATATGATCATACAAAGCAACCATAAAAATAAACAATAAAAATGTGTACTATAGTCTATACTCATATCCACCAGACCACCACACTTTTAATTATTTAAAAAACATTGGAAGATTCTAGTACCATGACTATCACCACATGTTTATATTAAAAGAAATTAAATCTCAAAATACAACCCCCTGACCCCTCGTCTTCTTTTTGAAAGAAACACAAACATCATCTTGAGAATGACAGAACCATCTCCATTTTTAATCAGAAACAACGATTCGAAAAAAAAAAAAAAAAAAAAAAAAAAAGCAACCGTGTTCCACTTCGACCAGAACAACCACCATTGTACTCAGATCGGCGCCGGGCAAATCAATTGAGCTGACTCACGTGCTCAACGCTCCATGACCGGTATCGGTGCGTGACACACACGCGCCTCTGTTTGGCATCAGATGGTGGTTCGTGACACACACGAAGCCTGACCGCAACTTATGGGTTATTTGCGACAGTCACACAGACTGAAGACGAAGAACGGGTAAGAGTCCACTTTACAAAAAAAAGACAACTATGAAAAAAAAGCTGTAATTTATTATGTAAATTCAACATATGAATAATTGATATGTAACATTATCAATGAAATCATCAGTTTACAAAAGATTTATCAGGGGCTGCGGATAACATGATGAATAAAAAACGAATTTTGATTTTTAATCATGTTATTTAGAGTCGGGACAGAAGCCGTAACACGATTGGCTATGATACCACTGTTAGGATATGCGTACCTTAATAGCGGAATGGTACGAAGATCGACGTGCCGAATTCTGTCCACGAAAACTCGATACCGATGGCTACTAGAGTCACCGGAGGTTGTTCACACCCCAAATCCCAAAAGCTCAAATGATGGTGGCTTTGTTGTGATTGTGCTACTGTTTTGTGTTATTGTTGTTGGATAGATTATGCTTAGATAATTCATTATTTATACTCTCACAATATGTGAGTTACAACAAGGAGATTTATGGAGATTTATGAGAATTGAAACATATTCAATTGCTCAATTGTTTCAGTCAAAATCTCAGTCATAACAGAGATTATATGACCATTAGAATTTGTAACATTTACCATATTGATGGCCGTTCAAAATTCAATAGATACCATACATCAATACCGGTTACGAGATTCTAGTTACTCTTTCTTGTCGTCTCATACCAATTTCCAGAATTCCCCTGATGGTCCTATTTGGTTCATTCCCCACAATCCTACAAGGTTAGCTACAATTAATTAATCCATATAGTTGTTATTGTTGTTGTACTCCGTATAATTATGCAACATTTTCCTTGTAGTTAAAGATTGATAGCAACTCTAAAATCGATTAAAGAACTTATCTTTACGAGTTATTTTATGTTAATTACCTAATTTTGTTGGTGCAAAAAGAGTTATAAAGGCAGGTACAGGATTCGAAATTTGAGAATTTGAGAGGCAGAGAAAGATTGGAATATAATTCCTTATTATTCAACGCAATATGAAAGGCTAACATATATACAAAGACACCCTCTACACAATCTCCTTAAACCTAGCAACAGAATAATCTAGTAACCATATTTACATATATCTAAATATACACCAAATAATATCGTTGCCATATATCCTATATACTCGATATTATGCGATACGCCTTTCCATACTCCCCCTCAAGTTGGAGCTCCGGGTAAACCGAGACCCAACTTGCTCTGCAAATAGTCGAATGCTTCTCCTCCTAACGCCTTGGTAAACAAGTCTGCGACTTGTTCTTTGCTTCGAACGTGTTTCATCTTTATCGTACCTTCCACGAGATGTTGTCTCACGAAATGACAATCTATTTCTATGTGCTTCGTCCTATCATGGAATACCGGATTCTTTGCTATATAAATAGCCGCTTGGTTATCACAGTATAATTCCATGGGTTTTGTACGAAATACCCCAAGTGACGCCAAAAACACTTTAATCCAAATCAACTCACTTGTTGCACTTCCCATAGCACGGTACTCGGCTTCCGCCGTCGACTTTGACACCGTAGCTTGCCTCTTAGCTCTCCATGACACCGGTGATGACCCAAGTGCAACATAATATCCACTCAATGAACGCCTGGTCAGCGGGCATCGTCCATAATCCGAATCACAGTAGCTTTGCAACTCTAACTTCGAGTTTTCATTTAAAATAATCCCCTTGTCCGGGTTCATTTTTACATATCTTATTACTCTTAGAGCCGCATCCCAATGCTCTTTTCGAGGTTCACTAACAAAACGAGATAATATATGAACCGAATAAACCAGGTCTGGTCTCGTGATAGTTAGATAAACCAATTTTCCGACTAACCTGCGATATTTCATGGCATCTTTCAACAAGTCACTCTTGGCAAGTTCCAATTGATGGTGTTGCAGCATGGGCGTGTACACGGGTTTTGCACCACTCATTCCCACTTCTTCTATTATTCCCATTGCGTATTTGCATTGATTTAAAAACAGACTACTCGGCCCATGCGCTACTTTGATTCCCAAGAAGTATTTCAGTCGACCCAAGTCTTTGATTCCAAACCGTTTGTCAAGGTTCGCTTTGAATTTCTCACTTTCCCCTTTGTTGTTACTCACAAGTATCATGTCGTCAACGTAAACTAAAACCCCAATAAAAACTTTGCCATTGTTGTAAGTAAATAAAGAGTAATCAGCCAAGGATTGAACGAAGCCATACCGTACCAGGAAAGTCGTAAGTTTTGCAAACCAATTGCGAGATGCTTGTTTGAGTCCATAGATTGATTTCAACAATTTGCAAACCCGATTCTCCCCCTTTCGTTCAAACCCTTGGGGAATTCTCATGTATACTTCTTCCTCCAAATCTCCATGCAAGAAGGCGTTGTTGACGTCAAGCTGTTCAATGCTCCATTTCTTTGCTAATGCGACGGTGAGTAAACAACGAACACTAGTCATTTTGGCAACCGGTGCGTAAGTCTCATTGTAGTCAATTCCCTCGACTTGTGTGAATCCCTGTGCTACTAAACGCGCCTTGTACCGCTCTATCGTCCCATCAGCTTTGTATTTCACCTTGAAAATCCATTTACAGCCGATAGGCTTCTTTCCATACGGCAATGACACAACTTTCCAAGTTCCATTGTTTTCTAATGCTTCTATCTCTTTGTTCATGGCATCCCTCCATTTCGAGTCTCTCGCTGCTTCATGATAGTTATTTGGTTCTTTGACTTCATCAAGCTTGGTTAGAAATGCATTATGGGAATTGGAAAAACAACTTGTGTCAATGTAATTAACTAGAGGATAACGAGTACCTGATTTCTTGGAGTTCGATTGGTCGTGGTGAGCATGAACGATGGGTTTTACAATCCATGTCGACTTGCAAACGTAATCCTTTCTCCAAAACGGTTCCTTCCGTTCCCTTGCTCCTCGACCAACTCTCTCATCTTCATGAGACTGGGTCGTTACTGTCTCACTCGTGGTTGGGGTTTCAATTTGTTCATTCGAAACCTCCTGCTCGTTATTTGCCCCATTTCCTGATGTTCTTTCTTCAACTGTTTGTGGTTCTATTTCACTCGTATTTTCGGCATCAATTTCCAAATCACTCTCGTAATAATCCAAATTTGTGTCTTTGTTGGTATTGTAATTGTTTAATTCATTGTGATTATTTGAGCCATTTGGTTCGAAATACGGGAAAACATGCTCGAAAAATAGGACATCACGGGAAACAAACAATCGTTGAGTGTTTAAGTCATACACTTTCCACCCCTTTTTATTATGTGGGTATCCCAAAAATAAACATCGTTTCCCCCGTTCTTCAAATTTGTCCCGAGGTTTATCTTTATTATGGGCATAACACAGGCATCCGAGAACCTTCAAATTGGTCAAATCAGGTGGTTTGTTATACAAGATTTCATATGGGGTTTTATTGTTGAGAAGTGGTGTCGGCGTTCGATTTATGAGGTAAGCTGCCGTCAACGCACACTCTCCCCAAAATTCAATGGGTAAATGACTGGTAAAACGTAATGCTCTAGCCTTCTCTAATATATTGTAACACCCCCATACTCCAAGTGCCTTACCAGGACCACTCAGGTATGACGACATTACCATCTCGGTTGCCCGAGGCAATGATAATCAAACAACAATGAAGAAACAACGTTTATTATAAATGATTAACGAATAGTTACAATCCTTAAAACCAAACCAAAAGTACGATACATGTTCTCAAACTGACTGTTCTAACTGAAATGTAAATAAACTAAAGGCTACAGCGGAAGACTCCTATCATCATGTCGTGGCATCCCAGCTATCCCAGTACTCATCTCAATACCTGCTCAATATCTGCTCACCATCCCCGAATGGATCACCGCAGGTTTACAAAACAACACCGGGGTCAGTACTAATCACACAATCAATATAAACAACAATGATAAGATAAACAAACGACTTAAGCGCCGCACACACACAACCAACCAATTCCCATCATCTCAATCCGACCATCCCTTTGGACCGGACCCGCGGTGATGGGGTACCGCAGCCGTACCCACCAAATCCCCGCTCCACATAGTGAGCGATAAACCCTGTCCATTAATGTGCACATCCCTTTTGTGGCGGGTTCCACAGAAGGCGAAACTAGGCGTGAAGCCACTCCCGCAAGTGACCCCACTCAGCCGAGGCCACGCCTCGCGAACCATCAACAACAATCACAACCACAATCACAATACAATTATTATATCAAACAACCAAATACAATACATCAACCAATATCCCATTATGGGACTAATACTGAGTAGGAAATCCTACTTGGTATGCACACGATCAGACGGTCTCTCTTCTTTGAGTCAAAAGCCTCTTCTATGAACCCTCCTCCTATCATACAACACATAGAGGCTACCAAATCACATACTACACATAAAACCCCCAATCTCTAAATTAGGGTTTAACCAAATCGAAGGAAATACAATAAAAAGGGTACATAGATCTTACCCTCGACGCAAGGAACTCAACAGTACGAACAACGACAAGAGCGGCGACCGTCGAACTCGGAATTGCTAAGAATGCGATTAAGAAGATGAACTTGTTTGCTTTCTCTCTTAAACAGGAATTTAGGTTTTGTAAAAGTGATTTAGAATAATGACGATGAAGCTTAAATACCTTAATCGTATAATTAACAAAACCCGAGAAAACTCCCGTAAGTAAACCAGGACACTCGATCGAGTACCCAAGGTACTCGATCGAGTACCCCTTACTCGATCGAGTGCCCCTGACTACTCGATCGAGTACCCAACAGTCGAAACTATTTTATTTTCGCAACTTACCCTTACTCGACGAGTAAGGCCTACTCGATAGAGTACTCCAAGACTTATAAATACGGAGTATTACAGTCTTCCCTCCTTAAAAGGAACTTCGTCCCCGAAGTTCAAACCACTACTAAACGAAGGTACTCCCATAACATTCCCGACTCAAAAGCCAAACAAAATTCAACATAAAACATGATACTAACCCAACTCATCCCGACAAACATACCGACACAACATATAAAAGGGGTATAAAACTTTTAAAAACGGCTTGCGATCATCTCCTACCCCCCTAAAAGAAACAAGGTTACGTCCCCGTAACCATACATACTTGATCAAAAAGGAAAGGGTAACACTCTTTCATAGCTTCCTCTGGCTCCCATGTAGCTTCCTCGGTCTCGTGGTTAGATCAGAGGATCTTAAGCAAAACTGTCTCACCTCCCCTAGTCTTTCTAACCTTTCGGTCTAGAATCTGCTTAGGCACCTCAAGGTATGATAAGGACTCATCTAGCTCTAAGCTCTCTGCCTCCAACACATGTGACGGGTCACTCACATACTTCCGCAGCTGCGATACATGAAACACATTATGCACTCTCTCTAACGCAGCTGGTAAAGCCAGACGATAAGCAACTTCCCCAACTCGCTCTAAGATCTCATAAGGCCCTATAAACTTCTGACTTAGCTTGCCTTTCTTCCCAAATCTCATAACCCCACGCATAGGAGACACTTTCAAAAGAACCTTGTCCCCAACTTGAAACTCTATGTCCCGACGATGTAGATCTACATAACTCTTTTGTCGATCTGTTTGCTCTCATCCGTTCCCCGATCATCTTAATCTGTTCCACCATCTCATGCACCATCTCTGGTCCTAAAACCTTTGCCTCAAGACTATCGTCCCAACAGATTGGACTCCTACATCTCCTCCCATACAAAGCCTCAAACGGTGCCATACCTATCTTTGGTGTGATAGCTGTTATTGTAAGAAAATTCTATCAAGTCCAACCTCTGCTCCCAGCTACCACCAAAATCCATCACACAAGCTCGCAACATATCCTCAAGAGTCTTGATTGTTCTCTCGATCTGCCCGTCGCCATTTGGATGAAATGTTGTACTCATCTTCAAAGTTGTTCCCAACGATTCTTGCAACTCCTTCCAAAACCTCGATATAAACCTCGCATCCCCGTCGGACACTATGTCCTTAGGGACTCCATGTAACTTAAGCACGTTCTTTCGATAGGCCATAGCCAATTGTGCCTTAGTCCATGTATCTTTCATTGGAACAAAGTGAGTGACTTGGTCGACGATCCACTATCACCCAAATCATGTTGTTACCTTGTTGACTCTTTGGCAAACCCACAATGAAATCCATGGAAATGGATTCCCACTTTCACTCAGGTACCTCTAAAGACTGAATCTTACCTTGTGGTCGTCTCTGTTCCCCTTTAACTCTCTAGCATGTCAAACAACGGGATACAAACTCATTTGTCTCTTTCTTCATCCAGGCCACCAAAACGTTTTCTTCAAATCCTTGTATAGCTTGTCTCCTCCTGGATGAACTGAATATGGTGTGCAATGTGCCTCTGTCATGATAGTCCTTTTCAGCTCCTCATCATTAGGAACACACCACCTACCATCAAACCTCAAACTACCGTCTGTATGAATAGAAAACAGGACACTTTGTCCCTTTCTCTACCCCTGACTCTCCACTCCACTATCTTAGGATCCAAAGCACGCTTACCTCGAATATCATCATAAAACTCAAGATGTCTTTGTCATATCACCCATGGCATCTCCTTTCGCATCATATGTATCCCAAAACTCGCTACCTCGTCCCTCGGCCTCATCAAGGATAGAGCTGTACACGAGAGAATGTACACTCTTCCTACTCAAAGCATCAAAGCAACAACATTGGCCTTCCCTTCATGGTAGATGATCTCCATGTCATAATCGCCAATCAGCTCCATCCACCTCCTCTGTCTCATGTTCAACTCCTTCTGCGTGAAGATGTACTTGAGACTCTTGTGATCGGAAAATACCTTAAAGATTGCTCCATAAAGGTAATGTCTCCAAATCTTGAGAGCAAACACCACCGCACCCAACTCCGGATCATGAGTAGGGTAGTTCTCCTCATAAGGCTTCAATTGCCTAGAAGCATAGGCAATCACTTTACCATTCTCCATCAACACACATCCCAGCCCATTCTTCGAGGCATCTGTATAAACCTCAAAGTTCTCGCTCCCTTCAGTAATGCTAAGACGGAGAGCTGTGGTCAAACGCTCCTTTAATGTTTGGAACGCCGTCTCACAACTCTCATCCCAATGAAATCTGTTCTCTTTCCTCATCAACGCTGTCATCGGTCTAGCTATCTTGGAGAAATCTTTCACGAACCGTCGTAGTATCCGGCTAAACCCAAGAAACTCCTAACCTCAAAGAACATTCTTCGGTGCTTCCCACTTTGTCATCCGCCTCAATCTTCGCCGGATCCACAGCTACCCCATCTTTAGAGATCACGTGCCCCGGAAAAGCAACTTTCTCTAACCAGAATTCACACTTGGATAGCTTAGCATACAACTCATGCTCCCTCAAAGTCTGCAACACGATCCTCGGATGCTCCTCATGCTCCTCCTTAGTCTTAGAGTAGACTAAGATATCATCGATAAACACCACTACAAACTGGTCCAAGAACGTCTCGAAGATTCTATTCATCAAATCCATAAACACTGCCGGCGCATTAGACAACCCAAACGGCATCACCACATACTCATAATGGCCATACCTCGACGTGAAAGCTGTCTTTGGTATGTCCACCTCTCTAATCTTCACCTGATGGTACCCCGACCTCAAATCAATCTTAGAAAAGACTGTTGCACCACTCAACTGATCAAACAGGTCATCTATCCTTGGCAAAGGATACTTGTTCTTTATCGTCACTCGGTTCAGCTCCCTGTAATCTATGCACAACCTCAAACTCCCATCTTTCTTCTTCACGAAAAAAACTGGTGCTCCCCACGGCGATACACTTGGTCTAATGTATCCCTTCTCTATCAGATCATCCAACTGCTTCCTAAGCTCCTCCATCTCCTTAGGACCCATACGGTACGGTGCCTTAGAGATCGGCCCCATCCCTGGCTTCAACTCAACAGTGAAATCTATCTCCCTCTTCGGTGGCAACCCCGGAATCTCCTCTGGAAAAACATCTGCAAACTCTCCCACCACTGGTATCTCATCAACTGTCGGACTCTCTATCCGGTCATCTCTCACATGGCACAAGATCAAAGGACATCCCTTCCTCAGATAAGACTTCAATGTAACAGCTGCAATCAACTTAACTTTGGGTTTGACTAGAAACCCACGATAAGACACACTAACGCCCTTAGGACCTCTTAAAGACACTTTCTTTTGATGACAGTCTATCTTAGCTTTATACTTTCCTAACCAATCCATCCCGACTATCATCTCAAAACCGTTAAAAGGAAACTCTAGCAAGTCTACAGGGAAATCAACTTGCCCAACTATCAAAGATACATCTCTGAACAATCTCCCACACGATACAGACTCACCCGAAGGTATGAAAACTTGCTCACTAACAGACTCATATATTCTCAAACCCAACTGTTTGACATGACTCGAAGACACAAACGACTGAGAAGCCCCCGAATCAAACAAAACAAAGGTAGGAATACCATTAACAAGGAATGTCTGGGGTGATAACGTGCGCATCTTCCTCTTGCTTTCTTCTCCATCATAAATAACTTGCCACCGGTTGGTCTTACGCCCACCTCCTGGGACAAGATCTTGGTGAGGTGGTCGGCTTAGCACCCGACCCTTGATTGTTGTTGTTGTTCGCTGGTGGTTTCTGATAAGAGTTACCGCCGTTGCGGTTGCCTCCACTCTGGTAACTCTGACTTCCCCGGTTTGGCCATGATCCGGCCCGGTCATTGTTGCTCATGAAGCTCGCGCAGTCTCGGAAAGATCTTGGTGCACTTGTGCACTCATGTCTCTTGTGGCCTACACCACCACAGCTATAGCAGGTCACTCCCCAACTATTACTCACACTTCCACGGCCACGCCCAAAGGAAGCCCCAAAGATCGAACCCGGACCCGGAAGAAAATCCCTTAGACTGATTGTGGTTGCCTTTCTTGTGATTCGATTGGCCACCACCCTCGCTCTCAGACTTCCTCTTCTCACCACCTAACCTCTCCTGAGCCATCTCCACCAACTTCTCAACTCTCCCAGCCCTCTCATAAGCTTCCTTAACATCAGTAAGGACTCCCACGGGTAACTTATCCATAATCTTAGGGGTCAACCCCCTCTCAAACCTCAATGTCAGATTCTCCTCACTCAAACCCATGTCCTCAGCATACCTAGACTTCTCATTGAACAGCCTGTAGTACTCAGGCACAGACATCTCAGCGGTCATCTTAAAACCATCAAACTCTTCTCTCAACTTGCTCCTCACATGTTCCGGTACAAACTCCTTCCTCACAGCCCTACGAAACTCCTCCCAAGGTATAGCAGGTAAGCCTTGGTTTGTATATATCTCCTTAGCACTCACTTTCACTGAATCCCACCACTTGCCTGCTGCCTCCCTCAGATAGAACGCAGCCTGTTCCACTCTCATCTCATCAGGACAGTGAACCAAGTCCAATATGTTCTCCATCTCTCTCAGCCAACTATCAAGAAGATTAGGCTCCCCAACTCCCTTGTACTCTTTCGGGTTAAACCTCGCAATGTAGAGGCTGATTTTTGAATGGTCAACCTCCTTCTCCTTATCCTTATTCTTATCCTCATTCACTTTCTTTAGGGTCTCAGTAAGAGCATCCTGGTGCTCTAACATCTTAACGATGTCATCCACGGTCATAAGCTCAGCTCTCGCATACAAAGCAGTCCTCTTGGGCGGCATCTTGAAACTATACATATATAAGAAAGGGTAGATATGAACACACGTACTAAACTTCAAAACACGAAAACACGCCACCCAGAACCTACTCGATCGAGTTCCCAAACCCACTCGATCGAGTAACGGGCTACTCGATCGAGTGCCCAACATACTCGATCGAGTACCCAAGCATCAGACCCCTAACAGACCTTCTGATCTCTTACCTACTCGATCGAGTAGAGCTACTCGATCGAGTGACCCCCTACTCGATCGAGTACCCCTAGTTACTCGATCGAGTACCCAAAAACACGATTCTGGACTCAAAATCGTCAAAAACCCACCCGATCGAGTCAGTCCCACTCGATCGAGTCATGCTAATACATAAAAGCTACCCGCATGTTACGTCATATGCTAACATGCTAAACTTATAAACCACATTATATCATAATAAACATGCAACGCATTTTTTCTACTATCTACGAGATCATTTCATCATGTTATTAAATACCACATTGTAAATCATCCAACATGTTATCATCTCATCAACAAATTCCCACCTATCACCATTTTCTTTCACATGCTCATCTTTCTACTTCAACACCCAAAAATTAACACATTTCATCACATTCTTACATAAGTTAACCAAACACACATACGACTCGACAAACACTTTCCCCACGTGACCGGTTCAAAGTTGTAGGGTGACCCCTGCGACTTTAGGACGTCTCCCAAGCCTTTGCACTAGCTCCTACAACTTTTACCCCGGGTTCATTTTAATTGACTCCCTACGTTCATTAGGTTCATTGGTTACAGGTTTCAGGATCGTCGCTCTGATACCATTTATAACACCCCCATACTCCAAGTGCCTTACCAGGACCACTCAGGTATGACGACATTACCATCTCGGTTGCCCGAGGCAATGATAATCAAACAACAATGAAGAAACAACGTTTATTATAAATGATTAACGAATAGTTACAATCCTTAAAACCAAACCAAAAGTACGATACATGTTCTCAAACTGACTGTTCTAACTGAAATGTAAATAACCTAAAGGCTACAGCGGAAGACTCCTATCATCATGCCGTGGCATCCCCGCTATCCCAGTACTCATCTCAATACCTGCTCAATATCTGCTCACCATCCCCGTATGGATCACCGCAGGTTTACAAAACAACACTGGGGTCAGTACTAATCACACAATCAATATAAACAACAATGATAAGATAAACAAACAGCTTAACTGTCGCACACACACAACCAACCAATTCCCATCATCTCAATATCGATGTCCTTTGGACCACCCCGCCGATGGGGGACCGCAGCCGTACCCACCAAATCCCCGCTCCACATAGTGAGCGATAAACCCTGTCCATTAATGTGCACATCCCTTCTGTGGCGGGTTCCACAGAAGGCGAAACTAGGGCGTGAAGCCACTCCCGCAAGTGACCCCACTCAGCCGAGGCCACGCCTCGCGAATCATCAACAACGATCACAACCACAATCACAATACAATTATTATATCAAACAACAAAATACAATACATCAACCAATATCCCATTATGGGACTAATACTGAGTAGGAAATCCTACCTGGTATGCACACAGTCAGACGGTCTCTACTGCTGAGTCAAAAAGCCTCTTCTATGAACCCTCCTCCTATCATACAACACATAGAGGCTACCAAATCACATACTACACATAAAACCCCCAATCTCTAAATTAGGGTTTAACCAAATCGAAGGAAATACAATAAAAAGGGTACATAGATCTTACCCTTGACGCAAGGAACTCAACGGTACGAACAACGACAAGAACTGACCGTCTGAACAACGGGAATTGCTAAGAATGCGATTAAGAAGATGAACTTGTTTGCTCTCTCTCTTAAACAGGAATTTAGGTTTTGTAAAAGTGATTTAGAATAATGACGATGAAGCTTAAATACCTTAATCGCATAATTAACAAAACCCGAGAAAACTCCCCGTAAAACCGGACACTCGATCGAGTACCCAAGGTACTCGATCGAGTACCCCCTTACTCGATCGAGTGCCCCAGCTACTCGATCGAGTACCCAACAGGTCAGAAACTATTTTATTTCGCAACTTACCCTTACTCGACAGAGTAAGGCGTACTCGATAGAGTACCCCAAGACTTATAAATACGGAGTATTACAGATATGACGGTGTTTCCTCTCAACTCTCCCATTTTGTTGTGGGGTGTCCACGTTGCTAGTTCGAAACAGTATCCCATTTTCCTCATAGTAGTATTTCATAGCTCCCGACAAAAGTTCACTACCGTTATCGCTTTGGATGATTTTGACAATTTTGTTAAACTGGGTCTTAACCATTTGACAAAAAAATTTTATGAATTGGCTTGCCTCACTCTTGTCTTTCATGAGGTAAATCCACACACCCCGACTATGGTCGTCTACTATGGTCAAAAACTAATGGGCTCGAGATAAACTAGCAATGGGATATTTTCCCCAAATGTCAACATGGATTAATCCAAACAATTCATCACACCGTTTATTATTCAGGCTAAAAGAATTTCGAGTTTGTTTAGCCCTACAACAGGAATCACAAAGTTGGCTAGAATCCCAATTTAAATTGTAATTAACTAACTTAGAAAAGGTAAGCGATTTACTCCTTGATGGATGTCCAAGTCTCTTGTGCCAAAGTTCTCCGTCCTTTGACAGTGATACCTTCCTGACCTTCTCGAATTTGCTCGACTTAAACTTGTATACCCCATCGTGGTGCTCACCCCGTCCAATCTCCTTCCTCGAAACCTGATCCTGCATTACACAATAGTCCGGGAAAAAGGTTACAACACAGTTACTCTCATGTATTAACTGTTGCACAGAAATCAAATCACATGTTAATGTGGGAACGTATAAAACATCTTTCAAAACAAAATTGTCGTTCAACACGAATTCTCCATGTTCCTTCGCTTCAATTCGTCTGCCGTCTGGTAAGCCCACGTTAGATGGCTCTTCGACCCAAACATTTGTCAGACAACTCCGGTTTCCCGTCATGTGATGCGAAGCTCCACTATCAATTAACCATTCCCGTTCAATTTTAGTATGCATACCTGTCAGTTTTTCGCTACCTTCAGGGCTGCCACCGAGTAAAATACGAACCCTCTCAATTTCTTCACTTGTGAGAGACACATTCTTCTTGGACGAGTCCTCTTCTTTGGACGAATTGTTCACTGCATTCGCCTGATGGTTGTCATACTGTCCTCATCCTTGCGATCTGCCACGACCGCGTCCTCTGCCAAATCTTCCTCGTGTCCCTCTTCCTCTTTCTCTTGCTTTCACGGTTTCGTATCCATGCTTGTCATAGCAATTTTCCTCCGTGTGATAATACTTTTTGCAGTAATTACAATAAGGTAACTCTGCTTCTTCTTCTGTATCTTCCTTTGCGGAATTTCTTCTGCCCCTTCCCACGCCATAGGGCCGAACAGCCATAGCCGCTTCATTGTTTTCTTCTTTTACCTTCGTCATATTAGAGTGTCTCTCTTCGCGTAATACCAACGCATATGCTCGAGGTAAGGTAGTGATGGGGTCTTCCATCAACAAATTGCTACGGATGTGTCCGTATAGATTATTGTCAAGTCCCATCAAAAATTGATGGACCTTCTCTTATTCCCGCTCCTTAGCAATCTCGGCTGCTGCTCCACACGTGCATCTCGTATTCTTGCTATAATTCGCAAGTTCATCCCAAATGGTTTTCAACTTTGTGTAGTATTCAACCACAGGTAGCCTCCCCTGCTTGCACTCCATTAATTCCCCTTTTAGTTGATGCACCCGCGGCGCGTTTCCAGCAGCGTATCTGTTCTTTAATTCCTCCCACACTTCAGAGACGGTCTGCTCAAAAGCGATGCTCGGATGTAATTTAACATCAATTACATTCCTCAACCATGCTTTCAACATGGCATTGCATTGCCTCCAGGCTACGCATTCGACATCTTCGTCATTGTCTTCATCCGGTTTCTTGACCTTTCCCTCAATAAATTTCAGTTTGTTTTTAGCATCCAAACCATTTCTGACAGCCGGTGCCCATAAATCGTAGTTATCACCGTCAAAAATGATTTGTGTCAACATGAGGCTAGTGCTATCCGATTGGTGAAGGTAAAGCGGAGAAGTCGTCGGAATAATTTTTCCTTTCGAGCCCTTGCCGTCTTCTCCTGGCATGGCTCCTTGATGTTTGAGTATTTTAATTTTTTGTGATTTGTGTTACCCTAGCTCTCGATACCATGAGAATTTAAGAGGCAGAGAAATATTGGAATATAATTCCTTATTATTCAACGCAATATGAAAGGCTAACATATATACAAAGACTCCCTCTACACAATCTCCTTAAACCTAGCAACAGAATAATCTAGTAACCATATTTACATATATCTAAATATACACCAAATAATATCGTTGCCATATATCCTATATACTCGATATTATGCGATACGCCTTTCCATAAAATTAGCCTAAAAAATGTGATAACTATCATCTCTCGTAATATTACATGCTAAACTAGTTGACATATTGAATTGGAAAACCTTTAAATTCTTGAATGCAATTGACAGATTAACATCCTTGGAGAAGACTATTGTGGAAAAGATTCAAGATACTCATTGTGTCGAGAATACTGAGAATGTTGAAGAGTTAGAAGTGATGAACAGAGAGATCCCAACATCTTTGCTCTTGCAACTTCCTTCAGATGTAATGAGATCAATTGCAAATCGTGTGCATTGGTTCGATTGCATAAGTCTTCGTGCCACTTGCAAGAAAATGCAAACCGAAATCCCTAAACCCCGATGGAAAGCCAACAGTTCATTACCTTTATTCATGTTTCTAAAGAATAGTGAAGGCTTATGTGAACTATGGGATCCATGCTATCAAAATAATGGTTTCATTACCAAAAAATTACCCTTTTCACCCTCAATCGTATCCACAATTGAGTTTTGCAAAGATGGCTGGTTGTTGTTGCGTTCCCATGAGGGGTGTTATTTACAGTACATCAATCTGTTTACAGGGGAAAGTGGTGAATACCCGACTAAATCACTGGCTCCCGGCCTTGCAAATTTTGTATTATCGACAAGTCCTACTTCTCCCGACTGTCTAACGGTCGGAATTTCTGGTATGGCTTATGTTGATATCAGCCTCCTTCGAGCTGGAGATGTCGAATGGAAAACATTCCAAATTGACATGCAAGGGGGAATTGATTTTCAAAGTAACTATAATTCGAGCCCCAAGTATCACGATGGAGCATTCTATTTTCTACACGAGACCGGTACTCTCGGAGTTCTAAAAATGCAGGATGATGGACTCACTTGGCGGATTTATTATTAGAATATGCCAATATTATTTCTATGATATTGCTTATTCTTGTACATAATTATATTATTGATCATTTCCTAGTTTAGCTAGTATGCTTACCATGTATACGGGATTGCATCCCATAACTTTAGCAATTTGTGATTGACATCCCATAAATCTTGGGATTGAGATGCTAACCTAGGAAATCAGAATTGTATATATTGTACCATTGTATTACTGATACATTGAAGGGAATACAATATCTTTTATGGTATCATCCTCCTTCGATCCTCTGCTTCCGCTTCATCTTCTTCATTCGAAATACCTTTTCTATCTCCCTTCATCATGACCAACGATGGCCAGTCATCCAAACCAACCTTCTCCCCTGCCTATTCGGTTTCGAATATCAAAAACTATGTACCCATCATCCTCGAAATCGAAAACGTCCATTATGCTTCGTGGGCCGAGCTCTTCCTCAATACCACTCGTGCCTTCGACGTTCTGGATCACATTGCTCCTCCTAAGGATAGCGTCCTCAAAAAGGATGCCGGTTGGGACCGTCTCGATGCCATCGTAAAACAATGGATTTATAGCACTATCTCCATTGATCTCTTACACACCATCCTTGAACCCGGTGCGACGGCTCAACAAACTTGGGACCGTCTCAAGGATATATTCAACGACAATCAAAACTCTCGTGCCGTCACTTTGGAACAACAATTCAGCAATATCCACATGGATAATTATCCCAATGTCTCGAATTATTGCCAAGCATTGAAGATGATTGCTGACCAATTATCAAATGTCGGATCTCCGGTGCCCGAGACTCGTCTAGTGCTCCAACTTGTGAGCCATTTATCTGAGGGTTATGACAGCGTGGCCACTTTCATTCAACAAAGTGATCCGCTACCATCGTTTTACAAGGCCCGTTCAATGCTCACTATGGAAGAAGCTCGGAAGGTCAAGATTGCTGGTGCACCATCTGAAAATGCCCTTGTTGCTACCTCGTCTAACTCCAAACCTGCATACACATCCAACACATCCAACACTGGTGGAAATTCCTCTCACTCCAACAACAATTATAAGGGGAAGGGGAATCGACATCACAAAGGAAACTATAGGGGCAAGAACCACGGGGGCGGCAACAATGGTGGGTCTAATAAGCAACAACCAGGCTGTCAACAGACGCCATCCGCATCACCTTCTTCCAATTGGACATGGGTACCCCTGCCGCAATGGCCTGCTACTTCCCAGCAAGGGTGGACAGCACCACCATGTCCATATCCCACCTCGGAGTGGACTGCTCCCGCTGCAAACAACGCACCTGGCATCCTCGGTCCTCGACCGCAACAAGCTTTCCTTGCTCAGCCTGGCATGTTCGGCATGCCACCAGGGGCGTTGGTCCCAACAGATTTGGCAGCGGTAATGCAATCGCTTAATCTTCAACAACCCGACGACAACTATTATATGGACACCGGGGCGTCGTCTCACATGAACTCAAACAACGGTAAACTTGTTTCTTATTCTCCTTTGAGTGGCAATCGTGCAATTGTAGTCGGTAATGGCAATATGATTCCGATTCGTGGTATTGGTAACACCACATTTCCCTTCCCTAACAAATCTATTCACCTAAAAAACGTACTGCATGTTCCCCACCTTATTAAAAATTTAATTTCTGTTCGAAAATTCACTGTTGACAATTTTGTTTCCGTTGAATTTGATCCATTTGGTTTTTCCGTGAAGGATCTCAAGACGGGGACGCCGCTTCTGAGAAGTAACAGTACGGGGGATCTCTACCCACTCCTTCCCACACACCTTGCCGCCACCTCACCACCACAAGCACTAACCGCTGTTTCGTCCGACATTTGGCACGGACGTTTAGGTCACCCGGGTCCTAGCATTTTTAATTCCATATGTAATAAATCCGACATTTCATGTCGCTCTCGTAGGTCTTTGTCACTTTGTCATTCGTGTCAATTGGGTAAGCATATAAAACTTCCCTTTAGTGAGTCTTTGTCTAAAACATTGCAACCATTTGATATTATCCATACTGATTTGTGGTCATCTCCGGTCATCAGCTCGAATCAACATCGCTATTATGTCTTATTTCTTGATGATAATACAAACTTTTTATGGACATTTCCTATTATGCAAAAATCTCAAGTTTATGACATTTTCACTAAATTTCACAACATGATAAAAACCCAATTTAATTCTCCTATTAAGACACTACAATGTGACAATGGTCGGGAATACGACAACTCTCCTTTTCACAAATTCTTCGGGTCAAACGGAATGTTATTCCGCTTCTCTTGCCCGCACACTTCCCCACAAAATGGTAAGGCCGAGAGAAAAATCCGGACCATCAACAACATCGTCTGAACCCTCCTCCTACATGCCCACCTACCACCCTCTATGTGGCATCATGCCCTTGTCATCGCCACCTACCTCCATAACATACTCCCTAGTAAGGCCAACAATCTCACATCTCCCACATCGAGTCTTTATCATCGCACTCCGTCATATAGCCATCTACGCACATTCGGATGCATATGTTATCCACACATACCTCCCACCACCATCCACAAACTCGCCCCGAGAGCGATCCCCTGCGTCTTTTTAGGCTACCCGTCTTCTCATCGCAGATACAAGTGCTATGATCCTCAAACTCGGAAAATTATTATTGCTCATCATGTGACTTTTGACGAAACAGTCTTTCCCTTTGCTGGTCCAACACCCACGGCCAATACCACTTATGACTTTCTCACAAATGAGCCCTCTCCTTATGTGGCCCACCAGCTCCACACTCAAGCCCAAATCTCAAAAGAGCCCATACCCAACCATATTACCCCTGTTAACTCCCCTGTACAAACCCCTGTTAACTCCCCTCCCTCTACCCCGCCATCATCCCGTCTCCTCTCCAACCCGTGTGACACCTCCCACGCCACCAACACCACCAGTCCCCTCGCCTCAAATGCAAACCCGAGCCCAACACGGGATATTTAAACCAAAATCCGTGTTTGACCTCTGTGCCACAACCCTATCACCCATTCCGAAGTGCCCTAAAACTGCCCTCCAAGACCCGAATTGGAATCGTGCCATGAAAGACGAATTCAATGCCCTCATCAAGAATGAGACCTGGGTTCTTGTGCCTCGACCTTCGGATGTTAATATAACTCGTTGTCTTTGGTTGTTTAAGCATAAGTTTAAGGCTAATGGTGATTTGGAGCGATACAAAGCTCGTCTTGTGGTTAATGGCAGGTCGCAGCAGGTTGGTGTCGTTTGCGACGAGACGTTCAGTCCAGTGGTCAAGCTCGCTACGATTCGGACCGTCCTTAGCTTGGCCGTGTCAAAGAATTGGCCCATCCATCAACTTGATGTCAAAAACGCTTTCCTTCATGGACATCTTGCCGAGACAGTTTATATGCATCAACCTCCCGGTTTTCGAGACCGCTCACAGCCCGATCATGTATGCTTGTTAAAAAAATCATTATACGGTCTTAAACAAGCACCGCGGGCTTGGTATCAACGGTTTGCCACCTATGTCTCGACAATTGGATTCACTCAAAGCAAGACGGATAATTCTCTTTTTATCTACAATAACGGCGGTCTGATTGCCTATCTCCTCTTGTATGTTGACGATATAATCCTTGCTACATCGTCTGAGTCACTCCGGGTAAATATTCTGTCTCTTCTCCAGTCAGAATTTTCGATGACCGACTTGGGCCCTCTAAACTTCTTCTTGGGTATTGCTGCTGTTCGACACTCCAGGGGACTATTTTTACATCAATCCAAGTATGCTCAAGACATAATTGCTAGAGCTAATATGTCCTCCTGCAAACCCGCACTTACGCCCGTCGACACTCAGTCTAAGCTAAGTGCTAACAGCGGAAAACCGTTCTCTGACCCAGCATTATATCGGAGTCTCGCCGGGGCATTACAATATTTAACTTTCACTCGTCCCGACATATCATACGCAGTGCAACAAATCTGTCTGTTTATGCACGATCCACGTGACGAGCATTTCGGTGCGCTGAAACGAATTATTCGTTACATCCAGGGAACGGCCCATTATGGTCTGCATCTAAGGAGCTCGGACACAGGTTCACTAAATGCATATACCGACGCTGACTGGGGCGGGTGCCCTGACTCCCGTCGCTCCACCTCCGGGTATTGTGTCTATCTTGGTCATAACTTAATCTCATGGTCGTCAAAACGGCAACCAACTGTTTCATGGTCTAGCTCGGAGGCCGAGTATCGCGGCGTTGCAAACGTCGTGGCCGAGTCATGCTGGCTTCGCAATTTATTACTTGAGCTACAGTGCCCTATACAACGAGCCACAATTGTTTATTGTGACAATGTATCCGCTATTTATTTATCGGGCAACCCGGTTAATCATCAACGCACAAAACATATTGAGTTAGATATCCATTTTGTCCGGGAAAAAGTGGCGATAAACGAAGTTCAAGTCCGTCATGTTCCATCCCGATACCAGTATGCCGATATATTTACTAAGGGGCTGCCAAAAATTTTATTCAACGACTTCCGGTCCAGTCTCAATGTCGGCTCACCTCCCGTTTCGACTGAGGGGGTGTATTAGAATATGCCAATATTATTTCTATGATATTGCTTATTCTTCTACAAAATTATATTATTGATCATTTCCTAGTTTAGCTAGTATGCTTACCATGTATACGGGATTGCATCCCATAACTTTAGCAATTTGTGATTGACATCCCATAAATCTTGGGATTGAGATGCTAACCTAGGAAATCAGAATTGTATATATTGTACCATTGTATTACTGATACATTGAAGGGAATACAATATCTTTTATTTATAAGCGTCCATTACAAGAAGAAGACGGTAAAAATCTAGGTGAGTCCTATATAGCTGAGCTTGATGGAAAACTCATATATGTTTTTATTCAAAATGTTGGATCCAAAATTGAAGTGTATACGTTTGATAAGAATCGGGAGCTTTGGACTAAACTGAAATGTCTAGGGAACTACATGTTATTTGTCAGTTCAGCATCATCATTTTCTGTAGCAGTGAAAGATAGCAGCATGAGAAACCGGATTTACCTGCCGAAGCGGATTGGTAATGAAATGGTCTTTTATTCACTCGACAGTGGCAAGTATCATACTTCAAGCAGCAAAGAGTCTTTTGAGAATTTTCATGGCATGATCTCACAATCATTTTCATGTTGGGTGTAATTTTCTTATATAGTATTTCAGTTGTTTTGCAAACTTTGGTGATTATGCAGGCTTTTTGTTTGGGAATTGAAGAGGTTTAATGACTGATTATCTGAATTTGCCTTTGTATGCTTAGTTTGTTTGGTGCCAGCATTCTGTTATGTGGTGTTATTTCTAGATGTTTTTTCCCGGTTTTAGTTTTGTAAGACGATGCATCATATATTGGATATAACGAGTTACCAACTATTGAATTAGGAGAAGGAGAGACGATTATGGAGGCTTTTGTTTGAATAACAGGCTTATTGTCTTGTAATCCGAATTTGCTTTTTCAAGATTTGTTTGTTTGGTGACAGCAGTCTCTGGTTTCTGAATTTTCTTTTACATTCTCGGTTTTGTAAGAAACCGCATCAAATTATCAAATACTCCTATATTACAAACTTTTGTATGAGGCGGTATCCATCTCACCATGTAGTGTCAGCAAAAACGTTATAAGGTACTAGTATTTTAGAATGCCAAGCAAGATGCAGGCATGTAGTAGTTGACCTTTACAACATAGGGTCACCAAAAGCCCAAGGCCATAAACGATATCTAAGCTTAATTTACCAAGAAAAACTACACTACCGATCAACTTGCTTAAGGCCGGTGGTACTCAGGTCATGTAGCTACTGGCTAAGCTAGCAAGCTCTATTGAAAAAAGTTGCAAATATTAATTTAAATGCTCACCTGAAGCTCTATCTTCCAATCTTTGTCTAGATTGGATACCGGTAGCACCTCCTACATTATTGCTGGGTAGTCTCAGTACACTACACTGAGGTAGCAACAAATATTGACTCAATAACAAGCACAGCACATCAGAAATAAGTAACAGAATAAAAGTCCACATTGCACAATTGACAAAACTGCATAACCAAAAAGCCCCATAAAGCAAATTCTATCATAAATGATATTTGACCCGTCACAAGCTTGTGACGGATATACCCATCACGTACAAGGGAGACTAATTGAAGTATAATTTGTGTATTAACCATGGCCCATGGGGATACCCATCTATAACAGAGGCAAAGGAGCTAGAAGGTGTACTGCCTTAGGTTGTTGATAACTTGTGTTGACAATTACAGTATATTCTACGTAAACATAACAAGTTGTCGATAAGCTTAGGTTTTTTGTTAGTAGTCTTCTGGAGATGAAATTCGTGGCTGAATGACGGTACTATAGACGCAATTTTTTATTTTTATCATGTGCTTTTTTTTTGGAAACAATCGCTTTATGTTGTTAATACAATTCCACAAGGCCTGGTGCTTACATTCGACCTGATCGAACCTCCTTCCTCGATAATTTGTGGCAGTCCTTGACAATTTTCTGCGATGTTATTGTCTTTTAGGTGATGTGAAAATGAGGCGGTCTTACATGTGTGATCACTCAAGTCTTTGCCGTTTTGCCTTTAAATATACTAGTATTTTTTAGTTTTGTGAGTTTTATATATTGTCTCACATACCACATCATTCTCACTAGAGAGACCAATCCAGATTATAATGTATTTGGGTCCGTTGGTTACTTTGACATCTATTCGGTTCATTGATTTGTGTTTTCATATAAAACCATACTTTAGTTTAGACTACTACCTCAATCTCGTTCATTTGTTTATCTTTGATTAAATTTTTCCTCGAATAGAAAGTTAAATAAATGATGAGCACGAAGGAAGTAAGTTCATATATTTGGACTCACATACGAGGTGTAAGTAAAATGACCAATAATGATCCGGAATTTCTACAGTTTACTGGAGTAGCATCAGAATTCAGAGTGTAAAACAATAGTAACTTCCAATTATGAAGACTAAAATGTCAGTTCACTGTGAAGATAACACGCTTCCAAGTTCCAAGTGCAAATAGGCATGACTCCTCACAGTTCATAGACTATACATCTGAGGTAGTACCTCTTATTGTTTATTTTCTGAGTTTTATTTTAAAGTTTTTGAGTTCTGCTTTAGTATAAAATTTTTGAGCATATTTACTAAAACATTACACTAAAAAAATATAATATTGCTCAAAATCTATATTTATAAATGATAATATGCTCAAAAAAAATGTACATATGCTCAAAAACTACAAGATACCTCAGATGCGTAATCCTTTTTCTCTGACTCCTCACAGTCACACCATCTGTTTTCCATCCTAATCTTTTTAATAAGGTTTTAGTTGAGGCGGCTCAACTATTATAAATATTCTTATTACGCTCCCTCACTCAAGTGCCCATTGGACTTGAAGAGTGGTTGGTTGTGCACCGGCTCCCCCGTACCGTGTGCTGGGTTTCCACAGGTTGCCAGGATTCGAACCCGTGACGTTCGGTCACTCTGGCTCTGATACCATGATAGATTAACCAACTCAACCAAAACCTTAAGGTGATGGTTAAAGCCCAACTATTATAAATATTCCTATTACTTTTAATTTGACATCAGGGTAAGGTAAGAAACGGGTAAGATTACGTACATCCGACTCTTTCTTACCCTACCCTATAATATGCGGGAGTCATTACAACATATTGTTGTTATTGTAATCATTAACTTAATATATTTTCTCGATTTCAAGATTTTCTCGGTCTAATTTTCTTATAAATTGTTCACAAGTCTGAGTAATTGTTATTTTGGATTTAATAGGAATATTTATAATAGTTCCGCCTCAACCATCACCGAAGGTCACGGGTTCGAATCCTGGCAACCTCAAAACCCCTCAAAAACTCGAAGTGGAAACCCAGCACACGGTACGGAGGAGCCGGTGCACAACTAACCACTTTTTAAGTCAAATGGGCATTTGAGGGAGCGTAATAGGAATATTTATAATAGTTGGACCTCAACCATCATAAAATGAATTGGAAGGAAATGAAGAAAATCCAAACTCCGTGCATTCAATCGTCTTATCCTTATTTTGTTGGTCTTATCTTATCTTTTAGGTTCAAATTAATTATTTGTTCACCTCAAATTGTCAAAAAAAAGGTGACTAGTAGACTAATACTCGGCAATGTTTGGTGGTGCTATAATCTGTGGATGCTATTTTGATTCAATCTTGTGGGATCTTGTCTGCGGAGAGAAAAAATGTGATACAAGTATATGGTTAGTAAACAGTCTTAGTTTTTCTGGTCGCCTTTTAATTGTGAAAAAAATTGTCTTAATTAGGTGTCTAGAAATTTCGTAGAGATGTCTTCTTTTGACATTATTTGTTTTTGTTTGACAAAATTCAACCCCTAACAATACAAAGATTTTCGCACCAAAAAAAAAAAAAAACAATACAAAGATTTCACTTTGACTAAATGTTACATACTCGTATAAAAGAAAATAAAACAATATCTCAACTTTGATTACATTTAACTACCTTCATCTTGGGTATCTCCATTAATTGTTTACCTTTTTACTATTTTGAGATTAATTTTGATGAGCAATTTGATCTTCTACACTCAATTTAGTCCACTTGTAATTCTGTATGACAAAAACAAAGGTAAACAAATGACCGGAATAGAAAGAGTAACTTTCATTCATGGTTGTATTTTCTTAGAAATGTTAATTGCCTATCATTCCTTTTTTTTTACGAGGAGATAAAATGTTATTCTCTTCGTCCCAATTAAATGTTTATCGTAAACAAATGATTGGAATAGAGGGATTAATATAAGTGAAAGAATGACTTCAAATTTATAAATTATTTCCATCTTATATTCACTTTATAGGGGTATACTTTTTTATTGCTAAGATGTTTAGATTTGAATAACCCATCTTAATTTTAAGATTTGAGAAGGGGGTAACCACAATTTGTATAAAAAGATATGTGAAGAGGAAATCAGGGAAGCACTCATAATAAGCACTAGGAGTTTAAGAAGTCATGAGAGTAATAATGATACATATCACAAGTTTACAATCTTAGAGTCATCTTGATTACTTTAATCACTAGAAAGCTCATGCAGCATCATTGCTTCAACACTTACCTTGTCCCCCATCCCTAATTTTAACCACGAGGCGTGCTATCTTGCTAATGCGACTTTGCCACAATATGCTTCTTATGCTAGTAGTTTCACCACAAATGTAAATATTTTGAACTTGCGGTTTTACGACCAATTTTGTTATTTTTATGTAGAGCTGAAATAGGGTCGGGTTGACCACGAGTTGGGCTTAGCCACCCTTGCCGGACGGACCCACGTGAGGTATGAGGAGTCTATTGATCGAATACAAAAGAGGGGGGTGAATTTGAGTATTAAAAACGATGCCCACCTTTTCGAAATATATGATGTAAAATTAATTATTTGATTTTATTGATTAAAATCAATTAATTAATTCACTAATAATAAACGCAAAATCGAAATAACAAAAATAAAGAAAGAGAGACACACAAGATTTTTGAAGTGGTTCAGTTTCACACGTCGAAACCTACGTCCACTATTCTCGATTAATAATTTTTAGTACCTTTCTACGGATTACAAAAATTATCAATCCACTCGTATAATCAACACTATGATTATAACTCAGATTGAGTATCGCTAAATACTCTAGATTGCTCTTACGTTAATAAAAAAAACACAATGATAAATACTAATCTCACGTTATGCGGGTGAGTATAATATCTTTGTGTACTAAGCACAACTTTTGTATAAGCAATTTGTAAAATAAGAATTAAAGCTCAAAGAATTTTTGCTTAAATATTTTTCTCTTGAAAGTTGTAGATGTGTGTCACCAATAATTGTTGAATGAAGAAAAGTATTTATAGTTTTTAGATTAGGGTTTAGAATATTGTAGAAGGTGTGAAACCCTAAATAACTTGACGAACAAGTAGGAGGCTAGGGTTGCGGTGGTTCGGCCTCTAGGGTTTCGGCCGGCCCATCATTGGGCTCTCATGAGTCCAATTTGGCCTCCACTTGTTCACAACAAATCGAGATAGAATTTAGTTGAAACCCTAGGTTGCATGACGACATAAATATCGTGTTACAAACCAATAATACATCCAACTTAGATTCTAATTAAATAATTCAAATTATATAAATACTCTCTTATTCTTATAAAACATTAAAAATATATTTTCTAAAAATTAACGCGTCATTTTTGTCTAGCGGTAAAGTTATGGCTATGAGGTCATAACTTTACTAACCTTTAAATCAAACAAAATAAAACCATTACCGGATGACGACCTATACTATCTAATCTTCAGAAGATCTTCAGTAAACGAATCGTCTCTTCACAAGTCTCTCATCTGGAGTCTTGTGTTTGTTATTTGATCTTGATCTTTAATATTACGATCAAATGTCTTTGGAGTTGTACCTCCTTGGTCCAAACTTCAAGCTTGCTTCTTTTTGAAGTTATACCTCCTTGGGCCAAAATTCAAGCTTGCGTCATTGTAATTGTTCCTTTCTATATTAAGACTTGAGCACACAATTACACGCATATGTTTATAATATTAAATCCACATACAAATCATTACTGTCATTATCAAAACAACTAATTAGGACTAAAGGTCCAACAAATTCCCCCTTTTTGATGATAACAAGTCTCCTATGATTTGTGTCTAAGTTAAGTCTAGTTCCCCCTCAACATAATACTTCCCAAATTATAGAACAGTTGAGCGCAGAAACTAATAATCTTTTCAAAGTTATAACTATAGAACGCCTTGAGAGAATTAACTTGAGACGGTCGCAAATCATAAAAACAATTCCCCCAATTGGCATCATTGAAAAGATGAGAACAAACATAAAACAACTAGAATAATATATCATGAGACAAGAATTAATCATGAAAAACATATTATATTAAACGCAATCTAGTTCTTAATTAGCATAATAATATTATAAACCTGCAATCACACAAGGAATAAAATGCGAAATTGAAAAAGCTAATATCCATAAGAATGGACTTTTATTGTGAGCAAAAGGAAAAAAGATAAGGCTAGGTTGGAAATTTGGATGGGTTAGGGCGAGGCGGTCACGGGTTATATGGGCTCGGTGGACGTGACCTCGGACGGGTCCGATACTCCAAATCCTCGAGTCGTGCGTGACAATGGTCTAGGAGCGCAGCTTGAGCAGCTAATCGAGCGTCGAAATTAACAATCCTCAAAGTCATAGCTTTAACTGCTTCATATATCATATGCATCTCAAACCTCATATCCTTTCCAGATTGTAATAGCTCATCACCAAACTTAACCAAACTATCCATACCTTCCCTCATACGAGAAGATTCGGAGTGTGTTCGCATGGCCGCCTTTAGAGCGTGGTCGACTTGCGTGTCCAACCGCGACAACATGGTGTATAATCGCGCCGGGCTAACATTACTCGGTCCACTAGTATCAACTCTCCTTTCCTTTGCAACAAGATCAAACAACTCACATAATTTCTTATCTTGCTCATGAACTCTTCCAAGAACACTAGTAAAATTTGATTCCATCTTAGAATCCAACATCTCCAAATTCAAATTACTTTTACCTCCTTTTTCTCCTTCTTTAGAGTCAAAACACAATTCCGAGCCATGAATAGCAAGCTTCATATATTTTAAATAAAGATCATTCATCTCATCACTTGCAATAACTCCATAACTATGCTTCCCAATAACTTCTTTCTTCTCTAAAATACGAGAAATTCAATTTCCATAAGGCAAACTCAAAGTAGAAGCTAGATCGTCCATCTTAGCCGTTACACTAGCTTGTATAATTTTATGAAACACAAGCATAGATAGACTAACCTTTTCTCCTTCAAGCCAAGCCTTCATAATAATCATCTCATGAACCCCAAATTTATCTCGACCTTCTTTTCGTGGAACAATAGTAGTCCAAATAAAGGTCAAAAAGAATTTCAAAGAAGGCGACAATTTATTTGTTAAAATAGTTTCAGACGAAGTCGCATCTTGTTTGAAATACCGTTTCACTACTAATCTCTCATCAGGCGACATACTTCCTCATTCTACGCTTGGGTTAATTTTGTTTCCCTCTCTAGGAACTCGACCCAAGCCGCAAAAATCACCAATTGAGACACATATAGACGTCTCATTAACCACAGCAAGTAAATTTCCTTCCTTAAATTGAACAGTAGCATAAAATTGATATACCTCAATAGGAAAGACTGGACCACTTACAGCAACAATATTCTCCCAACCTTGATCTTTGAGAAAATTCCTAAAGAACCCAAGTGCTTTATATTGCTTTAACCAATCAACCGAATATACTCGTCCTGCGTGAATGCGGTATTGAGCAACTTGATTGGTATTCCTTCGTTCTACTTGAGTTAATCGAAGATTATTCGGTCCATTGTTAGTGTAATCATCCATATGTTGTGCGTAAAGAACACGCGAAGAACCATCTTGAAGTGTATAGCTCTCAATTTTCGAGCTTACCTCAGTTTCCGAAACCAATTTTCCTTTACCTTTAATCAACCTTCTCTTCTTGCTAACTATAGGTAAATTGGCGGTGTCGGTTTGGGTGTCCCTCGGTGGTGACCGCGGCGTCGGCCTAGGTGGCGTGACGGAGTGACAGTTGTTTGGTGGTGATCGAGGTGTTTTCTTTCCAACAACAACGGGTTTCTTGGATTGAAAACGGGTTGTAGGATGATTTGCCATTATTAATTTTGAAGGTTTTGAAGGTGTATTAGGTGAAGGAGATGATTAAATTGATGAGAATTATGGAGAGGTTAAGAGGGTTTAAATAGTATTAAGGAGTTTGTGTTTTGGTAACCATAGAATTGTAAGGAAGGAAAATAATACCAATTTCTATAATTTTTTTTTCGGTGCCCTTATTTATTTATTTTTTCGTGCTTTTCCTTTTTTTTCGCACTTTCCTTTTTTTTTTTTTTGGTATTTTCTCCTTTTTCTTATATGATAAGAATAAGAAAAGAATCCTCTAGTTTGTGTTTAAGTAGGATTGTGAAGAGGTGGTTACAAGAATATGGCAAAGATAGAGATTTGTGTAGGAATATAATAAGATAGAAATATCTTTATTATATTTAGGCATTTTATTGTAGATTTTGTCGAATTTTTTGTAAGAATATGTGATTATACAGAATATTAAATATTACCATACACATAAGCAAGATATAACACGTAAAATAAACATTATTTAACATAATTAAACTTGCAACAAAATATACGGACACAATCGTACAATCTCATCTTCCTAGCCAGTCATTCAGGTTCCCAGACATAATTATGACGGATTTAATTATTGCTAATTAAACCAATCTCTAATCTCAATAACTCAAAGCGTTTTCTAGCTAACGGCTTAGTCAAGATGTTAGCCCATTGCCTTTCTATACTACAAAATTCAAGTGAAATGTTGCCTTTCTCTACATGATCTCGTAGAAAATGGTGTCGAATATCTATGTGTTTGGTCCTCGAATGCTGAGCAGGGTTCTGAGAAATTACTATAGCACTCGTATTATCACACATAATAGGCATACGGCCAACATTTACACCATAATCACGTAGTTGTTGTTTTAACCAAAGTAATTGAGAACATACCAGTCCAGCAGATACATATTCAGCTTCAGCGGTAGACATTGCAACAGAATTTTTCTTCTTTGAACCCCAAGTAATAATGCATGGTCCAACAAACGTAGCAAATCCAGAAGTACTTTTTCTATCTAATGAGCATCCTCCATAATCTGTATCTGAATATCCTACTAGATCGAAATTACACTCCAGTGGATACCATATGTATAAATTCGATGTACCAATTAAATATCTCAAGATACGTTTAACTGCAATCATATGTGACTCTTTAGGACACGATTGAAATCGCGCACAGACACATACACTAAACATTATATCTAGACGACTTGCAGTTAAATATAAAAGTGAACCAATCATATCTAGATATGTAATCTCATCGACACACTTACCGTGTTCATCTATAGTTATCTTCTTATCAGGTACCATAGGTGTATCGTAAGATTTTGCATTTTCCATACCGAATTTTCGAATTAGTTCCTTGATATATTTCTGTTGGTGAATCTTTATACCATCTTTTGTTTGTTGAATTTGTAAACCTAGAAAGTACTTTAATTCTCCCATCATGCTCATTTCAAACTCAGAAGTCATTAGATCTGAAAAATACTTGCACAATTTTTCATTAGTAGAACCGAATATTATATCGTCTACATAAATTTGCACAACAAGTAAATTAGAACCCTCGGATTTTAGGAACAAGGTTTTATCGACAGATCCTCTTTTAAAATTATTTTGTGATAAAAACTTGGATAATCTGTCATACCATGCCCTTGGAGCTTGTTTCAAACCATATAAAGCTTTGTCTAATTTATAAACGTGGTTTTGAAACTTGCTATCTAAAAATCCGGGAGGTTGTTCTACATAAACTTCTTCTTCCAAATAGCCATTAAGAAATGCAGTCTTAACGTCCATTTGGAATAATTTCATTCCTTTATGAGCAGCAAAGGCAATAATGAGACGAATAACCTCAAGTCTTGCTACGGGTGCAAAGGTCTCGTCATAATCGATCCCTTCTTGTTGATTGTAGCCTTGGACAACTAGTCGTGCCTTGTTTCTTGTAATAAGTCATGCATCGTCCAGTTTATTTCTGAACACCCATCTTGTACCAATAACAGTTCGATCACTAGGTCGTGGCACTAAGTGCCATACCTTATTGCGTTCGAATTGTTGAAGCTCATCTTGCATAGAAGTTATCCAATCAGATTCAGCAAGAGCTTCTTTGATATTGGTAGGTTCAATGGTTGACAGAAAAGAGAAGAACGAGCAGAAATTATTCAAGGACCTTCTAGTTTTAATGCCTTGTTCTAGATCCCCTAGGATTTTGTCCAAAGGGTGGGAGCTTTGATGTTTCCACTTTTTGAGAACTCTAAGCTCATTATCATTTGATGAACTCGCACCATATGCAGACGAGGAATCATGACTTGTTCCCCCTGAGTTAGACTCGGGATTTTCTTCAGAAGTATCACTAACTTCATTAGAATTATCATGATTTGGATCGGAAGTTACAACATCATTAGGTATAACTTCAAGATCTTTTTCCTTATTTAAGGAAGGGTCAATAGTATTATTAACTACGGACTCATCACTTCTCTTAGGATCGTTTGCAGAGTTATCTAGTTCATCATTGATACCTTGAATATTTTCATCTTCATTTAAAGGATCATTTCTTGCTAAAAAGAAATCGGGCTCATCTGGATCCTCTTCTTCCTGTTCAACTTTATCGAACACATTATCTTCGTCAAAGCGAACATGAACACTTTCTTCTATGCGCAAGGTTCTTTTATTGAACACTTTGTAAGCTTTACTATGATCCGAATATCCCAAAAAAACAGCTTCGTCACTTCGGAGGTCAAATTTTCCTAAATTGTCTTTTCCATTACTGTGAACAAAGCATTTGCTCCCGAAGCAACGGAGATGTAATATATTGGGTTTTCTCCCTCTTAAAAGTTCATAGGGAGTCTTTTTCAAAATAGGTCGGATCATAGCTCTATTATGTACATAGCATGCGGTACTAACAGCTTCTGCCCAAAAACTTCTAGGGAGGCCACTACATAACAACATAGTACGGGCCATATCCTCTAGGGTTCGATTCATACGTTCCATGACACCATTTTGTTGTGGGGTTCGTGGTGCGGAGAAGTTATGTCCTACACCATTTTCCCTACAAAATTCTATAAACAAATGATTATCAAATTTCGTGTCGTGATCCGTCCGAATCGAAATAAGCTTTTTATCATATTTATTTTGGGCAAGCTTCATTAATGCCACAAATTCATTGAAAGTTTCATCTTTAGAGGAAAGAAAGATTGGCCAGACATACCTCGAGTATTCGTCGACTAGAACAAATACATACTTTGATCCACCACGGCTTCTAACTTTCATAAGTCCACATAAATCCATGTGTACCAACTCAAGTGGTCATTTAGTGCTAACTACTCTTTTAGGTTTAAATGAGGATCTAACATGTTTTCAGCGGGCACATGAGTCACACATTTTCTCTTGCTCGAATTTAATTGAGGGCAAGCTTTCAACTAAATCCATAGACTTAAGTTTCTTTAAAATAGTTGGACTAATGTGTGCAAACCTCTTGTGCCACAAGCTAGAATCAACTGAGGTTGCTTTCATACACGAGAAGGAATTTGTATTGACAACATTTAAGTCAATCATATACACATTCCTCCTACGGTGACCCTCAAGTAAAACGTTACTAGTACCTTCAATTATGATACGACAAACATCGGCATGAAAAACAACTTTGTTACCTTTGTCACATAATTGAGAAATACTAAGTAAGTTATGTTTAAGACCACTTACCAGATATACGTTATCGATTGAATGAGAGGTTGAAATTCCAATTTTTCCTACTCCAATAATCATACCCTTCTTGTTATCTCCAAAAGTAACCTTGCCACCAAAGAAGGGCGCTAGTGAAAGAAAAAGATTTTTGTCTCCTGTCATGTGTCTCGAGCATCCACTGTCGAGATACCATAGATTATTTTCTTTCACTACTTCCTGCAAATGAGTCAAATACAGCTTTTAGGTATCCAAGCTAATTTGGGTACTTTATGGTTAGTGACTCTGTAGATTTGATCCTTTCTAACCCATACTTGTCTTATTATTCTTTTGGCTTTAACATTGGGTTGTCTTGGTCTTTGTCTAACAATTGGAACGTAAGATACTCTAGGTTTTGTTCTAACAAAAGTAGCTCTGGATCTAATACCTTCATGAGACACTCTAGGTTTAGTGTTATGAACTTTAGACTTGAATGTATGCTTTTGATTCTCATTTATTTTGTTTGATTTTGGAGGAACAGATGAGTAATCGAAAGCCATATCATAAGTCCATCTAAACTCATTATTACGTTCTTCATTGTTGTTAGATTCATCTATAGTTGAGACATCATCTTCCACTATGAATTCACAAGTCTTAACAGATTCGACATTCTTTTGCTTATCCAAAGCAAGTTTGACACAATTGACTTGAATATGTCCAGTAGAGCCACAGTAATTGCAAATCAAGTATTCTGAAAGATTAACATATTTTTTTTTTCTGAAATCGTGATCAGAAGGATTAGATTTGCATTTATCATGGTCTCTACGGCTATAGCATTCATGACCAAGTCCCATCTTCATGTTATTATCAGATTGTACAGTAAGGAAGTTTAAAACCTCTGTGCTTCCTTCCCACTTATCATGAACTTTTCGTGCATGTAAGAGTAATTCTTTCAAGGACTCAATTTATTTTTCACATTTCGAATGATCTCCACTTGAATCCTTGGAAGAGTTACCTTTCTCAAAATCTTCACGGAATTTATCAAAACGTTCATTCAAGACACGTTTCTAATTATCATGTTGTTTCTTAAGTTCAGACATACTATCACTAGCTTCTTTCAATTGCTTAGAGAGAAATGTAATTTCTCTCTTATGTTCGGAAACCACACTATCTTTGTCATTAATTTCATCTTTTAAAATCTCATTGACTTTCTTCAACTCAGAAGTTATAGCATCACTAGCTGTAACTTTAGCTTGAAGATGCTTAATGTTGAGTTTGAGCTCTGAAGTTATGGCATCACTAGCCTTAACTTTAGATTCAAGAGCGTTTTTCTCAGCATTTGTCATCTCTGAAGTTATAGCTGGGGTAGCCATATCTTTTTGGCTTTAGCTTTTAGAAGTTGGTTTTCCTCAGCAATGTCTAGAATTTGTTCCTTAAGGTCTCTTAACTCTAATTTCTTTTCATGACAATGATCAAGGATTTCTTCAAAATGCTTAATTAAGGTACTCTTAGGAAGTTTCTTAACTTGCTTTTTAAGTTCAAGAAAACTTACCTCTTCATCCTCTGAATCTGAATCTGAATTTCCAACAAGACACATCTCAGCATTAGAAATATTACTTTCATTGTCGCTGTCGGAGAATAGGTCAAGACTGACGTTGCTTAAGCAAAGATTGGCAGTTTCTTGTTCATCTTCGGATTCGCCATCTTCAGAGTCCAAGTGTCCCCAACAATATGCCATCATAACTTGCTTGAATTCCTTCTTTGTTTGGTTACGCTGATCTTTGTCTTTTATTTTCTTCCATGTGGGGCAATCTTTGATCATATGATCATTATCACCACACTTGAAGCATCCACGGTTAGAGAAGGACCCTTTTAACTCAGAAGTTTTCTTGGTAGTTTGCTTTGTTTTG
Source organism: Silene latifolia (assembly GCF_048544455.1). Taxonomy (NCBI): domain Eukaryota; kingdom Viridiplantae; phylum Streptophyta; class Magnoliopsida; order Caryophyllales; family Caryophyllaceae; genus Silene; species Silene latifolia. The sequence continues at coordinate 29,695,460 of NC_133528.1, forward strand.
TTATTTGTTTTATTTTGATTTCGATTGAAGGAATTTTTCCTAAGTCGTTTAAAAAACAACACAGTTTCATCTTCAATATCTGAAGAATCATTAATCTTGCTAGACTCAGCTTGTAAGGCCATCTTTTTGCTTGTACCAGCTTCCTCCTCATCCTGATTCAGAGTAATTGTAATACTACGGTTTTATGAGTCTCTGGGTACTCTATCGAGTGGGCCTTACTCTGTCGAGTAAGGGTGCTTTGATTTTAGAAACAGTATTCTATCTGTAGGATACTCGATCGAGTAGCCTGGGTACTCGATCGAGTAAGTGGCACTCGATCGAGTACGTCAGTTACTCGATCGAGTAGCTCGGTTAACGGGTGATAATTCGACGGGTTTTATTAATAACACGGATTAATATATAAATCTTTCTGTCACCTTCATAATACACTTTTACAAACCTAATCACACTAAAAAGGAGATTCAACCTACGTTCTTCGCATCATCCGTGTTATTGACAAATCCCGGAGCATGAGAGGTCGGATTGCATCGTTCTTTGCGTCCTTGTGATCCTTGCGCCGATGGTAAGATCTACGTACCAATTTTATAGTAATTAGTTAAGTTTGTTTAAACCCTAATTTGGGGGATTGGGGGTTTTTGTTGGTTATTGTGTTGTTAGTAATTATATAATTGTATGTTAGGAGGAGGATTCGGAGAAGAGAGATTTTGATACAGCTGTTGAGATCGTCTACGTGTGTTGCATTCCAGGTAGGGTTTCCCTACTCAGTATTAGTCACATAATGTGTTTATTGTTGGTTGTGATTGTTGTATAATATCATACTCGTATTGTGACGGTTGTTGGAATTGGTTACTGTTGATGATTGTGATTAATTGTATCTGTCTGTTTTCTTCGGGGTGCGTCCCTGGCTGACTGGAGTCAATTGTGGGAGTGGCTTCACGCCCATTATTCGCCTTCTGTGGAATCCGCCATAGAAGGGATGTGCACATTAATGGATTTGGGTTTATCGCTCAATGGAGATGAGCGGGGCATAGGTGGGAATAGCTGCGGTCCCCCACTAGCCGTGTGGAGTAACCTGTTGCGATGGGTACTCTGGCAAGGCTACACACTTTATTGTGTAGTCAGTGATGTGGAGTTGATTTTGGAGTTTGGGTTATGTGACGATTGAGCTGTGTTGGTTTCTGTCTTATTGTAATTATATATTTGTGTGATTAGTACTGACCCCGTCTTTGTTTTGAAAAATTGTGGTCATCCATTCGGGGATGGTGAGCAGTTGTTGAATAGGTATGAGTCGAGACGTATGGGCTAGCTGGGATGTGTCACCACGAGATGATAGAGTCTTCCGCTGTAGTTTTGAGTAGTTGATAGACATTTGGTTTTAAGAACATGTATACGTATTTTATTACTTTGGTTTTGGATTGTAATCACCTAAACTTTATACTATTTAAGTATTGTTTCTTTTTTGTCTTTTGATGATCATTGCCTCGGGAAACCGAGATGGTGACATTCTTATACCCGAGTGGTCCTGGTAAGGCACTTGGAGTATGAGGGTGTCACAAATTTGTATTAGAGCGACGATCCTGAAACCTGTAACTAATGAATCTAATGAACATAGGGAGTCAATTAAAATGAACCCGGGGTAAAAGTTGTAGGAGCTAATGCAAAGACTTGGGAGACGTCCTAAAGTCGCGAACTCGCCCTGTAATTTTGAACCGGTCACATGGGGGGTACGTGTCAAGGTCGTATGTGTTGTCTTTTGGTTCGTATGTGTATATAACGGTATGTGTTATGAATTGTTGGATGTTGAGAGTGGAGAATTGAAAGTACGGTTAAAAGTTGAAGAGATGTGTTTATATGTTGAATTGAATGAAGAAGCATGTTGAATGTTATAATGTGGCATTTTGATGACATGAAGTAGATTGTTTTAATGATTATATGAGAAATTGCGTAGATTTGCATGCTTAGCTATAGTTATGATGCTGAGATTATAAAGATTGCATATTACGTTGGGGTAAGTGAGATAACATGCGGGTAGTGTATACGAGTCAGCATGACTCAATCCAGTGAGGGGCACTCGATCGAGTAGGTGAGGTGCTCGATCGAGTGGGTCTAACTCGATCGAGTGGATAGTTTGATGTTTTTATGGTCAGAACCGTGTTTTTGGGTACTCGATCGAGTACATAGGGGCACTCAATCGAGTAAGGGGCATTCGATCGAGTGGCTTGTCATCTCGGTCGAGTATGTTTGAGATCAGAAGGTCTGTTTGGGGTCTGGAGTCGGGGCACTCGATCGAGTATGTTGGGCACTCGATCGAGTAGCCTCAACTCGGTCGAGTAGGTTTTGGTACTCGATCGAGTGGGGTCTGTGCAGGCTGTATTCGTGTTTTGGGTTATAGTATGTATGTTTATATCTACCTTTTCTTATATAGTTTCAAGATGCCGCCAAAGAAAACCGCCTTGTATGCTAGAGCTGAGAGCATGAACGTTGATGAAATAGTTAAGATGTTGGAGCACCAACTTGCTCTTATGGAAGCGCTAAAGAGAGTGGGGAAGGATAAAGAGGTTGATCATTCTAAGATCAGTCTCTACATAGCTAGGTTTAACCCGAAAGAGTATAAGAGAACCGGGGAGCCAATTCTTCTTGACAATTGGCATCGTGAGATGCAGAATATTCTGGATTTGGTACATTGTCCGGATGAGATGAGGGTAGAACAAGCTGCGTTCTACTTGAGGGAGGCAGCAGGAGAGTGGTGGGATAAGGTAAAGGTGAATGCTAGAGATTTGTATGCGAAGAAGGGGATGTCTGCTATTCCTTGGGAAGAGTTTAGGAAAGCTATGAAGAGGGAGTTCGTGCCGGAGCATGTGAGGACTAAGCTGAGGGAGGAATTTGATGGGTTCAAGATGACCTCTGAGATGTCGGTGGCTGAGTACTACAAACAGTTTAATGAGAAGGCTAGGTATGCTGAGGATATGGGATTGAGTGATGAGAACCTAGGTCTGAGGTTTGAAAAGGGGTTGACCCCCAATATAATGGAGAAGTTACCCATGGGGATCCTTACAGATGTTAAGGAAGCTTATGAGAGGGCTAGGAGAGCTGAGAGGCTGGTAGAGATGACCCGAGAGAGAGGTGCTGAGAAAAGAAAGGCTGAGAGCGAGGGTGGTGACCAATCTAGCTACAAGAAGGGCAACCACACTCAGGCTAGAGCATATTCATATGGCTCGGGGTTTAGTACAGGGGCTTCATATGGGCGTGGTCATGGGAAAAGTAGCAGCGGCTGAGGGATGACCTGTTTTAACTATGGCGGTGTAGGGCACAAGAGACATAAGTGCACCAGTGCGGTGAGTGGGGGTTACCAGAGGCCGGGACAGGGGATCTTTTCTCAGGGGTCGGCACAGAGTTTTGCGAGTAACAGACCAGATGGGTCATGGAACAACCGGGGAGGTCAGAGCAACAACGGGGGAGGTAACCGCAATGGCGGTAATTCTTATCAAAAGCCAGCTACGAACACCAACAACAACCAGGGGTCGGGTGCTAAGTCGACTACCTCAGCCAGTAGTGTCCAAGGAGGTGGGCAGAATACCAGTGGAAAACTGTTTATGATGGAGAAACAAGCAGCTGAGGACAACGCACATGTTACCACTGGTACTTTTCTTGTTAATGGTGTTTACACCTTTGTTTTGTTTGATTCGGAGGTGTCTCAGTCGTTTGTATCTTCGAGTCATGTTAAACAGTTGGGTTTGAGAGAGTATGAGTCTGTAAGTGAGAAAGTTTTTATACCTTCGGGAGAGTCTGTAACATGTGGGAGATTATTTAGGGATGTATCTATGATAGTTGGGCAAGTTGATCTACCTGTAAACTTGCTAGAGTTTCTTTTAGACGGTTTTGAGATGATAGTCGGGATGGATTGGTTAGGGAAGTACAATGCTAAGATAGACTGTCATCAAAAGAAAGTGTCTCTTAGAGGCCCTAAGAGCATTAGTGTGTCTTATCGTGGGTTTGTTGTCAAACCCAAAGTTAAGTTGATTGCAGCTGTGACCTTGAAGTCCTATCTGAGGAAGGGGTGCCCGATGATCTTGTGCCATGTGAGAGATGACCGGATAGCGAGTCCGACGGTTGATCAGATACCAGTGGTGGGGGAGTTTTCAGATGTCTTTCCAGAGGAGATTCCGGGGTTGCCACCGAAGAGGGAGTTAGATTCCAGTGTTGAGCTGAAACCGGGGACGGGGCCAATCTCTAAAGCACCATACCGGATGGGTCTTAAGGAGTTGGAGGAGCTCCGGAAGCAGCGGAAGCAGTTCAATGATCTGATAGAGAAGGGATACATTAGATCTAGTGTATCACCGTGGGGAGCACCAGTTCTTTTCGTGAAAAAGAAAAATGGGAGTTTGAAGTTGTGCATAGATTACAGGGAGCTGAACCGAGTGACGGTGAAGAACAAGTATCATTTGCCAAGGATAGATGACCTGTTTGATCAGTTGAGTGGTGCATCAGTCTTTTCCAAGATTTATTTGCGATCGGGATACCATCAGGTGAAGATTAGCGAGAAGGACATACCAAAGACCGCTTTTACGTCGAGGTATGGCCATTATGAGTATGTGGTAATGCCGTTTGGGTTATCTAATGCGCCGGCTGTATTTATGGATTTGATGAACAGAGTATTCAGTCAGTTCTTGGACAAGTTTGTAGTGGTTTTCATAGATGACATCTTAGTCTACTCCAAGACTAAGGAGGAACATGAGGAGCATCTGAGGTTTGTGTTGCAGACCGTGAGGGAGCATGAGTTGTATGCTAAGTTGTCCAAGTGTGAGTTCTGGTTGGAGAAAGTTGCTTTTCTGGGACATGTAATTTCTAAGGATGGGGTAGCTGTGGATCCGGCAAAGATTGAGGCAGTTACCAAGTGGAAAGCACCAAAGAATGTAACTGAGATCAAAAGTTTCTTGGGTTTAGTTGGATATTACAGACGGTTCGTGAAAGATTTCTCCAAGATTGCTAGACCTATGACGGCTTTGATGAGGAAAGAGAACAGGTTTCGTTGGGATGAGAGTTGTGAGACGGCGTTCCAAACATTAAAGGAGCGTTTGACCACAGCTTCAATCTTAGCATTGCCTGAAGGGAGTGAGAACTTTGAGCTTTATACAGATGCCTCAAAGAATGGGTTGGGATGTGTGTTGATGCAGAACGGTAAAGTGATTGCCTATGCTTCTAGGCAATTGAAGCCTTATGAGAAGAATTATCCTACACACGATCTAGAGTTGGGTGCATTGGTGTTTGCTCTCAAGATTTGGAGACATTATCTTTATGGGGCGACATTTAAGGTATTTTCAGATCACAAGAGTCTCAAGTACATCTTCACTCAAAAGGAGTTGAACATGAGACAGAGGAGGTGGATAGAGTTGATTGGCGATTATGACATGGATATTATCTACCATGAAGGGAAATCCAATGTAGTTGCAGATACTCTGAGCAGGAAGAGTGTACATGCTTTGTGCACAGCTATATCTTTGATGAGGTTGAGAGATGAGGTTGAGAAGTTTAGGATACATATGATCCAGAAAGGGGATGTTATGGGAGATTTGATAGTGCAGCCTGATCTTTATGATGACATTCGAGGTAAACAGGTGTTGGATCCTAAGATGGTGGAGTGGAGAGCTGGAGTAGAGAAAGGGACAGTGTCTAGATTCTCTATTCATACAGAGGGTAGTTTGAGGTTTGATGGGAGGTGGTGAATCCCTAATGATGAGGAGCTGAAAAAGACAATCATGACAGAGGCACATTATACACCATATTCGGTATATCCAGGTGGTGACAAGCTATACAAGGATTTAAAGAAGACGTTCTGGTGGCCTAGGATGAAGGAAGAAACAGCCGAATTCGTGGCCCGTTGTTTGACATGCCAGAGAGTTAAAGGGGAACAGCGACGACCATAAGGTAAGATTCAGTCTCTTGAGATACCTGAGTGGAAGTGGGAATCCATTTCTATAGATTTTATCGTGGGTTTGCCAAAGAGTCAGCAGGGTAACAATATGATATGGGTTATAGTGGATCGACTGACCAAGTCAGCTCATTTTGTGCCAATGAAAAATACATGGACTAAAGCACAATTAGCTATGGCATATCGGAAGAATGTGCTAAGGTTATATGGGGTGCCTAAAGACATAGTATCTGACAGAGATGCGAGGTTTATCTCAAGGTTTTGGAAAGAGTTGCAGGAGTCTTGGGAACAACATTGAAGATGAGTACAGCATTTCATCCTGCAACAGATGGTCAAAAAGAGAGAACAATCAAGACTCTTGAGGATATGTTACGAGCTTGTGTGATGGATTTGGTGGTAGCTGGGAACAGAGGTTAGATTTGATTGAGTTTTCCTACAACAATAGTTATCACACTAGTATTGGCATGGCACCATTTGAGGATTTATATGGGAGGAGATGTAGGAGTCCGATTTGTTGGGACGACAGTGCTGAGGCAGTGGTCTTAGGACCAGAGATGGTACATGAGATGGTTGAGCAGATTAAGATGATCAGAGTAAGGATGAGAGCAGCTCAGGATAGGCAAAAGAGTTATGCAGATCTACATCACCGGGATATAGAGTTTCAGGTTGGGGACAAGGTTCTTCTGAAAGTGTCCCCTATGCGTGGGGTTATGAGATTTGGGAAGAAAGGCAAGCTGAGTCAGAAGTTCATCGGACCATATGAGATCCTAGACCGAGTTGGAGAGGTTGCTTATCGTTTGGCTTTACCGTCTTCTTTGGATAAGGTACATAACGTGTTTCATGTATCTCAGCTGCGCAAGTATGTGAGTAATCTGTCACATGTGTTAGAGGCAGAGAGTATAGAGCTAGATGAGTCCTTGTCTTATCTTGAGGTGCCTAAGCAGATTCTTGACCGGAAGATTAGGAAGACTAGACATGGTGAGACAGTCTTGCTTAAGATCCTTTGGTCCAATCATGAGGTTGAGGAAGCTACATGGGAGGCAGAGGAGGCCATGAGAGAGCGTTATCCTTTCCTTTTTTATCAGGTATGTACGGTTACGGGGACGTAACCTTGTTTCTATTAGGGGGGTAGGAGATGATCGCGAAGAGTTTTTGCATCTTTCTTAAGTTGTTTTTGGTATAGTTAGTAGTGGTTTGAGTCGGGTTGAGTTTGGTTGGTAATATGTGTCGGAGTTTTATGTTGCATTTTATTTTGGTTGTTTTGTCGGGAGTGTGGTAGCATGTTTTTATTTTGTTGTGGTTTGAACTTCGGGGACGAAGTTCTTTTTAAGGAAGGAAGACTGTAATACTACGGTTTTATGAGTCTTTGGGTACTCTATCGAGTGGGCCTTACTCTGTCGAGTAAGGGTGTTTTGATTTTAGAAACAGTATTCTGTCTGTAGGGTACTCGATCGAGTAGCCTGGGCACTTGATCGAGTAAGTGGCACTCGATCGAGTACGTCAGTTACTCGATCGAGTAGCACGGTTAACGGGTGATAATTCGACGGGTTTGTTAATAACACGGATTAATACATAAATCTTTCCGTCACCTTCATAATACACTTTTACAAACCTAATCACACTAAAAAGGAGATTCAACCTACGTTCTTTACATCATCCGTGTTATTGACGAATCCCGGAGCTTGAGAGGTCGGATTCCATCGTTCTTTGCGTCCTTGTGATCCTTGCGTCGAGGGTAAGATCTACGTACCAATTTTATAGTAATTAGTTAAGTTTGTTTAAACCTTAATTTGGGGGATTGGGGGTTTTTGTTGGTTATTGTGTTGTTAGTAATTATATGATTGTATGTTAGGAGGAGGATTCGTAGAAGAGAGATTTTGATACAGCTGTTGAGATCGCCTGCGTGTGTTGCATTCCAGGTAGGGTTTCCCTACTCAGTATTAGTCACATAATGTGTTGATTGTTGGTTGTGATTGTTGTATAATATCATACTCGTATTGTGACGGTTGTTGGAATTGGTTACTGTTGATGGTTGTGATTAATTGTATTTGTCTGTGTTTTTCGGGGTGCGTTCCTGGCTGAGTGGAGTCACTTGAGGGAGTGGCTTCACGCCCATTATTCGCCTTCTGTGGAACCCGCCACAGAAGGGATGTGCACATTAATGGATTTGGGTTTATCGCTCAATGGAGATGAGCGGGGCTTAGGTGGGAACGGCTGCGGTCCCCCACTGGCGGTGTGGAGTAACCTGTTGCGATGGGTACTCTGGCAGAGCTACACACTTTCGTGTGTAGTCAGTGATGTGGAGTTGATTTTGGAGTTTGGGTTATGTGACGATTGAACTGTGTTGGTTTCTGTCTTATTGTAATTATATATTTGTGTGATTAGTACTGACCCCGTCTTTGTTTTGAAAAAGTGTGGTGATCCATTCGGAGATGGTGAGCAGTTGTTAAGCAGTTATGAGTCGAGACGTATGGGCTAGCTAGGATGTGTCACCACGAGATAATAGAGTCTTCCGCTTTAGTTTTGAGTAGTTGATAAACATTTGGTTTTGAGAACATGTATACGTATTTTATTACTTTAGTTTTGGATTGTAATCACCTAAACTTTATACTATTTAAGTATTGTTTCTTTATTGTCTTTTGATGATCATTGTCTCGGAAAACCGAGATGGTGACATTCTTATACCTGAGTGATCCTGGTAAGGCACTTAGAGTATGGGGGTGTCACAGTAATCTCGTGAGCCATTAAGGTTCCGAGTAGCTCCTGATAGGATAACGAAGTTAGGTCCTTACATCCCTCTATAACAGACACTTTATGTCTCCATCTGCGAGACATACTTCTAAGAATTTTCCTAGCAATTTCCTCGGAGTCAAATGTTCTTCCTAAATTCTTTAGCTCGTTAATGATACTAGAAAAGCGAGAGGACATGCTGTCAACTGACTCGTTTTGCTCCATGGCAAACAGCTCGTATTTTCGCATCAGTAATGTCATACGTTGCTTTTTGACAATAGCGGTTCCCTCATAGGCTAATTCTAGACCATCCCATATTTCCTTGGCTGATGAACTGGTTGAGAAACGATCGAATTCAGTTGAAATCATACCGTTTTGCAATAAGCTTATTGCTTTTGAATTCTTCTCAGCCTTTTTATAATCCGCCTCAATATAGTCCTCTTCCTTCTTTTCGACGGTAGTGCCATTAGTGGTTGCAAGTAAGATCTTATTCGGACCATTCTTGATAATCAACCAGCACTCTCAGTCGATACCCTTAATGAAATGGGTTATCATATTCTTCCATAAACCATAGTTCTTCCCATTGAATATAGGACACTTAAGGCGTTTGGAATCCATTTGATAAAAAATAAATACAGCGAAAAAACGATAAATAGACTCAAAAAAAAAGATCAGACTCTAGCTGTTAGGCTATCAAGAGCACGAGGCTCTGATACCAATTGAGAAGTCTATTGATCGAATACGGAAGAGGGGGGTGAATTGAGTATTAAAAACGATGCCCACCTTTTCGAAATATATGATGTAAAATTAATTATTTGATTTTATTGATTAAAATCAACTAATTAATTTACTAATAATAAACGCAAAATTGAAATAACAAAAATAAAGAAAGAGAGAAAGAGAGACACACAGGATTTTTGAAGTGGTTCAGTTTCACACGTCGAAACCTACGTCCACTATTCTCGATTAATAATTTTTAGTACCTTTCTACGGATTACAAAAATTATCAATCCATTCGTATAATCAACACTATGATTATAACTCAGATTGAGTATCGCTAAATATTCTAGATTGCTCTTACGTTAATAAGAAAAGCACAACGATAAATACTAATCTCACGTTATGCGAGTGAGTATAATATCTTTGTGTACTTAGTATCCTATAACGATTTCCTTTGAGTGATTGACAAATATGATGCGCAACTTTTGTATAAGCAATTTGTAAAATAAGAATTAAAGCTCAAAGAATTTTTGCTTAAATATTTTTCTCTTGAAAGTTGTAGATGTGTGTCACCAATAATTGTTGAATGAAGAGAAGTATTTATAGTTTTTAGATTAGGGTTTAGAATATTCTAGAAGGTGTGAAACCTTAAATAACTTGACGAACAAGTTGGAGGCTAGGGTTGTGGTGGTTCGGCCTCTAGGGTATCGGCCGGCCCATCATTGGGCTCTCATGAGTCCAATTTGGCCTCCACTTGTTCACAACAAATCGAGATAGAATTTAGTTGAAACCTTAGGTTGCATGACGACATAAATATCGTGTTACAAACCAATAGTACATCCAACTTAAATTCTAATTAAATAATTCCAATTATATAAATACTCTCTTATTCTTATAAAACATTAAAAATATATTTTCCAAAAATTAACGCATCATTTTTGTCTAGCAGTAAAGTTATGACTATGAGGTCATAACTTTACTAACCTTTAAATCAAACAAAGTAAAACTATTATCGGATGACGACCTATACTATCTAATCTTCAGAAGATCTTCAGTAAACGAATCGTCTCTTCACAAGTCTCTCATCTTGAGTCTTGTGGTTGTTATTTGATATTGATCTTGATGTTGAATATTACGATCAAATGTCTTTGAAGTTGTACCTCCTTGGTCCAAACTTCAAGCTTGCTTCTTTTTGAAGTTATACCTCCTTGGGTCAAACTTGCGTCGTGTAATCAGAATTGTTCCTTTCTATATTAAGACTTGAGCACACAATTACACGCATATGTTTATAATATTAAGTTCACATACAAATCATTACTGTCATTATCAAAACAACTAATTAGGACTAAAGATCCAACAAGACAAATATTGTTAAATTGAGAAGCAAGGAGTTTAAAGATTAGGATAAAAACATGGAGATTTGTTTAATTGTTAAATGATGAAGATGAGAAAGTGGGTTCCCAAATGAATTGTCATGAATCATGGCACCAGAGTTTTCCCATCCACACAAAACTCGTTACTCACTTTCCAAATTAATTATTACCATCATTCATTATTCATTAATAACCATTTCAAATACTTTGTAGTTTGAACGGTCAAGAAACACAAAGATGAGTATTCCCTTCTTGAATACTCACTCACTATTACACGACACATTGGTTTTGCGTTTTGACTATCTAACCAATTAAACCTCTTCTTCAATTAATTAACTAATTAACCATCATAATAACGATTCAACTAATGTTCACAAATTATTGTTTCAACGCATCATTTCTTTCTCATAAAAAAGATGAGATTTTGTTAACAGTTTATGGTTAAATATAACTCCAATGATCCAGATAGTGTTACCACTTATGGTAACTTGCTTTCCAAAAGAGATCATATTTGACTTTAAAATAGTTTTAAAATCTCGTCTTTTTATTCCAAATTAAAATGGTCCGTCTAAAGCATGTTAGTCCACTTTTTCATATAATCCGTATTGTTTTGTCTATTTACGTAATTTATTTCATAGTACGGTTAAAAAAATGCCAAAAAATGATAATCAAATGATCATAATATAAAAATATGTAATTAAGTAAAGAGTTTTTTGTCAAAACTACCTAATATTTACCTTAATTTCATAAATACTACCTAAAGTTTTTAATTTTGCGAGAAACTACCTAATATTTTTTTTACTTTTATCGAAAACTACCAAATTGAAATTAATGAGCAAATTCGACAAATTTTTTTCAAAATTAACTAAAATTCCGACAAATAAGTCAAAATGCCAATCGAATTAAATCATAATTTTTTTCCAAATTAGCCACAATCTCGACGAAACTAGTCAAAATTGTAGTAAAAAAAATTGAAATAAATGTGTTAGTAGCTAATCAAAACAGTTGGCGGTGGTTAAGTATAGTAAATAATACATGTCTATGCCAAAAATAATGTTTTCGAGTTTGAATTTTGTCTAATTTGATCGGATTTTTCAATTTGGTAGTATCCGATAAAAGTCAAGAAAATTTAGGTAATTTCTCGCAAAATGAAAAACTTTAGGTAGTATTTATGAAAATGAGGTAAATATTAGGTAGGTTTTGACAAAACACTCTTAAATAAAATAAGAAAACTAATGTTTCTAACGTTCTAGTGAAAGCATTTGCCAAATTATTAGTATCCATGATTCGACTTTTGAGATATTACAAATTCCAAAGTGAATGTCTTGAAATATGAATTAACTATGCGTTTGAATATTTTTTTTTTTCCGATAAAAATCATAAAAATGAAGTTAAATAATACGTGCTTCTAAATACTATCTAAAACTTATTTCAATCCAAAACTTATTTTTGTCTATAAAGCTTAAAGTAAGGTCTACCTAATAAAAATTGTCTAAGGTAAAACTCAAAGCCAAACTATAACAATGTTACATACTTTCTCCGTCTGGGTTATTTGTTTATCAACTCTATTTTAGATTGTTTCATTTATTTATTTATCTTTATATATTAGAATGGTTTTTGTTAGATAATTTGATCGTACACCTCCATTATGATCTACTCCCTTGTAGTTGTAAACTTATAATCCACTAACTAGTAACTAAACATTACACTTTTACCCTTGTTGAGATCCTCGATCTAACTAGCTTAATCTTGTGATACATTACACTCAAAATAATAAAAATATTAATTATTTTATCAAAGTGATTGATTATGCGTCATAAGGAAATACAATTATATACAAGATGAAACATAAAATAAAAACGAAGATTAAACTTACAACAAAATTATCATGCTATTAACAAAATGGTTATGTTCTTTTGGACTTAAAGTTGCTGAACTTAACTTAATTTTTCTGAACTTAACTTATTTTTGCTGAACTTAACTTATTTTTGCTGAGCTTTTCTGAACGTAATTTTGCTGAACTTAATTTTGCTGAACTTTTCTGAACTTAATTTTACTGAACTTAATTTTGCTGAACTTAACTTATAATAGCTTAACTTTTCTGAATTAAAAGAATCTTACTTAAATTAACTTAATTTAATTTCACTTAATACTATTACTACTACTACTAATAATAATAATTAAATAAAGAAATATAACTTAAAACACAAGTAAAGATAATAAAATACTTTCTTTATATAAATTAATATGTTTGTACACATTACATAATACATAAAATAAAAAATAAAAAGTAAATTACATATTACTTTTTTTTTTAATCATCTAGTTCCATATTATCATCTTCTTCGTCACTTTCTTCATCTTCATTTGAGCTCACCCCATCAAATCCATTGCCTCGCCAAATGTTTTTGACTATGTTATTTCGCACCTTGTACATAACTTTTTTCCGCTTCTTATCAAACATGCCTGAATCTGTTGTCCCTTGAATGTTCTCATGTTGTATAACATGTATCCCAAGAGCGTGCATCCGTATAAAATTATGAAGTGTAAAAGTAAAAACAATAATGGACATTTGATAATTAGGTGACATTTGAGGCATAATTTTTAACACCTTCCACCTTTTTTTCAACTGACCAAATGCCATTGTTTATACTTAGGTGATTAAAATTATAGAGTTTTGATGCCTTTGTGTGGTTTTAATGGGTGGGTTAGAGGATAGGTAAGAATTTGGAGTTGAAATAAATACCTTTTTTTTTTTTAAAAAAAAAAATATATAGAATAATATTAATCTCGGACTGTTTATACAGCCGATTGAAACAAAAATCGTATTTTTTTAAAACTCGTCAATATTATGAAACTTATAATTTTGCTTAAATTTTTTGAACTTAATTTTGCTGAACTTTACTGAACATAATTCTGGTGAACTTAATTTTGCTGAACGTTTATGAACTTAATTTTCCTGAACTTAATTTTGCTGAACTTTTCTGAACTTATGGTGTGGTTTAAACTCGTCGTCAAAAGTTACCAACCAAAACAATATTTATAACTTCACAAACTACTCTTAGCAAAGAGGCAAGTAAAGGTCGGATCCCAAGGGACGTGTATTGATGTAGGATTTTCAGTTGAAAAAAGCTATGTCTTAGGGTGTCACAATTTGGGTTGAGATAGAAGATCAGCTAAATTAATCAACAAGATGAATAAAAGCAAAGTAAAGCAAATAAAGGAGTTGTAAGCAATTGATTAAAAGTAATAGGGTGTCATGGGTTCATAGCGGATTCATGGGAGTTGTAAACAATTGATTAAAAGCACTAGGGTGTCATGGGTTCATAGAGGATTCATGGGAGTTGATCATACAAACATATTCTCAATTATATAGCAAGCACTTATTGTTGTGATGGGATCGAGTTGGTGTATAATTTTACAATCCATAGGAAGGTTTGGAGCCGAATCGATTAGATTGTACAACACCTACAAGTCGACTTAATCTTTCCTATTCAACTATATGCATGGTCTAATGAGTCTCGAGTTGGTGTATAAACTTACAAGCCTCATTGAAAAGATGGGTGATGGGTAAAAAATGTAAGGATTCATAGGCTCGCATTTCATCAAATATAACATGTGCATAAGTTGAAATCACGACAAGCAAGCAATTTAATTATGAAAACATATTAGATTAAGCATGAATCATTCCCCATGTTGATTTCCCCGAATTCCCCATTAATCCTAACTAAGGAAACTACTCACTCATTTTCAAGTTTAGCATGCTAACAAGGTTGTCAATCATACTAACAAAGCAAAACATGATGAATAAATGAAAGTGATTAACAATAATTAAACAAGGGTTAAGAGAATTATACATATGAAAATGATTCCAAATAATAAAGCAAAGAATAATAGAAATACTTGATGATTGATGGAAGGTTGTCAATCCTCCAAATAAACCCAAATAATCTTCTAGTTACTCAAATAAATGAAGAACAATAGAGAAATTAAGGAAAGATTAAGATGTGATTAATATTGAAATTTGTATTACAACTAAATTAAAGCTTGATTATGAAATGATTAAGAGAGTATTACTAATTGATTACAATGATTAAGGGTGCATGCTAATCTAGGTAGTACAAAGGGGTATTTATACTAAAGATTAGGTACAAGGATTAGGGTTACTAGGGGCTTAAATGACTATTCTGACCCTAAGAAAAGTCGAGGAAATGCTCCTCCCGAAAGAAATGAGCGGATTCCCTTGCTAGTCCCGTGTTGATCTACCCGTCCCGTTCTGAGGCACGAGTTGTTCTGCCTTAGGATCCGCTCGGATCCTGGGTGAGACGCTCGGATCATTGCGTAGCAATCCGCTCGTCTTGGACACAAGACGCCCGAATCGTGCTTGATCCGCTCGGATTTCAGGACAGTGTGCTTTTCTTCTTTTGCTCCTCAACAATCCGCAGGGATCTTGTCGGGAATGCAAGGATCCTTTCATCATTGCCCATTTCACTTTATTATCTACTTAGGCCTTCTAGTATTGTCTTCTCTTTGATGCTTGATCATTGGATGCGATCAATTTAGCTCCATTTCGCCTCATAAATGCAATGTTATCACTCCTTTCCTACCAAGGAGACAAAACCTCAAAGAATATGCAAAATGGGAAACTAAAGATATTAAATGACCCAATTATGTGCTATAAGCATGAGAACGAGGTTAATTCGGGGACTAAATGTGCTCAAACATGAGTCACATCAACTTAATTTTGCTGAATTTAACTTAACTTAACTTATAGGAGCTGAACTTTTCTGAACTTAACTTAATTTTGCTGAATTTAATTTAAAGAGAGTGACTTTAAGTCCAAAAGGATAGGGCGTAAGTCATACAAGGCCCACAACATTATAAAATTTTAGATTGTTTTATAGACAAAAAAATATTTATCACATTATGAGTAAGTCTCTTTTAAAATTACATTATCCTTTTTTAACGGGTCAAATATATTACACTTGTTTATAATAATGTATAGAGAAAACAGTATATTTTTATTATAAAATGGATAATACTGTCTTAAATGAGAAATGATGTTCTACGTAGCACGTACACTCCTCTTAACCAGTCATCCCATGTGCGACACCGACACTCGTCGCACACAAGCGGACACACCTAAATGTATCGTATACCTATAAACGAGGAATGAGATGTCGAAAGACTGAATGAAATTGATTAGAAGACGGATTTGAGTGGAAAATGGGAATAAGAAATAATCAAAATCAAATTCTACCTTCAATTATTTAAATTTAATACGGAGTATCAAATACATTAATAAAATAAAATGGTATATTAATTATAACTATATAATATATATTTTGTTAAATTTAAATAGCGTGTCTCATTTTCTAAATTTCATAAGATGTCGTGTCACATGTCCGTGTCATATCCGTATCCTTGTTTATCTCCGTTTTAGTGCTACCTATGCTACATTATTACTACCATCAACAAAAAATTTACACCACCTTAAAGATAACCTTACTCGATACTTATCATAGTTGGAGTTGAATATGTCATTTCTACCCCCCATAGGCATAGTCATCTACCTTTGACCAATTGACCAGTCAACAATGTGATTAATGTCACCAGCACAGAAAACGCAACAAAAAGTAAAACAATACATTTTCTTTCAAACAATTATTTAACTGTCTTAACTAAATTAGAAATAAAGCACTCACACAAATTTTTTCTCCCTCTTCTTTTTTCCCCCTTTACTTCTCTCAAACAGAGATCTAAATCTCTCTCTTTCTTTCTTTCCCCTCTTTGATCTCTTCAAATCTCAGTTTTTCCTTCATTAATCACGCATTTCTCATCATCTTCATCCCCAATTTACCCTTTAATCGGTAATTTCTCCTCATTTTTGACTTGTTTTTTGTTACATTTTTGTTAATTTTATTTTATGTAATTTATTTTTAATTTCTAGGGTTTTGATTGCTTATTTTGTTGTTGCTTAAGATGGTTATTAAATTTGTATGATTTTTGGTATCTGGGTTTTTAACATTTTTGTAACTTATGATGGCGAGGGGGTCGGATGTACGCAACCTTTGTTAATAGAGACTATCATAAGCTGATAAGCTACTTTTAGATGACCCCGTTATGAAAAAATGGCAAGGGGGTCGGGTATACGCAACCTTGTTAATAGAGACTATCATAAACTACTTTTAGATGACCGGTTACGAAAAATTGCGTTGAAAAATGTATCCCTTGTTGCTTGCTAGTTTACGATATAAGAATCGCGTATCGCGTACACTTTAGTGAGTCATTTTGCTTTATTCGACCAGTATTGTCCTAAAAAGCCGAAGAGTAACGACTCTTTGGCTTTAATTACGTATTAATTAGATCAGTCTGCTTTTTTGAGCTGCTGCAGTTGTTTATTTAGGGTATTTATTAGTGGGACATAAGTACAGATCTCATAAGTGTGTAAAAAGCAGTGGTTTTAGTGCTTTAATGGTTTTATTATGATTAAAGTACTTAGCTTTATGGCGATTGAGTTTAAACTCAATAGGGAATGTTGTGATGTACTAAGTTTATGCATCGGAATTAAATCACATTGGTTGTTTTGGAATAATAGTAAATGAACACTCATGTTGCGGGGAGTGTAATTTTTGATGTGTTTCTCTTGCATAAAGACGTCTTAAGTGATGTTATGCTGATCGTGTATTTTTAATGGGTTTTGTTAGATGATTGAGTGATTGGTTTGAGGTAGAAAAGAATCTTCAGCAAATGGCTTCTGTAGGGGTAGCGCCCTCATCGGGTTTGAGGGAGTCTACTGGCCATGGTGTGGATAGGCTTCCTGACGAAATGAATGGAATGAAAATTAGGGATGATAAGGTGAATGAAGCTCGATTTTTAGTATTTGGTTGTTTCTTTTTTAACTTGTATCTGTGTCTGATGATGTGTTGTTTGTTGTCAGCCTTTGACAACGTATCATGATTCCCAGGAGATGGAAACAGCAGTCGTTAATGGTAATGGTACCGAGACAGGACATATAATAGTGACCACAATTGGTGGCAAGAATGGCCAGCCGAAGCAGGTAGTGTGCAAAGTTTGAATACCAAAAGATATACTGTTGACACGTTTCACTGATTAAAAAAAAGCACTAACAGCTTTCGTGGACCTAATTTCAGACTATTAGCTACATGGCAGAGCGTGTTGTTGGACATGGATCTTTCGGAGTTGTGTTTCAGGTGGTGCTTTTGCTCCTAGTTACTGATGGCTGTAAATAAACTTTGTTCCATTGTTTACCTTGCTGTTAACTAATAGTCTGTTATGTTTAGGCCAAGTGCTTAGAAACCGGGGAAACTGTGGCCATAAAGAAGGTCTTACAGGACAAGAGGTACAAAAATCGTGAGCTGCAGACAATGCGCCTTCTTGATCACCCAAATGTTGTCTCTTTGAAACATTGTTTCTTTTCGACAACGGAAAAGGATGAACTCTACCTCAATCTGGTGCTTGAATATGTCCCTGAAACTGTCCATCGAGTGATTAAGCACTACAATAAGATGAGCCAGAGGATGCCTCTAATTTATGTAAAATTGTACACTTACCAGGTACCAGTCTTCAGGATTATATATACACTCTTAGCGAATTTCATATAACCATGCCTACAAGTTATTTTTCTTTTCTCCTTGGTTAGTTTTTATCTCTAACTGTTGTATATTTTTTTTGTAATACATACAGATCTTTAGAGCTTTGTCATACATTCATCGGAGCATTGGTGTTTGTCACCGGGATATAAAGCCTCAAAATCTACTGGTCAGTTCCCAACCTACAACAATTTATATTTTGTTCAAGTTTACTTAGAGATGATGCTTGAATTTTTTGACGTTTTACTGCTTGGAACTTAGGCATGAGGATTACGTCCCATTTTGTGTATATCTTTGATGTGTAGCTTAGGTTGGGCATTTCTTAGAATATGCCTGCATTGGTCAAATTCAGTGGTAGTTGCTGTACTTGTCTGTAGGGTCAGCTTGTCATTGTTTACACATTATTAATAGTGTCAGCAATCATGTTTTTCCATTGCTGATGGGGACACTATTGTTTGGGTTTGTCACTTTGTGGTATGATAGCACAAAGCAACATGACTCATCAAGTTCCATCCACTTCACCTATAATGAACTAGCAGTGAGTCGATTTAATTCTTGAAGTAGTTTACATCACGGGTTATCTTGAAACAACCTATGTTCACAAGGCAGCATACCACCTACCCCTTTAACTCTCAAGTGCTGGCATCTTTGAGGTATTGGGGTAATGTTGTTGTAGTAGTTTATAATTAGGTGATGTCAGCTGACCGCTGATAGTATTGCCAAAACAATGTAACTTAAAGTGCTCTACTATGAGATATTCTGTTCTTGTTGTATTTTTTAACTTTGAAGCTGGGACTGACTTCAGTGGTAATTCTATGCAGGTAAATCCTCATACCCACCAGCTAAAACTTTGCGACTTTGGAAGTGCCAAAGTGCTGGTACGTGGTTTTATTGCATTTGAATCTCGTTTCCTTTGAAATCTTGAGATCAGAAGTGTTCAGCTTTGACCTATGGCCACTTGTTATTTCCACTCTTCAGGTGAAAGGCGAACCCAATATATCTTACATCTGCTCTAGATACTACAGAGCACCGGAGCTGATATTTGGCGCCACAGAGTACACCACAGCTATTGACATCTGGTCCGCTGGCTGTGTTCTAGCAGAACTACTACTAGGACAGGTAAATTTCCTCTGAAGAGTAAAGACTGCTCCATTTGCTTCATTCTTGGTGATCCCTTTATGAGTTTGTCTATAACTCTACATTAATCCCTCATTTCTTTCTTGCAGCCTCTGTTTCCTGGTGAGAGTGGAGTTGATCAGCTTGTTGAGATAATAAAGGTACATACATGTTAAACGATCCTACTTTGAGTATTTTGCTAAGTTTGAGCTGCAAAGTTGTACTCGTTGCTTGTTAGATATTCATGCTTGTTATTTTTAGTGGTATTGTTGACAGCCCAGAGTAAAGATCTCGGTATCGATTTATTTATGATGCTTGCAAAATGTAATTGGTCTGACCTTCGAGCATTTTGGCCAAGTGACCTAGTGGTGATTGTTGCGAATAAGATATTCTAATTATAAGTTTATATGAACAAACATGTAATCGTGGCTCTCTAGTGTTTGTTTGCATTACCTAGCTACAACTAAGGGTTCACTTAGACTTAGGATAACTGTTGTGGGCGACGGGGATCTAAACAAAGGAGAAAAAGAGGAAAATGATGTCGATGAAGAGGAGATAAAGGGGTTTGAAGGGGGAGAAAGAGTGTGATGGGTGTACTATTACTCCAATATGAAGCAATTCATCACCCCTACTCTATGGGGTGATGGGTAACTGTTAATAGTTTCTTGTTCTAATAGTTGTCGGTCTCTAGTTGTCTTCCCACCTAGCCTCCTGTTTAATTGTTTTGGTGATGCCTGCCATTTTTTGTAGGTACTAGGCACACCAACAAGAGAGGAAATCAAATGCATGAACCCTAACTACACTGAGTTCAAGTTTCCCCAAATCAAAGCTCATCCATGGCACAAGGTAAATTTGGGAGCAAGAAACATGTTCATTCTGATGTTTTTTTGTGACACGTGTCTTGATTCCTTCTTTTGCTGTTGCCAGATATTTCACAAACGCATGCCTCCTGAGGCTGTTGATTTGGTCTCCAGGCTATTACAATATTCTCCCAACCTGCGATGCGCAGCTGTAAGTTGCAAAGTGCTGTTTTTTTTTTTTTTTGTTTTGTTTTTTGCTTTGTAACTTTATACTGCCGAACTCTACTTTCACATTCATCACTCTTTGGCTTAATAAATCCCCTTTTTGTGCTAGTCAAGTATATTCTTTGTTCATAGTTATTGTGAAGATGATTTCTTTTCTCAGTTTAATGGTACTTCATTACCTAGGATAGCCATGGAGCGTCTAAATGCAATTATAACAGAAACAAAAGGCGATGACAGTCTTAGTAGCTAAAGAAGGAATAACACTAAAGCAGAAAAAATCACCTCACTACCAATTACATAGGCTGCTAAGAACAAAAGCTGGTTCGAGTGGTAAGAACTCTCTTATGGGGGTCGGATTCTTACCCGCAACATAGTACGCTCATTTGAACCCAAAAAAAACCTTACATCTAAGTCTTGGCTAGGATATTTACTTAGCAAAAACAAGGCACCTTATTTGTTTCTTACTCATAGTTTGAATAGTATTTTCTATGTTACTTTGACACTTCATTTTTGGAGTCATTCTCGTATTCGATGGGACATTTAAGGACATGTGTGTGGACATTTAAGGATATTTACTTAGCAAAAACAAGGCACCTTATTTGTTTCTTACTCATAGTTTGAATAGTATTTTCTATGTTACTTTGACACTTCATTTTTGGAGTCATTCTCGTATTCGATGGGACATTTAAGGACATGTGTGTGGAGTCCATATCTGAGCTTCCCACTCGATACTTAATAGCAAAAAAAGGAGGATGAATGGCAGTAGTAGAGACGGGGAATGTGTAAAATTGCGTTTTTTTAAGCCTTATATCTTCCACATCTTTATAAACCTATAATTTTGTCTCGAGACATGTCTTCACACCTGAGTCTGCATTTTAGAATAAAATCGTTTCTAAAAGTTTGGAGTCATTGCAAGTCCGACACTTAGATATGTATTTGAGTCTCAGTAACATAAGAATGTGTTAGTAAGTAGTTCCACAGTTCATGTTAACTGTGGTAGTGTGGTCTGAGGAAACTTTATAACAGTGGCGACCTTAGTGTTTCAAAATGCTCTTTTTTCTTTTATTAATTATTTTGCTTGTAGATTTAACCTGCAGTGTTTGTGTTGGGTGGCTGATAATCCAAAGATTATATTTTCCCATTGATGTAAATTCTAAACTTGTAATTAAAATTTCAGTTGGATGCCTTAACTCACCCATTTTTTGACGAGCTAAGGGACCTGAACACCCGCTTGCCAAATGGACGGTTCCTTCCACCACTATTCAACTTCAAGCCACATGGTAAGTGATTTTGAAAGCTACACATTATTCTGCTAGTACTCCTGCTTAGAACCTTAAAACTAACAGAAGAATGACCTCTTATGTAGAGTTGAAGGGAGTTTCAGCTGAAACTATTGTCCGATTGATTCCCGAGCATGCGAGAAAGCAATGCCCATTCCTAGGATTGTGAAATCTTGCATAATCAAGTTATGAAGGAAAAAGGATGATCCTGCTGTGGGAGATGTTTATTAAGCTTATGAATATCTGTCTATTTTATCGTGTTGATGTTGTAAAAGCAGCTTTTAGAGAAATGAACAATGCCAAGTCTCCCTGGACTTGAATGTCGATGTCCCCTTTTTCGTTTTTTAAACATCTAACTGGCCGTAACTCACAAAAAGTCGAACAAGTTTAATGTTTAGTGAACCGTTGTGCTGTGAAATCAATGTAATGTCGGTTGCTTGTGGCCAAAATGGTACCCTGTATTATTTTCGCGCTGGTTGCCGCTGTGCATCCTTTTTCATTTATTAACATCGCTAATTGGCGTTGTGCATTCATCTTCAGTCATCAAGATCTGTTATGTATCTTTTGTCAGTCATTACATTGCTACTTGCCGTTGTGTACCCTCTCTCGAATTACAGTGGTAGGACGATATTGTGTATTACGATCTTGCTAATTCCATTCCAACAGTTGCGTTTTTTTAGTAGTCTTTCGTAATTTCAGTTTGGATTTCATTGGTAATGACATTTGCTTTTCCCTAACCTTCCTGTTTTCTACCTTTTTTTTACTATTTTGGGTTGAAGATGAGTTTGAGCCATTGGTCAATCAGTAGCCTAATACAATGGCGCAAGATGCAGTCTTCTTGCAATAATTCTCTCTTTAATCAATTGAAGGAACACATCAGTGGTGAGCCAGAAAATATGGTTGAAGCAGAAATAGTAAGGTTAGTTAGGTGTGTTACTAAGTTAGCAAGACCACCGTGAAATCGCGGCCTTCCTCATTTAGTAACTTTATGAATCCAAGCCACCTGGTTCATACCCCTGTTTTAAATTCAATACCTCGGTTTTTCTAACAAGAAAAGGAATTTAGGTTGATCTGATATCAATTTATCTCATCTTTTCAGAGAGAAGCAAGTGAAAGTCATTACTTGCACGAGTCACTTCGAATGAGTAAGACATGAAGGTCTTATATTATAAAATTATTTATAAAATCGACTATTTTATTGATTAATTTTAATATAATTTTTGAAAAATTAGTAACTTTATTTAATGTCATTGATGACAATTGAGACTTAAAATTTGTCTCAGTGCCTTCGACCAATGGCTAGCGTCAATAACATTTGTTGAAAAAAAAAAACACTAATTCGACCGATATACTCTACTCTCTTCGCGTAAATAACATTACAACAAGTATGGTCTTTGGCAATAGAACCTAATGGTATTTTAAAACAATTTGGATTCTTTTCATTTTCCGTCAATAGTTTAGTTACTATTGCGATACAATCCAACAACCGCACATCATAATCACAAGAGCCATGAGTCACAAGTCACGAGTCATGAGTCCAAAGAGCAGCCCATTCAATCAACGCTGGTTAATAATCTACTCCCTCCCATCCACTTTTTTCTTCCCCTTTGGAGTGGGCACGGGGATTAAGGGTGGGGAGTATAATATTGATAAAGATATGAGTGGGGTTTGGTAATTGGAGAGAGGTATGAATAATTTGGATTAAATATTAATAAAGGAGATGAGTGAAATTTGGTTACTGGAGAGATGTATGAATAATTAGAATTAAATATTAATAAATGATATGGTGGGGTTTAATGAGTGGAGAGAGGTAGGAATATAATACTTCGTATTAATAAAAACTTTTCCAAAAAGAAAAGGGAAAGAAAATCTGAATAATCCGTTTTA
This sequence comes from Silene latifolia, assembly GCF_048544455.1. Lineage (NCBI taxonomy): Eukaryota > Viridiplantae > Streptophyta > Magnoliopsida > Caryophyllales > Caryophyllaceae > Silene > Silene latifolia. Next base: position 29,719,133 of record NC_133528.1, read on the forward strand.
GGAAATAGGGAAGAAAATAGTGGATGTGGGTGAGTATGCAATAATAAGGGTCCTCTTAAACAGAACCAAAATCGGAAAAATGACGGTAGGAAAGTATTACTGCGACTACTGCGACAAGGAATTCCAAGACACAGCAGCAGCAAGGAAGCGTCATCTTCAAGGCAGTGTTCATCTTCGTAATCACAAACTTTGGTACGATTCTCTTTCTCTTCCCTCAGGTACTCTTTTTTACCCTCTCTCTCTCTCTCTCTCTCTCTCTCTAAAACCCTAATTTTCTTCCATTTATTTCCTCTTTCTCGCGATTTTTCATTTTCGTTATTTTGTTCTTCCCAATGCAGAACCCCCTAATCAGCTCAATGTAGCCGCTACGTCCTCAGGAAATGGTGTTTGTAATCGCTTCGTTAAAACGGTATAACTCTCATTTATCTTTTGTTGATTCTATTTGTACTAGTAATTTATCAGTTACTACAAATTACGGAGTATATTATTCGTATGAATTGTGTTTTGGTAGAAAATTTTGGTAAGTTAGGTCCGGTTACAATTTATATTCAACAATCTGTTTGAGTTTATCGCGCCTTCATCTTAAGACGGTCTTAAGCAAGCCTAGCTAATTGAACAATGTTTGGAATTTCATTTCTGTAAACGTTAGTTGTGCTAGAGAATTTTGAAATACTCCCTTTGTCCCGGTCATTTGTTGCCCTTTTCCAAATTTGGGTGTCTTAGTGAGTTGTTGTCCTTTCTATTTTAAGCATGAATATGATGAACAATTTGATCATTCACACTCAATTTGTTCCACTTGGCATTTAGTAATTTGTTCCTTCCTCTTTCCTTGGTCTTTGCGCCAAAACCAAAGGACAACAATTGACCGGGATGGAGGGAGTATGTGCTATAAAATACAAAATTGTTTTCAAAAACAGCGCGCCACTCCTCTTGTCGGCTTGTCACCGCAGGACCACATCGCCTCAATGCGCATCACGCCTTCTCAAACTAGACTCATGAATAATACCAATTTTTCACAGAAATCAACCAAGAAATTTGAGCCATACTCCCCACCACGGTCAGACCGAACACGCTTAATGGTTTTACCAAGCTGATTTTCGACTTCCGTCTTATACTTAATAAACATGTGTTCAGCCTTGTCTTTGGTCTTAAGCAGATACACTAAAAGTCACGTAATAAAATTTACCTCCTTTACTCCTAGTGTTCTTAAAGCTAGATCAGTATTGATAAAGTCGAGAAGATCAGATTGTCTAGCGGTGACGGGTTTGCATGGTTTCTTAGTGAACTTTGCTTCTACACAAATGGGACATTTAGCAAAATCGGTGTCATTATAAGCAGGGATAATTGACAGGCTTCTAAGTCTCGTAATTGAAGCAATATTCACGTCCTAGTCTACCATGCCAAACATCCAAAGACTCAACGATGTAAGCAGAAGAAGAAGCTTTATCATTCATAATAACGGAGTCAACATTCATAACAAAAAGACCATTACTAAGATATCCTTTCCCAACAAATTCCCCCTCACTTGAAATTACAACCTTGTCAGCCTCAAAAACAAGCTTCAAACCCGCTTTGTAAAGCAAGGCACCAGACACGAGGTTGCGACGCAGGGTCGGGACATACAAAACATTACTAAGGGAGAGGGTCTTGCCAGAAGAGAGTTTGAGTAGAATCTTCCCTTTTCCGATCACGCCTGCGGTTGCATAATTTCCCATGTACACCGACTCTCCATCGGCCACATCTTCAAACTCATAGAACTGCTCCTTGTTTGCACAAAGGTGTCTAGAGGCTCCCGTGTCCAAAATCCATTCCGTAACATTTGCCACCAAATTAGCTTCGATGTCATCTTTTTCTGCAAGATTGACCTGAGCAGCATTCTGACCAGACTTGTTTTGCAGTCCTGTCCAGGTTTGCCACAAACATAGCAAACCAAGTCAGGCTACTGAACTTTGGAAACGGGTTTAATGAACTTGTTCTGGCTTGGCTTTTTGAATTGGCTCGGCCTATGAACCCGCTTGCCTTTTCCTTTGAACCTGTCTTTAAAAGAACCACCAGATTCAACAAGGTTAGCATTGTTATCAATAGAAGAGAGAGAGTCTGACTTATCCTTGAGGCGATTTGCCTCCTCGGTTCTCATATGGCTGATAAGTTCTTGAAGTGATAAATCCCTTTTCTTGTGCTTGAGATGATTCCTGTAATCACTCCAAGAGGGCGGAAATTTCTCAAGCAACACATTAGCCTGAAAAATTTCACACAACTTCATATCTTCATTCAAGACATCCGCACACAAGTTCTCGTAGACATGAACTTGCTCCATAATAGGCTTATCATCAACCATCTTAAATTCAAGCCATTTTCCGACAACATATTTCCTTTTTTCTGCATCATCAGCACCAGACTTCTTTTCTAGCAATTCCCAAATTGCTTTGGCAGATTTGTGGACCATAAGCAAATCAAAAAGAGAGTCCACCACATGATTGAGAATATGAAAACGGACAGTTTTGTTGTCCTTCTCATACTTCTTTATATCGTCCTCATTTTTCTTAAGAGAGGAAGGAGGAGGAGTAAAAGTAGCATCAGTAGCACCAACGATAGGTTTGGGATAGTCATTAAACAAAACATAGTCGATCTCAAGTTGCTCGAAAAACATCCAGAGTTTCTGTGACCATCGTTTGTAGTTAGAACCATCGAGCGATTCCAACTTGGATAAATCAGCAAGAGACTTTGTAGGAACAACAGCCATTGTTATGGAGAATAAGCTTGCAAATTGTAAGTAGGAATAGTTTAACAATGGCAGAAGAATGACAGAAAACAGAAACTTATCTAGAGGGAAACAAAGCTGTGTCGTGGTATTCAAAGCCACTGACTTGAAAGCTTATTCCGGCACGACAACGGTGGCAATCGCTAATGCCGGCAGCTCCCCAAGATTAACACAGCGACTTGCAAGCACGTCCACTCGTGGTTACAAGTATTGAAACAATGCACACGACTTAAACCCAGCAATATCAAAGAAACCGAAGAGAAAGAGAGAGATAGTGTGTATGATCTGTGTATTCTAAACAGAAGAAGAAAGCTGTAATTTATAGAGAAGGAGGGGAATGAATCTGGCCTTTCCAGAGCAGGAAATAAATGCATCTCCAAGTCCCAAAACTGACTATAACAGATACTAAGAAATTGCTATTCACAAAGTTTATTGGATCGGATATTGTAAAGCCATTACTCCAACACTTCTCAAACTAAGTTGGTGTTGAAGATTTTCCAAGGGAGTAGATACCCTCGTGTCATTTTAGAATGGACTTTGTTTATACATGCAAGTATGACTAATTTACTTGTCAGAACAATGGTCTGTCGGCCCTTCGTAGCTCTTTTTTTTTCTTTTGCAAATAGTCAGAGAATTTCTGTTGTTCGGCTGGTGATGGTAACTGTTAAGTTCTCAAGATATGTGGTTATCCTGTTATTTAGCGAGTCATTGTTCATTTAGTTCTTCAAAAGAGTCTCTTTTTACATTAGGAAAGGTTTGTTAGCGTAATGCAGACTTGCAGAGGTCTAGTTCATGGCTAATATTTGATTATTTGTTATTATTGTCTTTGATATGTTGATTAGATTAGCACTTTGGCAGTGGTGTTTTTTTTTTCTTGGTGGATCTCATTTCCTGATTTACTGCAATTTGAGTATAGTTAATTTCATTTTGAAGGGTTTTTGTCCATATGGAGACTCTTGCAAATACCATCATCCCATGCATAATCTGCAAGGTTCGATCATTCAAGGCGCATCTGGTAAGGCCTTTAGTCCCCTCCCTCTTTTTTAGCAGACGAGTTAATGTTTGTTCTCTTGCAATTACCGTCACCCTAAAGTGTTTCTGAGTTGGCATGATTGATGATTTGATGTTTCAATTAGCGCGCAAAATTCTGTTGCAGAAACGTTTATTTTTAACAGCATTAATAGGTACCATTTGTTGTGAAACACATGGGGCATCACTGCTTCACTCTTTTAGGTATAATCATTTTTCATGGTTTCTTTGGTTTACACTTTAAAACCATCTCCAATGATGGTAGGTAAGACAAATTCTTTCGTGAATATTATTCAGAAAAGCTTCCGTATGTTGTGCTGACTTAGTTGAGTTAAGATACTCTCATATATTAATGTAATCGTTACTCACAACATCTAGGTTGCTTGGCCTTGAAGTCATATTTGTCAATGTTAAAATGCGTGCTCATTACTGGACCATTTTTCACTGCATAATATAAATTTTATAAGATCCAGTGTCAATTACAGAATGATTTCCTGTTTTATTTGTAGATGGTACTTGTCATAATTTTGCCGATCTTATTATAATGTACAAATAACTGTAGGCATTGCTGGCAGTTTGCAACATTCACAAGGGGATTCTTTGCAAGGTATACACGTTTTTTGTTGGTTTATACTTTATACTTCACAAGCATTTCATGAATGATGTTCTCTGTTTAATTCAGTATTTTTGTTTCTTATAGTGTGTCATAACATCGCAGGTCACGTAGTTCCACAAAGTTTTGGGATGTCGTTGGGTAATTTACCTCCATCTCTTATGCCTCCTCCTGAAGGTGGATATCAATCTCTTCCGTTTGTTGATTGGGGATGAGCCGCAGTGTAGGTAATCTCCTTCCAGGCTCGAGCTACGAGTTTCTTTCTTTATCCAATATTCCAATGTCATCTTTTATTCACTGTCTTACAATATGAAATCTATGAATACTTTGTGCTGGATTTATATTTTGTTTGGTAGACTACTTGATACGAATGCGGAAGCGGATTGAATGTATTTAACGAGTGTTGGCACGGGTTGACAGTCACGCACAGGCCGTGATAAAATACTGATCGATATGTATTGTTTCAAAAACCGCCTAGGTTTCGGACCAATGAGTGCTCAAAACTCAAGACCTATTTAGTTTTAAACGAGATTTGAATTTCGTTCTCAAATTGGAATTTTGATCAAACTTGATAGGAGTTTCTGAATTTTTATTATGCAAATTGAATGAATGATATTGAATACAAAACATCCTATTTATAGCTTCTAAAGAACTGGGAGTAGGAAAACCAATTTTATCCGACTCCTTATTCAACCGACTAGTAAACTTTGAATGACACAACAATTGCCGTATACTATATTCCTACTAAATACTGCTAAATAATAACTAATTCTAGTCGAGCTGGACAACTCGACATTATTCTTTCATGAGTCATGACTAGGACTTCAACTGCAATTCTTGATAATCAACCTCGTAAACATTTAGTGGATTTGTAGTCTCGTTAGAGTCCAAAGACTCCTCGTCGCCATATTTATCAAATATTGGTGGACGCTTTAAATCTAACAGATAATTAATCTCATCTTGAATTTCTTCACTAAAAAATAATTCATCCAGAAAAAATTTAAAAGACTCCACCTTTACTTCATCATTGTAGCGTTCCATCTTTTTGCCCACACAGGACCGACCGTATGGATTTAAGGAAATCAAGAGCAGCTCAGATACCTCTTGTAATACGAACACAGAAGCCAATTGAATGTATTTTAACGAGTTTTGGCACGGGTTGACAGTCACGCACCAGCTGTGATAGACTACTGATCGATATGTGTTGATATTTGATTGGAAACCCGTCTAGGCTTCGGACCAATGTGTGCTCAAAACTAAAGACCTATTTAGTTTTAAACGAGATTTGAATTACGTACGTCAAATCAGTGTCTCAAGTTAAATGGGTCTTTGACTTAGACAAACATTGGTTCGAGATCTAGGTGGATCTTCAACCCAAATATCCTTTTTATTTCGTTTTATCTTGTTTGTGAAGTATTTCTGTTCAAAACTAAATAAACAGTCCAGAGACTGTTCCATTCATCAATTCCGTGCAAGATCATTGACAGAACAGTCATACCACCAACTGTTCTATGTGTTATTTTCCCCTGCAAATTCATAACTCGATTAAGATTCGTATCACCACTGTTGTATTCAACAATTGTTCACTGGTGATTACAGATACGGTGATTAGCTTAAGAAACTTGCTAGTAATATTAAGAGTTTTAACAAACTTGATAGTTGCTATTTTAAGAAACACAACTTCAATACCGAATGGGTGTTATAGTAATTGCTTGAGTCTGCCGAACAATCCATGCAATTAGGACAGTAAAAGTCAAATTAGCAGGGTCAATTGATGTCCATTGAATCTGTGGTTGAGTATTGTTTTGATCACTGGAATAACAATTGGAAAAATACCATGTAGTAAGGTTTGATTCTATTCATGGCTTGTAGTTGAATAATGCTTTTAATTCCCTCTTCGTTTACTAGTAGATTCCAGATTTCATAGTCTTGAAACGTCTGATCTCACAAGTTTGACAGTTTGACATGCAGCAGAAGGGGTGAAATAAGAACACCATCAATTGATGCTAAAGATCTTTCAAAGGACCAAGAACTATTGTAGCAGGGCAAGTGTTTACAGTATAAGAGGCAAGAGTAGCATCCAAGGGTACATTACTACTTCATGAGTCTTGTGTGAGACGGTCTCAGATATGAGATTTACCCAAATTACCAAATATTTATCAAGACTTCCTTTAGTTATATGGTCAATGGGGTGGTCTCATATATGAGACTATATCAGATAATCTCTATTTGGCATCTTTTCTGTTTTCTGTAGCAATTGGTATGTTATATGTTTCCTATTCCTGTATCAATATCTTAAAATACCGGCAAGAAAACCAGGTATAGATTCTATTTTCAGAGTGGTCGTCAAATATCCAAATATATGGTGTTTTGAGGTTACAATGCGGGATAAATAAAGCACCTATTTTAGAGTTATTATCCCATATCCTATTCTAGATGGAAGTGTGTTGCTGGGGAATCATGCGCAGTTTTTCTAGTGCCAAAAACTGTGCATTCTTATGAATGACAAGATATTGCACTGTGAATAGCGAATTTTTTCAGTGTGGTCGTCAAATATCCAACTATATGGTATTTTGCGGTTATAATGGGGGGGAAAAGCACTTGTTTTAGAGTCGTACCATCTCCTATTCTAGGTGGAAGTGTTGCTGGGGAATCATGCGCAGTTTTTCTAGTGTCAAAAACTGTGCATTCGTATGAATGACAAAGATATTTTACTGCAAATAGCGATTTTTTTTTCAAAGATATTCCCTTTTGTTTTCCATTTTCCCTTTTCTATTCGCATTTTGAGGTGTGCGTTCACCCATGGACGGTTCTAAAGGATAATTCATGTCAGCCGACCCCAAATCATTTTGGGATTAAGGCTCTGATGTTGTTGTTGTAATACTCAATAACAAATAAACTATCAAAATGAGGTTCAATTTCGGACATGTTCTTTTTTTCAAAGAATTCTCAATAACAAAGAAACTACTAGATTCATAGCTTATAGCCGCTGAGCGGGTTTGAACTGAAGTTGAAAGAAAAAACTGAGCCTACGTAGAAAAGATAAATTCTTTGAGCCAAGCCCCATTTTGATAATTTATTTATTATGAAGCATTATTTTGAGAAAAAAAAAACTCGGGAGTAGCTCTTTGTTAATGTTGGAGGAAGCGCAGGATTAAATCTTAGCTCTTTGTTAATGTTGGAAGCGCAGGATTAAATCTTTCCTTCACACTCGTTGTCGTCTTATCGTGTTAGGCAAGTTTTATATTTAAGAATGATGCTATATTGCTATGGTTTATTGAATTGTCAGTTAGGCCTTATGTCTATGTCTGACATCTCTCTTTCCCGCCATTCCATTACCAGTATACCACTTCATTGGAGCAACCGGCCCCACCCTCGCTCGCACGAGTTGTAACTAGAGTACTTGCCCCGTACAATCCATCCGACATGACTACATCCTTTCGCCACTATTCACACTGTTTAAACAACACAATGCATCTCTCTCATGTTGTTCACCCAACGAGCAGCCCTACTGTCAGTTCACTGACAATACTAGGTCCTGGGACTTCCAAGTCCCAATTTGTCCAATAAAGTTTCCCACAAACCTCATACCAATAGGCACTACCGCACTAGTTCACAACTAACCCATGAAGGAGAGGCAAACATTAGAAGCATCATTGAAGGTGTAAAGTATTGAATATGTGTGGAGGAAAAAGAGAGCGCAACATGATGTAAGATTGAGTGTGTGTGGATATTTTGAGGGAAGGGGAATGAAGCAAGAGTAAGGGAATTTGGGTGGTTTAGTGGAGAAAAAATAAGAAAAATCGTCCCAAATATTTACCAAGTCCCAACGTGAGGGCTTGGTTCGTTAAGCTTTCGAGCTGTCTTGTCTCACTATCACCTCCTAAACATGACAGACTCAGCAACGCATATACATTAATAAGTACAAGTCGCAATTAGGTCACTCTAGTTGGTTGGATTGGGTTAAGCGGGTTGAGTTATGTAAGGTCATGGTTGAATAGGGTCGTTATCGGGTGACAAGTCGGGTTGTGTTTCGTTTGGCCCTGTGAGTTGGGTTTTACTTGATATCTTATATTTTCATGTTCGGACTATTTACTACTCCCTCCTATTCACAATAAATGTCCCATTTGTTGAATATATGAGTGGGGTATTTTAATAAAATGAGACAGTTATTTTGAATAGGAGGGAGTAGTATATTTTGTGCATCTACTTTAGCTTTCATCTAAAATAGTACTCCGTAAAAGAGAAATGACAACTTGATATTTTTAGTGGTTGGGTGTTGAGCTAATATCTTATCAAGTTATCCTTTTAGTTGAGTCATTTCCAAAACCACTCATCTGGAGTTGGTTTCTGTTTGGATCGTTTTGGCAAAAAAGTTGTTTTTGATTACTGTTTAACTTCAGCCAGGTCGGTTAAGATTCACCAATTACACGAGTTCCATCGAGGTTGACTTCAATCAGATTCCTGAATCGGGTTAGTTTTTACCAGCTCTATTTTTGTAGGTGGATAACCCACTAGAGAAGCTTTGATTCATGAATAGAAACATGTTAAACCATACAAAGGTGCTAAACCCACTGAAGTGGTCCATGTGGGAGAAGTAAATGGAATCAGGCATTTAGATCCTTTATTGTTTCCAAAATATTTCTTTTATAAATCTCTCTTTTTAAGTATTGTAATTGTAATAATATAAAAGAGAATGTTACCGACCAATAACGGGCACTTAGCAGTATAGTGCAAATCAGCATTGGAAGTCGGCGCCAAAATGACTGCTCGTGGGAGTTCATTTCTTGTATTTGTGCGGTTCTGCCTTTTCCCTTTCCCAACCCCACTTTGTTTCTTTTGTCACACTAATTCGTGGCTAATAACACCCTTAGCCATTGCAACATGTTAAATTATGCAAATGGGGTCTGGTCACATCCAAATATAGGGGAAATTGACTATTTCATAAGTCGAAGGAAATTCTACCCTAAAACTCACCGGTAATAGAGGAAATAGCTTGTTAACGTATATTCCTTCTGCCTTGATCATTTGTTTACCTATTTAATTTTTGGGTGTCTCGTTTATTTATTTACTTTTCTAGATTAATAATGTCTCTAATTGTTGATTTGATCTTCCTATCATCCAATATTGTCCAAGAGACGGAGGGAGTAAAGGAATAAACCCGCTCCTTTTGTATCCATGTGGGATATACTCACGTACAAATCATATGCGTTTCTTCAAACTCTCGCTCACTTGTTAGGTGTATTTTCCGACTGCAAAGAAGGCTCAAATTGGGCAAAATAAAAGGTAAAGAAGCATCACCCAGAGATTTCACAATATTTTATTGTAAAACTAAACATTGATTCAGTTCTTCCTTTACTACTAAAAAACATCGATATATTTCATTCACACCGCAAATGAGCCGGACAATTGCAACATTTGTTGTGCCGAAGTTATTCAAGAGATTTCAAAGTATTTTATTATAAAACCAAAATACTCTTTTTTATTCAAATTAGTACTCCGAATTAAAGTTTATTAACCACTAACCAAAAAATGGCCCAGCCCAAAATGACTCATATTCGAAAATGGTCCAACTTCATCCAAAGTGTGCTAACAACTTAACATCCATAACTGACCTGAAACTTGAAAAGACTCGGCTTGACTCGAAACAGTGTGACACTTGAAAAAATCCGATCCAAATTGACCTAATCCGGACCAGCCCTGATTCACTCTGTTGCTACCTCTTGTTGGTAGACTTTCTTGCCAAAATTTCTAACACTCTTTTCCTTTAGTATTGTAGTTTGTAGATATTTTGTATACCTGACAAAATAAATCCAAACCCGAAAAATCGATCGAAAATATCTCAATACCGGGCGAACACTCTATATGAGTCACTTGAATAGTGCCGAAATCTGACTCAATCCGAATCTAAGGGAAACTAAATCGAATTCAATAATAACCGAAGGATACCCGAACCTAAATATATTTGAATCGATAAGAACTAAAACGATTGACCTGAACTAAAAGTATTTATTTTCTCATAAAAAAACTCATATTTTAGGTGTTTTTCCATTGATTCTTTATTTGTTAATGGTATTATTTTACATTCAAATTGACAAATATAAGATACATTTAAGCTATTTTTTTACCGTTAACTCAAGGAAATTATGACCTGATACAAAACTGAACTGAAACTGACCTAATCCGAACCGTTGCTGACTCGAAATAATACAAATCGATTAAAGTCGCTAACTGAAATGAATTCAATCGGAATCGAAATGAAACCGAAACTAAGGTCAATCCGATTAAATTGAACCCATTTAACTCAATCGAAAATCGAATCGAATAACCCTTTTGCCAGGTCTTATAGTTTATATCCAAGGAAATTAAACTTTGATAATGTTCGGTTGATACAATTGTGTGAATGTTAAAAACATTTTTGTATTCGAGACAAGTAACTTTCTTCTTCTTCTCTTGGTGAGATACAATTACGGCCCGTAATGAGGGAAATTATTGTGCTGAATACAAAAACTATGGTTTTTGAAAGACTTTATTGAACTGAAATTTGCACTAATTGGGGACCGAGGCCCCTATTCTGTAGCCACCAATCAAATTGGCAAACTGGTCTATCGAAATTATTTTAGTTTGGGTAATTCTGGAGAGGGTATGGGATCACTCTATTTTTATAGAAGCTCTATTTTATCCAAGTTTAATGGAATTTCGATATTTATCGAGTTTAGCTACTTCAAGAGATGCGAATAAATTTATCAAATTGAATCATCATGTCCCATTTTTATCCTCCCAAAGTTGCTTTCATACACACGCATTTCTCTTCTTTTACTTTTCATAAGTTTTATAAGGAGTATTCCCTCAAATTCTTTAGAATTGTCCCATATTTTATTTTTGGCTTATTTCATTAGCAATTTATGAATTATACAACCAGTTGTATATATTATTCGGAGTAAAATCTGAGCTTTATGATAAAGTATACGAGCTTTATATTAAATAATATGAGCTTTATTAGAAAATATTGAACTCATCCATTTACACATTAAAACATGAACTTTGAATTAGCTCTGAAAAAATACATCTAAGTTCGGATTCTTATACCTTGGTTGTACAATGCTTATTGTACAACTGGATGTATAATCCTATTTGTGATTCATTAGGGCATTAGCAATAGATGAACTTCTAAGAAGTTTGTTGTCATGCCACATAAACTAATTTACAAACTCATTTACCTACAAACCTTTTACCAACAACAAATAAACCTCTTCAAGGTTCATATCATGACCCACTCTACTTTTTCTCCTCTTACACTCTCTTTCCACAAACCTGGTTACTAATTTGTAACCCCTCTCATCCATGAACCTTAACACTCATCACCAACAGTAGAAGGTTTGTTGACAAACCTCCAAAATAATGAACATGTCATCCTACAAACCTTTTGATAAATCTCTATTGTTAATTCCCTATGTGTTGCCTCATTTCCATATTAAGTATGTTTATGTTCCTAAAAGCAATCTACTTTATTGTTGAGACTCATCAATTCATTCACAATATTAATATTTGTGTAAAAAGTAAATGAAACATTTTTAAAGAATCGAAACTTTTTAATTGTGTTGTATACTCCCTCATATTCTCGATAACTATCCCATTGTTGAAATGTCATAAAAATTAAGAAAGTGAGTGAATAGACGGAAATGGACAATGAAAAGTACTAATAAGATGGGCTAAGGATGGGTTGGGTTGTAAATAATGAAAAGTAACAAGGGTAGTATAGTCGTTATGTAAGAAAAAACATTACAAAAAAGGGGACAATGAGACAGTTATGTGAATAGACGGAAATGAACAATGGAACAATTATCGGGAATAGGAGGCCAAGAAGTATTGAATATGCCAACTTTCATTCAAATTCAGTTTGTTTTGGGTCCACTTTAGTTGGTTACCATGTCATGATCTAGGGCTCTAGGTTTCTAGGAGCGTATATTCTCTCTTCATCACTATCAATTACTAACTTTTTATTTTTTATTTTATTTAATAATGAAAGGTAAATAATTAACTAAAATGGAGGGAGTATATTATTTGTCTAAACTGAACTATTAATTTAAATATTTTGAAATTCAGTTAGATTAATGTAGTTATGTTTTCTTAGGTGTTATTTGATTACCCTTTGTAAAACATGAAAAATTAAAAATTCCGTTAATTGCAAGATAAAGAGTGTTTGGTTACAAATGATCTTTGACAAAATGTTTGCATTCAATATTTCTAAGAATTTTCAATGTCTAAATAATAATGGAATTGGATTTACCTATTCCCTGGGAAACACGAACACGCCTCCTAATCAGCATTATTTGTGTGGCCAACTCAATTCAGCATTATTCGTGTGTCCAACACCGACAAAAGTTGGACACATGACATTGGACACCTATAAAACCGTCTTTTTTTTAAAAAAAAAAAATTTACACGGTCCATGTTATTTGGACACACCTTCAAACATTGTATTGTTGATTATTCTAGTTTTTCATGATCGATAGGAAGATCGTCGTTTCTAGGTTTCTTCTATGGAATGGTCTCAACTTGGACTTTTGTAGCTCGATTTTTTATGAGATCATAGGGGGCGCGAGGTGGCTGCCGGTTGTCGAATAAGAGAGGCTTGTCTGAGGTGAGTCTGGTCCAGTGGCGATGCGAGTTGATGAGGAAGTGTGTTGAATTGAGATTACGAATGGTGTATGGTGTTTTATGGTGGAATTTGGTGAGAAAGTGGATTTAATTAAGGGTTAATGATGCTCGGAAGGGGATTGAGAGGTTGAAGGAGATTAATTACATGATGGATTTGAGTGGGAATCGATCGTGGTATGTTTGTTTCTTGTCCGTGTTCTTGTTATCGATGTTACCTAATTTTCCCTAGGTAATTGACAACTACTATAGAATTCAATGTGTACATTAACAAGGAAACGATTTGCCGAATTCATGCTATTACAATTCTTTAATCGATCAAACGATACCTTTATTTAAGCACCAACCCTCATTTTAACTATGGATAATTCAACCTAATGTAGGTGACAAAAAGTCCTACATAAAGAATAAATAAAAAACTCCACCTCCCCAATGAAATTACCTCTTTCGGCCAATCCAAAATACCACGCTTGAAGCTCAAATCTCATCCTCAATAATTTTATACACCACATTGTGACATTATTTGTGGGCATGCAGTCATTAAACCGCCCTAAAATGAACTCCACTATCTCCCTTCTTCTCCATGCATGACTCTTTTCCTCACTATCCACTTCAAACTTCTCTACTATTTCATTATTCCAACTTTTTGACTCTATAAATTGTCTTGTATTCTACCCAATTACTCTTATCAACTTGTATACACACAATTGTATTACTCGTGCTTCAACTTGCTCAAATAATTCACACACATTAACATTTCCTTACAAACAAAAGTTTCCTCTTTTTTATTTTTTTCTATTTAACAAGAAAATATCCGTCTTAAACAAAAAAACAGGTCATAAAATAGATAAGATAAAAACAAAATACCTAAAAATTAGGAAAAGTTTGTCCCTTATACGCAAGTAGAATGTTATTAGACCTGTTTTAATCTTAAACCCGATAATATTCGCCTAAGGGAGACATACATACTCGAGTTGTTGAGGGAGTGCTCTACTAATAGTACTACTTCTACTACAACAACTTGTAGTTTCTTAGCCCATGCATGGTCTATATATTCACCCTATTTTGCCCTACTCTATACTTCACTAGCTCAACCTTTAATACTAACTTCTCCATGCCTAAATCCTTATCTAATCTTGCTTGATTTTAACTTGTTACTACTTTGATTTAGTACAATTTGAACTTGTTATCTTGTTATATATATTTAAAGAGCTCCATCCATTGCATAATTCACCCCCACATTCCTTTTAATCCAAGAGAAAAGACTCACATTGTCGATATGGCCAATTTATATATTGTTTTCGCGGTGTTGTATTGTTTTTTACTTGGCCCTATCCAAGGAAGAATATTAACATTACTTCCTATGGATGATCATATATCTCTTCCTCCCTCTCCCGCGCCAAATGCCTACAATGGTAGCGGTGGAAATGTTGTTGATCATTATAGTCATGCTCCAAGTCCTAGTAGTCATACCTATAATGTTACCATCGAGTCTAGTCCTGCCCCAAGTCCTAGTAGTCATACCTATAATGTTACCGTCGAGTCTAGTCCTGCCCCAACTCCTAGTATTGTTGTTAAGAATGATACCACCATTGCTCAAGAGGTCGCGGTCTATGATGTTATGTCTTTGGGTGCGATTGGAGATGGTGTAACAGATGATACGGCCGCGTTTAAGTCGGCTTGGGATACTGCATGCCAAATAGAAAATGCTAAGGTTCTTGCACCAAAGGGATTCACTTTCTTACTTCAGCCTTTGATTTTCACTGGTCCTTGCAAGAGTGGCCTTGTGTTTCAGGTAATTAATTAACCTATTTTACACTCCGTATAGTAAAATACGACTTCAAATAAACCGTTTTATTTGAGCCTTATTGATCAATGATTAACCGACTTTACAACGAGAAATTAACATAATAGAGACATGGACCACCATATGTAGTGTCTTAGAATAAAGCGTT
The DNA here is from genome assembly GCF_048544455.1 of Silene latifolia. NCBI lineage: Eukaryota > Viridiplantae > Streptophyta > Magnoliopsida > Caryophyllales > Caryophyllaceae > Silene > Silene latifolia. The sequence goes on from NC_133528.1 coordinate 29,734,149, forward strand.
TTTACAAATTTGTACTGGCTTTACGACTCATTTAACATAATAGAAACTTTGAACAAATTCATTTTAATAACAATTGCATTGTTTATTATTTTTGAAGGTTGAAGGAACAATAGTACCACCAGATGGACCGAACTCGTGGCCGAAGAAGATGAGCAAAAAACAATGGATCATTTTCTATAGAGCCCATGGATTAGCATTCCAAGGTAGTGGCCTCATTGATGGTAGAGGAGAGAAATGGTGGAATCTCCCTTGTAAACCTCACAAGGTACGACGTTCTAAGGTATTTTTTCTCGTTTAGATGAATTTTGAACAAACGTAAAGAATTATTTAAATCGAAAAAAAAAAAAAGACATTCTTAATCTTGGTGCATATTTTCTCAATGAAACAGGGTGTTAGTGGAAGTACAAACAATGCTGGCCCTTGTGACAGTCCAGTAGTAAGTGTCACTCTTCCATTTTCGATAAATTTATTATACGAATACGACAAAACAATTCTCAATTTCTCGTTAATACAAAAACAACATTACCCTAGTGCCTCACTTTCTGGTTGTGAACGCTAGCTAATAAGGGCATTGTTCATGATTGGTGTACAGGCTATAAGATTCTTTGGAACCACAAACTTGACAGTGAGAGGGGTGAAATTCATAAACAGTCCTGAATTCCATATTCGTTTCGACGCGTGTCAGAGTGTTCATGTCGATTCTCTCTTTATAAAATCACCTGGTAACAGTCCAAACACTGACGGAATTCATGTCGAGAATACAGTTGATGTCACCATACACAATTCAGTCATCTCCAATGGTAAACCGCCTACTCTTTTTATATAGCCGATATAATTCTTAACACAATTGGAAAGCACTCGAGGAGTAATTAAAATGACGGATTTTTGGGCATTTCAGGTGATGATTGTATATCAATTGGAGCTGGTAGCCATAATTTGGATATCAAGAACGTTACATGCGGTCCTAGTCATGGAATAAGGTACCACACAATGACACAAACTCCACACACTTTTTATATGTTTGTATACTAGACTAGAGTTATGTACTACTTATTGACATTGATGGCATACTTGAATTGATTGCAAGATATGTCGCGAAAACGACTGTTAATCAACACCATCTCAGAGTCAAGTTACGCACATTTTCACATTTTATATGTCTTGTTAGGGATGGACCCACATACGACGAAATCATTAATGAAAATCAGTTAGTCTCCCTTAATGAACAACACTATGTCGGAATCAAGTTACAAAAAGCTTGTGAGTTGTGACCGTTACAAGCTTTGACGACTAATACTTGATTTAAATAATGTTAAAAGGGAAAGGGTTGTGAGACGTCACAAGCAAGACTTGATGTTATTATTTCATGTTGTTTCTCAAAGAACTAGTAATTTGACTTGGACTTAAATATGGTTGATCCTGCAGCATCGGTAGCCTAGGAGTGCGCAACTCTCGAGCTTGTGTATCCAACATTACAGTCACCAACTGCTTTATCAAACATTCTGACAACGGGGTCCGCATCAAGACGTGGCAAGGCGGGTCTGGATCCGTATCTGACATAACATTCAATAATATCAAAATGGACACAGTTCGAAACCCTGTGATGATAGACCAATACTATTGCCTCTCCAAGAACTGCTCAAACTCAACATCAGCTGTTTCTATAGCTAGTATCTCTTACTCTAATATCAAGGGCACTTACGATACACGAAGCCCACCCGTCCACCTGGCTTGCAGCGATTCAGTCCCCTGTACCAAAATCACTATCACGGATCTGGATCTTTTACCTGCCTTAGCAACAGGTTCGGTATCAACTTCCAAGTATGGATCATTAGCGCAACCCTTTTGTTGGAATGCTTATGGAAGTTTGGGTGCATCGACAGTTCCCCCGGTTTATTGCTTGTTGGAGGGGTTGCCGCCTTTAGATGTACCGGGAGGAGATGTCGTTGGACAATGCTAATGTAAAATAGATAGTATAATATTTACTTTTACTATAGTGTGTATAGGTAAATCAAATTGTGGTAAGAAAAATTCACTCCACAATTATCACACAAATGTAAGTTGATGCTTATGTAGTATTCTAGTAAGGTGAAAAGTATTGGATTGACCTTGCTCTACCAACTTTTCCAAGTTCTTGGCTTCTTTTACTCTCACTCTTCCATAATAACTACTCCCTCCGTCCGTCCCAGTCAAATGTTTGTCTTTAATTAAAATACTCCTCACAAAGAATTAAAAAAAAAAAAAAAAACAAACAAATGATTGAGACAAAGGGAGTATAATCCAACTGAATAACAGAAAGTTTGAAATTTAATATAAGATGATCCGCCTTAACCCAAACCCAAGTCAAAACATGAAAGGAGCCGTTCAAAGCCGGTAAGACTTGCAAATGTCAACTAACTTTGTTGTTAAAGTGATGAGAGGCGGTGCTCATGACATGAGTTCAAATCTCGTCAGCATCAAAATCGCCCTTATAACTTAAAAAAACCGGTTAGACTCGGTAACAAATCAACCTTACTGTGCCCGACTAGAGGGAACAGTATACTAACTCGACCTAACCCAATCTGAGAGCGACCCAGACAGTCGACATTTGACAGAACATCGAACTAATTAGTTTAATCAACACTTCTAGCCATTCACATGAAAAAAAAAAGTAGAGAAAACAGTCAATTTTGACAATTGAATGAGGACATACACAAAAGATGAGAATATAGAGAAAATAGGTTGAAATGTTGATCCAAAAGTGGTATATACTTATGTAGAATATATGCATGCGTACAAAAGTGACATTTTATTTGGAGTTTATATAGACAATCCTAAATCCTAAGGTCTAACTCCTAACATTATGGAACCAACAAGGACTTTGTAGCTACATACCATTCTCAGTTTTATGTCTTTATCACCTATTATTCCAAACCCAGCTCTACGTACGAGTAGAGTGTGGCGTTTTCAGTTTTCACATTGCACATTGCATTCACATTTTAGGATTACTGGATTAGATAACTTGCTCATGGACTTATGGTACACCATCCCTTTTACCACAAGATGAACCAAAATAGGTATTGGGTACTACTAGTTGCAACCCAAGTGTACCTAGCTGAACTTTGGAAATCAAATTCAGCTAAAATCCATGAAAAAATCCGGTGAATAGTATACTAGAATGGTTTAAAATCTCGGCCGAGGCATATCGTACCGCCTGAGATAACGAGATATCCCGGATGTATCGGGTAAATTAAAAATAGAAAATATCCGAATCCGAGACGAGCGATTTATAACGTGTATCGGCCTAAGATAAACTTAAAAATTTTATATCATTGGTCAAATTAGTTCAATGTTGTTTCGAATGAAGAGTGTCTAGTCATCCCGTGATACATGGTTTAAAATTGCGGTGTACTTTACTCCCTCCCATCCACAATGATCTTACCACTTTAATAAAATACTCCTCTTATATATTAGAGAAGTGAGAAGATCATTTTGGATGGAAGGGAGTATGAAATAGTCAACAGATGATAAAATATCTACAAAAACTTGTAAAAGTAAATATCAACTCGATAACCACCACTCAGAGCGCGACGGCCAAGTCGTGGACAGTTCCATGACCGATACCGCGATTTTAAACATTTTGAAAAAAAAAAGGTTCACTGACATCTTTGTTGATGAGAACAAAACATTTTGAAATATTAGATTGTCTATTACAGCAATAAAAGACATACATTCATCCCCCTCTTCCTACTACATTTGCCAAGTACAAACAAACAAGCTTCAGACACAAGAACTCGAGCGAGATACTCATATATGAATATGATACTCCGATGTTTCAGTAAATAAGCTCCCATTAACTTTTTAGTATGTCCGAAGAATACTAGGGTAAAGATGCAAGTACCTCTAGTAACGATGCTACGAACTGCATTTGAGTTTTTCGGTCTATAGTTGAGAAGAGAGGTACATGTACAAATAGGGAAATTATCCCATTTTGCTCGGCAAACCAGAGCGAATGATAATATACGAAGTTACACACAAAGCGACCTGCATCATCTGATCTCATCACATCATAACCCTTTGCTTTCAGAGCTGCTGTAATCTCATCAACCGGGAGGGACGTCTGCCCAGAGAACCAAAATTAATTTATGTAACTTGATGTATATTATGTTTTGTATAGTATTCTCTAGCATGTCAGATCTACTCCATTCTATGAAAAAAATCGACAAAGTGGCCAAACTGTGCATTATTTACTACAAAGCGGTCTGCATCATCTTGATAGATTGTATATACTATATACAGGGTAAGTACAATTAAATACAACTTACCCTGTATATACAATCTATCAAGATCTTGATAACGCAGTCATTGAAACAGGCTCTCTATGTTTTGAATAGACAAAGTTGCTTGGATTGATTTCTAGGGAAAAGAAATGGAACAACTTTCACTCTTTGGTTAGCAAAGTTGGGTTAGAGCGACAACGGATCTCTTCATTTCCCCTCCATTTCCCTAATTCCTCCAATTCCCTCCAACAACGTAATTTAAGATCTTTCCAACAGTGGAAAGATTTAGAGGAAAACGACATTGCTCCATTTTGCTCCCTCCACCCCCTTCCGTCTTTTTTCCTCGTTTTCTTTATCCATACTAAAGCAAATGATACTCCATCCATTCAATCGGATTCACTACACTTTCTAAGATACGTGAAGAGGATTTTGAAAAAAAGTAGTGAATCCAAGGAGGGAGTAAAAAGTAAGTACATATAGCTATAGTAATGAGTTTCTAGTTCAAGTTGATAAGATGATACACATTATCTCACCAACAAACAAAGCTGTTTCACGATGAAAATAACCCACATTAGTCTTGAATCCTTACCATGCAATTGACATGAAAAGTGTGTGTGCACATAATAATACAAGCCAAGAAAATCAAACTACCTGTCGTATTTTCGAGATCTCTCCATCCGTGGGAATAATCGGGACTCTCTGCGTGTGTTAACAGGAGATTTTAGGCACTTAGGGAAAATAGAAAGTAAGCTAAAGGGACAGATATAGATAACAGAAGATTCACAGGAAAGACAACCTGAGGTTTCCAACCCATTTCATCAGGGCAACGGAAAGTGGCCTCATTGACAGCTTGATTCTCAACGGCAAATTGTGTGGCACCACTATTTACTCCTAAATGCAACTGTAGAAATCATCAAAATATTTTAATTACCGTATAGGATTTCATACTAGTAACTTTTTTCACACAAGTTTCCTTTAGCAAAGTTGCTTCCTCTACAGATCATATCATATACTCCGTAGTAAACAACACTAGCATCCATTCCTTTAAGAAGCAATTTGGTGGTTTGATGATGCATTATACAAGACTTCGGAATGTGACTGAATTAAGTAAAAATGCTTCTTCTTACGAAAGCTTTAGACGCATTTGAGTAACGTTGTTGACAACTCGTAACCATTTCACATATATAGAACTAAAAGAGAAACTAAGACAGATCCAAGCAACTAATCTGCATTAAAGAAAGCGTGACAAACTACACGAAAAATACGACTAACATAAAGCAACTTACCCAAATAACTCTCCCCGTATTTGGGAATCCAGAAAACTTATTGGTAATGGCAGATTGCAGTGTTTGGTGAAGGGGAACAACTGCTCCATGTCCCGCCGTCTCAAGAATATTGCAGCTCCCAAGAATTATACCTTGGGGTAAGCCCTTTTCCTCCATGTACTCAAAAAGATCCCCAACAATTGTCTCTGTTGGATTCTCCGAAACTCCATGAAATTTCTTAAAGCCGGTTACATGAACTGTTACTGGTGATGTTGCAGGCCCTTCTGACCCCATAATTCCGCAATTGAGATATTACTTGCTAAACTTTATCAATAACCAGAATCGAATCTGATTATCAATAGCCTGCATCAGAACACAAAACTCAATCTTAAGCACGATTAATTCGCAACATAACCCAAAACAAGTGACCATCTACTAAACAGCACACAAGATGCAGGTCTACATAGAGCTTACAAATGCAGGCTTGGGAGAAACAAACAAATTATTCGACAGACAGCGTAAAGCGGTCGCAATGTTCAAAATTCAAATACATATGATCACAATACTATAGCTAGATGGAGTACAAATGTATTATGTATGAAAGGTTCAGAAGTTCCTGAGCTTTTGCGTGAGCAGGAAAAACTCAATACAAAGTGTAAGAAATGTGACATTTTACAAGGGTAGTTAAACAAACCCATAATCATGTTTCTTAAGCAAAATAATCATGATTTATTAGAAACTAATTCCTACAAACCGACAAAATTAACTTCTCTAAACACTGATATCCACAATAAATAACTAGTACAGTATTCTGTAAGACGGTTTTACATTACTACTATTATGTAAAATGGATCCTCTCAACATGAAACATAACACAAAAATGTTCAAAGGGTCCATTTTACAATATATAAAGACAGTCTTACACAAATATTCGTAATTGTCAAATCCCTTCTTTAAGTTAAGAAACAAATCATTAGAATTTTGATCAGGATTCAATACATACAGTAATAGTAATAGTAATCATCACAGTAAGGAAGTTTCCAAACCCAAAACTTATTACTTAAAATTAAACTAACCCAATTAAGTTAAATCCGGCAAGAGATTAATTTACTCTTAAGATGGTCATGACCGTCTTAAGGGAGACCAAGTGTAATAACAAACACATGAAATAATTCAAGTAATAATAATGAAAAACCCAGGAATGATACCTGCAAAAAGACCTCAACTTTGGAAGAAAAAATAGATTACAAAAGATATGAACTTTGATTAGCTGTTTATAGCATAAATGATGAAGATAATGATTGATCAATTTAATTTTTTTTGTTGACTTGATTTATCAATATAATATCACAAATTATTAAATTATAATAGTAATAATTAATTAGTGAAATGGGATTAGTTTTAAATAAAAACAACCAATAATTTTATCTGTTAACAAGTTGTTTGATTGATTAAAAATTTAAAATGATCCAAGATTCCAAATACAACCAAGGAAATAGTATAATTTAATAAAGTGATTGGAAAACGTGAGTAAAATTGGATGAATCTGATGATGGAGAAGTAGTAATGGTATGTCATTTTCAATATGAAATGTCATTTGTTTACTAATTCTTGAGTTTAGTGACGGAGTAGGTTTTTCTAATTCTACGCGTAGTAAAATTTTGAAATGTTAATTATCGTTTTATTATTGCCTTCGTGCTTTAATATATGACGTGTTTGTATTTAAAATTAAATTTGTAACTTTAATTTTCGCAAAAATATATTTATCTATTAATAATGTTTATTGATGATAGTTTTGCAAAATGAAAGTAGATGATTGATGATTGTTGATATTTTGTTTTTTTTTTTTTTTTAACAAAATGATGAAGAAAACAAATCAATTACAATACAAATGTAGGAAAATTAGAGACCCTTAAACTATTAGATGGCCAACTAACCACATTAATATTACAAGTGGACTTAGCACTTGTTAAAGGGAGGATGGTAAGTTGATATTTTGTTGATCACTCTAGCAAATTGTGATCATGTCATGCACGCATCATGTTAAGATTGTTGTGTTCATATTGAGCTTTCCTATATGAATGATGATTTTATAAGGTGATTTATCCTATACAACTCTCTTTTTCTTAGCAGTTAGTCTTGCTGAAAACGAGTTGGAGTAAGCGACGGGTAATGTCACTCACAAAACGGATAGGGAGGACAAGGTGGGAGCACCCCCATGTACTTCCCTCTCTCCTCTATTTGGATCATTTGTGAGAGGAAATGGTATCCGTCACTCCAAAGTGACGGATACGTGCCGTCTTCAATGAGATTTTGTGTTTTCTTAGAAATTTGGGGAGATCTGGAAGTTTTTTTGCCGACTTCTTTAAGTCCCTTTCTTCATAATCATATTCTTTCTTCATTATGGATATGGTTATGTAGATTTTTGGTCTTTTTTTAGTCCTTTAATTGAAAAATAAACCAGTTTTCTTTTTTGATTTTCACCATCTTGAAGACTAGACTATATTTTACTCTCAATTCTAGCATAGGAGAGTTTTTTTAGTCACATGTCTTAGTTAAAGATGGTTTAAATCAAGGATTAAAGAGCAAAATTTTAAGAATTCATCTTCAAATTGATTATATCAAATCATTGTTGATATTACAATTATGGCCTGTTTGGAAACAGGTATTTCATTTGCAATTCCGGATTTGGCCCAAATATGGTGTTTGGGCTGATTGCATAATTTGGATTTGGATTTGGATTTGGTTGAAATCCTATCAAATTCAAAGACTAATAAAACGGCCCATTCCAAATCCACACCCTTACCCCCCGTATTCCAAATTACAACTCCACTCCACAGTCCACATCTCCCTCATCTCGATTCATCAACATCAATTTCATCGACAAAGTTCATCTCCAATTTCTAGGGTTCGTGCGATTTTTCTTGGGTTTATAATCATCGTTTTTCTTCTCATCAACATCCATCAGAGCAATCCAAGTATGTTTACGCCTCTTTCAATTTTTCTAGGTTTAAATTTCTAATTACTCTTTGCTAAATTATAATTTGTGTGTTGAAATTTATCGTTTCATTGTTCATTGAATAGCTGATATTCGATTTTTTTTTGTGTATTGAAGTTTATAGTTTGATTAGTTGATTGAATTGTTGATATTCGATTTTTGTGGGTTGAAATGTATCGTATGATTAGTTGATTTTCAATTTTTGTGAGTTCAATTAATTTTTCGATGTAGTAATTTTCTGAATTGTTCTATGCTTCTGTAATTTTCTGAATTGTTCTATACTTGTGTTTCTGAATTAATTTGTCGTAAAACATAATTGAGGTGAATAATAATTAGTAGGCCAAGAGTGACAGGTTATTTTTCTGCAAATATGTTGGATAAACTCTCTGGATCTTTCTGCAAATTTATCGTTTCATTTGTTATTTTGTTCATTGAATAGCTGCAGCTTGATTTTGTGTTGAAATGTATCGTATTATTAGTTGTTTTTGAACTGTTCTATGCTTCTGATTTGCTTCAATTTGTCGTAAATGTGCGCCTTATTTGCCAGTGAATTGATAATTGAATGCTGATGGAATGAGTAAAAAAAAACTAAACAAAAAAAATGAACTATTTACATGATATAAACTCATTATAATTTTTCAGATTTGCGAGTATTGAGTAATATGGCGGGTAATAATGAAAGGGAATAACTGAAACGTGTCAGAATAGAAGAAGAAGAAGATGATGATATGGAGCTTTTCACGCTAGTTGTGGGTTGTGTTGTTGTTATAGTAGGAGCGTTGAGTTACAAAAGGTATAAGATTAGGAATTTGGCTTGGAACGAACACGAACGTTCACAAAAAAGAGCAATGTGGTTAGATACATTAAGAAACAATAGAAAATGTCAAGAGAAATTGCGTTTCGATAGGCGTTGTTTTGAGAAATTATGTAGGATTCTGAGATCAAAGGGTGGGTTAATTACCTCTAGAAACGTGACTAATGAAGAAGTTGTCGCATTTTTTCTCCACACCCTTGCTCACAATTTGAAAAACAGCATATGATGCTAACCTGTAGACGACTCCAATGAACAAATGAATGAAAATGAGAAAATTAACAAATGTGTTGAAGATTAAAAGGGTTGATGAATAAGAAGTAAAGAGTAGAGATGAGCGAGTACCCGAGAGTTGTGACAGGACTCAGGAGTACTGAGAGTACTGACTGAGTGACTGTCTCCTGTGGCGGATTAATGTGACTGGTGAATGCAATACTAATACACAGTTTGCAGTAATTTCTGAGATCATGAGAGTTCAAAAAGACAAATTCTCTTGTGAAACCCGGTAAAATAATAAAGACGGGTGATTTTGTTGAAGTAGTGGTAAATGGCCTTGCAGCAATTTCTGAGATCATGAGAGTTCTTGTTACTTTGCATATTTCTTGTATTTTTATCCCGTGTAAACTTGTATTTTTTGTAGGCCAACCCAGCTGCTTCATCTTATGCCAATAAATATATCGAGCATTGGGATAATATATTGATATTACTTGGACCCGATAGAGCTGTTGGTGAAGGAGGGGAGCACTATGAAGAAGGTGCTACTATGATCGATGGATGAGGAAGCATGTGATGGTTCAACTTCTAGCATTGATACTACTTCAACAAGCTCCAAAAAGAAGCGAAAAAGTGACAGTCTAGCGGATGCGGTTACTCAGGTTGCTGACACACTCAAATGTTATGTTGAAGCTAGACTTAAAGCAATTCCAACTTTGGGAGGAAAAGAGATATTTGATGAGGTTTCCAAAGTTGTTGGCATCCTCCGTCCTCAAGTTCTACAAGCTGTAAATATGTTCGTGGAGGCACCGATGAAATTTCAAGTTCTCATTTCAAGTTCTCAAAGACCTTCCGAGTGATCAAAAATTAGATTGGGTTTTGCTTTGTCTTGATGAGCGTAGTAGAGCATTCTAGTTGGAACCATAGATCGATTTTGATTATAGTTGGACAATTTGTTGCAATAACACGGTTGTAATTAAAATCTATGTCGAATGATTATTTTGTGTTGCGAAAAATTTTAGCCTAAAACCTTGCAATATGAGTTAACTACTTGGAAATTGAGTTTGTATCAAATTTGGATTTTCAAATTCTTTGTATTGCCAAACATAGAAATTGGATTTCAAATTCTAAATTTCAAATTCTTTGTTTCCCAAACAAAGAATTTGAATTTGAGAATCATGATTTCACATTCCTAATTTCAAATTGGTCATTTAAAATGAAATTCAAGTATCCAAACGGGGTCTTAAAGTATTTGAGTTTGTGTTTGGACCTTCTAATCCTTTTGGATACATTGAAATCTGAAATTAATTTTGGGTCTAGATCTCTCTTTGTTTCCTTTGGAATTGTGTTTCTATAGTTCTGGGACTTGGGAAATGGAGTATTGCATCCCATGGTGATGTACATCTTTCCTTTATGCTTTTGCTGCAAATTTGACAGTTTAATTTGGTAGTCTTCATTATCTTCTATCATTTTAATTGTCTATTTGCATTGAGTTGTTGAAAATTGAAGTAAGCTCATCCCATGAGGTTAGAGTTAAACTCAACTCATCTGATTATGAGCATGTTCGAATGAGTTTATGTTTCTCTGTTACAGGTTTGAGCTAATATTTGATATTTTTTATTTGTAGAATTGGTTTTAACTAAGTTTGTTGGTAATGTCCTCTATGGGGATATTAAAGTGATGTTCTTTTTCGAGGAGAGTCGTTCTTTGTACTCTTTTATCTTTTGGTTACTTCGTGGTAAATGAAAATTCTTTAATTTTCGTTTATCTTTCTCATCCGTAAGGATGTTATAGGGTGATTTATAATCATCCTAATTTCTTTACCTTATCAAAAACTAAAAATAAAAAATATTGAGCTTTCCTACATAAAGTGTAGTGTGAATTTTTTAGGGTTTAAAATAAGACAAATGAGAAAATGGTCATCTATAAACTTCCAACTATAAACAATTGATTATTATTTGAATTTTGAGACAAATTAGTGATGGCATTGAAATATATTAGCTGCTCTGTCATTTCAATGATGAACATGTAAATTGTCCGTTTTGATTTGATCGAGTCTATGAAATCTAATCAAGTGTTATACTCTGTATAAAACGAGTAGCACGGCCTTTTATAACCCATATTGATAACTCAAATGACGAGTTTGTTATCATACAGATCGAATAGGCTAAAAAGCAAGTCTTCTATAAAACAATTTTACATACATTATAAAACCATATAACGTTAGACGACTTAGACCTAGAGGTGCTCACTGGGCTGGACTGGGTGCGGGCCAGGCTAAGGGATTGGAGCACTAGCACGGCACGGGTGAGGGATCGGGCTGGGCCGGGCCAGTGCTGGGTTGGTTTTGTCCAGCCCGAGCATAGCCCACATAATAGCGGGTCGGGCCCGAGCCAACTGAACGGGGCCGGATTGGCACGTTATATTGTCCACCTCTAGTTAGACCGTTTACAAGTTACACATATTTAAGCAATGTCTGTAAATATTCCAAATTTAATGATGTATACACATTACATTGATGGATGATGACACGCATCACAATCAGTCAATCAATGAATCGGCCACTATTCAATTTTCATGACAACAGTTGTGAAAATTAATAAGGAGAATAATCAAACATGACCGATAAAAGAAACAACGACAGACGAGTTGTTTATACTTTATATAGTACGGAGTATTATTAATCAGCGGATATATCCCTCTATAGTTAAAGACGGGTCAAATAGCTTGAAAGTAGTGATATTTTTAGCCCTCATCATCCCACTTGTTATTTGTCCTATTAGGAATGTAGTATTGTATTTGACCCGTCTTTAATTATAGACGAATAATGAAATTTTGCATGATTTGGAAGTATCTTATATTCGGTGGAGTTGTTCAACATTATCTTTGTTATCTGGATCACGTCTTCAATCGGTCATCCCCAATTTTATTCGGTTGTCTTCCTACTTACGGAGTATGTCTTCTCTGGTTACTCGTGTACTACCATGTTACAGTTAGTCTTGCTGAAGACGGGTCGGAGTAAGTGACGAGTAATGTCACTCACAAAACGGATAGGGGGACAAGGTGGGGGCACCCCCATATGCTTCCCTCTCTCCTCTATTTGGGTCATTTCTGAGGGAAAACGGTATCCGTCACAAATGAAATTTTGTGACCATGTTAATATGAGATTCTTATTTAAGACCGTCATAATTTAAGTTATCTCATATCCGATTATAGTAGAAGTTTAGTCCATGAATGAGCATGACCCTAAATAAAAGGAGATTCTGAGAGCTGAGAAGTTTTAAATTAAGACGGATCTGATCTGAACTGAACTGAACTTATAGGATCTGAACTGAACTTATTGGATCTGAACTGAACTTATTGGATCTGAACTGAACTTATAGGATTTGAACTGAACTGAAATTTTAGGATCTGAACTGAACTGAACTTATTGGATCTGAACTGAACTTATAGGATCTGAACTAAACTGAACTTATAGAATCTGAAATGAACTTACACGATCCGAATTTAAATTAACTTAAATTAATCTAACTTATTATTATTATTGTTATTGTTATTATTATTATTATTATTATTATTATTATTATTATTATTATTATTATTATTATTATTATTATTATTATTATTATTATTATTATTATTATTATTATTATTATTATTATTGCTATGCTTTCATTAAAATAAAAATAAAAGTTTACATGAAATGATGCGCGCAGCTTTCATTAAAAGAAAAATAAAAGTTTACATGAAGTTGGTGGGGAGCCGAGAGACAATCTGGGCTCCCACACCCTTAGCAACAGTAAAGCTAAGTCTAGTAAAAATGTAAGCGGACACCCGAGCCCCCGCATCCTGAGATACCGAGAATTTCTGGATCCGTTTGAGCAAGGCAACAACATCCGAACCCAGCTCCCCAAGTGATGAGAAAGAGAAGGGAAGGAAACCATAACCCGCTGTCGCGCACAAATCCCCGTACTTAGCACACTTACGCTGAGCAGCATCAGCAACAACATGGCCAGGCACAAAATCCGGCATCCCGGTCTGAGTCAAAGAAGACCCTGTCAAGTCAACGCACACGTCACGCCCTCTGTCCCAAGAATAAAGCAGCAAATCCGCAGGACGAAGAGAGCCACCATGCCCGTCAAACAAACCGATATCAACCACCTTTCCCGCGGAAATACCAGATCTATAGCAGATGTCGAAAAGAGTGTCACAGACGAGGTTATGCCGATGTTTAATGCCCACAGTACTAGTACAAGAAATAGCGCGGTCCCCAAAAACATCATCAGCAAAAACCCGAGAGCAAGCAGGACAAGGCCTAGATACCGTGAATAACGGAACACCCAGACGATACCCAAGCACACTACGGTAAGTCCTCCCGTTCATAGTCTGATCCAACCCCGAGATAGGAACCGCACGCAACCAATCAGAGGAGTGGGAACCCTGCTGAGACTGCCACAAAGCAAGCTGGCGTGGTGTCAAAGAGAAAACAGACTCTGAGGTATTATTGTTATTATTATTATTATTATTATTATTATTATTATTATTATTATTATTATTGTTATTATTATTATTATTATTTTATTATTATTATTATTATTATTATTATTATTATTATTATTATTATTATTAACTTTTTTTATAAAACCGCAACTTTTTATTATTATTATTATTATTATTATTATTATTATTATTATTATTATTATTATTATTATTATTATTATTATTATTATTATTATTATTATTATTATTATTATTATTATTATTATAAAAACGCAAACTTTTATTGAGACTAAACAAAATTTTTACATGAAATTAGTGGGCAGTCAAGAGAGAACACTGATAAGAAAATATAGTCTAAAACACAAGGTAAAATAATACGCTTTATATACATTGGTTTGTTCATACATTATACTACGGTTACATTATGATAAAAAATAATGAGAAGAGTGATAATTTTATTTTAAAAATAATAATGTATATATGTATCGAATAATTAATAATGTCAAATATTTTTGCGTCGGTTTTTAAAAATAATACTCTGTGTATAACTTTTCTAAACTGAATTTATAGGATCTGAACTGAACTGAACTTATAGAATCTGAACTGAACTGAACTTAGAGGATCTGCACTGAACTTATAGCATCTGAACTGAACTAAACTTATAAGATCTGAACTGAACTTATAGGATCTGATCTGAACTGAACTGAACTTATATGATCTGAAGTGAACTTAAATTAAGTGACTTTAAGTCCAAAAGAACAGGGCCTAAACAAGAACAACGGTTAGATATGATACAGGGGCGGATCCAAGAATTCCGTCTATCTGGGGCTAAATTTTAAAACTATACAAAGTGATTTTTTTCTCAATATAAGCCTTGTAAGTCGATATCTTTTAAAAATTTGTAAGGACATTAGATTTATTTGTCATTTATTTATGTAGTATTTGAACCAAATATAAAAATTACTAAGTATTATTTATTACTTTTTATCGGTAAGATACTTTTCTGGTTGGATAACGAATGAAGCTAATTTATAATTATTTCAACTTTTTTTTTCAACGAAGCTTAGCAAAATTTATTTCAATTGACTTGTACTCATAGTGCATTCGATAAGAATGTAGATTTTTCTTTTAAATTACAAGGTATACAAGGTAATTTTAAAAAATGATACTCTCTCCTTTCCAATATTTTCTCAATTTTTAATATTTGTAAGGCGGTGTTTTAACCAGTGGACAAATGTTTAAGACATAGAGAGTATACAATTTATTATAATTATAATGGTAGTAATATTATATAATTTTTTTCTCCCGGAGTATCATATTTTAGTCGTTAATAGTAAAATGATTGATAATTGATTGAATGATTATAAAGAAAGATAAAAAGAAATAGCTATAAGTCTACAACAAATAGGAAAAAGGGTATAAGTTTGTAAATAAATAAAGAGAGAAAATAACTAGTAGTTCATATATAATGAGAAGAAATAATCACCAAATATTGTATCTATATAAATATAGGCTAATGGTGTAAGCCGAACAATGTAAAATTGTAAAATAAAGTGAATCTTAAGCCTATAGTATAACAGTTCAGCGCATAATACATGGAGGGAAAACAATTCATTAGTGAGAGTCGAACCCGGGTACCTTTAATGGAAACCAAACAACAAACCAACAGTCTACAAGCAACCATGTGATTCTATAGTACTTCATAATCTATATATTTTTGTTTTCTTCAGAAACTACTCGGGCTATAGCCCGAGTAGCCTACCCTTGGATCCGCCTCTGATATGATATGACCGGATAGGTAGCACAGACACTCCTCCTAATCAGTCGGCCCGTGCCCGACAGCGACACTTGTCGGACACACACCTAAACGTGTCGAAAAAGTGAAAGAGAATGATTAGAACATGGGTTATGAGTGTAAAGTCAAATTCAAAATTTACCTTCAATTATTTAAATTTAATATCAAATATATTTACAAAAATGAAATCATACATTATTTATAACTATAAAATATATATTTTGCTAAATTTAAATAATGTGTTCCGTGTCCTAAATTTCATGAGATACCGTGTCACGTGTCTATGTCGTGTCCGTGTCTGTTTTGATGCTACCTAAATGACTGTTTGGCCCCTCTCAAGCTTAGCTTCAAAGAAGCGTGTCGCCGCATCGTATTGACGGACTTTAGGTGTTTGTGAAAACATAGTGATACGAGTGAATATCTCGTACGCATTTAAAGAAATGCATGATAGCTTGAGCTTTGGCGACATCGACCATATCAACACATTCTTGATATCATTCGACATCCTTACATGGTCATCATAGGCGGTCCGCACCGCCGATGAAGCCCTTGCACCAGGCTCGATTGGAGGAGCATCGGTCAAGTAAGTGAGCACATTGTCGGACAACGCGACACTTTTGATGTTGAATTCCCACTCAAGAAAGTTACTACCGTCATCTTTTAAAATACATTTGTCCATTACAGACCTTAGCCATGAATCTTTGCCTAGTGAAGTAGTCGATGGAGTTGATGAAGTTGCCATTGCGAATTAAAATGCTACAACAAAAAGGAAAAATTAACATTCATTGTTTTATAAAATTACTTGTAAAAACACTTGTAAAAACATGTTTAGCAAGTTTTAGCATTTATATAATGACCTCCCACTAAATTATATAAATGATTCCAAGACCCAAATATTAAACAAAAATGAGCATCGCTTGGGCGAAACATCCCATAATTGCGTAAATTCGGTAAGTCACGTTGACTAATTCTACCTCTAGAACTCTTGGTCGACGAATTTCCTCAAATTCATCTACTAGCCCCGGAACACAAGACCGTCTTATATCCCGTTGAGTCCAACCAATTTTAGCGTGTGATAACCGTTTACCACCCTACTTACCCAAGATAAAAAGAGAACACCCCGCTTGGGCGAGCGTGACTCTAATGAACAAGAGATTCATAGGTGTTACTAATTGGTAAGGCTAATCTCAATTTTAGTTATGTGAGAGATCTTGTCAATTTAGTCATAAATGTAATACTCCGTATTTATGAGTCTTGGGGTACTCTATCGAGTAGCCCTTACTCTGTCGAGTAAGGGTAAGTTGCGAAATAAAATAGTTTCTGACCTGTTGGGTACTCGATCGAGTAGCTGGGGTACTCGATCGAGTAAGGGGGTACTCGATCGAGTACCTTGGGTACTCGATCGAGTGTCCGGTTTACGGGGTGTTTTTCGCGGGTTTTGTTAATTATGCGATTAAGGTATTTAAACATAATCGTCATTGTTTTAAAACACTTTTACCAAAACCTAAAACTGTTTAAGAGAGAAAGCAGTCAGTTCTTCTTCCTAATCGCATCCTTAACAATTCCCGGAGTTCAGACGGTCGGTTCTTGTTGTTTTTCGTGTCGTTGGATTCCTTGCGTCGAGGGTAAGCTTCTAGCATAATTTTTATAATGTTTTGCTAGTTTTGGTCAAACCCTAATTTAGGGTTTGGGGGTTTTATGAGTAGTAAGTAATTGGTAGTCTTTATGTGTTATGTATGGTAGGATGAGAATTCGTAGAGGAGCCGTTTTGATACAGCTGTAGATACCGTCTGCGTGTTGTGCTTTCCAGGTAGGATTTCCTACTCAGTATTAGTCCCATAATGGGATGATTGTTGATGTGTTGAGATTGATTGTTTAATATCGTAATTGTGTTGTGACGGTGGTTGATTGTGATTATTGATTAATATCGTAATTGTGTTGTGACGGTTGTGATTGTGATTGTTGTCTCTGGTTCTCGAGATGCGTTCTCTACCGAGTGGAGTCACTTGCGGGAGTGGCTTCACGCCCTAGTTTCGCCCTTCGTGGAACCCGCCACGGAAGGGGATGTGCACATTAATGGACGGGGTTATCGCTCGGTATGATGAGCGGGGCTTAGGTGGGAACGGCTGCGGTCCCCCATCTGGCGTGGCGGGTCCAAAGTGGACGTCGTGATTGAGATGATTGGAATTGGTGGTTGTGTGTGTGTTGACGGTTAATTTCGTCTGTTTATCTTATTGTTGATATATTGAATTGTGTGATTAGTACCGACCCCGTTTAAATGTTTTAAAAACTGTGGTGATCCATTCGGGGGTGGTGAGAGATTATTGAAAGGTATGTATGAGCGATGCGTATGGGATAAGCGGGAGGAGACGATGCGATTTAGAAGTCTTCCATTTGTGTTTGATAGTTTTATAGTCTTTTGATAGTAGATAGTTTTGGAGAACTTGTATCTCTTTATCGGTTTTGGTTTTTGGCATGTAATCACTTTAAACGTTAATTATTATTTAAATATGTTTCTTTATTGTCTTATGATAATCATTGCCTCGGGTAACCGAGATGGTAGCATTTCCATGCCTTAAGTGGTCCTGGTAAGGCACTTGGAGTATGGGGGTGTTACAAATGGTATCAGAGCGACGATCCTGAAACCTGTAACCAATAAATCCAATGAATATAGGGAGTCAATTAAAATGAACCCGGGGTAAAAGTTGTAGGAGCTAATGCAAAGACTTGGGAGACGTCCTAAAGTCGCGAACTCGCCCTACAATTTTGAACCGGTCACCATGGGATATGTGTCGGGATCGTTATGTGCATATTGTGTGTTGTGTGTATTTATGTAGTAGTATGTTGCATGAATTGATGATGATGGCGTGAATTGTATGTTGGTTGATTGTAAAGCATGAAAGTATAATGATTGATACATGTAATTTGACATGTTATAATTATGTAAGGAAAAGTGTTACATTTATATATATATATATATAAAGCGATGCGTAAGTATACATGTTGTTGTTGTCGTTTTGAGTAAGAGTACAGAAAGTTGGGAGTGTGAATTGAACATGTGTTGGGTGAATATGTTGAACGAATGTGGTGGATAAATATGTGGCATGATGGATGAATTAGTGGAAAAAGATGAATAATCGTTGTATGATAATATGATTTATGATTAAGCATGTTATATAATGAAAGTTATTTTATAATGTTATTATGCTAGTAACATGTGAATAGGGGACTTGATGTCATGTATTGGTGATTTTGTTTACGAAACGTGATAGAATAAAAGCACGTGGGAAGCCATGATTGGCAAGTTAAATGAATTATGTGCATGATAAATGTTATTGTTTGGCTTTTGTAGGTCGTAACATGTGGTTAGGGATAGTGGTTTTACAAGTATTGAGTCGCTTTTATTCGCTTTGTTGATGTTTAAGTTGTTTGAAAGAGAAAATCGAATAGTTATGTCGTCTGATTACAGCAAAGTTGTCTTTAAACTGTTATAACTTGAGATGCGTAAATGATTTTAATGTGATTCCAATTGGAGGTGATAGCTTGTTCTTTTACGATTCTAACGATAGGTCACACGCCCAAAGCGACCAAGAAATGAGTGAGTTATGGCTTTTTACTAAAAACGGACAGTCTTTGAGAAATGCGTAGGTACTCGATCGAGTAGCCTTGGTACTCGATCGAGTAGGGGGGTACTCGATCGAGTACGTCAGTTACTCGATCGAGTGTCCCTGGTAATTTGTTTTACGTGCTTCTGATCTTCACCTACTCGATCGAGTAAGTCCCTTACTTGATCGAGTGGCCTGTACTCGATCTAGTGACCCCTATTTTGGGTCATATGCTTATCTTTTGACTTCGTTGCATATTATGTTTAATTCAAAGGCGTTATTTTGCTTCTTTATGCATTGTTTTACATGTATGTTGGTCTTGACGCGTAAGTTACCCAATTTTGTGGTGTAAAGAGTGGCGCCTATGATGAGTATGAGTTCGGTGGGGAGGACATGATTTATATGTGTTGGGATTGGTAAGGCTTAATTGAGGCATAGAGCATGTTGTGTGAGACGAGATGAGTGACATGATTGTATGTTGAGTAATGAAAATGTAAGTGAATGTGGGCAAGGCATGATGTAAGTTTAAGGAACGTGAGAATGAAAAGATTGAAAGAAAGGATGTGGATAGTAGCAACCTGAGATGTATAATAAATTATGGAGGGAGATGGCTAGAAATAGTGTTGAGTAAGAACATATGTAATGAAAGGTCGTTTGGAAATAGTGGTATATAGCGAACTTAATGGGACATGTCGCGACGTGGATTTGCGGTGTAGTGACCGAGTTTGGAAATTTGTGTTATCGAGAGACGAAACTACTGTGTGATTTCCTTGGGTAATTAACGGTATTAAATGAATTCTGATTTCTAGAGATGTAAAAAGGGAGATGCAATTGTTTGAACATTAAACGTTGATTCTATGGATAGATTAGTGGCAATTGTGAGTGATAGCATAATAAGAGAAGATCCATGGTAAGAAAGAGTGAGATGATGTCGGTAGAAAATAAGGGAATTTGAGTTTTGGAGCAACGAAGGGGTAACTGGATTTCTAAAGAGTTAGCTAGAAGGAACAAGGAGTTGAACTATTAATTGGTATTATTGAGTGTAAAGAGAAAAGAAGGATAAAAGTAAGCTGAGGAAAATATTCACCGGAGTTATGTGATATAAAGGTAAGGAATCATTGAAATGTGTGATAGCGTCACGAGGATGTTAGCTAAAGGTTATATAGGAGTTTCAGGACAACATGATTGATAAGGAGTTTCGAGGAATTAAGGGAGCAAGAAGTTGGTGGAGTATTGGCACGATACGAGGTATTTGGTGGAGAGTTGGAGGACAACACAAATAAGATAGTATTGGGAATAATGTTGAGGTAATTTTGTGGATGGGTCTGATGTTCGTTATTCGAATGATAACCAAAGATAGGAGAAAAACCGTGTTATTTTGATATGAGTGTAAGAGGTTTGATATACGAGCAGTGGTGGTATTGTGGTGTGTCACTAGTGGTTAAGAGTGATGGTATATTAGAAAGGTAGCAATTCTAAAGAGGTTGATTTGGTAGGGACCTGATTGTTGTGGATGATTGTGAGAGGGTATAAGATGTGGTTAGATGAGGCGGATGCTAATAGTTGAATAGTAAAGGTAGACCTGGCAAAATCAACCCGACCCGGTTGACCCGACCCGAAAAGGATGACCCGAGACCCGAAATCGACCCGAATGACTGAACCCGAATGACACCCGAAGCCCGAAGTGACCCGACCCGACCCGAAAATGACCCGAGCTTTCATGGACCCGTAACAGACCCGACCCGAAATGACCAATCCGAAACCACTCAACCCGAAAATGACCCGACCAAATATAACTTTAATTGACCCTGATAGACTTGAAATGCCTCTCTTCTCTTAATCTTTGACCCGAAAATGGCCTAACCCGAATTAACCCGACCCACTTGACCCGAAACACACCCGACCAACAAACCCGAAATAGACCCGTAACCCGAAATGAACTGACCCGATCCGAACTAACCCGAAAATTTGAGAAACCCGAAATGACCCGAAACAAACTGGCCCGACCCGAACCCGACCCGGTTGACCCGTTTGCCAGGTCTAAGTAAAGGTATGGTTATATTTGGCAGGAAGTGATGATTGTGCGAATGGGGGAATATGTTATGAGGGGCATATGAGTTAAACTCGGGCGACAGGTAACCTTTATCGAGCGGTAACTTACGTGGTCAGGATTGACTAGTTGGTTGTGATTACGGGTCTATGATATGTGTAAATGTTTGTGTGAGGTTCTGACCTCACAAGAAGTGGTATGGTGTGATAATTATAAAAATGTTTTATGAATGTTCTGTAATATATATGTTGGACACGGTAATTTAATTGAATGATATCCAAAAAGGTAATAATTTGATTAATTTGACATGGCTTGTTATAATTTTATGTGTATTAATAACACATGTGTATTCCGTGAAATGGTAGAGATGATGTTCATGAGATGCTTATCTGTTTATTCATATAATATGTTGCGTTGTGATTGAGTAAAGTGGATTTGAGTAAGTTTTCTTGTCCGAAAGGTTATTTCCGAGTCAGTATTTATGGAATTGTATGTAGTTGTGATGTCTATCGATGGGGTTGTGGTGCCTCGGGTGGTGATCCGGGCACGATATTTAGTATTGTGATGCGGGTATTTTCGCACTACGGTGTGGTCTGTTAGTGGCGGTGTTGTGATGCCGTCACGGTTGTGGTGGATTAGGCGGGATGATTATGATTCGAGTTTCGAAAGTACATACCAGTTATACATAGATTGTTGTTTTGTTTGATGTTGTTCCCTGCGAGTTTCAGTTTGTGCAGATAGACAGTTGTCTTGTTTATTGATGTTTTCTTTACCTGGTTAAGTTGGGAATGAGGGTAGAGTATGATATACATAGAGTTGTATATGTTTTCGTTGTTGTCATAGACTCATAGTATGGTGACATTCTGTTAATGGGACACGGTTGTGAGAGGTTGTTATAATAATTATGATCTTGTTCTAGTTAAGGTTTCAGTAGACATGGTAATGGCAAGTGAGTCGTAGAACATGTGTGGTAATGACCCGAAAGATGCAGGTGGTTCATAATCTTTTGTTGAGACAGTGAGTGTAGGGTATTGGGAATTAGTGTCATGTTAAGTTGTGTATGAGTTTTGCGGTAATGGAAGAAAGAACTTGAGGATCTAGTGTGCGTGTACGTAACGAGTGTGGATCGTGAGTTATGCTTCTGGGAGATAAGTGCCTTACATAGAGAGGTATGTTGTTTTGCAGAAATAATGGAGAGTTAGTATGGTGATTTTGCTACGAGTTTTATGGTATAGGTTAGGTGGTATGCCAAATGAGTTGAGTTATGAGAAATGTTTAAGTAAGAGAGCCTTGGATATATGCATGGTGAGTGTTTGGTTTATAGACGGTTATCTTTGACATGTGGTGGTAAAGAGGGTAATGAAAAGATATATCTAGGATTTAGTATTAGTGAGTTACGAGGACGTAACATTTATCTTAAGCGGAGTAGGATGCGATAAAAGAGATTTTGATGATTGTTCATATGGTAGTATATTTGGAAGTAGAGTGTTGGTGTAGCATAAGATATGGATTTGTATATGTTGTGGTTGATAGTGTTAAAAGGTCACGGACGTGCTTGTAGTAGTTTGATGTTAGGAATGCGAGAATACTTCGATAGTGTTTGTGAGTTGGATGATGAGGTTATGAGTGTGAGTAAACTTCGAGGACGAAGTTCCTTTTTAGGGTGGTAGAATGTAACATTCCGTTTGATGTCTATGAGTGTCTTGATTTTGGATTTGATAGTGGATGATATTATGGAGCTAGCAGCGTTAGAGGATGGTAGTTGGTTATGTATGGAGTGGGTGTCGTGAGAGATATATATGTGGTGGATACGATATCGTGAGTCACGTTAGGGAAGTAAACATAGTTGGTGGAGTGGGTGTTAAAAGTTCATGTTTTATGTTTGGTCGAGTTCTTGAGTTCTTAGTTTTGTTGTTGTGTCTTAGTCGAGCTAGTATGGTTGTTTTTATGTATGGGTTGAACTTCGGGGACGAAGTTCTTTTAAGGAAGGAAGACCGTAATACTCGTATTTATGAGTCTTGGGGTACTCTATCGAGTAGCCCTTACTCTGTCGAGTAAGGGTAAGTTGCGAAATAAAATAGTTTCTGACCTGTTGGGTACTCGATCGAGTAGCTGGGGTACTCGATCGAGTAAGGGGGTACTCGATCGAGTACCTTGGGTACTCGATCGAGTGTCCGGTTTACGGGGTGTTTTTCGCGGGTTTTGTTAATTATGCGATTAAGGTATTTAAACATAATCGTCATTGTTTTAAAACACTTTTACCAAAACCTAAAACTGTTTAAGAGAGAAAGCAGTCAGTTCTTCTTCCTAATCGCATCCTTAACAATTCCTGAGTTCGACGGTCGGTTCTTGTTGTTTTTCGTGTCGTTGGATTCCTTGCGTCGAGGGTAAGCTTCTAGCATAATTTTTATAATGTTTTGCTAGTTTTGGTCAAACCTTAATTTAGGGTTTGGGGGTTTTATGAGTAGTAAGTAATTGGTAGTCTTTATGTGTTATGTATGGTAGGAGGAGAATTCGTAGAGGAGCCGTTTTGATACAAATTGTAGATACCGTCTGCGTGTTGTGCTTTCCGGTAGGATTTCCTACTCGTATTAGTCCCATAATGGGATGATTGTTGATGTGTTGAGATTGATTGTTTAATATCGTAATTGTGTTGTGACGGTGGTTGATTGTGATTATTGATTAATATCGTAATTGTGTTGTGACGGTTGTGATTGTGATTGTTGTCTCTGGTTCTCGAGATGCGTTCTCGGCTGAGTGGAGTCACTTGCGGGAGTGGCTTCACGCCCTAGTTTCGCCCTTCGTGGAACCCGCCACGGAAGGGGATGTGCACATTAATGGACAGGGTTATCGCTCGGTATGATGAGCGGGGCTTAGGTGGGAACGGCTGCGGTCCCCCATGGCGGTGGTGGGTCCAAAGTGGACGGTCGGTGATTGAGATGATTGGAATTGGTGGTTGTGTGTGTGTGTGTGACGGTTAAAGTCGTCTGTTTATCTTATTGTTGATATATTGAATTGTGTGATTAGTACTGACCCCGTTTAAATGTTTTAAAAACTGTGGTGATCCATTCGGGGGTGGTGAGCAGTTATTGAGCAGGTATGAGCTGATGCGTATGGGATAACTGGGAGGAGTCACCACGATGCAGTTTAGAAGTCTTCCGCTGTGTTTGATAGTTTTATAGTCTTTTGATAGTAGATAGTTTTGGAGAACTTGTATCTTTTTATCAGTTTTGGTTTTGGCATGTAATCACTTTAAACGTTAATTATTATTTAAATATGTTTCTTTATTGTCTTATGATAATCATTGCCTCGGGTAACCGAGATGGTAGCATTTCCATGCCTTAAGTGGTCCTGGTAAGGCACTTGGAGTATGGGGGTGTTACAATAAATTCCTTACAAGTGAATTAATTCGGTTAATGTAAATGACGTGAATTGACAACCGCGAAAATAAAATGCATTTGAATGGCGATTTTGGCATGCGCGAAAATAAAACAAGCAAACATGTAAGCATATGAATAAATCCTAGTATGGTCACCTAGTTAATAAAAACTAGTCTATTACATTTCGGAAACCAACTCCTTGGTCCCTTGCCTCTTAATTCCAAAAGTGGCTCTTCCTTGTGGGATTTGGAACACCTTCCAAAAATAGACTCCGTCTCGTTGTAATCCGTCTTTTGGAAACGCCGGTAAAAATAACTATTACAAATGAATTACATAGCTATTCCTATTATACATTAATTAATAAAATAAATAAAACTATTAATTAATTACAAACCGACGATACGAGATCGTATTTAATTACAAACAAATCGATATTCCCATTCATTTCGGGTAATAACGATTAAAATTAACTAGGCCATACTAGGTACAACAAGATAAATACTTTAAATAAATGACAATCATTCATTCAACTTAGATAAATATGCTTAAAATGCTGTAAAATGATGCCAAAATCGCCCTATCTATCAATCGTTGGTATCCATCTCGGTCTTTGTGGATTTAATCGATTTTTAACATGTAAAAATCAATAATCAACTCTTAAATCTCATTTAAGTCCAAACTAATTTTCCAAACTGTTTTGAACCTCAAAATTAGTCCTCACTAATTTTATGATAAATAATTAGTTTGATTTGGTGATATTTGCTAATTTAAACGGAAAAATCATAATATTTAAGTAAAAATCCAAAATAATTGAAAAATTACCCAAAAAATTGAAACAAAAACTTTTAGTATTCTGAAACACTCCCAAGAACACCAAAAAGTCAGAAAAAAATGCCCAAAAATTCCGGATAAAGTTTATGAAGAAAAAGATCGATATTTATCGGTTTTTAACCACTAAAACCAATAAACATCAAAACAAAGTGAAAACACACATGCAAAATCACTTTTCACATTTAAATAATATTTTTAAATGTACATAAATTTATCATGGGCAGAATCAAATGTTTCGAAATTATGATTAATTAATTTCACTTTTATCTCATAAAATCAATAAACATGCAAAAAATTCGAACCAACCTTCAACTTTTTGCATACAATCAGTAGAAAACATGCATGAAATACATTAAAAAAATCCATGCACCGAATCAACTTTTAACTATTTTTAGTCAATTTTTAACTAAAATACGGCATTTTGACTCGGTTTTCTACCAAAAATCATTAAAAATAGCAAAATAACTTGAAAAATCACCAAACTTAACCACAAACCTTTTAAGATCAGTAGGTATGCATGTCCCAAAAATTTCGTGCTAAAACCTCTTCTAACAATATTTTTGAGTTTTTATAAATTATCTCATAATTCATTAAAATGCTTAAAATCAACATGCAAATTACAAGCCTAAGCTCTGATACCACTTGAAAGATCATAGATCCATATTAGACTCTCTAATAAAAATTAAATTATCTCATAATTTGTCATTTAGGTGATCTATGTAATATGCATGCTAAAATGAAAGCATAAGAATGAAAGTATAAGGAAAAACAATTTCCTTACATTGATTTTGTGGTAAAAAGGGCACAAACTAGTTCACCTTACTAGCTTGTTCTTGAGCTTATACCAAATGGATGATCCTCCTTACTAATCTTCAAAGAGAAGATCTTCTTCTTGTTGCATCCAAGAACTTACCCAAAATAATAACAAGTATTGAACTAGAACTTGTTAATATTATACCCTTGATATTATTTATAATATTACTAACAAGTCTTAGTAATAAAAATATGAATACTAACAATTTTAGTAGAGATGTGTATTATTTTAGAGAGAGGAAGACCAAAAATGATTCACATGCAAAAGTGAAGAAGTAAGTAATAAAAAGAACAACAATTTGGTCTTTAAGGGAAGGGAAAACCGGGTGGGGTGGAGTGTTAGGTGAGGAAGAGTGTAAAATTTGTCTTATATTTTTATCTTACATCACATGCAAAATCTTATATAAGATAACTTATGAATTTATACAACGTAAGGTGAAATGATTATGTTCATAATCATCCACTACTCAATATTACACGGTCCACTTGCCCATTTACGGGTCCATGTTGGTTCTTTTATTTGTCGCACAAATACGTGTAATTTTTTTTTAAACATCGTTTCATGTTTAAATACTTCCATAATTAATTCGTCCAAATCACTCCGTAAATATATACGTGTACCACTACACATATTATTTACGTACTAATATTAATCACATTAATCAATTAGTACAATTTTAGTAAATTAACAGTTAATTAACTAAAACTCGTCTCCCAATCGGTAGTTATTTAGATTTTAAATATTGGGATACTAAAAAATGAATTTAAAGTATTTTTGACAATATTAGTAGCAATAGCGCAATAAACTGATGCTGTATATTAAATTAGAATAATTAATTCTAATCTATATCTATCTATATTAATAAAAAAAGCTTTTTTCGAGCGATTCTAGAGAGTCCAAGGTTTACGTACTACTTTCGAGTTATTATAAAATATAAAAATAGTTAAGAGTTGTAATGCGTCTACTATACTATTTTATGAACTTTATCATATAATAATAACAATAAGATAAGAAATAGAGTTCAACTATTAGAATAAGATATTTAACAGAGTTCAACTACTCTTGAAATAACTTTGTAGTATAAATACGGAGTACTAAATATAGACTTCGCAAACAAATAAATTTTTCTGATTCAATTTATTTTTAATTGCAAGCTTAGATGATTTTTTTTTTCCCATATGCATGCTTATTGTGGTTAAGTAGCAAGTTGTATCTTAGCCCCGTTATTTGGAGCTATCATTTGTACTAATGGTGTTTTGTGTTGAAATTTCAGGTACGAAAAGAGATATAACGCCTCCATTGCACTGATTACCAAATCATCTACGAGTAGTCTGTTTCCCTCTCACATTGCCCACGTTCTACCACAAGCATCAGATCAGCCAAACTTCGACGATCATACCCAGTCGTCCGTCGACGATTATCTCTTCAGTCTTCACAGTATCCTATTGTCTCAACTCTCAACCACCTTATTTAAATATTTATCATCTTCGGTCTTCAGAGTACCTTTGATTTTTCTCAAATTTGCAAATTATTATTATTATTATTATTATTATTATTATTTTTTTTTTATTGTCTTTCCATAAATCCCAAACAAGCAAATTGGTGAACCACTGAACCCCTTGAAGAATTCAACGCTTGATTCATTAGATTTTTTTTTTGAGGTGGAAAATCATTTCATTCATAATAATAAGTCATACGACATCTACAACATATGTCAAGATTAACCGGAAACAAAACAATTAAAACCAAATAAACTACAATCTCGATCAAAAAAAGATCTCTAAATTTGATGGGCACATGAGACGCTTCTGCACATCCTCTAATAAATCGCCTCATACGGGCTTGCACAAGAGGTTCTTCGAATCTTCTAATGTTTTGACGAGACAGGAGCTCATCTGACCCAAAGGATTGTAACCAACAATCTGACAGTCCTTGTAAAACCATATAACGCGTCAGTATAGCAATGATCTTCCGCATCGCTTGAGCAAATAGGGATCTGCAAACTCTCCAAAAGAGTGACAAAACCCACCAAAAGATGGGGACAAGACTCTCACATCCAGAGAGGACAGCGAATCGGAAAGAAAAACTAACAAACAACAACATAAAAAGACTAAACGAAATAAAACAAAAGGAAAATAACATAATATAAAGATCGAAAAAATGATTCACTAGATTATTGGCGTGAAATTCTTTGTAAATAAACATGCTATTGAATGCTCTAAATAATGATTCGCATAAAAAAAAACTTAACTCATTATTACCATGACGAAAACTTTACGTCCAAATTTTTCGTTTTTCCTCCTACTTACTAGGATTCTCCCTTCAAAATAAAATAATGATTCACCCACATGTCATATTATTATTGATAGTCTATGAAATATGCTATACACTTTGTGTATCGTATCACTTTTCCAAGTTCTAACGCTAATGGAAAGACCTGCGAGATTTGATGAAATCTTCATTCAAAGACAAGGTATTACATAATTGTCAGAAACTCATGTAACAATATGGCTGAAATTAAAGATGTAAATTTTGTTGAGAATTAGAATTAAAATTTATAGTAAATCACATATTACGAGAGAAAATTTGCAAACAAATAAGTCAAATGAGGTACGGAGGATAAGCCGGTAAAAGCAATTGGAAACCTAAAAACACATGTAAGTAGTAGACACTCTGGATAACTAACCGAGCATAAGTTATTAGCAAAAATCTTATTTAAGGTTTTACCCAAAACAGTTGATATCAAATCGAAGATAACTTCAACCGCTAATTTCAAAGTAATATTTTTAAGGAGGACAATACGGTAAAAAGAAAGGATACCAATATGTTTAAAGGCTAGAATTACATGCAATCATACATTAAATAATAATTAATATGTACGGAGTGGTCTATTAACGACGTATTCAATATTCCTTTTAGAGTCTTGATTTTATTAACAAATTGAGTACATATGAACTTAAAGACCTTGGTACATAAATATTTTATTTCAATAAGATCAAACTTCACCATAAGATAATGAAAAAACAACCATTATTAAGAATACAGTTATTTCTGATCAATATATTTGTCATCTTTGTAGTGAAAATGTGAAATAGCTCCGATCGTGACGCTCAAATAAAAGAAAATAGATATGTTAACTAAATAATGGAATCATTCTAATTTTCTTAAAGGTACAGAGACATCCATCGTGATTTTTTTTTGTTATAATTATTTGGAACAGTTTTACTCATAATGAGTTGTGAAACGTATTTTCATACCAACTGTACGAGATTTGGAAATGAGTAGATCACCATCTTACTTTGCCTCATTTTTTATTGTCAACTATAGTAGTTTATTTATCGGGTTTCTTTGTATATTTATGTTCCTTATCTATCACTAAATTTATGGACTATTATCATTATGTATTATTTATATACAAGATAGCATGCACAATTACTCTCCGTTTTCATTTTGGTCACTTTATTCAATACAGTTCAACTCATCTTTTCATAAATTAGGACTTTTGTCTATCTGATTTAATTATTTCAGTTAATTTCAGTTCAGCTCAATTTTATTCAGTTTATCTCATTTCAGCTCACCACTTCACAAATTAACTCTTATTTCAGCTAAATCAAGTTCAGCTCAGTTTCATCCAGTTCAGCTCAACTTTTTTCAACCGAAAAGAACATGACCTATCTAGCTCTTACTTCAACTACATTTAGTTCTGCTCAACTCATTTCTTCACAAATTAACTCTTAGTTCAGCTACATTCAGTACAGATCAACTTTATTTAGAAAGTTCAGTTCATAAAGACTCTACCAAATGGCCCAAGCATCGCCGAGCATTAAATCTAGTATATATATATATATATATATATATATATATATATATATATATATATATAAAAGAGAGTTTTTTCAAGCGATCTGAGACCGTCCACATCATCAAAAATCAATTTAAGAAAATATAATTTTTGATGTAAAAAATAAAGTTGAAAATCTTTTAATTATTATAATATGTATATTTCCGAAATTATATTCAAGTGATATTTCCAATTTTTATATCAAACTTTTACATTTCATTTAGCGAAAAAATATCGTTAAAAAAATTATGAAAATAATATAATTAGCTTTGTGATAAAAAATGCTATCATTAGAGTATAAATTTCATATTATTTGCACATATTTAAGATGGTACTTCTTAATATGTAAGAATGTGTATTTTTTAGTATGTTTTGTCCCACATTGGAAAATAAGTAGGCCGGTGTGGTGAATATACTACATATAAATAGTAGAATTATCCCACATTGAAAGATTAGTATAAGGTAGTGTGATCCTATGATTATAAATAGGAGACATATTTGGAACTTTTGTATCAACCCAAAATTTTTTGAGTCTCATAAATATTGTTTTAAAAAACTTCTTAAGATTTTCTATCATTATCTCTATGATATAATATAAAAAATAAAGTGGAGATTGATGATAACTACCCGGGAAAGAGTTAAGAACATGAACAAGAGAAGCAAAAATCACTTAGTATTGGTGTCACATAGGCAACCTATAATGAACAACATTACAACATACACAAAGTTAAAGCACAATACAAAACAAAGGGTTTTACTAATGGTAGTCTCCTAACACAATACAAAACTAAAGATTTTACTAATGGTTGTATCCCGAATGCACTAATATAGCGTTAATAAGTCGTTATATGTACGATATAGAGATCCCTATCTAATGATTGAGACTACGTGGTTTTACCTTCAAAGAAAAATAATATGTATACAATAGTGATTTTTTTAAGAAGAGTCATTTACTTTTTGGTATGTTATATCTTTCACATTGAAAAATAATGTAGGCGTGATGAACATACTACGTCTAAATAATTAAATTATATATCTCACATCGAAAGAATACTATACTGTAAGGTGATTCTATAAATATAAATAGGAGACATCCTTGAAACTTAAGTATTAACCTAAAATTTTTTGATATAAAAGTATGTACTTCTTAGTATGTTATATGTCTCACATTGAAAAGTAATGTAAGTGCGGTGAATATACTATGTATAAATAAAAGTCATCCTTGAAACTTAGGTATCAACCCAAAATCTCCCACATTGAAAAGTAATGTAAGTGCGGTGAATATATTATGTATAAATAAGAGTCATCCTTGAAACTTAGGTATCAACCCAAAATCTTTTAAGTCTCTTAAGTATTGTCTTATAGAGAGCTCTTAAAAGTTTGTAAAAGTTTGTTCTCATCGTCTAATAATTTATAAATGGTTTGTAAAAAGTTTATGAAAAATAATCTATAAATGGTTGGTAAAAATATTATTTGTATTATTACTTTTCTAAGAATATGTTATTTGTCCCACCTTGAAAACTAATGTAGGTGTGGTGTATACTATGTATAAATAGTAGAATCGACCCACATCGGATTACCATAAGATGGGGTGATCTTATGATTATAAATAGAAGTAAGAGTTTGTATTATTGTCCCTACAATAATGATTACCAACCTAAATTAATTATCCCGTTGCAACGCATTGGCGTTCAACCTAGTATCTATTAAAGGCAGATTTAATATATACTCCCTCCTATTCATTATAATCTTTCCTATTTCCTAAAACGAATTATTCAGGTTTTCTTCCCCTTTTTATTTTTGGTAAGTTTTACACCTATACTATTACCATTCTATCCTTACTTCTTTTATGTTATTACAATTTATGCCCCCAATTTATTCTCTAAACCAAACACTAACCCAACTAATTAACCCAACCCATTAACACTAATCCTAACCCAAAAACTAACCCAACCCAATGAACCCCTAACCCTAATCCCTCCCGCCATATTTAGTCCCCTAATCAGCCAAACCCTAATTTTCACTCTCTTTCTTCTGCTATTGTTGCCTCACTTTCTCTCTGTATATCTCTCTCATTTTCTCTCGAAATCTTCCTTTGTTTCACATCTATTCCCTTTTCTCATCTCTGATCTTAACTTTCCTACTCTCCTTTGTATCAATCATTCACCATGTCCATGGATTTTTACCTAAATCGCTATAAATTTGATAACTTTATCAATTTTATTCCAGATCTGAGTTATCTTGACTCAGATCTTGAATATGGTCCTTGTTTGTTTAACAACTCTGTTATTTTGGTTAGGGTTGACGGAGATTGTGAGGGGTGAAAAGAAATGATTTTGGTGAAAAAGTTGTTCCTGATTTTGGTGATGCTGTGCTTGAATCTGGGATAGATGATGATTATGAGAAAGTTAGGGAAGATATGACGGAGTTTATAAGGGTTGATGTTGAAAGAAGGATGAAAAAGATGGTTGAGAGACGTGAAAGCCCAGAGCATCGTCGTTGGTTTTTGACTGAAATGTCGAAATTTTGGCCTATGTTAGTCCTTCAACTTGAAGATGACGAGGGTGTAAAGGGAGATGAAGCTACTGCGAATGCGATGCCTGAAAGTTTTGTTGATGTTGCTGGTTACAGTTAGGCCATACATGATTCTTGTGATGTTGTTCCTGATAGCTATAGGAAAATAGATACCTTTGTCCTTGATTCTCAGTGTTGGCCTTTGTTTGGGCTTGAATTGGAAGACAAAGATGAAGGGAGGTCTAATTCTATTTCCCTTCTTCTCTTATTTTTTTTCTTTTAAGTTGGGTTTTATGGACTAATGATGATAAGTTTCCTATTATGAGTTTTATACTCCTTTTATTCACTTTGTAAATTGCTCAATGATCTAATTTTAGAGCTAATAACACAATCTGTGCATTACGCCACCACAAGAAATTGTGATGCAGGCTATGCAAGGATTGTATTGTCTGGTTATGTTCAATTGCAAATCAAAATTGTTGAAGTCTTACTGCAAGAGCACTAGTGCCAATTAACATTTCATTTAACATAATGTGCCCAAAAGACAAAATAAACTTGTGCAAAGTTCAAAACACTACAAAAACTGCATCTGTATGACTACTGCATGCTTATCTTCATCTGTTATGCTTCTGTTTTATTACTGCATGCGCCATCTAGTTCTGTTTACTCCATAAAACTTGTCTACTCTACTTGATATCTGATTGCTTCATCTGGTTTCTGCAAAAAATGTTTGTTCTGCTTCAGTGATATTCTTTCCTGAATCATTCATGCTTATACTTGGTATGTATCACTTGCACACATGTCAACGTAAAAGTGTTGTTGTAAATCTTCAACCTGCACTGCATTACTAATATCACCCTCTTTAGTAATGTTACCAACAACTTCATTTTCACCTGTTGGGTCATTACTGCAACTTGCATGTTCTGCTAGTTCTGAACGATTATCTGCACTAGTAATTGATTCTACCACTTCACCTTGTGTTGCTAGTTTTGACCTGTGTATATGAGGCACATGATAATCAATCCCACCTTTTAGTTTCATAATTTCTAACATACATGCCTACAATGTAATGAACACATAGTTAAGCTTTAGCACTTCTAACTCTTCAAAAGCTTTCATAGTATTTTCAACAAGTTCTGAAATTTAATTGGAATTTTTCTTCTGCTGAAGAGATTGAATGGCTCTAAAAAGCCCAAATCAAGAACAATTAAATCTGGAGAATTTGGAGGCTGATAACTAAACTGAATATTCCACCCATCTACTGTGGCATGCTTTCTGAAATCTGCATCCATATTAGTTATATGGGGTCTTGCATTATCCTGTTGTATCATAATATTTTTGCTTTAATTTGTACGCCATTTTGCCTTAATAGTAGGCAACACATTGGAAATCAACATATCTTTGGTGACTTGCTTAGTTATTGACTCTATACACTTTGTTTCTAATGTCCCTGCACTTCTGTTTTTTTTGTTTTTCTTTTAGTTGGTACCTCCATTACAAATGTCCATATACCTAATTTCCCATCACAAACTACTTCCTTGTTTGGACCATATTTAGGTCTGGCTACAACACACATGAACATAACATTAATTATGAATCTTTTTGACTGCACACATCTATGAGGTCTTATTTCTTTTTTACCTACATAAAACCTTTGAGTAGGTTTTGTTATAAAAAGCCATTTTTCATCATGTGAACTACATTACTTTGATACTTGAAAACAAATTGTTTGGTCAGCTTATCATATTGAAGTGTGAAAGACAATAAATTAACCTATCAAGTTTGTTCTTATCTGTCAAAAGTGTGGCTTGATTGCATTTGTATGTGAGTCCATGAGATCTGCCTTCAACCATCTGCTAACTGTTAATTGACTAACACCCATCTCTTCACTAACTTCATGCTGAGTTGTCCTCTTACCAAAGTCCATATTCTCTAGTTTAGTTTTTTTGGTACGATATTCTCTAGTTTAGTAGTGTCAAAGTTGAGCCTTGTTGGCATTCTTTTACCTTTGAACTTACTCTTGACATTGATACCCTTTCGTCCAACATGCTGATTCTTAGCTAGATTCCATATGTCTGTTATTGTCTTTCTGCAAACCCCAAATTGTGTTGTTACATCTGACATTGAACCGTACTTTGGTTTTCCATCAATGCTTTTTTCTAGCGAAAGTTGACAGATTCTTTTTCTTTCTAAGTTATCCAGATTTGGCTTCTTCATTTATTGAGAATGTTTTTTTTTTTGGTTTATGCAATGGTAAATTTTTTTAGTTTGGCTCTATGCAAATAAATTAAATGATTCCTGATGAAGACAGGCTTTCTATTTATATACTCCTTGAACTTGGCACATTGTTTGAAATGAATTGGGCACAAAAAATGAAATGTTTGTGATACTTGGCTCCTCATTTTAAATTTGGTGCTAAATTTTCATAATTAAGGCAACTTACATTTAGGACTTAGACTTTGACACTTTGGTTTTGGTTGAAGGACAACCAAGTTGGCTAACAAGGAGAACCCCATCATCAAATCTAAAGTCCTCTAATCTGATCATCCATTTTTTTTAATGTAGCCTAATTAGCTGTAATTTGTTAAGAAAACACTAATCTTATGTACTTTAATTTATTAAACTGTTTATTATTGGTAAATGGAGGCATGTCTCCATATGTAATGGTTGTTAAACAACCTAATTTTGTAAAATTAGGGATAATGGTCCGTGATTACTGAACATGGAGGTTAATTATCTGAATAAATGGGACGGTTTAATACCATTCTTAGGCATGTCAAAAATTGTGGTTTATTTTTGAAGGGACAATTAATCATATGCTTTTTATTAATTAACTCTTAATAATTCACCCCTCTCTCTAATCAACAAACCCACCAAAGTCCTTTATTAATTTTTAATTGCTTCCCTTAAATCTTGTACCCACAAACAAGGGGAAGATTATAGAGACTAGGAGGGAGTATACTCCATTCATTCATAGTCAATTAGTCACACCCACTTTTTGCACAAATACCAGTGGTCATAATAGTTGATTAATATTATCTAAAAATGCCTATGGCCTAAACGAATTGAGCCAGCGACCGAAAACCATTAAGAACATGCGCACAGGATGTTGCCTCTTAGAAGAGGCACATCAACTGATGCGTCAGTTCTTAAGGGTTTCGAATTTAGAAGTTAGATTTGCCTTGTGGTTTAAGGTTGATTGAAAGGTTTGAAAACCGATTAAATTTATTTATAAAAGTGACTCGTAAAAGAAAAGAAATAAAAAATAATAATTAGATTCGGCTTAGTCGATATTAATTATCAACGACCTTTAAATCAAATAGAAAGAAAATGAAGCTCAAAACTTTGAAAATTAGATTTGAAAACAAATATCAAATTATAACCCCCAGGTCAATCGAAGATTACAACCTCGAGACCGAAGCGACGTCGAGGCTGCTCGAAAGGATTCGAGCCAAGGACCTGCCGTCGGGAAGGGCGATGCCGAGGCGACTCGGGGATACGAGTCAATGACCTGTCATCGGGAACAGTTTAGAGTCTGTCGGCCGTCCGTGTGGGCCTTTTAAAGTCCGTTAGACTACGTACGAAGGCTCGCCGGCCGTAGGAAGGAGTCATACCTGAGGCATCTTTGGGATATGTCCTTGAATTGTTTCTTGTTTGCGCGCGAAGGCTCGCCAACCGTGTTGCGGATATGATGGGGTTCGCCAGCCGCGTTGAGGTTACGTTGTGAGGCTCGCTAGCCATGTTGAAGGTGGTGCGTTTTGAGGCTCGCCAGCCATACTGAAGGTGCGTTTTGAGGCTCGCCAACCATACTGAAAGTGGTGCGTTTTGAGGCTCGTAAGCCATACTGAAGGTGCGTTTTGAGGCTCGCCAGCCATACTGAAGGTGTTGCATTTTGAGGCTCGCCAGCCATACTGAAGGTGCGTTTTGAGGCTCGCCATGTAATACCCCGCATTTATATAGACTAGACTCGACCAAATAGAGGATTCACTCGGCCGAGTGGAGCCCCACTCGACCGAGTGAAGGACTGAGTGCTACTGGACAGTATTCTAGAAGTCTGTAAAGTTGGTCACTCGACGAGTGACCATCCACTCGACCGAGTGGAGCTTCCACTCGATCGAGTGGACCGGCCATTCGACTGAGTGCCGGTCGAGTGCGGTTTATACGAGAAATTGCTGGTGAAATATCGCTTTTGAAACCTTATCATCTTAGATTTCCCACACAAAACCATTCTCCAACACTATTCACACCATTCTCTAAACTCCCCCATTATCTCTCTAAACTCCTCACCAACAAACTCTCTCAAAACCCTAATTCTCTAGAGGAGATTCTTGCCTTCCTTGTTCTTCCAATTGGTTGTAAGTTGATCTATACTTCTTCTTCCCTTTATTCTTGTCTTAACAATCTTATTTAGTTAGTAAATTTCTCTATACTTGTTAGGTTGTATGAATTAAATGGGATATTTAAGGGGGATTTAATTAGTATGGTGATATGTGTAGGGAGCTTCATTGAGGAGTATTTCTAGTGAGTAGCTTGTGGATTGGTGAAGATAAGCTTGAGGTAGGGTTTTTCCTACTTAGCTATGGTGATATTAGTGTTTAATTGTTCATTAATTATCACTAATTGCATTTGTCTCATGATATTTGCATTATAACATGTTTTGGTAATTAGGGTTTATCACATAAGATGATTTCATGATATTTAGGTTGAGATGAAGATGGTAAATTGTCACAATAATGATTACATTGCATGATAACATGTTAAAGAGCAATTAAATGATGAGAAATGAATTAGTGAAGAGTTGGGCATGATTGTACTTGTTTTGATAATGTGGTTGCGTAGTTGTGTTGTTTGGACTTGTTGGCTTATTCTTGGTTTGTTGGACATTAGAGGATATTTGGTTCCGATTTTGGAGACGGAAGACGGTTGGGAAACCGTCTTCCACTCAAGTCACCCTTGGAGCTTCCCACTCCAAGGGGAATGTTCACATTTAAAACTTGGGTTACGGAGGGACTCAGGTGGTGAGGCATGACGTCTGGCAGGGGACTCGAGTCGTACTCGGGCCCGGTACCACAGACGTGTTCCGAGTACCTTGTGTGTGTTAGTGACAACGTGGGCGTATCTCGGTCACCGGTTATGTGGATGTGTGTTGGAGGGTGATTTCTTATCTCTCATTATGCCTTGTTGGTTTCACCTTACATTGTCCTATGTAGGTAAGCTTAGTTCGCATGCATTGAACATTTTTATCATTAAGCTAACACTTGGGTTTTAATGATATGTGGTGAACCATATGGCGATTTCCGCCCGTATTGGGAGCCACGTTGACAGGTTAACATGATTCATTTGAGGGCATGAGAGCGGTATTCACTTGTCGTCATCACTTGGGTCTATCTTAGTTTTTTGACATTTAAACTCCTCCTTTTCGATTGGGTTGTATAATATTTGGGATGATATTTGCATTTCCCAACTTGTAACCACTTAACTTTAACTTATCAATTTCTTTATGTTGAGTTGGGAACTTCTTTACATGATTGTTCGCACTACAAAACTTGGGAAACCAAGTCTTGTGATGCCTCCATGGGTTGGGAATTCCTAATGGAAAGGATCCCGACTTATGGGGGTGTTACACGCCAGCATGTCGAAGGTGGTGCATTTTGAGGCTCGCCAGTCATACTGAAGGTGCGTTTTGAGGCTCGCCAGCCATGTTGAAGGTGCGTTTTGAGGCACGCCAGTCATGTTAGAGGTGGTGCATTTTGAGGCTCGCCAGCCATACTGAAGGTGCGTTTTGAGGCTCGCCAGCCATGCTAAAGGTGCGTTGTGAGGCTCGCCAGCCATGTCGAAGGTCGAATGATCGACTGTGGGAAATAGCCGTGTTGAACGGGCTTATTTAGAGAGGTTGTTGAGTTAGTGGGCTCCGTGGGGAGGTCTCCGATATCCTGCTGGGCGATTTCGGCGTTTATATTAGATGTTTGTGGTGCCGAAAAGAGATAGGCTTGTGAGCCTGGCTCCTGTGGTTGGCGGTGATTTCGAATTTTGAAGAGAGGTAACGGTTTTTATTGCCATTGTTCGGATTGGTGGAAATAGCGGATGTGAATTCTGCCATTTGATGTGCGTTTGGGGATAATGGTTTTAATTCCGTCTCCTTATGATTTTAAATTTGTGAGGAGTAGTGAATTTTGAATTTCACTACTTGGGTTTTGTTTAAACGGTGACGACTTTTAATATAGTCGTTTTGATATTTTGGAAAACTAACGAGTTGGAATTTCGCTATCTTATTTTCTGTTGAGGAAGTGACGGTTTTTAATT
Source organism: Silene latifolia (assembly GCF_048544455.1). Classification (NCBI taxonomy): domain Eukaryota; kingdom Viridiplantae; phylum Streptophyta; class Magnoliopsida; order Caryophyllales; family Caryophyllaceae; genus Silene; species Silene latifolia. The sequence goes on from NC_133528.1 coordinate 29,773,328, forward strand.
TCGTCGTTTGAATTTTGAAAATTTGTGAAAATAGCGAATTTGAAATTCACTATTTTTGTCTGAAAATGTGACGGTTTTTAATGCCGTTGTTTTGAAAATGGTGGGAATAACGAATTTGGGTGATGGTATTTCGTTTTCTTGACAGGTGGTGGTTTTTAATTCCTCCGTTTTAAATTTTGTGAAAATAGCGAGTTTGAATTTCGCTATTTTAGTATTCGTATTTGAAAAATGACGGTTTTTAATTCCGTCGTTGGAAATTTTGTGAAAATAGCGAATTTGAATTTCACTATTTGTTTTTGTTTGAAAAATGACGGTTTATAATTCTGTCGTTGGAAATTTTGTGAAAATAGCAAATTTGAATTTCACTATTTGTTTTTGTTTGAAAAATGACGGTTTTTAATTTCGTCGTTGGAAATTTTGTGAAAGTAGCGAATTTGAATTTCACTATTTTTGTTTTTGTATTTGAAAAATGACGGTTTTTAATTCTGTCATTGAAATTTGTGAAAATAGCGAATTTGAATTTCACTATTTTTTGTGTGAAATTGATCTTTGGATGCGCGTATTGGGCTAAAAGCCCAAAACTCGCCTGAAAAGGCAAAGATAAGCCAAAGATGCGCGAACCCCTTGGCGATACAAGGGGCTTCCCTTTTTTTCCTGTAAAAAGATGCGAGAATGAGTTGCTCCTCATTCTCTTCGTCTTCAACCTTCAAACACTCGAAAAAATATCAAAATCGCCATTATTGATCTTGTTTCTCGCTTGTGTTCGTGCCATATTCATCATGTCGTCTCAAGTTATGTAAATCCTATTGATTCCACTTGAATTTATTTGCCTTTTTGTTAATTGAATTAGGGCGAAACCCTAACCCTTCGAAAATCGATTTGGGCGTTTTTGCTTGGCCCATTTTTGAGTGAAATTGATGATTACATTAGGTTAGAAACCTGTTTAGGAGTATAGGGGTGCTTTTAGTTTGCATTTTGGTCCCCATTCCCACTCTCTAGGAGGAAAAAACGTGAATGAGACAAAAGATCGTCTCATTTCACAAATGACGTGTTTGTTTGCTCGAGTTGTGTGCCCCACTAGGTTGCATTGTAGTCGGGGAAGAGCGTCTTTGCCATATTGAACCTTCGTTAGGCGTTGTGGGCAAAATTTGAATTTTTGTCTTTGTGAGACGGTCTTATGCTGACGAAATAAGCGCCTGTTTGGGCTTAAACTGAGCCGGTTTATTTTGAAATGAACCTTAACGGCAGTTTAGGTCACTTTGAGACGTGATTAAATCACGTCGTTTCGTTGTGGTTGTAATTTCGAATTTTGACCTGTTTGCGCCTGAATTGGCGTAAAATTGTCTTTTTTGAGTTGTGAAAAATACCCAGTTGTGTCGGGAATTTTTGCTTATTTTTTGCGGACCTTGTGCGGTCTTTGAGGTGTTGGGTGCTTTTTGTAATTTTGTTGTTTTTTTGACTCGTCTTTTGCTTGAAAAGAAGGGCGAGTCGTTTTTGTGAATTTTTGTGAAGTGTTTTGCTGGGTGAGTTCGAGCGGGTTTGCCCTTGTTTTGTTTTTTTGCATTTGCAGGTGGTTTTGTTTTTTTGGATTTTGTCCATTTTGTGCCGTCGTAATGCCGAAGTTTCGGCTGACGTTTTTGTTTTGTCACGATTTCAGGTGAGTGTTCTGGGGCTTCTAGGCCTACTGGGTCAGTGGCTCAGGCTTTAGAGCTCTTGTTTGGGACTGGACCGGTTAGTACTCCGGGAAGCGCCCGAGGTGGTGGTGGAGGACGCTTCTGAGGAGGAGCCCACTAAGGAAGCTGTTAGAGCCGAGTCAGCCGTGGGGGCTCGAGTGGAGTCCGTCGTTGAGACCGTCGGTGCTGAGGGAGCCACAGGGGCTCGGGAGGAGCCCGTTGTTGAGGCTGTTGGTGTTGAGAGGGCTCGGTCGGGGTCCGAAGCTGGTTCCTCTGGGAGGAGGGTTAGCACTAGGAGGAGGGGTCCTCGGCCCTCTAGACAGGGGCTCCAGAATGTGGTACGGATTATCGAGAGGGATCCTCCTCGTCCCGTTCAGTCTCGTGGAACGAAGAGGCGGAGAGTAGAGACGGAGGCGGATGACGTCTTCGTCGATAGTTGGGAGGCTAGACGGGTTACGGCTCCGCGGGGGTTGAACCTGCGGGCGGCGCCTGCTTGGGCTGAGGGCTTTGACGGTAGCCAGTTGTTGTTTCAGTTAGACACTCACATCTCCTACCGTGCCCACGAGGGCTAGGTAAGTCTGCTGCTTTGTTGAGTTTTTTGCTGTTTTTGCTATTTCAGTCGTGTATAGGTGTCCTGATGTTGTTTGTTTCCCAATTTCAGGAGATTGCTACCATGAGGACTTTCTCAGGCTTCTCGACTTGCATGGGCTTTTACGACGTTCTCCATGCCGGTTCGAGGGCGTTGAAAGAGACATCGGCTATAGGGCCGCTGGTTTCTGCCTGGTGCGAGATTCACGGGGATTCGATTAGATCGAACCTGTGTTTGATTTGCGCCATGTTGGACCGTTATTGGGACACGACGTCGTCGTTCCACATGGAGTTTGGGGAGGTCGGTATCACTTTGGAGGACTTTGCCATGATATTGGGCCTTCCTTATGGAGAGACGCCTGTTCAGTTCCCGGAGACGCCGGAGAGAGTGTCTTCCGCCGTGATCACGGGTTTGATCGGTGATGTTTTGCCCCCACCGACTGACATCACTCTTTTCCTGATAGCGAACTCTTACGTGAGGGATCACTTCAGAGGGAGGGTGACTGGCTTTGTTCTGGCGCCGTTGACGAGTCGAGAGGCTAAGGCTAGAGCTGACGCGCAGGAGGTGCGGTTGTGGTTGTGGTACTTCTTGGGTACCACGTACTTTGGTGACAAGGGTGAGCGCTTGTCGACCAAGGTACTTTCTTTGCTTGCTGACCTAGACGCCTTAGGTCAGTACGACTGTGTGGCGCCGGCTCTGGCGCGTTTTACACGTTACCTGCACGCTGCCGTTCGTCCAGAGATGATGGAGAATGGGAGTTCTCCCGCTTTGGTTGGCCCCAACCTCATCTTGGAGGTACGCGCATTTTTGTGGTTTTTTGATTTCGATTTTGATTTTTGATTGTTTTTTTTTTGAGTTTTGGCAATTTTTTTTGAAAAATTGGTTGATTTGTGGTTGTAGTATTTTGTGTTACAGGCTTGGTTGTTTTCTTACTTTGTCCCCTTGCTCTCGAAGACGACGGGTGACGTGCCTTCGGTTTACCCAGCTGTGAGGGGTTGGACGGTGGCTCGGAAGAAGTCCACCAAGTCGACTTACGAGGACTGCAGGCGTCGGGTGAACGCCCTTAGGGTTGGTGATGTAAGTCATTGTTTCTTATCTCTTTTATTTTGTAGAAAAGGATAGAGATAGGATGACTAGGTAGCTTAGAAATCCCCCAGTTAGTTGATTAGCTATGTCATGAGTGCAGTTTGTCGGGTGGCCTTGGAGCACTACACGGTCACCCTGGCCTCTGTTAGGGAGCGTCTGCGACCCAACAGTTGCCAGCGTCTGTACCTTGAGATGGCGATCGAGCCGGTTTGGTACCTTGGCGAGCGTTTAGCTCATCCGTGTTTCATTGAGACCTTCGTGGTGTCGGTCGATCCGCCTAAGGTGTTGTTCCGGGAGTCGACACCCGATGAGGTTGAGGAGCACCTTCACGGTCGTGGGGGTGAGGAGCTGTTGTTACGGGAGGCCGACTACGACACCTTCCGTTTGTCGAGGCTTTCTTGGTACCCGATCGAGGTATGTTTTACTATGTTCGTTCATTTACTGCCTCTCTTTCCCCTTTTTTGGTGGAAGGGCTTGTTACCTTTGACACGGTTTCCCATTGTAGGGTGTTGACGAGCTCATGAGAACTCAGCCCCCAGCTTTCACATCAGAGACCACTTTCCAGGGGTCGGGTGGTGAGGAGTTACAGTTGCGTCTGTCGGAGCCCACGGTTCCCGAGGTGACCGACGTCGGCATGGAGTGGAGGTTGACAGTTTTGAGGGTGAGCTTCTAGTTTGAACTCTCCTTCTTGTTTGCATTTTGCCCTGCGTTTTTGTTTTGTTGAAAGGCCTTTTTGGTTATAGGTGTCGACCGTTAGTCATCAGGCTTTGTGGCGGACGGCTAACCGGTGGAGAGCACTTGCAGGTGACCTGGCTGCGAGGGAGTCTCGGCTTGCGCAAATGCTTTTTGTTGGTTGTTTTTTTGTGTTTCATTTCATGTCTAGATCTTAACGACCTGTATTGTGTTTTGCAGAGTACTGCAGATCCGATAGAGCTTGCTCGGGTCCGTGCTGAGTTGGATGCACCTGATGTATCACTTTTATTATACACTTTTATAACTCCTTTCATGATGTTTTATATACCGTTTCCGTACCTCTTATGTCATTTATATGCCTTTTATAGTGAATTGTCGATATTGCCGCTGTTTTATGTTTTAATGCAGAAATGACGCATTACGAGGTGAATCGAGCTAAGATGAGCATTGCGGTTATGGCATAGTGGAATACACGAAGCATGGCACGAGAAACGAGGGAACTTGAAGATAAGAAGTGAAGGAAAGAAGAGAACGAGTTGTGAAGCTGGTTCCTCGATCGAGTGCACTGAAGCTCGATCGAGTAATCGTCCTCGATCGAGTGACCCGAGACTCGATCGAGGATCCTATTTTGACGGATTAATTTCCGTAATTTCCTAAAACATGTATTTTTATAATATAAATTCTAAACTCGTAGGATTTATTAGGTTACGCTTTTATTTACTTTATGACGGCTGAAAAACTTGTTCGAGCTTTGATACTTTGTCCTTAATCTTTCCTTGTTGATCAGTACGATATTAATCATTCTTCGTTAATTAATTCATTCAAGTGTTATGCTTTCAATTACTTGTTGTTATTTTACATCTTTAATCATGTTTTCAATTATAATTATTGTTATTGTTAGATCCAATATGAGTAGCTAAATCCCTAATCTAGGATGAAGGGGATCTAGGTAAATTAGAAAGGGGAACATTGATTGATTGCTACTAATATCGCAAGAATTATCATTTGATTATTGTTCTTATTCTAATTAATTGATTTAGGCCTGAATTGATAATTAGTGTAGCAAATTAATACTTTCAACCGACAGGGCTGGAATTAATATAGGCTGCGATAATCGAGTAGATTGTGTCTAATCATAGCGATTGCATGTTAGATTTGATCTAAAGGACATAATAGAATTAATCAATCTTGTGACCTTTAGATAACTCGATTGACCTAGCAATTGATTAAGAAACCAAATATAATTGACCTAGTGAACCGAAAATCCTATAACTTTAATATTATTGTTATACACCTTTAATTTACTCGCTATTTAGTTGATAGTTAAACAAACAAACCAAAACCCCCAAGAAAACGGTTACCTTCAGACGATCTAAATTTTAGCAAACTTATTATTACCGCCTCCCTGTGGATTCGATACCTGTCTTACCACTAGCTATTTGGTTAGTATTGAGATAGATTTATTTTGATATTGGTGATACGACTTTAGCCTTATCAAATTTGGCGCCGTTGCCGGGGAGGCAACAATTTTCTTCTTTGTTTCTGTTTATTGTCTTTTTGTCTCGGGGAACTTAGTTCCTTGAGACCATTCTCACACTTTTCTTGTTAGTTTCGTGTATGCCCAGGTCAACTAGGTCCGAGATTCTTGCAATAGATCCCGAACCAGTGAAGACTTTTCGCTACAGAGGGAAATTTCAGCAAGAAGTGGGTCAAGTAGAAGACTTGAGTATACTTGACGTCGAGACAGAGCACTCCATTATTTCGGAAAATCAGTCTTGCGAAGAGGACACCCTTTCTGACCTTGAAATTCCGGTTGAAATTCACGTTCCTGAGATTACCATCATGCCTACTTTAGCGAGTCCCTCCGAGCCTACCTTGGATTCTATCCCAAAAGGATTCAAGATGCCTACTACTGATAATGGTGTTGGAATATGTGTCCTCCGACAATAATGCGATCACGACTGTTGATCATGATGATCACATGTTTAAGTCTCATTATAAAGAATACAATTGGGAAGTAATATTTTACTGTCAACTGATCAACATATATTGGTAATGATTGGCTGACTAGAGTTTGACATTACTGTCGTGCGACGGTGGTGATCAGTTGATCCCTTAGGTCATACCTATAGGGCAACACTCTTAATTGATCATTTAATTAATCGTATAACGTTACGAGTTAATTAAATTACTTGAAAAATTGACGGACGATTTTGGAAGTAAAATTTACGTATCACATTGAAATTTGATTAAATGAGATACGGTCTGAGTAATTGAATTGCATCATTACTCAGATGAAATTATTGTTTAAAGAAACAATTAAATTTGAATGAATTATTATAAATACAATTTATTGTGATTTATAATTGGAGAAATATTTTGGTACAAGTAATTATGAATTACTAAGTCAATTTTTGTATATGACGTATTTTTATTAATACGTTAATTTTTAATATGTTAAAAATACATAACAAATTTATGTTACATATGACATGTGACATATTGACAAAAATAAAATGGGTTCCATTTTATGAGTGTACCGAAATTAAGAGGGGATTTGGCAAAATATTGTGTTGTTTAAATTAGTGGAAAACACAATCATTTGCATTATAGAATAGCCTTGCAACATAATGCTTATTGTAAAGAACAACACAAGCATGCATTGGCTCCCCAAAATCCCCCCCTTCCACCCGGTTTTTGAGATGGAAAAACCATTATGGTTTTTCATCTTATTTACCTAATAATACACTAAAAATGTAGTTAGTGCAATTCATTCTTTACTCATCCAAAAATAAGAATTCTAGAGAGACAAAAAGCTCTCTTCTTCTTCCTCCCAAAACCGAAAATATTAAGTGTCTTATAATATTTTTGGGTCATTTTTCTACAAGATTAATATTGTACTAGTAACTATAATATTAATTTTAATTAAGAGTAAGCCTTGGGTATAAATCCTTGGGAGTGATCCTACACTTGGGTCTTTGTTCATCCAAAAGGAAAGCTCAAGAACAAGAGAGAAAGGTGATCTCTCTTGTGCCCTATAAAACGAAAATCCAATGTAAGAATGGATGTTTCTTCCTTATTTTGTTTATTTGTTTGCATGCATAAGATCATTAATTAATTTTATGACAAATTAAATTATAACATATATGAATATGTAAGTATATAGATCTACTTTTCCTTCAATCGGTATCAAGAGCCATGGTTGTTTGCATGCAAATCGGTTAAAAGTTTTTCCGAGTTATAAGAATAACATATAAAACTTGTATAATTTGTGTTATTATGATATATCACGAAATTAATCCATGCATGATAAAATTTCTGGTCCTAAAATGTTTTAGGATATTTTGGTTAAATTTACGGTTTTTTATTGTTCATATTATACAATAATGGCATTTAAATATGATTTTATGAGTAAAAATATCATTTTCGGTCTAAAATTAGCTATACTTCGAATTTTCCAGTAATTTTTGGATATGTTGTCACATATATTATTTTGAGATAACCTGTACATTTTCATAATTTTTGGACTTCTTATGCTCGAAAAATGGATTTTTCATTATTAAATTTGAATTTAGGTGAAAAATAGGTTAATATGAGATAAATTTCGAATATGGTCATAACAATTTAATATGTTGTCATATGCAATTTTACAAGATGTGTGTAAAATAATGGGCTATAGTGAAGTCATTTTGCATGATTTATGGATTTTTGAAGAAAAATGGCATGAATAGTGACTTAATTAATGAAAAATTAATAAAACATACTCTATGACTAAAGAAAAACATCATATGTTGCATTTTATTATATTTTTCAGATCTAAAAGTGAAAAGTTAATGAATATAATTTTTCCATGTTTTTATGATTATTTTGTTAAAAACCGATAAACCGCAACATTGTTTTTCCGGATAAAATTCAAAATTTTTAACCTAAGTTTTTTGAACATTATGAGTGTCATGGTATTTTTCCAGAATGTTCATGAGTTTAAATTTCAAATTTTGAATTTATTTGAAATTTTGTGATTTATTTGAAGTTTATAGCTTATTTTTGAAATTTTTAGTCCATTAATGAACAAATTTATAAATATGAGTTAATTATGGTCAAATTATTAGTGAAGACTAAATTTTGAGTCCTAAGAGGTTAGGGTAATTAACTTATGCATAAATATGAATTTATGTAATTTTTGTGATTATAAAATGTTGAAATCACGCAAATCCGTAAAAACCGAGTAATATACGATATTGGCTAATTAAAAGCGATTTAGCATAAAATTGGGCATGTTCATACATATTATAATGCTGCATTTTCTTTATGATTGTCATAATTTTAATTTATGTAATTTTTGAATTATGTAATTTTTACTTAGTATGGCCTTAGTTTTAATTGGTATTTCCCGAAATGTATGGGAATATCGATTCGGTTGTAATTTTATTGTGATCTCGTATCACCGTTTTGTAATTTATAGATTTATTTTATTTTAGTTACAAATGTATAATAGGAAATTATGTAATTTGTTATGTAATTTAATTTATCTCGGAGTTCCCAAAGACGGATTTCTTCAAGATGGCGATACATAAAGACGGTGTTACCTCGAGATGCGTGCCACAACCGAAGTTCAAGGGACCAATGGAGTTGGTTTCCGAATATGTAATAGTTAAATAGTTTTTCTATTTTAGGAAGGCCATACTAGGATTTATTTTATGTTTGCATTTTATTTATATGTCATATGCATCGCTAAATCGCCATAACTAAAAACATGCATCCTCATCTCATCGAGTTTATCGACCGTGTCAATTAGAATTATCGTAGTTCACCGCTTTAGTTCACTTAAAACGTGATAGATAATAAATTGACATGACCTCTCGCTAAAACAATTAATTGAGAAATAGCCTTACCAAATAGTAGAAACCATGAAAACCTATTTCGCGAGAGAGTGCACTCGGCCCTACCGGGGTACAAACCTTGTTACGTAGGGGAAGTGGGTGATGAATGTCTATCCACCGAATTCATGTTGATAAGGGATGAATCGGCCCTACCGTGCCCCGAGTTGATGTGGATTTGGATCATGGACACATTTATTCGAAATTTGGATTGAACTCAACAAAAGTTTTTCGATAAGTGTTTCATCGGCCATACCGTGCCCTTGTCGGATGTGTTTTGGGCTATAGATAATTATTAGAGTAATTTTATCGACCAAGAGTTCTAAAAGTAGAATCGATTAAACGTTAATCCACCGAGTTATATTGATAAAGGATGAATCGGCCCTACCGTGCCTAAGTCGATATGAATTTGGGTCTTGGAATCATTTATCTAGTTGGGTAGAGGTCACTAGAAAAATGCATAAAACTTGTTTAACTTATAATTTTTACGAGTATTATTATTAAAACGACATTTGTTTTACTCCTTTGTTTTGTAGACCACTTCTTTTTCTCATAACAAATGGCAACACCAACCCCTATTGCAACGCCTCTCACTAGTTCATCATGGCTCCGATCCTTCATGGATCGATGTAAACTTGAAAAGAATGGGTCAAATTTCTCCGATTGGGATGCCCAACTCAAATTGGCCGCCCAAGGTGACGACAAGCTTCATTACCTTACCGAGGCCTCTCCTCCTGAACCTACTACTAGGTCGACCGCCGCCACTAGGGAAGCATATGAGGCTTACCAAAAGGAGTCCGCCGCAATGAAAAATGTCTTGATATTTGCGATGGAGGCGGACCTCCAAAGGAGAGCCTTTAAAATGGGCAATGCTAATGAGATTTACTCCAAGCTTGTGACAATGTTTTCACAAACTCCGCGGATCATCCAATATGAGGCGGCCGCGGCATTCTTTGATCTCGACTTCAAAGAGGGCTAAAAGGTTAGCCCTCATGTGCTCAAACTTATGGAGCTTGTCGAGACCTTGAAGATTCAAAAGGTTGAAATCCCCAAAGAACTCATTGTAGATAGGATTCTACACTCCTTGTCCAAAGTGAAAGCGTATGTTCAATTCCGGGTGAATTTTAACATGCAAGACAATGATGTGTCTCTTGAAGAATTGCACAAGTTACTTGTGCATGCCGAAAGGGACATGGGGTTAAATGTGAACCCACCCAAGGATGTGCTTAACATAAGCACTAAGAGTAAGGGGAAGTTCAAGAAGAATGGGAGGAAGGGTAAGAAGCAAGCTCCCACATTCACCAAAGCTAAGACTTGTGAAGCTAGCACTTCAAAAATCAAGAAGGGTCCTCTTGATAAATGCCATTATTGTAATGGTATGGGATATTGGAAAAGAAATTGTTCCAAATACCTTGGTGATATTAAGGCTGGAAAGATTACTCCAGTAGGTAAATGACTATCTTTCTTTTATGTTTCTAATTCAACTATGGTATTATGATACAAAGTTGTGATAATGTATCTCCCTTTTTATTGTAAATAGGGCCTCCACCAAGCAAAGACAAGGGAAAGGAAAAGCAAGCATAAGATACCATCAAGAAGCTAGGAATAGCTTTCATGGAGCTTTGCTTTTTATTGTCTTATTTTATTCATGTTATGGATTTTAGAACCTTAAGTTTCCGTGTTCGACATGGAAAGGTATTTTGGATAATGGGTTGTATTTGGATAATGGTGACTTGGTTTGCAACCCAAGTCACCCGTTTTATCATTTTATCCTTTTGTTCTAAAATTCATGTTTAAATGCTTACTCTTAGAAACATATAACTTAAAGTGATCTAATAGACAAATATAATGACGGATTTCATTATATGTCCACATGCTTAAGGCTTGTGTATGATCATTTACAAAGTTACCTTGAGTCTACGAAGTCTCTTAAAGGTATGTCAATCACCAAGTACACATATGAAATATTAGTCAATCTATGAGATAGTTCTCCTTATAACTTCAACATCATTATTTGTGTCTCATATGCTATCTTTGAATATATAGTGTATTTATTCTAAAGATAGAGTGGGAGAAAAATGAGGACACAACACACGAGACAAGATAAATTTGTGTACTTGTGTAAATTAGATCTACGCAAGGTAGAATGAATTGAATAAAGGGTATATCTATTCACATAGTATACCAAATAGATGAGATCTATGGTCTCAAGTAAGTTCTATATGACTAAAGAGACCAAATGAAGTAATCATAAGAGCATATTCTTAAGATAACTACACGAGGAGACCAAAAGAAAGTTTTGGAACAAAATGACTAATGTAAAGTCTTAACTAGAGTTTTGACTAAGTTTATGAATTTTTGACCAATAGTTTCAACCTTGAGATTTACTTAAGAGCCTAAATGAATCAATGTAACATCCTAGTAATAAGCGATATTTATCACTAGAAGTTGCAAGGATTGATATACCGATATCTCCAATAGCCAAAGTTTTAAACCACGCTGATGTCATTACTCAACCTCATTATGAAAATGAATTGGTTAAACATCCTTCTAAAAGGGATATTTTGAAGGATATGTATTAGATATTACTTATATTTAATAAATGACATTACCACACATCATTATGACATGAGTGTGTTAGAGATTTAAAATCTCTTTCCATAAGGTTAAAATGAGACCTCTTCAAAATAGGAATTTTGAAAGGATATGATGGGAACATATATGGTTTCATCTTAATAACTTTGCAAAGCAACATACATTCCAAATTTTGAAATGTGTTCAATTGAGTAATCAATTTCGAAACATGTGGAATTAAGTGGGAGTTTACAAATTATCATGTGAAGACATGGGATTTAGTGGGAGCTGTCATCCTCTGAATGTTTACAACTCATTACTCATTAGGAATGACGAGCTAATATCTTCTTTCATAAAGGTGTATTTGAGTTTTCAATTCTGGATGAAAATGGACTATGATGAATCCAATTACATCAAGGGATGTTGGATTAGTATTAAGAAATACACATCGTATCAACATTCACATAGGTTATTCATGTAGATGAAAATGGAATTGCCATTAGCAGTCATGGTCGTTCATTGAACCTATGAACGGTTGATCTCATGATTATTAGTAACTAATGTTTCCGCCATTAGAATAATCATGTACATGTCCAATTATGAATCATATGCATAAGAGCATGATGATTGATTGGTAAGCCATAATAGAAACGTCATGAATTCTCAAGTAGAATCCGATGAGCGATTTCGGTGTTTTTCGGAATACTCTATTATGTGACAAGAGGTTGCACATATTATAGAAAGTTCGAACACACGTAAAGATTTATGAAAATCCTAAACTTTTCAAATCAAAAGGAGAAATAAGAGGTTATTGGAAAGATACATAGTTGAATAAGAAGTTACTCAAAACTAATCTTTCCTAACTAAGCTAGGACTTGCAAGAAGTGCTAAGCTAATAATCTTGACAAATTGTTGCAAGACTCTACAAAACATGTACCTAGTGCATTGTGTGTGGATGGAGTACTTGATCAGTACAAGTTATATCATTCACCACAAATTCGTTCGTTATGTGATAATCGATAAGGAAGTTCTTTCAAGATAAAGAACCAAAACCGAGGCCGGGAACCTTGATGTGTACTTGGTAAGATTCATGCTATGAGAGAGAACATGAATGTAAAGGAAAATGCGATTATAAGAAGTTTGAACACATGGACACATGGCATGCTAAACTTCTATTGCAATCAATAAGTGTTTACACTTACGATATACATCACAAGGTTGTAATATGGTATTGACTACCCGAGTGTGATGTCGACATTTGTCGTTTGAGTTATTATTAACTCACCTTGTACATTGTTATATCCAAACGGGTTGTGGAGACAATTGAACCCCGTTAAAGTGAACATGGATTAACATTGTATTTGCCCATAGTTACTTACATGAGGTGACGTCTCGAAGTGACTAGAGTGTGATACGATTGATGGCAAGTTCAAGTGCCATAGAGTCATGTAAGATGACTAGTCGATCACATAGGCAGACTGTTAGGAACATTTTGTCGGGCCTAATGACCGCTTATAGAGTTCTGGCAAATTTATATAGCCTGGTCGTGGCGAGAGCTGCTATAGTATTCAAATGAGTCGATTCTTTTGACTAAAGACTATTCGCCTAAGATGGCACAGTTTCAGATTAACTTTGATTTGTGTTACTACGACCTTCGTAAATGGGGTCAAATGGGCATATTTTGGGTTATGATGGCTGTGGCTAGTCGAAGGGAATGAGTGCGATAGGAATTGTCCATCCCTAGTCAGGGTTATAACAATATCTCAGGGCCACTCGAGGAGTAATGAACTGGAAATGCGTGGCCACGCTCGGAAGGTATCTATGATAGATAAATCCGGTCAATCAGTTATTCTCCAGATCGAGGAAACCACTATCGATATGATCACTTGCAAGTACGACCTGAAAGACACCTTGCATTGAGTGGGAGATAGTAATAGGACAAGAGAATTGGTGACGCACACTTGTCGAGGACAAGTGGGAGATTGTTGGAATATGTGTCCTCCGACAATAATGCGATCACGATTGTTGATCATGATGATCACATGTTTAAGTCTCATTATAAAGAATACATTTGGGAAGTAATATTTTACTGTCAACTGATCAACATATATCGGTAATGATTGGCTGACTAGAGTTTGACATTACTGTCGTGTGACGGTGGTGATCAGTTGATCCCCTAGGTCATACCTATAGGGCAAAACTTTTAATTGATCATTTAATTAATCGTATAACGTTACGAGTTAATTAAATTACTTGAAAAATTGACGGACGATTTTGGAAGTAAAATTTACGTATCACATTGAAATTTGATTAAATGAGATACGGTCTGAGTAATTGAATTGTATCATTACTCAGATGAAATTATTGTTTAAAGAAACAATTAAATTTGAATGAATTATTATAAATACAATTTATTGTGATTTATAATTGGAGAAATATTTTGGTACAAGTAATTATGAATTACTAAGTCAATTTTTGTATATGACGTATTTTTATTAATACGTTGATTTTTAATATGTTAAAAATACATAACAAATTTATGTTACATATGACATGTGACATATTGACAAATTTGACAAAAATAAAATGGGTTCCATTTTATGAGTGTACCGAAATTAAGAGGGGATTAAGCAAAATATTGTGTTGTTTAAATTAGTGGAAAACACAATCATTTGCATTATAGACTAGCCTTGCAACCTAATGCTTATTGTAAAGAACAACACAAGCATGCATTGGCTCCCCAAAATCCCCCCTTCCACCCGGTTTTTGAGATGGAAAAACCATTATGGTTTTTCATCTTATTTACCTAATAATACACTAAAAATGTAGTTAGTGCAATTCATTCTTTACTCATCCAAAAATAAGAATTCTAGAGAGACAAAAAGCTCTCTTCTTCTTCCTCCCAAAACCGAAAATATTAAGTGTCTTATAATATTTTTGGGTCATTTTTCTACAAGATTAATATTGTACTAGTAACTATAATATTAATTTTAATTAAGAGTAAGCCTTGGGTATAAATCCTTGGGAGAGATCCTACACTTGGGTCTTTGTTCATCCAAAAGGAAAGCTCAAGAACAAGAGAGAAAGGTGATCTCTCTTGTGCCCTATAAAACGAAAATCCAATGTAAGAATGCATGTTTCTTCCTTATTTTGTTTATTTGTTTGCATGCATAAGATCATTAATTAATTTTATGACAAATTAAATTATAACATATATGAATATGTAAGTATATAGATCTACTTTTCCTTCAAATGGCACCTTCAAAATTCGTCCATCTTACATCAATTTGGTGGAGCAGAATTTATTTGGAGGAGCAGCTGCTAAAGATCCTGCGACATATATCGAGAAATTTGTCACTTATTGCTGTTCTATCCCTTTAACAGCTGGAGTGACACAAGATCAGGTGAAGCAGGTGCTCTTTCCCTTTTCTCTGAAGGATGAAGCTACAGAATGGTTGAGAGACTTGGATATGGCTGATCAGGGAGTAACCGACTGGAATACTCTAACTCTTGCTTTCTATAGGAGGTACTTTCCACCACAGAAGACCAATGCTTTGAGAAATCAGATTACTAGCTTTAAACAGACGGCCACAGAAGATTTGAATGAAGCGTGGGTTCGCTTCAAAAGATTAGTGTGTTCGGTCCCCCATCATGGTTTTGAGAAGTGGTTTCTTTGTAACCAATTTTATAATGGGTTATATGATGATCATCGTGCTTTATTAGACTCTTTAGCTAATGGGAGATTTCAGGACAACACTACATCTGATGGCGCATGGAAACTAATTGATCAGATTTCTACTCATACTACAAAGTATGGCAATCCAAGGGGAAGTGTCCGTGGAAGTGGGGGAGATAGTGGAATTGCGGCACAGCTGGATGCTCTTTTTGCCCAAATTGCTGAGATGAAGACTACCCAATCATTGGGTAATAGAGAGAGGGTTCATGCTATGAGTCAACAACAAGAGGAGTCTTGTGCTAGATGTGGATTAGATGGTCACAATGCAGCTGAGTGTTTGAGCACATTGGAGCAGATTCATGCTTTTCAGTCTTACAGACAAGGTACACAAGGCACACCTTTCTCTAACTTTTACAATGAAAGAACAAAGGAGCATCCTTTCCTCCAATGGTCTAGTCAGAATGTGCAAAATCCGCAGCAGCAACAACCACAAAAGAATACTTATATACCTCCTAACAATCATGGTAATCAACCACAAGAAGGATATCAAAGGCAGAATCAAGGAGGTCAACAGTTTAACAATCAATATCAACAACCTTCTCAACAAACTCCTCAACAAGCTCCAAACAATGAGATGGCAGAGTTGCGCAATCTTTTGCAACAAACTTTGTCAATGCAGCAAAAGCCGACGGCTCAAATTTCCGAGCTGATTGCCCATAATAAGATGCTAGATACTCAGGTGGCTCAGATGGCAATACAAAACCCATCAAAACAGCCCGAAGGTCTTCCTTCTCAAGGTAAGAAAGCTCACGAGCAAGCTAATGTCATTCAATTGAGGAGCGGTACCACATATGCAAATCCGGAGTTGCCAAGCCATGAAGAAGAACTGCCCACTAATGATAATGAGGTACCTTATATGCATCCTAAAGGATTGGGTAATTTGGAGCTAAGTGATGATGAAAAATAAGCTGACGAAGTTGGAACACGAGCTGAGAATAAAAGAGAAAAAAATAAAAAAGGCGAATCTGCTAAGGTTCCTCGATCGAATGACCCCAGGCTCGATCGTCGAACTTATGTGCTCGATCGAGGATCCTCCCTGGCAGATGACCGTGTTTCAAAAAGTGATTCTAAAGCAAAGGAAGCCGAGCCGATTACTATTGCACTACCTTTTCCTCATTGTCAACAAAAATCTAAGATGGATAAGCAGTTTGGTAAATTTATGGAGCTAGTGAAGAGCCTACAGGTAAGTGTTCCTTTCACTGAATTGATTACTCAAGTTCTAGCTGACGCGAAGTTTATGAAGGAGATTTTGACAAGGAAACGATCCTTTGATGCGGTGAAAACCATTTCTTATACTCAAAAGTGCAGCGCCATGTTGCAAGTTAATTCACCACCTAAGCTAAAGGATCTAAGGAGTTTTTCTATCCCTTTTTATATTGGTCATCTTGCTATTAGTAAAGCTCTTTGTTATTTAGGAGCTAGCGTGAGTGTCATGCCGTATTCTATTTGTAAGAAATTAAAAATGGGTACAATAATTGTTACTAATATGACTTTGCAGATGGCTAATAAATCTGTTAAACACCCATTGGGGGCATTGGAGGATGTTCCCGTTCGAATTGGGAAATTCTTCATTCCCGTAGATGTTTTTGTTTTAGACATGGCTGAGGACAACCAAATTCCTATCATCTTGGGTAGACCATTCCTTCACACAGCGGGGGCGGTTATAGATGTTAGGCAAGGGAGACAGACTTTGGCTGTGGCAGATGATACAATTGTTTTTAACTCAGAGAAGGCTTTAAAACATCCCATGATAGAGGAAACTTATCATAGTATTGATGTTGTTGATTTCACTATTGATGAGTGTCTTTCTATGTGTTTAGACACGGATCCTCTGGAGATTGCCCTTGTTTCTGATTCAGCTGCTCAGATGGGTTCATGGAGTCCAGAAGTTCATGAGATTGATAAATTGCTAACTAGAGAGGAATGCCCACATCAAAAGGTATACAGTTTAGGTGTCTCACCTAAGGTAACTGAGTTAAATAAACCTGAACTGAAACCCCTTCCCTCTCATCTTAAGTATGAATTTCTTAATGACTGTGAATTAAACCCAGTAATTGTCAATGCTAGCCTAACTGAAGGTCAACTTTCTGCTTTGTTGACTATTTTGAGAACTCATAAAAAGGCTATTGGGTATAGCATTGATGATTTACAAGGTATTAGTCCTGACTTTTGTATGCATTGTATTCACTTGGAAGAAGGCCACAAACCTAGTGCACAGGGTCAGAGACGACAAAATCCTCCAATGCAGGAGGTGGTAAGGAAAGAGGTACAAAAATTACTTGATGCTGGCATTATTTTCTCTATATCTGATTCTAAGTGGGTCAGTCCTGTCCAAGTTTTACCTAATAAGGGAGGTACTACAGTAGTAAAGAACGATAAAAATGAGTTAATTGCTATTAGACTTGTTACAGGTTGGAGGATGTGTATTGATTATAGGAAGTTGAACACTGCTACTAAGAAAGACCATTTTCCACTTCCTTATATTGACCAAATGTTAGAGAGATTAGCATGCCATAGTTATTTCTGTTACCTAGATGGCTACTCCGGTTTCTTTCAGATACCCATTCATCCTGACGATCAGGAAAAGACTACTTTCAAATATCCTTATGGTGTATTTGCTTATAGGAGTATGCCCTTTGGTTTATGTAATACCCCATCCACCTTTCAGCGGTGTATGATAACCATATTTTCTGATTACATAGAGTCTATTTTGGAAGTCTTTATGGATGATTTCAGTGTTTATGGTACTGACTTTGATGTTTGCTTTAGAAACTTGACTAAAGTTTTGCAGCGCTGTGAGGAGAGCAATCTTGTGCTTAATTGGGAGAAGTGCCACTTCATGGTTACTGAAGGGGTGGTACTCGGTTATTTGGTGTTAGGTAAAGGTATCCAAGTGGATAAAGCTAAGGTTGAGGTAATTGAGCAACTCCCGTACCCGGTTAATGTTAAAAGTGTGCGTAGTTTTCTTGGTCATGCAGGGTTTTATCGCCGCTTTATTAAGGATTTCTCAACAATTGCTCAGCCTCTAACTCAACTGCTTCATAAAGAAACACCTTTTGTGTTTACTGATGAGTGTGTTAAATCTTTTGACAAGATTAAAAAAGCTCTAGTCTCAGCTCCTATAATCCGATCTCCGGATTGGAGCCTCCCTTTTGAGATTGTGTGTGATGCCAGTAACTATGCAGTTGGAGTTGTTTTGGGGCAAAGAAAAGATAAGGTTTTGCATGCTATTTACTATGCAAGTAAGACTCTTGATGATGCGCAGATCAACTATGCTACTACGGAGAAGGAGCTTCTTGCAGTTGTCTATTCTTTAGACAAATTTAAAGCTTATCTTGTTGGTTCTAAAGTTATTGTTCATACTGACCATGCAGCATTAAAGTATCTTTTAACCAATCAAGAAGCTAAACCACGACTTATTAGATGGATTTTATTATTGCAAGAATTTGATTTATAAATTCGTGATAAGTCTGGTGCTGAGAATGTTGTCGCAGATCACTTGTCTAGATTGAGATTTGCAGGAAGAGAGATTTTGCCTATTGATGACTCTTTTCCAGATGACCATATTCTAGCTGTAGCCGCGAACACTCCATGGTTTGCAGATTATACCAATTACTTGGTAGGAGGTATGCTTCCTCCTGACTTGTCTTATCAGCAGAAGAAGATATTTATGCATGATGTGAAGCGGTATTTTTGGGATAATCCATACTTCTTCTGGGAGTGCACAAACTGTATTTACAGACGATGTATTCCATAAGGTGAGGTACATACCATCCTTTCTCATTGTCACTCTTCTTCTTATGGTGGTCATTGTTTTGGTAAAAATTTACCGGTTAGATATTAATTTGTAGGGTCAAAGTGATCATCTATGATTTTGAACAAATAAAGAAATTGATGAGCAAGATCAAATAAAAGACAACGAAAGAAAGAGTGACACGAGAGAATTTTGGTGACGCGGAAAACCCGTTGTGGGAACAACCGCGGGGGGAGTCGGAATCCCACCAATAATTGCACTATGATCAATAATTATTCTCACAAGTAAGGAAGTATAACAGTGTTTTCCCTAGTAAGCTAAATGAAAGAAACTCCAAGTCGATGTCCCCCTGCCGCTGCACGCTTTCCTCCTTTTATAGTTGACTTCCTAGGGTTTCCTTCTTCCAGGGTCCTGGACGCCCGTTGCGAGGTTCTAGGAGCAGTTACCACTTTTTTGGGGAAGTAAATGCTCTGACTTTTCCTCCCTTTGACTGGTAATTTATTATCTTTCAATTGTGTTTGTTTTCTTTGATCTTGTGGTCCTGAATTTGCCAAGTCATCAGTCTTATCACACTTGTTCTTCCCCACTCAGCGCTTGCCACGTGTCCTATGGAAAAAGTTGTAAATTTTTCCCCTAACAATTGCCCCCAAATTCTCGTGCAAGTACACTTGGGAAGGAATTTCTATACTAGTTGAGCCGTCAAAGAAAAGTGTCTCTACGATTACCCACACCTCTTGGCTTCCCGCTATTATCCTCAACCGTCGTGCCTATTAATTACTCACCAACCGCCCACTCTCTTACCTTTTCCCTATAACCCTTCCCATTTCTTCCAACTTCTTCACTTTCTTTCCATCTTTCAACTTCTTCATTTTCTTTCTACCTTCTCTCACCTCCTTTCATCAGGTATTCCCACATTCTCCTTTATCCCATGGCCCAAAAGAATACTCGTTCTTCTAGCTCTTCTGTGCCGATCCCAATTTTTGATCCTTCCAATTTATTCCCATCCGCTTCCATTCTTGCCCAAACACACTCACGTGACTCCACTTTCGAGGCGTCCGATATTGCCTTGATTAAAGAGTGGTTCGGTTTTCCCGACCGAGTAGTGGTGCATGTCCCTCTCCCTAGCCAGAGAGCGGATTTTCGTAGGCCGGGGTGGAAATGTTTCTACTTTTATCCTTTTTCTCTAGGTCTAAGATTCCCCTTCCCGAAATTGATCCAGGATTTCTTTCGTTTGAACAAGCTTGCTGTGTGTTAGGTTGCCCCGTATGCTTGGCGTACCTTGCTTCCTCTCTGTACTATGAACAGTTTATATGACCGTGGGATTGACCTCGGTGATCTGGGTCACCTCTTTACGGTGGCGATCCCTGGGTCATGGTCAAGTGACCTTACGCGTCCGAGAGAATGAGGAACATTGCATAATCTTTCCTCCTAAGCCTAACGATACCGACTGGTTCCGTCGTTTTATCTTTGTAGAAATTAGCTCCCTTCCTCGTCCAGTTGATTACTTGTTTTTTGAGTGGCGATCTACTTCAGGTATTTAGGGTGCCTTTTGGTTTCTCTTGCTCTTTGCTTTCTTACTTTCCTTACTTGCTTTTTTGTGCAGGTTTGAATCGTTTGGTGCCCTCGCCTGACGATACTTTCTCTCTGACCAAGCTGTTCGGTTTATCCCCTGACCAGAGGTCATTTAACCGTTTGCTGGGTTTCATTCCCGGTGGGACTCTTTATGCTGACGGAGAGGAAGAAGAAGAGGCGACAATGACTGGTATATTTCTCACACTTTCCCTGGTTATTATTTTTTTTTCTTAGGGTCCTCATCTTGTCGGGATCCTGATCTTTTCCCTTTTTAGGATCTTCAGAGACTGCTAGACCCAAGGTCACCCTGGAAATGATTTTGGCCCAGAGGAGAAAGAGGGCTACAGGGGTCGCACCCAAGCCCGCTGCTTCCAAGAGACTGCTGAATCCGCCGCTGAGACTGCTCACCCCAAGAGGTCTTCTACTTCCTCTGAGCCTACTCCAATTGAAGCTACTCCCCTGGCATCCCTGCTCCCTGATCGTACTAGATCTCCAATTCCTGCCACCTCCAACACACCTCCTGCCGAGATGACCCTGAAGCTTCCCGAGGGCTTTGGCCTTTCTAGGTCCCTAGGGCATTGGCCTTACTTAGAGCGGCTGATGCTCCATGGTCCCTGTTCATCTCTAGAAAAAAGGTCTTTGAAAGAGTTGGCGGACCTGGATGCTGAGCATGCTTTTGAGGTGGAATTTACCTCCCTCCTCCTTTCTTCTCTTTTTTTTTTTTAACTGCTGCTCTGCTGGTCTTCCTCAGTCACTGCAAATATCGCTCCTTCTCCGCGAGAGGCTTGCCCAACTTGAAGACGAGGTGCGTCGTCGTCAATCTGAGAAGAAAGATCTGCTCTCCCAGCTTCACGCCGAGATGAAGGAGAAGGCGAAGCTTAGAGAGGAGGCAAGCTCCATTCGTAATAGTCTGAAAGAATCCGAGGTGCAGATGACTCAGGTCCTGAAGGCTAACAATTCCCTGACGGCCGAGAACAGGGTCCTGAAAGAAAAGAAGGCCAATCTGTCCAAGGCCCTGACTGATGCCGCAGCTTGCTCTTCCTGGGAAATGAAGATCACCTGCATTAAGGTGTTCAACGAGGGGAAGCACCTGTCCTGGGACTTGGAGGAGGAAGAGAGGCTGTTTGCTGATTCTTTTCCTGAGAAGGTTGATTTGGGGATTCTGTCGGATTTTGAAATCGACAATTTAGAGGAGGAGGCTGATTTTTCTGCTGCTGAAGAGGACGAGACTCAGGGGGGGACCCAATCTAGCTGATAATCTGGCTCTTGAGGATAACTCTGCTGATGGGCCTGCTTCTACTGTCCAGCCTGTTCCTGGAGGTGCTCCGACTACTGCTGCAGGAGTGGAGCATGTTCTGCTGGATTAGCGATGTCCCTGGGATCAAATTTATTTCTGTTTTAGTTTTCTAGGCCCTGCGTGACATAAAACTTTGTTAGTTTCCTGGATAATTTCGTGGTATATTTTGGCTTTGCTCATGGGAGCAAGGCGTATTTTGAGACTTTGCCATTTTAGGCATCTAGCTTAATGCCCTGCCGTCTCAGGCGTTTAATTTAATATTCTGCCGTTCCAGACGTACCTTTATCTTATCGTGCGTGCACCTTTTTTGTTGTTTTATTGCCGGCTTTCGTTGATTGGAGGTTTCGGGATCTAACTGCCCCTCTGTTTCAGAGGAACCTCGCTTGCATGGATGCTAAGTATGCCAGGAGTCTAGTTCGTCCGATCTGTGGGTGCTTAGTCATGAGTCCATGCTTCTCTGTATAGAGATACAAGAATCCACCATATTAGTTCTTGCAGGCTTCTCTATCTTAGAACACATGATTCCCAAAAACGTTTTTTAAAAAGTAGGACAAAAAATGTTCTATTGGTAAACTTAGGTTTTAAGATTTATAACGTTTAAAACATGCTAAACAAAATTCAGTTATGGCTCAAAAGTTTGAATATATTAGTAGAAGTAAAAATCAGGGTTCTTAGAAAGACAAGAACACTTGGCAAAACCTGGAACCTGATGGGGCTGTATTTAGCGAACTATAAGCCTGGTTGCTGGCTGTTGTAGTCTTCTTAGATATAATATTTCTTTAGGTGGATGATATTCCACGATCTAGGGACTATTTGCCCCTCCATTGTCATGAGCCTGTAGGATCCATTACCGACGATACTTTCCACCTGGTAGGGTCCTTCCCAGTTGTAGGCAAATTTTCCCGCTTGTCGGTTCTTGGTGTTTTGAAAGACTTTCCTCAGGACCAGGTCTCCTACTTGTAGGGTCCTGATCTTTACATTTTTGTTGTATCTCCTGGCTACTGTTTGTTGGGGTTGGTGTCCTTAACAGTTAGTGCAAGGACTCATAAACCTCTAAAAGGATCAAAGGGCATACTTTGGTATTATTATCAGTTGATCCACGTTTATCAATAACGGTTGGCTTGCTAGATAAGTTTGACGTTATTGTCATACAGATGGCGGTGATCAACTGGTCCCTAAAAGTCACACCTATAGGATACGTTCGAGAGATGTGACGGTATGAAAATACTGTCATGTAGATGCCAAGATTGACTAACCAGTTAGTCCGAGTTATTTGACTAGTAATTAGTCAAATATGTGATGTTGAGATATTATATTTAATACGGATTAAATATCATGGGCTAAGGCGAATTAACTTGATTAATTCGTAAAATTAAATATAAACGATTTATATTTAATTAAATGTATATTGAATATAACTATACAATATCTTTTGTTTTTGTCGGACACGAATTAATAATTCAGCTAACCCGTATTATTAGCTGATGCCTTAATTTCCGATAACCGATAACAGTTTATAATCAAACCGCGTCATATACATTTGGAATTTAATGAACCGGACCACGAGTTAAAACCAAGAGGAAGTGGAAGCCCACTTCCCTTGTGTGGGTCTCGGTTTTGCCGAGTGAGAGGGATCAAAAGGGAGAGCTTCTCCTCCCTTCTGACCTAATCATCATTTGAAACAAAAATTAGGGTTTTGAAGAGTATTCTCCTCTGAAAAACCTGAGATCTCTCATCTCGAAAAAAAACTCACATCAGTTCTCCCAATATTGCAAAGCAATCGGAGAACACCATCTAGCACAAGGGCATATCTCGGACAAGGTCTTGGGTGCAACAATTAGGAGGGAATCTGGTTTGATTTTCATTCTTTTACGCCGTGCATCAAAGGACCCGAGGTTGATTTCTATACATTAATCATTTCATTATGTTTTTCGTTTTATGACTATAAATTGCATGTTTAAATTTACGTTATAGTCCTGCAATTAAAGGGTAGTATACGGATATTAACCCACAAGTGGTATCAGAGCGAGGCCACGTGAATTTTTCCATGTGTTTTTCATAAAACTATCTTGAAACGATTTTTGTTTTGTCTAAAATTCCGTGCGGCTGAGTAATTCTCACAGCAGATATTTTTTTTTTATTGCTGCGTTTTTGGTTGCATTGGGAACCGTGTCCTGTTTACACGGTTGCTCTTGTTGTTGTTTTGTCTCGAAAACCGTACCGTGACATGTTTTACACGGGTTATTTTCGTTTTGATATTATGCATATTGTTATTTTACCCGATCATTATAACAATATGTTAATGTCTAGCTTTTTGTAGTTTTGTTTTCAATCAGTTTTGATCAAAATTGCGTTTGTTTTGTTTCACCAAATCATTACGCGAGGGTTTTAAGTTTCCAGAGACTTTTGCACTCGATCGACCAAGGTTTTAATCTATCGAGTGGTTTTTCTGTTTAGATTTTACTCGATCGAGTCCTTGTTGTACTCGATCGACCTTCTTTTAAAACCCCACTGCTCGATCGAGGAGTCCTCGTACTCGATCGAGCGAAGATTCTTGATATAAGTCCTCGATCGACCACCAGTTCGTCGATCGAGTACCTCTGATTAGCATACCTCTCGATCGACTTGCGATTCGATCGATCGAGCCCTCTGTCCCTCGATCGAGCACTTATGTCCCTGGATCGAGGGATTTCGTCTTTGATGACTTTGAAAATTTGTTTCTTTTGATTTAAATTTTCTTTTGGCTTCAATATGTACTTTATACGGATATAGTACACTCGCTATGATTGTGAAACGGTTCACACACGTACCATTAAGTTATTTTAAAGCGTTTTTAAAGTAACGGATTGCAATGGATTAAAATTAAATGATAGAAGCGGTTTTATCACATGAATTTTAATCATTAAAAGGTGGTTTGGATAAATTTAACATAATTACGAAATTATGTCACGAATGAATTTGTTTTTAGTTGATGCTTTTTTATTTATCGTTTATCTTGAATGCCGTGAATGCCCTTTTATTACGTATTTAATTTTACAATCGGTTGTAACTTAGTGTGGCCTTAGTAGAACGTGTTACCGTAATGATGGAACACGGTCTTGGTTGTATTTTGAGATCTCGTATCTCCGTTTTGGATTTTTCACTTGTAATTACAGTTTTTAATTAGAATGTAAATAGGTTTATATTTTGTAATTTTAATTGTAATTTTTGAGAAGACCAAAGATGGAGACCAGATGCTCACTCCCGCTACTTGGATCAAGATGGAACATCAAGACAAGCTTTTCGGGTCCAACGGTGGATTCCAAAGTTGTATTATGTTCTTATACTAGGATAGGCCACACTAGGAAAATTTTATTTACGTATTGCATTCCTTTATTTTTTTTTTCGCAACGATAATATGCATCATATTCCGCCTAAAAACCAAACCACCTATTTATTGCATGAAAACTGACACATATAGAGGTCACGAGTTAGTTTTCATTGACATTCTCATGTCACACGTTTTAAAGCCATCATCCAAATAAATTCATTCACGACAGACGCTAGTTATTCGTTCACTTAAAATGAATTATAATTTTGTTGATGGGATCTTCCTCGTATAAACCAAAATTGAGAACGGTCTTTATAGGTCAAACTCCAATGAGTCCCTTCTTCGTCGGTAGGCATAATATGACCCCTTCTACGTCGGGTAAGTTGGAACCGATTGACCTATTTTATCTCAACACTATGGTCACTCGTACGATCCTGTGATCTGTGGTGGACTATAGATAGGATTTACGGAAATCTATCGACCAAGAGTTCTTAGGGAAGAATTAGCTAAACAGTTGGCTTATCAATTTACATAAATTGAGTCTTGGGATCACTTGTATCTTTCTTGAGGGAGATCAATTATGCAAGTGCGAGAGTCTACATGTTTAAAATGAATTTTAAAATAGACTTAAATCACCTCGATGAGTTGCTTATTTCGTTTTGTTTTTCTTTCTTTTTCGGTGTAGATCACGATTTTAAATCGCTTAACAACAAATGGTGGTTCAAGTGATAACCCAATGCCAAGTGCCACATTGGACCGTGAGTCCGGGCTTCGGATCTTCATGAATCGGATGAATCGGTCTACTCGATCAAGAATGATGGATCCAACTTCGCGGACCGGGAGGCGGCATTACGGAATGCTGCTGCCGCGACGGGAAGCTCAAATATCTATTAGAGCCCATCCCGGCAAACCCAGGTCCCACGGCTAGAGATGCTGAAATCACCAAGTTTAATGATTTCTGTATGGAAGCGGGTGCGATTAAAAACGTACTCATTTTTGCAATGGAACCCAATTTGCGGAAACGCTTCATAGCCCATGGTGCAAACAAGATTTTCACCACGCTCACTAAGGAATTCTCAAAAGCACCGAGAATCGTGACCTATGAGCATACCACTCGCTTCTTTGATGCGAGACTCGAGAAGGGCCAACCGGTTAGCCCACACATTCTCAGCATGATTGAGAATGTCGAGAAACCGGAAACCTTTAATCGTAACATCAGCGAGAACATTGTTATCGACCGCATTCTTCACTCACTCCACGATGGTTATTCGCAATTTAGAGCGAATTACTATATGAATGATTTGAAGAAAACTCCACATGAATTGCACTCCCTCCTCGTATGCACCGAGAAGGACATGAAGTTCGGTGGGAGCATGAAACAGGATGTTCTCGTTGTGTCAAACAAGGGCAAGGGTAAGGGCAAAGCTCGTGCAAACCTAGCGAGAGGTAAGGCGAAGTTCAAGAAGTCGGGTTCGGGTAAGAGTGGGCCTGGTGAGTCGAGCACCTCATCAGGCGTGACAAAGAGCAAGAATGAAAACATGGAATGCCATCATTGCCACAAGATTGGGCATTGGAGACGCACATGTCCTGTTTATCATGAGGACTTAAAGGCAGGTCGTGTTAAACCTGTTGGTATGTCTTCCTCTTCTTCTACTTTTATTCATATGATTGAGATTAACCACGCAAGTTACGGAACTTGGGTACTTGATACTGGTTGTGGTTCTCATCTGTGTAATCATGTGCAGGGGCTCCGAAACATCGAACCCCTCGTAAAGGGTGAGGTGGACCTGCGTGTTGGGAATGGAGCAAGAGTAGCTGCCATCTCCAAGGGGACATATGTGATCCAGCTTCCTAGCGGATTTGAGTTGTCATTTTATGACTGTTATTATGTTCCTAGTCTTTCGAAAAACATTATTTCAGTTTCTGCACTTGATAAACTTGGTTTTTCATTTGTAATAGAAAATAATTCTTGCATTTTATCATTACACGATATGATTTACGGCAAGGCAGTCTCCATGAACGGAATTTATGTTTTAGATCAGACCACGGAAATATTACACGTAATGAATAAAAAGTTAAAGGTTGGTGACAAAGATCAAACGTATCTATGGCACTGCCGTATGGGACACATTAATGAGAAACGCGTAAAACAGCTCATCAAACATGGAGCTATCTCGGCCTTTGATTTTCAATCATTTGGCACGTGTGAATCATGTCTCATCGGTAAGATGACTCGGATTTCCTTCAAAGGTGTTGGAATGCGCGCTGCTGACCTATTAGGACTCATACACACGGATGTATGTGGCCCTATGTCAATCACCGCACGAGAAGGCTACAGGTATTTCATCACTTTCACGGACGACTTAAGTAGATATGGCTATGTCTACTTAATGAAGCACAAAAGTGAATCCTTTGAGAAATTCAAGGAATACCAGAATAGGGTACAGAACCTATTAGGTAGAAAGATTAAAACACTGCGTTCGGATCGTGGTGGCGAGTATCTTTCTCACGAGTTTGATCAACACCTAAAAGACTGTGGGATTGCCTTACAGTTAACTCCACCTGGAACACCTCAGCTGAATGGTGTGTCCGAACGGAGAAATCGAACACTACTTGATATGGTTCGATCCATGATGAGTCACACGATATTACCTGATTCATTATGGGGTTATGCTCTTATGTCAGCCGCTCTAATACTTAACCGAAGTCCGTCTAAAGCTGTTGACAAGACTCCATATGAACTATGGAAGGGAACGGTCCCCAACTTGTCCTTTATACGGGTTTGGGGCTACGAGGCTTATGTCAAGTGGAGACACGAGGATAAGCTCGGCCCGCGATCGGTCAAGACATACTTTATAGGTTATCCTAAAGGAACACTTGGTCATTACTTCTATTCGCCAACCGAACAACGCGTTTTTGTTGCGGCTAGTGCGACATTCTTAGAGAAGGAATTTCTCGAGAATGCAAAGAGTGATAGAACCTTCGACCTGTCGGAGATTCCAGAACCAAACACCGAGCAACCATTGGAGGAACCTGTTCCTTCAATCCCGGCTGCGGTGAATATTCCTGAGGAACCTAGGAGGTCGGGAAGAGTCTCTATTCCTCCGCATGATACATTGGTATGGTCGAGGAACATGACATAGATGACGTTCTACTCTTAACGAGTAGTGAACCCGCAACCTATAAAGGTGCCATGACTAGTTCTGACTCAAAGCTATGGCTTGAGGCCATGCAATCCGAGATGGACTCTATGTATGAGAACAACGTGTGGGATCTTGTTGACTTACCTGCTAAGGTTCGTCCCCTTCAATGCAAATGGCTTTACAAGATAAAGCATTCTGTGGAAGGTCAACAAGATATCTACAAAGCACGACTAGTTGCTAAAGGTTTCACCCAAGTGCCAGGTTTGCACTACGATGAGATTTTTGCACCCGTAGTCATGCTGCGTTCCATTCGGATTATCTTAGCGATCGCCGCTTTTCATGACTATGAAATTTGGCAAATGGACGTAAAAACCGCCTTCTTAAACGGCTTTTTGGAGGAAGAGTTGTACATGGTACAACCCGAAGGTTTCATCGATCCAGTACATCCTAAGAAAGTATGCAAACTTAAGCGTTCCATTTATGGACTTAAGCAAGCATCTCGGAGTTGGAATCATCGCTTCGACCAAGTGATAAAAGAAAATGGATTTACTCGATCTGTCGAGGAACCATGTCTATATATCAAGTCGAGTGGGAGCAAGATTGTCTTCCTAATATTGTATGTTGACGACATACTCCTGATTGGGAATGACATACCTCTCTTAACTTCGGTGAAAGTATGGTTGAAAAACCATTTCCAGATGAAAGATCTGGGAGAGGCACAAAGAATTCTGGGCATCCGTATCTATCGAGATAGATCACGAAGGATGCTATCTCTCAGTCAGGAGTCTTACATAGACAAAGTCCTGGAGAGATTCAGCATGACTAACTCCAAGAAGGGGTTCCTTCCTATGGCTCCAGGGGTGCATTTGAGCAAGTCTCAGGCACCAGAGACACCGGAAGAGAAAGAGCGCATGACACGGATTCCTTATGCTTCGGCAATAGGATCAATCATGTATGCCATGATATGCACACGTCCGGACGTGGCATATGCATTGAGTATGACAAGTCGATTCCAACAGCATCCAGGTGAACCACATTGGCTGGCTGTCAAGAACATTCTTAAGTACCTACGGAGGACTAAAGATTGGGCATTGACTTATGGAGGCGATCAAAAGCTATGCGCAACCGGATTCTGTGAGATGCTAGCTTCCAAACGGATCGAGATGACTCGAAATCTCGGTCTGGATTCGTTTTTACTCTTAATGGCGCTGCAGATCAGTGGAAGAGTTCGAAACAAATCTGTTATGCCAGAGATTCTACGATCGAGTCCGAGTACTATGCCGCGTCGAAGCTACAAAGGAAGCGATATGGATGCGTCAATTCTTACATGGGCTATCAGAGTGCCCGGTTCGAATGACCCGATCACCATCTATTGCGACAATAGTGGTGCCATCTTCCAAGCTAAGGAGCCAAAGTCTAGCAACAAGTCTAGACACGTACAACGGAAAGCTCATCTAATCCGGGATTACGTGGAGCAAAAGACAGTAGTGATAGAAAAGATTGCTACAGATGATAACATAGCAGATCCTCTTACTAAAGCATTACGACAAGATAAGCATGAAGGGCATGTTAATTCTATGGGAATTAAACGTGTTCCTAAGTTGTAGTACTCTTTTATGGATCAGATTCATCCTCTCTTGTACTCTATACGACATCATCCTTTTGATATTTTATATATATATTTTGTTTTTCATGTGGAATTGTACGACAATTTTGAACACCACAAAGTGAATCGAACAAACATCATATCTTTTTTTAGTCCTTAATTGCCCACATGAGCGATAACTCGGCAATTATTACGTGACGTTGGTTGATGGTGGGTTCAACGAGCCATAAGTCAACCGGTTGTGACCAATCACGAGAGGCGATTTATACGGATATTTCGTAGGACACTATTGTGACATCGACGTGGAGTCCTAAATGTTTTATAACATTCCGTGCCCGGTCGTGGATAGGACCTCCATAGTGATCCTAAGAGTCGATTCTTTTGACTATCGACTGTCTCTTGAGACTACGGCAGATTTTGGGTGACTTTGGTTTCTTTCTCACGGTCATCCGTAACAGGGGGCCAAGTAGATTTTTTCTGGGTCATTTCATACTGTGCTTAGATCGGAAGGAGTTCGAGTTGAAGGAAATATTCAGCCTTTATCGGGTACTCGATATTTCTCAGGGCCACTCGAGGAGTCAGAATCGAAATGCATGGCCATGCTCGAATACGGATTCGTTTTATCAGTTAAGTTACTCTCTAGTCGGGGAAACCACTCTTGATACAGATCGATTGTAAAATACGACCTTTGCGGATCCGGATCTGCAAATTGTTTTACATTGAGTGGGAGAGATTTTAAATGAATATGAGAATCGGTTATCGCACATACACTTGTACGGACAAGTGGGAGTTTGTTGGAGCTTGTGTCCTCCGGTTAGTGCGGATAACGTCATTGCACATACACTTGTACGGACAAGTGGGAGCTTGTTGGGGTTGGTGTCCTTAACAGTTAGTGCAAGGACTCATAAACCTCTAAAAGGATCAAAGGGCATACTTTGGTATTATTATCAGTTGATCCACGTTTATCAATAACGGTTGGCTTGCTAGATAAGTTTGACGTTATTGTCATACAGATGGCGGTGATCAACTGGTCCCTAAAAGTCACACCTATAGGATACGTTCGAGAGATGTGACGGTATGAAAATACTTGTCATGTAGATGCAAGATTGACTAACCGGTTAGTCCGAGTTATTTGACTAGTAATTAGTCAATATGTGATGTTGAGATATTATATTTAATACGGATTAAATATCATGGGCTAAGGCGAATTAACCGGTTAATTCGTAAAATTAAATATAAGCGATTTATATTTAATTAAATGTATATTGAATATAACTATACAATATTTGTTTTTTGTCGGACACGAATTAATAATTCACTAACCCGTATTATTAGCGATGCCTTAATTTCCGATAACCGATAACGTGATTTATAATCAAACGCGTCATATACATTTGGAATTTAATGAACCGGACCACGAGTTAAAACCAAGAGGAAGTGGAAGCCCACTTCCCTTGTGTGGGTCTCGGTTTTTGCCGAGTGAGAGGGATCAAAAGGGAGAGCTTCTCCTCCCTTCTGACCTAATCATCATTTGAAACAAAAATTAGGGTTTTGAAGAGTATTCTCCTCTGAAAAACCTGAGATCTCTCATCTCGAAAAAAAACTCACATCAGTTCTCCCAATATTGCAAAGCAATCGGAGAACACCATCTAGCACAAGGGCATATCTCGGACAAGGTCTTGGGTGCAACAATTAGGAGGGAATCTGGTTTGATTTCTGTTCTTTACGCCGTGCATCAAAGGACCCGAGGTTGATTTCTATACATTAATCATTTCATTATGTTTTTCGTTTTATGACTATAAATTGCATGTTTAAATTTACGTTATAGTCCTGCAATTAAAGGGTAGTATACGGATATTAACCCATTGCCTGTATGAGGCCATCCTGATCTGGGCGCTGGTTCTGAGTTCATCCACGGTGTCTAGGCTGCTTGCCATTTCTACCTAATTTCGTTCCTCTGTTAGGCACCCGTACCTGTGGGTAGGGACCCTGACCTCTGAAGGAATAACTGCTTCAACTCCGAGTACCAGGCTGAAAAGAGTTTGTCCTGTTGCTACTTTAGGGGTGGCCCTATCAGCCCATAGAACTAGTGGTAGCTCTTCCGCCCATTTGCCCCCAATCTCTTCCAGCTTCTTCCTTAGGTACTCTACTATAATCTTGTTGCTGGATTCTGCTTGACCATTGGACTGAGGGTTCCTGGGAGTAGATTTCTGCCATGAAATGTTCCACCTAGCACAAAATGCCTCTGTCTTATTGCCAATAAACTGAGATCCATTATCACATATTATTTCAGATGGAATACCAAACCTACAGATGATATTGCGTTTAATGAAAGATATCACCTGGGCCTCAATAACCTGAGAAGACGACTCCGCCTCTATCCATTTGGAGAAGTAGTCCGTCATGGCGAGCATGTAGACCTTGTTCCCTGGTGCCTTGGGCAGTGGTCCTACTATGTCCATTCCCCACTTCATAAAGGGCCAAGGCGAAATGGCAGGGTGCAGAGGCTCTGCAGGCTGGTGGTTAACTGACACATGCCTTTGACAGGCATCACATTTTTTTGCGTATTCCATAGCATCCTTACGCATTGTGGGCCAGAAGTACCCCTGCCTGAGGGCCTTGTTGGACAGGCTCCTGCCCCCTGCATGGTTTCCACATTCACCACTGTGGATAGCATGCAAATCAGCCTGGGCTTCTTCCCTATCCAGGCACCTCAGGTAGGGTCCTGCGAGGGATTTCCTGAACAAGACACCATCAATCAGCACAAATCTGGAAGCTCGTATTTTGAAGCTTCTTACCTCTTTTTTCTCTGCTAGGAGTATGTCATTCTGCAACCAATCTTGGTAAGGCTTCCTCCAGTCTACAACTTCCTCCTAACTGGTGGTGTTGGTTAACACCCCTTCTTCCTATTATTGCAGTGAGCCAGCTGTGTTTTCGTCGCCTTGTTCTGCTTTGGATATTGCAGGTTCCAGTACATGGACAATAGGTATGGTAGAGATTGTACCTGATTTGAATGTTGCCCCCAGGGCAGCTAAGCATCAGCCTCCACATTCTGGTCCCTGGGGATTTGCTTAATGTTGAAGGTCTTGAACCTGAGTTTCAACTCTTGCGCTATTTCTAGGTAGGCCATCATGGTGGGGTCCCTAGCTGCATAAGAGTGATTTACATGGTTTACGATATGTTGGGAGTCGCTGTATACCTGGAGGTGCCTGATTTTTAAGTCCAGAGCTAGCTACAGACCCAGGATCAAGGCTTCATATTCTGCCTCGTTGTTGCTAGCTTTGAATTCGCACCGAATTGCTTGGACCAACAGGTCCCCTTGGGGCGACTTAAGGACCAGACCAACTCCTGCTCCCTTTATGTTGGAAGCTCCATCCACATTCAGCTCCCACGTCTGCTCCCCTTTGTCTTCCTCCAGAGTGAGGATGTCTTTCTCGGCCTGCGTCTGGAGGGAGGGGTAAAAGTCGGAGACGAAGTCTGCTAGAGCCTGAGACTTGATTGCTGCCCGATGTTCAAATTTCAGATCGTAGCCACTCAGGTGTATGGACCATTTGGCCATTCTACCTGATAACTCTGGTTTCCTCATTATAGTCTGGTCTCTGCAGGCAGCAGAGACTTACTGACATAGTATACTGGATGCTGTACTCCTTCTTGCTCTCGAACTAACACTGCGCTGATAGCCACCTCAGTTACTGAGAGATACAAGGACAAGGTCTCTCCGGGTTTTGGCTTTGATAGGAGTGGTGGAGTGCTTAGATACCGTTTCAGCTCGCTGAGTGCTTCCTAGTGCTCTTCTGTCCACTCGAACTTCTGGCTCTTCCTTAAGATGTCGTAAAATAGCCTGCACCTGTCTGAGGACCTTGCTATGAACCTATTCGGAGCAGCCACCCGTCCTGTCAGGCGCTGCACGTCCTTTGGCTTTTAAGGTGACTCTAGCTGGAGTATGGCTTTGATTTGATCACTGCTGGCCTCTATCCCCCTCTGTGTGACCATATATCCCAGGAACTTCCCACTGGAGACTCCGAAGGTGCATTTTGATGGGTTCAGCTTCATTTTATATTTTCTCAGGGTGCTGAAAGTGTCAGCCAGATGCTCGACGTGCTGTGCTGCTTGCTTTGATTTTACCACCATATCGTCGATGTAGACCTCCATGGTATGGCCTATTTGCTCTTTGAACATCGTGTTTACCAGCCGTTGGTAGGTGGAACCTGCATTCTTTAGACCAAAGGGCATTACATTATAACAATAGATACCTCGCTCTGACCTGAATGCCGTTTTCTCCTGATCGTCAGGATGCATCTTGATCTGGTTGTAGCCACTCCAAGCATCCAGGAATGTGAGCATCTCGTGACCTGATGTGGCATCCACCATGGCGTCGATGTGGGGTAGAGGGAATGGATCTTTAGGGCAAGCTTTATTTAGGTCTGTGAAATAAATACAAACCCTCCACTTGCCATTCTTTTTTGGAACAACCACCACATTAGATAACCACTCTGGCTACTTGACTTCCCTGATTTTTCCAGCAGCGAGCAAGTTGTCTACCTCTTGGTTTATGACCTGATGCCTCTCTGAGGCAAACTTCCTCCTTTTCTGCTGGACAGGTTTGTAGCTTGGATCCACGCTCAGCTTATGTGTTATTATACTAGGGTCTATCCCCACCATATCATTGTGGGACAAGGAAAAGCAATCCATGTTAGTTTTCAATAATCGGACAAGTTCCTGACGGATATTACCTGTGCATTCTGATCCGATAAGTACGGTCCGCTCTGGTTGCTGCACGTCCAGGATTACTTCGTCTAGCTCTGCTTGAGGTGGCTCGACGTATTCCTCCTGGATGCGCTGGCTCTGTAATTGCTATGCTGGCGGTTGGGTTGTTGGTTTCAAGGCTATCTTGTAGCAATTCTTAGCATCCTCTTGATCCCCACATATCTCTTGCACTCCCCAGAGCGTTGGGAATTTCAGACACTGGTGGTAGGTTGAAGGTACTGCCTTCATTTCGTGGATCCAGGGCCTGCCAAGAATTACATTGTAAGTAGAGGGCCCATCGATAACCAAGTATCTCACCTGTTTGTTGACTCCTTTGACATAGGTAGGGATGACAATTTCTCCTAGAGAGTGCTTCGTTTCACCGCTGAAACCAACCAAAGGCACCTCTTTCGTTGCTAAGTCCTTCGCGCTTAACCCCATGCCCTTGAGTGTTTCCAGCATAATCAAGTTGACGGAGCTTCCTGTGTCCACCAGGATCTTTCTTACTTCGCAGTTTCCTATGGGGAGGGTGATGATCAGAGCGTCGTGGTTGATGCCCGTCGTTGTGTGCACCAAAAATAAAATTTATAATTCCTAACTACAACTATAGATAGCGGTAGCAGGGTCGAACCACAGAGAGGCAGATGTAATTATTAGTTGTCTAATTTCAGTCTAAGGTAACGATTATGTGGGGGTTGTTTTGAATTGGTCTATAACTAATGAGCAGTAAACTAAAGAAATGTATAAATTCAAATTTAAAAGGAGTAATAAGATGATCGGTTCACTGTAGTTTCGGCAGCAGCATACTAAGTAGGTCTGAAATAAACACCTGAGGCGGAAAAACAAGAGGTCCTCTCGGTCCACTCTCAACAAGTAGCGTCTTTCGATCTCGCTACGGGTCCCTAATATCACTAGTACTGACTCTCGTCCTGAAAAGTGACTAAAAATCTAAACTTTACCTATCTTTCGATCTTAGCATAGTTTAGTCATTTTAATTGGTAGTCTAACAACTTTCCCTATCTTTCGATCTAATGGGTCGGTCATTTCTTGAGCATTCAACTAGTCGCGTACACTCGATTTGTCAAATATAGAATTTAAATCAATTAAAACGAAGCAAAACCTCACGTGGCCAGTCGATCGACCAGGGTGTGCGGTCGATCGACCGTGGCACGACTCAGGTCGTACTATTCTACTGCCGCCTAATCTACAGATTCCCTACATCCTAGCACGAGGTATTTAGCTACTCATGATATTGGTAAAAACAACAACAAGATTAACGAAATAAACTACTAAATTCATGCTTAAATTAACGGAACAAAAGATTAGCATAAAACGATAATTATGGCTTCGGGAAACTAATCTATCAATTCTAGCTACGAACGAAATAAAGCAATAAAACTGAAATAATGAACAAAGGAATACCAGTAGAAGAATTGCAGGAAGAAAAGCACGAACGAAAGAAATTGTATTGAATGATTCAACTCGGAAACGAAACACTAACTAATGATAAATTAAAACTGGATGCAAGCTCAATGAAAACTCCATACCTAAAGCTTAATGTCAGGTTACGTTATATAGGAATCTAACGTAACAACTTATTCCTAAACCTACAATACATTGGGCTTTCTTATTCTCGATCTTTTAATTCACGTCTGAAATAGCGGCTTGGTCGATCGACCACACAAGGCGATCGATCGATCGAGGTATCTTGAACAGGAGTTCCTGTAAGTCGGGCTCTGGTCGATCGACCATAGGGTCCAATCGATCGACTAGAGTAGCTGATAATCCGCTTTTAATTCTTCATAAAGTTGTCTTTCAAGCTTCAAAACGCGCACCAAGTTCATCTCTCGAGTCTCCACTTCATGTCAAATGCAATGCAAGGTACTCAGGGACGGATTTAGCTCAATATCTACTCATTTCCGCATAAATCTGCAATATTACATAAAAATACGAAAGTAGACGAAATGGGGCAAATACTAGCATAAACTACACAAATGAGCTCTGAAATGCGTGTAAAATGGGGTGTAAAACATCATATTTAAGACACGCATCAAACTTCCCCAAACCAAACCCTTGCTTGTCCCCAAGCAAGAACTAGACTCAATCCTAAAACCTAATGGAACGAGTTCAATCTCAGAGCGAAATGCAAACTGTAAGGCCTAAACCAATTTAATGCAACAACCAACAATCAATTAGAAATGTGAATCATGCAAACGAGTTATGAAGTCGTCAAAAACTGCTGAACCGTCAACGATAGAGACTTATCAATATGGACTCTCACGGGTCGCTCAAATCACTCAATATATACAGGTGAGTATATGTAAAAGATAGAAAGAATTTACTTTGTAATGACTCTCACCTAACTACGATCTATAAGAACATGCGTGCAATATAATATGAAAATAATCTCTACAACCGTACATATGCATTCCAACCAAACAAATGACCATGACACATGCCGAGGTAGATAAGGGATATGTGAGGTAATGGGCAGGAAGAGGCAAAACATTTATGGGAACGTGGAGTTACAGGTGATCAAGCTAGTACCCTAAAAAACCATATGACAATATCCAACTTCTTGCTCAAAATCTTCGATGAAACCAGTGCTATTAGCAAGCACAAAACTCACAATCTCCGTAGTAATCAATCAACTAACTCCCCATAAGATACAAATGCAACATGGGGGCAAAAATCGCCATATAATAAAGACTTTGAATTATGCGAATTGATTTTTCTTTTCCTTCTCGGGCATCGGTCGATCGACCAGGATGGTCAGTCGATCGACCACGTCTACAGTACAATACTCTCTTTTTTCTTTTTTTTTTCGAATCATTTTTTTCTTTTCTCTTCTTTTTTCCTTTACAATTTTTTTCTTTCTTCTTTTCCCTTCTTTTCTTCATCTTCCCAACAACATCTCAAAATGAGCAAATGCCACCAAAAACATAGTAACAATCCCAAAACTAGACTACTAGCTTGACAAGGGCAGGCTAAATGTAGGATGTAGTAACGGGACAAAAAGGCTATTTCTGGCAGTGTGGAGCTTATGGGCAAAATGAATAAAGGAAAACCTCTACCACATGTGTCAACTAACCACAAACCGAATGCATACAGGTATTAAGCAGATTAAATTCATATTTATGCATATTTATGTAACATGTCTCATAAGGAGAACTACTCACAATCCTAGATAAACTGGTCATGGATGTCACCAGTTATAGGCTCTAAATCTCAGAAAGTGATGTAGTTTGCCAAAAATCAAAGTCAAGTTTCAAGTCCAACAAATAAATTAACGAAAACTCGTAGACTATGCATATTTGATTCTATTAATAACATGTCAATTAGCAAGACTTAGGCATAAACAGCTGCAAGTGCAATGTCATCATTGAAATACTACCGTTCCGACTCGACCTATATGCTAAAATAAACGTGAATTTTTTTTTGAAATTTTTGATTTTTTTTTGAATTTTTGGTATATATAAGGGAAAATAAAAAACAAATGCAAGACAAAAATGTAAACGTGAATGCAAGCAAATGAAATGCAACAAAATAATGCAAATGCGACACAAAACCCTTCCCCAAACCAAATCGCACAATGTCCCCATTGTGCAAAATCATATAATGAAATAACAGGAAAACGGGAATTTGCGTAAATTAACTACATAAGGCATGAAGTAAGAACTC
This sequence comes from Silene latifolia, assembly GCF_048544455.1. NCBI lineage: Eukaryota > Viridiplantae > Streptophyta > Magnoliopsida > Caryophyllales > Caryophyllaceae > Silene > Silene latifolia. Next base: position 29,811,665 of record NC_133528.1, read on the forward strand.
GGAAACTCACAAGACTTTAAGCGCAGCAAAAAGAAACCTCCCCAAACCAGCGTGAGCTAGGAGGTTTCGAGCTAGATGCTACCAATAAGTACCTGAAAAGACAACAAATACCACGCATAAAACCAAGAAAGCAAAGTGGACGCGGTAATTATGCAAAACTTAAAAACGGAAGAAAACAGAAATATGGCGGAAAATAAAGAGGAGAGAAGACTCCCTCAAGTCCGCAAAACGACCAAACACAGCAGGGGAAAGGTCGAAAAATGTGCAAGTACGACGCGGGCAACGGTCGATCGACCACCTCACCCGGTCGATCGACGAGAATGTCAGAACGAAGCTCCTGTGCTTGTGTAGCCGATCGATCGACCATACGGACCGATCGTCGATCGACCGGAATAGTCTTTGCAACCTTCTGATTTCTTCGAATTAGCTCACTAACTTGAGCTAATATGGTCTATATATCTGTAAAAGCACATAACGCGCCCAAAATTGCGCAAAACCCAAAGTAACCGACTAAAGTGTTTAAAATCCTAAGCAAACGTATTAAAATGCGAAGTCTCGCGCACACGAAAACAATAAAAAGTCTTAAAAAGTAATAAAATGAAAGTTTGAAAAAGCATGTGATCAACTAATAGTTGATCAAGAACGGCCACGGAATGGCCCACTTGGTCGGCTTCTGGCTACAAGAGGTAGCCTCAACGGTGCTCATCTCCTCATTTTGCACTCTTCTCAACTCCAACATCTGCAGGACTCAACGGATCAACAGGTCAGACATCTTCCCACTCAATGACCTCCTCTAGCTCATCAAAGTCCAAGTCGGACTCCCTCACTTTGACTGGCTCATCTTCAAGCTCCTCATCAGTGCCATAGCTAAGACATCCTAAGCCGCCTCTTGAGACGATTGGCTCTTGCACAGCTGGAGCAACATGCGACTCTTCCTTCCCCAAACCAGCTCTTACAATGTCAGAAATAGAAGAATCTTCCTCCAATTTGCTCCCAATCTGGGGCGGAGGGGTTACAACAGGAATAGGCGTAGAGACAGGCATATCAGGAAGTACAAAATAGGATTTCTTTTCAGAAACCGTATTACAAGTTATCGGCCACATGGGGTCTTTCTTCTTAGCAGTCTGGGCAAAGACAATAGAGTGTTTTCCTACTTTAAAGGTCAAAGTCCCTGAACCAACATCTATAACTGCACCAGCAGTGTGCAGAAATGGTCTACCCAATATAATAGGAATGTGGGCATCCTCGGGCATATCTAGTACAATGAAGTCAACAGGGAAGAAAAACTTTTCTATTTGCACAGGAATGTCCTCTAAAACTCCTATTGGCTGGACCGCAGATCGGTCAGCCATCTGTACTGTCATGTTGGTAACTGCAAACCTAGTCAATTTGAGCTTCCTAGCAAGACTCAAGGGCATTACACTAATACTGGCTCTTAGGTCACACAAGGCCTTCTCAATAGAAAAGGTGCCAATACTACATGGAACTGAAAAACTACCCGGGTCTTCTAGCTTATGGGGTGCAGTGTGGGTCAAATAAGAGCATGACTCCTCAGTGAGTGCGACAGTGTGCACAGTTTCAAGTGACTTCTTTTTAGATAAGAGTTGCTTCATGAATTTCATATAAGCAGGCACTTGATTGACTAACTCAAGAAAAGGAACTTGTACGTTTAAGCTACGAATAACATTGTCAAACTTATTAAACGATACCTGTTCCTTCGTCGGCACCAATCTCTCTGGATAAGGTGCTGTAAGAAGTAACTTAGCCCTCTCCTCTAAATCTCTCATGCCGGCATTGGTGGACTTAGGCTGAAAGTCCACAACCTTCTTCTTGTTGTAGCTTGACCCTTCTTCAGACCGTCTCAAATGTGAACCATTAATCGATAAAGGGTCGTACTTCGGAACCGGAACGGATCCATCAGCATTCAGGTCTTGCCTCAATATTTTAGGGGCAGTTGTACCCCGAAACAAGTGGTCCCTCAAGTTATCGGGCATCGGAGGACGAAAAGAATCACCTTCAGAAGCTTGGTCAGTCGATCGACCATGTTGCTCAGTCGATCGACTGAGTTCTATAGTTCCAGAAGCTGTCTCCTTGCGCGGACTGGTCGATCGACTGGGTATGTCAGTCGATCAACTGATATACCTGCTGATCGTCTTTTTCTTGTTACTGTTTGTTCCAGCTTTCTTTTGACTCGGTTCCACCTCATCTTTTCCAGCGACATCCTCAACCATTGCGGGCCCATAAAGGGTAGACCCACTCCTCAAGGTAATTGCATTTAAGGCCTCATTTTGATCAGTTTGAGTTGGTAAATGTCCCGGAGCTCGAGTTGTATTCTTGCTAGCCAATTGGGCAATTTGGCTCTCCAACATCTTCATCCCGGCCTCTCTAGCTTGGGATTCTTTCAACAACAAATTCTTCAACTCGGCAAGATCAGAACCTTGGGATTGTTGCTGCTGCGGCACATAGGGAGGTTTTTGAAACAGTTGTTGCTTATGAGGGGGCACATAGTTCTGCTGCTGCTGCTGTTGCTGTGGAGGTGGAGTTGGATTTAGGACATTTTGGCTACTCCACCTCAAGTTTGGATGGACATTCGGCTCATAGTAAGTGTTCGTCTGCCTATAATGTTGAAAGATAGCACAAGACACAAAGGGACTATGACAATTGTCTGAAACATGTCTCTCAGTTCCACATCTTTTACAGACGAAAGGACTGTCTGAAACAACATTCACATGGTAAATCCCTCTTTTTGAAGCTCCCCCCAACTCGTACTTATCAAATCTCGCCGTGAGAGCCTCTAATGCAGCTACAGAAGGAGATTCAGCAGCTCTCCTTTGATTTCCCTTGGAATTTCCATACTCAGCTTTATGGGTGGCCAAGTCATCAATGATCTTCCACCCCTTAGTTTCCCCCATATTCTCCTGGAATCTGCCACTAGCTGCCGCATTCAGGATAGCTCTCTGATCGTCATAGAGCCCATTATAAAACTGATTGCATAGGCTCCATTTCTCAAACCCATGATGCGGAATGGTTCGCACCAGCTTCTTGAAACGGACCCAGCCCTCATGAAAGTTCTCGTCAGGACCCTGTTTAAAGCTTGTGATCTGAGCTCTAATAGCATTCGTCTTCGAGGCAGAGAAATATTTCTTGTAGAATGCCAAGGCCAAAGAATTCCAGTCGGTGATCCCATTAGCAGCTCGATCCAGGTCTCTATACCACTCCCTTGCAGCATCACGGAGTGAGAATATAAACATAGTCTCCTTTACCTGGTCCTGGGTCACACCGGTCGGCGGGGGTATAGAGCAGCAATACTCAATAAATATCTCAATATGCTTGGCTGCATCTTCATTTGTAGCTCCCCCGAATTGGTTTCTCTCAACCAAGTTGATATAAGAAGGCTTCGGTTCGAATTTTCTATCAGCTCCCGGTAATTCGAACCCCTTATATAGATTTGCAGCTGTCGGCTCAGAGTGACTTGCTATAGTCGCTTCTTCAGCCATCTCTAGAAAATCTGGAGAAGTGACGGTCTCAGCTGATGAAGTAGAAATAGGAGGTTTGAATATAAGAGGTGATAAAGCGTATTGGTAGAAAATATGATGAGAGAGAAAGTTTTAGAGAGAGAAAAACCTCTAAAAATCTAGCTTACTTTTTACGCAAGCAATGGCTCGAAAGAAGAAGCTAACAAAAAATCCTCAAATTTCATCTAATAATTCGACTAAATCTACTAATATTTCTACACCAAAATCACAAAAACATGATGATATTCGTTTACAACGATCTAATAAAGGTAAATCGCAACTGAATTTTTCATCGCAGGAATTTGAGTCTGATTTGGAGCTTATTGTTGAAGAGGAGGAGGAGCACGAGGAACCATCTGAAAAGGACCAGCCGTTATCATCTACTCAGAGGACACCATTGATTCAGATCACCAAGGAAGATGTTGCTGGTGAGATCAATTTTTGGTCGTCTTCTGTAGTTTGTTATATTTTAGGGGCGAATCCACCGAGCTCTGTTCTCCTAGGGTTTGTCAAGAGAGTATGGCAAGCGAATGGTGTTGATAAGGTTGCTTTCCTTCCCAATGGGTTGTTCTTAGTATGGTTCAAGACCAAAGCTCAACAACAATCTGTCCTTAGTAATGGTCATCTTCTTTTTGATAATAAACCTGTTATTATAAAAGAATGGACACCGGATATGGAATTTGTGAAACATGAAGTCACTAGGGTCCCTATTTAGATGAAAATTTTTGGTCTAGATGTCAAATACTGGGGTGGTGAAAGTCTCAGGAAGTTAAGTAGTGGAGTTGGGAAATTCATAAAATGTGATGACCCTACCCTTCATAAACAGTTCCTTGGATTTGCATGCATCATGGTTGAAGTTGATGTCGACCAACAGTTTCCTTCTGTAGTGGATTTCTTAGATGAGAATGGAAAGAATCAGTCTGTGAGAATTGAATATGATTGGTTGCCTGTGTCCTGTACTGCCTGTAAAGGGGTCGGACATACAGCTGAAAAATGCAGGAAGGGAATGGTAAAACAACCTGTTACAAAGAAAGTCTGGAAACCTAGGAAGATTGATCCTAAACAGAAGGAACCTGCTAAGCAACCACCTGTGAGGAAGCTGGTGCAGGGCCTGACAAAGAACTGTGGTGCGGCAAAGATCGATCGTGATGCGAGACTCCCAGAACGGTGGTTACTCCGGTTATGGTGCCAAAAACTCCTGTTGTTGAGAATTCTTTTCCTAGGAGGATAATAACAAAATTGATGAGGCAGGACAATGGAGAACGAAGGAAGTTTACTCCAGGAGGGCTTTCCTTCATGGACTCCTTATCTCATTCTTTACAGAAAACTGGAAGGGGATTGTTGGATAGCAAGTTGTTTGAAAAAGGGGGTCCCAGTACTACTATAGCTGATCATGGGTAGCTGTGGTACTTGGAACATTAGGGGGATGAATAATCCGAGCAAGCAAAATGAAATAAAAAGATTCTTAGCTATGAATAAAGTTGGCTTGTTTGGAATTTTAGAAACAAAAATAAAAAGTAGGAATTGGAATAAGGTTACTAATAATATTTGTTCTAATTGGGCCATCTGTACTAATTCTCATCTTCATTCTGGAGGTAGAATCTGGATCATTTGGGACCCTGCTTTGTTTGAGGTGGACATATTGGATGTCACTATCCAGTGTATTCATACAAAAGTGTTTGATAAAGCTAGGAGGAAGGGTTTCTACTTTACTGTGGTTTATGGTTTGAACTCTCTGGGGGACAGAGAGCCTCTGTGGCAAAGTATTAAATCTTACCATCTGCAACTTAATTCTCCTTGGCTCTTGTGTGGTGATTTCAATGCCATCATGGAGAGAAATGAGAGGATAGGGGGTGCTGAGATCACAAATGCTGAACTTAGACCTATGGCTGATGCTATAAGGGACTGTCAGTTGACTGATATGAAGGCTAGGGGGCTTTTTACACTTGGAATGATAAGCAAGGGTCTGACTCTTTGATTTATAGCAGAATTGATAGAGTTTTCATCAATGAGGAGTGGCTTGAGCAATACCCTGATAGTTTTGCTCATTTTCTCCCTGAGGGACTGTTTGACCATTGTCCTGGTCTGGTTCACTTTGAGGAAGAGAGGCAAAGGAGGGGTAATTCTTTCAAGTATTATAATATGTGGTCTATGGCCAAAGAATACAAGGAGGTGGTGATTGATGGGTGGAGCAGGGAAGTGCAGGGCACTCCCATGTTTAAAATTGTTAGTAAATTAAAAGGATTGAAGAAGGGATTGCTGGCTCTTAATAAGGATAATTTTGAGGATATTGAAAACTTAACAAATTTGACTGAATTATCCCTGAAGCATTTTCAGTCACTCCTTGTTTCTGATCCCTATAACAAGGAGTGGATTGAGAATGAGAGAGCTTGTGCTCAAGAGCTTACTGATATGGTTAAAGCTAGAGATCAGTTCTTGAAACAAAAGGCTAAATGTGATTGGATGAAGTATGGGGATGAGAACACTTTGCTTTTTCCATGCCGCCATCAAGAAGAGAAGGGCAAGGAATAGGGTATTTCGGAGTTAAGGACATGAGGGGAAGCCTTTGTTCTGACTCAAAGATGATTCAACAGGCCTTTGAGGAGTATTATATGCACCTGCTGGGGTCCTCTACTCCTGTCAAACCACTTAATAGAAAGATTGTTCAGCAGGGTGCTTGTCTCACACCAGAGCATTGTGCAATTCGAATCCGAGATTTTGGAGAAGAGGTTAGGGATGCTATGTTTGCCATTCCAGGAAACAAAGCACTGGGCTGATGGATACTGATAGCCAATTTTTCAAGGACAATTGGCCCATTGTAGGTGGTGATGTGATTACTGCTGTTAAGAATGCTTATGAAACTGGAAAGCTCTTAAAGCAAGTTAATAATACTATCATCACTTTGATCCCAAAGATGGAGATGCCTGAAACTGTGCTGCACTTCAGACCTATTGCGTGTTGCAACACTATTTATAAGTGTCTTTCTAAAGTGATCTGTGCTAGAATGAGCCGTATTCTTCCTGATATTATTAGTCCTTCTCAGGGGGCATTTATCAAAGGGAGAGACATTGTTGGTAACATCCTGATTTGCCAGGACCTTATTAGATTGTACAATAGGAAGAGCTGTTCTCCTAGAGTGTTATTGAAACTTGACCTTCAAAAAGCATATGACTCCATTGAGTGGTCGTTTGTTTCTGAGATGCTTGAGGCTACTGGTTTTCCTAAGAAATTCATTGAGCTGTTGATGAATTGTGTTACCTCCCCTTCCTATTCTCTTTCCCTCAATGGAGAAATTTTTGGATTCTTTAAAGGACAAAGGGGACTAAGACAGGGGGACCCTCTCTCCCCCCTATTATTCACTCTTTGTTTGGAATATCTTAGTAGAGTGCTTATGATAGTACAGAAGCATAAAAACTTCAGGCACCATCCTTTGTGTAAGAGGATCAATCTCACTCACCTATGCTTTGCTGATGATCTTATCATGTTTTTTAAGGGAGAGAGAGGTTCTATTGAGCTCTTGCTTCAAGCCTTCAAGTATTTCTCTAAGGCTTCTGGATTGGTGATGAATAGTGGTAAGTCCAACTTCTACACTAATGGAGTTCCTGCTAGTCTAGCCCAGGAGATTGAGCAGATCACTGGAATGAAAAGAAATGCTGTCCCTTTCAGATATTTAGGTGTTACTGTCTCCCCTAAACGTCTGTCTGTCATGGACTGCAACTGTTTGATTGATAATGTGGTGGCAAAAATTAGAGCCCTGGGGTCCAGAAAATTGTCTTATGCTGGTAGAGCTGTGTTGATTCAATCTGTTCTCAGTACATTACACTGTTATTGGGCTCGCATTTTTATCTTGCCTAAGACTGTCATTGATGCTATTGAGAAGATATGCAGACAATATCTATGGTATGGAAAGGATCCTAAAGAGAATCCTGCACTGGTTTCTTGGGAGAAGATCTGTAGACCCAAGAAGCAGGGGGGTTTTGGTTTCAGGGACCTTCAAATTTGGAACATAGCTACCATAGGAATGTATGTTTGGTGGGTGCAACAAAAAACTGATCATCTCTGGGTTCGTTGGGTGCATGCAGTGTATATTAAATCTGCTCATTGGATGGATTATGAACCTCATAGTGGAGCTAGCTGGGCTTGGAGAAAAATATGCCAGGTCAAGAACAAGCTCAAGCCTCTCATTTTAACAGGTGAGCCTTACACAATTCAGAAGTGGTATGATTTTATGAAACCTCTCACTGATAAGGTTGCCTGGTATCCTTGGATATTAAACAATTGGATTTATCCCAAGCACTCTTTCTTCTGCTAGTTAGTAGCACAGAACAGGCTACTTACGCAGGATAGATTGGTAAAGATGGGTATTCTGGTTACTAACTGTTGTGAAGTTTGTGGAGTTATGGCTGAGGATCACAATCACCTCTTTTTTGGTTGTGCATTCAGTAAGCAATGCCTTTTATTGATACAACTATGGTGCAAGGTGCTGTTACCTGCACAAGACTGTATACACTGGTGGATCACATGGAGGATTCATTCTGCTACTAAGAAGAAGGTTATTGGGATCATTCTAGCAAGTCTCATGTATCATCTTTGGCAACATCGTAATACTTGTAGGATAGACCAAGTTGTTCTTAAACCTATGGTACTAGTTCAGAGGTTGAAGCAAGATGTTAGAGCACGGCTGCAAGTGATTGATTTACAGTGTAAAAATAGGACTGTTCTTGAATGGGTGAAGGAGTTATGAGGTTCTCTGCTTCATAGCTTCTTTACCTAGTTTAGGTCTTATTAAAAATGTTGTAATGGGATAATTTTTATGATTAATGAAAACTACTTACATTTCCCCAAAAAAAAAAGAAGTAGAAATAGGAGATGATTGAGGATCTTCCTCAAACAGCTCGTTCTCGTAGTAACTAGACAGAGTACTCAGCTCTTCCTCCGTCGGCAATACTCTTGATGATCGTCTCAACTCACGCAAGGTCTTCTCAATCTCGGGATTGAACGATAGTAATTCACCACCCTGTGACCTGCGCATAAGAAGAAACTACAAAAAGAATGTGAAATAGTTTAAGGAACAAATGTCCCTTAAACTAAGAAGCAGACTAAAATAAAACAACTAAAAATTAGAACAATTGCCTCCCCGGCAACGGCGCCAAAATTTGATGCCCGTCGTTGTGTGCACCAAAAATAAAATTTATAATTCCTAACTACAACTATAGATAGCGGTAGCAGGGTCAAACCACAGAGAGGCAGATGTAATTATTAGTTGTCTAATTTAAGTCTAAGGTAACAATTATGTGGGGGTTGTTTTGAATTGGTCTATAATTAATGAGCAGTAAACTAAAGAAATGTATAAAATCAAATTTAAAAGGAGTACTAAGATGATCGGTTCATCGTAGTTTCAAAAGAAAGATACTAAGTAGGTCTGAAATAAACACCTGAGGCGGGAAAAAAGAGGTCCTCTCGGTCCACTCTCAACAAGTAGCGTTTTTCGATCTCGCTACGGGTCCCTAATATCACTAGTACTGACTCTCGTCCTGAAAAGTGACTAAAAATCTAAACTTTACCTATCTTTCGATCTTAGCATAGTTTAGTCATTTTAACTGGTAGTCTAACAACTTTCCCTATCTTTCGATCTAATGGGTCGGTCATTTCTTGAGCATTCAACTAGTCGCGTGCACTCGATTTGTCAAATATAGAATTTAAATCAATTAAAACGAAGCAAAACCTCACGTGGCCAGTCGATCGACCAGGGTGTGCGGTCGATCGACCGTGGCACGGCTCAGGTCGTACTATTCTACTGCCGCCTAATCTACAGATTCCCTACATCCTAGCACGAGGTATTTAGCTACTCATGATATTGGTAAAAACAACAACAAGATTAACGAAATAAACTACTGAATTGATGCTTAAATTAACGGAACAAAGGATTCGCATAAAACGACAATTATGGCTTCGGGAAACTAATCTATCAATTCTAGCTACGAACGAAATAAAGCAATAAAACTGAAATAATGAACAAAGGAATACCAGTAGAAGAATTGCAGGAACAAAAGCACGAACAAAAGAAATTGTATTGAATGATTCAACTCGGAAACGAAACCCTAATTAATGATAAATTAAAACTGGATGCAAGCTCAATGAACACTCCATACCTATAGCTTAATGTCAGGTTACGTTATATAGGAATCTAACGTAACAATTTATTCCTAAACATACAATACATTGGGCTTTCTTATTCTCGATCTTTTAATTCACGTCTGAAATAGCGGCTTGGTCGATCGACCACGCAAGGCAGTCGATCGACTGAGGTATGCTGAACAGGAGTTCCTGTAAGTTGGGCTCTGGTCGATCGACCATAGGGTCCAGTCGATCGACTAGAGTAGCTGATAATCCGCTTTTAATTCTTCATAAAGTTGTCTTTCAAGCTTCGAAACGCGCACCAAGTTCATCTCTCGAGTCTCCACTTTATGTCAAATGCAATGCAAGGTACTTAGGGACGGATTTAGCTCAATATCTACTCATTTCCGCATAAATCTACAATATTACATAAAAATACGAAAGTAGACGAAATTGAGCAAATAGTAGCATAAACTACACAAATGAGCTCTGAAATGCGTGTAAAAGGGGGGGTAAAATATCATATTTAAGACACGCATCAGTGGTATTGTTCCGGAGTGTTTTGTGCGTCTGTTTCATCAAAGGTGACTACTGGGCGGTCCTGGCGGCTGATTATGCAGGGAAACTCTGGCTTGTCTCCTTTGGTTTGTGTGGCATGCCTTTTGGCTGCTGAATACGTCAGGCCGCACAATTCCGAGCCTCCTGTGATAATATTCACAATTCTAGTGCAAACAGGTGGAGGAGAAGGCAGAACCTGATTAGTGGAATTAGCTTTGGTGGAGCCTCCTGGCAATAGGTGGTATAAGTTTCCTCGATCGTACTGGAATTTGACCTCCCGTCTCAGGGTGTAGCATTCATCAGTATCATGGCCTATGTCATCGTGGTACTCGCACCTCTTGCTGGAATCTCTTTTATCTTTAGGACGCTCGTCAGTCCGCTTCCTGGGCCACCTGAATCTCCGTATCTCCTTTAGGGCCTTGAGTACTCCTGCAAGGTTAGTTGAGAATTTATACTCACTTACTTTCGGAGGTGGCTCAGAGTTATTCTTTCCTCCTGGGCCCTCAGAAACTTTGTTCACCGGCTTGCTGTAGGGTTTGGTTCTTTCGCTCTGCTTCTCTACAGATGCCTTTCTGGATGTATGATCTGTGCCATAGGCCGCTCTCCTGGGCCCTGAGTCTTCCTCCAGTCACATGACTGCAATTGTCTTCGTTTGCACCTCCTCGAAGGTAGCGCAAGGGTACTTGGTCAGGTCTTTATATAAATCTGAGTCCTGGCGGAGCCCTTGGCGGAAAGCTTCTATGGGCGTGGCTATGTCACACCGTGGGATTGCCATCTTCTCTCTGTTGAATCTGTTTAGAAAATCTCTGCTAGCCTCCTCAGGTCCCTGTACTATTCGGTACATGTCACTGGTTTATTTTTCTGGTCTGCGGCTGCTGGCGAACTGCTGGTGGAAGGCATTGACTAAATCGGCGAAGCAGGTTATGCTCTTATTGGGCAGGCTGACGAACCATTGCAAGGCTGCTCCGGACTGGGTGGATCCAAACCCCTTACACATACAGGCTTCTTTCACAGAACCCGTTGCGGTGATCACCATCATCTTCTGCTTGTAATGGTTGATATGATCAAGAGGATACGTGGTCCCGTCGTAGAGTGTCATGGCTGGCGGCACACATCCTTTGGGAACACCAAGGGCTATGTCGTCCACGAAAGGGGAGTCTGCGTAGCTATCATGCGTTGCCTTCTCCAGTGGTCGTGCTACACCCGGAATCCTGTACATCAGGTCCCTCAACTCCTGGTACTGCTGTTCCAGCAAGCTACCTGTTCCTGCAAGAGGGTTAGAGACATGCGGATAAGAGTCAACAGATGTACCTCCAAGCCAGGCTCCTCCCGGGAATTGACTGCCTGGCTGGCTTGCCAAGGGTGTTGCATGGATGATGGTTCCTGGATGCCACTCTGGCGCCTGCTGAGAAGAGGCTCCTCCTGCCCAGGCTCCTCCAGAGAAATGGCCGCTTGTTGGGTTCATCATACTGGTACGGGGTCCTGGATTCCATCCCGCCACCTGCTGAGTGGGTGTTCCTGCAAAAGATTGTAAGTTAGTCCCTGGTTGACTATTAGACAAAATACTACCTGGGGTAGGCTGCAAGCTGAGTGGTCGATCAAAAGATAGGAACCCTAACCACTGGGCTCGATGGCTCCTCCGGGCGGTACTCCTTCAAGATCCAGTCTGGTGATCAGTTCTGATGGAATCTGCCGGGATGATCCTACACTAGAGGCTGAGACTGGGGCCTCAGAGGGTGGAGGCAGTGCAGCTGACGTGGTCCTAGATCGGGGTACTGTTGCGATCTGGTTTCTGAGATCTTGGTTGTCTTTCCTCAAGCTTTCGATGACCCTGTGCAGGGTGTCCATTCCTTCTAATACCACTCGCATTGGGTCTGGTGATGAGGCTCCTAATTTTTTGGTAATTCCTTCGGATACAGTCTCCTGAATCTGGGTCCTGCTGGGACTGCTTTCCCTACTTGATCTTGTCACACTGGGTGCTGCTGACGCTTTAGGCACCTACGGTGGCTTGAAAGGTAGCGGCATGGCTTTCGGGGAGGCGCTGACAGAGGCCATCTGGCTGGCTGCTGGTGATGCGGTGACCGGTCCTGTGGTTGCTGGGAGAGGTCTTCCCCCAAAAGATTGAGAGGATACGCCCTGGGTGCTGGGTGAACTCGAACTGGCTCCAGACATGGTGACGACGGATTGCTGAATTTTGACTTTATGAAAAATTGATCACTGAGGCCCTACGGTGGGTGCCAAATTGTTTTGGTAAAAATTTACCGGTTAGATATTAATTTGTAGGGTCAAAGTGATCGTCTATGATTTTGAACAAATAAAGAAATTGATGAGCAAGATCAAATAAAAGACAACGAAAGAAAGAGTGACACGAGAGAATTTTGGTGACGCGGAAAACTCGTTGTGGGAACAACCGCGGGGGGAGTCGGAATCACACCAATAATTGCATTATGATCAATAATTATTCTCGCAAGTAAGGAAGTATAACAGTGTTTTCTCTAGTAAGGTAAATGAAAGAAACTCCAAGTCGATGTCCCCCTGCCGCTGCACGCTTTCCTCCTTTTATAGTTGACTTCCTAGGGTTTCCTTCTTCCAGGGTCCTGGACGCCCATTGCGAGGTTCCAGGAGCAGTTACCACTTTTTTGGGGAAGTAAATGCTCTGACTTTTCCTCCCTTTGACTGGTAATTTATTATCTTTCAATTGTGTTTGTTTTCTTTGATCTTGTGGTCCTGAATTTGCCAAGTCATCAGTCTTATCACACTTGTTCTTCCCCACTCAACGCTTGCCACGTGTCCCATGGAAAAAGTTGTAAATTTTCCCCCTAACAGTCATCATGGTCCTTCTAAGACATTTGCTAAGGTAATGCAATCGGGCTTCTTTTGGCCTACTATCTTGAAAGATGCTACTACTTTTGTCCGTTCTTGTGATGCGTATCAAAGAACAGGTAATATTTCCAAAGGCATGAGATGCCTCAAACTGGAATCTCAGAGGTGGAGATTTTTTTATGTTTGGGGCATTGATTACCAAGGGCCATTCCCTACTTCTCACGGGAATCAATACATATTAGTAGCTGTAGATTATGTTTCTAAATGGGTGGAGGAATTGCCACCCCCACTTGTGATGCTAAATCTGTTGTTAAGTTGTTTCAGAAGATTATCTTTCCACGGTTTGGAGTGCCTCGCGCGGTGATTAGTGATGGAGGAAAGCATTTCAATGAGCGTCATCTTAATTCTTTACTAAAGAAATATGGCGTTACGCACCGTAGAGGATTGGCATACCATCCTCAAACCAGTGGATAAGTGGAGGTTTCTAACAGAGAATTGAAACAAATCTTGGAGAAGGTAGTGAGCAAGAATAGAAAAGATTGGAGTCGGAAGTTGATGACACCTTGTGGGCTTACCGTACTACATACAAGACGCCGATTGGAGCATCACCCTACCGTCTAGTCTATGGCAAATCTTGCCATTTACCTATGGAGCTTGAGTACAAGGCTATGTGGGCCATAAAGGAGCTAAATATGGATCCCTCACTGGCGGGTGAGAAAAGAATGATGCAGTTAAATGAGCTTGATGAGTTTCGACTGCATGCATATGATAGTGCTGAAGTATCCAAAGAACGAACGAAGAAGTGGCATGACAAGCATATTTTGACAAGGGAATTTCATGTTGGTGAAAAGGTATTACTATTTAACTCTCGTTTGTGTTTGTTCCCAGGTAAGCTAAGGAGTAGATGGTCTGGACCGTTCACTGTTGTTGAAGTGAACAAATTTGGGTCAGTTACACTGCAAACTGATAAAGGTGAGACTTTCAAAGTGAATGGGCAACGATTGAAAATTTACTATGAAGGTGCTCATATTGTGGTAAAAGAGGCCGTTGACCTCTTTGCCACTGATTTCTCTCATTGATGAGGTAATACGGTCATGCGGGACCGCTTAAACCAGCGCTACCGAGAGGCAGCTCGAAATTGGTAATGTAATACTTTGTAACTTAGGATTTTAATTTAATTATCGTATATTATTTAAGTTTGTTCATGAGTTTTGAGAGACGTAAGGATGAGGGAATTTAATGTGTTTCGAGTATTTTGCAGCGGATGACGGATTTTAAAGCTTATATTATCATTTAACGGGAAAAAGAGGCTGTCAGCAAGTTCCTTGATCGAGTGCAGATAGACTCGATCGAGGAACCATCATGCTCGATCGAGTGTCGTCATGGCTCGATCGAGGAACCAGGGGAGTAATTAAAATTTTTAAATGTCGAAAGTTGACATGTTTGGATTTTGGTGCCTCGATCGAGTAAGGGTTGGCTCGATCGAGGAACCAACTTTGAACCGGGTTCCGCGATTTTAACCGGCTGGGTTCTCCTCCTCTTTTTTCATATTATTTCTAATTCTTCTTCATTCCGTCACTTTTCCTTATTCTTTCTACCATTGTTTATCATTCTCCTCTCTCAAATACTTCACTATCATCATCAAATCTTCATTATAATTTGTGTTTAGTTGCTTGCTAGTGATTTAAATCACTCCTTTGTGATTATTTGTGACTTTTATTGCCTTTATTGTTCAAAGTAAGTCCCGTTTTTTTTGCATCTTTTGGTCCGAAATTTCTGATTTTTCATGCTCAAATCTTGTGTTTTTTGCCTTGAATCTTCCATTGCTCATATACAATTGCTATTTCCTTGCTTATTAGCTCTTTATTTGTTGAATTAAATGCCTAAGTTGCTAATTTGGGAATTAGGGTTCATAAATTCCGGGTTCAATTTTAGCATCAAATTGGTTAGAAATTGTGTTGTTATGCTTGGAATCTTCACTATTTGTTATATAATTGCAATTCCCTTGCCTTTTAGATGGTTTATGTGTGATTTTCGGTCTCAAAATCGAATTTTCCGACTCATGTTGTCTTAAAAACGTGAACTGTTTTGGGCAATTAAATTGGTTTGTGATTGTATACTTGTCTTTTTGCAGGTATGTCAACTAGTGGACAAGGTAGTAAAAGGCCACGGGAGAGGCGCGCTCCCGTTCGTCAGACGGAGGTAGTAGTGTCTTCCGAGGAGGAAGATGATGAGTTACTACCGATCGACGAATTCCCTTTTATTGAGTTTCAGGACAAGGAACAACGGGACAGATTTGTGGTATTGATGTCTAAAACTATGAATCCTACTCGGTGTGTTGATCGCAAAATTTTGCGAACTTTAAAGATTGATGATATCATGTTTGGCATGTTTGTTGAGATTGGGTTGCATGGTCTCTTTCTTTTGCACGAACTATCATATCGTGCCTTAACTCTTGAGTTTTTGAGTTCTTATGCTTATTTTCCGGTGGACAATTTAATACGTTTTAGGTTGCTTAATGTTGAATTGTCTTTAACTTTTGACCGTCTTTCTGAGATTTTAGGCATAGATAAGCATACTACTGGTGACTTGTATAATGGTACTGGGTTGTCTGCTGTCCGATATTTTCCATTGTTTACGGGTTTTGCGGATGCAAATGTGAGTTGCATGTCTTTACTTGACGTCCAACATGTTTGTCTTAGGCTTTTCTAGCGGTATTTTAGTTATCTGTTGTTTGGGAGACATGATACGAGTAAGTCCTCTTCCTTAGAGGTCTTGATTTTGGCTAGCTACCTTAATCCCTTTCAGGAAGCTACTTTCCAGTTTTCTCCTCCCGCACTCATTTGACAGGCCCTTGACCGCATGACTGGGAGATATACAGATTTGGATTGCGGTGCCATTGTTACTAGGATTGCTAGGGTTCTTTGTGATTTTGAGGGAAATGATCCCTATGAGCCTATGGAGGACCCTGAGCCGTTGGTAGATGATGAGTATCTACGATATGGCATTTCTTACATTGACATTCGAGGTGGGACAGATCACTATTGGAAAGTCCGTGGTCAGTTATATATGCTTTTGCCTAATGATCATTTGCCAGCTATTGTGCCTCTTGAGGAGAGTAAGGCTAGATTAAGACCTGCACCTGTCACCCATCTGATTCCAGATGAGCTTCTGATTACTTTACTTGGTTCTAGTACTACTACTACTACTACTACTACTACTACTACTACTACTACTACTACTACTACTACTACTACTACTACTACTACTACTACTACTACTGGTAGGCGCCGTCGACGTCGTCAGACTGCCACTCACTTGCCTGGTTCTTACCAGCCCCGTCCTCCTTCTCCTTCTACATCCTTTCCCTCCTTTGGTTACCACTTTGACCCAGTCCTTGAGAGAGAGGTGAGGGTACACCAGGGTATCAACACCGCCTTGACACAACGGCGTTTGTGGGAGTAGATGGAGGCCGTTACTATTTCTGAGGGGGGGGGGGGGGGGTCAGTACACGGGTATTTCTCCGAGTTTCTACACCACACCTGGTGATGACAACCGTGTTTTCCACCTCTATGGTGTGACCCTTGCATAGTTTGGGCAGTTTAGTATTGAGTATGGCGCTCTAGGTCGCCCCTTTTACACTCTTGTACGTTTCCACCAGCCTACCGGTGTTTTTCCAGAAGATGTTGGTGTTCCTGTTTCGCAGAGAGGGCCTTTTGGCCAGTTTGCAGTCTCTACTTTTGCTGCAGTAGCTTTTCCTGGAGGTGCCGTACTAGAGGCCGTGGTAGATGAGATGGCCATGCTAGAGGCCTTGGGGGTTGAGTTCAGGACCCTGAGTTATTGGTCATGTTTGAGGAGATTGATGGCTTTGATGAAGCCAACCTTGATGATGATGGAGCGCAGTAGTGACAGCTGGTCACAACATCCCTCACTTTCCAGCTGGTTTGGGGGAGCTTTTGCTACACAGCGGGTGCTATCCTTCTTTGCTTTCATTTTATTGTATTTAATTTCTTATTTTCCTTCTTCCCTTTGTTAGTGGTGTCCTTTAGGTTGCTGGATTTTCTGTGTGATTGCTATGTTGTAGGCGTCACAACGACACTGTGACATTTAGGTTTGGGGGAGAGTATTTATTTCTGTTATGTATTTTATTTATTGTTGTGTGTGAAAACAAAAAACAAAAAATCCATAAAAAATTGAAAAATTTATAAAATACAAAAACATGTTTTTATTTATTTTTAGTCGAGTCTTGGTGAATTGTTTAGAAATGATGATAATTTGCTTTGTCTTTGCATTTGAATCCCATTAAGTTATCCATGTACATTGTTTTGACATGTTAGCTATGATAAACAAAGCTCTTAACTCAAGTCTTGACCGTCACAATATGCCTTATGCCGAGTAAGTTTGACTATATTTTGTTGGTAAACCACTTAAATTTCTGAGGTCTTTAGAGCTTCCTAGGCCAGGCACATTAATAAACTGGTCTCATTTGTTATTTAGGCTAAAGAGTGTGGTCTCCTTGTGGAATATGTAATATCAAACTGCATAAGTGTGACATTAGTTTCTTAGCTTTTTGCGCATTCATATGATTAAGTACATGAGGAAAGACGATTCTTTTTTTTTTTTTTTTTTCAGATATGCCATACATCACCTTGTTTTTGTTAGCCCGTTTGAACCACGTAGCCATTTCATATCCTATTTCATAGCTACATTCTAGAATTTGCTTACCTTTTCGGGACAGTCCCAGTTGCTTGACTCTTTTGTTATTTTAGCTACATTGGTTGGGATTGAGACACTTATGTCATGAGGGTTGTAGCTTTAATTTTGGTAGCAATTGTGTTGATCTCCTATGATGAAAAAAGAAGAGTATTATGAAGCAGAGAAAAAGAAAAAAAAGAGAAAAAAAGAGAAAATTCCGAAAAGAAAGGAAAAGAAAAAAAAGAATTGCTTCATCAGTTTTGTTAGGAGATCGTAAGTGGTAAATACTAAAGTCTAATGCACTTTTGGAGAGTCTTTATATTCTCTCGTATGTTGTCAAAGTTGAGATGATTTCTCTAGTTGGTTATTGGTTTAGCGCTGCGACTACCGTCATAGCCTCACATATCCATACGTGCTTTTGGACAAGCCACTTCTATACCATGCCTATTTGCCACCATTCTGTCCTTGATACATTTACTTGGCCTGTGTTGTGAATGCGTACTAGTTAGAGAAATTACTATCACATTAGATTGCATGCGTATTTCATAAGTTGAGTGAGTGTCTTTATTCTTTCTATCTTACATATATCTCACCCCTTATGAGTGCATGGGTGAAACCGCGAGAATCCAACTAAATTGTTTTGCAAGGTTGAAAAGTATTTGGCTGAGTCTCGGTATCATGTCACATCTTGAGTTGAGCTGCGTTAATCTATTACCCGTGCCTTTGAATTTGTTTTATCGGCACAATTTATCAACATTACTTTGTAATAGATATGGATAACTGGGATTTGTATGTGCCTAGACATTTTCTCTAAGTTATTCATTCACCATTTGTATGTTAGTCTTTTGTATGGTTTGATTGCTTTGCTTGAGGACAAGCGAAGGTTTGGTTTGAGGGAGTTTGATGTATCACTTTTATATACACTTTTATAACTCCTTTCATGATGTTTTATATACCGTTTCCGTACCTCTTATGTCATTTACATGCCTTTTATTGGGAATTGTCGATATTGTCGCTGTTTTATGTTTTAATGCAGAAATGCCGCATTACGAGGTGAATCGAGCTAAGATGAGCATTGCGGTTATGGCATAGTGGAATACACGAAGCATGGCATGAGAAACGAGGGAACTTGAAGATAAGAAGTGAAGGAAAGAAGAGAACGAGTGTAATACCTTGTAATTTAATAATGATTAATGAGAATAATTTATGTAAATTAAATAATTAATTAATGAGATTTCTAATAATAGTTGCGAGAAAGACGTTAATTAAATAATAAATAAATAAGCAAGTCGGGAATTGGGTTTAGCTAGTAATAAGCCTTGGGCCGTGTGTTGTGAATAAATGGGCTGATTATATTACGTCTAGGAAGAGTAGTAGTCGGGATTTAAAGTGGGATTTAATAGTAAAATAACAAATATAATTATAATTTGGTAATTCCTAATAATAATTAGAAAAGGGCAATAGTTTCCTAATTGGCCTCATATACTCCCTAAACCTAGACTATAAATACTTGATAAATTTGAAAAGTAATTCATTAAAGAAGAGTAGGAGATTTAGAGGACGGAAGAGCAATTAGTGATACAAGGTAAGATCGTCTCACAATTTTTATAACCTAATTAATCTAGCATATTGACCGTGTGGTTTCACAACCGTAGCAAACACCTATCGGCCGTGACCTTGACCACAGGGGGACCTTGGAACACCGTAGTCGGACTTGACCCTTCTCTGACCGTTGACGGCTGACCGTGGGTGATTATTAGAGGTGGAATAGGTGGTGGATGCGGTAGTGTGTCGGGTTAGTAATCAGGGGATTCGAACCTTAAATCGCCACTGAATTGACCTGGGTTAGGGTGGTTGGTTTGTGGAGGATGAGTCGACCATGGTGGGAGTGTCTTTAGGGTGGATGGTGGTGGTTGGTGTTGGTGGTGGCCGGAATTTCGCGAAAACAGGGGAGAGCAGGGGAAATTGTCGCGGCTGGGTTAGGACGGTAATCACGGTTGAGTTTGTGGCTGTACTAGGGGTTAGGGACCACCCCTAGAGTCACCGTGAGACAGTGGTATCAACGGTGGTGGCCAGAGGTGGTAATGGTGGTTGTGGTGGTGTTGGCGAGGGGTTCTTTACACGGTGTTTGTGTATGTCGGGTTTTCGGTAATTTGTATGTTTGTGATTGTCTTGGCTAGGGCGTGAATTTGGAAGCTGTAGAGGACGGTTGGTATGGTGGTTGGAGGTCTTCGGGGTTTGTGGTGTTGCGGGCTATTGGTGACGGGCTTCGGTGGTATGAGTGGTGGTCTGTGGTGTGGGAATGGTTGGGGTTAAAGAGGTTGGTTGAACACGGTTTTAACCGTGTATGGGGTGTGTGTTTGGGGTGTTGCGTGGGTATGACGTATTTTTCTTGTGGGTTTATAGTAGTTTGACTTGTTTAATTTATTAAGATGGGTTGTTACGTAATATTTTAGACGAGAAAATAATATAACGTAAATAAATTATAATTGATTAAATTATGATAATGTATTGGATAATTAATAATTAAATTATAAATATATTATTTATCTTTAGGTGTCGGACTTGTGGAACGGTTTTGTTGAAGAATATTTTTAGTAGATTGCATTATTCGGAATTGCTTGCCAGGTAGGAATTTCCTATTCAACTCGGGTTTTTATTATTAAGTGAATGGATGTTTAAATGTGACGGTTAATGAGACTAAAATTAACAATTATGATTTATTATTGGAATAGAGTATTTGAGTATGATAAATTGTTGGTTGAGCAGTAAGAGGGGATTGTCATTGAGTATTGGATTGTTGGAGAGTTGATTATTCAGTTGAGCATAACACGGAGGGTGTTACTGCCAGTTGTGCATAGCGAGCAATCGTTACTGCCAGAGATAGTTGTGCATAGTAAGTAATTACTACTGCCAGGTGAGCATGGTACGCAAGTACTACTGGTAGTTGAGCATAGCATGGTGTTAAGGGGGTTGTGCTACTGCCAGTGACGTAAGTGAGTTGTACGGATGAAGTGATGAGAATTTGAAGGGTGTCTATTTTGGTTGGATTATTATTGTTGTTTAGTTTATTCCTACTCAACCTCGCGGTTGACTGTGTATTCGTGATCACCTGCGGTGAACCATAATGGGGAGCAGATTTGACAGGTACTAAAGATTAGCTGACTTGGGAGCTATGGGAAAAGCGTGAGGATTTGGCCAGTCTACCTAGAAGTTAGACCACATAGATTATTTGATCACTTTTTTATTTCCGCTGCGAGTTGTATTTATTTTATATTAAGTTTAGTTGATTAATTTGTAATAAACATGTAATCATTAAATTTTAATTTAAAGTACTTTGGTGAGTTGGACTTTGTTATTCACTACCTCGGGAAACCGAGATGGTAATAGTTCTATTTATTTGGGAATGTCTAGCTAAAGGCTCCTGAATAAATGGGGGTGTTACAAAGTGGTATCAGAGCAAAACGATCCTCAGGCCTAACCAATGAACAATAATGAACATAGGATGTGTCTAATAAAATGAACCCGGGTAGAAACTGTTAGGAGCCCACTTAAGGCTTGGGATGTGTTAGGGGCTCCCTCACACCAAACTTCTGGCCCTTTCAGTTTTGAACCGGTTCCCTTGAGAGATATTACAGAGTGGGGTAATTTAAAATGAATATTGTTAATTTTGTCGTAGGAGTTTGGTTGCCTTGTTTGAATATTGTTTTCACTGATGACTGAGGTTACGGGACGTAACCTTGATTTTTTTAGGAGAGTGGGATGGGTGAAATGAGGATTTGATGTTGAAATGTTTTGATAATGAGCATGAAAGTAATTATAAATTGATATTGGTTATGTGGTTGGACGTTGTGTGATAGTAGAATCATGTCTAGTGATATGCGGTTGTGTGAATCCCAAAGCCATGTTATTTAGAATATATTATAAAATGATTAAGCTTGTGATATGAATGCTTTAGAGTATATACTAGTCGTGTGTGAAAGTTTATTGACCAAATTGTATTGATATAGGAGTAGGGGGTGTTAATGAGGGCTTGTGACCTAGTAGAAAGGAACCTAAAGCTGAACTTTATCCCGTCAGATTTTACCCCCTATTTTATTTAGTTTCCATTTGATTTCTGTTTATCGTATAAGGTTGCAATTTTTATGAGTGATAACCCAGTGAGTTATCTTACCAATGCCGTTGGTCTCATGTTTAAAAGTTTTATGGTTTGGGAGAAATAAATAATTTACTAGACAGTGGTCAGAATGTTCCTATACAATTTTATTTTCGACAAACGATATTGTAAAGTTTCTCATTTAATACGTACTTAATATTTCTGCGTAATTACGACTCCACTGTTTAAAGGATTCAAATATGTTTCCAAATTGATAAGGCACGTTACAAGTTAAATTTTTGACAATTAATAGTGATTTTTACAAGTTGACCCAAGTTTTTGACAAATTGCTGATCAGTTTTTGTTTCGACCCACTGAATTGTAAAAATCTTTATAAAATGATTATTCGAGATTTGGGCTTAATAATTTTTCTCATGGGTTGAAAACTCCTTATATTTTCTGGAAAGTATAAAAACTCAACGTGGAATATAACGGTTATTTAATGGTGATTTTCGAAAGTTACAGCTTGACTTTGATTTCTGACAATGCGAATTTTACCAAAAGTTTAATATAAATGTTTTATTAATTCTTAACCTATGATAATTGGGAGGTGGGAATAATGATAGGAGGACCTAAAGAGGGGTAAGAAAGGATAGGATTGACCACACCTTGTTTTTCCGGTATAGAATGTTTAAAAATGTTAAGCCTTCTTTCCTCGGGTAGAAAACTTATGTTGTCTTGTTTTATTTTTATAGAACCATGCCTCCAAAGAAATATACACCTACATCCTCTAACATGTCCTAAGAGGAGATTGACCGTTTGATATCAATGAATGAGGCTTTGACTGCGGCTCTGAAGGCTAAGGGGTCAGTTAAGGATCCAGCAAAAATGAGTGCTAATATCGCAAGGCACAACCCAACAAAATATGACGGATTAGGTGAACCATCTTTACTAGGGGATTGGCATAGGGAGTTTGACAACCTTTTTGAGTTTCTAGGATGTCCTGCAGAGTTGCAAGTAGATCAAGCTGCTTACTATTTGAGGGGAAAAGCGAGTTTGTGGTGGAATCGTAGTAAGGAGGTCCTAAGGGAAGCTTGGAGAGAGAGTGATGAACCTTTTACCACTTGGAAGGGTTTCAAAGAGACTATGAGAGCTGTATTTGTCCCAGAACATATTAGGAGTAAGATGAGAGCTGAATTTGATTCTTTTAAGATGACTGATGAGATGACTGTGGAGAGCTATCACAATAGGTTTATGGAATTGGCAGAATATGTGTCAGATTTGAACTTAAGTGAGGAGATACTAGCACTGAGGTTTGAGAAGGGGTTGACAACAACTATTAAGAAGAGGCTTGCGGCTGGGCAGCCAAGTAGTATGGATGATGTTTATCAAAGAGCTGGGCATGCAGAGAGAATTGCTGATATGTTACAAGAGGAGAAGAAGGCGAAGGGGGAAAAGAGGAAGACTGAAGCATTAAGTGAGGGAGATGGGGGTAGTAAGAAGCAAAACAATACTCAATCTAAACATTTTTCACCCGGAGGGTTTAGTTATAGTGGAAGTGCAACACGAAGTGGAGAAGGAGGCTCAGGTCAGATTCCAGTTCTAGGATGGAGATATTTTAACTGTAATAAAATGGGGCATAGAGCTTTTGAATGCAGGAGTACACCTAGGGGAAGTAATGAAAATAGGAACCAAGAGGGTTATCGAACTCCCGCACCAAGTTTTGGGAGCAATAGGTATCTAGGACAATGGAGTACCCAGAGGAGCTACAACAATAGGCAAGGTAATGGGGGCATTCAGAGTAATGGTGGAAAGACTTTTGGTACAGCTAGTACAGTGCAAGGGGACGGAGAGAAGGCTAACTAGTTTTATTGAGTGGATTAGAGTCTTATAATTTATATAAGTATTTAAGTTGTTAGTAGTTTAATAAGTAATAGTAGTTCCGAAACTTCGGGACGAAGTTTATTTTTAAGGGGGTAGAATGTGACACCTCATGTTTTAAGTTTATTTTGTGATACATTTTCATGTTTTGAATTAGTTTTGTGATACATTTTGATAAGTATGATATGGTTTGATAATGATTAAGTAAGTTAATTATGTTGCAATGATTATAAGTGGAATGAGGCTCAGTTGTGCGGATGTTTATAACTGTTGTTGTAATAGTTATGGGCGAACTTCGGGACGAAGTTCATTTTAAGGGGGGAAGACTGTAATACCCCGTAATTTAATAATAATTAAAGAGAATAATTTATGTAAATTAAATAATTAATTAATGAGATTTCTAATAATAGTTGCGAGAAAGACGTTAATTAAATAATAAATAAATAAGCAAGTCGGGAATTGGGTTTAGCTAGTAATAAGCCTTGGGCCGTGTGTTGTGAATAAATGGGCTGATTATATTAGGTCTAGCAAGAGTAGTAGTCGGAATTTAAAGTGGGATTTAATAATAAAATAATAAATATAATTATAATTTGGTAATTCCTAATAATAATTAGAAAAGGGCAATAGTTTCCTAATTTGCCTCATATACTCCCTAAACCTAGACTATAAATACTTGATAAATCTGAAAAGTAATTCGTTAAAGAAGAGTAGGAGATTTAGAGGACGGAAGAGCAATTAGCGATACAAGTAAGATCGTCTCACAATTTTTATAAACTAATTAAACTAGCGTATTGACCGTGTGGTTTCACCACCGTAGCAAACACCTATCGACCGTGACCTTGACCACAGGAGGACCTTGGAACACCGTAGTCGGACTTGACCCTTCTCTGACTGTTGACGGCTGATCGTGGGTGATTATTAGGGGTGGAATAGGTGGTGGATGCGGTAGTGTGTCGGGTTAGTAATCAGGGGATTCGAACCTTAAATCGCCACTGACTTGACCTGGGTTAGGGTGGGTTGGTTCCTGGAGGATGAGTCGACCATGGTGGAAGTGTCTTTAGGGTGGATGGTGGTGGTTGGTGTTGGTGGTGGCCGGAATTTCGCAAAAACAGGGGAGAGCAGGGGAAATTGTCACGGCTGGGTTAAGACGGTAATCACGGTTGAGTTTGTGGCTGTACTAGGGGTTATGGAATACCCCTGGAGTCACCGTGATACAGTGGTGTCAACAGTGGTGGCCAGAGGTGGTAATGGTGGTTGTGGTGGTGTTGGCGAGGGGTTCTTTACACGGTGTTTGTGTATGTCGGGTTTTCAGTAATTTGTATGTTTGTGATTGTCTTGGCTAGGGCATGAATTTGGAAGCTGTAGGGGACGGTTGGGATGGTGGTTGGAGGTCGTCGGGATTCGTGGTGTTGCGGGCTGTTGGTGACGGGATTCGGTGGTATGAGTGGTGGTCTGTGGTGTGGGAATGGTCGGGGTTAAAGAGGTTGGTTGAACACGGTTTTAACCGTGTACGGGGTGTGTGTTTGGGGTGTTGCGTGGGTATGACGTGTTTTTCTTGTGGGTTTTGTAGTAGTTTGACTTGTTTAATTTATTAAGACGGGTTGTTACGTAATATTTTACACGAGAAAATAATATAACGTAAATAAATTATAATTGATTAAATTATGATAATGTATTGGATAATTAATAATTAAATTATAAATATATTATTTATCTTTAGGTGTCGGACTTGTGGAACGGTTTTGTTGAAGAATATTTTTAGTAGATTGCATTATTCGGAATTGCTTGCCAGGTAGGAATTTCCTACTCAACTCGGGTTTTTATTATTAAGTGAATGGATGTTTAAATGTGACGGTTGATGAGACTAAAATTAACAATTATGATTTATTATTGGAATAGAGTATTTGAGTATGATAAATTGTTGGTTGAGCAGTAAAACGGGATTGTCATTGAGTATTGGATTGTTGGAGAGTTGATTATTCAGTTGAGCATAACACGGAGGGCGCATCGCGATTGTGCATAGCGAGCAATCGTTACTGATGAGCATAGTAAGTAATTACTACTGCCAGAGATAGTTGTGCATAGTAAGTAATTACTACTGCCAGGTGAGCATGGTACGCAAGTACTACTGCTAGTTGAGCATAGCACGGTGTTAAGGGGGTTGTGCTACTGCCAGTGACGTAAGTGAGTTGTACGGATGAAGTGATGAGAATTTGAAGGGTGTCTATTTTGTTTGGATTATTATTGTTGTTTAGTTTATTCCTACTCAACCTCGCGGTTGACTGTGTATTCGTGATCACCTGCGGTGAACCATAATGGGGAGCAGATTTGACAGGTACTAAAGATTAGCTGACTTGGGAGCTATGGGAATAGTGTGAGGATTTGGCCAGTCTACCTAGAAGTTAGACCACATAGATTATTTGATCACTTTTTTATTTCCGCTGCGAGTTGTATTTATTTTATATTAAGTTTAGTTGATTAATTTGTAATAAACATGTAATCATTAAATTTTAATTTAAAGTACTTTGGTGAGTTGGACTTTGTTATTCACTACCTCGTGAAACCGAGATTGTAACAGTTCTATTTATTTGGGAATGTCTAGCTAAAGGCTCATGAATAAATGGGGGTGTTACAACGAGTTGTGAAGCTGGTTCCTCGATCGAGTGCACTGAAGCTCGATCGAGTAATCGTACTCGATCGAGTGACCCGAGGCTCGATCGAGGATCCTATTTTGACGGATTAATTTCCGTAATTTCCTAAACCACGTATTTCGTAATATAAATTCTAAACTCGTAGGATTTATTAGGTTACGCTTTTATTTACTTTCGGACGGCTGAAAAACTTGTTCGAGCTTTGATACTTTGTTCTTAATCTTTCCTTGTTGATCACTACGGTATTAATCATTCTTCGTTAACTAATTCATTCAAGTTTTATGGTTTCAATTACTTGTTGCTATTTCACATCTTTAATCATGTTTTCAATTATAATTATTGTTATTTTTAAATCGAATATGAGTAGCTAAATCCCTCATCTAGGATGAAGGGGATCTAGGTAAATTAGAAAGGGGAATATTGATTGATTGCTAGTAATATCGCAAGAATTATCGTTTGATTATTGTTCTTATTCTAATTAATTGATTTAGGCCTGAATTGATAATTAGTGTAGCGAATTAATACTTTCACCGACAGGGTTAGAATTAATATAGGATGCGATAATCGAGTAGATTGTGTCTAATAATAGCGATTGCATGTTAGATTTGATGTAAAGGACATAATAGAATTAATCAATCTTTTGACCTTAGATAATTCGATTGACCTAATAATTGATTAAGAAACCCCATATAATTGACCTAGTGAAACGAAAATCCTAGACCTTTAATATTATTGTTATACACCTTTAATTTACTCGATATTTAGTTGATAGTTAAACAAACAAACCAAAACCCCCAAGAAAACGGTTACCTTCAGACGATTTAAATTTTAGCAAACTGATTATTACCGCCTCCCTGTGGATTCGATACCTGTCTTACCACTAGCTATTTTGTTAGTACTGAGATAGATTTATTTTGATATTGGTGATACGACTTTAGCCTTATCAGCAGCAAGGTCGACGATCCAGGCACAGGAGCTGGGGCTTATCAGTCGGGACCAGGAGCTGAAGCGTCGTGAGGACGAGTTACGGCGATTGCCTCTCTTAGGGCTCAGTTGGCCGAGGCAGAGGAGCTCCGTGTCACGATGGAGAAGGAGACGTTGGAGAGTTCTCCTGTGAGGGGGCCAGAGCAGGAGGTGGTGTCTGGTTTGCCCGCGACTCCTCGTGATACTGAGACTGGCCCACCGGGAGGCGTTGAGTAGTTGTAGTTGTTCGTCCGTGTTTTTTGGACTTTGGCTTATATATGTATATTTTGCATGAGGCGGTTTGTATATATGTTTTTTTGGATTGTAGTATGTTTATGTTTGGCTTTTTTGTGTTGTGTTTCGGAGAAGCACGGTCAGTGGCTGATTCCCCATTTGCTTCGGCATTTGCTCCTGTATCGTTAGTGTAGAAAATAGGCAACATGTAGCACATATGCATACACGTAAACACGCAAAAGCATTTGAAATTAAAAAATAACCCCGATGACTTGAAGTTAAAATTGAAATTGAAATGGAATTTTGAAAATTCTGTAACAAGGTGCCATGTTTGGATTTTTCAAGCAGAATTGATTTGAAATTTCAAGAAACTAATTCGTGTTTGAATTAAATTGCGTCGAATTTTGCCAAAATGATTTGTAACTCGAAAAACTCAAACTCAACCCGTCACGGATGAATTTCAAAAGACATTTTGCGAGTGTGTTTAATTTTGATTTTTTGGGGGATCAACTCGGATTTGCAAGATTTTGAATTTTTGAGAAAAAATTGACGTCGTGTTATCAATTTTCGATTTTTGTGGAAAACACGAAAAAGCGAAAAAAATTTCGGAATTTTCGACTGACATGGAAACGATCTGTCACGAATCGGGGTGACTATCCCTTCCCCCCTAAAAAAAGGAAAAGAAAATCTGTATGTTTAAAGCTGCGTCATGGAAACCGTGCCGGATTTCGTGAAACGCGAAAACAAGGAAATGTGAGTGTGAGGTAACACAAAAATTTCCGGATAGACCGAAGAGGCGCGAGCCTTAAGGCGAGAAATTCTAGGTGCTATGAAGAAACACAACTTGATAGGGACAAATCAAGGTGCGGATCCTGAGGACCAGCCTAAAGAGGCGCGAGTCCGTAGGCGAGGCAAGTGAGCTTCCCTCTTTTTTCGGAAAAAAGCGCTAATTGTTTTGTATAAATAGGGACGTTTGTGTTTCAATGTTTCATCATCCGAAACACGAAAAACATCTCTACGAAAACCTTTCTTCTTCTTCCACAAAATAATTCATGGATACTTTCGAAAATAGGTTGCGACATTGGTGTCGGGATTTGTCGCCTCCGGAGAAGGATCATTTCGTTGTAATGGGAGTTAGTCAATTGTTGGTGCTTCGTTAAGTAAAGGTGCAATCCTTCTTTCTGGTAGCATGCTCTCGGTTTTGGGATTCGAAACATCATGTTTTCCTTTTCCCGAAAGGCGAAATTTACCCTCTTGCCGAAGAAGTGGGCGCCATTGGAGGGTGGCCGGGTTGTACTCCGGTTCTTCCTCCGACTCGGTTGTGTTACAAAGAGAAGATTCATTCTATGTTGGGCTTGTCAACGAGCCAAGTAAACTTTCTCCTCGCTCTCCATAGTGTGGATATGTTGGCTCTCATTAACATCTTCTCAAACCGGTTGGATGTTAATGTCTCAGAGGTGGCTAGGAGAAGGGCTCTTGCCTTTTGCCTAGTGCATGCGTACCTCTTTGTCGATGCCATGAAGAAGGAGGGTT
Organism: Silene latifolia; assembly: GCF_048544455.1. Taxonomy (NCBI): domain Eukaryota; kingdom Viridiplantae; phylum Streptophyta; class Magnoliopsida; order Caryophyllales; family Caryophyllaceae; genus Silene; species Silene latifolia. The sequence goes on from NC_133528.1 coordinate 29,840,731, forward strand.
CAAATTGGTACGGTAGTATGACCCTTGTATATGTGGTTGAGAAAATGGAGCACGGGTGGGATCCATCGTGGTTGGTGCTTGGCAAGATCATCCAAGCTTTGGATAAGGAGGGCTCTTGTGGAGAAGCTACTTCCTTCGGATCTCAAAGGATCCTAAAAGTGTGGCTCCGGGAGAGGCTAAGGTATGTAGAGCCTCCGGTTTATTATTCTTCTTACTCCTTCCGTCACCTTACTATGAGGAAGAAGTTGTATTCGGATAGCTTTGCGTCCACCGAGGCCTATTGGACCTCGATATTAGTGGAGGAGGGTGGTCCTCATATCCGTTGGGTGGTGCTGTGGTGGCACTTGAGGTCTTTCACGGGGTTGCCCGCTTCGACTGCTTTTTCTTGTTCTTTCATGGTAGTGGGCTTGAAGGTTGCTTCCTTCATTTATCCCGAAAGGCTTATGACGCAAATTGGCCAATAACAAAAGGTGCCCGTTCAAGATACTCTCGTCCAAGAGAGTGTTTTTCGAAACTCCGAGCTTGTGGAGATTTTCGAGAGGTGGTGGGCCATTCGGCCGATTTTGGAGGTACCAAACCCCGTTGCCACGACATGCGTGACTCCCGCTTATGTCAAGTGGTCAAGAGCTTAAACCTTGGAAGAAAGGTCCAAGTCCCGCAAGGATGAAGTCGTGGACTTGAAGTCGTCAGGAGTTGGCAAGGCCAACCGTGCTTTATTTGACGACTTTGCCGATGACATTAGCCCGGATGTAGCGAGGCCACCAAAGAGGAGAAGCTCGGGTCCCAAAGATATAGCGGGCCGTGTATGGGCTCGGCTTGGGCCGAGTATGGGGTCTTGTAAAAGACAGGAGGTTGTTGCCGTTGTAGATCCGTTGAGAATCCGTTCCGAAGAGGAAGACCAAGCTAGGCGTGCCAACAAGAAGAACAAGAGGAAGATGTACCCCGATGGAAAAGGCAAGGGTAGAATGGAAGAATGAAGACCTCCACTACCCGTTTTACTATTATGTTGTAATAGTGTTGTGAGTTTTTATTATGTCGTACTAACTATATATTGTGTATTTTGTGCTAGTTTTACTATGTGAGATGTCTTATTCAACACCCTAGCTTTGACAAGTTTGTAATCCTTCTCATTATTAATTAAATAAGAGGATTGCTTGTGTTAAAAGAAGTTGTGAACGCTGGTTTCTTCCATCCATTTCTTAAAGGCAACTCGGTTTGAATTATCCTAAACATTGCACTTGTGAAAGGAATTTTTGTGGGAAAGGAGAAAGGCTTCTTTTTTGTTTTTTTTTGTGGAAAAGGGAATGTTTTCCCCTTCCCTTTTGTTTTGAAGTTGGTATGGGTGATTTTGTTTTGTGGGGATAGTTATATCCTTCTGGCGTAAGGAAGCACTGCCTACGTATCCACCTGAAGAGGTGAAATCAAAGCATACTCATAGTTCGAATGTTTTGTTTATTTTGTTTGGTTGTTATGGTTGTATCCTCTTGTGTAAGAAAGGACTGCCTACGTATCCACCTCAAGAGGTGAAATCAAACCATGCTTGTAATTCAGGTTTTTTGTTTGAGTGCAAATAGATGTTGCCTTTGACAGATCAAAGGCTGTTTGAAACACGGCAAGGTGTCGTAACTTAGACTCGATAAAACATGAAATTTCAAATCAGAACGCATTGAGGAATTGACTTGAAAGGGAGTTTGTGGTCACTAATTGTGAAACTAGGGAAAGGTTTGTTGGTTGCTAGGATTCAAGGGTAGTATTTCTTGAGTTGGTCTAGGTTGGTCGGGTTTGTGAAATCTTTCCCGTCTAGGTAACTCAGTCTCACTGCGCCCCCCGAAAATATTTTCTTTACCAGGCATGGCCCGACCCAATTGGGTTTGAATTTCCCCCTCGGATTGACGGGTAAAGGTGCTCGAACTGACTTGAGGACCAAGTTGCCTTCTTTGATGTTTCTGGGTTTGATCGTCTTGTTGAATGCCCGTTGTATACGTCGTTGGTATAGTTGGACATTGTGAAAAGCATTGAGTCGCCGTTCGTCTAGAAGCGTGAGTTGTTCGAACCTTCGACGGGTCCATTCCGCCTCAGGAACTTGACTTTCCAGTAGGATGTGTAGAGATGGGACCTCCAACTCCACTGGTTGAACCGCCTCCATACCGTATGCTAGGTAGAAGTGTGTGGCTCCTGTTGGTGTTCGAATGGAGGTTCGGTATCCCCAGAGTGCGAATGGGAGTTTGCTCGGCCAATCGCGGTAATTATCTTGCATCTTCTTGATGATGGTCACAAGAGTTTTGTTTGTGCCTCTACCGCTCCATTGGTTTGGGGACGATAGGGGGACGATCGATGCCGCTTGATTTTGTATTTTTCCAGCAAGGCTTGGGTTTTCGCCCGGAAGTGGGAGCCTTGGTCGGTGATGATCTCATGGGGTACCCAATATCTACAGATGATGTTGTCCTGGATGAACATGGCCACTTGTTTGGCGGTCAAGACTGCATAGGACTGTTCTTCCACCTATTTGGTGAAGTAGTCGATGGCGACGAGGACGAAGCAATGCCCCTTGGTGCCTATCGAGTTGAATTTTCCGATGATGTCGATGCCCTAGGTCGAGAAAGGCCAGGGCGATGTCATGGTGTATAAAAGGGATTGTGGTATGTGTTGTATGTTGGCAAAGATCTGGCAATTGTGGTAATGTTTGACATAGTTTCTGCAATCGGCTTCTATGGTGGTCCAGTAGTAGCCTAACCGCATGATTTTTCGGGCTAGCATCATTGCGCTCATGTGAGGGCCGCATTCTCCGTCGTGGACCTCTCCCATGAATTTTTTGGCTTTGTGGTGATCAATGCAAAGGAGAAGGATCCCTTGGAGTGTTCTTTTGTATAGTTGTTCTTGGTTTATCATGAATTGTGATGCAAGTAAACGGATGGCTCTTTGTCCTCTTGTATCAGAGTTAGGAGGGAATTCGTTTTTGGTTTTGTAGTTGAGGATGGCTTGGTACCAAGGTTCGACATGGTTCTCCTCGTCGTTGTTGATGGCGCAGATGTGAGCTGGCTCGCTCCTTCTCTCGAAACATAAGGGCATTGATGTCATGTCGTCAGGTATGTTGACGAGCGCGACAAGTTTTGCTAGGGCATCAACAAATTAATTTTCCTACCGGGGCTAGTGGAAGTAGGTGACTTGGTCGAAGAATTCGGCCTCTTGATTGATTTTTGCTTGGTAGGGTGCCAGGCTGTCGCTTCGTATTTTCCATGATCCGGACATCTGATTGATGATGAGTGAGGAATCGTCGTGGACCCTCAATCTCTTGATACCAAGTGTTATGGCTGCTTGTAGGCCGATGAGGTATGCTTCATATTCTGCGGCATTGTTGGTGACGGCGAAGTCTAGTTTGACTGAGATCGGAACATGTTCCCCTTCTGGTGATATAAGGAGGATTCCTACCCCGAAGCCTCTCAGGTTTGATGCACCGTCGAAGTATAGGTCCCATGCGTCGGTGTCGGCACAATGGATGTCTTCGTCAGGAAGTGACCATGTGTCGGTCGTTGTATCCTCGTTGATGGGGTTTTCTGCTAGGAAATCGGTGACTGCCCTTCCCTTGATAACCTTGAGGGGTACAAATTTGAGGTCAAATTCGGATAGCATGAGTGTCCATCAAGACAGCCTTTCGTTTAGTACGGGTTTTTCGAAGATGTATTTGACCGAGTCCATCTTGGAGTTGATGTGAACCGTGTAGCTGAGCATGTAATGTCGCAGCTTCTTTGTCAACCAAACCAGGGCAAGACATGTCTTTTCCAGTTGGGTGTATGTTTTTTTGTATTCGATGAACTTTTTGCTGATGTAGTAGATGGCTCGTTCTTCGCCATCGACTGTTTGTGCTAGCATTGGTCTCATGGCCGTGTCGGTGGCAGTCAGGTATAGGTATAAAGGAATTCCTCACTGAGGTGGCATGAGGACATGAGGCTTGGATATGATTTCCTTTATCCTGTTGAAGGCCTTTTGACAATCGTTGTCCTAATCAGTGTGATCGGAGGCGCGAAGCTTCGTGAACATTGGTTCACAAATCATAGTGAGCTTGGCTATGAAGCGGCTGATGTATTGGACTTGACTGAGAAACCCTCTAATATCCTTCTCGTTCTTAGGCCGGGGTATTTTTTGGAGAGCCTTGATTTGGGTAGGATCGATTTCGATGCCCCTTTTGCTGACGACGTGTCCCAGGAGTTTTCCGGAAGTGACCCCGAATGCACACTTCTGAGGATTTAGTCTCATGTTGTATTTTCGAAGACGAGCGAAGAATTTCTGAAGAGCGCTGATGTGGCCATCCCGCTATTTTGATTTGACGATCATGTCATCGACATATACCTCCACTTCCTTGTGCATCATGTCATGTAGGAGAATGGTGGCGGTTCTTTGGTAGGTTGCTCCGGCGTTGATTAGACTGAAGGGCATAACAGTGTAGCAATATGTACCCCACTGGGTAGTGAATGCAGTTTTGTGCATGTCTTCCTCGGCCATTTTGATCTGGTTGTACCCAGCATACCCGTCCATGAATGATAATAGAGCGTGCTCGACGGTGTTATCCACCAGGATGTCAACATGTGGCAGAGGAAAGTCGTCTTTTGGATTTACTTTGTTTAGGCCTCTAAAGTCGACACAAACCCGAATTCTCTCGTCTTTCTTGGGTACGGGGACTATGTTGGCCACTGATACCCTCGTTTAGTATCAAAAATAAAAACCTAAAACCACTAACAGAAGCTAGCGGAAGTAGGGTCGATCTCCACAGGGAGATGGGAAAATGTCTGCTAAATTAAGTCCGTCTGAGTGACTGTTTCTTGGGGGTTTTAGTAGTTTGTTCTAATCCATGGAGGTCAAAACAGAAATAAAATAGAGAGAAATAAAGAAGAAAGTTGACGAATATCAAGTAGAGAGAAACAACTAAGACAATCGGTTCACCATGATTCTTAAGAAATCTAGTCTAGGGTCTTAGGTCAAAGCAAATTCGATCTACAGGGTAGTGAAAAGGTCCTTCCGGTTCGCTATTCGCCCTAAAACAATTCTAACTTAGCTTCCGCCCTCATTAGAATGCTCTAATGTTCACTGCAGGTCTTACCTATTCCAATCTTCCGATCCAGGTCAAGGTGTACCAAGGTTAATTATCTAATTGCGCCGACTCAAGTAGACAAGAACAATTAATTGCAGTGATTAACAACATAGAACTAATTCGCACTAAATTCTAATCACCTATCATAATTTCCTTAAAATCATGGCTCCCCTATGCCCTAGCAAAGGAATTTAGCTATGTATGATTATTGAATAAACAACAACAACACATAAACTATAAGAATTAAACATAATTAACAATCTAAGAAGAGAATAAAGAGAATAGAGATTAAAGTTATAAGAGTAACAAAAAAAGGAGTAATTAATTAATTAAAAGTAGAGAATACCGATTTACAAGAAAAGAGCCATGGAGAATTAGGTTTCCAAGTTTTCAAGATTCTAAGAGAGAGTAAAGGGAAGAGAGAAGTCGAAGCCCCGAAGAGAGCGATACCCCCTTTGCCGTCCTCCTTATATTTCCTAATTACCTAAACAAAATCTCGGAATAAACTAAAAATCCGCAATAAACACCGAGGCTCTCGATCGAGAACAAAATCCAGCAAACACTTTGATCGAGTAATACAAGCACTTAGTCGAGGAACTCAACAAACGGCCATCTCGATCGAGTAAGGAAAGAGTTCGATCGAGAAACTTCAGCACGACAAAGCATTCGATCGACCAATTTAAGTAGCCAACTTGGTCGATCGAGCTATATTAGCACGGGTGGACTCCTTAACACCTTCCGGGGCTACTTCACGCATCTCAGAGTGACAAATTCCAAGCTCCGATTTCTCATTCTCCAAAGTGCATGAGATTGGGACAAGTTCCGGCTCGATTTCGCTCCTTTCCGGCTCGTACCTGCAATTAATACAAGACAAACCAAAGTAGATTATTCGGGGGAATTTGTAGCGAGATGCCACGTAAATAACATAGAAATGCGTGTAAAAATGGGGTAAAAACCTTATATAAAATACACGCATCAAATCTCCCCAAACCAAACCTTTGCTTGTCCCCAAGCAAGTTATGAATGCAACTAAAGACATCTACCGAAACGGGACCAACTCATCAGCTACAAATTATCCACCCAAACCAATTTAATGCAATAACTAACAAAGCGGCAATAAGTGAGTGCAAACGAGTTAAATCAATGCTTTAAACTATTGAACTGTCGACCTTGCAATACTCATAACTATCGGACTCTCACGGGTCGCTCATCACACAAATTAAGCATAGGATGAATTGTTGGAGCTTGTGTCCTCCACAAATTAGTGTGATAACATTAATAAATCTCTTATAGGTTCACAAGGGTATACTTCGTATTTTATCAGTTGATTAACGTTTACTTTATAACGGTTGGCTTGCTAGAAAGTTTGACGTTATTATCATACTGATGGCGGTGATCAACTGGTCCCTAAAAGTCACACCTAAAGGATGTGTTTGAGAGATGTGATTGTATGAAAATATAATCACATTGATGCCTGACTAAAAGGTTAGTCCATGTATTTGACTAAACAGTTAGTCAATGTGTTGATGAGACGATTATTTAATCTAATTAAATAATAGTAGCTGAGACGAATTAACTGTCAATTCGTAAATTGCATATAATATGTTATATTTAATTAATGTATATAATGTTAGCTTGAATGAATTAAGATGTTAATTCGTAATTAAACGTAACCAATTATATTTAATTAGCTAATTATAAATATGCGATATTTATAGTTAAAGTATATTTTATGCGATATTGTCATAATAAATTATTACAGACCGGCATTAATAAATCGACTGCAAGCTGTTGTGTGTAGACTTATTAATACGGAATACATTAAATGACAATTTATAAATTATACGCTTTATATACATTTTGTAAACTACCAAAAATAAGAAGATTTAATCTCCTTATTTCGGTAGGTGAAAAACCGAATTAGAGGAAAAGAAAGAAAAATATCTTCCTAATATTCCTCCTCTATTTTGGTTATATGAGGGGATTAGGAGATCATTTCTCTGATTGCTTTTAACCTAATTTTAACCTAGCATTCTCTCATCAAAACAAAAACACAAAAACCCTAATTAATTAGTGAATTGGGGATCGATTCTAGCAAAATCAAAAGGGCATTTCTCATATCATCTTGGGTGCAACGATTAGGCGAATATCAATTTTGATATTGTTCTTAGGCCGAATTTGCAAGGACCAAAGGTTGATTATTTATCCTCTACTATTTTGTTTATGTATTTTCATTTATGACTAGTTATCATCTATATAATTTCGTTATAATCCTTATAATTTAAAGGGAAGTATACCGATATTTCCCACAAGTGGTATCAGAGCCAAGGCCACGAAATTATTTTTGTATGATTTTCATAAATGATTTAAACAAAAATTTGTTGAATCGAAAAAAAAAACCAATCGGCCGAAAATTTTTTTTATGCCGAGAAGAATTTTTTTTTCCAGCCGAGTTTTGTTCTTGTTTTGATGTTTATATTTCCATTTTGATTCATTAATTTTGTTGTTTTAATAAGTTAAAATGATTATGTGATTAATTTGTAGATGTTTGATTTAATGAGGATTAAATTAAAATGTAAATGGAAATTGTTTCATTGTTGATAAATTGTTTTTGCTATATAGTTTGGCATAGAACTTAATTTAATTATGTTCAAAACACTTGTGATGAATCATATATACGGATAATCGATTTTGTCATAATTTGGATATTCATTTTAAGAGGTTAAATTGAATTATGAAGTTTGAATCCATGTTTAAATTAATGGATGATGTTTATGTCAATCATGTTATATTAGCAACATTAAACTTTTTGTCTACATAAAATTTTTTTTCGAGAAAAGTATGATAAAACGGCTGTATGCTGTGAGGTCTAAAAAAAATAAAAAAAAATTCTGTTTTTTTTTTTTGTTTTAGGGCAAAATGCCGAGAAAAATAAAAAAAGGGGCTGTTTTTTTATTTTTGCAACATGTCGAGAAAAAAAAAGCTGTTTCTTTTATTTTGGCAGTAAGCCGTGAGCTGAAATAAAAAAAAAATTCCTTGTTTTTTTTTTTCGTTTTGCCTAGACCAAAATAAAAGGAAAAGGAAATTTAGGCATTGTAGGTGGATTTTGTGGGGTATTGTGTAATGGGTTCTCTTCTCCTTCTATTGCGAAAGGATTGACAAACTCACTAGTGGGTTGAACAACTTCACTAATACCTCTTAAATTCCTCCTAACAAGTCTCATATTGTTCGTCAAGGTTCTTTCGATTTCACGGTCAAAAGGTAACAAATCACCTTGTAACCTTCTAGACATGCAAAATATCAAACAACTCGAAAACAATTAGAACAAACCTTGAGGAGTTTTACTTCCTCAAGGCGAAGAAAGACACAACTAATAACAATAAAAAGAAATCTAAATCAAACAAACACCGTCCCCGGCAACGGCGCCATTTTTGATGCGAGTCCGCTAAGTGTTCACAAATTAAGATGTGGTCGTTGGGTCAAGGTCGAATCAAAACACAATTTATAGCTCCACAAACAACTCTACAATTAGTAAAGAGGCAAGTAAAGGTCGGATCCCAAGGGACGGGTATTGAAATGAGATTTCTATTGCAACTAGTGGTGGCTAAGGGGTGTCACAAATTGGGTTGATGTAGAAGGTCACTAAACTAAAATAGCAATGAAAATAAACAAGCAAGATGAATTAAAGGGGTGTAAACAATTGATTAAAGGCACTAGGGTGTCATGGGATCATAGGGGAATCATGGGATATGATCATACAAACATGCTCTCAAATTATAAGCAAGCAATTATTGTTGTGATGGATTGAGTTGGGTTATATCTTACAATCCTAGGAAAGTTTGGGTCCCGGAGCCGAATCGATTAGATTGTACAACACCTACAAGTCGACTTAATCTTCCCTACTCAACAACATGCATGGTCTAATGAGACTCGAGTTGGGTTATGTCTTACAAGTCTCATTGAAAGGATAGAAGATGATAGTAAATGCAAGGATTCATAGGCTTAGCATTTCATCAAATATAACATGTGCATGAATTGAGATCAAAACAAGCAAGCAAATAAAACATGAAAGCATATTAGATTAAGCATGAATCATTCCCCATGTTGGTTTCCCCTAATCACCCATTAACCCTAGCTAAGAGACTACTCACTCATTATCATGTTGATCATGCTAGCAAGGTTGTCAATCATACCAACAATATGAAACATGATGAATAAATGAAAGTAATTATCAATAATTAAAAAGGGATTAAGAGATTATACCTACTAATGATTCCAATAATAAAGCAAAGATAAAATAAGTACTTGAATGCTTGATTGAAAGGTTGTCAATCTCCCAACAATAACCCAAATAATCTTCAATTACCCAAAATAAAGGATGAACAAAAGAGAGATTAAAGAACCAAAACTTGGATTAAAACTTGACTAATACTTGATTACAATATTAAAGAGAGGTTTGATTGAAATTAATTACACTAATTATTGATAAGAAGAACATGCTCCTCTAATTAGACTAATGGGGTATTTATAGTGGAAATTAGGGAGGATGCATTAGGGTTAACTAAGGGCTAAACTAGTAATTACACTTTTTAGATTGAGCAAGGAGGAGCCGGTATTTTTCGAGAGAAGGGCTTCTTTCTTCGTGGCTTGGAGAAGACAATCCGTGCTGTGCTGGAATCCGGGCGGATTCTGGCGTTGGAATCCGAGCGGATTCAAGGGAATCCGGTCGGATTGTGGAGGTGGAATTCGAGCGGATTAAGGCAAAGCCGCTCGGATTGTGCTGCTGCGGGACGGACGGATTGGTGACAATCCACTCGGATTGTCAGTCAGCAACAAATCTTCTTCTTTTCTTCCTTTTTCTTCATAAATTCCTTGGGGATTTCCTTGGGGACTCAAGGATCCTTTCTCAACTTTGCTCTTCTACTATAATATGTACAAAGGCCTTCTAATCTTGTCTCTCCTTGATGCTTGGTCATTGAATTCGATCAATTTAGTCTCGTTTTGCCATGAAAATGCAAGATTCTTACTCCTTTCCTACCAAGGGATCAAAATCTCAAAGAATATGCAAAACAAAGAACTAAAGATAAGAAATGACCCAAATAAGCACTAAAAAGCATGGGAACAAGGCTAATTCGGGGGCTAAATATGCGCCAATTGTGGTCACATCAAATATCCCCAAACCGAACCTTTGCTCGTCCCGAGTAAAGAGGTGACAAAGACTAGGACCAATACTAACCTATCCTAATAATATAGCCGATATGAGACAATTAGCGGGTCTCACTCCGCCCCTTCAACTCACAACAAAACAACCATGAGGTAGGATGCCATCTTGCAAGGCAAGGTGGGTCTTGCAAAAATGGCGACACATCCAAATATTAAGCACACAAAAACACATAATGGATGCATCTACAAAAAGAATAGCCACTTCCTCATCAAGTGGCGGAGGCACTAAAGAGGAACAAATTTAAGAGCATGTAATCCTTCACAAATACTAGCTCAACAAATTACTAAGTCTAAGAGGATGGCACTAAATCACCTCCAAATGGTGTTAAACTAGACTACTTTCGTCCTCAATTTCCAAATGCTTTCGTCAAGAGCGATCGGATGGTGGTGGAATGATGATCCCTATGATGCTAGTAGCATATGACATGACAAGTCTCGAATTCTCTACAAAAGTAAAGGTCATGGATCGTCCCAAACTCGACCAAGTGGCTTGACAAAAGGCTTTTTGGGAATGAAATGCTCAAATCTTTATTCACAACGGGTGGATATGACTAGTTTTCAAAATTGTCCTCATTTCACTTTCTCATTTCAAAAATTTAAGATGGGGTTTGTCCCTTCCGGGCTAGTGTCCTTTGCTTTCGCCAATCGCTTATTAGGCAACCGGTTAACCTCTAGACAATAGCTTTTCGGGGTGATAGTGTAACACCCCCATACTCCAAGTGCCTTACCAGGACCACTCAGGTATGAAGACATCACCATCTCGGTCGCCCGAGGTATGATAATCAAATAGACAAAACAGAAACAACATTTATTATAAGTAGTTTAATGAATAAGTACAATCCTCGAAACCAAACTGAAAGTACAATACATTATTCCAAACTATCTGTTCTCAACTGAAATGTAAATAAATGCTAAACTACAGCGGAAGACTCTATCGTCATGTCGTGGCCATCCCAGCTATCCCAGTACTCATCTCTATACCTGTTCAATATCTGCTCACCATCCCCGAATGGATCACCGCAGGTTTACAAAACAACACCGGGGTCAGTAATAATCACACAATCAATATAGATAACAATAACAAGATACACACACAGCTGAACTGTCACACACACACACACACACACACACACCAACTCCCATCATCTCAATATCGACCGTCCCCTTTGGACCGCCCGCCGATGGGGGACCACAGCCATTCCCACCTAAGCCCCGCTCATCGTACGAGCGATAACCCTGTCCATTAATGTGCACATCCCCTTCCGAGGCGGGTTCCACGAAGGGCGAAACTAGGGCGTGAAGTCACTCCCGCAAGTGACCCCATTCAGCCGAGAACGCATCTCGAGAGCCATAGACAACCAAGCACAATCACAATCACAATCACAATCATCATATCAAACAACTAACTACAGCACATCACCAATATCCCATTATGGGACTAATACTGAGTAGGAAATCCTACCTGGAAAGCACAACACGCAGAGACGGTATCTACAAATTTGTATCAAAACGGCTCCTCTACGAATTCTCCTCCTATCATACAAACACATAAAGACTACACATCACAAACTACACACCAAAACCCCCAATTCCTAAATTAGGGTTTAACCAATCTTAACCAAACATTATAAAAACTATGTTAAAAGCTTACCCTCGACGCAAGGAATCCAACGACACGAAAAACAACAAGAACCGACCGTCTGAACTCCGGGAATTGTTAAGGATGCGATTAGGAAGAAGAATCGATCGCTTTCTCTCTTAAACAGGTTTTAGGTTTTGGTAAAAGTGTTTTAAAACAATGACGATTATGTTTAAATACCTTAATCGCATAATTAACAAAACCCGCGAAAAACACCCGTAAACCCGGGACACTCGATCGAGTACCCAAGGTACTCGATCGAGTACCCCTTACTCGATCGAGTACCCCTTACTCGATCGAGTACCCAACAGGTCAGAAACTATTTTATTTCGCAACTTGCCCTTACTCGACAGAGTAAGGGCTACTCGATAGAGTACCCCAAGACATATAAATACGGAGTATTACAGTCTTCCCTCCTTAAAAGGAACTTCGTCCCCGAAGTTCAAACCACCACTAAACAAAGGTACTCCCATAAGCCTCCCGACTCGAAGGTCAAACAAAACACAACGTAAAACATGATACTAACCCCAACCTATCCCGACAAACATACCGACACAACATATAAAAGGTGTATATAGAACTCTTAAAAACTCTCGCGATCATCTCCTACCCCCCTAAAAGAAACAAGGTTACGTCCCCGTAACCATACATACCTGATCAAAAAGGAAAGGGTAACGCTCTTTCATGATATCCTCCGCCTCCCATGTAGCTTCCTCAGTCTCGTGGTTAGACCAAAGGATCTTAAGCAAAACTGTCTCACCACTCCTAGTCTTTCTAACCTTTCGGTCTAGAATCTGCTTAGGCACCTCAAGATATGATAAAGACTCATCTAGCTCTAAGCTCTCTGCCTCCAACACATGTGACGGGTCACTCACATACTTCCGCAGCTGCGATACATGAAACACATTATGCACTCTCTCCAACGCAGCCGGTAAAGCCAAACGATAAGCCACTTCCCCAACTCGCTCTAAGATCTCATAAGGCCCTATAAACTTCTGACTTAGCTTGCCTTTCTTCCTAAATCTCATAACTCCACGCATCGGAGATACTTTCAGAAGAACCTTGTCCCCAACTTGAAACTCTATGTCCCGACGATGTAGATCTGCATAACTCTTTTGTCGATCCTGGGCTGCTCTCATCCTTTCCCCGATCATCTTAAACTGTTCCACCATCTCATGCACCATCTCTGGTCCTAAAACCATTGCCTCAAAGACTATCGTCCCAACAGATTGGACTCCTACACCTCCTCCCATACAAAGCCTCAAACGGTGCCATACCTATCTTTGGTGTGATAGTTGTTGTAAGAAAACTCTATCAAGTCCAACCCCTGCTCCCGCCTACCACCAAAATCCATCACACAAGCTCGCAACATATCCTCAAGAGTCTTGATTGTTCTCTCGATCTGCCGTCTGTCGCAGGATGAAATGTCGTACTCATCTTCAAAGTCGTTCCTAACGATTCCCGCAACTCCTTCCAAAACCTCGATATAAACCTCGCATCTCTGTCGGACACTATGTCCTTAGGGACTCCATGTAACTTAAGCACGTTCTTTCGATAGGCCATAGCCAGTTGTGCCTTAGTCCATGTATCTTTCATTGGAACAAAGTGAGCTGACTTGGTCAGACGATCCACTATCACCCAGATCATGTTGTTACCATGTTGACTCTTCGGCAAACCCACAATGAAATCCATGGAAATGGATTCCCACTTCCACTCCGGCACCTCTAAAGACTGAATCTTACCTTGTGGTCTTCTCTGTTCCCCTTTAACTCTTTGGCATGTCAAACAACGGGACACGAACTCAGCTGTCTCTTTCTTCATCCCAGGCCACCAAAACGTTTTCTTCAAATCCTTGTATAGCTTGTCTCCCCCTGGATGAACTGAATATGGTGTGCAATGCGCTGTCATGATGATCGTCTTTTTCAACTCCTCATCGTTAGGAACACACCACCTACCATCAAACCTCAAGCTACCATCTGTATGAATAGAAAAGCGGGACTCTGTCCCTTTCTCTACTCCAGCTCTCCACTCCACTATCTTAGGATCCAAAGCCTGCTTATCCCGAATATCATCATAAAACTCCATATGTACTGTCATATCACCCACGGCATCTCCTTTCTGCATCATATGTATCCCAAAGCTCGCTACCTCATCCCTCAGTCTCATCAAAGATAGAGCTATACACAAGGAATGTACACTCTTCCTACTCAAAGCATCAGCTACAACGTTGGCCTTCCCTTCATGGTAGATGATTTCCATGTCGTAGTCGCCAATCAACTCCATCCACCTCCTCTGTCTCATGTTCAACTCCTTCTGCGTGAAGATGTACTTAAGACTCTTGTGGTCAGAAAATACCTTAAAGATTGCTCCATAAAGGTAATGTCTCCAAATCTTGAGAGCAAACACCACTGCACCCAACTCCAGATCATGAGTAGGGTAGTTCTCCTCATAAGGCTTCAACTGCCTAGAAGCATAGGCAATCACCTTACCATTCTGCATCAACACACATCCCAACCCATTCTTCGAGGCATCTGTATAAACCTCGAAATTCTCGCTCCCTTCAGTAATGCGAGGACGGGAGCCGTGGTCAAACGCTCCTTTAATGTTTGGAACGCCGTCTCACAACTCTCATCCCAACGAAACCTGTTCTCTTTCCTCATCAACGCTGTCATCGGTCTAGCTATCTTGGAGAAATCTTTCACGAACCGTCTGTAGTATCCAGCTAAACCCAAGAAACTTCTCACCTCAAAGAACATTCTTCGGTGCTTCCCACTTTGTCACTGCCTCAATCTTCGCCGGATCCACAGCTACCCCATCTTTAGAGATTACATGACCCAGAAAAGCAACTTTCTCTAACCAGAACTCACACTTGGACAGCTTAGCATACAACTCATGATCCCTCAAAGTCTGCAACACGATCCTCAGATGCTCCTCATGCTCCTCCTTAGTCTTAGAGTAGACTAAGATGTCATCGATAAACACTACTACAAACCGATCCAAGAACGTCGAAGATTCTATTCATCAAATCCATAAAACATTGGCGCATTAGACAACCCAAACGGCATCACCACATACTCATAATGGCCATACCTCGACGTGAAAGCTATCTTCGGTATGTCCACATCTCTAATCTTCACCTGATGGTACCCCGACCTCAAATCAATCTTAGAAAAGACCGTTGCACCGCTCAACTGATCAAACAGGTCATCTATCCTTGGCAAAGGATACTTGTTCTTTATCGTTACACGGTTCAGCTCCCGGTAATCTATGCACAGCCTCAAACTCCCATCTTTCTTCTTCACGAAAAGAACTGGTGCTCCCCAAGGCGATACACTTGGTCTAATGTATCCCTTCTCTATCAAATCATCCAACTGCTTCCTAAGTTCCTCCATCTCCTTAGGACCCATACGGTACGGTGCCTTAGAGATTGGCCCCGTCCCTGGCTTCAACTCTACGGTGAAATCTATCTCCCTCTTCGGTGGCAACCCCGGAATCTCCTCTGGAAAAACATCTGCAAACTCTCCCACCACCGGTATCTCGTCAACTGCCGGGCTCTCTATCCGGTCATCTCTCACATGGCACAAAATCAACGGACATCCCTTCCTCAGATACGACTTCAAGGTAACAGCTGCAATCAACTTAACTTTGGGTTTGACTAGAAACCCACGATAAGACACACTAACACCCTTAGGACCTCTTAGGGACACTTTCTTTTGATGACAGTCTATCTTAGCCTTATACTTTCCTAACCAATCCATCCCAACTATCATCTCAAAACCATTAAAAGGAAACTCTAGCAAGTCTACAGGGAAATCGACTTGCCCAACTATCAAAGATACATCTCTAAACAACCTCCCACACGATACAGACTCACCCGAAGGTATGAAAACTTGCTCCCTAACAGACTCATATACTCTCAAACCCAACTGTTTTACATGACTCGAAGACACAAACGATCGAGAAGCCCCGAATCAAACAAAACAAAGGTAGGAACACCATTAACAAGAAATGTACCGGTGATAACATGCGCATCTTCCTCACCGCTTTCTTCTCCATCATGAATAACTTGCCATGGTCTTCCGCCCACCTCCCCGGACAAATCTTGGCTGATGCGGTCGGCTTAGCACCCGACCCTTGATTGTTGTTGTTGTTGTTCATCGGTGTCTTCTGATAAGAATTACCGCCGTTGCGGTTGCCTCCACTCTGGTAGCTCTGACTTCCCCGGTTTGGCCATGATCCCGCCGGTCTGTTGCTCGCGAAGCTCTGCGCAGGTCTCTGGAAAGATCCCGGTGCACTTGTGCACTCATGTCTCTTGTGGCCTACGCCACCACAACCAAAGCAGGTCACTCCCCAACTATTGCTCGCACTCCCACGGCCACGCCCAAAGGAAGCCCCAACACTAAACCCAGACCCAGAAGAAAACCCCTTAGATTGATTGTGGTTGCCTTTCTTGAAATTAGATTGGCCACCACCCTCGCTCTCAGACTTCCTCTTCTCTCCACCTGACCTCTTCTGAGCCATCTCCACTAGTCTCTCAGCTCTCCCCGCCCTCTCATACGCTTCCTTTACATCAGTATGGACTCCCACGGGTAACTTATCCATAATTTTCGTGGTTAGCCCTCTCTCAAACCTCAAAGCCAGATTCTCCTCACTCAAACCCATATCCTCAAAGATATCTAGATTTCTCATTGAACCGCTGTAGTACTCAAACCACGAGACATCTCGGCGGATCATCTTAAACTTGTCGAACTCCTCTCTCAACTTACTCCTCACATGTTCGGGTACGAACTCCTTCCTCACGACCCTACGAAACTCCTCCCAAGGTATAGCGGGTAACCCTTGGTTGGTATATATCTCCTTGGCACTCACTTTCACCGAATCCCACCACTTGCCACCTGCCTCCCTCGGATAGAATGCGCCTGATCCACTCTCATCTCATCGGGACAGCGAACTAAATCTAGTATGTTCTCCATCTCCCTCAGCCAACTATCAAGGAGGTTAGGCTCCTCAACTCCCTTGTACTCCTTCGGGTTAAACCTCGCAATATAGAGGCTGACTTTAGCATGGTCAACCTCCTTCTCCTTACTCTTATCCTTGTCCTCATTCACTCTCTTCAGGGTCTCAGTAAGAGCATCCTGGTGCTCCAACATCTTAACGATGTCATCCGTGGTCATAAGCTCTGCTCTCGCGTACAAAGCATTTCTCTTGGGCGGCATCTTGGAACTATACATATATAAGAAAAGGGGTAGATATGAACATACGTACTAAACTTCAAAACACGAAAACACGCTGCCCAGAACCTACTCGATCGAGTATCCAAACCCACTCGATCGAGTAACGGGCTACTCGATCGAGTGCCCCCATGTACTCGATCGAGTACCCAAACCCAACCAAACGGACCTTCGATCTCAACCCACTCGATCGAGTATCTAGGCTACTCGATCGAGTGACCCCCTACTCGATCGAGTACCCCTAGTTACTCGATCGAGTGCCCCAAAACTCGATTCTGGACTCAAAATCGCCAAAAACCCACCCGATCGAGTCAGTCTCACTCGATCGAGTACCACTAATACGTAAGAGCTACCCGTATATTACGTCATATGCTAACATGCTAACCTTATAAAATCACATGATATCATAATAAATATGCTACGCATCTACTCTACTATCAACAAGATCAATTCATCATGCCATTAAAGCCACATTGTAAACATCCAACATGTTATTCCAACATCAAGTCTACACATATATTACTTTTCTTTCACATTCTCAACTTCTCCTTCAACATCCAACAATCACACACTTCATCACATTGTTAACAAGTTAACCAAGCACACATATACTCGACAAACACTTTCCCCCGTGACCGGTTCAAAGTTGTAGGGCGACCCCCGCGACTTTAGGACGTCTCCCAAGCCTTTGCACTAGCTCCTACAACTTTTACCCCGGGTTCATTTTAATTGACTCCCTATGTTCATTACGTTCATTGGTTACAGGTTTCAGGATCGTCGCTCTGATACCATTTGTAACACCCCCATACTCCAAGTGCCTTACCAGGACCACTCGGGTATGAAGACATCACCATCTCGGTCGCCCGAGGTATGATAATCAAATAGACAAAACAGAAACAACATTTATTATAAGTAGTTTAATGAATAAGTACAATCCTCGAAACCAAACTGAAAGTACAATACATTATTCCAAACTATCTTTCTCAAATCGAAATGTAAATAAATGCTAAACTACAAGCGGAAGACTCTATCGTCATGTCGTGGCCATCCCAGCTATCCCAGTACTCATCTCTATACCTGTTCAATATCTGCTCACCATCCCCGAATGGATCACCGCAGGTTTACAAAACAACACCGGGGTCAGTACTAATCACACAATCAATATAGATAACAATAACAAGATACACAGGCATTTGAACCGAATCACACACACACACACACACACCAACTCCCATCATCTCAATCTCGACCGTCCACCTTTGGACTACCCCGATGGGGGACCGCAGCCGTTCCCACCTAAGCCCCGCTCATCGTACGAGCGATAACCCCGTCCATTAATGTGCACATCCCCTTCCGTGGCGGGTTCCACGAAGGGCGAAACTAGGGCGTGAAGTCACTCCCGCAAGTGACCCCACTCAGCCGAGAACGCATCTCGAGAGCCATAGACAACCAAGCACAATCACAATCACAATCACAATCATCATATCAAACAACTAACTACAACACATCACCAATATCCCATTATGGGACTAATAATGCGAGTAAGAAATCCTACCGGAAAGCACAACACGCAGACGGTATCTACATTTGTATCAAAACGGCTCCTCTACGAATTCTCCTCCTATCATACAGCACATAAAGACTACACACCAAAACCCCCAATTCCTAAATTAGGGTTTAACCAATCTTAACCAAACATTATAAAAACTATGTTAAAAGCTTACCCTCGACGCAAGGAATCCAACGACACGAAAAACAACAAGAACCGACCGTCTGAACTCCGGGAATTGTTAAGGATGCGATTAGGAAGAAGAATCGATCGCTTTCTCTCTTAAACAGGTTTTAGGTTTTGGTAAAAGTGTTTTAAAACAATGACGATTATGTTTAAATACCTTAATCGCATAATTAACAAACCCGCGAAAAACACCGTAAACCGGGACACTCGATCGAGTACCCAAGGTACTCGATCGAGTACCCCCTTACTCGATCGAGTACCCCAGCTACTCGATCGAGTACCCAACAGGTCAGAAACTATTTTATTTCGCAACTTGCCCTTACTCGACAGAGTAAGGGCTACTCGATAGAGTACCCCAAGACATATAAATACGGAGTATTACAGATAGTCACTCTGTCTCTGGGCGGCCGAATTCACAACCGTATGGGGGCCCAATTCAATGGATCCCACACCAAAGCACATCGAAGTGGTACGCCTCCATCAAAACAACTTAAATTTCTCAACAATTCATAACATTTGAGGTTTCCTTGGCATTACATTACTTCCACATGACAAAATTTCTTTGAAATGAGCACTTCAAGCTTATTGATAGAAAATATTTTTGGGTTGCCTTACCACAAGGTCAAACAAGGTAACCTAGACAAGTTAACCAAGTCCACATCGCATCACGGGGTTGGATAGGTGACTCACATGCAAACCCTGGACTAGGCCTTGGGTCATGGGTCAAAAGACACTAGTATGACACTATCTAGGGTGTTTTACAACCATTCTAGTAGGCAAAGTCTTAAGTTGAACAAGTATTTGTAATGGCTTAGTTGCTCTTGTCAAAGTTCCTAAATAGGCATTTTTCAAAACATTTCTAACATGCAACTACATGCCATGATGCAACTAATATAGACATCCTAATGCAAGTGATTCTATCAACTAATATGACATATAAACTAAATGCAAGTCCTAAATTCACATTGTTATACCGCATCAATCAAAATAAAGCCACATAGTCATTAACATAAAGAGGAAAAAGGAGATTGGAAAGATCATACCATGCGGTCTTCAATATCCTCATGTCTCGGATGTGGCGTAGTCAATCAATGTGAACAAGGATAGAACAAACACAATATATACAAGATAATATATACAAGACTTCAAAAGGGAATAAACATGTTTTTGGGTTTTGAATTTTCAAATTTTTATGATTTTTGAGATTTTTCAATTTTTTGGATTTTTGAATAAGATTTAAATGTTAGAATTCCCATCCCCACACTAATATGGGCATTGTCCTCAATGGCCAAAATGATGGAAATTATGCAAAGATGATGCATGATTTCTATACTAAATGCAATCTACACTAAGCTACACTACATGATGCATGGTTTTTGTTATGACGGAGAGGATAATTTAGATTACCTCCCGTTGTGTATGCATTAACTTCCCCAAACCGAGTGAGACACTATTGCTAATGTCCAAGGATGGGTTTAGTTCATGCACACACTATGCTATGCATGAAACTAATTTGTCATTTTGGATTTTGAAAATGGGAACAATAAAATGAGAACACCTCAATGGTACCGAGGTGTGAGTCCTCTAATGGTGCTAGGACTACTCCAACAATGATCAAAATTATATAAAATACAAAGAGAGAAATAGACAAACCATGAGAGGGTAGGAGCCTCCAAGGCTTGCTAATCTTCCATCATGCTATCACCATCACTTCCCTTATTAGAAGTGGCCACATTGCCACTTCCCTTGTCATTTTCTTCTTCACTTTCTTCCTCATCTTCCTCATCATCATCTTCACCATCATTTTCTTCTTCACTTGCTTCTTCCTCAATATTATCATCAACTTCTTCATCATCTCTAACAACCTCATTGTCACCCAAAACGACCCTAGATGCACCCGGAAATAGGACTTCTCTATCCGCCCAACTAGGCAAAGGACAAGATGGATCAAGTAGTCCTTGCCTAGCTAAATGTAGGAGGGGTGGATATTGAGCCAAGTAGGCATTTTTCCGATCTTCAAAGGCTTGCTTGTGCATTACTTGCATGAGAAGAGTCACATAGTCTTTCCCAACTTCAACTCCTTCCGGCTTGAACTCTTCATACTTAAAGGGGTAAGGTGGTATGACAATGGAAGAGGAGGGCATTTCAAGATCACCCTTTTGTTGTTGAATGATATACTCGGCCTCTTTGGAAAGGGGAAGTAGATAATTGGTCCGGTGGACGCTTAGACGATAAATCTTCGAAGGCAAGGTGAACGATCTAGCTTCACTAGTGAGCCATCCATACTTAGTGTCAAGGGGGTTATGGGCAACCCACTTGAACTTGTGAATCATAGTATGCATATCAACAAGATGGCCACCCTCCTTTGCTTTGTACTTGTTATCCTTATTGAAGTTAGGATCAAAGTGCTTGGCTAGGATAGTGACTAGGCCGCCATTGACAATAACGGTCGTGCCCTTCTTCCCACAATCAATGTTGAGCCATCTATCTACCAAGAGCCTCAAAGAATTATAAGGCTTGGTGTGTACTCTTCCGATATTCAAAGCCGATTCAAGGAGAATAAAATCAAGTTTTGTGAAATGATTGGTATCTTTCCTAGCAATTATGGTGTTACCCACGACCTTGTGCCATACTCTTATGCCCGGATGGTGGACCAAAAGAGCACGACTTGCATGAAAATCCTCAAATTTCTTCCCGGAGATTGCCTCCCAAAGAGGTTCGGGGTCATACTTTCCATAACTCTTAAAATAACTTGGTTCATCACTAAGACCCAAAATTTCACCCAATTCCCTAAAGGTAATGCGTCTACTAACATTAGCTAGACGAAACTCGAGATTCTCCCTATTCTCAACTTTGGTGACTTTCAAAGAACTTAAAAATTCCAAGGTAAGGGAGGGGTATGTCAATTCCCTTGTTTCAAACAATTTCTTCAACCCCATGGCATTGAAAAAGGCTCTAGTTTGCTCAAGAACACCCAATTTTTCTAAGGTCTCTTCACATATGAATTTGATGGATTGTAATGACTTCATAGCAAACTTGACAAAGGTATTTCTATGGGTATCGGAAATAAAAGTTACCTCCGGATAATGCAAAAGTCGATCAATTACCGGAGTAGAAGGTGTTGTTGCTCCCATAGAAGGTTGTTGTTGTTGTTGCACTTCCAAGTTTGGTGTTGCTACCACCATAGCCAATGCTTTCTTTGTTTGAAGAGCCTTTTGCCTTTGTAAGAGTGCCTTAGCCTTTGGTGCCTTTGTTGCCTTTGTTGCTCCCTTAGTCCTTGCCATTGATGAACTAACCAAGAAAAGAATGAAAAATCTTCAATTTGTAGTATGCCCAAATCGATTTGAAGGTGAAAGGCTTTACCTTTATGAAATCAAAAATCGACTCAAAGGTTGAAGATTTTGTGCTTGGTTTTGATTTTTGTTGAAGAAGGAGTGATTGATTTGTTGTTGGAATGATGGTTTGATTTGTATTTGGTGAATGTTGTTGAGGGTTTTTGTTTTTGTGATGGAGAGGATGAGGGTTTTGATGTTGTGGGTAGTGTTTATGAATGAATGAATGAATGAATGAAGGTGGGAGGGGTTTTAAAGAGACCGAAATTTTCGAATCTGCAGGGGCAATCCGTGCGGATTCTACCCAATCCGTACGGATTCTGCTCTTTCTGGGCTTTACAAATCTCGCCTAAAGACGGGCGGATTCAGTAGAAGACGCTCGGATTTGCTGAACACGGGACGGGCAGATTTGCTTAAAGACGGACGGATTTCAGTCCAGAAAATTTTGCTTGTTTTCCTCAGCTGCAAAGACGGACGTCTTTCTTTCAAGACGGGCGGATTCTACAAGACGGGCGGATTGCTTCTCAGGACGGCCGGATTCAGTCACAGTCAAGAATTTTTCAAAATTCAGCTCAGCTCGGGACAGGCGTCTTCTTTGCAGTACGCTCGGATTCATCAAGACGGGCGGATTCTCTGGAATCCGCTCGGATTCTTCCCCTGTGTACACGGATTCAGTTCCATCCGTGCACAATGCATTTCCCATACCATTCTTCCATTCTTTCTTCAAGTCTTGTGTTCGTCATTGTGGGGGCACTACTAAGGCATGGATAGCCTAGGCAATTGCCATCCCCACACTAAGCTAAAAGCACTACACATCAATTGAAATTGTTAGTCCCTCCCTCACTTCTCTCAAACATGACAATTATTTTGATCAAAGTAAATAAAAATCCAAAGATGACAAAAATGCAATACAAGAATTGAAATGTAAGTTAGGGAGTTAGAAATATTTACAAGTGGTGGTTTAGGGAGGACTCCACCAAACTCTCATTCTTGATGAGATGTCAAGGGGGCATGTCCAAGGTGTTGTTGATGTTGCTCAACACCTTGAAGAAGTAATCAAAAGCATGTTCATTATCATGGTAGAGGTTCTCAATAGACCGTGGCCCTTGTTGTTGGTCTTGATCGATGGCATTACCAATGTAGGGATTAAAAATCCCTTTAAATTCGTCGTCCCAAAGACCACAAACTTCATTAAGTTGATCATTGAAAATCTCTTGCTTAGATGGAGACAACTCTCCCAATTTCTTCTCTTGGCCAATGAGGCCATCCTCTTCTTCCTTGGTTGATTTTGATGAGCTTTTCAAGCTCTCCTTGTCACAATTCACTTGCTCTTTGAATGGAGCATCTTCAATTTTCTTCTTCCATTGGAGTTCCGATTTCTTCCTCTCATCCTTTCGGCTATAATGATCAATCATAAAACATGGTTCATGCAAACGAGGAGCTCTCATAGTCTTGTCAAGATTAAAAGTTATGCTTTCATCTCCCACTTCTAAAATGAGCTCACCATGTTTCACATCAATCACCGCACCCGCGGTGTGTAGGAAAGGTCTTCCTAGGATGATTGGAATGTTGGAATCTTCCTCCATATCAACAATGACAAAGTCCACCGGGATGAAAAACTTCCCAATTCGCACGGGGACATCTTCCCATATCCCTAATGGTGTCTTCGTCGATCTATCGGCCATTTGGATTGTGATGTTGGTGCATTTAAGCTCTCCCATCCCCAACCTTTTACTCACCGAGTACGGCATGACACTCACACTAGCCCCTAGATCACATAAGGCTTTGTTGATCGTCGTGTCGCCAATGGTACACGGTATTGAGAAGCTTCCCGGATCCTTTAACTTTGGAGGTGAACTCCCTTGAAGTATTGCACTACTCACCTTAGTGAAGGCGATAGTCTCAAGTTTCCGGATCGACTTCTTCTTTGTGAGGATATCTTTCATGTATTTCGCATAGGCTGGCACGTGATTGATTAATTCCGTGAAAGGAATTGAGACTTCCAAATTCTTCACAATTTCCATGAACTTTCCAAGTTGATCATCAAATTTGGGCTTGGCTTGACGACTTGGAAAAGGGAGTCTAATCACAATGGGCTCCTTCTCCTTGGCCTTGTCTTCATTTTTCTTTGAACTTTCTTCTTTTGATGATTCTCCATCTTTGGAGTTTTGCACAATTTCTTCCTTTTCACTAGCTTCCACAACTTCATCCTCAACTTGCTTCTTCGGTGCTTCATACCTTGTACCACTTCTCAAGTGAATGGCTCTAACCAGTTCATGTCTAGGGGGATTACTTTAAGGTGGTAATTGCCCCTTTTGTCTTTGTGAGCTTGAAGATGCTAGTTGAGTCAATTGTGTTTCCAACATCTTGGTGTGAGCTAGAATGTTGTTGATGGTGGTTTCCTTTGCTTGGCTATCTTTTTGCATTTGAGTGAAAAATTCTTGTTGATTCTTTTGCATTTGGAGGACCGCTTTTTGGACATCAAAGCCTTGGTCATTTTTGTGATTGTATGGATTTTGATTTTGGTAACCTTGGTTTTGATTGTAAAAGGGTCTTTGATTTTGGTTTCTCATGGGTGGTGGAGTGTATGTTGTTTGAGGGTTTTGAACATTTTGGCCTTTGTATGAGAGATTTGGATGGAATTTGGTGTTTTCATTGTAAAAGTTGGAATAAGGGGTACCACTCTTGTATGCTTGGAAAGCATTCACTTGTTCATTTGTTCCCCTACATTCGCCTTGGTCATGTCCCAAAGTTCCACAATTCTCACATATCCCACTTGGGATTGATGAGGATGCCGTCATGGCATTAACATGATGCTTTGAAGATTTTGAGTTTTCCTCAAGTCTAGCCATAGCTTGTTCAAACTTCAAGTTGATTGTGTCAATATGAGCACTAAGTTGAGCACCCAATTGAGTAACGGAGTCCACTTCATGCTTTCCTCCTCTAGTAGCCTTGCGAGGTCTACTATATTGTGAGTTATGGACCGCCATTTCCTCAATCTTGTTCCATGTTTGATTGTCATCAACTTCGGTGAACATTCCATTTGATCCCATGTTGAGAATGTTCCTAGAATCTTCATATAAACCATTCCAAAATTGTCGTACCAAAAACCATTCGCTAAGTCCATGGTGAGGACATGAGCGACAAATTCCCTTGAACCGCTCCCAAGCTTCATACAAAGACTCTTCATCCCTTTGCTTAAAACCCGTAATTTGAGCTCTTAGCATGTTAGTCTTTTCCGGTGGGTAGAATTTTTTGTAGAAAGCTCTAGCCAACTTCTTCCAAGAATCTATTCCAAGGGTGGCCTTATAAGGGCCCTTCAACCATTGCTTCGCGGTGCCGATTAAAGAGAAAGGAAATAAGACCCATCTAATTTGGTCTTGAGTCACGCCCGTTTGAGAGATAGCATCACAATAGTCGCAAAAGGTTTCCATATGAGAATGAGGGTCCTCACTAGGCATCCCCCCAAATTGGCTCCTCTCAACTAATTGGATGAAGGCGGACTTGGCAATAAAATTTCCGGTTAGATGTTGCGGTGTAGGAGTACCATTTGGTAGATTATCCTCAGTGGGTACGGAGTGTGACGAGAATTTAGGCATTGTAGGTGGATTTTGTGGGGTATTGTGTAATGGGTTCTCTTCTCCTTCTATTGCGAAAGGATTGACAAACTCACTAGTGGGTTGAACAACTTCACTAATACCTCTTAAATTCCTCCTAACAAGTCTCCTATTGTTCGTCAAGGTTCTTTCGATTTCACGGTCAAAAGGTAACAAATCACCTTGTAACCTTCTAGACATGCAAAATATCAAACAACTCGAAAACAATTAGAACAAACCTTGAGGAGTTTTACTTCCTCAAGGCGAAGAAAGACACAACTAATAACAATAAAAAGAAATCTAAATCAAACAAACACCGTCCCCGGCAACGGCGCCATTTTTGATGCGAGTCCGCTAAGTGTTCACAAATTAAGATGTGGTCGTTGGGTCACGGTCGAATCAAAACACAATTTATAGCTCCACAAACAACTCTACAATTAGTAAAGAGGCAAGTAAAGGTCGGATCCCAAGGGACGGGTATTGAAATGAGATTTCTATTGCAACTAGTGGTGTCTAAGGGGTGTCACAAATTAGGTTGATGTAGAAGGTCACTAAACTAAAATAGCAATGAAAATAAACAAGCAAGATGAATTAAAGGGGTGTAAACAATTGATTAAAGGCACTAGGGTGTCATGGGATCATAGGGGAATCATGGGATATGATCATACAAACATGTTCTCAAATTATAAGCAAGCAATTATTGTTGTGATGGATTGAGTTGGGTTATATCTTACAATCCTAGGAAAGTTTGGGTCCCGGAGCCGAATCGATTAGATTGTACAACACCTACAAGTCGACTTAATCTTCCCTACTCAACAACATGCATGGTCTAATGAGACTCGAGTTGGGTTATGTCTTACAAGTCTCATTGAAAGGATAGAAGATGATAGTAAATGCAAGGATTCATAGGCTTAGCATTTCATCAAATATAACATGTGCATGAATTGAGATCAAAACAAGCAAGCAAATAAAACATGAAAGCATATTAGATTAAGCATGAATCATTCCCCATGTTGGTTTCCCCTAATCACCCATTAACCCTAGCTAAGAGACTACTCACTCATTATCATGTTGATCATGCTAGCAAGGTTGTCAATCATACCAACAATATGAAACATGATGAATAAATGAAAGTAATTATCAATAATTAAAAAGGGATTAAGAGATTATACCTACTAATGATTCCAATAATAAAGCAAAGATAAAATAAGTACTTGAATGCTTGATTGAAAGGTTGTCAATCTCCCAACAATAACCCAAATAATCTTCAATTACCCAAAATAAAGGATGAACAAAAGAGAGATTAAAGAACCAAAACTTGGATTAAAACTTGACTAATACTTGATTACAATATTAAAGAGAGGTTTGATTGATATTAATTACACTAATTATTGATAAGAAGAACATGCTCCTCTAATTAGACTAATGGGGTATTTATAGTGGAAATTAGGGAGGATGCATTAGGGTTAACTAAGGGCTAAACTAGTAATTACACTTTTTAGATTGAGCAAGGAGGAGCCGGTATTTTTCGAGAGAAGGGCTTCTTTCTTCGTGGCTTGGAGAAGACAATCCGTGCTGTGCTGGAATCCGGGCGGATTCTGGCGTTGGAATCCGAGCGGATTCAAGGGAATCCGGTCGGATTGTGGAGGTGGAATCCGAGCGGATTAAGGCAAAGCCGCTCGGATTGTGCTGCTGCGGGACGGACGGATTGGTGACAATCCGCTCGGATTGTCAGTCAGCAACAAATCTTCTTCTTTTCTTCCTTTTTCTTCATAAATTCCTTGGGGATTTCCTTGGGGACTCAAGGATCCTTTCTCAACTTTGCTCTTCTACTATAATATGTACAAAGGCCTTCTAATCTTGTCTCTCCTTGATGCTTGGTCATTGAATTCGATCAATTTAGTCTCGTTTTGCCATGAAAATGCAAGATTCTTACTCCTTTCCTACCAAGGGATCAAAATCTCAAAGAATATGCAAAACAAAGAACTAAAGATAAGAAATGACCCAAATAAGCACTAAAAAGCATGGGAACAAGGCTAATTCGGGGGCTAAATATGCGCCAATTGTGGTCACATCAATCTCGTATCTCCGTTTTGGTTTTCTTTTATATTATGGTTTTGAAATTAGAATGTTAATAGGTTTATTATGTAATTTTTATATTGTAATTTTGAGAAGACTAAAGATGGAGATTGAAGCTCACTCCCGCTACATGGACCAAGATGGAACATCAAGACAAGCTTCTCGGGTCCGAGGATGGATTCCAAAGTAGTATTTATGTTCTTTTTGGTAGATAGGCCACACTAGGACTTTATTTTTGTTTTACGTTTTACCGTTCTTATTGCTTTTCATTCACATGATAGTTAGTGCATCATATTCCGCCTAAAACCAAACCACCTACTAAAATGCATGAAAATTGACTCATATAGATTGAATGTTAGTTTTCATAGACATACAGATGTCACACATTTTAAGCCATCATCTTAGTTTATTCATTCACGCATGCTAGATATTAGTTCACTTAAAATGAATTAAAATAAAGATGATGGGATCTTCCTCTAAAACGGAAATTGAGACTAGTCTTTATAAGGGCAAACAACTATGAATCCCTTCTTCGTCGGTAGGCATATAGGACCTTACTCTCCATATGACCCCTTCTACGTTGGGTAAGTAGTTTGTGTTGACTTAGTTTACCTCAGTATTATGATCCGAAGAGTTTCTCGTGATTATGATGGACTAAAGATAGAATTTACAGAAATTTATCGACCAAGAATTATAACAGTAGAATTAGCCAAAAGGTTGGCTTATCAATTTACAGATAATTGAGTCTTGGAATCATTTATATAATTCTTGAGGGAGGTCAATTGTATAAATGCTTGAGTCTTCGCTTATAACAGTTTTGCATTAAGACTTAAAATCATAACGATGCATATGCTTATTATTTTTATTCTTCTTTTCGCAGTGTAGAATACGTTTATTTTGATAATACTGTTACAACAAATGGCTGGAAATAACGAAATCCCAATGCCAAGTGCCACACTTGGACGTGAGTCCTGGCTGAAAGCTTTCATGAACCACATGAATCAGTTCACACGTTTGAAAAATGACGGGTCCAACTTTGCGGACTGGGAGGCATCATTGCGGAATGCTGCCATTGCTGACGGTAAGCTCAAGTACTTAACTGAGCCAATACCGGTAAACCCAGGCCCCAATGTAGGAGTTAACGAGTCACTTGCTTATAGTGATTTCGTCATGGAAGAGGGTACGATAAAGAACGTACTCATCTTTGCAATGGAAACCAATTTGCAGAGACGCTTCATTGCCCAAGGTGCAAGCAAGATTTTCACCACGCTCACTAACGAGTTCTCAAAAGCACCGAGAATCGTTACTTATGAGCATACATGTCGCTTCTTTGATGCGAAACTCCAGAAGGGCCAACCGGTTAGCCCACACATTCTTAACATGATTGAGAATGTCGAGAAATTGGAGGCACTTGATTACAAAATCAGTGAGAGCATAGTCAATGACCGTATGCTTCATTCACTTCATGATGGTTTTGCCCTTTTCAGGGCAAATTACTACATGAATGACATGAAGAAAAGTCCTCATGAGCTACACTCACTTCTCGTACAGACCGAGAAGGATATGAAATTGAGTGGGAGCATGAAGCAAGATGTTCTCATGATTTCCAACAAGAATAAGGGTAAGGGCAAAGCTCCCGGCGACCTAACTATAGGTAAGCCAAAGTTTAAGAAGCCAAGAAATGGTAAGAGTGGGCCTGGTGAGACTAGTGGCTCACAAGGCAAAAAGAGTAAGGGCGGTGACATTGAGTGCCACCATTGTCACAAGACTGGACATTGGAGGAGGAACTGTCCCGTGTACCGTGAGGACATAAAAGCAGGCCGCGTCACTCCTGTTGGTATGTCATCTTATATTCATATGATTGAGATTAACCATGCAAGTTTCGGAACTTGGGTACTTGATACTGGTTGTGGTTCTCATCTGTGTAATCATTTGCAGGGCCTAAAAAATATCACACCTCTCGAAAGGGTGATGTGGACCTGCGAGTCGGGAATGGAGCTAGAGTTGCTGCAGTCTCGAAGGGAACATACGTAATCCAACTCCCTAGTGGTTTTGAGTTATTTTATATAACTGTTACTATGTACCAAGTTTATCTAAGAACATTATTTCTGTTTCCGTACTCGATAAAGACGGATTTGCATTTTCAATAAAGGATAATAGCTGTATTTTCTCTTTCAATGAAATGATTTATGGCAAAGCAGTTTCCATTAATGGAATTTACAACTTAGATCAAATACAGATATATTACACGTGAATAATAAGAAATTAAAGGTTGGTGACAAAGATCAAACCTATCTATGGCATTGTCGAATGGGACAGATAAATGAAAAACGTGTAAAGAAACTCGTCGATAATGGGACTATTCCCACATTCGATTTTTCTACATTTGACACGTGTGAATCATATCTTATCGGCAAAATGACTTGATGTGACCATAATTAGAGCATATTTAGTCCCCAAATTAGCCTTGTTCCCATGCTTTTTAGTGCATATTTGGGTCATTTATTGTCTTTAGTCCTTTGTTTTGCATATTCTTTGAGGTTTTGTGTCCTTGGTAGGAAAGGAGTGCAAACCTTGCATTTTCATGGCAAAATGAGGCTAAATTGATTGAATTCAATGACCAAGCATCAAAGAGAAGACAAGATTAGAAGGCCTTTGTACATACTATAGTAGATGGGCAATGATGAGAAAAGATCCTTGCATCCCCAAGGAAATCCCCAAGGATTTTATGAAGAAAATGGAAGAAAAGAAGAAGGAAAGAAGTTGTAAGACAATCCGGGCGGATTGTCCTCAAGACGCCCGTCCAGCACCCACAATCCGAGCGTCTTCCTCCACAAGACGCCCGTGCAAAACGCCCAGAATCTGCCCGTCTTCCCCTTCTGGACGCCCGTCCAGAAACACCCAAATCCGCCCGTCCCGTGCCCTGGACGCCCGGATTCCCTTACCGCCTTTTCGTCTTCTACAAGCTTCAAGAAAGGATGCGCATATTTTTCTAAGACCGGCGAAAAGGAGACCGGAGTCTCCCTAGAGACCGGTGATTCCTCAAGGACTTAATCGTCATTTAAGCCTTTAGTAAACCCTAATTTATGTAACTAATCCCCACTATAAATACCCCATTAGTCTAATTAGAAGAGCATGTTCTTCTTAGCAATCTTTAGTGTAGTTAATATCAGTCAACTTTCTCTTTAATCTTGTAATCAACATTTAATCAAGTTTTAATACAAGTTTCATTTCCTTAATCTCTCTCTTGTTCACCCTTTGTTTTGGGTTATTGAAGACTATTTGGGTTATTATTGGGAGATTGACAACCTTCCAATCTATCATCAAGTACTTCTATTATTCTTTGCTTTATTATTGGAATCATTAGTAGGTATAATTCTCTTAATCTGTTTTTAATTATTGTTAATCACTTTCATTTATTCATCATGTTTTACTTTGTTGGTATGATTGACAACCTTGCTAGCATGTTTAACATGATAATGAATGAGTAGTTTCCTTAGCTAGGGTTAATGAGTAATTAGGGGAAACCAACATGGGGGATGATTCATGCTTAAATTAATATGTTTTCATAGTTTATTTGCTTGCTTGTTGTGATCTCAACTTATGCACATGTTATGTTTGATGAAATGCGAGCCTATGAATCTTTGCATTTTTTACCCATCACCTATCTTTTCAATGAGACTTGTAAGACATAAACCAACTCGAGTCTCATTAGACCATGCATATAGTTGAGTAGGGAAGATTAAGTCGACTTGTAGGTGTTGTACAATCTAATCGATTCGGCTCCGGGACCCAATCTTTCCTAGGATTGTAAGATATAAACAAACTCGATCCATCACAACAATAATTGCTTGCTTATAATTTGAGAATATGTTTGTATGATCAATTCCCATGAATCCCCTATGACCCCATGACACCCTAGTGTTTTTTATCAATTGTTTACATCCCTTTAAATTCATCTTGCTTGTCTACTTTCATCGCTATTTAGTTTAGTGATCTTCTACTTCAAACCCCAAATTGTGACACCCTTAGACACCACTAGTTGCAATAGAAAATCTCATCTCAATTCCCGTCCCTTGGGATCCGACCTTTACTTGCCTCTTTACTAATTGTAGAGTTGTTTGGGAAGTTATAAATTGTATTTTGGTCTAGGTGCTCCTAACGACAAGTACCGAAAACTAAACCTCCTCGAGGGAACCCGACCAAAAATGGCGCCGTTGCCGGGGACGGTGTTAACTTGATTTAGATTTTCTTGTATTGTTATTAGTTGTGTCTTTCTTTGCCTTGGGGAAGTAAAACTCCTCAAGGTTTGTTCTAATTGTTTTCGAGTTGTTTGTTATTTTGCATGTCTAGAAGATCACAAGGTAACTTGTTACCCTTTGATCACGAAATTGAAAGGACTTTGACAACCAATAGAAGACTTGCTAGGAGAACTTTGAGAGGTATTGGTGAGGTTGTAGATATTCAACCAAATACTATTGAGTTCATCAACCCTTTTGCAAGAGAAGGTAAGGAGAATCCAACACAAAATCCAACACAAAATCAACCCACAATGCCTAAATTTTCATCACATTCCGTACCAATCGAGGAGAACCTACCCAATGGTACTCCCACACCAAAACACTTAACCGGAAATTTCATTGCCAAATCCGCATTTATCCAATTAGTCGAAAGAAGCCAATTTGGGGGGATGCCTAGTGAAGACCCTCACTCTCACATGGAGACTTTTTGTGACTATTATGATGCGATATCTCAAATCGGTGTAACTCAAGACCAAATTCGATGGGTCTCATTTCCTTTTTATCTAATTGGCACCGCGAAACAATGGTTGAAAGGCCTTGATAAGGCTACTCTCGGAATTGATTCTTGGAAGAAATTGGCTCTAGCTTTCTACATAAAGTTCTATCCACCGGAAAAGACTAAAATGCTAAGAGCTCAAATTACGGGCTTTAAGCAAAGAGATGAAGAATCTTTGTATGAAGCTTGGGAGCGATTCAAGGGAATTTGCCGCTCATGTCCTCACCATGGACTTAGCGAGTGGTTCTTGGTACAACAATTTTGGAACGGTCTTTATGAAGACTCAAGAAACATTCTTAACATGGGATCAAATGGAATGTTCACCGAAGTTGATGACAATCAAACTTGGAACAAAATTGAGGAAATGGCGGTCCATAACTCACAATATAGTAGGCCCTGTAAGGCTACTAGAGGAGGAAAGCATGAAGTGGACTCCATTACTCAATTAGGTTCTCAACTTAGTGCTCACATTGATAGCATCAATATGAAGTTTGAAAAAGCTATGGCTAGACTTGAAGAAGCCTCAAAATCACCAAAGCATCATGTTAATGCCATGACGGCATCTTCATCAATCCCAAGTGGGATATGTGAGAATTGTGGAACTTTGGGACATGACCAAAGTGAATGTAGAGGAACAAATGAACAAGTGAATGCTTTTCAAGCATACAAGAGTGGTACCCCTTATTCAAACTATTACAATTAGAACACCAAATTCCACCCAAATCTCTCATACAAAAGCCAAAATGTTCAAAACCCTCAACCAACATACACCCCACCTCCCATGAGAAACCAAAATCAAATACCCTTTTACAACCAAAACCAAGGTTAATACAATCAACAAAATGACCAAGGTTTTGATGTTCAAAAAGCGGTCCTCCAAATGCAAAAGAATCAACAAGAGTTTTTCACTCAAATGCAAAAGGATAGTCAAGCAAAGTAAATCACCATCAACAACATCCTAGCCCACACCAAAATGTTGGAAACCCAATTGACTCAACTAGCATCTTCAAACTCACAAAGACAAAAGGGGCAATTACCACCTCAAAGTAATCCCCCAAGACATGAAACGGTTAGTGCCATTCACTTGAGAAGTGGTACAAGATATGAAGCACCAAAGGAGCAAGTTGAGGATGAAGTTGTGGAAGCTAGTGACAAAGAAAAAGTTGTGCAAAACTCCAAGGATGGAGAACCATCAAAAGAAGAAGTTTCGAAGAAAAATGAAGACAAGGCCAAGGAGAAGGAGTTCATTGTGATTAGACTTCCTTTTCCAAGTCGTCAAGCCAAGCCCAAATTTGATGACCAACTTGGAAAGTTTATGGAGATTGTGAAGAATTTAGAAGTCTCGATTTCTTTCACGGAATAAATCAATCACGTGCCGGCCTATGCAAAATACATGAAAGACATCCTCACGAAGAAGAAGTCAATCCGGAAGCTTAATACTATCGCCTTCACTAAGGTGAGTAGTGCAATACTTCAAGGGAGTTAACCTCCAAAACTCAAAGATCCGGGAAGCTTCTCAATTCCGTGTACCATTGGCGACACCACGATCAACAAAGCCTTATGTGATCTAGGGGCTAGTGTGAGTGTTATGCTGTACTCGGTGAGTAAAAGGTTAGGGATGGGAGAGCTTAAATGCACCAATATCACACTCCAAATGGCCGATAGATCGACGAAGACACCATTAGGGATATGGGAAGATGTTCCCGTAAGAGTTGGGAAATTTTTCATTCCGGTGGACTTTGTCATTGTTGACATGGAAGAAGACTCCAATATTCCGATCATTATAGGAAGACCTTTCTTGCAAACCGCGGATGCGGTGATTGATGTGAAGCATGGAGAGCTCACTATAGAAGTGGGAGATGAGAGCAGAACTTTCAATCTTGACAAGACCATGAGAGCTCCCCGTTTGCATGAACCATGTTTTATGGTTGATCATTATAGTCGGAAGGATGATAGGAAGAAGTCGGAATTCCAATGGAAGAAGAAAGTTGATGATGCTCCATTCAAAGAGCAAGTGAATTGTAACAAAGAGAGCTTGAAAAGCTCACCAAAGTCAAGCAATGAAGAGGACGGCCTCATTGGCCAAGACAAGAAAGTGGGAAGGTTGTCTCTATCAACTCAAGAGATCTTTAGTGATCAAGTAGATGAAGTTTGTGGTCTTTGGGACGATGAGTTTGAAGGGATTTTCAATCCCTACATTGGCAATGTTATCGATAAAGACCAACATGAAGGACAACAAGGGCAAAGATCTATTGAAAATCTTTATCATGACAATGAACAAGCTTTTGACTACTTCTTCAAGGTGTTGAGCAACATCAACAACACCTTGGACATGCCCCCATGACATCTCACTAAGGATGAGAGTTTAGTGGAGTCCTCCCTAAATCACCATTTGTAAATATTTCTAACTCCCTAACTTGCATTTTAATTCCTACATTGCATTTTTTTTTGTCATTTTTGGATTTTTATGCTTTGATCAAGATAATTATCATTTTTGAGAGAAGTGAGGGAGGGACTAATGATTTAATTGATGTGTAGTGCTTTAGCTTAGTGTGGGGATAGAAATTGCCTAGGCTATTCATGCCTTAGTAGTGCCCCTACAACGAGGAACACGGGATTTGAAGAATGAAAAATGACACGGGACATGCAAGTGCACGGATGGAACTGAATCCGGGTAGATCAGGGAGAATCCGAGCGTCCTTCAGAGGAATCCGCTCGTCTCTAGGGAATCCGAGCGTCTTTGGCAGAATCCGCCCGTCCAATTGAACTGAAAAATTGAAAATTTGGGACTGTTGAAGAATCCGGGAGTCCCAGCAGAGAAGACGCTCGTCTTAATGAATCCGCTCGTCTTTGCAGAAAGACGCCCGTCGTTTTGTCAGTGCAAAATGAGAAAACTTCCTGTAACAAAATCCGCCCGTCTTTGAAAGAATCCGCTAGTCCCGCAGTCGAAGAATCCGAGCGTCCCTGCTGAAAGACGCCCATCTTTAAGCGAGAATTCCTGAACCCAGAATAGGCAGAATCCGAGCGTCCCGAAGGAAAAACGCCCGTCTTCCCCTGCAGTTTCTAAAATTTCGGGTGTTTTAAATACCCTTCCCACATTCATTCCTTCATTCATACATTCAAAACACTACTATAAACCCCACAAACCCCAAAACCCTCATCCTCTCCATCACCAAAACAAGATTTCCTCAACCAAATTCAACAAAATCAAATCTAAACTTCCTTATAACAACAATTAATCACTCCTTTTCCAACAATAATCAATCCAAGCACCAAAATCTTGAACCTTTGAGTCAATTTTTGAAATACAAAGGCAAAGGCTTTCATCTTAAAATCGATTTGTGTATAATTGGAAATTGAAGATTTTCAATCTTTTCTTGGTATAATCATCAATGGCAAGAACAAAAGGATCAAGAAAGGCACTTAAGGCAAAGGCACTCTAAAAAAGGCAACAATGCCTTCAAGCAAAGAAAGTCTCATTGGCTATGGTAGTTGCTAGTGCACACTTGGAAGTTCAACAACAACAAAATCCTCCCTTGGAAGCAACAACGTCATCAACTCCGGAAATTGCTCAATTATCAAACTATCCGGAGGTAATTTTCATTTCTAACTCCCGTAGGGATACATTTGCCAAGTATGCTAGGAAATCCTTTCTACCCACCAAATTCATATGTGAAGATGTCTTGAACAAATTGGGTGTCCTTGAGCAAACAAAAGCCTTCTTTGAAGCCATGGGGTTGGAAAAATTGTTTACTACAAGAGAATTGACATACCCCTCCCTTACCTTGGAATTCTTGAGTTCATTAAAAGTGACTAAGGTAGAGACTAGAGAATACATCGAGTTTCGCCTTGCCAATGTGAATAGGCGCATCACCTTTGATGTTTTGAGTAAAGCATTAGGTCTTAGTGATACACCTCGTTATTATAAGAAGCCCGAAAAATATGACCCCGCTCCTCTTTGGGAGGCGATTTCCGGAAAGAAATTTTAGAATTATCATGCTTGTCGCGCTCTTTTAGTCCACCATCCGGGCATTAGAGTGTGGCACAAGGTCATCGGGAATACTATCAATGCAAGAAAAGACACTAACCACTTTACCAAGCTCGATTGTGTTCTACTTGAGTCGGCCTTAAATATTGGAAGGGAATTCACCAAGCCTTACAATGCTCTAAGGCTTTTGGTGGAAAGATGGCTCAATGTTGATTGTGGAAAGGAAGGCACCGCTTTTATCGTAAATGGAGGTCTAGTCACTCTTTTGGCTAAGTACTTTGATCCGAATTTCAACACGGATAGCAAGTATGTGGCGAAAAGACGGGGTCATCTCATTGACATGGATGCCATGATTAACAAGTACAAGTGGGTCAAGCATAATCCTCTTGACACCAAATATGGGTGGCTCACCAATGATGCTAGATCTTTTACTTTGCCTTCCAAGATATGCCGCTTGAGTGTTCATAGAACAAACTAACTTCTTCGCCTCTCAAAGGAAGCCGAATACATCATCCGTCAACAAACGGGTGAAATTGAAATGCCCTCCTCCTACATTGTCACACCACCCTACCCATTCAAATATCAAGAGTTCAAACCCGAAGGTGTTGAAGCGGGCAATGACTACATGACTCTACTTATGCAAGAGATGCACAAACAAGTTTATAAGGATCGGGAAGATGCATACTTAGCCCAATATCCACCCCTTATTCATTTAGCTAGGCAAGGACTACTTGATCCTTCATGTCCTTTGCCTAGTTGGGCGGATAGGGAAGTCTTCTTTCCAAGTGCATCTAGGGGTGAAACGGGTGACGATGAGGTTGTCGGTGATGAGGTTGTTGTTGATGAGGGCATTGTTGAAAAGGTAAATGAAGAAGAAGAGGCTAATGAAGATGATGAGGAAAATGATGAAGGAAGTGAGCAAGGAAGTGAAGAGGGAAGTGGTGATGAGTCCACTTCTATTGAGGCAGATGATGACAATGATGATATGGTGGAAGAGTAGCAAGCTTTGGAGGCTCCTACCCTCTTGAGGTTTGTCTACTTCTTTCTTTGTTTTATTTATTTTATCTTGATCATGGTTGAAGAGTTCTAGCAACATAGAGGACTAACACCTCGGCCCCATTGAGGTGTTCTTATTTTATTGTTCCCACTTTTGAAAATCCAAAATGGCAAATTTAGTTTCATGCATTGCATCGTGTGTGCATGAACTACCCCAACTTTTAGGACATTAGAAATAATGTCTATCTCGGTTTGGGGAAGTACATGAATACGTAACGGGAGGTAATCTAAATTACGCTCTCCATCATAAACAAAAAAAAAACCCATGCATCATGTAGTGTAGATTAGTATAGCTTGCATTTAGTGTAGAATTCAGCATCATGCTTGCATAGTTTCCCATCATTTTAGCCATTGAGGACAATGCAAATATTAGTGTGGGGATGGGGAATTCTAACTTAACTTTTATTCAAAAAACCCAAAAAAATAAAAAAGTTTCGAAAAAAAATTGAAAAAATTGAAAAAATTTGAAAATCCAAAAACAAGTTCATTTCCTTTGTAGTGTAGAATTATATATATTATTGTATATATTGTGTTTGCTTTAACCTTGTTCACATTGAATGACTACACCACATCCGAGACATGAGGATATTGAAGACCGCATGGTATGATCTTTCCAATCTCCTTTTCCTCTTTATGTTAATGACTACGTGGCTTTATTTTGATTGATGCGGTATAACAATGTGAACTTAGGACTTGCATTTAGTTTATTTGGCATATTAGTTGGTAGAATCATTTGCATTAGGATGTTTATATGTTAGTTGCATCATGGCATGTAGTTTGCATGTTAGAAAATTTTGCGAAACCGTCTACTTGGGAAGCTTGACAAGTGTATATAGGCCGTAGTAGATGCTTTTTCTTCTTAAGACTTTGCTTGTTAGATTACTTGTAAAACACCCTAGGATGTGTCATGCTAGTATCCTTTGACCCACGGATTAAGGCCTAGTCAAGAGTACCTTGTGGTGTGATAACTCCTTGGCTACCGTTTATTCCAAGGTGACCCTTGAAACCATGCATGCATCCATCATCCATGTTCTACCACATTTTTGTCATCAAAGGGAATGGGCACAAAAAAAAATTGATTTGAGTTCAATGAAATGAAAAGTAAAAGAAAGTTTGAAAAATGCATCAAATGAAAAGAGGACCAAAAATAGACTCCTTATGCTTCAAATATAAGGCACCCTCACTACATATGGGGTGACTTTGAAAATGTTCAAAAAGAAATGCAAAAAGTTGAAAAGTTGTCAAGTATTGAATTGCCAAATATAAAAAAAAATGGCAAAAAGAAAGTGTTCTCAAATGTCAAATGCCGCAAGAAATTGGGGGGAAAAACAACAACAAAAGCAAACTCCCAAAATGAAGCTCAAATATCTATAGATCCCTTTATACATCGTATCCATTTTTGTGCATGGTAGAGAGGGGACGACCCTTCTTCTTGTCTAGGCAAGAGGGGGAATTCCGCGATCCTCCAGTGTTTCTAACACCATAAGGAGTCTATTCTTGACAAAAACATTTAACGATTGAGGGCAAAGGTACCCTAGCTTGACACAATTTGGAGGTGATTTGTTGGTATCCTTCTAGGCTTAGTTATTTGAAGAAATTGCATCTATGAAGGAGTGTGTACCCTTGAATTGCTTCCCTTGTAGATAATATCCGCCACTTAGATGAGGAAAGTGGCTATTCTTTTGTAGATGCATCCATTACTTTATTTTGTGTGCTTAATGTTTGGATGTGTCGCCATTTTGGCAAGACCCACCTTGCCTTCCAAGAAGGCATCCTACCTCATGGTTGTCTTGTTGTGAGTTGAAGGGGCGGAGTGAGACCCGCTAATTGTCTCATATCGGCTATGGTATTAGGTTAGTTTAAATAATGGTCCTAGTCTTTGTCACCTCTTTACTCGGAACGAGCAAATGTTCGGTTTGGGGATATTTGATGTGACCATAATTAAAGCATATTTAGTCTCCAAATTAGCCTTGTTCCCATGCTTTTTAGTGCATATTTGGGTCATTTATTGTCTTTAGTCCTTTGTTTTGCATATTCTTTGAGGTTTTGTGTCTTTGGTAGGAAAGGAGTGCAAACCTTGCATTTTCATGGCAAAATGAGGCTAAATTGATTGAATTCAATGACCAAGCATCAAAGAGAAGACAAGATTAGAAGGCCTTTGTACATACTATAGTAGATGGGCAATGATGAGAAAAGATCCTTGCATCCCCGAGGAAATCCCCAAGGATTTTATGAAGAAAATGGAAGAAAAGAAGAAGGAAAGAAGCTGTAAGACAGTCCGGGCGGATTGTCCTCAAGACGCCCGTCCAGCACCCACAATCCGAGCGTCTTCCTCCATAAGACGCCCGTGCAAAACGCCCAGAATCCGCCCGTCTTCCCCTTCTGGACGCCCGTCAGAAACACCGAAATCCGCCCGTCCCGTGCCCTGGACGCCCGGATTCCCTTACAGCCTTTTCGTCTTCTACAAGCTTCAAGAAAGGATGCACATATTTTTCTAAGACCGGCGAAAAGGAGACCGGAGTCTCCCTAGAGACCGGCAATTCCTCAAGGACTTAATCGTCATTTAAGCCTTTAGTAAACCCTAATTTATGTAACTAATCCCCACTATAAATACCCCATTAGTCTAATTAGAAGAGCATGTTCTTCTTAGCAATCTTTAGTGTAGTTAATATCAATCAACTTTCTCTTTAATCTTGTAATCAACATTTAATCAAGTTTTAATACAAGTTTCATTTCCTTAATCTCTCTCTTGTTCATCCTTTGTTTTGGTTAATTGAAGACTATTTGGGTTATTATTGGGAGATTGACAACCTTCTAATCTATCATCAAGTACTTCTATTATTCTTTGCTTTATTATTGGAATCATTAGTAGGTATAATTCTCTTAATCCCTTTTTAATTATTGTTAATCACTTTCATTTATTCATCATGTTTTACTTTGTTGGTATGATTGACAACCTTGCTAGCATGTTTAACATGATAATGAGTGAGTAGTTTCCTTAGCTAGGGTTAATGGGTAATTAGGGGAAACCAACATGGGGGATGATTCATGCTTAAATTAATATGTTTTCATAGTTTATTTGCTTGCTTGTTGTGATCTCAACTTATGCACATGTTATGTTTGATGAAATGCGAGCCTATGAATCTTTGCATTTTTTACCCATCACCTATCTTTTCAATGAGACTTGTAAGACATAAACCAACTCGAGTCTCATTAGACCATGCATATAGTTGAGTAGGGAAGATTAAGTCGACTTGTAGGTGTTGTACAATCTAATCGATTCGGCTCCGGGACCCAATCTTTCCTAGGATTGTAAGATATAAACCAACTCGATCCATAACAACAATAATTGCTTGCTTATAATTTGAGAATATGTTTGTATGATCAATTCCCATGAATCCCCTATGACCCCATGACTGTGGGTTAATATCCGTATACTACCCTTTAATTGCAGGACTATAATGTAAATTTAAACATGCAATTTATAGTCATAAAACGAAAAACATAATGAAATGATTAATGTATAGAAATCAACCTCGGGTCCTTTGATGCACGGCGTAAAGAACAGAAATCAAACCAGATTCCCTCCTAATTGTTGCACCCAAGACCTTGTCCGAGATATGCCCTTGTGCTAGATGGTGTTCTCCGATTGCCTTGCAATATTGGGAGAACTGATGTGAGGTTTTTCGAGATGTGAGATCTCGGTTTCTTCAGAGAAGAATGCTCTTCGAAACCCTAGTTTTCTGTAAAATGAATTGTCTCGGTCAAAAGGAGAGGGAGCCCCTCCTTTTGTTCTGTTCGGCCGAGAGCTTTAACAGGGGGAGTGGGCTTGTCCACTTCCTCCTTATTAAACTCGTGGTCTGACAAATTTCGCTAAAATGTATATGACGCGGTAATTATAAATCGTCATCGGTTATCGGATATTAAAGCATCAACTAATAATACGGATTAGTTGAATTATTAATACGTGTCCGACAAAGACAATATTGTATAATTAAATTCAATATACATTAATTAAATATAAATCGCTTATATTTAATTTTACGAATTAACTGGTTAATTCGCCTTAGCCCATGATATTTAATCCGTATTAAATATAATATCTCAACATCACATATTTGACTAATTACTAGTCAAATAACTCGGACTAAGGTTAGTCAAAATTGGCATCTACATGACAAGTATTTTCATACCGTCACATCTCTCGAACGTATCTTATAGGTGTGACTTTTAGGGACCAGTTGATCACCGCCATCTGTATGACAATAACGTCAAACTTATCTAGCAAGCCAACCGTTATTGATAAACGTGGATCAACTCATAATAATACCAAAAGTATGCCCTTTGATCCTTTTAGAGATTTATAAGTCCTTGCACTAACCGTTAAGGACACCAACCCCAACAAGCTCCCACTTGTCCGTACAAGTG
The DNA here is from genome assembly GCF_048544455.1 of Silene latifolia. NCBI lineage: Eukaryota > Viridiplantae > Streptophyta > Magnoliopsida > Caryophyllales > Caryophyllaceae > Silene > Silene latifolia. The sequence goes on from NC_133528.1 coordinate 29,882,921, forward strand.
CATGTGCAATGACGTTATCCGCACTAACTGGAGGACACAAGCTCCAACAAACTCCCACTTGTCCGTACAAGTGTATGTGCGATAACCAATTCTCATATTCATTTAAAATTTCTCCCACTCAATGTAAAACAATTAGCAGATCCGGATCCGCAAAGGTCGTATTTTACAATCGATCTGTATCTAGAGTGGTTTCCCCGACTAGAAAGTAACTTAACTGATAAAACGAATCCGTATTCGAGCATGGCCATGCATTTCGATTCTGACTCCTCGAGTGGCCCTGAGAAATATCGAGTACCTGATAAAGGCTGAATATTTCCTTCAACTCGAACTCCTTCCGATCTAAGCACAGCATGAAATGACCCAGAAAAAATCTACATGGCCCCCTGTTACGGATGACCGTGAGAAAGAAACCAAAGTCACCCAAAATCTGCCGTAGTCTCAAGAGGCAGTCGATAGTCAAAAGAATCGACTCTTAGGATCACCATGGAAGTCCTATCCACGACCGGGCACCGAATGTTATAAAACATTTAGGACTCCACGTCGATGTCACAATTGTGTCCTACGAAATATTCGTATAAATCGCCACTGTGATTGGTCAGTCAACCGGTTGACTTATGGCTCGTTGAACCCACCATCAACCAACGTCACAGAATAATTGCCAGAGTTATCAGCTCATGTGGGCAATTAAGGACTGAAAAGATATAATGTTCGTTCAGTTCACTTTGTGGTGTTCAAAACGTAAATCGTACAATTCCACATGAAAAACAAAATATATATATAAAATATCAAAACGATGATGTCGTATAGAGTACAAGAGAGGATGAATCAGATCCATAAAAGAGTACTACAACTTAGGAACACGTTTAATTCCCATGGAATTAACATGCCCTTCATGCTTATCTTGTCGTAATGCTTTAGTGAGAGGATCTGCTATGTTATCATCTCTAGCAATCTTTTCTATCACTCTTGTCTTTTGCTCCACGTAATCCGGATTAGATGAGCTTTCCGTTGTACATGTCTAGACTTGTTGCTAGACTTTGGCTCCTTAGCTTGAAGATGGCACCACTATTGTCGCAATAGATGGTGATCGGGTCATTCGAACTAGGCACTACAGAGAGCCCATGTAAGAATTGACGCATCCATATCGCTTCCTTTGTAGCTTCAGACGCGGCATAGTACTCGGACTCAGTCGTAGAATCTGCTGTAACAGTTTGTTTCGAACTCTTCCAGCTGACTGCAGCGCCATTAAGAGTAAAAACGAATCCAGACTGATATTTCGAGTCATCTCGATCCGTTTGGAAGCTAGCATCTGTGTAACCGGTTGCGCAGAGCTTTTGAGAGCCCCCATAAGTCAATGCCCAATCTTTAGTCCTCCGGAGGTACTTAAGAATGTTCTTGACAGCCAACCAATGTGATTCACCTGGTTGCTGTTGGAATCGACTTGTCATACTCAATGCATATGCCACGTCTGGACGTGTGCATATCATGGCATACATGATTGATCCTATAGCCGAAGCATAAGGAATCCGTGTCATGCGCTCTTTCTCTTCCGGTGTCTCTGGTGCCTGAGACTTGCTCAAATGCACCCCTGGAGCCATAGGAAGGAACCCCTTCTTGGAGTTAGTCATGCTGAATCTCTCTAGGATTTTGTCTATGTAAGACTCTTGACTGAGAGATAACATCCGTCGTGATCTATCTCGATAGATACGGATGCCTAGAATTCTTTGTGCCTCTCCCAGATCTTTCATCTGGAAATGGTTTTTCAACCATACTTTCACCGAAGTTAAGAGAGGTATGTCATTCCCAATCAGGAGTATGTCGTCAACATACAATATTAGGAAGACAATCTTGCTCCCACTCGACTTGATATATAGACATGGTTCCTCGACAGATCGAGTAAATCCATTTTCTTTTATCACTTGGTCGAAGCGATGATTCCAACTCCTTGATGCTTGCTTAAGTCCATAAATGGAACGCTTAAGTTTGCATACTTTCTTAGGATGTCCTGGATCGATGAAGCCTTCGGGTTGTACCATGTACAACTCTTCCTCCAAAAGCCGTTTAAGAAGGCGGTTTTCACGTCCATTTGCCAAATTTCATAGTCATGAAACGCGGCAATCGCTAAGATAATCCGAATGGAACGCAGCATGACTACGGGTGCGAAAATTTCATCGTAGTGCAAACCTGGCACTTGGGTGAAACCTTTAGCAACTAGTCGTGCTTTATAGATATCTTGTTGACCTTCCACAGAATGCTTTATCTTGTAAAGCCATTTGCATTGAAGGGGACGAACCTTAGCAGGTAAGTCAACAAGATCCCATACGTTGTTCTCATACATGGAGTCCATCTCGGATTGCATGGCCTCAAGCCATAGCTTTGAGTCGGAACTAGTCATGGCACCTTTATAGGTTGCGGGTTCACTACTCGTTAAGAGTAGAACGTCATCTATGTCATGTTCCTCGACCATACCAATGTATCTGTCCGGAGGAATAGAGACTCTTCCCGACCTCCTAGGTTCCTCAGGAATATTCACCGCAGCCGGGATTGAAGGAACAGGTTCCTCCAATGGTTGCTCGGTGTTTGGTTCTGGAATCTCCGACAGGTCGAAGGTTCTATCACTCTTTGCATTCTCGAGAAATTCCTTCTCTAAGAATGTCGCACTAGCCGCAACAAAAACGCGTTGTTCGGTTGGCGAATAGAAGTAATGACCAAGTGTTCCTTTAGGATAACCTATAAAGTATGTCTTGACCGATCGCGGGCCGAGCTTATCCTCGTGTCTCCACTTGACATAAGCCTCGCAGCCCCAAACCCGTATAAAGGACAAGTTAGGGACCGTTCCCTTCCATAGTTCATATGGAGTCTTGTCAACAGCTTTAGACGGACTTCGGTTAAGTATTAGAGCGGCTGACAGAAGAGCATAACCCCATAACGAATCAGGTAAAACCGTGTGACTCATCATGGATCGAACCATATCAAGTAGTGTTCGATTTCTCCGTTCGGACACACCATTCAATTGAGGTGTTCCAGGTGGAGTTAATCGTAAGGCAATCCCAGTCTTTGAGGTGTTGATCAAACTCGTGAGAAAGATACTCGCCACCACGATCCGAACGTAGTGTTTTAATCTTTCTACCTAATAGGTTCTGTACCCTATTTTGGTATTCCTTGAATTTCTCAAAGGATTCACTTTTGTGCTTCATTAAGTAGACATAGCCATATCTACTCAAATCGTCCGTGAAAGTGATGAAATACCTATAGCCTTCTCGTGCGGTGATTGACATAGGGCCACATACATCCGTGTGTATGAGTCCTAATAGGTCAGCAGCAAGCATTCCAACACCTTTGAAGGAAATACGAGTCATCTTACCGATGAGACATGATTCACACGTGCCAAATGATTGAAAATCAAAGGCCGAGATAGCTCCATGTTTGATGAGCTGTTTAACGCGTTTCTCATTAATGTGTCCCATACGGCAGTGCCATAGATATGTTTGATCTTTGTCACCAACCTTTAACCTTTTATTCATTACGTGTAATATTTCCGTGGTCTGATCTAAAACATAAATTCCGTTCATGGAGACTGCCTTGCCGTAAATCATATCGTGTAATGAGAAAATGCAAGAATTATTTTCTATTACAAATGAAAAACCAAGTTTATCAAGTGCAGAAACTGAAATAATGTTTTTCGAAAGACTAGGAACATAATAACAGTCATATAATGACAACTCGAATCTGCTAGGAAGCTGGATCACATATGTTCCCTTGGAGATGGCAGCTACTCTTGCTCCATTCCCAACACGCAGGTCCACCTCACCCTTTACGAGGGGTTCGATGTTTCGGAGCCCCTGCACATGATTACACAGATGAGAACCACAACCAGTATCAAGTACCCAAGTTCCGTAACTTGCGTGGTTAATCTCAATCATATGAATAAAAGTAGAAGAAGAGGAAGACATACCAACGGGTTTAACACGACCTGCCTTTAAGTCCTCATGATAAACAGGACATGTGCGTCTCCAATGCCCGGTCTTGTGGCAATGATGGCATTCCATGTTTTCATTCTTGCTCTTTGTCACGCCTGATGAGGTGCTCGACTCACCAGGCCCACTCTTACCTGAACCCGACTTCTTGAACTTCGCCTTACCTATCGCTAGGTTTGCACGACCTTTGCCCTTACCTTTCCCTTTATTCGACACAACGAGAACATCTGTTTCATGCTCCCACCGAACTTCATGTCCTTCTCGGTCTGTACGAGGAGGAGTGCGATTCATGCGGAGTTTTCTTCAAATCATTCATATAGTAATTCGCTCTAAATTGCGAATAACCATCGTGGAGTGAATGAAGAATACGGTCGATAACAATATTCTCGCTGATGTTACAGTTAAAGGTCTCCCGTTTCTCGACATTCTCAATCATGCGAGAATGTGTGGGCTAACCGGTTGGCCCTTTCGAGTCTCGCATCAAAGAAGCGAGTGGTATGCTCATAGGTCACGATTCTCGGTGCTTTCGAGAATTCCTTAGTGAGCGTGGTGAAAATCTTGTTTGCACCATGGGCTATGAAGCGTTTCGGCAAATTGGGTTCCATTGCAAAAATGAGTACGTTTTTAATCGCACCCGCTTCCATACAGAAATCATTAAACTTGGTGACTTTGCACTCTAGCCGTGGGACCTGGGTTTGCCGGGATGGGCTCCAAGAGATATTTGAGCTTCCGTCGGCCAGCGGCAGCATTCCGTAATCCGCCTCCCGATCCGCGAAGTTGGATCCATCATTCTTCAGTCGAGTAGACTGATTCATCTGATTCATGAAGATCCGAAGCCAGGACTCACGGTCCAATGTGGCACTTGGCATTGGGTTATCACTTGAACCAGCCATTTGTTGTTTAGCAGTTTAAAATCGTGATCTACCTTTGAAAAAGAAAGAAAAACAAAACGAAATAAGCAACTCATCGAGGTGATTTAAGTCTATTTTAAAATTCATTTTAAACATGTAGACTCTCGCACTTGCATAATTGATCTCCCTCAAGAAAGATACAAGTGATCCCAAGACTCAATTTCTGTAAATTGATAAGCCAACTGTTTAGCTAATTCTTCCGGAAGAACTCTTGGTCGATAGATTTCCGTAAATCCTATCTATAGTCCACCATAGTCACAGGATCGTACGAGTGACCACAGTGTTGAGATAAAATAGGTCAATCGGTTCCAACTTACCCGACGTAGAAGGGGTCATATTATGCCTACCGACGAAGAAGGGACTCATTGGAGTTTGACCTATAAAGACCGTTCTCAATTTTGGTTTATACGAGGAAGATCCCATCAACAAAATTATAATTCATTTTAAGTGAACGAATAACTAGCGTCTGTCGTGAATGAATTTATTTGGATGATGGCTTTAAAACGTGTGACATGAGAATGTCAATGAAAACTAACTCGTGACCTCTATATGTGTCAGTTTTCATGCAATAAATAGGTGGTTTGGTTTTAGGCGGAATATGATGTATATTATCGTTACGAAAAAAAAATAAATGAATGCAATACGTAAATAAAATCCTAGTGTGGCCTATCCTAGTAAAACAAAACATAAAACAACTTTGGAATCCACCGTTGGACCCGAGAAGCTTGTCTTGATGTTCCATCTTGATCCAAGTAGCGGGAGTGAGCATCCGGTCTCCATCTTTGGTCTTCTCAAAAATTACAATTTAAAATTACAAAAATAAACCTATTTACATTCTAATTAAAACAGCGTAATTACAAGTGAAAAATCCAAAACGGAGATACGAGATCTCAAAATACAACCAAGACCGTGTTCCATCATTACGGTAACACGTTCTACTAAGGCCACACTAAGTTACAACCGTTTGCAAATTAAAATAAATACGTAATTAAAAGGCATTCAAGGCATTCATAATTAACGAAAATCAATGCATCAACTAAAACAAATTCATTCGTGACATAATTCCGTAATTATGTTAAATTTATCCAAACCACCTTTTAATGATTAAAATTCATGTGATAAAACCGCTTCTATCATTTAATTTTAATCCATTACAATCCGTTACTTTAAAAACGCTTTAAAATAACTTAATGGTACGTGTGTGAACCGTTTCACAATCATAGCGAGTGTACTATATCCGTATAAAGTACATATTGAAGCCAAAAGAAAAATTTAAATCAAAAGAAACAAATTTTCAAAGCTGTCAAAGACGAAATCCCTCGATCCAGGGACATAAGTGCTCGATCGAGGGACAGGAGGGCTCGATCGACTGAACTGCAAGTCGATCGAGAGGTATGCTAATTAGGAGGTACTCGATCACGTAATCGTGGTCGATCGAGGACTTATATCAGCAATACTGCTCGATCGAGTACGAGGACTCCTCGATCGAGCAGTGGGGTTTTAAAAACAAGTCGATCGAGTACAACAAGGACTCGATCGAGCAAAAACTTGTCAGAAAAACCACTCGATCGATTAAAAACTTGGTCGATCGAGTGCAAAAACCTTTGAAAACTTCAAACACTCGTGAAACAGTTTTGGCGAGACAAAACAAACGCAATTTAGATCAAAATCGCATCAAAACAATTTAACAATTTGACAAAACTTGACATATTGTTATAATCTCCGTATAAAACAACAATATGCATAAGACAAATTGATAAACAAGATGAATGAACCGTGTAAGACATGTCACGGTTTCAAAAAAGGATTTAGCCGTGTAAACTGGACACGGTTTTCGAGACAAAGAAAACGCAAAGCAACAAAAAAAAATTTCGTGATTAAAAACCTGCTTTGCCTCACGGTTTTAAAGCAAAAACGCAACATCCGTGTATACAAGGCACGGATTTCGAGACAAACACAACCGTTTCAAAATCGTTTTATGAAAAACACAATGAAAATTTACGTGGCCTCGCTCTGATACCACTTGTGGGTTAATATCCGTATACTACCCTTTAATTGCAGGACTATAACGTAAATTTAAACATGCAATTTATAGTCATAAAACGAAAAACATAATGAAATGATTAATGTATAGAAATCAACCTCGGGTCCTTTGATGCACGGCGTAAAGAACAGAAATCAAACCAGATTCCCTCCTAATTGTTGCACCCAAGACCTTGTCCGAGATATGCCCTTGTGCTAGATGGTGTTCTCCGATTGCCTTGCAATATTGGGAGAACTGATGTGAGGTTTTTCGAGATGTGAGATCTCGGTTTCTTCAGAGAAGAATGCTCTTCGAAACCCTAGTTTTCTGTAAAATGAATTGTCTCGGTCAAAAGGAGAGGGAGCCCCTCCTTTTGTTCTGTTCGGCCGAGAGCTTTAACAGGGGGAGTGGGCTTGTCCACTTCCTCCTTATTAAACTCGTGGTCTGACAAATTTCGCTAAAATGTATATGACGCGGTAATTATAAATCGTCATCGGTTATCGGATATTAAAGCATCAACTAATAATACGGATTAGTTGAATTATTAATACGTGTCCGACAAAGACAATATTGTATAATTAAATTCAATATACATTAATTAAATATAAATCGCTTATATTTAATTTTACGAATTAACTGGTTAATTCGCCTTAGCCCATGATATTTAATCCGTATTAAATATAATATCTCAACATCACATATTTGACTAATTACTAGTCAAATAACTCGGACTAATGGTTAGTCAAAATTGGCATTCACATGACAAGTATTTTCATACCGTCACATCTCTCGAACGTATCTTATAGGTGTGACTTTTAGGGACCAGTTGATCACCGCCATCTGTATGACAATAACGTCAAACTTATCTAGCAAGCCAACCGTTATTGATAAACGTGGATCAACTGATAATAATACCAAAGTATGCCCTTTGATCCTTTTAGAGGTTTATAAGTCCTTGCACTAACTGTTAAGGACAAACACCAACAATGACACCCTAGTGCTTTTTATCAATTGTTTACATCCTTTTAAATTCATCTTGCTTGTCTACTTTCATCGCTATTTAGTTTAGTGATCTTCTACTTCAAACCCCAAATTGTGACACCATTAGACACCACTAGTTGCAATAGAAAATCTCATCTCAATTCCCGTCCCTTGGGATCCGACCTTTACTTGCCTCTTTACTAATTGTAGAGTTGTTTGTGACGTTATAAATTGTGTTTTGGTCTAGGTGCTCCTAACGACAAGTACCAAAAACTAAACCTCCTCGAGGGAACCGGACCATGACTCGAATTTCCTTCAAAGGTGTTGGAATGCGCGCTAGTGACCTATTAGGACTCATACATACTGACGTATGTGGACCTATGTCAATTACCGCTAGAGATGGCTATAGATATTTTATCACTTTCACGGACGATTTGAGTAGATACGGATATGTCTACTTAATGAAGCATAAAAGTGAGTCCTTTGAGAAATTCAAGGAATACCAGAATAAGGTTGAGAACCAACTGGGTAAAAAGGTTAAAGCACTCCGTTCAGATCGGGGTGGCGAATATCTTTCAAATGAGTTTGGTCAACACCTTAAAGACTGTGGAATCGTTTTACAGTTAACTCCACCTGGAACACCTCAATTAAATGGTGTGTCCGAACGGAGAAATCGAACATTACTTGATATGGTTCGATCCATGATGAGTCACACGGTAGTACCTGATTCATTATGGGGTTTTGCTCTGTTGTCAGCTGCTCTTATACTTAACCGAAGTCCGACTAAAGCTGTCGACAAGACTCCATATGAAATGTGGAGGATAACGGTCCCCAACTTGTCCTTTATTCGGGTTTGGGGCTGCGAGGCTTATGTCAAGTAGAGAGACGAAGATAAGCTCGGCCCGCGATCGGTCAAGACATACTTTATTGGTTATCCAAAAGGAATGTTTGGTCATTACTTCTATTCGCCTACCGAACATCGAGTTTTTGTTGCGGCTAGTGCGACGTTCTGAGAGAAAGAATTTCTCGAGAACAAGACAAGTAATAGAACCTTCGAGCTGTCGGAGATTCCAGAACCAACAACCGAGGAACAGATGGAGGAAGTTGTTCCTCCAACTGATGATACGGTTAATATTCTTCAGGAACCTAGGAGGTCGGGTAGAGTCTCTAATCCTCCGGACAGATACATTGGTATGGTCGAGGAGAATGACGTTTTACTCCTAGAGAGTAATGAACCCGCTACCTATAAAGGTGCCATGACCTGTTCCGACTCAAAGCTATAGATTGAAGCCATGCAATCCGAGATGGACTCCATGTATGAGAATGACGTTTGGGATCTAGTTGATTTGCCTAATAAGGTAAAACTTCTACAGTACAAATGGCTTTACAAAATAAAGTGTTCTGTAGACGAGCAACCAGATACCTATAAGGCACGACTAGTGGCAAAATGTTTCACTCAAGTGCACGGATTGCATTATGATGAAATTTTTGCACCCGTAGTTATGATGCGTTCCATTCGGATAATCTTAGCGATTGCCGCTTTTCATGACTATGAAATTTGGCAAATGGATGTGAAAACCGCCTTCTTAAACGGTTATTTGGAGGAAGAGTTGTACATGGTACAACCCGAAGGTTTCATAGATCCTGAAAATCCTAAGAAAGTGTGCAAGCTTAAGCGTTCCATTTATGGACTTAACAAGCTTCTCGAAGTTGGAATCATCGTTTCGACCAGGTGATAAAAGAGTATGGTTTCACTCGATCGGTCGAAGAACCATGCTTATATATCAAGTCGAGTGGGAGCAAGATTGTAATCTTGATATTGTATGTCGATGACATACTCTTGATTGGGAATGACATTCATCTCCTATCTTCGGTATCTACCGAGATAGATCACGACAGACGTTATCACTGAGTCAGGAGTCTTATTTGGATAAGATTCTTGAAGGTTTAGCATGACCAACTCCAAGAAGGGGAACCTTCCAATGACGTCTGGGATGCAGTTGAGCAAGTCTCAGTCACCCACGACGCCCGAAGGGATTTAGCGCATGAGTCGTGTTCCTTATGCATCAGCTATAGGATCAATCATGTATGCTATGATATGAACACGTCCAGACGTGGCATATGCATTGAGTATGACGAGTCGGTAGCAAAAGAACATCCTTAAATACCTACGGAGGACTAAGGATAGGGTATTGACTTATGGAGGAGATACTAAGCTATGCGCAATCGGTTACGCATATGCTAGCTTCCAAACGGATCGAGATGATTCAAAATCTCAGTCCGGGTTCGTCTTCACTCTTAATGGTGCTGCGGTCAGCTGGAAGAGTTCAAAACAGAGTGTTGTAGCAGATTCTCGCCATCAATCTGAAAGTACTATGCCGCTTCGGAAGCAGCAAAGGAAGCCATATGGATGCGTCAATTCTTACAAGGACTTACAATAGTTCCTAGTTCGAATAACCCGATCACCATCTATTGTGACAATAGAGGTGCCATCTTCCAGGCTAAGGAGCCTAAGTCTAGCAACAAGTCTAGACATGTACATCGGAAAGTTCACCTGATCCGTGATTACATGGAGCAAGAGGAGATAGTGATTGACAAGATAGCTTCGGATGATAACATCGCGGACCCTCTCACTAAACCGTTGAATTATGATAAGCATGAAGGGCACGTTATTTCCATGGGAATTAAACGTGTTCCTGAGTTGTAGTAGTTGATTATGGATTTGATACATTATCTTTTTCATATACTATTTATAACTTCATCGTTTTAATATAATATTTTGTTTTTCATGTGGATTGTACTGACAACATTGAACGCCACAAAGTGAACTGAATTACATTACATTTGTTTTGGTCCGTAATCGCCCATATGAGTTGATAACTCTGGCTATTATATTGTGCAGTCGATTGATGGTGGGTTCAACGAGCCATAAGTCAATCAGTTGGCTGATCGATCACAAATACGGGTTATAACGATACCTCGTAGGACAATAAATTGTGACAACGTAATGGAGTCCTAAATGTTTAAAAACATTCGGTGCCAGGTCGTGGATTGGACGTCCATTGTGTTCCTAGAGTCGATTCTTTTGACTATCAACTGTCTCTTGAGATTAAGGCAGTTTTTGAGTGACTTTGGTTTCTTTCTCATGGTCTGCCGTAACAGGAGACTAAGTAGATTTTTTCTGGGTCATTTCATACTGTGCTTACATGGTGGTCCAGTAGTAGCCTAACCGCATGATTTTTCGGGCTAGCATCATTGCGCTCATGTGAGGGCCGCATTCTCCGTCGTGGACCTCTCCCATGACTTTTTTGGCTTTGTGGTGATCAATTCAAAGGAGAAGGATCACTTGGAGTGTTCTTTTGTATAGTTGTTCTTGGTTTATCATGAATTGTGATGCAAGTAAACGGATGGCTCTTTGTCCTCTTGTATCAGAGTTAGGAGGGAATTCGTTTTTGGTTTTGTAGTTGAGGATGGCTTGGTACCAAGGTTCGACATGGTTCTCCTCGTCGTTGTTGATGGCGCAGATATGAGATGGCTCGCTCCTTCTCTCGAAACATAAGGGCATTGATGTCATGTCGTCAGGTATGTTGACGAGCGCAGCAAGTTTTGCTAGGGCATCAACAAATTAATTTTCCTACCGGGGCAAGTGGAAGTAGTTGACTTGGGCGAAGAATTCGGCCTCTTGATTGATTTTTGCTTGGTAGGGTGCCAGGCTGTCGCTTCCTATTTTCCATGATCCGGACACCTGATTGATGATGAGTGAGGAATCGTCGTGAACCCTCAATCTCTTGATACCAAGTGTTATGGCTGCTTGTAGGCCGATGAGGTATGCTTCATATTCTGCGGCATTGTTGTTGACGGCGAAGTCTAGTTTGACTGAGATCGGAACATGTTCCCCTTCTGGTGATATAAGGAGGATTCCTACCCCGAAGCCTCTCAGGTTTAATGCACCGTCGAAGTATAGGTCCCATGCGTCGGTGTCGGCATAATGGATGTCTTCGTCAGGAAGTGACCATGTGTCGGTCGTTGTATCCTCGTTGATGGGGTTTTCTGCTAGGAAATCGGCGATTGCCCTTCCCTTGATAACCTTGTGGGGTACGAATTTGAGGTCAAATTCGGATAGCATGAGTGTCCACCAAGACAGCCTTTCGTTTAGTACGGGTTTTTCGAAGATGTATTTGACCGAGTCCATCTTGGAGTTGATGTGAACCGTGTAGCTGAGCATGTAATGTCGCAGCTTCTTTGTCAACCAAACCAGGGCAAGGCATGTCTTTTCCAGTTGGGTGTATGTTTTTTTATATTCGATGAACTTTTTGCTGATGTGGTAGATGGCTCGTTCTTCGCCATCGACTGTTTGTGCTAGCATTTGTCTCATGGCCGTGTCGGTGGCAGTCAGGTATAGGTATAAAGGAATTCCTCACTGAGGTGGCATGAGGACATGAGGCTTGGATATGATTTCCTTTATCTTGTCGAAGGCCTTTTGACAATCGTCGTCCTAATCAGTGTGATCGGAGGCGCGAAGCTTCGTGAACATTGGTTCACAAATCATAGTGAGCTTGGCTATGAAGCGGCTGATGTATTGGACTTGACTGAGAAACCCTCTAATATCCTTCTCGTTCTTAGGCCGGGGTATTTTTTGGAGAGCCTTGATTTGGGTAGGATCGATTTCGATGCCCCTTTTGCTGACGACGTGTCCCAGGAGTTTTCCGGAAGTGACCCCGAATGCACACTTCTGAGGATTTAGTCTCATGTTGTATTTTCGAAGACGAGCGAAGAATTTCTGAAGAGCGCTGATGTGGCCATCCCGCTCTTTTGATTTGACGATCATGTCATCGACATATACCTCCACTTCCTTGTGCATCATGTCATGTAGGAGAATGGTGGCGGTTCTTTGGTAGGTTGCTCCGGCGTTGATTAGACTGAAGGGCATGACAATGTAGCAATATGTACCCCACTGGGTAGTGAATGCAGTTTTGTGCATGTCATCCTTCGCCATTTTGATCTGGTTGTACCCAGCATACCCGTCCATGAATGATAATAGGGCGTGCTCGACGGTGTTATCCACCAGGATGTCAACATGTGGCAGAGGAAAGTCGACTTTTGGATTTGCTTTGTTTAGGCCTCTAAAGTCGACACAAACCCGAATTCTCTCGTCTTTCTTGGGTACGGGGACTATGTTAGCCACTGATACCCTCGTTTAGTATCAAAAATAAAAACCTAAAACCACTAACAGAAGCTAGCGGAAGTAGGGTCGATCTCCACAGGGAGATGGGAAAATGTCTGCTAAATTAAGTCCGTCTGAGTGACTGTTTCTTGGGGGTTTTAGTAGTTTGTTCTAATCTATGGAGGTCAAAACAGAAATAAAATAGAGAGAAATAAAGAAGAAAGTTGACGAATATCAAGTAGAGAGAAACAGCTAAGACAATCGGTTCACCATGATTCTTAAGAAATCTAGTCTAGGGTCTTAGGTCAAAGCAAATTCGATCTACAGGGTAGTGAAAAGGTCATTCCGGTTCGCTATTCGCCCTAAAACAATTCTAACTTAGCTTCCGCCCTTATTAGAATGCTCTAATGTTCACTGCAGGTCTTACCTATTCCAATCTTCCGATCCAGGTCAAGGTGTACCAAGGTTAATTATCTAATTGCGTCGACTCAAGTAGACAAGAACAATTAATTGCAGTGATTTACAACATAGAACTAATTCGCACTAAATTTTAATCACCTATCATAATTTCCTTAAAATCATGGCTCCCCTATGCCCTAGCAAAGGAATTTAGCTATGTATGATTATTGAATAAACAACAACAACACATAAACTATAAGAATTAAACATAATTAACAATCTAAGAAGAGAATAAAGAGAATAGAGATTAAAGTTATAAGAGTAACAAAAAAGGAGTAATTAATTAATTAAAAGTAGAGAATACCGATTTACAAGAAAAGAGCCATGGAGAATTAGGTTTCCAAGTTTTCAAGATTCTAAGAGAGTGTAAAGGGAAGAGAGAAGTCGAAGCCCCGAAGAGAGCGATACCCCCTCTGCCGTCCTCCTTATATTTCCTAATTACCTAAACAAAATCTCGGAATAAACTAAAAATCCGCAATAAACACCGAGGCTCTCGATCGAAAACAAAATCCAGCAAACACTTCGATCGAGTAATACAAGCACTTGGTCGAGGAACTCAACAAACGGCCATCTCGATCGAGTAAGGAAAGAGTTAGATCGAGAAACTTCAGCACGACAAAGCATTCGATCGACCAATTTAAGTAGCCAACTTGGTCGATCGAGCTATATTAGCACGGGTGGACTCCTTAACACCTTCCGGGGCCACTTTACGCATCTCTGAGTGACAAATTCCAAGCTCCGATTCCTCATTCTCCAAAGTGCATGAGATTGGGACAAGTTCCGGCTCGATTTCGCTCCTTTCCGGCTCGTACCTGCAATTAATACAAGACAAAACAAAGTAGATTATTCGGGGGCATTTGTAGCGAGATGCCACGTAAATAACAAAGAAATGCATGTAAAAATGGGGTAAAAACCTTATATAAAATACACGCATCAAATCTCCCCAAACCAAACCTTTGCTTGTCCCCAAGCAAGTTATAAATGCAACTAAAGACAACTACCGGAACGGGACCAACTCATCAGCTACAAATTATCCACCCAAACCAATTTAATGCAATAACTAACAAAGCGGCAATAAGTGAGTGCAAACGAGTTAAATCAATGCTTTAAACTATTGAACTGTCGACCTTGCAAGACTCATAACTATCGGACTCTCATGGGTCGCTCATCACACAAATTAAGCATAGGATGAATTGATGGGGCTTGTGTCCTCCACAAATTAGTGTGATAACATTAATAAATCTCTTATAGGTTCACAAGGGTATACTTCGTATTTTATCAGTTGATTAACGTTTACTTTATAACGGTTGGCTTGCTAGAAAGTTTGACGTTATTATCATACTGATGGCGGTGATCAAATGGTCCCTAAAAGTCACACCTAAAGGATGTGTTTGAGAGATGTGATTGTATGAAAATATAATCACATTGATGCCTGACTAAAAGGTTAGTCCATGTATTTGACTAAACAGTTAGTCAATGTGTTGATGAGACGATTATTTAATCTAATTAAATAATATTAGCTGAGACGAAAAAACTGTTAATTCGTAAATTGAATATAATATGTTAATTCGTAATTAAACGTAACCAGTTATATTTGATTAGCTAATTATAAATATGCGATATTTATAGTTAAAGTATATTTTATACGAAATTGTCATAATAAATTATTACAGACCAGCATTAATAAATCGACTGCAAGCTGTTGTGTGTAGACTTATTAATACGGAATAAATTAAATGACAATTTATAAATTATACGCTTTATATACATTTTGTAAACTACCAAAAATAAGAAGATTTAATCTCCTTATTTCGGTAGGTGAAAAACCGAATTAGAGGAAAAGAAAGAAAAATATCATCCTAATATTCCTCCTCCATTTCAGTTATATGAGGAGATTAGGAGATCATTTCTCTGATTGCTTTTAACCTAATTTTAACCTAGCATTCTCTCATCAAAACAAAAACACAAAAACCCTAATTAATTAGTGAATTGGGGATCGATTCTAGCAAAATCAAAAGGGCATTTCTCATATCATCTTGGGTGCAACGATTAGGCGAATATCAATTTTGATATTGTTCTTAGGCCGAATTTGCAAGGACCAAAGGTTGATTATTTATCCTCTACTATTTTGTTTATGTATTTTCATTTATGACTAGTTATCATCTATATAATTTCGTTATAATCCTTATAATTTAAAGGGAAGTATACCGATATTTCCCACATGAATATATAGGCATGAGATAGAAAGAAGTAGAGACACTCACCTAACTCGACCTATAAGAACATGCATGCAGTCTACCATGAATAAAGTCTCTGCAACCGTACATATGCATTCCAACCAACTAATGACCAAGACACATGCCGAGGACTTATATTTGGGTAAGTAAGATAATGGGTAAGAAGGGGCTAAAATGAATTTGGAGATGTCGAGTTAATAGCAAAGCTAGCAACAACAGATCCAAATTTAGAAACTTCCCAACTTCATACTCAATATATAACAATGCAGAACAGTACCAATTTGCAGCACACAAACTCACTAACCACCATAATATCGTCAACTCTCCATAAAGTACAAATAAAGCATGGGAGCGAAAATCACAACATAATATTTTTTCAGCTCATGATTTTTCTTAATCTTTCTTTTCTTTTTCGTGTTTCTTTTTTTCAAATTTTTCACAATTTTTTTCTTTTCATTCTTTTTCATTCCCCTCGACATTTTCACAAACTTCTCAAACCAGATACAACCATATTGCATTGGAGCATTCCCAACGGCTACTATTTCTAGCTCGGCTAGGGTAGGCAGAATTATAGATTGTAGCTATATGGGACAAAATAGGTAATTTGGCTATGTGGAGCTCATGGGTAGAATGAAATAAAGGGAATTGCCTCTCCTAACATGTGTCACCAACCACAGACCCGAATTCATACAGGTATTAAGTAGACTGAATTCATGTTTATGCAATTTGATGTTACATGCCTTATAGAGCTACTCTACTCACATCCTATATGAAACTGGTCATGAATGTCACCAGTTTACCAAGCTCTAAACCTTAGAATGTAAATGTAGCTTGCCAATAAAAGAGTCAAGTCTATTCGTTCAGATAAGTTTGAAACAAAAACTCGTAGATTATGCACATTACCAATGCCAACAAAATGTTAAGAATGTGCAAGTTAAGGGTAAAAGACTCAATGTAGCATAAATGTTCAACGTTCCGACTCAACCTAAAAGCAGAACTAAACGTGCATTTTTTTGAATTTTATGAGATTGTTTTTTTAATTAAAACGGCAATGCATGCGAAAATAAATAAACGTGCAAACTGAAATACAATAAACATCATGCAGATACAGATATGGATGCATATCTCCCCAAACCAAACCGTACAATGCCCTCATTGTACCAAAAATAGGGAAAGAAATGCAAACTGAAGAGAAAAGGAGAACGGAGGTCGGAACACTTACAAAATAGGCATGAAGGAGGAACCTCCCCAAACCCACCATGAACATGAGAAGTCACAAATGGCCCATCAACATCGCAGCATGCGAAATATATCAACCAGACTCGATCGATGAAGCAGAAGGGCTCAATCGAGTAGAATAGATGTCAGAAGTTCTCGATCGAATGGAGGAGGCTCTCGATCGAAAAGGTGGATTTTGCAAGCACTCGATCGAAAGGAGTAGGTGCTCGATCGAGGAGAATGAGCAGCAAAAATCCTTCGATCGAGGAAACAAAGCTCTTAATCGAACTGTTTACGTGAGAATCCTACAAAACGCAACAAAAGGAACCATGAAACTAACAAAACAACGTAAATGTTCAGCGATTGTCTATAAAACTAGAGTTTAAGCACACAAAACAAATACAAAAAGTTTAAACAAAATTACAACAAAAACAGGCCGGGTTGCCTCCCGAATAGCGCAGGTTTAAGAGGTCTTGCACGAACTTTTGGCTTCAATTATCTGGCTCATCAAGATTGTCGAAGTAGAGAACTTCAACTTTGCCATCCACTTCATTTGTCTCATGGTAATGCTTCACATATTGCCCATTGACTTTAAACCTGTTGCCCTTGGAACTTTCTAATTCCACGGACCCAAATTTGGTAACACCAGTCACCGTATAAGGGCCACTCCACCTGGACTTCAGCTTACCAGGAAACAAGCGCAGTCGGGCATTAAACAGCAACACCTTCTTCCCCACATGGAATTCTCGAGGTATGATCCGTTTGTCGTGCCATCTCTTCGTTTTCTCTTTACAAATGCGCGAGCTATCATAGCCATTTAGCCTAAACTCTTCCAGCTCATCTAGCTGCAATAAACGATTATGACCGCATAACTTAGGATCATAGTTCAGCTCATGAACAGCCCACCAAGC
The DNA here is from genome assembly GCF_048544455.1 of Silene latifolia. Classification (NCBI taxonomy): domain Eukaryota; kingdom Viridiplantae; phylum Streptophyta; class Magnoliopsida; order Caryophyllales; family Caryophyllaceae; genus Silene; species Silene latifolia. The sequence goes on from NC_133528.1 coordinate 29,900,802, forward strand.
CTTACACTCTAACTCAACAGGTAAATGACAGGACTTCCCATAAACCAACTGATATGGTGATGCACCAATCGGTGTTTTAAAGGCAGTCCGATAAGCCAACAATGTGTCATCTAATTTAAGACTCCAATCCTTCCGTGATTTAGAAACTATTTTAGCCAAAATCTCTTTTAGTTCCCTATTGGAGACCTCAACCTTCCCACTAGTTTGGGGATGGTACCCCAAACCAAGATGATGTTGGACACCGAATTTAGACAATATAGATTAAGTTTCTTCTCCTTAAAGTGCATTCCCCCATCACTAATGACGACCATAGGGACACCAAATCGGGGAAAAAAATATTTTTAAACATCTTAATCACGGTCTTGGCATCACAGTTAGGTGAAGCAATGGCCTCCACCCATTTAGACACATAATCTACGGCTACCAAAATATACCTGTTACCTTTGCTAGACGAAAATGGTCCTTGGAAATCAATGCCCCAGACATAAAAAACCTCGACCTCTAGGACGCCATTTTGTGGCATCTCATGTCTCTTGGATATATTCCCAGAGCGTTGGCAAGCATCATAAGCTGAAACAAACACTTTAGCATCGGCAAATAAAGTTGGACAGTAAAAACCAGATTGAAGTACCTTAGCCACGGTACACAACGGACTGTGGTGACCACCATAGGAAGATGAATGACAGCCTTCTAGGATTGCCTTGGTCTCCCACTTCGGAATACACCGTCTGTAGAGACCGTATGCACACTTCTTAAATAAATAAGGATCATCGCAAAAGTACTGCTTAACATTATATAGAAAACGCTTCTTCTACTTATAAGAGAGGCCGGGTGGCAGCTCGTCACTGACAACATAGTTAGCCAAATCTGCATACCATAGATCATGGTTAGTCTTAGACAAAATAGCAAATAAGGAATCATCGGGAAAAGAATCATTAATAGGTAAAGAATCCTCTCCCTTCTGCTGCGATAATCGTGATAGATGATCAGCTACTACATTCTCTGCACCCTTCTTATCTTTGATCTGCAAATCAAATTCATGGAGAAGAATTATCCATCTCAACAATCGTGGTTTAGCTTCCTTCTTAGCAAGAAGGTGTCTCAGTGCTGCATGGTCAGTAAAAACAATTACTTCTGACCCTATCAAATAAGAACAAAATTTCTCCAGCGCATAAACCACACCTAACAGTTCCTTCTCAGTAGTGGTGTACTTCACTTGAGCCTCATCCAGATTTCGGCTCGCATAGTATATTTCATTCAAGGCCTTGTCTTTCAGTTGGCCTAGCACTGCTCCTAGTGCATAATCGCTGGCATCACACATGATCTCAAATGGTAGATCCCAGTTCGGAGGCTGGATAATCGGTGCTGAAATCAAGGCCTGCTTTAACCTATTAAAAGCAGAAAGACACTCATCAGTAAATGCAAAGGGGGCATCCTTAAGCAACAGTTGTGTAAGTGGTTTAGAAATTTTTGAAAAGTCCTTAATGAACCGGTGAAAAAAACCGGCATGACCAAGGAAACTCCTCACTCCTTTAACATTAATAGGAGGAGGTAATTGCTGAATCACTTGCACCTTTGCTTTATCAACTTTGATGCCTCTATCAGAAACTAACTGCCCTAAGACAACTCCCTCGTTGACCATGAAATGGCACTTCTCCCAGTTAAGCACAAGATTAACCTTAATGCAGCGCTGCAACACTGTATCAAGGTTAGACAGACAATTAGCGAAATCACTTCCATAGACACTGAAATCGTCCATAAAGACTTCCATAATAGACTCTATATACTCATAAAATATCCCCATCATGCACCTTTGAAAGGTGGCGGGGGCATTACATAAACCAAAAGGCATTCTACGATAAGCAAAAACGCCCTAAGGACAAGTAAAAGTGGTCTTTTCCTGATCATCCAGATGAATAGGGATCTGGAAGAACCCCGAGTATCCATCTAGATAACAGAAAAACTTATGAGAAGCTAACCTTTCTACCATCTGATCAATGAACGGAAGGGGAAAGTGATCTTTCTTTGTGGCAGCATTTAGCTGTCTGTAGTCTATGCACATCCGCCAACCAGTTACTACTTTAGTAGGTATCAATTCGTTCTTATCATTCTTGACCACAGTAGTTCCTCCTTTCTTAGGAACCACCTGAACTGGACTCACCCACTTACAATGACCAACAGAGTATATAATACCTGCATCAAGCAGCTTCATTACCTCAGCCATCACAACATCTTGCATGTTCTGGTTCAGTCGGCGCTGACCCTGTCTGCATGGCTTGTGACCTTCCTCAAGCTCAATTCTGTGCATACAAATATCAGGACTGATGCCCTTAATGTCATCCAATGAATAACCCATTGCTTTCCTGTTTTTCTTAAGAACAGCTAACAAAGCGGTCGGCTGATCATCATCCAATTTAGCACTAACAATGACTGGATATTGCTCTGTATCATCTAGAAATGCGTATTTAAGATGAGAAGTAAGAGGCTTACACTCGGGTACATTTACCTCTATAGCGCAGAGAGTATTTATCATTTGTTCCACTCATTCTCCTTCAGCTTCGGTGATTCACGCTCATCTAGTGCAGCTTCAAGCAAATCCAACACAACATCATTGTTCTCTAGGTTATCTGCACACTCATCTAATTACATCAAAGCTTCTATCATTGGTCTAACAACATCTGCACACTCATCCGACCAGAACTCATAAACAGACTCGTCAACGATATCAACTGAATAACAATTATCCTCTATCATTGGTCGAGTTAGGGTACCAAGCAAACTAAAAGTGATTGCATCATCCCCCACTGGAAGAGTTAAACGCCCATGTTTGACATCAATAATGGCCCCAACTATCCATAAGAATGGTCTTCTTAGTATAACTGGGGTCCGGGTATCCTCAGCTATGTCTAATACAATAAAGTCCACTGGTATAAAGAACTTGCTTACTTTGACAGGCACGTCCTCTAGGATACCTAAGGGTGGTCTTACAGACCTATCAGCCATCTGAAGGGTGATATTAGTCATTTTAAGGTGACCCATATTTAAGTTTCTTGCAGACAGAAAAAGGTATGACATTGACACTGGCTCCTAAATCACAGAGAGCCTTATATATCACTTTGTTTCCTATGGTACAGGTAATAGAGAAACTACCCGGGTCTTTTATTTTAGGTGGGGCTTTATTTAGAAGTAAATTACTAGACTCTTGCATAAACGCAACAATCTCGAACTCACTAAGCTCTCTCTTACGCGTCAAAATATCTTTCATAAATTTTGCGTAAGTAGGTACCTGGGTAATAAGTTCAGTAAAAGGGACAGTTACCTGAAGGTTCTTAACTACGTCCACGAATTTACCGTACTGTCGCTCGACCTTAGCAGTTTTCAGACGTCCCGGATAGGGAATCCTTGTAATAGTAAGCGGGCCTGCAATTTTCTCTTTACCTTTTTCAGAGCGTGGCATCTCCGCAACAGAGGAAGATGCCATGGTAGCGGAATTAAGCTTTGAAATAGAATCTCCGCTGGTACAAGCTTTCGATCGAGTACTGTTTCCACTCGATCGAACATTTTCTTCAGGCGAATTACTCGATCGAGGAATGCATACCTCTCGATCGAGAACAGCAGAATTGGTGCAGTTCGATCGAAAGCCTGGATCACTCAATCGAACGGTTTCTGTAGATAAATCACTCGATCGAGCACCATAATCACCTCGATAGAATACATCATAATTAGCACCTCTCGATCAAATGTTTGGAGTATTCGATCGAGTATATTCAGAGGACAGATCACTCGATCGAGAAGAACTGGCACTCGATCGATCGATTTGATGATGCTCAGCAGGGACATCCTCAATTAATTCCTCCAAGACAATTTTTGGGATATCGTCAGCAGTTATGTCATCATTTTCCGGCATTTTCGGTCCATCATAGGTAAGACCGCTTCGGAGATTTATTGCATTGATTCAGTCACATTGAGATGGGTGATTCACTTGTCTTTGCTCGGATGTAAGTTGCGCGACTTGGTCTTGAAACTCTTCTATAGCGTTGTCATCTTTGTCTGACTTTCTTTCAAGTTAAAGTGCTAAATTCAACACCAAGGACTTCAACTCTGCAAGTTCTACAATCGTAGAAGGTGAATCGACTTGTTGTGGCATTGGTTTAAAAGGACTAGAGGCACTTGTCATGGTTAAGTCTTCATATAGTTTAGAGAACGACACTCCTTGCTTGAATTGCTGATAAGCACGGAATCGATCTACATCCGCCATGCAAGTAATAGGATCGTGACCCTCTATACCGCATCTACCACAAATTACCTCTTGCTCAGTTATGGCATAAACGTGTTCATGTGCACCCGAAGTTTGTAGAATCTACGAATTTTCTAACCTTCCACTGGACTTTCCACTGCAGCTACCAAAGACTCGCTCACTCGTCTACCTCCTCTAGGATTTCCATATTCAGCTACATGAATGGCCATTTCCTCAACGAGTCGCCATCCCTTATCATCTTCAACATTTTTCTGGAATCTCCCTTTGGCTGCATTATCCAACACTGCTCTTTGATCATCATACAACCCGTTATAGAATTGGGTGCATAAGAACCATCATTGGAAACCATGGTGAGGTACAGAGCGAACCAACTTCTTGAACCTAGTCCAAGCTTCATTTAAATATTCAGTGGCCAACTGTGTAAAAGTGGTGATTTGGCCTCTCATCATATTAGTGCGCTGTGGTGGAAAATACCTTCTGTAGAAGGCTAAAGCTAGGGAATTCCAGTGAGTAACACCGGCAGCTTCCCTATCCATGTCTCTTGACCATTTCTGGGCGTCATCAGTCATGGAAAAATGACCTCCTTGACCCTATCCTGTGTCACCCCAGCAGATAATGGAATGGTAGAGCAATACTCCGTAAATAGCTCTATATGCTTGCACGGATCCTCGCCAGGTACCCCTTTAAGAGATTTGTCTCAACTAGCTGTATATAAGACGGATGAATCTCAAAGGTTCCTGCATCTGTAGTGGGAAGCAGAAAACCTTTAGGCAGAGAATCCACCGTAGGTTCTGAGTGACTGGCGATGTTCGGCATCTTAGCAAATAGAGTTGATAGGAGGGCAGGCATGACAATGTCCTCTTCTAGAACAGATTTCCTGCAACACTATGAAAGCACTAGGAAAATATGAGATCAGTCTCAAGGAATAAATTTCTTAAGACAAAAGACAAACTTAAATAAAGCAACAAAATTACGCCACCTCCCCGGCAACGGCGCCAAAATTTGATACCGTCGTTTAGTATCAAAAATAAATACCTAAAACAACTAACAGAAGCTAGCGGAAGTAGGATCGAAATCCACAGGGAGATGGGAAAATGTTGTTGGGAAATGTGTCCTCAACAATAGTGCGATCACATGATTTAAATATCATTATTAAATCTCATTTTAAGAATACATGTGGGATGTAATATTTTACAGTCAACTGGTCCACACATATCGGTAATGATTGGCTGACTAGAGTTTGACATTCTTTGTCGTGCGGACGGTGGTGATCGAGTTGATCCCCTTAGGTCATACCTATAGGGAAATACTCTTAATTGATTATTTAATTAATCGTATACCGATACGAGTTAATTAAATTGCTTAAAATTGACGGATGATTTTTGTGAGTATAATTTACGTATCTTATTGTAAATATGATTAAATGAGACACGGTCTAAGTAATCGAATTATTTCATTACTTAGATGAAATTATTGTTTACAGAAACAATTGAAATGGAATGAATAAATTATTATAAATACAGAATGTTGTAGTTTATAATTCGGGAACACTTTTGGTACAAGTAATTACAAATTACTAGTCGATTTTGTTAATGACATATTTTATGAGTATGTTGATTTTTAATGTGTTAAAAATACATTGCAATTTCATAAGTCAAGTAACATGTCACACATGTTACAATTGACAAATGACAAAGATAATATGGACTACCATTTTACATGGTAACCGAAAATATGAAGGGCATTAAGGGTTTGTGTTGTTTAATTTATTTTATTCTAAATAAAACACAATGATAACCCTAGAGTTGCATGCCTAGCCTCTTGTGAAGAGCAAAAGTGAAATGCATTGGGCATACTACCCAAGGCATTTTTCGGCCAACCATAGGAGAAAAGAAAAGAGTTTTTCTTTTCAATTTATTCATTCATCCTTACACACAACATTTTTAGTAGTGTAAGAAAGATACTCTCTACAATATGTGATTTTTCTAGAGAAATAAAACCTCACAAATACTCCCTCTTGACCGAGATTTTCAAGAGGAAAAATACAATTTATTTTGTGTCAATTTTATAGTAAAACTAATATTATTACTAGATCTAAATAATATTGGTTATTATGAGTTTCCTTGGGTATATGCTTTTGGGAGAGGTTCTAATTTGAACCTTGTTCATCCAATATTTGGAAGCTCAAGAACAAGTGAGTAGGTGAACTCACTTGTGCCCATAAATCCGAAAATCACAATGTAAGATGATGGTTTCTTTTATATATTGTTTATTAGTTTGCATGCATAAGATCACAAATTAATTTTATGACAAATTAAATTATAACATATATGAATATGTTAGTATAGAGATCTACCTTTTCCTTCAAATGTCTGCTAAATTAAGTCCGTCTGAGTGACTGTTTCTTGGGGGTTTTAGTAGTTTGTTCTAATCTAAGGAGGTCAAAAGAGAATAAAGTAGAGAGAAATAAAGAAAAAAGTTGACGAATATCAAGTAGAGAGAAACAGCTAAGACAGTTGGTTCACCATGATTCTTAAGAAATCTAGTCTAGGGTCTTAGGTCAAAGCAAATTTGATCTACAGGGTAGTGAAAAGGTCATTCCAGTCTGCTATTCGCCCTAAAACAATTCTAACTTAGCTTCCGCCCTTATTAGAATGCTCTAATGTTCACTGCGGGTCTTACCTATTCCAATCTTTCGATCCAGGTCAAGGTGTACCAAGGTTAATTATCTAATTGCGTCGACTCAAGTAGACAAGAACAATTAATTGCAGTGATTAACAACGTAGAACTAATTCGCACTAAATTCTAATCACCTATCATAATTCCCTTAAAATCATGGTTCCCCTATGCCCTAGCAAAGGAATTTAGCTATGCATGATTATTGAATAAACAACAACAACACATAAACTATAAGAATTAAACATAATTAACAATCTAAGAAGAGAATAAAGGGAATAGAGATTAAAGGAAAAAGAGTAACAAAGCAAGAGTAATTAATTAATTAAAAGTAGAGAATACCGATTTACAAGGAAAGAGCCATGTAGAATTAGGTTTCCAAGTTTTCAAGGTTCTAAGAGAGAGTAAAGGGAAGAGAGAAGTCGAAGTCCCGAAGAGAGCAATACCCCCTCTGCCGCCCTCCTTATATTTCCTAATTACTTAAACAAAATCTTGGAATAAACTACAAATCCGCAATAAACACCGAGGCTCTCGATCGAGTAGATTAAAACCACTCGATCGAAAACAAAATCCAGCAAACACTTCGATCGAGTAATACAGGCACTCGATCGAGGAACTCAACAAACGACTATCTCAATCGAGTAAGGAAAGGGTTCGTTCGAGAAACTTCAGCACGACAAAGCATTCGATCGACAAATTTAAGTAGCCAACTTGGTCGATCGAGCTATATTAGCACGGGTGGACTCCTTAACACCTTCTGAGGCCACTTCACGCATCTCTAAGTGTGATGCGATCCCGCTAAGTGTTCACAAATTAAGATGTGGTCGTTGGTCACGGTCGAATCAAAACACAATTTATAGCTTAACAAGCAACTCTACAATTAGTAAGGAGGCAAGTAAAGGTCGGATCCCAAGGGACGGGAGTTGAAATGAGATTTCTATTGTAACTAGTGGTGTCTAAGGGGTGTCACAAATTGGGTTGATGTAGAAGGTTACTAAACTAGAATAACAATGAAGATAAACAAGCAAGATGAATAAAAAGGAGTGTAAACAATTGATTAAAGGCACTAGGGTGTCATGGGATCATAGGGGAATCATGGGATATGATCATACAAACATGTTCTCAAATTATAAGCAAGCAATTATAGTTGTGATGGATTGAGTTGGGTTATATCTTACAATCCTAGGAAAGTTTGGGTCCCGGAGCCGAATCGATTAGATTGTACAACACCTACAAGTCGACTTAATCTTCCCTACTCAACAACATGCATGGTCTAATGAGACTCGAGTAGGGTTATGTCTTACAAGTCTCATTGAAAAGATAGGAGATGATAGTAAATGCAAGGATTCATAGGCTTAGCATTTCATCAAATATAACATGTGCATGAGTTGAGATCAAAACAAGCAAGCAAATAAAACATGAAAGCATATTAATTTAAGCATGAATCATTCCCCATGTTGGTTTCCCCTAATCACCCATTAACCCTAGCTAAGAGACTACTCACTCATTATCATGTTGATCATGCTAGCAAGGTTGTCAATCATACTAACAATATGAAACATGATGAATAAATGAAAGTAATTAACAATAATTAAAAAGGGATTAAGAGATTATACCTACTAATGATTCCAATAATAAAGCAAGAATAATAGAAGTACTTGAATGCTAGATTGAGAGGTTGTCAATCTCCCAATAATAACCCAAATAATCTTCAATTACCCAAAATAAAGGATGAACAAAAGAGAGATTAAAGAACTAAAACTTGGATTAAAACTTGATTAATACTTGATTACAATATTGAAGAGAGATTTGATTGATATTAACTACACTAATTATTGATAAGAAGAACATGCTCCTCTAATTAGCCTAATGGGGTATTTATAGTGAAAATTAGGGAGGATGCATTAGGGTTAACTAAGGGCTAAACTAGTAATTACACTTTTTAAGTTGAGCAAGGAGGACCCGGTATTTTCTGAGAGAAGGGCTTCTCTTTTCGTAGCTTGAAGAAGACAACCCGTGCTGTGAAGAAATCCGGGCGGAATAAGGTCGGGACGGCCGGATTTGGGCGGTGGAATCCGAGCGGATTCTGAGGAATCCGGATGGATTGTTGAGGGGGAATCCGAGCGGATTCGGGCTGGGGACGCTCGGATTGTGCAGGGGCTGGACGGGCGGATTGTTAACAATCCGCTCGGATTGTCAGTCAGCATAGTAACTTCTTCTTTTCTTCCCTTTTCTTCATAAATTCCTTGAGGATTTCCTTGGGGACTCAAGGATCTTTCCTCAACATTGCTCTTCTACTATGATATGTACAAAGGCCTTCTAATCTTGTCTCTCCTTGATGCTTGGTCATTGAATTCGATCAATTTAGTCTCGTTTTGCCATGAAAATGCAAGATTCTTACTCCTTTCCTACCAAGGGATCAAAATCTCAAAGAATATGCAAAACAAAGAACTAAAGATAAGAAATGACCCAAATAAGCACTAAAAAGCATGGAAACAAGGCTAATTCGGGGGCTAAATATGCGCCAATTATGGTCACATCAAATATCCCCAAACCGAACCTTTGCTCGTCCCGAGTAAAGAGGTGACAAAGACTAGGACCAATACTAACCTATCCTAATAATATAGCCGATATGAGACAATTAGCGGGTCTCACTCCGCCCCTTCAACTCACAACAAGACAACCATGAGGTAGGATGCCTTCTTGCAAGGCAAGGTGGGTCTTGCCAAAATGGCGACACATCCAAACATTAAGCACACAAAAACACATAATGGATGCATCTACAAAAAGAATAGCCACTTTCCTCATCTAAGTGGCGGAAATTATCTATAAGGGAAGCAATTCAAGGGTACACAATCCTTCATAGATGCAATTTGTTCAAACTACTAAGCCTAGAAGGATACCAATAAATCACCTCCAAGTTGTGTCAAGCTAGGGTACCTTTGTCCTCAATCGTTAAATGCTTTTGTCAAGAGTAGACTCCCTATGGTGTTAGAAACACTGGAGGATCGCGGAATTCCCCCTCTTGCCTAGACAAGAAGAAGGGTCGTCCCCTCTCTACCATGCACAAAAATGAATATGATGGATAAAGGGATCAATAGATATTTGAGTTTCACTTTTGGGAGTTTGCTTTTGTTTTTGTTTTTCCCCCCAATTTCTTGTGGCATTTGACATTTGAGAACACTTTCTTTGCCATTTCTTTTTGATTTTTGGCATTTCAATACTTGACAACTTTTTTGCATTTCTTTTTGAACATTTTCAAAGTCACCCCAATTAGTAACGAGGGTGCCTTGTATTTGAAGCTTAGGAGTTCTATTTTTGCTCCTCTTTTCATTTGATGCATTTTTGCAAACTTTCTTTCATTTTTCATTTCATTGAACTCAAATTGATTTCTTTTTGTGCCCATTCCCTTTTGTTGACAAAAATATGGTAGAACATGGATGAATGATGGTTGCATGGTTTCAAGGGTCACCTTGGAATAAACGGTAGCCAAGGAGTTATCACACCACAAGGTACTCTTGACTCGGCCTTAAACCATGGGTCAAAGGATACTAGCATGACACATCATAGGGTGTTTTACAAGCATTCTAACAAGCAAAGTCTTAAGAAGAAAAAGCATCTACTAGGGCCTATATACACTTGTCAAGCTTCCCAAATAGACGGTTTCGCAAAATTTTCTAACATGCAAACTACATGCCATGATGCAACTAACATATAAACATCCTAATGCATATGATTCTACCAACTAATATGACATATAATCTAAATGCAAGTCCTAGATTCACATTGTTTTACCGCATCAATCAAAACAAAACCACATAGTCATTAACATAAAGAGGAAAAAGGAGATTGGAAAGATCATACCATGCGGTCTTCAATATCCTCATGTCTCGGATGTGGCGTATTCAATCAATGTGAACAAGGATAAAACAAACACAATATATACAAGACAATATATACAAAGGAAAAGAACTTGTTTTTGGGTTTTTCAATTTTTTTTCAATTTTTATGATATTTGAAATTTTTCAATTTTTATGGGTTTTTTGAATAAGAGTTAAATGTTAGAATTCCCATCCTCACACTAATATGGGCATTGTCCTCAATGGCCAAAATGATGGAAATTATGCAAAGATGATGCATGATTTCTATACTAAATGCAATCTACACTAAGCTACACTACATGATGCATGGTTTTCGTTATGACGGAGAGGATAATTTAGATTACCTCCCGTTGCGTATGCATTAACTTCCCCAAACCAAGTAAGACACTATTGCTAATGTCAAAGGATGGGTATAGTTCATGCACACACTATGCTATGCATGAAACTAGTTTGTCATTTTGGATTTTACAAATGGGAACAATAAAATAAGAACACCTCAATGGTACCGAGGTGTGAGTCCTTTGATGTTGCTAGGACTATACCAACAATGATCAAAATGAAATAAAATACAAAGAAATATAGACAAACCATGGGAGTGTAAGAGTCTCCAAGGCTTGCTAGTCTTCCATCATGCTATCATCATCACCACTTCCCTCATGAGAAGTGGTCACATTGCCACTTTCCTTGTCATTTGCTTCTTCACTTTCTTCCTCATCTTCCTCTTCACCATCCCTTTCTTCTTCACTTGCTTCTTCCTCAATATTATCATCAACTTCTTCATCATTTCCAACAACCTCATTGTCTCCCACCACGTCCCTAGATGCACCCGGAAATAAGACTTCTTTATCCGCCCAACTAGGCAAAGGACAAGATGGATCAAGGAGTCCTTGCCTAGCTAGATGTAGGAGGGGTGGATATTGAGCCAAATACGCATTTTTCCGATCTTCATGGGCTTGCTTGTGCATTGCTTGCATGAGAAGAGTCACATAGTCTTTCCCAATTTCAATTCCTTCCGGCTTGAACTCTTCATACTTAAAGGGGTAAGGTGGTATGACAATGGAAGAGGAGGGGGTTTCAAGATCACCCTTTTGTTGTTGAATGATATACTCGGCTTCTTCAGAAAGGGGAAGTAGATAATTGGTCCGGTGGACGCTTAGGCGACAAATCTTCGAGGGCAAGGTGAACGATCTAGCTTCACTAGTTAACCATCCATATTTAGTGTCAAGGGGGTTATGGGCAACCCACTTGAACTTGTGAATCATAATATGCATATCAATAAGATGGCCACCTTCCTTTGCTTTGTACTTCTTATCCATATTGAAATTAGGATCAAAGTGCTTAGTTAGGACCGTGACTAGGCCGCCATTGACAATAACGGTCGTGCCCTTCTTCCCATTATCAACATTAAGCCATCTTTCTACCAAGAGCCTCAAAGAATTGTAAGGCTTGGTGTGAATTCTTCCGATATTCAAAGCCGATTCAAGGAGAATAAAATCAAGTCTTGTGAAATGATTGGTGTCTTTCCTAGCAATTATGGTATTTCCCACAACCTTGTGCCATACTCTTATGCCCGGATGATGGACCAAAAGAGCACGACATGCATGAAAATCCTCAAATTTCTTCCCGGAGATTGCCTCCCAAAGAGGCTCGGGGTCATACTTCCCATAATGCTTAAGATAACTCGATTCATCGCTAAGACCCAAAATTTCACCTAATTCCGTAAAGGTAATGCGTCTACTAACATTAGCTAGACGAAACTCGAGATTTTCTCTATTCTCAACTTTGGTGACTTTCAAAGAACTTAAAAATTCCAAGACAAGGGAGGGGTATGTCAATTCCTTTGTTTCAAACAATTTCTTCAACCCCATGGCTTTGAAAAAGGCTTTTGTTTGTTCAAGAACACCCAATTTTTCCAAGGCATCTTTACATATGAATTTGGTGGATTGAATAGATTTCATAGCAAACTTGACAAAGGTATTTCTATGGGTATCAGAAATAAAAGTTACCTCCGGATAATGCAAAAGTTGATTAATTACCGGAGTAGAAGATGTTGATGGTCCCATAGAAGGTTGTTGTTGTTGTTGCACTTCCAAGTTTGGTGTTGCCACCACCATAGCCAAAGCTTTCTTTGTTTGAAGAGCCTTTTGCCTTTGTGAGAGTGCCTTAGCCTTTGGTGCCTTTGTTGCCTTTGTTGCTCCCTTAGTCCTTGCCATTGATGAGCTTAACCAAGAAAAGAGTGAAAAATCTTCAATTTGTAGTATGCCCAAATCGATTTGAAGGTGAAAGGCTTTGCCTTTATGAAAACAAAAATCGACTCAAAGGTTGAAGATTTTGTTCTTGGTTTTGATTTTTGTTGAAGAAGGAGTGATTAATTTGTTGTTGGAAGGATGGTCTGATTTGATTTTGGTGAATGTTGTTGAGGGTTTTTGTTTTTATGATGGAGAGGATGAGGGTTTTGATGTTGTGGGTAGTGTTTATGAATGAATGAATGAATGAATGAATGAATGAAGGTGGGAGGGGTTATAAAGAGGCCGAAAATTTCAAAACTGCAGGGGCAATCCATGCGGATTAGGCTCAATCCGTGCGGATTCTGCTTCTTCTACCTTTGCAAAAACTCGCCTAAAGACGGGCGGATTTGGTTCAATCCGCTCGGATTTGCTGAACACGGGACGGGCGGATTTGCTCAAGGACGGACGGATTTCTGTCCAGAGAAATTTGCTTGTTTTCCTCAGCTGCAAAGACGGGCGTCTTTCTGACAAGACGGACGGATTCTTCAGGACGGGCGGATTTTCAGAAATCCGCTCGGATTCTTTAACAGTCAAGAAAATTTCAAAATTCAGCTCAGTTCAAGACGGGCGTCTTTTCTGCAGGACGCTCGGATTGCATAAGACGGGCGGATTCTTGGGAATCCGCTCGGATTCTTCCCCTATGTACACGGATTCAGTTCCACCCGTGCACTGCGCATTCCCTTTATCATTCTTCCATTCTTTCTTTCAAGTCTTGTGTTCTTCATTGTGGGGGCACTACTAAGGCATGGATAGCCTAGGCAATTGCCATCCCCACACTAAGGTAAGGCACTACACATCAATTGAAATTGTTAGTCCCTCCCTCACTTCTCTCTTACATAACAATTATTTTGATCAAAGTAAATAAAAATCCAAAGATGACAAAAATGCAATACAAGAATTGAAATGTAAGTTAGGGAGTTAGAAATATTTACAAGTGGTGGTTTAGGGAGCACTCCACCAAACTCTCATTCTTGATGAGATGTCAAGGGGGCATGTTCAAGGTGTTGTTGATGTTGCTCAACACCTTGAAGAAGTAATCAAAAGCTTGTTCATTATTATGGTAGAGGTCCTCAATAGACCGTGGCCCTTGTTGTTGATCATGATCGATGGCATGTCCAATGTAGGGATTAAAAATCCCTTCAAATTCGTCGTCCCAAAGACCACAAACTTCATTGAGTTGATCATTGAAAATCTCTTGCTTAGATGGAGAAAACTCTCCCAATTTCTTCTCTTGGCCAATGAGGCCATCCTCTTCTTCCTTGGTTGATTTTGATGAGCTTTTCAAGCTCTCCTTGTCAAAATTTACTTGCTCTTTGAATGGAGCATCTTCAATTTTCTTCCTCCATTGGAGTTCCGATTTCTTCCTTTCATCTTTTCGGCTATAGTGATCAATCATGAAACATGGCTCATGCAAACGAGGAGCTCTCATAGTCTTGTCAAGATTAAAAGTTATGCTTTCATCTCCCACTTCTAGAGTGAGCTCTCCATGTTTCACATCAATCACCGCACCGGCGGTGTGTAGGAAAGGTCTTCCTAGGATGATTGGAATGTTGGAATCTTCCTCCATATCAACAATGACAAAGTCCACCGGGATGAAAAAATTCCCAATTCGCACGGGGACATCTTCCCATATCCCTAACGGTGTCTTCGTCGATCTATCGGCCATTTGGAGTGTGATGTTGGTGCATTTAAGCTCTCCCATCCCCAACCTTTTACTTACCGAGTATGGCATGACACTCACATTAGCCCCTAGATCACATAAGGCTTTGTTGATCGTCGTGTTGCCAATGGTACACGGTATTGAGAAGCTTCCCGGATCCTTTAACTTTGGAGGTGAACTCCCTTGAAGTATTGCACTACTCACCTTAGTGAAGGCGATAGTCTCAAGTTTCCGGATCGACTTCTTCTTTGTGAGGATATCTTTCATGTACTTCGCATAGGCCGGAACGTGATTGATTAATTCCGAGAAAGGAATTGAGACTTCTAAATTCTTCACAATTTCCATGAACTTTCCAAGTTGATCATCAAATTTGGGCTTGGCTTGACGACTTGGAAAAGGAAGTCTAATCACAATGGGCTCCTTCTCTTTGGCCTTGTCTTCATTTTTCTTTTTACTTTCTTCTTTTGATGATTCTCCATCTTTGGAGTTTTGCACAATTTCTTCCTTTTCACTAGCTTCCACAACTTCATCCTCAACTTGCTTCTTTGGTGCTTCATACCTTGTACCACTTCTCAAGTGAATGGCACTAACGTTTTCATGTCTAGGGGGATTACTTTGAGGTGGTAATTGCCCCTTTTGTCTTTGTGAGCTTGAAGATGCTAGTTGAGTCAATTGTGTTTCCAACATCTTGGTGTGAGCTAGAATGTTGTTGATGGTGGTTTCTTTTGCTTGGCTATCTTTTTGCATTTGGGTGAAAAATTCTTGTTGATTCTTTTGCATTTGGAGGACCGCTTTTTGGACATCAAAACCTTGGTCATTTTGGTGATTGTATGGATTTTGATTTTGGTAACCTTGGTTTTGATTGTAAAAGGGTCTTTGATTTTGGTTTCTCATGGGTGGTGGAGTGTATGTTGTTTGAGGGTTTTGAACATTTTGGCTTTTGTATGAGAGATTTGGATGGAACTTGGTGTTTTCATTGTAAAAATTTGAATAAGGGGTACCACTTTTATATGCTTGGAAAGCATTCACTTGTTCGGTTGTTCCCCTACACTCACTTGGGTCATGACCCAAAGTTCCACAATTCTCACATATCCCACTTGGGATTGATGAGGATGCCGTCATGGCATTGACATGATGCTTCGATGATTTTGAGTTTTCCTCAAGTCTAGCCATAGCTTGTTCAAACTTCAAGTTGATTGTATCGATATGGGAGCTTAGTTGGGCACCTAATTGAGTAACGGCGTCCACTTCATACTTTCCTCCTCTAGTAGCCTTGCGAGGCCTACTATATTGTGAATTGTGGATTGCCATTTCTTCAATTTTGCTCCAAGTTTGATTGTCATCAACCTCGGTGAACATCCCATTCGATCCCATATTGAGAATGTTCCTAGAATCTTCATATAAACCATTCCAAAATTGTTGTACCAAAAACCATTCGCTAAGTCCATGGTGAGGACATGAGCGACAAATTCCCTTGAACCGCTCCCAAGCTTCATACAAAGACTCTTCATCCCTTTGCTTAAAACCCGTAATTTGAGCTCTTAGCATGTTGGTCTTTTCCGGTGGGTAGAATTTTATGTAGAAAGCTAGAGCCAACTTCTTCCAAGAATCTATTCCAAGGGTGGCCTTATCAAGGCCCTTCAACCATTGCTTTGCGGTGCCGATTAAGGAAAAAGGAAATAAGACCCATCTAATTTGGTCTTGAGTCACGCCCGTTTGAGAGATAGCATCACAATAATCGCAAAAGGTTTCCATATGAGAATGAGGATGCTCACTAGGCATCCCCCCAAATTGGCTCCTCTCAACTAGTTGGATGAAGGCGGACTTGGCAATAAAGTTTCCGGTGAGATGTTGCGGTGTAGGAGTACCATTTGGTAGATTCTCCTCGGTGGGTACGGAGTGTGACGAGAATTTTGGCATTGTAGGTGGATTTTGTGGGGTATTGTGTAATGGGTTTTCTTCTCCTTCTATTGCGAAAGGATTGACAAACTCACTAGTGGGTTGAACAACTTTACCAACACCTCTCAAATTCCTCCTAACAAGTCTCCTATTGTTCGTCAAGGTTCTTTCGATTTCACGGTCAAAAGGTAACAAATCACTTTGTAACCTTCTAGACATGCAAAATATCAAACAACTCAAAAACAATTAGAACAAACCTTGAGGAGTTTTACTTCCTCAAGGTGAAGAAAGACACAACTAATAAAAATAAAAAGAAATCTAAGTCAAACAAACACCGCCCCCGGCAACGGCGCCATTTTTTGATGCGATCCCGCTAAGTGTTCACAAATTAAGATGTGGTCGTTGGTCACGGTCGAATCAAAACACAATTTATAGCTTAACAAGCAACTCTACAATTAGTAAAGAGGCAAGTAAAGGTCGGATCCCAAGGGACGAGAGTTGAAATGAGATTTCTATTGTAACTAGTGGTGTCTAAGGGGTGTCACAAATTGGGTTGATGTAGAAGGTTATAAACTAGAATAACAATGAAGATAAACAAGCAAGATGAATAAAAAGGGGTGTAAACAATTGATTAAAGGCACTAGGGTGTCATGGAATCATAGGGGAATCATGGGATATGATCATACAAACATGTTCTCAAATTATAAGCAAGCAATTATTGTTGTGATGGATTGAGTTGGGTTATATCTTACAATCCTAGGAAAGTTTGGGTCCCGGAGCCGAATCGATTAGATTGTACAACACCTACAAGTCGACTTAATCTTCCCTACTCAACAACATGCATGGTCTAATGAGACTCGAGTAGGGTTATGTCTTACAAGTCTCATTGAAAAGATAGGAGATGATAGTAAATGCAAGGATTCATAGGCTTAGCATTTCATCAAATATAACATGTGCATGAGTTGAGATCAAAACAAGCAAGCAAATAAAACATGAAAGCATATTAATTTAAGCATGAATCATTCCCCATGTTGGTTTCCCCTAATCACCCATTAACCCTAGCTAAGAGACTACTCACTCATTATCATGTTGATCATGCTAGCAAGGTTGTCAATCATACTAACAATATGAAACATGATGAATAAATGAAAGTAATTAACAATAATTAAAAAGGGATTAAGAGATTATACCTACTAATGATTCCAATAATAAAGCAAGAATAATAGAAGTACTTGAATGCTAGATTGAGAGGTTGTCAATCTCCCAATAATAACCCAAATAATCTTCAATTACCCAAAATAAAGGATGAACAAAAGAGAGATTAAAGAACTAAAACTTGGATTAAAACTTGATTAATACTTGATTACAATATTGAAGAGAGATTTGATTGATATTAACTACACTAATTATTGATAAGAAGAACATGCTCCTCTAATTAGCCTAATGGGGTATTTATAGTGAAAATTAGGGAGGATGCGTTAGGGTTAACTAAGGGCTAAACTAGTAATTACACTTTTTAAGTTGAGCAAGGAGGACCCGGTATTTTCTGAGAGAAGGGCTTCTCTTTTCGTAGCTTGAAGAAGACAACCCGTGCTGTGAAGAAATCCGGGCGGAATAAGGTCGGGACGGCCGGATTTGGGCGGTGGAATCCGAGCGGATTCTGAGGAATCCGGACGAATTGTTGAGGGGGAATCCGAGCGGATTCGGGCTGGGGACGCTCGGATTGTGCAGGGGCTGGACGGGCGGATTGTTGACAATCCGCTCGGATTGTCAGTCAGCATAGTAACTTCTTCTTTTCTTCCCTTTTCTTCATAAATTCCTTGGGGATTTCCTTGGGACTCAAGGATCTTTCCTCAACATTGCTCTTCTACTATGATATGTAAAAAGGCCTTCTAATCTTGTCTCTCCTTGATGCTTGGTCATTGAATTCGATCAATTTAGTCTCGTTTTGCCATGAAAATGCAAGATTCTTACTCCTTTCCTACCAAGGGATCAAAATCTCAAAGAATATGCAAAACAAAGAACTAAAGATAAGAAATGACCCAAATAAGCACTAAAAAGCATGGAAACAAGGCTAATTCGGGGGCTAAATATGCGCTAATTATGGTCACATCAAAGTGACAAATTCCAAGCTCCGATTCCTCGTTCTCTGATGGAGAGTGATGTCGTCGGGTCACATCCAATCAAACACATTTATAATACTCAACAAACTACTAGTTAGCGGTAAGTCGAGGTCGATCCATGGGAGGGTGTGCTTTGGGTTCTAAGTCTATCTATCTCAATTTATGCTAGTGTCACAATTTGGTTAGGTTGTAGTTGTGTTCTAGGCTAATGCAAGCAATAAGGTAAATCAAGCAATAAAAGGAAAGATGTAAACAAATGATTAAAAGTGCTAGGATATCATGGGGTCATGGGGGATTCATGGTGTTGATCATACAAACATGTTTACAATTATATGCAAGCAATTAGTGTTGTGGAGGAACCGAGTTGGGTTATGTCTTACGGTTCATAGGAAGAGTTGGGTCCCGGAGCCGAATCGATTAGATTGTACAACACCTACAAGTCGACTTACTTTCCTCCTATTCAACTTCTATGCATGGTCTAACAAGACTCGAGTTGGGTTATATCTTACAAGTCAAGTTGAGTAGATAAGAGATGGTTGTAAATGCAAGGATTCATAGGCTTAGCATTTCATCAAACATAACATGTGCATAAAGTTGACATCACAACAAGCAAGCAATTTAATCATGTGAACATATTAGATTAAGCATGAATCAATCCCATGTTGGTTTCCCCTAATTACCCATTAATCCTAGCTAAAGAAACTACTCACTCATTATCATGGGAAACATGTCATTAATGGTGTCAATCATCATAACAAGTATAAACATGATAATGGAATGAAGAAATGAACAATAAAGAGTAAAAGGGTAAAAGAATTATACCAACTTTGGATGATCCAAATAATAAAGCAAAGAATAATAGAAGAAACTTGATTGATTGATGGAAGGTTGTCAATCTCCCAATAATAACCCAATAATCTTCAATTACCCAATAATAAACTTGAATAATAAACTTGAACAATAATTAAGGAGAGATTAATGTGTAATTTGTGGAAAGATTAAAGAGTAATCTATTCTAATCTACTCCTAATCTAATCTAAAGAAGGATTTTCTACTCTAAAACAACATAAAGAGCCCCCTCCTGAAAAACCTCTTTTTGATTATTACAAATGGGTTATTTATAGTGGAAATTAGGGAGGATGCATTAGGGTTAACTAAGGGCTAAACTAGTAATTACACTTTTTAAGTTGAGCAAGGAGCCTCCGGGATTGTCCGAGAGAAGGGCTTCTTCATTTCGTGGCTTGAAGAACGAAAGCGTCTTTGTCTTTGTGATCCGTGCGGCTGGGAGTCGGGACGGCCGGATTCTGGTAAGTGGATCCGAGCGGATTCAGGGGAATCCGGGCGGATTCAAGCGGGGCAATCCGAGCGGATTAGAGAGCAGGACGCTCGGATTGTGGTGATGAGACGGACGGATTTCAGACAATCCGTTCGGATTGTTCTTCGTTTCTTCCCTTTTTGCTCATTTCCATTTTATTCTTTCGAGATTGGTCTTTAGTCCTTGCTTCCTCTTCATACTAGTCCATCTATTATCGTCAAGTAGCTTCCAAATGTGCACGAAAGACGGGAATTTCCGCCTCATTTATCTCCTTTTCTACAAAACATATGAAATGCGATAGAAAAGCAAATAGGAAGGTTTTGACGGATAAAATGGCCAAAGAATGTTATAATAGTATGCAAAATAGGCTCAATTAGGGGACTAAATGTGCGCAAATAATGTTCACATCAAATATCCCCAAACCGAACCTTTACTCGTCCCGAGTAAAGAGGTGACAAAAACTAGACCTTTATTTAGACTAACCTAATAACATAGCCGATATGAGACAATTAGCGGGTCTCACTCCGCCCCTTCAACTCACAACAAGACAACCATGAGGTAGGATGCCTTCTTGCAAGGCAAGGTGGGGCTTGCCAAAATGGCGATACATCCAAACATTAAGCACACAAAATCAAGTAATGGATGCATCTACAAAAGAATAGCCACTTTCCTCATCTAAGTGGCGGAAATTATCTATAAGGGAAGCAATTCAAGGGTACACACTCCTTCATAGATGCAATTTCTTCAAACTACTAAGCCTAGAAGGATACCAATAAATCACCTCCAAAATGTGTCAAGCTAGGGTACCTTTGTCCTCAATCGTTAAATGCTTTTGTCAAGAGTAGACTCCCTATGGTGTTAGAAACACTGGAGGATCGCGGAATTCCCCCTCTTGCCTAGACAAGAAGAAGGGTCGTCCCCTCTCTACCATGCACAAAAATGGATACGGTGGATAAAGGGATCGATAGTTTTTGAGTTTCATTTTGGGAGTTTGCTTTCGTTGTTGTTTTTCCCCCCAATTTCTTGTGGCATATAACATTTGAGAACACTTTCTTTTTGCCATTTCTTTTTGATTTTTGGCATTTCAACACTTGACAACTTTTTGAATTTCTTTTGAACATTTTCAAAGTCACCCCAATTAGTAACGAGGGTGCCTTGTTTTTGAAGCTTTTGGAGTCTATTTTTGCTCCTCTTTTCTTTTGATGCATTTTTGCAAACTTTCTTTCACTTTTCATTTCTTTGAACTCAAATTGATTTCTTTTTGTTTTGTGCCCATTCCCTTTGATGACAAAAATGTGGTAGAACATGGATGAATGATAGAAGTATGCATGGTTTCAAGGGTCACCTTGGAATAAACGGTAGCCAAGGAGTTATCACACCACAAGGTACTCTTGACTAGGCCTTAAACCATGGGTCAAAGGATACTAGCATGACACATCCTAGGGTGTTTTACAAGTATTCTAACAAGCAAAGTCTTAAGAATAAAAAGCATCTACTAGGGCCTATATACACTTGTCAAGCTTCCCAAGTAGACGGTTTCGCAAAATTTTTCTAACATGCAACTACATGCCATGATGCAACTAACATATAAACATCCTAATGCAAATGATTCTACCAACTAATATGCCATATAAACTAAATGCAAGTCCTAAGTTCACATTGTTTTTACCGCATGAATCAAAATAAAGCCACATAGTCATTAACATAAAGAGGAAAAAGGAGATTGGAAAGATCATACCATGCGGTCTTCAATATCCTCATGTCTCGGATGTGGCGTAGTCAATCAATGTGAAAAAGGATGAACAAACACAATATATACAAGTCTACACTACAAAGGAAATGAACTTGTTTTTGGATTTTTAAATTTTTCAAATTTTTATGGGTTTTGTTTTTATGAAATGAAAAGACATATTTTTGGGATTTTTCAAAAATTTTCAATTTTTATGCATTTTTGGAATATAAATTCCCATCCCCCACTTTATTTTGGACATTGTCCTCAATGTACATGTAGGAGTAGGAATGAAAAAGAAATACATGTTTTTGGATTTTTTGATTTTTTGGAAATTGAAGTATAAATGCAATGATATGATATGAATGAATGCATGCTCTAACTAAATGCAATTCTATATGACATATATAACAAATGAATGCAATCTAAACTATACTATATGATGCATGATTTCTAGTAAACTATGGTCACTTATGATCAAACCTCCCCAAACCGATTTAAACACTATTTCTAGTGTAGAAAAGAATAGGATTGGTCATTAGTGACTATGCATGAATTCTAGTCTATATGCAACTATCTACATGAATCATGTGAGATATATTACAATGCAAACTATACTATATGAACTAACTAATGTAAATGCAATATGAAATATAATACAAATGCAAGCTAAATGTTATACTAAATGCAAAAGTAAATGTAAAAGAGAGAGGGGGAGATGGATATCATACAAGTGGAAGTGGTGAAGTAGGCCTCTTTCACTCGTCATCCTCATCATAGTCATAGCCATAACCATGAGAGCTCCCGGCTTGGTCATGTCCGGGTGCTTGGCCCCAATATCCTCCTTGGTCAAAAGCTCCTTCTTGACCCGAGTACCCTCCACCTTGGCTAGAATGCCCTCCATCGCCGCGACTCCTAGTTTGGTCCCCATAATTTGGGAACAAGAGCTCCGGTTGTGCCCAAGAGGGCAAAGGACCGTTAGGGTCAACATACCCTTGCTGAGCCATGGTATAGTATTGGGGGTAGAGGGCTAGGTAGTCGTCTTCCCTCCCTTTATGCACCCCAAGGTCCACTCTATTCATGAGTGCCATCAAATCATTAATACCCGGGGTGTTGGGGATTGCCGGTTGGAAAGGGGTATGCGGAATAGGGAAAGGTGGGATAGGGACGTAGGAAGGTGGGCGCATTTGTATGCCCGGCCCTCCACGGGGTGGTTGACGGTGCGGCTCTTCCCTTTGAGGGGGATTGTCAAGAATTTGGATATCAAGGAGGTAGCTTGGTGGAGGAGAGTATGGACTCAACCGTGGTTCGATGCCCGGTATCTTCCATCCTTCAAGGATCATCGAAGTGCAACCCTTGGTGTACCATTCCACACTCTCATCTTGAGTGTAGCTGCACCATCGGTGACTATGGAAGATGGTGTGCTCATCAATCAAAGTCCTCCCTTCGAGAGGATTATAGGTTCCCGGGCATTGAATCGGGGCAAAGGTGTTTGGCTAACATTGTAATTAGACCTCCCATCACGAAGGTTTTAAGTTGAGAAGTCCCTTGAGCAAAGTCATTGAACCTATTGAGTATCTCAAGCGGCGTATTGAAGTTATAACGCCTCACCGCTCGAACATTCAAATGAGACTCAAGAAAAGTTAAGTCGATGAGAGTACACCGATCTTGCTCGTACCTCCCATTGATACACCCGGCTACAAAGCGTTCGGTGAATCGGATCACCGGATGTTGAATAGCAAAAGTATAGCAACGCTTTATATGGGTAAAGTTCTTTCCGGAGATAGCTTTCCAAAGAAAATCCACACTAAAATTATCGGGCTTGTCGGTATAGGCGGTGGGTATTTGAAGACCGAAAACATAGGCAAATTCTTCAAGAGAAAGAACATGGTCTCGGTTACATAACCTAAACTCCATGCCTAAATTGTTGCGGGCATCCGCCACAATGCGAAGGCTACTCAAGAATTCAAGGGTGAGACTAAGGTAAGTCTCTTCATGAGCATGGAAAAGGTCCCCAATGCCAAGGCCATTGAAGAACGCCTCGGTAGGGTACCTTATCTTAAGGATTTCCAACACCCTAGTGTCAACAAATTGAGTAGGTTCGTATTTCTTACCTAGAAGCTCGATGAAATTTTCGCGTTGGTCGTCGGATGTGAAGATCACTTCTTGGAAGTTGTTGAGTTGTTCAATACCTCCCCTCATTATCACATTTCGTGGTGTTGAAGAGGATGACCCCTTGCGCTTCTTTCCGATCGAATCAAACAATTTCTTGGCCTTTCCCTTGGAACTCATGTTGGTGATGGGGGTGATGTGGGTGTTTTTGAAGATATGAAGGGGATTTTGAGGATTGAAGAGAGTGTTAGGGTTTTGATAGGATGAGGAAATGAGGGAGAAAGGGGGTGTTTATATAGAAAAAGAAGGGAATCCGAACGGATAGGGTTGGACTTGACCCGATTTTTCTCGCATGAACAGTGCAATCCGAGCGGATCGCAGACGGGACGGACGGATTCTGGATGGGCAAGACGGGCGGATTCCTTCTAATCCGTACGGATTATAGAACAGAGAAATCTGTTGGTTGAGAAGCAGGGACGAGACGGCCGGATTGTGTAGAAGACGGACGTCTTGATCAGGACGGACGGATTCCTTTTAATCCGCACGGATTTTGGCGTAGATTAAAATCTTGCTGTTGGACGCCATACGGGACGGGCGTCCCGTGGAGAAGACGGACGGATTTGGTTGGACGGGCGGATTTCTTTGAATCCGCTCGGATTCTTCCTCAGTTTCAGCTTTTTCTTTTCGCGGGCCCGGACGGGCGGAATTGCTTGATCCGAGCGTCTCGCTTCTTTCTCCTCCTTCTTTCTTCTTTCGTGGAATGGTAGACCCCTTTTCACTGATTTTCTCTTTTTCCCTATCCTTTTCTGAAATTTGCTCATAGATCATGTAAGATGACTCTCTCTCTCTTCCCTCTCATGCAAGAAATTAAATGCAAAAATATGTACAATATTATACAAAAGGTTTCAAGAAATATCTTACAAATGGTGGTTTGAGGTAGGACTCCACCAAACTAGTTCAATTTGAAGGAATTCTTATCCATAGAGCTCAAGGCTCTCAATAGAAGATCAAAAGCTTGTGAACAAGCTCCAAATAAACATAAGTATGGGTTGCTCCATTTGAAAATGAAATTTGGCCAAGGAAGTTTGTCATATATTCTTTCTTTCACCTTGTCCTTAGCACTAGAGCTTTCCCGTTGCTTCAAGTAAATATATCCATGATCCTTGTTAGGGTTAAGCATGAAGTGTGGTTCTTTTTCATCCGGGGACTTCCACTTACCAACTTCTTCTTCAATTTTGGTGATGATAGCATTTTGATTTTTCAATCCTCCCAAGGTGGAAGGAGAATTTTCATGACTTTGATGATTGGATACCATGGGAGTTGAGATTATGGGTGCCAAATCTTCACAAGTAGCCTCACGAGCAATTTTCTCCTTGAGCTTTTTCACCAAATAACTTTTGTAAGACACTTTGGCTTTTTGGAGAAGATCTAACATGTCCTCTTCAATGATCATTGGCTCCATGATAGGTGCCAAATGGTCTTCATGAAGGATAAAGGAAGGACGTTCTTCTTCATGATAGGGTATCTCAAATGCCTCGAGGATAGGCTCCTCAAGCAAGGTGATATTGCGAATCCCTCCTCTTGGTCCATCATCATTGTTGCTACCTTCATATGAATCATTCATGGGGGCTTCATCTAGCTCCTTCTCCAACACCTCAATGTTCACATCAAAAGTCACACCCTCATACTCACAAAGGTCAAGAACATTTGGTTTGCTTAACCTCATGTCTTCCTCATTAAATACAACACTCTCATAGTCACAAGAGCTCAAGGAACTTGGCTCCTCCCACTTCTCATCTTCCATGTCAAAGGTCACCACTTCAAACTCGCATTTATGCTCAATATCCAAAGAACGGTGGTGAGGGGTTGCTTGGAATTCTTTTAGTTGGGCAATTTGAATCCCCAATCGCTTTCTTTGGATAGCGATGTTTTTAAGAACATCTTCTTCTTTTCGGCTCTCTTCTAGCATTTGTTTGAAGAAGTTTTGTTGGTCTCCCATCATTTGGAGGATCATGTTTTGAATGGGTTCATTCCTTTGTTGTGGGTGGGTGTGAAAATGGTTGTATTGCGGCATTTGAAGTTCATTGTGGAATGGGTATTGAGTGGGTGGTTGTTGTTGATATTGGGTGTGGTGATCTTGGTGGAAAAAATTGGGGTAGTGGTTAGGATGTTCATTGTACAAATAATAAGGTAGGTTTGTGTTGACTTGCTCCTCAAACTCCCCATACCCATAATTATACTCAAAAGATCTACCACATACTCCATATGTCAAGTCTTGAGTCATCATCACTAAGACAAGGAAACAACTACAAGCATGGAAACTACACAAAAACGGTAAGAAGAATCCTTGAGGAACAAGCTCCTCAAGGTGAAAGCACAATTAAAATAGACAAACTAGTAAGAACTTAATCACATAGCACCATCCCCGGCAACGGCGCCATTTTGATGGAGAGATGATGTCGTCGGGTCACATCCAATCAAACACATTTATAATACTCAACAAACTACTAGTTAGCGGTAAGTCGAGGTCGATCCATGGGACGGTGTGCTTTGGGTTCTAAGTCTATCTATCTCAATTTATGCTAGTGTCACAATTTGGTTAGGTTGTAGTTGTGTTCTAGGCTAATGCAAGCAATAAGGTAAATCAAGCAATAAAAGGAAAGATGTAAACAAATGATTAAAAGTGCTAGGATATCATGGGGTCATGGGGGATTCATGGTGTTGATCATACAAACATGTTTACAATTATATGCAAGCAATTAGTGTTGTGGAGGAACCGAGTTGGGTTATGTCTTACGGTTCATAGGAAGAGTTGGGTCCCGGAGCCGAATCGATTAGATTGTACAACACCTACAAGTCGACTTACTTTCCTCCTATTCAACTTCTATGCATGGTCTAACAAGACTCGAGTTGGGTTATATCTTACAAGTCAAGTTGAGTAGATAAGAGATGGTTGTAAATGCAAGGATTCATAGGCTTAGCATTTCATCAAACATAACATGTGCATAAAGTTGACATCACAACAAGCAAGCAATTTAATCATGTGAACATATTAGATTAAGCATGAATCAATCCCATGTTGGTTTCCCCTAATTACCCATTAATCCTAGCTAAAGAAACTACTCACTCATTATCATGGGAAACATGTCATTAATGGTGTCAATCATCATAACAAGTATAAACATGATAATGGAATGAAGAAATGAACAATAAAGAGTAAAAGGGTAAAAGAATTATACCAACTTTGGATGATCCAAATAATAAAGCAAAGAATAATAGAAGAAACTTGATTGATTGATGGAAGGTTGTCAATCTCCCAATAATAACCCAATAATCTTCAATTACCCAATAATAAACTTGAATAATAAACTTGAACAATAATTAAGGAGAGATTAATGTGTAATTTGTGGAAAGATTAAAGAGTAATCTATTCTAATCTACTCCTAATCTAATCTAAAGAAGGATTTTCTACTCTAAAACAACATAAAGAGCCCCTCCCGAAAAACCTCTTTTTGATTATTACAAATGGGTTATTTATAGTGGAAATTAGGGAGGATGCATTAGGGTTAACTAAGGGCTAAACTAGTAATTACACTTTTTAAGTTGAGCA
Source organism: Silene latifolia (assembly GCF_048544455.1). Taxonomy (NCBI): domain Eukaryota; kingdom Viridiplantae; phylum Streptophyta; class Magnoliopsida; order Caryophyllales; family Caryophyllaceae; genus Silene; species Silene latifolia. The sequence goes on from NC_133528.1 coordinate 29,928,353, forward strand.
AGGAGCCTCAGGGATTGTCCGAGAGAAGGGCTTCTTCATTTCGTGGCTTGAAGAACGAAAGCGTGTCTTTGTCTTTGTGATCCGTGCGGCCGGGAGTCGGGACGGCGGATTCGGTAAGTGGATCCGAGCGGATTCAGGGGAATCGGGCGGATTCAAGCGGGCAATCCGAGCGGATTAGAGAGGGGACGCTCGGATTGTGGTGATGAGACGGACGGATTTCAGACAATCCGTTCGGATTGTTCTTCGTTTCTTCCCTTTTTGCTCATTTCCATTTTATTCTTTCGAGATTGGTCTTTAGTCCTTGCTTCCTCTTCATACTAGTCCATCTATTATCGTCAAGTAGCTTCCAAATGTGCACGAAAGACGGGAATTTCCGCCTCATTTATCTCCTTTTCTACAAAACATATGAAATGCGATAGAAAAGCAAATAGGAAGGTTTTGACGGATAAAATGGCCAAAGAATGTTATAATAGTATGCAAAATAGGCTCAATTAGGGGACTAAATGTGCGCAAATAATGTTCACATCATTCTCCAAAATGCATGAGATTGGGACAAGTTCCGGCTCGATTTCGCTCCTTTCTAGCTCGTACCTGCTATTAATACAAGACCAACCAAAGTAGACTATTCGGGGGCATTTGTAGCGAGATGCCACGTAAATAACATAGAAATGCGTGTAAAAATGGGGTAAAAACCTTATATAAAATACACGCATTAGCCACCCAGTCAGAGTATTCGGACACTTTGATGAATCCGACTTTGAACTGTTTGTCTATCTCCTACTTGATTTTCATAGCCCATTCAGGGCGCATACGGCGAAGCTTTTGCTTCACAGGCTTAGCCCCGGGTTTAATGGGTATACTGTGCTCTGCAACAATCTCTTTGTCGATCCAAGGCATGTCTTTGTAGGAACATGCGAATACGTCCTTGTATTCGTGTAAGAGGTCGATAAACTGCTGTCTTTCCAAGGGGTCAAGGGTGGTCCCTATTCTAAGTTCTTGAGGTGTATTATCGGCCCCTACGTTAATAGGTTCGGTATCCTCAATGACGAGGGTCTTATCTTCTCGTTTTGCGAGTTATTTGGCTAGGTGAGGTGGGTAGTCACTAAAGTCAAATTCCTCATATTCGTTCAGAATTGCATTGCAGTTAAATTGAAACGAGTCAAAAGCAAACTTAGCGTTCATTAAGTCGACTTAAGCGAAAAGCTAGGATATGACAGATATTTCATGGGGAGTCAGAGGTGACACAGCAGAGAAGTTGGCCCTGGAACAAGCTCCAGGTTGCTACCTTCTCCGGGAGTGGGGATGACTCTAGTTGAGTCAACCTCTGAGGCAGCCACAAGTTTGTGATAAAATAATGGAAAGGGGACTTTGACCGGGACATCAAGAGTGCTAGGAGCTAAGACAGACTCTAACTCAGATTGAGACTCAAACTCTTTCTCATCTTCACTTCCCTCTTTGAACATAAGGCTTTCTCCAGTTGTGATCTTAAGAATGCGGCATTGACGATCTGTCCACTTGACAGCTTTCCTCCAGCCTTGCGTAGCTTTCTCTGGGTCAGCATAAGAGATTAAGGCAGTGGGATCGAACTAGTTGTCTTTGAGAGCGATGTTGATGATATCCTTGTAGCCGAGGTGCTTGATATTATCTTCTCCGGAGAGGAGACTGACGGCTTATCCGTCCAGGCACGGGGTTGATTTAGATTTGGTCGACGCAACTTTGGTGTTGTCGGGGATGAAGTAACAGTCTTGAAAGACCTCTACGCCCGAGTGTTTAACCTTGGCTACAGTATTATAGATCGGCTCAGGAAAGCCGTGGTAGAGCTCGGACTCTCCCTCGGGGACGAAGTATCCATTGAGAGTCAAATGATAGGGACGGAGGATGACTCTGTGCTTTTTGCGCTTCCGTATTAGGAGATTTATTTTTTGAATGTCTTCATCGGTTGGCTCCTAGCCTCGCCCGAAGGGGATGTTGGGGACCTTGGCCTGTTTAAAGGGAGGTAAGGTGCTCTTCAGGGGATTGAGAGGTAGGCCCGGGAAATAACCCTGGCGCATCAAAATGCGGTTGACTGTGAGGTTCGAGAATGAGTCGCAATCAAAGGATACTGATTCATCGGTTAGGGCATTCATAGCTTTAAATCCCCACATTTCACTGTCGTCCTCTTTAATTACCTGAGAGGCTATTCCCTTCTTCATGATAGCCTTGATCGGGGAGGCGAGAATCGTGATTGTTTTCCCGTTGAAAGGGACCCTGATTTTCTGATGAAGGGTTGAGGTGACGGCCTTGGCGGAGTGAATCCAGGGGCATCCCAGACGCATGTTGAAAGAGGCATCGATATCGACCACATGAAAACTGGCTTGTTGTCTTTCTAGGGGTCCAGTTGCAATGGTCATGGGGATAAGCCCCGTGACTTTACGACGAGTGCCGTCATAAGCGCGTACTCCTTGATTAGTTGGAACCAAGTCAGCTTCCTTGATACCCAGTCTATGAGCCGTCTTGAAGGGAATAACATTGACCGCAGATCCGTCATCCACCGGAACCACAGGCGCATTCTTCTTGAGGTATTGTACAATGATGTACAGAGCCAGGTTATGATTGGCTCCGAATGGAGGGATATCTTCGTCAGAGAAGATGACCGGGTTGCTCAGTTCGGGAACATCCCTTGTCATGTGCGCTACAACTTCTTCAGGGGAGGAGGTAGAGGGAACCCTCAACTTTCCCAAGCTTGTAGCAAAGCCTGCCGATGTTTGAAGGATGTGGAAATAAATTGCCAAATTGAAATTTCGGCCTTCGCCTTTTGCAGCTGTTTAAGGATCGAGTTCTCGGGAACCTTGGGTTGAGTGTTCATGTCTGGGACGATTTGGTTATTCGTTGTTGGAACGATTGTTGAATAGTTCGATTCTGGTAGGGGCGCTCGGACCGGGTAAGGTGACCGATCTCTTTTGTCCGTTTGCCCTTTCCCGAAGTGATGTAGACATCCTCCGCGTCGTCTCTCCAGATACCGTTGATTTCGGGATCGCGAGGGTACCTAGGAGGGGTATTCCTCGGTGGGTAGTTTTCGTAGGGGAGGTTCTTGTGGGGGTTGATTATTGTGGGGTGCATGCCAGAATGGTCGCGGGAGCAATCCTTTCTGTAATTGGAGTTTTGGGTGCTCGGAGGACCCTCCCTTGGGCGTGGTGTTGCTGTTGGTGGGTTGAAAATCAACCGGTGGTAGGTGTCCTCAAGTCCGGTAATCCTTTCTGAGAGACTGGCTATGGCTTCTTCAACCTATTGGAACATGGTGAGCATGGTTGCGGTGCTGAACATGAATATCCCGTTCGGGGTGTCCTTTACCAAGGCATTCACCTCGTCATAAATAGGTAGGATGAGATGTGAGCAATCCAGGGTTGGCTCATCATCAGAGATAGCATGGATTCCCAAGGGGTTCGTCTTGTTATTTGGTTTTGTTGGTGGAGGTAAAGGTAATTCCCCTTTCTCAATCATATCTTGAATGACAAGGTTCAATTTAAAGCAGGCTTCCGTGTCATGACCTTCACCTTGGTGGTATTGGCACTAGGCATTGGGATTTCAGAAACGGGTTTTCTTGGCCTCGGACGGGTCCAGAGTGGGTCCAATCGGTTGTAGTTTCCTTGGTCCATAAGTCTTTTTAGGGCACTGTATAGGTTGTTCCCAAGTTTGTTAATACCCTTTGAGGACGTTCAGTTTTCTTCGTGGTTGGTTCGAGGAGGATGACCTCATCGATTTTGTTCGCCTGATCATAGGGGTGAGATCCAGTTGATGTAGATCCCTGGTAGCCTCTTGGGGCCAAGGGAATAGTACCATTGGCGGGGAATTGGTTCCAGGGATGATGGAAAGATCCGGGTGAAAAGTTCTTGTTTGACCCCCTTGATAGACATGTAATCTTTGAAGGCCCGAATGTGGTTGAGTGGGTCCTCCACTCCATTGAACTTGGGTATATTAGTCAGGGTAAAGTTGTCGGGTAGTTGATTCCCAACGGGTTCGAATCCTCGATTATTCTCAAGGTGGATGTTCTTACCACGGGCTAGGAGCTGTTCTTCCAAGAGCTTGAGCCTTTTCCCAGTTTCAGTCAAAGGTCGAGTGTTGTGTTCTCCGGTTTCCTTGTTTTCCAAGGTCATTATACGGTCTCGACACGGTCCAGGGTGACCTTAAGAGCGGTGAGTAGGCTGGCTAGCTGAGCAATCGTGAGATCTCTGTTGTCATCGGTGTTGTTGGACGAAGCTGAAGACGAGAACATGGCTCTGAGGCAGAAAATGGCTCACGTTACATCCAAATCCGACACGGTTTAATGACTAAACGCAGACAATATAAAAGACGGAAAGACACTTTTGACTCAACAAGACGAGGGTAACCGTGTGTGGTGCCTTGGTGTTGACTCGGTTTATGATGTGATGGTGAAGACCGGGCTTTGACCCGCATTCAACATAATGGTGTGATGCCGTTGAACGGGTCTCAAGGTGAGACGACTCATAAGTAAAGACCCATAAGTACGCTTGCTTTGACTCGATAGTCACGAGGCGGAATTGGACTAGTGGACTGAAATTTTCGAAAATAGAGATTTTCAAATAGATTCTTTTGTCGTTTAATGGACGGATTCCGACGAATTGGGATCTTCAAAAGTCAGTCAGTTGAAAAGTTGTCTTAAGTTTGTTTTAGAAAATGGTTTGAGTTCGAGTTGCGGCAGCTCTGAAAACAATGTGCTGTTTCCAGAGACGGTTTTTGAAATCCAAAATCGTACATTTTGAAAATTGAGTGTTTGATAGGTTTGAAAAGGTTGTGGTCCCGGGGACGGTGTATGGTCCTCGGGATTTGAAAAGCCTCGAAAGAGGGTGTGTGTCATTTTTGGGTTTGAAAGAGCCATTGTGTCGGCGCGACACTGGTTGAAATCCGTGCCTTCACGCGGCGATTATAACGGCATAAAATGGTGTTTTGAAATGGTTGTAAAAAACCAGGTTTGAAAATCGTCATTACGACGGCCTAAAAAGGCGTGCTTTTTGAAATGGTTTGTAGAAAACCGGGTTTGAAAATCGTCATTACGACGGCCTAGAAAGGCTTGCTTTTTAAAATGGTTGTGAAATCCGGGTTTGAAAAATCGTCATTACGACGGCCTAGAATAGCGTGCTTTTTGAAATGGTTTGTAGAAAATCGGGTTTTGAAAATCGTCATTACGACGGCAAAAAAAGGCTTGCTTTTTTGAAATGGTTGTGAAAATCGGGTTTGAAAATCGTCATTACGACGGCCTAAAAAGTCGTGCAACGGTCGGCGAAAGACCGAGGTTTGAATTGGCCATTATAACGGCGCGAAAGGGTGTTTTGAAAGTTTGAAATGAAGCGGAAGGACTTATGATCACATAACATATAAGCACTCACAATTCATTATATTATGCATAATGCTGACACGGGTTTTGGCTTAAAAGGGTGCCCTAGCCTCGTGCACGAAGAAAATGAAAGCTCCTTGACAAAACAGAAATATGTAACATCAACGTATGCTTGACTCAATCGGGATTCGAAATGCGGGGATGAGAAAACTCACGCCGACGGGAAGAGCCAATTGGTTGATAAAGGTTAGGTTGTGGGCCCGGACAAGGAACCCGACTTATGACCGTAATATCAATTGATGCATTCAACCAAGACGTCGTTCGAGTCTCACCATCTATGGATCACAAAGACACAAGTGTCCTAGTTATCCCCAGCGGAGTCGCCAATCTTTGGAATGGGCCCACCTACACGCCGAGCCGACTTGCGGACGTATAACGATCTTTGAAAGCCACGCTCGGTGGCGTAAAAAGGCTTTCGACCGGATCATTTTAGATCATTTGGTTTTGTCTCGGCAAGGTCTCGAAACGATGCAAGAGATGTTCGGAGTTTCCACCAAGCATTTGTGGGATGCTTGGAACCCGTTAGAATCCACTTTATACCTAGGTCAATGATATAGGATTTATTTACACCAAATTTCCATTCTATTTTCATGCATTTTGACTCCTTTTGAGTTGGTTTTGTATATCTTACCTTGCATTTTGTGCTCGATCCCCTAGTCTATGATTTTGTGTCCCTCTTGCAGGATATGAGGCGGGAATAGAGGAATCGGAGCAAGGAAGACGGTCCCATGAACTCTAGCATGAAGAAATGAGGGAAGAAAGTTGAGAAGAGTCCCCAGCCGGTAGGCCGACCGGACCCCCCCTCATATACTATGCTTTGTGAAATTGGAAGGAACTTATTGTGAACTCCCAGCCGGGCAAGGCACCGGCAGTTGGCCAGCCGGCTGGGAGCACAAGATGAAGGAAGAAAATAGAAGGATTTCCAGAGAACTCCCAGCCGGGCAGACCACCGGCAGCCGGTCTGCCGGCTGGGAGTACAAGAAGAAGAGCAAAAGTCAAAAGGGAAGGGAGAAAGTCAAAGTGAGCTCCCAGCCGGTGGACCACCGGAAGCCAGTCCACCGGCTAGACACATCTGATGACTTACATTTTCATATTTTCTTACAGAGAACTCCCAGCCGATCAGGGCACCGGCGGCCGGCCCACCGACTGGGACACCCTTTCCGCATTTTACCCTTCCTTGTAATTTCAAACCTAATTTGGGTGTAACCTATAAATACTCCCTCCCTTAATCATTTGTGGACGAAACCCTAGATCTAAAACCTTCCCTTAATTTTATGCAACCTTTCCTTAATCAAAGCACAAATTTTTCCTTAATCAATATTAATTATTTAGAAAAATTAGCTTAGTAATAGTTAGTATCAATTGTTTACATTTAGCATTGGGTTTTAATTTGAAGATTGATGAAGACTATTCTTCTATTTTAATCCAAGATTAAGACTTTGTCTTCAATTGGTATATTTCCTATTTTATTAATTGTTGTTATTTCAATTGTTTACATTTTAAGTTGTTCAATTACTTCATCTTATAAGTATGAAGTCCTCTACTTGTTCCAAGTTAAAGTCTCTACCTTTGTGCTTGTTATTGCAATGATGTGTGAGTAGTGACCCCCTAGGGTTTAGGGGGATCTTACGAGGGAATTAATAGTATGATTGGGTGATTTACACTTGGGTTTTGGGTAAAATGGATAGTCCTCCGTTACATGCACATAAGATGTTTGAGGAATTGTGTGAGTGAAAGCTCACACCTTTCTTCATTGTTTGCATAAATCCTCTATATATGAAAGTGTGTAGAGTGTTTTGATAACATGTTTAGGAGAGGATTAGATGCTTAATGAAGATTATGTGTCATCTTTAGAGAGACCCAAGGTATTGACCCTCTTACCTAGACTACTATTACCCTTACCCGATTATTTGCCTTTGATTACTTTTACCCACTTAATTAAGTGAACCCGAAAACCCTAGTTTAGACATAAATAGTTTACAACCTTTGCTTCATCATAGTTTAATTGCTTAAATTAGTTTCATATACTTCAAACCTTATTGTTCGACTAAAATAGACCTAGGACATGTTGAGTATACACCTCCACCCTCCTTGAGTTCGACACCCGATAAGTACTACCCTTTTTATCGGAAATAATAAATTACTTTCATAGTAGGAAAAGACGACTAAATTCTTACTCATCAGTCAACCAAGGAAAAAAGCGGTGTTTGACATAGGTACTAAAGATAAGGACTCGTCCCTCTTTAGCATCCTATCTCTAGAGGGACTCTCGTTCACCCTGGATAAGGTCGTTGATGTGAACATTATATGCGCACATTTAGTCCCCTAATTGAACCTATTTTTGCATACTATTATAACATTCTTTGGCCATTCTATCCGTCAAAACCTTCCTATTTGCTTTTCTATCGCATTTCATATGATTTGTAGGAAAGAAGGTAATAAGGCGGAAATTCCCGTCTTTCGTGCGTATTCGGAAGCTATTTGACGATGTTTGATGGAAAAGTATGAAGAGGAAGCAAGAACTAAAGACCAATCCCACAAGAATAAAAAGGAAGTGAAGATATAGGATGCTGCCACAGAAGTCGAGCGGCTTACCCACAAGACGCCCGTCCTGAAGTGACAACCCGTGCGTCCCAGCCACAAAGACGCCCGGATTCCTCCAAAGAATCCGACCGGATTCCCACGAAGACGCCCGGGCACCACCTCAACAATCCGCCTGTCATCCTCCTTGGACGCCCGGATTCCCTTACAGAAAATTTCGTTTCTTCAAGCTTCAAGAAAGATGCCCATCCTTCCAAAAAGACTAGCGTTTCCCTGCTCTAAACTCAAAAGTGTAATTACTAATTTAGCCTTAGTTAACCTAATGAAATCCCTACTATAAATACCCCATTTGTAGTAATTAATGGGGAGATCTCTCTTAGCTAGAACAAGTCTTTCCTTAGATTCAATTAGGAGTAGATTAGAATAGATTGCTCTTTAATCTTTCCACAAATTACACATTAATCTTTCCTTAATTATTGTTCAAGTTTGTTACTTTTGGGTAATTGAAGATTATTGGGTTATTATTGGAGGATTGACAACCCTTTATCAATCAATCAAGTTCTCTTCTTTTATTCTTTGCTTTATTATTTTGGAATCTCCATAGGTATAATTCTCTTAATCCTTGCTTTAATTTTTGTTAATCTTTATTACTTGTTCATCATGTTTGGCTTTGTTAGTATGATTGACAACCTTATTAACATGTTAAACTTGATCATGAGTGAGTAGTTACTTAACTAGGATAAGTGGGTAATTTGGGGAAACAAACATTGGATTAATCATGCTTAATCTAATATGTTCACATGATTAAATTGCTTGCTTGTTGTGATGTCAACTTTATGCACATGTTATGTTTGATGAAATGCTAAGCCTATGAATCCTTGCATTGACAACCATCTCCTATCTACTCAACTTGACTTGTAAGATATAAACCAACTCGAGTCTTGTTAGACCATGCATAGAAGTTGAATAGGAGGAAAGTAAGTCGACTTGTAGGTGTTGTACAATCTAATCGATTCGGCTCTGGGACCCAACTCTTCCTATGAACCGTAAGACATAAACCAACTCGGTTCCTCCACAATATTAATTGCTTGCAACTTTGTAAACATGTTTGTATGATCAACGCCATGAATCCCCTATGACCCCATGACATCCTAGTGCCTTTAATCATTTGTTTGCATCTTTCCTTTTATTGCTTGATTTATTTTATTGCTTTTATTAGTCTAGAACACAACTACAAACTCCATCAATTGTGACACTAGCATAAATTGAGATAGATAGACTTAGAACCCAAAGCACACCGTCCCATGGATCGACCTCGACTTACCGCTAACTAGTTGTATGTTGAGTATTATAAATGTGTTTTGACTGGGTGTGACCCGACGACACCGCTTCCACATCAAAAATGGCGTCGTTGCCGGGGATGGTGCTATGTGATTATGTTCTTACTTTTTTGTCTATTTTGATTTTGCTTTCACCTTGAGGAACTTGTTCCTCAAGGATTGTTCTTACCGTTTTGTGTAGTTTCCATGCTTGTAGTTGTTTCCTTGTCTTAGCTATGATGGCTCAAGACTTGACATATGGAGTATGTGGTGGATTCTTTGAGTATGACTATGGGTATGGGGAGTTTGAGGAGCAAGTCAACACAAACCTACCTTACTATTTGTGCAGAGAAAATCCTAACAACTACCCCAACTTTTCCCACCAAAATCACCACATCCAATATCAACAACAACCACCCACCCAAAACTCACTTTGCAACCAATTCTAAATGCCACAATATGAGCACTTTCACACCCACCCACAACAAAAAGATGAGCCTAACTTTGACATCCAAGATATGGTTCTCCAAATGATGGGAGACCAACAAAATTTCTTCACACAAATTCTAGAGGAGAGCCAAAATAGGAACAATGTTCTCCAAAGCATTGTTACCCATGGTGAGGAGTTGGCAATTAAAATTGCCCAAATGAAAGCAACCCAAACAAACACTCCCCACCAATCCTTGAGTATTGAACATGAATGTGAATTTGATGCAATGACCTTTGATGAAGAAGATGTGAAGTGGGAAGAGCCAATCTCCTTGAGCTCTTGTGAGTATGAAAGTGTGGTATTTGATGATGAAGACATGAGGTTGAGTAAGCCAAATACTCTTACCCTTTGTAAGTATGAGAGTGTGTCCTTTGAAGTGAATGTTGAGAAATTGGAGAAAGAGTTAAATGAAGCCCCTATTTATGATTCTTATGAAGATAGCAACAATGATGATGAGCCTAAAGGATGGACTCGTAATATCACCTTGCTTGAGGAGCCTATCCTTGAGACATTTGAGATACCCTATCATGAAGAAGAACGTCCTTCCCCTATTCCTCATGAAGACTACTTGACACCTATCATGGAGCCAATAATCATTGAAGAGGATATGGTGGACCTTCTCCAAAAGGCCAAGGTATCATACAAAAGCTACTTGGTGAAAAAGCTCAAGGAGAAGCTCGGTCGTGAAGCTACTTGTGGAGATTTGGCACCCACAATGTCAACTTCTAAGGAACTCGATCATCAAAGCCATGAGAATTCTCCTCCCACCTCGGAAGGATTGAAAAATCAAAATGCTATCATCATCACCGGAATTGAAGAAGAAGTTGGTGAGTGTAAGTCTACGGATGAAAATGAACCATACTTCATGCCTAGTATTGACAAGAATCATGGGCTTGTTTATTGGAAACATTGAGAAGGCTCTAATGCCAAGGACAAAGCAAAAGAAAGAGCATTTTACAAGCTTCCTTGGCCAAATTTCATGTTCAAATGGAGCAACCCATACTTGTGTCTATTTGGAGCTTGTTCACAAGCTTTTGATCTCTTGTTAAGAGCCTTGAGTTCTATGGACAAGAAGTTCTACAAATTGAACTAGTTTGGTGGAGTCCTATCTCAAACCACCATTTGTATGATATTTCTTGGACCCTTTTTCTTTGTATAATATTGTACATTCTTGCATTTGCATTTGGTTTCTTGCATGAGAGTAGTGAGAGAGAGGGTCATCTTACGTTTTTATTGAGCAAATTTCAGAAAAAGATAAGGAGGAATAGCAAATCAATGAAAGGGCATGATTGTGAAAGGAAAAAGAAAGAAGAAGAAGAAAAGAAGCTGAAGACGGCCGTCCCGAGGCCCGGACGCTCGTCCAGGGCCCTCGTCAAATAACTGGTTGGCACTGTCTCAGAATCCGGGCGAATTCACCACGAGACGCCCGTCCTGAACGAAGGCGCTCGTATTCTCCGAGGGCCGCCCGTCCTGAATGTCATCTGAAATAAGGTTTTGAAACTGCCAAGAAATCTGAGCGTATTTCGGACAAAAAGCCCGTCCCGAGCAAGACGCCCATCTCAACACACAAGACGCCCGTTTTCTTCCTGCTCCCAAAATTGCTGAACCCCTGTCTTAGAATCCGCAAGGCTTTTGAAGGAAGACGCCCGTCTTCTAATGGCACAAGACGCCCGTCCCGCATGAAAGACGCCCGTATTTCTGCCTTTTTCTCGAATAATCCGGCCGGGTCCCACCCTTATCCGCTCGGATTCCCCCTTCTTCTATAAAATCACCCCCTTTCTCCCTCATTTCTTCACCTTATCAAACCCTAAAACACTCATCTCCTTCCTCAACAACACTCCCCTCACATCAAAAGCCAACAAAACCCTCATTTCCTCAACTTCAAGATGATGAACCTCAAAGGCAAGGCCAAGAAGTTGGTTGAATCCACCGGAAGGAAACGCAAGGGATCATCCTCCTCAATTCCGCGAGAGGTAGCGCTACCAAGGAACTTCCGTCTCTTAATGAGAGGAGGAATTAAACAACTTGAGTACTTCCAAGAGGTGCTTTTTGAATCCGATGACCACCGCAAGAACTTTGTCAAATTGCTAGGTAAGAACTATGAACCCACTCAATTCATAGATACTAGGGTGTTGGAAATCCTTAAGATAAGGTACCCTACCGAGAAGTTCTTTGATGGCCTTGGGATTGGAAAACTTTTCCATGCCTATGAGGAGACGTACCTTAGTCTCAACCTTGAATTTTTGAGTAGCTTTCGCATTGTAACGAATACTCGTACAACTGTGGGCATGGAGTTTAGGTTGTGCAACCTAGACTATAGTCTTTCCCTTGATCAATTTGCCTACATTTTTGGTCTTGAAGTGCCCACCAACTATACCGATAAACCCGATAATTTCGATGTGGAATATCTTTGGAGGGCTATTTCCGGGAGGAATTTTACCGGTTTAAAGCAATGCTACACCTTCGCCATCCAACATCCGGTGATTCGAATCACCAAGCGCTTTGTGGCCGGTACCATCAATGGGAGGTACGAACAAGAGATAGGTGTACCCTCATTGATTTAACTTTTCTTGAGTCCTATTTGAATGTTCGAGGGACGAGGCGCTATAACTTCAACACTCCCCTTGAGATACTTACTAGGTTCAATGATTTTGCTCAAGGGACCACCCAACTCAAGACCTTCGTAATGAAAGGTCTAATTACTATTTTGGCCAACAACCTTTGTCCCGGGTTCAATGCCCAAGGGACCTATACTCCTCTTGAGGGGAGAACTTTGATTGATGAGCACACCGTCTTCAACCATCACCGGTGGTGTAACTACACGCAAGACGAGAGTGTAGAATGGTACACCAAAGGATGCACCTCAATCATCCTTGAGGGTTGGAAGATACCGGGGATTGACCCAAGGTTGAGTTCATACTCGCCTCCACCAAGCTACCTCCTTGACATCCAAATTCTCGACAATCCCCCTCAAAGGGAGGAACCCCCCCGCCAACAAGTACCTCGTGGGACACCGGGAAGACCTATTTGCCCACCCTCCTATGTACCCATCCCACCATACCCTACCCCATATACCGAATTTGAATCGGCAATCCCCAATACCCCGGGCATTAATGATTTGATGGCGCTCATGAATAGAGTGGACCTCGGGGTATATGAAGGGAGGGTCGACAATTACTTGGCCCTTTATCCCCAATACTATAACATGGCTCAACAAGGGTATGTTGACCCCAATGGTCCTAAGCCCTCTTGGGCCCAACCACAACACTTGTTCCCCAATCAAGGGAACCAAGCTTGGGATCGCGACGGCGGAGGGCATTCTAGCCAAGGTGGAGGGTACTCGGGTCAAGGAGGAGAATTTGACCAAGGAGGGTATTGGGGCCAACAAAGAGGGTATGACCAAGCCGGGAGCTCTCACCAATATGGCTACCAAGATGAGGAGGATGACGAGTAAAAGAGGCCTACCTCACCACCTCCATTTGTATGATACCCATCTCTCCCTCTCTCTTTTGTATATACATTGCATTTAGTGTAGTTTTCGCATGCAATTGTATCATATTTCATTTGCATTAGCTAGTTCATATAGTATAGTTGCATTGTAATATATTTCACATGATTCATGTAGATAGTTGCATATAGATTAGAATTCATGCATAGTTACTAATGGCCAAACCTATTCATTTCTACACTAGAAATAGTGTTTAAATCGGTTTGGGGAGGTTTGATCATAGGTGACCATAGTAGATTAGAAAACATGCATCATATAGTATAGTTTAAATTGCATTCATTTGTTATATATATATCATATAGAATTGCATTTAGCTAGAACATGCATTCATTCATATCATATCATTGCATTTGTACTTTATTTCAAAAAATCAAAAATCCAAAAACATGTTTTTCTTTTTCATTCCTACTCCTACATGTACATTGAGGACAATGTCCAAAATAAAGTGGGGGATGGGAATCTATATTCCAAATGCATAAAAATTGAAAAATTTCGAAAAAATCACTAAAATATGTCTTTTAATTTCATAAAACAAAAACCCATAAAAATTTGAAAATTTGAAAAATCAAAAACATGTTCTTTAATTTAGTAGTGTAGAATTGTATATAATTGTGCTTTTGTTCTCTTCTCACATAGATACAACACTACATTTGAGGCATTAGCAAGGGAAAATGAAGACCGCTTGGTATGATCGCTCTATTCTCTATTTCCCTTCCATTTCTTTTTCATTATATGAGGAGGATGGGCTTACATGTCAAGGAGGATGTGGTGTAGGGTTGTTGCGGTTTGTGTATCTATGTGTTGTTAGGAGTTTCATTTAGTTTATATGGCATACTAGTTGGTAGAAGCATATGCATTAGGATGTTTATATGCTAGTTGCATCATGGCATGTAGTTGCATGTTAGAAAATTTTGTGAAACCGTCTACTTGGGAAGCTTGACAAGTGTATATAAGCCCTAGTAGATGCTTTTTCTTCTTAAGACTTTGTTTATTAGAATACTTGTAAAACACCCTAGGAGGTGTCATGCTAGTATCCTTTGACCCATGGATTAAGGCCTAGTCAAGAGTACCTTGTGGTGTGATAACTCCTTGGCTACCGTTTATTCCAAGGTGACCCTTGAAACCATGCATCCATCCATCCATGTTCTACCACATTTTTGTCATCAAAGGGAATGGGCACAAAAAGAAATCAATTTGAGTTCAATGAAATGAAAAGTGAAAGAAAGTTTGCAAAAAAATGCATCAAATGAAAAAAGGAGCAAAAATAGAACTCCTAAAGCTTAAAATATAAGCCACCCTCACTACATATGGGGTGACTTTGAAAATGTTCAAAAGAAATGCAAAGAAAAGTTGAAAGTTGTCAAGAGTTGAAATGACAAAAATCAAAAAGAAATGGCCAGAAAGTGTTCTCAAATGTTATATGCCACAAGAAATTGGGGGGAAAAAACAAAAATGAAAGCAAACTCCCAAAGTGAAACTCAAATATCTATCGAACCCTTAATCCATCGTATCCATTTTTGTGCATGGTAGAGAGGGGACGACCCTTCTTCTTGTCTAGGCAAGAGGGGGAATTCCGCGATCCTCCAGTGTTTCTAACACCATAGGGAGTCTATTCTTGACAAAAGCATTTAACGATTGAGGACAAAGGTACCCTAGCTCGACACAACTTGGAGGTGATTTATTGGTATCCTTCTAGGGTTAGTAGTTTGAAGAAATTGCATCTATGAAGGAGTGTGTACCCTTATATTACTTCCCTTGTAGATAATTTCTGCCACTTATATGAGGAAATTGGCTATTCTTTTGTAGATGCATCCATTACTTGATTTTGTGTGCTTAATGATTGGATGTGTCGCCATTTTGGCAAGACCCACCTTGCCTTGCAAGAAGGCATCCTACCTCATGGTTCTATTGTTGTGAGTTGAAGGGGCGGAGTGAGACCCGCTAATTGTCTCATATCGGTTATATTAGTAGGATAGTTTAAATAAAGGTCTAGTTTTTGTCACCTCTTTACTCGGGCGAGTAAAGGTTTGGTTTGGGGATATTTGATTTGAACATTATATGCGCACATTTAGTCCCCTAATTTAACTTATTTTTGCATACTATTATAACATTCTTTGGCCATTCTATCCGTCAAAACCTTCCTATTGACTTTTCTATCGCATTTCATATGATTTGTACGAAAGAAGATAATAAGGCGGAAATTCCCGTCTTTCGTGCGTATTCGGAAGCTATTTGACGATGTTTGATGGAAAAGTATGAAGAGGAAGCAAGAACTAAAGACCAATCCCACAAGAATAAAAAGGAAGTGAAGATATAGGATGCTGCCACAGAAGTCGAGCGGCTTACCCACAAGACGCCCGTCCTGAAGTGACAACCCGTGCGTCCCAGCCACAAAGACGCCCGGATTCCTCCAAAGAATCCGACCGGATTCCCACGAAGACGCCCGGGCACCACCTCAACAATCCGCCCGTCATCCTCCTTGGACGCCCGGATTCCCTTACAAAAAATTTCGTTTCTTCAAGCTTCAAGAAAGATGCCCATCCTTCCAAAAAGACTAGCGTTTCCCTGCTCTAAACTCAAAAGTGTAATTACTAATTTAGCCTTAGTTAACCTAATGAAATCCCTACTATAAATACCCCATTTGTAGTAATTAATGGGGAGATCTCTCTTAGCTAGAACAAGTCTTTCCTTAGATTCAATTAGGAGTAGATTAGAATAGATTGCTCTTTAATCTTTCCACAAATTACACATTAATCTTTCCTTAATTATTGTTCAAGTTTGTTACTTTTGGGTAATTGAAGATTATTGGGTTATTATTGGAGGATTGACAACCCTTTATCAATCAATCAAGTTCTCTTCTTTTATTCTTTGCTTTATTATTTTGGAATCTCCATAGGTATAATTCTCTTAATCCTTGCTTTAATTATTGTTAATCTTTATTACTTGTTCATCATGTTTGGCTTTGTTAGTATGATTGACAACCTTATTAACATGTTAAACTTGATCATGAGTGAGTAGTTACTTAACTAGGATAAGTGGATAATTAGGGGAAATAAACATGGGATTAATCATGCTTAATCTAATATGTTCACATGATTAAATTGCTTGCTTGTTGTGATGTCAACTTTATGCACATGTTATGTTTGATGAAATGCTAAGCCTATGAATCCTTACATTTACAACCATCTCCTATCTACTCAACTTGACTTGTAAGATATAAATCAACTCGAGTCTTGTTAGACCATGTATAGAAGTTGAATAGGAGGAAAGTAAGTCGACTTGTAGGTGTTGTACAATCTAATCGATTCGGCTCTCGGACCCAACTCTTCCTATGAACCGTAAGACATAAACCAACTCGGTTCCTCCACAACATTAATTGCTTGCAACTTTGTAAACATGTTTGTATGATCAACGCCATGAATCCCCTATGACCCCATGACATCCTAGTGCCTTTAATCATTTGTTTGCATCTTTCCTTTTATTGCTTGATTTATTTTATTGCTTTTATTAGTCTAGAACACAACTACAAACCCCATCAATTGTGACACTAGCATAAATTGAGATAGATAGACTTAGAACCCAAAGCACATCGTCCCATGGATCGACCTCGACTTACCGCTAACTAGTTGTATGTTGAGTATTATAAATGTGTTTTGATTGGGTGTGACCCGACGACACCGCATCCATGTCAGTCGTCCACTATCCAAAGTTTCTGAGTAAAAGGTGAAGGTACATATTGGGAAGCCCTTTAGTAGGACACCCAATCCCGCCCGCGGTAGCGCCCTCTACTGTTCGATCTCGGTTGGTTAAATGCAAAAGTTGATAAAATGGGTAAATGCTTGAATGCGCATCCACAAGTTTAAACCTAACATGTGAGCTTTCTATGTCGGTTGTTTATCCAAATAACAAGTAATTGTTGTCAAATTGGATTTAGTGTTGATTTGCATGCAAGACGGAAATTAAACATCCATTTACCGAGTTAGGTTTATGGTGCATAATGTGATCCATTTGTCTTAGAAAGGCGTTTTACAAATACAAAGTAAAAGGGCAGTCTTGCCATCTGATCCGTCATGTATTCGGGTTAACCGAAGTCGGGATCATCCTAGACAAGTGTTGGAAAGGAAGCAGGACCTGCATCATGCAGCCTATTGAGGCGTGAGCCATCAGGCGATGCAAAGGGGCATGTCATGGTTTGAAAACTAGAAAATAATTGGCCTGTTTAGGCGTGAGGCAGCTGACTGTCCAAAGGACGTCTTCTGACTGTTGAAAACGTTTGTAAAATGGTTTGTAAAGGGGGTGTTTGAACCCGTCTTTGTTTGAAAAGGTCGTTTTGACCGCTTTTGTGTTAATGTTGGAACGGGACTCGAATAATCATCATTGTATTTGACGATATTCGATGTCGGGTTCGGTTTATAAGCTTGACATGAATAGTTTTGACAAATGATTATGAACTAATTGTATTAAGTTCATTTCTTTGTAATTAGTCAATGTTTATCATCGTAATTGGGTTTAAAAGCGACATGGAATGTGGAACCAAGGGTGAAAATGATTTATGGTTAAAAAGTTTATCATAAAAATGATTTGAAATGGTAAAAACCGGTTGTAAAATTAAATGAAAATGGAAAGAATGAACTCAAAGATGTTGAGTTCTGACCTGGACACCTCATTGAGGCGCGAGGTACCTAGTGATGACTAGGGCCTTCTGTTTCCGGTCAAAACTCGGTTTTGGCTCATACGATCCGTATTTTGGACCATGTTATGCAAGTTTTAGCATGTTAAGGTCATACAAATAGATAAAAATACATGAAAGAAGAGGATTATTACACCCTGATACTTATATGCTAGGTTTGAGACAAGAAATCGACGGAATTGTAACAACTTGTTAGGTCGGAAAACTCGTTTGAAAACCGTTTTTGCAATGTAAAGAGTGTTTTGTTTAGTTTAGTGAGTGTGTAGTTGGTCGAGATGGTCGGTTAATTGATTTAATGCACGATGACGGTACCAAAAAAATGTGTATGGCTTGTATTTTCGATCGGTAGGTCGAAAACACGTGTCGGTTTGTGACTTAAGAAGTCGTGTCTAGAATTTTAAGGAGAAATTAGGGGGCGGACACTCGAGTACCTTCAAATGGTGGAATTTGAGGGGTATTTATAGAATATTGGGTTGTGTGCGTTTTGAGCGACGTGGCCGCATGGGCTACCTGAAGAGGCGCGAGCCATTTCGCGGGTCTTCGAGCTGTCTTGTCAGTATCACGCAATTGAAATCATGATTTGTTCTATCCTAGGTTTTGGATGGCATGATTGTAATACTTGACCATTCAAGTATACTGGGTATACTTAACATGGAAGCTTTGTGATGTTTGTTTTTTGTGTTTGACTCGGTTTGACTCGTTGTTGGAGTCAGGGTTTGAATTTTGAGTCGGTTTTTGGTTTGGTGTCGGTTTTGACTCTAGTTAGTGTCATTACGACCCCGTCGTCGTGCATTAAACACTCCAGGTACTTTCGAAAAGTTTTTGAAATGTTTTGTTTTCGAAATCGTTTTGAGTTTTCCGACGTATAGTTATACAAAACTGTCGAATAAACGTATCGATTCCTAAGCATGTAGTAGTCCGATAATCATCGGGTGTTTGTTGGGGAATCAACAGATACTAGGTATCTACAAATTGATTGCCACAACTAAGTCATGTTCTTATACTTTATATTGCAATACATGTGATAACAAGACGGTATACACTTGTTTTCATCATATATGGTTACTAAATTCCTTAAGTATCATTCTAAACGGTCGTTAAGTTTATATAGTTGTTGATAATAATTTCAAGATAGTTATGTTGAGTAATCATATTTTCGTAATGTCACATAAACAATTATTTTACTTTTCACATATATTGGTTTCGTATCGCTACGCATAATCTAATCATTTTGTATGTTATTTTATTCATTGTACCCACATGCATACATGATATAAAAGTAATGTCAAAGAGGGTTAGATTTTACTTGTTGGTTTCATCATGTGTTGATTCATCTCGTAATGTCAAGGTTAGGTGATAGTTTTCATTGTTTTTCTTGTAATATTTCTAACTCGCCTTAAAGGTGAACTTCGGGGACAAACTTCCTTTTAAGAGGAGAAGAGTAATGTCGCTAGTGAAAAATGCCTAAAATATCGTCTTTTAAGTACTTCGTTGGTAATTTAATTGTTATTTCTGTTGTATAATTCAATTGTTGTTCAAGTAATTTAAATATTTGATTAAGTAATATAATTATTGTGTGAATGATCTAAACGAGCATTGAGTAATGTAGTTGGTTGTGATAAATTTGTATAACGTTGTATGTTGTTAGATTCGTCTGGTAAAATGGAAGTGATAGTTTGTGTTTGTGTATCTTTTAACTGTTAGCATGCGAGTGATGGCTTGGAAGAGGAGTTGTGTTTGATGGTCATATTCGTGGAAGTAGATGATGATAAGTTGTCGGCATGGGAAGTGAGTGGTATGTTGGGTATGGCTATAAGAGTTCTCCTCAAGTTAAGTTGTGTTAGTTGCCTTGGCTTACCATACACCTTAGGTTGCGGGAGATGATGAGTTGAACTTCGGGTATGATGTTCTTTTTAAGGGGGGAAGACTGTAATACCCACCCCGTTAGGGACCCGTTGACTAGTAGTTTACTGACCTTAGCCATATGGTAGACCTTTGAGAACCTTTCATACAAACGAACTTAGCACTTGGTGACCTTTAGATGTGAGGAACTCGATCTAGCTAAGGCTACTCAATCGAGTAGTCTAGTAACTCGATCGAGTAGAGGCCACTCGATCGAGTTAGTCCCATACTCGATCGAGTACGACGGTTTGAGCGGTAAGTTATAAATCGTGAGGTCGTAAACCCCAAATCAGTTTTTCAATTCTTTTCTTCCTAAACCTAATCGACGACACTTCTCTCATTCACCCACCTTCAACCTTGAGATTTCATTTTCACTTGGAGACACCATGGGGATGGATACTTGAGTCGGGTAGCGGTCTTGTCGCCGGAATGCCGAGTATAGGTAAGTCGTCATCTATCATCATACCAAGATTTTTTATGGTTATGGTTATGGTTGTTAGTAATAGGGTTTTCCCAACCGTTTTGATAAGTGTCTATGGTGGTTGCGTTGTCTTCATACGATTGTATGCGGTGTTTATGGTGATTGCTAAAGGTAGGTTTTCCTACTCAGTACTGGCGATTGTTTGTCTTGTGTGATGTATGGTATCATTGATTGTGATTGTGATGTTGTGTTTGTATACGGGGTGCGTCCTTGGCTAAGTGGAGTCATCTCGGTAATGGCTTCACGCCCATGATTTTCCCCTTGTGGTTCCAACCACAAGGGGGATGTGCACATTAATGGACATGGGTTATTTGCTCGATGGAGATGAGCGGGGCTTAGGTGGGAACGAATACGGTGCCCCACTAGCGGTGTGGAATATATGTTGCGATGGATATTCTGGCAGGACTTTACCTTCGGGTTAGTCAGATATTGATGGTTGATTGGAGTTGGGGATGGTTGTGTGTATGTTGTATCTTGTGTTGTCTATTGTTCTTCAGTTACTGACCTTGTGTGGTGTTGTTGTCTTTCTTCCTGTTATGTGTCTGTCGTGATCCATTATGGTGAGCAGTCAGTCTTAGCAGGTGCTGATATGTGGAGTTTAGCTGGGTGCTCTGGAGGGACGAGTCTATCACTGAGTCATGGCATGGATAGTATCACCGTATTTGATAGTTGTGGTTATCAGTTGTATCTTTTCTTTTTGTTGAGTTAAACTTGTAACAAACTTAATTGTTCTCTTATTGACGTTATGATAGTTAATATTCCTCGGGTAACCGAGATGATAATGCCCTTATCTGCTAGGGAAGGTCTTGGTAAGGCTCCTTGGTAGATGGGGGTGTTACAATGTGCTTTGGTTGTATTGACATGCTACACTTTGAGCTTGTTCGAACTCAAGCTATTCCGAATGATCCTAAATGGATACCATCTTATCAGCGCCGGACAACAAAAAGGGTTATAGGTCTGGAGAATGTGGGTCCCAACAAAGGATATAAGGGAATGCAATCCCTTGGATTTGTCAGGAAGCCTCTCAGTGATTTGAAGAGTCAAATGAATATTCCTGAAGGACGTGGTGTTCTTGTCATTAAGAGTTAAAAGAAGAAGCATGCTAAGGCGCTGGCAGCAAACGCTAGGGCTAATGTGGAAATGCAGCTAATGCAAGAAGCCATGGTAGCAGATATCAGGATCCAAGACCAGGAGGTCACAAAGAAAAAGGAGGAGGATACTATTATTGAAGCTTGTGTCAATGCCATCGATAAATTGAGTGATCAGGTGATGGGCGCTGATAAGGAAAACGAGGATTTAGGAGATTTCTTTGACTCTGAGTTGTACTTATTGGTGACTAATGCTGCCAAAGGAATTCAGCGCAAAAGGAGCATTGTCTGTAAGCTCAGAATCGCCAGGATCAAGTATCCCTAATTGTTTAATTGCAAGTAATTTTATTCATAATGACGCTCTTGACAGAGATTTGACCAACCAGGAGGTAAATGGGATTATTAAGGCTTTGTTCATAAGACAGGGTGTGGATAATGAACATTGTAAACCTTTATATATTAAAGTCAAATTAGAAAATCGTGTGTTTAGTAGAGTCTTAATTGATAATGGGGCTATTTATAACATTGTCCTAATTGTTATTCTTCAGTTAATTGGAAAAATAGAAAAGGATATAACTCCTTGTAAAGTGCCAGTGACTAGCTTCGTTGGAACCACATAATGTTGCGAGAGAACAATATCACTAGCGATTAAAGTAAGGTCGTGTACAAAAACGACGCCTTTTCACGTGGTTAGAAGCATAACTACCTATAATGTTTTGTTGGGGAGGAGTTGGTTGCATAAAACTTACACTATTCCTTCCTCATGCATCAATTATTGGTTATGTGGAATGGTAGAAAGTATGAAATCATTTATGCTGACATTCCTACTGTTGAAGTAAATGCCACTAACTTGGATAATGATTCTAAGGAACAGGTGTCAGATCCGCGGGTGGAAGCGCTTGATCAATGGCAAATAGTAGATATTGAAGAGCATAATCTCTTCGACAAAATTAAAGAAATTCGCATAGAAGAATTAGAGGACATTCCCGAAGAAGGTCCAGTAGTAGCAGTAGCAGACGCTCACGAATTGAGCCTATTCCCTTTTAATTACTAGAATGTAGTAATTGCTATGTATTTTCTTTTTCTACAAGTATTATAATGACTTTTGAATTCAATAAGAATTATAATTTAGAAAATAATGATTTTTCTATAGAAACAGTTGATGAATTATGTCCAAATAAAAATGGAAATGGTAGTAAAGATCCAACATTGACATGGGTAGAAAGACCATGGGTAAAAAATGATTATATTAGAAAGGAATTACAAGATCCTCTAGAGGGAGTGAATTTGGGAACCGAAGGAGCGCCCATGTCCACATATATGAGTCAAAATTTATCTTATGATGAAAAATAGGCAATGAAAACAATTCTGTTTGATTATAGAGATTGTTTCGCTTGCTGGGAGCGTCATGAAATGCCAGGCGTTGATCTGAGTATTGCTAGACATCGCTTACCGATTAAACCCGGTTCCAAACCAGTAATTCAACAACCTAGAAGAATGTCGTCAGAAATCATTCAGGCTGTAAAGGATGAGGTTGACAAACTCTTAAAAGCATTTATCCGTCCCGTAAAATACATGGAGCGGATTGCAAATATTGTTCCAGTCATTAAGAAAAATGGGAAGATTGCGGTATGCATTGATTTTCGAGATCTAAATAAGGCTACTCCTAAATATGAATATTCCATGCCTTTGGCTGATGTACACATTGATGCTACCAAAAGGCATAGATATCTGACCTTCATGGATGGATATGTTGGGTATTATCAGATAAAGATTGAAGAAAAAGACTGTTATAAGGCAGTGTTAAGGTGTCCTGGTTCTTTGGAAACGTTCAAATGGGAAGTTATGCCATTCGGTCTAAAGAATGCAGGCGCTACGTATCAACGGACTATGAATTGTGTTTTTCACGATTTAATATAGGATTCAACGGCCATCTATATTGATGATGTCGTTGTCAACTCCAACAAGTTTGATAAATATTTGTTTCATCTTAGACAGGCATTTGAAAGGATAAGAAAGTTTAATCTTAAAATGTATCCTTTGGAGTGCGATTTGGTGTCAGCGCTGAAAATTTCCTTGGTCTTTTTATTCACCGGCGAGGAATTGAAATTGACAAGAATAAGGCAAAAGCAGTAATAAATGCTAAACCGCCTTCTAATAAAACGGAATTGCGGCGTTTCTTGGGGAAGTCAATTATGTTAGACGATTTATTGCCAATTAAGCTGTAAAAACTAAAAATTTTCTCTGCTGCTACGATTAAAAAAGGAAGATGCTTTTGTTTGGAATAAGAGCCATAAGGAAGCGTTTGATCAGGTTAAGAAATATTTGATTAATCTGCCTGTTTTGATTTCTCCAAAAGTAGGCAAGATGCTTAGGCTTTATTTGTCGGCCGCTGACCAGTCAATTGGTTGCATGTTTTCTGAGGAAAATAAGCAAGGCTTTGAACAAGTGGTGTTTTATTTAAGCCGCGTAGTCGTGTTCCCTCGATGGGGTTTAGTTTTCGGTACTTGTCATTAGGAGCACCTAGACCAAAACACAATTTAAAACTTCACAAACAACTCTACAATTAGTAAAGAGACAAGTAAAGGTCGGATCCCAAGAGACGGGAATTGAGATGATATTTTCTATTGTAACTAGTGATGTCTAAGGGTGTCACAAATTGGGGTTTAAAGTAGAAGATCACTAAACTAAAAAGCAATGAAAGTAAACAAGCAAGATGAATTTAAAGGGATGTAAACAATTGATAAAAAGCACTAGGGTGTCATGGGGTCATAGGGGATTCCTGGTAATTGATCATACAAACATATTCTCAAATTATAAGCAAGCAATTATTGTTGTGATGGATCGAGTTGGTTTATATCTTACAATCCTAGGAAAGTTTGGGTCCCGGAGCCAAATCAATTAGATTGTACAACACCTACAAGTCAACTTAATCTTCCCTACTCAACTATATTCATGGTCTAATGAGACTCGAGTTGGTTTATGTCTTAAAAGTCTCATTGAAAAGATAGGTGATGGGCAAAAAATGTAAGGATTCATAGGCTCACATTTCATCAAACATAACATGTGCATAAGTTGAGATCACAACAAGCAAGCAAATAAACTATGAAAACATATTAATTTAAGCATGAATCATCCCCCATGTTGGTTTCCCCTAATTACCCATTAACCCTAGCTAAGGAAACTACTCACTCATTATCATGTTGAACATGCTAGCAAGGTCGTCAATCATACCAACAAAGTGAAACATAATGAATAAATGAAGATAATTAACAATAATTAAACAGGGATTAAGAGAATTATACCTACTAATGATTCCAATAATAAAGCAAAGAATAATAGAAGTACTTGATGATAGATTGGAAGGTTGTCAATCTCCCAATAATAACCCAAATAGTCTTCAATTACCCAAAGCAAAGGATGAACAAGAGAGAGATTAAGGAAATGAAACTTGTATTAAAACTTGAATAAATGTTGATTACAAGATTAAAGAGAGATTTGATTGATATTAACTACACTAAAGATTGCTAAGAAGAACATGCTCTTCTAATTAGACTAATGGGGTATTTATAGTGGGGATTAGTTGCATAAATTAGGGTTTACTAAGGGCTTAAATGACGATTAAGTCCTTGAGGAATCGCCGGTCTCTAGGGAGACTCCGGTCTCGTTTTTGCCGGTCTTAGAAATAGATGCGCATCCTTCCTTGAAGCTTGTAGTAGACGAAATGGCTGTAAGGGAATCCGGGCGTCTTAGGCACGGGACGGGCGGATTTGGGTGTTTCTAGACGGGCGTCCAGAAGGGGAAGACGGGCGGATTCTGGGCGTTTTGGACGGGCGTCTTGGGGACTATCCGCCCGGATTGTCTTACAGTTTCTTTCCTTCTTCTTTTCTTCCATTTTCTTCATAAAATGCTTGGGGATTTCCTCGGGGATGCAAGGATCTTTTCTCATCATTGCCCATCTACTATAGTATGTACAAAGGCCTTCTAATCTTGTCTTCTGTTTGATACTTGGTCATTGAATTCAATCAATTTAGCCTCATTTTGCCATGAAAATGCAAGGTTTGCACTCCTTTCCTACCAAGGACACAAAACCTCAAAGAATATGCAAAACAAAGGACTAAAGACAATAAATGACCCAAATATGCACTAAAAAGCATGGGAACAAGGCTAATTCGGGGACTAAATATGCTCTAATTATGGTCACATCAAATATCCCCAAACCGAACCTTTGCTCGTCCCGAGTAAAGAGGTGACAAAGACTAGGACCATTATTTAAACTAACCTAATAACATAGCCGATATGAGATAATTAGCGAGTCTTACTTCGCCCCTTCAACTCACAACAAGACAACCATGAGGTAGGATGCCTTCATGCAAGGCAAGGTGAGTCTTGCCATAACGGCGACACATCCAAACATTAAGCACACAAAATAAAGTAATGGATGCATCTACAATAGAATAGCCACTTTCCTCATCTAAGTGGCGAAAATTATCTACAAGGGAAGCAATTCAAGGGTACACACTCCTTCATAGATGCAATTTCTTCAAACTACTAAGCCTAGAAGGATACCAAAAAATCATCTCCAAGTTGTGTCAAGCTAGGGTACCTTTGTCCTCAATCGTTAAATGTTTTTGTCAAGAATAGACTCCCTATGGTGTTAGAAACACTGGAGGATCGCGGAATTCCCCCTCTTGCCTAGACAAGAAGAAGGGTCGTCGCCTCTCTACCATGCGCAAAAATGGATACGATGGATAAAGGGATCGTTAGATATTTGAGTTTCACTTTGGGAGTTTTCTTTGTTGTTTTTGTTTTCTCCCCAATTTCTTGTGGCATATAACATTTGAGAACACTCTCTTGCCATTTCTTTTGATTTTTGGCATTTCAATACTTGACAACTTTCAACATTTCTTTGCATTTCTTTTGAACATTTTCAAAGTCACCCCATATGTAGTGAGGGTGCCTTATATTTGAAACTTTAGGAGTCTATTTTTGCTCCTCTTTTCATTTGATGCAATTTGAAAACTTTCTTTGACTTTTCATTTCATTGAACTCAAATTGATTTCTTTTTGTGCCCATTCCCTTTGATGACAAAAATGTGGTAGAACATGGATGATGGACGCATGGTTTCAAGGGTTACCTTGGAATAACGGTAGCCAAGGAGTTATCACACCACAAGGTACTCTTGACTAGGCCTTAATCCATGGGTCAAAGGATACTAGCATGACACATCCTAGGGTGTTTTACAAGTATTCTAAAAGCAAAGTCTTAAGAAGAAAAAGCATATACTAGGGCCTATATACACTTGTCAAGCTTCCCAAGTAGACGGTTTCGCAAAAAATTTCTAACATGCAAACTACATGCCATGATGCAACTAACATATATACATCCTAATGCAAATGATTCTACCAACTAATATGCCAAATAAACTAGATGCAAGTCCTAAATTCACATTGTTATACCGCATCAATCAAAATAAAGCCATATAGTCATTAACATAAAGAGAAAAAAGGAGATTGGAAAGATCATACCATGCGGTCTTCAATATCCTCAAGTCTCGGATGTGGCGTAGTCAATCAATGTGAACAAGGATAGAGAAAACACAATATATATACAACAATATATACAATTCTACACTACAAAGGAAATGAACTTGTTTTTGGATTTTTAATTTTTTTCAAATTTTTGATTTTTTTCAAAACTTTTTTATTTTTTTGAATTTTTGAATAAAAGTTAAGTTATAATTTCCCATCCCCACACTAATATGGGCATTGTCCTCAATGGCCAAAATGATGGGAAATTATGCAAGCATGATGCATGAATTCTACACTAAATGCAAGCTATACTAATCTACACTACATGATGCATGGGTTTTTTTGTTTATGACGGAGAGCGTAATTTAGATTACCTACCGTTGCGTATGCATGTACTTCCCCAAACCGAGATAGACATTATTTCTAATGTCCTAAAAGTTGGGGTAGTTCATGCACACAAGATGCAATGCATGAAACTAAATTTGTCATTTTGGATTTTCAAAAGTGGGAACAATAAAATAAGAACACCTCAATGGGGCCGAGGTGTTAGTCATCTATGTTGCTAGGACTCTCCAACCATGATCAAGATAAAATAAATAAAACAAAGAAAGAAGTAGACAAACCTCAAGAGGGTAGGAGCCTCCAAAGTTTGCTAGTCTTCCACCATATCATCATTGTCATCATCTTCCCCAATAGAAGTGGACTCATCACCACTTCCCTCTTCACTTCCTTGCTCACTTCCTTCATCACCTTCTTCATTATCTTCATTAGCCTCCTTTTCTTCATTAACCTCTTCAACAATGCCCTCATCATCAACAACCTCATCACCGACAACCTCATCGTCACCCGGTCTCTCATCCTTAGACGCACTTGGAAAGAAGACTTCCATATCCGCCCAACTAGGCAAAGGACATGAAGGATCAAGTAGTCCTTGCCTAGATAAATGAAGGAGGGGTGGATATTGGGCTAAGTATGCATCTTCCCGATCCTTATAAGCTTGTTTGTGCATCTCTTGCATAAGTAGAGTCATGTAGTCATTGCCCACTTCAACACCTTCGGGCTTGAACTCTTGATATTTGCATGGGTAGGGTGGTGTGACAATAGAGGAGGAGGGCATTTCAATTTCACCCCTTTGTTGACGGATGATGTATTTGGCTTCCTTTGAGAGGGGAAGAAGGTAGTTTGTTCTATGAACACTCAAGCGGCATATCTTGGAAGGCAAAGTAAAAGACCTAGCATCATTGGTGAGCCACCCATATTTGGTGTCAAGAGGATTATGCTTGACCCACTTGTACTTGTTAATCATGGCATCCATGTCAATGAGATGACCCCCTCTTTTTGCCACATACTTGCTATCCTTGTTGAAATTCGGATCAAAGTACTTAGCCAAAAGAGTGACTAGACCTCCATTTACGATAAAAGCGGTGCCTTCCTTTCCACAATCAACATTGAGCCATCTTTCCACCAAAAGCCTTAGAGCATTGTAAGGCTTGGTGAATTCCCTTCCAATATTTAAGGCCGACTCAAGTAGAACACAATCGAGCTTGGTAAAGTGGTTAGTGTCTTTTCTTGCAATGATAGTATTCCCGATGACCTTGTGCCACACTCTAATGCCCGGATGGTGGACTAAAAGGGCGCGACAAGCATGATAGTTCTCAAATTTCTTCCCGGAAATCGCCTCCCAAAGAGGAGCGGGGTCATATTTTTCGGGCTTCTTGTAATAACGAGGTGTATCACTAAGACCTAATGCTTTACTCAAAACATCAAAGGTGATGCGCCTATTCACATTGGCAAGGCGAAACTCGATGTACTCTCTAGTCTCTACCTTAGTCACTTTTAATGAACTCAAGAATTCCAAGGTAAGGGAGGGGTATGTCAATTCTCTTGTAGTAAACAATTTTCCCAACCCCATTGCTTCAAAGAAGGCTTTTGTTTGCTCAAGGACACCCAATTTGTTCAAGGCATCTTCACATATGAATTTGGTGGGTAGAAAGGATTTCCTAGCATACTTGGCAAATGTATCCCTATGGGAGTTAGAAATGAAAATTACCTCCGGATAGTTTGATAATTGAGCAATTTCATGTGTTGATGATGTTGTTGCTTCCAAGGGAGGATTTTGTTGTTGTTGAACTTCCAAGTTTGCACTAGCAACCATCATAGCCAATGAGGCTTTCTTTGCTTGAAGGCATTGTTGCCTTGTTGAAAGTGCCTTTGCCTTAAGTGCCTTTGTTGATCCTTTTGTTCTTGCCATTGATGATTATACCAAGAAAAGATTGAAAATCTTCAATTTCCAAGTATACCCAAATCGATTTTAAGATGAAAGGCTTTGTCTTTGTATTTCAAAAATCGAATCAAAGGTTGAAGATTTTGGTGCTTGGATTGATTATTGTTGGAAAAGGAGTGATTAATTGTTGTTGAAAGGAAGTTTGGATTTGATTTTGTGGAATTTGGTTGAGGAAATCTTGTTTTGGTGGTGGAGAGGATGAGGGTTTTTGGGTTTTGGTAGTTTTTTGAATGAATGAATGAAGAAATGAATGTGGGAGGGGGTATTTAAAACACCCGAAATTTTCGAAACTGTAGGGGAAGATGGGCGTTTTTCCTTCGGGACGCTCGGATTCTGCCTATTCTGGGTTCAGGAATTCTCGCCTAAAGACGGGCGTCTTTCAGCTGGGACGCTCGGATTCTTCGACTGTGGGACGAGCGGATTCTTTCAAAGACGGGCGGATTTTGTTACAACAGGTTTTCTTATTTTGCACTGGCAAAAAGACGGGCGTCTTTCTGCAAAGACGAGCGGATTCTTCAAGACGAGCGTCTTCTCTGCTGGGACGCTCGGATTCTTCAACAGTCCCAAATTTTCTATTTTGCAGTTAAATTGGACGGAAGGATTCTGCCAAAGACGCTCGGATTCCCTAAAGATGAGCGGATTCCCCTTAAGGACGCTTGGATTCTCCCTGGTCTACCCGGATTCAGTTCCATCCGTGCACTTGCATGTCCCGTGTCATTTTTCATTCTTCAAATCTCGTGTTCCTCATTGTAGGGGCACTACTAAGGCATGAATAGCCTAGGCAATTGCTATCCCCACACTAAGCTAAAGTACTACACATCAATTAAAATCATTATTCCCTCCCTCACTTCTCTCAAAAATGATAATTACCTTGATCAAAGCATAAAAATCCAAAAATGACAAAAAAGCAATGTAAGAATTAAAATGCGAGTTAGAAATATTTACAAATGGTGGTTTAGGGAGGACTCCACCAAACTCTCATCCTTAGTGAGATGTCATGGGGGCATGTCCAAGGTGTTGTTGATGTTGCTCAACACCTTGAAAAAGTAGCCAAAAGCTTGTTCATTGTCATGATAAAGATCTTCAATAGACCTTTTCTCTTGTTGTCCTTCATGTTGGTATTTATGGATAGCATTACCAATATAGGGATTGAAAATCCCTTCAAACTCATTGTCCCAAAGACCACAAACTTCATCTACTTGATCACTAAAGATCTCTTGAGTTGATAGAGACAACTCTCCCACTTTCTTGTCTTGGCCAAGGAGTCCATCATCTTCATTGCTTGACTTTGGTGAGCTTTTCAAGCTCTCTTTGTTACAATTCACTTGCTCTTTGAATGGAGCATCATCAATTTTCTTTTTCCATTGTTATTCCGACTTCTTTCTGTCATCCTTCCGGCTATAATGATCAACCATAAAGCATGGTTCATGCAAACGGGGAGCTCTCATGGTCTTGTCAAGATTGAAAGTTATGCTCTCATCTCCCACTTCTAGAGTGAGCTCTCCATGCTTCACATCAATCACCGCACCCGCGGTGTGCAAGAAAGGTCTTCCTAGAATTATCGGAATATTGGAGTCTTCTTCCATATCAACAATGACAAAGTTCACCGGGATTAAAAATTTCCCAACTCTTACGGGAACATCTTCCCATATCCTTAATGGTGTCTTTGTCGATCTATCGGCCATTTGGAGTGTGATATTGGTGCATTTAAGCTCTCCCATCCCTAACCTTTTACTCACCGAGTACGGCATAACACTCACACGGCCCCTAGATCACATAAGGCTTTGTTGATCGTGGTGTCGCCAATGGTACACGGTATTGAGAAGCTTCCCGGATCTTTAAGTTTTGGAGGTGAACTCCCTTGAAGTATTGCACTACTCACCTTAGTGAAGGCGATAGTCTCAAGCTTCCGAATCGACTTCTTCTTTGTAAGGATGTCTTTCATGTATTTTGCATAGGCCGGCACGTGATTAATTAATTCCGTGAAAGGAATCGAGACTTCCAAATTCTTCACAATGTCCATAAATTTTCCAAGTTGGTCATCAAATTTGGGCTTGGCTTGACGACTCGGAAAAGGAAGTCTAATCACAATGAGCTCCTTCTCCTTGACCTTGTCTTCATTTTTCTTTGAAACTTCTTCTTTTGATGGTTCTCCATCCTTGGAGTTTTGCACACTTTCTTCTTTGTCACTAGTTTCCACAACTTCATCCTCAACTTGCTTCTTTGGTGCTTCATACCTTGTACCACTCCTCAAGTGAATGGCACTAACCGTTTCATGTCTTGGGGGATTACTTTGAGGTGGTAATTGCCTCTTTTGTCTTTGTGAGTTTGAAGATGCTAGTTTAGTCAATTGGGTTTCCAACATTTTGGTGTGGGCTAGGATGTTGTTGATGGTGATTTCCTTTGCTTGACTATCCTTTTGCATTTGAGTGAAAACTCTTGTTGATTCTTTTGCATTTGGAGGACCGCTTTTTGAACATCAAAACCTTGGTCATTTTGTTGATTGTATGGAGTTTGATTTTGGTAACCTTCGTTTTGGTTGTAAAAGGGTCTTTGTTTTTGGTTTCTCGTGGGAGGTGGGGTGTATCTTGGTTGAGGGTTTTGAACATTTTGGCTTTTGTATGAGAGATTTGGATGGAATTTGGTGTTTTCATTGTAATAGTTTGAATAAGGGGTACCACTCTTATATTTGTTCCCCTACATTCACTTTGGTCATATCCCAAAGTTCCACAATTCTCACATATCCCACTTGGGATTGATGAAGATGTCGTCATGGCATTAACATGATGCTTTGGTGATTTTGAGGCTTCTTCAAGTCTAGCCATAGATTTTTCAAACTTCAAATTGATGGTATCAATGTGAGCACTAAGTTGAGCACCTAATTGAGTAATAGAGTCCACTTCATGTTTTCCTCCTCTAGTAGCCTTGCGAGGTCTACTATATTGTGAGTTATGGACCGCCATTTCCTCAATTTTGTTCCAAGTTTGATTGTCATCAACTTCGGTGAACATTCCTTTTGATCCCATATTGAGAACGTTCCTTGAGTCTTCATAAAGACCGTTCCAAAATTGTTGTACCAAGAACCACTCGCTAAGTCCATGATGAGGACATGAGCGACAAATTCCTTTGAATCGCTCCCAATCTTCTTACAAAGATTCTTCATCTCTTTGCTTAAAGCCCATAATTTGAGCTCTTAGCATGTTAGTCTTTTCCGGTGGATAGAACTTTTTGTAGAAAGCTAGAGCCAACTTCTTCCAAGAATCAATTCCGAGAGTAGCCTTATCAAGGCCTTTCAACCATTGTTTCGCTGTGCCAATTAGAGAAAAAGAAAATAAGACCCATCGAATTTGGTCTTGAGTTACACCTGTTTGAGATATCGCATCACAATAGTCGCAAAAAGCCTCCATATGAGAGTGAGGGTATTCACTAGGCATCCCCCCAAATTGGCTTCTTTCGACTAATTGGATAAATGCGGATTTGGCAATGAAATTTCCGGTTAAGTGTTGTGGTGTGGGAGTACCATTTGGTAGGTTCTCCTCGGTTGGTACGGAATGTGATGAAAATTTAAGCATTGTGGGTTGATTTTGTGTTGGGTTCTCCTCACCTTCCCTTGCAAAAGGGTTGATGAACTCAATAGTATTTGGTTGAATATCTACAACCTCACCAATACCTCTCAAAGTTCTCTTAGCAAGTCTTCTATTGTTTGTCAAAGTCCTTTTAATTTCGTGATCAAAGGGTAACAAGTTACCTTGTGATCTTCTAGACATGCAAAATATCAAACAACTCGAAAATAATTAGAACAAACCTTGAGGAGTTTTACTTCCCCAAGGCAAAGAAAGACACTACTAATAACAATACAAGAAAATCTAAATCAAGTTAACACCGTCCCCGGCAACGGCGCCATTTTTGGTCGTGTTCCCTCGAAGGGGTTTAGTTTTCGGTACTTGTCGTTAGGAGCACCTAGACCAAAACACAATTTATAACTTCACAAACAACTCTACAATTAGTAAAGAGGCAAGTAAAGGTCGGATCCCAAGGGACGGGAATTGAGATGAGATTTTCTATTGCAACTAGTGATGTCTAAGGGTGTCACAAATTGGGGTTTGAAGTAGAAGATCACTAAACTAAATAGCAATGAAAGTAAACAAGCAAGATGAATTAAAAGGGATGTAAACAATTGATAAAAAGCACTAGGGTGTCATGGGGTCATAAGGGATTCATGGGAATTGATCATACAAACATATTCTCAAATTATAATCAAGCAATTATTGTTGTGATGGATTGAGTTGGTTTATATCTTACAATCCTAGGAAAGTTTGGGTCCCGGAGCCGAATCGATTAGATTGTACAACACCTACAAGTCGACTTAATCTTCCCTACTCAACTATATGCATGGTCTAATGAGACTCGAGTTGGTTTATGTCTTACAAGTCTCATTGAAAAGATAGGTGATGGGTAAAAAAATGCAAGGATTCATAGGCTCACATTTCATCAAACATAACATGTGCATAAGTTGAGATCACAACAAGCAAGCAAATAAACTATGAAAACATATTAATTTAAGCATGAATCATCCCCCATGTTGGTTTCCCCTAATTACCCATTAACCCTAGCTAAGGAAACTACTCACTCATTATCATATTGAACATGCTAGCAAGGTCGTCAATCATACCAACAAAGTGAAACATGATGAATAAATGAAGATAATTAACAATAATTAAAGAGGGATTAAGAGAATTATACCTACTAATGATTCCAATAATAAAGCAAAGAATAATAGAAGTACTTGATGATAGATTGAAAGGTTGTCAATCTCTCAATAATAACTCAAATAGTCTTCAATTACCCAAAACAAAGGATGAACAAGAGAGAGATTAAGGAAATGAAACTTGTATTAAAACTTGAATAAATGTTGATTACAAGATTAAAGAGAGATTTGATTGATATTAACTACACTAAAGATTGCTAAGAAGAACATGCTCTTCTAATTAGACTAATGGGGTACTTATAGTGGGGATTAGTTGCATAAATTAGGGTTTACTAAGGGCTTAAATGACGATTAAGTCCTTAAGGAATCGTCGGTCTCTAGGGAGACTCCGGTCTCCTTTTCGCCGGTCTTAGAAAAAGATGTGCATCCTTCCTTGAAGCTTGTAGAAGATGAAATGGATGTAAGGGAATCCGGGCGTCTTATGCACGGGACGGGCAGATTTGGGTGTTTCTGGACGGGCGTCCGGAAGGGGAAGACGGGCGGATTCTGGGCGTTTTGGACGGGCGTCTTGGGGACAATCCGCCCGGATTGTCTTACAGTTTCTTTCCTTCTTCTTTTCTTCCATTTTCTTCATAAAATCCTTGGGGATTTCCTCGGGGATGCAAGGATCTTTTCTCATCATTGCCCATCTACTATAGTATGTACAAAGGCCTTCTAATCTTGTCTTCTCTTTGATGCTTGGTCATTTAATTCAATCATTTAGCCTCATTTTGCCATGAAAATGTAAGGTTTGCACTCCTTTCCTACCAAGGACGCAAAACCTCAAAGAATATGCAAAACAAAGGACTAAAGACAATAAATGACCCAAATATGCACTAAAAAGCATGGGAACAAGGCTAATTCGGGGACTAAATATGCTCTAATTATGGTCACATCACCGCGTTCTCGAAGAAACGGAGCAGCTGATGAGTCATAATTATATGCATATTTATGCCTCCCCTTAGTTACTTTTGATACGGTTTCGTGCTAATTTATATTAACTACATGCCTTTTATGTTAGAATGTTGTTACTTCCGCTATTTGATGTTTAATGCAAGAATGATGTATTTGAGGAGCAAAGGGATGAAATGAGCATTGTGGAGTAGGCATGAAGGAAAACACGAAGCATGGTACGAGAATCTAGAAGAATAAAGGAAGAGAAGTTAAGAACACAACACGAAGAAAAGAGCTGAGACAGAGAGAATGCTCGATCAATCCCAGACAGGCTCGATCGAGGAAGTAGTGTACTCGATCGAGTACACCCAGGCTCGATCGAGTACACACTATTTTGGCAGTTTTCCGCAATTTCCTTAAGTCGGTTATATTTTACTATAAATACCTAATTTATACCCAATGTTTATTTACGCTTTATCTTACCTATCTACGTATATTTACCCTAGAAAACTCTCTAAAAACTCTTAGTTTAGTTTTATTTCTATTACTTTCGGATCTACAATTCATTCTACCTTAATTTGCTACGGTATTACTAATCTTTCTTCAATAGTTATTCAATTATTACATTGTTCATCTTTCATGTCTTTAATTATATCTTTTATTCATCTTATTGTTGTTTTTTCTAGTATGCGTAGCTAAACCTCTAACTAGGATGAATGGGGATCTAGGTTGTTAGAAGGGGAATAAACTAATGAATTGATAGTTAAATTGCTTATTCGTTGTTGTTCAGTTTATCGTTCTTCATCTAGTTAGTTAATTAGTGGCAGGATTAATTGACTAGTATAGCGAATTGAGTCTTTCACCGACCGGGTTAGAATCAATATAGGCTGCGATAACTGAATAGAGATAATTTAATGATAGCGACTGCATGTTAAATTAGATCTAAAGGGAATATTGAATCGACCGATCATAAAAGCTTAAACAACGTAATTAGCTCTGTTAATGAATTAAATCTGATCCCTGAATGACTACCTAGTGAACTTGATCCCTAGAATCTTTTAATATATTTGAATTCGTTTTATTTACCTCCCAATTAGACTTAGAAATCAAACAAACCCTCAAGAAATTTGTTACTTTAAGACGAACTTAAATATAAACAAACTAGAATAATTAAACTCGCCTCCTTGTGGATTTGACCCTTTCTTGTCACTAGCTATCAGTTAGTAGTAATTTAGGATTTATTTTGATAGGCCAACGACTGAAAATAACATTATCAAATTTGGCACTGTTGCTGGGGAGGCAACAATTTTTCTGTTTGTTTTTGTTTATTTTTGTCTTTTGTCTCAGGGAGCATCAGTTCCTTGAGAAAGTTTGATATTTTCTTCTTGTTTTCGTGTATGCCCAGGTTTGACAAGTCGGAGATTGTACCTTTTGATCCCGAGCCAGAGAAGACTTTTCGCTATAGACGAAAATTTCAAAGAAAAGTAAGTCAGGTGGAGGACTTGAGTACACTTGACTACGAGCGGTTTACTTTCGCAGAAGATTCATCATTTAAAGAGGACACACTTATTTCTGTGCCCGTTACTCCTACAACATTGAAGATGCCGACCTTGGCAATTCATTTCGAACCCACAATTGATTCTATTTTTAATGGTTTTAAGCTCCCTACCACTGATAAAGGGACTTTTGAGATCAAACCATCTTACATAAGCTTAGTAGAGAGGACTTTATTTGGACGAAAAGATAGAGAGGACCCCACCAAGCACAAGGAGAAATTTGTTACATATTGTTGTTCTATTTCTTTGACAGCTGGGGCAACTCAAGATCAAGTCAAACAGACTTTATTTTCTTTCTCTTTGATAGATGATGCAGCTAAGTGGCTACGTGATTTGGATATGGAGACCGACGCAATTACTAATTGGACTTCTTTAGCTCTTGCATTCTACAAGAGGTATTTTCCACCACAGAAAAATAATGCTCTTAGAAGCCAGATTACGAGTTTTAAGCAAGGTCACACTGAGGATTTCAATGAAGCTTGGGTTCGTTTCAAGAGGCTAGTTCGATCCGTCCCCCATCATGGCTTCTAGATTTGGTTTCTTTGCAACCAGTTTTACAACAGGTTGTATGATGATCATAGAGCTTTGCTTGATTCAGCTGCTAATGGGAGATTCTAGGATAATACTAATGACGTTAATGTTTGGAAGTTGATTGATCAGATAGTTACTCACACAGCTGAGTGTAGTAACCCCAGAGGTAGTAAAGAGGAAGTGGTTCAGATAACGCTATCGCAGCACAGTTAGAGGCCTTAACGGCTCAAATAGCCGAATTGAAGATATCTCAGTCTTTGGGTAAGGAAGAAATGGTTCACATGGTTCAACAAGAGGTGTCCTATGAGAGGTGTGGGATAGATGGCCACACTGCGGCCAAGTGTATGAGTACTATTGAACAAGTTCATGCTTTCCAATCTTTCAAGCAAGGTACTCCATATTCTAACTTTTTCCCTGAAAGGAGTCAAATGTATCATTCCTCCAAATCATCGTAATCAACCACAAGGGAATTTTGTTCGGTAAAATCAAGGAGGTTTTCAACACATGCCACCTCCTTCTCAAGTTCCAAGTAATGAGATGGCAGAGATGAAGGCTCTATTGCAACAAAGTTTGATGATTCAACAAAAGCAAACGGCACAGATTTCCGAAGTAATAGCTCACAGCAAGATGTTGGATACTCAAGTTGCTCAAATGGCGGCTCAAAATCCTTCAAAATAGTCCGGCAATCTTCCTCCTCAAGGTAAACAAGCACATGAACAAGTTAATACTATTTCTTTGAGGAGCGGTACTACTTATCAAAGTTCGGATGTGCCCATTGTTGAAGATGAGGTTCCTTACATGCATCCTAAGGGATTGGGTAGTCTTGAGCTAAGTGATGACAAGAAATAATTAAGCAAGGATCAAACACAGCATAAGAAGAAAAGCGAAAAAAAGATGAACAGCTTGGTTTCTCGATCAAGTAAGCACGGGCTCGATCGAGTACCACTTGTGCTCGATCGAGTACAACACGGGGTCAATCGAGGACACCCCCAGATGACAAATTTTCTCGTGTTTCAGCTACGGCATTGGAAGAAAATAGGATCCTCGATCGAGTTACCACTGGACTCGATCGAGTACACCCTGTAACTGATGATAATGTTTCCAAACCGACTTCTAAAGAAAAAGAAGTCGAGCCAATTAAAATTCAACTACCGTTTCCACAAAGGATGCAAAAATATAAGCTTGAACAACAGTTTAGGAGGTTCATGGAGGTAGTGAAGAATCTTCAAGTGAGTGTACCATTTACTAAATTGGTAACTCAAGTGTCGGCGTATGCTAAATTTTTAAAAGAGATCTTATCAAAGAATCGGTCTTTTGATGAAGTTGAGACGGCAGCATTCACTCAAGAGTGTGAGGTTGCATTACAAGCTAACTCACCACCAAAGCTAAAGGATCTAGGGAGTTTTTCTATTCCTTGTCATATTGGTAATATAGCTATTGATAAAGCCCTTTGCAATTTAGGGGCAAGTGTTAGTGTCATGCCGTATTCTATATGCAAAAAGTTAAATATGGGTCAACTACGTGTCACTAATATGACCTTGCAAATGGCTGATAGATCTTTAAAGAAGCCTATGGGTGTCTTAGAGGATGTGCCAGTTAGAGTATGGAAGTATTTCATTCCAGTTGACTTTATCGTTATGGATATGGCTGAGGACCCTTAAGTCCCTATTATTCTAGGTAGACCGTTCCTTCACAGTGCAGGAGCACTCATAGATGTTAGGGATGGTAGTTTGACACTAAGGGTTGGGGATGACACTGTTAAATTTGTTCTTGATAACACTTTAAAGCGTCCCCACTCAGTAGCTCCATGATATATGCTTAATGTTATTGATCCTCTTATTCATGATTCCTTTGCTTTATGTTTGGACAGGAATCCGTCTGACGCCCCTGCTGCTGTTGCGTTAGGACCATGGACCAAGGAAGTGGATGAGATAGAGAAGTTGATATATGGAGATGAGCCTCAGCCTGAGCCAGTTTATATGTTTGATGACAATGTTGATATAGAAGCTTAACTGAATGCCTTGGAGGCCGAGATTTTCAAAGAGGAGCCCGTCAAAGTTTTTGATGAAGCTTCTATGACGGATAAAGTGCCCTATCTCCTTCCTTATAATGATAACTTGAAGAGCGATGAACATACTTGCTCATATTTTATATTAGAATTTGAGTTTGATGAGCCATAACTTTATTCATTGCTTACATTCTTTGCTTGGACTATTTATTAGTGCTACTTATGTCTGTGTGTAGCACATGAGCTTCTTTTTTATTTACTATTACCTGTTTTAAGTTGTATTGATTGTGATTTGTATGGGCATTTGTTTTGAATGCAGAAATTGTCCGTTGGAATGAGTACTCGATCGAGTCCAGCCAGGCTCGATCGAGTACCCTTGCTTTTTGGGTCAGAAACGTAGCTAGCTTGTTTAGGAATTGCACGGTTGGTCTTTCTCCCCTATTTTTGCAGCTGGTTTGGGGAAACTCCTATGCTCTTACCCGGTACTCTCTTCCCTTGTATCTACTTTTATTGTATTATCTCTAGTTATTTCTCATTCCTTCTGATAGATGTGTCCTTTAGTTTGCTGGAGATATGTGTGATTGCTATGCTGTAGGCGTCATAATGAGAACAATGTGACATTTAGGTTTGGGGGAGGAGTTTAATTATGTTGTATGTTTTACTTTATGTTGAGTGCTTTTATATAAAAAAAATCCAAAAAAATTAAAAATTTTCAAAATACAAAAACATGTTTTTACTTTGTTTTAGGTCGAGTCTTAGTGAATTAGATAACAATGATGTTAAATTGCATTGTTTTTTAATTTGAATCCCATATAGTTGTCCATGTACTTTGTTTTGACCCATTATTCATGAAAACAAAGCTCATAACTTGAGTCTTGACCATATTAACATGCCGTATGCTAATTAGATTTGACACAATTATGTTGGTAAACTTCTTAAATTCTGAGGTTTATAGAGCTTCCTAGGCCAGGAACATCAATAAACTGGTCTAATTGTCAATTAGTCTTGAGTGTGGTTTCTCCTTGTGGAATGTGTAATATCAATCTGCATAAGTGTGACATTCAAATAAGTCATACATTATCTTTTGTTTAGCCCGTTTGAAACCTTGTAGCCAACTTTAAATTACATCCAATGAGCTACAATCCCAGAATTTGCCTACCTTTTCGGGATAGTCGCAGTTGCTTATTTTTCGTGTCTACTTTGCTATTATGGTTGGGATTGGGTCTTATTGTCATGTGGGTATGGCAACGTAGTTATTAGCAATTGTGTTGTATCATTGTGTTGGAAAAAAGAAAAAAAATATGAAGCAAAAGAAAGGAAAGAAAATCGAAAAAGAAAAAATCGAAAAAGAAGAAAAAGAAGAAAAAGAATTGAAAAGAAAGAAAAGAAATTGATTGCTTCATTTTGGTTTTGTCAAGGATCTAAAGGATGTTTACTAGAGTCTAATACATATTTGGAGAGTACCTCATAAGCTCTCATGTGTTGTAAAGTTGAGATGATTTCTCTAGTTGGGTTGTAATCATGCTTACTTTTTTCTAGAATTGGTTTTGGTTTAGCGCTGCGACTACCGTCTTAGCTCCACATATCCATAACGTGCCTTGGCACAAACCCTTTCTACCCTTTCCCATTTACCATCCTTATTGTCCTTGATACATGTACTTTTGTCTACATTGTAAATGCATATTAGTTGGCGAAATCTCTATCACGTTAGATTGCATACATGTTTCATAAGTTGAGTGAGCGTTTCTACTTCTTTCTATCTTCACGTATAAAACACACATACTTATGAGTGCATAAGTGAATCTGCGAGACTCCGACTAAATTGTCTTTCAAGATCGAAAAGTATTTGGCATTTGTCTATAGTATGGTGACATGAGAGTTGAGCTACGTTTTCTAATACCCGTTCCTTTGAATTTGTTTTATTGGGACACTTTGGTCATTGCTTTGTTACAGTTATGGATAGCTTGGGATTGTATGTGCATCAACATTAGCTCTGAGTTATTTGTTTGCCATTTGTATGATTGCTTTATGTAATGTGTGATGCTTTGCTTGAGGACAAGCAAATAGATGGTTTGTGGGAGTTTGATAAGACATAATTACATGCATATTTATGCCTCCCCTTATTTACTTTTGATACGGTTTTCGTGCTAATTTATATTAATTACATGCCTTTTATGTTAGAATGTTGTTACTTCCGCTATTTGATGTTTAATGCAGGAATGATGCATTTGAGGAGAAAAGGAATGAAATGAGCATCGCGGAGTGGGCATGAAGGAAAACACGAAGCATGGCACGGGAATCTAGAAGAATAAAGGAAGAGAAGTTAAGAATACAACACGACGAAAAGAGCTGAAATAGAGAGGATACTCGATCAATCCCACACATGCTCGATCGAGGAAGTAGTGTACTCGATCGAGTACACCCAAGCTCGATCGAGTACACACTATTTTGGCAGTTTTCCGCAATTTCCTTAAGTCGGTTATGTTTTACTATAAATACCCAATTCATACACTATGTTTGTTTCCGCTTTATTTTACCTAGCTATGTATATTTACCCTAGAAAACTCTCTAAAAACTCATAGTTTAGTTTTATTGCTATTACTTTCGGATCTACAATTCGTTCTACCTTAATTTGCTACGGTATTATTAATCTTTCTTCAATAGTTATTCAATTATTACATTGTTCATCTTTCTTGTCTTTAATTATGTCTTTTATTCATCTTATTGTCGTTGTTCTTTCTAGTGTGCGTCTAAACCTCTAATCTAGCGTGAATGGGGATCTAGGTTGTTAAAAGGGGATTAAACTAATAAATTGATAGTTTAATTGCTTATTCGTTGTTGTTCAGTTTATTGTTCTTCATCTAGTAAGTTAATTACTGGCCAGGATTAATTGACTAGTATAGCGAATTGAGTCTTTCACCGACTGTGTTAGAATCAATATAGGCTACGATAACTGAATAGAGATAATTTAATGATAGTGACTGCATGTTAAATTAAATCTAAAGGGAATATTTAATCGACCGATCATAAAACCTTAAACAACGTAATTAGCTCTATTAATGAATTAAATCTGATCCCCGGATGACTACCTAGTGAACTTGATCCCTAGACTCTTTTAATATATTTGAATTCGTTTTATTTACCTCGCAATTAGATTTAGAAATCAAACAAACCCTCAAGAAATTGGTTACTTTAAGACAAACTTAAATATAAACAAACTAGAAGAATTAAACTCGCCTCCCTGTGGATTCGACCCTTTCTTGCCGCTAGCTACCAGTTATTAGTAATTTAGGATTTATTTTGATAAGCCAACGACTGAAAATAACCTTATCAATAGCGCTACTGTTATTTGGAAAAGGTGTGTTTAAGTCTTTATGATGCTTCGCTTAAGCTTCGGCATTATTTCATGGCTCATACTATAGATATAATATCAACAATGGATGTGATCAAACACATATTGTCAGAACCTTTATTAAAAGAATGTTTAAGTAAGTGGAGTATTCATCTACTTCAATTTGATTTAGTTTATATTCCGCAACGGGCGATGAAAGGTCAGGTATAGGCTAATTTTCTTATCGAGCATCCTTGTTTTGATATAGAAACAACTGATAATAATAACTATACTCCTTGGAAGATGTATTTAGATGGATCATTCACCTCGAATGGCTCGGGTGTTAGTGTCTTTATTTCATCCCCTATGGGGAGAGAATG
Organism: Silene latifolia; assembly: GCF_048544455.1. NCBI lineage: Eukaryota > Viridiplantae > Streptophyta > Magnoliopsida > Caryophyllales > Caryophyllaceae > Silene > Silene latifolia. Next base: position 29,971,026 of record NC_133528.1, read on the forward strand.
GATGTTAACTGTGACTTTACACGGTCATGGTACTATTAATAAAGTAGAGTACGGGGCGCTTGTTATTGGTTTGCAGAAGCCGATTGACCTTGGCGCCCTCCACGTTCGAATCTTGGGAGATTCTCAACTTGTAATTAACCAAGTTAATGGTTTGTTTAAATGTAATTGCCATTATCACAATATCTTCAGAAAGTGGAAGATTTGTTAAAGCATTTTAGAAAAATTGAATGCGTTCATGTGTTAAGAGATTAAAATGCAATGGCCAATCAATTGGCTCAATTTGATTTTGGGTATAATTTAGAAGAGTTTGATGTGTTGACAAATATGGAGCACTCGTAAAGAAATTTCTTATAAAAGAAGACATTGTCATAACGGAAGTTTGTAAGGTTGACATTTTGGAACAGCCTTTGGATTGGCGGACTGACATTATAAGTGTTCTAAAAACCCGTCTCAAAAAGGATTGAATCCTACGCTTCGAAAGCAAGCATTTGGATACTTCTTAATTGATGACATCTTGTATAAGAAGGATCATCAAGGTGTAATGTATTATTGAAATGTGTAGGCGCTGATGACGCTTTGCTCTTCATGGCGGAGGTCCATGAGAATGTATGTGGCGCTTATCAGTCTGGGCTAAAGATGCGGTAGTTGATTCATCGTCATGGTTTTTATTGGCCCTCTATTTTAGAAAATTGTGTAACATATGCAAAAGACTGCAATTCATGTCAGCGTTATGGACAGATTAGTAGGGTCCCAGCTAATGATTTAAAGCCTATTATAAAGTCAAGGCTTTTTCGTGGCTGGGCAATGGATATGGAAACCTTACCTGGAAAGGCAAATCACCAAGATCGTCACAAACAGCTATTCAAAAACGCTCCTCTACGAAATCACCTCCTATAATCACACAATCATATTATTACACTATCTAATAATCACCAAACTCCCAAAATCCCCCAAAATACCCAATTAGGGTTTCAATCAAAAACAATGAAACGATATAAAAAATCATACTAGAATTTTACGCACGATGCGACGGTCTCATCGGCGTAAAGAACACAATGATCCGACGACTCTAGCCCTTAGGATTCGATAGCAATGCGAAAAAGACAGCAACGTAACTTGTTTAAGCTTTGTGAAGTTTTAGAAAAAGGTAAAAGTGAAAAAGAAACTAACAGAAGCGTTTATATATCTTTCTCGCATTGCTAACAAAACCCGGCAAAATAACCCGTAAAATCGACTTACTCGATCGAGTACCCATCAGCAGTACACTGTTTCGAAATCACAACTCACTTACTCGACAGAGTAAGCCTTCCTCGATAGAGTACCCAACAGTACAGAAAATCATAGTATTACAGTCTTCCCTCCTTAAAAATGAACTTCGTCCCCGAAGTTCAACCCATACTAAAAAACAAACATACTAACTCAACCATGACACAACAACGCAACAAAACCTCAAAACAAAACCCCAATATCAACTCAAACCGACTCAAAAACAACTACTAACTGTACAAAAACTGACATAAAACCACACCAAAACCTTATGCGACCATCTCCTTGTTGGAATATGTGTCCTCCGACAATAATGCGATCACAACTGTTGATCATAATGATCACATGTTTAAGTCTCATTTTAAAGAATACAATTGGGAAGTAATATTTTACTGTCAACTGGTCCACACATATCAGTAATGATTGGCTGACTAGAGTTTGACATTCTTGTCGTGAGACGGTGGTGACAGATTGATCCCCTTAGGTCATACCTAAAGGGTAACACTCTTAATTGATCATTTAATTGATCGTATGACGATACGGGTCAATTAAATTACTTAAAATTGACGGACGATTTTGGAAGTAATATTTACGTGTCTCATTGTAATTTGATTAAATAAGATACGGTCTAAGTAATCGAATTGTTTTATTACTTGGATGAAATTATTGTTTAAAGAAACAATTGCATTTGAATGAATAATTTATTGTAAATATAAGATGTTGTGATTTATATTTGGTAAAATATTTTGGTACTAGTAATTACGAATTACTAAGTCGATTTTTGTATATGACGTATTTTTATTAATGCGTTTATTTTTAATATGTTAAAAATACATAACAATTTTATGTGACATATGACATGTGACATATGACAAATTGACAATTTGACAAAGATAAAATGGAGTCCATTTTATCCATGTAAACCAAAATAATGGGAGGTTTAGGAAAATATTAGGTTAATTATGTTAGTGGTAAGCATAATGATTTACCTAAAAACTAGCCATGCAAACCTAGTGGTCATTGTGAAGAACACTTTGTTCATGCATTGGCCCTCTTCCCTTCCCCATTCCACCCGGTTTTTGAGTGGGTTTTTCTCCTCATTTTACCTAATATTCACTACCTAAAACTTTTTAGATTATTCATTCATTATTCATCTAAAATTAGAGTTTTAGAAAGATAAAATTCTTCCTTCTCTTCCTTCTCTCTAAACCGAAATAATAGAGAGTCCAATAATATTTTTGGGTCAATTTTAATACAAAATTAGTATTATTCTAGTAATAATAATATTACTTTTATTAAGTTGTTATCTTGGGTATAATACTTTTGGGAGGGATTCTCTTCTTGAATCCTTGTTCATCCACTAAGGAAAGCTCAAGAACAAGAGAGTAGGAGAACTCTCTTGTGCCCATATAAACCGAAATATCAATGTGAGATGATGATTTCTTCTTTATTTATTTTGTAGTTTGCATGCATAAGATCACCTATTAATTTTATGACTAAATTAAAATTATAACATATATGAATATGTTGAGTATATAGATCTAGATTTTAAACAAGCGATATCATGAGCTTTGGTTGTTTGCATGCAAATCGGTTATAGTTTTTCCGAGTTATACGATTAACATATAAAACTTGTAAATTTGTGTTATTATGATATATCACGATATAATTTATGCATGTTAAAGTTTCTGGGCCTAAAATGTTTTTAGGATATTTTGGTTAATTTATGGATTTTTATTGTTCATCGTATATGACAATGGCATTAAAAATATGATTTTATGATTAAAATGTCATTTTCGTACTAAAATTAGCTTAACTTCGAATTTTCCAGTGATTTTTGGATATGTTATCACATATATTATTTTGAGATGACCTGTAAATGTTCATAATTTTTGGAGTTCTTATGCTCGAAATTTGGATTTTTCATGATAAAAATCGAATTTAAATGAAAAATAGGTTAATATGAGACAAATTTCGAATCTGGTCATAGAAATTTAGTATGTTGTCACATGAAATTTTACAAGATGTATATAAAATAATAGCTTATATTGAAGTCTTTATGCATGATTTATGGATTTTTGATGAAAAATAGCATAAATAGTGACTTAATTAGTGAATAATTGCTAAAACATACTCTATAGCTAAGGAAAAACGTCACATGTTGCATTTTATTATCTTTTTCAGATCTAAAATTGAAAAGTTGATGAATATAATTTTTCTCATGTTTTTATGATTTTTATTGATAAATCCAATAAACCGCAACATAGTTTTTCCGATAATTTTACGAAATTTTAACCTAAGTTTTTGAACATTATGAGTGTCATGGTATTTTTCCAGAATGTTCATAAGTTTAAATTTCAAATTTTGAATTTATTTGGATTTTTGTGATTTATTTGAAGTTTATAGCATTTTTATTATAATTTTAGGTCCATTAATGAACAATTTTAGAAATATGAGTTAATTATGGTCAAATAGTTAGTGGAGACTAATTTTGAGTCCTAAGAGGTTAGAGTAATTAACTTATGCATAAATATGAATTTATGTATTTTATTGTGATTTTAAAAGGTTGAATCACGCAAATCCGTAAAAACCGTTAAATATACGATATTGGCTACTTAAAGGCGATTTAGCATAAAATTGGGCATGTTCATACATATTATAATGCTGCATTTTATTTATGATTGTCATAATTTTATTTTATGTAATTTTTGAATTATGTAATTTTACTTAGTATGGCCTTAGTTTTTAATTGGTATTACCCGAAATGTATGGGAATATCGATTCGGTTGTAATTTATTGTGATCTCGTATCACCGTTTTGTAATTTAATAGATTTATTTTATTTTATTTTAATTACAATTGTATAATAGGAAATTATGTAATTTGTTATGTAATTTATTTATTCCGGAGTTACTTGAAGACGGTATCACTCAAGAAGGCGATACATAAAGACGGTGTTCCCTCGAGATGTGTGTCATAACCGAAGTTCAAGGGACCAATGGAGTTGGTTTCCGAATTTGTAATAGTTAATTAGATTTTCTATTTTTAGGAAGGCCATACTAGGATTTTTTTTATGCTTTGCATTTTATTTATATGTCGCATCCATCGCTAAATCGCCATAACTAAAACATGCATCATCTTTTAATCGAGTTTATCGACCGTGTCAATTAGAATTATCGTAATTCACCGCTTTAGTTCACTTAAAACGTGATAGATAATAAATTGACATGACCTCTCGCTAAAACAATCAATTGAGACATAGCCTTACCAAATAGTAGAAACCATGAAAACCTATTTCGCGAGGGAGTGCACTCGGTGCTACCAGGGTACAAAACTTGTTACGTAGGGGAAGTGGATGATAAATGTCTATCCACCGAATTCATGTTGATAAGGGATGAATCGGCCCTACCGTGCCCAAGTTGATGTGGATTTGGATCATGGACACATTTATTCGAAATTTGGATTGAGCTCAACGGAAGTATTCGTGACCGTAGTCGCATGTGTTCCGGGCTATAGATAAACATTAGAGTAATTTTATCGACCAAGAGTTCTAAAAGTAGAATCGATTAAGCGTTAATCCACCGAGTTATATTGATAAGGGATGAATCGGCCCTACCGTGCCTAAGTCGATATGAATTTGGGTCTTGGAATCATTTATCTAAGTTGGGTAGAGGTCACTAGATAAATGCAATAAAACTTGTTTAAACTTATTTTTACGAGTATTATTATTATTAAAACGACATATGTTTTATTCCTTCTATGTTGTTTTGTAGACCGCTCTTATTTCTCATAACAAATGGCAAATCCAAACACCAACGCCACGCCTCTCACTAATACTTCATGGCTCCGATCCTTTATGGATCGATGTAAACTTCAAAAGAATGGGTTAAATTTCTCCGATTGGGATGCCCAACTCAAACTAGCCGCCCAAGGTGACGACAAGCTTCGTTACCTTACCGAGGCCTCTCCACCCGAACCTAATACTAAGTCGACCGCCGCCACAAGGGAAGCATATGAGGCTTACCATAAGGAGTCTGCCGCAATGAAAAACGTGTTGATCTTTGCGATGGAGGCGGATCTCCAAAGGAGAGCCTTTAATATGGGCACCGCTAATGAGATTTACTCCAAGCTTGTGACAATGTTTTCACAAACTCCGCGGATCGTCCAATATGAGGCGGCCGCGACATTCTTTGATCTTGACTTCAAAGAGGGCCAAAAGGTTAGCCCTCATGTGCTCAAATTAATGGAGCTAGTTGAGACCTTGAAAATTCAAAAGGTTGAAATCCCCAAAGAACTCATTGTAGATAGGATTCTACACTCCTTATCCAAAGTCAAGGCATATGTTCAATTCCGGGTGAATTTTAACATGCAAGACAAGGACGTGTCTCTTGAAGAGTTGCACAAGTTACTTGTGCAAGCCAAAAGGGACATGGGGTTAAATGTGAACCCACCAAAAGATGTGCTTAACATAAGCACCAAAAGCAAGGGGAAGCTCAAAAAGAACGGGAAGAAGGGTAAGAAGCAAGCTCCCACTTTCACCAAAGCTAAGACTTATGAAGCTAGCACCTCCAAGATCAAGAAGGATCCTCTTGATAAATGCCATTATTGTAATGGTGTTGGACATTGGAAAAGAAATTGTTCCAAATACCTTGGTGATATTAAAATTTGGAAAGATCACTCCAAAGAGGTAAATGACTATCCTTTCTTTTATGTTTCTAATTCAACTATGGCATTGTGATACAAAGTTGTGATAATGTATCCCCTTTTTATTGTAAATAGGGCCTCCACCAAGCAAGGACAAGGGAAAAGAAAAGCAAGCTTGAGAAACCATCGAGAAGCTAGGAATAGCTTCCATGAAGCTTCGCTTTTTATTGTCTTATTTTAATTATGTTTTGGATTTTAGAACCTTTTGATTTCCGTGTTTGACATGGAAATATATTTTGGATAATTGGTTGTATTTTGGATAATGGTGGCTTGGTTTGCAACCCAAGTCACCCGTTTTATCATTTTTATCCTTGTTCTAAAATTCGTCTATACATGCTTGCTCATAGAAACATATGATTATTCACTTAAAGTGATCTAATTAACAACTATAATGATGGGATTCATTATATAACCACAAGCTAAAGACTTGTGTATGATCATTTACAAAGTGATATTGAGTTAATGAACTCTCTTAAAGGAAAGTTAATCACCAAGTACACTTACAAAATCTAAAACAATTAGTCAACCTATGAGATAGTCCTCCTTATACTTCAAAAATCATTATTTGTGTCTCATATACTATCTTTGAATCTCTAGTGTATTTATTCTAAAGATAGAGTGGGAGAAAAATGAGGACACAACACCAAGATAAATCTATGTACTTGTGTAAATGAGATCTACGCAAGGGAGAATGATTTGAATAAAGGTATATCTATTTATCTAGTATGCCCAATAGATGAGATCTATGGTCTCGAATAGATCTACATGACAAAAGAGACCAAGTGAAGTAATCAAGAGAATGTTTTCTCAAGATAACTACACGAGGAGACCAAAAGAATTTTTGGAAGAAAATGACTAATGTAAAGTCTTAACAAGAGCTTTGACTAGTTTATGATAAATTTTGACCAATAGTTTCAACATTGATATTTACTTAAGAGCCTAAATGAATCAAAGTTACATCCTAGAAAATAAATGAGATTTATGACTAGAGGTTGCAAGGATTGATATACCGATATCCTTAATAGCTAAGTTAAGTATTAACCACGCAAATGTCATTACTTAACCTCATTATGAAAATGAAATGGTTAAACCTTCTTCCGAAAAGGGTATTTTGAAGGACATGTATTAGATATTATTTATATTTAAACAATGACATTCTACGCATCATTATGATATGAATGAGTTAGAGATTAAAATCTCTTTCCATAAGGTTAAGATGAGACCACTTCAAAATAAGTATTTTGAAAGGATATGATGGGAACATATATGGTTTTATCTCAAATAACTTAAACAAAGAAATATATATTTTAATTCTTGAAATGTCTCAATTGAGGAGTCAATTGCGAATTATGTGGAATTAAGTGGGAGTTGGAAGCTATCATGTGTAGACATGGAATTTAGTGGGAGCAATCATCTTGTAAAATTTATAACTCATCACTCATTGAAGAATGATGAGCTAATACCTTCCTTCACAAAGGAGTATTTGAGTTTTCAATTCTGGATGAAAATGGACTATGATGAATCCAATCACATCATGAGATGTTGGATAAGTATAGAGACATACACATCGAATCAACAAGTAACGTAGGTTATTCATGTAAATGAAAATGGAAAGGCCATTAGCAGTCATGGTCGTTCCTTGAACCTAAGAATAGTTGATGACATGATTAAAGGTTACTAATGTTTCTGCCATTAGAATAATCATGCACATGTCCAAAATATATCATATGCATAAGAGCATGATGGATCGTTGGCAAGCCATACATGAAACGTCATGAATTCTCGAGGAGAATTTGATGAGCGATTTCAGTGTTTGACAAGAAGACTCTGTTGTGTGTCAAGAGGTTGCACATATTGCAGTTCGAACACATGTAAGGATTTATGAAAATCCTAAGCTCTTACGCTAAAAGGAGAAATAGGAAGTTTGGAAAGATACTTAGTTGAATAAGAAGTTACTCAAAACTAGTTTTTCCTATAATGCTAGGACTTGTGAGAAGTGCTAGGCTAATCATCTTGATAATTGTTGCAAGATTCTACAAAACATATACCTAGTGCATTGTGTGTGGGTAGAGTACTTGATCAGTACAAGTTATATCATTCACCACAAATTCGTTTATTATGTGATAATCGACAAGGAAGTTCTCTCAAGATAAAGAACCAAAACCGAGGTTGGGAACCTAGATGTGTACTTGGTAAGGTTCATGCTATGAGAAGATAACATGAACGTAAAGGAAAATGCGATTATAAGAAGTTTGAACTCATGGACACGTGGTATGTTAAACTTCTATTGCAATCAAACAAGTGTTTACACACTTACGATATGCATCACAAGGTTGTAATATGGTATTGACTACCGGAATGTGATGTCGACATTTGTCGTTTGAGTTATTATTAACTCACCTTATACTTTGTTACATCCAAACGGGTTGTAGAGACAATTGAACCCCGTTAAAGTGAACACGGATTAGCATTGTATTTGCCCATAGTTACTTACATGAGGTGACGTCTCGAAGTGACTAGAGTGTGATGCGATTGATGGCAAATTCAAGTGCCATAGAGTCATATGAGAATGACTAGTCGATCACATAGGCAGACTGTTAGGAACATTTTGTCGGGCCTTATGACCGCTTATAGAGTTCTGGCAAATTTATATAGCCTGGTCGTGGCGAGAGCTACTATAGTATTCGAATGAGTCGATTCTTTTGACTAAAGACTATTCGCCTAAGATGGCACAGTTTCAGATTAACTTTGATTTGTGTTACTATGACCTTCGTAAATGGGGTCAAATGGGCATATTTTGGGTTATGATGGTTGTGGCTAGTCGAAGGGAATGAGTGCGATTGGAATTTTCCACCCCTAGTCAGGGTTATAACAACATCTCAGGGCCACTCGAGGAGTAATGAACTGGAAATGCGTGGCCACGCTCGGAATGTATCCATGGTGGATAACTCCGGTCAATCAGTTGTTCTCCAGATCGAGGAAACCACTCTCGATATGATCACTTGCAAGTACGACCTGAAAGACACCTTGCATTGAGTGGGAGATAGTAATTGGACAGGAGAATTGGTGACGGACACTTGTCGAGGACAAGTGGGAGATTGTTGGAATATGTGTCCTCCGACAATAATGCGATCACAACTGTTGATCATAATGATCACATGTTTAAGTCTCATTTTAAAGAATACAATTGGGAAGTAATATTTTACTGTCAACTGGTCCACACATATCGGTAATGATTGGCTGACTAGAGTTTGACATTACTGTCGTGAGACGGTGGTGACCAGTTGATCCCCTTAGGTCATACCTAAAGGGTAACACTCTTAATTGATCATTTAATTGATCGTATGACAATATGGGTCAATTAAATTACTTAAAATTGACGGACGATTTTGGAAGTAATATTTACGTGTCTCATTGTAATTTGATTAAATAAGATACGGCCTAAGTAATCGAATTGTTTTATTACTTGGATGAAATTATTGTTTAAAGAAACAATTGCATTTGAATGAATAATTTATTGTAAATACAAGACATTGTGATTTATATTTGGTAAAATTATTTGGTACTAGTAATTACGAATTACTAAGTCGATTTTTGTATATAACGTATTTTTATTAATGCGTTGATTTTTAATATGTTAAAAATATATGACAATTTTATGTGACATATGACATGTGACATGTGACAAATTGACAATTTGACAAAGATAAAATGGAGTCCATTTTATCCATGTAAACCGAAATAATGGGAGGATTAGGAAAATATTAGGTTAATTATGTTAGTGGTAAGCATAATGATTTACCTAAAAACTAGCCATGCAAACCTAGTGGTCATTGTGAAGAACACTTTGTTCATGCATTGTCCCTCTTCCCTTCCCCATTCCACCCGGTTTTTGAGAGGCAAAAACCATGGGTTTTTCTCCTCATTTTACCTAATATTCACTACCTAAAACTTTTTAGATTATTCGTTCATTATTCATCTAAAATTAGAGTTTTAGAAAGATAAAATTCTTCCTTCTCTCTAAACCGAAATAATAGAGAGTCCAATAATATTTTTGGGTCAATTTTAATACAAAATTAGTATTATTCTAGTAATAATAATATTAATTTTATTAAGTTGTTATCTTGGGTATAATACTTTTGGGAGGGATTCTCTTCTTGAATCCTTGTTCATCCACTAAGGAAAGCTCAAGAACAAGAGAGTATAGAGATCTAGATTTTAACATATATGAATATGTTGAGTATAGAGATCTAGATTTTAAACACTCCTACCTCCCCCCCCCCCCCCCAAAGAACACATACCTGACAGATACCGCTCCCTCATAGCCTCTTCCGCCTCCCAAGTAGCTTCCTCAACCTCATGATTAGACCATAGAACCTTAAGCAACACCATTTCCTCGGACCTATTTTTCCGAACCTTGCGATCAAGAATCTGTTTTGGCACCTCAAGATAAGACAAGAAGTCATCCAACTCGATGTTCTCCACCTCTAGCCCATGGGAAGGATCATTCACATACTTCCGTAACTGAGACACATGGAATACATTATGTACCCGATCCAAAGCTGGTGGTAAAGCTAACCGGTAAGCAACCTCTTCTACACGATCCAAAATCTCATATGGTCCTATGAACTTCTAGCTCAACTTCCCTTTCTTACCAAACCTCATAACCCCACGCAAAGGAGATACTTTCAGAAGAACCTTATCCCCAACCTGAAACTCTATGTCACGGCGATGTAAGTCTGCATAACTCGTTTGACGATCCTGGGCCACTTTCATATTTTGTCTAATCACCTTCACTTGGTCTATCATCTCCTATACCATCTGCGGTCCTAAAATCACTACCTCAGCTCTATCATCCCAGTAAATTAGACTCCTACACCTCCTCCCATACAGAGCCTCAAACGGTGCCATCTCAATACTCGTATGGTAGTTGTTGTTGTGAGAAAACTCGATCAAATCCAACTTATCTTCCCAACTACCTCCAAACTCCATCACACAAGCTCGTAACATATCTTCCAGAGTCTTGATAGTTCTCTCTGTCTGTCCATATGTCGCAAGATGAAAAGCAGTACTCATCTTCAAGCTAGTTTCCATCATCTCCTGCAACTCTTGCCAGAACCGAGAAATAAACCTCGCATCTCGATCTGACACAATGTCCTTAGGGTCTCCATGTAACCTCATCACATGCTTCCTGTACCCATTAGCCAACTGAACCTTACTCCATGCATCTTTCATAGGAATAAAGTGAGCTGCCTTAGTCAAACGGTCAACTATCACCCATATCATGTTATTACCTTGTTGGCTCCTCGGTCAACCTACTATAAAGTCCATAGAGAGAGATTCCCATTTCCACTCAGGTACCTTAAGAGACTGAATCTTACCTTGTGGTCATCGCTGCTCTCCCTTAAACTCCTGACATGTCAAACATCGAGCCACGAACTCAGCTATTTCCCTTTTCATCCCAGGCCACCAGAAAGTCTTCTTCAAATCTCTATATAGCTTGTCACCACCTGGATGTACTGAATACGGTGCGCAATGAGCCTCTGTCATGATCACCTTTTTCAACTCCTCATCACTAGGAACACACCATCACCCATCAAACCGAACACTCCCATCTGTATGAATAGAGAAGCGAGACACTGTCTCTTTCTCTACTCCCGCTCTCCACTCCTAAATCTTAGAAACAAGAGCCTGCTTCTGGCGAATATCATCATAAAGATCGAGCTCTACTATCAAGTCCCCTCTACCATCCCCTTTTGTATCACATGTATCCCCATATTTCCCACCTCATCTCTCAATCTCATCAAAGCATAGTTATGCATAGAGAATGCACACTCTTCCTGCTCAGCGCATCAGCAACCACGTTTGCTTTCCCTTCATGGTATATTATATCCATGTCGTAGTCCTATATCATCTTCATCCACCTCCTATGTCTCATGTTCAGCTCCTTTTGAGTAAAGATATACTTGAGACTCTTGTGATCTGAAAACACTTTAAAGGTCGCCCCATAAAGATAGTGCCTCCAAATCTTGAGAGCAAACACAACTGCACCCAACTCTAGATCATGTGTCCAGTAGTTCTCCTCATAAGGCTTCAATTGCCTAGAAGCAAAGGCAACTACTTTCCCATTTTGCATCAACACACATCCCAACCAATTCTTTGAAGTATCTATATATACCTCAAAGTTCTCACACCCTTCAGGTAAAGCTAAGTCTGGAGCTGTGGTCAAACGCTCCTTTAATGTTTGGAACATCGTCTCACAACTTTCATCCCAACGAAACTTGTTCTCTTTCCTCATCAACGCTGTCATAGGTTGGGCGATCTTTGAAAAGTCTTCTGCGAACCGACGATAGTACCCTGCCAAACCCAAGAAACTTCTGATCTACGCCATATTCTTCGGTGTTTCCCACTTAGACACTGCCTCTATCTTTGTTGGATCCACAGATACACCATCTTTAGAAATCACATGCCCCAGAAAGGCAACTTCCTCAAGCCAGAACTCACACTTAGACAACTTTGCATATAGCTAATTGTCACGCAAAGTTTGCAACACCAACCTCAAGTGCTCCTCATGCTCCTCCTTAGTCTTAGAATAGACTAAGATATCATCTATGAACACCACCACAAACCTGTCCAAAAACTGAATGAAGACCCGGTTCATCAAATCCATAAACAGTGCTAGTGCATCAGACCCAAACGGCATCACCACATACTCATAATGACCATACCTCGATCGAAAAGTTGTCTTTTTTTTTTGGTAAAATGTAAGCTTTCATTAAAAATAATCAAAGATACATCAAGGATTACAAAGTTCTAAGGCCACACATAGTATCCTGCCAATCAGTAGAGGATATCTAAGTGTTGAGCCCAATTTTTGTCAATATTCAAAACTGGATATACAAGTAAATGTTACAGTCGAGCATGAACCAGCTTTTGAATCTCCTTTACAATGTAATCAGGTCTAGTGAGCTTCATTTTAATTCGACATTTGTTTCTCTCGAGCCAAATATGATACCAACAAGCAAGTTTAGCCATTCTACAAGTATGTTTCTGCAGGACGGTCCCTTGAATGATGCCCTGGTCCAGTTTGAGATGCAGCCAGTCTTCAATCCTTTCTATTATCTGCTTGCTATAAGGACATTCAGAAAAAAATATGCATATGAGTTTCACTACCTTTTCACATAAGACACAACACTCAGTGGCGGCTAAGTGGGGTTTGTAAAGAATTTCCCTAGTATTGAGTGCCTCATATTTTATCAACCATCCAATAAACGAATGTTTTGGGACACACCAATTATCCCAAATCTCAGAGTACCATGGCACAGAGGGGTGCATTCCCTGCAGCCATAAGTAACCAGATCCGACAGAATAACCCTTAGGATCAGGCATCCAAGAGTAATTCACATACCCAGCATCCATCCTTACCCTTACCTTGCATATGTTTCTCCAATTCCAGTTAGAATCAGCAGGAGGAACATAAGTAGCCCAGGCAGCTCCTTTCATATAGATATGATCAATCCACTGAACCCACAATCTATCAGCTTTATTATAAATCCAGCGCACCAACTTCCCTATAGTTGCTATATTCCATAATTCAGCATTTTTTATACCCAAAACTCCCAACTTCTTGCTGCAGCAGACTTTATCCCATGCCACCAGTGGGGCTCTTTGATATTCAATACCCCCATCCCACAAATAAGTCCTATATATTGCTACAATCCTATTAATAACCATTTTAGAAATAAGGAAAATCGATGACCAGTAGTTATTTAAGGTGTTTAACATAGAGTTAATCAGTGTCAATCTACCAGCATAGCTCAGTTTTCGAGCTCCAATCCCCCTCGCTCTTGCAATTACTTTCTCCTCAAGGATGTTACAATCCTGCCTTGTCAGTCTCCAAGCCTGAATTGGTAAGCCAAGGTACCTGAAAGGTAACACCCCCTCTGTAAACCTTGAAATCTGAAGTATATCCTGTTTCACTGCATCTGATACTCCAGCAAAAATAACCTCGGATTTAGATACATTAATTTTCAAACCAGATGTAGCAGAAAAAGTGGGAAAAGCTCTCAACATCAACATTATAGAAGTAGTATCCCACTTACAAAATAGCAGCATGTCATCTGCAAAGAGCAGATGATTCAGTCTAAGCCCCTTGCAGAGAGGGTGATATTTGAATTCCCATTTTTGTGTTACAAACTCCAGAACTCTTGATAAATACTCCATGCAAATGGTAAAAAGCAAGGGGGAAATGGGATCCCCTTGCCTCAAGCCCCTCTTACCAGGAAAGAACCCAAAAGTTGCCTCATTGAGATTCAAAGAAAAACTGGAGTAGTCACATAAAGCATAAGCAACTTCCTAAACTTCTCAGGGAACTGTAATGCCACCAACATCTTATTAATGAAATTCCATTCTATAGAATCATAAGCTTTCTGAAGATCAAGCTTAAACATACATCTAGGTGAACAATTCCCTCTATTATACATTCTCACCAAGTCTTGGCAAATCAATATATTCTCAAGGATACTCCTGCCTTGAATAAAAGCCCCTTGATTCCTACTAATAAGGTCAGGAAGAATAGCAGCTAGCCTGGTGCACATAAATTTAGATATTATCTTATAAATGACATTATAACAGGCTATGGGCCTGAAGTGCTTCACATTTTCAGGTCTATCAATTTTTGGGATAAGTTTAATCAAAGTAGCATTAATTTGGCTTAGCATCTTACCACTATCAAAAACATTGAGCACAGCAGCACACACTTCTTCACCTACTAAGCCCCATGCATCCTTATAGAACTGAGATGTATACCCATCAGGACCAGGAGATTTGTCTTTGGGAATACTGAACAAGCATTGTTGAACCTCTACTGCAGTTATTGGCCTGTTTAAGATCTCCCAGTGTGCTGAAGTACAACATTTCCCTCTCCTAACCACCTGAGTATTAACTGAATCAGTGATGCTATGAGTTCCCAGCAATTCAGTATAGTAATCTAAGAAAGCATTTTGAATCTTGTCCCCATCAGTACATAAATTGCCATTATGATCTTCAATACTCAGAACCTTATTCTGTAAAACTCTCTTCTTAATATTATTGTGAAAATATGCAGTATTAAGATCCCCTTCTAAAGACCATTGTATCTTGGCTTTTTGCATTAGGAAGCTATCTCTAGCAGTAAGCAATGCCTTTAGTTCCTGAGACACTTCCATCTCCTGTTGTATCAGATCCATGTTCCCAGGATTATCCATCAAGCTAGTCTGGATCTGAGAAGCAATTCTTATTTAAACTCTTTAAGACTGGCTTTAGAGCTTTCATTTTCTTCACCAGTTGGTACATTTCTGTACCAGAGTACCTTCTCTCTAACACACTCTTTACACAATCCTTAAAATGTGGAGATTGCCCCCACATGTTAAAGTATTTAAAACTCTTTCTACCACTCAATTCAGTTCTCTTATGCACAATAGTACATGGACAGTGATCAAAAATTCCCTCTGGGTGAAAATGAACCATATAATCCCCATACTCCAGCAACCATTCATGATTGCCCATCCCCCTATCCAGTCTACTATACACCCTATGAATTGGTTCCTTCTTATTGGACCAAGTAAATAAAGCTCCAGTTGCTTGTAAGTCCTCTACACAACATAAAGAGACAGACTCCTGGAAGTGTTCCATCTCAGCATCAGTTGTGTTGCCACCCAAACATTCTACAGGAGTGAGCACAGTATTAAAGTCTCCTGCCATATTATATCAAAAATGAACATAACAAAGAGCTCAAATAAAGCAAGACATAATAAATACGGGATACAAATCACTTGAACAAATAAGCTTGGGATCATTCATGTTAGGATAATAAGAGAAAGCGAGATAGGATAGCAAATGAGCATGTCGTAGGCATATTTAAATAAGTGAAGTAAAGGAAAGAACATAGATACGGTTAGTTAATCACAAGCACGAATTCCAATGAAATGTGACATATGCAACTATCCAAATTACACAAAACTAGTACTTAAGTCATGTGAGATAGATAACCGAGTCGTCAATCATCGCAATACATATAGTTAAAAACCATAGCCATTACTTTGGAAATTTTCTAACAAACATTGCACGGGACGTGTCTATTAACGTCACATGCGCACTCATGGCTTGCATCTCACCATGAGAACGGATGGGAGCATCAATCCCGGCAATCATAGCGCAACTAGAAGGCTTGCATCTCACCTTTAGTGTCCGATAGGACCAAGACTCTTTCATTCAACCACATAAGACGTAAATTCTTGTGAGAAAGACATATGCCAATGACCATAACCAAGCAAGATATTTACTACTCTTAGACTAATTTTTTCCTGGAAAAGACTAAGATAAAACTCACTTGCCAGAACAGCACAAGTGACCAAAACCGTACATGCCAGAACAACACAAATAGCGAAAATCATACTTGCCTGAACAACACAAGTAGCCAAAACCGTACTTGCCAGAACAGCACAAGCAACTAAAATCGTACTTGCCAGAACAACACAAGTAGCCAAAACTGTACTTGCCAGAACAGCACAAGTAGGCCAAACCCGTACTTGCCAGAACAGCACAAGTAGGGCGCAAATATAAGTCAAGCAAGAAGGCATAGCATTATGGCATTTTCACAAGAGTACGACTCATTACCAGTAGTTACTTAGAATAAATCACTCATACTTGAAATATGATAAAAACGTGAAAAGGAGCAAGTAATAACCCATAAAATATACTAAGTCATTTCATACTTGTATAACATGGCTAAAAATTGTATTTCATATTTACAAGTTAATTACTTGAGCTTAAAATAGAACAAGTGATAACAAATGAATTAAGTGATACGAAATACGAGGCAAAACGTAAATAAACAAATGAGAACTCAAATATGAAGTATATAGTATCATTTCATACTTTTCTAACATGAATAAATATTATACTCCATATTTATATTTTAATTAAACATAGTATAAACAAACGATAACAAATGAATTAAGTAATGTAAAACGCTAGGTAAAATCTAAACGAATCCAAACCGAACCGCATTTAAACTTAACAACCAAAACCAACGTTTAACATGTGAATTAGACATAAGCAAGGAGCTCCAATGATAAAAAGGTGTCAACACACCATACACAAGCATTAGAACCAAGGTTAAGATGCATACCCAACAAGAAACGTAAAACCCAATTTATAACAAGTTTAGTACTCGACTACAATAAAGGTCCACTTCAAACGATTATAACTTGAGTTCTGGACACAAGAATGAGGTGAAACCAATTGGAAATGATATCGTATCCTCTTAAGGTTCTAACGGTAGGTCATAAACACAAAACAAATAAGTAACGAAGGAGTTAGGGCCATTTTATGAAAAGTGGTCAGGCTGAAAGCCGCACTACGGGCTGCTTCCCACGACACAAACAAGGCATGAACTTCATTCCCAATTCAATTTTATGGTATATTCACAACCCCATATTAATCATATAAGCAAAGACCATCGCAACTACGACATACCCACCATATCTCAACAATAAACACCTACAACATGTAGCAAAGATCGTCGCAAACTACAAGATACATACAATAGCTAAACAACACCCCATTCCTCACAAACCAACTTTACCCAATTGATATTATTTTCAATAAGTCATCTCAATAACATAAAAATACAATTAAAATATCATCTAACATTAATAATCCAACAAAATTCATTAATAGCATTAAAGGTAGTAACTTTACTAGCTAAAAACTAAACTTTAACAATTAAAGCATATAATTTGATATAATACCGAGTAACCCATCACCGTTACCTTTTAGCTCTTCAAGGACACGATTCTGACTCAATACTACTCCGAAATTCTAAAGCTTCCACCTAGAGACAAGTTTAAGACAAAAAAGGTTAGAAACCTCTTCTCACAAAAAGATGGATTTTCTAAAAGGTTCAAAAGTTAAGATTTTTTTTACATAGAAAGAAGGAGGAGAAGGAGAGGAGAATATTGGTACAAAAATCATAAGATTTTGTTGAGAAACGAAGAAATGGAATCTGTCTTAAGGTTTGAGTTTTTGAAGGTTTAATGGTGGAAATCTCTTCTTTTACAAGGGAAGAAGATGAAGGGAGATGCTGAAAAATTAGAAAGGAAACCCTAACAAAAGGGGGTTTTGTTAACTAAAAGATGGTCCATAGGTTTGTTTTGGCCCAATAACAAAGGCACCTGGTTTGTGACTCGGTTTTGCACTAAAAGGACCCATATACGACTTTTAAGGGGTTACCGGGTTAAAATAAAACCAAATTGATTTTTATGAAACTAAAGCACGATTTTGAACGTATAAAACTAAATAAATAATGTGCCAAATAAAATTGAGTATTATAAAATTAGTGATTTTAATAAATTACCCATTAAGTTAAAATCGCGGGTGTTACAATGACCCTACCTTCAAAAGTTTCATCCTCGAAACTTGAAAATAGAAAACAAAAAGTATAATACCACGGTTTTCTAAGTCTGTTACTCGGCCGAATATGGCTTACTCGGCCGAGTAAGGGTGTCGTGTGTTTCTGGACAGTTTACTGCCCAGGAATACTCAGCCGAGTATTGGAATACTCGACCGAGTAGAGGATACTCGGCCGAGTATACTCTCTACTCGACCGAGTATCCGGTCTTATGGGTATTAATTCCGCGGCTTGATTTAGAAAGGATTAGAGTTATTTAAGATGCGTTTTACAGTTTCTAATCACTTTTACAAAACCTAAACAATACAACGTAACTCTAATCCTCCCCAAATCTCTCTCAAGTGCACGGATTGTTCATGAGTCTAGTTCATCTTTCGTTGCATCGATTATGTCGGTAAGCCTTTGATTTCTTAAATTCTATTGATTTATCTTTTAGGGTTTGCCCTAATTTGTATTTGTGGGAAAGGGGTTTTGCATATGGTAATTGGAATTATGTGATTGTTGTTAGGTTGAGAATTCGTAGAGGAGCCTTTCTAGCTTACTTGTGTATCTAATTGCAGTTGTGCTAAGGTAGGGTTTCCCTACTCGGTTTACTGTTAATTGATTTAAGATTGTATTGTGATTGTTGTACGATTGATATTGTGATATCTGTTGATTGTTGATTTGGAATATATATTTGTGTTTTGATGATGTCAAGAGTGCTTTACTCTTTATATACTCATTGCGCATAATCGTTTGTTTAGTCCCTTCAGATTAGACTTACTATATATCAAGCTTAGAAGATTGTGATGAAAGTATACAGGATTATGTTATGATCAAGCCCTCAATTACGAATCAAGATTATGGAAGAGATATTCAAGCATTATGAGAAGACGAAGCTCGTCTAAAGATTAATCAAGCTTGGATGGTGAAGTAGACTATACTCGAAGATCTCCTATGAAGATTAGAATATTATAGGTGATTATCTCGTAATGGTAACATAAGAATGAATTTCTTATACTGGTAAAGTTATAGCTTGACAGCTATAACATTACTTGTGAAAGTGCTTAATGTTATAGCTCTTCTACTATAACATTGAGATGCTGAGTTTGTATTAACACACGACTCAAGATGTTTTCAAAGTTGCTTTTGAAAAATGTTTTTGATTCTTTTAAATGTTCTAGCAAAAGTATTTATTTAATACGGAAGCTCATATTCATATAGAGTGTGGTTTTATTTTAAGCCTTTGGTTAGTAATTATGTTGGATCAACTTATGAGTTGAGCCATATTACTAATTAGGGTTTTAACAAAGCATACTCTTAAACCCTAAAATCTGACCTAACTTCAAGTTAGGATTTTCACGAAAAACGAGGCATATGGGCCGTGTTTGTTCCGTGTAAACCTAAGGGATAAAAGCTATTGTTGTTAAGATTTTATTCTCTTAACATATCTTTTATGTTTTAGCTTGATTTGGCAATTTATGATAAAGATATTTTTGTTATGGAAAATCTTATCATATCTTAAGATTTAAGGAAAGAATAATAGGAGAATATCTTATGAATTATCTTTTGGAATATTCTCTATTATCTCTTAGGATTTTAAGGAAAGAAATAACAAATATATGATTGTTTGCATATCTTATATTTCGGCCATTAGGGTTTCTTGTGAAACCGTGTGCCATGCTCCTTCCTTGCCTATAAATATTTTGCCTTTGCAACATTTAAAAGTAAGACCTTTAAGCATAAAATTGATTTTATTTTTAAGAGCAAAAACCATGTATTTCAAAACAAGAAAACCGTTTTGATATTTTTGAAAAGGTCGTGTGTTTATAAACTTGTGCATTTGTTCTTTAGTTATCATTATAAGATAATAGTGCTTAATTGATTTCTTACTCGTTCATTAACGTGAACTTTTAGTAGAATCATTAGTGCTTTATTATTAGCGTAAGTTAGTCACTCGACTATTTAACGGTACTCATTTGAGTTACAACTAGGGTTAGTTGTACGAGTTGGGTTAGTAAATTTGTAATCTGTAGAAAGGTACTAAATTTATTAATCGAGAATAGTGGACGTAGGTTTCGATTTGTGAAACTGAACCACTTCAAAAACCGTGCGTCTCTCTCTTTCGTTCGTTTGTTTATTTCGTTTTTATTCGTTAATTAGTTAATTAGTTAATCAATAAACTTTAAATAATTAATTATACATTTATAATCGAAAAACTAGGTAAAAGTTTTTAAATCCTCAATTCCCCCCCCCCCCCTCTTGAGTATTTCGGATGGATAGACTCTTTAATTGGTATCAGACCCTCGTGCTCTTGATTGCCTAACCGCAAAGGGGCTGATCTGTCTATCTTTATTTATCTTATCGTTTTATATTCCGATGCCTATCACATGATAAATGGATTCCAAATATCTCAAGTGTCCCGTCTTTGATGGGAAGAATTATGGATTATGGAAAAACATGATGACTCACTATGTGAAAGGTCTTGATTGGGAGTGCTGGAAGAGTATCCAAAACGAACCAGTTAAAATTTTGGTTACTTCCAGTGAAGGCACTACTTACGAGAAAAAGGAAGAGGACTATATCGAGGCCGACTACAAGAAGGCTGAAAAGAATTCCAAAGCTATAAGTCTATTGCAGAATGGCATAACTACTAATGAATTCGATCGGTTCTCTTCGTGCTCGACGGCCAAGGAAATATGGGACGGCCTTGAATTAGCTTATGAAGGTACTTCCATTGTTAGGAAACACCGCATAGATCTGTTAATGCAGAAATATGAGCTATTCAGTATGGAGGCAAATGAGTCCCTGGATAGTATGTTCGCACGTTTTTTAAGTATCATAAATGAATTGAAAAACCTAGGAAGAAAGTTCAACAACGAGGACATTGCTAGGAAGTTTCTTAGGAGCCTGACTAAAAAGTGGCGTGCCAAGGTCACAGCAATGGAGGAATCGCGAGATCTTGAAAACCTATCCTACCAAGAACTCATTGGTGCTCTCATGGTCCATGAAATTACTCTAAATGCCGATGACGCTGAACCAAGCAGAGGTAAAAGTATGGCCTTGAAAAGTGAAGATGTTAATTCCGACATAGAAGATGAAACCGTCTTGTTTGCACGCCGTTTTTAAAATAGAGTCTTTCGAAACAAGCAAGCAAAATCGTCTTATAACAACAACAAGTCGTTTAACAAGAAAGCAACAGAATCAAAATCATCATTTCCTAACAGAGGTTGCTTCAAATGTGGAGAATCTGATCACATGATTAAGGATTGTCCAACATGGGAGAAAATCAAGGACAAGGCAAAACGCGAGAAGACAAAGAAGGAGTTCAAACATGTAATGATGGCTTCATGTTGGGGTGATCTTGATTCAGAAGATGATGAAGGATCTGAAGATGACAAAGTAGCCAACCTTTGTCTCAGCAGCATCAGTCTTGACCTAATTTTCGACAGCGACGATGATAGCACAAATTCTCAATCAAACTATTGTTTTCTAGGAGAATAAGATGAAGATGACGACAATGAGGTTAGTTATCTTGAACTAACGAAACTTGTTAAGAAATTGTCCAAAAGTGCCCTAATTGAATTCTTTGAGCAATCCCTCGATAAATGTCATGAACAGGATATGGAACTAAAGGATCTAAAGGAACAGATTCTTGATATTGCTGAGGAGAATCACACTCTAAAGGCTAAAGCTAAGAAGTTGAAATCTAAAGTTATAGCTGATAAAGCTACAACATTAGATACTGCTAATGCTGAAAAGAAGGAATTAGAATCTAAAGTTATAGCTAATGAAGCTATAACTTCAAATCTAAAGCTTAATATTAAGCACCTTCAAGCCAAAGTTATAGCTAATGAAGCTATAACTTTAGAACTTAGAAAAGCCAAGGAACTTCTAGTGACTAAGATTACATTTGATGAAGCAGTGATCTTAGAACAAAAGAAAAAAATCGATTCTCTCACAAAACAATTGAAAGAATCTAAGGCTGAGTTTATCACTGTTAAGAAACAACATTCAGATGTTGTACTTATTCTTAACAAAAGGTTCCAAGACTTTCGTGATAATTATAAGAAGGATAATGACATAGATCACACGAAATGCCTTGAAGAAATCAAGAACCTAAAGGACTTACTTCTACACGCAAGGAAAGTCCATGATAAGTGGGAAGGTAGCACAAAATTCTTAAACTTCCTAACCGAACAATATGACAATAATATGAAGATGGGGTTAGGATATGAATGTTACAGCCGTAGAGATCACTCTAAATGCAAATCAACACCTTCTGATTACGATTTCAGAAAAATAAAATATGTTGATCTCCTTGAATATTTGATTTGCAATTATTGTGGTCATACGGGTCACATCCAAGACAATTGTGTCAAACGTGTACATGATATATGAAAAAATACCAAATTTGTTAAAACGGTTGACACAACAGTCGAGGACGAAAAATCCCCTACAAAAGAACCTAACGAAGAAAGGAACAATAACTTTCGTTGGTTCTATGATATGGCTTTCGATCGCACAAAAAAACCTATCCCTTCACAAGCTCCTTCTCAATCCAAACAAAGCAAACCTAAACACAAGGAGAATGGCAATGTGAGACCAAGAGATATCCCTAAACCTTGAACCCCTCCTAGACAAAACTACCTAAGGTTTAAAAATACGACCGTTAGACAAGTTTGGGTACGAAAGGATTTAGTATATAGAGTAACTAATCATAAGGGACCCAACTTAGCTTGGGTACCTAAAAACTGTATCTAATACTTTCTGCAGGTAATGGTGAAAGAAAACAATCAATGGTATCTTGACAATGGATGCTCAAGACACATCACCGAAGATAAGAATTTGTTTCTTTCACTCAAGCCTTTTAACGGAGGAAAGGTGACGTTTGGGGACAACAAGAAGGGTAAAGTGATTGGTGTGGGCAAAGTTGGAATTTCTAAGTCACATGCAATCAGTGATGTCTATCTAGTAGATGGTCTCAAGCATAATCTGCTTAGCATATCTCAACTATGCGACAAAGGTAACAAGATTGTTTTTCATACTGATAGTTGCCACATTATAATTGAAGGTATAAGCAATGTTATTCTTGAAGGCCATAGGAAAAGGAATGTGTATATGGTAGATTTAAATGTCATGCCTACTAACTCTTTTACATGCATGAAAGTTACATTTGATGATCCTTGTTTGTGGCACAAACGTTTTGGTCACATTAGCTCACTAACCTTGAACAAACTCAAGAAATGGGACTTGGTTGAAGGATTACCTAAGATCAAGTTCGACCAAGAAAAAATGTGTGGCACGTGTGCTAGGTGCAAACATGTGAGATCATCGTTCAAACCTAAAAGAGTTGTAAGCACAAATCAAGCCCTGGAACTGGTATACATGGATTAATGTGGTCCTATGAAGGTAAGACGTAGAGGAGGATCCAGATTTGTCTTTGTCCTCGTAGATGACTACTCAAGGTATGTATGGCCTATCTTTCTTCATTCAAAAGATGAGACTTTTGATGAATTTGATTGTCTTATGAAACTTGTTCAAATAAATATAAGACTAGCCTTGTGTCTATTCGTATGGATCATGGCACTGAATTTGATAATCAAGCCTTTATAGAATATTGTAGAGTTAATGGTGTAGGACATAACTTTTCTGCACCAAGAACTCCTCAACAAAACGGTGTCGTTGAACGTTTGAATAGAACACTAGAAGATATGGTCCGTACAATGCTCTTATATAGTGGTCTACCTCGTAACTTTTAGGCTGAAGCTATTAGTACTGCATGTTACATCCATAATCATGCTATGATAAGACCTATCCTTAAGAAAACTCCTTATGAACTTCTAAGAGGTCGCAAACCTAATATCTCCCATCTTCGTTGTTTCGGAAGTAAGTGTTTTGTACATAACAATGGTAAAAATAGGTTAAGTAAGTTCGACCCTAGAAGTGATGAGGCTATTTTTATAGGTTATTCAGATCATAGCAAGGCTTACAAAGTCTTCAATAAAAGAACACTTTGTATTGAAGAAAGTATTCATGTTATTTTTGATGAAGATAACGTGTTTGATAAGCCCTTACAGGATGAGGAAGAAGACTTGGACGAACCTGACTTTCGTCTTTCCAGAGATGATCCCCCAGAATTAGAAACGGAGGATAATGAGATTAAAGGAATAAATGGTAAACTTGATCATTCTTCTAAAGAACAAAAGAAGAAAACTAAAGTTATAGTTGATGATACTATAACATTGTCTCAAGATAAGGATTCCCAATCTAATGTTATAAGTGATGTTACTATAACATTGAATCCAAATCAAGGTAATGAGTCCGAAGTTATATCCGGCTCTACTACAACACCAGGATTGGATTCAGGGGGAACGTCCTCAAATTCTGACCCAAATGAAGTTGGGTCAAGGTCAAATAATGATGAAGAGCAAGTACTTTAACTAAATGGAAATACAAGAGTTCACATCCAATGGATAATATTCTTGGCAATATTAAGAAGGGAGTTCAAACGAGACGATCCTTGAAAAACGTTTGCTCGTTCTATTCATTCCTATCCACGATCGAACCAACAAATATCAAGGAAGCTCTTGCAGAATCAGATTTTATTATAGCTATGCAAGAAGAACATCAACAGTTCAAACGGAACAAAGTTTGGCACTTAGTTCCTAGACCCAAGGATCGATCTGTTATTGGAACAAGATGGGTATTTAGAAATAAGCTAGATGATGCCGGAGTCATTATTCAAAATAAGGCAAGATTGGTGGTACAAGGGTATAACCAACAAGAAGGAATAGATTATGACGAGACTTTTGCACTTGTTACTCGTCTTGAAGCTATTAGACTTCTGATAGCTTTCGCAGCTCATAAAGGAATGAAGCTCTTCCAAATGGATGTCAAGACAGCATTTCTAAATGGGTATCTATAGGAATAAGTCTTCATAGAACAACCCCCTGGATTTAAGGATAGTAAATTTGAAGACCATGTCTTTAAATTAGACAAAGCACCGTACGGATTGAAGCAAGCACCAAGGGCTTGGTATGACAGATTATCAAAATTTCTACTTGACAGTGGATTTAATAGAGGATCTGTTGATAAAACCCTATTCATAAAATCCGAGGGTACTGACCTTTTGGTTGTTCAAATCTACGTTGATGATATCATCTTTGGATCGACCAACCGTAGCTTGTGCAAATATTTTTCGGAGTTGATGACTTCTGAATTTGAGATGAGCATGATGGGAGAATTAAAATTCTTTCTAGGTCTTCAAATTCAACAAACTGAGGAAGGCATCAAAATTCATCAACAAAAATATATCAAGGAATTAATTCGAAAGTTCGGAATGGAAAATTCCCATGATATGCCTACTTCGATGGTCGCAGACAAGAAGTTAACTTTGGATGAAGACAGTAAGCCTGTTGATGAAATAACTTACCATGGGATGATAGGGTCGTTACTATACATAAATGCAAGTAGACCAGATATCATGTTTAGCGTATGCATTTATGCGAGATATCAATCATCTCCCAAAGAGTCGCATATCACGGCCGTAAAAAGGATTTTACGATATCTTATTGGAACGGCCAAACTATATTTATGGTATCTAATAGAGTGCAATTTTGATTTGATCGGATATTCAAATGCAGATTACGCAGGATGCTCTCTAGACAGAAAAAGTAAGTCAGGTGTTGCAACATTCGTTAGACCTTGCATTATCACGTGGGGTTCAAAGAAGCAGAATTCAGTTGCCCTTTCAACAGCAGAAGCCGAATATATTGCAGCAGGACTGGTATGTACTCAATTATTATGGCTTAAGCAACAATTACGTGATTATGGTGTTGACGTAGGTTGTATTCCTACTTTATGTGATAATACGAGTGCTATAATAATTTCCAAAAACCCCGCGCAGCACTCACGTACCAAACACATTGAAATTAGACACCATTTTATACGAGACCATGTTGAGAAAGGGAATATAAAACTTGAATTTTGTAGTACTGAGAAACAATGGACATACATTTTGACAAAATATTTAGCTAGAGAACGTTTTGAGACTTTACGGTTGGAAATTGGTTTAATCACTGGTACCTAAGCTTCTATATATGTTTAATCTCTCAATGATTGATTAGTAAAGATAAGATTGTATGACTATATCCGTATATTGCGTTGCATGAATATTTATGTTTATAGAAATTTATTTATCATATATATTCTATTTGTATTTTAGAATTAGGTTTACATACAAACTTTATCTTTTACCAAAATTGAGATACACCATAATTCTTTTATTTTCCAAATTCTATCAAATCTTTCCTATATTTCTATATAAAATCTCGTCTAAGTATCCTATTCCAACTCCTATATTATTTACTTACCATAATTGATCAACTACCACTTGTTTACCAAAACCTAGACTCAACCTAGACTCCTACCCTATAATTACCTCTAACCGTGTACGATTGACGACACAACCCCACTTGCATTAACTTTTTCTCTTTACCAAATCTTCACTCAATCTCCATAATCATCATCATCTTCAATCTTTTACCATGACTCCTCCACATGCAACAACACGGTTTTCAACCCGTAACCAACACCAACGAAACCCGTGTAATCAACCACAACAAAAACCATCTCATCATCCTAATTCCTCCACTTTTACTTCACCAAACCCACAACCATCACCTCCCCTGTTTCGTGGTCGGGATGATGCGGTTTCCGAAGGTAAAAGGCGTCGGCTTTTCAAGGGTAAGAATAAGGTTATAGTAGATGAAGTTGAGGAGGCTAGTGAACCCGAAATCATTGTTAGGAATGGGATTTCAAGAACTCTGTTTCGGGAAGCTTCAAAAAGCGTGACAAAGGTTGGGTTGAACCGAGCTCGGATGACAAAAGAAGAGAGTATTCTTGTTTCTCGGGTTTTGCCATATTCAATCCATGGAGGAAGGTATTACCCTAAATCTTGGTTGACACAAATTCCTTCTCTTAAGTTTTTTGTCGACTTTCTTGATTTTCAAGGATGGGGTGATGTGAGTCGGTATTCGAGTCCTACATACCCGGTTAAGGTTGTCCAATTTTTTGTCTCAGTCAAAGTTAAGAATGGTGTGTTGCATGCAATCGTTAATGGTGTT
This sequence comes from Silene latifolia, assembly GCF_048544455.1. Taxonomy (NCBI): domain Eukaryota; kingdom Viridiplantae; phylum Streptophyta; class Magnoliopsida; order Caryophyllales; family Caryophyllaceae; genus Silene; species Silene latifolia. The sequence goes on from NC_133528.1 coordinate 29,998,553, forward strand.
GATGTGACCGTTTCTATTGACGATTTTCGTTCGGCCTTTTCGGTTCCTCATGATGGAATCGATATTAATCCAAGTTTGTAATGGTCTAATGTGGATGATGATAAATAATTAGTTATTAAAAGTTATTTTGATGAGGTCGGGTCGGATAGTGGTAATATTGTGGTCCGTCCTCTCTCGGCAAAAATCAAGTTTCTCTTGAACTTTTTGTGGAATACGGTTGTGCCGAGAAGGGGTGGACGGGATAAGGTGTCAAGTTATGAAGCGGTAATTGTGTATTCTTGGTTGGAGGGTCGAAAAATCAATTTGGCTAGTCTTGTTCTAAACCGTATTTTTCAAACGAGTCTAACCGTCACCAAGGAGAAATTTTGTACCACGATATGGGATGTGGATATCAAGATTATTGGAAATAAAACAAGTTATGGGACGGGAAAGTTACGGTGTTAGTACGAAGGATAGCATGTGTGATCGTGTAATCAAATTAATGGGTCTCGGGTTTGATGGACCCGAATTGGTATTTGCTAAGAATGTTGAAAAGAATTCTAGTGATGTTGGTTTGGTAGCTATGGAAGCTAAATTGGAAAGTTTTATGGGTTCTTTGATGGCAAAATTTGAGGAGCAATCCACGGCATTAACCACGGCCATGTCTCGGGTTGGGCCTTCACGGTCCTCGAATAGTGGATTGGATAGTGCTCGGGTTTATGCGCGGATGGACGAGGTTGATAAAAGGCTTACTGGTTTTGAGAGGGAGTTGAAGGCAATTCGTGAGGAAGTGTTCCAACACGGAGATCGTATCTATTTTCTCACTAGTCAAGGAGGTACGTTGGTTATGCACGGGAAAGCAATGGCGGCCGATCAATGTCTTACTTTGGAGGCGACAAAGGCTTTGTCTTTGAAGGTCCTCAACTTTGAGCGAAGTCTTCAAGCTCAAACTACACTTGTGAGGAGCTCTTTTGATCATCTTGATGCTTTGGAACATCGCACTCGTCCCGATTATGTTAACCCGTATAAGACCCGCCAAATTTAGCCTTGCCTTACCGCTCGTCTTTTTCGCACATTCCTTTATTAGCTTTAACTTCTTTTGATTTTCTAATGGTGTATTTTGCACAACTCTACCATTTGGCCCATTTTGGCAATCTACTTGTGGTTATGGCCCAAGTAGTTCTAAAACATGTTGTTATTCGGCCCATTGGGCTTTAGACATGCTCTCTTTTAGTTTGTGTGCTACTTTAATTTCTAGGTACTTATGTTTATCTATGGTCTATTAATTTCTTATATCGTTCATATCTCTTGTCTCGTCTTATATTATTCTAGTCATTTTATGTTTGTTCTTATCTTTTCGATGATGTCAAGAGGGGGAAAGAACGTCTTTGGTAAGCATCTACCTAAATTTGCTCCTTGTCAAGACCGATTGTCTCTTAAAGTCCTTTTAAGTTTCGGTTTTGTGATAATCGTCTTGATCTTACGTTGATCTTTATTATCAAGATGACGGTATTATCTTGAGGGGGTACTACATACTTAGTCACAATTTTAGGAGACTTGCAATCATCAAAAAGGGGGAATTTGTTGAACCATATAGAATATATGTTTGTGTTTTGATGATGTCAAGAGTGCTTTACTCTTTATATACTCCTTGCGCGTAATCGTTTTTTTAGTCCCTTCAGATTAGACTTACTATTTGTCAAGCTTAGAAGATTGTGATGAAAGTATACAGGACTATGTTATGATCAAGCCCTCAATTACGAATCAAGATTATGGAACAGATATTCAAGCATTATGAGAAGACGAAGCTCGTCTAAATATTAATCAAGCTTGGATGTTGAAGTAGACTATACTCGAAGATCTCCTATGAAGATTAGAATAGTATAGGTGATTATCTCGTAATGGTAAAATAAGAATGAATTTCTTATACTGGTAAAGTTATTGCTTGACAGCTATAACATTACTTGTGAAAGAGCTTAATGTTATAGCTCTTCTACTATAACATTGAGATGCTGAATTTGTATTGACACACGACTCAAGATGTTTTCAAAATTGCTTTTGAAAAATGTTTTTGTTTCTTTTAAATGTTCTAGCAAAAGTATTTATTTAATAAGGAAGCCCATATTCATATAGAGCGTGGTTTTATTTTAAGCCTATGGTTAGTAATTATGTTGGATCAACTTATGAGTTGAGCCATATTACTAATTAGGATTTTAACAAAGCATACTCTTAAACCCTAAAATCTGACCTAACTTTAAGCTAGGGTTTTCATGAAAAACGAGGCATATGGGCCGTGTTTATTCCGTGTAAACCTAAGGGATAAAAGCTATTGTTGTTAAGATTTTATTCTCTTGACATATATTTTATGTTTTAGCTTGATTTGGTAATTTATGATAAAGATATTTTTGTTATGGAAAATCTTATCATATCTTAAGATTTAAGGAAAGAATAATAGGAGAATATCTTATGAATTATCTTTTGGAATATTCTCTATTATCTCTTAGGGTTTTAAGGAAAGAAATAACAAAGATATGATTGTTTGCATATCTTATATTTCGGCCATTAGGGTTTCTTGTGAAACCGTGTGCCATGCTCCTTCCTTGCCTATAAATACTTTGCCTTTGCAACATTTAAAAGTAAGACCTTTAAGCATAAAATTGATTTTATTTTTAAGAGCAAAAACCGTGTATTTCAAAACAAGAAAACCGTTTTTCTATTTTCGAAAAGGTCATGTGTTTATAAACTTGTGCATTTGTTCTTTAGTTATCGTTATAAGATAATAGTGCTTAATTGATTTCTTATTCATTCATTAACGTGAACTTTTAGTAGAATCATTAGTGCTTTATTATTAGCGTAAGTTAGTCACTCGAGTATTTAACGGTACTCATTTGAGTTACAACTAGGGTTAGTTGTACGAGTTGGGTTAGTAAATTTGTAGTCCGTAGAAAGGTACTAAATTTATTAATCGAGAATAGTGGAAGTAGGTTTCGATTTGTGAAACTGAACCACTTCAAAAACCGTGCGTCTCCCTCTTTCGTTCGTTTGTTTATTTCCTTTTTATTCGTTAATTAGTTAATTAGTTAAAGTTTAATCAATAAACTTTAAATAATTAATTATACATTTACAGTCGAAAAAGTAGGTAAAAGTTTTTTAAATCCTCCATTCCCCCTCCCTTGAGTATTTTGGATCGATAGACTTTTCACCGTTGTTGTTTTTATAAAATCTGTGGCGATCCAATCGGGGATGGTGAGCAGATTATGACAGGTGATGATGTTTACTAGCTATGGGGACGAGATGGGGAGTCATCACTCAAGTCTAGCTTCCGCTGTCATGAGATTTATCATTCAGTTTTTAGTTGTTGAACATTAGTAACATTACTTTGGTTTTTGGATTTTGGAACATGTAAACATTAATCAGTTATACTTTAATAATTGTGTTTTGGATTGTTAACTTTGATATACTAACCTCGGGCAACCGGGATGGTGACGGTCTCTCATGCTAGGGTGGTCCTGGTAAGGCACCTTGGTATGTGGGGGTGTCATAAAGTGGTATCAGAGCGATGATTTTGGAACCTAAAACTAATGAACCCAATGAATATAGGGAGTCTAAATAAAATGAACCCGGGGAGAGTTGTTTGGAGCTACCGCAAAGACTTGGGAGACGTCCCAAATTCACATTAAGGCCCTTACTATTTCAAGCAGGTCACATGGGGAAGTCTTGGGAACTGTTGTATGTTGAGTCATGTGTGTGTAATACTTGTAACTTGAATCTTGTGAAGTTGTTGGATGAAATGATGAAAGAATTGGAACATGGTGGTATATGAAAGGTGAATTGCGAAATTTTATATGATAGATCTTGAGCATGAAATATGTTGAGCATGTTATATGTTTAACACGTGGCTTTTAAAAAGGGGTAGTTGTGCATGTGTATATATTGATAGAAAAGCATGTTTATGTATGATAGCAATAGTTTACAGGTCGTTTTTTACATGACTCGGCCAAGCAGGGCGGGTACTCGACCGAGTATGGGGTACTCGGGCGAGTAACCAGGCACTCGACCGAGTGTTATTTGGGGTATAGGTAGCAGAAGCTACTGGTTGTGATCACTCGACCGAGTAATAGAGCATACTCGACCGAGTGAAGCATGCTCGACCGAGTATCACCCATACTCGACTTAGTAAATTTTTTGTGTTTTTGAAGTTGGCTACTGGAGTGGAACACTCGACCGAGTATGAGTAATACTCGACCGAGTAGTCCAAACTCGACTGAGTATCTCACCATACTCGGTCGAGTACTTCTTTGGCGAAAGGTCATGTTTATTTTGAGCCATAGGCTATGTGCTTACGCTTCCTTGCTTTTATTAGCTCAAAATGCCGCCAAAGAGGTCAGCAGCGTATATCCAAGCATCTGAGATGACCACATATGAGGTAGCCCGTATGATCGAGCAGCAGGAAGAACTCCTATAGGCTCTTAAGAATGTGTGTAAGGGGGCTGAGAAACCGGTGGATGCAACCCACTTGAGCATCATTATTGCCCGCTTCAACCCATCGACTTACGAGGGCACCGTAGAACCTAAGCTACTTGATAACTGGCACCGCGAGATGGAGAGTCTACTTGAGGTTGTGAAATGTCCACCGGAGTTGGCTGTCGAACAGGTGGTGTACTACCTGAGAGGTGAGGCTGCAGTATGGTGGCAGAACGTGAAAGAAGATGTCAAGGTATACTATAGGGATGAGGGGCTAGGTGCTATGGCGTCGGCAGGTCTGAAGAGCGCTATGAGGGAGTAATTCGTGCCGGAACACATCCGTCACAAGTTGAGATCCGAGTTTGACTCTTTCACTATGTCTGCTGACATGACGGTTACAGAGTACTATCACCGGTTCCTTGAGTTGTCACGCTACGCAGAAGACATGCAGCAGGGGCAGCGAGGTTTGGTTCTTCGTTTCGAGAAGGGGTTGGCACCCAAGATCATGAATAGGTTACCAGCTAAAGTTATTACCAACCTGAAAGAGGTATACTCGCGGGCTGGGCAAGCTGAGAGGTTTGTGGACTTGTCCAAGGAGGCTACGGAGAGAACCACCACTGAAAAGAGGAAAGCAGAGAGTGAGAGTGGCAATCAGTCGGGCCACAAGAAGAGCAACCACATCAGTCTAGGGATTTTTCTGGAGGATCTGGGTATTCTGGGGGATCTCGCGTATAGGGAAGAGGTGGAGGTTGGAGTGTTAGTGACAATTCCAACCTTACTTGCTTCAACTGCGGTGGAGTGGGTTACAAGAGGCACGACTATACCAGTGCCAGAGTTGGAGAGGTTTCAGGTAGGGATGGCAACAGATCCAGGATCCGATCCGGATCCGTATGATCCGGCCCGCATGGATCGGATATGGATCCTATTTTTTGGGACCCGTTGGATAAGGATCGGATCTAGATCCATCACTTATAAAACGGATATGGATCTGGATCTCATCACTCAGACCCGGATCCGATCCGCGGACCCGTTTCAATAAAAAAAAATTATGTTTATTTCCCAAATCACCTTACTGACTTCACAACTTCTAATTCCTAAACCCTGCTCTATCTTTCTCCTTGGCTTCAATCCTTCATCCCCTATACCAACACTCACTTGTCCGTGGAGCGGCCGTGGGAGCTCTTTACACTAGGCGTTATTCATCCTCTTTAACAGCAGCAATTGTTCAACCTTCTCCTCACATCAACGCCATCCACCATTCAATCGCCAACTAGCTTTAATGAAAAATCTTTCACATATCTTCAAATATGTTCAGATCTGTGATTTTTTTTCCTTTTTGATTTAATTAATCTTATATGTCTCTTTTTAGTTATGATTTTTATTTCGAATTTAGAGCCTTTTACGTTCATTTTCTATTTGAGTCAAACGTTTGTGTTCGAGTTTGTTCAGATTAGTCTTTTAGCCTATTCTTTTCGTGATAAATTACATGTATACTGAGCTGCCATAAATGGAATGCTTCTATTTCTCATGGATCTTAATTTTAATCACAACCAGTTATTGAATTAGAATAAGCACTATTTTTGTAAATTCATTCACACGTTTTTGGTTTTAAGAGACAGTTGCAGCATTTTTTTGTTTGTTTTATTCACACTTTTTGATCGAAGAAGCATTTGTTTGTTTGAGTTATTGAAAGAATAAGCACTGGCTAATTGAAGTATTGTTATTTTCTTAATCACATTTGTATTATTGCCGGTTGTTTTGTTACTCCCTCCACACATTTTTTTTCACCCCATTTCTTTAATATATGTGAGGAGTATTATATTGAAATGGGGTGAAAACAGGTGTGTGGAGGGAGTATATTCTAGCCATAATTGCATAAGCAGAAGACTAATTGGAAGTGTGGTTAGGTAATTAGAATTGATGGAGAATAGTCTCAATTTACACATGCAAAGAATTCTTGTGGTTTTCTGATAACTAGGACCCGTGTAGGACCCGGATCCGATCCGGATCTGTTGGATATGGATCTGGATTTGAGAAAATTAGACCCGCTGGATCTGGATCGGATCTGGATCCGGTGTGGGAAATGCAGATCTTGATCAGGGTCCAATTGAATCCGGTCCAGATCCGGCACGTTGCCATCCCTAGTTTCAGGAGCTTATCAGGGGAGTTTTTCTCAAGCTCCGAGTCAGAATTTTACTAGAAACAAGCCATCTGGGTCTTGGGGAAACCGTGGAGGGCAGAACAACAACAATGGCGGTTTCAACCGCAACTGTGGAGGTTCCTATCAGTGCCCGAACAACAGTGTGACTCAGAACTCAGCAGCTAAGCCGGCTTCTTCGAACACCTTAGTCTAGGGTGGAGGCCAAAAAATCAGCGGGAAGCTCTTTATGATGGACAAACAGGAAGCTGAAAACGATGCTCATGTAGTTACCGGTACCTTTCTTGTTCATAATACACCGTCTTTCGTTTTGTTTGACTCAGGGGCAACCCACTCTTTTGTGTCTAAAGGTCATGCCTTGCTTATGGGTTTGGGGGAGTATGAGCTTGTAAAAGATGATGTATTTATATCTTCGGGAGAGTCAGTGTCTTGTGTTCAGTTATATAGAGATGTGTCCATGTTGGTTGGAGGGGTAGACTTACTGGTCAACTTGTTAGAGTTTCCTATGGGTGGGTTTGAGGTCATCGTCGGGATGGATTGGTTGGGTAAGTATGATGCTAAGATAGACTACCGACAAAAGAAAGTGTCTTTAAAGCGTCCCAAGGGTTTTAGAGTGTCTTATAAGGGGTTTGTTGTGAGGCCAAAGTGTAAGTTCATCGCTTTAATGACCTTAAAGTTATGTTTGAGGAAGAAGTGTCCCTTGATTCTTTGCCAAGTGAGAGATCGGGGCATGGAATAGCTGACAGCATCTGTTATACATGTGGTTGGAGAGTTTAGTGATGTCTTTCCAGATGAGATACTGGGGTTACTACCTAAGAGGGATATCGACTTCAATGTGGAGCTTAAACCGGGGATAGGTCTTATATCTAAAGCACCAAACCATATGCCACCTAAAGAACTAGAAGAGTTGAAGAAACAGATAAACGATCTGTTAGACATAGGGTATATCCGGCCTAGTGTGTCACCATGGGGAGCACCAGTGTTGTCTGTGAAAAAGAAAGATGGGAGCATGAGGCTATGCATCGACTACAGGGAGCTGAATTGTGTCACGATGAAGAACAGGTATCCTTTGAAAAGGATTGGTGATCTTTTCGACTAGCTGAGTGGCGCAGGGGTGTTCTACAAGATCGATTTGAGGTCGGGTTATCACCAGTTGTGGATAGCAGATGAGGATATTCCTAAGACAACCTTCCGGTCTCGTTATGGTCACTATGAGTATATAGTGATGCCTTTTGGTTTAACGAATGCACCAGCAGCTTTCATGGATCTTATGAACCGGATTTTTAGTCCGTTCTTGGACAAGTTTGTGGTCCTCTTCATTGATGACATATTAGTCTACTCTAAGACTAAGAAGGAGCATGAGGAGCATCTGAGGTTAGTTTTGCAGACTTTGCGAGATAATCAGCTATATGCCAAGCTATCCAAGTGCGAGTTTTGGCTAGAGAAAGTGGCTTTTCTGGGTCATGTGATATCTAAAAAGGGTGTGTCGGTGAATCCTGGCAAGATTGAGGCAGTGACCAAGTGGAAATCACCAAAGAATGTCACTGAGATTCGGAGTTTCTTGGGTTTAGCTGGTTACTACAAAATATTTGTGAAAGACTTTTCTACGATCGCAAGGCCTATGACAGCTTTGATAAGGAAAGAGACTAGATTTCGGTGGGATGAGAGTTGTGAGACGGCGTTCCAGGCCTTAAAGGAGCGTTTGACCACAACTCATATCCTAGCTTTACCAGAGGGAAGTGAGAACTTTGAAGTATACACCGATGCTTTAAAAAATGGGTTAGGATGTGTTTTGATGCAGAATGGGAAGGTTATAGCTTATGCGTCGAGGCAGTTGAAGCCATATGAGGAGAACTATCCTACTCATGATTTGGAACTAGGTGCAGTTTTTTTTGCTCTTAAGATTTGGAGGCACTATCTTTATGGAGCAACCTTTAAGGTGTTTTCAGATCATAAGAGTCTGAAATACATCTACACTCATAAAGAGCTTAACATGCAACAGAGGCGATGGATGGAGCTTATTGGAGACTACGATATGGAGATCATCTATCACGAGGGTAAGGCTAATGTTGTTGCAGATGCTTTGAGTAGGAAGAGTGTTCATTCGTTGTGTACAGCTATGTCTTTGCTGAAGCTGATGGATGAGATGTCCAGGATGGGGATCCATATGATTTGGAAAGGGGATACCGTCAAGGATTTGACAATCGAGCCAGATTTGTATGAGGATATCAAGAGGAAACAAGAGCTTCATCCTAAGATCCAAGAATGGAAGTCAAGGGTGGGGAGTGGTACGGTTTCCAAGTTTTCTATCCACACGGATGGGAGTGTTCGCTGTGATGGGAGATGGTGTGTTCCTGATGATGCATATTTGAGGAGAGTAATAATGACAGAGGCTCATTACACTCCTTATTCAGTTCACCCAGGAGGTGACAAGCTTTATAAGGACCTCAAGAAAACCTTTTGGTGGCCTAACATGAAGAGGGATGTGGCCGAGTTCGTGGCTAAGTGTCTGACATGCCAGAGGGTAAAGGATGAGCAACGAAGACCACAAGGTAAGATTCAGTCACTTGAGGTACCCGAGAGGAAGTGGGAGTCGATCTCTATGGACTTTATCGTGGGGTTGTTGGAATATGTGTCCTCCGACAATAATGCGATCACAACTGTCGTTCATGATGATCACATGTTTAAATCTCATTTTAAGAATACATGTGGGATGTAATATTTTACAGTCAACTGGTCCACACATATCGGTAATGATTGGCTGACTAGAGTTTGACATTAACGTCGTGCGACGGTGGTGATCAGTTGATCCCCTTAGGTCATACCTATAGGGAAATACTCTTAATTGATTATTTAATTAATCGTATGCCGATACGAGTTAATTAAATTGCTTAAAATTGACGGATGATTTTGTGAGTAAAGTTAACGTGTCTTATTGTAATTTGATTAAATGAGATACGGTCTAAGTAATTGAATTGTTTTATTACTTAGATAAAATTATTGTTTACGAAACAATTGAAATTGAATGAATAATTTATTATAAATACAAGACGTTGTAATTTATAATTTGATAAACCATTTTGGTACAAGTGATTACGAATTACTAGTGGATTTTGTATATGATATATTTTATGAGTATGTTGATTTTTAATATGTTAAAAATACATTACAAATTCACATGTCAAGTAACATGTCACCTATGTCACAATTGAGCAAATGACAAAATAAAATGGACCCTCCATTTTATTTTTTATGTACCGAAAAATTGGAGGAGTATTAGTGGAAAAATTGTGTTGATTATTTTAATAAGAGAAAACATAATGATTAAGCTTAATCTCTAGCCATGCAACCCCACAAGCTTTTGTGAAGAGCATCTTTTGCATGCATTGGCTCCCCAATAACCCTCCCCCTAAAACCGGTTTTTCCATAAGGAAAATACCATTGGTTTTTCCTCTACAATTATTCATTACCTTACTTAATAATTTTTTCTAGTGTGAGAAAAAGAGAACATTCTCTACAATTTGTGAAAACTTAGAGAAATAAAACTCACAAATCACTCCCCTCTTGGACTGAAATATTCAAGAACAAATTAATATTTTGTGTCATTTTTAAGTAAGACTAATATTGTTACTAGATCATAATAATATTGGTTATTAAGGGTATTCCTTGGGTATTCACTTTTGGGAGGGATTCTAATTTGGATCCTTTGTTCATCCATTGTTGGAAAGCTCAAGCACTAACAAGAAGGAGATCTTGTTGGTGCCCAAATGGCCGAAATTAGATGGTGAGAAATCGATTTTTCCATCTCCCTTTTATTATGTTTACATGCATAAGATCTAACATTTTTTTTACGACTAAATAAATTATTTCATATATAAATATGTAAATTAATGATACTATTGAATCTAACAAGCGGTATCAGAGCCTTAGGTTGTTTGCATGCAAATCGGTTTATAGTTTTTCCGAGTTATAAGATTAACATACAAAACTAATTAATTTGGATTTATGAAGATAAACCTAAAAATAACTTTGAATGTTAAAAGTTTATGGTCCTAAGTGATTTTTAGGACATTTTGGTTTGTTTATGGATTTTATTGTTCATTTTATATATTATTGGCATTAAAATGTGATTTTTATGATAAAAATGTCATTTTCGAACGAAAAATAGCTAAACTTTGAATTTTTTAGTGATTTTTGGATATGTCTTCACATAAATTATCTACTGATGACCTGTAAATTTTCATGATAAAATAAGTTGTTTTGCTTGAAATATGGATTTTTTAATTTAAAATCGTATTTAAACGGGTAAATAGGTTAATATGAGTTATATTTCGAATCTGGTCATAGAAATTGAGTATGTTGTCACATGCAATTTTACAAGATGTGTGTAAAATATTTGGCTATAATGAAGTCTTTATGCATGATTTATGAATTTTTGATGAAAAATCACATAAATAGTGACTATAATTAGTAATAATGCTAAAACATACTTCATGACTAAAGAAAAAACGTCACATGTTGCATTTTATCATATATTTCAGATCTAAAAGTAAAAAGTTGATGAATATATTTTTTTCTCATTTTTTATGGTCATAATTGTTAAAACCGATAAACCGCAACATTCTTTTTCACGATAAAATTTCGAAATTTTTAACCTAAGTTTTGAACATTATGAGTGTCATGGTATTTTTTCAGAATGTTCATGAGTTTAAATGTCAAATTTCGAATTTATTTGAAATTTTTATGATTTAATTTGAAGTTTATAGCATAATTTTGTATTTTAGGTCCATTTATGAACAATATTAAGAAAACAAGTTTAATTATTGTCAAAATGTTAGTGAGACTAATTTTGAGTCCTAAGATGGTTAGGGTAATTAACTTGTACATAAATATGAATTTATGTAATTATTGTGATTTTAACAAGTTAAATCACGCAAATCCGTAAAAACCGATTAATATACGATATTGGCTCTTAAAAGGCGATTTAGCATAAAATTTAGCATATTCATACATATTATAATGCTGCATTTTATTTATGATTGTCATATTTTAATTTTATGTAATTTTTGAATTATGTAATTTTACTTAGTATGGCCTTAGTTTTAATTTGTATTACCCAAAATGTATGGGAATATCGATTCGGTTGTAATTATTGTGATCTCGTATCACCGTTTTGTAATTTGATAGATTTATTTTTATTTTAATTACAAATGTATAATAGGAAGTTATGTAATTCATTTTGTAATTTAATTATTCCGGAGTTCCTTGAAGACGGTGCCATTCGAGAAGGTGATCCATCAAAGAAAGCGTTGCCTTGAAGTGCGTGCCAAGACCGAAGTTCAAGGGACCAAAGGAGTTGGTTTCCGAATTTGTAATAGTTTATTAGATTTACTATTTTAGGAAGGCCATACTAGGATTTTATTTTTATGCTTTGCATTTTATTTATATGTTGCATGCATTGCTAAATCGCCATAACTAAACATGCATTTTAATCGAGTTTATCGACCGTGTCAATTACAATTATCGTAGTACACCGCTTTAGTTCACTTAAAACGTGATAGATAATAAATTGACATGACCTCTCGCTAAAATAAACAATTGAGACTTAGCCTTACCAAAAAGTAGAAACCATGAAAACCTATTTCATGAGGGAGTGATCTCGGCCCTACCGGGGTACAAACCTTTTTACGTAGGGGAAGTGGGTGATAAATGTCTATCCACCGAATTCATGTTGATAAGGGATGAATCGGCCCTACCGTGCCCAAGTTGATGTGGATTTGGATCATGGACACATTTATTCGAAATTTGGGTTGAACTCAACGAAAGTATTCTCGACGGTTGCCGGATGTGTTTCGGGCTAAAGATAAATATTAATGTAATTTTATCGACCAAGAGTTCTAAAAGTAGAATCGATTAAAGCGTTAATCCACCGAGTTATATTGATGAGGGTTGTATTCGGCTTTACCGATGCCTAAGTTAATATGAATTTGGATCTTGGAATCATTTATCATAGTTGGGTAGAGGTCACTATGTAAATGCTTTACTTGTTATTTACAAGTATTAATAAAACGATGAATGTTAAGTTTTCCACTATTCCGTTATCATATTGTTCTATTTCTTTACCACAATTCATATACGATATCATTTCGATTTTTGATTCAAATCTCCATTAAAACATCGTAACTAAAGACAAAATTTGAATTTTTCTTCTAAAAACCTCGTATTATCCATTGTAAGGATCTCTTGTGAAGAGTATAGATAAAAGTTATTCGTGATCAAAAGGGTTTTTGATTTTTGACTAACATATCTACTTACAATAAATTGGTTCTCATATGCTTAATTGAGTTAAGTATTTTGAAACGTTAAATCATTTTGGTGACTAGATTTGTTGGAAATCGTAATAGACCAAAATACCGCAACCACTTCAATGAAAGTTTTAAGACTAAACAAACGAATGAAGAGTAGTCTTCATGAATTTCAATTTTGCTTCTCTTAGCAAAGACTCATTGAAATGAATGGGAGCATTCTCTTAAACCGTTAAGAAATGGATAAGGTTTTAAAGAAGTAAAATTAGAATGGAATTGATACAAGGTAATGTTAAAAGTAAAGTTATTGAGAATAACGATACTAAATCTATCAATCCCGACCGATAAAGTTTCCATTGTCTTAATTCTTGGACGCTAAAAAAGAAACTACGACCTTCGTAAATGGGGTCAAATGGGCATATTTTGGGTTATGATGGCTGTGGCTAGTCGAAGGGAATAGTGCGATAGGAATTGTCCACCCCTTTGTCAGGGTTAAAACAATATCTCAGGGCCACTCGAGGAGTAATGAACTGGAAATGCGTGGCCACGCTCGGAAGGTATCTATGGTAGATGATTCCGGTCAATCAGTTATTCTCCAGATCGAGGAAACCACTCTCGATATGATCACTTGCAAGTACGACCTGAAAGACACCTTGCATTGAGTGGGAGATAGTAATAGGACAAGAGAATTGGTGACGCACACTTGTCGAGGACAAGTGGGAGATTGTTGGAATATTTGTCCTCCGACAATAATGCGATCACAACTGTCGTTCATGATGATCACATGTTTAAATCTCATTTTAAGAATACATGTGGGATGTAATATTTTACAGTCAACTGGTCCACACATATCGGTAATGATTGGCTGACTAGAGTTTGACATTATTGTCGTGCGACGGTGGTGATCAGTTGATCCCCTTAGGTCATACCTATAAGGAAATACTCTTAATTGATTATTTAATTAATCATATGCCGTTACGAGTTAATTAAATTGTTTAAAATTGACGGATGATTTTGTGAGTAAAGTTAACGTGTCTTATTGTAATTTGATTAAATGAGATACGGTCTAAGTAATCGAATTGTTTTATTACTTAGATAAAATTATTGGTTACGAAACAATTGAAATTGAATGAATAATTTATTATAAATACAAGACGTTGTAATTTATAATTTGATAAACCATTTTGGTACAAGTGATTACGAATTACTAGTGGATTTTGTATATGACATATTTTAAGAGTATGTTGATTTTTAATATGTTAAAAATACATTACAAATTCACATGTCAAGTAACATGTCACCTATGTCACAATTGACAAATGACAAAATAAAATGGACCTTCCATTTTATTTTGTATGTACCGAAAAATTGGAGGAAGTATTAGTGGAAAAATTGTGTTGATTATTTTAATAAGAGAAAACATTGATTAAGCCTAATCTCTAGCCATGCAACCCCACAAGCTTTTGTGAAGACCATCTTTTGCATGCATTGGCTCCCCAATAACCCTCCCCCTAAAACCGGTTTTTCCATAAGGAAAATACCATTGGTTTTTCCTCTACAATTATTCATTACCTTACTTAATAATTTTTTCTAGTGTGAGAAAAAGAGAACATTCTCTACAATTTGTGAAAACTTAGAGAAATAAAACTCACAAATAACTCCCCTCTTGGACCGAAATATTCAAGAACAAATTAATATTTTGTGTCATTTTTAAGTAAGACTAATATTGTTACTAGATCATAATAATAATGGTTATTAAGGGTATTCCTTGGGTATTCACTTTTGGGAGGGATTCTAATTTGGATCCTTTGTTCATCCATTGTTGGAAAGCTCAAGAACTAACAAGAAGGAGATCTTGTTGGTGCCCAAATGGCCGAAATTAGATGGTGAGAAATCGATTTTTCCATCTCCCTTTTATTATGTTTGCATGCATAATATCTAACATTTATTTTATGACTAAATAAATTATTTCATATATGAATATGTAAATTAATGAGATTATTGAATCTAACAGGGGTTAGCAAGGACACAGCAAGGTAACAATATGATTTGGGTGATCGTCGATCAGTTAACAAAGTCAGCTCACTTCATTCCGATGAAGGACAGTTGGACTAAGATACAGCTAGCTTTGGGTTACACAAAGCATGTGGTTCGGTTACATGGTGTGCCTAAGGATATAGTGTCGGATCGAGATGCGAGATTTATATCACGGTTTTGGCAGGAGTTGCAGGATTTGAGGGGTATGACCTTAAAGATGAGTACAGCTTTTCATTCTGCCATAGATGGTTAGACTGAGAGGACTATCAATACTTTAGAGGACATGTTGAGGGCTTGTGCCATGGAATTCGGTGGGAGTTGGGAGGATAGGCTGGATTTGATTGAGTTTTCTTACAACAACAGCTATTACACCAGTATAGGAATGGCATCGTTCGAGGATTTATATAGCAGGAAGTGCCGAAGTCCAATTTGTTGGGATGACAGCGCAGAGGCAGTGGTTTTAGGACCACAGATGGTGCAAGATATGATTGAGCAAATTCGACTGATTCGTCAAAAGATGAAAGCAGCTCAAGACCGCCAAAAGAGTTATGCAGATTTGCACCGCAGGGACATCGAGTTCGCAGTGGGTGACAAAGTCCTTTAGAAAGTATCATCGATGCGAGGGGTGATGAGATTTGGAAAGAAAGGTAAGCTAAGTTAGAAGTTTATCGGTCCGTATGAGATCTTGGATCGTGTAGGTGAGGTGGCCTACAGGTTAGCTTTACCACCAGCTTTGGATCGAGTCCACAACGTGTTTCATGTTTCACAGCTCCGGAAGTATGTGAGTGATCCATCACATGTGCTTGAGGTTGAGAACATAGAGCTTGATGAGTCTTTATCTTATGCTGAGGTTCCTAAAGAGATCTTAGACCGCCAAGTACGCAAGACAAGGAATGGTGAGACCGTCTTACTTAAGGTGCTTTGGTTTAATCATAATGTGGAAGAGGCCACATTGGAACCAGAGGAGGCTATGAGAGAGCGCTTTCCCAACCTTTTTGATCAGGTATGTTTGGTTAATGGGACATAACCGTTGTCTTTTTAGGGGGGGGGGGGGTAGGAGATGGTCGCATGCTTGTTTTTGAGTTACTTTAAGTTGGTTTAGCTATGTTTGTGTCATCTGGTCAGTTGTGTTAGGTGTTTTGGTTTTATGTGGTGGGAGTTGTTTGGCTCTTGTTGGTCTTGTTTTGTGTGTATAGTGTAAACTTCGGGGACGAAGTTCTTTTTAAGGAGGGAAGACTGTAATACCACGGTTTTCTAAGTCTGTTACTCGTCCGAATATGGCTTACTCGGCCGAGTAAGGGTGTCGTGTGTTTCTGGACAGTTTACTGCCCAGGAATACTTAGCCGAGTATGGGAATACTCGACCGAGTAGAGGATACTCGGCCGAGTATACTCTATACTCGACCGAGTATCCGGTCTGATGGGTATTAATTCTGTGGTTTGATTTAGAAAGGATTAGATTTATTTAAGATACGTTTTACAGTTTCTAATCACTTTTACAAAACCTAAACAATACAACGTAACTCTAATCCTCTCCAAATCTCTCTCAAGTGCCCGGATTGTTCGTGAGTCTAGTTCATCTTTCGTTGCGTCGATTGTGTAGGTAAGCCTTTGATTTCTTAAATTCTATTGATTTATCTTTTAGGTTTTGCCCTAATTTTTGATTTGGGGGAAAGGGGTTTTGCATATGGTAATTGCAATTATGTGATTGTTGTTAGGTTGAGAATTTGTAGATGAGCCTTTCTAGCTTGCTTGTGTATCTCATTGCAGTTGTGCTAAGGTAGGGTTTCCCTACTCGGTTTACTGTTAATTGATTTAAGATTGTATTATGATTGTTGTACGATTGATATTGTGATTATCTGTTGAATGTTGATTTGGAGTTGGGTGTTGGAGTTGTGATGGTTGATGGTGATGTTCGCAAGGTGCGTCCTCGGCTGAGTGGAGTCACTTGCGGGAGTGGCTTCACGCCCTAGTTTCGCTCTCTGTGGAACCTGCCACAGGAGGGGATGTGCACATTAATGAACAGGGTTATCGCTCGTTGATGAGCGGGGGCTTAGGTGGGTACGGCTGCGGTCCCCCACTGGCAGGGCTACACACTTTAGTGTGCAGTCAGTTACATGTTGTGATTGGGAGTTGGAGGTGGTTGATGATCAGTTGTTTATCTTTTCGTACTTGTCTTATGTTAATTATACAGTAACTAACCCCGTTGTTGTTTTTATAAAATCTGTGGTGATCCATTCGAGGATGGTGAGCAGATTGTGATAGGTGATGATGTTTACTAGCTATGGGAACGAGATGGCGAGTCATCACTCGAGTCTAGCTTCCGATGTCATGAGATTTATCATTCAGTTTTTAGTTGTTGAACATTAGCAACATTACTTTGGTTTTTGGATTTTGGAATATGTACACATTAATCAGTTATACTTTAATAATTGTGTTTTGGATTGGTAACTTTGATATACTAACCTCGGGCAACCGGGATGGTGACAGTCTCTCATGCTAGGGTGGTCCTGGTAAGGCACCTTGGTATGTGGGGGTGTCACAAAAAGTTGTAAGGATAAAGTCGGTTTTCAAAAATGAACCAATTCTTAACAAGAACTAAAATCGATATTCTTCCAGAAACATTTAAGAAGATTTTCAAAAGTGTAAGTGTCCTTTCATGGAACGAAATAGCTCTTGTTGTGCACACAACTTTGTTAACATTCCAAGTTAAAGACAAGGTTAAATACAAAATCATACGTCGATAAGTGCAGAACTTGTTATTAGACATCTCCAATAATGAGTCCTAACATCCCATCAAACGTCAAAACCAAATGAAAGTGACAAACCACTAAAATTTTCTTTGGAAAAAGCTAAATTGATAGTAAAAGATGCATTTTTAAACTCTAAAAGAAGTCAAGTTTTTGAATTAAACTTCGACAATAAATCAAAAATGGACAAAATAAGTTAGAAATCAAGCAAAACAAAAAGCAACTTGGGTATCACAATCACGGAACACGGTAAAGAAGTCCCCACTCGACAAACAAAAGTGACTAAATCGAACTTTTAGGAGTAGAAAGCCGAGATAGAGTTAACAAGGTGGCTAACGGACGAGGAGTTTTATAAGACACTAGCATCAATCCCAAAGGAGAAGCACAACGAAATGAGTAGAGGGACATGAACAAAAAGCTTATGGTCAAAGAGGACGGAAAACTAAGCAACAAGCAAGGAAACGTCACATACTCAAATCACAAACAACAACATCATCGTAAACGATTCCTCAAACATCTCTAGAAAACTAGTCTTATAACCACATTACTTCCAAGGATTTCCTCAAAACATCTTACGTCACTTTACTTCTAAGTTATTCCATGAAACAAAGAACTTCACCACAATTGTGATTCCATAACTCCCAATCATAAAGCATCTACAAACGACTTTCACAAAAATAAGATCAAAACTACTAACAAAGGTATACTCATATCCAACTAGCCTCAAAACACAACATAGTAAAATCCTCAATCATCGATCTCAATTCAAAGTCCTAAATTCCAGGAACAAGTTCCTCAAATTTTGACAAGGTTCTCATTTCGAATAAAGTAGTAACAAGTCAACCTGAAACTCCTTTCATGAAAGTCCACTCTACTACACACTCTTTAGAGGAAGATGCATAATCACCCAAGTTGACAAATCAATAAAATCTCGAATCCCTCTATTCTTTCACCTATTACGGGCACCCAAAAGCGAAACTACACTCAACTGTAACATTATCCCATTATCTCAAGCACTCAACACAACCTCAAAGTTTCAAAAACCATAGGATTAACAAAGACTTCTCAACAAAATTCTCAAGAGCCAACTAATATCAAATCACATCACCAATCTATACATGGTCATTAACATCCAGAAGGGGTTTTCTTCCAAGCTCATATCATGACTTCACTCCATGTTTAAACCTAAAGTAGCAATGCTCAACCTACCAAGCTTTCAAATCCCAAATACGATTAACAAAGTCAAGTTCCATAACCTAAGTAACATATACAACTCACACCTTACACAAGGAATTCCACCAATCAATCACACCCACTTTATGTCAAGCAACTAGGCATAAGAATCACCAAGATATGTCTTAACACACTAGCAAAACTTTCCCAACAATACAATCTCTCAAAGCAAGGGTTACGATTCAACCACAAACAAACTCCACATAGCCAAAATCCAATCAAGGTTAACATCCCACCAAAGAAGGAGAGCTATCTACGAGGCATCATGAGAGTATAAGCAAGAAACGAAAGATAAGTCGGGAGGGTACAAGAGTAGCTTCCAAGATAAAACAAAAGAGAGTTTAGAAGAAAGATAAGCATTAAAAGGTAAAGAATAAGGAAAGGTACACTAAGAACGAGAAATATATTCAAGGAAGTAGAAGCATTCTTCAAAGGTTGAACAAATCTTCAATCTTCGGCAATAGGCACCAAGACTTGATCACCATATGGGTAAGGCCATGGTTTGTTGATCCAAGAACACAAGAACCAAATATTGACAATCAACAAACATGTTAGAACCTATCAAGGAGCAAGCACAATGTAGAATACCACCTTAGGTCCTTAAGACTACCCATCTCTCATTCATTATTCAAGGTCAAGTTCAAGTTAAGTTTGGGATACACGTGTGTGCGTCGGGAGCAACATAGGCTCTGATACAAACTGTGACACCCAGCAAAAATGCGGAAAATATAACTAATAAAATTAAGCGAAAAATATGAAATTTTTTTAAAAACTTTTTATTACTAGTTAAAGTTTAACATGCGGGAGTCATTAATAAAATGAAACAAGTGCAACGATAAGCAAACTTAGGTTATTACAAACCAAGTCTAGCAAAGAAAAGGAGGGGAAAGATATCTCACGAATAACAAGTCTAAAAGGTGAGTCTAAGCATAATGATAGACAAAAATACAACGGTCAAGGTACTCGCTAGGTCACACATGTCTTCACCCCAAATAAGTACCGATCTGCAACCTGTTCATTCATTAAAAATGAATGCCACAGTCAGTGGGGAGTAACTCAGGGTTCTCCTAGCCATATTATATCAAAATGAACATAACAAAGAACTCAAATAACGCAAGGCATAATAAATACGGGATACAATTCACTTGAACAAATAAGCTTGGGATCATTCATGTTAGAATAATAAGAGAAAGCGAGATAGGATAGCAAATGAGCATGTCATAGGCATATTTAAATAAGTGAAGTAAAGGAAAGAACATAGATACGGTTAGTTAATCACAAGCACGAATTCCAATGAAATGTGACATGTGCAACTATCCAAATTACACAAAACTAGTACTTAAGTCATGTGAGATAGATAACCGAGTCGTCATTCATCGCAATACATATAGTTAAAAACCATAGCCATTACTTTGGAAATCTTCTAACAATCATTGCACGGGACGTGTCTATTAACGTCACATGCGCACTCATGGCTTGCATCTCACCATGAGAACGGATGGGAGCATCAATCCCGGCAATCATAGCGCAACTAGAAGGCTTGCATCTCACCTCTAGTGTCCGATAGGACCAAGACTCTTTCATTCAACCACATAAGACGTAAACTCTTATGAGAAAGACATATGCCAATGACCATAACCAAGCAAGACATTTACTACTCTTAGACTAAATTTTTCCCGGAAAAGATTAAGATAAAACTCACTTGCCAGAACAGTACAAGTGACCAAAACCATACTTGCCAGAATAACACAAGTAGCCAAAATCGTACTTGCCTGAACAACACAAGTAGCCAAAACCGTACTTGTCAGAACAGCACAAGTAGCCAAAACCGTACTTGCCAGAATAACATAAGTACCCAAAACCGTACTTGCCAGAACAGCACAAGTAGGCCAAACCCGTACTTGCCAGAACAGCACAAGTAGGGTGCAAATATAAGTCAAGCAAGAAGTCATAGCATTATGGCATTTTCACAAGAGTACGACTCATTACCAGTAGTTACTTAGAATAAATCACTCATACTTGAAATATGATGAAAACGTGAAAAGAAGCAAGTAATAACCCATAAAATATACTAAGTCATTTCATACTTGTATAACATGGTTACACATTGTATTTCATATTTACAAGTTACTTGAGCTTAAAATAGAACAAGTGATAACAAATGAATTAAGTGATACGAAATACGAGGCAAAACGTAAATAAACACATGAGAACTCAAATATGAAGTATATAGCATCATTTCATACTTTTCCAACATGAATAAACATTATACTTTATATTTACATGTTAATTAAACATAGTATAAACAAACGATAACAAATGAATTAAGTAATGCGAAACGCTAGGTAAAATCTAAACGAACACAAACCGAACCGCATTTAAGCTTAACAACCAAAACCGATGTTTAACATGAGAATGAGACATAATCAAGGGGCTCCAATAATAAAAAGGTGTCAACACACCATACACAAGCATTCGAACCAAGGTTAAGATGCATATCCAACAAACGTAAAACCCAATTTATAACAACAAGTTTAGTACTCGACTACAACAAAGGTCAACTTAAAATGATCATAACTTGAGTTCTGGACATGAGAATAAGGTGAAACCAATTGTAGATGATATCTTATCCTCTTACGGTTCTAACGGTAGGTCATAAGCCCAAAACAAATAAATAACGAAGGAGTTATGGCCATTTTACAAAAACTGGTCAGGCTAAACCGCACTGCGGGCTGCTTCCCACGACACAAACAAGGCATGAACTTCATTCCCAATTCAATTTTATGGTATATTCACAACCCCAAATTAATCATATAACCAAAGACCGTCGCAACTACAACATACCCATCATATCTTAACAATAAACACCCACAACATATAGCAAAGATCGTCGCAAACTACAAGATACATACAATAGCTAAACAACACCCCATTCCTTGCAAACCAACTTTACCCAATTGATATTATTTTCAATAATTCATCTCAATAACATAAAAATATAATTAAAATATCATCTAACATTAATAATCCAACAAAATTCATCAATAATATTAAAGGTAGTAACTTTACTAGCTAAAGACTAAACTTTAACAATTAAAGCATATAATTTGATATAATACCGATTAACCCATCACCGTTACCTTTTAGCTCTTCAAGGACACGATTCCGACTAAAGACTACTCCGAAATGCTAAAACTTCCACCTAGAGACAAGTTTAAGACAAAAAAGGGTTAGAAAACTCATCTCACAAAAAGATGGATTTTCTAAAAGGTTCAAAAGTTAAGATTTTTCTTACATAGAAAGAAGGAGGGGAAGGAGAGGAGAAGATTGGTACAAAAATCATAAGATTTCGTTGAGAAACAAAGAAATGGCATCCGTCTTAAGTTTTGAATTTTTGAAGGTTTAATGGTGGAAATCTCTTCTTTTACAAGGGAAGAAGATGAAGGAAGATGCTCAAAAATTAGAAAGTAAACCCTAACACAAGGGGGTTTTGTTAACTAAAAGATGGTTCATAGGTTTGTTTTGGCCCAATAACAAAGGCACTTGGTTTGTGACTCGGTTTTGCACTAAAAGGACCCATATACGACTTTTAAGGGGTTTCCGGGTTAAAATAAAACCAAATTGATTTTTATGAAACTAAAGCACAATTTTAAAAGTATAAAACCAAATAAATAATCTGCCAAATAAAATTGAGTATTATTAAATTAGCGGTATTAATAAATTACCCATTAGGTTAAAATCGCGGGTGTTACAGGCGCTGTCGTTTTTTAGACTAAGAAGGCGGTTTATCAGTTTTACCAAGACCAAGCAGACTTTGCTACTAGGCATATTGTGACTCTTAAGGAGTCTTCTTTTTACGATGGACTGTCTAAAAGGGCCGCTGGAAGAACGGTGGCCCAGGATGTTGGGAAGCTGGTGCATCCATTTTGTGACAATGTTGATTTGTTGCGGATAATAATGGGATTAGTTGACCCCAAGACAAAGGGGAATATGATCATGGTGTGCAGAGCATGGGCCATGTGGTTGATAGTGTCCGGACCAGGGAGATTGGCGTTTGCTCATTTGGAAACCCTGAGATGGGGGTTGCTACAAACCCTATGGGGTTTATGGGTGGCTATTTACAGGGATCACATTCTCGTTGCATGAGAATTTCAGAAGGGGAAAAATTTGTTGCTCCTCCTACTGGTGGCCCCTCCACCTGACTATATGACTGGCATAATGCCAATCTTGCGGATTTTCTGGATGATGGAAATACCGAGTATAGTGATGAGGAAGATGAAGAAGGTTATCTTGAGGGTTTGGCCAGTTTGGATGTAATTCAGTTTGACCTTGGTGGTCAGGAGGCCGGAACACCTTAGGGTTGTCTAGAACAACTTGTAATTGTCTTTTCTTTTTTTGGGAAACATAACGAGAGCGTATTCTCATTATGTTTTGTAGATTTTGTGTGACAAAGTATATATTTTGGCACATGTTATTTTATGTTTTGTGCGGCGATTATAAGTTATTGCATTATTATGTAAATGTTGAAATATTAGGAAAGGATAATAATAAGTTATCAGTTTCTTTTTAATCGTTTCTTTTAATCGCTTCGCGTTCTTTAAAATGGAAATTTTATACTCATATATAATGCTAGTAGTCTTCCTCCAAATAAATTTGATTAAGGTTCAGAGGATACTCTTGAATCAATGAACAGTTGAGAATGGTGAATGAAGTGATCAAGCGCTGAACAAATAAGCAAACAATTTGGATCATCGATGCATGTCTCAAAAGTCCTTAGCGTAAAAAGGCAAAATTTGGATTTAATCCGTGGAAATTATTGTTTCCCACTTGTCCACTTGTGTGTCTCTTCGAATATGGTGAGACAGTTGAGGCGGTTGATTTGATCAATTGGTGAACATGGCAGACTGGACATGTAAACCTCCCCCTAAGGATAATGATTATCCTTGAAAAGGGGGGAAAGGGGTTATAATTATTTTAACTTCTCACAGTTAATTTATGGAAATAGGACGTTTCTTATACTCTTTTTATATATTTAAAAGGGTAACTCCTTCTTTCCAGATTTTCTATTTAAAATACGAAAGTTTATGGGAAATCTTAAAAAGTCTCCTTCTTTTCATAAAAGATGAGATTCGTGTCAATGAGGGTTGACATTAAAACACAATGTCGATATGATGATGGAATCAAGGCCTCGGATAGGGCCGAATTTGCTAGAGACTTTATGAAAGAAAAGCTACCATTTCTCAGGGCTTCGTGCCAAATTGAGAGAACGGCGCCTGGTCCTTGTTTGAATGAGATTTTAGGGCAAAGGAAGTTCATGAAAGAAGTCTTAAGATCCAAGGCTTTCACTTCAATCAAAATGGACAGTAATCAAAATGGCTTCCACTTTTGATCTAGATAGTCTAGGGGTTAATTGGGCATATGAGTTAAGTTTAACTTATGAACCACACCCTACCAAGCCATGGAAGAGAAGAACCATGAGGAATGGAGTAGAAATAACCGTGAATTGCGGTTGTCTGAATTACTCGAATTTGTAGAGAGAAGACTCTTTCACGAAGAGTTTCGGGATAAGGCTCCAGCATGTGATAGTGAATCGTCTCCGATTATAATGGATAGTTCTGATGAAGATGATGATGAAGTACATCAATCAGTTTCAGAAGATTGGTCAACTTCAGAAAGCCAAGAACTATAAAACCCTAGCGCTAAGGGACGTTTTTGGGAATTAATTAACATAATCCAGGGGGATTGCGTCTATGGAATAAATTCCTTCATTTAATGTAATGATTGAAAATTATTATTGTTCCAAAGGTTTTTCGAAAAACGAATTACTTGAAGGAATCGAGAAAAACGGGATGTGAAGAGGTGGAGCAGTTGTTCACATTTCAAACGTTATAAATGGTTGCGTTTCTCAGGGTATTATAAACATGATAGCTTCTGGATGAGAGATTCATATTTCTTTTCTCTCTCAGTATCTATAAAATATAATTAAAAGGCTACCCTAAAATGACAAATAAACGCCACCTAGACAAAGCCACGTAGGATCCAAAAAGTCACACCTAGATTAAAATTTTATGTGACGTGGCATATTTAAATGTGATGTTGCATATTTTTAATGTGACATGGCGAATTAATGTGACATGGATTATTAATTTATTATTACATGACATTAATTTAAATTATTTATCTATAAATTAATTTAATTCACTTATATCTATAATATTAAAGGATATTATCATTATTCTTAAATTAATTTTGTATATTAAATATATTGTCTTCCAAAATTTATAAAACCCTTACAAATTTACATAAAATTTCAT
The DNA here is from genome assembly GCF_048544455.1 of Silene latifolia. NCBI lineage: Eukaryota > Viridiplantae > Streptophyta > Magnoliopsida > Caryophyllales > Caryophyllaceae > Silene > Silene latifolia. The sequence goes on from NC_133528.1 coordinate 30,023,792, forward strand.
AATTTATAATTGATATTGATATTTTAATTGAAATTTTTGTAATAAAACTTGTTAGTAAATTTCATAATTTATAATTAAAATTGAAACTTTTGTAATAAAATATGTTAAGGAATTAATTAAACCTCTTCATATTACTAAACACTCACCATTATTAAATTTTCCTATTTAATTCATTGTTTTTAAAATTTTTGTAATAAAACTTGTTAATAAATTAATTAAACCTCTTCATATTACTGAACCCCCCACCATTATTAACATTTTCATATTTAATTTTTTTAAATTAAACATGATAATAAATTGATTAAAACTCTTCAAATACTTAACACACACCAAATTAATTAAAAGTTTTTCCTATTTAATTAGTTTTTGTAATATAATATGTTAATTATTTTTATTAAAACTCCTTATATTACTCAACACCCATAATTTTCACTAACATTTTTTCCTATTTAATTCATCTCTTGATGTCATCGGCAATCAATTATCTAATTTAATAATACCACAAAATAAATTAAAAATTAAATTAAAATATTGGAATTTATGGTTGTGTAATGACTATAAAACCTATAATATCTATAATAGTTTCTATTCACTTTATTTTTTTAAAATATGCTCATTTGTCATGAGTTTCTAATTAAGTCGTGGATTGTATTTTATGGTTTAATTTATTTATTTTATTATATTGAGTATATTGTGTATTATTGTCGAGTATTATTGTTGAGTGTTGTTGTTGTTGTTGTTGTTTGTTGTTTGTTGTTGTTTGTTGTTGTTGTTGTTGTTGTTGTTGTTGTTGTGTCCAACAAAGTATATTTTAATTTGTTATGTTGTTGGTTTTTATGAATCGTTTGCTTTATATTTGAATTCATGTTTTCCAGTTTGTTTAATTTAAGTGACTTACATTTGACAATGTTTTGATTCGTTTGTCAAGTTTTTGTCAGGATGATGTTTTATCTTTTGGTCAATGTATTTTTTATATAATTTTAAAGTACCATGAAACGCATGTGAATGCAGATAAGGCAAACCATCACGTGGGTAATCTGAAGAGGGAAGAAATACAAAAGGCACGAAACTGAGGTAAAACTAAAAGTAAAAAAACGTAAGGTAGAAACTGATAAGTAATGGATGATTGTTGATCTCAAAATAGAGGTCTTATAATATTTCTTTTAATTTGTTATTAAACGTATATTGTGGTGTAATTTTACTATTATACTTTTGTGGACAAGGCCCTCGGGAACTGCGTCCGCGGGATCCACACTAGGCATAATCGACTCGAGGTTCTTTCGAATCGAATTAAGACATATTAGAGTCGCCACCAAGTTTTTTGGGAACTTGGAACCGTTCAAGTCAACTTTACACCTTTCATCGAAAAGCATAAAGCCAATCGACTACGAGTGATTAAAGATAAAGACTTGTACCCTATATAACTCGATTTGAATGACTCTCGTAAGCCAATGGTATTTAGACGGATCCACAAACCATAGATCTTGAGTAAGGGGTAAGGGTACGTGTTGGGAAGCCCATAAGGACACCCAACCCCGCACGTCAATAACGGCCTCTACTAAGTCAAGTATGGATTTCAAACAAGGTCATAGCTACTACGATATATGAAATGCAAACATCGTTTTAACCCTAACATGTGAAGTTTCTATGTCGATTTAGATGCAACTAAACTAACTTTTTCAAAGTTGTAATTTAGCATGTGGGTTGATTGATCTAAGCAACATATAAACGAAAGCAAACAAGGCTTAGGGGGAATGGGGGAGCCGTTAGGATCTACCTATTACAAACCAGGCATTTCATGCCGACACAACAATAAATTAAAGATACAACTCGATCTAAATACAATTGCTACATACGAAACCGTACACGATACATTACACGGCCAATCGGCCTAGGAAACCGCAAGACAAGAGGGGTGGCCCACGGCTTACATGACTCACGGCCTTGGGTCACTCCTCGTGATGTGTGCTTTCACTTAATCTCATTGAATTAGACATAGGGCTACGCACCAAAGCATGCATTAGCATAAACCGGGCCATGTTGCTTTAAACAACATGCGATTTACTACGCTCTTACATGCATTGGGACACAACCATCTAACCAAACAAAACTAAGGTTTTTGAAAGAGGTTTTGACTCGATAAAGGGAAACTAACTTGAAAATTACAACTCGATGAACAAACGATAAATTACAATTATAAAGCGATAAAAAACAAGCGATTCATAAAACGGACGAAACCAAAAGGACCAAAAGACACGGCCAAATCACGGCCAAACCAAACACGGCTACCCTAGGTCCTAGGTCAGGTTCATTAGTTAGATCAAATGATTGCGAAACGAACTCGAAACAAATTAGAAAACAAGTTGAAAACGACGTTGATCGGTTGAGATGATGTCGCGCAAAGGGGCATTCTACACGGCCTAAAAGGGGTCAAGTTAGGTCAAATTCGCTAATTAATTTAACTCATCGAGTGTCAATAAGAAGGTTCTAATCACGCACTCTCATACTAGCGAGAAATTATGTGAAAGAGAGATGCATTTGATTGAATTACAGAATTGTTAGTTGATTTTAAAGCTTATGTCGAAGCCACCTATCGTGTCTAATTAGGTTATTGAATTGATCTAATGTCATCTAAATAAGTTATATGTTAACAATCAGAAGTCATACTAACATGCAACGGGTCCTAAGGTGGGTCGAATTGGCCGAGACAAACATAGGGTCAAAAACGAGGAGCGAAGTTAGAAATTCGTTTTATTTATGCCCTACCTTGAACACGAGGATATGTAAATGAGACGGGGGTGTACGACCGACTGATGTAGCGGTTTCTTTCCCATCTCAAGTCAACGCGGGTGTTCATGGTGGTACTTTAACTCATACTCGGACTAAACTAGTTTCATAGTTAATTAAACAATCGATAGACAAAAACGATAAACGAATAAAAACAAACTATAAAAAACAAGCATAAAAAAAATGAAATAAAAGGGAGAAAGAAGAGGATTTGATGCACCCTCAACCTACATGTATCGTTGACACCGTCTTGGGTCATAATCGATGGTAGATTTTATCTCGAGAGGCCGTCGTCGACGAAGAAACAAAGCAAACAACACGTTTTTATCGAATCTGGACAGCAACTTTCAAACAGCGATTTCTCTCTCGTTTCACGATGAAAATTCGATTTAAAAGATGTTTTGAAAACTAGAAAGAGAGGAGAACAGAGATCTTAAAGCAACCCCTGCTCGTTTTGAGTTATTGGGCACAAAAAACGAGCACAAACAGAACTGGACAGACAGGAAAAAGCCGCGAAAACAGAGTGTATAACACTCTGTTTTTCGAGGGAATTGGTGTACTCTCAAGGGCAATTTGGCTCGTAAATCTTTGTCTAATGTGTAGATGGATGTTGTATGGTTAATTAGGAACAAGAAACTCAAGTTTTGATGGAGGTTTGAAGGAGGAACGAATTGTTTTTCAAAGAGGACACACAAACTGTTTCAGTTTGGATGTCGGTTTTGTGGAGGGTTTTTGAGAGGCAATTAGGGTTTGTTTCTGGGGTTTAAAGCTTGTAAGTGAAGGTAGGATGTATGGAGAACTTAGAGTAATGAATGTATGGTGAAGGGTGGGTATTTATAAGGAGTTAAAGTAGGGTAAAAGGGAGGAGAGGCAGACGAGCTCGGCTGAACATAGCTGCTGTCCAGCAGCTTTTGGGGGGGTTTTCTAGGGTTCGTTTGGGGGTTTTTCTTGGTGATTAAGGTAAGGTAATATGGGTAGGATATTAGGGTATGGGTTAGGGTTAATGGGCACGGGTTTTGGTGGTGTTTGGAGCGGGTTTTGGACTCGGGTTTGAGCTGCAAAACAGGGGGGCTGCTTTGTGTTTTGCGCGGGCTGGTTGGGGGTGATTTGGGGCATGGTTTGGGCCGTGGTTATGGGGTTCGAACTGGGGTTGGATGGGTAGTGGCTTAGGTTGGTCAGTGTACTCGAGATTCGTGCCAACTCGTAAAGAAAACGGGCCCAAAAACCGAGCTAAAATCGAGCTCAAAAACACATGTTCAAAACGAGTTCTTTTCGATTTTCAAATCGATTTTTCAAATCAATTAACACATTAAAATAAATGATTTTTCAAACCAAATATACTCATAAAATGATTTTTCAAATCAAATATTTATTTTATTTTCAATAAAATAAACTTGGGAAAATAAATTCAAAATAAAATAAAATAAATTGAATTCACCTAAAAAACCATAATTTAAATATCATTTAAATTAATAAAATGAACTCACTTAAAAAAACATTAATTTAAATATCATTTAAATTAATAAAATACTTCATCGACGACGCCCATTCTACATCGTAAAACGAACCCAAATAATGACAATGACAACTAATAAATACATGTGTCCTATCATCATCGGGTGTTTGTCGGGTTCTCTATAAATTCCAATATCGACGGATACGGGTATCTACAGAGCCCCCACTTTGACTGAGGCTTGGACAAGGCGAAAGTCAAAGTATACCCCAGGTCCCTTTCGACCGAGGATTCTCTCGGGTCGTTTATAGTCCATTAGACTTGCGTATATAAGCTCACTTGACCATAAGAAGAGATCATACCGAAACTTCGTTGGGGATTGCCTCTTGCTTTGTTGTGTCAAGTTGTCATCGTTGGTCATCGACCCATAAAACTGCATGTATGGTGGATTGAGCCTTATTCTTAGGCGCCTACGTATCCGTTTCTGACGGAATCAAACCTGCGTCGTAGTTCGGCAAGAATCGCCGACACATGCCCAAAGTTTATCATCTCGCCGGCATTTGTCCAAAATTCATCATCTGTGACATTTGCCCAAAACTTATCATCTCACGGCACTTGTCCGAATGGGACGGGACTTTCCAAGGAGGTTGCCGCCGCTTTCATCATTTGCTTTCACCTACGGAATTCTTCCATTTCATACTCTTGTATTGAATTGAATTCTCGGTGGATGTCATCCTTTACATCTTGATAATGGTCTCTGAAGCCAACGGCTTCAGAGATTTGTAATGGCTCTAAAGTCGAAGACTTTAGAGCCCCGATTGAAGCATATCCTGCTATATTTGAAACACAAAAACGTACTAGCAATAATCATCACATAAGCACATTTGGATCATCGATCTTGAAATTGGATCATTTGAAATACTGGGTCATCGACCCGAAAATTGAATTTGAAAATTTTGAATGATTGGGTCATCGACCCGAAAATTGAATTTGAAAATTTTGAATGATTGGGTCATCGACCCGAAAATTGAATTTGAAAATTTTGAATGATTGGGTCATCGACCCGAAAATTGAATTTGAAAATTTTGAATGATTGGGTCATCGACCCGAAAATTGAATTTGAAAATGTTGAATGATTGGGTCATCGACCCGAATTTCGAATTTGTCATCATTTAGAATATTGGGCCATCGGCCCTTCAAAAATTGAATTTTTAATTTTTGAATTTCGAAGGATTGGATCATGTACCCACAAGGATTCCACTACTTGGATCATCTATCCACAATTCGCAAAAAGTTTTTGGAATTTTGAAATTTTGAAATTTTTGGCATTTTGAAATTTTTTGAAATCGAACCTTGATGGGTGAGCATGAAATACGACTCAGACACTCCGTATGACTCGTAAACAACGTGGGCGTAGCCCGCTACCGTAAAACAAAAAAGGAAAATAAAACCGCAAGTGTGCACGGGTTTTAATTCAATTATTGACTTGTTGGGGGTAGAAATGTAAATAGGCCATTCTGGCGCCCAAAAAACGGCAAATGGGAATCACAAGGTCGTCGACTTGGGATGTAGATATCGTATGTCATGGGCGTGCTCCCGAGGGCACATGGGAATCAAGATCACTTGGCATTGACAAGGAGCATTAAACTCATAGAGCAACAACGTTGGCTTCGCCCAGACACTAAACACAGACTGATTTTATGAGAACACTTAGACATCACACATCACTCTTGTTGGGAACATTCTGTCACTCTTCTCCTCGCCTCCTTTCTTTTCAGCGAGTTTCATAATTTCTTGCCACCGCCTTCTTTCTTTTCAGCGGGCTTTTACTATTTTTCTTCCACGCCTTCTTTCTTTTCAGCGGGTTTTTCATATTTTCTGTTCCCAACGCAAACCCACATCTACATGACTGAGCATCTTTGCCTAAACCGTTAGATAAGGCTCATTCCGAGACTTGACACTACTCATCTGAACCTATATCCTTATCCTAGCCTACATCGAGTACTAAGACCAACTCAAACAAAGGTGGCTTCATTTGTACTTGGTTAAGACCCGTAAGAAACCAACAAGATGACAACTTGGATGATGGGTGGATTGAATCCCTTATTCTGAAGGACTGCCTACGTATTCGCGTGGAGCGAAATCAAATCCAACGTAGTTCGATCATGGTGCATAAACATGGCATTTTGATTGTGTGTACACACTCGAAGGTTTCACCTAAGGTATCATGTCGTATCCCATTCTAGCCTGTAAGGTACCGTTAAATCCCGTGTCTGGGGTTAGGTGTAAAAGGCTTGGATCTTTTGGGATGTGGAGCTTGGTAAAAATAGGTTCGTAAGGTAAACCATCATTCTGAAGGTTCGTTTTGTGGTGCTAAGGCCAAGGGCTATGGCTTATAACGTGGTTGGAAATGGTGTCTCAGATTTGATGAAACCCGAGTACAAATGGGTTGGAAAATGATGTGGGTTCAAATTTCCATGTCTGGACCCTAAAGGCTGGGTGTAACAGCACAAGTGGAATGATTCTCAAAATTCCCGACTATCCCTTGTAACTGTCTCAGGAAGGACTTAGAGGGTAAAGAGGTTACTACTTAAGCTTTTGGGCTTCGCCCATTGAACTTCAACTATGGGTACTTGACTTGACTTCTGGCTTCCGTAACTTCGACATTCAACCAAAAGCGTTCTGCAATAACTTCAACATCTTTTTTTCTTTTTTCTTTTTCTTTCATCTTCTTTTCTTTTTTTCTTTTTTTTTCTTTCTTTTTTTTTCTTCTTTTTCTTTTTTCTTTCGGCCCTTTTTCCCTTTTCTCATTTTTTCATTCTTTTTCATCTTTTTTTTTTCTTCTTCTCTTCTTGAAAATGGTCTTCTATTCATTCCCTTAGTCACAAACGGATACACCTTAAAAACTGGGCTTCGCCAACTAAATTGGGTTAGAATTAACAATTCCTTCTTAGAACGGGTTGATATCTTCTCTCTTCGAGAGGGGATGATTCTGTGGGAAAAAGGCTTGCCTTCCGTCATCGATATGGAAAACAAGGAGCTAGTCCGGGTTCGTCCTAGAATCATCTAAAAGCTTGTAAAAAGCACTGGTTCTGATAGAGGTTTTCTACCGCCAGACATGGAATAGGTAAAGGAATCAAACACGGAATCCTATTGTACCTTACATTTTGAAACGGGACATATTTATACCCCAGGGATGCCTTTGAGTGTGTTGTGCATTTTATCATGTTTCGGAATGATTGAGGATTGAAAACAAGAGATATTTGGAAACGAAACTGCAACTTTTATTGGAATGACAAACACTTAACAGACTCGAAGGAACGATTCCTAGGACACACCCTAGGTCATCGCGGAACAAACGACTCAACTTCAGGAAAAGAAAGTCCTAGACTCGACTCGACTAAGATAAGAAAACAGATCCCGACTCATAATTTTCAAATCTGGTCCTGAGCTTTCTCTTGTTCAGTTGTCAACTTAGATGCTCGGCTCTTGTCCTTGATCCCTGTGATGGTTTGCCTCCATCCCGAGGTAGTCCTCTGAGGATCTACGCCAGTGATGAAGGTTGGTGAATCGAATTGTCTTTTATTAACTTCGTTAATGAGAGGAGTACGTTCTAGAGCAAGACTCCCGAATTGAATTTCATTCTTCGGGTTTGGCAAGAATTCAAAGCAATCCACAAATATTTCCCTGATAAACGCCCCTTTCAAGTGACATGGGCGGATAAGATGGGAATAATCGACATTGTCTTCGACAGAAACAAAGTTGGCGTGATCGCCAAATGGATTCGTGATGTTATCGGGTTTAACAGTTGGGATCGGGAGTGTCCCATTCTCAATCATGTCTTGAATTTCGTGCTTCAGTCGATAGCACCTTTCAGTATCATGGCCTTTTCCTTGATGAAAGGCACAGTAGGCATTTGGTTTGTACCATTTGCCTTGTTGTTCAGCAGGTGGATCCGGAGTTGGACCGATGGGCTTCAGCTTTCCTTGGGCTATGAGCCTTTGGAGAGCATATGTATACGTGCATCCGATATCGGTGAATGCCCTTGGAGCTTGGCGTTGCGGTTTCTTCGATTGCCCTTCTAAGAGATTGATGGCTTCATCAATATGGGCCGTTGCTGGGGCCTTGCCCTTAGACGATGGGGCCCCTTGGTACCCTTTCGGCCTTTCAGCCTCTGCCCTTATGACATCATCTTCTACCTTTATCCCGATTCTTATCAATTCTTTGAAAGAGCCAAAATTCTGGTATTTCAGAGCATTGCGGTAAATAGGTCGTAGATTCTTTACGAACTTATCTACCATTTCAACTTCGTCAGACTTCTTGGCTAGTTTCACGCTTTGCCGCGCCATCTTGCGAGGAATTCAAGTAAAGCCCTCTTTTTCCTTCCGTGTCATTACTTCCAAAGTCCTTATGTTGGTTTGAATCTCAACATTGTCATAGATAGTGCTTGCTGAGAATTCCACCGTAATATCTTCGAAAGTGGGGAAGTTCTTAAGGTCAAGATTATAGAACCACGCCTTCGGGTGTTCATCCAGAGATTGGGCAAAAATTTCAGAGAGCATGTCGGCAGGTACTCCCTTCAGTGCTAAGTACCCTTTATAGGCCTTAACATGGTGGACTGGATCTTCGGTGCCCTTGAACTTTGGGATGTCAGTGAGTACCATGTTTGTGGGCAACTTATCCTGAACTGGGGCATAGGCCCTAGCATTTTCGTAGTGGATGTTCTTCCCCTGGGAGAGTTTCAGACGGTCTTCAATGAATTTGAACCGTTTCTCCAGATCAGTCAGAGGTGGGGTAGATGAAGGGGAATCTTCACTCAGCTTAGATTCGATTGCATCCATTCGGGTCATCATGAGGTTCACGGCCTCAGTGAGCTTGTTAACAGCATCTTCCATTGCTTGACGTCGGGTTTTTGGCGGCCTTTCTACAAGAAAACCCCGTACTGAGTCAATATTTAAAGTAAGAGCCCCTGCACACTTAAGGACACGACCCCAACTTGACTCAAACAAAGACTCGACTTGAGACTGACTAACCAAAGGTTCGACTCACAGTTGGATTTAGACCTTGGTTCATTTTAGACTCGGCAAAACGACATGACTCAAACTGTCATAGCACGATTCTAAACTGGACTCGGTGTGACTAAACCCGTGATTGGACTAACATAGCCCATAGGTTCGGGTGAAACGCCCTAAATGGCCTAGCTTGGGCGTTTTTGTGGACTATCCTAGACGAAATGGTCGACCAACATGACTCAAGGCCCAAGAGGTGAGCTTGGGTGACCCAACAAGGTCGTGTTCTAGACTCTTAGAACGAAACACACCCGGCCTAACACGGCCATGACCCGGACACGACTCGACGCATTTCATGCTTGGTTGAGGTTCGAGAGGCATTTTGGATTGATTTTGAAAAACGAAGGATTGATTTGAAAATGAGATTTGAAATGGGCAGCATGCCGGCTATAAAAGCTCATTTTGGCCGAAAAGTTCTAGTCCTATTTGGGCAGCATTCCGCGTTTTGAAAATCATGCTAAGTTTGAAAGTAAGTTGTTCAAAAGTTCGGTTTTGAAATGGACATGGAAAATTTTGAAAAGACTCGGGAAAACACCTTGCACATTGTCATTCTCATGTTATAAGGATGTATGCTCCTAGACATCTTTAAGTCTCGGCAAGTCTTCTATAAGAAGGTCTATGCCCTCCATCCTTTTGCGGTCTTATAGAGCAAGGGCCTTAAGGTAAAGTACCTAGAAGAGCATCCCCACCATCAAGAACCACGCGAGGTGAAGTGGAAGCGAGCAATGTGCAGCTTCCTAGCATAGTGGGACGTCGCCCCCCACGCATCACAAAGAAACGCTGGGACGGCCCGGGAAAATCCTTAAGGGTTTATGCATGAATCGTAGCACTATGAGTAATGTTTTACTTTCCAACACTTTCTTTTCAAGTTTCACCTCGGAGGAAAAGACCCTAGAAACAAAGTGTAACTAGTCCTCTCTTTTCCCCAAATGAGTCGCCAAATCGTGGACAAGGCCCTCGGGAGGCTGCGTCCGCGGGATCCACACTAGGCATAATCGACTCGAGGTTCTTTCGAATCGAATTAAGACATATTAGAGTCGCCACCAAGTTTTTTGGGAACTTGGAACCGTTCAAGTCAACTTTACACCTTTCATCGAAAAGCATAAAGCCAATCGACTACGAGTGATTAAAGATAAAGACTTGTACCCTATATCACTCGATTTGAATGACTCTCGTAATCCAATGGTATTTAGACGGATCCACAAACCATAGATCTTGAGTAAGGGGTGAGGGTACGTGTTGGGAAGCCCATAAGGACACCCAACCCCGCCCGTCAATAACGGCCTCTACTAAGTCAAGTATGGATTTCAAACAAGGTCATAGCTACTACGATATATGAAATGCAAACATCGTTTTAACCCTAACATGTGAAGTTTCTATGTCGATTTAGATGCAACTAAACTAACTTTTTCAAAGTTGTAATTTAGCATGTGGGTTGATTGATCTAAGCAACATATAAACGAAAGCAAACAAGGCTTAGGGGGAATGGGGGAGCCGTTAGGATCTACCTATTACAAACCAGGCATTTCATGCCGACACAACAATAAATTAAAGATACAACTCGATCTAAATACAATTGCTACATACAGAACCGTACACGACACATTACACGGCCAATCGGCCTAGGAAACCGCGCACAAGAGGGGTGGCCCACGGCTTACATGACTCACGGCCTTGGGTCACTCCTCGTGATGTGTGCTTTCACTTAATCTCATTGAATTAGACATAGGGCTACGCACCAAAGCATGCATTAGCATAAACCGGGCCATGTTGCTTTAAACAACATGCGATTTACTACGCTCTTACATGCATTGGGACACAACCATCTAACCAAACAAAACTAAGGTTTTTGAAAGAGGTTTTGACTCGATAAAGGGAAACTAACTTGAAAATTACAACTCGATGAACAAACGATAAATTACAATTATAAAGCGATAAAAAACAAGCGATTCATAAAACGGACGAAACCAAAAGGACCAAAAGACACGGCCAAATCACGGCCAAACCAAACACGGCTACCCTAGGTCCTAGGTCAGGTTCATTATTTAGATCAAATGATTGCGAAACGAACTCGAAACAAATTAGAAAACAAGTTGAAAACGACGTTGATCGGTTGAGATGATGTCGCGCAAAGGGGCATTCTACACGGCCTAAAAGGGGTCAAGTTAGGTCAAATTCGCTAATTAATTTAACTCATCGAGTGTCAATAAGAAGGTTCTAATCACGCACTCTCATACTAGCGAGAAATTATGTAAAAGAGAGATGCATTCGATTGAATTACAGAATTGTTAGTTGATTTTAAAGCTTATGTCGAAGCCACCTATCGTGTCTAATTAGGTTATTGAATTGATCTAATGTCATCTAAATAAGTTATATGTTAACAATCAGAAGTCATACTAACATGCAACGGGTCCTAAGGTGGGTCGAATTGGCCGAGACAAACAAAGGGTCAAAAACGAGGAGCGAAGTTAGAAATTCGTTTTATTTATGCCCTACCTTGAACACGAGGATATGTAAATGAGACGGGGGTGTACGACCGACTGATGTAGTGGTTTCTTTCCCATCTCAAGTCAACGCGGGTGTTCATGGTGGTACTTTAACTCATACTCGGACTAAACTAGTTTCATAGTTAATTAAACAATCGATAGACAAAAACGATAAACGAATAAAAACAAACTATAAAAAACAAGCATAAAAAAAACGAAATAAAAGGGAGAAAGAAGAGGATTTGATGCACCCTCAACCTACATGTATCGTTGACACCGTCTTGGGTCATAATCGATGGTAGATTTTATCTCGAGAGGCCGTCGTCGACGAAGAAACAAAGCAAACAACACGTTTTTATCAAATCTGGACAGCAACTTTCAAACAGCGATTTCTCTCTCGTTTCACGATGAAAATTCGATTTAAAAGATGTTTTGAAAACTAGAAAGAGAGGATAACAGAGATATTAAAGCAACCCCTGCTAATTTTGAGTTATTGGGCACGAAAAACGAGCACAAACAGAACTGGACAGACAGGAAAAAGCCGCGAAAACAGAGTGTATAACACTCTGTTTTTCGAGGGAATTCGTGTACTCTCAAGGGCAATTTGGCTCGTAAATCTTTGTCTAATGTGTAGATGGATGTTGTATAGTTAATTAGGAACAAGAAACTCAAGTTTTGATGGAGGTTTGAAGGAGGAACGAATTGTTTTTCGAAGAGGACACACAAACTGTTCCAGTTTGGATGTCGGTTTTGTGGAGGGTTTTTTAGAGGCAATTAGGGTTTGTTTCTGGGGTTTAAAGCTTTTAAGTGAAGGTAGGATGTATGGAGAACTTATAGGAATGAATTTATGGTGAAGGGTGGGTATTTATAAGGAGTTAAAGTAGGGTAAAAGGGAGGAGAGGCAGACGGGCTCGGCTGAACATAGCTGCTGTCCAGCAGCTTTTGGGGGGGTTTTCTAGGGTTCGTTTGGGGGTTTTTCTTGGTGATTAAGGTAAGGTAATATGGGTAGGATATTAGGGTATGGGTTAGGGTTAATGGGCACGGGTTTTGGTGGTGTTTGGAGCGAGTTTTGGACTCGAGTTTGAGCTGCAAAACAGGGGGGCTGCTTTGTGTTTTGCGCGGGCTGGTTGGGGGTGATTTGGGGCATGGTTTGGGCCGTGGTTATGGGGTTCGAACTGGGGTTGGATAGGTGGTGGCTTAGGTTGGTCAGTGTACTCGAGATTCGTGCCAACTCGTAAAGAAAACGGGCTCAAAAACCGAGCTAAAATCGAGCTCAAAAACACATGTTCAAAACGAGTTCTTTTCGATTTTCAAATCGATTTTTCAAATCAATTAACACATTAAAATAAATGATTTTTCAAACCAAATATACTCATAAAATGATTTTTCAAATCAAATATTTATTTTATTTTCAATAAAATAAACTTGGGAAAATAAATTCAAAATAAAATAAAATAAATTGAATTCACCTAAAAAAACCATAATTTAAATATCATTTAAATTAATAAAATGAACTCACTTAAAAAAAACATTAATTTAAATATCATTTAAATTAATAAAATACTTCATCGACGACGCCCATTCTACATCGTAAAACGAACCCAAATAATGACAATGACAACTAATAAATACATGTGTCCTATCATCATCGGGTGTTTGTCGGGTTCTCTATAAATTCCAATATCGACGGATACGGGTATCTACAACTTTCCCGATCAACCTATTTGAATTTGTATTTTTTGTATTCACGAGTATAATCATCTATAACATATATTTCTCTTTTTCATTTTATATGAACTATTATCAAGGCATGTAATAAAAGGAAGCAAAAGTGAACCTTCAGGTAAATATTAAATAGCATAGTATGATTTCTAAATTCTATTTCGTTTGTTTTTAAGTTTATGTTTTTTTTTTTGTCAAAACAGGAATAATACATAAAACTTACTCTCATAATTTCCTAAAAAAAAACATACTCTCATAATTAATGATAAATAAATAAGTACAAATAATTGAATAAAAAATCTTTAAAATTTCACAATTTACTTTTTGAACCATCATGACAATAATTAATCATTTTAATTAATTATGTCATTTCCTCTTCCAATTTAAGTTTTCTCCAACTCCCACCTTTTGATTGTTTTTCTATAATATTTACTTTACTTTTTTAAGTGGTTTATGCTTTTTTAACCATTATAAGATGATCATTGATATCAAAATGAAGATCTTATAATAATTCATTAAATTTGTTATTAAGCGTATATTGTTGTATAATTTTACTATTATGCTTTTTCGATCAACCTATTTGAATTTGTAATTTTTTATTTATGAGTATAATCATCTCGAACATATATTTTTCTTTCTCATTTCATATGAACTATTATCTAGGCATGTACTAAAATGAAGCGTACTAAAATGAAGCGAAAGTGAACTTTCAGATAAATATTAAATAGTATGGTTTCTAAATTCTAATCCGTATATTTTTAAGTTTGTGTTTTTTTTTTCAAAGCCGGAATAGATTATTTTATAATCTTTAATACTATTTTTATTGTTATATATGATCGTGGACATAAGTATAACAAGAGATGGATCAAATTCTTGAAATAGTAATAAGGAACTTAAAAAATTTATGAACCTTTTGGAATTTGGATTTAGGGAATATATATAGTTTTTTAGATTATGAAGCAATTGAAATGAAAATTTAATTCGTAATACATACATGGAGTAGATATCGACCATACCGTTGAATCGTATCTAATATTTTTCTATCGATATAATAAATATTTTTCGGATGAAAATAATATTTGAAGCATGCACGTGGTGATAAGACTTCAAAGATATTTCTATGGGAGGGTTGATGGAGAGGTCTGGAAATAATTTGGAGATGACTATACTGAGGTATTGAGTTTACAACCTTATAAGGCGTCATTGAAGATTTTTCCATACGAAATTTATTATATACGAATGGTTTAAACTTTTAATATTTAAAAAACTCACTTTATTATATTGCGGAGTAAAACACACGTATATATAATGAGTCGTCTTTGTCATTGCTCTGTTTTCAAGTTTCTCAAAATTAGTAGCTACCACATTGTCACTTGCAGGATTCGATTTAAAAATATAAACCAAAGTTGTCAAAGAAATAAGGTATTAACTAACTAATTTCTATGTATTTCAAGACTATATATTTTTAAGTGGATCAACAACTAATTGCTCGAACAAATATTAACAATACGATAAAAATATCAAAGCTAAAACAGATAAACCCGTGAATTTCACGGGTCACAAACCTAGTTAACTGATAAAGAACTGTGGCAAATCCTTCAAGAAAGCGTGCAAGAGATCTGCTTGAAAGGGATAGTTCAAGGCCTTGCCAGAATGATGAAGGGTAAAATCTTTTATTCATGTTAGGGTTTGATGAATCTATGATGATTCTGCAGTTTTTTCCTAAACTAGGATGGAAAAATCTGGTGGTTTGCTCTGGAGTTTGTAGAGCATGGTATCAGTTGATAAAGCACTGGGATTTTTGGCATAATAAGCCTAAGGTAAGGCGCATAGCCTGAGAGGTTTTCATCGTCCGAAGATTTTCTTTTGAAATAAAATCTTCGAATGCTGGGGGGGGGGGGTATTTGTTGGCGCCTAATTTAGTTAAGGTACTAAATTTATTATTTTAAGGGTATGTGGGTCTGAAAACTGAAGAATAAGGTTACTGGGCCTAAATTGTATTAATCCAAGTTGAAGACAAACGGAGTCCAAGAAGTCCAAAAGGAGGAACGCTGGGCTAAGGGGCATGATAAGCTCCCATATGAAGCTTCAAGAAGACTCGGCGGTTTAATAACCGCCTCCTTCTAAGGAGTAGTTTTCAACGAGCCGGGTGCTGCCTATATATCAAGAAACATTTCAGTCAAGCAAACAACTCAAACAACAACAATAACTACAACTTAGTCTATCTTTAGATTAGGCTCTTAGGCGTAGCGTAGATTAGCATTAGCATTAGCAGTAGAAGTAGCACGGCGAGCCCATCCGATCATGGAGGTAATCAGCTCTATCCCTTAGTTTGTAATTTAGCATCCACAAGTACTCTTGTGAAGACTCTAGTTGATGTTGTGTTATTGGAATCTTCTTGATATATAAGTGATGTGACCATTATTTGCACACATTTAGTCCCCTAATTGAGCCTATTTTGCATACTATTATAACATTCTATGGCCATTTTATCCGTCAAAACCTTCCTATTTGCTTTTCTATCGCATTTCATATGTTTTGTAGAAAAGAAGATAATAAGGCGGAAATTCCCGTCTTTCATGCATATTTGGAAGCTTATTGATGATATTAGATGGACTAGTATGAAGAGGAGGCAAGAATGATGACCAATGATGTAAGAATAAAGAGTATATAGAAAGGTCATAAGGTTTAAAGCAAGGAGGAAAAGCAAGGAAGCCATTCATGAAGAAAACTGCTCAGAAAGCAAATCAAGGGCTGCTCCTTTGGCTCTGAAAGTATGCTAGTTAGAACGGCGTCGAAAAAACAAGTGATCTAGGCTTTTGAATCACTCCAATAGGGGTCCGGATGAGAAAATGACGCCCGTTTTACAATCTGAGGTCAAACAAAGATGTTGTCCGCCAATCCGCTCGTCCCGAGACCAATCCGCTCGTCTTCTAACCAATCCGCTCGGATTCCCCTGCTACAATCCGAGCGTCTTGCTCCAAATTCGCTCGTCTTCCCCTGCTACAATCCGCCCGTCCCGACACCAATCCGCCCGGATTCCTTTACAGCAATTTTCGTGTTCTTCAAGCTCCGAGAAAGACGCCCTTCCTTCAAGAAATACCGGCTTCTCCCTGCTCAAATCTCAAAAGTGTAGTTACTATTTTAGCCCTTAGTTAACCCTAATGCATCCACCTAATTTCCACTATAAATACCCCATTTGTAATAATCAAAGGGGGAGGCTTTTATCAAGTTTTTAGAGTAGAAAATCCTTCTTTAGATTAGATTAGGAGTAGATTAGAATAGATTACTCTTTAATCTTTCCACAAATTGCACATTAATCTCTCCTTAACTATTGTTCAAATTTATTATTCAAGTTTATTATTTGGTAATTGAAGATTATTGGGTTATTATTGGGAGATTGACAACCTTCCATCAATCATCAAGTTCTTCTATTATTCTTTGCATTATTATTTGGATCACCTCAAGTTTGGTATAATTCCTTTACTCTTTAATCTTTATTGTTCATTTCTTCATTCTAATATCATATTTATACTTGTTGTGATGTTTGACACCATTAATGACATGTTTCCCATGATAATGAGTGAGTAGTTTCTTTAGCTAGGATTAATGGGTAATTAAGGGAAACCAACATGGGATTGATTAATGCTTAATCTAATATGTTTTCATAATCAAATTGCTTGCTTGTTGTGATGTCAACTTTATGCACATGTTATGTTTGATGAAATGCTAAGCCTATGAATCCTTGCATTTACAACCATCTCTTATCTACTCAACTTGACTTGTAAGATATAAACCAACTCGAGTCTTGTTAGACCATGCATAGAAGTTGAATAGGAGGAAAGTATGTCGACTTGTAGGTGTTGTACAATCTAATCGATTCGGCTCCGGGACCCAACTCTTCCTATGAACCGTAAGACATAAACCAACTCGGTTCCCCCACAACACTAATTGCTTGCATATAATTGTAAACATGTTTGTATGATCAAAACCATGAATCCCCTATGACCCCATGATATCCTAGCACTTTTAATCATTTGTTTACATCCTTCCTTTTATTGCTTGTTTTACCTTATTGTTTGCATTAGTCTAGGATACAACTACAAACCCAACCAAATTGTGACACTAGCATAAATTAAGATAGATAGACTTAGAACCCAAAGCACACCGTCCCATGGATCGACCTCGACTTACCGCTAACTAGTTGTTTGTTGAGTATTATAAATGTGTTTGATTGGATGTGACCCGGCGACATCACTCCCCATCAAAATGGCGCCGTTGCCGGGGATGGTGCTATGTGATTAAGTTCTTACTTGTTTGTCTATTTTGATTTTGCTTTCACCTTGAGGAACTTGTTCCTCAAGGATTGTTCTTACCGTTTTTGTGTAGTTTCCATGCTTGTAGTTGTTTCCTTGTCTTAGCAATGATGGCTCAAGACTTGACTTACGGAGTATGTGGTGGATTTTTTGAGTATGACTATGGGTATGGGGAGTTTGAGGAGCAAGTCAACACAAACCTACCTTATTATTCGTACAATGAAAATCCTAACGATTACCCCAAATTTTCCCACCAAAATCACCACATCCAATATCCACAACAACCACCCACCCGATACCCACTTCATGATGAGCCTCAAATGCCACAATACAACCACTTTCACACCTACCCACAACAAGAAAATGAACCCATGCAAAAAGTGATTCTCCAAATGATAGGAGATCAACAAAACTTCTTCAAACAAATGCTAGAAGAGAGCCAAAGAAGGGATAATGTTCTTCAAGACATTGTTGTCCAAAGAGAAGAATTGGAAATTCAAATTGCCCAATTAAAAAAATCCCAAGCAACCACTCCCCACCGTTCTTTGGACATTGAGCACGAATGCGAATTTAAAGTAGTAACCTTTGACATGGAAAATGAGAAACGGGAAGAGCCAATCTCCTTGAGCTCTTGTGACTATGAAAGTGTAGTGTTTGATGAGGAAGACATGAGGTTGAGTAAACCAAATACTCTTAACCTTTGTGAGTATGAGGGTGTGTCCTTTAAAGTGAATGTTGGGGTGTTGGAGAAAACGTTGCATGAAGCCCACATCTATGATTCATATGAAGATAGCAACAATGATGATGAACCTAACGGATGGACTCATAATATCACCTTGTTTGAGGAGCCTATCCTTGAGACATTTGAGATACCCTATCATGAAGAAGGACGTCCTTCCTTTATTCCTCGTGAAGATCACTTGACACCTATCATGGAGCCAATGATCATTGAAGAGGATATGATAGACCTTCTTCAAAAGGCCAAAGTTTCTTACAAGAGCTACTTGGTGAAAAAGCTCAAAGAGAAAATTGCTCGCGAAGCCACTTGTGAAGATTCGGCACCCACAATCTCAACTCCTAAGGTATCCGATCATCAATACCATGGAAGTTCTCCTTCTACCTTGGAAGGATTGAAAAATCAAAATGTTATCATCATCACCGAAATTGAAGAAGAAGTTGGTAAGTGGAAGTCTTCGGATGAAAATGAACCACACTTCATGCTTAGTGTCGACAAGAATCATGGGCTTATTTATTTGAAGCATCGGGAAAGCTCTAATGCTAAGGACAAAGCAAGGAAAAGAACATTCTACAAGCTTCCTTGGCCAAATTTCATATTCAAATTGAGCAACCCATACTTGTGCTTATTTGGAGCTTGTTCACAAGCTTTTGATCTTTTATTAAGAGCCTTGAGCTCTATGGATAAGAATTTTTACAAATTGAACTAGTTTGGTGGAGTCCTACCTCAAACCACCATTTGTAAGATATTTCTTGGACCCTTTACTTTGTATAATATTGTACATTATTGCATTTGCATTTAATTTCTTGCATGAGAGAGGAGAGAGAGAGAGTCATCTTACATGTTTCATGAGCAAATTTCAGAAAAAGATAAGGAAAAAGAGAAAATCGGTGAAAAGGGTGTGTTATTTCACGAAAAAGAAAGAAAAAGAAAGAAAGGAGCAGAAGACGCCCGGATCTAGAGGAAGACGCCCGACCAGGGCCCACGACGAAGAAATGATTAAAGCTGTAGAGGAAGACGTGCGGATTCGAGCAAAACCGCCCGTCCAGGACAATACGTCCGTTTTCTTCACGGGACGCCCGTCCCGTGTGTCACCCAGAAACGAAATTTTGTGCTGCACCTGAATACGGGCGGATTTAATCCAAGACGCTCGTCCCCGCCAAGCCGCGCGTCCCAGATCCAAGACGCCCGTCCTTTGCCACCTCTCAGTCAAGAAAAATTGTTGTGTTAGAATCCGTGCGGATTCAAGCAAAGACGCCCGTCTTCTTCTCTCACAATCGGTCCGTCCCGATGGAAATCCGCTCGGATTGCCCTGTTCTTTCGGATAAAACGGATTTGACCCACCCTTATCCATTCGGATTCCCTCTTTCTTCTATATAATCACCCCCTTTCTCCCTCATTTCCTCACCTTATCAAACCCTAAAACACTCATCTCAATCCTCAAAATCACCCTCCCATCCTCAAAAAACACTCCCATCACCCACACCAAAATGGCACCATTGATGAACACCAAGGGAAAGGCTAAGAAATTAGTTGAATCAATCGGGAAGAAGTGCAAGGGATCAACTTCTTCAATGCCGCGAGAGATAGTGCTACCAAGGAGCTCCCAACCCTTAATGAGGGGAGGAATTGAACAACTCGACCACTTCCAAGAGGTGCTCTTTGAATCCGATGACCACCGCACAAACTTTGTCAAGCTACTAGGTAAGAACTACGAACCCACTCAATTCGTAGATACTAGGGTGTTGGAAATCCTTAAGATAAGGTGCCCTACCGAGATGTTCTTTAATGGCCTTGGCATTGGGAAACTTTTCCATGCCCATGAAGAGACTTACCTTAGTCTCACCCTTGAATTCTTGAGTAGCCTTCGCATTGTGACAAATACCCACACCAATGTGGGCATGGAGTTTAGGTTATGCAACCTAGACCATTGTCTTTCGCTTGAGGAATTCGCCTATGTTTTCGGTCTTGAAGTACCCACCAACTATACCGAAAAACCCGATAATTTTGGTGTGGACCTTCTTTGGAAGGCTATCTCCGGGAGGAATTTTATCCACCCAAAGCATTGCCACACCTTCGCCATCCAACATCCGGTGATTCGATTCACCGAGCGCTTTGTGGCCGGTACCATCAATGGGAGGTACGAACAAGATAGGTGTACTCTCATCGACTTAACTTTTCTTGAGTCCTATTTGAATGTTCGAGCGGTGAGGCGTTATAACTTCAATACGCCACTTGAGATACTTACTAGGTTCAATGATTTTGCTCAAGGAACCACCCAACTCAAGACCTTCGTGATGGGAGGTCTAATTACCATTTTAGCCCACCACCTTTGTCCCGGGTTCAATGCCCGAGGAACCTATATTCCTCTTGAGGGGAGGACTTTGATTGATGAGCACACCATCTTCAACAGTCACCGATGGTGTAACTACACTCGAGATGGGAGTGTAGAGTGGCACACCAAAGGATGCACTTCAATGATCCTTGAAGGTTGGAAGATACCGGGCATTGACCCAAGATTGAGCCCATACTCGCCTCCACCAAGCTACCTCCTTGATATCCAAATTCTTGACAATCCCCCTCCAAGGGAAGAGTCGCACCGCCAAATACCTCGTGGAGCACCGGGAAGACCTATTCGCCCACCTTCCTATGTACCTATCCCACCATACCCTACTCCGTATACCGAATTTAGGCCGGCAATCCCCAATAACCCGGGTATTAATGATTTGATGGCACTCATGAATAGAGTGGACCTAGGGGTACATGAAGGGAGGGAAGACAACTACTTGGCCCTCTACCCCCAATACTATAACATGGCTCAACAAGGGTATATTGACCCTAATGGCCCTTTGCCCTCTTGGGCACAACCGGAACTCTTGTTCCCTAATCAAGGGAACCAAGCTTGGGGTCGCGGCGACGGAGGGCATTCTAGCCAAGGTGAAGGGTATTCAGGTCAAGGGGGAGAATTTGACCAAGGAGGGTATTGGGGTCAAGCAAGCGGGTATGATCAAGCCGGGAGCTCTCATCGTTATGGCTATGATCAAGATGAGGATGACGAGTGAAAGAGGCCTACCTCACCACCTCCATTTGTATGATACCCATCTTTCCCTCTCTCTTTTGTATATACATTGCACTTAGTGTAGTTTTCGCATGCATTTGTATTATATTTCATATTGCATTTGCATTAGTTAGTTCATATAGTATAGTTTGCGTTGTTTTTATCTCACATGATTCGTGTAGATAGTTGCATATAGATTAGAATTCATGCATAGTCACTAATGACCAATCCTATTCATTTCTACACTAGAGACACTACTACAGATACAGCCTATAACAACGGGTAAAAACCGTTGTAAAAACAAAAAGCGGACGTTGTTAAAGCGGCTGTTGTAGAAGGTATTTACAACGGTTTGGTTATTTAATGAAACCGTTGTCTAAAGTATTCACCACGGTTAAAAGCCGTTGTTGTTGGGTGTTCTCCGTTGTGGAAAGTGTTTCAAAATTTTGGAGGGAATAATATAACAACGGTTGTCGTATGTATAACCGTTGTTGTAACTTTCCCTCCAAAATTGTGAAGTCTTTTGACAACGGGTTTATGGTACATACCCGTTGTTGAAATTGTTAGTAACAACGGTTCTTAGTTTAATACCCGTTGTTGTAATTTTACCTCCAAAATTGTGAAGACTTTTAACAACGGTTCTTCGATTAAAACCTGTTGTTGAATATTATGCGCGGGTATTTGTGAATGTCATTCACAACGGTGTTATTTTTATTAACCGTTGTGAAAGGTATTCACAACGGTTTTTTTTTAGTAACCGTTTTTATTACGAACTCCTAATGTTTTGAAAAATTAAATTTGTTTCATGCCATTCAAAACCTCGCATATGTCAAAGAAACACCATATACCAAAGACAAAGATAAATCACACTGGGTTCATCGAACTCAATAGATTCAATTCAACCACAACAAAGAAATTTGCATCATATATATATATATACTTACAAGGAGTTGAATTTACATGAACTAATCATTCCCTAACTTCAACAAAAAATTTACTAATAAGTTGATCTAAACTCTGAGTATCATGCATTTCTATATTCTAAGACGTAGTTGCCCCACATGTCTCTTACCTCGTCTATATCTATACTTGAGTCGCTTAATCTGTTGTGACGGGTTGATTGCATACGGAAAAACAAAGAGAAGACATTATGGTATATATAGCAGCAAGCAAGACAACATTAGCAACATCATGGTATATATAGCAGCAAGCAAGACAACATTAGCTCTAATTTAAAAAAAAAAAAAAGTAATAAACACATGTTTAAATTATTACTAACCTTTTCTGGAATAATGAGATATCTTCGCCTAATAATCTCCAACATGAACCGACAAGCGTAGTATCCACATTGTATGCTATCTGGTTGGCGAGGGGCCTATTATTACATAAAAAAAACAGACGAGAGAAGGCTCACATCAGAATCTTGAACTTTAGGTATTGTATTGGTATTAAACACGGATTTTGCACTTAATGTTATTGTATTTGAGCACGTACCCCTGTTATCGTAACAAAATCAGGGCTAACATCAGAATCTTTCGTGGGTTGATCCTGCTCGTTTGCTCTTTTCTTCTCAAAGGCCCTTTTTTTAAAAAATAAAAAAGGAGGCAGAAACTAATTTTTTTAGGGGCAAAAATATGAAAGAGCTTTTTTCTATAAATAAAAATTGAAAATGTTATTATAAATAAATAAGTATTATAAACTTACATATTAATCAAGTGCTTAAAAGTCTCGCTTGGTTGATGATGTAAAGAGTCCAACCAGAAAACTTTATTCCTTGTCGGCATGATGGCTGCTAGCACCCAATGAGTCCTACATCAAGAGACATCATCATTATTAACAAGTACATATATTAGTTATGAAAATGCAATTGTAGGGGGAAACGTAATATTAATTTGTTTATTACCCTTTTTCATTATAAGCGCCAAAAATCGGCTTCTTGGTTGTCGCCAATTCTTTGAGCAATATAATCTACCCGTTGTTCGAACGAGAAATCCGGAATAAATAAAGATAAAACATAGGGGCACGGGAACGTATTGATCGGATGGAATATTCTTCTCGGGGATCACTCTCAATTTCAATATCCTACATTATTACGGTATTAATTCCGGTATTTAAAACACTATCTAGTAGTCAGAATATTAAACTATGGAATTATTTATTAAGAAACTTACTTCATCCAAACAAATATGTGTGCTATATCAATCTGGTCTAGGCCAGCCCATACGGCTAGCAGATCCCATGATATAAGCGCTTGGCGCTCAGCCCCTAGAATATCCTCCTCGAGCGGAATAACTATCACTTGCTCGGTGGCTATGCGATGGCCACCTCCTCATGCGCAGTCTCATCATCGTCACCGTTCTTACTTTTTGCATGTAATCCTTCCCTTTATATTGTGTGGAGTTTAAACTCCTAACTTTCAGGTCCGGGAAAGAATGAGTCTTTGATTTTGTGCTACTACCACCAGCCTACACATGTGGTAGATAATTAAAATAATAAAAAATCCAAAGGTAACACATCCTAGTTGGAGTAATAAAAATAAAAGCGTACTTAATTAAATACCTCGTCAACCTGCTCTTTCAATGATGAGGTAGTAGTAGCAGGTAAGACTGGAGACTTAGGCTTATCGGTCTTTTTTGTCCCCTACACAAAATTACCATGCTTTTTATAAATACAGACAAAATATAAATAAAGGGAGCGAGGTTAATTTTTAAAAAAATGGAGAAGTTAATTAAATACCTCATCAAGTTGTTGTCTCGACGAGGTCGTTGGCATGTCTGTGGACTTTGGCTTATCCGCCAAAGCCGTCTTTTTTGTTCCCTACAAAAAAAAAATAACATATAAATTTAACATATAAAAACATTCAACAATTAAAAATGTAACATATATATAAAGGTATTTCTTCTAACCCCAACTGTTTTTCCTAGCCGAGGCGGCGGAGATATCTTCGCCAAGTAGATGTGAGTTTCAGGCCATTGGATGAAACTTCCAAGCGCATCTCCCAGAATGGTAATGTCGTCACGAATCGGGACAGCGGTTGCAAGTTTTCATGGCCTGGTAAGATCGTAGTTATCTCTACTTTGGTATGATTCGGAAAAAGTTTTTCGCCATGAACTACGATTCCGCTGCTGCAGATTTGGTGTGCATTTCTACGAGACCCCGGCCAACACGCACATGTGGCTTTTCGGTTCTATTAGGGTCAGCAAGAATAACTGGCCTCTTGTTTACGGCCTGAAGAATATACACATACATTATTATATCTTTGCAAAAACGCTTCAGCATTCAAAAGATTTTGCAAAAACGCTTTCTGTCTCAGGCCGATTTTTGCACAAACTTCAGCATTCATATAAATTTAACTAATTAAACACTTCATGCATACCTTACGAAAACAAGGAACCGACTTGAAGGGGATGTATCTTTGTTTTCCATCACCGTCTTCTCAAGTTGCATCTCCTTTTCGGACCCATTATTTACCTAATAAAATTAACCAATTCAATGGCACCATGTCAAAGTTATAGCATTAGAGTGGCGGTGAACACACCCCCGATCTTACAAAAAAAAAAAAAAAAAAAAAAAATAAGGAAGTATTAGGTACCTGATCGGCTTTAGTTGTTACAACTTGAAGCATTATTATTAGTTACCGATCTTTCTCGAATCTCGTTGACCGATACTTCCTTCTCATGTATTGCCAAGGTAGTAGCGGCCTCTTGACCAATCTTTTGTACCTTATTATTACCCCCTTTAGAAATGACATCCTCCATCATCTTCACTTCTTCTTCGGAAAGCTTACCTCCAAAGCATTCACTTTAGTAGTACGGATGCCATTAATCAAGTCGCTTGCCAAGAATGTAATGTGTCACAATTTTTATCCCAACAATAACATGTGAATTGAACTTAAATGAAAATAATAGAATAAATGTTACCATGTCGGCCTTCTCAGACTTAGTCTTCCTTTTCTTCTTTATCGGGGCAGTTTTCCCATAATATTTCGTTACTCCAACCCGTAACGGGACGCCCCTCAAACGACCTGGATGTTCGGGTCGGCCGATCGCTCTAGCAAGAACGTCATTACGACCACTGGGAGTGAATTTCCCTTCTTCTACCTCTTTCAATACGTTGTCCTATAATATATTAAATAAACTTCAAATTATATTTGTGACTAAAATAATAAAGTTAGTAATGAACTCGTCTTAATAAAATAATGCTTACTATGTTGGCCAAAACTTCCTCATCATATTTGTCACGCGACGACCGGGATCCTTTAGGCGTGTGCCCTTCTTTATAAGTTACATGCCGATCCACCTCTTTCACTCCCTTTGCCACCTACACATTAACATGGTAACATTTATACACGTAAATGTGTATCAATGCAAGTCCAAGTGTGATTAAAAAAATACAGTCTCACAGGGGAATAATGCATGCTACTTACGAGGTCCTCTTCTATCTTCAGAATCGCCTCGAGAACCATACCATTTCCCCTTCTTGCATGAAATGTTAGCACGATTTCTTCTGCTAACGGCCTTCAAATAATTATATAAAAGCGCAAGTAGATGAGATAATAAAAAGATTATATAAAGGACTCATTAATTAAAAAAATGATAGGTAAATCGTTAAAAGGCGAGGATATTTAACCTGAAACTTCTCAGTAGTTCTCATCTTTTTGAAAAGATCCCATTGTTCCTGCTTGATGGTGGGACACTTGTTTTCCGGTGGGCTCTTACGCATCTCCCCCATTGCCTTGTCCACATACAACCAATCCCTAGCAACGCCACACCTCCACCGCCTTTGTGGACATCCGCCGCCTTATGCATTAAATACTCATCATGGCTTTTATCGGGTATAATAAAGCCTTCCTTTACACGAGCCAAGTATAACTCCTTGAGTTTTGGATTCAAATTTCTAAAATCATCTAAATGGATAGGCACAAACTGTCTTGTGCAAGTACCAATCCAACTGGAGAAAAGACCCGCATTTGGACCAAAGAGGGAAACCCATCTCACTCCATGTTATTTGGAACACTGTTTAGCGGCTATAGCCGCTGCAAGGACTTTCGGCACTTCGTAGCACCCCTCTCACCAGGCTTATTATCACCAGGCTCATTATTCTTTTGACTTCTTTTACGTTTTTCACCCATGATAATCCTAAAACCCAAATATGAATGATATAGTAAATGAACAACTTAACAACGTACATGCAGAGTATTATCTAAAACCCTAAACCCTAATAGGAATGAAAATTTAAAACAACAGATTGAGCTTCTAAAATCCTAAACCCTAATAAGAGGAGTGAAGTAGATGATGCGGGATGATAAAGATAACAAAGAAGACGAAAAACAAACAGATGCATGAAAAAGAAACAAGATGATCGTCTTAAAACCCTAATGACGAAACACAAAATTAAAGTGAACATACCTGTTGATGATGATGATAAAGAGAACGAGCAGGATGATAAGGGAAGGCAACGGAATCTGGGCGTCGGAAACTGGGCGACGGCCGGCGACGAGAATGTAAAAAGCGAGGAAGAGAGAAGAATTAACACAGGATACCAACGATTGAACTAATAATGTTGTGTGTGTTTGTGTATGGCATGTTGTATGGGTTTCTAAATTAGTTTTTTATTAAGACAAACTATTGACAACGGGTGCTCAAAGAAGAACCGTTGTTATATGTTAATAACAACGGGTCAATAAAAGTCAACCGTTGTCAAAAGTTTATTACAACGGTTAAAATATACCCGTTGTAATATATTTTCACCAAATTTGCGCCAAAATGAAATATGTCAAAAAAGTCATTGACAACGGGTAGAGGTACTACACCCGTTGTTGAAAGTATTAACAACGGGTAATTTAAATATAACCGCTGTTATTGTTGAACCTTTTTTTTAAAAAAAAATTACTGTAATTCCATTACAGTCCAAACCTGTAACACTGCATATCTAAGCTACAGGATTTACCATGCCATGCAAATTTGGGAATTTTTATTTAACAATATAATGACCATTATTGATTTACCAATAAATTAAACCATCAAATTATTGGTCTAAAAATGACTCAAAATGTTGGTCGTCCATATCACTGTGTCCTGATGAACTATCTCAGGATCGGGGACGTTTCTTGGATGTCATAGTTTTTTCGTTAACTCAAATACCTTCACCATGGTCATCACGCATATAGATGCTTTCAGTGTCCTCATGATCAGTGTCAACATCGTCGAAATAAGATACAGTGGTAGAGTGATCCATTCCCTCAAAAACGACATCCTGATCATCATCACCATTATCGGATGGACTACTCCTTCTACTCCTTATAGACAGTACAACAGACCACTTCTTATCCATAGGATCGGTGACATAGAACACTTGTTTAGCTTGGGATGCCATTATGAAAGGATCATCCTTATTATTGCCAACCTTACCCAGATTGACCAACGTAAATCCCATCTTATCCTTTCGGACATAATGGATGTTGTTATCAACCCAGTTACATCGAAACAAAGGCATTGTGAAATCAATGTAATCTAGTACCAATATTTCTTGAATAACACCATAATAAAGGCATTTTCCCCAAATAGGCTTTTTATCTTTTGAAGTAGCAAAGTGCATTGCCTCAAATTCAGAACTCACACCACTATTTTGCATTGTGCTCAACTCATCTTGCTCGCGGGTATAAAAAGTATATCCATTAATGGCAAAACTGTTGTAAAAGGTGACCCTGGCATTTGGACCTAAACCAAGACGTAGTAACCTAGGAGAGATGTCATCACCAGTTTGATCAGTAATCGTAAGACAATATTCCTAAACCACTGGAAACGTCTTCGTATGCTCGTTCGCAATCCACTTCTCGGTCTTGTTTTGGTGATCGTATTTGAGCTCATCTTTGTGTTGTTGAATATAAGGTTGCACCTCATCTTCGTTGTTTAGCACATACATGTGTGCTAAATGCAACATTTCACGTGTCACAATTTTTTCAACCCGGCCCCTAATACCTTTTCCGGTCATCCAGTCACTATGACGATTCTTAGGAACGCCAATCAACTCCTCGGGAGAGAGATGAGGGTAACAATATGAAAGAGCTTCGTCTAAAATAGCGCGTTCAACAATACAACCTTCCGGACGATACCGATTAGATGTATAGTCCTTGTAGACTTTCATCAATCTTTCGAAAGGATACTGGTATCTCAAGTACACGGGCCCAAGGTACAAAATCTCCCTAACCAAGTGAATGGTCAGATGAATCATGATAGTGAAGAAAGAGGGTGGAAAATACATTTCCAACTGACAAAGAGAGGTTACAACGAGGTCCTGCAATGAATCCGCGTCATCGGGATCGATGACTTTCTCGCATATGGACTGGAAGAAGAGACAGAATCTAGTTATAGCATATCTTACCTTTTCAGGTAAAATGGAACGAATAGCCACAGGTAGTAATTGTTGCATCAAAGTGTGACAATCATGTGACTTTAACCCGGTGAGTTTTAGGTCTTGCATCGTCACTAGGCTTTTGATGTTCGACGAATAACCATGTGGCACTTTAATTCCATTCAAGCATGCATAGAACTCTTTTCTCTCATTCCGTGAAAGGGTAAAAGCTGCTGGCGGTAAAAATGTTCGATTACCTCTCTTCTGTGGTGCCAACTCTAGCCTAATACCCATCATTTTCATATCTTCCCTAGCTGCGGCGTTATCCTTTGTTTTACCAGGAACATTCAGAAGGGTATTGATAATATTATCACAGACATTTTTCTCAATGTGCATGAAATCGAGGCAATGCGACCTCCAGTCAGGCCAATATGGAAGTTTATCAAAAAATATGGATCTTTTCTTATACCCACGAGTAGACAATTTAGAGCCGCTCTTCTTCCCATAATCTATCTCAATATGCTTTACTTTCGATAAACTTCATGCCTACTCAAAATTCTAGGAGGTTGACGAAGTTCTTGTCTTCCATTGAATGCTTTCTGCATCTTGCAATAACAATGCTCATGATACAAGAACCTCCTATTTCCCATATACACATACTTACGAGAAGACTTCAAGTATTCAGACTCGATATCCTCCCCACACAATGGACAAGCCTCTTTCCCATGAACTGTGTGCCCAGAAAGGTCGCCATAAGCTGGATAGTCAGTTATTGTACACAATAACATCGCTCTCAAATTGAAAGTTTCGTTCTTATATGCATCAAATACTTCTATCCCACTATCCCACAACAATCGCAAATCATCTATAAGAGGTTCCAAATATACATCTATATCATTTCCAGGTTGTTTAGGGCTGGAAATTAACAACGACAACATCAAATACTTTCTTTTCATGCACACATATGGAGGTAAGTTATAAATAGCCAACACTACTGGCCAAGTACTATGTTGGCTACTCATGTTTCCGTGTGGGTTCATTCCATCAGTGGACAGCGCTAGACGTAAGTTTCTAGGTTCATTGCCGAACTCGGGATACTTAGCGTCGAACGATTTCCATTGCTTACCATATGCCGGGTGTCTTAGCTTTCCATCATTTATTCTTCCTGTTTCATGCCAAGTTAACATTTTTGCATCATCGGGATTCGCATAAATCCTTATGACTCTTGGTATCAATGGAAAATACCACAACACCTTAGCCGGGATCCCTTCCTTATCCTTATAACGCCACTCCAAACATTTAGGGCAATTGGTTAAGTTTTGATATAATTTCCGATACAATATGCAATCATTTGGACATGCATGTATTTTCTCATATTTCATACCCACTCCTCTTATTAGTTTTTTCGCCTCATATGTCTTAACGGGTAGAACATTACCATCAGAAAGCAACTCCTTTATCAAGGCTAAAAAACTAGTGAAACACGTGTCACTCACCCCATTTGCCCCCTTGATATTATACAACTTCACCACAGCCGACATTTTTGTGAACTTACAACAGGATACGAGAGGTGCTTCAGACTCACACAACTTCTCATACATGTTGTTAAGGTCATCCCAATTACTAATGTCATCACCTACATCTTCAAAAGCAAAGGACTCATCATCATTCTCTTCATTATCTATAGACCCAACATTCAACTTCTCTACTTCCAACTCTTCCAACTCAAAAACTCGGCAAACTCGGGATCATCGAGTTAACCTTTCGTGTACCTCAACATCATCTTCTTGAGTTATTCTCTTCCTCTAATGATTCCCCATGAAAAATCCAAAGTGTATAGGATCGACTAAATCTCCACTTTTCTAGGTGTATTTTAACGTCCGGAAAAGCCATATAGCTAATATTACCACATCTTTCACAAGGACATGCAATACTAGAAGAACCTTTCAAATTGTTCGAAACGAATTCATAAAATTCAGCTAAACCATCCTTGTAGGTGCGGTCACTCATATTTGCATCAATCATCCAAGTTCGAGTCATTATTCTACATTCGTAATAATAGGCAACTAATTCAGAAAATACAATAATAGGCAAACAAATAAACGAAATTCAGGTAAGCAATTAAGCTAAATTATCAACAAATTAGATAATAACCCAAAAAATCCTATATCTAGTTATAAGCGTTACTAAGAAACATATATATACCTGATTGATAAACACGATGAGGGAGAGAAGACGGGACAACAGTGACGGAGATGAAGACAGAGAGACGATCAGGGAGGAATGGAGGATGATATAGTAGCAGTATTAGCTTGTGTTTGTGTTTGTGTTTGTAGCGTATAGCAGAATAAAGCAATATGTTGTTCTTAAGATTTTCATAATATTAATAACAACGGTTATTGAGTCTACAACCGTTGTTAAAAGGTATTGAAAACGGGTTCTAATATAACCGTTGTGATTACTTTTCACTAATTTGGCGCCAAACCATTAACAACGGTTAAAATTTAACCGTTGTTATTAGTTTTTTCATTAACAACGGTTGTTTAAGTATGACCCGTTGTTAAAACCAATAACAACGGTTAACAACACATAACCGTTGTAATTAAGTTTGGTAAAATTCGCGGAATAAATTCTACAACGTGTTTTGATGATTTTCGTGAATAAGCGTTGTTAAAGGGCCGTTGTGGTTGCCTGTATTTGTAGTAGTGAGATAGTGTTTAAATCGGTTTGGGGAGGTTTGATCATAAGTGACCATAGTTTAAATCATGCATCATATAATATAATTTAGATTACATCATTTGTTATATATGTCATATAGAATTGCATTTAGTTAGAGCATGCATTCATTCATATCATATCATTGCATTTGTATTTTATTTCCATAAAATCAAAAACCCAAAAACATGTATTTCCTTTTTATTCCTACTCCTACATGTACATTGAGGACAATGTCCAAAATAAAGTGGGGGATGGAAATTTATATTCCGAAAATGCATAAAAATTGAAAAATTTCAAACAATCCCAACAATATGTTCTAAATCACAAAACCATAAAAATTTCAAAAATTTCAAAAATCCAAAAACAAGTTCATTTCCTTTATAGTGTAGTCTTGTATATATTGTCTTGTATATATTGCGTTTGTTCTATCCTTGTTCACATTTATTGACTACGCCACATCCGAGACATGAGGATCATGAAGACCGCATGGTATGATCTTTCCAATCTCCTTTTTCCTCTTTATGTTAATGACTATGTGGCTTTATTTTGATTGATGCGGTATAAACAATGTGAATTTAGGACTTGCATTTAGATTATATGACATACTAGTTGGCAGAAGCATATGCATTAGGATGTATATATGTTAGTTGCATCATGGCATGTAGTTCCATGTTAGAAAATTTTGCGAAACTGTCTACTTGGGAAGCTTGACAAGTGTATATAGGCCCTAGTAGATGCTTTTTCTTCTTAAGACTTTGCTTGTTAGAATACTTGTAAAACACAAGTACTCTTGTGAAGACTCTAGTTGATGTTGTGTTATTGGAATCTTCTTGATATATAAGTGATGTGACCATTATTTGCACACATTTAGTCCCCTAATTGAGCCTATTTTGCATACTATTATAACATTCTATGGCTATTTTATCCGTCAAAACCTTCCTATTTGCTTTTCTATCGCATTTCATATGTTTTGTAGAAAAGGAGATAATAAGGCGGAAATTCCCGTCTTTCGTGCATATTTGGAAGCTTATTGATGATATTAGATGGACTAGTATGAAGAGGAGGCAAGAATGATGACCAATGATGTAAGAATAAGGGCTTGCTTGGATTGAGGGTAATAGGAGGGGAATGAATAGGGGAGTAATATGTGAGGTGTATTTCCCATGTTTGGTATGCGGGTAATTATTCACTTCCTGGAATTATTACCCTTGTGTAGGGGTAATACATTACCCACCCTCCCCCCTGGGTAATGATTAAGGGAGTAAAAGATCTACTCAGTAATCATTACTCTTATGTCAAACATATCACCAAGGAACTCATTACCCCACTAATTAATTTTCCCAGTAATTATCGCCCAATAAAACTTACCCCCTTAATAATTCCATGGATTCCAGGCAAACCCTAAAGAGTATATAGAAAGGTCATAAGGTTTAAAGCAAGGAGGAAAAGCAAGGAAGTCATTCATGAAGAAAACTGCTCAGAACGCAAATCAAGGGCTGCTCCTTTGGCTCTGAAATTATGCTAGTTGGAACGGCGTCGAAAAAACAAGTGATCTAGGCTTTTGAATCACTCCAATAGGGGTCCGGATGAGAAAATGACGCCCGTTTTACAATCCGAGGTCAAACAAAGAGGCTGTCCGCCAATCCGCTCGTCCCGAGACCAATCCGCTCGTCTTCTAACCAATCCGCTCGTTTTCTAACCAATCCGCTCGGATTCCCCTGCTACAATCCGAGCGTCTTGCTCCAAATCCGCTCGTCTTCCCCTGCTACAATCCGCCCGTCCCGACACCAATCCGCCCGGATTCCTTTACAGCAATTTTCGTGTTCTTCAAGCTCCAAGAAAGACGCCCTTCCTTCAAGAAATACCGGCTTCTCCCTGCTCAAATCTCAAAAGTGTAATTACTATTTTAGCCCTTAGTTAACCCTAATGCATCCACCTAATTTCCACTATAAATACCCCATTTGTAATAATCAAAGGGGGAGGCTTTTATCAAGTTTTTAGAGTAGAAAATCCTTCTTTAGATTAGATTAGGAGTAGATTAGAATAGATTACTCTTTAATCTTTCCACAAATTGCACATTAATCTCTCCTTAACTATTGTTCAAATTTATTATTCAAGTTTATTATTGGGTAATTGAAGATTATTGGGTTATTATTGGGAGATTGACAACCTTCCATCAATCATCAAGTTCTTCTATTATTCTTTGCATTATTATTTGGATCACCTCAAGTTTGGTATAATTCCTTTACTCTTTAATCTTTATTGTTCATTTCTTCATTCTAATATCATGTTTATACTTGTTGTGATGTTTGACACCATTAATGACATGTTTCCCATGATAATGAGTGAGTAGTTTCTTTAGCTAGGATTAATGGGTAATTAAGGGAAACCAACATGGGATTGATTAATGCTTAATCTAATATGTTTTCATAATCAAATTGCTTGCTTGTTGTGATGTCAACTTTATGCACATGTTATGTTTGATGAAATGCTAAGCCTATGAATCCTTGCATTTACAACCATCTCTTATCTACTCAACTTGACTTGTAAGATATAAACCAACTCGAGTCTTGTTAGACCATGCATAGAAGTTGAATAGGAGGAAAGTAAGTCGACTTGTAGGTGTTGTACAATCTAATCGATTCGGCTCCGGGGCCCAACTCTTCCTATGAACCGTAAGACATAAACCAACTCGGTTCCCCCACAACACTAATTGCTTGCATATAATTGTAAACATGTTTGTATGATCAAAACCATGAATCCCCTATGACCCCATGATATCCTAGCACTTTTAATCATTTGTTTACATCCTTCCTTTTATTGCTTGTTTTACCTTATTGTTTGCATTAGTCTAGGATACAACTACAAACCCAACCAAATTGTGACACTAGCATAAATTGAGATAGATAGACTTAGAACCCAAAGCACACCGTCCCATGGATCGACCTCGACTTACCGCTAACTAGTTGTTTGTTGAGTATTATAAATGTGTTTGATTGGATGTGACCCGACGACATCACTCCCCATCAATAAGTATCGTTGGGAATTCATGTGTTTAAGTTTGAGAATTATATCATTCATTGTTGAGCACTAAATTATCATAAGTAATTTAGCGTTGTTTATTAGATTACGCATCTACAATCGTGGCTCAAACCCTTACATTAAAGGGTGGATCACAAAGTGTAGGAGAGTAGTTACGACATCCAAGGTACTAATCTTGTTTTCACACAAACAACGACCCAAAAAATTATCACACTCTATGTGTGACCACTCTACTCTTACCAACATCTCGTCCTAATCGAAATCGACCCAGTAACATACACAATTCCTAAACTCTGATAACTCATAATTTACTCTCTCCCATCAATGAAACCTTGGAGAGGGGGGTGGTGTTTCATGTGGCGTGTCGGATTCAACGGGGATGAGTGTTATGTGAGGATGAGTGTTCTCATCTCCGAAATATATAGCCTCGACCTAGTGCGGATCTGGGTGGTGGTGGAGGCATGTCATAGGGTTGTGGTGTAGTAGGTTATGGAGCTGTGGAGGGTTATACTATAGGTGTTGGTGTTTGAGGCATGTTGTGGTTGTAGTACCTAAGTGGGAGCAAGAGTAGGGCTGAGAAGAAAGTGGATTTGGGTCTTAATGATTAATGATAATTGGTAAAGGCTGGGAAGGGTAGTTTAGTCGAAATACCAATTTTTAATAAAATGAGAAAACTAAATGGATAAAAAAATAGAATAATATATTAAATATCAGCCAAATAAATTAAATGGGGCAATTTGCACCAACACTTAAAAGTATGGGGTTAATATGCACATGTTAAAAGTAATGAGACTAATTTGCACGTAGTTGCAAACGTATGAAGCTTATTTGCCACTTTTCTGTAAACTAAACCATATTGTGTACTTTTACTTATCCACCATCATGTTTCACTTCTCAATATCTAGTCTCTAATAATCTAATCCTCCGTATCTATTATTCTTTCCCTCCTAAATAATTATTTGCCCTTTTTTCTATAAAAAAGAATTCTAATTGAATATGATAATAAATATTTAATTGGGAGGAAATGTTTACTTGTCTTTATCACCCAAAATCGAAAAATAATAGGTTTTCTAAAAGACGTTTTTTCAATAAATTTTCTGGGAGACCAATTATAATTTAAAGTAAATATGGTACTAAAAATCATTAAAAGAGTAGTATAACATGAAACTGGTGATAAACATAAAGGGTTACTATCTACTTTGAAATGGCTACGTTTTTGTATGATAAAAGGTATCAAATGATATCGTCATTTTAAGCCACCGGTAATAATAAAAGAGGTACAAAAATTACTCAAAAAATATAAAATAAGTGTCTTAATAATTTATTGAGATACTCGTCTCTTCAAACACTTTGCGATGGAACAAACTCTAGACAAATATTCTGTATTTGTGTCATTGGCGGACCTAGGGGATCCTGAGGGGCAGGTGCACCCCACAACCTCAGATAAATTAATACTTATGAGTGTACATAATAAGCAAGTAGTCTACACGTGAGCATAGTTGGTAGAAGTTCTTATGAACAACCATGAGATATCGGGTTCTAATCTGGGCCCTTATCATTTATTTGTTGTAGTTCAATTTAATTGTAAAAAATTGCTTGAAAATGGACTTGATGCCTTGACCTCATAGTAAAATAACATTACCTTTCAAGTCTCGTCCATTTAGCCACTTTTACTCATTTGGTAAAATAAGTACTAAATTGTTTTATATATTAAGAGACTAGAGTATTATTTTTCAACGCTTTTACATCAAACTTTTAAGTGTTGTGAAGTATAATTTCAAATAGATTACTTTACCAAAAAAATTCATAAATGACCAATTATTATTACATTTTTTTCTATATACAACATTAGTTTAGGGTTTTTAAAAATATAAAAATTGCTTTTTAGATTGAAGATGATACCGATAAAAAAAATTTGTGCTTCTCTCTACTTAAGTTCTAGGTCCGCCACTGATTTGTTTACGTGAAGCCCGTGTGAAGTTGGGACTCTTGTGAGGCGTATGTGAGTATACAAGGTTTATTAGTTGCTTGACAAGTCAGATTTAGATATAAAAAGGCATGCACCCAAGTTTCCATGCAAATGCCATTCTATTTCCTTATATATGTCCTTTATTTGTAGGACCAACCATATATTTTGATTCCTTGTGAAGTCAAGTTGCCAACTCTTTAGAAATGTGCAGTTCAATAACACTTGGCACATCACACTACTAAAAACTGAACTTGTATAACCTAGATCCATTTAATTTGGACGTCTACCGACTAATATACCATGAAAAACCCACTTTGCAAGGTTTGATCTATGGGGTACCCAAAAGATGCCCATCTAAATAACATAGTGTGTACTAGATAATAAAAAATAAAAATTAAAAATAAACAAATATATTGGTCGGCATATGCAATGAATAAAGAAGAATTGGATCATTGATGATGGACCTCAAAATGGGTAAAAATAATACTCCCAGTCCCTTCATCCCGGTCAATTGTTATCTATTTCCGTTTTGAAAAGTATCACTTTGTATTTGTTATTTATTTCTACTTTTGGTAAATTTTGATAACTGGATAAATGTGGTATGTGATATGGGCAAGTTGACATGTGAGATAGCTCCTCTTCTTATCATTCTTTTTCTCATTTTTTTTGTCTTTGTGCCGAAATGAATAGATAACAAATGACCGAGACCGATGGAGTAATGAATCTACTTGTTTATTTTTATTTGGTAAAATGTTATTGGTTTTCCTAGAGGCCGTTTTATATGAATAGTGTGTAAAATTGTAAAATTAATCCACAAACTAAAAAGATGGTAAAAATTGGTTGTTAAAAATTAAATTTACATAAAGTTTTGTGTAAGGTCGTTATACCGAGAGTTTGAAGAATAAATATAGTATTCAAACTTATTCTTAATCTTATTTGTGTAGAGTGGGTTGACCATTAACTTTATTTAACTATCAGAAACATATAAATCAGTGGTGGAGTTAGGGGGTTAATAGGGGCGCTTGTCCTTGTTGACAAAAGAAAATCGCTTAGTCAAATTTTCAAAAACAATTCGAGTTCTGATCCCTTATACCATTACCAGTTTTCCTTCGCTGAATTCAATTACTAGCTCCGCCACTATTATAAATGGTTTTGTTACAGAAATTTCATTGCTACAAAATGTATGAGCTGGTAAAAGTGATCACAGTAATTATAATTACCTTACAGAAATTGTTTTAGTGTTTGTATTTGGCAGATAACGATTAGTAGATGGTTAGTTTTCTTTGTAAATGAAATAAAATCTCCTATGTTAGAATATGCTAACCAATAGCTAGGGCAAGCAGCAAATTGACCCCACAAAAGCTGTTTTAATATGCTATTTACCAAACACTAAAATTGGCATATTGATAACTGATTCTGTTTGGTCCACTTAGAAGTCGGAATAGAATGCAATTAGCACGAAACCATTTGGACGACTGCAATTAGCTCTCATCATTCCGAGAGCTGGAGGGGACTGTTGCATACTCATAATTACTTTCTACAACTACACGGGGATGTTGATGCAGCTGCTGGTGCATGCGTTGGCCAACTATGTTGATGCAAAGGATAACTTTGAGACACTGAGATGGGCTAAGGTTGTTTAGGATACTACTGTTTTACCTAAGCACAGCTTTCATAAATGTCTGGCTCTAGAAAGGAAACTGTCTACTATTGACTGCATAAATAGAAGAGGCTTTAGCAGGGTCAATTGGGGTATTCTTTAGATAAAGGGGATGACTGAGGCAAGTAAAATGCTTTTTCTGATGAATTATGGAGAAGCATGTTGAGATGGATGTAAGTGTGTGGCAGATCTTCTGAACTTTGACAGGAGCTTAAGTGGTGTACCACGAGGGTCGAGGAAGCATTGGAAAATGAGCTGGTTTTATTATTGCCTTACAGCCATTACCTATGTTATCTAGCAGGAACGAAACACTCTTTTTTTTTACGGGTTAAAAATCTACTCCTTGTGCTCTTGTTAAGCACCTTCAAGTTAATGGAAAAGGTTAAGGATAGTGATGAGTTGATTAATTGCCTCAATTCTATTTATGTAATTTGCTTACTCCTTTTGTAAGAAAACATTTATATTTCTACCCCTAGTGGGTGAATAAACATAGAAGGTACTTTTCTTTTAAAAAAAAAATACTGATTGGTTAAACATGATATAACCCTTGATAAATATGCTAAAAATCAGCTAATATGCACTTTACCAAACATCCCCAATCTCGTGATACTATTTCAATTCCAGTTTCTAAGATTTTCCAAATACTTTAAATGTTTCAGTATAGAATTCAATTTCAAGTTTTGGTTCTTAACATGTTATAAGAAATTACACCTTCCGTACCGGTCATTTGTTGTCTTTTTCCATATTTTGGTGTTTTAGTGATTTGTTGTCTTTTCTATTTTAAGAATGAACTTGATGAGCAATTTGATCATTCATACTCAATTTATTCCACTTGTCATTTAGTAAATGAACACTTTCTCTTTCCTTAGTCTTTGTGCCAAAAACAAAGGACAATAAATGACCAGAACGGAGGGAGTAAAATTTTACACAATGTTTTATTACGTCTCTTTGTGCCATTCAAATAGATTAGACTTTCTCAAGACACCTAATTATAATTCTCGTGTTTTTATACAATAACTAGTGAGAAACGACATCGCAGTAAGTCATTGAGAGATCACTTTTTCGTATTCGTTACGTGCTTCACAACATTTTTTTACCATGATAATGACATAAGGTGGCTCTTTTATTTGCGGCACATTTTTATAATAATCGTATCATATGTGACTGGTTGTGATCATTTTTTAATTAGTAGATCATTTTATCTGTACCGACTTTATCACTTTGAATAACATTTTTACTTCTAATAGTAAAATGATAACTCAATAACTTGATAGGAAATCGTCTTTAAAAGCCTGGGTAGTTTTTATAGAAGTATAAGACTAAATGAGCATTAAACGCATAAAGTGACACAATTGATGGAAAATGTAACGGCGATATCGGGTGGCACTCAATTTAGGCGTCACCCTCTCACATGGGATGAGTGAGAATCCTTCAATTAAAAATGTATGTGAGAGTTCCTAAAAAAAAAGGGATATTCTATATGGTACCCCTCAATTTTTCGACTTTCTACATGGTACCCCTACACTTATTAAAACATACATGGTACCCCTAATTGTTGTCATTATCACTAAGTGTACCCCTAAACTTTATTTTCCGTCAATTAAACTCAGTTTTAGGCAGGGGCGAAGCCAGGATTTTAAATATGGGGTAGCGAAGTTATTTGAAAAAAAATTCAGCTAAAAGACGCGTAAAATTAAAAAAGTAGATTTTTTACAAACGACTTGTTTTGTTATTATCCTTATTAATCCTATCTTTCATTTTGAGCATACGATAAATTTTTTTTGCAGCTATGACTATATGCTACTCCGTATGTTATTAATTATTTCTCACGTCTTAGAAGATTACTGTTTCCAATTAAATCTTTTGTGTGAATAAGTCGTTTGACCATCAAGTATAACTAAAATATGAAGGATTTCATTTAATATGATTGTATTATATCATTATCAAATTTTATATGTTTTCGTATGCATTTAACAAACTAGTTTTTGGTCAAATTTTCACTGTAAGAGAGTTTCAGAGAAATAAAGAATCATCATGATAATGGAAAAATAAATGAACTAAGAAGAAGATACGGAATATATACACCAAACTTGATAAAATGAGAAGCAATTAAAATATAAGTGATGAAAGAAGTAACATAGGAATAAGAGGAGATAAGATTAGGAGAAAGAAAAATAAATTAACAAATAGATAAATTAAAAGTCGAATGAGAAGACAAGTAAGGTTAAGCTAGATAAAAAACATTTAGAAAAAAACGCTTCAAGTGGGAGTCGAACCCATGTTCTCTTAAGTGTTAGGTAGAAAACATTTACCACTACACCAAAGCAGATTGACGTGTTGTTTGCAGTCTTGTTTTAATTTATGCTTTATTAACAGTCAGTTGCTTTTTAGGGTAGCGTAAAATCATCTTCTTCATCGATTTTTCTGAGTTTGGGGTAGCAAGGGCTACCCTTTGCTACTACTTACCTTCGCCCCTGGTTTTAGGCGTTAAATGACTACTTGGACGCGTAACCAAGCTTGGAATTTATCATCTCATGACATAAGGACTCTATTAGGCTCAATATCCATCTTTGGACGTGATAATTTGGCAAGCAATCAATAAATTTTCCGTCAAAAACTTTTTAGCCCATATATATCAATAAATATTAGGATCGAGATGGATATTGAGGCCAATAGAGTCCTTAGGTCATGGAATAATAAATGACAAGTTTGGTTACGTGTTCAAGTCATTATCTAACGCCTAAAACTGAGTTTAATTGATAAAAAATAAAGTTTAGGGGTACACTTAGGGATAATGACAACAATTAGGGGTACCATATATGTTTTAAAAAGTGTAGGGGTACCATGTAGAAAGTCGAAAAATTGATGAGTATCATGTAGAATTTCCCAAAAAAAAATGTATGTAAGAGGGTAACACCCAATTTGAGCTTCACCCGATAACACCCTACCGCAATTGATTATTACTCCCTCTGTCCCGGTCATTTGTTGTCCTTTTCCATTTTTGGGTGTCTCAGTCATTTGTTGTCCTTTCTATTTTAAGAATGAACTTGATGAGTAATTTGATCATTCTCATTCAATTTGTTCCACTTGTCATTTAATTATTGGCCCTCTCCTCTTTCCTTGATCTTTGTGCCAAAACGAAAGGACAACAATTGACCGGGACGGAGGGAGTACTACGTAAGATCCGTAATGCGAATCTCTTTGACAAATTGCACTCATTTATTAAAAACTTCATCATAGTGCAAAAGTGCTGACGATGACGGCAGTCGACCAGCAACATTATTTTTGAGGAAAGTTTTTCTCCATTTTTTAAAAAGAAATGGAGAGGTCATTTCCTTTCGATGGTCTAGATCGAATTCTGGCATCATTGGATGACTCAAAATTTATGGGTGAAAATAAAGGAATAATGGGGCTTTGTGGGAAAAATATTATTAAATGAGTTTAAGAGAGGAAATGGAGAGGATCCTTTCTCATTATTTTTATAGTTGCCAAAGGAAGGCTGTAAAATGTTTCAACGATTATCAAAATTTTGATTCGATTTTTACACTATCTCGATCTTACAATTTGGAATGATATGACCGATTCTAATGTTAGGTAGATTTAAGAT
Source organism: Silene latifolia (assembly GCF_048544455.1). Taxonomy (NCBI): domain Eukaryota; kingdom Viridiplantae; phylum Streptophyta; class Magnoliopsida; order Caryophyllales; family Caryophyllaceae; genus Silene; species Silene latifolia. Next base: position 30,065,768 of record NC_133528.1, read on the forward strand.
TATATGATCTAATAATTCGATTTATTTGGGACAAAAATTCATCTTAAAATCACAGTAGATCCTACAATTCAACAATTCTACAATTCTGGTATAAAATACGAATAGTTAAACCGGATTTCAAATTAATTCAACACTATACAAACGATTTGAGCTCAAAGCACTAAAAACTACTCCGTACTACATGGCTTTTATTTCGTTACATACCCTTGTAATCTTAATAGTGACTAAAGTATCTTAGTTTTATCGGATTTTCTAACATGTGTTCTAAGGCCTAAGGGCACATGATAAAAAGTTAAGTAAGAAAAGTTTGTTGAGAATATATCATGACAAATTAGAGTTAAAACTCATATTTGCTATAATTAGTAATATAATGTTGAAAATCTTTCCCTACTTAACTTCTTATAATAAATGACTATTTGATTAATCAACAGACCGTCTTAATGTCTTATCCTATAAAACGCTCTTAATCCAATTCGAGAACAATACCAAACATAATTTTCACCGCTTGTTAATGATAGTATCAAGTCAGAATAATCAAAGTTTCATCTTCACACGTTGTGTTTCATTGTATGATTAATGTTTGTTTAATTAAGAAAGAAGCAATCAAGCATAATATGATGACGTCATGCCTATCTCATATTCTCTTTGAATGTTGGTGGAGGCTCATGTCATCCCAATGACGCAACTACGTAAGTTGCCCAACTCTTTCTCACCAAACGGTCCAGACCGTAATTTTTCCATAAAACTTCTTTGTTGAATAATCTAACCCTCGTCAAAACGTTATTATGCACTATGCACTAATAGTCCTTTCATTTTGCAAATTTCTACTACTTTATTTATTTCGTTTTCATATGTATAATTAAAGTACTGCTACGTATATTGAACAGACGTATACAAATGAAATATATCAAGCGAATATATAAGATCGTTTTTTATTCCCTTACACAACAAAACCTACAATCCGTTTAATATTTAACGACGCGAGGTCTGTCACACAGCCTTACTCAAGAGTAAGGGAGAAGAATAAGACGTCAAACGGTTTAATGACGTAAGTCGAATACGATGGTTGATGACTTGATGCCTATGATAATTATCATTTAGTTGAATTTGAATTTTTTTTGTAGAGAAGGGTGACATATTAAAATTGTCCTTTTGTCTTAAAAGCCTCACTTGACAAAAATAAAATAAAAATACTCCTAATAAGCAATTACCTAAAATGAACATGCACTACCTTTCACTCCAATTTCACCTAATTAAACATTTAAAGACTTTTCGTCTTGACCTTAGAAATCAGACTTTAAGAAAAATGAACCACTTACCGAGTTATTGTACACTAGCTCGTCCTGCTTAACACGACAATATCCGTTTTAATCATAAAATGGGTTTAAATAGCACTACTAGGTAATATACCTATATACCGAGAAACTATTTTTTTTTTATCATAAATACACTTATTTGGATCCGTTTAATCATCCAAACGAATATTACCGTCCTAAACAAAAATTTGTAATTATACACGATATTAAGAAAAATTCATGTGTCCGTCGGGAGAACCGTGTTTCTCCCACCTAAACCTTTATAATATTTTATTTGACGGGTTGTCTTTATATATATAAAGGATATATATAAGGAATACGGTTCTCACGAAGGACACAAGTATTTTTTCCGATATTAATTGCTAAATTCCATATTCACCGAGTAGTACGAAAAAAAGCGTCATCAAAGATGGGTCCACATAAAACAACACCTGCTTGATTTGGACCTCCAAAACGGAAAAATACAATTTGTCTCCCATACCGTATTAAAAATTAAAGGAAGACACAATTCACGGGGTCATTTTAAACAAGTATAAACAACTAGTCAACATAAACTACATTCTCCAATTGTTTTCTATTTACAAATCTTTACATATATATGTGTAGTTTGGTTAATATGTCATCATAAAGCTTGTTCATTCAATAATCAAAACTCACCCTTCCTTTCTTTTCTCTCCAAATTCCATTGAAACTACGCAAAACGCGTGTTTCGAATTTCAAGTAGTTGATTACAATAACCATGGAGACAGAAAGCAAGAGGAGGAGGATAAACCTTAATCTGAACGACAACGAAGACGGTATCGATGAAAGTGAAGATGTAAAGATGGAGCAGTTCTTTTCCCTTATAAGAAAAGCTAAGGATATTCGCGATCAACTCTTAGGGATTGAGCCGCGTAGAATGAGTGAAAGACGACAACTACCGACGAAAGAAGACAAGAGTAAGGGTAAGGGTGCAGTTTGGCAGCCATGTTTTGAGCCAGAAGATTTTGGTGAACAAGGTGTGGTTGTTAAAACTGGTGATAATCATGTTGCAGGTTGCTCTAAAACATCACAAGAAGTTGGTCTTAACAAAGCTGAAGAAGAAGAAGAAGAACAACATGTCAATATAATTAGTACTACTCCTAGTAAAGATGGTAGGATTCTCTTAGATCTTAATCTTTCTTTGTAATTTACTCTATCATATCCGTCTCATTCATTTGTTTACCTTTAATTAAAATAGTTTTATGGAAAAAAAAAAAAGGTAAACAAATAATTGAGGGGAGAGGGTGTAAGTTTTAAGGTTCATGCAATAACTTTTTTTTTACTGTTAATTACAGTACTTAATATGGTACTCCTCCTATAAGCTCATCTCTATTAGGTATGTGAGAGAGTATAATAAGATAGTAGTATTAAAATATGTGAATTTGTTGTAGTAAAAACAAATGTTGGAAATATCGAGGAAACTTCGTTGAAGCACGTATTGCGCATGCACCCTCTTGTCCATGTGTTGTCACCGGCTCGAAACTTGTATGCATCAATTAGTCGTTGAGATTAGGGAATTAAGAGATTATTTGACCGCAGTGACAGAGTCCAGATTTGAAGTTAGTGGGACGGAAAATTTAAGGGGAACTTGTAGGTAATAGTATAAAAATTTTGAAATTTTTTGATAAATTTTAATTAGAAACTCCGAAATTTTCATACGTGTTTCTGCTAGTCCCTTTGCTCAACCAGTATTTGACCAAGAGGTGCATATAACATGCGGCAGAATGATGTTGATCTAATAATGGTACGACTGAAAGAGGCAAGTCCAGAAAATGTCGCTTCAGTTTGTTGCTATGGACCATTACCTCGGTCATTTTTTTCAATCTTCTCCTTGTACACATCAATTATCATTAAAGTGACCAAAATTAATGGTCCATGCTTATTAGTTTTTGAGAGAACAAGATTGGTAGCATTTAGCTTATACTCCGTAGAGGTTATTAAGCGCTCGCTTTGATGATGGGGCGAGCGATTCTGGTGCAGCTCGCCTCACAACCCTGAATTACTTGAAAATTAAAATAATTTCTTCGTCGTTTTAATTTATTGTCAGGATAATTTAGATATAAAATTCAAGCCTCATTTACCACTTAACTTGTGATGTGTTGAAGATAAGTGGATATTTACCTGAAAAATCTCTTATTAGATTTATATAAGAAATTAAGAATACCCAGGTTCTATAACCAGTTCTGGTTGTAGTTACAGTTAGGTTATTTTGGTTGACTTCATAGTCTTCATTTGTGAGGTTATTGAACTTATTTACAAAGTTATCTCTATCAATTCGCTTACAAAGTTATTGGGTGATCGTAACTTTATAGAGGAGCTTGGTAACTTTACATCGTTATAATTACAACCGGTTGTAGGAACCTTTCTTTCAAGAACAACCGATTGTATAACAACAATCTCAGCGTAGTATGATATGTACTAGTTTGGTTTATGATGAAAAAAATCCCATATACATTTAATTCATATGTAAAATTGATACTACAATTGATATGAAGACTCTCATTTTAAATATTGCAATTCATTTGGCAAAATTAACTAAAAAGGTAGCTGATAAGGTAGCTGAAAATTATGAGCTGATAAGGTAACTGATTATACAAAAATGTGTTTAGCAAACCAACTGAAAAGGTAGCTGATTTTGGTAAAATGACGTAAAAGAAAATGATAATTATTTAATATTATAAATTAAAAAGGTAGCATTTCATTTCAGGTAGCTTATTCGGTCAAATAAGCTATTTTGATCAAATAAACTACCTAAAGTGTCTTTATCAAACAGAACCAAGTCCTTTCACAAATTATAATATATAAGACTAGACTCACAGTGAGATAATTCTACTAAATAAAAAAAAAAGACCAGTTATTTATTAATAGTAAATAGTTAATTCTATAAAGATGGACCATATACAATTAATCTTCCTTAAAGACGAATGTATCCATTTTAACATTAAAACCGATCAAGTATCATCTCATTTGCGTATATGAAACATAACAATTACTTTTTTCCCTATATATTCTGTTTTTATATTATTTATAGGGTTTTTCTAAAATGTGCCTTAAGAGCACATGTTAATAACCTTAATATAGTAAGATTGACAACATATTCTCATGAGATATTTAAATATAAACTCATTGTTACCATAATTAGTGAGAATATATTGTTAATCTTACCATATTAAGGCTATTAACATGTGCCCTTATTTATATTACTTGACCCAATGTTAAGTTTAAGACGAGTATACTCTTTTTAAACAAAAATTAGGGGAATGCATAAATTCACGCATAAAAGGAACCGGCCCACTGAATTTGTTGCATATAGACAAATATACCCTTACTTTGTTGTGTAGAGGTAAAACAAGGGCAGGGCAGCATATTGAGGTGTGCAACAACTCCCGTGACTCCGTACATTATGATCATACTCCCTCCATTCAACTCCACATTACACTTATTCCTATTTGGGTCATTCAACTCCACTTTACACATTTCTAAAAATGGCATAATAAAGGTCAATGTTGTCCTAATTGGACAAGCATATTTACATAAAATGTCACTCCATAACCCTTTCTAATTGGACAAGCATATAATAAAGCATTTTTACTTTTCTTTTGTTGTACTTTTTATTGTTTTATATTGCTTTTCTTAATACTTGTGCATAAAGCATAAGTGTAATGTGGAGTTGAATGGAGGTAGTAGAATTTATTTAGTCAGATTCAAAGAATATGAAAATCCAATCAAGTCAATAGAGTAACACCCAAAAGTGAGCCATGCAGGATTGCAGAGAAGTGATAGACACAATACAATGTTGGAATAATTCTAGAATTGTGCATGAAATTAATGATCCAAGGTCTGCAAACCTATATGGAAAATTCCTTTCAAGGAAGCAAGTACTAGATGTAGCAAAACTGAGCTACATAGATTGAAAAGGTTCTGTAAAATAACCTACGACAACAATTACAGTATTGATTTTCAAATACTTTTTAAGATTCCACTTGCTAAAGAATAAAGATGCTGTTCAATAAAAAAGTTTTCAACTTTAAAATTATACAGAAAACATGATTGATAATTAGGAGTCGCGTTTAATCATTCAATCTGGCATGATTTGATGCAGAGCCAGAAATTTGTGGCCAATTTGGATGAGACACATACACTTTGGTGACCAAGTCAACTTTTTTATATGGTAAAGAATTAAGACCAATGAAGTTTATGTTACAAAGTCACTTTAAAATAGTCTGGAATATTAGGTACGGATCGGATGACAGTACTATGCAACAGTTGATATAGTACATAATGCTGCTAGTCTGTTGCACAATTCTTGTTTAAAAAAAAGGTAGTTTAAGTTTAAAACAAGATTACATATACTCTACAAAAGCAAAATAAATTGGAAAAGATAAAATATTTGTCCATTGTTATATGGAGTGATATTTGACTAATTTTAAACTTAAGACGAATAATACCGTCTTAAGGAAGACTAGCTGATGATGTTATCGCCTATAGGTCCTTAGATGGGGTACATTTGAGGTGAAGTCCTTGAAATATTTTATATTACAAAGCCACCAAAAAAGCAGTTGAAAGTTATGTTGTTCGAACTCTTCAATATTAGCTTGCATAGACACATATCTTTGTGGACACTCAGCAATCGGACGTGAGTAGGACACTTCATTTTTGACCAAAAATATAAATAATTTTCGTAAAATAGACGGATCCGACACTTAAACACGCATCAATATCAGATACTTCTAATCGAATCCGAGCAAATAAGCTGATAAAAGAAATTAAAGGAAAATAAGAAAAACAAACAATAAGTGGACAATCAATTTCATGGAAGATTGTATGGTGATATTAAGATTTTATTGGTGTGTTGGAATATTAAGCTCCTACCAAATCTCATCTACAACAACAACAACAACAATAACATTATTAGTCTAAAGAGTCTTTCTTCTGAACATCTATCAACATTGATAGCTTGTTTCCACACAACTCATGATAAAAGTTGCATCCACTAATACTTTGTGAATATTTTGTTGTATAAGAAGTAGAGACATTTAAGTAAGTCATTTTGCTAAATGAAAGATAATTGTATCCTAAAAAAAGCAAAGTAGTGAAGTGCATTATGATGTATGACATAAGGATCATGATGATGTTTTGTTAAAATTCTACACGACTACACCATAACACAAGATAAGTATTCCCTTTACTTTAATCCAATTAATTCCATAGAATTTTCTATTTTTTCTGTACCTCAACTGACAACAGTGATAACAGTTTGAAACAATGCATATAATTACTATTAATTATTGCGCGAGACGGGTTCCATTGTGTAAAAAGACAATTCATTTATTAGCAATAAATGATTTTTTTTTTTTTTTTTTTTTTTATAAAAATAGACCGTCTCACTGTGTAAGACCGTTCTATTCTGTAATTTGTGTTTGTTTACTTAAAGCATAAACAGGCATGGTCAGTAATCTGAGATATAGGAAACGGAAGCAAGAGCTGATCGTTACAAATATAAGAATATTACTAACTTCATCACTGACCTAGTTTGAAAATATTCATGATCGTTACATTGATGTTACTTGGAGAGTGTCAGTTGTCACAATTACACTCATAGCAGCTGAAAAAAAGTATGGTTAATTTGAGAGAATCTGACCTGTATCGGTTTATCCAAACCTGTAAAAGTCTTTCGCCAAGTATTTACTGCAGAGATTGATGTAGGCATTATTGCATAGAAGGTGAACCTGATATCATAAGAACCAGAAATGCACCAGTGAACAGTCAGTCATTGATTCACATCCTTAACTTGCTTTCATATAGTTGAAGGCTCGACAGTGTGATTGCAGTCCAAATTTCGATAATAACTCAGGGTACGAAAGTTTCAAAACTTTCATCATGGCATAACAGACCAATGGTTTGGTGGGTAAACCTGATCGTCCTCACTACACAGCTTTCAAAAGGAAGCATAAAACAGAAGATCAAACGTAATACACAGAATTCATTGATTCACGGTCTAAAGAATAAAAACGTGTTTGCAGCCACTTCAGCCAAATTAATATTCAATGTGAAGTATACAAGCAATTACCCAAAGAACTCAAACAGCAGCAAGAAACAACATTTCTAAAGGACGGTAAATCAAACACCGTCCGACCCCAAAAACTAAATTGTCCCAAGGCGTCATATGACTCTATTAGGCATTTCATCGAACAGCTGGCGTGCACTTTGATTATCTAATGGTAAATCGGAAATTCGTAATATACATTGATAAACAAACATTTTACTTTACCTGATCATAATGTGGAAGCTTGATTTGGATTTGTAGTATTCGGTAAATTTCTGTCAATTTGATACCATGAACGCTGGTGGTGAGTCTAAATGTACATTCTTATGGTTTCGGTCATGTATTCGAAACCTAGCGACTGAAATTAGAGCGTAGCCATCGAACCCAAGAACGATATCCATACCAGGAATATATACATGGGTTTTCCTAAGGTGCGCCCTTAGGGCACATACTAAGAACTCCAATGAGGAAATGTTTTCAAGATTTCAGTTTTCATCATTAGAAATTCCGCATATATTTTTTTGGTCTAAACCATCCGGTAATCCGAACCACATTGGGCCGATTAATCCGGATTTCGGGGCGTGTCCAAGGATTACGGTATTTAAACCCCTCTCAATCGCAGTTGTAGGGGATCGATCCGCAGAAATTCCGTATATATAATGTGATGTATTTATGTGTTACAATTACGGGTCTAAAGTTTACTCTTATAACAAAATCTTTAATTTTACAGTTGATTTCGGTTAATTGTGAATCAACTCATTTACGACAAAAGAAGTCGAATGACAGCTTCGGAGTGGAGTAACCCATAGAAAGTATTCTTTTGGCAACAATGGCATTAGCTGCTTCAGTGTAATGGATACCGTCCCAACTTACAAACTGAGAACCATTGTTACAAGGTTGAGAACCCGGATTCCCACAAGTCATCTTGATATTGTAATTGTATGGAGGACCTCCTGCTCCACAACATGCCATTAACGGACTTGAGAATCCTGCATTCATTTACGACCCCAATTTAGTTGGTCACGTATACACAATCAGTGGCAGACCTAGAAAAGTTTGTTTTCGTTGTCTTGTTGAATATTTGTAAGTCATCATATAAATTGGAAGAGGTCAGGAGACTTTGTAGATATCTCTCCATGAATCCACCAATGTACACATCGAGTAATCTCATATGGGTGAGTAAAGCCAACAGTGAAAGAGTGTGAAACTTGATGAGTTACCGTATTTTGAGGCGTTGCTTATAATGTCGTATTTGATGGAGTAGATGTCAACATGGACAATTGTGGCACCAACTAATTGAGAAGTCATTTCCTGGCATAAATGAACAAGTGCTGTATTAAACAGCTGCGCAACGGAATTGTAACTTGATATGCATCCTGAGGCATCAATATCTCCCTCCTTGTTCTCCATTAACCATAGTTTTTGAGGAAGGCAACCTAATGGCCCCGTGTTGTGTACCCAAAATTTTCTTCCTCCTTGATCATATAATGCCTGTGTTTTAGATTCATCCAAGCGCCGTCAGTTGATCCTTTTAAGATTCTCTTTATCATTCAAAAAGTCGGACTACAGAGTATGATTTTACTATCTACAATTTGAAATCTATCAATCGGACTTGTCAAAAAGTCGTTAACATGACTCATATTTACTATTCAGAAGTTAAATCATCGAAATCCAAGAGACATGAAAATCTTGGCCATATATTGGTGTTAATCCCAAATCATTTTGGGATTAAGGCTCTGATGTTGTTGTTGTTGTTGTATATTGGTGTTTGAGGATTCAGACTCTTCCCTTTAAGCTAGGGATAAAGCTAGTAACGTCTGGATTTAAGTCGGAAATAATGTTTAAGGAAACAGGTGGCAGGGACTAGACATACCTTAACAGCATTCCTGATTTGGGCTATTACCAGAGGGATTCTATTGACAACTTCGATGTATGAAAGGTTTTTGGAGAAAGAATCAGCAAGGTCATTTTGGCCAATGTCAATCATGTACAATGCATTTCTGAACCCTTCTTCATTCATGAACCCCTTAGATCCTGTTAGTTATACAACAAAAACACCATTATCTTAAATTCTTAATGTGTCAAAGGCTCTCACGCTAGTCGCTAGATAAGGGGTCAGATGTATACAGCCGAGACTGTTTCTAAATGGCTCAGATATTTGCTTAAATTAGAAAGTACAGAAGAATTTAGAATGACACCAAAATTTATAGTAGTAGAAGAATGTCATGGAGATGAGATTATCAGTAGTCAGTACCTGTAGAGCCAAGTTGAAGAGAATGGGCCTTGAAGTGAAGAAATTGCATGATCTGAATGTTCAAAGCGAATGGCACATACTCAGGGAGCGTAGAAGACCCCACCACTGCGAAATTAGCCCCATTGTGAAAATTGGACGCCAATGGTTCTAGGTATGGGCTTAGGAAACGTGTGTTCAAGCTTTGGCCTGCACCAAGCAACTCTACTGTTAGCACGCATGGTGTTATACTTGACTAACTTGAGTTATGACTTGTGATACCTCACCGCGACCACTTTGTACGGATCTTGAAAATTATCAAGACGGCTTTTAGAGAGTATTGGCCATATTTATACTCTTATAAATGTATAATAACCAAGATCAGGTCCTCAAAACCAGTTCACAATCGTGACTGAAGCCGCTATATTAGTATAACGTTTTGATGGGTCTCGAACTTAGGAGTTAAGCTAGTGACACAACATATGGATGCAGAATGTGGAGTAAAGTGTTCCTGGCAGTGAAAAAAATCAGCATAAAAACAAGTTCGACAACTCAAAATAGTTACTACAGTAACATGCTTATGACATCTAATCCATATCTCAGTTCAGAGAGCATATGATATCTACGCATAATTATCCGGGAAGAATACACTTGAGGGACGGACTGTGAGTCGTAACAGTATCCTTCATTAGTCAGTACTACACAGATCTACATTTCTGGTTTAATTTTTCGGATCAGCACATCTCGAAACCCATACTATCATACTCTAGTAAAAACACACTAAGCCTAATATAGCAGAGTACAACTACAACTCTGTATTAGCCCAAAAATATATGATGCAAATGTAGAATTTGTATTATTATTGAGATAATTATAATGAGCAATTACATGATGTATATATACAATACAAAGCCTTGGAGAGCAAACTAGACAATCCTACAATAAGGAAACTAAAACTATACAAAAGATATGTAGAAGGCATACAAAAGATATTAAGAGCTAACTATTGGAAACGATATCTTTAACACTGTCCCGCAAGATGGACTGTCCAGGGACAAGACCAATCTTGGAGATCAAAGAAAGAAACCGGTTGCGAGCAACAGGCTTAGTGAGAACATCCGCCAGTTGGTCATCACCTGAAACGTGATGAACACGCAGAGAACCATCTTGAACACGCTCACGCACAAAGTGAAAAGCCAGCGCCAAATGCTTCATACGTGAGTGAAAAACAGGATTCGCCGAGTAATGAGTCGCACTGAGATTATCGCAAAAAACCGTAGGGGAAATAGACAAAGAAAACCGGAGCTCAGTAAGGAGAGACTGGATCAGATAAGCTCGGAAGTAGTGTCACCTATAGCACGGAACTCAACCTCAGTAGTAGAAGAACGGGAAATAGCACGTTGCTTTTTAGAAGACCAGGAGACCGGATTCCGACCAAGATAAACAAGATAACCCGTAGTAGAAATGTAATCATCCTTATCACCGCCCCAGTCAGCGTCACAGAAAGCATGTAATTCCGCAGGACTGGAATGATGATGAGATGAAGAGATAAACCAGAGTAAAGTGAACCATTTAAATAACGTAAGAGCCGCTTCAAAGCAGTCCAATGAGGAAGACGGGGAGATTGCATAAATTGGGTAGGTAATTGGGCGTGATGAAGAAGTGCAAGCCCCGTTTCCACAATGTGAGGATGGCGACGCTCAGCGAAGCCATTGTATTCCGGTGGGTGGGGGAGAAGTGAGGTGAGAAATACCGTCATCAAGAATTTGTGGTGTTAATTAAAGAAATTCACCACTATTATCCGAATATAAACGTAATATGGGGCGTTTAAAATATCTTTCAACAAGAGCTCGAAAACGATGAAAAGTGGGAGCGGTGTCCGATTTGCGCTTTAAGGGATATAACCATATATAATGTGTGAAATTATCAATAAAAATAACATAATAATTAAAACCATCAAGGGAGAGGACATCGTCCATACGTCTGAGTAAACGAGATCAAGAGGAGCGGAAGAAACAATTGTATTAATAGAAAACGGTAGCTTATGAGCTTTATTAATTTCGCAAGAATTGCAAGGTTTAAATTTAGAAGAACATTGAATAGAAAATTGACGACAAATATTATTAAATATAGTTGATGACGGATGTCCAAGTCGATGATGTCACGCGAGTGAGGACAAGACAAAACCGGCATGAACTTGGGGAGACACGGGATACCATTCGTAAATACCACGATCAAGCGTCCCTTGAAAAATTGGCTTGGTCGTCGTAGGAACCTTTTATAGAAAAAGAACAGGATGAGAACTCAATAACTCAATAGAAGCATTACTATCAACAGAAAGCTAGAGATGGAAAGGATATTACGAGAAATTGAGGGAACTTATAAAGCATTGTTAAAAATTAAAGAGGAGGAAGAAGAAATAGGAATAGTAAAAGAACCTATATGAGATATGGGTAAAGACGAACCATCACCAATTATGAGTTCGTCATTACCATCATACGGAGAATGAAGAGACAAGAGAGAGAGAGAGAGAGAGAAGTCATTAGTGACGTGGTGGGACGCACCACTGTCCATCAGCCACGGACGAGCAGCTTCAGTGGCAGGAGGAGCAGCAGTGGCGGCATTTACCTGTGGACGGTAGTAGGGAGTCTGAGGGCGAGGAGGAGGAGTAGGAAAGATGACATTAGGAAATTTCTTCTTAAAATCGTCACAATTGGAGAGGTAATGCCCGGGATAGCGGCACCATTGACAAGTGCCTTTAAAGTACTGGTGGTAGAGTTGGTGGTTGGGGTGGGAAGGATGGCAGGAGAGTTGGATGGTGGTGGAGGTGTATGGTTGTAAGAGGAACGGTTATAGGCCGCATGAACAGTAGTAGGGACAGGTGTGGAGGAGGAGGAAGGATGGTGTTTGAGGTTAAGTTCATGGTTGATAACCTTTTCGTGCAGCGCCTCAAACGAGATGGGATCGTCATGAGCACGGACCGCTTCGATGACAGGTTGATAGGTTTTGTAGTCAAGGCCATAAAGGACCTTTTCCACAACATCTTCAGGATCCATAGTCTTTCCAAGTAAGGCAAGTTCAGTGGTGCAGGTGTTGATGGCTTGCATAGTTGCATATATTCAGTTATGGTAAGGTCGGATTTGGAAAGATTGTCAAGACGGTTTTTGATTTGTAACAAGTGACCCCGAGAGGGGTTAGCATATGTTTTCTAAAGGATTTGCCACACCTCACGAGAGGTGGTGGCCTTGAGAACACGAGGGGTAATTGACGGATGGAGCGTGCCAAGAAGAGCTCCTTATAATACCACGGTTTTATGAGTTGTTGGGTACTCTATCGAGTAAGTGGGTTTTGCATTCTAGACAGTGTTCTGCCTTGATGGGTACTCGAATCGAGTAGGGGCAACTTGATCGAGTAGAGTAGGGGCTACTCGATCGAGTACCTCAGTTACTCGATCGAATACGTTGGTTCATACGTGTTTTTGGCCGGGTGTTGATAGCAACGCGAGAATGACATATAAAGTGCTTTCATCAGTTTCTTTTTCCATTATTTTACTCTAAACATTTTACAAAGGGAAAACAAAAAACTACATTGCTTTCTTCTCTCACATTGCTATCAAATCCAAAGGCTTGAGTCGTCGGATTCCAGAGTTCTTTACACCGTTGAGATCGTCGTATTGTGGGTAAGATCCTAGTACAGTTTTTATATTATTTCGTTAATTTTGGTTAAACCCTAGTTGGGTGATTTGGGGATTTTGGGAGTATTATTGGTATTAGATGGTGATTGTACGATTATATGTTGATAGGAGGTTATTTAGTAAAGGAGCATTTCTGGTCTGTTGTTGTGTCGATTATGGTGATTGCATTCATGGTAGGCTTTCCTACTCAGTTATTGTATACATGACTATGAGATGGTTGTTGGTTGTTGGTTGTCGGTTGTTGGATGTTGGTTGTTGACATTTGATTATATCGTAATTGATTTGGTATTGTTGATATTGTAATTGGTTGTTGTTGTTTGTCTGTGGTTCGCGAGGTGCGCCCTCGGCTGAGTGGAGTCACTTGCGGGAGTGGCTTCACGCCCTTGATTCGCCCCTTGTGGAACCCGCCACAAGAGGGGATGTGCACATTAAGTAACATGAGTTTTCGCTCGGTAAAGATGAGCAGGGCTTAGGTGGGAACGGCTGCGGTCCCCCACTGGCTGAGTGGATGACTGGCTGCGACTGGTAATCTGGCAATGCTAGACCTTCAGGCTAGTCAGGTAATTGGTGATGTGACGGTGTGGGAGAATTGTGTCTGTGTATTGTTGTTGTTGTAATATCTTATATTGTGTATGAAGTAACTGATCCCGTTTAATTGTTTTAAAAATTGTGGTGATCCATTCGGGGATGGTGAACAATTATTGAGCAGGTGTGACTTGGATGCGCGAGGGTTAGCTGGGGATGAGTCCCCACGAGTCAGCTAATAGTCTTCCGCTGTTATGATGAGATACTTTTATTTGTTTAGTTGGTTTGGTTTTTGGAACAGTTGTATCGTACCTTTATCAGCTTGCTTTTGGCATGTAATCACTTAAACTATTTATTTAAAGTGCGTTCTTTGATGGTTTCTTTGATATACATTGCCTCGGGTAACCGAGATGGTAGCACTCTCATGGATTAGATGGTCTTGGTAAGGCACCTTGGTGTATGAGGGTGTTACAAAATGGTATCAGAGCGACGATTTTGGAACCTATAACTAATGAACCCAATGAATGTAGAGAGTCAAATTAAAATGAACCCAGTTAGGAGTTAATGCGAACACTTTGGAGACGTCCTAAAGTCGCGAACTCGCTCTATAACTTTGAACCGGTCACTATGGGGTGTTATGGGATCGCTACGTGTTTACTATTGTTCATATGCATATATTGGATGAATAGGTTGGATGAATACGTTGGATGAATACGTTGGATGTGTACTTTGGATGAATATGATCGATGAATTGGTTGGAAAAGATGAAGTAATTGCATGAGAATATGAAATTCATGTGGAGAACATGTTTATGTGATGGAAGTGGATTTTATAATGTTGTTATATTAGTAACACGTGAATAGGGGATTTGATATTGTATATTATGTTATTGTTTTTACGTAAAGTTATAGAATAAAACCATATGGGTAGTACATGATTGATAAGTTGAATATTGTATGAGCATGATGAATGTTAATGTTTGGCTTTGTAGTAGTAACATGCGATAGGAGTTGTGATATTTGTATATATATGATTAAGATGGAATAGAGTGGTATGAGGCATGCTTTGGTGTTTTTTGTATAGCTTTTGATTACTTAGTAACTTGTGGAATAAGAGATGTTAGTTAGTAACATGTGAAACCGAATAGTTATGTAGAGAAGTTGTCTTTAAACTGTTATAACTTAAGATGCATATATGATATTGATGTGATTCCATTTGGAGGTGATAGCTTGTTCTCTTACGATTCTAACGATAGGTCAGACACCCAAAATGACCAATAAACGAGTGAGATATGACCGTTTTACGAAAATTGGACAGTGCTTAGAACTACGTAGAGTACTCGATCGAGTACCCTTTACTCGATCGAGTAGCCCTGGTAATTTATTGTACGTGCTTCTGATCTTCACCTACTCAATCGAGTAGGCCGTACTCGATCTATTGACCCCTGTATTGGTTTTATGCTTATCTTTTTTATCTCCTTGCATGTCATAATTATTTCAAAGATGTTCTTTTGCTTCTTTATGCACTGTTTTACAATCCTATGATGTAAGGAGTAGCACCTGATGGGTATGAGTTTGGTGGGGAGGACATGAGTTATATGTGGTTGTGAGGGATAGTGGAAAAGGAAAGGGAAAATTGGTGAGTTTATCGAGGCAAGGAGCATGTTTTGTGAGATGCGGTGAGTGATATAATCGCGAGTTTGAGTAATGTAAAGGTAAGTGAATATGGGCAAGGGGTGATGTAAGTCTAAAGAACGTGAGAATGAAAAGATTGAAATGAGGGATGCGAATGGTAGTAACTTGGGATGTTTAAGAATTTATAAAGGGAGATATTTATGACTGGGCTGGTTAAGAATATATGTAATGAAAGGTCGTTGTAAAGGGATGGAAAAGAATGGTGCATAGAGAGCTTAGATTGAGTTATGCCGCGATGTGGATTTGTAGATAATAGTGACTGAGTTTGGGAATTTGGATTGTTAAGAGGTGAGCCTAGCGTGTAATTCTTTGGGCAATTAACTGTATGAGGTGAATTTTTAGTTTTCTAGGGATACAAAGGAAGATACAACTCATTGAAGAGTAACCGTTGGTTGTGTGGACTTAATGGTGACAAGTGTGAGTGAGTTGAATGATGAGAGAGGAGCAGTGATAAGAAAGAATGAGAAGATATTGATATGAATTAATGGAATTTGAGTTATGGAGCAGCGAGAAGGTAACCGGATTACTAAAGAATTAGGTAGAAGGAGGAGGGAGATGAATTATTAATTGGTATTATTGGGTGAAAAGGGAAAAGAAGGATGGAAGTAAGCTGAGAGAACGTTGACCGGAGTTAAGGAGCATGAAAGTAAGAAACCATGGAGTTATACGATATCATCATGAGAGGGTGTGAGTAATGGTTATATAGGAGTTTCAAGACAACATGTTAGCCATGAGTTTCGAGGAATTAAGGAAAGTAAAAAGTTGTTGAAGTATTTGCACGATATAAGATTTGGTGGTGAGTTGGGTGACGATACAATTAAGGACAGAATTGGAATGAATTCTGAGGTAAATTTTGTTGACAAATTTGTTGTTTGTTAATTGGGATGTTAACCGAAATAGAAATGAGTTGTTATGTTTAGAGGTGAGTGTAAGTGATTTGTTATATGAAAGATATTGGTGGTGTGATGTTATCACTAGTAGTTAAGGATGACATTAAATAAAGAAGATAGCCGTCCTGGAGAGGTTGATTTTGTGGAAGCCGGATTGGTATAGATGGTTGTGAGGGATTATAAGATGTGAATATAGGAGGCGTCTGCTAGTAATTGGGTATTAATGGTATGGTTACATTTGTCAGGAGGTGATAGTTATGTGAATGGGAGAATGTGTTATGAGGGGCATACGAGTTAAGCTCGGGCAAGAGGTAACCTTTATCAGGTGGTAACTTACGTGATCAGGATTGGTTAGTTAGATTCGATTATGGGTCTATGATGTGTGTAAGTGTTTGTGAGAGGTTCTGACCTCACGAATAGTGGTATGGTGTAATAGTTATAAAGTCGTTATCGGAGTGTTCCGCGTCATATGTTGTGTACGGTAACCTATTAGGATGATATTCAAAAGTGGTAATTTGGGTGATCTGGAATGGCTAGTTATACTTGTATGTGTATTATGATACATGTAAGTGATAGTGTGAGGTTCCGACCTCATGAGTAATAGTATGGATGATATTCATAAGGTTATTATTTGTTTATTCCGTGTAATACGTTGCATTGTGATCTAGTAAAGCGGTTTTAAGGAAGTTTCTTGTCAAGGACGTTATACTGAGTCAGTGTTTATGGGATTGTATAAGTTGCGATGACTATAGATGGTTGTGGTGCCTCAGGTGGCAATCCGGGCATGGTACTTCGTGTTGTGATGTAGGTACTTTCGCGCTGCGGTGCGGCTGTTGGTGGCGGTGTTGCGATGCCGTCATTGGTTGTGATGGAGTAAACGGGATACTTATGAGACGAGTTTTGAAATTGTATACCAGTTATATAGATTGTTGTTTTGTTTACTGTTGTTTCCTGTGAGTTTCGATTTGGACATATAGCCTGTTGTTTTGTTTATTGATGTTTTTTACTAGTTTTGGCTTGGGAGTGAGGGTAGAGTATGATATGGAAGAGAGTTGCGCATGTGGTCGTTGTTGTCGTAGTATAGTGATACTCTGTTGATGGGACACGGCTGCGAGAGGTTGTTGGAGTACTTTTGATCTTCTTTTAGCGGAGGCATTGGTTGACATAGTAATGGCAAGTGATTTGTGGAACATGTGTTTACTGAACAGAAAGCTACAGGTGGTTCATAATCTTTTATGGGGACAATAGGTATGGAGTGTTAGAAATTAGTATCATGTTAAGTTCAGGATGAGTTTTGCACCCATAAAAGAGAGAACTTGAGGATCTAGTGTGATTGTGTGTAACAATTGTGGATCGTGAGTTATGATTATGGAGATAACCGCATGTTTTGGGGAGTATGTCGCCTTGCGGTACGGTGGAAGAGTTGGAGTATTAGTTATGCTAAGGATTTTGTGGTATAGGTTGGGTGGTGTGCAGAATGATTTGAGGTATAATAACTGTTAGAGAAAGAGAGCCTTATATATATGAATGGTTGTAGGTGTTGAGCTTATAGTCGGTTATTGTTGACATGCGATGGTGATGAGGATTATGGGAAGCATGGAAAGGATCTAACATTATTGGGTTACGAGGACGTAACATTTATCTTAAGAGGAGTAGGATTCGATAAAGAGAGTTTGATGGTTGTACATGTTGCGGTATATTTGGAAGTTTAAGCCTTGGTGTAGAATAAAGGATGGATTTATGTCATGGTTGATAATATTAAAGGACATGGAAAAGCTTGTAGTAGTATGATGTTTATGAGTGTGAGTAAACTTCGAGGACGAAGTTCATTTTAAGGGTGGTAGAATGTAACATTCCGTTTGGTGGTTGATCTTGCTTGGTGAGTTGTCTTGACGTTGGATTTGCTAGTGGGTAATAGGTTAGTGAGACGGAGGTAGCGACGATTGTGGTTGGTATTATGGAGTTGTATCGAGAGGCTATGCTATAGTTGAGACGATATCGTGAGCCGTGTTGTGGGATTAGGCATGGTTGGTGGAGTTACTGTTAGGTGTTCATGTTTTATAGGTTGAGTTTGAATTTCGGGGACGAAGTTCATTTTTAAGGACAGAAGACTGTAATACCACGGTTTTATAAGCTGTTGATACTCTATCGAGTAAGGCTTACTCTGTCGAGTAAGTGAGTTTTGCATTCTGGACAGTGTTCTGCCTGATGGGTACTCTCGATCGAGTAGGGCAACTCGATCGAGTACCTTAGTTACTCGATCAAGTACGTTGGTTCATACGTGTTTTTGGCCGGGTGTTGATAGCAACGCGAGAATGACATATAAAGTGTTATTATCAGTTCCGTTTACCTTTATTTTACTCTAAACATTTTACAAAGAGAAAACAAAAAACTACGTTGCTTTCTTCTCTCACATTGCTATCAAATCCAAAGGCTTGAGTCGTCGGATTCCAGAATTCTTTACACCGTTGAGATCGTCGTATTGTGAGTAAGATCCTAATACAGTTTTTATATTGTTTTGTTCATTTTGGTTAAACCCTAATTGGGTGATTTGGGGATTTTGGGAGTATTATTGGTATTAGATGGTGATGGTATGATTATATGTTGATAGGAGGTGATTTCGTAAAGGAGCATTTCTGATCTGTTGTTGTGTCGATTGTGGTGATTGCATTCGAGGTAGAGTTTCCTACTCAGTTATTGTATACATGACTATGAGATGGTTGTTGGTTATTGGTTGTTGGCATTCGATTATATCGTAATTGATTTGGTATTGTTGATATTGTAATTGGTTGTTGTTGTTTGTCTGTGGTTCGCAAGGTGCGCCCTTGGCTGAGTGGAGTCACTTGCGGGAGTGGCTTCACGCCCTTGATTCTCTCCTTGTGGAACCCGCCACAAGAGGGGATGTGCACATTAAGAAACATGGGTTTTCGCTTGGTAAAGAAGAACAAGGCTTAGGTGGGAACGACTGCGGTCCTCCACTGGCGGAGTGAATTACTGGTTGCGACTAGTAATATGGCAAGGCTAGACCTTCAGGCTAGTCAGATGATTGGTGATGTGACGGTGTGGGAGAATTGTGTCTGTGTATTGTTGTTGTTGTAATATCTTATATTATGTATGCAGTAACTGACCCCGTTTAATTATTTTAAAAACTCTGCTGATTCATTCGGGGATGGTGAACAGTTATTGAGCAGGTATGACTTGAATGCGCGAGGGTTAGCACTTAATTGAAAATTGTTCATCAAGAGAGGGTCGTAACTTTGCAACCAAAAGAAGCCTTTAGAGTTTCACTTTAGTCACTTTTTGATAGCAAGACATTATTCCTAGGACCACGGATGCTTAAATCCCACGCACAAGATAAAGATCAGGACAAGTTTCCGTGCCACAATGGTCAAAGAATGAAAGCAACAGTTAAGAAGTAATCACAATTTTATGAAAAATACTTGTGTACTCCGGGAGGATGGTAGTCCTTCCACTCAAAAGCAATTCACAAAATAAAATATTTTAATAGCTTGAGTGTAAGGAGTACCGTACTTTCGGAATACACAAGAATTTTTCCAATTTTATATGGTAGAGGTTACTCAAAATAGTGAATAAATATTTATTTCATAAAACATATCCCTATTTACAAAATTTCTACTCCGTATTATTCAAAAGAACTCATTCTACAATATTTTATAGTACGGACTACTACGGAGTAGTATAAGATAGAGAGTAATTGGATTTGTTTAGGATACACACCTACTGACCGACAGAGTTTTGTACAGTACGATTTAGCCCAAGAGAACATGAGATGTTTTGGCCTCACACGGCTTACAGTATGGCATTTGGCACAATCACCCATTAATTTATCTGATCAAAAATAACGTTGCCTAATATTGCTATAATAACAATACAAAATATGACATTATAAATTTTGAAATTTCTATCGTTCAGCGGGCTGCTAGCCCTTCCCTAGCTTCGCCACGGTTATAATCTTACTTGCCTGATTAATTTTAGAAGATTTATCGTGAGACAGTCTCATTATAATAATGGACTTTAATTTATAAAAGCATTTAGTCCGTGATAGATTTTACAGTGGGTCTTAACAAGTAAATTTTAATTAGCAAAATTTGAAGCTTAACGTACTAATGTTTTGTTTTTGTGTACTTATTTATTACCAAAATCCACGTCGCTCGTACATGACAAGTAAGACAAGTAAAATAAGGTTAGGAAAAAAGGAGTAAAAACTTACAAAGAAAATCAATGACAAGGCGACCATCAGAGAGACGTCCAGTGGACTTGGCGAAGAAGGTCCGTCCATTAGGTGGGTTGATGATATAGCCGAGTCCGCCACTTAGACCACCCGTATCCGAATTAGAGTCTCCAAAGTTGAATATTACCGGAGCTTGAGTACACCTACCATTTACACTAACCACTATATGAGCCACTACTTGTACAATAATTAACACAAACAACTCCGCAAAATGCTTCATTGTTTTTTTAACAAGTGTTAGTGGAAATGAGGATAATTTGGCGGGGTGGAATTATCTTATAAATATAAAGTTATTGGATTAATAATGATGATGGTGATGAGTATTTGAGTATATGAGTTAGTTTTCAACTTGTGTGTAATAAATGGTGACAGGATTGCCAACATTGAGCATGTGTGTAGGTCCAATCTTGATGTTGATATCTCTGGGTTGTCATATTTTTGATTTCGACTAGATTCGTCATTTTCTATGTCGGATTTTGGAAACATATTTCAAGATAATCTTCTAAAAAATGACGGAAATTTGTAAAATGGGAGTACCTAAGATGTAATTAGTCAAATACCGCTTATTGTTTAAAATCGTCTCAACTTAAAATGACTTTTACACGCGATTAAAATAGAGCTGGAAATAAAAGAAGATTGTGAGAGATCTTAAGTTAAGACGGTTTTAAGTAAAAACAAGTGAAAATTGTTAACTACCACTCACTATTTATCGTATTTTGCAAACTACCACCTTATATTTTGTTTATTACAAATTACCACCTACAATTCATGGTATTACCGTTTTTCATTTACGATCGTCACTTAAATTAATTCCCGACTCATTAAGTGAATAAACTGTTGAATGACCAGAACACCCTTGCTTTTATTCTCTCAAAGCACTCACCACCAACTTAATAAACCGCAAACCAAATCAAACACTTTAAACCCAAATTATACAATCAAAATTAAATTATTGTTGAAGAATTAATATCCGACCACCAGAATTGTGAGACCTTCATCTGTCAAGAGAACCAACAATCATTTCATCATCAATTTTACACAATCTCAAAGAGGAATGATGGGTTGAAAGAGTTTGATTTTACACAAATCCAATCAAGCCGTCTATCTACTCTAGATCTACCATCTTCTTCTAATCAAAATTAGGGATCTAATCAAAAGTAGGGATATTTTGATTTTGTTTATGAATTTGGGGGTTTCTGTTGCAATTCTCAGCTAATTTTCTGGTTTTTTTTCTTTCTCTTATTGGAGGATGAAGGTTATGATGATGTAGTACCGGCGAATGATACTTCAAGATTGTTGTTGTTGTTGTTGTTAATGGTGAGGTAATTAATAACATTTTAGATTTCTAGCAATTTGATGATGATCATGATGCTGATGAAGAATTAATGAGGGGTTGATAATGAATGATGTGGTTTATCTTTTTTTTTTTTTTTTTTTTTTTTTTTGAGAAAAACCCACCCGCGGGTTTACATCCTTTCATTCAAATCGGCAGCTGCAAGATCAACAATACGACTCGGAATAGTCGAATCATCGAAAAACAGACTACCACCAACCTTACAATAGTGAGCTAGTTCATGAGCGATTAAATTAAAGTTTCTACTACTAAAAGACCAAGAAACGGAATTAAAATTACGACAAAACAAATTAATCTCTTCGATGACAACGTGGAAATCACTCCGTCCAGTGTGACCGTGTTGAAGTGCCTCAATGAGCTCTTTACAGTCACCTTCTACGCAAATATCTCGAACCTTCATTCTCTTAGCAAGCTGCAATCCAACCAATACCGCCTCTACTTCCGCCACCCGAGCTGTGAACTCCTCCCTCCGTCTCTCTGCCCATCCCCATCTGACTGTCCCATTCTCATCCCTACATACCACTCCAATACCCATCCCGTCTCCCTCTTTAACCCCCGCATCGACGTTAATTTTAACCAATCCACGACTGGGTTTTTGCCACCCCTGTACCTCCCCTGGCCTCGTTCCTCTCTCCCCCTGTTCCCTTCTCGTCCTCTGTTCCACAGCAGCCACCTCAACCTCCTTCATCTCCTTCAACAACTCTCTTACCCTGTCCACCACACGCCTTAATTGAACATCTCGCCCCTCAAACACCACTCCATTCCGCACCTCCCAAACAGCCCATACTCCCATAACGAACCTCACTGTCTCCTCCTCACTTAACTCCCTAAGAACAGCTTCCACCCACTCCCTCACCCCCTCAAACCCCGCAATCGACTTTATCTCCAGTCCCAACCCCTCCCACAACCCAGCCACCCAACCACAACCCCTTGCGAGATGGAGACAAGTCTCTACCTCACATAAGCAAACCGGACAGGTCGTGTCAATAGACCTTATACGGGATGCTATATTCCGCTTAGTAGCGATTGCATTGCAACAGAATTGCCAGAAAAATATTTTGACTCGAGGTAACACTCTCATTCTCCATATTTTGTTCCACTACCACCGTTCTCTTCCTCTATCCGACTATTCTTCACCCACCTCTAAATTCCCAGCCAACGCCCTATACGCAGACTTCACCGAGTAATTGCCATTTTTCTCCAAATCCCAAAGCCAAATGTCTTCCTCATGCTGCCTCCCCACCCGCATATTGAGAATACGTTGTTGATCAATTTGTAAGAAAATAGAACGTACCTTATGCGTATCCCACCTACATCCATCAGTCGTAAACAAGTCCGCCACCATCATACTCAGGTCATAATCTCCTCTGTTTGTAATCACTTTGCGAGAGAAGGAGCCTGCAATTCACGGGTCGTTCCAAACACGAGTACTTAGCCCATCTCCCACCCTGCGCCTTATGCCCATCATTAGCGTCTCCCTAGCTTCGAAAATCCCTCTCCATGTATAGCTTGGGTTCGACCCAAGTTCAGCTGCCATAAAGGATCGATTGGGAAAGTACTTGCCCCCCAAAACTCGCACCATAAGGCAATTACGCTCCGTAAGCATACGCCACGCTTACTTACCTAGGAGAGCCATGTTGAATCTTTTAGTTGAGGGGTAGTATATGTTTTGAGTGAATTAAGGTAAGGGTATTTTAGTCATTCTATAATTTAGTAACTTAATGAGCCGGGACTTAAATAAAATGATGTTCGAGAATGAAATACGGTGGTAGATGGGATATATACGGTGTAATGTAGGTGGTAAGTTGTAATAAACAAAATATAAGGTGGTAATTTGTAAAATACGGTATACCGTAGGTGGTAATTAACAATTTACACTAAAAACAAATGTTAGTCAAAAGGGTTTATTATGTAGGTTTGTTTTTTTATATCAAAAGCCATGTTCTTTTCGGCTTAATTTCGTCTCTTATTCAGCTTGCTTCAGTTCAGTTCAGCTCAATTCAATTTCGCTTATTTTAGCTCTATTTATCTCAACAAATTTCAATTTAATTCAGTGCAGCTCCATTAAATCCAACCAAACATGACCAAATTAGTCAAATATACAGATATTATCAAAAGGGTTTTAAGCCCACAAATTATCCACTATACCAATGTGTCTAGCAGTATGCGGTAGAACATCAGCCCGTCTTGCTTGTGACGGTCACAAAATACTCCTATATTTGGGTTTGTTGGAATGGAGATACAAAATATGCTACTTTAGATTAATGATTTGTAACACTATATATATATATATATATATATATATATATATATATATATATATATATATATATATATATATATATATATATATATATATATATATATGTTCAGTACGAACTAGCTTATCGTACGAACCATCTAAAAAGGAAAGTTAAGCGCTGTAATAAACACACACTAACCTAAAAACTCATCCCAACAACAACAAAAAAAATTGATCGAAGAAACGCGAATCTCCATTCCGCAAATCATCCTACTTTCCGCCATTATTGTTCTGTCCCATGCGAATCTAAGAGGTAAGCTTTTACTCGATTAGGGTTTACAAAATTTAAATCGTAAATTAGGGTTTGAACAAATTGAAATTCTTAAAATTAGGGTTTACCAATTTTAATCGTATTTTGAGATTTTGATGGTAATTTAGTTTGTGTTTTGATACTATTTTTAGGATGGTTATAATTTCATCATCTTCTACCGATTCGGTATGAATTATTGTTGTAAATACATTTTTGGGAACTATTTTTTCAATTAAATTTGGGATCCATTTCTGAAATTGCTTAAGGTGTTGTAGGTGATAACGGAAAAGAGGATGATTCAATGACAGAAGAAGTTATAGGTACACATTCTTGTTTTTCTCTTATTGCGGGATGTCGATACATGTATCTACTAAATGAAGTAGTGTATCTAGGATCACAAAGATGTGTACCTCTGTATAATTTTTCTAGTTTGTGGATAATTTTTCCGATTGTTTTTGTATTTTTTTTGGGTGGTTTAATGGGGGCCAAAAGATATATCTCTCGATGATTAAAATTCTTAGCCAAAGATACATCTCTGGTTGTTAGATACATCATTCCAGCTATTTTGAAAAAAAAATGTATCTGGCTAGCTAAAACAAAGTGTATCCGGCTAGCTAAAAACAAAGTGTACCTAATGTGGCTTGGGTGGGAAAATATGTGCTCCGTATGTGATAAATACTGATCGATTATGATTTTGTGCACCGTAGAGAGCGTCTTTCAAAAAAATAAGCTAGTATAGCATTTGAAAATTTTTGGATGAATGTTTAGCAGTTTGAAAATCGCAAACTTCTTTTCTCTCGCACAAATTGTTGATGTATAGTGACATATGAATTATTGTATCTAATTTGAATGAGATGTTTTACGTGCGAGATAGTATACCCGCTACTAATGTCCATGCCTCGGATATCTTGGTTGTACTTCCCTTGACAGATGCAAACAGTGTACGCAAAATATAGCGTAAGCATGTATCTAATATCATAGTAATGTGTACCTATGGACTATATTTTTGCCGATTTTAGTCTTTGGAACATAATGCGTTTCCTCTTTTGTGTGTCATTTCTGTGCAGAAAAAAGTATAGTTGCTTCTAATGTTGATGCTCTAATGAACAATGATATACCTCCTATGATTCCATTGACTAATGCACCAGGTAAAAAAATTGTGGTTTGTTCATTTACAAGGTTTAATTTCACTAATATAATGTATTTGCCTTAAAAATAACAACCTTTTGGTTAAATTGTCTTGTAAAAACCCCACAAGTTGGTTCTGGAAACACAATTTTTGGATTCCCAAGCTGTCCAGAAGATCTAAAACCAATCAACGGTATGATGTTTTCAAATTTGGAAGATGGAATAGATTTTTACAACAAATATGCAAAAGTTTGTGGGTTTATTCCAAGGTTAGATTCAACAAAATTGGTTAATAGGATTGTTACACACAAGCGTTGTGTGTGTAATAAAGAAGGCAAAAGTAGGAACAAGGGGACTAAAAGAAAGAGGACTGTTACGAGAACAGGATGTGAAGCTAAGGTTAGTTTTAAGAGAATTGACACCGGTGAATACCAAATTTATGATTTTGTTGAGGTACACACACACGCAATGGTTACCCCAGCTACAATGGTTCATATGAAACCATCTAGGAATTTGAATCTCTTTCACAAGAAAATGATCATGGATAATTCAAGGGTAAATCATGGTCCAGTGGATTCCTTTAGAATGTTTAAGGAATATGTAAAAGGGTACAAAAATGTTGGAGCTTCTTTATAAGATTTCAAAAACTTTTCAAGGGATGTTAAGAAATATATCAAGGAATATGATGCTGAGATGTTATTGGAAACTTTCATGCAAAAAAAGGCTATGTCTCCATCATTTTATTTCGACTTTGAGGTGGATGAAAAAAGACTAAGTAAGGTTTTTTGGGCAGATCCAATCTCAATTAAAAACTATGCCCTTTTTGGGGAAGCCGTCTCTTTTGATGCTACTTATAACTTCTATGAATATAAAATGGTGTTTTGTCCGTTCACTGGTGTGGACAACCATAAAAGATGCGTCACTTTTGCGGGTGGTTTGTTAAGAAAGGAAGATGGAGAATCATTTACCTGGTTATTTGAGAATTTTGTGAAGGCTATGGGTGATTGCTATCCTACTACAATTATAACTGACCAATGCAAAGGCATCAATCAAGTTGTAAAAGATGTGTTTGGTGACAAAACACAACACCGATTATGCATGTGGCATATAATGAAAAAGTTGCCAGACAAAGTCGGGCCGACAATTTGCCAAAACACAAACTTTTTGAAGGAAATAAATTCTATTGTTTGGGATGGAGAGATTGATACACAAGAATTCGAATTGAGATGGAAATCAATCCTTTCTTCGTATGAGCTTTCTGATCATGAGTGGCTGAAGTCAATGTTTGACATTCGTTCAAGTTGGATTCCTGCCTACTTCAGAGACATATATCTTGGTGGGATTATGCGCACAACATCAAGGTCAGAATCTGAAAATAACTTCTTTGGAAATTTCACAAACCCACACCTCACTCTTGTTGAGTTTTGGATGCGTTTCCAATCGGCTATGGATGCGCAGCGTTGGAAATATGCTAAGGTGACTGCCGATGATAAGAACTCTTCTCCAAAATTATCAACACCTCTCCTTCTAGAAAAAAAAAACCTCTGAATTTTACACCACCACTGTTTTTTATCAATTTCAAGAAGAACTCCAAGCTGCGTGTTTTACTTGTGGTCTTTCACCGAGGACAACTGAAGACAACAATGAGCATATTTCAATAATGGACCGCGAGAAAGACAAGGTATACACAGTTGATTTAAGTGGTAATAAATTTTCTTGTTCATGTAAGATGTTTGAAAGGATTGGGTTACTTTGTAAGCATGTTCTGTGGGTGTTAAAAGATAGAGGGTTTGATGATATCCCTACGGAGTATCTATTAGACAGATGGGGCAAATATGCACGTCCCATTTTTAATGTTGTTGGGACAACCCTCCTAGCTGATTGTATGTCAATAGAAAACCACCAAAGTAAGATAAGTGAATTGTGGTCGGAAGTATTTACTTCAGTTTCGCTTGTTGAAGATAATGAGGAACTTGGTGATGAGCTGCTTGAACTTCTTCGCGCTTTCAACGAGAAATTGATGATTTCAGTTAAGCATGGGAAGTCAAAAAACAAGAAAGCTGAAATTGAGATGCTTATTGGCTCGAAAATACCGTCTGAAGCTAGTGTTCTACCACCAGAAAAGGGTAAAAATAAGGGATCAGGAAGACGGATTACTTCAAACAAGGAAAAGGCAGTACAAGAAAATGCAAAGCCCTTGAGGAAATGTCGTGCTTGCGGTGAAATGACTCATCGTGATAGTAGGAATTGCCCAAGTCGAGCCACTCAAAAGTGAGTCCAGTTTGATTTCAGCTAGAAAAAGTTTAAGTTGTATTATGTATTCTAAAAACTTTCTAGTATGTAAAGACTTCTAAGAAGTATGTTGTATTTGACTTTAAATAGTGGTCTTTCTAGTAAATAAAGACTTCTAAGAAGTATGTTTAATTAACGCATCATGATAGTAAGAATTGCCCAAGTCGCGAAGTGTTATTTGGTTGTCTAATGTCTCACGTTTACTGTTCAAACACTTTGCTTCTCTATTATTATACTAACTTTTATTGTGTACCCTCAAAAGTCGAGGTGTGACACACATAATTAAAAATAAAATATAAATACAAATTGAAGATTAAGTTCTTTATTTTAAAAAATTGATGAAACAATGGGAATAGTGAATTGGTGTAGTTTTTCTCGTATCTTGAATGTTGCATGTGGTGTTAATCGGTATGAGCGAATGACGTTCTTTGAAGTAATCTCTTGCACAAGTGATATGATAGCGCTACTCATCAAAGCCCCCAATTCCTATGGCACCATAATCATAAATTGTGGGACTAACCACCCTACACTCATAGGGACAACACCCTTGGGAACATCAATAAGTCCATTCCTACTTGCAACATGGACCCTCTTTGTCTCGATCAAGGCAGCAACAACAATTATAATAATTGATAACCGGATCCTGATCCTTTGAAGGGTATTTATTCCGGAAGGGATTTTAGTGAGTTTTCTCATTGTAGGAACAAAGAGTTTATCATAAAATGGGACAAAAATTAGGATTACAATCCCCGGGATAACTTGTAAAGAGGTAGGAGGGATCTTAAATTTAGGTCCAATTGAAAAGGTTAAGGGTAGAGGCTTGTTGGATGAAAAATGTATGCACTTGGGACCCATCTGAAACCGTCATTCACAGGACCCATCTGAAACCGTCATTCACTTGGAATTAAACGAAGAATGAGTTTCAATTCTTTTTGGATTAAACTAGTCATTCACTTGGAAATAAAAACATTGACTATTTACAACGTTTCTATTTACCACACATTTACACATTTCTCTTGGTTTCACACCAAACATTCATTCGTTCAACTCTATGCATTGCATCTGCCTTAATTATTTCTATATAAATAGGTTTTCATGTGTTTAGAAGGGTATTACAATCTCTTTGTTTCAAAAAAACTTCAAACTTAATCTATCTTTGAATTCCCTCTCAACCATTATGTCTTCTAATAATTCATCGATGCATCCGATGCATCCTATGAATCGATGCATCCTATGAATCGATGTAGAATCCTTTAATTCAAAAGTAGAAAGTTTGGACGCCATTCGAAATATCGTACGTCAAACCTGTGATGTGTATTCTTTATAATTTGCCAAGCACACGAGATGGGTTTGGAATAGAAACTCTCTCATATGATCTTGACAGATTAGTAGAAATTATTCGGGGTGCTGGATTAAATTTAGTTCAAGCTATCCACCCGGCTATTTCTGACAATGGGTCGTTCAAGGGACATGCAATGATTGAGTTTGGAGCGGGAGATGAGCGCAAATGCTTCCTTCAAGCTCGCAAACTGGAGCGCGCTTTTTCTAATAATGAAGCTTCGAGGTGGTGGTTTGAAAACGTTAAACCTCCGTCAGGACCATATTTATGGGTTGCTAATAGAGATGATTTGGGACTGGTCACATATTTGTATGCTCAGGGGCCTTCCTTTGAGTTCGGGACAATTCCGCTTGCATGGGAAAACGACCCGGTGGATTGGGTTGAAGGTGATAATGATGTTTTCAGTGATATTCGTTTTGAAATCCGCAATTACTTTCCGGATTATTAATTTGTACTGTACTTTTTATAATGTTGGTTATATTTTATTAACTTCAAAGATGGGCTACAATCCACATTTTACAATTTAAAACTATTACGGAGTAGTAGGCAATCAAACCGAGGACAATAGTAACAATAAAAAATCATTTTACTTTTTATAATGTTTTAGTAAAATGAAAGCACTCCAATTATCATTGTTTCGCAAACAATTATAGTTTGACTATTAAATTTACCAATGTGAATTTTTGTGACTTACTTTTATTTAGCCCAAATTATATCACAAACTATTGAATAAGACGGTCTTATATGCTGAGATTTATCTTATACTTGTGGATCTAAATACATTTTCGTTGATAAATATATGTCATGCTATTTTAGCCTAGGAAGAATGGGATAGATCAAATATATGATGTGCTATATATGTAGAAGTTGGAAGATCAAATGATTGATTGTTGTTAAATGAAAGAACAACAAAGCGAACGCAAAAAGAATATTTTGAAGTGTATCCACAAAGCCGGGTATGTGTATCCACACATCCTTTTATTTTGGAGTGTAACTGTCCAATGGCCTATACCGGGGAACATTATGTGTATCCACAAAGCCGGGGATGTATATCCACAAAGCCAGGGATGTGTATCCAGGACAGACCCGACAATGCGTATCCACATAGATGCGGTGTGTATCCACACGGCCATGGGTGTGTATCCACACAAGGCCCGGTTGGGGTGTATATCTGTACCCGAGAAAGTCATATATGTGTATTTACACAACCAGTAATGTGTACCCACGCAATAACCGCAAGATGTCTTAATAGGAATTTAATAACTGAATAGTATTAATAGTAGCCATACATTGAAAAAGGATTGAAACAAAAATACATTTGATGAACAAAAACAATTGAGTCAAAAATGTTCCTGGAATGTTTGAACACAACACTATTAAATTCAAATACATTTCACTACGCACAACACATCCTCAAAACACACTCCCATCTACGAACTCACCTGGTCATAAAACATGAAAAAAGTAACGTTAAGTTAGTTTAAAATAATTTTATATGTAAAATAAAATTAACATCTCCGGCACATAAATGCCTACAAAACAGTAGGGATGTGTATCTGCGAAGCCGGGGCTGTGTATTCACAAACCAGCGGGTGTGTATCCAAACAGCCAGAGATGTGTATCCACACTAGTTGCAGGTGTGTATCCATAGAATATAACCACGAGGTTGTGTCTAAATTTGGAGTTTCAGAAACTTCTACTTTCTATATCTATATTAATATTACCAACTTGATGAAAAGTAGACATTATAATCAATGGCAAGTGGGAGTTAGTCTTGTGTAAGATGATTTTACACTAATATAGTTGTAAAACGGATCTAAACACAAACTCTATTAGTAGCTAAACAAAAGTGATTTAAAGATTCCGTCTTACAATAAATTTGTGTAAAACCGCCGAACACGAATATTTGTGTTTGTTTTCCTCCCAACATATATGAAGGCACAGAAAAAATGTAAACGTCTCAAGGATGAGAAGGTAAAATCTGCCATTTGGTGAAGGGAAATGAACTCTAAAACTAGTGGAGAGACATTTGGTGACATGGATAACTAACTATAAACTACTACAAAAATTACTATCAGTGTGTGTATGCGCCGAGAGATGTGTAACCGCACATTCGATATGTGTATCTAGACGACCAACAATGCGTAACCGCACATTCTCACGGTGTGTATGCAGACAGTGCAGTGTGTATGATGCAGACATTGCAGTGTGTATCAAGCAAGAGATCTGGGATGTATCTCGCATGCCCCAAGAAGCGTAACCTCACAACCTCGTGGACGGATAAGTGTATCCACACAGCAGGGAGGTGTGTATCTACACACTGAAAGAAGTCTATCCAGCAATTTAAGATTGTGTACCCCTACTAATGTATTCTATCTCACCTACATATATCTATCTATCAGTTCCACATATTCAAAAATTACCTTTGCAGTATTTTTCTCCCACTTGAGTAGTTTCAACATAATTTGTCGACGATAAGCAATCATATTCTGTAAATTAAAAAACATTGATAACAACAGTAAAATACGATAAATAGAGAAATGAAAAACTGACATTTAGCTAATTTAGCAAGCTTACTTTAAAATAGTTTTGGTCCTCCCATAATTTCCTATCGTGTATTGGACCCTCCAGAAACTTCATAACCAATAGTCCGCAATCATAACTACACATACAGTTAAGATTATTAGACTAAAAAAACTGCATCCATTTTCAGGCTAATAAATAAAGGATTTTTAGAAAACTTACGTGTTTTCTTTGCCGAGGTACATTGATAACAACAAGTAGTAAACAAGATGATGCCCTTAAGATGATTGTAACCCTTGTGGCCCTCAAATTGACTTGCAACATGGAACACCTTTGAATGACAACAACTTATCAAAAATAGTAATAAAATAATTTCATCCTAACTGATAATAAAAATGCAAAAATATAACAAAAAAAGTAGGGGCCATACAATATCCTCCACATAAGAATTATACTCCTCAAGATCATCTGCTTTTTCTAACTTTGGCTTGCATGAGTCCAAGATATAGTTTTCCTGTTTCTTGAGGTCCGACACACAAGCTAACCAATGATTACCATTTTTACCAATTGTGAAAAACACCTACCAATGTCATAGCAGCAAAGGTCATACAATGACATTCCACTCAACGCCAAAACAAATTTTCCGGTAGATTCCCAACAAATTTACCTTTTCAATAGTTGCTCCATTTTCAGGCTTGTAGTGCATCTTAAGATGAGGGCACCAGACAATATTCCCTTTCTGAGGCCTTAATGAGGGCTTAACAAACTGAAAATTATAAAATTGTTTAGATATTGAGGACTAATACATCTGAAAAACTGCATTTTCAAATCTGAATCAACATGTATAAAAATGCATTTTTGAATCGAAAACCGCATTTTCGAATCAATCTTAATTATCTACCGGACTGTTGTTGGCAAGTAGAGAATATCAGTTCTATCATATGTGCACATCACACCATACATATCAAGCACCTACATATAAATGATCATGTTCTAAATATCACAAAAAGATTAGTATAAATAATAATAATAATACTAATAAAGGTGTAGGAAAACTTACCAAATCCATTATCCAGTGCCGATTTTGCAAACTTTGCATTCCTTTTCGACACATCGCCATCCACTCGTATTCACAAGAGTCTCGTCTAAATGTAAATGAATATAATTAGAACATAAAAGTGCATCAACAAAATTTAATTGTGCAAATATGTTATCGATTTCACAACTTACTCGATGCCTTTACCCCTTTTCATTACAACAGCAAGAAGTTCCGTGTCTGTGAGTTGACGTTGACATTGATGTTGTGACTGCCTTCTCATTTGGAACTTTTGGTCAACTGCTTCAAATCTAGAAAAAATAAGGCACAAAACAAAAAATTAAATTTATCAAGAAAATTACAACTTCATTAGAAAGTAATTTATGATTATATTTACTCAAAGGAATAGAGGGATACCTCGTATCAAAACTCAAAGATCCAGCTTTTGATAAGAGTTTATCCTTCAGTTTATTACCGTCGAAACAACAAACGAGAGCAAACTCTTGCAGCAAAAAGCTTAACTTGGTTGTGCTACAAAACAAATTGGAATATATGTTAAGCATTACATGTGTCTAGAAACAAATTGGAATATATCTTAAACATTATAGACTAGCAAATTGATTGAATTGTATCTAGGTAGCTAGATGTATACTATATGAAATCATAACTTACATCATTTAGACCCAAAGGGAAACCCTTTCTAGTGCCTCTGTACTTCTCCAACAAACGCATGAGATAAATCCTAGAATCAACTCCATCACCCATATTTGATTTCGGAATATACTCCTCTCTCACCAGATTCTTGACGTCTTGTATAGATGGAATCTTGTTTCGGACCAAGCAATTCATAACAAATTGTACCTGCATTTGGCAAAATTGTTTAGCAAATCAAAATAAATATGACATTCAGAAAAGGACTTTACAGGTCATACCGTAGACTCAATAATTGTTGTATAATTCACAGATTTTGGCTTCCTCACATGCAGGATTTCCAACTTCATTGCTATGAAGTTAAAACAAAACACAAATGGCGTCTCAGAGATTATTGGAACAAAAATCTGCAATTTCATGTTAAAAAGTCAGAAAACTTGCAGTTTAAAAATAGTAGTAAACTGGCACATTGAATAAAAAACTTGCGGTTTAAAACACAAATATTTACTTACGAGATTTGCTCCCGCAAAATTGTGATTAATGCCGGTAGTATGAGTAGCAATAAGGGGATCCTGGTGATTAGAAAAAAATTATAAGAAAATGTAGCGGAGTATGATTGCAAAAGAGATAAACATGAGTAATCCCAAGAATATCATCAGATTATTATACAAAACTTACTTCTTCATCGGTTTGCGGGAGATACACCCTATACGGTGAATCTGAGTCATTTCTACGTGTTTCACTTTCGTTCAAAATGAAACACAAGCAAGCATGTATGATGATTTAGGCACTATGTCACCTGTCACTACCGTCTTCAAATCTGCCCGACTAAGTTTATGGTTATCACATTGGAAGAGGATCTCACTGAATAAACATGTATCGATAAAAGTTAGTTACGACAATCATACTTTATAAACAAAAAAAGTGTCTAACACAAATTCATAGACAATGTTAGAAAAATCATACCTTTCATCGATGTCTCGAAAATACATATTCCAATACATCTTTTTCAACTTTATTCAAATTCCCAAAGAACTATAATACTTCTCGAAGGAAAGGAGATTTGAAAAATTGTGATTCAACTCTCTTTCTCTTAAGCATTGCTCTTGTAATGTGCACTGGTTCTTTTGGTGGCAATGAGGAAATCGGTTCAACAACAAGTGGTTCCACAACTTCAACCCCATCTCCAATATTTAGAGCAATATCACAGAACTTTTGTAACTCATCTTCTTGTGATTGTGATTCTGAACTTAGTAATCTAAATGAAGGTGGGGTAAAATCATTATCCGATGGGAGGGAAGGTGGTGTAAACTTTGGAGGGGAGGGGTGTATAAACCGTGGAGACCGTCGAACAAATGTAGAAGATTTTTGTTTCTTCTCAAAATTCAGTGGCTCAAACTCTTGAGACTCAGAGTCCAAAACAATAGGAGAAGCTGGCTTAGCTTTGGTGTTGACAGAAACAGAATCAAGCCGTTACACAAGTTGGTTTGTTGATAACATTACTTTTCTCCTTTGCTGGCCGTTTTCCCAAAGCAATTTCTAATTTAAGAAGAGCTGCCAACAACTCATCCTCATTATCAAATTTGAGTTTACCAAACTTAGTAAGTGGATCCTGCTCCTCACTATCACCTTCATTACAAACAGCTCCATTATCTCCCACGTTGTCAGCTCCTCTCTTGTTCACTTTTTCAGCTCCCTTCTCTTCCACTGACGGACTCATCAACTTTATTCCCAGGAATATTCAATCCCTCTGTTGTAGGTTGTGATGAATAAGAGCAATCACTTAAAGCAGACGCGATTTGAGCCATCTGTTGTACAATCTTCTTTGTCAGGATAATTCATTCTAGCTTCTACCAAAGACTTTGAGAAGCTAGAATAGGCAAGAGCAAGATTGTTTGCATCTTCGCAATTTCTTGAAAGTAAACATATCGCTCCGCCTCTTGTCCTCCTCATTGTCTCGTAGCCTTCGGGTCCTCGCAGGCTTTGGGTCCTCGGTAACCTCGGTAGGCTTTGGGTGCTCGGTAGCCTCGGGTTCTCGAATAAAAGCCTCGTGCATATCCAATTGTATTGGGATAGTAAAAGTTACATTTGAACCGTAGCCTTGACAATGCGACATAGAACACCTCCAGTACCAAACCCATCCTTCATCTCATCCTTAAGCCTAGATTTTATCCTTTCTTTCGTCCATGATGCTATTGTTGGGAATACCCGAGGGACTGAAAAATAATCAAGGATACTCTATCAAGATAGATGAAAACGAACACCATGATAGGCCAAAGCAAAATTATCATTTCCGGACATTCTCCAATCTTTAACAGACTTCAATAAATCTGTTTATCCGGTAAATTTGCACCGATTAAATGATGCAACAAAAGCTGAAATATCTTCTAAACACTTCAACACTCGTAAGTGGCACAAGTCCCTTTTACGCCCATAAAAATCCGAGACAATGAATACAATAAAGTTTCTTTTAAAATCTTCCCCGCCGTCTCTTTGGCTAATTATCAGTTGTAATATATCCTTAACATCAACCTTTGTGGGATCTTTTGTATTGAATTGTCTCAACCATCTACTCTTTAACTCAACAAAGTCAACACTCCTATCTGTTGAGGAAGCTATCGTGACATCATTTGCACCCATTGGAATACCAAGTGATAAATGAACATCTTCATCCGTTATTTGAAGTTGCCCTTTCATATAGGAGCATGACGATATGTTGAATTTGGTAACTAACCAATGCGCAAGAGCACCTGGAACCATATCTGTCCGGAGATTAAGAACCCCACCAAAGCCCATGTCCTTTTACATCACTACTTGTTTTGCACTCAAATTATGTTGATAAATGTCAACAACATTTTAGGTGACATACGTGTCCTCAAATAACACCGCCCCAAGCCATCATCATCTTTTAAATTCGTTTTAATGACTTTCTTGCATCGACTTCTCTTAGTAATAGCATTCTGGGTTTGCTTGCTTGTACTTGCACCATCATTATATAGCATCAACTTATCCATGTGTGGTAATCTGAAAATATGATTAAAATGTGTGGTTAAAAACATGTGTATCTATAAACCAAAAAATACAATTGACAAAATACATTATTCACGAATGACAAGAATTTTACATTGTGAAGAAGATAAATGGAATAAGAAGCAAAAATAGGAAGCACAAATCTGAAAGAAAGTGAGACAATGACATTTGACAGACACACCTACCAAACTTTAAATAGTGAATCTAGCGTGCTAGATGTAAGTATCTAACTACTGTAAAACATGTATCTACCTAAGAAATAAGAATTATGTATCTTTCAAACGGAAAAAGGATAAAAAAACGGGACAGAAATCATAAAATTAAACTAAAAAAAGTAAAAAATTATACAAAAGAAGATGATGCTAATATTGGATACAAAAGTAAAAAATTATATTACAAATAGAGAGTACGCAAAATGTTAAACAACTTACTACAAATTATACAAAAGAAGTACATAATTATACAAAGGTTTATAACAACTACATAATTATACATAATAACTACTTAAAAAAAAAGAGAAAAATTACACATAAACTAGCTTGCGCTATATGTCAAGCGGGAAAGGGAAATCAAAAAAAGAGAAATTTTCACGAGTAATTAGCAAATCCGCAATGGAAATTCTTTGTGCTTCTTGTCTCGGATGGCAGAGCTCTAAGCAACAACAACACTTCGCCAATTACAATATCATTAGGAATGTTAAGATGCATATTAGGACTTTCATTTTTTACCTGGTGAAAATGGAGGATGAACTTTGCTATCATATTGTCCGTTAAAAAACATTTGCAGCTGATGGGGCATATTCTGCACCCGCTGACCAAGTCAACATATTGAGCAAGGTCAAAGATATCCACAGCAAGTCAACACATTAGACAAATTTAACCGATGCAAATTGTCTTACTGTCACTTGTATCTCTACTGGGTAACTAGCCACCCGGGAGGCATATCCGCGTACTCACATCCAAGTCCCCTCGGCATGGAGTCAACCAGGCCAGCCGGCCTGCCATGGGTCCCTCGGCCGAGGGTAAGACAGTCTTTCCACCTGCTCTGCCACTTGGCCACTACGTGACAAAAGGTGAAAGTCTATAAATACTCCTCAATCCTCATTGAGAAAACGATCCAATAATCCACAATTCATCCTAAAACTCACTATTAATCTGGTATTAACTCCCTTATCTCTCTACAATATACTTTGCCAAGTAACACACAACTTAATCTCTCTAAGTTTACTGACTTGAGCGTCGGAGTGAGTACGCTCGGTACCAAGCCGAGCCCTCAGTTTGTTCATCTTTACAGGAGAGGCCGAAAGGAAGAGTCAAGCAAATACGTCATTCACTAAGCTTACGTGGTCACAAAACACTGCTCCGAAATTAAACCCGGAACAATTGGCGCCGTCTGTGGGGACTAGATACTAAAAGCTGATCACCTACCTTACGAAAAAAAAAAAAAAAATCACCTAAGAAGATGTCAAAACAGCCAGAACTTGTGAGTGTAGAAACTGAATTCTACCAGGATGAGACATTCCCTAATTCTGAAATCGGGCAGTCCCCCACCGGCCGAGTGATTGAGCCGGTGAAATACGGGATGCCAAGAGAGCCAGAAACACCGCCGCCGACCGGCCAAGTCACTGTCATGGGACATGTGGTCGATGCAGCCCAAATCAAGTCATTCTCGGCCTCGATGGGCGTGCGCGGTCACCCCTGTCACGACGACGGTGACGGCAGCGCCTCCACTGGTGACCAGGGCCCACAAAGTGACTCCGAACAACTTGACCGGAGTATTACAAGGAGCTGGGCATGCAAGGACGCCGGCGGTGCCCATGGTGCCAGTGGCAGACCAAAGTCCTTCCCCCACTCGTGGGAGGACAGCGTCGCCGCAGCAACAACGAGGCCACCCCCGAAGAAATGAAGAAAGAAGTCCGACTCTCCAAAGTCGGACAACAAGAAGCCCTTCCCGCCACGGGGAGAGAAGCCGGACTAGGATTGCGAGGAGCCGATCGCCGCGTGTCATTTAAGCACGTGGTCGATGCCCCTCAATACCTTTGTCCTCGAAGTCCCGGTGCCGACCAAACTGAAGCTGCCGCCCCTATCATACAAAGGGGATAGCGACCCAACCGACCACGCCGAGGCTTTCGAGTCGTACATGTCGGTATGGGAGCAGCCTGATGAGGTGTGGTGCCGAGTCTTCCCAACGACCCTCCATGGCATGTCTCAGAGTTGGTACAAGGGGCTACCTAATGGCCCGGTGTACTATTATACCGACCTAAGGGACAGTTTCATAGCCCAATACGCTTGCAACAAACGAAGGGCCGTGGAGACATCAGATCTCCTGACTATCCGACAGGGGGAGGACGAGTCCCTCCGGAGCTACGTCAAGAGATTCGACGCTAAGGTTCAGCAGATTCGTGAGCTGAACACCGAACTGGCGGCCTTCGTGACCGATGAAAGGCTCCGCCGAAAGGCGAGTTCAAAAATGAGCTCATCAAGTGCGAGGACCTCAACCTAGACTCCGCCAGAAAGATGGCCGACCGAGCCATAAAGGTGGAGGACTATCACAAGACCTGGGTGGGCCACAGTGAAGTTGGGCACCCAGAGAGGAGGAGCCGCCAGGACAACGTAGACGAAGGACGCCGTGACATGAATAGGTCACGGCCTGAAAGATTTAGGAAGGAAATGAACTCGGCGGGCGCGGGGAGTTCGGGACCATACACCCCGAAGCGGTACGGCGGTCTCACCCCCCTGGTTAAATCACCGGCCGAAGTCTTTGCCCTAAGCAAGAACGAAGGGCAGAAATGGGCAAGGCCCCCAAGGCGATGGGGGACGGCGACCTTAGCCAGTTCTGCGACTACCACGGCCAACCCGGTCATAAGACCGACAACTGTCGGCATCTGAGAAACTGTAACACCCCCTCATACCAAGGTAACTTACCAGGACTACCCCAGCATGAAAGGTTGTTACCATCTCGGTTGCCCGAGGTTAGTATATATCAAAAGCAACAGTCCAAACACATTTATTAATGTACGGTAATTATAAAAGTTACATAGTCTCCAAAATCTAATAAACGAATTAACCAACCGGCAACAACTATCAAAACAATAACTAAAGCTCGTGATGGTGTCATCTAATCCAGCGTGGTGACTCTCCCATGACTGCCCCCAAGCTCAATAAATGTATAACCTGTCACAATCTGCTCACCATCCCCGAATGGATCACCGCAGGTTTTACAAAACAACAACACGGGGTCAGTACTACTCAATCAATATAAGACAACAAACATTACCACCAGCTGATCATCGATCTCACGCATAGTAACCAACTACACACCGAAGTGTGTAGCCCTGCCAGATTACCCATCTCAACAGGTAATCCTCGCCGCCAGTGGGTGACCGCAGCCCATCCCCACCTAGTCCAGCTCATCAACGAGCGACTAACAATCCCTGTCCCTTAATGTGCACATCCCCTCCAGTGACGGGTTCCACGGAGGGCGAACCAGGGTGTGAAGCCACTCTCGCAAGTGACTCCACCACAATCACACACAGCATCACAGCTGTCACAACATCACAACCGTCACAGCATAACCACACCAACACCAACACCAACACCGTCACCACAACACCCATCCTCCGATGATCAGCAGATAACAACAATTATACACAGTACAATCACAACATCTCAAATTAATTAAACATAACTGAGTAGGGAAACCCTACCTTTTCGCAATCCGCCTCAAATTAATTAAACTGAGTAGGGAAACCCTACCTTTTCGCAATCCGCTATGCTGCAATCAACCATACAAATGCATAACAAATATCACATCGTCACCTACAACAATAATCACATAATACAATTACACATTGCACAATCCCATTTTCCCCAATTCCATATATACAGTAACCCCAAAAGAATACAAATGACAAGGGAATGAAACTTACCAACAGTAGAATAAGAGACTACACGCAAGGATCACGACGATTTGCACACACAACGAGATATGAGGATGATTAGGGAGTGATTAGGGAGAGATCGTAGAATGATTAGGGT
Source organism: Silene latifolia (assembly GCF_048544455.1). Classification (NCBI taxonomy): domain Eukaryota; kingdom Viridiplantae; phylum Streptophyta; class Magnoliopsida; order Caryophyllales; family Caryophyllaceae; genus Silene; species Silene latifolia. Next base: position 30,106,378 of record NC_133528.1, read on the forward strand.
TGGAAGTGATGTTTTAGAAACTGACGTCGAATATAAAATAACCCTAACATTCCCTAATCAAACCGATAAAATAACATTCGCCAGACCGGATACTCGGTCGAGTAAATCTATACTCGGCCGAGTATCATCTACTCGGTCGAGTATTCTCCATACTCGGCCGAGTATTACTCGGAAGAACCAAAACAGACTCCACAATTAACACTACTCGGCCGAGTAGGCTCTACTCGGTCGAGTATACAACTTAACAAAATCCGTAGTGTTACAATCTTTCCCCCTTAAAAAGAACTTCGTCCCCGAAGTTCCAACCCAACCTATAAAACATGGACACCTAACACCAGCTCCACTAACCACGCTTACTTCCACAACATGGCTCACGATATCGTCTCAACTATAGCATAGGCTCCCAATACTGACTCCATAACATTACCCAATAACCACAATATAATGTTGCCAACCTTGTATCACTTCCATAACACTCAATAGCACTCAATCCACAAAAGAAGATCAACCATCAAAACGGAATGTTACATTCTACCATCCTTAAAACGAACTTCGTCCTCGAAGTTTACTCAAACACATAAACATCATCTTCCAACTGTCAAAACTATCGGACTCATAATCATCATCATTTAAATGTCAACACTATTAAAATATTCTCTCATTCCTAAACATCGAACTACTACAAGCACGGTCATGACCTTTAATAAAATCAACACAAATATCCGTCCTTTATGCTACACCAACACTCTACTTCCAATTATACTACCATATGCACAACCATCAAAATCTCTTTTATCGCATCCTACTCCTATTAAGATAAATGTTACGTCCTCGTAACTCGCTAACACTAAATCCTAGCTATATATTCTCATTATCCCCATCACCACCGCATGTCAAAGATAACCACTTATAATCTGAACAGTCGCCATGCATATATCCAAGGCTCTCTTACTTAAACATTTCTCATACCTCAACTCATTCGGCACACCACCTAACCTATACCATAAAACTCGTAGCAAAATCACCTTACTAACTCTCCATTATTACTGCAAAACAACATATATACCTCTATATGTAAAGCACCTATCTCCCAAAAGCATAACTCACGATCCACACTCGTTACGTACGCTCACACTAGATCCTCAAGTTCTTTCCTTCATTATCGCAAAACTCATACATAACTTAGCATGACACTAATTCCCCAACACCCTACACTCACTGTCTCAACAAAGGATTATGAACCACCTGCATGTTTCAGGTCATTACCACACATGTTTTACGAATCACTTGCCATTACCATGTCTATCTGTAATACCCCGTATTTTTTATATAATAAATTAAATGGATATTATTATATATTAATTATTATACATTTTATATTACTAATTATATCGGGTTAATTGTTGAGTCGATAATTACGCTAAGCTATCGTAAGTTAATTAAGACGGGTTTTATATGGAATTCGAAATGTGAGCTGACCCATTGAGCTGGCCCATTAACTGTTCAGCCCAATTAAACCCTAAAGCCCATTTAACCCTAATTACCCTAACCCTAATTAACCTAAACACTACCCTAATCCTTCCCTCAACCCGCCTCCCTCACGCCTTCCTTTTTCATCAGCCCAAATCTCAACCCTCACGCATAGAGAGAGAGAGAGAGAGTAGCCGTGGGTGATTGAGGGCACTGCAAGGAAGAGCTAGAGGTCTTTGTCGACGGCCGTGGGTGGCCCTGGTGGCGGCTGTGGTGGCGGAAAAAGGTATGAGTCAACCCTTTCCTCTGTTTTCATCTATTCAGTCGGGTTTTTGGGTGTTGTTCGTGTCTTAGGGTGGGGATGCTGGTGGTTGGTGTCTGGGTATTGGTAATGGGTGGTAAGGGACGAGTGTTTTGGTGGTGGTTAGGGTGGTTTTGAGTGGTAATGGTGGCTGTGAAAGGCGGCAACGACAGGGGTGGTCAAATGGGTTATAATACGGGTTTTTCAGGCGAGTTTAGAGGGGTAAGGTTTGGGTGGCACCACCGTGGACTAGGGGGAGGTCGAAACGGTGGTGCTGTGGTGTCTGTGTGCGTGGGTTGGCGGCGAGTAGAATGGTGGTTGTTTGGGCAGTGGGTAGTTGCTGGTTGCGGTGGTGGTAAGAGCTAAACATGGGGCGTTTGGGTGAGGCACGGTGGGAACCAGGCCAGTCGACGGCCTGAGTTTGACTCGCCGGCGGCAGTCGACCCCAGTGGGGGTGGCCGTTGGTGGTTAGGGCAGAGTGGGGGTTTGGTCAGGTGGTTGTCGCGGTGGTGAGGTGGCGCGTGGGAGTGCGGGGGTGCGTGTGAAGGGGTAGTGTTGATGATGGGCTGTTTTGATTTCGAAACGGGTTTTGTCATTTGTTTAATCATTAGAACTCGTTAAGTTATCGCATGCTTAATTAATTAATTAGTTCCCGAGTGCATTAAAATATTTAAAGACGGGTTTTTGAGTCGGGATGTTGGAGTTGTTTAAAGTTTGATCCGGGTATTTCTTAATCGTATAATTCGTTTAACCTTTTATTTATCACATTAGTTATTTAATTTAATTCCCGAGTCATTTGAATAATTAGAGATGGAGTTTGAGTCGGGACTGGTTAAAATGGAAGGTTACTATATCGGGAAAGTTTCTATTTTGGGAGATTTCTATATTTAGTAGTTAGTAATTATAAATATTATAATTGTTCTAGGTGACGAATTCGTGAAGGAGCGATAATCAAATTCATTGCTTTACTTTCTGGACTGCTTAAACTGCTTAATTGGAATTGCTGGCGCTTTGAGGTAGGGAAATACACTTGTCCTATTATCGTCGTTGTTGAATTGTGTTAACTTGATTCCTGGTTGTTGATTTACGTGATCATTTATATTCGGGAAGGTGATTGACTGATTTGATCGTATTGAGTATGATATCACAACATCGGGTAACCGGCATGATTTTATGATTTATCAGTTCATTATATATATATATATATATTGTGTTGCATTCATTTCTTTTGAGCATTCATCTGCATTGGAGAGGGAGGATATTGTGGTGATGTGGTGCGGTGATGATGATGTTGTGATAAGGCCCAGGCGGGTTCTGCAGGACTTGCCCTGGTGTCCTCAGCTACGAGCTGGCAGATCGGCTACGGTCGATATATATAGTCTACCGGGGATCGGTATGGCTGGGTTGTCCGGGGTATGAGATGTGTGTGAGGAGTTGAGATGGAGATGGAGGTGATGGAGTATCATGCATATCATATTTATTGTTTCATTGTTTTCCCTACTCAACCTCGTGGTTGACCCTGTGTATTCGTGAACACCTGTGATGAACCGTTTTATGGGGAGCAGACTTGACAGGTTTAAGAGATAGAACGGGAGCTGGATGGGCGTGAGACATTGGATCAGACGACTTAGTAGCTAGATCATCATCTAGAAGACTTCCACTTTTATTTATGTCAGTTCTTGTAATTTGAGTTGAAAAGAGGATTTGTAATATTTAAGTTAAAATATTATATAAATTGCCTTGGAGTTTAATTTGTTATTCACTACCTCGGGAAACCGAGATGGTAACAGTCCGTTTTATTAGGGAATGTCTTGACGAAGACTTCTTTTATAAACCGGGGTGTTACAAAGTGGTATCAGAGCGAACGATCCTCAGGCCTAAACCAATGAGCCCAATGAACATAGGAAGAGTCTAAATAAAATGAACACCGGGATAGAACTGTTAGGAGCACACTACGGTAAGGTATGAGTTAGGGGCCCCCTCACACCGAACCAGTGGTCCTCTCAGTTGAACCGGAAACCCTGAGTGTATATGAGAGAAAAGGGTAGAAAAGTTGCTTGAGGTTGAACAAGAAATTCATATATCGTTGCCTAAGTGTTAATTGATTGATACATTGATTATTGCATAATCGAGTTGATGTATACTTTGAGACCCATATATTCTAACCATTATGCAGGACAACGCTACGGTAAGTAATTTGTAAGAATGATGTGTTGATAGTACTACTATGACTAAGTAATATGCGGTTATGTGATCCCGAAGCCATGTTAGTATAGTCTTGTGATAGTAATTAGAAACACTATTGAATTGCATGTTTATAGTCATAGCAATCGTGATTTAGATGTACGGAGTAAATCGAGATGCGAAGGGATTCTATGGGATAGATGTTTACATAAGTGCAGTGTTAGATTTAAGTCAGGATGGATTAGTATCGATAGTATAGTTGTAAGAATTGGGACATAGAAATGAATGACTTAGTGATAAAACTCGTTTTGGTTGATTTTACTCTTTAATTGACCTTGCTGCCATTTCTTCTCTGTTTATTGCCTACGGATGAAAATTTTATGAGAGATAGTCTTGGGAGTTTGTGATCGGTTGGCGTTTGTTTCACGCTTATAGGATATATAGACTAGGAGTAATAAATATTTTAGTGAGCTGTGGTTAGGAAGTTCCTGTGCAGTAATGTTCGACCAACGATTTTGTGGAAATCCTCATTTAAATTGTATTAATAATTTTTACATAATTCCAACTCCATCGATCAAAAGAGTCGCATATGTTTTCAAATTAATAAGCCACGAAAATTCTTGATGTCTCTATATTAAACGGTAAATTTTTCAAACTGACCTAAGTTTTGAACCAATTGTTGTCACATGTTTGTTTGGACCAACTGAGTTGTAAAATTCTTTAAAAATGAAATTCTTGTGCTTTAGACCTAATTCTTTTTCCCCTGTGTGTATAACTCTCTGTGTTTTATAAAAATAATATGAATCAAGTTTTAATCGAACGGTTATTTATTCGTGATCTTTGAAAGTTACAACGTGAATCATGACTTGTAAAATGTGTATTCTAGGTTGAGTTTTCATACAATTGTTTGGTTAATTCATGAGCTTTAATAATGTGAATTTATAATGTTTTATATGACGATAGTAGCACGCATGTTCAGTAATTATTTATCTTAACCAGTGATAAAATCAAAGTTTAGTTGATAACATTGTTGGCATGATAGTATGAGTAAAATTGAATAGCTTAAATTGATTTTTTTTATCAAGGGTGAAATATTTTATACGAGTCCAGTTGTTTGCATATTTTATATACGTTTGGTATGTTGTAATATCTCTGGTGTGTGCATCATATTTGCATAGTGGTCGGATATATATATATATAAAAAAAAAAAATATAAAACCATATTGTCATATCTTTGTAAGTTGATGGCATTAAAAGTTAATTTGATTGTTCTAATATACTCGCATGAATAACTATAATAATTCTGTTTAAATGTTTACACATGGATGGTAGTAATGATCGTGTCTAAATGTCCACCCATGTAGGATGTCATCTGAGTTTTAAAGACTTTCATGTGAGTTGTGTGCCTAAAGTTATACTTATTACTTTCATTGCATTAAATTATTTCAATTGAACCTAAAACCTATAACATGATAATAAACCGTGTTGTTATTCATTATTGAATATGTTTGTTATTATATTGTCATAAAATGCTAAAATGTTTTTTGCAATTTCAGTACGACATTTGACATATCTATATTCTCGAGTCGTTACTATCAATTATACTTTTGTTCCGGGTATAATTCCAGAGCAAGTATCGTTACCACCCGTGGCTTGTAGAATAATGTCTTGGGTTGGACCCTCCGTGCTTCTATCGTCTCCCTCGGCCTCCCCTGCAACAATGAACGAACTGAGGGCTTGGCTTTGTGCCAAGCGTACCCACTCCGACGCCCAAGTCAGTGAACTTAGAGGTATAAGTTGTATGCTAATTGGCTAGGAATGTATTGTAGAGAGATAAGAGAGATGTTACCAGATGAATAGTGTATTTAGATTTAGTTGTGAGATCCTTTCCTCAAAGAAGGTTGAGGAGTATTTATAGGCTTTCACCTTTTGTCACGTAGTGGCCAAGTGGCCAAGTGGCTTATCAGGTGGAAAGACCGTTCTACCCTCGGCCGATGAACCTATGGCAGCCTAGCAGAGGGTCTTGGATATGAGTACGCTGGTATGTGTCCCTTGGCGGGTTGTCGGCCGAGACGTCGCTAGCCGGCCGATGGGATGCACCTAGCAGACAGTCTAAGTCGTTGACTTCTTTGTGGATATCTTTGACCTTGCTCGGTGTGTTGACTTTGGTCACGGTGCGGGAATATGCCCCATCAATTTGCCCCGCCGTAGTCTATGCCGTGGTATGGGCTCCGATGTATCCGAGCATATATTCTCGCACAAACTTCCGCAAATTTCCTGTATCGGTGTCTTCTTGTGTACCGGCGTGGCTCTTGTTAGGCCGCACCATATATCATATCCCCCCTCCACATGGATGCGTAAAGGGTATCCGATGTGGAAAAGGAACATGACGCTGGCCGAGACTAGGGCTGAGAGTGCCGGTTGACTTTGATTGCCCCCGGCCGGTGCTCCATGACTTGGTTGATCGGTAGCCGTGGAGAGTAGATACAGGAATTTGCTTGAAATGAACAATCGCGAGAGATGTGAATAGGCTTGTTGAAGACGCTTGGTCACTTGTTGCATTGATTGACATTCAACCGTTGCGACGATTGACATTCGCGGTTGCATGCTTGACACGTGTGTGTTCGCCGATTGGTTGACGCTTCATGGGTGTGCCCCGATTGGTCCTTCTTCATGGGCTTTTCTCTATAAATAGGGAAGTTATTCCGTGATTTTGGCCTCCATTTTATTTTCGAAAATTTTTCTCTAAAATCTTCGTCTCTCCAAACTTTCAAGGGTTTTCTTCTTCTTGATCTTCGGAGTTTTTGACCCGGCGAGTGTTTTTCTTTAAGGTAAACAAGCGAACTTTTATTTTTTTCTTGTTAGTAATTTGTTGTGAACATGTCTTCTCGCGATCTTGGACCTAGTAAACTGCGTCGGGGGGCCCTAGGTCTCCTCTCCGAAGTTGATCCTCAAATTCTTGAGGAATGGGAGGACTCGATTCTGTGGCGACTTTGGTGATGATTTTGGTGATGAAGTGGAAAGGTCTCGCCCTAGTGAGGGGGGACAGTACATCATGGATCACGGCTATGTCTGTAAGATCTGCCTTGATCGTGCTTGGTCTCGTAAGCTTGTTCGTTGTTCCGGCGGGAAACTTTTCGAGGATTATTTTTTCTTGGGTAGGGGATACGAAATTGTTATCCCTAAGGAGGGTCGGTCAGATCGCCCTCCGCCGGTCAGTATCTTGGCGTGTACTGCGGCATTTGGAGTTCGGGCTTCGGTTTCGTGAACGGGTACGTTGTGGCCATAATTAGAGCCATGAACGTTCGTTGCCCAACCGCACCCGCCGGCCATGAGGACCATAATTGGTTTTGTCTCGGCTTTGTCTTTTTAAGGGAGAGGCTCGACGGTGAATTTATTCCGCCGACTCCATCATCTCAAACCGTCACTCTCTGGCCGTGTTGGGTGGTACAGTGTACAAACGGAGCAGGGTTATGTCTCTGCTGACAAACCTTCTTCTTGCAAGGGTCGGCAAGGTCGGTGGGTGTATGTCGAGTGCCGAATGACTATCCGCCGCCCCGTTCCTTCCAAAGACCGGGTTAATCTGCGGTGTGAGACTAGGGCGGAGCATGACAGATGGGTCACTCGTAAGCATCTTAAAATGGACGCTAGCGTGGTCCCTCTTACGGAGGATGAGAGCGGCAATGAGGCTCTTTGAGGTGGACAAGCGTGGGATGCCGAAAAGATGGATTCCCCCAACGCAGATCATTCTTCGGGATGAGCCGCTCGCTATGTCGGCCTCATACCGGCCCTAGCACGGGGTGAGTGGGGTCGGTGTGAGGCCCTCCGCCGCTCTCAATGTTTCTTGATTTTCGAACTTCGATTCATTTCTTCTACTTGACTTTTGCTTTGTTTCTTTCGTAGACCACTTTGGACCGGAACTACCTGAGGATCTTCTTCGGAGAATGGGGCTACATCCGGATAAAACCGTTGCTAATTTGCATCCCAAGGCTCCAGCCCATGACCGCAGGATGTCGTCGAATGATCTTATGGAGCAGCGGCTAAAGGTCTTGGGCAAGGAGGAGGCGCAGGCGAGGGTTGTTACCGGTGTGGTGCGTCGGACGCGGAAAGCAGCGCCGGTTTCAGCTCCCGTCCCCTCCCCTAAGAAGGTGGAGGTTGTTGAAATTCCTGATGAGGGGGACTCTGATGCGGAGGGACCTCCTCTTATCTGTAGGAGGAAAAGGACAGCTTCTATCGTGGGCAAGGAAGTGCTTCCTCCGGCCAAGAAGCCCAAACATGGTACCTATCTGGCTTGTGGCCTAAATTTAGCCGAACCATCAGGTGTTTCTGATAAGTCAGTGTTGATACTGATGTTTTAATTGAATTCCTGCAGATCAGCCACAGTCGGCTATTGCTCACGTTGGGCGGCAGGCGGTGGGATCCTCTGCACAGGTTGGTGATCAATGCACCACCGTCAACCCTTCATCTCGGACGGCTTTCGTCTCCCGCCCACAAAGCTAGTGGCCAAATTGCCACCGTCGTCCCTTCATCCCGAAGGCTTCCGTCTCCGAGCTTATAGAGGAGGGCACGAAGCTTATTAGGGGAGCGGCGAGGTGGAACGTGGCTACCGCATTGCTCGTCTCGGGAGCAAGAGAAGGCCGTGGCTCGGGCTGTTCATGAGCGTAATGCCACAAAGCGGTGGTGCATCGGCGAAGCCGGATCTCCTCAACGAGCGAGGCTTAGGGGAGAAGCGAGAAGGCGCTCTCGGCAGAGAGAAAACTCGGGGAGGACGCGAAAAGGAGGTCCTTCGAGAGGGCTAAAGCCGAGGTGCGGCTACCGAAGGCTGCGGAGGCTGCGGAGGAAATGTGAGCTTGCTCGGGCGCGCCGACCTCTACCTCAGCGCAGAGGAACGAGTCCGGGACCTATTTAAGGCTCGGGCGGAGGTGGTTCGGGGCGAGAGATGCCATCATTAAGCAAAAGGAGGCGGACATCGAGATGCCGCAAACCGACCCGCTTCCCAAGTCGTGCGCCGAGTTCGGATTTGGCCGAAGATGCTGCTAGGGAAGTTATCGGGAGATTTTCCCTCTTGATGGTTCCTTCCCGTGGGGCGGGTTCGACGTTTGCTTGATGACAAGCTCCGGCTAAGGTGGATGCGCGCGGAGAAGGCCAAGGAGGCGGTGAAGGCGAAGATGGAGAGGGAGGCGGCCGCGAGAAAGCGACTCTTCTTGAGAGGGCTAGAGTAGCCAAGGAAGAAGCCGAAAGGATGAGGGCGGTGAGGATGCCGAGACCAAGGCCGAGGCCGCTAGAAAAGTCTTTGCTGGTTGCCGCCAGAAGAAGACGCGGCTTGATGATGAGAACAAGTTTACACAGATCTGTTTGACTCCTCACATGCTACCATGTCGCTTGATGAGAACAAGTTTACAAAGCAGTCCTTGACTTTCCGGGGTCAATTACTCAGCCCTTCCTCTCCGCTATCTCTCGGTTCCTGAACATAATGCTAGTTTTTTGCCTCTTTTTGTACAGCCTTGGTAGATTATATTTTGGCTTATCCCTGTGGGGACGGCCGTCGTCTGTATTCTTTTTACTTGTAATTCTTGTAACTTATCTTCTAATAATAGTTCTTTTCTTTCGCCTTCGGCCTGGCCGAGGTCTTTATCTCATCTTTGTCAGAGTTCTCCCGTTTTCCTAATTGAGCGCTCTTTTCGTTTCCGTCTTGACCTGGCCGGGGCCGTCTTAAAGTGTGTATCTCGACTGTGTCTCAATGCTTCCAAGACACTTTTGCTTTTGCGAACGTAGTGTGCGACGGCCGTTACTGTCGTGGTATCCGCCTTACGAGGGTGGTTGCCGCTCTTATCGGTGCGACAGTGTGAGCTGGCTCTAGTTTCTTGATGGAGACCGCCGCTCTTGTCGGTATGACAGTGTGAGCCGGCGTACTGTTTCTTGATAGCGTGTTACGTGGCGTCTACCACTTGGAGTGACTGCGACGGCATCAAACCTCTTGGGGTGACTGCCGTGGCGTCTACTACTTGGGGTGACTGCGACGGCGCTAGTTTCTTGATGGAGACTGCCGCTCTTGTCGGTATGACAGTGTGAGCCGGCGTCTGTTTCTTGATAGCGTGTTACGTGGCGTCTACCACTTGGAGTGACTGCGACGGCATCAAACCTCTTGGAGTGACTGCGACGGCATCAAACCTCTTGGGGTGACTGCCGTGGCGTCTACTACTTGGGGTGACTGCGACGGCGCTAGTTTCTTGATGGAGACTGCCGCTCTTGTCGGTATGACAGTGTGAGCCGGCGTCTGTTTCTTGATAGCGTGTTACGTGGCGTCTACCACTTGGAGTGACTGCGACGGCATCAAACCTCTTGGGGTGACTGCCGTGGCCTAGGCCTCCGCTCTTGATGAGCTCGTTCTTTAAGGCTCCCCGTGGGAGGCCCTTCATCAGTGCGAAGGCTGCCAGCTCGGGATTAATTTCTCGAATCTGCTGGACTTTTCCATCGAACCTCTTCACATAGCTCCGGAGAGACTCGCCCCCCTCCTGTCTGATAGTCAGGAGGTCAGATGTCTCTACGGCCCTTCTCTTGTTGCAGGAGTATTGGGCTAGGAAAGCGCCCTTCAGGTCGGCGTAATAATACACCGAGCCGTCGGGAAGTCCTTTGTACCGGCTCCGAGCCATCCCATGCAAAGTTGTTGGGAAAATTCGGCACTGACCTCATCGGGCTGCTCCCATACCGACATGTAAGACTCGAAAGCCTCAGCGTGGTCGACTGGATCACCATCTCCCTTGTACGACAGAGGTGGTAGCTTGAGCTTGTTCGGCACCGGGACTTCTAAGACGTAGGCGTTGAGGGGCTGCCTAACCATGTGTCGAACGATACGCGGTGATCGGCTTCTTGCGTCCCTAACCTGGCTCCTTCCTCCGTGACGGGAGGGGCTCCTTCTTCGACTCGGGCTTCTTCTCCAACTCTGCTGAGTCGGACTCCTCTGGCTTCTTCGGGGTGAGCCTCGTTCGTGTGGCGGGGACGCTGTCCTCCCCCGAGTGCGGGAAGGACTTAGGTCTACCGCGCCCACTTTGGGCTCCCCCGGCGTCTTGATTGGGCCGGCTTCTCCTAGTGCTCCGTTCAAATTTCTCGGAGTCATATTTTGGGCCCTGGTCTCCCGGACAGTTTCCGCCGCTCTTGTCGACGTGACAGTGTGAGCGGGCGTATTACTAATTAGGTCTAGGAGCATCTTCAGCCTTGCTACGTCAACCACATGTCCCATGATGGTGACCTGGTTGGCTGGCAGCGGCGTGTCGGGTATTGATGGCATCCCGAACTCCGGTTGGATTACACCGCCGGTGGAGGGCAGTACGACTCCAGAATTGTGGAAAGTATCATCTTGGTAAAATGCGGTTTCGTCGGTTACGACTGCATCTTGTTGTTTCGACATTTTCTTAGCTTTTTGGGTGGGTTTTCGTTTTGTGTTTTTTGTTTGGGAATGAATGTGACTAGCTTCTAGTGTCTTTCCCCACAGACGGCGCCAATTGTTCCGGGTATAATTCCAGAGCAAGTATCGTTACCACCCGTGGCTTGTAGAATAATGTCTTGGGTTGGACCCTCCGTGCTTCTATCGTCTCCCTCGGCCTCCCCTGCAACAATGAACGAACTGAGGGCTTGGCTTTGTGCCAAGCGTACCCACTCCGACGCCCAAGTCAGTGAACTTAGAGGTATAAGTTGTATGCTAATTGGCTAGGAATGTATTGTAGAGAGATAAGAGAGATGTTACCAGATGAATAGTGTATTTAGATTTAGTTGTGAGATCCTTTCCTCAAAGAAGGTTGAGGAGTATTTATAGGCTTTCACCTTTTGTCACGTAGTGGCCAAGTGGCCAAGTGGCTTATCAGGTGGAAAGACCGTTCTACCCTCGGCCGATGAACCTATGGCAGCGCAGAGGGTCTTGGATATGAGTACGCTGGTATGTGTCCCTACCTGGCGGGTTGTCGAGGCCGAGACGCTGGCTAGCTGGCCGATGGGATGCACCGGCTAGACAGTCTAAGTCGTTGACTTGCTGTGGATATCTTTGACCTTGCTCAGTGTGTTGACTTTGGTCAGCGGTGCAGAATATGCCCCATCAACTTTAATAAAGATTGTTTATGATAATTACATTAGCAATTATGATAGGATAACCCTTTGATGATTCACATGATATGCATTGGTTTAAATGATAGTCGTTATAGATACGTTTAATTGAGCCGTGAATATAACTGAGTAAAGAAGTGCAACTAAAATCCTGATGATTGAGGTAATAGTCGTGCATTAATAAAGATAGGACTGAAATGAATAAGATGAACCTGTAAATTACGATATATGAGTCGACACCTAAGCTTGTTTGTTTGAAGGAATTGAATTAAGTTACCTGATTTTGAGTTTCGTAGTAAGCTGTAAATGGATTCTCTGGACGACTCTGTTATAAGATTATGATAAGAAAATTATTCACCGTCCAGTCTGAAAGTAAAAGTTTTGAAAATGAAGTTAAATTTTGTCGTGTAAGTATAAATTTAGGAATGAGATTTCCAGCCAGTGTCTGGTTGTATGGTTTCCTGATAATTGCTAAGTCTGGAGGAATGAAACTAGAACGGAGTCATAAGTAGTGAGTTAATTTAGTCATGTTGTTCGTTCATATAGCAAATTGGTGGGTTGTGATTAATTACGAATGTCAAGACGGGAAATGTAATGTGGTGATTTAAGTGAGTTGTGTGTCAACATGGTATGTTAATATTAGCATGACGGGTAACAAATATTTGTAAAATTGGCGTAGTTAAATACATTAATCTTTTACGTCATTGTGTTGGGTGCAGTTTAAATATATTTAATACCAAGAACGAAATTTTATGTATGATAGTCTTGTATGTTAACTTCCCAATATCGCTGTTTACTCGCTTGTTTGACTCGACCAATAAGCTGTAAAATTTGTCAATCAATGTGCATCCGTCATTCGTGAATAAATCCCAAACCCTTTGTTATGAGGATTAAAAATATTTCCAGGATGATAAGTACTGCGAAACTGGTTGTCTTCATTTTATTGATTCTGTGTCTTGACCTAAATCCGTACAATTAAGTAAAGGAAAGTCAGACTGGACCTATTAGGTTATAAATTTTCATAAATCGATTTATCAAGTGTTGACCCTAATTATTTTCTTATGAGATTGATCCCCTATGTTTCTAAGGTATGAGATTACAATGATTGGTAAAATAAATAATTACTAATGATTTTTACTGGTAACGGTAGCTTCCTTGAGAGAGTTGTATATTGATTGTCTTTGGTAGGAATTAGTTAACTTGAGCGGGAGTTGTGAATCTTTTATCCTCTTTCAGTTGTTAGCAGTAGTTTGAGAACTTTGTTATAATAATGAAGGTTACGAGGACGTAACCATGTTTTTAGTTGGGTAGGATTGTAAAATCTTAATGCTTAAATTGCACTTGTTTGTAGATTGTAGTTTGACCAAGTTGATGTTTAGTTGTGGGGTACCTATACAAATGAGTTCTATATGTTTTGTTCCTACTTCGGTTAGTTGGTTGATGTGAAAAAGGAGAGTGTGATTAAACTACTGGTAATGAGTTATGAGTTGGCCTATGAGCCGAGTGATGATAACGGGAGTTATGTTTACGGTCCAGTGCGACCATGGTTATTGAGTTACTTGAGTTTGAGATCGGAATTTAGATGGAAGATGACGGTGTTCTCAGATGATTATATAGTTGTTATATATTTGTGTTCGCAGGTAGTTATTAGTTGTAGTTAATTGGGTTAAGTGAAGATGAGTTAAACTTCGGGACGAAGTTTATTTTTAGGAGGGCAGAATGTAACATTTCGTGTTTGTTATGTTTAATTGACGTGTCAAAAGTGTGTGTTAATCGTGTTAGAAATGCGTGACGTCCGTATGTACGATATACAATACCTTCTGAGGTTTGGGTACGGGAGCGAACTTCGGGACGAAGTTCATTTTAAGGGGGGAAGACTGTAATACCCCGTATTTTTTATATAATAAATTAAATGGATATTATTATATATTAATTATTATACATTTTATATTACTAATTATATCGGGTTAATTGTTGAGTCGATAATTACGCTAAGCTATCGTAAGTTAATTAAGACGGGTTTTATATGGAATACGAAATGTGAGCTGACCCATTGAGCTGGCCCATTAACTGTTCAGCCCAATTAAACCCTAAAGCCCATTTAACCCTAATTACCCTAACCCTAAACCTAATTAACCTAAACACTACCCTAATCCTTCCCTCAACCCGCCTCCCTCACGCCTCCCTTTTTCATCAGCCCAAATCTCAACCCTCACGCATAGAGAGAGAGAGAGAGTAGCCGTGGGTGATTGAGGGCACTGCAAGGAAGAGCTAGAGGTCTTTGTCGACGGCCGTGGGTGGCCCTGGTGGCGGCTGTGGTGGCGAAAAAAGGTATGAGTCAACCCTTTCCTCTGTTTTCATCTATTCAGTCGGGTTTTTGGGTGTTGTTCGTGTCTTAGGGTGGGGATGCTGGTGGTTGGTGTCTGGGTATTGGTAATGGGTGGTAAGGGACGAGTGTTTTGGTGGTGGTTAGGGTGGTTTTGAGTGGTAATGGTGGCTGTGAAAGGCGGCAACGACAGGGGTGGTCAAATGGGTTATAATACGGGTTTTTCAGGCGAGTTTAGAGGGGTAAGGTTTGGGTGGAACCACCGTGGACTAGGGGGAGGTCGAAACGGTGGTGCTGTGGTGTCTGTGTGCGTGGGTTGGCGGCGAGTAGAATGGTGGTTGTTTGGGCAGTGGGTAGTTGCTGGTTGCGGTGGTGGTAAGAGCTAAACATGGGGCGTTTGGGTGAGGCACGGTGGGAACCAGGCCAGTCGACGGCCTGGGTTTGACTCGCCGGCGGCAGTCGACCCCAGTGGGGGTGGCCGTTGGTGGTTGGGGCAGAGTGGGGGTTTGGTCAGGTGGTTGTCGCGGTGGTGAGGTGGCGCGTGGGAGTGCGGGGGTGCGTGTGAAGGGGTAGTGTTGATGACGGGCTGTTTTGATTTCGAAACGGGTTTTGTCATTTGTTTAATCATTAGAACTCGTTAAGTTATCGCATGCTTAATTAATTAATTAGTTCCCGAGTGCATTAAAATATTTAAAGACGGGTTTTTGAGTCGGGATGTTGGAGTTGTTTAAAGTTTGATTCGGGTATTTCTTAATCGTATAATTCGTTTAACCTTTAATTTATCACATTAGTTATTTAATTTAATTCCCGAGTCATTTGAATAATTAGAGATGGAGTTTGAGTCGGGACTGGTTAAAATGGAAGGTTACTATATCGGGAAAGTTTCTATTTTGGGAGATTTCTATATTTAGTAGTTAGTAATTATAAATATTATAATTGTTCTAGGTGACGAATTCGTGAAGGAGCGATAATCAAATTCATTGCTTTACTTTCTGGATCGCTTAAATCGCTTAATTGGAATTCTTTGGCGCTTTGAGGTAGGGAAATACACTTGTCCTATTATCGTCGTTGTTGAATTGTGTTAACTTGATTCCTGGTTGTTGATTTACGTGATCATTTATATTCGGGAAGGTGATTGACTGATTTGATCGTATTGAGTATGATATCACAACATCGGGTAACCGGCATGATTTTATGATTTATCAGTTCATTATATATATATATATATATATATATATATATATATATTGTGTTGCATTCATTTCTTTTGAGCATTCATCTGCATTGGAGAGGGAGGATGTTGTGGTGATGTGGTGCGGTGATGATGATGTTGTGATAAGGCCCAGGCGGGTTCTGCAGGACTTGCCCTGGTATCCTCAGCTACGAGCTGGCAGATCGGCTACGGTCGATATATATAGTCTACCGGGGATCGGTATGGCTGGGTTGTCCGGGGTATGAGATGTGTGTGAGGAGTTGAGATGGAGATGGAGGTGACGGAGTATCATGCATATCATATTTATTGTTTCATTGTTTTCCCTACTCAACCTCGTGGTTGACCCTGTGTATTCGTGAACACCTGTGATGAACCGTTTTATGGGGAGCAGACTTGACAGGTTTAAGAGATAGAACGGGAGCTGGATGGGCGTGAGACATTGGATCAGACGACTTAGTAGCTAGATCATCATCTAGAAGACTTCCACTTTTATTTATGTCAGTTCTTGTAATTTGAGTTGAAAAGAGGATTGTAATATTTAAGTTAAAATATTATATAAATTGCCTTGGAGTTTAATTTGTTATTCACTACCTCGGGAAACCGAGATGGTAACAGTCCGTTTTATTAGGGAATGTCTTGACGAAGACTTCTTTTATAAACCGGGGTGTTACACTATCAAAGCCTCATCTAGAACAAGATCAAAATTACTGTAACAACATACCCCAACTGTGTCCCATCAACAAAATATCACTATACCATGACAACAACGAAACATATACAACTCTCTTTCATATCATACTCTACCCTCATTCCCAAACTGAAACTGGTAAGAAACATCAACAAACAAACAACAGTCTACATGTCTAACCAAAACTCACAAGAAACAACAGCAACGAAACAACAATCTGTGCATAACTGGTCTGTACTTTCGAAACTCAAATCGTAACCACCCCGTATACTCCACCACAACCGGTGACGGCATCGCAACACCGCCACCAACAGCCGCACCGCAGCGCGAAAATGCCCGCATCACAACACGAAGTGTCGTGCCCGGATCACCACCCGAGGCACAACAACCACATCGATAAACATCACGCCCACATATAATTCCCACAAACACTGACTCAGTATAACTCTCCGGACAAGAAAACTTACTCAAAACTGCTTTACTCGACCATAACACAACATTTTATGCGGAATAAACATACAAGAATCTCATGCCTATCATCCATACCTTTTCACGGAATAAACATGTATCATCAATACACATACGATTTTAACTATCCATGCCAGATCAATCAAATTATTACCTTTTGAACCTTATTCCAATAGATTGTCGTACCCAACATATATCACAAATATTCATATAACAACTTTATGACTATCACACCCTACCGCTTCTCGTGAGATCAGAACCTCACACAAACATTTATACACATCATAGACCCATAATCACATCTAACTAGTCAATCCTGATCACGTAAGTTACCACCTGTTAAAAGTTACCTCTCACCCGAGTTTAACTCGTACACCCCTCATAACATATTCTCCCATTCGCATAACCATCACCCCCGTCAAATGTAACCATACCGTCAATACTCAACTACTAACAACCGCCTCATATAACCACATCTTATACTCTCTCACAACCATACATATCTATCTGGTCTCTACAAAATCAACCTCATTAGAACAACTAGTTTCCCTAAAGTAACATCATCCTCAACCACTAGTGACAATACTATGACACCAACATCCTTCATGTGACTACTCTCTTACTATCACTTCTTAATATCACAATCCGTTTTCTCTCTTTGGTTATCATCCCAAATAACAAACATCCAATCCATCAACAAAATTTACCTCAACATTAATCCCAATTCTATCTTTTATCATATCGTTACCTAACTCTCCACCAAAATCTCAGATCGTGCAAACACTCTAAAAGCTCCTTATTCCCTTAATACCTCGAAACCCACGGCTAACACGTCGTCCTGCTCTCCTATATAACCATTAACTCACACCCTCTAGTGAGGCTATCGTACATTTCCATAATTTCCTACGTTCATGCTCCTTAACTCCGGTCAACGTTCTCTCAACTTACTTTCATCCTTCTTTCCCTCCTTTTACTCAATAATGCCAATTAATAAGTCATCTCCTTTCTCTTTCTACCTAACTCTTTAGTCATTTGTTTATTTTCCATAGCTCCACAACTCTAATTCCATTAATTTATATCAATATCTTATCATTCTTCTTATCATTTATCATCTCTCATCTTGCTTCACACTCACCCTTGTCACCATCAAGTCCACGCACTAACAGTTACTTTTCAATTAGTCGTATCTCCCTTTCGCATCTCTAGAAACCAAAATTCACTTCATACCGTTTGTCCAAAGAATTACACACTAGGCTCACCCCTTGATATTCCGACTTCTCAAACTTAGCCACTATCTACAAATCCACATCGCGACATAACTTCCTTTAAGTTCACTATATACCTCTCTTTCCTATCTTCTTACGACAATCTTCCATTACATATATCCTTAAGCAACTCTATCCTAGCTGTCTTCCTCCATAAATCCTTACACATCCAAATATGCCACTATTCGTGTCCCTTATCTCAATCTTTCATTCTCATGCTTCTTTACACTTACATCACCCTTGTCCATTTACACTTACTTTTATACTACTCAACACACGACTATATCACTCATCATATCTCACAAAACATGCTCTTTGCCTCAATTAGCTCACATTCTTCCTTTTTCTTTTTCCACTATCTCTCACATGTCTTCCTTATCCAACACATGTCCCTCATAAGCCGGCATTCTCCCTATCATAGTATTTGGTAACTTACGTATCAAGACCGTCTCACATATAAAATAATGCGTTAAGACTCAAAACATACATGTGTATATACCCTACGACTCAAAACAATGTAAAAACATAGCCACCGGCTCAAAACAAAAGTAAGAACATAGCCACCGACTCAAAGTGGCCACCCACTGAGGTACTCGGTCGAGTACATAACATACTAGGTCGATTACAAGGTACTCGGTCGAGTAACTATATTACTCGGTCGAGTTTTCGACTCCAGAAGCAAACTCAATTATCGCAGAAGGATTACTCGGTCGAGTATTGGGAATACTCGGCCGAGTAGACCTTACTCGGTCGAGTATGAGACTACTCGGCCGAGTTCACGACTCCAGACGCTAAACAGTATTATCACAGAGATATTACTCGGCCGAATATGGAATACTCGGTCGAGTATAAAAGATACTCGGCCGAGTAGGGACTACTCGGTCGAGTATCGGCGCAGTTCTCAGCACCGTCCAGTTTTCGTAAAACAGTCATATCTCACTCGTTACTTGGTCATTTTGGGCGTGTGACCTATCGTTAGAATCGTAAGAGGACAAGATATCACCTCAACTTGGAATCACAACAATATCTTTTCTAGAACTCGACTTATGACAGTTTTAAGACAACCCTTCCGTAATCGATCTTCATACTAATCAAATTTCCTAGACCAAAACAATTTGAACATGCATCAAGCAACAACAACAACTCAAAACTCCAAGAAACCAGTACACAAGTGAACTCTTATCATACTCACATGAAAATTAAACACGACATTCACATATATAGATGCATGACCTTAATCACATGCTTCTACCAACAATCAAGCATTAAAATCATCATGTTCATATGCACATGTACCACTACCATACTTCATGTTCAACATTGTATTAAACAGGTAACATGATCACATTATTCATGCTCAATATCAACCAGATATAATTCACAATTCACCCTTCATATTTTTACCATGTTTCAACACTTAACATGCCAACATATTCCATGCTCAAAGTTTAACATCAACAATCCTCGATACATCTTTCAACAACTATCACATTCCACTTCTTTCATCATTTAATCCAACCATGCACAAGATTCAAACTATAGATATCAAACACACATAACTCAAACATACAACAGTTTCCCCCCATGTGACCGGCTTGAGATCGTAAGGGCCTTAATGCGACTTCGGGACGTCTCCCAAGTCTTTGCGGCAGCTCCAAACAACTCTCCCCGGGTTCATTTTATTTAGACTCCCTAAGTTCATTGGGTTCATTTGTTTTAGGTGCCGGAATCGTCGCTACTCGATACCACTTTGTAACACCCCCTCATACCAAGGTACCTTACCAGGACTACCCCAGCATGAAAGGTTGTTACCATCTCGGTTGCCCGAGGTTAGTATATATCAAAAGCAACAGTCCAAACACATTTATTAATGTACGGTAATTATAAAAGTTACATAGTCTCCAAAATCTAATAAACGAATTAACCAACCGGCAACAACTATCAAAACAATAACTAAAGCTCGTGATGGTGTCATCTAATCCAGCGTGGTGACTCTCCCATGACTGCCCCCAAGCTCAATAAATGTATAACCTGTCACAATCTGCTCACCATCCCCGAATGGATCACCGCAGGTTTTACAAAACAACAACACGGGGTCAGTACTACTCAATCAATATAAGACAACAAACATTACCACCAGCTGATCATCGATCTCACGCATAGTAACCAACTACACACCGAAGTGTGTAGCCCTGCCAGATTACCCATCTCAACAGGTAATCCTCGCCGCCAGTGGGTGACCGCAGCCCATCCCCACCTAGTCCAGCTCATCAACGAGCGACTAACAATCCCTGTCCCTTAATGTGCACATCCCCTCCCGTGACGGGTTCCACGGAGGGCGAACCAGGGTGTGAAGCCACTCCCGCAAGTGACTCCACCACAATCACACACAAAGACATCATCACAAATTTGCAACACAACATCACAACCGTCACAAAGATAACCACACCAACACCAACACCGTCACCACAACACCCATCCTCCGATGATCAGCAGATAACAACAATTATACACAGTACAATCACAACATCTCAAATTAATTAAACATAACTGAGTAGGGAAACCCTACCTTTTCGCAATCCGCCTCAAATTAATTAAACATAACTGAGTAGGGAAACCCTACCTTTTCGCAATCCGCTATGCTGCAATCAACCATACAAATGCATAACAAATATCACATCATCACCTACAACAATAATCACATAATACAATTACACATTGCACAATCCCATTTTCCCCAATTCCATATATACAGTAACCCCAAAAGAATACAAATGACAAGGGAATGAAACTTACCAACAGTAGAATAAGAGACTACACGCAAGGATCACGACGATTTACACACACAACGAGATATGAGGATGATTAGGGAGTGATTAGGGAGAGATCGTAGAATGATTAGGGTTGGAAGTGATGTTTTAGAAACTGACGTCGAATATAAAATAACCCTAACATTCCCTAATCAAACCGATAAAATAACATTCGCCAGACCGGATACTCGGTCGAGTAAAGCTATAATCGGCCGAGTATCATCTACTCGGTCGAGTATTCTCCATACTCGGCCGAGTATTACTCGGCAAAACCAAAACAGACTCCACAATTAACACTACTCGGCCGAGTAGGCTCTACTCGGTCGAGTATACAACTTAACAAAATCCGTAGTGTTACAGAAACGCCATCGAGGAGCTGATCCGAAAGGGGGCCCTCAGCAAGTATGTGGCTGGAGGCCCAGAAACAAGCTCCGACGGGGCGAATAGAAAATCAGTATTCCAGAGGATGCGAGTGATCCAGGTTGTAACCGGAGGAAACGAGAACGGTGGGTCAGCTAATGGGCACAAACGGCACCTGAATGAGCTATACCAAGCCATCAACTTTGTGCCCAAAACAGCGACCCCCGCTTCCACCGTCCCCGATATAACCATCGGAAAGAAGGACTACGAAGGAGTCATCGCCCCGCACAGCGACCCTCTTGTAGTCCACCTAGACATAGCCAACCACTTGGTGAAGAGGTGCCTGATTGACACAGGCGCCTACACGAACATCATGTTCAGGGAGTGCTTTCTCAATCTCGGCCTGAAGATTGAAGACCTCAGCCCCTGCACCAACCCGTTGTACAGTTTCTCCGGGGCCGGCCTGGTACCCATGGGGTCAATCAGACTGCCGGTGATGTTTGGCCAAGCCGATGCGGCCAAGAATATTTTATCCGAGTTCGTGGTCATTGATGGATCGTCTGCCTACAATGTTCTCATAAGCCGAGTCACTTTGAGCGAGGCCGATGCAGTGATGTCCATCCGGGCCCTGACATTGATGTATGTCTCGGACCGGGGGGAAGCGCAAAAGCTCGTCTCAAAGGACGAAAGAGACGAAATTGTCAATGTCCAAATATCTGCCAGAGGGTGCAACATGCAATCCCTCAAAGTGGCGAAGAAGTCAGAAAAAGGGAAGAGTCCATCCTTACAACAGGAGGGTGATCCGATGAGCACCAACAACGTCGGCATGGTCGAAGGAGCCCAGACCGAGGAAGTGGAAATTGACCCAGGGCGCACCGTAACTGTCGGTGTCGGCCGGGAGCCAAAATTCGAGCCGATCTCCTAGACCTGCCGAGGAAGAACAAAGACGTCTTCGCGTACTCAGCCGCCGAGATGCCAGGCGTGAGCGGGAGCCGATCGTTCACAAGCCGAACGTACTCTCCACCGCTCGCCTGTCAAGCGAGAAGATGAGGAACTCCTCGGCCGAAAAGGATGAGGCCATCAAGGCCGAGGTAGACAAACTATTAGAGGCGGGCTTTATCATGCCTTGTACTTACCCTGAGTGGCTAGCAAATGTTGTAATGGTGAAGAAGTCATCAGGGGGTGGAGGATGTGTGTTGATTTTACAAATCTTAATAAAGCATGCCCCAAAGATTGCTATCCTTTGCCTCGAATAGATAGTTTAATTGACGCAACGACAGGCTACACTATGCTGAGCCTGCTCGACGCCTTCTCGGGGTACCATCAGGTATTCATGGCCGAGGAAGACATGCCTAAGTGCGCATTCATCACCATACACGGCACATACATGTATAAAATGATGCCGTTCGGTTTGAAAAACGCTGGCGCAACTTACACTAGGCTGGTGGACAAAGTGTTTCAAGATCAAAAAGGGCGAAACATCGAGGCTTACGTCGACGATGCTATTGTAAAAAGCAAGTCTGACAGCGAGCACTTGGCCGACTTGAGCGAAACATTCTGTTCACTAAGGAAATACAAGATGAAACTTAACCCAATGAAATGCAACTTCGGTGTCCGGGCAGGTAAGTTCCTCGGCGTGCTTGTCAGCGCCAGGGGAATTGATGCCAATCCAGAGAAAGTCCAAGCAATAATAGACCTGCCGGAGCCTTGGAATCGAAAAGAGGTTATGATGCTAACCGGGAGGATGGCGGCTCTAGCCCGCTTCATCTCTCGGTCGGCCGACAAGAGCACCCCATTCTTCAAAGTGTTGAAGGGGAATAAAGACTTTTGCTGGGGGGAGGAACAGAGTGCGGCTTTCAAACAACTGAAAGCCCACCTACTAACTCTCCCGACCCTGTCCAGGCCGACGCTGGGGGAGACGCTATATCTATACTTAGCAGTTACCTCGGCCACGGTCAGTGCCGTAATCGTCAGAGAAGAAAACAAGCAGCAACACCCAATCTACTTTATCGCCCATACACGCGCCCGCCGAAAGAAATTACCCACTGATTGAAAAAGCGGCCTTCGCCGTCGTCGTTGCCGCAAGGAAGTTAAAACCCTACTTCAACGCACATCCCGTGACGGTCTTAACCGACCAGCCATTGGAGAAAGCCTTAGAAAAATTCGAAAAATCATGCAGACTTATCAAATGGGCAGTGGAGCTATCCGGCTTCGGCATTCAGTATAAACCAAGGCCTTCGATAAAGGGGCAAGCACTTGCAGACTTCCTAGCCGAGTGCACATACCAAGAAGAATCACATCCCGGTGTGTGGGAAGTATACACCGACGGGTCCTCCACGGCAAACAGCTCAGGAGCCGGCATCCTTATCATCAGCCCTAACGGGGACGAGTTTGAGTACGCCTTGAAGTTTACCTTCTCGGCCTCAAATAACGAATCCGAATATGAGGCGGTGATAACTGGAGTCGAGTTAGCTAGAGCTGCCGGGGCGGAGCATGTTGTGTTGAAGACAGACTCACTCTTAGTGGCTAATCAAATCAGAGGAGAGTATGAGACTCGAGACGATGGGATGATAAGGTATCTGGAGAGGGTAAAAGCTGACACCTCAAAATTGAAATCTTTCCAGATACAGTGCATTCCCAGGTCTGAGAACAACCGAGCCGACGCTCTCTCAAAACTTGCCAGTTCAAGCATCAAGAATGTCAGTCGAACCGTGCTGGTGGATATCAGGAATGCTAAAAGCATCACTGAGACCGTCGGCATGGTGGGCGACATCGAAGCCGAGACGACGTGGATGACTCCGATAATGAAATACAAACTGACAAATGAGTTGCCGGAGGACCGCAGTCTCTCGCAGAAGATAAGAAGGATCGCCGCAAGGTACTCAGTGTTCGAAGGAGAGTTATACAGAAGGTCTGTAATAAGGCCACTCTTGAAATGTGTCGGCCCAGCCGACGCGGAGCTAATACTGACAGAGATTCACGAAGGCATCTGTGGACATCACATGGGGGCAAGAACGCTAGCCCACAAAGCTCTCCGAGCCGGCTACTTCTGGCCTACCATGCTTGAGGATTCCAGAGCTAAGACCAAGAAGTGCAAGAATTGTCAGATGCATGCTCCGGTGATACACGCACCTTCCCGAGACTTGCAACCAGTACTTAGCCCCCTACCATTTGCACAGTGGGGGATGGATTTATTAGGGCCATTTCCGACGGCCTCCGGAGGAAGGAAGTACCTAATCGTCGCCGTTGACTACTTCACCAAATGGGTCGAGGCTGTCGCGGTACCTGCCAAGACCACGACGGCCGTAAGAAAGGTGATTTGGGAGAACGTCATAACTCGTTTTGGGCTACCCCAAGTCATGGTATTTGACCACGGCCGAGAGTTTTGGAGCGACATGGTGATGAACTGGTTGGAGGAGCTCGGTATCAAATTTGCATACTCCTCCGTCCTCCGCCACCCTCGAGCAACGGCAAAGGCGGCAGCAGCTAATAAAACAATCCTGAACGGGCTGAAAAAGAAGGTCGAAGATCTAAAGGGAAGATGGGCTGATGAACTACCCGGCGTCCTGTGGTCACTTCGGACCACGGAGAAAGAAGCAACGGGGTACAGTCCATTCCACCTAGTATATGGGTTTGAGGTCGTCCTGCCAATTGAAGCAGCGGTGCCGACATTCAGAACGCAAACCTTTGACCCAGTCGAAAATGAGGAAGGCCTGAGAGCCTCCCTAGACCTGATCGAAGAAAGTCGAGACACGGCACGGCTCAACTTGGCAGTGTATCAAAACCGGATGAGAAGAGCATACAACCGTAGGGTCCACAAAAGGGACTTAAGAGTAGGAGATCTAGTCCTAAGAAAGTCGGCCGCCACAAACAAAGGAAACGTCCATGGAAAAATGACGGCCAACTGGGAAGGACCCTACAAAGTGGTTGAAGAAATGAGGCCGGGGACATACCGGCTGACGGACATGGAGGGTGTTCCTTTGATGAGCCATTGGAATACGGACAACTTAAGGAAATATTTTGTGTAGCAGCGGAGGTGTCCGAGACCGTTGTGGACACCCCAACGCATGATTACACCTTATGAAGAATAATCCAAGTTCTCCATCAAAATACTTGTCCCCTCCATAGTCATGCCAGAATAGACACCACGGCCAAAGCCGGGCAGTCACGCCAAATGCAGTTGATGCTCGCGAAAGCGACCAACATGTTTAGGAACGTATAAGTACAGTTGAGACGCAAATCTAGCCGCCTCGGCCAACCGAAGGCCCGGCAGAGGAAGCGATCAATATGTCTACAGATACGAACGCTGTCGAAGCCGTAACCTCGATTGCCTCGGCCAAAACCGAGAGTGACGGGGACACAACGACCGATACGCTAATAGGAACGTATAAGTACAGTTGAGACACAAATCTAGCCGCCTCGGCCAACCGAAGGCCCGGCAGAGGAAGCGATCAATATGTTTACAGATACGAACGCTGTCGAGCCGTAACCTCGTTTTACCTCGGCCAAAGCCGGGGGCGACGGGGACACAATGACCGATACGCTAACATGTTCACAACGGTGGTTGGGAAGCGCAAATCTGACCGCCCCGGATAAGACCGGGGGTGGTGGAGGAAGCGACCGACATGCCAACATGTTTAAACGTTTAAGTACAATTGAGATGCGCCTTCTAACTGCCTCGGCCAAGCCGGAAGTAAAAACGAAAAAGCACTCAATATGTTGAAACGTAAGAAGACAACTTAATAGAGGCAAAATAAACAAACTTTATTAAAAATGTTTACAGGATGAGGCAAAACAAAGTCGACGGCTGTCCTCATAGGGATAGCCTAAACACAACCTACCAAAAGTTTAACAAAAACAAAAAGTACAACAAAAGGTTACAGACATAAGAGTTGAAGCGCCAAAAGGATGGGAGGGAGGAAAGGCTCAATAGTTGGCCCCCGAACAGCTGAAGCTGTCTGAAGGGCCGGGTGAATTTGGTGACGACCGCCCATCTCCCTATGCTTGTTTCTGCTCGCCACCGGCAGCAGAGCAAAGACATCACCATCGATGGGCGACCCAGAGCCGACTTGGCGGCCTTCACCGCTTTGCCCTCTCGGCCCTCCCCGGCCGCCTTCACCTTTTCAAAGATGGGCCGCCTTGGCCTCAGCCTCCTCAGCGGCCTTTGCCGCCTTTGCCTTCTCCGCAGCCTCTGCCTCCGCAGCAGCGGCCTTCACATCCAGAAGCCGGTCAAACTCTTGCCACGGGAAGTCGCCTTCCGGAAGGAGCTTTTTTATCACATCCCTGGTAGCATCTTCGGCCTGGTCCCGGTACTGGGCACACATGTTAGGGATAATGACGGTTTGGAGCGTCTCAATGTCCTTCTCCCTCTGAGCAAGGATGGCCTTTGTGTTCCTGTGATCCTTCGCCTCGGTCAGATGCAGGGACTTCCATTTTTCCCTCTGCTCAACCATAGCATCGTAACCGCCCTGAAGCTTCTCTCTCTCCTCCCGAAGCTTAGCGGCGTCGGCCAACACAGCCTCAACCTTGGCTCTCTCGGCTAGGACCCGCTTCTCAGCTTCTTCCTTAAGCTTTCGCTGAGTGAGGAGGTTCTCCCTGGTGGCGACGAAGTCCTTCTTCGCCTTCTCGGCCTCTTCCTTAGAAGCAGCAAGCTCAAGCCTAAGCCGTTCGAGCGCAGGAGCTGCCGCCTCACCATGAGCTTTTCTTGCTCCATAATGTGAGAGCGGCTATTTCATCCACTTCGACCTCTTGGACAACCTTGCACCCTCCGCCGCAAACCGAGCGGGGAAAACCTTCAGGGATGAGGAGTCGACGGTGACATTTTGATTGCCGTCTCGCACAGGCCGCTTCTCCAATTGCCGTTCATCGGGACCGCAGCCGGCGGCGGTTGATCTACAAAAATTCGACAAAGCATCCATGTCAACATTCATTGACATGTCGAGAGCCCTGTCATCGGGAATGCCTAAAGAGCCCGCTAAATCCGAGCCATAGGTTAGATCCGTACCAGCCTTGGCCTTCTTGGTTGGAGGGCCGGCTGACCCCTTTTCTTTCCCAAGATCGGAATAAAGACGGCGAAAGGCGTTGCCTCTTTTTCTTACTTGAAGGAGGAGGACCCTCCGCAACGGTGACCTCCTCTTCAACATCAACGATGACCACCTGCTCCTTTTGGATTACGGGGACAGAAGATTGAGCTGGAGCTGACGCCGTTGCCACCGAAGACGTTGTCTTTGGTTTCGCGCGCACGTTACCGACCGATCGCGCGAGCCGCCGTCACATCCAGTGCCTTCAATCGCCGCTTTGCTCCATAAGTTCGTGAGGAGCCGGTCTGCGATCACGTGGTCCGGCCTTAAGATGCAGCTCAACAACTCTCCCATTCTCGTCAAGTCCCAACCTCTTGAGGACGGAGACAGCGATTCAGGCCAAATCGGTGCACAAGAAACGAAGCGGGGAGTTAAGTAAAAGAAATAAACCAAAATTCAAATACAGAAACATAAAAATCAAAGATGGGCCTCACACCGACCCCACTCACCCTGTTCGAGGGCCGGTATGAGGCCGACGTAGCAGAGCAGCTCATCCTGAAGAACGATCTGCGTCGGGGGCATCCATCCCTTTGGCGTACCATCCTTCTCTGTCTCAAACAGCCTCATTGCCCGCGTTTCGTCCTCATTAAGATAGACCCTGCTGGCGTCCATCTTAAGCTTATTCCGAGAGACATATTTGTCATGCTCCCCTTGGTTCTCACACCGCAAATTGGCGCGGCTCTGAAAGGACCAGGGCAGCGAGTAGTCCTTCGGAACCTCAACGTATACCCACCGCCCCTTTCAGTCCTTGTAAGAAGTAAGCTTAGAGACGGTGATATAACCCGGCTCAGTCTGTATGCTATACCACCCCGGGCCACCTAGGACAGTCTGTCGAAGGTGGTGAAGCCGGCGAAAGAGGTTCACCATTGTGGCCTCCCCTTTGAAAAGACACAACCATACAAAACCAACAATCGTCCTGATGGCCAACGGATGCAGTTGGGCCACGGCGACATTCATGGCTTTAATAATGGCCACGACGTATTCATTCAGAGGAAACTGGAGCCCATACTCCAGGTGTCTGATGTATACGCCGATACAACCCTCGGGAGGGCAACAGACGGCCTGACCCTCCTCAGGGATAACAATTCTATACCCCCTGCCGAAGGAGTAATGGTGTTCAAAAAGTTCGAACAGAACAATCGGCGAACTTGTTCGTCGTGCACGATCGGGGGATCGATCGAGCAGGCATCACCGTGCCACGAAACAAGCGGCCTCTCTATGGCAGAAGGGGTCGCCTCATCATCATCATCATCCTCAAAACCCTCCAAAATTTTTGGATCAATCTCAGGAGAAAGCGGCTTGGGACCCCCAAACCCTATCGGGGTGACAACCAGTGCCTCCTCTTCATCAGGACGCGACGGTTCGCCCCCCGGCGCAGAGGTACTGGATGGAGCATCCGCAGAAGACATAGTGACAACAAAAACTTAACAATTAAAAAGTTGGAAAAATTTGTTTGTTTACCTTGGAAAAGTGCTACGCCGAGTAACGCTTTGAAAACTAGAGAGAAGTTTCTTCGAAAAACTAAGAGAGAGGAAATTTTTTTTGAGAAAATGAAGTTTGATGGCCAAAAAACGGGGCACACTGCTCTATTTATAGAGCAAAGCCAATGAAACGGACCAATCAGGGCAAAGCCCATGAAACGTCAACCAATCAATGCCAAGCCACATGTCAAGCATACAGCCATGGAATGTCAATCGACATACAGTTACAAATCTTCTTCAACACACTCCTTGGTATTACTTGCTAACGGCCAGCTAATCAACAAAGCAAAGACAAAGACGCCGGGGCAATCAGCACAAACGGCACTCTCAACCTTGGTCTCGGTCAGCGCCACTTTCTTTTCCACATAGGATGTCCGTTACACATCCATGTGGAGGGGGGATATGGTACGGCCTGAACAGAACCAAGCCGAGGAAGAAGAAGCCGGGGAAGAAATTCAACTTGCGCAGAATACGCTCAACACTCATCGAAGGTCCATACCACGGCATAGACTACGCTGGGGGCAAATTGATGGGGCATATTCTGCACCCGCTGACCAAGTCAACATATTGAGCAAGGTCAAAGATATCCACAGCAAGTCAACACATTAGACAGCCTAACCGACGCAGCCTGTCGGCCTGTCACTTGTATCTCGGCTGGGTAACTAGCCAGCCGGGAGGCATATCCGCGTACTCACATCCAAGTCCCCTCGGCATGGAGTCAACCAGGCCAGCCGGCCTGCCATGGGTCCCTCGGCCGAGGGTAAGACAGTCTTTCCACCTGCTCTGCCACTTGGCCACTACGTGACAAAAGGTGAAAGTCTATAAATACTCCTCAATCCTCATTGAGAAAACGATCCAATAATCCACAATTCATCCTAAAACTCACTATTAATCTGGTATTAACTCCCTTATCTCTCTACAATATACTTTGCCAAGTAACACACAACTTAATCTCTCTAAGTTTACTGACTTGAGCGTCGGAGTGAGTACGCTCGGTACCAAGCCGAGCCCTCAGTTTGTTCATCTTTACAAGAGAGGCCGAAAGGAAGAGTCAAGCAAAGACGTCATTCACCAAGTTTACGTGGTCACAAAACACTGCTCCGAAATTACACCCGGAACAGCAGCTTTGATAAAGGATGTTAGGACCTCTACGAGCAATCCGTACCCCATTCAAATCATTTAGAACTAAAGACCCCAAGAATGCCATGTCAACACGAGGTGCATTTCGATGTATGAGAAAGAGTTGACACCAATTTCTACAAACCATTGCCATATTTGCCTTATCTTCGTACAAATCAAGTCGTGTGAATATCTCATTCATTAAATGTTGATTATTAAAAACATCATATTGTGCTGCTTGAGCTTGTGCCATTGACGGTAACTTCCTTTAACGGATCAAATGAAAACTCCATTCCCGTTTGCTTTTCAGATACATAATTACTAATAAAGTTTTCTTTATCTTCTGCTAGAATATTAACAACACACCCATTGCACCAATTTTCCATAGATGATTATGTAGACTTAATTAAGAATAAAGTATTTGGACCTACATTTTTAGCAAGTTAGGAAAAAAAGAAAATTAGTTACAAAAAAATAAACTGAAAATAACTAAGATGAAATTTAATTGCTTTCGACACAACTCCCGCACATGTGTAACCTATAGAAGTATCATGTGTATCCTATAGAAGTAGCATGTGTATGTTGTAGGCAAGAGATGTATACCTAGAGGTAAAAGTACAGCTATGAACACAGCAACACATGCTAATATTGGAAGACACACAGCTAACGCTACGGATACATGAAAACAAATTGTGCATCCAGTAAGAGTATCATGTGTATTCCGTAAGTGACAAATGTGTATCCAGAATACAAAAAGACCTAATATGGCATCCTAATTGTGGACTTAGCCCAAAAAACGTGAGACTCTTCTGAATTATGACCCAGCACAAAAAATCGCAAACATTAAAATAGTTCCATCCATTTTTAAAAGAGATATTGTCACTTTGTCGATCCACCCAAGAAGAGATCTATATCTAGAGGTAAGGTACTGACTATGAACACAAAGAACACATGCTAATATTAGAAGATACATAGGCTAATGCTACCGGATACATGAAGCAATTTCGTATCCAAAGTAAAAGAAGCATGTGTATTCCGTAAGTGACAAATGTGTATCCAGAATACCAAAAGACCTAATATGGCATATTAATTGTGGACTTAGCCCAAAAACGTGAGAGTGTTCTAAATTATGACCCAAAGACAAAAAAAAATCGCGAACTATTTTATATAAGAAGGTACATAGGCTAATGCTACCGGATACATGAAGCAATTTGTGTATCCAGTAAAAGAAGCATGTGTATTCCGTAAGTGACAAATGTGTATCCAGAATAACAAAGACCTAAGATGGCATCCTAATTGTGGACTTTGCCCAAACCGTGAGACTCTTCTGAATTATGACCCAACATAAAAATCGCGAACATGAAAATAAAATGGAGGGACATGCACAAGCTATCGCTCGCATACATACGGGGAAACAGATTGTGTGGATCCTATAGAAGGAGCATGCGTATCCGTATGTAAGAGATGTGTATCTAGACTTAAAAATACACCAATAAAACACAGACAACGAGCATACCACTTAATGAGAACTCACACCAAGACGCCAACGGAAAAATCAATCGCATCCCCTCAAAACACATGACAACATAACACAACAAATAACCATAGCAATTAAAACAGTAATTATATACGTTTGAGCTTCAATAATCAACATGTGAAGCTTAATAAAGATCAAAAATCAAAAAATATAAATCAGCTAAAACATAAACAACATAAAAATGAAGAAATTAGGGTTACATCAGGATAGAAAACGTCACCGTCGGAAGACAATGGGAGATCAAGTCGCCACCGTCGCCGTCGCGAGCGGTCGTCGGTGATGTCGCCGTCGGGGGGCGGTGGTCGGTGATGAGAGAGAAGTCGTCACCGTCGGGGATAAGAGTGAGATGTACGGGAGTGTAATGGGAAATTGTGAGTTCTGAGTTGTGCTTTAAAAAAAAAAAAGTACACAAAGTGAGGGGTATTAGTAGTTAAATACAGTTCGCACCGTAATTTGGTTCGTACAGGATCCGATTCTATATATATATATATATATATATATATATATATATATATATATATATATATATATATATATATATATATATATATATATATATAGAGAGAGAGAGAGAGAGAGAGAGGCAAGTTCAAATGAGTCCACCTAAAATGGTGAGTCCACTAAGTCCTAATCTTAGCCATTGATCTTATAAGATTGATGCTTGAGATTTTAAAAATTTAAGATGAGAACTTTAATGTTTTATAAATGAAACTTTAATTTATGAGTGTAAGTTTAATTCTTTATAATTATAACTTTAATATTTAAAGTCATTTTATGAATAAAAATTTAAATTTATGTTATAAAATTTTATTTTAAAAATATAAAATTGATTTTTGAGTGTAACTTTAATGTTTTACGAGTGAAATTTTAATGCTAATTTTTAAAACTTTAAATTTTTTAGATAATTTCTAATATAAAAATTTGAATTTATTTAATTTTACTGATTTATAAATGTAACTTTAATGTTTTACGAGTGAAACTTTAATCTTAAAAATTGAAACTTTAATTTTTCTAGCCATTTTCTAATATAAAAAATTAAATTTATTTAATTTTACTAATTCATAAATTTTTCGAATTTTATGTAAATATTGTAATTTTATGTAAATAGTGTAATTTTATGATTGTAACTTTAATGTTTTATGATTGTAACTTTAATCAGAATTTTTGAAACTTTAATGTTTTATGATTGTAACTTTAATCATAATTTTTGAAACTTTATGTTTTTTTAGGATTATAACTTTATACTAATTTAAATTTATGTGATATAAACTTTATTCTATTAGAAATATAATTTTAGTCCATGTCATGTGAAACTTTAGTCCATATAATGTGAAACTTTCGTCCATATCAGTGAAACTTTAGTCCATATATTGGCAACCAGATCTGGAAAAAAAACAAAAAAACACAACCACGACAGCCCCCACTTCGCCGCATCACCACCACCACGGTCAACAACCACCACCCGAAAAAAAAAGAGTAGATCTGAAAAACGACTCCAGCCACAACTCCTCCAACCATCGACACCAACCACGAACCCCACCACCATACACGACTTCACCGCGTCCACGACACCACTTAGATCCACCACCACCACAAATGAAGGTAAAATCAGGAAAAAAAAAAAAAAAAAAAAAAACTGAAAAAAATAAAAACGACGCCACACTGTAGATACCTCATTTCTGCACCTCTCGCAAACCACCCGGTGATGATTGGGCCGCATGTTTGGTACGCGAAACGGTTTGTGACAATTCGTAAGATTATCGTCAAGTGATTGCTCAAATATTAATGTCTACCTCTTAATTGTCATCTACGTGCCGATACGGTCGTTTTTGTGATAATTAGAGTACATTCGAGTCGGGCCTAAAACCGTCTCCATTTTCTCATCAACCGTTAAATCCCGAGTCGAATGTTGGAATGTTAGGATATTTCTATTCCATATTTCATAAATTTTATCTTTTAGTCAACAATTTTCCGTAATATTCACATAAGATATTAAGGAAAACCGAATTATTTCCGTCCTACCATAACTCAAACACGGAAATCTTTCTTCGCGCGAAGGAAACCCCTTGGGAACAGACGCGCAGTCTTTGCGCCTCTTCCAAGAGACGCAGTGGCTGCTGCGCCTCTTCCTGTGTCCTTTTCGCATGTTTCTCGTATCTTTTTCATATCTTTCCGAGATTCACTTCCAAAGAGTCTCCGAAACCCTAATTCCTTCACGTGATTAGTATAAATAGGAGCCTTCGCTCCTCATATTTCTCACGCGAGTGTCCGCCCTTCTCTTCTCCCTTTGCATTCTAGACTTTGTTCTTACTTTTTGGCGTCTACGTGCTGGAACTTTCGACCACGTAAGCTCGGATCCTTCTGAGTATCAGCCTCCCCGTTGCATGACCGACCAATTTGACCAACTACACATCAATCAACTTAATTAACTTAATCGTTTTCCTCTTACGAGGGCACTTTATTTGCATTCGCGTCGAGCATCACTAATCGATATCTTAGTCCTTCTCGTTTCGTCAACATGTAAGTCTGAGGGTGTAATCTCTCTTTTTATTTATTGTATTTTATTTATTGTATAATCAATTGTAAGGTTTACGTCGAAAATACCATTAAAACCGATTTCTAAAAATATGCTTTAAAACCTCTTTTTTACGGATTTCCAGTAGATAACCGTCGAGAACGGACGCAGCAACTGCTGCGCCTCTTCGAAGGAGCGCAGTTCCTGCTGCGCCTCTTTGTGAGGATGCCGCAGTTCCTGCTTCCTTTCTTCTTCGTTCGTCCTCTGTTATTCGTCAAGTCCTTTTCATTTGTTTCGTTTGTGTGTTAATTCTTCATCATAGCATGATAATCTCATATGTATATCACAATCATCATCATTAATATGTTTTAATCATCATAAATCCGACTTAAATCCCTTATAATCCAATATTTGCGGGTTTTCGTCATTAAATTCAATTCCGGGTTGTAGAGATTCAATTCATCCATATTGGGTTTCTGGAATTCGTCTTTGATATAGTTTTCACTTGTCTTTCGTTGTATTCGTCGCATATTCGTCATTAATCCATCATATCTAACCTAATTAATTGAATTAATTTGTTTGACTCATTAATATTTTTCACTTCTATCATTAATCCATCTTATGTCAATTCGTTTAATTCCGTCTTATTCATGTTTTACTGTTTTCATGACCCATTCATATGTTAAACAACTTATTAATCACTTTCATCCGAGTAAATATCATCAATCGATCATTAAATTCACCAATTAACGTTAACGGCTTGCAATTACGGCTTCACAACCAGAACTGAGCCAAGGAACAGACGCTGCGTCTGCTGCGCCTATTCCAAAGGACGCAGCTCTGCTGCGCCTGTTCCTGGCTGAGTTCTGTCCCTGAACTCCGTTTCTGCCTTGACCTAGTTTAATTAGTTTACATATTAATTAACTATTAACCGTAATATCACGCTAATTCCTGTTCGTTAGTTTATTTGATTCTTTCTTTTATTCTTTTCTCAAATTATCCGTTTTAAAGGTATTTTCGACATAAATCGCCTATCCGATATAATTAATGTAATTTTTATCATTGTAATTCATGATTATCATTATTTCTTGTATCATTTGTATGTTTTCACATGTAATGAGCCATAAATTCCTACTTCGACCCAATTGTTTGCTAATTACGTGTCAACCGACTTAGTATTAATTCTCACATGCTAGGATTAAAACTTGGATGTTGCATCGCATGCATATAGCCGACGATATATCAAGTACGAATAACTTCCCTAATCATTAGTAGAGGCCGCTATCGAGGCGGGCGGGATTAGGTGTTCGATCAAAAGAGCTTCCTAATACGTACCCTCACCCCTTACTCCAGATATCTGTGAACACCCGTGTTCATTGGCATCCACGAGAGTCATTCTAGACATAGAATGCTAAGGGTAACGATTGCTTAGTGTTCATGTCTCTACTTTGTGTCTTGACATGACACGAGGTATTCGAACGGTTCCAATTTCCCATAAAAATTGGTGGCGACTCCATACAAAAATGCAAACGCTTGTTCACCAAGCGCCCCCGTGGCCCATTGTCCACAGTTTGGCGACTCCGCTGGGGACAATACACTTACGTGTAGCCAAAAGGGTGAAACTTGAACAAGGTTAGGGAATAGTTTGTACAAGACAATTGTCGGTTTTCATAACTCGGTCTTCCTAGACCGTTTTATTCGGCCTTCCTAGGCCCAACCCAACCCATTCGACCAATCGTCCCGTCTAAACGGTCCTAATTCTTATTTGGGCCTAAGGATGGATAGCGATTGACGTCATCCATACCCTGATGCTTACTCTTGTTTGTATCAAGGGCCTTCACTACTTGAGGAAATGGACTAGGAATCGGCCTTACTCTTGTTTGGTACGAGCCTCTCCACAGACTTCGGGTTTGATGGTTCGGTATGGCAACCCACCCTTTAAACCAAAACCCTTTTAAATGCACTCAGCATCCCGTTATAATGCTTGTATAAATGTGTATACCTTACGTGATCACCACTTCTAAACATAACCATGACAATTTTTCAAAAATCAAAACCCATTTTCAAACAAAATTTCGAAATACTCTTAATTAGCGCAAAATCCGGTCAAAACTCTGTCCGTTTGTCGTGTCAAAATTCGGGCCACAAGCCCATTTCAAAACCTCACTTCGAGTCAACTCCTACAACTACACTATAGTTGGCTAGGACACACATTTTCAAAAAAAACCTTGTCTTTCTTCAAAGTTCACTCAACACAAGTGGCACACACCCACTTCACGAGTCAAAACATTTCTTCTTTTAGCAAGTGTGTTAGAATGGTCGATCGTGTTTTGATTCGCCGCCGATCTCTTATCCAGTTTCCAAGATGCCCGGATCAAGTGATGAAAGAAATCTCCACCAACTTCAAGATGGTAATGATCGAATCCTAGCCGCGATAGCCCAAATGAAAGCTACTCAAGAACAAACTTATGACCGCCTTGAGCTCATCGAGGGCCGTATCTATGCCGTAGAGGGAAGGTTGCCTCCTCATGAAAGTGAAGTACTACGTGACTCTGACAACGAATCCAAGGATGAAAATCCTCTCATGGGGATCACTGTAGCTGAGAAAAGACTCCAATACCTAGAGGAGCAATTGATGTACCTTAAGGGTGATGACATTTATAGGGAGAACAATCGCAAGTATGAGGCCGTCAATTCAAAATTGCCAACTAACTTTAGTATGACGGATATCCCTAAGTTCAAGGGACACGAGAACCCTTTGAACCACATCCGTGCCTTCAAGGATTACATGTCTATCAAAGGTATCAAACCCGAGATGTTCTTAAGGATCTTTCCTTCATCTCTTGATACCATCCCGAGGCAATGGTTCTACTCTTTAGATCACAAGAAGGTCGCTACTTGGGAAGATGCCGCAATCGAGTTCTCTAAACAATATGCGGATAACGCCGAGATTCAAGTCAACATGCGTACTCTAGAGGTTCTTACCCAAAATGACAAAGAAGGATTCACCGACTTCCTAAGTAGGTGGAGGAAGACTAGCACTCAACTAGTTGAACGCCCGGATGAGGCTACTCTTGTGGAGAAGTTTGTGGATAATCTCAAACCCATCTATGCCAATCATTTGAGATATCAAAACATCAAGATTTTCAAGGACTTGACCGTACTTGGGACAAGGATTGAAGATGACATCCGTAAAGGACTCTTGTCCAAAACGGTAGGCCGAGGATATCAAGGGTCCACAAGTCATTCATACGGCTCCACTAGCAAGACCGATGAAGTTAACCTTCTCGAACCATCCAAGAAAACTACCCCACCAAGGAAATTCACAAACCTTGGGGACACTTACTCCAACGCCCTAAAAAGGCTAATGAAGCAAGGTAAACTCCAACCCATTGGACCTACTCCCGAACCCGAAAGGAAGTCCAAGTTATGGGACGAGAATTCGTACTGTGAATACCATAGGGGCAAGGGGCACGACACAGAAAAATGCTACAAGTTGAAAAACGTGCTTCAAGACATGATCGAAGATGGTCGACTACCAATACCACCGGGAGGTAAACCCAACAACACTCAGAATCCTCTTGGAGTTCTAGTGATCACAAGTGATGAATCTACCTTAGATTGCTCACACCTCATTTCTCCGACCGAAAATGAAATTCATGCAATCGAGAATGAAGGGTTCTACTCTACTATCTCCCCTACCATTTCCGACTTCATCACATGGGCAAGGAGTGTAGATAGGCAAGTTTGGGAATTAGAAAACGTGGTAACAACTTTACGCAATCCCAACGCAACACCCGAAGAACATGTGCCACTAATCTTCTCTCAAAACGCTACTATGCAAGAAATAATCACCGTGGTTGATAAACTAGTCGATCAAATCATACGACTAGAAGATGATATCATGAGAATGAGGGAATTAGCTACAATCAATGGAGTTTGGGCCGACGATGATGAAGACGAGTATCTCATTGAAAACTCCCTAGTCAAAGAGATAGTCCAAAATGGTGAAGACCAAGATGTGGACCACCTAACTCGTTCGGGTCGTCCATATCAAAGCACTACTCAAAATGGTCCAACCAACGTTATCACACCAAATGACAACGAAGACGACTCCACTGATCATTTGCTCAAGCAATTACAGAAGACAAAGGCTGATCTTTCAGTCTGGCAATTAGTAGCAAGCTCATTCCCACATCGCCAAGCTTTACTGCAAGCTTTGGCCAAGCTAAATGTAGCGCATAACTCCACTCCTGAAGATGTAGTCAACTTGGTCTTCCAAGAATCACCGAAGCTAAGTAATCCTATTACTTTCTCAGACGAAGATTTGCCACCTTTTGGCGCTAGTCACAACCTTGCTCTATACATCACTATCATTTGTCTAATGAAGAATGTGCCAATGACCTTGGTGGATGATGGCTCCGCGGTCAACGTCATACCCCTCAAAACGGCATACAAGCTAGGCATGAAAGAGTCGGATTGGACCCCTACCAATCAAGGTGTGCGTGCATATGACGGTACACGACGAAAGGTGGTAGGACTTGTCAACCTAACCATAGCCACGGGACCAATCGAACGAAAGGTTAACTTCCAAATAGTGGACATTGAAGCTTCATTCAACATACTTCTGGGAAGGCCTTGGATTCACGCTTCCAAAGCGGTGACATCCACCCTTCATCAAAAGATCAAGATCCCACTAAACGGCAAAGTGGTGACGATCACTTCGTCACCCATCAAGGCAATAATCGAAAAGCAATCGAACAATCAAGTCCTTGCGGATCCCGTATACGAACTTGGGGGCTTCCAAAGTGTGAGTGTCATAGAAAGTGAGTTGGCACCCTTATACTATAATCCCTACTCTAACTTGGTGGTCAACCACATACTCAAATCCCAGGGATACTTCCCTGGAATGCCTTTGAACCCTATTCGGAAGAATACCTTCACACCATACAAGGAAGGCAACTCAACGAGGATACCACTTGGACTAGGGTACAAACCCACAAAAGAGGAGGTTCTCGAAATGCTTGCCCAAGTCCAAAACCGCAAGCACGTAGGAGTCCAAATGCGACCCTATCTCCCTACTTTAAATGGGTACTTTGTTCAAGAGGGGAGTCTAGAGCTCTTTCACGGATTTCCCGAACCTTGGCATTATCTCGAGAGGAAGTTAGCCGGAATCAAGATCTTTCACGATTGCTACTTTATCCCTCCAGAAACGGTTCCTACCGTCAAAACCCGTCAAGCACCTTGCTTAGACGAACAAGTTGTTAGCCTATTGTTTGGAGAAGATCGATTCGTTAGGGCCGCGCAGGATGAGATCATTACCATGATACTTCAAGACGATCGCTTCAACCCCACCGCGTTAATCACAGAAACCGACGCAAGACAGCAGAAAGGATGGAGAAAATCAATCAAGTGGACCAACAATCAAGGAAGACTCTTCAAGCTCACTACTGGAGAAGGAGAAATGTTCAAAGGAGAACCAGAAGACGATGAGTTCGAGTCGGAGTCGGAGTCAGAGTCGGAGTCTAGAGAAGTCATTAGAGAGTCTACTCCTGTCGTTATCCCCACTCCCTTTGTTTCTCCTAGCTTAGTCTCGAGTAGTCACAGTAGTTCGGGAAATGCCCCAACCGCTGTCCCTTTGCCGCCACTGACCATGGATCAGTTGGCTTCTCCGTTTCAACTTTACTCAAATTTTAATATGAATAAATCAGGTTCTGCCTACTCTTTGTGTTATCTTGAGTGCAATTCTGTTTACGATGATACTGAGGATGACCAAGACCCAGACTCGATCGAAATACCTCCCTACGTAGCCAAAGAAATACTACAGGAAGGGGAAAGGGGACCAGTAATAGAGGACACCGAACCCATCAATGTAGGAACCGAACTAGAACCCCAAGAACTTAGGATAAGGACTACCTTAAGCTCTACCGAAAGGGCCGATTTCATAGACCTCCTAAATGAATTCAAAGACGTTTTCGCTTGGTCCTACAAAGACATGCCAGGGATCGACAGGGATATCGCTGAACATAGGATTCCGATTAAGCCAGGTTTCAAACCTGTAAAACAGAAGCTTCGACGAATGAGAACGGAATGGGCTCTAAAGGTGAAGGAAGAAGTTGACAAGCAATTCAAAGCCGGGTTCATCAAAGTTTCCGAGTATTTGACTGGGTAGCTAACATAGTACCCGTACCCAAAAAGGATGGGAGAATCCGTGTTTGTGTTGACTTTAGGGACTTAAACAAATCAAGTCCAAAAGATGACTTCCCTCTACCTCACATCGACATATTGGTGGACAATACTGCAGACCACGCACTACTATCCTTCATGGATGGGTATGCGGGTTACAATCAAATCAAGATGGCCATGGAAGATATGCATAAGACCGCATTCGTCACCCAATGGGGAACCTATTGCTATACGGTAATGCCGTTCGGATTGATCAACGCCGGAGCTACATATCAACGCACCGCAACTACTCTCCTACATGACATGATGCACAAAGAAGTTGAGGTATACGTAGATGACATGATTGTCAAATCCAAGGAAAGAGAGGGACATATTGCGAACCTTCGCAAGTTCTTCGCAAGGCTAAGAAAGTACAACATGAGACTCAATCCTCAGAAATCCACATTCGGGGTAACATCTGGCAAACTCCTAGGATACGTCGTTAGCCAACGAGGTATAGAAATAGATCCTTTCAAGATCAAAGCTCTGATTGAAATGCCACAACCTCAAACAGAAAAAGAAGTCAGAGGATTCCTGGGAAAGGTGCAGTATATAAGTCGATTCATATCGAAACTTATGATAATTTGTGAACCTATCTTCAACAAACTCAAGAAAACAGACCACACCATGTGGGATGATGATTGTCAAAAGGCATTCGATCGAATCAAGGAGATATTGGCTAAACCATCAGTGCTCATGCCACCACAACGAGATCAACCTCTTGGTTTATATCTCACAGTAACTGAAACGGCCATGGGTGCCATGCTGGCTCAAACTGTAGGAAGTGAAGAAAGAGTTATCTACTATCTCAATAAGAAGTTCTTGGAGTACGAGTGCAAATACTCACAACTCGAAAAGACATGCCTCGCTCTTGTGTGGACAACGAAGAAGCTACGCCATTACATGCTTAGCTACTCCGTCAAAATATACTCCAAAATAGATCCAGTCAAATACCTCTTCGAGAAACCCGTCCTCAACGGATGTCTAGCAAGATGGACCCTGATGCTCTTAATTCGACCTCAAATACGTGCCCTTTGAAAGTTATAAAAGGTCGCGCCGTCGCCGAATTTTTCGCAGAAAATCCTATCAATGACGCACAAACAATAGATACTTGGTCATTTCCAGACGAGGATATACTCCAAACTGATGTAGACTCCTGGGACCTATACTTTGATGGAGCATCGAACTTAAGAGGATTCGGAATAGGAGTGTTGCTCATTTCTCCTGAAGGCGAGCATACACTAATTGCTGTCAAACTCGACTTCGAGGTGACAAACAATCGCAGAATCACTGAAGCTTGTCTCATTGGACTACAAGCGGCGGTGAGCTTAGGCATCAAAACCTCCGAGTACATGGGGATTCATCACGATCATCAACCAAGTTACAGGATCTTGGAAAATCCGAAGCGAAAGCCTCGCACCTTACCAGGCTAGAATAGACCAAGTCGCTCAATTCTTTGATCACGTAACCTACCTACACCTACCTCGGGAAGAAAATCAATTTGCAGACGCTCTTGCGAAACTTGCATCTTTGATCAATATGCCAGATCACATGGTGGAAATGCCTTTGTGCATCGAACGACGATCAGAGCCGGCTTATGTCCACCAAATCACCGACGAAGAGGAAATCGCACAGGAACCCTGGTTCCAAGCAATCCTGAATTTTAAGCTTAATGGTACATATCCACCGGATATGGACAAGAGGGGACAACGTGCTATACGCCTACTAGCTTCCCAATACATTCTAATGCAAGGAGAATTATACAAAAGAACACCTCTTGGTGTAGTCCTACATTGCCTTGATCATTCACAGGCACGAAAGGTGATGGAAGAAGTCCATGACGGAGAATGCGGTCCTCACATGAGTGGGCCCAAGATGGCAAAGAAAATCACACGTTTAGGATATTATTGGACCACAATAGAATCCGATTGCATCAAATACGTAAGACATTGCCACAATTGCCAAATCTTCGGGAACGTGCAACATGTCCCTCCTTCATTGCTCTACACAATGACATCCCCTTGGCCTTTTTCTGCATGGGGAATTGACATAATCGGGAAGATAACCCTAGCCGGAACAGGAGGTCACTGTTTCATCCTAGTAGCGATTGACTATTTCACCAAATGGGTAGAAGCGGCTTCCTACTCGGTCTTCTGACTAAAAATGTGGCAAAGTTCATACAAAACAACATCATCTGTCGGTATGGTTGCCCACATGAGATCATCAGCGATAACGGATCACATTTCCAAGCTGAGACCGAGCAATTGCTAGCCAAATACAAGATTAAGCATCACCACTCTTCGCCCTACAGACCACAGACTAACGGCGCGGTAGAGGCGGCGAACAAGAATGTTGTCACGATTCTCAAGAAAATGATTGACAACTATAGGGATTGGCCAAACAAGATACCCTTTGCTTTATGGGGGTATCGTACATCTGTTAGGACGCCCACTGGGGCTACTCCTTTCTATTTAACCTACGGCATGGAAGCCGTACAACCAGTCGAGCTAGAAATACCATCCTTGC
Source organism: Silene latifolia (assembly GCF_048544455.1). Taxonomy (NCBI): domain Eukaryota; kingdom Viridiplantae; phylum Streptophyta; class Magnoliopsida; order Caryophyllales; family Caryophyllaceae; genus Silene; species Silene latifolia. Next base: position 30,149,043 of record NC_133528.1, read on the forward strand.
GTATTTTACTCGAAAGTCAAATCCCGGAAGCCAATTGGAAGAAGGATAGATATGAAGAACTCATCCTCTTGGATGAACGTAGGCTATGCGCCTTGCATAATGTCCAAACATATCAAGCACGTATCAAACGAGTTTTCAACAAAAGGGTTAGGCCAAGAAACATCAAAGAAGGAGACTTAGTGCTTAAATCGGTTAGAGCTCTTTTACCGGTTGACCCACGGGGAAAATTCAAACCTAATTGGGCCGGACCATTTCTAGTCAAATCCATACTCCCGGGGGGTGCGGTTAGAATCACAGACCTAGACGGGAATGAGTTTTCAAACCCCACAAACCTTGACCAACTGAAACGTTACTATGCCTAGAATAGGAGTGAAAACGCGCCTCGCGTAACCCCACGTGTCGCTCTTGTGGCACTAAATAAACGGCCCCTGGCCAAGCTGAAATAAGCTAATGTCACTATGCTCTTGCATTTTGGCAAGTTCGTCATCCTCATATCATCAAATAAACTAAATTCGCACCTTCAGAGTAAGCAAAAGCTCATGCTTCTTTTCTAAAGTTCATTACAAGCTCTTGCTTCGAACAATTATTCCTTTACATTTACTCGAACTACGCGCAAGGGTTTGATTTCGCTTTTTAAGTGAATACGTAGGCAATCCTTCACGGGATTCAACCCATTATATCTAAAATGTAAATAGAAGGACACTTGCATTGCATTTGAAATTCGACAAGAATAATAAATAGAAAACCACGACGGTTTCATAACCATTTAACCTTTTTTATTTTCATTCATTTTCTAATAATAATAGTACGCTACATAATAAAAATAGAATAGGCTAGGATTCTAAAAACCCCACCTTTTTTATTACAACAACAAATAATAATAATAATCAAATAATAAATAAAGACTCGGGCTATTCCTCCATCTTCCCCTTGCCCTTGTCATTCCTATCATATTTCTTGTCACGACCTCGAGCCGGACGCTCTTGCGCCACTTCAGACCTAATCACCAACGGTCTTTCTCGAGGCCTAGCTTTTCCATTCTTGCCAATCACCATCTCTGCGACAGGAGTAGTCTTTGGTTTCTTCGAAGGATGAACAACTTGAAACCCGGCTTCTTCTTCTCCCTCTGTCAGATGCTTCTCTTTCTCTTTCTCTCCCTCGCGCACCTTTTAGTCGATGGGCTCGCGCTTCCTCAATTTCTCGCTCTTAGGAGTTGTAGCCTTTCTCCATCTCGGATAAGAATCCGACACCCATAAAGCATTGGCGGAGAAATTCAAGAACCACATGTTTCTTTGGGCCCATTTAATAGCCCACTCTCTCGGCTCTCGTAGTAAGCGCCATAGCGATCTGTGGGGACGGTATCAAGCCTAGGGATCGTCTGTTTCAGCCCAACTTGTCTCATCAGCCTTTCCGGGAAGATGCATACCATAAACTCCAATCCGGGAATGCGCACGGACCTAGTGGGATCCAAAGAAGACACTCCAGTGACGGACTTGAGGTGCCACCACGGTACAACCCACCTGATCAACGGGCCATCATCACTCTTCAGCTTGTTCTTCCAATAATCGCAAACCCGCGTGAAGTCCATCATATACAACCTTGTCCTCATCGCGATCGAGCGGGCATGATAGAAAAGCGCATGAACTGGGGGCTCGATCAAGCGGAGCCGTTCCATAAGCCAAACCTACCAAAAAGCGGGTATTAGACATAAAAAAAAAACGACAAAAAAAAACGACAAAAAAAAACGAAAAACGAAAAAAAAAGAAAAAAAAGAAAAGGTGTCTTTTACCTGCAAAATGACGGGACTCCCCAAGAACGGCAGATCACGATTGGATTTCCTATTATCCAAGCCCAAAATAATCTCTCCCAAACATAAGCAAGCTGGGCTCCTGCGCAGCTCCATCTGCTCAACGAGGCCCAGAAGACGGGGATCACCTCTCAAGTCTTCATCAACATGCCCTTGGAAGACATACACATGCAACAAGCAAAAGCCAAATGCCCTCCGCCTAGCAACATGAGAAACGGTGGGGTCGGCCCGATTGATGAATCGATCTATGAAGTCCAACATTCTCACGCCTTTTGAGGTAACTAGACGGTCCACCTCAAGCCTAGTCAATCCAAGCAAGTCTCTAAATTTGCTCTTGTACCCTTGCGAAGTAGAACGAATGGCGGGCAAGTGTTCGGGGTCCCACCCACCAATAGCAGCAATTTCTTCAGGAAAAGGACAAATATCACCTCCAGGGAACGCAAAGACATGGTAGTTCGGGTCCCAATAGTCAAGGCAAGCATCCAAGAACGGTTTAACAACCTTGATGAGTTTCAAACTCAACAACGATCCAAAGTTATAAGAGCCCATATCGTGCTTCTCCATATTTGAAAATTCGTTGGTCCATTCCTTCAAGCGGATCTCCAAAGTATTCATGACGAGAAAATTTATTTTGAAGAATTTTGTATAATTAGACGAAGAAGGGACGGAAGATTTGTGTGAATAAAAGCTCCATCGACGCTTCTATTTATACTAATTGCTGTTTCCAAAAATCCGTCAGAACAGACCACCTTGGGAACAAAGCAAGACCTGCTGCGCCTCTTCAAGGGGACGTGACTCATCTTTGCGCCTCTTCCTCGCCTTCACTTCGTGATTTTCCGCGTTGGATCTTTCCTAATTCCTTAACGAATAATTTCCTATTCCTACAGGTTATTATTTTAGTAAATACGGGAAGATTACCATGTTTCAGGTTTCCTAATTTCGCGGGCACGCATTTCGAGGCGACATCGACATTTCTGCCATTATATCACACTTGTATTTTTTTTAGGAAATAATTTTCATTTTAATTTTCTTTTTTAGGAAATAATTTCATTTTTAAGTCATTTATTTTACCAAATCCCAACATGTACATATTCATTTCAATTTCTTAATTTCATTTCTACATTTCTAACTTATAGATTTCTATTTTTTTCTTTTTTTAGGGGGTAACCCTCCCTACCGTCCGTCCGGTCTTTTCCGGCAAAATTTTTGCATTTTTCGCGTTCTTTTGAGTCTCTCATTTTGCGCTAATTAAGGCCATATGTATATAAAAATGTATGCTTTGCGTGTTTTCTATGTAAATTTCGGCAGCATGACGGCGTAAACCGTCATCTACCAAACCTGTTCGAAACTAACCTGCAGATACAAGCAACGCAACCCAGCAGCAAAGGCACTCAGGCCGTCATATATATACCAAACGGAGGAAATGTACAAACTGGGGGCTCGAGCGCCAAACAAAGTCCAAAAAATGTTCGAAATGATAGTCCAAGTGTACAAATGTGCAAAATACGACAAAAGCTACACAAAACTACTGCTGGGAGCCCTCCAACTCTGCAACTCTCGCCAAGAGAACGGCGATCTCGGCATCCCGAACCTCGAGCTCCCTCAACACGCGAGCTGTCTCCTCCCCAGACTGGGTCAACTCTCGCTCCAGCCCGCGGTCACCCTGTAAACAATAAATTGGCTCATGTCAATCGATTCAAGCAAAATTAGAAAAGTCAAAAATCAAAAAGAAATAGGCGTGAGGTTCATACCTGACGACCTCGACCGCCGACAAGTGCCTCGACGGCAGTAGCTCGCAGCCGGTTGGCCACCCTCCACAACGCCACAAACCGAGACGGCGCAACCTGCATTTTCAAAAAGAAATTCTCAAACAATCGAACAAACTCAACCAAATGTGTTCTTATACAGAGGATATACAAGTTAGAGGCTCACCCTCCGAATCAGATGCTGCCAATCGTCCAGGCCAGCATCCGTCACAGCTACGTCAAAGTCACGTAGCTCGGAGATCGTCGTCCTCCCGGTCGCGTCAGTGTACTCAAGGGTCTCGGGGTACTCTGGGGGCTCGATGCCCGCCGCCTCGACCTCCTGCAAAGACAAATGATTCTCATTAATCGATGATCTTTCATCATAAATCTCATAATCGAATCAAGAGGAAAAATAAAAGATGCTCACCACTACCGGCCAATACGCCAACCTCCCGTAAAGAAACGCCGAGTAGTCCCCGCCAGGAAGAAGAAGGGCGTCGCCACTGGCACCAGCCAGGTCCGCCTCCCTCTCAGCCTCAGAAGGCTCCCTAAACATCATCCTAGGAGGATCGACGGGAACCGTCAGCACGCCCCGCGAGCACTGACGAGCCAAGCGCTCACCCAAGTACCACACAGGACCCATCGACGTCCTCAACAGCAGTCGGCTCGAGCTCCTAGGCCGAAGGACCTCAGCCACAAAAGGAGGCGCTCTAGCGTACTCCGCCCAAGGTCTGGGCACCCACTGTGACAAAATAAAGTAAAGATCATTCCTATGATCAATTAAAGGCAAATATAAGAAGCAAGTGAATATAAGTGAGATGCTCACGCTGCTCAGCTGAAGAGCGTTCACGTCCCGCCGGTAGACGTTGTGAGAAGAACGCTTGCTCTTCGTCCGGCACATCACTCAGTCCCTCACCACGGGATAGGCCCTCTCCAGCGGCTCCGTCCTCTTCGGCGCGAGGCTCGGGAAGTAGGAGTACACCCACGCCTGTAAAGTAGAATAATCAAATGACGATCTTTCATGATTGGATAAAGAAAAGAATTAACTTTGGTCTAAAGGAAGGTTCATACCTCCAGCAGTAGTCCAGGCCCGACAGCACCAGGAGAAGTCCCCTTCTCCATCAGCTCCGGACGAACCATGGCCCTCATAAAGCGGATGAGGACCGCAAAACCAGATGACCCGGTCCCAACGCCCTAAGGAACTCGGGTCGAAAGGAAGGGAAGAAGCTTCGTCGATGACCTCTCGCCCTTGTCTCGAGGTAAATCGAAGACAGAAACCACGAGCCACGACGAGCCCCTCGCTCGGTTTGACACGAGGGAGGAGGAGCCGTCTCCCTCCCGTCAATCGTCACCAGCGCCGGGGTCTTCCCCGCAAAGTAGTCTCGAACGTAAGGCGGGTATCAAACCCAAGATCGTGACGACCTTCGGTGACAAGTTCCAGCCGATCAATCTCCTCGCCTCGGCCGAATCCGCCCTCATGGCGGTCTCTCCGCCACACCACCTCCTCGGTCCCCACGGCGGACGGAAATCATGCCGTAGTCCTCCAGAATGACTTCCACCTCACCGAAAGGCATGTGGAACGTGGAAGTTGTATCCCAGAATCGGTCCAAGAAAGCGCGGACCAGGCTAAGGTTAGCCCGCAACTTCCTCTTCGCGATGTCCCTCCAGACCTGAACCAAAGGACCGAACTCTCCACGCTCGATCATGGCCCTCTCCTCCGCCGACAGCCGCTCGTAGTGCTCCATCGCTGTCGTGTAACCCGAGAACGACCTGATGTTCCCGGCCTCCTATTGTGATTTGAAACAAGGCTATCTTTAGTTTTGAATGAAATTTGAAAGAAATTTGAACAAAAGAATGAAAAGGGATGAGTAATGAGTAGTGAATTCCTATTTACCAAACTCTTCACCGTCCTATAGGACGGGTGACCCTCTCGATCCACACCGGTGCCGCTCTCCCAAGTCTCGGCCACGCAGAGCTCCTCTCACCGACGACCTCCTCGTCCGACGTTGGCCCGTCTCGGGGCCTCCTCCTCCTCGACGGCCTCCTCCTCGTGAAGCTCGTCCCCAGCAGCCATCACCGCAGCGGTGAAGGCCTGCTCTAAAGCCTCCTCGACGGTAACAGCGTCGATCTCCATGGGAGCTCTCCCAGAAGTAGGAGCCTCATCACCTGCAACATTAAAGCAAATTTAGGCCGCGTCGCGTGAAGGCGAGCCTTGGTTAAAGGATTTTCGAGCCTTCAAAGCTCTGAAACCGATCTTTTCTTGCCATCCCTGGCCATATTCCCACCAACCCAATCACTCATGTGGTAATTTGGGTCAAGTCAAGCCTAATTCGAAGCCTAGTTCCGGGTTCGAGTCGAAATTTCGGCAGCATTTCGTTATAACGGCGATTATGCCCTAGAAAAGTGTCCTGAAAAAGCTGTCACAAACCAAAATTCCGAAATGGTATAACCCATCATTCAAGGATCCCAAATATCAAGTTTCATTACAAATGGGCATTCCTAAGGCTATTTTCGAAACAATTTACGGTTCAGCTGTAAAGCCGTCTCAAATTTCACTCAAAGGCTCAAGACTTGATGAAAATTCGAAACAAATACATGGTTATGTTCCTAATATCACCTAATATCCATTTCTAATGTCAATTTGACAAGGCAAATGCGTTTGGGGGAAAAGCCCCAAAATTTCGATCAAAAGGGTCATAAACCCTAGGTTTTTCGGCTCAAAATCGGATGAATGTAGAAGATTAATGCAAGATTGAGACACATACCTCGATTAGTCATGTTTAATGCAAGCTTTTGGATCAAACCTTGGCGGAAATGGTGAAGATTTGAGAGAGAAATGAGTGAATTGTGTTTCGAGCAAATGAAACATTCCCTCTGATTCTTCGCGTTTTTACGCAGAAAAGCCAATTTGGGGAACAGACGCAGCAGGCGCTGCGCCTCTTCCAAGAGACGCGGCTCTTGCTGCGCCTCTTCCTTTTGTTCCCTCCATACGGATTTTTCAAAAATTCGTTATGAGTTTGTTATTCGTGGGCCAATCTTTGGTGCGCCTCTTCCCCGATGTTATTTTACTCTTTTGGTCCGTTTGACGATTTTCTTTCGTTCCAGCCCGCATTTCCAAGCCCGCCGCAGATGGTCGCATGATCATTTGTTCCTTCACAAAATTCGACACACCTTCATTATGTCTCCAAGCGAAAGTAAGCGGATATACTTTCCCTCTCATGACAAGAAGAATAATTCCCAATCATGTCTCCAGCGAGAGTAAGCGGACGTACTGTCCCTCTCAAGACATGAGGATTGACATCAACCCAAGCAGTTTCCCCTCAGCAGTTCCCGCCTGTGTCCTGCTACTCGCAATTATTTCCCGAAGACTACCCAGCGGTTTTTCTCTCGGCGGCTCCCTTTGTGTCCTGCTGCTCGCAATATTTCTTGTTTCCCCGCGGAGTGCGACAAAGGCGTCGTTCTCCAGAAGTTCCCAAACCCAAAGCCTTCTTTCTTAGGTTCGTAAACCCGAAATTAGGATTTTTTAACTATAGGATCCCAATCCCTTTTAGGTTCATAAGCCTTCAAGTTCCCAAACCAATAGAGTTCCTATACCCAAGCTTTAGTCACCCTTAAGTTGAACTTATATTTGGCCTTCTTCCCGTCAATGCTTTCCTTTAGGGTCCCACACCCTAGCACAATCCTTATATATCCTTTAGGTCTTACCCTTAGCTCCCATGCTTAACCTTAGCTCCTACGCAACTCCGGAAGCATCTCGAGAAGAAGTCCCAGGTATGGTCTCTTCTTATGGCTGGCGAGCCTCCTTACGTAGTCTAATGGACTTTAAACGACCCTCCCCGATAGTCGGCAGACTCTAAAATGTTCCCGACGACAGGTCCTTGGTTCAGACCCCTTGAACCGCCTCGCGTCGCCATAGTCGTCAGGTTGTAATCTTCGATTGACCTGATGGCTATACTTTGACTTTCGCCTTGTCCAAGCCTCAGTCAAAGTGGGGGCTCTGTAGATACCTCATTTCTGCACCTCTCGCAAATCACCCGGTGATGATTGGGCCGCATGTTTGGTACGCGGAACGGTTTGTGACAATTAGTAATATTATCGTCAAGTGATTGCTCAAATATTAATGTCTACCTCTTAATTGTCATCTACGTGCCGATACGGTCGTTTTGACAGTAATTAGAGTACATTCGGAGTCCGGGCCTAAAACCGTCTCCATTTTCTGTCAACCGTTAAATCCCGAGTCGAATGTTGGAATGTTAGGATATTTCTATTCCATATTTCATAAATTTTATCTTTTAGTCAACAATTTCCCGTAATATTCACCTAAGATATTAAGGAAAACCGAATTATTTCCGTCCTACCATAACTCAAACACGGAAATCTTTTTCTCGCAGAAGGAAACCCCTTGGGAACAGGGACGCGGCAGTCTTTGCGCCTCTTCCAAGAGACGCGGTGGGCTGCTGCGCCTCTTCCCAGTCCTTTTCGCATGTTTCTCGTATCTTTTTCATATCTTTCCGAGATTCACTTCCAAAGAGTCTCCGAAACCCTAATTCCTTCACGTGATTAGTATAAATAGGAGCCTTCGCTCCTCATATTTCTCACGCGAGTGTCCGCCCTTCTCTTCTCCCTTTGCATTCTAGACTTTGTTCTTACTTTTTGGCGTCTACGTCTTTGGAACTTTCGACCACGTAAGCTCGGATCCTTCGAGTATCAGCCTCCCGTTGCATGACCGACCAATTTGACCAACTACACATCAATCAACTTAATTAACTTAATCGTTTTCCTCTTACGAGGTCACTTTCTTTGCATTCGCGTCGAGCATCACTAATCGATATCTTAGTCCTTCTCGTTTCGTCAACATGTAAGTCTGAGGGTGTAATCTCTCTTTTTATTTATTGTATTTTATTTATTGTATAATCAATTGTAAGGTTTACGTCGAAAATACCATTAAAACCGATTTCTAAAAATATGCTTTAAAACCTCTTTTTTACGGATTTCCAGTAGATAACCGTCGAGAAAGGACGCAGAAGAATCTGCGCCTCTTGAAGGAGCGCGATTCTGCTGCGCCTCTTTGTGAGGCTGCCGCAGTTCCTGCTTCCTTTCTTCTTCGTTCGTCCTTTGTTATTCGTCAAGTCCTTTTCATTTGTTTCGTTTGTGTGTTAATTCTTCATCATAGCATGATAATCTCATATGTATATCACAATCATCATCATTAATATGTTTTAATCATCATAAATCCGACTTAAATCCCTTATAATCCAATATTTGCGGGTTTTCGTCATTAAATTCAATTCCGGGTTGTAGAGATTCAATTCATCCATATTGGGTTTCTGGAATTCGTCTTTGATATAGTTTTCACCTGTCTTTCGTTGTATTCGTCGCATATTCGTCATTAATCCATCATATCTAACCTAATTAATTGAATTAATTTGTTTGACTCATTAATATTTTTCACTTCTATCATTAATCCATCTTATGTCAATTCGTTTAATTTCGTCTTATTCATGTTTTACTGTTTTCATGACCCATTCATATGTTAAACAACTTATTAATCACTTTCATCCGAGTAAATATCATCAATCGATCATTAAATTCACCAATTAACGTTAACGGCTTGCAATTACGGCTTCACGGCAGACCGAGCCAAGGAACAGACGCTGCGTCTGCTGCGCCTATTCAAAGGACGCAGCGACTCTGCTGCTTTTTTATTCTGGGCCGAGTTCGTCACGAACTCCGTTTCTGCCTTGACCTAGTTTAATTAGTTTACATATTAATTAACTATTAACCGTAATATCACGCTAATTCCTATTCGTTAGTTTATTTGATTCTTTCTTTTATTCTTTTCTCAAATTATCCGTTTTAAAGGTATTTTCGACATAAATCGCCTATCCGATGTAATTAATGTAATTTTTATCATTGTAATTCATGATTATCATTATTTCTTGTATCATTTGTATGTTTTCACATGTAATGAGCCATAAATTCCTACTTCGACCCAATTGTTTGCTAATTACGTGTCAACCGACTTAGTATTAATTCTCACATGCTAGGATTAAAACTTGGATGTTGCATCGCATGCATATAGCCGACGATATATCAAGTACGAATAACTTCCCTAATCATTAGTAGAGGCCGCTATCGAGGCGGGCGGGATTAGGTGTTCGATCAAAAGAGCTTCCTAATACGTACCTTCACCCCTTACTCCAGATATCTGTGAACACCCGTGTTCATTGGCATCCACGAGAGTCATTCTAGACATAGAATGCTAAAGGTAACGATTGCTTAGTGTTCATGTCTCTACTTTGTGTCTTGACATGACACGAGGTATTCGAACGGTTCCAATTTCCCATAAAAATTGGTGGCGACTCCATACAAAAATGCAAACGCTTGTTCACCAAGCGCCCCCGTGGCCCATTGTCCACACACACATATCCACACCCCACGCTCACCATCACAACCACCACGACGCCTTGCAACCACCACCATGCGCAATAAGGATCTGAAAAAAAAAAAAGGACATGGCCGACAACGACACACCAACACCAAGCAACCACCAATCTGAAAACATAAAAAAAAATAAAAAAAAAAAAGAGAAAGGAGAAAGGGGAAGGAGGGGCGGCGGACGGTAGATCTGAAGACATCGAGATATGGTGGGGTGGTGGTAGAAGAAAGGAAGATAGGAGGAAGAAGAAAGGAGGTGACGGCGTGGGGCTGGGGTTGCGTCCGGCGTCGGCGGCAGGGGTAGGTGGCGTTGGCGGCAGTGGCGTGGGGGCGAGTCCAGGATGGTGGTTGTCGTCGGCAGAGTGGCATTAATCCGGTAAGTGGTGATGAGATACGTGAGTGATGGTGGCTGTCGGAGTAGTGAGTCGGTGGAATTATAGAGAGATGGGAGGGAAAGAGTAGGAAGAGAGATAAGGGAGAAAATTGTGAGGAAGTGAAATGAAATTAGGGTTTTGAGTCTTTTATATCTCAACCTTTTATTTTGTTCTAATCTTAGCCATCTATTTTCTATGATCTAAGGGTGATAAATAGGACTTAGGGACTCACCTAAGGTAGGAGGACTCATTTGAACCTAATTATATACTCCCTCCTATTCACAATAAACCTCTCATTTCATTTTGGTACAAATATTAAGGAAACACACTACCCCACCATATAAATAAATTTGGACCACACAAATACACTACCCCACCATACAATTAAATTTGAACCACACAAACACTTACCAAAAAAGGAAATAGGGAAGTTATTGTGAATATACGGAAAAGGAAATAGGTAAGTTTATTATGAATAGGAGGGAGTATATATATATATATATATATATATATATATATATATATATATATATATATATATATATATAGTGTCAAGTTCTCCTAAGTCCCTTACATCTATTGAGTCATTAAGTCCTTCTAAGGGCCTTAGGTTGAAGGGGATGGAGGGAGGAGATTGCATCTCAATGGATGGCCACAATTCATTTTACTCTAATTAGCTCCTCATTTCAATTAAGGAACTCACTAATCAGCCATCCCTCATAATCATTTATCCCACCTACAAACTCCTCTCTCTCTCTCTATATCACACATTCACTCATTTTTCTCTCATCAACAAAACCAAAACAATAAAAACCAATTAAACAAAAAAAACCAAATCTGAGAAAATTTTAAAAAAACTCCCTCCTTCCCTCAAACAGCCACCGACAACCACCCCTCCTTCCCTCCCTCCCTCCCTCAAACAACCACCCCGCACCCTACCACCGCCACCTTTCATGACCACCACTCCCTCCTTCCCTCAAACAGCCACCGACAACCACCCCTCCTTCCCTCCCTCCCTCCCTCAAACAACCACCCCGCACCCTACCACCGCCACCTTTCACGACCACCACTCCCTTCTTCCCTCAAACAGCCACAAACAACCACCTTTCAAATCTGAGAAAATAAAAAAAAAACTTCCTCCTTCACTCAAACAGCCACCGACAACCATCCCTCCCTCCCTCAAACAACCACAAGCACGCGCCGCCACCGACAACAAACAACAACCACAACCATGCAACCACGCACCACTCGACCTCCTTCCTTCCATTTTCAGATTCGTTCACCCCGACCTCCAACCGCCATTACTCCCGCCATCTCGTTTTTGGTTTTTGTTTACAAACGTTGGTTTTAATTATCTACCATTCCTTTCATTTTTGTTTTGTTCTTGTTTTAATTATTTTTAATGTTGGTTTCTGATTTTTTTTTTAGATTCGTTGGTTTTAATTATTTTTAATGTTGGTTTCTGATTTTTTTTTTTACAAACGTATGTTGGTTTTTGTTTGATACAACCACAATGTTTTGTTCTTATTTCGGTTTCTTTTATTTCGGTTTTTAATTATCTACCATTCATTTCATTTTTGTTTTGTTCTTGTTTCGGTTTTTTTTATTTTAGATCTAGTATTCTTGGTTTTTATTTTGGTTTTTTTTTTTTTAAATTTCAGATTCGGTTTTTGTTGAGGTTTCCAATGTTTATATAATTTGAATTCCGTGTTTACTTGTGTCGGATTCCGTTTTTTTAAGGTATAGATTCCGTTTTGTAAACGGTTGTATTTAATTTGTTGGTGTTTTACATCGTTTTTTATTTTAGATCTAATATTGTTGGTGTTTATCTTGGTTTTTTTACAAATCTCGCCTTGTTAATATCAGTTAAAATTTCACTTTTTTTTTGTTAAAATTACACTTTTTTTCGTTAAAATTACACTTTTTTTCGTTAAAATTACACTTTTTTTCTGTTAAAATTACACTTTTTTTCGTTAAAATTACACTTTTTCCTGTTAAAATTACACTTTTTTCTATTACAATTACACTTTTTCTTGTTGGAATTACACTTTTTCTTGTTACAATTACACTTTTTCCTGTTAAAATTATACTTTTTCTTGTTGGAATAACACTTTTTCTTGTCACAATTACACTTTTTCTTCTTACAATTACATTTTTTTTTGTTACAATTACACTTTTTATGTTAAAATTACACTCAATTCTGTTACAATTACACTTTTTCCTGTTAAAATTACACTTTTTCTTGTTGGAATTACACTTTTTCTTGTTACAATTACACTTTTTCTGTTACAATTACACTTTTTCTTCTTACAATTACACTTTTTTTGTTACAATTACACTTTTTATGTTAAAATTACACTCAATTCTGTTACAATTATACTTTTTCTTGTTGGAATTACATTTTTTTCCTTTAAAATTACACCTTTCTACTTTAAAATTACACTTTTTTCGGTTAAAATTACACTTTTTCCTGTTAAAATTACACTTATCTCTATTAATGACTAAAGTTACACTCTTGGACTAAAGTTAGACAGACTAATTTGGACTATTTAGACAATTTGGACTAACTAATTTGGACAATTTGGACTATTTGGACGAACTAATGGAGTTTACGACTAAATTTGGACTAACTAATTTGGATAATTTGGACTATTTAAACAATTTGGACTAACTAATTTGGACAATTTGGACAAACTAATTTGGACTATTTGGACTATTTGGACGAACTAATGGAGTTTACGACTAAATTGAATACAATATTTACAACTAAATTTGGACTAAAATTATACAATTTTGGACTAAAAATACATTTTTAGACTGAAAATACACTATTTACGAATAATTTTGAACTAGAACTAAAGTTACACAATTCATTTATTTTGAGTCATTTAGATTGTGCAATTCCAATCATTGTCCACTAAAGTGTAACTTAGTAAATTGATAGTGTGTGTATCTTTTATCATTTTATGAGTGTAATTTTAGTCCACAAAAGTGTAATTTTAGTCCAAAAAAGTGTAATTTTAGTCTACAAATGTGTAACTTTAATCCACAAATGTATAAATTTAGTCTACAAAAGTGTAATTTTAATCCACGAAAGTGTAATTTTAGTCCATAAAAGTGTAATTTTAATCCAAATGTATAACTATAGTCCAAATTTGTGTATCTTTAGTCCAAATTGTGTAATTTTAGTCCAAATTGTGTAATTTTTGTCCAAATTTCTGTAACCCGGTCAAATTGTTCTAACTTTAGTCCAAAAGCGTAACTTTAGTCATTGAGAAGATAACCTTAGTAGAGATAAATGTAACTTTAATGAAGACAAGTGTAATTTTAAAGGAAAAAAATGTAATTTTAACAGAAAAAAGTGTAATTATAACGGAAAAGTGTAATTTTAACCCGAAAAAAAGTGTAATTTTAACAGAAAAAAGTGTGATTTTAACAAAGAAAAACTGTGATTTTAACCAAAAAAAAGTGTAATTTTAACGGAAAAAAGTGTAATTTTAACCGATAAAGTAATTTTAGTAGATCCTAAATCACACAATACCAAAAGAAAATTTTAAATACGAAATTTGGCAAATATATATAACAAGACGGATATTAACAAAGTGATATCAACAAGAAAAAAGTAAAAAATGAGATTTCATAACTACTAGATTTAGTACTATAATTTTAACCGGAAAAAAAAGTGTAATTTTAACACAAAAAAGTGTAATTTTAACGGAAAAAAGTGTATTTTTAAGAAGGAAAAAACTGTGATTTTAACCCAAAAAAAGTGTAATTTTAACGGAAAAATGTGTAGTTTTAACGGAAAAAAGTAATTTTAATAGATCCTAAATCACACAATACCAAAAGAAAATTTTAAATACGAAATTTGGCAAATATATATAACAAGACGGATATTAACAAAGTGATATCAACAAGAAAAAAGTAAAAAATGAGATTTCATAACTACTAGATTTAGTACTATAATTTTAACCGGAAAAAAAAGTGTAATTTTAACACAAAAAAGTGTAATTTTAACGGAAAAAAGTGTATTTTTAAGAAGGAAAAAACTGTGATTTTAACCCAAAAAAAGTGTAATTTTAACGGAAAAAAGTGTAATTTTAACGGAAAAATGTGTAATTTTAACGAAAAAAAGTGTAATTTTAACCGATAAAGTAATTTTAATAGATCCTAAATCACACAATACCAAAAGAAAATTTTAAATACGAAAATGAAACATCAAAAGATTAAAATTAAAAAACAAAACGAAAATGAAAAAAAAAAAAAAAACGGGTCAATGAAAATTGATCTACTTTAGTAGATCTAAGATTAAAATTAAAAAAAACTCACAAATTTAAAACAATATTATATAGCAAGACGATATAAGGAGAAAAAAAACAACAAAAAAAATAAAAAGAACACCCAAACATCAAGTTTTTTTTTTAAAAAAAAAAAAAAAAAAAAAAAAAAAAGACGCCGGGCGGCGGCGGTGGCGGTGGTTGTGGTGGCGGCGGCGGTGGCGGTTGGCGATTGTGGTGGTAGGTGGATGGTGAATGAGGAAAAGATGAGTAAATGATTTATTTGGATTTTTTGGGTTTTTTATTTGTTTGGTTTTTTGGGTTTTTTTTTCTTGGTTTTTTTTGGAGAGAATATGGAGAAGTGAGATATAGAGAGAGAATAAGGAGATGTGATAATGAGTTGATGAATGAAAGATGAGGAGGATTATTGTAGTTAATGAGAAAATTAGAGGAAGGTGGCAAAATTAGAGTATTAACCTTAATTTTTGGGTTCTCATCTTAGCCATCCATTTCCAAGATCCAATGGCCCATAATGGGACTTATGGACTCAAATGTAAGAGGAGGACTCACTTGATCTTATTACTATATATATATATATATATATATATATATATATATATATATATATATATTATATATATATATATATATATATATATATATATATATATATATATATATATATATATATATATATATATATAAGCTGGGTTGAAACGTTGTGGATCCGCCACGTGTCTCAGATAGCTTTAATGACAAGCATTAATTACAGTTAATCATTTAATATAAACATAATAAATGTAGCATAAATCTCAGTAAATATTAATTATAATTTATAAATTTTATTATAAAATTACATTAAATAATTACGTTGATTTGATTCTAAATTTATTAAAAAAATATTTTGATAAAAATTCTAAATTGTAAATAAAAACATTCATTGCGAAAAATACTTTCAATCGAGTATAATTTTCATTATATTTATTACGATATTTTAATATGCAGAGATGGTTAAAACTTAGATCATTAAATTTATTAAGAAAAATATATTTTGAAGAGTTATTGTATTTATTAAAAACAAAACTTAAAAAAAGTTACTAAAATATAAGTTTTTATAGTGTGGGAACGAAAAAATTATATTGCTACAAATTAATATATGAGATTTTGAGAGGTTTAAATACTGTGATAATGAGTATGTATGTACATAGTGATCGCGAGTGAGTTTAAATAATTAAAATAAAAATAATGATTATTAAGTAATATAAAATTATATAGGGTACGTTGTTTTACGTGGTATCCCGTATTTCTTCGCATTCTACGTGGTACCCCTATATGTTTGAAAATATAAGTGGTATCCCTAAATTTAGTAAAATGTTCTAAAAATACCCAAACTACTAAAAATCACGTTTTTAATATGTTAAATTTTGTAAAGAAAATATGTTTACAATTAGTAAACGATGTTTATGTTAATGACATGACAAATTATTGCCAAAAAAATCAATAAAAAATGTATAAATTAAACATTTTAAGAGGCGGATTAGAGCATTTTGGGTATTTTAAGATGTTTTAATTATGTTTAGGGATACCACTGTTATTTTTTAAAAGCGAGGGGTATCCCATAGAATTCGAATAAATAGAAGGGTATCATGTAGAAAAACCATATTATATAAACAACATGAAAAAGTATAAAATATATTACATTTTCCTTTAATATCTTCAGTTAAATATGTATACGTCAAGAATAAAAGATTGATTATGAAAAATGATATTTGAGAAAATTCAACTTATTTTATTTACGGGTAAACTCTTAAACATCATTATATATAATTGTTAAAAAAACAAAAGGTGCAAATTTCTTATATATATTTGACACATAGCACAGGTAAGACATAACCAAAACATTTGAATAAGTTTAGTTTGGACCTTATATGTTTGATAAATAAATATTAAACGTTATACATACAAAATTAAAATTGCGTAAAGTTATATTCACATCATTTTGAACAAATATTTTAATTGATTTGAAACATAACGTATCGTGAAATGATATAATTTGATAACTTAATGTTGTTGTTGCATTATTCGAATAAATTTTATTTTATTAATATGATATTTGATTAGTTACCATTTTTTTTTGTAAAACGTTGATCATGCGTAATTAAATATAACTTATTATTTTTAATTAAAATTATATGTACATAGTGATCGCGAGTGCATTTGAATAATCAAAACAAAAGTAACGATTATTAAGTAATATAGTATTATAAACGACATGAAAAAGTAGAAAACACGTTACATTTTTCTATAATATCTTTAATTAAATATGTATAAGTCTAATATAAAATATTGATTATGATTAACCAAATACTCCGTATTACTTTTAGTTAAATATTTTGTATGTTATCTTTTAAATACTTTGAAGTTAAATATTTAAAATTAATATTTGAGAAAGTTCAACCTATTATATTTACAGGTAAACTCTTAAACATTATTATATATAGTTGTTTAAAAAAACAAAAAGTGCAAATTTCTCATAGATATGTTTGACATATATCACATGCAAGACACAATCAAAACATTTGAATAAGTTGAGTTTGAACCCTATATGTTTGATAGATAAATGTCACATATTATACATAAAAAATTAAAAATTAGATAAAATTATGTTTACATCATTTTGGACAAATATTAATGATAAGTGCATATTTTATATACTTGTACCCCTCATTTTAGCTCGGTTTCTATTGTTCGTCATACTTTAATTAGTATATTTTTTGAGCTAATCTTGTGTTCTAGGTGCATTGTTGTGTTTGTTACGGTTTTGTAGGAATCTAAGCATTTAGAGGCTTTTTCCTACCATTTTATTCACCAAGTTCACTAAGCTAAACAAGGCCTAACATTGGACTAGCATGGGAGTGTTTGGATGGGTGTTTGCATGAAGATTTGTTGGATTGAAGTGAGAATTGCAAATGTTGCCAACAATCAAAGTCAAGCCCAACTTCAAAGTCCAAGTCAAGGTGGAAAAGATAGGATTCCAAGCTACCTAGGATGCCAAGAATTAAGGTCTTAACCGGGTGATTAATCGCACAATTAATCACCAACATTGGATACCATTTGCAATTAAGAGAGGAATTAAGAGAAATAACACGGAGACACACGACCCGATCGGGCATGCAACCCCGATCGGGGCCATAGTCATCTTCAATGCTTACGTTTTGCTTTCCTCTCCTATAAATAGGAGAGGTATTCCGAAGCTTTGGGGATCCAATTTCACGTCCCATTTCCATCTTAGAATAGCCTCAAGCTTTATAATTCTCTCATTAGTTTTCATATTTAGTTTTCAATATTGTTAAGCATTTGGTTCTTAAACATTTGGTTATTTTATACATTCAAGCATTTGGTTACAATTTGTTCTTCTATACAAGTTATTCTCTATTAAGGTATTCTTATTTCTAGTTTGCAATTTACATTACTAATTTAGTTACCACATAGTTTACAATTAAGTACTTCATTTTACATTAGCATTATTCCTTTTACATGTTATATTATCAAATCCATATAAATCATACAACCATGTTTAGCATTTCTTATAATTTAGTTTGCAATTTACATTTTAGCATGAGTAGCTAATTCTCTTGGTCTAAGGGCTAGGGGAGCCATGCAATAAACAAATATGTAACATGATAAAATAAGTTAATAATAATATTGTTCATATTGCTTCTATCACATGCTTGTGCCACAATGTTTAATCTTTGTTTAAGGCCCTATTCAATTGATTAAGTTCGTTTATTCGTTCTATAAGTCGAGAGGCACGGAATTGAATTAGACTAAGCATGCATAGTAGGACGACCTAGTCAATGACGAGAGTTTCTCTAGGACCCGGTCTATGGTTGATGCTAATATCGTAAGATGGGTATCTTTAAGCCTAAGCAATTGACAATGTTATTAGTACTAAGTCTATCATGATTATATGTTTACCTTTGCATGTGTGACCCGAACCCCTTAGACTTTCTTTTATTATATAATTTACATCATTATTGTTTTTAATCATCAAACAATCAAACCAACCCAAATCGTAATCGACCTTGATAAAAATCTACCCATAGCAATTCACGAAGTAATTCCCGTTTCCTTGTGTTCGACCCCTATTGCTACATTAACTTGTTGTTTAGGGAATTTATTTTTGCATAGGTACGCGATAAGCCTATCAAATTTTGGCGCCGTTGCCGGGGAAACGGTTTTATTGCTTATTGAATTGTCGATTTTTATCTTGTTTTCCTTTGTCTTGGGGAACACTTGTTCCTTGAGACCGTTACTTATCATTTTCCAAGAAATTGTTGTCTTATGCCCAGGTCCTCTCGTAGTGGAGAATTGCTTTCACCGGATTCCGAGCCCGAGAAAACCTTTAGGAGAAGACGACGATTTTGGAAGGAAGTGAAAGAAGCCGCTTCTCCCGTACAAGTTGAAAGTGCTAGAAAGTCTTACTTAGATGATCTAGAAGCCCTTGAAGAGGAGGAGGTTTCTTGTTCATCATCTCCACCACCATCACCATCTACTACCAAAAAGATGGTGAGACTTTCCGATCACTCAAAGCCCACCGCGGCCATGCTTCCGGCCGGAATCACAACCACTCAAATCACCGCGCCGGACTTCGAGATCAAACCAGCTTTTATTAGCCTTGTGGAGAGAAAGCAATTTGGAGGAAGTCCTTTGGAGGATCCCAATTTGCATGTGCAAAACTTTTGTGACTATTGCTCCATGATCCGTCAAACGGGCGTCACCCAAGCCCAAATAAGGGAAATACTTTTCCCTTTCTCTTTGAAGGACAAGGCCAAGCTTTGGATCAATAGCCTTGACCGCACCACCTTGGGAATCACTAATTGGGAGACATTGGCTCTTGCTTTTTACCAAAAGTTTTTTTTTTCCATAGGAGAAAACTCAAACCTTAAGAAGCCAAATTACCGGATTCCGTCAACAAGCTCTTGAGAGCTTATATGAAGCTTGGGAGAGGTACAAAGAGCTTCAAAGGCAATGCCCACATCATGGGTTAGATGATTGGTTTCTAGCAATAACATTCTACAATGGATGTTGTGCCGAGTCCCGAAGGATTCTTGATTCCGCCAACAATGGGCGGTTTGATCAAATTGACACCGATCTTGCTCATTCCACGATCGAATCTATGGCGATCCATGATGCCCAATATGTCAATTCCCGAGTTGTGCCACCCAAAGGTAAAGAAGAATCCTCTAACAACTCCGTTTTGCTAGCTCAAATTGCCTTGCTCCAACAACAATTGGCGGAGAGAGATGCTAAAGATTCCATCCAACAACTCAATGTTGTGTCTTCAACGAGCCAAATCATCGTTTGTGATGGATGTGGAGGTGCGGGCCACTATGCCGCTCATTGCCGAGCTCCTATGGAAGAGGTAAATGCTTTTCAAGCTCTAAGACAAAGTTCATATCCACCGGCTACATTTTCCAACACATATAACCCGAATTCAAAATTTCATCCAAACTTGTCTTACAATAGCAACAATGTGCTTAACCCACAACCCCCACCACAACAAAATGCCTATGTTCCTCAACAACAAAAGTATATCCCTCCACCGGGTTATCAAAATCAACAAAGGCCCCCACAAAACAATTACCAACAAAATCCACCACAAAATGGCCAACAAAACAATCACGGAGTTGGTAAGCTCGAGGGCATGTTAATCCAAATGCAAAGGGACTTGTTGGCTCAAATTCAAAAAAATGATCAAGCTCATAGTGCCGCGGTCAAGATGTTGGAACAACAAGTGGCTCAACTAGCCGCTTCTATTTCTCAAAGGAAGAATGGTCAACTACCTCCCCAAGGTGAGCAACCACATGAAACCGCTAATTCTATTTCCTTGAGAAGTGGTTCAAGCTATGATGGGTCATCCATGACTTTGGATGATGAGGTGGTTGTTAAAAAGGCTAAGCTTGGGGGAAATGACAAGAAGAAGGCTAGTGAAGAGCCTATTGTTAAAGATCGTATGCCATTTCCTCATCGATTGTTGATGCTAAAGAGGAAGAGCAAACTTGATACCAAAGATGTTGGGTCTCCTATGCCAAAAGAAAGTGATGAGGTGGTTATTGAGGAAATCTCTCCTAATGCTAAGGAGAGTGATGTCATTTCAAAGAAAGTGGATGCTCCCAAGGAGAATGAGAAAGAGATAGTGAAAGATGTGGAGGATGCTCCTCCCAAGGAAATTGTTCAAATACCATTTCCCCATCGTCTAGCAAAGTACAAGGAGGAAGGTAAGTTTGCTAAATTTTTGGAAGTTTGTAAAAATTTACAAGTCACCATCCCGTTTATGGAATTGCTTACCCAAGTCCCTTCTTACGCAAAGTTTATGAAGGAAATTCTCTCAAAGAAGCGATCCTTCAATGAGGTTGAGACCATTGCTTTCACCGGAGAGTGTAGTGCACTCTTACAAAATAAGTCTCCCCCGAAACTTAAGGACCCCGGTAGCTATTCTATTCCTTGCACTATAGGCACATATACCATTGATAAGGCCCTTTGTGACCTAGGTGCTAGTGTGAGTGTCATGCCTTACTCTCTTTATGAAAAACTTAACATGGGTGCTTTAAAATGCACAAGTACAACGTTGCAAATGGCGGACCGTTCTTTAAAGCGACCTTTAGGTGTCTTAGAAGATGTACCCGTCCAAGTTGGCAAGTTTTTCATACCCGTTGACTTCCTCATACTTGACATGGCCGAGGATTCACAAACCCCAATTATATTGGGTAGGCCATTTTTACGCACCGCGGGTGCGTTAATTGATGTGAAAAATGGGAGGTTGACGTTGGAAGTAGGTGATGACCGGGTTTCTTTTAGCAAAAACAACACCATTAGAAGCCCAATGTTACAAGAGTCTTGTTATTTACTTAGCACTGTGGACTCTTCTTATGCCTCTACTACGCTTGGATCCTTACTAATGGATCCGTTGGAGGACGAAATGGGTGTTGTTTGTTTTGTAGGTGACAAGGGCACTAATGCTAAGAGTGTCAAAAAGAAGAAAGGGAAATTTTATTTGAAAAATTTCAAATGGTTGCGGAATGCTAAAGGAGCTATGACATGGAGCTTGGTTTGTGGCGAGCTCAATGACAAAACTTGAATCAAATAGCTTCTTACGTCGTGCGGGACGTTAAACCGCTTTCTTCTTGGGAGGCAACCCAAGCTTTTTATTTGTTTTTATTTATTTCTGCAATTTATTGTTTTTGTAGATTAGTAATAAAATACTCGACTTGTTAATGTTTCTCTTTGTGCTTTTTAGGTGAAAATGGAGAAAAGTGAACTTGGCACGCTTCCCCATGCAAGAACCCCGTTCGGGGACGTGGTTTTCGAAAAACGAGAAGGAGTTCAAACAATTGCGGAAAAGAGTAAAAAATCTGAAGAGGAGGTCAACCCCGATCGGGGTTGGGTGGCCCCGATCGGGGTCGTGGTTCTGTGACTTCTTGGCCTTTGTTCTATACGGGTAAAAAAAGGGGTGGATTTCTTTCTATCATTCAAACATACCCGACGGTTCTCATTTCCTCCTTTCTCTCTCGTTTCTTCACATTTCTTCACTAAAGTCACAAAGAAACATTTTCATCCCCCCGAATTCATGCTAGCTTGGGGGAGATTAGCAAGTCGAGTACGTTTTAATTGCTTTGCATTTTAGTTTAGATCTTGCATCCCATTAAACATAACCTCTAGTCCTTCCTGTTTTGTGCTTTGAGCCATTTTTATGGTTTGATTGGGTGTTTTGGATGGTTGGCACATTGAGGACAATGTGATGTTTAGCTTGGGGGGAGATATTGCATTTGCATATAGTATAGTTTGCATGTAGTGTAGAAATTTTGAAAATTTTTGGGAGAAATTTTTGCTTTATGCTTGCTTGTAGCCTACTTTCCTCTTTGCTTATCCTAATAATGGCTTATTGCTAATGATTTATTCTTTCATGTTGGGATATTAGCTACATGGGGATGTCTTGACATAGTAGGTGGGAGATGAAGAATGAACCGAATAGGCTTGATCTTGACTTGTGGCAAGCTACAAAATGGTAAGGTAGAGCCTCTTTTTGTCCGACCCATCCATATCCGGTCTCTCTTAGGTGAGTGTAGGTGTCTCCTTATAATGTGTGTTACATCAAAACGCACAAGTATGGTCTTCATGTCATTTCTTGGTAAGCATGCATTCATTTGTTTTAGCATTTTGGAGCCATTCACATGATATTTTAGCCTTTTTGACCCCTTCACAAAATTTATCCTTAGCTACATCATTGAAATTGCCTACCCTTGTTGAGCTAGTAGCTTAGTTGGATAGTGTTTGGGTGCTCATTGGGATATATTTGGTTGTTTGTAGTCATGTGAGCTTGGTCTTAATGCTCAAGAAAGTAAAAGACGAGGAAAAAAATGAAAAAGTTGAAGTGATGAAATTGGAAAATGAAAGAAAATGAAAAAAATGAATATGAAAAAAAAATGAATAAATGAGAAAAAGCATGAGAAAAAAAGAAAAGAAAGAAAAGAAAAAGAGAAGAAGAAAAGATGTGAAAAATTCTCAAGCATTATTCATATATTTTGGAGGATTTTCTCATGGTTTGAATTGCAAAATTGGGTTGGAATTGGGATTGAGCATCCTTACATTTGGTTGTTGCTAGCTTGACATTAGCTCCACAATCCATAATTCATTTGTTCCCCCTTCTTACCCATGTTTATTTGCCTTCTTCCTACCCATTTGGCTTCTTTATCATGCTTACATGTGATTACCTTTGCTTGCTAGTTTTGACATGTTTACCATATTAGATTGCGGGCACATTGTTATAAGTTGAGGATAGTTGAGTGTTTATTCACAAAAATTGTCCTTTCACATAAAAAGAGTTGAGTGCCCCGTGAGAGTCCATAAGTCAAAAGATCACGCAAGAGCTTAAAGGTTCATTCAAAGTTTTCTATGCTACGCCGTCATGTAAATCTCAACCATGCTTTGCTTTATTCCTTGCCCATGTTGTTTCGGGTTTCTAAATCATTATGCTTAGCTTGTTTAGGATATTGCAATTGATGGGATTTGGTTTCTTGCTTGGGGACAAGCAAGGGTTTAGCTTGGGGGAGTTTGATAAGTGCATATTTTATATACTTGTACCCCTCATTTTAGCTCGGTTTCTATTGTTCGTCATACTTTAATTAGTATATTTTTTGAGCTAATCTTGTGTTCTAGGTGCATTGTTGTGTTTGTTACGGTTTTGTAGGAATCTAAGATTTAGAGGCTTTTTCCTACCATTTTATTCACCAAGTTCACTAAGCTAAACAAGGCCTAACATTGGACTAGCATGGGAGTGTTTGGATGAGTGTTTGCATGAAGATTTGTTGGATTGAAGTGAGAATTGCAAATGTTGCCAACAATCAAAGTCAAGCCCAACTTCAAAGTCCAAGTCAAGGTGGAAAAGATAGGATTCCAAGCTACCTAGGATGCCAAGAATTAAGGTCTTAACCGGGTGATTAATCGCACAATTAATCACCAACATTGGATACCATTTGCAATTAAGAGAAATAACACGGAGACACACGACCCCGATCGGGGCCATGCAACCCCGATCGGGGCCATAGTCATCTTCAATGCTTACGTTTTGCTTTCCTCTCCTATAAATAGGAGAGGTATTCCGAAGCTTTGGGGATCCAATTTCACGTCCCATTTCCATCTTAGAATAGCCTCAAGCTTTATAATTCTCTCATTAGTTTTCATATTTAGTTTTCAATATTGTTAAGCATTTGGTTCTTAAACATTTGGTTATTTTATACATTCAAGCATTTGGTTACAATTTGTTCTTCTATACAAGTTATTCTCTATTAAGGTATTCTTATTTCTAGTTTGCAATTTACATTACTAATTTAGTTACCACATAGTTTACAATTAAGTACTTCATTTTACATTAGCATTATTCCTTTTACATGTTATATTATCAAATCCATATAAATCATACAACCATGTTTAGCATTTCTTATAATTTAGTTTGCAATTTACATTTTAGCATGAGTAGCTAATTCTCTTGGTCTAAGGGCTAGGGGAGCCATGCAATAAACAAATATGTAACATGATAAAATAAGTTAATAATAATATTGTTCATATTGCTTCTATCACATGCTTGTGCCACAATGTTTAATCTTTGTTTAAGGCCCTATTCAATTGATTAAGTTCGTTTATTCGTTCTATAAGTCGAGAGGCACGGAATTGAATTAGACTAAGCATGCATAGTAGGACGACCTAGTCAATGACGAGAGTTTCTCTAGGACCCGGTCTATGGTTGATGCTAATATCGTAAGATGGGTATCTTTAAGCCTAAGCAATTGACAATGTTATTAGTACTAAGTCTATCATGATTATATGTTTACCTTTGCATGTGTGACCCGAACCCCTTAGACTTTCTTTTATTATATAATTTACATCATTATTGTTTTTAATCATCAAACAATCAAACCAACCCAAATCGTAATCGACCTTGATAAAAATCTACCCATAGCAATTCACGAAGTAATTCCCGTTTCCTTGTGTTCGACCCCTATTGCTACATTAACTTGTTGTTTAGGGAATTTATTTTTGCATAGGTACGCGATAAGCCTATCAAATTTTGGCGCCGTTGCAGGGGAAACGGTTTTATTGCTTATTGAATTGTCGATTTTTATCTTGTTTTCCTTTGTCTTGGGGAACACTTGTTCCTTGAGACCGTTACTTATCATTTTCCAAGAAATTGTTGTCTTATGCCCAGGTCCTCTCGTAGTGGAGAATTGCTTTCACCGGATTCCGAGCCCGAGAAAACCTTTAGGAGAAGACGACGATTTTGGAAGGAAGTGAAAGAAGCCGCTTCTCCCGTACAAGTTGAAAGTGCTAGAAAGTCTTACTTAGATGATCTAGAAGCCCTTGAAGAGGAGGAGGTTTCTTGTTCATCATCTCCACCACCATCACCATCTACTACCAAAAAGATGGTGAGACTTTCCGATCACTCAAAGCCCACCGCGGCCATGCTTCCGGCCGGAATCACAACCACTCAAATCACCGCGCCGGACTTCGAGATCAAACCAGCTTTTATTAGCCTTGTGGAGAGAAAGCAATTTGGAGGAAGTCCTTTGGAGGATCCCAATTTGCATGTGCAAAACTTTTGTGACTATTGCTCCATGATCCGTCAAACGGGCGTCACCCAAGCCCAAATAAGGGAAATACTTTTCCCTTTCTCTTTGAAGGACAAGGCCAAGCTTTGGATCAATAGCCTTGACCGCACCACCTTGGGAATCACTAATTGGGAGACATTGGCTCTTGCTTTTTACCAAAAGTTTTTTCCACCGGAGAAAACTCAAACCTTAAGAAGCCAAATTACCGGATTCCGTCAACAAGCTCTTGAGAGCTTATATGAAGCTTGGGAGAGGTACAAAGAGCTTCAAAGGCAATGCCCACATCATGGGTTAGATGATTGGTTTCTAGCAATAACATTCTACAATGGATGTTGTGCCGAGTCCCGAAGGATTCTTGATTCCGCCAACAATGGGCGGTTTGATCAAATTGACACCGATCTTGCTCATTCCACGATCGAATCTATGGCGATCCATGATGCCCAATATGTCAATTCCCGAGTTGTGCCACCCAAAGGTAAAGAAGAATCCTCTAACAACTCCGTTTTGCTAGCTCAAATTGCCTTGCTCCAACAACAATTGGCGGAGAGAGATGCTAAAGATTCCATCCAACAACTCAATGTTGTGTCTTCAACGAGCCAAATCATCGTTTGTGATGGATGTGGAGGTGCGGGCCACTATGCCGCTCATTGCCGAGCTCCTATGGAAGAGGTAAATGCTTTTCAAGCTCTAAGACAAAGTTCATATCCACCGGGTACATTTTCCAACACATATAACCCGAATTCAAAATTTCATCCAAACTTGTCTTACAATAGCAACAATGTGCTTAACCCACAACCCCCACCACAACAAAATGCCTATGTTCCTCAACAACAAAAGTATATCCCTCCACCGGGTTATCAAAATCAACAAAGGCCCCCACAAAACAATTACCAACAAAATCCACCACAAAATGGCCAACAAAACAATCACGGAGTTGGTAAGCTCGAGGGCATGTTAATCCAAATGCAAAGGGACTTGTTGGCTCAAATTCAAAAAAATGATCAAGCTCATAGTGCCGCGGTCAAGATGTTGGAACAACAAGTGGCTCAACTAGCCGCTTCTATTTCTCAAAGGAAGAATGGTCAACTACCTCCCCAAGGTGAGCAACCACATGAAACCGCTAATTCTATTTCCTTGAGAAGTGGTTCAAGCTATGATGGGTCATCCATGACTTTGGATGATGAGGTGGTTGTTAAAAAGGCTAAGCTTGGGGGAAATGACAAGAAGAAGGCTAGTGAAGAGCCTATTGTTAAAGATCGTATGCCATTTCCTCATCGATTGTTGATGCTAAAGAGGAAGAGCAAACTTGATACCAAAGATGTTGGGTCTCCTATGCCAAAAGAAAGTGATGAGGTGGTTATTGAGGAAATCTCTCCTAATGCTAAGGAGAGTGATGTCATTTCAAAGAAAGTGGATGCTCCCAAGGAGAATGAGAAAGAGATAGTGAAAGATGTGGAGGATGCTCCTCCCAAGGAAATTGTTCAAATACCATTTCCCCATCGTCTAGCAAAGTACAAGGAGGAAGGTAAGTTTGCTAAATTTTTGGAAGTTTGTAAAAATTTACAAGTCACCATCCCGTTTATGGAATTGCTTACCCAAGTCCCTTCTTACGCAAAGTTTATGAAGGAAATTCTCTCAAAGAAGCGATCCTTCAATGAGGTTGAGACCATTGCTTTCATCGGAGAGTGTAGTGCACTCTTACAAAATAAGTCTCCCCCGAAACTTAAGGACCCCGGTAGCTATTCTATTCCTTGCACTATAGGCACATATACCATTGATAAGGCCCTTTGTGACCTAGGTGCTAGTGTGAGTGTCATGCCTTACTCTCTTTATGAAAAACTTAACATGGGTGCTTTAAAATGCACAAGTACAACGTTGCAAATGGCGGACCGTTCTTTAAAGCGACCTTTAGGTGTCTTAGAAGATGTACCCGTCCAAGTTGGCAAGTTTTTCATACCCGTTGACTTCCTCATACTTGACATGGCCGAGGATTCACAAACCCCAATTATATTGGGTAGGCCATTTTTACGCACCGCGGGTGCGTTAATTGATGTGAAAAATGGGAGGTTGACGTTGGAAGTAGGTGATGACCGGGTTTCTTTTAGCAAAAACAACACCATTAGAAGCCCAATGTTACAAGAGTCTTGTTATTTACTTAGCACTGTGGACTCTTCTTATGCCTCTACTACGCTTGGATCCTTACTAATGGATCCGTTGGAGGACGAAATGGGTGTTGTTTGTTTTGTAGGTGACAAGGGCACTAATGCTAAGAGTGTCAAAAAGAAGAAAGGGAAATTTTATTTGAAAAATTTCAAATGGTTGCGGAATGCTAAAGGAGCTATGACATGGAGCTTGGTTTGTGGCGAGCTCAATGACAAAACTTGAATCAAATAGCTTCTTACGTCGTGCGGGACGTTAAACCAGCGCTTCTTGGGAGGCAACCCAAGCTTTTTATTTGTTTTTATTTATTTCCTGCAATTTATTGTTTTTGTAGATTAGTAATAAAATACTCGACTTGTTAATGTTTCTCTTTGTGCTTTTTAGGTGAAAATGGAGAAAAGTGAACTTGGCACGCTTCCCCATGCAAGAACCCCGTTCGGGGACGTGGTTTTCGAAAAACGAGAAGGAGTTCAAACAATTGCGGAAAAGAGTAAAAAATCTGAAGAGGAGGTCAACCCCGATCGGGGTTGGGTGGCCCCGATCGGGGTCGTGGTTCTGTGACTTCTTGGCCTTTGTTCTATACGGGTAAAAAAAGGGGTGGATTTCTTTCTATCATTCAAACATACCCGACGGTTCTCATTTCCTCCTTTCTCTCTCGTTTCTTCACATTTCTTCACTAAAGTCACAAAGAAACATTTTCATCCCCCCGAATTCATGCTAGCTTGGGGGAGATTAGCAAGTCGAGTACGTTTTAATTGCTTTGCATTTTAGTTTAGATCTTGCATCCCATTAAACATAAC
This sequence comes from Silene latifolia, assembly GCF_048544455.1. NCBI lineage: Eukaryota > Viridiplantae > Streptophyta > Magnoliopsida > Caryophyllales > Caryophyllaceae > Silene > Silene latifolia. The sequence goes on from NC_133528.1 coordinate 30,177,809, forward strand.
CTCTAGTCCTTCCTGTTTTGTGCTTTGAGCCATTTTTATGGTTTGATTGGGTGTTTTGGATGGTTGGCACATTGAGGACAATGTGATGTTTAGCTTGGGGGGAGATATTGCATTTGCATATAGTATAGTTTGCATGTAGTGTAGAAATTTTGAAAATTTTTGGGAGAAATTTTTGCTTTATGCTTGCTTGTAGCCTACTTTCCTCTTTGCTTATCCTAATAATGGCTTATTGCTAATGATTTATTCTTTCATGTTGGGATATTAGCTACATGGGGATGTCTTGACATAGTAGGTGGGAGATGAAGAATGAACCAAATAGGCTTGATCTTGACTTGTGGCAAGCTACAAAATGGTAAGGTAGAGCCTCTTTTTGTCCGACCCATCCATATCCGGTCTCTCTTAGGTGAGTGTAGGTGTCTCCTTATAATGTGTGTTACATCAAAACGCACAAGTATGGTCTTCATGTCATTTCTTGGTAAGCATGCATTCATTTGTTTTAGCATTTTGGAGCCATTCACATGATATTTTAGCCTTTTTGACCCCTTCACAAAATTTATCCTTAGCTACATCATTGAAATTGCCTACCCTTGTTGAGCTAGTAGCTTAGTTGGATAGTGTTTGGGTGCTCATTGGGATATATTTGGTTGTTTGTAGTCATGTGAGCTTGGTCTTAATGCTCAAGAAAGTAAAAGACGAGGAAAAAAATGAAAAAGTTGAAGTGATGAAATTGGAAAATGAAAGAAAATGAAAAAAATGAATATGAAAAAAAAATGAATAAATGAGAAAAAGCATGAGAAAAAAAGAAAAGAAAGAAAAGAAAAAGAGAAGAAGAAAAGATGTGAAAAATTCTCAAGCATTATTCATATATTTTGGAGGATTTTCTCATGGTTTGAATTGCAAAATTGGGTTGGAATTGGGATTGAGCATCCTTACATTTGGTTGTTGCTAGCTTGACATTAGCTCCACAATCCATAATTCATTTGTTCCCCCTTCTTACCCATGTTTATTTGCCTTCTTCCTACCCATTTGGCTTCTTTATCATGCTTACATGTGATTACCTTTGCTTGCTAGTTTTGACATGTTTACCATATTAGATTGCGGGCACATTGTTATAAGTTGAGGATAGTTGAGTGTTTATTCACAAAAATTGTCCTTTCACATAAAAAGAGTTGAGTGCCCCGTGAGAGTCCATAAGTCAAAAGATCACGCAAGAGCTTAAAGGTTCATTCAAAGTTTTCTATGCTACGCCGTCATGTAAATCTCAACCATGCTTTGCTTTATTCCTTGCCCATGTTGTTTCGGGTTTCTAAATCATTATGCTTAGCTTGTTTAGGATATTGCAATTGATGGGATTTGGTTTCTTGCTTGGGGACAAGCAAGGGTTTAGCTTGGGGGAGTTTGATAAGTGCATATTTTATATACTTGTACCCCTCATTTTAGCTCGGTTTCTATTGTTCGTCATACTTTAATTAGTATATTTTTTGAGCTAATCTTGTGTTCTAGGTGCATTGTTGTGTTTGTTACGGTTTTGTAGGAATCTAAGATTTAGAGGCTTTTTCCTACCATTTTATTCACCAAGTTCACTAAGCTAAACAAGGCCTAACATTGGACTAGCATGGGAGTGTTTGGATGAGTGTTTGCATGAAGATTTGTTGGATTGAAGTGAGAATTGCAAATGTTGCCAACAATCAAAGTCAAGCCCAACTTCAAAGTCCAAGTCAAGGTGGAAAAGATAGGATTCCAAGCTACCTAGGATGCCAAGAATTAAGGTCTTAGTAGGGTGATTAATCGCACAATTAATCACCAACATTGGATACCATTTGCAATTAAGAGAAATAACACGGAGACACACGACCCCGATCGGGGCCATGCAACCCCGATCGGGGCCATAGTCATCTTCAATGCTTACGTTTTGCTTTCCTCTCCTATAAATAGGAGAGGTATTCCGAAGCTTTGGGGATCCAATTTCACGTCCCATTTCCATCTTAGAATAGCCTCAAGCTTTATAATTCTCTCATTAGTTTTCATATTTAGTTTTCAATATTGTTAAGCATTTGGTTCTTAAACATTTGGTTATTTTATACATTCAAGCATTTGGTTACAATTTGTTCTTCTATACAAGTTATTCTCTATTAAGGTATTCTTATTTCTAGTTTGCAATTTACATTACTAATTTAGTTACCACATAGTTTACAATTAAGTACTTCATTTTACATTAGCATTATTCCTTTTACATGTTATATTATCAAATCCATATAAATCATACAACCATGTTTAGCATTTCTTATAATTTAGTTTGCAATTTACATTTTAGCATGAGTAGCTAATTCTCTTGGTCTAAGGGCTAGGGGAGCCATGCAATAAACAAATATGTAACATGATAAAATAAGTTAATAATAATATTGTTCATATTGCTTCTATCACATGCTTGTGCCACAATGTTTAATCTTTGTTTAAGGCCCTATTCAATTGATTAAGTTCGTTTATTCGTTCTATAAGTCGAGAGGCACGGAATTGAATTAGACTAAGCATGCATAGTAGGACGACCTAGTCAATGACGAGAGTTTCTCTAGGACCCGGTCTATGGTTGATGCTAATATCGTAAGATGGGTATCTTTAAGCCTAAGCAATTGACAATGTTATTAGTACTAAGTCTATCATGATTATATGTTTACCTTTGCATGTGTGACCCGAACCCCTTAGACTTTCTTTTATTATATAATTTACATCATTATTGTTTTTAATCATCAAACAATCAAACCAACCCAAATCGTAATCGACCTTGATAAAAATCTACCCATAGCAATTCACGAAGTAATTCCCGTTTCCTTGTGTTCGACCCCTATTGCTACATTAACTTGTTGTTTAGGGAATTTATTTTTGCATAGGTACGCGATAAGCCTATCAATTAATTGATTTGAAACATAAAGTATCGTGAAATGATATAATTTGAGAACTTATTGTTAATTTTTGTATTATTCGAATAAATTTTATTGTGATTAATATGATATTTCACCAGTCACAAATTTATTTAGAAAACGTTGATCATGTATAATTAATTATCACTTATTAGTTTTAATTAAAACTGTTATGTAAATTATTTTAAAACATTGAAGTTAAACTTAAAAAAATTAAATTTGAGAAAAAATTATTTATAAGAGAAAATATTGAAGGTCATCTATGAATTATATTATTTTTCTTCAATTATAATCATAAAATTTTAAAACAGGCCGCGCGAAGCGCGGGATACTACCTAGTTGTTTATATAAGACGGTCTCACAATAAACTTATCGTGAAATCTCTCATGTAAATATGTAATGGGTAGTTACCTTTTTTATCGAGTTTTCGCTGTAATGTTTCTTAAACCTTTTCTTTTTAACTATTTTAAATAAAGGCTAAAATGGTAAAAAGAAGTCAAATAGCAACAAAGTCGTTGTAGTATAGTGGTAAGTATTCCCGCCTGTCACGCGGGTGACCCGGGTTCGATCCCCGGCAACGGCGTTTTATTTTTAAATTTCCATGTTACAGCTTTACAAATCTTGTCATTGGCTTGTTCTAGTTGGGAGATTCATAATAAAGGAGTATTGGGGTCAAAAATATAACTGGATTGATGTGAGATCCGCAACAAATTAATCGAGTTGATCAAGTTAAGATGCAGGACAGCAATAGTCAATACGACCCACGACCCACTTCATTTGCTATGTTTATACGAAGTATGACTGTCTGCGTTAGTTGTTAATTCGCACTTGATCTGAATATCCCACTTTCTTTACCCGCTGAAGGTGAGAACTTTCTTCCCGGCCCATATGTTAAATCCGATTTTCATATTTCAGCCCAGCTCATGTAATCTGCAGGAGCCAAGGGTATGTGCTAATTTTACTGTATCACAATGTGATTTGTGCGAATCAGGCGCCAGATAAGGGACACGAGACCAAAGACCGCTATTGTAGAAGATGCAAAAACGAACTAGTTTAGATGGTAAAGTCATTATCTAACAATACTGACAACATGAGGTCGAAAAAGTAGCATGGTCATGGTCAATCATAACTTGACAGAAATCAGCAAGTTCAGTGGTGAACACCAAATGTCTACACAAAACAAACTAGAGAGAATTCTGATCTAGACAAAATAAGCATTCACTAAATCAAAGTAATTAGAGAATCAGATGCTGCAAAGACTAGGCTTAATATACCAATGTGAATGCTCCAGGAAAGTAACCGCATCTGCACAAAATAAGCATTCACCAGGCTTAAGAGCATCAGACAGGCCCAAGAAAGTCGCGTTCTAAAGTGACCACAGCTTGGAATTCCCTTTCAGACTCAATCCACTTTGTCCCAATCACAGAAAAACGCACCATGACATCTTTTTCGATCTTTGACTGTTTTTCACTGACAAATACTGGGTTTTCACCAGGGACGTAATCATAGCCAGGCATTTTCTGGGGGGAGAGAAATATATTTTCAATGGGCCCACATTTCAAAAACACACCATGCTTCAGTATCTTGTGGACTACTCCCTCAATAACCTCTCCTCGGAAAATTTTGAAAGTGAGGCAAGTGAAGGTTACGGGAAACAGCACATCTCCCGTCTGTTGCCTAACTCTCCCCTCCCCGACTTTATCCAGAGTAGTAACTGCAAGCAAATAGCCGAGTTCTTTGGTTGCCTTCTTGACTGCAAATTCTTCCATTAGTCGAACAATGATTGCTCTTTGAAGTAACAATCCTTTCACATTCATGTTTTCAGCAGGAATGATCACATTCCAGGACAATTGCACCTTCAGAAACATTGTTTCAGATTTCCTACAAGGAAGAATGAAATATCATACGGATGTGAAATAATCAACACTAGATAGATGATTATGCACATTAATCTTCTATGATTGGTCTAATCTTGTCGGAGCAATGTTACTCTGATCCTTCACATTGGGGGCCGTACCTTTAACACGACACTTGGTATGTTTAGAGGAAAATAGGGTACGAGACATAAAGGGAGGCCACATGACAAACTCAAGAGGAAAAATTGTGCAAGAGATTTAGTATGCTTTTTCAATGATTTTCACACTTATTTCTCAAACATCATTCTATTTCACTCTAATAACTCAAAACACTCAAATTTATACTCTGTAACCAGTATCTTTTGTTCGTACGCATCCCCTGACCCATATACGTCTCCTCATAATAGGAGGATCTCAGAGTCTGAATAATTGACTCAAGTTGAGTTGACACTCAGATACATATTTGTGTCCAATACCCGCAACAAACTATAAGTCTATAAGTAACATAGATCGCAGTACCACATATATCCCTCCCTCCTCAAAGATAAGTGAGCAAAAGAAAAGGCTGACATGCATTCTTGGTGTCACCAATATATCATCCAATCAGTTGACAGTGTCGCTCAATAACAAACAGATCAAGCTGAAAGGGAGATTCAATATGACCATCTCAGTGGCGCTTTGGGTAAGGATTACGTCTCCAACAATATGACGACGACAATGACAACAACAGCAACAACAATAAGTCAATAACCAACATATTCACTACTTTCAGATATCAAGGCCATCGTACCAAAAAAAAAAAAAAAAGATATCAAGGCCTCAGAGTCTAAAAACACAGGGCCAGCTATCAAAGAGAAAACCATCAATGCCGCATAATCTTTATAATTGAGTAAAGTTGGTTGCTTCCACTTCATATCTCCATTGCTTCTGCAGAATTGCCTTTCGGGTCAAACCCTTTCCCGACCAGGCGGCTGCTGCCATGGGGAAAACCCTTGCCCAATTAGGCTGATATGGACTAACTAGGGATTACCCCCATGATCCCATCGTCTAAGACTAATCTTCCTTTTTTGACATTATGATGTGCTTCTCACAACAAGCTGCCATATGCATTTAGGCTAACCGACATAGGATATATTCTATTTTACTATATCACACTAACCCTTTGTTTCACACACCCACTCTACCCCGTCCTCTACTCCACTTCATTTCCCTTACCTCCCCACTTCCCACTATGTTCATATCCATCCAAACAAAGTAAATGCTGCTACTACTCTGTCCAAAATCATAACATTTGTACTCAGAAGACACTAAAACTCGGTAAAACCAGAAAAATGGAAGGACAGTTCTTGCCTTTCGGAACTGGCAGGCTATATTAAACAAGGTTAAGAAAAATCCCTATAGATCACTGGGTACAACATTAAGGTAGAACGATCACGTCCTCAACGAAACTATACTATACGTCTATACCCCCTCCATCCCAATCATTTGTTTGACTTTGATTAAAATATCCCTCACAAACAATGAAAAAGGTAAACAATTAAACTAAGTTGCAATTGATGGTAACAACGAAAGCGAAATCCACTACATTTCATTTATAAGGATCAAATGACAAGGTAGAACACATTAGTATCACTTGTAAGCAAATACCACAAAGTTGTTAACTTTTTGTATTAATAAATCTCCCATTTTCCCTAAAAATTCCATTTTCTCAAGAAATGACAAAATTTATACTTCACCACAAACATGCATTGAACAAACTAACATTCTTCTTCAATTATAATCAAAATAATGCAGTAGAAATGCGAAAAGTCGCAAACTTTCTTATGAATTAGTAAATGGGCACACGAAATAAGTAAAGATTTAGCATAAAATAACTCAAATAAACAAAATTCACGCAATTTATTTCACCAAAATAGGTTTATTTACCCAAAAGATGAAAATCTAAGAAAGGGCAATCAATATTAGTGAATTAAAATGAAGAATAATGGTGAAACTATTAAAAATAAAATGGATTAAATGGAAATGGAGGAAGAAGAGAAGCTTACAGTAAGTGAATGGAGAGAGAGAATGAATAAGCAGAAGAAAAAGGAGAGAGCCAGGACTCCAGGAGTTGAAACGCAGATTTTGTGTGAAATGTTGAGAGTTGTACAACTAAGCATTTGTTTATTGGGCCATTTTCTTTAAAATTGCAAAAAAATGGCAAGAATTAGGCATGTTCTTTCTGACATATTTTTCAACTTACTTCAATTTAAATTTCTATTATTCGATTCGATTCGATTCGATTGATCAATTAATTCAAATTTATCTGATTCGATTCGATTCACTCACATCACTTCATTCATTCGATTGATTCGATTATTTCAGTTCACTTGATTCAAAGCTCCACTAAATTCAACCAATTTCAATTTTGCGAATCTTAAACTTAATAGTTGTTATTAACACTATTAATATTATATATTTATTAATATTAATATTATTATTATTATTATTATTATTATTATTATTATTATCATCATTAATTTATTATTAATTAATCATCCTCATTATTTTTATTATTATGTATATTATATTATGGTTATTAAAATCAATAATATTCATATTAATAATAATAATAGTAATATGAATATGAATATGAATATGAATTAATAATAATATTATTAATAACATTGTTAATTTTAATATTACTATGATTAATACCTAATTATTATTTTCATATACGAATTTTACTCTTTCACATGCACTTTTCATAAAGTTCTATTTTATACCCTTTTCACCTAAAACTGAACCAAGTGAACTCTTAAATCAATATTTTTACCCAAAACTTAATTTAATTGCTCAAATGACTTGAAACTTACAAAAGATGGATTCTAATTTATCAAATAATAAATTAATTTACTTGGTATCAATTATTAATATTATTTGTTGAGTTTTAATTAATCAACCAAATTTTATTTATTTGTTAAAGATGAAATTAGGGTCTGTCAATTTTTATTTATCTAATTAATTAAATTAGGATTGTTGGTGCTTCGTGATGACTACCTAATCAGTCAAATTAGGATGATAAAACGGTTAGACTTTGAACATCAATCTAGCAAATTAGTGCTCCATTATTTCACCTAATTAGATTGATGGTGAACTGTGGTTCATGGTGGCTACCTAGTTAATCATTCAAAGTAGTATAATTACTAGAATTAATATTATTATTATTAATAATCTTCTTCTTCTTCTTATAATAATAATAATAATAATAATAATAATAATAATAATAATAATAATAATAATAATAATAATAATAATAATAATAATAATAATAATAATAAGCTGACTCAATGTCAGGAAGCTCTTCAAAAATCCCCTTTTTCCGCTGCTCTTCTTGCTGAGGAAAAACATCTTCTGGACACTTTTAGTAAGTTGAAAAAAGCTGAACTTAGTATTCTTGGTCAGAAGGCAAAGGAGCATACTATTAAGCATGATGATTGTTGCTCTGAATTCTTTTTTGCTAAAGTTGCTGAGAGGAGGGCTCGACAAATTGTTGGTGAAATTGTTGATATGTATGGACAGACTCAACATGGCTTGGACAATGTTGCTAATGCCTTTGTGGACTATTATACTAGTCTTCTTGGGGACTACTACTCTGTAGAGCCCCCGGATGACTCTTTTATTGCTCAAGGTGCCACCTTGTCTTCGATGATTGGCTCCCTTTGATCGCCCCGATTAGTAGTTCGAAATTAAAAGCGCTTTGTTTAGTATTGGGTCAAACAAGAGCCCCTGGACACGATGGGTTTTCCTCTGGTTTTTTTAAGCATTCTTGGGATATCATTGAAGTTTGAATTTTGCCATTGTCCGACTTTTCTTCTCTCTTTGGAAAGTTGGTAAAGCAAGCCAATACTACTCTCATTTCTCTTCTTCCCAAGAAAAGTGTTCCTAAATCTGTTCAAGATTTTAGACCTATTTCTTGCTGCTCCACTATTTACAAGGTTATCAGTAAGATCATTGCTACTCGCATGCAGCATCTCCTCCCCAAGCTCATTGGAGGGGAACAAGGTGCTTTTGTAAAGGGTAGAAACATTTTTGAAAATGTGATCTTTGTCTCAAGGTCCAGTTAAAGGTTACAATAGGAAGTATCTCACTCCTAGATGTTTAATGAAGGTAGATATAAGGAAGGCTTTTGACACTTTGCAGTGGTCTTTCATTGAAGATATGTCGCTAGCTTTTAACTTCCCTGCCGCCTTTGTTAAGCTCATTATGGCTTGTATCTCAGGTTCTTGGTTCTCTTTGAAAGTCAATGGCTCTAGTCATGGTTTCTTTAAGGGGATGAGTGGTGTTCGTCAGGGGGATCCTTTATCCCCTTACATTTTTGTGTTGAGCATGGAAGTGTTATCTAGATATCTTCGTGAAATTTGCAAATTACCTCAGGTTTCTATGCATCCTAAGTGTGTGGGAATCAAGCTTACTCATTTGATTTTTTTGATGACTTAATGATTTTCACCAGAGGAGACTTGCCTTCGTTAAAGCCGTTGTTCGGACCCTTGACCTTTTTGGTAGGATTTACGGATTAAAAGCTAACCCCGAGAAGACTTCTATTTTCTTTGGTGGAGTCCAGGAGCATGTCAAGCAGGCAATCCTAGCTTTCACTTGCTTTCAAAGAAGAGGAGTTTCCAATCGATACCTCGGTGTTCCTCTGAATGCAGCCAGATTATGCATCACTAATTTTGGTATGCTTATTACTAAATTGCAGAATGCTATTCATCACTGGTCCACTAAGTTTCTCAGCTATGCTGGTAAACTTCAATTGATTCAATCAGTTTTGTTTGGTCTTCAAAATTACTGGTGTGCTAGTATTCTCTTGCCTCTGGGTGTGATTAAACTTATCAACAAATTAAGTAAAGACTTCTTTTGGCAAATCCATGAAGGTCATCGCAGGATGACTTTTAAAAGTGGAAGACGATTTGTGCTCCATGGATGAGAAGGGGTTTTGGGTTAAAGGAGTTGCTTTCATGGAATAAAGCAATGCTCTTACAATGGGTTTGGAAGCTTGGAAGCCTGCGATAGCTATTGGGTCACATGGATTGAGTTATCCCTTTAAAGGGACCGATGATGTGGCACACTCCCATTAAAGAAAGTTTCCCGACAGTTTGAAGGGGATCTTGAAAGTTAGAGATGCTTGTATTCAGCTTGCAGGCAGCATTCAACAGGCTCAATTGCTTGTTCAGACTTGCGTTCATCAAGGTAGATTTGTCATTTCTAAGGGTTATGAATTGTTCAGGACAAAGCATCCTGCTGTTCCTTGGGCAGATCCTATTAGTAGGCATATCATTGTGCCTGCTCATCGCATTACAATCTCTCTTGCTCTGGAAGCTCATTTGCCGACTGTTGATAATGTTATAGGCAGGGGTTTGATCATGCCTAATAGATGCAGTCTCTGTAGAGCTGCTGCTGAGAGTCATGGGCATTTGTTTTTCCATTGTGATTATGCAAAGATAGTTTGGCAAGCCTTGCTCACTTGGATTGGCATTAACAGAGGGGGGATGACTCTTAAGCATGAGATTGGCTGGATTAAGAGTAGGAAGCATCGTAAACATTGGTCTGCTAATTGGTTCATCTGTACTCTAGCTGCAGCAGTCCATTTCTTATGGCACGAACGGAATCAAAGAATCTTTACTAGCCAGGAAAGGAGTCCAGCGATCTTAGTTCAGCAAATTAAGTACATTGTGGGTGTTCGTTTGCTAGCTTTTAGTAAGGATAGTATTTACAATACTTTAGTTGAGCATCTAACTCACTAGTGTGTCTCTTGCTTGGCACTTTGATGCCAAGCTAGTGGATAGTTTTGTAAGTCTACTCCATCTTTTTTCCCATTATTGGATGAATAAAAATGGAGGTAATCTCTTGCAAAAATAAAAATAATAATAATAATAATAATAATAATAATAATAATAATAATAATAATAATAATAATAATAATAATAATAATAATTTTGTGCTTGGCCGGGTTGTTGCTGATGCTGCTTAGCAGAAGTGTGCTAAGTATGGGGATTTGTGCGCGGCAGCAGGTTATGGTTTCCTTCCATTCTCTTTCTCATCACTTGGGGAGTTGGGTTCGGATACTGTTGCCTTGCTCAAGCGGATCCAGAAATTCTCGGTATCTCGGGACGCGGGGCTCGGTGGCCGCTTACATTTTTACTAGACTTAGCTTTGCTGTTGCTAAGGGTGTGGGAGCCCAGCTTGTTTCTCGGCTCCCCACCAATTTCATGTAAACTTTTGTTTTTCATTTAATGAAAGTTGCGCGCATCCTTTTAAAAAATAAAAATAAAAAAATAATAATAATAATTAATATTATTATTTAATATTATTAATATTAATATTAATATTAATATTAATATTCTTTCAGTTCAATTCAGCTCCAATCGACTTAGTTCGATTCAGTCTATTCGATTCGATTCGATTCGATTCGGCTCCATTCGATTCATTTCATTTCTCCATTGATTGATTGATTCGATTACTCGGCTCCATTGATTCGATTGACTTCATTCGATTCGATCGATTGATCAAACTCTAAAAAGCCAGAAAGAACAGGGCATTACTTCTTTATTTTACAGCGGTAAAAAAAAAAAAAAAAAAAAAAAAAAAAAAAAAACTGCTCCGTCACTAAAGATGGCAATCGGGTTAGTCAGGTCAGGTCTGGTCGGGTCGAGTCGAGTCATATCAGGCGTGACTACATTCGAGTAAAGTTCGGGTCACTTGTGGGTCGGGTTAGTCGGGCCAATTCATAGCACAAGTTCGGCCCGGGTCATTCATATAGACTTTTCGGCTGACGGGATTTGGGTCAGGTTATTAACAGGTTTGCTATTGAGTCGGGTCGCGTCAAGACATTGGATTTGAGGTAGGTTTTGTCTTGTTTGGCTGCTCAATTTATTATCGAATCGATTTTTTTCCAATTATTTAACTGGTTGGAGGTGATATGTGAATCAAAACGGTGGCATACATTTGATGGCATGGCAAACTGTATAAGCTTTTAAAAGATAATACGACAGTTTTAAAAGGGGAAAAATAACAAAAACAACCACTCAATACTGGGACGTAAGTTACGGGCCTAGTTTAGCCACATCAGATTATACAGGTTTTAAAAGATAACTAGTATTGGTGCCCGGCTTCGCCCGGGCTACCTCTACTTACCATTAAATTATTTTATTTTATTTTCATTAAATAAAATTACTTACAGTTGCATAACCCATAAATTTATCATTAATATATTTTTATAACATATCATAAAATTACGATGAAATAAATTTTGAGACAAATTCACTACTCCCGCTATTAATATTTTACTCTTATTAATGAAACAATATTAATAACATTTCACTACTTGCCCGTAATCATTGTTACTTTCACTACTTCCGCCGTAATTATTGTTACTGTCACTACTGTCGCATTAATATTGATAATTTCCACACCAAAAAAAAATTAATATTGATAATTTCACTACTCCCTCCGTAATTATTGTTACTTTCACTATTGCCGCATTAATATTGATTATTTCACTACTCTCGTTGTTGTTTCTACCACTTTCACTAATCTCGTTGATAATATTGTTACTTTTAGTATTCAAATGAGTGATTACTATCATATAAATATATCCAATGTTACTATAATTCTTTTCTTTACTGACGAAATTACTTTTACTACTTAGACATGAAATTTTAAGAGAATTATATATTTATATAAATATATTACATATATGCATTAAATCAAATCGAAAGAATTATGCAATATTATATATTATGGATTCTAATTTGAATTATTTATAACCTACTTATTATATTTTTGTATGTAAAATAATTAACATCTCTATACATTTAATAAACTATAAAGTTTAATAAAATTGCATAGATTTTAAATTAAATATATAATTTTATGATGATAATAATTAATACCATAAGTGTCCATGTTTATACTAATTAATTATTTTATTTTAAGAAAATTGACCATTTTCTAGTCTTCTATAAATATTTAGGAAAATTACCAGGCATCTTCTTTCTTTTAATTTCCTTGAAATTGACCATCTTAATTAATTATTATATTTTAAGGAAATTGACAATTTTAATTAATTATTTTATTTTAAGGAAATTGACCATGTTTAGGAAAATTACCAAGCTTCTATATAATTTAATTTTAACCCAAACTATGTAATATTTGCATTGAGATCCCTTAATCAGGTCCATCACACGGTGCTATTGATTTAAAACTATATAGTATAATTAATTTGTATAATTTTATTTAATTACATTGAAGTCCCTTGGTTTCTGGATTTAATATATAGTACTAGTATTGGTGCCCGGCTTTACCCGGGTTACCTCTACTTAACATTAAATTTTTTTTCATTAAATAACCCAAAAATTTATCATTAATATATTTTTCTATGATATATCCTAAAATTACGATGAAATAAATTTTGAGACAAATTCATTACTCCCGCTATTAATATTTTACTCTTATTAATGAAACAATAGTAATAACATTTCACTACTTGCATGTAATCATTGTTACTTTCACTACTCCCACCGTAATTATTGTTACTGTCACTACTACCGCATTAATATTGATAATTTCACTACTCCCGCCGTAATTATTGTTACTTTCACTATTGCCGCATTAATATTGATTATTTCACTATTCCCGTTGTTGTTTCTACCACTTTCACTAATCTCGCTGATAATATTGTTATTTTTACTATTCAAATGAGTGATTACTATCATATAATTATATCCAAAGTTATTATAATTATTTTCTTTACTGGCGAAATTACTTTTATTACTTAGGTATGCAATTTTAAAAAGATTATATATTTATATAAATATATTACATATATGCATTAAATCAAATCAAAAGAATTATGCAATATTATATATTATGAAATCTAACTTGAATTATTTATAGCCTACTTATATTATATTTTTGTATGTTAAATAATTAACATCTCTATACATCTGATAAACTATAAAGTTTAATAAAATTGCATAGATTTTAAATTTAATATATAATTTTATGATGATAATAATTAATACCATAAGTGTGCATATTTATACTAATTAATTATTTTATTTTAAGGAAATTGACCATCTTCTAGTCTTCTATAAATATTTAGGAAAATTACCAAACACCTTCTTTCTTTTAGTCTCCTTGAAATTGATCATCTTAATTAATTATTTTATTTTAAGGAAATTGACCATCTTCATTAATTATTTTATTTTAAGGAAATTGACCATGTTTTAGTCTCTTACAAATGTTTAACTATTCAAATGAGTGATTACTAACATATTATTATATCCAATATTAGTAGTGAGATGTTAATACAATTATTTTCACTACTAACATAATTATTTTTACTATTTAGCCATACAATTTTAAGAGGTTATATATTTATATAAATATATTACATATATGTATTAAATCAAATAGAATATTATATCTTTTGGAAATCTAACTTGATTTATTTAATTTTTAATAGTTTCCAAAATATAATCTACTTATATTATATTTGTGTATGTTAAATAATTGTATAATTATATGATGATACTAATCTATATATATACATAAAAGAGAGTTTTTTCGAGTGATTCTAGAGCGTCCACATCATCAAAAATTAATTTAGGAAAGTTTCATAAATAATATTTTCCACATAAAAAATAAAGTGGAGAATCTTTTAATTATTATAATATCTATATTTCCTATTTTATATTCATGAGAAGTTTCTAATTTTTATATAAAAACTTTGACATTTCATCTGGCAAAAAAATCGTTATAAAAATTATGAAAATAATATAATTAGATTCGTGACAAAAAAATGCTTTCATTAGAGTATAGATTTCATATGATTTGCACATACGAGTATTAAAGATGGTGTACTTCTTTTAATATGTTATATGTCCACATTGAAAAACAATGTTAGTGTGGTGATTATAATACGTATAAATTATATAATTGTCCCACATCGAAAGATTAACATAAGGTGGGTGATCCTATGATTATAAATAGAAGTCATCATTGGAACCTATATACCAACCAAAAACCTTTTGAGTCTCTTAAGTATTGTTTTGGAGAGCTCTTAAGAGTTTATATCATTATCTTCACAGTATGATATATAAATATTTTTTCTATATTATGTATTATATTCAAGTGATGTTTATAATCTTTATATAAAAACTTATACATCTCATTTGCCAAAAAAATATTATAAAAAAAACGTGCGAATATTAATAAATAGTACTCCCTCCATTCAAGACCAAATACAACATTTTCATTTACATGTTTGCCAAGACACCAATTACAATGTAAATATCTTTAAGTTTACATTATAAAAAATTTAAAGTTTGATATTCTCATTGTACTTTATAAGTGAATCAAATAAGATCTCACATGACCATATTTTGTCTTACATATTGTAAGGAATCGTAAAGATTCTATTCATTCATGAATAGTGTAAAAAAAGGAATGTTGTATTTGGTCTTGAATCGAGGGAGTATAGTATTTGCTCATTATTATTAACCTGAGTTAGATGTCGAATTATGTACGAAAAAGATGGTGTATTTCTAAGTATGTTATTTGTCCACATTGAAAAATATGTTGGTGTGGTGAATATATTACGTATAAATAATAGAATTGTCCCACATCGAAAGTTTAGCATAAGGTGGGTGATCATATGATTATAAATAGAAGGTATCCTTAGAACCTAAATACCAACCCAAAACCTTCTGAGTCTCTTAAACATTGTCTTGGAGAACTCTTAAGAGTTTATATCATTAACTCCACGATATGATATATATTTTTTATATTATGTCCAAGTAATGTTTATAATTTTTATATAAAAACTTATACATCTCATTTAGCAACAAAGTAACATAATTTTTTTTTTTTTTTGAAAAATTATATAATTAGATTC
Source organism: Silene latifolia (assembly GCF_048544455.1). Classification (NCBI taxonomy): domain Eukaryota; kingdom Viridiplantae; phylum Streptophyta; class Magnoliopsida; order Caryophyllales; family Caryophyllaceae; genus Silene; species Silene latifolia. The sequence goes on from NC_133528.1 coordinate 30,193,519, forward strand.
GTGGTAAATAAATGCTAGCATTAGAATATAGTATCATATTATTTGCACATATTTTAATTACGATAAGAAGTTAAAAAAATGTATTATACGAATATTAATAAATAGTACTCCTATAGTATTTGCTTATTATTATTATTAAACTGGGTTAGATGTCGAATTAGGTGTGAAAAAGATGGTGTATTTCTAAGTATATTGTTTGTCCCACATTGAAAAATAATGTAGGTGTGGTAAATATACTACATATAAATAGTTAAATTGTCCCACATTAGAAGATTATCATGAGGTGAGGTATCACATAATTATAAATATGAGTCATAACTTAGGGGTATCAACCCAAAATCTTTTGAATCGCTTAAAAATTATCTTAGAGAGTTATTATAAAAGTTTGTATTAACGGCAAACCTTAGTTACAACAATATCATACAAGTATTAATCACGTAGATATTTATAAAAGCGGTTATATATTACTATATTAGTGATATTATAATGTTTATTTTAAGACAATCGATAATATAATAACTTTATTTAAGACAAAGTCATAATTAAAAAATAAAATGGGTGCTAAATATACATAAATTTGTTTGTGTCATATAATGATAATCTCTGCACTAAAATAGAAAATTTATGAATTATAATACAATCAAGTGTTGCATAAAAAGATCTTGAATCCACAAACAAATCAATAATGAGCTTTTTTACTTTGATAAATAGTAGAATTAAATCTTTTTAACTTTCAAATATAAGTAATTATTATGCCTCATTACATTTGAGTAACTAAAATACATCATAATTTTTAACCATTAATCAAAATCGCACCAGAAAAAAGAAATATTTTGCATTTGTTTATACATTCTATTGTCCCTCAATTATATCTTAAAAGTCGTGTTAGGCAAAAAAATGTAATTTAAATCATATCATTTGTACATATTTTAATTATGACAAAAAATGGAAAAAACGTACAAATATAAATAGATAGTATAATATTTTCTCATTATTAAATCGGGTTGGATATCGAAATAGGTGCAAAAAAGATGGTGTACTTTTTCGTGTGTTATTTGTCCCACATTGAAAAATAATGTAGGTGTAGTAAATATACTACATATAAATAGTTGAATTGTCCCACATTAGAAAATTCACATAAGGTGGGGTGATCTTAAAAATTAATTTAGGAAAGTATTATAAATAATATTTTTTGATGTAAAAAATAAAGTGGAGAATCTTTTAATTATTATAAAATTTATTTCCTATATTATATTCAAGTGATGTTTCTAATTTTTATATAAAAAATTTTACATTTCATTTGGCAAAAAAATATCATTAAGAAAATTATGAAAGAACATAATTTGATTCGTGGTAAAAATGATATCATTAGCGTATAAATTTCATATAATTTGTACATATATAAAATTGTGTATTTCTTAGTATGTTATATGTCTTACATTGAAAAATAATGTAGGATTATATAAAAATAATAGAATTGTCCCACATCGAAAGATTAACATAAGATGTAGTGGTCTTATGATTATAAATATGAGACATCCTTGGAACTTAGGTATCAACCTAACATCTTTTGCGTCTCTTAAATAAGATGTTTTGACTTTTGATCATATCTAAATAAATGATTAGAGATAAGATGTAAATATTAAGACCTTATAACTAATTTTTTTAACTAAGTTAATTACCCCGTTGCAACGCACGGGCATTCAAACTAGTTAATAACATAAGTGGGTCATGTTTATTTTAGGGAAAATCACCATATTTTGATATTCTCTAAATTTATACTTCAACCAAAACTATATAATATTTGCATTGAAATTCCTTAATTAGGTCCATCACACGGTGCTAGTGATTTAAAACTATATACTATAATTAATTTGTATAACTTTCTTTAATTACATTAAAGTCCCTTGGTTTCTGGATTTAATATATACTAGTATTGATTAATACGACAGTTTGGGGGGAGGGGGAATAACAAACACGGCCACTCAATACTAGAAGGTAAGTTAAAGGGCCTAGGCTAGCCACATCAGATTATGCCTAATTAATTTAAGCAACGATTTGTTTGTAAGCAAGTTTTTTTTTTTTTTTGGGTGACGAGGGAACCCGCAATCACTACCTTCGGTGGCACTGGGTAAACCCTCGGGTGTACGTGATAGCCTGCAAACCACGTATACTAGGTAGGCCCGAGGGTGACAGACTCGAAGTCTATTAGGCATGGACTCAGACCATAATACTCTACAAAATTGCGTTTGGAAAGGATTGAACTTGAATCTCCTGAGAATTTCACCCAAGTTTTAACCACTATACTTCACTCTTGCGGACAATTGTAAGCTACTTTTGGTGGCGTTGGAGGTGGTGGAATATTTGTTCCAACGCTTACTTTGATCATTGGTTTCGACCCCAAGTCATCCACTGCCATCTCAAAATGTATGTCGTTGAAAACTCGCCCTAAATCTTAACAAGATTATTTTGTTTAACTGCCAGTCTCGTAATATGAGATTGTTTATACCCACATCAATGAGCATATTCACATAGTCGGCTAGCTCAGCTCATAAATTCAATGAAAGTGATATTCACGACTTGGGTTTGAAACCTGCTGTCACTGAAATTGCCCAATGAGCATATTCACAAAAAAAAGTTGAAACTAAATCTCTTATTCAAAAAAAAGTTTGTTTTACAATAACTCCAATAAAAGAGTAGACACTCAAGGAGGCGAGGTGAATCTATATATCACTATAGTTAAATGTGGTGCAGTACAATCACATGTAAAGAAAGAGTAATTACATATAGGAGATACAAAGTTACAGAAAAAACCTATATTGAGCAATCACCACTCAATTGTTTAAATATAAGTAAAGGTGGGAAGGGGGTTGATTCGCTTTCATTCCAAAGGGAAGTAATGGGAAGGAGATCACTTTCCTTCCGGATCTTCCAATGTATCGGAATGATCTTAATTTGAATATGGTTTGGAGGGGAGATGATTTCCCTGCCAACAATGAATTAATTGCAATATCCCTGCCAACAACTACAATCATCGTCTATCTTGATATTGTACAAAGCTGGGACTGTGAGTGGGGTGAGAAGACAGAAAAAAGCTATAGCTCCTGCGATGGAAGCAACGCTTACCACTAACCCTGAAACCAAAACCGTATTAAAGGAAGATGTGGTTAAACTTGGTTATACACTTACACTTGCATGTCTTCGAGAAAATAATAGCAACAAAGTTAGAAGCTCACCTCTTTTAGAATATATAACAGGCAGTCCCATAAAATTGCAGACAATATGAGCAACTAATGGCGCAGCAAGATGCCCTGTAACCAAAACCAACTCTGTCATTAAAGAAAGACTAGCCCTAGCGAACAAATATTTGGTTGTGAGATTTGTGACATTTCTAGCAATTAGCAGTCAGTCTTAGCACAATAATGCAGTTCAACATACCACCAGAAAACACCAAACTAAATCCAACAACATATATACATGCACATTACGAGATAAATACAAAGGAGGCTCATCAGAGCTTAATCTGCCAAAAATCCTGATGGAGAACATTATAGAAGATTTACCCATTATGAAAATCACACAAGTTGTGTCCAAGGATTCTTTAGGCCTCTAGATGAGATGTTAGGTTTCCTTTGCATTGGCTTAATGAGAACTAACAAGGAACACAGCACAAAAGCAAAAGAGCCTGTTGTCGTCCAACAAAGTGAATATTTGGAGCTAAGAGACTTGAAGCTTATTGACTGAAGTGAAGGAAAACTAAGTAAAGAAAAACAAAGAGAAATGAACAAAGATACACCATCTTATTTATATAGTCCCCAACTAATATTGGGGATCGAACAATATCGACTTTGACCGATCTTACAGACAAAATGCAATGATTACGACTTCTTAGAAATAATAATATGACAATAGTTGGTTTAATAAAGCAAACATGACAAAGTTTAGATTATATGACAACATATATTTACAAAAATTATGTCATAGAATAGTTGATATCTGTTAATCATCAATTCAAATGGAGACGATTGAGATAAAGAATTAAAGATAATAACAAGAAACATGAGTATCTTACACCACAGTTACTAAAAAATGTCAGCCAAAATAAAAGATCGTTTGTGAAATGATTCAGAAGAATAATTACACAACCTATTTAACTTAACTCCAACTTCTCACAGAAATGGAAAGTCTGACATTTAGTGGACCAGTCCAAAATTTTCAAATTTATGGCACCTCTAAGCATATTATTACATCTTGGCTTCGATCAAAGTCACGGTATGGTTTTCATGGCCTAAAGTCCTAAACTACCTAATTACGGATCATATGGCCTCGAAATGCGGTGAAATGCAATCGTTGTAACCTCCAAAGTCCAAACCCTTGAAAACTAGATAGAGAATCGGTGTTACGGCCAATATTTAAACTCAAGCCTTTAAGTTACCTATCTACACCAACTTTATCACAGTGCTACAAATACTCCTGCTACAGCCCAGTAAGAAGGGGTCAAGATTTTTTTCGTATGTCCTATAGTAAACGTTACATCAAGAATTCACTGAATGAATGCTATTTCACAATATAAGAAGCACACACATTTGATGAGCCATTTTGGATTACTCCTTGTTCCAAGGACCACTAATAGTGACCATGAAAATAGGTAAAGTATCTTTCAGACTAAGAAAACTCATTAAAAACTTGAAATTCTTAAGGTAAAAAAATTGGACAACATATGCTTTGGGGTTTTTTCTTGTTTTAAATTTGAGACCCCATACAAAAGAAACTACAGAGATTCCAAAGGCATCCAAAACACTTTTCTTTAAGCCACTGTAGCAAAAGCACACTAGAAAAATAAATGTCATGAATATGAATGACAATCATTACATACCAGTTCTGATGAAAAGAAAAGAAGCATATGAGCCAAAAACCATTGTATATGCAAGCTGTGTACCTGAAATTCAATCACAGTTGCACTAAGAGCCATTCAAGTCCAAAGTGGTATAAATTAAACAAATTCCCTGACATATAATCATATTCCTTAGTGCATATATAAGGAAGTTATGATATTTCAAGAATAATGACATCTTAAAGATATATATATCTACAGTCCAGTAGCTGAAGATGAATACTAAAGAGTCTATGAGTTAATTAATACCTTGCTCTTCTACATTGCTCCATCCTAAGTTCAGACCATTCTAAGTTCAGACATTCCTTCCCTTACGAATTTAGGGGCCGTTTGGTTCAAACAATTGGAATGGATTGGAATGGATTCTAATATCAAGCAGGTATGGAGTTAGAACCCATACTTTTTAATGCTTGTTTGGTTTGATCTTGTAATGGATTGTAAATGGCATTTATATTTTTTGGTTCACATTTGAATGGATTTCAAATTATTTGTTTTCTTCATTATAAATAAGATCTACAATATTATTTATAATTAAAAATAACTAATACAAGATAATAACAAAAGCAAAAATCCAAATTACCCATACAAATTGGTGAGAAGCATAGAAATTTAATCAAAGAGCAGTCACGTACAAAGTAGCATAAATATCAAATTACGCCTAATGATTATTAAGAACAAATTATTAAAAAAAAAAAAGAAAAAAAAAAGAAAAAGAAAAAAGGGAAAAAGTCGTTATGGAATGAAGTAATGAACAATTTTTACCAAAAAAAAAATTAATGAACAACTACCAGCTAAGTACCAAATTTATAATTAGGATCAAGGAATATCAATGGAGAATAATTCGTGAGATGTATACAACCCTTTTTTTTTTGTTTTTTGTTTTTTTTTTCTTTGCTAGGGTTTGGATGTGGAGGGATGGAGTTAGAAACTTAGAATCATGGGGTGGGACTTGGGTATGAGATTCCAAGGGGTTGGAATGGATTTAGAACCCCTTGGATATCAAACTCCATTCCAAAAGGGGTCAACCAAACACTTGAATGGATGAAATCCATTCCAAATGCTCCAACCAAACACCCCCTTAATACCTTGCTCTTCTACATTGCTCCATCCTGAAAAAGGTAAAGTTTATCCCTGCCCTCTCTTATTCCATTACTGCCCTATATACTCTTATTTATCCCAAAATACAGACCAGTAAACCACCATGTTAAAAGTAGGTGACCCTTGTCGCTCATAGTCAACCAATACTACTTCCTTCATTAATACCCTTTTCTTTTAAAATGTATCCATCAAAATACCAGACCACCACGCTGCAACTACACCACCCCCAAAGGGACAAAAGAACTCAATCAAAAGTAATGCAAGTTCATTCATTATAACTTTAACAATAAAAATATAAACAGAAGTATAAAACATCAGTCAATTCTACATGAATCAGCAATTAATCCAGATAAATTAACTGGCCCTCATTTGATAAATTAGGATTTTTAAGGTTTTTAAAAAGACATCAAACATAAAAATAGGAAAGGTGTGACAAAAACAAATTACGTGATGATGATCAGACATGAGAAGCAGAGGAATAAGAAATGGAGAGAGGAAAAGAGAATGAGGCTCAGATGGAGGAGATTAGAATGCGGGATATGTTCAGAGATGACTTGATCTTTAAGCCAAACCGGTCAGTTGTTCCAATTTGATCACCAACATGTCTTATTATTAGGTAGTAGTTTAAAAGAACAAAATAATAATCGGCAGTGGTTGAAAGTGGGTTATAATAGGTAGTTTTTGTGATTTTTCTTCCATTTTATTATTATACAAAAGGTCCAAAGGACATAACTCGGTTTATGACAGATTGTTCATGAAAGCTACACTAATCTCATCTACCCACTCTATTCCTGACATAAAACGAGTACATATGCAATGATTAAACTTGCATTAAAGTCACTACAAAATAATTCAACTATAAGAAACTCATGTTATCACCAAATAGAAGAGGCTTTACAGGTCCCCCAATATTTTAAATACTCAAAAATCAGGAATATAAATTACAGATAAAGAAATTAATGAAGTTGAAAATTATACCGACGGCCATGGAAGTTTTAAGTACACTGCAGTTCTTGCGGCTGTAAAACTCCAACAAATGATTCAAATGTGCTGATAAGAAATAATAAATGACTGTTATTCATCTAATCAAATTTATAAGAATAGTAACATAAACAATGCTCAGATAATATAGCTGACATATGCATCTGTAAGAATATTAGGCATTTGAATAACTCATTCAGTCATTCATGTGGCTCCAGAAAAAGCTTGCTAGTGACAGAATATCCCCTTAAAATAGTGACAACAACGGCCTCAATAGAGACACAGCAAATGTTGCATGCCTTTTGGGGAAGATTAAGTAACCTGTCACTCCTACTCCTTTTAAATAGAGCCCTTCAGGGCCTTCACTGAAAGGGTGAAGTACCCAAAAGATAACTCCTTCGGACTTGCAAGACTTCAGAAATTATTGCCATTCCTCAAAGTGGACATTGATTATTCTAAACATTTAACTATGTGGAACCCAAAATATTCAGGAGGCATCATACTTCGGAAAGAGAAGGAGAAACAAGAACAGAATGATTAACAACAGTGCAAATGTCTAAAGAAGCGGGGTTGAAAATTGATTAAGGAAGAGCACTAACAATTGTGTCTAACGCTCTAACATTCAATTCTCCAAAAGCACTTATCTGTTCAATAGAACATAATGCCAACTCTAGGCAATAATGGAAGGAAAGAAACCATGAAAGGAGAAACATTATAACAAATAAATTCTGTGACCTGAACCTTAACTTCCAAGAATTACTGTCAAATCAAAACATGAAATTGTCAACTACATATGATAACATAAAACAAAAAAAAAATGTTATTACCTTTAAACGAAGTCGCTCTACTTACCCAGGCTGAAGAACAAAGGGCACAGAAAGACAGTAGTTTCTGGCTTGAATCCTCCACACAAAAGTAAAGGTATCATACAGGCCCTGAATACCAGTTCTTCAGTAATTGGTGCCTGTTTTCGATAACATTTCAGATTAAACATCATATCACACAAGAACCCACAACATACTTTAACTTTTATGCATATTCGTTGTTCTTTGCTTCAGAAGGGGATAGACTACTAATCACAAAGTGGACAGTATTTGATAATGTGCTTTTCATAAATCATTCTACAACTGATATGTTTAAGCCACTGCGAAACAATATGTCGGAATGATGTAAGCATAATTTGTTTGTTTGCATCCAAAAATCAGAAAGAAGAAATGGCGTTTAGTTTTCTTGTTTCTTTTGAAGCACAAGTTTCCAGCCGATAGATAGACTTCTTCATAAGCACTCTTAGGTGTAAATTGTAATTATTAAAGCAAAATGCCTAAAGCATTATCTTGCAAGATAACAACATATTCACAGCATAAACGAATCAGAGTCATGCACAGATAACAGCACTGGCCAGCCATAGTAAACGCAATAGCCTTCCTTCTTACATACTAAAATTATACTCTGTGGTATACCGTATAATGAAACGGGAGTTATAGTAATTTACTATTTTTTGCAGAAGTATTATGTAGTTACGTAAATTTTACAGTCGTACAATTTCCGTGAAATAGAATTAAGTAGCAAAATGGGGTAATGAGACTCGGACCCATAACGACTAGGTCAGAAGAGGATGTCTAATACTAGCTTTCCACCAAGTATTTAGGTAATGTATGATGATAGTAACAATGATGCTAAGGCTTTGTTTCAGGTTTCTAGTCTAATCGAGGATGACAAGTTAATGACGCGCAACATCAGTAACATAAGAACAGATTCTATGTTAAAATGATATAGTCGGTGAAGAGGAACTGACCACAACAAGATTCCGCCAGGCAGCAATGTTAGAAGCAAACGATTTGATGCTCTCAAGAGAAAAATACGGACTTTCACCCTCGTTCCACAAGTCCAACAATTTGAGGACAAAAGAGCCGGCATACATGAGACAAGTCAATGAAAAGGCGCAAACCACAGCATGCCACTGTTTGATACATTATACATACAAGCCCAATCAATCCTAAATCTAATAATAATTGCATATGAAAGTTGGATGAAGAAAAGAGGACACTCACAAAATGATTAGATCGTACACCGTAGGCAGCTAATATATGCGTAAATTTCCAGCTTCCAGTCTGCAATCAGTACAAACCGAAGACGAAAACCTAAGTGAATTAGAGAAGCAGCAATTATTCAGCCAAAATAACAATAACTTCATATAAACCAAAGTAAGTTAGACAAGCAGCAGTTAATCAGTCAAAATTCGAACACAGAATTTCATAAATAGGTACAGTACAAACAGAAGAGCAAAACCTCAGTGAATTTTAGAAAAACAGAAATTAATCTACAGAAAACAAAACTTCATATATTGATACAGTACAAACTTATGTTACTCGCTAGGAGAGGCGGAAAATTAAAAAAAAAAACGTGAGCAACACTTCACTTTGGTTGCGTTTGGTAGTCCGATATTTGGACACTCCCAAATATGATATGGCGCTTCGACATTTCATTTTGACCAAAAATTTAAAACACTGCACAAAATAACCGTATCTAACGCATTGACTTCTGTCGCGTCCGGACGACGACACTAGCAAGAGTTTCAACCGAGTTGGAGTAACACAGATACAAACACGAGATAAAAACCTAGATGAATTAAAGAAGCAGCAATTAATCAGTATAAAACAGGACTTGATGTATTAATACAGACCAAGCTGAAGATCGAATCCTAAATAAACTAAGAAAAGCATCGATTAATCAGTAACAAAATGGATTGCGGGACAGAGAAGACGATATGTTAATTTTAAAAGTAGCACTTGATCAATCGAAAACGGAATTTCATATATTGATACAGCACAAACAGAAGATCAAAAACATCCATGAATTTTAGTGAAGCAGCAATTAATCAACAGAAAACAGAACTTCATATATTGATACAATACAAATTTACTTTACTCCGACACTTCACTTTGGTTGCGTGTTGCATGTCCGATACTCGTATACTCCCGACACTTCGAGACTTCATTTTAGACCAGAAATTGACAACTTTGCACAAAATAACCGTATGAAGCAGTAATTAATCAGTAAAGAAATAGAGAAAGGGAAAGAAGGATAGGGCATACAGGAAGGAGGAGAAGAGAAGAAAGGAAGAGGCAGAGAAGAGTGGCGACAAAGGCGCAAATGAAGCGTCGGATCATGAACTGATAAAACGACGTCGGTGGAGGTCGCCGGAAAATAAGCGTCGGAGAATAAAGGACCGCCACGTAAACCACCGTCATTCCGCCGCATGCCGTCAACGCTTCCTTTACTGTCAACGTTTCCATCATACAAGTGTATTCCAAAACTACACAGTCCGGAATGCTGAGTCAAAGGAGACATGAAGTATTGGGATAAGCCTATGTGGTCGAAAGTTCGAAACCAGCTAACAACACAAGTTTTTCAAGTTTTTTTTTAGAATCTATAAAATATAATTAAAAGGCTACCCACAAATAAATGATTAAATGTCACCTAGACAAATCCACGTAGGATCCAAAAAGCCACCTAGATTAAAATTTAATGTGACGTGGGATATTTAAACGTGATGTTGCATATTTTTAATGTGACATGGCGAATTAATGTGACATGGATTATCAATTTATTATTACATGACATTAATTTAAATTATTTATCTATAAATTAATTTAATTCACTTATATCTATAATATGAAAGTATATTATCATTATTCTTAAATTAATTTTGTATATTAAATATATTGTCTTCCAAAATTTATATAACCCTTACAAATTTACATCAAATTTCATAATTTATAATTAATATTGACATTTTAATTGAAATTTTTGTAATAAATCATGTTAATAAATTTCATAATTTATAATTAAAATTGAAATTTTTGTAATAAAACATGTTAAGGAATTAATTAAACCTCTTCATATTACTAAACACTCGCCATTATTAACATTTTCCTATTTAATTCATTGTTTTTAAAAAATTTGTAATAAAACATGTTAATAAATTAATTAAACCACTTCATATTACTGAACACCCACCATTATTAACATTTTCCTATTTAATTTTTTTAATTAAACATGGTAATAAATTGATTAAAACTCTTCATAATACTTAACACACACCAAATTAATTAAAAGTTTTTCCTATTTAATTAATTTTTGTAATATAAGATGTTAATAATTTTTTTAAAACCCCTTATATTACTCAACACCCATAATTTTCATTAACATTTTGTCGTATTTAATTCATCTCTTGAGGTCCTCGGCAATCAATTATCTAATTTAATAATACCACAAAATAAATTATAAATTAAATTAAAATATGGGAATTTATGGTTGTGTAATGACTATAAAACCTACAATACCAATAATAGTTTCTATTCACTTTATTTATTTAAAATATGCCCATTTGTCATGAGTTTCTAAGTATTGGATTGTATTTTATGGTTTAATTTATTTATTTGATTATTATATTGATTATATTGTTGTTGTTGATGTTGCATATTTTTAATGTGACATGGCGAATTAATGTGACATGGATTATCAATTTATTATTACATGACATTAATTTAAATTATTTATCTATAAATTAATTTAATTCACTTATATCTATAATATGAAAGTATATTATCATTATTCTTAAATTAATTTTGTATATTAAATATATTGTCTTCCAAAATTTATATAACCCTTACAAATTTACATCAAATTTCATAATTTATAATTAATATTGACATTTTAATTGAAATTTTTGTAATAAATCATGTTAATAAATTTCATAATTTATAATTAAAATTGAAATTTTTGTAATAAAACATGTTAAGGAATTAATTAAACCTCTTCATATTACTAAACACTCGCCATTATTAACATTTTCCTATTTAATTCATTGTTTTTAAAAAATTTGTAATAAAACATGTTAATAAATTAATTAAACCTCTTCATATTACTGAACACCCACCATTATTAACATTTTCCTATTTAATTTTTTTAATTAAACATGGTAATAAATTGATTAAAACTCTTCATAATACTTAACACACACCAAATTAATTAAACGTTTTTCCTATTTAATTAATTTTTGTAATATAAGATGTTAATAATTTTTTTAAAACCCCTTATATTACTCAACACCCATAATTTTCATTAACATTTTGTCGTATTTAATTCATCTCTTGAGGTCCTCGGCAATCAATTATCTAATTTAATAATACCACAAAATAAATTATAAATTAAATTAAAATATGGGAATTTATGGTTGTGTAATGACTATAAAACCTACAATACCAATAATAGTTTCTATTCACTTTATTTATTTAAAATATGCCCATTTGTCATGAGTTTCTAAGTATTGGATTGTATTTTATGGTTTAATTTATTTATTTGGTTGTTGTTGTTGTTGTTGTTGTTGTTGTTGTTGTTGTTGTTGTTGTTGTTGTTGTTGTTGTTGTTGTTGTTGTTGTTGTTGTTGTTGTTGTTGTTGTTGTTGTTGTTGTTGTTGTTGTTGTTGTTGTTGTTGTTGTTGTTGTTGTTGTTGTTGTTGTTGTTGTTGTTGTTGTTGTTGTTGTTGTTGTTGTTGTTGTTGTTGTTGTTGTTGTTGTTGTTGTTGTTGCTGCTGCTGTTGTTGCTGTTGTCCAATAAGTATATTTTAATTTGTTATGTTGTTGGTTTATAAATCGTTTGCTTTTTATTTGAATTCATATTTTCCAGTTGGTTTAATTTAAGTGACTTACATGTGACAATGTTTTAATTCGTTTGTCAAGTTTTTGTCAGGTTGATGTTTTATCTTTTGGTGAATGTATTTTTTATATAACTTTAAGGCACCATAAAACGTATGTGAATGCAGATAAGGCAAACCATCATGTGGGTAATCTGAAGAGGGAAGAAATACAAAAGGCACGAAACTGAGGTAAAATTAAAGGTAAAAAAACGTAAGGTAGAAACTGATAAGTAATGGATGCTTGTTGATCTCAAAATCGAAGTCTTATAATATTTCTTTTAATTTGTTATTAAACGTATATTGTGGTGTAATTTTATTATTAAACTTTCCTGATCAACCTATTTAAATTTGTATTTTTGTATTCACGAGTATAGTCATCTCTAACATATATTTTTCTTTTTCATTTTATATGAACTATTATCAAGGCATGTAATAAAAGGAAGCGAAAGTTGTAACACCCCCATACTTCAAGTGCCTTACCAGGACCACTTAAGGCATGGAAGTGCTACCATCTCGGTTACCCGAGGCAATGATAATAATAAGACAATAAAGAAACGTACTTTAAAAGTAAATATAATTTAATTGATTACATGTCTCAAACAAAACTGTTAAATGAAATACAAAGTACTCAAACGGTCCACTGATAAAACTATCAAAGCTACTAGACATCGTCGACACAAATGGAAGACTTCTAACTGTCACGTGATGACTCATCCCAGCTATCCCATGCGCATCAATCATACCTGCTCAATAACTGCTCACCACCCACGAATGGATCACCACAGTTTTTAAAACATTTAAACGGGGTCAGTACTAATCACACAATTTATATAATCCAACAACACGGCAAACAACACAGCTCAATCATCACAGATATACTCCGAACTCCATCACCAACTCCACAATACTGACTACACACTAAAGTGTGTAGCGCTGCCAGAGTGCCCATCGCAACAGGTCACTCCACGCCGCCAGTGGGGGACCGCAGCCATTTCCACCTAATCCCCGCTCATCTCCGTCGAGCGATAAACCCAAATCCATTAATGTGCACATCCCATCTGTGGCGGGTTTCACAAAAGACGAATAATGGGCGTGAAGCCACTCCCGCAAGTGACTTTACTCAGCCAGGGACGCGCCCCGAAGAACACAGACAGATACAAACAATCACAACTACTAAACAACAATCAAAACCAACAATCGTCGCAATACTCGTATGATAACAATCAACAAACACAAATAACCATCAACACATTATGGGACTAATACTGAGTAGGGAAACCCTACCTGGAATGCAATACAGTCAGACGATCTCAACAGCTGTTATCAAAAGGCCTCTTCTACGAATCCTCCTCCTAACATATGATCATACAATTACTACCAATCAAGAGAGACAACAAAACCCCCAAATCCCCAAATTAGGGTTTAACCAATTTAAACAAAATACTATAAAAACAGTACGTAGATCTTACCCCCGACGCAAGGATCACAAAGATGTAAAGAAAGATGAATTCCGACCTTCCAAGCTCCGGCATTTGTCAATAATGCGATGAATGCGAAGTACGTAGATTGATTTCTCTTTTGAAAGTAATTAGGTTTGTAAAAGTGTATTATGAAAGTGACGGAAGTGTTTATATATTAATTCGCATTATTAACAAAACCCGACAAATCATCCCCCCGTAAACCGGCTACTCGATCGAGTAACTGACGTACTCGATCGAGTACCAAGGCTACTCGATCGAGTACCCAACAGGTCATAAACTATTTTAAAACGCAAAACACACTTACTCGACAGAGTAAGACCCACTCGATAGAGTACCCAGTGACTCATAAAACCGTAGTATTACAGTCTTCCCTCCTTAAAAAGAACTTCGTCCCCGAAGTTCAACCCATACATAAAAACAAACATACTAACTCGGTCAAGACGCAACAAAAATACTAAGAACTCAAAACAAAACCCCAACTTATAAAACATGCAACCATGAACTCTTAACACCAACTCCACCAACTATTCCTGCCTCCACACATCGCTCACAATGTCGTATCAACTACATCATAAACTCTCACGACACTAACTCCATTCACTACCAACTACCATCCACTAACGCTGCTAGCTCCATAAGATATCATCCACTACCAAATCCAATATCAAGACACTCATAGACATCAAACAGAATGTTACACTCTACCACCCTTAAAAGGAACTTCGTCCTCGAAGTTTACTCACACTCATAACCTCATCATCCAACTGTCAACACTAGTGAAATATTCTCACACTCCTAAACATCACACTACTACAAGCATGGCCATGGCCTTTTAACAACATCAACCACAATATGTACAACTTCATTCTTTATGCTACACCAACACTCTACTTCGAATTCTACTACGACATGCACAATCATCCAACTCTCTTTTATCGCATCCTACTCCTCTTAAGATAAATGTTACGTCCTCGTAACTCACTAATATTATATCCTTAGTTATATCTTCTCATTATTCTCATCACCATCACATGACATAGATAACCGCCTATAATCTAAACACTCGCTAATTATATATCCAAGGTTCTCTTACTTAAACATTTCTCATCCCTCAATTCATTCTGTACACCACCTAACCTATACCACAAAATCCTTAGCTTAACCAAAACTTCACTTGTTCCCTATTACCGCCAAAACGACATAATCCTCTATACGTGCACTATTTCCATACTCATAACTCACGATCTACAATTATTATGCACACTCTCACTAGACCCTCAAGTTCTTTTCTTTCATTACTGCAAAACTCATACATAACTTAACATGACACTAATTCCCAACACCCTACACTCACTGTCTCAACGAAAGATTATGAACCACCTGCAGCTTTCAGATCATTACCGCACCTGCCATGACTATGTGCACCTATGCCTCATCTACAACAAGATCAAGTGTATTGTAACAACTTCTAACAACTGTGTCCCATCAACGGAATATCACTATACCATGACAACAATGAAAACATATACAACTCTCTTTCATATCATATGCTACCCTCATTCCCAAACTAGTAAGAAACATCAACAAACAAAACAACGGTCTACATGTTCAACCAAAACTCGCAAGGAACAGCAGCAAACAAAACAACAATCTATGTATAACTGGTATGTACTTTCGAAAACTCGTATCATAATCATCTCGCCTACTCCACCACAACCGGTGACGACATCACAACACCGCCACCAACAGCCACACCGCAGTGCGAAAATACCCGCATCACAACACTACGTACCGTGCCCGGATCACCACCCGAGGTACAACAACGACATCGATAGACATCATAACTACATACAATTCCCTAAACACTGACTCAAAAATAATTTTTCGGACAAGAAAACTTACTCAAATTCACTTTACTAAATCACAACGCAACATATTATATGAGTAAATGGATAAGCACCTCATGAACATCATTCCTACCATTTCACGGAATACACATGTATTATAAATACACATACAATTATAACTAACCATTGTAGATACCTCATTTCTGCACCTCCCGTAAACCACCCGGTGATGATTGGGCCGCATGTTTGGTACGCGGAACGATTTGTGACAGTTCATAAGTTTATTGTCAAGTGATTGCTCAAACACTGATGTCTACCTCTTAATTGTCATCTATGCGCCGATACGGTCGTTTTGACAGTAATTAGAGTACATTTGGAGTCCGGGCCTAAAACCGTCTTCATTTTCTGATAACCGCCAAATCCCGAGTCAGAATGTTCTGGAATGTTCCGGATATTTCTATTCCATATTTTATAAATCTTTCACAATCTTTTATACTTTGGTAAAGTATTTCCCGTAATATTCATACAAAATATTAAGGAAAATAAGATTATCCCGTCATTCCATAAACCAAACACGGAAATCTTTCTTCCGCAGGAGGAAACCACTTGGGAACAGACGCAGCAGGTGCTGCGCCTCTTCCAAGAGACGCAGTGACTGCTGCGCCTCTTCCCAGGTCCTTTTATGCATATTTTTCGTATCTTTTCATATCTTTTCGAGATTCACTTCCAAAGTTTCTCCGAAAACCCTAATTCCTTCACGTGATTAGTATAAATAGGAGCCTTCGCTCCTCATATTTCTCACACGAGTGTCCGCCCTTCTCTTCTCCCTTTGCATTCTAGACCACGTTCTTACTTTTTGGCGCCTACGTACTTGAACATTCGACCACGTAAGCTCGGATCCTTCTGAGTACCAGCCTCGTTTGCATGACCGACCAATTTGACCAACTCCACAATCAATCAAATTAATAAATCTTAATCGTTTTCCTCTTACGAGGGCACTTCCGTTACATTCGAGTCGAGCATCACTAATCATAAACTTAGTTCATCTCTTTTCGTCAAACATGTAAGTCTGAGGGTGTAAATATTTCTTTTATTATTGTTATTTACTTTTTGTATCACTAATGTAAGGTTTATGTCGAAAATACTTCTTAAAACCGATTTATAAAACCATGCTTTAAAACCCTTTTTACGGATTACCAGAAGATGACCATCGAGAAAGGACGCGGCAAGAATCGCTGCGCCTCTTGAAAGGACGCACACTGCTGCGCCTCTTCGTGAGGTGCCGCAGATTCTCGCTTCCTTTCTTCTTCCTTAAATCCTCTGTCAATTCATTGTTCGTAACTTGTTTTCGTTTGTTCTTCAATTCTTTGACATAATAGCATAATAATTTCACATGTATATTGTTTATCATCATTAATGCGTATAATTCATCGTTAATCCCGACTTAAATCCCAAGTAATCCAATATTTGCGGGTTTTCGTCATTAAAATCAATCCGGGTTGTAGAGATTCGATTCTTTCATATTGAGTTTCTGGAATTCAATCTTTGGTATATTTCCATCTGTCTATTGTCCTATTCGTCGTTAATTCATCATATTTAACCTATTTAGTTCACCTATGTCACTAATCAATCCTTCGTTCATGTAATTAATTCGTTTACGTTCGTCTCATCCATATTTTATTGCTTTTATGACTCATTCGCATGTAATTAATCCATTAAATACGTAAGCTAATTAAACTAGGTCAAGGCAGAACGGAAGTTCAGAGACAGAAATCATCCTGGAACAGGCGCAGCAGAGCCGCGCCCTCTGGAAGAGGCGCAGCAGTTGTTGTGTCTGTTCCAAGGGTGAGTTCTGGCTGTGAAGCCGGAACTGCAAATCGTTAATATTCGTTAGTGAATTTAAGGATTGATTACGATATTAGACTCGGATGGAAGTGATTTAATGGATTAATTACATGCGAATGAGTCATAAAAGCAATAAAATATGGATGAGACGAACGTAAACGAATTAATTACATGAACGAAGGATTGATTAGTGACATAGGTGAACTAAATAGGTTAAATATGATGAATTAACGACGAATAGGACAATAGACAGATGGAAATATACCAAAGATCGAATTCCAGAAACTCAATATGAAAGAATCGAATCTCTACAACCCGGATTGATTTTAATGACGAAAACCCGCAAATATTGGATTACTTGGGATTTAAGTCGGGATTAACGATGAATTATACGCATTAATGATGATAAACAATATACATGTGAAATTATTATGCTATTATGTCAAAGAATTGAAGAACAAACGAAAACAAGTTACGAACAATGAATTGACAGAGGACGAAGGAAGAAGAAAGGAAGCGAGGAGAATCGCGGACCTCACGAAGAGGCGGAATCTGCGGCGACCTCACGAAGAGGCGCAGAAAGTGCTGCGCGTCCTTTCAAGAGGCGCAGCGATTCTTTGCGTCCTTTCTCGATGGTCATCTTCTGGTAATCCGTAAAAAGGGTTTTAAAGCATGGTTTTATAAATCGGTTTTAAGAAGTATTTTCGACATAAACCTTACATTAGTGATACAAAAAGTAAATAACAATAATAAAAGAAATATTTACACCCTCATACTTACATGTTTGACGAAAAGAGATGAACTAGGTTTATGATTAGTGATGCTCGACTCGAATGTAACGGAAGTGCCCTCGTAAGAGGAAAACGATTAAGATTTATTAATTTGATTGATTGTGGAGTTGGTCAAATTGGTCGGTCATGCAAACGAGGCTGGTACTCAGAAGGATCCGAGCTTACGTGGTCGAATGTTCAAGTACGTAGGCGCCAAAAAGTAAGAACGTGGTCTAGAATGCAAAGGGAGAAGAGAAGGGTGGACACTCGCGTGAGAAATATGAGGAGCGAAGGCTCCTATTTATACTAATCACACGGAGGAATAGGGTTTTCGGAGAAACCGAAGACCTCTCCTGTCGTGGGCAAAGTGATTGACAAGAATGGGAAGGCTAGGCCTCGAGAAAGACCGTTGGTGATTAGGTCCGAAGTGGCGCAAGAGCGTCCGGCTCGAGGTCATGAAAATAAGTATGACAAAAATGACAAGGGCAAAGGAAAGATGGAGGAATAGCCCAAGTCTTTATTATTATTATTTATTATTATTATTATTGTAATAAGAAGGTGAGGTTTTTAGAATCCTAGCTTATTTTTATTTCTGTTTTAGCATTATTAATATTATTATTATTATTATTATTATTATTATTATTATTATTATTATTATTATTATTATTATTATTATTATTATTATTATTATTATTATTATTATTATTATTATTATTATTATTATTATTATTATTATTATTATTATTATTATTATTATTATTATTATTATTATTATTATTATTATTATTATTATTATTATTATTATTATTATTATTATTATTATTATTATTATTATTATTATTATTATTATTATTATTATTATTATTATTATTATTATTATTATTATTATTATTATTATTATTATTATTATTATTATTATTATTATTATTATTATTATTATTATTATTATTATTATTATTATTATTATTATTATTATTATTATTATTATTATTATTATTATTATTATTATTATTATTATTATTATTATTATTATTATTATTATTATTATTATTATTATTATTAGAAATGAATGAAATAAAAGAGGTTAATTGGTTATGAAACCGTTGTGACTTTCTATTTATTATTCTTGTCGAATTCCAAATGCAACTGCAAATGTCCTTCTATTTACATTTTGAAATTAATGGGTTGTATCATGTGAAGGATTGCCTACGTATTCATTTAAAAAATATTTCTTAAAACCGATTTATAACCAAAACCCTTTTAAATGCACTCAGCATCCCGTTATAATGCTTGTATAAATGTGTGTACCTTACATGATCACCATTTCTAAACGAAACCATGACGATTTTTGTAAAATTAAATCCCTTTTAAAATTTAAATTTCGAAAAAGGCCAATGATTAGCGCAAAACCGAGTCAAAACTCTGTCCATTTGTCGAGTCAAATTTCGGGCCCAAGCCCATTTCAAAACCTCACTTCGAGTCCACTCCTATAACTACACTAAAGTTGACTAGGACCAACATTTTTCAAACCTTGTCATTTCTTCAAAAGCTCACTGACACAAGTGGCACACACCCACTTCACGAGTCAAAACATTTCTTTCTTAGTAAGTGTGCTAGAATGGTCGATTGTGTTTTGATTCGTCGTCGATCTCTTATCCAGTTTCCAAGATGCCTGAAACAAGCGACTTCAATCAACTCCAAGATAGTAATGATCGAATCCTAACCGCGCTAGCTCAACTCCAAGTCACTCAAGACCAAGTGTATGATCGCCTTGACACCATCGAGGGCCGAATCTATACCGTAGAAACGAGGTTGCCTCCTCGAAAAAGTGAAGTTGTTGATGACTTCGTGAACGACTTTAGGGACGACAACCCTCCCATGGGTATGACTGCAGCTGAGAAACGACTCCAGTACTTAGAGGAGCAATTGATGTATCTTAAAGGGGATGACATTTACAAGGAGAATAATCGCAAGTATGAAGCCGTAAGTTCCAAGTTGCCAACCAACTTCAACATGACAGATATCTCTATGTTCAAGGGGCATGAAAACCCTTTGAACCACATCCGTGCTTTCAAAGACTACATGTCTATCAAAGGCATCAAACCCTAGATATTCTTAAGGATCTTTCCTTCATCTCTTGACACCATCCCATAGCAATGGTTCTACTCTCTAGAACACAAGAAAATCGCTACTTGGGAAGATGTCGCGGTCGAGTTTGCTAAACAATATGCGGATAATGCCTAAATTCAAGTTAACATGCGCACTTTAGAGGTTCTTACCCAAAATGACAAAGAAGGTTTCATCGACTTCCTAAGTAGGTGGAGGAAGACTAGTACCCAACTAGTTGAACGCCCGGATGAGGCTACCCTTGTGGAGAAATTTGTGGACAACTTAAAGCCCATCTATGCCAATCATTTGAGGTACCAAAACATTAAAACTTTCAAGGACTTAACCGTACTAGGAACAAGGATCGAAGATGACATCCGTAAAGGGCTCTTGTCTAAAACGCTAGGTCGAGGATATCAAGGCTCAACAAGTCGTTCTTACGGCTCCACTAGCAAGATCGATGAAGTTAACTTCCTCGAGCCATCCAAGAAGAGTGCCCCACCAAGGAAATTTACAAATCTTGGGGACACATACTCCAATGCTCTAAAAAGGCTAATGAAACAAGGCAAGCTCCAACCCATAGGACCTACGCCCGAACCTGAAAAGAAGTCCAAGTTCTGGGACGAGAACTCATACTGCGAATATCATAGGGGTAAGGGACATGACACAGAAAAATGCTACAAATTGAAAAATGTGCTTCAAGACATGATAGAGGATGGTCGACTACCAATACCGCCGGGAGGTAAGCCCAACAACACTCAGAATCCTCTTGGAATTCTAGTGGTCACAAGTGAAGAATCTACCTTAGATTGTTCAGATCACACCTCATTTTTCCAGTCGAAGACGAGATCCACGCGATCGAGAATGAAGGGTTCTACTCTACCATTTCCCCTACCATTGCCGACTTCGTCACATGGGCAAGAAGTGTGGATAGACAAGTTTGGGAATTAGAAAATGTGGTGACAACTTTACATGACCTCAATGCGACACCCAAAGAACATGCGCCATTAATCTTTTCTCAAAATGCCATTATGCAAGAAATAATCGCCGTGGTTGATAAACTAGTCGACCAAGTCACACAATTAGAGGACGAGATCATGAGAATGAGGGAACTAGCTACAATCAATGGAGTATAGGCCGATGATGATGAGGACGAGTATCTCATTGAACACTCCCTAGTCAAGGAAATAGTCCAAAATGGTGAAAACCAAGATGTGGACCACCTAACTCGTTCGGGGCGTCCATATCAAAGCACTACTCAAAATGGTCCAACCAATGTTATCACAACAAATGATAATGAAGATGACTCTACTGATCATTTGCTCAAGCAATTACAGAAGACAAAGGCTGATCTTTCAGTCTGGCAATTAGTAGCAAGCTCGTTCCCACATCGCCAAGCTTTACTGCAAGCTTTGGCCAAGCTAAATGTAGCACATAACTCCATACCTGACGATGTATTCAACTTGGTCTTCCAAGAATCACCGAAGCTAAGTAATCCTATTACTTTCTCAGACGAAGATTTGCCACCCTTTGGCGCTAGTCACAACTTGGCTCTTTACATCACTGTTATTTGCTTAAAGAAGAACGTGCCAATGACCTTGGTAGATGATGGCTCCGCGGTCAACGTCATACCCCTGAAAACGGCGTACAAACTAGGCATGAAAGAGTCGGATTGGACCCCTACCAATCAAGGTGTCCGTGCATATGATGGTACACGACGAAAGGTCGTAGGACTCGTTAACCTAACCATAGCCACGGGGCCAATTGAGAGAAAGGTTAACTTCCAAATAGTGGACATTGAAGCTTCCTTCAACATACTTCTGGGAAGACTTTGGATTCACGCTTCCAAAGCGGTAACATCCACCCTTCACCAAAAGATCAAAATTTCACTAAACGACAAAGTGGTGACGATCACTTCGTCGCCCATCAAGGCTATAATCGAAAAGAAGTCAAATAATCAAGTCGTTGCAGATCCAGTACATGAACTTAGGGGCTTTCAAAACATAAGTGTCATAGAAAGCGAATTGGCACCCCTATACTACGATCCCTACTCCAACTTGGTGGTCAACCACATACTCAAATCCCAGGGATACTTCCCTGGAATGCCTTTGAACCCTATCCGAAGAAACACCTTCACACCCTACAAGGAAGGCAACTCAAAAAGGATACCACTTGGACTAGGATACAAACCCACTAAAGAAGAAGTTCTCGAGATGCTTGCTCAAGTTCAAAACCGTAAGTACGTAGGAGTCCAAATGCGACCCTATCTCCCTACCCTAAATGAATAGTTTGTTAAGGAAGGAAGTCTAGAACTCTTTCACGGATTTCCCGAACCTTGGCATTATCTCGAAAGGAAGCTAGCCAGAATCGAGATCTTTCACGATTGCTACTTCATTCCTCCAGAAACGGTTCCTACCGTCAAAGCTCGTCAAGCACCTTCCTTAGACGAACAAGCTGTTAGTCTACTATTTTGAGAAGATCGATTTGTTAGAGCCGCGCAGGATGAGATCATTACTATGATACTTCAAGACAACCACTTCAACCCTACCGCGTTAATCACAGAAACAAACGCGAATCAGCAGAAAGGATGGAGAAAATCAATCAAGTGGACCAACAATCAAGGAAGACTCTTCAAGCTCACCACTGGAGAAGGAGAGATGTTCAAAAGAGAACTAGAAGACGATGAATTCGAGTCAGAGTTAGAGTCGGAGTTAGAGTCGGAGTCTAGAGAAGTCACTAAGGAGTCTCCTCCTGTCGTCATCCCCACTCCCTTTGTTTCTCCTAGCTTAGTCTCAAATAGTAACAGTAGTTCGGGAAAAGTCCCAACAACTGTTCCTTTACCGCCGCTGACCACAGATCAGATGGCTTATTTGTTTCAACTTTTCTCAAACTTTAATATGAATAAATCAGGTTCTACTTACTCTGTGTGTTATCTTGAATGCAATTCTGTTTATAATGATACTGAGGATGACCCAGACCCAGACTCAATTGAGATACCTCCCTACGTATCCAAGGAAATACTACAAGAAGGGGAAGGGGGACCAATAATAGAGAACACTGAACCCATCAATGTAGGAACCGAACTAGAACCCCCAGAACTTAGGATATGGACTACCTTGAGCTCCACCGAAAGGGCCAGTTTCATAGACCTCCTAAACGAGTTCAAAGACGTTTTCGCTTGGTCCTACAAAGATATGCCAGGCATCACCAGAGATATTGCCGAACATAGAATCCCAATTAAGCCAGGTTTAAAGCCCGTAAAACAGAAGCTTCGTCGAATGAGGACAGAATGGGCTCTCAAGATCAAAGAATAAGTCGATAAACAATTCAAAGTCGGGTTCATCAAAGTTTCCGAGTACTCTGACTGGGTAGCCAACATAGTACCCGTACCCAAAAAGGATGGGAGAATCCATGTTTGTGTTGATTTTAGAGACTTAAACAAAGCAAGTTCTAAAGATGACTTTCCTCTACCACATATCGACATATTGGTGGATAATACCGCAGATCATGCGTTACTATCCTTCATGGATGGGTACGCGGGTTATAACCAAATCAAGATGGCCATAGAACACATGCATAAGACCGCCTTTGTCACTCAATGGGGAACCTATTGCTATACGGTTATGCCGTTTGGGTTAATCAACGCCGGAGCTACATATCAACGCACCGCAACTACACTCCTACATGACATGATGCACAAAGAAGTTGAGGTGTACGTAGACGACATAATTGTCAAATCCAAAGATAGAGAGGGGCATATTGCGAACCTTCGCAAATTCTTCTTAAGGCTACGAAAGTACAACATGAGGCTCAATCCTCAGAAGTGCACATTCGGAGTAACATCTGACAAACTCCTGGGATACGTCGTTAGCCAACGAGGTATAGAAATAGACCCTTCCCAAAATCAAAGCCTTGATCGAAATGCCGCAACCTCAAACGGAGAAAGAAGTCAGAGGATTTCTGGGAAAAGTACAATACATAAGTCGATTCATATCGAAACTCACCATGATCTGTGAACCTATCTTCAAAAAGCTCAAGAAAATAGATCAAACCATGTGGGATGATGACTGTCAGAAGGCATTTGACCGAATCAAGGAGATATTAGCTAAACCACCCTTGCTCTTGCCACCTCAACGAGATCAACCTCTTGGTTTGTATCTCATAGTAACTGAAACAACCATGGGCGCCACGCTAGCTCAAACCGTAGGAAAAGAGGAAAGGGCTATCTACTACCTTAGTAAGAAGTTCTTGGAGTACGAGTGCAAATATTCACAACTCAAAAAGACATGCCTCGCTCTTGTGTGGGCAACGAAGAAGCTACGACATTACATGCTTAGCTACTCCGTCAAAATATACTCCAAAATGGATCCAGTCAAATACCTCTTCGAGAAACCCGTTCTCAACGGACGACTAGCAAGATGGACTTTGATGCTCTCAGAGTTCGATCTCAAATACGTGCCCCTGAAAGTTATAAAAGGGCGCGCCGAATTCTTTGCAGAAAATCCCATAAATGATGCACAAACAATAGATACTTGGTCATTTCCAGACGAGGGTATACTCTAAACCGATGTAGACTCTTGGGACCTTTACTTCGATGGAGCATCAAACTTAAGAGGATTTGGAATAGGAGTGTTGCTCATTTCTCCTGAAGGCGAGCATACACCGATCTCTATCAAACTCGACTTCGAGGTGACAAATAATGCTGCAGAATATGAAGCTTGTCTCATTGGACTACAGGCGGCAGTAAGCCTAGGCATTAAAAACCTCCGAGTGCATGGGGATTCATCCCTGATCATCAATCAAGTTACGGGATCTTGGAAAATCCGAAGCGAAAGCTTAGCACCTTATCAAGCCAGAATAGACCAAGTTGCCCAATTCTTTGATCACGTGACCTATCTACACCTACCTCGGGAAGAAAATCAATTTGCGGATGCTCTTACAAAACTCGCATCTTTGATTAATATGCCAGATGACATGGTGGAAATGCCTTTTTGCATCGAACGACGATCAGAGCCTGCTTATGTCCACCAAATCTCCGACGAAGAGGAAGTCACAGAGGAGCCTTGGTTCGAAGCAATCCTAAATTTCAAGCTCAACGGTACCTATCCACCGGATATGGACAAAAGGGGACAACATGCTATACGTCTACTAGCTTCCCAATACGTTCTCATGCAAGGAGAACTATACAAAAGAACACCTCTTGGTGTAATCCTACGTTGACTTGATCATTCACAGGCGCGTAAAGTGATGGAAGAAGTTCACGCTGGAGAATGCGGTCCTCACATGAGTGGGCCCATGATGGCAAAGAAAATAACACGTTTGGGGTACTATTGGACCACAATGGAATCCGATTGCATCAAATACGTAAGGCATTGCCACAACTGCCAAATATTCGGCAACGTACAGCATGTCCCTCCTTCATTGCTCTATACGATGACATCTCCTTGGCCATTTTCTTCCTGGGGAATTGATATAATCGGGAAGATAACTCCAGTCGGAACAGGAGGTCACTGTTTCATCCTAGTGGCAATTGACTATTTCACCAAATGGGTAGAAGCGGCTTCCTACACTAGTCTCACGGCTAAAAACGTGGCAAAGTTCATATAGAACAACATCATCTGTCGATACGGTTGCCCACATGAGATCATTAGTGATAATGGATCACATTTCCAAGCCGAGACTGAGCAATTGCTAGCCAAGTACAAAATTAGACATCACCACTCTTCGCCGTATAGACCACAGACTAATGACGCGGTAGAGGCGGCAAACAAGAACGTTGTCACAATTCTCAAGAAAATGATTGATAACTATCGAGATTGGCCAAGCAAAATACCCTTTGCTTTATGGGGATATCGCACATCAGTTAGGACACCCATTGGGGACACCCCTTTCTATTTGACCTATGGCATGGAAGCTGTACATCCAGTCGAGTTAGAAATACCATCATTGCGTATCTTACTCGAAAGTCAAATCCCGGAAGCCGATTGGAATAGGGATAGGTATGAAGAACTCATCCTCTTTGATGAACGTAGGCTACGTGCATTACATAATGTCCAAACTTATCAAGCACGTATCAAACGAGCCTTCAACAAAAGGGTCAAGCCAAGGAACATCAAGGAAGGAGACTTAGTACTCAAGTCGGTTATATCTCTTTTACCTGTCGATCCACGGGGAAAATTCAAACCTAATTGGGCCGGGCCATTTCTAGTCAAGCCCATACTTCCAAGGGGTGCGGTTAGGATCACAGACCTAGATGGGAATGAATTCGCCAACCCGACAAACCTTGACCAACTAAAGCAGTATTATGCCTAAAATAGGAACAAAAACGCGCCTCGCGTAACCTCACGTGTCGCTCTTGTGGCACTAAATAAACGGCCCCCGGCCAAGCTGAAATAAGCTAATGTCACTCTGCTCTTGCATTTTGACAATTTGTCATCCTCATATCATCAAATAAACTAAATTGCACCTTAAGAGTAAGTAAAAAGCTCATGCTTATCTTCTAAGTTCATTACAAGCTCGTGCTTAGAACAATTATTCTTTTACATTTACTCGAACTACGCGCAAGGGTTTGATTTCATTTTTTAAATGAATACGTAGGCAATCCTTCACAGGATACAACCCATTAATTTCAAAATGTAAATAGAAGGACATTTGCAGTTGCATTTGGAGTTCGACAAGAATAATAAATAGAAAGTCACAACGGTTTCATAACCAATTAACCTCTTTTATTTCATTCATTTCTAATAATAATAATAATACGTTACATAATAATAATAATGCTAAAACAGAAATAAAAATAGGTTAGGATTCTAAAAACCCCACCTTCTTATTACAATAATAATAATAAATAATAATAATAAAGACTTGGGCTATTCCTCCATCTTTCCTTTGCCCTTATCATTTTTGTCATACTTCTTGTCACGACCTCGAGCCGGACGCTCTTGCGCCACTTCAAACCTAATCACCAACGGTCTTTCTTGAGGCCTAGCCTTCCCATTCTTGTCAATCACTTTGTCCACGATAGGAGAGGTCTTCGGTTTCTTCGAAGGATGAACAACTCGAAACCCGGCTTCCTCCTCTCCCTCAGTCAGATGCTTCTCTTTCTCCTTTTCCGCTTCGCGCACCTTGTAGTCAACGGGCTCGCGATTCCTCAATCTCTCACGCTCCTCGGGAGTAGTAGCCTTCCTCCACCGCAGATAGGAGTTCGACACCCATAAGGCACTAACAGAAGAGTTCAAGAACCACACGTTTCTTTGAGCCCATTTAATGGCCCACTCCCTACGACTCTCAGTAGTAAGCGCCACGGCAGTCTGCGGGACAGTGTCAAGCTTCGGGATCATCTGTTTTAGTCCAACTTGTCTCATCAACCTCTCCGGGAAGATGCATACCATGAATTCCAAGCCAGGAATGCGCACAGATCGGGTAGGATCCAAGGAAGATACTCCAGTGACAGATTTGAGATGCCACCACGGTACAACCCATCTAATCAAAGGGCCATCATCACTCTTTGATTTGTTTTCCCGTAATTGCGGCACCGAGTGAAGTCCACCATGTAAAGCCTGGTCCTCATAGCAATCGAGCGAGCATGATAAGAAGGAACATGAACTGGGGGCTCGATCAATCGAAGGCGCTCCATAAGCCAGACCTACCAAAAGCGGGTATTAGACAAAAAGAAAAAAAGAAAAAAAAAGAAAAAAAAAAGAAAAAAAAGAAGAAGAAGAAGAAAAAAGAAAGAAAGAAAAAGAAAAGTGTTCTTTTACCTGCAGAATAATGGGACTCCCCAAATAAGGTAGGTCGCGATTGGCTTTCCTGTTATCCAAACCCAATAAGATCTCTCCTAAGCATAAACAAGCTGGGCTCCTGCGCAGTTCCATTTGCTCAACTTGGCCCAAGAGACGGGGATCACCTCTCAAATCTTCATCAACATGCCCTTGAAGGACATACACATGCAACAAGAAAAATCCGAATGCCCTTCGCCTAGCAACATAAGAGACGGTGGGGTCGGCCTTGTTAATGAATCGGTCCATAAAGTCCAACATTCGCACTCCTTTCGAGGTCACTAGATGATCCACCTCAATTCTTGTCAATCCGATCAAGTCTCTAAATTTGTTCTTATACCCTTGTGAAGTAGAAGGAATAGCAGGCAAGTGTTCTGGGTCCCACCCACCGATCGCAGCAATTTCTTCAGGAAATGGGCAAATGTCACCTCCGGGGAAAGCAAAGACATGATAATTCGGGTCCCAATAACCAAGACAAGCATCTAGGAATGGTTTGACCACCTTGATGAGCTTCAAACTCAACAATGATCCAAGATTATAAGCACCCATGTTGTGTTTCTCCATGTTGGAAAACTCGTTGGTCCACTCTTTTAGGCGAATCTCTAAAGTATTCATGATGAAGGATTATTTTGAAGACTTTATGTAATAAGACGAGGAAGAGACGGAAGAATTGTGTGAATAAAACCTCTATCGACGTCTCTATTTATACTAAAATCTGTTTCCTAAAATCCGCCAGGACGGAAACATCTGGGAACAGGCGCAGCACCTGCTGCGCCTCTTCAAAGGGACGCAGCTCCTGCTGCGCCTCTTCCTCAGCATTGTTTCTATGATTTTCCGCGTTGGATCTTTCCTAAATTCCTTAGCGAATAATTTCCTATTCATACGGGTTATTATTTTGGTAAATACGTCAAAATTGCCATATTTCGTGTTTCCTAATTTCGCGGATGCGCATTTCGAGACAATATCGACATTTTCGTCATTTTAGCACACTTGTACATTTCTTTTAATTTTCTTTTCAGGAAATCATTTCACGTTCCATTTCAAACTTATACGTTTTTATTGTTTTCTTTTTTTAGGGGGTAACCCTCCCTACCGTCCGGTCATTTCCGGCAATTTTTTTACATTTTTTGCATTTTCAAGTCATTTGTTTTGCGCTAATTTAGGCCATATGTACAAATACATGCTCTATGTGATTTCTATGTAAATTTCGACAGCATGACGGCGTAAACCGTTATCTACCAAACCTGTTCAAAACTAACCTGCAGGTACAAGCAACACAACCCAGCAGCAAAGGCACTCAGGCCATCATACACAACCAAAAAGGGGATATGTACAACAAACTGGGGGCTCGAGCCCTAAGCAAAGTCCAAATGTCCAAAATGTAGGTCCTAAATGTACAAATGTGCAAGATACAGCCAACAAATAACAACGAACAATAAAACTACTGCTGGTCGCCGCCTAACTCCGCAACTCTCGCCTCGAGAGCAGCAATCTCGGCGTCGCGAACCTCGAGCTCTCTCAGCAGACGAGCTGTCTCCTCCCGAGACTGGGCAAGCTCCCGCTCTAGCTCACGCTCCCTCTGCAAACAACAAAATTAGCTCATGTCAATCACTTCATTTCAATCATAAGAAGATAAGAAAATTCAAAAATGAAGAAAGGTTCGTACCTGACGACCTCGACCGCCGACAAGTGCCTCGATGGCAGTAGCTCGCAGCCCGTTGGTCACCCTCCATAACGCCACAAACCGGGACGGCGCAACCTACATTTTCAAATAAGAAGTTATTAATAAAGGGGTAAATACAATCAAACGTGTTCTTACACAAGAAAATCATACAAATTAGAGGCTCACCCTCCGAATCAGATGCTGCCAGTCGTCCAGGCCAGCATCCGTCACAGCTACGTCAAAGTTACGCAGCTCGGAGATCGTCGTCCTCCCGGTCGCATCAGTGTACTCGAGGGTCTCGGGGTACACTGGGGGCTCGATGCCCGCCGCCTCGACCTCCTGCAAAGTCAAATGATTCTCATTAATCGATGATCTTTCATCGCATTCTCAGAAATCGAAAGTAAAGAAGGATAAAGCACTTACCACAACCGGCCAGTACGCCAACCTCCTATAGAGGAACGCCGAGTAGTCCTCACCAGGAAGAAGGAGGGCGTCACCACCAACGCCAGCCAAGTCAGCCTCCCTCTCAGCCTCAGAAGGCTCCCTGAACATCGTCCTAAGAGGATCGATGGGAACCGTCAAGACATCCCGAGAGCACTGACGAGCCAAGCACTAGCCCAAGTACCACACAGGACCCATCGACGTCCTCAACAGCAGCCGGCTCGAGCTCCTAGGTCGAAGGACCTCAGCCACAAAAGGAGGAGCGTCAGCATACTCCGCCCAAGGCCTGGGCACCCACTGGGAAAAGACAAGCAAGAAATCATTCTTATGATCGGTAAAAAGTAATAAAGAAGAAAAACGAATATAAGTGGGATGCTCACGCTGTCCATCTGAAGAGCGTTCACGTCCCGCCGGTAGACACCGTGAGAGGAGCGCTTGCTCCTCGTGCGACACATCACCCAATCCCTCACAACGGGATATACCATCTCCAGCGGCTCCGTCCTCTTGGGCGAGAGGCTCGGAAAGTAGGAGTACACCCACGCCTGTGAAGCAAGTTAGTCAATGTAGATCTTTCATAATTCGATAAGGAAAAGAAGTGATTATTAGTCCAAATGAAGGCTCATACCTCCAACAGTAGTCCAGGGCCGACAGCACCAGAAGAAGTCCTCTTCTCCATCAACTCCGGACGAACCATGGCCCTCATGAAGTGGATGAGGACCGCAAAACCAGCAGTGACCCAGTCCTAACGCCCTAGGGAGCTCAGGTCAGAAAGGAAGGGAAGAAGCATCGTTGACAGCCTCTCTCCCTTGTCTCCGAGGTAGATCGAAGACAAGAACCACCAGAGCCACAAGCGGACTCTCTGCTCAGCTGTACAGGGAGGAGGAGCCGTCTCTCTCCCGTCGATCACCACCAGCGCTGGGGTCTTCCCCGCAAAGTAGTCTTGGACATAAGAACTAGGCACCAAACCAGGCACAGTAACAGCATTCGGCGCCAAGTTCCAGCCGATAAACCTCCTAGCCTCGGCCGAGTCCACCCTAATGGCAGTCTCCGGCCACTCCACCTCCTCGGTCCCACACGGCAGCCCAGAGATCATGCCGTAGTCCTCCAACGTGACTCCCACCTCACCAAAAGGCATGTGAAAAGTGGAAGTCGTATCCCAGAATCGGTCCAAGAAAGCGCGGACCAGGCTGAGGTTAGCCCGCAGCTTCCTCTTCGCGATATCCCTCCACGCCTACACCAGGGCGCCGAACGCTCCACGCTCGATCATGGCCCGCTCCTCCGCCGACAGCCTCTCGTAGCACTCCATAGCCGTCGTGTAGCCCGAGAACAATCTGATGTTCCCGGCCTCCTATTGTGATTTGAAATAAAAGCTATCTTTAGTTTGAATAAAATTGGAAAAGAAATTGGAGCGAATGAAACGAAAGAATATGAGTGATGAGTAATGAATTCAGGATTACCAAGCTCTACACCGTCCTATAGGACAGGTGACCCTCCGCAGCCCAAAGCAAGTGCCTGCTGTCCCAGGTCTCAGCCCACGCAGGTGCTCCCCTCAGCTGGAGACCTCCTCGCCCCACGTTGGCCCATCTCGGGGCCTCCTCCTCCTCAGCAACCCGCTCCTCGAGGATCTCGTCCTCAGCAACCTCCCCGGCTGCCCTAGCCGCAGCAAAAGCCTCCTCGAGAGCACGAGAAGCGTCAATAGCAGTGTCTATCTCCATGGGAGCTCTCCCAGAGGTAGAAGCCTCGTCACCTGCAAAATTAAAGTAATTTTAGGCCGCGTCAAGTGACGACGAGCCTTGATTAGGGGATTTTCGAGTTTTAGAAGCTCCGAAATCGCTCTCTTCTCGCCATCTTTGGCCGTATTCCCACAAAACCGATCACTCATGTGATAATTTGGGTTAAGTCAAGCCTAAGTTGAAGCCTAGTCATGGGTCCAAGTCGAAATTTCGGCAGCATTTCGTTATAACGGCGATTATGCCCTGAAAAAGCCGTCACAAACCAAAATTCCGAGATGGTAGGAAGTTTACCCATCATTCAAGGATTCCAAATGTCAAGTTTCATCGCAAATAGGCAAGCCTAAGGCCATTTTCGAAGCAATTTACGATTTAGCTGTGAAACCGTCTCAATTTCACTCAAATGCTCAAAACTCAACGAAAATTCGAAACGAATACATGGTTATGATCCTTATACTACCAATTAGCCATTTACATGGTCAATTTTACAAGGCAAGAAAAGCCCCAAATTTTCGAGATTTTAGGGTTGAAAACCGTAAATTTTGTCGATTCAATTCGTCCGTTATAGAAGATTAATGCAAGAATGATATACATACCTCGATTAGTCATGGTGAATGCAAGCTTTTGGATAAAATTTTGGTGGAAATGGTTGAAGTTTTAGAGAGAAATTGATGAGTTATGTTTCAAAACAAATGAATGAAACCCTTTGTTTCGTCGCGTTTTTACGCAGAAAAGACACCTCCAGGAACAGACGCAGCAGGTGCTGCGCCTATTCCAAGAGACGCAACTCTTACTTCGCTTCCCTTCATACGAATTTTCAAAAATTCGTTATGAGTTCGTTATTTGTGGGCCCATCTTTGGTGCGCCTCTTCCCCGTTGCCATTTTATCTTTTTTGATCCGTTTGACGATTATTCTTCATTCAGACCCGCATTTCTAAGACAACTGTAGACTATTATACATTATTTATTGCTTCCAAGA
Source organism: Silene latifolia (assembly GCF_048544455.1). Taxonomy (NCBI): domain Eukaryota; kingdom Viridiplantae; phylum Streptophyta; class Magnoliopsida; order Caryophyllales; family Caryophyllaceae; genus Silene; species Silene latifolia. Next base: position 30,226,833 of record NC_133528.1, read on the forward strand.
CCTTGCTTGTCACAACGAGCAAGTATTCCCCGACAGGTGTTTCGACACACCTCCATTATATTCCCCCAGCGAGAGTAAGCGGATAGACAATACCTCTCGAGACATGGAGATAAATTCCTGATAAGGTTTTCCCCGACGAGAGTTCACGACATACAATCGTTCTTCTCGAATTTTTTCGAAGTTTGTTTGAAGACTACCCAAGCAGATTTCTCCCAGCAGTTCCCGCATGTGTCCTGCTACCCACAATATTTCCTATTTTCCCACGGAGTGCGATAAAGGTGTCGTTCTCTAGAGGTTCCCAGACCAGCAGAGTTCTTACAATCGAGCCTTAATTACCCCTCAGTTTGAATTATATTTTGGGCCTCCTTCCCATTGATGCTTTCCTTTGGGATCCCACGCCCTAGCACAATCCTTACTTATCTTTTAGGTCTTACCCTTTAGCGCTTACGCTTATCCTTTAGCTCCTATGCTTACCCTTAGCTCTTATGCACCTCCGGAAACGTCTCTCAAGAAGTTTCAGGTATGATCTCTTCTTATGGCTAACAAGCCTCCTTACGTAATCTAATGGACTTTAAACGACCCTCCCCGATAGTCGACAGAGTCTAAAATGTTCCCAACGATAGGTCCTTGGCTTAGACCCCTTTGAGCCACCTCGCGTCGCCATAGTCGTCAGGTTGTAATCTTCGATTGACCTGATGGCTATACTTTGACTTTCGCCTTGTCCAAGCCTCAGTCAAAGTGGGGGTTCTGTAGATACCTCATTTCTGCACCTCCCGCAAACCACCCGGTGATGATTGGGCCGCATGTTTGGTACGCAGAACGATTTGTGACAGTTCGTAAGTTTATTGTCAAGTGATTGCTCAAAAACTGATGTCTACCTCTTAATTGTCATCTATACGCCGATACGGTCATTTTGACAGTAATTAGAGTACATTTGGAGTCCGGGCCTAAAACCGTCTTCATTTTCTGATAACCGCCAAATCCCGAGTCAGAATGTTCTGGAATCTTCCGGATATTTATAGTCCATATTTTATAAATATTTCACAATCTTTTATTCTTTGGTAAAGTATTTCCCGTAATATTCATACAAAATATTAAGGAAAATAAGATTATCCCGTCATTCCATAAACCAAACACGGAAATCTTTCTTCCGCAGGAGGAAACCCTATTACTTCGTGTGATTAGTATAAATAGGAGCCTTCGCTCCTCATATTTCTCACGCGAGTGTCCGCCCTTCTCTTCTCCCTTTGCATTATAGACCACGTTCTTAATTTTTGGCGTCTACGTGCTTGAACATTCGACCACGTAAGCTCGGATCCTTCTGAGTACCAGCCTCGTTTGCATGACCGACCAATTTGACCAACTCCACAATCAATCAACTTAATAAATCTTAATCGTTTTCCTCTTACGAGGGCACTTTCGTTACATTCGAGTCGAGCATCACTAATCATAAACTTACTTCATCTCGTTTCGTCAAACATGTAAGTCTGAGGGTGTAAATCTCTCTTTTATTATTGTTATTTACTTTTTATATCACTAATGTAAGGTTTATGTCGAAAATACTTCTTAAAACCGATTTATAAAACCATGCTTTAAAACCATTTTTCCGGATTACCAGAAGATGACCGTTGAGAAAGGACGCAGCAACTGGTGCGCCTCTTCGAAGGGACGCAACACCTGCTGCGCCTCTTCGTGAGGCTGCCGCAGTTCCTGCTTCCTTTCTTCTTCCTTCGTCCTCTATCAATTCATTGTTCGTAACTTGTTTTCGTTTGTTCTTCAATTCTTTGACATAATAGCACAATAATTTCACATGTATATTGTTCATCATCATTAATGCGTATAATTCATCGTTAATCCCGACTTAAATCCCAAGTAATCCAATATTTGCGGGTTTTCGTCATTAAAATCAATCCGGGTTGTAGAGATTTGATTCTTTCATATTGATTTTCTGGAATTCGATCTTTGGTATATTTCCATCTGTCTATTGTCCTATTCGTCGTTAATTTGTCGTATTTAACCTATTTAGTTCACCTATGTCACTAATCAATCTTTCATCCATGTAATTAATTCGTTTACGTTCGTCTCATCCATATTTTATTGCTTTTATGACTCATTCGCATGTAATTAATCCATTAAATCACTTCCATCCGAGTCTAATATCGTAATCAATCCTTAAATTCACTAACGAATATTAACGATTTGAAGTTCCGGCTTCACAGCCAGAACTCATCCTTGGAACAGACGCAGCAACTGCTGCGCCTCTTCCAGAGGGCGCAGCTCTGATGCGCCTGTTCTAGGATGATTTCTGTCTCTGAACTTCCGTTCTGCCTTGACCTAGTTTAATTAGCTTACGTATTTAATCTACTATTATTCGTAGTATCGCCTAATAATCTATTCCTTCATTTATTTATTCTTTTTTTTCCAAATTATCCGTTTTAAAGGTATTTTCGACATAAATCAATTGAACCCGTTGTAGTCATTGTAATTTTCATTATTGTATGTTATTGTATTTCTTTTATTGTATAATTTGTATGCCTTCACATATAATTGAATCTTAAAATCCTACTTTGACCCAATTGTATGCTAAATTAATTGTTTACCGACTTAGTCTAATTCTTCACATGCTAGGATTAAAACTTGGATGTTGCATTGTATGCATATAATCGACAATATATCGAGTATGAATAATTTCCCTAATCATTAGTAGAGGCCGCTATCGAGGCGGGCGGGATTAGGTGTTCGATCAAAAGAGTTTCCTAATACGTACCCTCACCCCTTACTCAAGATCTCTGTGAACATCCGTGTTCATTGGCATCCACGAGAGTCATTCTAGACATAGAATGCTAAGGGTAACGAGTTCTTGGTGTTCATGTCACTACTTTGTGTCTTGACATGGCACGAGGTATTCGAACGGTTTCCAATTTTCCACAATAAATTGGTGGCGACTCCACAAATGCAAACGCTTGTTTCCCAAGGGCTCCCGTGGCCCCCTATGTCCACAGTTTGGCGACACCATGAGAGGAGCGCTTGCTCCTCGTGCGACACATCATCCAATCCCTCACAACGGGATAGGCCTTCTCCAGCGGCTCCGTCCTCTTGGGCGAGAAAGTAGGAGTACACCCACGCATGTGAAGCAAAATAGTCAATGACAATCTTTCGTAATTCGATAAGGAAAAGAAGTGATTATTAGTCCAAATGAAGGTTCATACCTCCAACAGTAGTCCGGGGCCGACAGCACCAGGAGAAATCCCCTTCTCCATCAACTCCAGACGAACCATGGCCCTCATGAAGCGGATGAGGACCACAAAACCAATAGTGACCCAGTCCCAACACCCTAGGGAGCTAAGGTCAGAAAGAAAGGGAAGAAGCTTTGTCGACAGCCTCTCTCCCTTGTCTCCGAGGTAGATTGAAGACAAGAACCACCAGAGCCACAAGCGGACTCTCTGCTCAGCTGTACATGGAGGAGGAGCCGTCACTCTCCCGTCGATCACCACTAGCGCCAGGGTCTTCCCCACAAAGTAGTCTCAGACATAAGAACTAGGGACTAAACCAGGCACTGTAACAGCCTTCGGCGCCAAGTTCCAGCCGATCATCCTCCTAGCCTCGGCCGAGTCCACCCTCATGGCATCCCCGGCCACTCCACCTCCTCGGTCCCACACGGCAGCCCAGAGATCATGCCGTAGTCCTCCAACGTGACTCCCACCTCACCAAAAGGCATGCGAAAAGTGGAAGTCGTATCCCAGAATCGGTCCAAGAAAGCGCGGACCAGGCTGAGGTTAGCCCGCAGCTTCCTCTTCGCGATATCCCTCCAAGCCTGCACCAGGACGCCGAACGCTCCACGCTCGATCATGGCCCGCTCCTCCGCCGACAGCCTCTCGTAGCACTCCATAGCCGTCGTGTAGCCCGAGAACGATCTGATGTTCCCGGCCTCCTATTGTGATTTGAAACAAAAGCTATCTTTAGTTTGAATGAAATTCGAAAAAAAGTTGGAGCGAATGAAACGAAAGAATATGAGTGATGGGTAATGAATTCAGGATTACCAAGCTCTTCACCGTCCTATAGGACAGGTGACCCTCCACAGCCCAAAGCAAGTGCCTGCTGTCCCAGGTCTCAGCCCACGCAACTGCTCCCCTCAGCTGGTGACCTCCTCGTCCCACGTTGGCCCGTCTCGGGGCCTCCTCCTCCTCAGCAACCTGCTTCTCGAGGATCTCGTCCTCAACAACCTCCCAGGCTGCCCTAGCCGCATCAAAAGCCTCCTTGAGAGCACGAGAAGCGTCAACAGTAGTGTCTATCTCCATGGGAGCTCTCCCAGAGGTAGAAGCCTCGTCACCTGCAAAATTAAAGTAATTTTAGGCCGCGTCAAGTGACGACGAGCCTTGATTAGGGGATTTTTGAGTTTTAGAAGCCTCGAAATCGCTCTTTTCTCGCCATCTTTGGCCGTATTCCCACAAACCCGATCACTCATGTGATAATTTGGGTTAAGTCAAGCCTAAGTTGAAGCCTAGTCATGGGTCCAAGTCGAAATTTCGGAAGCATTTCGTTATAACGGCGATTATGCCCTAGAAAAGTGCCCTGAAAAAGCCGTCACAAACCAAAATTCTGAGATGGTAGGAAGTTTACCCATCATTCAAGGATTCCAAATGTCAAGTTTCTTCGCAAATGGGCAAGCCTAAGGCCATTTTCGAAGCAATTTACGATTTAGCTGTGAAACCGTCTCAATTTCACTCAAATGCTCAAAACTCAACGAAAATTCGAAACGAATACATGGTTATGATCCTTATACTACCAATTAGCCATTTACATGGTCAATTTTATAAGGCAACATCATTTGGGGGAAAAGCCCCAAATTTTCGACATTTTAGGATTGAAAACCCTAAATTTTGTCGATCCAATTCGTCCGTTATAGAAGATTAATGCAAGAATGATATACATACCTCGATTAGTCATGGCTAATGCAAGCTTTTCGATCAAATTTTGGCGGAAATGGTTGAAGTTTGAGAGAGAAATTGATGAGTTATGTTTCGAAACAAATGAATGAAATCCTCTGTTTCATCGCGTTTTTACGCAGAAAAGACACCTCCAGGAACAGACGCAGCAGGTGCTGCGCCTATTCCAAGAGACGCAACTCTTGATGTGCCTCTTACTTGGCTTCCCTTCATACGAATTTTCAAAAATTCGTTATGAGTTCGTTATTTGTGGGCCCATCTTTGGTGCGCCTCTTCCTCGTTGCCATTTTATCTTTTTTGATCCGTTTGACGATTATTCTTCATTCAGACCCGCATTTCTAAGACAACTGCAGACTATTATACATTATTTATTGCTTCCAAGACCTTGCTTGTCACAACGAGCAAGTATTCCCCGACAGGTGTTTCGACACTCCTCCATTATATTCCCCCAGCGAGAGTAAGCGGATAGACAATACCTCTCGAGACATGGAGATAAATTCCTGATAAGGTTTTCCCCGATGAGAGTTCACGACATACAATCGTTCTTCTCGAATTTTTCCGAAGTTTGTTTGAAGACTACCCAAGCAGATTTCTCCTAGCAGTTCCCGCCTGTGTCCTGCTACCCACAATATTTCCTGTTTTCCCACGGAGTGCGATAAAGGTGTCGTTCTCCAGAGGTTCCCAGACCAGCAGAGTTCTTACACTCGAGCCTTAATTACCCCTCAGTTTGAATTATATTTTGGGCCTCCTTCCCATTGATTCTTTCCTTTGGGATCCCACGCCCTAGCGTAATCCTTACTTATCTTTTAGGTCTTACCCTTTAGCGCTTACGCTTATCCTTTAGCTCCTATGCTTACCCTTAGCTCTTATGCACCTCCGGAAACGTCTCTCAAGAAGTATCAGGTATGATCTCTTCTTATGGCTAACAAGCCTCCTTACGTAGTCTAATGGACTTTAAACGACCCTCCCCGATAGTCGACAGAGTCTAAAATGTTCCCAACGATAGGTCCTTGGCTTAGACCCCTTTGAGCCGCCTCGCGTCGCCATAGTCGTCAGGTTGTAATCTTCGATTGACCTGATGGCTATACTTTGACTTTCGCCTTGTCCAAGCCTCAGTCAAAGTGGGGGTTCTGTAGATACCTCATTTCTGCACCTCCCGCAAACCACCCGGTGATGATTGGGCCGCATGTTTGGTACGCAGAACGATTTGTGACAGTTCGTAAGTTTATTGTCAAGTGATTGCTCAAAAACTGATGTCTACCTCTTAATTGTCATCTATACGCCGATACGGTCGTTTTGACAGTAATTAGAGTACATTTGGAGTCCGGGCCTAAAACCGTCTTCATTTTCTGATAACCGCCAAATCCCGAGTCAGAATGTTCTGGAATCTTCCGGATATTTATATTCCATATTTTATAAATATTTCACAATCTTTTATTCTTTGGTAAAGTATTTCCCGTAATATTCATACAAAATATTAAGGAAAATAAGATTATCCCGTCATTCCATAAACCAAACACGGAAATCTTTCTTCCGCAGGAGGAAACCACTTGGGAACAGACGCAGCAGGTGCTGCGCCTTATTCAAGACACGCAGTGGCTGCTGCGCCTCTTCCCAGGTCCTTTTCTGCGTATTTTTCGTATCTTTTCATATCTTTTCGAGATTCACTTCCAAAGTTTCTCCGAAAACCCTATTCCTCCGTGTGATTAGTATAAATAGGAGCCTTCGCTCCTCATATTTCTCACGCGAGTGTCTGCCCTTCTCTTCTCCCTTTGCATTCTAGACCACGTTCTTACTTTTTGGCGTCTATGTGCTTGAACATTCGACCACGTAAGCTCGGATCCTTCTGAGTACCAGCCTCGGTTGCATGACCGACCAATTTGACCAACTCCACAATCAATCAACTTAATAAATCTTAATCGTTTTCCTCTTACGAGGGCACTTTCGTTACATTCGAGGTGGGCATCACTAATCATAAACTTACTTCATCTCGTTTCGTCAAACATGTAAGTCTGAGGGTGTAAATCTCTTTTTTATTATTGTTATTTACTTTTTATATCACTAATGTAAGGTTTATGTCGAAAATACTTCTTAAAACCGATTTATAAAACCATGCTTTAAAACCATTTTTCCGGATTACCAGAAGATGACCGTTGAGAAAGGCCGCAGCAACTGGTGCGCCTCTTCGAAGGGACGCAACACCTGCTGCGCCTCTTCGTGAGGCTGCCGCAGTTCCTGCTTCCTTTCTTCTTCCTTCGTCCTCTATCAATTCATTGTTCGTAACTTGTTTTCGTTTGTTCTTCAATTCTTTGACATAATAGCACAATAATTTAACATGTATATTGTTCATCATCATTAATGCGTATAATTCATCGTTAATCCCGACTTAAATCCCAAGTAATCCAATATTTGCGGGTTTTCGTCATTAAAATCAATCCGGGTTGTAGAGATTTGATTCTTTCATATTGATTTTCTGGAATTCGATCTTTGGTATATTTCCATCTGTCTATTGTCCTATTCGTCGTTAATTTGTCGTATTTAACCTATTTAGTTCACCTATGTCACTAATCAATCTTTCATCCATGTAATTAATTCGTTTACGTTCGTCTCATCCATATTTTATTGCTTTTATGACTCATTCGCATGTAATTAATCCATTAAATCACTTCCATCCGAGTCTAATATCGTAATCAATCCTTAAATTCACTAACGAATATTAACGATTTGAAGTTCCGGCTTCACAGCCAGAACTCATCCTTGGAACAGACGCAGCAACTGCTGCGCCTCTTCCAGAGGGCGCAGCTCTGATGCGCCTGTTCTAGGATGATTTCTGTCTCTGAACTTCCGTTCTGCCTTGACCTAGTTTAATTAGCTTACGTATTTAATCTACTATTATTCGTATTATCGCCTAATAATCTATTCGTTCATTTATTTATTCTTTTTTTTCCAAATTATCCGTTTTAAAGGTATTTTCGACATAAATCAATTGAACCCGTTGTAATCATTGTAATTTTCATTATTGTATGTTATTGTATTTCTTTTATTGTATAATTTGTATGCCTTCACATATAATTGAATCTTAAAATCCTACTTTGACCCAATTGTATGCTAAATTACTTGTTTACCGACTTAGTCTAATTCTTCACATGCTAGGATTAAAACTTGGATGTTGCATTGCATGCATATAATCGACAATATATCGAGTATGAATAATTTCCCTAATCATTAGTAGAGGCCGCTATCGAGGCGGGCGGGATTAGGTGTTCGATCAAAAGAGTTTCCTAATACGTACCCTCACCCCTTACTCAAGATCTCTGTGAACATCCGTGTTCATTGGCATCCACGAGAGTCATTCTAGACATAGAATGCTAAGGGTAACGAGTTCTTGGTGTTCATGTCACTACTTTGTGTCTTGACATGGCACGAGGTATTCGAACGGTTTCCAATTTTCCACAATAAATTGGTGGCGACTCCACAAATGCAAACGCTTGTTTCCCAAGCGCCCCCGTGGCCCCCTATGTCCACAGTTTGGCGACACCGTGAGAGGAGCGCTTGCTCCTCGTGCGACACATCACCCAATCCCTCACAACGGGATAGGACTTCTCCAGCGGCTCCGTCCTCTTGGGCGAGAGGCTCGGAAAGTAGGAGTACACCCACGCATGTGAAGCAAAATAGTCAATGACAATCTTTCGTAATGCGATAAGGAAAAGAAGTGATTATTAGTCCAAATGAAGGTTCATACCTCCAACAGTAGTCCGGGGCCGACAGCACCAGGAGAAGTCCCCTTCTCCATAAACTCTAGACGAACCATGGCCCTCATGAAGCGGATGAGGACCACAAAACCAACAGTGACCCAGTCCCAACACCCTAGGGAGCTAAGGTCAGAAAGAAAGGGAAGAAGCTTTGTCGACAGCCTCTCTCCCTTGTCTCCGAGGTAGATCGAAGACAAGAACCACCAGAGCCACAAGCGGACTCTCTGCTCAGCTGTACAGGGAGGAGGAGTCGTCTCTCTCCCGTCGATCACCACTAGCGCCAGGGTCTTCCCCGCAAAGTAGTCTCGGACATAAGAACTAGGTACCAAACCAGGCACTGTAACAGCCTTCGGCGCCAAGTTCCAGCCGATCAACCTTCTAGCCTCGGCCGAGTCCACCCTCATGACAGGCTCCGGCCACTCCACCTCCTCGGTCCCACACGGCAGCCCAGAGATCATGCCGTAGTCCTCCAACGTGACTCCCACCTCACCAAAAGGCATGCGAAAAGTGGAAGTCGTATCCCAGAATCGGTCCAAGAAAGCGCGGACCAGGCTGAGGTTAGCTCGCAGCTTCCTCTTCGCGATATCCCTCCAAGCCTGCACCAGGACGCCGAACGCTCCACGCTCGATCATGGCCCGCTCCTCCGCCGACAGCCTCTCGTAGCACTCCATAGCCGTCGTGTAGCCCGAGAACGATCTGATGTTCCCGGCCTCCTATTGTGATTTGAAACAAAAGCTATCTTTAGTTTGAATGAAATTGGAAAAAAAGTTGGAGCGAATGAAACGAAAGAATATGAGTGATGGGTAATGAATTCAGGATTACCAAGCTCTTCACCGTCCTATAGGACAGGTGACCCTCCATAGCCCAAAGCAAGTGCCTGCTGTCCCAGGTCTCAGCCCACGCATGTGCTCCCCTCAGCTGGTGACCTCCTCGTCCCACGTTGGCCCGTCTCGGGGCCTCCTCCTCCTCAGCAACCTGCTCCTCGAGGATCTCGTCCTCAGCAACTTCCCAGGCTGCCCTAGCCGCATCAAAAGCCTCCTTGAGAGCACGAGAAGCGTCAACAGTAGTGTCTATCTCCATGGGAGCTCTCCCAGAGGTAGAAGCCTCGTCACCTGCAAAATTAAAGTAATTTTAGGGCGCGTCAAGTGACGACGAGCCTTGATTAGGGGATTTTCGAGTTTTAGAAGCCCCAAAATCGCTCTTTTCTCGCCATCTTTGGCCGTATTCCCACAAACCCGATCACTCATGTGATAATTTGGGTTAAGTCAAGCCTAAGTTGAAGCCTAGTCATGGGTCCAAGTCGAAATTTCGGCAGCATTTCGTTATAACGGCGATTATGCCCTAGAAAAGTGCCCTGAAAAAGCCGTCACAAACTAAAATTCCGAGATGGTAGGAAGTTTACCCATCATTCAAGGATTCCAAATGTCAAGTTTAATCGCAAATGGGCAAGCCTAAGGCCATTTTCGAAGCAATTTACGATTTAGCTGTGAAACCGTCTCAATTTCACTCAAATGCTCAAAACTCAACGAAAATTCGAAACGAATACATGGTTATGATCCTTATACTACCAATTAGCCATTTATATGGTCAATTTTATAAGGCAAGATCATTTGGGAGAAAAACCCCAAATTTTCGACATTTTAGGATTGAAAACCCTAAATTTTGTCGATCCAATTCGTCGGTTATAGAAGATTAATGCAAGAATGATATACATACCTCGATTAGTCATGGCTAATGCAAGCTTTTGGATCAAATTTTGGCGGAAATAGTTGAAGTTTGAGAGATAAATTGATGAGTTATGTTTCGAAACAAATGAATGAAATCCTCTGTTTCATCGCGTTTTTACGCAGAAAAGACACCTCCAGGAACAGACGCAGCAGGTGCTGCGCCTATTCCAAGAGACGCAGCTCTTGCTGCGCCTCTTCCTTGGCTTCCCTTCATACGAATTTTCAAAAATTCGTTATGAGTTCGTTATTTGTGGGCCCATCTTTGGTGCGCCTCTTCCCCGTTGCCATTTTATCTTTTTTGGTCCGTTTGACGATTATTCTTCGTTCAAACCCGCATTTCTAAGACAACTGCAGACTGTTATATATTATTTATTGCTTCCAAGACCTTGCTTGTCACGATGAGCAAGTATTTCCTGACAGGTGTTTCGACACACCTCCATTATATTCCCCCAGCGAGAGTAAGCGGATAGACAACCCCTCTCGAGACATGGAGATTAGTTCCCAATTTTGTTCCCCCAACGAGAGTACACGGACAGACAATCATCCCTCTTAATTCGTGGAGATCAACATCAACCCCAAGACTTATCAAAGTTTGTTTGAAGACGACCCAAGCAGATTTCTCCCGGCAGTTTCTACCGACGTTTTTGTTTCCTCACAGAGTTCGGCAAAGGTGTTCAGAAGTTCCCAAACCAGAGCCTCCTTCCTTAAGTTCGTAAATCCAAAGTTAGGATTCTTACCCCTAGATTCGTAGATCCCAAAGTGGCTTCCTTTAGGTTCATAAACCTTTAAGCTCCCACACCAACGTCCTTAGGTTTATAAACCCATAAATCCTTTTGGAAGTTCCCATACCTCAGAAAGCTTAAATGCACGCATTTAAAACAAGAATTAGTGACCCAGTAGTTCCTAAACTTAACCCTAGGATCCCAATTCCTCTTAGGTTCATAAGCCTTTAAGTTCCCATACCAGCCGTCCTTTTAGGTTCGTACACCCAGGTTCATACGTCTAGCTCTTTAGGTTCCCAAACTCCCTAGAGTTCATACCTTATACCCATTAGGATCATATGCCTTTAGGATCACCTTTTCTTTTTAGGATCATATTCCTTTAGGATCACCTTTTCCTTTTAGGATCATATTCCTTTAGGGTCATCTTTTCTCTTTAGGATCACCTTTTCTCAGAGTTGCTACACTCAAACCTTGGTTACCCTTTAAGTTGAACTTATATTTGGCCTCCTTCCCGTCGATGTTTTCCTTTAGGGCCCCACACCCAAGCACAATCCTTATACATCCTTTAGGTCTTAACCTTAGCTCCTATACTTACCCTTAGCTCCTATGCACCTCCAGAAGTATCTCGAGAAAGAAGACTCAGGTATGGTCTGTTCTTATGGCTGGCGAGCTTCCTTACGTTGTCTAATGGACAGACATGTCCTTGGCTTTGACCCCTTGAGCCGCCTGCGTCGCCTTAGCCGTCAGGTTGTAATCTTCGATTGACCTGATGGCTATACTTTGACTTTCGCCTTGTCCAAGCCTCAGTCAAAGTGGGGGCTCTCTAGACACCTCGTTTCTGCACCTCCCGCCAAACACCCAGTGATGATTGGGCCGCATGTTTAGCATATGTCGCGATTTTATGACGTTTCATAAATCGGTTAATAAAAGGTAACTCAAACACTTGTGTCTACCCCATGGTCGTCATCTAGGTGTCATTACGGTCGTTTTGGCAGTAATTAGAGTACATTTAGAGTCCGGGTAAAAAACCGTCTTCATTTCCTAAAACCGTCAAATCCCAGAGTCAAAAGCAATGTGCTTGTCTACCTAAGGTTAGGATGTCATAAAATGTTGAGATTATATCTCATTTTGAGTCTCATGTCACTTCATTAGGCTAAACTTAAAGTTTACATCACAAAATGGGCATTTCATTTAGCTAAAATGATAATCCGACTTTTAGGCCCGTTTTACGAGGTGATAACGACTTTTTTGGGTCAGGCCTATTTCACAGAAAGTTCTAGATCTCTTTCTTAGCTTTCCAACCCCATCGAAATCACCTTATTCCGAGTCTTGTAGAGAAAGTTATGCCTAAAATACGACAGGCTGTCAAACGCGCTTTCTTGCGCAGGAGGAACCCGCTGAGGAAAGGACGCAGCAAGTGCTGCGCCTCTTCCAAGGGACGCAGCGCTTGCTGCGCCTTTTCCTCAAGGTTTACTTTTTGTCCAAGTTTCCGTGTTTAACCTAAGTCGGTTATTTCCGGATCTTTCTCTCCTTTCCTAAACCCTAATTCCGTGATTAGTATAAATAGAGACCTTCGACCTCACATATTTCTCACGCGAGTGTCCACCCTTCTCTTCTCCCTTTGCATTCTAAGACCACGCTCTTGCTTTTTGGCGCCTACGTGCTTGAACTTTCGATCATGTATGCTCGGATCCTTCCGAGTATCAGCCTCGTTTTGCAAGACCGATCAATTTGACCAACTCCACTACACCATAATCAATTAATCAATTCAATTTGCTTTTAAATCCTTTTTCAAGGGCACTTTCATATTTGCATTATAGATCGAGTCGAGTTACCATTAAAAACCGATTTTGTTAAATCTCACGACGCTAACATGTAAGTCTGAGGGTGTAAAATCCCAAATTTATTTATTGTATTTTACTTAATGTATTTATTTTCTGTAAGAATCTATGTCATAAGCATGTTCGAAACCGTCTTTTAAAACCCTTTTTAACGGAAGTAACACAGATCTGACATGGGGAAGAATCGCATCAACTGATGCGCCTTCTGGAAAGGGCGCAGCATCTGCTGCGCCTCTTCCAGGGGCTGCTTTCAGTTGATGCATTTCTTCTTCTTCATCGGATTTTTGTTCCATTCGTTTTTTATTTTTCTTTCTTCGTTCTTTCCCTTATTTCACCTAATAATTTTCAATTTAATTTTTATGAATCCATTTCAATAATTTTCGACTTAAATCACTTATAATTAATATTTGTGGGTTTTCATCACAAATTCAAACTCGGATTTTAGAGACTCGATTCGTTCATATCAAGTCCCTTGATTTCGTCTTTGATACATGTTTTAAATCTGTTTTCTTCATCAATTCGTAATATTTTTTTTCCACCATTAACTTCAAGTTTGTAAATAAATCAATTCTAACATCGTAAATAATATCTAACTTATAATAATTCGTTTTAAGTTTTCTTTCACTTCATGACGATCCCAGATGCATGTAAATCAATTAATCATTTCTACTCGAGTTATCAATCAATAAATCAATGTAAATTAACCAACGAACATTAAAAAACCGCGAGTCTGACTTTCACAGTCAGAACCCAACTCAAGAACAGACGCGAGGAAGTCTTTGCTACCTGTTCGAGGCGATTCTCGCCTCGAACTCTTCTCGTTTTGACGTAGGGTTTCTAATTAGGATTTTAATTAACCATTATTCTCATTATCACCATAATTTCCATATTTTCTTTATTTTCCAAATTTCAAAATTTTCCATAATTTCCATAATTTCCAAAATTCCATATTTTCCAAATTTCCAAATTTTCCTTATTTCCCAAATTTCCATATTTTCCATATTTTCCTTATTTTCCAAATTTTCCTTTTCTTCAAATTTCCTTATTTTCCAATTTTCCTAATTTAAATTAATTTCCAATTTCCTTATTTTTTCCAATTTTCTAATTTTCATTTATTCCTTTATTTTATTTCTAAAACTCTTTTGGGCATGTTTATGACGTAAATTCAAGTTTATCAATTGTAATTTAGTTCTTTATTTCGTATTCGTATTTATTATGTATGATTTATTTACTTGGCATTCACATGTAATTAATCTAACATTCACTTCGACCCCAATTTATGTGCTAATTACTTGTTCACCGACTTAGTCTAATTCTTCACATGTTAGGATTAATCTAATGAATGTTGCATTGCATGCATATAAACCGTCAACATATCGAGTATAGACAATTTCCCTAATCATTAGTAGAGGCCGCTATCGAGGCGGGCAGGATTAGGTGTTCGATCAAAAGAGCTTCCTAATACGTACCCTCACCCCTTACTCCAGATCTCTGTGAACATCCGTGTTCATTGGCATCCACGAGAGTCATTCTAGACATAGAATGCTAAGGGTAACGAGTTCTTGGTGTCTATGTCACTACTTTGTGTCTTGACAAGGCACGAGGTATTCGAACGGTTTCCAATTTTCCACAATAAATTGGTGGCGATTCCACAAATGCAAACGCTTGTTTCCCAAGCTCCCCCGTGGCCCCCCGTGTCCACAGTTTAATGCACTCAGCATCCCGTTATAATGCTCGTATAAATGTTTGCACCTTACGTGATCACCATTTCTAAACGAAACCATGACGATTTTTGTAAAATCAAATCCCTTTTAAAATGTAAATTTCGAAAAAGGCCAATGATTAGCGCAAAACCGAGTCAAAACTCTGTCCATTTGTCGAGTCAAATTTCGGGCCCAAGCCCATTTCAAAACCTCACTTCGAGTCCACTCCTACAACTACACTAAAGTTGACTATGACCAACATTTTTCAAACCTTGTCATTTCTTCAAAAGCTCACTGACACAAGTGGCACACACCCACTTCACGAGTCAAAACATTTCATTATTAGTAAGTGTGCTAGAATGGTCGATCGTATTTTGATTCGTCGTCGATCTCTTATCCAGTTTCCAAGATGCCTGAAACAAGCGACTTCAATCAACTCCTAGATAGTAATGATCAAATCCTAACCGCACTAGCTCAACTCCAAGTCACTCAAGACCAAGTGTATGATCGCCTTGACACCATCAAGGGCCGGATCTATACCGTAGAAACGAGGTTGCCTCCTCGAGAAAGTGAAGTCGTTGATGACTTCGTGAACGACTTTAGGGAGGACAATCCTCCCATGGGTATGACTGCAGCTGAGAAACGACTCCAGTACATAGAGGAGCAATTGATGTATCTTAAAGGGGATGACATTTACAGGGAGAATAATCGCAAGTATGAAGCCGTAAGTTCCAAGTTGCCAACCAATTTCAACATGACAGATATCCCTAAGTTCAAGGGGCATGAAAACACTTTGAACCACATCCGTTCTTTCAAAGACTACATGTCTATCAAAGGCATCAAACCCGAGATATTCTTAAGGATCTTTCCTTCATCTCTTGACACCATCCCAAAGCAATGGTTCTACTCTCTAGAACACAAGAAAATCGCTACTGGAAGACGCCGCGGTCGAGTTTGCTAAATAATATGCGGATAATGCCGAAATTCAAGTTAACATGCACACTTTAGAAGTTCTTACCCAAAATGACAAAGAAGGTTTCACCGACTTCCTAAGTAGGTGGAGGAAGACTAGTACCCAACTAGTTGAACGCCCGGATGAGGCTACCCTTGTGGAGAAATTTGTGGACAACTTAAAGCCCATCTATGCCAATCATTTGAGATACCAAAACATTAAAACTTTCAAGGACTTAACCGTACTAGGAATAAGGATCGAAGATGACATCCGTAAAGGGCTCTTGTCTAAAACGGTAGGTCGAGGATATCAAGGCTCAACAAGTCGTTCTTACGGCTCCACTAGCAAGACCGATGACGTTAACCTCCTCGAGCCATCCAAGAAGAGTGCCCCACCAAGGAAATTTACAAATCTTGGGGACACATACTCCAATGCTCTAAAAAGGCTAATGAAACAAGGCAAGCTCCAACCTATAGGACCTACGCCCGAACCTGAAAAGAAGTCCAAGTTCTAGGATGAGAACTCATACTGCGAATATCATAGGGGTAAGGGACATGACACAGAAAAATGCTACAAATTGAAAAATGTGCTTCAAGACATGATATAGGATGGTCGACTACCAATACCGCCGGGAGGTAAGCCCAACAACACTCAGAATCCTCTTGGAATTCTAGTGATCACAAGTGAAGAATCTACCTTAGATTGTTCACACCTCATTTCTCTAGTTGAAGACGAGATCCACGCGATCGAGAATGAAGGGTTCTACTCTACCATTTCCCCTACCATTTCCGACTTTGTCGCATGGGCAAGAAGTGTGGATAGGCAAGTTTGGGAATTAGAAAATGTGGTGACAACTTTACATGACCCCAATGCGACACCCAAAGAACATGCGCCATTAATCTTTTCTCAAAATGCCACTATGCAAGAAATAGTCACCGTGGTTGATAAACTAGTCAACCAAGTCACACAATTAGAGGACGAGATCTTGAGAATGAGGGAACTAGCTACAATCAATGGAGTATGGGTCGATGATGATGAGGACGAGTATCTCATTGAACACTCCCTAGTCAAGGAAATAGTCCAAAATGGTGAAGACCAAGATGTGGACCACCTAACTCGTTTGGGGCGTCCATATCAAAGCACTACTCAAAATGGTCCAACCAATGTTATCACACCAAATGATAATGAAGATGACTCTACTGATCATTTGCTCAAGCAATTACAGAAGACAAAGGCTGATCTTTCAGTCTGGCAATTAGTAGCAAGCTCGTTCCCACATCGCCAAGCTTTACTGCAAGCTTTGGCCAAGCTAAATGTAGCACATAACTCCACACCCGACGATGTAGTCAACTTGGTCTTCCAAGAATCACCGAAGCTAAGTAATCCTATTACTTTCTCAGACGAAGATTTGCCACCCTTTGGCGCTAGTCACAACTTGGCTCTTTACATCACCGTCATTTGCTTAAAGAAAAACGTGCCAATGACCTTGGTAGATGATGGCTCCGCGGTCAACGTCATACCCCTGAAAACGGCGTACAAACTAGGCATGAAAGAGTCGGATTGGACCCCTACCAATCAAGGTGTCCGTGCATATGATGGTACACGACGAAAGGTCGTAGGACTCGTTAACCTAACCATAGCCACAGGGCCAATTGAGAGAAAGGTTAACTTCCAAATAGTGGACATTGAAGCTTCCTTCAACATACTTCTGGGAAGACTTTGGATTCACGCTTCCAAAGCGGTAACATCCACCCTTCACCAAAAGATCAAAATTTCACTAAACGACAAAGTGGTGACGATCACTTCGTCGCCCATCAAGGCTATAATCGAAAAGAAGTCAAATAATCAAGTCGTTGCAGATCCAGTACATGAACTTAGGGGCTTTCAAAACATAAGTGTCATAGAAAGCGAATTGGCACCCCTATACTACGATCCCTACTCCAACTTGGTGGTCAACCACATACTCAAATCCCAGGGATACTTCCCTGGAATGCCTTTGAACCCTATCCGAAGAAACACCTTCACACCCTACAAGGAAGGCAACTCAAAAAGGATACCACTTGGACTAGGATACAAACCCACTAAAGAAGAAGTTCTCGAGATGCTTGCTCAAGTTCAAAACCGTAAGTACGTAGGAGTCCAAATGCGACCCTATCTCCCTACCCTAAATGAATAGTTTGTTAAGGAAGGAAGTCTAGAACTCTTTCACGGATTTCCCGAACCTTGGCATTATCTCGAAAGGAAGCTAGCCGGAATCGAGATCTTTCACGATTGCTACTTCATTCCTCCAGAAACGGTTCCTACCGTCAAAGCTCGCCAAGCACCTTGCTTAGACGAACAAGCTGTTAGTCTGGAGAAGATCGATTTGTTAGAGCCGCGCAGGATGAGATCATTACTATGATACTTCAAGACAACCACTTCAACCCTACCGCGTTAATCACAGAAACAAACGCGAATCAGCAGAAAGGATGGAGAAAATCAATCAAGTGGACCAACAATCAAGGAAGACTCTTCAAGCTCACCACTGGAGAAGGAGAGATGTTCAAAAGAGAACTAGAAGACGATGAATTCGAGTCAGAGTTAGAGTCGGAGTTAGAGTCGGAGTCTAGAGAAGTCACTAAGGAGTCTCCTCCTGTCGTCATCCCCACTCCCTTTGTTTCTCCTAGCTTAGTCTCAAATAGTAACAGTAGTTCGGGAAATGTCCCAACAACTGTCCCTTTACCGCCGCTGACCACAGATCAGATGGCTTCTTTGTTTCAACTTTTCTCAAACTTTAATATGAATAAATCAGGTTCTGCTTACTCTGTGTGTTATCTTGAATGCAATTCTGTTTACAATGATACTGAGGATGACCCAGACCCATACTCAATTGAGATACCTCCCTACATAGCCAAGGAAATACTACAAGAAGGGGAAGGGGGACCAGTAATAGAGAACACTGAACCCATCAATGTAGGAACCGAACCAGAAACCCAGAACTTAGGATAGGGACTACCTTGAGCTCCACCGAAAGGGCCAGTTTCATAGACCTCCTAAACGAGTTCAAAGACGTTTTCGCTTGGTCCTACAAAGATATGCCAGGCATTGACAGAGATATCGCCGAACATAGAATCCCAATTAAGCCAGGTTTCAAGCCCGTAAAATAGAAGCTTCGTCGAATGAGGACAGAATGGGCTCTCAAGATCAAAGAAGAAGTCGATAAACAGTTCAAAGCCAGGTTCACCAAAGTTTACGAGTACTCTGACTGGGTAGCCAACATAGTACCCGTACCCAAAAAGGATGGGAGAATCCGTGTTTGTGTTGATTTTAGAGACTTAAACAAAGCAAGTCCTAAAGATTACTTTCCTCTACCACATATCGACATATTGGTGAACAATACCGCAGATCACGCGTTACTATCCTTCATGGATGGGTACGCGGGTTATAACCAAATCAAGATGGCCATAGAAGACATGCATAAGATCGCCTTTGTCACTCAATGGGGAACCTATTGCTATACGGTTATGCCGTTTGGGTTAATCAACGCCGGAGCTACATATCAACGCACCGCAACTACACTCCTACATGACATGAAGCACAAAGAAGTTGAGGTGTACGTAGACGACATGATTGTCAAATCCAAAGATAGAGAGGGGCATATTGCAAACCTTCGCAAATTCTTCTTAAGGCTACGAAAGTACAACATGAGGCTCAATCCTCAGAAGTGCACATTCGGAGTAACATCTGGCAAACTCCTGGGATACGTCGTTAGCCAACGAGGTATAGAAATAGACCCTTCCAAAATCAAAGCCTTGATCGAAATGCCGCAACCTCAAACGGAGAAAGAAGTCAGAGTATTTCTGGGAAAAGTACAATACATAAGTCGATTCATATCGAAACTCACCATGATCTATGAACCTATCTTCAAAAAGCTCAAGAAAACAGATCACACCATGTGGGATGAGGACTGTCAGAAGGCATTTGACCGAATCAAGTTGATATTAGCTAAACCACCCGTGCTCATGCCACCTCAATGAGATCAACCTCTTGGTTTGTATCTCATAGTAACTGAAACAGCCATGGGCGCCATGCTAGCTCAAACCGTAGGAAAAGAGGAAAGGGCTATCTACTACCTTAGTAAGAAGTTCTTGGAGTACGAGTGCAAATATTCACAACTCGAAAAGACATGCCTCGCTCTTGTGTGGGCAACAAAGAAGCTACGACATTACATGCTTAGCTACTCCGTCAAAATATACTCCAAAATGGATCTAGTCAAATACCTCTTCGAGAAACCCGCTCTTAACGGACGATTAGCAAGATGGAATTTGATGCTCTCAGAGTTCGATCTCAAGTACGTGCCCCAGAAAGTTATAAAAGGGCGCGCCGTTGCCGAATTCTTTGCAGAAAATCCCATAAATGATGCACAAACAATAGATACTTGGTCATTCCCAGACAAGGATATACTCCAAACCGATGTAGACTCCTGGGACCTTTACTTCGATGGAGCATCAAACTTAAGAGGATTTGGAATAGGAGTGTTGCTCATTTCTCCTGAAGGCGAGCATACACTGATCTCTGTCAAACTCGATTTCGAGGTGACAAATAATGCTGCAGAATATGAAGCTTGTCTCATTGGACTACAGGCGGCAGTAAGCCTAGGCATTAAAAACCTTCGAGTGCATGGGGATTCACCCCTGATCATCAATCAAGTTACGGGATCTTGGAAAATCCGAAGCGAAAGCTTAGCACCTTATCAAGCCAGAATAGACCAAGTTGCCCAATTCTTTGATCACGTGACCTATCTACACCTACCTCGGGAAGAAAATCAATTTGCGGATGCTCTTGCAAAACTCGCATCTTTGATTAATATATCAGATGACATGGTGGAAATGCCTTTGTTCATCGAACGACGATCAGAGCCTGCTTATGTCCACCAAATCATCGACGAAGAGGAAGTCACAGAGGAGCCTTGGTTCTAAGCAATCCTAAATTTCAAGCTCAACGGTACCTATCCACCGGATATGGATAAAAGGGGACAACGTGCTATACGTCTACTAGCTTCCCAATACGTTCTCATGCAAGGAGAACTATACAAAAGAACACCTATTGGTGTAATCTTACGTTGCCTTGATCATTCACAGGCGCGTAAAGTGATGGAAGAAGTTCACGATGGAGAATGCGGTCCTCACATGAGTGGGCCCATGATGGCAAATAAAATCACACGTTTGGGGTACTATTGGACCACAATGGAATCCGATTGCATCAAATACGTAAGACATTGCCACAACTGCCAAATATTCGGGAACGTACATCATGTCCCTCATTCATTGCTCTATACGATGACATCTCCTTGGCCATTTTCTGCCTGGGGAATTGATATAATCGGGAAGATAACTCCAGCCGGAATAGGAGGTCACTGTTTCATCCTAGTAGCAATTGACTATTTCACCAAATGGGTAGAAGCGGCTTCCTACACTAGTCTCACGGCTAAAAACGTGGCAAAGTTCATACAGAACAACATCATCTGTCGATACGGTTGCCCACATGAGATCATTAGTGGTAATGGATAACATTTCCAAGCCGAGACTGAGCAATTGTTAGCCAAGTACAAAATTAGACATCACCACTCTTCGCCGTATTGACCACAGACTAATGGCGCGGTAGAGGCGGCAAACAAGAACGTTGTCACAATTCTCAAGAAAATGATTGACAACTATCGAGATTGGCCAAGCAAAATACCCTTTGCTTTATGGGGATATCGCACATCAGTTAGGACGCCCACTGGGGCCACCCCTTTCTATTTGATCTATGGCATGGAAGCTGTACAACCAGTCGAGTTAGAAATACCATCATTGCGTATCTTACTCGAAAGTCAAATCCCGGAAGCCGATTGGAAGAGGGATAGGTATGAAGAACTCATCCTCTTGGATGAACGTAGGCTACGCGCATTACATAATGTCCAAAAATATCAAGCACGTATCAAACGAGCCTTCAACAAAAGGGTCAAGCCAAGGAACATCAAGGAAGGAGACTTAGTACTCAAGTCGGTTAGAGCTCTTTTACCTGTCGATCCACGGGGAAAATTCAAACCTAATTGGGCCGGGCCATTTCTAGTCAAGTCCATACTTCCAGGGGGTGCGGTTAGGATCACAGACATAGATGGGAATGAATTCTCCAACCCGACAAACCTTGACCAACTAAAGCGGTATTATGCCTAGAATAGGAACAAAAACGCGCCTCGCGTAACCTCACGTGTCGCTCTCGTGGCACTAAATAAACGGCCCCCAGCCAAGCTGAAATAAGCTAATGTCACTCTGCTCTTGCATTTTGACAATTTGTCATCCTCATATCATCAAATAAACTAAATTGCACCTTAAGAGTAAGTAAAAAGCTTATGCTTATCTTCTAAGTTCATCACAAGCTCTTGCTTAGAACAATTATTCTTTTACATTTACTCGAACAACGCGCAAGAGTTTGATTTCATTTTTTAAATGAATACGTAGGCAATCCTTCACAGGATACAACCCATTAATTTCAAAATGTAAATAGAAGGACATTTGCAGTTGCATTTGGAATTCGACAAGAATAATAAATAGAAAGTCATAACGGTTTCATAACCAATTAACCTCTTTTATTTCATTCATTTCTAATAATAATAATAATACGTTACATAATAATAATAATGCTAAAACAGAAATAAAAATAGGTTAGGATTCTAAAAACCCCACCTTCTTATTACAATAATAATAATAATAATAAATAATAATAAAGACTTGGGCTATTCCTCCATCTTTCCTTTACCCTTGTCATTTTTGTCATACTTCTTGTCACGACCTCGAGCCGGTCGCTCTTGCGCCACTTCGGACCTAATCACCAACGGTCTTTCTCGAGGCCTAGCCTTCCCATTTTTGTCAATTACTTTGTCCATGACAGGAGAGGTCTTCGGTTTCTTCGAAGGATGAACAACTCGAAACCCGCCTTCCTCCTCTCCCTCAGTCAGATGCTTCTCTTTCTCCTTTTCCACTTCGCGCACCTTGTAGTCAACGGGCTCGCGCTTCCTCAATCTCTCACGCTCCTCGGGAGTAGTAGCCTTCCTCCACCGCAGATAGGAGTCCGACACCCATAAGGCACTAACAGAAGAGTTCAAGAACCACACGTTTCTTTGAGCCCATTTAATGGCCCACTCCCTTCGACTCTCAGTAGTAAGCGCCACGGCAGTCTGCGGGACAGTGTCAAGCTTCGGGATCATCTGTTTCAGTCCAACTTGTCTCATCAACCTCTCCGGGAAGATGCATACCATGAATTCCAAGCCAGGAATGCGCACAGATTGGGTAGGATCCAAGGAAGATACTCCAGTGACAGATTTGAGATGCCACCACGGTACAACCCATCTAATCAAAGGGCCATCATCACTCTTCAGTTTGTTTTCCCAGTAATTGCAGACCCGAGTGAAGTCCACCATGTAAAGCCTGGTCCTCATAACAATCGAGCGAGCATGATAAGAAGGAATATGAACTGGGGGCTCGATCAATCAAAGGCGCTCCATAAGCCAGACCTACCAAAAGCGGGTATTAGACAAAAAGAAAAAAAGAAAAAAAAATGAAAAAAAAAAGAAAAAAAAAACGACAAAAAGAAGAAGAAAAAGACGAAAAAAAAAGAAAGAAAGAGAGAAAAAGAAAAGTGTTCTTTTACCTGCAGAATAATGGGACTCCCCAAATAAGGTAGGTTGCGATTGGCTTTCCTGTTATCCAAACCCAATAAGACCTCTCCTAAGCATAAACAAGCTGGGCTCCTGCGCAGTTCCATTTGCTCAACTAAGCCCAAGAGACGGGGATCACCTCTCAAATCTTCATCAACATGCCCTTGAAGGACATACACATGCAACAAGCAAAATCCGAATGCCCTTCGCCTGGCAACATAAGAGACGGTGGGGTCGGCCTTGTTAATGAATCGGTCAATAAAGTCCAACATTCGCACTCCTTTCGAGGTCACTAGACGATCCACCTCAATTCTTGTCAATCCGAGCAAGTCTCTAAATTTTTTCTTATACCCTTGTGAAGTAGAAGGAATAGCAGACAAGTGTTCTGGGTCCCACCCACCGATCGCAGCAATTTCTTCAGGAAATGGGCAAATGTCACCTCCGGGGAAAGCAAAGACATGATAATTCGGGTCCCAATAACCAAGACAAGCATCTAGGAATGGTTTGACCACCTTGATGAGCTTCAAACTCAACAATGATCCAAGATTATAAGCACCCATGTCGTGTTTCTCCATGTTGGAAAACTCGTTGGTCCACTCTTTTAGGCGAATCTCTAAAGTATTCATGATGAAGGATTATTTTGAAGACTTTATGTAATAAGACGAGGAAGAGACGGAAGAATTGTGTGAATAAAACCTCTATCGACGTCTCTATTTATACTAAAATCTGTTTCCTAAAATCCGCCAGGACGGAAACACCTGGGAACAGGCGCATCACCAACTGCGCCTCTTCAAAGCGGCGCAGCTCCTGCTGCGCCTCTTCCTCAGCATTGTTTCTGTGATTTTCCGCGTTGGATCTTTCCTAAATTCCTTAGAGAATAATTTCCTATTCATACGGGTTATTATTTTGGTAAATACGTCAAAATTGCCATATTTCGTGTTTTCTAATTTCGCGGATGCGCATTTCGAGACAATATCGACATTTTCGTCATTTTAGCACACTTGTACATTTCTTTTAATTTTCTTTTCAGGAAATCATTTCACGTTCCATTTCAAACTTATACGTTTTTATTGTTTTCTTTTTTTAGGGGGTAACCCTTGATACGGTCGTTTCTGTACCAAAAATAAATATCTAAATATAACTAACAGAAGCTAGCGATAAGTAGGGTCGATCTCCACAGGGAGGCGGTCACTATGCACTTGTCTACTTCGGTCTGTCTAATATCACAATTGGGGGTTTTGATTGTTTTGACTAAACTAAATAGATTAAGGCAAGAGAAAATAATGAAGAAAAACGGGGGTAAATCAGATAAAGGAGAGAAATATGCTAGGAATCGGTCCACCGTGGCAACTACACTATCGGGTCAACTGAGTCGATTAAATTATTGATAAGAAGAGCGAGGTCGTCACCTTTCGGTCCTTAAACCTACGATTATACTCTTTCGGTCTCTAATCGCCCTAGGGTCTCCCTAACTTAGCTTTCGCCCTAATTAGATATCACCTATTGTAACTAAGCAAGCCTTCCCTTCCAATCTTTCGATCCAGGTCGGGGGTAACTAAATAAATCGGTCTCCTGCATGCATTCATTCAACCTAATCACAACTATATTTCTTAATACAATTTTTGTCGCAAAACTAATCTAGTCATGTCGATCCTAACATATTGCTACCACAGCTTCCCTAGTCCTAACATATTAAAGGAATTAGCTAGACATAATTAAATAAGCAAGAACAAGAAATGGAGAAGAAGTAATAAACATAAACATAAATTAAGGAGGAAAAGAAAGGGAAAGAAGTAATTACTGAAATAAATCCGGAAAGAAAGTAACAGTAGCAAAGTAACAGTGTATTGTGTGTGGGGGAGTTACAAATGACGTCTCCCCTTCCTATTTATAAGAAAAATAGGATTTTATTCAACCTAATGACGGATTTAAGCTAAAAGCCCAAGCCCGTAAGAGAAACCACTCGATCGAGTGATTTAAAACCACTCGATCGAGTAAACTAAAGCTTAAACCACTTGATCGAGTAGAAAATCTACTCGATCGAGTAAATCAATAAATGCAACTACTCGATCGAGTAGAAAAATGACTCGATCGAACAAAATTCTACTGGATCGAGTACTTTCCAGCAACAGTTTCCTGCTTTGCGCACTGAATTTCAAACGGGTGCCATTTCTTCGTTACTTGGGCAAACAGGGTGATTACGGTGGCGTTGGAAAGCTAAGAGGACAAGCTTTGTTCTCCAATTGGAATCACCTGATTATCAGTTGTAGAACTCTATATATGGCTCTTCAAAGTAGGCACTAGCAATTTGAAGTTCTTCCTTTGCTCGCCTAGCTATCTTTTTTCTTTGCGCATCTCAAAATAGCTACATTCCCGTTCCCAATTCACTCTTCCTCCAAATGCATGCTAAACGGACGGTAAAAGGCTTGATTTCACTACTTTCTGGTCCATTCCTGCAAATAAGACAAAAGAACCCAAAGTAGCATATTCGGGGCATTTCGTAGCATAAAGCTACGATAAAAGCGTAGAAATACGTGCATAAATAGGCTAAAAAGACTATATAAAATGCACGTATCAAATCTCCCAAACCAAAGCTTTACTCGTCCTCGAGTAAACTAAAATGCAACTAATGGAACAGAAAAGATAACTCAGAGCTAGCTACAAATGCCCACTTAAACCAATTTAATGCAGCAAACTAACACCTATAACAAATAGTCAAATGCAAACGAGTTGTAAGATGTCTATAATAAAGCTGAACCGTCGACCTTGCAAGACCTTTAAAATCGGACTCTCATGGGTCACTCTTCTCTCATGAAGCAAAGGGTGAACATATATATGTAAGAGAGAAAGGAAAATAGTCGCTCACCTAGACTACGACCCACATAAACATGCATGCAGCTAATATGATAGACAGTTCTAACTACCGTACACACATTCCAACCAAACAAGGTCCTGTCACAGCCGAGGGCTTACAAAAATATGGTAAAGTGAGGCAATGGGTAAGAAAAGGCAAAACATTTATGGGAATGTGGAGGTATAGGTGATCAAGCTTTTACCTAAACAGAACCATATGACAACATCTATTTCCAACTCAATTATGAATTAAGCACATATGCCCTTCATTTGGCATAAAACTCACCAAACCGAACTGAAAATACTCCTGAATAAATGTAAATAAAGCATAGGAGTGAAACCGTCTCATCAAACAACATCTTTTTTTTTTCTTTCTTTTTTTTCTATTTTTTTTCGGTTTCTTCTTTTTTCTTTTCTTTTCCTGTTTTTTCCGAATTCCTTTTTCAAATTCTTTTTTTTCTTTTTTTTTTTCTTTTTCACGTCTTTTTTCATCATCCTCCCTTTCTTCTTAGATTACCAACTCCGAATCAACAGAATACGAGCCAAACTTGGCACAATGAAATATATACCGCAAAACATACACTAAACTAGCTTGACAAGGCAGGCTAAATTTGGAATGTAGTTAAGGGTCAACAAGCAAATTTGGCTAATGTGGAGTTAAATGGGTAAAAATGAAATAAAAGAAAATTGTAAGCACCTCCCTGCATGTGACACCAACCACTAACCCGAATGTATGAAAGCAAAAAGCAATTGAATTTCATATACGTGCAAATTAATGAACATGTTATGCAAGGAGTATACTACTCACAATCCTACATGAAACTGGTCATGAATAACACCAGTTTATAAGGCTCTAATCCTTAGAAATTATAAGTAGGTTGCCAAAATTTTAGGTCAAGTCTATTCGTTCAGCTAAATTTAACATTAACTCGTAGATATGCAAAAGACAAAGCTAAAAGATAACAGTTTATTGCAAGGCTTAAGCAAAAAGACAAATGCAGTGCAATTTCATCACTGAAATCCACCGTTCCGACTCAACCTACATGCTAAAATAAACGTGAAATTTTTGAATTTTTTTCTAATTTTTAAATTTTTATGAGATTTTAAATTTTTATGAAAATAAACAACAATGCATACAAAAATTAAACGTGACAACAGAAATGCAATAAAAACAACATGCAGACACAGATATGGATGCATAACCTCTCCAAACCAAACCGTACAATGCCCTCATTGTACCAAAACATGGAAAAGAAATGCAAACTAAAAGAGAAAGAGAGTAAATGCGGAAAACTTACAAGATTGCGCGAATAAGGGACCTCCCCAAACCAGCCAGCAACGTGGGAGGACACTAATAGCTCCGAAACATCGTCACAAGAAGCTATCCAAGCAATGGGCGTCCAAAACAGCTCGATCGAGAGGAATAGTGGTCGATCGAGTAGAATAGTGGTCGATCGAGTAAATTTTTTTTTTTTGTTTTTGTTTTTTTTTTTTTTTTTTTGCAGGTACTCGATCGAGTGATATAAGTACTCGATCGAGTGACTTCAGCAGCAAAAAGCTCTCGATCGAGTACAAAAAGTACTCGATCGAGTGATCCTTAGTAATTCCTGCAAAGACGCAATGAAAAACATCCCCCAAGTAACAAAACAAGCATACTGATATAGTTTATGGTGCGAAGACCATTTATTACACACACGACTAAAAGAAATGTTTGAAAAACAACTAAAAATTAAAAAATCTCCGGGTTGCCTCCCGGGTAGCGCTAGTTTCAGACAGATCCCAGCTCGACCTTCTTTTTCATCCAGCTGCTCCAAATTAGTCATAATCAAAACAACTCAAAGCGCGCAGCATTAGATCATAAATTTGCGCATGTGCTACACAAAAATGTAAGTAGCACCACAGTGGAATAAAAATATAGGAAATAAAATTAAACAACCGTTTAAGTCTAACAAATTTCCTATGGGAGCTCCTAAATTTATCCACAAAATAAAGGAGCGTAGGAGCAATTGTCAATAAATTAGGGCCCTGTTTCAGATTAACAAGATTAAGATGACAAGGACGGTGAAAAATCGCTAATTTATTCGTCCACATGGGAGGGGGTATAGCTTTAAAAGACAAAGCATGAGTCAAACGAGGTAGCGTACTTTGAATATTAACAATAATAAAATTATCGCTAATTACCTCAGGTAGGTTGCTCTCAATGGAATCATCGACAAAAGAATGTAATACCTCATCCGTGCTAGGAGCAAATACCGACTCAGCTGTCCTTTCGTCGCCCTCAGTGGAATTCGTCCCGTAAATCTCAGCCTCAAGCGCATCCAACTCGGCCTTGAAAAGGGGAGACTCACCATAACCGTTATCATCATCAAAATCGTCGTCTAAGAACCCAAGTAACAAATCATTGCTCTCTTTGGCCAACTCACTCGATCGAGCAGAATTGTCACTCGATCGACCACTTTCCTCCTGATTTTCACTCGATCGAGTAGAAATATCACTCGATCGAGAACTTTCTTCTGGAAATTCACTCGATCGACTAATATAAGTCACTCGATCGAGTGATTCTTCCTGTACAGCGCTGAAATCCTCGCGTAAGGTAGTGAAATATGATAGAAATTCGTCATCCGAGTCATAAAAATCATCCTTAGCATTGGGCGACACGTTTTCTTCATGGGAAAAGCCGCTCTCAGTAAAGTACACCTCTTCTGGTTGCCCATTATCCGACTCAGCTGCTAACTGAGTTAATTGTGACTCCAGCTCAATGAATTGAGCTTCCATACGTCTATCATTCTCTTGCCTTTTGGATGCAAGTATTTCCAACAAAGATTCCAGCTCCGCAATCTCTTCTTTCTGTATATCAGGAGGATCTTGTTGCGGTGGCCATTGATAGGGTGGATATGGCAGCACAACTACAGGGGAATGGCTAACACGTCCCCAACGCTTGAACTCGTAGACCGCGTCATTTTCTGTCATACAAAGAACTGCATTGTGCTCAGCAGAACCACATCTCCCGCGGCAAAGAAATCACTGCCGCGCCATATAATAGGACATAGGTGATGGGTCAAAGGTACTCAAGCCTTTCCTTTGACGATCTTTCACCTAGAAGCTGTCTCTAGGTAGTACTGTAAGGCCTATCAAAACAAAGACTAAAGAAAAAGATTAGAACGGCCTCAAGGGAAAAATCCCCGAGGCTAAAAAAAGAACAGTAATTAAACAAATAAATAAATAGTTCCCTCCCCAGCAACGGCGCCAAAATTTGATACGGTCGTTTCTGTACCAAAAATAAATACCTAAATATAACTAACAGAAGCTAGCGATAAGTAGGGTCGATCTCCACAGGTAGGCGGTCACTATTCACTTGTCTACTTCGGTCTGTCTAATGTCACAATTGAGGGTTTTGATTGTTTTGACTAAACTAAATAGATTAAGGCAAGAGAAAATAATGAAGAAAACCGGGGGTAAATCAGATAAAGGAGAGAAATATGCTAGGAATCGGTCTACCGTGGCAACTACGATGATCGGGTCAATCGAGTCGATTAAATTATTGATAAGAAGAGCGAGGTCGTCACCTTTCGGTCCTTAAACCTACGATTATACCCTTTCGGTCTCTAATCGCCCTAGGTCTCCCTAACTTAGCTTTCGCCCTAATTAGGTATCACTTATTGTAATTAAGCAAGCCTTCCCTTCCAATCTTTCGATCCAGGTCGGGGGTAACTAAATAAATCGGTCTCCTGCATGCATTCATTCAACCTAATCACAATTATATTGCTTAATACAATTCTTGTCGCAAAACTAATCTAGTCATGTCGATCCTAACATATTGCTACCACGGCTTCCCTAGTCCTAACATATTAAAGGAATTAGCTAGACATAATTAAATAAGCAAGAACAAGAAATAGAGAAGAAGTAATAAACATAAACATAAATTAAGGAGGAAAAGAAAGGGAAAGAAGTAATTTCGAAATAAATCCAGGAAAAAGTAACTTGAGCAAAGTAACAGTGTATTGTGTGTGGGGGAGTTACAAATGATGTCTCCCCTTCCTATTTATAAGAAAAATAGGATTTATTCAACCTAATGACGGATTTAAGCTAAAAGCCCAAGCCCGTAAGAGAAACCACTCGATCGAGTGATTTAAAACCACTCGATCGAGTAAACTAAAGCTTAAACCACTCGATCGAGTAGAAAATCTACTCGATCGAGTAAATCAATAAATGCAACTACTCGATCGACTAGAAAAAGGACTCGATCGAACAAAATTCTACTCGATCGAGTACTTTCCAGCAACAGTTTCCTGCTTTGCGCACTGAACTTAAAACGGCTGCCATTTCTTTGTTACTTGGGCAAACAGGGTGATTCCGGTGGCGTTGGAAAGCTAAGAGGACAAGACTTGTTCTCCAATTTGAATCACCTGATTATCAGTTGTAGAACTCTAGATATGGCTCTTCAAAGTTCTCTCTCTAAAAAAACCCTCTCTAAAAACCTAGCCTCCATTATTATTCGGGGGCTTCCATCGATCATCCATCGATGGTAAGCCCCACAAAAGCTTTCTTAAACAACTAATATTATGCAGATCTATCTTATTTTCAATAATAGTCTCCCTTTTGGTGAGATCTGTTGTTCCGTCCCTTCTTTCGGGGTTTTTCCATTTTTTCGTGGGATTGTTATCAATATAATAAGTTTTAATCGACGGGGAGATTATCAGATTTGTTTCGTGGATGAATACATCAAGACGGCTACACTGTTTCCCTCCATCAAGAAGGATGCAAAGACATCGATTATTCATAGATTCAAGAAATTTATGATTTTGGAGCGGCAGCGCCATTACCAGTATTTAGATAGTTATTTTGAATGTATTTTTTACGTTAGCAATCTTGATTTTCCTTTGTCTTTTTGTTATCTTCATTGTAACCTACACCTAGTTGATTATTAATGAGATGACAATTTCAAAAAAAAAAAAAGTAGGCACTAGCAATTTGAAGTTCTTCCTTTGCTCGCCTAGCTATCTTTCTTCTTTGCGCATCTCAAAATAGGTACATTCCCGCTCCAAATTCAATCTTCCTCCAAATGCATGCTAAACGGACGGTAAAAGACTTGATTTCACTATTTTCTGGTCCATTCCTGCAAATAAGACAAAAGAACCCAAAGTAGCATATTCGGGGCATTTCGTAGCATAAAGCTACGATAAAAGCGTAGAAATACGTGCATAAATAGGCTAAAAAGACTATATAAAATGCACGTATCAACCCTCCCTACCGTCCGGTCATTTCCGGCAATTTTTTTGCATTTTTTGCATTTTCAAGTCATTTGTTTTGCGCTCATTTAGGCCATATTTACAAATACATGCTCTATGTGATTTTTATGTAAATTTCGGCAGCATGACGGCGTAAATCGTCATCTACCAAACCTGTTCAAAACTAACCTGCAGGTACAAGCAACACAACCCAGCAGCAAAGGCACTCAGGCCATCATATACAACCAAAAAGGGGATATGTACAACAAACTGGGGGCTCGAGCCCCAAGCAAAGTCCAAATCTCCAAAATGTAGGTCCTAAATGTACAAATGTGCAAGATACAGCCAACAAACGACAAAACTACTACTGGTCGCCGCCTAACTCCGCAACTCTCGCCTCGAGAGCAACAACCTCGGCGTCGCAAACCTCGAGCTCTTTCAGCAGACGAGCTGTCTCCTCCCGAGACTGGGCAAGCTCCCGCTCCATCTCACGCTCCCTCTGCAAACAACAAAATTAGCTCATGTCAATCACTTCATTTCAATCATAAGAAGATAAGAAAATTCAAAAATGAAGAAAGGTTCGTACCTGACGACCTCGACCGCCGACAAGTGCCTCGATGGCAGTAGCTCGCAGTCGGTTGGTCACCCTCCATAACGCCACAAACCGGGACGGCGCAACCTGCATTTTCAAATAAGAAGTTCTTAATAAGGGGGTAAATACAATCAAACGTGTTCTTACACAAGAAAATCATACAAATTAGAGGCTCACCCTCCGAATCAGATGCTGCCAGTCGTCCAGGCCAGCACCCGTCACAGCTACGTCAAAGTTACGCAACTCGGAGATCGTCGTCCTCCCGGTCACGTCAGTGTACTCGAGGGTCTCGGGGTACGCTGGGGGCTCGATGCCCGCCGCCTCGACCTTCTGCAAAGTCAAATGATTCTCATTAATCGATGATCTTTCATCGCGTTCTCAGAAATCGAAAGTAAAGAAGGATAAAGCACTTACCACAACCGGCCAGTACGCCAACCTCCCGTAGAGGAACGCCGAGTAGTCCTCACCAGGAAGAAGGAGGGCGTCACCACCAACGCCAGCCAAGGCAGCCTCCCTCTCAGCCTCATAAGGCTCCCTGAACATCATCCTAGGAGGATCAATGGGAACCGTCAAGACATCCCGAGAGCACTGACGAGCCAAGCGCTCGCCCAAGTACCACACAGGACCCATCGACGTCCTCAACAGCAGCCGGCTCGAGCTCCTAGGTCGAAGGACCTCAGCCACAAAAGGAGGAGCGTCAGCATACTCCGCCCAAGGCCTGGGCATCCACTGGGAAAAGACAAGCAAGAAATAATTCTTATGATCGGTAAAAAGTAATAAAGAAGCAAAACGAATATAAGTGGGATGCTCACACTGTCCAGCTGAAGAGCGTTCACGTCCCGCCGGTAGACACCGTGAGAGGAGCGCTTGCTCCTCGTGCGACACATCACCCAATCCCTCACAACGGGATAGGCCTTCTCCAACGGCTCCGTCCTCTTGGGCGAGAGGCTCGGAAAGTAGGAGTACACCCACGCCTGTGAAGCAAGATAGTCAATGACGATCTTTCATAATTCGATAAGGAAAAGAAGTGATTATTAGTCTAAATGAAGGTTCATACCTCCAACAGTAGTACAGGGCCGACAGCACCAGGAGAAGTCCCCTTCTCCATCAACTCCGGACGAACCATGGCCCTCATGAAGCGGATGAGGACCGCAAAACCAAGCAAAGTGACCCGGGCCCCAACGCCCTAGGGAGCTCAGTCGAAAGGAAGGGAAGAAGCTTCGTCGACAGTCTCTCTCCCTTGTCTCCGAGGTAGATCAAAGACAAGAACCACCAGAGCCACAAGCGGACTCTCGCTCGTCACGGGGAGGAGGAGTCGTCTCTCTCCGTCGATCACCACCGCCACGGGTCTTCCCCGCAAAGTAGTCTCGGACATAAGAACTAAGCAGCAAACTAGGCACTGTAACAGCCTACGGCGCCAAGTTCCAGCCGATCAACCTCCTAGCCTCGGCCGAGTCCACCCTCATGGCAGTCTCCGGCCACTCCACCTCCTCGGTACCACACGGCAGCCCAACGATCATGCCGTAGTCCTCCAACGTGACTCCCACCTCACCAAAAGGCATGTAAAAAGTGGAAGTCGTATCCCAGAATCGGTCCAAGAAAGCGCGGACCAGGCTGAGGTTAGCCCGCAACTTCCTCTTCGCGATATCCCTCCAAGCCTGCACCAGGGC
Source organism: Silene latifolia (assembly GCF_048544455.1). Taxonomy (NCBI): domain Eukaryota; kingdom Viridiplantae; phylum Streptophyta; class Magnoliopsida; order Caryophyllales; family Caryophyllaceae; genus Silene; species Silene latifolia. Next base: position 30,260,497 of record NC_133528.1, read on the forward strand.
GCCGAACGCTCCACGCTCGATCATGGCCTGCTCCTCCGCCGACAGCCTCTCGTAGCACTCCATAGCCGTCGTGTAGCCCGAGAACAATCTGATGTTCCCGGCCTCCTATTGTGATTTGAAACAAAAGCTATCTTTAGTTTTAATGAAATTGGAGCGAATGAAACGAAAGAATATGAGTGATGAGTAATGAATTCAGGATTACCAAGCTCTTCACCGTCCTATAGGACATGTGACCCTCCGTAGCCCAAAGCAAGTGCCTGCTGTCCCAGGTCTCAGCCCACACAGGTGCTCCCCTCAGCTGGCGACCTCCTCGTCCCACGTTGGCCCGTCTCGGGGCCTCCTCCTCCTCAGCAACCTGCTCCTCGAGGATCTCGTCTTCAGCAACCTCCCCGGCTGCCCTAGCCGCAACAAAAGCCTCCTCGAGAGCACGAGAAGCGTCAATAGCAGTGTCTATCTCCATGGGAGCTCTCCCAGAGGTACAAGCCTCGTCACCTGCAAAATTAAAGTAATTTTAGGCCGCGTCAAGTGACGACGAGCCTTGATTAGGGGATTTTCGAGTTTTAGAAGCCCCGAAATCGCTCTTTTCTCACCATCTTTGGCCGTATTCCCATAAACCCGATCACTCATGTGATAATTTGGGTTAATTCAAGCCTAAGTTGAAGCCTAGTCATGGGTCCAAGTCGAAATTTCGGCAGCATTTCGTTATAACGGCGATTATGCCCTAGAAAAGTGCCCTGAAAAAGCCGTCACAAACCAAAGTTTCGAGATGGTAGGAAGTTTACCCATCATTCAAGGATTCCAAATGTCAAGTTTCATCGCAAATGGGCAAGCCTAAGGCCATTTTCGAAGCAATTTACGATTTAGCTGTGAAACCGTCTCAATTTCACTCAAATGCTCAAAACTCAACGAAAATTCGAAATGAATACATGGTTATGATCCTTATACTACCAATTAGCCATTTACATGGTCAATTTTACAAGGCAAGATCATTTGGGGCAAAAGCCCCAAATTTTCGACATTTTAGGGTTGAAAACCCTAAATTTTGTCGATCCAATTCGTCCATTATAGAAGATTAATGCAAGAATGATATACATACCTCGATTAGTCATGGCGAATTCAAGCTTTTGGATCAAATTTTGGCGGAAATGGTTGAAGTTTGATTGAGAAATTGATGAGTTATGTTTCGAAACAAATGAATGAAACCCTCTGTTTCGTCACGTTTTTACGCAGAAAAGACATCTCCAGGAACAGACGCCAGCAGGTGCTGCGCCTATTCCAAGAGACGCAGCTCTTGCTGCGCCTCTTCCTTGGCTTCCCTTCATACGAATTTTCAAAAATTCGTTATGAGTTCGTTATTTGTGGGCCCATCTTTGGTGCGCCTCTTCCCCGTTGCCATTTTATCTTTTTTGGTCCGTTTGACGATTATTCTTCGTTCAGACCCGCATTTCTAAGACAACTGCAGACTGTTATACATTATTTATTGCTTCCAAGACCTTGCTTGTCACAACGAGCAAGTATTCCCCGACAGGTGTTTCGACACACCTCCATTATATTCCCCCAGTAAGAGTAAGCGGATAGACAATCCCGCTCGAGACATGGAGATAAATTCCTGATAAGGTTTTCCCCGACGAGAGTTCACGACATACAATCGTTCTTCTCGAATTTTTCCGAAGTTTGTTTGAAGACTACCCAAGCAGATTTCTCCCAGCAGTTCCCGCCTGTGTCCTACTACCCACAATATTTCCTGTTTTCCCACGGAGTGCGATAAAGATGTCGTTCTTCAGAGGTTCCCAGACCAGCAGATTTATTACACTCGAGCCTTACTTACCCCTCAATTTGAATTATATTTTGGGCCTCCTTCCCATTGATGCTTTCCTTTGGGATCCCACGCCCTAGCACAATCCTTACTTATCTTTTAGGTCTTACCCTTTAGCGCTTACGCTTATCCTTTAGCTCCTACGCTTACCCTTAGCTCTTATGCACCTCCGGAAATGTCTCTCAAGAAGTTTCAGGTATGATCTCTTCTTATGGCTAACAAGCCTCCTTACGTAGTCTAATGGACTTTAAACGACCCTCCCCGATAGTCGACAGACTCTAAAATGTTCCCGACGATAGGTCCTTGGCTTAGACCCCTTTGAGCCGCCTCGCGTCGCCATAGTCGTCAGGTTGTAATCTTCGATTGACCTGATGGCTATACTTTAACTTTCGCCTTGTCCAAGCCTCAGTCAAAGTGGGGGCTCTGTAGATACCTCATTTCTACACCTCCCGTAAACCACCCGGTGATGATTGGGCCGCATGTTTGGTACGCGGAACGATTTGTGACAGTTCGTAAGTTTATTGTCAAGTTATTGCTCAAACACTGATGTCTGCCTCTTAATTGTCATCTACGCGCCGATACGGTCGTTTTGACAGTAATTAGAGTACATTTGGAGTCCGGGCCTAAAACCGTCTTCATTTTCTGATAACCGCCAAATCCCGAGTCGAATGTTCGGAATGTTCGGATATTTCTATTCCATATTTTATAAATCTTTCACAATCTTTTATTCTTTGGTAAAGTATTTCCGTAATATTCATACAAAATATTAAGGAAAATAAGATTATCCCGTCATTCCATAAACCAAACACGGAAATCTTTCTTCCGCAGAGGAAACCACTGGGAACAGACGCAAAGCAGTGTTGCGCCTCTTCCAAGAGACGCAGTGGCTGCTGCGCCTCTTCCCAGGTCCTTTTCTGCGTATTTTTCGTATCTTTTCATATCTTATCGAGATTCACTTCCAAAGTTTCTCCGAAAACCCTAATTCCTTCACGTGATTAGTATAAATAGGAGCCTTCGCTCCTCATATTTCTCACGCGAGTGTCCGCCCTTCTCTTCTCCCTTTGCATTCTAGACCACGTTCTTACTTTTTGGCGCCTACGTGCTTGAACATTCGACCACGTAAGCTCGGATCCTTCTGAGTACCAGCCTCGTTTGCAAGACCGACCAATTTGACCAACTCCACAATCAATCAAGTTAATAAATCTTAATCGTTTTCCTCTTACGAGGGCACTTTCGTTACATTCGAGTCGAGCATCACTAATCATAAACTTAGTTCATCTCGTTTCGTCAAACATGTAAGTCTGAGGGTGTAAATCTTTCTTTTATTATTGTTATTTACTTTTTGTATCACTAATGTAAGGTTTATGTCGAAAATACTTCTTAAAACCGATTTACAAAACCATGCTTTAAAACCCTTTTTACGGATTACCAGAAGATGACCATCGAGAAAGTACGCAGCAACTGCTGCGCCTCTTCGAAGGGACGCAGCAACTGCTGCACCTCTTCGAAGGGATGCAGCACCTGCTGCGCCTCTTCGTGAGGCTACCGCAGTTCCTGCTTTCTTTCTTCTTCCTTCGTCCTCTGTCAATTCATTGTTCATAACTTGTTTTTGTTTGTTCTTCAATTCTTTGACATAATACCACAATAATTTCACATGTATATTGTTTATCATCATTAATGCGTATAATTCATCGTTAATCCCGACTTAAATCCCAAGTAATCCAATATTTGCGGGTTTTCGTCATTAAAATCAATCCGGGTTGTAGAGATTCGATTCTTTCATATTGAGTTTCTGGAATTCGATCTTTGGTATATTTCCACCTGTCTATTGTCCTATTCATCGTTAATTCATCATATTTAACCTATTTAGTTCACCTATGTCACTAATCAATCCTTCGTTCATGTAATTAATTCGTTTACGTTCGTCTCATCCATATTTTATTACTTTTATGACTCATTCGCATGTAATTAATCCATTAAATCACTTCCATCCGAGTCTAATATCGTAATCAATCCTTAAATTCACTAACGAATATTAACGATTTGCAAATCCGGCTTCACAACCAGAACTCACCCTTGGAACAGACGCAGCAACTGCTGCGCCTGTTCCAGGATGATTTCTGTCTCTGAACTTCCATTCTGCCTTGACCTAGTTTAATTAGCTTACGTATTTAATCTACTATTATTCGTATTATCGCCTAATAATCTATTCGTTCATTTCTTTATTCTTTTTTTTTTCCAAATTTTCCGTTTTAAAGGTATTTTCGACATAAATCATTAAACCCGTTGTAATCATTGTAATTTTCATTATTGTATGTTATTTTATTTCTTTTATTGTATCATTTGTATGCCTTCACATATAATTGAATCTTAAATTCCTACTTTGACCCAATTGTATGCTAAATTAATTGTTTACAGACTTAATCTAATTCTTCACATGCTAGGATTAAAACTTGGATGTTGCATTGCATGCATATAATCGACAATATATCGAGTATGAATAATTTCTCTAATCATTAGTAGAGGCCGCTATCGAGGCGGGCGGGATTAGGTGTTTGATCAAAAGAGCTTCCTAATACGTACTCTCACCCCTTACTCCAGATCTTTGTGAACATCCGTGTTCATTGGCATCCACGAGAGTCATTCTAGACATAGAATGTTAAGGGTAACGAGTTCTTGGTGTCTATGTCACTACTTTGTGTCTTGACATGGCACGAGGTATTCGAACGGTTTCCAATTTTCCACAATAAATTGGTGGCGACTCAACAAATGCAAACGCTTGTTTCCCAAGCGCCCCCGTGGCCCCCCCCGTGTCCACAACCATGTCAGATCAATCAAATTATTACCTTTTTGAATATCATTCAATTAGATTAGCGTACCCAACATGCATTACAGAACATTCAAATAACAACTTTATAATTATCACACAATACCACTTCTTGTGAGGTCAAAACCTCACACAAACATTTATACACATCATAGACCCGTAATCACATCCAACTAGTCAATCCTGATCACGTAAGTTACCACTCAACAAAGGTTACCTGTCGCCCGAGCTTAACTCGTATGCCCCTCATAACATGTCCTCCCATTCGCATATCCATCACCCTCTGCCAAATGTAACCATACTATTAATACTCAACTACTAGCAACCGCCTTCTAAGACCACACCTCATACTTCCTCACAACCGTACTCATCAATCGGGTCTCTATAAAATCAACCCCTTTAGACTGGCCATTTTATTTTATTTTATTTATTTATCATCACTCTTAACCATTAGTGACAACCCATAACACTACCACTGTCCGGACATCAAACCTCTTACACTCATCTCTAAACATCACAATTTCTTTCCTATCTTTGGTTAACATCCCAAATAACGAACATCAAATCCATCAACAAAATTACCTCAACATTCTTCCCAATACTATCCTTAATTGTATCATCATCTAACTCTCCACCAAAATCTCATATCATGCAGATATTCTACCAACTTCTTACTTTCCTTAATTCCTCAAAACTCAAGACGAATCATGTTGTCCCGAAACTCCTATATAACCATTAACTAACATCCTCATGATTGGTATCACACATCTCGACGACTCCTTACCTCTATATCACATAACTCCGGTCAACATTTTCCTAGTTTTACTCCCCCCTCATTCTTTTCTTTTACACTCGACAAAATCAGTTAACCATAAAACTCCTTATTACTTCTTCCGAACTCTTTAGTGCTCCGATTACCTTCTCATTGCTCCAAAACTCAAATCCCATTATTTCTTATCGATATTATCTCACTCTTCCTTACCATGGATCTTCTCTTATCATGCTATCACTCTCACTTATCACCAATCAATCTACACGGTCAGTCAACTCCATCTCGTTTTTTTTTTTTTTTTTTTTTTTTTTTTTTTTTTTCAATCCCAAAACTCATTTCATACTGCTAACTGCCCAAGGAAATCACACATCAGTTCCACCTCTTGATAACCAAATTCCCAAACTAATTCTTAATCCACAAATCCACATCGCTGCATAACTCAATCTAAGCTCTTAATACACCATTACTTTCCATTTACCTATAACGACTTTTCCATTACATATATTCTTAACCAACCGAGTGATAACTACCTCCCTTCATAATCCTTAAACATCCAAAGTTACCACCATATGCGTCTCTCATTTCATTCTTTCATTCTCATGTTCCATAAACTTACATCGCCCTTTGCCCACATTCACTTACTTTTACATTACTCAACACACAATCATATCACTCATCTCGTCTCACAAAACATGCTTTCTGCCTCAATTAAGCCTTGCCAATCTTCCTTTTCTTTTTCCTCTATCTATCACAACCACATACATCTCATGTCCTCCTCACCGAACTCTCACTCACCACAGGTGCCACTCCCTACGCCATAAGATTGGGTAACTTACGCATCAAGACCAACATATATGTAAAACAATGCATAAAGAATCAAAATAACACCTTTGAATTAAACATAATATGCAACGAAGTCAAAAGATAAGCATATGACCCAAAATAGGGGTCACAAGATTGAGTACAGGCCACTCGATCGAGTAAATGACTTACTCGATCGAGTAGGTGAAAGTCAGAGATACGTATAACAAATTACCAGGGCTACTCGATCGAGTAAGGGGTACTCGAACGAGTACCAAGGCGCACTCGATCGAGTAAGGGCCACTCGATCGAGTACCCTACGCATTTCTCAACACTGTCTAGCTTTCGTAAAACGGTCATAACTCACTCGTTTCTTGGTCGTTTTGGACGTGTGACCTATCGTTAGAATCGTAAAAAAACAAGCTATCACTTCCAATTGGAATCATATCAAAATCATTTATGCATCTCAAGTTATAACAGTTTAAAGACAACTTTTCTATAATCAGACGACATAATTATCTGATTTTCTCTTTCAAACAACTTAAACATCAACAAAGCGAATAAAAGCGACTCAAAACTTGTAAAACCACTATCCCTAACCACATGTTACGACCTACCAAAAGCCAAACAATAACATTTATCATGCTCATATAACATTCAACTTATCACTCATGTACTATCGCATACTTTAACTTTATAACTTTTCGTAAAACAAAACATACTCATACAATTACAAATCCTATTTCCATGTTACTAATACAACAATATTACAAATCCACTTCGTCACCTAGACATATTCATAATCACGAAATTCATATTTTCATGCAATTGCCACTTCATCTTTTCCAATCAATTCATCTAGTTCAATCACATTCTTCATCTAACAAGTGCATATGATACAACAGTAGACAATTATATGAACTTATTATATAGCTTAACACAAACAAAATTACGTAAAATCATACCACACCCCCTAATCACATGTTACTAGTATATCCCCATTATAAATCATCCATCCTGCAACATCATTATTCATCACATATTATCATATATGAACTATTCCCTTTTTCTACCACATCATTCATCATTCTCATATACTTTTCCAACAATTCAAAACAACATTGTAAACCAACTATCATGCAATTCATGTATTCAATCAACGACAAATACAATCATATCATCATCATCCTTCACTACACATCTCATATCCTCCACATGCATGCATCCATCGATTCATACAACACCTTACTATATAGATACACAACACACAAGGCAAACACATAGAGATCCCGACTCATATCCCATGTGACCGGTTCAAAATTGTAGGGCGAGTTAGCGACTTTAGGACGTCTCCCAAGCCTTTGCATTAGCTCCTACAACTTTTACCCTGGGTTCATTTTAATTTGACTCCCTATATTCATTAGGTTCATTGGTTACAGGTTTCAGGATCGTCGCTCTGATACCATTTTGTAACACCCCCATACTCCAAGTGCCTTACCAGGACCACTTAAGGCATAGAAGTGCTACCATCTCGGTTACCCGAGGCAATGATAATCATAAGACAATAAAGAAATGTACTTTAAAAGTAAAGATAATTTAATTGATTACATGTCTCAAACAAAACTGTTAAATGAAATACAAAGTACTCAAACGGTCCACTGATAAAACTATGATCAAAGCTACTAGACATCGTCTGACACAGCGGAAGACTTCTAACTGCCACGTGATGACTCATCCCAGCTATCCCATGCGCATCAATCATACCTGCTCAATAACTGATCACCACCCCGAATGGATCACCACAGTTTTTAAAACATTTAAACGGGGTCAGCACTAATCACACAATTTATATAATCCAACAACACAAAGAAACAACACACCAATCGTCACGGATATACTCCGAACTCCATCACCAACTCCACAATACTGATACACACTAAAGTGTGTAGCCCTGCCAGAGTGCCCATCGCAACAGGTCACTCCACACCACCAGTGGGGGACCGCAGCCGTTCCCACCTAATCCCCGCTCATCTCCGTCGAGCGATAAACCCAAATCCATTAATGTGCACATCCCTTCTGTGGCGGGTTCCACAGAAGGCGAATAATGGGCGTGAAGCCACTCCCGCAAGTGACTCTACTCAGCCAGGGACGCGCCCCGAAGAACACAGACAGATACAAACAATCACAACTACTAAACAGCAATCAAAACCAACAACCGTCGCAATACTCGTATGATAACAATTAACAAACACAAATCACCACCAACACATTATGGGACTAATACTGAGTAGGGAAACCCTACCTGGAATGTAATACTGATCGGGACGATCTCAACAAATTTGTTATCAAAAGGCCTCTTCTACGAATCCTCCTCCTAACATATGATCATACAATTACTACCAATCAAGAGAGACAACAAAACCCCCAAATCCCCAAATTAGGGTTTAACCAACTTAAACAGAATACTATAAAAACAGTACGTAGATCTTACCCTCGACGCAAGGATCACAAAGATGTGAAGAAAGATGAATTCCGACCTTCCAAGCTCCGGGATTTGTCAATAATGCGATGAATGCGAAGTACGTAGATTGATTTCTCTTTTGAAAGTAATTAGGTTTGTAAAAGTGTATTATGAAAGTGACGGAAGTGTTTATATATTAATTCGCATTATTAACAAAACCCGACAAATCATCCCCAGTAAACCGGCTTACTCGATCGAGTAATCGACGTACTCGATCGAGTGCCGCCTACTCGATCTAGTACCAAGGCTACTCGATCGAGTACCCAACAGGTCAGAAACTATTTTAAAACGCAAAACACACTTACTCGACAGAGTAAGGCCCACTCGATAGAGTACCCAGAGACTCATAAAACCGTAGTATTACAAAAGTGAACCTTCGGGTAAATATTAAATAGTATGATTTCTAAATTCTACTTCGTATATTTTTAAGTTTATATGTTTTTTTTGTCAAAACAGGAATAATACATAAAACTTACTCTCATAATTTCCTAAAAAAAAACTACTCTCATAATTAATGGTAAATAAATAATTACAAATAATTGAATGAAAAATCTTTAAAATTTCACAATTTACTTTTTTGAACCATCATGACAATAGTTAATCATTTTAATTATGTCATTTCCTCTTCCCATTTAAGTTGTCTCCAACTCCCGCCTTTTCATTGTTTTTCTATAAAATTTACTTTACCTTTTTAAGTGGTTTATGCTTTTTTAACCATTATAAGATGATCGTTGATCTCAAAATGGAGATCTTATAATATTTCTTTAAATTTATTATTAAGCGTATATTGTTGTGCAATTTTACTTTTATGCTTTTCCGATCAACCTATTTGAATTTGTATTTTTGTATTCATGAGTATAATCATCTCTAACATATATTTTTCTTTTTTATTTCATATGAACTATTATCAAGGCATGTACTAAAAAGAAGCGTACTAAAAGGAAGCAAAAGTGAACCTTCAGATAAATATTAAATAGTATGGTTTCTAAATTCTACTCCGTATATTTTTAAGTTTATGTGTTTTTTTCAAAATCGGAATAGATTATTTTATACTCTTTAATACTATTTTTATTTTTATATAGGATCATGGACATAAGTATAATAAGAGATGGATCAAATTCTTGAAATAGTAATAAGGAACTTAAAAAATTTTATGAACCTTTTGGAATTCGAATTTAGGGAATATAGTTTTTTAGATTATTGAGCAATTGAAATGAAAATTTAATTCGTAATACATGGAGTAGATAACGACCATACCGACCATACCATTGAAGTGTATCTAATATTTTTCTATCGATATAATAAATGTTTTTCGGATGTAAATAATATTTGAAGCATGCACGTGGTGATAAGACTTCAAAGATATTTCTATGGGAGGGTTGATGAAGAGGTCTGGATATAATTTGGAGATGACTGTACTGAGGTATTGAGTTTACAACCTTATAAGGCGTCATTGAAGATTTTTCCATACGGAATTTATTATATACGGATGGTTTCAACTTTTAATATTTTAAAAACTCATTTTATTATATTGTAGAGTAAAACACAGGTATATATAATGAGTCGTCTTTGTCATTGCTCCGTTGTCAAGTTTCTCAAAATTAGTAGCTACCACATTGTCACTTGCAGGATTCGATTTAAAAAAAATAAACCAAAGTTGTCAAAAAAAATAAGGTATTAACTAATTTCTATGTATTTCAAGACTGTATATTTTTAAATAGATCAACAACTAATTGCTCGAACAAATATTAACAATATGATAAAATATCAAAACTAAAACAGATAAACCCGTGAATTTCACGGGTCACAAACCTAGTTTTTCTTTTAAACATTAAAAATTATTATGTATATTCCTCTAAAATTAAGGTTTTTAAATGATTATATCTTGTCATTAAAAAATGTTTACCAAGTTGGCTATGATAAGTTAATGGTCACAAAACAAGCGGTCAGAGGTTTGATTCTTTACTCTTGCGAATGAAAAGCCAAACGTGGAAGGGGTCAACCCATTATATTGTCTTCAGTACTCCAAAGGAAATTGCCCCAACTGTCGGTAGGAGATACTCCTGTCAACACCAAAAAAAAATCTATGGATGTTATAAAAAAAATCTATGAATATCACAACGGAAAAAAAAATCTATGGATGTATAATCAATCATAAAATGTATTAAATGGTTTTTTTAATAAACAAAACGACATTGCGTGTTAGAACCTAAAAAGGTATATAGATCCACCGTGGATATTACTAAATTGGAAAAGTTAATTTGATCAGCAAAATGAGTTACTTGTTTATGCAAATTTTTAAGTCAAAGTTTACGTGTTAGCTTCTAATATATTGTTTTTAATGATTTCTAAATGTGTATCCACTTTACTTTATTTTATCTATTGTTTATTGTTTTTTAATTAAATTATAATTTTAAAGGGCGACATGAATATTAACACAGTGGAGCTAAAATTATTTATGTAAGTATATATTTCACAATATATACCCATGTTTCAAAAGAATCATAAAGAAAGTTTGTATTTTAATTAGATGTTTAGAATGATTTATAATATTCTAACATATATAGAATATTAATTAAGTGTCAAAATATGGTAAGGAACGTTAATTCTAACAATATTAAGAGATTAAATGAATTCATATATTCATTCATCCCCCTTAAACTAAAAGAATAAGAGATTTCTAAGTTTTCCCGCCTAAATGAATTAGGCTATAAATGGGCTTCATAACATCATATATACAACTGGGTCATCCTAATTATTTTTGACTTATGCTATAAATGAGTTTCATAATATCATATCTAGAAGTGTACCATACTAATTAATTTCATACATAAATAATTCTATACCATTTAAAAAAGGGGATAATATATATTTTTTAATTTGTATAGATATATTAATATGATATTCTTATTTTATTACATACATGAAATTGCACTAATTATATGTACAATGTGGTAGAAATATTTTTACTATTATTATTTTTAAAACTAAACATTACGGCCAAGAACATGTTTTTACGAAACATTTTTTAATTAATTCTATTTTTCTATCTTTTGATACAAACGTACAGGTTGAGAGTAATATAAATTTTTATTCCTTCTAAAAAGAAAAACTTATGACATATTTTTTCTTACCCTTTAACCTTAATATATATCTCTGCTCTATATGAAAACTTAAATTTTGGTTAATTTTTTTAATTGTTTATATAACGGCTTTAGTAGATAAAATGATATAAGTAAAAAGAATATTTTTTTAAAACAAAGCTATTAAAATAATTTCGGTTTCGACAATCTTATACGGAGTAAAAATGTTGAACAATTTTTTTTCTAGCTCTTAATACAAAATATTATTAATAGTAAATTTTATAATTAAATTTCAAATGCAGTTAAATATAATAGTATAATTGTTAAATTCTCTAATATTCCTATCTAAAAACCGCGCATTTGCGCGGGATCTCTACTGGTATAAATAAATAAACAAAGAATTATACTATACATGGTGGCTGAAAACCTACCTCGCTGAAACTTCAATCAAATGAGCAACTAATGTGCTTCAACCAGAATGTCTTTTTTTTTTCTTCTTTTCTTTTCCCAACTACTCAATTTATCAAATTTAAAATTCAATTAAATTCATAGTATTGATCTATCTGTACTCAAATTTATCAAGTTTATAGTTGATAAAATCATCAAATTAAACCACCATACTCATTAAGCGCAGAGTGAATATATAATATATAACACACTATATAATACATATTCATCAAATTATATTATCATATTTACTAAATTCAAAGTAAATATAATAGTTTCATATGATGAATACCATATTATATGTCACATATTTATCAAATTACATTATCATATTCACTAAACTTAAAATGAATATAATAGTGGTATATGTGAATATCGCACTAGATAACATATATTCATCAAACTAAATTACCGGATTCACTAAATTAAAAGTGAACATGATAGTGTCATATAATAAAGTCACAAATCTAACATTAATAATGAGAGATAAAAATAAAAACTCAATTCAATTAATACGCTAATAGAACTTTTAGGTTTCGGTGTAGTTTCAACACTGTAATACCCTTGAATTTATAGATGTTCACTCGGTCGAGTACAGCAGAGTACTCGACCGAGGCACTAACTCGACCGAGTGTCTTCTGGGCTTAATGTGACACCCCCACATACCAAGGTGCCCTACCAGAACCACCCTAGCATGAGAGACTGTCACCATCTCGGTTTCCTGAGGCTAGTATATATCAAAGTTACCATTCCAAAACAACAATTATTAAAGTATAACTGATTAATGTTTACATGTTCCAAAATCCAAAACCAAAATAAAGGTCACTAATGTTCAACAACTAAAACTGAATGATAAATCTCATGACAGCGGAATCAAGACTCGAGTGATGACTCCCCATCTCGTTCGAAAGCTAATGACTAATGTGTGCATTTTATATAGGCATTTTGTACTTCATTTTCACGCATTCCTATGCATATTTAGTAGTGTTTAGCTACAAATGTCCCCCGAAAATGTCCCCCGAATTGTCTACTTTGGTTTCTCTTGTATTATTTGTAGGTATGAACCGGAGAGGAGCGTAATCAAGCCTAAAACATGTCCCTATGCATGCATTTAGGAGGTGAGCTGAGTCAGAGCTTGGAGACTACTATTTTGAGATGCGCATAGAAGTAAGGAAGCTTAGCGGACAAAGGAAGAGCTTCATATTACTAGTGCCTACTTTGAAGAGCCATATCTCGAGTTTTACAACTGATAATCAAGTGATTCAATTTGACGATGAAATCTTGTCCTGTTAGCTTTCAAACCCCACCAAAAACGCTCTGTTTGCCCAAGTAACGAAGAAATGGCGGCCATTTGAAGTTCAGTGCGCAAAGCAGGAATTACGCGCTGAACATTGCTCGATCGAAGACCTAATCTACTCTATCGACCACCTAATCTACTCGATCGAGAGTTGCTTAATTGGAGGTCCTAGATCGAGTAACAAAAGTACTCGATTGAGAGGTTTTAGTTTGGATTTGTTCGATCGAGTGATATAAAAGTGCTCGATCGAGTAACTTACTATCTGACGTGATATTTTCCGCGAGAGCTTATTTACTTATTATCCTATTATCCTACTTAGGTTAAATAAAATATCTTTCCTATATAAAGGAAATATTAATTAGGTTAAACACATTCTTTTATACTGTATTATTCATCTTTTATCTCAGCTTTTCTACTGTTGAACGTTGCTTTGCTTCTTTCATCTCCGGATCTCAACTTTTGTAATTTCTTTTTTCTCTTTTTTGTTATTTCTCTTTTGCTTATATCTTTTACCATGTTTGTTCTTGCTTTATCTCTCTTTATTGCTTTATTCATTATTATGCGTAGCTAGATCCCTTGTGTTAGGGTATAGTGGAGCCATGGTGATTAGGGAGATCGAGATTAGATGATTAGGTTTGGCTGAATTTGGTCTGTGTTGTTAATCATTGCAATTAACTGTAATTAGCTGCTTGAGTCGACGCATTTAGCTGATTAACTTTGGTACACCTGGACCTGGATCGAGAGATTAGAAGGGGTAAGACCCGCAATGAACATTAGGGCATTCTAATGAGGGTGAAAGCTAAGTTAGTAATGTTTTAGGGCGAATAGCGGACCGAGAGGACCTTTTCACTACCCTGAAGACCGAACTTATGTCGACCTTTGACTCTAGTTTTGAATTCCTAGGAAACCATGGTGAACCGATCGACAATCCTAGCACTTTCTTCTCTTATTTGATCACATCTTTATATCTCTCTCTGCTTTTAATTATGTTATTAGTTTAGTTTAAACAACTCAAACCCCCTTGCTTTGTGACCATAGACAGACTAGATAACAAGTAGATGGTGACCGCCTCCCTGTGGATACGATACCCGACTTGCCTCTGCTGCATTAGTTAGATCCAGTTGATTTTATTTTTGATAGGGTTGCGACAGCCGTGTCAAATTTTGGCGCCGTTGCCGGGGAGGCAACTATTTTATTTGCTTGTTTTATTTTTGTCTGTTTTTAGCCTCAAGGAATTTATTCCTTGAGGCAGTTCTTATCTTTTTCCTTTAGTGTTGTTTTGATAGGTCCTACATAGACAAGTCTCTAGGAGAAAGATCATCAAAGGGAAGGCTTGAGTACCTTTGATCTTCCACCTATGTTCCATCCTATGGCACAACAGGTGGTCTACTGTGAGAGATGTGGTGCTGCGGGGCACAATGCTGTTATTTGTTTGGCATAGAACGATGAAGTCTATGCATTTAGGCAGCATAGACAAGTTATTCAATCCTTTGCATATGTGCCGCCACATCCGTTTCAGCAGCGAGGCTACCAGAAGCCTCCATTTATCTGGCCGCCGTAACAACAAACTCTTCCTCCTACTAAAAAGAATGAAGAGATTGCTGAATTAAAGTCTTTGGTGAAGGCACTTGCACTTCAAGTGCAAGAATCTGATAAATCTAGAGAGGCTCACTTCAAGCTAGTTGAATCTTAAATAGCTGAATTAGCTGCCGAGTTGGATTCTAGGCAATCAAAGTTGCCTATTGACGATATGTATGACTCGGAATTCGAAGATTTACCTGAAAATGAAGCATCGTACGAAGACTTCTGCACTGTACAGCAACAAAATTCTATCGAACAGCCTACAACGTTCGATCGAATGACTTATATGAGGAGGAAGTGTTCGATCGAACAGATTACACTATTCGATCGAACGTTTTGTACGAGGAAGACCTCGATCGAACTGATGTAATTGTTCGATCGAGTAGTTTTGAGGAAGAAACCCTTCGATCGAGCACTTTGCATTCTCGATCGAATGATTCAGCTGTGAACAATGTTGACTCGTCATTCACGCCTGTTCCGAATGACGGTAAGAAGGTAATTGAAGACAAATCCTATCAAATTGGAGGTAATGCTACTCCTTTTGTTGAACTAAATGGGATTCCTTCCATTCCTTCCGTTAAATCATATACTGCTGTTGATTTGACGCCTCCGCCCCAGTTTGGGAACAATTTGGAGGAATATCGTTTTGTTCCTTCTTATACAGGTCTTGACAGGTTAGAAGACCCGGGAGGAGGATTTGAAGACTCCATCCCACATAAGAGGAGGGCGTGGGATAAGGCCAAGAAAGGTGGTGGCGTGGTCGATGCTGTAAAAAGTCGCTGTTCTTCCAATGCATTGCTGTGGCGACCGAAGGTGAAAGTCATGGATGCTGAAGGGACTGCGTTTAGTCAGAAGCCTTGTTGTGGGCCATTGATTTGCGTGGGTGGATGAAGAGAAGAAGGTCGAGCTGGGACCTATCTGAAACTAGCGCTGACGGGGAGGCAACCCGGAGTTTAAAACTTTTTAGTTGATTTTCGAACATTTCAGTTTTGTTGTGTGTTTAATAATTGGTTTTTCAGACTATAATCTATGAACAAATTAGACTTGGTTTTTGGTCGCCATTTGTGGTCTGTAGGTAACTCTCGATCGAGCACTCTTTTCACTCGATCGAGTACCTGATCTTCCCGATCGACCACTTTCGTAGCACATTGTACTCGTTCGAGTACTATATCCTCTCGATCGAGTTCTCTTGCTTTGATTCGCTTTCAGTGACGATGTTATGGAGCTGTTAACGACCTCCCATGTTGCTGGCTGGTTTGGGGAGGTCCCTACTTCACATTATCTTGTAAGTTTTCTGCTGCTTCACTCTTCTTTTCAGTTTGCATTTCCTTTCCCTATTTTTGGGTACAATGAAGGCATTGTACGATTTGGTTTGGGGAGGGTATATGCATCCATATTTGTGTCTGCATGTTGTTTTTATTGCATTTCTGTTATCACGTTTAATTTTTGTATGCATTGTCTTTTATTCCCAAAATTTGAAAATTTAAAAAAAAAATCCAAAAAAAAAGTTAAATTTTTTTTCGAAAATTCAAAAAAATTCACGTTTACTTTTGCATATAGGTTGAGTCGGAACGGTATATTTCAATGATGAAATTGCACTGCCTTTAGTCCTTTTGCTTCAGCCTTGCGAAAAACTGATTATCTTTTAGCTTTGTCTTTTTGCATCTCTACGAGTTAATGTTAAAAATACAGCTGGACAAATAGACTTGACCTGATAATTTAGGCAAGCTACTTATAATTTCTAAGAATTAGAGCCTTAAAACTGGTGTTATTTATGACCAGTTTCATGTAGGATTGTGAGTAGTATACTCCTTGCATAGCATGTTTCATTAATTTGCACGTATATGAGATTCAATTTATTTTTGCCTACATACATTCGGGTTAGTGGTTGGTGTCACATGCAGGGAGGTTCTTACTTTCCCTTTTTCTCTCATTTTCACCCATTTAACTCCACATTTAGCCAAATTTGCCTTTTTGACCCTTAACTACATCTAATTTTAGCATGCCTTGTATGTTTTAGCCTACATCTAGTTAGTGTATATTTTGCGATATATATTTTATTTGTGCCAAGTTTGGTTTGTATTGCACTGTCTTGGAGTTGGTTATTTATGGAGGAAGGAGGATGATGAAAAAAATTGAAAATGGAAAAAAAAAGAAAAAAAATAGGAAAACCGTGAAAAAGAAGAAAGAAAAGAAATGAAAAAGTTTGATTGTTGACGGTTT
Organism: Silene latifolia; assembly: GCF_048544455.1. NCBI lineage: Eukaryota > Viridiplantae > Streptophyta > Magnoliopsida > Caryophyllales > Caryophyllaceae > Silene > Silene latifolia. The sequence continues at coordinate 30,277,865 of NC_133528.1, forward strand.
TTACTCCTATGCATTATTTTATATCTGATGAGGAGTATTTATTTGGTTTAGTGAGTTTGTGTGCCGAAATAAGGTGCACCTGTGCTTATTTTTATTGGTTTGAGAATCGGATATTGGTTCGTTTGGTTTGTTAGGTAGCTAGCTTGACTATTAACCTCACATTTCCAAAAATGTTTTGCCTTTCTTACCCATTGCATCACTTTTCCATACTTTTATAAGCCCTCGGTTGTGACGGACCTTGATTGGTTGGAATGTATGTACGGTAGTTAGAATTGTCTATCATATTAGTTGCATGCATGTCTAAGTGGGTCGTAGTTTAGGTGAGCGACTACTTTTCTTCCTCTCTTACATTTATATGCCTACCCTTCGCTTCATGAGAGAAGAGTGACCCGTGAGAGTCCATTATTAAAGGTCTTGCAAGGTCGACAGGTCAGCTTATTTATAAACATCTTACAATTCATTTGCACTTGACTGTTTTGCTATAAGTGTCAGTTTTTTTGCATTAAATCGGTTTAAGTGGACAATTTGTATCTAGCTCTGAGTTTTCTTTTCTGTTCCATTAGTTTTGTATATAGTTTGCTTGGGGACATTCAAAGGTTTGGTTTAGGGATATTTGATGCGTGCATTTTATATAGGCATTTGTCCTTCATTTGCACGCATTCCTATGCATATATAGTAGTGTTTAGCTACAAATATCCCCCGAATTGTCTCCTTTAGTTTCTCTTGTATTATTTGTAGGTATGAACCGGAGAGAAGCATAATCAAGCCTAAAACATGTCCCTATGCATGCATTTAGGAGGTGAGTTGAGTCGGAGCTTGGAGACTACTATTTTGAGATGCGCATAGAAGTAAGGAAGCTTAGCGGACTAAGGAAGAGCTTTATATTGCTAGTGCCTACTTTGAAGATCCATATCTCGAGTTTTAAAATGTATAATCAAGTGATTCAAATTGCTTATGAAATTTTGTTCTGTTAGCTTTCCAATGCCATCGAAAACACTCTGTTTGCCCAAGTAACGAAGAAATGGCGGTCGTCTAAAGTTCAGTGTGCAAAGTAGGAATTACGCGCTGAACATTGCTTGATCGAAGACCTAATCTACTCGATCGACCACCTAATCTACTCGATCGAGAGGTGCTTAATCGGAGGTCCTCGATCGAGTAACAAAAGTTCTCGATCAAGAGGTTTTAGTTTGGGTTTGTTCGATCGAGTGATATGAAAGTGCTCGATCGAGTAACTTACTATCTGACGTGATATTTTCTATGAGAGCTTCTTTACTTATTATCCTATTATCGTACTTAGGTTAAATAAAATATCTTTCCTATATAAAGGAAAGATTAATTAGGTCAAACACATTCCTTCATACTGTATTATTCATCTTTTATCTCAGCTTTTCTACTGTTGAACGTAGCTTTGCTTCTTTCATCTCTGGATCTCAACTTTTGTAATTTCTTTTCTCTCTTTTTTATTATTTCTCTTTTTCTTATATCTTTTACCATGTTTGTTCTTGCTTTATCTCTCTTTATTGATTTATTCATTATTATGCGTAGCTAGATCCCTTGTGCTAGGGTATAGGGGAGCCATGGTGATTAGGGAGATCGAGATTAGATGATTAGGTATGGCTGAATTTGGCCTGTGTTGTTAATCATTGCAATTAACTGTAATTAGCTGCTTGAGTCGACGCATTTAGCTGATTAACTTTGGTACACCTTGACCTGGATCGAGAGATTAGAAGGGGTAAGACCCGCAATGAACACTAGGGCATTCTAATGAGGGTGAAAGCTAAGTTAGTAATGTTTTAGGGCGAATAGCGGACCGAGAGGACCTTTTCACTACCCTGCAGACCGAACTTATGCCGACCTTTGACTCTAGTTTTGCATTCCTAGGAAACCATGGTTAACCGGTCGATAATCCTAGCACTTTATTCTCTCCTTTGATCACATCTTTATCTCTCTCAATGCTTTTAATTATGTTATTAGTTTAGTTTAAACAACTCAAACCCCCTTGCTTTGTGACCATAGACAGACTAGATAACAAGTAGATGGTGACCGCCTCCCTGTGGATATGATACCCGACTTGCCTCTGTTGCATTAGTGAGAGCCAGCTGGTTTTATTTTTGATAGGGTTGCGACAGCTGTGTCAATGACCATCATCACCTGTCACAATCTGCTCACCATCCCCGAATGGATCACCACAGATTTACAAAACAACAACGGGGTCAATTTACTGCATAATCAACATAAGACAAGTACGATAAGATAAATAGCTAATCATCATCCACCTCCACTCCCAATCACAACATGTAACTGACTACACACTAAAGTGTGTAGCCCTGCCAGTGGGGGACCGCAGCCGTAACCACCTAATCCCCGCTCATCAACGAGTGATAACCATGTTCATTAATGTGCACCTCTCCTCCTGTGGCGGGTTCCACAGAGGGCAAAACTAGGGCGTGAAGCCACTCCCACAAGTGACTCCACTCAACCGAGGACGTGCCTCGCAAACATCACCAACAACCATCACAACACCACCACCAAACTCCAATCCAACAACAACAGATAATCACAGTATCAATCGTACAACAATCACAATACAATCTTAAATCAATTAACAGTAAACCGAGTAGGGAAACCCTACTTTAACATAAACTGCAATGAGATACACAAGCAAGCTAGAAAGGCTCCTCTACGAAGTCTCCACCTAAGAACAATCACATAATTCCAATTACCATATGCTAAAACCCCTTTCCCCCAAATCACAAATTAAGGCAAAACACTAAAAGATAAATCAATAGATCTTATGAAATCAAAGGCTTACCAACATAATCGACGCAAGGAAAGATGAACTAGACTCACGAACGATCCGCGCACTTGAGAGAGAGATTTGGAGAGGATTAGAGTTACGTTGTTTGCTTAGGTTTTGTTAAAATGATTAGAAACTGTAAATCGCGTCTTAAATAACTCTAATCCTTTCTAAATCAAACCACGGAATTAATACCCGTCAGACTGGATACTCGGTCGAGTATAGAGTATACTCGGCTGAGTATCCTCTACTCGGTCGAGTATTCCCATACTCGGCCGAGTATTCCTGGGCAGTAGTCTGTCTAGAAACACACGACACACTTACTCGGCCGAGTAACAGACTTAGAATACCGTGGTATTACAGTCTTCCCTCCTTAAAAAGAACTTCGTCCCCGAAGTTCACACTACACACACAAAACAAGACCAATAAGAGCCAAACAACTCCCACTACATAAAACAAAACACCAAACACAACTGACCAGATGACACAAACATAGCTAAACCAACTCAAAACATAACTAAACAAACTTAAACTAACTCAAAAACAAGCATGCGACCATCTCCTACCCCCCTAAAAAGACAACGGTTACATCCCCATAACCATACATACCTGATCGAAAAGGTGGGGAAAACGCTCTCTCATAGCCTTCTCCGGCTCCCATGTAGCCTCTTCCACATTTTGATTATACCAAAGCACCTTAAATAAGACGGTCTCGCCATTCCTTGTCTTGCGTACTTTGCGGTCTAAGATCTCTTTAGGAACCTCCGCATAAGATAAAGACTCATCAAGCTCTATGTTCTCAACCTCAAGCACATATGATGGATCCAAAGCTCACTCACATACTTCCGGAGCTGTGAAACATGAAACACGTTGTGGACTCGATCCAAAGCTGGTGGTAAGGCTAGAATGTAGCCCACCTCACCTACACGATCCAAGATCTCATACGGGCCGATAAAATTCTGGCTTAGCTTACCTTTCTTTCCAAACCTCTATCACCCCTCGCATCGGTGACACTTTCAAAAGGACTTTGTCACCCACTGCGAACTCGATGAACTCTTTTGGCGATCCTGAGCTGCTTTCATCTTTTGACGAATCAGTTGAACTTGCTCAATCATATCTTGCACCATCTGTGGTCCTAAAACCACTGCCTCTGCGCTGTCATCCCAACAAACTGGACTTCATCACTTCCTACCATACAAAGCCTCGTGACATGGTTGTCGCAACCCTATCAAAAATAAACTAACCGGCTCAACTAATATAGTAGAGGTAAGTCAGGTATCGTACTCCACAGGGAGGCTATTATATCTACTTGCTATTCTAGTCCTTCACGGTAACAGATTGGGGTATTTTTATTTGTTTTCTAAACTACTAAATGAGATTAAGGCAGAGAGAAAGAGAGCAATAAAAATAGTAAGAATGAAAGGGTGTGATCAAATAAAGAGAAGAATGCTAGGATGTTGGTTCACCATGATAATTAGCCAATTCAGTCAAATATAAATCAGTCAGTCTAATGTGAGAAGGGTAAAAGAAAGGTCCTCTCGGTCCACTATCTGCCCTAAAATACTACTAACTTAGCTCTCGCCCTCATTAGTGTAGTCTATTGTTCATAACAGGTCTATTCATTCCAATCTCTCGATCTAGGTCTAAAATTAACCGGATTAACTAGTTTAGAAGCGTGCACTCAACTAAACGATTATAATTAAATTGTTATGAATCAATTCTCACAATTAAACCATCTAATCTAATTACAACATCATTGTTTCACTACCATAGTTCCCCTAATCCTAACATAAAAGGAATTAACTACTCATGCTCATAATGAAACTAATAATAATGATTGATGAAATAATAAGAGACATTATATAGAGATGAAAAGGGAGAAATTGCATTAACCGATAATAAGACTAATGAAAACAGAAATTAATAACAAAGATTAAAGATATGCAAAGAGAGAATTGAATTAAATGAAAAGAGTAGAGATAAATTACAAAGTTTAGAGATCCGAAAATTGAGAACAAAAGCAACGTCGAAAGAGGTAAATTGTCTACTGAGTAATTAGGGGTAAAGTATCAGATTAAGAAGTGTGTTTAAACCTAATGACGTCTTCTCTTTATATAGAGAAGATATTTTATTAACCTAAAACATAATTAAGATACTAAATCTTACGTCTAAAAACTAAAGCTCTCGATCGAGTACAATGGAACTACTCGATTGAACACTTCCTCCATCCAAACTTCTCGATCGAGGACATCACCTCTCGATCGAGAACCTTCAAAATACCATCATTCGATCGACTACAGCAGGGACTCGATCGGGCATTGTTGACCACCAAATTTCACTCGATCGAATAGAAAGGGCTTTGATCGAGTACTTGGCCACTGAACCAGCTTCCTTTCTTTGTTGGTTAGCTTCCGAGACCACTTCACGCTTCCCGAGGCAAAGACAATTCCGCTTCAATTCTTCCATCTCCATAAATGCATGCTAAGGGGCGACAAAAAAGGCATGATTTTGCTATTTTCGGGTTCATGCAATTAAGATCAAACAAACCGAAGTAGACTACTCGGGGCATTTCGCAATATAAAACTACGAGAATTACATGGAAATGCGTGCATAAGAGACCAAAAAGGACTATGTAAAATGCACGTATCACCTCGAACGGTTCCATACCTATACTGGTGTGATAGCTGTTGTTGTAAGAAAACTCAATCAAATCCAGCCTATCCTCCTAACTCCCACCGAACTCCATGGCACAAGCCCTCAACATGTCCTCCAAAGTCTTGATAGTCTTCTCAGTCTGACCATCTGTGGCAGGATGGAAAGCTGTAATTATCTTTATGGTCGTACCCATCAAATCCTGCAACTCCTGCCAAAACCGTGATATAAACCTCGCATCTCGATCCGACACTATATCCTTAGGCACACTATGTAACCGAACCACATGCTTTCTGTAACCCAAAGCTAGCTGTATCTTGGTCCAAGTATCCTTCATCGGAATGAAGTGAGCTGACTTTGTTAACCGATCGATGATCACCCGAATCATATTGTTACCTTGCTGTGTCCTTGGTAACCCCACGATAAAGTCCATAGAGATAGACTCCCACTTCCACTTGGGTACCTCAAGTGACTGAATCTTACCTTGTGGTCTTCGCTGTTCACCCTTTACCCTCTTCTATGTCAGACACTTAGCCACGAACTTGGCCACATCCCTCTTCATGTTAGGCCACCAAAACGTTTTCTTGAGGTCCTTATCAAGTTTGTCACCTCCTGGGTGAACTGAATAAGGAGTGCAATGAGCCTCTGTCATGATTACTCTCCTCAAATCTGCATCATCAGGGACACACCATCTCCCATCAAAGCGAACACTCCCATCTGTGTAGATAGAAAACCTAGAAACCGTGCCACTCTCCACCCTTGACTTCAATTCTTGGATCTTTGGATCAAGCTCTTGTTTTCTCTTGATATCCTCATAAAAATCTGGCTCGATCGTCAAATCCTCGATGGTATCTCCTTTTCGATTCATATGGATCCCCATCTTGGACATCTCATCCCTCAGCTTCAGCAAAGACATAGCTGTACACAACGAATGAACACTCTTCCTACTCAAAGTGTAACACCCCGTATTTTATAATAATATTTTATTATAAAAGTGTTTTATTAAATTAATTATTTGGAAGTTTATTAATGTATTTTGGAAATATATATTTATAAGCTTCCGTCCTCTATTTTATTATTTGTGGTTTTAATCTACTTTTGATTGGGTTAAAATATCTGTGCACGATTTTACTATTTTAATTTAATAACTACTTTTCTATTATAAGGTCTCCTTGCGTTTTAATATGGTCCAATCCGATTTGTGATCAGATAGTCCATTGTATGAGCTAATGGACACGAAGCTCATTAGTTAATCCTCTTATAAATAGATTTAACCTAGTAAGCAACTAAGTCAATCTATTCTTTTGCTTTGGTGCGTGAAACAGCCGCACGACTCTCTTCCTCTCTTTTTCTCTCTTTTGTTCTCTTTTCTCCGTTTGACTCCACTGTTGAATATCTTTCCTTCTTCTAAACTTATACACAAACTATATTTTCACAATCTTTGCTCTTACCTCTACAACATATTTATCTCCAAATAATTTTATGGGGATTATTTGTATGGACCTTTAGACCTACGTTTTAGGTCTTTTATTTTAATGGGTAAAGAAGAAGAAGAGTCTTTCATGGCGTTTTTAAGAGGTGTTGGATTCGTGCGTCTTTAATGTCGATTTTGGGATGATTTCACGTGTTGGAGACAAGGTTTTATGGGCCGTTTCTTTCATGGAGGTTTTCATTAATTTGTATCATTGATTGCTAAAAAGGTAACTAGGTGTTTTCCTTTAATTGTGTTTATGCCAATTGATGTAATTAATGTGATTTAATGATTGATTTGTATGATTAGTACATGTTTTGATTGTTTATTATCATGTTAAATATGTTTTCGCATGTTTGTATATGATTTAATGATTTAATGTTTTCTCTCCAAAGTTATAGCTAAAGCTAGTGTAACCTTGATGATGATTCAAGTGTTATAGCTAAAGTTAATACAACTTTGGGTAGTTACTCTAGTTATGGCTGAAACAGGTATAACCTTGGAAATATGAATCCAGGTTATAGTTGAATATACTATAACATTGGATACGAGTTAAAGTTATTGCTGAAACTAACGTATCCTGAGATTTATGGCTCAAGGTTATGGTTGGAACTAGTATAACTTTGAATTTCGTGTCAAGGTTATAGTTGAGGTAAGTATAACTTCAAGTCGTATATGTTGAACTTATAGTCGAGGTTACTATAACCTCGCACCCAGAGTTTATGTTATGGTTAGGGTTACTATAACATTGAATGGTTAATGTTAAAGTTATAGCTGAAGTTACTATAACATTGGTTTCCTATACTTGTTTCATATGTTATGTGATGTTCAGTTGTTATTATATAATGCTATGTTTCATTTGACGTTGGTTACTCTTGTTCATATGATAAGTAGGGTAGTTAGTTATACTATCCTGTGAGTTGAGTCGTGATGTTGTTCACGCATGTTAGTACAGTCAGTTATACTGTGCATTTGTTTGTTGGCTGGTTCGAATAGATGACGGTAGTATCAGTTATATACAATCGGAACGAATAAACGCTACCCTTTGGGGACTGGTGAATGGTCTATGGTCCGGGGGGGGGGGGGGTAACAGAGGCAGTGCGTTAAACGCTCTGTTCCCCGAGTGTCGTTCGGTTTGCACCGAGAGTCTGGCCAGGTCTTAGACATATAGGCAGTGGTTATACGCTATACATAGTACCTTGGAGGCAGTGCGTTATACGCTCCACACCGATGGAGGCAGTGCGTTATACGCTCTACCAGTTAGAGGCAGTGCGTTATACGCTCTAACGGCGTTTGCTCTATTCGCAATGCTTTGATGATAGCTTTGTGCCTTCTGTTGCTGTGGATCATGTGTCACCATGTTTGCTATGCTTTAATGCTAGCTTTGTGCCTTTAGTTGATGTGGGTCGTTTGTCGCTGCTAGTCTTGTAAGTGTTCTTGGTCTAGTGGTTGCATATGGTCTAGGTTTGCATGTTTGCATCCGTCTGAGGTGATGAAGTTATGGTAAGTTTGTGTTGGGTTTCATGAGTATAGATGATCTCATATGTTTACTGGTTTTACATCTCAATTGTTATTGATTGTTGGTTATATTCAATTGTTGTAAACATGACTGGAAGAGCATCTAGTTACTCCCGACTGATTGTCGACCCCCCCATTCTCAGGTTGTTCAAATGACTGCTGTTTTGGATGATATCTTGCTGGGGAAGTACTGTGCGGAGAGGAATAATAAAATAGGAGTTTGCTTTATGTTTTAAGAACCTTTGAATAATGTATTTGTTTGTTTATGATTTAGTAGCGAACCGGATTGGTCAGGTGTTTCTGCCACCTTGACCCTTTTATCAGTATTATACTCTGATATTTACTTTATACTACGTTTTTCCTTTGTTTTATAATCCGGGTTGTTACAGTTGGTATCAGAGCGAACACGCTCCCAACTCCCGCATAGTTAATGACTAAAATAAATTGACTTGGTAAATGAGTGAGAGTAAATGGGTGTAGAAACAATTAAGGACTTGTTTATTTATGCCTTAATGTTTCTTATCGTTATCAATTTTATTACATGTGTTGTCGATCATGTACTTGTTTGATTATGTGTTGATGTTTCGTATAATTATTAATTGTGTTACATGTGTTGTTCTTGCACTTGTTTGTTTATGCCTTAATGTTTCATATCGTTATTAATTGCGTTACATGTTTTGTTCATGTATTTGCTTGTTTGTGTCTTAATTTTTGTATTGTTATTAATTGTATAAAATGTATAGTTTATGTATTATGTTGTTTGTGACTTGATGTTTTATTTCGTCATTAATTGTATAAAATGTATTTCCATGAATTGCTTTTCAAGCATGCTTTGTTGATTTGAAAGAATGGTCAATTATGAAAATGTTTCTTAAATGTTACTTATCGTGCGTATGGGTACATGTCTTTCAAAACTTTTAATCCTAGGTAACCCGAGCTATACTCTTATCATTCTTTCATCCTTTTGGATCATTTGGTGGTTGTGTCCTTGTTTGAGGTGATTTCGAGGTTGATCCCCGTGTGGTTTCTTGAGGTATAAAGTTAGGATTGATTGGAAGATTGGGATGTTCAACTATGGAAGAGAATAGCGTGTTTATTATGAGTTTGGTAACGAAGAAGTTTACATTGGGATTAGAGGTTGTTGAGATGAAGTTGACTTTGGGAATAGAGGTTGTTATGATAATGTTTTCTTTGGGATTATAGGTGTTAGGTTCCTTTATGTGCTCGAGGAAATCCTTATTGATGATAAAGGGTGATGGTATGTGGCATAAGACATATAATTTTGGTTTCATAGTTCATAAGAAGTGAGAGACATAATGAGTAGATTTATCTTATGGTATTGTTTTGGGATATCGTGACTTATGCTCTTGATGGTTGGAATTATTGGATCTTTGTCTTGTATTAAGGAAAAATTTATCTGAGTAATTTATGGATCGAGAGTAAAATAATGGAAATGAATTGAATGTTGTCGTGGAGTTTAGATTGAGCACGTTGGGAATTTTGTGGACTATGCTCATCTTTAACTGGAAGACCATATTTGAGGAGTAAGCATCGTTAATGACTAGTAGTGAATTATGAAAGATTTTATGATTTATCCGTTGAGGAGTTATTTACTTATCGTACCTTTTAAAGGATTGATTGAAAGAGAAGAACTGTAATTTATGGACTTGTGAGATGTTAAGGTTAAAGTGTTCACGCGTTACCTTAGTGAACGACCATGTTGACGATGATTATAATGTATCGTGGTGTTCATCTTTGAGGATTATATATTGCTATGGATTGAGTCATTAAGTGTGATTAGATGGAGTTCTTGAGAGTTGAATATCCTGAAAGTTGAAGGTGTAAAGAGTTGATAATCTAAGGAATGTAATGATTGTAAAGGGGCAATTAAATAGAGATTTGTTGATGAGTATATAGAGATTTGTTAGCTTTGAGGTATCATGGAGATATGGTGAAAGGATGTTACGAGATGTAGTTACCTTAAGTGATGATTGTACGAGAATTGTATGACTCTGGTTATCGGCTTTATTCATTTTATCTTAAGGTATCGTCTTCGGGTAGATGAACTAGTTTTTGAAGTCGTCTATTCTTGTCATCCTTGCACGTGTTAACCATACCTCTTCCATTTGAGCCTTCAGACCAAACATTTCTTTTTATCTTTGTCCTCTGTATGTATTATCTATCGTTACTCTCTATTTGTTCTTTATTTCAACTCCAATTCCTTATTCTTTGAACTTTTGAAATTACCCTTTTTCATTGATTTCTCTCTAGGCTTTTACTTCCTAAAGCTATCTGTTCTTTTGCCTTGTGGTATTGCACGGAAATGTTTTGTTTTGGTTTTCAAGTTATTTATTCTTTCATAGTAACTTAAAAATGTTTGAAATCTCTTTAGAGCTACTTGTGATCATCCCGTAGTGGAATCTTGGATTCTTTGCCAATCGATGTTGTATGCTTCGAGTGTGATGTTTGGTTATTTGAGGTTGAGAACATATTAGCATAGTGGTATGTGAGTATGAACTGGGACAACGTATAGAGTTTTGGAGAAGGAGTATTAAAAGTGCTGTATTGAGCTCTGAAAGTTTGAGGATGTTATTATTATATTGAGGGTATATATATGTTTTTTTGTTATATCTTGGGTTAAAGATGTTTCCTTTAAGAGTATGAGTGATTAATTGAAGGACATAGATTCATACGGTCTTGTGGTGGATTTGTGATGTTGAGATAATGTTCATGGATAGTAAACTGTGATTACCGATTGAGGTTATAAGTTTGGTGATTATATGAGCACAGGTGATGAGAGTTGTATGTTGTTGTTCTTATTATTATGCTTTGATGAAAATGCGTTCTTGATGGAAAGTATGTTGTGGTACAATAGGTACTAGCTTAACCAAAGGTGTATTTTTACTCGGGTGAGGAATGTCATGATCATAAGTGTTAGAGAAAGTGATTGAGTCTTGCGAGTGCGACTGGTGATGTTGCCATAAGATTGAGGATTGATAGGATTGTGACAGTTTAGTCAGAGTTTGTGGTTTGAGATTGATGACTTTGGATACTAGATGTATATTGAGAATCATCAAGATTTATTTAAGGCTTTTGAGCTTAAGAATTGTGATTGGTAGTAAGCACTACATACTCATAGTGACCATAACGCAACCTGAAGGTTGTCTTAGGGATATCCTCATCTTCTATCCTCAACTGGTTATAACCCGACCTCAAATCGATCTTAGAGAACAGCCTTGCGCTTGTCAAAAAGATCATCAATCCTTGGCAAGGGATACCTGTTCTTCACCATGACATGATTCAGCTCTCTGTAGTCGATGCATAGCCTCATGCTCCCATCTTTCTTTTTCACAAACAACACTGGTGCTCCCCACGGTACGGTGCTTTAGATACAGGACCTGTCCCCGATTTAAGCTCCACATTAAAGTCGATATCTCTCTTAGGTGGTAACCCCGGTATCTCATCTGGAAAGACATCACTAAACTCTCCAACCACATGTATATCAGATTCTGTCAGCTGCTCTACGCGCCGATCTCTCACTTGGGAAAGAATCAAGGGACACTTCTTCCTCAAACATGACTTTAAGGTCATTACAGCGATGAACTTACACTTTGGCCTCACAAGAAACCCCTTATAAGACACTCTAACACCCTTGGGACTCTTCAAAGACACTTTCTTTTGTCGGCAATCTATCTTAGCATCATACTTACCCAACTAATCCATCCCGACGATGACCTCAAACCCATCCATAGGAAACTCTAACAAGTTGACCGGTAAGTCTACGCCTCCTACCAACATGGACACATCTCTATAAAACTTAACATAAGACACCGACTCCCCATAAGGTATAAACACATCATATTTTACAAGTTCATACTCCCCCAAGCCCATAGACAAGGCATGATCTCTAGATACAAAAGAGTGAGTTTCCCCCGAGTCAAACAAAACGAAAAACGGTGTATGATGAACAAGAAAGGTACCGGTAAATAAATGAGCATCGTTCTCAGCTTCCTGTTTGCCCATCATAAAGAGCTTCCCGCTGCTTTTATGGCCTCCACCCTGGACCGAGGTGTTTGAAGTAGTCGGCTTAGCTGTCGAGTTCTGAGTCACACTGTTGTTCAGGCGCTGATAGGATCCTCTACTATTGTGGTTGAAACTGCCATTATTGTTGTTCTGCCCTCCACGGTTACCCCAAGATCCAGACAGCCTGTTGCTAGAAAAAATCTGGCTCGGAGCTTGAGAGAAACTCCCCTGATAAGCTCCTGAAAACCCTCCAACTTTGGCACTGGTATAGTCGTGCCTCTTGTGACCCACTCCACCACAGTTGAAGCAAGTAAGGTTGGAGGTGTCGCTAACACTCCGACCACCACCTCTCCCCTAAGCTCGAGATCCTCCCGAAAACCCAAATCCTCCAGTAATAGCCCTAGACTGCCCATAGTTGCTCTTGTTGTGGCCTGACTGATTTCAACTCTCACTCTCAGCTTTCCTCTTTTCTGTAGTTCTTTCGTTAGCCTCCTTAGCCAAGTCTACTAACCTCTCAGCGTGTCCAGCCCGTGCATAGACCTCTTTTAGATCGCTAAGAACTCCAGTTGGTAACCTGTTCAGGATCTTAGGACCCAAACCTTTCTCGAACCGATGAGCCGAACCTCGCTGACCCAGCTGTATATCTTCTGCATATCGAGACAACATGTAGATACCTCATTTCTGCACCTCCCGCCAAACACCCAGTGATGATTGGGCCGCATGTTTGGTACACGGAACGATTTATGACAGTTCGTAAGTTTATCATCAAGTTATAACTCAAATACTTGTGTCTACCCCTTGGTTATCATCTACGCGCCGATACGGTCGTTTTGACAGTAATTAGAGTTCATTTGGAGTCCGGGTCGAAAACCGCTTCATTTTCTAATAACCATTTTAAAAATGACGAGTCGGAATGTTCTAGAATGTTCCAGATATTTATTCCATAAAATCAATTTTTAATCTTTTGGCAAAATATCTCCCGAAAATTTTATGATAAAGAGACGCGGAAAATCTTTCTTCCGCAGGAGGAAACCTCCTGGGAAAGGACGGAGCAACTGCTGCGCCTCTTCGAAGGATCGCAGCAGCCGTTGCACCTCTTCCCCAGCTCTTTTCTGCATATTTTCAAATCTTTTCGAGATTTGTTTCCAAAGTTTTACCTTAACCCTAATTCCTCTGTGTGATTAGTATAAATAGGGACCTTCGTTCTTCATATTTCTCACGCGAGTGTCCGCCCTTCTCTTCTCCCTTTGCATTCTAAGACCGTGCTCTAAGCTTATTAACGTCTACGTGCTTGATCAAATCGACCACGTAAGCTCGGATCCTTCTGAGTACCAGTCACGTTGCATGATCGACCAATTTGACCAACTCCACCTCAATTAATCAATCAATTTAATCTAAATCCTCTAACGAGGGCACTTTCTTCATACATTCGAGTCGAGCAATCACTAAAACGTTAACTTAGTTAATCTCGTTTCGTCAAACATGTAAGTCTGAGGGTGTAAATCTCATCTTTTATTATTGTATTTTATTTTTTTGTACTAATTAATGTAAGATTTACGTCAAAAGTATATTTAAAACCGATTTCTAAAACCCTTTTGTTAAACTATTTTTACTAATCAACGGCAGGCAGACGTCTAGAAGAAACGCAGCAACTGCTGCGCCTCTTCGAAGAGTCGTAGCATCTACTGCGCCTCTTCCTGAGGTTGTCGCAGTTCCTATTTTTCTTCTTCTTCCTCTGTTCGTTGTTGGTTCCGTCTTTTCTCGTTTTCTCCTTTTATTTTATGCCTAATAATTCTAATACGAGTTCTATTTTACTATTAATTAATAAATATCACTTTAACCCGACCTAAATCCCTAATAATAAATATTTGCAGGTTTTCGTCACTAAATCAAACCCGAGTTTTAGAGATTCGATTCGTCCATATCAAGTCTCTGGAATTCGACTTTTGTATACGCTTCCGTTAGTTTATCACGTTTGTCTAATTCGTTAAATAACCTTAATTAATTGTAATCAATTAATCCTAATTTGTTTTAGTTAGTTTTAATCCGTTTTAATTCATGTTTATCGCTTTTACGACCCAATTCACATGTAAATAATATGTTAAATTACTTTCACCCGAGTCAAATATCCGTAATCGATCGTTAAAATCACCAACGAACATTAACAATTCGCAGTTCCGGCTTCACAGCCAAAACTCACCTCAGGATTAGACGCAGTGACCACTGCGCCTCTTCCAACGGACGCAGCATTGCTGCGCCTGTTCCGGGTTGAGTTCTGTCTCTGAACTTCCGTTCTTGCTTTGACCTAATTCGTTAGTTTACGCATTAATCAACTATAATTGTATTATCACCTTTAATCTGTCCGTATTTTCTAACCTAGTTTATTTTCTCCTATTTTTCTCAAATTATCCGTCTTAAACGTATTTTTGACGTAAATCGACTTAACCCATTGTAACTCATTATAATTCCATTTAATGTAATTATTTTATTTATTGTATTTATTTATCATGGATGATTTATTTTACTTGTTCTCACATGTAATTAATTTTAAATCCTAATTCGACATAATTGTATGCCTAATTAATTATTCACCGGCTTAGTACTAATTCACATGTTAGGTTTAAAACGTTGTTTGTTGCATTGCATGCATATAATCGACAGCATATCAAATATAGACGATTTCCCTAATCATTAGTAGAGGCCGCTATCGAGGCGGGCGAGATTAGGTGTTCAGTAAAAGGACTTCCTAATACGTACCCTCACCCCTTACTCCAGATCTCTATGAACATCCGTGTTCATTGGCATCCACGAGAGTCATTCTAGACATAGAATGCTAAGGGTAACGAATTCTTAGTGTCTATGTCATTACTTTGTATCTTGACATGACGCGAAGTATTCGAACGGTTTCTAATTTTTCCATAATAAATTGGTGGCGACTCCACAAATGCAAACGCTTGTTCCCAAGCGCCCCCCGTGGCCCGTATCCACAGTTTGGCGACTCCGCTGGGTAGTAATACACTTACGTGTTGCCAAGAGTGAAACTTGAACAAGGTTAGGGAATAGTTTATATGAGACAGTTGTAGGTTTTCATTACTCGATCTTCTTAGATCGTTTTATTCGGCCTTCCTAGGCCCAACCCAACCCATTCGACCAATCGTCCCATCTGGACGGTCCAAATTCTTATCTGGGCCTAAGGATGGATAGCGGTTGACGTCAACCATACCACGATGCTTACTCATGTTTGTATCAAGGGCTTTCACTACTCGGGGAAATGGACTAGGAACCGACCTTACTCATGTTTGGCACGGACCTCTCCACAGACCAGGGTTTGATTGCTTGGTATGACAACCCACCTTTTTAAGCCAAAACCCTTCTAAATGCACTCACGATATCATTATAATGCATGTATAAATGCTTATACCATACGTGATCACCATTTCATAAACGAAACTATGACGAATTCTGTAAAATCAAAACCTTTTAAAATGTAAACCTTTTTTCGAAGATAGCCTAAATTAGCGCAAAATGAGTCGAAACTTTGTCAAAATTCGGGCCTCAAAACCTATTTCAAAACCTCACTTTGAGTCAACACTAATACAACTACACTACATTTGTTAGGACAAACATTTCCAAAATTGTCATTTTCAAATCACACTTAACACAAATGGTACACTCCCACTTCACGAGTCGAGTCTTTTCCTTGAGTAAGTGTGCTAGAATGGTCGATCGTGTTTTGATTCGTCGTCGATCTCTTATCCAGTTTCTAAGATGCCTGAAACTAGTACCACAAGTGCCAGCGATCAACCCTCAAATGGTAATGATCAAATCCTAGCTACGCTCGCTCGTCTCCAAACAAGCCAAGACCAAGCCTATGATCGCCTCAATGCTATCGAAGGCCGAATTGTTTCTGTCGAAACTAGGCTCCCTCCTGCAGAAGATAATATTCCTAGTGAAGTTATGTATGATAATCTTCCACCCTTCATTGGGCTACAAGAAATCAACCCTTCAGTAAGTCTTACCGAAGCTGAGAAGCGACTCTAATACTTGGAGGAGCAATTAATGTACCTTAAGGGAGATGATATCTACAGGGAAAATAATCGTAAGTATGAGGCCGTAAATGCTCAATTTCCAACCAACTTCAACATGACGAACATCCCAAAATTCAAGGGGCATGAAAACCCTTTGAACCATATTCGTGCTTTCAAAGACTACATGTGTATCAAAGGCATCAAACCCGAGATGTTCTTAAGGATCTTTCCTTCATCTCTCGACACAATTCCCAAGCAATGGTTCTACTCTTTGGAGCATAAGAAGATTGCCACCTGGGATGACGCCGCAATTGAATTCACTAAACAATACGCGGATAATGCTGAAATACAAGTCAACATGGACACTCTAAAGGTTCTTACCCAAAATGAAAAAGAAGGCTTCACCCACTTCCTAAGTAGGTGGAGGAAGACTAGCACACAATTAGTTGAACGTCCAGATGAAGCAACCCTTGTGGAGAAATTTGTGGATAACTTAAGACTCATTTATGCAAACCACTTAAGGTACCAAAACATAAAAACCTTCAAAGATCTAATTGTGCTAGGGACAAGAATTGAAGATGACATCCGTAAAGGGCTCTTGTCCAAAACGGTAGGTCGTGGATATCAAGGCTCAACGAGTCGTTCTTATGGCTCTACTAGCAAGACTGATGAGGTTAACCTCCTCGAATCATCAAAGAAGAATAACCCGCAAAGGAAGTTCACAAATATTGGCGATACCTACTCCAATGCTCTGAAAAGATTGATGAAACAAGGTAAACTCCAACCCATAGATCCTACACCTGACCTAGAAAAGAAGTCTAAATTCTGGGACGAAAATGCATATTGCGAATATCATAGAGGTAAAGGGCACGATATAGAGAAATGCTTCAAACTAAAACATGTCCTTCAGGACATGATTGAAGATGGTCGTTTACCTATACCTCCTGGAGGTAAGCCTAACAATACTTAGAATCCTCTGGGAGTTCTGATGATTACAGATGAATAATCTACCTTGGATTGTTCACACCTCATTTCTCCAATCGAAGACGAGATTCATGCATTAGAAGATGAAGGGAGTTACTCCACCATTTCTCCTACCATCACCGATTTTATTGCATGGGCAAAGAGTGTAAGTAGGCAAGTTTCAGAACTGGAAGATGTAGTAGCATCCCTTCACAATTCGAGCATCATGCCCAAGGAGAGCGTGCCACTAAATCTGTCTCAAAATTCTACAATGCAAGAGGTAGTCTCCGTAGTTGACAGTCTAGTCAACCAAATAATCTATTTGGAAGCTGAGATCATCAGATTGAGAGAGCTTACTAATGTCAATGGAATATGGGCCGATGACGATGAAGATGAATACCTCACTAAACACTACCTAGTCAAGATTAGTGAGGACATAGTCAAAGCTAGCAACAATCAAGATATAGACCACCTTACTCGCTCAGGGCGTCCATATCAAAATGTTTCTCAAAACAGTCCTACAACTAATGCTCCAGTTACTAACACCAATGTCATCACACCAAATGATGGCGAAGACACATCTACTGACCATTTGCTAAAGCAATTAATGAAGACGAAGGCTGATCTTTCAATCTAGCAACTAGTGGCAAGTTCATTTCCTTATCGCCAAGCTTTACTGCAAGCCTTGTCTAAATTAAATGTGGTACACAACTCTACGCCCGATGACGTAGTCAACTTGATCTTCCAAGATTCAACTAAGCTAAGTAACCCAGTTACTTTCTCAGATGAGGATTTGCCTCCCTTCGGCGCCAGTCACAGCCTAGCTTTATACATTACCGCCATATGCTTAAAGAAAAATGTGCCAATGACATTGGTAGATGATGGCTCTGCAGTCAATGTCATACCACTGAAAACAGCGTACAAATTGGGCATGAAATTATCAGATTGGACTCCTACAAACCAAGGTGTTCGGGCATACGATGGAACACGGTGTAAAGTGGCAGGATTAGTCAACCTCACCATAGCCACGGGGCCGATCGATCGAAAAGTCAATTTTCAAATAGTGGATATCGAAGCATCATTCAACATACTTCTCGGAAGACCCTGGATTCACGCTTCCAAAGCAGTAACATCCACCTTGCACCAGAAAATCAAAATCCCACTAGATGGCAAAGTAGTGACGATCACTTTGTCGCCTATCAAGGCAGTAATAGAGAAGATATCAAGCAACCAAGTAGTCACGGATCCAATATATGAGCTTGGGGGCTTTCATAGCATAAATGTTGTAGAGAGTGAACTGGCACCTCTATACTTCAATCCATACTCTAATTTAGTGGTCAACCACATACTCAAGTCTCAGGGATACTTCCCGGGGATGCCTTTGAATCCTGCCAAAAATAATACCTTTGTACCTTATAAAGAAGGAAACTCTCAAAGGATACCATTAGGATTGGGATACAAACCCACGAAAGAAGAAGCGTTGGAAATGCTCACTCAGTTTCAGAATCGTAAGAACCATGGAATACAGATGCGATCTTACCTCTCTACCCTAAATGGATATTTCGTTAGAGAAGGGAGTCAAGAACACTTTCACGAGTTTCCTGAACCTTGGCACTACAAAGGAACGCAACTAGCTGGAATCGAGGTCTTCCACGATAACTACTTCATTTCTCCAGAAACGGTTCCTACCGTCAAAACTCGTCAAACACCTTATTTAGACGAACAGGCCGTCAGTCTTCTGTTTGGGGAAGATAGATTTGTTAGAGCCGCACATGACGAGATCATTACCATGATACTTCAGGATGACCATTTCAACCCTACAACATTAATCACCGAAACCAATTCAGATCAGTAGAAAGGATGGAGAAAATCGATCAAGTGGACGAACAACCAAGGAAAGCTCTTCAAAGTCACCACTAGAGAAGGAGAGATGTTTAAAGGAGAACCTGAAGACAACGAATTCGAGTCAGAGTCGGAGTCGGAGTCGGAATCAGAGTCTGAGTCTTGCGAAGTCCTTAGAGAGTCTCCTCATGTCGTCACTCCCAATCCCCTTGTTCCTCCTAGCTTAGCGTCAAGTAGTAACTGTAGCCCGGTAAATGTCCCAGTAGCTGTCCCTTTACCGCCACTGACTACTGAACAGATGGCTTCTTTGGTTCAACTCTTTTCAAAATTTAATATGAATAAATCAGATTCTGCTTACTCTTTATGTTATTCTGAATGCAATTCTATTTACGATGATAATGAGGATGATCTTGACCCAGACTCAATCGAATTACCTCCTTACATAGCTAAATAAATACTGCAAGAAGGGGGAGGGACACCAGTTATAGAGAACACTGAACCCATCAGCGTAGGAACCGAACTAGAACCCCAAGAACTTAGGATAGGGACCACCTTAAACCCCACTGAAAGGGCCGATTTCATAGACCTCCTACACGAGTTCAAGGACGTTTTCGCTTGGTCTTACAAAGACATGCCAGGGATCGACAGGGATATTGCCGAACACAGAATTCCAATCAAACCAGGTTTCAAACCTATAAAACAGAAGCTTCGTCGAATGAGGACCGAATGGGCCCTGAAAATCAAAGAAGAAGTTGATAAACAATTCAAAGCCGGGTTCATCAAAGTTTCTGAGTATTCAGACTGGGTGGCTAACATTGTATCTGTACCCAAAAAGGATGGGCGAATACGAGTTTGTGCTGATTTCAGAGACTTAAACAAAGCAAGTCCCAAGGACGATTTCCCTCTACCACACATCGACATATTGGTAGATAATACAGCAGACCACGCTTTGTTATCCATCATGGATGGGTATGCGGGGTATAATCAGATCAAAATGGCCATAGAAGACATGCATAAGACCGCCTTCGTCACTCAATAGGGCACCTATTGCTATACTGTTATGACATTCGGGCTAATCAATGCCGGAGCCACATATCAATGAACTGCGACCACATTGCTACATGACATGATGCATAAAGAAGTAGAAGTGTACGTTGATGATATGATTGTCAAATCCAAGGATAGGAAATAACACATTGATAACCTTTGTAAATTCTTCCTAAGATTGCGAAAGTACAACATGAGGCTCAATCCCCAGAAATGCGCATTCGGGGTAACGTCAGGCAAACTCCTGGGATATGTCGTCAGTCAAAGAGGGATAAAAATTGATACAACCAAGATTAAGGCTCTTATCGAAATGCCACAACCTCAAACAAAAAAGGAGGTCAGAGGATTCCTAGGCAAAGTGCAATATATAAGCCGATTCATATAAAAGCTCACTATGATTTGCGAACCCATCTTCAAAAAGCTCAAGAAAACGGACCATACCATATGGGACGACGATTGCCAAAAAGCATTTAACAAATTCAAGGAGATATTAGCCAAACCACCAGTACTCATGCCTCCTCAATGAGATCAACATCTTGGTTTATATCTCACAGTGACCGAAACAGCCATGGGGGCTATGCTTGCACAAACTGTAGGAAAAGACGAAAGAGCTATCTACTACCTTAGTAAGAATTTCTTAGAATATGAGTGCAAGTACACACCTCTCGAAAAGACATGCCTCGCTCTTGTGTAGGCAACAAAGAAGCTACGCCATTACATGCTTAACTACTCTGTCAAGGTATATTCTAAAATGGACCCTATCAAATACCTCTTCGAGAAACCCGTTCTCAATGGTCGCTTGGAAAGATGGACCCTAATGCTCTCAGAGTTTAACCTCAAATATATACCTCTGAAGGTTATAAAGGGGCGAGCCGTAGTCGAATTATTCGCCGATAATCCCGTCAACGACACCCAAACGGTAGACACATGGTCATTCCCAGACGAGGACATACTACAAACTAATGTAGACTCCTGGGACCTTTATTTTGATGGAGCATCGAACCTAAGATGATTTGAGATAGGAGTGTTGCTCATTTCTCCTGAAGGTGAGCATACACCACTCTCTGTCAAACTCGACTTTGAGTGACAAATAACGCAGCAGAATATGAAGCTTGCCTCATTGGGCTACAAGCGGCAATAAGTTTAGGCATCAAGAATCTTCGAGTTCATGGAGACTCATCCTTGATCATCAACCAAATTACTGGATCTTGAAAGATTCGAAGTGAAAATATGGCACCCTATCAGGCTAGAATAGATCAAGTTGCCCAATTCTTCGACCAAGTCATTTATCTGCATCTACCTCGTGAAGAGAATCAATTTGCAGATGCTCTTGCAAAACTTGCAACTTTGATTAATATGCTAGACGACATGGTAGAAATGCCTTTATGCATTGAACGACGGTCAGAACCAGCCTATGTGCACCAGATTACAGATGAGGAAGAAAATCCAGGGGAACCTTGGTTCCAAGCCATTCTAAACTTCAAGCTCAATGGTACATATCCACCAGATATGTACAAGAGGGGACAACGCGCTATACACCTACTAGCCTCTCAATACCTCCTCATGCAGGGAGAATTGTACAAAAGAACACCCCTTGGTGTGGTCTTACACTGCCTTGATCATTCACAGGCACAGAAAGTGATGGAAGAAGTTCATGATGGAGAATGGGGCCCTCACATGAGCGGACCAATGATGGCAAAGAAAATCACGCGTCTGGGATACTAATGGACAACGATGGAATCCGATTGCATCAAGTATGTCAGGCATTGCCATAACTGCCAAATCTTTGGGAATGTACAGCATGTTCCCCCTTCACTACTCTACACCATGACATCTTCTTGGCCATTTTCTGCGTGGGGAATCGATATCATCGGGAAAATAACTCCAGCCGGAACAGGAGGTCACTGTTTCATTTTACTAGCTATTGACTACTTTACCAAATGGGTCAAAGCGACATCTTACACTAGTCTTACAGCCAAGAACGTGGCAAAGTTCTTACAAGCCAATATCATCTGTCGATATGGTTGCCCACATGAGATCATCAGTGACAATGGATCACATTTCCAGGCTGAGACTGAGCAATTACTAGCCAAATACAAGATCAAGCACCACCATTCCTCGCCATACAGACCTCAAACTTATGGCGCGGTAGAGGTAGCTAACAAGAATGTCGTCACTATCCTCAAGAAAATGATAGATAATTATCGCGATTGGCCCAATAAGATACCATTCGCATTATGGGGATATCGCACATCAGTTAGGAAACCCACTGGGGCTACTCCTTTCTACCTAACATATGGCATGGAAGCTGTACAACCAGTTGAACTAGAAATCCCGTCCTTACGCATTCTGCTCGAAAGTAAAATTCCAGAAGTTGATTGGAAAAGGGACATATATGAAGAACTCATCCTCTTGGATGAACGAAGGTTGCACGCATTGCATAACGTGCAAAAACATATCAGGCACGTATCAAACGAGCCTTCAACAAACGGGTTAAGCCCAGAAACATCAAAGAAGGAGACTTAGTCCTCAAATCAGTCAGAGCCCTACTACCTGTCGATCCACGTGAAAAATTTAACCCCAACTGGGCTGGACCATTCTTAGTCAAGTCCATACTCTCTGGGGGTGCGGTTAAGATTACAGACCTACACGGGAATGAATTTTCTAACCCAACCAACCTCGATCAACTGAAACGATAATATGCCTAATGTAGGACAAGACACGCGCCTCGCGTAACACTCACGTGTCGCTCATACGACACGAAATAAAATGGCGCTTGGCCCGCTGAAAAGCTTATGCCACTATGCTCTTGCATTTTAGCATTTCGTCATCCTCATATCATCAAATAAATTGAGTTGTATCTTAGGAGTAAGTAAAGCTCATGTTTATTTTCTAGTTCACTATGAGCTCTTGCTTAGAACAATTATTCTTTTACATTTACTCGAACTACGCGCAAGGGTTTGATTTCATTTTCTTAATGAATACGTATGCAATCCTTTTACAGGATACAACCCGTTATTTTAAAATATAAATAGAAGGACATTTGCATTTGCATTTGAAATTCGACAAGAATAATGAAGGAAAATAACAATAGTTCTTAACTAATTTAATCTTTTATTCACTTTGTTCCATAAAATAATAATTATATGCCACATAATATAAAATACTAAAAAATAAAAAAAAATATAATAAATGCTAGGCTAGGATTCTAAAAACCCCGCCGTTTATTACAAATAATAATAATATATAAAACTGTGACAAAGGTTATTCTTCCATTTTCCCCTTGCCTTTGTCATTTTTGTCATACTTTTTATCTCGACCAGGAGTAGGGCGCTCTTGTGCTATCTCTGACCTAATCACCAAAGGTCTCTCTCGTGGTCTCGCCTTACCATTTCGGTCCACCACCATCTCTGCGGCAGGAGCGGTCTTCGGTTTCTTCTTCGGATGAACGACTCGAAATCCGGCCTCTTCCTCCTCTTCAGTCAAGTATTTGTGATTCTCCTTTGCCACTTCGCGAATCTTGTAGTCAACAGGCTCCCTATCGTAAAAATAGTTAAACAAAAGGGTTTTAGAAGAAAAAACAAGGTTTTAAAAATGCCTGGAAAAATGACCAGGCGGTAGGGAGGGCTACCCCCTAAAAAAAACGTAAAAAAGAAATGTATAAGTTTGAAATAAAATGTGAAATGATTCCCCTAAAAAAGAAAATAAAATAAAACGGGTAAGTGTGCTCGTTTGGCGAGAATGTCGACTTTGTCTTGAAAAGCATGTCCGGGAACTTTAGGAAACATAAAATTTGGTAATTAGACGGAATTACCAAAGTAATAACCTATAGGAATAGGAAATTATAACCGAAATAAATTAGAAAAGATCCAAAGCGGAAAACCACGGAAATCAGCCTGGGGAAGAGGCACAGCAGGAACTGCGACCCTTCAAAGAGGCGCAGCAGGTGCTGCGCCACTTCCCCAGCTGGTCAGACCTGACGGAAATTAGGAAACGGTTTTTAGTATCAATAGAGACGTCGGGGAGGATTTTATTCTCTTAATTCCTCCATCTTTCTTCCGTCTATTTCATAAAAACTCCCATATATTCTAAAAAATTCAAAATTATGGATGCCTTTGAAAACCGTCTCAAGGATTGGACGAATGAGTTCACAAGTGTGGAGAAACACGACATGGGTGCATTTAATTTGGGAACAATCTTGAGTCTCAAATTAGTGAAGATAGTGAAACTTTTCTTGGATGCTTGTCTCGACTATTGGGACCCTAAGTTTTACGTGTTCGCCTTCCCTGGAGGCGATATTTGTCCTTTTTCGGAGGAAATAGCTGCTATAGGAGGATGGGACCTAGAAAACTCTCCTGCTATACCTTCTAGCTCTCAGGGGTATAAGGGCAAATTCAGAGACTTGTTGGGACTGACTAAAGCTGAGGTCGACCGTCTTGTGACCTCAAAAGGAGTTCGTATGCTTAATTTCATTGATCGATTTATAAACAGGGAAGACCCTTCGATATCTTATGTCGCTAGACGCAGGGCGTTTGGATTCTGTCTACTTCACTGTTATGTCCTTCAAGGGCACGTTGACAAAGAGGTGAGAGGGGATCCTCGTTTCTTGAGCATAGTGGAACAAATGGAGCTGCGTAGGAGCCCAGCGTGCCTTTGCTTAGGAGAGATCATCCTGGGGTTGGACAACAGAAAAGCCAACCGCGAGCTTCCTTATTTGGGTAGTCTTATTATTCTACAGGTAAGAACCCGCTTTCTTTTTTTTGGTATGTGGGACGACCGTTTTGTTGTTTTTTCTTTTGGTTAGCCATATGGGGATTAATTCCTGTCATCCCTTGTAGGTTTGGCTCATGGAGCGATTGCGGCTGATTGAGCCCCCAGTTAATGTTCCAAGATACCATGCTCGGTCGATTGTGATGAGGACCAGGCTCTACATGGTGGACTTTGCTCGGGTTTGCAACTATTGGGTGAACAAGTTGAAAAATGAAGGAGGCCCCTTGATTCGATTGATCGTGCCATGGTGGCATCTTAAGTCAGTCACCGGAGTTTCATCTTTAGACCCGACTCGCTCAGTTCGCATTCCTGGCTTGGAATTTATGGTTTGTATCATCCCGGAGAGATTGATGAGGCAAGTTGGCCTTAAGCAGAAGATCCCCAAGCTTGACACCGTTCCTCAGACTGCATTGGCACATACGACAGAGATTCGTCGAGAGTGGGCCCTCAAGTGGGCTCAAAGGAACATGTGGTTCATACTTTCTCCTGTTGGCTCCTTATGGGTATCCGATTCATATCTGTAATGGAGGAAGGCTGCTACTCCTGAAGAGCGCGAGAAATTGAGGAAGCGTGAGCCTGTTGATTACAAGATTCGCGAAGTGGCAAAGGAGAATCACAAATACTTGACTGAAGAGGAGGAAGAGGCCGGATTTCGATTCGTTCATTCGAAGAAGAAATCGAAGACCGCTTCTGCAGCAGAGATGGTGGTGGACCGAAATGGTAAGGCGAGACCGCGAGAGAGACCTTTGGTGATTAGGTCAGAGATAGCACAAGAGCGCCCTGCTCGTGGTCGAGATAAAAAGTATGACAAAAATGACAAAGGCAAGGGGAAAATGGAAGAATAGCCTTTTGTCGCAGTATTATTTATTATTATTATTATTTGTAATAAACGGCGGGGTTTTTAGAATCCTAGCCTAGCATTTATTATATTTTTTTTATTTTTTTTTATTTTTTAGTATTTTGTATTATGTGGCGTATTATTATTATTTTATGGAACAAAGTGAATAAAAGATTAAATTAGTTAAGAACTATTGTTATTTTCCTTCATTATTCTTGTCGGATTTCAAATGCAAATGCAAATGTCCTTCTATTTATATTTTAAAATAACGGGTTGTATCCTGTAAAAGGATTGCCTACGTATTCATTAAGAAAATGAAATCAAACCCTTGCGCATAGTTCGAGTAAATGTAAAAGAATAATTGTTCTAAGCAAGAGCTCATAGTGAACTAGAAAATAAGCATGAGCTTTACTTACTCCTAAGATACAACTCAATTTATTTGATGATATAAGGATGACAAAATGCTAAAATGCAACAGCATAGTGACATAAGCTTTTTAGCGGGCCATGGGCCATTTTATTTCGTGTCGCATGAGCGGCACGTGAGTGTTACGCGAGGCGCGTGTCTTATCCTACACCAGGCATAGTATCGTTTCAGTTGATCGAGGTTGGTTGGATTAGCAAATTCATTCCCGTCTAGGTCTGTAATCTTAACCGCACCCTTAGAGAGTATGGACTTGACTAAGAATGGTCCAGCCCAGTTGGGTTTAAATTTTCCACGTGGATCGACAAGTAGTAGGGCTCTGACTGATTTGAGGACTAAGTCTCCTTCTTTGATGTTTCTAGGCTTAACCCGTTTGTTGAAGGCTCGTTTGATACGTGACTGATATGTTTGCACGTTATGCAATGCGCGCAACCTTCGTTCATCCAAGAGGATGAGTTCTTCATATCTGTCCCTTTTCCAATCAGCTTCTGGAATTTGACTTTCGAGCAGAATGCGTAAGGACGAGATTTCTAATTCAACTGGTTGTACAACTTCCATGCTATATGTGAGGTAGAAAGGAGTAGCCCCAATGGGTGTCCTAACTAATGTGCGATATCCCCATAATGCGAATGGTATCTTATTGGGCCAATCGCGATAATTATCTATCATTTTCTTGAGCATAGTGACAACATTCTTGTTAGCTGCTTCTACCGCGCTATTAGTATAAGGTTGTATGGCGAGGAATGGTGGTGCTTGATCTTGTATTTGGCTAGTAATTGCTCAGTCTCAACCTGGAAATGTGATCCATTGTCACTGATGATCTCATGTGGGCAACCATATCGACAGATGATATTGATCTGTATGAACTTTGCCACGTTCTTGGCTGTAAGACTAGTGTAAGATGCCGCTTCGACCCATTTGGTAAAGTAGTCAATAGCTACTAAAATAAAACAGTGACCTCCTGTTCCGGCTGGAGTTATTTTCCCAATGATATCGATTCCCCACGCAGAAAATGGCCAAGGAGATGTCATGGTGTAGAGTAGTGAAGAGGGAACATGCTGTACATTCCCAAAGATTTGGCAGTTATGGCAATGCCTGACATACTTGATGCAATCGGATTTCATCGTTGTCCAGTAATATCCCAGACGCGTGATTTTCTTTGCCATCATTGGTCCACTCATGTGAGGGCTGCATTCTCCATCATGAACTTCTTTCATCACTTTCTGTGCATGTGAATGATCAAGGCAGCGTAAGACCACACCAAGGGGTGTTCTTTTGTACAATTCTCCCTGCATGAGGAGGTATTGAGAGGCTAGTAGGCGTATATCACGCTGTCCCCTCTTGTCCATATCTGGTGGATATGTTCCATTGAGCTTGAAGTTAAAATGGCTTGGAACCAAGGTTCCCCTGGATTTTCTTCCTCATCTGTAATCTGGTGCACATAGGCTGGTTCTGACCGTCGTTCAATGTATAAAGGCATTTCTACCATGTCGTCTGGCATATTAATCAAAGATGCAAGTTTTGCAAGAGCATCTGCAAATTGATTCTCTTCACGAGGTAGGTGCGGATAAGTGACTTGGTCGAATTGGGCAACTTGATCTATCCTAGCCTGATAGGGTGCCAGACTTTCACTTCGAATCTTCCAAGATCCAGTAATTTGGTCGATGATCAAGGATGAGTCTCCATGAACTCGAAGATTCTTGATGCCTAAACTTATTACCGCTTGCAGCCCAATGAGGCAAGCTTTATATTCTGTCGCGTTATTTGTCACCTCGAAGTCGAGTTTGACAGAGAGTGGTGTATGCTCACCTTCAGGAGAAATGAGCAACACTCCAATTTTAAATCCTCTTAGGATCGATGCTCCATCAAAATAAAGGTCCCAGGAGTCTACATTAGTTTGTAGTATGTCCTCGTCTGGGAATGACCTTGTGTCTACCATTTGGGTGTCGTTGACGGGATTATCGGCGAATAATTCGGCAACGGCTCGCCCCTTTATAACCTTCAGAGGTACATATTTGAGGTCGAACTCTGAGAGCATTAGGGTCCATCTTGCCAAGCGACCATTGAGAACGGGTTTCTCGAAGAGGTATTTGACAGGATCCATTTTGAAATATACCTTGACAAGTAGCTAAGCATGTAATGGCGTAGCTTCTTTGTTGCCCACACAAGAGCGAGGTATGTCTTTTCGAGAGGTGTGTACTTGCCCTCACATTCTAAGAACTTCTTACTAAGATAGTAGATAGCTCTTTCTTCTTTTCCTACAGTTTGTGCGAGCATAGCCCCCATGGCTATTTCGGTCACTGTGAGATATAAACCAAGAGGTTGATCTTGTTGATGTAATACTCCGTATTTTAATAATAAATTATGAAGATAATTTATGTAATTTAATAATTGATTAAATGACATTTCTAATTACAATTACAAATAAGACGTTATTAAATAATAAAGGAAGTAAGCAAGTCGGGAATCGGGTTACCTAATAATTGCACCTTGGGCCATGTGCCATATTTTGTGGACCGAAATTTAGTAGTATAATATGGATGTGGTCGGGAATTAATAATAAATATTATGGAAATAATAATATGGAAGAGTAATAATAATTATATTAATTATCTTAATAATTAAATTAGTAAAAGAGATGTATGGTAATCCTAGTTATGTTAAGACTAGTAATATATGATAATAATAATAATAATAATAATAATAATAATAATAATAATAATAATAATAATAATAATAATAATAATAATAATAATAATAATAATAATAATAATAATAATAATAATAATAATAATAATAATAATAATAATAATAATAATAATAATAATAATAATAATAATAATAATAATAATAATAATAATAATAATAATAATAATATAATTTATGATGATAATAATAATAATAATGGTAAATCCTATAATAATTAGAATAAGGTAATTATAATAGTTTCCTAATTGACCTCGTATTCTCTATAATCCTACACTATAAATACACAATAATCTGGGAAATAATTTATAAAATAAGAAGGAAGAAATCTAAAGGAAAGAAGAAAGGAATTAAGAAAGAGAAAAGCAAAAGGATTAGTTTTTATTCTCGCTTCAAGGTAATATTTCAGACCATTTTATGTATACACTTTAACCTATTATAACTCGATAACTAGACCACCATAGGACTCGAGATTTGGACCTAGGGAAAGTTTGGACTGCCGAGATTATGACCTGACCTTATTTGACCGACGTTGACCTTATTAGGGTAGTTTTTCGGGCGGTTAAAAATGGCTGGTCAGGGGGTTACGGGTTTTGGTTGCAGGGATTGGGATGCATATTTGAACCCTTATTTGGACTCGTCGTGATCTGGGCTAGGGTTCGTTGTGATGGGGGAAGGTGGTCGGTCAAGTTGCTGGTGTCGGAATGGTGGCAGGTGGCGGTTTGTGGCGGTGGAGGCGAAAACAGGGGAGGAGGACGTGTCTGGGTAGGCGGTTTTTGGAGGGAGTTTTGGTGGTTGTAGGAGGTCTAGGTTGAGGTGGTTTTGGATGGCTTTTGTCGAGGGTGGATTGGTGAGTTGGGTTGTGGTTGTAGGCGGCAGCATAGGTGGCGGTAGGTGTTGTTTTGGGACGGGTTTTGTGGGTGTGTCAGAGGGGTGTTGTTGGCGTCGAGTGAGTTAGGGCGTGGGTTTATGGGTTGGTGGCGGTGGTTTAGCAGGTGGTAGGTGGTTGTCAGGATTGTCGGTGGTGCAGGCTAGGGTTTAGCAGGTCTGGGTGGTACTGGTGGTGGCTAGGAGTGTCATGGGATGCGGGTTTTGGTGAGGCGTTGATCACGGTTTAAAACCGTGAAAGTAAGGTTGTGGAGGTGGTTCACGTGTTACATGGAGGTTTTTGGGTTGTTGGGTTTTACGAGCCAAATGTGTTGGTTATGGGTTTGGGTCTTATTTATTTGAGTCGGGGTTTTAAGTTGGGTTTGACTCGGGTTTTTGTATACCGTAATAATAATTAATAATAATAGGTTATGAATAAAATAATATAATAAATAATTAATTTGAGTAATTAATATAAAGGAATGAATAATTGAATTGAATTGAATTGAATTATAATTATAATTATTTATGATTAGGTGACGGTATTGTTGAGAAGCTTATATTGTATTTCTACTAATTGGATTGCGTAATTGGAGTGCTTGCTTTCGAGGTAGGATAACTACTCAACTTGTCTTGCTAAATATTTGATAAGAGGAATTGTGAAACTGTGTGGATGATTGCCATTGGAAGAATTATCGGATGTGAATTATATGTCTTGGAATTATATTTTGGTTATTGGTTTATTCATATTGTTTATTGGATACCTCAGATTCGGTCTGAGACGAGTTATGGTTATTGTTAGTATTACATATCTTTGAGTGGATACCTCAGCCTCGTGTTGAGATGGGTTATTGTTATTGTATTGTTATTGCTATATATCGTAATTGTTGGATACCTCAGTTTTATACTGGGATGGTGGATACCTCAACTTCGGTTGGGATGATGGATACTTCAACTTCGGTTGGAATGATGGATACCCCGGGCCAGGGATTGGCGGGATGAATGGGTGTTTCGGGTGATGAGCTCAGTTGTATTGGCATTATATATCATATCATTTCAGTTTGACTTGTTGTTGGTTATTCCTACTCAACCTCGTGGTTGACAGTGTATTCGTGAACACTTGCGGTGAACCGTTTTATGGGGAGCAGTTTTGACATGTACTAAAGATTAGCTGACTTGGGAGCATTGGGATGAGAGCTCGACTTGGACCGTAGTTGAAGTCTAGATCACATAGAATAATTATATCACTTTATTTATTTCCGCTGCGAGTTGTAATATTTATATTAAGTTTTAGTTGATTAAGTTGTAATAAACATGTAATCATTAAAGTTTTAATTTAAAGTACTCTGGTGAGTTGGACTTTGTTATTCACTACCTCGGGAAACCGAGATGGTAACAGTCCTATTTATTTGGGAATGTCTAGCTAAAGGCTCTTAAATAAATGGGGGTGTTACAGTTGAGGAGGCATGAACACTGGTGGTTTGGCTAATATCTCCTTGATTTTGTCAAATGCTTTTTGGCAATCGTCGTCCCATATGGTATGGTCCGTTTTCTTGAGCTTTTTGAAGATGGGTTCGCAGATCATAGTGAGCTTTAATATGAATCAGCTTATATATTGCACTTTGCCTAGGAATCCTCTGACCTCCTTTTTTGTTTGAGGTTGTGGCATTTTGATAAGAGCCTTAATCTTGGTTGGATCAATTTCTATCCCTCTTTGACGGACGACATATCCCAGGAGTTTGCCTGACGTTACCCCGAATGCGCGTTTCTGGGGATTGAGCCTCATGTTGTACTTTCGCAATCTTAGGAAGAATTTACGAAGGTTATCAATGTGTCATTTCCTATCCTTGGATTTGACAATCATATCATCAACGTACACTTCTACTTCTTTATGCATCATGTCATGTAGCAATGTGGTCGCAGTTCGTTGATATATGGCTCCGACATTGATTAGCCCGAATGGCATAACAGTATAGCAATAGGTGCCCTATTGAGTGACGAAGGCGGTCTTATGCATGTCTTCTATGGCCATTTTGATCTGATTATACCCCGCATACCCATCCATGATGGATAACAACGCGTGGTCTGCTGTATTATCTACCAATATGTCGATGTGTGGTAGAGGGAAATCGTCCTTGGGACTTGCTTTGTTTAAGTCTCTGAAATCAGCACAAACTCGTATTCGCCCATCCTTTTTGGGTACAGATACAATGTTAGCCACCCAGTCTGAATACTCGGAAACTTTGATGAACCCGGCTTTGAATTGTTTATCAACTTCTTCTTTGATTTTCAGGGCCCATTCGGTCCTCATTCGACGAAGCTTCTGCTTTATAGGTTTGAAACCTGGTTTGATTGGAATTCTGTATTCTGCAATATCCCTGTCGATCCCTGGCATGTCTTTGTAAGACCAAGCGAAAATGTCCTTGAACTCATGTAGGAGGTCTATGAAATCGGCCCTTTCAGTGGGGTTTAAGGTGGTCCCTATCCTAAGTTCTTGGGGTTCTAGTTCGGTTCCTACGCCGATGGGTTCGGTGTTCTCTATAACTGGTGTCCCTCCACCTTCTTTCAGTATTTATTTAGCTATGTAAGGAGGTAATTCGATTGAGTCTGGGTCAAGATCATCCTCATTATCATCGTAAATAGAATTGTATTCAGAATAACACAAAGAGTAAGCAGAATCTGGTTTATTCATATTAAATTTTGAAAAGAGTTGAACCAAAGAAGTCATCTGTTCAGTAGTCAGTGGCGGTAAAGGGACAGCTACTGGGACATTTCCCAGGCTACAGTTACTACTTGACGCTAAGCTAGGAGGAACAAGGGGATTGGGAGTGACGACATGAGGAGACTCTCTAAGGACTTCGCTAGACTCAGACTCTCATTCCGACTCCTACTCCGACTCCGACTCTAACTCGAATTCGTTGTCTTCAAGTTCTCCTTTGAACATCTCTCCTTCTCCAGTGGTGACTTTGAAGTGCTTTCCTTGGTTGTTCGTCCACTTGATCGATTTTCTCCATCCTTTCTACTGATCTGAATTGGTTTCGGTGATTAATGTTGTAGGGTTGAAATGGTCATCCTGAAGTATCATGGTAATGATCACGTCATGTGCGGCTCTAACAAATCTATCTTCCCCAAATAGAAGACTGACGGCCTGATCGTCTAAATAAGGTGTTTGACGAGTTTTGACGGTAGGAACCGTTTCTGGAGGAATGAAGTAGTAATCGTGGAAGACCTTGATTCCAGCTAGTTGCGTTCCTTTGTAGTGCCAAGGTTCAGGAAACTCGTGAAAGTGTTCTTGACTCCCTTCTCTAACGAAATATCCATTTAGGGTAGAGAGGTAAGATCGCATCTGTATTCCATGGTTCTTACGATTCTGAAACTGAGTGAGCATTTCCAACGCTTCTTCTTTCGTGGGTTTGTATCCCAATCCTAATGGTATCCTTTGAGAGTTTCCTTCTTTATAAGGTACAAAGGTATTCTTTTTGGCAGGATTCAAAGGCATCCCCGGAAAGTATCCCTGAGACTTGAGTATGTGGTTGACCACTAAATTGGAGTATGGATTGAAGTATAGAGGTGCCAGTTCTCTCTCTACAACATTTATGCTATGAAAGCCCCCAAGCTCATATATTGGATCCGTGACTACTTGGTTGCTTGATATCTTCTCTATTACTGCCTTGATAGGCGACAAAGTGATCGTCACTACTTTGCCATCTAGTGGGATTTTGATTTTCTGGTGCAAGGTGGATGTTATTGTACGTTGTTTTCAGCGGTATGACATTGAGTGCAGAGCCATCATCTACCAATGTCATTGGCACTTTTTTATTTAAGCATGTGGTGGTAATGTATAAAGCTAGGTTGTGACTGGCGTCGAAGGGAGGCAAATCCTCATCTGAGAAATTAACTCGGTTACTTAGCTTCGTTGAATCTTGGAAGACCAAGTTGACTACGTCATCGGGCGTAGAGTTGTGTGCCATATTTAATTTAGCCAAGGCTTGCAGTAAAGCTTGGCGATGAGGAAATGAACTTGCCACTAGTTGCCAGACTGAAAGATCAGCCTTTGTCTTCTATAATTGATTTAGCAAATGGTCAGTAGATGTGTCTTCGCCATCATTTGGTGTGATGACATTGGTGTTAGTAACTGGACCATTAGTTATAGGACTGTTTTGAGAAATATTTTGATATGGACGCCCTGAGCGAGTAAGGTGGTCTATATCTTGATCGTTGCTAGCTTTGACTATGTCCTCACTAATCTTGACTAGGTAGTGTTCAGTGAGGTATTCATCTTCATCGTCATCGGCCCATATTCCATTGACATTAGTAAGCTCTCTCCATCTGATGATCTCAGCTTCCAAACAAATTATATGGTCGACTGGACTATCAACTACGGCGACTACCTATTGCATTGTAGAATTTTTAGACAGATTTAGTGACACGCTCTCCTTGGGCATGATGCTCGAATTGCGGAGGGATGCTACTACATCTTCCAGTTCTGAAACTTGTCTACTTACACTCCTTGGCCACGCAACAAAATCGGTGATAGTAGGAGAAATGGTGGAGTAACTCCTCTCATCTTCTAATGCATGACTCTCGTCTTCGATTGGAGAAATGAGGTGTGAACAATCCAAGGTGGATTCTTCATCTGTAATCATCAGAACTCCAAGAGGATTCTGAGTATTGTTAGGCTTACCTCCGGGAGGTATAGGTAAACGACCATCTTCGATCATGTCCTGAAGGACATATTTTACTTTGAAGCATTTCTCTGTATCATGCCCTTTATCTCTATGATATTCGCAGTATGCATTTTCGTCCCAGACTTCTTTTCTGGGTCAGGTGTAGGACCTATGGGTTGGGGTTTACCTTGTTTCATCAATATTTTCAGAGCATTGGAGTAGGTATCGCCAATGTTTGTGAACTTCCTTTGCGGGTTATTCTTCTTTGATGATTCGAGGAGGTTAACCTCATCAGTCTTGCTAGTAGAGCCATAAGAACGACTCGTTGAGCCTTGATATCCACGACCTACCGTTTTGGACAAGAGCCCTTTACAGATGTCAACTTCAATTCTTGTCCCTAGCACAGTTAGATCTTTGAAGGTTTTTATATTTTGGTACCTTAAGTGGTTTGCATAAATGGGTCTTAAGTTATCCACAAATTTCTCCACAAGGGTTGCTTCATCCGGACGTTCAACTAATTGTGTGCTAGTCTTCCTCCACCTACTTAGGAAGTCGGTGAAGCCTTTGTTTTCATTTTGGGTAAGACCCTCTATAGTGCGCATGTTGACTTGTATTTAAGCATTATCCGCGTATTGTTTAGTGAATTCAATTGCGGCATCATCCCAGGTGGCAATCTTCTTATGCTCCAAAGAGTAGAACCATTGCTTAGGAATGGTGTCGAGAGATGAAGGAAAGATCCTTAAGAACATCTCGGGTTTGATGCCTTTGATAGACATGTAGTCTTTGAAAGCACGAATGTGGTTCAAAGGGTTTTCATGCCCCTTGAATTTTGGGATGTCCGTCATGTTGAAGTTGGTTGGCAATTGAGCATTTACGGCCTCATACTTGCGATTATTCTCCCTGTAGATATCATCTCCCTTAAGGTACATTAATTGCCCCTCCATGTATTGGAGTCGCTTCTCAGCTTCGGTAAGACCTACTGGATGGTTGATTTCTTGTGGCCCAATGAAGGGTGGAAGATTATCATGCACAAATTCGCTAGGAATATCATCTTCTGCAGGAGGGAGTCTAGTTTCGATAGCAACAATTCGGCCTTCGATAGCATTGAGGCGATCATAGGCTTGGTCTTGGCTTGTTTGGAGACGAGCGAGCGCAGCTAGGATTTGATCATTACCATTTGGGGGTTGACCGCTGGTACTTGTGGTACTAGTTTCAGGCATCTTGGAAACAGGATAAGAGATCGACGATGAATCAAAACACGATCGACCATTCTAGCACACCTACTCAAAGAAAAGACTCGACTCGTGAAGTGGGAGTGTGCCACTTGTGTTAAGTGTGATTTGAAAACGACAAAGTTTGGAAATGTTTGTCCTAACAACTGTAGTGTAGTTGTAGGAGTGTTGACTCGAAGTGAGGTTTTGAAATGGGTTTTGAGGCCCGAATTTTGACAGAGTTTCGACTCATTCTGCGCTAATTTAGGCTATTTTCGAAAAAAGGTTTACATTTTAAAAGGTTTTAATTTTACAGAATTCGTCATAGTTTCATTTACGAAATGGTGATCATGTATGGTACAAGCATTTATACAGGCATTATAACGATATGCTGAGTGCATTTAGAAGGGTTTTGGCTTAAATAGATGGGTTGCCATACCGAGCAATTAAACCCTGGTCTGTGGAGAGGTCCGTGCCAAACATGAGTAAGGCCGGTTCCTAGTCCATTTCCTCGAGTAGTGAAAGCCCTTGATACAAACATGAGTAAGCATCGTGGTATGGTTGACGTCAATCGCTATCCATCCTTAGGCCCAGATAAGAATTTGGACCGTCCAGACGGGATGATTGGTCGAATGGGTTGGGTTGGGCCTAGGAAGGCCGAATAAAACGATCTAAGAAAATCGAGTAATGAAAACCGACAACTATCTCATATACACTATTCCCTAACCTTGTTCAAGTTTCACCCTTGGCACACGTAAGTGCATTACTCCCCAGCGGAGTCGCCAAACTGTGGACACGGACCACGGGGGGCGCTTGGGAACAAGCGTTTGCATTTTTTCGGGCACAGTTTGCCCAGAAATGGATTCTTAGTTTCTATGTCATTATTTTCGAGCATTTTTGTCATTTTCGCTCATTTCTGGGCAATTTTTCGCATTTTCAGGTCTTTCCCTTTATTTTTCTCATTTTGCGCTAATTTAAGCCATGTGTATGTTATGTTTATGCGTATAAATTCTGTGTAAATTTCGGCAGAATGACGGCGTAAACCGTCATCTACCAAACCTGTTTCTAAGCTAACCTGCAGGAACAACATACAACTCAGCAGCAAAGGCACTCAGGCCTCTATACATATAACCAAAGTGCAACAAAGTACAACCAACTGGGGGCTTTCGCCTAAAACAAGTCAGAAAATGCAAAACAGAGTCCAAAATGTACAAAGTATATACAAGTCAACCGACAACAAAAGAAGCGAAAAGAAAAGCAGCTACTCCTGGTCACCACCCAACTCAGCTACGGTCGCCTCGAGGGCGGTGATCTCAGCGTCCCTGACCTCCAGCTCCCTTAGTAGGCGAGTTGTCTCCTCCTGGGACCGCGTCAGCTCACGCTCCAAGTCTCGCTCCCTCTGCAGGTGATAAAGAAATACCTCACTTCATTCAACCATTTCAAACAAATGCGAGAAATTACAACGAAATTCAAATAAAGAAAATAAGAGGTTCATACCTGTCGTCCTCGGCCACCAGCAAGTGCCTCAGCGGCCGTGGCCAGTAGCCGGTTGGCCACCCTCCACAACGCCACATGCTGAGATGGTGCCACCTGCAGTTCAATAAACAAAGGATTTTCAACAAAATGAAAGAATGTATTCTTATACAAAAGCAAGGAAAAATCAAATGAAGCTGGGGCTTACCCTCCTAACCAAGTGCTGCCACTCCTCCAGGCCAGCATCTGTCACCTCCTCACCGAAGTCACGGAGCTCGGAGATCTTCGTCCTCCCCGCAGCGTTGGTGTACTCAAGGGTCTCGGGGTACGCTGAGGGCTCGACGCCTGCCACCTCGATCTCCTGCAAAGTTCAAATGAATTCTTTATTCGACGATCATTCATCAGTTTGTCAAGATAATTCAAAAAGAAAGTAAAATACTTACCACGATCGGCCAGTATGCCAGCCTCTGGCGAACAAACGAAGAGTACTCCTCACCAAGAAGGAGAAGAGCGTCACCACCAACGCCCGCCAAGTTAGCCTCCCTCTCAGCATCAGAGGGCTCCCTAAACATCGTCCGAGGAGGATCGATGGGAACCATGGAAGCATCACGGGAACACTGACGAGTCAAACGTTCGCCCAGGTACCACACTGGTCCTATGGATGTCCTCAGCAGCAACCGACTCGAGCTTCTAGGTCGAAGGACCTCAGCCACAAAGGCCGGAGCACCCGGGTAGTCCACCCAAGGTCTAGGCACCCACTAAAGACAAATAAATGAAGGGGTCATTCTTATGATCGTTCTGAAATCAATAAAGCGAATATAAAGGAAAGTGATTGAAGAACACTCACATCGCTCAACTTCAGGGTATTCATGCCGCGTCGACAAACATCGTAAGAAGAGCGCTGGCTCTTCAAACGACACACCACCCAGTCCATCACAACTGAGTACGCCCTCGGCTTTGGCTCCGTCCTCTTGGGTGCGAAGCCCGGAAAATAGGAGTACACCCACGCTTGTAAAAGAGGACGATCGATAGTGATCTTTCATGATTCAATAAAAGCAAAAGAAGTACGGGAAGAAGTAATGATCTTTCATAATGCAAAACAAAAGATTATACCTCCAGCAGTAGCCCGGACCGACTGTAGCCGGACCTCTTCTCCAGCAGCTCGGGATGAACCATGGCCCTCATGTAGCGAGTGAGGACCGCAAAACCTAGAGTGACCTAGTCCCACTGACCCAGGTCGCTCAAGTCAGAAAGGAATGGAAGAAGCTTCATCGACAGCCTCTCCCCCTTATCTCCGAGGTAAAGCGTAAACAAGAACCACAAAAGCCATAGACGAGCCCTCTACTCCGCAGTATAAGAAGGAGGGGCCACCCTCCTCCCGTCCATCGTTACCAACGCCGGGGTCTTACCCATTAAGTAATCCCTGACGTAAGTACTCGGTACTAACCCGGGAACCGTGGAAGCACCCTCTGCCAGGTTCCAGCCGATCAGCCTCCTGGCCTCGGCCGAGTCCACCCTCATGGCCGTCAACGGCCACACCACAACCTCCTCACCGCATGGCAGACCAGAAATCATGCCGTAATCCTCCAGAGTGACCCCGACCTCCCTAAAAGACATGTGAAAGGTCGAGGTCGTGTTCCAGTACCGATCGAGGAAGGCTCGAATCAGGCAAAGGTTAGCCCAAAGCTTCCTTGCCTTGATCGCCCTCCACGCTCCCACCAAGGCTCCGAAGGCTCCCAACTCGATGATGGCCTTCTCCCCCTCTGTCAACCTCTCGTAGGCCTCCATCATCGTCGTGTAACCGGAGGAAGAGCTCAATTTCCCGGCCTCCTGTATCGATTCAAGAGAAGGCTATCTTTAGCACAAAGTGAATGAGAAATGAAAATACATGTGAATAAAGAAGGAAATTGGTAAGGAAATGGCAAGTCTAGCCTACCAAACTCCTCGCCGTCCTCTAAGACAGGTGGCTCTCCGCTGCCCAAATGAGATGTCGACCATCCCATTTCTCATCCCACTCCGGTGCCCCCGCTAGCTGGCGGCCACCTCGTCCCACGTTGGCCCGCCTCGGGACCTCCTCGACAACCTCCTCCTCGAAAACCTCCTCGAACACCTCCTCAAGAGTAAGAGAAGGGTCGAAGTCGACGTCCATGTCCATGTCCATAGGGGCCCTTCCCAACATAGAAGCAACGTCACCTGCAAAATTGAAGTAAATTAGGCCGCGTCAGATGACGACAAGCCTCGGTAAGGGTGGCTTTCAAGCCTTTCAAGTCCCGAAAACGGCCTTTCGTCGCCATCTTTGGCCATTTATTTTGAAACCCGATCACTCATGTGGTAAGTTGGGTCAAGACAATTCTAAGTCCAAGCCTAGTCATGGGTGTGAGTCGAAATTTCGGCAGCATTTCGCTATAATGGCGATTATGCCCTAGAAAAGTGTCCTGAAAAAGCCGTCACAAACCAAAAATCCGACATGGTAGGGAGTTTACCCGTTACCCAAGGATTCCAAAAATCAAATTTCATCAAAAATGGGCAATCCTAAGGCCATTTTCGAAGCGGTTTTCGAAATAGTTGAGAAACCGTCCCAATTTCACTCAAAATGCTCAATACTTGACGAAAATTCAAAAAGAATATATGGTTATGTTCCTAACATTGCCTATTATCCATTTCTAATGTCAATTTTACAAGGCAAATGCATTTGGGGGAAAAGCCCCAAGTTTTCGAAATAATTGGGTTAAAAAACCCTAATTTTTCGACTCAAAATCAAGCAAATACG
This sequence comes from Silene latifolia, assembly GCF_048544455.1. Lineage (NCBI taxonomy): Eukaryota > Viridiplantae > Streptophyta > Magnoliopsida > Caryophyllales > Caryophyllaceae > Silene > Silene latifolia. The sequence continues at coordinate 30,317,931 of NC_133528.1, forward strand.
AATATTAAAGCAAAAATTAGACACATACCTTGATTAGCCATGATTAATGGAATGATTTGATCAAATTTTGACAGATTTTGGTTGGAATTTGAGAGAGTTTAGAGAGAATTTGTGTTTTGTTATTATGAATATAACACGAGTTCTGTCGAGGTTTTACTCAGACAGGGACGAACTCAGGAAAAGACGCAGCATCTGCTGCGCCTCTTCCAAGAGTCGCAACTCTTGCTGCGCCTCTTCCCCAGTTTCCCTCCGATTCAATTTTCAAAAATTTGTTATGAGTTTGTTATTTGTGGGCCCATCTTTGGTGCGCCTCTTCGCCAACACCATATACCATATATTTGGTCCATTTGACATTTATTCTTTGTCTGGACCCGTATTAGACTATGAACTATCGTAGTGCTTTATCTACGAGCAGACTGTAAACTGTCACAGTACTTTATCCTCGAGCAGACTGTGAATTGTCGCAGTACTTCATCAAGACTTCGCTCACAACAATGAGCAGATTTTGCCTTTTCGTCCACCGAGAGTCCATGACAGCCGATTGCACTTCTCGAGAGACAGAGCAAACACGAGCAGATTTCCTTATTCCCCAGAAAGAGTTCGCTTGAGACCGACGCAAGTAGATCTCCCCCAGCAGTTTCTACCGACGTCCTGCTGTTCTCAACATTTATTTGTTTCAAACAATCCTTCAGTAACCTTCAGAATTCCTATGACCCTCTTGTCTTCAGACATCAAGTTATCTTCAGATCAAAGAGTTTAGTCGAAGTGTCTTCAGTCCTGTTTCACCCAGGAGTCTCATGTATGGTTTCTTCTTATGGCTGGCGAGCTTCCTCACGTAGTCTAATGGACTTTAAACGACCCTCCCCGATAGTCGACAGACTTTAAAATGTTCCCGACAATAGGTCCTGGGCTTAAACCCCTTGAGCCGCCTCACGTCGCCATAGTCGTCAGGTTGTAATCTTCGATTGACCTGGTGGATATACTTTGACTTTCGCCTTGTCCAAGCCTCAGTCAAAGTGGGGGCTCTGTAGATACCTCGTTTCTGCACCTCCCGCCAAACACCCAGTGGTGATTGGACCGCATGTTTGGTACACGGAATGATTATGATAGTTCGTAAGTTTATCGTCAAGTGATAGCTCAAATACTTGTGTCTTCCCCTTGGTTGTCATCTACGCGCCGATACGGTCGTTTTGACAGTAATTAGAGTTCATTTGGAGTCTGGGTCGAAAACCGCTTCATTTTCTAATAACAGTTTTCAAAATGCCGAGTCGGAATGTTCTAGAATGTTCCAGATATTTATTCCATAAAATCAATTTTTAATCTTTTAGCAAAATATATCCCGAAAATTTTATGATAAAGAATAAGGAAGTCGAGATCTACCGCAATTCCATAAAAGAAACGCGAAAAATCTTTCTTCCGCAGGAGGAAACCTCGGGGGAAAGGACGCAGCAACTGCTGCGCCTCTTCCCAAGCTCTTTTCTGCATATTTTCAAATCTTTTCGAGATTTGTTTTCAAAGTTTTACCTTAACCCTAATTACTCCGTGTGATTAGTATAAATAGGGACCTTCGTTCCTCATATTTCTCACGCGAGTGTCTGCCCTTCTCTTCTCCCTTTGCATTCTAAGACCGTGCTCTAAGCTTATTGACGTCTACGTGCTTGATCAAATCGACCACGTAAGCTCGGATCCTTCTGAGTACCAGTCACGTTGCATGACCGACCAATTTGACCAACTCCACCTCAATTAATCAATCAATTTAATCTAAATCCTCTAACGAGGGCACTTTCTTCATACATTAAAGTCGAGCAATCACTAAAACGTTAACTTAGTTAATCTCGTTTCGTCAAACATGTAAGTCTGAGGGTGTAAATCCCATCTTTTATTATTGTATTTTATTTATTTGTACTAATTAATGTAAGATTTACGTCAAAAGTATACTTAAAACCGATTTCTAAAACCCTTTTGTTAAACTATTTTTACGAATCAACGGCAGGCAAACGTGTAGAAGAAACGCAGCAACTGCTACGCCTCTTCGAAGAGTCGCAGCAACTGCTACACCTCTTTGAAGAGTCGCAGCATCTGCTGCGCCTCTTCCTGAGGTTGCCGCAGTTCTTTTTTTTCTTCTTCTTCCTCTGTTCGTTGTTGGTTCCGTCTTTTCTCGTTTTCTCCTTTTATTTTATGCCTAATAATTCTCATACGAGTTCTATTTTACTATTAATTAATAAATATCACTTTAATCCTGACCTAAATCCCTAATAATCAATATTTGCGGGTTTTCGTCATTAAATCAAACCCGAGTTTTGGAGATTCGATTCGTCCATATCAAGTCTCTGGAATTCGACTTTTGTATATGCTTTCGTTAGTTTATCGCTTTTATCTAATTCGTTAAATAATCTTAATTAATTATAATCAATTAATCCTAATTTGTTTTAGTTAGTTTTAATCCGTTTTAATTCATGTTTATCGCTTTTACGACCCAATTCACATGTAAATAATATGTTAATTAAATTACTTTCACCCGAGTCAAATATCCGTAATCGATCGTTAAAATCACCAACGAACATTAACAATTCGCAGTTCCGGCTTCATAGCCAGAACTCACCTCAGGAACAGACGCTGTGACCACTGCGCCTCTTTCAAGGGACGCAGCATTGTTGCGCCTGTTCCGGGTTGAGTTCTGTCTCTGAACTTCCATTCTTGCTTTGACCTAATTCGTTAGTTTACGCATTAATCAACTATTGATTGTATTATCACCTTTAATCTGTCCGTATTTTCTAACCTAGTTTATTTTCTCCTATTTTTCTCAAATTATCCGTCTTAAACGTATTTTTGACGTAAATTGACTTAACCCATTGTAACTCATTGTAATTCCATTTATTGTAATTATTTTATTTATCGTAATTATTTATCATGGATGATTTATTTTACTTGTTCTCACATGTAATTAATTCTAAATCCTAATTCGACATAATTATATGCCTAATTAATTTTTCCCCAACTTAGTACTAATTTAAATGTTAGGTTTAAAACGTTGTTTGTTGCATTGCATGCATATAATCGACAACATATCAAATATAGACGATTTCCCTAATCATTAGTAGAGGCCGCTATCGAGGCGGGCGGGATTAGGTGTTCACTAAAAGGACTTCCTAATACATACCCTCACCCCTTACTCCAGATCTCTATGAACATTCGTGTTCATTGGCATCCACGAGAGTCATTCTAGACATCGAATGCTAAGGGTAACGAATTCTTAGTGTCTATGTCATTACTTTATGTCTTGACATGACGCGAAGTATTTGAACGGTTTCCAATTTTTCCATACTAAATTGGTGGCGACTCCACAAATGCAAACGCTTGTTCCCAAGTGCCCCCCGTGGCCTATGTCCACACAACTCAAGGAACCGGAGATAGTACTCTATGACAGTCATGTCGTTAGACATGGTGAAAGAATCAAACTCGGCTCTCAGCTTGTGGCGGATGTGCTCCGACACAAATTGTTCCCTCATGGCACTCTTCAGACCTGCCCATGGTATAGCATCAAGCCCCTCATCCTTGTAGTATGCCCTTGCATCTTCTTTCACATTCTGCCACCAAACTGCAGCCTCACCTCTCAGGTAGTACACTACCTGCTCAACAGCTAACTCCGTCGGACACTTCACAACCTCAAGAAGGCTCTCCATCTCTCAGTGCCAGTGATCAAGCAGCTTAGGTTCTCCGATGCCCTTATAAGTCGATGGGTTAAAGCGGGCAATGATAGTGCTCAGGTGGGTTGGGTCCACCGGTTTCTCAGCCCCCTTACCCACATTCTTAAGAGACTCAAGGAGTGCATCCTGCTGCTCAATCATACGGGCTACCTCATCTGTGTTCATCTCATATGCTTAGATATACACTGCTGGCCTCTTTGGCGGCATTTTGAGCTGATAAAAGCAAGGAAACGTAAGCACATAGCCTACGACTCAAAATAAACATGACCCTCCGCCAAAGAAGTACTCGGCCGAGTATGGTGAGATACTCGGTCGAGTATGGACTACTCGGTTGAATATTACTCATACTCGGTCGAGTGTTCCACTCCAGTAGTCAACGTCAAAAACACAGAAAACATACTCGGTCGAGTATGGATGATGCTCGGTCGAGTATGCCTCACTCGGTCGAGTATGCTCTATTACTCAGTCGAGTGATTACAACCAGTAGCTACTGCTACCTATACCCCAAATAACACTCGGTCGAGTGCCTGGTTACTCGGTCGAGTATCCCCTACTCGGTCGAGTACCCACCCTGCTCGGCCGAATCATGCCAAAAACGAGATGTAAACTATCGTAAACATGCCTTTCTATAAGAATATACACATATAAACCACTACCCTTTAAAAAGCCACATATTAAACATATAACATGCTCAACATACTTCATGTTTAAGATCTATCATATACAAATTCGCAATTCACCTTTCATATACTACCATGTTCCAATTCTTTCATCATTTCATTCAACAACTTAACAAGATTCAAGTTACAAGTACTACACACATGACTCAAAGCACACACATTTCCCACGACTTCCCCATGTGACCGGCTCGAGATCGTAAGGGCCTTAGTGCGACTTCGGGACGTCTCCCAAGTCTTTGTGGTAGCTCCAAATAACTCTCTGTAGATACCTAGTATCTGCTGAGACTCCAACAAACACCCGATGATTATCAGACTACAACATGTTTTGGAATCGCGGCGTTTGATCGACAGTTTGTGTACAACTTTACGTCGGAAAAACTTAAAACGATTTCGAAAATAAAACATCTCAAAACATTTCAAAAATACCTAGAGTCTTTAATGCACGACGACAGGGTCGCAATTACACTAACTAGAGTCAAAACCGGCACCGGACCAAAAACCGACTCAAAAATTAAAATCCCGACTCCAACAACGAGTCAAACCGAGTCAACTACCAAAAACAAACATTTCAAACCTTCTACCTTAAGTTTTCCCGGATTCATGAATGGTCAAGTAACAAACATGCGACTACAAAACCTAGGATAGAACAAATCATGATTGCGTTTGTTGTGAAAGTGACAACACAGCTCGAAGACCCGCGACGTGGCTCGCGCCTCTTTGAGCAGCCCAGGTGGCCACGTCGCTCAAAACTCACACAACCACTCATTCTCCTATAAATACCCCTCAAATGCCACCCATTTGAGAGTTACGCGAGTGTTCGCCCCCTCTTTTCTCCCTTAAAATTCTCGACTCGACTTCTTAAGTCACAACCTGACGCGTATTTACGACCTACCGATCGTAAACACGAGCCTTACACATTGTTTGGTACCGTCATCGTGCATTAAATTACTTGACCGGCTACTACACCATCACTAAACTTTTAAAACACTCTTTTACTTACCAAAACGGTTTTAAACCGAGTTTTTTCCGATCAAACCAGTTGTTACACTTACGTCGGTCACTCGCCATAACCAAACATGTAAGTATGAGGGTGTAAAAATCCTCTTTTATTATGTTTTCATTTGTTTCATGACTCTAACATGCTAAAACATGCATAACATGAATCAAAACATGGAATAAACTAGCCAAAACTGATTTTTGGTCCGAGGCAGAAGCCCCTTAGGTCGCCAACTGGCCCGCGCCTAAATGGGGTGCTCAGACCAGAGATCAACCGTGTTTGTTCTCGTTATTTCCCTTAATCCATTTTTCATATTTGTCATCGGTTTTAACCATTTCAAGTATTTTCGAACCTTTGTTGTTTTATTTCACATGTTTTAACCATAAAGCATTTTTCACCCTTGGTTCTTCATACCATGACGGTTAAATCCGTGTTTCGGTGATAATATTTGGTTAATGACATTTAGAAGGTATTTTAAAGCCTTTCATTTCATTTCTTTACATTTTCAAACAAACATATTAGTCACCAACACAAAGTCATCCTTGGTTCTACATACCATGCCGGATTTTAACCCGGGTACGATGATGAGTACCGACTAATAACATTCAAATGGACTTAAAACAATTAGTCCATAATCATTTTCAAAACTATTCATGTCAAGTTTGCCAAACCGAACCCGACACCGAATATTATCAAATAATGATGATTATTCTGTAGGGTAATATCCGTATAATACCCTATAAAATTAAGACTATAACGCAAATTTTATATGTGATTATTGTCATAAAACGAAAAACATGAGAAAAACGATAAAGCATTAGAAATAACCTCGGGTCCTTTGAGATGTGGCCTAAGAACAGAAATCAAAGTAGATTTCCTCCTAATCGATACACCCAAGACCGTCTGAGACTATGCCCTTGTGCTAGAAATGTATTCTCTAATTGCCTTGCAATATTGAGAGAATTGTTGTGTGAGTTTCTTTAGATGTGAGATCTAGGTTTTGAGAGGAAATGTTCTCAAAACCCTAATAATTTTACAAATGAAAATTGATAAGGGCAAAAGGAGAGAAAGCTCTCCTTTTGTTGCTTGGGTTCGGCCGTGAGCCTCAATAGGGGAGAGTGGGCTTTCCACTTTCTCTTATTTTTAACTCGTGGTTCGACCCGAAATTCGCTAAATGTATATGACACGGTTTTATTATAAATCGTCATCGGTTATCGGTTATTAATATATCGTCTAGTAACAAGGATTAGCTGATATATTAATACATGTCCGACAAAGACAATATTGTATAATTAATTCAATATACATTAATTAAATATAATCGTTTATATTTAATTTACGAATTAACTGTTTAATTCGCCTTAGCCAATATTATTTAATCTGGATTAAATAATTATCTCAACATGACGTTTGACTAATTATTAGTCAATAACTCGGACTAACTGCTTAGTCAATTTTGGCATCAACATGACTGTATTTTCATACCGTCACATCTCTCAAACGTATCCTATAGGTGTGACATTTAGGGACCAGCTGATCACCGCCATCTGAATGACAATAACGTCAAACTTATCTAGCAAGCCAATCGTTATTGATAAACGTGGACCAACTGATTATAATACAAAAGTATACCCTTTGATCCTTTTAGAGATTTAAATGTTATTGCACTACTTGTAGAGGACACCAGCCCCAACAAGCTCCCACTTGTCCGTACAAGTGTATATGCAATGACGTTATCCGCATGATCCTTTGGAGGACACGGCTCAACAAACTCCCACTTGTCCGTACAAGTGTATGTGCGATAACCGATTCTCATATTCATTTAAAATTTCTCCCACTCAATGTAAAACAATTTGCAGATCCGGATCCGCAAAGGTCGTATTTTACAATCGATCTGTATCAAGAGTGGTTTCCCCGACTAGAGAGTAACTTAACTGATAAAACGAATTCGTATTCGAGCATGGCCATGCATTTCGATTCTGACTCCTCGAGTGGCCCCGAGAAATATCGAGTACACGATAAAGGCTGAATATTTCCTTCAACTCGACTCCTTCCGAACTAAGCACAACATGAAATGACCCAGAAAAAATCTACTTGGCCCCCTGTTACGGATGACCGTGAGAAAGAAACCAAAGTCACCCAAAATCTGCCTTAATCTCAAGAGACAGTCGATAGTCAAAAGAATCGACTCTTAGGATCACCATGGAGGTCCTATCCACGACCTGGCACCGAATGTTATAAAACATTTAGGACTCCACGTCGATGTCACAATTGTGTCCTACGAGATATCCGTATAACTCGCCCGTGATTGGTCGGTCAAACGTTTGACTTATGGCTCGTTGAACCCACCATCAACCAACGTCGCAAAATAATTACCTTGAGTTATCAGCTCACGTGGGCAATTAAGGACCAAAAATATAATGTTTGTTCAGTTCACTTTGTGGTGTTCAAAATTGTCGTACAAAACCACATGAAAAACAAAATATATAAATATCAAAACGATGATGTCGTATAGAGTACATAAGAGAATGAATCTAATCCATAAAAGAGAACTACAACTTAGGAACACGTTTAATTCCCATGGAATTAACATGCCCTTCATGCTTATCTTGTCGTAATGGTTTAGTGAGAGGATCTGCTATGTTATCATCTGTAGCAATCTTTTCTATCACTACTTCCTTTTGCTCCACGTAATCTCGGATTAGATGAGCTTTCCGTTGTACATGTCTAGACTTGTTGCTAGACTTTGTCTCCTTAGCTTGGAAGATGGCACCTCTATTGTCGCAATAGATGGTGATCGGGTCATTCGAACTAGGCACTACAGATAGTCCTTGTAAGAATTGACGCATCCATATCGCTTCCTTTGCGCCTTCGACGCGGCATAGTACTCGGACTCGTCGTAGAATCTCTTTGTAACACTTTGTTTGGAACTCTTCCGGTGACTATGGCGCCATTAAGAGTAAAACGAATCCAGCATCGAGATTTTGAGTCATCTCGATCCGTTTGGAAGCTAGCATCTCACAGAACCGGTTCGCATAGCTTTTGATCGCCTCCATAAGTCAATGCCCAATCTTTAGTCCTCCGTAGGTACTTAAGAATGTTCTTGATAGCCATCCAATGTGATTCACCTGGATCTTTGTTGGAATCGACTTGTCATACTCAATGCATATGCCACGTCCGGACGTGTGCATATCATGGCATACATGATTGATCCTATAGCCGAGGCATAAGGAATCCGTGTCATGCGCTCTTTCTCTTCCGGTGTCTCGGGTGCCCGAGACTTGCTCAAATGCACCTCGGAGCCATAGGAAGAAACCCTTTTTGGAGTTAGTCATGCTGAATCTCTCTAGGATCTTGTCTATGTAAGACTCCTGACTGAGAGATAACATCCGACGTGATCTATCTCGATAGATACGGATGCCCAGAATTCTTTGTGCCTCACCCAGATCTTTCATCTGGAAATGGTTTTTCAACCAAACTTTTACCGAAGTTAAGAGAGGTATGTCATTCCCAATCAGGAGTATGTCATCGACATACAATATTAGGAAGACAATCTTGCTCCCACTCGACTTGATATATAGACATGGTTCCTCGACCGATCGAGTAAATCCATTTTCTTTTATCACTTGGTCGAAACGATGATTCCAACTCCTTGAAGCTTGCTTAAGTCCATAAATGGAACGCTTAAGCTTGCACACTTTCTTAGGATGTTCTGGATCGATGAAACCTTCGGGTTGTACCATGTACAACTCCTCCTCCAAAAAGCCGTTTAAGAAGGCGGTTTTCACATCCATCCGCCAAATTTCATAGTCATGAAAAGCGGCAATCGCTAAGATAATCCGAATGGAACGCAACATGACTACGGGTGCAAAAATTTTATCGTAGTGCAAACCTGGCACTTGGGTGAAACCTTTAGCAACTAGTCGTGCTTTATAGATATCTTGTTGACCTTCCACAGAATGCTTTATCTTGTAAAGCCATTTGCATTGAAGGGGACGAACCTTAGCAGGTAAGTCAACAAGATCCCATACATTGTTCTCATACATGGAGTCCATCTCGGATTGCATGGCCTCAAGCCATAGCTTAGAGTCAGAACTAGTCATGGCACCTTTATAGGTCGCGGGTTCACTACTCGTTAAGAGTAGAATGTCATCTATGTCATGTTCCTCGACCATACCTATGTATCTGTCCGGAGGAATAGAGACTCTTCCCGACCTCCTAGGTTCCTCGGGAATATTCACGCTGGCCGGGATTGAAGGAATTGGTTCCTCCAATGGTTGCTCGGTATTTGGTTCTGGAACCTCCGACAGCTCGAAGGTTCTATCACTCTTTGCATTCTCGAGAAATTCCTTCTCTAAGAATGTCGCACTAGCCGCAACAAAAACACGTTGTTCGGTTGGCGAATAAAAGTAATGACCAAGTGTTCCTTTAGGATAACCTATAAAGTATGTCTTGACCGATCGCGGGCCGAGCTTATCCTCGTGTCTCCACTTGACATAAGCCTCGCAGCCCCAAACCCGTATAAAGGACAAGTTAGGGATTGTTCCCTTCCATAGTTCATGTGGAGTCTTGTCAACAGCTTTAGACGGACTTCGGTTAAGTATTAGAGCAGCTGACAGAAGAGCATAACCCCATAATGAGTCAGGTAACACGGTGTGACTCATCATGGATCGAACCATATCAAGTAGTGTTCGATTTCTCCGTTCGGACACACCATTCAACTGAGGTGTTCCAGGTGGAGTTAACTGTAAGGCAATCCCACAGTCCTTAAGGTGTTGATCAAACTCGTGAGAAAGATACTCGCCACCACGGTCTGATCGTAGTGTTTTAATCTTTCTACCCAGTAGGTTCTGTACCCTATTCTGGTATTCTTTGAATTTCTCAAAGGATTCACTTTTGTGCTTCATTAAGTAGACATAGCCATATCTACTTAAATCGTCCATGAAAGTGATGAAATACCTATAGCCTTCTCATGCGGTGATTGACATAGGTCCACACACATCCGTATGTATGAGTCCTAATAGGTCAGCAGCGCGCATTCCAACACCTTTGAAGGAAATTCGAGTCATCTTACCAATGAGACATGATTCACACGTGCCAAATGATTGAAAATCAAAGGCCGAGATAGCTCCATTATTTATGAGCTGTTTTACGCGTTTCTCATTAATGTGTCCCATACGGCAGTGCCATAGGTATGTTTGATCTTTGTCACTGACCTTTAACTTCTTATTCATTACGTGTAATATTTCGGAGGTCTGATCTAAAACATAAATTCCGTTCATGGAGACTGCCTTGCCATAAATCATATCGTGTAATGAGAAAATGCAAGAATTATTCTCTATTACAAATGAAAAACCAAGTTTGTCAAGTGCAAAAACTGAAATAATGTTTTTCGAAAGACTGGGTACATAATAGCAGTTATATAAAAATAACTCAAATCCGCTAGGAAGCTGGATCACGTATGTTCCCCTCGAGACGGCAGCCACTCATGCTCCATTCCCGACACGCAGGTCCACCTCACCCTTTACGAGGGGTTCGATGTTTCTCGAGCCCCCGCACATGATTACACTGAGATGAGAACCACAACCACTATCTAGTACCCAAGTTCCGTAACTTGCGTGGTTAATCTCAATCATATGAATAAAAGTAGAAGAGGAAGAAAACATACCAACAGTTTAACACGACCGCTTTTATGTCCTCATGGTAGACAGGACATGTACGCCTCCAATGCCCAGTCTTGTGGCAATGATGGCATTCCATGTTTTCGGTCTTGCTCTTTGTCGCACCTGATGAGTTACTTGCCTCACCAGGCCCACTCTTACCTGATCCCGACTTCTTAAACTTCGGTTTACCTACCGCTAGGTCTGCTTGAGCTTTGCCCTTACCCTTGCCCTTGTTTGACACAACGAGAACATCCTGTTTCAAGCTCCCCCTGAACTTCATGTCCTTCTCGGCCTGCGTACGAGAAGGGAGTGCGTTCATGGGGACTTTTCTTCAAATCATTCATATAGTAATTCGCTCTAAAGAGCGCAAAACCATCGTGGAGTGGATGAAGCATGCGGTCAATCACGATGTTCTCGCTGATTTTACAATCAAGCGCCTCCAGTCTCTCGACATTCTCAATCATCTTTGAGAATGTGTGGGCTAACCGGTTGGCCCTTTCGGAGTTTCGCATCAAAGAAGCGAGTGGTATGCTCATAGGTCACGATTCTCGGTGCTTTCGAGAATTCCTTAGTGAGCGTGGTGAAAATCTTGTTTGCACCTTGGGCTATGAAGCGTTTCTGCAAATTGGATTCCATTGCAAAAATGAGTACGTTTTTAATCGCACCCGCTTCCATGACGAAGTCGCTATACGTGGAGACCTCGTTAACTCGAGCCGTGGGGCCTGGGGCTGGCGGGAGGGGCTCGATCGGATACTTGAGCTTCCCGTCAGCGGTGGCGGCATTCCGTAATGCCGCCTCCCATTCCGCGAAGTTTGATTCATCATTCTTCAGTCTAGTAGACTGATTCATCTGATTCATAAAGATCCGAAGCCAGGACTCACGGTCCAATGTGGCACTTGGCATTGGGTCATCGAGGATGCCAGCCATTATGTTATTAGCAATTTAAAATAACGTGATCTACGCTGAAAAAGAAAGAAAAACAAAAACGAAATAAGCAACTCATCGAGGTGATTTAAGTCTATTTAAAATTTATTTTAATCGTGTAGACTCATTGCACTTGCATAATTGATCTCCCTCAAGAATAATACAAGTGATCCCAAGACTCAATTTCCGTAAATTGATAAGCCAACTGTTTAGCTAGTTCTTCTGTAAGAACTCTTGGTCGATAGATTTTCGTAAATCCTATCTATAGTTCACCATAATCACAGGATCGTACGAGTGACCATGGTGTTGAGATAAAATAAGTCAATCAGTTCCAACTTACCCGACGTAGAAGGGGTCATATTATGCCTACCGACGAAGAAGGGATTCATTGGAGTTTGACCTATAAAGACTATTCTCAATTTTTGGTTATACGAGGAAGATCCCATCAACTTAGTTTTAATTCATTTTAAGTGAACGAAAAACTAGCATTACGTGAATGAATTAATTTAGGTGATGGCTTAAAATTGATCGTGTGACATAAGAATGTCAAAGAAAACTAACGCGTGACCTCTATATGAGTCAGTTTTTATGCAATTATTAGGTGGTTTGGTTTTTAGGCGGAAAATGATGCAATCTATCGTTACGATAAAATAAATAAAAGAATGCAATACGTAAATAAAAATTCCTAGTGTGGCCTATCCTAGTAAAAAGAACATGATACAACTTTGGAATCCACCGTTGGACCCGAGAAGCTTGTCTTGATGTTCCATCTTTGTCCATGCAGCGGGAGTGAGCATCCGATCTCCATCTTTGGTCTTCTCAAAATTACAATTAAAATTTACAAAAATAAACCTATTTACATTCTAAATAAAAACTGTAATTACAAGGAAAAAAAAATCAAAATGGAGATACGAGATCTCAAAATACAACCAAGACCGTGTTCCATCATTACGGTAACACGTTCTACTAAGGCCACACTAAGTTACAACCGTTTGTAAAAAAAAAAATACGTAATGTAAGCATTCAAAACATTCAAAATAACGATAAATAAAATGCATCAACTAAAATAAAATTTATTAGTGACATAATTCCGTAATTATGTTAAATTTATCCAAACCACCTTTAATGATTAAAATTATGTGACAAAACCGCTTTAATCAACTTAATTTTAATCCGTGATAATCCGTTACTTTAAATCGTTTTAAAATAACTAAATGGTACGTGAGTGAACCGTTTCACTATCAAGCGAATGCATAAAATCCGTATTATGCATAAAACATGGCCGAAAAACAAAGCAAAAAAATTTTTTTTTTTTCTTCACGGCTGAACGTGAACAGTACCCTAAAAAATATTTTTTTTTTTTTTATAATGCTGCTGATTGCCGAGAGCAACAAAAGAACAAAAAAAAAATTTCGGCTCAAAAAAACGTGAGCATCAATTAACAAAACAAAACGATTTGTTAAAACCCAATTGCAATTTAATCTAATCCGTATAGAATTGAAACTACAATTGATACATCTTTAACATATTGCAATAATGATCGATTAAAATTACAATATGCAAAGAATAAAAAGAAAACAAAAGATCGTCTGATCCAGCAAGAAAAACGTGTGGCACGCATTTCTAGGCAAAAAAAAAAACAGAAACAGGCCGAGAAAGGCCGCACGGTTTTCCAAAAAAAAAAAAATTTGGCCGAGACAAAAAAAATTTGTGCCGCACGAAATTTTATGCAAACAATTTATCGATTCAAATTCGTTTGATGAAAAACACATAGAAAAATTTACGTGGCCTCGCTCTGATACCACTTGTAGGGTAATATCCGTATAATACCCTATAAAATTAGGACTATAACGCAAATTTTATATGTGATTATTGTCATAAAACGAAAAACATGAGAAAAACGATAAAGCATTAGAAATAACCTCGGGTCCTTTGAGATGTGGCCTAAGAACAGAAATCAAAGTAGATTTCCTCCTAATCGATACACCCAAGACCGTCTGAGACTATGCCCTTGTGCTAGAAATGTATTCTCTAATTGCCTTGCAATATTGAGAGAATTGTTGTGTGAGTTTCTTTAGATGTGAGATCTAGGTTTTGAGAGGAAATGTTCTCAAAACCCTAATAATTTTACAAATGAAAATTGATAAGGGCAAAAGGAGAGAAAGCTCTCCTTTTGTTGCTTGGGTTCGGCCGTGAGCCTCAATAGGGGAGAGTGGGCTCGAGATCGTAAGGGCCTTAGTGCGACTTCGGGACGTCTCCCAAGTCTTTGTGGTAGCTCCAAATAACTCTCTGTAGATACCTAGTATCTGCTGAGACTCCAACAAACACCCGATGATTATCAGACTACAACATGTTTTGGAATCGCGGCGTTTGATCGACAGTTTGTGTACAACTTTACGTCGGAAAAACTTAAAACGATTTCGAAAATAAAACATCTCAAAACATTTCAAAAATACCTAGAGTCTTTAATGCACGACGACAGGGTCGCAATTACACTAACTAGAGTCAAAACCGGCACCGGACCAAAAACCGACTCAAAAATTAAAATCCCGACTCCAACAACGAGTCAAACCGAGTCAACTACCAAAAACAAACATTTCAAACCTTCTACCTTAAGTTTTCCCGGATTCATGAATGGTCAAGTAACAAACATGCGACTACAAAACCTAGGATAGAACAAATCATGATTGCGTTTGTTGTGAAAGTGACAACACAGCTCGAAGACCCGCGACGTGGCTCGCGCCTCTTTGAGCAGCCCAGGTGGCCACGTCGCTCAAAACTCACACAACCACTCATTCTCCTATAAATACCCCTCAAATGCCACCCATTTGAGAGTTACGCGAGTGTTCGCCCCCTCTTTTCTCCCTTAAAATTCTCGACTCGACTTCTTAAGTCACAACCTTGACGCGTATTTACGACCTACCGATCGTAAACACGAGCCTTACACATTGTTTGGTACCGTCATCGTGCATTAAATTACTTGACCGGCTACTACACCATCACTAAACTTTTAAAACACTCTTTTACTTACCAAAACGGTTTTAAACCGAGTTTTTTCCGATCAAACCAGTTGTTACACTTACGTCGGTCACTCGCCATAACCAAACATGTAAGTATGAGGGTGTAAAAATCCTCTTTTATTATGTTTTCATTTGTTTCATGACTCTAACATGCTAAAACATGCATAACATGAATCAAAACATGGAATAAACTAGCCAAAACTGATTTTTGGTCCGAGGCAGAAGCCCCTTAGGTCGCCAATCGGCCCGCGCCTAAATGGGGTGCTCGGACGCAGATCAACCGTGTTTGTTCTCGTTATTTCCCTTAATCCATTTTTCATATTTGTCATCGGTTTTAACCATTTCAAGTATTTTCGAACCTTTGTTGTTTTATTTCACATGTTTTAACCATAAAGCATTTTTCACCCTTGGTTCTTCATACCATGACGGTTAAATCCGTGTTTCGGTGATAATATTTGGTTAATGACATTTAGAAGGTATTTTAAAGCCTTTCATTTCATTTCTTTACATTTTCAAACAAACATATTAGTCACCAACACAAAGTCATCCTTGGTTCTACATACCATGCCGGATTTTAACCCGGGTACGATGATGAGTACCGACTAATAACATTCAAATGGACTTAAAACAATTAGTCCATAATCATTTTCAAAACTATTCATGTCAAGTTTGCCAAACCGAACCCGACACCGAATATTATCAAATAATGATGATTATTCTGTAGGGTAATATCCGTATAATACCCTATAAAATTAAGACTATAACGCAAATTTTATATGTGATTATTGTCATAAAACGAAAAACATGAGAAAAACGATAAAGCATTAGAAATAACCTCGGGTCCTTTGAGATGTGGCCTAAGAACAGAAATCAAAGTAGATTTCCTCCTAATCGATACACCCAAGACCGTCTGAGACTATGCCCTTGTGCTAGAAATGTATTCTCTAATTGCCTTGCAATATTGAGAGAATTGTTGTGTGAGTTTCTTTAGATGTGAGATCTAGGTTTTGAGAGGAAATGTTCTCAAAACCCTAATAATTTTACAAATGAAAATTGATAAGGGCAAAAGGAGAGAAAGCTCTCCTTTTGTTGCTTGGGTTCGGCCGTGAGCCTCAATAGGGGAGAGTGGGCTTTCCACTTTCTCTTATTTTTAACTCGTGGTTCGACCCGAAATTCGCTAAATGTATATGACACGGTTTTATTATAAATCGTCATCGGTTATCGGTTATTAATATATCGTCTAGTAACAAGGATTAGCTGATATATTAATACATGTCCGACAAAGACAATATTGTATAATTAATTCAATATACATTAATTAAATATAATCGTTTATATTTAATTTACGAATTAACTGTTTAATTCGCCTTAGCCAATATTATTTAATCTGGATTAAATAATTATCTCAACATCACGTTTGATTAATTATTAGTCAATAACTCGGACTAACTGCTTAGTCAATTTTGGCATCAACATGACTGTATTTTCATACCGTCACATCTCTCAAACGTATCCTATAGGTGTGACTTTTAGGGACCAGTTGATCACCGCCATCTGTATGACAATAACGTCAAACTTATCTAGCAAGCCAACCGTTATTGATAAACGTGGACCAACTGATTATAATACAAAAGTATACCCTTTGATCCTTTTAGAGATTTAAATGTTATTGCACTACTTGTAGAGGACACCAGCCCCAACATATTCAAGTCTAGTTCTTCAAATCAACAAATGCGGTCTAAACGACCCCTTCAAATCAAACCGGGTTCAAATACCCATTTTCAACACATTTTATAACGTTTTCTAAAAGGTCAGAACACGGCACATAAACCGTGGGCTAACCCGCGCTTAATCAGGCTCTCCATTTCTCATTTTCAAAACCAGAGGGAGGCCCCTTACACCCATTGGTCGGCTCGCGCCTCATATAGCCTGCAGTACAGGGCCTGTTCCTTCCAAAGATTAGTCTAGGACGATCCCGACTCCGGTTAACCCGGATATAGGACGGATCAGATGACTGTTCAAACCATATTTGCAAAATACCTTACTAAGACAAATGGATCATGTTATGCACCCTAAACCTAATACGGTAAATGGATGTTTAATTTCCGTCTTGCATGCAAATCAACCTTTAATCCGACTCGACATCTTATACTTGATACTTGGATTAAATCAACCGACTTAGAAAGCTCTCACATGTTAGGTTTAAATCATTGGATGCGCATTCATGCATTTAAACCGTTTTATCAACTTTTGCATTCAACCAACCAAGATCGATCAGTAGAGGCCTCTAAACGCGGTCGGGATTGGGTGTCTGATTAAAGGGCTTCCCAATATGTACCTTCACCTCTTACTCAGAAACTTTGGATAGTGGACGACCTTATCCAGGGCGTACGAGAGTCATTCTAGAGATAGGATGCTAAAGAGGGACGATTTCCTTATCTTTAGTACCTATGTCAAACGCTGCTTTGTGGTTCGATTTGACCGAGGTATAAAGTGGAATTCAAACGGGTTCCAGGCATCCCACAAATGCTTGGTGGCGACTCCGAACATCTCTAATCATTTCGAGACCCTTACCGAGACGAAACCGGTCGATCTAAAACGATCCGGTCGAAAGCATTTTTACGCCACCGAGCGTGGCTTTCAAAAAGACCGTTGTATGTCCACATATCGGCTGGGCTTGCAGGTGGGCCATGTCCACAGATTGACGACTCCGCTGGGGAAAACTAGGACACTTGCGTCTTTGTGATCCCTAGATGGTGAGACTCGAACGAGGTCTTGGTTGGAATGCATTAATTGATATTACGGTCACGGTCGGGTTTCCTTGTCCGGGCCCACAACCTAACCCTTTTCGACGAATTGGCTCGTTTCGTCGGCGTGAGTTTTCTCATCCCCGCGTTTCGAATCCCGATTGAGTCAAGCATACCGTTGACGTCAAACATTTCTGTTTCGTCAAAGAGCTTTCATCACTTTTGAGCACGAGGCTTGGGCACCCTCCTTACACATTTTGTTTGGATTGGTATCCCTCTCGCAAATCGGGGTTTGATTGCTTGGTGTCTAACCCACCCTATTAAGCCAAAACCCGTGTCAGCATAATGCCTAATATAATGAAACTGTGAGTGCTTATGTGCTATCTGATCATAAGTCCTTCTGTGTCATTTTCAAACTTTCAAAAACACCTCTTTGCGCCGTTATAATGGCCATTTCAAACCTCGGTCTTTCGCCGACCGATGCGCGCCTTTCTAGGCCGTCGTAATGATGATTTTCAAACTCGGTTTTGAATAACCATTTCAACACGCCTTTCTAGGCCGTCGTAATGACGATTTTCAAACCCGGTTTTGTATAACCATTTCAACACGCCTTTTTAGGCCGTCGTAATGACGATTTTCAAACTCGGTTTTGTATAACCATTTCAACACGCCTTTCTAGGCCGTCGTAATGACGATTTTCAAACCTGGTTTTGTATAACCATTTCAAAATCACCTTTTTACGCCGTTATAATCGCCGCGTCTAGACACGGATTTTAACCCGTTTCGCGCCGATAATGTCTTTCTTTCAAAATCCGAGAAAAGCACACACCCTTTTCTCGAGACACTTTCGGGATCCCGAGGACCATGCATCGTCCCCAAGACCTCTTCAAACATTTCAAACTCGATTTTCAAAACATACAATTTTGAATTTCAAAACCGCCTTGGGAAACGATGCACTGTTTTCCGAGCCGACTCAAACTCAAACCGTCTTTTGCAAATAAACTTAAGACAACCCTTTTCAACTTACTGACTTGCAGAGATTTCTATCTTCGGAAGCCGCCCATTAAAAGCGACAAATGAATCTTTTTGAAAATTTCTATTTTCGAAAACTTCGGTCCACCATTCCAATTCGCCTCGTGTCTATCGAGTCAAAGCAAACGTAATTATGGGTCTTTACTTATGAGTCGTCTCACCACGAGACCCGTCCAATGGCGTCGCGCCGTCATGATTGGACTCCTGTTAAAGGTTCGGTCAAACACCGTCACGTCATAAATCGAGTCAGCACCGAGGGACCACACACGGTCACCCCGTCTTGTCGAGTCAGATCTTTGTCTCGTCCTTTATGTTATCTACGTTCAGTCTTCGAACCATGTCGGATTGAGTTGTAATGTGAGCCGTTTTTCTGCCTCAGAGCCATGGCCCCGTCTTCAGCTTCGTCCAACAACAACAACAACGATAACAACAGAGATGTCACCACTGATCAGCTAACCTGCCTGCTTACCGCTCTTAAGGTCACCCTGGATCGTGTCGAAACCCGTATCGACGCCCTAGAGAACAAGGAAACCGGGGAACATAATACCCCACCTGTGACTGAAACTGAGAAGAAGCTAAAGCTCTTGGAAGAATAGCTCCTAGCCCGGGGTAACAATATCCATCTTGAGAACAACCGAAGGTTCGAGCCTGTTGGGGACCAGTTACCTGACAACTTCACCCTGACCAATGTGCCTAAGTTCAAGGGAGTGGAGGACCCACTCAACCATATCCGTGCTTTCAAGGACTACATGGCCATTAAGGGGGTCAAACAGGATCTTTTTACCCGGATATTCCCATCCTCTTTGGAGCCGATTCCTCGCCAATGGTACTACTCCCTTGATCCGAAAAACCTTACTACTTGGGATGAGATCGCAGTTGAGTTTGCCAAGCAGTATGCCGACAACATCGAAATCCAGGCCAACACCCGCACTCTCGAGGTGTTAACCCAAAACGATAAGGAAGGGTTCACTGAGTTCCTAACCCGCTGGAGGAGGGTGAGCATTCAATTGGTCAGTAAGCCGAGTGAATCAACTCTGGTGGAAAAGTTTGTCAACAATCTCCGCTCGGTTTATGCCAACCTACTGAGGTATCAGAATATCAAAACTTTTCAAGATCTGCAGATTCTGGGGACACGTATTGAGGACGACCTCTGAAAGGGTGTCCTAGCAAAGACCACTGGCAGGGGTTACCAGGGATCCACCTCAACCGGATCTCGCCCTTACGGTCAGACAAACAAGATTGATGAAGTCAACCTCGTCGAACCATCTGCCAAGAAAACTGAGCGCCCCCAGAGAGTGTTCACCAACATAGGGTCGACTTATGCAAGTGCCCTGAAAAGGCTCATGGACCAGGGGAAGCTACAACCGATCGGACCCACTCCGGATCCGACCGACGCCAAGAAGTCCCGATTTTGGAACCCCAACGCCTACTGCCATTATCATCAAGGGAAGGGGCATGATACCGAAAATAGTTTCAAACTCAAGCACCTCATTCAAGACATGATTGAGAAGGGATATTTGCCAATACCCCCACCAACTAAGCCGACCAACAAGACGAATCCTTTAGGAATTCACGCCATCTCTGACGATGAGCTAACCCTAGACTGCTCTCACCTCATCTTGCCGATTGACGACGAGGTGAATGTTTTGGAAAATGATCCTTCAGACGGAGTGTTTGTGTTTAGTGTTGCCACCATGCTCACTATGTTTCAACAAGTTGAAGAGGCCATAGCCAGCCTCTCTGAAAGAATCACCCGACTCGACGACGCCTACCGTCGACTCATCTTCAATCCCCCAACACCGCGCCCAAGGGAGAATTCCCTAGGGATTCAAAACTACCCACCCCAGGATGGATTGCTCTTGCAACCATTCTGGCATAGACCTCATGAAAATCATTCTCAAAATAATCACCCTCAAAATAACTACCCTCAAAATAACTACCCCCATAAACATCGCCCTCACAAAAATATTCCCCACAAGAACTAACCACCAAGGAATACCCCTCCAAGGTATCCTCGAGACTCTGAAATTAACGGCAAATGGAGGGATGATGTTGAGGATGTCTATATCCTCCCAAGGAAGGAGAAGCGGACGAAATAAATCGGACATCTCACCCGGTCCGGACGTCCCTATCAAAATCCGAACAATCCAACGGTCGTTCCAACAACGAATGACCAAATCGTCCCAGAGGTGGACACTCAACCAAAGGCCCCCGAGAACTCAATCCTGAAACAGCTCCAGAAAGTAAAAGCCGAAATCTCAATTTGGCAACTGATCGCAACGTCTTTTGAGCACCGTCAGGCCTTGCTGCAAGCCTTGGAAAAATTAACCGTGCCCTCCACCTCTTCCCCAGAATAAATAGTGGCGCACATGACGAGAGACGCCCCTGATCTGAGTAACCCGGTCATCTTCTCCGACAAGGATATCCCTCCGTTGGGAGCCAATCATAACCTGGCCCTGTACATCATCGTACAATGCCTCCAGAAAAATATACCAATGGTCCTCGTGGATGACGGTTCCGCCGTGAATGTCATTCCTCTCAAAACTGCCCACAGGCTGGGTGTCAAGGAATCTGATTTGATCCCAACGAATCAAGGAGTACGCGCCTACGACGGCACTCATCGCAAGGTCGCTGGGCTAGTCACTTTGACCGTCGCAACCGGACCCTTAGAAAGACAAACCAGTTTTCAAGTGGTCGATATCGACGCGTCCTTCAACATGCTCCTGGGACGTCCCTGGATTCACGCCGTCAAGGCGGTCACATCAACGCTCCACCAGAAGATCAGGGTCCCCTTCAACGGAAAAACAATCACGATTCCCGCTTCCCCAATCAAAGCAGTTATGAGAAGGGGGATAGCCTCCCAAGCCATTGAGGAGAACGACAATGAAATGTGGGGTTTCCAAGCCGCAAACGCCATAACTGATGAATCGGCAACCTCTGAATGTGACCCGTTCACCAATCTCACGGTCAACCGTATTATGATGCGCCAGGGTTACTTCCCGAGTTTGCCGCTCAATCCACTAAAGGACCCATTGCCTCCCTTGAAACAGGCTAAGGTCCCCAACATTCTCTTTGGGCTGGGGTACGAACCTACTCACCAAGATGTCCGGGAGATGAACCTCCTAATCCGAAAACGCAAGAGGCACGGAGTTATCCTCCGTCCCTATCATCTGACTCTCAATGGATACTTTGTCCCCGAGGGAGAGTCCGAGCTCTACCACGGCTTTCGGGAACCGATCTATGACTCTGTGGCGAAGGCTAGGTACCCGGGAGTGGAAGTCTTCCAGGACTGCTACTTTATCCCCGACAACATCGAAGCTGCATCAACTGAGTCCAAGCCGTCACCATGCCTTGACGGACAAGTTGTCACACTCCTCTTTGGGGAAGATAACGTCAAACACCTCGACTATGAGGACATCATCAACATCGCCCTGAAAGACAATCAATTTGATCCAACCGCCTTGATCTCCGATACTGACCCGGAGAAAGCTACCCAAGGCTGGAGGAAGACCGTCAAGTGGACCGATCGCCAAGGCCGCATTCTCAAGATAACAACTGGAGAAGGCCCTATGTTCAAAGAGGGAAGTGAAGAAGGATCTGAGTCTGAGTCTAAGTCGGAGTCAGAGTCTGTCATAGCTCCTAACGCTCCTAATGTCCCGGTCAAGGTCCCCTTCCCACTGTTTTATCACAAAGTCGTGGCTGATTCAAAGGCTGAGTCTACTAGGGTCACTCCCACTCCCATGAAAGGTGACAACATGGAGCCTGTTCCAGGGGCCACTTCCTCTGTTGTGTCGCCTCTAACGGACCACGAGATGTCTGTCCTTTCCGAGCTTTTCGATCGTGTCAACTTAATGAACGCTAAGTTTCCTTATGACTCGTCTCAATTTAACTGCAATGCGATTCTGAATGACTATGAGGAATTTGACTTGAGTGACTACCCACCTCACTTAGCCAAAGAACTTTACAAACGGGAAACCAGAACCCCCATCATTGAGGAAACCGAACCTATTCACGTAGGAACCGACAATACACCTCAAGAACTTAGGATAGGGACAACCCTGGACCCCTCGGAAAGACAACAGTTCATTGACCTCCTCCACAAATACAAGGACGTGTTCGCCTGGTCTTACAAATACATGCCTAGGATTGACAGAGAAATTGCAGAGCACCGGATACCCATTAAACCCGGGGCTAAACCTGTGAAACAGAAGCTACGCCGGATGCGTCCGGAGTGGGCCTAAAAATCAAGGTAGAGGTGGACAAACAGTTCAAGGCTGGGTTCATCAAAGTGTCTGAATACTCGGATTGGGTGGCCAACATTGTGCCCGTACCAAATAAAGACGGAAGAATTCGGGTTTGCGTCGACTTCAGGGATCTGAACAAAGCAAGTCCAAAAGACGACTTCCCTTTGCCACATGTTGACATTCTGGTGGACAACACCGCCTAACATGCTCTCCTATCATTCATGGACGGGTATGCCGGGTACAACCAGATTAAAATGGTTAAGGAAGACATGCACAAAACTGCGTTCACTACACAGTGGGGTACATATTGCTACACGGTCATGCCTTTCGGCCTTATCAACGCCGGAGCAACCTATCAGAGAACCGCTACCACTCTCCTACATGATATGATGCACAAGGAGGTAGAGGTATACGTCGATGACATGATTGTCAAATCGAAAGAACGGGACGGCCACATCAATACCCTCCGAAAATTCTTCGCTCGTCTGCGGAAATATAACATGAGACTAAATCCTCAGAAGTGTGCATTCGGGGTCACCTCCGGAAAACTCTTGGGACATGTCGTCAGCAAAAGAGGCATTGAGATTGATCCAACCAAAATCAAAGCCCTTCAACAAATGCCTCGGCCTAGGAACGAGAAGGAGATTCGGGGATTTCTCGGTCAGGTCCAATACATCAGTCGGTTCATTGCCAAGCTTACTATGATTTGTGAACCAATATTCAAAAAGCTTTGAGCCTCCGATCACATCGATTGGGACGACGACTGTCAGAAGGCGTTCGATAGGATAAAGGAAATCCTATCCAAACCTCCTATCCTCATACCACCTCAATCGGGGATTCCTCTATCCCTATACCTGACTGTTACCAACACAGTCATGGGAGCAATGCAAGTACAAACAGTTGGCAACGAAGAGCGAGCCATCTACTACATCAGCAAAAAGTTCATTGAGTACGAGACGAGGTATACCCAACTAGAAAAGACATGCCTTGCCCTAGTATGGTCAACAAAGAAGCTGCGACATTACATGCTCAGCTACACGGTCCACATCTACTCCAAGATGGACCCGGTTAAATACATCTTCGAAAAACCCGTACTAAACGGAAGGCTGTCTAGATGGACACTCATGCTGTCCGAGTTTGACCTCAAGTTTGTACCCCTCAAGGTTATCAAAGGAAGAGCAGTTGCCGATTTCCTAGCAGAAAATCCCGTCAACGAGGATCTAACAACCAACGCATGGTCACTTCTTGACGAAGACATCCTTTGTGCCGACTCCGACGCATGGGACCTATACTTTGATGGTGCATCTAATATGAGAGGCTTCGGGGTAGGAATCCATCTAATATCACCAGAGGGAGAACATGTTCCAATCTCGGTCAAGCTGGACTTTGCCGTCACCAACAATGCCGCTGAATATGAAGCATGTCTCATCGGCCTACAAGCAGCCATCACACTTGGCATCAAGAGAGAGAGGGTCCACGGCGATTCCTCACTCATCATCAATCAGGTATCCGGATCATGGAAAATCCGATCTGACAGCTTAGCTCCCTACCAAGTGAAGATCAGTCAAGAGGCTGAATTCTT
Source organism: Silene latifolia (assembly GCF_048544455.1). NCBI lineage: Eukaryota > Viridiplantae > Streptophyta > Magnoliopsida > Caryophyllales > Caryophyllaceae > Silene > Silene latifolia. The sequence goes on from NC_133528.1 coordinate 30,342,527, forward strand.
CGACTAAATCGACTACTTCCACTTGCCACGAGAGGAAAATCAATTTGCTGATGCCGTGGCAAAACTTGCCGCGCTCGTCAACATACCTGACGACATGACGTCAATGCCCCTATGTGTCGAAAGACGGAGCGAGCCAGCCCACATTTGTGCCATTATCGACGACGAGGAAAGCCATGATGAACCTTGGTACCAAGCCATCCTCAACTACAAAACCAAAAACGAATTCCCTCCCAACTCTGATCAAAGAGGACATAGAGCCATTTGTTTACTTGCATCACAATTCGTGATAAACCAAAATCAACTCTACAAAAGAACACCCCAAGGAATTCTCCTCCTTTGCATTGACCATCACAAAGCCAAGAAGGTCATGGGAGAGGTTCACGACGGAGAATGTGGCCCTCACATGAGTGCAATGATGCTTACACGGAAAATCATGCGGCTAGGTTACTACTGGACCACCATGGAAGCGGATTGCCGTAAATACGTCAAACATTGCCACAATTGCCAAATCTTCACCAACATACAACACATAACACCATCCCTTTCACCATGACGTCACCCTGGCCTTTCTCAACCTGGGGCATCGACATCATCGGGAAAGTCAACCCGATAGGCACCAAGGGGCATTGCTTCGTCCTCGTCGCCATCGACTATTTCACCAAATGGGTGGAAGCACAGTCATATGCAATCTTGACCGCCAAACAAGTGGCCAAGTTCATTCAAAACAACATCATCTACCGGTATGGGGTACCCCATGAAATCATCAGCGATCAAGGCTTTCACTTCCGGGTGGAAACTCAAGCTTTGCTGGACAAGTACAAGATCAAACGACATCGATCATCCCCCTACCGCCCCCAAACCAACGGAGCGGTGGAGGCAACGAACAAAACTCTTGTCACCATCATCAAGAAAATGCAAGACAACAACCGAGATTGGTCGAGCAAACTCCTATTCGCACTCTGGGGATACCGAACCTCCATTCGAACACCAACAGGCACCGCACCCTTCTACCTAGCATACGGTATGGAGGCGGTTCAACCGGTGGAGTTAGAGGTCCCATCTCTATGCATCCTACTGGAGACTCAAGTCCCTGAGGCGGAATGAACACGTCGAAGGTACGAACAACTCACTCTCCTAGACGAACGGCGACTCAATACCTTACACAACGTCCAGCTATACCAACGACGTATACAACGGGCATTCAACAAGAAGGTTAAACCCAGAAACATCCAGGAGGGCGACTTGGTTCTCAAGTCAGTTCGAGCACCATTACCCGTCGATCCGAGGGGAAAATTCAAACCTAACTGGGCCGGACCATACCTGGTCAAGAAAATACTTTCGGGGGGCGCAGTGGGACTGAGTGACCTAGATGGGGAGGACTTTAAAAACCCGACCAACCTAGACCAACTCAAGAAATACTACCCTTGAACCATAGCAACCAACGACCTAGCCTAGTTTTACAACTAGCAACGACCTGAACCCTTTTCAAGTCAAGTTCCTCAACGTGTTCTGATTTGAAATTGCATGTTTTATCTAGTCTAAGCTGCGGCACCAAGCCCGTTTCGAATGTCCTTTGATCCGTCAAAGGCAACGTCCATTTGCACTAAAACAAAACAACCCCTGAACTACGAGCATGGTTTGATTTCACCTCTTCAGGTGAATATGTAGGCAGTCCCTCTTATGCCTGAGGGATACAACCACAAAACCCAATCAAATTCACAAAAAATTTCGAACTACGGTCATGGTTTGATTTCACCTTTTCAGGTGAATACGTAGGCAGTCCTTTCTTACACAAAAAGGATACAACCATTCCCACAATCAAAAAAACATTACCCACATACAAAAAACATCCCCATCAAAAAAGAGAAAGGGAAAACCATTCCCTTTCCCCACAAAATACAAAAATGAGCCTTTCTCCTTTTCCACAAAATACCACTTTCCCAAGTGCAATTGTTTAGGACGATTCAAATCGAATTGCCTTTACCAAATGGATGGAAGAAACAAGCGTTCGCAATTTTTGACACGAGCAATCCTCTTATTTAATTAATAATGGGAGGAATTACAATTCCAACAACAAATAAAGCTCGACGAGTCTACAACTTGTCAAGTCTAAGGTGTCAACTAACACACCTCACATAGTAAAACTAGCACAAAACACACAATAACTAGCTAGTACAACATAATAAAAACTCACAACAATAATACAACATAATAATAAAACGGGTAATGGAGGTCTTCACTCTTCCAATTTACCCTTGCCTTTTCCCTCGGGGTACATCTTCCCCTTGTTCTTCTTGTTGGCCCGCCTAGCATGGACTTCTTCCTCGGAACGGATCCTAAACGGATCTAAGACGGCGACGGCCTCCGGTCTAGCACAAGACCCCATGTTCGACCCAAAAAGAGTCAATGCACGGCCCACCATATTCTTGGGACCCGAACTCCTCCTCTTCGGTGGTCTCATCACATCGGAGGTAGCTCAATCAACATACTCCTCAAAGAAGGCACGGTTGGCCTTGCCAACCTCTCGGTACTTCAAGTCGACAACCTCGTCCTTACGAAATTTGGATCTCTCTTCCAAGGACGGAGCACGTGACCACTTGACATAAGCGGGAGTCACCCATGTCGTGGCAGCGGGGTTTGGCACCTCCCAAAGCGGCCGAGTGGCCCACCATCTTTCGAAGAATTCCACGAGCTCGGAATTCCGGAAAACATTCTCTTGAACAAGAGTATCTTGAGCGGGCATCTTTTGTTGACGCCCCATTTACCTCATGAGCCTTTCGGGATAAATGAAGGAAACAACCTTCAAACCCACCACCATCAAAGAACGAGGACTAGCACCCGAAGCGGGCAACCCCGTGAAGGACCTCAAGTGCCACCACGGCACCACCCAACGAATATGAGGACCACCCTCCTCCGCCAACCTTGCGGCCCAATAGGCCTCGGTGGAAGCAAAACTATCCGGGTACAACTTCTTCCTCATAGTAAGGTGACGGAAGGAGGAAGAAGAAGGATTAACCGGAGGCTCTACATACCTTAGCCTCTCCAATAACCACACTTGGAGGATCCTTGGGGATCCGAAAGAGGGAGCTTCTCCACAAGAGCCTTCCTTGTCCAAAGCTTGGATAATCTCCCCAAGCACCAACCATGATGGATCTCTACAATGCTCCATTTGCTCAATCACATGAATAAGGGTCATGCTACCATGGCATCTTGTCCCTCCCTTCTTCAAGACATCAACAAAGAGGTATACATGGACAAGGTAAAATGCAAGAGCCCTTCTCCTAGCCACCTCCGAGACATTAGCATCTAATTAGTTTGAAAAGATGTTGATAAGAGCCAACATATCCACACCATGTGGAGCAAGAAGAAAGTTGATTTGGCTTGTTGATAAGCCCAACATGGAACGGAATTTCTCCTTGTAGCACAACCGAGTCGGAGGAAGCACCGGAGCACAACCCGGCCACCCACCAATGGCTCCAACTTCTTCGGCAAAAGGACAAAGCTCACCTTTCGGGAAAACGAAAACATGGTGTTTCGAATCCCAAAACCGAGAGCATGCTTCAAGAAACGAAGGTTGCACCTTGACTTGGCGAAGCACCAACAATTGGCCAACTCCCATGCAAACGAGTTGATGCTTTTCGGGAGGCGACAAATCCCGGCACCATTGTTGCAATGCGTTCTCAAAAGCATCCATGAAATATTTTTGTGGAAGAAGAAGAAGTTTTATAGAGATGTTTTTGTGTTTCGGATGATGAAACAATGAAGCGCAAACGTCCCTATTTATACAAAATGATCAGCGCATTTTTCAGAAAAAGGGGAGAACCGGGTTCCATCGCCAGGCCGCTCGCGCCTCTTTGAGGCTTCTCCAGGATTCCCGCTGTTGACTTGTCTCTTTCAACATGTGTTTTCTCCTAACACCTCAAACCTCCCGCCAGGAACCTCGCGCCTCTTCGGGATAATCCGGAACATTTTGTGTTTCCTCACACTCACATTTCCTTGTTTCGCGTTTTACGAAATCCGACACGGTTTCCATGACGCAGCTTTAAACATACGGATTTTTCTTTCTTTTTTTAAGGGAGGAAGGGCTAGTCGCCCCGATCCGCGATGGATCATTTCCATGTCAGTCGAAATTCCGAAAATTTTTCTCTTTTTCGCAATTTTCCATCAAAAATCAAAACCGAAGATTGATAACACGACATTAGTTTTCCTCAAAAATTCAAGCACTCACAAATTCGAGTCTTGACCTCAAAAATCAAATATACTCGCAAAAATCCTTTTCTAAAATTCTTTCCTGACGGTTTGAGTTTGAATTTTTCGAGTCACTTTCAAAATTTCGACGCAATTTAATTCACGACACGAGTTAATTGCTCAAATTTTCAAATCATTTCCTTTTGAATTCCGAACGTGACGACTTGTCACGGAATTTTCAAAAGTCATTTCAAAATTTCAAATTTTAACTTCAAGTCATCTTGGTTAACTTTTGTTTTCCAATCAAATGCTTTTACGTGTTTGCGTTTATGCATATGTGCTATTTGTTGCCTGTTTTCTACACTAACGATGCAGGAACTGGTGCAAAGCAAAAGGAGAATCAAACAGCCGACAGCGCTCCTCCGAAACACAACACAGAAAAGCCAAAAATCACAAAATAAACCACAGTCCAAAAACACATATATACAAACCGCCTCATGCAAAATGTACAGACAAGAGTCCAAGACACGGACAAACTACAACAACTACTCGACGTCTCCCGTTGGACCAGTCATGGTCTCACTAGGGGTCGCCGCCAACGTAGACACCACCACCTACTCAGGCTCACTCTCCGGAGAACTCTTCAGCGTCTCTTCCTCCATCACGACGCGAACCTCCTCCGCCGCAGCCAACTGAGCCCTGAGGGAGGCAATCTCCGCGTCTCGACTCCGCAGCTCGTCATCACGACGCCTCAACTCCTGGTCCCGACGAGTGATTCCCAACCCCTCGGCCTCGATCATCGACCTAGCTACCTCCAACTCAGCACGGACCCGAGCAAGCTCCGCTGGATCCGCAATGCCCTACAAAACATAGTAACAGATCTTCAAGATCTAAAAACATGAAATACAACACCAAATACACAAAAACAGCACACAAAACGTACCTGAGAAAGCCGAGCCTCCCTCGTAGCCAGGTCACCAGCAAGAGCCCTCCAACGGTTAGCCATCCGCCACAAGTTCTGGTGACTAACAGTCGTCACCTACAAAATAAAAATGTCCTTCAATATAATGTAAGGCAAAGTATAATCGAAGAAAGTGTTCAAGTCAGGAACTCACCCTCAGAACAATCAACCTCCAATCCATGCCGGCATCGGTCACCTCGATCGTCGCGGGCTCCGGTAAGCGCAACTGAAGCTCCTCGCCACCCGGCCCCTGAAAAGTGGTCTCCGTCGGGAAAGCTGGGGGCTGAGTCCTCATCAGCGGGTTGACTCCCTGCCATTTGGATCCACATCAAAGATGACAAACCCTCCTATCAAGAGAGGCAATAAAAACAAAAGAAAAGAGGAAAAAATACCTCGATCGGGTACCATGCAAGCCTCGACAACCGGAATGTGTCGTAGTTAGCGTCCCGCAGCAACAGCTCCTCACCTCCCCGACCGTGAAGGTGCTCCTCAACCTCGTCAGGGGTCGACTCCTAGAACAACACCCTAGGCGGGTCAACCGGCATGACGAAAGTCTCGGTAAAGCACTGGCGAACTAAACGCTCACCCAAGTACCAGACCGGCTCGATCGCCGTCTCCAAGTACAGACGCAGGGAGCTGCGAGGCCGCAAACGCTCCCTGATGGCAGCCAGTACACCCGTGTAGTGCTCCCAAGGCCGCCCAACAAACTGCATTTAAAACAAAGCTATTCAGCTAACTGGGGGCTTCATGAGCTACCTAATCATCCTATCTCTATCTTTTTCTATAAAGGAGAAGGGAAAGAAAGCAAAAACTTACATCAGTAACCCGAAGCTTGTTCACGCGGCGCCTGCAGTCCTCATAAGTCGACTTAGTCGACTTCTTCCGAGCCACCGTCCAACCCCTCACAGCAGGGTAAGCCGAGGGAACACCGTCTGTAGTCCCCGGACGCAGAGGAGTGAAGTAAGCATACAACCAAGCCTGTAATCACACACAGCAAACACAAATTAGCCAATTTCTTAAAAATTGCCAAAGTCAAAATCAAAATCAAACTCAAAAAAAAAACTACCACGAAAAAACTCGTACCTCAAAGATGAGGCCGGGACCAACCAAAGCAGGAGCACTACCCGCTCCCACTGTCTCCGGAGGAACCGCCGCGTGCAAGTACCGGGTGAAACTCGCCAAAGCCGGCGTAACCCAGTCAAACCGACCCAAAGTGTCAAGGTCGGTGAGGAGAGGAAGCACCTTGGTCGACAAGCGCTCACCCTTGTCGCCAAAGTACGTGGCACCCAAGAAGTACCACAACCACAGCCGCGCCTCCTTCGCGTCGGCCTCAACCTCTGCCTCCGGGCTCGCCAACGGCGCCGGAGCAACACCTGCCACCCTCTCAGTGAAGTGGTCCTTCACGTACGCACTCGCGATCAGGTACGGAGTGACGTCGGAAGGCTCCGGCAAAGCAGTACCGATCAAAGCAATAACCGCAGGAGAGGACACTCTCTCCGGCATCGCGATAAACTCAATGGGCAGCTCGCCGCAGGGAAGGCCGGATACCATGGCGAAGTCCTCTAAAGTCACGCCGACCTCCCCAAACTCCATGTGGAACGACGACGTCGTATCCCAATAACGATCCAACATAGCGCGAATCAAACACAGGTTCGCCATAATCGAGGACCTGTGAATGTCCCGCCAAGCGGCCACCAACGGCCCAAAAGCCGACCTCTCCATCAACGCCCTCGACCCGGCTCGGAGAACGTCGTAGAGACTCAAGTAGGTAGAAAAGCCCGAGAAAGTCCTCATGGTGCCAATCTCCTGAAATCAAAAACAGACAACGTCAGAATGCCTATTTAGGCCCGACACTTCAGAAAATGGCAAAATTCAACCAGGGAATACGACTCACCATGCCCTCGTGAACACGGTAGGAAAGGTGTCGGTCCAGTCGAAGCAACAACTGTCTACCGTCAAAACCCTCGGCCCACTCAGGCGCCGCCCGTAAAAGCAACCCCCGCGGGGCCGTAACTCGCTTGGCTCTCCAGCTCGCGACGTCAGCATCGTCCTCGGCTGTCTCCACTCTCCGTCTCTTATGGCCACGAGACTCGACGTGGTGGGTAGGGCCCAACTCAACGACCCTGTTGACATCCCGCAACGACCGCCTAGTCGCCCGAGGACGTCGCTCCCTCGAAGAAACCCTCCTCCCGGAGGTACTCGCCTCAGCTCCAGTCTGAGCTCTCCCAGTGCTAACAGCCCCAACAACGGGCTCCTCACGCTCCTCGGCGGCCCCTGAGGCCCCAACAGTCTGCTCAGGAGGTCTCTCCTCCTCAGTGACGTCCTCCACAACCACGGCAGGCGAGCTAACCGGAGTGCTAACCGGGCCCGACCCGAACAACTCCTCAAGAGTCGCAGCCATGAACTCGGCCTGCCCCGAACGCTCTCCTACAAACAAAAAACGCAATCCGGAGTTTCGGCATTACGACGGCATGAAATGGATAAATCTAAAAACAAAAAACACAACCTGCAATGAAAAACAAGGGCAATCCCGCCCAAAATCCAACCAAACAAAACCATTCACAAAAAAAAAACACAAAAATGACTCGCCCATCTTTTCAAGCAAAAGACGAGTCAAAATCACTAAAACGGCATTTCAAGACCCATACAAGGTCCGCCTACAACCCAAAATACATTCCCGACACAATGGGGATTTTTCTGCGGTTCAAAAAGGCAATTCACACGCTAATTTGGGCCCAAACCGGTCCAAATTTCAAAACGACCGCGAAAAGGCAAACGTGATTTTATCACGCCTCAAGGTGACCTAAATTACCAATAAGGTCCAATTCAAGGCAAACTGACTCAATTCAAGCCCAAACAGGCGCTTATTTGGTCAGACGTAAGACTGTCGCAAAAGACAAAAATCCAATTTTGCCCACAAGCATCCAACGAAGGTCCTTAAATGGCAAATACGGGTTTTCCCAACTACAATGCAACCTAGTGGGACCCACTACCCAAGCAAATAAACTTGGCATTGTGAAATGAGACGGTTTCTCGCCTCACTCACGTTTTTCGAGCATAGGGAGCGGGAACGGGGACCAAAATGCAAACTAAAAGCACCCCCTATACTCCTAAATAGGTTTCTAACCTAATGCAAGCATCAATTTCACTCGAAATGGGCTCAATCAAAAACGCCCAATTCGATTTTTAGGGCAAAAATCGCCCTAATTCAATCAAGCTAAAGATCAAAAAATTTGAATGGATTCAAGAGGAAATACTTACCTTGAGATGACATTGTTGATGAAGGCAAGAATTCGAACAAGCTAGAAGGTCCAACAATGGCGAATTTGGCTTTGTTTTGTCGAAGAGAAGGAAGACGAGGTTATGAATGATATGCGGCCTGGCCTCGCGTCTTTTACAGAAAATAGGGAAGCCCTTTTGGTTCGCCAGGTGGCTCGCGCCTAAAGCAGGCCTCCCCCTTGCTCTTTTAGCGGATTTTGGGCTTTAACCCAATTTCTTGTGACAAACTTCAAACTTACATTTGACGATATTAAAAGTCGTCATTTTTCTCAAAAACAAATAGTGAAAATTCAAATTCACTATTTTCGAAAGCTTTAAACGACGGCACATGAACCGTCCCTTCAATCGAATAGTGAGAATTTAAATTCACTATTTTCGAGAATTTTCAAGCAAACGGCGATCAAAACCGCCAATTTCAAAAATAATGGTGAAATCAAAATTCACCATTGCCCTTCAAAATTTCAAAAAATAATAGCGAAAATTCGAAAACTGCTATTTCTCCAAATTTTTAAGCGACGGCAATTAAAACCGTCATTTTCAAGATAATAGTTGGAAATTGAATTCCACTATTTTCACCACATATGTCAACGGCGGCACATAAACCGTCACTTCAATTAATAGTGAAGATTCCAAATTCACTATTTCCATCAAATGTCAACGGCGGCACATAAACCGTCATTTCAATTAATAGTGAAAATTCCAATTTCACTATTTCCATCAAATATCAACGGCGGCATATAAACCGTCACTTCAAACGTAATAGCAGATTTAAAATTTGTTATTTTCCTTCAAAATTCAAACAAACGGCGATCAAAACCGCCACTTCAAGTTCAAAGAAGAACGACGAATGGTGAAGATGCCAAATTCACTATTCTTTCAAATACCAGCAGGGGGCTTCCTCGCCTAACCCGCTCATTCCAAAAACAGTGATAGTGAAAATCCATACTCACTATTTCCCCGGCGACATCACGAGTTCGCTACTTTCAAAACAAGCCCATTCGACGCGGCTACTCCCATGGTCCATTAACCGACCGTACCACGGCTGGCGAGCCTTTGTCCGCAACCTTTCAAGGACACATCCCGAAGATGCCTCGGGTACATTTCCTTACCACGGTTGGTGAGCCTTTGTCCGCAACTTTTCAAGGACACATCCCGAAGATGCCTCGGGTACATTTCCTTACCATGGCTGGCGAGTCATTGTCCGAAACCTTTCAAGGACAGATCCCGAAGATGCCTCGGGTACATTTCCTTATCATGGCTGGCGAGCCTTTGTCCGCAACCTTTCAAGGACACATCCCGAAGATGCCTCGGGTACATTTCCTTACCACGGCTGGCGAGCCTTTGTCCGCAACCTTTCAAGGACACATCCCGAAGATGCCTCGGGTACATTTCCTTACCACGGATGGCGAGCATTTGTCCGCAACCTTTCAAGGACACATCCCGAAGATGCCTCGGGTACATTTCCTTACCACGGCTGGCGAGCCTTTGTCCGCAACCTTTCAAGGACACATCCCAAAGATGCCTCGGGTACATTTCCTTACCATGGCTGGTGATACCGTCGTTTAGTACCAAAATTAAATTTATAATTCCAAACTAAAACTATAGCTAGTGATAGTAAGGGTCGAACCACAGAGAGACAAGGTTGATTTTGTTTGCTATTTTTCAGTCTATAAAAGTAACAATTAATTGGGGGTTTTGAAATTGATTGATTAACTGGCTAATTGCTAAAATGAATATTCTCAACAAGATAAAAAAGGGATCGGGAACTTCGGTTCACCATGGCAAATATCAGGTCAGTAAGGTAGCAAAAGTCTTACAATACGGTCTCAGGGAAAATAAGCTAGCCTTTCGATCAAAGCTCAAATAACCTCACGGTCTATTAATTCCCTAGAATTTATCAACGCTTTCGCTCAAGAGAAATTCCAAATCTAGCGATAATTCAAATTACCAATCTTTCAATCTAGTAAAGAAATTTATCAAAAGGTAACTAAACCAATACAGAAGAACTCATACTACACAACAATCCTAATTTAATACCATGGCTCACCTTGTTCCCAATCAAAGAAATTACCTACGCATAATTATAACTATTCTAACTTCGAAATTAATAATAAAGAACAAATTTGACATATTGGAATCGAACTAAAACAAAAGAGAAGGATTCAATTGCTGAAATTAATTGATGAAAACAAGAATCAAAATAACAAAGAAATAAGGAAGAGAAAGAATTGCAATAAAAGCTTACTAATTGAATTCAAGAACAAAGTATTGAAATCAAAGGGTTCCGTCTCCAAGCTAGATCTAAAAACTGAGTTTTTCCAGAATGAAAAGCATAACCTAAAAGTTGTTGCGTTCTACTGATAAAAAGATACCCAAAGTTAATTACAAGTTGGGCTTTTAAAAGTCTAACACGGAGAAAAAGATATCAGCTCGAAATCAGGTCGATCGACCGGTCAGCATGGTCGATCGACTGATTAATGCGAAACGATGGCGTCGACACGTTTCAATGGTCGATCGATCAATGACTTTGTCGATCGACTGAATATGCTGTGCAGTGGCTCTCTTTTTCCTCCCAATCAAATCTTCACTCCTTTTCACGCACCCCAAGGTGAGTGAATACGACTCTCCTTCTTCTTGGCTTCCTTAAACTTGCCCCCGGAGGACGAATTAGGCTTGATTTAGCTTACTTCCACTCGTTCCTACAATAAATCATAGAAAATGCAAAGTAAACCGTTTCGGGAGAAATAGTAGCCTTAAGCTAACAATTATGCATGGAAATACGTGCCAAAACCGCAGATAAAGTGTATAGAATATGCACGTATCAGCTGGCGAGCCTTTGTCCGCAATTGTCCGCAACCTTTCAAGGACATATCTAGAAGATGCCTCGGGTACATTTCCTTACCACGGCTGGCGAGCCTTTGTCCTCAGCCTTTCAAGGACGCATCCCGAAGATGCCTCGGGTACATTTCCTTACCACGGCTGGCGAGCCTTTGTCCGCAACCTTTCAAGGACACATCCCGAAGATGCCTCGGGTACATTTCCTTACCATGGCTGGCGAGCCTTTGTCCGCAACCTTTCAAGGACAGATCCCGAAGATGCCTCGGGTACATTTCCTTATTATGGCTGGCAAACCTTTGTCCGCAACCTTTCAAGGACACATCCCGAAGATTCCTCGGGTACATTTCCTTACCACGGCTGGCGAGCCTTTGTCCGCAACCTTTCAAGGACACATCCCGAAGATGCCTCGGGTACATTTCCTTACAACGGCTGGCGAGCCTTTGTCCTCAACCTTTCAAGGACACATCCCGAAGATGCCTCGGGTACATTTCCTTACCAAGGCTGGCGAGCCTTTGTCCGCAACTCTTCAAAGACAGATCCCGAAGATGCCTCGGGTACATTTCCTTACCACGGCTGGCGAGCCTCTGTCCGAAGCCTTTCAAGGACAGATCCCGAAGATGCCTCGGGTACATTTCCTTATCATGGCTGGCGAGCCTTTGTCCGCAAACGTGCAAGGACATATCCGAAGATGCCTCAGGTATGACTCCTTCTTTTGGCTGGCGAGCCTTTGTACGTAGTCTAACGGACTTTAAACGACCCACACGGATAGTCGAGAGACTCTAAACTGTTCCCGACGATAGGTCCTTGACTCGTATCCTCGACTCACCTTGGCGTCGCCCTTCCCGACGGCAGGACCTTGGCCCGAATCCTTTCGAGCCGCCTCGACGTTGCTTGGGTCTCCAGGTTGTAATCTTCGATTGACTTGGGGGCTCTACTTTGACTTTCGCCCTGTCCAAGCCTCAGTCAAAGTGGGGGCTCTGTAGATATCCAGTATCTGCTGAGACTCCAACAAACACCCGATGATCATCGGACTACAACATGTTTTGGAATCGCGGCGTTTGATCGACAGTTTGTGTACAACTTTCGTCGGAAAAACTTAAAACGATTTCGAAAATAAAACATCTCAAAACATTTCAAAAATACCTGGAGTGTTTAATGCACGACGACGGGGTCACAATGACACTAACTAGAGTCAAAACCGGCACCGGACCAAAAACCGACTCAAAAAGTCAAATCCCGACTGCAACAACGAGTCAAACCGAGTCAACCACCAAAAACAAACATTTCAAACCTTCTACCTTAAGTTTTCCCGGATTCATGAATGGTCAAGTACCAAACATGTGACTACAAAACCTAGGATAGAACAAGTCATGATTGCGTTTGTTGTGAAAGTGACAACACAGCTCGAAGACCCGCGACGTGGCTCGCGCCTCTTTGAGCAGCCCAGGTGGCCATGTCGCTCAAAACTCACACAACCACTCATTCTCCTATAAATACCCCTCAAATGCCACCCATTTGAGAGTTACCTGAGTGTCCGCCCCTTCTTTTCTCCCTTAAAATTCTCGACTCGACTTCTTAAGTCACAACTCGACACGTATTTACGACCTACCGATCGTAAACACGAGCCTTACACATTGTTTGGTACCGTCATCGTGCATTAAATTACTTAACCGACTACTTCGACTACTACACCATCACTAAACTTTTAAAACACTCTTTTACTTACCAAAACGGTTTTAAACCGAGTTTTTTCCGATCAAACGAGTTGTTACACTTACGTCGGTCACTCGCCATAACCAAACATGTAAGTATGAGGATGTAAAAATCCTATTTTATTATGTTTTCATTTGTTTCATGACTCTAACATGCTAAAACATGCATAACATGAATCAAAACATGGAATAAACGAGCCAAACTGATTTTTGGTCTGAGGCAGAAGCCCCTTAGGTCACCAACTGGCCCGCGCCTAAATGGGGTGCTCAGACCAGAGATCAACCGTGTTTGTTCTCCTTATTTCCCTTAATCCATTTTTCATATTTGTAATCGGTTTTCACCATTTCAAGTATTTTTGAACCTTTGTTGTTTTATTTCACATGTTTTAACCATAAAGCATTTTTCACCCTTGGGTCTTCATACCATGACGGTTAAATCCGTGTTTCGGTGATAATATTTGGTTAATGACATTTAGAAGGTATTTTAAAGCCTTTTATTTCATTTCTTTACATTTTCAAACAAACATATTAGTCACCAACACAAAGTCATCCTTGGTTCTACATACCATGCCGGATTTTAACCCGGGTACGATGATGAGTACCGACTAATAACATTCAAATGGACTTAAAACAGTTAGTCCATAATCATTTTCAAAACTATTCATGTCAAGTTTGTCAAACTGAACCCAACACCGAATATTATCAAATAATGATTATTCGAGTCTAGTTCTTCAAATCAACAAATGCGGTCTAAATGACCCCTTCAAATCAAACCGGGTTCAAATACCCATTTTCAACACGTTTTATAACGTTTTCTAAAAGGTCAGAACACGGCACATAAACCGTGGGCTAACCCGCGCCTAATCAGGCTCTCCATTTCTCATTTTCAAAACCAGAGGGAGGCCCTTTACACCGCCGGCTGGCTCGCGCCTCATATAGCCGTCTGGTACAGGGCCTGTTCCCTTCCCGCATTAGTCTAGGACGATCCCGACTCCGGTTAACCCGGATATAGGACGGATCAGATGACTGTTCAAACCATATTTGCAAAATGCCTTACTAAGACAAATGGATCATGTTATGCACCCTAAACCTAATACGGTAAATGGATGTTTAATTTCCGTCTTGCATGCAAATCAACCTTTAATCCGACTCGACATCTTATACTTGATACTTGGATTAAATCAACCGACTTAGAAAGCTCTCACATGTTAGGTTTAAATCATTGGATGCGCATTCATGCATTTAAACCGTTTTATCAACTTTTGCATTCAACCAACCAAGATCGGTCAGTAGAGGCTGCTAAACGCGGGCGGGATTGGGTGTCTGATTAAAGGGCTTCCCAATACGTACCTTCACCTCTTACTCAGAAACTTTGGATAGTGGACGACCTTATCTAGGGTGTACGAGAGTCATTCTAGAGATAGGATGCTAAAGAGGGACGATTTCCTTATCTTTAGTACCTATGTCAAACGCTGCTTTGTGCTTCGATTTGACCGAGGTATAAAGTGGAATTCAAACGGGTTCCAGGCATCCCACAAATTCTTGGTGGCGACTCCGAACATCTCTAATCGTTTCGAGACCCTTACCGAGACGAAACCGACCGATCTAAAACGATCCGGTCGAAAGCATTTTTACGCCGCCGAGCGTGGCTTTCAAAAAGGCTGGTGTATGTCCACAGATCGGCTGGGCTTGCAGGTGGGCCATGTCCACACTCTCCCCGGGTTCATTTTATTTGGACTCCCTATGTTCATTGGATTCATTAGTTTTAGGTTTGAGAATCGTCGCTCTGATACCACTTTGTGATACCCCTACATACCAATGTGCCTTACCAGGACCACCCTAGCATGAGAGACCTTCACCATCTCGGTTTCCCGAGGCTAGTATATCAAAGTTACCATTCCAAAACAACAATTATTAAAGTATATATAACTGATTAATGTTTACATGTTCCAAAATCCAAAACCAAAATAAAGGTCACTAATGTTCAACAACAAAAACTGAATGATAAATCTCATGACAGCGGAAGCTAGACTCGAGTGATGACTCCCCATCTCGTCCGAAAGCTAATGACCATCATCACCTGTCACAATCTGCTCACCATCCCCGAATGGATCACCATAGATTTACAAAATAATAACGGGGTCAGTTTACTGCATAATTAACATAAGATAAGTACGATAAGATAAACAGCTAATCATCATCCACCTCCACTCCCAATCACAACATATAACTGACTACACACTAAAGTGTGTAGCCCTGCCAGTGGGGGACTGCAGCCGTACCCACCTAAGCCCCGCTCATCAACGAGCGATAACCATGTTCATTAATGTGCACATCCCCTCCTGTGGAGGGTTCCACAGAGGGCGAAACTAGGGCGTGAAGCCACTCCCCCAAGTGACTCCACTCAGCCGAGGACGCACCTCGCGAACATCACCAACAACCATCACAACACCACCACCAAACTCCAATCCAACAACATAAGATAATCACAGTATCAATCGTACAACAATCACAATACAATCTTAAATCAATTAACACTAAACCGAGTAGGGAAACCCTACCTTAGCACAAACTGCAATGAGATACACAAGCAAGCTAGAAAGGCTCCTCTACGAATTCTCCACCTAACAACAATCACATAATTCCAATTACCATATACAAAAACCCCTTTCCCCCAAATCACAAATTAGGGCAAACCCCTAAAAGATAAATCAATAGAACTTATGAAATCAAAGGCTTACCGACACAATCGACGCAACGAAAGATGAACTAGACTCACGAATGATCCGCGCACTTGAGCGAGAGATTTGGAGAGGATTAGAGTTACGTTGTTTGCTTAGGTTTTGTTAAAATGATTAGAAACTGTAAATCGCGTCTTAAATAACTCTAATCCTTTCTAAATCAAACCGCGGAATTAATACCCATCATACCGGATACTCGGTCGAGTATAGAGTATACTCGGCTGAGTATCCTCTACCGGTCGAGTATTCCCGTACTCGGCCGAGTATTCCTGGGCAGTAGTCTGTCCAGAAATACACGACACACTTACTTGACCGAGTAAGCCATATTCGGCCGAGAAACAGACTTAGAAAACCGTGGTATTACACTTAAACCCAGATTTTGGTTGTGTGTCACTCGGCTGACTGGCTGGTGCACTCGACCGAGTGTAGGCCCAAACCCAATTTTCACGTGTTGGGCTCCATGTGTCGGGCCTTGCTATATATATTGTCTTTTCAACTTTCTTCTTCATTTTTACAAACCCTAAACTCTCTCAAATTCTCTCGAAACATCTTCTGTCACCTTTCTTGAAGATTTGGCTTGGGAATTGAAGATTCAACATCACCTTTCATCTTTTATTTGCATATTGTGAGACTTTAATTATTCTTTTAATCCTTTTATTTATTACCCAAACCCTAAAAATTGGGGGAAATTGTTTTTTTTTTTATTTGGGTAAATTGATTGGAAATTTGGTTAATTAGATGTTTGTAATAAGTAATTAGATGTATTATATTGTTATAGGACGTGATTGTGATATAATTTCTTGGTTAATTATAGGAGGAGACTTGATGGAAGGGTAATTCTAACAAGTTGGTTGCTTTTATGGAGTTTGCTAAAAGGTAGGATTTTCCTACTCGATTTCAATAATGTGAATATTTACATATGTCATTATTGTTGTGATTGGTCTCACATGATTGTTGTAATTTCATATTAACATGTTGTTGGGTAATTATGTCTTAAAGGATTGTTGTAATTGTTGGATTTGCATTATAGCACGAAATTGTTGTTGGTCTCATATTGTTGATAGATTTGCATTATTATAACATGATTATGGGTGATTATGGTTAATATCACATTGTTGGTGGAAGTGCATTATTGTAATACTCTGTATTTAATAATTATATAATAATAATATTTTGTTATATTTAGCGAGTTAGGCTTAAGACGGAATAATAATAATTTAATAATAATAATAATAATATGATACATGTATGTATATATGTATACCATACTAGCTACCCACATACATACAGCCTTCACCCTACCTTATCCACCCAACCTTATCCATTTGTAATCCACCATAATCCACAAAAGATAAGGGAGAAGAGAGAAAGAGAGGAAAAGAAGATTTCGTCAACTCGCCTCAAGATCGTAAGGTAAACCGTCTTATACTAGCCTTTATGCTATTGTTTTTATACCGTCGACTCACCCGCGGCTTAGACCCGCTGTTTGACCACCGTGATTGACCGGGCAACCACCATTGACCACCATATGGGCGTTTGACCGAGACGTTTTTGGGGTTTGTTGTCACGGTTTAGGGCTCCGGGTTTGAAGGGGCTGCGGGCTGGTTTGGGTCTGGGTAAAGGCAGATCTAGGTTGAGGGTGGTGAGAGGAGTTGAGTGGTGGTTGTGGGTGGCCGTGAAGGTGGCTGGTGGTGGCGGTTTCAGAGGAAGAAAGAGGGGTTTCGGGTTTGTGTTATTGTTATTCTTGCGGTTGTGTTGCGGTTGTTGCTGTTGTTGTGGGTGGTGGTTGCCGGCATGGTGGCCACCCTTGGACCCACCGTGGTCAGGGCGACACCATGGTGGTGGTGGCAGCCATGGTGGTGTTGGGTCGTGCGTGTGGTGGGTGACACGGGTTGTGTTGTTGGTGTTTGTTGTTGTTGTTAGTGGTGTCAGCTATTGGTGGGGCCGTGGATGGCTGCTGCTGGTTGTGGCCATCACGGCTGGTGGTGGTGGTTCATGGTGGCAGCGGAGGTGGTGGTGGTATTTGGGTTGAGTCGGGATTTGTATAGTATAAGACGAGTTTTATTTAGTTTAGTTAGTCATATACGTATTTGTATAATGTATTAGTATATTTATACGTATTGGTATAAATATATTGGTATATTATACGTATTGGTATATGTATTGGATTAGTATATTTATACATATTTGTATACGTATTTGTATGATTAAATAAGTATATTTATACGTATTCGTATTATTATCGTATTTTAGAAAATGGGTTTTGTGAGACGGTTTTACGAGACGGGCCTAGCTTGTGTGACATTTTGCTTATGCGGATTTGTTGCGAGGTGGGTTAATCCTACTCAGTTTTAATATGCATTTGAATTGTCATGTGAGTCGTATTTTAATTGGCATTGCATTATAACATGGTTTTGGTTGAGATGGTTGGATGAGTCGGTAATTGGCATATTGTGTGGCATCTTGTGTTTATTGTGTTGTCATGTATATTGGGTAATATGATGGCTGTGACTGTTGGTTGTTGTTGAGGAGACGGAATGCGGTTGGGAGACTGTCTTCCGCTTGGGTCGCCTCTTGGAGCTTTCCCACTCCAAGAGGGATGTGCACATTAATGACTTGAGTACGGAGGGACTCGTGTGGTTGAGACACGACGTCTGGCAGGGGATCCGGTTGGCTTCCGGACCCGATACGTCTGGGCGTGTCCCGGTACCTGTTTGTGGTTACCGATATGTCTGGGCGTGTCCCGGTACCAGTGTGGTTGACGGTATGTCTGGGCGTGTCTCGGTACCAGTGAGGTTGTCGGTATGCCTGGGCGCGTTCCGGTACCGTGGTGGCGGTTGTTGGATATCATGTTATTCATATCATAGTCATGTTGTATGTTCACACACTCGAGTCGTGTCACACTTTATTTATCTGTTGAAACTGACATTTGTTGTGTCTGTGTCTTTGTTACCTATCTCTTTTGGGGTGGCCTGTGTCGATCCATATGATATCCTTGGTCATATGGGGAGCAGGTTATGTTCAGGTTGTTTAGATAGTACGCGGGAGACGAGACGAGCTTGATGATATCACGAGACGTGTCTAGTTGACTAAAAGAGTATAGATGTCATGAGTTGTATTTTATTTATTCATTTGTTTACGTTTATGTAATTCATTAAACCTTACATTAATAAAATGTTCTTTGATTGGAGCTTTGAAACCCTACCCCCGGGAAACCGAGATGGTAACGCTCCAATTATCTTGGCCGAATAGTTAGGGTGTTACAATTATAACATGAGCATGAGTGATTGTTGATACATGTGTTCTTGGCATGTTGAGAATCATATCCCATAAAAAGGTTGCATAATTGACATGTTCTGTTGCATATTATAATATATGTGATGATGGGTGGATGGTTGGCGGAGTTGGTGATGTGTTGAGTTGTTGCTGAGGAGACATAAGGCGGTTCGGGAGACCGTCTTACGCTCGGGTCACTCCTTAGAGTTTTCCCCTCCAAGGAGGACGTGCACGTTTTATGGTTTGGGTACGGAGGGACTCATGTGGTTGTTGGAGGATGTGTCCTCGACAATAATGCGATCACATGTTTAAATCTCATAATAAGAATGCATGAGGGACTGTAATATTTTATTGTCAACTGATCCACATTAATCAGTAATGGTTGGCTGACTAGAGTTTGACATTACAGTCGTATGACGGTGGTGATCAGTTGATCCCTTAAGGTCATACCTCTAAGGTAACACTCTTAATTGATCAATTAATTAATTGTATGATGATACAAGTTAATTAATCCTTTAAAATCAAAAATGTGTTTTATTACTAAAACTTTATTATTGTTTATTGAAACAATTATAAATAGAATGAATAATGTATTATAATTACAAGGTATTGTGAATTATAATTAAATGGTCCATTTTAAGTATATGTAACCATGTATTGCTATTTGTGTTATTGTATGTGATTTATTTTGTATGTAATGACTTTTATAAGTTAAAAATGCATTACATAGTCACATGTCTAGTAACATGTCACATATGTCACAAATTACAATTGACAAAATCACAAACTTAAAATGGAATCCCATTTTACATATGGAAACCGGTTTTTCCATGGGTGGGGGACAATTGTGCTTTTGTCTTAAATGTTTAAGACAACTTAATTATGCTAGGGTTAGGCATGCTTAACCTACATTTCTTGTGAAGAACATTTGATAGGAAAAATGAGCATGTATTGGCCTTGGGTAACCCAAGGTACCCGACCCCTCTCTCCTCTTTACTAGATAAGAATTGCTTTTCTTATTTACAAATTCATTCCTAATGTTTCTACTAGATCTCTTAACAAAATACTCCAAAAATTATTTTGAGATAGAAAATAAAACATCATTGAAATACTAATATTGAGATCTAATTACTAGTAGTAGTAGTAGTAATATAATTATATTAGTCATTTTAAAGGAACATATACTAAATTTCTAGTAACTAAATTAGTATATGTATTAAGGGTGATTATCTTGGTACAATTCCTTGAGGAGTAGATCCTACCATTGGGTCTAAATTCATCCTTGGATCACTCGGATTTTTACGAAGACTAATTTGGTAGGAGACCAATTAGTATAACCGTGCGGCACTCTTTTGTAAGTCGATTGATTTCTTCTTACTTTGTCATTTTGGTATGCATGCATAAGATCTAGTTAGTTTATGACTAAACTAAATTTAAATAGTTATTAGAAATGTCTAATAAGAGGTAAATGAATCGAACAATTGGTATCAGAGCCAGGTTGTTGCATGCATAATCAGTTATTATTTTTCCGAGTTAAAATGTTAACATATAAAACTAGAAATTTGTGATTTATGAGGATAAATACCACGAAATTCTTGCATGAATAATATTCTAGTCCTAAATTTATTTTAGATCATTTTGATGATTTATGGTATAAATATTGCTCTTTAATTTATTTTTAGTATTTTATTTGGTAAAATGACTTTTAAATACTAAAATATGTCAGGCTATGATTCTGACCTTGAAATTTTAACACGACCTCACATGCATATTTTACTTATTGTATGTAAAATTTCGTATAAAAGTGTTTTATATTGCATGTTTTATGATTTTTACATGATAAAAATGGATTAAATGGAGGTATTTTGGTTAAAATTAGTTAGACTTCGTTTCTACCCATGAAATTTTAGTATGTTGTCACATGCAATATTTACACACTGTATGTAAATTTTGAGGTAAAATGGTTTTATTTTGCATGATTTATGATTTTTAGATGTAAAAAGTATTTAAATAGTGACTATTTTAGCAAAAATAGCTAAAATAAATTTTATGGCATGAAATTTTTTCCCAAAGTTTTATATATGATATGAAAAACAGATCTAAAGTTGCATGTCAAATTTCGTTTGATTTGGATGTTTATTGATTTTTATATTGTAAAATTGATAAATAGCAACTTTAAACATAATTGATGTTTATTGATTTTTTACATAAATTTATGTTTAATTTGGAATTAAGGGGTTAAAGTTACGTATTATGCAATTTATTTGTGAAATAAGTTGAATATATTCTATGGGCAATTTTTTATTAAAATTTTGGAATGTTGGGAATTTTCCAGAATATACAAAATTATGATTTTGAAATTTTCGAATTTTTATGACTTATTGGGAATTATTTCTTTATTATTATGAATAAAAGATATTTAAAGAGCAATAATAAAATATCAAGTTGAATTATTGTCAAATATTTAGTGAAGACTAAATTTTTGAGTCCTAAAAAGGTTGGGGTAATTAACTTGGACATAGATTTGATTTATGTAATATTGTGTGATTTTAATAAGTTAATAGTCACAATTATCCATAAAACCGGACCGAATATACGATATTAGCTTTAATAGGGCGATTTGGCACAACACATGGCATGTTTCATACATATATTAATGCTGCATTTTTTTTTTAGTATGAATGTCATGTTTTATTTTATGTAATTTTGAATTATGTAATTTTTACTTAGTATGGCCTTAGTTTTTAATTAATATTTCCCGAAATGAATGGGGATATCGATTCGGTTGTAATTATTTGTGATCTCGTATCACTTTTATTTTATTTTTGTTTTTCTTTTTATAATGTATAAAGTAGAAAAGCTATGTAATTTATTTATCCCGGAGTTCCTTGAAGACGGTGCCATTCGGGAAGGCGTTCCGACAAAGACGGCGTTGCCTTGAAGTGCGTGCCAAATGAAGTTCAAGGGACTAAGGAGTTGGTTTCCGAATTTGTAAATAGTTTATTAAATTTACTATTTTAGGAAGGTCATACTAGGATTTTATTGCTTTGCTTTGCATTTGTTTTATATGTTTGCATGCATAGCCAAATCGCCATAACTACACATGCATATCATATTTTATCGAATCATCGACCGTGTCAATTATAATTATCGCTAGTTCACCGCTTCAGTTCACTTAAAACGAGATAGATAATAAATTGACAGGACCTCTCACTAAATATAATTGAGAATTAGGCTTACTAAATAGTAGAACCATGAGTCCCAATTTCATAAGGAAGTAGGCTCGGCTCACCGGGGTGCTAAACTTGTTACGTTGGGTAAGTGGGTAGTAAATTGTTATTACATCGAAATTTGGATTGAGCTCAACGGAAGTATTCGCGACCGTAGCCGCATGTGTTCCGGGGCTTAAGATAAATATTAAAGTAATTTTATCGACCGAGAGTTCTAGAAGTAAAATCGATTAAAGAGTTAATCCACCAAATTATATTGATTAGAGATGAATCGGCTCACCGTGCCCGAGTTTATATGAATTTGGATCTCGGGATCATTTATAATAGTTGGGTAGAGGTCACTATATAAATGCTAAAACCTACTTAAATGTTTTATAACGATGAATGTTTGATTTTCCCACTATTTCGTTGTTTTTAATGTTGTTCTATTTCATTACTCCTACTCATATGCGATTTCATTCGATTGTAACACAAATCTCCGCTAAACCATTATTCCTAACGACAAAGAATCTCTTTCTAAAATTGAACCATATCATAGGTTGTGGACTAGCTCCCTAGGAATCGTTCTATTCCATAGAACTAGATAGGAGTCGTCCTATGCAAATACAAGATTAGCATCTTAAATTCCTAACATACCTATGAATGATTTCTTGTGAAGAAATATGAATAGAAGTAGTACTTAGTCAAAATATGTTTTGATAATATCTTTAATGCATACATGGTTCAAAAGTCTTATTGCTCAATCTAAACAAATGTCATCAAGCACTTAAGTCATTAAGAACATGACAATGTTAAATTGGTAAACTGATTTGTTAGATTAACCAATTACCACTATAAAAGTAATTCTTGTGAAAAATTAACTAGGAATTTATATGAAGATAAGTCTTCATCAAGTAGAAATTCTTGAGGAAAGTGGGAGCAATAAGAAGTAAGTATCCATCTTAATTGTTAAGGATAGAACTAGACTCGAAAGAGAAGGTGTTAGACACTAAAATAGAGACAAATCCCTAATAAGTAAAGATCAAGGAAGTTGGTCGTGTGACACCAACATATTCCTTCTTAATATATATGGCAATGACATTGCTTACTTGCGAATTATCACGTCATGCGTATTTGATACAAATATGTGAACAATGTTAGAAATTACCACATTTTATGATTATGAAATATGGCAAAAGGATGTCAATACCACCTTTCTAAATGGGTATTTAGAGGAGGATGTGTTCATAACACAACCCAAGGGTTTTTGTAAATCCTTAACATTGAATGATCGTATGACGACTAGCAAGAATAAATTCAGATATTTATATGAATGGAACTAGGGTAGTTGTCATTTCATCCATGGACATATAAGTGTTATAGTATATTCATTTTAGTTTTGTATTTAGAATTGTACCTCAATAATTGTTATGATGTACACTAAGTCT
The DNA here is from genome assembly GCF_048544455.1 of Silene latifolia. Classification (NCBI taxonomy): domain Eukaryota; kingdom Viridiplantae; phylum Streptophyta; class Magnoliopsida; order Caryophyllales; family Caryophyllaceae; genus Silene; species Silene latifolia. The sequence goes on from NC_133528.1 coordinate 30,366,179, forward strand.
AAATAAGAATATAATTCAAGTTTTTTTGTAGAAAAACGCAAAAGGTTTTACTATTGTGCAATTAAAACAAGTGTTGTGCCCTTACATACCACGCTTAAGGTTATGGTGAAACCATACCTTTCTAGGTAATTATATTCAAACTAAAATAAATGTCATATATAAAAGACTCAAGTTGGTGACCACAATCATTTCTCAATTCTCGATTGAAAATTGCATTTAGAAACTAGTTTTGACTAGTGTCCCAAACCATTTGATTGGGAATCTCTTGGCGTGTGCGAATCTTGTATTCAAAGCAAGATTAATTCATGACTTCTTTCTAGAAAAGAATTATGAATAGAGCAAGATATTCGCCCTATTTACACTTTGAAGTGTAAGGTCGAATACAATTTCAATCAAAAAGGGTTATTACTTCTTCATCTCTTCTACCAACGAACTAGGTAGATACTTGGTATCCACTTAATGAGGCAAGAAGAGAAATTCTTTGAATAAGTTCAATGAATGTTTAAAAGTATCAAAACCTAGAGATTAAAACCTATACGATACAGTATTGGTACTTTGTCAAAATTGGGAACAATATAGTGAGGACTTTTATATACACCAAAAGGAGTGTGATATGGTATCACAAGTTCACTTTCATTATATGATTGAATCTTTACTATAAAGTTGGAAGTAGACTCTATCACAATTTGTCTAGTATTTATTTATTCCCCTAAAGCAAAACATAGTTAAATCAATCAAGTACAAATCATATATGATATGATTAGGCATGATACCTAAGTTGTAGCTTGTTTCGAAAGAAAGCATGTGGCTTTCTAACCCAACTATCACGAGAACAACATGTTTGTGGCTCGTGATGTTGTCTATTAAAGAAATGAGGATTAATTCTTAAAGATAGAGTGGGAGAAAATGTTCAAGAGCCACAAACTGAAAATAAGACGTGGGAAGATGTTCCTTCTTGGTCAAAATCAGTAAATATTTCTTCGAAATCTGAATGGACAGGATTCATGTTATTTTGAAAGTAACAAACCTGTAACTTATTAAGTTGCTTTATCTAGTTTCAACTCCGCAAAAGTCCGAAATGAGCATAAACATGAAAATGTTTATTTAGCTTGGTTGGTTGGTGAATGGTGGCAAAGGGTTTTGCACGCAACAACAACGGTTCATTATATTCGGAAATGATTTGATATAATTGGATTATAAAATCATCTTGCATGAGTTCTGTAAATCGCAACTAACCTAAGGTAGGATGAAAACTTAAGACGAAGTCTTAAGTAGAAGTTTAGGAGTTGAATTATATGTTTTGATCATGTGATAAACTTTTCTCGATTTGTTGAGTAGTTCTGTTTATACATGGAGTTTAGTGGGAGTAATGTGGTGTTACTAGTCTTATATTTAAAGGACATATTGATCGTTGTGAATGATGGAAGACTTAGGAGAAGGATAATACATCTCTAAGGTATCCAGACCTATAAAGATAGTTCTGAGAGGATATCAGCGTTAAATGAATATTCTTATATTAATAAGAATCTAGTCAAGTTCAAGGTATTGAACATATAGAAATTGAATTCACTTGCTTCCGCTGCGGGATTAATTCATTACGCTAAGATGTATCACCATTCTTAAATTTCGTATACTTGGAGTATGACGAAAAGTTACAAATCATTTTTTTTGAGAAAAAGTCTCTGTATAGCCATAGTTCATTGGTTAGTACTCTTGGTAGGGGTGTTCATTGGCGGTTCGGTTCACCGAACCTCTAATTTAATTCGATTCGCACACGGTTCGGTTCGGCAAAACTCCGAACCTAAACCGCGCCATTAGAAACGGTTATAAACGGTTCGGTTAACCACTTTAAACGGTTATTAGTGGTTCGGTTACCGGTTAACCGATAATTGTTCTATATTACTTTTTTTTCAGTTTTCGTTAATTTTTGGGAATTTTTTCTAATAGTTTAATTAAATTTTCATTATATATTATACCCAACAATAAAGTTAATAAGCTAAACTTTAGCATTAATCAATTTAAGAAATTTTAAATTTGGATACACTAAGAAAATTAAACGAATGAACAGTTTTTTATATAATATTTTAATTTTTTGCTTACTTTTTTGTGACACGGTTCGGTTCGCGGTTAACCGGTTATCTAAAATTGCGAACCTTAACCGAACATTTTCCATAATAAAGTTAACGGTTCGGTTCAAAGAATCGCTTTGTCGAAACGGTTCGGTTAATCGAACCTTAAAAATGGACGGTTTTTCGGTTTTGCGGTTCGGTTTATTCTGAACACCCCTAACTCTTGGAGCACTACAAATATGAAGCTAAGCATTTAGAATTGAGATGGATTTATGTGCAAGGAGTTACACAAAAACCATTTTCTAAACTCATAAGAATTGTTAGAGAACCATCTTGGCTATATTATTTAAGGAGCAGATCTGCTAGAAACGTTCTAGGCAGTAGAACAATGAGGGATTAACAACGGAAATTGAGTACACTTGCAATAATGATATATGCTAGGGATAATATTAGGATTCAGTTTTATGAATTGGAGGAACTATGGTAGTTCGTTCCAGTAACCAAAGGTCCTATCCCATACACTGTGAGGACAGTGGGAGCTATCCTAAGGCAAGAGAGCCTATGTCTAGATTGGATTTAGACACGTACTCAAAATTTTTATAATAAAGATTATACATAACAAAAGGAAAAAGCATATAGCAAGGTTAGAGAAAGTGCAATGTGTTGCTGAGACTTACTAACCAAAAGCCTTTTCATAGGTTTAACATGATAAGTCATGTCATTTCAATTGAGTTGAAATGTGCAACATATACAAAATGGAATATGGATTATAGATTATGTAGTAATTAATATTGTATCAATTTTACATATGTGATAATACATTCATCGTTTGAGTTTTATATTAAACTCTATTATTACTTTGTCATATCCAAATGGGTTGTTGAGACAATATTGAACCCCGTTAAAGTGAACTAGATTGATATAGTAATCGCCCATAGTTACTTACATGAGGTGACATCTCGAAGTAACTAGAGTGTGATGCGATTGATGGCAAGTTCAAGTGCCATAGAGTCATGAGAGATGACTAGTCGATCATATAGGCAGACTGTATGGGACACTCTGTCGGGCTTATGACCGCTTATAGAGTTCTGGAAATTTTTATAGCCTGTTCGTGGCGAGAGCTACTATAGTATTCTTATGAGTCAATTCTTTGACTAAAGACTGTTCGCCTAAGGTGGCACAGTTTCAGAGTGACTTTGATTTATGTTCTACGACCTTCGTAATTGGGGTCAAATGGGCACATTTTGGGTTATGATGAGCTGTGGCTATTCGAAGGGAAGACTACAATAGGAATTTTCCACCCCTAGTAAGAGTTATCTTATATCTCAAGGCCACTCGAGGAGTAATGAACTGAAATGCGTGGCCACGCTCGGAAGGTATCTACGGTAGATAATTCCGATCAGACAGTTATTCTCCAAATCGAGGAAACCACTCATGATATGATCGAATGCAAGTACGACCTACAAGACACCTTGCATTTAGTGGGAGATAGTAATAGGACAAGAGAATTGGTGACGCACTATAATACCCGCCCTTTTAGGAACCCTTTGACCGATGTTGACCGACCTTGGGAGTGGAAGTAGTCTTAGGATAGTGTGCCAAAACTTGTTTGGGCTGCGTGTTGAGAGTGGTACTCGATAGAGTAGAGGCTACTCGATCGAGTAGCTAGGGTACTCGATCGAGTAGGGGGCCACTCGATCGAGTAGGTTGGGTACTCGATCGAGTACCGCGTTTTCAGCAAGGGTTTTATATCGCGTTTTGTTAAATCCGCAAACCACTTCCGCCACTTTCTTCCTATCCTTCAGTCGCCCCTTTCCCTTACCTTCACCTCAAAACCTCCATGGATGCCTTTTGAAGATTCTTGAGCCTTAGGAGAGCGTCTCTTGAGTCGGGTAGCGGTCTTTTGCTGAGTTTTCCCCTAATAGGTATGTCATATTCATCATCCGTGCCTCTGTTTCTATAGTTAGGGTTTTGCTTGTAGTAATAGATATTTGCATGATGGTAATAGGCTTTGCTTGTGCGCTGGATACTTTGTTTGTCGGCATGGATTGGTTGCGGATGCGTAAAGGTAGGTTCGCCTACTCAGTCTCTGTAGATGGTCTAGTGTGTCGAATATTGTGGCTGTGTTGTGTTTGGTTGTCTGCTATAATTGTTGTATCGTGATGATTGTGGTTGTTGTTGATGTTCTCGGGATGCGTTCTCGGCTGAGTGGGGTCACTTGCGGGAGTGGCTTCACGCCCTAGTTTCGCCCTTCGTGGAACCCGCCACGGAAGGGGATGTGCACATTAATGGGACAGGGTTATCGCTCGTATGATGAGCGGGGCTTAGGTGGGAACGGTGCGGTCCCCCATCGGGCGTGGCTGGTCCGGTGGACGTCGTGATGAGTTTGGTTGGATTATTGTGATTATGGTGGGGAATTTGTTGTCATTGTTCGTGTTGTTGATTGTAGTTGCCGTTGTCTTGTCTTATCTCGATCGACCTTGTTTGGTTGTTTGTTTGTTATGTGTGTCCGCCGTGATCCCTTATGGTGAGCGATCGGTCTTAGCAGTGTTGATGTTGTGGATAGTGGAGTCCAGGCGGGGATGAGTCCTCACGAGATATGATGGTCATAGCGAGTAGTCTTTGAGTTGTACCTTGTATTGTATTTTGGTTTGAATCACTTGTAATAAAGCTTAATAGTTCTTTTATTGACATTTGATAACTACTTTCCTCGGGTAACCGAGATGGTAACGCCCTTATATGCTAAGGAAGGCCTAGTTAAGGCTCCTCTGGATATGGGGGTGTCACAAAGTGGTATCAGAGCGACGATTTTGGAACCTGTAACAAATGAACATAATGAACGTAGAGAGTCTAATAAAATGAACCTGGTGTATGTGTAATGGGAGCCCCGGCTGATGCTAGATTTTGGGTGAGTAGGCGCCCTCATTTCAAAATTTTGGCCCCATGACACTTAAGCCAGTCACATGGGATGGGAATGTGGAGTCCGTGAGTCTATGTGTGTTATGTATGTTAATTGTGCCGGAGCTACCTCCGGTTAAGTTTTGTTAGAATTAATAGAGGTGTGATAGTAATGTTTGGGCCGAGTATGGTAATTATTGATAAGATTATTGAAGCTCGTTGAATGAGTAGTGAGCTTATATGATGGTTATGAGATATGTGACGAAAATTTATGTAGCTTACATGATGGTAATTATAGTATAGTGAGTTATAATTCGAGATATAGCGTATGGTAATGCGTTGTTGCCTTATAGGATGGTCGAAATTTTTCCGCTGCGTAATATTTGATTCATGCAAGGTGAATTGCGTATGATAGAATGTAGGACATGATCGAATGAGTTGTTTAAAAGTATGCATTATGCGAGAGGTGATAGATTCATTTATTATGAAAATTATGCAATTACATGACAAATGAAAGAATGAACGAATGGTAAGTTAAAAGTTTCAATTTAGTAGTAATATATAAAGTAAGCTTAAATTTAATATGATGACGTGATTATGTTTACGGAAGGTTGATGTAAATGTAAACCGAGTAGGGTAATGGGTGTAGTGTACGTAGGATAAGCTTCATTTGTTTGGCAATATGGTAGACCTTGTTAATAATAGTAATACGTGAATGAATTTGATAATGAGTGCCGAATTCCGAACTTAGTTGGAATCGACACGCGGTGTTGTTTTTGCAGGAATCTTCAAGTTACTTCGTAGTTATGATCGAGTACTTAACTATACTTGACCGAGTGCGAGTGCTTACTTGACCGAGTAGACCTCACTCGATCTAGTTAGGGGGCGATAACGTCGGGATTTGGAACATTTCCTGCAGACACTCGACGATTTAGCCCCTACTCGATCGAGTAGGGTGGTACTCGATCGAGTACCCCAGGCACTCGATCGAGTAGGTTACTGTGCAGTAATTCCTACGGGTTTTCTTAAAACCCTCCATCTTTCTATTTCTTCTCCTTATTCCTCTATATTTCGACACACCCATCCTAAATCATTCTCAATCCCTTATTCCCTCTCAAATCCTCTCTTTCTCTTGGGTTAGTAGTGATTCTTGGGGTTGATTTTTCTTGTTTAATTCGTTTCTTTACCTTACTAATCAATCAAGGTATGTTATTCTTCTTAATTTATGTGATTTGTTACTTTGAATGTGTTAAAATAGTGTAATAATCTGAAATCTTCGATTATAATGATCAATTTGGTGCTTTTAATTGTTGAAACATGACTCACATGCCTTCTTTCCATGTTTGTTGGTGATTAATTGCTGTAAATTAGATTAGAAATTGCAAAATTGAACCCGAAATTTCTAGGGTTTCCAAAATTGAAATCGATTTTTGGTTGTTTTACAATGATTAGATGGAAGAATTGAGCCTTAAGTATTGTTTATATCATGTTGGGGGATAGATTTTTGGTGATTTTACCTTAGAAAGTTGCCTTAAAACTCCGTCTTAAAAGTGCCTTAAGTGGAAATTCGTGATTTATAATTGAAGAATTGAGGTTGTAATTGACATGTAAGCATGAGTTGAACTTCATTATGCTAATAGAATCGATGAGTGATGAATATATGCCCAAATTTTCACAGCTGTAAAGACCGTCTGCAAATTTTAGTTGAGTTGTTGAACATAACATGAAAGTGATGATGATATGCCATAAATTATTCTTTCTCTTGAAGTAGTAACATGAAATTAGCAATGTAAATGGAACGACCTTTAGAAGCATGCTAGGATATTCGAATTGCTGAGAATATGTGCTCACATGCCAAATTTTCATAATTGCGGTTTATAAGTGGCTACAAACTGAGACTATATGTTAAAATTGAGGGAACTATTGATGAAATGTGTGTACCTAGCTGAGCACCTAAGTTTAATGGCATGATTTATGTGCGTCAAATATGGAACTAGTTGATGAGTTAGTGAACTTGCTAAGTATATAGAACTCAAATCGTATGAATATATGCCTACATGTTTTATACAAATTGTTTGACCATATGCCTTAAGCAGATGCCGAGACTGAACCTTGTGTAACAGCCCTAAATTTTCACGACCAAAACGATAAACTAAAGATGGAAAATTCACGGCTGTCACTCCACACCTAGCTGAAAATGCTAAGTGCAAGGTAAATACAGAGTCAATCTAAAAAAAAGGTATGTGTCTCAAAAACTTAATCAAATAATCAAAACGTTGCAGCGGAAGACTTAAGTCTTACAAAATCTAAAACAATAAATACAATTCAAATCCAACAATATTATAAAATTATAAATAGATTAAAACGGAGTCTCTATTCAAATCCTTCCACGCTCGTACAAATCCCCGGATCCAGTATGCACCCATGCAGCATCTCAAGCATCTCAATTGTACCTATCAACTGTACCCAAAACATAAATAGGTACAGGTTCCAGTGGGGGAACAACCCAAAACATAAGGACGTCAGCAAAAGCTGAGTTTTGAGAAAATAAGAAGAAATGATAAATTCACAATAGAACAACATTATAAACTTTACAAGCTCCAAAAACAGTAAGAGAGAATTATATTCCAAAACCAACATTATCGTAAATCCAAAACCAATTATTAAATCGTTAAAAGTCCATAACTTTCACCACCTCTCTGCCAAGGTCCTACCCTTGACACGGTCTAGAGGTATCACCTGTGCTTGGTCAGACTTATAAGAATGCGCATCTCTCACATTTGGGCAGTCAGTAGGATGAGGCTGCCAAAGGAGAAAGTCTAACCCCCTAGCAAGTGGGGCCGATCAAACCCCACCCAATGAAACTCGGGCCAAGAGTTTAGTTTCGGGACGAAATCCCAGGGACGTCTCAGACGCACCTTAAAACCTGCTAGACCAACAGATCTCCCAGAGTCTGTTACAAAATTCCAAAAGACGGCTTGCACCAAAAATTCCAACCGGTGACCCACGGTCACTTAAATCAATTCTCAAAAATTCACAAAGCTAATAGAAATTTATCGTTACCAAAAGTATGTAAAAAAAACAGTTTAAATGTCAACCGAACATGCTCTTAATTTTAAAAAGGGTAAAAGTCCTTACCTCTCGAGACAGTCAATCCAAGCTAAGCTTAATATAAAAATTCTTTCTCTTCAAATCCGCAAGCTACAAGCAATACAAGTTACCCAATTACTACGCTGCTTAGTATGAAAGTAACTCCAACTTATCATACGACTCGCTATTACATTAAAACGCTCAACTATTGACCCGGGACCAACAGCTAAAACACAAAAATACACCACAACTGTCTCACTATACATACTGACAGAGCTAGTATGTTAAGCCCTTAAGATCAGTGGTCACAACCAACCTTATCAACTTCCTCTTTGTTTCAACATGCCTGATTCAACTAAGGCTCAAAGGCAGCAATCACTTATTAGCCTGTCCACACCATTATATTCTTTAATCTAACGTTCAGTGACCCAATTTTTCCCTTCCCTACGTCCTGCCAGTACCAACTCTAAATCGACCCAATTTAGCTACTCAAAGCAATGAGCATACTGATAGTCAATCCAATCCAATCCAAACCTGCAACTCGACTACACTTCCAACACACAACACAATAACCCATTCCATAGCCATACATACTACCAAATGCCCTCTTATGAAACTGCTCAATACCTGTAAGGGTAAACTTCTAAACTAACCCATCGATCGGCTAGAAAACACAAACGACAAATGGGGTACTATACCAAAAGCAAAGACTCAATCCAGTTTAACTACAACCCCACTTATAATTCAGTTCTCGTACTTAGGTCATAAAGCTAATATCCCACGGTGAATGACCAAACTGATCCCATAAATCAACATAAATGATTGTTTACAACTTTAACAATAATGACTCCCAGATGTTTGAAAACCCAAATTAACCAAAGTGCATTGATCAAACAACTGCCAAACAATTGTTTCCAAAGTAATCCACTCAACAGAACATCGTTTTCAATGGTATACCTTGCCTACATGCTTTACCCGAATGCCCACATACACTCACTAAACTATCACTACCTTCTTACTTTTTTGTGAATTTGTAAAGCCGACCACAAAGTAAACCACAATCTATAAATTACCTTCACCCTTTGAGTACTCTACCCTTCCCTCATCCCCTATACAAATAACTTATGAAATAGTATATACATGTACTATAGGTGTACTACAGAGAGGCTGTCAAAAGCATTTATCATCTACACTTGCTTGAATTGGATTTATAACATAAGCAAAAAGATTAGGTGAGATACTTACTATTTATATGATAAGAAAAGGGGAAAGAGAAGGATGACGAGAATTCGTGGTCGGAATTCGGCAATCGTTCGGAGGGTGATAGCGTGCAGCAAGGATCAGAATAGCAGGCAGTAGAGAGGCAGGAGAGACGACAATTAGGTGTGGATGTGAATTAGGGAAACAAAAGAATAGGGTGGTATAAGGGTAATAGGAAGCCGGGTCAAAGCCAAATCAGTTTTGGTAAAATTCTTTTTTTTTTTTTTTTTTGAAATAATTAAAAACGTGTAAATAAAAATTATTTCCAAAGTGATGATTTTAATAACTTTTAATTAAAAGCCAGTATTAATAAAATAAATGAGAGATTAACTCGTAAATATAATTTGGAAAATAACGGGGTGTTACAGACTTCCCTTCTTAAAACAAAGCTTCGTCCCCGAAGCTTAAACTCTTTCGCAAGAACAGCCCCCAAATACTTTTATCTTACGCATTCAAAGTTCGGTATATAACTTAACAATATCCCACATTTCTACCAAGTCCTATTTCCACAAGATACTATCAAATACACTATGCCACAAGTTTCTCCTTGTTTTCACGACTCAGGTAAAAGGACCGCTAAGATAGCTAAGAGCATGTCGGATGAAAAGAAAACACATTTTTTTTTTTCAAAATCCTATATTTCATAGGCTCCAAAAAAATAAATAAAAAGTAGTAATCCCACAAGCCTCTGACCACAAAAATAATAATTTCAAGACGTGCTCAAAGTGCACAAGCAGACCAGAGACCAAATACCACAACGATACATACACTAAGTATAACCAATGTCAATGAGAACTACCAGTCAATATTGTGCAATGTGCAGAACTAATACCAAATATATGCATAATCATAAGCAATGATTAGTAATTCACATAAGAATAACTAAGCGAAAACAAAGATGGAGAGTACATTAACTTTATAGCTAAACTTAAACAAAAACACACGTGTATGAAGATTATAAAAGAAAAGTAAGCGTGCAAATCTCAACCCTCTTAAAACAAAGCTTCGTCCACGAAGCGTAAAATTACCTTAGGTAAAAAGGTTAGGGTACTTGTCTCTCATAGCAGATTCCACCTCCCAGGTAGCCTCCTCCACATTATTATTATTCCATAGAACTTTGACCATGTGAGTCTCGCCTCTACGAGTTTTACGCACCTTAGTATCCAAAATTTTTACCGGAGTCTCTTCATAAGTCATTGTTTCATCAAGCTCGATAGTCTCCGGATCCAAAACATGAGAAGGGTCACTAATATATTTTCTAAGTTGAGAAACGTGAAACACATTATGAACTCTTTCTAAGTCAGCTGGTAAGTCAAGTCGGTAAGCTACCTCACCAATACGCTCCAAAATCTCATAAGGTCCAATGAACTTTGGGCTCAATTTGCCCTTCTTGCCAAATCTCATTACTCCCTTAGTCGGCGAGACGCGCAAAAGAACTTTGTCACCAACCTCAAATTCCACATGTCTGCGAGTTTTATCCGCATAACTCTTTTGTCGATCTTGGGCGGCTTTCATTCTATCCCGAATAATCTTAACTTGCTCAACCATTTCAGTAATCATTTCGGGCCCCAAAACTACAGACTCACTTATATCATTCCAACAAATAGGACTCCTGCATTTGCGCCCATAAAGCGCCTCAAATGGTGCCATCTGAATTGTAGCCTGGTAGCTGTTATTATATGAAAATTCAATAAGATCCAATTTATCTTCCCAACCTCCTTGAAACTGCAAAACACATGCTCGTAACATATCCTCAAGTATCTGGTTTGTCCTCTCAGTTTGACCATCAGTAGCAGGATGAAAAGCAGTGCTCATCTTGAGCTTGGTACCCAAAGATTTCTGTAATTTTTCCCAAAATATAGAAACAAACCTAGCATCTCTATCTGATACAATGTCATTTGGGACACCATGGAGTCGTAGCACATGATGTATATAAGCATCAGCAAGTTGCTTCTTTTTCCACGTATCCTTCATCGGTATAAAGTGAGCACTCTTAGTTAGCCTGTCAATAATTACCCAAATCATGTTATTACCTTTCTGTGACCTTGGTAAACCAGCTATAAAGTCCATAGAGATCGAACTCCATTTCCACTCAGGTACTTCTAAAGGTTTTAGCTTCCCTTGAGGTCGCTTATGTTCACTCTTCACTTTCTGGCATATCAAACAACGGGCCACGAAATCTGCAATTTGCTTTTTCATCCCAGACCACCAAAATGCTAGTTTCAAATCCTCATACATCTTATCACCCCCCGGGTGAACAGAATACGGCGTCGCATGCGCCTCCGTCATGATCCTTTCTTTGATCTCCTTATCGTTAGGTACACATAACCTATCCTGAAATTTAATAAATCCACTCTCGTCGCGCTTGAATAACGCAGGTTCATTCACAAGCTTGTCCTGCAAAAATTTATCCCTACCCTGCAAATCTCTAACATCACTTATCAGATCATTCTCAACAGACATTACATTAGACGGAGCCCCTGGCTTTGCCATTTGGATCGCAAAGTTCAGGAACTCTCCCCGGAGCTTATCACGATGCATTACTAACTGTATCGTATGAAGGGACTTTCTACTTAAGGCATCAGCCACCACATTGGCTTTCCCTTCATGGTACTGAATTTCAATCTCATAGTCTTTAATCAACTCTAGCCACCTCCTTTGTCTCATATTGAGCTCCTTTTGTGTGAAGATATATTTTAAACTTTTATGGTCAGAGAAAACCTTAAAGGGTACACCAAATAAATAATGTCTCCAAATTTTCAACGCAAAGACTACAGCAGCCAACTCCAAATCATGAGTAGGATAATTTTCCTCGTAAGGTTTCAACTACCTAGAAGCATAAGCGATTACTCTTCTGTTCTGCATAAGTACACAACCTAACCCATTTTTAGAGGCATCTGTATACACTTCATATTCCTCATTACCATCTGGTAAAGCTAGCACTGGAGCAGTAGTTAACTTTTCCTTAAGAATCTGGAAGGCTTCCTCACACTTATCATCCCATTGGAACTTTGTTGCTTTTTTCATGAGTGTATTCATAGGTCTAGCTATTTTAGAAAAGTCTTTCACAAATCTCCTATAATAACCAGCTAAGCCCAAAAAGCTACGAATTTCGGTCACGGATTTTGGTCTAGGCCACTCCTTCACAGCCTTAATTTTTGCAGGATCAACCGAAACTCCATCCTTTGATACGATATGACCCAGAAAAGCTACTTGATCTAGCCAGAACTCACACTTAGAGAATTTTGCATATAGTTGTTTTTCCCTTAAGATGCCCAAAATAACGCGTAAATGCTCCTCATGCTCCTCCTCATTCTTGGAGTAAATCAAAATATCGTCAATGAATACCACAACAAATTTATCAAGGTAAGGCCTAAAAGTTCTATTCATCAAATCCATAAAGACAGCAGGGGCATTGGTTAACCCAAAGGGCATCACAGTAAACTCATAGTGCCCATATCTAGTGGAAAACGCAGTCTTAGGCACATCTCCAGGCGCTATCTTCAATTGATGGTACCCAGATCGCAGGTCTATTTTAGAGAAAACAGAGGCGCCTTTCAATTGATCAAACAAATCATCGATCCTAGGTAAGGGATACCTATTCTTAATGGTCACTTGATTCAATTCCCGATAGTCAATGCATAACCTTAAGGTTCCATCTTTCTTTTTCACAAATAACACAGGAGCACCCCAAGGCGAAACACTAGGCCTAATATACCCTTTTTCCATTAGCTCATCTAATTGCTTCTTAAGTTCTTTCATTTCCAAAGGCGCCATTCTATATGGTGATTTAGCAATTGGACCCGTTCCTGGCACCAAATCTATCTTAAATTCAACTTCCCTATCTGGGGGCATTCCGGGTATGTCCTCAGGAAAAACATCAACAAACTCCCTTACCACATGTACATCACTCAAGTCAGGATATTCGACCCTCAAGTCTCTTATATGACACAATATTAGTTCAGCTCCCCTAGATATATGCTTCTTCAATTTCATCGTAGATATAAGCTTCACCCTAGGACCCTTAACACGACCTTTATAAGATACTCTCACATTTTTAGGCCCTCTCAAGGAAACTTTGCCTTGCCAACAATCAATACTAGCTCTGTGAGTCCCCAACCAGTTCATCCCCAAGATTACATCAAAATAAGGTAGTGGAAATTCTATTAGGTCTGCCTTAAAATCATGATTACCAATGACCACAGATACACCTTTATACACTCTTTCACAGTTTACTAAGTCTCCAGATGGCATAACAAAATCATAATTTACGATCTCGCTAGGCTGTAATTTGAGTTTTTCCACAAACTTAGTTGAAATAAAGGAATGAGATGCACCACAATCAAATAGGACATGAGCTAAAACAGAGTTCACGGAAAAGTTACCCGAAACAATGTCTGCGTTTTCAGCTTCTTCTTTATTCATGACATAGAGCTTTCCAGTGGGTTTCTTCTGGCCTTGAGCCACATTCACTTGTCCTGCAGGTTTACTAGCCGATGAATTAGCTTGAGTCGTAGGCGGGTTCTTAAAATTGTTAACAGACGCGGAACCAGCATGGTTGTGGTTGTTGTAGTTGTTTCTCTTTGCTTGACCCTGGAATCGATTACTCTGGGTTACACTTGCACTAGCAGATTGCGCTACACGCGGTTTACCAGCCTTTTTGTTTCTGCATTCAAACTCCCGATGTCCCGGATTTCCACACCAGTAGCATGACACCACTTTTCCTTCACAATCTACCCCTAGGTGGTCACCATTGCACGCTTTACAGTAATAATGTCGGGTAGAGTCCCGACTCATTACCTGACCCTTACTCTGCCACTTACTCGATGTTTCCTTATTTTCAGCCCCTCCAAAAGATCGTGACTTGTTACGAAAGTTACTATTGTGACTAAAGTTACCTCTTTTAGTTGGGGTGTCAGATTGACTCCCCTGAAACTCCTTCCTTTTGGTACCTACACTTCCCATTTCAGCCTCCATTTTTTTATTGCTCCTCTCAATATTAACAGCCCTAGCATAAACTTCTTTCAATGTAGTAAAGGTTTCACCAGCGAACCTACCCTTAATCTTCCAGTTCAACTTATCCTCAAATCTGGCTGCTTTAGTACGCTCCGTAGGCACCAACTCCTTAGCAAAGCGACTAAGTTCCACAAATTTAGTATAAAATTCCTTCACAGACATATCATCAGTTTGCTTTAGATCCCCAAAATCAGCAAGTTTTTGACTTTTTACATGATCGGGAAAATACTCATACTCAAGCATCTCCTTAAGGTCATCCCAATCCTTCTCATAAAGCGCAAGTACCCCTTCAGGATTCCTCCTCCTAACGGGTTTCATAAAATCTTCCTTTATTGTTTCCCACCAAATATCGGCATCTTCCTTCAAATAATATACGGCTATTCTAGCCTGAAACTCCACGGGACACCCCACAGCCAAGAAAATTTTCTCCATCTCTCTAATCCAGTTATCTAGCTCATTTGGGTCCCCTTTTCCTGTAAAAGATGGTGGTCTTTTCTTTTGCACCGCCTCAAACATAGCGGTTACAGTAGGTGCACCATCCTGTTCATCCTCAGCCCTTTCATTCATGCTTTCTACCCTTGCACTTATACTCCTACTAACTGCTGTCATTTGTTGCACGGCTTGAAGAATAGCACCATTTTGGGCTACCATTTGTGCCATTAAGGCAGCCATATCAACATTGTTCTCAGGTTCTCTTCGAGGAGGCATTGTCAACTATATAAAGAACATTATTTTGTAAGCTCGATTAGTAACCAAAACCATATCAAAGTAAACCCATCTCCTCTAAATTATCAAGTGTGACAAGTTTATTAGCTATCCAAAAGGCTCGAAATAAATTAGCAATGACTACTAAAACGGCTCTAAGGCAAAATTAGATGTAACAAATAAATATTCATATGCAATGCACCCATTCTACCCCACACTCTTTTTTTTTTAAAAAAAAAAAAAATACGAAAAGGGTTTTTTTTTTTTTTTTTTTTTAAATAAAATTGTTTTAAATTCTGTAAAACTTATTTTCTTTTCGTAAAACCTTTGCTCTGATACCAACTGTAACAGCCCTAAATTTTCACGACCAAAACGATAAACTAAAGATGGAAAATTCACGGCTGTCACTCCACACCTAGCTGAAAATGCTAAGTGCAAGGTAAATACAGAGTCAATCTAAAAAAAAGGTACGTGTCTCAAAAACTTAATCAAATAATCAAAACGTTGCAGCGGAAGACTTAAGTCTTACAAAATCTAAAACAATAAATACAATTCAAATCCAACAATATTATAAAATTATAAATAGATTAAAACGGAGTCTCTATTCAAATCCTTCCACGCTCGTACAAATCCCCGGATCCAGTATGCACCCATGCAGCATCTCAAGCATCTCAATTGTACCTATCAACTGTACCCAAAACATAAATAGGTACAGGTTCCAGTGGGGGAACAACCCAAAACATAAGGACGTCAGCAAAAGCTGAGTTTTGAGAAAATAAGAAGAAATGATAAATTCACAATAGAACAACATTATAAACTTTACAAGCTCCAAAAACAGTAAGAGAGAATTATATTCCAAAACCAACATTATCGTAAATCCAAAACCAATTATTAAATCGTTAAAAGTCCATAACTTTCACCACATGTGTGCCAAGGTCCTACCCTTGACACGGTCTAGAGGTATCACCTGTGCTTGGTCAGACTTATAAGAATGCGCATCTCTCACATTTGGGCAGTCAGTAGGATGAGGCTGCCAAAGGAGAAAGTCTAACCCCCTAGCAAGTGGGGCCGATCAAACCCCACCCAATGAAACTCGGGCCAAGAGTTTAGTTTCGGGACGAAATCCCAGGGACGTCTCAGACGCACCTTAAAACCTGCTAGACCAACAGATCTCCCAGAGTCTGTTACAAAATTCCAAAAGACGGCTTGCACCAAAAATTCCAACCGGTGACCCACGGTCACTTAAATCAATTCTCAAAAATTCACAAAGCTAATAGAAATTTATCGTTACCAAAAGTATGTAAAAAAAACAGTTTAAATGTCAACCGAACATGCTCTTAATTTTAAAAAGGGTAAAAGTCCTTACCTCTCGAGACAGTCAATCCAAGCTAAGCTTAATATAAAAATTCTTTCTCTTCAAATCCGCAAGCTACAAGCAATACAAGTTACCCAATTACTACGCTGCTTAGTATGAAAGTAACTCCAACTTATCATACGACTCGCTATTACATTAAAACGCTCAACTATTGACCCGGGACCAACAGCTAAAACACAAAAATACACCACAACTGTCTCACTATACATACTGACAGAGCTAGTATGTTAAGCCCTTAAGATCAGTGGTCACAACCAACCTTATCAACTTCCTCTTTGTTTCAACATGCCTGATTCAACTAAGGCTCAAAGGCAGCAATCACTTATTAGCCTGTCCACACCATTATATTCTTTAATCTAAAGTTCAGTGACCCAATTTTTCCCTTCCCTACGTCCTGCCAGTACCAACTCTAAATCGACCCAATTTAGCTACTCAAAGCAATGAGCATACTGATAGTCAATCCAATCCAATCCAAACCTGCAACTCGACTACACTTCCAACACACAACACAATAACCCATTCCATAGCCATACATACTACCAAATGCCCTCTTATGAAACTGCTCAATACCTGTAAGGGTAAACTTCTAAACTAACCCATCAGTCGGCTAGAAAACACAAACGACAAATGGGGTACTATACCAAAAGCAAAGACTCAATCCAGTTTAACTACAACCCCACTTATAATTCAGTTCTCGTACTTAGGTCATAAAGCTAATATCCCACGGTGAATGACCAAACTGATCCCATAAATCAACATAAATGATTGTTTACAACTTTAACAATAATGACTCCCAGATGTTTGAAAACCCAAATTAACCAAAGTGCATTGATCAAACAACTGCCAAACAATTGTTTCCAAAGTAATCCACTCAACAGAACATCGTTTTCAATGGTATACCTTGCCTACATGCTTTACCCGAATGCCCACATACACTCACTAAACTATCACTACCTTCTTACTTTTTTGTGAATTTGTAAAGCCGACCACAAAGTAAACCACAATCCATAAATTACCTTCACCCTTTGAGTACTCTACCCTTCCCTCATCCCCTATACAAATAACTTATGAAATAGTATATACATGTACTATAGGTGTACTACAGAGAGGCTGTCAAAAGCATTTATCATCTACACTTGCTTGAATTGGATTTATAACATAAGCAAAAAGATTAGGTGAGATACTTACTATTTATATGATAAGAAAAGGGGAAAGAGAAGGATGACGAGAATTCGTGGTCGGAATTCGGCAATCGTTCGGAGGGTGATAGCGTGCAGCAAGGATCAGAATAGCAGGCAGTAGAGAGGCAGGAGAGACGACAATTAGGTGTGGATGTGAATTAGGGAAACAAAAGAATAGGGTGGTATAAGGGTAATAGGAAGCCGGGTCAAAGCCAAATCAGTTTTGGTAAAATTCTTTTTTTTTTTTTTTTTTTTGAAATAATTAAAAACGTGTAAATAAAAATTATTTCCAAAGTGATGATTTTAATAACTTTTAATTAAAAGCCAGTATTAATAAAATAAATGAGAGAGTAACTCGTAAATATAATTTGGAAAATAACGGGGTGTTACACCTTGGACTACGCCAAAGCAAACGAGGGAGGGGTAACCCACTTGAGTTAGGGGAAGGAAGTGGGCCGGTGGTACCCGCAGTCCCCGAATACCCTACAGTCGTTTTTGTTGACTTTAAGCAAAGGGTGCGTTTTGTAGCCTTACAAAAACGCAAATTGAGACCTACAAAGTGTATAGACACCAGTGTATTAGAGGAGTTAGAGATAGAGACGGATGTCCGTCACATATTCGAGACCTTGGGTTTTACGGGTTTGTATAGGCTGAGGAAGCATACTTACCCTTTTCTTACCTTGGAGTTCATGAGCTCTTTTAACTATGACCCAGCCGGGTCGTTGTCAGTTTAGATTGATGAATACCAGTTTCTGTTGACTATGGACTGTTTGCCTCTCACCTTGGGTTGGCCAAGCCTCCCAAGGACTCCTTTACCGACATCCCCGGTGAGTGCGGCGTCGCCGCCTAATGCCTTGCTTGATCGGGAAGCAAGCTCCCACCTCTAGAAGACATTCGATTAATGATGTTCAAGATATTACCTTGAGAGTCTTTCTCCGTTCTCTCTCGAACCTCCTCTATGACCGTAAGGATATCAGTAAATTGAACAACCATGAAGTCTTACTCTTGATGTCGTACCTCAACCCGGAGCGGGCCAGGAAAGTGGTCTTTAATGCTCCTTCTATAGTTTGTGCTGCTCTCGCCTTGATGGCTTCTTCCTCTTCCCGTGCACGAGTTGTGGTGCCATTGCCACTCGGTTAGGTGAAAAGCTAACCTCCTTTGAGGCTTCTCCGGCATACGTGCCTCTAGCTACCCCAGTGCCTACCATGGATCGTGAATACTACCTCGACCTGAAATGGTTGAGGACCTTGGTCGACGGGGCGACCCTAGCATGGAGGGTGCATGGGATGAGTTGGATGAAAATTCGGCTCCCGAGCACCTCCCACCCACGGAGCCCTTGGAGCCGACAAAGAGTGACGGTGGACTCCGATGATGAGGAGGAGGAGGATGAGGACGTACCCCCGCCACCGCAGACCTATCTCATCGACGATGCCATTCTCACGGAGATGCCGGAGCCGACGAAGGGTGAGAATGCGGGAGTTCAGGCGGCGGAGAGGCCTAGAGTGGTGAGGGGACCCCGTCGAGTGAGAGAGAGGGCCTCGGAGACTAGGTCACAGCCTGTAGCACCACAGCAGCAGCAGCAGCCTTTTCCATGCTACCCTTACCTCGACACCCCGGAGACGCGATCCAGTTACCTGGCAGAGAGAGTGTCATCTACTTTGACACTCCGGAACATGCATGAGATGGCCTACGCGCAGGGGATAGGGACAGAGGGACCGCATCCGGTGTGGTGGAGCGGAGTCGGGGACTACACAGGGGTTTTCCATTCCTACGGGGTGGATCAGTCGACATGGGGGGCACCTCAGTCCTTCCCTTACGGTGGCTTGACCCCATGGTACGTGGGCCCGGGAGCAGGAGCAGGAGGTGATGCGGGAGTGGGTTCATCAGGTGCGGGCATGGCAGGAGGTGGTGGAGGTGATGATGAGGTGATGTTCGAGCAGCAGCAGCAGCAGCAGGAGGAGTGATACTCCTCGTCCTTATCTTTGTTGATAGTAGTTGATGTTAGATGGTGATATTGTTGTTAGATTTTGGTAGTTATTTCCTTTTAGTATTGAAACTTAATCGGATTTGTATGATTGGCCATAAGGCCGGAATTGCTACACTAACCTTTTGCAGGATTATTGAGAGTCGGGGCATCATCCCGACTCAATTTATGTGACAGTCATGTGTTATATGTTGGTTTACGACGGGTTATGAAAGGTACTTGACCTGCAGGTACTCGACAGAGTACCCCACACTCTATCGAGTAGCTGCAGGAAAGGAAGAAAGGAGACATTCTGATCTCGGGCTACTCGATCGAGTAGCCAAGACACTCGATCGAGTAGCATGGCACTCGATCGAGTACCGCTAGTTACTCGATCGAGTAGCACTGTTACAGGGGATTTTTGGAAATTAAAAATGTTCAACTGTTTTATATTTGCAAGTTTAATGTTTAAAGTAGTTGTGAGTGGGTAGTAACACCTTTAAACCATTAATTCATATGTTGCAAGTTGTGGTTGAACTTTTATAAGCATAGTTGTCACGATTAGTGAAGCGGTAATCATTTTCTTGTTACTTTAATATTGTATACGCCTCATTACGATCTACTTATCGGAGTTGTAACTCCGCCTATATTCGTGCATATCATTTTAACGTGTGTTGTCAACGGTAACTAGTTATTTCGGTGACTTGCGTATGATTTTTAAATTAACAAGTATGTAGTTAGGGAGTAATGTCCACAACAAATAGTATGGTTTCCTTTAATGTTAAGATACAATACGCGTTGACATTTGGGTGGTGAACTTCGGGGACGAAGTTCCTTTTTAGAGGGGAAGAGTAATGTCGCGAAATAAAAAGGCTGTTTTTGAATAATGCTTTGCTTGTTTACAATGTTGTTGGTATTATGTTTTGCTTTAGTTACAAAAATTGCTGAGATATAACAAATTACTTTAGTTATTTAAAGTGAAGGGGTTGTATGTTTCAAGAGACGGTCATGAAAATAGTTATAGTGTGGTAAATCGTGCTCGAATCACGCTGCCAAGTAACATGGTGGCGTTGGTTGTACCATATGATAATTAATGTGAGACATGTCCTGATCGATAGTTTGATAGTCGATACTGTATATCGGTACCGTATGTCGGGTGATCGTGGATGGTGATTCGCATGACGAGCTTGATGTTTCCTAGGTATATAGAGTAACGGTTAACGGTAATAGTGCTTGCATGATAGTAGTAAAAGTCTTTAGAGATAAGTATAGACGGTGATGATGATGACATGGAGGGGGGGTGGTGTTTCCAGGGAGTAGTGGGTTGAGCGGGAGGATGAGTGAGGTGTTGTTCCCGAGTCCCAAGCGGGAGTTGGGTGAGGTGAACTTCGGGGACGAAGTTCTTTTTAAGGGGGGAAGACTGTAATACCCGCCCTTTTAGGGACCCTTTGACCGATGTTGACCGACCTTGGGAGTGGAAGTAGTCTTAGGATAGTGTGCCAAAACTTGTTTGGGCTGCGTGTTGAGAGTGGTACTCGATAGAGTAGAGGCTACTCGATCGAGTAGCTAGGGTACTCGATCGAGTAGGGGGCCACTCGATCGAGTAGGTTGGGTACTCGATCGAGCACCGCGTTTTCAGCAAGGGTTTTATATCGCGTTTTGTTAAATCCGCAAACCACTTCCGCCACTTTCTTCCTATCCTTCAGTCGCCCCTTTCCCTTCCCTTCACCTCAAAACCTCCATGGATGCCTTTTGAAGATTCTTGAGCCTTAGGAGAGCGTCTCTTGAGTCGGGTAGCGGTCTTTTGCTGAGTTTTCCCCTAATAGGTATGTCATATTCATCACCCGTGCCTCTGTTTCTATAGTTAGGGTTTTGCTTGTAGTAATAGATATTTGCATGATGGTAATAGGCTTTGCTTGTGCGCTGGATACTTTGTTTGTCGGCATGGATTGGTTGCGGATGCGTAAAGGTAGGTTCGCCTACTCGGTCTCGTAGATGGTCTAGTGTGTCGAATATTTGTGGTGTGTTGTGTTTGGTTGTCTCGCCATAATTGTTGTATCGTGATGATTGTGGTTGTTGTTGATGTTCTCGAGATGCGTTCTCGGCTGAGTGGGGTCACTTGCGGGAGTGGCTTCACGCCCTAGTTTCGCCCTTCGTGGAACCCGCCACGGAAGGGGATGTGCACATTAATGGGACAGGGTTATCGCTCGTATGATGAGCGGGGCTTAGGTGGGAACGGCTGCGGTCCCCCACTCGGGCGTGGTGGTCCAGTGGACGATCGATGATGAGTTTGGTTGGATTATTGTGATTATGGTTGGACCGTTGTCATTGTTCGTGTTGTTGATTGTAGTTGCCGTTGTCTTGTCTTATCTCGATCATCGACCTTGTTTGGTTGTTTGTTTGTTATGTGTCCGCCGTGATCCCTTATGGTGAGCAAATCGGTCTTAGCGGTGTTGATGTTGTGGATAGCGGAGTCCGGGCGGGGATGAGTCCTCACGAGATATGATGGTCATAGCGAGTAGTCTTTGAGTTGTACCTTGTATTGTATTTTGGTTTGAATCACTTGTAATAAAGCTTAATAGTTCTTTTATTGACGTTTGATAACTAATTTCCTCGGGTAACCGAGATGGTAACGCCCTTATATGCTAAGGAAGGCCTAGATAAGGCTCCTCTGGATATGGGGGTGTCACACGCACACTTGTTGCGGACAAGTGGGAAATTGTTGGAGGATGTGTCCTCGACAATAATGCGATCACATGTTTAAATCTCATAATAAGAATGCATGAGGGACTGTAATATTTTATTGTCAACTGATCCACATTAATCAGTAATGGTTGGCTGACTAGAGTTTGACATTACTGTTGTATGACGGTGGTGATCAGTTGATCCCTTAAGGTCATACCTCTAGGGTAACACTCTTAATTGATCAATTAGTTAATTGTATGATGATACAAGTTAATTAATCCTTTAAAATCGAAAATGTGTTTTATTACTAAAACTTTATTATTGTTTATTGAAACAATTATAAATAGAATGAATAATGTATTACAATTACAAAGTATTGTGAATTATAATTAAATGGTCCATTTTAAGTATATGTAATCATGTATTGCTATTTGTGTTATTGTATGTGATTTATTTTGTATGTAATGATTTTTAATAAGTTAAAAGTGCATTACATAGTCACATGTCTAGTAACATGTCACATATGTCACAAATTACAATTGACAAAATCACAAACTTAAAATGGAATCCCATTTTACGTATGGAAACCGGTTTTTCCATGGGTGAGGGACAATTGTGCTTTTGTCTTAAATGTTTAAGACAACTTAATTATGCTAGGGTTAGGCATGTTTAACCTACATTTCTTGTGAAGAACATTTGATAGAAAAATGAGCATGTATTGGCCTTGGGTAACCCAAGGCACCCGGCCCCTCTCTCCTCTTCACTAAATAAGAATTGCTTTTCTTATTTACAAATTCATTCCTAATGTTTCTACTAGATCTCTTAACAAAATACTCCAAAAATTGTTTTGAGATAGAAAATAAAACATCATTGAAATACTAATATTGAGATCTAATTACTAATAGTATTAATATAATTATATTAGTCATTTTAAAGGAACATATACTAAATTTCTAGTAACTAAATTAGTATATGTATTAAGGGTGATTATCTTGGTACAATTCCTTGAGGAGTAGATCCTACCATTGGGTCTAAATTCATCCTTGGAGCACTCGGATTTTTACGAAGACTAATTTGGTAGGAGACCAATTAGTATAACCGTGCGGCACTCCTTTGTAAGTCGATTGATTTCTTCTTACTTTGTCATTTTGTTATGCATGCATAAGATCTAGTTAGTTTATGACTAAACTAAATTTAAATAGTTATTAGAAATGTCTAATAAGAGGTAAATGAATCCAATAGTGGTATCTCGTGAGTGTTTGTATTATTGAAACTGACTTGTGTTGGTTATGTGTAAACTATTGCCTTCTCTAATTGGGGTGACATGTGATAAACCATATGATATTTTCGGTCATATGGGAAGTAGTTTGAGCCCAGATTTGGACTTAGTGACGAGCGAGACGGGCCAAGCCACGAGTATTGGTGTCTATCCGAGTTGTCATATGCTAGTCGACATAGTTTTCCTTAGGAAGGTTATAGTAGCATGAGACTTGTATATTCCCACCACGTATTTGCGTTTTTACAAATAACACCCAACTTTCACGGTATATTCCCTAATCACCACCGTATTTTTATCCCAAACATCGTTTTTCTTATTCTCCGACTTGTCAAGTGAAGATTTATGCGAAATTTCCAAATTACCCTTGTTTACTCACACAAACCCTCATTACCATTCACACATTCTTTTCGATTTCCCAAATCCCTCAAATTTATTCCTAAACCTAAATCCCCAAATCCAATACTTTAATCCCCAAATCAATTAATCAATTTCTCTCAATCCTTAATCCCTTACTTTCCCCCAATTTATTCGACCATGAGTGAAACTCTCGTTGAATTGCAATAACGGGCCGGGTTCATTTCCAGATTCTGGTGAAGTTTCAGCTTGTTCTTCAGGTTGAAAAAACGGATACTTAGTTTTTGTGCCACGGGTTTTCATCTGGTCCGGTACTGATGCTTTCACATGCCCTGATGTACAATGATACCATGTACTGGAATGCAGCCAGAAGTTTCGGGTCAAATAACGGCAATGAATCCATATCAGGCCTCCTGAATAACATGGCATCAATTTCCGACAAAGGCCCTTCCTTTAAATAATCAGCTTTCTTCAATTCTGTACAGCAAGAAGTTTGTTTTTCCAGTCTCATTTGTTGTACAAAACGAGTCTTCCCGTAGATGTATACCATGATCTTCTTGTTCTTCCTTGTCACCTTCAATGTCCCTCACGAGTTCTGCAATATCGATATTCCGGGTTGTTCGATTTTCTTGGAGGGATGAATGTGGTGCGTTTAGGATTTGAATGAATGTGGATTTTAATCTGAAATTATCAACAATACCATCGAAGTTACTTACCTGAAGAATTCGATCAGAGTTTAGGGCTTTTTACTCATGGTCGAATGAATTGGGGGAAGTAAGGGTTGAGAGAAATTGATTGGTTGATCTGGGGATTAATGGATTTGGGGATTTAGGGTTTAGGAATAAATTGGGGGATTAGGGAAACCATGAGAAGTGTATATGTTGTGTTATTTGGGTAAATGACAATGAGGATTAGTATAAGTAAGCAAGGGTAATTTGGAAATTTCACATAAATCGTTACTTAATAAGTCGGGAAATAAGAAAAACAATGCTCGGAGTAAAAATACGGTGGTGATTGGGGAATATACGGTGAAAGTTGGGTGTTATTTGTAAACACGCAAATACATGGTGGTAATTTGTAAAAATACGCAAATAGGTGGTGGTTATTTGTAATTTTTCCTTTATGTAATTCACTAAACATGTATTTTAATAAAATGTTACTTAATTGGAGTTTCGATTCATTGCCTCGGGAAACCGAGATGGTGACATTCCGGATTACCTTGGGCGGGTAAGAAGGAGTGCTACAAACACTTAGCTGATAAGTTTTAGAAGAGAATCAATCAAAACACAAATCTAAGATTACAAAACTAATAGGTTAGATATAAAATTTAGGCTTGACATAGGAGAAAGATTTATGTGAAATGATAGTTATCCGATATAAGAATTGTTTTGT
Source organism: Silene latifolia (assembly GCF_048544455.1). Classification (NCBI taxonomy): domain Eukaryota; kingdom Viridiplantae; phylum Streptophyta; class Magnoliopsida; order Caryophyllales; family Caryophyllaceae; genus Silene; species Silene latifolia. The sequence goes on from NC_133528.1 coordinate 30,391,446, forward strand.
ACATCTCATATCAAATAGGCCCTTAGTGTAGACATTTTGAAAACATGTGGGTTTCAAATTTGAAAGATATGAAAAAGTTTCAATCAATTATGGTATACCAGACTATACAATAAATACACCTTCTCGATCAACTATAAATGTTTTCTCTTACTTGGGTGTTTATTGTTTAATCATTTATTTAACTGTTTTAAGTATGTACAAATTCACACTCCATATATTATTAATTTTTATGTCAAAGGTAAATAATTAATTAGAACCAAGAGATTATATTGTATAAATGAGATGAATAACCTACTTTAATCTAACACGAATCGGTCGAAGGGATTTAAGGAATGAGATGTTTATTGTTTAATCATTTATTTAACTGTTTTAAGTATGTACAAATTCACACTCAGTATATTATTAATTTTTATTTATGAAAGGTAAATAATTAATTAGAACCGAGAGAGTATTGTATAAACGAGATGAATAACGTATTCTAATCTAACAAAAATTGGTCGAAGGGGGTTTAAGGAATGAGATTGATTTTCTTGGCTAATAGAGGCCTTGGCCAAATACCCAGATAACCGAAAGAAACAACACAAACACTAAACAACTGGGCGAGAGAAAGAGAGAGAGAGACTGTGTGTAACCCAAGTACTCGTGTTCAAGCAAACCCCATTTTTCCAAGTGCTGCGGAATACTCATTTCCACAATTCTGCAATCATCCCCAGGTTTCTTTTTCTTAATCTTTTTACTCCTCTACTTCACTAACACTATCATTATAACTTCTTGTATTACTCAATTTCTTCTCTTTTGCTATAATTCTGGTCAAACCTTCACTTTTTAACTTACTTAATTGGGTCAACACTATTTATTTACCATAATGTGCTTATGTATTAGGACTGACCGTCTTATTCTAGAATTTGTGCTTTTACATTTTTGTATTTCCTCAATTTGAGATCTTTTCTTCATTTCATATTGACCTTTTGTTAACTAATTGATATTTCCCATAAAAAACAATAAACCTGTTTATGTTACATTTTGATTATTTGTTCGTATTTCAATTGTGCGGATACATATTGTTTTGTCCTGCAGGAGCCGAATTCGGGATTTTGGGGCAGTTAGTGGAGTCGTTGTATTAAAAATATCGAAATGGTAACAAGTGGGTTAAAGTCTGTTCCTTGTTATGATGCTGGTGTATTGACTGTTTTTGGAAGAAGACTTCCCTATTTAGGTAGAATTGGTTGTGTCACAGTGTCGGATATATGGCCGAATGGGAATAGAATTGGGGGTTCATGTTCGCTTAAGTTCAAATGCTCCGCGAATTCCCATAGTGTGAATAGATCTAATAGCAATGACCCGTTCCTCAATCTTCACCCGGAAATTTCCTTGCTCAGAGGGGGAGGGGTTGATGTCGATAGCAACAACGCGAGGATTGATGTTTCTACTGGGAATGGGACTGAGAGTTTGAGGGACTCGTATGTTGCTAATGATTCCAATTTGGCAAAGATCAAAGTTATTGGTGTTGGTGGTGGTGGTTCAAATGCGGTTAATAGAATGATTGAGAATGCTATGAAAGGTATTGAGTTTTGGATTGTCAATACTGATGTGCAAGCAATGAGAATGTCCCCTGTTTTCCCTGAGAACCGTCTGCAAATTGGTCAAGAGCTCACTCGAGGTTTGGGAGCTGGTGGAAACCCAGATATTGGAATGAATGCAGCCAAAGAAAGCAAAGAGCTGATAGAAGAGGCTCTTCATGGCTCTGATATGGTCTTTGTCACGGTGCGTATTCTACTTGTTTACATTACTGAATCCATAATAACTAATAAGGCGTTTTCTGATTGAATTATTGAACACTTTGATTACCCTTTGTATGCCTAGTGCTCACCTTTTTCTGACTTGTTCATTTCATATGAACTTGAAGATAATTTCTATCCTCTTATGTTTGGCAACTTTACCGCTGTTGGTCATTTGGAGTCTGACAATGCTTGAAATGTCTTATAGCTTTTGGAATAGTGTGTCTTACAATTCCAAATATTCATGCGTGGGCTGCCTACAATTATTAACTCGATACCTCAAGGAGTCCCACAAAGGGGCCCTGTAGAGTGTAGATACTAGATACATAGCCTTACCCAGTCACCCCTTTATTGTTCACACAAAGAGGTTGCTTCTGGATGCCCCGTAACGAAACTTTTCAGAATTGCATCGGAGGACCGCTACATAACAAGAAACGAAGTGTAGCCACTTTCCACCGTAATCCAAAACCAATGTAGCTCCATAAAATAATGGTAGTAACTAGTAAGAAACTAAAAACTGTGGACAGATATTGTCTTATTGATGCACAGTAGCGGTCTAAGTTTCTAACATCGACTGGCAGAAGCTATGTTCAGTGTCTTGAGGAAGGTGTGCATTCTTACTAACCTTTTTTTCTACAGGCTGGGATGGGTGGTGGAACCGGCACTGGTGCGGCTCCTATTATCGCAAGTGTTGCAAAGTCAATGGGAATTTTGACTGTCGGAATTGTGACAACCCCATTTTCTTTTGAGGGAAGGAGAAGGGCAGTTCAAGCCCAAGAAGGAATTGCAGCTTTGAGGGACAGTGTTGACACACTCATTGTTATTCCAAATGATAAGTTACTTACTGCAGTTTCTCCTTCTACCCCGGTCACAGAAGCATTTAATCTGGCTGATGATATTTTACGACAGGGTGTTCGTGGAATTTCAGATATAATTACGGTATGTGATAATATAAAGGCTTCTCATGTTATTTTCTTGTTAATATACGACAAGAAAATTAGTTAGTTTTATTATTCAACGTTCACCCAAATTATTTCCTTGCTTGTGAGTAAAATGTGTTAGGACCAAAAGAAGCAAAGGAATGGTTAGGGTAAAATATATCACGAAGAGGCAATTCAAAGGGGTGTGCTTGTACAACCGTTAAGCTAGTAGATGGCAAACACCTTTGAATTAATAAGCAAATGCTTTTTTTTTTTTTTTAACGGGAATCAATGCATGCCTCATATGGTATAATCTTTTTGCCAGCTCTCGCGTAGATGTTTATACTAAATATTTCAAGTTTCTCCTTTGAGGTAGGCTATCTGGCAGTTAGAGTTAGCCAATGAAATGATCGCCACGTGTCCATAATAGGCAATGGAATTACAGGCTCAGTTGTTGAGAACATTTCATTGCATTCACGCAATGTTATAGGTATAGGATATTCTTCGTCATTCAGTTATTTAAGTTGTCTACAACCTCTTATTATGATAAGTTAGTCGGTGTAAAATTTAAACTCACTTTGAAGAAAAATATGTACAGCATGTGGATCATTGATAAATGATAAATGTGCCTCACAAGGAGAGGAGAGATAACTCGCTTTATAAGTCCAGCGGAGGTTGCATTCTAAAACCAATTGACAATAAGACGAGTAACCTTTTGGTTTAGAAAATGATCAGATCCTCTCTTTCCATCTACGGATGATTCTTTCATGTGACAACATCAAAGGGTTTGAGCTTTTCAGCACTTTCCCTTAATGCGTGAGGTCCCTTGATAGAGATCAAAGACTTTAAATGTGAAATTCATAAAAGGAGGGTTGGAGCTCTTCAACACTTGTCATTAATATGTGAGGTCTGCTAGAAAGCAATTGTTATGACTTATGACTACTTGATTGCGCTACAATTGCCTTATAATGCAAATTGAGACTTGACGTGTGAGATTCATACAAGAGACTAGGCCATACTCACAGGAGATGGGAACTACTTCGTAAGTCCAAAAGAAATTCCATCCCAAAATCTTTTTTCAGTGGGATTTGTAGCTCATTTGCTTTCAATGTTTCTAGTTCTCCTTTTAATTCTCATTGATGTGACAATATCGGGATGGCTATTCAATGGTACCAAAGTTTCCTGATTCTCCAATAGGGTTGATAAGGTTGATGTAATGCTCATAAAATGATATTCTCTGACATTTGTTGCTACTACAATTGTTTCTGTGTTTTTTTTTTTTCTCGAGGGAAATCCTCCTATATGAGTATTTTTTTTTTTTGCTATATCAAGCAAGAGGTAGAAACCAATTGGTAAAAAGTTAAAAGTAATTACAAAAGAATAGGTATTTTTAGATTACTATTTATTTTTTCATGGCATAATTCTGATGTTGTTGTTGTTGTTGTATTCTGAGGTATATGATAAGTGCCGTCATTGCGGAGATGTGTTTGCTATGATATATCCATGTTTGGCAGACTATTAATTTTGACAGACCTAAAAATTTTGGAAAGTTGAATTATAATTAGTTAATTACTCAATGTAGCTGACAGTAAACTGTTGCCAGACTGTAGATGCTTTCTCTTTTTTTTTTTTTAGAATGTTGACATGTGCAAGTTTTGTCTTCCTAAGTTCCTAGTAACGATCTTCTTATAATTCATTTACACGCATCGTGGTTTTTGCAGATACCTGGGTTGGTGAACGTAGACTTTGCTGATGTGAGAGCTATTATGGCGGATGCTGGCTCTTCGTTGATGGGCATAGGGATGGCTACTGGTATATAAATCTTATTTAATTGCACCATACAACAGTAATAACAACGACAAAGTCTTAATTCCAGAAACCATTTGGGATTGGCTTCTCTATTTCTTTTGTGTGGGTGTGTTGGGTGTGGGGGGGGGGGGGGGGGGGGGGGGGGGGGGGGTTGCCTTGAGGGTACCTTCTGCTCCTAAACTCAAAATGAACGGCATATACTTTACTATTCGTTTCACTGCAGGCAAGTACTTGGGTAAGAAAATGTAGTTTGCGTAATAAAGCTCTCCATTATCTATGGTTGTTCCTGGTGTCTAGCCATGTGATTGAACGTAACATAACATAGCTTTGTTATCAATTTGGAGTATATATGCTGAGAAGACTTGGAACTTGAACTTAAATGTGTAGCAGTAGGAAGCATGCAAAAGAGTGCTGCTAGTGTTGTAATAGCTGAATTTGGTTGACCAGTTTTCTGTTTTTGCTTTAAAATGTCCTATTGTTGATGTTATCTGAATCATTACTTGAACAGAACCTTTACTGGTGGTATATACTTTGATATGTTGTTCTTCAGGTAAGACCCGAGCTAGAGATGCTGCCCTTAATGCAATTCAGTCTCCTTTACTGGATATTGGTATAGAAAGAGCCACTGGAATCGTGTGGAATATTACTGGTGGGAGTGATTTAACTTTGCTAGAGGTATCCTTTTTGTCAGTTGTTTTCTGGACTTGATAGGCAATGCATCATTTATGTCGTATTCTGATTAAAGTTGGGGAATTTTCTTAAAATTTCTGATTTTTTTTTTGTGGCTGTTTGCTACTGGACTCTGATCTTGTTTTAAAATTTCTGAATTTTTTGTGGCTGTTTGCTACTTGATTCTAATCTTGTCAAGTTGTCATACCTATCTTATTAAGTACTCCGTACTAATTTCATTTTTAATTGTCGTTATTGACTTGTTATTGTCCTCCCTTGACTTTTATTGATTGCTCCAAATATATAAAGATATACTTCCTCCGTCCCGGTCAATTGTTGTCCTTTGGTTTTGGCACAAAGACCAAGGAAAGAGGAGAGGGCCAATAACTAAATGACAAGTGGAACAAATTGAATGAGAATGATCAAATTACTCATCAAGTTCATTCTTAAAATAGAAAGGACAACAAATGACTGAGACACCCCCAAAATGGAAAAGGACAACAAATGACTCGGACAGAGGGAGTATGATGTATTATTTCTAGATGCACGTATCCAACAATCATTTTCATAATATCATCTAAAAGAAGTTGAAGCTACTCAAGCTAGTGTAGTACTGTATTTTTTGAGGAAATATGTCAAAACTAACAATAGTTGATCGGGTATGGATTAAATTTGGATGGAGTGAGGGGTTTCATTGACAAGCAGGCTTACTAGCTGATTGTTGACATTGTTTGAGTCTTTCTTACTTTGGTGGGGGACTCCGCAAGGCATTATAGTTGCATATGCGTTATGCGAAATAATCATGTATGTCAAATTTGAGTGCGGACATGAACAAATTCAGTAACAGATAATAACAGAGAAAGTTCTCTTAGGAGAACTGAACTGCCCTTCAAACCTTGCTGCTTTGTTGATAGAGTAGTGGTCAATCAAATTTTTGAGTGCTTCAGGTACAGCTTTTCTTGTTGTGTCTGTCTACAAAATATTAAATCTGTGATCTGTGGCAGGTCAATGCTGCAGCAGAGGTTATATATGATTTGGTAGATCCGAGTGCCAATCTGATCTTTGGGGCAGTGATAGATCCGTCACTAAGTGGCCAGGTGTGCTATATGTTACTTCCTCTGTTCCTTGTGGTAGTTTACATTTGCTTTTTGCACTGTTATTTAGGGAAGGCGATAATGTGGGCTCTAAATTCACTTTTTACCTTATTGCCCTTAGCCTCTAATACTTCCTAGTACCCCATCCTCTTGCATCATTCTTTCCTCTTCTACACTCCCAACTTCTCTACTGAACAACCACCACAAAGACAACCTACGGATCACCACCTGCTCCTGGTCTGCCCTCCAACAACAACCACATCTCAGTCCTTATTTGTGCATCGTAACCACCACCGACTGCCATCACCACTTATGCACCACCCACCGCTTGCCAATGTCACCACCTGCACACACCTCACCGCTCCTTCTGTCATATCTGGAAGAGGTTGAGGGCGGCGTCAGATTTGGTGGTGCGTAGTGTTGACAGTTCGAGAGGGATTCATGATGTTGGGTGGTGGTGGAAGCGGATTTAGCTGGTGGACATGTCCGGAGTTGGATGGCCGCGTCGGATGGCCGCGGTGGTCGATGTCGCATTGTGATGGATGCAAGGCTGGGTGGTGTCGTGACTTTCGCCATAGGAGCAATGGTGATGGGTGGTGGTAATGGGCTTTGAGAAGGTGGAGGTAAGGCTAGAGTGGTGTAGTGGTGGTGGTGTTGGTGTTGATGGTGGGGGTGGGGCTGGTGGTGGAGGTGGGTGGAGGACTGGTGGTGATAAATTAGAGTTTGGCATGAGACAAGTCATTTGATTAAATAGTGGGTCAAAGAGCTTGAAGAAAGTGAGGGTGCTATATTCGTTTAACAAGGTCCTTACTTACCCAAAATAGCAACGTATACATTCAATTAATCAAAAATAGAATGGGCCAAAATCGAATAAGTATACTTACATTGGGAAATTGGAACAAGGGAAGTAATATCTTATTTTTCATGCAGCTAGTCTCACTATAGACGGATATATCCGTCTAAACTCTAAAGTGAAAGACGGGTCAAATATGCTTAAAGTGGTGACATTTTTGGGTCCCACCATGCAACTTGTTGCTTGTCTTATGCTTAAAATGGGTGGATATTTGGCCCGTCTATAACTATAGACGGATATCTCCCGTTTATAATGAGAATTTGTGTTTTTCATGATGCTTTCTTACCTACTTAGGAGATTTACGAGCTTCTGATTGATATTTTTATCCTTGATGAAACCAAAGTAATATTCAGAACTCAGAAGTGGCTTTTGTTATATGCTTGATTGCTTGCTATGTTACTCTGACTTCTTTTATTCCCTCGCATACCTGTGTACGACCCTCGAACTTGGGTACGACACTTGGGCATCTCTTTTTTGGCCAAAAATATGCGGATTTTACATAGAAATAGCAGAGTCCGACACTTGAACACACACCCATATCGCATACTTCTAATCGAGTATGAGGAACACTTTATGCTAGAGTGGTCTTGAAAAATGAAACATACAAATGTTGAGGTGACTTTGAGAAGGGTCATAGTTCATCAAAAATTCCTGACCCCTTTAGGTGACTATTTAGAGTCATCTGGAAATAGCTTCTTTGTGTTGCTAACAAAAGGGTAATGTGTGTATATCCGACCCTCTCTTGCCTTTTGCAGAAGCCTTTGAGCATTGGGTCATGTTGTTGTAGAGTAAATTTATGCTCAGCAGACTGGTAACTACTTGATGGGATTCCATACACTTCTCAATCACAATGTGACTGCTCTATCAAATCTCCACAAATACACAGTTCTGCGTGACATTGACGTTTGTTATTGCAGTCCAGATAGGCTAGTAGTGACTTTATTAGTGTAGTTGAGATTGGAAGTTTGATGTAATCATGGCTTTATAATGTTGCTTCCTCTTCTATCATCTCAGGTCAGTATAACTCTGATAGCGACAGGGTTCAAACGTCAAGAAGATGGTGAAAATAGAGTCCTCCAGGTAACTAGACAAATTATTTAATTATATTCAAGAGTAAAGAGCAACAGAGCCACAGAAGTTATGTTTCTGATATGCATTAAAAATGCAGGCGAGTCAGGCAGCACAGGGAGACAGTAACGTTGGTATCAACAGACGGCCATCCGTGAGCGAAAGTATCTCGGTTGAGATCCCAGAGTTTTTGAGGAAGAAAGGGCGCACACGTTTCCCTAGAGCCTGATTCTTATTTACGCGGTATTTTTCCTTTGAATGTAAACCATATCTGTAGGTATAATTTATTACTTATGTTTGTGTCGTCTCTAGCTCGTACATAGCCGTCTTTCCCTCGTCAGCAATATTACCACATAGTCATTTTGAATAAGATGGTAACATCTTACTACGGTTTGCGTAATTTTCTTTGGACAATATTTCGGAGCAGCAAATGGTATGTTGTGTTGAGTTGTGGGCCATAATCCCTAACCCCAGCGATCAGGAAGCCACACATAAAGACTTTGACAAGTCTCGAGTTGTTGGTAGACGGACGAAACAAGGAGGTCCAGGGACAAAAGAAATGGTGTGTAGTGCAGGTAGATTGTCAACATCTTGTTCAAATAATATCTGTTTGCTTGGCTATTCCTACTCCATGTCACATTGTGATTCTAAATGCCAACCAAGTTGAGATGCTGAGGCCAACCTTCTCCATTAATTTCATTTCCCACATTCATTTTCTTGTTATAATATCTTCCACTTGACCTTGATGCTGTTTCCCTAATTCAACCTCTACCTCACAATGCCTACCATTGTGATTAGCTTTTTAGTAGGGTGCATAAATGCTAAAAATATGACAACAATCTACATTAGATTTTCTTTTGAGCATGTTTTAATTTGACCTTCACTTTGAGGTTGGAATTCCTTCATACTCGTTTTTGTTATCTACTCGTCTCTAAAGATTCAGCTAGTCTTCCTTAAGATGGCTGTATCCGTCTTAATAATAACAAATCTTTTGTTTTTCCCCAATGTATTTTACTTTTGTTTTATTCCTCCCAAATTGTCATATTTGACTAGTCTTAAGCTTAAAACGTTTATATTTGTTTTGAATGAGAATTTGCTCTTTAAGGTTTCACATATTCGGTTACCAGTAACCCTATTCATTTCTCTCGTATTGATATATGAGACCGACACGTAGAAAATCAGCAATACCAAATATCTCGCGGAAGACTTTGTTTCCCTTGTGATCCTACGTCCTACCGAATAATGTCCACAATACATTTGATCGGTTGGAGACAATCGGACATAATACACAATACATAGAGGCTAGAGTCTTATAACAAGTCAATCTAACTATTTAGTCATTTAGTTGAACAATTTAAGATACATTAATAACATGCTTATTTAGTTAATTTTCACATAATTGTTACACAAAAGCATATAGGAGAATTACACGAAAATCTCAATACTGGCTAGTATTGCATGAAGTGGGAGCATTGAGCTTAAGGGTGGAATGAACTTGAGTCACTAGTGACCAGGTTGGCAGGGTTCAGCACGATCCAAATATGAGACCTAGACATGCTAGTTTTTCGGACGGTGCACGCCGGACGGACGATATGATGGCCTACAACTCTACAAGGAAGGCTCATCGACACAGACAATTGCCGCATCCCAAACACACATGCCTTCCATTCAATCTCCTTAAAAAAAGTCTTCTACTTCTCTCTTGCTCTCATTCAATCTAAAAATTTTATCTTCTTATTTTTCTGCAATTTTATTCTCTCAAATTACAAACTTTTAATGAATATATAAAAATTATTTAGACAAAATCTTAATATTAATTTTTTATAAATTATTTTATTTTTGAAAAATGTCAAATATATTATTAAGAAAATAGTCCTAATTTAATATTTTACTAGTTTTCTTGCCCGTGCGTTGCACGGATATTAAAATAATGTGTGATAAATTTCATAATAAAATGGAATATAAACATATATATAGTACATCGTTCATGTCTAACATTTTATGTCTGCCGCATGACCAACAAACAATTCTCATTAACATAATATTGACTTAAGAATAAAAGAGTGTTTGATTAATAAAATACTTTTTTTTTAAGAAAATAAAACCAATATGAAGTTTATATATATGATACTTGAACTGATAGTTTTTAGAATTTGTTCATTAATACCTGTTTGTTTTTCAACCGGTCAAGGAAAACAATAATATCTACTCTGCATAGTCAACTCAATGATGTAACAAATCTCCTTTCGAATAACAACCATAATTTAATCATTGCTGGATCAAATTGTAATTATGTAAAAATATTTGAATGTGAACCAAATTCCGACGCAATAATACATGGCTAGGGCTGCCTATGCCCCCCCTCTCTATAGCAATAGTCTTGGCCCCATCTTCTCATTTGAAACAAAATCTTTCACGCATACCCCTATTTTTCTTTTCTATTCACACACATGATCTAAAACAATCTCATCCCTTGAAAGATCGATCCTTGTCTCCAAAACTTATCTCAAATTTATCCAATCAAGTTGAAAACGAAACCCATACTTCTAGAAAAATCCACCATCCGATGGAAACTAACACTTGCTCTTGACAATGTTGTTTTTTTTAGGAAAATAAAACCGATATGAAGTTTATATATATGATACTTGAAACTTAGAGAGTTTTTAGATTTTGTTCATTAATACCTGTTTGTTTTTCAATTGGTCAAGGAAAACAATAATATCTACTTTGCATAATCAACTCAATGATGCAACAAATCTCATTCTTTAGAATAACAACCATAATTTAATCATTGTTGGGTCAAATGGTAGTCACGTAAAAATATTTACAGGTAGTTAAATGTTATATCTCCCGGTCAAACTATAGACGTACCTTTGAATGTGAACCAAATTCCAACGCAATACTACATGGTTAGGGCTGCTTATGACACCCCCTATAACAATAGTCTTGCCCCCATCTTCTCATTTGAAACAAAATCCTTCACACAGACCCCTATTTTTCTTCCATATTCACACACATGATCTAAAACAATCTCATCCCTTGAAAGATCGATCCTTCTCTTCGAAACTTCTCTCAAATTTATCCAACCAAGTGAAAAACTAAACCCCTACTTCTAGAAAAATCAACAATCCAATGGAAACTAACCCTTGCTCCCGACAATTATGTTAGAATTAAGATTTTACTTTAATTTGAATTGATGGGATCAAGATTAAGTTTATCAATATGATCTTTTGAGGTTTCTTATTATTATTATTCATGTTACCTATATGTTTTACAGCAAGCGATATTTTGCTGATAAATAACCTTATTTATTATCAGTACTATCCTCGTTAAACTCATCACCCTCCACAAATTCACCCTCCCTCCACCCCACTAATTTACCCGCAAAATAAAACTTTAGTCAACCAACTCATCGCAATCAACCTCATTCCCACTCAAAACAGCCTTTAGCCCACTACTTAATCCTTTCGGTTCACACATAAAACGGTCTAAAATGCAAAGCTTTCGTCTCTCTCTTGAAAAGTCCTTCTAACTAACAGAAAACTAATCGCTACTTTTTGAACTTCATCATTTTTACATCCCGTAAAGATTAAGTTGAACATGACAAAAAAAATGCAGAAACTTAGGTTTTGTTTAATAACGACAGATTGAACATTTTTTTTTTAAGCATTTTGAGAGTTTTTACACTATTTAAATAACAAATGTGCTATTTTGAGTGTTGATCATCGACATATTGAAATAGTAGATTGTGGTGTAATTTCCTATTTTACATTATAACCTTTAATTAATATATTATAGGAAAATAAAAATTGAGTTTTTTTTTTTCTATCTCTGAGAAAATTAAAGATGAAACTTTATCTTTATCATATTTATAATTAGTATTCTTCATATTTATAATTAATATTCTTCACTTAAAATATATAAATCTAAGTAAGTTCAAATAAGTTAGCTAAAAGTTATAAATCACAAATTGTACGAAGTAGTATAATCATTTTTTTATTAATATGAAATAAATGTCATAAATTTCATGAGAATATTAGTGCGGCAGAGATTTATAGAAGATTTGGCAAGTACGTGACCCCTTTTAGGTTTAAATTTTTTCATTTATTTTTATATTTTTGCCTAAAGGTGATTAAAGCATTGTATTATGCATGACGAATATGCCACACCCTTCCCCAATTCGTATCTCTCCCTAAATTATAGTGATGATGTGCTCAATTTACAAAAAAAAACACAATATATAGCATCAACAATAATTAGTTTGCTCTATATATTTGAATAGTATCGTTTTTTATGCATGTAAATTTGTCAGAAGAAAAGCTTGAGAGAGACGGTCTTCACTATATTAGGGAAAGACTACTCTTACCCTTTTATGTGTTTTTCATGACTTTTTTTTAATGTTGATCGTTGCTTGAATTGAATCTTAACCTTATACATATTTCTATAATAAGTGTATCTAATTTACCTTCAAGCCTCATTCAAATCTATTTTATTACTCGTGGTACCATTTTTACTTTAAATTGTAAAACAATCGCACAATAAAGTTTTTCAAAATATTTACTCATTTGTCATAATATGATATTTCGATTCGCAAATTAGCAACAACTTTCTTATCTTTTAATACTCCTTGAAAAATAGATATCAAACTTTATACTTATCAATAATTTGTGAATATCTTATTTAAATTTTGATTAATATACTTTTATATAATGACAAATGAATGTAAATAATATAATTATAAATTATTAATAGAAGTTGAAGTGTATTGTGAGGGAAATAACTTTAAAATTAGTAGAAGAAATACATATGACATTTGAAAAAATAAACTTCATATTATGTATAATTAAATATGACATTAGCAATAACAAAAGCAGTAGGGGCATATTTCAGCGTTCATTTTACTCTTTACATGAGTAAATTCCATGTAGTATGTATTATGCATGCACATTTGTCACAACCCAGTTCGGCCTAGGGCCTTTTAGCCTCATAATATCTCACTTTTTTAATCGGAAGTTGTTATAAAATTGGATATTATAAATATATCAAAGGTTTTTTTCTTTCTAATTTAATAAAAAGTGAACAAATACTAATGAATAATTTTTTTAATATTAATAAATGGTAGATAATTAATTTATTTCCTATTTCTAATAATAAAATTGTAAAATAATTAATTAATTCTCATTAATCATATTCCTAACTATAATAGAAAACTTTTAAATAATTATTATCTCCTAATTCTAATAGTATAATTAGGAAAAAAAAAGCCTTAATAAATTGTTAATTTATTTCCTATTTCTAATAGGAAAGTTGTAAAATAAATAATTAATTCTCATTTCTAATAGGAAAATTATATTCCTAATTATAATAGAAAAATTGTAAATAATTAATTATCTCTTAATTCTAAAGCTAATAGTATAATTAGAAAAAAAAAGCCTCCTTTAGTTATATATATTGATTGATTATAGCTGATAAGACTAAAGTCGTGTCACCTAAATCAAAGTAAACCTACATACTACTAACTAATAGCTAGCGGTAAGACATGTATCGAATCTACAGGGAGGCGGTAATTATTCATTTTGCTAATATTTAAAAGTGTCTTAAAAGTAACAATTTCTTGAAGAGTTGTTTGTTGATTTCTATGAACTAATTGCAATGTAAATAAAGGATGTAATCAATAATATTAAAAGGTCTAGAGATCGGGTTTACTAGGTCAATTATCCGGGGATGTAATTTAATCAATTGTAAAGTAAATCAAATTACCAAAGGTCACAAGATCAGTCAATTCAATTATGCCCTTTAGATCTAGAATAACATGCAATCGCTATAATTAAACTGTATCTATTTGATTTCGCAGCCTATATCAATCCTAATCCGGTCGGGGAAAGTCTTAATTCGATAGACTAATTAACGATTCAAGCCTAAATCAATTAATTAGAAGAAGAACAATAATCAAACGATAATCCATGCGATGTTACTAACAATTAATCAGTTAATCCCCTTCTAATCAACCTAGATCTCCTTTACCCTAGATTAAAAAACTAGCTACTCATAATTATAAAGTAAACAACAACAAATGAATGATAAACATGCTACAAGGAATAACAAAGAATAACAAAAGATCAATTGATAAACTAATTATTGAATGATTATTAACTGAGGAAAGATTAACAAAGTACCGTATTAAAGAGAGTAGATCCGACAATAATGACGTAGCCGACTAACTAAGAGTTTTTGGAGTTCTAATGACGATTAAAGCGTAACCTAATAACATAACACGAGTCTTCTAGTTATATTACAAAATAACGTGTTTTAGGTAATATCCGGAAAAGTCTTCAGCAGACTGCATACTCGATCGAGTTAGGACACTCGATCGAGTACTGGCTGACTTGATTAAGTATCCACTCTTCTCGGCTCTTTCTCATGTGGATTTCTTCACTTCTCTTCTTTTAGTCTTCTAGATTTCCGTGTCATTTTCCGTGTATCCCGTCATGCAAATCCACGGTACTCCACTTTACTCTTTTGCTCCATAAATGCATTATTCCCGCATTAAACACCAAATAGCGGCAGTATCGACATTCTAATATAATTGGCATATAAATGACGCAATTAGCACGAAAACCGTATCAAAAACAAGTTAAAGGGAGTCAAAAAAGTGTATATAAATGTGACTCATCAATAGCACTTGCACATGTTTCCTAATCGAGCTTGAACGATGGCCGATATGGATGTCAGTGGGACGGGTAGAAGTGCATATCGCCCCGCGTCCGCCCCAGTTGGGGTGGATATGGTAGAGCTTTGGCGGGTGGGAGGCAGGTGTGGGTACGCAAATTGTACCCCTGTGGATAATGGGGCGAGGATGAATTTTGCATCTTACCACTTCATTAAATCTTATTTTATTATGATTAAAATATAATATTAATAATAGCTATTTTATATAGTTTACTTATTGACTTCAGTGAAAATTAAAAATTATAAGGATAAATTCAAAAAAAAAAAAATGAAAATTAATAGTACTTGAACCTACTTTTGCGAAATAATCTATCAAATAATATTATGGTGTAGCGGTTAGCCGGTTAATGGGTAAGTGAGGCGAATAAGGTTTTATATTTTCACTCTTTGAGGCGGGTATGGTTTTATAAACTTGTATCCGCCATGAGTGGTGGATCGGGTATGAGTCGAGTTTTTCTTGGTGGGTACAGGTAGAAGTGGCAAATAAGTCAATATGACCATGTCAGTTTCCGTCAGCTCATTCTGGTCTATCATACATTTAAGATCGGGTCAGGTTGTGACATCCCGGCATAATGTGGACCGGGACCGGTTACTCATGATAGCTCGCGAGCTATGTACTTAGCCTGTTAGCCCACAGATCAACGCGGGTCTTTTCCAGCGCATTTTGTCTTCACTCATATGCATCCTGGAAACCTTTCCAGGAGGTCACCCATCCTATGACTACCCCCACCTAAACACGTTTAACTCTAAAGTTCTTTTGCATGTATAACCAGAAAAAAAAAGTGTATTTTGTTGATATGAGTAGTAATTTGAATCCCTTTAAGCATTAGTCATTTAAGCTTATAAATAGACATGTTCAATTATCGTGGGGTGTTACAAACGTAGACCGGGAGCAGTTACTCATGATAGCTCGTTAGGCTATGCATTTGGCCCACTTATAAACATGAGTCCTTTCCAACGCATTTTGTCCTTACTCATGCACATCCCGGAAACCTTACTGATATGTTCATTTTATATACACTTTTACCCCTCATTTTAGCTCGGTTTCTATTGATTATTATACTTCAATTAGTGTATTTTTGAGCTAATCTCGTGTTCTAGGTGTATGGTTGTGTTTGTTATATTTTTGTAGGAATCTAAGCATTTGAAGGCTTTTTCCTATCATTTTATACACCAAGTTCACTAAGCTAAACAAGGCCAAATATTGGACTAAGTGTGTGAAGATTGCTTGAGTTTTGCATGGAGAAATTTATGGATCAATATGTGTAATGCAAATGATGCCAACAATCAAGTCAAAGCCCAATGATCAAAGTCCAAGTCAAGATGGAAAGCTTAGGATTCCAACATGCATGGGATACTTTTTGGAGGCTCTAAAGATGATAGATGAGGCATTTATTCGGGTGATTAAGGTGCATTAAAGAATAAACTTTGGATTCCTCAAGCAATTAAGAGAGGAATTAAGAGAAATCATCCGGAAACACACGACCCCGATCGGGGTGGAGTAGCCCCAATCGGGGTTGCATGCTCATTCGATTCTTACGTTTTCTCCTCCTCTCCTATAAATAGGAGAGGTATTCCTAGGTTTCACGCATCCGATTTTACGTCCAAGTTTACTACAATAAGCCTCAAGCATTATAAGTTTTCTCTCATTAGTTTTCATTTCAAGTTTAAGTTGTTTAAGCATTCCTTAGTTAATCTTTCAACATTTTGTATTTCAAGAGATTCTCAAGCATTTGTTATTCAATCTTTTGGTTATTAGTTGTTTGTTCTTCCATACAAGTCCTCCTTTATAAGGTATTTCTTATTACAAGTTTACAATTTACATCATTGCTTTAATTATCACATAGTTATTATAATCAAGTATTTCATATTTACTTTAGCTTTGTTCTTTTCGTATGTTATATCACCTAATTAATATAATTCATATAACCATGTTCAATATTCCTTACAATTTAGTTTACATTTTATATCTTAGTATGAGTAGCTAAATTCTCTAGTCTAAAGGCTAGGGGAGCCATGCAAAATCCAACATATAATATGATTAAATAAAGTTCATAATAATATTGATCAATTGTTTCCATCACATGCTTGCTTTGTTACGCTTAATCTTTGATTATCGGCCGTAGTCGTAGATTAAATTTGTTCATTCGTTCTAAAGTCGAGAGGCACGGAATTGAATTAGACTAAGCATGTGTGGTAGGACGACCTAGTCATGGACGAGAGTTTTTCTAGGACCCGATCTATGGTTGATACTAATGTCGTAAGGTGGGTATCTTTAAGCCTAAGCAATTGACAAGATTATTAGTATCAAGTTTATCATGTTCATATGTTTACCTTTGCATGAGTGACCTGAACCCTTTAGACTATCCTTTATCATATTATTTACATTGCAATTTTCATTAATCATCAAACCAAACAAACCAAACCCAAATCGTAATCGACCTTGATAAAAATCTACCCTTAGCAATTCACGACGTAATTCCCGTTTCCTTGTGTTCGACCCCTATTACTACATTAATTTATGCCTAGGGAAATTATCTTTGCATAGGTACGCGATAAACCTATCAAATTTTGGCGCCGTTGCCGGGGAAACGGTTTTATTGCTTTTTGAATTGTCGATTTTTATCTTGTTTTCCTTTGTCTTGGGGAACACTTGTTCCTCAAGACCGTTACTTATCACTTCTCTAGAAATTGTTGTCTTATGCCAAGGTCCTCTCGTAGTGGAGAATTGCTTTCACCGGATTCCGATCCCGAGAAAACATTTAGGAGAAGACGACGTTTTTGGAGGGAAGTGAAAGAAGCCACTTCTCCCGTACAAGTTGAAAGTGCTAGAAAGTCTTACTTAGACGATCTAGAAGCCCTTGAAGAGGAGGAGGTTTCAAGTTCATCATCTCCACCACCATCACCATCTACTACCAAAAAGATGGTGAAACTATCCAATCACTCAAAGCCCACCGCGGCCATGCTTCCGGCCGGAATCACAACCACTCAAATCACCGCGCCGGACTTCGAGATCAAACCGGATTTCATTAGCCTTGTGGAGAGGAAGAAATTTGGGGGAAGTCCTTTGGAGGATCCCAATTTGCATGTGCAAAACTTTTGTGACTATTGCTCCATGATCCGTCAAACGGGCGTCACTCAAGCCCAAATTAGGGAAATACTTTTCCCTTTCTCTTTGAAGGACAAGGCTAAGCTTTGGATCAATAGCCTTGACCGCACCGCAATGGGAATCACCAATTGGGAGACTATGGCTCTTGCTTTCTATCAAAAGTTTTTTCCACCGGAGAAAACTCAAACTTTGAGGAGCCAAATCACCGGATTCCGTCAACAAGCTCTTGAGAGCTTATATGAGGCTTGGGAGAGGTACAAAGAGCTTCAAAGGCAATGCCCACATCATGGGCTAGATGATTGGTTTCTAGCAATAACATTCTATAATGGATGTTGTGCCGAGTTCCGAAGGATTCTTGATTCCGCCAACAATGGGCAGTTTGATCAAATTGACACCGACCTTGCTCATGCCACGATCGAATCTATGGCGGTCCATGATGCCCAATATGTCAATTCCCGAGTTGTGCCATCTAAAGGTAAAGAAGAATCCTCTAACAACTCTGTTTTGCTAGCTCAAATTGCTTTGCTCCAACAACAATTGGCGAAAAGGGATGCTAGAGATTCCATTCAACAAGTCAATGTCATGTCTTCAACGAGCCAAATCGTTGTGTGTGAAGGTTGCGGAGGTGCGGGTCACTATGCCGCTCATTGCCAAGCTCCCATTGAAGAGATAAATGCCTTTTTAGCCTTAAGACAAAATGCACAAAATGCTTATCCACCGGGTACATTCTCAAACACATATAACCCAAATTCAAGATTTCACCCGAATATGTCTTATAGAAGCAACAATGTGCTAAATCCTCAACCACAACCCCCACCATAACAAAATGCCTATGTCCCTCAACAACAAAAATATATCCCTCCACCGGAGTATCAAAATCAACAAAGGCCCCCACAAAACAATTTCCAACAAACTCAACCTCCACAACAAAATGCCCAACAAAATAACCAAGAGGGAGGTAAGCTTGAGGGCTTGATAATCCGTATGCAAAAGGAATTGTTGACTCAAATCCAAAAGAATGAGCAAGCTCAAAATGCCGCAATCAAAATGTTGGAGCAACAAATGGCTCAATTGGCCTCATCTAGCTCTTCAAGGAAATCGGGTCAACTACCCCCTCAAGGTGAGCAACCACATTCTACCCTTAATGCTATCTACTTAAGAAGTGGTACGAAATATGATGGGCCATCCATGCCCAAAGATGATGAGGAGGTACTTGTTGAGTTGGAGGTCTCTCCAAATGATAAGGAAATTGAAGAAATTCCCAAGAAAGTGGATGACCCACTTGTTGTTGTTGAGAAAGTCAAGGAAGTGGAGGATGCTCCTCCAAAGAAAGATGTTGAAGCAAAGATCCCGGAAAAAGTCAAAGTGCCATTTCCTCATAGATTGGCAACGCATCAAAAGAATTCCCAATTCGGTAAATTCATAGAAGTTGTGAAGAATCTACAGGTAACCGTTCCTTTTACCGAATTAATCACTCAAATTCCATCTTACACTAAGTTCATGAAAGACATTTTAACTAAGAAGAGGACTTTTGATGAGGTTGAAACAATAGATCTCACCGCCGAGGTGAGTGCTTTTTTGCAAAACAAGTCCCCTCCTAAGTTAAAAGATCCCGGTAGCTTTTCTATTCCATGCACAATTGGCACCTACCAAATTGATAAAGCTTTATGCGATTTAGGTGCAAGTGTGAGTGTAATACCTTACTCTATTTGTGCTAAGCTTAATATGGGAGTCTTAAAATGCACTAGTGTCACATTGCAAATGGCGGACCGTTCTATAAAATGCCCTTTGGGAGTTTTGGAGGATGTTCCCGTTAAAGTTGGTAAGTTTTTCATTCCGGTTGATTTTATTGTTCTTGACATGGCCGAAGATGCCCAAATCCCAATCACTTTGGGAAGACCATTTTTACACACCGCGGGTGGGTTGATTGATGGCAAGAACGGTAAAATTACATTGGAAGTGGGTGACGATAAGGTCACATATAACTTGAATAGTGCTATGAAGAGTCCTATGATAGAAGAGTCTTGTTATTCTATTGACATTTTGGATGTTGTTGACATTGTTATAGAAGACTCTACACCTCGATCTTTGTCTAAAGATCCCTTGGAGGCACTCTTGCTTTTAGAATCATTTGCAGGTAATGATGAGATAGGAAATGAGGAGATTGATGCTTTGGAGAAAGAATTGGATGGAGAGGAGCTATCATTGGAGGAGAGCTCACACTTTATAGGCTTGGTTGCTACACCTCAAGATGTTGAGGTACAAAAACCCGAGCTTAAGCCCCTTCCTTCCAATTTGAGGTATGCTTTTCTTGATAATGAGGGGATGTGTCCGGTAATCGTTAGTGCTAAATTAGATGAGATTCAATTGGCTAAATTGCTTCATGTCTTGAGGTCTCACAAGAAAGCCATTGGTTATAAACTTGACGATTTAAAAGACATAAGTCTCGAATTTTGCATGCACCGAATCAATCTTGAGGAAGATCATAAATCATGTGTCCAAGGTCAAAGACGACTAAATCCTAACATGCAAGAAGTAGTAAAAAAGGAAGTGCTTAAATTGTTAGATGCGGGAATTATCTATGCGATTTCCGATTCTAAATGGGTGAGTCCGGTCCAAGTGGTTCCTAAGAAAGGAGGAACCACCGTAGTAAAAAATGATAAAAATGAGTTAATTCCAACTAGAATTGTGACGGGTTGGAGAATGTGCATTGACTATAGGAGGCTAAATCTAGCCACCAAGAAAGACCACTACCCATTACCTTTTATTGACCAAATTTTGGAAAGGTTGGCATGTCACAAATACTTTTGCTACCTAAATGGCTATTCCGGGTTCTTTTAAATACCCATTCACCCGGATGACCAAGAGAAGACCACGTTTACATGTCCCTATGGTACAATTGCCTACTGTAGGATGCCTTTTGGTCTTTGTAATGCCCCCGCCACTTTCCAACGTTGCATGATAAGCATCTTTTCTGACTACATTGAGTCTATCATGGAGGTGTTTATGGATGATTTTAGTGTATATGGTTCTTCTTTTGATGCTTGTTTGACTAACTTGTCCAAAGTTTTGAAGCGTTGTGAAGAAGTTGATTTGGTGTTAAATTGGGAAAAGTGCCACTTCATGGTGAATGAAAGAGTGGTGCTTGGTCATATTGTTTCGGAGAGAGGAATTGAAGTGGACCGTGCTAAGGTCCAAGTTATTGAGCAACTACCCCCACCGGTAAATGTGAAGAGTGTAAGGAGTTTCTTAGGCCATGCGGGTTTCTATCGCCGTTTTATTAAAGATTTTTCTAAGATTGCCAAACCCCTTAAGGAGCTTCTTTTAAAAAATGCTCCCTTTGTGTTTACTAATGATTGTCTTGAGTCTTTTAATAGGATCAAGAAGGCTTTGATTTCCGCACCTATAATCTAATCACCGGATTGAAACTTGCCATTCGAGCTCATGTGTGTTGCAAGTGACTATGCGGTAGGTGCCGTGCTAGGACAAAGAAAGAACAAGGTTCTCCATGCTATCTACTACGCTAGCAAAACCTTAGATGCGGCTCAAATCAACTATGCCACGACGGAGAAAGAGCTACTTGCCATTGTCTATGCCTTAGAAAAATTCCGCTCTTACTTGATTGGTTCCAAAGTCATTGTTCATACCGATCATGCCGCATTGAAGCATCTCCTAGCCAAACAAGAAGCTAAGCCAAGGTTGATAAGATGGATCTTGCTTTTGCAAGAATTTGATCTTGAGATTAAAGACAAGAAGGGGGCCGAAAATGTTGTTGCCGATCACTTATCCCGTTTGAAGTTCAAAGATGGAGGTATTGAGTTACCTATTGATGATTCCTTCGCCGACGATGTTCTAATGATGTTGGAAGCCAATACTCCTTGGTATGCCGACATAGCCAACTACCTAGTTGGAAGAGAATTGTCACCCAACCTTTCATATCAACAAAGGAAGAAGTTCTTACATGATGTCAAGTTCTTCCTATGGGATGATCCACATTTGTTCAAATATTGCTCCGATGGGCTATTCCGGAGATGTATCCCATAATGGGATGTGAAAGGGGTGCTAGAAGGATGCCATTCTTCTCCTTATGGTGGTCATCATGGACCATCCAAGACCGTTGCGAAGGTGTTGCAATCCGGCTTCTATTGGCCAACTATGTTTTAAGATGCCAAAAATTTCGTGATGGCTTGGGATGCTTGCCAAAGGACGGGTTCCATATCAAGAAGACACGAGATGCCTCTCAATGGAATCTTGGAAGTAGAGGTGTTCGATGTTTGGGGCATAGATTATCAAGGACCGTTTCCTTCCTCAAAAGGGAATCGGTATATTTTGGTTGCCGTTGATTATGTCTCTAAATGAGTAGAGGCAATTGCTACTCCTACCAATGATGCTCGCAACGTGATTAAATTATTCAAGAAGATCATATTCCCGAGGTTTGGTGTTCCAAGAGCAATCATTAGTGATCGTGGTACTCACTTCGGTGAGAAACAACTTGATGCTTTGTTGGAAAAATATGGAGTCTATCATAGAAGAGGCTTGGCTTATCATCCACAAACTAGTGGCCAAGTAGAGATTTCCAACCGTGAGATCAAGTCAATACTTGAGAAAGTTGTTGCCAAATCACGAAAGGATTGGAGTATGAAGCTCGATGATACCTTATGAGCCTACCGTACCGCGTTTAAGACATCTATTGGTACTTCACCATATAGGTTAGTCTATGGAAAGGCGTGCCATCTTCCCGTTGAGATGGAACAAAAGGCTTTTTGGGCAATTAAAGAGCTTAACATGGACCCGAAGTTAAGTGGAGAGAAGCGGTTGTTGCAACTCAATGAACTCGATGAATTCCGCTTGCAAGCTTATGAGAGCTCCCGTCTCTACAAGGAGAGAACAAAGAGATGGCATGATAAGAAGATCTTAAACAAAGAATTTCAAATTGGTGATAAGGTCTTTCTATTCAATTCCCGATACAAGCTATTTCCGGGAAAGTTACGATCACGGTGGACCGGCCCATATACCGTCACAAATGTCAACAAGTTCAGTTCCGTTGAAGTGATGACCACCAAGGGCGAAAAATTCAAAGCAAACGGTCATCGTTTGAAGCTCTACTATGAGAATGTGATCGTTGGTGTGATAGAGGAAATGACCGTTCAACCTGTACCAAAGAAATCTTAAACCGCTCAAGCTTTTTCGTCGTGCGGGAAGTTAAACCAGCGCTTCTTGGGAGGCAACCCAAGCTTTTTATTGCTTTTGTTTATTTTCTTTTTTAATTTTCTGCAATTTAATTGTGTTTCGTAGATTAGTAATAAAATACTCAACTTGACGATGTTTCTTTTGTGATTTCTAGGTGAAAATGAAGAAAGGAGAAAATGGAGTGCATTTGACACGCAACCCCATGCAAAAACCCCGTTCGGGGACGTGGTTTTCGAAAAAAGAAAAACGAATCACCCCCATAGGCGAGGAAGTCAAAACGCGAAATTGCAGTCAACCCCGATCAGGGTTGGTGGCCCCGATCGGGGTCGTGGTCCTGTAGCTCTTTTTTGCTAATTGACGGGTATGTAAAAAAAAGAAAGATTCTATCATATCTCAGCAAACCCAACGGTACTCCCTCATCCCTTTCTCCATCATTTTCTTCATTTTTCTACCTAAAATCACAAGGAAACTTCAAGTTCTTCATTGATTTGCAAGCTTTATTCATCCATTAACATCAACTTGGTAAGATCTCTTCTCTTTTCTCTTTAAATTCTTCTATTGCAATCAATTAATTGGATTATGCAAACCCTAAATCAATTTGGGGGAATTCGATTTTGTGCTTTATGGTACTAGAAATTGGTTGTAGAATGATTATTACATGTTTGTAGTGTGAATTAGTTCACAAATTCATACTATTATGCCTATTAGGATGAATTTTAGTTTGCCTTAAGATGAATTTTGTCTTAAAATTTCAGAAATATGGCACCAAGAAAAGCTCCTTCACAAGGTGCTTCTAAGAGAAGGAGAGGTGAGGCGGAGCCTTCAAATGCAGCGGCGGATGTCCAAATGGAGGAAGTCCCACAATGGCATGACCCGGAATTTCCAAATATGATCTTCAATTCACTAGCTCAATACAACAATTGGGTTATGTTGAGAAGCAAAGGTATGGAACCAACGAAATTCATTAACCAAGCATCTTTAAACAATATTGGAATAGAGAAAAATGTTAAAGCTTTGTTTAAAAATCTTGGCATGAAATCTTGTTATACCATGAATTATAAGACCTTCCCCGAACTCACCCTTGAGTTCTTGAGCTCTTTCGAGTTTCATAGGTTTAGGAAACCCGGTTTCATTCTTTTTGTTACATTTCGCTTATTTAATGAAGATCATAAGTTAGACTTAGCGGATTTCGCCGCTATCTTTGATTTGCCTCACAAAGACTTACCGACCGAATCACCCGATGATTATAACCCCGTTTTAACTTGGGATGCCATTTCTCACTTGACTTTTCCGGGTTTTGATCATACACCACATCAATTTATTCATTATCCCGACATAAGGATTTGGCAAAGGTTTATGGGATGGACCTTTTTTGGTAGAAATGAACCTCACTCGGTGAGGAAGATTGAGTTAGAAATCTTGGGTGCTTTCTTGAATGTTAATGGTGATGAGAAGTGGGGAATCAATATCCCCTACCACTTTGCGGTTCACTTGACCAAACAAACTAACACCAAGAATAGTTGCATTGTCTTAGGTGGTTTGGTCACTAAAATTGCTCACCATTTGTGTCGGTTTAACCAAGAGACTACCGGTTTGAGACCATTGCTTGAGTCTAGGGCTAAGGGAGTTGGTCTTGATATGAATATTTTCTTTCTTGTAATTGGTTTAAAGATGCTCATCCCAACATGATTTGGAAGATAGGTAGACAAGACTCCATTCGTCTACCCGAGGAAAAGAAAGAATTAAAGGCTTTGATTCACACTAAGCCTCGTCGTGGAAGTGATCCCTTTGTTAGACCGACCTACCATTTAGCCCTTAGAAGTGAGTCAACTACCACTGTTGAGAGACGTGTGGGAGGTCAATCCTCCCAAGCACGTCACTCCACCTCTAGCATTGAGTCACCATCTAGCGTAGAAATGATGAATATGATGCGGGAAATGAACTTAGGTGTTAATCAAATTCGTGATGACCAACGACTTGCATTACATCCTATTTATGATCATTTTGCTAGGCAAGGAGTTATCCAACCCGAGGGGCCACACCCTTCATTCTATACTTATCCTCCGGGTGGATTTCCTCCTCCATATCCTATTCCCCCTTCCCCTCCTCACAATGATGCAGGTACATTTGCTCAATATAAACCCGACCCGGACTTTTGTGGTTCGGATTATGGGGTTGAGGCATTGCAAGGAGGCTATGGAGGCTATGGTGGCTATGATGGCTATGGTGGGATTAGTAGTTATGGTGATGGTCTTGGTAGTGGTCAAGATATTGGTGAGTATGTCACTCCTATTCAAGGGGATGACTCAAGTGGAAGTGGCCAACAAGGAGAACCAAGTGGTAGTGGAAAGAAGAAGAAGAAAGGGAGGAAGGGGTTCAATTTTTGGCCCTTTTCTTAGTTGATTGATGAAGAAATCCCCCGAATTCATGCTAGCTGGGGGGGGGGCTAGCAAGTTGAGTAAGTTTTTAATTGCTTTGCATATTAGTTTAGATCTTGCAACCCATTAAACATAACCTCTCGTCCTTGTTTTGTGCTTTGAGCCATTTTTTTATGGTTTGATTGGGTGATTTGGATAGTTGGCACATTGAGGACAATGTGATGTTTAGCTTGGGGGGGGGGGGGGATTGCATTTGCATATAGTGTAGTTTGCATGTAGTGTAGAAAATTTGAAAATTTTTGAGAGAAATTTTTGCTTTGTGCTTGCTTGTTGCCTACTTTCCTCTTTGTATCCTAATAATAGCTTGTTGCTAATGATTTATTCTTTAATGATGGGATATTAGCTACATGGGGATGTCTTGACATAGTAGGTGGGAGATGAAGAATGAACCGAATAGGCTTGATCTTGACTTTTGGCAAGCTACAAAATGGTAAGGTAGAACCTCCTTTAAGGCCATTTCATCTTTATTTGGTCTCACTTAGGTGAGTGTAGGTGTCTCCTTATAATGTGTGTTACATCAAAACGCACGAGTATGGTCTTCATGTCATTTCTTGGTAAGCATGCATTTATTTGTTTTAGCATTTTGGAGTCATTCACATGATATTTTAGCCTTTTTGACCCCTTCACAAGATTTATCCTTAACTACATCATTGAAATTGTCTACCCTTGTTAAGTGTCACGGTCCGCTACTTTTGTCGGACCGTGGCGCGCACCCTTGCCCGTCTCAAGGCAAGATGCAAGCGACAAGCAACTTCGAACTAGTGAGGGATCGCCCACTAGCACGATACTCGGGTCTCGGGGTGTGAGTCGGGATCCTAGTGTCGATCCCACAAACACGGCTTGTTAGTAAAGTGAAGGCAAAGAGTCGTTCACAACAAAGCAACAACAAGCAATACGAAGGCACAAGGTAGGAAGTAGATTTTCATTCACTAGTACTCCCTAAAGAGGGAAATTTGATATTTACATCCTGGTAGCAGGAAACATTGATTTTACAAGTTTAGTTCAGAATAGCGATATACCTATTTATGGAAACCTATTCTAAAACTACTAAGAAAATACTTACTACAAATGTACAAGGAAAATGAAATTACATAAGCATAAAATAAATCTAAGGGTTCAAGTGTGCGGATCGTCACACTCTCCCCCACCTAATCTGTTGCCGCCCTCGGCAACACAAAAAATCTTGAATGGTGCTTCAGTGAGACATCCTCGGTGAGCTTTGACTGTCCATGCAGTGTTGGGGATTAGCTTGTACAACTCGGCTTGAATGTGCGCTTCGTCCCAAACAATGACTGGCCTCTTCGTCCCCTCAAGGATAAGCTGGAGTTCCTTGACATAGAAGCTGCCGAACGTCATGTTCTCCAAGTTCACCACGTGCTCCTTGTCTCTCGGGAACGCCCACTTTGCCGCTGCTTGAAAAGTGCTCTCTCGGGCTTTCTCCAATCGGCCCCAACGGACCTTCGTCTTGTCTCTCGTCACTTCAAAGACCGCATTCAAGGGAATGTGAGATCTCGGGGACGCCGAATCAGCATTTCGGCGCGGCCCCCGATGGTACGAGGCCTTCTCTCTTGGGTCGACTGACCCGCAAACCAGGACGTCGATTCAACACATCGACGCGGCCCCCTGATGGTACGAGGCCTTATCTCTTGGGTCGACTGACCCGCAAACCAGGACGTCGACTCAGCACATCGACGCGGCCCCCTGATGGTACGAGGCCTACTTCTTTGGGCATCTTGGCCCTCATCGTCTACTCCTCGGTGAGGGGGTAGACTCTTCTTTCGTCCCCCAGGCCACTTAGCATCGTAGTTAGCCTGGGTCTTGTTCGCCCTCGGCTCCACCGAACCTTTAGGCATTCTCCAAGGTCGCATCCCTTGTTTCGGCGTCGGTATCACCCTCATAGCCGAAATTCGATGCTGCCCCTTGTCTTCGTCGCTGTCTACCGTCTTCACTACGATAGACCCCATTAGTAGCATCGATCCGTCACTCGGTTTCAATACCACCAATGCTTTCTGAAAGAATTGCATCCCGAGTACTAACTTGAAGTCATCCAATGAACGGTGGTGAAGTCGAGCTCCCCCCCGCCCACTCACCCACTTGGACCGCGACCTTCTTAGCCACTCCTTGGACGCGTCTCATTTTCCCATTGACCGAAGCTTGCAGGCACTGTTAGCATCCCGCAAAACTAGCCTCAACCGATCAGCTTCTTCTTTCGTAACAAAGTTGTGGGAGGCACTCGAGTCGATCAAAGCTCGTGCGTGCTTCCCATTCACCATCATGTCCACGTACATGAGCCCGTCGGATTTCTTGGCGGAGGAAGCTTCGTACTTCCCCATCGCGCTGATCCTCTGAAGTGAGCCCATCCGTGGTTGGTCTTCACCATCACTCGAGTCTTCGTTACCCTCTTGGTGATAGTCGGCCAACGCCCCATCAAGACGTTCTTGAGCCCCTTTCGGCATCTCCTTGAACATGGCATTGAACTCCGCTTTGCTCGGACAATCGGCCATCTTGTGAGGACCCTTGCACACAAAACACGCGAACGGTCTCTTCGTCGTGGAAGCAGTAGAGTTTCCCGCCTTCGAAGACGAGCTTGAGGGCGAGTTTGTAGTGCTCGCCGATTGGGCTTGACTTCCTTGTGAGCGGAACCGACTGTTCCCCACTGAAATGGCGCTGTTTTGTGGCCTTTGTCCATTGTACCCACTTTGTGACACACCAGTATTCCCCGTTGGTGCCACAACTCTTGGTGCCTCGCTCGCCCCGTGAAAGTCGAGCGGGCGCTCGCGGCCGATATGGCCGAAGACGAGTTTTGGGATTCGCCTCATGACCTCTTGTTGTGCCCACCTCTTCAACCCATCAATGAATTCGAATGTCCTATCCGTCTCGGACATTTCGGTAATCTCGAGCATGCATGCAGAGAATTCCCTCACATATTCTCGGATTGATTTGGTGTGCTTGATTTCCTTCAACTTCTTCCGAGCAACAAACTCCGTGTTCTCGGGGTAGAAGTGATCCTTCAAGATCCTCTTGAAGTCGGCCCACGATGTTACCGTAATCGTGCCCGCATCGATTTCCTTGTACCTAGCCCTCCACCACATCTTGGCATCGTCGACTAGATACATACTTGCCGTGACAACTTCCGCGTCTTCGTCGAGCCCACTTACTCGGAAGTATTGCTCCATATCGAAGATAAAGTTATCGACCGCTTTCGAATCCCTCGCCCCATCGTAGGCACGAGGTGGAGGTGCCTTCACCTTATGGCTCCCCACCGATTTCCCGTCATTGGCCACCGCTTTCACGAGCGTGGCGCAAGTGTTCTCTAACATCTCGACCTTTCGATGCAGATGATTGATCTCTTCCTCCCGATCGTCGGGGATCGCACCACTGATCGCTTGGATGCGGGTATCCATCCCGTCTACCTTCGTCTCAAGGTCACAAACCGTCTTTTGCAACTCCTCGAGGCTCGCGGCCATCCGCATCACGATGTCCTCGAGTTTGGGAAGCTTAACGTCGATTGTGTCCTCTAAGGCATCCACTCGGTCCTCGATTGTTTCGCCCATTTTCTCGATCTCGATGAACAAATGCGGCGTGCAGAAACCCGTCCGAAGACCGGGCTCTGATACCAAATGTCACGGTCCGCTACTTTTGCCGGACCGTGGCGCGCACCCTTGCCCGTCTCAAGGCAAGATGCAAGCGACAAGCAACTTCGAACTAGTGAGGGATCGCCCACTAGCACGATACTCGGGTCTCGGGGTGTGAGTCGGGATCCTAGTGTCGATCCCACAAACACGGCTTGTTAGTAAAGTGAAGGCAAAGAGTCGTTCACAACAAAGCAACAACAAGCAATACGAAGGTACAAGGTAGGAAGTAGATTTTCATTCACTAGTACTCCCTAAAGAGGGAAATTTGATATTTACATCCTGGTAGCAGGAAATATTGATTTTATAAGTTTAGTTCAGAATAGCGATATACCTATTTATGGAAACCTATTCTAAAACTACTAAGAAAATACTTACTACAAATGTACAAGGAAAATGAAATTACATAAGCATAAAATAAATCTAAGGGTTCAAGTGTGCGGATCGTCACATTAAGCTAGTAGCTTTATTGGATAGTGTTTGGGTGCTCATTGGGATATGTTTGGTTGTTTGAAATCATGTGAGCTTGATCTTAATGCTAAAAAAAAAAAAGAAATGGAAAAATTGAAAAAATTGGAAAATGAAAGAAAATGAAAAAAAATGAAGAAAGAAAAATGAATGAATGAGAAAAAGCATGAAAAAAAAAGAAGTATGCATTGAAAAAGAAAGAGAAGAAGAAGAAAAGATATGAGAAATCCTCAAACATTATTCAATATATTTTGGAGAAATTTCTTATGGTTTGAATTGCAAAATTGGGTTAGAATTGGGATTGAGCATCCTTGCATTTTGGTAGTTGCTAGCTTGACTTAGCCCCACATTACCATAATTCTTTTGTTCCCCCTTCTTACCCATGTTTATTTGTCTTCTTCCTACCCATTTGGCTTCTTTATCATGCTTACATTTGATTGTCTTTGCTTGCTAGTTTTGACATGTTTACCATATTAGATTGCGGGCACATTGTTATAAGTTGAGGATAGTTGAGTGTTCATTTACAAAAATTGTCCTTTCACATATAAAAGAGTTTGAGTGTCCCGTGAGAGTCCATAAGTCAAAAGATCATGCAAGAGCTTAAAGGTTCATTCAAAGTTTTCTATGGTACGCCGTCGTGTAAATCTCATCCATGTCTTGCTTTATCCCTTGCCCATGTTGTTTCGAGTTTTTAAATCATTATGCTTAGCTTGTTTAGGATATAGCAATTGATGGGATTTGGTTTCTTGCTTGAGGACAAGCAAGGGTTTAGCTTGGGGGAGTTTGATATGTTCATTTTATATACACTTTTACCCCTCATTTTAGCTCGGTTTATATTGATTATTATACTTTAATTAGTGTATTTTTGAGCTAATCTCGTGTTCTAGGTGTATGGTTGTGTTTGTTATATTTTTGTAGGAATCTAAGCATTTGAAGGCTTTTTCCTATCATTTTATACACCAAGTTCACTAAACTAAATAAGGCCAAATATTGGACTAAGTGTGTGAAGATTGCTTGAGTTTTGCATGGAGAAATTTATGGATCAATATGTGTAATGCAAATGATGCCAACAATCAAGTCAAAGCCCAATGATCAAAGTCCAAGTCAAGATGGAAAGCTTAGGATTCCAACATGCATGAGATACTTTTTGGAGGCTCTAAAGATGATAGATGAGGCATTTATCCGGGTGATTAAGGTGCATTAAAGAATAAACTTTGGATTCCTCAAGCAATTAAGAGAGGAATTAAGAGAAATCATCCGGAAACACACGACCCCGATCGGGGTTGCATGCTCATTCGATTCTTACGTTTTCTCCTCCTCTCCTATAAATAGGAGAGGTATTCCTAGGTTTCACGCATCCGATTTTACGTCCAAGTTTACTACAATAAGCCTCAAGCATTATAAGTTTTCTCTCATTAGTTTTCATTTCAAGTTTAAGTTGTTTAAGCATTCCTTAGTTAATCTTTCAACATTTTGTATTTCAAGAGATTCTCAAGCATTTGTTATTCAATCTTTTGGTTATTAGTTGTTTGTTCTTCCATACAAGTCCTCCTTTATAAGGTATTTCTTATTACAAGTTTACAATTTACATCATTGCTTTAGTTAT
This sequence comes from Silene latifolia, assembly GCF_048544455.1. Lineage (NCBI taxonomy): Eukaryota > Viridiplantae > Streptophyta > Magnoliopsida > Caryophyllales > Caryophyllaceae > Silene > Silene latifolia. The sequence continues at coordinate 30,422,809 of NC_133528.1, forward strand.
CACATAGTTATTATAATCAAGTATTTCATATTTACTTTAGCTTTGTTCTTTTCGTATGTTATATCACCTAATTAATATAATTCATATAACCATGTTCAATATTCCTTACAATTTAGTTTACATTTTATATCTTAGTATGAGTAGCTAAATTCTCTAGTCTAAAGGCTAGGGGAACCATGCAAAATCAAACATATAATATGATTAAATAAAGTCCATAATAATATTGATCAATTGTTTCCATCACATGCTTGCTTTGTTACGCTTAATCTTTGATTATCGGCCGTAGTCGTAAATTAAATTTGTTCATTCGTTCTAAAGTCGAGAGGCACGGAATTGAATTAGACTAAGCATGTGTGGTAGGACGACCTAGTCATGGACGAGAGTTTTTCTAGGACCCGGTCTATGGTTGATACTAATGCCGTAAGGTGGGTATCTTTAAGTCTAAGCAATTGACAAGATTATTAGTATCAAGTTTATCATGTTCATATGTTTACTTTTTCATGAGTGACCCGAACCCTTTAGACTATCCTTTATCATATTATTTACATTGCAATTTTCATTAATCATCAAACCAAACCCAAATCGTAATCGACCTTGATAAAAATCTACCCATAGCAATTCACGACGTAATTCCCGTTTCCTTGTGTTCGACCCCTATTACTACATTAATTTGTGCCTAGGGAAATTATCTTTGCATAGGTACGCGATAAACCTATAACTTACCATGAGGTCACCCATCTTAAGACCTGACAAAGGGATCAACCGGGTTGGATCAGTTCAAGTCGGGTCAATTTCGTGTTTGTCGGTTTCGTGTCGGGTTCGGGCCGAGTCAAGTTATTTTAATTTCAGGTCAACTATTAGCAAGTAATTCATAGATAATAATCAGTTTGCAATAATAAACATTCGCGTTGGGTCGATTCGGGTTTCGAATCAAGGTCAGGCCTTGAGTTCGGGTGTCGGGTTAGGTACGGCCGTACGAGCCGGTTATGTCAATTTTGTCAAGTATACTCCTAGCAGTCAATTTTTTTTTTGCCAAGCACGCTTAACTGTGGATTTCTTTTACTTACATAACCAGAAAAGAAAGCGCACTTTGTTGATATGAGTAGTACTTTGAATCCCTTTAAGAACTAGTCATTTAAGCTTATCAATGGACCTTTTTAAATGTTGTGGGGTGTTACACGGGTTGGGTCATTTCAGATTTCGGGTGACTTGTTGACTTAGACCTGGCAAAAAGGTCAATCAGGCCGAGTTTGGGTCAATTATTATTAATTTGTTTATGAATCTGGTTAATTCGAGTCTTGAGTTCGGTGTCGGGTTCTGGTTAGGTTATTCGAGTTGGGTCAGATCAATTTTGCCAGGTCTACCTGTTGTCGGGTCACTTTCGGGTATGAGTCATTTTGGGCCGGTCGCTTTTGGGTTAATGGGTAAAACACTTAAGCTAGTATTATTTTGATCAAAGAAATATCATTTTGCAAATTTAACTATTTATTAGGGATGATTGTAACGAATGAAACTTTATTTTGATGTATACAACATTAATATGACTTAGTACTTATCGTTTTGGGTTATTTTGGATTACTTTAAGTCATTTTGGATCAGCTCATGAGTCCGGTGATCTCGGGTCGGGTCAACATTGGATCAATTAAGGTTCGAGCCGGGTATGAGTCAGATCGGGTCAATTCGAGTTTCAGATCATATTTGGGCCGAACAAGTTCGGATCACCTTCGGGTCTTAGGTCAGGTCGTTCGAGTCAGGTCAGCTTTACCAGGTCTAGATCTGGGTATATATATGAGTACAGGGGAGCTTATATTCACCACCGCCGCCCCTCCCCAATGACATCAATACTGGCCAAACTTACAAGCTAGCACCCCGAGGGCGACACAGGCCTTTACTAGGCATAGTGGGATACCGAGCTAGTAAGAGGTACGTGGTGCCCTTGCAACACTTTTGACATAACATGACACGACATGGTGAACTTTATTAATTGGTTTGGGCAAGGTAGATTATGGGGATGGGCATGAGGCAACATATAAGGAAATAACAAAATTTTTTGTTTAAGAAAGAAATATTTGTTTTAACTTGTCTTAAATTTAAAGCTATCAAGTATGGTAGATGAGACAAAGGAAAGATGCTTGAGTGTATTTGACATATTTTCATCTTAAAACAGATACTGTTGTTCTAAGAGAGACCTACCGAGGAAAGAAATATAAAATGTGTTGGATTTGTGCCTTGAATCTAGTTAGGATGCAAAGTCATGTTCCATATTGGTGGTGAAAAGATGAAAAATCATCTTTATAAATCCCACAAAATATAATAGTACAAGGTCTTTTGGGAAGGAGCCCAAGAGTAAATTCCTTAGGGCTTGGCCCAAAGCGGTCAATATCGTACTATTATGGATCATGGACACCGGTGCAGTAGAGACCCAACAAGAGATATTCACGCTTTCGCACAACAAGTGGTATCAGAGCCCAAGATCGACTTGGGCTAGACACAAGACGAAGCATCGAGTCAAGACTTGAAAAAAGCATACACCGTAAGGCGTGGAACTCCTATTGCTTGAGGGAGAACTAATATGTCCGCGAGAAGCGACATGAGTCTCACTGTGTTGAGACAGGCTCAAAACAGAAGTATCAAGAGAAAACCATCGATCAACGACCCGATGTGGTGGGTTGAGGCTTAATGGAAGCAACAAAAAGCGGTCCATGATAAGTCCAAAAGCGATCCGATGTGACGTGCTGAGGCAGTGGATTGAGACCTAGTCCAGGATATATTGGATGCAGAGGAGTTTGGTACGCAAAAGTGTAGCACAAGCTCGTGAGACATATGGTGTGTCGTTTAAGGGGAGGTGATCAAGACTTGATGATGTTAAGGATGTTTAGAAGTTGGGGTTGCAAGGTGTGGGGAGTTCTCCATAAGAGGACAAGATCCGAGTCAAGATGATGATCATTAGTTTAAGGGGAGGATTGTTAGGGTACAAACTCATGTCCTACATCGGTGGTGAAAAGATGAAAGATCATCTTTATAAGTCTCACAAAATGTAATAGTATGAGGTCTTTTGGGAAGGAGCACATGATCAGAGTAAATCCGTGAGGGCTTGACTCAAAGTGGACAATATCGTACTATTAGGGATTGTAGACACCGGCGCAACAAAGGCCTAACAAAAGATATTCACGCTTCCGCACAACAAATATGTAAGTCGTTGCTTTCAACGACTATAACGGGGGTGATATCTGTCTCAGCTAGGGTTTTCTGTTTTGGGCCATCTAGTTCTGTCTATAATGCTGTTAAAGAGTAATATATTAGCTCTCTAAGTTACACCCTAACAGTTATGCATGTAATAACAATAATTATCTGAATTTAAATGTGAAATCTTTAAATTCCTCAATATCAATAAAACTCTCATCTTTTCTACCATGTGGATGTAGTAGCCAACATACCATGCATTAGCAAACAATGTGAATTTGTATTATATTGCTTTCTTTATGGTTTCTTTTTATCTTTAATCGCTTCTGTTATAGCACTATGGTTTAGAAGACCCAATTCCAAAGGATTGGTGGTATTGTAAGACCCGATAATCGAATGCCCAAATGAGGAGAGATAGAGAAGAGAACACAAAATGAAAAAGAACAAAGAAGACACGTACGTAGTTAAGTTGCCATACAAAAAAGAGAGAAAGAGAAACATGGACGTGGAAACAAACATCCCCACACATTATTCTCTACTTATTAAGCTCTTCTTCAAGATCTCCCACACATTATAGACTCTCTCCTTTGCATTTGCACCCCATATCTTCCCTCTTCTTAGAGATCAATGATGAAAGAAAAAGGCGAGATTATTCCGGTCGTAAAAGAAGAAGAAGAACAACGACAACAACAACAACAACAACAACAACAACAACAACAACAACAACAACAACAGTTGTTACCGAAGAGGAGTAGTAGTAGCAGCAGCAGTAGTAGTAGTAATAGCAGTAGTAAAGAAGAAAGGAAGAGTTTATCATGTATGCAATCGACTGCTGCAGATGATATTGTGACGAAGACGAAGCAAGAAGACAAGACAAGATCAAAGGAAGAAGAAGTGGAGAAGGATGTGAGCGATGAAATGGGGCCGAGAGAAAGGCTGAAGAGGCATAGAAGAGAAGTAGCAGGGCATGTATGGATTCCTGATATGTGGGGACAAGAATCGTTTCTTAACGACTGGATCGACTGTTCTTCCTTTGATGCTTCCTTGATCCGTCATAATATTATGGTCGCTCGTTCTTCTTTAATCCAAGAACCTCACATTATAGCCCCTCCTTGAATAATAATCCTTGAGTATGTATTACTCACTAGAGAATTTTTATTTATTATTATTACTAGAGTTTGTATTTAATTTGTATGTGTTGTTCATCGATTACATGTATGTATTACAGTACACATGCTGCTGCCGCTGCTGCTTTTTGTGTTCATTTTTGGAACATGGAATGCTAAATGCTACCACTAATCTTACTACAAGTATAATTACTTTCTTTATTATTTGCACTTGATCTTGGTTTCATGTCACTTACCAGTTAAAAATAACAATACATTTATACATATACCATACGGCGTTCAATTTTGTTAAGGGTTGACGGAGTACCAACGTTTGAACCTTGGTACTACTGTATGTGTTCAATTTGTCCACATTGCTACTATGCACAAACACCAGTGGAGCTGATTTCTTATGATTTCATGTCAAGGGTTCACTTCGAGATACCGTGACACCTAGCCGCCTTGTAATGAATAATAGTAGAATTATATTATATTTTAGTATTATTATTTCTGAATCAATAATTTTGAAAGCTATATTACAAAGAAGGTCATTATAAAAGGAAGGAGAATGTGAATGTCCTGATCGATGCTTAAAAAAGGTTGGTTGTCATTATCTTGATGATCTTATGGCGTACCTTCAGCTGGATTTAAAGCTTTTAACTTGATATCTATATTTGTTTTCTATTTCTATTGGGTCGTTTTATGTGGTTTTGTAGTGTTTGGATGAATATCTGGTTTTGTGTCTTTTTCTAGGTTGTTGGGCTATGACTCTATGAGTACTTTGGGTCTAATTCATTAGGTAGATTGTTGCCTAATTGTTAGGGCAAAATCTTATTTCAGACGGGCATTTTTCCCGTCTCAAATAAGACCGACAAAATATTTTCATTTTTTAATAAAATGTAAGTAGTGAATCTACAAAATGTTATCACTAAAGATGTCACTTTTTACCCTGAAAATAGTGGGAAAAATAATGGTAACATGTTATCAGAAAAATACAAACATTTTACTGTCAAATGATAACATGTTGTCCGTCTTATTTCAGACCAAAAGCAATGGTCTGAAGCAAGACGCACTGAATTGTTAGAGGTCGTCGACACGTTACTTCGAATCGTCGATAAATAATGAACTTTTCGAACTATCCCTCTCATTTCAAACATTTCAGTTCAACTATCGATAAACAATTTAATCGACAAATCAAAATTAATAACTACCGTAATATTGAATATAAACAATTGAAGAACCTATGATGATCCACAAATTAAAAAATGTTAAAAAAAATCGGCGTAAAAGGAATCGACTATAAAATCAAAGCGACGAATTACTAAGTGGAACAACGGTAAACTAATCGAAGTAAAACGAGTTGAATTTTTTAAAGTCACAACCAAGAGTTCAAATCGCGACAGTGTAACTAATTAACGTAAGACGAATCAAAATTGAACATGTTTATAGAGAAGTTAATTAGGGCAGTGACTATCTCGCGGTAATAAAAGGGATAACCTTTTCTACAAACCATGTAATTTTGGACAATTTTCCTTCTAAGCTCCATGTTATCCTCTCTAAAGACATTCTTAGTATCGCCACTTCTCAAGTAGTAGCTAGTTAGTTTCATTTTCTCATTGTACCCCCAAAAAAGATTGATTGCCTACGAGCATTTAGTTGACTAGTAAGAGGTTGTTCTAATTTACACAGAGGTTTGGTATTCGAGTCATGGGATTCTGGGAATGCAGAGTGTAAGGAAGAGCTTTACTGCCATGATAGTCCGTCCTACTCGGATCGAATTCGGTCTAACCCGAATGGTCTACAAGTCTACAACCTTAAAAAAAAAAAAAGAGAAAATGCACATGGTACCCTTGAAGTTTGCCATTTTGCACAAAATACCCAAAATTTTAATCCGGAAAACTTTAATAGGTCATAACTCGTGTTTATGAGATCGGAATGTGACGGTTTTTTTTTCAAATAAATTGTCTTTTCGAGAACTACGATTTGAAAAAAAAAATTTGAGTTTGGAATTCGTGACCAAGAGATATGGTCACTTAAAGTTTGTTTGGTCAAAAAAACTTCAACATACAAAAACTCCTAGTCACGGGATCCAAATACGACATTTTTTTTCCAAATCGTAGTTCTCGAAAAAACGATCGATTTGAAAAAAAATATCACATTCCGATCTCGTAAATACGAGTTATTGCCTCTTAAAATTTTTTGGATCAAAATTTTAGGAATTTCGTGCAAAATTGCAAACCTCAAAGACACACCCCGTGCATTTTCCGAAAAAAAAAATTTGAATAATTGGAAGCTGGGCCGGCCAATAGTAATAGACAATGCCCAAAATTAGGGATTGACCAAGTTCCCTGGAGTGTGCATTAAAATAGGAAAAAGCCTAATCTCTCCCCATTTCCATTATCATTTCAATTCAATTCAATTCATCAGATTGAACCCTAGGAATCACAGATCGAAATCTCGAAGATGGAAGCAGCAGCAAGAAGAAGCGGTGGTGGACTATGGGAAAGTCTCTACAAAGTTGTTATGCGTCGTAATTCCGTCTATGTCACCTTCGTCATCGCCGGCGCTTTCATTGGTGAACGGGTCTCTACTTTCTCCTTTCTTTTCGCCTTTTTAATTTTTTTTTTAATACAGATCTCATCTTTTATATGACGATTCATATCGCAAATTGTTACTCCCTCCATCCCAATCATTTGTTTTATCATTTTTATTCTTTGTGAGCGGTATTTTAATCAGAGGGAAACAAATGATTGAGACGAAGGATGTATGAAAGTTTAGATTGTACAGATCCGTAAGTATGAGGATTATAAGAGCCTTAATTGATTGCACCGAGGCTAGGTTTTGCGTGTGTTCAAAGTTGTTACCTTTCCTTTATTTGAAAATTTGAGATTATTAAGAGTTTAGATTTTGTATAGATGTGGGTGAAATGGTGAATTAGGAGATTAATGTTACCTTTTAATGTGGCGTTTGTTTTGTTGTGAAAGGCTAATCAGTTGCTGCGTGTTTAGACTTGATTTCATAATGAGAGCCTTTGAGATGATGTGATAATGTAGGAGGTGAATAGTTTTTCATGGGGATATGGGTTCACCTTCAGGCTTGCAATGTGATGGGTGTATCGACATTCACGAGTATGAACTACCTCTGGGAACATGTTCTTTATTTTGCGTCTTTTGGGCAAGGGTGAGAAGTGTTTTAGGGATGTATCTGTTGTGATTTTGCAACTTAGTTGGAGGAGTTTGTATATTGCCCTAATATTTAGTATCACTCTTTTCATACTTTTTTAAAAAACAAATAAAATATATTATGGGTTTTCTGATCTCGTAGATATTCCATGGCAAGAATGTAAAGTTCCTTTTGAAATTTTTTGTGCCTTTTCTCCCCAACTACTTTCTTTTTGATAAAACATGATCGGGTCTTCCTTTGGTACTTTACTTCTTCCTCTTTGTGTTGTTAAGGTCAATTCCACTTAATCACAGAGGATAATAACTGCTTACTTTCAGCCATTCATAGCCTATTGCCTGAGTAATATGTCGTTTTTTTTCTATCTTTCTATCTTTTTGCCACGTATTGTTATTATTTTTGAATATTCGATATTTAGTAGGATGTTGAATTTTGTGTCTCTGTGTGGTTTTGTAGGTTGTCGACCATGGAGTCCATAAGCTATGGGAATACAACAACCAGGGGGTATGTTTTCAAGCGCCATTACTTGATATATTTGTTGTGCAATAACTGCTGTTGTTGTGTTATTGTTTTTTGATATGTAAAAGTTGCCCTACTTATTACCTTCACTATTTAACTCCCCGCTTATTAGCCAGTAGCTACTAGTCAGCTACTACTTTCTAGGCTGGGTCGAGAAAATAAATTGGAAGATAACTTAAGCTACCTTCTTTAGAACTAAGTACTTGATTATTTCCAAATTCTGCTTAATTTTGAATGTCCCAGCAGGATCTATATCTTCACGCCACTGCCCCATTAAGAATTTGTTGCCATCTCTATATACTGGATTGAGTTCATCTGGATAGCTGATCATTCCCTAGATTCGTACCAGTTGGTTATGTCATAATTACCTGCTCAATGCACTCCATCCTCATAGACAAAGGGCTGTAGGGAAATTAGTAGAAACCACCGTCCATTGTGGATTTGACAGTAGTTAATTTGGGGATAGAAGTGGGAAAATGGATAAGACTTCTATCTGACGTTGTCTTAAAGGTTCTGTATAGAGAATATGCAGATTCTAACTGTTTTTTTTTTTCTGCTGTGATTTGAGGTTGTTAGGCTATAGTGATACATTTTAACTTTTGTTTCTTGTTTTGATGACTGGGATGGTTGGAGAATGAAGTGGGGACAGGGTTTTATTTACCGTTGTGTGAGCTCTGTGAAGGTACTGAAGCTTTGGGCTCTTTAGTTGTTTGGTGTGACCTGGCAAGGTGCACAGTTTCAATTGTTTGATACTTGGAGACTTCTTAGTTATCAGGGTATCTTATGTGGCAAAGGAATTAATGTTTTCCATGCTTTTGAACCAATCAATATGTTAATTGGGATTTATTGTAGTCTGGCAGCTCTAGGTTAAGCTGCAACCTCTATAAAACTATAGTTTTATCATTTTGTTTTTGATTATGTTTAAAACGTACATCTGACCTCCCTTCACAATGTTATTGGCGGTGTTCTTGGAGGCACTAAGATAATGTCACATTATTTTGGAAAGTAGGTAGTGTCTCGAGAGCAATACCTATGTTATTTGACATCCTACACTCTGTCATTAAGCAGGGAGATAAATGGCATTTGTTAGGTTGATCATAACACTTTGTAAAGAAGTTTACATAATCTAGATTATTTCTCGTGGAATGTTTTGGTAAATTTTGTTTATTGGTATTATTTTTGAAACTTAAGGGTATAGTCCAATCAGGAGAAATGATATCTGTAAACCAATAATATATAAGTTTAGTGAGCTATGACATCTACTGTCATTATTAGCATGTACTTCTCCGGATAAGCTAATGTACCCGATTTGTCGTTGAGAATAATTTTTCTAAGTATGGAGAATGGATGTGTGTGAACCAAGGATGTTTAATGTACAAGTTGCAACTGGCTATTTGATAGAGTTTGTGTGATTGGGGTTCGCTGATAACAAATGCTAGTTTATTTTTATAAAAGTGTGTGTAAGAAAAGGCTCAAGTACTACTGTAGTAGTGTATATCAATTTTTTAGCTGAAGATGATTTTGAGCAAGTTATTGGAGCCATCATTGATTTTCATATTAAGAGTACTCATTGCTTAACACCTGGTTCGAGAAAATGGTACATGCTCGCGGGTTCAAGTGATGTATAATAGCTGGCAATCACTTGGGTTGGTTTTATGTCAGGTCTTCTAGTTGTGTCGAGTCGATATCAGCCTTCAGTGAGGTCAATAATGGGTTGGGTTCATACTTGACATGTGGGTCTGGGTTCAGTCCGGGTCATTATGGTTTGCTATCATTATATTTTGTGTTTTAGTTACTATTATTAAGTTAATTGTTACTCAATCTTATTTGGATCATTATTAAGCAAATTCATTGTTGGGGTCATCTATTCATTTGTTTTATTATCATATTTCGATTTGGGTGGGTTGAGACTTGATAGTCTTGAGACTAATCGAGTAAGTTTCTCGAATCACAGCTCAGTCATTGAGCTCAAAAACCTTGATAGTATAATGTCCTATATTTAGTACATTAGTCACAACAAAGTGAATATACGCTATGTACATGAGTGGTTGGATTTACTCGGGTTTTGGGTTAGCAGAATGTGTATCTGTCTTTGTGATTAGTTATCACTTGTTTTTACATGGAGATCATGAAAATGTGTAACATGAGAATTCTACCCTTCAATTCCCTTTAATATGTCAAGCCCAAATGATAACTGTCCATTTCCTATTTTCTACATAACCCATGCCAACCACAACCACCCCACTTCATCACCACCATTAAAAACCACTCGCACACCAACACCAACACCAACTTATCTCTACTCCCTCATCCTTTGCACCAACAAGCTTCATAATTCATATCACCACCGACTTGTCACCCTTCTTCATCCGTTGACAATCTTTGCCAACTTGGGTCTTTTTTGGATATGGAAAAATGGTGGGTCAATAAATAGTTTTCAATAGGGATGATACATAGTTGCTGGTTGGAGTTAGCTGAAGGGAAAGTTAGGCTTGGGGACTTAGATTGGTCGCAGAGTACAATATCACCGGCCAGGTTTCTGGCGGTTAAAGGACGTTTGAGGGGTTTGTAAAAGGGTTGTTTGCGGTTTGGCTTGGGGTGGTCCAGACTTGGGAACAAGTGGGGATGTGGATGATTGAGATTTGCTTGGGTGGTCGGAAATGGCTAGGGGTGAGAGAGGTCGATTGGTTGAAAATGGCGGGGTTTATAGATGCTGGTGAGTGGTGAATATCGGGTGAGTTTGGGCAGAATGGTAGATGGGTTTAGGCCTTGAGGGTTAAAAGGTGGTAGGGTGAGGCATGAATGAAAGGGGTAACATTGCCATTTATAAAGGAAATGATAGCTATTGTCCGGACCGGAGGGAGTGTACCTTTGGGGTGTAAACTTTAGCTGGAATCCTTCTTACTTGATTCTATGCTTGGGTGCTAATTTTCCCAATAAGTAGAAATGTAGAATATGAAGGCATCCACAATGGTAGGAACTCCTTTTAACTCTACCGTTGCCACAGTGTTCTACCTCAAAATTAAAAATCGATCTCTCTAAATACCAAGTTTTAACCATGGAAGAAACTGTTGCATTTCAAGTAGGTCTCATAATCCATTATTCTCTAAGCTCTGTTGTGTGTGGCTTGTGTCCTTTTTTTTGAAATTAAAATTAAAATCACTACCACCACCTACCCGCAAGTAGTCTTTCTTGTTTAGTTAGACCACGATTCTCTATTGAAGTGGCTATCGGTAATTGGTTTTTCTTAGGGAGCACTTTTTGGGTTGTATGTTTAGTGTGTCCGAGAGTCCATGTTTCTTGATGGCTGATTGTTCGTGCCACAAATAAAACCTTGAATAAAAAATCTCTTTGTTATTCTGGCTGCCTATTTCATCGATTTCATACATGTATGATCCTTGAGATACATGGAATTGGGGTTAATTTATTTTATGTTTTTGTTTGATAATGCAGAAACGATATGAAGATATTCCAGTTCTTGGGCAAAGACCTACAGAAGAATAGATCTTTTCTGCAGTTTGGCGCATCCAATGTTTGAGGCTGGACTAATTTTGTATCCTGTAATAATGAATGTTATTCCATAATCTTTGGCTTAAATTTTTTCTTCCGACATAATTGCAAGTACGTTGTTCATGCTGTGGCATGTATTTCTTCTAATGACTGTATTTGTCTGGCCCCTTACTCATAATTTTGTGGGAAAGAGACATACTGTTATTTTAGGGGGATTTGCTTATGCGACTTCCATTATTATTACTACTATCGGTTCTGATCGGTTATTCTTGTGAGAGTACATTTTTTTAGGACTTTTCACTACCATTTAATTCTTCTTCCTGCAAAGGCGTACCAAAAATCCACTTCCATCCATCATCCAGCAAAAAAGTCGACTTTTAGTGTTGACTTGTCACTGTGTGACTAACTCGTTCACTTCATAACCATAATAATCGATAAATATTGACTAAACCCAGCATACCTCAATTTGTCTACACTTTACCCAAATCAATTCCTATTTCACCTAAACAAGATCACATCGGCATTTATACGAACATGTAAATTCTTCTTCAACAACTATGAATCTATCATATGCAAAATCAACACCTAGTCTTAACTATAAGAATTTCATCACGGATTTACAATTCTTCTTCAACAACTATGAATCTATCATATGCAAAATCAACACCTAGTCTTAACTATAAGAATTTCATCACGGATTTACACTTCCGAGTTTGAGTTTTTTTTTTTTTTTTTTTTTTTTTTTTTTTTTTTGTCAGAAAGAAAAAAGGTGATTATAGTACCCTAAAAGTAACAACAAGCTAATCGACGAAGTTGTACTAGAAGCACGATTAGCAAATCTAGGGCAACGAAGCCAAGCATAAAGAGTACATAAACATTTATTAAAATTTAAATTACAACAAAGCAAACTGGAGTAACGAGGGCAGGACGATGAAGAATAGGTTAAAAACGAGCACTGTCGTCCACTTCAACAACATTACTAACAATTCCTTAAGGCCAACGGACAACGGGGCGGACCAGGTGCATTTACGCCACACGAGCGTATAAAGAAAAGGGGAAAAACAAGCCGAACAACCTTCTCTTTAGCGGAGAAGAATCTCCTAAACCGTGGTAATCGACCACAACAATCCAAAGACCAACTCAAAGAACCAAGCAAACTGAAAAGAAGGACTACAAAGCTCACCCCAACTAACCTCCCAACCAATACCTCAAAAGTGCCCTAAGACTACAATAACGACTCCAATAGAAGGAGATTATTATAACATAAAACAAAACAGATAATTAACTAGCGACAACATCGATAAAAACTAAACCACCACCTCCAGACCAGCCAACCACACTGAAGACCTAACTCAAGCAACCTCAAACCCATACAATCCAAATTACAATCAAAACAGCCCACCCAACTTCACCAATCCAAAGATAGTGAAGAACCCAACAAGCGCCAAAGGTCAGCAAAAGATCTCCCAAAACTTGAACCGCAACCGACTAAAAAACACCAAAGACAAACATGCATGAAACAAAAATCAGAAGAAGTATGACCCAACAACAAATCCATCAGGCGGATTAAAGACACTAAAAAGAGACCCATTTCACCAAATGACAGCTCCCAGGACCACCGCAAAACATGCAACCAGGCCAAACTAAAGGACGACACTGACAGAAACAAGTGATAAAGTAAATGAGACCGATTGGTAGGGGGAATGAGGGGATCACCAAATCTGACCCAAAACACGACCACATAGTACATCGCCACAACCAGATGAGTTATACTAATCGACACATACAGACAAAACCAAGAACAAGGAAGCCAACCCATGGGGGAGTGGGTGGGGTGGGGTGGGGGGGTGTAGCACCCCCATATACCGATGTGCCTTACCAAGGACCACCCTAGCATATAAATGTGCTACCATCTCGGTTACCTGAGATAAGTATATCAATAGGGACCATCAAAGAACAATTATTAAAGTATAAAGTTAACTTATTACATGTCTCAAAACCAAAACCAAAGTATAAGAAATGTAAACCAACTACAACTCATAAAGTATCCAAAAGACTAAGACAACGGAAGCTAAGACTCTAGGTGATGACATCCCATCCTCGATCCCACGGCTAGCATAAGCTCATCACCTGTCAATATCTGCTCATCATCCCCGAATGGATCACCACAGTTTTTGAAAACATAAACGGGGTTAGTTCACTGAATAATAAAGATAAGAAAGGTATCAAATAATATCCAAGTCACCACACACATTCCTCCAACTACATCAATAACCAGTAACCGACTACACACCTAAGTGTGTAACCCTGACAGATTACCCATCACAACAGGTAATCCTCACCGCCAATGAGGGACCACAGTTGTAATACTACGTTTTTCTAAGTCCTGTTACTCGGCCGAATAATGTGTCGTGTGTTTCTGGTTAGGTTACTGTCCAGGAATACTCGGCCGAGTATGGTAATACTCGACCGAGTAAGGGATACTCGGCCGAGTATACTCTATACTCGACCGAGTATCCCGTCTGACGGGAATTATTTTCGCGGTTCGATTAGAGACGATTAGAGTTATAAATTAAGTTGTAACAGTTTCACTTTTACTTTTTACAAACCTAAAACCTTCAAACGTAACTTTAATCACCTATAATCTCTCTCAAGATCGTTGACTGTTCGGGAGTCTTTGTTCATTCCTCTCTTGCGTCGATTATGTCGGTAAGCCACTAGTCCTATGAGTATAACAATTATTAACTTTAGTGGCTCAAAACATATAATACTAAATCTGTATTGTTTGAAGTTGAAATATAAACAGCTTCAGCAACAAATCAACAAAATCCGGCTTAGTTGACAACAAAACATCGATTTCAACAAACAAAACACAATAAGCGACATTTGAAAAAAAATAGAACTTGCTAAATAATAATTGAATTTTCAAACTATTTTAAACTGTAGAAAAGTGATGTAAGCAAAAGTTCCAACAATTTTCGAGCATAAAATTTATCAACAACTACTACTAACTGTAATCAGAAATTTATAAGATAAATAATCCAAAGAATCTGTAATGTGATGAGAAGTAATATATACCAGAAACAGCGAGCCTTTCTCGGTAATTTCCGCTGGTTTTACTTCGTTGCACTACAACCTATAAATTTCATAAAAGAAGAATTTGTCATATAACAACAATTAATTAGCTTAATTAGGGAATTAGGGTTAATAGCATGACACAAATTGATGAATATGAGAAAAAATTACATCAATGAACAAATTAGGGAATGTATGGAGCAGAATCGCCATTAATTTGACAAGTATATTACCTTAATTTGAAAGGATGAACCTCGTTGATGGCGGTTGAAGCGGATTAGAGTTTCGGAAATGCTGGTAAGAATGAGTTGAACCTAATTTGAGAAGTGAATTTGAGAAGTACGATGATCAGAGATGTCGGTCGATGTTTTTTTTAAAATTTTGTTAAATCAGCACTCATCTCATATCTAATTTAGTTAGATGTGAGTGGTTCTCACAGTTCTCATTATCTTGATGGTTCTCATAGGATCCCGAATATATATATATATATATATATATATATATATATATATATATATATATATATATATAGTATTAGGATCATATGAGTCCTCCTCTTACATGTGAGTCCATAAATCCCCCTTATAGCCCTTGGATGAGGAAAATAGAAGGCTGAGATTTGGTGAAGAAAAAAGGAGATTTAGGCTAATTAAACCCACTCTCTCACTACCCTTCCTAATCTACATTAATCAAACACCTAATTAACTATATAACATTATTTTTCCACCCACTTTATCTCTCATCTCACAAAATAACATTCCCCTCATCTATCTAAAACCCAAAAAAATCAAAAAAACCCCAAAAAATAAATCATTCCTCTTCCTCACTCACCACCACCACCCACTCCCACCCGACACCACCACCCACCCTCCCTCCCTTCTTCCCGGCCCACCAGCCTCCCTCCTTTCTTTCCGGCCCATGCTCACCAACAACCACAACCACCCACAGCCACCACGTCCAACGCCATTGTCGATCTCACTCCCGCGGCCCGACCACCCTACTTTCTCTCCGCCACCACACCACAACCCCCACACCACAACCCCGACACCCACAACCCGACACCACCCTCACGCCACCACCACACGCACCAGATCCTCCATCCACCACAACTCCACCCCAGATCTGCCGCCCTCACACCTCCCCCATGCCGCCTCCTCCGTCCTCTTTCTGCTGCTTCCCTTGCCGTCCACCACAACTCCTTTAGACCACCGTGTTCTTCTTTTTTTTTTTTTTTCTTTTTTTTTTGTTTGTTGCAGTATATTCTACATCTGTTGTTTTTTTGTTGGTTTATTGATTTCTGTTTTTCAGATCTTAATTTAAATCGTTTTTTTTTCGAGTTCCAGATCTACCTTTTAGAGGTGGGGTTCTTTTCTTTGCTTTTGTGTTTGTTTATGGGTGTGGACGTGTGGTTGCGTTTTCTCTGTTTTTTTTGTTTTTTTTTTTAAAATTTCTTATCTATTTTTGTAAAATAGGATGGTGGTGGTTATTGTTGTAAAATATGATCCTAATATCATTTTTTTAAAGACGAGATGAGGGAGGAGGACTTATATGATCCTAATATCATTTCTTTGGTATATTTTAGTTGTAGGTTTTTGAAAAGAAATTTGATTTTTTAAAATTTTGGTACTTTTTTCTGCTAGAATTACACTTTTATCTGCCAAAATTAGACTTTTTTCTGCTAGAATTACAGTTTTTCTGCTAGAAATACACTTATATCCGTTAGAAATACACTTATTTATCTCAATGGACTTGGTTATATTCTCATTGGACTAATGTTACACTCTCAATGGACTGAAATTACATTCTCAGTGGATTAAAATTACACTTTCCTGGACTAAAATAACACTTTGCTGGACTAAAATAACACTCTCATTGGACTGAAATTACACTTTCCTGGACTAAAATAACACTTTCCCGGACTAAAATAACACTCTTATTTGACTGAAATTACACTTTTCTGGACTAAAATAACACTTTTTGTCGTTAAAATAACACTCGTAAAATGCTAAAATTACAATAAGTTGTGATAAAATTACAAAAATTTAAAATATTATTCGTCAAAATCACTCAAAAAAGACTGAAGTTAAACTCCTAAAACGCAAAATTCTCGTAAACATTCCTTAAAATTACAAATTTCAAAATAATATCCGTCAAAACCGCTTCGTAGATTAAAATTACATTTTTTGCTGTTAGAATTACACTCGTAAAATCATAAAATGTCGAAAACTTGTCTCAAAAAAAAAAAAAACGAAAAAAAAACAGGAAAAGTGTTAACAAAATTTTCATAAACTTTGAAGTATAAGACAAAAGGTGGTGTTAATTGTGTATGATAATGAATTAGTAAATCTATTATTAAAACTAGAGAGAGAAGTGAATTAATTAGTGTTAAGTGTATTTCTTACTTTCAATCTCAAGCACCCACCAAGCATGATCTAAGGGTTATGGGAGGGACTTATGGACTCAAAACATATGAAGGACTTATAAGAACTTTACACTATATATATATATATATATATATATAGAATTAGGATCACATGAATCCACCCTATCTTTTTGAGTCCGTGAGTCCATGATATAATATCACACGTTATATTAAATAATATCACAGCTTACAGTATCACACGTTATACTAAACAATATCACAGCTGGAAAAAAAAGCTTTTTGCAAAAAAAAAATTGAAAAAAAATTCGTGATATTGTTTTGTAATACAATATCACACGTTATGCTAAACAATATCACACGTTATACTAAACAATATCACAGCTTTCACGAAAAAAAAAATGTTAAAAAAAATTTTCGAAAAAAAAATTTTGAAAAAAAAAATTTCGTGATATTGTTTTGTAATACAATATCACAAGTTATGCTAAACAATATCACACGTTATACTAAACAATATCACAGCTTACACGAAAAAAAATTGTTAAAAAAAATTTTCGAAAAAAAAAATTTTAAAAAAAAATTTTCGAAAAAAAAAATTTCGAAAAAAATAATTTTCGAAAACAACTTTTTATTTTGAAAAAAAAAATTTTGTGATATTGTTTTGTATAGTGCGTGATATTGTTTTATGGATTCATGGACTCAAATATTTAAGTGGACTCACCTGATCCCACTTATATATATATATATATATATATATATATATATATATATATATATATCTTAAGATGGTTTTATTACCTATCAACATAAAATAAGAAGGTTTAGTGAGGGTACACATTTTGTTCAATCTGAATTGATAACTGTGAAAGGAGAGACACCGTTTTGCCGTTATCTTATTTGAAGGCGCTAGGCGTTTTCTTGTCATCTCCGAGTTGTTATCAGGTCAGATTTAACAATTTCGTGGTAATATCCCAATCACTAGTAATGAGCACTTGGGTGTGCGTCCTCGTTCTTATACTATGTTGGTACTGTAAAAAGATCCGCTTAACTCTGATACCAAGTTAAGCGGATCTTTTTACAGTACCAACATAGTATAAGAACGAGGACGCACACCCAAGTGCTCATTACTAGTGATTGGGATATTACCACGAAATTGTTAAATCTGACCTGATAACAACTCGGAGATGACAAGAAAAACGCCTAGCGCCTTCAGCGGCATAACGGCAAAACGGTGTCTCTCCTTTCACAGTTATCAATTCAGATTGAACAAAATGTGTACCCTCACTAAACCTTCTTATTTTATGTTGATAGGTAATAAAACCATCTTAAGATAATAACACATCCATGGTTTCATATATAACTTATTCAAGTGTTGTCATAATTCAACAAAGGATTTAGCCTATTAGGCTCATTCTTAGAGTAAAAATATTTAAATAAGAAACAAAAATAAAAACAAGAAAAACTTACAAACTTTAAGTTGTGCTCAGAATTGAAGAGGTACGGTTGACGAGATTTTATTAAGAAAGAAGATTTACAAGGGGGAGAGAGAGAGAGCTAGAGAGAGGGGTAGGAGAAGCCTGCCTCTCAACTAAAACATCTGCCTGTTTATATAGGCAAAAAGAAAACTATTTACAAAAGTACAAACACACTTTATTAGTGCTTACAAACTATTCCACTTTATTAGTGCGATAATTATTACTAATGCTCCATTATTGTGCTAGAATTATTGCTCCATTATATGTCTTCTGAGTGGCGTCTTTATTCCACTGTTTTTCCTTTGTCTTTTGATTTGGCATCTTTGGCCTTTTTCTTGGTTATTTCTTCTTCTATTAATAATTGAACATCTATCTCTGCTTCCATTTCTTGAGCATCTTGAAGAATGTCAAATTTATTTTTGCTATTGGATGCTGTGGATATTGCCATTGATACATCGCTTGTCTGGGATTTACTATCCTCATGCATTTGTCTTTGAGCTAAAGCCCTTTCTGCCAATTTAGTGTAATGGCTAAGAATTTCACTTGATTTTATTTTCGACTGAAATAATTCTTCGATAATCGGTGTTCTTCCAATTCACCAGATTCTTCCGCATTGAAGATGATCATACTATCAATCTTATCTTGAATTAAATTGATTGTGTAAATACACTTTAACTCATTAGTATCTTTATCTTGTCTCATCATTGCGTCCCAAAAGCGAGAATAAGATTCTCGTTTTAAACAAAATAATTTGAGATCATTATACCCTGTTTTGGGGATAAATTTCCAAATCCAGGGAATAGAAAATTCAATAAAGAAATTTAATTGAATAATTCCAGGAATATCATCCTGATCAGTTTTTGGAAGCAAATCTTTCCATTCGTCATAAAGATTTTTAAACATTTGTGGCAGAATGTCTTCATTAGTTCCATAAAATTGCCACCATTTGATTAACCAATTTGGTAAATTTTGGTCGAAAACTTCTGGGTAAATTTTTATTAGCCATGTGTGGCTCTTCGTAGGATTTTCATATAAGAAAACTTTATCAAAAGCATGGACATAGTCCCAGTAATTGTATTCAACTTTGATATTATTTTTGTTTATCAAAGTTTTAGAAGTGGATGGAGTTATTCCCCATTCTTCAATGGATATTATCCTTTTGATATTAATTTTTGAAAATTTCCAGAAATTTCCTGGATCCTCCCAATGATTAAAATTGCATTCATTTTCAGAAAGGATTCCTTCATAAAAACTTCGACTTTTATAAGTCTCCATAGGATATTGATTATTCGTTAAATAACGGTTATATAATAACCAGGGATTATCTTCCCATTTCTTGTCAGAATTTTGGAGTATAATAATCCCCCTTTCTTCTGGTGATTTCACCATTTTCTCTTTTTTCATCAAGAGATTCTTTCATAATTTTTTTGAAAGATGGAGAACTTATATTAAGTTCTTTTTGTTTTCATATTTGGAATTCTTCAAATTCTTCCTTTGTGATATTATCACATAAATTTTTGGCTATTAGCCTTTTTTCACCATATTGTGCCAAAATATTATTTGGTCTTATATAACCAGATGATGATCCTGGTCCTGGGTTATTCCCAGTTTTGATAATTTTGGATGATTGTTCTGGGTTATTCCCATATCCGATAATTGAGGATGATTGTCCTGGTTTATGAGTATTCCCATATCTGATAATTGAGGATGATTGTCTTCCTCTCCCTCTATTAGAAGGATGCATAAAGCGGCCACGGCCACGGCCTCGACCAAAATCCATTCCTGAAACAAATAACAAACTCTTATAGAGTTAAATACTCCCTTGTTAAAAAATCAGGGAGATGATTATCAGATCCTTTTTTATAATGTATTTCAAAATCAAAAGGGGCTAAATGAGCTTGCCACCTTGCAAACATTTGTTTGGAAACATCATGTTTAAAATCTTTCTGAAACATAAATTTCGCAGAACTACAATCAGTTCTTATTGTAAATTTTTGGTTATATAAATCATTTTGAAATTTTAAAACACATCTGACTATGGCTAAAACTTCTTTAGCAATCGTTGCATAATTAGATTGTGCAGAATTCCATTTTCCTGAATAAAAACGGACTAAAAATTCCTGTTTATTATTGGGATCTATTTGTTTAAGAATCCCTCCATAACCAATGTCTGAAGCATCAGTTTCTACTATTTTTTCCCAATGAGGGTTTGCCAAACTAAGGCATGGTAAAGATATAACTTTACTCTTAATTCCTGACAGCTTTAGTGTGATCATTAGACCAAGCACATGGATTTTTCTTCAACCTGTCATATAAAATAGCTGTATCTTTTGCCAAATCATCATAATAAGGTGAAATATAATTCAGACTTCCTAAGAATCTTTGAAGTTGAGTTTTATCAGTAATTTCATCTGGGAATTTAGATCCAAATTCAATGCTTCTATTGATTGGAATAATTTGGCCTTTCTCAATATTATGACCCAAAAATCTGATTTTAGTCTGAAATAAAGACATTTTAGTTTTAGAAATAACCAAACCATTAGATATGACAATTTTTTTGAAAATATCTAAATGCTTAAAATGTTCTTCTATATTCATAGAGAAGATGAGAATGTCATCAATATAAACTATGATAAAATGACTATAATTGTTAAAAATATCATTTATAATTTTCTGAAATTCCGATGGAGCATTTTTTAAACCAAAAGGCATAACATGCCATTCATATTGTCCAAAAGGAACATTAAAAGCAGTTTTGTATCTGTCTCATTGGTCAATTTGAATCGCGCAATAACCAGATTTTAAATCAAATTTAGAGAATATGAGAGCTTTATACAAACGATCTAATAAATCTTTTTTATTAGGTATTGGATATCTAATCCATTTTAAAACTTTATTTAAAGGTTTATAATTAATAACTAATCTAGGAACTCCTCGTTCCTTTTCAAAGATTTTTGTTAACATAAAAAGTCAGTACATGACCATGGTGATTTGGATGGTCCAATAAGTTTTTTCTCTATAAGAGAACTTATTTCTTTTTTGCAAAATTCCAAATATTCTGAATTCATTTGACAAGGTCTAGCCTTGGTAGGAACATTTTCTTCTTTAAAATCTTCTTCATAAGGAAGATTTACTATATGCTTTTTTCTATTCCAAAAAGCATTAGGATGATCATTGCAAATAGATAGAGAGAATTGATTTTCAATATCAATAATTTTTTGTTTTAATTTAGGATTATTAAGCTTTTGATCTAAAGTTAAAATATTAACTTCATGTTTTAAAAAACTTAATTGATTTTCTTTTAAAGAAATTTTACTATAAATCTCATTTATAGCTTTCATAAAGGGTTTCATAATGAAACTAAAAGTAATAGTTTTTCCTTGATAATTGGCAGTTAATTTTTTATTATCTGCAGTAAAAGGATAAATCTTTGTTATAAAAGGTGTTCCAAGAATAATAGGAACTGAGAGTTTATTCTTGACTAAAAGAAAGCTTAAAGGAATGCAGGTGTTATTAACACATATATCAGCTTTTGGGAGTTTAAATTCAATATCTAATTTATCTCCTCCTGCCTGAGATAAACTATGAGTAGTTTTGGCAAAATATCTGGAGTCAATTTCTCCTTCTTGTATAACATTTAAGTCTGCTCCAGTGTCAATTAAGGCAATAAATTCTTTCGAAAAATGATTATTAATCCTGAGTAGGATCTTAACATACCATTTTTGGCCAGCAACCATATTTATGGTTTGGAGAAATTTTTTATTTCTCTCTAATTCTGGGATAGTATTAACAAGTTGCATAGCTTGATCTTTACCATCTAAATTAGGGATAAAGTCAGGGATAGGAATATCATGGTTATCAACCTTTTCACCTTTGGACTCTGAATCATTATTTCTCAAATCATGTTGAAAAATAAAAAGTTGTTCAAGATTAGAAATTCTTATATCATTTCTTTGTTCTTCAATTTTTAGACGTTTAATCTCAGATTTTAAATTATCCATTTCTTTCAAAATATCTTGTAAAGAAGAAGGACTAGAAGTTGTATTTTTATTTTGAAGACGTTTATAAACTTCTTTTAAAGAGTAAGGTTTTTCTTCTGAAAAATTCTTAATCTTGTCATACTCAAGATTATTATGAGAGGTACTGGGTATATTTTCAATAATTTGAGATCTTAATTCTGCATTTGGGATAGCTTTTAACATATCTACCCAATTATTATTGGTAAGAACTTGAATTTTTGCATCTTGAAAATTTGATAAAAGATTAAAGAAGTCATCTTTTTTGGGATTAATACAAACTTTTCCCTGACCACATGGTTCACATTCTGAATTAGTAGTTGCAGAACTACTATCTGTATAAAAAGAATCATCTTTAAGAATTTTTAAATTATTACTACAATTACTAGAATCATCTGACAAAGTTTCAGTTTCACTTTGTAGATTTTGTTCATTAAGAAAAAGTTTTGAAATCTTATCCTTAAGATCATCATTTATATCCAAATTATTAATTTGTTGTTGGGTCCAACAATTGTTTGCCATATGACCCTTTTTATTACATTTGTAACATCTTATATCCTTAGGAGGTACATAACCTTTTTTCTTGTAATATTTTTTATGAAATTTTCTTTGATTTTTCCGATGAGTTTTTTCTTCTAATTTTTCTTTAGAATATCTTCTCTTTTTATATCTAGGATAATAAGTTTTATCCTTGCCTTTGTGTTGTTTCCTACGAGAAGTAGAAGGCATATCCATACCAAACTGTTCACAAAATTCTCCTAATTGGTTTCTTTCAATAATATTCCGGTGCTTGAGTTGTTGGTTTAATTTAATTTCATTACAAAGGTTTATACCTTCTGCTGTACAAGCTTTAATAAGGTGACCATAATTATATCTTTTATAATTAATAGAAGGATTATCTCCACGAAGAATCTTTCTGATTCTTTCTGCAAATAAATGTGGTAAACCATCAATAAATTTAGCTTTCCAATGGGAGCTATTGCATTGTGTAAAAGCATGACTCTGCTAAGGAAGGTGTCTTTGTACCATCTAAAATCAGTTAAAGTTTTACATCTAAAATTTTGTAAAAGAGTTCTTGTGGAATCATAATTATTTCCATATTGACCAGTAAAATGTTCAAGTATATTCACAAGTAAAGTGTAAACCGCAGTTTCTGTGGGCACTTCATCTTTAATTTCTGTATTTGTAAGAATAGCTATTTTTTGTTCATGAGTGAGATAATTATCCCACCATCCTTTAAGTTGACTTTGTAAATCCCGATACTATCATTTTAGCAACATTAGAATCACTATTGTTTGCACTCTTACAACATTGAGAATACATAAGCATTCTATGACAGTGGTTATGAATTTGTTTTTCAAAGAAAATAGTCTATATTCCATTCATAAATATCGGTTCCACGATAATCGTTATCGATAATCTCAAAGCATTTTCTTCCCGCATAATATCTACAGGTGTAGGTCTTTTATTATAATACAAAGTATTAACAGGTTCTTGACCCCAACTTCTTCGTCTTGTGATAACATTTAAATCATCTTTGAAATCTGGGTATAATTCTTCATTTAAAGTGTTTAAACTTAATTGTGAAATCTTTTGACTAACTTACTTATTAGCTTTTCATTTTTAACATCATATTGAAAATTAAAATTTTTAATTTCAGGAGGATTTTTGATAATAGGAACCAGCTCTTGTGAAGAAGAGCAATGATTTTCGACTTTAGTGTTCGGACAATCTCATTGAGAAGATTAATAACTTTATTGGTTTTATGATGTAAATCTGTAATATGTTCACCAAGAATTTTCAAAGATAAATTAGCATAATTATTCTGCTCAATTAAATAATTTAAATGTTTAGTAGTTGCTGTAATAGTTTCATCTTCATAGATTTTTGAAAGGGGCATGTAAGAACACCCATCTAATTTAAACCTTTTAAGGGGAGGATAAACCCCTTTAACTTCATTTCCATTGAGAAGTTCAAAATTCCTTTCAAGGATCGTCAAATGATTATATAAATAAGTTGAACAATACCAAGGAACAAAATAAATAATTTCATTAACTGACTTGCAGTACTCATAGAATTCATCTTGTAAAATATCTTGTTGTTCTTCATCAAAATTATGAAAAAACCAATTTCTAAATTTTTCCCAACTGGGAGATTGAAATTCATTACTAATTAGTTTTCTGGTTGTTGAACCAGGAGAAAAGTCTAATAAGGTTTTATTAATCATCAGTAAAACTCATTTGGGACAATGTGTCCGCTTCTTTTTTAGAATGTCGTCTTAAAATTTTATCAGAATGCATTCTTAAAACATCTTCATCTGTTTCAATAAAGTCTTCATCTCTTAATTGAGAAGTTGAACACCTAGATGTACTAGGCATATCTAAATCTTGATCGAGGGCTGAAATAAAAGTCCTATTAGAAAAAGATCTAGTCATTTTTGAAGTACTACTTCTTGGTCGAATATGTTTATTACCAAAATTTAAAGTAATGACTCCTTCAGGAGTTTTCTGTACATCAAGTAAATTAGTCTCCATAATCGGTTGAGGAGGCATAGCCTGGGTGATTGTCCAATTTTCAGGGAAAGATATTTCTTCCCATTTAATGGCCTTTCTAGTAGTTATATTAGATCTGTTACAATTGGTCTCAATAATAATAGTTTCATTTATAGCTTTATCAGCTAATCTACATTGAGGATTTAAAGTATATAAAGGTTTATAATAAATCCTGTAGCAAATACAAATTAATTCAGATCCTTTAGCATAATTGTAACCATGAGTTTTAACATTCAAAGTTAAAGCATCTAATATATTAGCATCTGTTAAAGATAATTGTAAATTTGGGTAAACGTCAAAATAGACTGGACCATGAGCCGATCGATTTAACAACTCCAATAATTGACTTTTGCCAATTCAAATTTCTGCCATCTCTTAAGGTCGCAATAAAACTTTCTCGGTAATCCTTCCGAGTTAGTGGTTTAAAAGCCACTTGGACTAAACCAATATGAATAAATTGATGCTTAGATTTTCTTAGTGGTTCTAAGTCACTATTGTTTAAAAGTTGAAGATACATTTCTTCATTATTTAGAGAAATAGATTCCTCTGTGGTTTTAACTCTGTGTTTTAACCCAATATATTCAAAAAACCCATAATTGTAAATAGTTCTTTTGCTAACTTCTGGAATTGTCCATTTGTTTAGCAACTCTAAATTTTGAGGATATTCAACCTCTTGGTCATCTTGTTTTTCACAGTAGACTTACCCGTATTAAGTACGCGTAAACTCATAAGATGAGAGAGTGTTGAATTATGACTTAACTATCATAAATTATATATACTTCCATGGCTCTGATATATATATATATATATATATATATATATATATATATATATATATATATATATATATATATATTCACGCACTCTTTATATACTCAAGCAAAACAACTTTACTTCCATATTTCTAACATACCACATTATAAAACAAACAACATGCCTTCATTCATCCAACATACAAATCACATAATCATCACCTTTTTATTCCATATCTCCTATCCTCCACATTCATACATCCACCAATTCACCACATGTTATTATGTAGATATGCAAACAAGAAAATAGCACATAACGATCCCGACACGTACCCCATGTGACCGGTTCAAAATTGTAGGGCGAGTTCACGACTTTAGGACTTCTCCCAAGTCTTTGCATTAGCTCCTACAACTTCTACCCCGGGTTCATTTTAGTTTGACTCCCTATGTTCATTAGGTTCATTGGTTACAGGTTTCAGGATCGTCTTTCTGATACCACTTTATGACACCCTTATGCTCTAAGTGCCTTACCAGGACCACTTAGGTATAAGAACGTCACCATCTCGGTTACCCGAGGCAATGATAATCATAAGACAATGAAAAAACATAATTTAAAGGTAAAATACGGTTTAAGTGATTACATGTTCAAAACCCAAAACTGTTAACTGAAATACAAAGTACTCAAAAATGTCTACTAGCAAAATTGTCACAACTATAAGACATCGTCTGACACATCGGAAGACTCTTCTAACAGCCACGTGATGACTCATCCTAGCTATCCCATATGCGTCATATCACACTTGCTGAATAACTGCTCGCCATCACCGAATGGATCACCACAGTTTTTCAAAACAAACAACGGGGTCAGTACTAATTACACGATACAAACCACAATAAAACAAATGTCAAACAACTCAATCAACACATCAATCTCCAGTCTCCATAATCAATCTCCACACAACTGACTACACACTAAAGTGTGTAGTCTTGCCAGAGTACCCATCGCAACAAGTACTCCACACCGCCAGTGGGGGACCGCAGCCGTACCCACCAAATCCCCGCTCATCAACCTCTGAGCGATAAACCCAAGTTTCCTTAATGTGCACATCCCCTCCCGTGACGGGTTCCACGGAGGGCGAACTAGGGTGTGAAGCCACTCCCGCAAGTGACTCCACCACAATCATTACAACACCAACACCATCACCACACCAACACCACACCAACACTCCAACGATGATCAGTAGACAAACAAACGTACGTAAAACAACAAAATCTCAAATCAATTAACAGGAACTGACTAGGGAACCCTACTTGAAAAGCAACACGAAATCACACGATCTAAGCAGCTACTCAGAATCTCTCCTCAACAAAGCCTCCTCCTATAGATACATACATATTATCACTACCGTAACCACATAATCACAAAAACCCCCAAATTCCCAAATTAGGGTTTAACCAACATTAACCAAATGATATAAAAATGATATGTAAAACTTACCCACGACGCAAGGATCACAACGGTATAAAGAACAATGAAAACCGACACCTCTAGCTTCTGGATTTGCTAATAATACGAAGGGACAAGACAACGTAACTTGAAACTTCTCTTGACTGTGATTTAGGTTTTGTAAAAGTGTTTAAAGAAAGATGACGGAACTTAATATATATTAATCTGCATTATTAACAAACCTGTCACAAATCACCCGTAAACCGACTTACTCGATCGAGTATGTCACTTACTCGATCGAGTGCCACACTTACTCGATCGAGTACCCATCAGACAGACTATTGTTTTTGCATAAAATCCAACTTACTCGACAGAGTAAGCCCCACTCGATAGAGTACCCCAGGACACATAAAACCGTAGTATTACATCAATGGAGCCATTTCTGGGTTTTTTCCAGGTAACAGTGGAACTAGGCAAGGAGATCCCCTCTCTCCTTACCTTTTTGTCCTTAGCATGGAAATTTTATCTAGGTCCCTCGGAAGACTTTGTTCTCAACCTCATGTTTCTTACCATCCTAAATGCAGTAGGCTTAATCTCACTCATTTGATTTTTACTGATGATTTAATGATTTTTGTGAGGAGAGACGTGCCTTCTGTCACTGCTGTCAAAACTTCTCTTTCTCTCAGTTTGCTCTTATTTCTGGATTACATGCTAACATTGATAAAACAAATGTCTACTTTGGAGGGGTTTCTCATCCTATTATTCAAGAGATCTTAGATGCTACTGGGTTTTGTTTGGGACAGTTCCCTTTCAGATATCTAGGGCTCCCTCTTGCTACGTCTAAACTCAAAAATTCCATGTTTGACTCCTTAGTCACTAAGATCCAGAGAAGCATTCACCACTGGTCTTCTCAAACCCTTTCTTATGCTGGTAGAGCCCAGCTTCTTAATTCTGTGATTTTTGGTCTAGATAATTTCTGGTGCTCCAGTATCCTACTTCACATGGAGGTCATTCATCACATTAATAAACTCAGCAAAGACTTCTTTTGGAATATTTAGTTGGTGATAGAAGAATGGTCTTCAAAAGCCGGTCTAAAATTTATGTTCCTTGGAACTATGGTGGCTTCAATATTAAGGACCTTCTCTCTTGGAATCAGGCATTACTTATGAAATGGGTCTGGAAGCTCTATATCCGTGCTGCTGGTTTGTAGGCCACCTGGGTCAAGACTTACGTCCTGAAACAGGAGACCATATGGTCAGTTACTTGTAAAGTCCAGTTCCCTTCCAGTATTAAATATATCCTCAAAATTAGGGACAAGTTTGTCTCTCTTTCAGGATTTGTTCAGCAGGCTCAACACCAGTTACATGCCTGGTGTGCTGGCTCACATATCTCTGTCAAACTTCTCTATTTGTTCTTCAGGCAGCCTACTCCTGTTGGGGATTGGGTTACTAGTCTTAATTACTTTGGGATTCTGCCTAGTCATAGGATTATTTTCTCTATGGCAGTTCAGGGGCAGCTTGCAACTGTGAATAATCTTCAGAGAAGAGGTTTATCCCTTTCTAATAGATGCTTTGATGCGTGTCTTTTATATGATGTTTTACACCCTATTTTACACGCATTTAAGAGCTCAATTATGTAGTTTATGCTACTTGTAACACCCCCATATCCATAGGAGCCTTAACTAGGCCTTCCTTAGCACATAAGAGCATTATCATCTCGGTTATCCGAGAACAACAATAATCAAACGTCGATAAAAGAACTATTATGTTATATTACAAGTATTTTAAACCAACTGATGATATAAAAGATACAACTCAAAGACTACTTGCTATCAACTATCAATCTCGTGAAGACTCATCCCTGCCCGGACTCCAGCTATCAACGATATCAACACCTGCTAAGACAGACTGCTCACCATAAGGGATCACGGCAGACACATAAACAAACAAGACAACCACACAAAGTCAGTACTGAGATAAGATACCACAAAGCCAACGACACCTAACAATACAGTACAACATAACCAGCCACACACAGGCACACCACACCGATCAACCTCCATCACCGACTGTCCACTGGACCAGCCCTGCCAGTGGGGGACCGCAGCCGTACCCACCAAATTCCCGCTCATCATACCGAGCGATAACCCTGTCCCATTAATGTGCACATCCCCTTCCGTGGCGGGTTCCACGAAGTGCGAAACTAAGGCGTGAAGCCACTCCCGCAAGTGACTCCACTCAGCCGAGAACGTATCTCGAGAACCAGAGACAAACAATCACAATCACAATACAATATCACAACCGTCTGAATCAGTCAACAATCATATACACGCTGCCACACAAACACCACAACAAAGACACAACGATCGAGACACTAAACTATCTACAGAAACTGAGTAGGCGAACCTACCTTTAAGCAACTGCAAGCAATCCACACCAACACACGACACATCCAGCAATCAAGCACAGCCTATAACCACAACACAACATCTATTACTATCTGTGGACAAGGCCCTCGGGAACTGCGTCCGCGGGATCCACACCAGGCATAATCGACTCGAGGTTCTTTCGAATCGAATTAAGACAAATTAGAGTCGCCACCAAGTTTTTTGGGAACTTGGAACCGTTCAAGTCAACTTTACACCTTTCATCGAAAAGCATAAAGCCAATCGACTACGAGTGATTACAGATAAAGACTTGTACCCTATATCACTCGATTAGAATGACTCTCGTAATCCAATGGTATTTAGACGGATCCACAAACCATAGATCTTGAGTAAGGGGTGAGGGTACGTGTTAGGAAGCCCATAAGGACACCTAAACCCGCCCGTCAATAACGGCCTCTACTAAGTCAAGTATTGGATTTCAAACAAGGTCATAGCTACTACGATATATGATATGCAAACATCGTTTTAAAACCCTAACATGTGACAACAATTTCTATGTCGTTTTAGATGAACCTAAACTAACTTTGTCAAAGTTGTAATTTAGCATGTGGGTTGATTGGTCTAACAACATATAAACGAAACAAACAAGGCTTGATGGGAATGGGGGAGCCGTTGGGATCTACCCTATTACAACCCAGGCATTTCATGCCGACACAACGATAAATTAAAGATACAACTCGATCTAAAATACAACGTTATACACACGACGCAATACACGGCCATTCGGCCTAGGAAACCGTGCACAAAGGGGTGGCCCACGGCTTACATGACTCACGGCCTTGGGTCACTCCTCGTAATGTGTGCTTTCACTTAATCTCATCGAATTAGACATAAGGCCACACACCAAAGCATGCATTAGCATAAATCGGGCCATGTTGCTTTAAACAACATGCGATTTACTACGCTCTTACATGCATTGGGGCACAACCATCTAACCAAATAAGACTAAGGTTTTTGGAAGAGGTTTTGACTCGATAAAAGAAAACTAACTTGAAAATTACAAACAAACTACCAAACACGACTCGATAAATAAAGTAATTACAAGATACGAAATAACGAGATAAAGATGAGAAAATGACGAGAAAAGGGACTACAAGGACACGGCCAAACACGGCCTACACGATCTAGCATACCCTAATCCTTAGGTTAGATTCATTAGGTTAGATAGATGATTGCGAAACGGGATAGGAAACAAGTTAGAAAACGAGTTAGAAACAACGTTGATCGATTGAGATACGTCACGCCAAGGTGCATTCTACACGGCCTAAAGGGGTCAAATTAGGTCAAATTCGCTAATTAATTTAACTCATCGAGTGTTATTAAGAAGGTGCTAGTCACGCACTCTTATACTAGCGAGAGATTAGGTGAAAGAGAGAGAGAGATGCATTCATTAAGTTACAGAATTGTCGATTGATTTTAAAAGCTATGTCGAAGCACCCTAACATGTCTAATTAGGTTATTTAAATGATCGAATGTCGTCTAAATAAGTCATATGTTAACAATCAGAGGTCATACTAACATGCAAATGGTCCTAGGGTGTGTCGAATTGGCCGAAACTGTAGATACCCGTATCCGTCGATATTGGAATTTATAGGGAACCCGACAAACACCCGATGATGATAGGACACATGTATTCTTTAGTCGTCATTGTCATTATTTGGAGCTCGTTTTACGATGTAGAATGGGCGTCGTCGATGAAGTATTTTATTTAATTTAAATGATATTTAAATTAGTGTTTTTTTTAGTGAGTTCATTTTGTTAATTTAAATGATATTTAAATTATGGTTTTTTAGGTAAATTCAATTTATTTTATTTTATTTTGAATTTATTTTCCCAAGTTTATTTTATTGAAAATAAAATAAATATTTGATTTGATAAATCATTTTATGAGTATATTTGATTTGAAAAGTCATTTACTTTAATTTATTAGTTGATTTGAAAAATCGATTTAAAAAGCGAAGAAAACTCGTTTTAAACATGTGTTTTGAAGCTCGATTTTAGCTCGGTTTTTGAGCCCGTTTTCTTTACGAATTGGCACGAATCTCGAGTACACTAACCAACCTAAGCCTCTACCCATCCACCCTTGTTCGAACCCCCCATACCACGGCCCAAATTCTCGTCCCAAACCCCTCACAAGCAGCCCGCAACCAATGCAGCCCCCCCTGTTTTGGCAGCCAATTCGCGAGCCCAAACCCGCTCCAAACACCACCAAAACCCATACCCATTAACCCTAACCCATACCCTAGTATCCTACCCATATTATCCTAGCTTAATCACCAAGAAAACCTCCCTCAAACCCTCACAAAAACGGCTGGACAGCAGCCATACGGGATGAAGCCCGATTGCCCCTCCCTCTCTTTTAACCTATTTTAACTCCTTATAAATACCACCCCTTCACCATACATTCATTCCTCGAAGTTCTCCATACATCCTACCATCACCCACAAGCTTTAAACCTCAGAAACAAACCCTAATTGCCTCCCAAAAACCCTAAACAAAACCGACACACAAACTGAACTGTTTGTGTGTCCTCCTCGAAAAGCAACTCGTTCCTCCATCAAACCTCCATCAAAACTCGATTTTCTTGTTCCTAATTAACCACACAACATCCATCTACACATTAGACAAAGATTTACGAGCCAAATTGCCCTTGAGAGTACACGAAATCCCTCGAAAAACAGAGTGTTATACACTCTGTTTTCGCGGTTTATTCTTGTCTGTCCAGTTCTGTTTGTGCTCGTTTTTCGTGCCCAATAACCCAAAACGAGCAGGGGTTGCTTTAAGATCCCTGTTCTCCTCTCTTTCTAGTTTTCAAAACATCTTTTAAATAGAATTTTCGTCGTGAAACGAGGGAGAAATCATCGTTTGAAAGTTGCTGTCCAGATTTGTAAAAAAACGCGTGTTTGCTTGTTTCTTCGTCGACGACGGCCTCTCGAGATAAAATCTACCATCGATTACGACCCAAGACGGTGTCAACGATACATGTAGGTTGAGGGTGCATCAAATCCTCCTCTTTCTCCCTTTTTATTTCGTTTTATGTTTGTTCTTTTATAGTTCGTTTTTGTTCGTTTATCGCTTTTGTTTATCGTTTGTTTTAATTAACTATGAAACTAGTTTAGTCCGAGTATGAGTTAAAGTACCACCATGAACACCCGCGTTGACTTGAGATGGGAAAATAAACCGCTACTTCAGTCGGTCGTACACCCCCGTCTCATTTACATATCCTCGTGTTCAAGGTAGGGCATAAATAAAACGAATTTCTAACTTCCGTTCCTCGCTTTTGACCCTTTGTTATTTCGGCCAATTCGACACACCCTAGGATCCGTTGTATGTTAGTTTAACCTCTGATTGTTAACATATGACGTATTTAGACGACATTAGGTCAATTTGATAACTTAATTAGACATGTTAGGTGGCATCGACGTAGCTTTAAAAATCGATTAACAATTCTATAACCTAATTGAATACATCTTTCTTTTCACCTAATTTCTCGCTAGTATAAGAGTGCGTGATTAGCACCTTCTTATTAACACTCGATGAGTTAAATTAATTAGCGAACTTGACCTAATTTGACCCATTTTGAGCCGTGTAGAATACACAATTGCAAGACCTCTTTTCAATCGATCAACGTCGCTTATAACTTGTTTTCTAATTCATTTTCTAATCCGTTTCGCAATCATTCGATCTAACCAATGAACCTAACCTAGGAACTAGGGTGGCCTTGTCTTGGCCGTGAGGGTGGTCGTGGTTTTGGGCCGTGAGCTTGGCCGTTTTCTTTGTCTTTCTTGCTTCGTTTTTTATACCTTTTGTTCTTCGTTGTTTTGTTGCTTGTAATTTGTAATTTGTTTATCGAGTTGTAATTTTCGAGCTTGTTTTACTTTTATTGAGTCAAAACCTCTTCAAAGAACCTCGAGTCGATTATGCCTAGTGTGGATCCCGCGGACGCAGTTCCCGAGGGCCTTGTCCACAGTTTGGCGACTCCGCTGGGGAAAAGAGGACTAGTTACACTTTGTTTCTAGGGTCTTTTCCTCCGAGGTGAAACTTGAAAAGAAAGTGTTGGAAAGTAAAACATTACTCATAGTGCTACGATTCATGCATAAACCCTTAAGGACTTGCCCGGGCCGTCCCAGCGTTTCTTCGTGATGCGTGGGGGGCGACGTCCCACTATGCCAGGAAGCTGCACATTGCTCGCTTCCACTTCACCTCGCGTGGTTCTTGATGGTGGGGACGATCTTCTAGGTACTCTACCTTAAGACACCTTGCTCTATAAGACCGCAAAAGGATGGAGGGCATAGACCTTCTTATAGAAGACTTGCCGAGACTTAGAAATGTCTAGGAGCATACATCCTTATAACATGAGAATGACAATGTGCAATTTGTTTTCCCGAGTCTTTTTCGAAATTTCCCATTTCCTTTTCAAAACCGAACTTTTGAACAACTTACTTTCAAAATAGCATGGTTTTAAAAACGCGGAATGCTGCCCAAATAGGACTAGAATTTTCGGCCCAAAATGAGCTTTTATAGCCAGGCATCTTTGCCCATTTCAAATCTCATTTTCGAATCAATCTTTCGTTTTTTTCAAAACCAATCCAAAATGCCTCTCGAACCTCAACCAAGCATGAAATGCGTCAAGTCATGTCCAGGTCATGGCCGTGTTAGGCCGGGTGTGTTTCGTTCTAAGAGTCTAGAACACGACCTTGTTGGGTCACCCAAGCTCACCTCTTGGGCCTTGAGTTATGTTGGTCGACCATTTGGTCTAGGATAGTCCACAAAAACGCCCAAGCTAGGCCATTTAGGGCGTTTCACCCGAACCTATGGGCTATGTTAGTC
Source organism: Silene latifolia (assembly GCF_048544455.1). NCBI lineage: Eukaryota > Viridiplantae > Streptophyta > Magnoliopsida > Caryophyllales > Caryophyllaceae > Silene > Silene latifolia. The sequence goes on from NC_133528.1 coordinate 30,457,280, forward strand.
CAATCACGGGTTTGGCCACACCGAGTCCGGTTTATAACGATTTATGACAGTTTGAGTCATGTCGTTTTGTCGAGTCTAAAATGAACCAAGGTCTAGATCCAACCGTGAGTCGAACCTCTGGTTAGTCAATCTCAAGTCGAGTCTTTGTTTGAGTCAAGTTGGGGTCGTGTCCTTAAGTGTGCAGGGGCTCTTACTTTAAATATTGACTCAGTACGGGGTTTTCTTGTAGAAAGGCCGCCAAAAACCCGACGTCAAGCAATGGAAGATGCTGTTAACAAGCTCACTGAGGCCGTGAACCTCATGATGACCCGAATGGATGCAATCGAATCTAAGTTGGGTGAAGATTCCCCTCCACCCTCGATCGATCCGGAGAAACGGTTCAAGTTCATCGAAGACCGTTTGAAACTCTCCCAGGGGAAGAACATTCACTATGAGAATGCTAGGGCATATGCCCCGATTCGGGATAAGTTGCCCACGAATATGGTACTCACCGACATCCCAAAGTTCAAGGGCACCGAAGATCCGATCCACCATGTTAAGGCCTATAAAGGGTACTTAGCACTGAAGGGAGTACCTGCCGACATGCTCTCTGAAATTTTTGCCCAATCTCGGGTGAACACCGAAGGCGTGGTTCTATAATCTTGACCTTAAGAACTTCCCCACTTTCGAAGATATTACGGTGGAGTTCTCGCAAGCACTATGCGATAATGTCGAGATTCAAACCAACATAAGAACATTGGAGGTGATGACACGAGAAAGACAAAGAAGGTTTTTGAATTCCTTGCAAGATGGCGCGCTGAAAGCGTGAAATTAGCCAAGAAGCTTGATGAAGTTGAAATGGTAGATAAGTTCGTAAAGAATCTACGACCTATTTATCGCAATGCTCGAAATACAGAATTTTGGATCTTTCAAAGAATTGATAAGAATCGGGATAAAGGTAGAAGATGATGTCATAAGGGCGAGGCGGTGAAAAGCCGAAAGGGTACCAAGGGGCCTCATCGTCTAAGGGCAAGGCCCAAAGAACGACCCATATTGATGAAGCCATCAATCTCTTAGAAGGGCAATCGAAGAAGTCGCAACGCCAAACACCTAGGGCATTCACCGATATCGGATGCACTTATACATATGCTCTCCAAAGGCTCATAGCCCAAGGAAAGTTGAAGCCTATTGGTCCAACTCCGGACCCTCCTACTGATCAACAAGGTAAATGGTATAAACCAAATGCCCTCGTGCCTTTCATCAAGGGAAAGGCCATGATCTTGAAAGGTGCTATCGATCAAGCACGAAATTCAAGACATGATTGAGAACGGAACGCTCCCGATCCCAGCTGTTAAACCTAATAACATCACCAATCCATTTGGCGATCACGCCAACTTTGTTTCTGTCGAAGACAATGTCGATTATTCCCATCTTATCCGCCCATGTCACTGGAAAGGAGTGTTTATCGGGAAAATATTTGTGGATTGCTCTGAATTCTTGCCAAACCCGAAGAATGAAATTCAAGTCGGGAGTCTTGCTCTAGAATGTACTCCTCTCATTAACGAAGTTAATAAAAGACAATTCGATTCACCAACCTTCATCATTGGCGTAGATCCTCAGAGGACTACCTCGGGATGGAGGCAGACCATCGAAGGGATCAAGGACAAAAGCCGAGCATCTAAGCTGACAGCTGAACAAGGGAAAGCTCAAGACCAGATTTGAAAAATTATGAGTCGGGATCTGTTTTCTTTCTTAGTCGAGTCGAGTCTAGGACTTTCTTTTCTTGAAGTTGAGTCGTTTGTTCCGCGATGACCAAGGGTGTGTCCTAGGAATCGTTCTTTCGAGTCTGTTAAACTTTTCTCATTCCAATAAAAAAGTTGTAATTTCGTTTCCAAACTTGTCTTGTTTTCAATCCCCAATCATTCTGAAAGCATGATAAAATGCACAACACACTCAAAGGCATCCCTGGGGTAGAAATATGTCCCATTTCAAAACGTATGGTACAATAGGATTCCGTGTTTGATTCCTTTACCTATTCCATGTCTGGCGGTAGAAAACCTCCATCAGAACCAGTGCTTATGACAAGCTTTTAGATGATTCAATGACGAACCCGGACTAGCTCCTTGTTTCCCCTATCGATGACGGAAGGCAAGCCTTTTCCCCATAGAATCATCCCCTCTCGAAGAGAGAAGATATCAACCCGTTCTAAGAAGGAATTGTTAATTCTAACCCAATTTAGTTGGCGAAGCCCAATTTTTAAGGTGTATCCATTTGTGACTAAGGGAATGAACAGAAGACCATTTTCAAGAAGAGAAGAAAAAAAATGAAAACAATGAAAAGATGAGGAAAAAAAAAAAAAGGACAAAAAAAAGCAAAAGAAAAAAAAATGAAAAATGAAAAAAGAGAAGAGATGAAAAAGAAGAAGAAAAAGGGAAAGAAAAAAAGAAAAGAAGAAGAAAAGAAAAGAAAAAAGAAAAAGAAATGTCGAAATGTTGATCGGAGTTCAAGGCGAAGCCAAAATGGTCAGGTAGTGCCATCAGTAGTCATCCATGCCCCTAAGTCCTTCCCGAGGCATTTATGAGGGAATAGTTAGGGATTCTGAGAATCAGTTAGCTTGTGTTAGTAAAGCCAAGCCTTTAGGGTCCAGACATGAAATTTTGAACCCACATCGATTCCCAACCCATTTGTACTCGGGTCTCATCAAACCCGAGACACCCATTCCAACCACATCAGCAGCCATAGCCCTTAGCCTTAGCACCACAAAACAAACCTTCAGAATGATGGTTAACCATTCCAACTTGTTATTACCAAGCTCCACATCCCAAAAGATTCAAGCCTTTTACACCTAACCCCAGACACGGGATTTAACGGTACCTTACAGGCTAGAATGGGATACGACATGATACCTTAGGTGAAACCTTTGAGTGTGTACATACAATCAAAATGCCATGTTTATGCACCTTGATCGAACTACGTCGGATTTGATTTCGCTCCACGCGAATACGTAGGCAGTCCTTCTGAACAAGGGATTCAATCCACTCATCAACCAAGTTGTCATCTTGTCGGTTTCTTACGGGTCTTAACCAAGTCCAAATGAAGCCACCTTTGTTTGAGTCAGTCTTAGCACTCGATGTAGGCTAGGATAAGGATATAGGTTCAGATGAATAGTATCAAGTCTCAGAATGAGCTTTATCGAACGGTTTAGGCAAAGATGCCGAGTCATATAGATGCAGGTTTGTGTTGGGAACCGAAAATATAAAGAACCCGCTGAAAAGAAAGAAGGCGTGGAAGAAAAATAGTAAAAGCCCGCTGAAAAGAAAGAAGGCGGTGGTAAGAAATGATGAAAACTCGCTGAAAAGAAAGGAGGCGAGGAGAAGAGTGACAGGATGTTCCCAACAAGAGTGATGTGTGATGTCTAAGTGTTCTCATAAAATGAGTCCGTGTTTAGTGTCTGGGCGAAGCCAACGTTGTTGCTCCGTGAGTTTAATCCACCTTGTCAATGCCAAGTGATCTTGATTCCCATGTGCCCTCGGGAGCACGTCCATGCCATACGAAATCTCCGTCCCAAGTTCGACGACCTTATGATTCCCATTTGCCATCTTTTGGCGCCGGAACGGCCAATTTACATTTCTACCCCCCAACAAGTCAATATTTGAATTAAAACCCGTGCACACTTGCGGTTTTATTTTCCTTTTTTGTTTTACAGTAGCGGGCTACGCCCACGTTGTTTACGGGTCATACGGAGTGTCTGAGTCGTATTTCATGCTCACCCATCAAGGTTCGATTTCAAAAAATTTCAAAATTCCAAAAACTTTTTGCGAATTGTGGATAGATGATCCAAGTAGTGGAATCCTTGTGGGTCGATGATCCAATCCTTCGAAATTCAAAAATTCAAAATTCAATTTTTGAAGGGCCGATGGCCCAATTTTCTAAGTGGTGACAAATTCGAAATGCGGGTCGATGACCCAATTATTCAAAATTTTCAAATTCAATTTTCGGGTCGATGACCCAATCTTTCAAATGATCTAATTTTAGGATCGATGATTCAAATGTGCTTATGTGATGATTATTGCTAGTACGTTTTCTATGTTTCAAATATAGCAGGATATGCTTCAACTGGGGGCTCTAAAGTCTTCGACTTTAGAGCCATTAATCAAATCAGGGGCTCGAAGCCGTTGGCTTCGAGACCATTATCAAGATGTAAAGGATGACATCCACCAAGAATTCAATTCAATACAAGAGTATGAAATGGAAGAATTCCTTAGCTGAAAGCAAATGATGAAAGCGGCGGCAACCTCCTCGAAAAGTCCCGTCCCATTTGGACACCTGCCAGCAGATGATAAATTTTAGGCAAACGTCAGCAGATGATGAATTTTGGACATACGCCAGCAGATGATAAACTTTGGGCATGTGTCAGCAGTTGCCGAACTACGACGCGGGTTTGATTCCGTCAGAAACGGATACGTAGGCGCCTAAGGATAAGGCTCAATCCACCATATATGCAATTTATGGGTCGATGACCAATGATGACAATTTGACGCAACAGAAGCAAGAGTCAATCCCCAACGAAGTTTCAGGTATGATCTCTTCTTATGGCTGGCGAGCTTATATACGCAAGTCTAATGGACTATAAACGACCCGAAGAATCCTCAGGTCGAAAGGGACCTGGGGTATACTTTGACTTTCGCCTTGTCCAAGCCTCAGTCAAAGTGGGGGCTCTGTAGATACCCGTATCCGTCGATATTGGAATTTATAGGGAACCCGACAAACACCCGATGATGATAGGACACATGTATTCTTTAGTCGTCATTGTCATTATTTGGAGCTCGTTTTACGATGTAGAATGGGCGTCGTCGATGAAGTATTTTATTTAATTTAAATGATATTTAAATTAGTGTTTTTTTTAGTGAGTTCATTTTGTTAATTTAAATGATATTTAAATTATGGTTTTTTAGGTAAATTCAATTTATTTTATTTTATTTTGAATTTATTTTCCCAAGTTTATTTTATTGAAAATAAAATAAATATTTGATTTGATAAATCATTTTATGAGTATATTTGATTTGAAAAGTCATTTACTTTAATTTATTAGTTGATTTGAAAAATCGATTTAAAAAGCGAAGAAAACTCGTTTTAAACATGTGTTTTGAAGCTCGATTTTAGCTCGGTTTTTGAGCCCGTTTTCTTTACGAATTGGCACGAATCTCGAGTACACTAACCAACCTAAGCCTCTACCCATCCACCCTTGTTCGAACCCCCCATACCACGGCCCAAATTCTCGTCCCAAACCCCTCACAAGCAGCCCGCAACCAATGCAGCCCCCCCTGTTTTGGCAGCCAATTCGCGAGCCCAAACCCGCTCCAAACACCACCAAAACCCATACCCATTAACCCTAACCCATACCCTAGTATCCTACCCATATTATCCTAGCTTAATCACCAAGAAAACCTCCCTCAAACCCTCACAAAAACGGCTGGACAGCAGCCATACGGGATGAAGCCCGATTGCCCCTCCCTCTCTTTTAACCTATTTTAACTCCTTATAAATACCACCCCTTCACCATACATTCATTCCTCGAAGTTCTCCATACATCCTACCATCACCCACAAGCTTTAAACCTCAGAAACAAACCCTAATTGCCTCCCAAAAACCCTAAACAAAACCGACACACAAACTGAACTGTTTGTGTGTCCTCCTCGAAAAGCAACTCGTTCCTCCATCAAACCTCCATCAAAACTCGATTTTCTTGTTCCTAATTAACCACACAACATCCATCTACACATTAGACAAAGATTTACGAGCCAAATTGCCCTTGAGAGTACACGAAATCCCTCGAAAAAAGAGTGTTATACACTCTGTTTTTGTGATTTATTCTTGTCTGTCCAGTTCTGTTTGTGCTCGTTTTTCGTGCCCAATAACCCAAAACGAGCAGGGGTTGCTTTAAGATCCCTGTTCTCCTCTCTTTCTAGTTTTCAAAACATCTTTTAAATAGAATTTTCGTCGTGAAACGAGGGAGAAATCATCGTTTGAAAGTTGCTGTCCAGATTTGTAAAAAAACGCGTGTTTGCTTGTTTCTTCGTCGACGACGGCCTCTCGAGATAAAATCTACCATCGATTACGACCCAAGACGGTGTCAACGATACATGTAGGTTGAGGGTGCATCAAATCCTCCTCTTTCTCCCTTTTTATTTCGTTTTATGTTTGTTCTTTTATAGTTCGTTTTTGTTCGTTTATCGCTTTTGTTTATCGTTTGTTTTAATTAACTATGAAACTAGTTTAGTCCGAGTATGAGTTAAAGTACCACCATGAACACCCGCGTTGACTTGAGATGGGAAAATAAACCGCTACTTCAGTCGGTCGTACACCCCCGTCTCATTTACATATCCTCGTGTTCAAGGTAGGGCATAAATAAAACGAATTTCTAACTTCCGTTCCTCGCTTTTGACCCTTTGTTATTTCGGCCAATTCGACACACCCTAGGATCCGTTGTATGTTAGTTTAACCTCTGATTGTTAACATATGACGTATTTAGACGACATTAGGTCAATTTGATAACTTAATTAGACATGTTAGGTGGCATCGACGTAGCTTTAAAAATCGATTAACAATTCTATAACCTAATTGAATACATCTTTCTTTTCACCTAATTTCTCGCTAGTATAAGAGTGCGTGATTAGCACCTTCTTATTAACACTCGATGAGTTAAATTAATTAGCGAACTTGACCTAATTTGACCCATTTTGAGCCGTGTAGAATACACAATTGCAAGACCTCTTTTCAATCGATCAACGTCGCTTATAACTTGTTTTCTAATTCATTTTCTAATCCGTTTCGCAATCATTCGATCTAACCAATGAACCTAACCTAGGAACTAGGGTGGCCTTGTCTTGGCCGTGAGGGTGGTCGTGGTTTTGGGCCGTGAGCTTGGCCGTTTTCTTTGTCTTTCTTGCTTCGTTTTTTATACCTTTTGTTCTTCGTTGTTTTGTTGCTTGTAATTTGTAATTTGTTTATCGAGTTGTAATTTTCGAGCTTGTTTTACTTTTATTGAGTCAAAACCTCTTCAAAGAACCTCGAGTCGATTATGCCTAGTGTGGATCCCGCGGACGCAGTTCCCGAGGGCCTTGTCCACAGAAACAAACAAAGGGTCAAAACGAGGAGCGAAGTTAGAAGTTCGTTTTATTTATGCCCTACCTTGAACACGAGGATATGTAAATGAGACGGGGGTGTACGACCGACTGATGTAGCGATTTCTTTCCTATCTCAGGTCAACGCGGGTGTTCATGGTGGTACTTTAACTCATACTCGGACTAAACTAGTTTCGTAGTTAATTAAACAATCGATAAACAAAAACGATAAACGAATAAAAACAAACTATAAAAAACAAACATAAAAAAACGAAATAAAAGGGAGAAAGAGGAGGAATTGATGCACCCTCAACCTACATGTATTGTTGACACCGTCTTGGGTCGTAATCGATGGTAGATTTTATCTCGAGAGGCAGTCGTCGACGAAGAAACAAAGCAAACAACACGTTTTTATCGAATCTGGACAGCAACTTTCAAACAGCGATTTCTCTCTCGTTTCACGATGAAAATTCGATTTAAAAGATGTTTTGAAAACTAGAAAGAGAGGAGAACAGAGATCTTAAAGCAACCCCTGGTCGTTTTGAGTTATTGGGCACGAAAAACGAGCACAAACAAAACTGGACAGACAGGAACAAACCGCGAAAACAGAGTGTATAACACTCTGTTTTTCGAGGGATTTCGTGTACTCTCAAGGGCAATTTGGCTCGTAAATCTTTATCTAATATGTATATGGATGTTATATGGTTAATTAGGAACAAGAAACTCGAGTTTTGATGGAGGTTTGAAGGAGGAACGAACTGTTTTTCGAAGAGGACACACAAACTGTTTCAGTTTGGATGTCGGTTTTGTGGAGGGTTTTTGAGAGGCAATTAGGGTTTGTTTCTGAGGTTTAAAGCTTGTGAGTGAAGGTAGGATGTATGGAGAACTTAGAGGAATGAATGTATGGTGAAGGGTGGGTATTTATAGGGAGTTAAAGTAGGGTAAAAGGGAGGAGAGGCAGACGGGCTCGGCTGAGCATAGCTGCTGTCCAGCAGCTTTTGGGGGGTTTTCTAGGGTTCGTATGGGGGGTTTTCTTGGTGGTTAAGGCAAGGTAATATGGGTAGGATATTAGGGTATGGGTTAGGGTTAATGGGCACGGGTTTTGGTGGTATTTGGAGCGGGTTTTGGGCTCGGGATTGAGCTGCAAAACAGGGGGGCTGCTTGTGTTTGCGGGCTGGTTGGGGGTGATTTGGGGCATGATTTGGGCCGTGGTTATGGGGTTCGAACTGGGGTTGGATGGGTAGTGGTCTAGGTTGGTTAGTGTACTCGATATTCGTGCCAACTCGTAAAGAAAACGGGCTCAAAAACCGAGCTAAAATCGCGCTCCAAAACGCGTGGTTGAAACGAGTTTTTCTCGATTTTTAAATCGATTTTTCAAATCAATTAACACATTAAAATAAATGATTTTTCAAATCAAATATACTCATAAAATGATTTTTCAAATCAAATATTTATTTTATTTTCAATAAAATAAACTCAAGAAAATAAATTCAAAACAAAATAAAATAAATTGAAATCACCTTAAAAAAGGCTTTAATTTAAATATCATTTAAATTAAAATACTCCGTCGACAATGCTCATTCTACATCGTAAAACGAACCTAAATAATGACAATGACAACTAAATAAATACATGTGTCCTATCATCATCGGGTGTTTGTCGGGTTCTCTATAAATTCCAATATCGACGGATACGGGTATCTACAGAGCCCCCACTTTGACTGAGGCTTGGACAAGGCGAAAGTCAAAGTATACCCCAGGTCACTCTCGATCTGAGGATTCTGCGGGTCGTTTATTGTCCATTAGACTTGCGTATATAAGCTCGCTAGCCATAAGAAGAGATCATACCTGAAACTTCGTTGGGGATTGACTCTTGCTTCTGTTGTGTCAAATTATCATCGTTGGTCGTCGACCCATAAAATTGCATATATGGTGGATTGAGCCTTATCCTTAGGCGCCTACGTATCCGTTTCTGACGGAATCAAACCCGCGTCGTAGTTCGGCAAGAATCGCCGACACATGCCCAAAGTTTATCATCTGCTGGCGTATATCCAAAATTCATCATCTGCTGACATTTGCCCAAAATTTATCATCTGCTGGCGCTTGTCCGAATAGGACGGGACTTTCCAAGGAGGTTGCCGCCGCTTTCATCATTTGCTTTCAGCTACGGAATTCTTCCACTTCATACTCTTGTATTGAATTGAATTCTTGGTGGATTTCATCCTTTACATCTTGATAATGGTCTCCGAAGCCAACGGCTTCAGAGCCCCCAGTTTGCAATGGCTCTAAAGTCGAAGACTTTCGACTTTAGAGCCCCCAGTTGAAGCATATCCTGCTACATTTGAAGCACAAAAACGTACTAGCAATAATCATCACGTAAGCACATTTGGATCATCGATCCTAAAATTAGATCATTTGAAAGATTGGGTCATCGACCCGAAAATTGAATTTGAAAATTTTAAAAAACTGGGCCATCGACCCGAAGTTTGAATTTGACATCACTTGGAATGTTGGGCCATCGACCCTTCGAAAATTGAATTTGAAATTTTGAATGATTGGGCCATCGACCCGAAAAGGTTCTACTACTTGGATCATCTATCCATAATTCGCAAAAAGTTTTTGGAATTTTGAAATTTTGAAATTTTTGAAATCGAACCTTGATGGGTGAGCATGAAATATGACTCAGACACTCCGTTTGACCTGTAAACAACGTGGGCGTAGCCCGCTACCGTAAAACAAAAAAAAGAAAATAAAACGGTAAGTGTGCACGAGTTTAAATTCAATTATTGACTTGCTGGGGGTAGAAATGTAAATTGGCCGTTCTGACGCCAGAAGATGACAAACGGGAATCACAAGGTCGTCGGACTTGGGACGAAGATTTCGTATGGCATGGGCGTGCTCCCGAGGGCACACGGGAATCAAGATCACTTGGCATTGACAAGGTGGATTAAACTCACGGAGCAACAACGTTGGCTTCGCCCAGACACTAAACACAGACTGATTTTATGAGAACACTTAGACATCACACATGACTTTTGTTGGGAACATTCTGTCACTCTTCTCCTCGCCTCCTTTCTTTTCAGCGAGTTTCATCATTTCTTGCCACCGCCTTCTTTCTTTTCAGCGGGCTTTTACTATTTTTCTTCCACGCCTTCTTTCTTTTCAGCGGGTTTTTCATATTTTCTGTTCCGAACACAAACCCACATCTATGTGACTCAGCATCTTTGCCTAAACCGTTCGATAAAGCTCATTCCGAGACTTGACACTACTCATCTGAACCTATATCCTTATCCTAGCCTACATCGAGTGCTAAGACCGACTCAAACAAAGGTGGCTTCATTTGGACTTGGTTAAGACCCGTAATAAACCGACAAGATGACAACTTGGTTGATGAGTGGATTGAATCCCTTATTCTGAAGGACTGCCTACGTATTCGCGTGGAGCGAAATCAAATCCGACGTAGTTCGATCAAAGTGCATAAACTTGGCATATTGATTGTGTGTACACACTCGAAGGTTTCACCTAAGGTATCATGTCATATCCCATTCTAGCCTGTAAAGTACCGTTAAATCCCGTGTCTAGGGTTGGTACAAAAGGTTTTGATTCTTTGGGATGTGGAGCTTGGTAAAAAAAAAGGTTCGCAAGGTAAACCATCATTCTGAAGGTTCGTTTTGTGGTGCTAAGGCTAAAGGCTATGGCTTCTGATGTGGTTGGAAATGGTGTCTCAGGTTTGATGAAACCACGAGTGCAAATGGGTTGGAAATCGATGTGGGATCAAATTTCCATGTCTGGATCCTAAAGGCTTGGTGTAACAACACAAGCGGAATAATTCTCAAAATTCCCGACTATCCCTTTGTAACTGTCTCAGGAAGGACTTAGAGGGTAAAGAGGTTACTACTTAAGCTTTTGGGCTTCGCCCATTGAAATTCAACTATGGGTACTTGACTTGACTTCTGGCTTCTGTAACTTCGACATTCAACCAAAAGCATTCTGCAATAACTTCAACATCTTTTTTTTCTTTTTTCTTTTTTCTTTTTCTTTCATCACTTTTCATTTTTCTTTTTTTTTTTCATTTTTTTTCATTTTTTTTCATTTTTCTCCTTTTCTCCTTTTTTCATTCTTTTTCATCTTTTTTCTCTCTTTGAAAATGATCTTCTATTCATTCTCTTAGTCACAAATGGATACACCTTGAAAACTGGGCTTCGCCAACTAATTTGGGTAGGAACTAATAATTCCTTGTTAGAACGGGTTGATATCTTCTCTCTTCGAGATGGGATGATTTTGTTGGGGAAGGGGTTGCCTTCCATCATCGATAGGGAAACCAGGAACTAGTCCGGGTTCATCATAGAATCATCTAAAGGCTTGTGCTAAGCATTGGTTTTGATGGAGGTTTTCTACCGCCAGACATGGAATAGGTAAAGGAATCAAACATAGGATCCTAGTGTACCTTACATTTTGAAACGGGACATATTTCTACCCCAGGGATGCCTTTGAGTGTGTTGTGCATTTTATCATGTTTCGGAATGATTGAGGATTGAAAACAAGAGATATTTGGAAACGAGACTACAACTTTTTATCGAAAAGGCAAATGCTTAACAGACTCGAAGGAACGATTCCTAGGACACACCCTAGGTCATCGTGGAACAAACGAATCAACTTCAAGAAAAGAAAGTCCTAGACTCGACTCGACTAAGATAAGAAAACAGATCCCGACTCATAATTTTCAAATCTGGTCTTGAGCTTTCTCTTGTTCAGCTGTCAGCTTAGATGCTCGGTGCTGATCCTTGATCCCTTTGACGGTCTGCCTCCATCCCGAGGTAGTCCTCTGAGGATCTACGCCAGTGATGAAGGTTGGTGAATCGAATTGTCTTTTATTAACTTCGTTAATGAGAGGAGTACATTCTAGAGCAAGACTCCCGACTCGAATTTCATTCTTCGGGTTTGGCAAGAATTCAAAGCAATCCACAAATATTTTCCCGATAAACACCCCTTTCAAGTGACATTGGCGGATAAGATGGGAATAATCTATATTGTCTTCGACAGAAACAAAGTTGGCGTGATCGCCAAATGGATTGGTGATGTTATTGGGTTTAACAGTTGGGATCGGGAGTGTTCCATTCTCAATCATGTCTTGGATTTCGTGCTTCAGTCGATAGCACCTTTCAGTATCATGGCCTTTCCCTTGATGAAAGGCACAGTAGGCATTTGGTTTATACCATTTACCTTGTTGATCAGCGGGAGGGTCCGGAGTTGGACCAATAGGCTTCAGCTTTCCTTGGGCTATGAGCCTTTGGAGAGCGTATGTATAAGTGCATCCGATATCGGTGAATGCCCTAGGTGTTTGGCGCTGCGACTTCTTCGATTGCCCTTCTAAGAGATTGATGGCTTCATCAATATGGGCGTTCTTTGGGGCCTTGCCCTTAGACGATGAGGCCCCTTGGTACCCTTTCGGCTTTTCAGCCTCTGCCCTTATGACATCATCTTCTACCTTTATCCCGATTCTTATCAATTCTTTGAAAGAGCTAAAATTCTGGTATTTCAGTGCATTGCGGTAAATAGGTCGTAGATTCTTTACGAACTTATCTACCATTTCAACTTCATCAGGCTTCTTGGCTAACTTCACGCTTTCAGCGCGCCATCTTACAAGGAATTAAGTAAAGCCTTCTTTTTCTTTCTGTGTCATAACCTCCAGCGTTCTTATATTGGTTCGAATCTCGACATTGTCAGCATAGTGCTTACAAAACTCCACCGTGATATCTTCGAAAGTAGAGAAGTTCTTTAGGTCCAGATTGTAGAACCACGCCTTCGGGTGTTCATCCAGAGATTGAGCGAAAATTTCAGAGAGCATGTCAGCAGGTACTCCCTTTAGTGCTAAGTACCCCTTATAGGCCTTAACATGGTGGACTGGATCTTCTGTGCCCTTAAACTTTAGGATATCAGTGAGTACCCTGTTCGTGGGCAACTTATCCTGAATTGGGGCATAGGCCCTAGCATTTTCATAGTGGATGTTCTTCCCCTGGGAGAGTTTCAGACGGTCTTCGATGAACTTGAACCGTTTCTCCAGATCAGTCAGAGGTGGGGTAGATGGAGGGGAATTTTCACCCATCTTAGATTCGATTGCATCCATTCGGGTCATCATGAGGTTCACGGCCTCGGTGAGTTTGTTAACACCATCTTCCATTGCTTGACGTCGGGTTTTTGGCGGCCTTTCTACAAGAAAACCCCGAACTGAGTCAATATTTAAAGTAAGAGCCCCTGCACACTTAAGGACACGACACCAACTTGACTTAAGCAAAGACTCGACTTGAGACTGACTAACCAAAAGTTCGACTCACGGTTGGATTTAGACCTTGGTTCATTTTAGACTCGACAAAACGACATGACTCAATCTGTCATAGCTCGATTCTAAACTGGACTCGGTGTGACTAAACCCGTGATTGGACTAACATAGCCCATAGGTTCGGGTGAAACGCCCTAAATGGCCTAGCTTGGGCGTTTCTGTGGACTATCCTAGACCAAATGGTCGACGAACATGACTCAAGGCCCAAGAGGTGAGCTTGGGTGACCCAACAAGGTCGTGTTCTAGACTCTTAGAATGAAACACACCCGGCCTAACACGGCCATGACCCGGACACGACTTGACGCATTTCATGCTTGGTTGAGGTTCGAGAGGCATTTTGGATTGATTTTGAAAAACGAAGGATTGATTTGAAAATGAGATTTGAAATGGGCAGCATGCCGGCTATAAAAGCTCATTTTGGCCGAAATTTCTAGTCCTATTTGGGCAGCATTCCGCATTTTTAAAACCATGCTATTTTGAAAGTAAGTTGTTCAAAAGTTCGGTTTTGAAAAGGACATGGAAAATTTGAAAAGACTCGGAAAAACAACTTGCACATTGTCATTCTCATGTTATAAGGATGTATGCTCCTAGACATCTCTAAGTCTCGGCAAGTCTTCTACAAGAAAGTCTATGCCCTCCATCCTTTTGTGGTCTTATAAAGCAAGGGCCTTAAGGTAAAGTACCTAGAAGAGCGTCCCCACCATCAAGAACCACGCGAGGTGAAGTGGAAGCGAGCAATGTACAGCTTCCTAGCATAGTGGGACGTCGCCCCCCACGCATCACAAAGAAACGCTGGGACGGCCCGGGAAAATCCTTAAGGGTTTATGCATGAATCGTAGCACTATGAGTAATGTTTTACTTTCCAACACTTTCTTTTCAAGTTTCACCTCGGAGGAAAAGACCCTAGAAACAAAGTGTAACTAGTCCTCTTGTCCCCAGTGAGTCGCCAAATCGTGGACAAGGCCCTCGGGAAGCTGCGTCCGCGGGATCCACACAGGCATAATCGACTCGAGGTTCTTTCGAATCGAATTAAGACAAATTAGAGTCGCCACCAAGTTTTTTGGGAACTTGGAACCGTTCAAGTCAACTTTACACCTTTCATCGAAAAGCATAAAGCCAATCGACTACGAGTGATTAAAGATAAAGACTTGTACCCTATATCACTCGATTAGAATGACTCTCGTAATCCAATGGTATTTAGACGGATCCACAAACCATAGATCTTGAGTAAGGGGTGAGGGTACGTGTTAGGAAGCCCATAAGGACACCTAACCCCGCCCGTCAATAACGGCCTCTACTAAGTCAAGTATTGGATTTCAAACAAGGTCATAGCTACTACGATATATGATATGCAAACATCGTTTTAAAACCCTAACATGTGACAACAATTTCTATGTCGTTTTAGATGCAACTAAACTAACTTTGTCAAAGTTGTAATTTAGCATGTGGGTTGATTGGTCTAACAACATATAAACGAAACAAACAAGGCTTGATGGGAATGGGGGAGCCGTTGGGATATACCCTATTACAACCCAGGCATTTCATGCCGACACAACGATAAATTAAAGATACAACTCGATCTAAAATACAACGTTATACACACGACGCAATACACGGCCATTCGGCCTAGGAAACCGTGCACAAAGGGGTGGCCCATGTTGGAATATGTGTCCTCCGACAATAATGCGATCACGACTGTTGATCATGATGATCACATGTTTAAGTCTCATTAAAATGAATACAATTGGGAAGTAACTTTGTTACTGTCAACTGGTCAACATATATCGGTAATGATTGGTGACTAGAGTTTGACATTCTTTGTCGTGTGACGGTGGTGATCGATTGACCCCTAGGTCATACCTAAAGGGCAATACTCTTAATTGATTATTTAATTAATCGTATAATGTTACGAGTTAATTAAATTACTTGAAAATTGACGGACGATTTTGGAAGTAAAATTTACGTATCATATTGAAATGTGATTAAATAAGATACGGTCTGAGTAATTGAATTGTATCATTACTCGGATGAAATAATTGTTTAATGTAACAATTAAATTGGATGAATTGTTATAAATACAATCAGTTGTAATTTATAAATGGTAAAATATTTTGGCACAAGTAATTATAAAATTACTAAGTCGATTTTTGTATGTGACGTATTTTTGATAATACGTTGATTTTTAATATGTTAAAAATACATAACAAATTTATGTCACATATGACATGTGACATATTGACAATTGACAAAAATAATATGGAATCCATATTATTGAGTGGGCCGAAAAATAGAGGGATTTAAGCTAATTATATGTTGTTTGTAATTAGTGGAAAACACAATGATTAAAGGCAACCCTAGTCATGCAAGCCTATTGTTCCTTGTGAAGAACAATTTCTCCATGCATTGGCTCCCCTTATGTCCTCCTCTTACACGGTTTGGAGAAGAGCAATGCCATCATTGTTTTTCCTATAATTTCCACCTAATAACACTAAAATGTTTTAGTGTATTCATTCTTTTCAACTCATCCAAAATACAAGTTCTAGTGAGAAGAAAAATCCTCTCTTCTTCTCTCTTAAAAACCGAAATATTCAAGTGTTAATAAATATTTTGGTTCAATTTTCTACCTTGATTAATATTATACTAGTATTGTAATATTAATTAAAATTAAGAGGAGCCTTGGGTATAAAGCTTGGGGAGAGATCTTACACTTAGATCTTGTTCATCCATAAAGGAAAAGCTCAAGAACAAGAGAGAAAGGTGATCTCTCTTGTGCCCTAATAGCCGAAATCCACTATGTAAGGACATGATTTCTCCTCTATTTATATTATTGTTTGCATGCATAAAATCCGTTTTAATTTTATGACAAATTAATTAAGACATATATGAGTATGTTAGTATGTATATGAATCTACATTTCCATCAATCGGTATCAAGAGCCACGGTTGTTTGCATGCAAATTGGTTAAAAGTTTTTCCAAGTTATATGAATAACAAATAAAACTTGTAAAATTTGTGTTATTATGATATATCACGAAATTATTACATGCATGTTAATATTTCTGGTCCTAAAGTGTTTTAGGATATTTTGGTTAATTTTTCGGATTTTTATTGTTCATAATTTACAATAATGGCATTTAAATGTGATTTTATGAGTAAAAATGTCATTTTTGGTCTAAAAATAGCTATACTTCGAATTTTCACTTGGTTTTTGGATATGTTGTCACATATATTATTTTGAGATAACCTGTAAATTTTCATAATTTTTGGACTTATTATGCTCGAAAAATGAATTTTTCATTATTAAATTCGGATTTAAGTGAAAAATAGGTTAATATGAGTTAAATTTCGAATCTGGTCATAGAAAATTAATATGTTGTCACATGCAATTTTACAAGATGTGTGTAAAATAATTGGCTATAAAGAAGTCTTTTTGCATGATTTATGAATTTTTGAAGAAAAATAGCATAAATAGTGACATTATTAATGAAAATTAATAAAACATAATCTATGACTTAGGAAAAACATCTAATGTTGCATTTTATTATCTTTTTCAGATCTAAAATTGAAAAGTTAATGAAAATAATTTTTCCATATTTTTTATGATTATTTTATTATAAATCGATAAACCGCAACATTGTTTTTCCGGTAAATTTTCGAATTTTTTAACCTAAAGTTTTTGAACATTATGAGTGTCATGGAATTTTTCCAGAATTTTCATGAGTTTAAATTTCAAATTTTGAATTTATTTGGAATTTTTGGATTTATTTGAAGTTTAATAGCTTATTTTGTAATTTTTGGTCCATTTATGAACAATTTTGTAAATAAAGGTTAATTATGGTCAAATTATTAGTGAAGACTAAATTTTGAGTCCTAAGAGGTTAGGGTAATTAACTTATGCATAAATATGAGTTTATGTATTTTTGTGATTATAAAATGTTGAAATCACGCAAATCCGTAAAAACCGAGTAATATACGATATTGGCTAATTAAAAGGCGATTTAGCATAAAAATTGAGCATGTTCATACATATTATAATGCTGCATTTTTCTTTATGATTGTCATAATTTTAATTTATGTAATTTTGAATTATGTAATTTTACTTAGTATGGCCTTAGATTTTTAATTGGTATTTCCCGAAATGTATGGGAATATCGATTCGGTTGTAATTTTATTGTGATCTCGTATCACCATTTTGTAATTTAATAGATTTATTTTATTTTAGTTACAAATGTATAATAGGAAATTATGTAATTTATTATGTAATTTTATTCATTCCGGAGTTCCTAAAGACGGATTTCTTCAAGAATGGCGATACATAAAGACGGTGTTACCTTGAGATGCGTGCCACAACCGAAGTTCAAGGGACCAATGGAGTTGGTTTCCGAATATGTAATAGTTAAATAGTTTTTCTATTTTAGGAAAGGCCATACTAGGATTTATTTATCTTTATGCTTGCATTTTTTTTATGTCACATGCATTGCTAAATCGCCATAACTAAACATGCATTGTCTTTTTATCGAGTTTATCGACCGTGTCAATTAGAATTATCGTAGTTCACCGCTTTGGTTCACTTAAAACGTGATAGATAATAAATTGACATGACCTCTCGCTAAAACAATTAATTGAGACATAGCCTTACCAAATAGTAGAAACCATGAAAACCTATTTCGCGAGGGAGTGCACTCGGCCCTACCGGGGTACAAACCTTGTTACGTAGGGGAAGTGGGTGATGAGTGTTAATCCACCGAGTTCATGTTAATGAGGGTTTCATCGGCCATACCGTGCCCAAGTTGATGTGGATTTGGATAATGGACACATTTATTCGAAATTTGGATTGAGCTCAACGGAAGTATTCGCGACCGTAGTTGCATGTGTTCCGGGCTATAGATAATTATTAGAGTAATTTTATCGACCAAGAGTTCTAAAAGTAGAATCGATTAAAATGTTAATCCACCGAGTTATATTGATAAAGGTTTCATCGGCCATACCGTGCCTAAGTCGATATGAATTTGGGTCTTGGAATCATTTATCTAGTTGGGTAGAGGTCACTAGAAAAATGCATAAAACTTGTTTAAATCATACATTTTTACGAGTATAATTAAAACGACATTTGTTTTACTCCTTATATTTTGTTTTGTAGACCACTTCTTTTTCATAACAAATGGCAACATCAACACCAACTCCTAATGCTACACCACTCGCTACTTCGTCTTGGCTCCGATCCTTCATGGATCGATGTAAACTTGAAAAGAATGGGTCAAATTTCTCCGAATGGGATGCCCAACTCAAATTAGCCGCCGAAGGTGACGACAAGCTTCGTTACCTTACCGAGGCCTCTCCACCCGAACCCTCCACTAGGTCCACCGCGGCCACTAGGGAAGCCTATGAGGCTTACCAAAAGGAGTCCGCCGCAATGAAAAATGTCTTAATATTTGCGATGGAGGCGGACCTCCAAAGGAGAGCCTTCAAAATGGGCAATGCTAATGAGATTTACTCCAAACTTGTGACCATGTTTTCACAAACTCCGCGGATCGTCCAATATAAGGCGGCCGCGGCATTCTTTGATCTCGACTTCAAAGAGGGCCAAAAGGTTAGCCCTCATGTGCTCAAACTCATGGAGCTTGTCGAGACCTTGAAGATTCAAAAGGTTGAAATCCCCAAAGAACTCATCGTAGATAGGATTCTACACTCCTTGTCTAAGGTCAAGGCATATGTGCAATTCCGGGTGAATTTCAACATGCAAGACAAGGACGTGTCTCTTGAGGAATTGCACAAGTTACTTGTGCAAGCCGAGAGGGACATGGGGTTAAATGTGAACCCTCCCAAGGATGTGCTTAACATAAGCACAAAGAGTAAGGGGAAGTTCAAGAAGAATGGGAGAAAGGGCAAGAAGCAAGCTCCCACATTCACCAAAGCTAAGTCTTGTGAAGCTAGCACCTCCAAAGTCAAGAAGGGTCCTCTTGATAAGTGCCATTATTGTAATGGCATGGGGCATTGGAAAAGAAATTGTTCCAAATACCTTGGTGATATCAAAGCTGGAAAGATCACTCCAGTAGGTAAATGACTAACCTTCTTTTATGTTTCTAAATTCAACTATGGTATTATGATGCAAAGTTGTGATAATGTATCTCCTTTTTATTGTAAATAGGGCCTCCACCAAGCAAAGACAAGGGAAAAGAAAAACAAGCATGAGAAACCATGAAGAAGCTAAGGATAGCTTTTGTGGAGCTTTGTTTTTCATTGTCTTATTTTAAGTTATGTTTTGAATTTTTAGAACTTTAAGTTTCCGTGTTCGACATGGAAAGGTATTTTGGATAATGGTTTGTATTTTGGATGATGGTGACTTGGTTTGCAACCCAAGTCACCCGTTTTTATCATTTATCCTTTATGTTCTAAAATTTCATCTTTGAATGCTTGCGTTTTGAAACATAAGATTATTCACTTAAAAGTGATCTAATAGACAATTATAATGACAGGTTTCATTATATGTCCACATGCTTAAGGCTTGTGTATGATCATTTATGAAGCGAATTCGAGTCTATGAACTCTCTTAAAGGAATGTCAATCACCAAGAACTCATATGAAATCAATAACAATTAGTCAACCTATGAGGTAGTTCTCCTTATAATTCAACATCATCAATTTGTGTCTCATATGCTATCTTTGAATGATTAGTGTATTCATTCTAAAGATAGAGTGGGAGAAAAATGAGGACACAACACACAAGACAAAAATCAAATTGTGTACTTGTGTAAATTTAGATCTACGCAAGAGAAAATGATTTGAATAAAGGTATATCTATTTACATAGTATGCCGAATAGATGAGATCTATGGTCTCAAGTTAGTTCTATATGACTAAAGAGACCAAGTGTAGTAATCATAAGAGTATATTCTCAAGATAACTACGCGAGGAGACCAAAAGAAGTTTTGGATGAAAATGACTAATGCAAAGTCTTAAAAAGTTTTGACTAAGTTCTATATGATAAATTTTGACCAAATAGTTTCAATCATGAGTTTTACTTAAGAGCCTAAATGAATCAAAGTAACATACTAGTTATGATCAAAATCAAGTTGCAAAAATTGATCTTCCGATATCTTCTATAGCCAACGTTTTAACCATACAAATGTCATTGCTTAACCTCCCTATGAAATGGTTAAATCTCCTTCCAAAAGGGTATTTGCAAGGGACGTATTCTTTGTATTTGAATAATGACATTGCTACACATCATTATGATATGAGTGTGTTAGAGATTTAAAATCTCTTTCCGTAAGGTTGAGATGAGACCACTTCAAAATAGGCATTTTGAAAGGATATGATGGGAACGTATATGGTTTTATCCTAGTAACTTGGCAAAGCAATTTATATTTATATTCTTGACAACTTTCGATTGAGAAGTCAATTTCGAAATATGTGGAATTGAGTGGGAGTTAGGAAATTCTCATGTGAAGACATGGAATTTAGTGGGAGCTATCATCCTTGAATGTATAAAACTCATTACTCATTAAAGAATGACGAGCTAATACCTTCCTTCATAAAGAAGCTTTTGAGTTTTCAATTCTGGATGAAAATGGACAATGATGAATCCAATTGCATCAAGGGATGTTGGATTAGTATTAAGAGATACACATCGTATCAACATTCACGTAGGTTATTCATATAAATGAAAATGGGATTGCCATTAGCAGTCATGGTCGTTCATTGAACCTATAAACGGTTGATCTCATGATTATTAGTAACTAATGTTTCCGCCATTAGAATAATCACATACATGTCCAATTATGAATCATATGTATAAGAGCATGATGATTGATTGGTGAGCCATAACAGAAACGTCATGAATTCTCAAGTAGAATCCGATGAGCGATTTCAGTGCTTGACGGAATATTCCATTATGTGATAAGAGGTTGCACATTTTGTAGAAGATCCGAGCACATATAAGGATTTATGAGAATCCCAAATCTTTCAAACTTGAAAAGAGAAATGAGAAGTTTTGGAAAGATGCTTGGTTGAATAAGAGGTTATTCAAAAACAATCTTTCCTAGTTAAGCTAGGACTAGTGAGAAGTACTAAGCTAATAATCTTGTCAACTATTACAAGATTCTACAAAACATATACCTAGTGCATTGTGTGTGGATGGAATACTTGATCGGTACAAGTTGTATTGTTCATCGCAAATTCGTTCGTTATGAAATGATCGATAAGAAAGTTCTTTCAAGTTAAAGAACCAAAACCAAGGTCGAGAACCTTGATGTGTACTTGGTAAAATTCATGGTATGAGAACATGAATGTGAAGGAAATTGCAAGTGTAAGAAGTTTGAACACATGGACACATGAGATGTTAAACTTCTATTGCAGTCAATAAGTGTTTACACTTATGATAAACATCACAAGGTTGTAATATGATTTTGACTACCCGAGTGTGATGTCGACATTTGTCGTTTGAGTTATTATAAACTCACTTTAAACATTGTTATATCCAAACGGGTTGTAGAGACAATTGAACCCCGTTAAAGTGAACTTGGATTAACATTGTTTTTGCCCATAGTTACTTATATGAGGTGACGACTCGAAGTGACTAGAGTGTGATGCGATTGATGGCAAGTTCAAGTGCCATAGAGTCATGTGAGATGACTAGTCGATCACATAGGCAGATTGTTAGGAACTTTCTGTCGGGCCTTATGACCGCTTATAGAGTTCTGGCAAATTTATATAGCCTGGTCGTGGCGAGAGCTACTATAGTATTCGAATGAGTCGATTCTTTTGACTAAAGACTATTCGCCTAAGATGGCACAGTTTCAGATTAACTTTGATTTGTGTTACTACGACCTTCGTAAATGGGGTCAAATGGGCATATTTTGGGTTATGATGGCTGTGGCTAGTCGAAGGGAATGAGTGCGATAGGAATTGTCCACCCCTAGTCAGGGTTATAACAATATCTCAGGGCCACTCGAGGAGTAATGAACTGGAAATGCGTGGCCACGCTCGGATGGCATCCAGAGTGGATAAATCCGGTCAATCAGTTATTCTCCAGATCGAGGAAACCACTCTCGATGTGATCACTTGCAAGTACGACCTGAAAGACACCTTGCATTGAGTGGGAGATAGTAATAGGATAAGAGAATTGGTGACGCACACTTGTCGAGGACAAGTGGGAGATTGTTGGAATATGTGTCCTCCGACAATAATGCGATCACGACTGTTGATCATGATGATCACATGTTTAAGTCTCATTAAAATGAATACAATTGGGAAGTAATTTTGTTATTCTTGTCAATCGGTCAACATATATCGGTAATGATTGGTCGACTAGAGTTTGACATTCTTTGTCGTGTGACGGTGGTGATCGTTGACCCCTAGGTCATACCTAAAGGGCAATACTCTTAATTGATTATTTAATTAATCGTATAATGTTACGAGTTAATTAAATTACTTGAAAATTGACGGACGATTTTGGAAGTAAAATTTACGTATCATATTGAAATGTGATTAAATAAGATACGGTCTGAGTAATTGAATTGTATCATTACTCGGATGAAATAATTGTTTAATGTAACAATTAAATTGGATGAATTGTTATAAATACAATTAGTTGTAATTTATAAATGGTAAAATATTTTGGCACAAGTAATTATAAAATTACTAAGTCGATTTTTGTATGTGACGTATTTTTGATAATACGTTGATTTTTAATATGTTAAAAATACATAACAAATTTATGTCACATATGACATGTGACATATTGACAATTGACAAAAATAATATGGAATCCATATTATTGAGTGGGCCGAAAAATAGAGGGATTTAAGCTAATTATATGTTGTTTGTAATTAGTGGAAAACACAATGATTAAAGGCAACCCTAGCCATGCAAGCCTATTGTTCCTTGTGAAGAACAATTTCTCCATGCATTGGCTCCCCTTATGTCCTCCTCTTACACGGTTTGGAAAAGAGCAATGCCATCATTGTTTTTCCTATAATTTTCACCTAATAACACTAAAATGTTTTAGTGTATTCATTCTTTTCAACTCATCCAAAATACAAGTTCTAGTGAGAAGAAAAATCCTCTCTTCTTCTCTCTTAAAAACCGAAATATTCAAGTGTTAATAAATATTTTGGTTCAATTTTCTACCTTGATTAATATTATACTAGTATTGTAATATTAATTAAAATTAAGAGGAGCCTTGGGTATAAAGCTTGGGGAGAGATCTTACACTTAGATCTTGTTCATCCATAAAGGAAAAGCTCAAGAACAAGAGAGAAAAGTGATCTCTCTTGTGCCTAATAGCCGAAATCCACTATGTAAGGACATGATTTCTCCTCTATTTATATTATTGTTTGCATGCATAAAATCCGTTTTAATTTTATGACAAATTAATTAAGACATATATGAGTATGTTAGTATGTATATGAATCTACATTTCCATCAGCCCACGGCTTACATGACTCACGGCCTTGGGTCACTCCTCGTAATGTGTGCTTTCACTTAATCTCATCGAATTAGACATAAGGCCACACACCAAAGCATGCATTAGCATAAATCGGGCCATGTTGCTTTAAACAACATGCGATTTACTACGCTCTTACATGCATTGGGGCACAACCATCTAACCAAACAAGACTAAGGTTTTTGGAAGAGGTTTTGACTCGATAAAAGAAAACTAACTTGAAAATTACAAACAAACTACCAAACACGACTCGATAAATAAAGTAATTACAAGATACGAAATAACGAGATAAAGATGAGAAAATGACGAGAAAAAGGACTACAAGGACACGGCCAAACACGGCCTACACGATCTAGCATACCCTAATCCTTAGGTTAGATTCATTAGGTTAGATAGATGATTGCGAAACGGGATAGGAAACAAGTTAGAAAACGAGTTAGAAACAACGTTGATCGATTGAGATACGTCACGCCAAGGTGCATTCTACACGGCCTAAAGGGGTCAAATTAGGTCAAATTCGCTAATTAATTTAACTCATCGAGTGTTAATAAGAAGGTGCTAGTCACGCACTCTTATACTAGCGAGAGATTAGGTGAAAGAGAGAGAGATGCATTCATTAAGTTACAGAATTGTCGATTGATTTTAAAAGCTATGTCGAAGCACCCTAACATGTCTAATTAGGTTATTTAAATGATCGAATGTCGTCTAAATAAGTCATATGTTAACAATCAGAGGTCATACTAACATGCAAATGGTCCTAGGGTGTGTCGAATTGGCCGAAACAAACAAAGGGTCAAAACGAGGAGCGAAGTTAGAAGTTCGTTTTATTTATGCCCTACCTTGAACACGAGGATATGTAAATGAGACAGGGGTGTACGACCGACTGATGTAGCGGTTTCTTTCCCATCTCAAGTCAACGCGGGTGTTCATGGTGGTACTTTAAATCATACTCGGACTAAACTAGTTTCGTAGTTAATTAAACAATCGATAAACAAAAACGATAAACGAATAAAAACAAACTATAAAAAACAAACATAAAAAACGAAATAAAAGGGAGAAAGAGGAGGAATTGATGCACCCTCAACCTACATGTATCGTTGACACCGTCTTGGGTCGTAATCGATGGTAGATTTTATCTCGAGAGGCCGTCGTCGACGAAGAAACAAAGCAAACAACACGTTTTTATCGAATCTGGACAGCAACTTTCAAACAACGATTTCTCTCTCGTTTCACGATGAAAATTCGATTTAAAAGATGTTTTGAAAACTAGAAAGAGAGGAGAACAGAGATCTTAAAGCAACCCCTGCTCGTTTTGAGTTATTGGGCACGAAAAACGAGCACAAACAGAACTGGACAGACGAGGAACAAATCACAAAAACAGAGTGTATAACACTCTGTTTTTCGAGGGATTTCGTGTACTCTCAAGGGCAATTTGGCTCGTAAATCTTTGTCTAATGTGTAGATGGATGTTATATGGTTAATTAGGAACAAGAAACTCGAGTTTTGATGGAGGTTTGAAGGAGGAACGAACTGTTTTTCGAAGAGGACACACAAACTGTTTCAGTTTGGATGTCGGTTTTGTGGAGGGTTTTTGAGAGGCAATTAGGGTTTTTTTTCTGAGGTTTAAAGCTTGTGAGTGAAGGTAGGATGTATGAAGAACTTAGAGGAATGAATGTATGGTGAAGGGTGGGTATTTATAGGGAGTTAAAGTAGGGTAAAAGGGAGGAGAGGCAGACGGGCTCGGCTAAGCATAGCTGCTGTCCAGCAGCTTTTGGGGGGTTTTCTAGGGTTCGTATGGGGGGTTTTCTTGGTGGTTAAGGTAAGGTAATATGGGTAGGATATTAGGGTATGGGTTAGGATTAATGGGCACGGGTTTTGGTGGTATTTGGAGCGGGTTTTGGGCTCGGGATTGAGCTGCAAAACAGGGGGGCTGCTTGTGTTTGCGGGCTGGTTGGGGGTGATTTGGGGCATGATTTGGGCCGTGGTTATGGGGTTCGAACTGGGGTTGGATGGGTAGTGGTCTAGGTTGGTTAGTGTACTCGATATTAGTGCCAACTCGTAAAGAAAACGGGCTCAAAAACCGAGCTAAAATCGCGCTCCAAAACGCGTGGTTGAAACGAGTTTTTCTCGATTTTTAAATCGATTTTTCAAATCAATTAACACATTAAAATAAATGATTTTTCAAATCAAATATACTCATAAAATGATTTTTCAAATCAAATATTTATTTTATTTTCAATAAAATAAACTCAAGAAAATAAATTCAAAACAAAATAAAATAAATTGAAATCACCTTAAAAAAGGCTTTAATTTAAATATCATTTAAATTAAAATACTCCGTCGACAATGCTCATTCTACATCGTAAAACGAACCCAAATAATGACAATGACAACTAAATAAATACATGTGTCCTATCATCATCGGGTGTTTGTCGGGTTCTCTATAAATTCCAATATCGACGGATACGGGTATCTACACTATCAAGCAAACCCTAACTGTAAAGACAAGGATACGGATGATGATGACAACATACCTACAAGGAGAAACCCGGCAAAAGAGAGCTACCCGACTCAAGCTACGCTCTCCTACGGCACAAGGACCTTTAAAGGGCTTCCATGGAGGTTTTTATGGTGAAGGGAAGGGAAAGGGGCGACTAGAGGATAGAAGGAATGAGGCGGAAATGATTTGCGGATTTAACAAAACGCGATTAAAAACCCTCACTGAAAACTCGATACTCGATCGAGTACCACACACACTCGATCGAGTAACCCCCTACTCGATCGAGTAGTCTCTTCTCTATCGAGTACCACTCATAACTCGTAACCCAAGATAGCTTTGGCACGTACTTCTAAGAACTATTCCCGATCCCAAGGTCAGTCAACGCTGGTCAAGGGTCCCTAAAAGGGCGGGTATTACAGTCTTCCCCCCTTAAAAAGAACTTCGTCCCCGAAGTTCAACTCACCTAACTCAACGCACAAGACACGGAAGACACGACATCACTATTCTTTCAACACAAATCATCTACTTCCCTGAAACACCATCCCCCATGTCATCATATCATCATTATCTAACGCTCTGTTCATATCGACTCTTACAGCTATCACATAAACATCATCATTATCAATTGTCACTCTATATGTATACATCCACTCTTACAAACTATCATATATAAAACATCAACCTCGCAATACGAACCGGCACAAACAACCATCACCCATCATATGGTAACAACTATCGACCCGAAACATATCTCATAACAACTTCATATTGTACAACTAATAACACCATGTTACTCAACAACGCGATTCTATTACGACACATTGCACCACAACTATCTCTTTATGACATACTATCACATTCACTTCAATGAACTAAAGTAACCACTTACACTTCATATAAGCAATGTGATCAAAGTACTAGAAAATTTTGTAATTAAACAACAAAACATTATAAACGAATAACAACATAACTTCAAAATCAGCCTTTTTATTTTTGCGAGATTACTCTTCCCCTCTAAAAAGGGACTTCGTCCCCGAAGTTCACTACCAAAATTACCACACATATTACCTATTACTTGTATCATAACATAAATTAGAACCACATTATTTATTATGGACATTACTCACTAGGCCTATACTCGTTAAATTAGAAGTCATACACAAACCACCGGAATAACTAGCCGTCGTCGATAAAGCACGTTAATATCGTATGCACAAGCGTATGAAAAGATGTAACTCCGATGAATAGATCGTAATATGGCGGATTTAATATCAAAGCAACAAGAAACCATCACCACTTCACTATTTGTGACGAAAATGTATATAAAACTCAAGCACGACTTCTAACATATAAAATTAACGGTTCATAGGTGTTACTAAGCATCACGAACCATGCTAAACATCAAACATGTAAGTATAAAACAATTAAACACTTTTAATTTTCGAAAAGTTCCTGTAACAGTGCTACTTGATCGAGTATGTAAGGGTACTCGATCGAGTGCCATGATACTCGATCGAGTGTCTTGGCTACTCGATCGAGTAGCCCGAGATCAGAATGCATCAAATCTGCCATACTGTAGCTACTCGATAGAGTATGGGGGTACTCTATCGAGTACCTACAGGTCAAATGCCTTTGGAAAACTTGGTATAAACCCAAGTATATACATAATCATCGCATAAAAGTGAGTCGGGATGACTTCCCGACCCCCAAAATCAATCCTGCAACAATGTTAACTAGCAAATCCGGCCTTATGGCCAACAATACAAGTCCATGATCAAAGTTTCGACGAAAACAACTACCAATATCTAACAACACTACCAACATCTAATACCAACGACCATAAACAAAGATAGAACTAGGAGCATCACTCCTGCTACTGCTGCTGCTCAACCATCAACTCATCTCCTCCACCATCACCTTCCGAGGTGCCCGCTCCCGATGACCCGATGCCTGCATCAACTCCCGCTCCAACTCCCGGGCCCACATGCTATGGGGTCAACCCACCGTAGGGAAAGGACTGAGGCGTCCCCCAAGCTGACTGACCCACTCCGTAAGAGTGGAAAACCCCACTATAGTCCCCAACACCACTCCACCAAACCGGATGCGGTCCCTCGGTCCCTATCCCCTGAGTGTACGCCATCTCGTGCATATTCCTGAGTGTCAGAGTAGATGACACTCTCTCTGCCAAGTAGCTAGATCGCGTCTCCTGGGTGTCGAGGTAAGGGTAGCACGGAAAAGGATGTTGCTGCTGCTGTGGCGCTACCGGCCGTGGCCTAGTCTCCGAGGTCCTCTCCCTCACTCGACGGGGTCCTCTCCCCAACCTGGGTCTCTCCTCCCTGACCGCCGCGTTCTCCCCCTTCTTTGGCTCGGGCATCACTTCTAGAATCGCGTCATCGATGAGGTAGGTCTGCAACTGACGGGGCACGTCATCATCCTCCTCCTCCTCGTCGGAGTCAACAGCTGTCACCACCGGCTCTAACGGCTCGGTCGGTGGAAGGTGCTCAGGAGCCGGAATCCCCATCCAACTCACGCCCCATACCCTCCAAGCTAGGCTACCGTCAGCCAATGTTCTCAACCACTTCAGGTCGAGATAGTAGTCACGGTCCATAGTAGGCATTGGAGTAGCCAGAGGCACATACTCCGGAGAAGCCTCAAAGGATGTTAGCTTTTCAGCTAACCGAGTGGCGATAGCGCCACAACTCAAGTACCGGGAAGAGGCAGTAGCCATCAAGTCAAGGGCAGCACAGACGATGGAAGGAGCATTAAAGACCACTTTCCTGGCCCGCTCCGGGTTCAAGTAAGACATCAGAAGTAACACCTCATGGTTGTTCGCCATCGATATCCGGTCGATCATAAAGGAGGTTCGAGAGGGAACGAAGAAAGATCCTCAATGTGACATGCTGAACATCATTAATCAGCATGTTACTTGAGGTGGGAGCTGGTTTTCCGGTCAGACAAGGCATTAGGCGAAAGACACCGCACTCAGCAGGAATATCAGTGATGGAGTCCTTGGAAGGCTTGGCCAACCCAAGGTGAGAAGCAAATTGGTCCATAGAAAGCAAGAAACTGGTGTTCATCAACCGAAACTCAATGGTCTGGGCAGCTGGGTCATAGCTAAAGGAGCTCATAAACTCCAAGGTGAGAAAAGGGTAGGAATGTTTCCTCAGCCTATACAACCCCGTAAAACCCAAAGTCTCGAATATATGACGGACATCCGTCTCTATTCCCAAATCCTCCAAAAGTGTAGTATCTATACACCTTGTCGGCCTCATTTTGCGTTTTTGCAAAACTACAAAACGCTCTCTCTGTTTGAAATCTACAAACACAACAGAAGGGTACTCCAGAACCGCGGGTACCACGGGTCCACTCCCCTCCCCAATCTCAGGCTGTGTCACCCTCCCCCGTTTACTCTGACGGGTCCCTACGTTCGGTCTCGGCATCTGTTTCGGCATATGATTTAAACAAACTTGTATAAACATGTAAAGCATACAATTCACTCACTTGAACTTGGATGCAAAACTAAGTGCACATTTTCACCAGTAAGTTCCCAATTTGATAAGCACATTCAGTTTATAGCTACTCATGTTTACTAGTTGTGAAAAGTTTATCATGATGAATACACATGCTCAACAAATTCCAACATCCTAGCATGATTCTAAGGTCACTCCATACACACTCCTAATAACATGTGAGGCATTTGTACAAGTTCATGGAAAAGTAACTTAGGACATATTATCATCACCTTCAATATTAGAAACAAATAACTCAGTTAAACTTGTCAGACGGTCTCTACAGCTGTAATTATTTTGACATATTCTTCATGAATTAACACCACTACTATCATATTGAAGTTCAACCTTTACTTAAACAGTCATATACAACACCAAATTTCAAATATAGAAGACGAATTTCAATTTGGGGCACTTTTAAGACGGAGTTTTAAGGCAACTTTTTAAGGTGATAATCATCAAAATTCATTCTTCAACATGATATAAACAATATATAGTACTCAATTCCATCATCTAATCATTGTAAAACAATGAAAAATCAATTTCATTTTTTGTAAAACCTAGAAATTTCGGTTTCAATTTGGCAATTTCTAGTCTATTTTACAGCAATTAATCACCAACAATCAAGGAAAGAAGGCATGTGAATCATATTACAACAATTAAAAGCAACAAATTGATCATATGAATCGAAATTTTCAGGTTATACACTCATCATCAACAAATTTAAGGCATAAAACATGTAAATAAGGAAGAAATCATACCTTGATGAAGTAGAAAGGTAAAGAAACGAAATTAAACAGAGAAAACAACCCCAAGAATCACCACCAACACAAGATGAGGAAAGCTTTTGAGAGGAAATTTTAGGCTTAGGGTTCGAATTATAGGGAAAGAATGAGAAGGATTAGAAAGAATAGGGGTTTTAAGAAACCCGTAAGATTCGCTGTACAGTAACCTACTCGATCGAGTGTCTAGGGTACTCGATCGAGTACCACCCTACTCGATCGAGTAGACGCTATTTCATCGAGTATCTGCAGAAATTTTTCCACATCCCAACGTCATAGCTTCCTAACTAGATCGAGTGAGGTCTACTCGGTCTAGTACGCGCTCACACTCGGTCAAGTATAGTTGAGTAATCGGTCAGAAGTACGAGATAAATCGAAGATTCCTGCAAAAACAACATCGCATGTCGATTCCAAACTAAGCTCGGAATTCGGCACCAATTATCACGCTCGTTCACGCATTACCATTATTACTCAAGCATAACGTATCGTCTCAACAAATAAGGTTTATTCCACCTTACGCTACACAAATTACCCAACTCGGTTTACCTGCTACCGAGTCACTCATGAGTTTAATCACGTACTCTTATCATACTACTCTTAAACTTATTTTACCACATTACTACCAAACTCGTGTTCACTTCAACTTGAAACATATAATTATCATTAATTCGTTCTTTCATATATCATATAAATGCATACTCTTCATAACAAATTGACCTATCATGTTGCAAATTCAATCATAAGCAAATCATCTTACATAAATCGTTAGTCACGCAGCGGAGAAATTTCAACAATAAACAAGGCATGTACGCATTACTATATGCTATGTTTCATATTATAACTCAACAATTCTATAACTATTATCATTGAAATTAAGGTAGGGTTTATAAACTCGTATATAACTACCGTTATTACCAGCTTATAGCAAACACCAACATGTTCACTCTTCTATCATAGCACACCCATTCACATTTCCATGCATTTCTATCGAATAGACTTTTGTGACGTATCTCAAAATCATCGTACAAGCTCACTAATCATGCCAAAACTTCACTAAGCACCATCCAAACGCAACTACTATACCCATCTCTACGTTAGCAAAGACTCGACCTCAGATAACTCCGACACAATTAACATACACATTACACAATTACACACGGACTCCATATTCCCATACCATGTGACTGGCTTAAGTATCATGGGGCCAAGATTTTGAAATGAGGGTGCCTACTCACCCAAAATCTAGCATCAACGGGGCTCCCATTATACATACACCAGGTTCATTTTATTAGACACACTACGTTCATTAAGTTCATTTGTTACAGGTTCCAAAATTGTCGCTCTGATACCACTTTGTAACACCCCCATATCCAGAGGAGCCTTAACTAGGCCTTCCTTAGCACATAAGGGCATTACCATCTCGGTTACCCGAGGACAACAATAATCAAACGTCGATAAAAGAACTATTATGTTATATTACAAGTGTCCAACTGATGATATAAAAGATACAACTCAAAGACTACTTGCTATCAACTATCAATCTCGTGAAGACTCATCCCTGCCCGGACTCCAGCTATCAACGATATCAACACCTGCTAAGACAGACTGCTCACCATAAGGGATCACGGCAGACACATAAACAAACAAGACAACCACACAAAGTCAGTACTAAGATAAGATACCACAAAGCCAACGACACCTAACAATACAGTACAACATAATCAGCCACACACAGGCACACCACACCGATCAACCTCCATCACCGACTGTCCACTGGACCAGCCCTGCCAGTGGGGGACCGCAGCCGTACCCACCAAATCCCCGCTCATCATACCGAGCGATAACCCTGTCCCATTAATGTGCACATCCCATTCCGTGGCGGGTTCCACGAAGGGCGAAACTAGGGCGTGAAGCCACTCCCGCAAGTGACTCCACTCAGCCGAGAACGCATCTCGAGAACCAGAGACAAACAATCACAATCACAATACAATATCACAACCGTCTGAATCAGTCAACAACCATATACACGCTGCCACACAAACACCACAACAAAGACACAACGATCGAGACACTAAACTATCTACAGAAACTGAGTAGGCGAACCTACCTTTAAGCAACTGCAAGGAATCCACGCCAACACACGACACATCCAGCAATCAAGCATAGCCTATAACCACAACACAACATCTATTACTATCAAGAAAACCCTAACTGTAAAGACAAGGATACGGATGATGATGACAACATACCTACAAGGAGAAACCCGACAAAAGACCGCTACCCGACTCAAGATACGCTCTCCTACAGCACAAGGGCCTTCAAAGGGCTTCCATGGAGGTTTTTATGGTGAAGGGAAGGGAAAGAGGCGACTAGAGGATAGAAGGAATGAGGCGGAAATGATTTGCGGATTTAACAAAACGCGATTAAAAACCCTCGCTGAAAACTCGATACTCGATCGAGTACCACACACACTCGATCGAGTAACCCCCTACTCGATCGAGTAACCCCGCTACTCGATCGAGTAGCCTCTACTCTATCGAGTACCACTCATAACTCGTAACCCAAGATAGCTTTGGCACGTACTTCTAAGAACTATTCCCGATCCCAAGGTCAGTCAACGCTGGTCAAGGGTCCCTAAAAGGGCGGGTATTACACTACTATTTGCCCCATTTCATCTACTTTCGTATTTTTATGTAATACTGCAGATTTATGCGGAAATGGGTAGAAATTGAGCTAAATCCGTCCCCGAGTACCTTGCATTGCATTTGACATGAAGTATTTACACAAGAAACAAACTTGGTGCGCATTTTGAGGCCTGAAAGATAACTTTATGAAGAATTAGAAGCGGAATACCAGCTATAGTGGTCGATCGACTGATGCCTATGGTCGATAGACCAGAGCACGACTTCCAGTAGCTCCTGTACAGTGCATTCCAGTCGATCGACCGGTCACAGTGGTCGATCGACCAGCCGTTATTCTGACGCAATTTAAAAGATCGAGAATTAGAAAGCCCAATGTATTCTTAGGTTTAGGAATAAGTGTTACGTTATATTCCTATATAACGTAACTTTAGTTTTTAGCATCTAGGAATCAAGTTTTTTTTATCAAGTCTTTTATCATCAGTTTAGGGAAATAATTAGGGTTTGGCATTCAAGTTTAATCATTCAATACAATTTACTTTCGTTCGTGCTTTTGATCTTCTCTCTGCAATTCCTTACGGTATTCTTTTGTTCATTAATTTCAGTTTGTTTTTATCCATCCTTAGATTAGAATTGCTAGTTTAGAATTCCCGAAGCCGAAATTATCGTTTCATGTTATTTGCTTATTTAGTTATTTCAATCATGCATTCAATAGTTTTACTTGTTAATCTTACTGTTGTTTTCGTAATAGTCATGAGTAGCTAAACCTTTCGTGCTAGGATGTAGGGAATCTGTTGTGTAGGCGGCATTAGAATAGTATACCTGAATCGCGCCATGGTCGATCGACTGGGTTACCTGGTCGATCGACTGGCCACGTGAGATTTGCTTCGTTTTAATTAATTTAATTTCTATATTTGATGAATCGAGTGCACGCGACTAGTTGAATGTTTAGGAATTGACCGACCCGATAAGATCGAAAGACAGGGGAGGGAAATAGACTACCTAATTGAGACGACTAAATTAATAAGATCGAGAGATAAGTTAATTTAGACTTTTAAATCACTTTTCAGGACGAAAGTTAGCATTAGTGATATTAGGGACCCGTAGCTAGATCGAAAGATGCTACCTGTTAAGAATGGGCCGAAATGACTTCTTATTTTCCCGTCTCACTTGATTATCTCAGACTTGCCTAGGATACTGCCGCCGAAACTATAGTGAACCGACCATCTTAGCATCTTTTTATTATTTGATTTCATTCATTTCTTTAGTTTACTTTTATTGCATTTAGTTATAGTTTCACTCAAAACAAACCCCCACACTTTTGTTACTTTAAGACTAAGATTAGGCAACTATTAATTGCATCGCCTCCTTGTGGTTCGACCCTGACTGCCATTAGCTATAGTAGTAGTTTGGACTATAAATTTATCTTTGGTACTCTACGACGGTATCAAATTTTGGCGCCGTTGTCGGGGAGGCAATTGTTTAAAATTTTTAGTTGTTTTATTTTTAGTCTTTCTCTTAGTTTAAGGGACATCTGTTCCTTAAACTATTCTCATATTCTAGTTGTAGTTTCCTCTTATGCGCAGGTCACAGGGTAGTGTACCGAGACCATTGGATCCTGAGATCGAAAGGACTTTGCGCGAGTTGAGACGATCATCTAGAGTATTGCCAACAGAGGAAGAGCTGAGTACTCTGTCTAGTTACTACGAGAACGAGCTGTTTGAGGAGGATCCACCTTCGTCACCTATTTCTACTTCCTCTGCTGAGACCGTCACATCTCCAGACATGGCTGAAGAAGCAAGTATAGCCAGTCACTCCGAGCCAACAGCTGAGAATCTCTATAAGGGATTCGCATTACCAGGGACGGACAGAAAATTCGAGCCGAAACCGTCTTATATTAATTTGGTTGAGAGAAACCAATTTGGGGGAGCTGCAAATGAAGATACAGCTAAACATATGGAGGCATTCATTGACTACTGCTGCTCCATACCCCCACCAGCAGGTGTGACCCAGAACCAGGTGAAGGAGATGATGTTCATATTCTCACTCCGTGATGCTGCAAGGGAATGGTACCGAGATCTGGATCGAGCTGCTAACGGGATTACTGACTGGAATTCGCTGGCCCTAGCATTCTACAAGAAATATTTCTCTGCCTCTAAGACCAATGCCATTAGAGCTCAGATCACGAGCTTTAAACAGGGTCCTGATGAGAATTTTCATGAGACGTGGGTCCGTTTCAAGAAGCTGGTGCGAACTATTCCACACCATGGGTTCGAGCAATGGAGCCTATGCAATCAGTTTTATAATGGGCTTTATGACGATCAGAGGGCTATCCTGGATGCTGCAACTAATGGCAGATTCCAGGAGAATGTTGGAGAAACTAAGGGGTGGAAAATCATTGATGATATGGCAACCCATAAAGCCGAGCATGGAAATTCCAGGGGAAATCAAAGGAGAGCTGCTGAATCTCCTTCTGTAGCTGCATTAGAGGCTATTACGGCGAGATTTGATAAGTACGAGTTGGGAGGAGCTTCAAAAGGAGGGATTTATCAAGTGAATGCTGTGTCAGACGGTCCTTTCCTCTGCAAGAGATGTGGAGGAGAAGGACATGTTGCAGATTTTTGTCCTAGTCCATATGAGTCTTGTGCTGCTTTTCAACATTATAGGCAGACAAACACTTATTTTGAGCCGAATGTCCATCCAAACTTGAGGTGGAGTAGCCAAAATGTCCAAAATTCGACTCCACCCCTACAGCAGCAGCAACAGCAAAGTTATGTGCCCCCTCATAAGCAACAACAGTTTCAAAAGCCTCCCTATGTGCCTCAGCAGCAGCAATTTCAAGGTTCTGACATTTCTGAGTTGAAAAACATGGTTCAAAATCTGTCGGGCTTACTGCAAAAGGAGTCTCAAGCTAGAGAGACTTCTACAAAAATGTTGGAGAGTCAAATTGTTCAACTGGCTAGCAAGAGTGCAACTCGAGCTCCGGGGCAATTACCATCGCAGCCGGATCAAAAAGAGACCTTAAATGCTATCACTTTGAGGAGTGGGTCTACCCTTGATGGGCCCGCTATGGTCGAAGATGTCACTGAAAAAAATGGGGCCGAACCAAGTAAGAAGAAGGCTGGAACGAACAGTGGCAAGAAAAAAACGTTTACCAGGTATATCAGTCGATCGACTGATACACCTGGTCGATCGACCAATCCGCAAAACAAAACACACGGTCTGTAGAAGTCGGTCGATCGATCGACTGACCTACACGGTTGATTGACTGACAACGCTACTGATGTTGAACCTTTTCGTCCTCCAATGCCAGATAACTTGAGGGACCACTTGTTTCGGTGTACGATGACTCCGAAATTATTGAGGCAAGACCCAAATGCTGATGGGTCAATTCCGGCTCCAAAGTATGACCCTATGACGATTAATGGCTCATTTTTGAGACGGTCTGAAGAAGGCTCGAGCTTCAACAAGGAGAAGGTAGTGGATTTTAAGCCTAAGTCCACTGACGCCGGTATGAGAGATCTAGAGGAGAGGGCTAAGTTGCTTCTTACAGCCCCTTATCCGGAGAGATTGGTGCCAACAAAGGAACAAGTATCATTTAAGAAATTTGAAAATGTTATTCGTAGTTTAAATGTGCAAGTTCCTTTCCTTGAATTGGTTAATCAAGTGCCTGCTTACATGAAATTTATGAAGCAACTTTTGTCTAAAAAGAAGCCACTTGATACTGTGCAATATGTCGCACTAACTGAGGAGTCATGTTCTTATTTAACTCATACTGCACCTCATAAGCTAGAAGACCCAGGTAGCTTTTCAGTCCCATGTAATATTGGCACCTTTTCTATTGAGAAGGCATTATGTGACCTAGGAGCCAGTATTAGTGTAATGCCTTTGAGTCTTGCTAGGAAGTTGAAATTGACTAGGTTTGCAGTTACTAACATGACAGTACAGATGGCTGATCGATCTGCGGTCTAGCCTATAGGAGTCTTAGAGGACATTCCCGTGCAAATAGGAAAGTTCTTTTTCCCAGTTGACTTCGTTGTGCTAGATATGCCCGAGGATGCTCACATTCCTATCATTTTGGGTAGACCATTTCTGCACACTGCTGGTGCAGTTATAGATGTTGGCTCAGGGACATTGACCTTTAAGGTAGGGAAACATTCCATTGTCTTTGCCCAGACAGCTAAGAAGAAAGATCCTATGTGGCCAGTCACTTGTAATGTGATTTCTGAAAAGAAATCTTATTTTGTGCTTTCTGACATGCCTGCCTCTATGCCTATTCCTGTTGTAACACCTCCGCCCCAGATTGGGAGCAACTTGGAGGAAGATTCTTCTGTTTTAGATATTGCAGGAGTTGGTTTGGGGAAGGAAGAGCCGCATGTTGCTCCAGCTGTGAAGGAGCCAATCGTTCAAAGAGGCGGTCTAGGATGTCTTAGCTATGGCACAGATGAGGAGCCTGATGAGGAGCCAGTCAAAGTGACAGAGTCCGATTTGGATTTTGACGAGCCAGATGAGGTCATTGATTGGGGAGATGTTGGAGCTGCTGATCCGTTGTGTTCTGCGGATATTGGCAATGCTAGGAGCCCAGCTGAGGAGATGAGCACTGTAGAGGCTACCTCTTATAGCCAGAAGCCGAGCAAGTGGGCCATTACGTGGCCGTTCTTGATCAACTATTAGTTGATTAAGACTTTTTCAAAAACATTCGTTTTTATTGCTTTTGTTAGACTCTTTTTATCGCTTTTGTGTGCGCGAGACTTCGCTTTTAATAAGTTTGCTTAGAATTTAAATACCTTTAGACTTTATATTTGGGTTTTGCGCAATTTTGGGCGCGTTATTATGTGTATCTGCAGGTTTTTAGACCTTGTTAGCTCAATTTATTGAGCTAATTCGAAGAAATCAGAACTTACAGCAGGTTTCTCAGTCGATCGACTGGCCATCTTGGTCGATCGAATGATCGCTACGATTCTGAAGCTTTCTGTTCGTGTCACCCTGGTCGATCGATCGGGTGATGTGGTCGATCGACCACCCAACGCCATTCTTGCACTGTTTCCGATCACTCCCCTGCTGTGTTTGGTCGATTTGCGGAGTTAAGGGAGTCTTTTCTCCACTTTATTCTCCGACTCATTTCTGTTTTCTTCTGTTTGTCTTATTTTGCACATAATTTTGCGTTTAATAAATTGTTTTCTTGGATTATGCGCAGTACTTTTCTGTCTTTTCAGGTACCTATGGTAGCACTGCTGGCTAATGAAACCTCCTAGCTCACGCTGATTTGGGGAGGTTTCCTTTTGCTGCGCTTAAAGTCTTGTGAGTTTCCGAGTCCTTTCCATGTCTTATTTAGTTAATTTATCGCAAATTCCCATTTCCCTTTTATTTCATTACATGATTTTGCACAATGGGGACATTGTGTGATTTGGTTTGGAGAAGGGTTTTGCATTGCATTCACATGTTTTATTGCATTTCTGTTTCACGTTTATTGCATTTCAGTTTGCATTTGTTTATTTCATTTTCTTTTCTATATACAGAAAATTCAAAAAAAAAAAAATTGAAAAATTTCAAAAATTCAAAAAATATCACGTTTATTTTAGCATATAGGTCGAGTCGGAACGGTAGTATTTCAATGATGACATTTTCAGCTGTTTATGCCAAAGCCTTGCTAATTGACATGTTATTAGTAGAATCATATATGCATAGTCTACGAGTTTTCGTTAAATTTCTTGCTGAACTTGAGACTTGACTTTGATTTTTGGCAAACTACATCATTTTCTGAGGTTTAGAGCCTATAACTGGTGACATTCATGACCAGTTTATCTAGGATGTGAGTAGTTCTCCTTGTAAGACATGTTACATTAATTTGCATAAATATGAACTTAATCTGCTTAATACCTGTGTGCATTCGGGTTCGTGGTTTGTTGACACATGTGGTAGAGGTTTCCCTTTATTCATTTTACCCATAAACCCCTCATAGTCAAATTTAGCCTTTTGTCCCTTAACTACATCCTATATTTTGTCTGCCTTTGTCAAGCTAGTAGTCTTAGTTTTTGGGAATATGTTTATTGCGGTTTGGTTATTTTACTCTTTATTGAGATGTTGGTGAAATGGTGAAAAAGGGAAGGAAAGAAAAAGAATTGAAGAAAAGGAAAAAAAAAGAAAGGAAAAAAAAAACAGAATACGAAAAGAAAGAAAAAAAAAAAGAGATTCGAAAAAAGATTCAGTCTATCGACCGGCTACATTGGTCGATCGACTGGGTACTGCAGTAGGAAAAGAAAATTCGAAAAAATCACATGTTGCAATTGTTATGAGTTAGTGATTTTACACTCCCATGTTGTATTTGTATCTTATGGGGAGTTGACTTATCATGGAGATTGCGAGATTTGTGCTTCTAATTAGCACTGGTTTTATTGAAAATCTTGAGCAAGAAGTTGGATGTTGTCATATGGTTTTGTTTAGGTACTAGCTTGACCACCTATGCCTCCACATTCCCATAATTGTTTTGCCTCTTCTTACCCATTACCTCACATATCCATATTTACCTCGGCATGTGTCATGGTCATTTGTTT
Organism: Silene latifolia; assembly: GCF_048544455.1. Classification (NCBI taxonomy): domain Eukaryota; kingdom Viridiplantae; phylum Streptophyta; class Magnoliopsida; order Caryophyllales; family Caryophyllaceae; genus Silene; species Silene latifolia. Next base: position 30,497,151 of record NC_133528.1, read on the forward strand.
GGTTGGAATGCATATGTATGGTTGTAGAGATTATTTTCATATTAGATTGCAGGCATGTTCTTATAGGTCGTAGTTAGGTGAGAGTCTTTACAAAATGAATTCTTTCTATCTTTTACATATATTCACCTGTGCCTATGTGTGATATGAGCGACTCGTAAGAGTCCATGATGATAAGTCTCTATAGTTGACGGTTCAGCAGTTTTTAACGACTACATAACTCATTTGCATGATTCATATTGGTAGTTGATTGTTAGTTATTGCATTAAACTGGTTTAGGCTTTATAGTTGCATTTCGCTCTGAGATTGAACTCGTTCCATTAGGTTTTAGGATCGAGTCTAGTTCTTGCTTGGGGACAAGCAAGGGTTTGGTTTGGGAAAGTTTGATGCGTGTCTTTTATATGATGTTTTACACCCTATTTTACACGCATTTCAGAGCTCAATTATGTAGTTTATGCTACTATTTGCCCCATTTCGTCTACTTTCGTATTTTTATGTAATATTGCAGATTTATGCGGAAATGGGTAGAAATTGAGCTAAATCCGTCCCCGAGTACCTTGCATTGCATTTGACATGAAGTATTTACACAAGAAACGAACTTGGTGCGCATTTCGAGGCCTGAAAGACAACTTTATGAAGAATTAGAAGCGGACTACCAGCTATAGTGGTCGATCGACTGATGCCTATGGTCGATCGACCAGAGCAAGACTTCCAGTAGCTCTGTCAAAGTCTGTCTGATCGATCGACCGGTCACAGTGGTCGATCGACCAAGCCGTTATTCTGACGCAAGTTAAAAGATCGAGAATTAGAAAGCCCAATGTATTCTTAGGTTTAGGAATAAGTGTTACGTTATATTCCTATATAACGTAACTTTAGTTTTTAGCATCTAGGAATCAAGTTTTTTTTTTATCAAGTCTTTTATCATCAGTTTAGGGAAATAATTAGGGTTTGGCATTCAAGTTTTATCATTCAATACAATTTACTTTCGTTCGTGCTTTTGATCTTCTCTCTCCAATTCCTTACGGTATTCTTTTGTTCATTAATTTCAGTTTGTTTTTATCCATCCTTAGATTAGAATTGCTAGTTTAGAATTCCCGAAGCCGAAATTATCGTTTCATGTTATTTGCTTATTTAGTTATTTCAATCATGCATTCAATAGTTTTACTTGTTAATCTTACTGTTGTTTTCGTAATAGTCATGAGTAGCTAAACCTTTCGTGCTAGGATATAGGGAATCTGTAGTGTAGGCGGCATTAGAATAGTATACCTGAATCGCGCCATGGTCGATTGACTGGGTTACCTGGTCGATCGACTGGCCACATGAGATTTGCTTCGTTTTAATTAATTTAATTTCTATATTTGACGAATCGAGTGCACGCGACTAGTTGAATGTTTAGGAATTGACCGACCCGATAAGATCGAAAGATAGGGGAGGGAAATAGACTACCTAATTGAGATGACTAAATTAATAAGATCGAGAGATAAGTTAATTTAGACTTTTAAATCACTTTTCAGGACGAAAGTTAGCATTAGTGATATTAGGGACCCGTAGCTAGATCGAAAGATGCTACCTGTTAAGAATGGGCCGAGAGGACTTCTTATTTTCCCGTCTCACGTGATTATCTCAGACTCGCCTAGGATACTGCCGCCGAAAGTATAGTGAACCGACCATCTTAGCATCCTTTTATTATTTGATTTCATTCATTTCTTTAGTTTACTTTTATTGCATTTAGTTATAGTTTCACTCAAAACAAACCTCCCACACTTTTGTTACTTTAAGACTAAGATTAGGCAACTATTAATTGCATCGCCTCCTTGTGGTTCGACCCTGACTGCCACTAGCTATAGTAGTAGTTTGGACTATAAATTTATCTTTGGTACTCTACGACGGTATCATGCTTCCTGTGTGAGAGTCAAGAAGAGACCCATGCACATCTAGTTTTTTCCTGTACTTTTTCTCATCAAGTTTGGTCCTCTATTCTTAACTGGATGCAAGTTGATAGGCCTGGTTCAAGTCTGCAGTAGGAACTCTCTCACCTGGCTGCCTCTCAAATGGCTAAATGGAGAAAGCATTGGTTCCAAGTGTATATTGCTGCTGTTGTGCATTCTCTGTGGACTGAAAAAAACCACAGGATTTTTCCCAAAGTCATCGTTCCCTATCTGTCCTGCTTGATAGCATCAAGTTTTAGATTACTGTTCGAATGTTCATGAGACATCATGAGCTATTTCTAGCTAGCTTACATCTTGTTTAGTCTTATTCCTTTTTTCTTAGTTTGAGAAGCTCTTTATTGGATAGTTTTGCAAAATGTAATTTCTTTTCTTTTCAATCATAACTCTTTTGCAAAAAATAAAAAATAAAAAATAAAAAAAAAAACGCTGCAACTCCATTTCCGTCACTTTCAACCTTAGTTTCCGTCCCCATTTCTCAACCTTTTTCCTTAATTTTTGTGCCATTCTCCTCCGTACTTCCTCCTTCATCTTTCAAGGTAAGAAAGGCTCGTTTTTGTGATGGTTTCGAATTTTGTCGTCTTATAAAAGTTTCGGTTTTTGCCTCAATCCTTTCGTTTTCTTGCTCCTTGATGAAGGTTTCGAAGACCCGGTGTAAGACTCAATCTTTGGGGACCGTTTATTCGAAGAATAAGGAGCGTTTAAGGTAATGGTGATAGGTTACTCGACAAAGTGTCGATCTTTCTCGTTTTACTCGATTTTCACTCGTTTTTCTGTTGTAAAAATATGTTCTTTATATCCTTCTCATATATGTGGTGGGATATGTAGATTTAGTGGTCTTCTTACATGTTTATTTGGAAGTTTTTCATAGCTTGTTTCTTCTTAGTGAATTCGGGTATTGAGCGTGTTTCGAACGCATACCTTCTATTCTCTTTTAACGGGTGTTTATGGCTGCTTTTCTGGGTTTTATTGGGCATTATTATGGTGAACATGGTAGGGGTTATTCACGTTTTAGTCATGCACATTCCCGTTTTAGCTTCGGCTTTAATTTTCGTCTAGAGTTTGGACAAAGATGGCGGCTGAAAATCTGTTTTGTACCGTGACTAGCACTGCATATTCCTCTGTTTGGGAATGGTTTTATTGCAGCCTTCGGATTATTTTGGGACATTCGAAATGGAGGTCGTTTGGGGCATGTGTTTGGGCTCGGTTTTATGCGTCTTATGGTTCTGGTTTTGGACTGATTTTGAATCGGGATATGAAGTGGGGTGAAGGGTGGTTGTGTGTAGTCGAGTAGTGGCTGTGTCGGGACTGCACATGGCTTGCTTTTGGGCGAGTTGATGGCTTGGACGTGGCCTGACCGTGGCCTAGTTAGTCACGGGTTTAAGGTCGTGTATGGTTGGTTGTGAAGTCGTGAATATGGTCGTCCAAGTCCCCTCTTTGAGTCGTATTTGGTAGTTTGCTGGCATCAAGTGTGTTTGTTTTTTAGATTTTCGTCTAGTGGATTATATAACGTGAATTATTAATATCGTTCATTTATACATTTCCCTCTCATGATTTATAATTGTGGAATTCCGTTATTTAATTATATGTCCATCTTAACTTTGGTCCCAAAATGGGTGCTTTTGGCGCCAAGTTTGGTTTATTCGAATTGTTTAATTTCCGTCTCCTATTTTATATAACGTAATTCGTTCATATCGTTCTTTTACATATTTTCTCAATTGGGCTCTTTTGGCTTTAAGTATTGGGCTATTTTGGTTTTGTTAGTGGGCTCACTAGAAGTTATATGTTGGTCTCTTTTGGTCCTAAATGTTGGGCTCAATTGGTTTTACTTGTTGGGTTCCTTTGGTTTTATTTATTGGGCTAGTTATGTTGACTTTGTTTGATTTGTGTAATTTACTTGATTGGACTTGGTATGCCTCACTTGTTGGATTTCACATTTTATTATGAAAATTTCACTTAACGTAAATTATCCATTACCGCTTGTTATATTTAATTTTTAACCGGCATTTATATTACGAAGGGGAATATTTATTAATATAATAAATGTATGAAATATTTATTATAAATAGTTACTTATGAAGGGTCGTATTCTAGATAATGTCTTGTATTGTTCGATTGTGAGAGTCTTGGTCCTATCGGATACTAGCGGTGAGCTATAAGCCCTCTAGTTGGATATGATCGTGGGGATTGATGTTCCCATCCGTACTTATGGTGAGATGCAAGCCATAAGTATGAATGTGACATTAGTAATCCCGTCCCAGATACTTTATATGTTATGTCTCGGACATGTTTTAAAGGTAACCTCTGAGTCGGGCCTTTGTTTGTAGTATTTGGACATGTTTTAAAGGTAACCGCTGAGCCAGATACTTTATATATTGTGCCTCGAACATGTTTTAAAGGTAACCGCTGAGCCAGATACTTTATATGTTGTGCCTCGAACATGTTTTAAAGGTAACCTCTAAGTCGGGCACTTGTTTGTAGTGTTTGGACATTTTTTAAGGTAACCGCTGAGCCAGATACTTTATATGTGGTGCCTCAGACATGTTTTAAAGGTAACCTCTGAGTCGGGCACTTGTTTGTAGTATTTGGACATGTTTTAAAGGTAACCGCTGAGCCGGATACTTTAGAGGTCGTACATTGGACATGTTTTAAAGGTAACCACTGAGCCAAGGTACTTAAAGATTTGTGTCTCGGACATGCTTTAAAGGTAGCCTCTGAGCCGGATGCTTTGCTTTATCTATAATGTTAGTAGTCCCATTTCGTGTATTGTATGTTTTGGCTTTCAAAGTACATGGCTAAAGTTTCCATTCACATGTATGATGATGTTAATCTTGTTTATCCGTGACATGTGATATTCTATCGTGTTTATAGTTGTATTATCATTTATGACGTTTTGGTTGGATTGTCTCATATGTATGTATCATATGCCTTCTGTATGATTGACTACGCATGTTTTGAATGTTAGTCTCATGTCTCAGTGCTTGCATCAATTAGCTATATTTATGATGTTCTAATATGTTCATGTGTATCTGTGTTTCGACATTTTGTGGTTGGGAGAACCTTGAGTTACTCTCCACTGACTGTGGCGTTCATGTTTACATGAATGACAGGATGTAAAGATGTTTACGTGGGGAAGACGTGTGGGCTAGCGAGAACTAAACCTTGGACTAGTAGTCGGTTTATTAGGATTGCTTAAACTCACCATTTATGATTTTGTCATTCGAGGGATATATTTTCCCTCACCTTTGTCTATCACGTTTGTATAAACTTAAATTTATTTCCTCATTCTTTATTTATGTTTTAGATTTTAATGAACCCGTGCTTTAAACTTTAAAAGTTTCAAAAGTTTCCTAATTTTCGCTTGAATTTATAACTGATATTTTCCGCGTTATTGCAGAGGTTCACAGTTGGTATCAGAGCCTATGTTGCTCCCGACGCACACACGTGTACCCCAAACTTAAATTTGAAATTGACCTTGAATAATGAATGAGAGATGGGTAGAAATAAGGATCTAAGTTGGTAGTCTTTTTGTGTATGCTTCGTGGTAGGTTCTAACATGTTTGTTGATTGTCAATTATTTTTGTACCCTTAGATCAATGACCGTGAGCTTACCAACATGGTGATCAAGACTTGGTGCCTATTGCGAGCATTGAAGATTTGTTCGACCTTTGAAGAATGCTTCTGCTTCCTCAGAGATATTCCTCGTTCTTGTGTACCTTGCCTTGTTCTTTTACTTCTTGATGCTTATTTCTTCTTCTAAACTCTCTTTTCTTTTACCTTGGAAACTACTCTTGTACCCCCCCCCCCCCCCCCAACTTGTCCTTTGCTCCTTAATCATCCTTCCTTGACGCCTGTAGATATTTCTCTTTCTTTTGTCGAATGTTAACCTTGGTTGGATAATTTGGCTTCGAGGAGTTTGTTTGTCGTTGACCCATAACCCTGGATTTGAGGGGTTGTGTTGTTAGAAAAACTTAGGTAGTATGATGAGACATACTTAGTGATTCTTATACCTAGTTACGTGATAAAGTGAGTATAATTGATTGGTGGATTTTGTGTGTTAGGTGTGAGTTGCCTATGATACTAAGGTTATAGAACTTGGCTTTGTTGTTTATGTTTGATATTTGAAAGCTTAGTAGGTTGAGTGTTGTTACCTTAGGAGTAAACATGGAGTAAGGTTTATAATTTAAGTTTGAAAAGAGCTACCTTTAGGATGTTGATAGCCATACATAGATTGGTGTTGCCTTATGACGTTTGTTGGGTATGAGTATAGCCTTGTTAGTAGCTTCGATCTCATTTTGTGGAAGTCGTTGTGGATGTTTAGTGATTGGGAATTGTTGAGTCACGAGGGTGGTAAAGTACTTTGTTTCATGGAGTAGCTTAGATGTAAAGTGACGTAAGTTATCTTGAGGAATCCTTGGAAGTAAGCTGGTTGTGAGATTGGCTTTTATTAAGAAGTTTTAGGAACAGTTTATGATGATGTTGTGTTTGAGAGCTCAGTATCTGGCGTTTCCTTGTTGCCTATTTTTTTCCCTTTCTCCTTGACCATAAGCTTTATCGTTCATGCATCTCCTACTCTTTTGTTGTGCTTCCCCTTTGAATTCTAGTCTAGAGGCTTATAAAACTCTATCCTTGACATCCTTGTTGACCTCACTTCGACTCTTATCCCTAGGAAATTCATCACAGCTCTTTTGCTGGTTAAGTTTGGACTCTCTTAGCGTACTTTGTATTTATGATATCTAAGTTACTTTTCAATTTGTACAATTTCTAAACATTTCAAACTACTATTTTTGGTTCGTTGTTAAAAATTTATGTTACTATTACAAAAATTTACCTATTTGTAAAGATTTGAAAAATGAAAATTTGATTTAATTCTCTTTTTGTTATTTGACTATAACTTCTTTTTATTGATTTTTAATCGCTAAACCCGAGTTACTTTTAATTTTGTTCAATTTCTAACTAACTTTGATTTATTTATGATTCTTTGTCGAACTCTAATATTATAATTTCAAGAACTTGACTCCTTTATGAGTTTAAAAATGAAACTTTTACTTTTATTTTGGTTTTTGCAAAAGAAAATTTGAGTGGATTATCATTTTCAATTGGTTTTAACGTTGATGAAATGTTAGGACTCGTTATTAAAGGCGTCTAATAACTTGTTCTACGCTTATCGGCGAATGATTTTGTTTAAATTTGTCTTTGACTTGGAAAGTTAGCACTCTTGTGTGCACGACAAGAGCCATTTCGCCCCATGAAGGAGAATTAAACTTTTGAAAATTTTCCCTAAATGTTTTTAGAAGTATTTTGATTTCGGATTTCTGCAAATGATTTGATATTTGACATTGTTTTTGATTTGGAATGTCGATGTTCTTGAATGCGCAACGAGAACCTTTCCGTTCGTTTGATGAGAATCTGGTGCTGTTGGAAAATTCTACTTGAAAATTTTGAAGGAACTTTTAATGTTTACAATAAGTAACCTTTTAATGTTTTGGTTGCCGATTTCAAAAAGTCCAGCTTTATATTTATAACCTTTCATTTCTATTTTCAAGTTTCGAGGACGAAACTTTTTAAAGGATGGGGTGATTGTAACACCCGCAAACTTCTCATTTGGACATTTATAATTTATTTAACCGTTCAATTATTTTATTTTATATTTTAAAATTATTTAATTTAATTAATTTTACTTTAAACACGATTTTTACAAAAGCTACATTTTTATAAGCTTGTTTATATAGAAATAAATATTTTAGTCGGATGGTATTAATAGAGATAATGATAATAATAGTTTTCCGTCTTAAGTTAATATAGATTTGAGACTTTTTCCCGTCTAGCATAAGACCGGCACAATTTACTTGTAAGGCTAAGTTGAATCGTGGACCAATAAAAAATTGACAACACTCACACCACTCACCTCACACACTCCACATTTATATAATTTTATTATTATTATTATTATTATTATTATTATTATTATTATTATTATTATTATTATTATTATTATTATTATTATTATTAATATTTTTTTTTTTTTTTAAAAGGGATGCGCGCAGCTTTCATTAAAATAAAAATAAAAGTTTACATGAAATTGGTGGGGAGCCGAGAGACAATCTGGGCTCCCACACCCTTAGCAATAGCAAAGCTAAGTCTAGTAAAAATGTAAGCGGCCACCCGAGCCCCCGCATCCTGAGATACCGAGAATTTCTGGATCCGCTTGAGCAAGGCAACAACATCCGAACCCAGCTCCCCAAGTGAAGAGAAAGAGAAAGGTAGGAAACCATAACCAGCTACCGCGCACAAATCCCCATACTTAGCACACTTCATTTGAGCAAAGATCGGCCGACAACCCGCCCCGCACAAAATCGCCAACCCGGTCCGAGTCAAAGGTGAAGAACCCGTCGGTCGACGCACACATCACGCCCCGTCCCAAGAATAAAGCAATAAATCCGCAGGACGAAGAGAGCCACCATGCCCATCAACCAAACCGATATCAACCTCCTTCTCGCAAAGAATACCGGATCTATAGCAGATGTCTAAAAGAGTGTCCCGGACAAGGTTATGCCGATGTTTAACGCCCACAAGTACAAGACAAGAAACAGCGTGGTCACCAAAAACATCCCAAAAAACCCCGAGAGCAAGCGGGGACGGGGCCTAGATATCGTGAATAACGGAACACCCAGACGATACCCCAAAGACACTATGGTAAGTTCTCCCATTCATAGTCCGCCCCAACCCCGAGATAGGAACCGCACGTAACCAATCGAGGAGTGAGAACCTTGCCGAGATCGCCATAAAGCAAGGCTGGCGTGGTGTCAAAGAGAAAACGGACTACGAGGCGAAGAACCGTCGTGAAATAAATGTCCGCCAATTTCTTCATAAGTTTGGGGGCAGCAATTTCACTAGGGTGACCTAATAAATCGAACCCGTAGTCGCAGTAAACACTGCGCGGCATCATCAAAAGCAGGGCCAGCAGCTATAACACCGGAAGGGCCGAGGAGCTTAGCCTCGCAAACTAGCGATCGCTAAGCGGGGACGCAATAAAAGCATAAAATAAAACATCTCCCGCCGCATAGACACCAAGTCCACCAAGATGAAAAGGGAATGTAGCAAGGCACCACTGCCAATCCCCAAAACCCAGCCCTGACGCGGTGACAATACGTTCCAAGCTAGAACGGAGAGCGGCATCAAAAGGAAGATGGACAGACCCAAAAACACTAGGGGAGCAAGTACGAAGGGAGAAGTAGAGCTTAGAAATACCAGTACAAGCTCGAAGAAGAAGCAACTCACATTGCGGGTCCTCAATCCTCGCAACCAAGTCCATTATTATTATTATTATTATTATTATTATTATTATTATTATTATTATTATTATTATTATTATTATTATTATTATTATTATTATTATTATTATTATTATTATTATTATTATTTTTTTATTTTTTTATTTTTTTATTTTTATTTTTTTTTATGAAGGGATGCGCGCAGCTTTCATTAAAATAAAAATAAAAGTTTACATGAAATTGGTGGGGAGCCGAGAGACAATCTGGGCTCCCAAAATTGTTTATTGCGAGATTCGAACCCCTGACCTCAAGGTAGGAAATAGGATAGTAACTTTGTTACCATTGAACCACTTTTATTATTATTATTATTATTATTATTATTATTATTATTATTATTATTATTATTATTATTATTATTATTATTATTATTATTATTATTATTATTATTATTATTATTATTATTATTATTATTATTATTATTATTATTATTATTATTATTATTATTATTATTATTATTATTATTATTATTATTTTTATTTATTTATTTATTTTATTTATTTATTTATTTTTTAATTATAAGATGCGCGCAGCTATCATTAATTGAAAAACAAAAGTTTACATGAAATTGGTGGGGAGCCGAGAAACAAGTTGGGCTCCCACACCCTTAGCAACAGCAAAGCTAAGTCTAGTAAAAATGTAAGCGGCCACCCGAGACCCCGCATCCTGAGATACCGAGAATTTATGGATCCGCTTGAGCAAGGCAACAGCATCCGAACCCAACTCCCCAAGTGATGAGAAAGAGAAGGGAAGGAAACCATAACCCGCTCCCGCGCACAAATCCCCGTACTTAGCACACTTACACTGAGCAGCATCAGCAATAACCCGGCCAGGCACAAAATTCGTCATCCCAGTCTGAGTCAAAGGAGAAGACCCGGTCAAGACAACGCACACATCACGCCCCTTGTCCCAAGAATAAAGTAGCAAATCCGCAGGACGAAGAGAACCCCCATGCCCGTCAACCAAACCAATATCAACCTCCTTTCCCGCAGAAATACCAGATATATAGCAGATGTCGAAAAGAGTATCACGGACAAGGTTATGCCGATGTTTAACGCCCACAGTACCAGTAAAAGAAACAGCGTGGTCCCCAAAAATATCATCATCAAAAACCCGAGAGCAAGCTGGACAGGGCCTAGAGACCGTGAATAACGGAACACCCAGACGATACCCAAGCACACTACGGTAAGTCCTCCCGTTCATAGTCTGACCCAACCCCAAGATAGGAACCGCACGCAACCAATCAGAGGAGTGGGAACCCTGCTGAGACTGCCACAAAGCAAGCTGGCGAGGTGACAAAGAGAAAACAGACCCTGAGGCAGCAACAACCGTCGCAAAATAAATGTCTTCCAATTTCTTCATAAGTTTGGGGGCAGCAATTTCACTAGGGTTACCTAAGATACCAGAGCCTGTAGTCGCAGTAAAACCTCGCGCGGCATCATCAAAAGCAGGGCCAGCAGCTACAATACTAGAGGGTCCGAGGAGCTTAGCCTGCAAATCAGCAGACTGCAAACGAGACGCAATAAAAGCATAATGTAAAACATCCCCCGCCGCATAGACACCAAGACCACCAAGATGAAAAGGGAATGTAGCAAGGCGCCACTGCCAATCCCCAAAACCCGGGCCAGACGCGGTGACGATACGTTCCAAGCTGGAACGAAGAGCAGCATCAAAAGGAAGATGGACGGACCCAAAAACACTAGGGGAGCAAGTACGAAGGGAGAAATAGAGCTTAGAAATACCAGTACAAGCTCGAAGTAGAAGCAACTCACATTGCGGGTCCTCAATCCTCGCAACCAAGTCCATTAGCTCAATGGTCTTACTTACTCTCCTAGCTACAATCTCACTGCCAAAACCAGGGCAAGTACTGACAGGTCCACCCAAAACTATAACACCACTCACGGGCCGAGCAATAGAGGGGGGGAAAACCCCAGGCAGCCGACTCTGAGGATCCTCAACAGGCCAAAAGATCTCCGTCTTGGAGACATTAAGGTGTAGTTCAAAACGGGGGCCATCCGCCATAATCAAATCCAAGACCTTCCCAACCTCCAAAGTATCCCCCACAATGGTGCCATCATCCAAGTACCATGCCTGCATAGTGAAGTCAAAAGTGTCCCGGATTTTGCATACTAAGGGATGCAAAACCAAAGCGAAAAGCAACGGATCCAAAGGATCCTGGACTCCCTGACAAGACCACAAGCAATGCTCCCCATAAAAAAGATGGGCAGGGCTGGAATAACAAAACTCCACCCAATGGGAGAGAACCGGGCAACGTCGGCGGACTTCCTGAAGCATGGTCGTACGATCAACAAGGTTGAAAGCATTCTGGAAATCAACCAGTAACATGGAAAGTCCCACCTCAGCACCCCGAGCCTCAATGAGCCGGTTCAAGGCATGTAAGATAGCCTCTCCTCCACCGGACACACCCACCCCAAACTGTAAACCAGCAAAATAAGACGACAAAGAAGGACCCACCATAAAAGCACCAACCTTAGAGACAAGCCGTCTCCAGACTGTGCCTACAGCAATAGGACGGACCCCACCACCTGGTTTCACAAGCGGCGTGAGAGGGGTGCTGGCAATGTACTCCCCCAAAGCAAGAGGGCACCGACCCTCAAGAAAAAGATTAACCACCCTAGTAATAGAAGTGATCAACTCATCAGAAATAGCCACAGCAGCGCCACTCAAACAATCCATAAGGTGCTGGGCACGGAAACCATCCCTCCCACAAGAAGTACCACGAGGGAAACTCCGAATCATATCCAAAACCACTGACTCCGAATCACATTATTATTATTATTATTATTTTTATTTTTATTTTTTTTTTATTATTTTTTTTTTTTGCAGGAAATGCAAGGGATCTTCTCATTAAAAATAGAAAGTACAAGACAAGACCCACTAGACCATTAGCAACCTACAAAGGCAAGCCAGAATAACTACCTATTGAGAAACAAAAACCAGCAAACACAACCCATCTAGAAACCTACCATACAGTGGTACATACGAGTAGCTATGACATAACAAATCCGAGAGCTAAGAGTGTGAGCTGAAGTACATTGCCCCCTGAAAATCCTTTTGTTCCTTTCCTTCCAAATTTCATAGATAGCACAAGCAAAAGCAATACGTCTTCGAACTTTGTCACGAGCTCTCCCACGATTCCTTTCCCGTAGCCATTGCAAAGCAAATGCACAGTAGTACAAGGGGTGAAAGTGAGCACAGTCTTGTGCACACCTCAGTCCATACCAGCTTGGAGTAAGGGCAGTTGAAGAATAAGTGGTGCGTAGTCTATTCAGCAGCCATACAGAGCACACATCTATTAGCCATACACATTCCTCTACTCTTAATATTATCCACAGTAGGGAGCTTATTAGTAACAGCCATAGCACCTATAACAGCATGCTTAGGAATAATAGCTGGGTCATGTAAAGTCCTACCCCAAGTCACAGGCGCAGCTTTAGGCCTGAACAGCTCATACAGGCCGCCAATGTCAAGCTTGCCATTAGGAGAGCAGCTAGCCAGAAGCTCCACAGCCCTAGTGGGAGAACCAACAAACTGAATAAGATAGTCCTTGACCTGTATCACAGATTTCCAAAACCACGAGTGTGAGACGGTGCTGGTAGCAGACCAGATGGATGCACCCTTCAACACATAGTGACTGAACCAGGAAGCCCACAAACTTTCAGGTTTGTAACAAAATTTCCAAACCCACCGAAGCATTTGACATTTATTCCAGCTAAGAACTTCCTTGATGTCAAGGCCACCTTCCTGCCTAGGCCTACAAAGCCCCTGCCACCCTTGAAAAACCATTCTTCTCCTGCCATCAGTGATCCCCCAATAGAAGTCCCTACAAATTTTATGGATCTTCTTGACAATCCCCTTAGGCAGCAGAATACTAGCCCCCCAGACATTTTGGATACCAAAAACAACAGAGTTGATTAGAGTAGCCTTTCCAGAGTAACTTAAACTATGGTTAGCCCAATGCATTATTTTGCCTCTGATTTTGGACAACATTGGCTGAAACATAGCCTCAATAAATCTTGAAGTAGAAAGTGGAAGCCCAAGGTACCTGAAAGGGAAATCACCTTCACTAAAACCAGTAGTTTCCATAATCAGCTCCCTTAACTGCCTGGCAACACCCCCAAAATAGATGCAAGTCTTCAAAGGATTGGCAGTGAGCCCAGAAAAATCAGCAAAGTGACTAAGGCAGGTAGCAACAACAGTTACTGAGGGAAGGTCTCCTCTAGTGAACACCAACAGGTCATCAGCAAACACTAAGTGTGTGAGATGGAGCTTGACACACTTAGGGTGATATGAAAACCCAGGGGTGGTAGGTAAGCCTCTAAGCATTCTAGAAAGGATCTCCATAGAAAGGACAAAGAGATATGGGGAAAGGGGATCCCCTTGTCGAAGACCTCTTTTACCCTTAAAATAGCCTTCAACCCCACCATTAATAGCAAGAGAGAAATAGGGGGTAGTGATACAGGCAAGAATCCATTTCACAAACTGACAAGGGAATCCATAAAAGACAAGGCTATTCTTCAAGAATTCCCAATTGACAGAGTCGAAAGCCTTCCTAATATCCACCTTGATAAGACACCTAGGGGTAAGTCTAGCCCTACTATACTTGGCAGTAAGCTCATGAACCAAAGCAGAATTGTCAAAAAGGTCCCTATCCTGCACAAAAGCAGCCTGCTCCCACCCAATCAAAGTAGGAAGCACCACTTTCAGTCTATTAGCAAGCATTTTGCTAATGATTTTGTAAACAGTGGTGCAACAAGAAAGTGGCCTATATTCCATAGCAGTAGCTGGAGTCTCACACTTAGGGATAAGCACTAACAGAGTAGAGGTAGCTGCTTTGGGCAACTTGCCATTTGTAAAAAACTCTACAACAGCCTCCTTAACATCAGACCCCACCACATTCCAAGCATCCAAGAAAAAGCCAGAGCTATACCCATCCACCCCAGGACTCTTATGCCTGCCTATAGAATTAAGAGCATCCTGAAATTCCTTATCAGAAAAAGGCACCTCAAGAGAGTATTTCTGGGCCTCAGTTAGAGTGCCAGACCCAAAAAGATCAGGAGGTAAGGGATTGACATTAGTAATGGTACCCAGGAGATTTTTATAGAATTTGGTGAAAGCATCCACCACCTCCGAGTGCCCAGTACAGAGCTTTCCCTCCTCATCCTTAATAACCCCAATAGTATTTCTAGCCTTTCTTTCCGCAATCTTAGCATAAAAATATCTAGAATTAGTGTCAGAAAGATTAGTGTGCAAAACCTTAGCCCGCTGCTTCAGAATACTCAACTTTACATTCCTCAAGGCAACATAAGAGTGAGTGAGACTTCTAACCTTATCAGCCAGCCTAGAGTTCAAATTATCACCCTCAAGCCGAACTTGGCAAGCAGAAAGCTCATCTTTAGCAGCTTTAACCCGCTCACTAATACCACTAAATTCAGTCCCATGAATAACCTTTAACCCATTCTTAAGAGACTTAAGCTTCTGGAACAGGATACTAATCTTTCCCCCATAGTAATGCATAGTCCACTGCTTCTGCACACAAGGTAGGAAATTCTTTGACCTAGCCCAACAGTCCAGATATTTAAAAGCTCTCCTCTGGGAGGAAGCCCCACTCTGTACCTGAACCCAAATGGGGGAGTGGTCAGACACCCCAGCAGGGAGGAAACAGGCAGTAGAGTTAATGGTAGTCAACCAGGTAGAATTACCAAGAATCCTATCTAGCTTTGCCCATTTCAGATGAGCCCCCTGCCCATTCGTTCACGTGTAAGTTAGCCCAGTAGAAGGGAGATCAGATAGGCCACAAAGCTCCAGACAATCTTTGAACTCCTCCATATCCCCATAATTCACCTGAGCACTCCTCTGCCTTTCCTCAGCAGAAAGCGTAACATTAAAGTCCCCAAGACATATCCAAGGCAAGGAAACCCCCAAAGCTATGCTCTGTAAAGAGTCCCACAATGCTCTCCTCTGAGACCCCTGATTAAAGGCATAGACAAAAGTGATCTCAAAAGTTTGCTGAGTTATATGGTGGAGCACACGACAGTGAATGTGCTGAGCTGACATTCCACATACCACAACACTAACTTTCGCAGGAACTCAAAATAACCAAATACGACCATTAGAATGGTAATTATTATTAGTAACTAAACTAAAACGAGCTAGTTTATTCTTCCAAACCAAATTAATTGCATCCTCCTTCACATGAGTCTCAATCACAGCAGCAACATCCACTTTATTCTTCAACAAGAGATCCAAGACCTCCTGCTGTTTTAGAGGGTCATTAAGCCCCCTGATATTCCAGGCTATGACATTCATTGGGTGAGAATTTCTTTCCCCCCACCAGGGTCAAGAGCATCCTCCACAAGTTCCTCATTGTCCAGATGAGTATCCTCAGTATCCAGTTGTGTCACCACAGTGTGTTCAGCATCTGTAGCTAGCTCCTGAAACTTGTTGCCTAAATTCACAGAGACCACCACTTTTGAGTGAGCCTTTTTGGAGTGTGGTCGACCTTGCTCACCCCCATCCAGATGAACAGCAGGAGGGGTGTGCATTTCTTCCTGTTCAGCTGGTTGTTTCTCAGGTGTCTTCACAACCTCAACCTCCTGTGTGGGTACCAAAGAGACTACCTCAGTAGCAGGCACAACACTCTTAGGTTTAGGCTTGTACACCTTCTTTTGTCCAGCTCTGCATTTGTCCTTAGTATGACCAATCTTCTTGCACTGACTGCAAAAGTAAGGTACCCATTCATACACCACTTTCTGCAAAATCCGCCCCCGAAATGGAGTATTCAGCCATATAGCACCAGGAAGTTCCTTTGCAATATCTACCTCAATGAGAACTCTAGCAAAAGCAAGTTTACTCTTCCCAGTAGTAACCTCATCAGCACAAATTGGCTTTCCTACTGAGCTAGAGACCTTACTCGGACACGAAAGGACCGAAACATGGGTCCAAATTAGGGAAAAGGACCCAGATAGGGACTGTAGAGACCTGAGTCAGTTCCTCAGTTATAGTAGGGCTCCAATCCCTGAAAACTAAAGGGAAACCATTAACATTCCACGAATCATTCTTAATCTTCAACATATCCTCCTCATACAGAAATCGAAAATAATACCAACCCTTCCCGAAATAGAGCACCTGGGGAGGGGTAACATGGTTCCAATTCTTACTAACCAGAGATTCCAGTTCCACCACAGAGGTAGTCTTACCCAAAACCGTCCCCAAAAGAGTATATTTCCAGTAATCAAGTTCTTCAGTTATATCCGATTCTTCGATTGTAACTCCATTCTCATCAGGTTGAATGAAAGAGAGTGCCATACCTTTGTTCAGCGATGATTTTAGCGTTTGAGCATAAGTTTTCCCATGTGTTTGTTCCTTGTTGTGACCCCCTTTTTTTGATCCCGAAGATTCAGCGTGAGCCACCACTTCTGCAATCGTAACCCTAGGAGGAATAGGCGGACCCGCAGGTTCCTCCTCCTCCTCAGCCGCCACTACAGGCTCCACTACCGGTGGAACCACTGCTTTCTTGGCCGGCCGGCCCCGAGGCATGGCAACGGCTCAGTCAGAGCCAAGGTGAACCACCTTGTGTTACCAGAAATTAAGAGGATTTAATCGTAGAGAGATGTTAGAGAGAAGGAGCCGGAAAATGTTCAAATATTCAATTATTATTATTATTATTATTATTATTATTATTATTATTATTATTATTATTATTATTATTATTATTATTATTATTATTATTATTATTATTATTATTATTATTATTATTATTATTATTATTATTATTATTATTATTATTATTATTATTATTATTATTATTATTATTATTATTATTATTATTATTATTATTATTATTATTATTATTATTATTATTATTATTATTATTATTATTATTATACTCTCCCTCTCTCTCACCATACTGTCCCACCCCCCTTACCCTTTCTATTTTCTTTCACAGCAATAACAACAACAAAAATAAACGCTGCAAACAGCATACAGCTGCAACTCCATTTCCGTCACCTTCAACCTCAGTTTGCGTCCCCATTTCTCAACCTTTTTCCTTAATTTTTGTAACATTCTCCTCCTTACTTCCTCCTTCATGTTTCAAGGTAAGAAAGGCTCGTTTTTGGGATGGTTTTGAATTTCGTTGTCTTATATAAGTTTCGGTTTTTACCTCAATCGTCTCGTTTCCTTGCTCTTTGATGAAGGTTTCGAAGACCCGGTAGAAGACACAAGCTTTGGGGACCGTTTATTCGAAAAATAAGGAGCGTTTAAGGTAACGGTGATAGGTTACTCGACAAAGTGTCAATCTTTGTCGTTTTACTCGATTTTCACTCGTTTTTCTGTTGTAAAGTTAAGCTCTTTATGTCCTTCTCATATATGTGGTGGGATATGTGGATTTAATGGTCTTCTTACATGTTTATTTGGGAGTTTTTCATAGCTTGTTTCAGCTTAGTGAAATCTGGTATTGAGCGTGTTTCAAATGCATACCGTCTGTTCTCTTTTATCGGGTGTTTATGGCTGCTTTTCTGAGTTTTATTACGCATTATTATGGTGAACATTGTTAGTTATTTAGACCAAATTAATACTCATGTTATGATATCAAAATTACAAATTAATTTTAGGTGGTCTAAATCTACATGCATGCAAAGCAAAATATAAAAGAGATGGTATTAAACCATCTTAAGACAAAATTTGTTACATTGTTATAAGGCAAAATGTGCACAACTCAAGGACTCCTTCCTTGATGTTGTTCTTGTGCTAATGCAATAAGGATGATCCTCCAACACCTTAATTACCAAAGTAGGTAATCTCCTAAGGTGGCACCCAAGATTAACCCAAAATACTACTAAAACACTAACTAGGTAAATGTAGTAGTAACCTTGTTTATTTGTATATTTGATGTAATAATTAATATTATTACTTTGATATTATTATTAGTTGATATTTATATGTGTTTTTGTATAAAAAGATGAACAAAATAAGAAGGAAAAATGGTCTTTAATAGAGGAAAGGCAACCGGTTTTGGAGCCCTTAAAAAGACCAAATTTACTTCTAATTTTTCCAACTTGGAAAATGAAGTGAATAGTGGGGTATTTATAGCGAAATATGGGAACAAAAGGAAGTGGAATTTCCACTTAAAAGGACACTTGGTGTCCTATTAAAAACCGGAATATTTGGACTGTGTTTGGTCCATTTCGGTTTTCGATATTTGCCCCACAAATGCTTATAAGTCTTATATTTAATTATCTTACATAATTAAATATTAATTTAATTATTTAACACGTAAATAATACAAATTAACTACCAATGACTACTTAACTATTAAGTAATCATAAGATTATTTTATCAACATACAATGTGTCAATATTAACCCATTTAACTAATTTTACAACCTCTTGTAAAATTTAATAGCTAACTTATTCCACCTCAAAACATATACACATATCGTATAAAATAATTAATTAATAAATTCTAATTTATTTATTTATTATTTAATATCACATAATTAAATAATAAATCTCCTTGTCTCGAATTCGTAACCCGTCATCAAATAATACATTTACGTGACATATTAAAAGTCAAATAATACAAGGTATTAATTATCTCGTATCTCATACAAACAATTAATTCATTCTTTTTGGGCGTTATCCTATAGGTGTGACCTAAAGGGATCAGCTGATCATCGCCGTCACACGACAGTAATGTCAAACTCTAGTCAGCCAATCATTACCGATTAACAATGACCAGCTGACAAACAAAAAGATAAATCTCTGATATTCCTTTTACGAGATTTAATATGTAAACGCACTAATTGTGGAGGACACTACTCCAACAATCTCCCACTTGTCCGAGACAAGTGTGCGTTACCAATTATCTTGTCCAATAATATCTCCCACTCTATGCAAGATGTCTTTCAGGTCGTTCTTGCACGTGATCATATCATAAAGTGGTTTCCTCGATCAGTTGAATGACTGTCTGACCGGATAATCTACAATGGATCTCATCCGAGCGTGGCCACGCATTCACAGTCATCTCTCCTCGAGTGGCCTTGAGATAAAATATGACTTAAATAGACAATCCTATTGACCTATTTTCTTCGTTCGATACAGACCACAATCACCCAGTAAATGCTCATCGGTCTCCTTTTACGGCGCGACCTAGAACAAAAACCAAAGCCACCGGAAAACCGCACCAACTAAGACAAATAGTCACCAGTCTAAAGAATTGACTCGTAGAAATAAATAGAAATCCTCGCTACGACCCAGCAACAAAAAGATTCTATAAACGGTCACTGTCCGACAAATTGTCTCACAATCTGCCTATGTAATTGACAAGCCATCAGCTATGACCATATGACAGTCGAACTTGTCATCTATCGCCTTACAATCTAGTCACTCTGAGACGTCACCTCATTAAGTAACTAGGGACAACATACAATGTTAATTCAGTTCACTTTAATAGGGTTCGACATTGACACTACAACCTATTTGGATAAAAACAAAGTATTTAAAATTCAGATATAAAACTGAATACAACGATAAATGTAATTATCATATATGAAATAATAAATACAATATTTTAATTACTACATATCATATAATTTACAACAGTTATGGAATTCGTTTTAATCCCATCGAAACTACATGACTATCATGTTTAGCTTGAGACAATGGCTTGGTTAAAGGATCAGCGATGTTGTCAGCTGTCCCAACCTTACAAATTGTATTTTCTTTCCTTTCAATTAAATCTCTAATTACATGAAATTTCCTAAGTACGTGTCTAGACTTGTTACTAGACTTGGGCTCTTTTGCTTTTAAAATTGCCCCACTGTTATCATAATATGAAGTGATAGGATCCTCGGCGGTTGGAACTACCTTCAATCCCTCTAAAAATTGCCTAATCTAAACAGCTTCCTTTTGCAGCTTCAGAGGCAGCAATGTACTCAGCTTCCATTTTAGAATCAGCAGTCACAGACTCCTTGAAACTTCTCCAGCAAACCGCCCCTCTGTTCAACAAAAAGACAAAACCAGCCTGGAATTTCAAATCATCCCTATCGGTTTGGAAACTGGCATCCGTATAACCTCTTATATGTAATTCAGATTCTCCTCCAAACACTAAGAATGAATCTTTAGTCCTTATCAAGTACTTCAGAATATTCTTGATGGCTATCCAGTGACTCTCACCTAGAGTTTTCTGAAAACGACTCGTCATACTTAAAGCATTTGAGACGTCAGGACGAGAACACATCATAGCATACATGATCGATCCAACAGCGGAAGCATAGGGAATCGATTTCAAGCATTCAATATCCTTAGGTTCCGTAGGACACTGTGACTTACTCAAAGTAATCCCACTACCTATAGGTAGAAAACCTCTCTTGGAGTTTTTCATATTGAATCGGTCAAGAATCTTATCAATATAGGCTTCTTGACTCAATGCTAATATCCTTTTGGATCTATACCTATAGAGCCGAATACCCAATATGCGTTGAGCTTCTCCCAAATCTTTCATTTGGAAGTGATTTCCTAACCACTTCTTGACAGAAGCAAGCATATCTACGTCATTCCCAATGAGTAATATGTCGTCCACATAAAGAAGTAAGAAAACAACTTTACTCCCACTAAACTTCACGTATAAACATGGTTCCTCAACACTTCGAGAAAAGCCATTTTGTTTGATAACATGATCAAAATGATGATTCCAACTCCTTGACGCTTGCTTAAGACCATAAATGGATCTCTTAAGCTTGCATACTTTGTTAGGATTTTTAGGATCCACAAAACCCTCAGGTTGTGTTATGAACGCTTGTTCTTCCAGAAACCCGTTCAAGAAAGCGGTTTTGACATCCATTTACCATATCTCATAATCATGAAATGCAGCAATCGCTAACATTATCTGAACACATCTAAGCATAGCAACTGGTGCAAAAGTTTCATCATAGCGTAAACCATGAACCTGGGTGAAACCTTTTGCCACTAATCTAGCTTTG
Organism: Silene latifolia; assembly: GCF_048544455.1. NCBI lineage: Eukaryota > Viridiplantae > Streptophyta > Magnoliopsida > Caryophyllales > Caryophyllaceae > Silene > Silene latifolia. The sequence continues at coordinate 30,518,429 of NC_133528.1, forward strand.
TAGACATCTTTATGTCCATCCATGCCGATTTTAATCTTGAATATCCACTTACACTGAAGAGGTCGAACATCTTTAGGTAAGTCAACCAGGTCCCATACCTGATTATCGTACATGGAATCCATTTCGGATTGCATGGCCTCGAGCCATAGATTAGAGTCATAACTAATAATAGCTGCTTTGTAGGTCTTGGGTCCATCACTTTCCAAAAGTAAAACCTCATAGTCACCATCTTACTCGATGACACCAAGGTATCTATCAGGCTGGCGACTAACCCTCTCTGACCTCCTAGGTTCAGAAGGAACAATAACCGATTCAAACGTAGAAGGAACATCTTTCTGTATTGTCATATCAGTTTGTGGCTCTTGAACTTCATCTTATGATATCAAAATTAATACTCATCTTATGATATCAAAATTAATACTCATCTTATGATATCAAAATTACAAATTAATTTTAGGTGGTCTAAATCTACATGCATGCAAAGCAAAATATAAAAGAGATGGTATTAAACCATCTTAAGACAAAAATTCCTTACAACGTTATAAGGCAAAATGGGCACAATTCAAGGACTCCTTCCTTGATGTTGTTCTTGTGCTAATGCAATAAGGATGATCCTCCAACACCTTAATTACCAAAGTAGTTAATCTCCTAAGGTGGCACCCAAGATTAACCCAAATTACTACTAAAATACTAACTAGGTAAATGTAGTAACCTTGTTTATTTGTATATTTAATGTACTAATTAATATTATTACATTGATAATATTATTAGTTGATATTTATATGTGTTTTTGGATAAAAAGATGAACAACATAAGAAGGAATTATGGTCTTTAATGGAGGAAAAGCAACCGGTTTTGGAGCCCTTAAAAAGACCAATTTTACTTCTAATTTTTCCAACTTGGAAAATGAAGTGAATAGTGGGGTATTTATAGCCAAATATGGGAACAAAAGGAAGTGGAATTTCCACTTAAAAGGACACTTGGTGTCCTATAAAAAACCGGAACATGTGGACTGTATTTGGTCCATTTCGGTTTTCGATATTTGCCCCACAAATGCTTATAAGTCTTATATTTAATTATCTTACATAATTAAATATTAATTTAATTATTTAACACTTAAATAATACAAAGTAACTACCAATGACTACTTAACTATTAAGCAATCATAAGACTATTTTATCAACATACAATGTGTCAATATTAACCCATTTAGCTAATTTTACAACCTCTTGTAAAATTTAATAGTTAACTTATTCCACCTCAAAACATATACATATATCGTATAAACTTAATTAATTAACAATTAATTACTAAATTCTAATTTATTTATTTATTATTTAATAGGTTTGTGCTGTCACAGCTGCACGGCTATTGGTCTAGGATTTTCCTTATACCTAAGGGAGTCCTCAGTAGGGTGGATATAGTTTGTAGAAACTACCTGTGGTCAGGCACAGATGAGTTCCACAAGGTGCCAGGGATTGCTTGGGATACCTGCTGCCTTCTTTGTGATAGGGGTGGGTTGGGCATCAAACATAGCTTCTTTTGGAATCTGGCTGTCCTAGGTAAATACATCTGGTGGATTTCCCAGAAAAAAGACACCTTGTGGGTGAAATGGGTTCATCATATATATTTAAAACAAACCAATTGGTGGGATTACAAGGCTACTCCTAACTCTAGCTGGACATGGAGACAAGTTTGCAGAGTTAAGGAGATTCTTCGCTCTGGTTTCATTTCTAATGGGTGGCTAAGTAAAGAGTATACTCTGAATGAGGTTTATGACTGGTTGATCAGGGTCATTTGCAGGTTAGTTGGGTACCTTATGTTTGGAATAGGCTTTGTCTACCAAAGGTCTGTTTCATTAATTGGGCTTTTGTGCATCAAAAACTGATGACTAAGGATAGGGCTTCTTGCCTATGCATCTTTAACGTTCTATGCGTTTTGGGGTCATTAGTGATGGGCTTTGTGAATTGTGTGGTGCACAACAGGAGAATCATCAACATCTCTTTTTTGACTGTGTGTATAGTCAGAGGTGCTTGGCTTTACTTCAACATTGGTTGGGTTATATATGTCAGCGTGATATTGTTAACTGGCTCATAACATGGAGATGCCGGTCATTGCTGCAGAAGAAGGTAGTCATGGCAGCCTTTTCAACTCTGATTTACCTTATTTGGATCAATAGAAATTCTGCTCAAGTTGAAGGAGTGGTGCAACACCCTCATATTATGCTGGGAAGAATTCAGACTGTATTGCGGGTGAAGATTGGCTCTTTAGGAAATTGTAAGAGCTATAGGAAAGCATTGAATTGGCTTCATAAGATAGAATTAGTCTAATGCTTGGTTGATCTTGTAAGATGAAAAATGCTTGTATTGCCTTGGTGTAATGTTCTTAATTATTAATACAATTTATATTCCACCAAAACAAAATCTCCTTGTCTCGAATTCGTAACCCGTCATCAAATAATACATTTACGTGACTTATTAAAAGTCAAATAATACAAGGTAATAATTATCTCGTATCGCATACAAACAATTAATTCATTCTTTTTTGGACGTTTTCCTATAGTTGTGACCTAAAGGGATCAGCTGATCACCGCCGTCACACGACAGTAATGTCAAACTCTAGTCAGCCAATCATTACCGATTAACAATGACCAGCTGACAAACAAAAAGATAAATCCCTGATATTCCTTTTACGAGATTTAATATGTAAACGCACTAATTGTGGAGGACACTACTCCAACAATCTCCCACTTGTCCGACACAAGTGTGCGTTACCAATTCTCTTGTCCAATAATATATCCCACTCTATGCAAGATGTCTTTCAGGTCGTTCTTGCACGTGATCATATCATAAAGTGGTTTCCTCGATCAGGAGAATGACTGTCTGACCGGATAATCTACAATAGATCTCATCCGAGCGTGGCCACGCATTCACAGTCATCTCTCCTTGAGTGGCCTTGAGATAAAATATGACTTAAATGGACAATCTTGTTGACCTATTTTTTTCGTTCGATACAAATCACAATGACCCAATAAATGCTCATCGACCTCCTTTTACGGCGCGACCTAGAACAAAAACCAAAGCCACCGGAAAACCGCACCAATTCATGCCAAATCGTCACTATATTTTTTTTTATTTTTTGTTGGTATCAATTTAATTGTCTAGCATTCACCAATTTTGTTCACTTAAAAGTGATAGACAATTAAATTGATAAGATCTCTCACATTTGTTTAAAATTGAGATTAAGCCTTACCAAATAATAGCACCTATGAATCCCTTCTTCATTAGAGGTAGGTTCGGATCACCGAGGTATACTCTTTTTACGTTGGGTAATAAAGGTTATTACACGTTAAAATTGGTTGGACTCAACGGGATAAATATGGGTTGAATCGGTCCACCGTGCCCATATTTATTTCTAGGGCTAAGAGATAGATTTTAAGAAAATCCGTCAATCAAGAGTTCTAGTAGTAGAATCAGTCAAAATGTTGACTCACCAAATTTATATAAATATGGGTTGAATCGGTCTACTGTGCCCGTGTTTATATAAAATTGGATCTTGGAATCATTTATATAATTTAGTGGGAGATTATTATATAAATGGGAACTTGTTAAATAGTTTCACAAGTTTTTAAACGATAAATGTTAATCTTTCATTTTATTTCCTTTGTAGTAATCACGATGACTTCTAATAGTGAAATCGTCACTATAGCTAGAGATTCATGGCTACGTTCTTTTATGGACAAATATGTTTTAAAATCCGACGGTAGTAATTTTAAAGATTGGGAAGAACAACTTCGATTAGCTGCCGCAATTGATGGCAAATTACGCCACCTTGTCGATCCCTCTCCCTCATTCGCCTAGTACTAGGGCCACTGCCGATGTAAGGGAAGCTTTTTCAAATTATCAAAAGGAATCCGCTGCAATAAAAAATGTTTTGATTTTTTCAATGGATCCAGTTTTACAAAGGCAATGTGTCAAGTTTCGCGATGCACATGAAGTATTCTCTAGGCTTTCCACTATGTTTTCTCAAACCCCGAGAATAATTCAATATGACACCGCAGTTCGTTTCTTTGAGGCTAACCTCAAAGATGGTCAACCTGTGAGTTCACACATACTTAAAATGATTGAGTACGTGGAAACTTTAGAGGGGTTGGGATGTAAAATCCCCGACGAACTAGTGGTGGACTGAGTGCTCCACTCTCTCTCTCTCTCTCTCTCTCTCTCTCTCTCCCTCTCTCACGTAAAAAGATTTACCCAATTTAGGATAAATCATAATATGACGAACATGAGAAAGAGTTTACATGAGCTCCATTCTCTGCTTGTGCAAGTAGAGAAGGACATGGGATTGAGTGGGAGTACGAGGAAAGATGTGCTTGCGATACACGTGAAGGGGAAGAAGCATTTTAAGAGGAACGCAGGTAAGAAGCCCGTTCAGGTGGAGGGCAAAGGTAAAGCAATTGCGAATTTCTCTACCAAGCCTAAACCTATAAAGGGTAATCCTCTTAAAGATACTTGTAATTACTGTAATAACAAGGGACATTGGAGGCGTAATTGTACGAAATACTTGGATGACATCAAAGCTGGCATTGTGAAGCCAACATGTAATTTCCCAACCGAATCTTTTATGATAGACATAAATTATGCTACAAATACAAATTGGGTATTAGATACTGGTTGTGGTTCTCACTTGTGCAATCATTTGCAGGCCTAAAAAGCATAAGAAAGCTAAATAAGGGTGATGTTGATCTCCGAATGAGTAACGGGTCTAAAGTAGCCGCCGTCTCAGTAGGAACTTATGTATTTAACTTAGCTTTGGGGTTGCAGTTTTTTCTTAATAATTTTTATTTTGTACCAACGTTGTCTAGAAATATAATATCAGTAACTGTGTTAGACACAGAAGGTTTTTCCTTTGTAATTAAAGACAAGTGTTGTACTTTTTCCCTAAATGGGATTGTATATAGCCAAGCTATTTCGATCAGTGGTATTTATATTCTAGACACTTGCAACGATGTTTATCATTTAGATAATAAAAGACTCAAAACTGGTGATCCCGATCAATCTTATTTATGGCATTGTCGATTAGGACACATCAACGAGAAGCGCATTAAAAGACTAGTGTCGACTAGTGTAATTAAACCTTTTGATTTCGAATTATTTGGTACATGCGAATCTTGTCTTCTAGGCAAGATGACTCATTCACCTTTTATATGAAAGGGATCTCGAGCTAGTGAGTTGTTGGGTTTAATACATACCGATGTATGTGGTCCAATGACAGTCACTGCTAGAGGTAATTATGACTATTTCATTACTTTTACCGATGACATGAGTAGATATGGGTATATCTACTTAATAAGGTATAAAACTGAAGCTTTTGATAAGTTCAAAGAGTTTCAGAATGAAGTAGAAACCAATTAAATAAGAAGATTAAAACATTACGATCAGATCGTGGTTGGGAATATTTAAGCAATGACTTTAAATATCACCTTAAAAACTACGGTATTGTATCTCAGTTAACTCCTCCTGGCACACCACAATTAAATGGTGTGGCTGAAAGGAGGAATCGAACTTTATTAGATATGGTCCGATTAATGATGAGTCAAACAGAGTTACCTAAGTCATTCTGGGGTTTTGCCATTTTATCTGTTGTACGATCACTTAATAAAAGTCCCACTAAAGCAACTGACAAAACTCCATATGAGATATGGAAAGGGAAAGTCCCGAATCTACGATACATGAAAGTATGGGGTTGTGATGGTTATGTCAAGAGCAAGTCTGACGATAAGCTTGCATCTCGTTCTGAAAAATGTATTTTTGTAGGCTATCCTAAGGAAACTTGTCGATATTACTTCTACAATAGTAGCGAGAACAGTGTTGGTGGCTCGTGAAGCTGTCTTTCTAGAAAAAAAGTTTATTTCTAGAAGACAGAGTGGGAGAAATTTTGAACTTGATTGAGTTCAAGAGCCACAAACTGATATGATAATACAGGAAGATGATCCTTCTACGTCTGAATCGGTTGTTGTTCCTTCTAAACCTAGGAGGTCAGAGAGGATTAGTCGCCAGCCTGATAGATACCTTGGTGTCATCGAGGAAGATGGTGACTATGCGGTTTTACTTTTGGAAAGTGATGAACCCAAGACCTACAAAGCAGCTATTATGAGTTCTGACTCTAAGCTATGGCTCGAGGCCATGCAATCCGAAATGGATTCCATGTACGATAATCAGGTATGGGACCTGGTTGACTTACCTAAAGATGTTCGACCTCTTCAGTGTAGGTGGATATTCAAGTGAAATGTTTTGGTTTTAAAATTTATTTAAAATGATTTTACAATTTAATCGGTAAAACGGCAATTTTTACGATTTAATTCTAAACCAAACCATAAAAATTGAAATAACTTAAAATTAAAATTTTGTACATTTTGGAAGAATTTCCAGGAGCTAAAAATTCAAAAATTTTGAGCCCAAAAATTAAATCAATATTTATTTGCAAAATAACCATTATTTACCAATTTTTATCAAATAAAAATTAATAAACTACCTAAATTAATCACAATAATTTAAATAATCTACTTATCTCATAAATAGAACATACATCTGGTTATTTCTATATAAATATGCATAAAATTAACATGCAACCAAATTTAATTAACTCTTAATTAATTTTAATGCATTTTTACTCAATTTAATTATGTCATTTTAAGTTATAAAAAGTGGAAAAATATAACAAAAATCAAATTTTCGTCCCATATCAATCTAAGACCATATTATATACATGCAAGACCATATTATGTGATAAAACCAATTTTAGTAACATAATATCAATTTTATTAATTTATCTCATAAATTACTAAAATCGTCTTAAGACAACATGCATGTATGTAGCAATGCTCTGATACCACTTGTTAGTTATTTAGACAAAATTAATACTCATCTTATGATATCAAAATTACAAATTAATTTTAGGTGGTCTAAATCTACATGCATGCAAAGCAAAATATAAATGAGATGGTACTAAACCATCTTAAGACAAAAATTCCTTACATTGTTATAAGGCAAAATGGGCACAACTCAAGGACTCCTTCCTTGATGTTGTTCTTGTTCTAATGCAATAAGGATGATCCTCCAACACCTTAATTACCAAAGTAGGTAATCTCCTAAGGTGGCACCCAAGATTAACCCAAAATACTACTAAAATACTAACTAGGTAAATGTAGTAGTAACCTTGTTTATTTGTATATTTGATGTAGTAATTAATATTATTACTTTGATAATATTATTAGTTGATATTTATATGTGTTTTTGGATAAAAAGATGAACAAAATAAGAAGGAAAAATGGTCTTTAATGGAGGAAAGGCAACCGCTTTTGGAGCCCTTAAAAAGACCAATTTTACTTCTAATTTTTCCAACTTGAAAAATGAAGTGAATAGTGGGGTATTTATAGCCAAATATGGGAACAAAAGGAAGTTGAATTTCCACTTAAAAGGACACTTGGTGTCCTATAACAAACCGGAACATTTGGACTGTATTTGGTCCATTTCGGTTTTCGATATTTGCCCCACAAATGCTTATAAGTATTATATTTAATTATCTTACATAATTAAATATTAATTTAATTATTTAACACTTAAATAATACAAATTAACTACCAATTAATACTTAACTATTAAGTAATTGATGCGTGTATTTTATATAAGGTTTTTACGTCATTTTTTACACGCATTTTTGTACTATTTTACGTGGCATTTATCTACAAATACCCCCGAATAGTCTACTTTGGTTTGTCTTGTGTAAATTGCAGGTATAGACCGAAGAGGAGATAAATCGAGCCCAAACTCGTCCCTTTTGCATTCATTTATGGACAAAAAGGAGCCGGAGCTTGGAATCTATCACTTTGAAGACGTGTGAGCTGATTTCGGAAGGTGTCGAAGTGCCTCGTGTTCTAATATAGCTCGATCGACCACTTTTCTAGTCAATCGAATGCTTTATACCATGAAGATCACTCGACCGAGTTGTTTATCTACTCGATCGAGCAGGCCACAATAAGGAGTTACTCGATGGAGTGTTATTTCTACTCGATCGAGGGGAATTTTGCTTAGTTTACTCGATCGAGCGGTTTTATTCCACTCGATCGAGTGGTTTGTCTTGTATTTGTATTTTTTCCGCCTATTTTCGTATGGGCTTTTGTAATTAAGCTTTGGATTAGGTTTAAGGGGTAGATTTTCGTGTGCTACTAAAAGGAGTAGACTGCGTAACTCTTCCTCACTTACCTCTCCTTGATCTGACTCATTGCTTCCCTCTTCTTTACTCTTTTCTACTCGGATTCGGATTTGTAATCGGTATTATTATTCCTTTTTAATTTCTTAATCATAATTTCTATTTGAATTCCTTCCTTTCTATTGTTACTTTCATTATTGCTTTATTCCATCTCTTTATTTTTAGGGTTATTTAATATAAATACTCTAAACTATAAGTGTCCTTCTCAAAATACTATGACCTATAAATTAACTATGAATATCACCGACTAATATACCATTTCCCCCATATTAGAATAAGTGGAAGGGTAACCTGTTTATCCGGTTACCTTTTGTTAAAAACACACAAATTAACCTATTTCCTTACTTCTTTCCACCTACCTTCATTACCTTTCTCTATCGTTCTTTCCCCTTTTCTTCTTTCTCTCCATTTTTCAATTGATTCTTCATCACCATTCCTCTCCTTATTCCTTCCTTACTATGGTCAGGACTAAACAATTAAGCAATCATCACTAATATCTATCATTAGTTCTGATTAATCATAGTATTATTATAAATCAAATTATATAAAAAGATTACTACAATAATGATGCACTAATTCAATCAAAATATATAAAAAGATTGAATATTTGAAGAATTTATGATATGAGTTTTCCACATCTGGCAAAGCACCAGCAGTTTGAACCCCATACATCCACCGTCTGCTACCACCACTTATCCCATAAACCCCCTTAAACACTCCCTCACGCCAAACAAAGCATTCAAGTGCACAACTCCCGCCGGATTCGATGGCTAATTAACTGACGGATTCAATAGAAACTTGAGCTTTGGCGGCGACATGTTTATGGACTTGGTCAGGTTTTGTTTTTGACGCGGTGTCTTGATTCTTGGAGGTCGCAATGGTAGGTTTTGGTAACGGATTCGAATTTGAGGGTAAGGCAATGGATTAACCCGCTTGAATCGCTACTTGTTGTAAGGGGGAAATGGGGATTTGGGGTGGATGATTGAGATGGGGACCGAAGGAAATTAGGATACGAGAGGATCAATTGAAAGTTTGGCAAAAACCAAAAGATTAATATGGAAGATTAGGATTAATATGTTTGATAAGTACGTCATTTTCATTAATTTTCCAAGCACTGGCCTTATTACCTCTCTTTGGATCAAATTTAGTGCAGCCCCAAACTACTTATATGGAAAGACCTGAAACCAATCTACTCTTTAACTCTTTTCAAAAAATTGCATTAAGGCGGTTCATCAGATTTAGTTTATTCTTCCTCATGTTCTTGAATTTTTCAGAACCCAAAAGGGGTACTTGTATAGTCAGATTGAGTTTCATTGCAATTTAAATTGGGATTAATGATGAGTTTGGTATGTGAATTAGGGATTTTTAAACAGTGATACGATTTGAAAATCGAATCAAATTGGATTTAGATTTGTAGAACCAGGTAAGTTAAAACTTGGAAAAATCTGTTGAGTCTTGGTTATAATTTATGAAGAAATTTAGAGAAAAGGAAATAGGAGAAATTTAAATTTTGTACTCCTTAAGATAAAAAAATAGAGAGGAGAAATTGGAGGTAGAAGATAATAAAATGGAATTGTGAAGGGAAGGAGATGAAGCTGTTAATTAAAAAAAAAAAAAAAAAAAAGCCACACATAAGGTTACCTGTTGTATCAGGTGAAGAAGAGGCGAATTCTATTATAAGAGAGGGGGTACATTAGTTGGTAATATTCATAGTTAATTCAAAGGTTGGAGTATTTTGAGAAGTACCCTCATAGGTCAGAGTATTTATATTAATTAACCCTTATTTTTATTATTATCATGTTTAATTCCGATTGTCTATATATTATTGTTGTTGAGTCAATAATGATGTGTAGCTAATTCCCTTTGCTAAGACTAGGGAATCCATGATTATGAAGGGATAGCAATTGAATTATTAGGTTAATGCTTGTGTAGTCTTTGTTGTTAATCGCTTCTATTAATTGTATCTGTCTAATTGAGTCGACGCAATTAGGCATTTATTCGTAGTAAACCTTGACCTGGACCGGAAGGTTGGAAAGGGTGAGACTCATAGCGAACACTAGGGCACCGTAGTGAGGGCGGAAGCTAAGCTATTTGTGCTTTAGGGTTAATTGAGACCGGAAGGAGATATTCACTGCTCCTTAGACCATATTTGCATTAACCTGAGACCTAGATTGCTTGACTGAATGATCATGGTGAACCGACTGTCTTAGCTGCTTTCTTCTTATTTGCTTAATCTTTATTCTCTTGCCTTTTTTCTCTTCCTTTACCTATTTAGTTTAGAAACCGAATTAAAACCCCCAAATTGGTTACCGTGACAGACTTAGACAAAGCTGACATTTTCCCATCTCCCTGTGGAGATCGACCCGACTTCCCTAGCTACATTAGTTAGAGCCAATTGGTTATTTTTGATAGGTATACGACTATCCTGTCAGTAATCATAAGATTATTTTATCAACATACAATGTGTCAATATTAACCCATTTAGCTAATTTTACAACCTCTTGTAAAATTTAATTGCTAACTTATTCCACCTCAATACATATACACATATCGTATAAAATTAATTAATTAACAATTAATTAATAAATTCTAATTTATTTATTTATTCTTTAATATCACATAATTAAATAATAAATCTCCTTGTCTCGAATTCGTAACCCGTCATAAATAATACATTTACGTGACTTATTAAAAGTCAAATAATACAAGGTATTAATTATCTCGTATCTCATACAAACAATTAATTCATTCTTTTTGGGCGTTATCCTATAGGAGTGACCTAAAGGGATCAGCTGATCACTGCCGTCACACGACAGTAATGTCAAACTCTAGTCAGCCAATCATTACCGATTACCAATGACCAGCTGAAAAACAAAAAGATAAATCACTGATATTCCTTTTACGAGATTTAATATATAAACGCACTAATTGTGGAGGACATTACTCCAACAAACATGGTAGGGGTTATTCACGTTTTAGTCATGCTCATTACCGTCTTAGTTTTGGCTTCAATTTCCGTCTTGAGTTTGGACAAAAATGGCGGCTAAAACTCTGTTTTGTACCGTGACTAGTACTGCATATTCATCTGTTTGGGAATGGTTTTGTTGCAGCCTTCGGACTGTTTTGGGACCTACGAAATGGAGGTTGTTTGGGGCCTGTGTTTAGGCTCGGTTTTATGCGTCTTATGGTTCTGTTTTTGGACTGATTTTGAGTCGGGATATGAAGTGGGGTGAAGGGTGATTGTGGGCAGTCGAGTAGTGTAACAACCCGGATTATAAAACAAAGGAAAAACATATGATATAAAGATATTATCAGAGTATGTGATAACAAATGGGTCTAGGTGGCGGAAACACCTGACCAAATCCGGATCGATACTAATCCAAAATCCAAACTAATACATTATTCAAAGAGTTCTTAAAACTTAAAAGAAAACTCCTATTTTATTATTAAGCTCGCTCCGCACATTCCCCAAGCAAGCATCAACCAGTCAACAACAATCTGAACAACCTGAGAATGGGGGTCGACAATTAGTCGGGAGTAACTAGATGCTTTCCAAGTCATGTTTACAACAATTGAATATAACTAACAATCATTAACAACTGAAATGTAAACCAGTAAACATGTGAGACCATCTATACTCATGAAAACCCAATACAACTTACCATGACTTAATCAACCTTAGACGAATGCAATCATGCAAACCTAGACCATATGCAACCACTAGACCATGAACATTTACATGACTAGTACCGACAAACAACCCACAATTACTTAAGGCACAAAGCTAGCATTAAAGCATAACAAATACGGTAACACACAATCCACATCAACTGAAGGCACAAAGCTAGCAATCAAGCGTAGCGAATAGAGTGAATGCCCGTTAGAGCATATAACCACTGCCTCTAACTTGCCAGAGCGTATAACCAATGCCTCTAGCTGATGGAGCGTATAACCACTGCCTCAATCGGTACTATGTATAGCGTATAACCACTACCTATATGTCTAAGACCTGGCCAGACTCTCGGTGTAATGACTGTACACCGAACGACACTCGGGGAACATAGCATATAGCCACTGCCTATGCCCAATCCCGAACATAGATCAAATAAATCCTGCATCGACGGGTGGCTTTGGTTCATTCCGATAGCACATAACCGTAACTACCGTAATCTATTAAAACTAGCCAACAACAAATGTACAATATAACCGATTGTACTAACATGCGTGAACAACATCACGACTCAACTCATAGGATAGTATAACTGACCATCCTACTTATCTTATGAACAAGAGTAACCAAAGATATATGAAAACACAACGTCCTATAATAACTGAACACAACACAACATGTGAACAAGTATAAGCAACCAATGTTATAGTAACTTTAACTATAACTTTAATATTTAACCATTCAATGTTATAGTAACCCTAACCATAATATGAACTCTGGATGCGAGGTTATAGTAACCTCGACTATAACTTCAACATATATAACTTGAAGTTATACTTACCTCAACAATAACCTTGGCACGTAACTCAAAGTTATACTAGTTCCAACTATAACCTTGAGCCATAAATCTCAGGGTATGTTAGTTTCAGCTATAACCTTAGCTCGTATCCAATGTTATAGTAGATTCAGCTATAACTTAGATTTATATTTCCAAGGTTATACCTGTTTCAGCCATAACTAAAGTAACTACCCAAAGTTGTATTAACTTTATCTATAACACTTGAATCATCATCAAGGTTATACTAGCCTTAGCTATAACTTTGGAGAGAACCCTTGGCCACCTATCATGCCGCCACTAGGGTTTGATTCGTAAACCCTAATTGCGCTCACACCCATAATAAACACGTAAACAATATACGATAAATAATTAAAACATTAAATCTTATACAAACATGCGAAAACATAATTAACATGATAATAAACAATCAAAACTTGTACTAATCATAAAAATCAATCATTAAATCACATTAATTACATCAATTGGCATAAACACTATTGAAGGAAAACACCTAGTTACCTTATTAGCGATTATTAATGATGCATATTAATGAAAACCTTCAAGAAAGACACGACCATCAAATCCTTGTCTCCAACACGTGTACACGTCCCAAAAGTCGGCTTTAACGAAAGGCACAAATTGAAATCCTTGAAAACGCCATGAAAGACTCTTCTTCTTTACCCATTAAAATAAGAGACCTAAAACATATGTCTAAAAGTCCATATAAATAATCTTCATAAAAATATTTGGAGAATAATATGTTGTAAAGATGAGAGAAAGGATTGTGAAAATATAATTTGTGTATGAGTTTGAAATAAGAAAAGATAGTCAACAATGGAGTCAAAGGGAGGAAAGAAGAACAAAAGAGAGAAGGGTAAAGAGATGCGGCCGGTTTCACGTGAAAAGGAGAATGAGCAACCTTGTTGCTAGCTTAGGGTTTTCTTTTATAAGAGGATTAATAAGTGGGCTTTGGGTCCACTAGCTCATACAATGAGTTATCTGATTACAAATCGGATTGAGCCGTATTAAAACGCAAGGAGAGATTAGAATAGAATAGTAATTATTAAATTAAAATAGTAAAATCGTAAACGGACATTTTAACCCTTCCAAAAGTATATTAAAACGAGAAATAATAAAATAGAGAACGTAAGCTATAAATATATATTTCCAAAATATATTATTAAACTTCAAAATAATTAATTTAATAAAATACTTTTATAATAAAATACTATTATAAAATACGGGGTGTTACAAGTAGTGGCTGTGTCGGGACTGCTCATGGCTTGCTTTTAGGCGAGTTGATGGCTTGGCCTGACCGTGGCCTAGCTAGTCACGGGTTTGAGGCCGTGTATGGTTGGTTGTGAAGTCGTGAATATGGTCGTCCAAGTCCCCTCTTTGAGTCGTATTTGATAGTTTGCTGGCATCAAGTGTGTTTGTTTTGATTATTTAGATTTCCGTCTTGTGGATTATATAACGTGAATTATTAATATCGTTCATTTATATATTTCCCTCTCATGATTTATAATTGTGGAATTCCGTTATTTAGTTATATTTCCGTCTTAACTTTGGTCCCAAAATGGATGCTTTTGGCGCCAAGTTTGGTTTATTCGAATTGTTTAATTTTCGTCTCGTATTTTATATAACGTAATTCATTAATATCGTTCTTTTACATATTTGCTCAATTGGGCTCTTTTGGCTTTAAGTATTGAGCTCTTTTGGTTTTGTTAGTGGGCACACTAGAAGTTACATGTTGGACTCTTTTGGTCCTAAATGTTGGGCTCAATTGGTTTTACTTGTTGGGTTCCTTTGGTTTATTTATTGGGCTAGTTATGTTGACTTTGTTTGATTTGTGTAATTTACTTGATTGAACTTGGTATGCCTCACTTGTTGGATTTCACATTTTATTCCGAAAATTTCACTTAACGTAAATTATCCATTACCGCTTGTTATATTTTATTTTTAACCGGCATTTATATTACGAAGGGGAATATTTATTAATATAATACATGTATGAAATATTTATTATAAATAGTTACTTATGAAGGGTCGTATTCTAGATAATGTCTTGTATTGTTCGGTTGTGAGAGTCTTGTTCCTATCGGATACTAGAGGTGAGCTATAAGCCCCCTAGTTGCGATATGATCATCGGGATTGATGTTCCCATCCGTACTTATGGTGAGATTCAAGCCATAAGTATGAATGTGACATTAGTAATCCCGTCCCCTATACTTTATATGTTGTGCTTCGGACATGTTTTAAAGGTAACCTCTGAGTTGGGCACTTGTTTGTAGTATTTGGACATGTTTTAAAGGTAACCGCTGAGCCAGATACTTTATATGTTGTGCCTCGGGCATGTTTTAAAGGTAACCTCTGAGTCGGGCACTTGTTTGTAGTATTTGGACATGTTTAAAGGTTACCGCTGAGCCAGATACTTTATATGTTGTGCCACAGACATGTTTTAAAGGTAACCTCTGAGTCGGGCACTTGTTTGTAGTATTTGGACATGTTTTAAAGGTAACTGCTGAGCCAGATACTTTATATGTTGTGCCTCAGACATGTTTTAAAGGTAACCTCTGAGTCGGCACTTGTTTGTAGTATTTGGACATGTTTTAAAGGTAACCGCTGAGCCAGATACTTTAGAGGTCGTACTTTGGACATAGTTTAAAGGTAACCGCTGAGCCAAGGTACGTAAGGATTTGTGTCTGGGACATGCTTTAAAGGTAGCCTCTGAGCCGGATGCTTTGATTTATTTGTAATGTTAGTAGTCCCATTTCGTGTATTGTATGTTTTGGCTTTCAAAGTTCATGGCTAAGGTTTCCATTCACATGTATGATGATGTTAATATTTTTTATCCGTGACATATGATATTCTATCGTGTTTATAGTTGTATTATCATTTATGACGTTTTGGTTGGGTTGTCTCATATGTATGTATCATATGCCTTATCTATGATTGACTACGCATGTTTTGAATGTTAGTCTCATGTCTCAGTGCTTGCATCAATTAGCTATATTTATGATGTTTTAATATGTTCCTGTTTATCTGTGTTTCGACATTTTGTGGCTGGGAGAACCTTGAGTTACTCCCCACTGACTATGGCGTTCATGTTTACATGAATGACAGGTTGTGTAGATGCTTACGTGGGGAAGACGTGTGGGCTAGCGAGAATTAAACCTTGGACTAGTAGTCAGATTATTAGGATTGCTTAGATTCACCATTTATCATTTTGTCATTCGAGGGATATATTTTCCCTCACCTTTGTCTATCACGTTTGTATAAACTTAACTTTATTTCCGCATTCTTTATTTATGATTTAGATTTTAATGAACTCGCGCTTTAAACTTTAAAAGTTTCAAAAAAATTCTAATTTCCGCTTGAATTTATAAGTGACATTTTCCGCGTTATTGCGGGGGTTCACAATAAAAATAGGTGAAAGCCTATTCATACGTGGTAACATTACATTTTAAAAAGGTCACATTCTCGTACTACATATTTACATTAATATTGTGTCTTACATAGTATTTTTAATTGGATTTAACGTAGTTATCTTATTTACATGTAACTTAACAAGAATATACGGGGTACTGCATTGTGTAATTTTTTTTAGTTATACTTACTAATTAGCCTGCATTGTACTTGACATGCATGTACGCGACCATTATGCCTAAAAACATGGTAACAATCTTCTTCAACAAGGAAACGTAAAGTTAATAAATTGAAAGATAAGGTAACATAACTACTACTGTTACTAGTAAAAATCACAAAAAGTTATACATAAATCATTACAAAGTAAATAAATATGCAAACCTTCAAATATCATCATGAAATAGTTCTTTTTATTAAAAAAAAAACTAAATTCGTTAATGGAATTTTCTAATAAGCCTACATTGTGTAATATTCTTTAACTTACCATTTAATACTGCATCGCTCAGTAACATAGAATATGTGTAAACTTATTCTCACACCATAGACTTATATTTTAATAACCCCACATTGTTATTGTATAACACACTGACATTAATATTATTTCTTACATAGTTTCTTCAATTAATGACACTGCATTACAAAATGGTGACTTTGTATTTTACAATAGTCAAATAACAAAAAAAGTGATATAAACTCTCAAATAAATAAAAGATGACATAAGCGGTCAAAATGGTGACATTTTACTCAACCATATCGTCACATCTACCATTCATTATCAATATGTTCCGAAATTGTCGACACCGCCAAAGAAAAGTGATAGTTAATACAATCCACAAAAAGAAGTAATGTTTAAGACTAAAAGTTTGCATAAGACATAGCCACCATCCTACACCCCATGATAATCATTGTTGCGCAGTCGCGCCATCAATATTTTTTTGAAACACCATCTCCCTTGTTTTCCACACCTTTCTTGACTGCACCTTGGGTGTACCTTCGGATGAACTTCACATCAGCATGTTCATCTGTGGCAACAATTTTAGATGCCCTTAATTTTTGTTCACATAAAATGTCGTCTAGATCGAGCCGAAGGTCAAATGGATGGTGGTTCAGCAAGCTGAATAGCAATGAATTCATCAACCTTACTCCCAAGGGCGTGGAAGTCAGCCAAGAAGCCATGGTCTTTCTGTGCTTGAGTCGATGAGACTTGAAACTGCTGCTCAATTTCATAATCCCCTGCGGGCAACACCGCTTCATGTTTTGTTTGCACGAGACCCTTTTCATGGGCTTCTAGCTCCCTCGCCATATTGTTATGCAATCGTGAAACCAACTCAAGATTTCTTTTGGTTGTCATCCATTTTACAAGGCGGACCTACACAAAATAGCACTTAAATTTGTCACATATTTTGAAATAATGATCACATGCTCATCATCTATCATCATACTAAAGTTGTCAAATAGTTTACATGCTACTCATCGATCTTCAGTCAATTAAAATACCACTTAAGTGGTCTCATATAAGGACTTATTGGTCACATGTAATCACAAATTTTGTCATATAGGGGAATATACAACCATGGATCGATAACATACAATAATGAACTAGTAACATATAGCCATGGAAAAGTGACATATAGCCACAAACTAGTAACATACAACTGTGAACTGGTAACATTCTTGTCACATAACGTCACAGTCTGTCAGTTTGTCACATAATGACATCATGATCATGTACTCGTAACAAGCATTATTATCCAAGTACTAATATACATTAAATTAATTGATTAAAATATTTGCTAAATGAATATAATTTGACACATGATCACATAATAGGGCATACCAATTGTACATGAATTTAACATATTAAAAGCTTAAACAAGAAACACTTACGTCAGGGTACTTTTGGCGCAGCTCCTCATCACTCAGTATATCATCAGGGAGTGAAATTGTGATATATCTCGGGGATGGTTCCTCTGAAAGGGTTGGCTCTTTGTCAGGCAAACGGTAAAGTTTCTTTGGTTGATTAAGGGACACAGGGTACGTGTTATTGTCCCATGTACCTATGCCAAAGCACCCCCCATTCAAGGAGTAGGCCTCCATTTCCTCTGACATCCTCTTCTTCAGACTCTCATACGTCCAATGTTGCAGTAACGGAAGGTTGGATCTGGCAGGTGACCCCCTCCACGTGAGTCGGTGAAAATATACAATCTGAAGGAATAATAAACAACCTCCCACACTCTTGGTATTGTTAAGCCTCCATGACTTTACGGCGAAATTCAGTCGATCAAGTATATAAGAGCACCAATCTTGGCGCCCAATCTCAGCTACATCCTCCACCGCTGTTACTAAACGCAAGTCCACACGGTTGTGCACAGTTGGTGCTAAAAATGTCCCCATGACATAGACCACAAACATTTTTTTAAAGTCCGCCCCACCCTCGACCAACTTCAACATCTCTACCTTGAGACGATCCAACGATATCTCATCTTTCGGTCCCACATTGAAGTTCTTCCTCCACAACTGAATTAACTCCTTATCTGGGTTATCCTTTTTCTTATTAGAGGTCAAGTTTACAGTCTTTTTAGTGCATGGCAACATGAAGACGTCATACACATCATGTTTCGTGATGGCAAACTGGTTGCGTTCACTAAACGTGAACATTTGTGAAACGTGATCATAATGTTCCACCAACCAGTCGATCATAAAGTGGTAAAAGGCTTTAGATTTAAGCTCTAAAAGCCCCCCAAAACCAATATCTTCAACGTCTTTTTTTTGAGTTTTTGTTAACAACCTTATCAGCTCATACAAGGGCGCTGGTGAACCGTGCCCATCAAGCACCTTTTTTTTCCTACAACAACCATGTTATCACATTAGAGTTTAGAATATTTACATATTTATACACAACTGTAAACAATTACGAAAATATATAACAAGGATTAATCACTTACGCCTCTTCATTTTTACGACTTCTTTTCTTGTGCTGAACAACTGCAGTTTCTCCTTCTTTCAGCGTCCCTATCTTCAAATGTACCACCATTTTTGTTTTGCGTTTCTTTGAGGTTTCCCCCACCTCAAACTTCTTATTAACCATTCCAAGTGATTGTGGTTGGATAACAAATTCTATGAAAAACTGAAATAAACACATTAGACAAGGATGCCAACATATTTTATCAACATGGTAACATAGATAAGGGTACCAAAATATTCTCAAACATGGAAGCAAAAACTAACGACCTTATTTATGCAATATGTTAACTTAATTGTATAATATGTTACCATTTCAGCCTCATTTCAACATGGTAACATATTATATGAGTATATCAACATTATTGCTCAATATGTTACAATTTCAACATGGTAACATATTTGCAAGGGCGCCAACATAACTATCAACTTCAAATATTATTCTAACAATTTATTTATTATAAAATCCTTAAACATAGTGCCATATTAGACAAGGATGTCAACATATTCTCAAACAAAAACTAACTATTAGACCTAAGCAATATGTTAACTTAATTGTACAATTTGTTATTATTATTGTACAATCCCAACAAGGTAATATATTATACTAGAACGTGAACATAATTATTTTACAGTTACACTTGTTTCATTACTTATAATTCTTCAAAATATTTAATAACAATACAGTAATAAATGTTTACAAAATTCTGAAACATGGAAAACAGGCAGATTTGTGCAATATGTTCAATTAGTTGTGCGATATATTTCCCGATCATTTCAATATGGTGACATGTTCACATATTAAATGATAACATATTCTCAAACATGGGAATAAGTGGTGTAATGTGTTAATAAATTGTGCAATTTGTTACCATTTCAAGATGGTAACATGTTCACATATTAAATAGTAATAAAATTTTCAAATATGGGAACAAATACTAAATGGTAGAATATAAATTATGAGATAGGTTATTATTTCTATAATAAACACAATACTGCATTAGGTAACATACAAAAATTTTGACATATTTATTTCAACAATAGTTACCATTGTTCTCCGAGGCAGATTTAGGGGGCCAGGAAAGTAATTGCCCCTCTCCCTAAATATGAAATAGAATGTTTAATACAATTACATATAGACAAGTAGATTTGGTTGCTCAATTGGTAGAAACTTATACTAAATGGAAAATTTCAGATTACCATAGTGTAAAAGATTATAGTTACCATGGTTTGAGCCTTAGACTTCAAAATAACACGTTAACCTCTCGACTATTGAACCACTATTATTTATTGGTCAATTTAATAACAAAAACTTTATATGTTATATGAACTAGTGATCATCAATTAACTTGAAGTAAAACTTTAGGCACTAAAAACCTAAAATAAAATACTACTTTGCTATTAATAAAAAGAAAATATGTAGAGTACCAGTAATTTTATTATATTTTTTTACTTTATACGACACTTATTTAGGGGGGAAAATGAAAGCAATTAAACCGGGAAAAAAATTTGTGCTCCCGCCAGTAAAATCTTGCGTGCGCCACTAATTGTTATACAGTACCAAGATGGTAGCATATTAAATAAAGATGCCAACACAATTGTTTTACATTATGTTTCATTAATTATCATCTTCAAAATGTTTAATAACAATTTAGTAATAAATGGCTATCGAATCTCGAATCCAGATAAGGTGTAATCCCGAAAATGGTGTTTATCGGGTGCGGCACAGTGGCACTCGGTCGAGTGCCGAGTCCACTCGGCCGAGTGTCAGCCACTCGATCAAGTATACACCCTAACCAGTCTACAGCAGCCCCACTAGGTCTAGTGTACGGTCATCCCTTATTTCCGAGTAGTTCCCACCAACTCCAAAGTCTCCTCACGCATCTCAAGGAACTTTTGCGGATCTCAAAGAATCTGGGTATTACATCCTTTCACGATGAAGTTTGATAGATCCATTGATTATTTAATAACAGTGACAATCATGTCGAATTTTATTTGTCAAAGTTACGATAATTTGTTGCACAGTCCCCGTATCGGCAACATTTTCACCATATATTTTCATTTGCTTAACTATCTCTATTATTCTCCAAATGTAGGTTTTATGTCTTCATTCTCCCCATTTTCAAATTTTCGAAATCTTTTATTAAGGTATTGAGGTGTATTGCCCTTACCCATCCTTTCATTACTCTAATTCTTTTTGGAGTGAATCCCTTGCTTCTTTTGCGGTAGATGCCAACATTATTTTTGGAAAAATGGTCTCCGAAACGGCATTAAAAATGAATAATAAGGCTTTGGCGTCATTTATTTCATCCTCATTTATTTTCTATAAGGTTGCTTCGATGGTTGGAACACTTTCTTGTGTTTTTAGAGACAATTTTCCACTACTTCCCGAGTGCATTTGCTCTTAATAAGAGCTTCATTTTAATGCACCAACGGTCGTATTTTCTCCAAAAAAATCTAGAGGGACGGGTAATAGAGTGTTTGATACGGAAGCCATAGTTTTATTTTGTTGCCCTTAAGATCTTTAGAGCTCTTAATACCACTAGTTGGTGTATTGGGGGGGGGGGGGGGGAGTAAAGGTAGAAGTTGAGTGGAGATTAGTTGTTAGTTTATTTGATTAGTTGAAGTTGGATTAGTTGAAAGATTAGTTTGTTTATTGATTTGTTTGTGGTTTTTTGGATACTTTTGGGTACATGGAAATGGGAGAGAAGGTCCTCTATTTATAGAGCTCCTCCTCCTTCTCCTACAACTCAAGAACACTCTAGAATAGGACATTTTAGAGTGGCCTTTACATGGAACTCTATAGAGTTTCTTACCACTTATACACATTTATAGAAGGTTCTTGGTTTTTCTACATAAACCTAGAACATACATGACTCTTCTAGATCCTTCTAGACTCTTCTGATTGTTTTTACATTATTCTATCACATTCCGAATAAATCTAGAACATTCCGGAAACATCTAGAACATACTACAAGTCTCATATTTCAACAAAACGACATTATAAATAACGTGTTATTGGTTGATTATGTTACAATGAGACGGGGAAGTGATGAAATGTGGTATTTAGTACGATGATTGTTTATCAGGGCCGGCCTAATGGGTGTACAACCCGAGCCAAGGAACAGGGTCCCCAGTTTTTTAGGGCCCAACTCAAAAGCCTGCTATGTAAAAAAAAACAATTAGCCTAATATGTGATCAGTGATCACGTTCACTCCTTCCCCAAAATCCCAAAATAAACAACCTTCCATCTTCTACTCTAATTAAATCCCTAAAATCTCTCCATCTTCAGTTATAAGAATTATTCTACCCTAAATTAACATTATACTTCCTTTATTCATGAAATATATTCCTATTCAAAATCAATTTTCCATAATTTAGTCCATCTCTTGTTCAACTGAACCCTAAAAGCTACTGCAAACATCCGAGACTCATCATTCTCATCAATAAATCAACAATTTTTTCAACAATTAATAGTTAATTTTCTTTTTTTTTTTTAGAGAGAAAAGAATAATTCATTAATAGAACGCCATACAACACTTACAAAGAATAATTATAATCAAAAACAAATCTAATGGAAACCAAAGAAAAATAATTTTTTTATAAACTAGGGATCTCAAAACAGTATCTGACAATTCGGCTCGTCCTATTATCGCTATCTTCATGTAGCTTTTGAGGGGATCCTTCGTTTGATTTATGAGATAAAATTTACCTCTAACTGGTTCCAAAGATCGTTGACAAATTACTTTTATCCTTTGAAAGAACACGCTGCAAACCATCAACGAACTACTCTTGACTTTATTACTGATGAAACTAACCCCACGAATAAATGGAAAAACCCCGAATTAAGGGACGAAAAAACGATTCTCGCTAAAAGGAAAACTTTTATTAAATAGAAGACAGATATGCATACTATTGATTGAAATTTGAAACAATTTTGTGGCTTACCATCGATCGATTGATAATCGATGGGAGCCCCCTGTATAATATGATGGAGGTTAGGGTTTTTTTAGAGAGAGTTTTTCGAGGGAGAGAGAGAGCAGAAGACATATATTAACTTCACATGAAGTCACAATTAATGGTTAATTTTCGTTTGTCATCAAAGGTGTAACACCACCTCATACCAAGGTACCTTACCAAGAATTACCCTAGCATGAAAGACTGTTACAATCTCGGTTGCTCGAGTTTAGTATATAAAAGTTAACAATCCTAAACACATTTATTGAAGTGTAACTGAGTTTAACGTTTACATGTTTCCAAAACCAAACCAAAGTACAACTTTGTAAAGTCTAACAACTACAAATAATGCAAGCTAAGTCTCTTGACAGCGGAAGCTAGACTCGAGTGATGACTCCGCATAATTGTCTCATAGCTAAAGAACTGCATCACCTGTCACAATCTGCTCACCATCCCCGAATGGATCACCACAGATTTTATAAAACAACAACGTAGTCACTTACTGAATAATCAAAGTAAGACGAGTACAAAAAGCAACCGGCTGATCATCATCCTCCTCCGTTCTCCCGATCTCACACAGTAGCCGACTACACACCGAAGTGTGTAGCCCTGCCAGATTACCCATCGCAACAGGCAATCCTCGCAGCTAGTAGGGGACCGCAGCCAATCCCCACCAAAGCCTCGCTCATCAACGAGCGATATCCATGTCCCTTAATGTGCACATCCCCTCTCGTGACGGGTTCCATGGAGGGCGAACTAGGGTGTGAAGCCACTCCCACAAGTGACTCCACCACAATCATCATAATACCACATCCACACCACACCAACACCAACACCAACAGATGATCATAACATCAATCATACAACGATTACCACATCAATCTTAATTCAATTAAATAGTAAAACTGAGTAGGGGAAACCCTACCTTAGCACAACTGCAAGAGACACAAGCAAGCAATCTAGAACGACTCCTCTACGAAGTCTCCACCTAACACAATCATATAAACAACAATAACCATATGCAAAAACCCAATTTTCCCCAAATCACAATTAAGGCCAAACCCTAAAGATTAACCAAAGAATTTAGGGAAAAACAAGAACTTACCGACGATAGAACAAAAGATAAAAGACCTTGCTAACGATCACACGCACTAGGGAGAGATTTGGAGAGTATTAGAGCATCGTTGAGTATTTAGGTTTTGTAAAAGTGTAATTAGAAACTGATTAACGTGTTTATATAACTCTAATCATTTCCAAATCAAACCGCGGAAATAACACCCATCAGACCGGATACTCGGTCGAGTTGAAGAGTCTATCGATCCTAAATACTCAAGGGGGGGGGGGGTGAATTGAGGATTTGAAACTTTTAAAACTTTTTCGATTGTATGAATATAATTAATTATTTAAAGTTTATTGATTAAACTTTAACTAATTAACTAATGCTCAAGTATGAACAATGTAAACAAACGAACAAAAGAGAAGGAGACACACGGTTTTTGAAGTGGTTCAGTTTCACAAATCGAAACCTAGGTCCACTATTCTCGATTAATAAATTTAGTACCTTTCTACGGATTACAAATTTACTAACCCAACTCGTACAATTAACTCTAGCTGTAACTCAATGGGTACCGTTAAATACTCGAGTGACTAACTTACGCTAATAAGAAAGTACTAATGATTCTTGCAAAGGTTCACGTTAATGAACAAGTAAGAAATCTATTGAGTACTATTATCTTATAATGATAACTAACAAATGAACATACGAGTTTAAACACACAACCTTTTGAAAATAGCAAATCGGTTTTCTTGCTTGAAACTCACGGTTTTGCTTTGAAAAATTAAGTCAATTTTTTGCTTAAGGTGTCTAATTTAAATGTTGCAAAAGGAAAGTATTTATAGGAAAGAAAGGATCAAGGCTAATCGGTTTTCACGAAACCCTAATAGCCGAAATAGAGATATGTAAACAAATCATATCTTCTATTATTTCTTTCCTTAAGCCTTAAAGATAATAAAGAATATTTCAAAAGATAGAATATAAATTATTCTATTATTATCTTTTCCATAAATCCTAAGATATGATAAGATTTTCTAAAATAAGAATATCTTTATCATAAACAATCATATCAAGTAAGATATGAAAGATATGTAAAGGTATTCCTTAGAGAATAAAATCTTTACAAAATATACCTTAGCTCACACGAAATATCACGCTCATATGCCTCGCGATTCGTGCAAACTCTAGCTTAATATTAGGTTAGAATTTAGGTTTTAGGAGTAGCTATATTAAAACACTAATTAGTAATATGGTCCAACTCATAAGTTGACTCAAAACGATTACTAACCAACATTCAATATAAAACCGAACTCCGCACTAAACTGGGCTTTACTTAATAAATAATTTTACTAAAATATTTAAAATAAATAAAAACGTTTTCCAAAAACAATTTCAAAACAATTAAAGTCGTGTAATAAAATCTCAGCATCTCAATGTTATAGTAGAAGAGCTATAGCATTGAGCTCTTTTACTAGTAATGTTATAGTTGCAAAGCTATAACTTTACCAATACAAGAAATTCACTCTTAGTTACCATTACGAGATAATCCACTACTACAAATCCAGGCAACTACAACGCCCCTTTAACAACGCTTATTCACGAAAATCACCATAAGACGTTGTAGAACGGATGGCGCGAATTTTACTAAAATTAATTACAACGGTTATGGTTAGATAACCGTTGTTATAAGTTTTAACAACGGGTCAAACATGCACAACCGTTGTTAATAATTTGGCGCAAAATTGGCGCAAAGTTAGTGAAAAGTAATTACAACGGTTATTTTTTAAACCCGTTGTTAATACTTTTTAACAACGGTTTTTGTTTAACAACCGTTGTCAATACTTTCCATACTATAAACCACACAAACACAGATCAGCTACAACCACAAAACACAAACCTAACACAAACACAAACATACACAAACACAAACACAAACACAAACACAAACACAAACACAAACACAAACACAAACACAAACACAAACACAAACACAAACACAAACACAAACACAAACACAAACACAAACACAAACACAAACACAAACACAAACACAAACACAAACACAAACACAAACACAAACACAAACACAACACAAACACAAACACACACTTTCTCATCGCCTCTTTCTCTCTTTCTCATCGTCGCTTTATCATCTCGCCGTCACTGTTGGTTTCATCGTCTCTTACTTTCTCTAATTATCAGGTAAATATGCATGGTTTAATTTAGGTTTTGTCATCTCGGTCATTATTTTCTTTTTCTAATTATTTCATTTGTATGTGTTTTTATCGATCATTATGTTATTTCTCTAAGTATTATTCGCTTAATTAGTTTTGTCACTGTTGTTTTTCTGCGTTTATTAGCTTATAAAACAAATTAAATAAAATAAAACAAAGAAGAAGCAAGATGATAGAGAGAAATAATGCATGATAAACTTAATTAATTAATATATATATATATATAAATACATAAATTAAAAAACGAATTACATTGAAAAAAATGCAATTCTTAGATATCCATAGAGAGTCTTATTTTCTTCTATGATATCCATCATCTCCTCCTTAGCTATTTGGAGGTTTCGTTCAACAGTTGTTATATCGTCATATAGCTGCAACAACTGCTGCTCTGTCAAGCCATTTTTTTGGCGTCTTTGAGTACGGATCGAGCATCCACAAGGTAGCTCCTGAAACTGTCCTCGATGTGGAGCAACCGGCGGATGAAACTATTGTTGTGCTCGGTCATAGTAAGAGTCTTACGGATGGTATCATTCATTTTGTTGATGAAGTTTGGAGTTTGTTTTAAAGATTTAGGGTTTGGAGTTTGTTTTAGCAGTTAGGGTTTGGAGATAGTGAGATAATGGAATGGTGGTTGAGATAATGCATGTATTTATACTAAGTAATATGTCGTTTGAGTTGTTTTTTTTTAATTAATATATGTTTAGGAAGTTGTGCCATCATATCTCTGCTTCAAATCTTATAACCCTTCTCATTCCATATATTGTCCATTCATATGCAGGGATGACAGTAATAATGCATGCATCGGAATTATAACGGGCCTTAATTATGCATGCATCTAATAATATTTAATTTAATTTTTTTTTTTTAAAAACAAACAGCGGTTATTTAGAAAAAACCCGTTGTCTTTAGTTATAACAACGGTTTTTTATACTGTAACCGTTGTTATAACTTTCCCACCAAAATTTAGTCACCCTTTCCACAACGGTTTTTTATACTTAAAACCGTTGTTAATAGTTTTCACAACGGGTTTCTTAAGAAAATCAACCGTTGTTAAAACCTTTTACAACGGACGCTTTAACAACATCCGCTTTTTTATATAACAAACCGTTATTATAGCCTGTATCTGTAGTAGTGATCACCTACACTATTCTAATCTTCATGGAGATCTTCGAGCATTGGCTACTTCATCATCCAAGCTTGATTAATCTTTAGACGGACTTCGTCTTCTTATAATACTTGAACGAATCTCAGACAATTTTGATCTTCAATTGAGGCTTGATCACCATATACTTCCATTACAATTCTTCTTTATTGTTTGTAATAAATAAGTCTAATCTAAAAGACTTAAACAAACGATTACGCGTAACGAGTATATAAATCATAAAACACCTTGACATCATCAAAACATAAACATATATACTATATGATTCAACACGAGTATAGAGCATACTCGGCCGAGTACCCTCTACTCGGTCGAGTATTCTACATACTCGGCCTAGTATTCCTGGGCAGTAGCCATTCCAGGATACACGACACCCCTTACTCGACCGAGTAGTCCATACTCGGCCGAGTACCTGCTTAGAAAAACCGTAGTATCATAGTCTTCCCTCCTTAAAAAGAATTTCGTCCCCGAAGTTCACACTCTACATACAAACAAGACCAACGAACTCCCAACACAACGCACCAGACAATCTATGCATAGATAAACTAACATAAAACATCAAAGAACATTACTAAGCCGACTCAAACTAACTCAAAAACAAACATGGACCATCTCCTACCCCCATAAAAAGACAACGGTTGCGTCCCCGTAACCAACCATACCTGATCAAAAAGGTTAGGAAAGCGTTCTCGCATAGCCTTCTCGGGTTCCCATGTGGCCTCTTCCACATTATGGTTAGACCAAGCACCTTAAATAAAACGGTCTCGCCACCCCTTGTCTTGCGTACTTTGCGGTCTAAAATCTCTTTAGGAACCTCGGCATAAGATAAGAAATCATCAAGTTCTATGTTCTCAACCTCAAGTACATGTTACGGGTCACTCACATACTTCCGGAGCTGTGAAACATGAAAGACGTTGTGGACTCGATCCAAAGCTGGTGCTAAAGTTAACCTGTAGGCCACCTCACCTACACGATCCAAAATCTCATATGGACCGATAAACATCTGGCTCAACTTACCCTTCTTCCCAAACCTCATCACTTCGTGCATTGGTGACACTTTCAAAAGGACTTTGTAATACCCCGTAATTTGATAATTATTTATAAGAATAGTTTACGTAATTGGAATAATTAATTAATGGAATTTATAATAGTAAATGCAAATAAGACGATAATTACTAATAAAATAATAGATGAGTCGGGTAATATTGACCGAGGGGTTGAATTACATATGATAAAGGAGTTTGACTCGGGAATTATAATAATAATAATAATAATAATAATAATAATAATAATAATAATAATAATAATAATAATAATAATAATAATAATAATAATAATAATAATAATAATAATAATAATAATAATAATAATAATAATAATAATAATAATAATAATAATAATAATAATAATAATAATAATAATAATAATAATAATAATAATAATAATAATAATAATAATAATAATAATAATATAATAAGTCATAGTTTCCTAATTCCGCTCTATAAGACCTACCTTATCACTATAAATAGATGACATGGTCTAATAAGAAAGCTGATTTTTACATAAAGGCATAATAATTCAACACAAGAGTAAAGAGAAGGAAGAATTAGCTAGGAGATCGTCACAAGGTGACGGATTCGTGAGACGGATTTACTGAAGAATATTTTAGTTGATTGCGTAAATTGGAGTATTGCTGAAAAGGTAGGATAATCTACTCAACTATATCTGGTTTGCGTGTTTAATACGTGAATGTATTGAAAGGATGATTGGTGTATGATTGCTTATTTAATTAAGCTAATTGAGTGATTAACTTTGTTAATTGATTGGAGTTGTGTATATTTTATACGATTATATTGTGGCATGCTTTATGAGAATTGGACTGCCCCAGGCTTAGTCTCTGGTGGATAACGTGAGTGGTTGTTGGACCGCCCCAGGCTTAGTCTCTGGTGGATAACGTGTGTGATTAATTGGAAGGCCCCAGGCTTAGTCTCTGGTGGATAACGTGTGTGAGTATTTGGACTGCCCCAGGCTTAGTTTCTGGTGGATAACGTAGATAGTTCATGTCGAGATGTGACATGTGAACAGTTGGGATTGGAATATTGACAGTTGTGAGAGATTGATTGTTTTCATGTATTTTATCTTACTCAACCATTGGTTGACGTGTTTGCTTCTGTGTCAAAATAAAATTGATGCCTGCTTTAATTGATGGCATCCTGTGGTGAACCATTTAATATTTCAGGTTAAATGGGGAGCAGATTTAAATAGCAAGTTTTGAGTTAGCTGGATATGGGGAGCTTGGGCGTGTGAGCTTTCGGACCTGCGGGAGTCTAGATCACAAATGTACTTATATCACTTATTTAATTTCCGCTGCGAGTTGTATTTATTTTTACATTAAGTTCTAGTTGATTAAAAATTGTAAGACATATGTAATCATTAAAGTTTTTATTTAAAGTACTTTGGTGAGTTAGACTTTGTTATCTACTACCTCGGGTAACCGAGATGGTAACGCTCTCATTTACTTGGGAATGTCTAGCTAAAGGCTCCCGAATAAATGGGGGTGTTACAAAGTGGTATCAGAGCAAAACGATCCTCAGGCCTAACCAATGAATAATAATGAACTTAGAATGTGTCTAATAAAATGAACCCCGGGTAGAAACTGTTAGGAGCCCCTCTTAGTACGGTTAAGTAGACGTCCTTAATTCGTACCATGGCCCTCTCAGTTTTGAACCGGGAACCTTGAGAGAATACTTGAGAGTGTGGGGTAATTTAAAATGAATATAGTATATTTCTCTTAGGAATTTTGTTTGTCTTGGTTGCGTATTGTTGTTATTAATGGTTGCGGTTACGGGGGCGTAACCTTGTTTTACGGAGGAGGGATGTGATATGATTTCTTTTAAGCATGTTGATATGAGGAAGTATGTGGACATGTATGTGGAAGGAGTGAATATTATTAAGCATGTGAAATATTAATTGTTGTGTGGAATTGTGAAGAATGCGATTTTGGTTGATTTCACAAGATTTTTACCCTTGATTGATTTGGCTGCCATTTACTGTCTGTTTAAAATTATTATACGAGATTTTTATGTGTGATACCCCTTGTGAGTTAACTTTCATATGCCACTTGTCTTGTGTTCAAATAATATACGGTTTAGGAGAAATAAATATTTTAGTGGACAGTAGTCGAAATATTCCTGTACAGTGATGTTTTCGCGCCATGTTTTTGTAAAATTTTCCATTTAAAAACTACTTAATGATTTGTTATAATTCCAACTCCACTGTTTAATAGACTCATTTATGTTTCTAAATTGGTAAGTCACGTTATAGGAAAATATTTTGACAATTTATGGTGATTTTTACAAGTTGACCTAAGTTCCTGACAAGTTGCTGTAAAGTTTCTGTTTCGACCAAGTAGTTTGTAAAATGCATTATAAATCGATCCTATGAGTTTTTGACTTGATTCTTTTTCTCTTGGTTTACTAACTCTCTTTATTTTATAAAAAGTATATGTACTCAAAGAGTCATTAAGTTATTATTTATTAACGATTTTTGGAATTTGTAATATGTTTTGTTATTCTTGAAAATGGAAGCTCTATGCTAAAGTTTCTAAAAGTTATTTTCTCATATCTTGATATTTTGATGTTGTGAATTATGTGAAGTAGGATGACATGTCTAGTGATATGCGGAATGTGTTTCCCTAAGCCTATATATATGTTCACAATAATTGCATCTATGTTAAATTAGACTTCGCTAGTGAGAAATAGACGCGCAAGTAATAATTAAAAAAAAGGGGGAGTTATTAATTCGAAAATTGTCGTTATTCATTTTTCACCAATTGATATTGTGTTAATGATAATAGTTGACTTGTGCTACAGTGTGTGTTCTTTATTTTGTGGCATTACAACAATGATTTGGTGGTTCCTATTGTTTTCTATTTCGAACTTCGAGGACGAAGTTTATTTTTAGGGGGAAGGAATGTAATACTACAAATGTTTTGAGTTATTGTTGTGACATCTTGTGATAGGATTGGTGTAATTCATAATTGTAAATGGATAGTTGTGTGCACATAAGTTGGATTGTGCTCGGTTGTGTGGATGTTTATAAATGTTGTTGTGGTAGTTGTGGGCGAACTTCGGGACGAAGTTCATTTTAAAGGGGGAAGACTGTAATACCCCGTAATTTGATAATTATTTATTAGAATAGTTTACGTAATTGGAATAATTAATTAATGGAATTTATAATAGTAAATGCAAATAAGACGATAATTACTAATAAAATAATAGATGAGTGGGGTAATATTGACCGAGGGGTTGACTTACATATGATAAAGGAGTTTGACTCGGGAATTATAATAATAATAATAATAATAATAATAATAATAATAATAATAATAATAATAATAATAATAATAATAATAATAATAATAATAATAATAATAATAATAATAATAATAATAATAATAATAATTGTATAATAATAATAATAATAATAATAATAATAATAATAATAATAATAATAATAATAATAATAATAATAATAATAATAATAATAATAATAATAATAATAATAATAATAATAATAATAATAATAATAATAATAATAATAATAATAATAATAATAATAATAATAATAATAATAATAATAATAATAATAATAATAATAATAATAATAATAATATAATAAGTCATAGTTTCCTAATTCCGCTCTATAAGACCTACCTTATCACTATAAATAGATCACTATAAATAGATGACATGACCTAATAAGAAAGCTGAATTTTACATAAAGGCATAATAATTCAACACAAGAGTAAAGAGAAGGAAGAATTAGCTAGGAGATCGTCACAAGGTGACGGATTCGTGAGACGGATTTACTGAAGAATATTTTAGTTGATTGCGTAAATTGGAGTATTGCTGAAAAGGTAGGATAATCTACTCAACTATATCTGGTTTGCGTGTTTAATACGTGAATGTATTGAAAGGATGATTGGTGTATGATTGCTTATTTAATTAAGCTAATCGAGTGATTAACTTTGTTAATTGATTGGAGTTGTGTATATTTTATACGATTATATTGTGGCATGCTTTATGAGAATTGGACTGCCCCAGGCTTAGTCTCTGGTGGATAACGTGAGTGGTTGTTGGACTGCCCCAGGCTTAGTCTCTGGTGGATAACGTGTGTGATTAATTGGAAGGCCCCAGGCTTAGTCTCTGGTGGATAACGTGTGTGAGTATTTGGACTGCCCCAGGCTTAGTCTCTGGTGGATAACGTGGATAGTTGATGTCGAGATGTGACATGTGAACAGTTGATATTGGAATATTGACAGTTGTGAGAGATTGGTTGTTTTCATGTATTTTATCCTACTCAACCATCGGTTGACGTGTTTGCTTCTGTGTCAAAATAAAATTGATGCCTGCTTTAATTGATGGCATCCTGTGGTGAACCATTTAATATTTCTGGTTAAATGGGGAGCAGATTTAAATAGCAGGTTTTGAGTTAGCTGGATATGGGGAGCTTGGGCGTGTGAGCTTTCGGACCTGCAGGAGTCTAGATCACAAATGTAGTTATATCACTTATTTAATTTCCGCTGCGAGTTGTATTTATTTTTACATTAAGTTCTAGTTGATTAAAAATTGGAAGACATATGTAATCATTAAAGTTTTTATTTAAAGTACTTTGGTGAGTTGGACTTTGTTATCTACTACCTCGGGTAACCGAGATGGTAACGCTCTCATTTACTTGGGAATGTCTAGCTAAAGGCTCCCGAATAAATGGGTCTTAAGAAAATATTTCGGGTCCGGGTTCGGGTCTAAGTTATGAGACCCATACCCGACCCTTAGACCCTTTATTAAAAAAAAAAATCACAACTTTTCCGAATTCATACTGGCAGACCGTAGAAACCCAACTAAAGTCTCTTTCTCTTCCCTCGTCCCATAAAGTGATAAAACAAACTTTTCTGACAATACCACCACTCCACCACTGACACAAGAAAACCACCATCACAGCACTGATACGCGACTGGAAACCACCTCTCTAATAGGCGGCGACCGACAACCACCATTAACGGCAGCCAGCGACGGTCAGATGGAGACGGCTATCAAGTATGGTATTGCGTTTTTGGGTTCCGAGTTTGATTCTTTCACATGTATTTGGATGTAAAATTAATTTAGGTCTTCTTTGTCTTTCTTAATCTCTTTGGTATGTATATTGGATTTGGTAGTGTATAATAGAGATTAATAAACTCATAATGTTAAAGTAGTATGAATTTTTTTTTAATATTATAGACCCCATATCTGTTAATCCTGTTACTAAAGTGGCTTAAACTCGGACCCACGGGTAGACCCAGACCCTACCCTTACCCATAGGGTCCGGGTATGGGTCCTCAAATTTTAGACCCTTGCGGATCTGGGTCGGGTACGGGTCCAAAGGGAAAATCTCGGGTCCGGGTCTGGGTCTAGGTGGACCCTACCCAGACCCTACCCATTGCCATCCCTAGGTGTTACAGACTTTGTCACCCACTGCGAACTCGATGTCCCTGCGGTGCAAGTCGGCATAACTCTTCTGACGATCCTGAGCTACTTTCATCTTTTGACGAATTAGCCGAACTTGTTCAACCATATCATGCATCATCTGTGGCCCTAAAACCATTGCCTCTAAACTGCCATCCCAACAAACTGGACTTCGGCACTTCCTATCATACAAAGCCTCGAAAGGTGCCATCCCGATGCTAGTATGGTAACTGTTGTTGTACGAAAACTCGATCAAATCTAGTCTGTCCTCCCAACTTCCCCCAAACTCCATGGCACAAGCTCTCAATATGTCCTCCAAGGTCTTGATAGTCCACTCAGTCTGACCATCTGTTGTAGGATGAAAAGTTGTACTCATCTTTAAGATCGTACCCATCAAATCCTGGAGTTCTTGCCAAAACTTCGATATAAACCTCGCATTTCGATCTGACACTATATCCTTAGGTATACCATGTAACCGAAGCACATGTTTCCTGTAACTCAAGGCTAGTTGTATCTTAGTCTAGGTATCCTTCATAGGAACGAAGTGAGCTGACTTTGTTAACCGGTCGACAATCACCCAAATCATATTGTTACCTTGTTGTGTCCTAGGTAACCCAACGATGAAGTCCATAGAGATCAACTCCCACTGCCACTCAGGTACCTGAAGAGATTGGATCTTACCCTGTGGTCTCTGCTGCTCACCCTTGACCCTCTGGCAGGTCAAACATCTAGCCACGAACTCAACCACATCTCTCTTCATATTAGGCCACCAAAAAGTCTTCTTGAGGTCTTTATAAAGCTTGTCACCTCCTGGGTGAACCGAATAAGGAGTCCAATGAGCTTCTGTCATGATCACTCTCCTCAAATCCACATCATCAGGAACACACCATCTCCCATCAAAACGAACACTCTCATCTGTGTCGATAGAAAACCTGAAAACTATGCCACTCTCCACCTTAGACTTCCACTATTGGATCTTAGGATCAGCTCTTGTGTACTCTTGATGTTCTCACACAAATCCGGCTCGATCGTCAAATCCCCGATGGTATCCCCTTTCCGAATCATATTGATCCCTATCTTGGACATCTCATCCCTCAGCTTCAGCAAGGACATAGTTGTACACATAGAATGAACACCCTTCCTACACAAAGCATCTGCAACAACGTTAGCCTTACCCTCGTGATAGATGATCTTCATGTCATAGTCCCCGATCAGCTCCATCCATCGTCTGTATCGCATGTTAAGCTCTTTCTGAGTGTAGATATATTTCAGACTCTTATGATCTGAAAACACCTTAAAGGTTGCCCCGTAAATGTAGTGCGTCCAAATCTTAAGAGCAAAGACAACTGCACCCAGTTCCAAATCATGAGTAGGGTAGTTCTCCTCATATGGCTTCAGCTGCCTCGACGCATAAGCTATAACCTTCCCATACTGCATCACAACACAACCAAAACTATTCTTCGAAGCATCAGTATATACTTCAAAGTTCTCATAACCCTCTGGTAAAGCTAAGATAGAAGCTGTGGTTAGAAGCTCCTTTAAGGTCTGGAACGCCATCTCATAACTCTCATCCCATCGAAAACTAGTCTCTTTACTCATCAAAGCGGTCATAGACCGTGCTATTGTAGAAAAGTCCTTCACGAACCTCCTGTAGTAACCAGCTAGACCCAAGAAACTCCGAATTTCAGCAACATTCTTTGGTGATTCCCACTTGGTCACTGCCTCAATCTTGCTAGGATCCACGGACACACCCTTTTTGGATATCACATGACCCAGAAAAGTCACTTCCTCTAACCAGAACTCACACTTGGATAGCTTGGCATAAAGTCGATTGTCTCGCAAGGTCTGCAAAACTAACCTCAGGTGCTCCTCATGTTCCTCCTTAGTCTTAGAATAGACTAAGATGTCATCAATGAAGACAACCACAAACCTGTCCAAGAACGGACTAAAAATCTGGTTCATCAGATCCATGAAAGTTGTTGGTGCATTCGTCAAACCCAAAGGCATCACCACATACTCATAATGACCATAACGGGGCCGGAAAGCTGTCTTGGGAATATCCTCATCTGCTATACTCAATTGGTGATAACCTGACCTCAGATCAATGTTAGAGAACACCCCTGCGCCACTCAGCTGGTCAAACAGATCATCAATCCTAGGTAAATGAAACTTGTTCTTCATCGTGACACGATTAAGCTCCCTATAATCGATGCATAACCTCATGCTCCCATCTTTCTTCTTCACAAACAACACTGGTGCTCCCTATGGTGATACACTAGGCCAGATATACCCCTTGTCTAACAGATCATGTAACTGTTTCTTCAACTCTTCTAGTTCTTTAGGTGTCATACGGTATGGTGCTTTAGATATAGGACTTGTTCCCGGTTTAAGCTCTACATTGAAGTCGATATATCTTTTCGGTGGTAACCCCGGTATCTCATATGGAAAGACATCACTAAACTCTCCCACCACATGTATATCTGAAGCTGTCAGCTGTTCCACAAGTTGATTTCTCACTTGACAAAGAATCAAAGGACACTTTTTCCTCAAACATGACTTTAAAGTCATTACCGCGATGAACTTACACTTAGGCCCTCACAACAAACCCCTTATAAGACACCCTTATACCCTTAGGACTCTTTAAAGACACTTTCTTTTACCGACAATCTATCTTGGCGTCATACTTACCCAACCAATCCATCCCGACGATGACCTCAAACTCATCCATAGGAAACTCCAGCAAGTTGACCGGTAAGTCTACCCCTCCAACCAACATGGACACATCCCTATACAACTTGACACATGACACCGACTCCCCATAAGGTATAAACACATCATCTTTTACAAGCTCAAACTCCCCCAAACCCATAGACAAAGCATGGCCTCTAGACACAAAAGAGTGTATTGTCCCAGAGTCAAACAAAACAAAAGACGGTGTATTATGAAAAGAAAGGCACCGGTAACCATATGGGCATCATTCTCAGTTTCGTGCTTGCCCATCATGAAGAGCTTCCCGCTGCTTTTCTGACCTCCGCCCTGGACCGAGGTGTTAGAATTACTCGGCTTAGCTGCCGAATTATGAGTCATACTGTTGTTCGAGCGTTAAGAAGATCCTCTGCTATTGTGGTTGAAGCCTCCATTGTTGTTCTGCCCTCCACGGTTACCCCACGGCCCAGATGGCCTGTTGCTAGCAAAACTCTGACTCGGACCCTGTGAGAAACTTCCCTGATAAGCCCCTGAGGCTCCTCCAGCTCGGGCACTAGTACAGTCATACCTCTTGTGGCCTATGCCACCACATTTGAAGCAAGTAAGGTTAGAGTTGTCACTAACACTCCGTCCACCACCCCTACCCCATGCTCGCAATCCTCCAGAAAACCCAGCTCCTCCTGAAAAAGCCCTTGCCTGACCAAAATTGCCCTTCTTGTGACTCAACTAGTTGCTACTCCTACTTTCTGTTTTCCTCTTCTCGGTAGCGGTTCTCTCCGTAGCTTCCTTGTATAGATCTACCAACCTGTCTGCTTGTCCAGCCCTCAAGTACACATCTTTCAGATTGGTGATAACCCCAGCTGGTAACAGGTTCATAATCTTGGGTGACAACCCCCTCTCAAAACGAAGAGCCAAACCCCTTTGCCCTAATTGCATGTCTTCCGCATAGCGAGATAACTCAAGGAACCGGTGATAGTACTCGGTGACCGTCATGTCATCAGTCATGGTAAAGGAATCGAACTCGGATCTCATCTTGTGACGGATATGTTCCGGCACAAACTGTTCCCTCATAGCGCTCTTCAAACCCGACCACGGTATAACACCGAGTCCCTCACCCTGGTAGTAAGCTCTGGCGTCTTCTCTGACATTCTGCCACCACACTGCAGCCTCACCCCTCAAGTAGTACAATACCTGCTCAATAGCTAACTCTAGCGGACACTTCATCACTTCAAGGATACTCTCCATCTCACGGTGCCAGTTATCGAGCAACTTTGGATCCTCGACGCCCTCATAAGTAGGTGGGTTGAAGCGGGCAATAATAGTGCTCAGGTGGGTTGCATCCACCGGTTTCTTCGCCCCCTTACCCACTGTCTTAAGAGCCTCAAAGAGCGCCTCCTGCTGCTCAATCATACGGGCTACCTCATCTGTGGACATCTCATATACTTGGATATATGCGGCTGACCTCTTTGGCGGTATTTTGAGCTGATAAGAAGCAAGGAGACGTAAGCACAAAAGCCCACGGCTCAAAATATAAACGACCCTCCAAAGAAGCACTCGGTCGAATATGGTTAGATACTCGGTCGAGTATGGATTACTCGGTCGAGTATCACTAATACTCGGTCGAGTAGTCCACTCCAGTAGCCAACGTCAGAAACACAGAAAACATACTCGGTCGAGTATGCTCTAATACTCGGTCGAGCGGACACAATCAGTAGCTACTGTAAAACACACCCTAACAACACTCGGTCGATTGCTTGGTTACTCGGCCGAGTACCCCCTACTGGGTCGAGTACCTGCCCTGCTCGGCCGAGTCAGCCCAAAAACGAAGTAAAAATATCCGTAATCATAATCTACACATGCCTTTCTACCCAAAAGATGCATACAATATGCCACTATTCTTTGAAAGCCACATAATAAACACTTAGCATGCCAACTGTAACACCCGTGAATTTCTCATTTTGACATTTGAAATTTATTTAACCGTTTAATTACTTTATTTTATATTTTTAAATTATTTAATTTAATTAAATTTATTTTTAAACAAGATTTTTATAAAAGTAATATTTTAAAACTTAATTTACATAAAAATACGTATTTTAATCGGATAGAATAATATTAATAATAATAATTTTTCCGTCTTAAGTTAATATAGACTTGAGACACTTTTTCCGTCTTTTATGAGACCGTCACATTTTCACATGTGAGGCTAATCTATTTCCAACCTATCCCATATCGACAACACATTTCTCAAATTTAACACCCAACTAAAATATTAATTTTTGTCACACACACTCACCCTTCCCTGACCAATCCCAACCCACTAAACCCTCCTTTTATTTTTGTATTTTCCAGTAAACACCCAAAAGGCACCTGCAACAACAATTTCTTTTACAGCAACTAAATTAAACGAAACCCAGAAGACCAAAACGCCATGCTTTGCTGAGCTACAAACCGAGATTTCATCGTCATTCCTTAAACTTTTTCCTTAATTTTTACACCATTCTCCTCCTTACTTCCTCCTTCATCTTTTAAGGTAATAAAGTCTCATTTTTGTGATGGTTTCATTTTGCGCCGTCTTATAAAAGTTTCGTCTTTTAGCCTCTTTATCCCATTTTCTTGCTCTTTAATGAAGGATTTGAAGACCCAGAGTAAGACTCAAGCTTTGGGGACCGTTTATTCGAAGAATAAGGAGCGTTTAAGGTAACGGTGATAGGTTACTCGATAAAGTGTCGAACTTTCGTCTTATATGTCGTTTTTCATGCTCTTTATGTGTTAAAGATTGGTTCTTTATACTTTACTCATTTGTATGCTCGAATTTATCGTGTTAAACTCCATCTTAAACCTTGTTTTAATGGGGGTCGAAATATAACTCAATATGGCCAAGTAAAAACGTGAATGAAGGAGCTGTGAGACGATTTTTGTGCTCGTGTTGGTCTATGTTTGGTTGGTGGTTCGAGCCAACTCTCTTAATTCCGTCTCAATTATATATCCAAGTATGATATGGGTCCTTTGTATGGTTAATTTATGCCTTGTACTGTGCTTAAAAACTTGTCTTAAAACGGACGCAAAACTGGAAATTTAAAAGTGAAACAGGGGACTGTTTTGGGTGTTTTTGGACGCGATTTGTGAGCAGAAATTGTTGTTGGTTCGAGTCAATTTGATTACTCACGTCTTGTGTGCATATACATGAATGAATATGGTCTTTTTTTTGGATGAATTCGGCCTTGTAACATGCTTAAAAACTTGTCTTAAGACGGCCTCATGAATTTGCTAGAAAAACCATGTATATGTAAGTGGTTGATGAGTGACTTTTGTGGACTGTTTTTGAGTCGATCCCACGGATGATTTGAACCAAATAGTTTATTCCCACCTCCTTTGTATATCCAAGTATGTAATGGGTTGGTGGTATGTGAGAAATTTCACCCTTTTCATGCTTAAAATTTCATCTTAAGACGGTCACAAAAGAACTTTATAAATCGTAAAAATGGACTTTGTCGAGCAGTTTTCGCGGGCTGTTTTGACGGGTTTCTTTATGCTAAATTAAACCAAGTTTCCTGCTAATGTCTCAAGTACATGTACTTGTTGGGATTGGGTCTTTTGTACGGATGGAATCCGTCTTGGTTTGGCTTAAGAAACCGTCCTAAGATGGCTGGACGGGAGGGAATGGTTGTGTTCTTTTTGTGCCCTGTTCTGGTTGCTGCCATGCTATTGGCTGTTGTGCAGGGGCGGGCTGCCAGTGTTGGCTCTGACCGTGGCTGGCTGAGACGGGGTGTGGTCAGGCCGTGGCCGGGTTGGACTGGTCATGGCTAGGCTGTAGCCCCGATTGGGTTAAATTCTATCCGTGAAATATTTTTGGTCGGGTTTAATTATTTTGAATTTCCGTCGCATGATTTATGTATCTTAAATTCATTATTTGCCGTTTATTTATATACTTTTCGCATAAATCGTAAATGTAGAATTTATTATTTATTCAATTCAAAATTTGATGAAATGTCTCACTTACCTATAATATGAAATTTTAATCCGTTCATTCTCATTTATTTATCGTATCTCAAATATGAGTGAGTTATTCTACTTATTTAATTAAATTGAGTCATTTAAAATTGGATGCTTGTTTTGCTTATTATAAATGGTTCATCTCTTTTTGTTTACATTTTTATTCAAGTGACAAATATTGAAGAAATGGGTTACTTATTCATATTCATGATTATGATTTGGCATTAAATGTCTCACTTGGATTATTATCGGTTCATTACATGTAGTAGTCTCTTTCCAAGTTTATTCGTATCGCTTGGTTGAGTCTTATTCTTATGATAGTGCCTTTATACTATACCGTATTGCTTGACTTATCTTTACGCCTCTTTCGGACTGTCCTGCCGATTGTGGATTTAGCTCATATTTTCCGCCTCTTTCGGACTGTCCTGCCGATTGTGGGTTCTCGATTTTCGTTTTAGGGTTCAGGTCTTGGATGCGGACTATCTTGCTGCATATCGAATCGGGAACTGTGCTGTTATGAGAGTCTGGCCAGATTTAGACTAGGACTGAGTCTTGGAAGTACCATTGTCGTCCTACCAGGGGAATTATATTTTGATCTATGAGTAGTAAAGGTCTTGCTTTGTTTTAGATATTGGTATTTATCTTTCAAGGCAAGAGTTATGCCTTGTGTTGTTTGTCTTGGTCCTATCGGATACTAGAGGTGAGCTATAAGCCCTCTAGTTGCGATATGATCGTCGGGATTGATGTTCCCATCCGTTATTATGGTGAGATGCAAGCCATAAGTATGAATGTGACATTAGTAGCCACGTCCCGTGCAATGTTTGCTAAGTGGTTTTCTAAATAATGGCTACGGTTTCTATTCTTGTTATTTACATTGGTTGATTCCTTACTTAACTGCTTCACATGATTCGGATTCTAATCTCATATCTATGTTGTAATTCCTTGAAATGCGTACCTTTGCTTAAATGACCGTATTCTTGTCCTTCATATTATTTAATGGTCTTACGTGAAAAGTTGAATCTTTATTATGCAATGTTGGCCTATCTTGTTCCATCTCAATTATTTGCCAGGTTTACATATAAACTTGATATTCTTATCTTTTGTATGTATCTTATATGACTTACCTGTTTTAGTTCCTTGTTATGTTCGTTTTGACATTTTGTGCCTGGGAGAACCTTGAGTTACTCCCCACTGACTGTGGCGTTCATGTTTACATGAATGACAGGTACTAGTTGGTGCATTTATGGGATGAAGACATGTGTGAGCTAGCGAGCACTTTGGCCTTGTAGTTGACTTATTAGGATTGCTTAGACTCACCTTTTATTGTATTGTCATTCGAGGGATATATTTTTCCTCACCTTGACTATCACGTTTGTATAATCTAAACTTTATTTCCGTATTCTTTATTTATGTTTTCGATTTTAATGAACCCGCGCTTTAATTTTTAAAAGTTTCAAAAATTTCCTAAATTTCCGCTTTAATTTATTAGTTATATTTTCCGCGTTATCGCGGGGTGTCACACCAACATATTCCATACTCAAAGTTCAACATCAAAAATTTTTGATGTGTCTTTCAACTACTATCATGTTCCACCTCCTTCATCATTTCATTCAACCATGCATAAGATTCAAGCCACAAGTACTACACACACATGACTCGATACACAACAATTCCCCATGTGACTAGCTTGAGATCGTAAGGGCCTTAATGCGACTTCGGGACGTCTCCCAAGTCTTTGCGGTAGCTCCAAATAACTCTCCCCGGGTTCAT
This sequence comes from Silene latifolia, assembly GCF_048544455.1. Taxonomy (NCBI): domain Eukaryota; kingdom Viridiplantae; phylum Streptophyta; class Magnoliopsida; order Caryophyllales; family Caryophyllaceae; genus Silene; species Silene latifolia. Next base: position 30,560,980 of record NC_133528.1, read on the forward strand.
TTTATTTTCACTCCCTAAGTTCATTGTGTTCATTAGTTTTAGGTGCCAGAATCGTTGCTCTGATACCACTTTGTAACACCCCTTCATACCAAGGTACCTTACCAAGAACTATCCTAGCATGAAAGACTGTTACCATCTCGGTTGCCCGAGGTCAGTATATCAAAGTTAATAATCCAAAACACATTTATTAAAGTGCAACTGAGTTTAACGTTTACATGTTTCCAAAACCAAACCAAAGTACAATTATGTAAAGTCTAACAACTACATAGAATGCAAGCTAAGTCTCTTAACGGCGGAAGCTAGACTCGAGTGATGACTCCCCATATTTGTCCCATAGCTAAAGAACTGCATCACCTGTCACAATCTACTCAGCATCCCCGAATAAATCACCACTGATTTTACAAAGCAACAACGGGGTCAGTTACTGAATAATCAAAGTAAGACAAGTACAAAAAGCAACCAGCTGATCATCATCCTCCTCTGGTCTCCCGATCTCACACAGTAACTGACTACACACCAAAGTGTGTAGCCCTGCCAGATTACCCATCACAACAGGTAATCCTCGCCGCCAGTGGGGGACCGCAATCAATCCCCACCTAAGCCCCGCTAATCAACGAGCGATATCTCTGTCCCTTAATGTGCACATCCCCTCCCGTGACAGGTTCCATGGAGGGCGATCTAGGGTGTGAAGCCACTCCCGCAAGTGACTCCACCACAATCATCATAATACCACATTCACACCAACACCAACACCAACAGTTGATCACAACATCAATCATATAACAATTACCACATCAATCTTAATTCAATTAAACAGTAAAACTGAGTAGAGGAAACCCTACCTTAGCACAACTGTAAGAGACACAAGAAATCAATCTAGAACGGCTCCTCTACGAAGTCTCCACCTAACACAATCAAATAAACAACAATCACCATATGCAAAAACCCCATTTTCCCCAAATCACAATTAAGTCCAAACCCTAAAGATTAATCAAACAATTTAGGGAAAAACAAGAACTTACCGACGATAGAACAAAAGATGAAAGACCTTGCTAACGATCACACGCATTAGGGAGAGATTTGGAGAGGATTAGAGCGTCGTTGAGTGTTTAGGTTTTGTAAAAGTGTAATTATAAACTGATTAACGTGTTTATATAACTCTAATCATTTCCAAATCAAATCGCGGAAATAACACCCGTCAGACCGGATACTCGGTCGAGTATAGAGTATACTCGCTATACTCGACCGAGTACCCTCTAGTCGGTCGAGTATTCCACATACTCGGCCAAGTATTCCTGGACAGTAGCCATTCCAGGATACACGACACCCCTTACTCGACCGAGTAGGCCATACTCGGCCGAGTACCAGCTTAGGAAAACCGTAGTATTACAAAGGGATCGAAGGTAAATTCCCCTTTTTGTTATGTTTCTAAGCTTTACTTTTTATGGTATAATCAAACTCTTTTCTTATTCAATAATCAATTTTATGCCTACTTTTTTTTTATTTTTTTCTACAGGTTTACGATACAAAAGTCGGAACTTTGAAGATCTATGGTAGTCTAGTGCCCGACGAAATATTATTGTAGGTATTTTCCTAACAATTCTTTGCTTTATAATTATATTGTGCATTTGTGCCGTCGATTAATTCACAATTGATCATATTTTATTTGCTAATTTAAAGATTTATTAGAAATTTAGAATGCATCGCAAAAGTAGAAAATATGAATCGGGTTATGAAAAACGTAAGAAAAAGAAAAGAATTGAAGAGTTAACCCTTTCTCAAAAAGGAGCACTTGATAAATTTATCATCAAAGAGGTTGGAAATAACACTGCTGTCAATTTAAATGAGAATGAGAACATTGATAACATTGATGACACAACACTACCAGATGAAATAAATATTGAGCACTTTGAACCCGTTGATAAACTTGATGACGATGTTGATAGTGTTAGTGTTGTACCTTCTGAAAGTGCTGAACAAGATGTTAATAATACTGATCAAGTTAATTCTGATGAGAATGTTAATGTCAATTTTAAAGGTGATATCACGGAATTGGGATAAATTGGATGCTAAATCATTAGACGATTTAGCAGTTAAGGGTCCTAAACGAGATTTGAGTATTGAAAATGGTCCTAAAGATAGATTAAAAAGACATTTTTCGTCAAATTTTTATACTAGAACTTTGCCAAGTGGAGAAAAATGGGATAGAGAATGGCTTGTTTATTCAAAAGAACTTGATAGAGTGTTTTGCTTTTGTTGTAAATTATTTAGAAAATTGCAAGGAAGGGGTGATTTAGTAACTAAAGGATTTAATGATTGGAGTCATCTTAGTGGAAGACTTAAAGAACGTGAAATGAATGTTTAACATGTAAAGAACATGACTACTTGGTATGAATTGCGTTTGAGATTAGGTAAGAATAAAGCAATTGACGAGCTGAATCAAAAACGAGTTTATAAAGAGAAGGAACATTGGAAAAATGTTATGGTCAGAATTATTTCAATTGTAAAGGTCCTTGGAAAACATAATTTAGCATTTCGTGGCACTAATGAGAAGTTGTATCAAAAAAGCAATGGTAATTTTTTAGGATTAGTTGAGATGTTGGCTGAGTTTGATCTTATTATTCGACAAAGTCGCATAACAAATACTGATACTCATCGTCATTATCTTGGTCACAAAATTCAAAATGAGTTGATAAGTTTGCTTGCTTCTAACTTAAAATTTGAAATCATCAAGAACATTAAGCAATCAAAGTTTTTTTGTTATACTTGATTGTACGCCTGATACTAATCATAAATTGCAGATGTCTATGATATTACGGTACGTGGATACATCTTTGGATGAATTTCGAGTTGAAGAGTCTTTCTTAGGATTTTTAATTGCGAATGATACTAGTGGGTTAGGACTTTTTAATACTTTGCAAAATGAGTTAAAGTCTCTTGATGTTGAGACAGATAACATTAGAGGCCAAGGGTATGATAACGGGACTAATATGAAAGGAAAACATCAAGGTGTGCAAAAGAGATTGCTTGATATAAATCATATAGCTTTTTATGTTCCTTGTGGTTGTCATAGTTTGAACCTAGCATTATGTGACATAGCTAATACATGTACTAAGGCTAGAGACTTTTTTAGAACCATACAACGCGTTTACACAATATTTGCCCATTCTAACAAAAGGTGGGATATTTTGAAGGATAATGTACCGGGTATAACTCCTAAACCCTTGTCAGCTACTCGTTGGGAAAGTCGTATTGATAGTGTGAAAGCTATAAGATTTCAATATCGGAAATAAGAGAAGTGTTGCTTCAGTTTGGAGAAATTGATAATGATTGTAAGATTAGAAGTGAAGCTAAATCTTTAGCAATGAATGAACTTGGCAACTTTGAATCTTTGGTGTCAATAGTTATTTGGTATGAAATATTGTATTTTGTCAATGAGGTTAGTAAAAATCTACAATCAAAGAATATGGTAATTGATGTTGCTATACTACAAGTAAAGGCATTAGTTTCTACCTTTGAAAAGTATCGAGAATATGAGTTTTCTAAAGCTATAGAAACTGCCAGACATATTGCTGAAGAAATGAACATTGATTGTGTTTTCCCTAAGGACGTGAAATTCGAAGAAAAAGGCAATTTGATGAGAATGTTGACGATTCACCAAGTTTATCCGAAGAGGAATCATTTAGAGTTAACTATTTTTTATTTCTTACTGATCAAGCAATATCATCTCTCAAAACAAGATTTGAACAATACCAAGAATTTGAAAATATATTTGGCTTTATGTTTACGACTGAGAAATTGAGTTCACTAAATGATTCAATGTTAGAGTCTTGTTGTCTTAATCTTGAGAACACACTTAAGAATAATGGGCAGTCTGATATTGATGGACATGCATTGTATTTGGATTTGAAATTTTTTCGAGAATTTATGCCTAAAAAAAACATGGGTCAACATGCTATTTTAAATCATATGAAAAACGTTGGTGGTTGTTTCCCTAATGCAGTGACATCATATAGGATTTTATTGACAATTCCAGTGACGGTTGCAACTGCCGAACGAAGTTTTTCGAAACAGAAGTTGTTGAAATCATATTTGCGTTCTACTATGTCACAAGATCGTCTCAATGGTTTAGCTATGATTGCTATCGAGAATCAAGTTTTGGATAAATTTTGTTATGAAGAATTAATTGAGGACTTCGCAGCAAGGAACGCGAGAAGAGCTTCGTTGCTGATCAAATGAAACTTTGTAATTGTTTAGTTGGCTTAGATTGTATCAATATTTTGGGCAGGATGTTGAAATATTTTCTTTTATATAAGTTTTTTTCCCTAATGTATAATATTTGTGTAACACCCCCATTTATTTAAGGGCCTGGACTAGGACTCCTCAGATAAAGAAGGGTGTTACCATCTCGGAAACCCGAGGTAGTAGATAATAAAGGAAAAATAAACAGTACTTTAAATTGAAAGTTATAAATGTTTACAACTCAAATGGAACATGTCTCAAAACTGAAAATAAAGTCTGATAGCTAAACTGAAATAAAAGTGGGCTAGCTCTAAGTCGGGTGATCCATGCTCTCCCCCGCCACTCCATATGTCTCAACAACCTCAATCAATGCTCCCAAGTAAATGGATCATCACAGGCGTACACGAATACACAGGGTCAACCGCGAGGTTGAGTAGGTAATACGATATAATAAAGAATGCAATGATATGATCCTCCAATCTCAACTCCATCACACACATCCCCGGAACGCCCAGCCATACCGATCCCCGGCAGACTATACAAATCGACCGTCGTCGATATACCAGCTCGTAGCTGAGGACACCAGGGCAAGTCCCGAGAACCCGCTCGGGCCTTAATCGCAATAATCTCATCTCCTCCAACTCCAACTCCGATGCAAATGCAATGTATGAAACGTATGAAACAATAATGCTCAACAAGATAAATAAGATAATCGGATATGTCATATAATCATCGAACATGCCAACTCTTTATAATCGTAAGAACTCAATCAGTGTATTCCCTACCTCGATTTGCGAGTCAAATAGTCGGGTGCTCAGTAATATTCCACAACAAATTCGCCCTCTGAAAGATAATTAAATGATAAACAATTACTTAAACTATTCCCGTTCCCAAAATAGAAAGTTACTAAAAATAGAAACTTCTTAAAATGGAAAGTTTCCTTAAATGGAAAGTTTCCGATATAGCGACTTTTCCATTTTAACAAACCCGACTCAAAACCCGTCTCTAATTATTTTAAATAACTCGGGAGTTAAATTAACTAACTAACTACGATAACTTAAATAATAAAGAAAACGAATCAAAACCGACTAAACAACACGCCCAACCCACGACTTCCATCTCAATATCGATTTCAAACTCCATTAACTCAATAACCATGGTCACTCTGGACCGTAAACAAAACTCGGCTCAAAGGCCCCATAACTCATAACTCAATACAAGTAACCAATTTCCATCTCAATTTCAATATCGATATTGTCAAAGGTTCAAAGAACCATGCTCAACACTTAGAATAAAACACTAAGCTACTCACCCGCGAGTCAAGGTAGAGGTACAAACAACAAGAACCGTGATACCAAGATACTAGCCAAACCTCAAAATATCAATAACGCAAAATCCAATCCTACATGTTGAAATATCCAGCTAAATGCCAAACACCATCATCTTAAAATTATTATAACAACTATCAAAATTCCAAGTAATTGCTACTAACCTCGTGCTACATTTTCGTGTGTCTTTAATCCAATAAACCAATATTTCAATCAACCAAATATTTACGTTACTGCGCCATTAATCCAAAGCTTAGACTATCATTCATCCACTGCCACTAACAATTTCAAAGCTCAACATACCAATTCTCAACCCATCTCCAATAATCCATTCAAAGCCCATCTCACAAAGTTTGACGAGAATTATTATTACTATTATAATTAATTAATATATTATGAGAACAATTACCATCAAATACCAATACAGATATCACCACATAATTTTGAATATGAAAAACAGTTAGCACAGATTTCATATAACCCCAAACAATAATAAGATAATAGGATCGGTAAAATCGTGTTACCTTAAATTTGTCTCGAGTCGGTCAAAACAATAACCCATAATCTAGAATAGAGAAAGTGGTAGATATAGAGGATGACGATTAAAGGCTTTAATGTTTGTATAACCAAGACGTTGATTAGATGGTAAAGCAAGTGTAGAAGATTGGTGATGAGAATTGCGGCAGAATGACTTATGAAGGAAACAAAAGTAAGAACAACATAAATATATACTAATAGCCTAATAGGTTAGATCAAGATATAGTTTGTGGAAGGAATAGGTAACTCATTAGTCCATATTGGACTTAAATCCATAAGAGTAAGACGGCCAATTGAAAGTACTACCATATTTTATTTTATCTTTTTCAAAAACCAATTCCTTAACAAATCAAACACAATTTATTTCCTAAAAATAAATATATTTTAAAAGTTTGAACACATAAACGTAAAATATTTTAAATATTTAGGATATTACAATCTTCCCCTCTTAAAATGAACTTCGTCCCGAAGTTCGCCACCCCGTAACGATAACCAAACATCCACAAGCATAAGACAAACACAAGTAGTACATATACATAAGCTCTAAAACGCGAAGTGTTATATTCTATCCCCCTTAAGAAACTTTGTCCCCAAAGTTGAACATACGACAGAAGTATGTGGCACTTTAAAGAACCACAACATTGACCGAATAATAACAAATTAAACAGCAGACTCCATGCATGGTCCATTCTCAGTCAGCCAATCATAACATACCACTTAGCCAGATCGTAAACCACCAAGATTTTACAATCCTATCCTCCTTAAAACATGGTTACGTCCCCGTAACCCCATTATAAAATTCCACATCCAATGTTCAAGAAGATTACTGAAACAATAGACACAAATCATCTGATAAGCTAATTACTCTATACTGGCAACTAGCATCCGACTTTTCGAGCAACAAAACACACTTGTCAATTTCATGCTACGCATTACACAAAATCAAGGTAACAAATACTTGGATGCTTTGACACCAAATTAACACATTTACATCAATGTAGACAATCAACTAACTCATAGTTCATACTTGACGAATTAAAATATTTCATATCAGTAATCATATCATAGAAGTAAAATCCATATTTCTGCAAATCAGGTTTAGAGAATGACACTAGGCAAAATTCAAGCAATGTAATAGCGTTTGTATAATTGAGACTACTTTACATAAAACTCACCGAAACAAATAAGATTATATTATCATATAACAAGGTTCATACTCATATCATATGCCTACCATTCATGCTACAAAATTCATATCAGAGTATTACATGGTTACATCACATAATTCATATTTGATTAAACGTTTATATGAAACTCACATAACTTACAATTTCAACAATCAAACATCATGCAACAACTTTCAAAATTCATGATTAAATAACCGCTTAGCTATTTTGCGAGCTATTATCGTTTTTAGGAAATATAATGAATTAACTAATCATAGGAAAGAGAATCAATTGCAAAGCTTAAGGAATTTATTTATAACAAATTTTACAACTCAGTTGGTCGGAACAAAAACTTTACAGCAATTAGACAGAAAATTGGGCAACTTGCAAAAATCACTATTAAATAACGACTCGTTAAGATTTTACGTGGCTTATCATTTTGAAAACGTGAATGAATATTCTAAACAGTGGAGTTGGAATTATGCATAAACAATAAACACGTTTTAAATGGTTTCTTTTTCAAAAACATGGGTCGAAACAGAATCGTGTCAGTAACAATCGACCACTTTGTCAACTAAAATATTTATTTCTCTCAAAATATAATTCATATTAGCATGAAACTAAAAGAATTGAAAAGCTAAATCAGAATGTTATCACACATAAAATTTTCACCATCATATAGAGAACACATTTTAAATGGTAGCCTGTACAAACAAGGTAACATTCTGGAATTTATTAAAATTTTTGGTTCCTTTAAATTACTTCACATTATCACACAACCATTCTTCCTCCAACACACGTTACATATCATTTGAGGCATAGAAATCACGTTGCACCATATACATGTAATTGCCATCTAGAAAACGGTAAAGATTGCGAAATCGAAATTAAAATCAACTAAATAACTCAATAATCATGTATGTATAGACAATGCATTAGTTTCTCATCGTAACAATCACAACTTATTTAAATACGAAAATATATCCTAGAAATCACTAAGGTGTCACTTATTGAATACTAACCTTATAACTAAATTAAATGTATATAATTAGACGTAAAAATTGGCATGAAATTTTCAACACACAACTATATAACATTCATGGCTTAGGGCAACACATTCCACATACCACTAGACATGGATTTCTAAGGCAATTAGTAAAATAATAACAATCATAAATCTCAAAATTCGATCACATTTGCCTAGTAAGCAAAACAGTAAACTCTTGCAAAGAATAAGACATTCAACAAGAAGTATATACACACTTAGAATAACAGCAAAACAATTATCAACGGACACGACACCCGTTTCGGTCTACTAGCTTTACACATAGGACTTAACTTGATTCTTCATCCTGTAACAACATAGCCTGGTTGGCTCTACTAACCATTCCAATTAATCATGGTCATATCCCTCCTACATCTAACCTCTTAGGTAGTTATAGCTTATGGTGCCTCTATGATCAACTCATTAACATATCTTTATATTATATCTCTACCTAAGGGTTCAGGGATCAGAAAGCCGCATGCATATCATCATATAATTCATAATTCACAACTCATGTCATCCATACACTAAAATTTCACTCAATTATTCAAATAAGTCAGCATGCCAATATCAACCATATTCTTTCATTGCACATCTTTAACCATGTATCACATCATTACTTACCTCATTCCGCTCCTGCAAAACTGTTAGTATAATATAGGCAAGGTCTGATCCTTTATTTTGTTACTACCCACTCTCTGCATCACTCAAGGGTTACCAGGTTAGACTGAAAGGGCCAGTGGCTTGGTTTGAGGGGTCCCCTAACTCATTCCAATCCTGGGGGCTCCTAACAGTTACTAGCCTGGGTTCATTTTATTTGACTCTTCCTATGTTCATTATTTTTGTTCATTTGTTTTTAGGCCTGAGGATCGTTCGCTCTGATACCACTTTGTAACACCCCCATTTATTTAAGGGCCTGGACTAGGACTCCTCAGATAAAGAAGGGTGTTACCATCTCGGAAATCCGAGGCAGTTGATAACAAAGGAAAAATAAACAGTACTTTAAATTGAAAGTTATAAATGTTTACAATTCAAATGGAACATGTCTCAAAACTGAAAATAAAGTCTGATAGCTAAACTGAAATAAAAGTGGGCTAGCTCTAAGTCAGGTGATCCATGCTCTCTCCCCCTGACTCCATATGTCTCAACAACTTTGTCAATGCTGCTCCCCAATAAATGGATCATCACAGCGTACACGAATACACAGGGTCAACCGCGAGGTTGAGTAGGTAATACGATATAATAAAGAATGCAATGATATGATCCTCCAATCTCAACTCCATCACACACATCCCCGGAACGCCCAGCCATACCGATCCCCGACAGACTATACAAATCGACCGTCGTCGATATACCAGCTCGTAGCTGAGGACACCAGGGCAAGTCCTGCAGGACCCGCCTGGGCCTTAATCGCAATAATCTTATCTCCTCCAACTCCGATGCAAATGCAATGTATGAAACGTATGAAACAATAATGCACAACAAGATAAATAAGATAATCAGATATGTCATATAATCACCGAACATGCCAACTCTTTATAATCGTAAGAACTCAATCAGTGTATTCCCTACCTCGATCTGCGGTCAAATAGTCGGGTGCTCGTAATATTCCACAACAAATTCGCCCTCTGAAAGATAAATAAATGATAAACAATTACTTAAACTATTCCCGTTCCCAAAATAGAAAGTTACTAAAAATAGAAACTTCTTAAAATGGAAAGTTTCCTTAAATGGAAAGTTTCCCGATATAGCAGCTTTTCCATTTTAACAAACCCGACTCAAAACCCGTCTCTAATTATTTTAAATAACTCGGGAGTTAAATTAACTAACTAACTACGATAACTTAAATAATAAAGAAAACGAATCAAAACCGACTAAACAACACGCCCAACCCACGACTTCCATCTCAATATCGATTTCAAACTCCAATAACTCAATAACCATGGTCACTCTGGACCGTAAACAAAACTCGGCTCAAAGGCCCCATAACTCATAACTCAATACAAGTAACCAATTTCCATCTCAATTTCAATATCGATATTGTCAAAGGTTCAAAGAACCATGCTCAACACTTAGAATAAAACACTAAGCTACTCACCCGCGAGTCAAGATAAAGGTACAAACAACAAGAACCGTGATACCAAGATACTAGCCAAACCTCAAAATATCAATAACGCAAAATCCAATCCTACATGTTGAAATATCCAGCTAAATGCCAAACACCATCATCTTAAAATTATTATAACAACTATCAAAATTCCAAGTAATTGCTACTAACCTCGTGCTACATTTTCGTGTGTCTTTAATCCAATAAACCAATATTTCAATCAACCAAATATTTACGTTACTGCGCCATTAATCCAAAGCTTCGACTATCATTCATCCACTGCCACTAACAATTTCAAAGCTCAACATACCAATTCTCAACCCATCTCCAATAATCCATTCAAAGCCCATCTCACAAAGTTTGACGAGAATTATTATTACTATTATAATTAATTAATATATTATGATAACAATTACCATCAAATACCAATACAGATATCACCACATAATTTTGAATACGAAAAACAGTTAGCACAGATTTCATATAACCCCAAACAATAATAAGATAATAGGATCGGTAAAATCGTGTTACCTTAAATTTGTCTCGAGTCGGTCAAAACAATAACCCATAATCTAGAATAGAGAAAGTGGTAGATATAGAGGATGGCGATTAAAGGCTTGTATGTTTGTATAACCAAGACGTTGATTAGATGGTAAAGCAAGTGTAGAAGATTGGTGATGAGAATTGCGGCAGAATGACTTATGAAGGAAACAAAAGTAAGAACAACATAAATATATACTAATAGCCTAATAGGTTAGATCAAGATATAGTTTGTGGAAGGAATAGGTAACTCATTAGTCCATATTGGACTTAAATCCATAAGAGTAAGACGGCCAATTGAAAGTACTACCATATTTTATTTTATCTTTTTCAAAAACCAATTCCTTAATAAATCAAACACAATTTATTTCCTAAAAATAAATATATTTGAAAAGTTTGAACACATAAACGTAAAATCTTTTAAATATTTAGGATATTACAATTTGGGGCCTTTTTTTTAGATTTAGCGCAGGGCCACCGTAACCTCCCAGACGGCCCTGTTGTTTATAAGTCGTCTTGGAAGATTGTGTGAAGCATTTGAGTCATAAGTAGCTTCAGATGATAACATTTAGAATCGAAAAAGTTTTTTGCTTGAACCTTATAGTTCATCGTAAGAGATTTCAAGGTGAGATTATGTAATTGTTTATATATGACGAAGAACAAATACTTTTGTCGACTATTTGTTTGTTTCGATAAATAGTGTAACACCCCAAGAGTTTGAGAGGAGATTTGTCCCACATCAGGAAAATAAGGAGCTTATGATATGTTTATAAAAGATTCCACTCACCACTTAGTAACAAGGCCTTGAGCTTTTAGGCTTAAGAAAGGACAAATAATGGGTCCAAAGGTGCACACCGATCTTATTGGAGTTGTGTTATGGCGTTGGCGGGTCGGGTTGTTATAAATAACCGTATTGCGAACACATTAAAACAGTAGTTTGAAAATATAAAATATAAAATATGAGTAATAAAACATAACATTTTCAATTTTAAGTATCCAAATAAGATGTACTCCTTCGTTCCGGTCATTTGTTTATCATTTTCATTTTAGGAAGTCTTAATCATTTGTTTACCTTTCTATATTCGGGTTATTTCTTACGAGTATTTTGATCATCCACATCCATAATGATCCACTTGTCATTCAATAACACTAACCATAAGTGGTCCCCTCCCATTTCCTTCATAATTGTGTCAAAACTAAAGGTAAACAAATGAGCGAGACAGAGAGAGTATTTGGTTTCAAAAAATCAAAATTTGAATTTTCAAAGTTGGCGCCAGGATAAAGAATTGAATTTCAAGCATTGACGCCAAGTTGAAAATTGAATATTTGACTTGAAATAATGTCAAAAACTAAAAGTTCGTCTTGGCACCAAGTCTAAGTTTCAAATATTTAATTTTGCCGCCAAATTTGAAATTCAAATCTAATGTTAGTTTTGATATAATATTTTTTGACTGTCGATTTTCGAGCGTGGTTTCATGAATAACGTTTTATTTTCTTAAAAATTAAATATTTTTTGAAAAACTTAAAAAAAGTCTCATGGTATTAAAATTATTTTAAAGTAATTTACAAAAAGTCGAGCAAAAAATCGTTAAGCTGGTTAAAAATAATGGGATATGAAGTAGAAAAATGATGTAAAACATTTTGTTTTAATTTTTTTAATTTTATTCTTGTTAATGATTTAACCAGTATAGACCTCGTACAATGCATGCACGGTATTTAGAGAGTTTTATCTTTTACTTTGTAGTATATTATTTATTGATTGTAAATTGAGAATTCATTATTTTTTGAGTAAATTATCAATTACACCCACAACTTAATCCATTTTTTATTACTCCCACGTCAATTGTTTTAATATTTTACACCCAAAATAATTGCTCAGTTTACATTTTGCACCCAATATCGGATTCAGGTCATATTTTCGTTAATTTTCAATTTTTTTCGGCAAAACAATAATTTCATGACTATTTTACCCTTCCCTCTTCTATTATTAAGCATAGTTATTTGCCCTTTTTTCTCCTCATTCATTCATTCCCTCTTCTCTCATTTTCTCCAAATTTATTTGAAGAACTCATTCTTAAGGTAAGTGTATCCCCATTTTTTTTTTGAAGTCATTTCCTACAATATATCCACAAAAAGGGAGAAATTAAAATATGGGAAAACCTAATTTAAGGCACAAATATGCATAACCCAGAAATTTCAAAAACAAAATCCAAAAATTTCAAATACGAAACCTAGAAAATAAGTAGCGGGAATCAAATAATAAATTCCATTCAAATTAGAAAGAAGAAATACAAGGACAACTTACATAAATACTAAAGTGATAGTGGTGATGAATCAACACTCTCTCAATGATTAAGATATTACAACGGAAATTTGGGAGAATTTTTAATGGGGAATTTTTGGGGGAAATTTTTGGGATAAATTAGGTTAAACAAGTGAAAAGAGGGGAAGTAAATGAGGAATCAAAAGCCAAACGGAGATTTATAATCGTGGGGGCAAATTCATCATTTCATAAAAATTTTCACCTAAAAAAGCCATTGGGTGCAAAATATAACCTGAGCTATTAATTTGGGTGTAATTTAAAAGAAAAATTTGAGTTGGGAGTAAATGTAAAAAAGTGAATTAAGCGTGGGTGTAATTGATAATTTACTGTTATTTTTAAACGTTTTTTATTATTTTATTTTGATTTGAGAAAAAAAATCATAACAATAAAAATAATAAAGAGAATTAAGTAGCTTACCACAACACACTTTAAAGTAAGACTTGGCTAAACAATAAAGATGATCGGTCACGACTTTAGTTAAAAAGGCAGAGAGAGAAAAAGAAAAAAAATAAAAACACCCATAATATTCTCCGACAAGAATATTCCCCGACAACAACAGCTACTGTCCAAAAGTAGCTCTCCACTCGACAACTCCGGTCGTTGATGGTTGCTCTGCGCCGCCGTCACTGACTAATCGACGAGAGTGTAGCTAACATGAGAGAGAACAACGGTGAAGATCGTCCCCTGTTTTCGCGCCTATGGCGAGGAAATCAAACCTTCAAAGGCAGAGGGAGATGACCCTCCGAGGACGGACTGTGACGTCCAACAATGATGAAGCTTTACAAGAAGAAAAGAATGATACCATAGAAGAAAGGCCCAGTGAGACTCATGTCGGCCCTGATGTTGAGACAAATGAAAACATGAAAAATATTAGTGAGATTGTTGGTATCCCTGAACTAGAGATTGAAGATAGTGATGATGAATCTGCACAAGAGGAAGAAGAAGAAGATAAAGTAAATGCCGAGGAGGACGAAGTAGTTTATGAAACACAGAAAACAGAGTCTGAAGAGAAGAACGAAGAAGAACAAGAAGAAAATGAAAAGGAAGAAGATGAAGCTAAAACAGAGTGCGAGGAGATGCTACAAATCCAACCGGAGGACGTGGAGGAAGAGATAGCCTACTGGAACCAGGCGGTGATGTGCTTCATCTTGGGTGCTAATCCGCCATGGGAGGTAGTAGAGGGATTCATAAGAAGAATATGGACAAAATACAACATTGACAAAATCTCTTTCCTTCCAAATGGTGTCTTCTTGGTTAGATTCAAGACAGTGGAGATGAAGGAGAAAGTCCTAATGTCAGGACACTATTTGTTTGATAACAAACCAATGATTGTCAAAGAGTGGTCAAGGGATCTTGAACTAACAAAAGCAAATGTTAAATCCGTCCCTGCCTGGATTCGATTACATAAACTACCTCCTATTCTCTGGGGTAAGAGTCTACCTAAAATCACTGGCCTGGTGGGTAAATATGTGAAGAGTGATCAGGCAACAAATGAGAGAACGAGATTAGGCTTTGCTAGAGTGATGGTGGAAATGATGGTGGATCAACCTCTCCCTCCGGAAATTGTCTTTAAAGATGATAAAGGGGAGGTGATAAAAGTGGAAGTGGAGTATGAATGGAGGCCTATCACCTGCAATAAATGTCAAGGAATGGGTCATGAGGGAAACCAATGCAAAAGAGTAGTGGATAAGAAGAAGACTACTGTGACAACTAAAGTGTGGATAAAGAAAGCACCAGAGCAGCTGATAGTTCCTGAGAAGATACAAGCCACTACAGCTGCAACTGCAACTGCAACTGTTACTACAACTGAATCTGATGTCGTTGAACAAGGAACTAGTAAGACTCCTATCCAGAAAAGTCAGTTTATCACTACTCCTATCAAGAGACTGACTATCATTAAAAGGAGTAATGAAGAGCCTGGTGGATATAGTAAAGTGGATTTTGGTGCACAGTCCTATAAGGATGTTGCCTCCCTAATTCTTCTAAGAAAACAGTGCAAATGGTAATGACTCCTCCTCTACTCACTCACATGGATAGTATCGGATTCTGGAACATTAGAGGCATGAATAGAGTAGGGAAACAGAAATCTATTAATTTTTTCTTACAAACTAAAGGA
The DNA here is from genome assembly GCF_048544455.1 of Silene latifolia. Lineage (NCBI taxonomy): Eukaryota > Viridiplantae > Streptophyta > Magnoliopsida > Caryophyllales > Caryophyllaceae > Silene > Silene latifolia. The sequence continues at coordinate 30,576,384 of NC_133528.1, forward strand.
ATAGGATTATTTGGCTTATTGGAAACAAAAATCAAGAATAAAAATTTTCTTACGGCTGCTAATAGTTTCAACAATGGATGGTGTATCTCTACTAATAATGGCTACCATAGTGGAGGAAGAATCTGGATCATATGGCAACCTACGAGGTTTAGGGTGAATTTCTTAGAGTACAATGCTCAATTTATTCACATGAAGGTGGAATCCTTGCTTGACAAAAGCATGTGTTACTTGACTGTGGTCTATGCTTTCAATGGCATACAAGAAAGAGTCCCTCTTTGGAGTCATTTGAGGAAAATTGCTGGTCAGACCCATGGACCATGGGCGTTAGCAGGAGATTTTAATTGCACCCTAGCTGCTAACGAGAGATTTGGAGGTGCTTCATCTATGGCTGAGATGGAACCCTTCAGAAGATGTGTAGAGGACTGTGAGATGATCGATATAGCTGCTATGGGGTCCCTGTATACGTGGAACAATAAGCAGAAACCTGAGGAGCGCATCTATAGCAGAATAGATAGATTCATGGTTAATAAAAACTGGAGTGACCTATACCCTGATACTTATGCTCATTTCTTGCCTGAGGGCCTTTTTGATCACTCTCTCCATCCGATAAAGAGGTCTTCCAATGAGAGAGGCAAAAGTTGCTTCAAATATCTCAATATGTGGGGTAATTCTAAAGAGTTTCTCACTACTATCAGGAACCTGTGGGACAACAACATTGAAGGAACTCCTCTATACAGAGTTACTGCAAACTTGAAAGGACTCAAAGCTGGCCTGCGTCAGCTAAACAAGGAACACTTTAGTGATATTGAGAAGGCTACTGCTAAGCTCCAGCTTGAGGTTGAGGAATTGCAGACTATTCTCAGGCGGGAATCCTAACAATGTCGTCTTTGCAAAGCAGCAGGAATTTGAGGCATGCCAGGAATCGAAGAGTAAGAGCCTAGCTAGGGATAGCTTCCTGCAGCAACAAGCAAAGAGTGTTTGGATTAAGAATGGGGACTCTAACTCCTCTTATTTCCATAATGCTATTAGGAGCAGGAGGCATAAGAATAGGGTAATAATGATTGAGGATAAGGATGGCAAATTATGTGAGACCCCTGATAAGGTCAAAAATGCCTTCCTGGATTATTTTATTCAGCTGCTGGGATCTAGACAAGAGGTGAAGAAAATTCATAGCAGGATTCTTGATCAGGGGCCTAGGTGTTCTGAGGCTCACTTTGCTTCTCTTCTTCGACCACATCCTTTGGAAAGGAAGTCAAGGACACCCTTTTTAGTATACCGATAACAAGTCCCCAGGTCCAGATGGGTTTACAAGTAGATTCTTCAAAGATGCATGGGGAGAGATAGGCAAGGATGTAATTATTGCAAAGAATCGACTTCTTCAAACATGGTAAGATCTTTGAAACAACTTAATGCAACTATCCTCACTATGGTACCCAAATGTGATAGGCCTACATCTGTCCTACAATTCCGTCCCATTGCTTGTTGCAATGTTATCTACAAGGTCATATCTAAGCTTATTTGCACACGGCTTGCTGAGATCCTCCCAGATATTGTAGACAAGAACCAAGGAGCTTTTATTCAACACAGGAGCATTCAAGAGAATATCTTGATATGTCAAGATTTGATACGACTGTATGAAAGGCCCTCCTCCTCCCCTAGATGTATGTTCAAAATTGATCTCCAAAAGGCCTATGACACAGTTGAATGGGAGTTCGTGGACAAGCTGCTGGCAAAGCTACAATTCCCTTTGAAATTTAGAGCCCTGGTAATGCAATGCATTACACGCCTCTTTCTCAATCTCATTGAATGGGGAACAATTTGGGTTTTTCCAAGGGAAGAGAGGACTGAGACAGGGAGATCCCCTCTCCCCTCTTATTTTCACTCTTTGCATGGAATACCTAACTAGGACCCTTAAATATGCAAATTGCTAATTATGAATTTGGTTTTCACCCTATGTGCAAGGAAATGGGCCTAACAAATCTGATGTTTGCTGACGATGTATTGCTATTCAGTAAGGGTGATGCAAAGTCCATAATGGTGCTGCTAAGATCTTTCTCTACGTTCTCCAAAGCTACAGGTCTAAATATCAGTGCTACCAAATCAAACGCTTATTTTTGTGGCGTTGCTGACCAGCTCAAGCATGAAATCCTCAGTGTGTCAGGCTTCACTGAAGGAAAGCTTCCTTTCAAATACTTAGGTCTACCTATCCAAACTTCCAGACTTCAAAAGAAAGATTGTGATTGCCTTGTTGACAAAATCTGCTCTAAAATCCATGGGTATGGTGCTAGGAAATTCTCCTATGCAGGGCGCCTGACATTGGTGCAAGCAGTCTTAAAGAGCTTGTGCTCCTATTGGGCTTCCTTATTTGTGCTCCCTAAAGGGATTATCCATAGGATCGAAGCAACATGCAGGAATTTCTTGTGGGATGGGGGTCCTGAATACGTGAGAGCCCCCCTTGTGGCTTGGGATACAGTGTGCAGAACAAAGGACGAAGGAGGACTGGGATTAAAGGACTTGGAAACATGGAATAAGGCTCTTATTGGGAGGCTAGTGGACTGGATATACGAAGGTAGGGACTGCTGGGTCAAATGGGTGGAATGCAATCACCGAAAGGAAGATCATGGATGAATATGAGCCTAACACAAATTCAAGTTGGGTGTGGAGGCGTATATGCAGGGTCAAAAATGAACTAACATTTGGGTATGTGAATGGTAAATGGAAGGATCAACCTGATGGATACTCCCCGCACGTTGCTACGGTGGTTAAGAGGAATGCAGCCCAAGGTTGATTGGTATCTGTGATATGGAACCCATGGAACACGCCTAAGCATAGTTTCCTGGGGTGGATATGGGCTCATAATGCCATGAAAACAAAAAGCAAACTACTGCGGTTTGGTATTACACACGATGCAGATTGTATCTTTGTGTGGTCAAAGTATAGAAACTCGGGAGCATTTGTTCTTTGAATGTCCTTATAGCGGAAGAGTAGTGCTTGCTATTAATCAAGTAATGGGAGGTGCTATTGCAGGTCATAATGCCGCAAAGTCGTATGCAAGATCATCCGGGTCTCACATCCAAACGAGTGTGGTATCTTTGTTCGGTGTGCTTGGTCTATCGATATGGCAACAACGCAATAGATGCGGGGTGGAGATGCAATCGCTCATTCCCGAAAGGCTTAGCTCACGATAATGCGGGAGATTAGAGTACGAATAAGAAGTAGGGACATTACGAAGGTGAAACAAGATGATATAGATTGGTTACACAGCTTGAAATTATTGTAACATCCTAATGACTCTTGTACTATAGTTACCGTTTTTATAATATAAACTTACCTTTTACCAAAAAAAAAAAAAAAAAAAAAAAAAAAAAAAAAAAAAAAGAGAATTAAGTAATGACATAAAACACGATTGTAGGAATGAATATACTTCATATCATTTTTTACACAAAATTAATGATATTGTTTATAAAATTTATTAATAGTATATATCTTTTTGCTACGGATTATTTAGAAAGAACGAATTTTTTTATTACCAAAAAACGTAGAGGCAAATCCTAAATAAGAAAGTGCATCAATATAGGAAAGTAAATAAAAGATCATATCAAAATAGGGGAAGTGTTTTAGGCGGAAAAACTTTAACCTTTTCCTATTCTTTTAGTATACTAGTATTGGTGCCCCACTTCGCCCGGACTACCTCTACTTACCATTACTTTTTTTTCATTAAATAAAATTACTTAAAGTTGCATAACCCATAAATTTATCATTAATATATTTTTCTATGACATATCCTAGAATTACGATTAAATAAATTTTGAGACAAATTCACTACTCCCGCTATAAATATTTTACTCTTATTATTGAAACAATAGTAATAACATTTCGCTACTTGCACTTAATCATTGTTACTTTCACTACTCTCGCCGTAATTATTGTTACTGTTAGGGGTGTTCATTCGCGGTTCGGTTCACCGAACCTATAATTTAATTCGGTTCGCACACGGTTCGGTTCGGCAAAACTCCGAACCTAAACCGCACCATTAGGAACGGTTATAAACGGTTCGGTTAACCACTTTAAACGGTTATTAGCGGTTCGGTTACCGGTTAACCGACAATCGTTCTATATAATTTTTTTTTTCAGTTTTCGTTAATTTTTGGAAATTTTTTCTAATAGTTGAATTAAATTTTCGTTATATATTATACCCAACAATAAAGTTAATAAGCTAAACTTTAGCATTAATCAATTTAAGAAATTTTAAATTTGGCTACACTAAAAAAATTAAACGAACGAACAATTTTTTATATAATATTGCGAACCTTAACCGAACCTTGTCCATAATAAAGTTAACGGTTTGGTTCAAAAAACCGCTTTGTCAAAACGGTTCGGTTAATCGAACCTTAAAAATGGACGGTTTTTCGGTTTTGCGGTTCGGTTATTGCGGTTCGGTTTATTCTGAACACCCCTAGTTACTGTCACTCCTACCCCATTAATGTTGATAATTTCACTACTCACACCGTAATTATTGTTACTTTTACTATTGCCGCATTAATATTGATTATTTCACTACTCCCGTTGTTGTTTCTACCACTTTCACTAATCTCGCTAATAATATTGTTACTTTTACTATTCAAATGAGTGATTACTATAATATAACTATATCAATGTTACTACAATTCTTTTCTTTACTGGCGAAATTACTTTTACTACTTCGGCATGCAATTTTAAGAGGATTATATATTTGTATAAATATATTACATATATGCATTAAATCAAATCGAAAGAATTATGCTATATTATATATTATGGAATCTAACTTGAATTATTTATAACCTACTTATATTATATTTTTGTATGTAAAATAATTAACATCTCTATACATCTAATAAACTATAAAGTTTAATAAAATTGCATATATTTTAAATTTAATATATAATTTTATGATGATAATAATTAATACCATAAGTGTGCATATTTATACTAATTAATTATTTTATTTTAAGGAAATTGACCATCTACTAGTCTTCTATAAATATTTAGGAAAATTATCAAGCATCTTCTTTTTTTTAGTCTCCTTGAAATTGACCATCTTAATTAATTATTTTATTTTAAGAAAATTGACCATCTTAATTAATTATTTTATTTTAAGGAAATTGACCATATTTTAGTCTCTTACAAATGTTTAGGAAAATTACCAAGCTTCTATAGAATTTAATTTTAACCCAAACTATATAATATTTCCATTGAGATCCCTTAATCGGGTCCATCACACGGTGCTAGTGATTTAAAACTATATAGTATAATTAATTTGTATAATTTTCTTTAATTACATTGAAGTCCCTTGGTTTCTGGATTTAATATATAGTATTGATTGATAGTATTGATAGGGATATGGGATTGTTGTTTTATTTTGAGTCAATTTCGGCTTATCGTCCGAATCAAGTCAGCTTTCGGGTTATCATTCGGGTCGGCTCAGTACACGAATCGGGTTGACTCGGGTCAGGGTCATCTTGGGTCGAGTTCTGTTTCGGTTTTGGGTCAACTTTAATCGAATTACGTCGGGTTATGGGTCATCACCGACTCAAGTCCGGTCAGTTTTGGGACGCAATATTTTCGATTCCTATCGGATCAAGTTTGCTCAAATTCGGTCAAATTATTCGGATCGAGTCAGCCTTGCCAGTTCCAGGTCATAAGAATATTTCTACACTCGATCACATTTCATATATCATATATAAAATATAAGTAGGGGGTTTGTCAGCTTGGGACTGACTCTATCCCTCTCTGACGTCACATATAACAACATTGCCACTGGTAACTTTTCTTATGTCTCTTTTCACTACTTTTCCTCTTTACCACACAAACTCTTCATTTTCCTTTTCTTGACTCTCCCCTACTATCTACTGTTGGAATATGTGTCCTCCGACAATAATGCGATCACAATTGTCGATCATAATGATCACATGTCTAAATCTCATTTTAAGAATACATGTGGGATGTAATATTTTACAGTCAACCGGTCCACACATATCGATAATGATTGGCTGACTAGAGTTTGACATTACTGTCGTGCGACGGTGTTGATCAGTTGATTCCCTTAGGTCATACCTATAGGGAAATACTGTTAATTGATTATTTAATTAATCGTATGCCGATACGAGTTAATTAAATTGCTTAAAAATTGACGGATGATTTTGTGAGTAAAATTAACGTGTCTTATTGTAATTCGATTATATTAGATACGGTCTAAGTAATTGAATTGTTTTATTACTTGGATAAAATTATTGTTTACGAAACAAATTTGGAATTGAAATTGAACGAATAATTTATTATAAATACAAGACGTTGTAATTTATAATTTGATAAACCGTTTTGGTATAAGTAATTACGAATTACTAGTCGATTTTGTATACGACATATTTTATGAATATGTTGATTTTTAATATGATAAAAATACATTACAATTTCATATGTCAAGTAACATGTAACATATGTTACAATTGACAAATGACAAAAATAAAATGGACCTCCCATTTTATTTAAGTGTGCCGAAATATGGAAGGTATATTGGGTTGATATTGTGTTTTTATCTTAGTGGAAAACATAATGATAAAAGACTACCATCTAGCCATGCATGCCTACTCTTGCCTTGAGAAGAACAAGACCATGCATTGGCTCCCCAATATTGACCCCTCTCCAACCGGTTTTCCTATGGGTTGTGCAACCATATGGGTTTCTCAATTATTCATTCTTTTCACCTAATATTTTTCCTAGTGTGAAAAAAAATGCATTCTCTCTACATCTTATGAAATTTCTAGAGAAATAAACCTCACAAAATACTCCCTCTTGACCGAAATATTCAAGAGTAAAAATACAATTTATTTTGTGTCAATTTTATAGTAAAACTTATATTATTACTAGATCATAATAATATTTGCTATTGAGAGGTTTCCTTGGGTATTCACTTTTGGGAGAGATTCTATACTTGAATCTTTATTCATCCATTATTTGGAATGCTCAAGAACTAACAAGAAGGAGATCTTGTTGGTGCCCTTTTAATCCGAAAATCATATGGTGAGAAAACGATTTCTTCTCTATATTTACTTATGTTTGCATGCATAAGATTTGTATTTAATTTTATGACTAAATTAAATGTAACATATATGAATATGTAAAGTAATGAGATATAGATTTCTAACAAGCGGTATCAAGAGCCTTAGGTTGTTTTCATGCAAATCGGTTATAGTTTTTCCGAGTTATACGATTAACAAATAAAACTTATAAATTTGTGTTTATTATGATATATCACGAAATTATTTTTTCATGTTAAAGTTTCTGATCCTAAAATGTATTTAGGATATTTTGGTTTATTTATGGATTTTTATTGTTCATTTTATTTAAAAATGGCATTAAAATGTGATTTTATGATAAAAATGTCATTTTCGGACTAAAATTAGCTAAACTTCGAATTTTCCAATGGTTTTTGGATATGTTTTCACATATATTATTTTTAGATGACCTGTAAATTTTCAGAATTTTTGGAGTTTTTATGCTCGAAATATGGATTTTTCATGATAAAAATCAATTTTATATGAAAAATAAGTTAATATGAGATAAATTTCGAATCTGGTCATAGAAATTTAGTATGTTGTCGCATGCAATTTTAGAAGATGTGTGTAAAATAATAGGCTATATTGAAGTCTTTATGCATGATTTATGAATTTTTGATGAAAAATAGCATAAATAGTGACTTTAATTAGTAAAAATTGCTAAAACATACTTCATGACTAAAGAAAAACGTCACATGTTGCATTTTATCATATGTTTCAGATCTAAAAGTGAAAAGTTGATAAAAATAATTTTTCTCATGTTTTTATGATTATAATTGATAAATCCGATAAACCGCAACATAGTTTTTCCTATAATTTTTGGAAATTTTAACCTAAGTTTTTTTAACATTATGAGTGTCATGGTATTTTTCCAGAATGTTCAAGAGTTTAAATTTTAAAGTTTGAATTTATTTGAAATTTTTGTGATTTATTTGAAGTTTATAGCATTTTGTTGTAATTTTGAGTCCATTAATGAACAATTTTAAGAAATATGAGTTAATTATAGTCAAATAGTTAATGGAGACTAATTTTGAGTCCTAAGTTGGTTAGGGTAATTAACTTGTGCATAAATATGAATTTATGTAATTATTGTGATTATAAAACGTTAAATCACGCAAATCCGTAAAAACCGATTAATATACGATATTGGCTCTTTAAAGGCGATTTAGCATAAAATTGGGCATGTTCATACATATTATAATGTTGCATTTTATTTATGATTGTCATAATTTTATTTTATGTAATTTTTGAATTATGTAATTTTACTTAGTATGGCCTTAGTTTTTAATTGGTATTACCCAAAATGTATGGGAATATCGATTCGGTTGTAATTTATTGTGATCTCGTATCACCGTTTTGTAATGTAATAGATTTATTTTATTTTAATTACAAATGTATAATAGGAAATTATGTAATTTGTTATGTAATTTAATTATTCCGGAGTTCCTTGAAGACGATACCACTCAAGATGGCGATCCATTAAAGACGGTGTTACCTCGAGAGGCGTGCCAAAACCGAAGTTCAAGGGACCAATGGAGTTGGTTTCCGAATATGTAATAGTTAATTAGATTTTCTATTTTAGGAAGGCCATACTAGGATTTTATTTATGTTTTGCATTTTATTTATATGTCGCATGCATCGCTAAATCGCCATAACTAAAACATGCATTTTCATTTTAATCGAGTTTATCGACCGTGTCAATTATAATTATCGTAGTTCACCGCTTTAGTTCACTTAAAACTTGATAGATAATAAATTTACATGACCTCTCGCTTAAATAAACAATTGAGACTTAGCCTTACCAAAAAGTAGAAACCATGAAAACCTATTTCGTGAGGGAGTGCACTCGGCCACACCGGGGTACAAACCTTGTTACGTAGGGGAAGTGGGTGATAAATGTCTATCCACCGAATTTATGTTAATGAAGGGTATTTCGGCACACCGTGCCCTAAGTTGATATAAATTTGGATCATGGACACATTTATTCGAAATTTGGGTTGAACTCAACGAAAGTATTCACGACGATTTCCGGATGTGTTTCGGGCTAAAGATAAATATTAATATAATTTTATCGACCAAGAGTTCTAAAAGTAGAATCGATTAAAGAGTTAATCCACCGAGTTATATTAATAAAGGGTATTTCGGCACACCGTGCCCCAAGTTAATATGAATTTGGATCTTGGAATCATTTATCATAGTTGGGTAGAGGTCACTATGTAAATGCTTTACTTGTTATTTACAAGTATTAATAAAACGATAAATGTGAAGTTTTCCACTATTCCGTTATCATATTGTTCTATTTCTTTACCACAATTCATATACGATATCATTTCGATTTTGATTCAAATCTCCGTTAAAACATCATAACTAAAGACAAAAATTTGAATTTTCTTCTAAAACCTCGAATTATCCATTGGAAGGATATCTTGTGAAAAGTATAGATTAAAGTTATTCATTATCAAACAGGTTTTTGATTCTTGACTAACACATCTACTTACAATGGATTGTTTTTCATATACTTAATTGAATTAAGTACCTTGAAGCGATAAATTGTTTTGGTAATTAGATTTGTCGGAAATCGTAATAGACCAAAATACCGCAACCACTTCAATGAAAAGTTTTAAGACTAAACAAACGAATGAAGAGTAGTCTTCATGAATTTAAATTTTGCTTCTATTAGCAAAGACTCATTGAAATAAGTGGGAGCATTCTCTTAAACCGTTAAGAAAAGGATAAAGGTTTTAAAGAAGTAAAATTAGAATGGAATTGATACAAGGTAATGTTAAGAGTAAAGTTATTGAGAATAACGATACTAAACCTATCAATCCCGACCGGTAAAGTTTCCATTGTCTTAAATGTTGGACACTAGATAAGAAACTCCCAAGTTGTTAAAGAATAAGCCAGTTAGTTGTGGGACATCTAATAAGACTTAGTTCTTTATTTATTTGATTGACATAAATTTTGCTAGTACTACTTCGTCAATATTAGAAACCAGTGGTGGTTTTCATCATTGTACTTGATACATAGGATGATTAGAATATGACGACTAGCAACAATGATGTTGAGAGATAGAGTCATTGTATACTCAATCTAGTTTTTGAGTTTAAGTTGTACTTAATTGTGACTATTAAGTGCATAAACTCTAAATAAGAATATAAACTTGTTAAGATACAAAAGAGGTTTCACTTTTGTGACCCTATACACCACGATTTGATTTATGGCTAGCCCATTATCAAGGTGATTATATTCTGAACCAAACTAGAATGATATATCATGTAGATGATGCAAGACTCAATTTGGTAACCCAAGATTAAACCTTAAATTCTCGAATGATGAACGCAAAGAGTTATCGAGTACTCTTAAAACCATTAGATCTTATGGTATATGGGTATCTTGTATTCAAGGCAAGATGTCTCGTGCCTTTTGGTTAAAAAGGAGATCGAGGTTGTAAATCATTGATCCAAAATAGGTTGATCATTTTCTTTTACCAGTGATTTAGGTTGACACTAATGTGTTCATTTAATAAGGTAAATAGAGAAATCTTTGAAGAAGTTCAAAGAGTTCAAGGAATCACGATTTAATCGTGATGGGATTATCAAAGTGAAGACTTTGATATAAGCCAAATGAAATGTGATATAGTATCACAAGTTAATCTCTCTTAGCATGCATTATGGGATAATGTGTGGTTGGATAAAGAAATCAAACGCTATTCGATATGGTTTGGACTTCAATCAATTTACTTTGAGTTACTTGATCCTTTTGGGGATTTTATCATTTTGTCTAAATTATTTTTCCACTAAAACTAAAATGATTCATATGAGATATGAAATGGTAAGGTATCATGTTTGTAAGTTTTCAAAAGAAACAAGTGCTAATTTTTCCTTATTATAATCACGAGTACAACGGGTTTGTGGCTCGTGAAGCTGTCTTTCTAAAATACAAGTTTATTTCTAGAAGACAGAGTGGGAGAAATTATTCAAGAGCCACAAAGAATGTTGCTCAAAGAATGTTATGTCGCAAGAAACTGGTCTTTCTTGGCTACATGAGACGTTTTTTGTAAGACGTTGTTTCTTTAAAACAAGAATGTTATGTCGCAAGAAACTGGTCTTTCTTGGCTACATGAGACGTTTTGTGTAAGACGTTGTTTCTTTAAAACCTGGGAGGTTAAATTCGTCACTTGTTGAAGATGATGAAATCATGTTACTTTTAAGAAAGTAAAGAGCTTATAACTTACAAAGAAATCGTTTGATTCAAGTTGATTACTTCTAGAAAGTAATGAACATATGACTTACATGAGAGTGTTTAAGTCACAACTCAATACAAGGCTTAGAGCCATGAAAATCCGAAATAAAAGGCTTGATTAGTGACAAAGGGTTTTGCACTAATAAAGAGAGATTTCAAAGCTTGATTGGTTGCAAAGGGTTTTTCACTAGTTGAAATGCTTAAGTCTATTTGGATGTTCTTAGGGATTGTGTTTCATTGTGATGATATACATATAACAAGTGAATCTAAAACCCACTTCTTCAATTAGAAGGTATGTATTCAATACATGTTATGAGTTTTATAGATTCTTACAATCCTAAGATAATGTGCCACTTAAGAGATGGTCTTGAGTAGGACATCAATGAGTTGGAATCAATGATTTGATCATGGTATAAAAAGTTTCCCGATAAGTCGAGAAGTTGTGTTTATACATGAGGTTTAGTAGGAGTTACGGAAATTTTAATTAGTCTAATATGTGGATGACATATTGATCATTGAGAATGATTTAAGACTTTTGGAGTAATATAATACATCTTTAATATCCAGATTTATGTAGATAAATCCACATGACATTAGCGTCAAATAAGAAGTCTTATGTTGATAAGATTCATGACTAGTTCAATCAAGTTGAACATATTTGATTGATTCCATTTGCTTCCGCTGCCGGATCAATTAAATGAGTAATGATGTATAACATTTCATATACCTTGAGTATGATGAATTGTTTCAAATCGAATTTAAGTAATATATAGTTACCAAGTAAGCCATAAAGATTACCCTTAAGTGCTTGCAGAAGCATTAAGGATGTAATGCAAAGTGTTTTTGATGCAATTTTGTGTAAGGGTGTTACACAAGTGACAATTGACAATTGAGATTGCGCATGGTTTCAGGAAAAACCATAATCAAAACACATTAGGATGGTTAAAGAACAATGAGAAATGTTTACAATGGAAATTGAGTACACTTGCAATCATGAGATGTGCAAGAAGGATGAGTCCCGTACACTGTGAAAACAGTGGGAGCTATTCTAAGGCTAGAGGGCCTATGTCTTGATTGGATCTCGACACGTACTCAGAAAGTTTTGTAATGCAAATGTATACATTACAAAGGAAAACGAGTGTGTAGTAAGGTTGAGTTAGTTGAGTTAGGTACAAAAAGTTGATAAAACCTAGTAACCAAAGCCTTCTCATAGGCTTAACATGATGAGTCATGTCATTTCAATTAAATTGAGATGAACAACTACATTCAAGTTCGAACTGGATTATAGAATATGAAGTAGTAATCAAGTATTGACTACTCATATGATAATCACATTTATCGTTCGAGTTTTTAAACCTGAAAACTCCTTTTATACTTTGTTACATCCAAACGGGTTGTAGAGACAATTGAACCCCGTTAAAGTGAACCCGGATTAACATAGTACTCGCCCATAGTCACTTGTATGAGGTGAAGTCTCGAAGTGACTAGAGTGTGATGCGATTGATGGCAAGTTCAAGTGCCATAGAGTCATGTGAGATGACTAGTCGATCACATAGGCAGATTGTTAGGAACACTTTGTCGGGCAGTGACCGCTTATAGAGTTCTGGCAAATTTATATAGCCTGGTCGTGGCGAGAGCTACTATAGTATTCTAATGAGTCAATTCTTTTGACTAAAGACTGTTCGCCTAAGATGGCACAGTTTCAGATTAACTTTGATTTGTGTTACTACGACCTTCGTAAATGGGGTCAAATGGGCATATTTTGGGTTATGATGGCTGTGGCTAGTCGAAGGGAATAAGTGCGATAGGAATTGTCCACCCCCTTGTCAGGGTTAAAACAATATCTCAGGGCCACTCGAGGAGTAATGAACTGGAAATGCGTGGCCACGCTCGGATGGTATCTATGGTAGATAACTCCGGTCAATCAGTTATTCTCCAGATCGAGGAAACCACTCTCGATATGATCACTTGCAAGTACGACCCGAAAGACACCTTGCATTGAGTGGGAGATAGTAATAGGACAAGAGAATTGGTGACACACACTTGTCGAGGACAAGTGGGAGATTGTTGGAATATGTGTCCTTCGACAATAATGCGATCACAATTGTCGATCATAATGATCACATGTCTAAATCTCATTTTAAGAATACATGTGGGATGTAATATTTTACAGTCAACTGGTCCACACATATCGGTAATGATTGGCTGACTAGAGTTTGACATTACTGTCGTGCGACGGTGGTGATCAGTTGATCCCCTTAGGTCATACCTATAGAGAAATACTGTTAATTGATTATTTAATTAATCGTATGCCGATACGAGTTAATTAAATTGCTTAAAAATTGACGGATGATTTTGTGAGTAAAATTAACGTGTCTTATTGTAATTCGATTATATTAGATACGGTCTAAGTAATTGAATTATTTTATTACTTGGATAAAATTATTGTTTACGAAACAAATTTGGAATTGAAATTGAATGAATAATTTATTATAAATACAAGACGTTGTAATTTATAATTTGATAAACCGTTTTGGTACAAGTAATTACGAATTACTAGTCGATTTTGTATACGACATATTTTATGAGTATGTTGATTTTTAATATGATAAAAATACATTACAATTTCATATGTCAAGTAACATGTAACATATGTTACAATTGACAAATGACAAAAATAAAATGGACCTCCCATTTTATTTAAGTGTGCCAAAATATGGAGGGTATATTGGGTTGATATTGTGTTTTTATCTTAGTGGAAAACATAATGATAAAAGACTACCATCTAGCCATGCATGCCTACTCTTGCCTTGAGAAGAACAAGACCATGCATTGGCTCCCCAATATTGACCCCTCCCCAACCGGTTTTCCTATTGGTTGTGCAACCATATGAGTTTCTCAATTATTCATTCTTTTCACCTAATATTTTTCCTAGTGTAAAAAAAATGCATTCTCTCTACATCTTATGAAATTTCTAGAGAAGTAAACCTCACAAATACTCCCTCTTGACCGAAATATTCAAGAGTAAAAATACAATTTATTTTGTGTCAATTTTATAGTAAAACTTATATTATTACTAGATCATAATAATATTTGTTATTGAGAGGTTTCCTTGGGTATTCACTTTTGGGAGAGATTCTATACTTGAATCTTTGTTCATCCATTATTTGGAATGCTCAAGAACTAACAAGAAGGAGATCTTGTTGGTGCCCTTTTAATCCGAAAATCATATGGGGAGAAAACGATTTCTTCTCTATATTTACTTATGCTTGCATGCATAAGATTTGTATTTAATTTTATGACTAAATTAAATGTAACATATATGAATATGTAAAGTAATGAGATATAGATTTCTAACATCTACTACCACAATTAAATCGATCGATCGACTACATCCTCTGCTGCTATTTTCTTCATCTACGGCAACGACATTATATGTCTTATCACCTCCTCCTTCTGTTCGGCTCTTTGCACTTGCGCTGATTCATTTATCTCGAGCCGACTTTCACTGGTATTGTTTTCTTATTCCGTTTTCGCTATTATATTCTATGATCATCGCATCCTATGCATCGAATGGACTGAAATCGTATATTTTTAGTGTTATTATAGTTCGATTTTCATCATGTGATTACAAAATTGGGAATTTTATGGCCTACATTCTGAGTTCTTATTTCCTTTATTATTATGGACGCCATGTATTCGATGAATTGCTAAATAGAAATTCCTATGCTCTTTTATTAATCTTGTGTCATTATGGCTCACAAAACTCAATCAATACACTAAATGGATGATTAAACTACTGGTTCGTTCTTTTACGGTTGTGTTATTCGTCCGTTTAGTTGTCTACTATTTCAGAGGATTATGTCCACTGGTATCAATTCAGGTGCGTATTTCCAAAAAATAGAATGTATGCATTTTCATCACAGATTTGGGGGTGGTAACCTCTCATAGTCTCATGCTGTTCAGTTGTGTCGTTAGTGGGTTAGCCTTATATATTTGTTGACAACCATGAAAGCTTAGATAGTACAATGGGTATAACTTCTTTGATAGGGGGGGCTCATATGGCCAAAGTGCGCAGCCAAGATCTTTTTTTCCTTATCCTTTTACTTTTGGAAATTGTTCCCTTCATTCTAAGATTGTTAATTGAGGTTAAAAAGACATTGGTTGTGGGATCTTTTGCTTTTGAAAGTTTACCTGGTAACTGGTAAGACCTCTATATGTAAACATGTTTATTGTGATGTGTGGACTGGTGGAGTATTCTTTGAATGGGTGAACGTGTGAGAGTGAGACCAAATGACGTTGAAAGCATTAATGTTAATTTGTATAGTCGTCGCATATTCTAGAGAGCTATCATGGGTATGAATTCGAGTCTATGAGGTGATTGTGTTATGGCCCGTTTGATATTTATCTTTGTCTGAGCTTGTGGCTTGTTTTGGGTGATACTAGCCAGTATATAGTCTACTGTCAACGTACTGCCTTATATTGTCCGTTTGTTTAGACATGGCGTTTTTAATACGCACTGCTACCTCGCACTACCAAACCAGATACAAAGTTTATCAAATGCATCATGACTTCTTGCTTTTTCCAAGTCTATATTCTTTGATGTCGTCCTAGGTAGGTTGAGTAAGACGGCAAAAAAACAAATTGCACCTCTCATGTGTCATATTTGTTAATTATTAGCTGGACTTTTTGCTTGTAGGCAGTCAAAGTCAGTCTTCTACGCAAGGACTTGTCAAAACGCCTCCAAGGTTTTCTTAGATTTTTCTGTCTGGATAAAATAGGAGGACCGAAAACACGCATTTGCGCGTGCGCATTGCATGGGTTGTGTTCCTTCGTTATGCACCTGACATCTTTCTTACACAGGCCCACTGATTGTTGGTAGACAAAGCCAGTCTTCTACGCCGGATCTTGCCAAAACGCTACCTACAAAACTTTCATAGGTATTTGTAGGCGTGTGTTATTGTGTGTAATGTGTATACCTAATATAGGTCCTAAAACATGCAAAACCGCGTGCGCACTGCATGGTTCACGTTTGTATGTTATGTGATTGCCATCTTCCTTATAGGACCCAACAGATGAGAACATTGTGTACAACACGTGACAAGTGTGTGTATTTTTTCTGTCTGCCGCAGTGTTTATCACTCATTTTTTTGTTGCATTCAATGTAGTTGCTTTGTCTTTTTACCCACTGTCTGAGCTGCATATTATGCTTATCCGGTATTACTTCCCTACACATTCTGCCTATATATATCCTGCATTTTTTTTTCCCAAAACACATACTACTTTTTCCCTTTCTTTTCTATCTTAAAAAAAATAAGAAAAATAAAAACATAAACTTTGTTTTAGGCTCAACCTAAGTTGTACATAGTTACTTTCTTGGCTTTTCATCTAGGTTAGTTATACCGAGCTCACTTTATGTTTCTTCTTTCTCACTTAATATTTACTTTCTTCTAACTTAGTATAACAGTATATCATATGATTCACCAAAAAAAAAATTATATCATATATGAAAATAATTTACTCGGTTTCTTACATTTATTTTAGTTTCTTTTGCACTTCGTATGCATCCTTTATACAAATTACCCTTTTATATATCACTTTTCACATGTTTTTACTTATTTCCTTTGCTTGTCAATTTCTACAAAGACGATATGCTAGCTTTATTTCCATTTCTTCTCTTTTTTCCTCTGCCAAATTTCTTTCAAACTTAAATTACGTTTGTGTGTCTGTCGTTACCGGTTAAACTCATAAATAACTGCAATATAAAACTTGCGATATTTATCCCAAATCAATTTACTCTCTATTTTTCGCACTGTAGCTTTGTTATTTATTATAACTGTAGTTCCTTATATTTTACTTTTTTTCTAAAATATTATTACTCTGCTTTTCTTTTGATTAGCCCATTTTCTAAAATTACGTTTACTATTTATTTCTCTCAAACGTGTTCTTTGTCTAACGTTTTGTTCTTTTATCTCTATTTGTAGGTTTACTTTGACAGTAGAACGAAAAAGGTTTGCGTTTTAAATATATATTATTTTTACTATTTCTTCCCAGTCTATTTTGATGTTTGTTCCTTATATTTAAATTTATTACATACAAAAAAATTTGTGTTCATTAACAATACAAATTGTAGCATAATACCCGTTATGCCTATTTCTTTTATATTACGCCATTTTATGTATTTTTTTTAAAACACTTCATCAAGATATTTTTGCTTACTCTTCGAATTAACCTTATTAATGCCTTTTTATTCTTTTCGTAATATTTATTGGAATCACAACAGCTATTTTTTGCTTTCTACAATAATTCTCGAAATACATGTCCACATCTACTGTAAAAATTTGAACCTTATAAAATATAGTTCTGCTTTATAGTTAGGCTTTCTTATTAATACCACTGACATTTAACAACTTAAACAAATGTATTAATCATTAACATATACTAAAACTAAACTAATGCAATGCCACGCGAATGGAGAAACGCTTACGCAGGTACGTTTTAATTTAAAATTTGGAATATATTTACACGTTTTTAAGTAACTACCTTAAATGCCTTCTGCTACTTCTCTTTGTTTTTTAAAACCGTCAAATTTATATTACCAATTCATCACAGTTTGTCAATATTATGAATTTTTTTAAAGCTTTTGTTTTAAAAAAACGGATTGCTAAAGAGATGTCTAACATTTAAAAAAATTAGAGAAGATGATCGAAAAATTTAAATCCTCCATTCTAACAAATAAAAATTACATCATTTTTTTTATTAAAAAAAAACATATTCCGAACAAAAAAAACTTCTTTTTACTTCATGTAAGAATCGGTCGTACAATTGTAGCGCATGCACAATTTGATTGTCATAGCAATTTATTTCTATTTGACTTTCATACTTACAATGTCCACTCTAACAGCTACCACAAATTTTTTTGTAGTAGACTTCTCGATTTATTATTTTTATACCTAGAGATATTCTTTTTAAAATATGGAAATTCTCTTTTTTCCTCCTATTTGATTTTTTAAAATTATCTTTTTCTTGATGACTACATTATAAAACAATTGTTTATTTATTTAATACATGGTTTATGAATTTACTCTTTCTTATATACCGTTATATGTTTTCGTTTTTGTTTTTCGAAAACCTCTTACTTATTTAAAAGGGTTATTTAATGAGAATACTATAAACTATTGGTGTGCTTCTTAAAATACAACAGCGGGTAAAAAATAGAACGGATCCTACATTTCTCTTTATTACAACCTATCTTCATGTTCCTCCTGTTGGGAAATGTGTCCTCAACAATAGTGCGATCACATGATTTAAATATCATAATTAAATCTCATACTAAGAATACGTGAGGGATGATTCTTTATACAGTCGATTGACCGTCATTAATCGGTAATGATTGGCTAACTAGAGTTTGACATTACTGTCGTGTGACGGTGGTGGTCAGTTGATCCCTTTAGGTCACACTTATAGGATGAGTCCCAAATAGATATTTAATTAATTGTATGCGATACGAATTAATTAATTCCTTAATTATGGGAGTGCAATTTTGCATCTTATTGCAATGTGATTAAATAAGATTTAATTTAGTAATTAAGTGTTAAATTACTAAATTAGTTGAGGTATTAATATAAGTTTTGAGGTAGAGGTAATTAGTTATTTAAAGTTACAAGAAATTGTAATTTTAACTAACTAGTAATTATGGGACTCATTATATGTTGATATAATGGTAGTATACTACTCAAAAAGTGGAGTGTATATTATATTATTAATTGTAATATTTAAGTGTTAAATGATTACATTAATAATTAATTATGTAAGATAGTTAAACATATGACTTATAAGCATTTGTGGGACAAATGACAAAAGGCAAAAATGGACCAAAAATGGTCCAATATTTCGGCCAAAACAAGAGAGCACAAGATGCTCTTTTGTCTTTGTTTGTTTGGATAAAAGCATGATAGTGACTTGTCATATGAAGCTTTTATCATGCTATATCTTACACTATTGTTCTCTGTACACTACATATGCTAAACAAGAGCTAAAAACAAAAGGAACAAGATTCCTTACTTGGGTAAGGCCAACCGGATTTGACTCTTACTTATGGGCATTTTGTTGCTCATATTTTTCCACTCTTGTTTTGCTTGTTTTTGCTTATGCTTCTCTCTAACTTTTCTCACATGCAAAATTGATAAAAACTCTCTACAATACTAATACTCATCATCCTATTACTAGAGGTAGTAATACAAGAACATTAGTATTATTAAGGTTATATTTCTACTATATATCTAGTTAATATTAGTAGGAATTTTTGGGATTAATCTTGGGTGCAATTTATTGGAGTGGCTTCTATACTTGGAGTCTTAGGAGGATCATCCATCATATTTAGCTCAAGAACAAGTGAAGGAAGGTGACCTTACTTGTGCCCATTATTTCGAAACACCTAACAATGTAAGGAACATTGTTCTTCTTATAAATCTTTCATTTTGTTATGCATGCACTAGATCTAAAAAACAAATAATTAACAAGTTAATTAGTTCACTATTAGAGGAGTCTAATAATAGGTATATGAACCTAACAAGTGGTATCAGAGCATAAGGATGTTGCATGCATAATCGGTTATTGTTTTTCCGAGTTAAAAGGTTAACATATAAAACTAAAAATTTGTGATTTATTAGCATAAGCCACGAAATCACTATGCACGTTATATATTCTGGTCCTAAAATGTTTTTAGGTCATTTTTATGATTTATGGAAATTTATTGCTCATTTTAATGATTTTTAGTGATTTTATTACATTTTTATGACTAAAATGGGAATTAAAATGCTAAAAATAGTTATATTAAGTTTCTGACCTTGGAAATTTTATATGACCTCACATGCATATTTTACAAGTTGTTTGTAAAAAGACGAGTTAATTTAATTAATATTGCATGATTTATGATTTTTATGAGATAAAAATGGATTAAAAGAGGTAAAATGGTTAAAAATAGTTAAATTTCGAATTAAGCCATGATTTTTTAATATGATGTCACATG
The DNA here is from genome assembly GCF_048544455.1 of Silene latifolia. NCBI lineage: Eukaryota > Viridiplantae > Streptophyta > Magnoliopsida > Caryophyllales > Caryophyllaceae > Silene > Silene latifolia. The sequence continues at coordinate 30,596,754 of NC_133528.1, forward strand.
CATAATTTACAGAGAGTATATAAATTTCTAGTTTTAATGATCTTAATTTGCATGATTTATGGATTTTTAGAGTAAAAATGGCATAAATAGTGACTATTTTGGCAAAATTAGCTAAAACGTATTGAATGGCTTGAGAAAATTATTTTAAGTTGCATTAATATCCCACTAAATCATATCTAAAGTTGTAAAAATTATTGGATTAATTTTCGGTTACTTTATGTATTTTATGAGATAAAACCGATAAAATGCAACTATATTTTCTCAAAATAAATTCGAAAATTTTAATCATGTTTTTTGACATTATGAGTGTCATGGAATTATTCCAGAATTTTCAAAAATTTAAAATTCAAATTTTGAAATTTTTATGATTTAATTTGGATTTATTTCATAAATATGATGATTTTAAGGTAAAAAATGAGCATAAAATTAAATCAAGTTGAATTATTGTCAAAAATTATGTGATGACTAATTTTTGAGTCCTAAAAAGTGTTAGGATAATTAACTTGAGCTTAGATGTGATTTAAGTATTAATTAGTGATTTTAAAAGGTTATTATCACGCATTTCCATAAAGCCGGGTTATATGTACGACATAAGTTAAATAGGGCTATTTGGCACATCATTTGGCATGATAGGTACATATTATAATGCTGCATATTTCAATTGTTGAATGTCTTTTATTTATATAATTTTGAATTATGTAATTTTATCTTAGTATGGCCTTAGTTTTAATCGGTATTACCCGTAATGAAAGGGAATATTGATTCGGTTGTAATCTAATGTGATCTCGTATCACTTTTATTTTTATTTTTATTTTATTATTTTTTCCATTTTACAAATGTATAATAGGAATAGCTTTGTATTTTATTATTATTTGTAATTATGGAGCATCTTCAAAGACGGTGCCATTCGGAAAGGTGATCCGACGAAGACGGTGTCTTGGGAGGCGTGCCATTTGAAGATTCAAGGGACCAAAGGAGTTGGTTTCCGAATATGTAATAGATTATTTGATTTTCTATTTTAGGAAGGCCATACTAGGAATTTTATTTATTGCTTTGCATTTCTTTTAATATGTTACATGCATTGCCAAATCGCCATAACAACACATGCATATCATATCGAGTCATCGACCGTGTCAATTATAATTACCGTAGTTCACCGCTTTAGTTCACTTAAAACGTGATAGATAATAAATTGACAAGACCTCTCACATATAATAATTGAGATAAAGCCTTACCAAATAGTAGAAACCCATGAAGTACCAATTTCATAAGGGAGTTAATCCGGTTTCACCGTAATACAAACCTTGTTACGTTGGCGAAGTGGGGTAATAAAATGTTATTACATCGAAATTTGGATTGAGCTCAACGGAAGTATTGTTGACCGTAGTCGCATGTGTTCCGGGCTAAAGATGAAAATTAGAGTAATTTTTATCGACCGAGAGTTCTAAAAGTAGAATCGATTAAAGAGTTAATCCACCGAGTTATATTAATAAGGGATGAATCGGCTCACCGTGCCCGAGTTGATATGAATTTGGATCTCGGAATCATTTATGTAGTTGGGTGGAGGTCACTATATAAATGCAATACTTGTAGTTAAATTTACGAGTGTTATTAAAACGATAGATGTTAATTATTTCCTTCATTTCCGTTTTTGTAGTTAATTATACGCAATGAATTCATCTAATACTCCTACACCAATCACCGTTGAAACATTGCTCCAATCATTCGATGAAAAATGCTCCGAGTATGACAATGAAACGGTTAGAGAATTACGCATTGGCATTGGTCAGGATGGAAATTTTTGCTTCTTTACCACCTCCACACCACCCACTCCAATATTATTGCCCACCACCTTGGAAAGAAATTCTTGTGAAGAAATTCTTACAAAACCTAAGGTATCCTTGTTTGAAAAAAACAATGAGAAATATCAAATTGAGTGGGAGTTTTAGCAAGAGTGTCCTTGCAAATGAAAGGAGTGTTGGTATTATTAAAGGAAAGGCAAAAATGGGCGAGAAACTCAAACCTGATTATAAATTGGAAATGGATAGTGGGACTACCAAGACCAAGACCAAGACCAAGAAGGGTGTCAAATCCTATGAGGAATGTCATTATTGTAATGTCATGGGCCATTGGAAGCGAAATTGCCCCAAGTATTTGGAAGATATTAAAGTTGAACTTATTACTCCAAGTGTGACTTGGAAATGTGGAAAAGCTAAACAAAAGTGATATGAATCTCCGACAATGAAATGGAGCTCGGGTAGCCGCCACTTCAAGAGAAATTTATATACTTGTTTTTGCTAATAGCTTTGAGTTATGATTTACATAATTGTTATTATGTACCCACTTAGTCTAAAACATTATTTCCATTTCTATGTGAGACATGAAAGGATTTATATTTTGTCTTCAAAGACAATTGTTGTATTTTGTTGAAAATAGACATGGATGTGAGCCATGTCACTTATCTTTATGATACACAAGTTTTAGACAGTTCCAACTCATGTAAAGATATCTACATAATACGATCCAAAAGACTCATTACTTGTAATCCAAATGATTTGTACATTTGATTTTTCAATTAGGTTACGTAAATGAGAAACGCATTAAACACTAGTGTCAACTAGAATTATTGGACCATTTGATTTTCAATCATATGGAATATGCGAATCTTGTCTCCTTTGCAATATAATTCGTACTTCCTTTAGTGGTAAAGGAACACGAGCAAGTGATTTGTTAGGACTAATACATGCCGATGTATGTGGTCATACGAGCATCACCGCAAGGAGAGGTTATGACTACTTCGTCACTTTTACCAATGATTTAAGTAGATAAGGGTATATTTACTTAATCAAATATAAAGTGAAGCATTTGAGATATTTGAGAAATTTCTAAAATGACTTAGAGAACCAATTGAATAAAGTTCTAAGCATTACGACCCAATCGTAGTGGCAAAGATCTAAGTAATAAATTTGATTTATTAAAGATGGATTATGACCTAGCGTCACTACCCATAAGATCAAACTAACATGAGTTGATTTGAGTTGTTGAACTCAATTTTGGGAATTTGCAATCCAATACGGACAAGTAATTCTAAACGGATGGTCAACCATGAGATACCAAGAATAGAGAGTCTATTAAACCATATGACATGAATCAGACTGCCATATTATATGATCAAGCTGCCATGATAGGGATGGCCTTTTGAAAGCTAATACATAGTCTTGGATAACTCCTAATACTCCGTTAAAAATATATGTTTGTGACTCACAAAGCTATCTCTCATGAATATAGATGTATTTCTGAGAGATAGAGTGGGAGTAGATTGAATCGTCACAAACATCTCTTATAGTTGAAATGTTACTTTGTGAAAGTAATAGAATTATAGAGTGGGAGTTGGTATTGAACTATAATCCATGAAGATAGTATGAGAGCATAGTTCAGTGGGAGTTTATCGCACATGTCTTATTGTTTAAAAATATTACTTTGTGAAAATGATAGTATCATGACCTTGTTACATACGAGCCGAAGCATTACAATCCGAAAATTGTTGCTCATGAGTAGATTTACTTTAAAGTGAGAGTCTCTTTAATGGTAAATAGAGCTTTAGAGTATACAAATGCATAAAATTTACATGAAGATATTGATCAAGATAAATTGTGTTAGGAATTGGCGCATTTCATTTTAATAAAGAATGGCAAATAGAATTCACTTTTCTAAAATGGGAATTTAGAGAAGGAAGTGTTTGAAACACAAAATCTTAGATGAAGATCTAAGAATCCTAACATATTATGCGTAGCTTTCTTAAGTGATCTTAGAATGATCTTAAGCAAGCATCAAAGGATTTTACTTTTCGTTCATGTGATTATAGTGAATTGTTTTATTCACATGATTGAAGAATCATGATATACATGAAGTTAAGTGGGAGCTAGAATTGTTTCTCTATGTCTTATATGTTGATAACATATTACTTATTGAGAATAATGTACCAATTCTCTCTTCTGGCAAGAGTGATTGGGAGACTAGGAAAAGGTGCAATATACTTTAGATTACTGAATCTATGTGAGAGTATATTGGCATAGAATTGAGAGTCTTATGAGGATAAGATATTTCACATCTGTTGTACAACAACAAAGTCAAATAGGCTATTCATGTTGATGGAAGTGGAATTACTATGATGGAATCATAGTCGTCACTGAACCTATTGAGTTGTTGATCACATGAAATCAAATTCTAATGTTTCCGCCATTAGAATGATCATGTATGCCAACAGACGCACGTGCGGTGATGAAACATATGCCTAGGGCATGATAAGTCAATAACAAGATAATTCACATCATATGGCTTGTGAGGGCCTTAAAGAACATCCTAGTGATTCTTGAGAAGAGTTAAGGATTCGTTCACATGTTTGGATGACAAACTAAGTTGGGTGTTGAAGTGTTTCACAAACCTTAGTTTCCAAACTTAAAAGGGATTTGTTGAAATCCTAGGGTGTCTTATTGACAAAGGAGTAAAAGACTAAGAAAGGTGTTTTAGTTTCGCGCATTGCAAATATCTACAAAAGGAATCTAAGTATGTTGTGATAAAATAGTCAACGTAGGGATTAAGGGTGAATCCCTCTACAAATGACTTTATCACAAGTTATGCGATAACAGTGGGAGCGTCTTTCAAGTTAAAGAGCTCAAGTCTAGTAAGATGTCTAGACATACACTTGGATAAAATTCATGTGATTAGAGATGACATTAAATGGAAGGAAATAACAATTAATAAAGTTGGAATATATGGATATCGGGTGTATCCACTTGCCAAGCTTGTATTGCATTTTAACTAGTGTTAATAATACACTAAAGATTATAGAATATGAAGTAGTAATAGTGTATTGATTATTCATAAGTGATAATCACATTTATCGTTTGAGTTTTATTAAACTCACCCGCTACCTTGTCGTATCCGAATGGGTTGTAGAGACGAATTGAACCCCATTAAAGTGAACTGGATTGACATGGTATTCGCCCCTAATTACTTATATGAGGTAACGTCTCCAAGTGACTAGAGTGTGATGCGATTGATGGCAAGTTCAAGTGTCATAGAGTCATATGGGATGACTAGTCGATCACATAGGCAGACTGTATGGGACAATCTGTCGGGCAGTGACCGCTTATAGAGTTCTGGTAATTCATAAAGCCTGGTCGTGGCAAGAGCTACTATAGTATTCTTATGAGTCAATTCTTTTGACTAGAGACTATTCGCCCAAGTTGGCACAACTTCTGATTAGCTTTGATTTATACTCTACGATTTCGTAAATGAGGTCAAACTGGGTATATTTTGGGTTATGATGGGTGTGGGTGTGAACGAAGGGAATAGAGCGATAGAAATTGTCCACCCCTTGTCAGGGTTATTTGAAATCTCAAGGCCACTCGAGGAGTAGTTAACTGGAAATGCGTGGCCACGCTCGGAAGGTATCTGTGATAGATAATTCCGGTCAGACAGTTAATCTCCAGATCGAGAAAACCACTCAAGATATGATCAAATGTAAACGACTGCAAGACACCTTGCATTGAGTGGGAGATTGTAATAGGACAAGAGAATTGGTGACGCACACTTGTCGAGGACAAGTGGGAGATTGTTGGGAAATGTGTCCTCAACAATAGTGCGATCACATGATTTAAATATCATAATTAAATCTCATACTAAGAATACGTGAGGGATGATTCTTTATACAGTCGACTGACCGTCATTAATCGGTAATGATTGGCTAACTAGAGTTTGACATTACTGTCGTGTGACGGTGGTGGTCAGTTGATCCCTTTAGGTCACACCTATAGGATGAGGCCCAAATAGATATTTAATTAATTGTATGCGATACGAATTAATTAATTCCTTAATTATGGGAGTGCAATTTTGCATCTTATTATAATGTGACTAAATAAGATTTAATTTAGTAATTAAGTGTTAAACTAGTTTTTGAGCCCGTGAAAATCACGGGATCGTTAATAATTGACTGTGTTTAAGTGTTTAATTTGTGAATAACTTATATGGAGTAGTCCCCCTCTCTCAATCATTTGTTTAATTTTAATTAAAAAACCACTCATAAAAAAATTTAAAAAAAGAAGGTAAATAAATGAACACGACTGAGGGAGCGGTATTTTAAAACAAAATTTTAATACACTCCAAATTTTTGGTTCGGGATGATATGCAAACCAAAATTTGAATAGCTTGGTTGTTTTGAAGCGAGGACACAATCCGTCAAATTGAATTTTCGGGTACTTCTGGTCTTATGGACAATCTTGACGCCATAGAAGTATTGGAACATGATTTTGCGCTCCATTGTCGTCCCCTGTTTTCAAAGGATTTAAAAATATGAGTACAAGTTTCTACCAATAAAACAAAACATTAAAAGAAGTCACCCTTCCATATATGCAGTGGCGGATCTTCAACGATATTCTTAGGGGGGCCGGACTACTTAACAAAGATAGGCAAAATATATCGCCTTATGTTTTAGTCATATAAATTAAATCAACCTGAACAAAAGTAAAAATCAGTTTATATTTTTTCGACGTAAGTTACGATGGACCATTTTCAAATAAAAGGAGGGAAACCATTTTTTCACCAATTTGTTCTCAGAAAGTGATCATTTTTTATCATAAAATGGTCGCATATATTCCGTCCTAACTTACTATCGTCATAACTGTGAATTTGCGGATAGAAACAAGAAGTTTTAGACTAATATAGGTCTTAGTAAGTCTTGGTCAAGAGTCAAGACGGTCTTAAATTAAGATCTCTCAAAATCTCCTTTTCATTATCACATTATTTAAAGCGGTTGTAAATACATCTTAACTTATGACCGTTTGAAATAAGAATTTGTGTGTAGGTCCACACCTCAACGATTCAACAAATCTTATAAGACGTACAATATAATTTGACCCGTCTTAAGTTTAAAACGGACCGTTTTAAAATGTACACCTAAGTGTAGCTACACATAGATACTCTCTATGTCAATGTTTGATTAGTTGATTGTCAATACACGTGGGCTAAGGACATGGGCTATATTTTCTTATAGAAAAGTAAAGCAGCACAGTTAAGGCAAATTATATCCTACTCCCAGGAGTAGGGAGTAAGATACACCCATGGTAATTATGGGCAAAAAAAATAAAAAAGAAAAAGAAAAAAAAAATAAACTACCCACTACTTCTTTCACAGTACCTTTTTTTTCTTTTCTAAATTACTCAATTTATCAAATTTAAAATCCTATTGAATTTATTAAATTCGTAGTTTTCTTTCATCTATTTGTATTCGAGTTTTATCAAATTTACAGTTCATAGTCATCAAATTAGACCGATATTCGCTAAACTCAAAGTGAATATAACAGTGTCATAAAATGAATATCACATTACATAATACACGTTCATCAAATTACACTATCATATTCATTTAACTCAACGTGAATATAATTGTATCATAAGGTGAATATCACACTAAATACTACATATTCATCAAATTATATTATCATATTCACTAAAATCAAAATGAATATAATAGTGACTTATGATGAATATCACACTTGATAAGACATATTCATCAAATTAAATTATCATATTCACTAAATTCTGAGTGAATATGATAGTGTCATATGATGAATATCACACTCGAAACCACAAATTTAATCATAAATAATGAGAGATAAAACATAAAAACTCAATTTAATTTATGGTATTATACAACTTTTAGGGTTTATGTAATTTCAACGCAAACCCGATAAATTAGAATTTAATTAATCAAAACACGAAGTAATTTTAACACATACCTGATAAGTTAGAATTTAATTAATCAAAACTCGAATCAAGATTACAAAACCACTGTGTTGGATGAAAAATTAAATTTTATGGACGATTTTTTTTGATAGAAACGGAAGACGTAGTTTGAAACAGGAGAAAGAAAGAGTTTATGGAAAGTGATAACTGTTAAGTAGTGGGGGACTTTTGTTATTTAATTTTTTTTATTTTTTTTAATAGTGGGAGTAGGAAGTACCATACACCTGGGTGTATGGTATAAGAATTGAATTACTCCGTATATTGAAATGGGCCAAAAGTTCAATTTATGCGGAATGTGGAAAGACTAACAGAGGTCAACGTTAGCTTCGACCAATGGTTAGGGTGGGCCGGGCCCAGGCCCAGGCCCAACTATATGAAGATCCGCCTCTGCATATATGAACAAATTGCATTGAAATTTATTTTGTACTACATATGCAGTTAAAAACCTCCTAACTTCGAAATATATAGCGTGATTACTTTTCATTCATTATCCTTTGTTTCTCTACAAAAATATAACCTTCTTATTACTTCACTTATAGTAAGTACACATATAGATATAGAATTGAAATAAATACTACCGTCAAAATCCTAAAACTCGTGCAATATAGATAATTATGCTAGTCTCGTAAAAATATTTCTTATTGGGTATGCAAAAATAATTACGCGAAGTTCAAAGCATATCAATTTTAGGATCGCATTAACGTATACATATCTCCTACAATAACATCATTAATTAAATTATCAAGTTAATTAATTGAATTGACACCTCCAATTAAGACTATTAAATATAAATAAATGAACAAAAAGAAAAGGAAAAAGGAGACACAAAATTCTAATAAAATACTCCAAATTACAGAGAGAACAAAAAAACGGACTTTTGTAAGGAAGGGTAATGTTGGTTTGGACAACCTGGTATCAAATAAGACAATATGAATTGGTATTTTGATGAGATTTTATAGAAAGAAAATCAACGACTCTCAATTTTCTCGTTTGAGTTGTTACTGATTCTTCAATTGCCTGTTTAATTAATGATTCTTCAATTGCCTCTTTAATTAGTGATTCATCCATTATCTCTTTATTATTTAACCATTGCATTGACCGGCTTAAAGATTATTGAATATGAATGCTTTTCTTCACCAACAAACATTGCAACTTGCCTCTTTATTGCTTGAATATAGATATTGTTTTTATTGTCGTTTTGGTGCATTTTAAAGTACTTGGCCCTATGTTTATCTTGCAAAGAAACGATCGTGAACTTTTATGTGAGCAACTTTAACAACTATTCCGAATAATTCCAAGGAAATGTACATATATTTAAAATATCACATTTTGTGTTGTAATAATATACTCCGCAGTATATATAAGATTAGATTTGGGACAAAAAGTAAGAGAGTAAAGTAAGGATCAAAACTTTATAGGCGAACTCTAATATTTATTATTAGTAGTATAGGTTTGAGCAAAACTAATTACACATTTCTCGAAATCAGGCAATAAATAGAGATTATGCATATACGATTTTAAACCTAGCTTCTTCATATTCGATCATTCATAAGAAAATTATAATCAAAATAATACGATTATACTTCATACGAAATATTAGCCTTTCCAAATTCTGGAGAAAATAAAATATAAACAAATCATTCAAAAAAAAAAATTAACCAAAAAATATTGTGAGTTACAGAATAGTATATTTGATGGAAAACAAAAATAAAATGATTTAAAGGCTTGAAAACATTGGAATTGAAACAATGAATTGGAGAATAAGAATCGATTTTTAACTAATTACTATTTATGCATATTATAACACTATGATAAGATCAAATTGACATATGTGCATCGTACTTTAACAATTTGGCTAAACAATTTGATTTGTAACCTGTTTGATAAAATAAAAATAGAACATAAGTGTTACAAAGAAGATTAAAGTGTAGGAAAAAGTGAATGACAATAATATAACATGTCAAAAACTTATTAAAGATTTTTGCTATCATTCAATATTTCAAATACACCATTGTAGAAAAAAAGAAAAATCGACAAAAATAAAAGAGTCATCCAAGTAAAGAAGATCTATAACCATTATTTCGAATCTCGTGCATTGTTATTGATATGTGAGTATGCCATCCTTCTATAATATTAATAAAAACACACACAAAAAATAACTAATAAAATTCTAATTAATTCAAAACATAATAAAAATAAAAAGTGATACAATTAATTTAGTTCTCATAGTATAGTTTACCTACCAATTTTTTGAATAAATTTGAAAATCCATTCTCCTGCAATATTAAAATAAACGAAAAAAAATAACTAATAAGATTCTAATTAATTCAAAACATAATAAAAATAAAAAGCGAAATAATTAATTTAGTTCTTTAGCTATACATTACCTACCAATTTTTTGAATAAAGTTGGAAATTCATTCTCCTGCAATATTAATACAAACACAAAAAATAATAACAAATTAATACAAAACATAAGAAAAATAACAAACGAAACAATTAGTTTACTTTTCTATGTATACTTTAGGTACTATTTTTTTGAATAAAATTGAAAATTAGGGTGAATATAATAGTTATATATATGAAATTTTTTTATTACAAATTCTCTCAAAATTTTATGAATGAAAGAAAAATAAAAAATATGGTACATAAATACGGACTATATATAGTAATGATGATAGGAAAGTTAAAAGGTTATTTCATTAAATAAAGGAAATAATGGTTAAATAAATAAGGTAAATAAATAACAAAAACTATGAGAGGAGATCAATGGTTTTCAATTTTTTTTCTTTCTTTTTTGTGTTTATACCTTATATTTTTTAAATATTTTTACCTTATTTTTTAATTTTATTAAATTGGTAATCCATATCACTTTTTTTTACCATGTCACATTAAAAGTTGCCACGTCACAATTAAACTTGTAATGTCACATTTTTTAGGTTAGCCTTTTAATAAGATTTTATAGAAAGAAACTATTATAGGTATTATAGGTTTTGTAGCCATTATACAACCATAAATTCCGATATTTTAATTTTATTTTTAATTTATTTTGTGGTATTATTTAATTAGATAATTGATTGCCGAGAAACTCAAGAGGTGAATTAAATAGGAAAAAATGTTAATGAAAATTATGGGTGTTAGCTGTTAAGTAATATAAAGAGTTTTAATCAATTTATTAACATATTATATTATAAAAATTAATTAAATAGGAAACACATTTAATTAATTTGGTGGGTGTTAAGTATTATGAAGAGTCTTAATCAATTTATTACCATGTTTAATTAAAAAAATGAATTAAATAGGAAAAAATGTTAATAAAAATGGTGGGTGGTAAGTAATATGAAGATTTTTAATTAATAAGTTTTAATTAATTTATTAACATATTTTATTAAAAAAATGTCAATTAAAATGTCAATTTTAATTATAACTTTTATTAACATGTTTTATCACAAAAAATTCAATTAAAATGTCAATATTAATTATAAATTATGAAATTTTGATGTAAATTTTTAAGGGTTACATAAATTTTGGAAAACAATATATTTAATATACAAAAATCATTTAAGAATATAGATAATATCTTTTAATATTATAGATAAGTGAATTAAATTAATTTATAGATAAATGAATTAAATTAATGTCATGTAATGATGATAAGAGACGGGGTAATTTTCAAATGTCTGCGTGGCTTTTTTTTATCCTACGTGGCATTGTCTACGTGGACTTAAATGGTCATTTTAAGGTAGCCTTTTAATAATATTTATAGATTACTAAATTAGTTGAGGTATTAATATAAGTTTTGAGGTAGAGGTAATTAGTTATTTAAAGTTACAAGAAATTGTAATTTTAACTAACTAGTAATTATGGGACCCATTATATGTTGATATAATGGTAGTATACTACTCAAAAAGTGGAGTGTATATTATATTATTAATTGTAATATTTAAGTGTTAAATGATTACATTAATAATTAATTATGTAAGATAGTTAAACATATGACTTATAAGCATTTGTGGGACAAATGACAAAAGGCAAAAATGGACCAAAAATGGTCCAATATTTCGGCCAAAACAAGAGAGCACAAGATGCTCTTTTGTCTTTGTTTGTTTGGATAAAAGCATGATAGTGACTTGTCATATGAAGCTTTTATCATGCTATATCTTACACTATTGTTCCCTATACACTACATATGCTAAACAAGAGCTAAAAACAAAAGAAACAAGATTCCTTACTTGGGTAAGGCCAACCGGTTTTGGCTCTTACTTATGGGCATTTTGTTGCTCATATTTTTCCACTCTTGTTTTGCTTGTTTTTGCTTATGCTTCTCTCTAACTTTCCTCACATGCAAAATTGATAAAAACTCTCTACAATACTAATACTCATCATCCTATTACTAGAGGTAGTAATACAAGAACATTAGTATTATTAAGGTTATATTTCTACTATATATCTAGTTAATATTAGTAGGAATTTTTGGGATTAATCTTGGGTGCAATTTATTGGAGTGGCTTCTATACTTGGAGTCTTAGGAGGATCATCCATCATATTTAGCTCAAGAACAAGTGAAGGAAGGTGACCTTACTTGTGCCCATTATTTCGAAACACCTAACAATGTAAGGAACATTGTTCTTATAAATCTTTCATTTTGTTATGCATGCACTAGATCTAAAGAACAAATAATTAACAAGTTAATTAGTTCACTATTAGAGGAGTCTAATAATAGGTATACTAACCTAACACCTCCTCCCCCTTTCAATATGTTAACCTGCAACTTTTTCTTAACAACCATTTCCTTCATCTTTCTCTCTCACTTGTCATTTTACAGTGAAACTTATCACATTTTTTTTCTATCTTCAACATTCATCAAACATTCCAAATTTGTTTGTTACCCTTCAAGTTTTCTCATCTACCCATAAGACCGACGAACAAACTGATCCATTTCCAATATTATTCTGATGGAGAAATAATATGGCGCTGCAACATCTAATCATAAGTTTATCATCATTGCTTTGATCACTGCAATTCCTGGCAACCTATTTAATTTAACTCACGCTTATTTTTTCCATGGGTACCAAAATTATTTCTCACCCTTCATTGCTTAGACCCATCAAAAAATTAAATCTAACCCAGATAACCATAATCTAAAACAAAATTAAAATCCCAAATTCCAGATCAACTCTAGAAACAAAAATTCCAATAAATTCGAAAACCGAATAAAAATTTGGGTGAATCTGGTGATGACGTAAAATGGGTAAATTCGATATCGAGCTTTTGCAGACCACTAAAAACAAATAATAAGGGATTGAAGATTGAGCAATATATCAACATTGACAATAACAAGAAGACGAAAAAATGGGTAAGATGAGGGGTTTGGATGATAGAGATTTGGTGGTGTGATATACTGATAGAGTGGTATGTCGAAGGTAAGTAATGAAGATTAAAAGGGTTTTGGTTTGGATAAGAAAGATCATTAATGGTGTTTACATAAGTCGGATGATATTATGAGAAGATAAAGTGTAAAAAGTGAAAGCAACTTGTTTAGCCGGTAGCAATTTCACTTGTTTTAATAATAGCGGAGGCGTATACAAGTTAAGCATATTAGTAGTTAAAATAAAGTTCAGAGTATTTTGAGAAACACCCCAATAGTTTAGATTATTCTCATTAAATAACCCTATTTAGAAAGATATTTTGATCTTTCCGTTCCTAATATTATTCTACTTTAATTTATTTCAAAACTGTTCACCATATTTACATTTTCATATATATTTTGTTTATTTTTACTGTTAAGACTTCTATATATTTTTTTGCAATTTTCGTTATTTTTTCTTTTATAATGTTTTCTCTACTGATTGTCCAATATTTTTTTAAAACAAAATTGCAGCATTCATTTTTTTACCTACAATTCGAACTATATAATATTTAGGGACGTGCTTTTTCACATACGGATTTTACTCTTTCACATACGCCCTTTTCAATTTTACCCTTATCATTTTTTCGTTCCCTCCCCCAATTAATTCTTTTCTCCCTTCTCTCGTCTCCCTTCGCCACCAACTCCACTTCAGTTCAACACCTTCCTTACTCCGGTCAGTCCAGTCGTCGGCTGATGTTCCGGCCAACGTCGTTTCGGCCGACAGGATGTGGGAATCATTGACACAACGAAAAAATTGCAGTATTGACCCTGCAATAATTTTCTCATTCAAGTTTGAGCGAGAGTTACGAATTATAATACAGTGAATATTTGTTCAATTCTGTGCATCTGAAACCAATAAATTATAAAAGGAGTTGAATTTGATCGATATGAGCAATAAGTGCTAACATCGAATCACCTGTTATGAGCAAAGTTAAAGCACCATTCATCTTTTTATTTACCCAAGTGGGTCAACTGATTGTCGGTGGAGACTAATTGTTATTAGTCCATTTTGTAGAAATTCTTCATTGATTCTATAACAATAAGAGCAACAACGTCATTACAGCCGTTATTTCATTTGTTCAAATATTTATTTTAACCCAGCAATCACGCACGAACATTACGCACCACCCTCAAATACCATCCTCACACACCATCCACTAACCGCTGCGCATCACCTAGAAGCACCGTCCACCACCCAGAATCACCAGTCTGGCAGTCTACCACGCCTTCATTGATAAAAATTGATAAACAAGTAGACAGTTAATTTCACTGATTGACAAACCCTAATAATTCAAGAAAGATATTAATAATCGTTAAATAACAAAATTACTTCACTAATTGAAGAATTATAATTCATTATTCAAGTTTTTAAAACAAACTAGATTCGATTTTTGGAAAAAAGTTATATAAAAAAGTTAACTTGACTGGGTTTAGGAAAAAGGGTATGTTGTGGAAAGTTTATGCAAAAAATGTATGTGAAAGAGTAAAGTTCGTATGTGAAAAAGTAATTTCGAATATTTAAATATATGTATTTTTTTATATACTACTTACATTTCGAACAACGTTTGCTCTTATGATAGTCTTAAAAATAAATACTTCTTACATATGTAATTTTATTCTACTTTCACATTCTTGTTATTTGTAACATTACACCTATGTTTGCACAAGAAGTTTCTGAATTGAAAAGTTATGCTCCATGTTGGAGTTAGTGTCCTCCACAATAGTGCATTTACATAATAAATCTCATTAAGGGAATATCATCAGATATTTAATTATTTGTTCCTCGTCAGTTGATTAACGTAAATCGATCACGGTTGGCTGACTAGATTTTGACGTTATTGTCGTGAGACGGCGGTGATTAACTGACCCCTTTCGGTCACACCTATAGGAGCGAACCCCAATTGATAACTAATTAAATGTATGAGATACAATTTATTTAGTCCTTTGATTTATAGACTAAGAGGTTAGTCGATTATTTTAGAGATATTTCGAGTTGCGAACTCGAGGCACGACAGTTATTATTTAATTATGCGATAATTGAATAATAAATTATGGGAGACGGTTTAGTAATTAATTGTTAATTCACTAAAATTGTACTAATTGGTTAATGTAATTAATATTAGTACGTAAATAATATGTGTAGCGGTACATGTATATTTACGGAGTGATTTGGACGAAATTAATTGGAAACATTTAAACATGAAACGATGTTTAATTAAAATTTACACGTATTTGTGCGACAAATATAAGAACCAAAATGGACCCGTAAATGGGACATTGGACCGTGTAAATGGAGTGTAGTGGATGATCATGATCATTACACTTTGCTTATTTTTCTTCCATAATCTTATCTTTATTAATTCAGAAGACAATACTCAACCCAGAGCGTGCCACGTCATTAATTTAACCTTTTTTTTTTTGAAAATCCATGATATGGTGGGACTCATTAGTGTACAATGTTTTTATTTCTTCAGAATTCTGACTATACGTACATACGACAAATTCCGTCTCAGAACAAATATTATGAAAAAATATTATACATTCCGAATAAATATATTAGATAATTAAAACAGAATTGTAAAAATAAAATATTCATCAAAAAACATTCATATTGTCCTAAATACAAACCCGTGCAATTTTGCACGGGCTTAAAACTAGTTGTCATGTAATCATTATGTGTGTCATAATGCATTGGACAAAAAAATAAGGAAAATCAATCCTTCACTCCACCTTACTCCACCCGCCACTTCCTCTACTTACACTCCATCTTTTGTTCATTTTTTACTACACTTCATTACTTCACTTTTGCATGTGAACAAAACTTGGTCTATCTCTCTAAAATTATTATACATCATTTACTAAGAGTGTTAGTAATATTACAAATATTATCAAGGGTTAATTTTACAAGTATCTAGTTAATACTTGTAAGATATTTTTGGGTGATTTGTTCTTAGGTGCAACTTGAAGGACACTTTCTTTTTTAAGGTTTTTCAAAGAGGATCATCCATTTATTTTTAGCTCAAGAACAAACTAGATAGGTGATCTAGTTTATGCCCTTATTACCATAAAATCTATGTAAGGAAATTGTTTTTCCTTAACTTTCATTTTTATGCTTTTATATTTGCATGCATGTTACATAGATCACTAAAATGATAAATTATGAGATAATTTAATTTTTATTAGAGAGTATAATATGGATCTATGATCTTTCAAGTGGTATCAGAACTTAGGCTTGTAATTTATATGTTGATTTTAAGCATATTAATAAATTATGAGATAATTTATAAAAACTCAAAAAATGTGTTAGAAGAGGTTTTAGCACGAAATTTTTGGATCATGCACACCTAATGATCGCAAAAGATTTGTGGTAAAGTTTGGTAATTTATGAAGTTATTTTGCTATTTTTAATGATTTTTAGTAGAAAACCGAGTCAAAATGCCGTATTTTAGTTATAAATTGACTAAAAATAGTTAAAAGTTGATTCGGGTCATGGAATTTTTATGGTGTTTCATGCATGTTTTCTACTGATTGTATGCAAAATGTTGAAGGTTTGTTGAAGTTTTGCATGTTTATTGATTTTATAAGATAAAAGTCGATAAAAGTGAAATAAATTAATCATAATTTTGAAACGATTGATTCTGCCCTTGATAAATTTATTTACATTTTAAAATATTATATAAAAGTTAAAGTGAAACTTAAAATGTGGTTTCACCTTTTTTGATGTTTATTGGTTATAGTGGTTAAAAACCGATAAATATCGATCTTTTTCTTCATAAATTTTATCCGAATTTTTGGGGCAATTTTTATGACATTTTGGTGTTCTTGGGAGTGTTTCAAAATACTAAAACTTTTTGTTTCAATTCTTTGGGTAATGTTTCAATTATTTTGGATTTTTACTTAAAAATTATGATTTTACCGATTAAATTAGCAAAATATTACCAAATCAAACTAATTCTTCATCATAAAATTAGCGAGGACTAATTTTGAGGTCCAAAACAGTTTGGACAATTATTTTGGACTTAAATGAGATTTAAGAGTTGATTATTGATTTTTACAAGTTTAAAAATCAATTAAATCCACAAAAACCGAGATGGATACCAACGATTGATAGATAGGGCGATTTTGGCATCATTTTACAGCATTTTAAGCATATTTATTTAAGTTAAATAAATAATTGTCTTTTATTTAAAGTATTTATCTTATTGTACCTAGTATGGCCTAGTTTATTTTAATCGTTATTACCCGAAATGAATGGGAATATCGATTTGTTTGTAATTAAATACGATCTCGTATCGTCGGTTTGTAATTAAATAATAGTTTTATTTATTTTATTAATTAAAGTATAATAGGAATAGCTATGTAATTCAATTGTAATAGTTGTTCTTACCGGCGTTTCCAAAAGACGGATTACATCGAGACGGTGTCTATTTTGGAAGGTGTTCCAAATCCCACAATAAGGAGCCACTTTTGGAATGAAGAGGCAAGGGACCAAGGAGTTGGTTTCCGAAATGTAATAGACTAGTTTTTTGTTAACTAGGTGGCCATACTAGGATTTTTCATATGCTTACTTGTTTGCTTGTTTTTATTTTCGCGCATGCCAAAATCGCCATTCACATGCATTTTATTTTCGCGTTTGTCAATACACGTCATTTATATTCACCGACATAGTTCACTTATAGGGAATTTATGACTAAATTGACAAGATCTCTCACATAACTAAAATTGAGATTAGCCTTATCAATTAGTAACACATATGATTCTCTTGTTCATTAGAGTCACGCTCGCCCAAGCGGGGTGTTCTCTTTTTACCTTGAGTAAGTAGGGTGGTAAATGGTTATCACGTGCCAAAATTGGTTGGACTCAACGGGATATAAGACGGTCTTGTGTTTCGGGGCTAGTAGATGGATTTAAGGAAATTCGTCGACCAAGAGTTCTAGAGGTAGAATTAGTCAACGTGACTTACCGAATTTACACAATTATGGGATGTTTCGCCTAAGCGATGCTCATTTTTGTTTAATATTTGGGTCTTGGAATTATTTATATAATTTAGTGATAGATCATTATATAAATGTTAAAACTTGTTAAACATGTTTTCACAAGTATTTTAAAACAATGGATGTTATTTTTCCCTTTTTGTTGCAGCATTTTAATTCGCAATGGCAATTTCATCAACTCCATCGACTACTTCACTAGGCAAAGATTCATGGCTAAGGTCCGTAATGGACAAATGTATCTTAAAAGATGACGGTAGTAACTTTCTTGAATGGGAATTCAACATCAAAAGTGTCGCGTTAACCGACAATGTGCTCACTTACTTGACCGAAGCTCCTCCCATCGAGCCCGGTCCAAGGGCTTCATCGGTAGTGCGGACCGCCTATGATGACCATGTGAGGATGTCGAATGATATCAAAAATGTGTTGATATGGTCGATGTCCCCAAAGCTCAAGCTATCATGCATTTCTTTAAATGCGTGCGAGATATCCACTCGTATGATTACTATGTTTTCACAAACACCTAAAGTCCGTCAATACGATGCGGCGGCACGCTTCTTTGAAGCTAAGCTTGAGAGGGGCCAAAAGGCTGGTCCCCATGTACTCAAAATGGTCGAATATGTCGACATCCTAGAGCGTCTAGGATGTAACATTCCTAAGACTCTTGTGGTGGATCGAATCCTCCACTCACTTCCCACCAAGTTTGCCCACTTTAGGTTAAAGTACAACATGAATGGCATGGATAAGAGTTATCATGAAATTCATGCACTCCTCACCCAAGCGGAGAGGGATATGGAAGCTAGTGGGAGTGAAAAAGGGGATGTTCTAACCATGAAGTTAAAGAACATGTCCCTTGGAGTTAAGAAAGGAAGAGGGAAGAAAAAGTCTCAATTCAAGAAATCGTCAAAGAAACATGACAAGGGAAAGGGGAAGGCCATTGAGAATGGAAATCCCAAGGCAAAAAGTGCCAAACTCTCCGAGGCCAAATGTTTCCATTGTAATGGGAAGGGGCATTATAGGAGGAGTTGTCCCAAATACTTGGAGGATCTCAAGGAAGGGCGTGTGATGCCTATTGGTATGATTTCCTCTCTCTATGTGATAGACGTTAATTATGCTTGCACTTTCACTTGGGTACTTGATACCATATGTGACTCTCACCTTTGTAATCATTTGCAGGGTTTAAGGGACGTGCGAGCACTAGCAAAAGATGATGTGGATCTCCGCATGGGCAATGGAGCTAGAGTAGCGGCCGTTTCCGTGGGGACCTATGTGCTCACTTTAGCTAGTGGTCTAGAGTTGTATTTAAATAAGTGTTATTTTGTACCAACTTTAATTAAGAACATCATCTCCATTTCCGCGTTAGACGCGAAAGGCTTTTGTTTTATGATTAAGGACAATAGTTGTACTTTTTCATTAAATGATGTGGTTTATGGCAAGGCCATTTCAATTGGAGGTATTTATGTTTTAAATGATGTTAATGACGTTTATCATATGGAAACTAAAAATCTCAAAACGGGTGATCCAAACGAATCCTACCTTTGGCATTGTCGTTTAGGCCACATAAACGAAAGACGCATTAAGAGACTTGCTTCATCAAAAGTGCTCAAACCATTTGGTTTCGAATCTTATGGTACATGCGAGTCTTGCCTTCTAGGCAAGATGACTCGTGCACCTTTTGCGGGAAAAGGGACATGAGCTAGTGAGGTTTTGGCTCTCATACATACGGATGTGTGTAGACCATTAACCATCACCGCTAGAGGAGGTTTTCACTACTTCATTACTTTTACTGATGACTTAAGTAGATATGGGTATGTCTACTTAATTAAGAACAAGAGTGAAGCTTTTGACAAGTTCAAAGAGTTTCAAAATGAAGTAGAGAACCAATTGGATAGAAAGATTAAGACTCTACGATCCGATCGTGGTAGTGAATATCTAAATTATGAATTTGATTCACACCTAAGAGATTGTGGTATAGTATCACAATGGACACCTCCTGGCACACCACAATTAAATGGTGTGGCCGAAAGGAGAAACCGAACTTTATTAGACATGGTTCGGTCTATGATGAGTCTAACCGAGCTTTCTGATTCGTTTTGGGGTTTTGCCCTCTTGTCTGCAATATTTTCACTAAATCGAAGCCCGACTAAAGCGGCCGATAAGACTCCATATGAGATATGGACAGGGAAAGTCCCTCATTTGTCATTCATGCGTATTTGAGGTTGCGAAGCGTACGTCAAGATCAAGTCTGGCAATAAGCTTGCACCCAGGTCTGAAAAATGTCTTTTTGTAGGATATCCAAGGGAAACACGTGGCTATTACTTCTACAATGAACACGAGAATAAAGTGTTTGTGGCTCGTGATGCCGTCTTCCTAGAAAAGGAGTTTATTTCTAGGAGACAGAGTGGGAGAAAATTTGAACTTGACGAAGTTCGAGAGCCACAAACCGAGAATGAGTTAGAGGAGAACGTGGAGGATAGCACTCCCTCTTCCTCTGCAATGGTAATTGTTCCTAGAAAGTCAAGTAGGATTTCTAATCCACCTGACCGCTACCTTGGTAACATTGAAGAGGATGGTGTTTTATTACTTTTAGAAAGTGATGAACCCACTACCTACAAATTGGCCATGTCTAGTCCCAACTCCTCGCTTTGGCTAGAAGCCATGCGGTCCGAAATGGATTCCATGTATGAGAACCAAGTATGGGACTTGGTGGATTTACCTAAGGGAGTACGACCCCTTCAGTGTAAATGGATATATAAAATTAAGCTCGGCGTGGATAAACATGTAGATGTTTACAAAGATAGATTGGTGGCAAAAGGTTTCACCCAAGTTCATGGTTTACACTATGACGAAACCTTCGCTCCAGTCGCTATGCTTCGGTCCATTAGGATAATATTAGCGGTTGCCGCATTTCATGATTATGAGATTTGGCAAATGGATGTCAAAACCGCCTTCTTGAATGGGATTCTAGAAGAAGAGGTGTACATGATACAACCTGAAGGTTTTGTGGATACATCTAACCCTAAGAAGGTGTGTAAGCTTAAGAAGTTCATCTATGGTCTTAAGCAAGCATCTAGGAGTTGGAATCATCGCTTTGATCATGTTGTCAAACAATACGGTTTCACTAGAAGTGTGGAAGAACCGTGTTTATACATGAAGTTTAGTGGGAGTGAGGTTGTATTCCTTGTCCTATATGTGGATGACATATTACTCATCGGGAATGATGTTCCATCGCTCACTTCCGTAAAGGAGTGGCTAGGAAAACACTTCCAGATAAAGGACTTGGGAGAGGCACAACGAATCTTGGGTATCCGAATCTATAGGGATAGATCCAAGAGGACACTAGCATTGAGTCAAGAAGCTTATATTGACAAAGTTCTTGACCGGTTCAATATGAAAGACTCCAAGATAGGATTTCTACCTATGGGCCAAGGGATTACTTTGAGCAAGTCACAGTCTCCCTCCACCCCTAAGGAGATTGAACACATGAAGACCAACCTTTATGCTTCCGCTGTTGGGTCTATCATGTATGCTATGATTTGCACTCGTCCCGACGTTGCGTATGCCTTGAGCATGACAAGTTGTTATCAAGCCAAGCCTGGTGAGAGTCACTGGATAGCCGTAAAGAACATCCTTAAGTACTTGAGAAGGACTAAGGACTCGTTCTTAGTGTTTGGAGGAGAAACTGAGTAGGGTGTAAGAGGTTACACGGACGCAAGTTTTCAAACCGATCGGGATGATATGAAATCCCAATCCGGCTATGTGTTTATGCTAAATGGAGGAGCTGTTTGCTGGAAGAGCTCCAAGCAAAGCGTTAATGCGGATTCTACAACAGAGGCTGAGTACCTTGCAGCATCTGAGGCTGCGAAGGAAGTTGTTTGGATTAGGCAATTCATGGAGGGACTAGGAGTAGTCCATTCCGCCGAAAATCCGATCACTCTATATTGTGATAACAGTGGAGCTATTTTTCAAGCCGAAGAGCCGAAGTCTAGTAACAAATCTAGACACATTGAAAGGAAATACCATGTAATTAGAGATTATGTGGAAAGGAAGGAAATTGACATTTGTAAGGTTGGGATAGATGATAATATTGCTGATCCTTAAACCAAGCCTTTATCAAAGGCTAAGTATGATGGTCATGTCATCGCAATGGGATTGAGACGAGTACCAGATTTTCTTTAAATTATGGATATGTAATAATTGGGATAGTGTATCTCTTATTATATATATTATAATCGCATTAATTGTTTTTGTATTCATTTTTGAATCTTTTATTTAGTATGACTAAATTTTTAATACCTTGTTTATCTAAATAAGTTGTGGAGACAATGTTGAACAATATTCAAGTGAATAAGATGAACATTGTATTTTGTCCCTAGTCACTTAATGAGGTGACGTCTCGGAGTGACTAGATTGTAAGTCGATTAATGGTTGTTCAACACCATAAGGTCATACGTGATGACTAGTCGACTACATAGGCAGAGTGTGTGACACTTTGCCGGACAGTGACCATTTAGAGAGTCCCTAAGTTCTATTATAGACGCCTGGTCGTGGCAAGGATCTCTAAGACGTTCCTATGAGTTGATTCTTTTGACTGGAGACTATTATCCAAGTCAATGCAGTTTCTGAGTGACTTTGGTTTTTGTCCTAGGTCGTGCCGTGAAAGGAGGCCAAAAGGACATCTTTTGAGTCATGATGAGCTGTATTGGGCAAAGATAGATAGGGCATACAGGAATTGTCCACCCACGTTGGGTAACTATATCTCAAGGCCACTCGAGGAATTAATGACTACAAATGCGTGGCCATACTCGGAAGTAATCTGTGAGAGATTTTTCCGGTCAGGTAGTCACACTCCCGATCGAGAAAACCACTCGCGATATGTTCTTGTGCAAGTGCGACCTGAAAGACACTTTGCATTGAGTGGGAGATTAAAACGGACAAGAGAATTGGTAGCGCACACCTTAAGTCGGACAAGTGGGAGATTGTTGGAGTTAGTGTCCTCCACAATAGTGCATTTACATAATAAATCTCATTAAGGGAATATCATCAGATATTTAATTATTTGATCCTCGTCAGTTGATTAACGTAAATCGATAACGGTTGACTGACTAGAGTTTGACGTTATTGTCGTGAGACGGCGGTGATCAACTGACCCCTTTCGGTCACACCTATAGGAACGAACCCCAATTGATAACTAATTAATTGTATGAGATACAATTTATTTAGTCCCTTGATTTATAGACTAAGAGGTTAGTCGATTATTTTAGAGAGATTTCGAGTTGCGAACTCGAGGCACGGCAGTTATTATTTAATTATGCGATAATTGAATAATAAATTATGGGAGACGGGTTTTAGTTAATTAATTGTTAATTCACTAAAACTGTACTAATTGATTAATGTGATTAATATTAGTACGTAAATAATATGTGTAGCGGTACAGGTATATTTACGGAGTGATTTGGACGAAATTAATTGGAAGCATTTAAACATGAAATGATGTTTAAATAAAATTTACACGTATTTGTGCGACAAATATAAGAATCAAAATGGACCCGTAAATGGGACATTGGACCGTGTAAATGGAGTGTAGTGGATGATCATGATCATTACACTTTGCTTATTTTTCTTCCATAATTGTCATGTAATCATTATGTGTGTCATAATGCATTGGACAAAAAAATTAGGAAAATCAATCCTTCACTCCACCTTACTCCACCCGCCACTTCCTCTACTTACACTCCATTTTTTGTTCATTTTTTACTACACTTCATTACTTCACTTTTGCATGTGAATAAAACTTGGTCTATCTCTCTAAAATTACTATACATCATTTACTAAGAGTGTTAGTAATATTACAAATATTATCAAGGGTTAATTTTACAAGTATTTAATTAATACTTGTAAAATTATTTTGGGTGATTTGTTCTTGGGTGCAACTTGAAGGAGACTTTCTTTTTGAAGGCTTTTCAAGGAGGATCATCCATTTCTTTTTAGCTCAAGAACAAACTAGATAGATGATCTAGTTTGTGCCCTTATTACCATAAAATCTATGTAAGGAAATTGTTTTTCCTTAACTTTCATTTTTATGCTTTTATATTTGCATGCATATTACATAGATCACTAAAATGATAAATTATGAGATAATTTCATTTTTATTAGAGAGTCTAATATGGATCTATGATCTTTCACTTCACCCCCATAATTTTGTGCTATTGTGCAATCAATCCTTACAATTTCCAATTTAAGTAAATTGACTCCATAAGTTTTACATAAGGCAAAATCAAACCCAATTTAAAATATCGACAAAATCTCATCAAAATATCATTATATCCAAACAATATATCAACATGTGTACATATAACAATAATAAAATTATACGTTTTATATACTAAACACATATTTTTTACATATGTATTTAGCTATGCATTTTTAAAGAAAAATAAAACCAGATAACAATTTTATATGTAGATTTTTTCGAATTTTTCAAAAGTTGAAATTTTTGAATTTTTTTAATTTTCTTTCATGAAAAACTTTTATTCCGACTGCTGATTTTGACACACCTACCTAACAAAATATTGTAAAAAAAAATATAAAATAACCATAAAACAATTGTACTCTATATACAAAAATATTTACTTTTTTGTTTTTCGTAGAATACTTTTAATTTTCTTCAATCTAATTTATGCTAAATTAAATTTCTCGTGAGATTTTGATAACTGAGTTCAATTTCACTTATTATGAAAGTTATGAGGCCTAATAAATAAATCTGAAAGTTATGAGGTTGTATTTCATGATTGCACAATCTTATGGAGGTCGAGCAACATTTTCCCGTAATTGCGAATATCCTAAAATATATATAGAAAAATAAAAAACTATTATTATCTTTGTAGTCATTTCTTATCTCTAATACTCCAACGTTACTGCTATAACCAACATAAAAATTCTTCTAATTGTTTTTCGACTATCGCAGGCGCTACAAAGACTTCTAGATATACGTTTTTTAGTAGGAGGAATATCATATACGTCATATAAAATGTCTAGTTCGTATAGTAGTAGTGGCCTTGCAAAGAGGCCGTCCCAAAAACCTTATGTTCTTCCCATACCGTCAACATGCCATCATTGCGGAGCCAAACTTCTGAAGAATGAGATTGTTAATTTTTGTTGCAGCCAAATGGATATTCGTCTTACAAGTGTATCAACACCAAATACTCTGAGACAACTTTTCCTTTCGAATAACGAGTATGGAAAAAACATTAGAAAATACATCATGCTTTATAACAGCTCGTTCGCTTTTACATCATTTGGAGCTAAGAAAGACAGTGAACTTGCACGTAGGAATCGGGGTATTTACACGTTTAGAGTTCAAGGACAAGTTTACCATTACATTAACGATGTACTGCCGACGGAGGTTCGCCCAAGATACATACAACTATACTTCTATGACACTGACCTTCAATTAGCACATCGCCTGCAAGACTATCCAGATCTACATCATTATGTCATGTCTACGTTGATGCATATTATGGAAAGAAATCCATATGCACATTTTTTTCGATCTTTGAGAGAACTTAACATCCACGAAGAAAATTGTATAGTTATCCGATCAGATCCATCACATAATCAACGTACCCATAACGCCCCAACTGCGTCGCAGATTGCTGCTGTTTAGGTAGAGGCGGACACCTCATCTGCACCACTTGCACATGATATAGTTGTCTATGCATGTGGAGGCGGAAGTCGTCGCATACTACATTACTAAGGGTGCTACGATCCTCTACAGTATCCCGTCCTTTTCCCTTACGGTGAGACAGGATGGCATTGGAGTATTTACAGATACCAAATAGGTCATAGAATGCGACAATAGTGTCCGACCTTTCCTATTAATGAAGTACTTGTGCAGTCTACTGATGACTTGCTTGAGGCTGAATAGCAAGGTCAGCTACTGTTTCTTGTTCTAATACTTCATTCAGCTATCCTTATATTTGTAGTTCTCATATTTTTTAAAATAAATCTTCTCTTTTTCAGTTGCACATTCAGCTGATTCTGATAAAAAAGTTTCTTGTAGAGAGTACTACTGCTATCGTCTACAAATTCGAATTAGTCATACATGCATCGATACTACTTCGAAGCGGTCATCTACTCCAACAATATGTTGTTGACATATATATTAAGCTTTAAACGACACGCCTTGATTTCATTAGATTCAATCAAAAGGTTATTCGAGCTGAACTAGATCAAGGTATAATCGACAGCTACAATTCTGGCGAGACTTACGCTACAAACATTGGCCATCGTTTTATCCTTCCTGCTAGCTTTATTGGTTGTGATCGGGATATGCGCCGCCTCTATTTAAACGCTATGTGTTTAGTTCAACAGTATGGAAAGCCAGACATTTTTCTAACTATCACATGTAATCCCAGATGGCCTGAGATTGAGCGTGAGCTTCTTCCCCATGAAGAAGCGCATAATAGACCTGATCTTGTGAAACGAGTTTTTAGAGCCAAACTTATAGAATTAAAAAAGGCTATAGTCCAACGAAAACTATTTGGAAATGTTGCTGGTTACGTTTACGTTGTGGAGTTTCAAAAAAGAGGACTACCTCATGCACATTTTCTTATAATTTTGGATTCAGCAAGCAAAATTAGATCACCGGAGCATTATGATTTGCACGTATGTACTGAGATACCTGACGAATCTACCAATCCACACCTCTACACAGCCGTTATTAACCATATGATGCATGGTCCTTGCGGCATAGATTTTCCTTCTAATCCTTGCAAGAGAAATAGGCAATGCAAGAATCACTATCCTCGTGACTTCTGTGACTTTACCATGAATGGTCGAAATTCATATCCAATATACCGAAGGCGAGAAGATGGACGGTTTTTTTACATTCGTGAATCATGGCTTGACAATAGATGGGTTGTCCCTTACAATCCTTTTCTTTTAGCGAGATTTGATTGCCACTTAAATGTTGAGGTTTGCTCAACGATTAAGGCAGTTAAGTATTTGTATAAATACGTCTACAAAGGTCATGATCGAATTTCTATTGCTTTGACCGACACTAATAATGTAGAAGCAATTGACGAGATTAGCTCTTATCAAGCAGCTAGATGGATTTCGCCACCGGAAGCCGTTTGGAGAATCTTCAGGTTTAGTTTAAATGAAGTTCATCCTAATGTTGTTACTCTCCAAGTACATCTTCCCAATATACAAACTGTTGTTTTTCGACCTTTAGAGCAAGTCGAAAATTTCATAGATGATGAATATAGAACAACGACAATGCTAACATCATTTTTCCATCGTAACACATATGACATATATGCTCGTACATTGACATACCAACAGTTTCTTGAGCATTATGTGTGGCATGGAGAAAAGGGTTCCAAGTACTGGACTCCGCGTCAGAAAGGCTTTGCAATCGGGAGATTGGTGTACATAAATCCTTCCGAAGGTGAGCGCTACTATTTACGCCTTCTACTAACGAATGTGAAAGGTCCGCATTCATTTAATGATTTGTTGAGCATAAATGGTGCACTATGTTCTTCGTTTCGCGACGCTGCGTATAGACGTGGACTTCTTGAGGCTGATAATTCAATTGAGCAGTGCTTAGAAGAAGCTTGTCACTATCAACTGTTGTTCGTCTTACGAAGGCTTTTTACAACACTACTGATCTACTGCCAGCCAAAAAGTCCACGTTTGTTGTTGGATAAATTTTTTTCGTACTTATCTGAAGACTTTGCTCATGCATTCCCGACAAAAAAAACGTAAGGTTTTTAATTTGACACTCAGGAATGTTTGCACAGTTATTGAGTCCATGGGTAAAAGTTTTTCGCAAATTCGACTTCGGTGGTCTTAGGTTGGACGAAGAGTCATCCAATCAATACAGAATGAAAGCAATTGAAGAAGAGATGAACATTCCTGTAACGTCAGAAGAAGTTGAATCAGTTAATTTGTTAAATTCCGAACAAAAGTACGCTTACTCGATAATTTACGACAGGGTTGTGCGTAATAAATGCGGTGCTTTCTTTCTAGATGGTCTAGGTGGTACTGGTAAAACTTTCTTATATTCGGCTCTGCTTGCAAATCATCGTAGTCATGGCATTATTGCTCTCGCCGTTGCTAGCTCAGGAATTGCTGCCTCGAACATTTCCGGTGGAAAGACTGCGAACTCGAGATTTAAAATTCCTTTAGATCTTGATGAAAATCAAAGCTGCCAAATCTCAAAGCAGAGTGCGCTAGGAGAGCTCATCCGAGCGTGTAAGTTGACCATATGGGACAAAGCATCAATGGCGAAGAAACTTGCAATTGAGCATTTTGAAAGAACATTACGTGACGTTTGTTCAACTGTTAAAGCATTTGGCGGAAAAGTCGTTGTATTTGGTGGCGATTTTAGGCAGGTACTTTCGGTTATACCTAAGAGCACTCTCCAGGAAGCAGTAAGTGCAAGCTTTGTTACATCTTCTCTATGGCAAACTCTCACAAAACTGCATTTAACTGTTAATATGAGAGCGATTCATGACCCTGTTTTCAGTAACTTCGTTCTGCAAGTTGGTGAAGGTAGACCACCTTATGAGAACGGAAAAGATATACGTTTACCACGAGCCATTATCGTATCTGAATCTCAGAGTTGCTCACTTCTTGATACACTTATTCAATCTATCTACCCTGATATTGGCCTTACCACTTTAGATCCTATGCTCACTACGAAGAGAGCGATCTTAACACCAAAAAATGAAGACACTGAGATTATTAATTCCATTTTATTAACGAAGCAACATGGTCGAGCATTTGAGTATAAGAGCTTCGATGAAGCTGTTGATATAACTGCTGAACAATATCCGATAGAATTTTTAAACACTCTTTCCCCAAGCGGTCTTCCACCACTTCAATTAGTATTGAAAAAAAATAGTCCGATTATTCTTCTTAGAAATCTAGATCCAACTTCCGCACTTTGTAACGGTACAAGATTAATCTGCAAAGCTTTCTCAAGAACATCGACGCAGAAATAACTATCGGCCATCATAAAGGTGAACGAGTATTTATACCTAGAATTCTGCTACAACCATCACCCAGTGATAAATTTTCTTTTAACTTTAGGAGGAAACAATTTCCTATTAGGCTGAGTTTTGCGATGACAATTAACAAGGCGCAAGGCCAAACTCTTGACAAAGTGGGCATTTACATACCGAGATCTGTCTTTTCACATGGACAACTATACGTCGAGCTTTCGCGTGCTAGGAAAAGTGCTGATGTAACAATTGCTATAATACCACGTGACAACTCCGACAACAGCCGGCGAACAACAAAAAAACGTGGTTTGTTATGAAGTTTTACATAGAGCTAATATAATATAAAGTTTTTTCACGTGTTGTATGTATTGTAAATACTATTTTGATAGTATGACTATCTTATGCAAAATAAACAGTTCCTTTTCCATTCGTTATTTGTGTTTATCTTTTAAGGCTTCACACGATATTCGGTTTCATACATTTGCAAATTACATCTTTCTTTCTGTAGTTTGTTATGGCTCCAACAAAGATACCGCTGGCTGATGTCACTGACACAGACGACAACTTTACCATTTCAGCGACACTAGATTCAATTATGCCCCCTAAACTTGCACGCAATGGAACAACTCGGTTACAGAAGCTTCTTTTCACAGATAGCGATGTACATAATAAACTTTTATATTTTCTCTTTATGATAAAAAAAATTATACTATACAATAACAATCCCATTTGACGTAATTTAAAATTTACAGGGTGTTTAAATGTCTGCTACTTTATTTGATCAAGATATTGAACTTTTTTCTGGAATATTTCACGAAGGAAAGGACTACGAAATAACGAATGCCACCATTAATCCTATTCCTGAAAATCTTCGAAGAGGAAGCCAACATTTCCAAATGATCATAAAATCTCGCACCCATGTTGTTCAAACTTCTGCGCCGGATGAAAGTCATAATACCGTTTTGGTTCTAGTTAACTCCTGTAGATACTACGTAGGCCACGTGGGAAGAATAGGTAATTTAAATGCAGTTTTATGAATTCCCTCCTTCAGCCAAAGCTGCAACAGTTACTTAATATTTGCACCTGCAAACATCATTGTTGTTGTCTTAGCAATGTACGCAGAAAGAAAAGTAAGATCGATGAAACAAGAGGCAGAGTTCGACGTTCGTGATCTAATCATTACTGATCAACAGTATGAAGTTTTATTTTTATCCCTAAATATACGTCTTTGTGTATTGATATAATTTCACACAACGTTTTTTTTACATGCCACAGTATGAGACCAGTCACGC
This sequence comes from Silene latifolia, assembly GCF_048544455.1. Classification (NCBI taxonomy): domain Eukaryota; kingdom Viridiplantae; phylum Streptophyta; class Magnoliopsida; order Caryophyllales; family Caryophyllaceae; genus Silene; species Silene latifolia. Next base: position 30,627,260 of record NC_133528.1, read on the forward strand.
TAACAGTTTGGCATGAACCCCTCTTAAACGAAGTTGCGGTGTTTGAACCGGTTGTCAATTCAATGCCAGTTGTTCATATCATTAGGGTTAGAGCAGACAAATTTGGTGGTAGGTTTTGTACTTTAAGTTTTTCTGGACACATATCTTTCTGTACGTATTTCTAAAAATAAAAAAAATGTCCTTGTGGTCGCCTGCAGAAGGAAGTTGGAATACCTCACCATACTCCATTATCAGTCTTAACAGCATACTCCCAGAAGCAGATGCAATGCGTGTTTGGTAGGTACAAGTACTTCTTTAGGCCACAACCGTTTATTAGCACATAATTTCCATTTCTCTCTCGCATATATGGTTCATGAAAACATATCTGCGCTCGAGTTGGTCAGAGCAGGTCTACAAAAAAATACAGGAGAAAGCTCCGGAAAAAAAATTGGAGAAAGCTCCGGAAAAAAAATTGTGTCTGACAAAGGGCAAGAAGTGCGTATTTCTATTAGTTCCCTTATGGATATGGAAGTAAGCCTTTATATATTACTAAAACTATAGGATATCTCATGTTCCGCTTGTCTGCTAATATTACATAAAACTTTGTTTTTTCTCCCTCAGGAAGGCACTACTGCCTGAATCGAAGGGAAAGTACAAAAAATCACTAATCCCGATAGTTTGCTTTACACCTCATGTAATGTCTGCAATAAAAAAACTACAGTTCCATTGGGGACACGGTTTTCCTGTAGTGCATCAACAACACCACATATAGCAACATCGGTTCCAAGGTGAGCTGCAAGCATTTTGTGTACAAATGCGCTTCAGGTTGCTGACCTTAATCAGTTTAAGGCTAAACCGATGTGTTGTTTTCCAGATGCATACTACATGTAGTTTTCGAAGATGAGAAGAGAACTACAAACATTACTCTATTTGACCTTCTTGCCGAAGAACTTCTACAGACAACTACCGACAAACTCATTAAAGTTGTTCCAGAGGTTTGTTTTTTAACCTTTGCGAATATTAACCTGCTACTTCAAATTCGAAGACACAAAAGCGATAACAAAATAGATATTTCTTTTCATGACTGCAGCAACGAAGAGCCCTTATTGACGAGTTAATGCTAATGATACGTGTGACAACCCGAGTTTACTCAAGTTTATATGAATTAGCATAGATTTTACTAGTTATGCATATGAGTTATATTATGAGTATGAGTTATATTATGTTCATTATATGTGATGTGAGGCGTCGTTGGTTGTAGTTGGTGCGAACTTCGGGGACGAAGTTCTTTTTAAAGAGGGAAGACTGTAATACTCCGTATTTTAGTTGGATTACTCGGTCAAGTACTTGGTTGGTACTCGGTCGAGTGTATCTTACTCGGTCGAGTGCACTTGACCGAGTAAACCGGTTTAGCGAGTTCGACGGTTTATTTTATGATTTGGCCAAAGGGTTTTTGTTTATAACAGTTAAGTGCTTTCTAAAATCACTTGAACATATCTAAATCTATTTCTAAACCTAGAGAGAGGGAGAGGAAAAGGATTTGTCGAGCCCTTCATTTGATTGAAGATTTCTCACCGATTTCAACCTAATTTGATTTCCCTGTTTGTAAGTCGATTTCATTCAATTGTTTATACTGTTTTAAAGTCGTTGTCTTCAAAAAGTTTGAAAAGAGAGTCAATTTATTTGAAGTCTAGTTTATGAATATCAAATTCCGTAGTCAAATTCCTTATAGTTTGTCCTAGGTGATTTATCTATGAACATGTCGCTGAAAAGTCCGCGAATCTGATTTGGTTGTGAAAAATGATATGAAACCCTAATTTAGATGCCGATTCCGTTTTGGGTCTTTTTCATACATCATATTTGTAGAGTCTAGATGACAATAGGATTTGGAATTTCTAAAAAATAATGTTTTAAACGCATTTTATGAATCAATACTTTTTGTGCGACAGATTCTGTCAGATTTTGGAAATAATCTGAAAACTCTTTATAAGTTTGGAATTTGAGAAAACTTCGTTAGATATAATTTATATCTAAGACTCATGAAGTTCCAATCCAATTGGCCTTGCATCCATTCGATTTTTCTGGAATTAGTTATGTATTTTATACCGAGTCTGTCATGTGCTGGAAAATCAGGAAAAGTCGTGTTAGTTCTTTAAGTTGATATTCCTATTAAGTTATGACGAGTCTAGGTTTTGTGCATCATTAATTGATTGAGTAGGTGGTAATTATATATAATTATGTTATGTAGGTGATGGATATGTGAAGGATCATAGTTGATTGCTTGTGTGTGCTTGGATTGCGAAAAGGTAGGGTTTCCCTACTCAGTACTATTAATTGATTAAGATTGTGTTTGTTTCATAATTGTTGTTATCTGCTGATCGTCAGAGGATGGGTGTTGTAGTGACGGTGGTGATGTGGTTGTGTTTAGGACGGGCGCTTTTGATATATACTAACCTCGGGCAACCGAGATGGTAACATCCTTTCATGTTAGGGTGGTCCTGGTAAGGCACTTTGGTATGAGGGGGTGTTACAAAGTGGTATCAGAGCCGACAATTCTGGCACCTAAAACTAATGAACCCAATGAACTTAGGGAGTCTAAATAAAATGAACCCGGGGAGAGTTGTTTGGAGCTACCGCAAAGACTTGGGAGACGTCCCGAAGTCGCATTATGGCCCTTACGATCTCAAGCCGGTCACATGGGGGGAACCGTTGTGTGTCGAGTCATGTGTGTGAAGTACTTGTGGCATGAGTATTGTGCATGGTTGAATAAATGACGAAGGCAGTGGAACGTGATAGTTGTTGAAAGATGTATCGTAAATTTGTTGATGTTAAACTTTGAGCATGAAATATGATTGGCATGTTAAGTGTTTATCATGTGGCTTTCAAAAGGGTAGTGGTACATGACGTATGAACATGATGCTGTTAATGTTTGTTTGTTGATAGTAGCATGTGATTAAGGTCATGCATCTATATATATGAATGTCATGTTTAATTTTCATGTGGGTATGATAAAATTTCAGCTATGTACTGGTTTCTTGAAGTATTGAGTTGTTTTTGTTGCCTTATGCATGTTCATATTGTTTTTGGTTTAGAAAATTTGATTTGTATGAAGACCGAGTATGGAAGGGCTGTATTAAATCTGTCATAAGTTGAGTTCTAGAAATTATATTGCTGTAATTCTAATTGGAGGTGATAGCTTGTCTTCTTACGATTCTAACGATAGGTCACACGCCCAAAATGACCAAGTAACGAGTGAGATATGACTGTTTTACGAAAACTGGACGTTGCTGAGAACTGTGCCTATACTCGACCGAGTAGTGCCTACTCGGCCGAGTATCTTTAATACTCGACCGAGTAACCCATATTCGGCCGAGAAATCTTTCTGTGATAATCATGTTCAGCTTCTGGAGTTGTGAACTCGGCCGAGTAGTCTCACTACTCGACCGAGTGTCCTGTACTCGGTAGAGTACGTCATGTACTCGACCGAGTTTGTTTTATGTGACCGAAACTTATGACCAATTGTACTACGTGATGTTAAGTTTTTTTTTACTTTGTGTTTGATAAATGCTTAGTTAAGTACATGGGGAATACAAGTACAGTAGCATAAATAATTGCAAGGAATAAAGATTGAAAGATGGTTTATTTCTCAGATTCTGCCTCTTAATTGTTTTGGCTGTTATTTTATACATGGTTAAGATTTGTTAACTAAATATTTTATATGTGTTAGTCTTGTGTGTTAGCTTTCAATTGCCGCTGGTATTATGCCTATACGAATTACGGATTAAGAGAAATAAATATTTTAGTAAACAGTGGTCAGAATGTTACTGCACAGTGCTAATTTCGACCAACCAATTTGTAAAATTTGCCATTTTATATGTATACATGCTTTTTGAGTGATTCCAACTCTCCTAATTAGTAGACTCGAAGAAGTTTCCATATTGATAAACCTCACCTGATATGGATGTGTCATTAATGAATTATGACTTTTGCAAGTTGACCTTGAAACGTGACAAATTGCTGATAACAATATCTTTTGACCCGTCGGTTTGGGAAAATCCTTATAAATTGATTATTTGTGCATTGGACCTAATTTCAACTCTCCCTATTCCGTGACTCTCTGTATTTGCTAAAAAAGTAAAAAAAAAAAAAACTCATGTATTCGTTAAGTTGTTATTTATTGGTGATTCGGGAAGTTATAGCATGTTTTATAGTGCCTGTGAATGTGTGTCTGATGACAAGTTTCTAATAAAGGTTATACTATGAATTTTGAAGTCTTAGTTTCTATGTTTTCGCTACATGTTTATGTGACATTATATGTGGCTTAACCTATAAGCCTATGTGGAATAAGTGATGACATTGAAAGATTGGGGGTGTCGTGTCTTATATATCACTTATTACATAACGATGTCTGCAAATAGCATGAACATGAATGATAACTAGGATTGATTAAGTGGATTGATTGTTGCACATATTATAGATAGTAACAAGTGTGATTACGTGCAAGTAAATTGTGGTTACCTAAGCTAATGAGTCTGGTCGAGTCAAATATGTTACATGGTTGATTATTATATTACCGGCATGAATATGGGATAGAACACAATACGTGTTAAATGAATCGTTGTAGAATGAGGTAATTCATATAATAGTCCATGAGTAATGTACGATGAGTTAATGGTGTTAGTAATTATCATGTAAATTGGAGTAGACATACAAATAAGAAGCTAATATGTTGAAACAGAAGTATTAAGTGATTTATTTGTATAAGATTAGTCTAGCGTGTCTAGTGATATGACAATATATGGTTGACAGTACAAATAGATGGTTTATGTGATGATGTAAGAAACTGAATGATAGTTAATTGATGGTAATATATTGGTGTTGAAGTGTGCACTTTCTTTTAATTTTGTTATCCACATGAGCTAACATAGAACATGTTATTAATCATGATGCAAATGATGATTGTCTTAGTATGTACTATGTTTGTAAACAAGTGTGTAGTAATAATTCGAACATGTGTGGGTATCGAGTTTGAGCATGATGTGGAACTACGGATTATATATGTATAATTGATTCAAGTGCATATTTTAATTTATTTGTCAAGTAGTACTATTGTTGATATAAATTTGTGCGTAATAGTGAGAATTAGCAACTTATACTATGTATGTACAGCTTAATGAAAGTAATAAGCATGAGTAACGATAAGATGACTTTTGTTGTTTACCTCCCTTGTACATTCTTGATAATTGCGATGAAATTGGTAACTCTGCCGGAAAGCATGATTAATAACATAATAATTAAGTCAAGCATGTTCGGTTAGTTGAACTAGTATAACATTGATATGTAATTAAAGGTTGTGTTATTTCATGTGTTTATTGTTCGATTATATGTGCATAAACAGTGATTTAGTCTCGTCCTTTTGGTATTAGTAGGCTAAGTGAGTTTTGGCTTGTATTAGGGCTTCACGAGTTGTTACTGAAATGTGACATGATTTGATGATTTACAATCTCTTAGGAATGGGTTAAATATGACAGATGAGCACAAATATTGACCTTATGTGGTGGATTGTGGTTTGTTATATCGTAAAAGATGTTGGTGGTGCATCACTAAACCTCGGGGTCTGTAGGTATATGAGATGAATAAGAAACTTCGGGACGAAGTTTTTTTTTTTTTTAGGGAGATGTAATGTGATACTATGCTTTTCTATGTGGTTATTTGGATTTCCATTAGTAATTACTACTTCAAACAATGTGGTAACATGTTTATTATATTGAATGATAGCTTCCGTGTGTGGTCGAACTATAGTTGTATATGTTGTTTGTATGTTTTTTTTTTTAGAATTGTATAGTTCAATATGTTGTTTATATGTTTTATTATGAATTGTATTTGTATGGAAGGACCGTGATATCGCGTGGCTTGTGTGGTTTTATATGAGTTAGGTTACGGGGACGTAACCTTCTTTTATGGGGGATAAAATGTGACAACCCGAGTTTACTCAAATTTATATGAATTAGCATAGATTTTACTAGTTATGCATATGAGTTATATTATGAGTATGAGTTATATTATGTTCATTATATGTGATGTTAGGCGTCGTTGGTTGTAGTTGGTGCGAACTTCGGGGACGAAGTTCTTTTTAAAGAGGGAAGACTGTAATACTCCGTATTTTAGTTGGAGTACTCGGTCGAGTACTTGGTTGGTACTCGGTCGAGTGTGTCTTACTCGGTCCAGTGCACTTGACCGAGTAAACCGGTTCAGCGAGTTCGACGGTTTATTTTATGTTTTGGCCAAAGGATTTTTGTTTATAACAGTTAAGTGCTTTCTAAAATCACTTGAACATATCTAAATCTATTTCTAAACCTAGATAGAGGGAGAGGAAGAGGATTTGTCGAGCCCTTCATTTGATTGAAGATTTCTCACCGATTTCAACCTAATTTGATTTCCCTGTTTGTAAGTCGATTTCATTCAATTGTTTATACTGTAAAATCATTGTCTTCGAAAAGTTTGAAAAGAGAATCCTATTTATTTGAAGTCTAGTTTATGCATATCAAATTCCGTAGTCAAATTCCTTATAGTTTGTCCTAGGTGATTTATCTATGAACATGTCGCTGAAAAGTCCGTGAATCTGATTTGGTTGTGAAAAATGATATGAAACCCTAATTTAGATGTCGATTCCGTTTTGGGGTTTTTTCATACATCATATTTGTAGAGTCTAGATGACAATAGGATTTGGAATTTCTGAAAAATAATGTTTTAAACGCATTTTATGAATCAATACTTTTTATGCGACAGATTCTGTCAGATTTTGGAAATCAGTCTGAAAACCCTTTATAAGTTTGGAATTTGAGAAAACTTCGTTAGCTATAATTTGTATCTAAGACTCATGGGGTTCCAATCCAATTGACCTTGCATCCATTCGATTTTTCTGGAATTAGTTATGTATTTTATACCGAGTCTGTCATGTGCTGGAAAATCAGGAAAAGTCGTGTTAGTTCTTTAAGTTGATATTCCTATTAAGTTATGATGAGTCTAGGTTATGTGCATCATTAATTGATTGATTAGGTGGTAATTATATATAATTATGTTATGTAGGTGATGGATATGTGAAGGATCATAGTTGATTGCTTGTGTGTGCTTGGATTGCGAAAAGGTAGGGTTTCCCTACTCAGTACTGTTAATTGATTAAGATTGTGTTTGTTTCATAATTGTTGTTATCTGTTGATCGTCAGAGGATGGGTGTTTTAGTGACGGTGGTGATGTGGTTGTGTTTAGGACGGGCGCTTTTGATATATACTAACCTCGGGCAACCGAGATGGTAACATCCTTTCATGTTAGGGTGGTCCTGGTAAGGCACTTTGGTATGAGGGGGTGTTACAATACGTGGCGAAGTATTTGCTGTAAAGATGGTAACATACATGCTTGGCGATGCCACTAAACAGATTCGTTGGCGTGCACAAAAGCTTAATAAGAAAAGAAAGTAGTTGTTGTATGAGAGAATGTTGTTACAAGTAGGGGTGTTCAGAATAAACCGAACCGCGATAACCAAAAAACCGTCCATTTTTAAGGTTCGATTAACCGAACCGTTTCGACAAAGCGGTTCTTTGAACCGAACCGTTAACTTTATTATGGAAAAGGTTCGGTTAAGGTTGGCAATTTTAGATAACCGGTTAACCGCGAACCGAACCGTTTAACAAAAAAGTAAGCAAAAAATTAAAATATTATATAAAAAATTGTTCGTTCGTTTAATTTTCTTAGTGTATCCAAATTTAAAATTTCTTAAATTGATTAATGCTAAAATTTATCTTATTAACTTTATTGTTGGGTATAATATATAATGAAAATTTAATTAAACTATTGGAAAAAATTCCCAAAAATTAACGAAAACTGAAAAAAAAAAGTAATGTAGAACGATTATCGGTTAACCGGTAACCGAACCGCTAATAACCGTTTAAAGTGGTTTACCGAACCGTTTATAACCGTTTCTAACGGTGCGGTTTAGGTTCGAAGTTTTGCAGAACCGAACCGTGTGCGAACCGAATTAAATTAGAGGTTCGGTGAACCAAACCGCGAATGAACACCCCTAGTTACAAGGATAGGAATGTATAAAAGCAATGTACATAAAACACCCGTCCACACTATATGTGTAAAATATGTAATAAAGCACATGTGTGAGTTTTTCAAATGTGTAAGTAGGTAAGTGTTGGCGTTTGTTTGTAGATAATCAACGTTTACTGGTACGTGTATCATAGGGGTGCTTCCACGTGTTTGTCAACTTAAAAACCATATGTTGTATGATACTTACAGTAGAATTTACTATAGCTTATGTTGTGTTAATATGAGTACGACTTTGTTCATTGTACATAAGTTTGTTTATTTGTCGTCCGTTTCTCTATAAATACATATACAATCAAACAGCTAACATATTTTTCTTACCAGGATCGATGGAAACACCTAACAAAACTTTGGAGACCAATTTGAAAATTATACTTAATGACATGCTTAAACAAGTCAAGCTACCACCTGCAGAATTTGTCATCCATGCTATTACAAACGATGAACTTAGAGCAGATGTCAAGATTAGAGATGTTGGCAACCCTCCAAATATTGTCACGTTTATTGGAACCCCTTCAAGACTTGTTGGCCCATCACAACAGAATTGCGCGCGTCAAGCAATTACTTTTCTACGTGATATCTATAAATTTGAGGTTCTTGATTATAACTACTATGCCCTACAGGAGCTGCAACATAAGTTCAATTTACTTGAGCAGGAATTTGATAACCTCATGGACTTTTAGCTAAGTAGAACCACAAAAGTCCTAACGGTTGTGGATGATGCGTAGGTAGCCTGTTTGTTTGTGAAGTACCTCTAATGTACAGAAAGCCGCTACCGCTTTGGTGTATATGTAATAAATAAGTTGTAGCTTAGTCGTATGCGTCGTACCTCTTACGTACATAACAACTCCACAATTTCCCTGTTTATGCTAGCATGTACTTTTACAATGTAATAGTGACAAAGTACGTGTTTTTGTAATATATATATGGGTTGTGCTTTTTCACATACGAACTTTACTCTTTCATATACGTATTTTACAATTATACCCTTATCATTCTCTCCCTCCCTCAATTGATTTTTTCCAACTCTCTTTTCTCGTCATCTCCCTCCGACAACCCCTTCCGTCCAACCTTACTCTTACTTTGACGACCCGTGCTCCGACGGCCATGCTTGTTTTCTGCAAGTTATGGAGTGTTTGGTACTTGAAACCAACAAACAGCCCTACCGCCACCATTTTAACGCATTTTCGTGCCAATCAAGTGTGATATTTAGGGACAAAAATAATTGCAGCAAGTCGACACTTTGGAACCAAAATAATGCCAATTAAGTATCTTTAATCATGTTGTACAATTGTATCTAACAATGCTCGCAAGTCGCAATAGCAAGTTTGGAGAATTACAATTGATAAACCCTAGCAATTTCAACAAAATATATTAATAAGTGCTAATCAACAAAATTACTTCACAAAATTGAAGAATTAAATCCATAATTCAAGTTTTTAGAACAATTAGATTCGATTTTAGGGGAAAAGGTACATGTAAAACTTACACGACACACCACCCACCACCCACACACCCGCTACCACAACCACGACACACCACTCACACGACCACGACACACCACCCACACACCCGCTACCACAACCACGACACACCACTCACACGACCACGACACACCACCCACACACCAACACCCACCAACCACCTCGTCAACACCCCCATACGTGCAACCACCACCCCGACCCGACACCACCTCCTCTGTTCCTCACTCTCCCTCACGCCCCCAGATCCGCCACCCCGGCCCGACACCACCTCCTTTTACCCTTCCCTCACGGCCCCACCGTATCCTCTCCACCATCAGCCCGCGCACCTCCCTCCCTTTCTCCCTTTTTGTCCAGACCGAGCTCCTACACCTCCATAGCCCAACCACCTCCCTCCCTTTCTGCCACCGCCACCCTCACTCACCACCAACAACATCCACGACAACAACAACCCGCCACCAACCAATCACCACCACCATCCCACAACCCAAAAAAAACTAGATCTATTCACACCCACCCACCCCCACGACGCACCTCCGCACTCCCGACCTCCTTTCTCGCTGCCTCTATCCTCTCCACTTTCTCGCTGCCATCAACAACCACCTTCAACTTTTTTAAAAAAAAAAAATCCAGATCTTGTTTACGTGTTGTTGCTGTTTGTTTAAGTTGTTCAAGTAGTGTTGTTTGTTTGTTTGTGTTGATTTGGTCAGATCTTGTTTAATGTTTGTCCTTTTATTTATTTATTATGTTGGTAGTGGGAGTTGTCATTTACGCCAACTTTGTTATTTGTTATTTCTTTTTTTTTTTCTTTTTTTTCTTGCATTATTAATTTCTCTTGTTTTATATTTTTTTGTTATACTTTAAACTTGGATCTATTTTTTTTGTGTGTGTTTTGGGATCTTGTTCTATATTTATTTTTGATTTACACTCGTATCCTATATATTTTTTCAGATTTGCACTTACACTCGTATTTCTTTACATTTACACTCGTATTTCTTTACGTTTACACTTATATTTCTTTACATTTACAATTATATTTCTTTACATTTACACTCATATTTCTTTACATTTACACTCGTATTTCTTTACATTTACACTCATATTTCTTTACAATTACACTCGTACTTCTTTACATTTACACTCATATTTCTTTACATTTACACTCATATATTTGTACATTTACACTTGTTAAATTTATATAGATTTGCACTAATATATTTTTGTGGATATGAGTTGGTGGTGGAGGACGACGGTGGTGGTGTTTCTTGGTAGTTGGACTAAAGTTTTACTCGTAAAGGACCAAAGTTATACTTATAAAGGACCAAAGTCACACTAAAAGGACCAAATTTACACTCTTAAACCTTCAAATTTACACTTAAAATACTACATTTACACTCGTAAAACCTCACATTTACACTTGTAAAATGTTAAAATTATATAAATTCAAAATTTCCGTCACAAAAAAATCAAATTTACACTCTTAAAATGTTACATTTACACTCGTAAAACCTCACATTTACACTTGTAAAATGTTAAAATTATATAAATTCAAAATTTCCGTCACAAAAAAAACAAATTTACACTCTTAAAATGTTACATTTACACTCGTAAAACTTCACATTTACACTTGTAAAATATTAAAATTATATAAATTCAAAATTTTCGTCACAAAAAATCAAATTTACACTCTTAAAAATGTTACATTTACACTCGTAAAACTTCACATTTACACTTGTAAAATGTTAAAATTCTATAAATTCAAAATTTCCGTCACAAAAAATCAAATTTACACTCTTAAAAATGTTACATTTACACTCGTAAAACTTCACATTTACACTTGTAAAATGTTAAAATTATATAAATTCAAAATTTCCGTCACAAAAAATCAAATTTACACTCTTAAAAATGTTACATTTACACTCGTAAAACTTCACATTTACACTTGTAAAATGTTAAAATTATATAAATTCAAAATTTCCGTCACAAAAAATCAAATTTACACTCTTAAAAATGTTACATTTACACTCGTAAAACTTCACATTTACACTTGTAAAATGTTAAAATTATATAAATTCAAAATTTTCGTCACAAAAAATTAAATTTACACTCTTAAAATGTTACATTTACACTCGTAAAACATCACATTTACACTTGTAAAATGTTAAAATTATATAAATTCAAAATTTCCGTCACAAAAAATCAAATTTACACTCTTAAAATGTTACATTTACACTTGTAAAACATCACATTTACACTTGTAAAATGTTAAAATTATATTTCCGTCACATTTACACTTGTAAAACTCATACAACATTACATTTACACTTCTGAAATCTAAAACTCAAAACTGATTAATTAGGGGCTAGAGAGAGAAAGAAAAATTAATTAGTGTGTAGAAATTTGATTAGTGGTAAATTTTTTTGGTAATTTTCAATCTCAACCATCCATCTCAATCCAACCATCCACATTTTTTTCCTTTTCTTTTTAAAGGCCTTTAATCAAATTCATCTCAACCTTCCATTTAGTCCATCCAATGGCCCTTAGAGGGACTTATGGACTCAATGTCCCATGTTGGACTCATTAGATCTTACCTCTATATATATATATATATATATATAGAGGCAAGATCCGGTGAGTTCACCTATATATTTGAGTCTATGAGTCCATAAAACAATATCACGCACTATACAAAACAATATCACGAATTTTTTTTTTCAAATTTTTTTCGAATTTCTTTTTTCGATTTTTTTTTTCGGAATTTTTTTTTTCAATTTTTTTTTTCGAAAAAGTTTTTTTTTTTTTTTTTTTTTTTTTTTTTTTTAAGCTGTGATATTGTTTAGTATAACGTGTGATATTGTATTACAAAACAATATCACGATTTTTTTTTTTCGAACTTTTTTTTTTTTTTTTTTTTTCCGAAAAAGTGTTTTTTTTTTTTTTTTTTTTTTTTTTTTTTTTAATGTAAGATGTGATATTGTTTAGTATAACGTGTGATATTGTATTACAAAACAATATCATGATTTTTTTTTTTTTCGAAAAAGTTTGTTTTTTTTTTTTTCTTTTTTTTTTTAGTATGTAAGCTGTGATATTGTTTAGTATAACGTGTGATATTGTATTACAAAACAATATCACGACTTTTTTTCGATTTTTTTCTTCAAATTTTTTTTTTCGATTTTTTTTTTTTTAAATATAAGCTGTGATATTGTTTAATATAAAGTATGATATTGTATCATGGACTCACGGACTCAAAAAGATAGGGTGGACTCATGTGATCCTAATTCTATATATATATATATATATATATATATATATATATATATATATATATATATATATAAATAGGATCATGTAAGTCCTATTGTTTAGGTTGAGTCCTTGAGTCCTCATCCTAACCATTAGATTAGGAATTATGAAGGGCTGAGATTAAATTAAAAAAAAAACACTCACCAACCCACTTTACATTAACTTTTCCCCAATTCCCAATCACCTTTTCATTTCCCATTAATCCATCTCTTTTTACGGTTAATCCATCTCATTCTCTATCATCCCTTCTCTTCATTTTCATTCTCTTTCAGTTACTCTCATTCTCTTTTCCCTTTTATCACCAAATCTGATATTATATGTTATACTCCCAATCCACATTTCTACCCTTCATTCCTTGGTTCATTCATTTTCCAATCTCATAAGCCAGAACAACAATATAAGAATACAACCAAAACTCCATTTCGATCGATTATGTTGGTGGCTGATGGTGACGACGGGTGAAAGTGAATGATGCCTTGTTTTATGCTTACAAAGGATCGAAGTCGCAAAACAAAAAAAGGAAAAGAGGTAAACTAATTCCACATGTCTCTATTTGTTGGATTGAAGTGGACATTCGGTTTCTCAATTTGTATCTTAATTTGTATACGCCAATAAATGTTTGTTGTTTTTAAGTTGGTGGAGTTCAAGATAATCATATTAATTGAATTGATGCTATGTGAATGCAGCCATATTACCATATACCACAAACCCCCTCGCTAAACTTTTTTCAAGTTTTTGCCTTCTTTTATTATTATGTCCATTGTTCATATGAGTTTTCTTGCTATTGCTCTCAAAAAACCAAGCTTGACTAAATACTGGATGTTTACTAATGTTCCAAATTTAATACAAAAAGTGCTAATGTTAACAATTTCATTGTTGAATGTTATGTTATATAGTTGGTGTTGTTGCTCTTTGCAAGTCTAAATGAACTCACATGTACAACTTTCTACCTTCAGACAATGGCAGATGTTACAAAGGAACGTCTTGCTGAGAATAACGCCCAGGATGGAAATAAACTGGGTTGCATCTACGATGAACGGCTCACATCATTTGAGAGACGGTATTTGGAGCACCCGAAGCGTACCGAAGCCAAAAGAGCTAAAGAACTCTTCTGAATCACTGCGATGACTTCGGATTTGGGTTCATATTAGATGATTACGACAACGAAGTTAACTCGAAAAGACTAGTATATATGAGTCCGAATTTGGGTACATATTATTAGGCTGCTCAGTAGTTATTATTTTGTAAGATTCATTCCTTTTATAATTAGGGATTATTATATATGAGTCCCAAATTTAAGTTTGAAAGAGTGTAATTTTAAGCTTTAACGGATGTAATTTTCTATAACCTTTAAAAAGTCTAAACTCACGTTACTGTTGCTGTAACAGTAACATTTAACTATTTTCCCCATTTTGCCCCTGTCTTTTATTTTTATTACATCCGTGCCATTTCTGTTTTCAATACTCTCTATTATCTTCCATACTCGATTACTCTCTATTATCGGCTCATTCTCCCTCTTTTCCTCTACCATGCTTATTCTTGCCATGCTCCTCATTCTGCATTTCTATACCACTCGTGCCCTGGGGCCTGGGTTCTTTCTACTTTTCCGTATCCCCTGGTTTATGTGGATTTTCTTTTACTAATTTCTTCTTCTTCGTCAATAACAATCAATCAATTATATGGCGAAATCTCCCTTTTAAAAACGAACCCTTACTCTAAACCTACCCCTAATATTCACCATAATTCCTCTGTTTTCTATTTTTCTTTGGAGAAAGCAACCCGTTCATATATCAGATCGGCGCCAATGAAGATCACTAATTCAGTCCGGCTTATATGAAAACGTAGCAGGTAAGGTTTATTAAATTAATTGCATGCATTAATTTGGGGCAATTAAAATTTCTGGGTTATTTGCGTGCTTTGATCCCCCTATTATTGTTATTTTCGTCCTACATGTTACCTATTCATATTCAGCTCGATGATTGTCTGCGAGTTAATTGAAATAATTTAGGTTTTAATTTTTTGGTTTAGATTGATTGCATGCAAGTATCTGGCCAGTTTTAGAGGTTAAATGCTATGAATTGGTTCACTTTAAAGATGTTAATTGATTGCATGCAATCATTTGGCAAATTTAAATATATGGGTTATTTTTGTTGTTTGCTATTATCTTTGGTGTGGGTTAAGGTAGATAGTGTTTCTGGGTTATTTTTGTGCTTTGCTTTTTATCTTTGGTGTGTATTAGAATAGATAGAGTTGTAAAGCTTATTTCATCTTAAGCGCCAAAATGAAACGGTATATGGCCTTTTGTTGATTGTCTTGGAACTACGCGGTGTAAATCATACTGTTAAGGGACAATGGTTTTGACCACCCTAATTTGTGGTATTTTCTGAGTTCTAACACCTAATGCTATATGGCTAGCGGTGACCGCTCTTGTATCAAATGGGCTCCCTTTGGGAGAGCAGATAGATTTTGTAATGTTGTTGCTCTATGTTGCTGTCTTATGTAGGCGTCTCTAAACTGACAACAATATTTTGTTGGAATTTGTTGTTTTTTTATTCATTCTAAATATATTAATGCCTTTTATCATTTTGTTGCCATAGCCATATCTTAAACTTCTGGGTTATTTTGGTACTTTGCTTTTAATCTTTGGTGTATTGCTCCACTGGATGAAATAATTAGACTTAAGGAAAGTATAGGTGCAGGGTGATGATGGATGAGAGCAATTAATTTGGTGTTCTTGGTCACTCGGGAAGAGGTCTCACTGAATACTATGGAATACCGGTGTGTGATTGATACAAATTGAGACCTAATATTTCCATTCGGTGTCAAATATGCAGATTCATACTTGCATTCTCCAAAATCCAAATAGCTGCAGAACTAAGATTTTCATGTCATTTTTGTTATTGTCAAATATGCAGATTGGGAAGATTGATGTGATCAAAACTACAATGGGACATGGTTTGGCTTCCGAAGGAGGGTTCTGCACAGGATCATTTTTCAGTAATTTAGGATTTGTCCAAGACCATGTAAGTAAGCTACAAAAATTTGAATGATCGTAAAATCAGTACTATGCATTGATCTTGTGTTCAAGGATATTGGCGATTCTCTATAACTTAAATATTGGCTTGATTTAGCATGACACTGAGTACAACTTATGCATTGATCTTGTGTTCAAGGATATTGAAGTTCTATATTTCTTATAACCTTTCATAGATTATCATTTGTTGGTCTACAGCGTCTAGATAGCAAAGGTTATGTCTTTTCTGCTTCTCTGCCACCGTACTTAGCAAGTGCCGCAATGACAGCTCTCGAAGTGCTTGAAGAACATCATAATCTAATAAAACAGCTAAATGAGAACATTAGCTTCTTAAGGGCTGATTCATAATCTCTCTTCTTGCATCCTTTAATTTGTTGAGAATATATGGCGGAGTATTCTGACACAATCGAATACTAAGGCCTAAAAATGCTGCTTGTGTTAGGTTTGTCGAGTATAGAAGGACTTGAATTGGTGAGCAGTCCAGATTCAACCATAGTTTTCTTGAACCTAACTCAGTCCACAGGTGCTACCGAGACTGACTTCCAGTTGCTCTAAGATATTGCTGGATCAGGTGCATGCTGCGTGCCCTCTCTATTTCTAAACTACAATTTCATTTTACTTTTTTTTCTGAAAGAAATCAGTCATTCTCATTAATCGCGAAAAATTTCTTACAAAAAGGAACGACCACTAGAGAAATGACAAACTAAACAGTCAACTGGTCGAGAATCTCCTATGACAGACAACCATGAAACCAAGCATACAATCTTACACAAACAACGTACTTAATAGCTCTAACTACTTGCTCACAATTCCTAGAATCATTTTCAAAGATTCTGAGATTCTTTCCTGCCACAAGGTGTAGATGACCGTAGCCATGGAACATCGTGCCCATCTTTTCCTCCAACCCTTAGCTTACAGCCTTACCTCAAAACTGCAACAAGTTTTTAAGTTTATGCTTCAGGCTACAATTGTGATGTTAGTTGAAAGGTGAAAATTGTAAGAATTTTAGTAGAGAGCTTAAATTTTGTCATGCATGATGTTTAATTGCAGGTTTTGAATATTAGTGTATAGTTTTGATGCGCTATAATAAATGGAGTTGCTTAATTGCATGTTTACTGTGTGATTCTGACTGATCTGGTTTCAGGTCATTTAGTTTTGTATTTTTTTTCAGAGTTATGGATTACAAGTTAAAACATTGTGTAGATACCTCATTTCTACACCTCTCGCAAACCACCCGGTGATGATTGGGCCGCATGTTTGGTACGCGGAACGATTTGTGACAGTTCGTAAGATTATCGTCAAGTGATTGCTCAAACACTAATGTCTACCTCTTAGTTGTCATCTACGTGCCGATACGGTCGTTTTGGCAGTAATTAGAGTACATTTGGAGTCCGGGTCAAAAACCGTCTTCATTTTCCTAAACCGTCAAATCCCGAGTCAAAAGTAATGTCTTTGTCTACCTAAGGTTAGGATGTCATAAATGTTGAGATTATATCTCATTTTGAGTCCCATGTCACTTCTTTGGTCTAAACTAAAAGTTTACATTACAAAATGTGCATTTCATTTAGTTAAAATGACAACCCGACCTTTAGGCCCATTTTACGAGGTCATAACGAGTTTTTTGGGTCAGGCCTATTTCACAGAAAGTTCTAGATCTTTCTTTTAGATTTCCAACGCTACCGAAATCACCTTATTCCGAGTCTTGTAGAGAAAGTTATGCCTAAAATACGACAGGCTGTCAAACGCGTTTTCTACGCGCAGAGGAACCTACCCGGGAAAGGACGCAGCAAGTGCTGCGCCTCTTCCAAGGGACGCAGCACTTGCGCCTTTTCCAGGGCTTTCTTTTTGTCCAAGTTTCCGTGTTTTAACCTAAGTCGGTTATTTCCGGATCTTTCCTTCCGTATCCTAGTCTTACCATAATTCCGTCGCGTGATTAGTATAAATAGGAGCCTTCGCTCCTCATATTTCTCACGCGAGTGTCCGCCCTTCTCTTCTCCCTTTGCATTCTAGACTTTGTTCTTACTAATTGGCGCCTACGTGCTTGGACTTCCGACCACGTAAGCTCGGATCTTTCCGGGTACCAGCCTCTCTGTTGCATGACCGACCAATTTGACCAACTACACATTAATCAACTTAATCGTTTTCCTCTTACGAGGGCACTTTCTTTGCATTCGCGTCGAGCATCACTAATCGATATTCTTAGTCCTTCTCGTTTCGTCAACATGTAAGTCTGAGGGTGTATAATTTCTCTTTTATTTATTGTACTTTTATTTATTGTATCATTATTGTAAGGTTTACGTCGAAAATACCTCATTAAAACCGATTTCTAAAACCGTCTTTAAAACCTTTTTTTACGGATTTTCGAAGATCGACGATCGAGAAAAGACGCAAAGAATCGCTGCGCCTCTTCGAAGGAGCGCAGTTCGCTGCGCCTCTTCGTGAGGGCCGCAGATTCTCGCTTCTTTTCTTCTTCTTCGTCCTCTGTAATTCGTTCTTGTTCGTATTTGATTTGTATTTGTTTGTTCTTTAATTCTTTCACATGATAGTTTAATAATCACATGTATATAATTCATCATTCATCCACATGTTTCAATCCTCATAAGTCCGCCTTAAATCCTAAATAATCCATATTTACGGGTTTTCGTCATTAAATTCAAACCCGGATTTTGGAGAATCAATTTGTCCATATTGAGCTTCTGGAATTCGCCATTGATATAGTTTTCGTTTGTTTATTCACATGTTTGTCGTATATTCGTTGTATATTCATCATGTTTAGACTAGTTAATTTATTTCAACAGAGGACTCATTCATTAACATCGCTTCATCATGTAGATAATTCGTTTACATCCGTCTCATTCATGTTTATCGCTTTTATGACCATCGTTCACATATAATTAATCTGTTAATCACTTTCATCCGAGTAAATATTATCAATCAATCCTCAAATTTACCAATCGACATTAACGGTTTGCAGTTCCGGCTTCACAGCCAGAATTCACCCTTGGAGAGACGACGCGTCTCGCGCCTCTTCCAGAGGGCGATCTCTTGCGCTTTGTTCCAGGATGAGTTCTGCCTCTGAACTCCTTTTCTGCCTTGACGTAATTAATTAGGCTACGTATTAATTAACTATTAACCGTAATATCACGCTAATTCCTGTTCGTTAATTTATTTAATTTATTCTTTTATTCCATTTTCCCAAATTATCCGTTTTAAAGGTATTTTCGACATAAATCGCCTAATCCATTGTAATTATTGTAATTTTCATTATTGTAATTTTCGTTGTATTATTTATCGCGTTTGCATGATCATTTGTATGTTTTCACATGTAATTGAGCATTAAATCCTACCTCGACCCAATTGTATGCTAATTATGTGTCAACCGACTTAGTCTAATCTTCACATGCTAGGATTAAAACTTGGATGTTGCATTGCATGCATTATAGCCGACGATATATCGAGTATAGACAACTTCCCTAATCATTAGTAGAGGCCGCTATCGAGGCGGGCGGGATTAGGTGTTCGATCAAAAGAGCTTCCTAATACGTACCCTCACCCCTTACTCCAGATCTCCGTGAGCACCCGTGTTCATTGGCATCCACGAGAGTCATTCTAGACATAGAATGCTAAGGGTAACGATTGCTTAGTGTTCATGTCACTACTTTGTGTCTTGACATGACACGAGGTACTCGAACGGTTCCAATTTCCCATAAAAATTGGTGGCGACTCCATACAAAATGCAAACGTTTGTTTCGTTCTCACCAAGCACCCCCGTGGGCGGCCCGCTGTCCACAGTTTGGCGACTCCGCTGGGGATAATACACTTACGTGTAGCAAGGGTGAAACTTGAACAAGGTTAGGGAATATTTTGTACAAGACAATTGTCGGTTTTCATAACTCGGTCTTTCTAGACCGTTTAATTCGGCCTTCCTAGGCCCAACCCAACCCATTCGACCAATCGTCCCGTCTAAACGGTCCTAATTCTTATTTGGGCCTAAGGATGGATAGCGATTGACGTCATCCATACCATGATGCTTACTCTTGTTTGTGGCAAGGGCCTTCACTACTTGAGGAAATGGACTAGGAATCGGCCTTACTCTTGTTTGGCACGAGCCTCTCCACAGACTTCGGGTTTGATGGTTCGGTATGGCAACCTACCCTTTAAACCAAAACCCTTTTTAAATGCACTCAGCATACCGTTATAATGCTTGTATATATGTTTGTATAAATACGTGATCACCATTTTGTAAACGAAACCATTTTGTAAAATCAAAAATCATTTTCAAAATACAAATATTTTCAAAATAGCGCAAAACCCAGTCAAAATTCTGTCCGTTTATCGAGTCAAATTTCGGGCCTCAAACCCATTTCAAAAAACCAAAAAAAAAAAAAAAAAAAACGTTTTTTTTTAAAAAAAAAAAAAAAAAAAAAAAAAAAACCAAAAAAAAAAAACGTTTTTTTTTTAAAAAAAAAAAAAAAAAAAAATCCAAAACAAAAAGAAAACGTTTTATTCAAAACATTTTCCAACATGTAAATGTAAATATGTAAATTCAATTGGGCTAAGTTAGAGTCAAAGTTCAAACCGACTATGTCCTAGTCGGAACTCCGTCGAGTCATGAACCCGTCTTCCTTTACATTTTGGGTCTTTTCAACATTCAAGTCAAGTCCTGAGGCGTCACGCCATTATTTTGGACTCCCTACCCCAATTCAGTTAGGATCTAAGCATTTTCGACACATCGAGTCACACGTTTCGAGGCTCAACACACGAGTCTCAATGGGCCTCATATCTGAGTCTAAACTACAAGTCTTCTTAACGCCTATAAGCAGACCTCGAGTCAAGTCCGTCTTAAAACATGCGTCTTAGAATCACGTGTCGCCAATCTCGTCAATCAAGTCAACCACATAAATGTCACTCCGTCCGAGTCAACACTCGAGTCTAAAGGTCAAGGTCAAACACCGTGAATCCAAACACGAGAAGTCACTCACGACATTCTCTGGATTCACAAGTCAAGAGTCTAGTCATCTCGTCTCGTCATGTATCCTTTATTTGTTGCCTTAGTGTGCGTGATCCCATGTCAAATCAAGTTATAATGCGCATCATTTTCTTCTCGGTAGGAATTCTGCAACTTCCAATGAAAGTGTTCAAGAACGTTTATCTGTCGACGTCAAGGGACTAAGTGCTGCAGTCATTAAGCTTCAAGCCACCGTTGAAGACTTGAGAACTCGTGTCACCAATATGGAAGACAAGATAGACATGATGAAACCTTTACCATTCTCTCATACCCCAAGGCCAAGTTATAGCTTCAACGCGACTCACCCATCTAAGAAGGGCAATGAAGACAAGGGGGATAACCTCTTGGAAACTCCACCCAGAAGGCCGGGACGAGCTCATAGGGAATTCCTTGACCTCGGAATCACATATGAAGTAGCTCTACAAAGACTAGTTTCCCAAGGGAAACTTCATCCAATTGGCCCAACCCCGGATCCCGAAAAGATATTCCCTAGATGGAAGGGCAATTCATATTGTCAGTACCACCAAGGTAGGGGACACGATACAGAGGAATGCTTTTGCTTGAAGCATATTATTCAAGATATGATCGAGGATGGCAAGCTTCCAATGTCACCATTTGTGGAGCAATTCGATGGGACCGACCCTCTTGGGTCTAACAGCACTAAATACGATGAAGGATCGTTCCTAGACTTTTCTCATCTTCTCGATCCTCGTGATGACAAAGAAATCAAAGCGCCGAAGGAGGACGATGTCCAAAGTGGAATGCTCATGCTTTCCAAGATAGAGGGAGCCATTGATACTCTAAACTCTCGGCTTTACCACATGGGGAATCAATTTGCTGAAATGGATAAGAAGCTTAAGACCCAGTCTTTCAAGATGAAGAATGTCCAGACAAACCCTCAACCTCATGGTCTCGAGGAAAAAGCAAAAAGTGAGCGATCTATTCCTAGTTCCTCTCATCCAGGAGTCAAAATCAAAGGCAACCTCATGGAGCCTTCCTCAAAGGAATTAAACAACTCTCCCAGGTCATTTACAAATCTAGGAATACCTTATGCCCTAGCCTTGAACCAATTATCCTCTCTAGGTCTTCTTCAACCAATAGGACCTACACCAGATCCAGAAAAGAAATCTAAATGGTGGGATGGCAATTCATATTGTCAATACCATAGGGGTAGGGGGCATGGTACCGAAAATTGTTATAAGCTCAAGCATGTTATACAAGACGGGATTGAGGATGGTAGGATTTCTATCTCACTCCTAAAATGTTTGGGTACAGAAGTTAAGCGATCTTATAGGGAGTTCAATATCACAGATGATCAAGAAGATGAAAGATCCACCAATCATTTGGTGAAAAGAAGAAAAATAGATTCACAAATGCCCGATCAGTCGAAGGAGGCGACATTAGTTGAGGGCGTTATTGACTGCCTACACCCAATTTACGCCTCTCATTTGAAAGGTGGCATCAAAACCGTTGAAAACTTATCGGGAGAGATTGTTCGTATCAATGAAGTCATTCAAAAAGGTTCACCATCCACATCTAAACCCAATAATCAAACAATCCGCATTACCGACGTAAAGTTTATAGAACCTTCACCGGAAAGAGGAACTCGGCATTCAAGGTCATACTACAACTTAGGCATACCTTATACGGTAGCCTTTAAAAGACTCTTTGCTAAAGGACTAATCCAACCAATCGGTCCAACCCCAGACCCTAGGTACGAGAGGAGAGGTCGCTTCTGGGACGGTTCTCAATATTGCTTATTCCATAGAGGTAATGGACACGACACTGAAGAATGATCCAAACTCAAATATACCATCCACTATATGCTCGATTGCAGCAAGATATCCTTATCGACCCTCGATCTGTTAAGAGAACAGAATGACCCTCATGGGTGTCTTACTCTTCAAAGACAGGAAGATCTCTTAGGCCTTTACCATTCTAGTATTCCCAATGATGAGGACGAGGTGCTCAAATGGGTGAATGCTCAAAGCCAGGTGCCGAAGCCAGTTGCTGGAAGAGTAAACGTTTAAGCGTGGGCCGATGATTACGAGTCTAGATCTAGGATCGCGTCAAAGTCCGGGTCCGAGTCCGAGTCTTAGGCTTTCTATCTCATATTTGTTCTAGTATCTTTCTCCATTTTCATTCCTAGTGACAACCTGGGGGCTGTCCCACGAGTCACATGTCTTCTCATGTCTATGTTAAATATATTTATCATTCATTTCAATAAAAGTACACTTTTCAATCCACATGTTCTATCATATCTCTTCCTCTACCCTTTTCCCGTGACAATAAGAATTGGTTTGAGACATTTTAAAATGAACAACAACAACAACACATGTCAGTCAATGTGAGTGCACTTATATGATGTTCCGTTCAAAGCTGTAGAGGACCCGAAACTCCGTGTTCTTTTCTTACCTATTTCATGTCTGGCAATAGAAACCCACAATATAACCCCAGTTTAGGACGAGCATATCTCAAGAG
Source organism: Silene latifolia (assembly GCF_048544455.1). Taxonomy (NCBI): domain Eukaryota; kingdom Viridiplantae; phylum Streptophyta; class Magnoliopsida; order Caryophyllales; family Caryophyllaceae; genus Silene; species Silene latifolia. The sequence continues at coordinate 30,650,655 of NC_133528.1, forward strand.
ATTCTAGGACGAATCCAGATCATCTCCCTTGTTAGCGATCCATGACGGAAGGCAAGCCCATTTTCCACAATAAACAACCCGTGTTACTAAAAAAGACCAACCCGTTTCACATCAAAAGGTGCTAGTCTGACCCAAGTCCATCCAAGACAATACGAGCCATGATGAAAGACAAAAGGCTCAATCATGAGAAATGACCAAGATCAATATCCAAAGCCGTAGTTATGCCCATAATCCAAGACGAAAGAGTCAAAATAAGAACAAGGCTCAATCAAGCAAGTCATGTCAATATCCAAAGTCAAAATTATCCTCAAAAACCCGAATCAAGAATCTGGGCAAAAATCCGATATATATTCTAAACCAAGAATCTGAATCAAGAACAAGCCTGGAATCAAATGCTAAACGGAATAATGCTGAAGTCTAGGTAGAATCAAGACATTAATGAAGGTGGTCAGCTAACACCCTCACTTAGCCTTTCACATATCACACCCTAAGTCCTTCTCGAGACCGTTATGGGGAGATAGTTAGGAATTTTGAGAATCCTCTCAAGCTTGTCAAGCATACCCATCCTTTAGGGCCAAGACATGGAAACTTGAACCCACGTCATTTTATCCTACCTTTATGTGCTCAGGCTACATCAAGCCAAGAGACTCCATTTCCAAGCCACATTACAAGCCATAATCCCATCGAGCCTTAACTCCACAAAATCAAGCTTCAGAGATTTGTTTCATCAAAGCCTCTTATTACCGAGCTCCACATTCCAAATATCCAATCCAGTTTCACCTTGACCCATACACGGAGTCTTCAAATACTTTGCTACCTAGAACGGGACATACCCATATTCATCCTTAGGGTCCACTTTTAGGTGTGCTCACATGACAAGGAAATTTTTACAAAATTAGTTATACCTCTTTGGTCTATGATCAAAGGGAGTTATCTCAAATCGGTTCTTCGAGTCACCAAAGGAAAATACCCTTGTGACCCCTGCACTTTAAGGTCCTAACAACATAGCTTAGGCACACACTTGAACTACGAGCATGGTTTGATTTCACCTTTTCAGGTGGATACGTAGGCAGTCTTTTCTTACACAAGAAGGATACAACCACAACACCCAAATAAAATTAACCAAACCTCAGAACTACGATCTGGTTTGATTTCACTTCACGTGAATACGTAGGCAGTCCTCAAGGACACAACTATCCCAACTTTCCACCTCAATTATCAACTATTCAACATCAATTATCAACCATCCCCATTTTTAACATCCCTTCCACAACCAACACCTCTATACTGGGGGCTCCTTATTGTCGCCCAGCCTCTTTTTTACCAAAATCCAGAGTCATCTTCTCATCCTGGGGGCTTCTCTTCCAAGATGCCTCCCTTCCTTTATTCCTCTAAGTCTGGCTAGTACTCGGTCTGGACAATGACAAAGATCTTAGATCAATTCTCCAAGTCATCGTGCCTCAAGAGGGGTCTCTTTTACAGCAAATGGTGTCAAAAGATGTTCAAGTAGACAGATGATCCATGGCTCATGACTTGCCTTTATATGCCTTCATCATTCTTGCGATTCTTCTACCTTTGGAACTGATACGCATTGTCACCCACACTTGGCTAAGGGTTGCGCATACTTAAACAAAGTCTGTCAAAGTCATCCCTGTGTCGCGTCAGTCAAACCTAAGTCTACCTTTCGCGTCGCGTCCTAGTAGATCTGTGTCATGTCAAGTCCTATGTCTAAAGCCCATTGAATATGCATAATGCATTACAAACGACAAATTTCTTTGAACAAGTTTTAAACAACTTTTATAAAGAAACGACTTTTACAAACCTATGTGTTCGCTCATTCGAGGTCCATGTGATAATCGCTTACGTGCATATGTGTTTATGTTCTATTTGCATATTAGATTGCATTCTTGTGTGGCTACTAACCATGCAGGTAAGTATCAGAAGCAGTGCTCGCTCTGACTGGGGGCTTCACCTAAGTCTTCATTCTCCCCAGCGCAGCAGTATTTTGCAATATTGCTCACTCAAGATTTCTTCCATGACGATCAAGATGTTCCTAGTCGTCAAAATATTTGTCCCAGTAGCAGCAAAGATATTTTGCAGTATTGCTCACTCAAGATTTCTTCCATGGCGATCAAGATGTTCCTAATCGTCAATATATTCCCCAACAAGAGTTCGCTTGAGACCGACGCAAGCAGATTCAACCTCAAGTTTTTTGCCAGAGTTCGCTTGAGACCGACGTAAGCAGATTCCCCAGCAGTATCTACCGACGTCCTGCTACCCTCGATATTATTGTTTCCTCACGAAGTTCGGCAATGGTGTTGTTCTCCAGAAGTTCCCAAACCAAAGCCTCCTTCCTTAGGTTCGTATACCCAAAGTTAGGATTCTTACCCCTAGATTCTTAGATCCCAGAATAGCTCCCTTTAGGTTCATAAGCCTTTAAGCTCCCCCACCAATATCCTTAGGTTCATATACCCAGGTTCGCACACCTAGCTTCTTTTAAGTTCCCAAACTCCCTAGAGTTCATACACTTCTACCCTTAGGATCACAATCCTCTAGGATCACCTTTTCCTTTTAGGATCATATTCCTTTAGGATCACCCTTCCTTAGAGTTCCTATACCCAAACCTTAGCTATCCTTAAGTTGAACTTATATTTGGCCTCCTTCCCGTCGATGCTTTCCTTTAGGGTCCCACACCCTAGCACAATCCTTATATATCCTTTAGGTCTTACCCTTAGCTCCTACGCTTAACCTTAGCTCCTGTGCACCTCCGGAAGCATCTCGAGAAAGAAGTCTCAGGTATGGTCTCTTCTTATGGCTGGCGAGCTTCCTTACGTAGTCTAATGGACTTTAAACGACCCTCCCCGATAGTCGACAGACTCTAAAATGTTCCCGACGACAGGTCCTTGGCTCAGACCCCTTGAGCCGCCTCGCGTCGCCATAGTCGTCAGGTTGTAATCTTCGATTGACCTGATGGCTATACTTTGACTTTCGCCTTGTCCAAGCCTCAGTCAAAGTGGGGGCTCTGTAGATACCTCATTTCTGCACCTCTCGCAAACCACCCGGTGATGATTGGGCCGCATGTTTGGTACGCGGAACGATTTGTGACAGTTCGTAAGATTATCGTCAAGTGATTGCTCAAACACTAATGTCTACCTCTTAGTTGTCATCTACGTGCCGATACGGTCGTTTTGGCAGTAATTAGAGTACATTTGGAGTCCGGGTCAAAAACCGTCTTCATTTTCCTAAACCGTCAAATCCCGAGTCAAAAGTAATGTCTTTGTCTACCTAAGGTTAGGATGTCATAAATGTTGAGATTATATCTCATTTTGAGTCCCATGTCACTTCTTTGGTCTAAACTAAAAGTTTACATTACAAAATGTGCATTTCATTTAGTTAAAATGACAACCCGACCTTTAGGACCATTTTACGAGGTCATAACGAGTTTTTTGGGTTAGGCCTATTTCACAGAAAGTTCTAGATCTTTCTTTTAGCTTTCCAACGCCACCGAAATCACCTTATTCCGAGTCTTGTAGAGAAAGTTATGCCTAAAATACGACAGGCTCTCAAACGCGTTTTCTACGCGCAGAGGAACCTACCCGGGAAAGGACGACGCGCAAGTCTTGCGCCTCTTCCAAGGGACGCGACTACCTGCGCCTTTTCCCAGGGCTTTCTTTTTGTCCAAGTTTCCGTGTTTTAACCTAAGTCGGTTATTTCCGGATCTTTCCTTCCGTATCCTAGTCTTACCATAATTCCGTCGCGTGATTAGTATAAATAGGAGCCTTCGCTCCTCATATTTCTCACGCGAGTGTCCGCCCTTCTCTTCTCCCTTTGCATTCTAGACTTTGTTCTTACTAATTGGCGCCTACGTGCTTGGACTTCCGACCACGTAAGCTCGGATCTTTCCGGGTACCAGCCTCTCCGTTGCATGACCGACCAATTTGACCAACTACACATTAATCAACTTAATCGTTTTCCTCTTACGAGGGCACTTTCTTTGCATTCGCGTCGAGCATCACTAATCGATATTCTTAGTCCTTCTCGTTTCGTCAACATGTAAGTCTGAGGGTGTATAATTTCTCTTTTATTTATTGTACTTTTATTTATTGTATCATTATTGTAAGGTTTACGTCGAAAATACCTCATTAAAACCGATTTCTAAAACCGTCTTTAAAACCTTTTTTTACGGATTTTTAAGATCGACGATCGAGAAAAGACGCAAAGAATCTTGCGCCTCTTCGAAGGAGCGCAGATTCTGCTGCGCCTCTTCGTGAGGCCGCGCAGATTCTCGCTTCTTTTCTTCTTCTTCGTCCTCTGTAATTCGTTCTTGTTCGTATTTGATTTGTATTTGTTTGTTCTTTAATTCTTTCACATGATAGTTTAATAATCACATGTATATAATTCATCATTCATCCACATGTTTCAATCCTCATAAATCCGCCTTAAATCCTAAATAATCCATATTTACGGGTTTTCGTCATTAAATTCAAACCCGGATTTTGGAGAATCAATTTGTCCATATTGAGCTTCTGGAATTCGCCATTGATATAGTTTTCGTTTGTTTATTCACATGTTTGTCGTATATTCGTTGTATATTCATCATGTTTAGACTAGTTAATTTATTTCAACAGAGGACTCATTCATTAACATCGCTTCATCATGTAGATAATTCGTTTACATCCGTCTCATTCATGTTTATCGCTTTTATGACCATCGTTCACATATAATTAATCTGTTAATCACTTTCATTCGAGTAAATATTATCAATCAATCCTCAAATTTACCAATCGACATTAACGGTTTTGCGATTAAAAACATGCCAGAATTCACCCTTGGAGCAGACGCGTCACGCGTCTGCTGCCGCGCTCTCTTCCGAGGGCGCGATCTCTTTGCGCTGTTCAGGATGAGTTCTGCCTCTGAACTCCTTTTCTGCCTTGACGTAATTAATTAGGCTACGTATTAATTAACTATTAACCGTAATATCACGCTAATTCCTGTTCGTTAATTTATTTAATTTATTCTTTTATTCCTTTTTCCCAAATTATCCGTTTTAAAGGTATTTTCGACATAAATCGCCTAATCCATTGTAATTATTGTAATTTTCATTATTGTAATTTTCGTTGTATTATTTATCGCGTTTGCATGATCATTTGTATGTTTTCACATGTAATTGAGCATTAAATCCTACCTCGACCCAATTGTATGCTAATTATGTGTCAACCGACTTAGTCTAATCTTCACATGCTAGGATTAAAACTTGGATGTTGCATTGCATGCATTATAGCCGACGATATATCGAGTATAGACAACTTCCCTAATCATTAGTAGAGGCCGCTATCGAGGCGGGCGGGATTAGGTGTTCGATCAAAAGAGCTTCCTAATACGCACCTCACCCCCTACCCGGATCTCCGTGAGCACCGTGTTCATTGGCATCCACGAGAGTCATTCTAGACATAGAATCTTGGGTAACGATTGCTTAGTGTTTCATGTCACTACTTTGTGTCTTGACATGACACGAGGTACTCGAACGGTTCCAATTTCCCATAAAAATTGGTGGCGACTCCATACAAAATGCAAACGTTTGTTTCGTTCTCACCAAGCGCCCCCGTGGGCGGCCCGCTGTCCACACATTGTCTTTTGATCAATGTCATGATGATATGAATTATATTACTTAACTGTGATGAGTGGTGGCGGTGATTGTGTGGAATCGTAATTGACTGTTACACTAGGCTAAGCTTTTCTAAGTGCAGGTGCGTGGGCAGAGCTCTTTCAGACCCTTACCTTTCATTGGCAGCTGCTCAGAACGGTTTTGCAGGCCCACTTCACGGATTTGCCAAACAGGTATTAATGTTTCATTTTCTTGTTCTCTGCCTTATCCTTTTCCTCATCTGTCTATTTTTCAGCTGAAAAACAAAAAAGGAACTATCCACTTAAAAGCATGTTTGGCCTGAATTTTCAAAAAAGAGTTTTTGGTTTTCGAGCTTAATTTTTTAAAAGTGTTTTCAAAAACAGAAGTATCAAATTGATGTTTCTATTTTTATGGCCAAAAAAATTGATTTTTAGCTTTTGGGATTTTTTTTTTTAAGTTTTAAAAAATGATGTGTTTGGCTAAAAAGTGTTTTTAAGTCCAAAAACACTTTTACAATCTAGGCCAAACACACGCTAAATTAACCAACAAAAACCAGAAAAATTAATTATCCACCAAATAAAAGTTACAAAAAGTTAAATACCCATGTTCCAACCTCAGGTGATCGATCGATCGACCGCCATCGTATCTACTAAACGAACACTAATTAATTATCTCCATGAATAAAGTGAAACATAACCTATTGTCATATCTCTCAACGAAAACTCCATATACTACTATGGACTAAAAGTATCCAAATTAATTTCTTTCTTACTTCATCAAAGCATTTCATGAATCGCAAAATTAGGTGACTCAAAACTACAAACATAAAACCGAGCTTAGGGCTTGATCACAGATACAATGAGTTGGAGGGCTCCTGCCAGTTCAAATTTTAGTGATGCATAGGCACTTACTCATCATTTGGATTGAGGGGTTTAGGAGTAAAAGTTGGGTAGGGAAAGGGTGAGGAACAAAATCCCTTGTTTGAACAGGGAATTGGGCTAACATTAGATAGTGTCATAGAGACATGAGGGTCTATGATCCCTCCAGGAAATAAGCTTAAAATTCATCTAGGTTTGTAATATAGAAAAAAATTAAAGCGAAAACACCAATGCCTTTACACTGGTCATTGGTGATCAGTCATACTTTTTGTTACAGGGTGAATATGTGACTTGCTTTCATTGGAAGAGCTTGAACGCAAGAGAAAGAAAGAGGAAAAGGTCTGCCTTAACTTGAATAGGGATTTATGTTCATTGTTTTAAAAAACATGATTTATTTTATTAACTGCTTTTGTCAATGATAATAGGGTTACTATGCACCTTCTCCCCCCAACCTTCTCTCTCACCTTCTCCCTTTATCCTCTCACAAACGATTAATTTAATATAAATTGTGTAGGGTCAAAAGGCAAGTAACTGAAGCAAAATAAATGATAATTTAATCGGTTGTGAGAGGAGAAGGTAGAAAAGAGAAGGTAGATAGTATTTCTCTAACATTTAAGGTAGAAGTTTGAAAATTTGAAAGGTGTGACTTGGAATGATGTTTTGACGAGAAAACTAGGAAATAAATTTGCCCAAAAAAAAAATTATGGTGTAGAGAAAAGATATGCAATTTCACATTCTCAATACTGTGCTTCATTATTTGTTAGACATTTGATAGAAATTTGAGATGAATTTAACTAGATTTTTCGACAACATCCCGTATCCTCTTTAAATATTTCAGTGTTCCTTCTTTTATCTCTTTTTTTTTCTTAATAAAAGTGCTTTATAGAAGTATAGAGCAAGAAAGATGGAAAAAGTTTTGTTAGGTTGACGATGTTTATTTTTATTTTGCAGGTTGTTGGGAGTGTTGAGTGGGTGTGTTTTTAAGTCCACGTCTAATTTAGCTTACCAGGTATGCTCCCTTCACCGTTTTTCACGCGTTTTTCCCTCTTTCCATCATTTTAGGTCATTCTTATTTTAATTGCTCAACTGTTCATTTGGGTCTTTCATGTTATTGTTGCTAATTTTGAGTAAAGGTTATTGTTAATTGTATGAAAAATATAGTATTTGGACTTATTAAGAATTGTCTTTGTAGGGTGGTTTTACTTGCTTAAAGTTGGGGTTATTCATGATTTATATAATCTATTTAATATGTGGTAGAGTTTTAAAGAGTCATGGATACATAAATGTTCGTGTTTTAAAGAGTCATGGATACATTTGATTTCTTTTTAGGATCAATTGTTGAACACTACCTTATAAATACATTGTTTTGCATACTACTACCTTTTATTCAATTTTTTGTGTAATACTCCCTTAAAAATTTGTTTTGATGTTAAACACTACCAAAATGCAATTTCAGGCAAAAAAAAGTCAAAATCTGCCATTGACCACCTGAGTATGTGATTAAAATTGTTTCCCTTAAACTCGACTAATTTCCGTCTATTTTTTGTCCCCTTTTCATGTTTCCTTCCAAATTTCTTATCCATTATAAATCTCTCCCTCTTTCTCTCTTAATTATCCCTCCTCATTGTCTCTCTTATTAGTCAAATTTTCACTTTCCCAAATCTTGTACAATAAAACACAATTATAAAGGGAGCAAATGGTTGTTGAGGCAAAGACAGAGGCGGAGGCGGCAATGTGTGTAGTTGTGACAGACAAATCAGTTGGGATTAAGGCAAACAAATTTTAATCACGTCTTTCAGTGGTCAATGCCGGATTTTGACTTTTTTTTTTGCTTGCATTTTGGTAGTGTTTAACATAAAAACGTATCTTTAAGGCAGTGTTTCACAAAGATATGAATAAAAGGTAGTAGTATGCAAAGTAGTCTATTTATAAGGTAGTGTTCAACAATTGATCATTCTTTTTATTTAGTTTTTTTTAAAAGGATTGTTTCTAATTAAGTTGATAACCAATAATGCATCCACCAATGCCACTATAATGATTGTTATAGTCTTATCACAAGTTCTTTTCATAAGAGAAAACTACGTACATTTGTAGATATTGCTAGCAGTTGCAGCAGAAATCGTTGGTTTTACGGCTGACAAACTTCTGTAGATATGAACTAACAGGATGTTTAACTATAGCTGGTGGCTTCAAACTTTTTAGAATGCATATGTCCATTTTAAAAAATATGCCTCCTATTATTTTGGACTAATTATACATGAAAATAGAACTAGGTTTGTATTGGTTTTGCCTAATTATATTGGTTTTGCCTAAATATGTCCATTTTAAAAAAAATATGCTTCAAACTAATTGTATTGGTTTTGCCTAATTATTCTTGATTACGTTACATGGTACTATTTAAGAACCTGCATCATGGTCCCCTACATACACGGTGTATTCAGGGTGTTGCTGGTTTTCCGCCATAGAAAGTGACCTTTTCCTTCGATAGGTTCATAGCTTTTGTTCAGACCTTCTAGCTCATAGTTGCAATTTTCTGTGTTCATCCCTAATGTTTGGGGAAATTAATTAATTGAGCTTTTCCGTCTTCCAGCTGCCAGAGCAAAGCAGAACTTATTAGTATTTTTATGCTTTGCCACTAGATCAAATTTATTTTAATCTCTTATTTTGTGTATTTTTATGCTTTGCCACTAAATCATTGATTGATTTTTATTCGGTATTTTCTTATCTTTTGGAAGTTGAGTCATCAAATTGAGTTGTTGTTGTGTTTGCTACTTAGATGTATTAGTAGAAGATGAAGTGGGGGCGAATTGAAATGATGGTGATGGTGATGATGACGAGGGGAATTAAGAGTTGGGGTAGGAAAAGGATGAGAAGAGGAGCAGGGGGAAAGGGAAGGGGAAGGAGAATGGGAAGTTGAAGGAAGCATGATGAAGGTAGGAACAACATGATAAGTATCAGTGTGATTGCTTTTATATGCGATTAAGACAGAGGGAACTTCTGTACCTCTTCGTCTTGCTTAGTCCTGTTCCTGTTCGTCTTGCTTAGCTGAAAGGATTGGTAAACACCCTCTCTATATTAATTTGCAATTTTTGTGGTTTATTGTATTTTTCGGTCTTTGTAATATACTGTGTTTTTTATGGTTGAATGTGATACAATTCCCAAAAATTACGTTTCTCACCCATCGCTCCCAAACAAGAACCTTGTATAGAACACCTCGGTAATGAGTTATGGTATGTGCTGGTCTCTTTATAATGCCTATAGAACTTTGTATTGAACACTCACCCATCGCTTGTTGCTCATTTATTTCTTCCCTTTTTCCTGATTATGAATTATTCGGTTTTGCTAACTGACACCAAATCATTTTGGGTTTAAGGCTTTGAATGGTTTTATCTTTCCTGTACTGGTTCTTCCTTAAAACTTGGTTTTAGGTTGTCTCTTTTGTTAGTTATCAGCTTGTCATAGCTGAGATACTGCACGTGCAAGTTTTTCACATGATCCTTCTTATAAATATTGTAAAAGCAATCCTAATGAAGTTTTACCTTCTCCGTAATTGCCTGAGTCTTGTACAGTAATGGCCTGCGATGAGATATTTCCTTGTGCATGTGTTTTGGAGCTTGGACTGGATTATTTGTTGGTCTACTGTAGCTTTTGTATTGTCCTTGTAGCTTCCAAACCTGCCAGTTGAAACATTGGCAATCAGAGCATAAAGCAAATTGCAAGGGATCTTCTGGCAGGTTAAAGTCACAATAACATAAAGATAGAAAGCGCAATTCGTCTATTGCTTTGGTTCCTTTGGCACCTGACAAGCTTTTAGACAAGGTCAATGATTAATTAATATTTTATGGTGTTGTTTTCTTCACGAGGGACTTATTGCTTTATTGTATTTCACTTCTCGATCCCATTTTCTGAGAATCTGGTTTCCTCAGGTTCTCTTCTCATATGATGTGTTCATCAAACTTTTTAGCTAGGATTTGCCCACCTTTGCTTGTGGCCTTCTAAACTGTGGAAACAGGTTTGTTGTCTTAGTCATCGCTTGTTAAAGTCTTCAACTTTGATTTTTAACTATTGATAAAAGGAGCAAAGCAAGCCTAGGTGATTCATATGAGGGCTTCAATAGTGAGGGACTTATGGGAGTTTATTTGTGTCGGGATTGAATGTTATAGTTACAAATCATAAAAGGCAGTAAAGTCAAACAATAGTTATGTGGATATATACTAGGTTTTCTTTTCTTCTGGAGTAGCAGGTTGCTCGACTTTTGTATTTTTTTCCCCTGGAATGTACAAGCTCTAATTTACTGAAAAGTTGCTTTATAAAGAAGGGAGTAGGAGAGAAAGAGGGATATGGGGATAGGGGGAGGGGTAGGGGTATGAGGAGTAGGGGGAATGGAGGATGAAAATGACAAAAGGGAGAGTTAAGAAAGAGCAGGAAGATGAGGATGAGGACGGGTAGAGTAGGAGGGTGAGGCTGATAAGGGGATGTAGACGAAGGAGGAAAGAGAGAGAGAGAGAAGGAGGGGCAAATATTTGGGTGCGTTTATGTAGCTTTGCCATTCTCTGTGATATTGTTGTAAGTTTGATTGTTTTTTGTTTCTAACTTTAGAATTTCTGATGGGTTAATTTGGTTTTCGGTTGTATTTTGTGTTCACTTAATTGATGCGTTAATAGTATTATTTTGGTCAGGATGGGCACAAAATTAGGTCATTAATGAAAGCAAGCTTCCCCCAAGATAGTGATGGCATCGACAAGGAGAACGAAATGTTAGGGAGACCATTGTATGAAATGCAGGATGGGGATGCGGATGCGCCTGCCTGCGAGGAAAGGTTGGGCTTAGCTTCGTGCACGACATTGCATCTTTCATTGTCCAATGTGGGATAAATTGTAATTGACTGTCCTGACTCCTGATTACCTATTGGGACCCCGAGTACAAGAAATGAGCCTATAAAAGCTGCTTTTTTCTTATGATCCGTGTTTAGTGTTTTGGTGCTAATCTTTTTGTTTGCTTATTACATTATGATTCCCCTCGACTTATTACATTATGATTCCCCTCGATAATGTCGAGGTTGATGTTTTTCTACCGGGCTTTTTCCCCCCTTACGGTCATAAATTTTTTTGGTCGTTAGTCAACGTTCGTTTTGTCTTTTCGTGTTATCTTGTTCTTTCAAGTTTGTTTGCCAAAAAAATTTAGTATAGTAAGTGCCTTAGTGGCGGTGCGATTTCGCCTTCTATTTTCAACTGTTCTCTAATTCTTTTCCATTAGACATCGCGTTTTCGAGCATATTCGTCAGTGCTCGGTTCACCATGTGATAAACCATGTCCCTTTTTATTGCTATACTTCCAACTTACTTCTGCTTAACATTTCGCCAAATTGGGGCACCGTGCCCGATAGGGCGCGGTGCAACAACTAGTAAGTTTTAAAAGGCGTAACTTTAATTTTGTAAGAGTGTAACTTTAAGTTTTACAGGGTGTAATTTCAAAGGTATAGTTTGTAACTTCAGTTTAAAAAGGGTGTAACTTTAAACATATAGTTTTAAATATATAGTGTGTAATTTCAGTTGTACATCGTGTAATTTCAAAGTTTAATATTTGTAACTTCAGTTTAAAGCAGGTGTGTAACTTCAAATATATAGTGTGTAAGTTAAGTTGTACATCGTGTAGTTTTAAAGGTTAGTGTGTAACTTTAAGTGTAAACTGTGTAACTTCATTTTAAAAGGGGTGTAACTTCAAATATATAGTGTGTAACTTCAGTTGTACACCGTGTAATTTCAAAGGTTAGTGTGTGTAATTTTAAGTGTAAAGCGTGTAATTTTGGTTTAAAAAGGGTGTAACTTCAAATATATATTGTGTAATTTCAGTTGTACATCGTGTAATTTCAAAGGTCAGTGTGTGTAACTCCAGTTTAAAAAGAATGTAATTTTAAGGGTATAATGTGTAACTTCAATTTCTAAAGTGTGTAACTTTAAGTGTATAGTGTGTAACTTTAATTTGTAAAGTGTGTAATTTTAAAGGTATAATGTATAACTTCAATTGTACAGCGTGGAATTTAAATGTTAGTTTATGTAATTTCAATTGTAACTTAAAGTAAAAAGGGATATTCTATATGGTACCCCTCAACTTTTTGACTTTCTACATGGTACCCCTACACTTTTTAAAACATACATGGTACCCCTAATTGTTATCATTATCACTAAGTGCACCCCTAAACTTTATTTTCCTCCAATTAAACTCGGTTTTAGGCGTTAAGTGATGACTTGGGCGTGTAACCAAGTTTGTCATTTATTATCCCATGACGTATGGACTCTATTGGGCTTAATATCCATCTCGATCTTAATATTTATTGATATATATGGGCTAAAAAATTTTTGACGGGAAATTTATTGATCTCATGCCAAATTATCACGTCCAAAGATGGATATTGAGCCTAATAGAGTCCTTATGTTATGGGATGATAAATGACAAGCTTGGTTACGTGTCCAAGTAATCACTTAACGCCTAAAACAGAGTTTAATTGGCGGAAAATAAAGTTTAGGCCTTAGGGGTATACTTAGTGATAATGACAACAATTAGGGGTACCATGTATGTTTTAAAAAATGTAGGGGTACCACGTAGAAAGTCGAAAAGTTGAGGGGTACCATGTAGAATATCCCAAGTAAAAATGATGTAATATCCAGTAACTTCGATTGGGTGTAACTTCAAGCGAATATATTGTAATTTCAAATAAATATGGTATAATTTCAATTGATATGTTGTAAATTCAAGTATATATAGGTAAATTAATTAATTTATTAATTTCAAGTCAACATGATATAATTTCAAGCGAACAAGAGGTAACTTTAAGCGGATAAGGTGTAACTCTCAATTCACAGAGCAGTACTGAAAAATTTAAAAACTCAATGATATACGAAAATATTACCATTGCGTTGGGCTCAAAAAAATAATAAAATTAGGCTTTTGTTTCGCCTTAATCGGAGTCCGAATGAAGATTTACGGAGTCTTTTACGAACCCGCTTTTATTTTACGCGGATATGAAATTTCGTTTTTTGAATCCAATATTTTGATATTTAAAAGATAAATGGTAGGATATTAATTTAATAAATTAGATGATGAAAAATAGAAAGTAATTGATTAGATAAATTGGGAATTGAAATTATGAAAGAGAAAGCATTAATTACATGTTGGTGAGTGTTTTTTTTTTTTGTTTTAATCTCAACCATTCATCTTTTAAGATCTAATGGTAGATAAGAGGACTTATGGACTCAACCAAATTTGTGGACTCATCTGAACCTATATATATATATATATATATATATATATATATATATATATATATATAGAATTAGGATCACATGAGTCCACCCTATCTTTTTGAGTCCTGTGAGTCCATTTATGTATCACACGCTCTACACAAAAATATCACGTTTTTTTTTACAAAAAAAAAAAAAAAAAAATTTTTTTTTTTTTTTTTTTTTTTTTTTTTGTAAAAAAACTTGTGATATTGTTTAGTATAACCTGTGATATTGTATCTGAGTATGTGAGTCCAGTAAAAGAGTATCACGAGTTATACAAAACAATATCACGCCTTACAATAAACAATATCACTGGTTGTACTAAACAATATCACGGGTTATACTATACAATATCACACCACTGAACCTAAAATATGCCAAACTACTTCTCGATTCTTGAATAGTTGCAAAATGACGGGTTACTGTGGAATTGATAGCATTGAATAATGCAAAATGACTGGTTATTTATTATCGATTATGTGACAAATAAGTCATCTCATCAATTATTCACGCAATTCTCGATTCTTACTTCTCCTCCATTATTGAATTATGCAAAACCCGAATAACAACATTTGTTCAAATCCGCTAAAATATTAATCCCAGCTGTTATCATAAAACAAATACTCGTATCAAATACAGTAAATAGTGCCAAAAAGATTGTCGGAAATGCGAATGCCATAACAGTACAAAAACAAACGGAGTATTATTTGTAACAGCAACACTAAACGAAATCCCCTAATTTAACTTAGCTCTCTTATACCAGACTCTTGACTAAACAGTGAAAAAAGTACTGAGCAACCCAAGACTAAGCAGATGTGTGCAGAATGTCGTCTTTCTTCGTAGAATATCACCAGTTCCGCAGTTGTTAACCTGAAGCTGCAAAAGAAGATTAGACAACAGTGTCAATCCGAGCCAAAGACAATGAAAATTGAAAAGTAAGAAGAAAGACGACATTCTGTTGTATGGATGAGAATGCATTATTGAGTTGGGGCTGGAATTGATGTACTTGTATCTTTTCTCTTCTAAGTGCACTATCTTTTGTTTAACTTTTTTTGTCGCCATTTATTGACTACAAAAGGAGGCTCGGGGAGATTGACGAATCTGAGTGGAAAAATTTATTATTCAATTCGTGATATTCTTGTGTACAGCGTGTGATACATAAATGGACTCACGGGACTCAAAAATATAGGTGGACTCACCGGATCTTGCCTCTATATATATATATATATATATATATATATATATATATAGGGGGGCGGTCAGGTGCGAACCGTACGAACTTGTTCTTTAAGAGTCAGATCACCTAAGCCCAATCATTAAAAAAAAGGCCCATTTGCTTCCCAAACCCGTACATCACTTTATCTCTAACTCTCTCTCTTTCATCCTTAGTCCCTAACTCCCTTCTCCAACCACCTAACACCGACAGCCATCAACACCAGACGCCAGCAACGACGTCCTATGTCGCCGGAGTTAAGGCGTTATCCTCTCGAATCTTCTACCCCTGCCACCTTCAGCCGTCACGGTGACCACCAACATCATCCTCGAATCGTTGTTAGTTGTCATCCTTCTCTTTTCTTGGCTTTCTCTCTCCACTTCGCGCAATCCTCATCATCGGCTCGTCGCCTGCACCACCACTCTCGCTGAATTCATTTCAACATTTCTAATTTTGGTAATTATTTCTCCCAAATTTGACCTAGTTCAAAGAAATGGAACCTTAATTGCCGATTCTTCTTTGTGAACTTTTCAGGTAGTCGCGGAAAAAAAGTGCAAGCATCAGAAATCACAGAGTAAGACTCTCATTCTTCTGGTATAGAACTTGTCATCACATTACGAAATCGATCATTAAACCGATTTTTGATGACCGAGTTGGGTTATGACCCCGATTTCATAGCTTCCCATTCTGCTGCGTTTTTTACTTATAGTCTAGAGACTCGAATGGTGCCTAGGCATCGTGTTTTATCGATTTGAGTGTTTGTTAGATTACAACTTTTATACCGCCATCATTAAAGCGAGACTAAGTTCTTAAAGACTCTTGTTGAACCTTATAAGGAAGATGTACCGGGTCTTCTTGAAGTTTACCAGAATAGCAAAGGTTGTTCAAAAGTCGAGGTCGTTTCAAGGTGATGCCAAATCGCGAAGCCTCCTAGCAATGAAGTTTATTTTAGGTATACAAAGTTTTCTATTTGTTTTTCCTTTTAAGCTGCTCTGAAAAGTTGTGTAATATGTTCTATACCTGTAGTAGGTGATGCCTAACTATATTGATCGAAACACTGTTAAGCTATATTGTATGCCTGACTTCTGATAAAAACTTTTCAGAGCAGCTTAAAAGGACCTTGCTCATGGTTCCTTTTTTACAGTGTGAACTCTTCAAGTTGTCATGGTCATTGTCGTATTATTCTAGTAAAAAAGAATCAAGTCGAAATGTCATTTGTTCAAAAGCTATGGATGGACCGAATATTATCTTTCGAGATAATGAGGAGTAATCTGTAATTTTTCTAAAATTGGGGATTCCTCGTAATTCGACACTTTTTGTGGCATGTATTTGTTGTGTCGTTCTAGTAAGGAGAGAATCGAGTCGAAATGTCATTTGCTCAAGAGTTATGGATGGATTGAATATTATGTTTCGAGTTAACGTGGAGTAACCCTGTAGTTTTTTTAAAAGTTAGGTATACAAAGTTTTCTATTTGCGGCCGATTCAGAAACAATAGCTTATGAAAAATTTGATTTTGAGGGAATTTTAACTTAGAATCAGGACCATAACGACATGAAAATAGTGATTTATTTGTCCATTTATTCGATTTTGTAGATGAATCGAGTTATTTTTCTGGAAAAAATTGAGAGAGAAAGAGGATAGCGTCAAATAACTCATTAGATACAGTGAGAAAGGTTGATGAGTGATATTAGAATTTTTTAAAATGCGGGAGAAATCTATTTTTATTTGATAAATTGTAGGATAATCTCAACCATAAACCATTACCCCTCTTTCTTAGGGATAGTCGTCACAAATCTATTTTTATTTGATAAATTGTAGGATACATCTCTATATTATTCTAGATACACATCTATATCATTCTAGATACACTCCATTAGACTGCCAGATACACTCCTTCCTTTAGCTTGCTAGCTACACTTCTTTAAATTGCCGAATACACTTCTTTACCTTGTTAGACACACATCTCTGGCATGCTAGATACATTTATTCATCTTACTAGATACACATCTATGACATGCAAGATACACTTTTTACCTTGCTAGATACACTCCTTTAGATTGTTAGATACAAACCTTTACCTTGGTAGATACACTTCTATACCTTGCTAGATACACATATCTAGCAAGCTAGATACAAGTCTTTACCTTGCTAGATACATTCTTTTACCTTACTAGATACATGTTCTTGCAGTGCAAATCGTACGAATTACATAAATACATAAAATAGTAGTCTAGGTATACGTAAAATATTACTCATCATTTTGTAAATTCCAGCCCACTACGTCTAACGAATTGTCACCATTTTATAGACATTCTCTTTGTTTTTGATATGGATGAAAAGGGAGGAATACTCATCTACTGATCTTTAGGTGCCTCAATGTTGATATGTAAGACAATGTCACTACTAAAATAAATTAATTTTCGATAAGTATCTATCGAGTATTAGAATATAAAATTTGTGACGTAAGTCGTAAGATTGGTTTTGTAAGAAGCGATTTTATGCAAAGATAGTGTGAAAAGTTATTAAAGGAACTGTTTTAAGCCCAGGACCATCTTATAATTTTGCTTTCGCATCTCCATTTTGTTTATATGTCTAATACTCTATTATGATGGTAGCTCACTTCTTGAAGCATCTTTTAATATCTAATCGTAATGTTAGCTCAGGACCTCATTGAGTTATTGGTGGTGCATAACAACTTAACAAGCTCTTCAAGCTGCTGAATTTGCAATGTTTATTTTTGTAAATATTCCCGCAAAATGGTTGTTTTTGTAAAGGTTGCATTTCTCGAGGCTTTATTTCATGAGCGTTTGTTTGTCCGAATCTTTGGTGAATTTTATTGTCTATATAGGGGTGGTGGTAATCAATGCAATGGCTTATTATGTCTGAGGTATGTCAATGCACTTGTGTATATTTACTGAAGTTTATCTGATGTGTGAGTTGCTGAGTTTCATATTGCTGCAATCTACTGCAATATTCTCTGAATTTTTGATTTGTTTGTTTTCGACCAGATTCTCCCAGTGAGTATAAAAGGTCTAGCAGGAAGTGTAGCGACATTGGCGAATTTCCTCACATCCTGGGGGATCACTATGATTGCTAACCAGTGCTCAGTTGGAGCAGCGGAGGTAATATTTCTTTGATGGATATAAATCCGCGGGATTATTAGCTTGTCCACGAGTCCTATGCTCATCCTCTCAGGGGTGATACACGCACCTTAGATGACTCATGGACCAAGCTAATAGCCCTGTGACATTAGCACTCGCCTATTTTTCAAAAGTTTGTCCCCATCCGAATTCAGAAAACTAAATAACAACATAAAATTTCCGTAACATTATATTGATAGTCCGTCTAAAATCTAAATAACTAAGATAGATATAGACGGAGTATCACCACTAAGGTTAGATACTCGACATTAACTCAGTCTGAACCGGTTTTGATGTCAATTGCAGGGACCTTCGCCATTTACAGTCTTTTGTGCTTTTAGTGCCATATTTGTAGTAGTATGGCTTTCTGAGACAAAAGGAAGAACTCTTGAGGAAATTCAAACATATTTCAGATGAAGCTAAACGCAAATTGGTCGATAACTACGGAGTATTTAATACAAAATTCATGATATTTTTTGTGTACTTGTGTATCATGTTATATTCTTTATGTTATATGAGTATATATAACAGATTCTGAATTTGTCCCAAGATTGAGAAACTGAAGGTGTTTATTAAAAAATTATTTGGATTGGAACAAGATTATCATTCACTCTTTCCGATTCAATACTTTGTTGCGGCGCTCACACTTCATATAGAATCACTAGTGTTTTTGTGGGTGTAATACAATCAAACGTCAGACTTTTAGGTCAGAACATTGCTACATGGCTTTTGAAATATTTCTATTTGCTTGGTTGCTCTTGAAAATAGTTATATTGACTTGCCTCTTCTGATCCTTTAAATTACTAAATAAATATCTTTAACTTGTTAGAAATATACCTTTAGTTTGATAGATATAATAAATTAAATTACTAAATACATATCTTTAACTTATCTTTAACTTGTTAGATACATAGCTTTAGTTTGATAGATACAATAAATTAAATTACTAAATATATACCTTTAACTTGCAAGATACACTTTTTTAAGTTACTAGACTAGATACATACCTTTAGCTTGCTGGATACACTCTTTTAAATTACTAGATACATACCTTTAACTTGCTAGTTACACTTTCTAAGCTATTAGATACATATATATAGCTTGCTAGATACATTTCTTTAAATTACTAGATATACATTTGACTTGCTAGATACACTCATTTAAAGTACTAGATACACACCTTTAATTTGCTAGATACACACCTTTAATTTGCTAGATACACTAATTTGCTTAGTATAGTTCATTGTAAGGATGCAAGTTTTTGGCTTTAGCTTGTATTCCATGATTGTAGCATAATCATTACATGATTAATAAAAGTTTGGTATTTGTCATCCTCTGCATTTTCAGCAATTTTATTGAAGAACAAGCAAAGGTAATTACATTGATCTTCGAAAAAGAGGCGATCGACCGTCAACAAAGAACTCCGCCATTGCCTAAAATTCTACTTACATATGTTCATATCTGCCATATAATTACATCTACTTCTAAAAACGCCTCAGACATGCCTGCTGCCTCGCCACAACCATCGCCACCACCACCAACTTCACGCATCCAAAGAAAGCAGGTGGCGACACCAAAGATCACCACAATGAAACTCGAATCGAAACCCGAGTTGAATCGAGACCGGATCCGATAGCAACCACCGCTACCCCTTCATTCGAGCAACTGACCTCGATAACCGCCGGAGAGAATGGCGAGGCTGCTCACACAATCACCTTACCACCTATCACTCACCTTTGCCGACCATCTATAACTACCTTTGCCTTCGTATTCGCACCTCCACGAGCGGTAATGATTGGAGCATGACCGGATGACAAATGAAGAGATTGGAGAGAACGAGGGTTCGTCGGCGCCGCAACAACTAATCTATTAGCCACCGGTACGTCCGGCGTCGGAGTCGGCGAGAGTGAGTGAGTGGGGTTAGAGATAAGGAGAGAGGAAGGATGTAAAGATTAGATATGTCGGAGACGAGGAGTACGTCGCCGGCGTGTTTGACCGGTGATGACATGAATAGGGAGGGGTGATTGGAGTTGAAATGGGGGAAGATGAGTGGGGGGGCCTGTTGATGAGTGGATAAGGGAGCAGTATACGGAGTTTGGTTAACGTGTGTTTTGGTTTTTAGGTTAGTTCGCACGGTTCGCACCGAACTTTAAGTTCGCACGAGATCCTATTTCTATATATATATATATATATATATATATATATATATATATATATATATATATATATATATATATATATATATATATATATATATATATATATATATACAAGACGATTTACATGAGTGAATGATTCAATATTTTTTCCTTACCGATGTCTTGTCTCTACTTTTTTCAACTTATAAAGTATGAATACCTAACGAAGTTAACAATTGACAAATAATCTACCTATTAATATTAGACAACTTTCGAAAACTACGCAACACACAATAGAGGAAAACAGTTATTCTAAGTTAAAATTAGTAATAATCGAAATTTTTATTTATGGTCAAGATTATTAATTAGATACAAGGTTACAATTTCTTTTTTCTCTTATAACTTTTTTTTTTATTACTCGACTAAGCGCCAACTTTCCCTACATTTCGACCAATATATTCTATTTGTATTCACATATTATTTCTTATCAATGTTATATTCAAATATAATTTCGTGGTACTACATATTGTCTTTTACCTTTCCTATCCTTACATTGTTGATATACTTGTTGTATATGCAGCTAGGAAATAATGCAGTTGAAATCAACGGCGGACAAAACACGTAGTTCAGATGTTGGACGTCGCTCTATCATAGGTCCTGCAACCTTTATCGGAACTGATCGAGATATGAGATATCGCTATCTTAATGCAAGGTGTTTGGCTCATCGATATGAGAAGAGCTTCGTTTTCCCAGCAATGACATATAATTCCCAATGGTCTGAGATTGAACATGATGTTCTTCCAAACAATGAAGTACATGATACATCCGTTGAGTTTGCTGTCCATGTGGTGAAAGATGATTAACTTAAATATACGGCTACTACCTCATATAAAAATGTACTTAGTCTATGGTAAGATAACATTACCTACAACCACTTTGTGTTTACTAGATCGGAGAAAGACCTATCCGCAATAAATCAACAAATTAGTTTCATTTGTAATATATGTACATGTTTGCTTGTACAAACACCGTCTAAATATTGTACAAATACCGTAAAATAATATGTTCTTTCAATACTACAGAAATCGCATCCATTTAGTATCGTCGATAAGAGTTGGATGCCGCTTGCTACGCACGCGGCTTTCCAACTAGTCTTGGTTAAAAAAAAAGGGTTATTTAACATAAATACTCTAAACTATAAGTGTCCTTCTCGTAATACTCCAAACTATATTTTAACTCGAAATAAACCCAACTTTGTGTACCATCTTCTCAAAATAGAATCACTCAATTTTTCACCTGTTACACCAGGTTGAAGTTGACGTGGCATCCACATGAAATTGATGTGGCAGTGACATGGCTTTTTACAATATTATTATTTAAGCAAACAAATAATGCATTTACAATACTACCCTACAACTACATACTTACCCTTAGACCTGTTATCGGGCCGGTTTCGGGCTGTGCCGGGCTGACCCGGTGGCGGGCCGGGCTCACCTGGCTCGACCCTGAACCGGCCAGGGGGGGCACGGGCTTGGCCGGGCTTGGCCGGGCTGTAGGCGAGTCTGACCCGGGCCAGGCCAGGGGCGGGCTGGATGCGGGCCGGGTCATATTGGGGCCTGTTTTATTCTTTTTTTTTTATTAAAAAAAATAGTGACGGCGGAATTTCATACGTGACGATACATGATGCCGTAGCCTTCACAGGTTCTCCATTTGTAGTATTTGGCGTCTTGTTGTTGATATTTTAGCAACAACAGTTGATGAAGATGAAGTTGTTGCTGGAAATGAGGCCGCCATTGTTGTAATTAAACTTGAGTTCTTTGTTGTTGTTGTTAAACAATGTAATGTAACAATGGAGGAAAGAAGATGAGATGAGATGAGATGGGTAGTGTTTTGTTTGTGTTGTTGGAAATTAAAGACTAAAATAATAATAATAATTGGTATTCATGGATTGAAGCACGAGGTCGATGATTTCGATGAACAAGATTTATCACTATAATACTAGGTGTCTAGGTACAATGAATTAACTAAGTGTACAGATTTCAAAAATTTGGAAATTTGGGAATATTTGGTGATTTGGGATTTGGCGGGGCCTGCCAACTTTAAATGTACAGATTTCAAAATTTTGGAATATTTTAGCGCACGCCTCTTCCAACTAAGTGTACAGATTTCTTTTTTTTCTTTTTTTTTTTTTTAGGCGGGTCAGGAGGCGGGCCGGGCTGTGCTTTCATGACCCGGGCCAGGCCAGGATAGGCATGCGGGCTTGGCGGGCTTGGCCGGGCTTGGCCGGGCCGTGTGCTGAACTAGCCCGAATAGCGGTCCGGGCCGGGCCGGGCCGGGCTGACCCGTGCAGTTGGCCACCTCTACTTACCCTTATTTCCACTGATTCAATTCCATCCTCAATCAAGCAGCCCCCACTCACTATTCACAAGTCACACCTCACCACCGACACTACTCACACCTCTCCCACCACAACTACTCAAGCCTATAAAAAACCTACCGTCTTCCCTTTTCCTCTTCTCTCTCGCATCTTCAATCAATTATGCCCATGAATATCTAATTCCCCAATTCTAAACCCACAATTTTTCCTATTAATACTTCTTCTTCGTTGTCGTCTTCATCTTTTTTTCTGAGTAAAGCTAAGAGATTGGGGAAGTTTAGGGATAATTTCAATTATAATCATAAGTTTTCTATTATGGGTTCGGGTTCGGGTTCGGGTTCGGGTTCCATCATTGTCGGAAAGTATTGCAGGGTATGGGGGACTTTATTATGCGAGAAGTGGTCCACCGGTGTGGTGGTGGTGGCAATTAGGGTTTTTGGAGGTTGGGGATAGATTTTCAAGGTAGGTGCGTGCTTGCCATGGTGGGGATAAATGTCGATGTCAGCCGTCGATTAGTTGCGCCGCCGTTGTCTTGGGTTGGTGAGGTGAGAATGATATGAGGTCAAAGGAGTCCGTGATGTTTGATGACACGTCGGAAACAGTGCAACGAGTATGCTAATACGCCGCTGAGGATGAGCTGTGTTGCAGTAGTTAGGGAAGGTGGCGGATTGATGTGGACAAGTCACATGGATACACCAAAATGAACGTCTCTATTTGTTAATTTTGTGTTCAGAAGACACAAAGACACACAAGGGTAGAACTTAGAAGACATTAATTAGGAGTTATGATGAAGTAATAAATTTGTTATTATTAAAAAAAAAAAGTAAAATGACAATTACCGGCTGATCAGGTAATCGGTCATTCGATTCTATTTTGAAAAGATGGTACACAAAGTTAGGTTTATTCCGAGTTAAAATATAGTTTGGAGTATTATGAGAAGGACGCCTATAGTGTGGAGTATTTATGTTAAATAATCCTTAAAAAAAACATAGCACTTGTCGACTACGTGAAGTTGGTACCTCTAGTGTTGTGACTTGTGAAGTGTGGATTCGTACTAGACTCTGTGACCACAAACGTAAGGATACAGTACACTAGACAAACTTATTAAAACACCAACACCCGATTACATCTCCGTTAAAATTGAGGGGGGGAAGCCATGGCCGGAGCTCTGAGTTTCACTCCAATTCCGTCACTAAAGCCACAGTATTTCCGGAAAATGCCGAAAGTAGGAGTTAGTATAAAAGCGTCGCAAACACTTGATTCTAGTATTTCAAAAGATGACTCAGCTACCAAGCCTACCTTTTCTCCCCCGCCCAATTTCAAGCCGCCGACTCCCAAACGGTTCGGAATTAGACCCGATAGGACACTTGATATTCTTGGCGCTTCGCTTTCTCTCTTGTTTCGACTCGGCACCGGCGTTTTTGTGAATGGGTATACTTTCTTCTTTGTATTTCTTAACCAATTACTCCCTCCGTCCCGGTCATTTGTTTATTTTTTTTTAATTCTTTGTGATGGTTATTTTAATCAAAGACAAATAAATGATTGAGAATAGAGGGAGTAATAATTGCTAAATTGGGTAGTAATGCCAATTATATATACTGTTTCTCTGGTGCATCAAAGACTCCCAAGTTAGAGGGTAAGGAGAGTCGGACGTACGCAATCTTATACAATTTACTCTAGCGCGTAAATTGCAGGGTAAGGAGAGTCAGATGTACTTTTGCACCTGTCTTATACTTGTGTTAGCTAGAGAGAAGGTTTGTCTCTAGATGATCCAAAATGGCATCGTCTCAAAGTGGAGCCGATTTAGTGAACCATTTTGTTGCTTTAAATCATCCTAATATAGAATTATAGAATTAATGGATAATGAATACTTTGGAACTATTTTCCTTGTATGCCTATTCAATTTACTTTCTTCAGTAGCAAGTGTGATAGTTTCGATGATAAATATGCTGTGGGAAAAGGGAAGAAAGCAATAGCTTGGTTAGCTACTAGCTAGAGTATTGTCATTAAGATGATTTAATGCTTTCGAGTAACAACAAGCGTGTCTTAGATAAATACAAGAAATTTAGAAGTACCGATTTGCATGAAGCAAACCAAAACTTTGATTGCATTGAGAGAAGCAGAGGGAAAATAAATGGTTCAGTCAATCAGTCCCCCCTTTGGATGATAAAGCCAATAAAAGTTAATGAGCGAGGGAAGACGGCTTGAATCCAGCAACCTAACAAGAAAGACCATTTTCCTTTCAAATATTTCCAAACTTTGGATGGATTTGGTTTATACATAAGGGAAAGTGCCTCTTCCAAATTCTGATGTTTTCTTTCTCTACCATTTATACGTGTAATGGTTTTCTAAAAGTCAACTTTTGGGTCATTCCTGCATCCCCCCTCCTCCACAACCCTTTCCACTATTTTTTATTTCTTAGCATGACATATATAGATTTTGGAATTAGGAGATTCTAGACTCCTGACTTGAAGGGTCTTATTATCTTGAGCACAAGGTTGTACTAAGATAGTAAGATGTACTCTTACTCAAGACGCACTTTGACAGGTATTCAGCATCTTTTGTGTCGAAGGAGGAAATTCCACCCGGCCAATATGCTCTAGATTTTGCTGGTAATTTGTTTTCAGTTGTCAATATCTGTCGGATTTTCCATCTTCTCTGGTCTTCCTGTGTGCTTGCTTACTTTGGTTCCTTCTGTTTGTTACTTCCCTTCTACGCAGTTTCAAGATGATCTTTGATCATATTTTATTCGCATCTATATATTAAGTTTTTTTTATAAGAAATTTAATATTGTGAAAGGTATTTTGGTAGAAGATGTAAATAGTTTAGTATCATATTAAATTGTTCTTATATATTTTAGCATATATACAGTCAAAATTGACCTTTTTATTATACAGAGGGAGTATATTATTTAAATATTTTGTGGACATAGCGGAAGGCTGCATATATCTTAGATCTTCCTGAATTGACATTCACTAGGAGACTGATAAAGTTCTTGCTGGGGTTGAGAATTGAGATATTTTTCTTATGGTTCTATGATTATTATCTTATTTAAGTTATTTCCATTGTTTTTGATTGCAACCATGTCACATTGTGGTAGTGTACTTTAAATATGAGGTTCAAGTTTGTACTTCAAAATTACACCATACAATATTGTTAATTTCAAGTTAGCTATTGTTCTTGAATGCCTCTGCTCATTGGTGTTTGAATTTGTTCCTAATTACTTGTATAAGGTTTGACGGTGAAGGAGAGCTCGAAGTTAGGTCCACGTCCTGAAAAACCCATTGAAATATATGAGTTTGAAAGGTGCAGAAGATGGAACTCAATTTCTCTCTTTCTAGGTTTCAGCATACAGCAGTTTCTTGCTTTAATTTCGTCATTTTTACTTTGCATATGACTAACCATAGTAATTCTTGGCATGTTGCTCATGGCTTGCAATGGACATGAATACCTCAGTTGCCCGTTCTGCAGAAAGGTACTTGAACTCTTGCCAACCATTCTATATT
This sequence comes from Silene latifolia, assembly GCF_048544455.1. Lineage (NCBI taxonomy): Eukaryota > Viridiplantae > Streptophyta > Magnoliopsida > Caryophyllales > Caryophyllaceae > Silene > Silene latifolia. The sequence continues at coordinate 30,676,815 of NC_133528.1, forward strand.
TTTCTATATCATTGTGATGTTGAATCTGCATGACGCACTTCATAACCAAGCTTATTAATGACTGTTTTATAGTTCTTTTTTTCTTTCTTCCAATGTATGTGAATGCCATTCATTGATGTGATTTAGTTTCATATAAATGGTTTCTTTTGTTTTCTAATTTACAGTCCTTTTTCATCACTTGTTAATTGACGCTTCTATATGAAACCAGGTCAGAGAAATTGTATCAGTGTTGGATATTGATGTCCTCTACTATCCTTGTCCTAGAAATGGTCCAAACTTTCGTCCAAGAGCTTCTCAGATTGGCGGAAAGAAGCAGTTTCCTTACATGGTTTGGCAGCACCACTAGTCCTTTGTTAGTTATTTAATCTACATGATGTGCATTCATTGTTCTTCGACTCTTTTCACCGAAATTGGGTTTTATTGTGGGGGTTTTTTCTTGTTGTAAATTTCTTTGATTGAGTTTATCTGGGTCCCGTACCTGTCAGATATCTGATTTCTTGTTGCTGTTCTATTACTAAAGTTAAATTTAGACCTCATAAATTGTTAATAAATTTGTTGTGCTAGTTTTGGTGAACTGGAAGTCCACCTAGAAAAGATAATTAGCATAGGCAATGTACTAACTACGTAAAGTTCCTTTTTTTCTGCTGAGGGTCGTGCCTTTAGTGGGCTCTAGATAAGCCGAGTGTTGTGAGTTGTGACATCACTTGAAAGTTGAGACTTGTTGAACAGGTGGTACTGTGGTAGCTGAGCTCGAGTGTATGCATTTTATGCCAGTTCTCTTCTGTTGAATCTTCATTCTATTTTTTTTCCCAGTAATATTAGGTGCAGGTTTCACATCTCAATTCAATTTTTATATTCAGATAGTTTTGTTTGTTTTATGTCTCTTGTAGGTCGAATTAGTTTTTCGAGTTAGGCCAATCAACTTCGGTTCCCCTGTCATAGCTTATACTCCATGCATGATAACTTGTTAAAATATAAGGGCTGATACGAGTAACTGATTGCAGGTAGATCCAAACACCGGTGTTGCAATGTATGAATCAGATGACATTATCAAGTACTTGGTTAACAAATATGGTTTGTGACTTCCTGCTGATTCTATGTATTTAATTACCAATTTACCATTACACCAAGATTAAATCTGTTAGCTGAAATTTTATGCTCACAGGGGTGTCCTTTTTTATTCCATTGTTTGAAGGATTTATTACGTTCTCCATCATAATAGTTTTTGAATACTTTTAATAATCACAGAAGTATGAAATTAAAAGCAATGTGAAAACCTTGATACGAAAAAATCAAAAATTACGTGTATTTATTTGTCGAAATTTCATCCTTTAAAACCTCGAAAGGTGAATGAATAGGCACGTCCAGGCAGCATGTATTTCAAATCTGGAGATGATTATGCATGCAAGGGTGAAAGAACTAGCAAGGAAGTTCCAGAATGTATTTGTTTCTATGAATTATTGGAGTTCTGAGTCATACACTGATGGTTGGAAAACTTGTCTGGGATATTCCTTTGCTCTAGGTGTATTATTGAACTGTTAGGATGTTTTTGTCTTGGAAGTTGGAACACAAATGTTCAACTTTCTTAAAAATAAGATTCCTGCTACCATCTCTTGATAATAATTTTCCTTACACGTGAACGCATTTGTTTACCCGAATTTGTATTTTTCACCCTTAGTTTGTAAGGTGTATGTTATTCTCCTCATTACTAGTTCACATATCAAATCAACATCTCTTCCTTCATCAACGAAAGCAACTTGTCAAAACTTTGACCTACTAGAAAAGCATATATTTGTAGAATCAGAGAAATGGGGAGTGTTCCATGAGGGGCATGAGGATGATCGAGGATGTTATGGGTTTAGTTGACGGTAAATGAAAGCATGAGTTTGGGTATGGCCTAGTGGAGGGATAAATTTCGTGTGAATGATTGTGCTTGAGTAAGTATACTTACAGTTTTTATCAAAATCTCTTCTTTTGCCCTTGACTTTCTGCTTTCTTACTCTCTTTGTTTGTATGCCTCATTGCCTCTGTTTGTGTATCTCTTAATCTTTCATTTGCTATTTTATCTGATCTAACTGCCTTTTAGGTCTTTGAATTCCTTCAAGTGTTCATGTTACCTAAACCCTTTGTTATTTGGTCTTGACTTTGTTAATGTTCTCGCTGTTATATTCATCAGGTAGGAAATCATAATAACCTTATGTCCTTATCTGCTCTAGTTTCAACTGTGAATATCCGTTGCTTCAATGGAAAGGTGATATAGAATTTTCTAATAAGCCTTCTTATAAAGGCACTTTGTTAAGATGATTTCATGATCTCTTGTTCAGTGCGTAAATGTCTCTTCCATCTATACTGTTATAGCTACAAGTACATTACTCAGTCAGGATTCTGGACATGTTCCTGATTTTAATGTTTCTTTTGCAGGTGATGGTCAAGTCCCTCTCTTGTTGTCATTAGGTCTACTAACGGTTAGTATGTGGGTTATATGGGAAATATCCCCTGGCAATTGAGCAGTTGCTGTTATTTAAATGCCTCAATTGCTGGTTCATTTGATAATGTGGTCTTGTGCAGACTCTGACGGAAGGTTTTGCTATGATTGGGCGTATGGGCCGGGTTAGTTGATTTCTGCAATCCTTAATTCCTGATCACAAAGTATTCGATCTTTTTTTACTGATTTTTTTTTTCTTTGATCTTTTCAATATTTTTCAGGGGTCATCTTATACACCTGCAAAAATGCCCCCAGAGCCACTTACGCTATGGGCATATGAGGTAATATTGGAGGTTAACTGTCTTGCCCCCTTTTTGTTGTCTTAAATCAGAGTCTAAGCTATGTTATATATCACTTCAGGGTTCTCCCTTCTGCAAAGTTGTACGTGAGGTACTCGTAGAGTTGGAGTTGCCACACATCCAACGCAGGTACTCGTATAGTTACTAGATTCTTTGCAAAACTTACTTCCATGATTTATACGGAGTACTTTATATATGGAAAAAAATGGTTAGAGATTGAAGGGACCTCTGAAAATGTGAGATCGACGTATGTAAAAGGAGTACATGATGTACATTGCGCTTCATCCATATTGTTGTGTTTTACTCTGTACTTTGGATACAACCATACAAGAGCTGAAGCTAGCAATTTATGTTTTTATATCTGGTGCTTGTCTGTGTGGCTGAATAATTGAATATGCCTGATTTACATCATCGGGGCTACCCTCTCTTTCTTCTTGTGGCGACAGACTTCCAGAGTGTCTGTGTCATTCATTATCCTACTAAGGTATCAGACTGCCATTTTCTTTCAAGAATAACCGAGGTCAAGATATACACTCTTTACCCCTAAGTAGTTCAGACCCAACACCAGCTTTTGCTTTTGTTTGAATGATGCACAAAATCTTGTACATGACAAACTCCTATGGGACTTTGCGATAAAGGTTGGAATTTAAGTTGAAAGGGTAGGGTTTTAAGATTAGGTTTGAGTGTTTCACCTTTTTAATAGTTTGTTATTACTATATCTGAAACTTTTTCTTTTGTCTTGAAATCTAGTATGGAGTATGTTTTTTATGTACAGGTCCGGTCATAGCTTTATGGCTTGGCAAATATTACATATGAATCGACAGCGGTTCATGTTCGTAAATTACATTTCCTCATTTGACGTCACCTAGAGCGTTCTCTGTAAGAATAAAGTAAAATCATAAATAGTCAATTTGATAAGTGGAGATTTGCGAAGCAGAACTGTGATTTTAGTTTCAGAACTTATGTTTTTTTTTTCCAGCCGTGTATTCTGGTTCTCGATCATCTTTAATATCATGTTATTGCTTTGCTAAGCTCTTAGACTCCTACTTTGCAGCTGTGCACGTGGCAGCCCTAAAAGACAGGAACTTTTTGCACGAGTTGGTAATTTTCAGGTAATCTAACCGATATTTTTGTTCACTAGTCTTTCTTTCTTGTGTGTGAAATTACAGTAGTAGTGACAGTAATCTACACAGGTGCCTTATTTGGAAGATCCAAATACTGGAGTGCAAATGTTTGAAAGTGCAGACATTGTGGATTACCTAAAAGCAACATATGCTCTTTAGCCGCCTCACAATTTATGTTCTCAGGTTCTGGGTAATATGTAATCGATAAAATGACCTACGACAATGCATATGCACTATTGTTAGGTTTATGAGCTTTGTCAAGGTGCATCAATTAATAATTAGCTGGAAAATCATGTAGTTCATATGTAATTATCAAAGTTTGACGATGGCATACACGCACAAATGTATCTTTGTACCATTGATGGTATATATATATATATAGCTTGAGCATTCGTAAAGAGTAACAGAATTGTTGCATCTGATACTTGGAATGGAGATCCTCTCAATAAATTGCACAAGGAGCCAATAAATTTTTTATTTTATTTTTCACTTAGAAGCCTTGACCAGTGATGCTTCCATTTCAATGGGGGCCAAAGTCTCATTATTCTCGAAAAAAAAAAATAATCATTTTGGTCATCAGGTAACCACCTATGCGTTAACAACACAAAGGTATAAGACTGCTTACCATCCCCTTACTCCCATGTGTGTCAAATTGACTGGAAAGCAGGTGGGTTACAAGCTCCATTGTGCTGAGATGTGTGTGCGAAGCAGCAGTGGAGGGTGAGCAGGAGGTACTGTGCCCTTCATGACGAGCAGCCAAGGGGACGCTTGAAGACGGGATCAACACTCTTTCGAACACAACTATTATATTCCAAAATAACTTTTACTCTGACATCTTTCCCCTAAGCCATGACCCTCCTTTTTTCCGGGATTTTTAATTCCGATTTTTTTTTCCGACCTCAAGTGAAGGAAATGAAAAGGTATGGATGTTGCTAACTCGAAATACAATGAATACGAGTTCATTGCAATTAATAGAGTAACAATAATAGGGGCGTAGCCCAAGTGCTTTCGAGGAAATAGGGGACCTTTTTGGAGCATGGCATCTCTGAGCATTAGGCACTGAGGTGCCTTTTATTTTATTTTTATCTTTTTTGCCAAGAGCAGATAGGATATAAGCCTGTTATAGCAGGCTTCATTTAGCAGAATTGCAAAGAAGGGTCGTCCTTCAGGCTGCTTCACCGGATGAGAAAGTCAATTCCGCACTGCTGCTGCTGGTCAAGCTTAAACCGCTAGGTGTGCTACAGTCTGGTCTATTCCAGCTAGGGGGTGCTCTCCTATCTTTTGATTAGGACAGTGGCCCTGGGAATAGGTTCCCACGAAGCATCGGCAGCTGTGTTTAAAAAAAACCATTCGGCTCGCCTACTCTGGCTTTTCTCAATCCCCCGCCATTTGAGGAACACTTGAGGCGCTGAGGTAATGTTGTTGTAAGCTTTGACAGGTGAAGTACTGAGCTGGTCAGTAAGGTTGAGTCAAATACAGGACTAGTCCAAAGAAGGTTTTGAATTTTAATGTATCAACAAAGAAGGGTCGGGTAACTCGAGTCTCAGGTGGGGTGTTGAGGGTATGCAGGCCGCGTTATCTACAACCTGTAGACTTTCAAGTAATGAGAGATAAATTAAGCTTAGGTTATGTACTTTCTTTCAGTTAAATTTTAATGTATTTTTATCATTTAATTTGAGGTGCATAGACAAACCATTGGTGCATAGATATTCAAGGGAAATGCATAGCTAAATTTAGGGTGGAAACCAACTAAAAATACAGGTGGTACAGAATATGTTGAAAGCAGCAAAAGTAAAGCTCCTAAAATTAAGTTTTGCAGGATATTATTCTAAGTTGTGAATAATAAAAGTACAGAAATCTCTCCTTTTTTTTTTTTTTATATCAATGGCTTCATCTTCTATCACCGTCGTCTTAATCTTGGGGCTGTTTGGCATTGTTGTTGCCTCAGGTATTGCCATTTTTATTTGCTCTAATTTCGAGTTTTATGTAAACATATATATGAGTACGTATGTAATAAATTTTGATCGAAAATATAGGGAAAGGGAAGCAATGGCAGGAAGATGAAAGCAAGGAAGGTCCAGTTCCAGGCTTCAATTACGGAGAAGTGGATGAATGGGGAAGTAAAGACCCGAGTTTTGCAGCATGCTCAAAGGGTGACAGGCAGTCGCCAATCGATATCAATACCTATGAAGTCGTGGTGAACAACACCTTGGAAACCCTTGAAAGAGACTATACTGTCAAAAATGCTACTCTCTCTACACAAGGTACTGTAATCGGGGTCTTGTTTCCCGGGAGAAAAGGAGGATTGAAGATAGACGGAAAGACATACAAGTTGGCACAGTTCCATTTCCATGCTCCTTCAGAGCACTTTCTTAATGGCGTCCAGTAAGTGTGTTTTGAACTTGTCGAATTTTGTAAATTATGTTGTTTCGAGAATGTAACAAGAAGCGTGTTATAAAGATATGCAGCGGAATTGCATCAAGTACACACCGCGAAAGATGGAAGCAGGGCAGTTGTGGGGGTACTCTTCAAGCATGGTCCTCCGAGTCCCTATATTAACATGATGATGCCACAACTCAAGGAACTTGCAAAAACCCCATGTCCAGGCAACCATACAACTTGGACTGTCATCACCGAATTTAAGTCAAGCTTCTTGAGGAAGTGGCCCCGCAATTACTACAGATATCATGGATCTCTCACTACTCCTCCCTGTGACGAGAATGTTCTTTGGAGTGTCCTTACCGAGGTGAAATCACCTTTCTTCGTTCTTCCTGAGTTTAACTCTGGTGGCATCAAAAAACGACAGTTATACATTCCTGATGAGATTCTAAACTGTTTATGTATGTAGGTGAAAACTATTTCAAAAGAACAAATTGAAGCTCTGAAAGCTCCTCTCTGTGATGTAAACAAGAACAACGCTCGACCCACTCAACCTCTAAATGACAGGAAGGTCTTCAAGTATGAACTGAATTAATTGCTCTTTCGGTACAAAGATAACTGTAACTAATAGTCGAGCAATAGCTAGAATAGCTACTAGCGTAATAAACATGTTTCCCTTCGCTAATTCGCTTTCTTCATGAATTGCTACTCCCTCCTTTTCACCATATAGTAACTTTTTTAAGCTTAATTAATGCGCATGAATATATTTGATCGGTTTCCAAAACTACTTGATATCATATTCAATATTGCTTGCAACTTCACAGTTCAAAAGATTATTCAAGAATTTGTCGAAAAAGTCTAATAAAATTTTACTGAAACACATTTACATATACCAAATAAATTAAGTAATTAACATATACTCTGTAATATAAATGTGAATCAATAGCGTAATTGGATTAAAATGATAATAATAAGTAATCACAAGCGATAATCAAGCTTATCAGCCTTGCACTCGGCCTCAGCATATAAAGTCTTGGACAAAGCTTCAAGTTGAACTCCCTTGAAATCAAACGGACAAGAATGCATCTCAGGGTACCTGTGTGACCCGCAGTACACCTCTCCACACCTGCACTCGAAACCTGTCAGCCCTACCCGTTTCTTGCAGGAACCGCACCTGTTCTTCTTCATCTTCATCGTCATTGTCACATTGTGTTCATCCTTCTTGTTGTTGTTGTTGGTACTAGTACTAGGAGGTTGTACTTGTTGTACGGTAGCCTGCTTGAGAGAATCTCGGAAACACTTGGAACAAAGATTGTGTTGGGTGGGATTCCCAAAGAATCCGCATCCAGTTGCACAAAGAGGTGGATCATTCATGTTATTGTTCATCTTCTTGCTTCTTTGTTACGTTCAAGTACTGCAACGAAATTTATGTAATTTTCGTTTCGAAATATTAGATAGATATATGAAGACGATATGATTTTGATGTTGATGTATACTTTTTTTTTTATGAGGTGTGTATGTGTTTATATAGTACAAGAGATTTTGGTTGGTATAAAAGAAACTTGCCATAATTTAAATTCTATCATGGCTAGGGAAATTATAGTGTTTACTAATTCTAGTATTCTAGGTGTTTCTTTTAGCAACTAAAGTGTACTTTTAAGTTTTATTTATATTGTACCAAAAATAAAATTTTATTAGAAGTTACTAGAACTTTTTTTACCAACAATAAGTCTTGCTTGTCACCGTTATAAGCTTGTAACCTCTCAGAGCCTCTCTCCTACATACTTTCCCACTTGCAGCTTGTGACGAAAAGTGTCCGTCACAAATAAGAATTTGTGTTTTACCAAATACTCTGCTGAGAAATGAATAGGAATTGCAAACTTTGATATTCAAAGAGAGAGCATTTGGGGTTTAGACGTTTAGTAATCGAGTCGCACAACCGAAGTAGCGAGTAGGTGTGGTGTTCACATGAAGTATGTTTTTGGTGTACAAACTCTACATACTTTGAATTTGTTATTCTTTTGAGTTAGTTTTGAGGGTGCCCGTACCAATCACGGCATTCTCCGAGTTCTTCCCAGGATGCGCCCCACACCTAGGAATACTAAAGATGACGGTGGTCTGGATGCTGTCATCTTGGCACCTGTCGTAACCTGGTTACATACATGCTCTCTTCCACCATCACACCACTTGTCCAACGGCTGGCTGACGAGTTCTTGAAATCCCCTGTGGAGATGAATCTTGGACAGGCGCTGTGCAGTAAAACGACCGACGACCGTGTTGGGACTTTAGTAGTTTACCAAGTCTACCTTTTTGGAGCGTAAAGCTGGTAGTTCGTTTTGTGACGGATGTGCATGATCAAGGATTCAAGTATTTGACTGTCATGTTGACTGGAAGTTCAATTTTTGTTCATGACAATATGTCATATAGCCATTCAATTCTCAGTGACAGTAACTTTACGGCACATACATTTGCAAAATAATGATAAACTAGCTGCCACAAGAGCTGCCTCGCATCTAAAGATATCGCAGCTGTCTTTCTCAGAATGATCGTGAACGTAAAAACAACCGTATTGGCCAGAGATATTGTTACATTTTTCTCAAGTATTTGGCAGTGGAGTCGAAACCCCACGGTGTTTCATCTTCCTCCAATTCTTCTAAGATTTTTTGCTTCTGTTTGGCAGAAGCAGTTAATTCTTCCCCTCCGTTCTGGGGGTTTACGATACCGGTGATATAACTTGTATTTTAATACAATAAAATGCATATGAATGATAACAGAGGTAAGTAAATAAATGACCAAGAAAAAGATCGGTGCAGTACTAATTTTAATAAATCAAATACTCGTATGAACAAAATTTAACAAATACACTGATAGTGTCATCAAATAGGGACGATAAATTTGAAACAAAGGTAATCGCATGGTGACCTATAACTATGAAAGTAGTCAATTTTCATGTATCCGTGTGTTTTAAGCAAGGCTTGTGGTAAAGAACACTAAAACAATCCTGCTGCTTTACATAATTATGATTTATGACACGGCATCCAAAATTGAAATCTGACCGACAAATTCAAGTCAAACATCTATAGCAGCTTGATTAATTAGAGTTCAGAAATAGCAAATTGATACAGAACGTCCGTTTATTCGACAACCACCTACCTAGATTGTACCACAACTATAGCCGCAGGCGTCTCAGTATGGGTTGTAACGGCTCCGTCCTCGACCACCACCATTACCACGCCCTCTGCCCCTACCACCACCCCTATGTTGTTGGGGGGCCACATGTGGTTGCATTCCTGGCTGTTGCCTGTGGGACGATAACAAACATTTTTTACATATGAAATCTAAGCAATACTGAATCAGTTTGTACCCTCTGCTTACCAATACTGAATCAGTTTGTACCGTTGGCATTTTCATTTGAAATCACCACCACAAGTTGATTCAGTATGTGAAAGAAGCACGAGAAGATACTAAAAGGGCACAAAAAAGCGCAACACCAAAAGCCATACATGTCCCGAAAAAGAAAACAAAATGGCTCAACTTACAATACATATCCAATTCTTCCATCGGGTAAAAGCATTGGCATCATCGCCATACCAGCAGGAGCAGCAGGTCCCCTGCCACCATATAGCAGTGGCTGCCAATAAAAAAGTGTATACATTAGGATTGAGGTAGAACAAAACAGAAGGAAATCAAATGCACATTAGCCTTCAATTATGGAGTTGCAGTAAAATCTTTCCCACTTCAGTATATTGATTTCCAATTATATATTTGTGGACTGAAGCAATGATGCAAAACAGCTGCACTATTGCAGTTAACACCCAGGCATAATTTCAATTATCTCAAGCTCGGGTAATAACCCTATTGGAGCCCAATATAACCAGTCTACCATTACTCTAAAAGATTTAAGGAGAATGTAAAACAATTTTATTTTATATAAAGAAAATATCAGTCCTCTAGTTCTGACAAGGCAAACAGACAAAACTAACTTTCTCCAACATCCCAACAATGTTCAGCACCTATTGAAAATGCCTGAAATATTCAATTGAAAGAAAATCAAAGAGCTCAAGCCTCAGGGGGATCTCATATTACAAGAAGGTGAACTACTGAAGACTGAATAGACTAAGACTGTGCAAACCATGGTTCAAAATCATGGTCGATATGTATCTTATCGCCCGTGAGGTATATCGATAAAAGATATCGCGATACATCAACGCCCAAAGGGAAATAAACGTGTGAAGTTACTTATCAAGGTCCGTCTCTGAAGATTAAAGTGAAATTCCAGAGAGCCTCTGTGAGCACATGAAAAGGCATCCCCTAATACGACCAATAATCAACTAGTCAAAGGGAAGTGAGTTGAGTAGGATTTATACCTTAGTGGATTTACAACTAAATCAGACACAATTGCTTACAATAATTGAGTACTCAAGGAACGACAATTTACGAAAAATTGAAGAAGACATGCTACAGAGGAATCCTTTGTACTTAGACCTGAAAACTAACGCTGACACACAGATGATTCCATAGAGACATAAAGCAGACAGTTGAACAAGTTCCATGTCCAGCACCGGTTTCCTTACCCATGTCCAACAATTATATCCAAGGCCAAGCACTTCAGGAGTGCTTAATGATAGAAGTGCACAAGATAGTACGGTGACAAACAATATCTTAAAAGAAAACAAAACAAGAACTTAAATCCTAGTACACACGATAATTCCTTGTGAGGATTGGATTTAAAAGTTGCAGAATTGTCTCTAATTACTTTATCTTTACATCCATGCTTAAATAATAGCAGCTCAAGGAACTCCAGAGATGTGGAATTCGGATGCAAGAGTATGCAATCTTTATCAACAGCCTAGCAGTATATAAGAGTTGGATACTTACTTGAGCTAGGCCTGGAGTACCATATCCCATACCAACAGCTCCATATGCACCGGCGACCATACCATAGCCAACTCGGGGTGGATAACTGGGTAGTAAAGCTGATTTTTGAGAACTAGATCCCCCAACCGATTTCTGATCAGTCTGCGGCTTTGCTAGAGAGCAATCCAAAACCTGGCCTGGAGATCACATGAGAAAAAAATGTAACGTTTTAGTAAAAAGCATTTGCCAGTTACCACAGTACTAGAGAACATAGCGAGGCCAAATGTACAAACATCCAGTATTACCATCTAACTCGTATCTCTCTGTGGTCTTAAGAGCTTTCAAAGCACATGACCTGTCTGCAAAGTGAACAAAGCCAAATCTGCTGTTTTCGTGTCCAGCCTTAGCTGGTGGCAACACGACCTTAGTGATTTTCCCGTGCTGCCCAAAAATATCCTTTAACTTATCATCAGTAACATCTTTAGGCAAGTTCTTGATATAGATTGCCTTAACCTACCAACGTAACGAGAAACATATTAACCTCATAGACCAGTTAAGCTAAGAGAAGATATATGATGACACACATTTAAACCCCCTCCAAATACAAAAGATTACAGTATTTAAAATTGAGAAGACTCATAAATTAATCCTTGAACACTATACCTGGGACGCAGTAGAAGAAGAAGAAGAAGAAGATGCAGCATTTTTGGGATCAGCCCAGCTAACTGTTGGAGAATTATCACCAAGCTTAAACATTGAATCAGACATTTTCTCTCTTGAATACTCAGCGCATGCATGATTATAATACTCAATAAACGCAAATCCACGGTTACGACTGGAATTTTGTGGATCCTGCGATAATAGAGGTAACTATATCAACAACCAATGAACTATGAAAGAAAGAGAGCTTGAAATTCCTTGCCTGGAGACAGATAACTTTTAATGTTATAGTTTAACAGTTTAACTCATGAAATGCAACATGCATAAAAAGTTGATGAAACAAACCTTCAGAAGCTCAATTACGTTAACACCAGGTCCGACCTCTGAAACAACTTTCCTCAAGTCCTTTTCTCCCCATGATTTGGGAATATTACCAACGAATAGCTTATTTTTAGCTTGTGATGGTGAACACTTTATTTTCTTACCCTGAAATGAGAAGTATACTGATCTTAGCAATTGATCTAAGATTTAGAACTCATTAACAGTAAGCTCAAAAACTGCTAATTGTATCATCAGTTAATTAGCATGACCGACCAAGTTTAAAAAAAAAAAAAAAGTGGTGTTGTTTCCTTGTCCCACCAAATCACTTAATAAGTAACTAGTTTAGATCCCGCGCAATGCATGCGCGGTATATAGAGGGTAGTTATTCTTAGTGTGTTTCAGTTATAGGTTAAAACAATACGTTATTAATTTTCATATTTCACGCCAAAGTATTTTGATTGGAGGAAAAAAAGTAAATGTATGTTTTAATGATTTTTTTTAAACTCGAAACTAATTATGTCTATTTATAAATTTTCTCACAAAAAAAAATCATCATATAAGCTAATAGTTTATTTTTAGTGTGTTTTAGTTATAAGGAGGCTAGGAGCTTATGTTTTATTTTCTATAGGTAAATAGGTAATTATGTGCTCAATCATTAGTAAAAGTTTCAAATGAAAAATTCAGCAACACTTTAATTTATGGGTTTATATCAAATTTATTTTATTTCAATCAATAGTTATATTTTAGAGTTTAATAACAAAATTATAGTTTGATTAAAAGAAAATATGATAAAAGGATAATGGTTTAATGGAAGAAAATCAATTTTATTTGTTTCCTTAATTAAGGAAGTGCTTTTTGGAGGGAAAACATTTCATAATATATTTTTTTTATTATATGGGGGATGAGATAATTTAATTATAACAATGATTGTCTTATGAGCTTGCAGATATGGCCTTGCACGTTATACTTATTTTTTAAGTTATATTTTTTTGAGCTTGCAGATTTGGCCCACAATGTGTTTAGTAGAATGCAAAATTAAAGGCCCAAATAGGAGTTAATATAGTTTAGGCGGGAAAAAACGTAGAATCACCTATTCGTTTAGTAAATAGGGGATACTACAGCTTTTTATGCTTCATTGAGCAATACATAGTCTTTCATGCAAGGCCCTAAAAATCAAGCATTGAGTATGACTCAAAAATAATGCAACCAAGTTAAAAAGAAAATGGCAGGACGAAGATTAAGAGGCTACCTTCAGTTCTACATTATTCAACTTTCCCATAGCTTTAGAGGCCAAGTCCTTTGTCCTAAACATCACAAATGCATAGCCTTTATTTTTACCAGGCTCTTTGCCTTTCATTATCCTGACCTGTACTTACAGGTTATAAATAAACATACTGTCATTATATGGCGGATGAACAAAACAGTAGAAAAAAAACTATAAACAGAAGCACACCTCCGTGACTTCCCCAACAGATTCACAAAAGCTCCTTAATTCTTCTTCGGTAGCATCCTGTGGTATGCCACCAAGGAATACTTCGGACCCCTGAGGAGGAAGTTCGAGAAGCTCAGCATGCTTTTTCATCTCATCCCCCTCATTCGACTCAACACTAATACCTGTACCATTTCCAGCACCAACTTCTTCTTCTTCCTCCTCTTCTTCCTCTTCTTCTTCCTCCTCCTCCTCCTCCTCCTCCTCTTCCACCTCCTCTTCCACCTCTTCTTCTTCTTCCACCTCCTCTTCTTCCACCTCTTCCTCTACCTCTATTTCCTCTTCCACTTCTTCATACTCAACCTCTTCCTCTATGGTTTCATCCATATCATTCTCTATTTCAACAGCATTTCCTGGCTCGCTTGTCTCCTCAGGTGTTTCTGTCTTTGGAACTGCTGCTGCTGTTGCTCTTGTCCTTGGCATTATGTTTATTTAGTCTGGCAAGCCTATGGAATAACTGTGGAAAAGGACAGAAGCCAGGTCCATCCCGAAAACAAAGGAGACAAAGGTGGGAAGGCATAAAGAATGAGACGGCCAAAAGGAGTTGCAAAGTTAGAATTTCATATGAATTTGTGCCGTGACTAAGGCACCAAGGATTTTGCAACTTGAATGAAATAAGAACTAACAAACAGGCACAAAAGATGGATGATGAGGATGAGGATGAGGATGATGTGATTCTCGACAGGCACAAAGCCGCAAACAATGAAGCAATGAACTTTGTTCTGATAATCAGATAGAGACTTTTGACAAACAAGCAAAGGCCGGTCAAAATTTATCTAGCGATTAGGAAGAGTGTAATATCACAATGGACGCAGAGAAAGAGAAATAGGAAAAAAAAAATTAATAGAAATGAGATATTGCTATCAAATAATGCTTAGAGCCATGGAAAATTGCAACAATAATGAGCAAGTCAAGGAAGGAGCACTAAAGACAACAAATTCCCAGGATGGATAGAACCTGAAAGACCACACAGATAAATGCAAAGTCGTCATCTTTTTCCAGTATCAAAACTAATTTTTAATTCCAATTAACAGGATAAAAGCCGATTGACAAAAACCACTCGATACGCATGATTGAAATCTAATGCCAAACTATGACGTTGACAAACAACACCCAAATTCAAATTACAAGCTGACCACACAATCCTGAGTTCCTGATGAACTTCGCCAAAAAGGATATTTTAGAAGGATAAAAAATCCATACACATCTAGCTTACGATTGTTTCATCTCCTAGTTCCATTACCATCAAACCCCCCTAAAATGAAACACGGGCTACCTACTTACCGGATTAACTCAAACCCCACAAATCACAAACCACAAATCAGTCTAAGTGTATTCTGTCAGGAACTCAGGATGCTTACTAACACTATACATATCAAACACTCTGTAAGAGCGTATTAAGCATCGGAGGTGGCTTATTCATGCCGAATTAGGCAACCTTGACTCAATTTAACAACAATAACAATTACAAAAATCAAATTACATTTTCTCCAAGCATTTCCCTCCAGAACCATATCCTCTCGCTACTAATCACAATAACAGCCAGTCCCATGTTGAGCTCAAATTCAATCTAATCCACCGAGAAAACGTCCACTAGCTATATTATATCCACAATTCCTATAGAAAGTTTTAAGCTCCTAAATCTATCAAATGACAAATAACCATTACAACAACTAAGAGAATAAAAATAGCTCATATAATTAAAAAGTTGTTTATAACTCCGTCAGCCCCAATCATTTGTTTACCTTTCATATTGATTGTGATGAAGAGAGTATATTATCTAAAAGAGGGAAATACAGGAAAACCCTGATTTAGGTAAACGGTGAACAAGGGAAATTGAAAACCCTAACCCCCAAAAATGTTGATAAGTTAGAAATCAAATGCCGAATTGGTGCAAATAACAAGAATGCAAATTGAAAACTGAAACATAAATAAATAAATATTAGTTTGTAAAGAACGAACTAACCTTAGGGACAAAGGAGGAGAAACAAGAAAGAAGAAAAGAAGAAGAGGGGAGAAGGGAGAGTATCAGCCGCGACCGTTAAATTAATTTTTGGGTTGCCTCTTTATTACCTAACCCAATATTCATCCCTAACTAGAGCTCGTGCGTTTGCGCCGTAAACCTGGCAAAAAAAGGGTCAACGGGTCGAGTTTGGGTTCCGATCATATATTATCGGGTTAGGTAGGGTCGTTTCCTAGGAAGATTAAATTCATATGAATTTGAAAATCACGTGAATTGTGTAAATGTTGTTTGGTTGACTTCCTACATTATGGGGTCATTTGGTTGCCACTTAGAAAATATAGACATTGGAAAATCTCATGATTTTGAAAAACATGGATTGTTTGGTTGCCATAAATTTTACAAAATGTAGGAATTAGAACTTCCCAAGAACTTTCAATGCCTACATGATGTGGGAAGTTGCTTACCTACTCCCCCCTTGGTCATTGGAAGTTCCTGTGGAATTTAATTCCTACATGAGCAACTAAACACTTTTTCGAAATTCACCTGAATTGGATGAGGGAACTTAATTCCCATGAACTGCATTTTCCTAGAAACATTAAGTTCCTTGATCAAGCAAACAGCTCCTATGTAGAAATTAGAGTTCCATAGGAAATTAGGCAACCAAACAAGACTCTATTTAGCCATTTCCCATGATTTTCCAATTTCCATGATTTTAAAAGGAAACCAAACAACTTCGGTCACCTTATGTGAGAACAACGAATAATAAATAAATTTCGCTATTATAGAGATAATGACAAAAAAATCTTATTAGAGATCAGACTCAAAAGATTTTGGGTTGACACTTACTTCCAAAGATGACTCATATTTATAATTATAGGATCACTCCACCTTATTGTAATTTCCCTATGTCGGAGGGACAATATTGTACTATTCCACAATCACATTATTTTTCAATATTGACAAATAGCATACTAAGAAAACGTACACCATGTTTTTCGACCTTTTTCGACATCCAGCCTGGTTAATAATGAGCATACGTTTTTTTTCTATTTTTTATCATAATTAAAATATGTGCAAATGATAAGAAATCTATACTCTAATGATAACATTTTCTAACACGAATCTAATTATATAATTTTCATAATTTTTCTTATGAAACTTTTTTGTCAGATGAAATGTAAAAGTTGTTATATTATATAATAAAAAAACATAAACATCGCCTGAATACATAATATAGGAAATATATATTATAATCATTAAAACATTCTCCACATTATTTTGTGTTCACGTTATGAAGATAAATATAATAATACAAACTTTTAATAACTCTCTAAGACAATACTTGAAGACATGAGAGACTCAAAAGACTGTATCATAATACTTATGTTCCAAGGATATCTTCTATTTATAATAATATGATCACCCCACCTTATGCTAATATTTCGATGTAGGATAATTGTAGTGTTTATATGTTTAATGTGAGACATATAACAAACTAAAAAGTATATCATCTTTAATATGTGCAAATAATACGAAACCTATACTCAAATGCCAAATTGGTGCAAATAACAAGAATGCAATTGAAAACTGAAACATAAATACATAAATATTAGTTTGTGAAGAACGAAATGACCTTAGGGACAAAGGAGGAGGAACAAGAAAGAAGAAAAGAAGAAGAGGGGAGAAGTGACAAAGGGGTATGCAGCCGCGACCGTTAAATTAATTTTGGGTTTTTCTATTTGGTAACCTTGTATTTATTCAGATTCTACGTGGTAACCTTATATATTCAAAGCACACACGTAGTAACCCTGTACTCCATTTATATATTTTTTTTAGCATGACTCTGAACTTGAATTCCATCAATTTTTTCGTTAAGTAACCAACGGAAAGTCACTGTAACACCCCCGCACACCAGGATGCCTTACCAATGACCATCCCAGTGTATGAAGGTGTTACCATCTCGATCACCCGAGCTACTAGATCAAATAGAAAATAAAAGAACACTTATAATAAATTACTTTAACTCTTTACAACCAAATACAAAAACTAGATACAAGTGATAACTATGATCGCTCTAGAGCTCATGCGTCAGAACCTCTATGCCGGTAGCATGGTGACTCGATTCCCTCCATGCCCAACAGTAACAACCAACTGTACCTGCTAAGCCAACTGCTCACCATCCCCGAATGGATCACCACAGTTTTGAAAACACAACACGGGGTCAGATACTGAGCAAATGAAATAAGACAAGTACGATAAGTAAACAGCTGATCATCCACCATCTCCGGTCTCCCGATCTCACACTGTAACCGACTACACACCGAAGTGTGTAGCCTTGCCAGATTACCCATCGCAACAGGTAATCCTCGCCGCCAGTGGGGGACCGCAGCCAATTCCCACCTAAATCCCGCTCATCAACGAGCGACAACCCTGTCCCTTAATGTGCACATCCCCTCCCGTGACGGGTTCCACGGAGGGCGAACTAGGGCATGAAGCCACTCCCGCAAGTGATTCCACCACAAGCATCACAACACCGTCACGACCACCACACGACCACCACACCAACACTCCAGCGATGATCAGCAAACAACAATCATACACAATACAACAATATATCTCAAATCAATTACACAGGAACTGAGTAGGGAAACCCTACCTTAACGCCAACCATGAAAATGTATCCACAGACAGCCAAGTAAGACTCCGGGACGCATCCTACAACGATAACCACAACCTATTATACGACTACCCCAACAATCTACTGAAGAGACAACAAAACAGTGACTTACCTAGTAACACGGACCGACGGGCCGGCGACACGGACGACAACCACGCACGTATCCTTCCTACGCAAGCCCCGTCCACTCCCAAGGTTGAGGTCTAGGCTATATATAAGAGAGTGTATGGAGGTAGGGGTGATAGGTGAGAGAGAGATAGACTAGGGTTAGAGGAAGAGGAACTGTCGAAAATGAGAAATGAAATGAAACTTGCGAACTTGCGTTTTTATATTGACGCGTCAACAACAGCCATACTCAGTCGAGTACCCCATACTCGGCCGAGTAAGCTCTACTCGGTCGAGTATGCACACTACTCGACCGAGTAGTCCCTACTAGGTCGAGTAAACACTCTCGTAAGGTACCTATCCTCACTTAGCCTCTCACATATCTCATCTTAAGGTCTATCCTGGTCAAAGGGTCGGTCAAAAGAGTCCTTAAACATTGTGGGTATTATAGTCACGTGCCTGATTTAATTTTGAGTTTTTCTACATTATAACCCCGTGTTAAAAATTCTACACAATAATCCTATTTTTTGTTTTTTTTTTAAAAAAAAAACAAGCGCACGCTTAAAAA
This sequence comes from Silene latifolia, assembly GCF_048544455.1. Taxonomy (NCBI): domain Eukaryota; kingdom Viridiplantae; phylum Streptophyta; class Magnoliopsida; order Caryophyllales; family Caryophyllaceae; genus Silene; species Silene latifolia. The sequence continues at coordinate 30,695,742 of NC_133528.1, forward strand.
ATGTACCCTTTCCATTAATAGGTGCAGGATGCCTACGAACTTAATGCTTTCATTGGATTGCTCGCGTATGGCGATGATGGTAGTGTTGTTGTTGAAGGAGGGGTGAGGATCAGGACGGAATCAGCTTTGCAACCTGAACCGATAGGAATTCGACGTGTCTTGGAATGGGCAAAAGAGGGGGGGGGGGGTATCCTTCGTCTTGATATTTCAATGGATTGTTCACAACTATTATGTTAAGTTGCATGGAGCGAGACGGTGCATCACTTGGTGAAAGGTGTAACAACCCGGATTATAAAACAAAGGGAAAACGTATATTAAAAGAAAAAAAAATTATCAGAGTATACAATGATAAAAGAGTCAAAGTGGCGGAAACACCTGACCAATCTGGTTCGCTACTAAAACCAAAACAAACTAATACATTATTCAAAAATTCTCAAACATGAAAACAAACTCCTAATTTATTATTCATCTCGCCGCACAGTACTTCGCCAACAAGATATCATCCAAAACAACAATCATCTGAACAACCTGAGAATGGGGGTCGACAATCAGTCGAGAGTAACTAGATGCTCTCCCAGTCATGTTTACACAATTGAATATAACTAACAATCATTAACAATTGAAATGTAAAACCAGTAAACATGTGAGACCATCTATACTCATGGAAATCCAATACAACTTACCATGACTTATCAATCTTAGACGGATGCAAACATGCAAACCTAGACCATATGCAACCACTAGACCATGTACCCTTACAACCAAAGTAGCACACGACCCATAACAAATTAAGGCACAATGCTAGCATTAAAGCATAGCGAATATGGTGGCATACAATCCACAGCAACAGAAGGCACAAAGCTAGTAATCAAGCGTAGCGAATAAAGCAAACGCCCGTTAGAACGTATAACCACTGCCTCTAACTTGCCAGAGTGTATAACCACTGCCTCTAGTTGACGGAGCGTACAACCACTGCCTCCATCGGTGCGGAGCGAAGAACCACTGCCTCCACGGTACTATGTATACCGTATAACCACTACCTATATGTCTAAGACCTGGCAAGACTCTCGGTGAAATAACTGTACACTGAACGACACTCGGGGAACAGAGCATATAACCACTGACTCTGCCCAATCCCGAACATAGACCAAATAAATCCCGCATTAACGGGTGGCTTTGGTTCATTCCGATAACACATAACCGTAACTACCGTAATCTATTCAAACTAGCCAACAAACAAATGCACAGTATAACCGACTGTACTAACATGCGTGAACAACATCACAACTCAACTCATAGGATAGTATAGCTGACTATCCTACATATCATATGAACAAGAGTAACAAATGACTCATGCACACATATTGTTATACAATATAAATGAACACCACATAACATGTGAAACAAGTATTAACGGTCAATGTTATAGTAACCTTAACTATAACATCAACTCCGGATGCGAGGTTATAGTAACCTCGACTATAACTCAACATATAACTTAAAGCTATACTTACCTCAACCATAACCTTGACACGAAACTCAAAGTTATACTAGTTCCAACCATAACCTTGAGCCATAATATCAGGGTTACGTTAGTCTCAGCTATAACTTTAACTCGTACTTCAATGTTATAGAAGCTTCAGCTATAACTTTGGATTTACATTTCCAAGGTTATACCTCAAACAGCCATAACTAGAGTAACGACCCAAAGTTGTACTAACTTCAGCTATAACACTTGAATCATTATCAAGATTATACTAGCTTTAGCTATAACTTTGGTAAGCACTCTTAGCCGCCTATCATGCCGCCATTAGGGTTCCATTTGTAAACCCTAATTGCGCTCATGACACCCATATTTAACCCATAAGCAACATATGATATATAATTAATACATTAAAACATATACAAACATGCGAAAACATAATTAACATGATAATAAACAATCAAACATGTACCAATCATACAAATCAATCATTAAATCACATTAATTACATCAATTGACATAAACACAATTAAAAGAGAAACACCTATTTACCTTATTATGCAAATAATCCTAAAGATCGTTTTCAACGATATAAACGTCCTCTCCAGGAGCAACTTCCACCCCTTCATTGTCGTTTCAGACGTGCCAAAGAAAAACAAATCTAATAAATATACTAACTATATATATAAACTATAAAAACTTCGCGAAAAACATAAAACTTACGAAGAAGATAGATAGATCCAAGAAGTAGGACCGATCTAGGCACGAAGAACGATGAAGAACAAAGGAAAAGAAAGGACGGCACGAAACCCTAGGCGAGATTTCGCGTGAAACAAAGGAGAGAAAAAGAGAGGAGAGAATTAGGTATACAGTTTTGTGAGAATTATGAGAAATGAAAAGCAAGAGTTTGTTTTTCCTTCTTATTTATAGAAAAGCTCATGGGTTTATTTCAAGCTTAGGCCCAAAACTCACCCATATACTCCAAAATCACGTGAAACCCAATAAAAGAATGGGCCTTCACCGTTTTCGAACCCAACGAGCCAAAAAGACAAGAGACGAATATTTTCCCAGAAAATAAAATATGAAATATGGGAAAATAAATTTAAAGAATATATTACGGAAATTAGGGGTGTTACAATCCAACCCCCTAAAAAGAAGTTTCGTCCTTGAAACTTTAACACCCGCTTTTTCCTGCCATAATATTAGTTAATGGCGAGTTTTAAATTTTATTAAATGATTTTATATATTTTCTAAGCCGACGTATTTATTTAATATGATAGTACGTCTTTTTATAATTCGTATTTATTTGAAATGTTACTCCATTTTTATAATATATTTATTAACTATTTTGAACTCATATTTTAATATCAAAATGTGTGTTGGTTTTAAATAGACCGCGTTATTTTATTAAACCGTCTTGAGATAGAGTTTAAACGCTAAGTTTTATTTAAACTGTAGCCGTTTAACCGAGTCAAATCCAGGAGATAGCGTTGTTACTGAAACAACCCATATCCCACGAAGTTAGGGCTATAATCGTACGTTTCCATTTGAAACAAATTATTTAGCACGCAGCTTTTCTAAATCACCCGACATCAAACACTTCTCATTCTTCTTCGTCATTTTCTCCATTTCAAACACTCCATTTCGGCAATTCCGTTCTCTCTCGTTTCTTAATGATTTTCAGTAATTTTTACGCCATTCTCTTCATCTCACAGTAAGCTTTCCAGCCGTATCATTTTCGTTTCACTTTGCCTCGTATTGTGCGGTTTGTTTAAGCTTTAAAACGTCTATGTTTAATGCTGTTTCGGTACCGTTATTCCTTTATAGGTTCAAACTCGGACGACCCGGACGCCGACTCTTACGTTGTTGACGATTCCATTGAAGATTAAGCGCTAAAAGGTAACGTAGACGACTGTCCTCAGTATTACGTCGCGGTTTTGCGGTCTTGTATGATAGATTGGTCGATGATTGTTCAAATGATTCATATGTTCTCCTGTGAAATGCTGTCTATTGCTGAATTCGGGTGGTTGCTGCGTAAGTTTAGGTCCAAACCCGAAAGTCTATTGTGCGTGCGTATGATATATTGCTATATGAGTTCAAGTTATTTGTTAGATTGCTTAATAATCATCTATTTTGAAAATGGAGTAACATTTCAAATAAATACGAATTATAAAAAGACGTACTATCATATTAAATAAATACGTCGGCTTAGAAAATATATAAAATCATTTAATAAAATTTAAAACTCGCCATTAACTAATATTATGGCAGGAAAAAGCGGGTGTTACAGAAACCTATAAGAGAAATACCTCACTCGAAAAGATACGAATTCTTCTCTCGCATAGATGCTTCAGTTTTCCAAGTCTCCTGCTCGAACTTCTAGCTCTTGCACAGAACTCGAACCAAAGGTACAACCTTATTCCTTAGCCTCTTCTCCTGACGTTCCAAAATACGAGCATGTCGTTCCTCATAAGTCAGGTTAGGCTCAACCTCGATAACATCAGCTTTTAGAACATGAGAAGGATCGCTGCGATAACGACGCAACTACGACACATGGAACACATCGTGAACCTTTGACAAGTTCGGAGGTAAAGCCAAGCTATAGGCTACCTCGCTAACTCTCTCGAGCACCTCATAAGGTCCAATGTACTTAGGACTAAGCTTGCCCTTAAACCACAATCTCTTAACACCTTTTATCAACGAAATCTTAAGGAAAACCTTATCGCTAACCTCAAACTCAATCGGCCTACGCCGCAAGTTTGCATACGTCTTTTGTCGATCCTGTGACACCCCCATACTCTAAGTGCCTTACAAGGATCACCTAAGGTATGAGAACGTCAACATCTCGGTTGCCTTAGGCAATGATAACCAAATGACAATAAAGAAACATACTTAAATAGTAGTAAAGTTTAAATGTTACATGTCCAACTCCAAAACTGATAAAAGTGTATACAAATGTTCTAAAACCAAAAGTACTAAACAGCTAGTCCAAAAGCAGCGGGAGACTCTAAGACTGCAACGTGGTGACTCATCCCAGCTAACCCAAGCGCATCGTCTCATAACTGCTCAACAACTGCTCACCATCCTCGAATGGATCACCACAGTTTTTAAAACATTTAACGGGGTCAGTACTGATTATACAAAACAATGCCACAATGCCACAATAAAACAAGAACACAAACAGCTCAAACAGCTCAACAAATTCCCAGTCTCCATCTCCAATCTCTACACAACTGACTACACACTAAAGTGTGTAGTCCTGCCAGAGTACCCATCGCAACAAGTACTCCACGCCGCCAGCGGGGGACCACAGCCGTACCCACCAAATCCCCGCTCATCTCCATCGAGCGAAAAACCCAAGTTCATTAATGTGCACATCCCTTCTGTGGTGGGTTCCACAGAAGGCGAATCAAGGGCGTGAAACCACTCCCGCAAGTGACTCCACTCATGTAACACCCCGTTTTATGAAGGAGCTTTTAGCGAGACATTCCCTAATAAACCGGACTGTTACCATCTCGGTTTCCCGAGGTAGTGAATAACAATTTAAACTCCAAGGCAATTTATATAATATTTTAACTTAATTATTACAAATTCTCTTTTCAAATTAAATTACAAGAACTGACGTAAATAAAAGTGAAGTCTTCTAGATGATGATCTAGTTACTAAGTCGTCTGATCCAGTGTCTCACGCCCATCCAGCTCCCGTCCTATCTCTTAAACGTCAAGATGCTCCCCATAAAACGGTTCATCACGGTGTTCACGAATACGGGGTGGTCAACCACGAGGTTGAGTAGGGAAAACAATAAACAATAAAATATGATATGCATGATACTCCGCCACCTCCATCCCCATCTCAACTCATCACAACATCTCATACCCCGGAACGCCTGACCATACCGATCCCGGTAGACTATAAATATCGACCGAAGTCGATCCGCACTCAACAATTTGAGGACACCAGGGCAAGTCTGCAGAACCCGCCCGGGCCTTATCACAACATCACATCGTATCTCAACATCGTCACCACCACATCATCCTCCAACTCCAATGCATATGAAATGCTCAACAATAATTAATGCAATGCAATATGTATATAATTCATCGAATCGATAAATCATAAAGTCATGCCGATTTACCCGATGTTGTGATATCATACTCAATACGATCAAATCAGTCAATCACCTTTCCGAATATAAATGATAACGTAAATCAACAACCAGGAATCAAGTCAACACAATTCAACAATGACGATAATAAGACAAGTGTATTTCCCTACCTCAAGTGCCGCCAAATCCAATTAAGCGAGTTAAGCGGTCCAATGGATGATGCCCAATAATATTTCATCACGAAATCGCTCTCACGAAAGATAAATAATGATAACAATTACTTCACTATTCCCGTTCCGAAGATAGAGGGTTATTAATGATAGAACTTCCTAAAATGGAAACTTTCCCGATATAGTAATTTTTCTATTTCAACAAACCCGATTCAAAACCCGACTTGAATTATATAACTGACTCGGAAATTAAATTGGATAATTAATATGATAATTAAATGAATTATAAGATTAAAAGAATCCGAATCAAACATTGAACAACTCAACAATCCCGACTCAAACCCGCCTCTACTTATTTTAATGTACTCGGGAATTAACTCAAATAAATTATTTAGAAGACTCGGGGATTAATTAATTAATTAAGAATATGACCCATTACGAAATATAACGATTGAATTACGAAAACCCGCTTCAAAAACCAAAAAACGACCCGTCATCCACACAACCCCATTCCCACGCGCTCACCCGCCACCACAGGCCACCACGAGGCCGTGTCAACCACCAGCCGTGGTCCCCACTTCAACCCAACCACCAACGGCCACCCCCACTGGGTCGATTGCCGCCGGCGGTTCAAACCAAGGCCGCCATTTGGCACGGTTCACCACCACGCATCACCAACACCCCTCGTTCTCCACCTGCCACCACCGTAACCATTAATTAACCACTGCCCAAACAACCACCAGTCAACTCGCTGCCAACCCACGCACACAGACACCACAGCACCACCGTTTCGACCTCCCCCTAGTCCACGGTGGTGCCACCCAAACCTTACCCCTCTAAAACTCGCACAAAAACCGTAACCAAACCCCCCGTGTCTACCCCCGTCGACAACCCCTCCCGCCGCCATTTCCACCACCCAAAACCACCCTAACCACCACCACTATACTCGTCACATACCCCACTACCCAAATACCCCATCAACAACCACCAGCAACCTAACCAAGACACGCACAACCCTCAACAAAACCTGACAGAAAAACGAAATAGAGGAAGGGAGTTAACTGCTTACCTTTCCGCCACCATAACGGCCACCTATAGCCGCCTATGAACGTCGACAAGCTTCCCTAGCTCTTCATTGCTGCGTGGTCACTACTCACGGCCATTCTCTCTCCCTCTCTATGCGTGAAATCTGAAGTTTTGGTGTTGGTGAAGGAGGGAGGCGTGAAGAAGGGAGGCGTGTGTATGGTTAGGGTAAGACTAGGTTAAAAATTAGGGTAAAGATCAAGTTAGATGGTAAATGGGTCATGGGTAACGTGATTGGTAAATGGGTAAGCTATCGTTCAGTTAAACCCGTCCCAACAAGTTTACAAGTAACTCGGTCTTACGATATCAACACGACTAAACAAATAACTCGACTCAACTATTATCCCGACACAATTAGTAATATAAAATACATAATAATTAATATATAATAATATCCGTTTACTCGATTATATAAAATACGGGGTATTACAGTCTTCCCCTCTTAAAATGAACTTCGTCCCGAAGTTCGCTCCCACACCAAACATGTCATCCGAATATAAAGGCATCCCGTATAACTAACACGATCAAACACACAACTAGACTACATAAACATCGGAAAGGGTACTGTATATCGTACATACGGTTAACACACACTTTTGACACATCAATTAAACATAACAAATACGAAATGTTACATTTTGCCCTCCTAAAAATAAACTTCGTCCCGAAGTTTAACAAATCTACACTTAACCCGACTAACTACGACTAATGATTACCCGAGAACACAAATGTATAACAACTAAATAATCCCTTGAGAACACCGTCATCTTCCATCTAAATTCCGATCTCAACTCAAGTAACTCCATAACCATGGTCACACTGGACCGTAAACGTAACTCGGCACAAAGGCCCCACAACTCATAACTCAATACCGGTAGTTTGACTATACTCTCCTTTTACACATCAACCAACTAATGTGAAGTAGGAATAACACATATAGAACTCATTTGCATAGGTACCTCACAACGAATCATCAACTTGATCAAAACTACAATCTACAAACAAGTGCAATATAAACATTAAGATTTTACAATCCTACCCGACTAGAAACATGGTTACGTCCTCGTAACCTCTTTCAACTTTCATATACATATGCAACAAAATCATTGTCAACCACTTGTGACAGGAAAGAACACATAATAAGAGATTGCGCATTAACATTAAAGTCGAAACAAGGTTTTATTATGGAATTAACTGATTGTCAGCAAGTAACATTTATTACTCAGCTCATGTTTAACTTAAAACACAACATCAAACTAAAAGAACAACAAGAAAGGAACCAAGGTTTACACGGTTTCATAACTAAACAAATTTGATGATCAATTACAGACCATGAACGAGCGAGAGTAAAATCAACAAAACAATTTAGGAACTTCTCACATTTGTAACCATATCACCGAAAATAGATCTACCACTACCATCCATCACACTCACATGATCTTGTTGACATGTCCGTACAACCATTTACTCACTCACTGGTTTAGGTCACGAATTGGGTCGACGAATTTAAGCAATCAACAACAGACTCATAATTCCTATTTTAAATTATAAACATTGTTTGCACGATATCAATTCTGAAACATATTTCCCAATAAAAGTAGCTACATATGATCTATGACAACAACAACATCACTTTCATATCCCACGTATGTTTCACACTTTAGCAATCATATCTTTCAATTGTGTCTAGCAACTTAGTATACTCATTTTCAGCAAAACAAAAGATATCGTATAAATAACTTAGACATATACATTTGCCATCATATACTTTGTAGAACACTAGCTATGATAAAAGGTTAGCAATTTGAACAACTTCTCTGATTTGCACGATTTGAATAATTAGGCAACTCGTAGGCTCAATTAAACGTAACTATAACGACTATCATTTAAACCAATGCATATCATGTGAATCATCCCATTATAATTGCCAACATAGTTATCATAAACAATCTTTATTAGAATATAATTGATAGTAACGACTCGAGAATATAGATATGTCAGATGTCGTGTTACGATTGCAAGAATCACCCTAGCATTTTATGACAATATAATAACGAACATATCCAATAAGAAATAACTCACTGTTTATTATCATGTTATAGGTGTAGGTCCAACTGAAATAATTTAATGCGATGAAGGTAATAAATGTAATTATGGGCACACAACTCATATAAAAGACATTAGAACTCAGATGCATCCTACATATGTGAACATTTAGACATACTCATTACTACCATCTATGTGTAAACATTTAGACATAATTATTATAATTATCCATGCGAGTATATTAGAACAATCAATTAACTTTTAACGCCATCAACTTACCAGATATGACAATATAGTTTTATATCCACATATATCCGACCACTATGCAAACATGATGCACACACCAGAGACATTACAACATGCCAAATGTATAAAATATGCAACAACTGGACTCGTATAAAATATTTCACCCTTGATTAAGAATCAATTTAAGCTATTCAATTTCACTCATACTATCATGCCAACAGTGTTATCAACTAGACTTTAATTTTATCACTTGTTAAGATACACAACTACTGATCATGCGTGCTACTATCGTCATATAAAGCATTATAAATTCACATTACTAAGGCTCATGAATTAATCAAACAACTGTATGAAACTCAACCTAGAACACACATTTTACAAGTCATGTTTCACGTTGTAACTTTCAAAGATCACGAATAAATAACCGTTCTATTAAAACTTGATTCATATTATTTTTATAAAACACGGAGAGGTTAAAAACACATGGGAAAAAGAATTAGGTCTAAAGCACAAGAATTCCATTTTTAAAGAATTTTACAACTCAGCTGGTCCAAACAAACATGTGACAGCAATTGGTCCGAAACTTGGGTCAGTTTGCAAAACTTACATTTTAATATAGAGACATCAAGAATTTTCGTGGCTCATCAATTTGGGAACATATGCGAATCTTCTGATCGATGGAGTTAGAATTATGCAAAAATTATTAATACATTTTAAATGAGGATTTTTACAACATTGTTGGTCAAAACATCACTGCACAGGAACTTCCTGACCATAGCCCACTAAAATATTTATTACTCCTAGTCCGTACATCCTATAAGCATGAAACCAACGCCAAATGAACACTAACTCACGAGGCTATCTCTCATAAATTTTTTTTTTTTTTTTTTTTTTTTTTTTTTTTTTTCATCCATAGGCAATAACAGAAAAGAAATGGCAGTAAGGTCAATTAAGAGTACAATCAAACAAACAAGTTTCAAAGACTAAGTCGTTCATTTTCTATGTCCCAAACTCTTACAACCATACTATCGATACTAACTCATCCTAACTTAAATCTCACACTGTGTATTTTGTAATATCTACCCCATAGAATCCCTTCGCGTCTCGATCTACTCCGTACATCTAAATCACGATTGCTATGACTAAAACATGCAATTCAATAGTGTTTCTCATTCCTATCACAATACTATACTAGCATGGCTTCGGGATCACATAACCGCATATCATTAGACATAATAGTACTATCAACATGTCATTCAACATCCATCCAGATAATTATCATAAATTCGCAATTATTTTCACGCTCACAACTACCACAATTCAACACTTCATTGATTATCAACCTGAACTCGAAAATTTATTTCTCATCACCACAACATCATATGATCACGTCATCATTCATACAAATACTTACCGTAATGTTGTCCTGTAGCATGGTTAGAATATATGGGTCTCAAGGTGTACATCAACTCGATTATAACCAAGGTTTTCCTTCTAACTACCCCATTCACTCAATTTCTCTCGGGTTACCTGGTTCAAAACTGAGAGGGCAAAAGAGCACGCATTAAGGGCGCCTTCTTAACCGCACTGTGAGCTCCTAACAGTTTATTCCCAGGGGTTCATTTTATTTAGACACATCCTACGTTCATTGGGTTCATTGGTTTAGGCCTGAGGATCGTTCGCTCTGATACCACTTTGTAACACCCCGGTTTATGAAGGAGCCTTTAGCGAGACATTCCCTAATAAACCGGACTGTTACCATCTCGGTTTCCCGAGGTAGTGAATAACAATTTAAACTCCAAGGCAATTTATATAATATTTTAACTTAATTATTACAAATTCTCTTTTCAAATTAAATTACAAGAACTGACGTAAATAAAAGTGAAGTCTTCTAGATGATGATCTAGTTACTAAGTCGTCTGATCCAGTGTCTCACGCCCATCCAGCTCCCGTCCTATCTCTTAAACTGTCAAGACTGCTCCCCATAAAACGGTTCATCACGGTGTTCACGAATACACAGTGGTCAACCACGAGGTTGAGTAGGGAAAACAATAAACAATAAAATATGATATGCATGATACTCCGCCACCTCCATCCCCATCTCAACTCATCACAACATCTCATACCCCGGAACGCCTGACCATACCGATCCCGGTAGACTATAAATATCGACCGAAGTCGATCTGCCAGCTCAACAGCTGAGGACACCAGGGCAAGTCCTGCAGAACCCGCCTGGGCCTTATCACAACATCACATCGTATCTCAACATCGTCACCACCACATCATCCTCCAACTCCAATGCATATGAAATGCTCAACAGTAATTAATGCAATGCAATATGTATATAATTCATCGAATCGATAAATCATAAAGTCATGCCGATTTACCCGATGTTGTGATATCATACTCAATACGATCAAATCAGTCAATCACCTTTCCGAATATAAATGATAACGTAAATCAACAACCAGGAATCAAGTCAACACAATTCAACAATGACGATAATAAGACAAGTGTATTTCCCTACCTCAAGTGCCAGCAAATCCAATTAAGCGGTTAAGCGGTCCAATGGGAGATGCCCAATAATATTTCATCACGAAATCGCTCTCTGAAAGATAAATAATGATAACAATTACTTCACTATTCCCGTTCCGAAGATAGAGGGTTATTAATGATAGAACTTCCTAAAAATGGAAACTTTCCCGATATAGTAATTTTTCTATTTCAACAAACCCGATTCAAAACCCGACTTGAATTATATAACTGACTCGGAAATTAAATTGGATAATTAATATGATAATTAAATGAATTATAAGATTAAAAGAATCCGAATCAAACATTGAACAACTCAACAATCCCGACTCAAATCCGCCTCTACTTATTTTAATGTACTCGGGAATTAACTCAAATAAATTATTTAGAAGACTCGGGGATTAATTAATTAATTAAGAATATGACCCATTACGAAATATAACGATTGAATTACGAAAACCCGCTTCAAAAACCAAAACAGCCCGTCATCCACACAACCCCCTTCCCACGCGCTCACCCGCCACCACAGGCCACCACGAGGCCGTGTCAACCACCAGCCGTGGTCCCCACTTTAACCCAACCACCAACGGCCACCCCCACTGGGGTCGACTGCCGCCGGCGGTTCAAACCAAGGCCGCCATTTGGCCTGGTTCACCACCACGCATCACCAACACCCCTCGTTCTCCACCTGCCACCACCGTAACCATTAATTAACCACTGCCCAAACAACCACCACCAACTCGCGCCAACCCACGCACACAGACACACCACAAAGACCACCGTTTCGACCTCCCCCTAGTCCACGGTGGTGCCACCCAAACCTTACCCCTCTAAAACTCGCCTGAAAACCGTAACCAAACCCCCTGTGTCTACCCCTGTCGACAACCCCTCCTGCCGCCATTTCCACCACCCAAAACCACCCTAACCACCACCACTATACTCGTCACATACCCCACTACCCAAATACCCCATCAACAACCACCAGCAACCTCACCAAGACACGCACAACCCTCAACAAAACCTGACAGAAAAACGAAATAGAGGAAGGGAGTTAACTGCTTACCTTTCCGCCACCATAACGGCCACCTATAGCCGCCTATGAACGTCGACAAGCTTCCCTAGCTCTTCATTGCTGCGTGGTCACTACTCACGGCCATTCTCTCTCCCTCTCTATGCGTGAAATCTGAAGTTTTGGTGTTGGTGAAGGAGGGAGGCGTGAAGAAGGGAGGCGTGTGTATGGTTAGGGTAAGACTAGGTTAAAAATTAGGGTAAAGATCAAGTTAGATGGTAAATGGGTCATGGGTAACGTGATTGGTAAATGGGTAAGCTATCGTTCAGTTAAACCCGTCCCAACAAGTTTACAAGTAACTCGGTCTTACGATATCAACACGACTAAACAAATAACTCGACTCAACTATTATCCCGACACAATTAGTAATATAAAATACATAATAATTAATATATAATAATATCCGTTTACTCGATTATATAAAATACGGGGTATTACAACTCAGCCAGAGACGCACCCCGAAGATCACAGGCAGATACACAGTCAATCAACAATATTTAATCAACAACCACCAAGATCAAACCAACAATATAATTAATTACCAATCACCATCACAAACACCACACATTATATAATCAATACTGAGTAGGGAAACCCTACCTAAAAATGCAAACACCAACAGACGATCAAACAGCTAAGTCAGAATCTCTCCTCAACGAATCCTTCTCCTATACATACATACAATCACAACCATATTCACATAAATCACCCAAAACTCCCAAATCACCGAATTAGGGTTTAACCAACTTTAACAAAACATTATAAAATTTATATGAAAAGCTTACCGTCGACACAAGGATCACAACGGCATAAAGAACAATGAAATCCGACACTCCTAGCTTTGGAATTTGCTAATAATGCGGCGAGGATGATTCAACGTAACTTTTTAAGCTTCTCTTTTGGAAGGTTTTGAGTGTAAAAGTGTTTTAAGAAAAGTGACGAAAGCCTTAAATACCAAGCCCGTACTATTAACAAAATCCGTCAAATATCACCCGTCAACTCACTTACTCGATCGAGTTCCCTACAGGAAGTCTACTGTTTTGCGTAAAAAGCTACTTACTCGACAGAGTAAACCCCACTCGATAGAGTACCCTAAGACACATAAAACCCTAGTATTATATTCTTCCCTCCTTAACAAGAACTTCGTCCCCGAAGTTCGAACCACAAACAAAAACAAAACACACTAACATTACCCCGACACAACAACATAAACAAAACTAAACACAAAACTCCAGAACACACCTCCCAAAACAAAACTCAACTCGACTCAAGACAACTACTAACTGTACTAAACCGACATAAAACATGCAAAAACTTGCAAAAACTCTATGCGACCATCTCCTACCCCCTAAAAGAAACAAGGTTACGTCCCCGTAACCATACATACCTGATCAAAAAGAGACGGATACCGCTCCCTCATAGCCTCCTCCGCCTCCCAAGTAGCCTCCTCAACCTCATGGTTAGACCAAAGAACCTTAAGCAACACCGTCTAACCATGTCTAGTTTTCCTAACCTTTCGGTCAAGAATCTGTTTAGGCACCTCAAGATAAGACAAAGACTCATCCACCTCGATGTTCTCTACCTCTAACACATGTGATGGATCACTAACATACTTCCGCAGCTGAGACACATGAAACACATTATGCACTCTACCCAAAGCAGCTGGTAAAGCTAACCAATAAGCAACCTCACCTACACGATCCAAGATCTCATATGGTCCTATAAACTTCTGGTTCAGCTTACCTTTCTTACCAAATCTCATGACCCCACGCATAGGAGACACTTTCAAAAGAACCTTGTCCCCAACTTGAAACTCTATGTCACGATGATGTAGATCTGCATAACTCTTGATACGTGCATTTTATATAGTCTTTTTAAGCCTCTTTATGCACGTATTTCTATGCTATCCTCGTAGTTTTATGCTACGAAATGCCCCGAATATTCTACTTTGGTTTGTTTTGCTTTATTTGTAGGAATGGACCCGAAAGTGGTAGAATCAAGCCTTTTATCTTCCACTTTGCTTGCATTTAGAGGATGATTGGATTTGGAGCGGAAATACTGCTGTTATGGGATGCGTGAAGTCATTTCGGAAGCTAAATCACCAAGTCAAGGCTGAAATCAACGAAACAAGTAGCTGGCTGAGTCAAAGTCACTCGATTGAAGGCTTTTATGGTCGATCGAGTAGTTTTTGATAGCATAAAAGTTCGATCGAGTAACATCCATGTTCGATCGAATTGCGCATAATTGGAGTTCCTCGATCGAGTAGGTTTTCTACTCGATCGAGTGGTTTTTGCTAGATTCTATTCGATCGAGCAGTTTCAAATGGCTCGATCGAGTAGTTATCTAATGGGCTCGGGATTTTTCATGTTTTTTTCGTTTTTAGGTCAAATAATTGTCTTCCCTATAAATAGGAAAGACGACAGACGACTTAGGTATCAAATTTTGGCGCCGTTGCCGGGGAGGCAACTACTTTATTTACTTGTTTAATTTTGTCTGTTTTTAGCCTCAAGGGATTTTTCCCTTGAGGCCGTTCTCATCTTTTTATTCAGTGCTGTTTTGATAGGTCCTACAGGTCCTACCTAGACAGTTCTAGGTAAGAGATCGTCAAAGCGAAGGCTTGAGTACCTTTGATCTTCCACCCATGTTCCAGTCTATGGCGCAACAGGTGGTCTACTGTGAGAGATGTGTTGCTTCGCAGCACAATGCTGTTACGTGTGTAGCGGGGAACGACGAAGTCTATACATTCAAGAAGCATAGGCAGGCCACTCGTTCCTTTACATATGTGCCTGATGTGAACATTATTTGCGCACATTTAGTCCCCTAATTGAGCCTATTTTGCATACTATTATAACATTCTATGGCCATTTTATCCGTCAAAACCTTCCTATTTGCTTTTCTATCGCATTTCATATGTTTTGTAGAAAAGGAGATAATAAGGCGGAAATTCCCGTCTTTCGTGCATATTTGGAAGCTTTTTGATGATATTGGATGGACTAGTATGAAGAGGAGGCAAGAATGATGGCCAAGTATGTAGGAATAAAGAGTATATAGAAGGCTCATAAGGTTAAAAAGCAAGGATGACGAGAAGGAAGACATTGCATGAAGAAATCGCTCGAAAACCGAACCAAGGGTTACTCCTTTGGCTCTGAAAATATGCTAGATGGAACGGCGTCGAAAAATCAAGTGATCTAGGCTTTTAAATCACTCCAATAGGAGTCCGGATGAGGAAATAACGTCCGTTTTACAATCCGAGCTCAAGATACAGCTCAACCCGCTCGGGTCAAGTTCAACCCGCTCGGGTTGAAGCCCAGGACGCCCATATTTCGCTCGGGACGGGCGTATTCCTGGACAGGAAACTTTTCCTTTCTACGTGAACTACAATCCGTGCGTCTTCTCCCAAATCCGCCCGGATTGCATCTTCAGAATCCGCCCGTCTTCTCCCAAATCCGCCCGGATTGCATTTTCAGAATCCGCCCGGATTCAACTGAATCCGCCCGTTTTCCCCAGCCAGAATCCGCCCGTCCCGACTCCAATACGCACGGATTCCTTTACAGCAATTTTCGTGTTCTTCAAGCTCCGTGAAAGACGCCCTTCCCTCGGAAAATACCGGAGTCTCCCTGCTCAAATCTCAAAAGTGTAATTACTAGTTTGAAGCATTGTAAGAAGCCAAGTGCTTGCTAGTTTGAAGCATTGTAAGAAGCCAAGTGCCAAGGGCAAAACAAATGGGAGAGTGTTCGGCAAGTTCTATTCCAAGCCAAGATGGCTAAACTACGTTTTGACATCGCCAATCTCCTATTTGTTCTTATATGAAGCCCATTCAAAAGCCTTTGACCGGTTGTTGAGAGCATTAAGTAACATGGACAACATCAATAACCATGGCAACAAGGAATGAGTTTGGTGGAGTCCTCCCTCAAACCACCATTTGTAAGATATCATTTCCTTTCACTTTGCATTACATTTACACTTGCATTTAGTTATATACATATACATTTAGCTTGCATTTGTATTATATTTCATATTGCATTTGCATTAGTTAGTTCATTTAAATTAGTTTGCATTGTATATATCTCACATGATTCATGTAGATAGTTGCATATAGATTAGAATTCATGCATAGTCACTAATGGCCAAACCTATTCATTTCTACACTAGAAATATTGTTTAAATCTGTTTGGAGAGGTTTGATCATAGGTGACCATAGCTTAATAGAAATCATGCATCATATAGTATAGTTTAGATTGCATTCATTTGTTATATATGTCATATAGAATTGCATTTAGTTAGAGCATGCATTCATTCATATCATTGCATAAAATCAAAAAAATTCAAAAACATGTTTTTCTTTTTCATTCCTACTCCTACATGTACATTGAGGACAATGTCCAAAATAAAGTGGGGGATGAGAATTTATATTCCAAAAAACATAAAAATTGAAAAATTTCGAAAAATCCCAAAAATATGTTCTTTAATTTCATAAAAACAAAAACCATAAAAATTTGAAAATTTGAAAAATAAAAAAAAACATGTTCATTTCCTTTGTAGTGTAGTCATGTATATATTGTTATATATATTGTGTTTGTTCTATCCTTGTTCACATTGATTGACTATGCCACATCCGAGACATGAGGATATTGAAGACCACATTGTATGATCTTTCCAATCTCCTTTTTCCTCTTTATGTTAATGACTATGTGGCTTTATTTTGATTGATGCGGTATAAAAATGTGAACTTAGGACTTGCATTTAGTTTACATGTCATATTAGTTGATAGAATCACTTGCATTAGGATGTTTATAATAGTTGCATCATAGCATGTAGTTGCATTTAGAAAAAAGTTTTGAAAAGTGCCTAATTAGGAACTTTGACAAGAGCAACTAAGCCATTACAAATACTTTTTCAACTTAAGACTTTGCCTACTAGAATGGTTGTAAAACACCCTAGATAGTGTCATACTAGTGTCTTTTGACCCATGACCCAAAGCCTAGTCAAGGGTTTGCATGTGGGTCACCTATCCAACCCCGTGATGCGATGTGGACTTGGTTAACTTGTCTAGGTGACCTTGATTGACCTTGTGGTAAGGTAACCCAAAAATATTTTCTATCAATAAGCTTGAAGTGCTCATTTCTAAAGTTTTGTCATGTGGAAGTAATTTAATGCCAAGGAAACCTCAAATGTTATGAATTGTTGAATGTTGAGAAATTTAAATTGTTTTGATGGAGGCGTACCACTTCGATGTGCTTTGGAGCGGGATCCATTGAATTGGGCCCCCACACGGTTGTGAATTCGGCCGCCCAAAGACAGAGTGACTATCACCCCGAAAAGCTATTGTCTAGAGGTTAACCGGTTGCCTAATAAGCGATTGGCGAAAACAAAGGACACTAGCCCGGAAGGGACAAACCCCATCTTAAATTCTTGAAATGTGAAAGTTGAATGAGGTCAATTTTTGAATACTAGTCATATCCACCCTTTGTTTATAAAGATTTGAGCATTTCATTCCCAAAAAGCCTTTTGTCAAGCCACTTTGTCGAACTTGGGACGATCCATGACCTTTACTTTTGTAGAGAATTCGAGACTTGTCATGTCATATGCTACTAGCATCATAGGGATCATCATTCCACCACCATCCGATCGCTCTTGACGAAAGCATTTGGAAATTGAGGACGAAAGTAGTCTAGTTTAACACCATTTGGAGGTGATTTAGTGCATCCTCTTAGCCTTAGTAATTTGTTGAACTGGTATTTGTGAAGGATTATATGCTCTTAAATTTGTTCTCTTTTGGTTGCCTCCGCCACTTGATGAGGAAGTGGCTATTCCTTTTGAAGATGCATCCATTATTTGATTTTTGTGTGCTTAATGTTTGGATGTGTCGCCATTTTGGCAAGACCCACCTTGCCTTGCAAGAAGGCATCCTACCTCATGGTTGTCTTGTTGTGAGTTGAAGGGGCGGAGTGAGACCCGCTAATTGTCTCATATCGGCTATGTTATTAGGTTAGTTTAAATAATGGTCCTAGTCTTTGTCACCTCTTTACTCGGGACGAGTAAATGTTCGATTTGGGGATATTTGATGTGAACATTATTTGCGCACATTTAGTCCCCTAATTGAGCCTATTTTGCATACTATTATAACATTCTATGGCCATTTTATCCGTCAAAACCTTCCTATTTGCTTTTCTATCGCATTTCATATGTTTTGTAGAAAAGGAGATAATAAGGCGGAAATTCCCGTCTTTCGTGCATATTTGGAAGCTTATTGATGATATTAGATGGACTAGTATGAAGAGAAGGCAAGAATGATGACCAAAGATGTAGGAATAAAGTGTATATAGAGGGATCAAAGGGTTAAAAGTAAGAATGACGAGAGGGGAGGCATTACAAGAAGAAATCACTCGAAAACCGAACCAAGGGCTTCTCCTTTGGCTCTGAAAGTATGCTAGATGGAACGGCGTCGAAAAAACAAGTGATCTAGGCTTTTGAATCACTCCAATAGGAGTCCGGATGAGAAAATGACGTCCGTTTTACAATCCGAGCTCAAGATACAGCTCAACCCGCTCGGGTCAAATTCAACCCGCTCGGGTTGAAGCCCAGGACGCCCATATTTCGCTCGGGACGGGCGTATTCCTGGACAGGAAACTTTTCCTTTCTACGTGAACTACAATCCGTGCGTCTTCTCCCAAATCCGCCCGGATTGCATCTTCAGAATCCGCCCGTCTTCTCCCAAATCCGCCCGGATTGCATTTTCAGAATCCGCCCGGATTCAACTGAATCCGCCCGTTTTCCCCAGCCAGAATCCGCCCGTCCCGACTCCAATACGCACGGATTCCTTTACAGCAATTTTCGTGTTCTTCAAGCTCCGTGAAAGACGCCCTTCCCTCGGAAAATACCGGAGTCTCCCTGCTCAAATCTCAAAAGTGTAATTACTAGTTTAGCCCTTACCTTAGTTAACCCTAATGTATCCACCTAATTTCCACTATAAATACCCCATTTGTAATAATCCTTGGACACATCTTTTTAGCTAGAAAAATCCTTCTTTAGATTAGATTAGGAGTAAATTAGAATAGATTACTCTTTAATCTTTCCACAAATTACACATTAATTTCTCCTTAATTATTGTTCAAGTTTATTATTGGGTAATTGAAGATTATTGGGTTATTATTGGGAGATTGACAACCTTCCATCAATCATCAAGTTTCTTCTATTATTCTTTGCTTTATTATTTGGATCATCTCAAGTTTGGTATAATTCCTTTACTCTTTAATCTTTATTTTTCATTTCTTCATTCTATTATCATGTTTATACTTGTTGTGATGATTGACACCATTAATGACATGTTTCCCATGATAATGAGTGAGTAGTTTCTCTTGCTAGGATTAATGGGTAATTAGGGAAAACCAACATGGGATTGATTCATGCTTAATCTAATATGTTCACATGATTAAATTGCTTGCTTGTTATGATGTCAACTTTATGCACATGTTATGTTTGATGAAATGTCAAGCCTATGAATCCTTGCATTTACAACCATCTCTTATCTACTCAACTTGACTTGTAAGATATAAACCAACTCGAGTCTTGTTAGACCATGCATAGAAGTTGAATAGGAGGAAAGTAAGTCGACTTGTAGGTGTTGTACAATCTAATCGATTCGGCTCCGGGACCCAACTCTTCCTATGAACCGTAAGACATAAACCAACTCGGTTCCTCCACAACATTAATTGCTTGCAACGATGTAAACATGTTTGTATGATCAACACCATGAATCCCCTATGACCCCATGATATCCTAGCACTTTTAATCATTTGTTTACATCTTTCCTTTTATTGCTTGTTTTACTTTATTGCTTTTATTAGTCTAGAACACAACTACAAACCCAAACAAATCGTGACACTAGCATAAATTGAGATAGATAGACTTAGAACCCAAAGCACACCGTCCCATGGATCGACCTCGACTTACCACTAACTAGTAGTTTGTTGAGTATTATAAATGTGTTTGATTTGATGTGACCCGACGACATCGCTCCATCAGTGCCGCCACATCCGCTTCAGCAACGAGGCTATCAGAAGCCTCCGTTTATCTCGCCCCGCAACAACAAACCCTTCCTCCCGTTGAAGAGAATGAAGAGACTGCCGAGTTGAAGTCTATGGTAAAAGCACTTATAATTTAAATGCAAGAAACCGAGAAATACAGGGACGCTCACCTCACGCTACTTAAATCTCAAGTAGCTCAAATAGCTGCCGAGTTGTATTCTAGAGACTCAGAGACGGTATATGCTGTTATTCCCATCACTAGTCTTTCCCATGAAAGACCTGAGTTGTTTATTGGTGATGAAGACATTTATGACTCGGAAGTTGAAGGTGTCAATAAAGATGAGGCTTTTCTCAAACACTTCACCATGATTCAGCACAAAACATTCGATCGAACAGCTCACCTTATTCGATCGAGTGAATTATATGAGGAGGAAGTCGATCGAGCAGAAATGCCAACTCGATCGAATGGTTTGTATGATGAAGACCTCGATCGAACACTCCACACTGTTCGATCGAGTAGTGCTGAATTAGAGGACTTCGATCGAACGCCCTACTTTGTTCGATCGAGTAAACTGTGTGAAGAAACCTCTCGATCGAGTTCTATCTTTGCTTGATCGAGTAGTTTAGCCATAGAGAGTAGTGAATCGTCATCTTGGTTCATTTTGGATGACAATTTTGACGAGGACAATGGCTACAGTGAATCTCCCCTTTTCAAAGCCGAGTTGGATGCTCTAGAGGCTGCGATTTACGGGATGGAGCCCACCGAGGAGGGTAATGAGAAGTGTTGAACCATATAGACATATATGTTTATGTTTTGATGATGTCAAGAGTGCTTTATATTCTATATACTCGTTGCGCGTAATTGTTTGTTTAGTCTTTTAGATTGGACTTACTAATCGCAAGCATTAAAGAATTGTGATGGAAGTATACAAGAATATATTGTGATCAAGCCCTCAATCACGGATCAAGATATTACAAGATAGTGAAAGAATTATTCAAGCGTCATGAGAAGATAAAGCTCATCTAAAGATTGATCAAGCTTGGATAATGAAGTAGCCTACACTCGAAGATCTCCTAACGAAGATTAGAATAGCGTAGGTGATTATCTCGTAATGGTAACGTAAGAATGGACTTTTTACATTGGTAAGGTTATGGCCTCACAGCTATAACATTACTTATATAAGAGCTCAATGTTATAGCTCTTCTACTATAACATTGAGATGTGAAGTTTATAAAACACACGACAAAATAGTTTTTAAATTGTTTTTGGAAAACCGTTTTAAATGTTTTAGTAAAAGTATTTATTTTACAAGGGAGCTTATTTTAATATGAGTATGGTTTTACTATTAGCTTATAATTAGTAATTATGATTGAATCAACTTATGAGTTGAGGCATCTGGCTAATTAGGGTTTCTAGTTTCTACATACTCTAAAAACCCTAAACCTAATTTATCTTACCTAGGGTTTTCGTGAAAGAGGAATGGGCTTATGGGTCGTTTCTTTCTCATACACGGTTACTCTTTGTACAAGTTAGGGTTTTGTGTAAATCTTTATAATATTTGATTAGAGATTTAATATCTCTTTTATATTATTTTGATTTATTCTTTCCTAACTTATAAGATATTATTTTTGTAAAGATAGAAGGAAAAGATTGAGTAAATCTTTAAAATAATATTTGATTAGAGATTTGTTATCTCTTTATTATTTGATTTATTCTTTTCTATCTTATAAAAATATTAGGGATGAATAGTGCTGTATGAATAGTACCCGTGAATAGTGCCTCGTGAATAGTAAACGTGAATAGTAATTTCCTTCTTGTACAATAAGTCTTTGCTTGGATAAGGGTTAAGGTATTAGGATAATATTTGTTAGAGATTTCTTTATCTCCTTATATTATCTTTCCTAATCTCCAAGATATTGGTGAGTTGTTAAGATAGGAAAATATTATTTATTAAGGCAAGTCTTGGAAAAGAATTAAGGAAAGATTTAACCTAATTCCTTCTTACTTTACAAGACACCACACGGCATCTAGGGTTTTTAGTAAACCGAAACCCTTGCTCCTCTTTTACTATAAATACTCTATACTTTACATCTTTAAAAGTTAAGACCTTTGAGCATAACTTTCATATATTTTCACAAAACAAAAACCGTGTTTTAAAGCAAGAAAACCGTTTTGTTTATTTTCGAAAAAGGTCGTGTGAATTATAAACTTGTGCATTCGTTCTTTCATTATCGTTATAAGATAATAGTGCTTAGATTGATTTCTTAACTTGTTCATTAACGTGAACATTTGTTAGAATCATTAGTGCTTTCTTATTAGCGTAAGTTAGTCACTCGAGTATTTAACGGTACTCATTGAGTTACAGCTAGAGTTAGTTGTACGAGTTGGGTTAGTAAATTTGTAATCCGTAGAAAGGTACTAAATTTATTAATCGAGAATAGTGGACGTAGGTTTCGACTTGTGAAACTGAACCACTTCAATAATCCGCGTGTCTCTTCTTGTTTCGTTCTCTCGTTTACTTTGCTTACAATCGTTAGTTGATTAGTTGAAGTTTAATCAATAAACTTTAAATAATCAATTACATACGTACAATCGAAAAAGCATTAAAAAGTTTTAAATCCTCAATTCACCCCCCCTCTTGAGTATTTTGGATCAATAGACTCTTCAATTGGTATCAGAGCCTCGTGCTCTTGATTGCCTAACCGCATAGAGGCTGATCTATATTGTTTTTCATTTATCTTATCGTTTTATATTCCGCTGCCTATCACGTGATAAATGGATTCCAAATATCTCAAGTGTCCCGTCTTTGATGGGAAGAATTATGGATTGTGGAAAAACATGATGACTCACTACGTGAAAGGACACGATTGGGAGTGCTGGAGGATCATTCAAAACGGACCGCACAAAATTCTTGTGGCATCCGAGGAAGGCACTACCTATGAAAAGAAAGAAGAGGACTATGTCGAGGCCGACTACAAGAAGGCCGAGAAAAACTCCAAAGCAATAAGTCTTCTGCAAAACGGAATGACTTCCACTGAGTTTGATCGGTTCTCTTCATGTTCCACGGCCAAGGAGATATGGGATGGGCTCGAATTAGCTTATGAAGGTACTTCCATTGTTAGGAAGCACCAAATTGATTTGCTTATGCAAAAATATGAGCTATTCATCATGGAGCCTAATGAGTCTCTAGATAGTATGTCCGCAAGGTTTTCAAGTATAATAAATGAATTAAAAAACCTAGGTAGGAAATTCTGTACCGAGGACATTTCTAGAAAGGTTCTTAGGAGCCTTACTAAGAAGTGGCGTGCTTAGGTCACCGCAATGGAGGAGTCACGAGATCTTGAAACCCTATCCTATCAAGAACTCATCGGTGCTCTCATGGCCCATGAAATTACTCTTAACAAAGACGACGTTGAACCAACTCGCAATAAGAGTATGGCCTTAAAGAGCGAAGAAGTGGACTCTGACCTAGAGGATGAAACTGTCTTGTTTGCACGACGTTTTAAAAATAAGATTTTTCGAAATAAACAAACAAAATCATCCTATAACAACAACAACAACAAGTCATTCAACAAAAAGGTTAATGACTCAAAATCGTCTTTCGCAAATAGAGGTTGCTTCAAGTGTGGAGAATCTGGTCATATGATCAAAGATTGTCCAACATGGGAGAAGATAAAGGACAAGACGAAACGTGAGAAGACAAAGAGAGAATTCAAGCAAGTAATGATGGCTTCGTGTTGGGGAGACCTTGACTCAGAAGATGACGAGGAATCTGAAGACAACGAAGTAGCAAACCTTTGTCTCAGCAGTGTTAGTCTTGACCTAATCTCCGACAGTGACGATGAAAGCACAAATTCTCATTCAAACTATTGCTTTCTTGGAGAATCAGACGAAGACGACTATGAGGAGGTAATTTATCTTGAGCTTAAAAAACGTGTTAGGAAATTGTCTAAAAGTGCTTTAATTGAATTCTTTGAACAATCTCTTGATAAGTGTCACGAACAGGAATTGGAATTGAAAGATCTAAAGGAACAGATTCTCGAAATCGCGGAAGAGAATCATACTCTCAAGACTAAAGCTAAGAAGTTGAAATCTAAAGTTATAGCTGAGAAAGCTACAACATTAGATTCTACTATGGCTGAAAAGAAGGAATTAGAGTCCAAAGTTATAGCTAATGAAGCTATAACTTCCGACCTAAAGCTTAACATCAAGCACCTTCAAGCCAAAGTTATAGCTAATGAAGCTATAACTTTAGAACTTAGAAAAGTCAAAGAACTCTTGGAAACTAAGGTCACTTCTAATGAAGAAGTGATCTTGGATCAAAAGAAAGAGATAGATTCTCTTGCAAAGCAATTGAAAGAATCTAAGACCGATATGATCAATGTTAAGAAACACCACACCGATGTTGTGTTCATTCTTAACAAACGATTCCAAGACTTTCGTGACAACTTTAAAAAGGACAATGATGTAGATCACACAAAATGTCAAGAGGAAATTAAAACCCTAAAAGACCTACTTCTACACGCTAGAAAGGTCCATGACAAGTGGGAAGGTAGCACGAAAGTCCTAAACTTCCTAACCGAACAATCTGACAATAATATGAAGATGGGGTTAGGACATGAGTGCTACAGCCGTAGAGATCACTCTAAGTGCAAATCAACACCTTCGGATTTTGATTTTAGAAAAAGGAAGTATGCTGATCTTCCTGAATACTTGATTTGCAATTACTGTGGTCATACGGGTCACATCCAAATCAATTGTGTCAAAAAGGCTCATGATATAAGAAAGAATGCCGAACATGCCAAAACTAGTGACACAGTTGTCGAAGATAAGGAAACCCCCACTAACGAACCTAACGAAGAAAGGAACAACAAATTTCGTTGTTTCTATGACATGGCCTTTGACTACTCTAAGAAACCTAGCACTTCACAAAGCCCTTGTAGATCTCAACCCAGTAAACCTATTCACAAGGGAAATAGTCAAGAGAGACCTAGAGAAATTCCTAGACCTAGAGAAAACCCTAACCCTAGAACTCTTCCAAAGCCAAACAAACCTAAAGTTAGAAAAACGGTTATTAGACAAGTCTTGATTCGAAAGGATCTAGTTTTTAGAGTAACTAATCATAAGGGACCCAACTTAGCTTGGGTACCTAAAAATTGTATCTAATCTTTTTGCAGGAAGTAGTGAAAGAAAACAATCAATGGTATCTTGACAGTGGATGCTCAAGACACATGACCGGAGATAAGAATCTGTTTCTTTCACTCAAGCCTTTCAACGGAGGAAAAGTGACGTTCGGGGACAACAAAAAGGGAAAAGTAATCGGCGTTGGCAAAATCGGAATCTCTAAGTCTCATGCAATAAGTGACGTTTATCTCGTAGATGACCTTAAACACAATTTGCTAAGCATATCTCAACTATGCGACAAAGGTAACAAAGTAGTTTTTCATACTGACAGTTGTCGCATTATTATTGAAGGAACTAGCAACGTTATTCTTGAAGGCCACCGAAAAAGGAATGTTTATATGGTAGATTTAAATGCTGTGCCTACTAACTCTTTTTCATGCATGAAAGTTACACTTGATGATCCTTGTTTATGGCATAAACGTTTTGGTCACATTAGCTCACTGACCATGAACAAGCTCAAGAAGTGGGACTTGGTTGAAGGGTTGCCTAAGATCAAGTTCGACCAAGAAAAGATGTGTGACACATGTGCAAGGTGTAAACAAGTAAGATCATCGTTCAAACCTAAAAGAGTAGTGAGCACAAATCAAGCCTTGGAACTAGTACACATGGATTTATGTGGACCTATGAAGGTAAGGAGTAGAGGAGGATCCAGGTACGTCTTTGTTCTTGTAGATGACTACTCAAGGTATGTATGGCCTATCTTTCTTCATTCAAAGGACGAAACTTTTGATGAATTTGATTGTCTTATGAAACGTGTTCAAAATAAATATAAGACTAATCTTGTATCTATTCGTACGGACCATGGCACCGAATTTGACAACCAAACTTTCATAGAATATCGTAGAGTTAATGGTGTAGGACATAACTTTTCTGCACCAAGAACTCCACAACAAAATGGTGTTGTTGAACGTATGAATAGAACCTTAGAAGATATGGCACGAACAATGCTCTTGTGTAGTGGTTTACCTCGTAACTTTTGGGCCGAAGCCATAAGTACTTCTTGCTACATCCACAATCGTGCTATGATCCGACCTATCCTTAAGAAAACCCCCTATGAACTCCTTAGAGGTCGAAAACCTAATATCTCCCATCTTCGCTGTTTTGGGAGTAAATGTTTTGTACATAATAACGGTAAGAACCGTTTAAGTAAATTCGACCCTAGGAGTGACGAGGCAATTTTTATAGGATACTCAGATCATAGCAAGGCTTACAAAGTTTTCAATAAGAGAACTCTTTGTATTGAAGAAAGTGTCCACGTTATTTTTGATGAAGATAACGTGTTCGATAAGCCATTACAGGATGAGGAAGAAGACTTGGATGAACCCGACTTTCGTCTTTCAAGAGACGATCCCCCGGATTTGGAATTAGAGGATAATGAGATTGAGGGAATAAACGATGAACTTGATCGTTCCTCAAAAGATAAAAAGGAGAAAGGCAAAGTTATAGTTGATGATACTATAACATTGACTCAAGACAAGAACTCCCAAACTAATGTTATAGATGATGTTACTGTAACATTGAATCCAAATCAAGGTGTAGAGTCCGAGGTTATAATCAGATCAAACGCAACACCCGAATTGGATTCAGGGGGAACTTCCTATAATTCCGAACCAAGTGAAGTCGGGTCAAGCTCAAATAACGATGAAGAACCAAGCACTTCGACAAAGTGGAAATACAAGAACTCACACCCCATGGACAATATTCTTGGGAATATTAAAAAGGGTGTCCAAACAAGACGTTCCTTAAACAACTTCTGCTCTTTCTACTCTTTTCTGTCCATGATCGAACCAAAGAACATCAATGAAGCTCTTGCTGAATCAGATTGGATTGTAGCTATGCAAGAAGAGCTACAACAGTTCGAAAGAAACAAGGTTTGGCATTTAGTTCCTAGCCCAAAAGATCGTACAGTCATTGGAACTCGGTGGGTCTTCAGGAACAAATTAGATGATGCCGGAGTCATTGTCAGAAACAAAGCTAGATTGGTGGTTCAAGGATATAATCAACAAGAAGGAATAGATTATGACGAGACTTTCGCACCTGTTGCTCGTCTTGAAGCTATTAGACTTCTAATAGCATTCGCCGCACACAAGGGAATGAAACTCTTCCAGATGGATGTCAAGACAACATTCTTGAATGGTTACTTACAAGAGGAAGTCTTCGTTGAACAACCCCCTGGTTTTAAGAATATCAAATTTGAGGATCACGTTTTCAAACTAGATAAAGCCCTATACGGATTGAAGCAAGCACCTAGGGCTTGGTACGACAGATTATCCAAGTTTCTACTTGACAGTGGATTTAGTAGAGGATCCGTCGACAAAACCCTATTTCTAAAGACGGAGGGTTCGGACCTTTTGGTTGTTCAAATATACGTCGATGATATCATCTTTGGATCGACCAACCGAAGCCTATGCAAATATTTTTCTGAGTTGATGACTTCCGAGTTCGAGATGAGTATGATGGGAGAATTGAAATTCTTCCTAGGTCTGCAAATACAACAAACAGATGAAGGCATTAAGATCCATCAACAGAAATATATCAAAGAATTGATTCGGAAATTCGGAATGGAAAATTCACACGCTATGCCTACTCCAATGGTCGAGAACAAGAAATTGACATTGGATGAAAACGGTAAATCAGTTGATGAAACTACTTACCGCGGGATGATTGGGTCACTGTTATATTTGACCGCAAGTAGACCCGATATTATGTTTAGTGTATGCGTTTGTGCGAGATATCAATCATCTCCCAAAGAATCGCATATGACGGCCGTAAAAAAGGATTTTACGTTATTTGATTGGAACGGCCAATTTATACCTATGGTATCCAATGGAATGCAATTTTGACCTAGTCGGTTATTCTGATGCCGACTACGCAGGATGTTCTCTAGACAGAAAAAGCACGTCAGGTGTCGCCACGTTTGTCGGACCGTGTATCATCACGTGGGGCTCGAAGAAACAAAATTCAGTTGCTCTCTCAACTGCTGAAGCCGAATATATTGCCGCAGGACTGGTATGTACTCAACTTTTATGGCTTAAGCAACAATTACGTGATTATGGTGTCGATGTAGGATGTATTCCTATTCTATGTGATAATACTAGTGCGATAATAATCTCTAAAAATCCCGCACAACATTCACGTACCAAACATATTGAAATTAGACACCATTTTATTCGAGACCATGTTGAGAAGGGGAATATAAAACTTGAATTTTGTAGTACTGAAAAACAATTGGCTGACATTTTGACAAAATCATTAGCTAGAGGACGTTTTGAGACTTTACGGTTGGAAATTGGTTTAATCGGTGGCACCTAAACTACCATAATTATTTCCTAACCGTATGACTGACTAGTTAAGACGAGATTGTATGACTGTGTTCGTATTTTCCGTTGCAAGTACATTCTTATATAGTATTTTATTATTTTATAAGAATATTCCATTTGCTAGTCTGTTATATTTTGTGTTATATACAAACCATAACTCTTGTTCATCACATATACATTCTAAGGTTTAGAGATTCATAAACCAATGACATTCATGATTGGTTTCATTTAGGATGTGAGTAGTACTCCTTACATGGCATGTAACATCAAATTGCATAAGCATGAAATTTGTCTCTTATTACCTGTATACACTCGGGTTTGTGGTGGTAACACATGTGGAGAGCGACCCTTCCTTTACGTTTTACCTATTAACCTCACATTAGCCAAATTTGTCTTGTTTTGACCTATTTATTCAACTACATTCCATATAGCCTACCCTTGTCAAACTAGTCTTGTTGGTATATTTGGAAGTTTTGTTGTGGTCAATTTGGTTGGTGTTGTGATGAATTTTGAAGGAAGGAAGAAAAAGATGAATTGAAAAAAAAAAAACTGAAATGAAAAAATATACGAAAAAAAAAAGAAAAATGTTATTATAAAAGATGGAAAAGCAGAAATCTCTTATTACTCCTATTCTTATTCATTTCCGTATTACTTGAGGAGAAGTACTTGTTGATGTGAGTGAGTGTGTGCCACACTTGGCATGGTGTATCATCCTTCATGTTGGGTTGGAAAGTGGAATATGGTTACTTTTGGTTGTGATCGGTGCTAGCTTGGCTTTTACCTCCACATATCCAAATTATTTTGCCCCTTCTTACCAAATTACCTCACCTCACATTCATATGTAAGTCCTCGGCATGTGTTTTGGACCTCTATTGGTTGGAGTGTATGTGTACGGTAGCTAGAGATATCTATCATGTTAGATTGCATGCATGCTTCTGTAGGTCGTAGTTAGGTGAGTGACTATTTTCCTTCTCTCCTACAAAATCTCTTTCATCTTGGTTTGTATTACACACTCTATATTTATAGCTTGCTTATGTTGAAATCGTTCTTATGCTATAATATATGCTTGGGTTAATATATATTTCTTGCCTCGGTTGATATCATTCTAGTCGTTTTATGTCTGTTCTCGTCTTTTCGATGATGTCAAGAGGGGGAAGAAATGACCATGATTAAGTATTTGCCTAAGCTTGCTCCTTGTCAAGACCTTTAATCTCTTAAGGTCCTTAGATGCTATACTTTGTATATAATTGTTTGATCTTGCGTTGATCTTTATCTATAAAGATGACGGTATTATATTGAGGGGGAACTACATACTTAGTCACAATTTTAGGAGACTTGCCATCATCAAAAAGGGGGAATTTGTTGAACCATATAGATATATATGTTTATGTTTTGATGATGTCAAGAGTACTTTATATTCTATATACTCGTTGCGCGTAATTGTTTGTTTAGTCTTTTAGATTGGACTTACTAATCGCAAGCATTAAAGAATTGTGATGGAAGTATACAAGAATATATTGTGATCAAGCCCTCAATCACGGATCAAGATATTACAAGATAGTGAAAGAATTATTCAAGCGTCATGAGAAGATAAAGCTCATCTAAAGATTGATGAAGCTTGGATAATGAAGTAGCCTACACTCGAAGATCTCCTAACGAAGATTAGAATAGCGTAGGTGATTATCTCGTAATGGTAACGTAAGAATGAACTTTTTACATTGGTAAGGTTATGGCCTCACAGCTATAACATTACTTATATAAGAGCTCAATGTTATAGCTCTTCTACTATAACATTGAGATGTGAAGTTTATAAAATACACGACAAAATAGTTTTTAAATTGTTTTTGGAAAACCGTTTTAAATGTTTTAGTAAAAGTATTTATTTTACAAGGGAGCTTATTTTAATATGAGTATGGTTTTACTATTAGCTTATAATTAGTAATTATGATTGAATCAACTAATGAGTTGAGGCATCTTGCTAATTAGGGTTTCTATCCTAACACTTTTAGTCATTTGTTTACATCTCTTCATTTATTGTTTGTTTTACTTTATTACTTTCATTAGTTTAGAACACAACTACAAACCCAAACAAATTGCGACACTAGCATAAATTGAGATAGATAGACCTAGAACCCAAAGCACACCGTCCCATGGATCGACCTCGACTTAACCACTAACTAGTTGTTTGTTGAGAATATAAATGTGTTTTGATAGGGTGTACAACGACACGCTCACGTGAAAATGGCGCCGTTGCCGGGGACGGTGTTTTGTGATTAATGTAACACCCCCTCATACCAAGGTACCTTACCAAGGACTACCCTAGCATGAAAGGCTATTACCATCTCGGTTTCTCGATGTTAGTATATCAAAGTTACCAATTCCAAACAACCTTTATTAAAGTATAAAGAGTTAGCGATTACATGTGTCCAAGACCAAACCAAACCAAAGTATAACTGTGAAATGTCTAATAATTATAAAGAATGCAAACTAAGTCTCTTGACGGCGGAAGCTAGACTCGAGTGATGACTCGCCATGACTGTCCCATAGCTAAACATCTGCATTACCTGTCACAATCTGCTCACCATCCTCGAATAGATCACCGCAGGTTTTATAAAACAACAACGGGGTCAGTTCTGCATAATCAAAATAAGACAAGTGCATAAAGTAACCAACTGATCATCCTCCGTCCCCGGTCTCCCGATCTCACACAGTAACCGACTACATACTAAGGTGTGTAGCCCTGCCAGACTACCCATCGCAACAGGTTACCCACGCCCCCAGTGGGGGACCGCAGCCAATCCTCACCAAAATCCCGCTCATCAACGAGCGATAACCCTGTCCCTTAATGTGCACATCCCCTCCCGTGACGGGTTCCACGGAGGGCGAACTAGGACGTGAAGTCACTCCCGCAAGTGACTCCACCACAATAATCACAACATCATCACACACACCACACCACCACCACACCAACACTCCGATGATCAGCAGATAACTGTCATACACAATACAATCACAAACTTAAATTAATTAACAGTAACTGAGTAGGGAAACCCTACCTTTTCGCAATCCAAGCACACATAAGAAATCAATAGCAATTCCTCATGACACCGTCACCTACATACAATAATCACATAATTCCAATTACCACATGCCAAAATCCCTTTCCCCCAAATCACAAATTAGGGCAAAACCCTAAAAGATAAATTAATGAAACTTACGAAATTAGAGGCTTACCGACACAATCGACAAAAGAAAAGGTGAACTAGACTCACGAACGATCCACATAATAGGGAGAGATTTGGAGAGGATTAGAGCGTCGTTGAGTGTTTAGGTTTTGTAAAAATGTAATTCGAAAATGATTACACGTATTATATAATTCTAACCATCTCCAAATCAAACCGCGGAAAAACACTCGACAGACCGGATACTCGGTCGAGTATAGAGTATACTCGGCCGAGTACCTTCTAATCGGTCGAGTATTCCACATACTCAGCCGAGTGTTCCTGGGCAGTAGCCAAACAAGCTACACGACACACTCTACTCGACCGAGTAGGCTATACTCGGTCGAGTACCAGCCTATGAAAACCGTAGTATTACAGTCTTCCCCCCTTAAAAAGAACTTCGTCCCCGAAGTTCCAACCCAGCCTATAAAACATGGATACCTAACACTAACTCCACCAACCAAGTTACTTCCACAACACGACTCACGATATCGTCTCAACTACAACATAGCCTCTCGATACTAACTCCATACTACCATCGAATAACCATAACATAAGTGTTGCCAACTATGTCTCACTTCTATAACGCTCACTAGCACCACAATACCAAGACAATCTACCAAACAAGATCAACCATCAAAATGGAATGTTACATTCTACCACCCTTAAAACGAACTTCGTCCTCGAAGTTTACTCCCACACCTAAACATCATTCTACTACGAGCACTGCCATTACCTGTAATAAAATCAACCATCACATAAATCCATCCTTATTCTACACCAACACTCAAACTTCTAATTGTAACCTGTATGACCATCAAACTCTCTTGTCGCATCTTACTCCTCTTAAGATAAATGTTACGTCCTCGTAACTCACTAATACTAGGTCCTTTGCTATACCTCCCATAATCCTCATTACTACCGCATGACAACGATAACTCACTATAACCTCAACACCTATAACCATTCCTATACCCAAGACTCTCTTTCTCTAACAGTTCTCGTGCCTCCAATTAATCTGTACTCCCATAACATATATCAAAGAATCCTCAGTATAACCACTACTCCATCTCTTCTACATTACCACAAAACGACATACTTCTATATACATAAACATTCATCTCCACAATTCTCTTGCCACAACTATGTCCACCAATGCCTCATCTAACACAAGATCAAAAGTACTCCAACAACCTCTCACTACTGTGTCCCATTAACAGAATATTACTATACCATGACAACAACAAAACCATACCCAACTCTCTTTCATATCATATTCTATTCTCACTCCGAAGCCGACACTGGTAAAAAAAAACATCGAGAAATAAAACAACGGTCTAAATGCCCCGACCGACACTGACAAGAAATAGCAGGAAACAAACAACAATCTATGACAACACGAAAATACTCGTATCACAACACGAATTACCGTGCACAGTGCAAAACAACCAAATCGATAGCCATCATAACTTTTACAATCTCATAACACTGACTGAGTACAACTTCCTTGACCAGAAGACTTTCTTAAAACCGCTCTACTAGATCACGACGTAACATAATAAAAGGAATCACAGATACCAACCTTCTGGATATTATCCAGACCATGACTCATGAGGTCTGAACCTCACACAAAAATTTACACATATCATGGACCCATTATCGAATGTAACTAGCCAATCTTGATTATGTAAGTTACCACTTGATAATGAATACCTCTCATCCGGACTTAACTCAGGTGCCCTTCATAACATATCCTCTTATACACACAATTATCACCACCCGGCGAACGTAGCCATATCATCAGTACCCAACTTCTAGCGAACACCTCATATATCCACCTCTTATACTCCCTCACAACCATACATACTGATCAGTCTCGAGAAAATCAACCCCATTAGAACAACTAACTTCCCTAATGTAACATCATCCTCAACCGCCAGTGACAATACTATGACACCAACATCCTTTATGCGACAACTCTCTTACTATCACTTCTTAATATAACAATCCGTTTCCTGGATTTGGTTATCATCCCAAGTAATGAACATCAAATCCATCAACAAAATCTACCTAATCATTATTTCCAATTATATCCTTTATCACGTCGTAACCTAACCCCCCACCAAAATCTCATATCGCATAAACACTCTGCCAGCTTCTTACTCCCTTAATACCTAAAAACCGACGGCTAACATGTCGTCCTGAATTCCTATATCACTATTAACTCACATCCTCACATAATGCTATCTTGCCTTTCCATGATTCCTTATTTCCATGTCCCATAACTTTGTTCAACGTTCTCCCAATTTACCTCCACCCAGTAATACCACTTAATAATTTATCTTCTACCTTCTACTTAACTCCTTAATAATCCGATTACCTTCTTGTTACTCCAGAGCTCAAATTCCATTAATTCATATCGATATCTTCTCTTTCTTTCTTATCACTGATCCTCTCTCATCATACTACTCACTCACACTTGTCACCATCAAGTCCCCACAACTAACGGTTACCCTTTAATTAGTTGTATCTCCCTTTTGTATCCCTAGAAAATCAACAATTCACCTCATATCGTTAATTGCCCAAAGAATTTTACATCAGACTCACATCTTGATAATCCAAATTCCCAAACTTGGTCACTATCTACAAATCCACGTCGCGACATACTCCATCTAAGTTCACTATATACCCCTCTTCTCCATCCCTCTAAAGCAACCTTTTATTACATATATCCTTGAGCAACACAATGCCAATCGTCTCCCTCCATAAATCCTTACACATCCCAATATGCCACTATTCGTATCCCTCATCTCAATCTTTCATTCTCACGTTTCTTTAAACTTACATCACTTTTGCCCATATATACTTACTTTTATATTACTCAACACACGACTATATCACTCACCATATCTCACAAAACATGCTCTTTACCTCGATTAGCTCATCATTCTTCCCTTTTCTTTTTCCACTCTCTCTCACAACCACATTAACACATGTCTTCCTTATCCAACACATGTCCCTCATAAGCCGGCATTCTCCATATCATAACATCCGGTAACTTACGTATCAAGACCGTCACATATATAAAAGAATGCGTTAAGACTCAAAACATACGTGTGCACATACTCCACGACTCAAAACAAATGTAAAAACACAGCCACCAACTCAAAATTAAGGTAAAAACATAGCCGCCGACTCAAAATGGCCACCCATTGAGGTACTCGGTCGAGTACATGGCATACTAGGCCGAGTACAGGATACCCGGTCGAGTAATGAGACTACTCGGCCGAGTTCACGACTCCAGAAGCTAAACAAAATTATCACAGCGAGATTACTCGGCCGAATATGGAATACTCGGTCGAGTATGAAAGATACTCGGCCGAGTAGGGACTACTCGGTCGAGTATAGGCACAGTTCTCAGCAACGTCCAGTTTTCGTAAAATAGTCATATCTCACTCGTTACTTGGTCATTCTGGGCGTGTGACCTATCGTTAGAATCGTAAGAAGACAAGCTATCACCTCCAATTAGATTTAAAGCAATATAATTTATAGAACTCGACTTATGACAGTTTTAAGACAGCCCTTCCATAATCGGTCTTCATATAAATCAAATTTTCTAAACCAAAACAATTTGAACATGCATAAGGCAACAACAACAACTCAATACTTCAAGAAACCAGTACATAATTAAACTCTTATCATACCCACATGAAAATTAAACACAACATTCATATATATACTAGTTTGAAAGTCCGTACTTCGTACGGGTTAATGACCTTGATTATTTTAAAACTAAGTTATAGAAAATTATCGAATAGTTGTTTCAAAAAAATGAAATATCTTAATCCCTTATGATCTCTTGATACGTATTTGATTCTAAGCATTAAGTAGCCTTTAAAGCTTTGTTATCTCGAATTCTAGCAAAATTATTAAATAGGAGTATTAATCATCATAAGTGTAAGCCAATCGGGCGTGCTTTGATAGCCCTTATTATTAATGTAAAGATAGGTGTTTCGAAGTTCAAATACGGGTGTCAGATAATTCTAAAAAAAAATGAAATATCCCAATCCCTTATGGTCTCTTGATACGTACTTGATTCTAAGTATTAAGTAGTCTCTAAAACTTTGTTATCTCGAATTCTAGCAAAATTTATTAACTACTAATCATCATAAGTGTAAGCTAATAGGGGCGATTTGATAACCGAATTTATTAACTACTAATCATCATAAGTGTAAGCTAATAGGGGCGTTTTGATAACCCTTATGATTAATACAAAGACAGGTGTGAAATTAATGAATAGTTTACATTTGCTATATTTTGGTAGGGAGAATAAAGTAAATGTAAATTATTGATTGGGACGGAGAGAGTATATATTTTGTTTGAATCATATACCTACCCTTCAAATATGGACAATTTACTTAGACATGTCATTCTTATAAGTTAGTCATTTCAAATTTTTTTGTTCAATTAATAAAATCGTCTTACATAATAATAATAATAATAATAATAATAATAATAATAATAATAATAATAATAATAATAATAATAATAATAATAATAATAATAATAATAATAATTAATCTTCTAATTACTGATACATAGAGTTCATTTTTATGTTCTTTCTTCCACAAAGCACATGTAATGTATACTCCTATGATCATCTTATTGCTATCATTCCACCGTAAAGGCGTAAAAGATAAATCCGTCTATGTTTTTTGCCATTAAGCAAACATAAGTACAATTTAGTGATAACAAAATTATAGTTTGTTAAATTTTAATTTTAACCGTTAATAATAGAAACTTTTGAGAGCTCTCTTTCACAATCGTTAAGTGACTCAAAAGATTTTGGGATGATTCCGAACTTTTAAGGATGGCTTCTATTTATAATCATAAGATCACCCTACCTTATGCATGCTAATTTTTCAATGTGGGACAAATCTACTATTTATACGTAGTATATTCACAACACCTCAATTATTTTTCAATGTGGGACAAATAACATCCTGATAAATACACCATCTTTTTCACACCTAGCTCGACATCCAACCCGAATCCCGAAATACGAACAATTGCTACTCATTATATCTAATAGTATTTATATTTAATATTTAATAATATGAGCAAATACTATATGTTAATATTCATACATTCAACATCCAATCCGATTAATAATAAGCAAATACTAACAAACTAATCTTATCTAGAGTCTAAAGTTTTTCGCACGTATATAGGTAACATTTGTGCAATTTTATCTTATTGCTAACAAACTAATCTTATCTAAAGCTAGTCCAAAGTTTTTCTTACATATAAAATTAAAATTTTTTCTTGTAAATATTAAGTAGATTTTAAGGGTTGAACTCTCTAGATGAAAAAAATGTTAAAACTTGAAAAATTAACATTATGTAACGTTACTTTTAAAGTCTCTTATATAATAAGAATACTACTGCTGTATATACGTTATTTATAAATTCAGCTTAAAAAATAAAAAATAAATAACTTATTCCTAAACTACTAAATTTGAGTAGAAAAGGAGATGATATAATAATATATAATTATATAATTGTGAAACCACCAAAATCAAAAGTATAATACAAATAAATTTCACTATTATGGGGGTACTAATACAAACTTTTGAGAAATAGGAACATACATCGGATGTATTACCTCATACCTCATTTGTTTTTGAGCTTATGTGTATTTTTTCTGAGCATTTTTAAGTTTATAAGTTACATTTTGATTTTTTTCCGTCAAAACTCAAATTTAACTGAGTTTATATGTAATGTTTTTGAGTTATATTGTAATTTTTTGAGTTTAATGTTTAAGTGAATGAACTCAAAAACTTTATAACAAAAATCAGAAACTTTAAAACAAAACTCGAAAACTTTATTGTAATGCTCAAAATTTACACAACTGGTGGTAATACATCGGATGTATAATCCACTTACTGCAAACTTTTAAGATCTCTTTAAGACAATACTTAAGACACTCAAAAGATTTGGGTTAATACCTAAGTTTCAAGGAGGCCTCCTATTTATAATCATAGGATTATTTGTTAATCTTTCGATGTGGGACAATTTTATTATTTATACCTAGTAT
The DNA here is from genome assembly GCF_048544455.1 of Silene latifolia. Taxonomy (NCBI): domain Eukaryota; kingdom Viridiplantae; phylum Streptophyta; class Magnoliopsida; order Caryophyllales; family Caryophyllaceae; genus Silene; species Silene latifolia. The sequence continues at coordinate 30,734,325 of NC_133528.1, forward strand.
ATTCTCCACACCTACATTATTTTTCAATGTGGGGCATATAATGTATTAAGAACTAAGAGGTACACTATCTTTAGTATGTGCAAATAATATGAAATTTATACTCTAATGATAGCATTTTTTATCACGAATCTAATTATATTATTTTCATAATTTTTTTAACAATACTTTGTTGTCAAATGAAATGGAAAAGTTTTTATATAAAAATTGAAAATATCACTTGAATAATTTAGAAAATATATATATTATAATAATTAAAAGATTCTCCACGTTATTTTTTACATCAAAAATTATTATTTATGATACTTTCCTAAAGTGATTTTTGATGATGTGGACGCTCTAGAATCACTCGAAAAAAGCCTCTTTTATAAATATATATAGATTTAGATGCATGCCCTTAATCACATGCTACTACCAACAAACCAAACATTAACATCATCATGCTCATTTTACATGTACCACTACCATTCATCATGCTCAATATACTCCATGTTCAAGATCTATCGTATGCGAATTCACAATCCACCTTTCATATACTACCATGTTCCAACACTTTCACCATTTCATCCAACACTTCACAAGGCTCAAGTTACAAGTATTACACACACATGACTCAAACATACAACAGTTTCCCCCAAGTGACCGACTTGAGATCGTAAGGGCCTTAATGCGACTTCGAGACGTCTCCCAAGTCTTTACGGTAGCTCCAAACAACTCTCCCCGGGTTCATTTTATTTAGACTCCCTAAGTTTATTGGGTTCATTAGTTTTAGGTACCGGGATCGTCGGCTCTGATACCACTTTGTAACACCCCCTCATACCAAGGTACCTTACCAAGGACTACCCTAGCATGAAAGGCTATTACCATCTCGGTTTCCCGAGGTTAGTATATCAAAGTTACCAATTCCAAACAACCTTTATTAAAGTATAAAGAGTTAGCGATTACATGTTTCCAAGACCAAACCAAAGTATAACTGTGAAATGTCTAATAATTATAAAGAATGCAAACTAAGTCTCTTAACGGCAGAAGCTAGACTCGAGTGATGACTCCCCATGACTGTCCCATAGCTAAACATCTGCATTACCTGTCACAATCTGCTCACCATCCCCGAATGGATCAGCGCAGGTTTTATAAAACAACAACGGGGTCAGTTCTGCATAATCAAAATAAGACAAGTTCATAAAGTAACTAGCTGATCATCCTCCGTCCCCGGTCTCCCGATCTCACACAGTAACCGACTACACACCAAGGTGTGTAGCCCTGCCAGACTACCCATCGCAATAGGTAGCCCACGCTGCCAGTGGGGGACCGCAACCAATCCCCACCAAAATCCCGCTCATCAACGAGCAATAACCCTGTCCCTTAATGTGCACATCCCCTCCCGTGACGGGTTCCACGGAGGGCGAACTAGGGCGTGAAGTCACTCCCGCAAGTGACTCCACCACAATCATCACAACATCATCAGACACACCACACCAACACTCCGATAATCAACAGACAATAGTCATACACAATACAATCACAAATTTAAATCAATTAACAGTAACTGAGTAGGGAAACCCTACCTTTTCGCAATCCAAGCACACATAATTTAAGCAATCAATAGCAATTCCTCATGACACCGTCACCTACATACAATAATCACATAATTCCAATTACCACATGCCAAAATCCCTTTCCCCCAAATCACAAATTAGGGCAAAACCCTAAAAGATAAATTAATGAAACCTACGAAATTAGAGGCTTACCGACACTATCGACACAAGGAAAGGTGAACTAGACTCACGAACGATCCACACAATAGGGAGAGATTTGGAGAGGATTAGAGCGTCGTTGAGTGTTTAGGTTTTGTAAAAATGTAATTAGAAACTGATTACGCGTATTATATAATTCTAACCATCTCCAAATCAAACCGTGGAAAAACACTCGACAGACCGGATACTCGGTCGAGTATAGAGTATACTCAGCCGAGTACCCTCTAATCGGTCGAGTATTCCACATACTCAGCCGAGTGTTCCTGGGCAGTAACCAAACAAGCTACACGACACACTCTACTCGACCGAGTAGGCTATACTCGGTCGAGTACTAGCCTATGAAAACCATAGTATTACAATTAAGTTCTTGCTTGTTTGTCTATTTATATTTGTGCTTTAACCTTGAGGAACTTGTTCCTCAAGGATCGTTTTTACCGTTTTCTTGTAGTTTCCATGTTTGTAGTTGTATCTTTATCTTGGTTATGATGATGACCCAAGACTTGACATATGGAGTATGTGGTGGATCTTTTGAGTATGACTATGGGTATGGGGAGTTTGAGGAGCAAGTCAACACAAACCTACCTTACTATTTATGCAAAGAAAATCCTAACTACTACCCCAAATTTTCCCACCAAAATCACCACATCCAATATCCACAACAACCACCCACCCAATACCCACTTCATAATGAATTTCAATTGCCACAATACAACCACTTTCACACCCACCCACAACAAGAAGATGAACCCATTCAAAGTTTGATTCTCCAAATGATGGGAGATCAACAACACTTATTCAAACAAATGATAGAGGAGAGCCAAAATAGGGACAATGTTCTTAAAGGTATTATTACCCAAGGTGAGGAGTTGGAAATTCAAATTTCCCAAATGAAAGAATCCCAAGCAATCACTCCCCTACCATTCCTTAAAAATTAATCATGAATGTGAATTTGAAGTAGTGACCTTTGACATGGAAGATGAGAAGTGGGAAGAGCCAATTTCTTTGAGCTCTTGTGAATATGAAAGTGTTGTATTCAACGAAGAAGACATGAAGTTGAGTAAGCCAAATACTCTTAGCCTTTGTGAGTATGAAGGTGTGTCGTTTGATGTGAACTTTTAGATGTTGGAGAAAGAGTTGAATGGAGCCCCCATATATGATTCTTATGAAGATAGCTATGATGATAAAATCATGTTTTGTAAGAACTCATGGGATAAGGAAGCGGAAGCTTGTGAGGTTGCTCTACTTGAGGAGCCTATTATTGAGAAATTTGAGATATCTTATCATGAAGAAGAAGAATGTCCCTTCCCTAGTGCCTATGAAGACTACTTTACACCCGCTATAGAACCTATGATTGTTGACGACGATATGGTGGATCTCCTCCAAAAGGTCAAAACATCATACAAAAGGTACTTGGTGGAAAAGCTCAACAAGAAACTTGCACATGAAGCTACTTGCGGAAATTTGGCATCCACAATGTCAACTTCTAAGGAATTCGATCATCAAAGTCATGAGAATTCTCCTTCTACTTTGGGAGGATTGAATAATCAAAATGCTATCATCATCACCGAAATTGAAGAAGAAGGTGATAAGTGGAAGTCTCCGGACAAATATGAACCACACTTCCTACCTTATGTTGACAAGAATCATAGGCTAGTCGGTTTGAAGCACCGTAAATATTCAAGTGCCAAGAAGAAGATGAAAACGAAAATGAATGACAAATTTTCTTGGCCAAGTTTCGTCTTGAAGTTAAGCAAACCATACTTATGCTTATTTGGAGCTTGTTCAAAAGCTTTTGATCTCCTCCTAAGAGCCTTGAGCTCTATGGACAAAGAATTTCTACAATTTGAACTAGTTTGGTGGAGTCCTATCTCAAACCACCATTTGTAAGATATTTTTCAAACCTTTGCCTTGTATAATATTGTACATTTTCGCACTTTTATTTACAATTTCTTGCATGAGAGTAGTGAGAGAGAGCTTTCTTACATTTTTATTAAGCACATTTTCAGAAAAAGATAAAGAGGAATAACAAAAGGGTGCAAGGGTATGATCTTTGAAAGAAAAGAATGAAAAGTATGAAAAACAGCACGGGACGCTCGTCCCGAGGGCAAGCCGCTCGTCCTCAGCCTCCTTATGGGTACTGTTTGGCGCTGACTTGAAATCCGAGCGGATTACAGGACAAGACGCTCGTCCTGGCAAAGACGCTCGTATTTGCAGTAAGACGCTCGTCCTGTGAGGCATCTTGAAGAAAATTTTGCACTGGAACAGAATCCGAGCGGATTCTGATGAAGACGCTCGTCCTACCTCAGCCGTTCGTCTCAAGCTCGATATGCTCATCCTCAGTCCACACCAGATGAAGCAGAATCACTGGATTAGAATCCGAGCGGATTCTTCACAAGACGCTCGGACACCTGCAAAAAGACGCTCGTCCCGACACCAAAGACGCTCGGATTTCTGCACTCACCTCGTAAAATCCGCCCGAGCCTGACCCTCAGCCGCTCGTCCCACACTAATTTTCTATAAAAACACCCCCACCATCCCTCATTTACTTACCTTATCTAAACCTAATCCACACATCTTCATCTCCAAACACTCCCATCATAACAAAAATCAACCAAACCCTAACTTTCCCAAATAAAAAATGATGAATCTCAAGGTAAAAGCCAAGAATCTCGTTGAAGCCGCCACCAAGAAACGCAAAGGCTCATCTTCTTCATCCGGTCAAGAAAGGATGCCGCCAAGAAACTTCTGCCCCGTGATAATAAGAGGGGTGGAGCAACTCGAGTACTTTCCGGAGGTACTCTTCACATCAGATGACCACCGCATCAAGTTCGTCAAATTGCAAGGTAAGCATTACGAACCGACTCAATTTATTGACACCAAGGTGTTAGAAGTCCTTGGTATAAGGTATCATACCGAAATGTTCTTTGATGGTTTGGGGATTGGAAAATTATTCCATGCCAATGAAGAGACATACCTTAGCCTTACCTTGGATTTTTTGAGTAGCCTTCGCATCGTTTCAAACACACAAAGAATCGTTGGTATGGAGTTCCATTTATGCAACCTCGACCATAGTCTAACACTTGACCAATTTGCTCATATTTTTGGTCTTGTTGTACCAACAAGTAACACCAACAAACCCTTCGACTTTGATGTGGACCAAATTTGGAGGGCTATTTCCGGGAGGGATTTTATTCACCAAAAATAATGCTATACCTTCGCGATCCAACATCCGGTGATTCGGATCACCGAACGTTTCATAGCCGGCACCATTAATGGGAGATTTGAGCAAGATAGGTGCACTCTCCTTGATTTGAGATTCCTAGAGTCCTATCTAAATGTTCGGGGGACAAGGCAATACAATTTCAATACCCCCCTTGAGATGCTTACAAGATTCTTCGACTTTTCTCAAGGGAACTCCCAACTTAAGACCTTCGTGATGGGAGGTCTAATTACTATTTTGGCTAACAATCTTTGTCCCGGGTTCAACATCCATGGGACTTATGAGCCTCTTGAGGGTAGTACTTTGATTGATAAGGACGCCGTCTTCAACCACCACCGGTGGTGTGCCTACACTCAAAGCGGGAGTGTAGAATGGTTCACAAAAGGGTGTTCCTATATTGTTCTTTCGGGGTGGAATATACCCGGTACCGACCCGAGGTTGAGCCGGTATTCACCTAGGCCGAGCTACCTCCTCGACATTGAAATCTACCCCAACCCCTCTCAAAGAGAAGAAGCACCCCGCCAACCTCCACAACCTCGCGGGATACCGGCAAGGGCTAATGCCCCACCTTCCTATGTGCCCATCCCACCTTACCCCACTCCTCATGTGCTATTCAAACCACGGGTGCCCAATGCTCTGAATATGAATGAATTGATGGATCTTATGAAGAGGGTTGATCTTGGAGTATATGATGGGAGGGTCGACAACTATTTGGCCCTTTATCCTCAATACTACCAAATGGCACAACAAGGGTATATCAAACCTAATGGCCCTCGACCATCTTGGGCTCAACCACACCTTTTGTTTCCTAATCAAGGGAACCAAGCCGGGAACTTTGACGGTCAAGGTGGAGGGCACTTTGGTCAAGGAGGAGGGTATGACCAAGGAGAGAGTTCTAGCGGGTATGGCTACCGCCATGATGATGATGATGATGACGAGTGAAAGATGCCTACCTCATTACCTCCAATTGTATGATATTCTTCTCTCCCTCTCTCTTTTGTATAGTGCATTGCATTTAGTTTAATCTTCACTTGCATTTGTATTATATTTCATATTGCATTTACATTAGTTAGTTCATATAGATTAGTTGCATTATAATATATCTCACATGATTCATATAGTTAGTTACATTCATACTTAGTCACTAATGACCAATCCTATTCTTTTCTACACTAGAGATAATGTTTAAATCGGTTTGGGGAGGTTTGATCATAAGTGACCATAGTTCAAATCATGCATCATATAATATAGTTTAGATTGCATTTATTTGTTATATATGACATATAGGATTGCATTTAGTTAGAGCATGCATTCATTCATATCATATCATTGCATTTGTACTTCAATTTCCATAAAATTTTAAAAAACCAAAAACATGTATTTCGTTTTCATTCCTACTCCTACATGTACATTGAGGACAATGTCCAAAATAAAGTGGGGGATGAGAATTTATATTCCAAAATACAAAAAAATTAAAATATTTTGAAAAATACAAAAACATGTCTTTTTGTTTCATAAACATAAAAACCATAAAAATTTGAAAAAATTAAAAAACTCAAAAACATGTTCATTTCCTTTGTAGTGTAGTCTTGTGTATATATTGTGTTTGTCCATCCTTTTTCACATTGATCGACTACGCCACATCCGAGACGTGAGGATATTGAAGACCGCAAGGTATGATCTTTCCAATCTCCTTTTTCCTCTTTATGTTAATGACTATGTGGCTTTATTTTGATTGATGCGGTATAAAAAATGTGAATTTAGGATTGCATTTAGATTATTTGGCATACTAGTTGGTAGAAGCATATGCATTAGGTTGTATATATGATAGTTGCATCATTACATGTAGTTGCATTTAGGAAAAATTTTGTGAAATCGTCTATTTGGGAATTTTGACAAGTGTATATAAGGCCCTTGTAGATACTTTTTTTCCTTAAAACTTTGCTTGTCAGAATACTTGTAAAACACCCTAGGATGTGTCATTCTAGTATCCTTTTACCCATGGATTAAGGCCTAGTCAAGAGTACCTTGTGGTGTGATAACTCCTTGGCTACCGTTTATTCCAAGGTGACCCTTGAAACCATGCAACCATCTTCCATATTCTACCACATTTTGTCATCAAAAAGGGAATGGGCACAAAAAATTGTTCAAATTTGAGTTCAAGAATTGAAATGAAAAGGAAAATTTTGTAATTGCATCAAAAGAAAAGAGGAGTAACAAAAATGAAAACTCCTATGCTTCAAAAATAAGCACCCTCACTACAAATGGGGTGACTTTGAAAATGTTCAAAAAGAAAATGCAATAAAAAGTTGAAATTGTCAAGTGTTGAAAAGCCAAACATCAAAAGAAATGGCAAAAAGAAATGTTCTCAAAATGTCAAATGCCACAAATTTGGGGGAAAAACAACAACAAAAAGCAAACTCCCATATGAAACTCAAATACTATTGATCCCTTTTCCATCGTATCCACTTTTGTGCATCGTAGAGAGGGGACGACCCTTCTTCTTGTCTAGGCAAGAAGGGGAATTCCGTGATCCTCCAGTGTTTCTAACACCATAGGGAGTCTACTCTTGACGAAAGCATTTAACAATTGAGGACAAAGGTACCCTAGCTTGACACAACTTGGAGGTGATTTATTGGTATCCTTCTAGGCTTAGTAGTTTAAAGAAACCATATCTATAATAGAATGTGTACCCTTAAATTGCTTCCCCCTTAGGTGATTTTCGCCACTTAGATGAGGAAAGTGGCTATTCTTTTGTTGATGCATCCATTACTTGTTTTGTGTGCTTAATGCTTGGATGTATTGCCATTTTGGCAAGCCCCACCTTGCCTTGCAAGAAGGCATCCTACCTCATGGTTGTCTTGTTGTGAGTTGAAGGGGCGGAGTGAGACCCGCTAATTGTCTCATATCGGTTATATTATTAGGATAGTTTAAATAAAGGTCTAGTTTTAGTCGCCTCTTTACTCGGGACAAGTAAATGTTCGGTTTGGGGATATTTGATGTGACTCATAATTGCGCACATTTAGTCCCATAATTGAGCCTATTTTGCATACTATTATAACATTCCATAGCCATTTTATCCGTCAAATGCTTTCTATTTTGCTTTCTAAGTGAATTTCGTATGTTTTGTAGGAAGGAAGATAATTAGGCGGAAATTCCCATCTCCTGTGCATATTTGGAAGCTTTTTGATGATATTGGATGGACTAGTATGAAGAGGAGGAAAGAATGATGACCAAGGATGTAGGAATAAAGAGTGTATAGAAAGATCATAGGCTTAAAAGCAAGGATGACGAGAAGGAAGCCATTGCAAGAAGAAATTGCTCGGAACTAAACCAAGAGTTGCTCCTTTGGCTCTGAAAATATGCTAGATGAAACGGCGTCAAAAAAAAAATGGTTTAGGTTTTTGAATCACTCAAATAGGAGTCCGGATGAGAAAATAACGCCCGTTTTACAATCCGAGCTCAAATAGACAAGCTGTCCCGGGATCCGCGCGTCCCGAGACCAATCCGCTCGTCCCAAGCTGCAGTGCCATTTTTAGAATAGTCTGTTTGTGGATCCGCGCATCCCGAGCTTAGGATGAGCATCCCAGTCCTAGGATATGCGCATCTCCTTCGAGAGGAGCATTTCCCTACTCAACACTTAACAATGCTATTTACTAATCTACCCTTGCTTAACCTAATGATGTACCACTATATATACTCCATTTGTAATAATCAAAGGATCAAGTTTCCTTAGATTAGATTAAGTCCTCTTAGAGTAGATTAAGCCTTCATTAGGAGTAGATTAGAATAGATTACTCTTTAATCTTTCTACAAATCACACATTAATCTTTCCTTAATTATTGTTCAAGTTTATTATTGGGTAATTCAAGTTTATTATTGGGTAATTGAAAATTATTGGGTTATTATTGGAGAATTGACAAATCTTCATCAATCAATCAAGTTCTCTACTTTTATTCTTTGCTTTATTATTTGGAATCATCTTCATAGGTATAATCTCTTTACCCTTGTTTAATTATTGTTAATCACTTTCATTTATTCATCATGTTTTGCTTTGTTAATATGATTGGCAATCTTATTAGCATGTTGAACTTGATAATGAGTGAATAGTTTCCTTAGCTAGGATTAATGGGTAATTAGGGGAAACCAACATGGGGAATGATTCATGCTTAATCTAATATGTTTTCATAATTAATTTGCTTGCTTGTTGTGATTTCAACTTATGCACATGTTATGTTTGATGAAATGCGAGCCTATGAATCCTTGCATTTTTTTACCCATCACTTATCCTTTCAATGAAGCTTGTAAGACATAAACCAACTCGAGCCCCATTAGACCATGCATAATGTTGAATAGGAAGGATTAAGTCGACTTTTAGGTGTTGTACAATCTAATCGATTCGGCTCCGGGACCCAAACCTTCTTAGGGATTGTAAGATATACACTAACTCGTTTCCATCACAACAATAAGTGCTTGCATATAATTGAGAACATGTTTGTATGATTTACTCCCATGAATCCCCTATGAACCCATGATATCCTAACACTTTTAGTCATTTGTTTACATCTCTTAATTTATTGTTTGTTTTACTTTATTACTTTCATTAGTTTAGAACACAACTACAAACCCAAACAAATTGTGACACTAGCATAAATTGAGATAGATAGACCAACCCAAAGCACACCGTCCCATGGATCGACCCCAACTTAACCACTAACTAGTTGTTTGTTGAGAATATAAATGTGTTTGATTGAGAGACACGACGACAAACTCTCCATCAATTTTATATAGTCTTTTTAAGCCTCTTTATGCACGTATTTCTATGCTATCCTCGTAATTTTATGCTACGAAATGCCCCGAATATTAATTCTACTTTGATTTGTTTTGCTTTGTTTGCAGGAATGTACCCGAAAGTGGTAAAATTAAGCCTTTTATCGTCCACTTTGCTTGCATTTAGAGGATGATTGGATTTGGAGCGGAAATACCACTGTTATGGGATGCGTGAAGTCATTTCGGAAGCTAAATCACCAAGTCAAGGCTGAAATCAACGAAACAAGTAGCTGGCTAAGTCAAAGTCACTCGATCGAAGGCTTTTATGGTCGATCGAGTAGTTTTTGATAGCAGAAGAGTTCGATCGAGTAACATCCATGTTCGATCGAATTGCGCATAATTGGAGTTCCTCGATCGAGTAGGTTTCTACTCGATCGAGTGGTTTTTGCTAGATTCTGTTCGATCGAGCAGTTTCAAATGGCTCGATCGAGTAGTTATCTAATGGGCTCGGGCTTTTTCAGTTTTATTTCGTTTTTAGGTCAAATAATTGTCTTTCCTATAAATAGGAAAGACGACAAACGACTTAGGTATCAATTCTTTTGTCGATCCTGGGCCGCTTTCATCCTTTGCGTAATCAGCTTAACCTGTTCAACCATCTCCTGAACCATATGTGATCCCAAAACAACTGCCTCAGCACTATCATCCCACCAAATGGGACTCCTACATCTCCTCCCATACAAAGCCTCAAATTGTGCCATACCAATACTGGTGTGATAACTGTTGTTGTAAGAAAACTCAATAAAATCTAACATCTCCTCCCAGCTACCACCAAAATCCATAACACAAGCTCGCAACATGTCCTCTAAAGTCTTGATGGTCCTCTCCGTCTGGCCATCTGTCGCAGGATGAAATGTAGTACTCATCTTTAAAGTAGTCCCCATCATCTCCTGCAACTCTTTCCAAAACCGTGATATGAACCTCGCATCTCTATCGGACGCTATATCCTTAGGCACCCCATGCAAATGAACCACATGCTTCCTATAAGCCAAAGCCAACTGTATCTTGGTCTAATTATCTTTCATCGGTACAAAGTGAGCTGATTTCGTCAGTCGGTCAACTATAACCCATATCATGTTATTACCCTACTGACTCTTCGGCAAACCAACTATAAAATCCATAGAAATGACTCCCACTTCCACTCAGGTACCTCAAGAGACTGAATCTTACCTTGTGGTCGCTGCTCCTCCCCTTTCACTCTATGACATGTCAAACAACGAGCCACAAACTCAGCAGTTTCCTTCTTCATCCCAGGCCACCAGAAAGTCTTCTTCAAATCTTTATATAGCTTGTCACCTCCTGGATGTACCGAGTATGGTGTGCAATGAGCCTCTGTCATGATTATCTTTTTCAACTCCTCATCACTAGGAACACACCATCTCCCATCAAATCTCACACTACCATCTGTATGAATAGAGAATCTAGACACTGTCCCTTTCTCTACTCCAGCTCTCCACTCCTCAATCTTGGGATCCAAAGCCTGTTTTCTGCAAATGTCATCATAAAGGTCTGGCTCCACTGTCAAATCCCCTCTAGCATCCCCTTTCCGGATCATATGTATCCCTATCTTCCTCACCTCATCTCTCAAACTCATCAAAGACATAGCTGTGCATAAAGAATGCATACTCTTCCTGCTCAAGGCATCTGTAACCACATTAGCTTTCCCTTCATGGTAAATGATATCCATGTCATAATCCCCAATCAGCTCAATCCACCTCCTCTGTCTCATGTTCAACTTTTTTTGAGTGAAGATGTACTTGAGACTTTTGTGATCTGAAAACACCTTAAAGGTCGCCCCATAAAGATAGTGCCTCCAAATCTTAAGAGCAAACACAACTGCACCAACTCGAGATCATGTGTAGGGTAGTTCTCCTCATAAGGCTTCAATTGCCTAGAAGCATAAGCAATCACTTTCCCTTTCTGCATCAACACACAACCCAACCCATTCTTTGAAGCATCTATATACACCTATAAGTTCTCACTCCCTTCAGGTAATGCTAAGATTGGAGCTGTGGTCAAACACTCATTTAATGTCTGGAACGCCGTCTCAAAACTTTCATCCCAACGAAACCTCTTCTCTTTCCTCATCAAAGTTGTCATAGGTCTGGCTATCTTGGATAAATCTTTCACAAACCGTCGATAGTACCCCGCCAAACCCAAGAAACTCCTGATCTCTGCTACATTCTTTGGTGCTTCCCACTTGGTAACTGCCTTAATCTTTGCAGGATCTACAGCTACCCCTTTCCTTGAAATCACATGCCCCAGAAAAGCAACGTTCTCTAACCGTAACTCACACTTAGACAACTTTGCATACAACTGATGTTCTCGCAAAGTCTGCAACACTATCCTCATATGCTCTTCACGCTCTTCCTTAGTCTTAGAAAAGACTAAGATATCATCGATAAAGACCACAACAAACCTATCCAAGAACTGACTGAAGACCCGGTTCATCAAATCTATAAACACTGCAGGTGCATTAGACAACCCAAACAACATCACAACATACTCATAGTTACCATACCTCGATGTAAAAGCTGTCTTTGGTATGTCCTATTCCCGAATCTTCACCTGATGGTAACCCGACCTCAAATCAATCTTAGAAAAGACCGCTGCACCGTTCAACTGATCAAACAAATCATCTATCCTCGGCAAAGGATACTTGTTCTTCACGGTAACCCTGTTCAGCTCTCTATAATCGATGCACAACCTCAAGCTCCCATCTTTCATCTTCACAAACAAGACTGGTGCTCCCCACGGTGATACACTAGGTCCAATGTATCCCTTCTCAATTAGATCATCCAGCTGTTTCTTCAGCTCCTCCAATTCTTTAGGACCCATACGGTACAATGCCTTATAGATTGGCCCCGTCCCTGGTTTCAACTTAACACTGAAATCTATCTCCCTCTTCGGTGGCAATTCCGGAATCTCATCTGAAAAGACATCTGAAAAATCTCCCACCACTGGTATCTTCTCAACTGACAGACTTTCCACTCTATGGTCTCTCACATGGCATAAGATCAACGGGCACCCCTTCCTCAAACAAGACTTCAAGGTCACTGCTGCAATCAACTTGACTTTGGGTTTGACAACAAACCCCCGATAAGACACATTAATCCCCTTAGGACCTCTCAAATAAACCCTCTTTTGATGACAATCTATCTTAGCCTTATACTTACCCAACCAGTCCATACCCACTATCATCTCAAAACCCTCCAAAGGAAACTCTAACAAGTCCACTGATAGGTCAACCTGCCCAACTATCATAGACACACCTCTATACAACCGTCCACATGATACAAACTCACCCGAAGGTATAAAAACTTCCACTCTTACAGACTCATACTCACTCAAAGCATGACTCGACGATACAAACGACTGTGACGCTCCCGAATCAAACTCTATTAACAAGAAATGTACCGGTGATAACGTGAGCATCATCCTCAACTGCCTTCTTCTCTATCATAATCAGCTTACCACTGGTCTTCTTTCCACCTCCCTGGACAGTACTAGCTGAGGTAGACGGCTTAGCAGTCGACCCCTAGCTATTGTTGTTGTTCGTCGCCGGTCTCTGGTATGAATTACCGCCATTGCGGTTAGCCCTACCGTTGTTGTTATTCTGGCCACCCCTGTTGTTCCACGACCCAGCCGGCCTGTTACTAGCATAGCTCTGCGAAGGACCCTGAGAGAAACTCCCCTACGACGGTCTCTGGAAGCCCCCACTCATAGCACTGGTGTACTCATGCCTCTTGTGGCCCCCGCCACAGTTATAACAGGTCATACCCAACTGCTACCACCACTCCCACGACCACACCCGTAAGAAGCCCCAGCACTAAACCCCGAACCTGATGAATACGGTCTTGCCTGGTTATGGCCGCCCTTTTTGTAACTAGACTGACCACCTCCCTCACTCTCAACTTTTCTCTTTTCAGAGGCTCTCTCCCAGCTCTCCTTGGCCATCTCAACTAACTTCTCAGCCCTCTCAGCACGCTCATAGACCTCCTTAACATCAGTAAGAGCTCCCACCGGTAACTTCTCCATAATCTTGGGGGTTAACCCCTTCTCAAACCTCAATGCCAAGTTCTCTTGGCTCATCCCCATGTCCTCAGCATACCTAGATTTCGCATTAAGCTTGTGGTAGTACTCAGCAACTGTCATCTCAGAAGTCATCTTAAAATCATCAAACTTTTCCCTCAGCTTACTACGCACATGTTCAGGCACGAACTCACGCCTCATCGCCCTCTTAAACTCATCCCAAGGTATCGTAGGTAACCCCTGTTTTAGATATATCTCTAAGGCACTCACCTTAATTTTGTCCCATCACTCACCAGCTGCTTCCCTCAAGTAGACTGCAACTTGTTTCACTCGAAGCTCATCTGGGCAATGAACCAGATTGAGTATATTCTCCATCTCTCTATGCCAATTATCCAGTAATATTGGCACCCCTGTCCCCTTATACTCCTTAGGGTTGAACCTTACTATGTGAATACCGATCTTTGAGTGATCAGGCCCCACATCCTTATCCTTTCCCACCTTTTTCAAAGCCTCTGTGAGAGCATCCTGGTGCTCCAACATTTTTACGATATCATCAATTGTGACACCCTCATACTCCAAGTGCCTTACCAGGACCACTCAGGTATAGAAACGTCACCATCTAGGTTTCCCGAGGCAATGATAATCAAATGAAAATAAAGAAACATTAATTAAATAGCAATAAGGTTTAAAGCGATTACATATCCAAAACCAAAACTGTTAATAGTACGTTACAAGTTCTCAAAACAAAATGTATCAAAGGACTAAGGTATAACAGCGGAAAACTCTAACTGCCTCGTGGTGACACATCCCAGCTAGCCCAAATGCCTCAAATCAAACCTGTTCAACAACTGTTCACCATCCCCGAATGGATCATCACAGTTTTACAAAACAAACAACGGGGTCAGTACTAATCACACAACACAATCACAATAAGATCAATGTCAAACAGCTCAATCATCACATCAATCCCAAACTCCACAATCAATCTCCACATCACTGACTACACACTAAAGTGTGTAGTCCTGCCAGAGTACCCATCGCAACAGATACTCCACACCGCCAGTGGGGGACCGCAGCCGTTCCCACCTAAGCCCCGCTAATCTCCATCGAGCGATGAACCCATGTTCATTAATGTGCACATCCCTTCTGTGGCGGGTTCAACAGAAGGCGAATCAAGGGCGTGAAGCCACTCCCGCAAGTGACTCAACTTAGCCAGGGACGCACCCCAAAGATCACAGACAGATACAACAACAACAACAATGATAATATTCAACAACCGTCACAATACCAACATTATACTTTAACAACAATGATCACTAAATCACCAAACACATCATGTAATTAATACTGAGTAGGGAAAACCCTACCTGGAATGCAAACATAAAAGCAGACGATCTAGCAGCTGTCTCAAAACCTCTCTTCTACGAACCCTCCTCCTATACACATAATCATACAATCACTACCACAACAATATAATCATAAAAACCCCAATCCCCAAATTAGGGTTTAACCAAAGTAAACCAAATACTATAAAAACGGTACGTAGAACTTACCCTTGACCCAAGGATCACAAAGCTATAAAGAACAATGAAATCCGACTTCTCTAGCTCCGGGATTTGCCAATAATGCGAATGAATTGAATAACGTAGTTTGTAAAAAGTGTTTAGGAAAGATAACGGAGTATTATATATATTAATCCACATTATTAACAAAACCCGTCAAATATTACCCGATAACCGACTTACTCGATCGAGTAAGTTTCATACTCGATCGAGTGTTACTCGATCGAGTGCCAAGGCTACTCGATCGAGTACCCTACAGGCAGGCTACTGTTTCGTATACCAAAACATACTTACTCGACAGAGTAAGCCCCATTCGATAGAGTTCCCAGAGACTCATTAAACCGTAGTATTACAGTCTTCCCTCCTTAAAAAGAACTTCGTCCCCGAAGTTCAAACCACAACAAAACAAAGACACACTAACACTCTCCCGACACAACAACAAAAACAAAACTCAACATAAAATTCCAAAATATACTCACCAAACCAAACTCAAACCGACTCAAACAACCACTAACTATATCAAAATCAATACAAAAAGATGTAAAAACTCTTCACGACCATCTCCTACCCCTCTAAAAGAAACAAGGTTACGTCCCCGTAACCATACATACCTGATAAAAAAGAAACGGGTAACGCTCTCTCATGGCCTCCTCCACCTCCCATGTAGCTTCCTCAACCTCATGATTAGACCAAAGAATCTTAAGCAACACTGTCTCACCATGTCTAGTTTTCCTAACCTTCCGGTCAAGAATCTGTTTAGGCACCTCAAGATAAGACAAGGACTCATCTAGCTCTATGTTCTCCACCTCTAACACATGTGACGGGTCACTAACATACTTCCGCAGCTGAGACACATGAAACACATTATGTACCATATCCAAAGCAGATGGTAAGGCCAACCGATAAGCAACCTCTCCAACACGGTCTAAGATCTCATATGGTCCGATGAACTTCTGACTCAGCTTCCCTTTCTTATCAAATCTCTTGATCCCACGCATAGGAGACACTTTCAAAAGAACCTTGTCCCCAACATGAAAC
Organism: Silene latifolia; assembly: GCF_048544455.1. Classification (NCBI taxonomy): domain Eukaryota; kingdom Viridiplantae; phylum Streptophyta; class Magnoliopsida; order Caryophyllales; family Caryophyllaceae; genus Silene; species Silene latifolia. The sequence goes on from NC_133528.1 coordinate 30,750,755, forward strand.
TCTATATCCCGACGATGTAGATCTATATAACTCTTTTGTCGGTCCTGGGCCGCTCTCATCCTCTCTCTGATCAGCTTAATCTGCTCTACCATCTCATGTACCGTCTCTGGTCCTAGAACCACTGCCTCAGCACTGTCGTTCCAACAAATCGGACTCCTACATCTCCTCCCATATAAAGCCTCAAATGGCGCCATGCCAATACTGGTGTGATAACTGTTGTTGTAAGAAAACTCAATCAAATCTAACCTCTGTTCCCAGCTACCACCAAAATCCATAACAGAAGCTCGTAACATATCCTCAAGAGTCTTGATTGTCCTCTCCGTCTGACCATCTGTCGCAGGATGAAATGCTGTACTCATCTTCAATGTAGTTCCCAAAGAGTCCTGCAACTCTTTCCAAAACCGTGAGATAAACCTCGAATCTTTGTCAGATACTATGTCTTTAGGCACCTCATGCAATCTCAGCACATTTTTCCGATAAGCCATAACTAATTGTGCCTTAGTCCATGTATCTTTCATTAGCACAAAATGAGCTGACTTGGTCAGTCGATCCACTATAACCCATATCATGTTGTTTCCCTGTTGACTCTTTGGTAAACCCACGATAAAATCCATATAAATGGACTCCCACTTCCACTCAGGTACCTCAAGAGACTGAATCTTACCTTGTGGTCGTCGCTGCTCCCCTTTCACTCTCTGACATGTCAAACAACGGGCCACAAACTCAGCTGTTTCTTTCTTCATCCCAGGCCACCAGAAAGTCTTCTTTAAATCCTTGTATAGCTTGTCACCACTTGGATGTACCGAGTATGGTGTGCAATGAGCCTCTGTCATGATTATCGTTTTCAGCTCCTCATCATTAGGGACACACCACCTCCCATCAAACCTCAGACTACCATCTGCATGAATAGAGAATCTAGACACTGCCCCTTTCTCTACTCCAGCTCTCCACTCCACCATCTTGGGATCCAACAGCTGTTTACCGCGAATATCATCATAAAGATCAGGCTGCACTGTCAAATCTCCTATGGCATCCCCTTTCTGGATCATATGTATCCCAAACTTCCCAACCTCATCTCTCAATCTTATCAAAGATATAGCTGTGCACAAAGAATGCACACTCTTCCTACTCAAAGCATCTGCAACTACATTGGCTTTCCCTTCATGATAGATAATATCCATGTCATAATCGCCAATCAACTCCATCCACCTCCTTTGTCTCATGTTCAACTCCTTTTGAGTGAAGATGTACTTGAGACTCTTGTGATCTGAAAATACCTTAAAGGTCGCCCCATATAGGTAATGCCTCCAAATCTTAAGAGCAAACATAACTGCACCCAACTCCAGATCATGTGTAGGATAATTCTCCTCATAAGGCTTCAATTGCCTAGATGCATAGGCAATCACTTTCCCATTCTGCATCAACACACAACCCAAACAATTCTTTGAAGCATCCGTATACACCTCAAAGTTCTCACTCCCTTCAGGCAATGCTAAGATTGGAGCTGTGGTCAAACGTTCCTTTAATGTTTGGAACGCCGTCTCACAACTCTCATCCCAACGAAACCTGTTCTCTTTCCTCATTAAAGCTGTCATAGGTATAGAAATCTTAGAGAAGTCTTTCATAAACCGTCGATAATACCCAGCTAAATCCAAGAAACTCCTGATCTCATCTACATTCGTTGGTGCTTTCCACTTGGTAACTGCCTCAATCTTTGCAGGATCCACAGCTACCCCTTCCTTAGAAATCACATGCCCCAGAAAAGCAACTTTATCCAACCAGAACTCACACTTGGACAACTTTGCATACAACTCATGCTCCCTCAAGGTCTGTAACACAATCCTCAGATGCTCCTCATGTTCCTCCTTAGTCTTAGAAAAGACTAAGATGTCATCTATGAAAACCACCACAAACTTGTCTAAAAACTGACTAAAGACCCGGTTCATCAAATCCATAAACACAGCTGGTGCATTAGATAACCCAAACGGCATCACCACATACTCATAATGGCCATACTTCGACGTGAAAGCTGTCTTTGGTATGTCCTCCTCTCTAATATTCACCTGATGGTACCCCGACCTCAAATCAATCTTAGAAAAGACTGCTGCACCACTCAACTGATCAAACAGGTCATCTATCCTTGGTAAAGGATACTTGTTCTTCATCGTCACTCTGTTCAGCTCCCTGTAATCTATGCACAACCTTAGGCTCCCATCTTTCTTTTTCACAAACAGAACTGGTGCTCCCCACGGTGATACACTAGGTCTAATGTATCCCCTCTCAATCAGATCATCTAACTGCTTTCTTAGCTCCTCCAACTCCTTAAGACCTATACGGTACGGTGCCTTAGAGATTGGCCCCATCCCCGGTTTCAGCTCAACAGTGAAATCTATCTCCCTCTTCGATGGTAACCCCGGAATCTCCTCTGGAAAGACATCTGGAAACTCCCCCACAATTGGTATCTGCTCAACTGTCGGACTCTCCATTCTGTCATCCCTCACATGGCACAAGATCAACGGGCACCCCTTCTTCATAAAGGACTTTAAGATCACAGCTGCAATCAACTTAACTTTGGGTTTGACAACAAACCCACGATAAGACACACTAATCCCCTTAGGACCTCTAAGAGAAACTTTCTTTTGATGACAATCTATCTTAGCTTTGTACTTTCCCAACCAATCCATCCCGACTATCATCTCAAAACCGTCTAAAGGAAACTCTAGCAAGTCTACAGGTAGGTCAACTTGCCCAACTATCATGGATACATCTCTATACAACCTCCCACATGATACAGACTCACCCGAAGGTATAAAAACTTCCTCTCTTACAGACTCATACTCTCTCAAACCCAACCTTTTAACATGACTCGAAGATACAAACGACTGTGACGCCCCCGAATCAAACAAAACAAAGGTATAAACACCATTAACAAGAAATGTACCAGTGATAACATGAGCGTCGTCCTCAGATGCTTTCTTCTCCATCATAATCAGCTTGCCACTGGTCTTCTGCCCATCTCCCTGGACAGTACTAGCTGAGGTAGTCAGCTTAGCACCCGACCCCTGGTTGTTGTTGGTGTTCGTTGCTAGTTTCTGATAAGAATTACCGCCATTGCGGTTACCCCCACCATTGTTGCTTTGACCTCCCCTGTTGTTCCATGACCCAGCCGGTCTATTGCTCGCATAACTCTGTGCAGGATCCTGTGAAAAGCTCCCCTGTCCCGGCCTCTGGAAACCCCCACTCACCGCACTGGTGCACTTATGTCTCTTGTGGCCTACACCGCCATAGTTAAAACAGGTCATCCCCCAGCTACTGCTACCACTCCAACGGCCACGCCCATAGGAAGCCACATCACTAAACCCCGAGCCAGATGAATATGCTCTCGCCTGAGTGTGGTTACCCTTCTTATAGTTGGATTGACCACCACCCTCGCTTTCAGCTTTTCTCTTCTCATCTCCCCTCTCCCTGGTCATCTCCACCAACCTCTCAGCCCTCCCAGCTCTCTCATAAACTTCCTTAACATCTGTAAGGACTCCCACCGGTAGCTTCTCTATTATCTTGGAGGTCAACCCCTTCTCGAACCTCAAAGCTAGGTTCTCCTCGCTCAGCCCCATATCCTTAGCGTATCTGGACTTCTCATTAAACTTACGGTAGTACTCAGCCACTGTCATATCAGATACCATCTTAAACTCATCGAACTCCTCCCTCAGCTTACTCCTCACATGTTCCGGCACAAACTCACGTCTCATGGCTCTCCTGAACTCATCCCAAGGTATTGCAGGTAGTCCCTGCTTCATATACATCTCCCTAGCACTCAACTTGACCTTATCCCACCACTCACCTGCCGCTTCCCTCAAGTAGAACGCAGCTTGTTCCACTTTCAATTCATCCGGGCAGTGCACCAACTCCAAGATATTCTCCATCTCCCTATGCCAATTATCCAGAAGAATTGGCTCCCCAGTTCCCTTATACTCTTTCAGGTTGAACCTCGCTATATGGATGCTGATCTTGGAGTGATCAACCTCCTTATCCTTTTCCACTCTCTTCAACGCTTCCGTAAGAGCATCTTGGTGCTCCAACATCTTTACTATATCATCAACTGACATACTCTCAGCTGTAGCATACAGGGCGTTTTTTTTTTCGGCGGCATCTTGTAACTATATAAGAAAAGGTAGACATAAACACACATACTATAACCCAAAACACGCATACGACCTGTACAGAACCCACTCGATCGAGTACTAGAACCCACTCGATCGAGTTGAGGCCACTCGATCGAGTGCCCAACCTACTCGATCGAGTGCCTCGACTCCAGAACCTGATCAGACCTCTGCTCAAAAACATACTCGACCGAGCTGACAAGCCACTCGATCGAGCGAACCCTACTCGATCGAGTGCCCTTGTGTACTCGATCGAGTACCCAAAAAAACGATTCTGCCCTGAAAAACATTAAACTCACTACTCGATCGAGTCAGACCCACTCGACCGAGCACCTCACCTACTCGATCGAGTCATGCAAACTCGTATAACTACCCGCATGTTCATCTTACTTTCCCAACATTATATACAACTTCTATACTTTTAATAAAATAACAACAACTACGCATGCATATATACGCAACTCTTTATATACCGACAAAACGATCTACTTCATATTATCAATATGCCACATCGTAAACAAACAACATGCTTTTCATCCAATTCAACATACAAATCTCATATCTTTCAACACCTCCAATTCTCCACATTCAGCATCCATTAATTCACACCACATGCTACTATGTACACATACAAACCAAAAGACAACACATACGATCCCGACACGTACCCCATGTGACCGGTTCAAAATTGCAGGGCGAGTTCGCGACTTTAGGACGTCTTCCAAGTCTTTGCATTAGCTCCTACAACTTCTACCCCGGGTTCATTTTAATTTGACTCCCTATGTTCATTAGATTCATTGGTTACAGGTTTCAGGATCGTCGCTCTGATACCACTTTGTGACACCCCCATACTCCAAGTGCCTTACCAAGATCACTCAGGTATAGAAACGTCACCATCTCGGTTTCCCGAGGCAATGATAAACAAATGACGATAAAGAAACATTAATTAAATAGCAATAAGGTTTAAAGTGATTACATATTCAAAACCAAAACTGTTAAAAGTACGTTACAAGTTCTCAAAACCAAATGTATCAAACGACTAAGGTATAACAGCGGAAGACTCTAACTGCCTCGTGGTGACACATCTCAGCTAGCCCAAATGCCTCAAATCAAACCTGCTCAACAACTGCTCACCATCCCCGAATGGATCACCACAGTTTTACAAAACAAACAACGGGGTCAGTACTAATCACACAAGACAATCACAATAAGATCAATGTCAAACAGCTCAATCGTCACATCAATCCCAAACTCCACAATCAATCTCCACATCACTTACTACACACTACAGTGTGTAGTCCTGCGAGAGTACCCATCATAATAGATACTCCACACCGCCAGTGGGGGACCGCAGCCGTTCCCACCTAACCCCCGCTCATCTCCATCGAGCGATGAACCCATGTTCATTATTGTGCACATCCCTTCTGTGGCAGGTTCCACAGAAGGCGAATCAAGGGCGTGAAGCCACTCCTGCAAGTGACTCCACTCAGCCAGGGACGCACATGAAGATCACAGACAGATACAACAACAACAATGATAATATTCAACAACCGTCACAATACCGACATTATACTTTAACAACAATCATCACTAAATCACCAGCCACATCATGTAATTAATACCGAGTAGGGAAAACCCTACCTGGAATGCAAACATAAAAGCAGACGATCTAGCAGCTGTCTCAAAACCTCTCTTCTACGAACCCTCCTCTTATACAGATAATCATACAATCACTACCACAACAATATAATCATAAAAACCCCCAATCCCCAAATTAGGGTTTAACCAAAGTCAACCAAATACTAAAAAATCGGTACGTAGAAGTTACCCTTGACGCAAGGATCACAAAGATATAAAGAACAACGAAATCCAACTTCTCTAGCTCCGGGATTTGCCAATAATGCGAATGAATTGAACACTGTAGTTTGCAATCTCTCTTTTTGTGTATTAGGTTTGTAAAAAGTGTTTAGGAAAGATAACGGAGTATTATATATATTAATCCGCATTATTAACAAAACCCGTCAAATATTACCCGATAACCGACTTACTCGATCTAGTAAGTCTCATACTCGATCGAGTGCCACTTACTCGATCGAGTGCCAAGGCTACTCGATCGAGTACCCTACGAGTGGAGCTCTTTGTTTCGTATACCAAAACATACTTACTCGACAGAGTAAGCCCCACTCGATAGAGTACCCAGAGACTCATAAAACCGTAGTATTACATCAATGGTCATATTCTCTGCCCTGGCATACAACGCGTTTCTCTTTGGCGGCATCTTGGAACTATATAAGAGAAAGATAAACATAAACACACATCCCATGCCACATCTCAAACACGCATATGACCTGTACTAAACTTACTCGATCGAGCCCCATAACCCACTCGATCGAGTTGTGGTCACTCGATCGAGTTGCCCACTTACTCGATCGAGTGCCTCGACTCCAGAACCTGACCAGAAAGCTCCCAAAAACATACTCGATCGAGTTAATTATCCACTCAATCGAGCTAACCCTACTCGATCGAGTGCCCAAAAACTGACTTCTGCCCAGAAACGAAAAACTACCTACTCGATCGAGTCACACCCACTCGATCGAGTCTCTCACCTACTCGATCGAGTGTCCCCACTCGATCGAGTCATACAGACTCGTATATACTATCTACATGTTCAACTCACGCTCCCAACTTTCTATACTCTTATGCAAAACGACAACAACAATATATTCACATACGCACCGCCTTATATATATATATATATATATATATATATATATATATATATATATATATATATATATATATATATTAAACAAAACACTTTTCCTTTCATAATCCTAACATACCACATTATACATCAAACATTATACTTTCATGCTTTACAATCAACCAACATACAATTCACGTAATCATCATCTTTCAACTCACGTTTCCCACCTTCCACATGTATACACCCACCGATTCATACCACACATTACTATATAGATACACAAAGCACAAGATAAACACGTAACGATCCCGACACATACCCCATGTGACAGCTTCAAAATTGTAGGGCGAGTTCGCGACTTTAGGACGTCTCCCAAGTCTTTGCATTAGCTCCTATAACTCCTACTCGGGTTCATTTTAGTTTGACTCCCTATGTTCATTAGGTTCATTGGTTACAGGTTTCAAGATCGTTGCTCTGATACCACTTTGTGACACCCCATACTCAAGTACCTTACAAGGACCACTTAAGGTATGAGAACGTCACCATCTCGGTTGCCCAAGGCAATGATAACCAAATGACAATAAAGAAACATACCTAAATAGTAGTAAAGTTTAAATGTTACATGTCCAACTCCAAAACTGATAAAAGTGTATACAAATGTTCTCAAACCAGAAGTACTAAATAACTAGTCCAAAAACAGCGGAAGACTCTAAGACTGCAACGTGGTGACTCATCCCAGCTAACTCAAGTGCATCGTCTCATACCTGCTCAACAACTGCTCACCATCCCCGAATGGATCACCACAGTTTTTAAAATATTTAACGGGGTCAGTACTGATTATACAAAACAATGGCACAATAAAACAAGAACACAAACAGCTCAACAAATTCCCAGTCTCCATCTCCAATCTCCACACAACTGACTACACACTAAAGTGTGTAGCCCTGCCAGAGTACCCATCGCAACAAGTACTCCACGCCGCCAGTGGGGGGACCGCAGCCGTACCCACCAAATCCCCGTTCATCTCCATCGAGCGATAAACCCAAGTTCATTAATGTGCACATCCCTTCCGTGGAGGGTTCCACGAAAGGCGAATCAAGGGCGTGAAGCCACTCCCGCAAGTGACTCTACTCAGCCAGGGACACGCCCCGAAGATCACAGACAGATACACAGTCAATCAATAATATGTAATCAACAACCACCAAGATCAAACCAACAATATAATTAATTACCAATTACCATCACAAACAACACACATCATATAATCAATACTGAGTAGAGAAACCCTACCTGGAAATGCAAACACCAACAGACGATCAAGCAGCTAAGTCAGAATCTCTCCTCAACGAATCCTCCTCTATACATACATACATACAATCACAACATATTCACATAAATCACCCGAAACCCCCAAATCACCCAATTAGGGTTTAACCAACTTTAACAAAACATTATAAGATTTATATGAAAAGCTTACCCTCGACATAAGGATCACAACGGCGTAAAGAACAATGAAATCCGACACTCCTAGCTTTGGGATTTGCTAATAATGCGGTGAGGATAATTCAACATAACTTCTTAATCTTCTCTTTTGAAAGGTTTTGAGTGTAAAAGTTTTTTAAGAAAAGTGACGAAATTTTTAAATACCAATCCCGCACTATTAACAAAACCCGTCAAATATCACCCGTCAACTCACTTACTCGATCGAGTAAGTGACTTACTCGATCGAGTGACCCTTACTCGATCGAGTACCAAGCTTACTCGATCGAGTACCCTATAGGGAGTCTACTGTTTTGCATAAAAAGCTACTTACTCGACAGAGTAAGCCCCACTCGATAGAGTACCCTAAGACACATAAAACCGTAGTATTACAGATCCTGGGCTCCCTTAAGCTTCTCACGGATCAACCTTACCTGCTCAATCGATTCTAGTACCAACTTTGGACCAAGAACGACTGCCTCACAAGAATCGTCCTAACACAAAGTACTACGACACTTCCTTTCATAAAGTGCCTCAAACGGAGCCATATGAATACTCTCTTGGTAACTGTTATTGTAGGAGAAATCCACAAGCGGTAAACTCTTCTCCCAACTACCTTGGAACTCCAAAGCACAAGCTCGCAACATGTCCTCAAGCGTTTGAATGGTACGCTCGGTCTGACCATCTGTTGCGGCATGAAAAGCCGTACTTATCTTAAGCTCACTTTCGAAAGCCAACTACAGCTTCTTCCAAAACTAAGAACAAAGCCTCGGATCACGGTCGGAGATGATATCCTTAGGAACCCCATGAAGACGAATGATCTCTCGCTGATAAGCATTCGCTAGTTCCTCGAGACTCCAAGTCTTTTTCATCGAAATGAAATGCGCGACCTTAGTCAAACGATCAACCACGACCCAAATCACATTCATTCCTCTCGGCGACCTCAGCAAACCCATGGTGAAATTCATCGAAATCGAATCCCATTTCTATGTGGGAATCTCAAAAGGTTGCAGTAGACCACCAACTCTCTAATGTTCAAACTTAACCTTCTGACAGATCAGGCAATGACCCACAAACTCGCCGATCTCTTTCTTCATACCCAACCACCAAAACTGTAGTTTCAGATCCTTGTACATCTTATCACCACCAGTAAAGGTGTTCATTGGTCCGGGACATGACCGGACCAGACCAAACTCTCTGGACCGGATACCAAATAAGGGCTAAAAAGTGGACCGAGGATCGGAGCATATTAGTATTAGCCTGGTTCAGTCTGGACCATAAAAATGCATGGACCGGACCGGATCATATGGACAAAAGTGGACCAAATATGATTGTCATTGACATGGTTTAGCATATAAAATTAGAACTCGAGAAGTTCGTAACGATCAAAATAAGAAATATTATCTTTTATTGGATTTAACTACATAATTACACATCTTATAATACGTGTAAACAAAGAAGAAAATAAAATCAATAATATTGCAATTCTAAAGAGTCTTTTCTTATATACATTCGGTCCACGGTCCGGTCCGCGGTCCATTCGGTTTGGTCCAGGACCGGGCTGAAGACCAAAGTAGAAAAAATAGGTGAACCGTGGACCGGACCAAACAAAACTCGGTCCGGTCTAGTCCGAACTAAATGGTCCGGTCCTATCCGGTCTTTGGTCCGGACCACTGAGTGAACACCCTAACCACCATGATGAACCAAATAGGGAGTACTATGAGCCTCCTTGAGAATCTTACATATTAAGACCTCACAGCTAGGTACACACCAACGACCTTGGAATCGCAGACCATCACCAGGTCCAACGTCGAAGCCTTTGGCATGACCTTCGCTTATAGCGACTCGGACTCCTTCTAAGAATTCATCCTCTCTTTGCTTAACTCGGATCTCATGAAAAATCTCGGGTTCAGCAACCATCGCACTCAAATCTAGAGTACCAGGAAGACCCACCTCTAGGCTCATCTTCTGGAACTCTCGACTCAAGTCGTCAGATAACACCAACACATGTCTCATTGCACGACACACCTTGCGACTCAAAGCATCGACAGCTACGTTTGCCTTACCTTCATGATACTGCAGCTCAATCTTATAGTCGTTAAGCAGCTCTAACCAACGTCTCTGCCTCATGTTAAGATCTCTCTGAGTGAAGATATACTTCAAGCTCTTATGATCCGTATAAATTTTGCAAGATACTCCATACAAATAGTGTCGCCACAACTTAAGTGCAAACACTACTGCTGCTAACTCAAGATCGTGAGTCGGATAGTTCATCTCGTGAACTTTCAACTGATAGGAAGCATAAGCCACAACCTTACCCTTCTGCATCAACACACAACCTAACCCAGACTTTGACGCATCGGAGAAGACATCAAACTCAACGCCCTCTTCTGGTAGAGTCAACACAGGAGCAATAGTCAACCTCTTCTTAAACTCCCGAAAAGGAGCTTCACAAGCCTCAGTCCAAATGACCTTGGATTCCTTCTACATTAACTGAGTCATCGGTCTCGCGATCTTAGAGAATTCATGCACAAACCGACGATAGTACCCAGCTAGACCAAGGAAACTCTGAACATCGTTCACATTCTTTGGACTCTCCCACTCGACCACAGCTCAAATCTTTGACGGATCAACCATAACTCCATCGCCAGATATCACATGACCCAAGAAGGTAATTTCCTTTAACCAAAACTCGCATTTTGAGAACTTAGCATACCACTTCTGCTTTCGCTGAGTCTCCAAGATAACACGACGATGACTCTCGTGCTTAACTTCATCTCTCGAGTAAATCAGTATGTCATCTATGAACACCACGACACACTTATCCAAATACTTGCTGAAAGTGCGGTTCACTTGATCCATGAAAATAACAGGTGCATTCGTCAACCAAAACGACATCACCACAAACTTATAGTGGCCATACCTCGAACAAAAAGCAGTCTTAAGAATATCCTCTTTCCTGACTGGAATCTGATGGTAACCAGACCTCAGATCGATCTTCGAGAACACACTTGCACCATAGAGCTGATCAAACAAATCCTCGATCCTCGGCAAAGGATACTTATTCTTGACTGTAACCTTATTAATCTCACGATAGTCGATGCATAACCACATACTACCATCCTTCTTCTTGACGAACAAAACAGAAGCACCCCACGGCAAAGCACTCGATCGGACAAAACCCTTATCGATCATCTCCTCAAGTTGCTTCTTAAGTTCTTGTAACTTAGCTGGTGCCATACGATATGGAGCTTTCAAAAGGGACCAATTCCAGGCAGCAACTTAATCGAGAACTCTATATCTTGCTTAAGAAGAATACTAGGTAGATCCTCAGGAAAGACATCAGGAAATTCCTTAACCACAGGAATATCCTCTAACTTTATCTCAACTAAAACATCCTGAACACTTTTGATACCTGTCGAAGTGAGTACCAAAAATAATATTTATAATACCAAACTACAACTAGCAAGCGGTAGTAAGGGTCGATCCGCAGGGAGGTAGGGAGATAATAGTTGCTATATATTTTAGTCTGTCGGGTAACAGTTGTGGGGGTTTGGATGTGAATTAATTCTAAAACTAATGACATAAACTAAATAAACGAATAAAATTAGCAAAAGAGGTAAACAATGATAAAAGAAATGCTAAGGCGGTCGGTTCACTATAGCTGCGATGGCACATAATCCTAGGTAACTTCGAAATACGGTCGCGAAGGATGGGGAAAACAAGTCCTCTCGGTCCATGTCAATTAGTAACTACCTCTCGGCCTATGCTACTAATCCCTAAGTCTCATTAATACTAACTCTCGTTCTTGATTAATGATTCCTAATGCAAACTAAATTACGTTATCTCTCGATCTTAGCAATTTAGTCGTTTTAATTCGTTAATTATTGTCCATTCCTATCTCTCGATCTACGGGATGGTCAAGTTTAAGCATCTATCAAGTCTCCTCTCGGTCTCATTGAAAGATAAAGCACTTAACGAAACAAACAAAGCAAAACCAGACGCGAAGTCAGTCGACCGACCAGCTATCCCAGTCGATCGACCAACCGGCTCAGTCGATCGACTGGTTAAGCCAGTCGATCGACCAAGCCCTAATGCGAGGTCACCTATTCTAATGCCATCTACGCCATAGATCCCCTACATCTTAGCGGGGTTGATTTAGCTAGACATAACAACGATAATAACAACAATGAAATTCGTAATAAAAGCAAAAGAATTCATAATTGAAGTACTAAAATAATTAAAGTGCATAAAACGTAAATGATGGTTTCGGGATATCTACGCTAACAATTTCTAATACTAATAAAACAGTAAACAAACTGAAGAATAAGAACAAGGGTTACCGAAATTGGAACGAGCGAAGAATAGATCCGAAGGCAATGAAAACTTTATTGATAGATTGAATGTGAATGGAAACCTAAAGTAAAGTCACCTCAAAACTAGATGAAAACTAAGCTAATGAATCGATAGATCCTAAAGAAACAGGAAGAGTTATGTTATATAGAAAAATAACATAACCTAAACCAAAACCTAATTACAATATGGGCTTCCTCGTATTTTAAATTTGCGTATCAGCTCGCGTGGTGGTCGATCGACCACTGAGGTCAGTCGATCGACCAAAAGTCTTTGTCGTAATTGCATTCGACGATTCTGCAGCGCGCACCGATCTTAAAACAGCTGCCATTTCTTCGTTACTTGGTCAAATCAGGCGTTTTACGCGGCGTTGGAAAGTTAAGAGGATACGCTTTCACCTCCAATTGGAACCACTCGATTATCTGCTATATAACTCGAGATATAGCCATCTGAACGAGGCTGCAATATCGTGAAATGCTTCTTTGCTTGTTAAACTCGTACGCACCCATGCTTTTGCTATCTTTAGGCCTTGAAACGCGCACCAAGCTCATTCCTCGAGTCAACACTTCATGTCAAATGCAATGTCAATTACTTAGGGACGTATTCGGCTCGATTTCCGTTCAATTCTTCATATTTCTGCAATAATAGACAAAAACACGAAAGTAGAGGAAAATAGGGAAATAATGGCATATATTGCACATTTGAGCTCTGAAATGCGTGTAGAATAAAGTGTGAAACATTATATTTTAGACACGCATCAAATCTCCCCAAACCAAACCTTTCTTGTCCCCAAGCAAGAACTAGACTCGATCCTAAAACCTAATGGAACGAGTTCAATCTCAGAGCGAATGCAACATGTAAAACCTAAACCAGTTTAATGCAACAACTAACAATCAATTAGCAATAGGAATCATGCAAACGAGTTATGGAGTCGTTTTTAAAAATTGCTGAACCGTCAACTGTAGAGACTTATCAAATTGGACTCTCGCGGGTCGCTCAAATCACTCATATAAGCACAGGTGAATATATGTAAAGATAGAAAGAAGTAATTTTGTAACGACACTCACCTAACTACGACCTATAAGAACATGCCTGCAATCTAATATGAAAATAATCTCTACAACCGTACATATGCATTCCAACCAAACCAATGACCATGACACATGCCGAGGTAAATATGGATATGTGAGGTAATGGGTAAGAAGGGGCTAAAATGAATTTGGATATGAGGAGTAATAAGCCAAGCTAGTAACTTCAATCCAAACTATAAGCGAATCCCAACTTCAAACTCAATGTAAATGATACAAGACGGTGCCAATTCAAGGCACAAAGCTCACAACCTCCATAAAAGTTAACTCCCCAAAGAATATAAATGATAAAATGGGAGTGGAAATCACCAAATCATAAAAAAATGGCAACATGTGATTTTTTTGAACTTTCTCTTTCTCGGGATGCAGTCGATCGACCAATATGGAGCAGTCGATCGACCGGATTATACAGTACAACACTCGTTTCTTTTTTTTTTCTTTTTCAAATCATTTTTCTTCTTTTTCTTTTTTTTCTTTCTGTTTTTCTTTCAACTTTTCCAATTCTTTTCCTCCTTCATTCTTTTTCCAACATCATCTCAATGGGAGCATATAACCAAACCGCAATAAACACATTCCCACAACTACCAATACTAGCTCGGATAGGGTAGGCTAAATAATGGTATGTAGCTTATGGGACAAAAAGGCAAATTTGGCTATGTGAGGCTTATGGGTAAAATGAATAAAGGGAAACCTCTACCACATGTGTCAACAAACCACAAACCGAATGCATACAGGTATTAAGCAGATTAAGTTCATATTTATGCATATTAATGTAACATGTCTCATAAGGAGTAACTACTCACAATCCTAGATAAACTGGTCATGAATGTCACCAGTTATAAGCTCTAAACCTTAGAAAATGATGTAGCTTGCCAAAATTCTAAGTCAAGTCTCAAGTTCAGCAAGAAATTTAACGAAAACTCGTAGATATGCATTTATGATTCTACTAATAACATGTTAATTAGCAAGGCTTAGGCAAAAACAGATGCAAATGCAATGTCATCATTGAAATACTACCGTTCCGACTCGACCTAAATGCTAAATAAACGTGCATTTTATTTGAAATTTTTGAAATTTTTCAATTTTTTTGGTATTTTGTATATATAAAGAAAGAAATAAACAACAATGCAAGACAAAAATGTAAACGTGAATGCAAGCAAATGAAATGCAACGCAAAACCCTTCCCCAAACCAAATCGCACAATGTCCCCATTGTGCAAAATCATGTAATGAAGAAAAATGGAGAACGGGAATTTGCGAGAAAATAAAGAAATAAGACATGAAGTGAAAATCGGGAACTCACAAGACTTTAAGCGCAGCAAAAGGAAACCTCCCCAAACCAGCGTGAGCTAGGAGGTTTCAGTAGCCAGCAGTGCCACCAATAAGTACCTGAAAAGACAAAAATACCACGCGTAAAACCAAGAAAGCAAAATTGGGACGGTAATTATGTGCAAAATTAAGAAAATGGAAGAAATCAGATATGTGACGGAAAATAAAGTGGAGTAGAAAACTCCCTTAATTCCGCAAATCGACCAAACACAGCAGGGGAGTGATCGTGAACAGGTACAACAGCGTCCTCGGTCGATCGACCATATTACTCAGTCGATCGACCAATGTGTCAGGAACAGAAGCTCCTAGAACTGTGCAGCTCAGTCGATCGACCACACAGGCCAGTCGATCGACTGAACTAACTGCTATAACATCTTAATTCTTCGTATTAGCTCAACAATTAGAGCTACCGAGGTCTAAAAACCTGCAAATGCACAATAATACGCGCCCAAAATTGCGCAAAACCCAAATGTAAAGTCTAAAGGTCTTAAATCCTAAGCAAACACAAATAAGAGCGAAGTCTCGCGCACACGAAAAACGATAAATAGTCTAAAAGCAATAAATAGATCAACGGAAACTGCGAAAAATCTCCGACCAAGGCTTCTGCCTACATGAAGTAGCTTCCGCAGTGCTCATCTCAGAAGCTGGACTCCACTCTACTCCGACTGGAATACTCAATGGGTCATCTCTAGCATCTTCCCAAGCATGGCCATCATCTTCTAGCTCCTCACACTCGAGATCCGACTTCGAAATTTTGACTGGCTCCTTCTTCTTGGGCTCTTCATCTGGCTCCTCATCAGTTGCATAGCTCAGACATCCCAAACCGCCTCTCTGAACAATTGGCTCCTTCACAGTTGAAGCGATCAGCGGTTCTTTCTTCCCCAAACCGGTTCCTGCAACATTCAAAACAAGAGAATTGTCCTCCATATTGCTCCCAATCTGAGGCGGAGGTGTCATAACAGGAATAGGTACAGGTAAGGAAGTGGAAATGTCAGAAAGCACAAAATAAGATTTCTTTTCAGAAATCATATTACAGGTCATGGGCCACATGGGGTCCTTCTTTCTAGGGGACTGGGCAAACATAATAGAGTGCTTCCCTACCTTAAATTTCAAAGTTCTTTCCCCTACATCAATTATTGCACCAGCAGTGTGCAAAAATGGTCTTCCCAAAATAATTGGGGTGTTGACATCTTCAGGAATATCCAAAACAACAAAGTCAACAGGAAAAAAGAACTTTTCAATTTGAACAGGCACATTCTCTAAGACCCCTATTGGCTGAACTGCAGAACGGTCAGCCATTTGCACAGTCATATCAGTAATAGTGAATCTAGTCAATCCCAACTTCTTAGCCAGACTCAAAGGCATAACACTGACACTAGCCCCTAAATCACATAATGCCTTCTCGATTGAGAAGGTACCAATACTACATGGGACAGAAAAACTACCTGGGTCAGACAGTTTGTGAGTAGCAGTGTGAGTTAAGTATGAACTAGACTCCTCAGTTAATTGCACAGACTCGACAGCATTCAAAGACCTTTTCTTAGCTAGCAACTGTTTCATGAACTTCGTATATGCAGGTATTTGATTAACTAGCTCTAAGAAAGGAATTTGCACGTTAAGACTACGCACGACATCTTTAAATTTATCGAATGTTACCTCATCTTTGGACGGCACTAGTCTTTCTGGATAAGGAGCTGTCATAAGTAGCTTTGCCCTCTCCTCTAGGTCTCTCATACCGGCATCAATGGACTTAGGCTGAAAATCCACTACTTTGTTGTAACTTGACCCTTCCTCAGACCGTCTCAGATATGAACCATTAATCGACATCGGGTCATACTTCGGAACCGGGACTGACCCATCAGCACTCGGGTCTTGCCTCAATAGTTTCGGAGTCGTCTCATCCCTAAACAAGTGGTCCCTCAAGTTGTCTGGCATCGGAGGACGAAAAGACTCACCTACAGCAGCGTCGTCAGTCGATCGACCATGAATGTCAGTCGATCGACTGACATCTACAGGAACAGAAGTTGTGTCTTTGCGCAGACTAGTCGATCGACTGGGTATGTCAGTCGATCGACTGTGTTTACTGCTGATCGTCTTTTTCTCCTCCTTTTTCTTCTTCCCCTTTTCAGCAACTTTCTCGGGTCCATCGAGAGCAGACCCGCTCCTCAGCGTCATTGCATGTACGGTCTCAATACGCTGATTCAGAGAGTGAAATTGACTCGGTATCTCAGCTGCATTCTTGTCTAATGTAGCAATTTGAGATATCAGCTCCGCGATTAAGGCCTGATTCGCCGCATTGCTTTTCTGTACCTCCACCATAAGAAGCTGCACTAGACTCGTCAACTCTGCAACTTCGTTTTTCAACTCTTGCTGTGACGGAGTGGATGGTGGTAAGGGTCGAAGTGAGTACCAAAAATAATATTTATAATACCAAACTACAACTAGCAAGCGGTAGTAAGGGTCGATCCGCAGGGAGGTAGGGAGATAATAGTTGCTATATATTTTAGTCTGTCGGGTAACAGTTGTGGGGGTTTGGATGGTGGTGGGGCTTCAGAAGGAGGCTCATATGGTTGATACGGTGAAGTAGGAGCGTAGTTATACGAATTGTCGAGCTGAAGTTGATGAAAAGCAAACATCTTCTCCGTAGGGTGCCCGCATGCTTCAGATGTGTGTCCCACTCCGCCGCATCTCTCACAAAACAGCACCTGCTGCTTCTGAGAATGGAACATGAGCGGACTCTCCTGAAGTACTGCAGATAAACAACACTAAAGAAGAAGATAAGAACTGCCTCAAGGTACTCAGTCTTCCCTTGAGGCGAAAAACAGACTAAAATGAAAAACAACTAAAACTAGCGCTGCCTCCCCGGCAACGGCGCCAAAATTTGATACCTGTCGAAGTGAGTACCAAAAATAATATTTATAATACCAAACTACAACTAGCAAGCGGTAGTAAGGGTCGATCCGCAGGGAGGTAGGGAGATAATAGTTGCTATATATTTTAGTCTGTCGGGTAACAGTTGTGGGGGTTTGGATGTGAATTAATTCTAAAACTAATGACATAAACTAAATAAACGAATAAAATTAGCAAAAGAGGTAAACAATGATAAAAGAAATGCTAAGACGGTCGGCTCACTATAGCTGCGATGGCACATAATCCTAGGTAACTTCGAAATACGGTCGCGAAGGATGGGGAAAACAAGTCCTCTCGGTCCATGTCAATTAGTAACTACCTCTCGGCCTATGCTACTAATCCCTAAGTCTCATTAATACTAACTCTCGTTCTTGATTAATGATTCCTAATGCAAACTAAATTACGTTATCTCTCGATCTTAGCAATTTAGTCGTTTTAATTCGTTAATTATTGTCCATTCCTATCTCTCGATCTACGGGATGGTCAAGTTTAAGCATCTATCAAGTCTCCTCTCGGTCTCATTGAAAGATAAAGCACTTAACGAAACAAACAAAGCAAAACCAGACGCTGAAGTCGTCGACCGACCAGCTATCCCGATCGATCGATCGACCAGCAAGCTCGATCGATCGTTGGTTAAGCGATCGATCGACCAAGCCCTAATGCGAGGTCACCTATTCTAATGCCATCTACGCCATAGATCCCCTACATCTTAGCGGGGTTGATTTAGCTAGACATAACAACGATAATAACAACAATGAAATTCGTAATAAAAGCAAAAGAATTCATAATTGAAGTACTAAAATAATTAAAGTGCATAAAACGTAAATGATGGTTTCGGGATATCTACGCTAACAATTTCTAATACTAATAAAACAGTAAACAAACTGAAGAATAAGAACAAGGGTTACCGAAATTGGAACGAGCGAAGAATAGATCCGAAGGCAATGAAAACTTTATTGATAGATTGAATGTGAATGGAAACCTAAAGTAAAGTCACCTCAAAACTAGATGAAAACTAAGCTAATGAATCGATAGATCCTAAAGAAACAGGAAGAGTTATGTTATATAGAAAAATAACATAACCTAAACCAAAACCTAATTACAATATGGGCTTCCTCGTATTTTAAATTTGCGTATCAGCTCGCGTGGTGGTCGATCGACCACTGAGGTCAGTCGATCGACCAAAAGTGCTGTACAGAATTGCATTCTGACGATTCCTGCAGCGCGCACCGATCTTAAAACAGCTGCCATTTCTTCGTTACTTGGTCAAATCAGGCGTTTTACGCGGCGTTGGAAAGTTAAGAGGATACGCTTTCACCTCCAATTGGAACCACTCGATTATCTGCTATAAAACTCGAGATATAGCCATCTGAACGAGGCTGCAATATCGTGAAATGCTTCTTTGCTTGTTAAACTCGTACGCACCCATGCTTTTGCTATCTTTAGGCCTTGAAACGCGCACCAAGCTCATTCCTCGAGTCAACACTTCATGTCAAATGCAATGTCAATTACTTAGGGACGGATTCGGCTCGATTTCCGTTCAATTCTTCATATTTCTGCAATAATAGACAAAAACACGAAAGTAGAGGAAAATAGGGAAATAATGGCATATATTGCACATTTGAGCTCTGAAATGCGTGTAGAATAAAGTGTGAAACATCATATTTTAGACACGCATCAACTGCATAGATAGATCTAATGACCCTTTCTACCCATGTTAACCATCTTCAAAGAAGAAAACCACTTGACAGAAGGTGTAACCCTAACATCCTAATAAGAAACCTCGAACTTGTAGGACTTTTAAGCCCAATTTTCTGATCACGACACATAAACCTAGCATCATTGACACGACTGTCGTAACCCTATCAAAAATAAACCAACCGGCTCTAACTATTATAGCAGAGGTAAGTCGGGTATCGTACACCACAAGGAGACAGTCACTATCTACTTGTTATCTAGTCTGTCTATGGTCAGAATGTGGGGGTGTTTGGTTGAGTTGTTTTTACTAAACAAATGAACTGAATTTAAAAGCTATAAAAGAGACAACAATAAAAATAGCAAGGGAGAAATAAAGATGTGATCAAATAGAGAGAAATATGCCAGGATGTCGGTTCACCATGATATTACACAAATTAGCTAAAGGTAGTTCAGTCGGTCTGATGTGAGAAGGGTAGTAGAAAGGTCCTTCCGGTCCGCTATCCGCCCTAGATTCTTCCTAAATAGCTTCCGCACTGATTAGGGTGGTCTATTGTTCATAACAAGTCCATTCATTCCAATCTTCCGATCTAGGTCGGAATTTAACCAATTTAATTACTTCGGTCGCGTGCACTAAACCTAATAACTAATGTTATATTGTTAAAAAACAATTCTCACAACTAAAACCTCCTAAACTAATTATCTCATCATTGCTTTACTATCATGGCTCTCCTAATCCTAGCACTAAAGGAATTAGCTACGCATGACGGTAAATAAAACAATAACAATTGAATAAACTATGCTAAACATGATTTTAAGATGAATAAGGAGAAATTGCATAAGCTAAACAACAATACTAATAAAAACAGGAATTAAAGACAAGAATTAAAGTGTGCAAAAGGATTAAATTGAATAAAGAGAGTAAAGGAATTACAAAAGTTGAGATCCGGAAATATAGAGAGCAAAGTAATGTCGAACGAGATTCCCAGATTAATGACAGAAAAGCTGAATGATTAAGTGCGAAGATGAGATCCTAAACCTAATGACGTCTTTCCTTTATATAGGAAAGATATTTATTATTGCATACGTAACTTAAGATAATAAAATAGATAAGTTCACGCGAAACAAATCTCGCGTTCAGATAGAAAAGTGTTCGATCGAGCACATTGATTCTTCTCGATCGTACAACTCCATAGCAAAACCTCTCGATCGAGTACATGAACTACTCGATCGAGGACCTCCAAATAGGCACCTCTCGATCGAGCACAATAGGGTCTCGATCGAGGTCTTCTATCCATCCTAAAGCTCTCGATCGAGGACATAAGCCAACAAAACCACTCGATCGAGCCAACTGCCACTAAAATAGGCCAAAGGACGTATGATCTATCTTCCAAGGCGACTTCACGCATCCCGAAACAGTGATATTTCCGCTCCAATTCTTCCATCTCCTAAATGCAAGCTAACGGGATAGTAAAAGGCTTGATTCTGCTTCTTTGAAGTTCATTCCTGCAATTAAAGCCAAATGAACCAAAGTAAAATATTCGGGGCATTTCGTAGCCTAAAAGTATGGGAATTGCATAGAAATACGTGCATAAGTGGCTCAAAAAGACTATATAAAATGCACGTATCAAATTTTCTCAAACCAAACCTTTGCTTGACTCCAAGCAAATTGTATGCAACTAACTAATAGAACGGAATAAAAACTCAGAGCCAGCTACAGATCGTCTACTTAAACCAATTTAGTGCAGGCAAACTAATACTTATAGCAAAAAAACTGTCAAATGCAAACGAGTTGTAGGAAGTTTATAATAAAGCTGAACCATCGACCTTGCAAGACCTTTGATAATGCACTCTCACGGGTCACTCTTCTCTCATGAAGCAAAGGATAAGCAATTAATTGTAAGAGAGGAAGAAATATAGTCGCTCACCTAAACTACGACCGACATAAACATGCATGCAGTATAGTATGATAGACAATTCTAGCTACCGTACCCATACATTCCAACCAAACAAGGTCCCGTCACAGCCGAGGGCTTACAAAAGTATAGAAAAGTGAGGTAATGGGTAAAAAGAGGCAAAATTGTTTTGGGAATGTGAGGTTAACAGCCAAGCTAGCTACCTAAACAGAACCAAATGAACCATATCCGCTTCTAATCCATAAAAATTATGCACAATGCCCTTGATTCGGCATACAAACTCACCAAACTGAATAAAATCAACTCCTCATAAGATATAGTGATGAGAGGTGTCGTCGTGTCTCCCAATCAAACACATTTATAATTCTCAACAAACAACTAGTTAGTGGTTAAGTCGAGGTCGATCCACGGGACGGTGTGCTTTGGGTTCTAAGTCTATCTATCTCAATTTATGCTAGTGTCACGATTGATTTGGGTTTTTAGTTGTGTTCTAAACTAATGCAAGCAACAAAGTAAAACAAGCAAGTAAAGGTGTAGACAAATAATAAAGGATACTAGGATGTCATGGGATCATATGGGATTCATGGGAGTTGATCATACAAACATGTTCTCAATTATATAGAAAGCACTTATTATTGTGATGGGATCGAGTTGGTGTATAAGCTTACAATCCCTAAGAAGGTTTGGGTCCCGGAGCCGAATTGATTAGATTGTACAACACCTACAAGTCGACTTAGTCCTTCCTATTCAACTATATGCATGGTCTAATGAGACTCTAGTTGGTGTATAAGCTTACATGTCTTATTGAAAAGATAGGTGATGGCTAAAAAAAATTGCAAGGATTCATAGGCTCACATTTCATCAAACATAACTTGTGCATAAGTTGAAATCACAACAAGCAAGCAATTTAATTATGAAAACATATTAGATTAAGCATGAATCATACCCCATGTTGTATTTCCCTTAATTTCCCACTAATTCTAGTTAAGAGACTACTTACTCATTATCATGGGAGACATGTCATTAATGGTGTCAATCATCACAACAAGTATAAGCATGATAAGAAGATGAGGGAATCAACAATAAAGAGTAAAGAGTAAAGAGATTATACCAAACTTGAGATGATCCAAATAATAAAGCAAAGATTAAAGGAAGAGAACTTGATTGATTGATTAAGAGTTGTCAATTCTCCAATAATAACCCAATAATCTTCAATTATATAACAATAAACTTGAACAATAATTAAGGAAAGATTAATGTGGAATAATTGAGATTAATCTATCTAATCTACTCCTAATCAAATCTAAAAGGATTTCTATTATGGGAACCTCTTCATGTCTAATTCGACTCCCTTTTTGATTATTACAAATGGGGGTATATATAGTAGTACATCATTAGGTTAAGTAAGGATAGATTAGTAAATAATAATGCTAAGTTTTAAAGTGGGGAAATGCAAGTCTTGCGAAGAGATGAGCATATCACGCTAGTGCCGCCACGATCCGCCACAATCCGCTCGGACCAGGAGAAGAGACGCTCAAATTGTGAGGGGAGGATCTGCTTGTCTTCTGCACAGGACGCTCGGATCATGAGAGGAGGATCCGCTCGGCTTGTGCCTAAGACGCTCGGATTGTTGCACAGTGTGATCCTTGCTTCACGGCCTTTAGTCTTTGTATACTCCTTATTCTTGCTTTGTCGGTCATTGTTCTTGCCTCCAGTTCATACTACTTCATATAAGGTCGTCATCAACCTTCCAAATGTGCACGGGAGACAGGAATTCCGCCTCATTATCTTCTTTCCTACAGCACATATAAAATGCACTAGGAAAGCAAAATAGGAAGGAATTGACGGATAAAATGGTCATGAAATGTTGTAATAGTATGCAAAATAGGTTCAATTAGGGGACTAAATGTACGCAAATAAGAGTCACATCATATAGAATAAGAATATAGGAGCAAAAACCGTTAACAATCAAATTTTTTTCATCTTCTTTTTTCTTTCTCGGTTTTTTTTTTATTTTTCTTTCTTTTTGTCTTTTTCAACCTTTTTTTTTCATTCTCCTCTCCATATTACCAACTCCCTATAATTAATACAAACCAAATTTGGCTCAATAAACAATATAACGCAAAAACTATTAGTAAACTAGCTTGACAAGGCTGGCTAAATTTGGATGTAGTTAAGGATCAAAAGGCAAATTTGGTTAAATGTGGAGTTAATGGGTAAAAATGGAAGAAAAAGGAATATAAGCGCCTCCCTGCATGTGACACCAACCACAAACCCGAATGTATGCAGGCAATAAGCAATCGAATTTCATACTTGTGCAAATTAATGATACATGTTATGCAAGGAGTAAATACTCACAATCCTACATGAAACTGGTCATAAATGACACTAGTTTTAAGGCTCTTAAACTTAGAATATATGAGTAGGTTGCCAAAATTTCAGGTCAAGTCTATTCGTTCAGCTAAAGTTTAACATTAACTCGTAGATTATGTAATAAGACAATGCTAAAAGAATATTAGTATATGCAAGGCTTAAGAAAAAAGGACTAAATGTATTGCAATTTCATCATCGAAATACACCGTTCCGACTCAACCTAAATGCAAAAATAAACGTGAAATTTTTGAATTTTCTAATTTGTTTTGATATTTTCAATTTTTTTAAAATAAAAGACAATGCAAACAAAAATGCAATAAACATGAATTGAAAACAAATGCAAATGCAGACTCAAAGGATGCATTACCCTCCCCAAACTAAAACGGACAATGCCCTCATTGTCCTCCAGCATACACCAACAGAATAATAGGGGAAAGGGAAAATACAACCAAAATGCAAGACAAAATAAATAAAATGAAAGAAGATGAAAAGAAATAAAGAACAAAAATACTCACAATATGTACAAATTCCCCAAACCAGTCAGCAAACTGGGGAAGTGAGTAGCCAGCTGCTACTCGTTGCCACTCTCCTAGTCAACCACCTCATAGGTAGGGTCCTCCTCCTCCTCTCCTCTCCTCCTCTGACCCCCAGTAGCAAGCTCAGCCCTAAACCTCTCCTCTCTCTCCGCCATGTCCTCCTCGCTCGCAGGCTGAGGGTAACCTTCCGCCGAGTACCGGTAAAAGGAAGGGTACGGCCATTCAGCTGGAACCGGACGACCTCTAATCATGCGGTACTCGTAAAGAGGGAATAAGGTGAAAGCCTGATCCCGCTCCATACGAGCCACTCTCCTGCACATGTCCAAAAGCAAAGCATCACGACGCCCTTGGTCCATGACCTCAGGCGCCTCAAAAGCAGAAGGTGCAATAAAATTAGCCGGTAAAGCAGGCTGAGTGATAAAGGATGTAGGTGTAGGTGTAGGCGTGGGCGTGGACGTGTGCCCAACCTGTGTAGGTCGAGACCCCTCTCCGACTTCCCTAACAGCAGGAGAAGTCCTCTTCCGTTTTCTAGAAACGGTAAGGGTGAAGTCAAGGAGGTAAGAAGGTGGAGGTGGTGGTAGTCTACCCGTCACAGTAGTCAATGGTGAAAGACGGGGTAGAGAGGGTGAAGGTAAAGTCACGGACAGGGAAGTGCCTATCTTCCACTTCCGATGGTCAGCTGCTAGCAAGTTCATAGAATACATGACTAGAATGTCGATGACATTATCCTTATCTATAAATTTAAGACCACGGGGAGAGTCAAGGAAAATAAAACGGGCAATGCGACTCACTAACCCACCACAAGCTATCGTGCCCGATGATTTTGACCCGACAACGTTAAAATGCGGAGCTGTCAAATAGGCAATGTTAATAAGGAATGGGGCACCGCTATCAATGTTCAGGTACCCGGCTAAAATGGACAGCTAAGTATTATTAACGTTGTTAGGCTCGTGACGACCGAAAATGATTTCTCCTAGTAGACGGAGAAATTAACAGGCTGGGGGTAAGTGGACGTGAGCACCACGTCGCTGACCGAAGGGAGTGTGTGCAAGTGAAGTCCATATCTGAGACACGAGCTTCCTAAGAGGCTCGATGCAACCGTCACTAGCTAACCCTAACCATTCCCCAAACTCAGCTAAAGTCCAATTAAAGGTAGTGTTAAACAGCCGAAAGGTGAAGCACTTGCTCCCATGGTCAGTCGTATAGGCCATAAGATGAAAAGCAAAAGAACTGAAAAATTCCAAGGTCAATTGTCGATAGGTAAGCTCTTTCAAGGTGGTCAATCCCAACATTCCCGTCCCGTTGAGCAAATCAACAAAGGGCTCTAAAAATCACAATTTCTCTAAGGAAGATCGACACAGGAAACGGGCCGATGTCATGTCAAATTCCATCAAATTTAAAAATCGAGTGCGATGGGATGGGGATATAAAACGTACCTGCGAAAACTCAGGTAAAGTTTCAATGGAAGGGTCAGCATTGTGCCTAGTAGCGACACGTAAAGCAGCAGCACGAAACCCCGTATTCATCCCAGAGCGCAAACTGGTAGCAGCAGCAGCATCAGTAACAACGACAGGGGCAGCAGTAGTAGTGATAGCAGCGGTAACAACAGGAGCAGTCACAGAAACGGTTGTCGACTCAGCAGGGGTCGACACCAAACCAGTAGCAGCAGTAGTAACCACCGCATCAACAGTGGTAACAGTAGGGACAGTGGCGACAGCAGGGGCCACTGCCTGAGACGGGGTTGAAATTGACACAGACGCAATCGGAATTTGCTTTTCAACACCGGATTCTTTACCGTTATCCATGACTACAACAAAAAAGAAAGCCCCATTTAAATTCAATCGATAAAACCGAATTTTCCCCAAACCAATTTCCAAAGCCCTAATTTGTACAAAACAGAGGGAAAATTGCAATTAAACAATAAGAAAGGGGAAAAAGAACTTACTTAAATTATTACCCAACAAGAAAAACAATTAAATCAACAAGAACACAAATTAATCGAAATAATTCGATTTTTCACAAATCCTAAATTCGAAATTAGCCCCAAATATGTCGAAAATTGATGAAGCAAATAAGGGCAATTGATTTAATTGATAAAATAAAAAGTATTTGGGTAATTTGTTTGATAATTTAGGGAAAGAAATTGAAGGTTTGGTTTAGATGTCAAAAAAATTGGGGAAGAACACAATTCAAACAAATGAAATAGAAAGAGGGAAAGAAGTACTACCTCGTGTATTATCAGCTCAAAATGCTCGATCGAGTGGTTTTAAACTACTCGATCGAGACCTTTTATCCTTCTTTTACTCGATCAAGTACCTTTGTTACTCGATCGAGAACTCCTCAATTGTGCTTGCTCAATCGAGCACAAAAAGTGTTCGATCGAGTGCTTTCCTCTTGGCACGCTTCCCAATGATCATCATATTCCCATAACCTGCAATTTACGCAAAAATACTTCCCGCAAAAAGACCAAAATAACGGTACACAGTCTATATTTGGTCTTAAGCAAATTAAATCTAACTAAGCTAATACTATATAGTCTATAACTAACATGCAATTAAATATCTAACGGAAATTCAAATTACAAAATATTACAAACGGGATAGCGTCCCATTTCAGCCTTTGAAACAATTTAATAGCCCAAAACTGGGCTTCTGACTTGATGAGGTGCCTTTAGCATTCATGACCTTCGTCTTCAGTCTCCATACAGTTGAGCTATCGAAAGGAAAATTGCATTTCTCATAATCTGCATCCTTCCTCTTTTCTTTGCCAGGCTTTTTCTTCCCATGTCCTTTATGATCTGTAGCGTCATCAATGCTAGGTTCCAACTGTAATGCACCTAGTCCGTCAACAGGATCTCCACTGTCCATTCCGCCAGGTCCTGTAGAAGCAAAAATAACAGAATAGTCCTCCAATTTGCTCTCAGACTGGGGTAGAGGTGTCATAATAGTAGGGTATGACTCAATAACAGTACTCGAAAGATCCTTGTCAGAGTCAATAGAGGGAATAACATTGTAGGGCATGACTTGCATAGGCGCCCTGTGAACACTGGAATGGGTAAAAGTCAAATCATCCCCACCCACCTGAAAGGTTAAAGTCTTAGCCTCAACATCTATTATTGCATGAGCAGTATGCAAAAATGGTCTTCCCAAAATGATGGGAGTGTATGAATCTTCAGGTATATCTAAGACTACGAAGTCAACAAGAATAAAGAATTTCCAGATCCTGATAGGAATGTCCTCTAAGACTCATAGTGGCCGTGATAATGAATGATCGGCCATCTGAAAGGTCATGTTGGTACATTGAAATTTCGTCAAACCAAGTCTCTTTGCGACAGACAAAGGTAAGACACTAACACTAGCTCCTAGGTCACACAACGCATTATCAATTAAATAAGTTCCAATATGACAAGGGATTGAGAAACTACCCGGGTCTGACAGTTTTGGTGGAGTCTTATTCTGAAGAAGTGCGGAGCACTCCTCAGTCAAGGCCACCGTCTTAGTCTCATCTACATTCCTCTTACGTAAAAGTATTTCTTTCATGAATTTCGAGTAAGAGGGTACCAAGAGTGGACACGGGGGGCCCACAAGGGCTCTTGGGAAACAAGCATTTGCATTTGTGGAGTCGCCACCAATTTATTGTGGAAAATTGGAAACCGTTCGAATACTTCGCGTCACGTCAAGACACAAAGTAATGACATAGACACTAAGAAATCGTTACCCTTAGCATTCTATGTCTAGAATGACTCTCGTGGATGCCAATGAACACGGATGTTCATAGAGATCTGGAGTAAGAGGTGAGGGTACGTATTAGGAAGCTTTTTAATCAAACACCTAATCCCGCCCGCCTCGATAGCAGTCTCTACTAATGATTAGGGAAATTCATCTATACTTGATATGTTGTCGGTTATATGCACAATGCAACATCCATCGTTTTAATCCTAGCATGTGAGAATTGGCTAACTCGGTGAACACGTAATTTAGCACACATTAGGTCGAAGTGGGGATTTAAGGTTGATTACATGTGAGAACAAGCAAACAATACGATAATAAAGAGTACAATAAATGAAATACGATAATCAAAATTACAATGATTTGATTATTTACGTCGAAAATACATTTAAAACGGATAATTTGGGAAAAGAAAAGGAAAATTAAATTAGGGTTAGAAAACGGACAGGTTAGTGGTGATATTACGGTTAATAGTCGATTAATACGTAAAACTAACAAACTAGGTCAAAGCAAAAGTGAAAGTTCAGAGACAAAATTCACCCCGTCACAGGCGCAGCGGTGCTGCGTCCCTTGGAAGAGGTGTTGTGGTCTTTGCGTCTGTTCCTGAGGTGAGTTCTTGCTGTGAAGCCGGAACTGCATATCGTTAATGTTCGTTGGTGTTTTAATGATTGATTACTGATAATCGACTCAAGTAGAAGTGACTTAGCATGTTATTTACATGCGAATTGGTCATAAAAGCAAAAAAGAACAAACTTAAATTAATTAGAACGAATTATAGAATAGTTACAAAGTTTGTTAACATAAATTAATTAGGTTTACTATGTTATACTACTGAAAATGATGACGATGAACAGATGAAAAATATACAAAAGGCGAATTCCAGAGACTTGATATGAACAAATCTAATCTCTAAAATCCGGGTTTGATTTTAATGACGAAAACCCGCAAATATTGATTACTTGGGATTTAAGTCGGAAATTAAAAGTGATAATATGAAGAAAATAAGAAAAGACGAATAAAAGAAACGAATCAACAAAGAACAAAGGAAGAAGAAGAAAGGCGAAAGCTGCGGCCCCTCGGGAAGAGAGGCGCGAGATCTTGCGACTCTTGAAGGGGCGCGAGAGTTCTTTGCATTTATTCTCGACGCCCTGCCTTACGTTAATCCGTGAAAATAAGTTTGATAAAAGGTTTTGTAAATCGGTTTTAAACATGTTTTCGACGTAAACCTTACAATAATTTATACAAAAGTAAAATACAATAATAACACATGGGATTTTACACCCTCAGACTTACATGTTTGATGAAATGAAATTAACTAAGTTAACTATTTAGTGATTGCTCGACTCGAATGTATGATGAAAGTGCCCTTGAAAAAGGAACTAAAAAGATTAATTAATTGAATTATTGATTAATTATGGTGTAGTGGTCAAATTGGTTGGTCATGCAAACGTGACTGGTACTCGCTTACGTGGTCGATTGATCAAGCACGTAGACGTCAATAAGCTTAGAGCACGATCTTAGAATGCAAAGGGAGAATAGAAGGGCGGACACTCGTGTGAGAAATATGAGGAACGAAGGTCCCTATTTATACTAAACACACGGAGGAATTATGGTAAGAGTAGGATACGGAAGGAAAGATCCGGAAACAACCGACTAAGGTTGAAACACGGAAACTTGGACAAAAAGAAAACCTTGAGAAAAGGCGCAACAAGTGTTGTGCTCCTTGGAAGAGGCGCACTACTTACTGCGTCCTTTCTCGGGTAGTTTCCTTCTGCGCGAGAAAACGCGTTTGACAGCGTGTCGTATTTTAGGCATAATTTTCTCTACAAGACTCAGAATAAGGTGATTTTGGTGGTGTTGGAAAGCTAAAACAAAGATATAGAACTTTATGGGAAACAGGCCTGACCCAAAAAAGTCGTTATCACCTCGTAAAACGGGCCTAAATGTCGGGTTGTCATTTTAGCTAAATGAAATGCACATTTTGCAATGTAAACTTTAAGTTTAGCCCAAAGAAGTGACATGGACTCAAAATGAGATATACTCACAACATTTATGACATCCTAACCTTAGGTATACAAGCACATTGCTTTGACTCATGATTTGACGGTTTTGAAGACGGTTTTTGACCCGAACTCCAAATGTACTCTAATTAAGGCCAAAACGACCGTAATGACACCTAGATGACAACCAAGAGGTAGACAAAAGTGTATGAGTTACCTTTTATTAACCGATTTACGAAACGTCATAAAATCGCGACATATGCTAAACATGCGACCCAATCATCACTGGGTGTTTGGCGGGAGGTGAAGAAACGAGGTATCTACAAAGCCCCCACTTTGACTGAGGCTTGGACAAGGCAAAAGTCAAAGTATAGCCATCAGGTCAATCGAAGATTACAACCTGAAGACTATGACGACGCGAGGCGGCTCAAGGGGTCTGAACCAAGGACCTGTCGTCGGGAACATTTTAAAGTCTATCGACTATCGGGGAGGGTCGTTTAAAGTCTATTAGACTACATAAGGAAGCTCGCCAGCCATAAGAAGAGACAATACCTGAGACTTCTTTCTCGAGATGCTTCCGGAGGTGCGTAGAAGCTAAGGTTAAGCGTGGGAGCTAAGGCTAGGACCTAAAGGATATATAAAGGTTGTGCTAGGGGCGTGAGACCCTAATGGAAAACATCGGCGAGAAGGTGGCCTAAGGGTAACTATGGTTTTGGCCTAAAAAAAGGTGATCCTAAAGGATTATGATCCTAAAGAGAAAAGGTGATCCTAAAGGAATATGATCCTAAAGGGAAAAGGTGATCCTAAAGGAATATGATCCTAAAGGGAAAAGGTGATCCTAAAGGAATATGATCCTAAAAGGAAAAGGTGATCCTAAAGGAATATGATCCTAAAAGGAGTTGGGATCCTAGGGTTAAGTTTAGGAACTAATGGATTACTAATTCTTGTTTTAAACGCGTGCGTTTAAGCTTTCTGAGGTATGAGAACTCCAAAAGGATTTATGGGTTTATGAACCCAA
Organism: Silene latifolia; assembly: GCF_048544455.1. Taxonomy (NCBI): domain Eukaryota; kingdom Viridiplantae; phylum Streptophyta; class Magnoliopsida; order Caryophyllales; family Caryophyllaceae; genus Silene; species Silene latifolia. Next base: position 30,782,046 of record NC_133528.1, read on the forward strand.
GGACGTTGGTATGGGAGCTTAAAGGCTTATGAACCTAAAGGAAGCCATTTTTGGATCTAAGAATCTAAGGGTATAAATCCTAACTTTGGGTTTACGAACCTAAGGAAGGAGGCTCTGGTTTGGGAACTTCTGGAGAACGAGACCTTTGCTGAACTCCGTGAGGAAATAATAATATTGAGGGTAGCAGGACGTCGGTAGAAACTGCTGGGAAATCTGCTTGCATCGGTCTCAAGCGAACTCTGGCAAAAGATTTGAGGTTGAATCTGATTGCGTCGGTCTCAAGCGAACTCTGGCAAAAAACTTGAGGTTGAATCTGCTTGCGTCGTTCTCAAGCGAACTCTGGCAAAAAACTTGAGGTTGAATCTGCTTGCGTCGGTCTCAAGCGAACCCTGGAAAAAAAACTTGAGGTTGAATCTGCTTACGTCGGTCTCAAGCGAACTCTTGCTGAAGACTTGAGGTTGAATATGCTTTTAAACAAACTCCGTTTCTCGAGAAGTGCAATCGGTTGTCATGAACTCTCGCTAGAGAATATATTGATGATTAGGAACATCTTGATTGTCATGGAAAGAATGTATACTTGAGCGAAGCCCCCAGTTGGAGCGAGCACTGCTTCTGATACTTACCTGAATGGTTAGTAGCCACACAAGAATGCAATCTAATAGGCAATTAGCACATAGTATATAAGCACGTAAGAAATTAGCACATGGACCTCAAATAAGGAAGCACATAGGTTTTGCAAAATTTATTTCTTTATAAAAGTTATTTAAAACTTGCTCAAAGAAAAATTGTTGTTTGTAATGCGTTACGCATATTCAACGGGCTTTAAACACATGACTGACGTGGACGCAGACCTACTAGGACGCGACCCGGGGATGACTCTGACAGACTTCACCTAAGTATGCGCACCCCCTAGCCAAGTATGAGTGATAATGCGTATCAGTTCCAAAGGTAGAAGAATTGCAAGAAATATGGGGGCATATAAAGGCAAGGCATGAGCCATGGATCAACTGTCTACTTGGACATCTTTTGCTGTCGTTTGCTGTAAAAGAGGTCCTTTTTGAGGCATGATAACTTGGATAATCGATCTAAGACCTTGCCATCGTCCGGACCGAGCACTAGCTAGACTTAAATAAGAGAGGAATAAAGGAAGGGTGGCATCTCGGAAGAGAAGCCCCCAGGATGAGAAGATGACTCTGGAATTTGGTTAAAAAGAGGCTGGGCAACAATAAGGAGCCCTCAGTATAGAGGTGTTGGTTGTGGAAGGGATGTTAATTGAGGTTAGAAGGTTAAAAATCGAGATAGTTGATAATTAGGATGGTTGATTATTGAGGTTGAAAGTTGATAATTGAGGTGGTTGTGTCCTTGAGGACTGCCTACGTATTCACATGAAGTGAAATCAAACCAGATCGTAGTTCTGAGGTTTGGTTAATTTTATTTGGGTGTTGTGGTTATATCCTTCTTGTGTAAGAAAGGACTGCCTAAGTATCCACCTGAAGAGGTGAAATCAAACCATGCTCGTAGTTCATGTGTGTGCCTAAGCTATATTGTCAGGGCCTTTGGTGACTCGAAGAATCGATTTGAAATAACTCCCTCTGATCATAGACCAAAGAGGTATAACTAATTTTGTAAAAATTTCTTTGTTATGTGAGCACACCTAAAAGTGGACCCTAACAATGATATGGGTATGTTCCTTTCCGGGTAGCAATGTATTTGAAGACTCCGTGTATGGGTCAAGGTGAAACTGGATAGGATATTTGGAATGTGGAGCTCGGAAATAAGAGGCTTTGATTGACAAATCTCTGGAGCTTGATTTTATGAAGTTAAGGCTTGATGGGATTATGGCTTGTAATGTGGCTTGGAAATGGAGTCTCTTGGCTTAATGTAGCCGGAGTACATAAAGGTAGGTTAATTGACGCGGGATCAAGTTTTCATGTCTTGGTCCTAAAGGATGGGTGTACTTGACGAGATTGAGAGGATTCTCAAAATTCCTAACCATCTCCCTGTAACGGTCTCGAGAAGGACTTAGGGTGTGTGATGGCCTAATTGAGGGTGCTAGCTGACCATCTTCATAGATGTCTTGATTCTATATAGACTTTAGTAGTATTCCGTATTGGATTTCATCCTCGTTCTTGATTCAGACTTAGATTCTCGGTCTGGAATATATCTCGGCTTTTGCTCAGATTTTTAATTCGGGTTTTTTGAAGATAACTTTGACTTTGGGTATTGACATTGACTTGCTTGATTGAGCCTTCTTCTTTTTGACTCTTTGTCTTGGATTACGGGCATAATTGTGGCCTTGGATATTGACACCAGTTATTTTTCTTGATTGAGCCTTTGTCTTTGATCATGGCTCGTATCGTCTTGGATTTGCTTGCTACCATGGATTTGGGTTAGACTAGCACCTTTGGGTGAGAAATGGGTTGGTCCTTACTAGCACGGGTTGTTTATTGTGGGGAATGGGCTTGCCTTCCGTCATGGATCATTAACAAGGGAGATGGTTTGGATTCGTCCTAGAATCTCTTGAGATAAGCTCGTGCTAAACTAGGGTATAGTGAGGGTTTCAATTTCCAGACATGGATTAGGTAAGGAAAGAACATGGAGTTTCAGGTCCTCTACAACTTAGAACAGAACATCGTCTAAGTGCACTCACATCAACTGTCATGTGTTGTTGTTGTTTGTTCATTTTAAAAACCAATTCTTGTTGTCACAGGAAAAGGATAAAGGATGAGATAGGATAGAATATGTGGATTAAAAATTGTACTTTTATTGAAATGAATAATGAATGTATTTAACATAGACTCGAGAAGACGCGTGACTCATGGGACAGCCCCCAGGTTATCACTAGAAATAGAAATGGACACCAAGAAAGACACTAGAAAAATTCTGGGATAGAAAGCCTAGGACTCGGACTTTGACTCGATCTTAGATCTAGACTCGTAATCATCGGCCCATGCTTGAACATTTTCTTTTCCAGCATCTGGCTTCAGCATCTGATTTTGAGCATTCATTCATTTGAGCACCTCGTCCTCATCATTGGGAACACTAGAAGGATAATAGTCAAGAAAGGTTTCCTGATAAGTGGCATATCCATGAGGATTGCCTAACTTTCCGTGTGAGTTAAAGGTTGAGAGGGACAATTTCCCGCTTTCGATCATATCTTGGATCATATGCTTGAACTTATGGCACACCTCAGTATCATATCCCCTGCCCCTGTGATATTGGCAATAAGCATCCTCATCCCAGAACCTAGACTTCTTCTCTGGATCTGGTGTAGGTCCTATAGGTTGAAGAAGACCTAAAGAGGATAATTTGTTCAAGGCTAAGGCATAAGGTATGCCTAGGTATGTGAATGACCTGCGAGGGTTGTTAGGTTTCCTTGACGAAGTCTTTATGAGGTTGCCTTTGTTGATTTTGATTCTTGTTTGAGAAGAACTAGAGATACATTGCTCACTTTTTGCTTTAGGACTATTAGGTTGAGGTTTTGTCTGGAAACTTTTCATCTTGAGAGGTTGGGCATCAAGCTTCTTACCCATTTCAGCAAACTGATTCTCTATGTTGGAAAGCCGAGAGTTTAGGTTATCAAGGGCTCCCTCTAACTCGTAAAATTTATTGTTGAAGGCAATGGAAAGCATGAGCATTCCACTTTGGATATCGTCGTCTTCAAGCACGTTAATATCACCGTTATCATAAGGATCAAGGAGATGAGAACAGTCTAGAGAAGATTCTTCATCATGTTTAATGATATTAGACCCAAGAGGGTCGATTTTCTTGGCTTTCCCGACAGAAGGTGGCTTAGGAAGCTTGCCCTCTTCGATAATATCTTGGATGGTGTGTTTCAAGAGAAAACACTCTTCAATATCATGGCCTCTACCTTGGTGATATAAACAGTATTTGTTGCCCTTCCAGAGGTTCACCTGTTTCTCTAACGGTGGATCCGGAGTCGGTCCTATTGGATGTAGCTTGCCTTTGGCAGAAAGTCTCTTCAAAGTATCGGCATAAGGCATGCCTAAATCGGTAAGCATCCTTAGATGCCTCCCAGATTTCATTTCAGCTGTTTTCGGCTTTCTAGGACGATGGTTTTGCAAGAGGTAAGCTTTGGACAACCTAGACTAGAGGTTTCTCTAGGTGGCATCATGTTCTTTTCCACCATTCCATTCTCGAGGGTGAGGACGCGAATCCTCAAATTTTCCACTGTAGCTTGAACTCGTAGGACCATGGCATACACGTCTTGGAGAGACATGGTTATTGTGGCTTGAACTGCTTCGTGACTTTGCTTACTGACGGAACTTGTTGGATTCCTACGCTGTTGGGGCTGGTGTCCTCTACAGTTAGTGCAAGGACATTTAAATCTCTAAAAGGATCAAAGGGCATACTTTTGTATTATTATCAGTTGATCCACGTTTATCAATAACGGTTGGCTTGCTAGATAAGTTTGACGTTATTGTCATACAGATGACGGTGATCAACTGGTCCCTAAAAGTCACACCTATAGGATACGTTTGAGAGATGCGACGGTATGAAAATACAGTCATGTTGATGCCCAATTTGACTAAGCAGTTAGTCGGAGTTATTGACTAATAATTAGTCAAACGCGATGTTGAGATAATTATTTAATACAGATTAAATAATGCGGGCTAAGGCGAATTAAGCGGTTAATTCGTAAATTAAATATAAACGGTTATATTTAATTAATGTATATTTAATTAATTATACAATATTGTCTTTGTCGGACAAGTATTAATATATCGACTGAGTCATGTTACTAGTTGATATTTTAATAACCGATAACCGATGACAATTTATAATAAAATCCCGTCATATACATTTTAGCAATTACGAGTCGGATCACGAGTTAAATGAGGAGAAAAGTGGAAAGCCCACTCCCTCCTCTTGAGACCCGCGGACCGAGGCAAACAAAAGGAGAGGCTCTCTCTCCTTTTGACCTAAGCATTTTCATTTTACAGAAAATTAGGTTTTGGAGGCATTCTCTCTGAAACCTAGATCTCACATCGAAAAACCTCACATAAACTCTCTCAATATTGCAAGGCAATTAGAGAGTACATTTCTAGCACAAGGGGCATAGTCTCAGACGGTCTTGGATGCAACGATTAGGAGGAAATCTCTGTTGATTTCTGATCTTAGGCCGAATTCTCAAGGACCCGAGGTTGATTCTTTATTCCTTATCGTTTCTCTTGTATTTATGTTTTATGACGATAATCACATGTTAAAGATACGTTATAGTCCTAAAATTTAAGGGAATTTTACGGATATTTCCCTTCAAGTGGTATCAGAGCGAGACCACGTATATTTTTCATTGTGATTTTCATAAAAACGATTTGAAACGATTTTTATTGTCTCGAAAACCGTGCGGCCTCATGTGTTTCACGGCTGTTTCGTGTCTGTTTTCGATCTGTTTTATGCATATTGTTATTTTATACGGAAATTATAGCAATATGTTAAGGTTTTGTCAAATTGTTGTTTTGATTTTATACGTATTAGATCAAAATCACCATTGGTTTTGTTTTGACAAATGTTTTCACGAGGTTTTTTTAATTTTCAGAACTGTTTTGGTCTCGATCGAGTGGATTTCTAATCGATCGAGAGCTTTTCTGACTTGTTTTTGCTCGATCGAGTACATGTTATACTCGATCGACCTGTTTTAAAACCCCATCTGTTCGATCGAGTAGTCCTCGTGCTCGATCGAACAGGTTTGCTAATATAAGTCCTCGATCGACCTCTAGTTTAGTCGATCGAGCACTTCCTGTTTGGCAATCCTCTCGATCGAATGGCAGCCTCAGTCGATCGAGCCCTTTTCTTCCTCGATCGAGGACATTTCATCTTTGGCAGCGTTGAAATTTTATTCCTTTTGTTTTAAATTTTCTTTTGGCCATAATTTGTACTTTATACAGATATAGTACACTCGCTTGATAGTGAAACGGTTCACTCACGTACCAGATAGTTATTTTAAAGCGAATTTAAAATAACGGATTGTAATGGATTAAAATTAAGTTGATAGAAGCGGTTTTGTCACATAATTTTAATCGTTAAAAAGGTGGTTTGGATAAATTTAACATAATTACGGAATTATGTCATGAATAAATTTTAGTTTTAGTTGATACATTTTATTAATCGTTATTTTGAATACCTTGAATGCTTTTAATTACGTATTTATTTTTACAAACGGTTGTAACTTAGTGTGGCCTTAGTAGAACGTGTTACCGTAATGATGGAACACGGTCTTGGTTGTATTTTGAGATTTCGCATCTCAGTTTTGGTTTTTCCTTGTAATTGCAGTTTTTTATTTAGAATGTAAATAGTTTTATATTTTGTAATATTTAAATTGTAATTTTGAGAAGACCAAAGATGGAGAATCGGATGCTCACTCCCGCTGCATGGATCAAGATGGAACATCAAGACAAGCTTTTCGGGTCCAACGGTGGATTCCAAAGTTGTATTATGTTCATTTTTACTAGGATAGGCCACACTAGGACGTTTATTTACGTTTTGCATTCTTTTATTTTTATTGTAACGATAATTTGCATCATATTCCGCCTAAAACCAAACCACCTAATAATTGCATAAAAACTGACTCATATAGAGGTCACGCGTTAGTTTTCTTTGATATACAGATATCACATGTTTTTATTAAGCCATCACCTAAATTAATTCATTCACGCAATGCTAGTTTTTCGTTCACTTAATATGACTTAAAACTAAGTCGATGGGATCTTCCTCGTATAAACAAAATTGAGAACAGTCTTTATAGGTCAAACTCCAATGAATCCCTTCTTCGTCGGTAGGCATAATATGACCCCTTCTACGTCGGGTAAGTTGGAACTGATTGACCTATTTTATCTCAACACTATGGTCACTCGTACGATCCTGTGATTATGGTGGACTATAGATAGGATTTACGGAAATCTATCGACCAAGAGTTCTAACGGTAGAACTAGCTAAACAGTTGGCTTATCAATTTACGGAAATTGAGTCTTGGGATCACTTGTATTATTCTTGAGGGAGATCAATTATGCAAGTGCAATGAGTCTACACGTTAAAATGAATTTTAAATAGACTTAAATCACCTCGATGAGTTGCTTATTTCGTTTTGGTTTTTCCTTCTTTTTCAGTGTAGATCACGATCATTTAAACTGCTAATAACATAATGGCTGGCCGTGCTGACGACCCAATGCCAAGTGCCACATTGGACCGTGAGTCCTGGCTTCGGATCTTCATGAATCAGATGAATCAGTCTACTCGACTGAAGAATGATGGATCAAACTTCGCGGACTGGGAGGCGGCATTACGGAATCGCCGCCGCCGACGGAAGCTCAAATATCTGACAGAGCCCATCCCGTCGAACCCAGGTCCCACGGCTGGAGCTAACGAGATCGCCAAGTATAACGATTTCGTCATGGAAGTGGGTGCGATTAAAAACGTACTCATTTTTGCAATGGAATCCAATTTGCAGAAACGCTTCATAGCCCATGGTGCAAACAAGATTATCACCACGCTCACTAAGGAATTCTCGAAAGCACCGAGAATCGTAACCTATGAGCATACCACTCGCTTCTTTGATGCGAGACTCCAGAAGGGCCAACCGGTTAGCCCACACATTCTCAGCATGATTGAGAATGTCGAGAAACTGGAGGCACTTGATTGTAAGATCAGTGAGAACATCGTAATTGACCGCATGCTTCATTCACTCCACGATGGTTTTGCGCTCTTTAGAGCCAATTACTATATGAATGATTTGAAAAAAAGTCCTCATGAACTACACTCCCTTCTCGTACAGACCGAGAAGGACATGAAGTTCAGTGGTAGCTTAAAACAAGATGTTCTCGTTGTGACAAACAAGGGCAAGGGTAAGGGCAAAGCTTAGGCAAACCTAGCAGTAGGTAAACCGAAGTTTAAGAAGTCGGGATCAGGTAAGAGTGGGCCTGGTGAGTCGAGCACCTCATCAGGCACGATAAAGAGCAACACCGATAACATGGAATGCCATCATTGCCACAAGACTGGGCATTGGAGGCGTACATGTCCTGTTTATCATGAGGACATAAAAGCAGGTCGCGTTAAACCTGTTGGTATGTCTTCTCCTTCTACTTTTATTCATATGATTGAGATTAACCACGCAAGATTCGAACTTGGGTACTAGATCTTGGTTGTGGTTCTCATCTCGTGTAATCATGTGCGGGGGCTCGAAACATCGAACCCCTCGTAAAGGGTGAGGTGGACCTGCGTGTCGGGAATGGAGCACGAGTGACTGCCGTCTCGAGGGGAACATACGTGATCCAGCTTCCTAGCGGATTTGAGTTATTTTTATATAACTGCTATTATGTACCCAGTCTTTCTAAAAACATTATTTCAGTTTCTGCACTTGACAAACTTGGTTTTTCATTTGTAATAGAGAATAATACTTGCATTTTCTCATTACACGATATGATTTATGGCAAGGCAGTCTCCCTGAATGGAATTTATGTTTTAGATCAGACCACCGAAATATTGCACGTATTGAATAAAAAGTTGAAGGTTGGTGACAAAGATCAAACGTATCTATGGCACTGCCGTATGGGACACATTAATGAGAAACGCGTAAAACAGCTCATAAAGAATGGAGCTATCTCGGCCTTTGATTTTCAATCATTTGGCTCTTGTGAATCATGTCTCATTGGCAAGATGACTCGGATTTCCTTCAAAGGTGTTGGAATGCGCGCTGCTGACCTATTAGGACTCATACATACGGATGTGTGTGGACCTATGTCAATCACCGCACGAGAAGGCTATAGGTATTTCATCACTTTCACGGATGATTTAAGTAGATATGGCTATGTCTACTTAATGAAGCACAAAAGTGAATCCTCTGAGAAATTCAAAGAATACCAGAATCGGGTGCAGAACCAGCTGGGTAGAAAGATTAAAACACTACGTTCAGATCGTGGTGGCGAGTATCTTTCCCACGAGTTTGATCAACACCTCAAAGACCGTGGGATTGCCTTACAGTTAACTCCACCTGGAACACCTCAGTTGAATGGTGTGTCCGAACGGAGAAATCGGACACTACTTGATATGGTTCGATCCATGATGAGTCACACCGTGTTTCCTGACTCATTGTGGGGTTATGCTCTTCTGTCAGCTGCTCTAATACTTAACCGAAGTCCGTCTAAAGCTGTTGACAAGACTCCATATGAACTATGGAAGGGAACGGTCCCTAACTTGTCCTTTATACGGGTTTGGGGCTGCGAGGCTTATGTCAAGTGGAGACACGAGGATAAGCTCGGCCCGCGATCGGTCAAGACATACTTTATAGGTTATCCTAAAGGAACACTTGGTCATTACTTTTATTCGCCAACCGAACAACGTGTATTTGTTGCGGCTAGTGCGACATTCTTAGAGAAGGAGTTTCTCGAGAATGCAAAGAGTGATAGAACCTTCGAGCTGTCGGAGATTCCAGAACTAAATACCGAGCAACCATTGGAGGAACCAGTTCCTTCAATCCCGGCTGCGGTAAATATTCCTGAGGAACCTAGGAGGTCGGGAAGAGTCTCTATTCCTCCGGACAGATACATTGGTATGGTCGAGGAACATGACATAGATGACATTCTACTCTTAACGAGTAATGAACCCGCAACCTATAAAGGTGCCATGACTAGTTCCGACTCAAAGCTATGGCTTGAAGCTATGCAATCCGAGATGGACTCCATGTATGAGAACAACGTATGGGATCTTGTTGACTTACCTGCTAAGGTTCGTCCCCTTCAATGCAAGTGGCTTTACAAGATAAAGCACTCTGTGGAAGGTCAACAAGATATCTATAAAGCACGACTAGTTGCTAAAGGTTTCACTCAAGTGCCAGGTTTGCACAACGATGAGATCTTTGCACCCGTAGTCATGCTGCGTTCCATTCGGATTATCTTAGCGATTGCCGCTTTTCATGACTATGAAATTTGGCAGATGGATGTGAAAACCGCCTTCTTAAACGGTTATTTGGAGGAAGAGTTGTACATGGTACAACCCGAAGGTTTCATCGATCCCGAACATCCTAAGAAAGTGTGCAAGCTTAAGCGTTCCATTTATGGACTTAAGCAAGCTTCGCGGAGTTGGAATCATCGATTCGACCAGGTGATAAAAGAAAATGGATTTACTCGATCGGTCGAGGAACCATGTCTATATATCAAGTCGAGTGGGAGCAAGATTGTCTTCCTAATATTGTATGTTGATGACATACTCCTGATTGGGAATGACATACCTCTCTTAACTTCGGTAAAAGTATGGTTGAAGAACCATTTCCAGATGAAAGATCTGGGTGAGGCACAAAGAATTTTGGGCATCCGTATCTATCGAGATAGATCACGTCGGATGTTATCTCTCAGTCAAGAGTCTTATATAGACAAAATACTAGAGAGATTCAGCATGACTAACTCCAAAAAGGGGTTTCTTCCTATGGCTCCAGGGGTGCATTTGAGCAAGTCTCAGGCACTAGAGACACCGGAAGAGAAAGAGCGCATGACACGGATTCCTTATGCCTCAGCTATAGGATCAATCATGTATGCCATGATATGCACACGTCCAGACGTGGCATATGCATTGAGTATGACAAGTCGATTCCAACAACATCCAGGTGAATCACATTGGATGGCTGTCAAGAACATTCTTAAGTACCTACGGAGGACTAAAGATTGGGCATTGACATATGGAGGCGATCAAAAGCTATGCGCAACCGGTTACGCAGATGCAAGCTTCCAAACGGATCGAGATGACTCGAAATCTCAGTCTGGATTCGTTTTTACTTTTAATGGCGCTGCAGTCAGCTGGAAGAGTTCCAAACAAAGTGTTACAAACAGATTCTACGATCGAGTCCGAGTACTATGCCGCGTCGAAGCCGCAAAGGAAGCGATATGGATGCGTCAATTCTTACAAGGACTCTCTGTAGTGCCTAGTTCGAATGACCCGATCACCATCTATTGCGACAATAGAGGTGCCATCTTCCAAGCTAAGGAGCCTAAGTCTAGCAACAAGTCTAGACATGTACAACGGAAAGCTCATCTAATCCGAGATTACGTGGAGCAAAAGGAAGTAGTGATAGAAAAGATTGCTACTGAGATGATAATATAGCAGATCCTCTCACTAAACCATTACGACAAGATAAGCATGAAGGGCATGTTAATTCCATGGGAATTAAACGTGTTCTGAGTTGTAGTACTCTTTTATGGATTAGATTCATTTTCTTGTGTACTCTATACGACATCATCGTTTTGATATTTATATATTTTGTTTTTCATGTGGAATTGTACGACAATCTTGAACACCACAAAGTGAACTGAACAAACATTATATTTTTGGTCCTTAATTGCCCACATGAGCTGATAACTCTGGCAATTATTTTGTGACGTTGGTTGATGGTGGGTTCAACGAGCCATAAGTCAAACGGTTGACTGACCAATCACAGAGGCGAGTTATACGGATATCTCGTAGGACACAATTGTGACAACGACGTGGAGTCCTAAATGTTTTATAACATTCGGTGCCAGGTCGTGGATAGGACCTCCATGGTGATCCTAAGAGTCGATTCTTTTGACTATCGACTGTCTCTTGAGACTAAGGCAGATTTTGGGTGACTTTGGTTTCTTTCTCACGGTCATCCGTAACAGGGGGCCAAGTAGATTTTTTCTGGGTCATTTCATGTTGTGCTTAGATCGGAAGGAGTCGAGTTGAAGGAAATATTCAGCCTTTATCGGGTACTCGATATTTCTCAGGGCCACTCGAGGAGTCAGAATCGAAATGCATGGTCATGCTCGAATACGGATTCGTTTTATCAGTTAAGTTACTCTCTAGTCGGGGAAACCACTCTTGATACAGATCGATTGTAAAATACGACCTTTGCGGATCCGGATCTGCAAATTGTTTTACATTGAGTGGGAGAAATTTTAAATGAATATGAGAATCGGTTATCGCACATACACTTGTACGGACAACTGGGAGTTTGTTGGAGGTGGTGTCCTCTAGTTAGTGCGGATAACGTCATTGCACGTACACTTGTACGGACAAGTGGGAGCTTGTTGGGGCTGGTGTCCTCTACAGTTAGTGCAAGGACATTTAAATCTCTAAAAGGATCAAAGGGCATACTTTTGTATTATTATCAGTTGATCCACGTTTATCAATAACGGTTGGCTTGCTAGATAAGTTTGACGTTATTGTCATACAGATGGCGGTGATCAACTGGTCCCTAAAAGTCACACCTATAGGATACGTTTGAGAGATGTGACGGTATGAAAATACAGTCATGTTGATGCCCAATTTGACTAAGTAGTTAGTCGGAGTTATTGACTAATAATTAGTCAAACGCGATGTTGAGATAATTATTTAATACAGATTAAATAATGCGGGCTAAGGCGAATTAAGCGGTTAATTCGTAAATTAAATATAAACGGTTATATTTAATTAATGTATATTTAATTAATTATACAATATTGTCTTTGTCGGACAAGTATTAATATATCGACTGAGTCATGTTACTAGTTGATATTTTAATAACCGATAACCGATGACAATTTATAATAAAATCCCGTCATATACATTTTAGCAATTACGAGTCGGATCACGAGTTAAATGAGGAGAAAAGTGGAAAGCCCACTCCCTCCTCTTGAGACCCGGATCGAGGCAAACAAAAGGAGAGGCTGTCTCTCCTTTTGACCTAAGCATTTTCATTTTCTGAGAAAATTAGGTTTTGGAGGCATTCTCTCTGAAACCTAGATCTCACATCGAAAAACCTCACATAAACTCTCTCAATATTGCAAGGCAATTAGAGAGTACATTTCTAGCACAAGAGGCATAGTCTCAGACGGTCTTGGGTGCAACGATTAGGAGGAAATCTCTGTTGATTTCTGATCTTAGGCCGAATTCTCAAGGACCCGAGGTTGATTCTTTATTCCTTATCGTTTCTCTTGTATTTATGTTTTATGACGATAATCACATGTTAAAGATACGTTATAGTCCTAAAATTTAAGGGAATTTTACGGATATTTCCCTTCAAGATTTGTTGGAGGTGGTGTCCTCCAGTTAGTGCGGATAACGTCATTGCACGTACACTTGTACGGACAAGTGGGAGCTTGTTGGGGCTGGTGTCCTCTACAGTTAGTGCAAGGACATTTAAATCTCTAAAAGGATCAAAGGGCATACTTTTGTATTATTATCAGTTGATCCACGTTTATCAATAACGGTTGGCTTGCTAGATAAGTTTGACGTTATTGTCATACAGATGGCGGTGATCAACTGGTCCCTAAAAGTCACACTTATAGGATACGTTTGAGAGATGCGACGGTATGAAAATACAGTCATGTTGATGCCCAATTTGACTAAGCAGTTAGTCGGAGTTATTGACTAATAATTAGTCAAACGCGATGTTGAGATAATTATTTAATACAGATTAAATAATGCGGGCTAAGGCGAATTAAGCGGTTAATTCGTAAATTAAATATAAACGGTTATATTTAATTAATGTATATTTAATTAATTATACAATATTGTCTTTGTCGGACAAGTATTAATATATCGACTGAGTCATGTTACTAGTTGATATTTTAATAACCGATAACCGATGACAATTTATAATAAAATCCCGTCATATACATTTTAGCAATTACGAGTCGGATCACGGTGCTTGACTGTAATTTTAGACTCGAGTGTTAACTTTGACGGAGTGAACCTCATATGATTGACCTTATTGACGGGACTGATGACACATGTTGATTCTAGACTCGAGGTTTGCTTATAGGTGTTAAGAAGACTACTGTAGTTTAGACTCAAATATGAGGCCCATTGAGACTCGTGTGTTGAGCCTCGGAACGTGTGACTCGAGGTGTGAAAATGTTTAGATCCTAACTGAATTCGGGTAGGGGGTCCAAAATGACGGCGTAACGCCTTAGGACTTGACTTGAATTTGAAAAGACCCAAAATGTAAAGGAAGACGGGTTTATGACTTGGCAGAGTTTCGACTAGGACATAGTCGGTTTGAACTTTGACTCTAACTTAGCCCAATTGAATTTATATAATTGCATTTATATTGTTTGAAAATATTTTGGTTTAAAACTTTTTTTGGATTTTTTTTGACGTCTTTTTTTTTGCACGGGTTTTGAAATGGGTTTGAGGCCCGAAATTTGACTTGAAAGAGTTGCGGCTTATTTTGTGCTGTTTTGAAAATGTTTACATTTTGAAAAGGATTTTACTTTACAAAATTTCATCATGGTTTTGTTTACGCAAGGTGATCACGTATAATACAAGCATTAAAACAGGCATTATAACGGTATGCTGAGTGCTTTTAAAGGGTTTTGGCTTAAAAGGGTTGGTTGCCATACCAAGCAATCAAACTCGGGTCTGTGGAGAGGTCCATGCCAAACATGAGTAGGCATCACGGTATGGTTGACGTCAATCGCTATCCATCCTTAGGCCCAGATAAGAAATTGGACCGTCCAGACGGGACGATTGGTCGAATGGGTTGGGTTGGGCCTAGGAAGGCCGAATAAAACGATCTAAGAAGCTCGAGTAATGAAAACCGACAATTGTCTCGTACAAACTATTCCTTAACCTTGTTCAAGTTTCACCCTTGGCAACACGTAAGTGTATTACTCCCCAGCGGAGTCACCAAACTGTGGACACGGAGTCCCACGGGGGCGCTTGGGAAACAAGCATTTGCATTTGTGGAGTCGCCACCAATTTATTGCGGAAAATTGGAATCCGTTCGACTACTTCGCGTCACGTCAAGACACGAAGTAATGACATAGACACTAAGAACTCATTACCCTTAGCATTCTATGTTTAGAATGACTCTCGTGGATGCCAATGAACACGGGTGTTCACAGAGATCTGGATTAAGGGGTGAGGGTACGTATTAGGAAGCTCTTTAATCGAACACCTAATCTTGCCCGCCTCGATAGCGGCCTCTACTAATGATTAGGGAAAATCATCTATACTTGATATGTTGTCGATTATATGCATGCAATGTAACATCCATCGTTTTAATCCTAGCATGTGAGAATTGACTAAGTCGGTGAACACGTAATTTAGCACACATTAGGTCGAAGTGGGGATTTAAGGTTGGTTACATGTGAGAACAAGAAAACAATACGATAATAAAGAGTACAATAAATGAAATACGATAATCAAAATTACAATGATTACAATGATTTGATTGATTTATGTCGAAAATACATTTAAAACGGATAATTTGGGAAAAGAAAAGGAAAAATAAATTAGGGTCAGAAAACGGACAGATTAGTGGTGATATTACGGTTAATATTCGATTAATACGTAAAACTAACAAACTAGGTCAAAGCAAAAAAGGAAGTTCAGATCCACAACTCACCCCGGAACAGGCGCAACAGAGCTGGCGTCCCTTAGAAGAGGCGCAGTGGTCACTGTGTCTGTTCCTGAGCTGAGTTCTGGCTGTGAAGCCGGAACTGCATATCGTTAATGTTCGTTGGTATTTTAATGATTGATTACTGATATTCGACTTAAGTAGAAGTGATTTAACAGGTTATTTACATGCGAATTGGTCATAAAAGCAATAAAGAACAAACTTAAATTAATTAGAAAGAATTATAGAATAATTACAAATTTTGTTAACGTAAATTAGGTTTACAATGTTAAACTACTGATAATGATGACGATGAACAGATGAAAAATATACAAAAGGCGAATTCCAGAGACTTGATATAAACAAATCTAATATCTAAAATCCGGGTGATTTTAATGACGAAAACCCGCAAATATTGATTACTTGGGATTTAAGTCGGAAATTAAAAGTGATAATATGAAGAAAATAAGAAAAGACGAATAAAAGAAACGAATCAACAAGGAACAAAGGAAGAAGAAGAAAGGCAGAAACTGCGGCAGCCTCAGGAAGAGGCGCAGTAGATGTTGCGACTCTTCGAAGGGGCGCAGCAGTTGTTGCGTTTCTTCTCGACGTCTGTCTTTTGTTAGTCCGTGAAAATAAGTTTGATAAAAGGTTTTGTAAATCAGTCTTAAACATGTTTTCGACGTAAACCTTACAATAATTTAAATAAAAGTAAGATATAATAATAAAACACGGGATTTTACACCCTCAGACTTACTTGTTTGACGAAACGAGATTAACTAAGTTAACGATTTAGTGATTGCTCGACTCGAATTTATGATGAAAGTGCCCTTGAAAAAGGAACTAAAAAGATTGATTAATTGAATTAGTCGGTCATGCAAACGTGACTGGTACTCAGAATGATCTGAGCTTACATGGTCGATTGATCAAGCACGTAGACGTCAATTAGCTTAGAGCACGGTCTTAGAATGCAAAGGGAGAAGAGAAGGGCGGACCCTCGCGTGAGAAATATGAGGAACGAAGGTCCCTATTTATACTAAACACACGGAGGAATTATGGTAAGAGTAGGATACGGAAGGAAAGATCCGGAAACAACCGACTTAGGTTGAAACATGGAAACTTGGACAAAAAGAAAACCTTGAGAAAAGGCACATCAAGTGTTGCGCTCCTTGGAAGAGGCGCAGTACTTACTGCGTCCTTTCTCGGGTAGTTTCCTTCTGCGCGAGAAAATGCGTTTGACAGCTTATCGTATTTTAGGCATAACTTCCTCTACAAGACTTGGAATAAGGTGATTTTGGTGGCGTTGGAAAGTTAATAGAAAGCTCTTGAACTTTATGTGAAATAGGACTGACCTAAAGAAGTTGTTATCACCTCGTAAAACGAGCCTAAATGTCGGGTTGTCATTTTAGCTAAATGAAATGCACATTTTGTAATGTAAACATTAAGTTTAGCCCAAAGAAGTGACATGGACTAAAAATGATATATACTCACAACATTTATGACATCCTAATCTTAGGTAGACAAGCACATTGCTTTGACTCGGGATTTGACGGTTTTGAAGACGGTTTTTGACCCGGACTTCAAATGTACTCTAATTACTGCCAAAACGACTGTAATGACACCTAGATGACAACCAAGAGGTAGACAAGAGTGTATGAGTTACCTTTTATTAACCGATTTACAAAACGTCATAAAATCGCGACAATGCTAAACATGCGGCCCAATCATCACTGGGTGTTTGGCGGGAGGTGCAGAAACGAGGTATTTACACCTAGGTTAGTAACTCGACAAACGGAATGTTAACTTTAAGACTCTTCAAAAGATCGACAAATCTGCCGAATTGTTGTTCCGTTTTCGTCCTTTATAACCGCCTTGGAAATGGAACCTATGGTCTATAGGAATTATCTTTAATTGCAGAATTATCGCCTAAATTGGATTTAGATGACAAATTGTTATCCTCTGCATCAATATTGCTCGATCGAGTACCAGAACCACTCGATCGAGTACTTTTCTCATCAATTTTACTCGATCGAGAACTTTTAGTTACTCGATCGAGGGGCTTGTTTTCTGCACTACTCGATCGATCACCCGATTCTCCTTGATCGAGTACTTCCTCATCAAAGCTACTCGATCGACCATCAGTAACTGGTCGATCGAGGACATCTCATGAATTAATCACACTTTCGTCAAAAGACGACTTTTTGTGAACAACAACTTCAACTCCCGGGTCTGGAATTTCAGCATCTTCAGTCGATATTATGGGTCCCTCATAAGAAATATAACTCCTTAAACTGATCAAATTTACCGTCTCATGTGGTTTCTTATAAGGTTGAGACGGTAAATGGCCCGGTTTTCATGAAGATTGCTTGGTAGCCAATTGATCTATCTGAGACTCAAACAATTTAAAAGATACATCTCTTGTTTGTTCATTTTTCTGCACCTGAAGTGCAATTGTTTGCACTAGTGATTTCAACTTAGCTATATCATTGTTACCACTAGAAGATGCTCCTTGTTGGTGCGGCAGTGGGAAAGAAGGAAGCTTTTGAAAGCCTTGTTGTTGATTCCGATGTGGCGGTACATAAGTCTGTTGCTGCTGCGGTGGAGGTGTAGGATTCAACACATTCTGGTTAGACCACCTCAAATTGGGATGAACTCCAGCTTGGTTGTTAAAATAAGAACCTCCTTGCCTAAATTTTTGAAAAGCAAAGCTCTTTCTCAGCTAAGCATTCCACCGCACTATGTCCCTCAGTACCACATCTCTCACATGAGATGGTCTCTTGTCTAGACAACAAGTGAACCGTCTGTTGATTTCCCATAGCTTGCAGTTCTAACTTATCAGATCTTTCATTCATGGCTTCCAGCTGAGCCACAAGTACACTATTGTCTGTATAAACTGTTCTAGTGCCACTCCTTGGATTCCCATATTCAGCACAATGGGTAGCCATCTCCTCTATAATATGCCAGCTCTTATCATCATCAATGTTCTTCTGAAATCTTCCATTGGCTCCAGCATCTAAAATAGCATGGTGGTCATCATACAACCCATTGTAGAACTGGTTGCACAAAAACCACTGGCCAAACCCGTGATGTGGGACAAACCTAACCAGCTTCTTAAACCTGCACCATGCTTCATACAAGTTCTCAGTCGGACTTTGTTCAAAACTTGTAATCTGCCCTCGCAATACATTAGTTCTCTGCCGAGGGTAGTATCTCTTGTAAAAAGAAAGAGCTAGGGTTTCCCAATCAGTAATCCCGGCTGCATTACTATCCAAGTCAGTCAACCACTCTCGGGCTCTGTCAGTAAGAGAGAAAGGAAATAAGACTTCCTTTATCTTCTCTTGTGTCACTCCCTTAGTAGCAGGAATGGTAGAACAATAATCTGTGAAGACCTCCATATGGTTTCTCGGATCCTCACCAGCTACTCCTCTGTACAGGTTTCTCTCCACCAAACTAATATAGGAGGGGCGAATATCAAAGGTATTCCCCTCTTCATCAGTTGCAAGCTTGAAACCCTTAGGAATGGAATTAGCTGTCGGCTCAGAATAACTAGCAATGTTAGGCATCTTCGCAGATTTAATAACGGTTGCAGAAATAGAAGTGTCTTCCTCTAAAGACAGAGCTTCTGCAAATGTAAAGTTTTCAAGAACGAGGTCGAAAGTACTCAAGACTTCCTCTCGACGAATCTCTCTCAGCAAGTTTTGTCTACGGCGAAAAGTCCTCTCTGGTTCAGGATTAGCTGGTACTAACTCTGACCTGTTAGACCTGGGCATACACAAAAATAAGAAGAAATAATAAGAACAGTCTCAAGGAATTAAAAATCCCTTGAGACTAAAACAAACTAAAATAGAACAAGCAAATAAAATAGTTGCCTCCCAGCAACAGCGCCAAAATTTGACACGGCTATCGCAACCCTATCAAAAATAAACCAACCGGTTCTAACTAATATAGCAGAGGTAAGTCGGGTATCGTACTCCACAGGAAGGCGGTCACTATATACTTGTTATCTAGTCTGTCTATGGTCATAAAGAGGGGGTGTTTGGTTGAGTTATTTTTACTAAACTAATGAACTGAATTTAAAAGCAATAAAAGAGACAACAATAAAAATAGCAAGGGAGAAATAAAGATGTGATCAAATAGAGAGAAATATGCCACGATGTCGGTTCACCGTGATATTACACAAATCAGTTAAAGGTAGTTCAGTCGATCTGATGTGATAAGGGTAGTGCAAAGGTCCTTTCAGTCCATTATCCGCCCTAAATTCTTCCTAAATAGCTTCCGCTCTGATTAGGGTAGTCTATTGTTCATAACAAGTCTGTTCATTCCAATCTTCCGATCTAGGTCTGAATTTAACCAATTTAATTACTTCGGTCGCGTGCACTCAACCTAATAACTACTGTTATATTGTTATAAAATAATTCTCACAACTAAGACCTCCTAAACTAATTATCGCATCATTGCTTTACTATTATGGCTCTCCTAATCCTAGCACTAAAGGAATTAGCTACGCATGACGGTAAATAAAACAATAACAATTGAATAAACTATGCTAAACATGATATTAAGATGAATAAGGAGAAATTGCATAAGCTAAACAACAATACTAATAAAAACATGAATTAATGACAAGAATTAAAGTGTGCAAAAGGATTAAATTGAATAAAGAGAGTAAAGGAATTACAAAAGTTGAGATCCGGAAATATAGAGAGC
Source organism: Silene latifolia (assembly GCF_048544455.1). NCBI lineage: Eukaryota > Viridiplantae > Streptophyta > Magnoliopsida > Caryophyllales > Caryophyllaceae > Silene > Silene latifolia. The sequence continues at coordinate 30,802,099 of NC_133528.1, forward strand.
AAAGTAACGTCGAACGAGATTCCCAGATTAATGACATAAAAGATGAATGATTAAGTGTGAAGATGAGATCCTAAACCTAATGACGTCTTTCCTTTATATAGGAAAGATATTTATTATTCCATACGTAACTTAAGATAATAAAATTGATCAGTTCACGCAAAACAAATCTCGCATTCAGATAGAAAAGTGTTCGATCGAGCACTTTGATTCTTCTCGATCGTACAACTCCACAGCAAAACCTCTCGATCGAGTATTTGAACTACTCGATCGAGGGCCTCTAAATAGGCACCTCTCGATCGAGCACAATAGGGTCTCGATCGAGGTCTTCTCTCCATCCTAAAGCTCTCGATCGAGGACATAAGCCAACAAAACCACTTGATCGAGCCAACTGCCATTGAAATAGGCCAAAGGAAGTATGATCTATCTTCCAAGGCGACTTCACGCATCCCGAGACAGTGATATTTCCGCTCCAATTCTTCCATATCCTAAATACAAGCTAACGGGAAAGTAAAAGGCTTGATTCTGCTTCTTTCAAGTCCATTCCTGCAATTAAAGCCAAACTAACCAAAGTAGAATATTCGGGGCATTTCATAGCCTAAAAGTACGGGAATTGCATAGAAATACGTGCATAAGAGGCTAAAAAAAGATTATATAAAATGCACGTATCAATCATATCGAGCTAACCAATCCATGCCCAAAATCACATCAAACTCTCCTAGTTTGAATTAGACAAGATTGGCAGGAAGGATCACCCCTGCAATACTGACAGGTATGTCCTTGAACAGAATGGAGCAAGAAACAATCTAACCCGTAGGAAAGGATATAGAGATATCAACAGAGGATGAGGAAGTAAGTCCGGCATGGACGGAAAAGGATTCAGATATGAAAGACATTGACGCACTCGTATCAAAAAGGACAAAAGCAGATAAAGAGTGAACCAGAAAAGTACCCGTAACCACATCTGGATTAGCATCTGCCTCTGCACGACTCATAACGAAAACTCGACCAGTATTCGGAGCATTAGCCTTAGGAGCATCAAACTTAGGCTTTTGGGGACAATCAATAGCCTTATATCCTAGAGCCTTGCACGTGAAACATTTGATCGGAGTACCAGGAGCAGAACTCGTACCAGGGTTGTAAGCTTTCCCGCAACGAAAACACCACTCGTTTTTCTTCAGCTGGTTCTGATCACGGGAAGCAGTCGGACGAGCATCAAACTTCTGCTTCTTCTGGGAAGCATTAGAAGCAACATAAGGCCTCTTCACAAACTTATTCTTCGCACTCTTCTCAGCCTCAGTAGCAAGAACTGAATCATAAATGCTAAGAGCACGATCATAAGCTTACTAGAAAGAAGTCGAAGGAATAACAGACATAGCAGTCCAGACCTTAGGATCTAGATTCTTCTCATAACGACGAGTCCTAGAAACTTCGTCCATAGCAACATAAGTAATGAATCGTGACAGCTTCACGAACTTGTTAGTGTACTCCTCAATAGTCATGGAACCCTGCTACAAACGAAGTAATTCCTGCTCCTTCTACAAGCGCATCTCCTCATGATAAAACCTTTTCTTCAGAGCCTCGGAGAAAACAACCCAACCATATCCTGGCTGAACTTCCAAACCAGCTCTAGCAAGAGCCCACCAGTTGTCGGCCTCATCCTTCAGATAATAGGTGGCAATATCCACCTTCTGATCCTCAAGACACCCAGTAGCAAGGAACAGGTTCTCGATCTCTTGAATCCAAGCCTCCAAAGTAGTAGGATCATTCGCACCATCATAAGTAGGAGGACGGTGACGAGCAAAGCGATCGAACACAGTCTATTGCGGATGGTTGTTGTTGTTGTTGTTGTTTTTGTTGTTGTTGTTTTTGTTGTTGTTGTTGTTGTTGTTGTTATTGTTGTTGTTGTTGTTGTTGTTGTTGTTGTTGTTGTTGTTGTTGTTGTTGTTGTTGTTGTTGTTGTTGTTGTTGTTGTTGTTGTTGTTGTTGTTGTTGTTGTTGTTGTTGTTGTTGTTGTTGTTGTTGTTGTTGTTGTTGTTGTTGTTGTTGTTGTTGTTGTTGTTGTTGTTGTTGTTGTTGTTGTTGTTGTTGTTGTTATTGTTGTTGTTGTTGTTGTTATTGTTATTGTTGTTGTTGTTATTGTTGTTGTTAATGATGTGATTAGTGAAACCTTCGACCATAGATGCAAAATCGGCCTCAAGTCTACTGATGCGATCGGGATCGGTCTCATCATTCGCGTTACGCATCATGTACAAGAACGAAATATCGTTATAAGTGGTAGAAACTAAGTACTACTCCAAATAACTACTTATACACTCTACAAAGATAAGAAAACCAACAAATCATATTGGTTTCTACCCCATTTACTCTCGCTCATTAACTAGGTCATTTATTTTAGTCCTTAACTAAGCGAGAGTTAGGAGCGTGTTCACTCTGATACCAACTGTAATAACCCGGATTATAAAACAAAGGGAAAACGTATATTAAAAGAATTATCACAGTATACCAATGATAAAAAGGTCAAAGTGGTGGAAACACCTGACCCATCCAGTTCGCTACTAAAACCAAAACAAATTAATACATTATTCAAAGGTTCTCAAAACATGAAAACAAATTCCTAATTTATTATTCATCTCGTTGCATAGTACTTTCCCATCAAGATATCATCCAAAACAGCAATCATCTGAACAACCTGAGAATGGGGGTAGACAATCACTCGGGAGTAACTAGATGATCTCTCAGTCATGTTTACAACAATTGAATATAACTAACAATCATTAACAATTGAAATGTAAAACCATTAAACATGTGAGACCAGATACTCATGAAAACCCAATATAACTTACCATGATCTATCAATCTTAGATGGATGCAAACATGCAAATCTAGACCATATGCAACCACTAGACCATGTACCCTTACAACCAAAGTAGCACACGACCCATAAAAAATTAAGGCACAATGCTAGCATTAAAGCATAGCGAATATGGTGACACACAATCCACAACAACATAAGGCATAAAGCTAGCAATCAAGCATAGCGAATAGAGCAAATGCCCGTTATAGTGTATAACCACTGCCTCTAACTTGCCAGAGCGTATAACCACTGCCTCTAGATGACGGAGGGTATAACCACTGCCTCCGTCGGTGCGGAGCATATAACCACTGCCTCCATGGTACTATGTATAGCGTATAACCACTGCCTATATGTCTAAGACCTGTCCAGACTCTCGGTGCAATAACTGTACACCGAACGACACTCGGGGAACAAAGCGTATAACCACTGCCTCTGCCCAATCCCGAACATAGACCAAATAAATCCGGCATCAACAGTAGCTTTGGTTCATTCCGATAGCACATAACCGTAAATAGCGTAATCTATTCAAACTAGCCAACAAAAAAGTGCACAGTATAACCGACTGTACTAACATGCGTGAACAACATTACGACTCAACTCATAGGATAGTATAGCTGACTATCCTACATATCATATGAACATGAGTAACCAACGACTCACGCACACATATTGTTATACAATATAACTGAACACCATATAGCATGTGAAACAAGTATTAGCGGTCAATGTTATAGTAACCTTAACCATAACATCAACTCCGGATGCAAGGTTATAGTAACCTCGACTATAACTTCAACATATAACGTGAAGCTATACTTACCTCAACCATAACCTTGACATGAAACACAAAGTTATACTAGTTCTAACCATAACCGTGAGCCATAATCTCAGGGTTACGTTAGTCTCAGCTATAACTTTAACTCGTACTTGAATGTTATAGTAGCTTCAGCTATAACTTTGGATTCATATTTCCAAGGTTATACCTCAAAAAACCATAACTAGAGTAACGACCCAAAGTTGTACTAACTTCAGCTATAACACTCGAATCATCATCAACGTTATACTAGCTTTAGCTATAACTTTAGTAAGCACTCTTGGCCGCCTATCATGCCGCCATTAGGGTTCCATTCGTAAACCCTAATTGCGCTCATGAAACCCATATTTAACGTATAAGCAACATATGATATATAATTAATACATTAAAACATATACAAACATGCGAAAACATAATTAACATGATAATAAACAATCAAACATGTACCAATCATACAAATCAATCATTAAATCACATTAATTACATCAATTGGTATAAACACAATTAAAAGAGAAACGCCTAGTTACCTTATTATGCAAATAATCTTAAAGATCATCTTCAACGATACAAACGTCCTCTCTAGAAGCAACTTCCACGCCTTCATTGTCGTTTCACACGTGCCAAAGAAGAACGAATCTAATAAATATACTAACTATATATATAACTAAAAAAACTGTAAAAACTACGCGAAAAACATAAAACTTGTTGGATCACCTCAATACACGTTTCACTGCAACCCAATGCTCAAGCCTTGGATTACCAAAATTAGTGATATTGATCATAAGGACATTTAAGTGTATTCGGGAATTCGAGTCAAAATCGACTTTGAGCTCGTAATAGATATAATGTGAGTCGGGAACATGGACCGTCTGATTTAGGCACTCAAGTTGGTGAAACTAAGGTTTCATGATGCTTGTTCTTCGTATGTACCTAATAGCCCTGGGTTTGATGACATCCCCACTGAGTTTGGGGATTCCGTGCCTGAAGATGTTGTTCCTGAACCTAAAGATGTGGATTTTGAGCCTAAACATGTTGATATTTTTCCTCTGTGTATGGATTCCGAACCTGAATCACCAAGCTCAAAGAGGTTTAACGCCTATGTGAAAAGATTCATAGATATGTAGAATAAATCTTCTAAGTAGTTGTTTTTGTTGGAGCTTGTGTCCTCCATAATTAGTGTGATAACATTTATAAATCTCTTATAGGTTCACAAGGGTATACTTTCTATTTTATCAGTTGGTTAACGATTACCTAATAACGGTTGGCTTGCTAGAAAGTTTGACGTTATTATCATACTGATGGCGGTGATCAACTGGTCCCTAAAAGTCACACCTAAAGGATGTGTTTGAGAGATGTGATTATGGAAATGTAATCACCTTGATGCCTTATATGACTAAAAGGTTAGTCTATGTATTTGACTAAACAGTTAGTCAATGTGATGATGAGACGATTATTTAATACAATTAAATAATATTAGCTGAGACGAATTAACTGTCAATTCGTAAATTGAATATAATATGTTATATTTAATTAATGTATATAATGTTAGCTTGAACGAATTGAGATGTTAATTCATAATTAAATATAACTAGTTATATTTAATTAGCTAATTATAAATATGCGATATTTATAGTTAATGTATATATTATACAATATTGTCATAATATATGTTGACAGACTGGTATTGATAAATCGACTGCGAGCTGTTATAAGTGGACTTATTAATACATGTCGATATATAGACAATTGAGAAAATAATACACATTTATACATTTTGAGGATTACCAAAATAAGAAGATTTTTTCCTCATTTTGGTAGTTAAAAAAAACCGAAAATAAGGAGATTATTCACCTCATTATTTCGGTTGGTCAAAACCGAAATAAGGAAGAAATATCTTCCCTTATTCCTCTCCCTATTTCGGTTATAATAGGGAGAGAGGGAGATCATTTCTAACCTAATTTTTGACCTAAAAAATTCTCTCATCAGAAATCACACAAAACCCTAAATTAATTAGTGAATTTAGGGATCGATTCTAGCAAGAACAAAAGGGCATTTCTCATATCATCTTGGGTGTAACGATTAGGCGAATATCAATTTTGATATTGTTCTTAGGCCATAATTGCTAGTACCGAAGGTTGATTCTTAATCCCTATTCTACTTTGTTTATGCAATTCATTTATGACTAGTTTTCATAGATTATAATTTCGTTATAATCCTTAATTTTAAGAGAAGTATACCGATATTTCCTACAAGTGGTATCAGAGCCAAGGCCACGAAACTATTTTTGATGATTTTCATAATTGAATTAAACAAAATTTCGAGAAAAGAAAAAAATCGGCCGTGTAAAATTTTTTTTTTTGCCGTGTAAAATTTTTTTTTGCCTATGTTTTTTGTTTCTTTTTGATGATTATTTCCATTTTTGATTCATTCATTTTGTTGTTTTAATAAGTTAAAATGATTATATGATGAATTTGTAGATGTTTGATTTAATGAGGATTAAATTAAAATGTAAATGAAAATTGTTTCATTGTTGATAAATTGTTTTTGCTATATAGTTTTGGCATAGAAATTAATTTAATCATATTCAAATCAATTGTGATGAATCATATATACGGATAATCGATTTTGTCATAATTTGGGTATTCATTTTAAGAGGTTAAATTGAATTATGATGTTTGAATCCATGTTTAAATTAATAGATGATGTTTATGTCAATCATGTTATATTAGCAACATTAAACAATTTGTTCATCTTTTTTTTTTTTCGATAAAAAGGGGCTGCTGTTTTTACCCGAGAGCTTTACAAAAAAAAAAAAAAAAAAAAATCAGTTTTTTTGTTTTTAGGGCATTATGCCGCAAGAAAGAAAAAAAAAACAGTTTTAGGGTTTAATTTGGCAAAATGCCGAGAGTTGGAAAAATTAAATAAAAAAAATTTGTTTTTTTTGTTTCGGTTTTTTAGGAATTACCGAGAGAAAAAAAAAATTTCCCTGTTTTTGTTTTTTTGCTTTTGCCGAGACCATAAAAAAAAGGATTTTTTTTGTTTTGTTTTGGCCAATATTGATTATACATTAAATTAATAATGTATGATTAATTGTTGTGAAGAAGTTCACAAATTTTAGATACCTAATTATTTTAAAGAGGTTTAAAATAATGTTGGATTAATTCATATTACAAGTTTAATATGTATTTAGATTAAAATTATTGTGAGTAATTGAGGAATTGTCACATAATTTGATCAATTAAATAGGTGGTTTGGATAAATTACTCTACATAATTAAGGAATTATGTCTTGAATGTTTAATTTATTTAGTTGATGCATTTTTATTTAGTTGAATGTTATGTTGAATGGTTTAATTTACGTATTTTTGCAATCGGTTGTAATTTGTAATACCAAGTGTGGCCTTAATTAAATTATGTTTTCGTAATGATGGAAACATAATTTTTAATGTAATTTGAGATCTCGTATCTCCGTTTGGTTTTCTTTAATTATTACGGTTTTGAAATTAGAATGTAAATAGGTTTATTATGTAATTTTTAAATTGTAATTTTGAGAAGACTAAAGATGGAGATTGGATTGCTTACTCCCGCTACATGGACCAAGATGGAACATCAAGACAAGCTTCTCGGGTCTAAGGATGGATTCCAAAGTTGTATTTATGTTCATTTTGGTAGATAGGCCACACTAGGACTTTATTGTTTTACGTTTTACCTTTCTTATTGCTTTTCATTCACATGTTAGTTAGTGCATCATATTCCGCCTAAACCAAACCACCTACTAAAATGCATGAAAATTGACTCATATAGACTGAATGTTAGTTTTCATAGATATACAGATGTCACACATTTTAAGCCATCATCTTAGTTTATTCATTCTCGCATGCTAGATATTAGTTCACTTAAAATGAATTAAAATAAAGTTGATGGGATCTTCCTCTAAAACGGAAATTGAGACTAGTCTTTATAAGGGCAAACACCTATGAATCCCTTCTTCGTCGGTAGGCATATATGACCTTACTCTCCATATGACTCCTTCTACGTTGGGTAAGTAGTTTGTGTTGACTTAGTTTACCTCAATATTATGATCCGTAGAGTTTCTCGTGATTATGATGGACTAAAGATAGAATTTACAGAAATTTATCGACCAAGAATTCTAACAGTAGAATTAGCCAAAAGGTTGGCTTATCAATTTACAGATAATTGAGTCTTGGGATCATTTATATAATTCTTGACGGAGGTCAATTGTATAAATGCTTGAGTCTTCGCGTTATAACAGTATTGCATTAAGACTTAAATCATAACGATGAGTATGCTTATTATATTTATTCTTCTTTTCGCAGTGTAGAATTCGTTTATATTGATAATACTGTTACAACAAATGGCTGGAAATAACGAAATCCCAATGCCAAGTGCCACACTTGGACGCGAGTCCTGGCTTAAAGTTTTCATGGACAACATGAATCAGTTCACACGACTGAAGAATGATGGGTTCAACTTTGCGGACTGGGAGGCAGCACTACGGAATGTTGCCATTGCTGACGGTAAGCTCAGGTACTTAACTGAGCCAATACCGGTAAACCCAGGCCCCAATGCAAGAGTTAACGAGTCACTTGCTTATAGTGACTTCGTCATGGAAGCGGGTGCGATAAAGAACGTACTCATCTTTGCAATGGAAACCAATTTGCAGAAACGCTTCATTGCCCAAGGTGCAAACAAGATTTTCAACACGCTCACTAACGAGTTCTCAAAAGCACCGAGAATCGTCACTTATGAGCATACCTGTCGCTTCTTTGATGCGAAACTCCAGAAGGGCTAACCGGTTAGCCCACACATTCTTAACATGATTGAGAATGTCGAGAAATTGGAGGCACTTGATTGCAAAATCAGTGAGAGCATAGCCATTGATCGTATGCTTCATTCACTTCATGATGGTTTTGCCCTTTTCAGGGCAAATTACTACATGAATGACTTGAAGAAAAGTCCTCATGGGCTACACTCACTTCTCGTACAGACCGAGAAGGATATGAAATTGAGTGGGAGCATGCAGAAGGATGTACTCATGATTTCCAACAAGAATAAGGGTAAGGGCAAAGCTCCCGGTGACCTAACTGTAGGTAAGCCAAAGTTTAAGAAGCCAGGAAACGGTAAGAGTGGGCCTGGTGAGACTAGTGGCTTACAAGGCAAGGCAAAGAGCAAGGGCGGTGACATTGAGTGCCACCATTGTCACAAGACTGGACATTGGAGGAGGAACTGTCCCGTGTACCGTGAGGACATAAAAGCAGGCCGCGTCACTCCTGTTGGTATGTCATCTTATATTCATATGATTGAGATTAACCATGCAAGTTTCGGAACTTGGGTAATTGATACTGGTTGTGGTTCTCATCTGTGTAAAGATTTGCAGGGCCTAAAAAACATCACACCTCTCGGAAAGGGTGATGTGGACCCGCGAGTCGGGAATGGAGCTAGAGTTGCTGCAGTCTCGAAGGGAACATATGTAATCCAATTCCCTAGTGGTTTTGAGTTATATTTATATAACTATTACTATGTACCCATTTTGTCTAAGAACATTATTTCTGTTTCCGTACTTGATAAAGACGGTTTTTCATTTTCAATAAAGGATAATAGCTGTATTTTCTCTTTCAATGAAATGATTTATGGCAAAGCAGTTTCCATGAATGGAATTTACATCTTAGATCAAACTACAGATATATTATACGTAAATAATAAGAAATTAAAGGTTGGTGACAAAGATCAAACCTATCTATGGCATTGTCGAATGGGACGCATAAATGAAAAACGTGTAAAGAAACTCGTCGAGAATGGGACTATTCCCGCATTCGATTTTTCCACATTTGGCACGTGTGAATCATGTCTTATCGGCAAAATGACTCGAATTTCCTTCAAAGGTGTTGGAATGCGCGCTAGTGACCTATTAGGACTCATACATACTGACGTATGTGGACTTATGTCAATTAACGCTAGAGATGGCTATAGATATTTTATCACTTTCAAGGATGATTTGAGTAGATACGGATATGTCTACTTAATGAAGCATAAAAGTGAGTCCTTTGAGAAATTCAAGGAATACCAGAACAAGGTTGAGAACTAACTGGGTAGAAAGGTTAAAGCACTCCGTTCAGATCGGGGTGGCGAATATCTTTCAAATGAGTTTGATCAACACCTTAAAGACTGTGGAATCGTTTTACAGTTAACTCCACCTGGAACACCTCAATTAAATGGTGTGTCCGAACAGAGAAATCGAACATTACTTGATATGGTTCGATCCATGATGAGTCACACGATAGTACCTGATTCATTATGGGGTTTTGCTCTTTTGTCAGCTGCTCTTATACTTAACCGAAGTCCGACTAAAGCTGTTGACAAGACTCCATATGAAATGCGGAGGGGAACGGTCCCTAACTTGTCCTTTATTCGGGTTTGGGGCTGTGAGGCTTATGTCAAGTGGAGACACGAGGATAAGCTCGGCCCGCGATCGGTCAAGACATACTTTATTGGTTATCCAAAAGGAATGTTTGGTCATTACTTCTATTCGCCTACCGAACATCGAGTTTTTGTTGTGGCTAGTGCGACGTTCTTAGAGAAAGAATTTCTCGAGAACAAGACAAGTAATAGAACCTTCGAGCTGTCGGAGATTCAAGAACCAACAACCGAGGAATAGATGGAGGAAGTTGTTCCTCCAACTGATGATACGGTTAATATTCCTCAAGAACCTAGGAGGTCGGGTAGAGTCTCTAATCCTCCGGACAGATACATGGGTATGATCGAAGAGAGTGACGTTTTACTCCTAGAGAGTAATGAACCCGCTACCTATAAAGGTGCCATGACCTGTTCCAACTCAAAGCTATGGCTTGAAGCCATGCAATCCGAGATGGACTCCATGTATGAGAATGACGTATGGGATCTAGTTGATTTACCTAATAAGGTAAAACCTCTACAGTGCAAATGGCTTTACAAGATAAAGCGTTCTGCAGACGGGCAACCAGATACCTATAAGGCACGACTAGTGGCAAAAGGTTTTACTCAAGTGCACGGATTGCATTATGATGAAATTTTTGCACCCGTAGTTATGCTGCGTTCCATTCGGATTATCTTAGCGATTGCCGCTTTTAATGACTATGAAATTTGGAAAATGGATGTGAAAACCGCCTTCTTAAACGGTTATTTAGAGGAGGAGTTATACATGTTGCAACCCGAAGGTTTCATAGATCCTGAAAATCCTAAGAAAGTGTGCAAGCTTAAGCGTTCCATTTATGGACTTAAGCAAGTTTCTCGGAGTTGGAATCATCGTTTCGACCAGGTGATAAAAGAGTATGGTTTCACTCGATTAGTCGAGGAACCATGCTTATATATCAAGTCGAGTGGGAGCAAGATTGTTTTCTTGATATTGTATGTCGATAACATACTCTTGATTGGGAATGACATTCCTCTCTTATCTTCGGTTAAATGATGGTTGAAGAACCATTTCCAGATGAAAGATCTGGGTGAGGCACAACGCATATTGGGAATCCGTATCTACCGAGATAGATCACGACGGACGTTATCACTGAGTCAGGAGTCTTATTTGGATAAGATTCTTGAAAGGTTCAGCATGACCAACTCCAAGAAGGGGAACCTTCCAATGACGTATGGGATGCAGTTGAGCAAGTCTCAGTCACCCATGACGCCTGAAGGGATTGAGCGCATGAGTCGTGTTCCTTATGCATCTGCAATAGGATCAATCATGTACGCCATGATATGCACACGTCCAGACGTGGCATATGCATTGAGTATGCCGAGTCGGTACCAAAAGAATCCAGGTGAAACACACTGGATAGCTGTTAAAAGCATCCTTAAGTACCTACGGAGGACTAAGGATAGGGTATTGACTTATGGAGGAGATATTAAGCTATGTGCAATCGGTTACGCAGAGGCTAGCTTCCAAACGGATCGAGATGATTCAAAATCTCAGTCCGGGTTCATCTTCACTCTTAATGGTGCTGCGGTCAGCTGGAAGAGTTCCAAACAGGATGTTGTAGCAGATTCTACCACTGAATCCGAGTACTATGCCGCTTCAGAAGCAGCAAAGGAAGCTATATGGATGCGTCAATTCTTACAAGGACTTACAATAGTTCCTAGTTCGAATGACCCGATCACTATCTATTGTGACAATAGAGGTGCCATCTTCCAGGCTAAGGAGCCAAAGTCTAGGAACAAGTCTAGACATGTACATCGGAAAGCTCACCTGATCCGTGATTACGTGGAACAAGAAGAGATAGTGATTGACAATATAGCTTCGGATGACAACATCGCGGATCCTCTCACTAAACCGTTGAATTTTGATAAGCATGAAGGGCGCGTTATTTCCATGGGACTTAAAAGTGTTCCCGAGTTGTAGTACTTGATTATGAATTCGATACATTATCTTTTTCATATACTATTTATAACATCATCGTTTTATTACATATTTTGTTTTTCATGTGGATTGTACTGACAACATTGAACGCCACAAAGTGAACTGAATTACATTATATTTGTTTTGGTCCGTAATCGCCTACACGAGCTGATAACTCTGGCTATTATATTGTGCAGTCGATTGATGGTGGGTTCAACGAGCCATAAGTCAAACAGTTGGCTGATCGATCACAGATGCGAGTTATAACGATACCTCGTAGGACAATAAATTGTGACAACGTAATGGAGTCCTAAATGTTTAAAAACATTCGGTGCCAGGTCGTGGATTGGACGTCCATTGTGTTCCTAGAGTCGATTCTTTTGACTATCGACTGTCTCTTGAGATTTAGGCAGTTTTTGTGTGACTTTGGTTTCTTTCTCATGGTCTGCCGTAACGGGGAGGCTAAGCGATTTTTTTTCGGGTCATTTCATACTGTGCTTAAATCTGCAGGATTCGAGTTGAAGAAAATATCCAACCTTTATCAGGTTTAGTTATTTCTCAGGGCCACTCGAGGAGTTGTAACTGAAATGCATGGCCATGCTCGAATGATGATTCGTTTATCAGTTAAGTTACTCTCTAGTCGGGGAAACCACTCTTGATATTGATCACTTGTAAAATACGACCTTTGTGAATACGGATTTTGCAAATTGTTTTACATTGAGTGGGAAAAATTTTAGGATATGAGAACCGGTTATCGCACATACACTTGTGAGGACAAGTGGGAGATTGTTGGAGCTTGTGTCCTCCACAATTAGTGTGATAACATTTATAAATCTCTTATAGGTTCACAAGCGTATACTTTGTATTTTATCAGTTGATTAACGATTACCTAATAACGGTTGGCTTGCTAGAAAGTTTGACGTTATTATCATACTGATGGCGGTGATCAACTGTGTAATACTACGGTTTTATGAGTCTCTGGGTACTCTATCGAGTAGGCCTTACTCTGTCGAGTAAGAGTGTGTTGCGTTTTAAAATAGTTTCTGACCTGTTGGGTACTCGATCGAGTAACGTAGATACTCGATCGAGTAAGGGGGCACTCGATCAAGTACCTTAGCTACTCGATCGAGTAGCCGGTTTACGGGGAATGATTTGACGGGTTTTGCTAATAACGCGAGTTTGATATAAAAGGTTTCCGTCAGTTTATTTAATCACTTTTAACCTTTCTAAACCCTTCAAAAGAAAAAGGAGTTACGTAGTTCTCTCTCGTCGCGTTGTTGGCAAATCCCCAAGGCTAGGAGTGTCGGATCATCTTGTTCTTTGCATCATAGTGTTCCTTGCGTCAAGGGTAAGATCTACATACCAATTTTATACTGTTTCTTTGAGTTTGTTTAAAACTCTAATTGGGTAGATTTGGGGGTTTTGGGAGGGTTATGTTGATTAGATGATAATTTTATGATTATGTGTATAGAAGAAGGGTTCGTAGAGGAAAGTTTTGAGACAGCTGCTAGATCGTCTGATGTTTGTGTTACATTCCAGGTAGGGTTTCCCTACTCAGTATTAATTACATAATGTGTGGTGATTGTGCTGTAGTTAGTGATTGTTGATTGATTCAGATGGTTGTGATTGTATATTGTTGATTGATTCAGACGGTCGTGATTGTATATTGTTGATTGATTCAGACGGTTGTTGATGTTGTATTGTGATTGCTGATTGTTTGTCTCTGGTTCTCGAGATGCGTTCTCGGCTGAGTGGAGTCACTTGCGGGAGTGGCTTCACGCCCTAGTTTTGCCCTTCGTAGAACCCGCCACGGAAGGGGATGTGCACATTAATGGGACATGGTTATCGCTCGGTATGATGAGCGGGGCTTAGGTGGGAACGGCTGCGGTCCCCCACTGGCAGGGCTGGTCCAGTGGACAGTCGGTGACGGAGATTGATTGGAGTGGGTGTGATTGTGTGTGTGACTGTTTGAGCTATGTTGTTTGTTGTGTTGTTGGATCATATAAATTGTGTGATTAGTACTGACCCCGTTTAAATGTTTTAAAAACTGTGGTGATCCATTCGGGGGTGGTGAGCAGTTATTGAGCAGGTATGAGACGATGCGTATGGGATAGCTGGGATGACCGGATGAGTCACCACGTTGCAGTTTAGAAGTCTTCCGTTGTGTCTGTCGCTTGATAGTATTTTGATAGTAGATAGTTTTGAGAACTTGTATTTTCTTCTATTAGTTTTGGTTTTGAACATGTAATCGCTTAAACTATAATTACTTTTAAAGTACGTTTCTTTATTGTCTTATGATATTCATTGCCTCGGGCAACCGAGATGGTAGTATCCTTATACCTGAGTGGTCCTGGTAAGGCACTTGGAGTATGGGGGTGTTACAAACTGGTCCCTAAAAGTCACACCTAAAGGATGTGTTTGAGAGATGTGATTATGGAAATGTAATCATATTGATGCCTTATATGACTAAAAGGTTAGTCCATGTATTTGACTAAACAGTTAGTTAATGTGATGATGAGACGATTATTTAATACAATTAAATAATATTAGCTGAGACGAATTAACTGTCAATTCGTAAATTGAATATAACATGTTATATTTAATTAATGTATATAATGTTAGCTTGAACGAATTAAGATGTTAATTCATAATTAAATATAACCAGTTATATTTAATTAGCTAATTATAAATATGCGATATTTATAGTTAATGTATATATTATACAATATTGTCATAATATATGTTGACAGACTGGTATTGATAAATCGACTGCAAGCTATTATAAGTGGACTTATTAATACATGTCGATATATAGGCAATTGAGAAAATAATACACATTTATACATTTTGAGGATTACCAAAATAAGAAGATTTTTTCCTCATTTTGGTAGTTAAAAAAAACCGAAAATAAGGAGATTATTCTCCTCATTATTTCGGTTGGTCAAAACCGAAATAAGGAAGAAATATCTTCCCTTATTCCTCTCCCTATATCGGTTATAATAGGGAGAGAGGGAGATCATTTCTAACCTAATTTTTGACTTAAAAAATTCTCTTATCAGAAATCACACAAAACCCTAAATTAATTAGTGAATTTAGGGATCGATTCTAGCAAGAACAAAAGGCCATTTCTCATATCATCTTGGGTGCAACGATTAGGCGAATATCAATTTTGATATTGTTCTTAGGCCATAATTGCTAGGACCAAAGGTTGATTCTTTATCCCTATTCTATTTTGTTTATGCAATTCATTTATGACTAGTTTTCATAGATTATAATTTCTTTATAATCCTTAATTTTAAGGGAAGTATACCGATATTTCCTACAGTTTTAACCCTAAGCTCACCTTTACTTTCTATTTTTATGATGATTTCACTTCAATTTATTGGTGTTTTAATTTTTGGTGCTGCGATTATGCTGTTGTTGGTGGTACGAGTTTTTTTGGATTTTTTTTAATTAGTGGTGGCATTATTGTTTAGAAACGTTCTGAAATTATTACTCTATTAGTAATTATGCTGTTGTTCATAAATTCATATTTTGAATTGCTATTATGTTTGTAATTATTCTGTTGTTGCTGTTATCAATGCTGGTGGGATATAATGGTTGGATATAACGGTGGAATTAGTTGGAATTCTTGTTATTGCTGATATGTTTTTACTCTATGTATATCTATTGTCTTTACTGGCTATTTTGTTTGTCATTTCTGTTTGTGTAAAGTTTATTATGGTTGTTAGTTTACGGTGGCTGAAGTTTTTTCTTGTTGCTTTAATAATGTGGCAAAATAGGCAAGTTGCAGTATCTGTAATGTTGCTCTATGTTTATCTACCGTCTTTGATGGTTTTTGTGCTTGTCATTGCTACCTTAATGATTATTGTTGTTGTAACCTCAGTGAAGATCCATTTTAGACTGAGAGGTGGCTTATTGATGATAAACCCTTAATGGTTTGAGATTTTTTTTCTATTTTAGACATTTACATTAGGTAAGTGGCCATTTAGTAAAGGTAGTAAGGCCACCACATGGTCTACCAAATTATGGGTGTGTGTGCTAAGTCATTTGAATTCATGAAATCATCATGGTCTACCATATTTGGTGTGTGTGTGTGTGTGTGTGTGTGTGTGTGTGTGTGTGTGTGTGTGTGTGTGTGTGTGTGTGTGTGTGTGTGTGTGTTTGTGTGTGTGTGTGTGTGTGTGTGTGTGTGTGTGTGTGTGTGTGTGTGTGTGTGTGTGTGTGTGTGTGTGTGTAGGAGGCCTTATTACCTTACACAAATCAATGATGTGGCCATTTACGCCTGAGAGTTGATGTAACACTGCTGTTATTGTGTGTACATCAGTGATGGTCTATTTTTGGATTGAGATGTGGCTCGGTGATGATAATACCTAACTGGTTTGAGAGCTTTTACTCAATTTAAACATTTATTCCCTTCATTAAACTCCACAATACACATATACCAGTTTCATCCATTGAACGCCACACTATACCTTTCTAAAAAAGATGTGCAAATGATCATTATATCCTAATTGAAACAACTTGTTTACAAAAAATGTCATTGATGCCTCAGTCTAACTTCATCTAAAAACCCACATGGTCTACCATACTTGGTGTGTGTGCTAAGCCATTTATATTCATGAGCTGAGCACAGTCTTCCATACTTGGTGTGTGTGTGTGTAGGAGGCCTTAGTACTTTACACAACTGAATGATGAGGCCATTTAGGCCTGAGAGTTGATGTAACACTGTAATTTCATGGCAGTGTAATAAAATTTAAAAATCATTGCATTACATAACATTTCATTGATCTTTCTTACATTGCATTGATCAAAATGTGATTACAAATTAAACCTTTTCTTAGTTCAGAAAATGTTTATACTGTAATCACTTTTTCAAAACAGTAAACATTGTAATACAATCGTCAGAATATCTAAGCTACCATAGGCTGAACATTGTATCTGATGAATCATATTTATATATATACTTTTATGACTCTCTTTTAGTTGGTTTTGATAAGGCTTCCGTGCTAATTACGTTATATATATGCCTTTTACATCAGAATGTCGATAACGCCGCTACTTTGTGTTTAAATGCAGGAATGATGCATTTATGAGGTAAAACGAGTAAAGTTGAGCACCTCGTATTTGGCATGACAGGATACACGAAACATGGTACGGAAAACTAGAATACTAAAAGATAAGAAGTGAAGATTGCACGAAAGAAGGCTGAGAAGAGTATATACTCGATCGAGTTGGCATGTACTCGATTGAGTGGAGTGTACTCGATCGAGTTATTGAGTATCCTAATCACTGAAAACTATTCCTAAAAGTCGTCTAATTTATATTATATATACTAAGCTCGTATTAGGTTATGATTTACGCTTTTAATTACTTTCAGAACCCCTAAAAATCTAAGAATTAGTAGGCTAGCATTACTTTGGATCTATCATTCGTTCTAAATCAATTTGTTACGGTATTTTAATCTTTCCTCATTATTTATTCAATCTAGTTTATTCAATTGCTCTATTGTTCTTATTGCATGTCTTTAATTATGTCTTCTATTAATATTGTTGTTGTTAATTCTAGTATCATGAGTAGCTAAATATTTATCTAGGGTAAAAGGGATCTAGGTTAATTAGAAGGGGGTTAATGAATTAATTGTTAGTAACATCGCATGAATTATCGTTTGATTATTGTTCTTATTCTAAGTAATTGATTTAGGCCTAAATTGATAATTAGTTTAGCGAATTAATACTTTCACCGACCGAGTTAGAGTTAATATAGGCTGCTATAATCAGATAGGTAAAGGTTAGTTATAACAATTGTATGTTAAACTAAATCTAAAGGGCATAATTGAATCGACCGATCTTATGACCTTAGATAATTCGATTGACCTTACAATTGAGTAAAATACACCCCCGGATAATTAATCTAGTGAACCCGCTCCCTAGACTTTTTAATATTATTTTTTACAACTCTTACTTTATTGCAATTAGTCTTAGCAAACAACCAAACCAAAATCTCCAAGAAAAACGGTTACTTTAAGACACTATAAATATTAGCAAACTAAGTATTACTGTCTCCATGTGGATTCGATACTTGTCTTACCACTAGCTATTTGTTAGTACTAATATAGGATTACTTTGATATAGGTGACACGACTTTAGCCTTATCAAATTTGGCGCCGTTGTCAGGAGGGGGGAGGGGGGATTTTTCTGTTTGTTTTTATTTATTTTGTCTTTTGTCTTTGGGAACTTTATTTCCTTGAGACCGTTTTCACACTTTTCTTGTTAGTTTCGTGTATGTCCAGGTCGACTAGGTCCGAGATTCTACTATTAAACCCGAGCCATAGAAGACTTTTCGCTACAGACGAAAGTTTCATAAAGAAGTTGGTCAAGTAGAAGACTTTAGTATACTTGATATTGAGACAGAGCAATCCACTACTTCAGAAAGCCAGTCCTTTGAAGAGGACATTATTATTTCTGACATTCCAGTTCCTACGGTGATCAATATGCCTACATTGGCAAGCTATTCCAAGCCTACTTTGGCTTCCATCCCTAGAGGATTCAAGCTTCCCACTACAGATGAAGGTACTTTCGAGATTCTACCATCATACATCAATTTGGTGGAGCGGAATTTGCTTGGAGGAGGAGCTAGTGAAGACCCTGCAAAACACATGCAGAAATTCACTGATTATTGTTGTTCCATCCCTTTAACTGTTAGGGTGACTCAAGATCAGGTTAAACAGGTGCTCTCTCCTTTTTGTTTGAGAGATTGTGCCGCGGAGTGGTTGCGTGATCTAGATATGGAGGCTCATACGATCACTGAATAGAATTCCTTAGCTATTTCATTCTACAAGAGATACTTCCTACCGCAAAAGACTAATGCTCTGAGAGGCCAAATTACTAGTTTCAAACAAGGCCCTACGGAAGACTTGAATGAAGCATGGGTGAGGTTCAAAAGGTTAGTTCGTTATGTTCTACATCATGGCTTCCAGACTTGGTTTCTTTGCAATCAGTTCTATAATGGGTTGTATGACGATCATAGAGCTCTCATTGATTCTTCTGTTAATGGGAGATTCCAGAATAACACCAATGATGCTACTGCTTGAAAATTGATAGATGAGATGGCTACTCACACTGATGAGCATGGTAATCCAAGAGGAAGTACTAGGGGAGGAGGTGAAACACCTCCTTCTTAGCCGGCCAAGGTAATTAGGAAATATTATCGTCTCGGTTTCTTGAGGCAGTGAGATCGAAATTACAATTAATAAACATCATTAAATAAATAACATGTTTAGTGATTACATACATGTAAACAATTGAATAAATGAAATACAACTCGTTTACGACTACGTCATCCATGCTACACTACTCCACTCCGAGTCCAAGGCGCGGCCCAAATCCCGATCCCGTCAACAAGAAAACCTGTACTCAACCTGCTCCCTATATGATAGGAAATATCATAGGGATCGACAAAGGCCACCTCGGAAATAGGTGACAATTATACAGACACAACAATCGTCAGTTTCAATAAATAAAGTGTAACACAGCTCGAGTACGTGAATATGCAACATGACTATGATATGAATTACATGATATCAAACAACCATCACCATGGTAACGGGACATGGCCAGACATACCGACAAACACACAAGTACTAGGACACGCCCAGACATACCAACAACCACAAACAGGTACTGGGACACGCCCAGACGTACCGGGTCTAGAAGGCAACCGGATCCCCTGCCATACGTCGTATCTCAACCACACGAGTCCCTCCGTAACTCAAGCCATTAATGTGCACATCCCTCTTGGAGTGGGAAGCTCCAAGAGGTGACTTAAGCATAAGACGGTCTCCCAACCGTCTTACGTCTCCTCAATAACCAAGTAACACCACCAAATAATCACAACCGTCATATTCTACGATATAAATGACAAATACAATAATGCAAGATACCACACAATATGCCAATTACTGACTCATCAAGTCATCTTAACCAATATCATGTTATAATGCAATCCAACCAACATATTTATCTCCTTAATGATACTATTAACCACTAAATATGTTATAATGCAACTAATCTAATTATGCGACACTAATTATAACATTAACCGCAACATATGTAATGACCACATTATTAAAACCTAATAGGATTAAACTACCTTTTTGCATTCTTCATAAGAAATCCGAAACCACTAAGCATCCATATCACAAAACCGTCTCATCCTACATAATTCCATAACAACTATCACAAAGCATCCTATAACAACTAATACTACTAATTAATCCATCATTATTACCCATTAATTACTCCTATTACTAATTAAAACACTAATTAACATTACCCATGAAAATATCCCAAATTTTAGGGTTTGGATCAACATAAAAGAAAGGGAAAGAATGAGTATCAACTTACTAGTGGAAGGGAAGAGAAGGAATCAAGCTTGGTAAATAATCCTTCCAAATCTAGGCTTGGTCTTCTAGTTAATGTTCATAGGAAATTTCTAGAGAGTTGTGGGTGTTTGAGGGAGTTTGAGAATAAGGTAGGAGTGAAAAGTGGGGAGAAAATCTGAAAAGAAAAGGTTAAAGAGATAAGGCTTACACGCGTTTCTAGTGATAGAAACAGGGCACTTGGTCGAGTGCTCGGTTCACTCGGTCGAGTGAACCATCTACTCGGTTGAGTGACACACAATCAGGAGCTCTGGTTTGCTGCCCAGAGGGCACTCAGTGCCAGTTGCACGTGGTCTGCTACCAACTGCACTTGGTCTAGTGCCAGCTGCACTTGGTCTAGTGTATGGTCATACTTTATTTCCGAGTACACGTGGGTCCTCTCATGAGTACCGAGGTCCTTTATGGGTCCTAAAAATATCCGGTTATTACAGGAGGAGCTGATAGTGATATTGCAGCACAATTGGAGGCATTGAATGCCTCAATTGCTGAGATAAAGACTATCCAATCTTTGGGCAAACAATAGACGGTTCATGCTATGGTTCAACAAGAGGAGTCTTGTGATCGTTGTAGTATTGATGGTCACATAGCTACGAGTGTATGAGTTCTATAGAGCAGGTTAATGGCTTTCAGTCTTATAGGCAAGGTAATCCCTTCTCTAACTTCTATAATGAGAGGACCAAGGAGCATCCATTCCTTCAATGGACAAGTCAGAATGTGAAAAACCCGCAACCGCAACAACAAGATACTAATTCTAATTATGTGATTCCTCAAAATATCGGAAATCAGCAGGGTAACTATAATAGTCAGAGCCAAGGAGGTAATCAATTAAATAATAAACGTTAACAATTCCAACATCCTCATCAACAAGCTACTCAAAAAGCTCCCAGTAATGATAATGATATGGCAGAGATGAAGGCTTTGTTGCAACAAGCACTGATGATGCAACAAAAGCAAATGGCTCAAATAGCCAAAGTTGTGGCTCATAATAAGATGTTGGATACGCAAGTTTCTCACTTAGCCGTCCAAAATCCTTCAAAACATCCTGAAAATCTTCCTCCTCAAGGTAAACAAGCTTATGAACAAGCTAATGTAAGTCAATTGAGAAGCGGTACCACATATCCAAATCCGGAGACACCCACTAATGAAGATGAGGTACTCTACATGCATCCTAAGGTAATTTGGAGCTAAGTGATGACCCGAAAGCATCTAACGAAACTAAAACACGACGAGGCAAGAAGAAAAGAGAGAAAGTTACTACTCCTGAAGATACTCAATCGAGTGGTGACAGACTCAATCGAGTATCCCCTGTACTCGATCGAGTAACCCCTGTACTCGAATGAGTATGCCCCGTAACTAATGACGGTGTTTTCAAAAGTGTTTCTAAAGCAAAGGAAGTCGAGCCCATTACTATTGCCCTACCTTTTCCCCACCGACAACAAAAATCAAAGCTGGACAAACAGTTTGGATGGTTCATGGAGGTAGTAAAGAATTTACAAGTGAGTGTTCCATTTACTGAGTTGATCACTCAAGTGCCAGCTTATGCAAAATTCATGATAGAGATATTGACGAGGAAGAGGTTATTTTGATGAATTGGAGACGGTTGTATTTACCCAAAAGTGCAGCGCTGTGCTGCAATCTAATTCACCACCTAAGCTAAAGGATACATGGAATTTTTCTATTCCTTGTCATATAGGTGATCTTGCTATTAGTAAAGCTCTTTGTGATTTAGGAGCCAGTGTCAGTGTTATGCCGTATTCTATGTGCAAAAAATTAAATATGGGTCAACTAAGTGTTATTAATATGACTTTATAGATGGCTGACCAATCTATTAAATATTCGTTGGGTGTATTAGAGGACGTTCCAGTTAGAGTAGGCAAATTTTTCATTCCAATTGACTTTGTTGCTTTAGATATGGCTGAGGATACCCAAATTCCTATCATCTTAGGTAGATCATTCCTACACACAGTGGGAGAGGTTATAGATGTTGGGAGAGGGAGACTGACATTGGCTGTGGGGGATGACATAATTGTTTTTAACTTAGAAAAAGCTTTAAAACACTCATGATAGAAGAAACTTGTCATAGTATTGATATTGTTGATTTTCCTATTGATGAGTGTCTTGCTTTGTGCTTAAGAAGAGATATCCTAGTATCTGATTCAGCTGAGATGGGTTTATGGAGTCAAGAAGTTGATGAAATTGAGAAGTTGTTGACTGGAGAGGAATGCCTAAAGCAAAAGGTATACAGCTTAGGTAGCCCATCTAAAGCAACCAAGGTAAAGAAACCTGAACTAAAACCCCTTCCCTCTCATCTATGTATGAATTTTTGGATGACTTTGAAATGAACCCAGTAATTGTCAATGGTAGCCTAACTGACAACCAACTTTCTGTTTTGTTAGCTGTTTTGAGAATTCATAAAAAGGTTATTAGGTATAGCATTGACGATTTACAAGGTATTAGTCCTGATTTTTGTATGTATCGTATTCATTTGGAAGAAGGTAATAAGCCTAGTGCGCAAGGTTAGAGACGGTTAAATCCTCTAATGCAGGAGGTGGTAAGAAAAGAGGTACATAAATTAATTGATGCTGGCTTTATATATTCTATTTCTGATTCTAAGTGGGTCAATCTTATCCAGGTCATATCTAAAAAGGCGGGTACTACAGTAGTAACCAATGATAAAAATGAATTAGTTGCAACTAGACTTCTTACAAGATGGAGGATGTGCATAGATTATAGAAAGCAGAACTCAACTACTAAAAAAGATCACTTCCCTACATTGATCGGATGTTAGAAATAATAGCATGCCATAGTTATTTTTGTTACCTAGATGGCTACTCCGGATTCTTTCAGATACCGATTCATCTTGATGATCAGAGAAAGACTACTTTCACAAGTCCATATGGTGTATTTGCTTATAGAAGGATTCCTTTTGGTTTGTGCAATGCTCCTACTACTTTTCAGTGTTGTATGATGGCCATATTTTCTGATTACATATAGTCTATTATAGAAGTCTTTATGGATGATTTCAGTGTTTATGGTACTGACTTTGATGTTTGATTGAGAAATCTGACTAAGGTTTTGCAGCGCTGTGAGGAGAAAAATCTTGTCCTCAACTGGGAGAACTGCCACTTCATGGTTACTGAAGGGGTGATACTTGGTCATTTGTGTCAGGTAAAGGTATCTAAGTGGATAAAGCTAAGGTTGAGGTAATTGAGCGACTACCATACCCGGTTAATTTTAAAAGTGTGCGAAGTTTTCTTGGTCATGCAGGATTCTATCGCCGGTTTATTAAAGATTTTTCAAAATTTGCTCAACCTCTAACTCAGCTTCTCCATAAAGATGCTCCTTTTGTGTTTACTGATGAGTGTGTTAAGTCTTTTGATAAGATAAAGTGTTGCATGCTATTGATTATGCAAGTACGACTCTAGATGGTGTGCAAATTAATTCTGCTACTAAACAGAAGGAGCTATTTGTAGTTGTTTATTCTTTAGACAAGTTTAGAGCCTATCTTGTGGGCTCTAAGGTGATTGTCCATATTGACCCTTCAAGATTGAAATATTTATTGGCTAAGAAAGAAGCCAAACCAAGACTTATTCATTGAATTTTATTATTACAAGAATCTGATTTAGAAATCCGCGATAAGTCGGGTGCAGAGAATGTAGTTGCGGATCATTTCTCTCGTATGCGATTTGCATAAAGAGATTAATTGCCCATTGATAATTCTTTTCCGGATGACCATCTACTTGCTATTATTATGGGCACTCTGTGGTTTGTAGATTATGCTAAGTATTTGGTTGGAGGTTGTAATACCCGTCCTTTTAGGGACCCGTTGACCGACGTTGACTGACCTTGGGTACCTACCTTTACCTTCGGAAACCTTAAGAGTGTTGATCGGTGACGATATGTGTTTTGGTGTGCGTGTTACTCGATCTAGCTGAGGTTACTCGATCGAGTAGCTTGGGAGCTCGATCGAGTAGACGCCACTCGATCGAGTAAGTTGGTTACTAGATCGAGTAACGGGTTTGCAGCGGGGAATTATAAATCGTATAATCGTAAAACCCAAATCATTTTCTCCTTTCTTCCAAAACCTAAATGCCATCATTCCACTTCTCCTTCACCATGAATCACCTCCTTGAGACCTTTGAGAGTGGTTACACCATAGGAATGGGATGCTTGAGTCGGGTAGCGGTCTTTACGCCGGATTGCTTTGTATAGGTATGTTTTCATCATCATCATCGTCTCCTTTGATTTCAATTATAGCGATGATAGTAGTAATAGATGGTTGTAATGGTTGATATAGGTGGTGTTGATGGTTGATTGTTATCTTGTGGTCGGACGCGGAATCGCTGCGGTTGCTAAAGGTAGGTTTGCCTACTCAGTACTATTGATTTTCTAGAGGGTCTGTTGTTGATGTATATTGGATTAGTGTCGTTCTTGAGGATCATTTGTGGTAGTTGATTAATATTGTGTTGAAATACTAGTTGGTGATTGTTGTTTGTACAGCTAGTTGTGATTGTTGTCTGTGGTTCTCGAGGTGCGTCCTCAGCTGAGTGAAGTCACTTACGGGAGTGGCTTCACGCCCTTGATTCACCTTCTGTGGAATCCGCCACAGAAGGGATGTGAACATTAATGAACATGAGAAAAGTGCCACTTCATGGTTACTGAAGGGGTGGTACTTGGTCATTTGGTGTCAGGTAAAAGTATCTAACTGGATAAAGCTAAGGTTGAGGTGCTTGAGCGACTACCATACCCGGTTAATGTTAAAAGTGTGCGAAGTTTTCTTGGTCATGCAGGATTCCATCGCCGGTTTATTAAAGATTTTTCAAAAATTGCTCAACCTCTAACTCAGCTTCTCCATAAAGATGCTCCTTTTGTGTTTACTAATGAGTGTGTTAAGTCTTTTGACAAGATAAAGTGTTACATGCTATTGATTATACAAGTAAGACTCTAGATGGTGCGCAGATTAATTATGCTACTACAGAGAAGGAGCTACTTGTAGTTGTTTATTCTTTAGACAAGTTTAGAGCCTATCTTGTGGGCTCTAAGGTGATTGTCTATATTAACCATTCAAGATTGAAATATTTATTGGCTAAGAAAGAAGCCAAACCAAGACTTATTCATTGAATTTTATTATTATAAGAATTTGATTTGAAAATCCGCGATAAGTCGGGTGCAGAGAATGTAGTTGCGGATCATTTATCTTGTCTGAGATTTGCATGAAGAGATTTATTGCCCATTGATGATTCTTTTCCAGATGACCATCTACTTGCTATTATTACGGGCACTCTGTGGTTTGCAGATTATGCTAATTATTTGGTTGGAGGTTGTAATACCCGTCCTTTTAGGGACCCGTTGACCAACGTTGACTGACCTTAGGCGCCTACCTTGACCTTCGGAAACCTTAAGAGTGTTGACCAGTGTTGATATGTGTTTTGGTGTGCGTGTTACTCGATCTAGCTGAGGTTACTCGATCGAGTAGCTTGGGAGCTCGATCCTGTAGACGCCACTCGATCGAGTAAGTTGGTTACTCGATCGAGTAACAGGTTTGCAGCGGGGAATTATAAATCGTATAATCGTGAAAATCAAATCATTTTCTCCTTTCTTCCAAAACCTAAATGTCGTTATTCCACTTCTCCTTCACCATGAATGACCTCCTTGAGGCCTTTGATAGTGCTTACACCATAGGAATGGGATACTTGAGTCGGATAGCGGTCTTTACGCCGGATTTCTTTGTATAGGTATGTTGTCATCATCATCGTCTCCTTTGATTTCAGTTATGGCTATGGTAGTAGATGGTTGTAATGTTTATTATAGATGGTGTTGATGGTTGATTGTTATCTTGTGGCCGGACGCGGAATCGCTGCGGTTGCTAAAGGTAGGTTCCCCTACTCAGTACCGTTGATTGTCTAGAGGGTCTGTTGTTGATGTATATTGGATTAGTGTCGTTGTTGACGATAGGTTGTGGTAGTTGATTAATATTGTATTGAAATACTAGTTGGTGATTGTTGTTTGTACAGTTGGTTGTAATTGTTGTATGTGGTTCTCGAGGTGCGTCCTCGGCTGAGTGGAGTCACTTGCGGGAGTGGCTTCATGCCCTTAATTTGCCTTTTATGGAACCCACCACATAAGGAATGTGCACATTAATGAATGTGGGTTATCACTCGGATAGATGAGAGGGACTTAGGTGGAAACGGCTGCGGTCCCCCACTGGCAGGACTGGACCTTCGGGCAGTCAGAGATGTGTGTTTGGTTGGAGGAGGTGGCGTGTGTGTAATGTTGTAATTGTGTTGTGTCTGCTTTTGTATTGTTACCTCAGTTACTGACCTTGTGTGGTTTTGTTGTGTTGTCTTTCTGTGTTATGTCTGTCGTGATCCACTATGATGAGCAATCAGTCTTAGCAGTTTGATGTATGGATCATAACTGGGTGCTTGGAGGGACGAGTCTACCACGAGTCATGATAGAGATAGTTTGACATAGCTGATAGTGGTCTTGAGTTGTATCTTTTGTATCAGTTGTTTGGGTAAATCATTTGTAATTAATATATTTGTTCTTTTATCGACATTTTATTATTACTGTCCTCGGGCAACCGAGATGGTAACGCCCTTATCTACTAGGGAAGGTCTTTTTAAGGTTACTTGGTAAATGAAGGTGTTACAAAGTGGTATCAGAGCGACGATTTTGGAACCTGTAATAAATGAGCCCAATGAATGTAGTGAGTCTAATAAAATGAACCTGATGTATGTATGTTGGGAGTCTCAGCTGATGCTTGATTTTGGGTGAGTAGGCGCCCTCATTTCAAAATTATGGCCCCATTATGCTTAAGCCAGTCACCGGGTATGGTAATAACGAATCGGAATGATGTGCTTAGTGTGTTTGATAGATAAGTTAGAAATAGCTGTGATGGAGTTCGTAGTAATGTTTAGTGCATGTAATTCGTATTGATGAACTGTGAAAGATTGTGGTTGAGTGGAAGTGTGTATGGATGTAGTAGAGATGGTGAAAGTACTGATGGTTGCATAATCGTGTTGGATAATGTGATGATGACAATGAATTGCGAGTCTTTGTATATGATGGTAATAGTGAGTTGTAAGTGTTGTACTAGTTGTAATGTTGGTCAAGTAGTAATTGGAAGTGTGACGGGTGTATTTGTTGAGTACTTTTGTGAATATGGCATATTTAAGTCGGATAATTTGGTTGATGAATTGTTGTGTCATGATTGGAATTTCAGCAGACTTGAGAATTATATGATGGTTTATTGATAAGTGGATGTTTAGTGTAGTATACATATATGTTGGATAGCTGAATTTACAAATGCGTAAGTACATGTGAAGTAATGTGTTGAGTATATGTATGAATGAGTTAATAGTATAGCGAATCGTTTTGCGTAATGACCGTCATAGGGTGAAATGATGTGTATAGTGTTCAAGTGAAATAGTGATAGTGTGACATGATTGAATGAAATAATCTGTGACGATTTCCAACAGTACTTTGGAATCGACACGAGTTGTTGTTTTGCAGGAATCGTTAACTAAATTCGTAACTTTTGACCTTGTTCCTAAACTTACTCGACCGAGTACGAGTGCGTACTCCATCGAATAGACCTCATTTGATCTAGTTGAGGAGTTATAAGATCAAAAAAAGCTGAAACTGCCTGCGAAAACTCGATCGAGTAGCTCTAACTCGATCGGGTAGAGGCCACTCGATCGAGTGCCTTACTTACTCGATCGAGTAAGTGCTATAGTAATTCTTTTTCTTCTTTACTCTCTCATTCATAAACCCTAATTTCTTCTATATCTCTCTACTTATTCTCAAAACTTGTGATTTTGTGCTTGATTTCTTGGTGTTCCTCTTGCTTAATTCGTCCTTTTCATTTGATACTCATTCAAGGTAAGAATTTTCATCCTTTTCAATGTTTTTAATCAATTAGAATCATATAAAGTATTGAATCTCTCTGAAAATTCGATTTATATACATGTAATATTGCTTATAATTGTTGTAACGTGATATAATTGCTTTAATTTGTTGATTATTGATGCTAGAAATCGAAAAATAGAATCAATATGGAGGTTTGAATGGTCCAAAATTTTTAGGGTTTGAGGATTCAAATCGAATTTTCTTTATCTTTTGCATATGAAAGAGAAAATTATGTAATGTATGTTATGGGTATTATGTTTAGTGTTGATTTTGATTGGTTTTGCTCAAAATTGTGTCTTAAACCCTGTCTTAAAAGTGCCCCAAACTGAAATTCGCCCCAATTCTTTTGATACTTGTCTATTTGTGAAGCTATTTTGAAATATTAATACTTTAATTTGTTAGTGAATTGGTTAATTGATGCCATACTTCTCATAATCATGATAGCTGTAAAGATCGTCTGATGAGAATTTGGAAGTTGTATACTTGAACCTTTTTGGAGTGTTTGGTGAAAGTGTGTAGATAGTTGGTCTTTTTTTATGACAATGCATGAAAGTTATGTACATTCAAGTAAGTGTTTGTTTGTGTGCCTAAAATGTGTGTTGAAAACAGATGTCGAGACCCATAGTTGGTACCCGTCAAAGTAAGAGGGGGAGGACTTCTGATCCTGAGGTTGGTGATGGGAGAAGGGGACCTACGGCCCCACATGTGCCTGAGTACTCTAGCATCGTCTTTGCTGATTTTAAGCAAAGAGAGAATTTCGTTGAGTTGCAGAAACGCCGTGTGAAACCCACCCGTTGTGTTGACACCAGACTTCTAGAGGATCTTAAGGTTGAGATCGATGTGAGGCATATATTCGAGACTTTGAGTTTGACTTGCTTGTACCGTCTTAGGAAACATTTTTATGCTTTCTTGACCTTGGAGTTCATGAGCTATTTCCTTTATGATGCGGCGGAGAAGACTGTCCAATTTCGTCTCATGAACACTAGTTTTGTCTTGACCATGGATATGTTTGCCACCCACCTTGGCCTTGCCCGACCGGAGAAGGGAGCCCTTAGGGATATCCCGACTGAGTGAGGAGCCAGTAGTTACATGCCTTACTTTACCGGTAAGCGAGCCCCCACCTCTAGCAACATGTTGATCAATGATGTACAACACATCACTTTGAAGATCTTCCTTCGTGCTTTGACTTGTTTACTCTATAACCAGAAGGATGTGAGTAAGCTTAACTCACATGAGGTGATGTTGCTTGTTGCCTACCTTAACCCCACCCGAGCCCAGAGAGTCTCTTTCAGTGCCCCAGCCACAGTTTGTGCTAGCCTAGCTTTGATGGCCACTTCTGACACCCGTTTCTTGAGTTGTGGTGCCATTGCCACACGGTTGACGGAGCGGTTGACCACCTTTGAGGCCTCCTCGGCCTATACACCATTGGTCCCGTTTGTACCTACCTTGGACCTTGAGTATTTCCTCGACCAAAAATGGTTGAGAACTTTGGAGGGTGGTAGGTTGGCCTGGAGTGTTTGGGGGATGAGTTGGATGAGGATACCCGACCCCGAGCACCTTCCTGCGACCGAGCCTTTACCGGCGGCAATAGTGGCAGCAGACGATAAGGAGGAGGGTCCTGCGCGGCAGTATTACCTCATTGATCCGGATATTTTTGAGATGATGCAAGAGCCAACTAAGAAGGAGAAGCCTAGGTGACTGATCTTAGGCACCTACCTTGACCTTCGGAAACCATAAAGAGTGTTGACCGGTGACGATATGTGTTTTGGTGTGCGTGTTACTCGATCGAGTAAAGTGTTTGCAGCGGAAAATTATAAATCGTATAATCGTGAAATCCAAATCAATTTCTTCTTTCTTCCAAAACCTAAATGCCGTCATTCCACTTCTCCTTCACCATGAATCACATCCTTAAGACCTTTGAGAATGGTTACACCATAGGAATGAGATGCTTGAGTCGGGTACCGGTCTTTACGCCGGATTGCTTTGTACAGGTATGTTGTCGTCATCATCATTGTGACACCCTCATTCATTGCGGAAAAGTAAACACATAATTCTAGATAAAAACTGCATGGATATGTTTGTAATAGGTTCATTTGGGTAAAAACCTGTAATTTTTAAAACCGAAAACGAAACCTGTTATAAAAATATCCAAATGGGAAGGTGTCAAACATGCAAGGTCTAAAATAAATCTCATAAATAAAACATCGCTAAAGTCGCGAAACAAAGTTATACAACCCAAATATGAAAAAGGGAGACATATGTCCCTAAAAAGTATATGACATAAAAAGTGTTTAAGGGTCACAATAAAATAAAGCCAATCTAGGTCCCAAGGTTACTTTGCTCGCTAGCTCGTCCATGTACCCCATATATGCATCACCTACCTGTCAATCGCATTTTATACAAATACGAAAGCCACAGTCAGTGGGGAGTAACTCCGAGTTCTCCCAGCCACGAAATGTCATAATTAATATAACATGTAAACATGAGAATATGAATATGAATAACACATAGCCTTAGCATATAGATGCTAGACAATCGTGCTTATCATGTGAACAACAATATAACAACACATAGTCCTAGCATGTGAATACTAGACCGACTCATACTACACTATCATGTGAATCACATAACATCCAGGAATCCAAACTCTATCAACCATAGCCGGCTTGCATCTCACCTTCTATGATTCATAGAATCATCAAACAAGAAAGGACAATATATCTAGAGACAGGCATAAGTTCTTAGGACGGTCAATAGTCACTCTGTAACTCGAGTCTATACCACGAGGTAAGGTAAACACCCTAGTCCTAAACCTGCGCAGACCTAGCGACATGCGAAAAACTACCGCATCCAAGACCCATGATATTAACACATGAGTACCCCTAAGGAGTCCACCAAAGGGTTGGCTAGTACTTAAGCTGACCACATACTTCTAAGAGTACGTCAGGAGGTCATGCCCTAACTTGGATATAAACCCACCAAGCTAAGACACAAAGGCTATTAAGCCGCAAACATACACTCGTCAAAGACTATAATGGCCTATCTATGACGAAGGCCGAAATACTCACCTATGACCTAGTCCCAGCTTGAATACTTTAACCCACGCCACACAAGACAAGTAGGACACCCAATTAACCATAAGAGGGGCAAAGAGTCCAAACTTGCACACACAAATGATCATATACACCCTAGCATATGAAAGGCTACACAAGAGCATATTCAGCTGACAATCCAACAATATCTCCAATATCAATAATAATCCAAATTCCAGCTAACCAACAGTACCATAATCAATGAGAACAAGTTAAAACGGCAAAGAGGCAACAAGACTCAAGCATAAGGCATCCAAAGCATCCAACAACCAACATGTGAAATGATAATCACAAATATCAAGGCATCAACATAAAACATCCAATAACAACCAATCTCACCTCAAAGACAAACCCTCGACCCGAGTCCCGTGACGGGTCATCGGTCAAATCGAGGCTGACCGGTTTAAACCTAGTTTGACCAAACTCGTTCGGTCAATCTGGCCCAGCTCAGAGTCTTGGCCTACTTTGGCCCAAATCACAAAATTCCTCACAATATCATTCTCATGCCATTTCCAATTTCTATCATGTGAAAAACTATCAACATAAGGAAATATATTCCAACTTACAAAGTGTCCAATTCAATTAAATTCTCGCATAATAATGATTACCCGCATGCTAAAAATACCAAAATACATAAATACGCAAACAAAAGACCCAAAACATCAAACAATAGACCCAAGACCCGACCCAAAGTGATGGGTCAAAGTCCGGGCCGGACCCACCGGGCTTGCCGGGACTGCCGTGAGCCATCACGGGCTGTTTTGGCGGTTTTTCCGCCCCTTTTCCCTTTTTCCTACCAAAATCCGTTTCAAGCTCAATTTAATACCGTCCCAAGCAACAATCAACAATACCCATTTCGTTTCAATACTTAAACATGTGGGAAACAACATATTTAACAAACTTTAGCAACAACAATTCATGTGAAAATTAAAGTTAACATGTTATTAATCACATAAGCATCCAACACATCATAAACAACACTAATGTGACATTAAATCGTCGAGTAACTCGGAATAGTTACCTTAAGCTAGCAAAGAAACAAGTAATAACTTGAGAAAGCTTCTAAAACCCAAAATTACTCTTCATCTTCAACAACATATGAGTCACCTAACTCGTCTTCAAATTCTTCACTAGTAGATGAGGATTGAGGAGAGGATTCCAAATATAAATTTTTATGAGATTTGGTGGAGAAATGAAGGATTTATGGTGGATTTAGGGATTGTAAGGAGGATTTTTTAGATGAATTTGGTGTTTGATGAAAGGAAGAGAGAGAGAGTGAATTATGGAGGAAATGAGAATTAAAAGAGGGGAAAATGGAGGGAGGTGTGGCCGGTAAAGAGGTAAGAGGAGGTGTCAATTGTTTACGTTTTGGGTTTGCTTCGACGGTAATTAGAAATATTCGTCGAACGCGATTTCCGAGAATATTAAAGTTCTTAAACACGATTTTACTAAAAGATTAAGTAATCATATGCCCAATATCCAAACTCGTTTACCCAACGACCGTAAGAAATGGGAAAATCCCAATTTTACGACTTTTATCCGAAATCTATTTTATCAAAGGAAAGGGTTTAAATATAGTTTAAATCACTTTTAAACATTTCTAAACTATCAAAAATAATTACATTTCTTCAAAATAAAATAAGATTATATTTTATCAAATAAATTTTATTTCAAATAAATTAATATTAAATTAAAATAGATTAAAATATTACTTTTAAAATATAATAAAGGTCTTCAAATTTACGGTGTAACACCCCGGCCCAAACCGGGTCGGGAGCGGTTACTTATGATAGCTCACCAGGCTGTGTACATGGCCCACAGATCAACACAGGTCCTTTATAGCGCATTTTGTCCTCACTCATGCGCATCCCGGGAACCTTCCCAGGAGGTCACCCATCCTAAGACTACTCCCAGCCAAGCACGCTTAACTTTGGAGTTCTTTTACATGGATGACCATAAAAGAAAGTGCACTTTGTTGATATGAGTAGTACTTCCAATCCCTTTAAGCACTAGTCATTTAAGCCTATCATTGGACCTCTTCAATTACCGTGGGGTGTTACAGTCACCCCCACTTGAAGAATGCAACGTCCTCGTTGCGCCTGGGAGCATAACCGCTAACCCAGAATCCTCCCCCGCTAGGTGTGTGATCACAATGGAGCGTATAACCACTGCCTCCAGGAGCGTATAACAACTGCCTCCGATCACCACACGGTCGCAGGGTTGCTCTGATACCACTTGTAACACCCCGGCCCAAACCGGGTCGGGAGCGGTTACTTATGATAGCTCACCAGGCCGTGTACATGGCCCACAGATCAACACAGGTCCTTTATAGCGCATTTTGTCCTCACTCATGCGCATCCGGGGAACCTTCCCAGGAGGTCACCCATCCTAAGACTACTCCCAGCCAAGCTCGCTTAACTTTGGAGTTCTTTTACATGGATGACCATAAAAGAAAGTGCACTTTGTTGATATGAGTAGTACTTTAAATCCCTTTAAGCACTAGTCATTTAAGCCTATCACTGGACCTCTTCAATTACCGTGGGGTGTTACAATCATCGTCTCCTTTAATTTCAGTTATGGTTATGGTAGTAGTAATAGATCGTTATAATGGTTGTTATAGGTGGTGTTGATGGTTGATTGTTATCTTGTGGTCGGACGCGGAATCGCTGAAGTTGCTAAAGGTAGGTTCGCCTACTCAGCACCGTTGATTGTCTAGAGGGTCTGTTGTTGATGTATATTGGATTAGTGTCGTTGTCGATGATCGGTTGTGGTAGTTGAATAATATTGTGTTGAAATACTAGTTGGTGATTGTTGTTTGTACAGCTGGTTGTGATTGTTGTCTGTGGTTCTCGAGGTGCGTCCTCGGCTGAGTGGAGTCACTTGCGGAAGTGACTTCACGCCCTTGATTTGCCTTTTGTGGAACCCACCACAGAAGGGATGTGCACATTAAGGAACATGAGTTATCGCTCGGATAGATGAGCAGAACTTAGGTGGGAACGGTTGAGGTCCTCCACTGGCAGGATTGGACCTTCGGGCAGTCCGAGATGTGGGGTTGGTTGGAGGAGGTGGCGTATGTGTAATGTTATAATTGTGTTGTGTCTGCTTTTGTATTGTTACCTTAGTTACTGACCTTGTGTGGTTTTGTTGTGTTGTCTTTCTGTGTTATGTCTGCCGTGATCCACTATGGTGAGCAATCAGTCTTAGCAGGTTGATGTATGGATAATAAATGGGTGCTTAGAGGGACGAGTCTACCACGAGTCATGATAGAGATAGTTTCACATAGCTGATAGTGGTCTTGAGTTTTATCTTTTGTATCAGTTGTTTGGTTAAATCCCTTGTAATTAATATATTTGTTCTTTTATCAACATTTGATTATTACTGTCCTCGGGCAAACGAGATGGTAACCCCCTTATCTGATAGGGAAGGTCTTGCTAAGGCTCCTTGGTAGATGGGGGCGTTACAGAGGTATTCTTCCTCCTGACTTATGTTATCATCAGAAGAGGTTTATACCTTATGTGAAGCGGTATTTCTGGGATGATCTATATTTGTTCCGAGAGTGCGCAGATGGTATTTATAGATGGTGTATTCCAGAGGGTGAGGTACATGCCATTCTCTCGCACTGTCACTCTTCTTCTTAAGATGGTCATCGTGGTCCATCTAGGATTTTTGCTAAGGTGATGTAGTCGAGTTTCTTTTGGCTAACTATATTGAAAGATGTTACTAGTTTTGTCCGTTCTTGTGAATTTGTGATGCTTGTCAAAGGACGGGTAATATTTTTCAAAGGAATGATGTAACAGCCCAGATTTTCGGCTAATTTGAAACTAATTTTTACGTATAAAAACTCGCCGAAATACAGAGATATTATAATTAATATACAACGTCTCTTATTACAAATCCTTTTAGTAATAAATTAATACAAATCGGAACTTAAAACTTTTACAAAGTCTATAAATAAAAACCTCACTTGAAATAAAATCCTTTTTGAACTGTAGCGGAAGTAACCTGAAATAAAATCAAAAGACATAAAGGAAGTACCCCCATGACGAGTAGCCTAGAAGGGAGAAAACACGTCAACCGGAAAGCTGAGTAACAGATAATACCTCAATATAAGCAAAATAGTTTTTGGTTATGGCGTGGAAACATAGACACGTAAAAATAAAAATAAACATAAAGAGTAATAAAAACACTCCCCATAAACTAATCTCAAGCTCAAACCTACTCCACAATATAATAGACACTCTCATCCCAATAATTAACTCAATCTCAACTCATAACTCCATCTCATCCATTACACCGTCTCACTCATTACTCCGTCTCATAATATAATATTTCAAAGTAACCACATATCATATTTTCATCGTCGATCCTAAAACAAGGACAAGGGGTGAGTGAACTGGCGGGATAAAACCGCGAAACAATATTTCCATCTCAATATCGATCTCAAACTCAAATAACTCGGTAACCATGGTCACACTGGACCGTAAACATAACTCGGATCAAAGGCCCCATAACTCATAACTCAATACCGGTAACCAATTTCCATCTCAATTTCAATATCGATATTATCAAAGGTTCAAAGAACCGTGCTCATCACTTAGAGTATAAACTCAAAGCTATACACCCACGAGTCTCGGTCAAAAGAAATAGAGAGTTAAATACGAACTACAATATCAACCAAATTCCAATGTATATAGCAGATTGCCAATTTCCCAAAACGTAGTTCAAATTCTCACCTAACAACTCTTTATCATACAACATAATCTATTTGCCAACTAACACGAAGTAAACTATAAGCTTAATTTCCTTTTTGTTCAAGAAAGCATCTATTTATGTCCTAGCCATTCAAAGAACCAACTCGTACAATCTCACATGTCATAACCGTGAAATTCCTATAAAGATAATAATAAAACTAGCACAATATCATCCTATTTGTCTCACACAACCATAATATAACATCACCCTAATCGTATAAGCAAAATCATTCGTACCCCATCTCGCCAATAATAAAATTACCTCATACAAAGAATTAACTATAAGTATAAAAACCAATCAATAATAGTTCAACCCAAATAAAAGTTCTACACACAAGAAATAGTAATAAACTGATGATAACAGTTAGCACGTAATCACATAACCTCGAACGATAATAATTATATTAGAATCGATAGAATCGTGTTACCTTGAAAGTCGGGTCGAAAAAAGTACCGAAGCAATAACAGATAGCAAAATAAGAAGATGAGCAATTGGATAATAGTGACCCAGAATCATACATATGAGAGAACAAGAAAAGATCCTACAATAAGCTATTAGGATTAACGATGATGAATTGGTATTGGTAATTAATATTGAATGTTGCTCAACAACCGCAACATGAAACAAAACGAGGGAAAGGCAAAGCAGGAATATGAGTTAAATTGAATAGAATTAGGTTAGAAAAGTGGAATAAATTTATACTAAATAATAAAACAAGAACCACTAAAAAAAATTTCCCGCCTAATCTCTTCAGGCTAAAAGTAAACAAATCCTTAAGAATCACTAAACATAAGCCCAACCATTAATAGCCCACTTATCAAAACTAAATGAAATATCAACTAACACAACCCAAGTTGATTTCGGAAAACAGTATCGACTACTCATTTATTTATTTTGTAAGAGGTGTATAGATCTTTTATCCAATATAAACTTGAGAAATTCTTGGGTACACCGGTTGTACCATGTCATCGTACACCATACCCAATGAGAATATTAGAATTGAATAAATTCTCCATAAATAAGAGAACATAATCTTAATAAAATAAAAACAAAGGCATCTCATTGGTTAGGGTGTACGAGATTCTTGTACACCTGGTGGACCTTAGAATTTTTGTATAAACTTATATGCTCTTATTTTGATCTTATATTTCTCAATTTAAATTGAATTGTTGTTTCATATCTTAAATTTCATCCCAAAAATCACATTAGAATTGAATATTTTGGTTTTTGGAAACATATAGTCATTCCTAAGCTAATATTCTCTAATTAACTTTTTCACGATTAATGTTTGTCGGAGTTGTTTTATAAGATCGATTTAGAATGAGGTAAGTTGAAAAATTAAATATATAACGATTGGAACTTGAAAGTAAATTTTTTATATAAAGATATTAAGGGCTTGTTTGGTTACTCTTTAAAATCATGGGATTTTGAAAATCCCATGAATTGCAATATTATGTACTTGTTTGGTTGCCAAAATCATGGGAAGTGGAACTTCCCATGGAATTTAAGTTCCTCCATTATGGAGGAAGTCACTTACCTAGCCCTCCCTAGGTAAGTGGCAATTCCTACATAACTTCCTACATGAATTCAATGCCTATATGTCAATCAAACATTTTCTATGTAATTCACATGAATTACCATTTCATGTGAAATTGAAGTTCATGTGAATTTATATTCCCTTATGGCAACCAAACAACCCCTAAATATTTATTGGACCTAAACCATCACCTTAAAGTTTTAATAGTTCACCAAAAACATAGCCTTAGAGTTGTATAATGATTTCATGAAATCAAAGAAAATTTAGCATAGTGGTTTACGTATATTGACAATCATATATTCATACGCAATAGAGGATAACTCATAGCAGCGTCATACTCCGCAAGTCATCAGTATTCTTTTCTTTTATGCCGATTTTTTTATGTGTGGACATAATTCGTATGTTCTTTTAAATCATCATTTTCAATTTTTAATTTTGAATAAACGTTTCAGGTGTAAATATGGCGGCTTATGAATGTTCTAATTAAATATATTAAACACCGGTGTAAACATGATATGCGACAGATTTGACCATATTTTTACGATTAACATTGTAGTTCATTTGGCAAGAAAAAATAGTAAGGTAGTTTGAATATATAGATTATTACTATAGTTACTACAGAAAACTGTGTGCTATAGACAATTGAATGCCATATAAATATTGTAATTGTATTTGTCGAGTGCCAAATTTCCATGTAATATATACGAGAAATCTTTTATTTCATATTACATCCATATTCAGTCTGATCCAAAGCAAAGTTGTAACTCTATGAATTTAAAATTTAATTATTTAAGTCATTTACACGACTATACATGCTCGTGCAACTTTGCACGGATTTTAAGCTAGTAATGGAATAAGTAGTTACTCCGTATAACATAGGAATAAGGACCAAAGTTCAGGATTCTGACTAATTTTCACTTGATACATACGGAATTGCCAAATAGTGTTTAGGAAACGACCATAAAAATTCCAAAATATTTCGGGTATTACAATCTTCCCCTCTTAAAAGGAACTTCAACCCGAAGTCCGGATTCGAATAAAACTGAAACCCTTTGAAAATTTTAGGGTATTATACATGAGATGCCTCACACTTGGATCCTAGAGGGGGATATTTTTGATGTTTGGGGTATTGACTGCCAATGGTCATTCCCTAAGTCTCATGGGAATCGGTATATTTTAGTAACTGTTGATTATGCCTCTAAATGGGTGGAAGCCATTGCCACTCCTACTTCTGATGCTAAAGCAATTGTAAAGCTGTATCAGAAGATCATCTTTCCGCGGTGTGGAGTCCCTCGTGCAGTCATTAGTGATGGGGGTAAGCACTTTAATGAGCGTCATCTTGATTCTTTACTGAAGAAATATGGCGTTACACACCGTAGAGGATTGGCCTATCATCCTCTAGTGGGAAAGTGGAGATTTCCAATAGAGAATTGAAGTCAATCTTGGAGAAGGTATGAGCAAGAATAAAAAATATTGGAGTCGTAAGCTTGATGACACCTTATGGGCTTACCTCACGCCATTCAAAACCCCGAATGGAGCATCACTATACCGTCTACTCTATCGCAAAGCTTGCCATCTACCTGTGGAGCTCGAGTACAAGGCTATGTCGGTCATAAAAGAGCTAAATATGGATCCCTCACTTGCGGATGAGAAGAGACTGATGCAGTTGAACGAGCTAGATGAGTTTCGACTGCATGCCTATGATAATGCTCGAGTATAGAAGGAGCGAACCAAGAAGTGGCATGACAAGCACATCTTACAACAATAATTCCATGTTGGTGAAAAAGTATTGTTATTTAACTCTCGTTTGCGTTTGTTCTAATGGTCAGGACCATTCACTATTGCTGAAGTGAACGAATTTGGGTCAGTTACACTGCAAACTGACAAAGGTGAGACTTTTAAAGTTAATGGGCAACGTTTGAAGGTATATTATGACGGTGCCTATATTGGGGTGATAAGGTTCATTGACCTATTTACCATTGATTCCTCTTACTGATGAGGTAATACGGTCGTGCAGGGCCGCTTAAACCAGCGCTACCGAGAGGTAGCCGAGAATTTTACTTGAAATAAATTTGTAAATTTGTAATTTAATTTCATTTAATCGTATCTAAATTCTGTTATTTCATGTGCTTTGAGTGAGGTGAGGGAGAGAATTTAACGTGTTTGTGAAGTATTTTTGCACAATAGACGGAATATAGGCGAACAAAATTGGCGTTTTGAGAAAAAGACGGAAAAGATTGAGTGCTCGATCGAGTCTACTGGCACTCGATCGAGGAACCTGGGTTATATTTCAAATTAATTAAATGTCGAGAGTTGGACTTTTTGGGATTTAGATACTCGATCGAGTCTGGGTATACTCGATCGAGTATCTCCTTTGAACCGGGTTCCCCATCTCTTTATTCACTCATGCTTTACTTTTTCTCAATGTCTTATTATTCCTTCTTGCTTATTCCGTCAATGCTTCCTATTTTCTCCCCTAGATCTACTCTATAATTCCTCCATATCATCAACAAATCTCAAAGTGATTTATGCTAAGTTGATTTGTTGCAAATTCATTCACTCCTTTGTGCTTATTTGTGTGACTAACTGTTCCAATTTCTTCAAGTAAGTGTCTCGAAACCCCTTTATATGGTCCGAAAATTTGCTATTGTTGCTTTTTTCTTGTGTTTCTTGCCTTGAATATTCCATTACTCATATTTAATTACTATTTCCTTGCTATTTAACCCATTATTTGATGAATTACAAGCCTAAATTCGAAATTTTCAAATTTAGGGTTCATAATTTCGGGATAAATTTTAGCATTAAATTGGTTGCTAATTGTGTTTATTTGCTTGGAATCTTCATTATTTGTCATATAGTTGCAACTTCCTTGCCATTTACATAGTTTATGTGTGATTTTCGACCCCAAAATCGAAATTTCTGACTCACTTTGTCTTAAAAACGTGAGCTATATTGTAAAATTGGTTTGTAATTGTATGAATGTATTTTGTAGGTATGTCAAACCAAGAAGATGGCAACAAAGACGGAGGGAGAGGCGCGCTCCCGTCCGTCAACCGGTGGTCGTTGAGTCTTCCGAGGAGGAAGAGGAGGAGCTTGGGCCAATTCTGGAGTACCCATTTAATGTGTTTCGGGATAGTGCACAAAGGGAACGATTTGTGGACTTGATGAGAGTCATCGTATGGGTGTGTTGATCGAAAAATATTGCGTACTTATAACATTGAAACTACTATGGAGGCACTACTACAAATGGGCACTTGGGCCACGGCTAAATTCGTGGCGCAAGTGTTAAATTTCCGTGGCTAAATCATTTGGCCACGGGAATACCTTCCGTGACGCAAGTGGCCGTGGCAAAGACATAGCCACGGGAAAAACAAGAACGTGGCTATTATTAAATTTTTGGCCACAGATTCTCTCGTGGCTAATAACTCCCGTGGCCAAAAAATTTCCCGTGGCCAAAAAATAATTCCTGTGGCAAAAAATATATATGAAAATTAATTAAATAAAATGTTAAATAATTTTTTTTTCACGATCGATATTTTATCATATATGGAATCGTGACAATTTCGGTACTGGTTTCGCTAGTTAACTCGATTCATTTGAACGTTCTTTGGTTTCACCGGTCATGCATTCACGCGTATCAAAGAGGCTTCCCAGGAGGTCACCCATCCCAACACTACTCTCACCTGAGCACGCTTAACTGTAGAGTCCTTTTGATGTGCTACCGAAACTGAAAGTTAACTTTGTTGATATAATTAATACTTTGAATCCTTTTAAGTTTATTTTTTTTCTTTCAAAATTTACCTTTAGTACTATTTAATTACAAAAATATTACATGATTTATGAATTTTTGCAGGAAAAATATTATTTTGGCAAAAACAATCAAATTTTCGATGTTACCCTCCCGACTAATGATTTTGACGTCATTTTTTTGCCCAAGTTAGCAAAACCATTTTCTCTAAAAAGTAAATTTAATCGTGTTTTCCTAATATTTTTTTATTTCTTTAGTTTATCGACATTCTTATTTTCATTTCGCTTCTACTCATTTTTTCGTATATTTTTTTACACAAATGCTATTGTCTGACCGCCGTACCTACGATATGAAAAATTAAGCATTTTTTGGTAAAATAATGACCACTTTTTATAACTAAAGGTCCCCCCCCCCCCCCCCACCCGCCCCAAATTGGTCATTATTAACCAAACAGTAGTCACTTTTTACTCAAAAAACACAAAAAACACTAACATACAACAAAATATCTTATTTTCTTAAGCTGATTTCTCTTTGTTATCGTTTTTATCTCAAATTTTTCACGTTATTTGCACATGTGACTT
This sequence comes from Silene latifolia, assembly GCF_048544455.1. Classification (NCBI taxonomy): domain Eukaryota; kingdom Viridiplantae; phylum Streptophyta; class Magnoliopsida; order Caryophyllales; family Caryophyllaceae; genus Silene; species Silene latifolia. The sequence goes on from NC_133528.1 coordinate 30,844,216, forward strand.
TAAATTATTATAAATTCTATACTTTCCCTGTGATGTACTCATTTTCAAAGAAAAAATTTTCTCCATATTGAATTTTGGGTAAATTGATAAAACTACCAACTTTAGTCATCTTTTTCATAATCAATAGCAACATAATCAAAATTAGTAATCACTACCAAAATATTAACTTTTTGCTACGATAGGTACCAAGTCGCCTTCTTACTCTAATTTTTTTTCCTACTTTAAAGGTGTTTTCATCTAAGAGAGGGATTTTGGAAGTGGGCGAGTGGAGATTTGTACTTGAATGATGGCTTTTTGGACTTTTTCAAGTAGGTTGAGATTAGATTTTCAGGCGACTTAGTACCGATCGGAGAAAAAAGTTAATATTTTGGTAGTGATTACTTATTATTGATTATGTTGATATTGATTATGAAAAATGATCCTTATATTGTTATTGTTTATCAATTAACCCTTGAATTTTTTATATAGATAATTTTCCCGATATGTTTTTTTCTTAATTTATTTGTGGAAGATCATTTTTTTCTTTTATTTCTCAGCGCACTTATTTTATTTAATCAATTTTGTAATCTAATTGTCGCTTTTTTTTCACTCCTAAAAAAAAAATTCCCAAACTTTTTTCTCACCAAGTTAAATTTTATATCAAATTCAAATTTTTCTATTAATATCTTACAAATTAAGTTGTAAATCAAATTTTGAATGAACCAATTGGACAATATGTTAATTTTAGATTTATCAAAGATAGATGATAAATAACTTATTTATTTAATTTTATATGCTATGTCTTTAAATGTGATACGTTTATTTAAGATTGTTATTCAAGATTATAATGTTTTAATTAAAAAATTAAAAGAAACTCACGGCTATAATAAACATAATTATATATTAAAATAAATTTCTTAAATTAGAAATGTTTTAAAAAACCTGCAAACGTAATTGTGATTTCTAAAAGAATAAAAAAATTTAGACGATAAACTTTTCTTTGCTTGCATATCAGTTTATAAAATTTTAAAATCTTATTAAAGTAAATAAAACAATAAAAAAATATTAATTAAATTAATCAAAGTGTTTGCAAAATTTTATATTTAAATGCATTTTCATATTATTTATATTTGATTAAATTTCTTTTAGATTTTAGGTTTGCCTTAACATGAAAATATCTTAATTTAAGTCGGAAAAGATACTCGCCACGGGAGTTTGTTAGTTCGTGGCTAATTTTTTTTTTCCACAGAACAATTCGTGGCTAAGTAAAATTTCGTCACGGGTGTGACATAGTTCGTGGCTAAAATGATTATTTGCCACAGGTGTAGCCTATTTCGTGGCGCAAGTGACTTTTTGCCACGGGAAAACTCATCCGTGGCATAAATTTTTTTCCAAAATAATGAATACATTTTTCCCGTGGCTAAGCAGATTTTAGCCACGAATTTTAAATTCCCGTGGTATAATTCGTGGCGCAAGTGACAATTTGTTGTAGTGAGGATATGTTCTTCAAAATCGTGTTGTTTGGTTTGTTTGACCTACATTAGCTCTCTTATCAACCATTGACCCTTGAATTTTTGAGTTCCTAAGTCTATGAGCCACTAAGACATAGAATTCTGTTTTGATTGTTCAATGTTGAGTGTACTTTTGACTTTTGCCCAAATTGATGAGTATTTAGATATCGCCCTCACACTAGTGGTGATTTGTTTTCTGCTACGGGCTTGTCTGCTGTTCGTTACTTTCCTCTATTTACTGGTTATGCTGACGCGGATATTAGTGCTATATATGGAATTAAGTGACGTTCAATATGTTTGTTTGAGACTGTTTCTGAGGATGATGAGTTATCTTTTGTATGGGAGGCATGACAGGAGCAAGGTTCATTCCATGGAAGTATTATTACTTACTAGTAATTTGAACCCTTTTAAGGAAGCCCCATTCCAATTTAGTTCTCTTGCTCTTATTGGTAGTGCTCTTGAGCGGATGACATGTGATGTGTCCATTTTATATATAGTTTACCCTCCTATTTTAGCTTGATTTATTTGACTATTGCGCTTTATTTAGTGTTTTTGTGAGCTAATATTGCATTCTAGGTGTATTGCTCGTATTTGTTACATTTTGTAGGAATCTAAGAATTTAGAGGCTTTTTCCTATCACATTTTTAAGCACTAGAATATATGGCTAAGTATGAAAGCTAAATGGACCGTGGAAGAAATTACAAAGCTAAGCATGAAGAAATGTGAAATGTAGAATGCCAATTAAATCACAAAATGAAGCCCACATTACAAGTCCACAAAATGCTACGTAAGATGCTCAACTTAGGATGCTTTTTGTAAGGTCTTAAGATGCTAAATATCACATTTAACCGGGTGATTAAGGAGGCTTAAAGATGGGATTAATTGCTCACATTGGATCCCCTTAGCAATTACTCAAGAATTGAAGGAAAATTAAGAGTGTGCTTAGGATGCCATTTTGGATTCCTTTGCAAATTTTACTCCCTTATTCTTATATAAAGGATGTTGATCAACACACCTTGACACACCATTCTATACACATTTTTCACATAATATTCTCTCTAAGTCTTAGGTTAGTTTAGTCTTTAGTTTAGTTTAGTTTAGATTAGAATTACTTTTAGTTTTATGTTACAAACATTTTACCTTATGCATTTCAATATAATTTCCATTCAAGTTCATTTACAATTTACATTTCAAGTATTGTTCTTCCAAGTTCCATTTCCATTGCAAGGTATTCCTATTCATATTTTCATTATGTTCATCATTTCATTTGTCATTAGTTTAGTTTTTATTTTCATCATGTTAGAGTAGTTTCATTTGTCTAAGGAGTACGGGAAGCTATGCATGATTAAGTGCTATGCAAATGTCAAAATGAGGATAAGTTAATATTGTCTAATTGTTTCTATAACATGTTTGCACCACAACGTTTAATCTTTGGTTATTGGCCGTAATCGTAGATTAAGTTTGTTAATTCATTCTATATGTCGAGAGGCACGGAATCGGATTAGACTAAGCATGCGTAGTAGGACGACCTAGTCATAAACGAGAGTTTCTCTAGGACCCGGTCTATGGTTAACACTAATATCGTAAGGTGGGTGTCTTTAAGCCTAAACAGTTATCGTAAAATCAACTTCCTTACTTTACATGAGCATTTACATAATTAACATGTGTGACCCGACCTCCCTAGACATTTTCTTTATTATTGTTTTATCATTACATCAAACCAAACCAATCAATCAACCGTTAACCTACCGAGATAAAAGTTCAATCCATAACAACTAATTAACAACTCCCGCCTCTCTATGGTTCGACCCTAAGTATTACATTCATTTGTTTTTCTAGGGTATAAATATTATCTTTGCATAGGTGTGCGATAGCCTATCAAATTTTGGCGTCGTTGCTGGGGAGCACGGTTTTGTTTGCTAATTAGTTGTTAAATTTTATCTTGTTTTATTTTCTCTCGAGGAACACTTGTTCCTTGAGATCTTATCATGGTTTCTTTGTAGTTTTAGTGCCTATTTTGTAGGTAATAAAGCTTGGGCTTACATAATGAATTACGAATTCGTCCCATAACTCCAAGATGAGCCTTTTCTTGACTATCTTGACCGGTTCTACTACTTTTGTGATGGGATCATCTCCCTTAGACATGTCATTGATGGGGATTACTTGGGTTATTTAATGCTTGGTGGCATGGATTCTGAGACCCGTGGATTGGCTCTAAAGTTGAGTAATGGGAGTCTCTACAACGTGATTGGGCCGGGACTTTGGAATTTCTTATATTACATGGCTACCGAATGTCGAGAGTTAGCGCACCAATTCGATATGTGGCGTATTTAAGAGGAGCTCAAAGTGCTTCAAGCTCGTTTGGAACAATCTTCTCAAAAGAAAGCAAGCCAATGTGAGATTTTTCCTCTCCTCATGCTCTCCCAACCTCCCAATGTTAGTCTTTTGACCCTAACCATTTTGATTTATTGGATGACGATGACGAGGAACCGACTTTCATTATTGAAATGCCTCATATTGTCTTTCCAATTTACCATTTCGTGGAGGAGGTAGTTGACAAACGTGCCATGGATAAGCTTGAGCCCAATCATAGTGAAACGAATGAGGTTTTACCCGAGACATGTGAAACCTTTGAAAATATTTTCAAATGGGATGTAGTTGACGCATTCAAAGTTGATAGAGGACTTAGTGATACTAAAATAGAGGTTAAGTCGGATGCACCCCCTATTTTTTATGAGTCCTACCACTTAGAGTTTTCATACCACCAATTTGAGACTGTTCATGATTATAATTTGTGCACTAACAGTTAATTTTATGGTCTTAAGCAAGGTGCTCCTTCTCTTGCTGACGAGGGAAGTACGGTGGTTCTATTTGAAATCTTTCATCGGCAATTTGATAAGATTAATCCTTTCTTGCCTTTGATCTTTCATGCTTATATCTTATCAATTGCTTACATATGCTTGTGTATTGCTCATGCGCAGGAATATGATCAACTTCTAAGGGCATTGACATGCTTTTTAAAGAACAATGGATATTCATTTCGAGAAATCACTTTTATTTATTTTTTCCACAATTTAATATTTTCGTAGAATTAGAAATAAAATTACTAGACTTGACGGTGTTTATTTTTATGATTTGTAGGTGAAAAATATAAATAAAAGGAGTCCCGATGAGGTTATGCACGCTTCCCCATGTCAGAAACCTCGTTCGGGGTCGTAACCTTCAAACGCGGGGCGGAATGAAGAATTACGGAGAAAAGTCAAAAGCGGAGTAAACTTGGTCAACCCCGATCGTGTTTGGTGGCCCCAACCGGGGATACAACTTTTTTCAAAAAAATTAAAAAAAAAATCACTTGCAAACATCATTCCTTCATCAAACTTTCAATTTTTGGGCCTTTTCTTGAATTATTGATGACTGGAAGAGTCCCCCGTATACATGCTAGCTTGGGGGAGGCTAGCGAGTCGAGTAAGTTTTCTTTGCTTTGCACTTTAGTTTATTTTCTCCCATCCCATTAAATGACCTCTTGTCTTTCTTGTTTATGTGCTTTGAGCCATTTTTATGGTTTAGTTGGGTAATTTACATGTTGGCACATTGAGGACAATGTTGTGTTTAGCTTGGGGGATATTGCATTTGCATGTAGTGTAGTTTGCATATAGAAATTTGAAAATTTTGAGAGAAATTTATGATTTTTTTTGCTTGCTTAGCTTGTAGCCTACTTTCCCTCTTACTTATCCTAATAATAGCTTATAGCTAATGATTTATTCTTTTATGATGGGATAATTGATACATGGGGATGTCTTGACATAGTAGGTGGGACATGGAAAATGAACCGAATAAGCTTGATCTTGACTTTTGGCGAGCTACAAATTGGTAAGGTAGAACCTCCTTAGACTGATGCATCCATATCCGGTCTCTCTTAGGTGAGTGTAGGTCTCCTTCGTGTGTGTTTCATCAAAATGCATAAGTATGGTCTTCTTTTCATCTCTTTATAAGCATGCATTCATATTTTGTTAGCAATTGGCAAAGGGATTAATCAGATCAGTTTCGATTCGGGTTCTTTCGGATCGGGCTATTTCGGTTTATCTTTTTTTCTGATTTCACTTCGGTTCAACTCGGGCTGGATTCGGTTTTCAATTTTAATCGGTTGTAGATATTTCAGGTCAGCTCGGGTTCGAGTTGGGTCAATATCGGTGCAAATAAGGTTTGAGTCGGGTCAATAGCAGAGCAGATGAGATTCGAGTCAGGTCATAATCGGATCGGGTGTCAACGGATTAGTCTTTAATCAAAACATTGGATATAAAACGAATAATTTTTTTTCCAAAAAGTAATAAATAATGTTTTTTTTATAAATATGATATAATATTAATTCAGTGACGTCAAAGGGGTGACAGTCATGTACAAAAAGACACCCTAGATGTGACGCCTAGGTACATTCGGGTCATTTCGGGTTTCAATGTTGAGTTTTTGTCATCAATGTCGGGTTGAAATCGGTTCAGGTATATATCGGTTAGGATTAAAACAATTCAGGTTGAAACAGTTCAGGTTCATTCGATCTTGGGTCTATTTCGGATATTTCAAATTCGGTTCGATTTCGAATTAATTTAGGTCAATTCAGGTTTCGGGGTGAAGTTCAGTTATACCTTTCGGGTGTACGGTCAGGTGTCAATTCAGTTATTTTCGCTCAGTTTTTTGGGTTCGGTATACTTTTGCCACGTCTATTCATATGATTATAATTGCCTTTTTGACCCCTTCACAAACATCTATCCCTAGCTAAATTATAATTTGCCTACCTTGTTGAGCTAGTAGCTTTGTTTAGTTTTGTTTGGTGCTCTTTTGGGATATGGTTCAAAGTTTGAAATATCATATGAGCTTGGTCTTAATGCTCAAGGAAGAAATGAAAAAGAAAAAATGAAGAATTGAAATGAAAAAAAATGATGAGAAAGAAAAGAATGAAAGAAGAAATGGAAAAGCATGAAAAAAAATGAAAAAAAAAAGTATGATTTGAAAAGAAAAGAGAAGAAGAAGTTGATGTGAGAAACTCTCATGCATTATTCACATATTTTGTAGAGTTTACTTATGATTTATATTGCAAATTGGGATTAGAATTGAGATTGAGTATCCCTACATTTGGTTGTTGCTAGCTTGACATTAGCTCCACAATCCATAATTCATTTGTTCCCCTCTCTTATCCATTACATATTGCCTTCTTCTCACCCATTTGGCTTTTTTATCATGCTTGCATATGATTGCTTTTGGCTTGTAGTTTTGAAATGTATTGTTAGGTTCAATAACCCTTATTAGGCTCATCTAATTCATTTTATAAATTACTTATTAATTTATCTCATGGATCTAGTTGCCTGCATAACAAAAGAATAAAAGAAACGGTTTTCTTACATTTAGAAAGGCACGAAATGGGCACAAATAAGGTCTCCTACCTTCATTTGTTCTTAAGCTATGAATAATAGGATGATCCTTCAACCTCAAGTATAGAGATACTCCTTAAAAATTGCACCCAAGACTTTCCCTTAAAACTAATACACTAATTAACTAGATTAATATATTAGCATTCCTTAATAATTCTAATAAGATATATGTATTACTACACCAGTAATAATGTTGTATTAATATTAGAATTTGATGAATAATTTTAGAGATTCTAAAACTATTTTAGAGAGAGATGTAGTGAGAAGATGAATAAGTATGATAAATTGCATGAATGGAAAAAATAGAGAACAACTTCTCTATGTACCATGGGGGAGCCAGTTTTGGAGGGTCTAGAAGGCGAATGCATGGCCTTCACCCTTTTGCTTTTCTCTTTTCTAGGTGTGTAAGGCTAGAGAGTTAGGGTAATGATCATGTTTGCCATTCAAAATTAACAAACATAATAAACCTCTTATTCTCCTCTAAAACCGGTGCCCTACTATAAAATGGACTCCATTTTATTTTTGTGATTTTGTCAAATGTTATTTGATAGGTCATGTGTCGTCACACACCATGCCCATATCTAATTTTAATGCATATTTATCAAAATAAATATCATTTCTTAATAAATTAATTATAGTTAGTAATTTATGATCACAAGTATAAAATGTGTCATATAATTATAATTCACAACATTTTGCAATTAAAATTAATCAATCATTCTTAATTTAATTGTTTTACAAACAATAAGGAATTTTACTAATGAAATCTTTTAATCACTAAAATAAATCTTATTTAATCAAATTATAATAAGATACAAATATTCTCACTCACAAATGAATTGTTCAAATTTAAGGAATTGATTAACTTGTATCGACATACAATTAATCAACTTATCTATTAAGGGAATTGTCCTATAGGTGTGACCTTAAGGGATCAACTGATCACCATCGTCAAACGAAAGTAATGTCAAACTCTAGTCAGCCAATCATTATCGATTAATGTTGATCAGTTGACTACGTAATTGAATCATCCCTTACGTATTATTATTATGAGATTTAATTATGATGTTTAATTATGTGATCGCACTCTTGTTGAGGACACTTACTCCAACAATCTCCGACTTGTCCGAGACAAGTGTGCGTCACCAATTCTCTTGCCCTATTACAATCTCCCACTCAATGCAAGGTGTCTAGCAGGTCGTACTTGCATTTGATCATATCTTGAGTGGTTTCCTCGATCTGGAGAGTAACTGTCTGACCGGAATTATTTACCGTACATACCTTTCGAGCGTGGCCACGCATTTTCAGTTCACTACTCCTCGAGTGGCCCTGAAATTTTAGATAACCCTGACAAGGGGGTGGACAATTCGTATCGCACTATTCCCTTCGTACACCCACAGTTCATCATGACCCAAAAGATGCACACTCACCCCTTTTGACAGAATGGCTTGGGGCAAAAATCAAAGTCAATCAGAAACTGTGTCGACTTGGGCGAATAGTCTTTAGGCAAAGAATTGAATCAAAAGAATACTATAGTAGCTCTCACCACGACCAGGCTTTATAAAAATTACCAGAACTCTATAAGCGGTCACTGCCCGACAAAGTGTCCCATACAGTCTGCCTATGTGATCGACTAGTCATCTCTTATGACTCTATGGCACTTGAACTTGCCATCAATCGCATCACACTCTAGTCACTTCGAGACGTCACCTCATATAAGTAACTAGGGGCCAATACTATGTTAATCCAGTTCACTTTAATAGGGTTCAACGTTGTCCATACAACCTTGTTCCGGGGTGTGATTACGGAGCAGTGTTATGTTACCACGTAAGCTTGTAGAATGATGACTTTGCTTGACTCTTCCTTTCGGCCTCTCCTGAAACAATGAACAAACTGAGGGCTCGGCTTGGTACCGAGCGAACTCACTCCGATGCTCAAGTCAGTAAACTTAAAGGGATTAAGTTGTGTGTTACTTGGCACAAAGTATATTGTAGAGAGATAAGGGAGTTTTATACCAGATTAGTATGCTTAATTGATTATTTGCGGATCCTTTCCTCAATGAGGGTTGAGGACTATTTATAGACTTTCACCTTTTGTCATTGAGGAAAGGATCCGCAAATAATCAATTGAGGAAAGGATCCGCAAATAATAAATTAAACATACTAATCTGGTATAAAACTCTCTTATCTCTCTACAATATACTTTGTGCCATGTAACACACAACTTAATCCCTTTAAGTTTACTGACTTGAGCGTCGGAGTGAGTTCGCTCGGTACCAAGCCGAGCCCTCAGTTTGTTCATTGTTTCAGGAGAGGCCGAAAGGAAGAGTCAAGCAAAGTCATCATTCTACAAGCTTACGTGGTAACATAACACTGCTCCGTAATCACACCCCGGAACAAACCTATTTGGATATAACAAAGTAATAAAAGAGTTTTTAATAAAACTCAAACGATGAATGCATTATCACATATGTAAAATTGATACCATATCAATTACTACATAACATATAATCCATACTTAATATTGTATATAACTATACATCTCAACTTAATTGAAATGGCATGACTTATCATGCTTAGCCTATAAAAAGGCCTTCGTTAGCAAGTTTTAGCAACACTTTGCACTTTTCCTAACCTTACTATATACTATTTCCCATTCTTGTGAATAATCTTGTATTATAAGAACTTCTTTGAGTACGTGTCTAGATCCAATCTGTACATAAGCTCTCTTGCCTTTGAATAACTCCCACTGTCATCACAGTGTATAGGGATAGGACCTTCGGTTATTGGAACGAACTACCATAGTTCCTCCAATTCATAAAACCGAATCCTAATATGATCCCTTCCTTCTTGCATATCTCATTATTGCAAGTGTACTCAATTTCCGTTGTGTATATCTTATTGTTCAACTGCCTAGGATGTTTCTAGCAGATATCCTCCTTAATTAATATAGCCAAGATGGTTCTCTAACCATCCTTATGTGTTTAGAATATGGTTTTTGTGTAACTCCTTGCACAAAAATCCATTTCAATTCTAAATGCTTAGCTTCATATCCTTAGTACTTCCTGAGTACTATCTAATGAACTATATGGCTATTTAGAGACTTCTCTCAAAGATTAGATTTGTAACTTCTCGTCATACTCCAAGTATACAAAGTTTAAGAGTGGTGATACATCTTAGCGTAATGAATTAATCCCGCAACGAAAGCATGTGGATTCAATTTCTACATGTTCAATACTTTTTAACTTGTCAAGATTCTTATTAATATAAGAATATTCATTTAACGCTAATATCCTTTTAGAACTATTTTTATAGGTCTGGATACCTTAGAGATGTATTATTCTTCTCCTAAGTCTTCCATCATTCACAATGATCAATATGTCCCTTACATATAAGACTAGTAACACCATATAACTCCCACTAAACTTCATGTATAAACAGAACTACTCGACAATTCAAGAAAAGTTTATCACATGATCAAACATACAATTCAAGTCCTTACCTTCAACGTAAGACTTTTTCTTAAGTTTTCATCCTACCTTAGGATAGTTGCGATTTAAAAAAAAACTCATACAAGATGATTTTTAAATCCAACTATAAAATCCGAATTTTAATGAAGCGTTGTTGTTGCGTGCAAAACCCTTTGCCACTAATCAACCAAGCTAAGTAAACATCTTCATGTTTATGCTCATTTCGGACTCTTGTGAAGGTGAGACTAGATAAAGCATCTTAATAAGTTACAGGTTTGTTACTTCCAAAAATAACTTGACTCCTGTCCACTTAGGTTTCGAATCAATAACTTCTTGATTTTGACTAAGAAGGAACATCTTCCTACGTCTTATTCTCAGTTTGTGGCTCTTGAACATTTTCTCCCACTCTATTTTTAAGAAATACTCCTCATTTCTTTAATAGACAGCATCACGAGCCATAAACCCTTTGTTCTCGTGGTCATGTAGGAAAGAGAGCACATGTTTACTATCGAAACAAGCTAAAATTTAGGTACCATGCCTAACCATATCTCAAATGAAAAGTAGATGATTGCATTAACCATGTTTTGTTTTAGTGGAAAATTTAAATGCCAAACAAATTTTATAACAGAAACTACCTTCAACTATAATTCAAAGATTCAATCACATCGTATAGGATTCTTTGTAACTTTCTAATACACCTTATCTTGAGAGGGTGTGATTATGAAAGTGATCTTGTGATACCATATCACACTCTATATGGTGCAGATAAAATCCATCACTTTATTATTCCCCATTTTAACAAAGTATTAATACTTTGGTTTTATAATATGTAGGTTTTGATACTTTTTAAACATTCATTGAACTTATTCAAAGAATTTCTCTTCTTACCTCATTAAGTGGATATCAAGTATCTACATAATTCGTTGGTAAAAGAAATGAAGAAGTAATAACCTTTTTTGATTTAAATTATATTCGACCATACACTTTAAAGTGTAAATAAGGCGAATATCTTGCTCTATTCATAATCCTTTCCAGAAAAAGTCATGAATTAACTTGTTTTGAATACAAGATTCGCACACACCAAAAGATTTCCAATAAAATGGTTTGGGAGACTAGTTAAAACTAGTTTCTAAATGCGATTTTCAATCGAGAATTGAGAAATGATTGGGGTCACCAACTTGAGTCTTGTAAATATGACATTTATTTCTAGTTTGAATATAATTACCTTGATTTGTATGGTCTCACCATAAGCTTAATCGTGGTATGTAAGGGCACAACGCTTGTTTTAATTGCATAATAGTGAAACCTTTGCTTTTTATACAAAAACTTGAATTATATTCTTATTTAGAGTTAGTGTACATCATAACAATTATTGAGTTACATTTCTAAATACAAAACTAAAATGAGTACACTACAATATTCATATATTCATGGATGAAATGGCAACTACCCTAGTTCCATTCATGAAAATTTTTGAACTTATTCTTGATACTCGTCACACGATAATGTCAAATATTATGACGAAATCCACAAATTGTATCAAATACTCATGATGTGGTAATTTTCAAGAATGCAATGTCAATGTCATAGATATTCAAGAAGAAATATGTTGGAGTCACACGACCAACTTCCTCGATCTTTACTTGTTTGTAGTTTGTATTTATTTTAGTGTCTAACACCTTCTCTTTCGAGCCTAGTTCTATCCTTAACAATTAAGATAGGTACTTACTTCATCTTGCTCCCACTGACATCAAGAATTTCTACTTGATAAAAACTTATCTTCATATAAATTCCTAGTTAATCCTTCATAAGTATGAACTCTATTGTGGTATTTGGTCAATCAAAATTTCTAACAAATCAATTTACCAATTTAACATTTTCATATTCTTAACAACTTAAGTGCTTGATGACAAGTGTTTAGGTTGAGCAATAAGACTTTTGAACCATGGATGCATAGAAGATATAATCAAAATATATTTTGACTAATCATTATCTCTAGTCATATTTCTTCACAAGAAATCATAAATAAGCATGTTAGGAATTTAAGATGCTAATCTTATATGGCATAGGATAATTCCTATGGAGTTCTATGGAGTAGAACAATTCCTATGGAGCTAGTCCATGCCTTATTAAAATGGTTCAATTGAGGCTTTTAGAAAGGAGATTCTATTTGTCTTTAGTTATGGTGGTTTAATGGAGACATAAGTTAAAATCGAAATGGCATCGTATATTTCTAGGAGCAAAGATATAGAGCAAATTAAACAACGAAATAGTGGGAAAATACAACATTCATCGTAAAATCTAAAACATGTTAGCATGTTTTAGCATTTATATAATGACCTCCACCCAATTATATAAACGATTTCGAGACCCAAAAATTCCCATTAAATCTTGGATGTGAGCCTATGGGCCCTCTACACCTCTTTCGATGATAATCTTGGTGGGTTAACCCTTTATACCAATTCTACAATTAGAACTCTCGGTCGATGAATTTACGTTAAATTCATCTTTAGCCTGAACCTATTGCGGCTACGGTCGCAAATACCTTCGTTGAGATCAACCAAATTTTCGAAGTGTAATAACTATTTATTACCCCACTTACCCAATGTCAATTGAAAGCACCCCGGTATAATGTTTCAATACCGTATTGTACCTATATAAAATTGAGATTCATGAGTTCCTACTATTTGGTAAGGCTAAGTCTCAATATTTTAAAATGTGTGAGGTCGAGTCAATTTATTATCTATCAAATTTAAGTGAACTAAATTGTTGAACTAACGATAATTATAATTGACACGGTCGAATACTCGATATGATATACATCTGTTGTTTATGGCGATTTGGCAATGCATGCAACATATAATGAAAAATGCATAAGCAATGAATAAATTTCCTAGTATGTCCTTCCTAAAATAGAAAATCAAATAATCTATTTACAAATTCGGAAACCAACTCCATTGGTCCCTTGAACTTCAAATGGCACGTTTCCCATGAACACCATCTTCGTCGGAACGTCTTTCCGAATGGCACCGTCTTGAAGGAACTCCGGAATTACAAATAATAATGAAATACATAGCTATTCCTATTATACATTTTTAATATGAAAAATTAATAAAAATAAAAGTGATACGAGATCACAATAAATTACAACCGAATCGGTATTCCCTTACATTACGAGTAATACTGATTAAAACTAAGGTCATACAAAGAGAAAATTACATAATTCAAAATTACATAAATAAAATTATGAAATTCATCAATAAAAATGCAGCATTATTATATGTGTCTAACATGCCAAATTAAGTGCCAAATCGCCCTATTTAAACCTTATATCGTATATAATCCGGTTTTATGGAAATGCGTGATAATAACTTATTAAAATCATAAATCAATACTTAAATCATTTTTAAGCCCAATTTAATTATCCTAACTCTCTTAGGACTTAAAAATTAGTCTTTACTCAATTTTTGACAATAATTCAACTTGTTTTCTATTATTGCTTATTAAACTTCTCTTAATCATAATAATTATGAAATCATTCCCAATAAATCATAAAAATTTGGGAAAATTCGAAATCACATTTTTGTATATACTGGAATATTACCAAGATTCCAAAAACTCAATAAAATTTACCCACAAAATATTTCTAATTTATTTCATTAATAAATCGTATAAAACATAACTTTTACATTTAATTCCAAATTAAACATAAAAATTATGGAAAAATCAAAAGCAAAATTGGAACATTCTTAAAAATTTCCAAAACCTGGAATGGCAAAATTTCAACCAAAAAATTCGAATTTATTTTTATGACTAATAAAGTTGTCCTTTTATCAATTTTATCACATAAAAATCAATAATCATACCAAATCAATCAAAATTAAGCATGCAATTTTAGATCTGATGTTCATATCATATATACAACATTATAAAAACATTTCATGCCATAAAATTCATTTTAGCTATTTATGCTAAAAAATAGTCACTATTTATATCATTTTAACCATTAAAATTATAAATCATGCATAATAAATCACATTTATCTCAAATTTTACATACAACCTTTAAAATATGCATGTGACATCATATTAAAATTTTATGGCCTGCTTCAAAGTTTAACTATTTTAGTCATTTAACCTCCACTTATACCATTTTTATCACATAAAAATCATAAATCATGCAATATTAATCACATTAATACGAAATTTTACATACAATACATAAAATATGCATGTGAGGTCATACTAAAAAATCACGGCCAGTAGTTAAGTTTAACTATTTTTAGTAAATAAAAGTTCATTTTACTCAATAAAATGTAATTATTTCACTAAAAATCATTAAAATAAGCAATAATCATCCATAAATCATCAGTATGATCTAAAAACATTTTAAAACCAGAATATATATTACATGCAAAAAAATTTCGTGATTTATCATTAAAAATCTAAAATATCTAGTTTTAATTAAGTTATATTTAACTCGGAAAAACCAAACCGATTATGCATGCAACACCAAAGCTCTTGATGCCAATTGTTAGGTTCAATAACCCTTATTAGACTCATATAATTTATTTTATAAATTACTCATTAATTTATCACATGGATCTAGTTGCATGCATAACAAAAGAATAAGAAAAACGGTTTCTTTAAATTTAGAAAGGCACGAAATGGGCACAAGTAAGATCTCCTACCTTCACTTGTTCTTGAGCTATGAAAAATAGGATGATCCTCCAACCTCAAGTATAGAGATACTCCTTAAAAATTGCACCCAAGACTTTCCCTTAAAACTAATACACTAATTAACTATATTAATATATTAGTAATCCTTAATAATTCTAATAAGCTATATGTATTACTACACTAGTAATGTTGTATTAATATTAGAATTTGATGAACAATTTTATAGATTCTAAAACTATTTTAGAGAGAGATGTAGTGAGAAGATGAATAAGAATGGTAAATTGCATGAATGGAAAAAATAGAGAACAACTTCTCTATGTACCATGGGGGAGCCGGTTTTGGGGGGTCTAGAAGATGAATGCATGGCCTTCATCCTTTTACTTTTTCTCTTTTCTAAACATTAGGTGTGTAAGGATAGAGAGTTAGGATAATGATCATGTTTGCCATTCAAAATTAACAAACATAATAAACCTCTTATTCTCCTCTAAAACTGGTGCCCTACTATAAAATGGATTCCATTTTATTTTTGTGATTTTGTCAAATGTCATTTGATAGGTCATGTGTCACACACCATGCCCATATCTAATTTTAATGCATATTTATCCAAATAAATATCATTTCTTAATAAATTAATTACATATGACAAATTAGTTAGTAATTTATGATCACAAGTATAAAATGGGTCATATAATTATAATTAACAATATTTTGCAATTATAATTGATCAATCATTTTTAATTTAATTATTTCACAAACAATAAGGAATTTTAGTAATGAAATCTTTTAATCACTAAAATAAATCTTATTTAATCAAATTACAATAAGATACAAATATTCTCACTCACAAATGAATTGTTCAAATTTAAAAAATTGATTAACTTGTATCGACATACAATTAATTAACTTATCTGTTAAGGGAATTATCCTATAGGTGTGACCTTAAGGGATCAACTGATCACCATCGTCAAACGACAGTAATGTTAAACTCTAGTTAACCAATCATTACCGATTAATGTTGATCAGTTGACTATATAATTGAATCATCCCTTACGTATTCTTATTATGAGATTTAATTATGATGTTTAATTATGTGATCGCACTATTGTTGAGGACACTTACTCCAACATGTTTACCATATTAGATTGCGGGCACATTCTCATGAGTTGAGGATAAGTGAGTGTTTCACACAAAAATGTTCTTTCACATACAAATGAGAGTAAGTGCATCGTGAGAGTCCATTAGTCAAAAGATCATGCAAGAGCTTAAAGGTTCATTCAAAGTCTTTTGTGCTAAGCTGTTATGTAAATCTCATCCATGTTCTTGCTTTATTCCTTTGCCCATGTTGCTTCAGGTTTTAAATCATTATGCTTAGCTTGTTTTAGGATATTGCAATTGATGGGAATTAGTTTCTTGCTTGAGGACAAGCAAGAGTCTAGCTTGGGGGAGTTTGATGTGTCCATTTTATACTAGTTAGCCCCCCTATTTTAGCTCGATTTATTTTACTATTGCGCTTTATTTAGTGTTTTTTACCATAGAAGGTCGGAATTCCGGTGACCAACATCTCACCGGAGCTAATATTGCATTCTAAGTGTATTGCTCATATTTGTTACATTTTGTAGGAATCTAAGATTTGGAGGCTTTTTCTTATCGCATTTACAAGCACTAGAATATATGGCTAAGTATGAAAGCTAAATGGACCATGGAAGAAATTACAAGGCCAATCATGAAGAAATGTGAAATGTAGAATGCTAATTAAATCCCAAAATGAAGCCCACATTACAAGTCCACAAAATTCTACGTAAGATGCTCAACTTAGGATGCTTTTTGGAAGGTCTTAAGATGTTAAATATCACATTTAACCGGGTGATTAAGGAGGCTTAAAGATGGGATTAATGGCTCACATTGGATCCCCTTGGCAATTACTCAAGAATTGAAGGAAAATTAAGAGTGTGCTTAGGATGCCATTTTGGATTCTTTTGCAAATTTTACTCCCTTATTCTTATATAAAGGGTGTTGATCAACACACCTTTACATACTTTGCAGCTGGTTTGCGGGAGCTTCTGCTTTACAGCTGGTACTATCCTTCTTTGTACTTTCTTATTGCATGGTCTTTAGGTTGTTATTTATCTCCCTATTCCCTTTGTTAGTGGTGTTCTTTAGGTTGTTGGTGATTTGTTATATGACTGTTATGCTGTCGGCGTCATAATGAGGACATTGTGACATTTAGGTTTGGGGGAGGATTTATTTATGTTGTGTGATTTATTTATGTTGTGTGCTTTTAATTATGTTGTGTGTTTTAAAAGAAAAAAAAATTCATAAAAATAAAAAAAAATTCAAAAAATCTGAAAACATGTTTTACTTTGTTTAGGTCGAGTCTTGGTGAATTGAGTAGCAGTGATGATAATTTGCATTGGTTTTGCATTTGAATCCCAATATAGTTATCCATGTACATTTTTTTGACTAGTTATTCATGAAAACAAAGTTCATAACTCAAGTCTTGACCGTAATAATATGCCTTATACAAAGTAAATTTAACAATATTATGTTGGTAAACCACTTAAATTTCTGAGGTCTATAGAGTTTCTTAGGCCAGGAACATCAATAAACTGGTCTGATTTGTCAACTAGGCTTGAGAGTGTGGTTCTCCATGTGGAATGTGTAATATCAAACTGCATAAGTGTGACATTAGTTTCTTAATTTTTGCGCGTTCATATGATTAAGTACATGAGGAAAGGCGGTTCTTACCGTTCAAATAAGCCATACATTACCCTTTTTATTAGTCCATTTGAGCCCTCCGTTTTATATCCCATCTAATAGCTACAATCTATAATGTGCCTACCTTATCGGGACAGTCGCAGTTGCTTGAGTTTCATGTCTATTTTTGCTACTTTGGTTGAGCTTGGGACTTTTTATCGTCGTGTGGATAGTAGCTTAAATTTTTGTACCAATTGTGTTAATCTCTTATGGTGGAAAAGAAGAAAAAAATATGAAGCAAAGAAAAAGAAAAGGAGAAAAAGAAAATGAAAAAAGCATAAGAAAAAAAAAAGGTGTCGAAAAAAAAGAAAAGAAAAAAAAAAGATTGCTTCATTTGATTTTGTTAAGAGATTATAAGGGGTGTTCTAGAGTCTAATGCATTTTTGGAGAGTAATTCATAGTCTCTCTTGTGTTGTCAAAGTTGAGATGATTTCTCTAGTTGGGGTGATTTATGCTTATTATCATAGACTTTGTTTTTGGTTTGGCGCTGCGACTACCGTCTTAGCCTCACATATCCATACGTGGCTTAGCACAAACCACTTATATACCATT
Source organism: Silene latifolia (assembly GCF_048544455.1). Taxonomy (NCBI): domain Eukaryota; kingdom Viridiplantae; phylum Streptophyta; class Magnoliopsida; order Caryophyllales; family Caryophyllaceae; genus Silene; species Silene latifolia. Next base: position 30,862,583 of record NC_133528.1, read on the forward strand.
TGCCCATTAGCCACCTTATTGTCCTTGATACATGTACTCTTATCTTTATTGTTAATGCGTATTAGTTGGAGAAATTTCTATCACATTAGAATGCATGCATGTTTTATAAATCGAGAGAGTGTCTTTATTCTTTCTATCTTACATATAACTTACCCCTTATGAGTGTATGAGTGAATCCGCGAGAATCCGACTAATTTATCTTGCAAGATTGAAAGGTATCTGGCTGAGTTGCGATATCATGTTACATCTTGAGTTGAGTTGCGTTCTTCTGTTGCTCGTGCCTTTGAATTTGTTTTATTGGCACAATTTTGGTCATTACTTTGTTATAGATATGGATAGATTGGTTTTTGTATGTGCATCGACATTAGCTCTGAGTTATTCATTCACCATTTGTATGATTGTTATTTTGTGTTGTGTGTTGCTTTTCTTAGGGACAAGCAAAGAGTTGGTTTGGGAGAGTTTGATGAATCATATTTATATATACTTTTATGACTCCCTTTTAGTTGGTTTTGAAACGGTTTCCGTGCTAATTATGTTATTTATATGCCTTTTACATTAGAATGCCGATATTAATGTTACTTTGTATTTAAATGCAGGAATGGCGCATTTATGAGGTAAAACGAGTAAAGTTGAGCACCGCGGATTTGGCATGACTGCATACACGAAGCATGGCACGGAAAACTAGAAGACTAAAAGATAAGAAGTGAAGATTGCATGAAAGAAGGCTGAGAAGAGTATATACTCGATCGAGTTGGCATGTACTCGATCAAGTGGAGTGTACTCGATCGAGTTGACCTGTACTCGATCGAGTATCCTAATCACTGAAGACTTTTCCGATATTTTCTAGAATTCGTCTAATTTATATTATATGTACTAAGCTCATATTAGGTTATGAGTTACGCTTGTAATTACTTTCAGAATCCCTAAACTCTAAGTATTAGTCAGCTAACATTACTTTGGATCTATCATTCGTTCTACATCAATTTGTTACGGTACTTTAATCTTTCCTCATTCATTATTCAATCTATTTTATTCAATTGCTATATTGTTCTTATTGCATGTCTTTAATTATGTCTTCTATTAATATTGTTGTTAATTCTAGTATCATGAGTAGCTAAATCTTTATCTAGGGTAAAGGGAATCTAGGTTGATTAGAAGGGGCTTAATGAATTAATTGTTAGTAAAATCGCATGAATTATCGTTTGATTATTGTTCTTATTGTAATTAATTGATTTAGGCCTGAATTGATAATTAGCCTAGCGAATTAATACTTTCATTGACTGGGTTAGAATTAATATAGGCTGCGATAATCAGATAGGTAAGTCTTAATTATAGGCATATAGCAATTGTATGTTAAACTAAATTTAAAGGGTATAATTGATTTGACCGATCTTGCGACCTTAGGTAATTCTATTGGCCTTACAATTGAGTAAAATACACCCCCGGATTATTGACCTGGTGAACCCGCTCCCTAAAATTTTTAATATTATTGTTTACAACTCTTACTTTATTTCAATTGGTCTTAGAAAACAACCAAACCAAAATCTCCAAGAAAAACGGTTACTTTAAGACACTTTATGTAATACTCCGTATTTATATGTCTTGGGGGTACTCTATCGAGTAGCCCTTACTCTGTCGAGTAAGGGCAAGTTGCGAAGATAAATAGTTTCTGACCTGTTGGGCACTCGATCGAGTTCTTTGGGGCACTCGATCGAGTAGAGGTACTCGATCGAGTACCTTGGGTACTCGATCGAGTGTCCGGTTTTACGGGGGAGTTTTCTCGGGTTTTGTTAATTACGCGATTAAGGTATATAAACATATTCGGCATTGTTCTAAATCACTTTTTACAAAACCTAAAACCTGTTTAAGAGAGAAAGCAACTAGTCTTCTTCCTAATCGCGTTCTTGACAATTCCGGAGTTCGACGGTCGTCGGTTCGTATCGTAGTTCGTGTCGTTGGATTCCTTGCGTCGAGGGTAAGCTTTTAATATAATTTATATAATGTTTTGTTAAGATTGGTGAAACCCTAATTTAGGAATTGGGGGTTTTTATGAGTAGTATTTGAATGGTAGCATCTATGTGTTGTATGATAGGAGGAGAATTCGTAGAGGAGCCGTTTTTGATACTGTTTGTAGATACCGTCTGCGTGTTGTGCTTTCGGGTAGGATTTCCTACTCGTATTAGTCCCATAATGGGATATTGGTGATGTCTTTGTAGTTAGTTGCTTGATATGATGATTGTAATTGTGATTGTGATTGTGGTTGTGTTTGTTGATGGTTCTCGAGATGCGTTCTCGGATGAGTGGGGTCACTTGCGGGAGTGATCTCACGCCCTAGTTTCGCCCTTCGTGGAACCCGCCACGGAAGGGGATGTGCACATTAATGGACGGGGTTATCGCTCGTACGATGAGCGGGGCTTAGGTGGGAACGGCTGCGGTCCCCCCCTGGCGGTGGTCCAGTGGACGATCGGTGATTGAGACGGTTGGTTGGTGTGTGTGGGTGTGTGTGTGGCGTTCATTTGTCTGTTTGTCTTATTGTTGTTATCTATATTGATTGTGTGATTAATCGACCCGGTGTTGTTTTGTAAAACTGCGGTGATCCATTCGGGGATGGTGAGCAGATATTGAACAGGTATAGAGATGAGTACTTTGGGATAGTTTGGGATGGCCACGACATGACGATAGAGTCTTCCGCTTGTAGTTTAGCATTTATTTACATTTCGATTGAGAACAGATAGTTTGGGATAATGTATCGTGCTTTCAGTTTGGTTTCAAGGATTGTATTCATTCATTAAACTATTATAATAAATGTTGTTTCCGTTTTGTCTATTTGATTATCATACCTCGGCGTAGAGATGGTGATGTCTTCATACCCGAGTGGTCCTGGTAAGGCACTCGGAGTATGGGGGTGTTACAAATGGTATCGAGCGACGATCTGAAACCCGTAACCAATGAACTTAATGAACATAGGGAGTCAATTAAAAAGAACCCGGGGTAAAAGTTGTAGGAGCTAGTGCAAAGGCTTGGGAGACGTCCTAAAGTCGCAAGGGGTCGCCCTACAACTTTGAACCGGTCACATGGGAAAGTGTTTGTCGAGTCGTATGTGTGTTTGGTTAACTGGTTTATGAATGTGATGGAATGTGTTAATTGTTGGATGTTGAAGTAGAAAGTTGAGCATGTGAAAGAAAATGGTGATATGAGGAAACTTGTTGATGAGATATATAGAATTGTGGTTGGAATGAGAAACATGATGGATGATTCATAATGTGACATAATAATAACATGCGAATAGAAATGTTGTGTTGTATACGTATATTTTGTCTGCATAGAGTTGTATGATAAGTTTATGTACTTGTCCACGATTGTTCATGGGTATATGTTGTAAGAAGTGTGTAGTTGTAATTGATGAATTAGTTGGAAGAGATTAAGTAAGTAATTGCATAAGAATATGAAATTCATGGGTGGAGCATGTTTATGTGGGTAAATCGTGATTGACAAGTTAAATAACCTATGTGCATGATGAATGTTGTTGCTTGATTTTTGAAAATAGTAACGTATGATTACGAATACTGGTTTTATGAGTTTTGGACTGGTTTTGTTTGCTTGGTTGTTGTTTAAGTCGTTTGGGAAGTAAAAATCAATAGTTGTGTTTTTCGTTTATAAAGAGGTTGTCTTTAAACTGTTATAACTTGAGATGCATAAATGATTTTGATGTGATTCCAATTGGAGATGATAGCTTGTCCTTTTACGATTCTAACGATAGGTCACACGCCCAAATTGACCAAGTAATGAGTGAGTTATGACTGTTTTACGAAAACTGGACAGTGCTGAGAATTAGGGTACTCGATCGAGTATCCTTGGTACTCGATCGAGTAAGGGGCACTCGATCGAGTACCTCAGTTACTCGATCGAGTAGCCCTGGTGATTTGTTTTACGTGCTTCTGATCTTGACCTACTCGATCGAGTAAGTCCCTTACTCGATCGAGTGGCCTGTACTCGATCTAGTGACCCCTGTTTTTGGGTCATATGCTTATCTTTTGGATTCGTTGCATATTATGTTTAATTCAAAGTTATTATTTTGCTCTTTTATGCATTGTTTTACATGTATATTGGTCTTGACGCGTAAGTTACCCAATCTTGTGGTGTAGTGAGTGGCACCTGTGGTGAGTATGAGTTCGGTGGGAGGACATGAGTTATATGTGTTGTGATAGATAGTGGAAAAAGAAAAGGAAGATTGGTATGGTGTATAGAGACATAGAGCATGTTTTGTGAGATGAGATGAGTGATATGTTTGTATGTTGAGTAACGTAAAAGTAAGTGAATGTGGGCAAAGGATGATGTGAGTATAAGGAACGTGAGAATGAAAGGATTGAGAGTAAGGATATGGATAGTGACAACCTGAGATGTGTAAAGAATTATGGAGGGAGGTAGTTAAGAGCCGTGTGGGTTAAGAATATACATAATGAAAGTTCGTTTTAAAGGGGTTGAGAAGAGTGGTATATAGTGAACTTTGTGGAGACATGTCACGGGGTGGAGATTCGGCTTTTTAAGAGATGAAACTATTGTGGGTTTTCCTTGGGCAATTAGCGGTATGAAAGGAATTTTGATTTCTAGAGATGTAAGAAGGGAGATGCAATTGTTGAAAAGTAAACGTTGATTTTATGGATGGATTAGTGGCAAGGGTGATTGATGACATAATAAGAGAATATTTGTGGTAAGAAAGAGTGAGATGATATCGATATGAAATAATTAGATGTGAGTTTTGGAGCAGTGAGAACGAATCGGATTTCTAAAGAGTTAGCTAGAAGGAATAAGGAGTTGAACTATTAATTGGTATTATTGAGTGTAAAGAGAAAAGAAGGATAAAAGTAAGCTGAGGAAAATATTCACCGGAGTCATGTGATATAAAGGTAAGGAATCATTGAAATGTGTGATAGCGTCACGAGGATGTTAGTTAATGGTTATAGAGGAGTTTTAGGACAACATGATTAGTAATGAGTTTCGAGGAATTAAGGAAAGTAAGAAGTTGGTAGAATATTTGCACGATACGAGATTTTTGGCGGAGAGTTAGATGATGATACAATTAAGGATAGTATTGGGAAGAATATTGAGGTAATTTTGTTGATGGATTCGATGTTTGTTATTTGGGATGTCAACCAAAGATAGGAAAGAAATCGTGATGTTTAGAGATAAGTGTAAGAGGTTTGATGTTCGGACAGTGGTAGTGTTATCGTTTGTGGTGTTGTCACTAGTGGTTAAGAGTGATGGTATATTAGAAAGGTAGCAATTCTAAAAAAAGTTGATTTGGTAGGGACCTGATTGTTGTGTATGATTGTAAGAGGGTATAAGATGTGGTTAGATGAGGCGGATGCTAATAGTTGAATAGTAAAGGTATGGTTATATTTGGCAGGAAGTGATGGTTGTGTGAATGGGGGAATATGTTATGAGGGGTATATGAGTTAAACTCGGGCGACAGGTAACCTTTATCGAGGGGTAACTTACGTGATCAGGATTGACTGGTTGGATGTGATTATGGGTCTATGTCATATATATAAATGTTTGTGTGAGGTTGTGACCTCACAAGAAATGGTATGGTGTGATAATTATAAGTTGTTATCTGAATTTTTCTGTAATACATGTTGGATACGAGAACGTAATGGAATGATATCCAAAAAGGTAATAATTTTTGATTTGGCATGACTAGTTATGCTTGTCGTATTCATGATACATGTCAATATGTGATATGGTAAGGGGATGATATTCACGAGGTTAGTATCTGTTTAATTCATAAAATATGTTGTGCTATGATTTAGTAAAGTGGATTTGAGTAAGTTTTTCTTGATGAAAAGTTATCTGAGTCGGTGTTTATGGGAGTTGTATGCGGTTGTGATGTCTATCGATGTGGTGGTGGTGCCTCGGGTGGTGATCCGGACACGCTATTTAGTGTTGTGATGCGGGTATTTTCGCACTACGGTGTGGTTGTTGGTGGCGGTGTTGTGATGCCGTCACCGGTTGTGGTGGATTAGGCGGGATGATTATGATTCGAGTTTCGAAAGTACATACCGATTATACATAGTTTGTTGTTCTGTTTGATGTTGCTCCTGCGAGTTTCGGCCGCATGTAGACGGTTGTCTTGCTTATTGATGTTCTCTTTACCAGGTTAAGTTAAGAATGAGGTAGAGTATGATAGGAAATAGAGTTGAATATGTTTTCGTTGTTGTCATGGTATAGTGATGTTCTATTGATGGGATACGGTTGTGAGAGGTCGTTACAATAATTATGATCTTGTTCTAGTTAAGGTTTAAGAGACATGGTAATGGCAAGTGAGTCGTAGAACATGTGTGGTAATGACCCGAAAGATGCGGGTGGTTCATAATCTTTTGTTGAGACAGTGAGTGTAGGGTATTGGGAATTAGTGTCATGTTAAGTTGTGTATGAGTTTTGCGGTAATGGAAGAAAGAACTTGATGATCTAGTGTGCGTGTACATAACGAGTGTGGATCGTGAGTTATGCTTCTGGGAGATAAGTGCCTTACATAGAGAGGTATGTTGTTTTGCAGAAATAATGGAGAGTTAGTATGGTGATTCCGCTACGAGTTTTGAGGTATAGGTTAGATGGTGTGACGAATGAGTTGAGGTATGAGGAACGTTTAAGTAAGAGAGCCTTGGATATATGCATGGCGAGTGTTTAGATTATAAGCGGTTATCTTACACATGTGGTGGTAAAGAGAGTAATGAGATGTATCTAGTATTTAGTATTAGTGAGTTACGAGGACGTAATGATTATCTTAAGAGGAGTAGGATGTGATAAAAGAGATTTTGATGGGTGTGCATATGGTAGTATATTTGAAAGTAGAGTGTTGGTGTAGCATAAGATATGGATTTGTATATGTTGTGGTTGATAGTGTTAAAAGGTCACGGACGTGCTTGTAGTAGTTTGATGTTAGGAATGCGAGAATACTTCGATAGTGTTGACAGTTGGATGATGAGATTATGAGTGTGAGTAAACTTCGAGGACGAAGTTCCTTTTAAGGGTGGTAGAATGTAACATCCCGTTTGATGTCTATGAGTGTCTTGATTTTGGATTTGATAGTGGATGATATTATGGAGCTAGCGGCATTAGAGGATGGTAGTTGGTTATGTATGGAGTTAGTGTCGTGAGAGATATATATATGTGGAGTTGATACGATATCGTGAGCCATGTTGTGGAGGTAGGAATAGTTAGTGGAGTTGGTGTTACGAGTTCATGTTTGGGTTGGAGTTTTGTTTCGAGTTCTTAGTTACGTTGTTGTGTCTTGATCGAGTTAGCATGTTTGTTTTTATGTATGGGTTGAACTTCGGGGACGAAGTTCTTTTTAAGGAGGGAAGACTGTAATACTCCGTATTTATATGTCTTGGGGTACTCTATCGAGTAGCCCTTACTCTGTCAAGTAAGGGCAAGTTGCGAAGATAAATAGTTTCGACTGTTGGGCACTCGATCGAGTTCTTTGGGGCACTCGATCGAGTAGAAGGTACTCGATCGAGTACCTTGGGTACTCGATCGAGTGTCCGGTTTTACGGGGAGTTTTCTCGGGTTTTGTTAATTACGCGATTAAGGTATATAAACATATTCGGCATTGTTCTAAATCACTTTTTACAAAACCTAAAACCTGTTTAAGAGAGAAAGCAACTAGTCTTCTTCCTAATCGCGTTCTTGACAATTCCCGGAGTTCAGACGGTCGGTTTGCATCGTAGTTCGTGTCGTTGGATTCCTTGCGTCGAGGGTAAGCTTTTAATATAATTTATATAATGTTTTGTTAAGATTGGTGAAACCCTAATTTAGGAATTGGGGGTTTTTATGAGTAGTATTTGAATGGTAGCATCTATGTGTTGTATGATAGGAGGAGAATTCGTAGAGGAGCCGTTTTTGATACAGCTGTAGATACCGTCTGCGTGTTGTGCTTTCCAGGTAGGATTTCCTACTCAGTATTAGTCCCATAATGGGATATTGGTGATGTGCTGTAGTTAGTTGCTTGATATGATGATTGTAATTGTGATTGTGATTGTGGTTGTGTTTGTTGATGGTTCTCGAGATGCGTTCTCGGCTGAGTGGGGTCACTTGCGGGAGTGATCTCACGCCCTAGTTTCGCCCTTCGTGGAACCCGCCACGGAAGGGGATGTGCACATTAATGGACAGGGTTATCGCTCGTACGATGAGCGGGGCTTAGGTGGGAACGGCTGCGGTCCCCCACTGGCAGGGCTGGTCCAGTGGACGATCGTGATTGAGACGGTTGGTTGGTGTGTGTGGGTGTGTGTGTGGCGATTTTGTCTGTTTGTCTTATTGTTGTTATCTATATTGATTGTGTGATTATCTGACGACCCGGTGTTGTTTTGTAAAACTGCGGTGATCCATTCGGGGATGGTGAGCAGATATTGAACAGGTATAGAGATGAGTACTGGGATAGCTGGGATGGCCACGACATGACGATAGAGTCTTCCGCTGTAGTTTAGCATTTATTTACATTTCAGTTGAGAACAGATAGTTTGGGATAATGTATCGTGCTTTCAGTTTGGTTTCAAGGATTGTATTCATTCATTAAACTATTATAATAAATGTTGTTTCCGTTTTGTCTATTTGATTATCATACCTCGGGCGACCGAGATGGTGATGTCTTCATACCTGAGTGGTCCTGGTAAGGCGCTCGGAGTATGGGGGTGTTACACTTTAATTATTAACAAACTAAATATTACCGCCTCCCTGTGGATTCGATATTTGTCTTACCACTAACTATTTGTTAGTACTGAGATAAGATTACTTTGATATAGGTGACACGACATTAGCCTTATCAGTATCCTAATTAAGTAATTAGTTGCTCTAAACCCTGTGTTTGGCCTATCTCTTGCAAATATTCAATTCATTCTTTAACTAAATATTCATTGACCATTAATTACCTTGGTAAACTGCCCAAATGGCTTCAAGATGATGCTTCCCCATATGTGGGATTGAAAAATTATTATGACCCTTTACCTTCATAATCTCCACCATTACTGATTGCAATGTTAAGTAAATATGGTTGAGTGTTGTTGGGTTTTAATAAATGAAAGCTTGCATTAATGAGTTCACAAGTTCATCTACTGAATTGGCTTTCTTTGTTGCTTGTAATGATTGTAAGGCCCTGAAATACCCAAGGCTATTGGTGTTCAAGTCAGGTGAGTTAGAGGTTGGAATTTCAATTCAATATTGAAACCAACTGAGTTTGCAACAGCCATAAACTCAGGATCATCATTTTTAATTTGTGGTCTTGTATTATCTTGTTGAATGATAATGTGTTTGCTTACTCCTTCTGGCCATTTACTCTTTATAGCTGGTATAACTTGTTGAATAATGCATGCTCTCGTGACTTCCTTCGTAATTGAGTCAATTGACTTGGTCTCCAAAGTCCCCCTTGGTCTGTTTCTACTTGCTCTTGTGCTGGCTGATGTTTTGTGAATGGGAACATCCCTATTTTCCCATCAAACAATAGCTCCCCTTCTGCTGAGTATATGGGCCTACTTACTGCACATATGAACATCACTTTGGTGATGTACCTCTTTGATTGACAACTTCTGTATGGCAGTTCCTCTCCACTAACAATATAAAACTTTTGGTTGTCATATGTGATAAAAACCACTTCTCGTCCATATGAATAATTTGGCTCATCGCACTGAATTTTATTTCAGTGACTGGTATGGCATTGAGGTCTAATGTATCTTGTTCAACTTGTTCATTGACTAATGATTGAAGTGAATGCTTCAATCTCTAAATTTTGTTTGCTTCAGTAAGTTGGGGATGTAATGAGCTTGAATGAGCTCTAGGTAAACCTTCTTTAACCCATAAGTGGATTGTCCCAACAATTCCCCCAGTCTATTGTGAAACTATATACATGGTATCCTTGAGTGAGATATCAATGGTTTTTATGAACTCAATATCAGGTAAAATCCTTTTTCTTGTTATTGTTACCTATTCTTTTACTTTTTACATCAAACTTTTCTCCCTTTAACCTTGGTTTGCTAGCTAGTTTCCAGATGTCACCCACGATTCTTAAGCTTATACTCCATTTGATATCTGCTTCCATCATAAGACCTTGACGTAGCTAGCCATTGTGTGATCTCTGAAGAAGATAGACTCCAACTTCATGCCTTTCATCTTCTGACAAGCACTTTGCACCCATTTGAAGTTTTTTTTTTGGTTTTGATTGACTATAATTATTTATTGAAATGTAAAGTTATTTTTTGTTCTTATGTTATTAGATGCTATAATAAGGTTTAGAGGAGTTGTTTTTATACTCCAACTCATGTGGGAGTGTTACCCCAGTGATTGAAGTGCATTTAGGGGGCAAAATAAAAAGTGTAAAGGAAAATAGTGGGACTTTCAAAACTTTGTATTTTTTGGTAGGATATTTGACCCTATTTAGTTTTGGTGGGAAAGATTATGTGCTAATCATATGGGTAACAACCCGGAATTTTTGATTAAAACTTGGCCCTATTTGTACCTTTAGTACTTGTTTATTTCTTTCTTAAAACTTGTGCAAAAAGGATATGTGTAGTTTGGAGTTGAATGGAGGGAGTACTATACTCCGTTCGTCCCTTCATTTTGGTATGTCTGAGTCAATTGTTATCCTTTCTATTTAAAGAGTATATTTGACGAGCAATTTGATCATTCACACTCAATTTGGTCCACTTGTCACTTAATAATTGGCTTCCTCCTCTTTCCTTGGTTTTTGTGCCAAAATTAAAAAAATAACAATTGACCGGAACAAAGGGAGTAATATTTTTCGTTAAAAACAGATATCTAAATAACAATATTAAAATTAATGTTTTTAATATAATCTTCTATTATTCTATCATGGCTTTGAACAATTTTAAAAATTATGTTAGATAATCAACGGGTGCTAATGAGTTTCAATATTACTCTTTCATATGATTAAAGTTGGTTGGTACGAGTGGTAAGGACTCTCATCTCTTAAACAGGCGGTCAGGGTTCTATTCTTTATTCTTGCGAATGAAAAAAGTCAAACTTGGGAGGGATCAACCAATTAAATTGCCTTCAATATCCCGAAGGAGATTTTCCCAGCTGTCGGTAGAAGATACTTGGTCAACACCAAACAAAAAATATTACTCTTTTATAATAATACAAAGTGGTACTCAAGGAAAGAGGATTACGTAAATAACCCATTTACAGTACTGTGGACACAACCACCCGCTCGTTTGTTTCGAGGCGGTGACACTTCTCTCACGGAACTCTGGCGCGAGGCCAAAGCACGTCATGAACCGTTACCGATTTGAAAGACATTGAAACCGGTGACAGGTTTGACAAGCCTGCATTTGTGGAGTCGCCACCAATTTTTATGGAAAATTGGAACCGTTCGAATACTTCGCGTGATGTCAAGACACAAAGTAGTGACATGAACATTAAGAAATTTGCAAGCCTTAGCATTCTATGTCTACAATGACTCTCGTGATGCTAATGAACACTGATGTTCATGGAGATCTTGAATAAGGAGTGAGGTTACGAATTAGGAAGCTCGTTTATTTGAACACTTAATCCCACCCGCCTCGATAGCGACCTCTACTAATAATCGGGAAAGCTATTTATACTCGATATGTTGTCAATTGTATGCATGAAATGCAACAAATACCGATTAATCCTAGCATGTGAAATTAGACTATGTCGGTGGACAAGCAATTTAGCACTCAATTGGGTCGAAGTTGAAGTTAGATTAATTACATGTGAATGCCAGATAGATAAATTATACAAGAATGATAAATAAATAACAAATAAATAAGTTACAGTTGATTAACTTGAATTTATGTCATAAATATGCTCAAAAAAAGGATTTGAAAGAAAATAAAATAAATTAAAATAAATATGAAAATATGTCGAATTATAGGTGATAATACAAATAATAGTTGATTAGAAACCTACGTCAGGACGAGAAGAGTTCAGAGGCAGAAGTCATCCCAAATTAGACGCTGCAACTGGTGCGTCCTATTGAAGAGGCGCATCACCTGTTGCGGCTGTTCTAGAGCTGGGTTCTGACTGTGAAATTCAGACCCGTCGATTAGTTATTGCTCGTTGGTTATTTTAAGTTGATTATCGACATCCAACTTGTGTAGAATTGATTTAGTCAGATTACGTATGCAAATATGGTCATAAAGTGAAAAAAGAATAAAATTTAAGCGAAATATTACGGCAGTTTACATAATTATAATCACACGATGTCGGGTTTAAAAAGGGGTTAAAATCCTGAAAATGGAAATTAGAGTAATAAAACTGGAAAATAAAGAAAACTATGTACAAAGACGAATTTCAAAGACTCGATATGGGAAAATCGAACCTTTAAAATCCGTGTTTGAATTTATGACGAAAACCCGCAAATATTGATTATAAGGGATTAAAGTCGGAAAATTATTGAAAAGGATTAAAAACAAGTTTTATGAACTGGAAACATGAGAATTCAAAGTAATAAAAAAAAAGAAACACGAAAGATAAAAAAAAAAAAAAAAAAAAAAAAAAAAAAAAAGATACTCGAGGAAGAAGAAGAACAACATCCGCCGACAGGCAGCCTCTGGAAGAGGCGCAACATGCGCTGCGACTATTCCAGAAGGTGCACCTGCTGGTGCGTTTCTCCTAGGTCGTCTTTCGATGTTGTTTTGTCGAAAAGGGTTTTAAAACACGATTTTGAAAACGGTTTTGAGAATGCTTATGACATAATTCTTACAAAAATTAAAATACAGAAATAAAACATAATTAATTGGAATTTTACACCCTTAGACTTACATGTTTGACGAAACGAGATTGACTAAGTTGTCGTTAGTGATTGCTAGACTCGATGTATGAAAAAAAGTGCCCTTAGAAAAGGATTTAAAACATATTGATTGGATTGATTAGGTGGAGTTGGTCAAATTGGTCAATCTATGTAACGTGACTGGTACTCAGAATGATCTTTGCTTACGTGGTCGCATAGAGCATGCACGTAGGCATCGAAAAGTAATAGCGCGGTCTTAGAATGCAAAGGGAGAAGAGAAGGACGGACACTCGAGTGAAAAATATGTGAGGCGGAGGCCTCTATTTATACTAATCACGTGAAGTAATTTAGATAAAAGTAGGACTAGGAAAGAAATCTGGAAACTGGGAAAAAACCAGCCCAGGAAGAGGCGCAGCAGGAATTGCGACCTTTCCAAGAGGCACAGCTCCTGCTGCATTTTCTCTTGGGTGATTTCCTCCTTAGTAAGAAAGATTTCCGTGGTTTTATTTAGGAAGTAGGGAAGATGTATGCTTCCTTATTCCGCAAGGGAGATATTTTCGTGATTTAAGATAAAATTTAGGAATAACACTCCAGAACATTCAAACTCGGTTTTAAGACGATTTTAGAAAATGGAAGCGGTTTTTGACCCGGGCTCCAAATGAACTCTGATTAGTGTCAAAACGACCGTATTGGCGCGTAGATGATGACCATGGGGTTGACTCGAATGTTTGAGCTATCACGTGTCGACAAATTTACGAAATGTCATAAATCGCTCCGCGTGATTAAACATGCGGCCCTATCATCACTGGGTGGTTGTCGGGAGGTGCAGAAACGTGTCTACAAATACACGTGCGTTAACAAATGATCGATAACGAGTTTCAATATTATACTTTCACATAAATAATAACAGTGTTACTTAGGCCATGTTCTTTGGACTGAAACGAATCTAAACTGAACTGAACTGAGCTTATAGGATCTGAACTGAACTTATTGGATATGAACTTTTCTGAATTTATTGGATCTGAACTGAACAGAACTCATTGGATCTGAACTAAACTTATAGGATCGAAGCTGAATTGAACTTATAGGATCTTAACTGAACTTATAAGATCTGAATTGAACTTGTAGGATCTGAATTGAAGTTATAGAATCTGAATTGAACTTACAGGTTCCGAATTTATATTAACTTAAATTAATTTAACTTAAGTTTGTTGTTGTTGTTGTTGTTGTTGGTGGAGGTGGTGGTGGAGGTGGTGATGGTGGTGGTATTATTATAAAAAAAATCTGGAAATTTTATTGAGATCAAATCAATTTTTACGAGAAATTGGTGGGCAGTCGAGAGTCCAAGACACAATCTGGGCTCAAGAAAAAACGCAAACTTTTATTGAGATTAAACAAAAAAATTACAAGAAATTAGTGGACAGTCAAGAGAGAACATTGATAAGAAAATAAAGTCCAAATCATAAGGTAAGATAATAATATTTTTCCGCTTTATATACATTGGTTTGATCATACATTATACTGCAATTATATTGCGATAAAAAATAATGAAAGGAGTGATAATTTTGTTTTAAAAATAATAATGTATATATGTATCGAATAATTAATGTCAAATGTATTTGCATCGATTTTTAAAAATAATACTCTGTATATAACTTTTTTGAACTGAATTTATAGGATCTTAATTTATAGGATCTGAACTGAACTTATAAGATCTGAACTGAACTGAACTTTATAGGATCTAAACTCAACTGAACTTGTAGGATCTGAACTAATCTGAACTGAACTGAACTGAATTTAACTTATAGGATTTGAACTGAACTTATAGGATCTAAACTGAATTGATCTTATAGGATCTAAACTGAACTAAACTTAACTTATAGTATCTGAAGTGAACTTAAATTAAGTAACTTTAAGTCTAAAAGAACAAGGCCTTAATAGAGGAGGATTATGTATAAGATGATGCTATCTCATTTATATAGTTTATGCATTCCCATCTTACTTTGTCCTTACCAATAATTTATTTTTATTTTTTCAAAAAATTCATGTGGTACCTTAAAGCACAAATACTATCCTACAACCGGTTGTATTGTAGCATTATACAACCGCCTCAAAGTTGTTGAGCTCTTACACAAAGATTTTGAGCTGTTTTACAAGTTATTGAGCTATTTTACAAAATAATTGAGCTTAATAATTATTATGTTAAGCTTAATAACTTTGTATCATAGCTCGATAATTTTGTTAGTAGAGCTCGATATTTTATAACAAAGCTCATCTACATTAAATAGGTTGTATATACAACCAGTTGTAGAATACATTAACTGACCTTAAAGTTTTGCTACTTTCACGAGATGTTACTCATTTTCAAGGATAGAACTTTGATCAACAATATCTCGTGATCACGAATTTAGTAAGCAACTTTTTTCCAATCAAAGATCAAGCAAACAGTTAAACATGAAAAATAAATAGCGGTTTTTGGAAGTTTTGGCCATATGATGTGACCTGTAAAAGTTGATCAGTCGAAAAACTTTGGCAAAAAAATTCATAACCATGAGTTCAGAATATCGTAATTTTTTTTCAAATCGAGTTCTCATAAAGATAATCAATTTGAAATAAAAAAAAACGTTATTTTCTGAACTCGCAAACGTGGATTATTGTCGGTCAAAGTATAAATGGGAATAGATGAACTACTTGCTCGAGGTAGCATCATATATTATAATGTTCTCCATTTCTTTCTCTCAATTTCCTCTTTAATACACTCATATTTTAATATATTATCTCCGTCCATTCTTTAAAACTTTATTTTTGTAAAACAATTATAAGTATTGGATAATCACAGGATTTGATCCGCACCGTTTATAGGAAATGAAGTCCATTTTTCTTAAGAAAATGGAGAGAATTCGAACCGGAAATTTATATGGGGATTTAATGCTCGTGACCCTCATTATAGTTAGTTAAAGTAAGGTCAACTAAATGAAAAACGCGGCCAATACACAGGGCTATTTCTTGACCATAATTACAAGGTGTATGAGATGATTTTAAATCATTTAATTTAATTTATTTTTTAGGGTTTTTTGTCAAACACAACCTTTAAAAAAACTTTTTTTTTTTCAAACATCACCTTAAAAAAAAAGTTTGTAAAACACAACCTTTAATAATTTTTTTTTTTTTTGTAAAACACGACATTTTGGCCAAGTTTAACCACTTGCAATAGGGTGACTTTAAGTCGATATTTGAGGTAGCAAACGAGGTCGATTTGAGGTGTTCTTAGACTCTTTGGAAAGGTGGAAGTACAAGCTTTTCAAGTGTTACCAATACGGTGGTGATAGGTGGCCTTATGTGGGGTATATTTGTGTGTAAAGTAAGGCTGGTCAAGGAGAGAATTGGAGGTAAAAACAAATTAGAAAAACATCAATTTACTCTTTGACCAACCTTACTTTACACACCAATAGACCTTACATAAGGCCATCTATCACCATCGTATTGATAACGCCTAGAAAGCTTGTACTCCCACATTTCCAACGAGTCTAAAAACAACTCAAACTGACCTCGTTTGCTATCTCAAACATTGATTGAAAGTCACCCCATTGCAAGTGTTCAAATTCTAGCCAAAATGTTGTGTTTAACAAAAAAAAATTATTAAAGGTTATGTTTCACAAATTTTTTTTTTAAAGGTTGTATTTGGAAAAAAAAAAAGTTTTTTAAATGTTGTGTTCGACAGAAAATCCTATTTTTTATTCATTATATGTGTTTTTGGTGTGAGTGTGTGACGTTTATAATTGACCATCACATTTCCCGTCTAGTATTCATTTCAAAATAACGATTCGACACATTATCGTTGTTGATAACCATTTTTATTGGTACATCATTTTATGTCGTGTATTCTTTTTAGACGATTCTTAGTAGACACGTATAAGTGTATAACTCACATTGTTATTTGTTGACGCCATTTTTTATATGCTGGCTATCGTCATACCTTTGGTTTGGCAAGGAACAAGTGTGTGTATATATATGAACGTAGATTTATGGTGCATTAACCATTAGCAACCTCATTAAGCTTCTTTCCTTAATTAGGTACAGTATAATATTACAAAGTAATCAAAATGAAGGGTGACCAAATGGAAGTGCTAAATATGGAGGAATTGTCTCCTGAAAAGAAACTTAGTTGGCTGATGCTACCGCGTTTCATTGAAGATTACATACTCACTACTCTCCTTCCTTTTTATGGTAATTTTATATAAACTTTGTCTCGTTAAATATAGGATATAAACTTTCACGAGAACTTTACTTTCTCTAATTTCGAAAACTAAAATTATTCCCGTATTTCCCTCAATTCTATGGATTCGTATCATTTTAATAAAACACGTAGAATGAATTACACATTTTTAGTAAACTCTACCAACTCTACTAAAAGAACTATAACGAATCATAGCCCTCTTTTAGTTATAACTTAAGCTGATGGTAATTTTATACTCTCGTTCCGGTGAATTGTTATCTATTTCCATTTTGAGGTGTATCATTATTTGTTATCTATTTCCTTTTTGGGTAAGTAATGAGCAAGTGGCTAGTGTAAGCAAGTGGGCAAAATTTCTTTATTTTATTGGTTTGTTTATTAGGCGTAATATCATCCGCATATCTTGCGGAATATTTACTAGTTGTTAACAATATCGTAGTGTATCAATTACGATATGTTTATGATATGAGTATCCTATTTTATAGGTCTTATTGTAACTATATAAAGGGCATTATGTTAATAAGAAGATACACATTCGTTCTCAATTCTCTCATACATTCCGTATTCTATCATGGCATCGAGCCAAGTTCGTTTTCTCTAAAAAAAAACAAAAAAAAACCTACCTTCGTCTTCTTGCCATGTCTGGTGAAGACATTCCCATGACTGGTGCACAGTCACAAAAAATTGACCATCTTTCCCCTCTTTTTCTTGGATCCGGTGATATTCCGGGCATTAAAATTTCACAAGTCGTTTTAACCAGCAAAAACTACGATGACTGGAGTCGTTCTATTCGAATGTCTCTTAAATCCCGTCACAAGTTTGGTTTTTGCGATGGCTCTATCAAAAAACCGTCTAACGAATTCATGCTTTCCCAATGGGAAGTCGTAAATTGTACGATTGTTCGGTGGCTGCGTCATACTATTGATCCCTCGGTTCTAGAGAGCGTGCCCTATGTCGACGATGGTGCTGCGATGTGGGGTGATCTGGAGGAACGCTTTGTTGATGGTACGTCAATTCACGCCATTAAGACTGAAATAGGTGAATGCAAACAATTAAAAGGTATATCTGTTACCCAGTATTATGGAAAAATAAAATCCCTCTAGGACACACTTAGCATACATGAACCTCCGTTTGCTTGCAATTGCGGAAAATGTACCTGTGACATTGCTTCTAAAGCCATTACCCGTCTTGATAATGAACGACTACACCAATTTTTTATGGGCCTTGACCGTAGTCTATATGGGACTCTTCGTAATCAGCAGTTCCAATTAGACCCCCTACCCACCCTCAACCGCGGTTATCACGCCGCCTTACAAGCTGAGCGTTTACTAGTTGAAGGCTCACCGCCACCTGAGGCACCTGATGTGGTTGCCTTTGCTGTTCCGGGTGTGACTCGCACACCCACAGATTGGAAGGCTTTTCGAGAAAAGGAAAAACAGGAACGACGTGCTCTATTTTGCTTCCATTGTACTATACACGGTCATGACCTCAACTCGTGTTTTATTAAGCTAAATAAATTTCCGGAATGGTGGGGAAGTCGGCCACGGACTCTAGCTGAATTGTACCGTCGCATGGGTGGTAGCCGTGGTACAGGCGGGTTTGGCGGGTCTGTTGCAGGGGGAGCCTCGGGAATGCAGGGACATGGGCATTCTGATGACGGGCCGCCTGTTCGAGCGAATGTTCTGACCACCTCCTTTGCAGCCTCGGCACCTTCTACTTCATATTCCGTTGCTTCCTCTGATCGGTTATCTGGTACGTCTACTTATTGGATTATCGATACAGGTGCTTCTAATCATGTCACAGGTGACTTGTCCTTATTTGTGGAGCAATTTAATATCGAGCCTCGGCCTGTCGGTCTTCCTACTGGCGAAAAAGTGATGGCTACTGTCATGGGGACAGTATGCATTGCTAAATATATTACTCTCACTCGGGTGTTATTTGTCCCACGCTTAATGTGTAATTTGATATCCGTTTCCCAATTAACTTGTGATAATAATTACACTTTGTAATTTGCTAAAGACTCTTGCTTTATACAAGACCTTTCCTTGAGGACGATGATTGGAGTCGGTGAGTTACGGGATGGACTTTACTTGCTTCGTTCGGTGGACATGATTTTGACCGTCAATGCCGTGGGCACGATGCATCCTACGACATTTGGCATCAATGACTCGTTCATCCGGGTGAACAAGTGGTCAAGTTTATTCCCTTAGCTCATAATGTTATTTCAAAGAATAAGGACTCGGTGTGCGATGTGTGCCATCTTGCCAAACAAACTCGTCATAGTTTTGATTTAAGCGAAAATAATGCGTCTGACATTTTTGATTTAATTCATTGTGATCTTTGCGTATTTCTTCTTCTTGTGGTGCCAAGTATTTTTTTACCCTTGTGGATGATCGCCCTCGGTCTGTTTGGGTTTATTTATTGCTAGACAAAACGGAAGTTACGGAAACATTTATGAACTTCCTTTCTATGGTTCATACACAATTTTCTCGACAGGTGAAAATGGTCCGCAATGACAATGGAAATGAATTCAATGGTATGGTAGGGTATTTTTTGCAGCATGGAATACAATTTCAAACTTCTTGCGTCGGCACACCTCAACAAAATGGGCGTGTCGAACGTAAGCACCGCCATATACTTTCTTACTGCTGCCTATTTGATTAATAGAACACCTTCCGCTCTCCTTGATCACAAAACCCCATATGAGATTTTATTAGGTAAAGCTCCGGTTTATTCCAATATACGAGTATTTGGCTGCCTTTGTTTTGTGCATAATCAGAAAACACGGGGGTATAAGTTTGAGCCACGTAGTCGCAAGTGTTTATTTCTTGGGTATTCTTATAATAAAAAGGGGTGGAAAGTCCTCGATTTAGAAACGGAATCAATTTTTGTGTCTCGTGATGTTGTGTTTCATGAAAATTCGTTTCCCTATATGTCGGACATTCCTTCGAATCAAACCTCCCATATACTTTCAGATGAGCCCACATTTGAGTCCTTGCCCCCTACCGAATTTCCACCTGAGCAACCCACTCCATAAGAAGATACACATTCGTTCTCAATTCTCTCATACATTCCGTTCTATCATTGTTTCACATGCATTGGTCTTCGTGTAAAAAGCAATAGATAATGATTCACTGAGACGGAGGGAGTATAAACTTTGTCAAGAAACCATCTCAGCCAAAAGCTTAAAACTTAAGCTGATGGGTGGAGTCCTTAAATCGATTTTATATTCTAACGGTCGTGATTCGTGAATTTGTAATTTATTTGTTTAATATTGGCATGCAACCAAAGGTAATACCTATACAGGAGACAGCTATGTGGGACAACAAAGTACAAAAATGGTGTAAGAAGCAAGTCAGTACATTAAAAGATGTCTAAGAGGAACAGAAGAGGATGCAATTTTATTCTGTGATTCAGGGACGACAAGTGCAATAAAGAAGTTTCAATAAGTCATGGGGATTGCAATAGCACCCACTCTTAGAACCAGGGTATCTAAACTCTTACGAGACGAAGAAAAATGGGTGGTTTTTGTTGGCCCTTATGAGCACCACTCGAACATCCTCTTTTGGCAACAGAGCCTAGCTGAGGTCGTCGAGATTTGTTTAACCAATGATGGGGGCTCCATCGATATGGAGGTACTTAAGGCACATCTCGAACATTATGAATGTAGCAACCTCCCCATGTTAGGCTCCTTCTCAGCTTGTAGCAATGTTACGGGTATTGTGACAGATACTCGAGCTCTTGCAAGGTTGCTTCATCAACATGGAGCTTTTGCATGCTTTGATTTTGCAGCAAGGTGAGTTTATCTCTATAAATCGTATTGTTTCTTCTAATAAACCTTGAGAGCGGAGCACAATGAGATGATAGATTAAACAAACTAAGTCTGTTGTGCTTTACAGTGGACCTTATGTGAAGATTGACATGAAATTGGGAGAATTAGATGGATTCGATGCAGTGTTCATTAGTCCACACAAATTTATTGGAGGACCAGGAAGTCCAGGGATACTACTAATGAACAAGAAACTTTATCAACTCGATAATTACCTCCCTCTACTTGTGGCGGTGGAACTGTCTCCTATGTCAATTGCTTCAGTGAAGAGGTACTTCTTCGTGTTTTTGCTTCATTCGTGTGTCGGGTATGGATCAGGTAATTTTAGGGTATGTTTGTAACACCCCAAGTTGTTGAGAGGACAAGTTATCTTACATCCGGAAAATAACAGGCTTGTGATATGTTTGTATTTGGTTCGTCATTTTCGTATTATAATCTACATATTGGATTAGGTGGGGGTTAATTCATGTTGGGTTATCGCGGTAGTAAAATTCGTAGGTGTGAAAGAAGGGGGAAAAGTACGAGGCTAGGGGGTCTAGGGCCCATTTTTGCACCCATCCATCTTATAACTCAACAAACTACCAAACCAAAACTTTGTTGATCTTCATTCATCAAGTTACCATTGGCAACAGGACACATTATACTTGGACAAAGTAGAAGCGAGAGAAAGTGCAGGAACTCCACCGATAATTCAAACCGTGAGAGCAGCATTAACATTCTGGATCAAAGAATACGTTGGTTATAAAACGATTAAGAATCAGGAATCGTATTACATGACAACTGCCCTGGAAACACTAGGAAAATACAGCAATATACATATCCTAGGGCCTCTTGTTATGGTAGATCGTCTTGCTATTTTATCCTTCCTCGTATATCCTACCACAAGTCAAAAGCCTCTTCATGGTCGATTCGTAGCCAAACTGCTTAATGATTTGTTTCGGATTCAAGCTAGAGGAGGGTGTTCATGTGCTGGTCCCTGTGGTCACTACTTGCTTAATGTTGACAGGGCTAAATCTCTAGCTTTCAGATCATCGATCCTGAAGGTAATCTCTCAATTCAACTTGGGTGTATATTCCCGTCCTAATATCAGCAACAATCTTATCGTTTTGATGTCTATAGTCCATGATATCGAGTTACCAAGGTTTTAAGGGTTACTTCGACTGTCTCATGTTAAAATTTATAATCCATTAACAGGGTTATGAAGGAGTGAAGCCTGCATGGACAAGGATTAACTTCCCATTTTACATGTCAAGAGAGGAATTTGAATTTGTGTTAGTAGCAGTGAAGTTTGTGGCATAGTATGGGCATCAGTTTCTTCCATTGTATGACCTCGACTGGGGTAATGGCAATTGGAACTTCAACAAGCCGGCTTTCAATGAAGCCCTCGACCAAGAGCAAGTTAGTATTTTCCAACAAGATCTCAAGTTGAGGTACAATATAAACAAGTCAAAGACAAAGATCCAACCTTTGGTTCTAAAGACAAATGCCTAACAAACAAGTATGCGTCATACATGGACAACGTGAAGTACATTGCTTCCTTGTTGCCCAAATATCCTCGGCAAGGGCCGGTTCCACACGACTTGCGCCACATTGACTTGCCCTTCTTTATCTAGGTTTCACTTTCATTACATTGTATACACGATTTGCATAAATAATAAATGTCGTTCTGGTAGATTGTTAATCTGTTATCAAAGAAGACGCGAGTGCCATCAGCCTGAATTAGCACGTCCACTGGTCATAAACGAACCTTACGCCCAAAACATAGTGTATCTCAGCAAAAATTGAATATTGGACAAGGAACCTTCCAAAACTAACAAGGCATAACTAAAATCTCAACTAAAATCTGTGCGTCCTAATCATTTGTTTACCTTTGATTAAATACCTCTCGACTAAAATGGAGGGGGAGTATCAGACAATAGAATAAGAAATGATAGTTATCTACACTATCAATCCGAAAAGGCTAATACTAGAAAAAAAACTTTTTGCCGGTAACTATAAGGTTGTATCATACATTCATACCATCATCTATGGGGGTCCTCAGGTCAAGGATGCAAAATTCAAGTGGTATATAGAGCAGAGAAGGCCAAATTGACCACTAAAGTTCAATGTAAGAGTAGAGTTTATACTAATACTCTCTCCGTCGCGATCAATTGTTATTCTTTGATTTTGGCACAAAAACTAAGGAAAGAGGAGGGGGCCAGTTATAAGATGGCAAGTTGTAAGGAGCCGCACTTTAGCCGCATAATCCCCGAGAATTGCGCGTGCAGTCCTTTCACTTCGAGCCTTAGATTTTATATTTCCACTTATGTATTTTCATTTCTGTTTTTAGTTTCATTTAGTACTCCAAGACTACTTCTTGCGTGTCGAATCTTGGAGTCTCGTCTTTAGTTTAAGATATGTTTTTAGGCGTTTAGAAAACATATCGCTATTCTACACAATCAATGTGTCCTGCTACCAGGACCAAACTATCAAATTTGCCTCTATGAGAGGTGCTAGTCTATATAAACCGCTTCTCATATTTAAGCTTGATATTGCTTGACTCTTGCTTATAATAATTGTATTTCTTACTTTTATTACTTTCGTGTGCCGGACTTTGATAATCGTGACTAGGATTCCCGACACACACCCAGAGTCCCGAGAAACGTGCTAGTGAGGGATCCCTCACTAGTACAAGACCCTTGTTGCTTGCATTCTTGCCCTAGAGTTGGGCAAGGGTGCGCACCACGATCCGGCAAAAGTACCAGACCGTGACATTTGGTATCAGAGCCCGGTCTTCGGACGGGTTTCTGCAAGCCCCATTTGTTCATCGGAATCGAGAAAATGGGTAAAAATATGGAAGAATGAGTGGGATACTTAGAGGGCGCGTTCGACAATCGACTTCCAAAATTCGAGGGCATCGTGATCCGAATGGGGGAGAGCCTCGAGGAGTTGGAAAAGACGCTTAGTGGCTTCGAGTCGACAATGATCGGGATGGATACCCGCATCCAAGCGATCAGTGACGCAATCCCCGATGATCTGTCGGAAGAAATCATTCATCTCCATCAAAAGATCGAGGAGCTAGAGAACACTAGCGCCATGCTCTTGAAAGCGGTGGCCAATGACGGGAAATCAGTAGGGGGTCGTAAGGTGAAGGCGCCCCAACCTCGCACCTACGATGGGGCGAGGGATTCGAAAGCGATCGATAATTTCATCTTCGATATGGAGCAATACTTCCGAGTAAGTGGGCTCGACGAAGAAGGGAAAGTCGACACGGTAAGTATGTACTTGGTGGACGATTCCAAGATGTGGTGCGGGCTAGGTACAAGGAAATCGAAGCAGGCACGATCACGCTAACATCGTGGGCCGACTTCAAGAGGATTTTGAAGGATCACTTCTACCCCGAGAACACCGAGTTTGTCGCTCAGAGGAAGCTGAAGGAAGTAAAGCACACCAAACCAATCCGGGATTATGTGAGGGAATTCTCAGCCTGCATGCTCGAGATTACAGAAATGACCGAGACGGACAGGACATTCGAGTTCCTCAACGGATTATAGAGGTGGGATCAACCGGAGGTAATGAGACAGAACCCCAAGACTCTATCTTCAGCCATATCGGCTGCGAGGCGTCTTCTTGATTTCCACGGGGAGGGAGAGTTACCTCGAGATGCGGCACCAACGGAGAATACGGGTGCACCTCAAATTGGGTTTAACGGAAGGAAGGCACAAGCTAGTTTGTTTTCGGTTGGGAACAATCGGTTTCGCTCACAGGGGAGCCAAGCTTAAGCGGCGAGCAGTTCGAACTCGCCCACAAGCTCATCTTCAAAGGTGGGAAACTCAACTGCGTCTACAACAAAGAAACCGTTCGCGTGTTTTGTGTGCAAGGGTCCTCACACAATGGCCAAATATCCCAACAAGGCTGAGTTCAACGCGATGATTCAGAAAATGCCGAAGGGGGCTCAATAGCGTCTTGACGGGGCGATGGCCGACTATCACCAAGAATATGACGAAGACTCGGGTGATGAGGAAGACCAGCCGCGTATGGGCTCACTACAGAGGATAACCCGATGGGGAAGTTGGAAGAACCCCTCGCCAAGAAATCCACTGGGCTCATGTACGTGGAATTGATGGTGAATGGGAGGAAAGGACGAGCCATGATCGGCTCGGGTGCATCCCACAATTTCGTGACTAAAGAGGAAGCTGATCGATTGGGACTAGTTCTGAGCGACACTAACAACTGCCTCAAGCCAGTTAATGGGAAAATGAGACGTGTCCAAGGAGTGTCTAAGAAAGTCGCGGTGCAGGTAGGTGAATGGGCAAGAGAGCTCGACTTCATCACCGTCCCGTTAGACGATTTCAAGTTAGTACTCGGGATGCAGTTCTTTCAAAGAACATTAGCAGTGTTAAAGCCAAGTGATGGTTCGATGCTGCTGATGGGGTCTTTCGTAGTGAAGACCGTGGATGGGAACGAAGACAATATGGGAACCCTCGGATATCGGCAATGAGGGTGATACCGACGCCGAGACGAGGGGCACAACCTTGGAGAGAGTACCCAATGGTTCAGCGGAACCGAGGGGGAACAAGACCCAAGCTAACTACGCTGCTAAGTGGGCTGAGAGACAGAATGAGAGTCTACCACCTCAAAGGGGAGTAGACAACGAGGGTCGTGATACCCAAAGAAGAAGGTCTCGTGACATTAGGGGGCCGCGTCGATGTGCTGAATCGACGTCCTGGTTTGCGGGTCAGTCGACCCAAACAAGAAGGCCTCGTACCATCAGGGGGGCGAGCCGAAGTGCTGATTTGGCGTCCTGGAGAATTCACTTACCCTTGAATGCAGGTACTGAAGTGGTGTTGGACAAGGTGAAGGTGCGCTAGAGCCAGCACCTGGAACGATCTCGTGAAATTTCTGCTTGAGCAACGAGGCCATGGACTTTTCACAATGGCCAGAAGCGAGTGATAAACTTGGAGGACATGAAGGTCGGTAGTCTAACCGTCAAGGAAATGCACTCTATTCTTGAAGGGACGATGAATCCGATCATGGTGTGGACCGAAAAGTATCTACGAGCCGAAGCAAAAAGAAAGCCAAACCTCAATGCAGCATGGACGGTCACAGCTCACCGAGGATGTCTCACTGAAGCGCCATTCGAGATTTTTGTGTTGCCGAGGGCGGCAACAGATTAGGTGGGGGAGAATGTAAGGAGCCGCACTTTAGCCGCATAATCCTTCAGAATTGCGTGCGCGGTCCTTTCACTTCGAGCCCTTGGATTTTATATTTCCGCTTATGTATTTTCATTTCTGTTTTTAGTTTCATTTAGTACTCCAAGACTACTTCCTGCGTGTCGAATCTTGGAGTCTCGTTTTTAGTTTAAGATATGTTTTTAGGCGTTTAGAAAATGTATCGCTATTTTACACAATCAATGTATCCTGCTACCAGGACCAAACTATCAAATTTGCCTCTATGAGAGGTGCTAGTCTATATAAACCGCTTCTCGTCTTTAAGCTTGATATTGTTTGACTCTTGCTTACAATAATCGTATTGCTTACTTTTATTGCTTTCATGTGCCGGGCTTTGATAATCGTGACTAGGATTCCCGACACACCCCGAATCCCGAGAAACGTGATAGTGGGGGATCCCTCACTAGTACGAGTGTAGATACCCAATATCTGCTGAGACTCCAACAAACACCCGATG
Organism: Silene latifolia; assembly: GCF_048544455.1. NCBI lineage: Eukaryota > Viridiplantae > Streptophyta > Magnoliopsida > Caryophyllales > Caryophyllaceae > Silene > Silene latifolia. Next base: position 30,889,076 of record NC_133528.1, read on the forward strand.
ATTATCGGACTACAACATGCTTTGGAATCGCGGCGTTTGATCGACAGTTTGTGTACAACTTTACGTCGGAAAACTTAAAACGATTTCGAAAATAAAACATCTCAAAAAATTTCAAAAATACCTGGAGTGTTTAATGCACGGCGACGGGGTCGCAATGACACTAACTAGAGTCAAAACCGGCACCGGACCAAAAACCGACTCAAAAATTCAAATCCCGACTCCAACAACGAGTCAAACCGAGTCAACCACAAAAAACCAAACATTTCAAACCTTCTACCTTAAGTTTTCCCGGATTCATGTTGGTCAAGTACCAAACATGTGACTACAAAACCTAGGATAGAACAAATCATGATTGCGTTTGTTGTGAAAGTGACAATACAGCTCGAAGACCCGCGACGTGGCTCGCGCCTCTTTGAGCAGCCCAAGTGGCCATGTCGCTCAAAACTCACACAACCACTCATTCTCCTATAAATACCCCTCAAATGCCACCCATTTGAGACTTACGCGAGTGTCCGCCCCCTCTTTTCTTCCGTAAAATTCTCGACTCGACTTCTTAAGTCACAACTCGACGCGTATTTACGACCTACCGATCGTAAACACGAGCCTTACACATTGTTTGGTACCGTCATCGTGCATTAAACCACTTGAAAGACCATTTCGACCACTACACCATCACTAAACTTTTAAAACACTCTTTTTAATTACCAAAACGGTTTTAAACCGAGTTTTTTCCGATCAAACGAGTTATTACACTTACGTCGGTCACTCGCCATAACCAAACATGTAAGTATGAGGGTGTAAAAATCCTCTTTTATTATGTTTTCATTTGTTTCATGACTATAACATGCTAAAACATGCATAACATGAACCAAAACATGGAATAAACGAGTCAAAACTGATTTTTGGTCTGAGGCAGAAGCCCCTTAGGTCGCCAACTGGCCCGCGCCTAAATGGGGTATTCAGACCAGAAATCAACCGTATTTGTTCTCGCTATTTCCCTTAATCCATTTTTCATATTTGTAATCGGTTTTCACCATTCCAAGTATTTTCAACACTTTTTATTTTATTTCACATGTTTTAACCATAAAGCATTTTTCACCCTTGGTTCCTCATACCATGACGGTTAAATCCGTGTTTCGGTGATAATATTTGGTTAATGACATTTAAAAGGTATTTTAAAGTCTTTTATTTCATTTCTTTACATTTTCAAACAAACATATTAGTCACCAACACAAAATCATCCTTGGTTCTACATACCATGTGGGATTTTAACCCGGGTACGATGACGAGTATCGACTAATTACATTCAAATGGACTTGAAACAATTAGTCCATAATCATTTTCAAAACTATTCATGTCAAGTTTGACAAATCGAACCCGACACCGAATATTATCAAATAATGATGATTATTCGAGTCTAGTTCTTCAAATCAACAAATGCGGTCTAAACGACTCCTTCAAATCAAACCGGGTTCAAATACCCATTTTCAACACGTTTTATAATGTTTTCTAAAAGGTCAGAACACGGCACATAAACCGTAGGCTAACCCGCGCCTAAACAGGCTCTCCATTTCTCATTTTCAAAACCAGAGGGAGGCCTCTTACACCACCGGCTGGCTCGCGCCTCATATAGCCGTCTGGTACAGGGCCTGTTCCCTTCCAGCATTAGTCTAGGATGATCCCGACTCCGGTTAACCCGGATATAGGACGGATCAGATGACTATTCAAACCATATTTGCAAAATGCCTTACTAAGACAAATGGATCATGTTATGCACCATAAACCTAATATTGTAAATGGATGTTTAATTTCCGTCTTGCATGCAAATCAATCATTAATCCAACTCGACATCTTATACTTGATACTTGGATTAAATCAACCGACTTAGAAAGCTCTCACATGTTAGGTTTAAATCATTGGATGCGCATTCATGCATTTAAACCGTTTTATCAACTTTTGCATTCAACCAACCAAGATCGATCAGTAGAGGCCGCTAAACGCGGGCGGGATTGGGTGTCTGATTAAAGGGCTTCGCAATACGTATCTGCACCTCTTACTCAGAAACTTTGGATAGTGGACGACCTTATCCAGGGCGTACGAGAGTCATTCTAGAGATAGGATGCTAAAGAGGGACGATTTCCTTATCTTTAGTACCTATGTCAAACGCTGCTTTGTGCTTCGATTTGACCGAGGTATAAAGTGGATTACGAACGGGTTCCAGGCATCCCACAAATGCTTGGTGGCGACTCCGAACATCTCTAATCGTTTCGAGACCCTTACCGAGACGAAACCGACCGATCTAAAACGATCCGGTCGAAAGCATTTTTACGCCGCCGAGCGTGGCTTTCAAAAAGACCGTTATACGTCCGCAGATTGGCCCGGCGTGTAGGTGGCTATGTCCGCAGATTGGCGACTCCGCTGGGGAAAACTAGGACACTTACGTCTTTGTGATCCCTAGATGGTGAGACTCGAACGAGGTCTTGGTTGGAATGCATTAATTGATATTACGGTCACGGTCGGGTTTCCTTGTCCTGGCCCACAACCTAACCCTTTTCGACCAATTGGCTCGTTTCGTCTGCGTGAGTTTTCTCATCCCCGCGTTTCGAATCCCGATTGAGTCAAGCATACCGTTGACGTCACACATTTCTGTTTCGTCTAAAAGTTTTCATCACTTTCGAGCACGAGGCTAGGGCACCCTCCTTACACATTTTTGTTTGGATTGGTATCCCTCTCGCAAATCGGGGTTTGATTGCTTGGTGTGTAACCCACCCTTCTAAGCCAAAACTCGTGTCAGCATAATGCATAATATAATGAAACTGTGAGTGCTTATGTGCTACATGATCATAAGTCCTTCCGTGTCATTTTCAAACTTTCAAAAACACCCTTTTCGCGCCGTTATAATGGCCATTTCAAACTTCGGTCTTTCGCCGACCGATGTACGCCTTTCTAGGCCGTCGTAATGATGATTTTCAAACCCGGTTTCTTATAACCATTTCAAACACGCCTTTCTAGGCCGTCGTAATGACGATTTTCAAACCCGGTTTTGTATAACCATTTCAACACGCCTTTCTAGGCCGTCGTAATGACGATTTTCAAACCCGGTTTTGTATAACCATTTCAAATCACCTTTTTTACTCCGTTATAATCGCCGTGTCTAGACACGGATTTTAACCCGTTTCGCGCCGATAATGGCTTTCTTTCAAAACCCGAGAAAAGCACACACCCTCTTCTCGAGACACTTTCGGGATCCCGAGGACCATGCACCATCCCCGAGACTTCTTCAAACATTTCAAACTTGATTTTCAAAACATACGATTTTGAATTTCAAAAAACCGTCTTGGGAAACAATGCACTGTTTCCCAAGCCGACTCAAACTCAAACCGTCTTTTGCAAATAAACTTAAGACAACCCTTTCAACTGATCGACTTGCGGAGATCTCTATCTTCGGAAGCCGCCCATTAAAGCGACAAATGAATCTTTTTGAAAATTCCTATTTTCGAAAACTTCAGTCCACCATTCTAATTCCGCCTCGTGTCTATCGAGTCAAAGCAAACGTACTTATGGGTCTTTACTTATGAGTTGTCTCACCACAAGACCCGTGCAATGGCGTCACGCCGTCATGTTGGACTCGTGTCAAAGGTTCGGTCAAACACCGTCACGTCATAAATCGAGTCAGCACCGAGGGACCACACACGGTCGCCCCGTCTTGTCGAGTCAGATCTTTGTCTCGTCCTTTGTGTTGTCTGCGTTCAGTCTTAGAACCGTGTCGAATTGAGTTGTAATGTGAGCCGTTTTTCTGCCTCAGAACCATGGCCCCGTCTTCAGCTTTGTCCAACAACAACAATGATAACAACAGAGATGTCACAACTGATCAGCTAGTCAGCCTGCTTACCGCTCTTAAGGTCACCCTGGATCGCGTCGAGACCCGTATCGACGCCCTGGAGAACAAGGAAACTGGGGAACATAATACCCCACCCTCGATGAAACTGAGAAGAGACTGAAACTCTTGGAAGAACAGCTCCTAACCCGGGGTAACAATATCCATCTTGAAAACAACCGAAGGTTCGAGCCTGTTGGGGACCAGTTACCTGACAACTTCACCCTGAATGATGTGCCTAAGTTCAAGGGAGTGGAGGACCCACTCAACCATATTCGTGCTTTCAAGGACTACATGGCCATTAAGGGGGTCAAACAGGAGCTTTTTACCCAGATCTTACCATCCTCTTTGGAGCCGATTCCTCGCCAATGGTACTACTCCTTGGACCCGAAAAACCTTACTACTTGGGATGAGATCGCAGTTGAATTTGCCAAGCAGTATGCCGACAACGTCGAAATCCAGGCCAACACCCGTACTCTCGAGGTGTTAACCCAAAATGACAAGGAAGGGTTCACCGAGTTCCTAACCCATTTGGAGGAGGGTGAGTACTCAATTGGTCGAGAAGCCGAGTGAATCAACTCGGTAGAAAAGTTTGTCAACAATCTCCGTCTGGTTTATGCCAACCTACTGAGGTATCAAAATATCAAAACTTTTCAAGATCTGCAGATTCTGGGGACACGTATTGAGGACGACCTCCGAAAGGGTGTCTTAGCAAAGACCACTGGCAGGGGTTACCAGGGATCCACCTCAACCGGATCTCGCCCTTACGGTCAGACAAACAATATTGAGGAGGTCAACCTCGTCGAACCATCTGCTAAGAAAACCGAGCGCCCCCAGAGAGTGTTCACCAACATAGGGTAGACTTATGCAAGTGCCCTGAAAAGGCTTATGGACCCAGGGAAGCTACAACCAATCGGACCCACCCCGGATCCGACCGACGCCAAGAAGTCCCGATTTTGGAACCCCAATGCCTACTGTCAATATCATCGATGGAAGGGGCATGATACCGAAAATTGCTTCAAACTCAAGCACCTCATTCAAGACATGATTGAGAAGGGAGATTTGCCTATACCCCCACCAGCTAAGCCGAATAACAAGACGAATCCTCTGGGGATTCACGCCATTTCTGACGATGAGCCGACCCTAGACTGCTCTCACCTCATCCTGCCAATTGACGACGAGGTGAATGCTTTGGAAAAGGATCCTTCAGATGGAGTGTTTGTGTTTAGTGCTGCCACTATGCTCACTATGTTTCAACAAGTTGAAGAGGCCATAGCCAGCCTCTATGAAAGAATCACCCGACTCGACGACGCCTACCGTCGACTCATCTTCAATCCCCCAACACCGCGCCCAATGGAGAATTTCCTAAGCATTCAAAACTACCCACCCCAGGATGAATTGCTCCCGCGACCATTCTGGCATAAACCTCACGAAAATCACCCTCAAAATAATCACCCTCAAAATAATCACCCTCAAAATAACTACCCTCAAAATAACTACCCCCATAAAAATCGCCCTCACAAAAATATTCGCCACAAGAACTACCCACCGAAGAATACCCCTCCAAGGTATCCTCGAGACTCTGAAATTAACGGCATATGGAGGGATGATGTCGAGGATGTCTATATCCTCCCAGGGAAGGAGAAGCGGACGAAAGAAATCGGACATCTCACCCGATCCGGACGTCCCTATCAAAATCCGAACAACTCAACGGTCGTTCCAACAACGAATGACCAAATCGTCCCAGCGGTGGACACTCAACCAAAGGCCCCCGAGAACTCAATCCTGAAACAGCTCCAGAAAGCAAAAGCCGAAATCTCAATTTGGTAACTGATCGCAACGTCTTTTGAGCATCGACAGGCCTTTCTGCAGGCCTTGGGAAAATTAACCGTGCCCTCCACCTCTTCCCCAGAAGAAATAGTGGCGCACATGACGAGAGACGCCCCTGATCTGAGTAACCCGGTCGTCTTCTCCGACGAGGACATCCCTCCGTTCGAACCAATCATAACCTCGGCCCCGTACATCACCGTACAATGCCTCCAGAAAAATATACCAATGGTCCTCGTGGATGACGGTTCCGCCGTGAATGTCATTCCTCTCAAAACTGCCCACAGGCTGGGTGTCAAGGAATCTGATTTGATCCCAACGAATCAAGGAGTACGCGCCTACGACGGCACTCGTCGCAAGGTCGCTCGGCTAGTCACTTTGACCGTCGCAACCGGACCCTTAGAAAGACAAACCAGTTTTCAAGTGGTCGACATCGACGTGTCCTTCAACATGCTCCTGGGACGTCCCTGGATTCACGCCGTCATGGCGGTCACCTCAACTCTCCACCAGAAGATCAGGGTCCCCTTCAACGGGAAAACAATCACGATTCCCGCTTCCCCAATCAAAGCAGTTATGAGGAGGGGGATAGCCTCCCAAGCCATTGAGGAGGACGACAATGAAATGTGGGGTTTCCAAGCCGTAAACGCCATAACTGATGAATCGGCGCCCTCTGATTGCGACCCGTTCACCAACCTCACGGTCAACCATATTATGATGCGTCAGGGTTACTTCCCGGGTTTGCCGCTCAATCCACTAAAGGACCCATTGCCTCCCTTGAAACAGGCTAAGGTCCTCAACATTCCCTTTGGGCTGGGGTACGAACCTACTAACAAAGATATCCGGGAGATGAACCTCCTAGTCCGAAAACACAAGAAGCACGGGGTTATCCTCCGTCTCTACCACCTGACTCTCAACGGATACTTTGTCCCCGAGGGAGAGTCCGAGCTCTACCACGGCTTTCCGGAGCCAATCTATGACTCTGTGGCGAAGGCTAGGTACCCGGGAGTGGAAGTCTTCCAGGACTGCTACTTTATCCCCGATAACATCGAAGATGCATCAACTGAGTCCAAGCCGTCACCATGCCTTGACGGACAAGCTGTCACACTCCTCTTCGGGGAAGATAACGTCAAACACCTCGACTATGAGGACATCATCAACATCGCCCTGAAGGATAATCAATTTGATCCAACCGCCTTGATCTCCGATGCTGACCCGGAGAAAGCTACCCAAGGCTGGAGGAAGACTGTCAAGTGGACCGATCGCCAAGGCCGTATTCTCAAGATAACAACTGGAGAAGGCCCTATGTTCAAGGTGGGAAATGAAGGAGGATCTGAGTCTGAGTCTGAGTCGGAGTCAGAGTCTATCATAGCTCCTAACACTTCTGATGTCTCAGTCAAGGTCCCCTTCCCACTGTTTTATCACAAAGTCGTGGCTGATTCAGAGGCTGAGTCGACTAGGGTCACCCCCACTCCCATGAATGGTGACAACCTGGAGCCTGTTCCAGGGGCCACTTCCTCTGTTGTGTCGCCTCTGACTGACCACGAGATGTCTGTCCTTTCCGAGCTTTTCGCTCGTGTCAACTTAATGAACGCTAAGTTTGCTTATGACTCGTCTCAATTTAACTGCAATGCAATTCTGAATGACTATGAGGAATTTGACTTGAGTGACTACCCACCTCACTTAGCCAAAGAACTTGACAAACGGGAAACCAGAACCCCCATCATTGAGGAAACCGAGCCTATTAACGTAGGAACCTACAATACACCTCAAGAACTTAGGATAGGGACAACCCTGGACCCCTCGGAAACACAACAGTTCATTGACCTCCTCCACGAATATAAGGACGTGTTCGCCTGGTCTTACAGAGATATGCCTGGGATTGACAGAGAAATTGCAGAGCACCGGATACCCATTAAACCCGGAGCTAAACCTATGAAACAGAAGCTACGCCGGATGCGTCCTGAGTGGGCCCTAAAAATCAAGGAAGAAGTGGACAAACAGTTCAAGGCTGGGTTCATCAAAGTGTCTGAATACTCTGATTGGGTGGCCAACATTGTGCCCGTACCAAAGAAAGACGGAAGAATTCGAGTTTGCGTCGACTTCAGGGATCTGAACAAGGCGAGTCCAAAAGACGACTTCCCTTTGTCACATGTCGACATTCTGGTGGACAACACCGCCGAGCATGCTCTCCTATCATTCATGGATGGGTATGCCGGGTACAACCAGATTAAAATGGCTGAGGAAGACATGCACAAAACTGCGTTCACTACACAGTGGGGTACATATTGCTACACAGTCATGCCTTTCGGCCTCATCAACCCCGGAGCAACCTATCAAAGAACCGCTACCACTCTCCTATATGATACGATGCATAAGGAGGTAGAGGTGTATGTCGACGACATGATCGTCAAATCGAAAGAACGGGACGGCCACATCAGTGCCCTCCGGAAATTCTTCGCTCTTCTGCGGAAATATAACATGAGACTAAATCCTCAGAAGTGTGCATTCGGGGTCACCTCCGGAAAACTCTTGGGACATGTCGTCATCAAAAGAGGCATTGAGATTGATCCAACCAAAATCAAAGCCCTTCAACAAATGCCTCGGCCTAGGAACGAGAAGGAGATTCGGGGATTTCTCGGTCAGGTCCAATACACCAGCCGGTTCATTGCCAAGCTTACTATGATTTGTGAACCAATATTCAAGAAGCTTCGTGCCTCCGATCACACCGATTGGGACGACGACTGTCATAAGGCGTTCGACAGGATAAAGGATATCCTATCCAAACCTCCTGTCCTCATGCCACCTCAACCGGGGATTCCTCTATCCCTATACCTGACTGTTACCAACACAACCATGGGAGCAATGCTAGCACAAACAGTTGGCAACGAAGAGCGAGCCATCTACTACATCAGCAAAAAGTTCATTGAGTACGAGACGAGGTATGCCCAACTGGAAAAGACATGCCTTGCCCTAGTATGGTCAACAAAGAAGCTGCGGCATTACATGCTCAGCTACTCGATCCACATCTACTCCAAGATGGACCCGGTTAAATACATCTTCGAAAAACCCGTACTAAACGGAAGGCTGTCTAGGTGGACACTCATGCTGTCCGAGTTTGATCTCAAATTCGTACCCCTCAAGGTCATCAAGGGAAGAGTAGTTGCCGATTTCTTAGCAGAAAATCCCGTCAACAAGGATCTAACAACCGACACATGGTCACTTCCTGACGAAGACATCCTTTGTGCCGACTCTGACGCATGGGACCTATACTTTGATGGTGCATCTAATCTGAGAGGCTTCGGGGTAGGAATCTTTCTAATATCACCAGAGGGAGAACATGTTCCAATCTCGGTCAAGCTGGACTTTGCCGTCACCAACAATGCCGCTGAATATGAAGCATGTCTCATCGGCCTACAAGCAGCCATCACACTTGGCATCAAGAGACTGAGGGTCCACGGCGATTCCTCACTCATCATCAATCAGGTATCCGGATCATGGAAAATCCGATCTGACAGCTTAGCTCCCTACCGAGCAAAGATCAATCAAGAGGCCGAATTCTTCGACCAAATTGACTACTTCCACTTTCCACGAGAGGAAAATCAATTTGCCGATGCCCTGGCAAAACATGCCGCGCTCGTCAACATACCTGACGACATGACATCGATGCCCCTATGTGTCGAAAGACGGAGCGAGCCAGCTCACATTTGTGCCATTATCGATAACGAGGAAAGCCATGATGAACCTTGGTACCAAGCCATCCTCAATTACAAAACCAAAAACGAATTCCCTCCCAACTCTGATCAAAGAGGACAAAGAGCCATCCGTTTACTTACATCACAATTCGTGATAAACCAAAGTCAACTCTACAAAAGAACACCCCAAGGAATTCTCCTCCTTTGCATTGACCATCACAAAGCCAAGAAAGTCATGGGAGAGGTTCACGACGGAGAATGTGGCCCTCACATGAGTGCAATGATGCTTACACGGAAAATCATGCGACTAGGTTACTACTGGACCACCATGGAAGCCGATTGCCGTAACTACGTCAAACATTGCCACAATTGCCAAATCTTCGCATACATACAACACATATCACCATCCCTTTTGTACACCATGACATCACCCTGGCCTTTCTCAACCTGGGGCATCGACATCATCGGGAAAGTCAACCCGATTGGCACCAAGGGGCATTGCTTCGTCCTCGTCGCCATCGACTACTTCACCAAATGGGTGGAAGCGCAGTCATATGCAGTCTTGACCGCCAAACAAGTGGCCAAGTTCATTCAAAACAACATCATCTGCCGATACGGGGTACCCCATGAAATCATCAGCGATCAAGGCTCTCACTTCCGGGCGGAAACTCAAGCTTTGCTGGACAAGTACAAGATCAAGCGACATCGATCATCCCCCTACCGTCCCCAAACCAACGGAGCGGTGGAGGCAGCGAACAAAACTCTTGTCACCATTATCAAGAAAATGCAAGACAACTACCGCGACTGGCCGAGCAAACTCCCATTCGCACTCTGGGGATACCGAACCTCCATTCGAACACCGACAGGCGCCACACCCTTCTACCTAGCATACGGTATGGAGGCGGTTCAACCGGTAGAGTTAGAGGTCCCATCTCTACGCATCCTACTGGAGAGTCAAGTCCCTGAGGCGGAATGGACCCGTCGAAGGTACGAACAACTCACTCTTCTAGACGAACGGCGACTCAATGCCTTGCACAACGTCCAGTTATACCAATGACGTATGCAACGGGCATTCAACAAGAAGGTTAAACCCAGAAACATCCGGAAGGGCGACTTGGTCCTTAAGTCAGTTCGAGCACCATTACCCGTCAATCCGAGGGGAAAATTCAAACCCAACTGGACCGGGCCATACCTGGTCAAGAAAATACTTTCGGGGGGCGCAGTGAGACTGAGTGACCTAGATAGGGAGGACTTTACAAACCCGACCAACCTAGACCAACTCAAGAAATACTACCCTTGAACCATAGCAACCAACGACCTAGCCTAGTTTTACAACTAACAACGACCTCAACCCTTTTCAAGTCAAGTTCCTCAACGTGTTCTGATTTGAAATTGCATGTTTTATCGAGTCTAAGCTACGGCACCTTTGTGACACCCTTAAATTTTAGCCTTAAAAAAAACGTAAATTCTACGGAAAAACTGACAGGATATGTTTGTAATTGGTTCAACTAGATAAAACCTGTAATTTCAAAAATTTTCCTAAACCATTCACAAACATTTCCAGAAGAAGAGTGCCATAACCTGCAATTTCTAACAACTAATTTACATACATAACTAAAGACGCGGAAATAGAATGATACAAACCAAAATAGAAAAGGGAGACATATGTCCCTTCAAATTATATACAAAACCAAAAGTTAAAAGATTTACTATAAGAATAGCCAAACTAGGTCCAAGGTTCCTTATGCTCACTAGCTCGTCTGTGACCCCATCTAAAACTTCAACCTGTCAATCGCATTTTATACAAACACGAAAGCCACAATTCAGTGGGGAGTAACTTCGAGTCCTCCCAGCCACGAAACGTCAAATTTAATGTAACATGTAATGAAACATGTAAACTATATGAAAATTTAATCTAATTTCCAAGTATTCTAACATATGAATGCTAAATTGACTAATTTAAACTATCATGTGAAAAATATAACAAGTAGTAATCCAAACTCTATCAACCATAGCCGGCTTGCATCTCACCTTCTATGATTCATAGAATCATCAAACAAGAAAGGGCAATATATCAAAGACAGGCATAAGTTCTTAGTACCGTCAATAGTCACTCTGTAACTCGAGTCTATACCACGAGGTAGGGAAGGTAATCGAACTGGTATCTTGGCTCAGCGGTTAATATTAATAAAACATGGCCAAGACACAACACAACCCTAGCCTAAAATCTATGCAGACCTAGACATGCGGATACACACCACCGCACCCAAGACCCACAATTTTTCTAAAACAAAGTGAGTACCCTAAGGAGTCCACCAAAGGGTTGGCTAGTACTTAAGCTGACCACTTACTATCAACATAAGTAACGAGGTCATGCCCCAACTTGGATATAAATCCACTAGTCAGGAACACAAAGGCTATTAAGCAGTGAACATATACTCGTCAGAGACTATAAAGACCTATCTATGACAAACACAACAACCTGCAAGAGATATTCAATACCCATTCCAATTCTAGCAATTTTAACAATATTAAAGGCTTTAGGGGAATCTAGGGCCATTTCTACAATATAAGACACTATTAAATTCAATCAACTTTACATGTGAACTAAAACTTGATAAATGGCCTAAAACAAGAAAAAGGCCGATTATCCAATTCATATAAAATTGCATCCAACCGAATTTTTATCCGCAACCCCAGCCCTGCGACAGGTACGGGTTAAATTGCGGCTGACCAATCACTCAATTAACTGACATCGAATCAGTCAAAGGGACTAAGGCTCAGTATTCGGCACAATCATCAAAACATTACAATTATAGCTATATAATTCATTTTGAGCCTAATCGTTACAATTTCATTTCATAATTTACCCTAACATGTGCAACTACCAATATAAACCTAATTTTTACCATTAACATAATTTTTACTACTAATACGATTTAATTCAAAAGTGTACTCATATGTATTTCATACTAACTATAACAATAATGATTCCGAAATGACGAATATTGCATGAAAAACCGCGAAACAAGCAACGGGCTGACCCGGGCCAGCCGTGGGCCTGCCGTGGGCCTGCCGGGCCTGCTGCCGCCACCCCCACAACTCTATTTTTCCATTTTTGTTCAGTATAAGACCGTCTGAAACATAATTAATCGTCCCCAATACTAACATATTAACTTAAACTATCCAAAGGACATGAATTAAACATGCATGCAATCATTTTAACATGTAAAATTAACTACTTAACTAAAAATCACAAAAACATACAAAAAATCAAAGCATGTGACGATTTTTCGTCGAGTAACTCGAAATATGTTACCTTAAGCTAGAAAATGAGCAATTAGCACCTTAAACCCAAACCCTAACAAGCAACTAGCCGCTATCCTCGACAATATACGAGTCCCCAAACTCGTTCTCCAATTCTTCACTAGGTTGTAGATCTCGACGAGAGGATTCCGGAAATGTAAATTTTGCGAAAATCCGATAAGAAATGAGGAAGTTATGTCGAATTTTGACTTTAAAAGCTTGAGTTTTATATAAATGGTGATTTTGGAAAAGTTGAGGATGATGAAACAAGAAAATCAGAAAAAAGAAAGGTAGGGGGAGGGGGTGTCGCGGGTTAGAGGAGAAAGAGAGGAAAGGTGCGGGTTTAGTCGGGATTTTACGAGTCGGTTTTGGTTTATTTCGATAATAATTAAAACCGTTGGTCAATTGCAAATTCCGACAAGACCAAAGTTCTTAAACACGAGATTACAAGAAAATTGAATACTCATACGACCCATTTCCAAATTCGTTTACCCAATGTTCAAAAGAATTGTCATTTTCCCCCCGATATGCCCTTATTTCAAAATAAAAGATTTTTACACGGTTTAAACTATTTTTAAACATTTCGAAACTATCAAAATAAATACTTTTCTTCAAAATATAATAAAATTATATTTCTTTGAATTATTATTACTTGAAATACATTAATATCAAATTTTATTTGATTAATAAATTACTTCCGAAATATATTAACGGTCCGAAATTACGGGGTATTACAACCTTGCCCGTTTCAAATGTCCTTTGATCTGTCAAAGGCAACGTCCATTTGCACTAAAACAAAAAAAAACCCCTGAACTACGAGCATGGTTTGATTTCGCCTCTTCAAGTGAATACGTAGGCAGTCCCTCTTATGCCTGAGGGATACAACCACAAAACCCAAATCAAATTCACAAAACATTTCGAACTACGATCATGGTTTAATTTCACCTCTTCAGGTGAATACGTAGGCAGTCCTTTCTTACACAAGAAGGATACAACCATTCCCACAATAAAAAAAAACATTACCCACATACAAAAACATCCCCATCAAAAAAGAGGAAGGGAAACCATTCCCTTTCCCACAAAAATACAAAAATGAGCCTTTCTCCCTTTCCACAAAGTACCACTTTCCCAAGTGCAATTGTTTAGGACGATTTAAATTGAATTGCCTTTACAAAACGGATGGAAGAAACAAGCGTTCACAATTTTCGACACGGGCAATCCTCTTATTTAATTAATAATGGGAGGGATTACAATTTCAACAACAAATAAAGCTCGACGAGTCTACAACTTGTCAAAGCTAAGGTGTCAACTAACACACCTCACATAATAAAACTAGCACAAAACACACAACAACTAGCTAGTACAACATAATAAAAACTCACAACAATAATACAACATAATAATAAAACGGGTAATGGAGGTCTTCACTCTTCCATTCTACCCTTGCCTTTTCCCTCAGGGTACATCTTCCCCTTGTTCTTCTTGTTGGCCTGCCTAGCATGGACTTCCTCCTCGGAACGGATCCTCAACAGATCTAAGACGGCGACGGCCTCCGGTCTAGCACAAGACCCCATATTCGACCCAAGACGAGCCAGTGCACGGCCCACCATATTCTTGGGGCCGGAACTCCTCCTCTTCGGTGGTCTCATCACATCGAGGGTAGCTCCATCAACATACTCCTCAAAGAAGGCACGGTTGGCCTTGCCAACCTCTCGATACTTCAAATCGACAACCTCGTCCTTACGAAATTTGGACCTCTCTTCCAAGGACGGAGCACATGACCATTTGACATAAGCGGGAGTCACCCATGTCGTGGCAACGGGGTTTGGTACCTCCCAAAGTGGCCGAATGGCCCACCCCCTTTCAAAGAACTCCACAAGCTCGGAGTTCCGGAAAATATTCTCTTGAACAAGAATATCTTGAGCGGGCACCTTTTGTTGACGCCCGATTTGCCTCATGAGCCTTTCGGGATATATGAATGAAACAACCTTCAAGCCCACCACCATCAAAGAACGAGGACTAGCACCCGAAGCGGGCAACCCCGTGAAGGACTTCAAGTGCCACCACGGCACCACCCAACGGATATGAGGACCACCCTCCTCCGCCAATCTTGCGGCCCAATAGGCCTCGGTGGAAGCAAAACTATTCGGGTACAACTTCTTCCTCATAGTGAGGTGACGGAAGGAGTAAGAAGAAGGATTAACCGGAGGCTCTACATACCTTAGCCTCTCCAATAGCCACACTTGGAGGATCCTTGGGGATCCAAAAGAGGGAGCTTCTCCACAAGAGCCTTCCTTGTCCAAAGCTTGGATAATCTCTCCAAGCACCAACCACGATGGATCTCTACCATGCTCCATTTGCTCAATCACATGGATAAGGGTCATGCTACCATGGCATCTCGGCCCCTCCTTCTTCAAGACATCAACAAAGAGGTACACATGGACAAGGCAAAATGCAAGAGCCCTTCTCCTAGCCACCTCCGAGACATTAGCATCTAATCGGTTTGAAAAGATGTTGATAAGAGCCAACATATCCACACCATGTGGAGCAAGAAGAAAGTTGATTTGGCTTGTTGATAAGCCCAACATGGAACAGAACTTCTCTTTGTAGCACAAGCGAGTCGGAGGAAGCACCGGAGCACAACCCGGCCACCCACCAATGGCTCCAACTTCTTCGGCAAGAGGACAAAGCTCGTCTTTCGGGAAAACGAAAACATGGTGTTTCGAATCCCAAAACCGAGAACATGCTTCAAGAAACGAAGGTTGCACCTTGACTTGACGAAGCACCAACAATTGACCAACTCCCATGCTAACGAGTTGATGCTTTTCGGGAGGCGACAAATCCCGGCACCATTGTCGCAAGGCGTTCTCAAAAGCATCCATGAAATATTTTTGTGGAAGAAGAAGAGGTTTTGTAGAGATGATTTTGTGTTTCGGATGATGAAACAATGAAGCGCAAACGTCCCTATTTATACAAAATGATCAGCGCATTTTTCAGAAAAAGGGGAGAGCTGGCTTCCATCGCCAGGCTGCTCGCGCCTCTTTGAGGTTTCTCCAGGATTCCCGTTGTTGACTTGTCGCTTTCAACATGTGCTTTCTCCTGACACCTCAAACCTCCCGCCAGGAAGCTCGCGCCTCTTCGGGATAATCCGGGACATTTTGTGTTTCCTCACACTCACATTTCCTTGTTTTCGCGTTTTACGAAATCCGACACGGTTTCCATGACGCAGCTTTAAGCATACGGATTTTTTTCTTTCTTTTTTTAAAGGGGGGAAGGGCTAGTCGCCCCGATCCGCGATGGATCGTTTCCATGTCAGTCGAAATTCCGAAATTTTTTCGCTTTTTCGCAATTTTCCATCAAAAATCAAAACCGAAGATTGATAACACGACATCAATTTTCCTCCAAAATTCAAGCACTCACAAATTCGAGTCTTGACCTCAAAAATCAAATATACTCGCAAAAATCCTTTTCTAAAATTCTTTCCTAACGGTTTGAGTTTGAATTTTTCGAGTCAATTTCAATGATTTCGACGCAATTTAATTCAAGACACGAGTTAATTGTTCAAATTTTCAAATCAATTCCTTTTGAATTCCGAACGTGACGACTTGTCACGGAATTTTCAAAAGTCACTTCAAAATTTCAAATTTTAACTTCAAGTCATCTTGGTTAATTTTTGTTTTTCAATCAAATGCTTTTACGTGTTTACGTTTATGCGTATGTGCTATCTATTGCTTGTTTTCTACACTAACGATGCAGGAACTAGTGCAAAGAAAAAGGAGAATCAACAGCCGACAGTGCTCCTCTGAAACACAACAAAAAAAAGCCAAAAATCACAAAATAAACCACAATCCAAAACACATATATACAAACCACCTTACGCAAAATACATCGACAAACGTCTATCATACAGACACTGGCCTAAAACAAACGTCTATCATACAGACACTGGCCTAAAACAAACGTCTATCATACAGACACTGGCCTAAGACAACGAACTGGGGGCTATCCGCCACCTACCGAACTAAGCACTCCCTACCATTCCGATCAGAAAAGAAAGGGGGCAACATAGGGAACAGAGGAGCAACAACGGAAGCAGAGGTGATTACCATTATGGTAATACCCCGCTCCTGCTCCACGACAAAAAAGAAGACAGTGCCTTGCAGACTTTGGATGATGAGGAGGCCCAGAACCATGATGCGATGCACCATTCCGATACTGAACCCCACTCATCAGCCACCCTGTCTATGAGCCACAACGAAAAGGACAAGCCGGCCATATCAGCCGCCTCTCCTCCTCTACGGAAGCATCCTCCACCACCGCCTCGAATACGGCAGCCTCCTCGGCCGCTACAGCCCCTCCAGGATCGACTTCCTCCTCCAAAGCCTCAATGACGGACCCCATAGGTCCCAGACGATACCCTGTGATCAAAAAGCAACAACAAAAAAACGTCAGCCGGAGTTTCGGCATTACGACGGCATGAAATGGATAAATCCAAAAACAAAAAAACACAACCTGCAATGCAAAACA
Source organism: Silene latifolia (assembly GCF_048544455.1). Taxonomy (NCBI): domain Eukaryota; kingdom Viridiplantae; phylum Streptophyta; class Magnoliopsida; order Caryophyllales; family Caryophyllaceae; genus Silene; species Silene latifolia. The sequence continues at coordinate 30,906,305 of NC_133528.1, forward strand.
AGGGCAATTGATACGTGCATTTTATATAGTCTTTTTAGTCTATTCTTGCACGCATCTTTATGCTATTTTAGTAGTTATTTGCTACGAATATGCCCCGAATTGCATACTTTGGAAGTTCTTGTCTTATTTGCAGGAATGAGCCATAAAGTAGTGAAATCAAGTCATTTACCGTCCGTTTTGCATGCATTTGGAGGAAGAGATAATTTGGAGCGGGAAATATTGCTGTCTTGGGATGCGTGAAGCTATTTCGGGAGCTAAAAGGCCAAGTCAAAGACCAAATTACAAGACCAACACGAGCTGGAACCAGGAACCACTCGAACGAGCAGTTTCTTTTACTCGATCGAGTAAACAGACGCAGGAACTGTTCGATCGAGTGGCCAACTGTTCGATCGAGCCTTATCTTTTGGTCGATCGAGTAAACAGACGCAGGAACTGTTCGATCGAGTGGCCAACTGTTCGATCGAGCCTTATCTTTTACTCGATCGAGTAAACAGACGCAGGAACTGTTCGATCGAGTGACTTAACTGTTCGATCGAGCAATTACAAGCTATTGGGCCTCAACTTACGTTAAGCTTAGATTAGGTTTATGCTTTTAGGCTATAAAATAAATCTAAGAGGAGGACGTTACTCAGCCCCTCTCTTCACCTCTCTAATTACCTTTTCTTCGGTCACTGCTACTGTTACTTTTGTTCTTTCATTTCCGGATCATTTATTTCAGTAATCCTTTCTTCCCTTTTCTCTTTTTAATTTAATTTAATGTTTATTATTTGTTCTTCCTTTATTTCTTGTTCTCCCTTAATTATGCATAGCTAATTCCCCTAGTATGTTAGGATTAGGGAAGCCGTGGTAGCGATGTTTTAATTGACTTATATAGATTAGTCTTGCGATAGGAATTGTATTAGGCAATATAATTGTTATCCGGTTGAATGAATGCATGCAGGAGACCATAAATCTAGTTAACCCCGACCTGGATCGAAAGATTGGAAGGGAAGGCTTGCTTAATTACAATAGGGTATTGCAGTGAGGGCGAAAGTTAAGCTGTTTACGCTCTAGGGCGGTTTAAGGACCGAAAGGTGACGACCATAGCTCCTCTTATCAATAGTCTAATCGCCTTAGTATTCCCGATAGTATAAGATCTGATAGCTGCCACGGTAGACCGACTCCTAGCATACTTCCTTTCTCTTATTTTTAATTTCCTTTATTCCCTTCTCTTGCCTTTAGTTTCAGTAGTTTAGTTAGTTCACAATCAATTCAAAACCCCCATTTTCGTGACACCCGATGACCGAACTAAACAGATAGATAGCAATTTAGCCTCCCTGTGGAGATCGACCCTACTTACCGCTGACTTCTGTTAGTAGTAACTTAGGTATTTATTTTTGGTACATAACGACCGTATCAGCAATCCCGCCAATAATCCAACCAAATAAAACGGTTCACAAAAAAACACAAAAACGACTCGCCCCTCTTTTCAAGCAAAAGACGAGTCAAAACCACAAAAACGGCATGTCAAGACCCCTACAAGGTCCGCCAACAACCCAAGATACATTCCCGACACAATGGGGATTTTTCTACGGTTCGAAAAGGCAATTCATACGCTAATTTGAGCCCAAACCGGTCAAAAATTCGAAAACGACCACAAAAGGTGAACGTGATTTTATCACGCCTCAAAACGACCTAAAATACCAATGAGGTCCATTTCAAGGCAAACTGACTCAATTCAAGCCCAAACAGGAGCTTATTTGGTCAGACGTAAGACCGTCGCAAAGGGCGAAAATCCAATTTTGCCCACAAACATCCAACGAAGGTCCTTAAATGGCAAATACGGGTTTTCCCAACTACAATGCAACCTAGTGGGACCCACTACCCAAGCAAATAAACTTGGCATCGTGAAATGAGACGGTTTCTCGCCTCACTCACGTTTTTCGAGCATAGGGAGCGGGAACGGGGACCAAAATGCAAACTAAAAGCACCCATATACTCCTAAATAGGTTTCTAACCTAATGCAAGCATCAATTTCACTCGAAATGGGCTCAATCAAAAACGCCCAATTCGATTTTTAGGGCAAAATTCGCCCTAATTCAATCAAGCTAAAGATCAACAAATTTGAATGGATTCAAGAGGAAATACTTACCTTGAGATGACATTGTTGATGAAGGCAAGAATTCGAACAAGCAAGAAGGACCAACAATGGCGGATTTGGCTTTGTTGTGTCGAAAGGAAGAAGATGAAGTGAGGTTGACATGCGGCCTGGACTCGCGTCTTTTACAGAAAAATAGGGAAGCCCCTTTGGTTCGCCAGGTGGCTCTCGCTTAAACCAGGCCTCCCCCTTGCTCTTTCAGCGGATTTTGGGCTTTAGCTCAATTTCCCGTGACAAACTTCAAATTTTCATTTGACGATATTAAAGGTCGTCATTTTTCTCAAAAACAAATAGTGAAAATTCAAATTCACTATTTTCTAAAGCTTTAAACGACGGCACATAAACCGTCCCTCCAATCGAATAGTGAAAATTTAAATTCACTATTTTCGGGAATTTTCAAGCAAACGGCGATCAAAACCGCCAATTTCAGAAATAATGGTGAAATCAAAGTTCACCATTACCCTTCAAAATTTCAAAAAATAATGGCGAAAATTCAAAAACCGTTATTTCTCCAAATTTTAAGCGACGACAATTAAAACCGTCATTTTCAAAATAATAGTTGGAATTTGAATTCCACTATTTTCACCACACATGTCAACAGGAGCATATAAACCGTCACTTCAATTAATAGTGAATATTCCAAATTCACTATTTCCATCAAATGTCAACGGCGGCATATAAACCGTCACTTCAAACACAATAGCAAATTCAAAATTTGCTATTAAAACAAACGGCGATCAAAACCGCCACTTCAAGTTCAAAAAAGAACGACGAATGGTGAAGATTCCAAATTCACTATTCTTTCAAATACCAGCAAGGCGCTTCCTCGCGGAACCCGCTCATTCCAAAAACAGTGATAGTGAAAATCCATACTCACTATTCCCACAGCGGCATCACGAGTTCGCTACTTTCAAAACAGGCCGATTCGACGCGGCTGTTCCCATGGTCCATTAATCGACCTTAACATTGGCTGGCGAACCTTTGTCCGCAACCTTTCAAGGACACATCCCGAAGATGCCTCGGGTACATTTCCTTACCATCGGCTGGCGAGCCTTTGTCCGCAAACTTTCAAGGACAGATCCCGAAGATGCCTCCGGGTACATTTCCTTACCAATGGCTGGCGAGCCTTTGTCCGCAACCCCTCAAGGACACATCCCGAAGATGTCTCGGGTACATTTCCTTACCATCGGCTGGCGAGCCTTTGTCCGCAAACTTTCAAGGACAGATCCCGAAGATGCCTCGGGTACATTTCCTTACCATCGGCTGGCGAGCCTTTGTCCGCAACCTTTCAAGGACAGATCTCGAAGATGCCTCGGGTACATTTCCTTGCCATTGGCTAGCGAGCCTTTGTCCGCAAACATGCAAGGACATATCCGAAGATGCCTCAGGTATGACTCCTTCCTATGGCTGGCGAGCCTTTGTACGTAGTCTAACGGACTCTAAACGACCCACACAGATAGTCGACAGACTCTAAACTGTTCCCGACGACAGGTCCTTGACTCGTACTCTCGAGTCGCCTTGGCGTCGCCCTTCCCGACGGCAGGTCCTTGGCCCGAATCCTTTCGAGCCGCCTCGACGTCGCTTGGGTCTCCAGGTTGTAATTTTCGATTGACCTGGGGCTCTACTTTGAGTTTCGCCCTGTCCAAGCCTCAGTAAAAGTGGGGGCTCTTTAGATACCCAGTATCTGCTGAGATTCCAACAAACACTCGATGATTATCGGACTACAACATGCTTTGGAATCGCGGCGTTTGATCGACAGTTTGTGTACAACTTTACGTCGGAAAACTTAAAACGATTTCGAAAATAAAACATCTCAAAACATTTCAAAAATACCTAGAGTGTTTAATGCACGACGACGGGGTCGCAATGACACTAACCAGAGTCAAAACCGGCACCGGACCAAAAACCGACTCAAAAATTCAAATCCCGACTCCAACAACGAGTCAAACCGAGTCAACCACAAAAAAACAAACATTTCAAACCTTCTACCTTAAGTTTTCCCGGATTCATGTTGGTCAAGTACCAAACATGTGACTACAAAACCTAGGATAGAACAAATCATGATTGCGTTTGTTGTGAAAGTGACAACACGGCTCGAAGACCCGCGACGTGGCTCGCGCCTCTTTGAGCAGCCCAAGTGGCCACGTCACTCAAAACTCACACAACCACTCATTCTCCTATAAATACCCCTCAAATGCCACCCATTTGAGACTTACGCGAGTGTCCGCCCCCTCCTTTCTCCCTTAAAATTCTCGACTCGACTTCTTAAGTCACAACTCGACGCGTATTTACGACCTACCGATCGTAAACACGAGCCTTACACATTGTTTGGTACCGTCATCATGCATTAAACCACTTGACCGACCATTTCGACCACTACACCATCACTAAACTTTTAAAACACTCTTTTTACTTACCAAAACGGTTTTAAACCGAGTTTTTTCCGATCAAACGAGTTATTACACTTACTTCGGTCACTCGCCATAACCAAACATGTAAGTATGAGGGTGTAAAAATCCTCTTTTATTATGTTTTCATTTGTTTCATGACTATAACATGCTAAAACATGCATAACATGAACCAAAACATGGAATAAACGAGTCAAAACTGATTTTTGGTCTGAGGCAGAAGCCCCTTAGGTCGCCAACTGGCCCGCGCCTAAATGGGGTATTCAGACCAGAAATCAACCGTGTTTCTTCTCGTTATTTCCCTTAATCCATTTTTCATATTTGTAATCGGTTTTCACCATTCCAAGTATTTTCAACCCTTTTTATTTTATTTCACATGTTTTAACCATAAAACATTTTTCACCCTTGGTTCCTCATACCATGACGGTTAAATCCGTGTTTCGGTGATAATATTTGGTTAATGACATTTAAAAGGTATTTTAAAGCCTTTTATTTCATTTCTTTACATTTTCAAACAAACATATTAGTCACCAACACAAAATCATCCTTGGTTCTACATACCATGCCGGATTTTAACCCGGGTACGATGACGAGTATCGACTAATTACATTCAAATGGACTTAAAACAATTAGTCCATAATCATTTTCAAAACTATTCATGTCAAGTTTGACAAATCGAACCCGACACCGAATATTATCAAATAATGATGATTATTCGAGTCTAGTTCTTCAAATCAACAAATGCGGTCTAAACGACTCCTTCAAATCAAACCGGGTTCAAATACCCATTTTCAACACGTTTTATAACGTTTTCTAAAAGGTCAGAACACGGCACATAAACCGTGGGCTAACCCGCGCCTAAACAGGCTCTCCATTTCTCATTTTCAAAACCAGAGGGAGGCCCCTTACACCACCGGCTGGCTCGCGCCTCATATAGCCGTCTGGTACAGGGCCTGTTCCCTTCCAGCATTAGTCTAGGACGATCCCGACTCCGGTTAACCCGGATATAGGACGGATCATATGACTATTCAAACCATATTTGCAAAATGCCTTACTAAGACAAATGGATCATGTTATGCACCCTAAACCTAATACGGTAAATGGATGTTTAATTTCCGTCTTGCATGCAAATCAATCATTAATCCAACTCGACATCTTATACTTGATACTTGGATTAAATCAACCGACTTAGAAAGCTCTCACATGTTAGGTTTAAATCATTGGATGCGCATTCATGCATTTAAACCGTTTTATCAACTTTTGCATTCAACCAACCAAGATCGATCAGTAGAGGCCGCTAAACGCGGGCGGGATTGGGTGTCTGATTAAAGGGCTTCCCAATACGTACCTTCACCTCTTACTCAGAAACTTTGGATAGTGGACGACCTTATCCAGGGCGTACGAGAGTCATTCTAGAGATAGGATGCTAAAGAGGGACGATTTCCTTATCTTTAGTACCTATGTCAAACGCTGCTTTGTGCTTCGATTTGACCGAGGTATAAAGTGGATTTCGAACGGGTTCCAGGCATCCCACAAATGCTTGGTGGCAACTCCGAACATCTCTAATCGTTTCGAGACCCTTACCGAGACGAAACCGACCGATCTAAAACGATCCGGTCGAAAGCATTTTTACGCCGCCGAGCGTGGCTTTCAAAAAGACCGCTATACGTCCGCAGATTGGCCCGGCGTGTAGGTGGCTATGTCCACAACGAGACCCTTGTTGCTTGCATTCTTGCCCTAGAGTTGGGAAAGGGTGAGCACCACGATCCGGCAAAAGTACCAGACCGTGACACAAGTAGACCAAATTTATCGAGTGTGATTTATGTGAATGATCAAATTGTTCATCAAATGAAATCCTAAAATAAAAATGACAGTAATTGTCTGAGATATCTCAAAATAGAATAGGACAACAAATGATCGGGACAGAGGGAGTAACATAGTGTAAGCCCATTTAAGAACTGGAATTCAGGAGTCGCTTGGGAAATGGCCACTAATTACTCCGTATATGATATGGTTCGTCTGTGACAATCAAATTTGCGAAAAAAATCTTGGGATTACTTCAAAAAATCTGTAAGGTGGCCTTACAAGTTACAAATAAATTATTGTACGGTGGTTTTACAAGTTACAAATAAAAAAAATATTCAAAAAATTTGGGAATGAAAATAGACGTCTAAGGTCCAGAACACTGTTGCAGTGCTGACCCAAAGCAAGAGGTTTGCACCTGCAATTTGAGTAACATAAGCATGTTAAAATCGCAATAAAACAGACAACTGAGACACGTAGCTACTACCTACTATTACATGAAATGCAGAATGGTGTGGGTTCATCATTTCATCACCTTATATGACCAGGCCAGCTGATGATTCCAAGTCACCATGACCGTTTACCAGCGTTGAGCGGTCAACCTCTCTCAGCTTTCCTTCTTCTAGAACGAGGACTCTCTCTGCCATTAGCACTGTTTCCAGCCGATGAGCAATCACCAATACCTACATAATTGATTCGCATTAGCTATGTTCACAAGCTCCCACGTCATGAGCAGGTAAGTGCGGGGTGACCAAATAACAATAGAGAATAGACTCTTAACAGCCAACAACGGGAAGGCCATCTGTTGTATGACGAAAAGAAGTACCAAGTTGCATATTCCGGGAGGATTCAATGAAAGATGGATGCAAGAGACAGAGTGCTTACCGTATGATCTTTCATCAGACGTTCCACTGCATCTCTCACCAACAGCTCAGACCTGCTATCCAAGGCAGACGTTGCTTCATCCATGATCAAGATTGATGAGTTCTGGTAAACTGCTCTAGCTATAGCTAGCCTGTATTGAGCAGTAGCAAAGTTTGTTAGTTTATACAAAGTTACAAACAACGATGAAGAAGCAAGTAGACATATTATAGATGCATCATCATGTGCTTCTCCTCAAATAGCCTTTCGGCCAATTCATCAATTGTAAGCCCCGATCTCATATAATAAGTTCAACAACACAGATAGAACAAGATATTTCACTTGTTATAAAATGTGCCCCTCTTTCTTTCTTCGTCATCAGCGAAGGATTCTAGTTTAAGGACATTTGTCAACGAATGATATAAGACACTTTTGAAGATATGTATAGTCTGAAATACTGTTATGGATCAAAATTTTGTTAACTCAAATTAATTACAAATGTCCAGACTACACATTACAACAATAACTGGGTGATTCAATACTAACATGTAAACACCGATATGGTAAACACACTACATAGAGATATTTTAAGACGAGCACGTCAAGATACGACTAAAAACAAAACAATTTAAGGTTCCCTAGGGGTAAACGAATCAACTAACCCAGATTCTGTATGGGATGGCTATGCCATCTTGGTTAAATGGTAGACATATGGAAGGTGTTTGTTTATTACTATATTCTTGACATCAATAGTTCAACACAGCACAAGGATTAATGGTGCAATACAGTTCTTGTCCAACAGGTGATATGTGATATCAAAAATCGTATTCAAAGACTGAACAAGACAAAATTTAAAGGACGAGATAGGAATTGGCTTTGTGCTCTTTGATGTATTCTTTTATTCTTTATATAGGTTGTTGGATGGAATATTTATAGGAAGAGTTGTAAAACACTATTTTTGAGTAATGAATATACTTAACCTTTCCCCAAAAAAAAATAGTTTACATTTTCATTTTTGTACTCATTCAATAGTCTTATATTTCTATTTTTTGGTAAACTTGGGTAAATAGAACTTAAAAGGGCACTAGTTTTCCGTATTAGCTCCCCACTTGTAATCTTGCATGTCTTTTCTCAAATTTTCTACCCCTCTTTTGTATAAATACCTCCACTTAACCCTATTTAACAGGGTCAAGCCTCATTTCCATATTTGAATAAAGGTTTAAACATCTTCTCTTTCTAATAAAAGTATTAGTTTAAGGGCTTTTCTAGACAACTTCCATCCTAAATGACTGACTACCTTTGCAGTAATCTTGTATCCAATGGTCACTTTAGAAGATGTGCTATATGTTAACTTGGTTGAACACTATGTGTCAGTGACAAAGAATGCATAATGCATGATGTTAAACCATGAAAACGGGCATGGGCCACATTCATAAGGAGGAGAGAGAGCTCACTCCATAAGCCCAATAAGGTTTCATTTTAAAACCATATGGTAATAGAAGTAACTCATTGGTTTATAACATAATGAACCCCTTCCTCATTTTGTCAATGTGTAACACTTACATGAGTGTAAACCACATAATAAGAGCTCTTAAGATATCCCCTCACATGTGAGATACCTTAGATGACGCTCTATACACTAGTAGATCAATCATAAGAAATTTTACTCAAAAAAAGTTACGCAGGCAGAGGGGCAAAAACATGGAAGCACACTGTACTACTAATTAACCTACCCTCTCAAAGAGACCAGTATGATGAATAAATATATTTCCCAATGAAGACCAGTATGATTGCAATATGTTTAAAACTTAACCTTTGCTTCTGACCTCCACTTAAACTTGATCCTCGTGCTCCAATACTGGTCTCGTACCCTTTAGGAAGTGAACTGATGAATTCATCGGCGTTTGCAGTTTCTGCCGCTGCTTTAACTCTCTCCAGGTCAACTCCTTTCATCAAGTCTCTGTAGCCAATGTTCTCAGCAACAGTTCCTGAAAAGAGGGTCTAACACAGTATCATTAATTAATGAAAATTATAAGAAACTCTTGGCCATAGAACTTCAAGGTGGTAATGTCAGTACTTAAAAGTAGCGAAAACAGACAGCCTGGAATTTCTGATACCTGAGTTTACATATGACAATACGAGAATATAACAGTTAAGTTACTTTAAAGCATACTATTGAAGATGCAAGAACTGTTCTTGAATTTCTAAATTTTGGATAGTCCAGCACATAACCATTAAAATGTCCAAAAACTTAGCGGCTTGAAGCTCATTTCTTCAATACTGGACATTCTTCATAGGATCGTAGTAATGATCCTCTAAAATCAACGTCATAAATGATATGCTGGTTTTCCAATGCACAAAAAGTCATGTAACTGGACAACTATCACTGTGTGTTGAGTTACTCTTTCCTGCTTAAATTGACGTCGCAAAAAATCTCTCTCATTCACATTCACAAAGCTGTGCTTGAAACATTACTAAAGTTACAGTTGGCTATGCCTTAATGCTATGCAACCTATCATGAACCTTGAGAACCATAGAAGCACAAGCTGTACCTTATCTCAATATCTCATCATCTGTCACCCAAGTTTCCAGCATAATCATTAAGAAGGGGCCTTCGCAACTTGGAAAGGATTTGGTTTAAAGGATTATAGAAAGTAATGGTCCCCCAGGTTGGCAGGTTCTCTCCTTTGTTTCCTCTCATCTAAAAGGGGTAAACTGACACTTACCAGAATGACATACAATTAGCATCTTGCAAGTAGTCAGAAAACCTCTTAAACCATAGTAGCTACTCCAAGGACGAGAAAACACATACTGATGTGAAAGTTCACCTTTTGTTAACCTCTTGTAGAAAGGAGTCAATGATCATGTATATAGTGAAGTAAAAAATCAAGCTGTTGCACTTCTTCCACACCCTCACAAGTAAATCTACAAGGTTTTTTAGCTCCGAAGGGTACTTACTTTATTTTACATAATACGAACTGTTAAAAAAGTAGGTCATTTGTTGAAAAGATAACCTTGAATTACAATGGTTATATTGTGTGTACAATTCCAATTGGCAGTAGTTAACAAGAACATAAAGTAACCGTCAACTGTCTGTCATTCTACTCATGCAAAGTATGTAATGTAACACACTAAAACTATCTAAGAGTAGAAAAGAGGCCATACAAGGTACACAAAGTTGGTTATCTAACATTTAACAGTTTGGATATAGGCTTCATAGGTTTAGAAAGCAGTCGTCAGAGTCACATTACGGAATCATTCACGGTAATCCACGACTGGTTATAGTATGTACAAAAAGCTACAAAAGACTGAAGGCAATGATTGAGTGTGACTCACGATATCTTGAGAGACTAGGGCGACATGGCTTCGTAAGCTTTCCAGTTTCAAGCTCTGAATATCATGTCCATCAATCAATATACGACCTATAGCATAGGCATGCATATAAACATAATACATTATAGTTTGACACAGACTTTCTAAACCATACAACTCAAACAGACTACATCAGCAAATTGACCTCTAGAAAAACAAAAGGAGGGGAGTTATAACTCAGTAACTCACCATGCAGGGGATCATAAAGGCGAAGAAGAAGTTTAACCAGTGTTGTTTTTCCTCCTCCAGAGGGGCCAACAAGAGCAACAATTTGACCAGCTTTGATGTGGAGATCTACGTCCATTCAAGACAAGGGGCAGACCATCTCTATACTGAAATGAGATATCACAAAACTTCACATCACCTTGAACCGAACCTAATGCAATTGCATCTTGCCTCTCAAGCACCTGAATAAATAGACATTGTTTGAGAAAGAGGTTCCAAAACAAATGAACTCCATCGCAAAGCTCAAATATTTAAGCTTTTACAAGAAAATATTGATGATGAGATCAAAAGGCCACATTTGAAGATGAAATGAGCAGCGCATTGAACCACAGCTATGACTTCGGGAAGTCTTGAGATCAAAACACCTTATAGACTACTTAACTTAAGCCCATAGCCTTGCATTAGTATTTTATTTTGTAAAGCCCTGAACTCCTAAAACCTTGTGTTTTTGATAGTATAATTATTCAAGAGATCGTTGGGCCGTGAAACATTGTCACATTCAAAAGATGAGTGTGGCGGAGATGCGCATGTTGAGGTGGATGTGCGGACATACAAGGAAAGATCGGTTAAGGAATGAGGTGATTAGGGAAAAGGTAAAAGTGGCGCCAATAGAGGACAAGATGATGGAAAACCGACTAAGATGGTTTGGCCATGTGAGAAGGAGACCTATGGACGCAAAGATTAGGAGAGGTGGAGACTTGGAGAACAGAAAAGGTCCCTAGAGGCAGAGGAAGACCAAGACAGACATGGTTGAGAGTGATAGAGCACGATATGAGAGTTCTGGGGCTTGAGGAGAGTATGGTGACGGAGAGGGCACAATGGAGGGGAAGGATACATGTGGATTTTTAATATTTGATTTTTTTGACAGATTTAGTGTTTTTTTATTTATTTAATTTAAAGAAATTAATTTATTTATTTTTCTCTCCTTTATTACACACTTTTTCAACAACCACTTTCTTATAGATTTTACCTGGTTCATTCCGGATCCTTAACTCTATTTCGGTTTTTAAAAATCGTTTTAATCTTTTCTCTAGATTTAAATTTTAAGTTTTTATAAAAGAAAGACGGAATTCGATTTTAAAACTCCTAAGTTCACCTTGACTTTTCATTACATTTTCGTTCTCCCTTTTTGTTTTTCATCTTCCCTTTTTTATTCGCATTTTGAGGCGTGCGTTCACCCATGGACGGTTCGAAAGGATGATTCATGTCAGCCGACCCCAAATCATTTTGGGATTAAGGCTCTGATGTTGTTGTTGTCGTTGTATCGTAACTGCTTCATTAATAACTGTCATAAGTTCAGCAAACTAGTCGTCACTGACATGATATTTGGTGAACACCCAACAATTGGCTATCAGAAGTGAATGTGAATTCCAACGTTTATTTGTGGCCTTTATATTCTGATAAAAGATGTGACAAGGAGTTTTGGCTCAAGTAATACATGCTCTTGTAACATAAGAATTGTTTTCATAATCAAATTTCATTTGCATGGTTTTGTTCAATTAAATCTTTGATAAGTCTAATTCAGCTTTGGTAAAAAAAACTTGGCAAGTGTCTTATGTAAGAACAGTCAAGCAAAACGCCAAAGGTGGCACATCAATGAATAAGCGGTAGCTTCAGTGTGAAATAAGAATGAAAAAGATGTCAAGGATAATCAAGAAAATACAAATTTCAAAGCCAAAGTAAATGTTACTCCCATATGTTGCTCAGACTCAGCTATAAATTTTCAGCACAGGTAAATGTCTGAGTGTTAGATTCCACCATTTCCCAAGAGATTCATTTTTGGCCTGTAAATGGAGTATTGAATACCCATGTTCCTTGTGCACGCGTCAAGCGTCCGACACAGATACTTGGGGAAAAATGAAATAACTAACACTCTCAACTTGTATCATTCTAAGAAAATACCTCGATAGAAAATAAAATGGGGGAAGCAATAGGCCTAGGAAACGGGCCACTTAGGTCTGTTTAGACCATGATTGGGTCATTTTGGATATGTTAACACACTTTAGGTCAGGTATGTGAGGTTACTGACTACAGATCTGGTCAATCAGGTTTTAATTCAGTCAGTACATGTAATTGGCTATGAGGTTGTTAGTATGATTTGATATTAGTTGTTTCAGGTCATTTTTCAATGGGGTGTTTTCGTGAGGTCAAATTCGGATTCAACAAAAAACAGGTGGGTCGATTCACGCTCTTGGTTTATTTTGGGTCTCAGGTTGGGACAGTTCCGGGCGGTCTATGAAACAATGAGTTGAAGTAGGAAGAATCGCCGCAGCGTATTGTTGAAGACCCAAAGAGACCGAGACTTAACCCACAAATAGAAAGTAACCAAAAATTCCATGATCATTGCAACGAGTTTCATACAACAAACTGATTTCATAAGAAACTGGCACCTATAACATATGAGGAGAGGACGAACAAACAACGAGTACAACTGGAAAAACAAGATAACAATAACCGACAGACAAAAGATCAATCACAGAAATCCATGCCTTCTTACAGTTAAAGGTAACGCTCTATATTGAGGTTAAACCAATACTAAATAGTATATACATACACCTCAACCTCTTCTTGTAAAGTTGTAAGATCAATGGTCATCTATTTCAAATTAGTAGCAGTTGCAAGAAAGCTAAGTCAGTTGATTAATTGTCAATATGATCAGTGTTTACCTGAGGCGTGAATCTAGTGAGGGAAAACAGACGTTCAATGGCTGGCTCCCCTTGCTTCAATTCATTGTATGCTTTTCCAACATCCTGCAAGTTTCAATTAGTTTCAGATCGGTTTCCTAACACAATTCCTTTGCAGTCAAGCAATAAAAGAAACAGCAACGGAGGCCACTGAACTTTTTATAATATAAAGAACAAACACGGACATTACTTAAATAACAGCAATTCTGTCTACTGTTCTACTGTCTTGCGGCTAGTATCTAATGATTATATCAAAGCTCCTTGCTGCTGGTTTATTGATCGCTAATAGATTCAAAAGGCTGGAAAAAAAATCATTTCGGCCTTCATTACACAGCTTCTATATAAAAAGACAGCAAGCATTTTCTGTGTCCCAAGGGTAGTGGGACTTTGGAGCAAGGTCCAGAGTACATGGAGAGAATACGAGGGGATAAATGGAAATTTGATCTTACCTGAATAGGCTCAACTAAAAAGACCAATGATGTTATGAAAGATATCAAGCTAGGCATGCTGAAAGATCCCCTAGATAGCGCCATGGAGCCAGCACAGAATAAAAATAATGTTCCGAAATAAACAGCTTGCACAATCTGAGGGATGAGCGCCTTCATTTTCTTCTTTTTCAGCTGTCTGGTTAAGTCAGCATAAGCAAGCCTTTTGAACCTAACACTTTCAGACCATTCCATATTGCTTGCCTTCACAAAGAGAATTGATGGAAGGACCTGTGACAACAGGTCGTTCACGTTAACATCCCAAACATTAATAATGGCTGAGTGCTGGTTGTATTAAACCACGACACCTCCATATGTGGTAACGATTGAGTGAAAACTGATGAAGAGAAACACATACTTGGCGGTGGGGCTCCCTCCTCATGGTCACTAATAAGGGATATTCCACAAAAATTTACTCAAAAATTCACTATTATGCTCTTGATTTACTACCTCTAACCTCCTACCAATTACCAAATGAGCATGAGCAGCATATTTGTAAGTGCAATTATGCATGGACATGCCACCTCTCCCCCTTCCCTCCCATCCAACAAAGGAGTTCAACAGATTGTGAAACAAACAATGAAAAACTAGGTAATTTAAAAAAGAAAAAGAAAAAAATATATTGGACCTCATGTTTTTTCAAATCTTTGATGGGTACCCCTCTTTTATAGAAACATAAATGATGCCCCTGGATTCTATTAGTAGTAGTATTAGTAATAGTATACCATGACTCCGTGACCCTGTTTTACTATTCAGTCACTGAGGTCCGTTAAATGCTTATGTGGCTCCACTTCAAATTAGGAAACATATCTTCAAAAACCACAATCCATGGTATTCCACCAAATTCACAAAACACCGCCACCCTGTTCACCAGCAAGGCAGCAAGCAACCATGAAAATGGCCATAACCACAAGATCCATTTTTGCACCACACAACTACCATGAATTCCCCCAATCGAGCTCTTAGAAAATCAATTTCGAAATCTCTACCACAACCTCTCAACAATCCCCCTACGGATTGAGAAAGAACCGACATGTGTTGAGGATAGAGAGTTGTTGGGGCTTGGTGGAGAAATGTCTGTGGAAGGGTGTAGAATTTGGAAGTGGTGATGGTAGTTGTGCTGGCGAGGAAATGGAAGAGAAGGGGGAGACACTTGTCCGTAGTTGTCGGGGGGTTGGTAGGCTTATAGACAGAGCCACATAAACATTCAATGGGCCAAAGTGACAGAATTGTCAACACTCAAGGATACCTGATAGAGTTACCAACTTACCATATAGAAAAAAAAAAAACAAAAAACAATCTGTATATACTATATAGAAAACTCTTGATACTAATGTCATAACTGCACCTCGTTCAGGTATGCTGAAAGAGCCGCAATACTCAAATGCGCCATCCTAGATATTCTCCGAAGCCTTGAACCAAGTAATGTAATAGCAAGAGCAACAGATGGAATAACCTTCAGTTAAAGAGGCAGAAAGACAGATCAAGATTTTGTCTCGGCTCAATGAACGAGATAACAAATACTTTGTAGAAGTTAGCCCTAAGGCGTCTGTTCTCACCAAGGCTGAAATTATTGATAGGGTTGGGCTGATTGCCAACATCTGTGCTGCCATAGCCGATAGCTGCAGAGTGCTAGGCACTATCGTCTGTCATGAAAATCAAAAGACCAATATTACAAAAAAAATATATTGTTATATGTAGTAGCTACTCATCTGGAGACTATATAACTAACTACAGCCTCCACAACAAACAGAGTTAAACAATCGGAGCTACACTCAGAAATACAGAAGTACATGCCCAACTAATTAAGAGCCTCACAACAGCTGTTGGGTAAGAGATACAGTATAATGTGAGGGTATTTCATGCAATAATTATCCATATAATGAATTGACTGGGCAAACTCAACAGGATATTGCTTTGAAATTTTATTGTCCTGGTCCTTGGAACCCCTACAGTAGTATAGTAGTTAATTCTTGATTCCACCAGCATATCATGCAATAATTATCCATATAATGAAGGACCCTGCAACTCACCTATCTTAATTGTCGCAAAGCAACAAAACATGGACGAATGGATCTGATAACTAAATATTGTTGCATTACAGTCAGTATGCGGATAAAACACAGAAATGTCTAATCCAATTTATTTGATCAAAATCAAATTCGTGGATGTTGAGAAATTAAAACAGAGGGAGTAGAGATCCCAGCTTCACAAGATCACAATTACATACATTGACAAACCTACACTCTTCTCCGCCATTTGCATTACTATGCATTGTATTATTAATGGTAGTACTGTATTAAAAAGAACATAGATTTAAAAAAAGGAAAAATGTTGTCCTTGATGATAGGATCCTATTCAAATGCTTCCCTATTTGCGATCAGTATTCCATCACCACAGTTTCACAGTTTGATACAAAATTTGCAGCTGACAAAACTTCAACCATGTTTTGTAAATTTAAACAACCTATCATTAAGATCAGTGAAGCGAAAAACAGAAATAGCAAAAATAATTTGTTGTTTCGTAATTATACTAAGCCACACTCTAAAAGAATCTATCATCCTCAAAACCAAGACGGCGGATCATTGATCAACCAACTGCAAATTCTTTGTCAACTAGTATCAAATTATAAATAAAGTGAAAAGCTTAGGAACTTTGAGAAGCAATTGATCTCACTAAATCATAATCCTCATGGTAAATAAGATGATTACGAATACAACGGCCTTAAGTGAGAATTAATAACTGAGAAAATAATTCGTCAGTAAGCAATCAAAGTCAGGGTTTTTGGTACACACTAATGAATACTAAAACTCAAAATCACAAATTAACAAATGCATATGCATTTGCCCTAAACAGCTTACTAATTTATACTAACTAGATAAATCGACGAAAAGCGATAAAAAGAATCATTAATCATACATTGAGAAGGGCAAAAACAGTGTCAGAAACATCTGCAGCTTCAGAAGTAATCCGATGAGCAATATCACCAGCGGAAACACCACCACCATCACCGCCATCAAAAAACCCTAAATCCCTCTCCAAAATCCTCTGAAAAACATGAGCCCTAACCTTATACGAACAATTAAACGCCGCTTCCCACAAACACGCCTGCTGAAAATAACTCGAAACCAATCGCACACCAAACAACCCCGCAATTAACGCTCCATCTTTCTTAATCGAATTAACATCACACAAAATCGACGAAAATGAACCCGCTATAGGAACAATTTTCGACAACGAATAGACGGAGATGGCACTGAAAGCCCAGCCTTGAAGGATGAATTTCCACTCGGATTGAAGGTAGGGTTTGATGGTGGAGAAGGAATTGGGTGTTGATGAAGTGCAATTTAGGGAAATTGAAGGGAGTTTTAGGGTGAATGTTAGGTAATTAGGGTTTTTAGGGTTGTTGAATTGAATTGAGTGATGATGAAGAAATGGGGATTTAGTTGAAGGAAAAGAGTGGAGTTTGGAGATGTTCATTTTCTGTTGTTGGGGAAATAAAATAATAAAAAAACTGATTTTTGAATTTCATGTGGGTTAATTGGTTTAGTTATTCTTCTTCTTCTCGCGCCTTTTTTTCTCACTGCAGACCTGCAGGCTGCAGTGATACTTGCATTTTTGACGAAAATGACTTGGTAAATCTTGCTTTTTCAGGTACCTCATTGTTTTATGGAAAAATTGACAAGAATAATCCCACCTTTTACCTCTCTTCCAAAAATAATCCCACCTTTTATTAATCTAAAAACAATCCCACCTTTATACCCTATATTCTTTAAATGAGCCACATGACTGGTTACTTGGTTAAAGGGTTATTATTATTTTTTTTCTTTTTATTTTTTCCTAATAAAATCATCCTTCTTTTTAATTTTAACTCTTTGACTCTTTCCATCACCGTTTCAACTCTTAATTCTTACTACTACTTATCCCTCTTTACTCCGTCCACCACCACCGTCATTCAAGAGGATGTAATGAAGAATGAATAGTTTCATTCATATCCGAGTGATAATCCCGTCTTTTGCCGTTAGCAAATTGATGTTGAGGGATTTTTGAGGAGAAAGTCTGTGTGGTTTCAGAGGTGGCGGAATTGAAGAAGAAATTGTTGGAGAAAGTACGGTCCTCGAACACAATCGAAGGAGGATCCAAACAAATATAATTAGAATTGGAGATTGAGGTTTAGACTATTGGGTTGTTGCTATTGTTATGATTATGGTTAATTATAATAAGAGGAATTAATTGAGTTATGTGATTTTCTTGGTGTTATTAATAAATTTGGTGAGCTCCTCAATTGTGGCTACTACTATATTATATAATGTTTTTTTTTTTTTTTTCACGAGCTTGATCACAGATGGTGATGAAGGTTTAATGGTGAGGAATGAGGATGGAGGTGTGAACAAGTGGGTTAGTTGTAATTTTGGATGATTAGTGCAAGCACTGCAATGACATTTTATTAGAGGAGAGAAGAGAGAATATTGCTCACTTAGACTTGATATTGTAGGTAACATTTTCATATAGCTCATTTTGGGAAGACGGGGTATAATGGTGAGATTGTTTTGAGATTAATAAAAGGTGGGATTATTTTAGGAAGAGAGGCAAAAGGTGGGATTGTTTTTGTCAATTTTTCCTTGTTTTATTGTTTGATTCATCATCTCATTTTATTTACCTCACAAAATCTCATTTGTGACGACACGTATCCGTCACTTTGGAGTGACGGATACCATTTTCCCTCACAAATGACCCAAATAGAGGAGAGAGGGAAGCACATGGGGGTGCCCCCACCTTGTCCCCCCTATCCGTTTTGTGAGTGGTATTATCCGTCACTTGCTCCGACCCGTCTTCAGCAAGACTAATTATAATTTATGTTTACTATGAAAAAGTCATACGGAATATTCAATATTTTAACCTTAATTTCTGAGTCAACATAAAATAAAACATGATTCGTTCACAAGACTCATTGGCTCATAGCTATTAGCTATCACGTCCCATGTTATAAATTTTCTCTTTCTCCTATAAATGGTTCACAATCGACCTGGATAATTCCTTGATCTTTATTCCTTGTCTGATATTGATTAGGGCAAAAGGTGACATTAAACTCTCAACATGAAGTCTAGTTCCAGATTAGACCATGAAATGAAATACCCTCTTAAAGTCCTTCCGGAAGATCCCAACTTGGATCAATTAACTCTGTCTCGATTTTAACCAAACACTTCCCGGTGTGATCAAAGTTAACAAAAATCGTCCCTCCAAGGTTAACGAAGAACATTTTAATTTCTCACATGAATTCCAATCACCGTGTATGCAATGACAAGCATCATTTCCTCTCACAGAAATCTCCCTTATTTTATCGGCCGAATATCTCCATCCATAGAATTTCTTTTAATTCTTCATCCATTAAATAAAGGGTTATTTCATAACTATAATCCACCCATTGGTGGTATGCAATAATCACTTCATCTTATCAATAATCCCAATTAAATCCAACCTAAGCACCATACCTTTCTAATAACTAACCAGCTGATATTTTTTGAAGTTTATGTGTATCAAATAAATCAAGTTCTTGATTCATCACTTGAAATATTACAACTAAACTTCACATATACCAGCTAGGTTGTCCAAAAACTATCAAATATTCCAACATAAACTTCAAAAAATATCGGTTGGTTCGTTATTAGAAGGTATGGTGTTTAAGTTGGATTTAATTGGGATTATTGATAAGATGAAGTGATTATTGCAGACCACCAATAGTTTGGATTATTATTATGAAATAACCCTTAAATAAATCCCAACAATGCATTTCGCCTTCGGGCTTCGGTCAATCAATATCTATCTATATATCAATGTCTATACTCTATATCCATCTATCAATTTATCTAAAACGAATTTTTTTCGAGTGATTACCGAGAGTCAAATTTTTGCGAAAGATTTTCGAGTGATGTCAAAGACTCCAAAATTAATGAAATGCTTACAAATAATAATAAATAAATAAATATTACTACGATCAAACATATTTTCTCAACTAAAATTTTACCCACTGGTAAAAAATTATCACTTATCAACTTCTCGCAAACATCTAACTATATAAACAGTTACCAAGTTCAAAGTTCAATGTTTTCTACTACCTAGTAATATACGTACATCAACTATGTATGATTTTTTTTTCATCGATTTTAATTAGTGTGTGGTTGTATGTTATTAATTTTCTGTTTGAGAACTACTAATTTATTTTATTTTATTTGCGGGATTTTGAGATATAAAATTTACAAAAGGCAAGGACATGTTTTTTTTATATAGTACGGTAATAAATCAAATTTTTTTTATTGAATGAGTATATGTCATGAGTTTTTGCAACTCTATATGGTCTTGCAATATTTTTGTAATTGTGAGCACAAAAGTGTCGTAAGTGGCCTAAATGTAGGACCTCTACTTTCATTGATGTCTTTGATGAACTTGCAAATTTCTTAGCGTTTTTAAAAAAAAGAGTTGTCAAATGGTAAAGTTTGTCCCTTACAGGAATTTAATGTGAATTAGGAAAATAAGGAAAATAATCTCTTTATAGGAATTAGTTATCATAACTACTAAACACAAGCATATTATTCAACCGAAAATTGAGTAATTGACAATATATAGCTATATAAGCAAATAAATTCCACTCTTTTACCACAATCAATTTCTTGTTATTCTTACATCCGATGTATGTTCCTTTTTTCCACCAAACATAGCCACCACTGGTAAATACAGAGTACCTATTTAAAGCGAACAAGATCCAACTTCCACGAATCCCCCATTGATACTTGAATTTCCAAATTGTGTGCGGATGTGCGATCAATCAAGAAATGTCATTGAATTTGAAAATAATACGTAGTAATTACTAAGTATATTATTATGGTTTCTGTTAGAATATGCCTTGAATCTGTTCTGAATTCCGCATCTGATTTAGTTTCCTTATCTGTTTAGGAAACTATTATTTAGTTTCCTTGTCTGTTTAAGAAATTGCTATAGGGTTTCATATATCTGTTAGGGTTTCCTAATTATCTTAAGGAAAATATATGTTATGAGAGTACTATATAAACTCTCATAAGCTGTTTGTTTTTATTCATTCAGAAATTTGTCAAAAATCTATTGTCTTTTTCATGTATTTATTTGTCTTTCTTACATTCGTTATAACAAACTGGTATCAGAGCCAGATTTATCTGGGCTCCTGAATCTGGTAGGAAAATGTCTTGAATAAGCGTGAAGATTGATAAATTCACGGGAAGGAATAGTTTTAGTCTGTGGCAGATCAAGATGCGGGCTCTGTTGAAGCAACAAGGGTTGTGGGCGCCGCTTCAAAAGAAGCAGGAAGGCGCAACCGTCGTTGTTGTCACCGCTGAGATGGCCAGTCTGGAGGAGAAAGCACATTCAACAATTATGTTGTGTTTTGCTGATGATGTTATCATTGAAGTCAAGGAGGAGCAATATGCGCCGGGTCTGTGGTCAAAGCTTGAGAGTCTTTATATGACGAAGTCTTTAACCAATAAGTTGTTTCTCAAGCAACGTCTGTTCAGTCTAAAAATGCAGGAAGGTACTTCTCTCCGAGATCACTTAGATCGGTTAAAACACAATTTTATTAGAATTGCGTAATATTGATATTAAAGTTGAGGATGAGGATGCCGCATTAATTCTGTTAGTATCTTTGCCTTTGTCGTATGAGAATTTTGTGCAATCTTTCATTGTTGGTGAAGATACTGTGTCTCTAGAAGATGTTAGATCGTCTCTTCATACTAGAGAATTGCGCCATAAGGCGGCTGGTACGGTTACAGATAATCAGGCCGCGGTTTTTTTAGCTAGCGAGGGTTATGGAGAGGGAAATTTTGGGAAGAAAAAGTACAAGAAGCCGTCTTATTCTGGTTCTTCTAATTCTGTTGGTACCTCTGGTACATCTAATTTTAAGGGTCCTAAACCTACTGATATTTGTAACTACTGTAAAGGAAAGGGGCATTGGAAATTTGATTGTCCCAAGAAAAATAAACAGGACAAAGCACCAGATATAGCAGCTGCAATAGCAGATACCAATTCTGAAGATGATTATGCTCTAGTTGCTGATAAATACACGCATCTTGGTGATGTGTGGATTCTGGATTTAGGAGCAACCTATCACATATGTCCGCGCTGGGAGTGGTTTACAACCTACAAGCAGATAGATGGTGGCGATATTTTTATGGCTAATGGTTCTATTTGTAAGACAGTTGGAATTTGCTCGATTAAACTACGAACACAAGATGGTAAATTCTGTACATTGAACGAGGTTAGCCATGTTCCGCTGATGACAAAGAATCTGATATCCTGAAGTGAGTTGGACAGTAAAGGTGTCAGTTTTCATGGTGAAGGTGGAGTTCTGAAAGTCTACAAGGGTTCAAATGTGATTCTGAAAGGTGTTAAGCGTGATACCTTGTATTGTTTTCAAGATTCTACGCTGTCAGATTCTGTTTTTGTTCCGCATAGCAAGTTCCAGCGCTGTTTGGACTTGCTAAATGTTAGGAGTATCTGATTGCCCCATGGTGGGCAATATCTGAGGCAGAAGGGAGAGAATTATCTAGCACTAGTTTAGTGCGCCAGGTACACCTGGCACCGTTATGGTGCATCTGTCTGATTGTGAGAGGATTCAAGTTAATGTGGAGATTTGTTAGAATATGCCTTGAATCTGTTCTGAATTTCACATCTGATTTAGTTTCCTTATCTGTTTAGGAAACTATTATTTAGTTTCCTTGTCTGTTTAGGAAATTGCTATAAGGTTTCATATATATGTTAGGGTTTTGATGTGACTCATAATTGCGCACATTTAATACCCTAATTGAGCCTATTTTGCATACTATTATAACATTCCATAGCCATTTTATCCGTCAAATACTTTCTATTTTGCTTTCCTAGTGCATTTCGTATGTTTTGTAGGAAGGAAGATAATTAGGCGGAAATTCCCGTCCCTTGAGCTTATTTGGAAGGATATTGACGATCTTGGTTGAACGAGCGTGGATTGAGCGGCAAGAACTAAGGACTAACATTGCAAGAATAAAAAGTATACGAGAGAAAGCACTCTAAGCAACAATCCCGGCGTCCAAACTGCCAAGACGCTCGTCCCAGGCCCCAACAATCCGAGCGTCCCGACTTATCAGCCGCTCGTCCTCCTCTGCCATCAATCCGTGCGTCCTACCCTTTTGGGCGAGCGGACCGTGGCGTCTTCAGCAAAGATGCTCATCTCTCCAAAATACTTGCATTTCCCTAATTAAAACTTAGAATAGTTAATTACTAAATTAGCCTTAGTTAACCTAATGATGCACTACTATATATACCCCATTTTGATGATAATCAAAGAGGAGGGGCTTCCACATTAGAAAATCTTCTTAGATTAGATTAGGAGTAGATTAGATTAGAATACTCTTTAATCTTTCCACAAATTTCACATTAATCTCTCCTTAATTATTGTTCAAGTTTATTACTTTTGGGTAATTGACGATTATTGGGTTATTATTGGAGGATTGACAATCCTTCATCAATCAATCAAGTTCTCTTCTTTTATTCTTGCTTTATTATTTGGAATCATCTCAAGTTGGTATAATTCCTTTAATCTTTACTCTTTATTGTTCATTTTCTTAAGCTCTTATCATGTTTGTACTTGTTGTAATGATTGACACCATTAATGACATGTTTTACATGATAATGAGTGAGTTGTCTCTTAACTAAGATTAGTGGGTAATTAGGGGAAACAAACATGGGGAATGATTCATGCTTAATCTAATATGTTTCCATAATTAAATTGCTTGTTTGTTGTAATGTCAACTTATGCACATATTATGATTGATGAAATGCTAAGCCTATGAATCCTTGCATTTACAACCATCTCTTATCTATTCAACTTGACTTGTAAGATATAAACCAACTCGAGTCTTGTTAGACCATGCATAGAAGTGATTAGGAGGAAAGTAAGTCGACTTGTAGGTGTTGTACAATCTAATCGATTCGGCTCCGGGACCCAACTCTTTCTAAGAACCGTAAGATATAAACCAACTCGGTTCCTTTACAACAATTGCTTGCAAATTTGTGAACATGTTTGTATGATCAACTCCCATGAATCCCCTATGATCCCATGATATCGTAGCACTTTTAGTCATTTGTTTACATCCTCCACTTCATTGCTTGTTTTACTTTATTGCTTGCATTAGTCTAGACACAACTACAAACCCAAACAAACTGTGACACTAGCATAAATTGAGATAGATAGACTTAGAACCAAAAGCACACCGTCTCATGGATCGACCTCGACTTAACCACTAACTAGTTGTTTGTTGAGTATTATAATTGTGTTTGATTGAGAGCCCCAACGACACTCTCATCAAAATGGCGCCGTTGTCGGGGACGATGTTATGTGATTAAGTTCTTACTTGTTTGTCTATTTTTATTTGTGCTTTAACCTCGAGGAACTTGTTCCACAAGGTCGTTTTTACCATTTTCTTGTAGTTTCCATGTTTGTAGTTGTATATTTATCTTGGCTATGATGATGACCCAAGACTTGACATATGGAGTATGTGGTGGATCTTTTGAGTATGACTATGGGTATGGGGAGTTTGAGGAGCAAGTCAACACAAACCTACCTTACTACTCATACAATGAATATCCTAACCACTACCCCAACCTTTCCCACCAAAATCTCCATATCCAATATCCACAACAACCACCCACCCAATACCCACTTCATAATGAGCTTCAATTGCCACAATACAACCACTTTCACACCCACCCACAACAAGAAGATGAACTCATTCAAAATATGATTCTCCAAATGATGGGATATCAACAAAACTTCTTCAAACAAATGATAGAGGAGAGCCAAAAAAGGGACAATGTTCTTCAAGGCATTGTTGCCCAAGGTGAGGAATTGGAGATTCAAATTGCCCAAATGAAAGAATCCCAAGCAATCACTCTCCACCATTATTTGGACATTGATCATGAATGTGAATTTGAAGTAGTAACCTTTGATATGGAAAATGAGAAGTGGGAAGAGCCAACCTCGTTGAGCTCTTGTGAGTATGAAAGTGTGATATTTGATGAGGAAGACATGAGGTTGAGTAAGCCAAATACTCTTAGCCTTTGTGAGTTTGAGGGTGTATCTTTTGATGTGAATATTGAGATGGTGAAGGAAGAATTATCGAAGAAGAATGAAGCCCCCATCTATGATTCCTATGAAGATAGCTATGATGATAAAATCGAGTTTTGCAAAGACTCATGGGGTAAGGAAGCGGAAGTTTGTAAGGTTGCTCTCCTTGAGGAACCTGTCCTTGAGAAATTTGAGATATCTTATCATGAAGAAGAACGTCACTCCCTATTGCCCATGAAGACTAATTTACACCCATTATGGAACCTATGATTGTTGACGACGATATGGTGGATCTCCTCCAAAAGGTCAAGACATCATACAAGGGGTACTTGGTGGAAAAGCTCAAAAAGAAACTTGCTGATACCGTCGTTTCGTACCAAAAATAAATACCTAAGTACAACTAACTAATAGCTAGTAGTAAGTAGGGTCGATCTCCACAGGGAGGCTAAGTTGCTATCTATCTGTCTAATTCGGTCTGTCAGGGTGTCACAGAAATGGGGGTTTTGAATTGATTGTGAACTAACTAAACTACTGAAACTAAAGGCAAGAGAAGGGAATAAAGGGAATTAAAAATAAGAGAAAGGAAGTATGCTAGGAGTCGGTCTACCGTGTCAGCTATCAGATCTTATACTATCGGGAATACTAAGGCGATTAGACTATTGATAAGAAGAGCTATGGTCGTCACCTTTCGGTCCTTAAACCGCCCTAGAGCGTAAACAGCTTAACCTTCGCCCTCACGGCAATACCCTATTGTAATTAAGCAAGCCTTCCCTTCCAATCTTTCGATCTAGGTCGGGGTCAACTAAATTTATGGTCTCCTGCATGCATTCATTCGACCGGATAACAATTAAATTGCCTAATACAATTCCTATCGCAAGACTAATCTATATAAGTCAATTAAAACATCGCTACCACGGCTTCCCTAATCCTAACATACTACGGGGATTTAGCTAGACATGGAATAAATAAGAACAATAAATAAAGAAGGAGAGGGAACAATAAACATTGAATAAAAAGAGAGAAAGGAGAGAAGAAATTACTGATATAAATGATCCGGAAAATAAGAGCAAAGTAACAGTAACAAGCAGCAGAGAATTAAGAGTCATTAGAGAGGAGAATCCCCTCATTATGTCGTCCTAATATCTTATTTATAAGAAAAATAAGATTTATTAACCTAATTGCGGAAAAGAAAGCTTAAAAGCCCAGCCCGTCAAGGATTGTTGCTCGATCGAACACTTAAGGCTCTCGATCGAGTGATATTCATTAGCATTCCTCTCGATCGAAGACTTCTTTCCCTTTAATCACTCGATCGAGAAGAAGTAGCTCTCGATCGAGCAAATGGGCTCTCGATCGAATAGAAATAGTTCTCGATCGAGCACTTCTCAGCGCGTAATTCCTGCTTCGCGCACCAAACTTCAAACGGCTGCCATTTCTTCGTTACTTAGGCAAACAGGGCGTGGTTGGTGGCGTTGGAAAGCTAAAAGGACAAACTTTCATCTCCAATTGGAATCACCTGAATATCTGTTGTATAACTCGAGATATGGCTCTTACAAGCAGGAACTAGCAAATTGAAGCACTCTCTTGGCTCGCCTAACTTCCTTACTCCAATGCGCATCTCAAAATAGCTTCATTCCCGCTTCAAATTCACTCTTCCTCCAAATGCATGCTAAAAGGATGGTAAAAGGCTTGATTTCACTACTTTTGGATCCATACCTGCAAATAAGACATAGTAACCCAAAGTAGCATATTCGGGGCATTTCGTAGCATAAAACTACGATAAAAGCATAGAAATACGTGCATAAAATAGGCTAAAAAGACTATATAAAATGCACGTATCACTTGCACATGAAGCTACTTATGGAAATTTGGTACCCACAATGTCAACTTCTAAAGAACTCGATCATCAAAGTCATGAGGATTCTCCTTCTACTTTAGAAGGATTGAAAAATCAAAATGCTATCATCACCAAAGTTGAAGAAAAAGGTGGTGAGTGGAAGTTTTCGGACAGCCATGAACCATACTTCCTACCTTATGATGATAAGAATCATGGGCTAATTGGTTTGAAGCATTGTAATTATTCAAGTGCCAAGAAAAGGAAGAAAACAACCATGAATGACAAATTCCCTTGGCCAAGCTTCGTCTTGAAGTTAAGCAAACCATACTTATGCTTATTTGGAGCTTGTTCATAAGTTTTTGATCTCCTACTAAGAGCCTTGAGCTCTATGGACAAGGATTCCTACAATTTGAACTAGTTTGGTGGAGTCCTATCTCAAACCACCATTTGTAAGATATTTCTAGAACCTTTACCTTGTATAACATTGTACATTTTCGCACTTTTATTTACAATTTCTTGCATGAGAGTAGTGAGAGAGAGTTTTCTTACATTTTTTTATTGAGCAAAATTTCAAAAAAAGATAAGGAGGAATAACAAAAGGGTGCAAGGGTACGATCTTGCAAAGAAAAGAAAAGCTTGAAAAGCAGCGAGGGACGCTCGTCCCGAGGGCAAGACGCTCGTCCTTAGCCTTCCTCAGGGTACTGTTTGGCGCTGACCTGAAATCCGAGCGAATTGTTGCCCAAGACGCTCGTCCAGAAAAAGACGCCCGTATTTTCAGTTAGACGCTCGTCCTGCAGGATACCTAAAGAAAAATTTGGCACTGAACTAGAATCCGAGCGGATTCAAAAGAAGACGCTCGTCCAATTTCAGCCGCTTGTCTCAAGCTCGGCACGCTCGTCTTTTGTCCACCCCAGATGAAGTAGAATCCCTGGAACAAAATCCGAGCGGATTTTTGCTAAGACGCTCGGACCACCTGCAGGAAGACACTCGTCCCAACCATAAAGACGCTCGGATTCCTGCACTTACCTCGAATAATCCGCCCGAGCCCGACCCTCAGCCGCTCGTCTCACCTCACTTTTCTATAAAAACACCCCCACCATCCCTCATTTCCTCATCTTATCTAAACCTAAATCACTCATCTTCATCTCCAAACACTCCCTTCACAACAAAAACCAACCAAACCCTAACTTTCCCAAATCAAAAAATGATGAATCTCAAGGGAAAGGCCAAGAAACTTGTTGAAGCCGCCGCTAAGAAACGCAAGGGCTCATCTTCTTCATCCCCTCAAGAAAGGATGCCGCCAAGAAACTTCCGCCCCGTGATAAGAGGAGGGATAGAGAAACTTGAGTACTTTCCGGAGGTACTCTTCACATCCGATGACCACCGCGTCAAGTTCGTCAAGTTGCTAGGTAAGCATTACGAACCGACTCAATTTATTGACACTAAGGTGTTAGAAGTTCTAGGTATAAGGTACCAAACCGAAATGTTCTTTGACGGATTGGGGATTGGGAAATTATTCCATGCCTATGAAGAGACATACCTTAGCCTTACATTGGAATTTTTGAGTAGCCTCCGCATTGTTTCAAACACACGAAGCAATGTCGGTATGAAGTTCCGGTTATGCAACCTCGACCATAGCCTCACACTTGACCAATTTGCTCATATTTTCGGTCTTGTTGTACCAACCAACAACGTCAACAAACCCTCCGACTTTGATGTGGACCTAGTTTGGAAGGCTATTTCCGGGTGGGATTTCATTCACCAAAAACAATGCTATACCTTTGCTATCCAACACCCGGTGATTCGGATCACCGAACGTTTCGTAGCCGGCACCATTAATGGGAGATATGAACAAGATAGGTGCACACTCCTCGATTTGACATTCCTTGAGTCCTATCTAAATGTTCGGGGGACAAGACGATACAACTTCAATACCTCCCTTGAGATGCTTACAAGATTCTATGATTTTTCTCAAGGGAACTCCCAACTTAAGACCTTCGTGATGGGAGGTCTAATTACTATCTTGGCTAACTTCCTTTGTCCCGGGTTCAATAACTATGGGACTTATGCACCCCCTGAGGGTAGTACTTTGATTGATGAGGATGTCGTCTTTAACCACCACTGATGGTGTGTCTAAACCCAAAGCGGGGGCGTAGAATGGTTCACAAAAGGGTGTTCCTCCATTATTCTTTCGGGGTGGAATATACCCGGTACCGACCCAAGGTTGAGCCCGTATTCACCTAGGCCGAGCTACCTTCTCGACATCCAAATCCACGCCAACCCCCCTCAAAGAGAATAAATACCCCTCCATCCTCCACAACCTCGCGGGATACCGGTAAGGGCTAATGCCCCACCTTCCTATGTATCTATCCCACCTTACCTCACTCCTCATACGCCTTTCACACCACGAGTGCCCAACGCTCCAAATGTGAATGATTTGGTGGATATTATGAAGAGAGTTGATCTTGGAGTGCATGAAGGGAGGGTCGATAACTATTTGGCCCTCTATCCTCAATACTACCAAATGGCGCAACAAGGGTATATCGACCCTAATGGCCCTCGGCCTTCTTGGGCTCAACGACACCTTTTGTTCCCTAATCAAGGGAACCAAACCGGGAGCTTTGGTGGTCATGGTGGAGGATACTTTGGTCAAGGAGGAGGATATAACCAAGCAGGGAGTTCTAGCAGGTATGGCTACCCCCAGGATGATGATGATGATGACAAGTGAGAGATGCCTACCTCATCACTTCCATTTGTATGATACTTTTCTCTCCCTCTCTCTTTTGTATAGTGCATTGCATTTAGTTTAGCCTTCACTTGCATTTGTATTATATTTCATATTGTATTTACATTAGTTAGTTCATATAATATAACTTGCATTGTAATATATCTCACATGATTCATGTAAACAATTGCATATAGACTAGAATTCATGCATAGTCATTAATGACCAATCCTATTCTTTTCTACACTAGAAATAGTGCTTAAATCGGTTTGGAGAGGTTTGATCATAGGTGACTTAAGCATTTAGCATGCATTATCTAGTATAGTGTAGATTGCATTATTTGTTATATATGTCATATAGAATTGCATTTAGTTAGAGCATGCATTCATTCATATCATTGCATTTGTACTTTATTTCAAAAAAAAAAAAAATCAAAAATCCAAAAAAATGTATTTCCTTTTTATTCCTACTCCTACATGTAAATTGAGGACAATGTCCAAAATAAAGTGGGGGGATGGGAATTTATATTCCAAAAATGCATAAAAGTTGAAAATTTTCAAAAAATCACAAAAATATGTCTTTTAATTTCATAAAAACAAGATCCATAAAAACTTGAAAATTTCAAAAACCAAAAACATGTTCTTTAATTTAGTAGTGTAGAATTGTATATACTTGTTTTTTTGTTCTCTTGTCACATAGATACAACACTACATTTGAGGCATTAGCAAGGGAAAATGAAGACCGCTTGGTATGATCGCTCTAATCTCTATTTCCCTTCCATTTCTTTTTCATTATTCATATGAGGAGGATGGGCTTACATGTCAAGGAGGATGTGTTGTATTTTGTTGTTGCGGTTTGTGTATCTATGTGTTGTTAGGAGTTGCATTTAGTTTATATGACATACTAGTTGGTAGAAGCATATGCATTAGGTTGTATAAATGTTAGTTGCATCATGGCATATAGTTTGCATGTTAGAAATTTTTTGTGAAACCGTCTATTTGGGAAGCTTGACAAGTGTATATAGGCCCTAGTAGATGCTTTTTCTTCTTAAGACTTTGCTTGCTAGAATACTTGTAAAATACCCTAGGATGTGTCATGCTAGTATCCTTTGACCCATGGATTAAGGCCTAGTCAAGAGTACCTTGTGGTGTGATAACTCCTTGGCTACCGTTTATTCCAAGGTGACCCTTGACACCATGCATCCATCATCCATGTTCAACCACATTTTGTCATCAAAAAGGGATTTGGCACAAAATTGTTCAAATTTGAGTTCAAGAAATGAAATGAAAAGTTGAAAAAGTTTGCAAATTGCATCAAAATGAAAAGAGGAGCAAAAAATAGACTCCTATGTTTCAAATATAAGCACCCTCACTACATATGGGGTGACTTTGAAAATGTTCAAAAGAAAATGTAAAGAAAACTTGAAAATTGTCAAGTATTGAAATGCCAAAAATCGAAAAGAAATGACAAAAAGAAAATGTTTTCAAAATGTCAAATGCCACAAGAAATTGGGGGGAGAAAAACAACAACAAAAAGCAAACTCCCACATGAAACTCAAAATCTATTGATCCCTTTTCTATCGTATCCACTTTTGTGCATGGTAGAGAGGGAATGACCCTTCTTCTTGTCTAGGAAAGAAGGGGAATTCCGCGATCCTCCAGTGTTTCTAACACCATAGGGAGTCTACTCTTGACGAAAGCATTTAACGATTGAGGACAAAGGTACCCTAGCTTGACACAACTAGGAGGTGATTTATTGGTATCCTTCTAGGCTTAGTAGTTTGAAGAAACCATATCTATAATGGTGTGTACCCTTGAATTACTTCCCCTTTAGATAATTTCCGCCACTTAGATGAGGAAAGTGGCTATTATTTTGTAGATTCATCCATTACTTGTTTTGTGTGCTTTAATGGTTGGATGTGTCGCCATTTTGGCAAGCCCCACCTTGCCTTGCAAGAAGGCATCCTACCTCATGGTTGTCTTGTTGTGAGTTGAAGGGGCGGAGTGAGACCCTCTAATTGTCTCACATCGGCTATATTAGTAGGTTAGTTTGAATAAGGGTCCTAGTTTTTGTCACCTCTTTACTAGGGACGAGTAAAGGTTCGGTTTGGGGATATTTGATGTGACTCATAATTGCGCACATTTAATCCCCTAATTGAGCCTATTTTGCATACTATTATAACATTCCATAGCCATTTTATCCGTCAAATGCTTTTTATTTTGCTTTCCTAGTGCATTTTGTATGTTTTGTAGGAAGGAAGATAATTAGGCGGAAATTCCCGTCCCTTGAGCTTATTTGGAAGGACATTGACGATCTTGGTTGAACGAGTGTGGATTGAGAGGCAAGAACTAAGGACTAAAATTGCAAGAATAAAAAGTATACGAGAGAAAGCACTCTGAGCAACAATCCCGGCATCCAAACTGCCAAGACGCTCGTCCCAGGCCCCAACAATCAGAGCGTCTCGACTTATCAGCCGCTCGTCCTCCTCTGCCATCAATCCGTGCGTCCTACCCTTTTGGACGAGCGGACCGTGGCGTCTTCAGCAAAGATGCTCATCTCTCCAAAATACTTGCATTTCCCTACTTAAAACTTAGAATAGTTAATTACTAAATTAGCCTTAGTTAACCTAATGATGCACTACTATATATACCCCATTTTGATGATAATCAAAGAGGAGGGGCTTCCACATTAGAAAATCTTCTTAGATTAGATTAGTAGTAGATTATATTAGATTACTCTTTAATCTTTCCACAAATTTCACATTAATCTCTCCTTAATTATTATTCAAGTTTATTACTTTTGGGTAATTGAAGATTACTGGGTTATTATTGGAGGATTGACAACCCTTCATCAATCAATCAAGTTCTCTTCTTTTATTCTTGCTTTATTATTTGGAATCATCTCAAGTTGGTATAATTCCTTTAATCTTTACTCTTTATTGTTCATTTCCTTAAGCTCTTATCATGTTTGTACTTGTTGTAATGATTGACACCATTAATGACATATTTTCCATGATAATGAGTGAGTAGTCTCTTAACTAGGATTAGTGGGTAATCAGGGAAAACAAACATGGGGAATGATTCATGTTTAATCTAATATGTTTCCATAATTAAATTGCTTGTTTGTTGTAATGTCAACCTATGCACATGTTATGTTTGATGAAATGCTAAGCCTATGAATCCTTGCATTTACAACCATCTCTTATTTATTCAACTTGACTTGTAAGATATAAACCAACTCGAGTCTTGTTAGACCATGCATAGAAGTGATTAGGAGGAAAGTAAGTCAACTTGTAGGTGTTGTACAATCTAATCGATTCGGCTCCGGGACCCAACTCTTTCTAAGAACCGTAAGATATAAACCAACTCGGTTCCTTTACAACAATTGCTTGCAAATTTGTGAACATGTTTGTATGATCAACTCCCATGAATCCCCTATGATCCCATGATATCCTAGCACTTTTAGTCATTTGTTTACATCCTCCACTTCATTGCTTGTTTTACTTTATTGCTTGCATTAGTCTAGACACAACTACAAACCCAAACAAATTGTGACACTAGCATAAATTGAGATAGATAGACTTAGAACCCAAAGCACACCGTCCCATGGATCGACCTCGACTTAACCACTAACTAGTTGTTTGTTGAGTATTATAAATGTGTTTGATTGAGAGCCCCAACAACACTCTCATCAGGTTTCCTAATTCTGTTAAGGAAAATATATATTATGAGAGTACTATATAAACTCTCATAAGCTGTCTGTTTTTATTCATTCAGAAATCTGTCAAAAATATGTTGTCCTTTTCACGTATTTATTTGTCTTTCTTACATCCGTTATAACAGTTTCAAAAAAAAAATGTGGTGGAAAGATTAATAATTGTGTTTCAAATTATGTGCATCTACTCACAAATCACAATATGCTAAAAACCCTTATTTTTGACATTTTTTTTAAATTCACTTCCCACTAAAATACAAAATTTACAAGCACTTAATATATTAAGAAAAAAATCAAAAATAATTCAGGGAATAACTCCTAACATATAAAATCAACACAAGGAAAATCAATGGCAGAAGATAATCACAGATTCACACATACGAACTTCCATATACATCATGTTAGCAACCATTTTACTTCAACCCATAATTCTATATTCAAAGAGAACCAATGTTTGACCTAAATCGTAACACATGTAGGTAATTGAGTAAAAAAGAGTAGCAACCAATGTTTGACCTAAATCATAACTCCGGAGTCCAGTACGACCATAATTGTTGCACTTGGTCAAATCCGGTCTTGATATGACCACAACACCAATCAAATCAACGTTAACCAAAAATATGAAACCTCTAAAAAATAAAAGGACGAAAAGCAAACAATAAGGCACAAATTACTCATTTAATAGTTGATGTGACTCATATTTGCACACTTTTAGTCCCTAACTAGCCTCGTTCCTATGTTTTATTGCATGTATTAGGGTCGTTTCTTATCTTTAACTTCCTACTTTGCATATTCTTTGAGATTTTGTGTCCTTGGTAAGAGAGGAATACTAACCTTGCATATATGGAGCAAAATGGAGCTAAATAGATCACATATAACGACCAAGCAACAAAGAGAAGACCGATACTAAATGCCTAAGTAGATAGAACAAGTATTTGGGCAATGATGAAGGACCCCCAAGACTCCTCAACGATCCCACGGATCTTGAACAACCAATTGAAGAAGAAGCCACACTGGCCTATGGGACGGGCGTCCCTAGCCCAGCCCGAGCGTCTTGATGATTAAGACGGGTGTTTCAATACTCTGCCCGAGCGTCCCACAAGCAGGATGGACGAATTCCTTACAGCATGGGCGTCTAATAGAGTTAGGTCAAGTGGCTCCTTAGGGACTTGCAAGACATTAATCTTCATCTTAGGAACTTAATCGTCATTTAAGCCCTTAATTACCCTAATTCTTGTACTTAGTATAAATGCTCCATTGTATTAGGAGATTAATAATCAAGTTTTAATGAAGTTATAGTTTAAGTTTTTAATCAAGTTTATTAGTATTAATTAAGTTATATTACACAATTTAATTTTAATAAAATCTTAATATTTCCTTAATCATTCAAGCGTTCTTAGATTTAGTTGGTTAATTTGAAGATTATTTGGGTTTATTGGAGAATCGACAACTTTTCATCGTTCATCAAGTTTTCTTCTATTATTCTTTGCTTATTATTTGGATCATCCTAAGTTGGTACAATTTCTTTACTCCTTGCTTAATTATTGTTTATTGTTCCACTCATCTATCATTTTTAGACTTATTAATGTGATTGACACCCTTGTTAACATGCTTTCCATGACCATGAGTGAGTAGTCCCCTAACTAGGGTTAATGGGGGATTAGAGGAATTTCAACTTATGCACATACTTTGCTTACTTGTTAATAATTTCAACTTATGCACATACTTTGCTTGATAAAATGCTTGATTGACAACCTAGCATGAATCTCTTATCCATTCAACAAGACTTGTAAGACATAAAATAACTCAAGACTTGTTAGACCATGCATATAGTTGAGGAGGAAGAAATTAAGTTGACTTGTAGGTGTTGTAAAGTCTTGACCGACTCGGCTCCGAGACCCAAATCTTCCTAGAAGTTGTAAGATATAAACTAACTCGATTCCACTACAACAATAATTTGCTTGCATCTATGAAACTCGTTTATGTGATCTTACCATAATTCCCTTAAGAACCCATGACACCCTAGTGCCTTTTATCAATTGTTTACATTTCCATTTACTTTACTTACTTTGTTTTTCCATTTGTTTACATTTACCTTGCCTAGTAGTTTAGATAACCATCTCAATCCAAACTAAATTGTGACACCCTAAGGCATAACTACTTGCATTTGATAGCTTAATCCAATACCCATCCCTGGGATCCGACCCATGCTTACCGCTCTATTAAGAGTAGTTAGTTGAGATTATAAACATTGTTTTGATTGGTTAGCATAGACGACAAAGTTTAAACCGAATCAAAAATGGTGCAATTGCCGGGGACGGTGTTCAATTAAATTGTTATCATTTGTTGTTTTTAGTTGTGTCTTTCTTAACCTTGGGGAAGTCAAACTCCTCAAGGTAGTTTTAATTGTTTTCTAGGAGATCACAAGGCGATCTTTTGCCTATTGATCCCGAGATTGAGAGAACTTCGACTAACATTAGAAGAACCGTTAGAGAGACTTCGACAATTGTGGGTATTGGAGAACTTGTGGAGATTGGTACCATCCATTCGGATAGTGTTGAGTTTACCAACTCTTTTGCAAGACAAGGAAAGGAGAACCCAATTCAAAACCAACCACAAAATCAACCTACAATGCCTAAATTTTCATCTCATTCTGTACCAACCGAGGAGAACCTACCAAATGGTAGGCAGTTGGGGAGGACTCTGCTCTAGCGGAAAAGTCAAATGCCGCGGTTGGAAGCGAGTTCCGTTAGTGATTTTGGGAAGTCATCTGATCCAGATCCACCGGCAATTCCCCTCCCCGCTTGCCTTCCCTCTTAGTCGTTCATCCAACACCACCCCACTTGACCGGTAATTTCATTGCCAAATCCGCATTCATACAATTAGTTGAGAAAACTTAATTTGGAGGGATACCTAGTGAAGACCCTCATCTACACATGGAGACTTTTTGTGACTATTGTGATGCAATTTCTCAAATGGGGGTAACTCAAGACCAAATTCGATGGGTATTGTTTCCTTTTGCCTTGATCGGAGCCGCAAATCAATGATTAAAGAGCCTAGACAAGGCCACTCTTGAAATTGATTCATGGAAGAAGTTAGCACTTGCCTTTTATAAGAAGTTATATCCTCTAGAGAAGACCAACATGTTAAGAGCCCAAATCACCGGGCTCAAGCAAAGAGATGAAGAGTCTCTATATGAGGCTTGTGAGAGATTCAAAGATACATGTCGCTCTTACCCTCATCATGGACTAAGCGAATGGTTTCTGGTTCAACAATTTTGGAGTGGGTTGTATGAAGACTCAAGGAATGTGCTCAACATGGGTTCTTGTAGATACCTCATTTTTACACCTCCCGCCAACCACCCAGTGATGATTGGGCTGCATGTTTGATACGCGGAGTGATTTATGATAGTTCGTAAGTTCATCGACAAGTGATAGCTCAAACACTCGAGTCAACCTCATGGTCGTCATCTACATACGGATACAGTTGTTTTGACAGTAATTAGAGTTCATTTGGAGTCCGGGTAAAAAACCGCTTCATTTTCTAAAAACCGTTTAAAAACCGAGTCGGAATATTCTGGAGTGTTCTAGAATTCTATGGATATGTATTCCTAATTAAATTTAATATTTTTAAGGAAATATCTTTTGCATATTGTGCTTCACGGAATAAGGAAGTGTATATCTACCGAAATTTCATAAAAAAAACGCGGAAATCTTTCATGTTGAGGAGGAAACCTCTCAGGAAATGACGCAGCAGGTGCCGCACCTCTTCCAAGGGTCGCAGTAGCAGCATCGCCTCTTCCGCAACCCTCTTTCCATGCTTTCCAGAATATTCCGTGATTTGTTTCCGTATCCGTGTCATTCCTAAACTCCTCCATAGGTTTAGTATAAATAGAGACCTTCGGTCTCCATATTTGGCACGCGAGTGTTCCACCCCTTCTTTCTCTCTCTTTGCATTCTAGACCACACTATTGCTTTCGATGCCTACGTGCTTGAACAATCGACCACGTAAGTTCTGATCATTCTGAATCCCAGTCACATTGCATAGACCGACCAATTTGACTAACTCCACTTTAATCAGCCTAATCAATTTATCTTAAATCCTTTAACAAGGGCACTTTCTACGCATATTCGAGTCGAGCAATCACTAAAACGATAACTTTAGTCAGTCTCATTTCGTCAAACATGTAAGTCCGAGGGTGTAAATCCCATTTATTTATTGTACTTTTATTTGGTAATAATCTAATGTAAGGTTTATATCCAAAGCACGTTCAAAAACCGTCTTAAAATCAATCTTTTAAAACTGTTTTTATAAAACAGCGGAGGTCTAACGTCGAGAATAAACGCAGCAGCAGCTCCGTCTCTTCGAAGGGTTGCAGCATCTGCTGCGCCTCTTCCTAAGGCTAATGCTGCTCCTGCTCTTCTTCTTCTTCCTCGACTTCCCGCAATTTTCTTTTTCTCTTATTTTCTTTCGTCTTCGTTCTCTTTTGTAATTTTCAGTACATAAATTGTATTTTAATAATCCCTTTCTTATTTTAACACTTAATTCGTCCTTAATTCCGGGTAATTCAATATTTGCGGGTTTTCGCCGTTTTAATTCAAATCGATTATGCGAGTTTCGACTTGTTCATGTCGAGTTTCTGGAATCCTAGTTTGATACATAGTTTTATTTCGAGTCTTAGTTATCCAGTTTTCGTTAATTTAACCTAAAGTTTGTTTTTTTGTATTTCCGACACGAGGTTAACCATAATTATGTAAACCTTCTGTAAATTCTCATTTTTAGTTCGTTTATGACTTGCCCAGATGCATGTAATCCATTAAAGCACTTCGACTTGAGTATAATATCAATAATCGATCATAAATTCAACAATGAACGATAACAATCCTGCGGTTCTAACTTCACAGCCAGACGCAGGAAGTGTTGCGCCTCTTCCAGAGGACGCAACAGATGTTGCGCCTGTTCTGGGTTGGCTTCTGTCTCTGAACTCTATCTCGCTTTGACGTAGCTCCTAATTACGGTCTAAATCGACTATTATTCGTGTTATCACCTCTAATCTAAAGTATTTTCGTATTTTAATTCCAATTTTGTTTTCCTTTTATTTTCTTCTTCAAAATTCCGTCTTTGAGCGTGCTTTTGACGTAGATCAAATAAACTTTGTAAACTTTGTAATTTTAATTATTGTAATTCATTTATCATAATTATTTTTATGTATAATTCAATTGTATGGCATTCACATGTAATTAATCTAACATCTACTTCGACCACATTGTTTGCTAAAACACGTGATAACCGACATAGTCTAATTTCACATGCTAGGATTAATATATGTTTGTTGCATTGCATGCATTACATCGACAACATATCAAATATGAATAATTTCCCTAATCATTAGTAGAGGCCGCTATCGAGGCGGTCGGGATTAGGTGTTCAAATAAACGAGCTTCCTAATACGTACCCTCACCCCTTACTCCAGTTATCTCTAGACATCCGTGTCCATTAGCATCTTCAAGAGTCATTCTAGAAATAGAATGCTAAAGGTAATGAGTTCTTAGTGTTCATGTCACTATTTTGTGTCTTGACATGATGCGAAGTATTTGAACGCTTCAAATTTTCTATAAAAATTAGCGGCGACTCCACAAATGCAGGCTTATTCAAACCTTTCACCGGTTTCAATGCCTCATAAATCGGTAACGGCCCATGACGTGCTTTGGCAAACCCAAGGTTCCGTGGGAGAAGTGCCACCACCTCGAGATAAATGCATGGGTGAGCGCGATGCAGGTGGCCCATGTCCACAATTTGGCGACTCCGCTGGGGATGATACACTTACGCGTTACCCAGGGTGAAACTTGAACAAGGTTAGGGAATAGTTTATACGAGACAGTTGTCGGTTTTTATTACTCGACCTTCTTAGGTCGTTTCATTTAGTCTTCCTAAGCCCTTACCCCAACCCATATGACCAATCGTCCCGTCTGGACGTCCAAATTCTTATCTGGGCCTAAAGATGGATAACGATTGACGTCACCCATACCGTGGTACATACTCATGTTTGTATCAAGGGCTTTCACTACTCGAGGAAATGGACTAGGAACCGACCTTACTCATGTTTGGCACAGACCTTTCCACTGACCAGGGTTTGATTGCTTGGTATGGCAGACCACCTTTTTAAGCCAAAACCCTTTAAATTCACTCAGCACACCGTTAT
Organism: Silene latifolia; assembly: GCF_048544455.1. Classification (NCBI taxonomy): domain Eukaryota; kingdom Viridiplantae; phylum Streptophyta; class Magnoliopsida; order Caryophyllales; family Caryophyllaceae; genus Silene; species Silene latifolia. The sequence goes on from NC_133528.1 coordinate 30,945,880, forward strand.
AATGCCCATATGTATGTTTGTATCATATACGTGATCACCATTTGTAAACAAAACCATGACAATATTTCGTAAAATAAAATCCATATAAGCATTTTTGAAAATGGCCTAAAACAGCACAAAATGAGCCGAAACTCTGTCGGGCCTCAAACCCATTTCCAGACTCACTTCGAGTCAGCACTCCTACAATTACACTATAGTTGTCTAGGACAAAAATTTCAAATTTTGTCATTTTCAAATCCCACTTGACACAGGGGTGTAGATACCCAGTATCTGCTGAGACTCCAACAAACACCCGATGATTATCGGACTACAACATGTTTTGGAATCGCGGCGTTTGATCGACAGTTTGTGTACAACTTTACGTCGAAAAACTTAAAACGATTTCGAAAATAAAACATCTCAAAACATTTCAAAAATACCTGGAGTGTTTAATGCACGACGACGGGGTCGCAATGACACTAACTAGAGTCAAAACCAGCACCGGACCAAAAACTGACTCAAAAATTCAAATCCCGACTCCAACAACGAGTCAAACCGAGTCAACCACAAAAAACCAAACATTTCAAACCTTCTACCTTAAGTTTTCCCGGATTCATGAATGGTCAAGTACCTAACATGTGACTACAAAACCTAGGATAGAACAAATCATGATTGCATTTGTTGTGAAAGTGACAACACAGCTCGAAGACCCGCGACGTGGCTCGCGCCTCTTTGAGCAGCTCAGGTGGCCACGTCGCTCAAAACTCACACAACCACTCATTCTCCTATAAATACTCCTCAAATGCCACCCATTTGAGAGTTACGCGAGTGTCCGCCCCCTCTTTTCTCCCTTCAAATTCTCGACTTGACTTCTTAAGTCACAATCCGACGCGTATTTACGACTTACCGATCGTAAACACGAGCCTTACACATTGTTTGGTACCGTCATCGTGCATTAAACCACTTGACCAACCATTTCGACCACTACACCATCACTAAACTTTTAAAACACTCTTTCTACTTACCAAAACGGTTTTAAACCGAGTTTTTTCCGATCAAACGAGTTGTTACACTTACGTCGGTCACTTGCCATAACCAAACATGTAAGTATGAGGGTGTAAAAAATCCTCTTTTATTATGTTTTCATTTGTTTTATGACTCTAACATGCTAAAACATGCATAACATGAACCAAAACATGGAATAAACGAGCCAAAACTGATTTTTGGTCTGAGACAGAAGCCCCTTAGGTCGCCAACTAGCTCGCGCCTAAATGGGGTATTCAGACCAGAGATCAACCGTGTTTGTTCTCGTCATTTCCCTTAATCCATTTTTCATATTTGTAATCGGTTTTCACCATTTCAAGTATTTTTGAACCATTGTTATTTTATTTCACATGTTTTAACCATAAAGCATTTTTCACCCTTGGTTCCTAATACCATGACGGTTAAATTCGTGTTTCGGTGATAATATTTGGTTAATGACATTTAAAAGGTATTTTAAAGCCTTTTATTTCATCTCTTTACATTTTCAAACAAACATATTAGTCACCAACACAAAGTCATCCTTGGTTCTACATACCATGCCGGATTTTAACCCGGGTACGATGATGAGTATTGACTAATTACATTCAAATGGACTTAAAACAATTAGTCCATAATCACTTTCAAAACTATTCATGTCAAGTTTGTCAAATCGAACCCAACACCGAATATTATCAAATAATGATGATTATTCGAGTCTAGTTCTTCAAATCAACAAATGCGGTCTAAACGACCCCTTCAAATCAAACCGGGTTCAAATACCCATTTTCAACAAGTTTTATAACGTTTTCTAAAAGGTCGGAACACGGCACATAAACCCGTGGGCTAACCCGCGCCGAAACAGGCTCTCCATTTCTCATTTTCAAAACCAGAGGGAGGCCCCTTACACCGCCAGCTGGCTCGCGCCTCATATAGCCGTCTGGTACAGGGCCTGTTCCCTTCTAGCATTAGTCTAGGATGATCCCGACTCCGGCTAACCCGGATATAGGACGGATCAGATGACTATTCAAACCATATTTGCAAAATGCCTTACAAAGACAAATGGATCATGTTATGCACCCTAAACCTAATACGGTAAATGGATGTTTAATCTCCGTCTTGCATGCAAATCAACCTTTAATCCAACTCGACATCTTATACTTGATACTTGGATTAAATCAACCGACTTAGAAAGCTCTCACATGTTAGGTTTAAATCATTGGATGGGCATTGATGCATTTAAACCGTTTTATCAACTTTTACATTCAACCAACCAAGATCGATCAGTAGAGGCCGCTAAACGCGGGCGGAATTGGGTGTTTGATTAAAGGGCTTCCCAATACGTACCTTCACCTCTTACTCAGAAACTTTGGATAGTGGACGACCTTATCCAGGGCGTACGAGAGTCATTCTAGAGATAGGATGCTAAAGAGGGACGATTTCCTTATCTTTAGTACCTATGTCAAACGCTGCTTTGTGCTTCAATTTGACCGAGGTATAAAGTGGAATTCGAACGGGTTCCAGGCATCCCACAAATGCTTTATGGCGACTCCGAACATCTCTAATCGTTTCGAGACCCTTACCGAGACGAAACCGACCGATCTAAAACGATCCGGTCGAAAGCATTTTTACGCCGCCGAGCGTGGCTTTCAAAAGACCGCTGCATGTCCACAGATTGGCTTGGCGTGCAGGTGGCCCGTGACTACGGACCAGTAGGTGGCCCAAATCCACAGAACGAGACGTGGCCCATGTCCACAGATTGGCGACTCCGCTGGGGATTGCTAGGACACTTACGTCTTTGTGATCCCTAGATGGTGAGACTCGAACGAAGTCTTGGTTAGAATGCATTAATTGATATTACGGTCACGGTCGGGTTCCCTGTCCGGGCCCTCAACCTAACCCTTTCCGACCAATTGGCTCGTCTCGTCGGCGTGAGTTTTCTCATCCTCGCGTTTCGAATCCCAATTGAGTCAAGCATACCGTTGACGTTACACATTTCTTTTTCGTCAAAGAGCTTTCATCACTTTCGAGCACGAGGCTAGGGCACCCTCCTTACACATTTTGTTTGGATTGGTATCCCTCTCGCAAATCGGGGTTTGATTGCTTGGCGTGTAACCCACCCTTTTAAGCCAAAACCCGTGTCAGCATAATGCATAATATAATGAACTGCGAATGCTTATGTGCTACTTGATCATAAGTCCTTCCGTGTCATTTTCAATCTTTCAAAAACACCTTTTTGCGCCGTTATAATGGCCATTTCAAACCTCGGTCTTTCGCCGACCGATGCACGCCTTTCTAGGCCGTCGTAATGACGATTTTCAAAACTCGGTTTTTTATAACCATTTCAACACGCCTTTCTAGGCCGTCGTAATGACGATTTTCAAACCTGGTTTTATATAACCATTTCAAAATTACCTTTTTACGCTGTTATAATCACCGCGTCTAGACACGGATTTTAACCCGTTTTGCGCCGACAATGGGTTTCTTTCAAAACCCGAGAAAAGCACACACCCTTTTCTCGATACACTTTCGAGATCCCGAGGACCATACACCGTCCCCGAGACCTCTTCAAACATTTCAAACTCGATTTTCAAAGCATAAAATTTTGAATTTCAAAAACCGTCTTGGGAAACAATGCACTGTTTCCCGAGCCGACTCAAACTCAAACCGTCTTTTGCAAATAAACCTAAGACAACCCTTTCAACTAACCGACTTGCGGAGATCTCTATCTTCGGAATCCGCCCATTAAAAGCGACAAATGAATCTTTTTGAAAATTTCTATTTTCGAAAACTTCAGTCCACCATTCCAATTCCGCCTCGTGTCTATCGAGTCAAAGCAAACGTACTTATGGGTCTTTACTTATGAGTCATCTCACCATGAGACCCGTCCAATGGCGTCACGCCGTCATGTTGGACTCATGTCAAAGGTTCGGTTAAACACCGTCACGTCATAAATCGAGTCAGCACCGAGGGACCACACACGGTCGCCCCGTCTTGTCGAGTCAGATCTTTGTCTCGTCCTCTGCGTTGTCTGCGTTCAGTCTTGGAACCGTGTCGTATTGAGTTGTAATGTGAGCCATTTTTCTGCCTCAGAGCCATGGCCCCGCCTTCAGCTTCGTCCAACAACAACAATGATAACAATAGAGATGTCACAACTGATCAGCTAGCCAGCCTGCTTACCGCTCTTAAGGTCACCCTGGATCGCGTGAGACCCGTATCGACGCCCTGGAGAACAAGGAAACTGGGGAACATAATACCGCACCTCTGACTGAAACTAAGAAGAGGCTGAAACTCTTGGAAGAACAACTCCTAGCCCGGGGTAACAATATCCATCTTGAGAACAACTGAAGGTTCGAGCTTGTTGGGGACCAGTTACTTGACAACTTCACCCTGACTGATGTGCCTAAGTTCAAGGGAGTGGAGGACCCACTCAACCATATCCGTACTTTCAAGGACTACATGGCCATTAAGGGGGTCAAACAAGAGCTCTTTACCCGGATCTTCCCATCCTCTTTGGAGCCGATTCCTCGCCAATGGTACTACTCCTTGGACCCGAAAAACCTTACTACTTGGGATGAGATCGCAGTTGAGTTTGCCAAGCAGTATTGCCGACAACGTCGAAATCCAGGCCAACACTCGTACTCTCGAGGTGTTAACCCAAAATGACAAGGAAGGGTTCATTGAGTTCCTAACCCGCTGGAGGAGGGTGAGCACTCAATTGGTCAGTAAGCCGAGTGAATCAACTCTGGTGGAAAAGTTTGTCAACAATCTCCGCCCGGTTTATGCCAACCTACTGAGGTATCAAAATATCAAAACTTTTCAAGATCTGCAGATTCTGGGGACACGTATTGAGGACGACCTCCGAAAGGGTGTCCTAGCAAAGACCACTGGCAGGGGTTACCAGGGATCCACCTCAACCGGATCTCGCCCTTACGTTTAGACAAACAAGATTGATGAGGTCAACCTCGTCGAACCATCTGCCAAGAAAACTGAGCGCCCCCAGAGAGTGTTCACCAACATAGGGTCGACTTATGCAAGTGCCCTGAAAAGGCTCATGGACCAAGGGAAGCTACAACCGATCGGACCCACCCCGGATCCGACTGACGCCAAGAAGTACCGATTTTGGAATCCCAACGCCTACTGCCAGTATCATCGAGGGAAGGGGCATGATACCGAAAATTGCTTCAAGCACAAGCACCTCATTCAAGACATGATTGAGAAGGGAGATTTGCCTCTACCCCCACCAACTAAACCGAACAACAAGACGAATCCTTTGGGAATTCACGCCATTTCTGATGATGAGCCGACCCTAGTCCCCTCTCACCTCATCTCGCCGATTGACGACGAGGTGAATGCTTTGGAAAAAGATCCTTCAGACGGAGTGTTTGTGCTTAGTGCTGCCACTATGCTCACTATGTTTCAGCAAGTTGAAGAGGCCATAGCCAGCCTCTCTGAAAGAATCACCCGACTCGACGACACCTACCGTCGACTCGTCTTCAATCCCCCAACACCGCGCCCAAGGGAGAATTCCCCAAGCATTCAAAACTACCCACGCCAGGATGGATTGCTCCCGCGACCATTCTGGCATAGACCTCATGAAAATCACCTTCAAAATAATCACCTTCAAAATAATCACCCTCAAAATAATCACCTTCAAAATAACTACCCTCAAAATAACTACCCCCCATAAAAATCGCCCTCACAAAAATATTCCCCACAAGAACTACCCACCGAGGAATACCCCTCCAAGGTATCCTCGAGACTCCGAAATTAACGGCATATGGAGGGATGATGTTGAGGATGTCTATATCCTCCCAGGGAAGGAGAAGCGGACGAAAGAAATCGGACATCTCACCCGATCCGGACGTCCCTATCAAAACCCGAACAATTCAACGGTCGTTCCAACAACGAATGACCAAATCGTCCCAGAGGTGGACACTCAACCAAAGGCCCCCGAGAACTCAATCCTGAAACAGCTTCAGAAAGCAAAAGCCGAAATCTCAATTTCGCAACTGATCGCAACGTCTTTTGAGCATCGACAGGCCTTGGGAAAATTAACCGTGCCCTCCACCTCTTCACCAGAAGAAATAGTGGCGCACATGACGAGAGACGCCCCTGATCTGAGTAACCCGGTCATCTTCTCCGACGAGGACATCTCTCCGTTCGGAGCTAATCATAACCTGGCCCTGTACATCACCGTACAATGCCTCCAGAAAAATATACCAATGGTCCTCGTGGATGACGGTTCCGCCGTGAATGTCATTCCTCTCAAAACTGCCCACAGGCTGGGTGTCAAGGAATCTGATTTGATCCCAACGAATCAAGGAGTACGCGCCAACGACGGCACTCGTCGCAAGGTCGCTGGGCTAGTCACTTTGACCGTCGCAACCGGACCCTTAGAAAGACAAACCAGTTTTCAAGTAGTCGACATCGACGCGTCCTTCAACATGCTCCTGGGACATCCTTGGATTCACGCCGTCAAGGCGGTCACATCAACGCTCCACCAGAAGATCAGGGTCCCCTTCAACGGGAAAACGATCACGATTCCCGCTTCCCCAATCAAAGCAGTTATGAGAAGGGGGATAGCCTCCCAAGCCATTGAGGAGGACGACAATGAAATGTGGGGTTTCCAAGCCGTAAACGCCATAACTAATGAATCAGCGACCTCTGAGTGTGACCCGTTCACCAAACTCACGGTCAACCGTATTATGATGCGCCAGGGTTACTTCCTGGGTTTGCCGCTCAATCCACTAAAGGACCCATTGCCTTCCTTGAAACAGGCTAAGGTTCCCAACATTCCCTTTGTTCTGGGGTACGAACATACTGACCAAGATATCCGGGAGATGAACCTTCTAATCCGAAAATGCAAGAAGCACGGAGTTATCCTCCGTCCCTACCACCTGACCCTCAACGGATACTTTGTCCCCGAGGGAGAGTCCGAGCTCTACCACGGCTTTCCGGAACCGATATATGACTCTGTGGCGAGGGCTAGGTACCCGGGAGTGGAAGTCTTCCAGGACTGCTACTTTATCCCCGACAACATCGAAGCTGCATCAACTGAGTCCAAGCCGTTACCATGCCTTGACGGACAAGCTGTCACACTCCCCTTTGGGGAAGATAACATCAAGCACCTCGACTATGAGGACATCATCAACATCGCCCTGAAGGACAATCAATTTGATCCAACCGCTTTGATCTCCGATACTGACCCGGAGAAAGCTACCCAAGGCTGGACGAAGACCGTCAAGTGGACCGATCACCAAGGCCGCGTTCTCAAGATAACAACTGGAGAAGGCCCTATGTTCAAAGAGGGAAGTGAAGAAGGATCTGAGTCTGAGTCGGAGTCAGAGTCTGTCGTAGCTCCTAACACTCCTAATGTCCCAGTCAAGGTCCCCTTCCCGCTGTTTTATCACAAAGTCGTGGCTGATTCAGAGGCTGAGTAACTAGGGTCACCTCCACTCCCATGAAAGGTGACAACCTGGAGCCTGTTCCAAGGGCGACTTCCTCTGTTGTGTTGCCTCTGACTGACCACGAGATGTCCGTCCTTTCCGAGCTTTTCGCTCGTGTCAACTTAATGAACGCTAAGTTTGCTTATGACTCATCTCAATTTAACTACAATGCAATTCTGAATGACTATGAGGAATTTGACTTGAGTGACTACCCACCTCACTTAGCCAAAGAACTTGACAAACGGGAAACCAGAACCCCCATCATTGAGGAAACCGAACCTATTAACGTAAGAACCGACAATACACCTCAAGAACTTAGGATATGGACAACCCTGGACCCCTCGGAAAGACAACAATTCATTGACCTCCTCCACGAATACAAGGACGTGTTCGCCTGGTCTTACAGAGATATGCCTGGGATTGACAGAGAAATTGCAGAGCACCGGATACCCATTAAACCCGGAGCTAAACCTGTGAAACAGAAGCTACGCCGGATGCGTCCTGAGTGGGCCCTAAAAATCAAGGAAGAAGTGGACAAACAGTTCAAGGCTGGGTTCATCAAAGTGTCTGAATACTCTGACTGGGTGTCAACATTGTGCCGGTACCAAAGAAATATGGAAGAATTCGGGTTTGCGTCGACTTCAGGGATCTGAACAAGGCGAGTCCAAAAGACGACTTCCCTTTACCACATGTTGACATTCTGGTGGACAACACTGCCGAGCATGCTCTCCTATCCTTCATGGACGGGTATGTTGGGTACAACCAGATTAAAATGGCTGAGAAAGACATGCACAAGACTGCGTTCACTACACAGTGGAGTACATATTGCTACACGGTCATGCCTTTCGGCCTCATCAACGCCGGAGCAACCTATCAGAGAACCGCTACCACTCTCCTACATGATATGATGCACAAGGAGGTAGAGGTGTATGTCGATGACATGATTGTCAAATCAAAAGAATGGGACAGCCACATCAGTGCTCTCCGGAAATTCTTCGCTCATCTGCGGAAATACAACATGAGACTAAATCCTCAAAAGTGTGCATTCGGGGTCACCTCCGGAAAACTCTTGGGACATGTCGTCAGCAAGAGAGGCATTGAGATTGATCCAACCAAAATCAAAGCCCTTCAACAAATGCCTCGGCCTAGGAACGAGAAGGAGATTCGAGGATTTCTCGGTCAGGTCAATTACATCAGCCGGTTCATTGCCAAGCTCACTATGATTTGTGAACCAATATTCAAGAAGCTTCGCGCCTCCGATCACACCGATTGGGACGACGGTTGTCAGAAGGCCTTTGACAGGATAAAGGAAATCCTATCCAAACCTCCTGTCCTCATGCCGCCTCAACCGGGGATTCCTCTATCCATATACCTGACTGTTACCCATACGGCCATGGGAGCAATGCTAGCACAAACAGTTGGCAACGAAGAGCGAGCCATCTACTACATCAGCAAAAAGTTCATCGAATACGAGACGAGGTATACCAAATTGGAAAAGACATGCCTTGCCCTAGTATGGTCAACAAAGAATCAACGGCATTACATGTTCAGCTACTCGGTCCACATCTACTCCAAGATGGACCCGGTTAAATACATCTTCGAAAAACCCGTACTAAATGGAAGGCTGTCTAGGTGGACACTCATGCTGTCCGAGTTTGATCTCAAATTCGTACCCCTCAAGGTTATCAAGGGAGGAGCAGTCGCTGATTTCCTAGCAGAAAATCCCGTCAACGAGGATCTAACGACCGCCACATGGTCACTTCCTGACGAAGACATCCTTTATGCCGACTTCGACGCATGGGACCTATACTTCGATGGTGCATCTAATCTGAGAGGCTTCGGGGAAGGAATCCTTCTAATATCACCAGAGGGAGAACATGTTCCAATCTCGGTCAAGATGGACTTTGCCGTCACCAACAATGCCGCTGAATATGAAGCATGTCTCATTGGCCTACAAGCAGCCATCACACTTGGCATCAAGAGATTGAGGGTCCACGACGATTCCTCGCTCATCATCAATCAGGTGTCCGGATCATGGAAAATCCGATCTGACAGCTTAGCTCCCTACCGAGCAAAGATCAATCAAGATGCCGAATTCTTCGACCAAGTCGACTACTTCCACTTGCCATGCGAGGAAAATCAATTTGCTGATGCCCTGGCAAAACTTGCCGCGCTCGTCAACATACCTGACGACATGACGTCAATGTCCCTATGTGTCGAAAGACGGAGCGAGCCAGCTCACATTTGTGCCATTATCGACGACGAGGAAAGCCATGATGAACCTTGGTACCAAGCCATCCTCAATTACAAAACCAAAAACGAATTTCCTCCCAACTCTGATCAAAGAGGACAAAGAGCCATCCGTTTACTTGCATCACAATTCGTGATAAACCAAAATCAACTCTACAAAAGAACACCCCAAGGAATTCTCCTCCTTTGCATTGACCATCACAAAGCCAAGAAAGTCATGAGAGAGGTTTACGACGGAGAATGTGGCCCTCACATGAGTGCAATGATGCTTACACAGAAAATCATGCGGCTAGGTTACTACTGGACCAACATGGAAGCCGATTGTCGTAACTACGTCAAACATTGCCATAATTGCTAAATCTTTGCCAACATACAAGACATACCACCATCCTTTTTGTATACCATGACGTTGCCCTGGCCTTTCTCAACCTGGGGTGTAACATTCCGTTTAATGTCTATGAGTGTTTTGATATTGGATTTGGTAGTGGATGATATTATGGAGCTAGCAGCGTTAGAGAATGGTAGTTGGTAGTGTATGGAATTAGTGTCGGGAGAGTTTATGATGTAGTTGATACGACATCGTGAGCGATGTGTGGAGGTAGGAACAGTTGGAGGATGATGTTATAAGTCTGAGTAAACTTCGAGGACGAAGTTACTTTTAAGGGTGGTAGAATGTAACATTCCGTTTAATGTCTATGAGTGTTTTGATATTGGATTTGGTAGTGGATGATATTTTGGAGCTAGCAGCATTAGATAATGGTAGTTGGTAGTGTATGGATTTAGTGTCGGGAGAGTTTATGATGTAGTTGATACGACATCGTGAGCGATGTGTGGAGGTAGGAATAGTTGGTGGAGTTGGTGTTAAGAGTTCACGAGTTATAGCGTGAGGTTTTGTTTTGAGTCTTAGTTGCGTTGTTGTGTCCTAGTTAAGTTGGTAGGTTTGTTTTTATGTATGGGTTGAACTTCGGGGACGAATTTCTTTTTAAGGAGGGAAGACTGTAATACTCCGTATTTATGAGTCTCTGGGTACTCTATCGAGTAGGCCTTACTCTGTCGAGTAAGGGTGAGTTGCGTTTTATAATAGTTTCTGACCTGTTGGGTACTCGATCGAGTAACTAAGATACTCGATCGAGTAAGGGGGCACTCGATCGAGTACCTTAGATACTCGATCGAGTAGCCGGTTTACGGGGAGTTATTTCTCGGGTTTTGTTAATTATGCGATTAAGGTATATAATACTTCCGTCATTGTTCTTAAACACTTTTTCAAAACCTAATTACTGTCAAGAGAGAAAACAAAGTACGTTCTTCGCTTTAATCGCATTGTTAGCAAATCCCGGAGTTTGGAAGGTCGGATTTCACCTTTCGTTATACCGTTGAGATCCTTGCGTCGAGGGTAAGATCTATGTACCGTTTTTACAGTATTTCCTTTAAGTTGGTTAAACCCTAATATGGGGATTTGGGTGTTTTGTGTAGATTGTGATTTGGTAGTGTTTATGTGTTTGTATGATAGGAGGAGGTTTTGTAGAAGAGGCTTTTTGATACAGCTGTTGATACCGTCTGATAGTTGTGCTTTCCAGGTAGGATTTCCTACTCAGTATTAGTCCCATAATGTGATGTTGATGTGTTGTGGTTGATTGAATAATATAGTAATTGTGTTGTGACGGTTGTTGATTGTGATTGTGTGTCTCTGGTTCTCGAGATGCGTTCTCGGCTGAGTGAAGTCACTTGCGGGAGTGGCTTCACGCCCTAGTTTTGCCCTTCGTGGAACCCCCCACGGAAGGGGATGTGCACATTAATGGACAGGGTTATCGCTCAATTTGAGGAGCGGGGATTTGGTGGGTACGGCTGCGGTCCCCCACTGGCAGGGCTGGTCCAATGGACAGTCGGTGATTGAGATTGATGGGACTGGTGTGATTGAGTGTGTGTTACGGTGTAAGCTGTCTGTTTGTCGTATTGTTGATATATATAAGTTGTGTGATTAGTACTGACCCCGGTTGTTGTTTTGTAAAACCTGCGGTGATCCATTCGGGGATGGTGAGCAGAATTGAGCGAGTTTGAGTTGAGTTCTTTGGGATAGCTGGGATGTGCCACCGTCGACGATAGAAGTCTTCCATTTGTAGCTTTACTAGTTTTATAGACTTTTCGATTAACTCAAAGAGACAGTTGGTTTTGAGAACATGTATCGTATTTTGGTATTTGGTTTCAGTTGTAACCTTTCACTAAAGTTATATTATTTAATGTTGTTTCGTTATTGTCTTATGATTATCATGCCTCAGGTAACCGAGAAGGTAGCATCCTTATACCTGAGTGGTCCTGGTAAGGCACTTGGAGTGTGGGGGTGTTACATGGGGAATCGACATCATCGGGAAAGTCAACCCGATAGGCACCAAGGGGCATTGCTTCGTCCTCGTCGCCATCGACTACTTTACCAAATGGGTAGAAGCACAGTCGTATGTAGTCTTGACCGCCAAACAAGTGGCCAAGTTCATTCAAAACAACATCATCTGCCGATATGGGGTACCCCATGAAATCATCAGCGATCAAGGCTCTCACTTCCGGGCGGAAACTCAAGCTTTGCTGGACAAATACAAGATCAAACGACATCGATCATCCCCCTACCGTCCCCAAACTAACGGAACGGTGGAGGCAGCGAACAAAACTCTTGTCACCATCATCAAGAAAATGCAAGACAACTACCGCGATTGGCCGAGCAAACTCCCATTCGCACTCTGGGGATACCGAACCTCCATTCAAACACCGACAGGCGCCACACCCTTCTACCTAGCATACGGTATGGAGGCGGTTCAACCGGTAGAATTAGAGGTCCCATCTCTACGCATCCTACTGGAGAGTCAAGTCCCTGAGGCGGAATGGACCCGTCGAAGGTACGAACAACTCACTCTCCTAGACAAACGACGACTCAACGCCTTGCACAACGTCCAGCTATACCAACGACGTATACAACGGGCATTCAACAAGAAGGTTAAACCCAGAAACATCCAGGAGGGCGACTTGGTCCTCAAGTCAGTTCGAGCACCATTACAAGTCGATCCGAGGGGAAAATTCAAACCCAACTGGGCCGGGCCATACCTGGTCAAGAAAATACTTTCGGGGGGCGCAGTGAGACTGAGTGACCTAGATGAGGAGGACTTTATAAACTCGACCAACCTAGACCAACTCAAGAAGTACTACCCTTGAACCCTGGCAACCAACGGCCTAGCCTAGTTTTACAACTAGCAACGACCTCAACCCTTTTCAAGTCAAGTTCCTCAACGTGTTGTGATTTGAAATTGTATGTTTTATCGAGTCTAAGCTGCGGCACCTTGCCCGTTTCAAATGTCCTTTGATCCGTCAAAGGCAACGTCCATTTGCACTAAACAAAAAAAACCCCCTGAACTACGAGCATGGTTTGATTTAACCTCTTCAGGTGAATACGTAGGCAGTCCTTCTTATGCCTGAGGGATACAACCACAAAACTCAATCAAATTCACGAAACATTTCTGTAGATACCCGTATCCGTCGATATTGGAATTTATAGAGAACCCGACAAACACCCGATGATGATAGGACACATGTATTTATTTAGTTGTCATTGTCATTATTTGGGTTCGTTTTACGATGTAGAATGAGCGTTATCGACGGGCGGGGTTAGGTGTCCTTATGGGCTTCCTAACACGTACCCTCACCCCTTACTCAATATCTATGGTTTGTGGATCCGTCTAAATACCATTGGATTATGAGAGTCATTCAAATCGAGTGATATAGGGTACAAGTCTTTATCTTTAATCACTCGTAGTCGATTGGCTTTATGCTTTTCGATGAAAGGTGTAAAGTTGACTTGAACGGTTCCAAGTTCCCAAAAAACTTGGTGGCGACTCTAATTTGTCTTAATTCGATTCGAAAGAACCTCGAGTCGATTATGCCTAGTGTGGATCCCGCGGGACGCAGATTCGAGGGCCTTGTCCACGATTTGGCGACTCACTGGGAAAAGAGGACTAGTAACACTTTGTTTCTAGGGTCTTTTCCTCCGAGGTGAAACTTGAAAAGAAAGTGTTGGAAAGTAAAACATTACTCATAGTGCTACGATTCATGCATAAACCCTTAAGGATTTTCCCGGGCCGTCCCAGCGTTTCTTTGTGATGCGTGGGGGGCGACGTCTTACTATGCTAGGAAGCTGCACATTGCTCGCTTCCACTTCACCCCGCGTGGTTCTTGATGGTGGGGACGCTCTTCTAGGTACTTTACCTTAAGGCCTTTGCTCTATAAGACCGCAAAAGGATGGAGGGCATAGACCTTCTTGTAGAAGACTTGCCGAGACTTAGAGATGTCTAAGAGCATACATCCTTATAACATGAGAATGACAATGTGCAAGTTGTTTCCCGAGTCTTTTCAAAATTTTCCATGTCCATTTCAAAACCGAACTTTTGAACAACTTACTTTCAAAATTAGCATGGTTTTAAAAAACGCGGAATGCTGCCCAAATAGGACTAGAAATTTAAGCCAAAACAAACTTTTATAGCCGGCATGCTGCCCATTTCAAATCTCATTTTTCAAATCGATCTTTCGTTTTTCAAAATCAATCCAAAATGCCTCTCGAACCTCAACCAAGCATGAAATGCGTCGAGTCGTGTCCGGGTCATGGCCGTGTTAGGCCAGGCGTTTTTTCATTCCAAGAGTCTAGAACACGACCCTGTGGGGTCACCCAAGCTCACCTCTTGGGCTTTGAGTCATGTTGGTCGACCATTTGGTCTAGGATAGTCCACAGAAACACCCAAGCTAGGCCATTTAGGGCGTTTCACCTGAACCTATGGGCTATGTTAGTCCAATCACGGGTTTAGTCACACCGAGTCCAGTTTAGAATCGAGCTATGACAGCTTGAGTCATGTCGTTTTGTTGAGTCTAAAATGAACCAAGGTCTAAATCCAACCGTGAGTCGAACCTTTGGTTAGTCAGTCTCAAGTCGAGTCTTTGTTTGAGTCAAGTTGGGGTCGTGTCCTTAAGTGTGCAGGGGCTCTTACTTTAAATATTGACTCGGTTCGGGGTTTTCTTGTAGAAAGGCCGCCCAAAACCCGACTTCAAGCAATGGAAGACGCTGTTAACAAACTCACTGAGGCCGTGAACCTCATGATGGCCAGAATGGATGTGATCGAATCCAAGTTGGGTGAAGATTCCTCTTCATCTACCCCACCTCTGACCGATCTGGAGAAACGGTTCAAGTTCATTGAGGACCGTCTGAAACTCTCCCAGGGGAAGAACATCCATTACGAAAATGCTAGGGCCTATGCCCCAATTCAGGATAAGTTGCCCACGAACATGGTACTCACTGATATCCCAAAGTTTAAGGGCACAGAAGATCCAGTCCACCATGTTTAGGCCTATAAGGGGTACTTAGCACTGAAGGGAGTGCCTGTTGACATGCTCTCTGAAATTTTTGCTCAATCCCTGGATGAACACCCGAAGGCGTGGTTCTACAATCTGGACCTCAAGAACTTCCCCACTTTCGAAGATATTACGGTGGAGTTTTTCAAGCACTATGCTGATAATGTCGAGATTCAAACCAACATAAGAACATTGGAGGTGATGACACAGAAAGAAAAAGAAGGCTTTACTGAATTCCTTGCAAGATGGCGTATGTTGAAAGCGTGAAATTAGCCAAGCTTGTGAAGTTGAAATGGTAGATAAGTTCGTAAAGAATCTGCGATCTATTTACCGCAATGCTCTGAAATACCAGAATTTTGGTTCTTTCAAAGAATTGATAAGAATCGGGATAAAGGTAGAAGATGATGTCATAACGGCGGAGGCTGAAAAGCCGAAAGGGTACCAAGGGGCCTCATCGTCTAAGGGCAAGGCCCCAACAACGGCGCATATTGATGAAGCCATCAATCTCTTAGAAGGGTAATCGAAGAAGTCGCAGTGCCAAACACCTAGGGCATTCACCGATATCGGATGCACTTATACATATGCTCTCCAAAGGCTCATAGCCCAAGGAAAGCTGAAGCCTATTGGTCCAACTCCGGACCCTCCCGCTGATCAACAAGGTAAATTGTATAAACCAAATACCTACTGTGCCTTTCATTAAGGGAAAGGCCATGATACTGAAAGGTGCTATCGACTGAAGCACGAAATTCAAGACATGATTGAGAACGGAACGCTCCCGATCCCAGCCATAAAACCCAATAACATCACCAATCCATTTGGCGATCACGCTAACTTTGTTTCTGTCGAAGACAATGTCGATTATTCCCATCTTATCCGCCCATGTCACTTGAAAGGGGTGTTTATCGGGATGATATTTGTGGATTGCTTTGAATTCTTGCCAAACCCGAAGAATGAAATTCAAGTCGGGAGTCTTGCTCTAGAATGTACTCCTCTCGTTAACGAAGTTAATAAAAGACAATTCGATTCACCAACTTTCATCACTGGCGTAGATCCTCAGAGGACTACCTCGGGATGGAGGCCGACCATCAAAGGGATCAAGGACAAGAGCCGAGCATCTAAGCTGACAGCCGAACAAGAGAAAGCTCAAAACCAGATTTGAAAATTATGAGTCGGGATCTGTTTTCTTATCTTAGTCGAGTCGAGTCGAGTCTAGGACTTTCTTTTCTTGAAGTTGAGTCGTTTATTCCACGATGACCTAGGGTGTGTCCTAGGAATCGTTCCTTCGAGTCTGTTAAGCATGTGTCATTCCAATAAAAGTTGCAGTTCGTTTCCCAGTATCTCTTGTTTCTAATCCTCAATCATTCCGAAACATGATAAAACGCACAACACACTCAAAGGCATCCCTGGGGTAGAAATATGTCCCGTTTCAAAATGTAAGGTACAATAGGATTCCGTGTTTGATTCCTTTACCTATTCCATGTCTGGCGGTAGAAAACCTCCATCAGAACCAGTGTTTTTGACAAGCTTATAGATGATTCTAGGACGAACCTGGACTAGCTCCTTGTTTCCCCTATCGATGATGGAAGGCAAGCCTTTTCCCCAACAAAATCATCCCATCTCGAAGAGAGAAGATATCAACCCGTTCTAACAAGGAATTGTTAGTTCCTACCCAAATTAGTTGGCGAAGCCCAGTTTTCAAGGTGTATCCATTTATGACTAAGAGAATGAATAGGATCATTTTCAAAGAGAGAAAAAAAATGAAAAAGAATGAAAAATGAGAAAAAGAGAAAAATTGGAAAAATGAAAAAAAATGAAAAAAAAGAAAAATGAAAAAAAGATGAAAGAAAAAGAAAAAAAGGAAAAACGATGTTGAAGTTATTGCGGAATGCTTTTTGGTTGAATGTCGAAGTTACGGAAGCCAGAATTCAAGTCGAGTACCCATAGTTGAAGTTCAATGGGCGAAGCCCAAAAGCTTAAGTAGTAACCTCTTTACCCTCTAAGTCCTTCCTGAGATAGTTACAAAGGGATAGTCGGGAATTTTGAGAATTATTCCGCTTGTGCTGTTACACCCAACCTTTAGGGTCCAGACATGGAAATTTGAACCCACATCATTTTTCAAGCCATTTGCACTCGTGATTCATCAAACCCGAGACACCCATTCCAAACACATCAGCAGCCATAGCCCTTGGCCTTAGCACCACAAAACAAACCTTCAGAATGATGGTTAACCATTCCAACTTGTTATTACCAAGCTCCACATCCCAAAAGATCCAAGCCTTTTACACCTAACCCCAGACACGGGATTTAACGGTACCTTACAGGCTAGAATGGGATATGACATGATACCTTAGGTGAAACCTTCGAGTGTGTAAACACAATCAATATGCCAAGTTTATGCACCTTGATCGAACTACGTCGGATTTGATTTCGCTCCACGCGAATACGTAGGCAGTCCTTCTGAACAAGGGATTCAATCCACTCATCAACCAAGTTGTCATCTTGTCGGTTTCTTACGGGTCTTAACCAAGTCCAAATGAAGCCACCTTTGTTTGAGTCGGTCTTAGCACTCGATGTAGGCTAGGATGAGGATATAGGTTCGGATGAATAGTATCGAGTCTCAGAATGAGCTTTATCTAACGGTTTAGGCAAAGATGCCGAGTCATATAGGTGTGGGTTTTTGTTGGGAACCGAAAATATGAAAAACCCGCTGAAAAGAAAGAAGGCGTGGAAGAAAAATAGTAAAAGCCCGCTGAAAAGAAAGAAGGCGGTGGCAAGAAATGATGAATACTCGCTGAAAAGAAAGGAGGCGAGGAGAAGAGTGACAGAATGTTCCCGACAAAAGTCATGTGTGTTGTCTAAGTGTTCTCATAAAATCAGTCTGTGTTTAGTGTCTGGGCGAAGCCAACGTTGTTGCTCCGTGAGTTTAATCCACCTTGTCAATGCCAAGTGATCTTGATTCCCATGTGCCCTCGGGAGCACGCCCATGCCATACGGTATCTCCGTCTCAAGTCTGATGGCCTTGTGATTCCCATTTGCCATCTTTTGGCCCCAGAATGACCAATTTACATTTCTACCCCCAATAAGTCAGTAATTGAATTTAAAGCCCGTGCACACTTAGGGTTTTATTTTCCTTTTTTGTTTTACGGTAGCGGGCTACGCCCACGTTGTTTACGAGTCATACAGAGTGTCTGTGTCGTATTTCATGCTCACCCATCAAGGTTCGATTTCAAAAAAAAAAAATTTCAAAATTTCAAAATTTCAAGAACTTTTTGCGAATTATGGATAGATGATCCAAGTAGTGGAATCTTTGCGGGTCGATGGCCCAATCATTCAAAATTTCAAATTTAATTTTTGAAGGGTCAATGGCCCAACATACCAAGTGATGTCAAATTTAAACTTCGGGTCGATGGCCTAATTATTCAAAATTTTCAAATTCAATTTTCGGGTCGATGACCCAATCTTTCAAATGATCTAATTTTAGGATCGATGATCCAAATGTGCTTATGTGATGATTATTGCTAGTACGTTTTTGTGTTTCAAATGCAGCAGGATATGCTTCAACTGGGGGCTCTAAAGTCTTCGACTTTAGAGCCATCACAAACTGGGGGCTCTGAAGCCGTGGGCTTCAGAGACCATTACCAAGATGTAAAGGATGATATCCACCAAGAATTCAATTCAATACAAGAGTATGAAATGGAATAATTCCGTAGCTGAAAGCAAATGATGAGAGTGGCGGCAACCTCCTCGGAAAGTCCCGTCCCATTCGGACAAGCGCCTGCAGATGATAAATTTTGGGCAAATGTCAACAGATGATGAATTTTGGACAAATGCCAGCAGATGATAAACTTTGGGCATGTGTCAGCAGTTGCCGAACTACGACGCGGGTTTGATTCCGTCAGAAACGGATACGTAGGCGCCTAAGGATAAGGCTCAATCCACCATATATGCAATTTATGGGTCGATGACCAACGATGATAATTCGACACAACAGAAGCAAGAGTCAATCCCCAACGAAGCTTCAGGTATGATCTCTTCTTATGGCTGGCGAGCTTATATACGCAAGTCTAATGGACTATAAACGACCCGAAGAATCCTCAGGTCGAGAGGGACCTGGGGTATACTTTGACTTTCGCCTTGTCCAAGCCTCAGTCAAAGTGGGGGCTCTGTAGATATCCGTATCCGTCGATATTGGAATTTATAGAGAACCCGACAAACACCCGATGATGATAGGACACATGTATTTATTTAGTTGTCATTGTCATTATTTGGGTTCGTTTTACGATGTAGAATGAGCGTTATCGACGGGCGGGGTTAGGTGTCCTTATGGGCTTCCTAACACGTACCCTCACCCGTTACTCAAGATCTATGGTTTGTGGATCCGTCTAAATACCATTGGATTACGAGAGTCATTCAAATCGAGTGATATAGGGTATAAGTCTTTATCTTTAATCACTCGTAGTCGATTGGTTTTATGCTTTTCGATGAAAGGTGTAAAGTTGACTTGAACGGTTCCAAGTTCCCAAAAAACTTGGTGGCGACTCTAATTTGTCTTAATTCGATTCGAAAGAACCTCGAGTCGATTATGCCTAGTGTGGATCCCGTGGACGCAGTTCCCGAGGGCCTTGTCCACAATTTCGAACTACGGTCATGGTTTGATTTCACCTCTCCAGGTGGATACGTAGGCAGTCCTTTCTTACATAAGAAGGATATAACCATTCCCACAATAAAAAAAACAACCATCCCCACATACAAAAATCTCCATCAAAAAAAGAGAAAGGGAAAACCATTCCCTTTCCCACAAAAATACAAAAATGAGCCTTTCTCCCTTTCCACAAAATACCACTTTCCCAAGTGCAATTGTTTAGGACAATTCAAATCGAATTGCCTTTACCAAACGGATGGAAGAAACAAGCGTTCACAATTTTTGACACGGGCAATCCTCTTATTTAATTAATAATGGGAGGGATTACAATTTCAACAACAAATAAAGCTCGACAAGTCTACAACTTGTCAAAGCTAAGGTGTCAACTAACACACCTCACATAATAAGACTAGCACAAAACACACAACAACTAGCTAGTACAACATAATAAAAACTCACAACAATAATACAACATAATAATAAAACGGGTAATGGAGGTCTTCACTCTTCCATTCTACCCTTGCCTTTTCCCTCGGTGTACATCTTCCCCTTGTTCTTCTTGTTGGCCCGCCTAGCATGGACTTCTTCCTCGGAACGGATCCTAAACGGATCTAAGACGGCGATGGCCTCCGGTCTAGCACAAGACCCCATGTTCGACCCAAGATGAGCCAATGCACGGCTCACCATATTCTTGGGGCCGGAACTCCTCCTCTTCGGTGGTCTCATCACATCGGGGGTAGCTCCATCAACATACTCCTCAAATAAGGCACGGTTGGCCTTGCCAACCTCTCGATACTTCAAGTCGACAACCTCGTCCTTACGGAATTTGGATCGCTCTTCCAAGGACGGAGCTCGTGACCACTTGACATAAGCGGGAGTCACCCATGTCGTGGCAACGGGGTTTGACACCTCTCAAAGCGGCCGAGTGGCCCACCACCTTTCAAAGAACTCCACAAGCTCGGAGTTCCGAAAAACATTCTCTTGGACAAGAGTATCTTGAGCGGGCACCTTTTGTTGACGCCCCATTTGCCTCATGAGCCTTTCGGGATATATGAAGGAAACAACCTTCAAGCCCACCACCATCAAAGAACGAGGACTAGCACCCGAAGCGGACAATCCCGTGAAGGACCTCAAATGCCACCATGGCACCACCCAACGGATATGAGGACCACCCTCCTCCGCCAATCTTGCGGCCCAATAGGCCTCGGTGGAAGCAAAACTATCCGGGTACAACTTCTTCCTCATAGTGAGGTGACGGAAGGAGTAAGAAGAAGGATTAACCGGAGGCTCTACATACCTTAGCCTCTCCAATAGCCACACTTGGAGGATCCTTGGGGATCCGAAAGAGGGAGCTTCTCCACAAGAACCTTCCTTGTCCAATGCTTGGATAATCTCTCCAAGCACCAACCATGATGGATCTCTACCATGCTCCATTTGCTCAATCACATAGATAAGGGTCATGCTACCATGACATCTTGGCCCCTCCTTCTTCAAGACATCAACAAAGAGGTACACATGGACAAGGCAAAATGCAAGAGCCCTTCTCTTAGCCACCTCCGAGACATTAACATCTAATCGGTTTGAAAAGATGTTAATAAGAGCCAACATATCCACACCATGTGGAGCAAGAAGAAAGTTGATTTGGCTTGTTGATAAGCCCAACATAGAACGAAATTTCTCCTTGTAGCACAACCGAGTCGGAGGAAGCACCGAAACATAACCCGGCCACCCACCAATGGCTCCAACTTCTTCGGTAAGAGGACAAAGCTCGCCTTTCGGGAAAACGAAAACATGGTGTTTCGAATCCCAAAACCGAGAACATGCTTCAAGAAACGAAGGTTGCACCTTGATTTGACGAAGCACCAACAATTGACCAACTCCCATGCAAGCGTGTTGATACTTTTCGGGAGGCGACAAATCCCGGCACCATTGTCGCAAGGCGTTCTCAAAAGCATCCATGAAATATTTTTGTGGAAGAAGAAGAGGTTTGTTAGAGATGATTTCGTGTTTCGGATGATGAAACAATGAAGGGCAAACTTCCCTATTTATACAAAAATGATCAGCGCGTTTTTCAGAAAAGGGGAGAGCTGGTTTCCATCGCCAGGCTGCTCGAACCTCTTTGGACCTTCCCCAGGATTCCCGTTGTTGACTTGTCTCTTTCAACTTGTGCTTTCTCCTGACACCTCAAACCTCCCGCCAGGAAGCTCGCGCCTCTTCGGGATGATTTAAGACATTTTGTGTTTCCTCACACTCACATTTCTTTGTTTTCGCGTTTCACGAAATCCGACACGGTTTCCATGACGCAGCTTTAAACATACGGATTTTTCTTTCTTTTTTTAAGGGGGGAAGCGATGGATCGTTTCCATGTCAGTCGAAATTCCGAATTTTTTTCGCTTTTTCGCAATTTGCCGGCAATTTTCAAAATCGAAGATTGATAACACGACATCAATTTTCCTCAAAAATTCAAGCACTCATAAATTCGAGTCTTGACCTCAAAATCAAATATACTCGCAAAAATCCTTTTCTATAATTCTTTCCTGACGGTTTGAATTTGAATTTTTCGAGTCAATTTCAATAATTTCGACGCAATTTAACTCACGACACGAGTTAATTGCTCAAATTTTCAAATCATTTCCTTTTGAATTCCAAACGTGACGATTTGTCACGGAATTTTCAAGTCATTTCAAAATTTCAAATTTTAACTTCAAGTCATCTTGGTTAATTTTTGTTTTTCAATCAAATGCTTTTACGTGTTTGCATTTATGCGTATGTGCTATCTGTTGCCTGTTTTCTACACTAACGATGCAGGAACTGGGGCAAAGCAAAAGGAGAATCAAACAGCCGACATCGCTCCTCCGAAACACAACACAAAAAAGCCAAAAAGCACAAAACAAACCACAATCCAAAAACACATATATACAAACCGCCTTACGCAAAATACATCGACAAACGTCTATCATACAGACACTGGCCTGAAACAAACGTCTATCATACGGACACTGGCCTAAAACAAACGTCTATCATACAAACACTGGCCTAAGACAACGAACTGGGGGCTATCCGCCACCTACCGAACTAAGCACTCCCTACCCTTCCGATCAGAAAAGAAAGGGAACAACATAGGGAACAGAGGAGCAACAACGAAAGCAGAGGAGGTTACCATGACGATAACCCCGCGTTCCTCCTCCATAACAAAAAAGAAGACAGTGCCTTGCAGACTTTGGATGATGAGGAGGCCAAGAACCATGATGCGATGCACCACTCCGATACTGAACCCCACTCATCAGCCACCCTGTCTATGAGCCACAACGAAAAGGACAAACCGGCCGTATCAGCCACCTCTCCTCCTCTACGGAAGTATCCTCCACCACCGCCTCGAATACGGCAGCCTCCTCGGCCGCTACAGCCCCTCCAGGATCAACTTCCTCCTCCAAAGCCTCGACGACGGACCCCATAGGTCCCAAACGATACCCTGCGATCGAAAAAGGGCAACAAACAAAAAATGTCAGCCGGAATTTCGGCATTACGACGGCATGAAATGGGTAAATCCAAAAACAAAAAAACAACCTGCAATGCAAAACAAGGGCAATCCCGCCCAAAATCCAACCAAACCAAACCATTCACAAAAAAAAACACAAAAACGACTCGCCCCTCTTTTCAAGCAAAAGACGAGTCAAAATCACAAAAACGGCATTTCAAGACCCCTACAAGGTCCGCCAACAACCCAAAATACATTCCCGACACAATGGGGTATTTTCCTACGGTTCAAAAAGGCAATTCATACGCTAATTTGAGCCCAAACCTGTCAAAATTTCAAAACAATCGCAAAAAGGCAAACGTGATTTTATCACGCCTCAAGGTGACCTAAATTACCAATAAGGTCCAATTTAAGGCAAACTGACTCAATTCAAGCCCAAACAGGCGCTTATTTTGTCAGACGTAAGACCGTCACAAAAGGCGAAAATCCAATTTTGCCCACAAACATCCAACGAAGGTCCTTAAATGGCAAATACGGGTTTTCCCAACTACAATGCAACCTAGTGGGACCCACTACCCAAGCAAATAAACTTGGCAATGCAAAATGAGACGGTTTCTCGCCTCACTCACGTTTTTCGAGCATAGGGAGCGGGAACGGGGACCAATATGCAAACTAAAAGCACCCCTATGCTCCTAAACAGGTTTCTAACCTAATGCAAGCATCAATTTCACTCGAAATGGGCTCAATCAAAAACACCTAATTCGATTTTTAGGGCAAAATTCGCCCTAATTCAATCAAGCTAAAGATCAACAAATTTGAATGGATTCAAGAGGAAATACTTACCTTGAGATGACAATGTTGATGAAGGCAAGAATTCGAACAAGCTAGAAGGTCCAACAATGGCGGATTTGGCTTTGTTTTGTCGAAGAGAAGGAAGACGAGATTATGAATGATATGCGGCCTAAACTCGTGTCTTTTACGGAAAAATAGGGATGCCCCTTTGGTTCGCCAGGTGGCTCGCGCCTAAACCAGGCCTCCCCCTTGCTCTTTCAGCAGATTTTGGGCTTTAGCCCAATTTCCCATGACAAACTTCAAATTTTCATTTGACAATATTAAAGGTCGTCATTTTTCTCAAAAACAAATAGTGAAAATTCAAATTCACTATTTTCGAAAGCTTTAAACGACGGCACATAAACCGTCCCTCCAATCGAAAAGTGAAAATTTAAATTCACTATTTTCGGGAATTTTCAAGCAAACGGCGATCAAAACCGCCAATTTCAGAAATAATGGTGAAATCAAAATTCACCATTACCCTTCAAAATTTCAAAAATAATGGCGAAAATTCAAAAACCGCTATTTCTCCAAATTTTAAGCGACGGCAATTAAAACCGTCATTTTCAAAATAATAGTTGGAATCTGAATTCCACTATTTTCACCACACATGTCAACGGCGGCACATAAACCGTCACTTCAATCAATAGTGAAGATTCCAAATTCACTATTCTCATCAAATGTCAACGGCGGCACACAAACCGTCACTTCAATTAATAGTGAAGATCCCCAATTCACTATTCTCATCAAATGTCAAACGACGGCACATAAACCGTCACTTCAATTAATAGTGAAGATTCCAAATTCACTATTTCTTACAAATGTCAACGGCGGCATATAAACCGTCACTTCAATCAATAGTGAAGATTCTAAATTCACTATTCCCATCAAATGTCAACGGCGGCATATAAACCGTCACTTCAAAACGCAATAGCAAACTCAAATTTGCTATTTTCCTTCAAAATTAAAACAAACGGCGATCAAAACCGCCACTTCAAGTTCAAAGAAGAACGACGAATGGTGAAGATGCCAAATTCACTATTCTTTCAAGTGCCAGTAGGGGGCTTCTTCGCGGAACCCGCTCATTCCAAAAACAGTGACAGTAAAAATCCATACTCACTATTTCCCCAGCGACATCACGTGTTCGCTACTTTCAAGACAAGCCCTTTTGACGCGACTATTCTCATTCAAGTTCAACGGCGACATCACGAGTTCGCTACTTTCAAGAAAAGCCCTTTTGACGCGGCTATTCCCATGGTCCACTAACCGACCGTACCTTTCGGCTGGCGAGCCTTTGTCCGCAAGCATTCAAGGACACATCTCAAAGATGCCTTGGGTACATTTACTTACAATGGCTGGCGAGCCTTTGTCCGCAAACATTCAAGGACAGATCCCGAAGATGCCTCGGGTACATTTTCTTACCAGTGGCTGGCAAGCCTTTATCCGCAAACGTGCAAGGACATATCCGAAGATGCCTCAGGTATGACTCCTTCTTATGGCTGGCGAGCCTTTGTACGTAGTCTAACGGACTTTAAACGACCCACACGGATAGTCGACAGACTCTAAACTGTTCCCGACGACAGGTCCTTGACTCGTACCCTCGAGTCGCCTTGGTGTCGCCCTTCCCGACGGCAGGTCCTTGGCCCGAATCCTTTCGAGCCGCCTCGACGTCGCTTGGGTCTCCAGGTTGTAATCTTCGATTGACATAGGGGCTCTACTTTGACTTTCGCCCTGTCCAAGCCTCAGTCAAAGTGGGGGCTCTGTAGATACCCAGTATCTCCTGAGACTCCAACAAACACCGGATGATTATCGGACTAAAACATGTTTTGGAATCGCGGCGTTTGATCGACAGTTTGTGTCAACTTTACGTCGGAAAACTTAAAACGATTTCGAAAATAAAACATCTCAAAACATTTCAAAAATACATGGAGTGTTTAATGCACGACGACGGGGTTGCATTGACACTAACTAGAGTCAAAACCGGCACTGGACCAAAAACCGACTCAAAAATTCAAATCCCGACTCCAACAACGAGTCAAACCGAGTCAACCACAAAAAACCAAACATTTCAAACCTTCTACCTTAAGTTTTCCCGGATTCATGAATGGTCAAGTACCAAACATGTGACTACAAAATCTAGGATAGAACAAATCATGATTGCGTTTGTTGTGAAAGTGACAACACAGCTCGAAGACCCGCGACGTGGCTCGCGCCTCTTTGAACAGCCCAGGTGGCCATGTCGCTCAAAACTCACACAACCACTCATTCTCCTATAAATACCCCTCAAATGCCACCCATTTGAGAGTTACGCGAGTGTCCGCCCCCTCTTTTCTCCCTTCAAATTCTCGACTCGACTTCTTAGTCACAATCCGACGCGTATTTACGACCTACCGATCGTAAACACGAGCCTTACACATTGTTTGGTACCGTCATCGTGCACTAAACCACTTGACCGACCATTTCGACCACTACACCATCACTAAACTTTTAAAATACTCTTTTTACTTACCAAAACGGTTTTAAACCGAGTTTTTTCCGATCAAACGAGTTGTTACACTTACGTCGGTCACTCGCCATAACCAAACATGTAAGTATGAGGGTGTAAAAAATCCTCTTTTATTATGTTTTCATTTGTTTCATGATTCTAACATGCTAAAACATGCATAACATGAACCAAAACATGGAATAAACGAGCCAAAACTGATTTTTGGTCTGAGGCAGAAGCCCCTTAGGTCGCCAACTAGCTCGCGCCTAAATGGGGTATTCAGACCAGAGATCAACCGTGTTTGTTCTCGTCATTTCCCTTAATCCATTTTTCATATTTGTAATCGGTTTTCACCATTTCAAGTATTTTTGAACCATTGTTATTTTATTTCACATGTTTTAACCATAAAGCATTTTTCACCCTTGGTTCCTAATACCATGACGGTTAAATTCGTGTTTCGGTGATAATATTTGGTTAATGACATTTAAAAGGTATTTTAAAGCCTTTTATTTCATCTCTTTACATTTTCAAACAAACATATTAGTCACCAACACAAAGTCATCCTTGGTTCTACATACCATGCCGGATTTTAACCCGGGTGCGATGATGAGTATCGACTAATTACATTCAAATGGACTTAAAACAATTAGTCCATAATCACTTTCCAAACTATTCATGTCAAGTTTGTCAAATCGAACCCAACACCGAATATTATCAAATAATCATGATTATTCGAGTCTAGTTCTTCAAATCAACAAATGCGGTCTAAACGACCCCTTCAAATCAAACCGGGTTCAAATACCCATTTTCAACACGTTTTATAACGTTTTCTAAAAGGTCAGAACACGGCACATAAACTGTGGGCTAACCCGCGCCGAAACAGGCTCTCCATTTCTCAGTTTCAAAACCAGAGGGAGGCCCCTTACACCGCCGGCTGGCTCGCGCCTCATATAGCCGTCTGGTACAGGGCCTCTTCCCTTCCAGCATTAGTCTAGGACGATCCCGACTCCGGCTAACCCGGTTATAGGATAGATCAGATGACTATTCAAACCATATTTTCAAAATGCCTTACAAAGACAAATGGATCATGTTATGCACCCTAAACCTAATACGGTAAATGGATGTTTAATCTCCGTCTTGCATGCAAATCAACCTTTAATCCAACTCGACATCTTATACTTGATACTTGGATTAAATCAACCGACTTAGAAAGCTCTCACATGTTAGGTTTAAATCATTGGATGCGCATTCATGCATTTAAACCGTTTTATCAACTTTTGCATTCAACTAACCAAGATCGATCAGTAGAGGCCGCTAAACGTGGGCGGGATTGGGTGTCTGATTAAAGGGCTTTCCAATACGTACCTTGACCTCTTACTCATAAACTTTGGATAGTGGACGACCTTATCCAGGGGGTACGAGAGTCATTCTAGAGATAGGATGCTAAAGAGGGACGATTTCCTTATCTTTAGTACCTATGTCAAACGCTGCTTTGTGCTTCGATTTGACCGAGGTATAAAGTGGAATTCGAACGGGTTCCAGGCATCCCACAAATACTTGGTGGCGACTCCGAACATCTCTAATCATTTCGAGACCCTTACCGAGACGAAACCGACCGATCTAAAACGATCCGGTCGAAAGCATTTTTACGCCGCCAAGCGTGGCTTTCAAAACACCGCTGCATGTCCACAGATTGGCTTGGCGTGCAGGTGGCCCGTGACTACGGACCGGTAGGTGGCCCAAATCCACAGACCGAGACGTGGCCCATGTCCACAAGGGGCACACACCCACTTCACGATTCGATTCTTTTTTAGTAAGGGTTCAAAAAAAAAAAAGAAAAAAAATGTTTTAAACCAAAGAATTTTCATAACCATGTAAATGTAAAAATGCAAATTCAATTGGGCTAAGTTAGAGTCAAAATTCAAACCGACTATGTCCTAGTCGGAACTGTGTCAGGTTATAAACCTGTCTTCCCTTATATTTTGGGTCTTTTCAAATTCAAGTCAAGTCCTAAGGCGTCACACCATCATTTTGGACTCCTTACCTTAATTCAGTTAGGATCTAAACATTTTCGATGCCTCGACTCACATACTCGAGTCAACACACAGAATTCTCCTAATGTCACGTTCGGGTACACGCATACCCAAACCTCGAGTCAAATCTGTCCTAAACACATGTTTTAGAATCACGTTAACTTTAATCCCATCAATAAGGTCGTCTGTCTAGATGTCACTCGTCTTGTCCTCATATGTTTTCCTTCGTATATCCTTTTTTTGTCGCCTTAGTATGCATGATACCATGCCAAAACAAGTTGTAATGCGTGTCATTTTGTTCTCGGTAGGAATTCTACAACTTCCAATGAAAATCTTTAAGAACGTTTATCTGTCATCGTCGAAGGATTAAGTTTCGCAGTCATTAAGCTTCAGGTCACCGTCGAAGGCTTGAGCGCTCGTGTCATCAATATGGAAAATAAGATAGACATGATGAAACCTTTACCATCTTCTTGTACCCCAAGGCCAGGTCATAGCTTCAACACAACTCACCCATCTAAGAAGGCCAATGAAGACAAGGGCGTCAACCTCTTGGAAACTCCACCCAGAAGGCCGAGACGAGCTCATAGGGAATTAATTGACCTCGGAACCACATATGAAGTAGCTCTACAAAGACTGGTTTCCCGGGGGAAACTTCACCCAATTGGTCCAACCCCAGACCCTGAAAAGATATTGCCAAGGTGGAAGGGTAATTCATATTTTCAGTACCATCAAGGTAGAGGACACGATACGGAGGAATGGTTTTTTCTAAAGAACATTATTCAGGATATGATCGAGGATGGCAAGATTCCTGTGCCACCTTCCGTCAAGCGATCCAAGAAGATCGACCCTCTTGGGTCTAATATCATTAAACATGACCATGAATTATTCCTAGACTATTCTCACCTCCTCGCTCCTCGTGACGATAAAGAAATCAATGTCCTCGAAGAAGACGATATCCAAAGAGGAATGCTCATGCTTTCCATCGCCTTCAACAATAAATTTTCCAAGTTAGAGGGAGCCATTGATAACCTAAACTCTCGGTTTTCATACATAGAGAAACAGTTTGCTGAAATGGGTAAGAAGCTTGAGGCCCAACCTCTCGAGATGAAAAGTGTCTAGACAAACCCCCAACCTCATTGTCTCGAGGAGAAAGCAACAAGTGAGCGATCTTGTAACAACCACGGTAAAACTTGAATATAAATTAAGTTCAAGGTGGCGGAAACACCCTGACACCACGGTAGCTATTAAATAAAAATTGAGTACTCAAAAGTAATACAAGGTCTGTAACACCCCGGCCCAAACCTAGGGTCGGGAACGGTCACTCATGGTAGCTTTCCAGACTGTGTACATGGCCCACAGATCAACATAGTGAAAGATCATAGATCCATATTAGACTCTCTAATAAAAATTAAATTATCTCATAATTTGTCATTTAGGTGATCTATGTAACATGCATGCTAATATGAATGCATAAAAAAGAAAGTATAAGGAAAAACAATTTCCTTACATTGATTTTGTGGTAAAAAGGGCACAAACTAGTTTTCCATACTAGCTTGTTCTTGAGCTTATTCCAAATGGATGATCCTCCTTACTAATCTTCAAAGAGAAGATCTCCTTCTTATTGCACCTAAGAACTTACCCAAAAATAATAACAAGTATTGAACTAGAACTAGTTAATATTGAACACTTGATATTATTTATAATATTACTAACTTTCTTAGTAATAAAATTTATTTACTAACAATCTTAGTAAAGATGGATAATTAATTTTAGAGAGATGAATGATATAGTTCACATGCAAAACATACAATGAGTTGTAGTGTAGAAATGAACAAAGGAAGGAGTGTAAAAGAAGGGAAAGTGGCGGGTGGAAGTAGTGTGTTGGAGTGGACAAATTTTGTCTTATATTTTTCATCTTACATCACATGCAAAATCTTATATAAGATAAATTATGGTAGTATATAAAGTAAGGTGAAATGATTATGTGAGTAATCATCCACTACTCTATTTTACACGGTCCACTTGCCCATATACGGGTCCATGTTGGTTCTTATATTTGTCCCACAAATACGTGTAATTTTATTTTAAACATCGTTTCATGTTTAAATACTTCCATAATTAATTCGTCCAAATCACTCCGTAAATATACGTGTATCACTACACATATTATTTACGTACTAATATTAATCACATTAATCAATTAGTACAATTTTAGTAAATTAACAGTTAATTAACTAAAACCCGTCTCCCAAAATTTATTATTCAATTATCACATAATTAAATAATAACTGCCGTTCCTCGAGTTCGCAACTCGATTTCTCTCTTAAAATAATTGACTAACCTTTTAGTCTACAAATCAAGGGACTAAATAAATTGTATCTCATACAATTAATTAGTTGTCTATTGGGGTTCGTTCCTTTAGGTGTGACCGAAAGGGGTCAGTTGATCACCGCCGTCTCACGACAATAACGTCAAACTCTAGTAAGCCAACCGTTATCGATTTACGTTAATCAACTTGCGAGGATCAAATAATTAAATATCTGATGATATTCCATTAATGAGATTTATTATGTAAACGCACTATTGTGGAGGACACTAACTCCAACAATCTCCCACTTGTCCGACACAAGGTGTGCGCTACCAATTCTCTTGTCCGTTTTAATCTCCCACTCAATGCAAGGTGTCTTTCAGGTCGCACTTGCACACGAACATATCGCGAGTGGTTTTCTCGATCGGGAGTGTGACTACCTGACCGGAAAAATCTCTCACAGATTACTTCCGAGCGTGGCCACGCATTTGTAGTCATTAACTCCTCGAGTGGCCTTGAGATATAGTTACCCAACGTGGGTGGACAATTCTGTATGCCCGGCCTATCTATCCTATTGCACAATCTGACTCACCATGACCTAGTAAATGCCCTTTTGGCCCCCTTTCACGGCACGACCTAGGACAAAAACCAAAGTCACTCGGAAACTGCACTTGCTCAGATAATAGTCTCCAGTCAAAAGAATCGACTCATTAGAACATCTTAGAGATTCCCGCCACGACCAGTCGTCTATAATAGAACTTAGGGACTCTCTAAATGGTCACTGTCCGGCAAAGTGTCACACACTCTGCCTATGTAATCGACCAGTCATCACATATGACGTTATGGTGTTGAACAACCATTAATCGACTTACAATCTAGTCACTCCGAGACGTCACCTCATTAAGTGACTAGGGACAAAATACAATGTTCATCTTATTCACTTGAATATTGTTCAACATTGTCTCCACAACTTATTCAGATAAACAAGGTATTCAATGTTTTTAGTCAAACTGAATAATTGAGTTCTTAAAGAAACTCTAACAATGAATGCGATCATCACTTATGTAAATATCAATACTCTATCCAATATTTACATAACGATCTTCAGCAATTAAGGTATACTGCTCAATCACATTGAGATGACATAACCATCATGTCTACCTTATGCTAACGGCTTTGGTTAGAGAATTAGCAACAGTTGCATCACTCTAATTTCCATTGCTATTTTCCTTTGTTCTATGCAATCTTTTCATCACATAGAGCCTTTCTAAGTACATGTCTAAACAAGTTTTTAGACTCTGGTTCTAAAGCCAGTCAAACACTCCCACTGTTTTCATAGTCTCTTGGGATACGATATTCGGCTAACAGAACTACTCTAGTCCCATTAAATTCCGGTTATCAACTATCTCTCTTACAACATCGGATGTTGTAATGTACTTAGCTTTCATTCATGATTTGTACGTATAACACTTATACATACACATCCTACATATGACATCTTTTATGTATGACTCCTCATACATATTTGCTTTATGCATGTATAACTTCTTATACATATTATTCTTTATGCACATAGTACTCTTACATGTTAACCATTCATTAACGAGGCCCATAACACCTTATAAGCATAGGAATGTTTCCGTGTAATCCTTGTACACGAAATTCATAGATTCCTCCAAACTACAAGAGTAAATCCTCAGTGCTTCTCAAGTACTCAAGGATGCTCTTGATAATAATCTAGTGACCCTCACTAGGAAATGATTGGTAATTACTTATCATATTCTCAATATGATAAGTCCCAACGAGAGAAGCTTTTAGCATATTTAATAGATCCTGCAGCAGAAGCACAAGAGATCATATTAATTGTTCAACAACTTGAACGAGTCAAGAATCTTATCACATAAGTCTCTTGACTAAAATGCTAATATCCATGGAGATCTATCTCATTAGATCCGGATGTTTAAGATGCGCCATGCTACTCTCAAATATTCACCCGAGAATATTTCTAGTCACTAATATGTCAAACACATATTTAGACTAAGAAACATCACCTTAGCTCCCACTAAACTCCATGTATCATCATGTTATCTCGACACTCGAGTAATACTATTTTGATAGACTACATGATTGAACCCAAGGTTCCAACTCTTTGACGTATATAGATCACAAAAGGGATCTTCCAAGCATGCTAGACTTCTTAGCATTGACAACATCAACAAAACTTCTCCCTTCATAAGATACATTTAAGGAGAAAGTTTCGTTATCCTTTTGCCTAAACTCATCCTCATAAGAGGCTATATTGCTAAGACCATACGAATTGATAAAGGCATTTTGGTTGTCACAAACTCTCTATAACAACCCAAATTTTAAACATCTTATGTAACCTTTACGACAAGATCAAGGTAACCAACCAAAGTATTCACCTTAAATCAAGTCTTTGAAAACATCTCGTGTTTCCTTCCTTATTGCATGGTGTGCAAGGAGATCGATTCGAATTGCATGGTGACACGCCATCACATAGAGTTCATACTATAGAAAAGCCTTTGATGAGGGTATAAGATTCGTCACTTTTGAAAAGTAACGCAATATTATCGCAAAATTATCTCCTTATTACCACTGAGCCACAATAAAGAACGTCTTCTTGCATTGTACTCACCACTGAGCCTCAATAAAGAACATCTTCTTGCATTGTACTCAGTTTGTGGGTCTTGGACTTCCGTAAGTTCAAAATTTCTCCCACTCTGTCTTCCAGAAAATGAAAATCTTTCTGGAAAGACAGTATTATGAGCCACACTCTTTGTTCTCGTTTTGGAGGAGTAAAAACCAAGTGGTTCAATTTTGGATAACCCTCACAAATACACAAATTAGTTCTGAACATAAACATTTATGATCCCAAATGTATAAAAAGACAAGTTAGGGACTCTCCCTATCCATATCTCATATGGAGTCATTAAGGCTATCATAGTCGGGTTTTAAACTTTTAGTGAGAAAATAGCTTACAAAATTGCGAAAAACCTCAAACTATATCTCATAAAGTTCGGTTTATATACTTGACTACACCATACTCTATGGTGTCCCAAGGAGAAGTTATTATGTGAACTGGTTCACAACCTTCTTAGTGATTATCAAGATCATTACTTGATATTACCCATTTGATCTTCAAAGTCATTACCTTGAAACTTCCGATCAACATCTTGATCTTGACGTGCTTTTGGTTTACTACTTCATTTTGAAAATATTCCACGTTTCAAAAATTACTTTTATGTTTTATTAAATAGATATGAGGTTTTCATATCTAATTAACATTACGGTAAAAGTAACGAAGTATGTTTATAACCAACTATTGGCCTTACACATCCGTATGTATATGGTCAATCACCTCACTATTGTGTTTCTTTTCTGCAAAAGAAAACATAATAAATGCACATACCATAAGATTCTCAATCAAATGGTTGTACGATTTGCTAATCGTTTATACATGAAACGAATTTACTTGAGGTTTGATCAATTTGGGTTCACCGAATCAGAGACATTAAAATCTACAAGATAGTATAATATTTAGTTTTCGTGAAGAATGTAAAATTCCTCTAACTTGAGTGGTCTAAACCAACCACCAAGTCATCATAGGAGTAGTGACAACATTTTGTTTTAAATCACAAGAGTGATGCCTTCTATGTATAAACATAGATGATTATATTCTTTTAAAAACAAATTTAGGTACATTTGTCCCTATCGAAATCATTGCTACTCTAGCACCATTTCGATACAAAAATGTCCTATGCTAGACGTCTTACGTTTTATCAATTCATGTAAACTTCTTTACAAAGAAATGACCCATACTTGATATCTCATACCAAGATAGTGGAACTAGCTTATCCATTGAGTAGATATCTCTTTCAACTTTTGTTCTATCGCATACATCTAGGGTTGATACTTCTTAACTCCCACTCACTTTCACATTCCTCTTTGCTTCAATCAAGCAAAAATGAATCTCATGAAGACCGCTCTTCAAGTCATTCGTGATATTTTATACACTTAGTAAGAGTGAATTACTATAAAGTGAGTGCAACATGTGGTAAAATCTCAACTTCTTGCGAATTTGGACTACCTAACCGTTCAATTGTCACCATATGTCTAAACTTTTTAGCGCATAAACAATCGATTTGGCCTTTCTCGAAGTACGCCATTTGACGGTATCATATTGGAGTATTTTTTGTGTTTTTGAAAACTCTTTTCTTAAACTTTTGAATTACTCTTGAGTAAATAAAACTAATACGTCATCTTCATGACGGAGGTGTCACTTCCGAAATCAAGACTCTCTTGATAAAAAGGAACTTCTTTTTAAACTTGTAATATGAGTTTGCAACATGAAACCCCCTTTTTTTTAAATATGTATGGATGTTAAGTTGTAAAATAATCGCAATAATTGTTGTAAGCTTATGTAGGTGAATTAGTAAATCATGTTACCAATCATTGCTACCGAATTCCTTCAAAGAAACCGCTTCCTATGAAAGAACGAAACGAGTATATAATAAATAGAGGATGAAAGGAGGATGAAGTGCGCGATGTCATAGTAAATACATTAAAGAAAGAAAAATAGGAAAAATTAACATTCAATGTTTTTTAAAAATACTTGTGAAAACATGTTCAACAAGTTTTAACATTTATATAATAATCCCCCACTAAATTATATAAATGATTCCAAGACCCAAATATTAAACAAAAATGAGCATCGCTTGGGCGAAACATCCCATAATTGCGTAAATTCGGTAAGTCACGTTGACTAATTCTACCTCTAGAACTCTTGGTAGACGAATTTTCTTAAATCCATCTACTAGCCCCGGAACACAAGACCGTTCTATATCCCGTTGAGTTCAACCAACTTTGGCGCGTGATAACCGTTTACCACCCTACTTGCTCAAGATAAAAAGAAAACACCCCGCTTGGGCGAGCGTGGCTCTAATGAACAAGAGATTCATAGGTGTTACTAATTGGTAAGGCTAATCTCAATTTTAGTTATGTGAGAGATCTTGTCAATTTAGTCATAAATTCCCTATAAGTGAACTAATTCGGCGAACGTAAATGACGTGAATTGACAACCGCGATAATAAAATGCATGTGAATGGCGATTTTGGCATGCGCAAAAATAAAACAAGCAAACATGTAAGCATATGAATAAATCCTAGTATGACCACCTAGTTAATAAAAACTAGTCTATTACATTTCGGAAACCAACTCCTTGGTCCCTTGCCTCTTCATTCCATAAGTGGCTCTTCCTTGTCGGATTTGGAACACCTTCCAAAAATAGACTCCGTCTCGTTGTAATCCGTCTTTTGGAAACGCCGGTAAAAATAACTATTACAATTAAATTATATAGCTATTCCTATTATAAATTAATTAATAAAATAAATAAAATTATTAGTTAATTACAAACCGACAATACGAGATCGTATTTAATTACAAACAAATCGATATTCCCATTCATTTCGGGTAATAACGATTAAAATTAACTAAACCATACTAGGTACAACAAGATAAATACTTTAAATAAATGACAATCATTCATTCAACTTAAATAAATATGCTTAAAATGCTGTAAAAAGGATGCCAAAATCACCCTATCTATCATTCGTTGGTATCCATCTCGGTTTTTGTGGATTTAATCGATTTTTAACATGTAAAAATTAATAATCAACTCTTAAATCTCATTTAAGTCCAAACTAATTGTTCAAACTGTTTTGAACCTCAAAATTAGTCCTCAATAATTTTATGATAAAGAATTAGTTTGATTTGGTGATATTTTGCTAATTTAATCGATAAAATCATAATATTTAAGTAAAAATCCAAAATAATTGAAAAATTACCCAAAAAATTGAAACAAAAAATTTTAGTATTCTGGAACACTCCCAAGAACACCAAATTGTCAGAAAAAGTGCCCAAAAATTCCGGATAAATTTTATAAAGAAAAAGATCGATATTTATTGGTTTTTAACCACTAAAACCAATAAGCATCAAAACAAAGTGAAAACACACATGCAATATCAATTTTAACATTTAAATTATATTTTTAAATGTACATAAATTTATCATGGGCAGAATCAAATGTTTCGAAATTATGATTAATTAATTTCTCTTTCATCGACTTTTATCTCATAAAATCAATAAACATGCAAAAAATTCGAACCAACCTTCAACTTTTTGCATACAATAAGTAGAAAACATTCATGAAATACCATAAAAAATCCATGCACCTAATCAACTTTTAACTATTTTTAGTCAATTTTTAACTAAAATACGACATTTTGACTCGGCTTTCTACCAAAAATCATTTAAAATAGCAAAATAACTTCAAAAATCACCAATAAATACCACAAACCTTTTCAGATCAGTAGGTATGCATGTCCCAAATATTTCGTGCTAAAACCTCTTCTAACACCATTTTTGAGTTTTTATAAATTATCACATAATTCATTAAAATGCTTAACATCAACATGCAAATTACAAGCCTAAGCTCTGATACCACTTGAAAGATCATAGATCCATATTAGACTCTCTAATAAAAATTAAATTATCTCATAATTTGTCATTTAGGTGATCTATGTAACATGCATGCTAATATGAAAGCATAAAAAAAGAAAGTATAAGGAAAAACAATTTCCTTACATTGATTTTGTGGTAAAAAGAGCACAAACTAGTTCACCTTACTAGCTTGTTCTTGAGCTTATTCCAAATGGATGATCCTCCTTACTAATCTTCAAAGAGAAGATCTCCTTCTTGTTGCACCCAAGAACTTACCCAAAAATAATAACAAGTATTGAACAAGAACTTGTTAATATTGAACCCTTGATATTATTTATAATATTACTAACTTTCTTAGTAATAAAATTTATTTACTAACAATCTTAGTAAAGATGGATAATTATTTTTAGAGAGATGAATGATATAGTTCACATGCAAAACATACAATGAGTTGTAGTGTAGAAATGAACAAAGGAAGGAGTGTAAAAGAAGGGAAAGTGGCGGGTGGAAGGAGTGTGTTGGAGTGGACAAATTTTGTCTTATATTTTTCATCTTACATCACATGCAAAATCTTATATAAGATAAACTATGGTAGTATATAAAGTAAGGTGAAATGATTATGTGAGTAATCATCCACTACTCTATTTTACACGGTCCACTTGCCCATATACGGGTCCATGTTGGTTCTTATATTTGTCGCACAAATACGTGTAATTTTATTTTAAACATCGTTTCATGTTTAAATACTTCCATAATTAATTCGTCCAAATCACTCCGTAAATATACGTGTACCACTACACATATTATTTACGTACTAATATTAATCACATTAATCAATTAGTACAATTTTAGTAAATTAACAGTTAATTAACTAAAACCCGTCTCCCAAAATTTATTATTCAATTATCACATAATTAAATAATAACTGCCGTTCCTCGAGTTCGCAACTCGATTTCTCTCTTAAAATAATTGACTAACCTTTTAGTCTATAAATCAAGGGACTAAATAAATTGTATCTCATACAATTAATTAGTTGTCTATTGGGGTTCGTTCCTTTAGGTGTGACCGAAAGGGGTCAGTTGATCACCGCCGTCTCACGACAATAACGTCAAACTCTAGTAAGCCAACCGTTCTCGATTTACGTTAATCAACTGACGAGGATCAAATAATTAAATATCTGATGATATTCCATTAATGAGATTTATTATGTAAACGCACTATTGTGGAGGACACTAACTCCAACAATATGGTCCTTTCCACCGCATTTTTTCCTCACTCATCTGCATCCCGGAAACCTTCCCATAAGGTCACCTATCCTAAGACTACTCCCAGTCAAGCACGCTTAACTTTGGAGTTCTTTTGCATGGGTAACCAGAAAAGAAAGTGCACTTTGTTTTCCGGTTATCCATGCTAAAAAACACCACTGTTATGCGTGCTTGTCTGGGAGTAGTCTTAGGTTGGGTGACCTCTTGGGAAGGTTTTCAAGATGTGTATGAGTGAGGACAAAATGCGCTGGAAAGGACTCGTGTTGATATGTGGGCCATGTACACAGCCTGACAAACTACCGTGAGTGACCTCTCCCGACCCTAGGTTTGGGCCAGGGTGTTACAAGTGGTATCAGAGCAACTCTGCGAATGTGTGCTGATGGGAGGCAGTTGTTATACGCTTCTGGAGGCAGTTGTTATACGCTCCATTGTGATCATCCACATAGCAGGGGAGGATTCTGGGTTAGTGGTTATGCTCCCAGACGCAACGAGAATATTGCGTTCTTCAAGTGGGGGTGATTGTAACATCTCAAGGTAATTGAAGAGGTCCGTTCATAGGCTTAAATTAATGACTAGTGCTTAAAGGGATTGAAAGTACTACTCATATCAACAAAGTGCACTTTCTTTTCTGGTTATCCATCCGAAAGTACTCCACGGTAAAGCATGCTTGACTGGGAGTAGTCTTAGGATGGGTGACCTCCTGGGAAGGTTTTCGGTATGCACATGCGTGAGGAAAAAATGCACTGGAAAGGACCCGTGTTGATCTGTGGCCATGTACACAGCCTGGCAAGCTACCGTGAGTGACCGCTCCCGACCCTAGGTTTGGGCCGGGGTGTTACAAATGTATCCCTAGTTATTCTCATCCAAGAATCGAAATAAACAAAGAAAACCTCATGGAGCCTTCGTCAAAGAAACCTAACAACTCCCCAAGGTCATTCACAAAGGCTTCCGACAAGAAGGATACACCTCCTAGGAAATTTACCGACATCGGTATTACATACACCAATGCCCTTTAGAGACACGTGGAATGACGAATGTTGAAGCCTGTCGGTCCTATACCTGACCCAGAGAGGAAGTCTAGGTTCCAGGATAGTAATGCATATTGCCAATATCACAGGGGCAAAGGACACGATACTGATATGTGCTATAAGCCCAAGCATGCGATCGAGGATATGATTGAAAGTGGGAAATTGTCCCTCTCAACCTTTAACCGACGAGGTAGCTAAGGCAATCCTCATGGATATACCACTTATCAGGAAACTCTTCTTTACTGTTATCCTTCCAATGTTCCCAACGATGAGGACGAGGTGCTCAAATGGGTGAATGTTCAAAGTCAGATGCCAAAGCCAGTTGCCAGAAGAGTAGATGTTCAAGCATGGGCCGATGAATACGAGTCTAGATCTAAGATCGAGTCAGAACCGAGTCTGAGTCCGAGTCCTAGGCTTTCTATCCCATAAATTTTCTAGTATCTTTCTTTGTGTCCATTTCCGTTTCTAGTGACAACATGGGGGCTGTCCCACGAGTCACATGTCTTCTCGAGTCTATGTTAAATATATTCATTATTCATTTCAATAGAGGTACACTTTTCAATCCACTTATTCTTCTCTTCTTTTCCCCTTTTCCTGTGACAACAAGAATTGATTTTAGACATTTTAAAACAAACAATACATGTCCGTCGATGTGAGTACATTTAAACGATGTTCCATTCTGAGTTGTAGAGGACCCGAAACTCGGTGTTCTTTTCTTACCTATTCCATGTATGGCAATAGAAACCTTGCTATAATCCCAGTTTAGGACGAGCCTATCTCAAGAGATTCTAGGACGAATCCAGACCATCTCCCTTGTTAACGATCCATGACGGAAGCCAAGCCCATTCCCCACAATAAACAACACGTGTTACTAAAGAGCAACGCGTTTCATACCAAAGGTGCTAGTCTGACTCAAATCCATGGTAGCAAACAAATCCAAGACGATACGAGCCATGATCAAAGACAAAGGCTCAATCAAGAGAAATGACCAAGATCCATATCCAAGGCCGCAGTTATGCCCATAATCCAAGACAAAAAAGTCAAAAGAACAAGGCTCAATTAAGCAAGTTAATGTCAATATCCAAAGTCAAAGTTATCTTCAAAAACCTGAATCAAGAATTTGAGCAAAAAGCCGAGATATATTCTAGACCAAGAATCTGAGTCTGAATCAAGAACATCAAATGCTGAACAGAATAACGCTGAAGTCTATATAGAATCAAGACATCACTGAAGATGGTCAGCTAGCACCCTCACTCAGCCTTTCACACATCACACACCCTAAGTCTTTCTCGAGACCGTTACAGGGAGATAGTTAGGAATTTTGAGAATCCTCTCAAGCTCGTCAAGTATACCCATCCTTTAGGGCCAAGACATGAGAGCTTGATCCCGCATCAATTAACCCATCCTTATGTGCTCAGGCTACATCTAGCCAAGAGACTCCATTTCCAAGCCATATTACAGGCCATAATCCCATTAATAATAATAATAATAATAATAATAATAATAATAATAATAATAATAATAATAATAATAATAATAAGAAGAAGAAGAAGAAGAAGAAGAAGAAGAAGAAGAAGAAGAAGAAGAAGAAGAAGAAGAAGAAGAAGAAGAAGAAGAAGAAGAAGAAGAAGAAGAAGTTATATGTAATATGTATATACATACATACATAATATACCTACCATTCTACCATATACTTCCACCATATATATACATACTACCTTATCCACCCAACCCTATCCATTTGTAATCCACCAAAAATCCACCATCAAATTAGAGAGAGGAAAGAAGAGAGGAAAAGAGAAGAAAAGAGAGATTATATTTTGTCCCTCCGCCTCGAGTTCGTAAGGTAAACCGTATTATACTAGCCTTTATATTATTTAAATTATATCATAGACCCGCCTTGACCCCAACTCACCTTTGGACCGCCTTTGACCATCGTTTGACCACCTTTGACCACCTAAAAACGGGTATGACCGAGTTCTATACACAATTATAGCTGTTTTGTGCAACCGTCTTAAGACGAATTTTTGACCCACCTTTTGTGGTTGTCTTGGGTTAGTTTTGGGTTGGTTGTGTCAAGGGTAGTGATAAGAGTATAGTGGTGGTTTTGGGTGGTGAGTAGGGTGGCTGTGGTGGTCGAAAAGCGAGTCTAAAGGGGGGGGGGGGGTGTACGACCTGTTTTGGCAACATTATTGTTGTTGCTTGTTATTGTTGTTGTTGTTGTTGTCGATGGTGTTGCTGCTGGCTGTCGTGGTGGTTGTCGGATCAGGGGGTGGTGAGGGAGTCGACCACCATGGTGGTGGTGACCCATGGGGTGGCCGTATATGGTGTTACGGGTTTGTGTTGTTGCGGGTTATTGTTGTTATTGTTGTTGTTGTTGTTGTTGTTGTTGTAGCCGTGTTGTTGTTGTAGTTGCTGCTGTGGTGGCTGCCGGCCGTGTCCCACCATGGCTGGTGGTGGTGGCCACGGTGGCGGTAGTGGGTGGTGGTGTGGTTGAGTTGAGTCGGTATTTGGGGTATTGTATAAGACGGGTTTATTTAGTTTAATTAGTCGTATACATATTTGTATAAATGTATTCGTATATTTATATGTATTGGTATAAATATATTAGTATATTTATATGTATTTATATATGTATTAGATTGGTATATTTATACGTATTTTTATTATTATCGTATTTTAGGAAATGGGTTTTGTTAGACAGTTTTACGAGACGTGCCTAACTTGTGTGACGGTTTGCTTATGCGGATTGCTGTGAGGTAGGTTTATCCTACTCAGTTTTCATTGTTGCATTTATTTATAAAATGAGTCTTTTATCATTCATCTGCATTGAGTGAGTCGGTAATTAACACGTTATATGGTATATCGTATTTGTTGTCTTGTATGTCGGAGGACATGGTGGTTTGATTGATATTTGTTTTGGAGACGTAAGACGGTTGGGAGACCGTCTTGCGCTTAAGCCGCCTCTTGGAGCTTCCACTCCAAGAGGGATGTGCACATTAAAAGCTTGAGTTACGGAAGGACTCGTGTGATTGAGACACAACGTCTGGCAGGGGATCCGGTTGGCTTCCGGACCCGGTACGTCTGGGCGTGTCCCGGTACCTGTTTGTGGTTATCGGTATGTCTGGACGTGTCCTGGTACCAGTGTGGTTGTCGGTATGTCTAGGCTTGTCCCGGTACCGTCTGGCAGGGGATCCGGCTGGCTTCCGTTTCATTGTCACCTATCTCTTTTGGAGTGGCATGTGTCGATCCATATGATATCCTTTGGTCATATGGGGAGCAGGTTAAGTACGAGTTGTTTTGATAGTACGTGGGAGACGGGACGAGCTTGATGAATCACGAGACGAGTCTAGTTGGTTAGAAAAGCATAGATGTCATGAGTTGTACTCTTATTCATTTGTTTACCTTTATGTAATTCACTAAACCTTACATTAAGAAAATGTTCTTTATTGAAGTTTTGAAACACTACCTCGGGAAACTGAGATGGTAACGCTCTAATTATCTTGGCCAGATAATCGGGGTGTTACAAGGATGTTCTTTGAGGTAAACATCTTCGTCGTCATCTGTCCAAACGTCATTGATAGTGTTGTGCTCTTTCAAACGCAGAATTTTGGCCTCTAGACTGATAATCTGTTGAACCAAATCGTCACCTGCCATTATGACTTCTAGGATTGTAGATTCGTCGGATAGAGTAATGGTTATCTATGTGGCTTCTTTTCCTTGAGTTGAGACGTTGGGCTTGCGCAGGGATGACACGACATCTTCCAGTTCAGCGACTTGTCTTCCCACACTCTTTGCCCATGCGACAAAATCTGTAATAGTGGGCGTGATGGTAGAGTAGGTTTCTTTGTGGTCAACCATATTGATCTCATCTTCGACTGGAGAGATAAGATGTGAGAAATCCAAGGTGGATTCCTCATCCGAGATCATCATAATTCCAAGAGGATTCTTTGTGTTGTTAAGCTTACTTGTGAGAGGGATGGGCAAACGTCCATCTTCGATCATGTCATAAATAGCATGCTTCAACCTATAACAGTTTTATGTGTCGTGTCCTTTACTCCTGTGATATTCACAATAAACGTTGTCATCTCAGGATTTAAACTTTTTTTCTGGGTCAGGTGTAGGTCTTATTGGTTGGATTCTGCCCTGTTTTGTCAACCTTTTTAACACATTTGTGTATGTGTCACCAATGTCAGTGAAGTTCCTTGATGTATTATTTCTCTTAGATGGCTAGATGATGTTGACATCTTCGATTTTGCTATTGGAACCGTAGGAACGACTTCTAGCTGATGTTGAGCCTTGATATCCACACCCCACCGTTTTGGACAAGAGTCCTTTGTGAATATCGTCTTTGATCCTTGTACCTAGCACTGCTAAATCTTTGAAAGATTTTATGTCCTGATACCTCAAGTGGTTTGCACGAATAAGCCTTAGATTGTCCATAAATTTCTCCATAAGAGTAGCCTCGTCTGGACGCTCAACAAGTTGGGTGGTAGTCTTTCTCCACCTACTTAAGAAGTCAGTGAAACCATCTTTTTCGTTTTGAGTAAGATCCTTAAGAACATCTCAGGCTTAATGACCTTGATAGACATGTAATCTTTGAAAGCACGAATGTGGTATAGAGGGTTTTCGTGCCCTTTAAATTTCGGGATGTCAGTCATGTTGAAGTTGGTTGGCAGTTGAGTATTCACTGCTTCATACTTTCGGCTATTTTCTCTGTAGATGTCATCCCCCTTGAGGTACATTAGTTGTTCTTCCAGGTATTGAAGAAGCTTATCCGCTTCGGTAAGGGTAGATGGAGAATAAATTTCATGCTTTCCAAAGGGTGGACGATCGTCGCACAAAGGGATGTCTGGAATAGGGCCCT
Source organism: Silene latifolia (assembly GCF_048544455.1). Classification (NCBI taxonomy): domain Eukaryota; kingdom Viridiplantae; phylum Streptophyta; class Magnoliopsida; order Caryophyllales; family Caryophyllaceae; genus Silene; species Silene latifolia. Next base: position 30,990,413 of record NC_133528.1, read on the forward strand.
CTGCGAGAGGAAGTCTTGCTTCCACGGCTACTATGTGGCATTCGATTGTTTGGAGGCGAGCGTATGCGACTTCTTGAGTGGCTTGGAGCCGGAGAAGTGCAGCCAAAATTTGATTATTACCATTACCATCGAGTTGACCCTGGACGCTTCCTTGACTTTCGTTATTTCCGACCATCTTGGACTGAGGATAAGAACCGACGCGAATCAAGACACAATTGACTACATTGCACACTTACTCGAAGGAAACAAAAAAGACTCGTGGAATGACTCAAAAAGCAGTCGTGTGGATTTTGAAAATGTTGGTTTTGAAATGTTATCCTAGACAATCATTGCGTGTGATTGTAGGAGTGTCGACTCGAAGTGAATTTGAAAATGATTGACCTTTGAAATTTTGACAGAATTTCAACTTGATTTTATTGACTTTGAGCTTTTTAGGCTATTGTGAAAGATTTACATTTTACATTTTGAAGAAAGGGTTTTGAAAATTTCGTCATGGTTTTGTTTAAAAAGGTGATAACATACAAGTTACAAACATAGAATATGCATTATAATGGTATGATGAGTGCTTTTAGAAGGTTTTGGTTTAAAGGGTGCCTTGTCATAACAAGTTATCATACGTTGGTCTGTGGAGAGGTCCGTCCAAACATGAGTCGGGTCGATTCCTAATCTATTCGCTCGAGTAGTGAAAACTCTTGATACAAACATGAGTCAGCATCATAGAATAGTTGACGTCATTCGTTATCCATCATTGGGCACAAATAAGAATTTGCACCGTCCATGTAATACCCGTCCTTTTAGGGACCCGTTGACCGACCTTAGACACTGGTCTTGACCTTGGGAAACCTTATGGGTTACATCTTGTGGCGATGTGAGCTATGTTCAACGCGGGACTCGATCTAGATGAGGCTACTCGATCGAGTATCTTGGAAGCTCGATCGAGTAGGTGTCACTCGATCGAGTAAGTTAGTTACTCGATCGAGTAGCGGGTTTTTAGCGGGGAATTATAAATCGTGTGTAGTGAAACCTCAAATCATTTCCGCACCACTTTTCCTAAACCTAGATGTTGTCTCTCCTTCTCCCTTTCACCATAATTTCTTCCTTTGAGGTCCTTGAGGATGCTTATGCTATGGGGATGAGTTGCTTGAGTCGGGTAACGGTCTTGACGCCTGATAGCTATGCGTAGGTATGTCATCATCATCATCATTGTCGTTGTTGTTTCCAGTTAGGTTACTAATGGTAGTGATAGATGTTTGTTCTGTTTATATAGGTGTGTTGCGTGGTTGATTGGTATCATGTGATCGGACGCGGATTCGTTGCGGTTGGCTAGAGGTAGGTTCGCCTACTCAGTACTGTTGGTTGTCTAGAGTGTCTTTTGACGTGGTTTGGTTGTAGTGTCGGTGTGGTTGATTGATTGTGATAACTGGTTGGTGTTGCGTTGTTTCATTTATCGTTGTTGTGGTGCAGCTGATTTTATTGTTTGTCTATGGTTCTCGAGGTGCGTCCTCGGCTGAGTGGAGTCACTTGCGGGAGTGGCTTCACGCCCGTTGTTCGCCGTTCGTAGAACCCGCCACGGAAGGGGATGTGCACATTAATAGACACGGGTTTATCGCTTGGTATGATGAGCGGGGATTTGGTCGGTACGGCTGTGGTCACCCACTGGCAGGGCTGGTCCAGCGGACAGTCGGTGATGGTGATTGGTTGGAGGAGATGTGATGTGTGTATGTTCTGTTGTGCCTGTGTTGTATCTGTGGTTGTTGGTGTGTTTCTTCAGTCACTGACCTTGTGTAGTTTGGTCTTGTTGTCTGTTTCTGCTATGTCTGCCGTGATCCCTTATGGCGAGCAGTCAGTCTTAGCAGGTTGTGATCTGGATGTTAGCTGGGTGCTTGGTGGGATGAGTCTTTCACGAGTAACGACAGAAGTAGTTCACATAGTGGATTTGAGCTGTATCTTTTGTATATTAGTAGTTTTGTTAATCACTTGTAATATAACTTAATTGTTCTTTTATCAACATTTGATTATTACCGTCCTCGGGGAACCGAGATGGTGACGCCCTTATATGCTAGGGAAGGTGTAGATACCCATTATCTGCTGAGACTCCAACAAACACCCGATGATTATCGGACTATAACATGCTTTGGAATCGCAGCGTTTGATCGACAATTTGTGTACAACTTTACGTCAGAAAACTTAAAACGATTTCGAAAATAAAACATTTCAAAAATACCTGGAGAGTTTAATGCACGACGACGGGGTCGCAATGACACTAACTAGAGTCAAAACCGACACCGGACCAAAAACCGACTCAAAAATTCAAATCCCGACTCCAATAACGAGTCAAACCGAGTCAACCACCAAAAACAAAATATTCAAAGCCTTCTATGTTAAGGTTTCCCGGAATATTACATAGTCAAATATCAAACATGTTCATCCAAAACCTAGGATAGAACAAATCATGTTTGCTCTTGTGTAAAAGTGATAGGACAACTCGAAGAACCGCGACGTGGCTCGCGCCTCTTTGAGCAGCCCAGGTGGCCACGTCGCTCAAAACTCACGCAACCACTCATGTTCCTATAAATACACCTCAAATGCCCCCATTTGAGAACTTACGCGAGTGTCCGCCCCCCTCTTTTCTCCCTTAAAATTCTCGACCTGACTTCTTAAGTCACAATCCGTCGCGTATTTACGACCTACCGATCGTAAATACAAGCCTTACACATTGTTTGGTACCGTCATCATGCATTAAATCACTTGACCGACCACTTCGACCACTACACCGTCACTAATCTTAAAACACTCTTTTTTTACTTACCAAAACGGTTTTAAAACGAGTTTTTTCCGACCAAACGAGTTGTTACACTTACGTCGGTCACTCGCCATAACCAAACATGTAAGTATGAGGGTGTAAAAATCATTCTTTTATCATGTTTTCATTTGTTTCATGATTATAACATACTAAAACGTGCATAACATGAACCTAAACATGGGATAAACGAGCCAAAACTAATTTTTGGCCTGAGACAAAAGCCCCTTGGTTCGCCGGCTTGCCCGCGCCTAAATGGGGTATCCAGGTTAGAACTCAACCGTGTTTGTTCTCGTCTTTCCCCTTTAATTTATTTTCACATTTCTAATCGGTTTTTACTATTTCAAATATTTTCTAACCTTTTTTACTTTGTTTTATTTGTTTTAACCATAAAACATTTCTCACCCTTGGTTCCTCATACCATGATTGTTAAATCTGTGTTTCGGTGACGATATTTGGTTAATGATATTTAAAAAGTAATTAAACCCTTTTATTTCATTTCTTTACATTTTGGGAGGTATTTTAAAGCCTTTCATCATTTCTTTACATTTCATATTAGTCACCAACACAAAGTCATCCTTGGTTCTACATACCATGCCGGATTTTAACCCGGGTACGATGATGAGTATCGACTAATTACATTCAAATAAACTTAAAATAATTAGTTCATAATTATTTTCAAAACTATTCATGTCAAGCTTGTCAAGTCGAACCTGACACCGAATATCGTCAAAATAATGATGATTATTCGAGTATAGTTCTTCAAATTAACAAATGCGGTCTAAACGACTCTTTCAAACCAAATCGGGTTCAAATACCCATTTTTCAACACGTTTTATAACGTTTTCTAAATGGTCAGGATACGGCATATAACCGTAGGTTAACCCGCGCCTAAAACAGGCCTTTCAATTCTCATTTCCAAAATCAGGGAGGGTCCCCTTACACCGTCGGCTGGCTTGCGCCTCATGTAGCCGCCTGGTACTGGGCCTGTTCCCTTCTCCAGCATTAGTCTAGGATGATCCCGACTCCGATTAGCCCGGATATAGGACGGATCAGATGACTAATTTACTCATTCAAAATCATATTTTTAAAATGCTTTACTAAGACAAATGGATCATGTTATGCACCATAAACCTAATACGGTAAATGGATGTTTAATTTCCGTCTTGCATGTAAATCAACCATAAATCCAACTCGACATCTTATACTTGATACTTGGATTAAACCAACCGACTTAGAAAGCTCTCACATGTTAGGTTTAAATTATTGGATGTGCATTCATGCATTTAAACCGTTTTATCAACTTTTGCATTTAACCAACCAAGATCGATCAGTAGAGGCCGCTACCGCGGGCGGGATTGGGTGTCTGATTAAAGGGGCTTCCCAATACGTACCTTCACCTCTTACTCAGAAACTTTGGATAGTGGACGACCTTATCCAGGGCGTACGAGAGTCATTCTAGAGATATGATGCTAAAGAGGGACGATTCCTTATCTTTAGTACCTATGTCAAACCCTACTTTGTGCTTCGTTTGACCAAGGTATAAAGTGGATTCGAACGGGTTCCAAGCATCCCACAAATGCTTGGTGGGGACTCCGAACATCTCTAATAGTTTCGAGACCCTTACCGAGACGAAACCGACCGATCTAAAATGATCCGGTCGAAAGCATTTTTACGCCGCCGAACGTGGCTTTCAAAAGACCGCTGCATGTCCACAGATCGGCTGGGTTTGCAGGTGGCTACGTCAACAGATTGGCGACTCTGCTGGGGAAAACTAGGACACTTACGTCTTTGTGATCCTTAGATGGTGAGACTCGAACGAGGTCTTGGTTGGAATGTATTAATTGATATTACGGTCACGGTCGGGTTCCTTGTCTGGGCCCACAACCTAACCCTTTTCGACCAATTGGCTCGTCTCGTCGGCGTGAGTTTTCTCATCCCGCGTTTCGAATCCCGATTGAGTCAAGCATACCGTTGACGTTATACATTTCTGTTTCGTCAAAGAGCTTTCATCACTTTCGAGCACGAGGCTAGGGCACCCTCCTTACACATTTTGTTTGGATTGGTATCCCTCTCGCAAATCGGGGTTTTATTGCTTGGTGTGTAACCCACCCTTCTAAGCCAAAACCCGTGTCAGCATGATGCATAATATATTGAACTGTGAATGCTTATGTGCTACTTGGTCATAAGTCCTTCCGTGTCATTTTCAAACATTCAAAATCACCTTTTTGCGCCGTTATAATGGCCGTTTCAAACTTCGGTCTTTCGCCGACCGTTACACGCCTTTCTAGGCCGTCGTAATGACGATTTTTAAACCGTTTTTTATAACCATTTCAACACACCTTTCTAGGCCGTCGTAATGACGATTTTCAAACCGGTTTTTATAACCATTTCAACACGCCTTTCTAGGCCGTCGTAATGACGATTTTCAAACCCGATTTTTTATAACCATTTCAACACGCTTTTCTAGGCCGTCGTAATGACGATTTTCAAACTCGGTTTTTTACAACCATTTCAAATCACCTTTTTACGCCGTTATAATCGCCGCATCTAGACACGGATTCTAACCCGTTTCGCGCCGACAATGGCTCTTTCAAAACCCGAGAAAAGCACATACCCTTTTCTCGAGACACTTTTGAGATCCCGAGGACCATACACCGTCCCCGAGAGCTCTTCAACCATTTCAAACCCGATTTTCAAAACATACAATTTTGATTCAAAAACCGTCTTCGGAGACAATACACTGTCCTCCGGGTCAATTCAAACTCAAAACCGTCTTTTGAAAATAAACTTAAGACAACTCTTTCAACCGACCGACTTGTGGAGATCTCTATCTTCGGAAGCCGTCCATAAAGAGACAAATGAATCCTTTTGAAAATTTCTATTTTCGAAAACTTCAGTCCACCATTCCAATTCCGCCTCGTGTCTATCGAGTCGAAGCAAACATACTTATGGGTCTTTACTTATGAGTCATCTCACCACGAGACTTGTCCAATGGCGTCGCACCGCTACATTGGACTCGTGTCAAAAGTTCGGTCAACACCGTCACGTCATAAATCGAGTCAGCACCGAGGAACCACACACGGTCACCCTCGTCTTGTTGAGTCTGATCTTTGTCTCATCCTTTGTGTTGTCTGCGTTCAGTCTTTGAACCTTGTCGGATTGAGTTGTAATGTGAGCCATTTTTCTACCTCAGAGCCATGGCCCCGTCTTCAACTTCGTCTGTCAACCACAACAACAATGATAACAATAGAGATGTCACGACTGATCAGCTAGCCAGCCTGCTCACCACTCTTAAGGTCACCCTGGATCGCGTCAAGACCTGTATCGATGCCCTGGAGAACAAGGAAGCTGGAGAACATAATACTCCACCTCTGACTGAAACTGAGAAGAGGCTAAAGCTCTTGGAAGAACAACTCCTAGCCCAGGGTAACAATATCCATCTTGAGAATAACCGGAGGTTCGAACCTGTTGGGGATCAATTACCCGACAACTTTACCCTAACTGATGTACCTAAGTTCAAAGGAGTGGAGGACCCGCTCAATCATATCCGTGCCTTCAAAGACTACATGGCCATTAAAGGGGTCAACATGAGCTTTTCACCCGGATCTTTCCGTCCTCTTTCGAATCGATCCCTCGTCAATGGTACTACTCCTTGATCAGAAGAACCTTACTACTTGGGATGAGGTCGCAGTTGAATTTGCCAAACAATATGCCGACAATGTTGAAATCCAAGCTAATACCCGTACTCTCGAGGTTCTAACCCAGAATGATAAGGAGGGGTTCACCGAGTTCTTAACCCGTTGGAGGAGGGTAAGTACTCAATTGATCAGCAAGCCGAGTGAATCAACTTTGGTGGAAAAGTTCGTCAACAATCTCCGCCCAGTGTATGCCAACTTGCTGAGGTATCAGAATATTAAGACCTTCCAGGATCTGCAAATTCTGGGGACACGCATTGAAGATGACCTCCGAAAGGGTGTCTTGGCCAAGACCACTGGCAGAGGCTACCAAGGATCCACCTCAACCGGATCTCGCTCTAACGGCCAAACGAACAAAATTGATGAAGTCAACCTCGTTGAACCATCTGCTAAGAGAGCTGAGCGCCCCCAGAGAGTGTTCACTAATATAGGGTCGACTTACGCAAGTGCTCTGAAGAGGCTCATGGACCAGGGAAAGTTACAACCAATCGGACCCACCCCGGATCCGAACGATGCAAAGAAATCTCGCTTCTGGATCCCCAATGCCTATTGTCAGTACCATCAAGGGAAAGGGCATGATACTGAAACCTGTTTCAAACTCAAACACATCATCCAAGACATGATTGAGAAAGGGGATTTGCCTCTACCCCCACCGACTAAGCCAAACAACAAAACAAATTCTCTGGGAATCCACGCCATCTCCAACGATGAGCCAACTCTGGACTACTCACACCTTATCCTGCCACTTGATGACGAGGTGAATGCCTTGGAGAAAGATCCCTCAGACGGGGTATTTGTGTTCAGTGCCGCCACTATGCTCACCATGTTCCAACAGGTTGAGGAAGCCATAGCCAGTCTCTCCGAGAGGATCACCCGACTTGACGATGCCTACCGTCGAGTTATCTTCAATCCTCCACCACCACGCCCGAGGGAGAGTCCCCCGAGCGCCTAAAACTACCCTCACCAGGATGGATTGCTCCCGCGACCATTCTGGCATGCACCTCACAATAATCACCCTCACAATAATCAAACTCACAAAAATCACCCTCACAAGAATGTCCCCCACAAAAACTGCCCACCAAGAAATACCCCTCCAAGGTGCCTTCGAGATCCTGAAATCAACGGCATCTGGAGAGACGACGTTGAAGATGTCTACCTTGTCCCAGGAAAAGAGAAACGGGCGAAAGAGATCGGTCACCTTACCCGGTCCGGACGCCCCTATCAGAACCCGAACAATCCAACAGTCGTTCCAACAATGAATGACCAAGTTGTCCCGGACGCAGACACTCAACCAAAAGCTCCTGAGAATTCAATCCTCAAACAACTTTAAAAGGCAAAAGCTAAAATCTCGATCTGACAACTGATCGCGACATCCTTTGAGCATCGACAGGCTTTGCCAAAGGCTTTGGGAAAATTAACGGTGCCCTCCACCTCTTCCCCTGAAGAAATAGTGGCACATATGACAAGGGACGCCCCTGACTTGAACAACCCAGTCGTCTTCTCCGACGAGGATATTACTCCCTTCGAAGTCAATCATAACCTTGCCCTGTACATTACCGTGCAATGTCTCAGGAAGAATGTGCTATGGTCCTTGTAGATGACGGGTCTGCGGTGAATGTCATTCCCCTCAAGACTGCTCACAAGATGGGTATTAAGGAAGCTGATTTGGTCCCGACAAACCAAGGAGTACGCGCCTACGACGGCACTCGTCGCAATGTCGCAGGGCTTATCACTCTGGCTGTCGCAACCAGACCACAGGAAAGGCAAACCAGTTTTCAGGTGGTCGACATCGACGCCTCCTTCAATATGTTCCTGGGTCGTCCCTCGATTCACGCCGTCAAGGCAGTTACCTCGACTCTCCACCAGAAAATCAGGGTCCCCTTCAACGGAAAACCGGTCACGATTCCTGCTTCCCCGATCAAAGCCGTCATAAGAAAGGGAATAGCCTCCCAAGCCATTGAGGAGGATGACAATGAAATGTGGGGTTTCCAAGACCCGTTTGCCAACCTCACAGTCAACCGGATCATGATGCGCCAGGGTTACTTCCCGGGTTTACCCCTTAATCCACTGAAGAGCACCTTACCTCCCTTGAAACAGGCTAAGGTCCCCAACATTCCCTTCGGTCTGGGATATGAACCTACCGATGAAGATATCCAGGAGATGAACCTCCTAGTTCGAAAACGCAAGAAACACGGGGTTATCCTCCGTCCCTATCATTTGACCCTCAATGGATACTTTGTCCCCGAGGGAGAATCGGAACTCTACCATGGCTTTCCGGAGCCGATCTATGACTCCGTGGCGAAGGCCAGGTACCCGGGTATGGAAGTCTTCCAGGATTGCTAATTCATCCCCGACAACGCCGAAGCTGTATCAACCGAGTCCAAGCCGTCGTCATGCCTCGACGGACAAGCTGTCACTCTCCTCTTTGGGGAAGATAACATCAAGCACCTCGACTATGAGGACATCATCAACATCGCCCTGAATGATAACCAGTTTGACCCTACCGCCTTGATCTCCGACACTGACTCGGAGAAAGCTACCCAGGGCTAGAGGTAGACCGTCAAGTGGACTGATCGCCAAGGCCGCATTCTCAAGATCACAACTGGAGAAGGCCATATGTTCAAAGAGAGAAGTGAAGAAGAATCTGAATCTGAGTCAGAGTCAGAGTCAGAGTCTGTCATAGCTCCTAACACTCCTGATAACCCAGTCAAGGTCCCATTCCCACTGTTTTATCACAAAGTCGTGGCTGATTCAGAGGCTGAGTCTACTAGGGTCACCCCACTCCCATGAAAGGTGACAACCTGGAGCCTGTTCCAGGGGCCGCCTCCTCTGTTGTGTCGCCTCTGACTGACCACGAGATGTCTGTCCTCTCCGAGCTTTTCGCTCGTGTCAACTTAATGAATGCTAAGTTTGCTTATGACTCGTCTCAATTTAACTGCAATGCAATTCTGAATGACTATGAGGAATTTGACTTGAGTGACTACCCATCTCACTTAGCCAAAGAACTTGACAAACGGGAAACCAGAACCCCCATAATTAAAGAGACCGAACCTATTAACGTAGAAGCCGACAACACACCTCAAGAACATAGGATAAGGACGATCCTGGACCCCTCGGAAAGACAACAGTTCATCGACCTCCTCCACAAATACAAAGACGTATTCGCCTGGTCCTACAGAGATATGCCTGGGATTGACAGAGAAATTGCGGAGCACCGGATACCCATTAAGCCCGGAGCTAAACCCGTGAAACAGAAGCTACGTCGGATGCGTCCTGAATGGGCCCTGAAAATCAAGGAAGAAGTAGACAAACAGTTCAAGGCTGGTTTCATCAAAGTGTCTGAATACTCTGATTGGGTGGCCAACATTGTGCCTGTACCGAAGAAAGACGGGAGAATTCGGGTTTGCGTCGACTTCAGAGATCTGAACAAGGCAAGTACAAAGGACGATTTCCCTTTGCCACATGTTGACATTCTGGTAGACAATACTGCCGAACATGCCCTCCTATCATTCATGGACGGGTATGCTGGGCACAACCAGATTAATATGGCCGAGGAAGACATGTAAAAGACTGCATTCACTACACAGTGGGGTATATATTGCTACACGGTCATGCCCTTCGGCCTCATCAATGCCGGAGCAACCTATCAAAGAACCGCTACCACTCTCTTACATGATATGATGCACAAGGAGGTAGAGGTATATGACGACGACGATCGTCAAATCAAGAGAACGGGACGGCCACATCAACGCCCTTCGAAAATTCTTCGCTCGTCTGCGGAAATATAACATGAGACTAAATCCTCAGAAGTGTGCATTCGGGGTCACCTCCGGAAAACTCTTGGGACATGTCGTCAACAAAAGAGGCATTGAGATTGATCCAACCAAAATCAAAGCCCTTCAACAAATGCCTCGGCCTAGGAACGAGAAGGAGATTCGGGGATTTCTCGGTAAGGTCCAATACATCAGCCGCTTCATTGCCAAGCTCACCATGATTTGTTTACCAATATTCAAGAAGCTTTGCACCTCCGATCACACCGATTGGGATGACGACTGTCAAAAGGCCTTCGACAGAATAAAGGAAATCCTATCCAAGCCTCATGTCCTCATGCCATGTGACACCCTCATTTATTGCGGAAAAGTAAACACGTAATTCTACAGAAAAACTGGTAGGATATGTTTGTAATAGGTTCAATTGGGTAAAAACCTGTAATTTTTAAAACCTGAACCTGTTATAAAGATATCCAAATGGGAAGGTGTCAAACATGCAAGGTCCAAAATATGAGTAGTTATACAAACCAAATATGAGAAAGGGAGACATATGTCCCTAAAATGTATATGACATAAAAATACATTGGGTTTAAGGGTCACAATGAAATAAAACCAGTCTAGGTTCCAGGGTTACTTTACTCGCTAGCTCGTCCGTGTACCCCATATATGCATCACCTACCTGTCAATCGCATTTTATACAAATACGAAAGCCACAGTCAGTGGGGAGTAACTCCGAGTTCTCCCAGCCACGAAATGTCATAATTAATATAACATGTAAACATAAGAATATGAATACGAATCACACAATGCCTTAGCATATAGATGCTAGACAATCGTGCTTATCATGTGAACAACAATATAACAACACATAGTCCTAGCATGTGAATACTAGACCGACTCATACTACACTATCATGTGAATCACATAACATCCAGGAATCCAAACTCTATCAACCATAGCCGGCTTGCATCTCACCTTCTATGATTCATAGAATCATCAAACAAGAAAGGGCAATATATCAAAGACAGGCATAAGTTCTTAGTCCCGTCAATAGTCACTTTGTAACTCAAGTCTATACCACGAGGTAGGGAAGGTAATCGAACCGGTATCTTGGCTCAGCGGTTACTATTAAGAAAACATGGCCAAGAGACAACACAACCCTAGCCTAAAAATCGCAGACCTAGACATGCGGATACACACCACCGCACCCAAGACTCACAACTTTTTTTAAAACAAAGTGAAGTGAGTACCCTAAGGACACCACCGAAGGGTCGGCTAGTACTTAAGCTGACCCCATACTATCAAAATTAGTACCTGAGGTCATGCCCCAACTTGGATAAACATCCACTAGTCAGGAACACAAAGGCTATCAAGCAGTGAACATATACTCGTCAGAGACTATAAAGACCTATCTATGATGAAGGCCGAAATACTCACCTAGGACCTAGTCACGGCTAGTCCCGGACTTGAATATTTTAGCCCACACCACCCAAGACTCACCACACAAGTCAAGTAAGACACCCACTTAACCTTAAGAGGGCAAAAAGTCCTACTTACCAACCTAAATGCTAACATTCTATCATGTGAAAGGCTATATAAATGTCTATTTACAGCATACAAATCCAACAGTGTCCTCAATAAGAATTCAATACTAACTTCCAATTCTAGCAATTTTAACAATATTAAAGGCTTTAGGGGAATCTAGGGCCATTACTACAAAATAAGAAGCTACTTAAATTCAATTAACTCCACATGTGAAATAAATATATAATGAATGGCCTAAAACAAGAAAAAGGCCGATTATCTAATTCATTCAACCGAATTTTTACCCGCAACCCCACCTGCGGCAGTGCGGGTCAAATTGTCAAATTGGTGACCAATCACTCAATTAACTGACATCGCATCAGTCAAAGGGACTAAGGCTCAGTTTTCGGCACAATCATCAAAACAAAGCAATTATTGCTATAAAACTTACCTTGAGCCTAATCATTACAATTTCAACTTATAAACTATCATAACATGTGGTAATTATCAATCACCTAAACACTTATCAAACAACAAACACAACATCAACTACTAATGTGACATTAATTCGTCGAGTAACTCGGAATAGTTACCTTACGCTAGCAAAGAGACAAGTAAAAACTTGAGAAAGCTTCTAAAACCCCAAAATTACTCTTCATCTTCAACCACAAATGAGTCACCTAAAATAATTATGTGAAAGGACGATATTAACGAATTATCTTTATATAAAATATGAGACGGAAAATTAATTTAATTATATTTTAAATAAACCAAACTAGCGTCAAAACAATTTATAGATACGGCCCAAACTCGCGACTTAGCCAGGCCACGGCCAGGCCACGGCCAGGCCACTGCCTAGGCCACCCTTATAAAAGTCACTCTCGTCCCAAAAATTAATTCAATCTCAACTCTCTACCCCATCTCTCTCATTACTCCGTCCTACTCATTACTCCGTCTCATAATATAATACTCCATAGTAACCAGATTTCCATCTCACTTTCAATATCGATATTATCAAATATTCCATTAAAGGAATTGCTCAACATATAGAGTATAACTTTAAGCTACTCACCCACGAGTCAAGGTCAGACGGTACGATAATAAAAACACAATACGACCGTAGTCCCAAAGTTCAGGAAACACAATTATTCCACTGCTTAAAGCCAAGGCACGACTCAGGCCTGATCATATTTCAAGGTCATATTCTTATAAATTGAATGGCCTCACAACCTATGTCATCCTCAATAAGCAAAGCAATTACCTTATGAATTAACCAACTACACCACTAGCCTTCATTATTACACAAATACACTATATGGAACCACCATTAATCATAATCTTAAAGCCATTAATTAAAACGTACAGCACGATACCAGTCGAATACTAATAGTTGCCTGTCAGCAATTATGACAATATACCATCCGAATATTACGCACATCTCACATACCAATCAAATTCTCTCTGCCATGGACAAAGTGCAGCAAAGAGTACTCCAATATGCTTATTCACACTACCTTTCGACAAACACAAATTTAACAATTGAATTAATCATCCTTCATTAACTAAACCAAACTTTCATACTCTCAACCCATCTAAGACATCAGTTCCTATCCCAGAAGGCAATAAAAGAAATAGAAAACATAAATTTACTAGTAACTATAATATTATACAACTTCAATTAATCACTTTATCACCCAATAACAAATAATAATAGGATCGGTGGAATCGTGTTACCTTAAACGCCCCTTATTCTTCGAATAAATGGTCCACAAGGCACGAGCCTCACCCCGGGTCTTCGAATCCTTCATAAAAGGCAAGAAAACGGAATAAAGAAGCTAAAAGACGACACTTTTATAAGACGGCGAAAGACGAAACCACTACAAAAAGGAGATTTTCTTACCTTAAAAGGAGGAGGAAGGAAAGGGGAAGAGAATGGTACAAAAATTACGGAATTTGGTTGAGAATGGAGGCGGGATCTGAGGTTTGAATGATCGGAAAATTGGTGATGGAGTATTGTTGTTCTTGCTGCTGCGTAAAAACAAAGGGGAAATGAAGGGGGTGGGACGTGGGATAATAATAATAATAATAATAATAATAATAATAATAATAATAAATGACGAGCTTGCTTGCTCGCTATATATTATACGACGTTACTTCATCGTTAAGTAATTTCGTTCGTTTTAAAACCGTCTCGAGTTAATAAAAATCGGTTTTTAGTAAAAGTTTGATAATAAAACGGAATTAATAATAAATAAATTTAATGAGTGAAAATAAAATAAACTCAGCTAGTTAACGGAAATAATACGATATCAGCTTGAATCGGAATTATTAGCGATTTTTACGAAACTAACGGATATTAATAAAAATTGCTATTTTAGTGAAATAAGCTCAAAATAGCTAATTGGACGGTTTTGTTCCCAAAATCCATCTCGGGTTCACTTAAAACAACTTTCATAAGGACTCGTAAAGAAACGGAAATTATTAAATAAATAAACTCGGACTAATTTCAATAAACTCGAACTAGCTTTAAATAAACTTATTAATGATTATTAAAATTAACGTATCGAATTATAATGAAATTAATTAATTAGCTGAGAAAATAAATATATAAATCGTTAACCAACGTAATTAAATATAAAGTAACAATTAAAAGAATTTTATCCAACTTAATAAAATACGGGGTGTTACAATCACCCCATCTTTAAAAAAGTTTCGTCCTCGAAACTTGAAAGTATAAAAGAAAGGTTATAAAAATAAAATTGGAATTGGAATCGGTAACCAAAACATTTTAAAGGTTATTTATTGTAAGAATCAAAATTCTTTCAAAAGTTTTCAAATAAAATTTTCCGACAGAACCAGATTCTCATCAAAGGAACGAAAGTGTGCTTGTTACGTATTCAAGAACATCACATTCCAAATCAAAGATAAGGTCAAAAAGGCAAATCATTTGTATAAATAAAAAAAATCAAAATACCTTCAAAAACATTAATGAAAAGTTTTCAAAAATATAAGTCTCATTCATGGAATGGAATTGCTCTTGTCGTGCACACAAGAACGCTAACTTCCCAAGTAGAGACAAATTTAAAACAAAAATTATTCGCTGACAAGTGTAGAACAAGCTATTAAACGTTTCTAATAACGAGTTCTAACATCCGATCAACGTTAAAATCAAAAGAAAAGGTAATCCACTTCAAATTTTCTTTTGTAAAAGCCGAAATAGAAATGAAGGTTTCACTTTTAAACTCGAGAGGGAGTCAAATTTCTGAAAATGTAATCTTAAACTTTGACAAAGAAATCATAAATAGATCAAGGTTAACAGAAATTGGATAAAATTTGAAGAAATCTCGGGTTTAGCGATTAAAATCATGATAAAGAAGTCTATACTCAAAGAACAATTAGAGAATCAAATCGAATTTTCATTTTCCAAATCTTTACAAGTAGGGAAAATTTTGTGAGGGTAACATAAATTTTTAACAACGAACCAAAAATGGTAGCTTGAAATATTTAGAAATTGTGCGAAATGAAAAGTAAGTTAGACATCATAGATACAAGTATGCTAAGAGGATTCAAACTTAACTAATCAAAAGAGGTATGATGAACTTCCTAGGGATAAGGATTGAGGTCGAATTTACAAGGATGTCAAAGATAGAGTTTCACAAGATACGAGTGTCAAACTTAAAGGAGGAGCAAGATGAAGCGAGGAAATGAGGTATGAACGAAAGGGAGGAAAACGATTAATGGTATGAAAGAGGATTTTAAGGCTTAATCCATACGCTTCCTAAAACTTAAGGTTCTCTCTAACAAGGTCACGTCTATTAGGGTATTGTACCTTCATAACAAAACGACCAAATCACATTCCCAATCTATACGGGATTGTTAACATCTAAAAATGGGTTTTCTTCCAAATTCATATTCTAAACTTATCTCATGTTTACTCCTAGGGTGACGACGCTCAACCTACTGAGCTTTCAAATCCCCAAACATAAACAACAAAGCCAAGTTCTATAACTTTTAATTACATAGGCAACTCATTCCTAACACAAATAATCCACCAATCAATTATACTCACTTTATCAAGGAACTAGGTATAAGAATCACTAAGTATGTCTCATCACCTTACCTAAGTCTTTCCAACATCACAACTTCTCAAAACCGGGGTTATAGGTCAACCAGAAACAACTCCACAAGCCAAATTATCCAACCAAGGTTAACACCCCACAAAAGAAAGAGAACTATCTAAAAGGCGTTATGGGAGGATTAGCAAGGATGAAAGGACAAGTTAGGAGGATACAAATGTAACTTCCTAGGAAGAAGAATAGAGAGTTTAAAAGAAGGATAGGCACCAAGAGATTAAGAATAAGGCGAGATACAAAAAGAACGAGAAACATCTTCAAGGAAGTAGAAGCATTCTTCAAAGGTTCAACAAATCTTCAATCCTCAGCAATAGGCACTAAATCTTGATCTTCTTAAAATATAAGCGTCCTTTCAATGGAACGGAGATGCTCTTGGCGATCACTCAAGAACATCAATATTCCAATTCAAAGACATAAAAATACATTTTTACACCAACAAATGATAAAACTAATTATCAGACGTCTCCAATAACAAGCTTTAACACTAATTGACGTTAAAACCAGTGAAAAACATTAAAATATTTTCAAAACATTTAGTTCAAATTTATTTTTTTATAATAAGGGTAATAACTCCATTAGCTATAGATAAGCTCACAGTCAATGATCCAAGAACGCAACAATTATTAAATGACAATCAACAAACAGGTTAGTACCTAACAAAGAGCAAACACAAAGAGACTACAACATAAGGTCCTAAATCTACCCATCTTACCCGTCTCTCAAGTTTATTATTTTAAGGTCAAGTTATTTATAGTGGGGTGCACAAACGTGCGTCGGGAGCAAATATGCTCTGATACCAACTGTGACACCCTCATTTATTGCGGAAAAGTAAACACGTAATTCTACAGAAAAACTGGTAGGATATGTTTGTAATAGGTTCAATTGGGTAAAAACCTGTAATTTTTAAAACCTGAACCTGTTATAAAGATATCCAAATGGGAAGGTGTCAAACATGCAAGGTCCAAAATATGAGTAGTTATACAAACCAAATATGAGAAAGGGAGACATATGTCCCTAAAATGTATATGACATAAAAATACATTGGGTTTAAGGGTCACAATGAAATAAAACCAGTCTAGGTTCCAGGGTTACTTTACTCGCTAGCTCGTCCGTGTACCCCATATATGCATCACCTACCTGTCAATCGCATTTTATACAAATACGAAAGCCACGGTCAATGGGGAGTAACTCGAGTTCTCCCACCACGAAATGTCATAATTAATATAACATGTAAACATAAGAATATGAATACGAATCACACAATGCCTTAGCATATAGATGCTAGACAATCGTGCTTATCATGTGAACAACAATATAACAACACATAGTCCTAGCATGTGAATACTAGACCGACTCATACTACACTATCATGTGAATCACATAACATCCAGGAATCCAAACTCTATCAACCATAGCCGGCTTGCATCTCACCTTCTATGATTCATAGAATCATCAAACAAGAAAGGGCAATATATCAAAGACAGGCATAAGTTCTTAGTCCCGTCAATAGTCACTTTGTAACTCAAGTCTATACCACGAGGTAGGGAAGGTAATCGAACCGGTATCTTGGCTCAGCGGTTACTATTAAGAAAACATGGCCAAGAGACAACACAACCCTAGCCTAAAATCTGGGCAGACCTAGACATGCGGATACACACCACCGCACCCAAGACTCACAACTTTTTTTAAAACAAAGTGAAGTGAGTACCCTAAGGACACCACCGAAGGGTCGGCTAGTACTTAAGCTGACCCCATACTATCAAAATTAGTACCTGAGGTCATGCCCCAACTTGGATAAACATCCACTAGTCAGGAACACAAAGGCTATCAAGCGGTGAACATATACTCGTCGGGAGACTATAAAGACCTATCTATGATGAAGGCCGAAATACTCACCTAGGACCTAGTCACGCCTAGTCCCGGCCTTGAATATTTTAGCCCACACCACCCAAGACTCACCACACAAGTCAAGTAAGACACCCACTTAACCTTAAGAGGGCAAAAAGTCCTACTTACCAACCTAAATGCTAACATTCTATCATGTGAAAGGCTATATAAATGTCTATTTTACAAAGATACAAATCCAATAAAGTGTCCTCAATAAGAATTCAATACTAACTTCCAATTCTAGCAATTTTAACAATATTAAAGGCTTTAGGGGAATCTAGGGCCATTACTACAAAATAAGAAGCTACTTAAATTCAATTAACTCCACATGTGAAATAAATATATAATGAATGGCCTAAAACAAGAAAAAGGCCGATTATCTAATTCATTCAACCGAATTTTTACCCGCAACCCCAGCCCTGCGACAGGTACGGGTCAAATTGCGGCTGACCAATCACTCAATTAACTGACATTGCATCAGTCAAAGGGACTAAGGCTCAGTTTTCGGCACAATCATCAAAACAAAGCAATTATTGCTATAAAACTTACCTTGAGCCTAATCATTACAATTTCAACTTATAAACTATCATAACATGTGGTAATTATCAATCACCTAAACACTTATCAAACAACAAACACAACATCAACTACTAATGTGACATTAATTCGTCGAGTAACTCGGAATAGTTACCTTACGCTAGCAAAGAGACAAGTAAAAACTTGAGAAAGCTTCTAAAACCCCAAAATTACTCTTCATCTTCAACCACAAATGAGTCACCTAAAATAATTATGTGAAAGGACGATATTAACGAATTATCTTTATATAAAATATGAGACGGAAAATTAATTTAATTATATTTTAAATAAACCAAACTAGCGTCAAAACAATTTATAGATACGGCCCAAACTCGCGACTTAGCCAGGCCACGGCCAGGCCACGGCCAGGCCACTGCCTAGGCCACCCTTATAAAAGTCACTCTCGTCCCAAAAATTAATTCAATCTCAACTCTCTACCCCATCTCTCTCATTACTCCGTCCTACTCATTACTCCGTCTCATAATATAATACTCCATAGTAACCAGATTTCCATCTCACTTTCAATATCGATATTATCAAATATTCCATTAAAGGAATTGCTCAACATATAGAGTATAACTTTAAGCTACTCACCCACGAGTCAAGGTCGACGGCACGATAATAAAAACACAATACGACCGTAGTCCCAAAGTTCAGGAAACACAATTATTCCACTGCTTAAAGCCAAGGCACGACTCAGGCCTGATCATATTTCAAGGTCATATTCTTATAAATTGAATGGCCTCACAACCTATGTCATCCTCAATAAGCAAAGCAATTACCTTATGAATTAACCAACTACACCACTAGCCTTCATTATTACACAAATACACTATATGGAACCACCATTAATCATAATCTTAAAGCCATTAATTAAAACGTATAAAGACGATATATACCAGTCGAATACTAATAGTTGCCTGTCAGCAATTATGACAATATACCATCCGAATATTACGCACATCTCACATACCAATCAAATTCTCTCTGCCATGGACAAAGTGCAGCAAAGAGTACTCCAATATGCTTATTCACACTACCTTTCGACAAACACAAATTTAACAATTGAATTAATCATCCTTCATTAACTAAACCAAACTTTCATACTCTCAACCCATCTAAGACATCAGTTCCTATCCCAGAAGGCAATAAAAGAAATAGAAAACATAAATTTACTAGTAACTATAATATTATACAACTTCAATTAATCACTTTATCACCCAATAACAAATAATAATAGGATCGGTGGAATCGTGTTACCTTAAACGCCCCTTATTCTTCGAATAAATGGTCCACAAGGCACGAGCCTCACCCCGGGTCTTCGAATCCTTCATAAAAGGCAAGAAAACGGAATAAAGAAGCTAAAAGACGACACTTTTATAAGACGGCGAAAGACGAAACCACTACAAAAAGGAGATTTTCTTACCTTAAAAGGAGGAGGAAGGAAAGGGGAAGAGAATGGTACAAAAATTACGGAATTTGGTTGAGAATGGAGGCGGGATCTGAGGTTTGAATGATCGGAAAATTGGTGATGGAGTATTGTTGTTCTTGCTGCTGCGTAAAAACAAAGGGGAAATGAAGGGGGTGGGACGTGGGATAATAATAATAATAATAATAATAATAATAATAATAATAATAAATGACGAGCTTGCTTGCCTGCTATATATTATACGTACGTTACTTCATCGTTAAGTAATTTCGTTCGTTTTTAAAACCGTCTCGAGTTAATAAAAATCGGTTTTTAGTAAAAGTTTCAGTAATAAAACGGAATTAATAATAAATAAATTTAATGAGTGAAAATAAAATAAACTCAGCTAGTTAACGGAAATAATACGATATCAGCTTGAATCGGAATTATTAGCGATTTTTACGAAACTAACGGATATTAATAAAAATTGCTATTTTAGTGAAATAAGCTCAAAATAGCTAATTGGACGGTTTTGTTCCCAAAATCCATCTCGGGTTCACTTAAAACAACTTTCATAAGGACTCGTAAAGAAACGGAAATTATTAAATAAATAAACTCGGACTAATTTCAATAAACTCGAACTAGCTTTAAATAAACTTATTAATGATTATTAAAATTAACGTATCGAATTATAATGAAATTAATTAATTAGCTGAGAAAATAAATATATAAATCGTTAACCAACGTAATTAAATATAAAGTAACAATTAAAAGAATTTTATCCAACTTAATAAAATACGGGGTGTTACATGCCACCTCAACCGGGGATTCCTTTATCCCTACACCTGACTGTTACCAGTACGGCCATGGGAGCTATGCTAGCACAAACAGTAGACGACGAAGAACGAGCCATCTACTACATCAGCAAAAAGTTCATTGAATACGAGACAAGGTACACCCAACTGGAAAAGACATGCCTTGCCCTAGTATGGTCAACAAAGAAGCTGCGACATTACATGCTCAGCTACACGGTCCACATCTACTCCAAGATGGACCCGGTCAAATATATCTTCGAAAAACCCGTACTAAACGGAAGGCTATCTAGGTGGACACTCATGCTGTCCGAGTTCGATCTAAAATTTGTACCCCTTAAGGTTATCAAGTGAAGAGCAGTTGCCAATTTCCTAGCAGAGAATCCCGTCAATGAGGATCCAACGACCGAAAAATGGTCACTTCCTGACGAAGACATCCTTTGTGCCGATTCCGACGCATGGGACCTATACTTCGACGGTGCATCTAATCTGAGAGGCTTCAGGGTAGGAATCCTCCTAATATCACCGGAAGGAGAACATATTCCGATCTCGGTCAAACTAGACTTCACTGTCACCAACAATGCCGCTGAATATGAAGCGTGTCTCATCGGCCTACAAGCAGCCATCACACTTGGCATCAAGAGACTGAGGGTCCACGACGATTCCTCGCTCATCATCAATCAGGTGTCCGGATCATGGAAAATCCGAAGTGACAGCTTAGCTCCCTACCGAGCAAAGATCAATCAAGAGGCCGAGTTCTTCGACCAAGTCGACTACTTCCACTTGCCACGAGAGGAAAATCAATTTGCTGATGCCCTGGCAAAGCTTGCCGCGCTCGTCAACATACTTGGCGACATGACATCGATGCCCCTATGTGTCGAGAGAAGAAGCGAGCCAGCTCACATTTGTTCCATCAACAACAACGAGGAAAGCCATGATGAACCCTGGTACTAAGCCATCCTCAACTATAAAACAAAAAATGAATTCCCTCCCAACTCGGACCCAAGAGGACAAAGAGCCATCCATTTACTTGCATCACAATTCGTGTTAAACCAAAATCAACTACACAAAAGAACACCCCAAGGAATTCTCCTCCTTTTCATTGACCATCAAAAAGCCAAAAAAGTCATGGAAGAGGTCCACGACGGAGAATGTGGCCCTCACATGAGCGCAATGATGCTTACCCGAAAAATCATGCGGCTAGGTTACTACTGGACCAACATGGAAGCTTATTGCCGTAACTACGTCAAACATTGCCACAATTGCCAAATGTTCGCCAACATACAACATATACCACCATCCCTTTTATACACAATGACCTCACCCTGGCCTTTCTCAACCTAGGGCATCGACATCATCGAGAAAGTTAACCCGGTAGGCACCAAGGGGCATTGTTTCGTCCTCGTCGCCATCGACTACTTCACCAAATGGGTGGAAGCGCAGTCATATGCAGTCTTGACCGCCAAACAAGTGGCCAAGTTCATCCAAAACAACATCATCTGCCGATACGGGGTACCCCATGAAATCATCAGCGATCAAGGCTCTCACTTTCGGGCGGAAACCCAGGCCTTGCTGGACAAGTACAAAATCAAACGACATCGATCATCCCCTACCGTCCCCAAACCAACGGAGCGGTGGAGGCAGCGAACAAAACGCTTGTCACCATTATAAAGAAAATGCAAGACAACTACCGCGATTGGCCGAGCAAACTCCCATTCGCACTTTGGGGATGCCGAACCTCCATTCGAACACCGACAGGCGCCACACCCTTCTACCTAGCATATGGTATGGAGGCGGTTCAGCCGGTAGAGTTAGAGGTCCCTTCTCTACGTATCCTACTGGAGAGTCAAGTCTCCGAGGCGGAATGGACCCGTCGAAGGTACGAGCAACTCACTCTTCTAGACGAACGACGACTCAACACCTTGCACAACGTCCAGCTATACCAACGATGTATTCAACGGGCATTCAACAAAAAGGTCAAACCCAGGAACATCCAGGAAGCCGACTTGGTCCTCAAGTCGGTTCGAGCACCGTTAACCGTCGATCCGAGGGAAAAATTCAAACCCAATTGGGCCTGGCCATACCTGGTCAAGAAAATACTTTCGGGGGGCGCAGTGAGACTGAGTGACCTAGATGGGGAGAATTTTACAAACCCGACCAACCTAGACCAACTCAAGAAATACTACCCTTGAACCATAGCAACCAACGACCTAGCCTAGTTTTACAACTAGCAACCACCTCAACCCTTTTCAAGTCAAGTTCCTCATCGTGTTCTGATTTGATATTGCATGTTTTATCGAGTCTAAGTTGCGGCACCTTGCCCGTTTCAAAGGTCCTTTGATCTGTCAAAGGCAACATCCATTTGCACTAAAATAAAAAAAACCCTTGAACTACGAGCATGATTTGATGTCACCTCTTCAGGTGGATACGTAGGCAGTCCCTCTTATGCATGAGGGATACAACCACAAAACCCAATCAAATCTACAAAACATTTCGAACTACGATCTTGGTTTGATTTCACCGCTTCAGGTGAATACGTAGGCAGTCCTTTCTTACACAAGAAGGATACAACCATCCCCATAATAAAAAAAAACATCACCCACATACAAAACAACATCCCCATAAAAAAAGAAAGGGAACAACATTCCCTTTTCCCCGCAAAAAAAATATATACAAAAATAAGCCTTTCTCCCTTCCTCCCAAAAACACCCACTTTCCCAAGTGCAAATGTTTAGGACGATTCAAATCGAATTGCCTTTACAAAATGGATGGAAGAAACAAGCGTTCACAATTTTTGACACGAGCAATCCTCTTATTTAATTAATAATGGGAGAGATTACAATTTCAACAACAAATAAAGCTCGACGAGTCTAGAACTTGTCAAAGCTAAGGTGTCAACTAAAACATCTCACATAATAAAACTAGCACAGAATACACCATAACTAGCTAGTACAACATAATAAAAACTCACAACAATAATACAACATAATAATAAAGTGGGTAATGGAGGACTTCACTCTTCCATTTTAATCTTGCCTTTTCCCTCGGGGTAAATCTTCCCCTTGTTCTTCTTGTGGGCCCGCCTAGTATGGATTTCCTCCTCAACGGATCTAAAACGGCGACGGCCGCCGGTCTAGCACAAGACCCCATGTTCGACCCAAAACGAGCCAATGCACGGCCCACCATATTCTTGGAACCCGAGCTTCTCCTCTTTGGTGGCCTCATCACATCGGGGCTAGCTCCATCAACATACTCCTCAAAGAAGGCACGGTTGGCCTTGCCAACCTCTCGATACTTCAAGTCGACGACCTCGTCCTTACGGAATTTGGATCTCTCTTCCAAGGACAGAGCACGTGACCACTTGACATAGGCGGGAGTCAGCCATGTCGTGGCAACGGGGTTTGGTGCCTCCCAAAGCGGCCGAGTGGCCCACCATCTTTCGAAGACCTCCACAAGCTCTGAGTTCCGGAAAACATTCTATTGGACAAGGGTATCTTGAGCGGGCACCGTTTATTGACGTCCCATTTGCCTCATGAGCCTTTCGGGATATATGAAGGAAGCAACCTTCAATCCCACCACCATCAAAGAACGAGGACTAGCACCCGAAGCGGGCAACCCTGTGAAGGACCTCAAATGCCACCATGGCACCACCCAACGGATGTGAGGACCACCCTCCTCCGCCAATCTTGCGGCCCAATAAGCCTCGGTGGAAGCAAAGCTATCCGAGTACAACTTCTTCCTCATGCTAAGATGACAGAAGGAATAAGAAGAAGAATCAACCGGAGGCTCTACATACCTTAGCCTCTCCAATAGCCACACTTGAAGGATCCTTGGGGATCCGAATGAGGGAGCTTCTCCACAAGAGCCTTCCTTGTCCAAAGCTTAGATGATCTCGCCAAGCACCAACCACGATGGATCTCTACCATGCTCCATTTGCTTAATCACATGTATAAGGGTCATGCTACCATAGCATTTTGGCCTCTCCTTCTTCAAAACATCAACAAAGAGGTACACATGGATAAGGCAAAAGGCAAGAGCCCTTCTCCTAGCCACCTCCGAAGCATTGACATCTAATCGGTTTGAAAAGATGTTGATAAGAGCCAACATATCCACACCATGAGGAGCAAGAAGAAAGTTGACCTGACTTGTCGACAAACCCAACATGGAACGAAATTTCTCCTTGTAGCATAACCGAGTCGGAGGAAGTACCGGAACACAACCCGACCACCCACCAATGGCTCCAACTTCTTCGGCAAAAGGACAAATTTCACCTTTCGGGAAAACGAAAACATGGCGTTTCGAATCCCAAAATCGAGAACATGCTTCGAGAAATGAGGGTTGCATCTTGAGTTGACGGAGCACCAACAATTGACCAACTCCCATACAAATGAGTTTAAACTTTTCGGGAGGCGAAAAATCCCGGCACCATTGTCGCAGCGCATTATCAAAAGCATCCATGAAATATTTTTGTGGAAGAAGAAGAAGAAGTTTTGTCGAGATGTTTTTGTGTTTCGGATGATGAAACAATGAAGCGCAAACATCACTATTTATACAAAAATGATCAGCGCGTTTTTTCAGAAAAAGGGGAGAGCTGGCTCCCATCGCCAGGCTGCTCGCGCCTCTTTGAGCCTTCCCCAGGATTCCCGCTTTTGACTTGTCTCTTTCAACTTGTATTTTCTTCTGACACCTCAAACCTCCCGCCAGGACGCTCGCGCCTCTTCGGGAAGATCCAGGACATTTTGTGTTTCCTCACATTCACATTTCCTTGCTTTCGCGGTTTACGAAATCCGACATGGTTTCCATGACGCAGCTTTAAACATACGGATTTTTCTTTCTTTTTTTAAAGGGGGGAAGGGCTAGTCGCCCCGATCCGCGATGGATCGTTTCCATGACAGTCGATATTCCGAAATTTTTTCGCTTTTCTTCACATTTTCCCATCAAAGTAAAACTCGAAAATTGATAACACGACGTCATTTTTCCTCAAAATTCAAGCACTCACAAATCCGAATCTTGATCTCACAAAAAAATCAAATCAAATACACTCGTAAAAATTGTTTTCTAAAATTCATCCCCGACGGTTTGAGTTTTAGTTTTTTCGAGTCACAAATCAATTTCAATAATTTCGACGCAATTTAATTCAAGACACGAGTTAATTGCTCAATTTTCAAATCATTTCCTTCTTTGGAACCCAAACATGACGACTTGTCGCAAAAAATTTCAAAAATCATTTCAATTTTCAAAGTTCAATTTTTAACCTCAAGTCATCTTGGTTATTTTCGTTTCAATCAAATGCTTTTACGTGTTTACGTTTATGTATACGTGCTACCTGTTGCCTGTTTTTCTATGCTAATGATGCAGGAACCAGTGCGAAGCAAAAGGGGAATTGACAACCGACAGTGCTCCTCCGAAACACAACACAAAAAAGCCAAAAAAGCCAAAAATCACAAAATGAACCACAATCCAAAAACACATGTATACAAACCGCCTCACGCAGAATACATCGACACACGTTTGATACAAACGACTGACCATACAAACAGGATCCAGTACAGACATTTATCATACAGACACTGGCGTAAGACAACAAACTGGGGGCTATCCGCCACCTACCGAACTAAGCACTCCCTATCCTTCCAATAGGAAAAGAAAAGGAGAAACACGGGGAAAAAAATGAGGAACAACGGAAGCAGAGGTGGTTACCATGACGACAACACCGCGTTCCTCCTCCGTAACAAAAAGAAAAATGGTGCCTGGCAGA
Organism: Silene latifolia; assembly: GCF_048544455.1. Classification (NCBI taxonomy): domain Eukaryota; kingdom Viridiplantae; phylum Streptophyta; class Magnoliopsida; order Caryophyllales; family Caryophyllaceae; genus Silene; species Silene latifolia. The sequence continues at coordinate 31,016,779 of NC_133528.1, forward strand.
TTTTGGACCACGCGACAACCGAGGATCGTAACTTAGCGTGTTGCCCCGATGTTGACCCCCAATCAGCAGAATTCGACAGTGATCGAAAGTGGCAACATGGGATAATACACTCGTACTGAACCCCACTCATCAGACATCCGGACCTCTGCAGACAACGACCAACAATCAATACCCAATCATTGGCCGGACAAAGGCCGCCAGGAAGAAGCACAACCAAGCCTGTAATAAAAAACAGTCGTCTCTTCCCCTCCAGGATCATCTTCCTCCCCCAGTGCCTCAACAACAGACCCCATGGGTCCCAAATGATACCCTACAATCAAAAGGCAACCAAAGAACGTCAGCTGAAATTTCGGCATTATGACAGCGTAAAATGGACAAATCCAAAAAAAAATCTAAACAAAAAACCTGTAAAGCAAACAAGGGCAATCCCGCCCAAACCCAGCCAGACAAAAACAATTCACAAAAAAACGCACAAAAAAAAACGACTCGCCCCTCTTTTCAAGCAAAAGACGAGTCAAAACAACCACAACAAAAAAACGGCACCCCAAGACCTGCACAAGGTCCGCCAACAAATCAAAATGCATTCCCAATGCAAGGGAAATTTTTCTACGGCTCAAAAAGGCAATTTATACGCCAATTTGAGTACAAACCGGTCAAAAATTCAAAAACGACCGCAAAAAGACAAACGTGATTTTATCACGCTTCAAGGCGACCTAAACTACCAATAAGGTCCATTTCAAGGGTAACTGACTCAATTCAAGCCTAAACAGGCGCTAATTTTGTCAGACAAAAGACCGTCACAAAAGGCAAAAATTCCAATTTTGCCCATTATACCCAACAAAGGTCCATAATGGCAAATACGGTCTTTCCCAACTACAATGCAACCTAGCGGGACCCACTACCCAAGAAAATAAACTTGGCATTGCGAGATGAGACGGTTTCTCCACCTCACTCACGTTTTTTGAGCATAGGGAGCGGGAACGGGGACCAAAATGCAAACTAAAAGCACCCCTATACTCCTAAACAGGTCTCTAACCTAATGCAATCATCAATTTCACTTGAAATGGGCTCGATCAAAAACGCCCAAATCAATTTTCAAGGGTAAAATTTTCGCCCTAATTCAATTTAGCTAAAAGACCAACAAATTCAAATGGATTCAAGAGGAAATACATACCTTGAGATGACATTATTGTTGATAGCACGAATGGAAGTGAGCAGAGGTCCTTTAATGGCGGATTTTTGTGTCGAAGGTTGAAGATGAGTGAGGATGATATGCAACCAAACCTCACGTCTTTTACAGAAAAATAGGGAGGCACCCTTGGTTCGCCAGGTGGCTCGCGCCTCAATCAGGCGTTCCCTACTCTTTCAGCGAATTTTCGGCTTTGGCCCAATTTCACATAAGAAACTTCAAGTTTTCAATGACGATATTGAAGACCGTCATTTTTTTCAAATACAAAAACAAATAGTGAAATCAAAATTCACTATTTTCCTTCAAAAATTTCAAACAAACGGCGATCAAAACCGCCATTTTCCCTTAAAAAAAACAAAATACGACGGCAATTAAAACCGTCAATTTCAAAAAACAAATAGTGAAAATTTAAATTCACTATTTTCCTCTAAAAAATTTTCAAATAATAGCGAAAATTCAAATCCGCTATTTCTTTGAATTTTAAACGGCGGCAATTAAAACCGTCAAAGCAAATAGTGAAAATTTAAATTCACTATTTTCCTTTAAAACATTTTCAAATAATAGCGAAAATTCAAATCCGTTGTTTCTTCGAATTTTAAACGACGGCAATTAAACCGTCAAATTTAAAAATAATGGTGAAATCCAAAATTTACTATTTCTTCAATTTTCAATGACGGTAATTAAAACCGTCAACTTTCAAATAATAGTGGAAATTCAAAATTCGCTATTTCTTCAAATTTCAAACGACGGCAATTAAAACCGTCAAATTTAAAAATAATGGTGAAGATTCCAAATTCACTATTTTCTTCACATGTCAACGGCGGCACATAAACCGTCACTTCAAAAATAATAGTGAAGATTCCAAATTCACTATTTCCTTCACATGTCAACGGCGGCATATAAACCGTCACTTCAAAAATAATAGTGGAGATTCCAAATTCACTATTTCCTTCATGTATCAACGGCGACACATAAACCGTCACTTCAAACGTAATAGCAAAATTTAAAATTTGCTATTTCCTTCAAAAATTCAAACAGACGGCGATTAAAACCGCCACTCAAATTCAAAAAACGAATGGTGAAGATTCCAAATTCACTATTCCTTCAAGTGTCAACATTGGGCTTCCTCGTGGAACCCGCTCATTTCAAACAACAGTGATAGTGAAAATTCAAATTCACTATTTCCACGGCGGCATCATGAGTTCGCTACTTTCAAAACAAGCCCATTTGACGCGGCTATTCTCATGGTCCATTAACCGACCGCACCATGGCTGGCGAGCCTTATTACGCACCGTGGCTGGCGAGCCTTATTACGCACCGTGTCTGGCGAGCCTTACTACGCACCGTGGCTGGCAAGCCTTACTACGCACTGTGGCTGGCGAGCCTTACTACACACCGTGGCTGGCGAGCCTTACTACGCACCATGGCTGGCGAGCCTTACTACGCACCATGGCCGGCGAGCCTTTGTCCGCAAATAAGATACAACTCAAGGACATATCCCGAAGATGCCTCGCGTACAACTCCTTACCACAGCTGGCGAGCCTTTGTCCGCAAACACTCAAGGACATATCCGAAGATGCCTCAGGTATGACTCTATCTTATGGCTGGCGAGCTTTTGTACGTAGTCTAATGGACTTTAAACGACCCGCACGGATAGTAGACAGACTCTAAACTGTTCCCGGTGACAGGTCCTTGGCTCGTACCCTCGAGTCGCCTTGGCGTCACCCTTCCCGATGGCAGGTCCTTGGCCCGAATACTTTCTGTTGGAGTTTTTGTCCTCCACAATAGTGCGAGATAATATTATTAAATCTCATTAAGGAATATGCATGGGATATTCATTGGCAATACTAGTCAGCTGATCAACGTATATCGGTAACGGTTGGCCAACTAGGGTTTTACGCATCGTCGTGAGCGGTGGTGTTGGTGATCCCTTTCGGTCACACCTAAAGGAACGAGCCCCAACACGAAAGCTAATTAATTGTATGAGATACAGTTTAAATTAGTCCCTTGGTTAAATTGACTAAGAGTTAGTCGATTAAATTGATTTAGAGAGATATCGAGTTGTGAACTCGAGGTGCGGAAATTATTATTTAATTATGCGATAATTGAATAATAAAATATTTGAGACGGGAATTAATGATTAAGCAGTTAATTATTAAATTAGTACTAATTGACTAATGTGATTAGTATTAGTACGTAATATATATCTGTAGCGGTACGCGTATATTTACGGAGTGTTTTGGACGAAATTAATCGAGTAACATTTAAACATAAAACGATGTTTAAATAAAATTTAAACGTATTTGTGCGACAAATATAAGAACCAAAATGGACCCGTAAATGGGACATTGGACCGTGTAAATGGAGTGTAGTGGATGATCATAATTGTTTCACTTTGCTTATTTTTCTTCCATAAGTTGTCATATGATCATTATGCATGTCATAATGGATTGGACAAAAATAAGAAAATCATTCCCTCACTCCACCTACTCCCTCAAACCGTGCTCCCACTTCCTACAACACTTTTGTGTTGTTTATTTTTACACACTACTTCATTTGTGCATTTGCATGTGAAAATCTTGTTGGTCTTTCTCTCTAAAAACCATAATTTACTAAGATGTTAGTAAACAAAATTATTACTAAGATTTTTAGTAATATTTATATATTATCAAGGGTAATCTTATTAATATCTAGTTAATATTAGTAAGGTTGTTGGGTAAGTTCTTGGGTGCTTAAGAAAGGAGGTGTTCTATTTTGGACACTTGAAGATGGAGGATCTTGCCATTTATTTTAAGCTCAAGAACAACCAAGATGGGTGATCTTAGTTGTGCCCAAATACTACCATTTCTCAATGTAAGGAAATTATTTTCCTCTTCTTTTATATTAATATGCTTTTATATTGCATGCATGTTACATAGATCACATAAACTCAAGTTATGAGATAATTTGACATTTAATTAGAGTGTCTAATTAGGATCTATAATCTTTCAAGTGGTTTCAGAGCTAAGGCTTGTAATTTGTATGTTGATTTTAAGCATATTAATAAATTATGAGATAATTTATAAAAACTCAAAAATTGTGTTAGAAGAGGGTTTAGCATGAAATTTTTGGGGCATGCACACCTACTGATCTCAAAAGATTTGTGGTAAAGTTTGGTGATTTATGAAGTTATTTTGCTATTTTAATGATTTTTGGTAGAAAATCGAGTCAAAATGCCGTATTTTAGTTATAAATTGACTAAAAATAGTTAAAAGATGATTCGGGACATGGAATTTTTATGGTGTTTCATGCATGTTTTCTACTGATTGTATGCAAAATGTTGAAGGTTTGTTTGAAGTTTTGCATGTTTATTGAATTTATGAGATAAAAGTCGATAAAAGTGAAATAAATTAATCATAATTTTGAAACATTTGTTCCTGACCATGATAAATTTATGTACAATTAAAAATATTATTTAAAAGTTAAAAGTGAAATTTAAAATGTGTTTTCACCTTGTTTTGATGTTTATTGGTTTTAGAGGTTAAAAACCGATAAATATCGATCTTTTTCTTCATAAATTTTATCCGGATATTTGGGGCATTTTTTATGACATTTTGGTGTTCTTGAGAGTGTTCCAGAATACTCAAATTTTTGGGTAATTTTTCAATTATTTTGGATTTTTACTTAAAAATTATGATTTTACCGATTAAATTAGCAAAATATCACCAAATCAAACTAATTATTCATCATAAAATTAGTGAGGACTAATTTTAAGGTCCAAAACAGTTTAGACAATTAGTTTGGACTTAAATGAGATTTAAGAGTTGATTATTGATTTTTTACATGTTAAAAATCGATTAAATCCACAAACACCGAGATGGATACCAACGATTGATAGATAGGGCGATTTTGGCATCATTTTACAGCATTTTAAGCATATTTATTTAAGTTGAATGAATGATTGTCATTTATTTAAAGTATTTATCTTGTTGTACCTAGTATGGCCTAGTTTATTTTAATCGTTATTGCCCGAAATGAATGGGAATAGCGATTTGTTTGTAATTTAAATACGATCTCGTATCGTCGGTTTGTAATTAAGTAAAAGTTTGGGAAATTCCCACTTGTACCCCTCTGCTATTAGCTAATCCCACTTGTACCCCTACTTTTCAGGAAAGCCCACTTGTACCCTCCAACTTCTTAGTTATTCTCACATATACCCCTTAAGTATAGTAAATGATGAATAATGAGGATGAAGTGTGGTAAAAGGGTAAAAGATGAACGTTGAAGATGAAGTGGAGGCATATAAAAATGAATTTGGACGGAAAAACGATGTTTGTTGGAGAGAAAACAAATATTTCAATTAAAGTATCATATTGTTTACAATACTTTACATAGCCCTTAACATCGTACGTAAGGGTACTTAACCCTTCTTCCCCGCTTCATAATGACAAGCGAGAATTCACTTAACGTCTTAGTTGTTGGTGCTTAGTATTATGATGTTGGAGTGTGGACTTTACTTAAAAGTAAGTGTACAAGTGAGATTAGTCTATACTTGAGGGGTATAAGTGAGAATAACTAGTAAATTGAAGGGTATAAGTGGGCTTTCTTGAAAAGTAGGGGTACAAGTGAGATTAACCCATAGTAGAGGGGTACAAGTGGGAATTTCCCTAAAAGTTTTATTTATTTTATTAATTAATGTATAATAGGAATAGCTATGTAATTCAATTGTAATAGTTATTCTTACCGGCGTTTCCAAAAGACGGATTACATCGAGACGAAGTCTATTTTTGGAAGGTGTTCCAAATCCCACAAGGAGAAGCCACTTTTGGAATGAAGAGGCAAGGGACCAAGGAGTTGGTTTCCGATATATAATAGTCTAGTTTTTATTAACTAGGTGGCCATACTAGGATTTATTCATATGCTTACTTGTTTGCTTGTTTTATTTTCGCGCATGCCAAAATCGCCATTCACATGCATTTTATCTTCGCGATTGTCAATTCACGTCATTTACATTCACCGAATTAGTTCACTTATAGGGAATTTATGACTAAATTGACAAGATCTCTCACATAACTAAAACCGAGATTAGCCTTACCAATTAGTAACACCTATGAATCCCTTGTTCATTAGAGCCACGCTCGCCCAAGCGGGGTGTTCTCTTTTTACCTCGGGTAAGTAGGGTGATAAACGGTTATCACGTGCCAAAGTTGGTTGGACTCAACGGGGTATAAGACGGTCTTGTATTCCGGGGCTAGTAGATGGGTTTGTTGAAACCCGTCGACCAAGAGTTCTCATGGTAGAATTAGTCAAGCGTTGACTTACCGAATTTACACAATTATGGGATGTTTCACCCAAGCGATGCCTATTTTTCTCTAAAGACGGATCTTGGAATCATTTATATAATTTAGTGGGAGATCATTATATATATGTTAAAACTTGTTGAACATGTTTTCACAAGTATTTTTAAAACATTGAATGTTAATTTTTCCTATTTTTCGTTCTTTTTCATTAATGTATTTATTATGACATCGCACACTTCATCCTCTATTTATTATTATACTCGTTTCTTTCTTTTATAGGAAGCGGTTTCTTTGAAGGAATTCGGTAGCAATGATTGGTAACATGATTTACTAATTCACCTACATAATCTTACAACAATTATTGCGATTATTATACAAGTTAACATCCATACATATTTAAAAAGAGGTTTTCATGTTGCAAACTCTTATTACGAGTTTAAAAGGGAGTCACATTTTATCAAGAGAGTCTTGATTTCGGAAGTGACACCTCCATCATGAAGATGACATATTAGTTTTAATTACTCAAGAGTAATTCAAAAGTTTGCGAAAAGAGTTTTCAAAAACACAAAGAACACTCCAATATGATACCGTCAAATGGCTCAATTCGAGAAAGGTCAAATTGATTGTTTATGCGCTAAAGAGTTTAGGCATATGATGACAATTGAACGGTTAGGTAGTCCAATTTCGCAAGAAGTTGAGATTTGCCACATGTTGCACTCACTTTATAGTAATTCACTCTTACTAAGTGTATAAAATATCACGAATGACTTGAAGAGAAGTCTTCATAAGATTCATTTTTGCTTGTTGAAGCAAAGAGGAAAATGAAAGTGAGTGGGAGTTAAGAAGAAGTAACCCTAGATGTATGCGATAGGACAAAGTTGATGGAGACATCTACTCAAAGAATAGGCTAGTTCCACTATCTTGGTATGAGATACCAAGTATGGATCATTTCTTTGTAAAGAAGTTTACATGAATTGATAAAACGTAAGACGTCTAGCATAGAACATTTTTGTATCGAAATGGTGCTAGAGTAGCAATGATTTCGGTAGGGACAAATGTACCTAAGTTTGGTTTTAAAAGAATGTAATCATCTATGTTTATACATGGAAGGCATCACTCATGTGATTTAAAACAAAAGGTTGTACCTACTCCTATGATAACTTGGTGGTTGGGTTAGACCACTTAAGTTAGAGGAATTTTACATTCTTCACGAAAACTAAATATTATACTATCTTGTAGATTTTAAAGTCTCTACTCCGGTGAACCCAATTGATCAAATCTCAAGTAAATTCGTTTAAACGAATAAACGATAAGCACATCAAACAACCATTTGATTGAGAATCTTATGGTGTGTGTGCATAAATTATTTTTTTCTTTTGCAGAAAAGAAACACAATAGTGAGGTGATTGACCATATACATACGGATGTGTAAGACTGATAGTTGGTTATATATATACTTCATTACTTTTACCGTAATGTTAAGTATATATGAAAACCTCGTATATTTTTAATAAGACATAAAAGTGATTTTTGAAACGTGGAATATTTTCAAAATGAAGTAGTAAACCAAAAGCACGACAAGATCAAAATGTTGATCGGAAGTTTCAAAGTAATGACTTTGAAGGTCAAATGGGTAATATCAAGCAAAGACCTTGATGATCACTAAGAAGATTGTGAACCAGTTCACATATACCTTCTCCTAAGGACACCATTGAGTATGGTGTAGTCAAGAAGATGAACCAAACTTTATGAGATATAGTTTGAGGTTTTTTGCAATTTTGTAAGCAATTTTCTCACTAAAAGTTTAAAACCCGACTATAATAGCCTTAATGACTTCATATGAGATATGGGTAGGGAGGGTCCCTAACTTGTCATTATTATACATTTGGGACCATAAATATTTATGTTCAGAACCAATATATGTATTTGTGAGGGTTATCCAAAATTGAACCACTTGGTTTTTACTCCTCCAAAACGAGAACAAAGAGTTTGTGGCTTGTAATGCTGTCTTTCTAGAAAGATTTTCATTTTCTGGAAGACAGAGTGGGAGAAATTTTGAACTTACGGATGTCCAAGACCCACAAACTGAGTACAATGCAAGAAGACGTTCTTTATTGTGGCTCAGTGGTTATAAGGAGATAATTTTGCGATAATATAACGTTATTTTTCGGAAGTGACGAATCTTCAACCCTCATCAAAGGCTTTTCTGTAGTATGAACTCTATGTGATGGCATGTCACCATGCAATTCGAATTGGTCTCCTTACACATGATGTGATAAGGAAGGAAACATGAGATGTTTTCTAGACTTGATTTAGGGCGAATACTTTGATAGGTTACCTTGATCTTGTCATAAAGGTTACATAAGATGTTTAAAATTTGGGTTGGTTATAGAGAGTTTTGTGACAACCCAAATGCCTTTATCAATTCGTATGTTCTTAGCAATATAACTTCTCATGAGGATGAGATTCGGCAAATGAATAACGAAACTTTCTCCTTGGGGGAAGTTTTGTTGATCTTGTCAATGCTAAGAAGCCTGGCATGCTTGAAAGATCCCTTTTGTGATCTGTATACGTCAAAGAGTTGGAACTTTGGGTTCAATCATGTAGTCTATCAAAATGGTATTACTCGAGTGTCGAGGTACCATGATGATACATGGAGTTTAGTGGGAGCTAAAGTGAGTTTCTTAGTCTAAATATGTGCTTGACTTATTAGTGACTAGAAATGTAGCAAAGGTGATGTTGCTTAGTCTAAATGTGTGTTTGACATATTAGTGACTAGAGATATTCTCGGGTGAATATTTGAGAGTAGCATGGCGCATCTTAAACATCCGAATCTAATGAGATAGATATCCATGGATATTAGCATTTTAGTCAAGAGACTTATATGATAAGATTCTTGACTCGTTCAAGTTGTTGAAAAATTAATATAATCTCTTTTGCTTCCGCTGCAGGATCTATTAAATATGCTAAAAGTTGTTCTCGTCGGGACTTATCATATTGAGAATATGAGAGGTCATTACCAATCATTTTCTAGTGTCACTAGATGATTATCAAGAGCATCCTTGAGTACTTGAGAAGCACTGAGGATTTACTCTTGACTGGAGGAATTAATGAATTTCGTGTAAAAGGGTTACACGATTACATTCCTATGCTTATAAGATGTTATGAGCCTCGTTAAGGAATGGTTAGCATATAAGAGTGCTATGTGCATAAAGAATAATATGTATAAGAAGTTCTACATATATGTATTGATGCGTGTCATTTATATGATGTTTTACACCTCATTTTACACGCATTTTAGAGCTCATTTATGTAGTTTAATTTATGCTACTATTCCCCCCCATTTTCGTCTACTTTCGTTTTTGCGTACATTATTGCAGAAATGTGAAGAATCCAGCGGAAATCAAGCTAAATCCGTCCTCGAGAACTTTGCATTGCATTTGACGTGAAGTATATACTCAAGAAACGAACTTAGTGCGCATATCGAGGCCCGAAAGACTAATTCACGAAGTTTTTGAAGCCAAGTACCAGCTACTCCAGTCGATCGACTGCCTCCTATAGTCGATCGACCATAGCACGAAGATCAGAGGCTACTGTTCAGCGCAGAGCAGTCGATCGACTGTCCATCTTGGTCGATCGACCATCCTACGAGCTGACGCACAATTAAAGAAATAGAACGAGAATTCCAAAGCCCATTGTATATTAGGTTTAGGAATAAGTGTTACGTTATATTTCTATATAACGTAACCTGACGTTATTAAGTTTTCATCTTGGAATTCAGTTTTTAGTTTATCATCAGTAATTAGGGTTCTTAAGATTGTTTCGTTTTCAATACAATTTACTTTTGCTTTCGGTTTCTGGATCGTTGTTCTGCAATTCTTCTCTCCTGCTTTCATACGGTATTTCACTGTTCTTATATTCAGTTTACTGCTTTATTTCGTTCGTAGTATAGAATTGCTAGAATAGTTTCCCGAAAGCCAATTTGTCGTCTCATGTTATTTGCTTGTTTAGTTAATTTAATCATGAATTCAGTATCTTTATTTGTTAATCTTGTTGTTATTTTTATCGTAAGCATAAGTAGCTAAATACCCATGTGCTAGGATGTAGGGAATCTGTAGAAGTAGGCGGCATTAGAATATATGACCTGAAATCGCGCCATGGTCGATCGACTGGGTTCCTTGGTTGATCGACTGGCCACGTGAGATATGCTTCGTTTTAATTAATTTAATTGTCACATTTGACGAATCGAGTGCACGCGACTAGTTGAATGTTTAGGAATTGACCGACCCAATAAAGATCGAAAGATAGGGAAGGGAGATAGTCTACCTAATTAAGGCGACTAGATTAATGAGATCGAAAGATGAGTTAATTTAGCCTTTTAAATCACTTTTCAGGACGAAAGTTAGCATTAGTGATATTAGGGACCTGTAGCGAGATCGAAAGACGCTACCTGTTGAAAATGGACCGAGAGGACTTCTTATTTTCCCGTCTCACGTGTTTGTTTTAGACCTACCTAGTATATTGCCGCTGAAACTATAGTGAACCGACCATCTTAGCACCCCTTTTAATATTTGATTCCATCTACTAGCTTAGTTTACTTTTCTTTTTGCCTTTAGTATAGACCAACTCAAATCAAATCCCCCACTCACTGTTACTTTAAGACTAAGATTAGACAACTATTAATTGCATCGCTTCCCTGTGGTTCGACCCTGACTGCCGCTATCTATAGTAGTAGTTTGGACTATAAATATTATTTTTGGTGCATTCAACGACAGGCATCATGTATAAGAAGTTATACATGTATAAAGCAGATATGTAAGAGGAGTCATACATAAAATATGTCATATGAAGGATGTGTATGTATAAGTGTTATACGTACAAATCATGAACGAAATCTAAGTACATTACAACATCCGATGTTGTAAAAGAGATAATTGATATCCGGATTTTAATGGAACTAGAGTAGTTCTGTTAGCCGAATATCATCCCCCGAGAGACTGTGAAAACAGTGGGAGTGTTTGACTGGTTTAGAACCAGAGTCTAAAACTTGTTTAGACATGTACTTAGAAAGGCTCTATGTGATGAAAAGATTGCATAAAACAAAGGAAAATAGCAATGGAAATTAGAGTGATGCAACTGTTGCTAATCCTCTAACCAAAGCCGTAGGCATAAGGTAGACATGATGGTTATGTCATCTCAATGTGATTGAAGAGTATCCCTTAATTGCTTCGTTATATAAATATTGGATAGCGTATTAATATTTACGTAAGTCATGTTCGCATTCATTGTTTGAGTCTCTTTAAGAACTCAATTATTCAGTTTGACTGAAAACAAGAATACCTTGTTTATCCGAATTGGTTGTGGATACAATGTTGAACCCCAATTCAAGTGAATAGGATGAACATTGTATTAGCCCCTAGTCACTTAATGAGGTGACGTCTCGGAGTGACTAGATTGTAAGACGATTGATGGTAGGTTCAGCACCATAAGGTCATAAGGATGACTAGTCGTTTACATAGGCAGACTGTGGGACACTTTGCCGGGCAGTGACATTTATAGTGTCCCTTAGATCTATTACAGACGCCTGGTCGTGGCAGGGACTTCTATGATATTTTTATGAGTCGATTCTTTAAACTGGAGACTATTATCTGAGCCTGTACAGTTTCCGAGTGACTTTGGTTTTTGTCCTAGGTCATGCCGTGAAAGGGGGCCAAAGGACATCTACTGGGTCATGGTGATCTGTATTGTGCAATAGGATAGATAGGGCAGACAGGAATTGTCCACCCACGTTGGATTTAAACATCTCAAGGCCACTCGAGGAGTTATGACTACAAATGCGTGGCCACGCTCGGAGGTAATCTGTGGGAGATTTTTCCGGTCAGGTATTCACACTCCCGATCGAGAAAACCACTCACGATATGTTCATGTGCAAGTGCGACCTGAAAGACACCTTGCATTGAGTGGGATATTGTTGTTAAAACGGACAAGAGAATCGGTAACACACCCTTGTAGAGTATAAGCAGGATATTGTTGGGATAAGGACTTATCCACAATTGTGTGTTAAAATCATCGCACAACTTGTCTCGGACAAGTGGGAGATTGTTGGAGTTTTTGTCCTCCACAATAGTGCGAGATAATATTATTAAATCTCATTAAGGAATATGCATGGGATATTCATTGGCAATATTAGTCAGCTGATCAACGTATATCGGTAACGGTTGGCCAACTAGGGTTTGACGTTACTGTCGTGAGACGGTGGTGTTCAGCTGACCCCTTTCGGTCACACCTAAAGGAACGAGCCCCAACACGAAAGCTAACTAATTGTATGAGATACAGTTTAAATTAGTCCCTTGATTAAATTGAATAAGAGTTAGTCGATTAAATTGATTTAGAGAGATATCGAGTTGTGAACTCGAGGTGCGGAAATTATTATTTAATTATGCGATAATTGAATAATAAATTATTTGAGACGGGAATTAATGATTAAGCAGTTATTATTAAATTAGTACTAATTGACTAATGTGATTAGTATTAGTACGTAATATATATGTGTAGCGGTACACGTATATTTACGGAGTGTTTTGGACGAAATTAATCGAGTAGCATTTAAACATAAAACGATGTTTAAATAAAATTTACACGTATTTGTGCGACAAATATAAGAACCAAAATGGACCCGTAAATGGGACATTGGACCGTGTAAATGGAGTGTAGTGGATGATCATAATTGTTTCACTTTGCTTATTTTTCTTCCATAAGTTGTCATATGATCATTATGCATGTCATAATGGTTTGGACAAAAATAAGAAAATCACTCCCTCACTCCACCTACTCCCTCCAACCGTGCTCCCACATCCTACAACATTTTTGTGTTGTTTATTTTTACACACTACTTCATTTGTGCATTTGCATGTGAAAATCTTGTTGGTCTTTCTCTCTAAAAACCATAATTTACTAAGATGTTAGTAAATAAAATTATTACTAAGATTGTTAGTAATATTTACATATTATCAAGGGTAATCTTATTAATATCTAGTTAATATTAGTAAGGTTGTTGGGTAAGTTCTTGGGTGCTTAAGAAAGGAGGTGTTCTATTTTGGACACTTGAAGATGAAGGATCTTGCCATTTATTTTAAGCTCAAGAACAACCAAGATGGGTGATCTTGGTTGTGCCCAAATACTACCATTTCTCAATATAAGGAAAATTATTTTCCTCTTCTTTTATATTAATATGCTTTTATATTGCATGCATGTTACATAGATCATATAAACTCAAGTTATGAGATAATTTGACGTTTAATTAGAGTGTCTAATTAGGATCTATGATCTTTCACTTTCGAGCCGCCTCGACGTCGCTCGGGTCTCCAGGTTGTAATCTTCGATTGACCTGGGGGCTCTACTTTGACTTTCGCCATGTCCAAGCCTCAGTCAAAGTGGGGGCTATGTAGATACTCAGTATCTGCTGAGACTCCAACAAACACCCGATGATTATCAGACTATAACATGCTTTGGAATCGCGGCGTTTGATCGACAATTTGTGTACAACTTTACGTCGGAAAACTTAAAACGATTTCGAAAATAAAACATTTAAAAATGTTTCAAAAATACCTAGAGTGTTTAATGCACGACGACGGGGTCGCAATGACACTAACTAGAGTCAAAACCGACACCAGACCAAAAACCGACTCAAAAATTCATATCCCGACTCCAACAACGAGTCAATCTGAGTCAACCACCAAAAACAAAATATTCAAAGCCTTCTATGTTAAAGTTTCCCGGAATCTTACATAGTCAAATAGCAAACATGTTCATCCAAAACCTAGGATAGAACAAATCATGATTGCTCTTGTGTGAAAGTGACAGGACAACTCGAAGAACCGCGACGTGGCTCATGCCTCTTTGAGCAGCCCAGGTGGCCACGTCGCTCAAAACTCACACAACCACTCATTTTCCTATAAATACCCCTCAAATGCCCCCATTTGAGAACTTAAGCGAGTGTCCGCCCCCCTCTTTTCTCCCTTAAAATTCTCGACTCGACTTCTTAAGTCACAATCCGACGCGTATTTACGACCTACCGATCGTAAATACAAGCCTTACACATTGTTTAGTACCGTCATCGTGCATTAAATCACTTAACCGACCACTTCGACCACTACACCGTCACTAATCTTAAAACATTCTTTTTTTACTTACCAAAACAGTTTTAAACCGAGTTTTTTTCCGACCAAACGAGTTGTTACACTTCTGTCGGTCACTCGCCATAACCAAACATGTAAGTACGAGGGTGTAAAAATCCTTCTTTTAACATGTTTTCATGACTATAACATGTTAAAGCGTGCATAACATGAACCAAAACATGGGATAAACGAGCCAAAACGGATTTTTGGCCTGAGACAGAAGCCCCTTGGTTCGCCGGCTTGCCCGCGCCTAAATGGGGTGTCCAGGTCAGAACTCAACCGTGTTTGTTCTCGTCTTTCCCCTTTAATTTATTTTCACATTTGTAATCGATTTTCACTATTTCAAATATTTTCGACCTTTTTTACTTTGTTTTATTTGTTTTAACCATAAAACATTTCTCACCCTTGGTTCCTCATACCATGACGGTTAAATGTGTGTTTCGGTGGCGATATTTGGTTAATGATATTTAAAAGGTATTTAAACCCTTTTATTCCATTTCTTTACATTTTGGGAGGTATTTTAAAGCCTTTCATCATTTCTTTACATTTTATATTAGTCACCAACACAAAGTCATCCTTGGTTCTACATACCATGCCAGATTTTAACCCGGGTACGATGATGAGTATCGACTAATTACATTCAACTGAACTTAAAACAATTAGTTCATAATTAGTTTAGTTCTTCAAATCAACAAATGCGGTCTAAACGACTCTTTCAAACCAAATCGGGTTCAAATACCCATTTTTCAACACGTTTTACAACGTTTTCTAAATGGTCAGGATACAACATATAGTCGTAGGTTGACCCGCGCCTAAAACAGGCCTTTCAGTTCTCATTTCCAAAATCAGGGAGGGTCCCCTTACACCGCCGGGTAGCTCGCGCCTCATGTAGCCGCCTGGTACAGGGCCTGTTCCCTTCTCCAGCATTAGTCCAGGACGATCCCGACTCCGATTAGCCTTGATATAGGACGGATCAGATGACTAATTTACTCATTCAAAATCATATTTGCAAAATGCTTTACTAAGACAAATGGATCATGTTATGCACTGTAAACCTAATACGGTAAATGGATGTTTAATTTCCATCTTGCATGTAAATCAACCATAAATCCAACTCGACATCTTATACTTGATACTTAGATTAAATCAACCGACTTAGAAAGCTCTCACATGTTAGGTTTAAATTATTGGATGCGCATTCATGCATTTAAACCGTTTTATCAACTTTTGCATTCAACCAACCAAGATCGATCAGTAGAGGCCGCTACCGCGGGCGGGATTGGGTGTCTGAATAAAGGGCTTCCCAATACGTACCTTCACCTCTTACTCAGAAACTTTGGATAGTGGACGACCTTATCCAGGGCGTACGAGAGTCATTCTAGAGATACGATGCTAAAGAGGGACGATTCCTTATCTTTAGTACCTATGTCAAACCCTGCTTCGTGCTTCGTTTGACCGAGGTATAAAGTGGATTCGAACGGGTTCCAAGCATCCCACAAATGCTTGGTGGCGACTCCGAACATCTCTAATCGTTTTGAGACCCTTACCGAGACGAAACCGACCGATCTAAAACGATCCGGTCGAAAGCATTTTTATGCCGCCGAGCGTGGCTTTCAAAAGACCGCTGCATGTCCACAGATCGGCTGGGCTTGCAGGTGGCTACGTCCACAGAAGGTCTTGTTAAGACTCCTAAGTATATGGGGGTGTCACAAAGTGGTATCAGAGAGACGATTTTGGAACATGTAACAAATGAGCCTAATGAACGTAGTGAGTCTAATAAAATGAACCTGGTGTAAGTGCATTGGGAGCCTTAGCTGATGCTATATTTTGGGTGAGTAGGCGCCCACGTTTCAAAATCATGGCCCCATTATGCTTAAGCCAGTCACCGGGTATGGGAATGTCGAATCAGAAGACTATGTGCTTATTGAGTATAATGGTTATGTTAAACATGTTCGTGATAAAGTCTTTATGTATGCTAGTACGTGTAATGGTAACGAGGAACTGTGAAAATATGTGGTTGAGTAGAGATGTGTATGAACGTAGCGGAAGTGGTGGAATGGCTATAATATGTGACAGTGCGGTGTGATATAGTGATGGTCATGTTTTCTAGATCGTACTTTGATCATCGGTATAAAAGTTGTGAGTCTTGTATGTGGTAATGATGAGAACTAGTAAGTTTTAAATTAGTTGTAACAATTGGTAGAGTAGTATTTAGTAAGTGCGATGGATGAATGGTTGCATGCTTCCGTGTTATGGCACAGTTAAGTTATTAGTAAGCTTGGGAGATAAAGGATGGTTAAATGTTAGATGAATTCTTAGAGTTATATTATTAGAATTTGTATTGCTGAAGTCGCAAATGCATGAATAGAGGTAAAGAAATGTGTTAATGTATGCATGAGAAAGGTAATAGTATAGACAATTGGTTGCGTAATGTTTGTCATAGAATGAAGTAAAATGTGTTCAACGAATTGATATGTTTGTTAGATCAATACATTGCATTAATATGGTGGTAATATGTTGTGAATGGATATAAAATAATCAGTGATGATTCCAGAATCCATTTTGGAATCGACACACATTGCTGTTTTGCAAGAACCGTTACTTAAATCTGTAACTTTCAACTTCGTTCTTATTCTTTCCCGACTGAGTAAAAGTATTTACTCTATCGAGTAGACCTCAATCGATCTAGTTAGGAAGTTATAACGTCGAAAAAGTTGGATCTGCCAGCGAAAACTCGACCGAGTAGCTAACTCGATCGACTAGAGGCCACTTGATCGAGTATCCTACTTACTCGATCGAGTAAGTGAACAGTAGCCGGGATTTCGCGTGATTCATAACCCTTCTTATCTTTTCTTTCTTTCTTATTCTTCATTCAACAAAACCCTAAATCTTGTAATCTCTCAAAGTTGCTCTTGTCCTTGTGATTTTGTGCTTGAATCTTATACTTTTATTTGCTTAATCCGTTCTTCCTACTTGCTAATCCTTCAAGGTAATGATATTCATCCCCTTTTTTGTTTTAATTGATTAAAAGCATGTATAGTGGTTGGTGTTTGTTGAGAAATCCAGTTTATATGCATAAAATCTTACTTGTAATTGTTGTAATATGATTTATTTGCTTCAATTTGTTGATTATTGATATTAGTTATGCAAAAATCGAATCAATTTGGGGGAGAATATGTGTCAAAATTTCTAGGGTTTGAGATTTTGAATTGAATTTTGGTTGTCTTTTGTATATAAAAGGGGGGAAATTGGGTAATGTATGTTGTATATATCATGTTTAGAGTTGATTTTGATTGTTTTCACTCAAAATTTTGCCTTAAAACTCTGCTTAAGAATGCCCTAAACTGAAATTCATCTTACATTCTTGAGACGTTTGTCTATTAGTGAAGCTAATTTGAAGGTTTAATTCTCAAAATTAATGGTTGTATTGATAATTGATGCCATCTTTGTTATAAAATTTTACAGCTGTGAGATCGTCTGATGATAAATTTGAGAGTTATAATTATAAATTCTGGATTGTTTGGTGAAAGTGTGTACGTATTAACTCTTTTCCATGATCATACATGAATGTTTTACATGTTTCCAAGTATATGTGATATGTGAATCTAAGATTGTGTCACAAAACAGATGCCGAGACCAACTGTGGGAACCCGTCAGAGCAAGAGGGGGAGGGCTTCTGATCCCGAGTTAGAAGAAGGGAATGGGGGACCTACGGTCCCAGTGGTGCTTGAGTACCCTTCGGTTGTCTTTGTGGACTTTACACAGAGGAGTAATTTTGTTGCCTTACAAAGACGAAAGATGAGACCTACCCGTTGTATTGACACAACTCTTTTGACTGACTTGGGGATTGAGACCGATGTTAGGCATATCTTCGAGACTTTGGGGATGACTGGGTTGTATCGCCTCCGGAATAACTCTTATGCTTTTCTGACCCTTGAGTTCATGAGTTCCTTTAAGTATGATGCAGTGGAACAGACCGTTGAGTTCCGTCTTATGAACACCAGTTTTATTCTTACCATGGATATGTTTGCCAC
This sequence comes from Silene latifolia, assembly GCF_048544455.1. NCBI lineage: Eukaryota > Viridiplantae > Streptophyta > Magnoliopsida > Caryophyllales > Caryophyllaceae > Silene > Silene latifolia. The sequence continues at coordinate 31,035,458 of NC_133528.1, forward strand.
CCACCTTGGCTTGGCCAAACCTGCAAAGGGAGCTCTCAGGAACATCCCGACTGAGTGTGGGGCAAGTAGTCTGATGCCTTGTTTTATCGGCAAACCCGCCCCGACCTCCAGCAACATGTTGATTAATGATGTTCAACATGTCACCTTAAAGATCTTCCTTCATGCCTTGACCTACTTTTTTTTATGAGAGGAAGGATGTGAGTAAGTTAAACTCACATGAGGTGATGTTGCTTGCGGCCTACCTTAACCCCACCCGATCTCATAAAGTCACCTTTAATACCCCGGACTTAGTGTGTGCGAGCTTAACCTTTATGGTCACTTCTGACTCGCGTTTTCTGAGATGTGGAGCCATTGCCACTCGGTTGGCAGAGAGGCTTACTACCTTTGAGGCCTCCTCAGCCTATACACCCTTGACCCCCTTGGTACCTACCTTGGACCGGGAGTATTTCCTCAACCAGAAATGGTGGAGAACTTTTGAGGGTGGAGGGTTAGCTTGGAGGGTTTGGGGGATGAGCTGGATGAAGATACCCGACACTGAGCACCTCCCAGTGACCGAGTCTTTGCCAACGGTAGTAGTGGCTGCCAATTTTGAGGATGAGGAGGAGAAGGTTCCTGAGAGGCAGGTGTACCTCATTGTCCCAAATATCTTGGAGGTGATGCCCGAGCCGAGGAAGGGGGACGGGGTGAGACCTGAGGACGCCCAGCCTAGAGCGGGTAAGGGACCACGACGAGTGAGGGAGAGGGTGGCTGAGACTCAGCTAGAGCAGCCTGTACCTCCACAGTACAAATTTCCCTGTTACCCGCCTTTCTACAGCCCTGAGATGAGAGTGAGCGAGCTAACGGAGAGGGTGTCGGCGACCTTGACACTCGGGAACCTCCACGAGATGGCGTACGTGAAGGGCATTGGGGCCGGAGCAGCTCATCCCGTGTGGTGGAGGGGTGTTGGGGGCGACAGTGGAGTTTTTCACTCTTTCGGCGTGGAGAGGTCTACTTCGGGAGAGCCCCATTCATATGATGTGAATACGAATCATCTTGATGAAATAATTCTCGAAACAAGCAACCAAGACAACCCGAGTCACCAAGCATGGATAGGTTCGAATAAGAGTCGAGAAAAGTGCATGATCACCCGCCAATGGGACGGGTAAAACCGTGTGGAGCAAGGGATGGACCTCGAAAATGAGCAAGACCAAATGCATGGAATAAGCTCACCTAGTTTTTGTCATAGCCTAGTTTTTACAAAGGTTTTACCTAGTTTTTGGTTTAGTCTTGCCTAGTTCTTCCACATAGCCTAGAATTCACAACAAGGCATTAAAGACTAGCCTTGGGCATCAAGGATTTCGGCCTATATAAGGCTTGTAGTCCTCATTTGTTTATCATCCAATTTTGAAGTAAAAACTTGAGAGTATTCTCTAAAACTTGTCTTGTCTTCTTGTGTTGTTACACGAGTAGTTTGGCTTAAGAGGTCGAAACGCGATTTTTCACCTTGCTTGAACGAGGGACGTGATCCTAAGTTTAAGTCGGATTGTGTATCAAACAATTCACCCATTGGCGTAGCTATAGGTCTAGCTACGACAAATATCCCTTCTTTTCATTCAAATCTCGCTATGAATATACGGATTGATCGGGTTGCACCTAGTGCATTCGGATCCTTCGTCTATTTGCTAGTACAAGTTAAGACTTCCGCTTGCGATTCACATCAATTGTGGTATCAGAGCTTCGGCTCTTGATTTCCATTAATCGAGACGATCCAAGGGTCTTGATTTCTTCGCAAAAAAAAAAAAAAAAAGTTACTGTACACGTCAAATACTGTTCACGGTACTATTCATCAAAAAAAAAAATATATGGATCCCAACAATCCTAATTTCCTTCAAAGTCTTATAGAAGCACTACAAAATCTTTCGGAACTTAGTCCACATGGAACACCACGTCGAGGTGAACAAAGTCGAGAAGAATTCAAAGTAAGTGAACTACCCGAGTTTGTGGGAGGCACGGATCCCGAGGATTACCTCGAATGGGAGAGGAAAATTGAACTGATGTTTGAGTTCAAGGGTCTGGATGACGCGAAATGCTGCAAGTACGCTATTCGAAGACTTAGTGGAGGGGCTTCACTATCGTACGAGAGTTTGAAAGCAAGGCGTGCTAGCGCTGGAAAAAAGAAATTATCATCTTGGGATTCTCTTAAACACAAATTGCGCAAGAGATATGTTCCAGCAACTTATAGGCTCCCGACTTATCGTAAGATCGCCAATCTTAACCAAGGGAGGCTTCGTGTCTCTGAATACATCGACGAGTTTGATAATCTCACTCTGATGAGAGAATTGAAAAAGAGTGAAGAATTAAAGATAGTTGAAGCACAAGGAAAAGCTAAATTGCCAACAATTTATGATGAGATGTTTGATGAGGAGGAACGATTGGGTGATGTGTTCAATCTCGAAGAAAGAGAAAAGAGCGAGATTATGGAGCTATTGAGTGATGATGATCAAATTAAAGAAGTGATCGAAGATGACATAATTTCCAACTTGTATGAACCTCATACAAGAGGTACTTCTTTATTTGATCCAAATCTACCAATTGTTTTTGATGAAGAATTGGAAGAAGTTTATGATGAAACTCTCATGGAAGAAAGTGATCATACAAGTTATGACGATGCAACTCAAGATAATCTTAATCTTGTGCCAAACTCGGATGAGGAATTCAGGGATGTCTTTCCCAAGGAACTACACGCTGGTTTACCATCTATTAGAGGGATCGAACGCCAAATTTATCTCATTCCCGAAGCTTCGTTACCGAACAAAGCCGCCTATCGATGCAACTCATTGGAAACAAAAGAGTTGCAACGACAAATGGAGGAGCTAATGGATCGAGGCTATGTTCATGAAAACCTAATTCCATGTGCCGTCCCTACTCTATTTGCTCAAAGGAAGGATGGGACGTGGCGAATGTGCGCTGATAGTCAAGCCAAGAACAACATAACTATCAAGTATCGTTTTCCTATTCCAAGGCTTGACGACATGCTTGATGAGTTACATGGATCCAAAACCTTTCCTAAGATCGACTTGAGAAGTGGTTATCACCAAATGCGAATGAGAGAAAGGGATAAGTGGAAAACCGCGTTCAAGACTAGACATGGGTTATACAAGTGGACTGTCATACCATTCGGATTAACCAATGCTCCGGGTACCTTTATGCGACTCATGAACGAGGTACTCAAACCATTCTTGGGAAAATTTGTGGTTGTTTATTTAGATGATATCTTGGTTTACAGTCAAAGCAAAGAAGATCGCTTTAAACACCTTCGCAAAGTGTTCGAAACTCTCCGAGGACAACAGCTATATGGAAAGAAGGAGAAATGTTCATTCTTGGTCGAGAGTGTCATATTTCTCGGCTATGTGGTTTCTAAAGATGGAGTTTCAGTGGACCAATCAAAGATCGAGGCCATTAAGTCATGGCCTACGCTTAAGTCCGTCACAGAGGTTCGGTCTTTCCAAGGACTTGCTTCGTTCTATCGAAGATTCATAAAAGATTTCAGCACCATCATAAGTCCCATCACCGAGTGTTTAAAAAAGGGAACATTTGTATGGACCCAGGCTGCTCAAAAGGCTTTCGAGACGATTATTCAAAAACTTTGCAAGGCACTTTTATTGGCACTCCCAGATTTCACTCAACCATTCGAGATAGAATGTGACACAAGCGGTGTTGGAATTGGAACCATACTAATACAAGGAAAGCGATCCATCGCTTATTTCTCCGAGAAATTGAATGGAGCCAGGCTCAATTACTCGACGTACGACAAAGAATTTTATGCTATCGTGAGAGCTCTTCAACATTGGAGTCACTACCTTTGGCCGAGTCATTTCATCCTGCACTCGGACCACGAATCACTGAAGCACATCAATGGACAACAAAAGTTAAACCCACGGCATGCTAAGTGGGTGGAGTTCCTACAATCCTTTCACTTTTGATCAAAGTATAAACGTAGCAAGAGTACTGTGGTGGCCGATGCTCTCTCACGACGGTACTCATTATTGAACGTGCTCGATGAACGGTTACTTGGATTTGAGGCATTGAAGGATTACTACGAGCATGATCCCGACTTTGGAGAAACCTTCGAGATTTGCAAGTCCGGAACTCATGATGAGTTCATTATTCCAGATGATTTCCTCTTCAAAGGTAATAGACTTTGTGTTCCAAAACTTCCAACTCGGGAACTCCTTATTCGAAAAGCTCATGGAGGTGGACTTGGAGTACATTTCGGGGTAAACAAAACTGTAGATATTCTCAAAGAGCATTTTCATTGGCCCCAACTGCAAAGAGACGTGCAAGATGTGATACGAAGGTGGGAACCGTATCAAGTCAAAGAACCGTATCAATCACCAATTGACAAATACATTGATAAGAAACTGCATGGTGGGAACTCTAATGTCTTATTGAAGTCAATTTTCATGGAAGCTCATGATGATCTTGTTGCTTCGAGCAACCATTATTTGGATTTTGGTAGAATTGTGCATGGAAGGTGGTGGGAAGGAAATCACAAGAAAGTAAGGCACAAGCAAAGATGGCACAAAATGGTTGTGATTGACAATACTCATTACAAATTCAAATCACCGCAGAGGGATAAACATAAAGACTACATTGAAGATGATGAGCAGAAGAAGAGATCAACGGGATGCGTAAACTGCTTCATGTTATTAATCACGTTTGAATCTAACTTCCAAATTTGTTTTGATCCCGGTGGCATCAAAGATGATTCGACTACGTGTTCGGGCTTGTTCGGGTTTATAATATTCATCTTTGATCCCGGCATACTGAGGCAAGAATTGAGGACAATTCCTTTCAAAGGAGGAGGAATTGATGTGAATACGAATCATCTTGATGAAATAATTCTCGAAACAAGCAACCAAGACAACCCGAGTCACCAAGCATGGATCAGTTCGAATAAGAGTCGAGAAAAGTGCATGATCACCCGCCAATGGGACGGGTAAAACCGTGTGGAGCAAGGGATGGACCTCGAAAATGAGCAAGACCAAATGCATGGAATAAGCTCACCTAGTTTTTGTCATAGCCTAGTTTTTACAAAGGTCTTACCTAGTTTTTTGTTTAGTCTTGCCTAGTTCTTCCACATAGCCTAGAATTCACAACAAGGCATTAAAGACTAGCCTTGGGCATCAAGGATTTCGGCCTATATAAGGCTTGTAGTCCTCATTTGTTTATCATCCAATTTTGAAGTAAAAACTTGAGAGTATTCTCTAAAACTTGTCTTGTCTTCTTGTGTTGTTACACGAGTAGTTTGGCTTAAGAGGTCGAAACGCGATTTCGCACCTTGCTTGAACGAGGTACGTGATCCTAAGTTTAAGTCGGATTGTTTGATGAGTATCAAACAATTCACCCATTGGCGTAGCTATAGGTCTAGCTATGACAAATATCCCTTCCTTTTCATTCAAATCTCGCTACGAATATACGGATTGATCGGGTTGCACCTAGTGCATTCAGATCCTTCGTCTATTTGCTAGTACAAGTTAAGACTTCCGCTTGCGATTCACGTCAATTGATGTGAATACGAATCATCTTGATGAAATAATTCTCGAAACAAGCAACCAAGACAACCCGAGTCACCAAGCATGGATCGGTTCGAATAAGAGTCGAGAAAAATGCATGATCACCCGCCAATGGGACGGGTAAAACCGTGTGGAGCAAGGGATGGATTTCGAAAATGGGCAAGACCAAAAGAATTGAATAAACTCACCTAGTTTTTGTGATAGCCTAGTTTTTACAAAGGTCTTACCTAGTTTTTGGTTTAGTCTTGCTTAGGTCTTCCACATAGCCTAGAATTCACAACAAGGCATTAAAGACTAGCCTTGGGCATCAAGGATTTCGGCCTATATAAGGCTTGTAGTCCTCATTTGTTTATCATCCAATTTTGAAGTAAAAACTTGAGAGTATTCTCTAAAACTTGTCTTGTCTTCTTGTGTTGTTACACGAGTAGTTTGGCTTAAGAGGTCGAAACGCGATTTTGCACCTTGCTTGAACGAGGGACGTGATCCTAAGTTTAAGTCGGATTGTTTGACGAGTATCAAACAATTCACCCATTGGCGTAGCTATAGGTCTAGCTACGAAAAATATCCCTTCCTTTTCATTCAAATCTCGCTACGAATATACGGATTGATCGGGTTGCACCTAGTGCATTCAGATCCTTCGTCTATTTGTTAGTACAAGTTAAGACTTCCGCTTGCGATTCACATCAATTGATGTGAATACGAATCATCTTGATGAAATAATTCTCGAAACAAGCAACCAAGACAACCCGAGTCACCAAGCATGGATCGGTTCGAATAAGAGTCGAGAAAAATGCATGATCACCCGCCAATGGGACGGGTAAAACCGTGTGGAGCAAGGGATGGATTTCGAAAATGGGCAAGACCAAATGAATTGAATAAACTCACCTAGTTTTTGTGATAGCCTAGTTTTTAGAAAGGTCTTACCTAGTTTTTGGTTTAGTCTTGCCTAGGTCTTCCACATAGCCTAGAATTCACAACAAGGCATTAAAGACTAGCCTTGGGCATCAATGATTTCGGCCTATATAAGGCTTGTAGTCCTCATTTGTTTATCATCCAATTTTGAAGTAAAAACTTGAGAGTATTCTCTAAAACTTGTCTTGTCTTCTTGTGTTGTTACACGAGTAGTTTGGCTTAAGAGGTCGAAACGCGATTTCGCACCTTGCTTGAACGAGGGACGTGATCCTAAGTTTAAGTCGGATTGTTTGACGAGTATCAAACAATTCACCCATTGGCGTAGCTATAGGTCTAGCTACGACAAATATCCCTTCCTTTTCATTCAAATCTCGCTACGAATATACGGATTGATCGGGTTGCACCTAGTGCATTCAGATCCTTCGTCTATTTGCTAGTACAAGTTAAGACTTCCGCTTGCGATTCACATCAATTGATGTGAATACGAATCATCTTGATGAAATAATTCTCGAAACAAGCAACCAAGACAACCCGAGTCACCAAGCATGGATCGGTTCGAATAAGAGTCGAGAAAAATGCATGATCACCCGCCAATGGGACGGGTAAAACCGTGTGGAGCAAGGGATGGATTTCGAAAATGGGCAAGACCAAATGAATTGAATAAACTCACCTAGTTTTTGTGATAGCCTAGTTTTTACAAAGGTCTTACCTAGTTTTTGGTTTAGTCTTGCCTAGGTCTTCCACATAGCCTAGAATTCACAACAAGGCATTAAAGACTAGCCTTGGGCATCAAGGATTTCGGCCTATATAAGGCTTGTAGTCCTCATTTGTTTATCATCCAATTTTGAAGTAAAAACTTGAGAGTATTCTCTAAAACTTGTCTTGTCTTCTTGTGTTGTTACACGAGTGATTTGGCTTAAGAGGTCGAAACGCGATTTCGCACCTTGCTTGAACGAGGGACGTGATCCTAAGTTTAAGTCGGATTGTTTGACGAGTGTCAAACAATTCACCCATTGGCGTAGCTATAGGTCTAGCTACGACAAATATCCTTTCTTTTTCATTCAAATCTCACTACGAATATACGGATTGATCGGGTTGCACCTAGTGCATTCGGATCCTCCGTCTATTTGCTAGTACAAGTTAAGACTTCCGCTTGCGATTCACATCAATTGTGGTATCACAGCTTCGGCTCTTGATTTTCATTAATCGAGGCGATCCAGGGGTCTTGATTTCTTCACAAAAAAAAAAGGTTACTATTCACGTCCAGTACTGTTCACGGTACTGTTCATCACGAAAAAAAAAAAAAATTAATTATCAACATGAACTTTGAAGATCCCAATTTTCTTAAGATCCTCCGAAAGGCTTTGAAGAATTTGCAAGAATACGATTCCAAATGGCAGCCTAGGCGTGAACGAGTCATTGACAACTTCAAGGTAAGTGAACTACCCGAGTTCACATGAGGTACGGACCCCGAGGACTACCTCGAATGGGAACGGAAAATCGAACGAATGTTTGATTTCAAAGTTCTGGATGACGCGAAACGATGCAAGTAAGCTATTCGAAGACTTAGTGGAGGGGCTTCACTATGGTACGGGAGTTTTAAAGCAAGGCGTGCTCGCGCTGGAAAAAAGAAATTATCATCTTGGGATTCTCTTAAACGCAAGTTGCGTAAGAAATATGTTCTAGCAACTTATACGCTTACGACTTATCGTAAGATCGCCAATGTAAAACAAGGGAGTCCGACGAGTAGTGTTGGTGAACCCAAGTCGGCTGCCACCCCTAGTTCCACGGCAAGAACGCCCGATTCTCAGGAAACAAGTCTCTCCAAAGCACGATGTTTAAAGTATCCGGGGTTTGGGCATTATCAAAGCACGTGTCCAAATAAACGATTGTTTACCTCGAGAGATGTTGTTGCTTGTCGGGATGAGTTGTTTGATGAGGAGGAACGATTGGGTGATGTGTTCAAACTCGAAGAAAGAGAAAAAGGCGAGAATATGGAGCCATTGAGTGATGATGATCAAATTAAAGATGTGATCGAAGATGACATATTTTCCAACTTGTATGAACCTCATACAAGAGGTACTTCTTTATTTGATCCAAATCTACCAATTGTTTTTGATGAAGAATTGGAAGAAGTTTATAACGAAACTCACATGGAAGAAAGTGATCATACAAGTTATGACGATGCAACTCAAGATAATCCTAATCTTGTGCCAAACTCGGATGAGGAATTCGGGGATGTCTTTCCCAAGAACCTACCCGCTGGTTTACCAACTATTAGAGGGATCGAACGCCAAATTGATCTCATTCCCGAAGCCTCGTTACCAAACAAAGCGGCCTATCGATGCAACCCATTGGAAACAAAAGAGTTGCAACGACAAATAGAGGAGCTAATGGATCGAGGCTATGTTCATGAAAACCTAATTCCATGTGCCGTCCCTACTCTATTTGCTCAAAGGAAGGATGGGACGTGGCGAATGTGCGCTGATAGTCAAGCCAAGAACAACATAACTATCAAGTATCGTTTTCCTATTCCAAGGCTTGACGACATGCTTGATGAGTTACATGGATCCAAAACCTTTTCTAAGATCGACTTGAGGAGTGGTTATCACCAAATGCGAATGAGAGAAAGGGATAAGTGGAAAACCGCGTTCAAGACTAGACATGGGTTATACAAGTGGACTGTCATACCATTCGGATTAACCAATGCTCCGAGTACCTTTATGCGACTCATGAACGATGTACTCAAACCATTCTTGGGAAAATTTGTGGTTGTTTATTTAGATGATATCTTGGTTTACAGTCAAAGCAAAGGAGATCGCTTCAAACACCTTCGCAAAGTGTTCGAAACTCTCCGAGGACAAAAGCTATATGGAAAGAAGGAGAAATGTTCATTCTTGGTCGAGAGTGTCATATTTCTCGGCTATGTGGTTTCTAAAGATGGAGTTTCAGTGGACCAATCAAAGATCGAGGCCATTAAGTCATGGCCTACGCTTAAGTCCGTCACAGAGGTTCGGTCTTTCCAAGGACTTGCTTCGTTCTATCGAAGATTCATAAAGATTTCAGCACCATCACAAGTCCCATCACCGAGTGTTTAAAAAAGGGAACATTTGTATGGGCCGAGGCTGCTCAAAAGGCTTTCGAGACGATTATTCAAAAACTTTGCGAGGCACTTTTATTGGCACTCCCAGATTTCACTCAACCATTCGAGATGGAATGTGACACAAGCGGTGTTGGAATTGGAACCATACTAATACAAGGAAAGCGATCCATCGCTTATTTCTCCGAGAAATTGAATGGAGCCAGGCTCAATTACTCGACGTACGACAAAGAGTTTTATGCTATCGTGAGAGCTCTTCAACATTGGAGTCACTACCTTTGGCCGAGTCATTTCATCCTGCACTCGGACCACGAATCACTGAAGCACATCAATGGACAACAAAAGTTAAACCCACGGCATGCTAAGTGGGTGGAGTTCCTACAATCCTTTCACTTTTCATCAAAGTATAAACGTAGCAAGAGTACTGTGGTGGCCGATGCTCTCTCACGACGGTACTCATTATTGAACGTGCTCGATGAACGGTTACTTGGATTTGAGGCATTGAAGGATTACTACGAGCATGATCCCGACTTTGGAGAAACCTTCGAGATTTGCAAGTCCGGAACTCATGATGAGTTCATTATTCCAGATGATTTCCTCTTCAAAGGTAATAGACTTTGTGTTCCAAAACTTCCAACTCGGGAACTCCTTATTCGAAAAGCTCATGGAGGTGGACTTGGAGTACATTTCGGGGTAAACAAAACTGTAGATATTCTCAAAGAGCATTTTCATTGGCCCCAACTGCAAAGAGACGTGCAGGATGTGATACGAAGGTGGGAACCGTATCAAGTCAAAGAACCGTATCAATCACCAATTGACAAATACATTGATAAGAAACTACATGGTGGGAACTCTAATGTCTTATTGAAGTCAATTTTTATGGAAGCTCATGATGATCTTGTTGCTTCGAGCAACCATTATTTGGATTTTGGTAGAATTGTGCATGGAAGGTGGTGGGAAGGAAATCACAAAAAAGTAAGGCACAAGCAAAGATGGCACAAAATGGTTGTGATTGACAATACTCATTACAAATTCAAATCACCGCAGAGGGATAAACATAAAGACTACATTGAAGATGATGAGCAGAAGAAGAGATCAACGGGGTGCGTAAACTGCTTCATGTTCTTAATCAAGTTTGAATCTAACTTCCAAATTTGTTTTGATCCCGGTGGCATCAAAGATGATTCGACTACGTGTTCGGGCTTGTTCGGGTTTATAATATTCATCTTTGATCCCGGTATACTGAGGCAAGAATTGAGGACAATTCCTTTCAAAGGGGGAGGAATTGATGTGAATACGAATCATCTTGATGAAATAATTCTCGAAACAAGCAACCAAGACAACCCGAGTCACCAAGCATGGATCGGTTCGAATAAGAGTCGAGAAAAATGCATGATCACCCGCCAATGGGACGGGTAAAACCGTGTGGAGCAAGGGATGGACCTCGAAAATGGGCAAGACCAAATGAATTGAATAAACTCACCTAGTTTTTGTCATAGCCTAGTTTTTACAAAGGTCTTACCTAGTTTTTGGTTTAGTCTTGCCTAGTTCTTTCACATAGCCTAGAATTCACAACAAGGCATTAAAGACTAGCCTTGGGCATCAAGGATTTCGGCCTATATAAGGCTTGTAGTCCTCATTTGTTTATCATCCAATTTTGAAGTAAAAACTTGAGAGTATTCTCTAAAACTTGTCTTGTCTTCTTGTGTTGTTACACGAGTGATTTGGCTTAAGAGGTCGAAACGAAATTTCGCACCTTGCTTGAACGAGGGACGTGATCCTAAGTTTAAGTCGGATTGTTTGACGAGTATCAAACAATTCACCCATTGGCGTAGCTATAGGTCTAGCTACGACAAATATCCTTTCTTTTTCATTCAAATCTCGCTACGAATATACGGATTGATCGGGTTACACCTAGTGCATTCGGATCCTCCGTCTATTTGCTAGTACAAGTTAAGACTTCCGCTTGCGATTCACATCACTTTCAATTCGATCGCTTGTTTCGAGAATTATTTCATCAAGGTGATTCGTATTCACATCAATCCCTCCCCCTTTGAAAGGAATTGTCCTCAATTCTGCAATCCCATTATCCTCGATGTAATGAGAGTGGTCACTCACATTGAAAGTGGCATGGACACCGTAGTCCCCTGGAAGTTCGACCTTGTAGGCATTTTCTCCATACTTCGAAATCACCTTGTAAGGACCTTCTGCGCGCGGCATGAGTTTGTTCTTTCGTTTGCCTGGGAATTGTTCTTTCCTTAGATGCACCCAAACCAAATCTCCTTCCTTGAAAACCCTTGGTGGGCGGGTTTTGTTGGCTCTTTGTTTGTATACCTCATTGACGGACTCAATTCTGGAGCGAACCTGCTCATGTAGTTTAATCATGGATTTTACCTTTTCTTCCGCGCTTTTGTGGACTAGCTCGCCCTCGGGTAAGGGAATGAGATCGAGTGGTAGGTAGGGATTTACGCCATACACGATCTCAAAAGGAGAGTGCTTCGTTGCGTATGATGGAGACCTGTTGTAGGCAAACTCGGCATGAGCGAGTTTTAGATCCCAATCCTTCTGAGTTTTGTTCACGAGGCCACGTAGTAATACCCCAAGAGTGCGGTTTGTCACTTCCGTTTGAGCATCGGTTTGAGGATGGTGAGAGGTACTAAATAACAGTTTGGTATCCACCTTCTTCCACAGAGTGTTCCAAAAATAACTTAAGAACCTTGAGTCACGATCGGAGACTATCGTCCTTGGGACTCCATGAAGGCGGAGTATTTCTCGAAAGTATAAGTCGGCTACGTTGTTAGCGTCATCTGTCTTGTGACATGCAATAAAATGGGCCATCTTGGAAAATCGATCCACTACGACCATGATTGCGTCCTTACCCCTTTGGGTTCATGGTAAAGCAACAATAAAATCCATGGACACGTCTTCCCATGGCCTGTTATGAATCGGTAAGGGCGTGTACTCCCCTGCCTTGAAGGTACTCTTTGCAACGTGACAAGTGACACACTTACGAATCATATCTTGCACGTCCTTCAGCATTCGAGGCCAATAGACATGCTCTTTAAGGACCTCCATAGTCTTAGTGACACCAAAATGCCCACCAAGTCCTCCCCCATGAGCTTCTCGTATCAATAACTCCCGGACTTGATGCTTGGGTACACACAGCTGCTTTCCTTTGAAAAGAAATCCATCTTGAATTATGAACTCGCCTCGGGGTCCTGTTTGGCTTATCCTAAACATTTCACCAAAGTCGGGATCAGTTTCGTAGTAATCTTTCAAGGTCTCGAATCCAAGCAGGCGAACATCAAGCACGTTCAGTAAAGAGTAGCGTCGGGAAAGAGCGTCGGCCACCACATTGCTTTTACCATCCTTATATTTCGAAGAGAAATGAAAGGATTGAAGAAATTCAACCCATTTGGCATGTCTTAAGCTCAGCTTCTGCGGCCCATTGATGTATTTTAAGGATTCATGGTCTGAATGTAGAATGAAGTGATCTAGGCTATGTGGAAGAACTAGGCAAGACTAAACCAAAAACTAGGTAAGACCTTTGTAAAAACTAGGCTATGACAAAAACTAGGTGAGCTTATTCAATGCATTTGGTCTAGCCCATTTTCGAGGTTCATCCTTGCTCCACACGGTTCTACCCATCCCATTGGCGGGTGATCATGCACTTTTCTCGACTCTTATTCGAACCGATCCATGCTTGGTGACTCGGGTTGTCTTGGTTGCTTGTTTCGAGAATTATTTCATCAAGATGATTCGTATTCACATCAATTCCTCCCCCTTTGAAAGGAATTGTCCTCAGTTCTTGCCTCAGTATGCCGGGATCAAAGATGAATATTATAAACCCGAACAAGCCCGAACACGTAGTCGAATCATCTTTGATGCCACCGGGATCAAAACAAATTTGGAAGTTAGATTCAAACTTGATTAAGAACATGAAGCAGTTTACGCACCCCGTTGATCTCTTCTTCTGCTCATCATCTTCAATGTAGTCTTTATGTTTATCCCTCTGCGGTGATTTTAATTTGTAATGAGTATTGTCAACCACAACCATTTTGTGCCATCTTTGCTTGTGCCTTACTTTCTTATGATTTCCTTCCCACCACCTTCCATGCACAATTCTACCGAAATCCAAATAAGGGTTGCTCGAAGCAACAAGATCATCATGAACTCCCATGAAAATTGACTTCAATAAGAAATTAGAGTTCCCATTATGTAGCTTCTTATCAATATATTTGTCAATTGGTGATTGATACGGTTCTTTGACTTGATACGGTTCTTTGACTTGATACGGTTCCCACCTTCGTATCACATCCTGCACGTCTCTTTGCAGTTGGGGCCAATGAAAATGCTCTTTGAGAATATCTACAGTTTTGTTTACCCCGAAATGTACTCCAAGTCCACCTCCATGAGCTTTTTGAATAAGGAGTTTCCGAGTTGGAAGTTTTGGAACACAAAGTCTATTACCTTTGAAGAGGAAATCATCTGGAATAATGAACTCATCATGAGTTCCGGACTTGCAAATCTCGAAGGTTTATCCAAAGTCGGAATCATGCTCGTAGTAATCCTTCAATGCCTCAAATCCAAGTAACCGTACATCGAGCACGTTCAATAATGAGTACCGTCGTGAGAGAGCATCGGCCACCACATTACTCTTGCTACGTTTATACTTTGATGAAAAGTGAAAGGATTGTAGGAACTCCACCCACTTAGCATGCCGTGGGTTTAACTTTTGTTGTCCATTGATGTGCTTCAGTGATTCGTGGTCCGAGTGCAGGATGAAATGACTCGGCCAAAGGTAGTGACTCCAATGTTGAAGAGCTCTCACGATAGCATAAAACTCTTTGTCGTACGTCGGGTAATTGAGCCTGGCTCCATTCAATTTCTCGGAGAAATAAGCGATGGATCGCTTTCCTTGTATTAGTATGGTTCCAATTCCAACACCGCTTGTGTCACATTCCATCTCGAATGGTTGAGTGAAATCTGGGAGTGCCAATAAAAGTGCCTTGCAAAGTTTTTGAATAATCGTCTCGAAAGCCTTTTGAGCAGCCTCGGTCCATACAAATGTTCCCTTTTTTAAACACTCGGTGATGGGACTTGTGATGGTGCTAAAATCTTTTATGAATCTTCGATAGAACGAAGCAAGTCCTTAGAAAGACCGAACCTCTGTGACGGACTTAGGCGTAGGCCATGACTTAATGGCCTCGATCTTTGATTGGTCCACTGAAACTCCATCTTTAGAAACCACATAGCCGAGAAATATGACACTCTCGACCAAGAATGAACATTTCTCCTTCTTTCCATATAACTTTTGTCCTCGGAGAGTTTCGAACACTTTGCGAAGGTGTTTGAACTGATCTCCTTTGCTTTGACTGTAAACCAAGATATCATCTAAATAAACAACCACAAATTTTCCCAAGAATGGTTTGAGTACCTCGTTCATGAGTCGCATAAAGGTACTCGGAGCATTGGTTAATCCGAATGGTATGACAGTCCACTTGTATAACCCATGTCTAGTCTTGAACACGGTTTTCTACTTATCCCTTTCTCTCATTCGCATTTGGTGATAACCACTCCTCAAGTCGATCTTAGAAAAGGTTTTGGATCCATGTAACTCATCAAGCATGTCGTCAAGCCTTGGAATAGGAAAACGATACTTGATAGTTATGTTGTTCTTGGCTTGACTATCAGCGCACATTCGCCACGTCCCATCCTTCCTTTGAGCAAATAGAGTAGGGACGGCACATGGAATTAGGTTTTCATGAACATAGCCTCGATCCATTAGCTCCTCCATTTGTCGTTGCAACTCTTTTGTTTCCAATGGGTTGCATCGATAGGCCGCTTTGTTCGGTAACGAGGCTTCGGGAATGAGATCAATTTGGCGTTTGATCCCTCTAATAGTTGGTAAACCAGCGGGTAGGTTCTTGGGAAAGACATCCCCGAATTCCTCATCCGAGTTTGGTACAAGATTAGGATTGTCTTGAGTTGCATCGTCATAACTTGTATGATCACTTTCTTCCATGTGAGTTTCGTCATAAACTTCTTCCAATTCTTCATCAAAAACAATTGGTAGATTTTGATCAAATAAAGAAGTACCTCTTGTATGAGGTTCATACAAGTTGGAAAATATGTCATCTTCGATCACATCTTTAATTTGATCATCATCACTCAATGGCTCCATAATCTCGCCTTTTTCTCTTTCTTCGAGTTTGAACACATCACCCAATCGTTCCTCCTCATCAAACAACTCATCCCGACAAGCAACAACATCTCTCGAGGTAATCAATCGTTTATTTGGACACGTGATTTGATAATGCCCAAACCCTGGATACTTTAAACATCGTGCTTTGGAGAGACTTGTTTCCTGAGAATCGGACGTTCTTGCCGTGGAACTAGGGGTGGCAGCCGACTTGGGTTCACTAACACTACTTGTCGGACTCCCTTGTTTGAGATTGGCGATCTTACGATAAGTCGTAAGCGTATAAGTTGCTGGAACATATTTCTTACGCAACTTGCATTTAAGAGAATCCCAAGATGATAATTTCTTTTTTCCAGCGCGAGCACGCCTTGCTTTCAAATTCTCGTACCATAGTGAAGCCCCTCCACTAAGTCTTCGAATAGCGTACTTGAAGCATTTCGCGTCATCCAGACCTTTGAAATCAAACATTCGTTCGATTTGTCTCTCCCAATCGAGATAATCCTCGGGGTCCGTGCCTCCCGTGAACTCGGGTAGTTCACTGACCTTGAACTCTTCAGCGGCTCGTTCTCGTCTCGGCATCCACTTGGGATCGTTTTCTTGTAAATTCTTTAAAGCCTTTTGAAGATTCTTGAGAAAGTTGGGATCGTCGAAATTCATTTTTAATGTTGATTGCTTGAAATTTCGAAACTCCTTTCTTTTTTTTTTTTTGATGGTGAACAGTACCGTGAACAGTACTGGACGTGAACAGTAATTTTTTTTTTTTTGGTGAATAAATCAAGACCCCTGGATCGTCTCGATTAATGGAAATCAAGAGCCGAAGCTCTGATACCACAATTGATGTGAATCGCAAGCGGAAGTCTTAACTTTTACTAGCAAATAGACGAAGGATCCGAATGCACTAGGTGCAATCCGATCAATCCGATCAATCCGTATATTCGTAGCGAGATATGAATGAAAAGAAGGGATATTTGTCATAGCTAGACCTATAGCTACGCCAATGGGTGAATTGTTTGATACTCGTCAAACAATCCGACTTAAACTTAGGATCACGTCCCTCGTTCAAGCAAGGTGCGAAATCGCGTTTCGACCTCTTAAGCCAAACCACTCGTGTAACAACACAAGAAGACAAGACAAGTTTTAGAGAATACTCTCAAGTTTTTACTTCAAAATTGGATGATAAACAAATGAGGACTACAAGCCTTATATAGGCCGAAATCCTTGGTGCCCAAGGCTAGTCTTTAAT
Source organism: Silene latifolia (assembly GCF_048544455.1). Lineage (NCBI taxonomy): Eukaryota > Viridiplantae > Streptophyta > Magnoliopsida > Caryophyllales > Caryophyllaceae > Silene > Silene latifolia. Next base: position 31,052,470 of record NC_133528.1, read on the forward strand.
GCCTTGTTGTGAATTCTAGGCTATGTGGAAGAACTAGGCAAGACTAAACCAAAAACTAGGTAAGACCTTTGTAAAAACTAGGCTATGACAAAAACTAGGTGAGCTTATTCAATGCATTTGGTCTAGCCCATTTTCAAGGTTCATCCTTGCTCCACACGGTTCTACCCGTCCCATTGGCGGGTGATCATGCACTTTTCTCGACTCTTATTCGAACCGATCCATGCTTGGTGACTCGGGTTGTCTTGGTTGCTTGTTTCGAGAATTATTTCATCAAGATGATTCGTATTCACATCAATCAATTGATGTGAATCGCAAGCGGAAGTCTTAACTTGTACTAGCAAATAGACGAAGGATCCGAATGCACTAGGTGCAACCCGATCAATCCGTATATTCATAGCGAGATTTGAATGAAAAGAAGGGATATTTGTCGTAGCTAGACCTATAGCTACGCCAATGGATGAATTGTTTGATACTCGTCAAACAATCCGACTTAAACTTAGGATCACGTCCCTCGTTCAAGCAAGGTGCGAAATCGCGTTTCGACCTCTTAAGCCAAACCACTCGTGTAACAACACAAGAAGACAAGACAAGTTTTAGAGAATACTCTCAAGAGTTTACTTCAAAATTGGATGATAAACAAATGAGGACTACAAGCCTTATATAGGCCGAAATCCTTGGTGCCCAAGGCTAGTCTTTAATGCCTTGTTGTATGGGAGCAGATGAGGGTGTTGGTGGTGTCGCAGGCCAGGATGCAGCAGGAGCAGGCACATCAGGTGGTGATGGTCGTGACGAGGTGATGGATGATCAGGATGCGGAGTGATGACACTCCTTTCTTTTATATATCGTTTCATGGATTTGTAGTGGATAGTACTTGTTTTATTTGATACTTTACTAGACCTTGGTGTGTATGTCTGCCATAAGGCCGTATTTTGGATACTATTAGACTGTGTTTGCAGGATTTTGAGCCGGGGATTTTTTGAGTTTGACTTGGCGTTTTAGAGGGGATTTTCAACCTGTGGCTACTCGATCGAGTGTCCCTCACTCGATCGAGTAACTAAAGGGGTGATGTTTGGAGGGTGATCGAGTAGCTGATGAACTCGATCGAGTAAGCCCAGCTCGATCGAGTGCCTAACCAACTCGATCGAGTAGCACTGTTACAACTACTTTTTGTTTTAAACTTGGTTAAATCATCATATCTTTAGGTGTTGTTTTATTATTTCTTGTCGTGGGTGCCTTATATAATTGTTTAGCCTCAACGGTGGTTATATTATTGTGTGTGGTCGTTCGACATATATAATTTTCAAAACTATGCATATAAATTAAGATGATAAAGTATGTTGTTTCAGGTTATGTGAGGTTCAATGGTTGCACATATGTACATATCTATCATGTGAGTCATGTTCACGTAATGTCAAGAAAGTGTCATGGCTGTTATGAGTCGAACATGCATATTGTTGGTTATTTGTAAACCTTTTGGTGGTATTTATATAATTTTGTATTGTATATCAAGCAACCTTCGAGATGTAGTGTACAATGATTATAATGTTGGTGCATAATTGGTGTGATGATATAACAATTAATAGATGACTTGGGTGCTAGTTGGTAATGGTATATCTTGTGGTGTGAGACACGATTTCCGTGATTTTAAATTTATGCGAGTTAATTTGTGTAATGTCAAAAGTATGAGTCATGGTTGCCTTGTGGTTGTGAGAAATGTCAGTATGGTATAATATGTATCGGTTTGAGGGACGGGAAAGTTGTTTGATGGTGAACTTGGGGGACGAAGTTCCTTTTAAGAGAGGAAGAGTAATGTTACAAAGGAAAAATGACGTGATTATAACAATTTTACAGTATTTTTTGTGGTATTTTGGAGTATGTAAATGATTGTTTGGATAGTTTTATAGGGGTTATTGTGTAATTGAGTAAGAGTTTATAATTGTTAGCATGTTGTATACTTTATTTTCAGTAATTATTCGTTGTGTTGGCTTGAGAATTAGATGTTATTAGCAATAGGGGAGTTGTCTTTAGTAGAATTGTTGTGTGGTTAAGGTGATAGGGTGGAATGAATCGTGTATTGTGGTGAATTTATGGTGGGACCGTTGTTTTGTATATTTTGTAATTGGTAACTATTGACGAGTGATGACCAAAAGTATAGTCTAATAATTATGTTGGTGTACGTTTGGATGATATTGTGTGGTAAGTGTAAGTGATAGTCGAGTTAGTCGTTCTTGTGGTTAGTATGTGTTCAGTGATTCAAAAAGAAAGTTAATGATTCGTTGAGACTCGTGTTGTTTATTGTGTGTTAAGGTGGATGATGATGATGCCTGATGAACATACGTAGGGGGATGGTATTTCTAAACAGATATGTTGACCTGTCCCGGGTAAACGGTGGTGATGACCTTATTTTCTTTGTCGTGTGTCGCGGGAGAGGATGAGTCGAACTTCGGGGACAAAGTTCTTTTTAAGGGGGGAAGACGGTAATACTCGTCCTTCTAGGGACCCGTTGACTGACCTTAGACACTGGTCTTGACCTTGGGAAACCTTATGGTTTACATCTTGTGGGGATGTAAGCTATGTTCTACGTGGGACTCGATCTAGCTAAGGCTACTCGATCGAGTAGCTTGAGAGCTCGATCGAGTAGGTGTCACTCGATCGAGTAAGTTAGTTACTCGATCGAGTAGCGGGTTTGCAGCGGGGAACTATAAATCGTGTTTAGTGAAATCTTAAATCATTTCCGCACCTCTTTTCTTAAACCTAGATGCCGTCTCTCCTTCTCCCTTTCACCATAATTCCTTCCTTTGAGGTCCTTGAGGATGCTTATTCCATGGGTATGGGTTGCTTGAGTCGTGTAGCGGTCTTGACGCAGGATAGCTATGCGTAGGTATGTCATTGTCATCATCATTGTCGTTGTTGTTTCCAGTAAGGTTAGTAATGGTAGTGATAAATGTTTGTACTATTTGTATAGGTGTGTTGCGTGGTTGATTGGTATCATGTGATCAGACTCGGATTCGCTGCGGTTGGCTAGAGGTAGGTTCGCCTACTTAGTACTCTTGGTTGTCTAGAGTGTCTTTTTATGTGGTTTGGTTGTAGTGTCGGTGTGGTTGATTGATTGTGATAACTGGTTGGTGTTGCGTTGTTTCATTTATCGTTGTTGTGGTGCAGCTGATTGTGATTGTTTGTCTATGGTTCTCGAGGTGCGTCCTCGGCTAAGTGGAGTCACTTGCGGGAGTGGCTTCACGCCCGTTGTTCACCCTCCATGGAACCCGCCACAGGAGGGGATGTGCACATTAATGGACATGGGTTTATCGCTCGGTATGATGAGCGGGGATTTGGTGGGTACGGCTGCGGTCCCCCACTGGCAGGGCTAGTCCAGTGGACAGTTGGTGATGGTGATTGGTTGGAGGAGATGTGATATGTGTATCTTCTGTTGTGCCTGTGTTGTGTCTGTGGTTGTTGGTGTGTTTCTTCAGTCACTGACCTTGTGTGGTTTTGTCTTGTTATCTATTTCTGTTGTGTCTGGCGTGATCCCTTATAGTGAGCAGTTAGTCATAGCAGGTTGTGATCTGGACCTTAGCTGGGTGATTGGCGGGATGAGTCTTTCACGAGTAACGACAGAAGTAGTTCACATAGTGTATTTGAGTTGTATCTTTTGTATATCAGTAGTTTTGTTAATCACTTGTAATATAACTTAATTGTTCTTTTATCGACATTTGATTATTACTATCTTCGAGTAACCGAGATGGTGACACCCTTATATGCTAGGGAAGGTCTTGTTAAGGCTCCCAAGTATATGAGGGTGTCACAGTCCAGACTGGACGATTGGTCGAATTGGTTGGGTTAAACCTAAGAAGGATGGATAAAATGACCGAAGAAGGTCGAGTAATAAAAACTGACAACTGTCTCATATAAACTATTCCCTAAACTTGTTCAACTATCACCCTACGTAACGCTAGACATAGTCTAAGTGTATCATCCCCAGCGGAGTCGCCAAACTGTGGACAAAGCCACACGCGCCGCGCGCACCCGCGCTTTGGTTTCGAGGCGGCGGCACTTCTCCCACGGAACGCTAGCGTGAGCCAAAGCACGTTATGGGTCGTTACCGATTTATAAGGCATTGAAACCGGTGAAAGGTTTGACAAGCCTGCATTTGTGGAGTTGCCACCAATTTTTATGGAAAATTGGAAGCGTTCGAATACTTCGCGTCATGTCAAGACACAAAGTAGTAACATGAACACTAAGAACTCGTTACCCTTAGCATTCTATGTCTAGAATGACTCTCGTGATGCCAATGAACACGGCTGTCACAGAGATCTTGAGTAAGGGGTGATGGTACGTATTAGGAAGATCTTTATTTGAACACCTAATCCCGCCCGCCTCGATAGAGGCCTCTACTAATGATCAGGGAAATTGTTTATATTCAATATGTTGTCAATTGTATGCATGCAATGCAATAAACACGGATTAATCCTTGCATGTGAGATTAGACTATGTCGATGGACAAGCAATTTAGTACTCAATTGGGTCGAAGTTAGAAGTTAGATTAATTACATGTCAATATAACAAGGAAATATCATACAAGAACAATATGAGATAAATAAATACAATAAATAAGTTACAATCAATTACAATGGATTACTTGAATTTAAGTTATAAATATGCTCAAAACAGGATTTAAAAAGAAAAAAAAAATTAAAATATGAAAATATGTCGAATTATAAGCGACAATACGAAAATAGTCTATTAGAAACCTAATTAGAAGCCTATGTCAAGATGAGAAAGAGTTCATAGGCAGAAATAAGCTCAGAACAAGCGCTGCAATAATTGCGTCCTCCATAAGAGGCGCGTCACCTGTTGCGACTGTTCTCGAGCTGAGTTCTGACTGTGAAAGTCAGACCCGCGGGTTAGTTGTCGTTCGTTGGTTAATTTATGTCGATTGTTGATATATGACTCGAACAGAAGTGATTTAGTCAGATTATGCATACTAATATCGCCATAAGTCAGATTAAAGAACAAGACTATAAATTATTACGGCGATTAACATAATTATAATAAGTCGGTTTTACAAAGAGGTTAAAACTTCGAACTTAAAAACGAAATTAAAGTAACAAAACCGGGAAAATAAAAAGACTATGTACAAAAGACGAATTATAAAGACTCGACATGGGAAAGAACATATAAAATCCGCGTTTAAATAAGATGACAAAAACCAGCAAATATTGATTATAAGAGATTTAGGCCAAAAAAAGGGTTGAAAAAGATTTAAAAACTAATTTGAAAATTATTAGACGAAATAAGAAGAAGAAAACGAAGAAAGAAAATAAAAGACGAAAGAAGCAAAAACCCGAGAAAGAAGAAGAAGTGCAGCAACTGAAGGCAGCCTCTGAAAGAAGCGCAGCAGATGCTGCGGCCTTTCCAGAAGGCGCATCAGTTGATGTGATTCTTCCCCACGTCGTTTCTCTGTTGTTTCCGTCAAAGGGTTTAAAAAAGTGATTTTAAAAGACGACTTGAGCATATAAATGATATAAACCCTTACATATGTTATATATACAAAAACAAAAGAAATAAAATTGGGATTTACACCCTTAGACTTACATGTTTGAAGAAACGAGATTGATTAAGTTGTTGTTTAGTGATTGCTCGACTCGATGTATGAAAGAAAGTGCCCTTAAAAAAAGATTTAAAATAGATTAATTAGGTGGAGTTGGTCAAATTGGCCGATTTATGCAACGTGACTAGTACTCAGAATGATCTTACGTGGTCGCATAGAGAAATAACGTAGGCGTCGAAAAGTAATAGCGCGGTCTTAGAATGCAAAGGGAGAAGAGAAGAGGTGGACACTCGCGTAAAAAATATGTGAGGCGGAGACGTCTATTTATACTAATCACGTGAAGGAATTTAGGAAAAAATCGAATTAGGAAAGAAATCCAGAAAGATTCTACAAATTAGGGGAAAATTAGCCCTGGAAGAGGCGTAGCAGGAACTGCGACCCTTCCAAGAGACGCAGCTCCTGCTGCGTTTTGTCTTGGGTGGTTTCTGTTGGAGTTAGTGTTTTCCACAATAGTGCGTTTACATAATAAATCTCATTAAAGGAATATCATCAGATATTTAATTATTTGATCCTCGTCAGTTGATTAACGTAAATCGATAACGGTTGGCTGACTAGAGTTTGACGTTATTGTCGTGAGATGGCGGTGATCAACTGACCCCTTTCAGTCACACCTAAAGGAACGAACCCCAATTGACAACTAATTAATTATATGGGATACAATTTATTTAGTCCCTTGATTTGTAGACTAAAAGGTTAGTCGATTATTTTAGAGATATTTCGAGTTGCGAACTTGAAGCATGATAGTTATTTTTTAATTATGCGATAATTGAATAATAAATTATGGGAGACGGGTTTTAGTTAATTAATTGTTAATTCACTAAAATTGTACTAATTGATTAATGTGATTAATATTAGTACATATATAATATGTGTAGCGGTACACGTATATTTACGGAGTGATTTGGACGAAATTAATTGGAAGTATTTAAACATGAAACGATGTTTAAATAAAATTTACACGTATTTGTGCGACAAATATAAGAACCAAAATGGACCCGTAAATGGGACATTGGACCGTGTAAATGAAGTTAGTGGATGATCATAATCATTTGACTTTTACTTGTTTTTCTTCCATAAGTGTCATATGATCATTGTGCATGTCATAATGTTTTTAGATAAAAATTGAAACAAGTCCACTCCTACACATTACCCCTCCCACCCGGTTTTCCTCCTCTATTAAGACCAATTTTTGTTCATTTTTGCAAGCTAGCTCATTGATGTGTTTTGCATGTGAACAAAAACTACTTATCTCTCTAAAATAATTATCCATCCTTTACTAAGTCGTTAGTAAACTAAAATAAATAATTACTAAGAGTGTTAGTAATATTTACATATTATCAAGGGAATTATTCTAACTAGTTACTAGTAAATACTTGTTAGATTAATTGGGTTGAGTTCTTGGGTGCACATTGTTAGGAGATCTTCTATTTGAAGATTTGTTAGGAGGATCATCCTTTTGTTTTAAGCTCAAGAACAATCAAGGTATGAGATCTTGATTGTGCCCATATTACCATAATAATCTATGTAAGGAAATTGCTTTTCCTTAACTTTCATTTTTATGCTTTTATATTTGCATGCATGTTACATAGATCACCAAAATGATAAATTATGAGATAATTTAATTTTTATTAGAGAGTCTAATATGGATCTATGATCTTTTAAGTGGTATCAGAGCTTAGGCTTGTAATTTGCATGTTGATTTTAAGCATATTAATGAATTATGAGATAATTTATAAAAACTCAAAAATTGTGTTAGATGAGGTTTTAGCACGAAATTTTTGGTACATGCATACCTACTGATCTCAAAATATTTGTGGTAAAGGTTGGTGATTTATGAAGTTATTTTGCTATTTTTAATGATTTTTGGTAGAAAACCGAGTCAAAATGCCGTATTTTAGTTAAAAATTGATTAAAAATAGTTAAAGGTTGATTCGGTCCATGGAATTTTTATGGTATTTCATACATGTTTTTTACTGATTGTATGCAAAAGGTTGAAGGTTGGTTTTAATGTTTTGCATGTTTATTGATTTTATGAGATAAAAGTCGATAAAAGTGAAATAAATTAATCATAATTTTGAAACAATTGATTCTGCCCTTGATAAATTTATGTACATTTTATAATATTATTTAAATGTTAAAAATTAATTTTAAAATGTTTTTTCACCTTGTTTTGAAGTTTATTGGTTTTAGTGGTTAAAAACCGATAAATATCGATCTTTTTTTCATAAATTTTATCCGGATTTTTGGAGCAATTTTTATGACATTTTGGTGTTCTTGGGAGTGTTCCAGAATACTCAAAAGTTTTTTTTCAATTTTTTGGGTAATGTTTCAATTATTTTGGATTTTTACTTAAAAATTATGATTTTACCGATTAAATTAGCAAAATATCACCAAATCAAACTAATTATTCATCATAAAATTAGTGAGGAATAAGTTTGAGGTCCAAAACAGTTTGGACAATTAGTTTGGACTTAAATGAGATTTAAGAGTTGATTATTGATTTTTACATGTTAAAAATCGAGTAAATCCACAAACACCGAGATGGATACCAACGATTGATATATAGGGCGATTTTGGCATCATTTTACAGCATTTTAAGCATATTTATTTAATTTGAATGAATGATTTTCATTTATTTAAAGTATTTATCTTGTTGTACCTAGTATTGCCTAGTTTAATTTTAATCGTTAGTACCCGAAATGAATGGGAATAGCGATTTGTTTGTAATTAAATACGATCTCGTATCGTCGGTTTGTAATTAATTAATAGTTTTATTTATTTTATTAATTAATGTATAATAGGAATAGCTATGTAATTCAATTGTAATAGTTGTTCTTACCGGCGTTTCCAAAAGACGGATTACATCGAGACGGAGTCTATTTTTGGAAGATGTTCCAAATCCCACAAGAAGGAGCCACTTTTGGAATGAACAGGCAAGGGACCAAGGAGTTGGTTTCCGAAATGTAATAGACTAGTTTTTATTAACAAGGTGGCCATACTAGGATTTATTCATATGCTTACTTGTTTGCTTGTTTTCATTTTCGCGCATGCCAAAATCGCCATTCACATGCATTTTATTTTCGCGGTTGTCAATTCACGTCATTTACATTCACCGACTTAGTTCACTTATAGAGAATTTATGAATAAATTGACAAGATCTCTCACATAAATAAAATTGAGATTAGCCTTACCAATTAGTAACACCTATGAATCTCTTGTTCATTAGAGCCACGCTCGCCCAAGCGGGGTGTTCTCTTTTTACCTTGGGTAAGTAGGGTGGTAAACGGTTATCACACGCTAAAATTGGCTGGACTCAACGGGATATAAGACGGTCTTGTGTTCCGGGGCTAGTAGATGGATTTAAGGAAATTCGTCGACCAAGAGTTCTAGAGGTAGAATTAGTCAACGTGACTTACCGAATTTACACAATTATGAGATGTTTCGCCCAAGCGATTCTCATTTTTGTTTAATATTTGGGTCTTGGAATCATTTATATAATTTAGTGGGAGATCATTATATAAATGCTAAAACTTGTTAAACATGTTTTCACAAGTGTTTTAAAACAATGAATGTTAATATTTTCTTTTTGTTGTAGCATTTTAATTCGCAATGGCAACTTCATCAACTCCATCGACTACCTAACTAGGTAAAGATTCATGGCTAAGGTCCGTAATGGACAAATGTATCTTAAAAGATGACAGTAGTAACTTTCTTGAATGGGAATCCAACATCAAAAGTGCCGCGTTGTCCGACAATGTGCTCACTTACTTGACCGAAGCTCCTCCCATCGAGCCCGGTCCAAGGGCTTCATCGGCGGTGCGGACCGCCTATGATGACCATGTGAGGATGTCGAATGATATCAAGAATGTGTTGATATGGTCGATGTCTCCAAAGCTCAAGCTATCATGCATTTATTTAAATGCGTACGAGATATTCACTCGTATGATTACTATGTTTTCACAAACACCTAAAGTCCGTCAATACGATGCGGCGGCACGATTCTTTGAAGCTAAGCTTGAGAGGGGCCAAAAGGTTGGTCCCCATGTACTCAAAATGGTCGAATATGTCGACATCCTAGAGCGTCTAGGGTGTAACATTCCTAAGACTCTTGTGGTGGATCGAATCCTCCACTCACCTCCCACCAAGTTTGCCCACTGTAGGGTAAACTACAACATGAATGGCATGGATAAGAGTTATCATGAAATTCATGCACTCCTCACCCAAGCGGAGAGGGATATGGAAGCTAGTGGGAGTGACAAAGGGGATGTTTTAACCATAAAGTTAAAGAACATGTATGTCCCTTGGAGTTAAGAAAGGAAAAGGGAAGGAAAAGTCCCAATTCAAGAAATCGTCAAAGAAACATGACAAGGGAAAGGGGAAGGCCGTTGTGAATGGCAATCCCAAGGCAAAAAGTGTAAAACTCTCCGAGGCCGAATGTTTCCATTGTAATGGGAAGGGGCATTATAGGAGGAGTTGTCCCAAATACTTGGAGGATCTCAAGGAAGGGCGTGTGACACCTATTGGTATGATTTCCTATCTCTATGTGATATACGTTAATTATGCTTGCACTTCCACTTGGGTACTTGATACCGGATGTAGCTCTCACCTTTGTAATCATTTGCAGGGTTTAAGGGACGTGCGAGCACTAGTAAAAGGTGATGTGGATCTCCGCATGAGTAATGGAGCTAGAGTAGCGGCCGTTTCTGTGGGGACCTATGTGCTCACGTTAGCTAGTGGTCTAGAGTTGTATTTAAATAAGTGCTATTTTGTACCAACTTTAACCAAGAACATCATCTCCATTTCCTCGTTAGACGCGGAAGGCTTTTGTTTTATGATTAAGGACAATAGTTGTACTTTTTCATTAAATGATGTGGTTTATGGCAAGGCCATTTCAATTGGAGGCATTTATGTTTTAAATGATGTTAATAACGTTTATCATGTGGAAACTAAAAAGCTCAAAACGGGTGATCCAAACGAATCCTACCTTTGGCATTGTCGTTTAGGCCACATAAACGAAAGACGGATTAAGAGACTTGCTTCATCAAATGTGCTCAAACCATTTAGTTTCGAATCTTATGGTACATGCGAGTCTTGCCTTTTAGGCAAGATGACTCGTGCACCTTTTGCGGGAAAAAGGACACGAGCTAGTGAGGTTTTGGCTCTCATACATACGGATGTGTGTGGACCATTAAACATCACCGCTAGAGGAGGTTTTCACTACTTCATTACTTTTACTGATGACTTAAGTAGATATGGGTATGTCTACTTAATGAAGAACAAGAGTAAAGCTTTTGACAAGTTCAAAGAGTTTCAAAATGAAGTAGAGAACCAATTGGATAAAAAGATTAAGACCCTACGGTCCGATCGTGGTGGTGAGTATCTAAATATTGAATTTGATTCACACCTAAAAGATTGTGGTATAGTATCACAATGGACTCCTCCTGGCACACCACAATTAAATGGTGTGGTTGAAAGGAGAAACCGAACTTTACTAGATATGGTTCGGTCTATGATGAGTCTAACTGAGCTTCCTAGTTCATTTTGGGGTTTTGCTCTCTTGTCTACAATATTTTCACTAAATCGAAGCCCGACTAAAGCGGCCGATAAGACTCCATATGAGATATGGACAGGGAAAGTCCCTCATTTGTTATTCATGCGTATTTGGGGTTGCGAAGCGTACGTCAAGATCAAGTCTGACAATAAGCTTGCATCCATGTCTGACAAATGTCTTTTTGTAGGATATCCAAGGGAAACACGTGGCTATTACTTCTACAATAAACATGAGAACAAGGTGTTTGTGGCTCGTGATGTTGTCTTCCTAGAAAAGGAGTTTATGTCTAGGAGACAGAGTGGGAGAAAATTTGAACTTGAAGAAGTTCGAGAGCCACAAACCGAGAATGAGGTAGAGGAGAATGTGGAGGATAGCATTCCCTCTTTCTCTGAAACGGTAATTGTTCCTAGAAAGTCAAGTTGAATTTCTAATCCACCTGATCGCTACCTTGGTAACATCGAAGAGGATGGTGTTTTGTTACTTTTGGAAAGTGATGAACCCACTACCTACAAATCGGCCATGTCTAGTCCCGACTCCTCCCTTTGGCTAGAAGCCATGCGATCCGAAATGGATTCCATGTACGAGAACCAAGTATGGGACTTGGTGGATTTACCTGAGGGAGTGCGACCCCTTCAGTGTAAATGGATATATAAAATTAAGCTCGGCATGGATAAACATGTAGATGTTTACAAAGCTAGATTAGTGGCAAAAGGTTTCACCCAAGTTTATGGTCTACACTAAGACGAAACCTTCGCTCCAGTCGCTATGCTTCGGTCCATTAGGATAATCTTAGCGGTTGCCACATTTCATGATTATGAGATTTGGCAAATGGATGTCAAAACTGCCTTCTTGAATGGGATTCTAGAAGAAGAGCTGTACATGATACAACCTGAAGGTTTTGTGGATACATCTAACCCTAAGAAGGTATGTAAGCTCAAGAAGTCCATCTATGGTCTTAAGCAAGCATCTCGGAGTTGGAATCATCGCTTTGATCATGTTATTAAACAATACGGTTTCACTAAAAGTGTGGAAGAACCGTGTTTATACATGAAGTTTAGTGGGAGTAAGGTTGCATTCCGTGTCCTATATGTGGATGACATATTGCTCATCGGGAAAGGAGTCGCTAGGGAAACACTTCCAGATGAAGGACTTGGGAGAGGCACAATGAATATTGGGTATCCGGATCTATAGGGATAAGTCCAAGAGGATACTAGCATTGAGTCAAGAAGCTTATATTGACAAAGTTCTTGACCGGTTCAATATGAAAGACTCCAAGAGAGGATTTCTACCTATAGGCCAAGGGATTACTTTGAGTAAGTCACAGTATCCCTCCACCCCTAAGGAAATTGAACAAATGAAGACCGTCCCTTATGCTTCCGCTGTTGGGTCTATCATGTATGCTATGATTTGTACTCGTCCCGACGTTGCGTATGCCTTGAGCATGACAAGTCGTTATCAAGGCAAGCCTGGTGAGAGTCAATGGATAGCCGTAAAGAACATCCTTAAGTACTTGAGAAGGACTAAGGATTCGTTCTTAGTGTTTGGAGGAGAAACTGAGTTGCGTGTAAGAGGTTACACGGACGCAAGTTTCTAAACCGATCGGGATGACATGAAATCCCAATCCGGCTATGTGTTTATGCTAAATGGAGGAGCTGTTTCTTTGGAAGAGCTTCAAGCAAAGCGTTCATGCGGATTCTACAACAGAGGCCGAGTACCTTGCAGCGCCCGAGGTCGCGAAGGAAGCTGTTTCGATTAGGCAATTCATGGAGGGGCTAGGAGTAGTCCATTCCGCCAAAGATCCTATCACTCTATATTGTGATAACAGTGGAGCCATTTTTCAAGCCAAAGAGTCGAAGTCTAGTAACAAATCTAGACACATTGAAAGGAAATACCATGTAATTAGAGATTATGTGGAAAGGAAGAAAATTAACATTTGTAAGGTTGGGACAGATGATAATATTGCTGATCCTTTAACCAAGCCTTTATCAAAGGCTAAGCATGATGGTCATGTCGTCGCAATGGGATTGAGATGAGTACCAGATTTTCTTTAGATTATGGATATGTAATAATTGGATAGTGTATCTCTTATTATATATATGATAATCACATTCATTGTTTTCGCATTCATTCTTTTATGAATCTTATATTTAGTGTGACTAAATTTTAAATACCTTGTTTATCTGAATAAGTTGTGGAGACAATGTTGAACAATATTCAAGTGAATAAGATGAACATTGTATTTTGTCCCTAGTCACTTAATGAGGTGAAATCTCGGAGTGACTAGATTGTAAGTCGATTGATGGTTGTTCAACACCATCAGGTCATACGTGATGACTAGTCGATTACATAGGTAGAGTGTGTGACACTTTGCCGGACAGTGACCATTTAGAGAGTCCCTAAGTTCGATTATAGACGCCTGGGCGTGGCGGGGAAATCTAAGATGTTTTAATGAGTCGATTCTTTTGACTGGAGACTATTATCTGAGCAAGTGCAGTTTCCGAGTGACTTTGGTTTTTGTCCTAGGTCGTGCCGTGAAAGGAGGCCAAAAGGGCATTTACTAGGTCATGGTGATCTGTATTGTGCAATAGGATAGATAGGGCATACAAGAATTGTTCACCCACGTTGGGTAACTATATCTCAAGGCCACTCGAGGAGTTAATGACTACAAATGTGTGGCCACGCTCGGAAGTAATCTGTGAGAGATTTTTCCGGTCAGGTAGTCACACTCCCGATCGAGAAAACCACTCGCGATATGTTTATTTTCAAGTGCGACCTGAAAGACACCTTGCATTGAGTGGGAGATTAAAACGGACAAGAGAATTGGTAGCGCACACCTTGTGTTGGACAAGTGGGAGATTGTTGGAGTTAGTGTCCTCCATAATAGTGCGTTTACATAATAAATCTCATTAAAGGAATATCATCAGATATTTAATTATTTGATCCTCGTCAGTTGATTAACGTAAATCGATAACGGTTGGCTGACTAGAGTTTGATGTTATTGTCGTGAGACGGCGGTGATCAACTGACCCCTTTCGGTCACACCTAAAGGAACGGACCCGAATTGACAACTAATTAATTGTATGAGATACAATTTATTTGGTCCCTTGATTTGTAGACTAAAAGGTTAGTCGATTATTTTAGAGAGATTTCGAGTTGCGAACTTGAAGCATGACAGTTATTTTTTAATTATGCGATAATTGAATAATAAATTATGGGAGACGAGTTTTAGTTAATTAATTGTTAATTCACTAAAATTGTACTAATTGATTAATGTAATTAATATTAGTACATAAATAATATGTGTAGCGGTACACGTATATTTACGGAGTGATTTGGACGAAATTAATTGGAAACATTTAAACATGAAACGATGTTTAAATAAATTTACACGTATTTCTGCGACAAATATAAGAACCAAATTGGACCCGTAAATGGGACATTGAACCGTGTAAATGAAGTTAGTGGATGATCATAATCATTTCATTTTTACTTGTTTTTCTTCCATAAGTGCACTACTACAAATCCAGGCAACTACAACGCCCCATTAACAACGAGTATTCACGAAAATCACAATAGACGTTGTAGAATGTATGGCGCGAATTTTACTAAAATGAATTACAACGGGTATGGTTATAAAAACCGTTGTTATTATTTTTAACAACGGGTTACACATACACAACCGTTGTTACTAATGTGGCGCAAAATTGACGCAAAGTTAGTGAAAAGTAATCACAACGGTTGCTATCGGAACCCGTTGTTAAAACTTCTTTGACAACGGTTGTTGTTTAATAACCGTTGTCAATACCTTCCATACTATAAACCACACAAACACAAGTCTGCTGCAGCCACAAAACACAAACCTTAATACACAAACACAAACCCAGCAGCCAAACACAAACACAAAACACACACTTTCTCATCGTCTCTTTCTCTCTTTCTCATCGTCGCTTTATCTTCTCGCCGTCACTGTTGATTTCATCGTCTCTTTACGTACGTTCTGTAATTATCAGGTTTGTTTCATCGTCATTATTTTATTTTTCTAATTATTTCATTTCCATGTCATAATGTTTTTAGACAAAAATTGAAACAAGTCCACTCCTACACACTACCCCTCCCACCCTGTTTTCCTCCTCTATTAAGACCAATTTTTGTTCATTTTTGCAAGCTAGCTCATTGATGTGTTTTGCATGTGAACAAAAACTACTTATCTCTCTAAAATAATTATCCATCCTTTACTAAGTTGTTAGTAAACTAAAATAAATAATTACTAAGAGTGTTAGTAATATTTACATATTATCAAGGGAATTATTCTAACTAGTTACTAGTAAATACTTGTTAGATTAATTGGGTTGAGTTCTTGGGTGCACATTATTAGGAGATCTTCTATTTGAAGATTTGTTAGGAGGATCATCCTTTTGTTTTAAGCTCAAGAACAATCAAGGTAGAAGATTCTGATTGTGCCCATATTACCATAATAATCTATGTAAGGAAATTGTTTTTTTCCTTAACTTTCATTTTTATACTTTTATATTTGTATGCATGTTACATAGATAACCAAAATGATAAATTATGAGATAATTTAATTTTTATTAGAGAGTCTAATATAGATCTATGATCTTTCAATTTCCTCCTCAGCAAGAAAGAATTCCGCGGTTTAAAATAGGAATTAGGGAAGATGTATGCTTCCTTATTCCACAAAGAAGATATTTTCGTGATTTAAATCATAAAAGATAAAAATTAGGAATAAACACTCTAGGAAATTCTAGAACATTCTGACTCGGTTTAAGACGGTTTTTGACTCGAACTCCAAATATACTCTAATTACTATCAAAATGACCGTATCAGCGCGTAGATGACGACCATGAGGTTGACTCGACTGTTTGAGCTTATCACTTATTAACGAACATATGAAATGTCAAAAATCGCTCTGCGTGATAAACATGTGGCCCAATCATCACTAGGTGGTTGGCGGAAGGTGTAGAAATGAGGTGTCTGCACTAATAAGCATTTGTGGGACAAATGTCAAAAATCAAACTTGACCATATTGTCACATGTTGGACGGCTAAGTTTGCTTAGGCACAATGATGATTGATGTTTTCTAAATGCACACTCCACCAAGTGATACTGACTACTCCTACATGCTTTAATCATTACAAATTTCTAACTTACTCTACCTATTTGTATGTGATTATTTTAAGAGCAAAAATCACCCACTTGGAGTGTGTGTGTCATGTAAATGCTCCATATAAGGGCAATGTTGTTCTCATTTTACACTAATCTTTTCTCACATGCAATCTATCTCAACACTTTACATAAACTAATATTCGCCATGTATTACTAAGGTAGTAATATTCATAATATTAAGGGTACATTTGTTTAATTATCTAGTTAATAATTATAGTAATTTTTGGGTGTAATCATGGGTGCAACTTAGAGGAGGACTTCTAGTTTGGAGTCTTGATGATTGGAGGATCATCCTATTTTAATTAGCTCAAGAACAACAAAGGAAGGAGTCCTTTATTGTGCTCAAAATTTCGGTCATACCTACAATGTAAGGAAATTTCAATTTCTTCTCTTTTATCTAGCTTATCTTTTCACATGCATGTTAATAAGACCATCTTAAATAAAGTTAAGAAGTAACTTGGAATGAACTTAGAGGAGTCTAACTAGGGTCTTATTCCTAACATAAACTGGGCCAGACTCTCGGGATGAACGTTTCCCGATTCGACAAACGATAGCATCCGAGACTCAAAATATGGCCCGCACAACATGACCAAAGGCCGAGTAACCTCAAATTTGGAAACATGGTCCACAAAATCTGGCCAAAGGCCCAAAAAGAGGCGGATAGAGAAACAGATAAACAAATCTCGGCAGAACGGCACGAGAGAGGCGTAAACAAGTCAAGCAACAAAGTATAGCATAATGACATTTCCACGAGAATACAACTCAACACATGTAATGGTTCAAGATAGATAATTCATACGTAAAATGTGATGAGTAAATGAAAATGAGCAAGTCATAATTCGTATATGAAATATACCACGTCATTTCATACTTTAATAACATGAATAAACATTATATTTCATCTTTACATGTTACTTGAACAAAGTGTAAACAAACGATAACAAATGAATTCTGTTATATAAAACACGAGGCAAACATTAACAAACCAAAACCCAAGTCATACATACGTATTAGAACCAAGGTTAAGAAGCATAGGAAGCTAATCATGCAAAACAACTTATACAAACCTTTAACTTAACCAAGTAGATAACCACTTGAAGGGAAAACAACCTTAAAATAAATGCTGAACACAATGAGCTAAAGCTCAAACTTTAAAGCATTTAAAAAGACACTTTTCAAAAAATTTGTCAAAGATGAGCTTCGGCTCATTTGCGCCAGAATTTAAATATCACTCTCATAAGGGAGATATTCAACAACCACACCACCATCTTTGCCAAAGTTGCTTAAACATCATTGTTAAACACAAAATCAACCTCCAAGTTTCAATTATACAATAAAAACAATAATCAACAACATACAACTCTTATAAATTATCCCACTTTCATAAATAAGACTTAATAAGGTAAACCCAACATAAAGATTTCATTTTTTTTCATTCAAAAGCTTAGATCTCAACATACCCAAATACTAAATCACCATTTAATACATATTTCACAACAACAATACTAACAACTTCATCATTTACAATATTAATCCAACATATAATCTCATGACATGATTAAACATGTCAACTAAGCATGATTAAGATGGATTTTTCTCTGATTAACATATGTAAACAACCCATTTCATCCAATTGAACAAGCATGTGACAAAAGACTAAAAATTCCTCAAACAACCATACCACGGTTTCACACACCGATTTATTCAACAATGAACAAGTGAAACATGTAAAGATTCATACTTTAACAAACACAAGAGTAAACTACAACATATAAACACATAAAATTGACATAATGTCAAGTAACCTATCACCGTTACCTTATTTGTTCTTCAATCCTCAAGAGTGTCGTAAATATGTAAGAATCTTCCTCCGAGTCTCCAAGTCCTTCTCCTAAACATAAGAAAACACAAATTTAGACTAAGAATCGAAATTCCCATAAGATGGATCATTTCGAAATTCCTACAAGAGGGTATCTTTCTTACCTAGAAAAATGGAGGACGGAAATGGGAAGAATTTGGCGTAAAAAATCAACGAAATTGGTTGAGAAACGAGTAAGATATGATGAATCTAGTTTTAGAGAGAAATGTGTAACAATGGTGTTTGTTGAAGGCGGAAATTTCAGAAAATAGAAGGGAAGAAGATGATATGTAATGGGTGGAAATAAGTAGGGAGAGGTTAGGAGTAGTGAGGAAATAAGCACATTAGTAAACTAGACCCAACAAGTGAAAAGAAACAGTTTTCACTAAAAACACGTCTCATAGCTAACAATACGACTATGCTTATCATAATAATTATTATTATACGTATAGGCTATATTTTTATAAAAATAAGCTTTAAAATATAATTATTTTAAATAAAAGGATATAATTGTTTTAAAGCCGTAACGAAAAACGCGAGTGTTACACCAATACTTGTCGCATAATAATTGAGGAAACAAGTAGTCTTATTCTTTAAGGTCAACACAAGAGAAATGTTTGTATGGTTGATTTAAATACAATTCCTATTAACTCTTTTACTTGCATGAAAGTAACACTTGATGATCCTTGTTTGTGGCACAAACGGTTTGCTCACATAAGCAACCCTATATTAAACAAACTCAAAAGATAGGACTTAGTGGAAGGTTTACCAAGAATCAAGTTTGATCAAGAAAAGCTATGTGACACATGTGCTCGTTGCAAACATGTAAGGTCACCGTTCAAACGCAAGAGAGTAGTAAGCACAAACGAACCACTAGAACTCGTGCATATGGATCTATGTGGCTCGATGAAGGTAAGAATTAAAGGCGGATGCAGGTATGTTTTCGTTCTGGTTGATGATTATTCAAGGTATGTATGGCTTATCTTTTTAAATTCCAAAGATGAAACTTTCGACGAATTTGTGGTACTAATGAATTTCGCCCGGAATAAATAGAAATCAAAATTGTTTTCTAGTAGTACCGACCATGGCACCGAATTTGATAATCAAGCATTTATAGAATTCTGTAGGAAAACTGGCGTTGGGCATAACTTCTCAGCACCACGAACTCCCCAACAGAACGGTGTTGTGGAACGAATGAATAGAATACTAGAGGACATGACAAGTACTATGCTTTTGTGTAGTGGTCTTCCTCGTAATTTTTGGGCAGAAGCTGTTAGTAGTGCTTGCTATGTGTATAGTCGTGCTATGATTAGACCTATTTTAAAGAAAATTCCTTATGAACTCCTTAGAGGTCGCATACCTAATATATCCCATCTACGTTGCTTTGGGGGTAAGTGCTTTGTTCATAATGATAAGGTTAAAGTCGTATCACCTATATCAAAATAAACCTAATATACTACTAGCTAATAGCTAGTTGTAAGAAGGGTCGAATCCACAGGAAGGAGAGGTAATTGTTCTAGTTTGTTAATATTTAAGTCTATCTTAAAGTAACAGTTTCTTGAAGGGTTTGTTTGTTTGATTTCTAACAACTAATGGCAATATAAAATAAAGGTGAATTCAAATAAATTAAAAGAGTCTAGGGATCAAGTTCACTAGGTAATTATGCGGGGGTGTGATTTAACTAGTTGATAGAGCAATTTATATTGTTGAAGGTCATATGATCGGTCGATTCTAATATGCCATCTAGGTTTAAACTTAACATGCGGCCGCTATCATTAAGTCAACCTATTCAATTGTCATGGTCCGTAATAATCCTAATTCGCAATGCTAATTAACTAATCCTCCCCAGTAATTAATCAATTAGGTTTAAGACAATAATTGAACAACAACCAAAAGCAATTTAACTATCAATTCATTATATAATCCTCTTCTAACAACCTAGATCCCTTTTGACCCCTAGATAAAGGAATTAGCTACTCATACTAATAATAACAACAACAATAACAATAGGAGAAAACATACTTAAAAGGGTAAATTGATAACTTATACCTTACATAACACCATTTTTCAAATTTTATACCTAACATAATTTTGTTTTCAAAACTTATACCACAAATTCCCAAATTTTATAAATTTAATACCAACTGGCAAATCTGGTGAAAAAAACTAAAAAGTGACTATTTTGCCCTTTAGTAAAGGGTCACCCACAACTTCCCTCTACTTTCATTTTACTATCCTAAATTAAGAGCCCTCCCAAATTTTCAGATTAAAAATCCTAAATCAATCTTCTACAATTAATCAATCTTCTTCAACACAACTAATACAAATTCATCAAACCAATCAATAATAATCAATCTTCCTCTCTTTATATCGCGAACCTCTGATCAATACTAATCAGGTTTGTACAGTTATAATTATACTTTTGCCTACTTTGGTTAATTACGATCCAAATTAGTGTTCTTTATTTGCGTTAATAAAGCTTTTACTTTTGTGTTATGTTGTTGATAAATTCTAAATTAATAGAACCCTTATTGAGTTTGCATTAATAGAAACCTTGTTTTTTCACATTAATATAAATCTTGTTCATTGAAATGTTTGTTGTTAAGTTGATATAATTCAGGAGTAGTGAACCTAGAAAGTGGCTTTGTTTTGTTACTATCTGTTGTTGTTAGGCTGTTTTCAATTTTTTCTAATTTTTGATTTTCTTTGTGGTTGTAAGAGGGAGTTTGAAGTGCTGCCATTGTTATAAATTTTTAAAAATGACAACAATCATATTCAATGAAACCATAGTTTTAAATTGGGGGTTTCCCCACACTTAACCCCAAATTCAAAAGACTAAGAAAACAATGAAATATGAGAGAAAGAGAAAGCAAAAGAGTTGGAAACAAATGTTAACACAATAGCTGAAATCAAAGATAAGAAATTACAAATTTAATTTGATGTAATCTGGGATGGGATTATGGGAAGAAAAAAGAACAATATATGAATATATGAACATAAAAATAAAAAATTAAGAACTAGTGTGTTATATAAACTACAAGAAGGGTAAAGTTGGAAACAAATATTATATTTAGGCGGTAAAATTTGAATTCTGCCAGAATCCGTTCGTTTTTATCAGCGAAGTTGACAATTCGTGTTAAGTTTATAAGATTTGGGAATTTGTGGTCTAAGTTTTGAAAAAAAAAATTATGTTAGGTATAAGATTTGAAAAATGGTTTTATGAAAGGTATAAGTTATCAATTTACCCTAATGAAAAACATAATGAGATGAATGATAATAAAGCAATTGTAATAATAAGAACTTAGAATTAATCAATTATCAAAGAAAGATTAGTACGGTAATTAGAGAGTATAGATCCGAAAGCAATACATAAATAAACTGAATCTAAAGTATTCTAGGAGTTTTTAGGGTAAAATAAGATGTAAAATATAATAGGGCACTAATTAGGTATTTATAGTAAACATAAACAGACTTTAGGAAATGTGCGGAAGTTATCATATCGAGGTATACTCGATCGAGTCATAGGGAACTCAATCGAGTACACACACTCGATCGAGTCCTTGTCAACTTGATCGAGTACTTCTCGTTTCAGCTCCTTTCTTTGTCTAATCTTCTTCAATTCTCTTCCTTTATTCTTCTATATTTCCGTGTCATGTTTCGTGTATTCCTTCATGTTATCTCTGCGGTGTTATATTTCATTCTTTGGCTCCATAAATGCATCATTTCTGCATTAAACACCAAATAGCGGAAGTAACGACATTCTAATATAAATGGCATATAAACAATGTAATTTAGCACGAAAATCGTATCAATAGTAATTAAGGGGATGCATATAAATGTATATAAATATTACTCTTCAAACTCCCTCAAATCATCTCCTTGCTTGTCCCCAAGCAAAGCATCACACGATACAAAAAGGAAATCATACAAATGACGAATAAATAACTCAGAGCTAATGTTGATGCACATACAAATCTCAAGCTATACATATCTATAACAAAGAAATGACCAAGGTGTACCAATAAAACAAATTCAAAGGCACGGGTAATAGAAAACGCAGCTCAAGTCTCATGTCACCGTACTATAGACAAATGCTAAATACCTTTCGATCTTGCAAGACAAATTAGTCGGATTCTCGCGGATTTCACTCATGCACTCATAAGTATGTAAGGGTGAGTTATATGTGAAGATAGAAAGAAGTAAAACACTCACTCAACTTATGAAACATGCATGCAATCTAATGTGATAGAAATTTCTCCAACTAATACGCATTCACAATATAGATAAAAGTACATGTATTAAGGACAATAGGGTGGAAAATGGGCAAATGGTATAGAATTGGTTTGTGCCAAGGCACGTATGGATATGTGAGGCTAAGACGGTAGTCACAGAGCTAAACCAAAAACCAAATCTATGACAATAAACATAAATTATCCCAACTAGAGAAATTATTTCAACTTTGACAACACATGAGAACCAAAACAACTACTCTCCAACAATGCATTAGACTCTATTAATTAACCAACCTTCTTTTCCCTTAACAAATGACAATGAAGCATATTTTTTTTCTTGTCTTCTCTTTTTTTTTTTGAGTTTCTTTTTTTTTCCTTTCTTTTTTTTTTCTTTTTCTTTTGTTTAGCTTCATATTTTTCTTCCTTTTTCAACATAAGGGATACAACACAATTGTAATAAATTCTTCTACACCCACAATTTGACAATAATAGTCCCATACCCAACCATAGTAGCAAAATAGACATGATAAACAAGCAACTGCGACTGTCCCGATAAGGTAGGCAAATTCTAGGATTGTAGCTAATAGAAGTAGGATAAGAAATGGCTACAAGGGTTCAAACGGGCTAAACAAAAGGTAATGTACAACTTATTTGAATGGTAAGAACCACCTATCCTCGTATACTTCATCATATGAATGTGTAAAAGTTAAAAAACTAATGTCACACTTGTGCAGTTTGATTGTGATACCCCAAATATTTTAATTTTTATATTATTATTCTTTACTTATAATTCGGAAATATATTTTAAATTATTTATTTTATTTATTCGTTTTATGGAGAATTTCTAGGGTTATGTCTTACGTGTATATATATTTAAAATGAGATGGCGTCATCCGATGACGCTCAATTTGAGCGCCACCGAGGGTATTATCGTAAGATTATTAGTTATTTTGCTTTCCCTTCATCTAAATTTGAAATTCAAACTAAATAATGTTAAAGGGTAATATAGGAAGTTAACATTATTAATTAGTTCTAACAATAAAGATAATTAGAAATATTTAAAAAAATCTCTAAAATGTAGGCGTTTTTTGTGGAACCATATTCAGCAGTTTAACACCATTATACGAAGAGTAGCTACAGGTTAGAAATAATACCGAATTCCAATAGGAACCATTAGAAGGCTTTGGAGATTGGCTGGATGGTTTCTTAATGCAATAGGGGGTAAGCACTAAGCACTACACGGGTTCGAGACTCCTATACAACATTTTGGTTATTTTTTTTATATTTGTTTTAGTTAGAATTTAAATATTAAATATGTCATTTTGCGAATTAAAGTGGTTGAAACAGACATTTCTATTGTACCATCATGTTATATTATAAATTAAGACGATAAAAATGATAAAGTCTTATCTTGTTTTCTTATGTTCCCTTTATGTGAGTGATTTGTTTACGTTTTTTTTTTATTATTTGTGAGCGGTATTGAAATCAAAGGTAGACAAATTATTGATGGAAGGAATATATAATACGTTAAAATTTTATTGCAACAATTTAATATTTTATAATTTTTATTGATGACAAAATTATATGTTGTAAAATATTTATAAAGTATTATATTGTCAAAATAAAGTATCTAAAATATACACAAGTATGTTGGAATATATTAATAAAGTAAAATTACATATATATCCTCCAATATTTGGCGCAAAACGGAAACCAACAATTTTTATTTATTATTTATTTTTATTTAATTAAGGTGGCGCCGAGATTCAGCGCCACCGGGTGTCGCCCTATCGCCATCCATTATATAATATCTTCTTTTAGCTTTTCGAGGCGTCCAAAACAATGTTTTGCAGGAATTCATCTTTCTTGCGTGTTACTCATATAACTTGTCTCCATCCACAATTTCTCCTTTTATTCCCATCTTTTACAAATCCAATATTTATTACGTGGAATTCTTAATTAGTCTTTCCACTTCACCTCGTTTCCGACATGCAACAGCCACGTGCCCACGTTGCCAAGTCATGCGCTTCCTCTTATATTGTTATTTGTGTTTACTTCGGACCTTTTTCGATCCGATCTTCAAGGTAACACGATTTTACCGATCCTATTATTACTATTGCTCGAGGTTATGTGTTTACACGTTAATTATTATTAGTTTCTTGCGATTTTTTTTTGTGCTTATTTGAGTTGAATACTAGTAATTATTATTTTATATTAATAGTTAATATTTTTTATTGATAAGATAAGTTTATTATTTGTGCGATGGGTGAGTTTGGGTTTTCACAGTTGAAGTTGGGTCTTTGAGGCGATGGATAAGCAGTTTGTTTTTGAGGCAATGGTTAATACTACCATAGTTAAGGTTAATAGATAATAAGTGTAGGAGGTTAGTATGTAAGTTACCGCTAGAACTATGAATGTGAGTTCCCTTTATGTAAGCATGTCAAGGCATAAGATAATGGCAAGGAATGTTGTTTACATATTGATTATGAATGGAAAAGTTATTGATCCAATTTACGTAAGAACTTAGAGATTAGTATTGGCACTTGAGTTGATGTCGCATCATATAAGGCAATTGAGTTTTTTTTTTTTTAATCTTGGATTTTGGTATTGTGTTTCAATTGTCGTTTTGTTTGACCTTTGGCTTGTGGGTGAGTAGCTTAGAGTCTTGTACTCTAAGTGTTGAGTAGTTCTATTAAGAACATTGATGATATGACATTGAAATTGAGATGGATTGGTTACGGTATTGAATTATGGAGCCTGTGTGCCGAGTTATATTTACGGTCCGGAGAGACCATGGTATTGAGTTATATTATTATGAGTTTGAAATCGATATTGATATGAAAATATAGTTCTGCGGTTTTACCCTCCAGTTCTCTCACCCCTTATCCTTGGCTTAGGTTCGACAATGAGAATACGATACTTGGTTACTATGAGTATTATATTATTAGACAGAGTAATGAGTAAGACGGAGTAATGAGATGTGACCTGATTAGTTATTGGGAAAAGAGAGTGTATTATGTTTGGAAATAGGACGGGGTTGGTTTGAGTTACTTATTAGGAACGGGGAGTATTTTTATTATTCTCTATATTTATTTTTGTTTTTCCATGTCTCTATTTCCACGCCATGACCAAAACTAAGTTGCTTATATTGAGGTATTATCTGTTACTCAGCTTTTCGGCTGACGTGTTTTCTCCCTTCGGGGCTACTCTCATGGAGGTAGTCCTTTTTGTCTTCTGATTTTCTTTTCAGGTGGCTTCCGCTGCTGTTTAAAAGGATTTTATTCCAAGTGAAGATTTTATTTAAAGTTTTGTAAAAGTTTGTTTACATTTTCTATTATTTTATATTTAAAAGGATTTGTAATAAGAGACTTTGTATATTAATTATAATATCTCTGTATTTCGGCAAGTTTTATATGTAAAAGTTAAGTTTTAATTTACCCGAAAATCAGGGGTGTTACATTGATATTACACATTCTACAAGAAGAACCACACTCAAGTTTAATTGACAAATGAGACCAGTTTATTGATGTTCCTAGCCTAGGAAGCTCTATAGACTTCAGAATTTAAGTGGTTTACCAACATAATTTTTTCAAATCTAATCACCAGCATAAGGCATGTCAATACGGTCAAGACTTGAGTTACGAACTTTGTTTTCATGAATAACGGGTCAAAATAATTTACATGGATAACTAAATTGGGATTTAAATGCAAAAAATATCCAAATTATCATCATTGTTATATAATTCACCAAGAGTCGACCTAAAACAAAGGAAATAACATATTTTTTGGATTTAATAAAAAATTTAATTTTTATGGAATTTTCGTAAGCACACAACAATAATTAAAGCTGAAGAGTATATCACACCCGAAATACTCGAGAGGGGAGGGGGTGAATTGAGTATTTAAAAACTCATGCCCACTTTTTATTTTATATCAAAGTAATTAATTACTTAAAGTTTATTGATTAAACTTTAACTAATTAACTAGGTGATTATGAACGTAAAGAAATGAACAAAAACGAAAACTGTTGAGACACACGGTTTTGAAGTGGTTCAGCTTCACACGTCGAAGCCTACGTCCACTATTCTCGATTAATAACTTTAGTACCTTTCTCCAGATTACAAAATTATCAACCCAACTCGTATAGCTAACTCTAGCTATAACTCAATTTGAATATCACTAGATATTCGATTTGACTATCTAAGTTACTAAGAAAGCACATGATTGTTCTTCTAAGTATTCACACAATTGAACGAGTAAGAAACATTATAAAGTACTATTATCTTATGACGTAACCTTAAGAAAAATAAGCAATTTAAAGAGCACGACTTTTCGCAAGAATTTTCAAATGCAAAACAATAAAAATAATCGATTAAAATTAAACTCAAAATTGTTTGCAAGAGATTTTATTATTTTGAAAAGCTTATTTAAAATGAAGAATGATCATATGTATTTATAGTAGAGGAGAGGAATAGGGTTTTGCACGAAACCATAGAAGTGCCGTGAGATACGCAGTTTATTTCGCAAGAAATAGATCTCTATCTCTTTCCTAATTTAATCCAAGATAATTTATTTTAAGTAAATAAGATAAAAGTAAATCTTATTTTTTCATAACTATATCTTTAAGATTTTCAGATAAGTAAACAAATTAAATCAAGTATATATTTAAGATATGAGAATATCTTATAAAAATATAAGCTAGATTTAATTAGATAGATTACTTGTACTAGAGGACTTATGAAACCTAACGATTCAAAGCCAACGGCCGAAACTCTAGGCCCGTGTCCATCTAGACGAAAATTCTTCTTCTTGGATTAGGGCTAGGTTAAATAAACTAGCAAACTCTAGGTAGCATGACGACCCATAAGTCGTTCTACTAACCAATAGGGAAATGCAAGTTATCCATTATTACAACCCTTATTTCATCTCTACTATATACACATATGATTTTGAAATATGTTTAAAGAATTTTATCCTTTGAAAAATGATTTTAAAACTATTAAAATCGTGCCATCAAATTGCTACTCAAGGTTATAGTAGAAACAACTATAACTTT
Organism: Silene latifolia; assembly: GCF_048544455.1. Taxonomy (NCBI): domain Eukaryota; kingdom Viridiplantae; phylum Streptophyta; class Magnoliopsida; order Caryophyllales; family Caryophyllaceae; genus Silene; species Silene latifolia. Next base: position 31,079,959 of record NC_133528.1, read on the forward strand.
ACTTCCCAATATTCTTTCTTAAGATACCATCAATAGATGAAGACCTATAATAGCTAATCTTCCTAGAGATCTTCAGTGATAGGTTCTTCTCTTTATCTTGATCATAAGCTCTTCATCTTGAGCTTGTTAAAGACTTGATCGAGCCTTTTGCTTGAGTGATGATCATACTTGAAACTTGTTACAGTTACTATGACGCTTTAGGAATCTTCAATGTTATAGCTCAAGCTGCTATAACATTACTTGAATGATGCTTCATAAATCTTCAATGTTATAGCTAAGGATACTATAACATTACTTGCTAAACTTGTAACCTAACTTAATCTAATGAAGACTAAACAAACAATTACGAGCAAGAGTGTATATATATATATATATATATATATATATATATATATATATATATATATATATATATATATATATATACATATATATATATATATATAATATAAAGAACATACTTGTCATTATCAAAACTTAATCATATATCTATATGGTCCAACAAATTCCCCCTTTTTGATGAGGACAAGTCTCTTATGATTTGTGACTAAGTGTAAGTTCCCTCTCAACATAATACTATAAAAGTCATAGTCAGTTGAACGCAAGAACAATCACTTATATACAAAGTATAGCATCTAAGGACGTTAAGAGATTAAAGGTTCTGACAAGGAGCAAGCTTAGGCAAATACTTAAGTCACGATAATTTTCTTCCCCCTCTTGACATCATCGAAAAGACGAGAAAAGACATAAAACAACTAGAATAATATAGACCGAGACACGTATTAATCATGCAAAGAAAGATTATAAAACGAGAAAGTAATCTACAATAAGCATGCCAAGCATAAAATAAGTCTACTACAAACCAAGTAGTCTAAGTGCCAATGGGCCGAATAAAACAACAAGTTATAAAGCCTAATGGGCCGAATAGAAGAGGAAGCCAAAATGGGCCGAATTAGACAATTATCCAAAAACATAAAGTCTAATAAAAACAAAAGTAAAGAAAGGATGGTGGCGGGTTTAAGGATAGTCGCGTTTCACGACATTTGGGTTCACATATACGGGACGGGTCCTAAACTCAGGGGAGTCAAGACGATCAAACCATGAGCGGACATGGTTAGCTTGTCGCGTAAGGCACGTCTGGAAATTGAGCACCTTCAATCACAAGGCTTTAGTAGCCTCGTAAATAACCCGCATGTCCTCATGCATAGCCTTCCTTTCGCGCCAAATCGCCCCTCCTTGACTAGCTAAGTTAACCAATGACCCGGAATGACGGACACACTCCTTAGCCGCCCTAGCTGCATCCTTAGCCATAGCATCAACCCGAGCTTCCAACCCATGCAAATAAGACAAGACCTCGGCATGATCCGAACCCGAAGCCCAATCCCTGTTTTGACCCAAACCCGAGACCAACTCCGCAAATAACTTATTTTGAGCATCCAATTTTTCACAAATACTCGTCATAAACGAGTCCAATTTTTGCTCCACAACCGACACCACGTCCGAAGATTTTTCAACCACATTACCCTTTGCCAAAAACACTAAATCGGGTCCAATTGCTCCAATTTTCATAAATTTAAGATGAGTGTCACACATCTCATCTTTGACCATCACACCATAGCTAGAAGACCCGACCACTCCTTTTTGTTCTAAAAGCTGAGAGACCCACATCCCATATGGCAAGTCTAAAGTAGTATACAATTTCACCTCGGTGATGGAAATGCTTGTTTGAATGATTCGATGAAACACAAGACGAGGAAGACTAACTTTAGTGTAACACCCGCGAATTTTCTATTTTGGCAATTATAATTTAATTAACCGTTTCATTGTCTTATTTTTTAATTATTTAATTTAATTAATTTCATTATTAAACATGATTTTTATAAATATTATATTTTTAAAGCTTAAGTTATACAAAATAAATATTTTGGTCGGATAATAATGATAATAATAATAATATCTCCCGTCTTGAGTTATAGTGGGCTTGAGACGAAAATTCTAGCGGAAACCGACTCAATTTGAGTTGTTGGGCTTTTTATAACTTATGGGCCTTTTCTCCTTCTCTTTTCTTTTCATAAAACCCTCACCTAACACCTCACAACTTCATCTCCCTCTTCATTTTTCTGAAATTCATCTTCAACAACCCTCACCATTTTTATACATCTATCTTACAAATCTTCAAAACACCATAATTTGCTCAATTCTTATCCGATTCAAGTGATTTTCGCGTCTATCTCTTCCTCTCATCGCCCTCCTTCTTTCTAGGTAAGAAAAGATCCGACTTTCCTCCATTATTGGGGCTGTCGAGCCATCCTCTATATGGTACCCTTTTTCTAGTTTCGATTTTTAGTCTTATTTTGTGTTTTCTTATGTTTAGGAGAAAGGTGAGTTGGCCCGGAAGTGGATTCTTGCTTGTGAGACGATTACATTAGAGATTAAGAGCAAAAAGGTAACGGTGATGGGTTACTCGACATTATGTCAAATTTGTGTGTTTATATTTTGTAGTTTGTTCATATGTATGTTAAAGTTTGAATCTTTTCTTGTTTCACATGTATGTTGTTGAATGAGTTTGTATGAACAACCATCTCATGGTTGGTTGAAGAGTTTTAAGCATGTTGTTACATTGATTTTCAATTGGGTAAAGTTGTGATGTTTGGATGAATTAATTGTTTGATTTTGGGTCAAAATCTTGTGCTTGAATCCATCAAGATGTGTGACAATTACATTCTTGTGGTTTCTATTAGGTATTATTGTGTTAACATGTATATTTAAGAGGAATTTGGGATGAAAAATTGGTAGGAATCGACTTTCGGAAAGGGTAGGAAATTGTCGTGCAAACAGTCCGGTGGCAGGGGAAAACCGCAGGTTCCGGCACCCACCGCAGGCTCCGGCACCCACCGCAGGCTCCGGCCACTATCGCAGGCTGCGGTTTAAGCCTGACCAGTTTTCGTAAAATGGCCATAACTTCTTCGTTACTTGTTTGTTTGAGGCTTATGACCTACCGTTAGAACCGTAAGAGGATAAGCTATCACCTCCAACTGGTTTCACCTCATTATCATGTATAGAACTCATGTTATGACCGTTTGAAGTTGACCCTTGTTGTAGTCGAGTACTAAACTTGTTGTTATAGATTGGGTTTTGAGTTTCTTGTTGGGTATGCATCTTAACTTTGGTTCTAATGCTTGTGTATGATGTGTTGAGACTCTTTTATCATGGGAGTACTTGATATTTGTTATACTCTTATACTTATACATGCTTCACATGAATTGTTTACGTTATGTTTGTGCAATCATTGTTACTCGTACTTGTGACCGGAGCGTGACGGTTTACATTGTGTGACTACTCGACATTCCTTATTTATTTGCCCTCGGCCATTGGGTCACGATTATGTGCCATTGTTTCCGAGTTGGGCTGTCTTCCTTCCGCCTCTTCGGACCTTGGGGTACGGATAGGTACCATGGTTCCGATTTGGGGTTACTCGACCTTGGGGCACGGCTAGGTGTCATGGATCGAGTCTTGGATACGATTTGGGATTGTATGTCGAATCGGGTGTCGTCCATCCCGAGAGTCTGGCCAGATTTAGACTAGGACCGTATTATGATCGTCGTCCTACCAGGAGGTTGGAGTCTAGAGGTTTGTCTTGTTTTGAGTCAATCCTTTGTAAATGTCTTGCTTGTTACGGTCATTGGCGTGTTCTTATATACGAGAGTGCACGTCTTCTATAACTATTTGTGAGAGTCTTGGTCCTATCGGATACTAGTGGTGAGATGCAAGCCCCTAGTTGCGATATGATCGCCGGGATTGATGTTCCCATCCGTTCTTATGGTGAGATGTAAGCCATAAGTATGAATGTGACATTAGTAGCCACGTCCCGTGCTATGATTGTTAAGAGGTTTTCAAAGGAATGGCTATTGGTTTCCATCCATGTATTTTCTATTCAATTGATCCGTTGTTTACCTTCTTCATATGATTCGATGCCTAATCTCATATCCATGTTTTGGTTACCTTGAATGCATGTTTAATATAATGTACCATGCCTATCTCATTAAGAATGCAATATGCCTATCTCGTTATGATTATCGTTATATTCCCTTGTCCATATTATTCAAGTATGATGCATGATCAATATGTTTAATTAAGTTCTTGCTTATGTGCATTTTGACATATTGTGGCTGGGAGAACCCTGAGTTACTCCCCACTGACTGTGGCGTTCATGTTTACATGAATGACAGGTTTGTGATGCAGATTATGGGGAAGACGTGTGAGCTAGCGAGAACGTTGAACCTTGGACCTTAGTTATAGGTTGCTTAGACTCACCTATCGTTAGACTTGTGTTTATTCGTGGGATATCTTTTCCCCAACGCACTTGTTTTAAATTGTAAAACTTAATTATCTTTCTTTTCATTTTTGTTTGATCACTTATGGTGAATTTCGCACTTTAAACTCTTAAAGGTTTTTTTTTAAATCTCGTAATTTCCGCTTTATTTTTGATGCCCTATCGAGGGGTCTCACAGTTGGTATCAGAGCATATGTTGCTCCCGACGCACACACGTGTACCCCGAATTTAAATTGAACTTGACCTCAAATAATAAATGAGAGATGGGTAGGACTAAGGACCTAAGTTGGTAGTCTCTTTGTGCATGCTATATGTTAGGTGCTAACATGGTTGACTCTTTGGTGTCTTGAGAAGATGGTATGACCAACCAAGGTGGAGAATACTATCATGGAAGCCCTTACTCTAATTCTTCGGAATCAACGGAATGCCAATGCTCATGTGAATCATCGCCCTATCCGCCGTGGCAAGAGGCCATCTGTGCCCTCATCCTCGTCTTATCCTAGCAAGAAGAGGTTGGTGCCGAGAGTCCAAGGACAAGGAGTACAAGACCATGGAGGACAAGAGCCAGTAGTGCAAGAGCCGAAAGGACAAGTACCTACATCTACTAATAGGCTTAAGGAGAACCGCAAGTGCTTCAAGTGTGGGCAAACTTATCACCCCGGGATTGGATGCTATGCTATGCCCTTGAAGTGTTACCATTGCAAGAAGCCCGGACATCTCTTCAGGAATTGCCCCGAGAAGAAGACTATCCCTCCCCCTCTCCCTCATGCTCTGGAAGCCGAGCCAAGAAGAGTCACTCTTGTCGAGAATCAAGTCGGAACCGCCGTTCCTCCCGACACCGTTATGGGTGTGTTTTCTATCCTTGATCCACCTTTCCTTACTTTTATCCCGTGATGCTCATCCCTCCTTTCTAAACTCTCTTTTGCTTTACCTTGGAAGCTAGGTTGGTACCCGCCCGACCTATCCCATGTTTTTGTTTCTCCTTCCATAACATCTTGCTTAAGGAACTCTTTCTCTTGAAGGATTTCCTTACCGTCTCGAAGATACCTTCCTCTCTTTGAGTGCCTTGTCATATTCCCTTATCTGTGTGCTTCTATGCCTTTCGCAACTCTTATTCCATATCTTAGGAGTTGTCTTTGTACCTTTTCTCCTTATAATGCCCCTCGTGTATACCTTCATCTTTGCCTTATGGAATGTTAACTCGGTCGGATAAGTTGGCTTTTGTGGAGTTTGTTTATGTTTTGACCCTTAACCCCAGTTTTGAGAGGTCAGGATGTCAGAAAAGACTTAGGTAAGGTGATGATAAATACTTAGTGATTCTTATACCTAGTTCCTTGACCAAGTAAGTATAATTGATTGGTGGATTCTTCGTGTCAGGAATAAGTTGCCTATGTGATTAAAGTTATAGAACTTGGCTTTGTTGTTTATGTTTGGGATTTGAAAGCTTAGTAGGTTGAGCGTCGTCACCTTAGGAGAATATGAGATAGATTTATGATAGAAGCCTTGAATAGAACCCATTCTTAGATGTTAAAGGTCCCAAATAGAATGGTGATGTGATTTGATATTAGTTTTCCCTTGAAGAATTTGGTTGAGAAGTCTTTGTTAATTCGTTCTTTGGTTTTTAAAACATCGAGGTTGTGTCGAGAACTTGAGATAAAGAGACGTTGTTATACTTGAGTGGTAGACTTACTTTAGGGATATCCTAATATGTGATAGGATAGGTGAACAATGAGTCTAACCAATGTATCAACCCTTAAGCGAGCGTTTATTTTTACCTTGATCAGCCATAGAGGTGTAACCCTTGAAGAGAGACTTGCATATAAGGAATGAGATGAATTGTCTTAACCCATGTTTTGGAATTTGGTTGTTTTGTTATGATGGTACAATATCCTAATAGGCGTGACCTGTTAGAAAGAACCTTAAGTCTTAGAAAGCGTATGGGTTAAGCCTTGAAGTCCTCATTCGTACCATTAATCATCTTCCTTCCCTCCGCTTATACCTTGATTAGATTTAATTCTTAAGCATAAAAGTTACTTGTCGTTTCCTTGACTTGAATACCTCTCTAATTCTAATGTCTCTTACTTGTGTTAACTAGTTACCTTTATTGTTGACTCCTTTAATCTCACACCTCGTCATGTTCTTGTATCCCTTTGAAATTTCCTATCATTTCTTGACCTAGTTATTACCCTTTGTTTCTTTAGTGGAGTGATGGCTTTGTTGGCTACGTTGTAGAGTGAGTGAGATGCCCTTGAGGATTCTTTGCAAACCTTGATTTCGTCAAAATTGGATTAGTGGCACTTGAGTTGAGTTGGGTAGGAAAAATTGTATGACAATCTATTTACTTTTGGTTGGTGGTCTTTAAGATTTGGGGAATGTGATCATTTAGGCTTGTGAATTCGGGTGTGAATAAGATTTTGGTTTGGAGTGTTAGAAAGTATAAAGACCTGGAGATTTTGACCTTTGATTTAGGATTTTACCATAGTGAGAACTCCTAGTAGTCGATAGTTGGTTATGTGTGTAACTCTTTTAGTAGTTTTGATATTTCATGGAAATCGTTTATAGATGATTTATATTTGAGAGTTATGGAATCACAATTGTGATGGAGTGACTTGACCCACGGGGTAGCATAGGAGTAAATTGTGAGTATTTTGAGGAAATTTTTGGGAGTTATGTGGTTATGAGTTTAGTGGTTAGGAAGTTTTCGGAACCGTTCAGGGTGACTTTGTTGTTCGAGATTTAAGTATCTAGTGTTTCCTTGTTGCCTAACTTCCCGTCCTCTTTGACCATAAGTGTTTCCGTTCATACCTCTCTTCCTCGTTTATGCTTGCTCCTCCTTTAGAATTTGATGCTAACCTATGGAATTCAATCTTTGATAGCCTGGTAGATTCGATTTCAACTCTTCTCCTAGGAAGTTCATCCTATCTCTTTGTTGGTTAAGTTTGAACCCTCTTAGCGTATCTTGTTTTCATGATATCTAAGTTACTTTTCAATTCATAAAATTTCTAAACGTTTCAAACTACCATTTTTGGTTCGTCGTTAAAGGTTTATGTTACTTTTACTAAACCCTACCTATTTTAAGAGTTCAAAAACGAAAATTTGATTTAGTTATCCTTTTGTCCTACGAGTATAACTCCTTTTTATTGATTTTTAATTGCTAAACCCGAGTTACTTTTAACTTTGCTCAATTTCTAACTAGCTTTGGTCTACTTATGATTTCGTTGTCAAAAGTTTAATATTATATTTTCAGGAATTTGACTTCCTTTTTAATTTAGAAATGAAGCCTCTACTTCTATTTTGACCTTTGCAAAAGAAAATTTGAGTGAATTGCCTTCTCTTTTGATTTTGACGTTGATCGGATGTTAGAACTCGTTATTTGAAACGTTTAATAACTTGTTCTGCGCTTGTCGGCGAATGATTTTTGTTTTAAATTTGTCTTAGACTTGGAAAGTTAGCGTTCTTGTGTGCACGACAAGAGCAATTTCGTTCCATGAATGAGACTTATACTTTTGAAAACTCTTCATCAATGTCTTTGAAAGTATTTTGATTTTTGATTTATACAAATGATTTGCTTTTGACCATATCTTTGATTTGGAATGTGATGTTCTTGAATGCGCAACGAGAGCATTTTCGTTCCTTTGATGAGAATCGGTTCATTCGGAAAATTTTAATTGAGACTTCGAAAGGATTTTGATTCTTACGATAAGTAACCTTTTGAATGTTTTGGTTACCGAATTCAAAATTCCGGTTTTATTTTATACGACATTTCATTTCCATTTTCAAGTTTCGAGGACGAAACTTTTTAAAAGATGGGGTGATTGTAACACCCGCGAATTTTCTATTTTGGCAATTATAATTTAATTAACCGTTTCATTGTCTTATTTTTTAATTATTTAATTTAATTAATTTCATTATTAAACATGATTTTTATAAATATTATATTTTTAAAGCTTAAGTTATACAAAATAAATATTTTGGTCGGATAATAATGATAATAATTAATAATATCTCCCGTCTTGAGTTATAGTGGGCTTGAGACGAAAATTCTAGCGGAAACCGACTCAATTTGAGTTGTTGGGCTTTTTATAACTTATGAGCCTTTTCTCCTTCTCTTTTCTTTTCATAAAACCCTCACCTAACACCTCACAACTTCATCTCCCTCTTCATTTTTCTGAAATTCATCTTCAACAACCCTCACCATTTTTATACATCTATCTTACAAATCTTCAAAACACCATAATTTGCTCAATTCTTATCCGATTCAAGTGATTTTCGCGTCTATCTCTTCCTCTCATCGCCCTCCTTCTTTCTAGGTAAGAAAAGATCCGACTTTCCTCCATTATTGGGGCTGTCGAGCCATCCTCTATATGGTACCCTTTTTCTAGTTTCGATTTTTAGTCTTATTTTGTGTTTTCTTATGTTTAGGAGAAAGGTGAGTTGGCCCGGAAGTGGATTCTTGCTTGTGAGACGATTACATTAGAGATTAAGAGCAAAAAGGTAACGGTGATGGGTTACTCGACATTATGTCAAATTTGTGTGTTTATATTTTGTAGTTTGTTCATATGTATGTTAAAGTTTGAATCTTTTCTTGTTTCACATGTATGTTGTTGAATGAGTTTGTATGAACAACCATCTCATGGTTGGTTGAAGAGTTTTAAGCATGTTGTTACATTGATTTTCAATTGGGTAAAGTTGTGATGTTTGGATGAATTAATTGTTTGATTTTGGGTCAAAATCTTGTGCTTGAATCCATCAAGATGTGTGACAATTACATTCTTGTGGTTTCTATTAGGTATTATTGTGTTAACATGTATATTTAAGAGGAATTTGGGATGAAAAATTGGTAGGAATCGACTTTCGGAAAGGGTAGGAAATTGTCGTGCAAACAGTCCGGTGGCAGGGGAAAACCGCAGGTTCCGGCACCCACCGCAGGCTCCGGCCACTATCGCAGGCTGCGGTTTAAGCCTGACCAGTTTTCGTAAAATGGCCATAACTTCTTCGTTACTTGTTTGTTTGAGGCTTATGACCTACCGTTAGAACCGTAAGAGGATAAGCTATCACCTCCAACTGGTTTCACCTCATTATCATGTATAGAACTCATGTTATGACCGTTTGAAGTTGACCCTTGTTGTAGTCGAGTACTAAACTTGTTGTTATAGATTGGGTTTTGAGTTTCTTGTTGGGTATGCATCTTAACTTTGGTTCTAATGCTTGTGTATGATGTGTTGAGACTCTTTTATCATGGGAGTACTTGATATTTGTTATACTCTTATACTTATACATGCTTCACATGAATTGTTTACGTTATGTTTGTGCAATCATTGTTACTCGTACTTGTGACCGGAGCGTGACGGTTTACATTGTGTGACTACTCGACATTCCTTATTTATTTGCCCTCGGCCATTGGGTCACGATTATGTGCCATTGTTTCCGAGTTGGGCTGTCTTCCTTCCGCCTCTTCGGACCTTGGGGTACGGATAGGTACCATGGTTCCGATTTGGGGTTACTCGACCTTGGGGCACGGCTAGGTGTCATGGATCGAGTCTTGGATACGATTTGGGATTGTATGTCGAATCGGGTGTCGTCCATCCCGAGAGTCTGGCCAGATTTAGACTAGGACCGTATTATGATCGTCGTCCTACCAGGAGGTTGGAGTCTAGAGGTTTGTCTTGTTTTGAGTCAATCCTTTGTAAATGTCTTGCTTGTTACGGTCATTGGCGTGTTCTTATATACGAGAGTGCACGTCTTCTATAACTATTTGTGAGAGTCTTGGTCCTATCGGATACTAGTGGTGAGATGCAAGCCCCTAGTTGCGATATGATCGCCGGGATTGATGTTCCCATCCGTTCTTATGGTGAGATGTAAGCCATAAGTATGAATGTGACATTAGTAGCCACGTCCCGTGCTATGGTTGTTAAGAGGTTTTCAAAGAAATGGCTATTGGTTTCCATCCATGTATTTTCTATTCAATTGATCCGTTGTTTACCTTCTTCATATGATTCGATGCCTAATCTCATATCCATGTTTTGGTTACCTTGAATGCATGTTTAATATAATGTACCATGCCTGTCTCATTAAGAATGCAATATGCCTATCTCGTTGTGATTATCGTTATATTCCCTTGTCCATATTATTCAAGTATGATGCATGATCAATATGTTTAATTAAGTTCTTGCTTATGTGCATTTTGACATATTGTGGCTGGGAGAACCCTGAGTTACTCCCCACTGACTGTGGCGTTCATGTTTACATGAATGACAGGTTTGTGATGCAGATTATGGGGAAGACGTGTGAGCTAGCGAGAACGTTGAACCTTGGACCTTAGTTATAGGTTGCTTAGACTCACCTATCGTTAGACTTGTGTTTATTCGTGGGATATCTTTTCCCCAACGCACTTGTTTTAAATTGTAAAACTTAATTATCTTTCTTTTCATTTTTGTTTGATCACTTATGGTGAATTTCGCACTTTAAACTCTTAAAGGTTTTTTTTTAAATCTCGTAATTTCCGCTTTATTTTTGATGCCCTATCGAGGGGTCTCACATTTAGACCCTTCGAGCCACTTTGACACCAACACCATTTCATAGCTTGACAACTTATCACGACCACCCCTCCTCGGGACAACCGTATTCCAAATAAAGTTTATAAAGAATTTTAATTTGGGAGTGAATGGTCCCGCTAGAATATTACCCGACCCCGTAGCATCAACATCAAAAGACTTCTTAATTTTAAGTATTCTTCCTCCGTCACATCTCCCCATTCTGCACTCGGATTTATTTCGATCCCATCATCAGGAACCGAAAACAGAGTACAAAAATCGGCGAGGGAGATCTTGACTTCGGATTCATTTACCATTGCATACAACACATTATTTCTCACGGAGACCGAAGAGTAAAACTGGATTACCTTTATAGGATAAACCGGGCCAATAAAGGAGCTAACTTTCTTCCATTCTTGAAAGTTTAAGGAATCCGTGAAAAATTGTAAAGCTTCGATTTTTCCATACCATTTTTTGGAGTAAGACCGACCACCATGAATACCATACCGCATAACATTGTTGACTCGGGTTCTTTCATCCGCGGTAAGTCTAACCTTATCAAGGCCCGATGATGTTGCATTCGGCATATACTCTCGGAACATCGCTCTTTGATGAACTTCTTGATTGACCACAACCTCGGTTTCCTCCACCGAAGCCTTAAACCCGAAAACCTTCTTCTTACCCTTATTTAGCTTTCGTCTTTTCCCTTCGAAATTAGGATCAACCCGGTTATGTTCGGAATTGGTAGGCTTGTGGTTTGATTGAGGTGAGAGAGTTTTGATAGGGACAAAAGTTTTGTTGTATGGTGGTTTGGATGACCCGGTCTGAGTTGTGGACCGAGTTGAGGGTGAGTGAAGACGAAGGAGGCGTCATGATGATGATTTGATTTTGGAGGTTGATTGTGGAAAAATTAAGAGAAATTTTTTGGAGATTGTGTTTTGATGGTGACTGTAGGAGGTGGGGTATTTATGGGGTGTATAAATATGAATTATGGTAAAAAGAGTTTGTGTAAGATTAGGAAAGGTGGAAGTGGCGTGTAGGATTAGGTAAGTAATTGTTATGAGTTTTTTTTTTATTATTTACTTACCATAAGAAAAATATAAGTGGTTAGGGTGAATTTTTTTGTGAGATATGATAAGATAAAGTTTGGCAAGAGATAAAGTTTTGGTAAGGAATTTCGGTAAGGAGAGTATAAAGGAATAATTTTTTACCGACTTTATGGTTCGTAATAAGACATAAAATATACAAGACTATCAGACGGAATATTCTCATAATATAATATAACATTTATCACAAATAAGACTTGCAACGAAAAATACGGACACAGTCATACAATCTCGTCAAAAACTAGCCAGTCATATGGAAAATAAATTATTTGTGACAAGTTTAGTTGCCACCGATTAAACCAATTTCCAACCGTAAAATCTCAAAACGTTCTCTAGCCAATGCTTTGGTAAAAATGTCAGCCCATTATTTTTCTGTACTACAAAATTCCAGTCTTATGTTGCCCTTATCTACATGATCACGTAGAAAATGGTGTCTAATCTCTATATGCTTAGTTCGTGAGTGCTGTGAAGGGTTATTAGATATAATTATAGCACTCGTGTTATTGCATAAAATAGATATAGACCCAACATTAACACCGTAATCACATAACTGTTGCTTAAGCTATAAAAGTTGAGAACATACCAACCCAGCGTCAATGTATTCAGCTTCAGCAGTAGATAACGCAACGGAATTTTGCTTCTTTGACCCCCACGTGATAATACATGGTCCAACAAACGTGGCTATGCCGGATGTACTTTTTCTGTCAAGTGAACAACCTGCATAATCTGCATCTGAATACCCTATGAGATCGAAATTACACTCAAGAGGATACCACAGATATAATTTAGATATACCAATTAAATACTTCAAGATTCTCTTAACTGCAATCATATGCGATTCTTTAGGGCACGATTGAAACCGAGCGCATACGCATACACTAAACATAATATCCGGACGACTTGCAGTTAAATAGAGAAGTGAGCCAATCATACCTCGATAAGTCGTCTCATCGACACACTTACCGTTTTCATCCAAAGTCAACTTCTTATCCGTACCCATATGAGTTGGCTTAGAATTAGAGTTTTCCATACCGAATTTCTTGATTAGCTCCTTGATGTATTTCTGTTGGTGTATCATGATTCCTTCAGGAGTTTGTTGAATTTGGAGTCCAAGGAAGAACTTGAGTTCTCCCATCATGCTCATCTCGAATTCTGAGGTCATTAATTCTGAAAAATACTTACATAAACGATCATTTGTTGAACCAAAAACAATATCGTCAACGTAAATTTGTATAACTAATAAATCTGAATCCTCAGTTTTCAGAAATAGGGTTTTGTCAACAGATCCTCTTTTAAAACCACTTTTAAGATGATATTTTGACAATCTGTCGTACCACGACCTCAGAGCTTGTTTCAAACCATACAAAGCTTTATCTAATTTGAAAACATGGTTTTGAAACTTGCTATCGAGAAATCCTGGAGGTTGTTCTACGAAAACCTCCTCATTCAAATAACCGTTAAGAAATGCTGTCTTAACATCCATTTGATAAAGTTTGATTCCTTTATGAGCAGCAAACGCTATTAAAAATCTAATAGCCCCAAGACTGGCTACCGGAGCGAAGGTCTCATCATAGTCAATTCCTTCTTGTTGATTATACCCTTGTACAACCAATCTAGCTTTATTTCGTACAATAACTCCTGTATCGTCCAGTTTGTTCCTAAAAACCCATCTTATACCAATAACCGTTCGGTCTTTAGGTCTTGGAACAAAATGCCAAACTTTGTTCCGTTCGAACTGTTGAAGCTCTTCTTGCATAGCAACAATCCAGTCTGGTTCTGCAAGTGCTTCTTTGATTTTTATTGGATTAATGGTTGAGAGAAAAGAGTAGAATGAGCAAAAGTTGTTAAGTCTTCTACGAGTTCGAACACCTTCATTCAGACTTCCTAGGATGGTTTCCATTGGATGAGAGTCCTTGTATCTCCGTTTCTTAGAAGCAGGAGGCACATCTTCATCTGAAATAGTTTCGTCATCTTCGAATGATTGGGGTTCAAGCCTCGTTTCCCCTGAATCCAAACATGATGTTATAACAGAGTCAGTTATAACATTGGACTTTGTTCGTTGATTTGGAGTTGAAGTTATAGCTTCATTAGTTATAACTTTATCTTCCAATTGCTTCGATTGAGAAGAGGTTTTAGTATCATCAACTAAACTCCCAGTTCTCTTTCCTTTATCATTCGAAGGGCTTCTTTGTTCATCATTTGTGTCCTCAATTTCTTTATCTTCCTCATCCAATTCTGGAGGATCATCCTTGGATAATCGAAAATCGGGTTCATTCAAATCTTCTTCTTCATCCTATTCAACTTTGTTAAACATATTATTCTCATCAAAGACAACATGAACAGTTTCTTCGATGCACAGGTTCTCTTATTGAAGACCTTATATGCTTTATATGATTACAATAACCCACAAACACAGCTTCGTCACTTCTGGGATCGAATTTGCTTAATCTATTTTTGCCATTATTATGGACAAAGCATTTATTCCTGAAGCAACGTAGATGTGCTATGTTAGGTTTACGTCCTCTAAGAAGCTCATACGGAGTCTTCCTGAGAATAGATCTAATCAAAGCTCGATTATGAACATAGCATGTAGTACTAATAGCTTCAGCCCAAAAATTACGAGGTAGTCCACTACACAATAACATAGTGCATGCCATATCCTCCAGTGTCCTATTCATACGTTCCACAACACCATTTTGTTGTGGGGTTCGTGGTGCCGAGAAATTATGCCCAATACCGTTCTCCCTATAATATTCTATAAATGCATGGTTATCAAATTCGGTGCCATTATCCGTACGAATGGAAATTAATTTGGAATTATACTTATTTTGGGCAAGCTTCATTAGAACTGCAAACTCTTCGAATGTTTTATCTTTTGAATTGAGAAAGATGTTGGAAATCTATATCTCATTATACTCAACATATTCATATATGTTTCAATTTAATTTACTCATAAAATTAATTTAGATCTTATGCATGCAAACATAAATAAATATAGAGAAGAAATCGTTTTCCTTACAATAAAATTTCGGATCAAAGGGCACAAGTAAGATCTCCTTCTTACTTGTTCTTGAGCTCTCCTAATATGGATGGACAAAGATTCAAGGGTAGAATCTCTCCCAAAGATGAATACCCAAAGTAACCCCTTAAAAGATTAATATTATTAATACTAGAACAATATTAATCTAAATAAAATTGACCCAAAATATTGAATTTGGTCTCTTGTTTTTCGATTAAGAGAAGGGAGAAGAAGGAGTAATATTCTCTCTAAAAAACTCTATATTTTAGATGTGTTAGAATGAATGATTATACACTAGTATGCATGTAGTGTATATTAGGAAAAATAAAGAGCAAAAACCCTTGGCCTTGCACTAGAAAAACCGGGTAGGGGGGGGGGGGTGGTTATGGCCAATGCATGAGCTTCAATTCTTCCCAAGATTATAGGCATGTAAGGCCATGTATTAGGTCTTATGATTATGCCTTCCACTTAAACATAATTAACACAAATAAGCCTAATACTCCCTCCTTATTTTCGGCACATATAGTGTAAAATGGAAAATCCATTTCACACATTATGTAGATACCCGTATCCGTCGATATTGGAATTTATAGAGAACCCGGCAAACACCCGATGATGATAGGACACATGTATCCTTTAGTTGTCATTGTCATTATTTGGGTTCGTTTTACGATGTAGAATGGGCGTCGTCGATGAAGTATTTTATTAATTTAAATGATATTTAAATTAATGTTTTTTAAGTGAATTCATTTTATTAATTTACATGATATTTAAATTAATGTTTTTTAGTGAGTTCATTTTGTTATTTTAAATGATATTTAAATTATGGTTTTTTTTTGAGGTGAATTCAATTTATTTTATTTTATTTTGAATTTATTTTCCCAAGTTTATTTGATTGAAAATAAAATAAATATTTGATTTGAAAAATCATTTTGTAAGTATATTTGGTTTGAAAAATCATTTATTTTAATGTGTTAATTGATTTGAAAAATCGATTTGAAAATCGAAAAGAACTCGTTTTGAACATGCGTTTTTGAGCTCGATTTTAGCTCGGTTTTTGAGCCCGTTTTCTTTGCGAGTTGGCACGAATATCGAGTACACTGACCAACCTAAGCCTCTACCCATCCACCCCTGTTCGAACCCCCATAACCACGGCCCAAATTCCATCCCAAACACCCCCCAACAGCCCGCATATACACGAGCAGCCCCCCTGTTTTGCAGCTCAAACCCGAGTCCAAAACCCGCTCCAAACACTACCAAAACCCGTGCCCATTAACCCTAACCCATACCCTAGTATCCTACCCATATTAACCTAGCTTAATCACCAAGAAAACCCCTCTCAAACCCTCACAAAAGCTGCTGGACAGCAGCTATGCGTGAGCAGGCCCGACTGCCTCTCCCTCTCTTTTACCCTACTTTAAATCCTTATAAATACCACCCCTTCACCATAAATTCATTCCTCTAAGTTCTCCCCACATCCTACCTTCACTCACAAGCTTTAAGCCTCAGAAAAAAACCCTAATTGCCTCTCAAAAACCCTCCACAAAACCGACATACAAACTGAAACTGTTTGTGTGTCCTCCTCGAAAAACAATTCGTTCCTCCCTCAAACCTCCATCAAAACTCGATTTTCTTGTTCCTAATTAACCACATAACATCCATCTACACATTAGACAAAGATTTACGAGCCAAATTGCCCTTGAGAGTACACGAAATCCCTCGAAAAACAGAGTGTTATACACTCTGTTTTCGCGGTTTGTTCTTGTCTGTCCAGTTCTGTTTGTGCTCGTTTTTCGTGCCCAATAACCCAAAACGAGCAGGGGTTGCTTTAAGATCTCTGTTCTCCTCTCTTTCTAGTTTTCAAAACATCTTTTAAATCGAATTTTCATCGTGAAACGAGGGAGAAATCATCGTTTGAAAGTTGCTGTCCAGATTTGTCAAAAAACGCGTGTTTGCTTTGTTTCTTCGTCGACGACGGCCTCTCGAGATAAAATCTACCATCGATTACGACCCAAGACGGTGTCAACGATACATGTAGGTTGAGGGTGCATCAAATCCTCCTCTTTCTCCTTTTTTTATTTCGTTTTTATGATTGTTCTTTTATAGTTTGTTTTGTTTGTTTATCGCTTTTATTTATCGTTTAAATTAACTATGAAACTAGTTAAGTCCGAGTATGAGTTAAAGTACCACCATGAACACCTGCGTTGACTTGAGATGGGAAAAGAAACCGCTACATCAGTCGGTCGTACACCCCCGTCTCATTTACATATCCTCGTGTTCAAGGTAGGGCATAAATAAAACGAATTTCTAACTTTCGTTCTTCGCTTTTGACATCTCCTCTTCTCTCGTGTAATTCGATCCCCCTTAGGACCATTCACATGTTAGTATGACCTCTGATTATTAACGTATAACTCGTTTAGATGACATTAGATCAATTTAATAACCTAATTAGACACATTAGGGTACATCGACATAGCTTTAAAAATCAACTAACAATTCTATAACTTAATGAATGCATCTCTCTCTTTCACCTAATTTCTCGCTAGTATAAGAGTGCGTGATTAGCACCTTCGTATTATCACTCGATGAGTTAAATTAATTAGCGAACTTGACCTAATTTGACCCCTTTTGAGCCGTGTAGAATACACAATTGCAAGACCTCTTTTCAATCGATCAACGTCGTTTCTAACTTGTTTTCTAATTCGTTCCTAACCCGTTTCGCAATCATCGATCTAACCTAATGAATCTAACCTAAGAATTAGGGTATGCTAGGTTGTGTGGGCCATGTTTGGCCGTGTCCTTGTAGTCCCTTTTCTCGTTTTTTCTCATCTTTATCTCGTTATTTCGTATCTTGTAATTACTTTGTTTATCGAGTCGTGTTTGTTAGTTTGGTTGTAATTTTCAAGTTAGTTTTCTTTTATCGAGTCAAAACCTCTTTCAAAAAACCTTAGTCTTGTTTGGTTAGATGGTTGTGCCCCAATGCTTGTAAGAGCGTAGTAAATCGCATGTCGTTTAAAGCAACATGGCCCGATTTATGCTAATGCATGCTTTGGTGTGCGGCCCTATGTCTAATTCGATGAGATTGAGCGAAAGCACACATCACGAGGAGTGACCCAAGGCCGTGAGTCATGTAAGCCGTGGGCCACCCCTCTTGTGCACGCTTTTCTAGGCCAATTGGCCGTGTGTGTTGTCGTGTATAGTGTTGTATGTAGCAATTGTATTTAGATCGAGTTGTATCTTTAATTTATTGTTGTGTCGGCATGAAATGCCTGGTTTGTAATAGGTAGATCCCAACGGCTCCCTCATTCCACCTTAAGCCTTGTTTGCTTTGTTTTGTATGTTGTTAGATCAATCAACCCACATGCTAAATTACAACTTTGACAAAGTTAGTTTAGTTGCATCTAAAACGACATAGAAATTGTTGTCACATGTTAGGGTTTAAAACGATGTTTGCATATCATATATCGTAGTAGCTATGACCTTGTTTGAAATCCATACTTGACTTAGTAGAGGCCGTTATTGACGGGCGGGGTTGGGTGTCCTTATGGGCTTCCCAACACGTACCCTCACCCCTTACTCAAGATCTATGGTTTGTGGATCCGTCTAAATACCATTGGATTACGAGAGTCATTCAAATCGAGTGATATAGGGTACAAGTCTTTATCTTTAATCACTCGTAGTCGATTGGCTTTATGCTTTTCGATGAAAGGTGTAAAGTTGACTTGAACGGTTCCAAGTTCCCAAAAAACTTGGTGGCGACTCTAATATGTCTTAATTCGATTCGAAAGAACCTCGAGTCGATTATGCCTAGTGTGGATCCCGCGGACGCAGATTCCCGAGGGCCTTGTCTGATTTGGCGACTCATTTGGGGAAAAGAGGACTAGTTACACTTTGTTTCTAGAGTCTTTTCGTCCGAGGTGAAACTTGAAAAGAAAGTGTTGGAAAGTAAAACATTACTCATAGTGCTACGATTCATGCATAAACCCTTAAGGACTTGCCCGGGCCGTCCCAGCGTTTCTTCGTGATGCGTGGGGGGCGACGTCCCACTATGCTAGGAAGCTGCACATTGCTCGCTTCCACTTCACCTCGCGTGGTTCTTGATGGTGGGGACGATCTTCTAGGTACTCTACCTTAAGACACCTTGCTCTATAAGACCACAAAAGGATGGAGGGCATAGACCTTCTTATAGAAGACTTGCCGAGACTTAGAGATGTCTAGGAGCATACATCCTTATAACATGAGAATGACAATGTGCAATTTGTTTTCCCGAGTCTTTTTTCGAAATTTTCCATGTCCTTTTCGAAACCGAACTTTTGAACAACTTACTTTCAAAATAGCATGGTTTTAAAAACGCGGAATGCTGCCCAAATAGGACTAGAATTTTCGGCCCAAAATAAGCTTTTATAGCTGGCATGCTGCCCATTTCAAATCTCATTTTCGAATCAATCTTTCGTTTTTTTTTTCAAAACCAATCCAAAATGCCTCTCGAACCTCAACCAAGCATGAAATGCGTCAAGTTGTGTCCGGGTCATGGCCGTGTTAGGCCGGGTGTGTTTCGTTCTAAGAGTCTAGAACACGACCTTGTTGGGTCACCGAAGCTCACCTCTTGGGCTTTGAGTCATGTTGGTCGACCTTTTGGTCTAGGATAGTCCACAAAAAACGTCCAAGCTAGGCCCTTTAGGACGTTTCACTCGAACCCATGGGCTATGTTAGCCCAATCACGGGTTTGGCCACACCGAGTCCGGTTTATAACCGATTTATGACAGTTTGAGTCATGTCGTTTTGTCGAGTCTAAAATGAACCAAGGTCTAGATCCAACCGCGAGTCGAACCTTTGGTTAGTCAGTCTCAAGTCGAGTCTTTGTTTGAGTCAAGTTGGGGTCGTGTCCTTAAGTGTGCAGGGGCTCTTACTTTAAATATTGACTCAGTACGGGGTTTTCTTGTAGAAAGGCCACCAAAAACCCGACGTCAAGCAATGGAAGATGCTGTTAACAAGCTCACTGAGGCCGTGAACCTCATGATGACCCGAATGGATGCAATCGAATCTAAGCTGGGTGAAGATTCCCCTCCACCCTCGATCGATCCGGAGAAACGGTTCAAGTTCATCGAAGACCGTTTGAAACTCTCCCAGGGGAAGAACATTCACTATGAGAATGCTAGGGCCTATGCCCCGGTGCAGGATAAGTTGCCCACGAACATGGTACTCACTGACATCCCAAAGTTTAAGGGCACAGAAGATCCAGTCCACCATGTTAAGGCCTATAAGGGGTACTTAGCACTAAAGGGAGTACCTGCTGACATGCTCTCTGAAATCTTTGCCCAATCTCTGGATGAACACCCGAAGGCGTGGTTCTATAATCTTGACCTTAAGAACTTCCCCACTTTCGAAGATATTACGGTGGAGTTCTGTAAGCACTATGCTGACAATGTCGAGATCCAAACCAACATAAGAACATTGGAGGTGATGACACAGAAAGAAAAAGAAGGCTTTACTGAATTCCTTGCAAGATGGCGCGCTGAAAGCGTGAAATTAGCCAAGAAGCCTGATGAAGTTGAAATGGTAGATAAGTTCGTAAAGAATCTACGACCTGTTTACCGTAATGCTCGAAATACGAATTTTGGTTCTTTCAAAGAATTGATAAGAATCGGGATAAAGGTAGAAGATGATGTCATAAGGGCAGAGGCTGAAAGGCCGAAAGGGTACCAAGGGGCCTCATCGTCTAAGGGCAAGGCCCCAGTAACCGCCCGTATTGATGAAGCCATCAATCTCTTAGAAGGGCAATCAAAGAAGTCGCAGCGCCAAACACCTAGGGCATTCACCGATATCGGATGCACTTATACATACGCTCTCCAAAGGCTCATAGCCCAAGGAAAGCTGAAGCCTATTGGTCCAACTCCGGACCCTCCCGCTGATCAACAAGGTAAATGGTATAAACCAAATGCCTACTGTGCCTTTCATCAAGGGAAAGGCCATGATACTGAAAGGTGCTATCGACTGAAGCACGAAATTCAAGACATGATCGAGAATGGAACACTCCCGATCCCAACTGTTAAACCCAATAACATCACCAATCCATTTGGCGATCACACCAACTTTGTTTCTGTCGAAGACAATGTCGATTATTCCCATCTTATCCGCCCATGTCACTTGAAAGGGGTGTTTATCGGGAAAATATTTGTGGATTGCTTTGCATTCTTGCCAAACCCGAAGAATGAAATTCAAGTCGGGAGTCTTGCTCTAGAATGTACTCCTCTCGTCAACGAAGTTAATAAAAGACAATTTGATTCACCAACCTTCATCACTGGCGTAGATCCTCAGAGGAATACCTCAGGATGGAGGCAGACCGTTAAAGGGATCAAGGACAAGAGCTGAGCATCTAAGTTGACAGACGAACAAGGGAAAGCTCAAAACTAGATTTGAAAATTATGAGTCGGGATCTGTTTTCTTATTTTAGTCGAGTCGAGTCTAGGACTTTATTTTCCTGAATTTGAGTCGTTTGTTCCGCGATGACCTAGGGTGTGTCCTAGGAATCGTTCCTTCGAGTCTGTTAAGTATTTGTCTTTCCAATAAAAAGTTCCAGTTTCGTTTCCAAATTTGTCTTGTTTCCAATCCTCAATCATTCTGAAAGCATGATAAAATGCACAACACACTCAAAGGCATCCCTGGGGTAGAAATATGTCCTGTTTCAAAATGTAAGGTACACTAGGATCCTGTGTTGATTCCGTTACCTATTCCATGTCTGGCGGTAGAAAACCTCCATCTGAACCAATGTTTGTGACAAGCTTTTAGATGATTCTATGACAAACCCGGACTACCTCCTTGTTTCCCCTATCGATGATGGAAGGCAAGCCTTTTCCCCAACAAAATCATCTCATCTCGAAGAGAGAAGATATCAACCCGTTCTAACAAGGAATTGTTAATTCCTACCCAAATTAGTTGGCGAAGCCCAGTTTTTAAGGTGTATCCGTTTGTGACTAAGGGAATGAATAGAAGACCATTTTCAAGAAGAGAAGAAAAAAAAGATGAAAAAGAATGAAAAGATGAGGGAAAAAAAGGACGAAAAAAAAAAGCAAAAGAAAAAAAATGAAAACAGATGAAAGAAAAAGAAAAAAGAAAAAAGATGTTGAAGTTATTGCGGAATGCTTTTTGGTTGAATGTCGAAGTTACGGAAGCCATAATTCAAGTCAAGTACCCATAGTTGAAGTTCAATGGGCGAAGCCCAAAAGCTTAAGAAGTAACCTCTTTACCCTCTAAGTCCTTCCTGAGACAGTTACAAAGGGATAGTCGGGAATTTTGAGAATCATTCCGCTTGTGCTGTTACACCCAGCCTTTAGGGTCCAGATATGGAGATTTGAACCCACATTGTTTTCCAATTCATTTGCACTCGGATTTCATTAAAACCGAGACACCCATTCCAACCACATCAGCAGCCATAGCCCTTGGCCTTAGCACCACAAAACAAACCTTCAGAATGATGGTTAACCATTCCAACTTGTTATTACCAAGCTCCACATCCCAAAAGATCCAAGCCTTTTACACCTAACCCCAAACACGGGATTTAAACGGTACTTTACAGGCTAGAATGGGATATGACATGATACCTTAGGTGAAACCTTCGAGTGTGTACACACAATCAAAATGCCAATTTAATGCACCTAGATCGAACTACGTCGGATTTGATTTCGCTCCACGCGAATACGTAGGCAGTCCTTCTGAACAAGGGATTCAATCCACTCATCAACCAAGTTGTCATCTTGTCGGTTTCTTATGGGTCTTAACCAAGTCCAAATGAAGCCACCTTTGCTTGAGTCGGTCTTAGCACTCGATGTAGGCTAGGATAAGAATATAGGTTCAGATGAATAGTATCGAGTCTCAGAATGAGCTTTATCTAATGGTTTAGGCAAAGATGCTGAGTCACATAGATGTGGCTTTGTGTTGGGAACAGAAAATATGAAAAACCCGCTGAAAAGAAAGAAGGCGTGGAAGAAAAATAGTAAAAGCCCGCTGAAAAGAAAGAAGGCGGTGGCAAGAAATGATGAATACTCGCTGAAAAGAAAGGAGGCGAGGAGAAGAGTGACAGAATGTTCCCAACAAGAGTGATGTGTGATGTCTAAGTGTTCTCATAAAATCAGTCTGTGTTTAGTGTATGGGCGAAGCCAACGTTGTCGCTCCGTGAGTTTAATCCACCTTGTCAATGCCAAGTGATCTTGATTCCCATGTGCCCTCGGGAGCACGCCCATGCCATACGAAATCTTCGTCCCAAGTCCGACGACCTTGTGATTCCCGTTTGTCATCTTTTGGCGTCAGAATGGCCAATTTACATTTCTACCCCAAGCAAGTCAATATTTGAATTTAAACTCGTGCACACTTACGGTTTTATTTTCCTTTTTTGTTTTACGGTAGCGGGCTACGCCCACGTGGTTTACGAGTTATACGGAGTGTCTGCGTCGTATTTCATGCTCACCCATCAAGGTTCGATTTCAAAAAATTTCAAAATTTCAAAATTCCAAAAAGTTTTTGCGAATTGTGGATAGATGATCCAAGTAGTAGAACCTTTTCGGGTCGATGGCCCAATCATTCAAAATTTCAAATTCAATTTTTGAAGGGTCGATGGCCCAACATACCAAGTGATGTCAAATTTAAAATTCGGGTCGATGGCCCAATTATTCAACATTTTCAAATTCAATTTTCGGGTCGATGACCCAATCATTCAACATTTTCAAATTCAATTTTCGGGTCGATGACCCAATCATTCAAAATTTTCAAATTCAATTTTCGGGTCGATGACCCAGTATTTCAAATGATCCAATTTCAAGATCGATGATCCAAATGTGCTTATGTGATGATTATTGCTAGTACGTTTTTGTGTTTCAAATATAGCAGGATATGCTTCAACTGGGGGCTCTAAAGTCTTCGACTTTAGAGCCATCGCAAATCAGCTCGAAGCCGTTGGCTTCAGAAACCATTATCAAGATGTAAAGGATGACATCCACCAAGAATTCAATTCAATACAAGAGTATGAAATGGAAGAATTCCGTAGCTGAAAGCAAATGATGAAAGCGGCGGCAACCTCCTTGGAAAGTCCCGTCCCATTCGGACAAGCGCCAGCAGATGATAAATTTTGGCCAAATGTCAGCAGATGATGAATTTTGGACATACGCCAGCAGATGATAAACTTTGGGCATGTGTCAGCAGTTGCCGAACTACGACGCGGGTTTGATTCCGTCAGAAACGGATACGTAGGCGCCTAAGGATAAGGCTCAATCCACCATATATGCAATTTTAAGGGTCGACGACCAACGACGATAATTTGACACAACAGAAGCAAGAGTCAATCCCCAACGAAGTTTCAGGTATGGTCTCTTCTTATGGCTGGCGAGCTTATATACGCTAGTCTAATGGACTATAAACGACCCGAAGAATCCTCAGGTCGAGAGGGACCTGGGGTATACTTTGACTTTCGCCTTGTCCAAGCCTCAGTCAAAGTGGGGGCTCTGTAGATACCCGTATCCGTCGATATTGGAATTTATAGAGAACCCGACAAACACCCGATGATGATAGGACACATGTATCCTTTAGTTGTCATTGTCATTCTTTGGGTTCGTTTTACGATGTAGAATGGGCGTCGTCGATGAAGTATTTTATTAATTTAAATGATATTTAAATTAATGTTTTTTAAGTGAATTCATTTTATTAATTTAAATGATATTTAAATTAATGTTTTTTAGTGAGTTCATTTTGTTATTTTAAATGATATTTAAATTATGGTTTTTTTTTAGGTGAATTCAATTTATTTTATTTTATTTTGAATTTATTTTCCCAAGTTTATTTTATTGAAAATAAAATAAATATTTGATTTGAAAAATCATTTTGTGAGTATATTTGGTTTGAAAAATCATTTATTTTAATGTGTTAATTGATTTGAAAAATCGATTTGAAAATCGAAAAGAACTCGTTTTGAACATGCGTTTTTGAGCTCGATTTTAGCTCGGTTTTTGAGCCCGTTTTCTTTGCGAGTTGGCACGAATATCGAGTACACTGACCAACCTAAGCCTCTACCCATCCACCCCTGTTCGAACCCCCATAACCACGGCCCAAATTCCATCCCAAACACCCCCCAACAGCCCGCATATACACGAGCAGCCCCCCTGTTT
The DNA here is from genome assembly GCF_048544455.1 of Silene latifolia. Lineage (NCBI taxonomy): Eukaryota > Viridiplantae > Streptophyta > Magnoliopsida > Caryophyllales > Caryophyllaceae > Silene > Silene latifolia. The sequence goes on from NC_133528.1 coordinate 31,105,104, forward strand.
TGCAGCTCAAACCCGAGTCCAAAACCCGCTCCAAACACTACCAAAACCCGTGCCCATTAACCCTAACCCATACCCTAGTATCCTACCCATATTACCCTAGCTTAATCACCAAGAAAACCCCTCTCAAACCCTCACAAAAGCTGCTGGACAGCAGCTATGCGTGAGCAGGCCCGACTGCCTCTCCCTCTCTTTTACCCTACTTTAACTCCTTATAAATACCACCCCTTCACCATACATTCATTCCTCTAAGTTCTCCCCACATCCTACCTTCACTCACAAGCTTTAAACCTCAGAAACAAACCCTAATTGCCTCTCAAAAATCCTCCACAAAACCGACATACAAACTGAAACTGTTTGTGTGTCCTCCTCGAAAAACAATTCGTTCCTTCCTCAAACCTCCATCAAAACTCGATTTTCTTGTTCCTAATTAACCACATAACATCCATCTACACATTAGACAAAGATTTACGAGCCAAATTGCCCTTGAGAGTACACGAAATCCCTCGAAAAACAGAGTGTTATACACTCTGTTTTGTGATTTGTTCTTGTCTGTCCAGTTCTGTTTGTGCTCGTTTTTCGTGCCCAATAACCCAAAACGAGCAGGGGTTGCTTTAAGATCTCTGTTCTCCTCTCTTTCTAGTTTTCAAAACATCTTTTAAATCGAATTTTCATCGTGAAACGAGGGAGAAATCATCGTTTGAAAGTTGCTGTCCAGATTTGTCAAAAAACGCGTGTTTGCTTTGTTTCTTCGTCGACGACGGCCTCTCGAGATAAAATCTACAATCGATTACGACCCAAGACGGTGTCAACGATACATGTAGGTTGAGGGTGCATCAAATCCTCCTCTTTCTCCTTTTTTTATTTCGTTTTTATGATTGTTCTTTTATAGTTTGTTTTGTTTGTTTATCGCTTTTATTTATCGTTTAAATTAACTATGAAACTAGTTTAGTCCGAGTATGAGTTAAAGTACCACCATGAACACCCGCGTTGACTTGAGATGGGAAAAGAAACCGCTACATCAGTCGGTCGTACACCCCCGTCTCATTTACATATCCTCGTGTTCAAGGTAGGGCATAAATAAAACGAATTTCTAACTTTCGTTCTTCGCTTTTGACATCTCCTCTTCTCTCGTGTAATTCGATCCCCCTTAGGACCATTCACATGTTAGTATGACCTCTGATTGTTAACGTATAACTCGTTTAGATGACATTAGATCAATTTAATAACCTAATTAGACACATTAGGGTACATCGACATAGCTTTAAAAATCAACTAACAATTCTATAACTTAATGAATGCATCTCTCTCTTTCACCTAATTTCTCGCTAGTATAAGAGTGCGTGATTAGCACCTTCGTATTATCACTCGATGAGTTAAATTAATTAGCGAACTTGACCTAATTTGTCCCCTTTTGAGCCGTGTAGAATACACAATTGCAAGACCTCTTTTCAATCGATCAACGTCGTTTCTAACTTGTTTTCTAATTCGTTCCTAACCCGTTTCGCAATCATCGATCTAACCTAATGAATCTAACCTAATAATTAGGGTATGCTAGGTCGTGTGGGCCATGTTTGGCCGTGTCCTTGTAGTCCCTTTTCTCGTTTTTTCTCATCTTTATCTCGTTATTTCGTATCTTGTAATTACTTTGTTTATCGAGTCGTGTTTGTTAGTTTGGTTGTAATTTTCAAGTTAGTTTTCTTTTATCGAGTCAAAACCTATTTCAAAAAACCTTAGTCTTGTTTGGTTAGATGGTTGTGCCCCAATGCTTGTAAGAGCGTAGTAAATCGCATGTCGTTTAAAGCAACATGGCCCGATTTATGCTAATGCATGCTTTGGTGTGCGGCCCTATGTCTAATTCGATGAGATTGAGCGAAAGCACACATCACGAGGAGTGACTCAAGGCCGTGAGTCATGTAAGCCGTGGGCCACCCCTCTTGTGCACGCTTTTCTAGGCCGATTGGCCGTGTGTGTTGTCGTGTATAGTGTTGTATGTAGCAATTGTATTTAGATCGAGTTGTATCTTTAATTTATTGTTGTGTCGGCATGAAATGCCTGGTTTGTAATAGGTAGATCCCAACGGCTCCCTCATTCCACCTTAAGCCTTGTTTGCTTTGTTTTGTATGTTGTTAGATCAATCAACCCACATGCTAAATTACAACTTTGACAAAGTTAGTTTAGTTGCATCTAAAACGACATAGAAATTGTTGTCACATGTTAGGGTTTAAAACGATGTTTGCATATCATATATCGTAGTAGCTATGACCTTGTTTGAAATCCATACTTGACTTAGTAGAGGCCGTTATTGACGGGCGGGGTTGGGTGTCCTTATGGGCTTCCCAACACGTACCCTCACCCCTTACTCAAGATCTATGGTTTGTGGATCCGTCTAAATACCATTGGATTAAGAGAGTCATTCAAATCGAGTGATATAGGGTACAAGTCTTTATCTTTAATCACTCGTAGTCGATTGGCTTTATGCTTTTCGATGAAAGGTGTAAAGTTGACTTGAACGGTTCCAAGTTCCCAAAAAACTTGGTGGCGACTCTAATATGTCTTAATTCGATTCGAAAGAACCTCGAGTCGATTATGCCTAGTGTGGATCCCGCGGACGCAGTTCCCGAGGGCCTTGTCTACACATTATTTTGTCAATTTGTCACATGTAACATGTTTCATGACATTAGGTATATAAAATGTATTTTTAACAATTAAAAATCAACATATTAAAAAAATATGTCACTTATAAAGTTAACCTAGTAATTCATAATTACTTGTACCGTAATGGGTTCCCGAGTCATAAATTACAACATTCTGTATTTATAATAATCAATTCATTCCTTTTTAATTGTTTCCGTAAACAATAATTTCATCTAAGTAATAAAACAATTCGATTACTTAGACCGTATCTTATTTAATCAAATTACAATGAGACACGTAAATTTTACTTCCAAAATCGTCCGTCAATTTTAAGTAATTTAATTAACCCGTATCGTCATACGATCAATTAAATAATCAATTAAGAGTGTTACCCTTTAGGTATGACCTAAGGGGATCAACTGATCACCACCGTCGCACGACAGTAATGTCAAACTCTAGTCAGCCAATCATTACCGATAAGTGTGGACCAGTTGACTGTAAAAAATACTTCCCACATGTATTCTTAAAACGAGACTTAAACATGTGATCATCATGATCGATAGTTGTGATCGCATTATTGTCGGAGGACACATATTCCAACAATCGCCCACTTGTCCTCGACAAGTGTGCGTCACCAATTCTCTTGTCCTATTACTATCCCCCAATCAATGCAAGGTGTCTTTCAGGTCGTACTTCCAAGTGATCATATCGAGAGTGGTTTCCTCGATCTGGAGAATAACTGATTGACCGGATTTATCTACCATATATATCTTCCGAGCGTGGCCACGCATTTCCAGTTCATTACTCCTCGAGTGGCTCTGAGATATTGTTATAACCCTGACAAGGGGTGGACAATTCCTATCGCACTTATTCCCTTCGACTAGCCACATCCATCATAACCCAAAATATGCCCATTTGACCCCATTTACGAAGGTCATAGTAACACAAATCAAAGTTAATCTGAAACTGTGCCATCTTAGGAGAACAGTCTTTAGTCAAAAGAATCGACTCATTAGAATACTATAGTAGCTCTCACCACGACCAGGCTATATAAATTTGCCAGAACTCTATAAGCGGTCATAAGGCCCGACAAATTGTTCTTAACAGTCTGCCTATGTGACCGACTAGTCATCACACATGACTCCATGGCACTTGAACTTGCCATCAATCGCATCACACTCTAGTCACTTCGAGACGTCACCTCATGTAAGTAACTATGGGCGAATACAATGCTAATCCGTGTTCACTTTAACGGGGTTCAATTGTCTCTACAACCCGTTTGGATGTAACAAAGTATAAGGTGAGTTAATAATAACTCAAACGACGAAAGTCAACATCACATTCGGGTAGTCAATACCATATTACAACCTTGTGATGTATATCGTAAGTGTGTAAACACTAGTCGATTGCAATAGAAGTTTAACATACCATGTGTTTATGTGTTCAAACTTCTTGTATTGCATTTTCCTTTATATTCATGTTATCTCTCATAGCATGAACCTTACCAAGTACACGTATAGGTTCCCAACCTTGGTTTGGGTTCTTTATCTTGAAAGAACTTTCTTGTTGTTTATCACATAACCAACGAATTTGTGGTGGATGATATAACTTGCACATGTCAAGTGTTCTATCAACTCACAATGCACTAGGTATACGTTTGGTAGGGTCTTGCAATAATTGTCAAGATGATTAGCCTAGCACTTCTCATAAGTCCTAGCATATTAGAAAATATTAGTTTTGAGTAACTTCTTACTTTAACTAAGTATCTTTCCAAACTTCTTATTTCTCCTTTTAGCTTGAATAGCTTATGATTTTCATAAATCCTTGCGTGTGTTCGAACTTCAATATGTGCAACCTCTTGTCACATAACAGAGTGTTCTGTCCAACACTGGAATCGCTCATTAGTTCTCCTCGAGAATTCATGACGATTCTTCTATGGTTTGCCAATGATTCATCATGCTCTTATGCATATGATTCATTATTGGACATGTGCATAATTATTCTAATGGCGGAAACATTAGTAATTTATAATCATGTGATCAACCATTCTTAGGTTCAATGAATGACCATGACTGCTTATGGCAATTCCATTTTCATTGACATGAATAACCTATGTTTCTCGTTGATTCGATGTGTATATCTCAATACCTATCCAACATCCCATGATGTGATTGGATTCATTATAGTCCATTTTCATCCAGAATTGAAAACTCAAATACTTCTTTGTGAAAGATAGTATTAGCTCGTCATTCTCAATGAGTAATGAGTCATAATTTTTTTTTTTTACAAGATGATTGCTCCCACGAAATTCCATGTCTTCACATGATAATTTCCAACTCCCACTTAATTCCACATGTTTCGTAATTGACTACTCAATCGAAACATTTCAAAAATTATAATATATTTTTTTGCTTTGCCAAGTTATTAAGATAAAACCAAATGTTCCCAACATATCTTTTCAAAATACCTATTTTGAAAAAGGTTTCAATCTTAAACTCATGGAAAGAGATTTTTAATCTCTAACTCATTCATTTTATAATGATGCGTAGCAATGTCATTATTTAAATGTGAATTACATCTAATACACGTCCTTCTCAAAATACCCTTTTCGGAAGGAGGTTTAACCATTTCATTTTCATAATGAGGTTAAGTAATGACACTAGCGTGGTTAACAATTAATTTAGCTTTTGTAGATATCGGCATATCTTTCTTTGCAACTTTTAGTCAAAAATCACATTTACTTTCGAGGATGCAACTTTGTTTCATTTAGGCTCTTAAGTAAATATCAATATTGAAACTATTAGTCAAAGGTTGTTCATATACTAGCCAAATCTCTTGATAAGACTTTACATTAGTCATTCTTCTTCCAAAACTTTCTTTTGGTCTGCTCGTGTAGTTATCTTGAGAACATATTCTTTTGATTACTTTACTTGGTCTCTTTTGTCATGTAGATCTCATCTATACGAGACCATATATCTCATCGATTCGTGTACACTATCTATATAGGTATACAAATCATTCTTTCTTGCGTAGATCTCATTTACTCAAGTATACAAATTTGCTTTGTGTTCTTTGTGTCTTCATTTTTCTCCCACTCTATCTTTAGAATAAATACACTAGAGATTCAAAGATAGCTTATGAGACACAAATAATGATTTTTGAAGTATAAGGAGGACTATCTCATAGGTTGACTAATTGTTTTAGATTTGATAAGTGTACTTGGTGATTGACGTTCCTTTAAGAGAGTTCATCAACTCAACATCACTTTATAATTGATCATACACAAGCCTTAAGCTTGTGGACATATAATGAATCCCATCATTATAGTTGTCTATTAGATCACTTTAAGTGGATGATCATATGTTTATATGTGCAAGCATATAAAGACGAATTTTTAGAACAAAGAAAATACGATAAAACGGGTGACTTGGGTTGCAAACCAAGCCACCATAATCCAAAATACAACAATTGTTTAGAAAAGATCAACCATTTCCATGTCGAACACGGAAATCAAAATAGTTCTAAAAATTCCGAAACATAACATAAAATAAGACAATAATAAAAAGCCAAGCTTCATGGAAGCTACTCCTAGCTCCTTGATGATATCTCAAGCTTGCTTTTCCTTTCCCTTGTCTTTACTTGGAGGAGGCCCTATTTACAATAAAAAGGGGATACATTATCACAACTTTGTATCAAAATACCATAGTTGATTTAGAAACATAAAAGAAAGGATAGTCATTTACCTACTGGAGTGATCTTTCCAGCTTTGATGTCACCAAGATACTTGGAACAATTCCTCTTCCAATGTCCAACACAATTACAATAATGGCATTTGTCAAGAGGACCCTTCTTGGTCTTGGAAGTGCTAGCTTCAAAAGTCTTAGCCTTGGTGAAAGTGGGAGCTTGCTTCTTACCCTTATTCCCATTCTTTTTGAACTTCCCCTTGCTCTTGGTGCTTATGTTAAGCACATCCTTAGGTGGGTTAACATTTAACCCCATGTCTCTTTCGGCTTGCACAAGTAACTTGTGCAACTCTTCAAGAGACACGTCTTTTCTTGCATGTTAAAATTCACCCGGAATTGAACATACACTTTGACTTTGGATAAGGAGTGTTAAATCCTATCTACAATGAGCTCTTTGGGGATTTCAACCTTTTGAATCTTCAAAGTCTCGACTAGCTTCGTCAATTTGAGCACGTGAGGGCTAACCTTTTGGCCCTCCTTAAAGTCGAGATCAAAGAATGCCGCGGCCGCCTCATATTGGACGATCCTCGGAGTTTGTGAAAACATTGTCACAAGCTTGGAATAGATTTCATTAGCGGTGCCCATTTTAAAGGCTCTCCTTTGGAGATCCGCCTCCATCGCAAAAATCAACACATTTTTCATTGCGGCGGACTCCTTGTGGTAAGCCTCATATGCTTCCCTAGTGGTGGCACTCGACCTAGCATTAGGTTCGGGTGGAGAGGCCTCGGTGAGGTAACGAAGCTTGTCGTCACCTTTGGCGGCTAATTTGAGTTGGGCATCCCAATCGGAGAAATTTAACCCATTCTTTTCAAGTTTACAATGATCCATGAAGGATCGGAGCCATGAAGCATTAGTGAGAGGTGTGGCGTTGGTGTTTGGAGCGGCCATTTGTTATGAGAAATAAAAGTGGTCTACAAAACAAAATAGAAGGAATAAAACATTTGTCGTTTTTACAATAATAATACTTGTAAATTTAATATAAACAAGTTTTATTGCATTTATCTAGTGACCTCTACCCAACTTGATAAATGATTCCAAGACCCAAATTCATATCAACTTAGGGCACGGTGTGCCGAAATACCCTTTATTAACATAACTTGGTGGATTAACCTTTTAATCGATTCTACTTGTAGAACTCTTGGTCGATAAAATTACATTAATATTTATCTCTAGCCCGAAACACATCCGGAAATCGTCGTGAATACTTTCGTTGAGTTCAACACAAATTTGGAATAAATGTGTCCATGATCCAAATTTATATTAACTTAGGGCACGGTGTGCCGAAATACCCTTTATTAACATAAACTCGGTGGATAGACATTTATCACCCACTTCCCCTACGTAACAAGGTTTGTACCCCGGTGTGGCCGAGTGCACTCCCTCACGAAATAGGTTTTCATGGTTTCTACTTTTTGGTAAGGCTATGTCTCGATTGTTTATTTTTAGCGAGAGGTCATGTCAATTTATTATCTATCACGTTTTAAGTGAACTAAAGCGGTGAACTATGATAATTGTAATTGACACGGTCGATAAACTCGATTAAAATGATAATGCATGTTTTAGTTATGGCAATTTAGCGATGCATGCGACATATAAATAAAATGAAAAGCATAAATTAAATCCTAGTATGGCCTTCCTAAAATAGTAAATCTAATAAACTATTACAAATTCGGAAACCAACTCCATTGGTCCCTTGAACTTCGGTTTTGGCACGCATCTCGAGGTAACACCGTCTTTAATGGATCGCCTTCTTGAGTGGCACCGTCTTCAAGGATCTCCGGAATAAATAAATTACATAACAAATTACATAATTTCCTATTATACATTTGTAATTAAAATAAAAATAAATCTATTAAATTACAAAACGGTGATACGAGATCACAATAAATTACAACCGAATCGATATTCTCATACATTTCGGGTAATATCAATTAAAAACTAAGGCCATACTAAGTAAAATTACATAATTCAAAAATTACATAAAATAAAATTATGACAATCATAAATAAAATGCAGCATTATAATATGTATGAACATGCCCAATTTTATGCTAAATCGCCTTTAAGGAGCCAATATCGTATATTAATCGGTTTTTACGGATTTGCGTGATTCAACCTTTTAAAATCACAATAATTACATAAAATCATATTTATGTACTAGTTAATTACCCTAACCATCTTAGGACTCAAAATTAGTCTCCACTAACATATTGACAATAATTAACTTATATTTCTTAATATTGTTCATAAAAGACTTAAAATTACAATATAATGCCATAAACTTCAAATAAATCATAAAAATTTCAAATAAATTAAAAATTTGAAATTTTAAACTCATGAACATTCTGGAAAAATACCATGACACTCATAATGTTCAAAAACTTAGGTTAAAAATTTCGAAATTTATCGAGAAAAACAATGTTGCGGTTTATCGGATTTATCAATTAAAACCATAAAAATATGAGAAAAATTATTTTTATCAAATTTTAAATTTTAGATCTGAAATATGTGATAAAATGCAACATGTGACGTTTTTTCTTAGTCATGAAGTATGTTTTTGCAATTTATACTAATTAAAGTCACTATTTATGTGATTTTTTATCAAAAATTCATAAATCATGCATAAAGACTTCATTATAGCCAATTATTTTACACACATTTTGTAAAAATTCATGTGACAACATACTAAATTTCTATAACCTTATTCGAAATATAACTCATATTAACCTATTTTTCCATTTAAATTCGATTTTATCTTGAAAAATCCATATTTCGAGCATAAGAACTCATAAAATTATGAAACATTACAGGTCATCAAAATAAAATATATGTGAAAACATATCCAAAAACCACTGGAAAAAACGAAGTTTAGCTAATTTTAGTCCAAAAATGACATTTTTATCATAAAATCACATTTTAATGCCATTATAATATAAAATGAACAATAAAAATCCATAAATTAACCAAAATATCCTAAATACATTTTAGGACCAGAAACTTTAACATGCATAATAAATTTCGTGATATAACATAATAAACACAAATTTATAAGTTTTGGTTGTTAATCGTATAACTCGGAAAAACAATAACCGATTTGCATCCAAACAACCTAAGGTTCTTGATACCGCTTGTTGGAAATCTATATCTCATTATACTCAACATATTCATATATGTTTCAATTTAATTTAGTCATAAAATTAATTTAGATCTTATGCATGCAAACATAAATAAATATAGAGAAGAAATCGTTTTCCTTACAATAAAATTTCGGATCAAAGGGCACAAGTAAGATCTCCTTCTTACTTATTTTTGAGCTCTCCTAATATGGATGAACAAAGATTCAAGGGTAGAATCTCTCCCAAAGATGAATACCCAAAGTAACCCCTTAAAAGATTAATATTATTAATACTAGAACAATATTAATCTAAATAAAATTGACCCAAAATATTGAATTTGGTCTCTTGTTTTTCGGTTAAGAGAAGGGATAAGAAGGAGTAATATTCTCTCTAAAAAACTCTATATTTTAGATGTATTAGAATGAATGATTATACACTAGTATGCATGTAGTGTATATTAGGAAAAATAAAGAGCAAAAACCCTTGGCCTTGCACTAGGAAAACCGGGTGGAGGGGGGGGGGGGGGGTGGTTATAGCCAATGCATGAGCTTCAATTATTCCCAAGAATTATAGGCATGTAAGGCTATGTATTAGGTCTTATGATTATGCCTTCCACTTAAACATAATTAACACAAATAAGCCTAATACTCCCTCCTTATTTTCGGCACATATAGTGTAAAATGGAAAATCCATTTCACACATTATTTTGTCAATTTGTCACATGTAACATGTTTCATGACATTAGGTATATAAAATGTATTTTTAACAATTAAAAATCAACATATTAAAAAAATATGTCACTTATAAAGTTAACCTAGTAATTCGTAATTACTTATACCGTAATGGGTTCCCGAGTCATAAATTACAACATTCTGTATTTATAATAATCAATTCATTCCTTTTTAATTGTTTCCGTAAACAATAATTTCATCTAAGTAATAAATAAATTCGATTACTTAGACCGTATCTTATTTAATCAAATTACAATGAGACACGTAAATTTTACTTCCAAAATCGTCCGTCAATTTTAACTAATTTAATTAACCCGTATCGTCATACGATCAATTAAATAATCAATTAAGAGTGTTACCCTTTAGGTATGACCTAAGGGGATCAACTGATCACCACCGTCGCACGACAGTAATGTCAAACTCTAGTCAGCCAATCATTACCGATAAGTGTGGACCAGTTGAGTGTAAAAAATACTTCCCACATGTATTCTTAAAACGAGACTTAAATATGTGATCATCATGATCGACAGTTGTGATCGCATTATTGTCGGAGGACACATATTCCAACAAAATATTGGCCAAACATAGCTAGAATAGTCATCAACTAGAACGAAGACATACCTGGATCCTCCTCTACTTCTTACCTTCATTGGGCCACAAAGATCCATGTGTACAAGCTTTAGTGGTTCATTGGTACTTAACATTCTCTTGGGTTTGAATGATGATCTCACGTGTTTTCAACAAGCACAAGAGTCACATAACGTTTCTTGATCAAATTTGATTGAGGGAAGTCCTTCAACCAAATCCCATTTCTTTAGCTTATTCAACGTTGTTGAATTTATGTGAGCAAATCTTTTGTGCCAAAGGCACGGATAATCTGTCGTTACTTTCATGCACGTGAATTAATTAGTAGGAATATTATTTAGATCAATCATATAAACATTCCTTCTACGATGTCCTTCAAGCACAACATTACTTGTTCCTTCAATTATTATTCGACAAGAATCTGAATAAAAGACAACTTTATTTCCTTTGTCGCATAATTGAGAGATACTCAATAAATTGTGCTTGAGACCGCTAACTAGATACACATCACTAATAGCATGAGAAGAAGATATTCCAACTTTACCAACATCGATGATCTTACCCTTCTTGTGATCTCCAAATGTGACCTTACCTCCATCGAAGGGCTCAAGTGAAAGAAATAAATATACATCTCCAGTCATGTGCCTTGAACATCCACTATCAAGGTACCATAAATTATTTTCTTTCATTACAACCTGCAAAATGTTTAGAGACAGTTTTTAGGTACCCAAGCTAAGTTGGGTCCTTTAACGTTAGTCACTTTAAAGACCATATCCTTCCTAACCCAAATCCTTATAATAACTTTACGTTTTGGAGGTGAAATGGTTTTTTTGAGAACCGTCTTAGGTTGAGTTGTGGGTTCCTCACGACTTTGTCTTTCAGGTTGTTTTAAGGAAGCTTTTGTTTTGGAAGGTTCTTTAGGTTCAGGTGTTCGTTTTGATTTTGTAGTCTTCTTGAAATCAAAGCTCTTATCATAGAACCAACGATGATCATTGTTGCGTTCTTCATTTGGTACTAGGTTCAGATGGGGTACAATCATCTTCCTCGAAAATAGTGTCAGAAGCTTTAACAAAGTTGATACCCTTTCTTAAATCCAGAGCATATTTGACACAATTTTCTTGGATATGTCCAGTATGACCACAGTAATTGCAAATCAAATATTATGGTAAATTTTTATATTTTCTCCTTCTTAAATCTCGTTCGGAAGGGGTTGATTTGCATTTAGAGTGATCTCTACGACCATAGCACGCGTGCCCTAATCCCATTTTCATGTTATTATCTGACTGCTCAGTCAGGAAATTTAGGACACGTGTGCTACCTTCCCATTTTTCGTGAACTTTTCTAGCATGCAAGAGTAAGTCCTTCAGGGACTGTATCTCTTTGTTGCATTTGGAATGGTCCGATTCTACGACCTTGGGAGGATGAGTCTCTTCATAATTGTCACGAAAGTTTTGGAGTCTATCATTAAGAACTCGTACCATCTCGGCATGCGTTCTTTTAGTATTTGATAAAACTGTTTTAGATTCCTTTAATTGTTGAGTTAGAGATTCAATTTCCTTCTTCTGATCTGAGATCACGACTTCTCTAGCCGTAGCCTTTGACTCATGAAGCTCTTTGACTTTCCTTAATTCCAAGGTTATAGCTTCACTACCTTTAACTTTGGCTTGAAGATGCTTAATGTTGAGTTTTAGTTATGAGATTATAGCTTCATTAGCTATAACTTTAGACTCAAGAGCCTTCTTCTCAGCATTTGTCACATCTGAAGTTGTAGCTATGTTAGCTGTAACTTTAGATTTAAGCTTTTTGGCCTTTGCTTTAAGAAGATGATTCTCTTCAGCAATATCGAGAATTTGTTCTTTCAAATCTTTCAATTCCAATTTTTGTTCGTGACACTTATCAAGAGATTGCTCAAAGTATTCAATCAAAGCATTCTTAGATAGTTTCTTAACACTTTTTTTAAGTTCAAGATAGCTTACCTCTTCTTCTTCTTCCTCTGAGTCAGAATCTCCTAGAAAGCAGTAGTGAGAGTCCTTGCTATCTTTATCACTGTCAGAAAATAGGTCAAGACTTACGTTGCTTAAACATAGATTAGCAACTTCTTCTTCTTCTGATGCTTCGTCGTCCTCAGTATCGAGATCTCCCCAGCATGATGCCATCATCACTTGCTTGAATTCCTTCTTGGTCTTCTCACATTTTTCTTTGTCTTTGATTTTCTCCCATGTAGGATAATCCTTAATCATATGACTGGATTCTCCACACTTGAAGCATCCTCTATTAGCAAACGTATTCATAGACTCATAACTTTTCTTATTGTAGGACTTGTTATTATTGTTGTTGAACGATTTGGCTTGCTTATTTCTGAAAATGCGTTTGTTGAATCGTTTAGCAAATAAGACCGTTTCGTCCTCTATTTCAACATCTTCTTCTTCTTTAGCAGAAGCTTGTAGAGCCATGCTCTTACTGTTACTGGCCTCGGCCTCATCATCTTCCAAGACGAGCTCATGAGTCATAAGAGCACCAATAAGTTCTGCATAAGGAAGAGAAGTGAGATCTCTGACTTCTTCCATGACCGTGACCTTGGGACGCCATTTCGTGGTTAAACTCCTAAGTACTTTTCTAGCAATATCCTCGGAGTTAAAAGTTTTTCCAAGATTTTTAAGCTCATTGACTATAGTAGAAAATCGTGCTGACATGCTATCAAAAAGTTCATATTTTTGAATCAGCAAGTCAAGGCGATATGTCCTAACAGTCGACGTTCCTTCATAGGCCAAATAAAGATCATCCCATATTTCCTTGGCCGAAGTACAAGAAGAAAAACGATCGAATTAGGTTGATCTCATGCCCTTTTGCAACAGGCTTATTGCTTTCGAGTTTTTCTCAGCCTTCTTGTAATCAGCCTCAACATAGTCATCTTCCTTTTTCTCATAGGTAGTTCCTTCCGAAGATGCGACTAGAATTTTGTGTGGTCCATTCTTAATAATCGTCCAACACTCCTAATCATGTCCTTTATGTAGTGTGTCATCATGTTCTTCCAAAGTCCATAATTCTTCCCATCAAAGATGGGACACTTAAGATACTTGGAGTCCATTTCACACGTGTAAGGCAGCGGAATAAAAATAAAATAAAAAGATAAAAAGATAAAAAGATAAAAAGATAGACGGATCTAGCCTCTTTGCAGTTAGGCAATCAAGAGCACGAGGCTCTGATACCAACTGAAGAGTCTATCATGCCCGAAATACTCGAGAGAGGGGGGGGGGGGTGAATTGAGTATTTAAAAACTTATGCCCACTTTTTATTTTCTATCAAAGTAATTAATTACTTAAAGTTTATTGATTAAACTTTAACTAATTAACTAGGTGATTATGAACGTAAAGAAATGAACAAAAACGAAACACGGTTTTGAAGTGGTTCAGCTTCACACGTCGAAGCCTACGTCCACTATTCTCAATTAATAACTTTAGTACATTTCTCCGGATTACAAAATTATCAACCCAACTCGTATAGTTAACTCTAGCTATAACTCAATTTGAATATCACTAGATATTCGATTTGACTATCTTAAGTTACTAAGAAAGCACTTGATTGTTCTTCTAAGTGTTCACACAATTGAACGAGTAAGAAACAATATAAAGTACTATTATCTTATGACGTAACCTTAAGAAAAATAAGCAATTTAAAGAGCACGACGTTTCGCAAGAATTTTCAAATGCAAAACAATATAAATAACCGGTTAAAATTAAACTCAAAATTATTTGCAAGAGATTTTAATATTTCGAAAAGCTTATTTAAAATGAATAATGATCATATGTATTTATAGTAGAGGAGAGGAGAGGAATAGGGTTTTGCACGAAACCCTAGAAGTGCCGTGAGATAGGCGGTTTATTTCGCAAGAAATCTCTCTCTCTCTCTCTCTCTCTCTCTCTCTCTCTCTCTCTCTCTCTCTCTTTCCTAATTTAATCCAAGATAATTTAGTTTAAGTAAATAAGATAAAAGTAAATCTTATTTTTTTCATAAGTATACCCTTTAAGATTTTCAGATAAGTAAACAAATTAAATCAAGTATATATTTAAGATATGAGAATATCTTATAAAAATATAAGCTAGATTTAATTAGATAGATTACTTGTACTAGAGGACTTATGAAACCTAACGGTTCAAAGCCAACGGCCGAAACCCTAGGCCCGTGTCCATCTAGACGAAAATCCTTCTTCTTGGATTAGGGTTAGGTTAAATAAACTAGCAAACCCTAGGTAGCATGACGACCCATAAGTCGTTTTACTAACCAATAGAGAAATGTAAATTATCCATTATAACAACCCTTATTTCATCTCTACTATATACACACATGATTTTGAAATATGTTTAAAGAATTTTATCCTTTGAAAAATGATTTTAAAACTATTAAAATCGTGCCATCAAATTGCTACTCAAGGTTATAGTAGAAACAACTATAACTTTAAGTTTGGTAAGTAAAGTTATAGGTGAAATAGCTATAACTTTACTTCCCAATATTCTTTCTTAAGATACCGTCATTAGATGAAGACATATACTAGCTAATCTTCCTGGAGATCTTCCGTGATAGGATCTTCTCTTTATCTTGATCATAAGCTCTTCAACTTGAGCTTGTTAAAGACTTGATCGAGCCTTTTGCTTGAGTGATCATCATACTTGAAACTTGTTACAGTTACTATGACGCTTTAGAAATCTTCAATGTTATAGCTCAAGCTGCTATAACATTACTTGAATGATGCTTCAAAAATCTGCAATGTTATAGCTAAGGATACTATAACATTACTTGCTAAACTTGTAACCTAAGTTAATCTAATGAAGACTAAACAAACGATTACGAGCACATACTTGTCATTATGAAAACTTAATATATATATATATATATATATATATATATATATATATATATATATATATATATATATATATATATATATAAAATATAATATAAAGCACATACTTGTCATTATGAAAACTTAATCATATATCTATATGGTCCAACAAAAGCACACAATAGGAATGTAAAAACTCCACCCCCCAAACCTACATGTCACAGTGTCCTCGTTGTGACGCTGGTGCGGTTCGAAACTTTGTCATCTAAGTCAACCAACCAAAACAATATTTATAACTAAAGAAACTACTTTTAATAGAGTGGTAAGTAAAGGTCAGATCCCAAAGGACGGGTATCGAATTAAGTTATCAATTGCAAGTAGATATGTCTTAAGGTGTCACAAATTGATTGGGTTGAAATGAGTGTCTAAACTACTAAGCAAGTGGAAAGGTAAAAAGGGATGTAAACAATTAATGAAAGCACTAGGGTGTCATGGGTTCATAGGGGGGTTCATGGTGGTGATCATACAAACATGTTTACATAGTTTCAAGCAAATTATTGTTGTAGTGGAATCGAGTTAGTTTATGTCGTACGATTTATAAGGAGATTTGGATCCCGGACCCGAGTCGTCAAGACTATACAACACCTACAAGCCGACTTACTTTCTTCCTATTCACTTCTATACATGGTCTAACAAGACTCGAGTTAGTTTATGTAACCCCCCGATTTATGAAGGAGCCTTTAGCAACACATTCCCTAATAATCCGGACTGTTACCATCTCGGTTTCCCGAGGTAGTGAATAACAAATTAAACTCCAAGGCAAATTATATAATTACTTTAACTTAATTATTATAAAACCTCTTTTACATCAAAATAACAAAGAATTAACATAAATAAAAGTGAAAGTCTTCTAAATGATGATCTAGCTACTAAGTCTTCTGATCCAGTGTCTCACGCCCATCAAGCTCCCATCCTATCTCTTAAACCTGTCAAGTCTGCTCCCCAATATTTGGATCGTCACAGGTGTTCACGAATACACAGGGTCAACCACGAGGTTGAGTAGGGAATACAATGAAACAACCAAAATATGATATGCATGCTCCTCCGTCACCTCCACCTCCATCTCAACTCATATCTCATAACCCGGAACGCCCAGCCATACCGATCCCCGGTAGACTATATATCGACCGTAGCCGATCTGCCAGCTCGCAGCTTAGGGCACCAGGGCAAGTCCTGCAGAATCCGCTTGGGCCTTATCACAACATCATCTTCACCACACCACATCACCACAACATCCTCCATCTCCAATGCATATGAATGCTCAAAAGAAATTAATGCAACACAATATATATATTATTGAACTGATCAATCATAAAATCATGCCGGTTACCAAATGTTGTGATAACATACTCAATACGATCAATTCAGTCAATCACCTTCCAGCATATGAATCATAACGTAAATAAACAACCACGAATCAAGTCAGCATTCACAGTTTGGTCATATGAAACACAAACAAGTCAACACAATTCAACATCAACAAAAATAAGTCAAGTGTATTTCCCTACCTCAGTACCGCAGTCAAATGGACAGATGCTCAATAATATTCCACAACAAATTCGCCCTCTGAAAGATAAATAAATGATAAACAATTACTTAAACTATTCCCGTTCCCAAAATAGAAAATTACTAAAAATAGAAACTTCTTAAAAATGGAAAGTTTCCTTAAATGGAAACTTCCCCGATATAGCAGTTTTCCATTTTAATCAACCCGACTCAAAAACCATCTCTAATTATTTAAAAGACTCGGGAACTAAATTAAATAGCTAGTACGATAAATAAAAGATTAAACGAATTATCTCAATATCGATTTCAAACTCAAATAACTCAATAACTCAATAACCATGGTCACTCTGGACCGTAAACATAACTCGGCTCAAAGGCCCCATAACTCATAACTCAATACCAGTAACCAATATTCATCTCAATTTCAATATCGATATTGTCAAAAGTTCAAAGAACCGTGCTCAACACTTAGAGTAAACTCTAAGCTACCCACCCACGAGTCAAAGTCGAAAGAACAACGTTTTGAATACAACCCGAAAATCAATAATCCAAATCTCAACTCAAAGTGATTGATCAACGCATAGATGACGGGATACGAGGGCTATGCCTATCTCTCTGTACTACAACATATATGTCTCACATCATAAGCACACTTTGCCATGTAATTAATTAATTATACCAAAGTTGGCAACATTCTCGTAATTTCCTTTATTATGCCTTAACAATTATGTAGCATACATGTCAAACCTACGGTTATTCGACTAAATTCCATATCCTCTTTTCCAAACAACTCAATTTTAATACTCTCGTCTTTAACCCATAACCCAATAGTTAACATGATAATATAAATAAAATAGCTAATACAATATATAAATCAAAAACGATAATCATATACCACTTTTAATAATCAGTTTATCACATAAAACATATACAACAAACATAGATTCATACAACCCCGAACAATAATAATAGTATTTGGATCGGTAAAATCGTGTTACCTTATAAAAGATTTGACCCTTAACATCCGAAAACGGAGTGATTGAACAATAAGGGAACAAAAGCATGCACCGAAAAGGAATACAATTTGTATCGAATCTTGACCACGTTATCAATATATGCGTGAATTTGGTGATGAGAAGTAATGGACAAGGATTACCATTTGAGTATTATAAGATTGATATTTTTCTTTTGTAATATGTAACAGCCGCCGTTCATAGGGTAAGAGAATAAGAAAACTTTTCAAGTTAATAAAAAGAATTGATAGTCTAGAACAATCTTAACATACGGTGCATAGTCAAACGAACTAGGTAGATATGGAATTTAACAATTGGCATTGTGGTTTATTTAGGATTGGACTATAAAAGTGATGTAAAATAGGCTTAACTATTAAATCAAATTGTTTGGTCGAAAAAGAGATAAGTAGTCATAAAATAAAGATCATAAATCAAAAGATATCCTAATAAACAGGGTAATCACATAAATTTAAAAAAGTAAATATTATTTTATGATCAAAATATTTGGGTACTACAATCTTCCCTTCTTAAAAGGAACTTCGTCCTCGAAGTTCGAGTTTAGAAAATAATAACACTATAAAATTTGAGTGGTATTACATTCCACCCTCCTTAAAAACAAAGTTCGTCCTCGAACGTAAACTTTTCGAAAATGAATAAAATGACAAGGTAAAGTTTGGCCAATATAATGCAGTACGTGGTGAGGGTAGGAGCATATGAGGGGTTAGGCGGCATTAGGAGGAGACTTAGGATTAATGTTAGATTATATACAATGTAGGGTTTGATATATATATAGAATTGTAACCGTGACTATAAATAAGAAAAATAAGTTGGATTTCCGGCTTAACTAATGTTGCTAGGACTTTAAGATAGTAAATTAATATAAATAAATCAGTTTTTAATAAAAATAGAAATACCAGCTTAATGAAAATATTAAAAAATATTAGGAGTATTACACTCTTTCTCCCTTAAAAGAAACTTCTCGACCCCGAAGTTCGCCACCCCGTAACGATAACCAAACATCCACAAGCATAAGACAAACACAAGTAGTACATACACATAAGCTCTAAAACGCGAAGTGTTATATTCTATCCCCCTTAAGAAACTTTGTCCCCAAAGTTGAACATACGACAGAAGTATGTGGCACTTAAAGAACCACAACATTGACCGAATAATAACAAATTAAAACAGCAGACTCCATGCCTGGTCAATTCTCAGTCAGCCAATCATAACATACCACTTAGCCAGATCGTAAACCATCAAGATTTTACAATCCTATCCTCCTTAAAACATGGTTACGTCCCCGTAACCCCATTATAAAATTCCACATCCAATGTTCAAGAAGATTACTGAAACAATAGACACAATTCATCTGATAAGCTAATTACTCTATACTGGCAACTAGCATCCGACTTTTCAAGCAACAAAACACACTTGTCAATTTCATGCTACGCATTTCACAAAATCAAGGTAATAAATACTTGGATGCTTTGACACCAAATTAACACATTTACATCAATGTAGACAATCAACTAACTCATAGTTCATACTTGACGGATTAAAATATTTCATATCAGTAATCATATCATAGAAGTAAAATCCATATTTCTGCAAATCGGGTTTAGAGAAAGACACTAGGCAAAATTCAAGCAATGTAATAGCGTTTGTATAATTGAGAATACTTTACATAAAACTCACCGAAACAAATAAGATTATATTATCATATAACAAGGTTCATACTCATATCATATGCCTACCGTTCATGCTACAGGATTCATATCAGAGTATTACATGGTTACATCACATAATTCATATTTGATTAAACTTTTATATGAAACTCACATAACTTACAATTTCAACAATCAAACATCATGCAACAACTTTCAAAAGTCATAATTAAATAACCGCTTAGCTATTTCGCGAGCTATTATCGTTTTTAAGAAATATAATGAATTAACTAATCATAGGAAAGAGAATCAATTGCAAAGCTTAAGGAATTTATTTATAACAAATTTTACAACTCAGTTGGTCGGAACAAAAACTTTACAGCAATTAGACAGAAAATTGGGCAACTTGCAAAAATCACTATTAAATAACGACTCGTTAAGATTTTACATGGCTTATCATTTTGAAAACGTGAATGAATATTCTAAACAATAGAGTTGGAATTATGCATAAACAATAAACACGTTTTAAATGGTTTCTTTTTCAAAAACATGGGTCGAAACAGAATCATAAAGAATAATCGACCACTTTGTCAACTAAAATATTTATTTCTCTCAAAATATAATTCATATTAGCATGCAGCTAAAGCATTAAAAGCGAAATCAGAATGTTATCACACATAAAATTTTCACCATCATATAGAGAACACATTTTAAATGGCGGCTGAACAAACAAGGTACATTTCGAATTTATTAAAATTTTTGGTTCCTTTAAATTACTTCACATTATCACACAACCATTCTTCCTCCAACACATGTTACATATCATTTGAGGCATAGAAATCACGTTGCACCATATACATGTAATTGCCATCTAGAAAACGGTAAAGATTGCGAAACCGAAAATAAAATCAACTAAATAACTTAATAATCATGTATGTATTGACAATGCATTAGTTTCTCATCGTAACAATCACAACTTATATAAATACGAAAATATATCCTAGAAATCACTAAGGTGTCACTTATTGAATACTAACCTTATAACTAAATTAAATGTATATAATTAGACGTAAAAATTGGCATGAAATTTTCAACACACAACTATATAACATTCATGGCCTAGGGCAACACATTCCACATACCACTAGACATGGATTTCTAAGGCAATTAGTAAAATAATAACAATCATAAATCTCAAAATTCGATCACATTTGCCTAGTAAGAAAAACAGTAAACTCTTGCAAAGAATAAGACATTCAACAAGAAGTATATACACACTTAGAATAACAGCAAAACAATTATCAACGCACACGACACTCGTTTCGGTCTACTAGCTTTACACATAGGACTTAACTTGATTTTTCATCCTGTAACAACATAGCCTGGTTGGCTCTACTAACCATTCCAGTCAATCATGGTTATATCCCTCCTACATCTAACCTCTTAGGTAGCTATAGCTTATGGTGCCTCTATCATCAACTCATTAAACATATCATTATATTATATCTCTACCTAAGGGTTCAGGGATTAGAAAGCCGCATGCATATCATCATATAATTCATAATTCACAACTCATGTCATCCATACACTAAAATTTCACTCAATTATTCAAATAAGTCAGCATGCCAATATCAACCATATTCTTTCATTGCACATCTTTAACCATGTATCACATCATTACTTACCTCATTCCGCTCCTGCAAAACTGTTAGTATAATATAGGCAAGGTCTGATCCTTTATTTTGTTACTACCCACTCTCTGCATCACTCAAGGGTTACCAGGTTAGACTGAAAGGGCCAGTGGCTTGGTTTGAGGGGGCCCCTAACTCATTCCAATCCTGGGGGCTCCTAACAGTTACTAGCCTGGGTTCATTTTATTTGACTCTTCCTATGTTCATTATTTTTGTTCATTTGTTTTTAGGCCTGAGGATCGTTCGCTCTGATACCACTTTGTAACACCCCGATTTATGAAGGAGCCTTTAGCAAGACATTCCCTAATAAACCGGACTGTTACCATCTCGGTTTCCCGAGGTAGTGAATAACAAATTAAACTCCAAGGCAAATTATATAATTACTTTAACTTAATTATTACAAAACCTCTTTTACATCAAAATAATAAAGAATTAACATAAATAAAAGTGAAAGTCTTCTAAATGATGATCTAGCTACTAAGTCTTCTGATCCAGTGTCTCACGCCCATCAAGCTCCCATTCTATCTCTTAAACCCGTCAAGTCCGCTCCCAATATTTGGATCGTCACGGTGTTCACGAATACACAGGGTCAACCACGAGGTTGAGTAGGGAATACAATGAAACAACCAAAATATGATATGCATGCTCCTCCGTCACCTCCACCTCCATCTCAACTCATATCTCATAACCCGGAACGCCCAGCTATACCGATCCCCGGTAGACTATATATCGACCGTAGCCGATCCGCCACTCCTTGTTGAGGACACCAGGGCAAGTCCCGCAGAACCCCCCGGGCCTTATCACAACATCATCTTCACCACACCACATCACCACAACATCCTCCATCTCCAATGCATATGAATGCTCAAAAGAAATTAATGCAACACAAAATATATATTATTGAACTGATCAATCATAAAATCATGCCGGTTACCAAATGTTGTGATAACATACTCAATACGATCAATTCAGTCAATCACCTTCCAGCATATCAATCATAACGTAAATCAACAACCACGAATCAAGTCAGCATTCACAGTTTGGTCATATGAAACACAAACAAGTCAACACAATTCAACATCAACGATAATAAGTCAAGTGTATTTCCCTACCAAGATCGTTAGATCAAATGGAGATGCTCAATAATATTCCACAACAAATTCGCCCTCTGAAAGATAAATAAATGATAAACAATTACTTAAACTATTCCCGTTCCCAAAATAGAAAATTACTAAAAATAGAAACTTCTTAAAAATGGAAAGTTTCCTTAAATGGAAACTTCCCCGATATAGCAGTTTTCCATTTTAATCAACCCGACTCAAAAACCGTCTCTAATTATTTAAAAGACTCGGGAACTAAATTAAATAGCTAGTACGATAAATAAAGGATTAAACGAATTATCTCAATATCGATTTCAAACTCAAATAACTCAATAACTCAATAACCATGGTCACTCTGGACCGTAAACATAACTCGGCTCAAAGGCCCCATAACTCATAACTCAATACCAGTAACCAATATTCATCTCAATTTCAATATCGATATTGTCAAAAGTTCAAAGAACCGTGCTCAACACTTAGAGTAAACTCTAAGCTACCCACCCACGAGTCAAAGTCGAAAGAACAACGTTTTGAATACAACCCGAAAATCAATAATCCAAATCTCAACTCAAAGTGATTGATCAACGCATAGATGACGGGATACGAGGGCTATGCTTATCTCTCTGTACTACAACATATATGTCTCACATCATAAGCACACTTTGCCATGTAATTAATTAATTATACCAAAGTTGGCAACATTCTCGTAATTTCCTTTATTATGCCTTAACAATTATGTAGCATACATGTCAAACCTACGGTTATTCGACTAAATTCCATATCCTCTTTTCCAGACAACTCAATTTTAATACTCTCGTCTTTAACCCATAACCCAATAGTTAACATGATAATATAAATAAAATAGCTAATACAATATATAAATCAAAAACGATAATCATATACCACTTTTAATAATCAGTTTATCACATAAAACATATACAACAAACATAGATTCATACAACCCCGAACAATAATAATAGTATTAGGATCGGTAAAATCGTCTTACCTTATAAAAGATTTGACCCTTAACATCCGAAAACGGAGTGATTGAACAATAAGGGAACAAAAGCATGCACCGAAAAGGAATACAATTTGTATTGAATCTTGACCACGTTATCAATATAGGCGTGAATTTGGTGATGAGAAGTAATGGACAAGGATTACCATTTGAGTATTATAAGATTGATATTTTTCTTTTGTAATATGTAACAGCCGCCGTTCATAGGGTAAGAGAATAAGAAAACTTTTCAAGTTAATAAAAAGAATTGATAGTCTAGAACAATCTTAACATACGGTGCATAGTCAAACGAACTAGGTAGATATGGGCTTTAACAATTGGCATTGTGGTTTATTTAGGATTGGACTATAAAAGTGATGTAAAATAGGCTTAACTATTAAATCAAATTGTTTGGTCGAAAAAGAGATAAGTAGTCATAAAATAAAGATCATAAATCAAAAGATATCCTAATAAACAGGGTAATCACATAAATTTAAAAAAGTAAATATTATTTTATGATCAAAATATTTGGGTACTACAATCTTCCCTTCTTAAAAGGAACTTCGTCCTCGAAGTTCGAGTTTAGAAAATAATAACACTATAAAATTTGAGTGGTATTACATTCCACCCTCCTTAAAAACAAAGTTCGTCCTCGAACGTAAACTTTTCGAAAATGAATAAAATGACAAGGTAAAGTTTGGCCAATATAATGCAGTACGTGGTGAGGGTAGGAGCATATGAGGGGTTAGGCGGCATTAGGAGGAGACTTAGGATTAATGTTAGATTATATACAATGTAGGGTTTGATATATATATATATAGAATTGTAACCGTGACTATAAATAAGAAAAATAAGTTGGATTTCCGGCTTAACTAATGTTGCTAGGACTTTAAGATAGTAAAATAATATAAATAAATCAGTTTTTAATAAAAATAGAAATACCAGCTTAATGAAAATATTAAAAAATATTAGGAGTATTACACTCTTTCTCCCTTAAAAGAAACTTCTCGACCCCGAAGTTCGCCACCCCGTAACGATAACCAAACATCCACAAGCATAAGACAAACACAAGTAGTACATACACATAAGCTCTAAAACGCGAAGTGTTATAGTTTATATCTTACAAGTCTTGTTGAATAGATAAGAGATAGTATAAATGCAAGGTTTCATAGTCTAGCATTTTATCAAGCACAACATGTGCATAGGTTAACACTACAACAATCAAGCAATCATATGATAACATATTAGATTAAGCATGAATCTACCCACATGTTATAGTTCCCCTAATTCCCCATTAACCCTATCTAGGTGACTAATCACTCATGGTTGTGTTGAACATGCTAATAAGGGTGTCAATCATACTAACAAGTCCAAACATAATGAGTATTTAGGAAAACAATCAATAATTAATGCGAAGAGTAAAAGAGTTGTACCAAACTTATGATGAACAAATGGAAATAAGGAATGGCAGAATAAAAACTTGATTGATGAATGAAGAGTTGTCAATTCTTTAATAAACCCCAAATAATCTTCCAATTCCAATACTAGATCTAAGAATTCTTCAATAACAATTAACGAAGGATTAATATGTAATTAAGCTAATTAATATCTAATCTACTCTAATGACTTGGTAAATATCTCCTAATAAAATGGAGTATTTATACTAAGTACAAATATTAGGGTAACGAAAGGCTTAAATGATGATTAAGTCCCTAAGATGAAGATTAACGCCTTGCAAGTCTCATGAGGAGTCCCACGACCTGCCCATAAAAGACGCTTATGCTGCTTGAGGATCCGCCCAACCTGGGCTTTGAGATGTTCGACCTGCGCTTTAAGACGTCCGGATTTCACATCGAGTCGCCCGATTTGAGGTCGAGACGCCTGGATTTCTCCATAACTTGGCTTCTCTTCTTCTTGACTTCCTCAAGATCCGTGGGGATCGTTGAGGAGCCGTGGGGGCTTCGCCAATGCCCATTTTACTTGATTTATTTACTTAGGCCTTTAGTATTATCATCCTCTTTGTTGCTGCGATCAATTTGGCTCCGCTTTTGCTTCCATATGCGCAAGGCTTAGCATCCTCCCCTACAAAGGGCACTAAAACCTCATAGAATGTGCAAAGTAGGGAACATAAGATAGAAATGACCCTAATAAGTGCTAGAAATCATGGAAACGAGGCTAGTTTGGGGACTAGATGTGCGCAATTATGGGTCACATCAAATATCCCCAAACCGAACCTTTGCTCGTCCCGAGTAAAGAGGTGACTAAAACTATGACCCTTATTAATATTACTAGCCGATTTGATACAATTAGGCCCTGTTCTTTCTGGCTTTTTAGAGTGAATCAATCGAATCGAATCGAATGGAGCTGAAATTTGAATCGAATCGAGTGAATCGAATCGAATGGAGTGAATGAATCGAATCGAATCTGAATGGAGTCTGAATCGAATCGAATCGAATGAATAGAGTTGAGCTGAATCGAATCGAATCAATTGAGTGGATTGAACTGAAATAATCATATTAATAATAATAATAGTATTAAATATTATTGTTAGTATCAACTATAATATATTAATATTCATAGTATAATAGTAATACTAAAATTAATATTTATAAGAAAAAAATTATAATATTATATAAGAATAATCATAAATTATAATAATGAAAAAATAGTATTTTTCTACTAATAATATTTTTAATAACAATAATAAATAATAAGGTCATATTAATAATGATATTAGTAAAATTTTTGTTTAGAATAAAAAACTCAAGTAAGCGTTGCTCGAATTCAGGTCGAGTCAACGCCCTACTCTCATATGGCATCTCGAGCCTATGCTTGCTCTCTTCGGATGGATCTTTCACGCGTAACAAAGGCCTCAGAGGGTATGCAAAAGGTCTTTCTCTGATGCCTTACGGTAATGGTGGATAGTCGGGACCTTGCTTGAAGCTATGGTCTCTATGCCCTCTTGTAGTAGCTCGAGTAGTCTTACTTCTAGAGAGAGGAAGTTGTTGGTGAGAAGTTTTTACCATTGATTGGTGAATAGTGAGATATTTATAGGTTTTATGTGTACCTCAAATGATGGCTTGGCAAGAACGGTTACCATATTCGCTATGAATACGCCTTACCGATTCGCGATTCGTTTATAGAAATGTGTTACATGTATTTTCAGTAATCAACTTGATAGAATTCGCTTTTAACAATTTGTGATTCGTAGGGTACCAAGCGAATTTGTAACCATGTTGGCAAGCGTGTTGACTTGTAAGACCCCGTATTGGCAAGTGAGTCAAGTCGGTTCGGTGTGTCTCATTAATAATATTAATAATAAATGTTATGGATTTTAATAATAATACCAATAAATGTTATGAATTTTAATAATAATACCAATAATAATTAGAATAACAACGACAATAATAATAATAATAATAATAATATCAACAATAACAACAACAACAACAACAACAACAACAACAACAACAATAACATTAATAACATTATTATTCATTTTAATAATAATATTCATCATCATCATCATTATCATTATCATTATCATCATCATCATCATCATAATAATAATAATAATAATAATAATAATAATAATAATAATAATAATAATAATAATAATAATAATAATAATAATAATAATAATAGTAGTAGTAGTAATAATAAATAAATAAATTATTAAAAATATTATTAATTATAATAATAATAATAATAATAAATAATATTAATATTAAAAAAATAGTATTATTGTTAACAAAATTAATAATAACTATTATTTAAATTAGTAAAGCTGAAATGAGCTGAATTTAATGGAGTGAGCCGAATCGAATCGAAAGAATCGAATCGAATCGAATCGAATGGAATGGAATCGAATCGAATCGAATCTGAATGGAGTGAATGAATCGAATCGAGCTGAATCGAATCGAATAGAGTGATTTGAATCGAAATGGGCTGAAAATAAGCCAGAAAGAACAGGGCCTTAGAGGGTCTCACTCTGCTCCTTCAACTCACAACAAGACATCAATGAGGTAAGATGCCTTCTTGCAAGGCAAGGTGGGGCTTGCCAAAATGGCGATGCATCCAAGCATTAAGCACACAAAACAAGTAATGGATGCATCTACAAAAGAAAAGCCACTCTCCTCATCTAAGTGTCGGAAATCATCTAAAGGGCAAGCAATCTAAGGGTACACATTCCATTGTAGATATTATTTCTCCAAGCTACTAAGTTCAAAAGGATACCAACAAATCACCTCCAAGTTATGTCAAACTAGGGTACTTTTATCCTCAATCGCTAAATGCTTTTGCCAAGAGTAGGCTCTCTATGGTGTTAGAAACATTGTAGGATCGCAGAATTCCCCCCCTCTTGCCTAGACAAGAAGAAGGGTCGTCCCCTTTCCACCATGCAACAAAGAAAATATCATCAATAGATAAAAGGGATCAAAATACTTTGAGTTTCACAATGGTAGTATGCTTTTGTCCCCCCCCCAATTTCTTGTGGTATTTGACTTTTTAGAACATTTCCTTGCCACTTATGATGTTTGGCAATTTTGATACTTTGGCATTTTGCATTTTTTTTGAACATTTTCAAAGTAACCCCATTTTGTAGCAAGGGCACTTCTATTGAAGCTTATGAGTATATTTTTGCTCCTCTTTTCAATGATGCAATTTTTGTGCAAACTTTTTGATTTTCACTTTGGTACTTGAACTCAATTTGGAGATTTTTATGCTCATTCCCTTTGTATTTGGCAAAACATGATGGTAGTAATGAAAGAACGATTGCATGGCATCAAGGGTCACCTTGGAATAAACGGTAGCCAAGTAATCATCACACCACAAGGTACTCTTAACTAGGCCTTAGTCCATGAGTCAAAACATACTAGTATGACAGATCCTAAGGTGTCTTGAGGGTATTCTAGCAAACAAAGTCTCAAGGAGAAAAATTATCTATAAGCGCCTATATACACTTGCCAAGCTTCCCAACTAGACATTTTCACAAAATTTTTCCTAAAATACAACATGTCATGATGCAACTAATATATATACAACCTAATGCAAATGCTACTATCACTAGTATGCCATATAATCTAAATGCAACTCCTAGAATCACATTGGTTTGTACCACATCAAACAATAAGAAGCCACATTGTCATTAACATAGAGAGAAAAAAGGAATTTTGGATAGATCATACCATGAGGTCTTCATATTCCTCATGCCTCGAATGTGGCGTAGTCGGTCCAATGTAATAGGAGTGAACATAAACAAAAAAATATATACAATATATACATTTCTACACTACAAAAGGAAGAACATGTTTTTGGATTTTTTGAAAAATTTTAAATTTTCATCATTTTTTGAATTTTTGAGTTAGAAGGTAAGGTGTTAGAATTCCCCATCCCCACACTTAGAATGGACAAAACAATAGGGAATTGTACAAATACAATGGAATGAATGATGCATGATTCTACACTAGATGCAAATTATATGGAATATATGACAAAGTGATGCAAACTAAGCTAGTCTAAGTGATGCATGCTTTCTATGGTTCCGAGAGCTAATTTGAGTTAACTCGGATTGCTTGTGACTAAACTTTCCCAAACCGGTTAAATTAATGGGAGAAGTTTGGCTATAAGGCCATGCATGCAAAGCTATGCTAAAAGGAAATTGTCATTTTAGATTTTCAGGTAGGAACAAAATTTATCATCACCTTGATGTTGCTAAGGTGGAAATAGTCCTTCAATTTTACAAGGATATTAGGAAAGGTTGAAACAACAATGATTACTTAAGTTAAGTTAGAATGCAATTCCAAAATTTAACATAAAAATGAGAGAGAGAGAGAGAGAGAGAGAGAGAGAGAGAGAGAGAGAGAGAGAGAGAGAGAGAGAGAGAGAGAGAGAGAGAAGCTCACACAAGCCATGGTGGGTGCCTCTTGCCCGCTCCACCAAGCTAGAGAACTTCTTCATTTATCTTCATCCTCTCCTCCAAGATCATCATCCCAATGTGCTCTAGACTCATCACTTCCGTAGGAATCCATAAACTCGTCTCTTTCCCTCTCCTTCTCCATTGCCATTGCCATTAGCCCCACCATTTCCATGAGTCGAATTTGGAAAAAGTATATTGACTTGAGCCCAAGAAGGAAGCATTCCCTCTTCATTTATGAGTCCTTGACAAGCCATATAATGGAAATTGGGGTAAAGAGCATAGTAGGTGTCTACCTTGTCATCATATTGTTCGCGGTGCAAAGCTTGAAATAGACCCGTGGCGAAATCATCTCTTGGAAGAATGAATGGGTCGGGATGATTGTAGGGTTGGTATGGGAAAGGGTAAGGAGGGATAGTGATCCTTTCTTGTTCATTTCTTTGAAGTGGGTTTGCTTGTTGGTGTCCATTAGTAGGAGGTGGGACTTGATTCGTTTGACTTGTGTTTCCCGGTACGAGATAAGATGGTACTCAGGAAAGGGAGCCTCTTCTTGGTGTAACTCTTGTCAAGCCCTCCATTGGAAGGATTAGAGGGTTGCTTCCCTTAGTCAACCATTTGATTTTTCGCTCATAGCCCTCATAGGCTATCCAATGGTGATGTTGAAAAAGGAGCATTTTATTGATACTTGTATTACCTGCAAGATGCATATAAGAGTTCTTGTTGTTGAAGTTCGGGTTGAAAAACTTTGCAAGTCTTGTTACTAGGCCTCCATTGACGATATGCTTCATCCCACTATCATTCCCATTTCTAAACCGCTCCCATCTTTCAAGTGGGCATTGAACTTATACCACTTTTTCCTTAGATTTTCAAGTAAGACTCCATAAAGTGAGATCAAGTTCATTCACAATAGCGGGTCACGGCGAGCAAGTAGGGTACTCACTATGAATCGATAAGTAAACTGAATGATAGGGTTTTGAATATATGAAGCCGAGCAATCCTTGATTCTTGTCAAATATCGGCCCGTTAAGGCTCGCCAAAGAGGTTCTACACTATAATTTCAAGGCTTTGAAGATCGAGTAGGTGATACATCTAGTCCTAGAACAACCGCGAACTCCACTAGGGTTATCATCCTAGTCACATTTTCAAGTTGGAACTCTATAAAAATTGTCTTGTTTAGGGTGGAGATTCTCAAGAAGCTTTGGAATTCAAGCACTAAGGGTCTATAAGTGAGTTTATGCATGTGGAACATTGTTGAGAGACCAAATAATTCAAATAGTGCTTCGGTTTGGTGGTAGATGCCTAGCTTTCTTAATGTGTCACTTTCATGACAAACGAACTTAGTGGAGAGAATGTTCTTACCTATTAGTCGGTGGAAGAGAATCCTTTGAGCATCATTGACGAACTCAATGTTTTAGAATTCATCTAGGCTTGCAACATCAATTATCGCTTCATTATGCCTTCTTAGAGTGTTGAGGTGTGAGGTGGATGAACTCCCAATGACTCTTGTTCTTCTTTCTTCTCTTATCATGAATCTCCTTGGGGTTTTCATTTTGATTGAGTGGAAACAATCCTTCTAAATTAGTTCTATTTGAATGTCTCAAACCCTAGGTTTTTGGGTGAGCTAAGGTTTTAGAGAGGTTTGTTTATTTGGAAGTGATATTAGGTGATTTCAAGTATTTGAGATGGAGGTTTATATTTTGATGTTGGAGGGAGAAATGATGTGTCTTGATATGTGTGGTGGAAAAAGGGGTTTAAAGTTGAAAGAGGGCGAGTACCACGGGAGGGAGACGCGCGACCTAGAGAGGGAGTTGCGCGACTCTTACTTTTTACAAAATTCATGAGCCTTTAGGGACGCTCGTCGCCCGACCTGGTAGAGAGGTCGCCCGTCCTGCGTATAAGACGCCCATATTTTAATCACAGTGGAAAATTGTCTCTTTAGAAGCCGATGGGGACGTGGGTCCTCAGAATGATCTGCACAGAGTTCATCCCAGTGGAAGTTTTCTTGGAATGCATGGGGAGACACTCGTCTTGGCACTGGTATGCCCTTCTTAAGGTCTAATTTACCCGGCCCGCGCTTGGGACGTGTAGATTTTTATCCAGTGCAAATTTTAACTTTTGAAAGCTCCTTCAAGTCCCACGGTTTGAACTGAGGTCGAGCGACCTTATTGGCTGGACGCTCGAGTTGGGGTCAGGCAGATTTCCATCCCAGTTCAAAAATCCACTTTGTGCTTCCTTCCTAGTTCCCACGAGGCTAAGTCTGCATGTGGGGGCCTTTTCCCCATATCAGTTTTTCTTCCTTTCCTCGTTACCTCTTCATTCCAAAGGCTTGATTTGGCCTAGGCATGTACTTCCCCCACACTTGATCATCAAGCACTACACGTTTGAAGCACATTAGAATCCCTCCCTCACTTGATCTCATGTCAAAAGTTGTAGTTAAACAAGGAATTGAAAATACAATGAAGTTAAAATGCAAGTAAGTGGGTTAGTATATCTACAAGTGGTGGTTTAGGGAGGACTCCACCAAACTCTCCTTCATTTTAATGCTAGATCACGGGAGGGGGAAGAGACTCAAGGCGAGTTACCTCAACCTCTCCTACAAAAGCTCCTTCATAGTAAGGCTTGATACGTTGACCATTAACTTTGAACCGATTCCCATCTTCTGACATTAGCTCAAAGTCTCCATAATTTTTAATGTTTGTGACAACAAAAGGACCCGTCCATCATGAGTTCAACTTTTCGGGGAAGAGCCGATATCGAGAGATGAGTAGAAGGACTTTGTCTCTCTTGTGCAAGGCCTTTTGTTTGATTCTCCTATCATAGAGCAATTTGGTCCGTTCTTTGTAGATCCTTGCATTTTCATAAAAGTGAAGCCGGAATTCCTCCAATTCTTCAATTTTCAAGATCCTCTTCTCACAACTTAGCTTGAGATCAATATTTAGTGTTTTGATGGCCCAAAAGGCATTGTATTCCAATTCAAGTGGTAAGTGACAAGCCTTTCCATAGACCAGCTTGTAAGGTGAAGTTCCTATGGGTGTCTTATAAGCCGTCCTATAAGCCCAAAGGGAGTCATCAAGCTTCATTCTCCAATCCTTACGAGTCTTTTTGACAACCTTCTCAAGGATTTGTTTGATCTCTCTATTTGAAACTTCAACTTGACCGCTGGTTTGAGGATGGTATCCCAAGCCGATTCTATGTTGAACACCATACTTTGTCAAGAGAGATGCAAGCTTCTTTTCAAGGAAATGTGATCCACCAGCACTAATGATTGCTCTAGGAACTCCAAATCTTAGGAATATTTTATTCAAAAGATTGGTCACCGTCTTTGCATCATCGGTTGGGGTAGCAATTGCTTCCACCCACTTAGACACGTAATCAACGGTACCTAGAATGTATTTGTTGCCTTGAGATGATACAAAAGGACCTTGGTAATCTATTCCCCAAACATCAAAGACTTCCAATATGCCTTGTTGTGGCATCTCATTTCTCCAAGATATGTTGTCGGTTCTTTGGCAAGGGTCACAATAGAGGATGAATTATCTAGCATCTTCAAACATGGTAGGCCAATATAAGCCCGATTGCAAGACTTTAACAATTATTCTCCTTGCTCCATGATGTCCTCCATAAGGGGATGAGTGGCAACCTTCCAAAACCCCTTGTACATCCCATTGTGGGACACACTTTCGATAAAGACCATCACTACATGCTTTGTAGAGGTTGGGATCATCCCAAAAGTATCTCTTCACTTCAAATAAGAACCTCTTTCTTTAGTTGTAGTTCAATTTCGAAGGAAGAACCCCTCCTACAATGTAGTTTGAAAAATCGGCAAACCATGGTGTGGTATGCCTCTCAAGTTGTGTGTGGATGGCCATTAGAACATTATCGAGAAAGGAATCATTGATGGGTGTATCTTCATCTTTGTTATCAAATCGAATTCTTGATAAATGTCCGCTACTACATTTTTGGCTCTTTTATTGTCCCTTATCTCTAGGTCAAACTCTTGGAGTAATAATATCCACCTCAACAAGCATGGCTTTGACTCTTTCTTCACCAAAATATGTATAAGAGCACGGTGGTCCGAAAATAACATAACTTTAGATCTAAGTAGGTAGGAGCGGAATTTGTTCAAAGCACATACTATAGCAAGAAGTTCCTTTTCCGTGGTATCATATTTGATTTGTGATGCATTAAGGGTCTTGCTTATATAATACATGGCATGTAAAGTTTTACCCACTCGTTGGCCAGTCAAACTCTTGGAGTAATAATATCCACCTCAACAAGCATGGCTTTGACTCTTTCTTCACCAAAATATGTATAAGAGCACGGTGGTCCGAAAAATAACATAACTTTAGATCTAAGTAGGTAGGAGCGGAATTTGTTCAAAGCACATACTATAGCAAGAAGTTCCTTTTCCGTATCATATTTGATTTGTGATGCATTAAGGGTCTTGCTTATATAATACATGGCATGTAAAGTTTTACCCACTCGTTGGCCAAGAACCGCGCCAACGGCATAGTTGCTTGCATCACACATTATCTCAAAAGGTAACTCCCAATTTAGGGGTTGAATGATGGGTGCCGAAATTAGAGCCTCTTTGATTCTATCAAAAGTTTCAACACAGTCATTAGTAAATTGTAATGGGGCATCCTTATGCAAAATTTGAGTGAGGGGTTTTGCAATTTTGGAAAAATATCTTATGAATCGTCGATAAAACCCTGCATGACCGAGAAAACTCCGCACCCTGTTAACATTCACGGGTGGTGGTAGTTTCTCTATCACTTCAACCTTGGCTTTGTCAACCTCCATGCCCTTTTCCGTAATCAAATGACCTAGGACAATACCTTCGTTGACCATAAAAATGACACTTTTCCCAATTTAACACAAGACTCACATCTTCACACTTTTGCAAGACAAGAGATAGATTATGCAAACAATAATCAAAGTCTTTTCCATAAACACTTAAATCATCCATAAAAAATTCCATAATGGTTTCCAAGTAATCGGAAAAAACACTCATCATGCAACGTTGAAAGGTAGCGGGAGCATTGCATAGCCCAAATGACATTCTCCTATATGCAAATTTTCCATATGGGCAAGTGAAGGTGGTCTTATGTTGGTCATCCGGGTGTATCGGGATATGGAAGAATCCCGAGTATCCGTCAAGGTAGAAAAAGAATTTGTTAGAGGCAAGCCTCTCAAGAATTTGGTCAATGAATGGAAGGGGGAAATGATCCTTTCTTGTTACGGAATTCAATTTACGATAATCAATTCACATTCGCTAACCGGTGATCTTCCTTGTGGGTATTAGCTCGTTCTTGTTATTTTTCACCACCGTGGTGCCTCCTTTCTTGGGTACCACTTGAGCGGGGATAACCCACGAGGAATCCGATATAGGGTAGATGATTCCCGCATCAAGCAATTTCATAACCTCCGCTTTTATAATTTCTTGCATGTGGGAGCTTAGTCTCCTTTGTCCTTGCATGGTAGGTATATGGTCTTCCTCTAGATGAATCCTATGCATGCAAAAGCCGGGGCTTATTCCCTTAAGGCCATCTAGACAATAACCTATAACCTTTTCTTGTTCTATCAACACAACAAGGAAACTTTCCAATTGACTATCATCAAGTTTTTCATTGACAATCACGGGTTTGGTTTTAGACTCATCAAGGTAAGCATACTTCAAATTAGGAGGAAGAGGTTTTAAAGTTGGGGTTTGTACCTCACTTTTTACCTTTGATGGTTCATTAGGAACATCTTCCACCTCCATTACACATTCCATCCTCATTACATGCTACCTTGAATGCTTATTCTTCCTTAGTGGATTGTGATGCTTCTTTGAGAATGTCATTTATCCTCATAGATTGCTCATAAGAGAGTTCTTTGTTGGCTAGAGTGGCTTCAAGGAGATCTACTTCAAATACCCAATGTTTACCGTTGGCCTCACTTGCTTCCAAGGCCTCCAATGCTTCCAAAGGGTCTTTGATGAGAATAGAACTCGCATGGTCCTCTACACAACAATCTATAAGATCCATCTTGCAAAGTAAACTAAGAGAAAAAGGTGAGAAATACCTTGAGGAAATGCTCTTCCTCAAGGTAAAGAAAGACACAACTAAAAACAATCAACGATAACAATTCAAATGAACACCGTCCCCGGCAACGGCGCCATTTTTTGGTGCGGTTCAAAACTTTGTCGTCTAAGTCAACCAACCAAAATAATATTTATAACTAAACAAACTGCTCATAGTAGAGTGGTAAGTAAAGGTCGAATCCCAAAAGGACGGGTGTCGAATTATGTTATCAATTGCAAGTAGCTATGTCTTAAGGTGTCACAAATTGATGGGGTTGGGGTTGAAATGAGTGTCTAAACTACTAAGCAAGTGGAAAGGTAAAAAGGGATGTAAATAATTAATGAAAGCACTAGAGTGTCATGGGTTCATAGGGGGGGTTCATGGTGGTGATCATATAAATATGTTTACATAGTTGCAAGCAAATTATTGTTGTAGTGGAATCGAGTTAGTTTATGTCTTACGATTCATAGGGAGATTTGGGTCCCGGAGCCGAGTCGTCAAGACTGTATAACACCTACAAGTCGACTTAATTTCTTCCTATTCACTTATATGCATGGTCTAACAAAACTCGAGTTAGTTTATATCTTAAAAGTCTTGTTGAATATATAAGAGATAGTATAAACGCAAGGATTCATAGTCTAGCATTTTATCAAGCATAACATCTGCATAGGTTAACACTACAACAAGCAAGCAATCATATGATAACATATTAGATTAAGCATGAATCTACCCCCATGTTATAGTTCCCCTAATCCCCCATTAACCCCAGCTAGGTGACTTGTAACACCCCCATACTCCAAGTGCCTTACCAGACCACCCAGGTATGAATACATTACCATCTCGGTCGCCCGAGGTATGATAATCAAATAGACAAAACAGAAACAACGTTTAATTATAAATGCTTTAGCGAAGAGTTACAATCCTCAAACCAAACTGAAAGTACAATACATTATTCCAAACTATCTTTCTCAATCGAAATGTAAATAAATGCTAAACTACAGCGGAAGACTCTATCGTCATGTCGTGGCCATCCCGGCTATCCCAGTACTCATCTCTATACCTGTTCAATATCTGCTCACCATCCCCGAATGGATCACCGCAGTTTTACAAAACAACACCGGGTCGATTACTAATCACACAATCAATATAGATAACAATAATAAGACAAACAGACAGCCGGAATGGAATCACACACACACACAACACCACCAACACCCATCATCTCAATATCGATCGTCCACTTTGGACCAGCCCGCCGATGGGGGACCGCAGCTGCCGTTCCCACCTAAGCCCCGCTCATCGTACGAGCGATAAACCCTGTCCATTAATGTGCACATCCCCTTCCGTGGCGGGTTCCACGAAGGGCGAAACTAGGGCGTGAAGTCACTCCCGCAAGTGACCCCACTCAGCCGAGAACGCATCTCGAGAACCATCAACAACCAATCACAATCTCAATCACAATCACAATCACAATCACAATCATCATATCAAACAACTAACTACAGCACATCACCAATATCCCATTATGGGACTAATACTGAGTAGGAAATCCTACCTGGAAAGCACAACAAGCGAGACGGTATCTGTTTGTATCAAAACGCCTCTTCTACGAACCCTCCTCCTATCATATAACACACATAGACCATACATCACATACTACACATAAAAACCCCCAATTCCTAAATTAGGGTTTAACCAAACTTAATTAAACATTATAAAAACTATACTAAAAGCTTACCCTCGACGCAAGGAATCCAACGACACGAAAAACGACAAGAACCGACCGTCTGAACTCCGGGAATTGCTAAGAATGCGATTAGGAAGATGAAGTGGTTGCTTTCTCTCTTAAACAGGGTTTTAGGTTTTGTAAAAGTAATTTAAAACAATGACGAATATGTTTAAATACCTTAATCGCATAATTAACAAAACCCGAGAAAACTCCCCGTGAAACCGGACACTCGATCGAGTACCCAAGGTACTCGATCGAGTACCTTTTACTCGATCGAGTACCCCACTGACTACTCGATCGAGTACCCAACAGTCGAAACTATTTTATTTCGCAACTTGCCCTTACTCGACAGAGTAAGGGCTACTCGATAGAGTACCCCAAGACTTATAAATACGGAGTATTACAGTCTTCCCTCCTTAAAAGGAACTTCGTCCCCGAAGTACAAACCACCACTAAACAAAGGTACTCCCATAAGCTTCCCGACTCGGAGGTCAAACAAAATTCAACATAAAACATGATACTACCCCAACTCATCCCGACAAACATACCGACACAACATATAAAAGGGGTTATAAAACTCTTAAAAACTCTCGCGATCATCTCCTACCCCCCTAAAAGAAACAAGGTTACGTCCCCGTAACCATACATACCTGATCAAAAAGGAAAGGGTAACGTTCTTTCATGATATCCTCTGCCTCCCATGTAGCTTCCTCAGTCTCGTGGTTAGACCAAAGGATCTTAAGCAAAACTGTCTCACCGCTCCTAGTCTTTCTAACCTTTCGGTCTAGGATCTGCTTAGGCACCTCAAGGTATGATAAAGACTCATCTAGCTCGAAGCTCTCTGCCTCCAACACATGTGACGGGTCACTCACATACTTCCGCAGCTGCGATACATGAAACACATTATGCACTCTCTCCAACGCAGCTGGTAAAGCCAGACGATAAGCAACTTCCCCAACTCGCTTTAAGATCTCATAAGGCCCTATAAACTTCTGACTTAGCTTGCCTTTCTTCCCAAATCTCATAACCCCACGCATCGGAGACATTTTCAGAAGAACCTTGTCCCCAACTTGAAACTCTATGTCCCGACGATGTAGATCTGCATAACTCTTTTGTCGATCCGGGCCGCTCTCATCCGTTCCTCGATCATCTTAACTGTTCCACCATCTCATGCACCATCTCTGGTCCTAAAACCACTTTGCCTCAAAGACTATCGTCCCAACAGATTGGACTCCTACATCTCCTCCCATACAAAGCCTCAAACGGTGCCATACCAATACTGGTGTGATAGTTGTTGTTGTAAGAAAACTCTATCAAGTCCAACCTCTCGCTCCCGGCCTACCACCAAAATCCATCACACAAGCTCGCAACATATCCTCAAGGGTCTTGATTGTTCTCTCGTCTGCCTGTCTGTCGCAGGATGAAATCTTTGTACTCATCTTCAAAGTGTTCCCAACGATTCCCGCAACTCCTTCCAAAACCCTGATATAAACCTCGCATCTCTGTCAGACACTATGTCCTTAGGGACTCCATGTAACTTAAGCACGTTCTTTCGATAGGCCATAGCCAATTGTGCCTTAGTCCATGTATCTTTCATTGGAACAGAGTGAGCTGACTTGGTCAGACGATCCACTATCACCCAAATCATGTTGTTACCTTGTTGACTCTTCGGCAAACCCACAATGAAATCCATGGAAATGGATTCCCACTTCCACTCAGGCACCTCTAAAGACTGAATCTTACCTTGTGGTCTTCTTTGTTCCCCTTTAACTCTCTGGCATGTCAAACAACGGGACACAAACTCAGCTGTCTCTTTCTTCATCCCAGGCCACCAAAACGTTTTCTTCAAATCCTTGTATAGCTTGTCTCCCCCTGGATGAACTGAATATGGTGTGCAATGCGCTTCTGTCATGATCGTCTTTTTCAACTCCTCATCATTAGGAACACAACACCTACCATCAAACCTCAAACTACCATCTGTATGAATAGAAAACCGGGACACTGTCCCTTTCTCTACTCCAGCTCTCCACTCAACTATATTAGGATCCAAAGCCTGCTTATCCCGAATGTCATCATAAAACTCCAGATGTACTGTCATATCACCCATGGCATCTCCTTTCTGCATCATATGTATCCCAAAGCTCGCTACCTCATCCTCGGCCTCATCAAAGATAGAGTGTACACAAGGAATGTACACTCTTTCTACTCAAAGCATCAGCAACAACATTGGCCTTCCCTTCATGGTAGATGATTTCCATGTCATAATCACCAATCAGCTCCATCCACCTCCTCTGTCTCATGTTCAACTCCTTCTGCGTGAAGATGTACTTGAGACTCTTGTGATCAGAAAATACCTTAAAGATTGCTCCATAAAGGTAATGTCTCCAAATCTTGAGAGCAAACACCACGGCACCCAACTCCAGATCATGAGTAGGGTAGTTCTCCTTATAAGGCTTCAACTGCCTAGAAGCATAGGCAATCACTTTGCCATTCTGCATCAACACACATCCCAGCCCATTCTTCGAGGCATCTGTATAAACCTCAAAGTTCTCGCTCCCTTCAGGCAATGCTAAGACAGGAGCTGTGGTCAAACGCTCCTTTAAGGTTTGGAACGCCGTCTCACAACTCTCATCCCAACGACACCTGTTCTCCTTCCTCATCAGCGCTGTCATCGGTCTAGCTATCTTGGAGAAATCTTTCACGAATCGTCTGTAGTATCCAGCTAAACCCAAGAAACTCCTAACCTCAAAGAACATTCTTGGTGCTTCCCACTTTGTCACCGCCTCAATCTTCGCCGGATCCACAGCTACCCCATCTTTAGAGATCACATGCCCTTAAAAGCAACTTTCTCTAACCAGAACTCACACTTGGACAGCTTAGCATACAACTCATGATCCCTCAAAGTCTGCAACACGATCCTCAGATGCTCCTCATGCTCCTCCTTAGTCTTAGAGTAGACTAAGATGTCATCGATAAACACCACCACAAACTGGTCCAAGAACTGTCTGAAAATTCTATTCATCAAATCCATAAACACTGCTGGCGCATTAGACAACCCAAACGGCATCACCACATACTCATAATGGCCATACCTTGACGTGAAAGCTGTCTTCGGTATGTCCACCTCTCTAATCTTCACCTGATGGTACCCCGACCTCAAATCAATTTTAGAAAAGACTGTTGAACCACTCAAATGATCGAACAGGTCATCTATCCTTGGCAAAGGATACTTGTTCTTTATTGTCACACGGTTCAGCTCCCTGTAATCTATGCACAGCCTCAAGCTCCCATCTTTCTTCTTCACGAACAGAACTGGTGCTCCCCAAGGCGATACACTTGGTCTAATGTATCCCTTCTCTATCAAATCATCCAACTGCTTCCTAAGTTCCTCCATCTCCTTAGGACCCATACGGTACGGTGCCTTAGAGATTGGCCCCGTCCCTGGCTTCAACTCTACGGTGAAATCTATCTCCCTCTTCGGTGGCAACCCGGAATCTCCTCGGAAAAACATCTGCAAACTCTCCCACCACTGGTATCTCATCCACTGTCGGACTCTCTATCCGGTCATCTCTCACATGGCACAGGATCAAAGGACATCCCTTCCTCAGATAAGACTTCAAGGTAACAGCTGCAATCAACTTAACTTTGGGTTTGACTAGAAACCCACGATAAGACACACTAACACCCTTTGGACCTCGTAAGGACACTTTCTTTTGATGACAGTCTATCTTAGCTTTATACTTTCCTAACCAATCCATCCCAACTATCATCTCAAAACCATTAAAAGGAAACTCTAGCAAGTCTACAGGGAAATCGACTTGCCCAACTATCAAAGATACATCTCTAAACAACCTCCCACACGATACAGACTCACCCGAAGGTATGAAAACTTGCTCACTGACAGACTCATATACTCTCAAACCCAACTGTTTTACAAGACTCGAAGACACAAACGACTGAGAAGCCCCCGAATCAAACAAAACAAACGTAGGAATACCATTAACAAGGAATGTACCGGTGATAACATGCGCATCTTCCTCAGCTGCTTTCTTCTCCATCATGAATAACTTGCCACTGGTCTTCTGTCCACCTCCCTGGAGAGTACTGGCTGATGCGGTCGGCTTAGCACCCGACCCTTGATTGTTGTTGTTGTTCATCGGTGTCTTCTGATAAGAATTACCGCCGTTGCGGTTGCCTCCACTCTGGTAACTCTGACTTCCCCGGTTTGGCCATGATCCGGCCCGGTCCGTTGCTCGCGAAGCTCTGCGCAGTCTCCGAAAAGATCCGGTGCACTCGTGCACTCATGTCTCTTGTGGCCTACGCCACCACAACCAAAGCAGTCACTCCCCGCCTATTGCTCACACTCCCACGGCCACGCCCAAAGGAAGTCCCAAAGACTAAACCGGACCCGGAAGAAAATCCTTTAGACCGATTGTAGTTGCCTTTCTTGTAATTAGATTGGCCACCACCCTCGCTCTCCGACTTCCTCTTCTCACCACCAGACCTCTCCTGAGCCATTTCCACCAACCTCTCAGCTCTCCTATCCCTCTCATAAGCTTCCTTAACATCGGTAAGGATTCCCACGGGTAACTTATCCATAATTTTGGTAGTCAACCCTCTCTCAAACCTCAATGCCAGGTTCTCCTCACTTAATCCCATATCCTCAGCATACCTGGACTTCTCATTGAACTGTCTGTAGTACTCGGCTACAGACATCTCAGCGGTCATCTTAAACTTATCAAACTCTTCCCTCAACTTACTCCTCACATGCTCCGGTACGAACTCCTTCCTCACAGCCCTACGAAACTCCCCCCAAGGCATAGCAGGTAAGCCTTGGTTGGTGTATATCTCCTTAGCACTCACCTTTACTGAATCCCACCACTTGCCTGCTGCCTCCCTCAGATAGAACGCAGCCTGTTCCACTCTCATCTCATCAGGACAATGAACCAAGTCTAAGATGTTCTCCATCTCTCTCAGCCAACTATCAAGAAGATTAGGTTCCCCAACCCCCTTGTATTCTTTCGGGTTAAACCTCGCAATATAGAGGCTGATTTTAGAATGATCAACCTCCTTCTCCTTACTCTTATCCTTGTCCTCATTCACTCTCTTCAGGGTCTCAGTAAGAGCATCCTGGTGCTCTAACATTTTAACGATGTCATCCGTGGTCATAAGCTCAGCTCTCGCGTACAAAGCAGTTCTCTTGGGCGGCATCTTGAAGCTATATAAGAAAGGGTAAACATAAACACACGTACTAAACCTCAAAACACGAAAACACGCTGCCGAAACCCACTCGATCGAGTTCCCAAACACACTCGATCGAGTAACGGGCTACTCGATCGAGTGCCCCACGTACTCGATCGAGTACCCAAACTCCAGAACCAAACAGACCTTCTGACCTCTTACCTACTCGATCGAGTATCTAGGCTACTCGATCGAGTGACCTCCTACTCGATCGAGTACCCCTAGTTACTCGATCGAGTGCCCCAAAACTCGATTCTGGACTCAAAATCGCCAAAAACCTACCCGATCGAGTCAGTCTCACTCGATCGAGTAACACTAACTCGTAAAAGCTACCCGCATGTTACGTCATATGCTAACATGCTAAACTTTATAAATCACATATTATGTCATAACAATCATGCTACACATCTTTTCTATATCTACGAGATCATTTCATCATGCTATTAATTGCCACGTTGTAAAGCATTCAACATGTTATCATTTCATCAACAGTTTCTATACATAACATCACTTTTCTTTCACCTCCTCAACTTTCAATTCGAACATCCATCAATCAACACATCCATCACATTTGTAGACAAGTTAACTAAACACACATACGACAAACACTTCCCCCATGTGATCGGTTCAAAGTTGTAGGGCGACCCCCGCGACTTTAGGACGTCTCCCAAGCCTTTGCACTAGCTCCTACAACTTTTACCCCGGGTTCATTTTAATTGACTCCCTATGTTCATTAAGTTCATTGGTTACAGGTTTCAGGATCGTCGCTCTGATACCATTTGTAACACCCCCATACTCCAAGTGCCTTACCAGGACCACCCAGGTATGAAGACATTACCATCTCGGTCGCCCGAGGTATGATAATCAAATAGACAAAACAGAAACAACGTTTAATTATAAATGCTTTAGCGAAGAGTTACAATCCTCAAACCAAACTGAAAGTACAATACATTATTCCAAACTATCTGTTCTCAACTGAAATGTAAATAAATGCTAAACTACAGCGGAAGACTCTATCGTCATGTCGTGGCCATCCCAGCTATCCCAGTACTCATCTCTATACTGTTCAATATCGCTCACCATCCCCGAATGGATCACCGCAGTTTACAAAACAACACCGGGGTCGGTACTAATCACACAATCAATATAGATAACAATAATAAGACAAACAGACAGCGTGAATCACACACACACACACAACACCACCAACACCCATCATCTCAATATCGATCGTCCCTTTGGACCAGCCACCGATGGGGGACCGCAGCTGTTCCCACCTAAGCCCCGCTCATCGTACGAGCGATAACCCTGTCCCATTAATGTGCACATCCCCTTCCGTGGCGGGTTCCACGAAGGGCGAAACTAGGGCGTGAAGTCACTCCCGCAAGTGACCCCACTCAGCCGAGAACGCATCTCGAGAACCATCAACAACCAATCACAATCTCAATCACAATCACAATCATCATATCAAACAACTAACTACAGCACATCACCAATATCCCATTATGGGACTAATACTGAGTAGGAAATCCTACCTGGAAAGCACAACAAGCAGACGGTATCTACAGCTGTATCAAAACGCCTCTTCTACGAACCCTCCTCCTATCATATAACACACATAGACCATACATCACATACTACACATAAAAACCCCCAATTCCTAAATTAGGGTTTAACCAAACTTAATTAAACATTATAAAAACTATACTAAAAGCTTACCCTCGACGCAAGGAATCCAACGACACGAAAAACGACAAGAACCGACCGTCTGAACTCCGGGAATTGCTAAGAATGCGATTAGGAAGATGAAGTGGTTGCTTTCTCTCTTAAACAGGGTTTTAGGTTTTGTAAAAGTAATTTAAAACAATGACGAATATGTTTAAATACCTTAATCGCATAATTAACAAAACCCGAGAAAACTCCCCGTGAAACCGGACACTCGATCGAGTACCCAAGGTACTCGATCGAGTACCCCCTTACTCGATCGAGTACCCCAGCTACTCGATCGAGTACCCAACAGGTCAGAAACTATTTTATTTCGCAACTTGCCCTTACTCGACAGAGTAAGGGCTACTCGATAGAGTACCCCAAGACTTATAAATACGGAGTATTACATGACTACTCACTCATGGTTGTGTTGAACATGCTAATAAGGGTGTCAATTGACAGGGTTGTCGTGTACCTATCAAAAATAAACTAACTAAACTAACTAAACTAACTATA
Organism: Silene latifolia; assembly: GCF_048544455.1. Lineage (NCBI taxonomy): Eukaryota > Viridiplantae > Streptophyta > Magnoliopsida > Caryophyllales > Caryophyllaceae > Silene > Silene latifolia. The sequence continues at coordinate 31,149,955 of NC_133528.1, forward strand.
TAGCTAGGGAAGTCAGGTCGATCTCCTCAGGGAGGCAAGATATATGTAAAAGTCCGTCTATTTGGTCACAAATGGGGGGTTGTTTAAATTGGTTTTCTAAACTAAAGGTTTAAAGGAAAGAGAAGCAGAGACAAGAGCAGTAAAGGCAGAAAAATAGAATTAAACTATCAAATAGAGAAGGGTCATGTCGGGATTTCGGTTCACTGCGGTAGTCCAGTAACTCAACTGTAAACAACTCAGACAAATTAATGCGAGACGGATATGGAAAGGTCCTTCTGGTACACTTTCTATCCTAAACTTCCACTAACTTAACTTCCGTCCTCGTCAGGGTAGTCTACTGTTCATAGCAGGCCTATATAATCCAATCTTCTGATCCAGGATTAAATTTAGCCAGATTAAAGGGTGACTCAGAAGCGTGCACTCAACTAAGTCGGTAAAATACAGTTATATTGCTATGGTGACAGAATCTCAACATTAATTCATCTAACCAAATTACTACATCGTCACATTTCTACCGCAGATCCCCTAATCCCAATATGAATTAGATTTAGCTACTCATATCGCTATTAATACTATCAAAACTAACAGCAGATAAATATCCAGCATTCAACATATTAAAACGATAATGAAAATGCATAAAAAGGTAATTACGGCAGAAATTAAATAAAACAAAACAAAGAATTAAAGCAAATGAAAAAAAGATTATTATTAAGAAAGGAGAAATAGATTACAATCGTGAGAATCCGGCGTAAAGAACGACAAAATCCGAGCGAAATAATCCCGAAAACAAAGTTACAGTAGAGAAGGGAAAAGCAACGTAATGTTTTTTTTGTGAAAGCTAAAACTAATAGATGATAAGATTAAAGATAGCTAATGACCTAGTAAAGTTGCGTTTAAATAGAAAATAAACTAAGTCCAAAAGCTAAAACAAGCTTACGGGCTAATTAAAGCCCACGCCAGACCAAACCACTCGATCGAGTAGAATAAATCCACTCGATCGAGCAAAACTCCAGAAAATCTACTCGATTGAGTAGAATAGTTACTCGATCGAGTAACCTCTCTTTTCAGCATTTCTTGATCGAGTATAAAAGTGCTCGATCGATCGATCAACCAATGACGTAGAAACCATTCGATCGAGTAATAAAACCACTCGATCGAACGTTCTTCCTTCAAATCATCTTAAACTCGTGCCCGACTGCCTCGTAAACCGTGCCTTCATGCATCCCAATGCAGAAACTCACTCCAGAAAATCCCGTCTCCTCAAAATGCATGCAAAAAAGATGAAAAATGGTACGATTCCACTACTTTCGCGTTCATTTCTACAAAACGGACAAAACGAACAAAAGTAGCCAATTCGGGGCATAATACTATATAAACAGTACAAAAATGCATGGAAATACGTGCTAAAATAGGCTAAAAAGACTATACATTATGCACGTATCAAATCTTCCCAAACCGAACCTTTACTCGTCCTCGAGTAAACTAAAATGCAACTAATGGAACGTAAATGAAAACTCAGAGCTAGCTTAACTTGTCTACTTGAACCAATTTAATGCAACAAAGATTAACAGTTATAGCTAAGCAGTCAATACGCAAACGAGTTATAAGCTGTTCAGAAATATAGCCAACCTATCGACCTTGCAAGACCAACAAAATCGGACTCTCACGTGGTCACTCTTCTCTCACGAAGCAAAGGGTGAATGTTATATGTAAAAGAGAGAAGGAAAGACAGTCACTCACCTATCTGCGACCTACATAGCATGCATGCAACAAAAATGAAAGACAATTCAAGTACTAATGCACACACTTCAACCAATAATGTCCGTCACAGCCGAAGGCTTACAAATAATATGGGAATAGTGAGGTTCAGGTGAGAAAAGGCAAAACAAGTTATGGAAATGTGGGGGTAAAAGCGTCAAGCTAGTTCCTAACAGGACCATATAAAACCATCCGAATCTCAACTGACTGAAAAATAAAGTGCAAGTGCCCTTCATTTGGCACACAACTCACTAATCTCGTACACAATGTCCTCAAAAATATGGAAAAAAACGGAGGAGTTAGACGGTCACAAACTTTCCTTTTTTAACACCGTCTAAATGAACCAAATGGAACAAATCAAAATTTTTTCAACTCTTTTTTCATTTTAACGTGAATCACAACTTTTTTCATCATTTTTTTTCTTTTCTTTCTCTTTTCCTTCTTCACGTTGTCTTTTCTTTTTTTTTTTCTTCTTTCATTTTCTCCTTCCTCTATTTACACCAACTCCATACAAAAAGACACGGGCCAAACTGCAGATGGAAATCATACCACAAAAGACATACTAAACTAGCTTGACTAGGCAGGCTCAGTTTGGGATGTAGCTAATGGGTCAAAAAGGCAAGTTTTGGCTTAAGTGGAGCTAAATGGGTGAAAAATATAAGAAAAGAGGAAAATTTGCAAGCACCTCCCTGCATCTGACACCAACCACAAACCCGAATGTGTGCATTTGACAAGAAATTGAATGTCATAAAAGTGCAAAAATAGTGAACATGCTATGCAAGGAGTACTACTCTCAATTCCTAATGAACTGGTCATGGATGTCACCAGTTATGGGCTCTAAACCTCAGAATTTATGGAGTAGTTTGCCAATTTATCAGGTCAAGTCTAAATAGTCAGCTATATTTGAACAGAAACTCGTAGACTATGCGTATGACAAAGCTAATAACTATCAACAGAAGTGCAAGGCTCAAGTAAAATGACAAGTTATAGTGCAGTTTCATCACGGAAATCTACCGTTCCGACTCAACCTATATGCAAAAATAAACGTGAAAATTTTGAATTTTTTAATTTTTGAAATTTTCTAATTTTTTTTTTTTAATGAAATAAATAAACAATGCAAGCTGAAATAAATAAACGTGAATGCGAAACTTATGCAATTGCAGACTCAAAAGGATGCAATACCCTCCCCAAACCAAAACGGACAACGCCCTCGTTGTCCTCCAGCATACACCAGCAGATATATACAGGGGAACAGGAATATACAACCAATAAAAAATGAAAAATAAAATAAAAAGGAGACAAAAATAAAAGAGTGAGATGTACATATAAAACACGAACTTTCCCAAACCAACCAGAAAACTGGGGAAGTGAGTAGAACAGTAGCTACTCGTCAGCCTCCTCGTCGCTGTCGCGCACGTCCTCCACCCTCACTGTGAAGTCCGGGTCCACCTCCCGCTCTCTCCTCTTCCTCAGCTCAGCTCGAGCTCTCTCCGCTGCCACCTCCGGGTCCTCGTCCTTCTCCTCCTCCTCAGCAGACTTCGGGTACCCCTCAGCTGGGTACCGGTAAAAGGAAGGGTGTGGCCAACCCTCTGGGATCGGACGGTGTCGACTCAAGTGGTACTCGTATAGAGGGAACAAAGTCAAAGCTAAGCCCCACTCCATACGAGCCTGTCTCTCTACAATCTCACCTAACAAACTGTCACGACGCCCTTGGTCCATGACCGAGGACGCCTCAAAGGGTGGTGGAGGTACAAAATTAGCCGGTAGGACCGGCTGTGTCTGTGTCTGGTCGGCGGGTGCGGGAGTAGGAATGGAGATAGGGATCGGGGTAGGTGTAGGAGTGACCGTGGAAGGCTGGCCGCTCCCAGAAGGTGTGGACCCCTCTCCAGTCTCAAGTCTACGCCGCTTCTTAGCGGCGGGTAAAGTAGTAGGTGGTCGGAGTGAAAGGTGGTAGTCAAGTAGAGGTGGCAGTCGGGTGCCCCGTGCAACAGTTGGCGAATGGGCTAGACGGGGGAGAGTGGGGCAAGGTAAGTCCACAGACAGGGAACCGTCTATCTTCCATGCCTGGAAGTCTGTGGTCAGCCAATGCTGAGAGTGCATGGCAGCCAGGCTCAAATACCTCTCTCCCAGGAGGTACGGTAAGTCACGAGGCCAGACAGGGAAAAGGGAACGGGCAAGAATGGTGGCCATGCCACCGTAGGCAATAGATCCCGTGACCTTCACCCCCTGGGCCTGGAAAAACTGGGCGGTCAGATAGGCGATGTTGAGGGTAAAAGGACCCTCGCAGTCAATGTTCAGGTAACCACCTAAGATGGAGAGCTCGTTGTAGTTGATGTTGTTTGGCTCCTTTCGGCCAAAAATGGTGCTCCCTATCAGTCTAAGAAAGTAACGGGCAGGGAGAAGGTGGACCTGTGCGAGCTTTCGCTCGGGAAAGGTGGTCTGGGCCAAGGTCCGCCAAAGCTGACGAACGACCCTCCTAGGGGCGGCAATGTCGCCCGTAGAGGAAAGTCCAAGTCTGCTACCAAACTCCCCCAAAGTCATCGAAAAAGTCCGGTTGAACAACCGGAAAGACACAGAAGAACTAGTGGGGGCAGCGTCGTGTGCCCCAGAGGAGAAGGTGAAGGAGCTGAGGAACTCAAGACTCAGCTCCAGAAAGGTGTGGCCACTCATAGTAATGAGTCCGGCCATCCCCGTGCCCCGTAAAAGCTCACAAACTGACTCGTAGAAGCCGACACTCTCAAGTGCCGGTTTATCTAAGAACCTGGTAGGTAAAAACTCACAGCCAACGAGGTTATAAAACCTCTTACGGTGTACATCGTTAACGAAAATTACCTGCGGGTAGTCGGGGTGAGAGTCGAGGGAGTTGTCCCCTCGGACAGTGACCGTACCAGAAGGAGCAGCAGAAGTAGAAGTACTAGGAGCTGGCGTAGAACGGGAACGTCCACGACCTCGGCCCCGGCCTCTAGAACCCAAAGTAGAAGCCCGTGCAGTGACGGTGTGAGGAACTAGAGCCGCCCGAAAAGCAGCTGCAACTACTGGTGAGTCCGCCACAGGTGTGCTCACCGTGGCTGAAGTAGAGGATGTGGCTGCCGTGACCACCACTGAGGAAGAAAGACTAGCAGCAGTGCTAGCAGTGGTCGTGGCTGTGACTGAAGTGGCAGCCGAAACAGAGCTAGAAGCAGTGCTAGTAGGTGTAAAAATTGTACCGGCATCAGAGACTAAGAACACAGAAGTGCTGGCCGGTGCGGGGACGGTTGTAACAGCAGGGACTACCGTCTCAGACAGAGACATTGACGGACTGGCAGAAGAGCTCGACGAAGGCATTGAGCTAGAATCCATCCTGAATAAATAGGGCAGGGGAATTGATAAGAAAATAGCAGCTAAACAGCATGAAAATCAGCATGAAAACGGCATGAAAATTCCCCTAACCAGTCGAAAAATTCGACCTTCAGCACATAAATTCCCAACTTGTCCTCAAAATTTCGAATAAGAGCATGTAAACAGCGATAGGGGATGGTAGCAAATTACAGCAGCAACAATTTACGCAACAATGTAGATAAATTGAGCAAATGACAGCAGCAAAACCAGGTGACAGTCGAAAATTTGACTGTAAAGACCCTTAAACGCAAATTTCGCGCAAAATTCGAATTAAACATGGAAAAATCAGTGAGGAATGGGAATGAGCATCAAGTAAGCAAGACTAAGCATTGAATCAAAATTATAGTCGATAATTTCGACCCAAAACAGAAAATCGAAACCCTAGGTTTCTATTCACTTCATAAAAGGCAAAATAAATGGAATTAAAATGCAAAGAAGTGTGAGGATCACTTACTTGATAATTAGAAATCCCACAAATAGCAATTAATCGGCAAGAAACAAGCAAAAACATCGATTTTTTTGATCGAAAAAACCGCAACCCTAATACCCTTAATAGACTGAGTAAAGCAACACGAATCAGGGGGAAAGTAGAGGGCTATTAACGATTAATTAACAACAAACACAATGTGGGTGACGGATTTGGTAAAAGGGCAAGAAAAATGGAGGAATTTGGGGTTTTTGATCGCAAAAGGGAAGAGGGGTCGAAAGAAATTGGGAATAAATGAATTAGAAATGAAAAAGAGAGAAGTTAAAGAAACTCCATGCGTGTAATTTCCACTTTTACTCGATCCAGTGGTTTAGAACTACTCGATCGAGTCCTTCTTGGATCCATCTACTCGATCGAGTAGAAATTTACTCGATCGAAAATTTCCCATTTCTGCTTTACTCGATCGACTAGAATAGAGTCACTCGATCGAACATATTTCACTCGATCGAGTACAAAAAGTCCTCGATCGAGCTCTTTTCCTCGTGTAGGCTCTTGAATTCGTCATTCATCCTTTGAATTTGCGTAAAATTCCCTAAACCTGCATAAAAACACTTGCAAAAATATCCCAAAATACCAAATACGCAAAAGAACAGTCTATAGTCTCTAATCTACGCTAAAAATTGTCTAAGTTCTAATTGTCCTAATTAAAAACAATAAAGCTCAACGGAAAATTTAAAAATTGTTTTTACAAATTGGTACACGGGGCATTTCCCCGCTCACTTCCCAAGGCAATTCAGTAGCCCCTCGGAGGGCTCCTGACTGGGGGACGTCATCTGAGCAACGTTTATTGTCTTCTTCAGCTTCCATGAGCTTGAACTTGAATCATTAGGAGGAGAATAGTTGACATCCACATATGCACGAAATTTTCTCATCCTTGCTCCCTTCTCACCGGCTTTAACATTGTCACTCCCACCTTGACTGGCATTAATTGCACAACACCCATTGACAGCTCCTGCATTATTTTCATCTGTACCGGCAGCAAGGAAAACAGACGAACTTTCCTCCTTTTTGCTCTCAACCTGAGGCGGAAGGGTCACAATAGCAGCACAATGCTCCAAATTTTCATTTGGAGTGTCAATAATAGGGTTAACAGAAGAGAGGGCATTGCAAAGCTGAGCTTGCATGGGAGCCCTCCGGAACTTAGACTGATGGAATATCAATTCCTCGTCTCCAACCTGAAAAGTCAATGTCTTGCCCCCGACGTCTATTACTGCACGGGCAGTAAACAAAAATGGTCTACCTAAAATAATAGGGGTATGGGCATCTTCGGGGATGTCAAGTACAACAAAGTCAACGGGAATAAAGAACCTCCCGATCTTAACAGGTATGTCTTCTATTACACCTAGTGGTCGTGATATGCTACGGTCGGCCATCTGAACAGTCATGTTGGTGCAATTAAACTTTGTCAAACCAAGTCTCTTAGCCAGAGACAACGGTAGGACACTCACGCTAGCGCCAAGATTGCATAACGCGTTATCAATCAAGTGGGTACCAATATGACACGGAATCGAAAAACTACCCGGGTCTGACTGTTTGGGAGGTAACTTATTCTGAACTAGGGTCGTCCCTACCTCGGTCAAAGCTACCGTCTCATGATCATTGATGTGCCTCTTACGCGATAAAATTTCTTTCATAAATTTAAGGTAAGAGGGTACCTGTGTCAGCAGTTCGGCGAATGGCACAGTGACCTGCAAGCTTCTCAGGATTTCGACAAATTTGCCGAATTGTTGATTAGCTTTAGTACTTTGCAAACGCCTCGGGAAGGGAACCGTGATGGGTATCTCGAGTCCCTTGTTCCTCTCTTCCAACGTGTAAGCCGGATCAAGCTCCATATCCTTCGGACGCTTCTTTCCTCTCGAACGAGGTGTTTCAGGTGATTTCTCACTCGATCGAGCACTAGCAGGCTCTCAATCAAGCCGTTCCTTATCCATACTACTCGATCGACCAAAATTCGCATTCGATCTAGTAGTTTCTTCAACAAAGTAACTCGATCGAGCAGAAATTTCACTCGATCGAGCAGTTCCTTTTTCCTGTTCACTCGATCGAGTAGAAATTCCACTCGATCGAGTACTTTATTCAACACTTTTACTCGATCGACCCCCAGAAACTAGTCGATCGAGTACTTTCTTAGCCGTCAGCTCCTTTTCTTCACCAGAACACTGTTCATCAGCAGTTATAGCCTTCCTCGGGTCTGATTTCAACACTTCTGGTCCCTCATATGAACGACCGCTTCTCAAATTGATTAAATTCACCGTTTCATGTGGATTTTTGTCAGCTTGTGACGGTAAATGACCCGGTTTCCTTGCAGATTGATTCGCGGCTAACTGGGCAACTTGAGTTTCAAATGCCTTGATGGATGCATCTTTTTGTTGATCACTCAGCTGCCACTGCTTTGTAAAAGATTACAACATCATCTTTAGCTCACCTATCTCACTCACCCCTCCGGAAGATGATGCACCGTGATTGGGAGGAGGGAAGGAAGGAGGCTTCTGAAAGCCTTGTTAATTCTTATGTGGAGGAACATACGGCTGCTGCTGGTGAGGAGGAGGGGTAGGATTAAGCACATTTTGACTTGTCCACCTCAAATTGGGATGGACTGCCCCTTGGTTATTATAATAGGAACCCCCTCCTTGCCTATATTGTTGAAAGGCAAGGACCTGTTCCTTCTCTATAAGACAGCCAACAGCAGTGTGACCGTCATTGCTCCCACACCTCTCACATGTGACGGTCTCCCCTCTAGTAAGCAAATGGACCGTCTGAGGCTCCCCAGCAGAATGTAACTCCAACTTATCAAACCTAGCATTCATGGCATCCAGCTGAGCCACAACTTGCTTATCGACTGCATGAACTGTTCTAATACCATCCCTCGGGTTTCCATACTCAGCACTGTGATTCGCCATCTCTTCAATAAGGGCCCATCCCTTATCATCGCCAGTGTTCTCTTGGAATCTTCCGTTAGATGACGCATCAAGTATGGCTCTGTGATCATCATATAACCCATTGTAGAACTGGTTAGACAAAACCACGGATCTAAACCATGGTGAGGAATAGACCTCACTAACTTCTTGAAACGGGACCATGCTTCATATAAAGTTTCATCAGGTGCCTGCTTGAAACTTGTGATCTCTGCCCTCAGCTGATTGGTGCGCTGTGGAGGGAAATATCTCTTGTAAAAAGTAAGAGCAAGGGTCTCCCAGTTGGTAACCCCTGCGGCCGCGCGGTCCAAATCCGTCAGCCACTCCCTGGCTGAGTCAGTCAAAGAGAAAGGAAACAGAACCTCCTAAATCTTGTCTTGAGTTACCCCCTTTGTGGCGGGGATAGTAGAACAGTAGTCCGTAAAGACCTCCATGTGCTTCCTCGAGTCTTCACCTGCCACACCTCTATAGAGATTTCTCTCCACCAGATTGATATAGGAAAGACGGATGTCAAATGTATTCCCATCCTCAGTCTGGAGATGGAAACCCTTTGGAATTGAGGCTGCTTTAGGCTCCGAGTGACTAGCAATGTTCGGCATCTTTACTGGTTGATCGGCAGAAATAAGAATGTCTTCTACTAAAGACTGGTCTTATGCGAAAAGAAAATGGTGAAGCTCTAGTTCGAAAGTACTCAAGTCTTCCTTTCGTGATTTTCTCTGCAGATGGAGTCTATGCCTGAATAGTCTCTCTAGCTCTGAATCAGCTGTAACTAACTCAAACCTGTCTGACCTGGGCATACACAACATTGAAAGAAAATAAATAAGCACTGCCTCAAGGAATGAAAATTCCCTGAGACGGATAAAATAAACGAAACAAAGATAGATAGGGCAATTGCCTCCTCGGCAACGGCGCCAAAATTTGACAGGGCTGTCGTGTACCTATCAAAAATAAACTAACTAAACTAACTATATAGCTAGGGAAGTCAGGTCGATCTCCTCAGGGAGGCAAGATATCTGTAAAAGTTCGTCTATTTGGTCACAAATGGGGGGTTGTTTAAATTGGTTTTCTAAACTAAAGGTTTAAAGGAAAGAGAAGCAGAGACAAGAGCAGTAAAGGCAGAAAAATAGAATTAAACTATCAAATAGAGAAGGGTCATGTCCGGATTTCGGTTCAGTACGGTAGTCCAGTAACTCAACTGTAAACAACTCAGACAAATTAATGCGAGACGGATATGGAAAGGTCCTTCCGGTCCACTTTTTATCCTAAACTTCCACTAACTTAACTTCCGTCCTCGTCAGGGTAGTCTACTGTTCATAGCAGGCCTATTTAATCCAATCTTCCGATCCAGGATTAAATTTAGCCAGATTAAAGGGTGACTCAGAAGCGTGCACTTAACTAAGTCGGTAAAATATAGTTATATTGCTATGGTGATAAAATCTCAACATTAATTCATCTAACCTAATTACTACATCGTCACATTTCTACCGCAGATCCCCTAATCCCAATATGAATTAGATTTAGCTACTCATATCGCTATTAATACTATCAAAACTAACAGCAGATAAATAACCAGCATTCAACATATTAAAATGATAATTAAAATGAATAAAAAGGTAATTAGGGCAGAAATTAAATAAAAAAAAACAAAGAATTAAAGCAAATGAAATAAAGATTGTTATTAAGAAAGGAGAAAGAGATTACAATCGTGAGAATCCGGCGTAAAGAACGACAAAATCCGAGCGAAATAATCCCGAAAACAAAGTTACAGTAGAGAAGGGAAAAGCAACGTAATGTTTTTTTTTTGTGAAAGCTAAAACTGATAGACAATAAGATTAAAGATAGCTAATGAACTAGTAAAGTTGCGTTTAAATAGAAAATAAACTAAGTCCAAAAGCTAAAATAACCTTACGGGCTAATTAAAGCCCACGCCAGACCAAACCACTAGATCGAGTAGAATAAATCAACTCGATCGAGCAAAACTCCAGAAAATCTACTCGATCAAGTAGAATAGTTACTCGATCGAGTAACCTCTCTTTTCAGCACTTCTTGATCGAGTATAAAAGGGCTCGATCGATCTACCAATGACGTAGAAACCATTCGATCGAGTAATAAAACCACTCGATCGAACGTTCTTCCTTCAAATCAGCTTAAACTCGTGCCCGACTGCCTCGTAAACTGTGCCTTCACGCATCCCAATGCAGAAACTCACTCCAGAAAATCCCGTCTCCTCAAAATGCATGCAAAAAGGACGAAAAATGGTACGATTCCACTACTTTCGCGTTCATTTCTACAAAACGGACAAAACATACCAAAATAGCCAATTCGAGGCATAATACTATATAAACAGTACAAAAATGCATGGAAGTACGTGCTAAAATAGGCTAAAAAGACTATACATTATGCACGTATCATCAATCATACTAACAAGTTCAAACATGAAAAGTGTTTAGGAAAACAATCAATAATTAATGCGAAGAGTAAAAGAGTTGTACCAAACTTATGATGAACAAATGGAAAGAAGGAATGATAGAATAAAAACTTGATTGATGAATGAAGAGTTGTCAGTTCTTCAATAAACCCCAAATAATCTTCCAATCCCAATACTAGATGTAAGAATTCTTCAATAACAATTAACGAAGGATTAATATGTAATTAAGCTAATTAATTTCTAATCTACTCTAATGACTTGGTAAATATCTCCTAATAAAATGGAGTATTTATACTAAGTACAAATATTAGGGTAACTAAGGGTTTAAATGACGATTAAGTCCCTAAGATGAAGATTAACGCCTTGCAAGTCTCATGAGGAGTCCCACGACGTGCCCATAAAAGACGCTTATGCTGCTTGAGGATCCGCCCAACCTGGACTTTGAGATGCCCGAGCTGCACTTTAAGACGCCCGGATTTCACATCGAGTCGCCCTATTTGAGGTCGAGATGCCCGGATTTCTGCACAACTTGGCTTCTTTTCTTCTTGACTTCCTCAAAATCTGTGGGGATCGTTGAGGAGCCGTGGGGGTCTTCACTAATGCCCATTTTACTTTATTTATTTACTCAGGCCTTTAGTATTATCATCCTCTTTGTTGCTCAGTCGTTAGATGCGATTAATTTGGCTCCGCTTTTGCTTCCATATGCACAAGGCTTAGCATCCTCCTCTACAAAGGGCACTAAATCCTCATAGAATATGCAAAGTAAGCAACATAAGATAGAAATGACCCTAATAACTGCTAGAAAGCTTGGAAACGAGGCTAGTTAGGGGACTAAATGTGCGCAATTATGGGTCACATCAGACGCCTACATCATAGTAATCACATAACAAACCATTAGCAGCCTAAAGGACACATCTAACAAAATTAATGGAATGTAATTAGAGATAATATAATAAAAGTGGATACAAGGAACGAGAATACCCGGTAAAAGCTTAAGAGTTCCCCCAAACCAGCTGTAAAAATAGGGAAAAAAGACCAACCGCGTAATTTCATCATCATCTGGCTACGTTTTAGGCCCAAAACGCAAGGATACTCGATCGAGCCTGGTTGGACTTGATCGAGTACACTATAAACGAACAATTTTCTGCACTATAGAACGAGTTCTCACCCATTGCACGGTCAAAAAAACTCAAAGCTCGTATTAGTAAATCAAAAAGTTGCGCATGTGCTACACAAAGACATAAGTAGCAACAAAATATAATATAAGCAAATAAGCTTAGCAATGAATAATATTCGGGCTCATCAAACTCAAAATCCAATGTAAAATACAAGCATGGTTTCTTGTCCAAATCGAACTTATACTTGACGGGAAAAGGATATACGAGCTCTCTTAGTATAGGAGCAATTACATCTTCATGTACCTCAAGAACAGGATTGTCTTTGAATATCTCGGCTTCTAGGGCATCCAACTCAACTTCCAAATCAACATCTTCATTAAAGTTGTAAACCTTCTCAGGATGAGGCTCATCTCCATATATCAACCTCTCTATCTTATCTACTTCCTTACTCCATGGTCCTGACACAACAGCAGGGACGTTGGACTGATTCCTGTCCAAACACAAAGTAAGGAAATCATCAATAGTATTAATCATATGACATGTAGCTCTTGAACTGAGATTATTTAATGCTTTATCAAGAACAAAAGTGATTTTATCATCCACAATTCGTAGTTTAAGACTATCATCCCTAACATCTATGACCGCCCCCGCCTTGTGTAGAAATGGTCTACCTTGAATAATACGGACTTGGGAGTCCTCGGCCATATCCATAACAATAAAGTTAACTGGAATAAAATACTTCCCTACTCTAACTGGAACATCCTCTAAAACACCTAGAGGGCGTTTAAGAGATCTGTCAGCCATCGGCAAAGTCATGTTAGTAACACGTAGTTGACCCATATTTAACTTTTGACAAATTGAATACGGCATAACACTAACGCTAGCCCCTAAATCGCAAAGGGCTTTATCTATAGCAATATTAAAAATATGACAAGGAATAGTGAAACTCCTTGGGTCTTTTAATTTAGGAGGTAAATTGGCTTGCAATGCTGCGTTACACTCTGCAGTGAACGCTACCGTCTCCACTTCATTGAAAGTCCTCTTCTTTGTCAATATCTCCTTTAAGAACTTTGCATAAGCCGGCACTTGAGTGACCAATTCTGTAAATGTCACACTAACTTGAAGATTCTTTACTACCTCCATGAACCTCCCAAACTGCTTACCAATTCAGTAAATGGCACACTGCTTTCTTCGCTTTTTCGTCTTTTTTCTTATTCCGAGTTTTATCTTTGCTTATTTCTTTCTTGTCATTAGTCAACTCCAAGTTACCCAATCCCTTAGGATACATGTAGGAAACCTCATCTTCATCAATAGGCATCTCCAAACTTTGATAAGTAGAACCGCTCCTCAGTGAAGTAGCATTAACTTGTTCATGTGCTTGTTTACCTTGAGGAGGAAGATTGTCGGGCTGTTTTGAAGGATTTTGAACCGCCAATTGAGCAACTTGAGTGTCTAACATCTTGTTATGAGCTACAAGTTCAGAAATTTGAGCCGTTTGCTTTTGTTGAATTAGCAAAGTTTGTTGCAACAAGGCCTTCATCTCGGTCATATCATTACTAGGAGCTTGTTGAGGAGGTTGAATCTGTTGAAAACCTCATTGACTTTGTCTAAAAAAATTCCCTTGTGGTTGATTACCACGATTCTGGGAATAACATAGGCATTCTGCTCCGGGGCTTGATTGAATACATTCTAGCTGTTGGAGTATGTGTCTTCAACAATAGTGCGATCACATATTAAATCTCATAATAAGAATACAAAAGGGATGATTCAATATATTGTCAACTGATCAACATTAATTGGTAACGATTGGCTGACTAGAGTTTGACGTTACTGTTTTTTAACGGTGGTGATCAGTTGATCCCTTAAGGTCACACCTATAGGACAATTCTCTTAACTGATAAGTTTATTACTTGTATGTCGATACAGATTAATTAAATCCTTAAATTGAACAATTTTTTTATCAATGAGTGAGAGTTATATATCTTATTGTAATTTGATTAAATAAGATTCAATTTAGTAATTAATATGTTATATTACTAAAATTGATTAATGTTTATGAAACATTTGAGATAAAAGTAATTAGTTAATCATAATTATAAAATGTTGTAGATTATAATAACTAGACTTAATGTGACCCATTTTATATACATGTAATTGTGAATTACTTGTTAATTTGTTAAATGTAATTTATTTGATATATAATGATATTTAATTAGTTAAATATGCATTTATATGATTAGTGACATATTATGTGTCACATGTCACACATTACAATTGACAAAATACAAATTGTAAAATGAAAGTCCATTTTAAGTGTGGGAGCCGGTTTTATGGGTAGTGTGTTAGGGCTTTGTGAAGTTGATTATTTTTATGGGATAAACATAATCATCACATCTTTAGCCCTAAACCTAGCCTATTATTTTGGTAAGACAAAAAACAAAAAGGAAAAGCATTTTCCCCTTCCCTATGGACCAAAAACCGGTCACCCCCTCTTCTCCCATAAAAAGAGAATATGTTCTCTTATACTTTTTACTCATGCTTATGCAAAAACTCTCAACCTCTCTCCACATAATTAGTTTATGTTCATAAATTTTTTTCCAAAAATTCTAATATCACAAAATATTACTAGTGTAGTAATAATATTATTATTAGAATAAATTTAAGGTTACTAGTAATATTATCTAGTTAATAATATTATTAGTGTTAAGGGTAAGTCTTGGGTGCAACTAAGAGGAGAGTTTCTAATACAGAACTTTGGTTTTTGGAGGATCATCCTAATGTTATTAAGCTCAAGAACAAGGTTAAGAAAGTGTCCTACCTTGTGCCCAAAATTGGGTCCACCATTTTGTAAAGGTAAAACCGTTTTTCTCCTTATTTCATTTATTTACATATTGCATGTAACTAGATCTATTATTCGAAATTAGTGAATAATTTAAAAACTAATTAGAGGAGTCTAATTAGGGGTTTATGAACCTAACACTGACTTTTTACAGGGAAGAAGTTAGAATAGGGAGTACCTTACTTGAAAGACTGAAAAGCATGAACCTGTTCAATTGTACTCATATATACATTTGGCCGTAGTGTGGCCATCAATCCCACATCTTTCACAGGATACTTCTTGTTGGATGATGGCATGAACCTTTTGTTGCTTTCCTAAGGACTGAGATGTCTTTAATTTAGCTATTTGAGCAGTTAAGGCCTCCAGTTATGCCGCAACGACATTATCCGATCCACCCCTCCCTTACTGCCTTTGGGGTTACCATACTCAGTAGTATGGGTAGCTATCTGATTGATCATCTCCCATCCAGTATCATCATTGGTATTATCCTGGAATATCGCATTGGCTGAAGAATCAAATAAAGCTCGATGATCATCATACAACCTGTTGTAAAACTGGTTGAAAAAAAAACCACTTCTGAAAACCATGATGGGGTGACTGAACGGACTAGCCTCTTGAAGCGAACCCATGCCTCATTCAAATCTTCAGTGGGCTTTGTTTGAAGCTGGTGATTTGACTTCTCAAGGTATTGGTTTTCTGCGGCGGAAAATCTCTCTTGTAGAATGCAAGAGCTAAAGTATTCCAGTCAGTAACCCCATGATCCTCCATATCAAAATCACGGAGTCATTCGGCCGCCGCATCTCGCATGGAAAAAGGAAAGAGAACCCGCTTCACCTGATCTTGAGTTACTCCAGCAGTCAGTGGAATGGAGCAATAATAATTAGTAAACTTCTCCATATGCTTGGCAGGATCCTCATTAGCTCCTCCCCCAAACAAGTTTCACTCCACCAAATTGATGTAAGATGGACGAATCTCAAAAGTGCCCTTATCAGTAGTAGGAAGCTTGAATCCCTTTGGGATAGAAGCCAAAGTGGGCTCAGAGTGACTAGCAAGAGTCGGCATCTTTATTGGATCTGTGGCAGAAATTAACTTCTCCTATTCTAAGGACTTATTGTTGGAGCTAGTGTCCTCCACAGTTAGTGTGATAACGTGTATAAATCTCTTATAGGTTCACAGGGTATACTTAGTATTTTATCAGTTGATTAATGTTTACTAATAACGGTTGGCTTGCTAGAAGTTTGACGTTATTATCATACTGATGGCGGTGATCAACTGGTCCCTAAAAGTCACACCTAAAGGATGTGTTTGAGAGATGTGATTATATGAAAATATAATCACATTGATGCCTTATATGACTAAAAGGTTAGTCCATGTATTTGACTAAAAGGTTAGTCAATGTGATGATGAGTCGATTATTTAATACAATTAAATAATATCAATTTGAGACAATTAATTGTTAATTCGTAAATAGAATATAAACTGTTATATTTAATTAATGTATATAATGTTAGCTTAAACGAATTAAGATGTTAATTCGTAATTAAACATAAACGGTTATATTTAATTAGCAAATTATAAATATGCGATATTTATAGTTAATGTATATATTATACGAAATTGTCATAATAAATAATGACAGACCGACATTAATAAATCGACTACAAACTGTTGTGTGTGGACTTATTAATACGTGATGACATAAATGACAATTGATAATGATACACATTTTATACAATATGATAACAACCTAAAATAAGAATATTTTCTCCTTATTTGTTTGGTTGTTACACGATTAAAGGGAAGAAAAAATAAGAAAAAGATCTTCCCCTCTTTTTCTCCTTTTGGACGGTTATATAGGAGAGGTGGGAGGATCATTTTCTCTCTTGATTTTTACTCCATACTCTCATCACAAAACCCTAAAAATTATTAGGAATTAGGGTTCTCTTTCTAGCAAGAAAAAGGCATTTCTCGGAGCATCTTGGGTGCAACGATTAGGAGAATATCGATCTCGATATTTGTTCTTAGGCCAAATTGCTAGGACCGGAGGTTAATTCTAATCTCTATTCTTTTGTTCATGTATTTCGTTTATGACTCGTAATTTCATATTTCATAATTTCGTTATAATCCGAATTTTCCTTGATGAAATATACCGATAATTCTAACAAGTGGTATCAGAGCATAGGTCACGAAATTATTTTATATGATTTTCATAAATGGATTAAAACAAAAAAAAATTTTTTAAAAAAAAAAATTTCGGCCGTATCTATTTTTTTTTGCCGAGATGTTTTTTTTGTTTTTGATGCGTTGTTTCCATTTTGATTTATTGATATTGTTGTTTTAATATGTTAAGATGATAATATGATAAATTTGTAGATGTTTTGATTTAATAAGAATTAAATTGAAATGTAAATGAAAATTGTTTTGATTGATGATGTTCATTTGTTTTTGCTATATAGTTTTGGCATACATGGTGTTAAATTGTTGTTTAAGAATCATGATTCATTAATTTAATAATGTTCAAATCAATTGTGATGAATCAAATATTCAGATAATCGATTTAATCATAATTTAGATATTCATTTTAAGAGGTTAAATTGAATCATCTAGTTTGGATCTATGTTTAAATTAAACGTTGATGATTATGTCAATCTTGTTATAGTAGCAACATTAAACAAATTTGTTCACATAAAAGGGGTTATTTTCGAGAAAAGCAAGAAAAAAAAAACTTGTTTTTCGATATTTTAGGGCTGAATGCCGAGAGCAATTAAAAAAAAATCTTTTTTTTTTCGTTTTTTTTGTTGTGTATTGGCCAATAATTATTATACATTATATCTATAATGTATGATTGTTTGTTGTGAAAAAGTTCACAAATTTTAGATACCCAATTATTTTAAAGTGGTTTAAAATGATGTTAGATTAATTCATATTATAAGTTAATGTGTATTAAGATTGGAATTATTGTGAGTAATTGAGGAATTGTCACATAATTTTGATCATTTTAAAATAGGTGGTTTGGATAAATTACTCTACATAATTAAGGAATTATGTCTTGAATGATTAATTTATGGTTGACGCATTTTATTTAGTTGTATGAATTGTTGAATGGTTTATTTACGTATTTTTGCAATCGGTTGTAATTTGGAATTACCTAGTGTGGCCTTAGTTGATTATGTTTTCGTAATGATGGAAACATAATCTTGATGTAATTTTGAGATCTCGAATCTCCTTTGGTTTTCTTTAGTATTATGTTTTTGAAATTAGAATGTAAATAGGTTTATTTTGTAATTTATTAATTGTAATTTTGAGAAGACTAAAGATGGAGATTGGATTGCTCACTCCCGCTACATGGACCAAGATGGAACATCAAGACAAGCTTCTCGAGTCCTAGGAAGGATTCCAAAGTTGTATTTATGTTCATTTTGGTAGATAGGCCACACCAGGACTTTGTTTTTGTTTTACGTTTTCCATTCTTGTTGCTTTTTTTCGCATGATAATTAGTGCATCATATTCCGCCTAAACCAAACCACCTACTTATATACATGAAAATTGACTTATATAGTTTGGATGTTAGTTATCATGGACATAAAGATGTCACACTTTTTTAAGCCATCATCTTAGTTTATTCATTCTCGCATGCTAGATATTAGTTCACTTAAAATGTATTAAAATAAAGTTGATGGGATCTTCCTCTAAAACTAAAATTGAGACTAGTCTTTATAGGCCAAACAACTGTGAATCCCTTCTTCGTCGGTAGGCATATAGGACCTTACTCTCCATATGACCCCTTCTACGTTGGGTAAGTAGTTTGTGTTGACTTATTTTACCTCAACATTATAATCCGAAGAGTTTCTCGAGATTATGATGGACTATAGATAGAATTTACAGAAATTTATCAACCAAGAATTCTAAAAGTAGAATTAGCCAAGAGGTTGACTTATCAATTTACAGATAATTGAGTCTTGGGATCATTTATATAATTCTTGAGGGAGGTCAATTGTATAAATGCTTGAGTCTTCGCATTATAACAGTTTTGCATTAGACTTAAATCATAACGATGAGTATGCTTATTATGTTTTTCTTCTTCTTTTCGCAGTGTAGAATTCGTTTTATATTGATAATACTGCTTACAACAAATGGCTGGAAATAATGATATCCCTATGCCAAGTGCCACACTTTCACGCGAGTCCTGGCTTAAAACTTTCATGGAGCACATGAATCAGTCCACACGACTGAAGAATGATGGGTCCAACTTTGCGGACTAGGAGGCATCATTACGGAATGCTGCCATTGCTGACGGTAAGCTCAAGTACTTGACTGAGCCAATACCACCAAACCCATGCCCCAATGCAAGAGCTAACGAGTCACTTGCTTATAGTGACTTCGTCATGGAAGCGGGTGCGATAAAGAACGTACTCATTTTTGCAATGGAAACCAATTTACAAAGACGCTTCATTGCCCAAGGTGCAAACAAGATTTTCACCATGCTCACTAATGAGTTCTCAAAAGCACCAAGAATCGTTACTTATGAGCATACCTGTCGCTTCTTTGAGGCGAAACTCTATAAGGGCCAACCGGTTAGCCCACACATTCTTAATATGATTGAGAATGTCGAGAAACTGGAGGCACTTGATTGCAAAATCAGTGAGAGCATAGTCATTGACCGTATGCTTCATTCACTTCATGATGGTTTTGCCCTTTTCAGGGAAAATTACTACATGAATGACATGAAGAAAAGTCCTCATGAGCTACACTCACTTCTCGTATAGACCGAGAAGGATATGAAATTGAGTGGGAGCATGAAGCAAGATGTTCTCATGATTTCCAACAAGAATAAGGGTAAGGGCAAAGCTCACGGCGACCTAACTGTAGGAAAGCCAAAGTTTAAGAAGTCAGTAAACGGTAAGAGTGGGCCTGGTGAGACTAGTGGCTCACAAGGCAAGGCAAAGAGCAAGGGCGGTAACGTTGAGTGCCACCATTGTCACAAGACTGGGCATTGGAGGACGTACTGTCCCGTGTACCGTGAGGACATAAAAGCAGGCCGCGTCACTCCTGTTGGTATGTCATCTTATATTTATATGATTGAGATTAACCATGCAAGTTTCGGAACTTGGGTACTTGATACTGGTTGTAGTTCTCATCTGTGTAATCATTTGCAGGGCCTAAAAAACATCACACCCCTCGCAAAGGGTGATGTGGACCTACGAGTCGGGAATGGAGCAAGAGTTGCTGCAGTCTCAATGGGAACATACGTAATCCAGCTCCCGAGTGGTTTTGAGTTATATTTATATAACTGTTACTATGTACCCAGTTTATCTAAGAATATTATTTCTGTTTCCGTACTTGATAAAGACGGTTTTTCATTTTCAATAAAGAACAATAGCTGTATTTTCTCTTTTAATGAAATGGTTTATGGCAAAGCAGTTTCCATGAATGGAATTTATATCTTAGATCAAACCACAGATATATTACATGTGAATAATAAGAAATTAAATGTTGGTGACAAAGATCAAACTTATCTATGGCATTGTCGAATGGGACACATAAATGAAAAACGTGTAAAGAAACTCATTGAGAATGGGACTATCTCCACATTTGATTTCTCATCATTTGGCACGTGTGAATCATGTCTTATCGGCAAAATGACTCGAATTTCCTTCAAAGGTGTTGGAATGCGCGCTAATGACCTATTAGGACTCATACATACTAATGTATGTGGACCTATGTCAATCACCGCAAGAGACGGCTATAGATATTTTATCACTTTCACGGATGATTTGAGTAGATACGGATATGTCTACTTAATGAAGCATAAAAGTGAGTCTTTTGAAAAATTCAAGGAATACCAGAATAAGGTTGAGAACCAACTGGGAAGAAAGGTTAAAGCACTCCGTTCAGATCGTGGTGGCGAATATCTTTCAAATGAGTTTGATCAACACCTTAAAGAGTGTGGAATAGTTTTACAGTTAACTCCACCTGGAACACCTCAATTAAATGGTGTCTTCGAACGGAGAAATCGAACACTACTTGATATGGTTCGATCCATGATGAGTCACACGGTAGTACATGATTCATTATGGGGTTTTGCTCTTTTGTCAGCTGCTCTTATATTTAACCGAAGTCCGTCTAAAGCTGTCGACAAGACTCCGTATGAGATATGGAAGGGAACGGTCCTTAACTTGTCCTTTATTCGGGTTTGGGGCTGCGAGGCTTATGTCAAGTGGAGACACGAGGATAAGCTCGGCCCGCGATCGGTCAAGACATACTTTATTGGTTATCCAAAAGGAATGTTTGGTCATTACTTCTATTCGCCTACCGAACATCGAGTTTTTGTTGCGGCTAGTGCAAAGTTCTTAGAGAAAGAGTTTCTCGAGAACAAGTCAAGTAATAGAACCTTCGAGCTGTCGGAGATTCAAGAACCAACAACCGAGGAACAGATGGAGGAAGTTGTTCCTTCAACATATGATACGGTTAATATTCCTTAGGAACCTAGGAGGTCGGGTAGAGTCTCTAATCCTCCAGACAGATACATTGGTATGGTCGAGGAAAATGACGTTTTGCTCCTAGAGAGTAATGAACCCACTACCTATAAAGGTGCCACGACCTGTTCCGACTCTAAGCTATGGCTTGAAGCCATGCAATCCGAGATGGACTCCATGTATGAGAATGACGTATGGGATCTTGTTGATTTACCTAACAAGGTACGACCTCTTCAGTGCAAATGGCTTTACAAAATAAAGCATTCTGTAGAAGGGCAACTAGATACCTATAAGGCATGACTAGTGGCAAAAGGTTTCACTCAAGTGCACGGATTGCACTATGATGAAATCTTTGCACCCGTAGTTATGTTGCGTTCCATTCGGATAATCTTAGTGATTGCCGCTTTTCATGACTATGAAATTTGGCAGATGGATGTGAAAACCGCCTTCTTAAACGGTTATTTGGAGGAGGAATTGTACATGGTACAACCCGAAGGTTTCATAGATCCTGAAAATCCTAAGAAAGTGTGCAAGCTTAAACGTTCCATTTATGGACTTAAGCAAGCTTCTCGGAGTTGGAATCATCGTTTCGACCAGGTGATAAAAGAGTATGGTTTCACTCAATCGGTCGAGGAACCATGCTTATATGTCAAGTCGAGTGGGAGCAAGATTGTTTTCTTGATATTTTATGTCGATGACATACTCTTGATTGGGAATGACATTCCTCTCTTATCTTCGGTAAAAGGATGGTTGAAGAATCATTTCCAGATGAAAGATCAGGGTGAGGCACAACGCATATTGGGAATCCGTATCTATCGAGATAGATCACGACGGATGTTATCACTGAGTCAGGAGTCTTATTTAAATAAGATTCTTGAAAAGTTCAGCATGACCAACTCCAAGAAGGGGAACCTTCCAATGACTTCTGGGATGCATTTGAGCAAGTCTCAGTCACCCAAGACACCGGAAAGGGTCGAACGCATGAGTCGCGTTCCTTATGCATCAGCCATAGGATCAATCATGTATGCCATGATATGCACACGTCCAGACGTGGCATATGCATTGAGTATGACGAGTCGGTACCAAAGCAATACAGGTGAAACACACTGGATGGCTGTTAAAAACATCCTTAAGTACCTACGGAGAACTAAGGATTGGGCATTGACTTATGGAGGAGATACTAAGCTATGTGCAATCGGTTACGCAGATGCTAGCTTCCAAACGGATCGAGATGATTCGAAATCTCAGTCTGGATTCGTCTTTACTCTTAATGGTTTGCGGTCACTGGAAAAGTTCCAAACAGGAAGTTGTAGCAGATTCTACTATTGAATCCGAGTACTATGCCGCTTCGAAAAAAAGAAAGGAAGCTATATGGATGCGTCAATTCTTACAAGGACTAACCATAGTTCCTAGTTCGAATGACCCAATCACCATCTATTGTGACAATAGAGGTGCCATCTTCCAGGCCAAGGAGCCTAAGTCTAGCGACAAGTCTAGACATGTACATCGGAAGGCTCACCTGATCCGTGATTACATGGAGCAAGAGGAGATAATGATTGACAAGATTGCTTCGGATGACAACATTGCGGATCCTCTCACTAAACCATTGAAATATGATAAGCATGAAGGGCACGTTATTTCCATGGGAATTAAACGTGTTCCTGAGTTGTGGTAGTTGCTTATGGATTCGATACATTTTCTTTTTCATATGCTATTTATAACTTCATCGTATTATTTCATATTTTGTTTTTCATGTGGATTGTACGACAACATTGAACGCCACAAAGTGAACTGAATTACATTATATTTGTTTTGGTCCGTAATTGCCTACATGAGCTGATAACTCTGGCTATTATATTGTGAAGTTGATTGATGGTGGGTTCAACGAGCTATAAGTCAAACGGTTGACTGATCGATCACAGATGCGAGTTATAACGATACCTCGTAGGACATTGTGATAACGTAATGGATTCCTAAATGTTTAAAAACATTCAGTGCCAGGTCGTGGATTGGACGTCCATTGTGTTCCTAGAGTCGATTCTTTTGACTATCGACTGTCTCTTGAGATTAAGGCAATTTTTGGGTGACTTTGGTTTCTTTCTCATGGTCGACCGTAACAGGAGGCTAAGCAGATTTTTACTAGGTCATTTCATACTGTGCTTGTATCTGCAGGATTCGAGTTGAAGAAAATATATATCCATCCTTTATCAGGTTTACTCATTTCTCAGGGTTTAATTTACAAAGCTCTTCACCGTCCTGTAGGACAAGTGACTCTCCGCTGCCCAGATGAGATGTCGGCTATCCCATCTCTCAGCCCACTCCGGTGCTCCCCTCAGCTGGCGATCACCTCGTCCGACGTTGGCCCGCCTCAAGACCTCCTGCTCGACGGCCTCGTCCTCCTCAGCCGTCACTGCCGCAACAAAAGCCTGCTCTAACGCCTCCTCGAGCGTACGAGAAGGGTCAAGAATGGTGTCCACGTCCATGGGACCTCTCCCTGACGTAGAAGCCTCGCACCTGCAAAAGTAAAGTGAATTTAGGCCGCGTCAAGTGACAACGAGCCTTAGTTAGGGGATTTTCGAGTTTTCAAAAGCTCCGAAATCGCTCTTTTCTCGCCATCTTTGGCCATTTTCCCAAAGACCCGTCCGCTCATGTGGTAGTATGGGTCAAGTTAAGCCTAAATTGAAGCCTAGTCATGGGTTTGAGTTGGAATTTCGACAGCATTTCGTTATTACGGCGATTATGCCCTAAAAAAGTGTCCTGAAAAAGCCGTCACAAATCAAAAATCCTAAATGGTAGGAAGTTTACCCATCATACAAGGATCCCAAATATCAAGTTTCATCACGAGTGGGCAATCCTAAGGCTATTTTCGAAGCGATTTACGGTTCCGCTGTGAGACCGTCATAATTTCACTCAAACGCTCAAAACTCGATGAAAACTCAAAATCAATACATGGTTATGATCCTTATACTACCAATTATCCATTTACAAAGTCGATTTTACAAGGCAAAATCGTTTGGGGGAAAAGCCTCAAATTTTCGACATTTTTAGGGTTGGAAACCCTAATTTGTCGGTCCAAATTGATCAAATACGGAAGATTAATGCAAAAATAATACACATACCTCGATTAGTCATGGCAAATGCAAGCTTTTGATCAAATTTTGGCGAGAAATGGTTGGAATTTGAGAGAGTATTTGAGGATTTATGTTTCAAAAATTATGAATAAAACACAATTTTTATCGGGTTTTTACTCAGACAAGGACACATACAGGAAAGGACGCAGCAGGTGCTGCGCCTCTTCCAAGAGACGCAGCTCTTGCTGCGCCTCTTCCCCAGCTTCCCTCCAAATCAATTTTCGAAAATTCGTTATAAGTTCGTTATTTGTGGGCCCATATTTGGTGCGCCTCTTCCTCAACACCCCATATCATATATTTGGTCCATTTGATGTTTATTCTTCGTCTGAACCCGTATTTTCAAGCAAACTGCGAACTATCGCAGTATTTTATCAAGACCTCGCTTGCCATAATGAGCGAATACCCTCTGGCAGGTGTTTTGACACACCTCAATTCTGTTCCCCCAGCGAGAGTTCCGGACAACCCATTGTCCCTCTCAAGATGTGGAGATCGGCCTCGATCGAGTTCCCCAGCGAGGGTTCCGGATAGCCAATCGTCCCTCTCAACACGTGGAGTTCAACATCAACCTCAAGTTTTGCTGAAGTTTGTTTGAAGACCGACCCAAGCAGATTTCTGCCAACAGTTCCCGCCGACGTCCTGCTTTCAATCCTTTAATATCACGTTTTGCTTCTCCTTGGAGTCCGACAGAGTAAGGAAATTTAAGGAATCTCAGGTATGGTCTCTTCTTATGGCTGGCAAGCCTCCTTACGTAGTCTAATGGACTTTAAACGACCCTCCTCGATAGTAGACAGACTCTAAAATGTTCCCGACGACAGGTCCTTGGCTCAGATCCCTTGAGCCGCCTCGCGTCGCTATAGTCGTCAGGTTATAATCTTCGATTGACCTGATGGCTATACTTTGACTTTCGCCTTGTCCAAGCCTCAGTCAAAGTGGGGGCTCTGTAGATACCTCGTTTCTGCACCTCCCGCAAACCACCCGGTGATGATTGGGCCGCATGTTTGGTACACGGAATGATTTATGACAGTTCGTAAGTTTATCGTCAAGTGATAGCTCAAACACTTGTGTCAACCCCTCGGTCGTCATCTACGCGCCATTACGGTCGTTTTGACAGTAATTAATGTACATTTGGAGTCCGGGTTAAAAACCGTCTTCATTTTCTAATAACCGTTTAAAATGCCGATTCAGAATATTCTGGAATGTTCCGAATATTTCTATTCCATATTTTCAATATATTAATCCTTTGGTAAATTATATCTGGAGTTATTTTATAAATAATAAGGAAATCGAGATCAAACTGCAATTCCATAATAGAAACGCGGAAATCTTTCTTTCGCAGGAGGAAACCATTGGGGAAAGGACGCAGCAGGTGCTGCGCCTCTTCCAAGAGACGCAGTGGCTGCTGCGCCTCTTCCCCAGCTCCTTTCTGCATATTTTCAAATCTTTTCTAGATTTACTTCTAAAGTTTCTCCGAAACCCTAATTTCGTGTGATTAGTATAAATAGGGACCTTCGTTCCTCATATTTCTCACGCGAGTGTCCGCCCTTCTCTTCTCCCTTTGCATTCTAGACCACGCTCTTGCTTTTTGGCGTCTACATGCTTGAACTTTCGACCACGTAAGCTCGGATCTTTCTGAGTACCAGCCTCGTTTTGCATGACCGACCAATTTGACCAACTCCACATCAATCAACTTAATCAATTCTGTTCGTTTTCCTCTTAGAGGGCACTTTCGTTGTACATTCGAGTCGAGCATCACTAAATGCTAAATTAGTTAATCTCATTTCGTCAAACATGTAAGTCTGAGGGTGTAAATCCTATATTTTGTTATTGTACTTTATTTTTGTAATCATTATTGTAAGGTTTACGTCGAAAATATATTCAGAACCGATTTATAAAACTTTTATTCAAGCCCTTTTTACGGATTAACGGGAGACAGGCGTCGAGAAGGAACGCAGCAACTGCTGCGCCTCTTCGAAGGGACGCAGCACCTGCTGCGCCTCTTCCTGAGGCTGCCGCAGTTGCTTTCCTTCTTCTTCTTTCGTCTTTTGTTTAGTTCATCTGATTGTTTTCTTTCGTATTCACTTGTTTTTGTCTCATTAACATGATAATTTTGACATAATAAGTTTGGCATATAAATCATTAATAATTTATCATCATTAAAATTCCTGACTTAAATCCCTTATAATTCATATTTGCGGGTTTTCGTCATTAAAATCAAATCCGGGTTTTAGAGATTCGATTCATCAATATCAAGTCTATGGAATTCATCGTTTGTATATTTTTCATCTGTTATTTAGCATCATCATCATTAGTTCGTCATTAATAACCTAATTAGTTTATTTTAGTTTGTTTAATCCTATAATTAATCTTGTAATTAATTTGTTCTAATTAATTTGAGTCCATGTTTTATTGTTTTTATGACCTGTTCACATGTAAATAATATGCTAAATCACTTCTATCCGAGTCAAATATTATAATCACGCATTAAATTCACCAATGAATATTAACAATTTATGATTCCGGCTTCACAGCCAGAATTCACCTCAGGAACAGACGCAGTTAGCACTGCGCCTCTTCCAAGAGACGCAGCAGTGCTGCGCTTGTTCCGGGTTGAATTCTACCTCTGAACTTCTGTCGTTGCTTTGACCTAGTTTATTAGTTTTGTATTAATTAACTATTAATCGTATTTTTTTTTTGGTTAAATGTGAGCTTTGTATTAATAGAAAAATGATACATGAGAAAGAATCCATGTGTTAGACTTAGGGAAGCCTACACCATTACATGAGATGAATATCTAACTTGACTAACCAATCTCTATTCTTTAACACCTCTATTCTATCAATCTTATGAAGAGTTCTTTGACGGACTTGAGCTATGATCTCAGTCACAACATACTCAGGTTTCTTCACTTTCTGATCCAATCTGCAAACATTCGTGACATACCAAACATTATACCAAACTGCCATCTTAGCCAGACGACATATCTTTCTTTAAAGCTTAGTATAGCCAGCACTACCAGTAATAGTAAGGTACAGCCAATCTTCAACCCCAGCAATCACCTTTGAAATGTAAACACAGTCAGTGAACAGATGCTCATGAGATTCAGCAGCTGCTTCACACAAAATACAGCTATCAGAGCTGCATAGACCCAATCTTGCTAACTTAACACGAGTATTTAATGCCTTCCTCTGAATCAACCATCCAATAAAAGCCTGTTTAGGTATATTCCATGGACTCCAAACATCAGTGTACCATTGGACAGGGGGGTGTGTGCCCGGTAACCAACAAGAAACAGAATCGATAAAGTGTAACCAGAATGATGAGGTTGCCCTCTCCAGTGATGACCCTGATATCCACCAGACAAAAGCTCCCTAGTTTTACAAATATTCCTCCAGTTCCAATTAGAATCTAGAGGTGGATGATTGTAGATACCTCATTTCTGCACCTCCCGCAAACCACCCGGTGATGTTTGGGCCGCATGTTTGATACGCGGAACGATTTGTGACAGTTCGTATGATTATCGTCAAGTGATTGCTCAAATATTAATGTCTACCTCTTAGTTGTCATCTACGTCCCGATACGGTCGTTTTGACAATAATTAGAGTACATTCGGAGTCTGGGCCTAAAACCGTCTCCATTTTCTGATAACCGTTAAATCCCGACTCAGAATGTTCTGGAATGTTCCGGATATTTCTATTCCATATTTCATAAATTTTATCTTTTAGTAAGCAATTTCTCGTAATATTCACATTAGATATTTAGGAAAACCGGATTATTTCCGTCCTACCATAACTCAAACACGGAAATCTTTCTTCTGCAGGAGGAAACCACTTGGAAATAGACACAGCAGGTGCTGCGCCTCTTCCAAGAGACGCAGTGGCTGCTGCGCCTCTTCCCAGGCCCTTTTCTGCATGTTTCTCGTATCTTTTTCATATCTTTCCGAGATTCACTTCCAAAGAGTCTCCGAAACCCTAATTCCGTCGTGTGATTAGTATAAATAGGAGCCTTCGCTCCTCATATTTCTCACGCGAGTGTCCGCCCTTCTCTTCTCCCTTTGCATTCTAGACTTTGTTCTTACTTTTTGGCGCCTACGTGCTTGAACTTTCGACCACGTAAGCTCGGATCTTTCAGAGTACCAGCCTCCCCGTTTGCATGACCGACCAATTTGACCAACTACACATCAATCAACTTAATTAACTTAATCGTTTTCCTCTTACGAGGGCACTTTCTTTGCATTCGCGTCGAGCATCACTAATCGATATCTTAGTCCTTCTCGTTTCGTCAACATGTAAGTCTGAGGGTGTATAATCTCTCTTTCATTTATTGTATTTATCTTTTTGTATCATCAATTGTAAGGTTTACGTCGAAAATACAATTAAAACCGATTTCTAAAACCACGCTTTAAAACCTCTTTTTACGGATTTCCAGTAGATAACCGTCGAGAAAGGACGCAGCAATTCTTTGCGCCTCTTGAAGGGAGCGATTCCGCCGCGCCTCTTCGTGAGGCTGCCGCAGTTCCTGCTTCCTTTCTTCTTCGTTCGTCCTCTGTTATTCGTCAAATTCTTCTATTTGTTTCATTTTGTTTGTTTATTCTTCACCATCATAGCATATAATTCACATGTATATTTAATCATCATCATTAACATGTTTCAATCATCACAAATCCGACTTAAATCCGTAATAATCTCATATTTGCGGGTTTTCGTCATTGAATTCAACTCCGGGTTGTAGAGATTCAATTCATCAATATTGAGTTTCTGGAATTCGTCTTTGATATAGTTTTCATCTGTCTTTTGTTGTATTGGTCGCATATTCGTCATTAATCCATTGTATCTAACTTAGTTAATCGATTTAATTTGTTTGACTCATTAATATTTTTCACTTCTGTCATTATTCCACCATGTAAATAATTCGTTTGCATCCGTCTTATCCATGTTTTACTGTTTTCATGACCCGTTCATATGTTAAATAACCTATTAATCACTTTCATCCGAGTAAATAATTTAATTGATCATTAAAATCACCAATTAACATTAACGGCTTGGAATTACGGCTTCTGATTTAATCGAGCCAAGGAACGGGACGCGTGTCACGCGCCTATTCCAAAGGACGCAGCTCTGCTGCGCTTGTTCCTGGCTGAGTTCTGTCCCTGAACTCCGTTTCTGCCTTGACGTAGTTTAATTAGTTTACGTATTAATTAACTATTAACCGTAATATCACGCTAATTCCTGTTCGTTAGTTTATTTAATTCTTTCTTTCTTTCTTTTATTCGTTTTTCTCAAATTATCCGTTTTAAAGGTATTTTCGACATAAATCGCCTAATCCAATGTAATTATTGTAATTTTCATCATTGTAATTTTCTTTATTTTATTTGTCATATTTCTTGTATCATTTGTATGTTGTCACATGTAATTGAGCATTAAATCCTACTTCGACCCGATTGTATGATAACTAATTACGTGTCAACCGACTTAGTATTAATTCTCACATGCTAGGATTAAAACTTGGATGTTGCATTGCATGCATATAATCGACGATATATCGAGTACGAATAACTTCCCTAATCATTAGTAGAGGCCGCTATCGAGGCGGGCGGGATTAGGTGTTCGATCAAAAGAGCTTCCTAATACGTACCCTCACCCCTTACTCCAGATATCTGTGAACACCCGTGTTCATTGGCATCCACGAGAGTCATTTTAGACATAGAATGCTAAGGGTAACGATTGCTTAGTGTTCATGTCTCTACTTTGTGTCTTGACATGACACGAGGTACTCGAACGGTTCCAATTTCCCATAAAAATTGGTGGCGACTCCTTACAAAAATGCAAACGCTTGTTTCCCAAGCGCCCCCGTGGCCCCCGCTGTCCACAATTTGGCGACTCCGCTGGGGATAATACACTTACGTGTAGCCAAGGGTGAAACTTGAACAAGGTTAGGGGATAGTTTGTACAAGACAATTGTCGGTTTTCATAACTCGGTCTTCCTAGATCGTTTCATTCGGCCTTCCTAGGCCCAGCCCAACCCATTCGACCAATCGTCCCGTCTAAACGGTCCTAATTCTTATTTGGGCCTAAGGATGGATAGCGATTGACGTCATCCATACCATGGTACTTACTCTTGTTTGTATCAAGGACTTTCACTACTTGAGGAAATTGACTAGGAATCGGCCTTACTCTTGTTTGGCACGAGCCTCTCCACAGACTTCGGATTTGATGGTTCGGTATGGCAACCCACCCTTTAAACCAAAACCCTTTTAAATGCACTCAGCATCCCGTTATAATGCTTGTATAAATATGTATATCTTACGTGATCACCATTTCTAAACAAAACCATGACGATTTTTTTTCAAAAATCAAAACCCTTTTTTAAGCGAAATTTCGAAATAGGGCCCTTAATTAGCGCAAAATCCCGGTCAAAACTCTGTCCGTTTGTCGTGTCAAAATTCGGGCCACAAGCCCATTTCAAAACCTCACTTCGAGTCCACTCCTACAACTACACTCTAGTTGACTAGGACACACATTTTCAAAGACCTTGTCTTTCTTCAAAACTCACTCAACACAAGTGGCACACATCCACTTCACGAGTCAAAACTTTTCCTCTTTTAGCAAGTGTGATAGAATGGTCGATCGTGTTTTGATTCGTCGCCGATCTCTTATCCAGTTTCCAAGATGCCCGGATCAAGTGATGAAGCAAACTTCAACCAACTTCAGAATAGTAATGATCGAATCCTAGCCGCGCTAGCCCAAATGCAATCTACTCAAGAACAAACCTATGACCGCCTCGAGCTCATCGAAGGCCGTATCTTTGCCGTGGAGGGAAGGTTGCCTCCTTATGAAAGTGAAGTACTACGTGACTCTGACAACGAATCCATGGATGAAAATCCTCTCATGGGGATGACTGTAGCTGAGAAAAGGCTCCAATACCTAGAGGAGCAATTGATGTACCTTAAGGGTGATGACATTTATAGGGAGAACAATCACAAGTATGAGGCCGTCAATTCCAAATTACCAACCAACTTTAGTATGACGGATATCCCTAAGTTTAAGGGACACGAGAACCCTTTGAACCACATCCGTGCCTTCAAGGATTACATGTCTATCAAAGGCATCAAACCCGAGATGTTCTTAAGGATCTTTCCTTCATCTCTTGACACCATCCCGAAGCAATGGTTCTACACTTTAGATCACAAGAAGGTCGCTACTTGGGAAGATGCCGCAATCGAGTTCTCCAAGCAATATGCGGATAATGCCGAGATCCAAGTCAACATGCGTACTCTAGAGGTTCTTACCCAAAATGACAAAGAAGGATTCACCAACTTCCTAAGTAGGTGGAGGAAGACTAGCACTCAACTAGTGGAATGCCCGGACGAGGCTACTCTTGTGGAGAAATTTGTGGATAATCTCAAGCCCATCTATGCCAATCATTTGAGATACCAAAACATCAAGACTTTCAAAGACTTGACCGTACTAGGGACAAGGATTGAAGATGACATCCGTAAAGGACTCTTGTCCAAAACGGTAGGTCGAGGATTCCAAGGGTCCACAAGTCGTTCATACGGCTCTACTAGTAAGACCGATGAAGTTAACCTTCTCGAGCCATCCAAGAAAACTACCCCACCAAGGAAATTCACAAACCTTGGGGACACTTACTCCAACGCTCTAAAGAGGTTAATGAAGCAAGGTAAACTCCAACCCATTGGACCTACTCCCGAACCCGAAAGGAAGTACAAGTTTTGGGACGAGAACTCATACTGTGAATACCATAGGGGCAAGGGGCACGACACAGAAAAATGCTACAAGTTGAAAAACGTGCTTCAAGACATGATTGAAGATGGTCGACTCCCAATACCACCGGGAGGTAAACCCAACAACACTCAGAATCCTCTTGGAGTTCTAGTGATCACAAGGGATGAATCTACCTTAGATTGCTCACACCTCATTTCTCCCACCGAAAATGAAATTCATGCAATCGAGAATGAAGGGCTCTACTCTACTATCTCCCCTACCATTTCCGACTTCATCACATGGGCAAGGAGTGTAGATAGACAAGTTTGGGAGCTAGAAAACATGGTAACAGTCTTACGCAATCCCAACGCAATACCCGAAGAACGTGTACCATTAATCTTCTCTCAAAATGCCACTACGCAAGAAATAATCACCGTGGTTGATAAACTAGTCGATCAAATCATACGACTAGAAGGTGATATCATGAGAATGAGGGAACTAGCTGAAGTCAATGGGGTTTGGGCCGATGATGATGAGGACGAATATCTTATTGAAAACTCTTTAGTCAAAGAAATAGTCCAAAATGGTGAAAACCAAGATGTGGACCACCTAACTCGTTCGGGTCGCCCATACCAAAGCACTACTCAAAACGGTCCAACTAACGTCATCACACCAAATGACAACGAAGAGGACCCCACTGATCATTTGCTCAAGCAATTACAGAAAACAAAGGCGATCTTTCACTCGGCAACCGAAAGAGCAAGCTCATTCCCACATTGCTAAGCTTTACTGCAAGCTTTGGCCAAGCTAAATATAGCACATAACTCCACTCCTGAAGATGTAGTCAACTTGGTCTTCCAAGAATCACCTAAGCTAAGTAATCCTATTACTTTCTCAGACGAAGACTTGCCACCTTTTGGCGCTAGTCACAACCTTGCTCTATACATCACTGTCATTTGTCTAAAGAAGAATGTGCCAATGACCTTGGTGGATGATGGCTCCGCGGTCAACGTCATACCCCTCAAAACGGCATACAAACTGGGCATGAAAGAGTCGGATTGGACCCCTACCAATCAAGGTGTGCGTGCATATGACGGTACATGACGAAAGGTAGTAGGACTTTCTAACTTAACCATAGCCACGGGACCAATCGAACGAAAGGTTAGCTTCCAAATAGTGGACATTGAAGCTTCATTCAACATACTTCTGGGAAGGCCTTGGATTCACGCTTCCAAATCGGTAACATCCACCCTTCATCAAAAGATCAAGATCCCACTAAATGGCAAAGTGGTGACGATCACTTCGTCACCCATCAAGGCAATAATTGAAAAACAGTCGAACAATCAAGGCCTTGCGGATCCCGTATACGAACTTGGGGGCTTCCAAAGTGTAAGCGTCATAGAAAGTGAGTTGGCACCCTTATACTATAATCCCTACTCTAACTTGGTGGTCAACCACATACTCAAATCCCAGGGATACTTCCCTGGAATGCCTTTGAACCCTATTCGGAAGAATACCTTCGCACCATACAAGGAAGGCAACTCAACGAGGATACCACTGGGACTAGGGTACAAACCCACAAAAGAGGAGGTTCTCGAAATGCTTACCCAAGTCCAAAACCGCAAGCACGTAGGAGTCCAAATGAGGCCATATCTCCCTACTTTAAATGGATATTTTGTTCAAGAAGGAAGTCTAGAACTCTTTCACGGATTTCCCGAACCTTGGCATTATCTCGAGAGGAAGTTAGCCGGAATCGAGATCTTTCACGATTGCTACTTCATCCCTCCAGAAACGGTTCCTACCGTCAAAACCCGTCAAGCACCTTGCTTAGACGAACAAGCTGTTAGCCTACTGTTTGGAGAAGATCGATTCGTTAGGGCCGCGCAGGATGAGATCATTACTATGATACTTCAAGACGATCGCTTCAACCCCACCGCGTTGATCACAAAAACCGACGCAAGACAGCAGAAAGGGTGGAGAAAATCTATCAAATGGACCAACAATCAAGGAAGACTCTTCAAGCTCACCATTGGAGAAGGAGAGATGTTCAAAGGAGAACCAGAAGATGATGAGTTCGAGTCGGAGTCGAACTCAGAGTCGGAGTCTAGAGAAGTCATTAGAGAGTCTACTCCTGTCGTCATCCCCACTCCTTTCGTTTCTCCTAGCTTAGTCTCGAGTAGTCACAGTAGTTCGGGAAATGCCCCAACCACTGTCCCTTTGCCGCCACTGACTATGGATCAGTTGGCTTCTTTGTTTCAACTTTACTCAAATTTTAATATGAATAAATCAGGTTCTGCTTACTCTTTGTGTTATCTTGAGTGCAATTCTGTTTATGATGATACTGAGGATGACCAAGACCCAGACTCAATCGAAATACCTCCCTACGTAGCCAAAGAAATACTACAGGAAGGGGAAGGGGGACCAGTAATAGAGGACACCGAACCCATCAACGTAGGAACCGAACTAGAACCCCAAGAACTTAGGATAGGGACTACCTTGAGCTCTGCCAAAAGGGCCAATTTCATAGATCTCCTAAATGAATTCAAAGATGTTTTCGCTTGGTCCTACAAAGACATGCCAGGGATCGACAGGGATATCGCTGAATATAGGATTCCGATTAAGCTGTGTTTCAAACCGTGAAATGAAGCTTCGACGAATGAGAACAGAATGGGCTCTAAAGATTAAGGAAGAAGTTGACAAGCAATTCAAAGCCGGGTTCATCAAAGTTTCCGAGTATTCTGACTGGGTAGCTAACATAGTTTCCGTACCCAAAAAGGATGGGAGAATCCGTGTTTGTGTTGATTTTAGGGACTTAAACAAAGCAAGTCCAAAAGATGACTTCCCTCTACCTCACATCGACATATTGGTAGACAATACTGCTGACCACGCATTACTATCCTTCATGGATGGGTATGCAGGTTATAACCAAATCAAGATGGCCATGGAGGATATGCACAAGACCGCATTCGTCACCCAATGGGGAACCTACTGCTATACGGTGATGCCGTTCGGATTGATCAATGCCGGAGCTACATATCAACGCACCGCAACTACACTCCTACATGACATGATGCACAAAGAAGTTGAGGTATATGTAGACGACATGATTGTCAAATCTAAGGAAAGAGAGGGACATATCGCGAACCTTCGCAAGTTCTTCGCAAGACTACGAAAGTACAACACGAGGCTCAATCCTCAGAAATGCACATTCGGGGTAACATCTGGTAAACTCCT
The DNA here is from genome assembly GCF_048544455.1 of Silene latifolia. NCBI lineage: Eukaryota > Viridiplantae > Streptophyta > Magnoliopsida > Caryophyllales > Caryophyllaceae > Silene > Silene latifolia. The sequence goes on from NC_133528.1 coordinate 31,185,440, forward strand.
GGGATACGTCGTTAGCCAACGAGGTATAGAAATAGATCCTTCCAAAATCAAAGCTCTGATCGAAATGCCACAACCTCAAACAGAAAAAGAAGTCAGAGAATTCCTAGGAAAGGTGCAGTACATAAGTCGATTCATATCGAAACTTACGATGATTTGTGAGCCTATCTTCAAGAAACTCAAGAAAACGGACCACACCATGTGGGACGACGACTGTCAAAAGGCTTTCGACCGAATCAAGGAGATATTGGCTAAACCACCAGTGCTCATGCCACCACAACGAGATCAACCTCTTGGTTTATATCTCACAGTAACCGAAACGGCCATGGGTGCCATGCTGGCACAAACTGTAGGAAGTGAAGAAAGAGCTATCTACTACCTTAGTAAGAAGTTCTTGGAGTACGAGTGCAAATACTCACAACTCGAAAAGATGTGCCTCGCTCTTGTGTGGGCAACGAAGAAGCTACGCCATTACATGCTTAGCTACTCCGTCAAAATATACTTAGCCAGGTGGACCTTGATGCTTTCAGAATTCGACCTCAAATACGTGCCACTGAAAGTTATAAAAGGTCGCGTCGTCGCCGAATTCTTCGCAGAAAATCCTATAGATGACGCACAAACGATAGATACTTGGTCATTTCCAGACGAGGATATACTCCAAACTGATGTAGACTCCTGGGACCTGTACTTTGATGGAGCATCAAACTTAAGAGGATTCGGAATAGGAGTGTTGCTCATTTCTCCTGAAGGCGAGCATACACCCATTGCTGTCAAACTCGACTTCGAGGTGACAAACAACGCTGCAGAATATGAAGCCTGTCTCATTGGGCTACAAGCGGCAGTAAGCTTAGGCATTAAAAACCTCCGAGTACATGGGGATTCATCACTGATCATCAACCAAGTTACAGGATCTTGGAAAATCCGAAGCGAAAGCCTCGCACCTTATCTGGCTAGAATAGACCAAGTCGCTCAATTCTTCGATCACGTAACCTACCTACACCTACCTCGGGAGGAAAATCAATTTGCAGACGCTCTTGCGAAACTCGCATCATTGATTAATATGCCAGATCACATGGTGGAAATGCCTTTGTGCATCGAACGACGGTCAGAGCCGGCTTATGTTCACCAAATCACCGATGAAGAGGAAATCGCACAGGAACCATGGTTCCAAGCAATCCTGAATTTTAAGCTTAATGGTACATACCCACCAGATATGGACAAAAGGGGACAACGTGCTATACGCTTACTAGCTTCCCAATACATTCTCATGCAAGGAGAATTATACAAAAGAACACCTCTTGGTGTAGTCCTACGTTGCCTTGATCATTCACAGGCACGAAAGGTGTTGGAAGAAGTCCATGACGGAGAATGCGGTCCTCACATGAGTGGACCCATGATGGCAAAGAAAATCACACGTTTGGGATATTATTGGACCACAATGGAATCCGATTGCATCAAGTACGTAAGACATTGCCACAACTGCCAAATCTTCGGGAATGTACAACATGTCCCTCCTTCATTGCTCTACACAATGACATCCCCTTGGCCATTTTCTGCATGGGGAATTGACATAATCGGGAAAGTAACTCCAGCCGGAACAGGAGGTCACTGTTTCATTCTAGTAGCAATCGACTATTTCACCAAATGGGTAGAAGCGGCTTCCTACACTGGTCTTACGGCTAAAAATGTGGCAAAATTCATACAAAACAACATCATCTGTCGATATGGTTGCCCACATGAGATCATTAGCGATAACGGATCACATTTCCAAGCTGAAATCGAGAAATTGCTAGCCAAATACAAGATTAAGCATCACCACTCTTCGCCCTATAGACCACGGACTAACGGCGCGGTAGAGGCGGCAAACAAGAATGTTGTCACAATCCTCAAGAAAATGATTGACAACTATAGAGATTGGCCAAGCAAAATACCCTTCGCTTTATGGGGGTATCGTACATCTGTCAGGACGCCCACTGGGGCTACCCCTTTCTATTTGACCTACGGCATGGAAGCTGTACAACCGGTCGAGCTAGAAATACCATCCTTGCGTATTTTGCTAGAAAGTCAAATCCCGGAAGCCGATTGGAAAAGGGATAGATATGAAGAACTCATCCTCCTGGATGAACGTAGGCTACGCGCCTTGCATAATGTCCAAACATATCAAGCACGTATCAAACGAGCTTTCAACAAAAGGGTTAGGCCAAGGAACATCAAAGAAGGAGACTTAGTGCTTAAATCGGTTAGAGCTCTTTTACCTGTCGACCCCCGAGGAAAATTCAAACCTAATTGGGCCGGACCATTTCTAGTCAAATCCATACTCCCAGGGGGTGCGGTTAGGATCACAGACCTAGATGGGAATGAGTTTTCAAACCCAACAAACCTTGACCAACTGAAACGATACTATGCCTAGAATAGGAATGAAAACGCGCCTCGCATAACCCCACGTGTCGCTCTTGTGGCACTAAATAAACGGCCCCTGGCCAAGCTGAAATAAGCTAAATGTCACTATGCTCTTGCATTTTGATAAATTTGTCATCCTCATATCATCAAATGAACTAAATTCGCACCTTCAGAGTAAGCAAAAGCTCATGCTTGTTTTCTAAGTTCATTACAAGCTCTTGCTTCGAACAATTATTCTTTTACATTTACTTGAACTACGCGCAAGGGTTTGATTTCGCTTTTTTTAAGTGAATACGTAGGCAATCCTTCACGGGATTCAACCCATCATATCTAAAATGTAAATAGAAGGACATTTGCATTGCATTTGAAATTCGACAAGAATAATAAATAGAAAATCACAAAGGTTTCATAACCACTTAACCTTTTTATTTCATTTATTCATTTTCTAATAATAATAATACGCTAAATAATAAAAATAGAATAGGGTAGGATTCTAAAAATCCCCACCTTTTTTATTACAACAACAACAATAATAATAATAATAATAATCAAATAATAATAAAGAGACTTGGGCTACTCCTCCATCTTCCCCTTGCCCTTGTCATTCCTGTCATATTTCTTGTCTCGACCTTGAGCCGGACGCTCTTGCGCCACTTCAGACCTGATCACCAACGGTCTTTCCCGAGGTCTAGCTTTTCCATTCTTGCCAATCACCATTTCCGCGACAGGAGTAGTCTTTGATTTCTTCGAAGGATGAATGACTTGAAACCCGGCTTCTTCTTCTCCCTCCGTTAAATGCTTCTCCTTCTCTCTCTCTCCCTCGCGCACCTTGTAGTCAATGGGCTCACGCTTCCTCAACTTCTCGCGCTCTTCCGGAGTTGCAGCCTTTCTCCACCTCAGATAAGAATCCGACACCCATAAAGCATTGGCGGAGAAATTCAAGAACCACATGTTTCTTTGGGCCCATTTGATAGCCCACTCTCTTCGGCTCTCTGTAGTAAGCGCCATAGCAGTCTGCGGGACGGTATCAAGCATCGGAATCGTCTGCTTCAGCCCAACTTGCCTCATCAGCCTTTCCGGAAAGATGCATACCATAAACTCCAGTCCGGGAATGCGCACCGACCTAGTGGGATCCAAAGAAGACACTCCAGTGACGGACTTGAGGTGCCACCATGGAACGACCCACCTGATCAACGGGCCATCATCACTCTTCAGCTTGTTCTTCCAATAATCACAGACCCGAGTGAAGTCCACCATGTACAACCTCGTCCTCATCGCAATCGAGCGGGCATGATAGGAAAGCGCATGAACTGGGGGCTCGATCAATCGGAGCCGCTCCATAAGCCAAACCTACCAAAAGCAGGTATTAGACATCAAAAAAAAAAAAAAAAAAAAAGAAAAAAAGAAAAAGAAAAAAAAAACGAAAGAAAAAAAAACAAAAAAAAAAACGAAAAAAAAGAACAAAAAAAAAAACAAAAAAAAAAGCGTCTTTTACCTGCAAGATGACGGGACTCCCCAAGAACAGCAGATCACGGTTGGATTTCCTATTATCCAAGCCCAAAATTATCTCTCCTAAGCATAAGCAAGCTGGGCTCCTGCGCAGCTCCATCTGCTCAACAAGGCCCAAAAGACGGGGATCACCTCTCAAGTCTTCATCAACATGCCCTTGGAAGACATACACATGCAACAAGCAAAAGCCAAATGCCCTCCGCCTAGCAACATGAGAAACGGTGGGGTCGGCCCTATTGACGAATCGATCTATGAAGTCCAACATTCTCACACCTTTCGAGGTAACTAGACGGTCCACCTCAAGTCAAGTCAATCCGAGCAAGTCTCTAAATTTGCTCTTATACCCTTGAGAAGTAGAAGGGATGGCAGGCAAATGTTCGGGGTCCCATCCACCAATAGCAGCAATTTCTTCAGGAAAAGGACAAATATCACCTCCAGGGAACGCAAAAACATGATAATTTGGGTCCCAGTAGTCAAGGCAAGCATCCAAGAACGGTTTCACAACCTTGATGAGTTTCAAACTCAACAACGATCCAAAGTTATAAGAACCCATATCATGCTTCTCCATATTTGAAAATTCATTGGTCCATTCCTTCAAACGGATCTCTAAAGTATTCATGATGAGAAAATTTACTTTGGAGGGTTTTGTGCAAGAATAGACGGAAGATTTGTGTGAATAAAAGCTCCATCGACGCTTCTATTTATACTAATTGCTGTTTCCAAAAAATCCGTCAGAACGGAACAACCTGGGAACAGCGCAAAGACTGCCGCGCCTCTTCAAAGGGACGCAGCTCATGCTGCGCCTCTTCCCGAGCTTCACTTCTGTGATTTTCCGCGTTGGATCTTTCCTAATTCCATAACGAATAATTTCCTATTCCTACAGGTTATTATTTTGGTAACTACGGGAAATTACCATGCATCAGGTTTCCTAAATTCGCGGGCACGCATTTTGAGGCGACATCGACATTTCTGCCATTATATTACGCTTGTATATTTTCATTTAGGCAATAAATTTCATTTTCATTTTAGGAAATAATTTTCATTTTAAATTTCAACTTGTAAATATTAATTTCTATTCTTTAATTTCATTTATAAACTTATAGATTTCTCTTTTTTCTTTTTTTTTAGGGGGTAACCCTCCCTGCCGTCCGGTCATTTCCGGCAAAATTTTTGCATTTTTGCATTTTTTCGCGTTCTTTTGAGTCTCTCATTTTGCGCTAATTAAGGCCATATGTATATAAAAATGTATGCTTTGCGTGTTTTTCTTTATGTAAATTTCGGCAGCATGACGGCGTAAACCGTCATCTACCAAACCTGTTCGAAACTAACCTGCAGACACAAGCAACACAACCCAGCAGCAAAGGCACTCAGGCCATCGTATATATACCAAACGGAGGAAATGTACAAACTGGGGGCTCGAGCCCCAAACAAAGTCCAAAAATGTTCAAAATGATAGTCCCAATGAACAAATGTACAAGACACAGCCAACATACGACAAAAAAGCTACACAAAACTACTGCTGGGCGCCCTCCAACTCTGCAACTCTCGCCACAAGAGCAGCGATCTCGGCATCCCGAACCTCGAGCTCCCTCAACACGCGAGCTGTCTCCTCCCGAGACTGGGTCAACTCTCGCTCCAGCTCGCGGTCACCCTATAAACAAGAAAATTGGCTCATGTCAATCAATTCAAGCAAAATTAGAAAATCAAAAATCAAAAAATGGAAACAGGCGTAAGGTTCATACCTGACGACCTCGACCGCCGACAAGTGCCTCGACGGCAGTAGCTCGCAGCCGGTTGGCCACCCTCCACAGCGCCACAAACTGAGACGGCGCAACCTGCATTTTCAAAAAGAAATTCTCAATAATTGAACAAACTCAAAACCAAATGTGTTCTTACACAAAGGATATACAGATTAGAGGCTCACCCTCCGAATCAGATGCTGCCAATCGTCCAGGCCAGCATCCGTCACGACTACGTCAAAGTCACGCAGCTCGGAGATCGTCGTCCTCCCGGTCGCGTCAGTGTACTCGAGGGTCTCGGGGTACTCTGGGGGCTCGATGCCCGCTGCCTCGACCTCCTACAAAGACAAATGGTTCTCATCAATCGATGATCTTTCATCATTCTCAAAAATCAAATCAAAAGGAAAAATAAAAGATACTCACCACCACTGGCCAGTACGCCAGTCTCCCGTAGAGGAACGCCGAGTAGTCCTCGCCAAGAAGAAGAAGGTCGTCACCACTGGCACCAGCCAAGTCCGCCTCCCTCTCAGCATCAGAAGGCTCCCTAAACATCGTCCTAGGAGGATCGACGAGAACTGTCAACACGCCCCGCGAGCACTAACGAGCCAAGCGCTCGCCCAAGTACCACACAGGACCCATCGACGTCCTCAACAGCAGTCAGCCCGAGCTCCTAGGACGAAGTACCTCAGCCACAAAAGGAGGCGCTCCAGCGTACTCCGCCCAAGGTCGGGGCACCCACTGAGACAAGATAAAAAGGATCATTCCTACGATCAATTAAAAGTAAATATAAGAAGTGCAAGTGAACATAAGTGAGATACTCACATTACTCAGCTGAAGAGCGTACACGTCCCGCCGGTAGACGTTGTGAGAAGAACGCTTGCTCTTCGTCCGACACATCACCCAATCCCTCACCACGGGATAGGCTCTCTCCAGCGGGTCCGTCCTCTTGGGCGCGAGGCTCGGGAAGTAGGAGTACACCCACGCCTGTAAAGCAAAATAATCAATGACAATCTTTCGTGATTTGATAAAGAAAGGAATTTACTTTGGTCTAAAGGTAGGTTCATACCTCCAGCAGTAGTCCAGGTCCGACAGCACCAGGAGAAGTCCCCTTCTCCATCAACTCCGGACGAACCATGGCCCTCATGAAGCGGATGAGGACCGCGAAAAAGAAAGTGACCTAGTCCCAACGTCCTAGGGAACTCGGGTCGAAAGGAAGGGAAGAAGCTTCGTCGAGTCTCTCGCCCTTGTCTCCGAGGTAAATCGAAGACGAAACCACTGTGAGCCACGAGACGAGCCCTCTCGCTCACCAGACAGGAGGAGGAGCCGTCTCCCTCCCATCGATCGTCACCGGCCACGGGTCTTCCCCGCAAAGTAGTCTCGAACGTAAGAACGGGTATCAAACCCAAGATCAGAACACCTTCGGCGACAAGTTCCAGCCGATCAATCTCCTCGCTTCGGCCGAGTCCGCCCTCATGGTAGTCTCCGGCCACACCACCTCCTCGGTCCCGCACGGCAGACCAGAAATCATGCCGTAATCCTCCAAAGTGACTCCCACCTCACCAAAAGGCATGTGAAACGTGGAAGTCGTATCCCAGAATCGGTCCAAGAAAGCACGGACCAGGCTAAGGTTAGCCCGCAACTTCCTCTTTGCGATATCCCTCCAGACCTGAACCAAAGGACCGAACGCTCCACGCTCGATCATGACCCTCTCCTCCACCGACAGCCGCTCGTAGTGCTCCATCGCTGTCGTGTAACCCGAGAACGACCTGATGTTCCCGGCCTCCTATTATGATTTGAAACAAAGCTATATTTAGTTTTGAATGAAATTTGAAAGAAATTTGGACAAATGAACGAAAGGGGATGAGTAGCGAGTAGTGAATTCCTATTTACCAGACTCTTCACCGTCCTGTAAGACAGGTGACCCTCTGCAGCCCACACCAGGTGCCTGCTCTCCCAAGTCTCAGCCCACGCCAGAGCTCCTCTCAGCTGACGACCTCCTCGTCCGACGTTGGCCCGTGTCGGGGCCTCCTCCTCCTCAACGGCCTCCTCCTCGTGAAGCCCGTCCCGGCAGCCATCACCGCAGCAGTGAAGGCCTGCTCTAAAGCCTCCTCGACAGTAGCAGCGTCGATCTCCATGGGAGCTCTCCCGGAAGTAGAAGCCTCATCACCTGCAACATTAAAGCAAATTCAGGCCGCGTCACATGACGACGAGCCTTGGTTAAGGGATTTTCGAGCCTTCGGAAGCCCTGAAACCGCTCTTTTTCCGCCATCCTTGGCCATATTCCCACCAACCCGACCACTCATGTGATAGATTGGGTCAAGTCAAGCCTAATTCGAAGCCTAGTTCCGGGTTCGAGTCGAAATTTCGACAGCATTTCGCTATAACGGCGATTATGCCCTAGAAAAGTGTCTTGAAAAAGCTGTCACAAACCAAAATTCCGAAATGGTAGAAAGTTTACCCATCATTCAAGGATCCCAAATATCAAGTTTCATTACAAATGGGCAGTCCTAAGGCTATTTTCGAAGCAATTTACGGTTCAGCTGTAAAACCGTCTCAAATTTCACTCAAAGGCTCAAAGCTTTATAAAAATTCGAAATAAATACATGGTTGTGTTCCTAACACTACCTACTATCCATTTCTAGTGTCAATTTGACAAAGCAGATTCATTTGGGGGAAAAGCCCCAAATTTTCGAGCAAATGGGTCACAAACCCTATTTTTTCGGCTCAAAATTGGACAAATGTAGAAGATTAATGCAAGATTGAGACACATACCTCGATTAGTCATGTTTAACGCAAGCTTTCGAATCAAACCTTGGCGGAAATGGTGAAGATTTGAGAGAGAAATAAGAGATTTATGTTTCGAATAAAAATGAATAAAGCCTCCTGATTTTCGCGTTTTTACGCAGGAAAGCCAATTTGGGGAATAGACGCAGCAGGCGCTGCGCCTCTTCCAAGAGACGCAGCTCTTGCTGCGCCTCTTCCTTTTGTTCCCTCCATACGGACTTTCAAAAATCCGTTATGAATTCGTTATTTGTGGGCCCATCTTTGGTGCGCCTCTTCCCCGATGCTATTTTCATTCTTTTGGTCCGTTTGACGATTTTCTTTCGTTCCGCCCGGCGTTCTCAAACCCGCAGCAGACTGTTGTGTAGTATTTATTCCTTCCAAGACCTTCTGCTTGTCGCAACGAGCATTGGTTCCTTCACAGAATTTGACACACCTTCATTATGTCTCCAGCGAGAGTAAGCGGATATACTTTCCCTCTCATGACAAGAAGAATCAATTCCCAATCGTGTCTCTAGCGAGAGTAAGCGGACGTACTGTCTCTCTCAAGACGTAAGGATTGACGATCTATCTAAGCAGATTTCCTCCCAGCAGTTCCGCTTTGTGTCCCCGCTACTCGCAATTATTTCTCGAAGACTACCCAAGCAGTTTTCCCTCAGCAGCTCCCGCCTGTGTCCTGCTACTCTCAATGTTTCTTGTTTCCCCGCGGATTGCAACAAGGGTGTCGTTCTCCAGAAGTTCCCAAACCCCAAAGCCTTCTTTCTTAGGTTCGTAAACCCGAAATTAGGACTTTTTAACTATAGGATCCCAATCCTTTTAGGTTCATAAGCCTTCAAATTCCCAAACCAATAGAGTTCTTATACCCAAAATTTAGTTACCCCTAAGTTTAACTTACTTTAGGCTTCACTCCCGTCGATGCTTTCCTTTAGGGTCCCACACCCTAGTACCAACCCTTATATATCCTTTAGGTCTCAACCTTAGCTCCTATGCACCTCCGGAAGCATCTCGAGAAAGAAGTCTCAGGTATGGTCTCTCCTTATGGCTGGCGAGCATCCATACGTAGTCTAATGGACTTTAAATGACCCTCCCCGATAGTCGACAGACTCTAAAATGTTCCCGACGACAGGTCCTTGGTTCAGACCCCTTGAGCCGCCTCGCGTCGCCATAGTCGTCAGGTTGTAATCTTCGATTGACCTGATGGCTATACTTTGACTTTCGCCTTGTCCAAGCCTCAGTCAAAGTGGGGGCTCTGTAGATACCTCATTTCTGCACCTCCCGCAAACAACCCGGTGATGATTGGGCCGCATGTTTGATACGCGGAACGATTTGTGACAGTTCGTAAGATTATCGTCAAGTGATTGCTCAAATATTAATGTCTACCTCTTAGTTGTCATCTACGTCCCGATACGGTCATTTTGACAGTAATTAGAGTACATTCGGAGTCTGGGCCTAAAACCGTCTCCATTTTATGATAACCGTTAAATCCCGAGTCAGAATGTTCTGGAATGTTCCGGATATTTCTATTCCATATTTCATAAATTTTATCTTTTAGTAAGCAATTTCCCGTAATATTCACATTAGATATTAAGGAAAACCGGATTATTTCCGTCCTACCATAACTCAAACACGGAAATCTTTCTTCTGCAGGAGGAAACCACTTGGGAATAGATGCGGCAGTCGCACCTCTTCCAAGAGACGCATGGTTCGCGCCTCTTCCCGTGCCCTTTCTCGCATGTTTCTCGTATCTTTTTCATATCTTTCCGAGATTCACTTCCAAAGAGTCTCCGAAACCCTAATTCCGTCGTGTGATTAGTATAAATAGGAGCCTTCGCTCCTCATATTTCTCACGCGAGTGTCCGCCCTTCTCTTCTCCCTTTGCATTCTAGACTTTGTTCTTACTTGTTGGCGCCTACGTGCTTGAACTTTCGACCACGTAAGCTCGGATATTTCTGAGTACCAGCCTCCCCGTTTGCACGACCGACCAATTTGACCAACTACACATCAATCAACTTAATTAACTTAATCGTTTTCCTCTTACGAGGGCACTTTCTTTGCATTCGCGTCGAGCATCACTAATCGATATCTTAGTCCTTCTCGTTTCGTCAACATGTAAGTCTGAGGGTGTATAATCTCTCTTTCATTTATTGTATTTATGTTTTTGTATCATCAATTGTAAGGTTTACGTCGAAAATACCATTAAAACCGATTTCTAAAACCACGCTTTAAAACCTCTTTTTACGGTTTCCGTAGATAACGTCGAGAAAGGACGCAAAGAATCGCTGCGGCTCTTCGAAGGAGCGCAGATCCTGCTGCGCCTCTTCGTGAGGCTGCCGCAGTTTCTGCTTCCTTTCTTCTTCGTTCGTCCTGTGTTATTCGTCAAATTCTTCTATTTGTTTCGTTTTGTTTGTTTATTCTTCACCATCATAGCATATAATTCACATGTATATTTAATCATCATCATTAACATGTTTCAATCATCACAAATCCGACTTAAATCCCTAATAATCTCATATTTGCGGGTTTTCATCATTGAATTCAACTCCGGGTTGTAGAGATTCAATTCATCAATATTGAGTTTCTGGAATTCGTCTTTGATATAGTTTTCATCTGTCTTTTGTTGTATTCGTCGCATATTCATCATTAATCCATTGTATCTAACTTAGTTAATCGATTTAATTTGTTTGACTCATTAATATTTTTCACTTCTGTCATTATTCGACCATGTAAATAATTCGTTTGCATCCGTCTTATCCATGTTTTACTGTTTTCATGACCCGTTCATATGTTAAATAACCTATTAATCACTTTCATCCGAGTAAATAATTTAATTGATCATTAAAATCACCAATTAACATTAACGGCTTGCAATTACGGCTTCACAGCCAGAACTGAGCCAAGGAACGGACGCAGCGTCTGCTGCGCCTATTCCAAAGGACGCACTCTCATTGGGCTCGTTCTGGCCGAGTTCGTCCCGAACTCCGTTTCTGCCTTGACGTAGTTTAATTAGTTTACGTATTAATTAACTATTAACCGTAATATCACGCTAATTCCTGTTCGTTAGTTTATTTAATTCTTTCTTTCTTTCTTTTATTCGTTTTTCTCAAATTATCCGTTTTAAAGGTATTTTCGACATAAATCGCCTAATCCAATGTAATTATTGTAATTTTCATCATTGTAATTTTCTTTATTGTATTTGTCATATTTCTTGTATCATTTGTATGTTCTCACATGTAATTGAGCATTAAATCCTACTTCGACCCGATTGTATGATAACTAATTACGTGTCAACCGACTTAGTAATAATTCTCACATGCTAGGATTAAAACTTGGATGTTGCATTGCATGCATATAATCGACGATATATCGAGTACGAATAACTTCCCTAATCATTAGTAGAGGCCGGTATCGAGGCGGGCGGGATTAGGTGTTCGATCAAAAGAGTTTCCTAATACGTACCCTCACCCCTTACTCCAGATATCTGTGAACACCCGTGTTCATTGGCATCCACGAGAGTCATTCTAGACATAGAATGCTAAGGGTAACGATTGCTTAGTGTTCATGTCTCTACTTTGTGTCTTGACATGACACGAGGTACTCGAACGGTTCCAATTTCCCATAAAAATTGGTGGCGACTCCTTACAAAAATGCAAACGCTTGTTTCCCAAGCGCCCCCGTGGCCCCCGCTGTCCACAATGATAGTTAGACCAGTCAGCTTCTTTGAGGTAAACATGATCAATCCACAAGACCCATAACCTATCATCTTTAGTATATAACCAGTGCACCGACTTCCCCACACTAGCTGCATTCCACACCCCGGCATTTTTAATCCCTAGGCCACCCTCCTTCTTAGTAAGACAAATATCATTCCAAGCAACCAAAGGAGCCCCATTGTATTCAGTGCTATTTTCCCATAAGAAATTCCTACAAATAGCTTCAATTTGATGAATTGCACACTTGGGTATTAGAAAGATAGATGCCCAGTAGTTATGCAAGGTGTTAAGCACATAATTAATAAGGACCAGTCTTCCTGTATAGCTGAGTTTCCTTGCCCCAACACCTCTAATCTTCCTGACAATTTTATCAGTGAGAACTCTGCAATCCTTCCTTAATAGCCTGTCAGGTTGAATTGGGACTCCCAAGTATTTAAAAGGCACTGCACCCTCCTGGAATCCTGAAACCTGAATGATATCAGCTTTCAAACTATCAGTTACTCCATTGAACACAACCTCAGACTTGGCAGCATTGACTTTTAAACCAGAAGCTGCAGAGAAGGTAGCCATTGCTCTAAGGAGCAACATGATAGACTGACTGTCCCCTTTGGAAAACATCAGTAAATCATCAGCAAAAAGGAGATGAGTCAATTTAAGACTCTTGCATAAGGGATGATATCTGAAATGCCAAGTATTAACAGCATAATGCATAATTCTTGAGAGGTACTCCATACAAATGCAAAATAAGAGAGGAGAAATAGGGTCCCCCGCCTTAAACCTCTCTTTATAGGGAAATAGCCAAAATGAGCACCATTCAAATTTAGAGTGTAGGTAGGAGAAGTAAGACAAGCCATTATCAATTGATGGAATTTAGTAGGAAACTTAAGAGCTGACAGCATTTGATCCACAAAATTCCACTCAATAGTATCATAAGCCTACTGCAAATCCAATTTAAACATACACCTAGGAGAAGCCATACCACTATTGTAGAGTCTGACCAAATCTTGACATATAAGAATTTCAAGGATGCTTCTCCCTTTAACAAAGCCTCCTTGATTCCTGCTGATGATTTCAGGCAGTATTACAGCAAGCCTAGCACACAACAGCTTGGAAATGGTTTTGTAAATCACATTACAACAAGAAATAGGTCTATAGTGCTTAACAGTCTCTGGTCTTTCCATCTTAGGGATGAGAGTAATAATGGTAGCATTAATCTAAGTTAAAAGTTTGCCAGTATCAAAGAAGTTATGCACTGCAGCACAAATCTCATCACCAATAATCTCCCAAGCATCTCTAAAGAATTGACTCCCATAACCATCAGGTCCAGAGGATTTCCCTTTAGGGATGCTAAACAAACAAAGCTTTACCTCCTCAACAGTAACGGGCTTGTTCAGTACATTCCAATGCTCAGCAGTACAACAAGCTCCTTGCCTCACAACAGTCAAGTTCACCTTCTCAGTCTCTGTCTGAGACCCCAGAAGAGATTGATAGTAATCAAGGAAAGCAGCCTGAATAGAATCACCATCAGTGCAAGGATTTCCATTCATGTCATCAATTTGGAAGACCTTATTTAGATAAATTCTTTTTTTGATAGCATGGTGAAAATAATTAGTATTCAGGTCCCCTTCCAAAGACCAATGGATTTTAGCTTTCTGAAACAGAAAACTATCCCTAGTTGAGATAATTTCCTTCAAATCATGGGCCATGTCCATTTCCTGCTGCAGCAAATCAAGATCACCAGAGTTCTCAATCAGCAGTTTCTGAATATTCTCAAGGGCCAAAGTTGCAATAGTAGTGTTGTTTTCTATATCAGAAAAACAGGACTTATTCAGACTCTTCAAAGCAGGTTTTAAAGCTTTCAGCTTCTTAATAAGGAAAAACATCTTTGTCCCTTGAACATGAATGCTCCACACATTCCTAACAATATTTTTAAACTGACTAGCAGAGCCCCACATATTAAAATATTTGAAGTTTTTCTTGCCCCCCAAAGTAGAGTGAGTAGTCAATACTGTACAGGGACAGTGGTCAAACAAACCCTCAGGATGAAAGTGTGTATAATTATCACCAAAGCCATCCAGCCAAGCTTGATTACCCATAGCCCTATCCAATATACTATAGACTCTATCAGAAGGGTTTTGCTTATTAGACCAGGTAAACAAAGCACCAGTAGAGGGTATATCTTCCATGCTACATATAGAAACACAATCCTGGAAATGCTGCATTTCAGCATTAGTAGTGTTACCCCCTAGTCTTTCTACTGGTGACAAAATAGTATTGAAATCCCCTAACCATAGCCAAGGTGCACTACAGTCAAGGGAAATCTCTTTCAAAATATTCCATAAAGCCACCCTCTCCTCCAGACCATTAAAAGCATAAATCATAGTGATCTTAAAGGTCTTATTATCAGCTCTAGATGTTACAACCATATGAATATGCTGAGAACTGTAGGAAATAAAATTAACATCAAAACAGTCTGGTTTCCATAAAATCCATATCCTACCTCCTTTATGCCAACGAAAGTTAGTGGAAATACTCCAACCATCACAAATTGAAGTGTTTTTATTCAAGAGAGTTCCAGGTTTCAGCTTAGTTTCTAATAAGCCAAACAAGCCTACTCCATTATTGTGCAAAAACCATTTAACCACCTTCTGCTTATTCAGGTCATTTAGACCCCTAACATTCCAAAAACCTAGGCTATGCATTGAGAGTGTCTCCAGGGGGGGTCCTTGCCACTCTCTACTACCCCCCTGGAAGCATTAGAGTTATTCAGTGCATCTAAAAAGGAGTACTTACTAAATTTGGCAGATAACCTTACCCCCATAATATTCTCCTGCCTATTCAGCCTCATAATATTCTTTGCTGGAGTAGATTGTATAGGTACAGATCTAACTGTGTGAAGGGGAGGAAAACTGGTAGGTGTTAGTATAGAAGAAGTGCTCACAGGATTCACAACAGCTGCTTGAACCTTGTCAATTTGAACAGGCTTCCAAACCTGTTTGGGCTTCTGTTTTGGTTTTGAAGTTTTCTTAACTGGTTTCTTACACTGTGTAGCACTATGCCCTATCCCATTACAGCTAGTACATGAGATAGGTTTCCATTCATACTCCACAGGCACAAAGACCAGTTGCCCTGATTCATCCAAGAATTTAACTTTAGCAGGTAAGTTCTGGTCCATAGACAATTCCACCATAACCCTAGCATAGCTGAGCCTAACTTTATCATGAGTGTCTTGATCTTTTTTAACAAACTTACCCACTAATCCTGCAATTGCTGGCAAACAGCTTCCCCAAAATTTCAGAGGGACATTAAACAACTTAACCCATACAGGGACAACATCAACTTTTGCCTTAACAAGCTCCATATCCACAGTCCATGGTTTAATAACAATAGGCTTGTTATCATAAAGATAATATCCAGACTGTAGCAGCTCATCCCTATCCTCATTCTTAGTAAATCTAACAAGAAAAACTCCATTATCTAAAAATGAGACTCGTTCCACTCCAAACCTACCCCAGACATGATAAATATAATCCTCAACCATAGCCTAGGGAGGGTTTGAACCCAAGATGTAACACATAATAGAATGAGACCAAAACTCTACCTCTGTTTTAATGTCCTCATGGGTAAACTGTAAAATCTCTTCAGAAGCTTCCTCCTCATGGATTATTGGAAGAACAAGGATGTCCTTTCCTCCATGACGAAGTAGCCAACCTTCCTGTAGGTCCTCATCCTCCTCAGTGACATCCTGCACTTCATATTCAGGCAACTGTAAGACAGGGATACCCTGAATATCCTGCATTGAACGAGTTTTCCGTGCATCAGAGGAAGAGGGAGCCTCAAAGGTAGTAACTTTAGGACGTTCATGGCTTCTACTATTGATAGTGATACTTTTTTGTGATTTTTGAGCAGATTTTAGTGAAGAAGAAAAGGTCATTAATGGAGAAAAACGGTTGTTTTGAGTAGCCTTAACTGCCGTCATTGTGGAAATTGAGGTTGATTCTAGATTAGAAAAATTGCTTTCTCTCTCTTCCTTTCTCTCTCATTGTTTTAGAGCAATCATTATTAACTATTAATCGTATTATCACCTAATAACATGTTCGTTGATTTATTTTCCTCTTCTTTTCTCAAACCATCCGTTTTAAGTGTATTTTCGACGTAAATCAATCAAGCCCGTTGTAATTATTATAATTTTCTTTGTTGTATTTCTTGTATCTTTATTACCATATTGTTTGTATGCTCTCACATGCAATTAACCATATTTCTACCTCGACATTAATGCATGTTAAACTACGTGTTTACCGACTTAGTCAATTCTCACATGCTAGGATTAATCTAATGGATGTTGCATTGCATGCATATAATCGACAACATATCAAATATAGATGATTTCCTTAATCATTAGTAGAGGCCGCTATCGAGGCGTGTGGTATTAGGTGTTCGATCAAACCTAATACGTACCCTCACCCCTTACTCCAGATCTCTATGAACATCCGTGTTCATTGGCATCCACGAGAGTCATTCTAGACATAGAATGCTAAGGGTAACGAGTTCTTGGTGTTCATGTCACTACTTTGTGTCTTGACATGGCACGAGGTATTCGAACGGTTTCCAATTTTTCACAATAAATTCGTGGCGACTCCACAAATGCAAAAGCTTGCTCGCTTTTCTCCCGAGCGAACCCCGTGGGTCCTGTGTCCACAGCTCCTCAAATCGGGTATGTGCCAAAGTCCTCCAAAGAATACGTAGGACCTTCCTAGGAGGGTCCGAGTCACCGTGGGAGGAAAGACCAAACCTACTACCAAACTCAGCTAGGGTCCAGGTCGTAGACCGGTTAAATAACCGGAAGGAGACACAAGAACTACCCTGGTCAGTGGCATAGGCGCCAGCAGAAAAAGTAAAGGAGCTGAAAAACTCGAGGGTCATCTCCTTATAGCTCGGGGCACTCATAGTAATCAGTCCAGACATCCCCGTGCCGTTCAAAATCTCAACTACAGGCTCGTAAATTCCTAACTTTTCAAGTGATTTTCGACACAAAAATTTAGTCGAAGCAAAGTCACGGCTCTGTAAATCATAAAAACGGGTACGATGCATAACATTAATTAAACGTACCTCGGGGTAGTCGGGATGCGGGTCAAGAGAGTCATCGGCACGGAATATGACACGTCCGACAGCAGGTGTGCCTCGTCCTCGACCCTATCCACGCCCTCCAGTACCTGAAGAAGAAGCCCATCCAGTAGCGAGGGCGAGGTACTAGGGCAGCCCGGAAAGCAGCTGTGACAACTGGTGACGACGCAGCAGGGGTTGTCACCAGAGAAGAGATGGTACCAGAAGTAGACGCAGTGGCAGTCGCAGAGCTAGTAGCAGTACTAGCAGAAACAGTAGAAGCAATAGTAGTACCAGGAGAGACAACAGTAGAAACAACAGTACTAACAGTAGAGGTGACGGTGGTAACAGCAGGGACCACCGTCTCAGTCACGGATGGGTTAACAGTCAAACTAGTCAAATGGATAATGTTACTATCCATCCTAATCAAGCAAGTAAGGGCAATTTAATTAAACAAACGATTGAAACACGATTTACCCTAATTGAAAACGGATTTTCGAAAAATTTCTAAATACCCTAAACCCTACTCCTTCGAATTAAGTCAAAACAAGCAATAAATCAAAAAAGAAGAGGGGAATTACTTACTTGATGATTAAACCACAAGAATATGCAAGAAATCGACAAAAATCCTAAGCAATTTGGCCGAATTGAGACTCAACTTGCAAAACCCTAATTCCTCAATTGAACAACAATAAAGATGAAATGGAAGAGGTAATAGGGGGCTAATGTCGATAATCAAATAGTGATCACAAAGTGGGTGGTTGATTGTGGTAAAGGGGACGATTAATGAGGTTTTAGGGATTTTTCGCCAAAGATGTCGCACAAATAAAGAAGAAATAAGTTAGAATGAAAAAATAGAAGAAGAAAAGAAGTCTTCCTGTGTATTATAAGCGCATTCACTCGATCGAGTGATTTGAAACCACTCGATCGAGGACTCTGGCATTCAAACTGCTCGATCGAACATAATTCTTCTCGATCGAGTATTCCTCTATTTGGGCATTTCGATCGAGTGACTAAATCCACTCGATCGAGATGTTTTCACGTGGAACATCCCAATGCGACATATCTTCCCCAAAGCTGTATAGAAACACGCAAAACAATTCCCAAAAATACCAAATCACAAAAATAAGCAGTCTATAGTCGGTTTTCGCTAAAACTAACTAAGCTATTGTCTAACAGTCTAAAAACCGTAGTTAAAAAGTCTTAACGGAAATTTAAAATTACAAGTTGTTACAACGGGGCATTCCCCGCTTACTGTCCAAAACATTTTAGTAGCCCCCAAGAGGGCTTTTGAATGGAGGAGTTCCCTTCACCATCTCAGACCGTCCTATTTGATTGCCACGAGGTTGAATTTGAACTGGTGGAAGGGAAGTAGTTGGCATCCACATACGCCCGAACTTTCTTCTTCCTCTTGAAATTCCCATCGTCATTGGCATCTCCATCACTTTGATTGACTTTAACTGTACTTTGACCGTTATCATCTCTAGCCTCCACTCTATCTGTACCTGCAGCAAGAAAAACAGAAGAATGGTCCTCCTTTTCGCCCTCAATCTAAGGCGGAGGGATTACAATTGCAGCTGAATATTCAATATCCTCGGCCGGGGTGTCTGTGTCCGAGTCAATAGAGGATAGGGCATTGCAAGGTTGAACTTTCATGGGAGCCCTACGAGATTTGGATTGATAAAATATCAGCTACTAATCGCCTACCTGAAATATAAGGGTCTTTCCCCGACGTCAATTACTGTACGAGCAGTGAATGAAAATGGTCGCCCTAAAATGATAGGAGTGTAAATGTCCTCGGGGATGTCAAGAACCACAAAGTTTACAGGAATAAAGAATCTCCCAATCTTGACAGGTATGTCCTCTATAACTCCTAGTGGCTGTGATATACTACGGTCGGCCATCTAAACGGTTATATTAGTGCAGTTAAACTTGGTCAAACCAAGTCTCTTAGCGAGAGACATAGGTAAGACGCTCACGCTAGCACCTAGATTGCATAGCGCGTTATCAATCAAATGGGTCCCTATATGACAAGGAATTGAAAAGCTACCCGGGTCTGACTATTTAGGCGGTGTCTTATTCTGAACTAAGGCAGTTCCTACTTCAGTTAAAGCTACCGTTTCGTGGTCATTTATGTGCCTCTTACGCAATAAGATTTCTTTCATGAATTTCATATAAGAGGGTACCTGAGTAAGCAATTCGGCGAAAGGAATATTGACGTGAAGGCTTTTCAGGAGCTCATCAAACTTCCCGAACTATTGAATAGCCTTCTTGTTCTGCAATCGCCTTGGAAAGGGCACAGTGATAGGAATTTCGATCCCTTTATTCCTTTCTTCCAAAGTCTCGATGGGTTCAAATTCATTCTTGCTCGATCGATCTCTTTTACCTCTCGATCGAGGTCTTTCACAGCTTTTTCATTCGATCGAGCATTCTCAGCCTCTTGATCGAATCCTTCATAATCAGCATTGTTCGATCGAGGCACAATTTAACTCGATCAAACACTTTTTCCAAAATTTTCACTCGATTGAGTAGTTTCAGCCTCTCGATCGAAACCCTGATTATCCACTTTACTCGATCGACCCATAATTCTACTCGATCGAGCATTATCTTCAGCATTTCTACTCGATCGACCTCCAGAAATGAGTCGATCGGGTATTTTCTTCGGGTTAAGCATATTTTCTTTCATTGACGCCTGTTCATCATCAGCAACAGCGTTCCCCGGGTCTGATATGTCCTCTATAGTTGACATTTTTGGTCCTTCATAAGAAAGACTGCTGCGCAAGTTAATCAAATTTATCGTCTCATGTGGATTCTTCTTAGATTGAGACGACAAATGACCCGGTTTCCTCATGGATTGGCTAGCGGCCAACTGAGCTGCTTGGGTCTCGAGTGACTTAATTAATGCTTCTTTTTGTTGGTCACTCATCTGCATCTGCTTAGTCAATGATTGGATCATTGACTTCAACTCAGCTAACTCACTAATTCCACTAGAGGAAGCTCCTTGATATGGCGGTGGAAAGGATGAAGGCTTTTGAAAGCCTTGTCGAGCTTTAAGAGGAGGGACATAGGCTTGATGCTGCTTCGGAGGAGTAGGATTGAGCATATTCTGACTAATCCATCTCAAGTTGGGATGGACTCCACTTTGATTATTATAATATGAACCTCCTCTTTGCCTATATTGCTGAAAGGCAAGGACTTGTTCCTTCTCTGTCAGACAGTCAACAGCAGTGTGCCCGTCATTAATCCCACATCTCTCACAAGTACGGCTTCTTGTCTAGTCAACAAGTGAACCGTTTGTTGATCACCAGCAGCTTGTAATCCTAACTTATCAAAACGGGCATTCATGGCTTCCAGCTGAGCCACAACTGCATTATCAGCTGAATGAACTGTCTGAATTCCATCTCTCGGGTTCCCATACTCAGCACAATGGGCAGCCATCTCCTCAATAATTCCCCATCCCTTATCATCTTCATTGTTCTTCTGAAATTGCCCATTAGATGAGGCGTCAAGTATAGCATGATGGTCATCATACAACCTATTGTAGAACTGGTTGCATAAAAACCACTGATCAAACCCATGATGGGGAAGAGACGCACCAACTTCTTGAAACGACACCAAGCTTCGTAAAAATTCTTATCAGGTGCCTGCTTGAAACTTGTAATTTTTCCTCTCAGCTGATTGGTACGTTGTGGAGGAAAATACCTTTTATAAAAGGCAAGGGCAAGAGTCTCCCAGTTGGTGATACCAACTGCAGTACGATCAAGATCAATGAGCCACTCCCTGGCTCCGTCGGTCAGTGAAAAAGGAAACAAGACTTCCTTTATTTTATCCTGGGTCACTCCCTTAGTAGCGGGAATGGTAGAGCAGTAGTCAGTAAATACCTCCATATGTTTTCGCTGATCTTCACCCGCCACACCCCGAAACACGTTGCGTTCGACTAGATTAATGTAGGATGGTCGGATGTCAAAAGTATCGCCATCCTCGGTCGCAAGCTTGAAACCTTTAGGGATCGAGGCACCTGTGGGCTCTGAGTGACTCGCAATATTAGGCATCTTTACTGGCTTGATAGCAGAAATAAAGTTGTCTTTTTCACAAGACGGATCTTCTGCAAACAGAAAATGTTGTAGCTCGGGTTCAAAAGTACTCAAGTCTTCCTTTTGAATATTTCTTTGCAGTCTGAGTCTATGACGTAAGGATCTCTCTGGCTCAGGATCAGCAGGAACTAATTCTGACATGTTAGACCTGGGCATACACAATATTGAAAGAAATAAGTGAGAACTGTCTCAAGGAATAAGAATTCCCTGAGATGGATAGAGATAAACGAAACAAACAAGACAGACAGGGCTATTGCCTCCCCGGCAAGGTTGCCCAAATTTTATACGGTCGTTTCCGTACCAAAAATAAATACCTAACTATACTAACAGAAGCTAGTGATAAGTAGGGCCGATCTCCACAGGGAGGCAAGGTATCTATCTAAAAGTCTGTCTATCTAAGTCACAAATGGGGGTTTTAGTTTGGTTTTCTAAACTACTAAAGGTAGGCAAGAGAAATAAGGCAGTGAGAAGTAAAGCGAGAAAATATGATAAAAGTGATCAGATAAAAGAGAATATGTCAGGATTTCGGTTCACCATGGTAATCTATCGACTCAGTTGCAAATAGCCTAGACAATCTACTGTGAGAAGGGCATGGGAAAGGTCCTTCCGGTCCGCTATCCACCCTAGAATTCCACTAACTTAACTTCCGTCCTCATTAGGGTAGTCTACTGTTCATAGCAGGTCTGTTTATTCCAATCTTCCGATCCAGGAACAAAGTTAACCGAATTAATGTAATTTAGAAGCGTGCACTCAACTAAATAGGTGTTACAGTTATATTGCTATGGGGACAGATTCTCACATGTAAATCGTCTAGTCTATTCACTACATCATCACAATTCTACCATGGATCCCCTAATCCTAACATAAAAGAGATTAGCTACTCATGTTCTTAATGCAATCAATAATAATCACAATAAATATGCTAATAGGAGACATAATAAAGAGATAATAATCAAGCATAAACTAAACAAGAACAAGAATAATAACAAGGAACGAGAAATTAAAGTAAAACAAAGTATTGAGATTAAAGTAAAAAGAATGATTAGAATCCAATAGAATCCGGCGTAAAGATCAATCCACAAAAATAAGAGCAAAGGTATCAGATTAAGCAGTAGAGAATAGTGATTAAGTAGTCAAAGTGTAAAGAGAAGTAAAGAGTATTAAGAAGTGTTTAATAAGCTAATTACGACTTCCTTATATAGGGAAGTGTAATTTAATAAAAATAAACCTATCACGGATCAGTAAAGCTCGTGTAACATAGCAAACCCCTCGAACGAGTACTTTCAGACTACTCGATCGAGGTCTTCTTCAGCAAATCTACTCGATCGAACACTTCAGGCTCTCGATCGAGTAACTCCATAAAACCTCATTTTGATCGAGCATAAAGAATTACTCGATCGACCTCCTGTTTCTGCCAAACCACTCGATCGACCTCCAAAGCATCTCGATCGAGTGGAAATCCATTGCATCAGCCTCAAACTCATCTTGGCAGCTTCATATGACCTTCCTTCACGCATCCAAGCTACGACTCTTGCTCCAAAACCTCCATCTTCTTACAATGCATGCTAAATGGGACGAATAAGGGTCGATTCCGCTACTTTCGGGTCCATTTCTGCAATTAAGACAAAACAAACCAAAGTAGCCAATTCGGGGCATTTTGCAATACAAAGCAATACAAAAAGGCATAAAAATGCATGCAATAAGAGGCTAAAAAGTCTATATAAATTGCACGTATCAAGTCTGCATTTTGCATTCACGTTTACTTTTTCTGCTTGCATTGTATTTATTTCTTTAAAAAAAATCATCAAAAAATTCCAAAAAATTAAAAAATTTCAAAAATTCAAACATATTCACGTTTCATTTTGCATATAGGTTTAGTCGGAACGGTAGATTTCCGTGATGAAATTGCACTTTAACTTGTCATTATTACTTGAGCCTTGCTTCTAATTGACAGTTATTAGTTTAGTCATGCGCATGTCTACGATTTAATGTCAAAAATCTAGCTGACTGTGTAGACTTGACCTAATAAATTGGCAACCTACTTTACAATTTATGAGCTTTAGAGCCATATAACTGGTGTCATTCATGACCGTTTCATGTAGGAATTGAGAGTAGTACTCCTTGCATAACATGTTTATCACTATTGCACATTTATGAAATTCGATTTCTTGTCACTTGCATACATTCGGGTTTGTGGTCGGTGTCACATGTAGCTTAGGGAGGTGCTTACAATTTCCCTTTCTTTCATTTTCACCCATTTAGCTCCACTTTAGCCAAATATAGCCTTTTTGACCCATTAGCTACACCAAAAATTTAGCCTGCCAGTCAAACTAGTTTAGTGTGACTTTTGTGGTATATTTATCATTGTTGCGAGTTTGGCTCGTTTGTTATTTGTACGGAGCTGGTAGAAATGAGAAAAAATGGTGAAAAGAAAGAAAAAAAAGGAGAAGAAACTTGTAAAAAGAAAAAAAAAAGGAAGAAAATGAAAAAATTGAAAAAGAACGTGAATTCAGTGAAGAAAGACATAAGAAGAAAAAAAAAAGAGGTAGAAATTGAACCATGTTAAAAAAGGGAAGTGTGTGACAGTCTTACTCCTCCGTTTTATTCATATCATTTTGAGGAGATAGTGCTTTGGGTAGTGAGTTGTGTGCCAATGAAAGGAACTTGTGCTCTATTTTCTAGTCAGCTGAGATTTGGATAGTTGTAAATAGTCCTGTTTAGGAGCTAGCTTAATGCTTTACCTCCACATTTCCATAATCTGTTTTGCCTTTTCTCACCTATAACCTCACTTTCCCATATCTTTTGTAAGCCCTCGGCTGTGACGGACATTGTTGGTTGGAATGTATGTATGGTACTTCAATCGTCTGTCATTTTTGTTGCATGCATGTTATGTAGGTCGCAGTTTAGGTGAGCGACTGTTTTCTCTTTCTCTCTTTCACATATATATTCACCCTTTGCTTCATGAGAGAATAGTGACCCCTTAAGAGTCCGATTTTGTTGGTCTTGCAAGGTCGATAGGTCAGCTTTATTTATGGACATCATACAACTCGTTTGCGTATTGACTGTAGTACCTATGACTGTTAATTTTTGATTGCATTAAATTGGTTCAAGTAGACAAGTTATAGCTAGCTCTGAGTTTTCATATCCGTTCCATTAGTTTGCATTTACTCGAGCATGAGTAAAGTTTCGGTTTGGGGATATTTGATATGTGCAATTTATATAGACTTTTTAGCCTCTTATTGCATGCATTTCTATGCCTTTTTGTATCGCTTTGTATTTCAAAATGCCCTGAATTGGCTAATTTGGTTTGTTTTGTCTTAATTGCATAAATGGACCCGAAAGTAGCGGAATCGACCCTTATTCATCCCATTTAGCATGCATTGTAAGGAAACGGAGGTTTTGGAGCAAGAGTCGTACCTTGGATGCATGAAGGAAGGTCATATGAAGCTGTCAAGACGAGTTTGAGGCTGATGCAATGGTTTGTTTTGTCTTAACGCCGGATTCTATTGGATTGTAATCATTCTTTTTTCCTTTAATCTCAATACTTTGTTTTACTTTAATTTATCGTTTGTTTAGGTCTTTTTTACCTAAGTCGATTTAGGGTCAATGTAGTCTATATTCGTTGGTTGATTGTATGATGATTTGTATGTCAATAAGTAAACGGGAAATAAAGTGCGTAATGTAAATTGACACGTAAGATTTTGGTGATGCGGAAAACCCAATGTGGGAACAACCGCGGGAGGGACGGTACCCTGCCAAGTATTGCACTATATGAATAGGAGGATGATTACAATGATAACGTTTATGCTAATCTTGCTGGCGTTAGGTATCAGGCCTGCAAGATCTCGTATGGTGTATATTTGTGAATGGTATGCCGTGATGTGGTTGTCTTGAATATAATATTGAATGAATATATGGATGAGTGAATGCCTTTCTTGATTTCTTCCTTGGCTATTTATAGGGTAAGAACCCTAAATATGTCCTACCTTGAATATGGAAAGGGAATATTATTTCCATAAGGACTCCTTTCCAAATCCGAATTCCCTTACCAATTCTCCCCGATCTCCCTAACTTCTCCCTGACTTCTCCGTGATACTCTTTTCCTTAACACGGGCACCTTTCATGACGGGTTCTTGATCCTTCTCAAGCCCGTTCCCCCTTCTCCTGACCGCGGGCTCCCTTCCTCCTCACCTCTTCTTTATAATCTTTATTTTACCAAGTGGGCTTTCTTTATTAAGCTATTTTTTAGCCCAAACAGTTTGCCCCAAATTTCTTGTGAAGTACGTTTTCTAGTATCGAACAAGGAATTTACGTAACTAAATGTTTAAAACCCTACGCCGCCTTTTTACTCCTTCCCATACAAGCCGCCTTTCTCCTCTTTCTCCGCACCCAACCCTTTATAACCCCAACGTCTCTCTTCCACTCTCATTAATCACTCCAAATCATTTCAAAAACTTTCTTCTCTCAAACCCTCAATCTTCTTCCCCTTTAATCTTCATCGGCTTCACTGTTCCCTTTCCCGTCTTCATCATCAGGTAATCCATCTTCCCTTCCTTTTTTAATCTTCATTTTCTCTTCCACCATGGGCAAAACCCGACAATCCATGTCAACCTCGACACCCTCTGACCGTAATCTCGACCCTACTTTCCCTTCTCGGGGACTCTTCAAACACCCACACGATAGTGACTCCGCCCTAACTCCGGCCGATATTCCGACGATCAAGAACTTGCTTGGTCTTGGTGATGGGGTGAGATCGCCATCCCTGAACCGGGACAGAAAGCTGACGCCCTCCGTCCGGGGTGGGTTTGCTTCTACTTGTACCCGTTTAGATATGGCCTTCGCTTCCCTTTCCCTAAACTCGTCCAAGATTTCATTTTTACCAACAATTTCGCCATGGCACAAATCTCTGCCGCCATTTGGAGAGTTCTTCTCTACTCTCTGGCCGCTGGTCAGAATACTGGCAAAGCTTTCACTCTGGGCGATCTAGCCCACATGTACAATATCAGGTCCCTGGGCAGGGGTCAGTTCTCCTTCCGGGGCCGTGGAGAGGCTCCCTTTAATCATGTTTCAAAATCTCGCGATGAGAAATGGTTCGAGGACTTCTTCTATGTGAGGAAGGACTCTATCCAGCCTCCTACTGACTATATTTTCGAGAAATGGGTTCTGACTTCGAGTAAGTAGCTTTCCTGTTACCTGATTTGTTTTATCTCGCTGCTTACTAGCTTACTTCATCGTCTTCGTGCAGGCCCCTGCGACCTTACCCGTATCGGCGCCAAGATCCCTGCCTGCAGTAAGCTGTTCAGTATTTCTGAGTCTGAGAGAAAGTTTCCAGATCTGCTCCCCGGTTTTTCACCTGCTTCATCCTCCAATCCTCCCCTATCAGCCCACAGTATGTCTTCTGTTAAGGTTTATGTAACCACTTCTATTTGCATGCTGTTGCTACTGATGTTTTATGCATTCTGCCGTCTGAGACCATGTATACTTGTAGGTTCAAAGGTTGATCAATTGGAACTCATCCTCCAGAGTGCTAAAAGAAAGAGACCGTCTGCCAGCCCTGATGTGGCCTCTGCCTCCAAGAGGAGTGCTCATGCCGCCTCTTTTCAGACTCCTTCTGCAGTTTCTAGTTCTGCTGCTCGCGTGCCCCTGGAGGTCAATCCGTTATCTCGCCATCCGCCTACTCCTCCTGCAAGTCCTCGTGCTTCTACTAGTGGGGGCATCATTGCTCATTTCCCAGAAGGCTTTGGGAATGTGGACAAGGTGTCGTACTAGCCGGAGATCGATCAGCTGCTCTTTCCTCCTGTTGAGGAAACGTTTTCGGAGTTCACTCTAGAGGAGATAGCTGAGAACGATGTGCATAATGCCTTCATGGTAAATATTCTTTGTCTTCTACCTGTCTGTCTATCTGCTTCTTGCTTAAATTCTGCCTCCCAACTATTTTGCTGACTTCTGATTATTTATGTCCCAGACTCTTCAGTCTGCACTCTACAACAGGAAGATGATCAACATAGTGCAGACCACCAGCCGTGCTACCAGCGCCAAGAACCGGGAGTGAAGGAGATTGCAGATCCGGCACAGCAGCGGGTTGATCGAAGGAGCGTGTGGTGGAGTCAAGACCGAGCTTCTTGTCACCAAGAAGAAGTTGAAGGAGGGGGCGATCAATCAAGCTCGAACCCGGGCGGTGTGCAAGACCTTTTCTCGATCGTCCGGCGCGTCGAGGAGAAGATCAGTGAGCTGATCTCCCTGGCCACCAATGTCGTTGCATATGCCACCTGGCGGGGAAAGATCAGTGGTATGCGTGCTGCCCTTGAGGAGGCTCC
This sequence comes from Silene latifolia, assembly GCF_048544455.1. NCBI lineage: Eukaryota > Viridiplantae > Streptophyta > Magnoliopsida > Caryophyllales > Caryophyllaceae > Silene > Silene latifolia. The sequence continues at coordinate 31,213,090 of NC_133528.1, forward strand.
CACCCAGCAGGCCATAGAGGAAGAGGAGAAGCAGCTGCAGATGCTTTACCCCACCCAACCTGATCTGAGTGTACTGATGCCTGAAGTTGGTGAGGTGAATTCTCCTGCGCTGGCTAAGCAGGCTGCTGGGGGTGAGGCTGGAATGTCCCAGGATGCTGCTGATGGAGCTCAGGGAGCTATGGCGGCTGAGGATGCTCAGATTGATGCGGTACCTGAAACGAGAGGTCAGCAGGCAGAGGAGATGCTAGAGGTGGAGGTCATTAATGTGACCGATAATTAAATTTTTATGTTTCGATAAACTTTTTGGCAGTCTGGCCCAGAGGTGGCAGACTTTGTAAGTTTTTTAAACTTGTTTTTGTGCTTGCTCCGCCAGGGTGGCGGTTAAACTTGGGGCCGTATTTTGGCCATATTTTGAAATGCCCCTTTTCATGGTTTTTGGCAAGGTTTTAGCTTACATATCGTGTGTTTGTTTGTTTATTCTCCCTGTCTTTAGGAAGTTTATGCCGTGTCAGTCTGTTTGACTGATTTAGGCGAGTCCTGTCACCCTGAAAAGGATAACGTTATGACTCAGCTAGCTGCCGTGTCAGCCTGATGGCTGATTTAGGCGTATGCCGCAATGTAAGGAGGAGTGGCCATGTCAACCCAGGGGCTGATTTAGACCGGCTGGTCACTGAAAAAGACCGATCCGGACCAAGCTAGTCGCCGTGTCGCCCCATTTGGTGATTTAGGCGTATCTGCAGATTTGTGGACTACTTAACCTTGTTCATGACGCAAGGTGTGTTCGTCTCGTTTTATGCCAGCAGGGGCGTCATTGAGGCAAGTTTATCGTCATTCTAGGACCAGATGGAGACGCTGCAGGATTCTGGTAGCGCAGATATCCCTACGTTCTATGTTCATTTTTGCATGCATGCTGGGGCCCTGATTAGTACGATTAGTGCGAGCTACGTCTAGGGGGTGGTATAAGGGGTAGCTGGATAAGCGTATTCAGCTGTCAGCCAAGCTCCCTTTCGTATGTTCCACAGTCCGCCTGGTGAGGGTGCTCCTTGTGGAGAAAGTAGGTTAGGCATGTTGGAGTGCCATGTGCCTGTCACCCTGCGTTGGCGGTTGTGATCTGCTAGACATCCTTTCAAAGTACCATAGATACCAGAATTCAAAGTGATGTACTTAGAGAAGCCGAAAATTGGAAAATCTATCGAATGGTGTGAAGTACTGTCGCCATCTCATGGGGTACAGAGCAATTGTGGTCCCGGTGACGCGCGCACCACACCGTCCGATAGTAGTTTAAAGTTTAAAAACAACTAAAGACACCATAAATAAGAGTGAAACTGGCAGTATGCCTACTACCGAATTTTTTTTTTATTTTATCTTTAAAAATGATTTGGCTTCTCATAGTACATTATTCTGAAAACTAGAGTCTACTTATTATTAAAAGTAATATCTCTTCAGGTGAAGTATGTTCCATGGGCGTTGGATGATTTGACCGTCCATAGTCATCAGTCTGTATGCACCATGGCCAACAACTCTTTCTACTTGGTATGGTCCTTCCCATTTGTAGGCGAATTTGCCTGCTTTTCGATGCTTGGTGTTCTGGAACACCTCTGTGAGAACCAGGTCTCCTACCTCCAGGAGCCTGATTTTTACGTTCTTGTTATAACTCCTGGCCACTGACTGTTTGTAGGCAGCCGGACGGATTTTTGCGCTTGCTCGCACTCGTCGGTGTGTCCAGGATTCGGTCATCTCTCGCACTTTGTTCGGTTCCCTCGTCATATTTTCATACTGTGGGTGGGAACTAGAACTTCGATGGAATGATCGCTTCCGCGCCAAACACCAGGCTAAAGGGTGTTTGACTGTTGCTATCTTTGGCGTCATTCGTCTCGACCACAATACTAGTGGCAATTCATCGCCCACTTTCCTCCTAACTCCCGTAACCTCCTTCTCGATTGTCCGTAATGATTTTATTCTTTGGATTGACTTGTCCATTGGACTTTGGAGTCTGGGTCTTGACTTTTTAAGGTGATGTTCCACCGGCACAAGTATCCTTCGGTATCGTTTGAGATGAATTGTGAGCCATTGTCACATATAATTTCTGATGGGATACCAAATCTGCAGATGATGTTTCGTTTTATGAATGAGATGACCTGTTTGTCTTTTACTTCCGTGAATGCTTCTCCCTCTATCCACTTGGAGAAGTAATCTGTCATTGCTAGCATCTAGGTTCTGTTTCCTGTGGCCCGTGGTAGGGGGCCTACTATGTCCATGCCCCATGCCATGAATGGCCAGGGAGAAATAATAGGGTGCAGGGGCTCTGCTGGCTGGTGAAGCATTGGTGCTGAGCGCTGGCAGGCGTGACATTTTCGTGCATACTCTGCTGCATCTGCCTTCATTGTAGGCCAATAGTATCCCTGTCTGAGGGCTTTATTTGCCAGGACTTCGCCCCCGCATGGTTTCCACATTCGCCACTGTGAAGAGCATGTAACACAGTCTGTGCTTCTTCCTTGTCCAGGCACCGTAGGTAGGGGCCTGCTAGCGACTTTATGAATAATGTATCATCAATAAGTATGAATCTGGAGGCCTTTATTCTAAAAGCTCTTACTTCCTTCTTATCATATGGTAGCTTGTTATGGCGCAGCCAGTCTAGGTAAGGTGTGCGCCAATCGTCTGCTTTGGATCAATTTGCACAGTGGTCGCATCCGCCCTCTTGACCGAGAGCTCTCACCTTCCTCTCAGAATCGCTTGGACTTCCTTTTCGCTGCGAATCCTCCGATTCACCCCTATCTATTTCGTCTACCTTCGGATAAAAGGTTCCAAAGATATGTGCTATTGGAATCTTTGGGATGACTCTGTTGGCTTGAATGTTGCCCCCAGGGTTGCTAGGGCGTCTGCTTCCACGTTCTGATCTCTGGGGACCTGTTTAACCTTGCAAGTTTCGAATTTTTGTTTAATTCCAGAGCTAGCTTCATTCCCAATATCAAGGATTCGTATTCCGTTTCATTGTTGGTTGCCTTGAATTCACATCTTACAGCCTGTGCTATCAGATCTCCCTGTGGTGATCGCAGAATTAATCCTACACCTGCCCCCCTTTGGTTGGAGACTCCGTCGATATGCATCTGCCAGACTTCTGTCTGCTTACTTCCTTCTAAAGTGAGGATCTCGGTATCGCGGTTCGGATGGTGGATCAAGTCGACACGAAGTCGGCCGATGCTCGTGATTTGATTCTTTGTTTTAGGGTCGTATTTGATGTCGTATCCACCGAGGTGTACTAACCATTTAGACATTCTTCCTGACAGTTCAGGCTTCCTCAAGATAGCTTTTAGCGGGTAGTTTGTCACAACATGTATGATGTGTGACTCAAAATAGGGACGCAGTTTGCGAGATGCTACTACCAATGCTAGTACTAACTTTTCAAGGGATGTGTACTGGTCTCTGCCGTAGTGAGAGACTTGCTTACGTAGTATACCGGCTTCTCGCTCCTTTTCTTGCTCTCGACCAGGACAAAGACTCATCTGCTATTTTCGTGACAGCCCGGTATAGGAATAATGGTTCACCTGGCTTTGGTTTTGACAGCGATGGTGGTCGCCGAGATAGTGCTTCGGGTCTCGAAGGCTTGCTCGTGTTCGGCGGTCCACTCAAACTTCGGCTTTTCCTTAGCATGTCGTAAAATAGTCTCGCATTTGTCTCAAGATCTTGAAATGAACTGTTCGGTCATTACCTTTCCAACTAATCTCGAACATCTTTAGGCTTCTCGGGTGATTTTTGTGAAGATGACTTTTATCGTTCGATCTTTGGCTTTTATTCCTCTTTGAGTCACAATATAGCCCAAGAACTTGCCAGAAGATACCCCGAAGGTGCATTTGGACGGGTTTAGTTTCATCTTGTATTCCCTAAGGGTGCTGAATGTTTCAGCTAGATGCCGCATATGATCTTTGGCTTTTTCTGACTTCACCACCATGTCATCAATGTACACCTCCATGGTTCTTCCTATTTGCTCTTTGAACATGCGGTTAACCAGCCTATGATATGTGGAGCCTGCGTTCTTTAGGCCGAATGGCATGACGTTGTAGCAATATATTCCTCTCTCGGACATAAATGTCTTTGTCTTCTCCGATCCGCATGATCCATCTTGATCCGATTGTATCCACTCCATGCGTCCAGAAATGTTAGCATCTCGTGTCCAGCTGTTGCATCTACCATTGCATCAATATGAGGCAGCGGGAATGGGTCTTTAGGACATGCTTTGTTGAGATCGGTGAAGTCTACACATACTCTCCACTTCCCATTATACTTAGGCACCACCACTACATTAGACAGCCATTCTGGGTATTTCACTTCTCTTATCTTCTTTGCCGCCAGCAGGCTGTCTACTTCCTGGTTGATTACCTTATTTCTCTCTCGCCGCAAACTTTCTCCTTCTCTCTTTGGATGGGTTTACACTTTGGGTCCACGCTAAGCTTGTGTGTTATGATGGATGGATCTATGCCTATCATATCATCGTGTGACCATGCAAAGCAATCCATGTTATCTTGTAATAACTTGACTAGCTGTTGTCATAAGCTTCCTGTACATCCTGCTCCAATGAGCACGGTTCTCTCTAGGTGCGGCTTGTCCAGTTAATCGATCCTCGCTCTTTCGCTGGGGGCTCGATGTATTCGTCCTGGATGGGTCGTCGTAATTGCTATGCGGGGGTGGCGGTGCACTTGAGTGCCTTCTTGTAGCAGACCTCTAGCTTCCTCCCGATCTCCTCTTATCGTTTCTACTCCCCATGGGGTGGGGAATTTTATGCACTGGTGATATGTTGAAGGGATCGCTTTCATCCGGGTGCGACCATGGTCTTCCTAGGATGACGTTGTAGGTAGAGGGGCCATCTATAACAGTGCACGACTTGCTTAGTGACTCCTCCCACATAGGTGGGGATGATTATCTCACCTAGTGAGTGGTTGTCATTTCTCCATTTGAAGCGTACTAGCGGAATAGTCTTCTTCTGTAAATCCTTCTCGCTGAATCCCATGTTCTCTATGGTTTTCAGCATGATTAAGTTGACCGAGCTTCCTGTATCTACGAAGACCTTTCTTACTGTGCAATTGGCCATTGACAAGGTGATAATAAGTGCATCATGGTGCTCTTGCTCATCGTATGTATCTTCTTCATCAAAGCTGACTGCTGGCAGATCACTGTGAGATATTCTGCAAGAATTGGCTGGTCTGTCTCCTTTGGTCTCGGTGGCATGCCTCTTAGCTGCTGAGTATGTCAGGCCGCTTAAGTCTGAGCCGCCTGTTATCATGTTTATAATTTTAGTGCATGTAGGTGGGTATGTCGGCTTGGCGGACCCTACCTTATCCTGCTTCTTGCCCCCATGTGGTAACAGGTGTCTCAGCTTTCCTTGTTCGTACAAGCGCTTGATCTCTCTTCTCAATGTATAGCAGTCCTCAGTATTGTGCCCAATATCACGGTGAAATTCGCACTTCTTCTTGCTATCCTTTCTCCAGGCTTGTTCTCCTACTGGTGGGTTAGGCCACCTGACTCCATCTCCCCTCTCTAAGTGCCTTCAAGATTCCTCCGATACCTGTGGTCAATCCATATTCTGCCAGGGTCGGGAGTAGCTGGTTTTCCTCGATTCTGTTGACTCCCCTCCCATATGGCCTGTATCTCTCGTCCTTCTTGTTGGTGGTTTGCTTTCTTCCTGATTTCTCCACGGCTGAAGTACTAGAAATACTTGGCGTGATCTGTAAGCTGGCTCTGGCTAGGATATCTTCCTCCAGTATGATCGCGGCAACGCTTTTCTCTGCATCGCTTCGAAACTATGGCAAGGATGCATAGTCGGTTTGTTTGTATAGGTCGAGTCATGGTGGAGGCCTCTCCGAAGGCTTCTACCTTTGTTGAGATATCACACTCTCGCATCGCTACCTTCTCATTGTTAAATCTGGTATTGTATTCTCCAATGCTCTCTCCTGCCCCCCGGACGATTCCGTACGGGTCCCCGCGTGCTTCGTGGCTTTCTGCGCTTGCGAACCGTTGAGTAAATGCGTTTACCAATTCAAAGCAAATGTAGATATCGACATTTGGTGTGCTTACGAACCATCGAAGTGCGATCTGTTAGGGTGGACCCGAATCCTTTGCACATACAGGCTTCCTTAACTTGTCCTATGGCTGTTACCGTCATCATTTTCTGTTTATACTAACTGATATGATCAAAGGGGTCTGCTGTGCCGCCAAAGAGAGGCATATTTGGGTTTGTGAATCCCTTTGGCATGGCTGTGATGGATATGGTGTCCACGAATGGCAAGTCGGCATAATTGTCTAGAGCTGCCTTCTCGAGTGAGGGTGGTAGCCCTGGGACCCTGCTCAGCATCTCCTTCGAGTTCAGTGCTGCGATTAGTTATATTGGTGAAACGGGGTCCGCTTGTCATTTGTCGCATAATTCCTCCCGATCCAGGACTCTTGAGGATTCGATAAGTTCCATTTGCCGGGGGTTGCGGTAACGATTGTCCCCCGCCGCCTGTTCACTTCTTTGGTTTGACTCGGATCCCGCTACTGGTGTCGATCGATTCTTTGCGCAGGGGCGACGGGGAGGCCACTGTTTGTATCCATACGCATGGGCCGGTCGCCGCCTATCTCGGCGTGAGGTATCCTAACCCTCGTGGGGTTATCCTTCCATCTGACGTGTTGTAGCCAAATCCAATCTTGTAATTATTTCAGCCGGTATCTGCCTGTTGCCTGCTGCCCCTTGTGTCAGATCTACCAAAGGAAATCTTCCTTCCCGTCGTCTGTTCGCATTTGTAGTCTTTGGATCGCTTTGCGTCAGAGATCAATTTGCGCCCGAGCTTTTGTCTCTCCTTCTTACTTCAAAGATCCGCTTTCCTTTGATCTTCTCTCATGTTTTCCATAGCTTTCTGAAGATTTTCCACGCTGGCGAGCAGAATCTGCGTGGGATCGGGCGGCGGAGTGACGCCCGAGCTTGATGTTCCTTTGTCCGATCTCGGTCTGGCCGAGACAACAGGGGTCTGGGAGGTAGAGAGGCTTTTGTTGTCGGTATGATTCTTGGGGTATGTCCGGAGCTGCGTGGCCACCGTCGATGTTAGACTTTGGGTAGACGATGGTGGTGGCGATCGCGCCGCTCCCGACATGGCTTTTATACTTGCTTTTCCATTGTATATTCAGAATATCAACGATTGACGACCACAATGCCCCACGGTGGGCGCCAAACTGTTTAGGTCTTTTTTACCTAAGTCGATTTAGAGTCAATGTAGTCTATATTCGTTGGTTGATTGTATGATGATTTGTATGTCAATAAGTAAACGGGAAATAAAGTGCGTAATGTAAATTGACACGTAATATTTTGGTGACGCGGAAAACCCAATGTGGGAACAACCGCGGGAGGGACGGTACCCTGCCAAGTATTGCACTATATGAATAGGAGGATGATTACAATGATAACGTTTATGCTAATCTTGCTGGCGTTAGGTATCAGGCCTGCAAGAGCTCATATGGTGTATATTTGTGAATGGTATGCCGTGATGTGGTTGTCTTGAATATAATCTTGAATGAATATATGGATGAGTGAATGCCTTTCTTGATTTCTTCAATGGCTATTTATAGAGTAAGAACCCTAGATATGTCCTACCTTGAATATGGAAAGGAAATATTATTTCCATAAGGATTCCTTTCCAAATCCGAATTCCCTTACCAATTCTCCCCGATCTCCCTAACTTCTCCCTGACTTCTCCGTGATACTCTTTTCCTTAACACGGGCACCTTTCATGACGGGTTCTTGATCCTTCTCAAGCCCGTTCCCCCTTCTCCTGACCGCGGGCTCCCTTCCTCCTCACCTCTTCTTTATAATCTTTATTTTACCAAGTGGGCTTTCTTTATTAAGCTATTTTTTAGCCCACACATCGTTCCTTGTTATTATTCTTGTTCTTGTTTAGTTTATGCTTGATTATTATCTCTTTATTATTTCTCCTATTAGCATATTTATTTTGATTATTGTTGATTGCATTAAGAACATGAGTAGCTAATCTCTTTTATGTTAGGATTAGGGGATCCATGGTAGAATTGTGATGATGTAGTGAATAGACTAGACGATTTACATGTGAGAATCTGTCCCCATAGCAATATAACTGTAACACCTATTTAGTTGAGTGCACGTTTCTAAATTACATTAATTTGGTTAACTTTGTTCCTGGATCGGAAGATTGGAATAAACAGACCTGTTATGAACAATAGAATACCCTAATGAGGACGGAAGTTAAGTTAGTGGAATTGTAGGGTGGATAGTGGACCAGAAGGACATTTCCCATGCCCTTCTCACAGTAGATTATCTAGGCTATTTGCAACTGAGTCGATAGATTACCATGGTGAACCGAAATCCTGATATACTCTCTTTTATCTGATCACTTTTATCATATTTTCTCGCTTTACTGCTCTCTGCCTTATTTCTCTTGCCTTTGACCTTTAGTAGTTTAGAAAACCAAACTAAAAGCTCCATTTGTGACTTAGAAAGACGGACTTTCAGATAAATACCTTGCCTCCCTGTGGAGATCGACCCTACTTATCACTAGCTTCTGTTAGTATAGTTAGGTATTTGTTTTTGGTATAGAAACGACCGTATCATGTACAACACTAGATTCAATAAAGAGAAGGTGTTAGTACGGGAATGTGACGTGTTAACAGCAGTGGAAGGCTTCAGAAGAGGCCTGCACCATGATTCTGACCTATACAAGCAATTAACTATGCACCCTTGTCATAGATTCGAGACAGTGCAAGAAAAAGCAGCAGCTGCGATCAGATTGGAAGAAGATATCCTAACCATAGCCAGCATACTAAATACACCAAGCGTGTCCAGCACCTTAGCCATGGAGAAGTCAGGTAGAAAGCAGCCTACCAGCAAAAAAGGATGAAAGGTACAACCATATGGAAGGGGAGTCAACATGGTCGATAATAGAGAAGATAATCAGCAACTCCCCACACTGGCAGAATATGGATTCACAACTGGCGTCGGGGGAATCCTGAAAACACTAAGAGAGATGGGAGATGGAGTAAGGTGGCCCAGACCACCAGTAGAAGGACAAGCATGGCAAAAAGATAGTAAGAAAAAGTGTGAATTTCACCATGACATCGGGCACAACACGGAAGATTGCAACACACTATGAAGGGAGATCAAGCGCCTATACGAGCAGGGAGAACTAAGCCACCTATTACCACGTGGGGGCAGGCAGCAAGATAAAGTAGGCTCCACAAAGCATGCAGCTCCACCTACATGCACTAAAATAATAAACGGGATAACAGGTATCTAGGACCTGAGTGGACTGACATATTCAGCAGCCAAAAGACGTGCTACTGAGGCTAAGGAAGATAGGCCAGCAATGTCTTGCATAATTTCTCATAGTGATCTACCTGCCGTTGCCTTTGATGAAGGAGATGTACGTGACGAACGAGAGCATCATGATGCGCTCATTATAACTCTGTCAATGGCTAACTGCACAGTCAGAAAGGTCCTGGTGGATACTGGTAGCTCGGTTAACTAGATCACGTTGAAAACCATAGCAAACATGGGCTTCAGTGAGAAAGATTTGCAGAAAAAAGACTATCCCGCTGGTAGGGTTCAGTGGAGAAACAACCAACTCATTGAGGGAGATAGTGATCCCAACCTACGTGGGGGGAGTTAACAAGCAGGTAAGGTACCTGGTCATAGATGGACCCTCTACCTACAACGTTATTCTTGGAAGACCATGGCTAAACCCGATGAAAGCAGTCCCCTCAATATACCATCAATGCATAAAATTCCCCACACCATGGGGAGTACTAACAATACGAGGAGGCTAGGACGAAGCTAGAGGTTGCTACAAGAAAGCGCTAAATTGCACCGCTAGCCCCCCAGCATAGCAATTATAGAAGCAGCACGTCCAGGACGAATACATTGAGCCTCCGGTTGAGGAGCTAGATCAGATCAACTTGGACAAGCTGCACCCAGAGAGGACCGTGTTAATTGGAGCTGGATGCACAGGAAACCTAAGGCAGGATCTAATCAAATTCTTGCAGGCTAACATGGATAGTTTTGCATAGTCACATGACGACATGATAGGGATAAATTCGTCCATCATAACACATAAACTCAGTGTGGAGCCAAAATGCAAGCCCATCCAGCAGAGACGGAGAAAGTTCGCAGCTGAGAGAAATAAGGTGATCAACCAGGAGGTAGACAGCCTACTGGCACCAAACAAAATAAGAGAAGTGAAATACCTAGAGTTGCTGTCAAATGTAGTAGTGGTACCTAAGAAGAATGGAAAATGGAGAGTATGTGTGGACTTCACTGACCTCAACAAAGCATGTCGCAAGGGCCCTTTCCCGCTACCACACATTGACGCAATGGTGGACGCGACAGCTGGACATGAAATGTTAACATTCCTAGATGCCTGGAGTGGGTACAATCAAATCAAGATGGATCCTGCAGATCAAGAAAAGATGGCATTCATGTCTGAAAGAGAAATATATTGTTACAATGTCATGCCATTCGGCCTGAAAAATGAAGGGTCCATATATCAAAGGTTGGTCAACCGTACGTTCAAAGAACCAAAAAAGAAGAACCATGGAGGTATATCTTGATGATATGGTGGTAAAATCGGAGAAAGCTACGGATAACATGTAGCATCTGGCAGAAACATTCAATACCCTCAGAGAATATAAAATGAAGCTAAACTCATCCAAATGCACCTTTGGAGTTTCCTCCGGCAAGTTCTTAGATTACATCGTTGATGCGTGTCTTTTATATGATGTTTTACATCCCATTTTACACGCATTTCAGAACTCATTCATGTAGTTTATGCTACATTTCTCCCTATTTCCGTCTACTTCCGTATTTTGTACATTATTGCAGAAATGTGAAGAATCCAGCGGAAATTGAGCTAAATCCGTCCCCGAGTATCCTGCATTGCATATGACGTGAAGTATTCACCCGAGGAACGAACTTGGTGCGCAATTCAAGGCCCAAAAGACAAGTCCACGAGTTTATAGAAGTCAAGTAGCAGCTCAAGCGGTCGATCGACCACTGCCATCAGTCGATCGACCAACCATCGGGTTCTAGAAGCTACTGTTTACTGAAGATCAGTCGATCGACCAGTCCCAGCAGTCGATCGACCAAATTGCTATTCCAGACGAGAATTAAAAGACCGTGAATCTTGAAGCCCAAAGTTATGTTAGGGTTTGGAAATAAAGTTACGTTAGTTGCTATATAACGTAACCTAGAAACATCAGTTTATCATCCAGTTTTTATCTAAGTTTCACATTAAGTTTTTACATTAATTTCTACATATAGTTCTTAGAATTAGGGTTGGGAATATTGTTAGCATTGGAATTTTCGTTCTTGTTCTTAATCTTTCCTCTACAATCTCGGTATTTTTCTGCCCTATTTCAGTTTACTCCTATTTCGTTATTAGTATAGAATTGATAGTTAGGTTCCCGAAACCATATTATTGTTGCATGTTAATTGATTTTCCTACCGCTATAATTATGAATTCAATACTTTATTGCCCTAGTATTATTGTTGTTATCACTTTCACCATGAGTAGCTAAATCAATTGTGCTAGGATGTAGGCGAATTATGGTGTAGGCGGCGTAGTATTAAATTGGACTGAATTCGCGTGTCAGTCGATCGACTGACATACTTGGTCGATCGACTGACCTCGTGAGGTTACCTTTCGTTTTAATTGATTTTAATGTTGTATTTAACGAATCGAATGCATGCGACTAGTCAGATGCTTAATTTATGACTGACCCATTAGATCGAGAGATAGGGACAGTTGTTGGATCACCAATTAAAATGACTAAACTGTGCTGAGATCGAAAGATAGGTATAGTTTAGACCGTTAGTCACTTTTCAGGACGAGAGTCGGTATTAGTGATATTAGGGACTTATAGCGAGATCGGAAGATGCTATCTGTTAAGAGTGGACCGAGAGGACTTCTTGTTTTCCCGCCTCACCTGTGTTTGATTCGGACCGACTTAGTATCTTTGCCGCCGAATTTCGTAATGAACCGACCATCCTAGTACCCCTTCTTTATCTGTTTAAGCCGTCTTTTTAGTTTACTGTCTTTATTTATTCTTAGCTATAGACCAATTCAACTCAACCCCCACAATCGTTACCTTAGACTATAATTAGACAGCTAGAAATTACATCTGCCTCCTTGTGGTTCGACCCTGTTACCACTAGCCTAGGTTAGTCTTAATAGGAAATTATAAATCTTATTTTTGATACTCACAACGACGGGTATCAAATTTTTTGCCGTTTTGGGGAGGCAATAGTTCTAATTTTTAGTTGTTTTATTTTTAGTCTTTCTTAGTTTAAGGGACTTCTGTTCCTTAAACTTTTCTTATATTCTTTTTGTAGTTTCTTGGTATGCGCAGGTCACAGGGTGGTGAACTAGTACCATTCAATCCTGAGATAGAGAAATCTTTGCGCGAGTTGAGACGATCACAAAGGGTATTACCGACAGAGGAAGAGCTAAGTACTCTGTCAAGCTATCACGAGAACGAGCTGTTCGAGGAAGACCCACAATCTTCACCCGTTTCCACCTCTTCAGCCGAGATAGTCACTTCTCCAGAAATTCTAGTCATGGCTGAGGAAGCGAGTATAGCTAGCCATTCTGAGCCGACAGCTGCAAACTTATATAAGGGGTTCGAATTACCAGGAGATGCCAGGAAGTTCGAACCAAAGCCTTCATACATTAATATGGTTGAGAGAAACCGATTCGGGGAGCTGCAAATGAAGATGCGGCTAAGCATATGGAGACGTTTATTGACTACTGATGTTCCATACCACCACCAGCCGGCGTGACCCAAGACCAGATCAAGGAGACCATGTTTATCTTCTCCCTTCGTGATGCTGTAAGGGAGTGGTATAGAGATCTGGACCGAGCCGCCCATGGGATCACTGACTGGAATTCCTTGGCATTGGCATTCTACAAGAAGTACTTTTCTGCTTCAAAGACGATTGCTATTAGAGCCCAAATCACGAGTTTCAAACAAGGGCCGGATGAGAACTTACACGAGGCATGGGTCCGATTTAAGAAGCTGGTGCGAACCATACCGCACCATGGTTTCGAAAAATGTTGCTTGTGCAATCATTTCTATAATGGGCTGTATGACGATCAGAGGGCTATTTTGGATCTGCGCCCAATGGCCGATTTCTTTGAGAACTTGGTAGAGACCAAGGGGTGGAAGATCATCGACGATCTAGCCACCGACAAGGCTGAGTATGGGAATTCCAGAGGGAACCAGAGGAGAGCTGCTGAATCTTCCTCTGTTGCTGCACTTGAAGCTCTCACTGCGAGATTTGACAAGTATAAATTGGGAGGAGCTTCTAAAGGTGGGATGTACCAAGTAAATGTTGTGTCAGACGGTCCTTTCGTCTGTGAAAGGTGCGGAGCTGAGGGACACGTTTCGAAGAATTGTCCTTGTCCCTTTGAGTCTTGTGCTGCCTTTCAACATTATAGGCAGACAAACACCTACTATGACCCTAATGTTCATCCCAACCTGAGGTGGAGTAGCCAGAATGTCCTAAATCCAACTCCACCTTCACAGCAGCAACCCTATGTGCCCCCTCATCAAAAGCAACAACAATATCAAAAACCTCCTTATGTGCAAGAAAGCAAAAAACAATCCCATAGTTCGATTTTCTTTGAGTTTAAGAAGTTGTTGATGAAGGAGTCCCAAGCAAGAGAGGCCAGGATGAAGCTACTAGAGAGCCAAATTGCTCAATTGGCTAGTAAGAGTACCTCTCGAGCTCCGGGACACTTACCGACTCAAACCGACCAAAAGGAGACCTTGAACGCCATCACATTGAGGAGTGGGTCCACCCTGGAGGGGCCTGCCATGGTCGAGGATGCTGTTGAAAAGAATGAGGCAGATCCGAGTCAAAAGAAAGCTGAAACGAATAATTCAAAGAAAAAGGCGTCTACCAGGTATATCAGTCGATCGACTGATACACCCGGTCGATCGACTGATATGCGGGTTACAGCAGCTTCTGGAACTGTGCACCTTGGTCGATCGACTGAGGATAGTGGTCGATTGACCAAGATTATTGCTGATAGCGAGATTGTTCGTCCTCCGATGCCCGATAACTTGAGGGACCATTTGTTTCGGGGCACGACAACTCCGAAGGTGTTAGGGCGGACACTGAGTTTGATGGGTCCGTCCCAATTCAAGTTTGATCCGATGACGGTTAATGGCTCACATTTGAGACGGTCTGAAGAGGATTCGAGCTTTAACAAGGAGAAAGCAGTGGACTTCCAGCCTAAGTCCACGGATGCCGGCATGCGCAACTTAGAGGAGAGGGCTAAGGTACTTCTTACAGCCCCATATCCGGAGAGACTAGTGCAAACAAAGGAACAGGTATCTTTCAGTAAGTTTGAAAAAGTTATTCGTAGCTTGAATGTACAAGTACCCTTCCTTGAGTTGGTCAATCAAGTACCTGCCTACACTAAATTCATGAAACAACTCCTGTCTAAGAAAAAGTCGCTTGAACATGTTCATACTGTCGCATTAACCAAAGAGTCATGCTCTTACTTGTCTCACACTGCACCCCATAAACTAGAGGACCCGGGTAGCTTTTCTGTTCCTTGCAATATAGGTACCTTCTCTATTGAGAAGGCATTTTGTGACTTAGGAGCTAGTATAAGCGTCATGCCTTTGAGTCTAGCTAGGAAGCTCAAATTGACTAGGTTCGCAGTGACAGATATGACAGTACAGATGGCTGACCGATCTGCGGTCCAGCCAATAGGGGTCTTAGAGGACATCCCTGTCCAAATAGGGAAGTTCTTCTTCCCCGTCGACTTTGTTGTACTTGACATGCCTGAGGATGCTCAAATACCCATTATTTTGGGTAGGCCATTTTCGCACACTTCTTTGGTGCGAGTCATAGATGTCGGTCTAGGAACCTTGTCTTTCAAAGTGGGAAAGCATTCTATTGTCTTTGCCCAACTTGCTAAGAAAAAGGACCCCATGTGGCCTGTGACTTGTAATACGGTTTCTGAAAAGAAATCGTACTTTGTGCTTCCTGAATTGCCTGTCTCTATTACTACTTCTGTGTTAACCCCTCCGCCCCAGACTGGGAGCAAAAAGGGAGAAGAATCTGTTGTTTTAGATGTTGTAGGAGCTGGTTTGGGGAAGGAAGTCTTTGCAAGTTGCTCAGTGTAAAGAAGCCGATCATTCAAAGAGGAGGTCTTGGTTGCTTGAGCTATGGAATTGATGAGGTAGTTGATGACGAGCGGTCAAAGCGTAAAGTCGATTTTGATTCGACAAGCCCGAAGAGATCCTTGACTGGGGAGATGATGATAGTGTTGATCCGTTGAGCCATACGGACGTGGAAGCTAAGAAGGGTGCAGCTGCTCAAAAAAGCACCGTTGAGGCTACCTCTAGTAGCCAGAAGCCGACGAAGTGGGCCATACCGTGGTCATTATTGATCAACTATTAGTTGATCGAGCTCTTTATAGACTCCATTTTATTTGCTTTTGTTAGACATTCTTTATTGTTTTTGTGTGCGCGAAAACTTCGCATTTCATTTTGTTTGCTTAGGATTTCATGCGTTTGAGACTTTGTTTTGGGTTTTGCGCAATTTTGGGCGCGTATTATTGTGCACTTGCAGGTTTTAGACCTCATTAGCTCAAGTTATTGAGCAAATACGAAGAAATCAGAAGTTACAAAGAGTATTTTCGGTCGATCGATCGACCATTATGGTCGATCGATTGGCCGCACAGATTCCAGGAGCTTCATTTCTGTTCAACTGGTCGATCGATCGCCTACTATGGTCGATCGACCGCCCTGGACTGCTGTACCTGTTCACGACCTCTCCCCTGCTGTGTTTGGTCGATTTGCGGACTTAAGGGAGTTTTCTACTCCACTTTTCTTTCCGTCAAATTATTTATTTCTTCTAATTTTCTCAATTGTGCACATATTTGACGCTTCAAATTGTCTTCTCGATTTTATGCGTGGGTTTTATTTGTCTTTCAGGTACCTTTTTAGTAGCATGCCGGGCTCCATGAAACCTCCTAGCTCACTTATTTGGTTTGGGGAGGTTTCCTTTTTTTCGCGCTTAAAGTCTTGTAAGTTCCCGATTTTCACTTCATGTCTCATTTATTTCATTTTCCCGCAAATTCCCATTTCTCTTTTCTTCATTACATGATTTTGCAAAATGGGGACATTGTGCGATTTGGTTTGGGGAAGGGTTTTGCGTCGCATATCATTTGCTTGCATTCACGTTTACATTCTGTTTTGCACTGTTTATTTCATTCTTATATTCAAAAAAAAAAAATTGAAAAATTTCAAAAATTCAAAAAGAAATTGCACGTTTACTTTAGCATATAGGTCGAGTCGGAACGGTAGTATTTCAATGATGACATTGCATTTTCAGCTGTTTTATGCCTAAGCCTTGCTAGATTGACATGTTATTAGTAGAATCGTATAAGTGCATATCTACGAGTTTTCGTTAATTATTTGCTGAACTTGAGACTTGATTTAGAATTTTGGCAAACTACATCATATTTCTGATATTTAGAGCCTATAACTGGTGACATCTATGACCGGTTTATTTAGGAATGTGAATAGTACTCCTTATAAGACATGTCAGATAAATGTGCATAAATATGAACTTAATCTGCTTAATACCTGTACGCATTCGGTCTGTGGTTAGTTGACACATGTGGTAGAGGTTTCCTTTTCTCGTTTTGCCCATAAGCTCCACACCGCCAAAAATATCCTTTTTGTCCTAATTACTACATCCTACATTTAGCCTGTCCTTTGTCAAGCTAGTAGTCTGTGTTCTTGGGGTTATTACTCATTTTTGGTGGCATATGCTCATGTTTGAGATAATATTGGGAAGATGAATAGAAGGAAAGAAAGAAATAGAAAAGAAAAGAAAAACAAAAAGATGAAAAAAATGATTCGAAAAAGAGAAAAAGGAGTTCTGTACTGTTTAAGCAGTCGATCGACTGCCCATTTTGGTCGATCGACCGAGGTTCGAGAAAGAAAAATAAATCAAATTCGCATAATTCAAGCCTTTATCTTTTGGCGATTTTTGCTCTCATGTATTATTCATGTTTTATGGGGAGTTAGTTGATTAATTTTATCACTGGAAATTGTGAGATTTGTGCTTGCTATAGCACCGTTCCATTTGTTTTTGAGCAAGAAGTTGGATGTTGCCATATGGTTCCGTTTCGGTACTAGCTTGATCACCTGTACCTCCACTTTTCCATAAATGTTTTGCCTCTTTTTACCCATACCTCACATATCCACATTTATACCTCGGCATGTGTCATGGTCTTTTGTTGGTTGGAATGCGTATGTACGGTCGTAGAGATTGCTTTCATATTAGACTGCAGGCATGTTCTGATAGGTCGTAGTTAGGTGAGCGTCATTACATTTACTTCTTTCTATCTTACATATATTCACCTGTACTTATTGAGTGATTTGAGCGACCCGTGAGAGTCCAATTTGATAAGTCTCTACAGTTGACGGTTCAGTAGTTTTAACGACTTTATAACTCGTTTGCATGATTCATTTGCTAATCGATTGTTGGTTGTGCATTAAATTGGTTTAGGCTTTACATGTTGCATTTCGCTCTGAGATTGAACTCGTTCCATTAGGTCATTAGATCGAGTCTAGTTCTTGCTTGGGGACAAGCAAGGGTTTGGTTTGGGGAAGTTTGATGCGTGTCTTTTATATGATGTTTTACATCCCATTTTACACGCATTTCAGAGCTCATTCATGTAGTTTATGCTACATTTCTCCCTATTTCCGTCTACTTCCGTATTTTGTACATTATTGCAGAAATGTGAAGAATCCAGCGGAAATTGAGCTAAATCCGTCCCCGAGTATTCTGCATTGCATATGACGTGAAGTATTCACCCGAGGAACGAACTTGGTGCGCAATTCAAGGCCCAAAAGACAAGTCCACGAGTTTATAGAAGTCAAGTAGCAGCTCAAGCGGTCGATCGACCACTGCCATCAGTCGATCGACCAACCATCGGGTTCCAGAAGCTACTGTTTACTGAAGATTAGTCGATCGACCAGTACCAGCAGTCGATCGACCAAATTGCTATTCCAGACGAGAATTAAAAGACCGTGAATCTTGAAGCCCAAAGTTATGTTAGGTTTAGGAAATAAAGTTACGTTAGTTGCTATATAACGTAACCTAGAAACATCAGTTTATCATCCAGTTTTTATCTAAGTTTCACATTAAGTTTTTACATTAATTTCTACATACGGTTCTTAGAATTAGGGTTGGGAATATTGTTAGCATTGGAATTTTCGTTCTTGTTCTTAATCTTTCCTCTGCAATCTCGGTATTTTTCTGCCCTATTTCAGTTTACTCCTATTTCGTTATTAGTATAGAATTGATAGTTAGGTTCCCGAAACCATATTATTGTTGCATGTTAATTGATTTTCCTACCGCTATAATTATGAATTCAATACTTTATTGCCCCAGTATTATTGTTGTTATCACTTTCACCATGAGTAGCTAAGTCAATTGTGCTAGGATGTAGGCGAATTATGGCGTAGGCGGCGTAGTATTAAATTGGACTGAATTCGCATGTCAGTCGATCGACTGACATACTTGGTCGATCGACTGACCTCGTGAGGTTACCTTTCGTTTTAATTGATTTTAATGTTGTATTTAACGAATCGAATGCATGCGACTAGTTAGATGCTTAATTTATGACTGACCCATTAGATCGAGAGATAGGGACAGTTGTTGGATCACCAATTAAAATGACGAAACTGTGCTGAGATCGAAAGATAGGTATAGTTTAGACCGTTAGTCACTTTTCAGGACGAGAGTCGGTATTAGTGATATTAGGGACTTATAGCGAGATCGGAAGATGCTATCTGTTAAGAGTGGACCGAGAGGACTTCTTGTTTTCCCGCCTCACCTGTGTTTGATTCAGACCGACTTAGTATGCTGCTGCCGAAGCTGAAATGAACCGACCATCCTAGTACCCCTTCTTTATCTGTTTAAGCCGTCTTTTTAGTTTACTGTCTTTATTTATTCTTAGCTATAGACCAATTCAACTCAACTCCCACAATCGTTACCTTAGACTATAATTAGACAGCTAGAAATTACGTCTGCCTCCTTGTGGTTCGACCCTGTTAACACTAGCCTAGGTTGGTCTTGATAGGAAATTATAAATCTTATTTTTGGTACTCACAACGACGGGTATCAATCGTAACTTAGAGGGGGATAGAAGCTAGCATCGAGCAGATTAAAGCCGTATTACAACTGGAGTCACTAGAAAAGCCAAAGAATGTACAAACGCTAGCTGGCAAGGTAGCAGCTTTGAGCAGGTTCATCTCAAGATCCTCAGACAAGTGCAGACTATTCTACTATATATTGAGGAAGAGCCAGAAGTTTGAGGGGACTGCAGACCACGAACAGGCATTCAGGGAGTTAAAGCACTACCTCAGCAACCCGCCGATACTATCAAAACCGGAGCCAGCAGAACCATTGTTCCTTTACCTAGCTGTCACAGAGGTAGCAGTTGAAAAAAAATGTAGATCTATATACATACTAACATACTCATATATGTTAAAATTAATTTGTCATAAAATTAAATATGGATTTTATGCATGCAAACTTTAATAAAAGGAGATAAGAAAATCAATTTCTCACCATGTGAAATTCGGTTTTATGGGCACTAACAAATTCACCTATTTGTTAGATCTTGAGCTTTCCAATAATGGATGAACATACAAAAATCCCAAAGTAGAGATTCTCCAATTAGTAGCACCCAAGACAATCCCTTAATCCCACAAATAAACATGTACTAGATGTTTGTATTGTAGTTTACCTTAAATTTGATTACTAATACTCATATATTACTTTGATAAAATTAGTAATCTTACATGAACAATTTGGATTAAAATCTCATCTTTTTGATGAAGATTAAAGAGAGAGAAGAGAGAATATTCATGAACACTTGCATGTTAATTGAATGGTAGTGTAAGAATAATGGAAAGGAACCAACACTACTCAATTAAGAGTAGTGTGTGCCGCCCAACACCTACTCAAAAAGCATTATTGCTTTTCTTTTTCTCTTATCAACAATAAATAATTTTAGCAACAAAGCATTTTATTACTAAAATAAATCTTATTTAATCCCATTACAATAAGATATCAATATTCTCTTTCTCACAAATCGAATTGTTCAATTTTAAGGAATTAATTAATCTATATCGGTATACAACTAATTAACCTTTTCAATTAAGGGAATCGTCCTTTAGGTGTGACCTCAAGGGATCAATCGATCACGATCACCGTCGCACACGACAGTAATGTCAAACTCTAGCCACCAATCATTACCGATTTGTGTGGACCAGTTGACTATATATGTAATGTATCATCCCTTCCGTATTCTTGGCATGAGATTTAATAATGATATTTAAATCATGTGATCGCACTATTGTTGAGGACACATTTCCCAACAATCTCCCACTTGTCCTCGACAAGTGTGCGTCACCAATTCTCTTGTCCTATTACTATCTCCCACTCAATGCAAGGTGTCTTTCGGGTCGTACTTGCAAGTGATCATATCGAGAGTGGTTTCCTCGATCTGGAGAATAACTGATTGACCGGAATTTATCCACCATGGATACCTTCCGAGCGTGGCCACGCATTTCCAGTTCATTACTCCTCGAGTGGCCCTGAGATATTGTTTTAACCCTGACAAGGGGGTGGACAATTCCTATCGCACTTATTCCCTTCGACTAGCCACAACCATCATAACCCAAAATATGCCCATTTGACCCCATTTACGAAGGTCGTAGTAACACAAATCAAAGTTAATCTGAAACTGTGCCATCTTGGGTGAATAGTCTTTAGTCAAAGAATCGACTCATTAGAATACTATAGTAGCTCTCGCCACGACCAGGCTTTATAAATTTGCCAGAACTCTATAAGCGGTCACTGCCCGACAAAGTGTTCCTAACAGTCTGCCTATGTGATCGACTAGTCATCTCACATGACTCTATGGCACTTGAACTTGCCATCAATCGCACCACACTCTAGTCACTTCGAGACGTCACCTCATACAAGTGACTATGGTCGAATACAATGCTAATCCGTGTTCACTTTAACGGGGTTCAATTGTCTTTACAACCCGTTTGGATGTAACAAAGTATAATAAAAGAGTTTTAAAGTAAAACTCGAACGACAAATGCGATTATCACATATGAATAGTCAATCCCTGATTACTATTTCATGTTCTATAATCTAATTTGATCTTGTACGTAGTTGTTCATTTCAAATCAATTTAAAATGACATGACTCATCATGTTTAGCCTTTGAGAAGGCTTTGGTTAGTAGGTTTTATCAACTTCTTGTACCATACTCAACCTTACTATATACTCGTTTTCCTTTGTAATGTATACATTTGCATTACAAAACTTTCTGAGTACGTGTCGAGATCCAATCAAGACATAGGCCCTCTAGCCTAAGAATAGCTCCCACTGTTTTCACAGTGTGCGGGACTCATCTTTCTTGCACATCTCATGATCGCAAGTGTACTCAATTTCCGTTATAAATATCTCTCATTGTTCTTTATTGCCTAGAACAATTCTAGAAAATCTACTTCTTAATTAACATTGCCACAATGGTATCTTAACCATCCCAATGTGTTTTGATTATGGTTTTGTCGGAAACCATGCGCAACCTCAATTGTCAATTGTCACTTGTGTAACACCCTTACACAAAATTGCATCATAAACACTTTGCATCACTTCCTTAATGCTTCTGCAAGCATTTAAGGGTAATCTTTATATATTAGGTAAAGATTACTTAAATTCGATTTTGAAAACAATTCATCATACTCAAAGCATATGAAGTGTTATACATCATTTCTTTTTAATTGATTCGGCAGCGGAAGCAAATGGAATCAATCAAATATGTTCAATTTAATTGAACTAGTCATGAATCTTATCAACATAAGACTTCTTACTGACGCTAATATCATGTGGATTTATCTTCATAAATCCGGATATTCAAGACGTATTATAATACTCCAAAAGTCTTACATCATTCGCAATGATCAATATGTCATCCACATATAAGACTAATTAAAATTTTCCGTAACTCCCACTAAACTTCATGTATAAACACAACTTCTCGACTTATCGAGAAATGTTTTATCACATGATCAAAATGTTGATTCTAACTCATTGATGTCCTACTTAAGACCCTCTCTTAAGTTTCACATTATCTTAGGATTGCAAGAATCTATAAAACTCATGACATGTATTGAATACATTCCTTCTATTGAAGAAGTGGGTTTTAGATTCACTCGCTATGTATTTCATAACCTCATAATGAAACACAATCCCTAAGAAGATCCAAATAGACTTAAGCATTTCAATTGGTGCAAAACCCTTTGCAACCAATCTTGCTTTGAAATATCTTTTTATTAGTGCAAAACCCTTCGTCACTAATCAAGCCCTTTTGTTTCGGATTTTCATGGCTCTAAGCCTTGTATTGAGTTGTGACTTAAACACTCTTATGTAAGTCATATGTTCATTACTTTCTAGAAGTAATCAACTTGAATCAAACAATTTCTTTTGTAAGTTATAAGCTCTTTACTTTCTTAAAAGTAGCATGAATTCATCATTTTTAACGAGTGACGAATTTAACCTCCTAGGTTTTGAAGAAACAATGTCTTACACAAAACGTCTCATGTAGCCAAGAAAGACCAGTTTCTTGCGACATAACATTCTTTGTGGCTTTTGAATAATTTCTCCCACTCTGTCTTCTAAAAATAAACTTGTATTTTAGAAAGACAGCTTCACGAGCCACAAACCCGTCGTACTCGTGATAATTGAAAAGGGAAAAATGAGCATTAGTTTCTTGTGAAAACTTACAAACATGGTACCCTTACCATTTCATATCTCATATGATTCGATTTAGTGGAAAAATAATTTAGACAAAATGATAAAATCCCCAAAAGGATCAAGTAACTCAAAGTAACTTGATCGAAGTCCAAACCTTATCGAATAGCGTTTGAATTCTTATCCAATCACACATTATATCATAATGCGTGCTAAGAGAGATTAACTTTTGATATTAGATCACATTTCCATTGGCTTATATCAAAGTCTTCACTTTGATAATCCCATCACGACTAAATCGTGATTCCTTGAACTCTTGAACCTCTTCAAAGATTTCTCTATTTACCTTATTAAGTGAACATATTAGTGTCAACTTAAATTGTTGGTAAAAGATGATGATCAAACTATTTTGGATTGATGATTTATAACCTCGATCTCCTTTTCAACCAAAAGGCACGAGACATCTTGCTTTGAATACAAGATACGCATACACCATTAACAATCTAATGGTTTCAAGAGTACTCGATAACTCTTTGCGTTCATCATTCCAAAATTTAAGGTTTAATCTTGGGTTACCAATTTGAGTCTTACATCATCTACATGATATATTTTTCTAGTTTGGTTTAGAACATAATCACCTTGATAATGGGTTAGCCATACATCAAATCGTGGTGTATAGGGTCACAAAAGTGAAACCTCTTTTGTATCTTAACAAGTTTATATTCTTATTTAGAGTTTATGCACTTAATAGTCACAATTAAGTACAACTTTAAATCCAAAAACTAGATTGAGTACACAATTACTCTATCTCTCGACATTATTGTTGCTAGTCGTCATATTCTAATCATCCTATGTATCAAACATAATGATGAAAAAACACCACCGGTTTCTAATATTGACGAAGTAATACTAGCAAAATTTATGTTTAATCAAATAAACATTTAACGAAGAAGGTCCCATTAGATGTCCCACAACTAACTTGTTGATTCTTCAATAATTTGGGGTAGTTTCCTTTCTAATGTCCAACATTTAAGACAATGGAAACTTTATCGGTCGGAATTGATAGGTTTAGTATCGTCATTCTCAACAACTTTACCTTTAACATTACCTTGTATCAATTCCATTATTATCTTTACTTCTTGAACCTCGTCCTCATCTTAACGGTTTAAGAGAATGCTCCCACTTATTTCAATGAGTCTTTGCTTTGAGAAGCAAAATTGAATTCATGAAGATTACTCTTCATTTGTTCGTTTTAGTCTTAAAACTTTCATTGAAGTGGTTGCGTTATTTTGGCCAATTTTGATTTCCAACAAATCTAGTTACCAAAATTAGAAACAATTCATTGTAAGTAGATGTGTTAGTCAAGAATCAAAAACCTGTTTGATAATGAATAACTTTTAATCTATACTCTTTACAAGAGATCCTTAACAATGGTTCATTTGAGGTTTTAGAAGAAAATTCAAATTTTGTCTTTAGTTACGATGTTTTAATGGAGATTTGAATCAAAATCGAAATGATATCGTATATGAATTGTGGTAAAGAAATAGAACAATATAAAAACGGAATAGTGGAAAACTTAACATTTATCGTTTAATTAATACTTGAAAAACAAGTATAGCATTTACATAGTGACCTCTACCCAACTATGATAAATGATTCCAAGACCCAAATTCATATCGACTTGGGCACGGTATGGCCGATGAAACCCTTATCAATATAACTCGGTGGATTAACGTTTTAATCGATTCTACTTTTAGAACTCTTGGTCGATAAAATTACTCTAATAATTATCTATAGCCCGGAACACATGCAACTACGGTCGCGAATACTTCCGTTGAGCTCAATCCAAATTTCGAAATAAATGTGTCCTTGATCTAAATCCACATCAACTTGGGCACGGTATGGCCGATGAAACCCTTATCAACATGAATTCGGTGGATTGACATTTATCACCCACTTCCCCTACGTAACAAGGTTTGTACCCCAGTATGGCCGAGTGCACTCCCTCGCGAAATAGGTTTTCATGGTTTCTACTATTTGGTAAGGCTATATCTCAATTAATTGTTTTAGCGAGAGGTCATGTCAATTTATTATCTATCACGTTTTAAGTGAACTAAAGCGATGAACTACGATAATTATAATTGACACGGTCGATAAACTCGATAAAATGACAATGCATGTTTAGTTGTGGCGATTTAGCGATGCATGCGACATAAAATAAAATGCAAGCATAAAGATAAATAAATCCTAGTATGGCCTTTCCTAAAATAGAAAAACTATTTAACTATTACATATTCGGGAACCAACTCCATTGGTCCCTTGAACTTCGGTTGTGGCACGCATCTCGAGGTAATACCGTCTTTATGTATCGTCATTCTTGAAGAAATCCGTCTTTGGGAACTCCGGAATGAATAAAATTACATAATAAATTACATAATTTCCTATTATACATTTGTAACTAAAATAAAAATAAATCTATTAAATTACAAAACGGTGATACGAGATCACAATAAAATTACAACCGAATCGATATTCCCATACATTTCGGGAAATACCAATTAAAAAACTAAGGCCATACTAAGTAAAATTACATAATTCAAAATTACATAAATTAAAATTATGACAATCATAAAGAAAATGCAGCATTATAATATGTATGAACATGCTCAATTTTATGCTAAATCGCCTTTAATTAGCCAATATCGTATATTACTCGGTTTTTACGGATTTGCGTGATTTCAACATTTTACAATCACAAAAATACATAAATTCATATTTATGCATAAGTTAATTACCCTAACCTCTTAGGACTCAAAATTTAGTCTTCACTAATAATTTGACCATAATTAACTCATATTTACAAAATTGTTCATTAATGGACCAAAAATTACAAAAATAAGCTATAAACTTCAAATAAATCACAAAATTTCAGATAAATTCAAAATTTGAAATTTAAACTCATGAACATTCTGGAAAAATACCATGACACTCATAATGTTCAAAATCTTAGGTTAAAAATTTCGAAATTTTTCCGGAAAAACAATGTTGCGGTTTATCGGTTTTTAATAAAATAATCATAAAACATGGAAAAAATATATTCATTAACTTTTCAATTTTAGATCTGAAAAAGATAATAAAATGCAACATTAGACGTTTTTCCTAAGTCATAGATTATGTTTTATTAATTTTTCACTAATAATGTCACTATTTATGCTATTTTTCTTCAAAAATCCATAAATCATGCAAAAAGACTTCTTTATAGCCAATTATTTTACACACATCTTATAAAATTGCATGTGACAACATATTAATTTTCTATGACCAGATTCGAAATTTAACTCATATTAACCTATTTTTCACCTAAATCCGAATTTAATAATGAAAAATCCATTTTTCGAGCATAAAAACTCATAAAATTAAGAAAATTTCCAGATCATCTAAAAATAATATATGTGAAAACATATCCAAAAACCACTGGAAAATTCGAAGTTTAGCTAATTTTCGTGCAAAAATGACATTTTTACTCATAAAATCACATTTAAATGCCATTATTGTATAATATGAACAATAAAAATCCGTAAAATAACCAAAATATCCTAAAAACATTTTAGGATCAGAAATATTAATATGCATGGATTAATTTCGTGATATATCATAATAACACAAAATATACAAGTTTTATATGTTATTCTTTATAACTCGGAAAAACTTTTAACCGATTTGCATGCAAACAACCATGGCTCTTGATACCGATTGAAAAAAAATGTAGATCTATATACATACTAACATACTCATATATGTTAAAATTAATTTGTCATAAAATTAAATATGGATTTTATGCATGCAAACTTTAATAAAAGGAGATAAGAAAATCAATTTCTCACCATGTGAAATTCGGTTTTATGGGCACTAACAAATTCACCTATTTGTTAGATCTTGAGCTTTCCAATAATGGATGAACATACAAAAATCCCAAAGTAGAGATTCTCCAATTAGTAGCACCCAAGACAATCCCTTAATCCCACAAATAAACATGTACTAGATGTTTGTATTGTAGTTTACCTTAAATTTGATTACTAATACTCATATATTACTTTGATAAAATTAGTAATCTTACATGAACAATTTGGATTAAAATCTCATCTTTTTGATGAAGATTAAAGAGAGAGAAGAGAGAATATTCATGAACACTTGCATGTTAATTGAATGGTAGTGTAAGAATAATGGAAAGGAACCAACACTACTCAATTAAGAGTAGTGTGTGCCACCCAACACCTACTCAAAAAGCATTATTGCTTTTCTTTTTCTCTTATCAAAAATAGTAGGTGTGTAAGATGTGTAAGACTAGTTGTAGGTAGGCATCATTATGTTTGTTTTATCAAATAAAATAAAACAACCAAAACCCACTAACACACCCTCCATTTTCGGTCCATATACTTAAAATGGACTACCATTTTATTTTGTCAATTTGTCATTTGTCATACAATATGTCACATGTTGTATGATACATGTTATTAATTAATTTAATGCATATTTATCACATAAATATCATTTCATGAATTAATTAAATTACATACAACAAATTGACAAGTGATACTTGATCACATAAATAAAATGGGTCATATAGTTATAATTCACAACTTCTTGTAATTATAATTAACCATTCATTCTTATCTTTATTGTTTCTCAAACAATAAATAATTTTAGCAACAAAGCATTTTATTACTAAAATAAATCTTATTTAATCCCATTACAATAAGATATCAATATTCTCTTTCTCACAAATCGAATTGTTCAATTTTAAGGAATTAATTAATCTATATCGGTATACAACTAATTAACCTTTTCAATTAAGGGAATCGTCCTTTAGGTGTGACCTCAAGGGATCAACTGATCACCACCGTCGCACGACAGTAATGTCAAACTCTAGCCAGCCAATCATTACCGATATGTGTGGACCAGTTGACTATATATGTAATGTATCATCCCTTCCGTATTCTTGGCATGAGATTTAATAATGATATTTAAATCATGTGATCGCACTATTGTTGAGGACACATTTCCCAACAGCAGTAAGCGCAGTTCTAGCCAGAGAGCAGGATAAGGAGCAAAAGCCTGTCTACTATGTAAGCAAGTCTCTGCTGCCAGCAGAGAACAGGCACACATCTCTTGAAAAGTTAATACTAGCACTGGTAGTTGCATCTTACAAACTGCGCCCCTACTTTGAGTCCCACACCATACATGTTGTAACCAATTACCCATTGAAATCCGTAATGAGGAAACCTAAGCTGTCAGGCAGAATGTCAAAGTGGTCCGTACATTTTAGTGGATACGACATCAGGTATGACCCAAGAAGAGCAATCAAGTCGCAGGCACTGGCATACTTCGTGTCGGACTTCAGCCCAGCTATCCAGAATCTGGCAGACGAAGAGATCCTAACCCTCAAAGGGAACAGAGAAACAGAAGTCTGGCAGATGCACATTGATGGAGCCTCCAACCAAAGGGGGGCAGGCGTAGGACTAATCCTGTGATCACCACAGGAGGATCTAATAGCACAAGCAGTAAGATGTGAATTTAAGGCAACCAACAATGAAATAGAATACGAAGCCTTAATACTAGGAATGCAGCTAGCTCTAGAGTTGGGAATCAGGAACCTCCAAATATCCAGTGACTCTTTGCTAATAGTTAAACATATGAATGATGAATTCATAGCTAGGGACTCAAAGATGATCGCCTACTTGAAAGTGGCAAAGGAGCTGAAGCAGAAATTCAAAGATTGCAAGCTCAAGCAGATCCCCAGAGATGAAAATGTGGAGGCAGATGCCCTAACAACTCTGGGGGCATCCTTCAAGCCAACCGAACTGTCCATCATCCCCATCGCGCACATGCTGGAACCTTATATCCAAAAATTAGAAGAGGTGGACAAAGGAGATCTGGAGGACCATCAAGATGAGGTGGCAGTTCAGACAACTACAGATGGCCAGGCAGTTGCCCAGCCAGACGACCAGCTTGCCGACCAGACAGCTGACCAGCCAAATGACAATAAGGAAATAAGAGGTTTTAAAATAAAAGACTCCAGATTCATACCAATTGATGATATACTTTTCAGAAAATTATTAGCAGAACCCTACTTACGGTGCCTGGATAAGCAATAAGCACAGACTATGTTGCATGCCCTCCACAGTGGCGAATGTGGAAACCATGTAGGGGGCAGGAGTCTGTCAAACAAAGCCCTCAGACAAGGCTACTTCTGGCCTACAATGAGGGCAGACTCAGCAGAATATGCCCGCAAGTGCACGTATTTCAACGCAATTAATCAGGACCCTCATCAGGCGGCATGTGGAACATATGAAAGGGAGCCTGGCTGACAGCTTAAAGCTTATCCAGCTACCCTGGATACCATCATTTCTCCTTGGCCATTCATGGTTAACTATTGGACAAATGTATGAATGGCCAAGGAGAAACCACTGGATACGAAAGTGCACGCAGAGGACCCACTATATCCATTTCCCATGTCATGAATGGCCAAGGAGAAACCTTTATTTCTCCATTAGGAGCACCCTCATCAGGCGGCCTGTGGAACATAAGAAAGGGAGCCTGGCTGACATCTGAAAGCTTATCCAGCTACCCTGGATACCACCCCCTAGACGTAGCTCGCAATCAACGCAATTAATCAGGGCCCCAACATGCATGTACACACATATGGAACGCAGGGATCTCCGAGCTACAAGAATCCTGCAACGTCCCATCGGTCCTAGAATGACGATAAACTTGCCTAAGGTACGCCCCTGTTGGCTTTAAACATGATGAACACACCTTGTGTCATGAACAAGGTTAAGTAGTCAAAATGCGGCATATGCCTAAATCAGTCATCAGACTGACATGGCAGCTAGCTGAGTCTAAATCAGCCTCTTTAGGCTGACACGACTGGTCTAAATTAGCCATGAAGGTTGACATGACCACCTCACCCAAAATGCGGCATACGCCTAAATCAGTCATCAGACTGACACTGTAGCTAGCTAAGTCTAAATTAGCCTCTTTAGGCTAACACGACTAGCCTAAATCAGCCAGCAGGTTGACACGGCAGCTTCTTAACTTAAGTAAATCAGTAAGAAGCAAAACACACAAGATATAGCGAAAATAAAACTTGCTAATCTAAGGCAAGAGGCATTTAAAAAAATAGGCCGAATAAACGGCCCCAAGTTCAAATCGCCACCACGACGAGCAAACACGAACAGATAAATATTTAAATTTTTTTTACAAATCTACCCACACAGGGTCAGACTACTATCTAAGAGTTTAAAAAAAAAAAACTTTTTAGGTCACATTGATGACCTCGACTTCTGGCACCTTCTCTGCCTCCTCCTGCTGACTCCTCATTTTAGGTACAGGACCAGCTTGCATGCCCCCAGCAATAGCGGCCCCCTGAGCTCCCTCAGCAACAGCAGCCTCCATAGAAGCTACCTTCTCCGCCAGCGCAGGAGAATTCACCTCGCCAACTTCAGGCATCAGGACGCTCAAATCAGGCCCGTATAGGTACAGGATCTCCAGCTGCCTCTCTTCCTCCTCAATAGCTTACAGGGTTGAAGGCTCATCAAGTGAAGCACGCATCCCACTGACCTTTCCCCGCCAGGTAGCATAGGCAACAATATTGGTGGCCAGGGAGATTAGCTCGCTGATCTTCTCATCAGAACGCTTGAGAGAGTCAGAGAATGTAGTACATACTTTCTGGGTGCGCGCCAGCTGGTTATCTCCCTCTTTCAGCTTCTTCTTGGCGCCAGCAAGCTCAGCTTTCTGCTCCACCACCCGTCCCCTCAAATAAGAACGCTGCTACTCCAGATCAGCGACATCCCCAGTCAGTTTCTGGTTCTTGGCGTGGGTAGCACGGCTAGTGGTCTGCACCACATTGATCATCTTCCTGTTGTAGAGAGGTGATTGGAAGGCCTGAAAGCAGAAAGGGAAGAATTAGCATAATTGATATGAGTAACTCAGAGCAGGTCAACGAGGGAGAATACTCACCATGAAGGCGTTGTGCACATCATTCTCAGCCATCTCCTCTGGGGATAATTTTGAGAAAGCCTCCACCAAAGCAGGAAAGAGGAGCCGGTCGATCTCAGCCCAATATGGCACTTTATCTATATTTCCAAAGCCCTCGGGGAAGTGGGCAATGATGCCACCACTAGCAGCAGCAGGGTTAGCAGGTGGAGTAGGAGGATGTCGAGATAACGGGCTGACTTCTAGAGGTTCAGGACGAGCGGCACTAGAATGAGTAGGAGGAGACTAGAAAGGGGAAGCATGGGCATTCCTCTTAGAGGCAGAAGCTACATCAGGACTCGCAACCGATCTCTTTCTTTTAGCACTTTGGAGGATGACCTCCAAAGGGTCAACTTTTGAACCTGCAATCAACTAAGATTTCAGATACCAGAAACACTAGATAGACCGCAAGACTGCATGCAAATAGAGATAGCATGAATGACTGTACAAAGTGGCTTACCAGTAGACATGTTGTGGGCTGACTGCTGTGGATTGGAAGAAGAGGCAGGTGAGAAGCCGGACAGCAGATCAGGAAACTTTCTCTCAGACTGAGAGATGCAGAATAGCTTGTTATGGGCAGATGATGGGTCACCCAGACGAGTCAGGTGGCAGGGACCTACATGAACGCAAAAAGTAAGCCATTAAGCATTAAGAGGAATAAATCAGGCATCAGGAGGGCCACTTACTCAAAGTAATAACCCAGTCCTCGAAGATGTACTCAGCAGGCGGTTGGATGGAAGCCTTCCTCATATAGAAGAAGTCCTTAAACCACTTCTCGTCCCTGTATTTTGACACGTGCCTGAAGGGGGGCTCACCAGAACCCCGGAAAGAGAATTGGCCTCTTCCTAGAGACCTGATTTCAAACATATGGGCCAGGTCGCGCAAGGAGATGGAGCTGCCAGAATTTTGGCTAGCAGACAGGGAGTAGAGGAGAACCCTCCAAATGTTGGCTGAAATTTGTGCCATGGCAAAGTTGTTGGTGCAAAGGAAGTCTTGCAAGATTTTGAGAAAGAGGAGCGAAGACCGTACCTAACGGATAAAGATAGAAACAGACCCATCCTCGCCAGACGGCATCTGCCTTTTGACCCGGCTCCGGGATAGAGATATCGACCTCGTCATCAAGACCAATCAGTCCCTTAATCAGAGGGATGTCAGCGGTAGTCAGGGAAGAGTTACAGTCATGAGGGTGGTCGAAGAGGTTGCGAGAAGGGAAGACAAGATCTGGGGTTTGGTCGGCTGGGGCGGAGGTCGAGGTGGTGTGTCGGGTTTTGCCCATGGTTAGAGAAAAGAAGAAAGAAAGGATCAAAGAAAGATGGCAAGAAGGAAGTACCTGGGAAAGAACGGCGGCGAGAGGGTCGGGATCCTACGAGGGGTTGGAAGGAAGAAGAATGGTTTTTAAGTAGGTAGGAGGGTTTTAATTCTTTGAAATTAATGAAGTGGGGAAGGGAGTTGAGATTATAAAGGAGGAGAGAGGGAAGGTGGGTGTGAGAAATGAGGAGAAGAGGGAGAGTTAATGATGAGTGCTTGGGAAGTTGTGTGGAAGGCGGCGCGGGGCTTTCAAAAAAACAAAATATATATATATATATATATATATATATATATATATATATATATATATATATATATATATATATATATATATATATATATATATATATATATATATATATATATATATATATATATATATATATATATAATTCCTTATTCGACGCTTCGAGACGTATCTCACAAGGAATTAGGGGTAAATTGTTTGGGCTAAAATTCGCGTCTTAGCCTAATGGGAGCAAGCCCACTCGATTCTTACTCAAGAGCTGGGCCGTGAAAGAAGATCAATCAAAAGAAGCCCAGGAGCAAGTAGAATCCGCCTAAGGAGTTGGACTGAGGAGCATGTTGAAGAGGAAAGGCCCGCTGATAAAGGAAGTTCACAAGTTGGAAAGTAACTAGAGATATCTTAGGGAGAATTCAGGGAGATTAGGGAGAATGGAGGAGGAAGACTCGTTTATGGAAAGAGTTGTGGTAGAGTTAATATTCCTTACCATAATCTGGGTAGGACATATCTAGGGTTCTAACCCTATAAATAGTCAAGGAAGCAAGCAAGAAAGGCATTCAACATCATACGCAACATATTGCGCTAGCTAGATTTATATACCACCTCCATTGTACTCATTCTCATATTAACAAGCTAGTGCAATCCTTGGGAGGGTACCGTCCCTTTCCGCGGTCGTTTCCCACATTGGGTTTTTCGCGTCACCAAATCTTATGTGTCAACCTTTATTTACGTACTTTATTTCCATAATTTGCATTAAACACAAATAACATTCAAACATACAACGAGCAAGACCGCATTGACCTCGCATATCCTAAATTCGGTAAAAATGACCAAAACAATGAACAATCACTTATTTATATTAACTTATCAGAAGATGATCTATATAAATTTTTAGAAACAAAAATAATTCTGATACTTTTCAAAATTTCTCTCTTATAGGTATCAAACGAATCATACTTTTGACCCAATGACAATGTTTTACCCCCCATAGATGAGGAGTAATTTACCCA
The DNA here is from genome assembly GCF_048544455.1 of Silene latifolia. Taxonomy (NCBI): domain Eukaryota; kingdom Viridiplantae; phylum Streptophyta; class Magnoliopsida; order Caryophyllales; family Caryophyllaceae; genus Silene; species Silene latifolia. The sequence goes on from NC_133528.1 coordinate 31,246,543, forward strand.
AAATATCCGATGGATAGTGAAGGATGATGTAATGCTGAAATTTTAATCTTTACCCAATTCAAGGTGATCTTATGTCCGTCTTACTTGGTGCCTGATGATTATTGTATACTGGACGTTGTTCCTACCCTTGAATCGAGAATAACTCCCACTTATGATTATTGAGAAAATAATAATAAGGATATCATGAACCATATTCAGATACATCAAATGAAACATCTTGATGGTTTCAACCCTCCTCCACCTTACCCGAGCTACTGTCGTAGTGACGGAAAGCGTGACAACATTTTCAAGGAGCGTGGTCTTAACCCTTCCGTTTGGAGTTCCGATTTTGGGCATTCTTATGGTGACTTAAGCGGGAAATGGTTAGGTGAAATTTTTTTTAATGTGGCCCACTTGAAGGGATGGAGGTTAAATGGTATAGTGACTTTTGGTAGAGGTTTAGTTCAAACGGGACGAGATCGATACTGGTTCAGATGACGAGTCTCAACTTTCCGATGGACAATATGGTTGACTGTAGCAGTTTATTGTGATAGTTTTCACCCATACCTTAGGCTTTCAGATGTTCTGGGGGAAGTTAAGAGTAGGTTCAGCTGAATGTTTGGTATTTTCTTTCCTCTTATTATATTTATTTTTATTGTTTTTGTGTGTTTAGTTTCTTATTTACTTTGAATTGATCAATATTCTCTCTTTAGATTTTGCTCTAGTTGTTTGTGATGCTTGTTGTAGGTGTCACATTGAGGATACGTTTAGGTGTGGGGGAGGATTTACGATATACACTACTACAGATACAGGCTATAACAACGGTTAAAAATCGTTGTAATATAAAAAAGAGGACGTTGTTAAAGCGTCCGTTGTAAAAGGTTTTAACAACGGTTGGTTTTCTTAAGGAACCCGTTGTTAAAACTATTAACAACGGTTTTAAGTATAAAAACCCATTGTGGAAAGCGTGACTCAATTTTGGTGGGAAGTTATAACAACGGTTGTAATATAAAAAACCGTTATTATAACTAAAGACAACGGGTTGTTTCTCAATAACCATTGTTGTTTGTTTTTTTAAAAAAAATTTAGGGTTATTCTACGTAGTAACCCCGTGTTTTTCTAAATTCTAGCTGGTAACCCTTTGTTTTTCAACTACCCACATGGTAACCCTGAACTTATGAAAAAAGCTTCTCCATGACCCTCAACTTTTATTCCGTTAAAAAGCTCCGTTAGTTTGAATGTTTATCGAGACTTGGGCTTGTCTTTTACACTTTAAATGCTTAAATGACCAAGTAACTATGGTTTTCTCAACTCAATTAAAATAAATAAACCACGAATTTTGCTAACAAATAATTATATTATAGGTGTGTTAAGAGTATAATTCATAACATTTTTATTATCATTCTTATTATTATCATCATTTTTATTGCTTAACAAAGAATATTAAAGTAGTAAATATATTGAAACACATCTTACTTTTGTTTTTGTTATAAATTATATTAGATTATAATTGATATTATATTATTATTATTTTTATAAAAAAAAAACAAAGGTAAGATGTGGATCGATATTTTTACTACTTTAATATTCTTTGTTAAACAATAAAAATGATGATAATAATAATAATAATGATAATAAAAAAATTATGAATTATACTCTTAAGTCTTACCACACCTAGAATATAATTATTTGTTAGGAAAATTTGGGGTATATTTATTTAATTGAGTTGAGAAAACCATAGTTAGTTGGCCATTTAAGCATTTGAACTCTAAAAAACAAGCCCAAGTCCCAATAAACATGCAAACTAACGGAGTTTTTTAACGGAATAAAAGTTGGGGGTCACGGAGAACTTTTTTTGATAAGTTCAGGGTTACCATGTGGGTGGTTGAAAAATGAAGGGTTACCAGCTAGAATTCAAAAAAACACAGGGTTACCGCGTAGAATAACCCAAAAATTTAAATTAAATATTACTAGATGCATGCATAACTACGGCCCATTATAATTCCGATGCATGCATTATTGCTGTAACACCCCCATACTCCGAGTGCCTTACCAGGACCACTCAGGTATAAGGATACTACCATCTCGGTTACCCGAGGCATGATAATCATAAGACAATAACGAAACAACATTAAATAATATAACTTTAGTGAAAGGCTCAATTCATACATCTTAAGGTTGAAGATGTACTTACTAATGATCAGTTCTTTGTTACCTTTATGTATGGATTTAATAGGATAGAAGATAGGGCTCCTTTATGGCATGACCTTATCAGGTTGACTATTAAGGATCCGTGGATTGTGTTGGGAGACTTTAATAATGTTCTCAAGTCTGATGAAAAAATTGGCCTGCCTGTTAAAGATGCTGAGACAGTTCCTTTTCAACATGCTATTGATAATTGTGGACTTCAGGATCTCAAGAGTATTGGTTCTTTTTTTACTTGGAATAACAAACAGCCTAGCTCAACTAGGGTTTTTAGCAGGATTGATAGGGTACTAGTTAATGATGAATGGCTTACTAATTGGCCTGATCATTATGCATATTTTGCACCTGAAGGAGATTATGATCATTGCCCATGTTTTATTCAAAGTAATAATGTTCAAATGAGAAAGAAGAGACCCTTCAAGTTTTATAACATGTGGACTGGAGTTCCTGACTTTAAGGCTATTGTTAAGGAGGGGTGGAATCAGTATGTACATGGTTCTCTGATGTACAGGGTGACTCAGAAGCTGAAGCTAATGAAATCTCAACTTAAAGCATTGAACCATGATTTGTTTTCTGATGTTGAGAAGAATGCTGATATTGCTCATGAGATCCTGCTAGATTCTCAAAAGAAGCTTCAAGTTGATCCAACTAACAAATCTTTAATGGATGATGAGTATAATATCAGGAATAGTTACCAGATGTTGCACAAAGCCAAAGTTGCCTTTTTGAGACAGAAGGCAAAATGTAGCTGGGCTCAGAATGGGGATGATAATACTGCAATTTTTCACAAAGCTATCAGGCAGAGGCAGGTTCAGAATAAGGTGGTTCAGATTCATGATGCTCAGGGTCAGATTCACCAGTCACCTGAGGGCATTATGTTAGCCTTTGAGAATTACTATAAAGATTTGCTGGGGACTCAGGGTAGTAATGAAGCAATTTATCAGAATATTGTGAGAATGGGTAGATGTGTCCAGGCTGATGAATGGAATATTCTTAATAGCATTCCAACAAAAGAGGAGATTAAGAGTATAATCATTGGCATCCCTGATGATAAGAGCCCGGGGCCTGATGGATATTCGAGTTGTTTTTTCAAAGCAGGCTGGGATATTATGGGTAATGATATAAGTGATGCTATTATTAATTTCTTCTAAGAGGGACAACTACTGAAGCAATTGAATTGTACAAACTTGGTTCTAATTCCTAAGATACAGAATCCTACTTCAGTCAAAGATTTTAGACCAATTGTGTGTTGCAATACTGTATATAAGGTTATATCAAAGATTCTTTGTGTGAGATTGGGCCATGTTCTTCCTATGCTCATTAATCTTGTCCAGACTGCTTTCGTTAAAGGTAGAAGCATTATGGGAAATATTCTTATCAGCCAGGACCTGGTTAGGCTGTACAAGAGGGCTAGTGTATCTCCTAGATGCATGCTTAAGGTGGACTTGAGGAAGGCATATGATTCCATTGAGTGGAATTTTGTGCATCAAATGTTGAGGGCTCTTAACTTTCCCCCACATTTCATTCATCTGGTGATGCAATGCATAACTACTACTACCTTTATTATTGCTCTTAATGGTAACAATTATGGTTTTTTCAAAAGTGAACGAGGGCTAAGGCAAGGTGACCCACTATCCCCTTTGCTCTTTACCTTATGTATGGAATATTTGAGTAGAATGCTTATGGTAGTTTGCAATGGGCCAAATTTCTCCTATCACCCACTTTGCAAGGGGCTCAAGCTTTCTCATTTAATGTTTGCGGATGATCTTTTACTATTTTGCAAAGGGAACCTGAAGTCTGTTTGCACTTTGGTTGAAATTTTTGACTGCTTTACTCGTGCTAGTGGCTTATATATCAATACTGACAAGACTGATATAGTGTTTAATGGTGTCCCTTCTGAGATTGAGGAAGAAATTCTGAGTAGGACTGGTTTTACTAAGGGTAGTTTACCTTTTAAGTATCTTGGGGTTAACATCTCACATAAGAAACTTTCTAAGCTTGATTGTTCCTTATTGGTGGAGAAGATGATCAACAGAATAAAGGGGTGGAATAAGAGGAAAATATCTTATACTGGCAGATTAATTTTGGTCAATTCTGTCCTTGCCACTTTGCATAACTACTGGGCACAAATCTTTGTACTTCCAGTAGGTGTGATGGACAGGATACAAGCTTTGTGTAGGAATTTTCTATGGGAGGGGTCTGACAGTTATTCAAAGGCACCTCTTGTCTCTTGGAAAATTGTGTGCCTCCCTACTAAGGCTGGTGGTTTGGGTGTTATTGATAGCAGGACTTGGAATATTGCAGCAGTTGGGAAGTTAGTATGGTGGATAGCTTCTAAGAAGGACCTTCTATGGATTAAATGGATTGATAAGGTGTACCTAAAAGGGAGAGATTGGTTTGATTATCAGCCTACTGTTAATAGTTCTTGGGCATGGCGACAGGTGTGCATGGTGAAGGATAAGTTTGCATCAGGATATAGTAATGGACAATGGCAGCATCAGAATGGTCATTATACCATTGAAGATGGTTATACTTGGTTGAGGCAGGATAATTGGTCTAAAGTTCCCTGGTTTAACAGTGTTTGGAATCGTCTGAACACTACAAGGCACGTTTTTAATGCTTGGCTTGTCAAGCATGGCAGGCTGCTTACTCTGGATAGGTTAAATAAAATGGGTATCACTGAGCAGAAGACATGCTACTTGTGTGGAATGCAGGATGAGGATCATACTCATTTACTCAGGGATTGTAGTTATACTCGCAGCTGCTATGACAGAATGCAGACTTGGATTGGTGCGGTGAGCAATGGGTTTGGTTCTACTGAACAGATGCTAAAGCTCAGACACTGCTCTGGTTTCCTGAGGAAGCTCTTATGTTCTTTAGTGGTAGCTATGCATTATCATATTTGGTATGCTCGTAATGTATGCCGTGTGGAGCAGCAGGTGATAATCCAAAGGTTATTGTTAAATCAGTCTTAGAAGATGGTAGATTGGCTTTACTGAGATATCAATACGATCAAATGTCGCTTTATGATAGAGAATGGTGCAAGTTGAGAGGATTAATGTAAGAGTATTGTTTAGCTTAGTTAATCCTGAATATAAGGTGATCTTAAACTGGTAGGGTTGTAATTGGTGCTTGGTTTCCCTTTTGGGGACGTTTTTAATATTACTTACATTTCCACCAAAAAAAAAAATACAACTGAAACCAAATATCAAAATACGATACATGTTCTCAAAACCAACTGTCTACTGAGTTAACTGAAATGTTTATAAAACTAGTAAAGCTACAACGGAAGACTTCTATCGTCAAACGGGTGGCACATCCCAGCTATCCCAGTAACTCAACTCAAACCTGCTCAATTACTGCTCACCATCCCCAAATGGATCACCGCAGGTTTTACAAAAGAACAACCGGGGTCAGTACTAATCACACAACCTATATATATCAACAATACGGTAAACAGACAGCTTACACCGTCACACACACACACACAATCACACCAGTCCCATCAATCTCAATCACCGACTGTCCACTGGACCAGCCCTGCCAGTGGGGGACCGCAGCCGTACCCACCAAATCCCCGCTCCTCATATTGAGCGAATTCCCTGTTCATTAATGTGCACATCCCCTTCCGTGGCGAGTTCCACGAAGGGCGAAACTAGGGCGTAAAGCCACTCCCGCAAGTGACTCCACTCAGCCGAGAACGCATCTTGAGAACCAGAGACAAACAATCACAATCACAGCCGTCACAATACAATTACAATATTAAACAATCAATCTCAACACATCAACAATCATCTCATTATGGGACTAATACTGAGTAGGGAAACCCTACCTGGAAAGCACAATAATCAGACGGTCTCAACAGTTGTATCAAAATGCCTCTTCTACAAATCCTCCTCCTATCATGCATACACATAATCACTACCAATCATAATCTACATCAAAACCCCCAAATCCCCATATTAGGGTTTAAACAACTTAAAGGAAATACTATAAAAATGGTACATAGATCTTACCCTCGACGCAAGGATCTTAACGGTATAACGAAAGGTGAAATCCGACCTTCCAAACTCTGGGATTGGCTAAAAATGCGATTAAAGCGAAGAACGTACTTTGTTTTCTCTCTTGACAGTAATTAGGTTTTGAAAAGTGTTTAAGAACAATGACGGAAAAGATTATATACCTAATCGCATTATTAACAAAACCCGAGAAATAACTCCCCGTAAATCGGCTACTCGATCGAGTAGCTAAGGTACTCGATCGAGTGCCCCCTTACTCGATCGAGTACCCACGTTACTCGATCGAGTACCCAACAGGTCAGAAACTTTTATAAACTGCCACTCGCCCTTACTCGACAGAGTAAGGCCTACTCGATAGAGTACCCTGAGACTCATAAATCCGTAGTATTACAATTGCTGCCATCCCTGTGCATATGAATGGACAATATGGAATGAGAAGGGTTATAATAAGATTTGAAGCAGCAGAGAGAGATATGATGATGATTATGGGACAACTTCCTAAACATATATTAATTAAAAAACAACTCAAACCACACATTACTTAGTATAAATACATGCATTATCTCAACCACCATTCCATTATCTCACTATCTCCAAACCCTAACTGCTAAAACAAACTCCAAACCGTAATTAATCTTTCAAACAAACTCCAAACTTCATCAACAAAATGAATGATATCATCCTTAAGACTCTTACTATGATCGAGAAAAACAACAGTTTCATCCGCCGGCTGCTCCACATTGAGGACAGTTTCAGGAGCTACCTTGTGGATGCTCGATCCGCACTCAAGGACGCCAAAAAAGATGGCTTGACAGAGTAGCAGTTGTTGCAGCTATATGACGATATAGCAACTACTGAACGAAACCTCCAAATAGCTAAGGAGGAGAGGGTGGATATCATAGAAGAGAATAAGACTCTCTATGAAAATGTAAGAATTGCATTTTTATCAATGTAATTATTTTTTTAATTTATGTATTTATTTATATATATATATATATATATATATATATATTAATTAATTAATTAAGTTTATCATGCATTCCTCTCTATCATCTTGCTCCTTCTTTGTTTTATTTTATTTAATTTGTTTTACTAGCTAATTAAGCGAATAATACTTAGAGAAATAATATAATGATCGATAAAAACACATACATGCAAATGAAATAATTAGAAAAAGAAAATAATGACGATGAAAGACGATGAAACCAACAGTGACTGCGAGATTTACCTGATAATTAGAGAAAGTAAGAGATGATGAAACCAACAGTGACGGCGAGATGATAAAGCGACGATGAGAAAGAGAGAAAGAGACGATGAGAAAGTGTGTGTTTGTGTTTGTGTTTGTGTTTATGTTTGTGTTTGTCTGTGTTTGTGTTTGTGTTTGTGTTTGTGTTTGTGTTTGTGTTTGTGTTTGTGTTTGTGTTTGTGTTTGTGTTTGTGTTTGTGTTTGTGTTTGTGTTTGTGTTAAGGTTTGTGTTTTGTGCCTATAGCTGATCTGTGTTTGTGTGGTTTATAGTATGGAAAGTATTGACAACGGTTGTTAAACAAAAACCGTTGTTAAAAAGTTTTAACAACGGTTGTTAAACAAAAACCGTTGTTAAAAAGTTTTAACAACGGGTTTAAAAAATAACCGTTGTGATTACTTTTCACTAACTTTGCGCCAATTTTGCGCCAAATTTTAACAACGGTTGTGCATGTTTGACCCGTTGTTAAAACTTATAACAACGGTTATATAACCATAACCGTTGTAATTAATTTTAGTAAAATTCGCGCCATACGTTCTACAACGTTATGGTGATTTTCGTGAATAAGCGTTGTTAAAGGGGCGTTGTAGTTGCCTGGATTTGTAGTAGTGATAGTTGTGTGTTTATTTTATGTTATGTGTTTAATTTTGCACTTTTCTTATTGCATTTGCGTGTTTATTTTCATATAAATTCAAAATCCATAAAAATTTGATAAAATCAAAGAATCCAAAAAGTTGTTCTTATTTTATCGAGTCTAATTTAGTTTAGACGGATTACCAATGATGATATTGCGTATGTTCATACATTGAATCTCTAATAAGCAACTTATGTACATAGTTTTGACATTTATATGGTTAATAATGCTTGATGAGCGAATCTTGACTGCATTTGGCAATTGTTGATGATTGTGTAAACTTGATCAAATTTGTTGGTAAACTGTAAAAATTCTAAGATTTAGAGCTTTCTAGATTGGTAACATCTATAACTGGTCTCATCTTATTAGGATTTGTGTTTAGTTCTCCTTATGCTAGTGCTTAACATCAAATTGTATAAATGGGAAGTTAATCTCTTAGATCCACTGCATACGGTTTGTGGTGGTTGTACATGAGGAAATGCATTGCTTTCTTATTTGAGCTTCACATGTCCAAATGGCCTATTCTTATACCTTTTAGATTACAACCATCCTTTGTTTTGAAGCCCTTTGAGCCTTATTGAATCTTTGTTAACCTATGCAATTTAACTATATTCCATAAACAACTTCTTTTTCGAGACAGTTGATAAGTCGTTAATTTACCTATACTTAATATACTTATTCCTCGTACTTTTACACTAGTTTCCGTCAATTTTAGCACGATTTGTATTATATATGTTCCCTTTCAGTTTACTACGAGTTTTTATACTTATTCGTAGGAGGAAGACATTTAAGCTAGAAATTACCGAGAAGCTGAGTAATCGAGAAAATGGAGCCAATAATCAAGCTACATAATGGATCAAGCCGTTTTAGTGTGGATTTGTGCATATAACTTGAAGAGCTGTAAGCCCACATACTAAAGATTATTAAGAAGATCTAAGTTTCCCATCGATCGGTTACAGATTTCAACTTTCTTAATTGTTGTGTGTTTATTAAGAAAATCTTAAAATCTTGTTCTTGTTCTTAAAATCTTGTTTTTAAGAACAAATCCTGATTTTAAGATTTTAAATTGAAATCCTGTTTCTCAATAAACACACAACAATTGAGAAAGTTAAAAACACAACTATATCTTAAAATCTTAAAATCCGTTCTTAAAATCTTAAAATCTTAAACATATAACATAAAATAAACACATACTAAAGAATATATAGAAAATCTTAAAATCCCGTTCTTGTTTCCCCATTCTTCTTCTTTCTCAATTGTTGTACTAATAGATGGTAAATGGAATAATTAATTAAAATCATCATTGAATAGTCTATCGATCTGAAATACTCAAGAGGGGGGAATGAGTATAAGTAAATATGCCCACTTTTCGATTATGTCCATATGAAGCGTGTATGTAGTGATTAATTAGTATGAATTTATTGATTATTGATTAAACTCAACTAACTCGATTGTACGTAAAATGGAAATGAACAAAAAAAAACAAAAAAAAGAGATGCAAAGGACCTACGGAATTTTAAAATGGTTCAGTTTCACAAGTCGAAACCTACATCCACTATTCGCGATTAATAATTTTAGTATCTTTCTATGGATTACAAAATTACTAAATCACTCGTACAACTAACTCTAGTTGTAACTCACTTGAGTATCGTGAAATACTCGATTTGACTAATCTTACGTTAATAAGAAATTACTTGATTGTTCTTTTAATATTCACACAATTGAACGAGTAAGAAACAATATGAAGCACTATTATCCAATAACATAAATGTAAATGATAGCTTGCAATATGGAACACGACTTTTCAAAATATTTTCGTATGCAAAACAAAACGTTTACTCGATTGAAATAAAAGTGTTTACTAGATTTGTTTGCAAGGGAGTTTATAGCATGAAAAGTTAATTTTAAATGAATGAAGTTCTTATGTATTTATAGTAGAGAAGAGATATAGGTTTTGAATAAAACCCTAAATGTGACGTGGATGTCGTGTGGTTTGTAGGACAAGAAAACAATCTAATATACTTATCTTAATCCAATAATATCTTAGTAAATATTTAAGGATAAATCTAAATAAGTATAAAGATATCAAATATCTCTAACAACTACTTATTCTAGATTATACCCTAATTGTTTACTTACATAAGAGCTTTCGAGTAAGGAGGCAACGACTCATAAGCCCACCATCCATAGTTCGAAACCCTAGAAGATATTAAGTTAGAAGAATTAGATTAAGGTTTAGATAAGGATAAGAGGAAAACCCTAGATAGCATGACAACTTATAAGTTGTTTTACTAATCAATAGGATAGTTACAACCTTATTCAATCTCCATAAATTCAAACCTCATTCTACTATAAATACTTTTCTTTGAAAGATTTAAAGCTAAAATTACGAAAAGATTGTATTTTGAAACCAAAATCATGTCGTTCATATTTCAGCTCAAAGTTATAGGTCAAATGACTATAACATTAAGCTTGGTAAGTAAAGTTATAGGTGAAACAGGTATAATCTTACTTTGCCAAAATTACTTCTAAGAATATCGTTATTGAATAATGATCTATACTAGCTAATCTTCTTGGAGATCTTCACTATGTGGTTCATCTGTTCATTTTGATTATATGCTCTTCATCTTGAGCTTGACTTGAGCTTCTTTCATGACTTGAAGCTTGAAGCCTTGAAGTTTGTTCTTGTACTTTGTCATAAGCTCAATTTGATTTGTGAAGTTATAACTCATGTAGCTATAACTTTACTTCAAAAATTGTAACCATGTTTAATCTAACACAACTAAACAAACGATTACGAGCACCAAGTATATATTTAATAAAACAAACTCGTCATTATCAAAACACAAAGGCATATAACTATATGGTCCAACAAATTCCCCCTTTTCGATGATGATAAGTCTCCTATGATTTGTGACTAAAGGAATAGTTTACCCTCAACATAATACTATCTAATTATAGAACATAGAACTCAAGATATAAACATTTTTATTCAAAGTTATAGCACCTAAGGACCTTAAGAGACTAAAGGTCTTGACAAGGAGCAAGGTTAGAACAAATACTAAATCATGGTCATTTATTCCCCCTCTTGACATCATCGAAAAGACGAGAACAAATATAAAATGACTAGAATATTATAAACAGAGAAAAGAAATCTAGATGCAAAAACATATTATAAAGCGAGAAATAAGTCTACGATAAGCATGCAAATATAATATGTCTAATACAAACCAAGAGTATTAAGCCTATGGGCCAAATAACAAAGATTGCCAAAGGGCCGAGTGTGAGTTAATGCCAAAATGGGCTGAATGAACAATATGCAAAATAAAGTTCAGGAAAATCAAAATAAGGGAAGGCACGAATAGGCAAGGTCGGGTTTATGGAATGTTGTGGTTAACCTTATTGGGATTAACATAACCGGGACGGGTGCGGTATTCAAAGGAGTCAAGTCGATCAAAGTACGACCGCACATGGTTAGCTTGGGCCATCAAGAAAGTGTCAAAGTTCAGGACTTTTAAAGACAAAGCTTTTGTCGCCTCAAGAGTTAAAGCTACTTCATCCCCCATAGCACGTCCATCCTTCCAAAAGGCACCACCTTGACTAACTAAATTATCCATACGATTGCCATGGCGTACCACCTCATGACGAACATCACACAAACTCTTTTCCATCATCTTAAACCATCCTTACAAACCGCGCATCCATGCCATCACATCTCCATTGCTAACCCCATCATTATTTGAAGAAGCCCCTAAACCTGAGACCGTATTAGCTAAAGCAGAGGCTTGTGTCTCCAACTTCTCAACAATACTCGCCATAAACGAGTTCAATCTATTTTCCATAGCAGCCATAACATCTGACGACTTCTCAACAACATTCACCTTAGACTGAAAAACTAAATCCAGACCTACGGCCCCAATCTTCATAAGCTTGAAATACTTGTCACACATTTCATCTCTACCCATGACACTGTAGCTTTCAGGATTTACCACCCGCTTAACGTAACACCCCCATACACCAAGGTGCCTTACCAAGACCACCTAATGCATGAAAGTGCTACCATCTCGGTTACTGGAGGCAATGAATATCAAATTGACCATAACAGAACGTAGTTCAAGTAAATAGTTTAAGTAAATACATCAAAAACCCAAAAACTGTAAAGTATGATACATCTATTCCAAAACCAAAAACCAACTAAGTAACTAAAAGTTCGATAACACAGGGGAAGACTTCTAAAAGACTCGTGACGACTCAAGCCCAGCTATCCCTCGCGCATCCATATCATATCTGCTCAATAACTTCTCACCATCCCCGAATGGATCACCACAGTTTTTAAAACAATTAAACGGCGTCAGTTACAGCATACACGATATAAGATAATATGACAACAACAATACACACAGTTCTCCAACACCGTCACATCACCAATCACCTGACTAGCCTGAAAGTCTAGTCCTGCTAGATTACGGCCGCAACCAGTAATCCACACCGCCAGTGGGGGACCGCAGTCATTCCCATCTAAGCCTCGCTCATTTATACCAAGCGTAAAGCCATGTTCCTTAATGTGCACATTCCCTCTTGTGGCGGGTTCCACAAGAGGCAAATCAAGGGCGTGAAGCCACTCCCACAAGTGACTTCACTCACCCAGGGCGCACCTCGCGAACCACAGACAAACAACAACTATCAACTACAACATTAACAATTCCAATTCATTTACGATATAAACAATGCCATTAACAACAATCAACAATCAACAACCAACAACTATCTCGTGATCATGTAACCAATAATTGAGTAGGAAACTCTACCTGGAAATGCAATCACCACAATCGACACAACAGCAGAACAGAAACGCTCCTCTACGAAATCACCTCCTATCAATCACACAATCACCAACTAATACCAATAATACACCCCAAAACTCCCAAATTACCTAATTGGGGTTTAAACCAAAATCAACGAAACAATATAAAAACTGTACTAGGATCTTACCCACAAAGTGATGGTCTCAACGGTGTAAAGAACTCTAGAATCCGATGACTCAAGCCATTGGATTTGATAGCAATGTGAGAGAGGAAAGCTACATAACTTGTTCTCTTGTGTGAAATATTTTCAATAGGGTAAATAGTAAAAATAAACTGACGAAAAGTGTTTTTAGACCATTCTCGCGTTGCTATCAAAACCCGACCAAAAACCCGTAAAACCCGAGGCACTCGATCAAGTAAGTGGGGTACTCGATCGAGTGGCCCCTACTCGATCAAGTACCCAACGGAGAGAACACTGTCCAGAAATCAAAACACACTTACTCGACAGAGTAAGCTCTACTCGATAGAGTACCCAACAACACATAAAACCATAGTATTACAGTCTTCCCTCCTTAAAAATGAACTTCGTCCCCGAAGTTCAAATCCATACACAAAAACAAACTTACCAACTCAACTACGACACAACAACGCAACAAAAACTCAAAAACAAAACTCAACCACAACTCATATCGACTCAAAACAACCACTAACTGAACCAAAACCAACATAAAACCATCCCAAAACCTTATGCAATCATCTCCTACCCCCTAAAAGAAACATGATTACGTCTCCGTAACCACACATACCTGATAAAAAAGAGACGAATACCGCTCCTTCATAACCTCTTTCGCCTCCCAAGTTGCTTCCTCGATATCGTGATTAGACCATAGAACCTTGAGCAACATTGTTTCCCTAGATCTCATTTTGCGAACCTTGCGATCAAGAATCTGTTTAGGCACCTCTAGATAAGACAAGGATTCATCCAACTTGATGTTCTCCACCTCGAACACATGGGAAGGATCACTCACATACTTTCGTAACTGAGACACATGGAACACATTATGTACACGATCCAAAGCTGGTGGCAAAGCTAACAATAAGCAACCTCTCCCACACGATCCAAAATTTCATACGGTCCAATGAACTTTTGGCTTAACTTCCCTTTCCTACCAAATAACCGTATAACCCCACGCATGACACTTTCAAAAGTACCTTATCCCCAACCTGAAACTCGATGTCCCGACGATGTAAGTCTGCATAGCTCTTTTGTCGATCCTGGGCCGCTTTCATATTTTGCCGAATCAGTTTTTCTTGTTCTATCATCTCCTGTACCATATGTGGTTCTAATAGAACTGCCTCAGCACTATCATCCCAGCAAATCGCACTCCTACTTCTCCTCCCATACAAAGCCTCAAACGGAGCCATCCCAATACTCGTATGGTAACTTTTGTTGTAAGAAAACTCGATCAAAGCCAACCTATCTTCCTAACTACCACCAAACTCCGTCACACAAGCTCTCAACATATCTTCCAAAGTCTTGATAGTTCTCTCTGTCTGTCCATCTGTTGCAGGATGAAACACAAAACTCATCTTCAAGGTAGTGCCCGTCAACTCCTGCAACTCTTACCAAAACCGAGAAATAAACCCCGCATCCTGATCTGACACAATGTCCTTTGGCACCCCATGTAACCTCACCACATGCTTTTTGTAGCCATTAGCCAACTGCACTTTACTCCATGTATCTTTCATTGGAATAAAGTGAGATGACTTAGTCAAATGGTCAACGATCACCCATATCATATTATTACCTTGTTGGCTCCTTGGTAAACCCACTATGAAATCCATGGAGATAGACTCCCATCAGAATGAATAGAGAATCAAGACACTGTCCCTTTCTCTACTCCAGCTCTCCACTCCTGAATATTAGCATCAAGTGCCTGCTTACTGCGAATATCATTATAAAGATCCGGGTCTATTGTCAAGTCTCCCCTAACATCCTCTTTTTGAATCACATGTATGCCCATCTTACCTACCTCATCCTTCAACTTCATCAAAGACATAGTTGTGCATAGAGAATGCACACTCTTCCTGCTCAACACATCAGCAACCATGTTTGCTTTACCTTAATGGTATATGATATCTATGTCATAATCCCCCATAAGCTCCATCCACCTCCTCTGTTTCATGTTCAGCTCCTTTTGAGTAAAGATGTACTTTAGACTCTTGTGATCGGAAAACAACTTAAAGGTCGCCTCATAAAGATATGCCTCCAAATCTTGAGAGCAAACACAACTGCACCCAACTCTAGAGCATGCGTCGGATAGTTCTGCTCATATGGCTTCAATTGCCTAGAGGCATAGACAATGACTTTCCCGTTCCGCATCAACACACATCCCAACCCGTTCTTTGAAGCATCTGTATACACCTCAAAGTTCTCACACCCTTCAGGTAAAGCTAAGACTTGAGCTAGGGTCAAACGCTCCTTTAATGTTTGTTTGCTGTCTCACAACTTTCATCCCATCGAAACCTATTCTCTTTCCTCATCAACGCGGTCATAGGCCTGACAATCTTCGAAAAGTCTTCCACGAACCGTCGATAGTACCCTGCCAAACCCAAGAAACTCCTTATCTCGGCCACATTCTTTAGTGCTTCCTACTTAGCTACTGCCTTTATCTTGCTAGGATCCACAGATACACCCTGTTTAGAAATCACATGACCTAGAAACGCCACTTTCTCTAGCCATAACTCACATTTAGACAACTTTGCATATAGCTGAGTGTCGCGTAGAGTTTGCAACACCAACCTCAAATGATCCTCATGCTCCTCCTTAGTCTTAGAATAGACTAAGATATCATCTAGGAACACCACCACGAACTAATCCAAGAACTGACTGAAAACTTGGTTCATCAAATCCATAAACATTGTCGACATATTAGACAACCCAAACAGCATCACCACATAGTCATAGTGACCATACCTCGATCGAAAAGCCGTCTTTGGTATGTCTTCATCCCGAATCTTCACTTGATGATACCTCGATCTCAGATCAATCTTTAAAAAGACTCCTGCTCCACTCAACTGGTCACACAGATCATCTATCCTTGGCAAAGGATACTTATTCTTCACTGTAACACTATTCAGCTCCCTGTAGTCGATACACAACCTCAAGCTCCCATCTTTCTTCTTCACAAACAGAAGTGGTGCTCCCCACGGCGATACACTAGGTCTAATATATCCCTTCTCTATCAAATCATCCAACTGTTTCTTCAGCTCCCCTAACTCTTTAGGTCCCATGCTGTACAGGGCCTTATAGAGTGGTTCCGTCCCTGGTTTCAACTCCACATTGAAATTTATCTCTCTCTTGAGTGGTAAACCTGAAATCTCCTATGGAAAAACATCTGGAAACTCTCCTACCACTGGTATCTCATCTGTTGTCGGCTCCACCGTATTATGATCTTTCACATGACATAGAATCAAAAGACACCCCTTCCTCAGGTAAGACTTCAAGGTCACCGCTGTAATCACTTTGACTTTAGGTTTGACAACAAACCCACAATAAGACACACTAACTCCCTTAGGACCTCTCAAAGAGACTTTCTTTTGGTGACAATCTATTCTAGTCTTGTACTTACCCAACCTGTAACACCCCCATTTATTCAGGAGCCTTTAGCTAGACATTCCCAAATAAATAAGACTGTTACCATCTCGGTTTCCTGAGGTAGTGAATAACAAAGTCCAACTCACCAAAGTACTTTAAATTAAAACTTTAATGAATACATATGTATTACAAATTAATCAACAAAAACTTAATATAAAATAATTACAACTCGCAGCAGAAATAAATAAAGTGATCTCATAATCTATGTGGTCTAGACTTCTAGATATATTGGCCAAGTCCTCACGCATCCCCTAGCTCCCAAGTCAGCTAATCTTTAGTGCCTGTCAAATCTGCTCCCCATTATGGTTCATCACAGGTATTCACAAATACACTGTCAACCACGAGGTTGAGTAGGAATAACCAAGAACATGTCAAAGTGAAATGATATGATACACAATGCCAATACAACTGAGCTCATCACCCAAAACACCCATTCATCCCGCCAATCCCTGGCCCGGGGTATCCATCATTCCAACCGAAGTTGAAGTATTCAACATCCCAAACGAAGTTGAGGTATCCACCATCCCAGTATAAAACTGAGGTATCCAATGCAAATGTTATGTTCAATAATAATAGTAATCATCTCAGAACGAGTCTGAGGTATCCAATAATTAGGATATGAATAAACCAATAACCAAAGTATAATCCAATGACATATAATTCACATCCGATAATTCCTTCAACGGCAATTAACCACACAGTTCCACAATTACTCTTATCAATTAAATAGCAAGACAATTTGAGTAGTTATCCTACCTTTTCGCAAATCTTCGACTCACGCGAGTCACACAAGCAATCGAAATTGATTCTTTAAAAATTCATGACCTACATAACATAATTATGTACAATTACTATATAATCAATAATTAACCAACTAATCATGCACTTATCCTATGCTCATCACGTCCTAATCCTTTTGACAACTTCAAAGCTAAATTTTTTAATTCTACCGTTTTACAGCACAGTTCAGTCTCACTATAAAATTCATAATTAATTCAATAAACATCAAAACGACGCAGACCAATAGGGTTGGAACCGTAACACTCATATCTACAATTCTTGTGAAATAGACTTTTCTCAAATTCCAGACTTATCAGGGTTTTCTTGAAGGATTTATAAATACTGGCGTCGCATGAAAAGTATTGACCACTAATATAAGTTTAACAAATCCTTTTCAAGTGAAACAAAAGCCTAACATCATCTAGACTCTCCAAGTTTAATGTGTGCAAAAGATTCAACTAAATTTAAATTTATAAATTAGCTTTAAGAAATAAACTTTAGACTACTAGTGCATTCGTGGATTCTCAGTCGACATGTTCATAACGAATTTATTCTAGAAAATCTACACGGTTAATGGCTACGAAAATTTACAAGCTTTAACTAGGCTTGAAAATAACCTGAGTCTATTCTTTACGTTTTTGAAGACAACGAATTTAAGACGGTCTGATAATTCGTTTAAGACAACTTACAGATTTACAGAATTGCTGTAACTTATTCTTTAACAAAATTGTCACAAATTTAATTATAGATGATTATATTTAATCTAGACATGATTAGGTGACGAAGTAAAACTTAAAACATGCTTATAAGGATTAAAGATTAAGACTTTGAAAGACTAAAGATGAACTTACAAAATAAAAGATTCAATCCAGTGGAAGTAGATGCTAAAATCCCCAAATTGATTAACCAATTCCCTTTTCCCTTTTTATCTTCCTTCTTATTCTCCCTCCCTCTCCCTCCCTAACTTTTCTTTTATGTGATGTTGTAAAAGTGAATAAGTGATTTATGAATAAACTAGCATGATATATGTAGTAGTAAGGTAGTACTCCCTCCTATTCTAAATAACCCTCCCCTTTCATGGAGGGCACGGGAATTAAGGGAGGGGAGTATTATATGATAAAGTATTGGAGTGGGGTAGAAGATTGGAGAGAAGTAAGGTATTGTGTGATTAAACTAAGTATTGTTGTGGGGTAAAGTGATTAAAATAAGGATTGTTGTGGGGTAAGGTGATTAAAATAAGATAAAGTATGAGTATGTGGGGGTATTGTTGTAGGGGGGTGATTAAAATAAGTATAAAAGTTTGTCAAATAAGGAAATAGGGAGAGTATTGTGAATAGACGAAATAGGAAATAGGGAGAGTTATTTAGAATAGGAGGGAGTATTATTTTAGGAAAGTTTCTCTCTTTATTATTATATTATTATTATTACAACTACTACAACTATTATTACTATTACATATTATATTAGTCTTTCCACAAGTAGGATTACAATATACTCCCTTTACTAATTTATTACTAATATTACTAGGATTATTAATATTATAATTACTATTACCTTTACTTATTTTATTATTCTCCTTATTAATATTATTATTAAATCCCGAAACAATTCTCGACTACCACTCGTACTAAGCCATTAAAATCTATCCATACAATTATAGCACACAGCCCAATTCCCAACCTGCTTACTCATTTTATTATTTAATTAACGTCTTATCTGCAACTATTATTAGAAATGTCATTAGTTAACTATTTGAATTACATAAATTATTCATATAAATTATTATCAAAACATGGGATATTACACAACCAATCCATACCAACTATCATCTCAAAATCATCCGTAGGAAATTCTAACAAATCCCATGGAAGATCAACCTGCCAAACTATCATGGATACACCCTTATACAACCTCCCACAAGACACTGACTCACCTGACGGTATAAAAACCTCATCTTTTATAGACTCAAACTCCCTCAAACCCATAAACTTAGCATGACTCGATGATACAAAAAAAGAGTGTGACGCCTCCGAATCAAACTAAACAAAGGTAGAAACATCATCAATAAGAAAGGTACCAGTGATCACGTGTGCATCATCCTCAGCAGCTTTCTTGTCCATCATAAACAGTTTGCCACAAGCCGTTTGCCCATCTCCTTGAACTGTACTAGCTGAAGTAGATCGCTTGGCAGCTGACCCCTGGTTGTTGTTAGCCGCCGGTTTCTGATTAGAATTACCGCCATTGCAGTTGGACCCACCATTGTTGTTACCACGCCCTCCTTGATTATTCCATGACCCAGCCGGTTGGTTTCTAGCATAGCGCTGTGTCGGGCCCTGCGAAAAGCTCCTCTGTGATGGTCTCTGGAAGCCTATCCCCCTGGCACTAGTACAATCATGTCTCTTGTGGCCCATACCGCCACAGTTGAAACACAAGATACTCCAACTGCCGCTACTACCACAACCACTCCCATAAGAAACTCCACCACTAAAACCCGATCCCAATGAGTAAGCCCCTGACTGACCATCACCCTCACCCTCAGCCTTTCTCTTCTCCGGACCCCTCTCTTTGTTCTCTTTGGCCATCTAAACCAATTGCTCAGCTTATCCTGCCCTCTCATACACTTCCTTAACATCAGTAAGGACCCCAACTAATAACTTCTCCATGATCTGATAGGTCAACCCCTTGTCGAACCAAAGTGCTAAGTTCTCCTGACTCAGCCCCATATCCTCAGCATATCTTGACTTCTCATTAAACTTGTGATAGTAATCAGCCACCATCATATTCGAGGTCATCTTGAAAGAATCAAGCTCCTCCCTCAGCTTACTACGAACTTGTTCTGGAACGAACTCCCTGCGCATAGCTCTCTTGAACTCAACCCATGGTATAGCTGAATTACCCTGCTTCAGATAAAGATCTAGGGCACTCTCTCTCACCTTGTCCTACCATTCCCCCACAACATCTCTCAAGTAGAAAGAAACTTATCCCACCTTAAAATCCTCAGGACAATACACCACTCCCAAGATATTCTCCATCTCCCTATGCCAATTGTCGAGCAAAATTGGCGCACCAGTACCCATATATTCCGTTGTCTTGAAGCGGGATATCTTAGTGCTCATCTAAGTAAAGTCTACCCCGGCGTCTTTGTCTTTCCCAAACCTCTTAAAAGCCTCGGTAAGCGCATATTGATGCTCAAGCGTCTTGGCAATCTCGTGCACACTCATCTCTTGAGCCCTAGCATACATGGTAGATCTCTTTGGCGGCATATCTTTGAGCTATTAAGAGGAGAGATAAACGTAAGCACATAACCTACGACTCAAAGAAAATATGACCCACATAACACCTACTCGATCGAGTAACCACACCTACTCGATCGAGTAGAGGTCACTCGATCGACTTGCCCACTTACTCGACCGAGTTCCCCAACTCTAGAACCTGACCAAAACTGACAAAAAATATACTCGATCGAGTCACATATGTACTCGATCGAGTAATCCCCACTCGATCGAGTACTCTCCTTACTCGATCGAGTCACATAAAACAGCAGCTACTGCCTAACGTTGTCATATACCCACTCGATCGAGCTCAGCCCACTCGATCAAGTCCACTCTACTCGATCGAGTTACCCCCACTCGATCGAGTTATGCTGACGTTTCTAACTACCCGCATGCCTTTAACTTTATAACTTTTTCAATAATAAGATATACGTATATAACATAAGCACCTCCTACTCACATGTTACTATTATCGCCACATTATAAATTAGTTCATCATGCAACATGCTTAACCACAACATATTATCATATACATCTACTTCACCTTTTTCTACCACATCCTCCATTCAACCACATATCATCCATCCAACATATTCATATAAACATTATTAAACACATAGCGATCCCATGACACTCCATAGTGACTGGTTCAAAGTTGTAAAGCGATTTCGCAACATTAGGACGTCTCCCAAGTCTTTGCATCAGCTCCTAACAACTCCTACCCGGGTTCATTTTAGTTTGACTCCCTAAGTTCATTAGATTCTTTAGTTAAAGGTTCCAAAATCGTCGCTCTGATACCAATTTGTAACACCCCCATACACCAAGGTGCCTTACCAAGACCACCTAATGCATGAGAGTGCTACCATCCCGTTTACCCGAGGCAATGAATATCAAATTGACCATAACAAAACATACTTTAAATAAATAGTTTAAGTGAATACTTCCAAACCCAAAAACTGTAAAGTATGATACATATGTTCCAAAACCAAAAACCAACTAAGTAACTAAAAGTTCGATAACACAGCGGAAGACTTCTAAAAGACTCGTGATGACTCAAGCCCAGCTATCCATCGCGCATCCATATCATACCTGCTGAATAACTGCTCACCATCCCCGAATGGATCACCACAGTTTTAAAATAATTAAACGGGGTTAGTTACTACATACACGATATAAGATAATACGACAACAACAATACACACAATTCTCCAACACCGCCACATCACCAATCACCTGACTAGCATGAAGGTCTAGTCCTGCCAGATTATGGCCAGAACCAGTTATCCACACCGCTAGTGGGGGACCGCAGCCGTTCCCACCCAAGCCTCGCTAATATATACCTAGCGCAAACCCATGTTCCTTAATGTGCACACCCCCTCTTGTGGCGGATTCCACAAGAGGCAAATAAAGGGCGTGAAGCCACTCCCGTAAGTGACTCCAATCAGCCGAGGGCACACCTTGCGAACCACACACAAACAACAACAATCAACTACAACATCAACAATTCCGATTCATTTACGATATAAACAATGTCATTAACCAACAATCAACAACCAACAACCAACAACTAGCTCATGATCATGTAACCAAGAACTGAGTAGGAAATCCTAAATGGAAATGCAATCACCACAATTGACACAATAGCACATCAGAAATGCTCCTCTACGAAATTACCTCTAATCAATCATACAATCAAGCAATCACCAACTAATACCAATAATACACCCCAAAACCCCCAAACTACCCATTTAGGGTTTAACCTAAAATCAACGAAATAACATAATAATTGTACTAGGATCTTACCCACAAAACGATGGTCTCAACGGTGTAAAGAACTCTAGAATCCGACGACCCAAGCCTTTGGATTTGATAGCAATGTGAGAGAGGAAAGCTACGTAACTTGTTCTCTTGTGTGAAATATTTAATATAGAGTAAAAAATAAAAAGAAACCGATGAAAAGTGTTTTTATACTATTCTCGCGTTGCTATCAAAACCCGGCCAAAAACCCGTGAAACTCGAGGAACTCAATCGAGTAAGTGAGGTACTCGATCGAGTGGCCCTTACTCGATCGAGTTGCCCCTACTTGATCGAGTACCCAACAGACAGAACATTGTCCAGAAATCAAAACACACTTACTCAATATGGTAAGCCCTACTCGATAGAGAACCCAACAACACATAAAACCGTAGTATTACACTTAACCTCTCTAAGAGACGAGAAATCCACATCCCATAAGGTAAATCGAGAGTGGTGGAAAAATTTTCCTTGGTCACTGAGAAACTCGTTTGGATAATGCGGTGAAAAACAACCAAGGGAAGGCTAAACATCTTTCCGTCAACCAAAGAGCGTACCATTACGATCTCATAAGTTGAGATTTTATCTCATCCTCCCTTCCTCGGAACAATGGTATTCCATAAAAAATTAAAGAAGGATTTAAATTTTGGCGAAAAACAGAGTCCACCAACACATTACTTGTACCTTCTTAATTTCCAGCTTCTCCTCCTCCGTCACACCTCCCCATTCTGCACTTGGATTAATTTCCATCCCATCACCAGGGACGGAAAACATAGTGTAAAAGTCGGCGAAGGAGATAGTGACTTCGAGGCCATTCACAACCGCATGCAAGACTCAATTCTTAATTAAAACGGAAGCATAAAACTGAATTACCTCAATGTGATAAATCGGTCCGGAGAATTGACATATCATATCCCATTCTTGATATTTCAAGAAATCCGAGAAAAATCATAAAGCTTCAATCTTTCCATACCACCCCAATGGATAAAACCGACCTCCATGAATTCCATATTGAAATACACGGTTAACCAACATCCATTCCCTTTTTGTAAGAAGGAGCTTGTCAAGACCCGAAGTCGTGGCATGCACCAAATACTCACGAAATAGAGTTCGTTTAATCCCGTCTCACATAATAACATCCGCCACCACCTCTATTTCTCCCATCTTGTCGTCTTCCTTTATGGCCTTCTTTTTACCCTTATCAAGCTTTCTCCGTTTCTTTCCAACACTTTATTCTTCTTAGTTGGTATTTGGGTGAACAGGTTTTGATGTAGGTTAAGGTATAGGAGTAGTGGTAGGTTGATTGGTAGGTTTGCATGGTGATTTGGCAGTTTTGGTTGTGGAACGGGTGGACGGTGAGGTGGTTTGGGTTGACGGTTTATGTGACATGATGATCGGTGATGATGGTTGTGGTAAGAGTGTTGAGAGATTGAGTGTTTGTGAGTTTTGAGGGAGAAGAGTTGTGATGATGGTGATTTTGATGTAAAGTAGTTGGAGTATTAAAGGAGTAGAAATTGTTTGACTTTGGGTTGAAATAGAAAAGTGAGAAACGGTGGAGTGTTATGGTATGATTCCCCCCCCCCCCCCTTTTTATAACATTTGGAGTAAATCACATGGGCTAAGATTTGGTATCTCTCATGAGTAAAATTAGGTAATTAAAGATAGTATGACACCATGAGATAAAGTTTTTGGTTAAAGAAGGATATAAGAATTAGGTAATTTTAGATAAAAAAATCGGTTCATAATAAGACATAAAATAAAATAAGCAAACGGAGTATTCTCGTCATATAATACATACTTAACATAAATATACTCGCAGCAGAAAATGTGGACACAGACATACAATCTTGTCTTAACTAGTCAGTCATACGGTTAAGAAATATTTATGATAGTTTAGGTGCCACCGATTAAACCAATTTCCAACCGCAAAGTCTCAAAATGCTCTCTAGCCAAAGCCTTTGTTAGAATGCCAGCCTATTGTTTTTCCGTAATACAAAATTCAAGTCTTATGTTGCCCTTTTCCACTTGGTCTCTTAAGAAATGTTGTCTTATCTCTATATGTTTCGTACGCGAGTACTGCGCGGCGTTTTTGGAAATAATAATAGCACTCTTATGATCACATAAAATTGGAATGCATCCAACATTAACACCATAGTCAGATAATTGTTGCTTAAGCCATAATAATTCAAAGCATACCAATGTAGCTCCAATATATTCGGCTTCAACAATAGATAGGGCAACTGAATTTTTCTTGTTTGACCCCCATGATATAATGCACGGTCCAACAAACGCAGTAATGCCAGATGTACTCTTTATGTCAATTGAACAACCTGCATAATCTGTATCTGAATATCCTATGAGATCAAACCTACAATCCATGGGATACTATAGGTATAGTTTAGACATACCAATGAAATACCTCAAAATTCTCTTTACTGCAATCATATGTGATTCTTTAGGGCACGATTGACGAGCACAAAAACATATACAAAACATGATATCAGGTCTACTTGCGGTTAAATAGAGAAGTGGGCCAATCATACTTCGATAAGTTATCTCATCGACAGACTTACCATCTTCATCTTTGGTTAACTTCGTATCTGTAACCATTGTAGTGGACATAGAATGAGAGTTTTCCATACCAAATTTTCTAATTAGCTCTTTGATGTATTTCTGTTGGTGAATCATAATGCCTTCACTTGTTTGTTGGATTTGAAGCCCTAGGAAGAATTTGTGTTCTCCCATCCCATCATGCTCATTTTAAATTCCGAGGTCATTAAATATGAAAAATATACGCACAATTTATTATTAGCTGAGCCAAAAATAATATCATCGACATATATTTGAACAACTAATAAATCAGAACCCTTGGATTTTAGAAATAGGGTCTTGTCGACAGATCCCCTTTTAAAATCACTTTCAAGTGAAAACTTGGATAATCTGTTGTACCAAGCCTTAGGAGCTTGTTTCAAACCATATAAGGCTTTATCTGATTTAAAGACATGGTTTTGAAACTTGTTATCCATAAATCTAGAGAGTTGCTCTACAAATACTTCTTCTTATAAATATCCGTTAAAAAATGTTGTCTTAATGTGTATCTGAAATTATTTAAGTCCTTTGTGAGCGGCAAAAGCTATTAATAATCTAATAGCTTCAAGACGAGCAACGGGAGCGAAGGTCTCGTCATAATCAATCCCTTCTTGTTGATTGTATTCTTGCACAACCAATCTAGCTTGTTTCGCACGATAACTCCCGTATCATCCAACTTCTTTCCAAACACCCATGTTGTGCCAATAACAGTTCAATCCTTTGGTCTTGGAACTAAGTGTCAAACTTTGTTCCTTTCGAACTGTTAAAGATCGTCTTGCATAGCAATGATCCAATATGGTTCTGCAAGAGCTTTTTTTATGTTGGTTGGTTCAATGGTAGAGAGAAAAGAATAGAAGGAACAAAAATTGTTCAATGATCTTAGAGTTTGAACTCATTTCTTCAGATTTCCAAGGATGCTATCCATAGGATGAGAATGTTTTTATTTCCATTTCTTCGAAACTTGAGGCACTTCATCATTGATAGAACTTGAGTCGCCTTCTTTGAATGATTAAGAATCAAGAGTTGTTCCCCCTGAATTCAATCTTGGGGTTGTAGTAGAATTAGGTATAACCCTAGATTCTATGTTTTGATTTGGATTCAAGGTTATATCATCATCAGTTATAACTTCAGTTTCCAAATTCTTGATTTGAGAAGAGTTTGTAGTATCATCAACCACAGTGTCAGCCCTCTTTTCTTTATCATTTGAAGATCTTTCAAGTTCATCTACCCTCAATTTCTTTTTCTTCTTCATCCAGCTCTGGAGGATCATTCCTAGTTAATTGAAAGTCAGGTTCATTCTCATCTTCTTCTTCATCTTGTATAGGCTTATCAAAGGAATCATTTCATCAAAGATTACATGTATACTTTATTCAATGCATAAAGTCCTTTTATTAAATACTTTATACGCCTTATTATGATTAGAGTAACCAATAAAAATAGCCTCATCACTCATAGGGTCAAACTTACTCAACCTATTTTTGCCATTGTTATGTGATGTGTCATATTTATATACATTTATATGCCTCCCCTTAGTTAATTTTGATACGGTTTTCGTGCTAAATTACATTGTTTATATGTCATTTATTTAAATTAGAATGTCGTTACTTCAGCTATTTGGTGTTTAATGTAGAAATGATGCATTTATGGAGAAAAACAATGAAATATAGCACCACGAAGATGGCGTGAAGGAATACACGAAGCATGGCATGCAAATATAGAAGAATAAAGGAAGAGAATTGAAGAAGATTAGACGAAGAAATGAGCTGAAACGAGAAGTACTCGATCAAGTTGACAAGGACTCGATCGAGTGTGTGTGTACTCGATCGAGTTCCCTCGATCGAGTATACCCTGATATGATAACTTCCGCGCAATTTTCTAAAGTCGGTTTATGTTTACTATAAATACCTAATTAGTGCCCTATTATAATTTACGTTTTATTTTACCCTAAAAACTTCTAGAATACTTTAGATTCAGTTTATTTACGTATTGCTTCCGGATCTATACTCCCTAATTACGGTACTAATCTTTCTTTGATTATTGATTAATTCTAAGTTCTTATTATTAAAGTTGCTTTATTACCATTCATCTCATTATATTTTTAATTATGCTTTCTTCTATTGTTATTGTTTTTATTATTAGTATGAGTAGCTAATTCCTTTATCTAGGGTGAAAAGGAATCTAGGTTTTTAAAAGGGGATTATATAATGAATTGATAGTTAAATTGCTTTTGGTTGTTGTTCAATTGTTGTCTTAAACCTAATTTATTAATTACTGGCCATGATTAGCTAATTAGCATTGCGAATTAGGATTATTAAAGACCGGACTAAGACTAATATAGGCTACGACAATTGAATAGGCTGAGTTAATGATAGCGACTGTTTAGGTCTTTTTTACCTAAGTCGATTTAGGGTCAATGTAGTCTATATTCGTTGGTTAATTGTATGATGATTTGTATGTCAATAAGTAAACGGGAAATAAAGTGCGTAATGTAAATTGACACGTAAGATTTTGGTGACGCGGAAAACCCAATGTGGGAACAACCGCGGGAGGGACGGTACCCTGCCAAGTATTGCATTATATGAATAGGAGGATGATTACAATGATAATGTTTATGCTAATCTTGCTGGCGTTAGGTATCAGGCCTGCAAGATCTCGTATGGTGTATATTTGTGAATGGTATGCCGTGATGTGGTTGTCTTGAATATAATCTTGAATGAATATATGGATGAGTGAATGCCTTTCTTGATTTCCTTCCTTGGCTATTTATAGGGTAAGAACTCTAGATATGTCCTACCTTGAATATGGAAAGGGAATATTATTTCCATAAGGACTCTTTTCCAAATCCGAATTCCCTTACCAATTCTCCCCGATCTCCCTAACTTCTCCCTGACTTCTCCCTAACTTCTCCCTGACACTCTTTTCCTTAACGCGGGCACCTTTCATGATGGGCTCTTGATCCTTCTCAAGCCCGTTCCCCCTTCTCCCGACCGCGGGCTCCTTTCCTCCTCACCTCTTCTTTATAATCTTTATTTTACCAAGTGGGCTTTCTTTACTAAGCTATTTTTAGCCCAAACAGTTTGCCCCAAATTTCTTGTGAAGTACGCTTTCTAGTATCGAACAAGGAATTTACGTAACTAAATGTTTAAAACCCTACGCCGCCTTTTTACTCCTCCCCATGCAAGCCGCCTTTCTCCTCTTTCTCCGCACCCAACTCCCTCTCTCCTCTTTATAACCCCAACGTCTCTCTTCCACTCTCATTAATCACCCCAAATCATTTCAAAAACTCTCTTCTCTTAAACCCTCAATCTTCTTCCCCTTTAATCTTCATCGGCTTCACTGTTCTCTTTCCCGTCTTCATCATCAGGTAATCCATCTTCCCTTCCTTTTTTAATCTTCATTTTCTCTTCCACCATGGGCAAAACCCGACAATCCACGTCAACCTCGACACCCTCCGACCGTAATCTCGACCCTACTTTCCCTTCTCGGGGACTCTTCAAACACCCACACGATTGTGACTCCGCCCTAACTCCGGCCGATATTCCGACGATCAAGAACTTGCTTGGTCTTGGTGATGGGATTGAGATCGCCATCCCTGAACCGGGACAGAAAGCTGACGCCCTCTGTCCGGGGTGGGTTTGCTTCTACTTGTACCCGTTTAGATATGGCCTCCGCTTCCCTTTCCCTAAACTCGTCCAAGATTTCATTTTTACCAACAATTTCGCCATGGCACAAATCTCTGCCGCCATTTGGAGAGTTCTTCTATACTCTCTGGCCGCTGGTCAGAATACTGGCAAAGCTGTCACTCTGGGCGATCTAGACCACATGTACAATATCAGGTCCCTGGGCAGGGGTCAGTTCTCCTTCCGGGGCCGTGGAGAGGCTCCCTTCAGACATGTGTCAAAATCTCGCGATGAGAAATGGTTTGAGGACTTCTTCTACGTGAGGAAGGACTCCATCCAGCCTCCTGCTGACTATATTTTCGAGAAATGGGTCATGACTTCGAGTAAGTAGCTTTCCTGTCACCTGATTTGTTTTATCTCGCTGCTTACTAGCTTACTTCATCGTCTTCGTGCAGGCCCCTGCGACCTTACCCGTATCGGCGCCAAGATCCCTGCCTGCAGCAAGCTGTTCAGTATTTCTGAGTCTGAGAGAAAGTTTCCAGATCTGCTCCCCGGTTTTTCACCTGCTTCATCCTCCAATCCTCCCCAATCAGCCCACAGTATGTCTTCTGGTAAGGTTTCTGTAACCACTTCTGTTTGCATGTTGTTTGCTACTAATGTTTTATGCATTCTGCCGTCTGAGACCATGTATACTTGTAGGTTCAAAGGTTGATCAATTGGAACTCATCCTCCAAAGTGCTAAAAGAAAGAGACCGTCTGCCAGCCCTGATGTGGCCTCTGCCTCCAAGAGGAGTGCTCCTGCCGCCTCTTTTGAGACTCCTCCTGCAGTTTCTAGTTCTGCTGCTCGCGTGCCCCTGGAGGTCAATCCGTTATCTCACCATCCACCTACTTCTCCTGCCAGTCCTCGTGCTTCTACTAGTGGGGGCATCATTACTCATTTCCCAGAAGTCTTTGGGAATGTGGACAAGGTGCCATACTGGCCGGAGATCGATCAGCTGCTCTTTCCTCCTGTTGAGGAAACGTTTTCTGAGTTCACTCCAGAGGAGATGGCTGAGAACGATGTGCATAATGCCTTCATGGTAAATATTCTTTGTCTTCCCACAATCGTCTATCTCGCTTCTTGCTTAAACTCGCCTCCCAACTCTTTTGCCGACTTCGATTATTTATGCCCCGGACTCTTGATCCGCACTCTACAACAGGAAGATGATCAACATAGTGCGGACCACCAGCCGTGCTACGGCGCCAAGAACCAGGAGTCAAGGAGATGCTGCGAGATCGCCTGTGGCGGGTTGATGATACGTGCATATTCTATACACTTTATCTGCGGTTTTGACACGTATTTCCATGCATAATTGGTGGCTTAAGGCTGCTATTTCTCCCGAAACGGTTTACTTTGCATTTTCTATGATTTATTGTAGGAATGCGTGGAAGTAGGCTAAATCAAGCCAAGTTTGTCCTCCGGAAGCGAGTTTGAGGAAGCTAAGAGGAAGGAGAGCTCATTCACCCACCTTGAGATGCGTGCAAGGAGTGAAGACTCATTTTGGAAGCATCAAAGAGCCATGCACAACATAATTGGTCGATCG
Source organism: Silene latifolia (assembly GCF_048544455.1). Taxonomy (NCBI): domain Eukaryota; kingdom Viridiplantae; phylum Streptophyta; class Magnoliopsida; order Caryophyllales; family Caryophyllaceae; genus Silene; species Silene latifolia. Next base: position 31,276,725 of record NC_133528.1, read on the forward strand.
ACTAAGCCTTTCGTCGATCGACCACCGGAGCTTAACCAGGAGCCACTTTATTCGCATGTTGGTCGATCGACTGTGCATACCAGTCGATCGACCTGTTTTCGAGCTGTGTTTAATTTTCCGTGTTAGACTTTTAAAAGCCCAACTTGTAATTAACTTTCAGTATCTTTTATCAGTTGAACGCAGCAACTTTTAGGGTATGTAATTTTTATTCTGGAAAAACTTAGTTTTCAGATCTAGCTTGAGACGGAACCCTTGATTCGAATGCTTGGTGCTGGATATTCAATTAGTAAGCCTTTAATGCAATTATTCTTCTATATATTCTTCCTTGTTAATTTAATTCTTGTTCTCTTTAATTAATTTCAGTAATTGATTTCTCTCTTTTGTTCTAGTTGGATTTCATTATGTTGAATTCGTTCTTTAATGTTAATTTCATAATTAGTGTAGTATTAATTATGCGTAGGTAATTCCTTTGATTGGGAATGAGGTGAGCCATGGTATTGAAATAGGATAGTTGTGTAGCATGAGTTCTTCCGTATTGGTCTTGTTATCTTTTGATGGATTTCTTTACTAGGTCGAAAGATTGGTAATTCGATTTGTCGCTAGATTTGGAATTTCTCTTGAGTGAAAACTTTGATAAATTCTTGGGAATTATTAGACCGCGAGGTTATTTGAGTGTTGATCGAAAGATTAGCTTATCTTCCCTGAGGCCGTATTAAAAGATCTCCATTTTGCTTGGTGACTGTTATGTGCCATGGTGAACCGAAGTTCCGATCCCTTTCTTTTATCTTGTTAAGAATATTCATTTTTGCGATTAGCCTGTTAGCCAACCAACTTCAAAACCCCCATTTAATTGTTACTTTTATAGACTGAAAATTTGCAAACAAAAATCAACCTTGTCTCTCTGTGGTTCGACCCTTACTATCACTAGCTATAGTTTTAGTTTGGAATTATAAATTTAATTTTGGTACTAAACGACGGTATCAAATTTTGGCGCCGTTGCCGGGGAGACGGTGTAATTCTGTTTGCTTTATTTTAGTTTATTTTCCTTGTCTCAGGGAACTTTTGTTCCTTGAGGTCGTTGCTTATCTTTGCTTCTAGTTTTGCTTTTGCACAGTTAGAAGCCAGGTTGTTTGAGAGGAAGACTTGAGTACTCTCATTTTGGAAGTTATGGCTACGATATATGATAACTTTCAGCCAAAGGAGCACCACCTTCCAAAGGGGCAACAGTTACCTACTCCTTCTATCGGTAAATTCGAGTTTCGTTCCTCTTATATTGATTTAGTGGAACGGAATCGTTCATGGTCCGCCCGATGAAGACCCCTTGAAACATATGGAAATTTTCACGGACTATTGCTGTTCAATACCTATACCGGAGGGGGTAACTCAAGATGAAGTAAAGGGGTTTATGTTCTTATACTCCTTGAAGGATTCGGCGCGAGATTGGTATCGCTACCTCGATAGAGTAGCAATTTGAGTCACCGATTGGACATCTTTAGCACTAGCTTTTTACAAGAAGTACTTCCCGCCTTCAAGATCGATGCCTTGAAGAGTAAAATCACGAGTTTTCAGCAAGGAGCCGACGAAGATTTTTGTGAAGCATGGGGACGTTTCAAACGTTTGGTCCGAGCTGTCCCTCATCATGGTTTCCAGCAATGGTATCTTTGCAATCTCTTTTACAATGCTTTATATGATGATTACAAAGTCATTTTGGATGCAGCTGCTAATGGTAGGTTCCAAAATAATACCGGTCAAAGTAAAGGTTGGAACACCATTGAGGAGATGGCAGTCCATAAAGCTGAATTTGGAAGTTCACGTGGTAAGTCACGAAAGCAAGGTGAAGACATGACTGCTGTTGTGTCACTTATAACTTCCATTTCTACCCGTCTCGAGAAACTCGAGACTTCTGAAGCTTCCAAAGGGAAAGTCGAAGTTCCTATTCAAAATTCAGACGAGATCGAGAAGTTAAGAGAGATGGTCCAACTCCTTTTGGTTCAAGTGGCGAATATGGAAGCAGCCGGGATTGAGTCCTCACGGAATTTTGTTAAACAATTGGAGAATATGGAGGCTAAGCAAGCCGCTAATTCTTCAATTAAATGTGAAGGGCCGGTTGAGACGATCAATGCCATAAATCTCAGAAGTGGCCTTTCCTATGAAAGTCCCGACAAGCCAAAGGAAGACTCAGGAAATGGTGAAGAAGCTCGTTTGAATTCTGATGCAACAACGAAGTCGAATGCCGATAATTCGGTCGATCGACCAACATTCCTGTCGATCGATCAATTGTTGAACAAAATAGTTTCTGGTCGAAACTATTCACTCCTAGCACATCCAATCGATCGACCAACCTATTGATCGATCGATCAAAATACCCGATGGCGTTAATGCAGTGGGAACTATTCACTCCCACTCACTTGGTCGATCGACCGCCCATACCGATCGATCGTTGGATCTCGAGCAGGATGCAAATCCGTCAACTAGTTTGCATGATCCATCACTCATTGATGATTTGACGGGGGTTTTAAACCTACGAACGCCGAAGGTCACTGATCCTACGGCCAATGTTGCAGTCCCATATCCGGAGCGTTTGAAAGCTACCAAGCTGGAGCGTAAGTTTGGTAAGTTTCTGGAGATGGTCCAGAACCTCGAGGTAACGGTTCCTTTCACTGATTTAATTATCCAGGTACCCTCTTACGCTAAATTTATGAAAGACATTTTGAATCGTAAGAGAAATTTTCGTGATGATGGTAATGTTGCATTTGTGGAGGAATGTAATGTTCTTTCACAAGTTAATGTGCCACCTAAATTAAAAGACCCGGGTAGTTTTTCAATTCCTTGCACTATAGGTAACCACGTAATCGGAAAGGCCCTTTGTGACTTAGGGGCCAGCGTTAGTGTCATGCCGTATTCTGTTTGCGAAAGGTTAAACATTGGTAGACTTAAGGTGACCGATATTACCGTTCAAATGGCAAATAGATCTACTCAGAGACCTATAGGTGTTCTAGAGGATGTACCCGTTCGAGTGGGTAAGTTTTTTATTCCTGTAGATTTCGTTGTTTTGGACATTGCAGAGGATAGTCAGATACCTATTATTTTAGGCAGACCGTTCCTACATACATTTGGGGTGTGATAGATGTCAAACGCGGAACCATCACCTTAGAGGTAGGGGATGACACTATTGAGTTCAGTCTTGCTCGCAAAGCAACTGAACCTGCTGATGAGGATACGTGTTATTCTATTGATGTTGTTGACAGGATTGTTACTTGTAATTGGAGGGAATCCTTAGCCAAGGATCCCTTAGCTGATCTAACTCATTCGGATGAGTGTGCGGGTATCTGATGGAGAATCTTTGAGGAGCCGGATGCTTTGGTTGCCTCAATGGAGAGCTACGAGCTCAATGAAGAAGAAGATGAGATGCTTTTGAGCCTGGCCAATGATAACTTGGTGAACACTTGCTACACCATTGAAGCTGATTCCGTCTATGCTGTAGAGGTAAAGGTGCCAGAGCGTAAGCCACTTCCCCTAATCTTAAGTATGTTTTTCTAGATGATACGGAGCAATACCCAGCTATTGTTAGCTCTAAGCTTAACGATGACCAGCTGTCTGCTTTGATGTGTGTACTTAAGAAAAACAGGAAGGCTTTGGGCTACTCTTTGGATGACATTAAGGGCATCAGCCCTGATGTCTGTATGCACAGGATAGAGTTGGAAGAAGGCCACAAGCCTTACGAGGGATGTGGTCAACGCAAGTTGAACCCAAAGATGCAGGAAGTTGTTATGGCCGAGGTGATGAAACTACTTGATGCAGGTATTATTTATACAGTTGGCAACTCCAAGTGGGTTAGCCCAGTTCAGGTAGTCCCGAAGAAAGGAGGGACTACCGTGGTTAAAAACGATAAAAATGAATTAATACCGACTCGAGTAGTGACAGGGTGGCGGATGTGCATTGATTATAGACAGCTGAATGCCGCCACCAAGAAAGACCACTTTCCCCTCCCTTTTGTTGACCAAATGACTGAGAGACTTGCTTCTAACAAATTTTTCTGTTTTCTAGACGGATATTCAGGGTTCTTTCAGATCCCTATTCATCCGGACGATCAGAGTAAGACTACTTTTACCTGTCCACAGGGTGTTTTTGCATATCGTAGAATGCCTTTCGGATTGTGTAATGCCCCGCTACCTTTGAGGTGCATGATGGGGATTTTTACGATTATATAGAGAATATTATGGAAGTATTCATGGATGATTTCTCGTTTATGGCATGACTTTGATCGTTGTTTAGCTAACCTGGATAAAGTCATGCAGCGTTGTATAGATGTTAATCTTGTTTTAAATCGGGAAAAGTGTCGGTTTATGGTCAATGAAGGAGTTGTGTTAGGGCATCGATTTCGATAAAGGTATACATGTTGACAAGGCAAAGGTACAGGTGATTGAGCAATTACCTCCTCCCGTGAATGTTAAAGGAGTGAGGAGTTTCCTAGGTCACGCTGGTTTCTACCGGCGTTTCATTAAGGATTTTTCAAAAATTGCTAAACCACTTACACAATTGCTTCTTAAGGATGCTGTCTTTGAATTTACTGATGCGTGCCATGTCGCTTTTAACAGGTTAAAGGAGGCCCTAGTTTCTGCGCCAATCATTCAGCCGCCTGATTGGGACCTCCCATTTGAGATCATGTGTGATGCCAGCGATTATGCTATCGGTGCAGTTCTGGGACAGCGAAAGAATAAAGCCTTGAATGCCATCTACTATGCGAGCCGAACTCTGGATGAGGCTCAAGTCAACTATTTTACCACTGAGAAAGAGTTTCTAGCTGTTGTTTTTGCTTTAGATAAATTTCGGTCTTATTTGTTGGGTTCTAAAGTTATTGTTTACACTGACCATGCAGCGTTGAAGACTCTCTTTATTAAGAAAGATGCGAAGCCGAGGCTTTTGAGGTGGATACTTCTTTTGCAGGAGTTTGATTTGGAGATCAAAGATAAGAAAGGAGCGGAGAATGTGGTAGCTGACCACTTATCTCGTCTGCAGCTGACAGAAAGGGAGGATTCTTTGCCTATTAATGATTCCTTTCCTGATGAGAGCCTGTTAGCTATTACTACTTCAGGGCCTTATCCACCCCCTTGGTTTGCTGATTTTGCTAACTTTGCTGTGACAGGTAGGATACCACCCGAGCTTTCATGGCAGCAGAAGAAGCGGTTCGCCTATGATGCTAGACAATACTTTTGGGATGATCCTTATGTTTTCAAGGAATGCGCAGACGGTCTCATCCGGAGATGCGTACCTCAGTGGGAGGTGAAGGATATCCTAGAGGCTTGCCACTCTTCTGCTTATGGTGGTCATCACGGTCCGTCCAGGACCGTAGCTAAGGTACTCCAATCTGGTTTCTATTGGCCAACTTTGCATGCATTGTCGCAGATTTTGTTCTTGAATGCGATGCTTGTCAAAGATCGGGGAATATTTCCAAGAGACATGAGATGCCACAGGTAGGCATTCTTGAGGTCGAGATTTTCGATGTCTGGGGCATCGATTATCAAGGACCTTTTCCGAGCAGTCAAGGTAATAAATATATCCTCGTAGCTGTAGATTATGTATCCAAATGGGTAGAAGCTATTGCTACTCCCCATTGCGATGCAAAAGCCGTGATTAAATTGTTCAAAAAGATTATTTTCCCTCGTTTTGGTGTCCCTCGGGTTGTCATTAGCGATGGGGGAATGCACTTTAAAGAGAAACAACTTACTGCTTTATTGACTAAATTCGGTGTCCAACATCGTAGAGGTTTGGGGTATCATCCCCAAACTAGTGGTCAGGTTGAGGTTTCTAACAGAGAATTGAAAGAAGTCTTAGCTAAAGTTGTTTCTAAATCACGGAAAGACTGGAGTCTTAAGCTAGCTGATGTCTTATGGGCTTATAGAACGGCGTTTAAAACGCCAATCGGGATGTCACCGTACCGATTGATTTATGGTAAGACATGTCATTTACCTGTTGAGTTAGAGCGTAAGTCTTGGTGGGCTATTTGTGATTTGAATTTGGATCCTAACCTCTCTCGTGAGAAACGCATGACACAGCTGAATGAGCTAGAGGAATTCAGGCTGCTGGCCTATGACAATGCAAGGATCTACAAGGAGAAATCAAAGCGCTGCACACAACAAGAGAATCATAAAGCGCGAGTTCAATATTGGCGACAAGGTACTTCTTTTTAACGCTCGTATCCGTTTATTTCCTGGTAAGCTGAAATCCAGGTGGACCGGTCCCTATACGGTCACAGCTGTCACAAAGTTCGGATCTGTTGAATTGGAGACCTCAGCTGGAGAAAGGTTCAAGGTAAATGGCCAATATGTGAAGCACTACCATGGATCAGATGCATATGTTGGGAAAGTCGAGGTTTTGTACTTCGACCCGCTATCGGATGATGAAAAGTGAGGTAAAAAGGTCGTGCGGGACCTCTTAAACCAGCCGCTTAATCGGGAGGCAACCCAGGTTGTATTTATTTTGTAACTTAGGATTTCAATTTTGTTATTTCATTCAATTAGCAATTTAATTTTTCTTGCTTTGTTTCCTTAATTTTCATGCATTTGCAATTTCTTGGTTTGGGGAAATTGTACGCCTTTGATACTTTCTGCAGGAATTTATTTTATGCAAAGTGCGTAAGTGGTTTACTAGAATTTTGCGAGAAAACGACGGGGAAGTTTTGATGGCAAAATGAATTTTTGAATTTAATTCCAATTGCCAGCTCAAATAGTCGATCGACAAGGATGTTCAGTCGATCGACTGAAGCAAGGAGTACAGAGGCTACTGTACATAGAGTAGTGGTCGATCGATCGGGTCACATAGTCGATCGACCACCAAGGAAATTCGGAAGTGTACGTATCAAGGATCGTCGATCGACCAAGTAAATGGTCGATCGACCGATCCCATGAGTTCGAGGAAGTTAATAAGGGAAGTTTACATCATTCTTTTGTCATTCATTCACTTTCCTAATTTCTAAAAAAACAAAAGAAACCCTAAGTACCTTTCCATTGCTGCGATTTTCATCTCAAATCCGCCTCATTCTCTACCATTCTTGCTTTAATCTTCAAAGAAATCATCAAGGTATGCTTCTAAACTCATTTCTATGCTATTTGTTCGAGTTTTGCTGAAGATCAATGTTAATTTTTCGAGCACTGACCCATTGAGTCAAAAAATTCGAATTGGGGAAAACGATTTTAGTATGTGATTCCTAGTCTTTTATGTACTTTAATTGCTTATTCTAGGCTTTTCCCTATGATTTTCGACTCTAATTAGCAATTGGAAGATGGTTATTTCTGTTTTCCCCAAATTTCGAAACCCTAAATTGCGCGGATCATCTGATTTTGATGCGGGTTCCTGGAATTTGTAAATTGAATTGGTTGTTGTTGCTAATTTGACTGTTTTGCAGGTAATCACAATGACAAAGGGAAAAGCGCCAATGCAAGAGGGACAATCGAGTCAACGGCCGCTAAGCGCCCGCGCGGACCACCTCGATGATAGAAACCACAACGGATAGTTTACCCGACTATCCGCAGTTATCTTTGAAAAACCTATTCGCGCTAAATTTTCTTTCTTTGTTTCGTCGTAAAGGTAATGACCACCCGGTTTCTCCATAAAGAAACTTTGGAGAAACTAAATTTGTTATGAGTCGGTCGTGTCCCGCTAAATGGGACGGGTATGATAGGTCCGTGGATATGTCCGAGTTCACATATTATGCGATGACCCTTGAATTCTTTTCCTCTTACGCTTTTGATTCCGAAGCCTTTGAGGCTGATAAGACCAAACCCTGCATTTCTTTTCGACTTTTTAATGTTAATTATTTCTCGACTCTAGCCGATTTTGCGAGTTTTCGGGTCTTTGTTCCGAGGGCCGCATCTCGGACCCCTCGACACTCACCAGGCCATGTGGTCCCGCATTGGTGACATTTACGGGTCGAGGAGAACGGGCACTTCCGTTCACTTGCCTCCTCTTCGTTATTTTCTACGGCTGATGGGTAATACCGTTTTTGGCCGTAAAGAGTCGAATAATGTTAACAATATTGAGCTTTCAATTTTGGCGGGTTATCTGAACGTTGAGCGTCGGAGAGCCCGCATCTATAACATTGCTTACTTGACCGCTTCGCATTTTCAGACTGTAAGTGCGGGCGCCTTGACCACCATTGCTCGTGGCGGTTTGGTGACACGTATCGCCAACCAACCGTCTTGTTTTACTTTTCCCTCGACAGGAGGATCCCATTGACCCAGAGCTGCGTTTTATGGACCTCCCTTACGCGAGGAGCGTCCATTGGGTCGACAGACAGATGCGGTGGAAGATTGACTCTTTCATCTGTGACCGCATCCCTGTCACCGGCTACCCTCCTGTCTTGCCCCTCACCACTGTCGAGGGGACTGCTAGGCCGCCCTTGCCTAGTTACAGGCTTCCTTTGGTGGCAGCCACTCCTTCTGCTAGCACTTTGAGGAGGGCTCATGCCTCCTCTTCACAGGCACCCCCTACCTCCACTACCACCCCTACTGCTGGTGCGGCTACTTTTCGGGCACCTACTCCTTTAGATGTCCCTCAGGTCATGGACCAGAGGGCAATGTCACGTGTTTTGGGTGAATTGTGCAGGAGCTTCAACGAGCACAGATTGGACACGGCCATCGCCCTGTTCCCGGTCTACGACGAGCTAGCTCGCGGGGGGCTGCTTCCGAAGGGTGACTGGGCTCACCCTTCTTACTTTGTTCCCCCTGAGGGTGGCTACCCTTAGGCTGCTAGGAGACCCCCTCCTACCACCACCACTACTGGTCCCTCCGTTTCCAGGAGAGCTACTCCTGCTGCTGAGGAGGAGGAGAGTGAGTCGGGGTCTGACGGGGACAGTGACCCCTCCTACGAGGGTGGAGATTAGATGCTGGTGACCTCCCCGCTTTTGGCTGGTTTGGGGAGGTCGTATTTTTTTGTGAGTATTTTCCCTTCTCTTTTCGCTTCCTTTTACTTTTATGCTTTTATTCTCCCTTTCTTCTGCTGGTGATTTGCTGTTGAGCACAATGGGGACATTGTGCGTTTTGGTTTGGGGAGGGTATTTGCATATGCCTTTTGTTTTGCATCTGCATTTGTTTTTTATTGCATTTCAGTCACATGTTTAATTTCTGCTTGCATTTGTTTTTATTTTCACCATTCAAAAAAAAAAGAAAAATGAAAAAAAAAAAAAAAAATATCACGTTTACTTTTGCATATAGTTGAGTCGGATTGGAGTTTTTAATGATGATTCTGCTCTATTAGTCAAATATGCCATTCCATACCTCTTCATAGCTGCTTAGTAAGAATTAAAAGCGATATCTCAAATTTTGTTATGGAACCTACTTCGGGCGATTAGACTTGACTCATTACTTTTGGCAAACTACTTATACCTTCTGAGATATAGAGCCTATAACTGGTGACATTTATGACCGGTTAATTTAGGATTGAGAGTAGTTACTCCCTTCATTTCTTGTTTTGCACGCGTATGAGTTTTGATTTCTTATTGCCTATACGCGTTGGTTTGTGGTCGGTATTGCATGTTTGGAGAATTATTGCATCATCCCCTTTCTCATTTTACCCCACTAACTCCACTATAGGCCAAAATTGCCAGTTGCCCTCAACTACATCCCATAATTAGCCTACCATTGTGCCAAGCTAGGAAGTAGTAGAGGAATTCGTTGATTTAAGCTGTTTTGGTTCGCTTTTGTAATGTTGGAGCGGGTATTTTTGAGAAGTGACGGATTTATTTCAGTCTGGAAAAGGGAAGAAAGAAGAAAAAAGAGGCTGTTACCTGGGCAGAATGCTCTGAAGTGTGCAGAGTGGTCGATCGACAGCCCTCATTGGTCGATCGACCACCAGTTCAGTTTTTGAAAAAAAAAAAAAAAAAGAAAAGAAAAGAGTATGAAAGGAAAAAGAAGGAAACAGGAATAGAAAAATGAAAAAAAAAAGATGGAAAAAATGAGTCTTAGCTGAAATAAAAACACGCCTCATGCGCTTACTTTTTGTTTTGGAGGCGTCCGTTTGGATTGGTGTGTTGCCTAGTCAATAAAGGCATGGTTGTTTGTTTTAGTTGAGTTGGAGGAAGGGATTCGGTCTCTAATGGTTCAGTAGGTACTAGCTTGGCTCTTACCTTCACCTTTCCATATTTGTTTTGCCCCTTCTTTCCCACTTAGCCTCACATATCCAAACTTTGCAATAATTCGGCATGTGATAGTCCTTGACGGTGGCTATGCGTATGTACGGTGAATAGAATCATTACTCATGCTAGTCAAGCATACATGTTTTGTCGGTCGCAGTCTAGGTGAGAGACTGTATTTTTCTTCCCTCTCTTTTACATATCATCTTACCATTTGCTTTGCTGAGAGAAGAGCGATCCGGGAGAGTCCGATTGTGTGAGTCTTGCAAGGTCGAATGCCCGATCTAATTCTATGATATGCATAAATTTGTTCGCTAAATTTAAGCTTTGCAGTAGTTGACTTGGGGCATTAAATGGTTTGGCATTGACTTGTAGTTAGCTCTGAAATGTTCTCCTCTCCATTTAGGTTTTTATACGGGTCATAGTGCTTGCTTGGGGACAAGCAAGGTTTGGTTTGGGGAGATTTGATACGTGCATATTCTATACACTTTATCTGCGGTTTTGGCACGTATTTCCATGCTTAATTGGTGGCTTAAGGCTGCTATTTCTCCCGAAACGGTTTACTTTGCATTTTCTATGATTTATTGTAGGAATGCGTGGAAGTAGGCTAAATCAAGCCAAGTTCGTCCTCCGGAAGCGAGTTTGAGGAAGCTAAGAGGAAGGAGAGCTCATTCACCCACCTTGAGATGCGTGCAAGGAGTGAAGACTCATTTTGGAAGCATCAAAGAGCCACTGCACAGCATAATTGGTCGATCGACTAAGCCTTTCTGTCGATCGACCACTGGAGCTTAACCAGGAGCCACTGTTTCGCATGTTGGTCGATCGATCGATGCAGACCATCGATCGACCTGTTTTCGAGCTGTGTTTAATTTTCCGTGTTAGACTTTTAAAAGCCCAACTTGTAATTAACTTTCAGTATCTTTTATCAGTTGAACGCAGCAACTTTTAGGGTATGTAATTTTTATTCTGGAAAAACTTAGTTTTCAGATCTAGCATGAGACGGAACCCTTGATTCGAATGCTTGGTGCTGGATATTCAATTAGTAAGCCTTTAATGCAATTATTCTTCTATATATTCTTCCTTGTTAATTTAATTCTTGTTCTCTTTAATTAATTTCAGTAATTGATTTCTCTCTTTTGTTCTAGTTGGATTTCATTATGTTGAATTCGTTCTTTAATGTTAATTTCATAATTAGTGTAGTATTAATTATGCGTAGGTAATTCCTTTGATTGGGAATGAGGTGAGCCATGGTATTGAAATAGGATAGTTGTGTAGCATGAGTTCTTCCGTATTGGTCTTGTTATCTTTTGATGGATTTCTTTACTAGGTCGAAAGATTGGTAATTCGATTTGTCGCTAGATTTGGAATTTCTCTTGAGTGAAAACTTTGATAAATTCTTGGGAATTATTAGACCGCGAGGTTATTTGAGTGTTGATCGAAAGATTAGCTTATCTTCCCTGAGGCCGTATTAAAAGATCTCCGCTGCTTGACTGACCTGTTATGTGCCATGGTGAACCGAAGTTCCCGATCCCTTTCTTTTATCTTGTTAAGAATATTCATTTTTGCGATTAGCCTGTTAGCCAACCAACTTCAAAACCCCCATTTAATTGTTACTTTTATAGACTGAAAATTTGCAAACAAAAATCAACCTTGTCTCTCTGTGGTTCGACCCTTACTATCACTAGCTATAGTTTTAGTTTGGAATTATAAATTTAATTTTGGTACTAAACGACGGTATCAGTTGATCTGAAGGAGCGTGTGGTGGAGCTGAAGACTGAGCTTGCTGTCACCAAGAAGAAGTTGAAGGAGGGGGCTGATCAACTGGCTCGAACCCAGGCGGTGTGCAGCACCTTTTTTTACTCTCTGAAGCAGTCTGAGGAGAAGATCAGTGAGCTGATCTTCCTGGCCACCAATGTCGTTGCATATGCCACCTGGCGGGGAAAGATCAGTGGGATGCGTGCTGCCCTTGAGGAGGCTCCCACCCAGCAGGCCATAGAGGAAGAGGAGAAGCAGCTGGAGATGCTTTACCCCACCCAACCTAATTTGAGTGTACTGATGCCTGAAGTTGGTGAGGTGAATTCTCCTGCGCTAGCTGAGCAGGCTGCTGGGGGTGAGGCTGGAATGTCCCAGGATGCTTCTGACGGAGCTCAGGGAGCTATGGCGGCTGAGGATGCTCAGACTGATGCGGTACCTGAAACGAGAGGTCAGCAGGCAGAGGAGATGCCAGAGGTGGAGGTCATTAATGTGACCGATAATTAAATTTTTATGTTTCGATAAATATTTTGGCAGTCTGGCCCAGAGGTGGCAGACTTTGTAAGTTTTTTAAACTTGTTTTTGTGCTTGCTCCGCCAGGGTGGCGGTTAAACTTGGGGCCGTATTTTGGCCATATTTTGAAATGCCCCTTGTCATAGTTTTGGCAAGGTTTTAGCTTATATATCATGTGTTTGTTTGTTTATTCTCCCTGTCTTTAGGACGTTTATGCCGTGTCAGTCTGTTTAACTGATTTAGGCGAGTCATGTCACCCTGAAAAGGATAACGTTATGACTCAGCTAGCTGTCGTGTCAGCCTGATGGCTGATTTAGGCGTATGCCGCAATGTAAGGAGGAGTGGCCGTGTCAATCCAGGGGCTGATTTGACCGGCTGGTCACTGAAAAAGACCGATCCAGACCAAGCTAGTCGCCTCTACTGTCCGGGTGCATTTGATGATTTTACGCGTATCTGCGATTTGTGGACTACTTAACCTTGTTCATGACGCAAGGTGTGTTCGTCTCATTTTATGCCAGCAGGGGCGTCATTGAGGCAAGTTTACCGTCATTCTAGGACAAGATGGAGACGCTGCAGGATTCTGGTAGCGCAGATATCCCTACGTTCCATGTTCTTTTTTGCATGCATGTTGGGGCCCTGATTAGTGCGATTAGTGCGAGCTACGTCCAGGGGGTGGTATCAGGGGTATTTGGATAAGCGTATTCACTGTCGGCCAGGCTCTCTTTCGTATGTTCCACGATCACTTTGGTGAGGGTGCTCCTTGTGGAGAAAGTAGGTTAGGCATGTTGGAGTGACATGTGCCTTGTCACCCCGCGTTGGCGATTGTGATCTGCTAGACATCCTTTCAAAGTACCATAGATACCAGAATTCAAAGTGATGTACTTAGAGAAGCCTAAAAATAGGAAAATCTATCAGAATGGTGTGAAGTACCTTTCGCCATCTCATGGGGTACCAGAGCAATTGTGGTCCCAGGACGCTGCCAGACCACACCATCCAATAGTAGTTTAAAGTTTAAAGACAACTAAAGACACCAGAAATAAGAGTGAAACTGGCAGTATGCCTACTACCGAATTTTATTTTTTTATTTTATCTTTAAAAATGATTTGGCTTCTCATAGTACATTATTCTGAAAACTAGAGTCTACTTATTATTAAAAGTACTATCTCTTCAGGTGAAGTATGTTCCATAGGCGTTGGATGATTGGACTTTGGAGTCCTAGGTGCTGACTTTTTTAAGGTGATGTTCCACCTGGCACAGTATCCCTCGGTATCGTTTGAGATGAATTGTGAGCCATTGTCACATATAATTTCTGATGGGATACCAAATCTGCAGATGATGTTTCGTTTTATGAATGAGATGACCTGTTTGTCCTTTACTTCCGTGAATGCTTCTGCCTCTATTCACTTGGAGAAGTAATCTGTCATTGCTAGCATCCGGTTCGTTTTCGTGGCCCGTGGTAGGGGGCCTACTATGTCCATGCCCCATGCCATGAATGGCCAGGGAGAAATAATAGGGTGCGGGGGCTCTTTGGCCGGTGAATCATTGGTCTTTGAGCGCTGGCAAAGGCGTCACATTTTCGTGCATACTCTGCGCATCCGCCTTCATTGTAGGCCAATAGTATCCCTGTCCGAGGGCTTTATTTGCCGGACTTTCGCCCCCGCATGGTTTCCACATTCGCCGCTGTGGAGAGCATGTAACACGACCGTGCTTCTTCCTTGTCCAGGCACCGTAGGTAGGGGCTGCTAGCGACTTTCTCGAATAATATATCATCAATAAGTATGAATCGGAGGCCTTTATTCTAAAAGCTCTTACTTCCTTCTTATCATCCGGTAGCTTGTTATGGCGCGCCGATCTAGGTAAGGTGTGCGCGATCGTCTCATTGGATCGGGCCGCCTGGTCGCATCTCGCCCTCTTGACCGGAGCTCTCACCTTCCTCTCAGAATCGCTGACTTCCTTTTCGCTGCGGATCCTCCGATTCACCCCTATCTATTTCGTCTACCTTCTGGATAGAAGGTTCCAGCATATGTGCTATTGGAATGTTGGACACCTCTGTTCGCTTGAATGTTGCCCCCAAGGTTGCTAGGGCGTCTGCTTCCACGTTCTGATCTCTGGGGACCTGTTTAAGCTTGCAAGTTTCAAATTTTTGTTTTAATTCCTTTGCTACTTTTAGGTATGCTATCATCTTCGAATCTCTGGCTATAAACTCATCATTTACGTGGTTGACTATTAACAAAGAGTCACTGGATATGAGCAGGTGTCTGACCCCTAACTCCAGAGCTAGCTTCATTCCCAATATCAAGGCTCCATATTCCGTTTCATTGTTGGTTGCCTTGAGTTCACATCTTACAGCTTGTGCTATCAGATCTCCCTGTGGTGATCGCAGAATTAATCCTACACCTGTCCCGCTTTGGTTGGAGGCTCCGTCGATATGCATCCGCGGACTTCTCGCTTACTTCCTTCTAAAGTGAGGATCTCTGTATCGCGGATTCGGATGGTCGGATCTGAAGTCCGACACGAAGTCGGCCAGTGCCATTGATTTGATTGCTGTTCTAGGGTCGTATTGGATGTCGTATCCACTGAGGTGTACTGACCATTTAGACATTCTTCCTGACAGTTCAGGCTTCCTCATGATAGCTTTTAGCGGGTAGTTTATCACAACATGTATGATGTGTGACTCAAAATACGGACGCAGTTTGCGAGATGCTACTACCAATCCTAGTACTAACTTTTCAAGGGATGTGTACCTGGTCTCTGTCGGCAGCAGAGACTTGCTTACGTAGTATATCGCTTCTCGCTCCTTTTCTTGCTCTCGACCAGGACAACACTCATCACATTTTCGTGATGAAAGCCGGTATAGGAATAATGGTTCACCTGGCTTTGGTTTTGACAATGATGGGTCGGGTCTTTGAGATAGTGCTTCAGGTCTCAAGGCTTGCTCGTGTTCGGCGGTCCACTCAAACTCGGCTTTTCCTTAGCACGTCGTAAAATAGTCTCGCATTTGTCGAAGATCTTGAAATGAACTGTTTGGTCGCTACCTTTCCAGCTAATCTCTCGAACATCTTTAGGCTTCTCGGGTGATTTGTTTGTAAGACCGCTTTGATCCGTTCGATTTGGCTTCTATTCCTCTTTGAGTCACAATATAGCCCAAGAACTTGCGGAAGATACCCCGAAGGTGCATTTGGACGGGTTTAGTTTCATCTTGTATTCCCGAGGGTCTTTGAATGTTTCGCTAGATGCCGCATATGATCTTTGGCTTTTTTTTCGACTTCACCACCATATCATCAATGTACACCTCCATGGTTCTTCCTATTTGCTCTTTGAACATGCGGTTAACTTGACCTTTGATATGTGGAGCTGCGTTCTTTAGGCCGAATGGCATGACGTTGTAGCAATATATTCTTCTCTCGGGCATAAATGTGTCTTCTCCGATCTGCAGGATCCATCTTGATCCGATTGTATCCACTCCATGCGTCCAGAAATGTTAGCATCTCGTGTCCAGCTGTTGCATCTACCATTGCATCAATATGAGGCAGCGGGAATGGGTCTTTAGGACATGCTTTGTTGAGATCGGTGAAGTCCACACATACTCTCCACTTCCCATTCTTCTTAGGCACCACCACTACATTAGACAGCCATTCTGGGTATTTCACATCTCTTATCTTCTTTTCCGCTAGCAGGCTGTCTACTTCCTGGTTGATTACCTTATTTCTCTCTGCTGCAAACTTTCTCCTTCTCTGTTGGATGGGTTTACACTTTGGGTCCACGCTAAGCTTGTGTGTTATGATGGATGGATCTATGCCTATCATATCATCGTGTGACCATGCAAAGCAATCCATGTTATTGTGGGGTAATATCCGTATAATACCCTTAAAATTAGGACTATAACGCAAAATTAACATGTGATTTATGGTCATAAACGAAAATACAATAAAAATGATAAAGGTAAAGAATCAACCCCGGGTCCTAGTGCAATTCGGCAAAATGAATAGAAATCAACGTAGATTTCCTCCTAATTGTTGCACCCAAGACCGTCTGAGATTATGCCCGTGTGCTAGAATGTATTCTCTAATTGCCTTGCAATATTGAGAGAATTTGTTGTGAGTTTTTCAGATGTGAGATCTAGGTTTTGAGAGAAAAATGTTCTCAAAACCCTAAAAAATTTTGCAAATGAATGATTAGGTTAGAAAGGAGGAGAAGCTCTCCTTTTTGTTCCTTCATTCGGCCAACCGTGAGCCTACATGGGGAAGTGGGCTTCCACTTCCTCTTAATTTTACCTCGTGGTCCGGCTCGAAAAATGCTAAATGTATATGACACGCTTTTATTATAAATCGTCATCGGTTATCGGTTATTAAAACATCAACTAATAACACGGATTAATTGAAATATTAATACATGTCCGACAAAGACAATATTGTATAATTAATTCAATATACATCAATTAAATATAATCGTTAATATTTAATTTACGAATTAACCGCTTAATTCGTCTTAGCCATTATTATTTAATCCGTATCAAATAATCATCTCAACATCGCGTTTGACTAATTATTAGTCAATGACTCCGACTAACTGCTTAGTCAACTTTGGCATCAACATGACTGTATTTTCATACCGTCACATCTCTCAAACGTATCCTATAGGTGTGACTTTTAGGGACCAGTTGATCACCGCCATCTATATGACAATAACGTCAAACTTATCTAGCAAGCCAACCGTTATTGATAAACGTGGACCAACTGATAATAATACAAAAGTATACCCTTTGATCCTTTTAGAGATTTAAATGTTATTGCACTACTTGTAGAGGACACCAGCCCCAACAAGCTCCCACTTGTCCGTACAAGTGTATGTGTAATAACGTTATCCGCACTAACTGGAGGACACAGCTATAACAAACTCCCACTTGTCCGTACAAGTGTATGTGCGATAACCGATTCTCATATTCATTTAAAATTTCTCCCACTCAATGTAAAACAATTTGCAGATCCGGATCCGCAAAGGTCGTATTTTACAATCGATCTGTATCTAGAGTGGTTTCCCCGACTAGAGAGTAACTCAACTGATAAAACGAATTCGTATTCGAGCATGACCATGCATTTCGATTCTGACTCCTCGAGTGGCCCCGAGAAATATCGAGTACCTGATAAAGGCTGAATATTTCCTTCAACTCGACTCTTTCCGACCTAAGCACAACATGAAATGACCCAGAAAAAATCTACTTGGCCCCCTGTTACGGATGACCGTGAGAAAGAAACCAAAGTCACCCAAAATCTTCCTTAGTCTCAAGAGACAGTCGATAGTCAAAAGAATCGACTCTTAGGATCACCATGGAGGTCCTATCCACGACCTGGCACCGAATGTTATAAAACATTTAGGACTCCACGTCGATGTCACAATTGTGTCCTACGAGATATCCGTATAAATCGCCTCTGTGATTGGTCAGTCAACCTTTTGACTTATGGCTCGTTGAACCCACCATCAACCAACGTCACAAAATAATTGCCAGAGTTATCAGCTCACGTGGGCAATTAAGGACCAAAAATATAATGTTGTTCAGTTCACTTTGTGGTGTTCAAAATTGTCGTACAAATCCACATGAAAAACAGAATATATAAATATCAAAACGATGATGTCGTATAGAGTACAAAAGAGAATGAATCTAATCCATAAAAGAGTACTACAACTTAGGAACACGTTTAATTCCCATGGAATTAACATGCCCTTCATGCTTATCTTGTCGTAATGGTTTAGTGAGAGGATCTGCTATATTATCATCTGTAGCAATCTTTTCTATCACTACTTCCTTTTGCTCCACGTAATCTCGGATTAGATGAGCTTTTCGTTGTACATGTCTAGACTTGTTGCTAGACTTAGGGTCCTTAGCTTGGAAGATGGCACCTCTATTGTCGCAATAGATGGTGATCGGGTCATTCGAACTAGGCACTACAGATAGTCCTTGTAAGAATTGACGCATCCATATCGCTTCCTTTGCGGCCTTCAGACGCGACATAGTACTCGGACTCGTCGTAGAATCTCTTTGTAACACTTTGTTTAGAACTCTTCCAGCTGACTGCGGCGCTATTAAGAGTAAAGACGAAACCAGACTGAGATTTTGAGTCATCTAGATCCGTTTGGAAGCTAGCATCTGCGTAACCGGTTGCGCATAGCTTTTGTTCGCCTCCATAAGTCAATGCCCAATCTTTAGTCCTTCGTAGGTACTTAAGAATGTTCTTGATGACCATCCAATGTGATTCACCGGATCTTTGTTGGAATCGACTTGTCATACTCAATGCATATGCCACGTCCGGACGTGTGCATATCATGGCATACATGATTGATCCTATAGCCGAGGCATAAGGAATCCGTGTCATGCGCTCTTTCTCTTCCGGTGTCTCTGGTGCCTGAGACTTGCTCAAATGCACCCCTGGAGCCATAGGAAGAAACCCCTTTTTGGAGTTAGTCATGCTGAATCTCTCTAGGATCTTGTCTATGTAAGACTCCTGACTGAGAGATAACATCCGACGTGATCTATCTCGATAGATACGGATGCCCAAAATCCTTTGTGCCTCACCCAGATTTTTCATCTGGAAGTGGTTTTTCAACCATACTTTTACCGAAGTTAAGAGAGGTATGTCATTCCCAATCAGGAGTATGTCATCGACATACAATATTAGGAAGAAAATCTTGCTCCCACTCGACTTGATATATAGACATGGTTCCTCGACCGATCGAGTAAATCCATTTTCCTTTATCACTTGGTCGAAACGATGATTCCAACTCCTAGAAGCTTGCTTAAGTCCATAAATGGAACGCTTAAGCTTGCATACTTTCTTAGGATGTTCTGGATCTATGAAACCTTCGGGTTGTACCATGTACAACTCTTCCTCCAAAAATCCGTTTAAGAAGGCGGTTTTCACATCCATCTGCCAAATTTCATAGTCATGAAAAGCGGCAATCGCTAAGATAATCCGAATGGAACGCAACATGACTACGGGTGCAAAAATTTCATCGTAGTGCAAACCTGGCACTTGGGTGAAACCTTTAGCAACTAGTCGTGCTTTATAGATATCTTGTTGACCTTCCACAGAATGCTTTATCTTGTAAAGCCATTTGCATTGAAGGGGACGAACCTTAGCAGGTAAGTCAACAAGATCCCATACGTTGTTCTCATACATAGAGTCCATCTCGGATTGCATGGCCTCAAGCCATAGCTTTGAGTCAGAACTAGTCATGGCACCTTTATAGGTTGCGGGTTCACTACTCGTCAAGAGCAGAATGTCATCTATGTCATGTTCCTCGACCATACCAATGTATCTGTCCGGAGGAATAGAGACTCTTCCCGACCTCCTAGGTTCCTCGGGGATATTCACGCTGCTAGGGATTGAAGGAATTGGTTCCTCCAATGGTTGCTCGGTATTTTGTTGGAATCTCGGATGGTCGAAGGTTCTACCACTCTTTGCATTCTCGAGAAATTCCTTCTCTAAGAATGTCGCACTAGCCGCAACAAAAACACGTTGTTCGGTTGGCGAATAAAAGTAATGACCAAGTGTTCCTTTAGGATAACCTATAAAGTATGTCTTGACTGATCGCGGGCCGAGCTTATCCTCGTGTCTCCACTTGACATAAGCCTCGCAGCCCCAAACCCGTATAAAGGACAAGTTAGGGACCGTTCCCTTCCATAGTTCATATGGAGTCTTGTCAACAGCTTTAGACGGACTTCGGTTAAGTATTAGAGCGGCTGACAGAAGAGCATAACCCCACAATGAGTCAGGAAACACGGTGTGACTCATCATGGATCGAACCATATCAAGTAGTGTTCGATTTCTCCGTTCGGACACACCATTCAACTAAGGTGTTCCAGGTGGAGTTAACTGTAAGGCAATCCCACAGTCTTTGAGGTGTTGATCAAACTCGTGAGAAAGATACTCGCCACCACGGTCTGAGCGCAGTGTTTTAATCTTTCTTCCTAGTAGGTTCTGTACCCTATTCTGGTATTCCTTGAATTTCTCAAAGGATTCACTTTTGTGCTTCATTAAGTAGACATAGCCATATCTACTTAAATCGTCCGTGAAAGTGATGAAATACCTATAGCCTTCTCGTGCGGTGATTGACATAGGCCCACACACATCCGTATGTATGAGTCCTAATAGGTCAGCAGCGCGCATTCCAACACCTTTGAAGGAAATTCGAGTCATCTTACCGATGAGACATGATTCACACGTGCCAAATGATTGAAAATCAAAGGCCGAGATAGCTCCATTCTTTATGAGTTGTTTTACGCGTTTCTCATTAATGTGTCCCATACGGCAGTGCCATAGGTATGTTTGATCTTTGTCACCAACCTTTAACTTCTTATTCATTACGTGTAATATTTCGGTGGTCTGATCTAAAACATAAATTCCGTTCATGGAGACTGCCTTGCCATAAATCATATCGTGTAATGAGAAAATGCAAGTATTATTCTCTATTACAAATGAAAAACCAAGTTTGTCAAGTGCAGAAACTGAAATAATGTTTTTCGAAAGACTGGGTACATAATAGCAGTTATATAAAAATAACTCAAATCCGCTAGGAAGCTGGATCACGTATGTTCCCCTCGAGACGGCAGCCACTCGTGCTCCATTCCCGACACGCAGGTCCACCTCACCCTTTACGAGGGGTTCGATGTTTTTGAGCCCCCGCACATGATTACACAGATGAGAACCACAACCAGTATCTAGTACCCAAGTTCCGTAACTTGCGTGGTTAATCTCAATCATATGAATAAAAGTAGGAGAGAAAGAAGACATACCAACAGGTTTAACGCGACCTGCTTTTATGTCCTCATGATAAACAGGAAATGTGCGCCGCCAATGCCCAGTCTTGTGGCAGTGATGGCATTCCATGTTTTCGGTTTTGCTCTTTGTCGTGCCTGATGAGTTACTTGCCTCACCAGGCCCACTCTTACCTGATCCCGACTTCTTAAACTTCGGTTTACCTACCGCTAGGTCTGCCTGAGCTTTGCCCTTACCCTTGCCCTTGTTTGACACAACGAGAACATCCTGTTTCAAGCTCCCACTGAACTTCATGTCCTTCTCGGTCTGTACGAGAAGGGAGTGTAGCTCATGGGGACTCTTCTTCAAATCATTCAAATAGTAATTCGCTCTAAAGAGCGCAAAACCATCGTGGAGTGAATGAAGCATGCGGTCAATCACAATGTTCTCGCTGATTTTACAATCAAGCGCCTCCAGTCTCTCGACATTCTCAATCATGCTGAGAATGTGTGGGCTAACCGGTTGGCCCTTCTGGAGTCTCGCATCAAAGAAGCGAGTGGTATGCTCATAGGTCACGATTCTCGGTGCTTTTGAGAATTCCTTAGTGAGCGTGGTGAAAATCTTGTTTGCACCTTGGGCTATGAAGCGTTTCTGCAAATTGGATTCCATTGCAAAAATGAGTACGTTTTTAATCGCACCCGCTTCCATGACGAAATCGTTATACTTGGCGATCTCGTTAGCTCCAGCTGTGGGGCCTAGGTTTGACGGGATGGGCTCAGTCAGAAATTTGAGCTTCCGTCATTTGCGGCAAGCATTCCGTAATGCCGCCTCCCAGTCCGCGAAGTTTGATCCATCATTCTTCAGTCGAGTTGACTGATTCATCTTATTCATGAAGATCCGAAGCCAGGACTCACGGTCCAGTGTGGCACTTGGCATTGGGTCGTCAGCACGGCCAGCCATTTTGTTATTAGCAGTTTAAGTGATCGTGATCTACACTGAAAAAGAAAGGAAAAACAAAACGAAATAAGCAACTCATCGAGGTGATTTAAGTCTATTAAAATTCATTTTAATCGTGTAGACTCATTGCACTTGCATAATTGATCTCCCTCAAGAATAATACAAGTGATCCCAAGACTCAATTTCCGTAAATTGATAAGCCAACTGTTTAGCTAGTTCTAATGTTAGAACTCTTGGTCGATAGATTTCCGTAAATCCTATCAATAGTCCACCATAATCACAGGATCGTACGAGTGACCACAGTGTTGAGATAAAATAGGTCAATCGGTTCCAACTTACCCGACGTAGAAGGGGTCATATTATGCCTACCGACGAAGAAGGGATTCATTGGAGTTTGACCTATAAAGACTGTTCTCAATTTTTGTTTATATGAGGAAGATCCCATCGACTTAATTTTAATTCATTTTAAGTGAACGAAAAACTAGCATTACGTGAATGAATTAATTTAGGTGATGGCTTAAATAATATGTGTGATATCTGTATATCAAAGAAAACTAACGCATGACCTCTATATGAGTCAGTTTTCATGCAATTATTAGGTGGTTTGGTTTTTAGGCGGAAAATGATGCAATCTATCGTTACGATAAAATAAATAAAAGAATGCAAAACGTAAATAAAAATTCCTAGTGTGGCCTATCCTAGTAAAAAGAACATAATAAAACTTTGGAATCCACCGTTGGACCCGAGAAGCTTGTCTTGATGTTCCATCTTTGTCCATGCAGCGGGAGTGAGCATCCGATCTCCATCTTGGGTCTTCTCAAAATTACAATTAAAATTTACAAAAATAAACCTATTTACATTCTAAATAAAAACTGTAATTACAAAGAAAAAATCAAAATGGAGATATGAGATCTCAAAATACAACCAAGACCGTGTTCCATCATTACGGTAACACGTTCTACTAAGGCCACACTAAGTTACAACCGTTTGTAAAAATAAATAAATACGTAATGTAAGCATTCAAAACATTCAAAATAACGATAAATAAAATGCATCAACTAAAACAAGTTTATTCGTGACATAATTCCGTAATTATGTTAAATTTATCCAAACCACCTTTAATGATTAAAATTATGTGACAAAACCGCTTTAATCAACTTAATTTTAATCCGTGATAATCCGTTACTTTAAATCGCTTTAAAATAACTAAATGGTACGTGAGTGAACCGTTTCACTATCAAGCGAATGCACAAAATCCGTATTGTACACATTTTGGCCGAAAAAAAAAATAAAACAATTTTTTTTTTTTTTCTTCACGTCTGACCGTGAACAGTACCAAAAAATTTTTTTTTTTTTTTTTTTTATTAAAATTGCTGCTGATGCCGAGAGCATGAAAGA
The DNA here is from genome assembly GCF_048544455.1 of Silene latifolia. NCBI lineage: Eukaryota > Viridiplantae > Streptophyta > Magnoliopsida > Caryophyllales > Caryophyllaceae > Silene > Silene latifolia. The sequence continues at coordinate 31,300,227 of NC_133528.1, forward strand.
ACAAAAAAAAATTCTTGCGGCTCAAAACGTGAGCATCAACAAGCCAAAACAACATCGATTTGATAAAAACCAATTGCGATTTCACCTATTCTGTATAGAAATGAATTTACAATTGATAAATCTTTAACATATTGCAATGAATATCGATTACAAAAACAATATGCAAAGATCAAATCGAAAACAAAACAAACAACAACCAAAACCGTGCATTCTAGGCACGGTATCCAAGACATAAAACCGCAACAGCAAAAAAAAAAATTTTAGCCGTGAAAAAAAATTGCTGCCGCACGCCATTTTATGCATAAAAAAAAACGATTCAAATTCGTTTGATGAAAATCACATAGAAAAATTTACGTGGCCTCGCTCTGATACCACTTGTGAGGTAATATCCGTATAATACCCTTAAAATTAGGACTATAATGCAAAATTAACATGTGATTTATGGTCATAAACGAAAATACAATAAAAATGATAAAGGTAAAGAATCAACCTCGGGTCCTGGTGCAATTCGGCAAAATGAATAGAAATCAACGTAGATTTCCTCCTAATTGTTGCACCCAAGACCGTCTGAGATTATGCCCTTGTGCTAGAATGTATTCTCTAATTGCCTTGCAATATTGAGAGAATTTGTTGTGAGTTTTTCAGATGTGAGATCTAGGTTTTGAGAGAAAAATGTTCTCAAAACCCTAAAAAATTTTGCAAATGAATGATTAGGTTAGAAAGGAGGAGAAGCTCTCCTTTTTGTTCCTTCATTCGGCCAACCGTGAGCCTACATGAGGAAGTGGGCTTCCACTTCCTCTTAATTTTACCTCGTGGTCCGGCTCGAAAAATGCTAAATGTATATGACACGCTTTTATTATAAATCGTCATCGGTTATCGGTTATTAAAACATCAACTAATAACACGGATTAGTTGAAATATTAATACATGTCCGACAAAGACTATTGTATAATTAATTCAATATACATCAATTAAATATAATCGTTAATATTTAATTTATGAATTAACCACTTAATTCGTCTTAGCCATTATTATTTAATCCTTATTGTTGGGTTCCTTATGTTGATGATAACATGCCCATGTGATTTGTGCTATCTTAGTTTACCTTTTCAGGACTAATGACGTAATCAAGCTTGGATTAAGAAGTGTTGAAGTTGTTAATCATTCCATTGTAATTAGTCGTGTGTCATCTAATGTACAAGTGAGAAAGTTAAGTATAGTAGAGTAATAGAAACAGTCCAGATGACTGTTGCTTTAACAAGCAAACAGCTGAGTGGACTTTGCCATGACTCGTAAGAACTTGAAGATCTTTTTATCTTTCAAATGCTTTCTCGTGACTCTTATTTTCAAAGATAAAAATCTGATTTTATTAAGGAGGTAGTATCCAATGAAGAGTGGTTTGAATTATTCAAAATGTTTCCTCTTTGTGCAAATTCAATCCCTTGGTTTTTAAGAAAACAAAAGTTGCTTTTTGCCATTTTGGTGATAACTTGTCTCTTGTGACTTGTCTTTCATTCTTTGTTTTCTGATTTTACATGAGCATTTAAGGGTATTCTTCTATCCTTCTTTCTCTATTCTTACCCATGCAAAAGACTCCCTTTTGGTGCAAGCTTTTGAATGGCTACCATTGCTCCTCACATGCAAAACCTTTGACCCTTCAAAACCCTAGCAACCTCCTTCACTACCTCCTCTATAAATACCGTGTCCTATCTTCATAAATCCTCAAGACTTTCTGAATTAATTCTTTCATGTTTTGCAAAGTGTTTTTAATAGCTTAAAACCGTGTTCTTTTGCAAAATACTCTTAAAAGTCTTCAAGTGTCTTTCAGTTTCTACGATCGTGGCCATTTGTTGCTTTTATATACTAAACTCTCTTGCTTAAAAGTGTTGATCTTGTAAAAGTTGTCCACCTCTATTCTTTGTTAAGAATGTGTTAGTGGAAACTTGATCCTTTACATTTTAAGTGTGTTAGAAGAGTTTAGGACGGAGTAGTCTTTTACTCTTGACAATAGGAGTAGGTTGTGAGTTGGCAATCGGAGTAGATTGCGAGTTAGCTTGTCATAGAACGGAGTAGTTCTTGTACTAGCTTTGCAACCGGAGTAGGTTGGCGTCTTTTATTACAAGGGTCTTTTAGTTGTCGGAGTAGATCACTGAAGGAAAGTAATAAAAAGGTAGATTGGACGTAGGCACTTTAGTATTTGCCGAACCAATTCAAAAACTCGTGTTCATTGTTTATCTCTTTAATTCCGCTGCTTTCTTACTTTGTTTGTTTGTTTTGTTTAGCTTAAACTTAGAAGTAACAGATTCATCATCTTTTGTCGTATTTGGTCTGCAGTAATACTCCACAAACTGAGACAAATAGATACAGTCAGAACGATTGTTGCTTTCATACTTCAGCAAACATTCATTGTGATACTTGTTCAATCTTTCAATATTATTCAAAGTATCCTCAAATCTCTTTTGTTCACTTAACTTACTTTAATCCAATAAAGTTGAAGTTAAAATTTTTAAAAGAGTACCTAATTCACCCCCTCCCCCTCTTAGGTACTTGAATCCATAAACTCAACAATTGGTATCAGAGCCTCGTGCTCTTGATCGAGGCTAACCGCCTTAGAGTTTGATTCGTGGGTAATGGATTCCGAGAAACACTCCAAGATCCCGGTCTTTACCGGTTCGAATTTTGGATGGTGGAAACTCAAAATGGAACATTACATCAAAAGTATCGATTATCAATGTTGGAACATCATCCAAAATGGACCTCTTGCCATTGAGGAAACCGATATTCTTAACGGTTTCACCAAGACAAAAGAGGAAAGAAATTCCAATGAGAACGACTTCAAGCTTGCCGAAAAGAATTCCAAAGCAATGTCGATTCTTCAACGTTGTGTTGGTGAGGGGGAAGTTAGTCGAATCTCCGGGTGTCCTACGGCAAAATCTATTTGGGATTCCCTTGTACTTGCATATGAAGGGACGTCCCAAGTAAGAAAACACCGTATTGATCTTCTCATGCAACAATATGAAATGTTTAGAATGTCAAAGGACGAGTCTTTAAATAATTTTTCTTCTCGTTTTTCTTGTATTATTAATGAGCTTCAAAGTCTAGGAAGGAATTTCGAGTCCGAGGACATCATTCGAAAAATCCTTCGTAGTCTAACCCCTAAATGGCAACCTAAAGTCACCGCCATAGAGGAAGCTAAAGACTTGTCAACCCTATCTCTTCATGAACTAATGGGATCACTAATGGCTCACGAGTTCAATCTCGATAAGCATTCTAGTGAGTCATCAAAGGGAAAGAGTCTCGCCCTCACATCTTCTCCAAGTGATGAAGAAGATGAGGAGGAAGACGAGTTTGCTATGTTCACAAGAAACTTAGCCGGGTTGGTCAATGGCCAAGGTAACAAAAAGCTCACTAATAATTACTCTAAAAAACGCTTTCCTAAGAAACGACCTACTTCCACCATGGGATGCTTTAAATGTGGTGATAAAACTCATCAAATTAAAGAATGTCCCAAGTGGGAGGAAATCAAATCTAAGGAAAGAAGAGAAAAGGTTAAAAAAGACTATAAACATAGAGTCATGAGTGCTATATGGGGAATGTCCGACTCCGAGGAAGATGAGGAACTCATCGAGGAGGAACTTGAGGCTAAAATGTGTCTTGCAAATCATGGTAAAGAAAAAGTCTCAAAAACCTCAAAACTTGAACACTTAAGATGCCTCATGGCTAACCCCGACGATTCCGACTCCGATTCCGACAACGAGGTAAACAATCTAAAGGCCAAGGCTAGAACTTACTCCAAAGAGAAAGTATGTAAGCTTCTTGATCAACTTCTTGATAAGTGTCGGTCTCAAACTAATAAGCTTGATATAATGCAAAATGAGATTGAGGAAATTGCTCAAGAGAATTTTAATCTGAAAAATGAACTAAAAGCAACAGACTGCGTTACTGTCACTTCTGAGGCATATAATGAAGTCAAAAGAGTCAACAAGTTAAACAAGCATTTGACTAAAGAACTAGAGCGTCTTAGGTCGACACCCACGGACGTCTCTGACCTTGAAAATGTCAACACTACCTTGGTGATGCAAATTTCCTCTCTAACCAAGGAACGTGATGATCTTTTGAAGGACAAAGACGATCTTGAAAATGAGATCTATGACCTTGTTGTTGAAGTTGTAGACTTAAGAGAAACAGTCTCTAAGACTGTTGTTTTCCGACCACGATTTAGACAAGTTTAAAAGAAAAGGTGAATGGTTGGAAAATGAAAATGAGTGTCTTAAGAGTGAGGTTGTTTGTCTCAAGAATGAAATAGAAGACCTCCATGAAAGGCTTACCTTCTTTCAAAAAGGTATGCCCGAATGTAGCTCTTCTAGCTCTTCTCCTCATCTTAGATCCGATGAAATCGTTGATCTAAACCAAAGACTCGACAAGATGACATCTAAGTATGAAGAGTCCAAAGAAAGAATCATTTATCTCGTGTCTAAACTCAACAATCACACCCATGACTTCATTGTTGAGAAAAGATTGTCCATTGAAAGTGTCAACAATGATGAACTCAAAAGAGAAAAAGAAAAGAATTTGCATCTTCTTTCACGTGTCCATGACTTGACCAATGAGCTTGTTAATGCTAAGAACATCACTGAAAAATGGGAAGGAAGTCAAACCGTGTTAAACTTCCTCACGAATCAAACCGAGAAATGCGATAAAGCTATTTGGTTTGGGGTTCAAATGGAACAGTCGGATTTGTTGCATCCGAGAAGCCTAAAAACGATTTTAGAGGAAGGAAGTATGTAGGTCTTCCAGAATACATCATTTGCAATTATTGTGGTGACAATGGTCATGTTTTTAATGGATGTACAAAACGTTTTGATGACATTGAAAAGAACACCAAAGCATTAAATGAAATGAACATTAAGAAAGACACCACAAGTTATGTTGATCACAAAAAGGGACCCAAATTCATTTGGGTTCCTAAACTCAAAAACTAATCTTGTGTAGGGCTTGGTGAGAGGCGGCCGCAATTGGTACTTGGATAGTGGATGCTCTCGTCACATGACGGGTGATAGAAGCCAATTCCTCTCACTTAAAGCATATGATGGTGGCACGGTAAGGTTTGGTGACAACAAGAAAGGTGAAGTAATTGGTATTGGAAAAGTTGGTAAGTCATCCTTGCTTTGTGTCGACAATGTGCGGCTTGTCAAAGGTTTGAAACATAATCTCCTTAGTATCTCTCAACTTTGTGATAAGGGTAATGTTGTTGAATTTCATGCTAATATGTGTCGAATTTTTGATGCCTCTACTAATGAACTAATACTCGAAGGAAGACGTGTCAAAGATGTTTACTTAACTAATTTGAACTCTCTATCCGGTCACACCATGTCTTGCATGAGTGTAATGAACAATGATCCTTGGTTATGGCATAAAAGGTTTGGTCATGTTAGCACAAAAACTCTTAATACCCTTAAAAGACTTGATTTGGTTGAAGGCATTCCTAATATAAAATTTGAAATTGATAAAGTATGTGATGAATGTGCTAGGGGTAAACATGTTAAAAGTTCCTTCAAATCCAAAAGAATTATGAGTACATCTCAACCTTTGCAACTTTTACATATCGACTTGTGTGGACCAATGAGAACTAGAAGTAGAGGTGGTAGTCGTTATGTGTGTGTCATTGTTGATGATTACTCTAGGTTTGTTTGGGCACTCTTCCTAAGCTCTAAGGATGAGACATTTGATGAGTTTCTAATTTGGTTAAAGAAGATTCAAAATAAACTTGGTTTAAAACTTGTTTCAATGAGAACCGATCATGGAACCGAATTCGAAAACTCATCATTTGGTGCTTATTGTGATGACAATGGTGTAGACCATAACTTCTCGGCTCCTAGAACCCCACAACAAAATGGTGTGGTTGAAAGGATGAATAGAACCCTTGAAGGAATGGCTAGAACAATGTTATTAACTAGTAAGTTGCCTAAGAACTTTTGGGCCGAAGCGGTAAATACCGCTTGCTACATTTATAATCGTGTCATGATAAGGAGTACTTTAAATAAAACCCCTTATGAATCATTGCGTGGAAGAAAACCCAACATTTCATATTTTAGATGTTTTGGAAGCAAATGTTTTGTTCACAACAATGGTAAAAACAATTTGGGCAAGTTCGATCCACGTAGTGATGAAGGAGTATTTATTGGGTACTCCGATCATAGCAAGGCCTATAAAGTCTACAATAAACGAACCTTGTTAATTGAAGAAAGCATCCATGTCATTTTTGATGAATCTAGTGTGCTTGGACAGGTACAAAACATGGATGATGATGATGAGTATGAGGACGATGAATTTGAGATTGGTCTTGTTCGAAAAGACTTCGTGTTCACGGATGAAGAAGCTCCCAGCACTGAATTGCAACAGACACAGAGACTGTCGCCATCAAAGGAAAGCAACAACTCGGGGGAACACGTAGTACTTCGATTCCTCTCTGGAAGCAACAGACCCAACGATCGTTGCTTCTACCTCCGTAATCAAGAAAACCAAAACAGTGAGGATGAAGAACCTTCCAGGCCAATGGAAACGCCATCCTTTGTGGATCGACGGTGAGGGGGAACAAGAAACTATTGTTCCAAAGAAGTGGAAACATCAAAGCTCTCATCCACTCACTAATCTCACAAGTGATCTCAACTCGGGAATTCGAACAAGATCATCCGTCAACCATCTCGCTCACCTCAATGAGTATTGTGCCCACAATGCGTTCCTTTCTCAAATTGAACCTTCAAATGTAACAAACGCCTTGATGGATGCGGATTGGGTGCTTGCCATGCAAGATGAGCTCAATCAATTCAAAAGAAATGAGGTATGGCACTTAGTCCCTAGACCGCCTAATCGTACCGTCATTGGTACTAGGTGGGTCTTTCGCAACAAGCTTGATGACTCGGGTGAAATCGTAAGGAACAAGGCTAGACTAGTGGTGCAAGGTTATAACCAACAAGAGGGTATTGATTACGATGAAACCTATGCACCGGTAGCTAGACTTGAGGCCATACGATTGCTTATAGCTTTTGCGGCTCACAAAGGCATTAAACTCTTCCAAATGGATGTCAAAACCGCTTTCTTAAATGGATATTTGGAAGAAGATGTCTTTGTAGAGCAACCACCGGGTTTTGAGAACAATGATTTGCCTAACCATGTTTTTAAATTAGACAAAGCTCTTTATGGTTTAAAACAAGCACCAAGATGTTGGTATGATAGATTGTCTAAATTTCTTATTGAAAATGGTTTTAAAAGAGGCTCCGTTGACAAAACATTGTTCTTGAAGCAACAGTCCAGTGAACTGTTGGTTGTACAAGTATATGTTGATGACATTATATTTGGTGCAACAAATAAACTCCTTTACTTATATTTTTCGGAACTAATGAAATCGGAGTTTGAAATGAGCATGATGGGTGAGCTAGGATTCTTCCTTGGGCTCCAAATTAAACAATCAAATGAAGGAATCATGATCCATCAACAAAAGTATATTAAGGAAATGCTTAAGAAATTTGGGATGACTAATGGTAAGCCTCATGATACACCTATGGTAGCCGGGTCCAAATTGGACAAAGATGAACTCGGTAAGAATGTTAGTGATAAGGTGTATAGAGGTATGATAGGCTCACTTCTTTACTTGACCGCGAGTCGTCCCGACATTCTTTTTAGTGTTTGTTTATGTGCTAGGTTCCAAGCAAATCCGAAAGAATCTCATTTCAAAGCCGTTAAACGAATTCTTCGGTATTTGATTGGAACACAAAATCTTTACTTATGGTACCCTTTACATTGTCCTTTTGATCTTATAGGTTATTCGGATGCGGACTATGCGGGGTGCACGGTAGATAGAAAGAGTACCTCCGGAATTGCAACGTTCTTGGGTCCTTGCTTGACTTCTTGGGCCTCAAAGAAACAAAACACGGTAGCTCTTTCTACGGCCGAAAGTGAGTACGTTAGTGCGGCACATTGTTGTTCTCAACTCCTTTGGGTAAAACAACAACTCTTGGATTTTGGTATTATTTTTGACTCCATTCCTTTAATGTGTGATAATACGAGTGCAATAAATATTTCCAAAAATCCTATTCAACACTCTAAAACCAAGCATATTGATATTCGTCACCATTTTATTCGTGATCATGTGGAAAAAGGACATATTAAACTTATCTTTTGCAAGACCGAAAATCAAATTGCCGATATTTTTACTAAACCACTTGCAAGAGAACATTTTGAGAAATTTAGACTAGATATTGGGTTAATTAATAGCTTGTGATTTTTAGTATGAGTTTTACACAATCTCTTAATTGATTAAATTAAATTTGGATATATGTTATTAAGTGTTCTAAGTGCATTGACATCATGTTTGGACCAAAATTGACACCGTATTTGTGAGTCGGTAATCACTCAACCTCATATCTAAATTTACGTTTATTATATGCTACTTCGTGTTTTTATTTCGAGCGATTGAATGTGTCTAGACGGGCCAACTACTTTGCTTACCACATTAAATGGGCCATTAACTACCCTAACTTTCCTACCTATCTCTACCCGTCCAAACCACCAAAACCCATTAACCCTTCATCTCCCAAATCCACAACTTCCTAATATCACCTACCCTAACCCACCATGGTAAAAACTTCATTTAACACACTCATCAAACCCACAAAATTTACCCCTCTACCTGTCACATCCAACCCGCCTACATCACCAACTCCAACCATGCCTCCAGTCAAAACGTCCTACGCCTTTCCTCCACAAACCTCAAACACAACCCCTTCAACAAACCCAGATCCACCTAACCCACAACCATCACCGAACCCTACTGACCCTCCATCATCCGACGAGCTACCCATCTCCACAATGGTAGGACGACGAACTCGTGGTGGTCGAAAGAAAAGCTCTACGGTTCCTAGCTCCTCATCTGACCCTGCTACTGTATTAGTTGAAGATGTCGAGGATGAAACGGAATTTGATCTGAATGAAAATCCTTCAAAATCCGGCGAGTCTGACCCGACTCCGGCAAAGAAAAACAACAAAAGGAAAGAAAAAGCCCCATCATCCCAATTACCCCCAATCTCTGAAAATGTTGAACAAAGTAACATTGATAATCCCAGTGATGATATTCCAATTGAAAATCCAAATGAACCTACCCAGAAAAAATCGAAAACTTCAAAGAAAAAAACTTGTCTACCTTGCTCCTCCGATCCGGTCTCCTAACCTCGAAATGGGATCTAGTCACTGTTTGGGCGCACCTTGAGAGTCTCGACCTTCCTACCTCCATTTACAAAAATTGTGAAAGGTTGATGAACATTAAAGCAATTCACTCTCCTCGGGTGTATAATCAAAACTGGTTCGAGCCGCCGGCTTTCCACTCTGTCCGTGATATGGTTTTAGCTCAAGGTTGGGAGAAATTACTGGAAATGCGTGAGCCGGTATTTGTGAGTGAAGTGATTCAATTCTTTGCAACGGTACGGGTTGATAAACCGGTGATTTTGTTACTGACTAAGGTGAACGGTAAGCCTCTAAAACCGACTCAATCGATTTCGCTCATCGCTCTTAATATTCCGTCGGAGGCTATGACAACCTCCCCTCCGAAACTTGGGTAGCCTTACCATATGCCTCACCTCTTAGCATCGCTCAAACCGTTTGTCCCAAAACTGTCTCCCCCGGACCCGTGAGCAACACCCAAATCCCACCTCCTCTTCGAATCATTTTTAACATGTTGTGTCGCTCCATTTATCCTTCGGGTGATAGAGGAAAACTCACCATTGCCTTACAATATTTAATCTATCACATTGCTACCCACAAAAAGGTGAACCTAGTTGGGCTTATGTTTAAACGTTTCCATCTTATCTCGACTAAGCTTCGTCGACCTTCTTCTAGCTTGATTCATTTACCCTATGGAATGTGGCTATCGGTTGTGCTCAAGGCACATGGGGTTTTAGTGAATACTAGCTTGGGTTCGTTGGATATGTGTGATACCATGAGTGATGGGCAAATGGGGAAGATGTTGATCAAAATTGAGAATGATGAACTAATTGCTGTGAAAATCAAGAAGGACCCGGAAGTTGGGTCATCAAGTCAAGGTAACTCGGGTAATATGCGGGACGTGCTTAATGCTGTAGCTGAGTTGGGTGCGTGGATTAGGGAAGATGCTCGCCAAAAGGACTTGGCTATTTCGGCCCTTGCCTCTACTTTGGACCTCATTCGTGGAGAGGTGGATATTATTTCCACTCTTGTGTCCACAAAAGAGGTTGGTGAAGATGTTAATGTGGATGATGATCCGTTGGGTAGTGGCTCGGATGGTGAACAAGCCTCCTCTCCTTAGCCCTTCCAGTCCCTCTCGGCCCTTTAACCTTTTACCCGTATCCCTCTATCTTGTTCCACCCGTGGTTGTGCCTTTCTAAGACTTGTTTTCTTGCTTGTTTTTTTTGAACATTTGGTGGTGTACTTTAAACTCTATTTAGCTTTGTTGAACTTTGATTAACTTATGCTTAATCCTTGTTGATGTTGACCTTGTTACCTTGTCACAATTATATGTGTCTTTTTGTGTTTTCTTATGAAAAATCTGCACTCTAATGCTTGTGACATCCCTATCCTTTTGATGATGTCAAGAGGGGGAAAAGGTAAACTCATGCTCTTAATCTCTTTGCTATTGATTAAACTAATGGCTTGTCTAACCTTCTTAGCTTGATTCTTGTTTTGGGGCAATGTAAATTTGTCATGGTAATTAGGTAAGGTAATATTGTCCTTTCTCTATCATTTGATCTTACTTGTTAAAACTCTTGAATTAAGGTGTTTACATTGCCTATACATTCGTTTGGGGCTTGTCATCATCAAAGGGGGAATTTGTTGGGTTCCTTATGTTGATGATAACATGCCCATGTGATTTGTGCTATCTTAGTTTACCTTTTCAGGACTAATGACGTAATCAAGCTTGGATTAAGAAGTGTTGAAGTTGTTAATCATTCCATTGTAATTAGTCGTGTGTCATCTAATGTACAAGTGAGAAAGTTAAGTATAGTAGAGTAATAGAAACAGTCCAGATGACTGTTGCTTTAACAAGCAAACAGCTGAGTGGACTTTGCCATGACTCGTAAGAACTTGAAGATCTTTTTATCTTTCAAATGCTTTCTCGTGACTCTTATTTTCAAAGATAAAAATCTGATTTTATTAAGGAGGTAGTATCCAATGAAGAGTGGTTTGAATTATTCAAAATGTTTCCTCTTTGTGCAAATTCAATCCCTTGGTTTTTAAGAAAACAAAAGTTGCTTTTTGCCATTTTGGTGATAACTTGTCTCTTGTGACTTGTCTTTCATTCTTTGTTTTCTGATTTTACATGAGCATTTAAGGGTATTCTTCTATCCTTCTTTCTCTATTCTTACCCATGCAAAAGACTCCCTTTTGGTGCAAGCTTTTGAATGGCTACCATTGCTCCTCACATGCAAAACCTTTGACCCTTCAAAACCCTAGCAACCTCCTTCACTACCTCCTCTATAAATACCGTGTCCTATCTTCATAAATCCTCAAGACTTTCTGAATTAATTCTTTCATGTTTTGCAAAGTGTTTTTAATAGCTTAAAACCGTGTTCTTTTGCAAAATACTCTTAAAAGTCTTCAAGTGTCTTTCAGTTTCTACAGTCGTGGCCACTGTTGCTTTTATATACTAAACTCTCTTGCTTAAAAGTGTTGATCTTGTAAAAGTTGTCCACCTCTATTCTTTGTTAAGAATGTGTTAGTGGAAACTTGATCCTTTACATTTTAAGTGTGTTAGAAGAGTTTAGGACGGAGTAGTCTTTTACTCTTGACAACCGGAGTAGGTTGTGAGTTGGCAATCGGAGTAGATTGCGAGTTAGCTTGTCATAGAACGGAGTAGTTCTTGTACTAGCTTTGCAACCGGAGTAGGTTGGCGTCTTTTATTACAAGGGTCTTTTAGTTGTCGGAGTAGATCACTGAAGGAAAGTAATAAAAAGGTAGATTGGACGTAGGCACTTTAGTATTTGCCGAACCAATTCAAAAACTCGTGTTCATTGTTTATCTCTTTAATTCCGCTGCTTTCTTACTTTGTTTGTTTGTTTTGTTTAGCTTAAACTTAGAAGTAACAGTTCATCATACTGTCGTATTTGGTCTGCAGTAATACTCCACAAACTGAGACAAATAGATACAGTCAGAACGATTGTTGCTTTCATACTTCAGCAAACATTCATTGTGATACTTGTTCAATCTTTCAATATTATTCAAAGTATCCTCAAATCTCTTTTGTTCACTTAACTTACTTTAATCCAATAAAGTTGAAGTTAAAATTTTTTAAAAGAGTACCTAATTCACCCCCTCCCCCTCTTAGGTACTTGAATCCATAAACTCAACACTTATCAAATAATCATCTCAACATCGTGTTTGACTAATTATTAGTCAATGACTCCGACTAACTGCTTAGTCAACTTTGGCATCAACATGACTGTATTTTCATACCGTCACATCTCTCAAACGTATCCTATAGGTGTGACTTTTAGGGACCAGTTGATCACCGCCATCTGTATGACAATAACGTCAAACTTATCTAGCAAGCCAACCGTTATTGATAAACGTGGACCAACTTTTAATAATACAAAAGTATATCCTTTGATCCTTTTAGAGATTTAAATGTTATTGCACTACTTGTAGAGGACACCAGCCCCAACAGTTATCTTGTAAGAACTTGACTAGCTGCTGTCATAAGCTTCCTGTACATCCTGCTCCAATGAGCACGGTTCTCTCTGGGTGCAGCTTGTCCAGGTTAATCTGATCCAGCTCTTCTGCTGGGGGCTCGATGTATTCGTCCTGGATGGGCTGCTTATGTAATTGCTATGCGGGGGGGCTGGCAGTGCACTTGAGTGCCTTCTTGTAGCAGCCTCTAGCTTCCTCCTGATCTCCTCTTTATCGTTTCTACTCCCTATGGGGTGGGGAATTTTATGCTTTCGCCGATATGTTGAAGGGATCGCTTTCATCCGTGTGCGACCATGGTCTTCCTAGGATGACGTTGTAAGTAGAGGGGCCATCTATAACCAGGTACCGGACTTGCTTGTTGACTCCTCCCACATAGGTAGGGATGATTATCTCACCTAGCGAGCCGGTGTTTCTCATTTGAAGCCTACTAGCGGAATAGTCTTCTTCTCAGTAAATCCTTCTCGCTGAATCCCATGTTCTCTATGGTTTTCAAAGCATGATTAAATTGACCGAGCTTCTGTATCTACCAAGACCTTTCTTCTTTGTGCAATTGGCCATTGACAAGGTGATAATAAGTGGATCATGGTGCTCTCGTTCATCGTATGTATCTCCTTCATCAAAGCTGACTGCTGGCAGATCACTGTGAGATATTCTGCAAGAATTGGCTGGTCTGTCTCCTTTGGTCTCGGTGGCATGCCTCTTAGCTGCTGAGTATGTCAGGCCGCTTAAGTCTGAGCCGCCTGTTATCACGTTTATAATTTTAGTGCATGTGGGTGAGTCTGCCGGCTTGGCGGACCCTACCTTATCCTGCTGCTTGCCCCCACGTGGTAACAGGTGGCTCAGTTTTCCTTGTTCGTACAAGCGCTTCATCTCTATTCTCAATGTATAGCAGTCCTCAGTATTGTGCCCAATATCACGGTGAAATTCGCACTTCTTCTTGCTATCCTTTCTCCAAGCTTGCTCTCCTACTGGTGGGTTAGGCCACCTGACTCCATCTCTCTAAGTGCCTTCAAGATTCCTCCGATACCTGTGGTCAATCCATATTCTGCCATGGTGGGGAGTAGCTGGTTTTCCTCGATTCTGTTGACTCCCCTCCCATATGGCACGTATCTCTCGTCCTTCTTGTTGGTGGTTTGCTTTCTTCCTGATTTCTCCACGGCTGAAGTATTAGAAATACTTGGCATGCTCTGTAAGCTGGCTCTTGCTAGGATATCTTCCTCCGTCGATGGCGGGGAAATGCCTTCTCTCCGCAGATCGCTTCGAAACTATGGCAAGGATGCATAGTCATTTGTTTGTATAAGTCGAGTCATGGTGGAGGCCTCTCCGAAGGCTTCTCTTCTTTGTTGAGATATCACACTCTCATCGCTACCTTCTCATTGTTAAATCTGGTATTGTATTCTCCAATGCTCTCTCCCGCTCCCGGACGATTCCATACGGGTCCCATGCGTGCTTCGTGGCTTTTCGCTCGCTTGCGAACCGTTGAGTAAATGCGTTTACCAATTCGGCAAATGTAGATATCGACTGTTTGGCGTGCTTACGAACCATCAAAGTGTCGGTCTGTTAGGGTGGACCCGAATCCTTTGCACATGCGCAGCTTCCTTAACTTGTCCTATGGTTTATTCTTGTCATCATTTTTCGTTTTATCTTGGTGATATGATCAAAGGGGTCATTGTGCCGTCAAAGAGAGGCATATTTGGGTTTGTGAATCCCTTTGGCATGGTTGTGATGGATATGGTGTCCACGAATGGCGAGTCGGCATAACGTCTCAGAGTTGCTTTCTCGAGTGGGGTGGTAGCCCGGGACCTGCTCAAAGCATCTCCTTGATTCTAGGTGCTGGCGATTAGTTATATTGGTCGAACTGAGTCCGCTTTGTCATTGTCTCGCATAATTCCTCCCGATCCCGGCTCTTGAGGATTCGATAAGTTCCGCCGCGTGGGGGTTGCGGTAACGATTGTCCCCTGCCGCGCGTTCACTTGCTTTGGTTTGACTCGGATCTGCTACGGTGTCGATCGATTGCGCAGGTGGCGACGGGGAGGCCACTGTTTGTATCCCTACGGTGGCGGGTCGCCCTATCTGGCGTGAGGTATCCTAACCCTCGTGGGGTTATCCTTCCATCTGACGGTGTCGTAGCCAAATCCAATCTTGTAATTATTTCAGCCGGTATCTACCTGTTGCTTGCTGCCCCTTGTGTCAGATATACCAAAGGAAATCTTCCTTCCCCTGTCTTATTCGCTGGAGTGCTGGACTGCTGCTTCAGGATATCAATTTGCGCCCAGAGCTCTCTGTCTCTCCTTCTTACCTCAGCATCTGCTTTCCTTTGATCTTCTCTCATGTTTTCCATAGCTTTCTGAAGATTTTCCACGCCATGGAGCAGAATCTGCGTGGGACAGGGCGGCGGAGTGACGCCTGAGCTTAATGTTCCTTTGTCTGATCTGGTCTGGGCTGAGACAACAGGGGTCCTGGAAGGTAGAGAGGCTTTTGTTGTCGGTATGATTCTTGGGGTATGTCCGGGAGCCTGCGTGGCCACTGTCGATGTTAGACTTTGGGTAGACGATGGTGGTGGCGATGGCTGCCTGCTCCCTGACATGGCTTCAGATACTTGCTTTTCCATTGTATATTCAGAATATCAACGATTGACGACCACAATACCCCACGGTGGGCGCCAAACTGTTTAGGTCTTTTTTACCTAAGTCGATTTAGGGTCAATGTAGTCTATATTCGTTGGTTGATTGTATGATGATTTGTATGTCAATAAGTAAACGGGAAATAAAGTGCGTAATGTAAATTGACACGTAAGATTTTGGTGACGCGGAAAACCCAATGTGGGAACAACCGCGGGAGGGACGGTACCCTGCCAAGTATTGCACTATATGAATAGGAGGATGATTACAATGATAATGTTTATGCTAATCTTGCTGGCGTTAGGTATCAGGCCTGCAAGATCTCGTATGGTGTATATTTGTGAATGGTATGCCGTGATGTGGTTGTCTTGAATATAATCTTGAATGAATATATGGATGAGTGAATGCCTTTCTTGATTTCCTTCCTTGGCTATTTATAGGGTAAGAACCCTAGATATGTCCTACCTTGAATATGGAAAGGGAATATTATTTCCATAAGGACTCCTTTCCAAATCCGAATTCCCTTACCAATTCTCCCCGATCTCCCTAACTTCTCCCTGACTTCTCCCTAACTTCTCCCTGACACTCTTTTCCTTAACGCGGGCACCTTTCATGACGGGCTCTTGATCCTTCTCAAGCCCGTTCCCCCTTCTCCTGACCGCGGGCTCCCTTCCTCCTCACCTCTTCTTTATAATCTTTATTTTACCAAGTGGGCTTTCTTTACTAAGCTATTTTTAGCCCAAACAGCGACCGCATGCTAAGTTTAGGCCTAGAGGACATATTAAAATTGACCGATCATATGACCGTCAACAATATAAATTGCTTTATCAACTAGTTAAATCACACCCCCGATAACTACCTAGTGAACTCGATCCCTAATTTCTTTTAATTTATTTGAATTCACCTTTATTTTATATTGCCATTAGTTGATAGAAATCAAACAAACAAACCTTTCAAGAAACTGTTACTTTACGACGGACTTAAATATCAACAAACTAGAATCATTCCTTGCCTCCCTGTGGATTCGACCCTTCTTACCGCTTACTATTATTTAGTAGTAATTTAGGTTTATTTTGATATAGGTGATATGACTTTTGCCTTATCAAATTTGGCGTCGTTCCTGGGGAGGCAACATTTTTATGTTTGTTTGTATTTATTTTTGTCTTTTTTCTCAGGGAGCATCCGTTCCTTGAGATAGTTTGATGTTCTTCTTGTTAGTTCTGTGTATGCCCTGGTCTAACAGGTCGGAGATTATACCTTTTGAACCCGAACCAGATAAGACTTTTCGGTACAGACGGAATTTTCAGAGAGAAATTAGTCAGGTGGAAGACTTGATTACACTTGACGCCTAATAGGAGATTTTTACATTTGCAGAAGATAAGTGTTAGAAATATCGGTATATTTCATCAAGGAAAATTCGGATTATAACGGAATTATGAAATATGAAATTACGAGTCATAAACGAAATGCATGAACAAAAGAATAGAGATTAGAATTAACCTCTGGTCCTAGCAATTTGGCCTAAGAACAAATATCGAGATCGATACTCTCCTAATCGTTGCACCCAAGATGCTCCGAGAAATGCCTTTTTCTTGCTAGAAAGAGAACCCTAATTCCTAATAATTTTTAGGGTTTTGTGATGAGAGTATGGAGTAAAAATCAAGAGAGAAAATGATCCTCCCACCTCTCCTATATAACCGTCCAAAAGGAGAAAAAGAGGGGAAGATCTTCTTCTTATTTTTTTCTCCCCTTTAATCGTGTAACAACCAAACAAATAAGGAGAAAATATTCTTATTTTAGATTGTTATCATATTGTATAAAATGTGTATCATTATCAATTGTCATTTATGTCGTCACGTATTAATAAGTCCACACACAATAGTTTGTAGTCGATTTATTAATGCCGGTCTGTCATCATTTATTATGACAATTTTGTATAATATATACATTTACTATAAATATCGCATATTTATAATTTGCTAATTAAATATAACCGTTTATGTTTAATTACGAATTAACATCTTAATTCGTTTAAGCTAACATTATATACATTAATTAAATATAACAGTTTATATTCTATTTACGAATTAACAATTAATTCGTCTCAGCAAATATTATTTAATTGTATTAAATAGTCGACTCATCATCACATTGACTAACCTTTTAGTCAAATATACATGGACTAACCTTTTAGTCATATAAGGCATCAATGTGATTATATTTTCATATAATCACATCTCTCAAACACATCCTTTAGGTGTGACTTTTAGGGACCAGTTGATCACCGCCATCAGTATGATAATAACGTCAAACTTCTAGCAAGCCAACCGTTATTAGTAAACGGTAATCAACTGATAAAATACTAAGTATACCGTGTGAACCTATAAGAGATTTATACACGTTATCACACTAACTGTGAAGGACACTAGCTCCAACAATCTCCCACTTGTCCTCACAAGTGTATGTGCGATAACCGATTCTCATATCCTTAATTTCTCCCACTCAATGTAAAACAATTTGCAAAATCCGTATTCACAAAGGTCGTTTTTTACAAGTGATCAATATCAAGAGTGGTTTTCCCGACTAGAGAGTAACTTAACTGATAAAAGAATCATTATTCGAGCATGGCCATGCATTTCAGTTACAACTCCTCGAGCTGTCGGCGGAGGAGCAGACCATCGTCGAGCGGGGAGCGTTTGGTGCCCTGGTACGAGCGTGGAGGGACATCAAGGGGAGGAAAATTCGGGCTAACCTTAGCCTGATTCGAGCTTTACTTGATCGGTTCTAGGACACGACTTCGACCTTTCACATGCCTATTGGCGAGGTTGGGGTCACGTTGGAGGACTACGGCATGATCTATGGCTTGCCGTGTGGGACTGAGGCTGTGGAGTGGCCGGAGACAGCCATGAGAGTGGACACGGCTTAGGCTAGGATCTTGATCGGTTGGAACCTGGCGGCGAAAGCTGCCGCGGTTCCTGGGTTGGTGTCGAGTTCCTACGTCCGGGATTACTTCGCCGGGAAGACCCCGACGATGGTGGTGATTCATGGGAGGGAGACGGCTCCTCCTCCCTGCACCGCGGAGCAGAGAGCTCGTTTGTGGCTCTGGTGGTTCTTGTCTTCGATTTACCTCGGAGACAAGGGAGAGAGGCTGTCGACGAAGCTTCTTCCTTTCCTTTCTGACCTGAGTGGCCTAGATCGCTGGGATTGGGTCACACCTAGTTTTGCGGTCCTCATTCGCTACATGAGGGCCATAGTTCGTCCGGAGCTGGTGGAGAAGGGGACTTCTCCTGCCACCGTTAGTCCTGGACTACTGCTGGAGGTATGAACCTTCATCTCGTGAAAGATCATTTCCTTTCCTTATCGAATCACGAAAGATCGCTATTGTTTATCTTGTTTTGCAGGCGTGGGTCTACTCCTACTTTCCGAGCTTCGTGCCCAGGAGGACGGAGCTGGGGGTGAGAGCTTATCCCGTCGTGAGGGACTGGGTGATGTGCCATACGAAGAGCCAGCGTTCTTCTCACGACGTCTGTCGACGGGACGTGAACACTGTCATACCCCGCGGTAAAGCGGAAAATATAACTAAAAAATTAAAGTGGAAATTTTTGATATTTTAAAAACTTTTAAAATTACTAGTTAAAGAATAGCACGCGGGTGCCACTAATGAAATGAAACAAATACAACAATAGACAAATTTAGGTTATTACAACCCAAGTCTAGAAAACGGGGAAAAGATATCCCACGAATAAACATATAAGGGGTTTCTAAACTAGAAACTAAGGTACAAGGGTTTAGTTCTCGCTAGCCCAAACATCTTCCCCACGTAAGCATCTTCACCACATGTCATTCATATAAACATGAACTAACACCACAGTCAGTGGGGAGTAACTCAAGGTTCTCCCAGCCACAATATGTCGAAACGAACATAACAAAGAACATAAACAAACAATCATAATAGATAAGACATGAGTGAATCGAATTATAACTAAACATGGGATCATACGTGTTTAAACCAACAAGGATAAAAGAAATGATGGAATAAACAAGTAAGGCATAAGCAACAATTAATAAATGGAGCAGAAAGACAAGGAAACAGACACGACCACTTAGCCACGAGCACGTATTTCAAGGAAATATGACCAAAGTAACCATCCAAATAATGCAAGACATTTATTACACTTAGACTACAATTTCCCCGGGTAGGACTACGATAATAACACGGTCCTAGTCTAAATCTACAGATTCTCGGGTGTACATCCCGATTCGACGTGCGCCAGCACAGCACGCACCCAAGACTCGGCTACTAATGGAGACCGAGTACCCCAATCACTAGAACAGCACGAAAGTGGCGGAAAGACTAAGATAAGACTCACTTGCCATAACAGCACAGGTGGCCAAAAGCCGTACTTGCCAGAACAGCACAAGTAGGCCAAAACCGTACTTGCCAGAACAGAACAAGTAGGTCAAAATTGCATGTCAAGCACATACGATGGTATTATGGCACTTCTACAAGAATACGACTCACAAGTATAAGACCAACACAAAGTGTAGACGGGGTATCCGACTCAGAGGCTACCTTTAAAGCATGTCCGAGATACCACACACAAGACTACATCCTAGACTCTAACCTCCTGGTAGGACGACGATCATATCGCAACTAGAGGGCTTATAGCTCACCTCTAGTATCCGATAGGACCAAGACTCTCACAACAGAACAATACAAGGCATTATCAAGAATATAACTCTTACCAGTACTTATAGTAAATATCTCGTACTTTATCATATTAATAAATATTCCATTTCATAATTTAACATGCCGGTTAAATAAAATATAACAAGTGATAATGAATAATTTACGTTATATGAAATATACGGGTTAAAATGTGACCAAGTCCAAGTGACTTATTTATAAGCCCAATAAACAAATTATAAGGAGTCCAACAATTAGATCGCATTAAGCCCAACAAACAAGATAGACGGGTCCAACTAAATTAACAAGGTAAATCCAACTAAATTAATAAGATAAGCCAAATTATAAACATATGGCAAGCCCAATTAACTTAACAAGTCAAGCCCAATTGAGTAGATGTGGCACGCCCAACTTAATAAACATGTAATTGAACGATGTTTAATGAGTTACGTAGTATAAAACATGAGTCGGGAATTTAAATAACCGCAAACGAAATATTCATAAGGCCACGCCATCTTATAAACTGGGCCAACAACAAAAAATGTAAACAAGCCCAATTGGCCACGATAACTCCAAATGGCCCGAAGCCTAGTTGTTAAAACCACCCAACATAAAAAAAAAAGAAAAGGAAGAAAGGGGAAAAACAGGGGTATGGGAACCCCGTGTCCAACCCAAAACCAGCTAGTTCAACCCTCCCCACCAACACGCTATTATGGCTGACCAAATGGCCCATTTCTACCGTCTTTCACCATCCCAAAACAGTCAGCTTAAACATGGTCCTAGCTAGTCATCTTAATGCAAGGAAAGTCGATATACAAGTGACGATATTGGGGTGAAAAAGTAAGTATAGATTCAGGTCTGGAACACTACTACACCCGTCCCAAAAACAGAGCACCAGACAACCACATCACGGCTTTTAGGCCGAGTTCCAGTAGTCCCGTTTCAGTTCAAACCAAAACGGAATTCGAAGTGCAGTTGAGACAGAAACCAACACGACTAAAACATGAACAGACAACCCCCAATTTACCACAATGATACTGATGCGTGTCATTTATATGATGTTTTACACCCTATTTTACACGCATTTCAGAACTCAATTATGTAGTTTATGCTACTATTTTCCCTATTTCCGTCTACTTTCGTGTTTTTGTGTAATATTGCAGAAATGTGAAGAATCTAGCGGAAATCAAGCCGAATCCGTCCCCGAGTACTTAGCATTGCATTTGACATGGAGTAGTGACTCCGGAAGCGAACTTGGGGCGCATTTCAAAGCCTGAAAGATAGATTTGCGAGAGTTTCTGAAGCGGATTACCAGCTACAGTGGTCTATAGACTGACCTACATGGTCTATAGACTGTCAGAATGCTGAACAGAAGTCTGCAGGAAAGAGGAGCAGTCGATCGACTGGTCTCATTGGTCGATCGACCACCCCATGAGACTGACGCGCAAATTAAGACTAGAAGACGTGACAAAGCCCATGATAATTAGGTTATGAGGATTAGGTTACGTGATAATTCCTTTATAACGTGATTCAACTCCTCTGTTTGAGGGATCGAGTTCCTAGGATACATATTTTTAGTTTAAATACAATAAAATACATTAGCTATTCGTAATTGAGAATTCTCAATAAAGTTCATTCCTTACTTACGGATTCATCGCTTGTTCCTTTGCTTTGGTAATTCTAGTCCTTTAATTTCAGTATTGTTTTATTCGTTTCGTTAGTATTATTTCTTGCTAGATAGAATCCCAAGCCCTAGTTACAGTTTTATGCGAATATATTCATTCAATTATTTCAATTATGCAATCCATTATGCTTATTATCAAATTAGTTCTTGCTATTTGCGTAAATTTTTCTAGCTAAACACCCCGTTCTAAGATGTAGGGGATCTATAGGATAGATGGCATTAGAATAGTGACCCCGAATTAGGGCTTGGTCGGTCGACTGGGGTAGCTGGTCGATCGACCGACTCCGTGTCTGATTAGCATCGTTTGATTCGTTAAGTGCAATATTTGACAATGAGACCGAGAAGAGACTTGTTAAATGCTTAGTTTTGACCAACCCGTAGATCGAGAGATAGGGGAGGGCATTAATTAATGAATTAAGATGACTAAATTGCCAAGATCGAAAGATAAGTAATTTAGGCTTTAGGAATCACCTTTCAGGGCGAGAGCTAGTATTAGTGAGACCTAGGGACTAGTAGCATAAGCCGAAAGGAGGTACTAGTTAACTTGGATCGAGAGGACATGTTTTACCCATCCTACACGACCGTATTTTGGACTACCTAGGTTTATGTGCCATCGCAGCTATAGTGAACCGACCATCTTAGCTCCTTTTTATCATTTGTTTACGCTTATTTTTATTACTTGCTTATTTGTTTTTACATTTAAATTTAGACATAACTCAAATCAAATCCCACCAGAAATTCATAGACTGAAATAAAACAACTTAACTCCCTACCTCCCTGCGGAACGACCCTTACTACCGCTTGCTAGTTGTAGTTTGGAAAATTCTAAATATTATTTTTGATACTCACATCGACAGGTATAAAATTTTGGCACCGTTGCCGGGGAGGCAGCGCTAGTTTTAGTTGTTTATTTATTTTAGTCTTTTTCTTAGTTTAAGGAACTTTTTGTTCCTTGAACTTTTCCCATCTTCTTGTTGTAGTTTATTCTTATGCGTAGGTCTCAAAAAGGCGAATTATTTGCCCTTGATCTCGAGCTAGAGAGGACCCTGCGAGTTAAGAGAAGGCTATTTCAAGAAGCACAGTCCGAGGAAGAGCTTAGTTCTCGATCTAGTTTTTACGAGAACGAGTTATTTGAAGAAAATCCACCACCATCTCCAGTTTCTTCCACAGATACCGTTACTTCTCCAGATTTTCTAGAGATGGCTGAAGAAGCGAGTATAGCCAGTCACTCCGAGCCGAAAGCTGAGAATCTTTATAAGGGATTCGCGTTGCCAGCTGGGACGGATAGAAAATTCAAACCGAAACCGTCCTATATTAACTTGGTTGAGAGAAACCAATTTGGGGGAGCTGCAAATGAAGATACAGCTAAACATATGGAGATATTCATTGACTACTGTTGTTCCATACCCCCACCAGAAGGTGTGACCCAGGACCAGGTGAAAGAGACGATGTTCATCTTCTCGCTCCGTGATGCTGCTAGGGAGTGGTACCGAGACCTGGATCGAGGTGCTAATGGGATTACTGATTGGAATTCGCAGGCCCTAGCATTTTATAAGAAATATTTCTCTGCATCGAAGACCAATGCGATTAGAGCTCAGATCACAAGCTTTAAACAGGGTCCTAATGAAAATTTTCTTGAGGCATGGGTCCGTTTCAAGAGACTGGTGCGATCTATTCCGTACCATGGGTTCGAGCAATGGAGCATGTGCAATCAATTCTATAATGGGCTTTATGATGATCAGAAGGCTATCCTGGATGTTGCAGCTAATGGCAGATTCCAGGAGAATGTTGGGGAAACTAAGGGGTGGAAGATTATTGAAGACATGGCCACCCATAGAGCTGAGCATGGAAATTCCCGGGGTAATCAAAGGAGAGTTGCCGAATCTTCTTCCGTAGCTGCATTAGAGGCTCTTACGGCGAGATTTGACAAGTATGAGTTAGGAGGAGCTTCAAAGGGTGTTATTTATCAGGTAAATGTTGTTTCAGACGACCCTTTTTCATGCAAGAGATGTGGAGGAGAAGGACACGTTGCAGATTTCTGTATCAGTCCCAATGAGGTTTGTGCTGCTTTCCATCATTATAGGCAGACCAACACTTATTTTGAGCCGAATGTTCATCCAAACTTGAGGTGGAGTAGCCAGAATGTCCAAAATCCGACTCCATCTCCGCAGCAGCAAAACTATGTGTCCCCTCATAAGCAGCAGCAGCCATACCAAAAGCCTCCGTATGCCCCTCAGCAGCAGCAGCAGTTCCAAGGTTCCGACTTTATTGAGTTGAAAAATTTGTTGCTAAAGGAGTCTCAAGCTAGAGAGGCCGGTATGAAAATGTTGGAGTCTCAGATCGCTCAACTGGCTAGCAAGAGTGCAACTCGAGTTCCGGGGCAATTATCGTCGCAGCCGGACCAAAAGAAAGAAACTTTGAATGTGATTAAATTGAGGAGCGGGACTACTCTTGATGGGCCCGTTGTTGCGGGAGATAATCCCGAAAAAGTTGCTGGAAAAGGAAAGAAGAAAAAGAGCAAGAAAAAGACGATCAACAGCGATCACAGTCGATCGACCGCCACACCCAGTCGATCGACCACCCTTTATTCCTCAGCGACACTTTCTGATCTTTCTGCTCATTCTGGAAAAGAGGAGATCAGTCGATCGACTGATGATGCCGCTGATGTTGAACCTTTTCGTCCTCCAATGCCAGATAACTTGAGGGATTTCTTGTTTCGGGGTGCTACGGCTCCGAAATTATCGAGGCAAGATCCAAGTGCTGATGGGTTAGTTCCGGTTCCAAAGTATGACCCTACGACGGTTAATGGTTCATTCCTGAGACGGTCTAAAGAAGGTTCGAGCTACAACAAGGACAAGGTAGTGGATTTTCAGCCTAAGTCCACTGATGCCGGTATGAGAGATCTAGAGGAGAGGGCTAAGTTGCTTCTTACAGCCCCGTACCCAGAGAGATTGGTGCCGATAAAAGAACAGGTATCGTTTAACAAGTTTGAAAATGTAATTCGTAGTTTAAATGTGCAAGTTCCTTTCTTAGAATTAGTTAATCAAGTGCCTGCTTACATGAAATTTATGAAGCAACTGTTGTCTAAAAAGAAGTCACTTGATACTGTGCAATCTGTCGCACTAACTGAGGAGTCATGTTCCTATTTGACTCATACTGCACCTCATAAGCTAGAAGACCCAGGTAGCTTTTCTGTTCCTTGTAATATTGGTACCTTCTCAATTGAGAAGGCATTATGTGATTTAGGGGCTAGTGTCAGTGTTATGCCTTTGAGTCTCGCTAAGAAATTGGGATTGACTAGATTTGCTATTACTGACATGACTGTGCAAATGGCTGATCGGTCTGAGATGCGGCCGATAGGTGTTTTAGAGAATGTGCCCGTGCATATTGGGAAGTTGTTTTTTCCCGTTGATTTTGTTGTTTTGGACATTCCTGAAGATGTCAACACCCCAATTATTTTGGGAAGACCGTTTCTGCACACTGCTGGTGCAGTAATTGATGTGGGGTAAAGAACTTTGACCTTTAAGGTAGGGAAGCACTCTATTATGTTTGCCCAGTCCCCTAGGAAGAAAGACCATATGTGGCCAGTTACTTGTAACGTGATTTCTGAAAAGAAATCTTATTTTGTGCTTTCTGATATGCCTACTTTAGTACCTGTGCCTATTCCTGTTGTGACACCTCCGCCCCAGATTGGGAGCAAATTGGAGGACAATTTTTCTGTTTTGGATATTGCAGAAAATGTTTTGGAGAAGGAAGAGCCGCTCATTGCTCCAGCTGTGAAGGAGCCAATCGTTCAAAGAGGCGGTCTAGGATGTCTTAACTATGGAACTGATGAGGAGCCTGATGAGGAGCCAGTCAAGGTGACGGAGTCCGATTTGGATTTTGACGAGCCAGACGAGGTCATTGATTGGGAAGATGCTAGAGATGTTGATCCGTTAAGTTCTGTGGATATTGGAGTTGCTAGGAGCCCCGCTGAGGAGATGAGCACTGTAGAGACTACTTCTTGCAGTGAGAAACCGAGCAAGTGGGCCATTCCGTGGCCATTCTTGATCAACTATTAGTTGATTAAGACTTTTTGAAAACATTTTATTGCTTTTGTTAGACTTTTTATTGCTTTGGTGTGCGCGAGACTTCGCTTTATAAAGTTTGCTTAGGATTTAAAGACTTTACACTGTTACTTTGGGTTTTGCGCAATTTTGGGCGCGTTATTGTGTGTATTTGCAGGTTCACAGACCATATTAGCTCAATTTATTGAGCTAAATCGAAGAAATCAGAAACTTACAGCAGGTATCTCAGTCGATCGACTGGCTAGTGCGGTCGATCGACTGTGCCGCGACTCCAGGGGCCTCTGTTCCTGTCACCCTGGTCGATCCACTGGCATGTATGGTTGATCGACCTCTTCTCGCTGCTGTACATGTTCACGACCATTCCCCTGCTGTGTTTGGTCGATTTGCGGAGTTGAGGGAGTCTTTTTTCCACTTTATTCTCCAATTCATTTCTGTTTTCTTCCATTTTCTTATTTTGCAAATAATTTTGCGTTTCGTAAATTGCTTTCTCGGAATTACGCGCTGTACTTTTGTTTATTTTCAGGTACCTATGGTAGCACTGCTGGCTACTGAAACCTCCTAGCTCACGCTGGTCTGGGGAGGTTTCCTGTTGCGCTTAAAGTCTTGTGAGTTTACGAGTCCTTCTTTGATGTCAATTTTAGTTATAATTCCGCAAAATCCCAATTTCCTTTGCTTATCTTTCTTATATGATTTCGCACAATGGGGGCATTGTGTGATTTGGTTTGAGGAAGGGTTTTGCGTTGCATTCATTCTGTTTTGCATTCACGTTTACTGCATTTTATGTCTTGCATTGTTATTTATTTTCCCTTATATATACAAAAATCCAAAAATTGAAAAAATTCAAAAATTCAAAAAATTTCATGTTTATTTTAGCATATAGGTCGAGTCGAAACGATAGTATTTCAATGATGACATTGCATTTTCATCTGTTTACGCCTAAGCCGTGCTAAATTGACATGTTATTAGTAGAATCAAATATGCATAGTCTACGAGTTTTCGTTAATTTATTCGCTGAATCTTGAGACTTGACTTAGATTTTTGGCAAACTACTTATATTCTGAGTTTTAGAACCTATAACTGGTGTCATTCATGACCAGTTTATCTAGGATTGTGAGTAGTTACTCCTTGTAAGAAATGTTACATCAATATGTATAAACATGAACTTGGTCTACTTAATACATGTATGCATTCGTTTTGTGGTTTGTTGACACATGTGGTAGAGGTCCCCGTTTCTCATTTTACCCATAAACCTCACATAGCCAAAATAGCCCTTTTTATCCTTTTAACTACATCCTATATTCAGCCTGCCTTTGTCAAGCTAGTAGTATTAGTCTTTGGGAATGTGTTCTTATCATTTTGGTTATATTTGCTCTTATTGAGGATGTTGGTGAAATGATTGAAGGGAAAGAAAAGAAAAAGAAAAAAATGATTCGAAAAAAATGATTCGAAAAAAAACAGAGGATCAGTCGGTCGACCGTTCCACTTGGTCGATCGACTGCTTGCTGCAGTAGCGAAAGAAAATTTAAAAAAAAATCACATGGTTGAAGTTTCAAGTAGATGGTGATTTTATTCCCATGTTTTATCTATATCATTTGGGGAATTAAGTTTCTATGGAGAATGTGAGATTTGTGCTTCTAATTAGCACCGGTTTTATTGTTGAATCTTGAGTAAGAAAGTTGGATGTTGTTATAATTTGGTGTTTAGTAAGTTATTAGCTTGGCTTTAACTCCTCATATCCAAATTTATTTTAGCCTCTTCTTACCCATTACCTCACATATCCATATTTACCTCGGCATGTGTCATGATCATTTGTTTGGTTGGAATGCGTATGTACGGTTGTAGAGATTATTTTCATATTAGACTGCAGGCATGTTCTTATAGGTCGTAGTTAGGTGAGAGTCATTACAAAATTACCTCTTTCTATCTTTTACATATATTCACCTGCGCTTATGTGTGATATGAGCGACCCGTGAGAGTCCATAATGATAAGTCTTTATAGTTGACGGTTCAGCAGTTTTTAACAACTACATAACTCGTTTGCATGATTCATGTTGCTAATTGATTGTTAGTTGTTGCATTAAACTGGTTTAGGCTTTGCAGATTGCATTTCGCTCTGAGATTGAAATCGTTCGAATTAGGTCCTAGGATCGAGTCTAGTTCTTGCTTGGGGACAAGCAAGGGTTTGGTTTGGGGAAGTTTGATGCGTGTCATTTATATGATGTTTTACACCCTATTTTACACGCATTTCAGAGCTCAATTATGTAGTTTATGCTACTATTTTCCCTATTTCCGTCTACTTTCGTGTTTTTGTGTAATATTGCATAAATGTGAAAAATCTAGCGGAAATCAATCTGAATCCATCCCCGAGTACTTAGCATTTCATTTGACATGGAGTAGTGACTCGGGAAGCGAATTTGGTGCGCATTTCAAAGCCTGAAAGATAGATTTGCGAGAGTTTCTGAAGCGGATTACTAGCTACAGTGGTCTATAGACTGACCTACATGGTCTATAGACTGTCAGAATGCTTAACAGAAGTCTGCAGGAAAGAGGAGCAATCGATCGGCTGGTCTCATTGGTCGATCGACCACCCCACGAGACTGACGCGCAAATTAAAACTAGAAGACGTGACAAAGCCCATGATAATTAGGTTATGAGGATTAGGTTACGTGATAATTCCTTTATAACGTGATTCAACTCCTCTATTTGAGGGATCGAGTTCCTAGGATACATATTTTTAGTTTACATACAATAAAATACATTAGCTATTCGTAATTGAGAATTCTCAATAAAGTTCGTTCCTTACTTTCGGATTCATCGCTTGTTCCTTTGCTTTGGTAATTCTAGTCCTTTAATTTCAGTATTGTTTTATTCGTTTCGTTAGTATTAGTTCTTTCTAGATAGAATCCCAAGCCCTAGTTACAGTTTTATGCGAATCTATTCATTTAATTATTTCAATTATGCAATCCATTATGCTTATTATCAAATTAGTTCTTGCTATTTGCGTAAATATGTCTAGCTAAACACCCCGTGCGAAGATGTAGGGGATCTATAGCATAGATGGCATTAGAATAGTGACCCCGAATTAGGGCTTGGTCGGTCGACTGGGGTAGCTGGTCGATCGACCGACTCCGTGTCTGATTAGCATCGTTTGATTCGTTAAGTGCAATATTTGACAATGAGGCCGAGAGGAGACTTGTTAAATGCTTAGTTTTGACCAACTCGTAGATCGAGAGATAGGGGAGGGCATTAATTAATGAATTAAGATGACTAAATTACCATGATCGAAAGATAAGTAATTTAGGCTTTAGGAATTACCTTTTAGGGCAAGAGCTAGTATTAGTGAAACCTAGGGACTAGTAGCATAAGCCGAAAGGAGTTACTAGTTAACTTGGATCGAGAGGACATGTTTTACCCATCCTACACGACCGTATTTCGGACTACCTATGTTTATGTGCCATCACAGCTATAGTGAACCGACCATCTTAGCTCCTTTTTATCATTTATTTACGCTTATTTTTATTACTTGCTTATTTGTTTTTACATTTAAATTTAGATATAACTCAAATAAAATCCCCCCAGAAATTCATAGACTGAAATAAAACAACTTAACTCCCTACCACCCAGCGGATCGACCCTTACTACCGCTTGCTAGTTGTAGTTTGGAAAATTATAAATATTATTTTTGATACTCACATCGACAGGTATCAGATACTCAAATAAAATCAGAGGAACAACAGGTATAACACCCGTGAATTCATGACACAAGCAGCCTATAATTCGAGCCGCTAAAACGAAACTAACATGGGACGCAAGCTATGAAGATACCCAAATATCAAAGTAAAATGACCATTAAATCCACCCATTCCACCACATATATGAGGAAGACATAAAGAACCAAACTTTACGACAAATATAGGCACAAAAACGAGCTAAGGGACGAAGTATCGACATTTTTGTCGAGTAACCTATCACCGTTACCTTACTCCTCGAATTCCCAAGTAAAAACGTCAAAAAACATGAGCCTTTCTTCAGTCTTCAAGGCCTTCAACTAAAAGGAGGAAAAACGAGTTGTTTGAGTCACAAAACCGAGTTTGTCATAAGATGTCGTTTTCGAAAACTCAACAAAATCAAAGCTTTCTTACCTTAAAAGAATGAGGAAGGAAAGGGGAAGCTAATGGTGTAAAAATTAGGGAATTTAGTTGAGAAATGGATTCGGGATGTGAGGTAGGAGGTGGCGGAAATGGGTGTACGGGCTCTTTGTTAATGGTTGATGTTGCCTTTGTTTTATTTGCAGGAAGAAGAAGAAAGAAAAGAGGGGGTATGGGGACGCGTAAACAAACAACAACAATGATAACTTTATTTAATAAAAATCACATAATATTAATAGTATAAATAATAAAGATAATATATAATAATATATAAATATATATATATATAAAAGTAGAGTGTGGGGTGAGTAGGTAAGTGTGTTGTCAATATTTGGTTGGTCCGAGTTTGGATAAGACTCTCAATTGAAATGTGACGGTCTAAACTAGTCGGTAACATAAGACGGAATTATTATTATTATTACTGTCACTATTATTGTCCGACCAAAAATATGTATACATAAATTCTTATATAAATTATGCCTCAAAAATATAATTTAATAATACGTATTTTTATATAAATGAGCTTTTATATATTACTTTTATAAAAATCGTATTTGAAATAAAATTAATTAAATTGAATAATTCAAAGATATAAAATAAATCAATCAAACGGTTTAATAAATTTTAAATGTCATAATGGAAATTCGCGGGTGTTACAATGCTCTGCAGCTGGACGGCGTGAGTGTCCTCGACTCATCTTTCTATTCTTGTTTTCTTATTGCTTTTTTTTAGAACTGATCGTAAGAATGACCTCTTGTTTGCTTATCTTAGTGGGTGCCCAGGCCTTGGGCAGACTACACTGGCGTCCCGCCTTTTGTGGCTGAGGTCCTTCGACCCAGGAGCTCGAGCCGGTTGCTGCTGAGGACGTCGATGGGTCCCTTGTGGTACTTGGGCGAGCGTTTGACTCGCCAGTGCTCTCGAGATGCTTTCACGGTCCCCATCGATCCTCCTCGGACGATATTCAGGGAGCCTTCCGATGCTGAGAGGGAGGCTGACTTGGCAGATGTTGGTGGTGACACCTTCCTTCTCCCTGGCGAGGACTACTCGGCGTTCCTCTACCGGAGGTTGACGTACTGGCCGGTCGTGGTAAGTGCTTCACTTTCCTATCGATTGGCTTGAAAATGTGATGAATGATCATCGGTTAATGGAAACCAGTTGATTTTTGCAGGAGATTGAGGTGGCGGGCGTCGAGCCCCCATCGTACCCCGAGACCCTCGAGTATATTGATGCGACGGGGATGACGGCGATCTTCGAGCTTCGCGACTTTGGCGAGACAGTGACAGATGCTGGCGTGGACGAGTGGCAGCATCTGATTCGGAGGGTACGTTACTTAACTTGTTTAGCTTTTGTATAAGAATACACTTGTTTAACTTTGTCCAATCATTGAGAATCGTTGTTTATTGAAATGCAGGTTGCGCCATCCCGGTTTGTGGCTTTGTGGAGGGTAGCCAACCGGCTACGGGCTACTGCCGTCGAGGCACTTGCTAGAGGTCGAGGACCTCAGATATGAACCTTTCGTCTACTTCATTTTTTGAATTTTCTAACTTTCTTTATGTTTGACATAAGCCAATCGTTATCATTTGCAGGGGGAGCGCGACCTGGAACGAGAGTTAGCGCAGTCTCGGGAGGTGACGGCTCGCCTGCTGAGGGAGCTAGAGTTCCACGACGCCGAGATCGCTGCTCTCGAGGCGAGACTTACCGAGTTGGGCGGCGACCAGCAGTAGTTCGTTTGTTTTTTGTTGTTTTTGTTGTTGGCTATACTTCATACACTTTTGTACATTTTTAGGACCTTCATTTTGGACTTTTGGACTTCGTTTCGGGCACGAACCCCCAGTTTGGTGTACATATTTCTTTTGGTTGTATATATGATGGCCTGAGTGCCTTTGCTGCTGGGTTGTATGTTTGTACCTGCAGGTTAGCTTTGAATAGGTTTGATAGATGACGGTTTATACCGTCATGCTGTCGAAATTTACACAGAAATTGCACATAAAACATATATTTGTACACATGGCCTAAATTAGCGCAAGACAAAGACTCGAAAAAAATGCAAAAAATTTGCTGAAAATGACTGGACGGTAGGGAGGGTTACCCCCTAAAAAAATGAAAATAGAAACATATATGTGTGAAATGTACTATGAAACGGGAGTGAAATGATTCTCCCAAAAAGAAAAGTAAAAAAGAAATAGGTTAGTTTGAAAATAAATAATTGAATTGGTGAAATGATTCCCCGAAAAAAGAAAATTAAAAAGAAATGGATAAGTTTAAAATAAATAATTGAATTGGTAAAATGATTCCCCAAAAAAGAAAATTAAAAAGAAATGGGTAAGTGTGCTGAAATGGCGAAAATGCCGATGTCGCCTCGAAATGTGTGCCCGTGGAATTAGGAAACTCGAGATATAGTAATTCGACGGAATTACCAAAAATAATAACCCATATGAATAGGAAATTATGCTTAAGGAATTAGGAAAGATCCAACGCGGAAAATCACAGAAAAAAGGCTGAGAAAGAGAAGCAGCTCAAGATCCAACTCCGGAAAATCACAGAAAAAAGATTGAGGAAGAGGCGCAGCATGAGCTGCGTCCCTTTGAAGAGGCGCAGCAGGTGCTGCGCCCTTTC
The DNA here is from genome assembly GCF_048544455.1 of Silene latifolia. NCBI lineage: Eukaryota > Viridiplantae > Streptophyta > Magnoliopsida > Caryophyllales > Caryophyllaceae > Silene > Silene latifolia. The sequence goes on from NC_133528.1 coordinate 31,332,764, forward strand.
CCCAGTGTGTCCGTCCTGACAGATTTTAGGAAACATCTTTTAGTATAAATATAGACGTCGATGGAGGTTTTATTCACATAATTCTTCCCTCTTTCTTTCGTCTATTACATAAAAATTCTCTAATTAATCATACATCATAAATACTTTAGAAATTCGTCTCAAAGAATGGACAAAAGAGTTCTCAAACGTGGAGAAACACGATATGGGTGCCTACAACTTTGGATCAATTTGGAGCTTGAAGCTAATCAAGGTCGTCAAACCGTTCTTGGATGCTTGTCTTGAGTATTGGGACCCGAATTTCCACGTATTCGCTTTCCCTGGAGGCGATATTTGTCCGTTTCCTGAAGAAATAGCTGCAATTGGCGGTTGGAACCCGGAACATATGTCTGTTATACCCTCTACTTCTCAAGGGTATAAAAACAAATTTAGGGATTTGCTTAGATTGACAAGAGCTGAGGTTGACCGTCTTGTGACCTCAAAAGGAGTCTGAATGCTTGATTTCATCGATCGTTTCATAAATAGGGCAGACCCTTCTATCTCCTATGTTGCGAGGCGTAGGGCATTTGGGTTTTTCCTATTGCATGTTTATGTCCTTCAAGGGCATGTTGGTGAGGATATGAGAGGTGATCCTCGCTATTTGAGCCTAGTTGAGCAGATGGAGTTGCGCAGGAGCCCAGCTTGCCTATGTTTAGGAGAGATCCTATTGGGGTTGGATAACAGGAAAGCCAACCGCGATCTTCCTTATTTAGGAAGTCCCATCATTCTGCAGGTAAAAGAATACAAATTTTTTTGTTTCTTTCTTTTTTTTTCTTTTGTCTTTTTTTTTCTTGTTCGCTTTTTTTTTTTATTCTAATACCTGCTTTTTGGTAGGTCTGGCTTATGGAGCGCTTGCGGCTGATCGAGCCTGATCCGGTCGATGTCGTCACTCAACCAATCAAACACATTTATAATACTCAACAAACAACTAGTTAGCGGTAAGTCGAGGTCGATCCATGGGACGGTGTGCTTTGGGTTCTAAGTCTATCTATCTCAATTTATGCTAGTGTCACAATATGTTGGGTTTGTAGTTGTATCTAGACTATTGAAAGTGATAAGGTAGAACAAACAATAAACAAATGATTAAAAGTGCTAGGATATCATGGGGTCATGGGGGAATTCATGGTGTTGATCATACAAACATGTTTACAAGGTTGCAAGCAATTAATGTTGTGGAGGAACCGAGTTGGGTTATATCTTACGGTTCTTAGGAAGAGTTGGGTCCCGGAGCCGAATCGATTAGATTGTACAACACCTACAAGTCGACTTACTTTCCTCCTATTCAACTTCTATGCATGGTCTAACAAGACTCGAGTTGGGTTATATCTTACAAGTCAAGTTGAGTAGATAAGAGATGGTAAAAATGCAAGGATTCATAGGCTTAGCATTTCATCAAACATAACATGTGCATAAAGTTGACATCACAACAAGCAAGCAATTTAATCATGTGAACATATTAGATTAAGCATGAATCAATCCCATGTTGGTTTCCCCTAATTACCCACTAATCCTAGCTAAAGAAACTACTCACTCATTGTCATGGGAAACATGTCATTAATGGTGTCAATCATCACAACAAGTATAAACATGATAATAGAATGAAGAAATGAACAATAAAGATTAAAGAGTAAAGGAATTATACCAAACTTGAGATGATCCAATTAATAAAGCAAAGAATAATAGAAGAAACTTGATGATTGATGGAAGGTTGTCAATCTCCCAATAATAACCCAATAATCTTCAATTACCCAATAAAAAACTTGAATAATAAACTTGAACAATAATTATGGAAAGATTAATGTGTAATTTGTGGAAAGATTAAAGAGTAATCTATTCTAATCTACTCCTAATCTAATCTAAGGAAGGATTTTCTACCCCAAAAAACAACATGCATGATTAATTACAAAGATGGGGTCTTTATAGTGGAAATTAGGTGGATGCATTTACGGTTAACTAAGGCTAATTTAGTAATTACACTTTTGAGTTTAGAGCAGGGAGACTCCGGTATTTTCTGAGGAAGGGAGTCTTTCTTTAAGCTTGGAGAAGACGAAATCATGCTGTGAAGGAATCCGTGCGTATTGGGGTCGGGACGGACGGAATCTGGCAAAGGAATCCGAGCGGATTCAAGAGAATCCGGGCGGATTCGGGTGGATGAATCCGAGCGGATTCTGAGCAGGACGCTCGGATTGTTTAGTGGAGACGGGCGGATTTGAGACAATCCGCTCGGATTGTTCTTCAAAGATGGTTCTTCTTCTTTTCTCCCCTTTTTGCTCATTTCCATTTTATTCTTGCGAGATTGGTCTTTAGTCTTTGCTTCCTCTTCATACTAGTCCGTCTATTATCGTCAAGTAGCTTCCAGATGTGCGCGAAAGACGGGAATTTCCGCCTTATTATCTCCTTTTCTACAAAACATATGAAATGCGATAGAAAAGCAAATAGGAAGGTTTTGACGGATAAAATGGCCATAAAATGCTATAATAGTATGCAAAATAGGCTCAATTAGGGGACTAAATGTGCGCTAATTATGGTCACATCAAATATCCCCAAACCGAACCTTTACTCGTCCCGAGTAAAGAGGTGACTAAAACTAGACCTTTATTTAAACTAACCTAATAACATAGCCGATATGAGACAATTAGCGGGTCTCACTCCGCCCCTTCAACTCACAACAAGACAACCATGAGGTAGGATGCCTTCTTGCAAGGCAAGGTGGGTCTTGCCAAAATGGCGACACATCCAAACATTAAAGCACATAAAATCACATAATGGATGCATCTTCAAAAAGAATAGCCACTTTCCTCATCTAAGTGGCGGAAATTATCTACAAGGGAAGCAATTCAAGGGTACACACTCCTTCATAGATGCAATTTATTCAAACTACTAAGCCTAGAAGGATACCAATAAATCACCTCCAAGTTGTGTCAAGCTAGGGTACCTTTGTCCTCAATCGTTAAATGCTTTTGTCAAGAGTAGACTCCCTATGGTGTTAGAAACACTGGAGGATCGCGGAATTCCCCCTCTTGCCTAGACAAGAAGAAGGGTCGTCCCCTCTCTACCATGCACAAAAATGGATACGATGGATAAAGGGATCAATAGATATTTGAGTTTCACTTTGGGAGTTTGCTTTTGTTTTTGTTTCCCCCCCCCCCCCCCCCCCCCCCCCCCCCCCCCCCCCAATTTCATTTGGCATTTGACATTTGAGAACACTTTCTTTTTGCCATTTCTTTTTGATTTTTGGCAATTCAACACTTGACAACTTTTCAACTTTTGCATTTCTTTTTGAACATTTTCAAAGTCACCCCATATGTAGTGAGGGTGGCTTATATTTGAAGAATAGGAGTTCTATTTTTGCTCCTCTTTTCATTTGATGCATTTTTGCAAACTTTTTCTTTTCCTTTCATTTCTTTGAACTCAAATTGATTTCTTTTTTGTTTTTGTGCCCATTCCCTTTGATGACAAAATGTATGGTAGAATATGGATGAATGATGGTTGCATGGTTTCAAGGGTCACCTTGGAATAAACGGTAGCCAAGGAGTTATCACACCACAAGGTACTCTTGACTAGGCCTTAATCCATGGGTCAAAGGATACTAGCATGACACATCCTAGGGTGTTTTACAAGTATTCTAACAAGCAAAGTCTTAAGAATAAAAAGCATCTACTAGGGCCTATATACACTTGTCAAGTTTCCCAAGTAAACGGTTTCACAAAATTTTTCTAACCATGCAACTATATGCCATGATGCAACTAACATTTATACATCCTAATGCAAATGATTCTACCAACTAATATGCCATATAAACTAAATGCAAGTCCTAAGTTCACATTGTTTTTACCGCATCAATCAAAATAAAGCCACATATTCATTAACATAAAGAGGAAAAAGGAGATTGGAAAGTTCATACCATGCGGTCTTCAATATCCTCATGTCTCGGATGTGGCATAGTCAATCAATGTGAACAAGGATAAACAAACACAATATATACAAGACAATATATACAAAGGAAATGAACTTGTTTTTGGTTTTTCAATTTTTCAAATTTTTATGGTTTTTGTTTTTATGAAATTAAAAGACATATTTTTGGGATTTTTTCGAAATTTTTCAATTTTTATGCATTTTGGAATATAAATTCCCATCCCCCACTTTATTTTGGACATTGTCCTCAATGTACATGTAGGAGTAGGAATAAAAAGAAAAACATGTTTTTGGATTTTTGATTTTTTGAAATAAAGAACAAATGCAATGATATGATATGAATGAATGCATGCTCTAACTAAATGCAATTCTATATGACATATATAACAAATGAATGCAATATAGACTATATTATATGATGCATGATTTCTAGTAAACTATGGTCACCTATGATCAAACCTCCCCAAACCGATTTAAACACTATTTCTAGTGTAGAAAAGAATAGGTTTGGCCATTAGTGACTACGCATGAATTCTAGTCTATATGCAACTATCTACATGAATCATATGAAATATATTACAATGCAAACTAATGTAAATGAACTTAACTAATGCAATATGCAATATGAAATATAATACACATGCAAGCTAAATGCTATACTAAATGCAATGTAAATATAAAAGAGAGAGGGAGAGATGGGTATCATACAAGTGGTGAAGTAGGCCTCTTTCACTCGTCATCCTCATCTTGGTCGTAGCCATAACAATGAGAGCTTCCGGCTTGATCATGTCCCGGTGCTTGGCCCCAATATCCTCCTTGGTCAAAATCTCCTCCTTGACCCGAGTACCCTCCACCTTGGCTAGAATGCCCTCCATCGCCGCGACTCCTAGTTTGGTCCCCATAATTTGGGAACAAGAGCTCCGGTTGTGCCCAAGAGGGCTTAGGACCATTGGGGTCAATATACCCTTGTTGAGCCATGTTATAGTATTGGGGGTAGAGGGCTAAGTAGTTGTCTTCCCTCCCTTTATGCACCCCAAGGTCCACTCTATTCATGAGTGCCATCAAATCATTAATACCCGGGGTGTTAGGGATTGCCGGTTGGAATGGGGTATGCGGAATAGGGTAAGGTGGGATAGGGACGTAGGAAGGTGGGCGCATTTGTATGCCCGGCCCTCCACGGGGTGGTTGACGGCGTGGCTCCTCCCTTTGAGGGGGATTTTCAAGAATTTGGATATCAAGGAGGTAGCTTGGTGGAGGAGAGTATGGACTCAATCTTGGGTCAATGCCCGGTATCTTCCATCCTTCAAGGATCATTGAAGTGCAACCCTTGGTGTACCATTCCACACTCCCATCTTGAGTGTAGTTGCACCATCGGTGACTATAGAAGATGGTGTGCTCATCAATCAAAGTCCTCCCTTCAAGAGGAATATAGGTTCCTCGGGCATTGAACCCGGGACAAAGGTGTTTAGCTAAAATTGTAATTAGACCTCCCATCACGAAGGTCTTAAGCTGAGATGTCCCTTGAGCAAAGTCATGGAACCTAGTGAGTATCTCAAGTGGCGTATTGAAGTTATAACGCCTCACCGCTCGAACATTCAAATAAGACTCAAGAAAAGTTAAGTCGATGAGAGTACACCGATCTTGCTCGTACCTCCCATTGATGCACCCGGCTACAAAGCGTTCGGTGAATCGAATCACCGGATGTTGGATAGCAAATGTATAGCAACGCTTTATATTGGTAAAGTCCCTCCCGGAGGTAGCTTTCCAAAGAAAATCCACATTAAAATTATCGGGCTTTTCGGTATAGGCGGTGGGTACTTCAAGACCAAAAACATAGGCAAATTCCTCAAGAGAAAGAACATGGTCTCGGTTGCATAACCTAAACTCCATGCCTAAATTGTTGCGGGCATCTGCTATAATGCGAAGGCTACTCAAGAACTCAAGGGTGAGACTAAGGTAAGTCTCTTCATGAGCATGGAAAAAGTTCCCAATGCCAAGGCCATTAAAGAACATCTCGGTAGGGTACCTTATCTTAAGGATTTCCAACACCCTAGTGTCAAAAAATTGAGTAGGTTCGTATTTCTTACCTAGAAGCTCGACGAATTTTTCGCGGTGGTCGTCGGATAGGAAGATCACTTCTTGGAAGTTGTTGAGTTGTTCAATACCTCCCCTCATTATCACACCTCGTGGTGTTGAAGAGGATGATCCCTTGCGCCTCTTCCCGATCGATTCAATCAATTTCTTGGCCTTTCCCTTGGAACTCATGTTGGTGATGGGGGTGATGGGGGTTTTTTTGAGGATATGAAGGTGATTTTGAGGATTGAAGAGAGTGTTTTAGGGTTTGATAAGATGAGGAAATGAGGGAGAAGGGGGGTGTTTATATAGAAGAAGAAGGGAATCCGAACGGATAGGGTTGGACCTAACCCGTTTTTCTCGCGTGAACAGTACAATCCGAGCGGATTGCAGCTGGGACGGGCGGATTCTCGATGGGGAAGACGGGCGTCTTCTGTAGAATCCGCACGGATTCTAGAACAGAGAAATCTGTTGGTTGAGAAGCAGGGAGAAGACGGGCGGATTCTGCAAAGGACGGACGGCTTGACCAGGACGGGCGGATTCTTGATAATCCGCACGGATTTTGGCACAGATTAAAATCTTGCTTTTGGACGTCATACGGGACGGGCGTCCCGTGAAGAGGACGGGCGGATTGTAAGGGACGGGCGGATTTCTTTGAATCCGCTCGGATTCTTCCTCAATTTCAGCTTTTTCTCTTCCGTGGGCCTGGACGGGCGGATTTGCTTGGATCCGAGCGTCTCTGCTTTTCTCTCCTTCTTCTTTCTTCTTTCGTGAAATGATAAACCCCTTTTCACCGATTTCCTCTTTTTTCCTTATCCTTTTCTGAAATTTGCTTAGGAAACATGTAAGATGACTCTCTCTCTCTTCTCTCTTATGCAAGAAATTAAATGCAAAAATAAAATGTACAATATTATACAAAATAAAAGGGTTCAAGAAATATCTTACAAATGGTGGTTTGAGGTAGGACTCCACCAAACTAGTTCAATTTGTAACAATTCTTATCCATAGAGCTCAAGGCTCTCAACAAAAGGTCAAAAGCTTGTGAACAAGCTCCAAACAAGCATAAGTATGGGTTGCTCCATTTGAAAATGAAATTTGGCCAAGGAGGTTTGTAAAATGCTCTTTTTCTTATCTCCTCCTTAGCGTTAGAGCTTTCCCAATGTTTCAAGTAAACACATTCATGATTCTTGTTAAGATTGAGCGTGAAGTGTGGTTCATTTTCATCCGTGGACTTCCACTTACCAACTTCTTCTTCAATTTTGGTGATGATGATAGCATTTTGATTCTTCAATCCTTCCAAGGTGGAAGGAGAGTTTTCATGACTTTGATGATCGGATACCATAGGAGTTGAGATTATGGGTGCCAAATCTTCACAAGTAGCCTCACGAGCAATTTTCTCTTTGAGTTTTTTCACCAAATAACTCTTGTAAGACACTTTGGCTTTTTGAAGAAGATCTAACATATCCTCTTCAATGATCATTGGCTCCATGATAGGTGCCAAGTGGTCTTCATGAAGGATAAAGGAAGGACGTTCTTCTTCATGATAAGGTATCTCAAATGTCTCAAGGATAGGCTCCTCAAGCAAGGTGATATTGTGAATCCCTCCTCTAGGTTCATCATCATTGTTGCTATTTTCACGTAAATCATGAATGGGGGCTTCATCTAGCTCCTTTTTCAACACCCCACCGTTCACATCAAAGGACACACCTTCATACTCGCAAAGGTTAAGAACATTTGGTTTGCTCAACCTCATGTCTTCCTCATCAAACACAACACTCTCATAGTCGCAAGAGCTCAAGGAACTTGGCTCCTCCCACTTTTCATCTTCCATGTCAAATGTCACTACTTCAAACTCGCATTTATGCTCAATATCCAAAGAGCGGTGGTGAGGGGTTGCTTGGAATTCTTTTAATTGGGCAATTTGAATCCCCAATTCCTTTCTTTGGATAGCGATGTTTTTAAGAACATCTTCTTCTTTTCGGCTCTCTTCTAGCATTTGTTTGAAGAAGTTTTGTTGGTCTCCCATCATTTGGAGGATCATGTTTTGAATGGGTTCATTTCTTTGTTGTGGGTGGGTGTGAAAATGGTTGTATTGTGGCAATTGAAGTTCATTGTGAAATGGGTATTGAGTGGGTGGTTGTTGTTGATATTGGGTGTGGTAATTTTGGTGGGAAAAATTGGGGTAGTGGTTAGGATTTTCATTGTACAAATAGTAAGGTAGGTTTGTGTTGACTTGCTCCTCAAACTCCCCATACCCATAGTCATACTCAAAAGATCCACCACATACTCCACAACACATGTCTTGAGTCATCATAACTAAGACAAGGAAACAACTACAAGCATGGAAACTACACAAAAATGGTAAGAACAATCCTTGAGGAACAAGTTCCTCAAGGTGAAAGCACAATTAAAATAGACAAACAAATAAGAACTTAATCACATAGCACCATCCCCGGCAACGGCGCCATTTTGATCCGGTCGATGTCGTCACTCAACCAATCAAACACATTTATAATACTCAACAAACAACTAGTTAGCGGTAAGTCGAGGTCGATCCATGGGACGGTGTGCTTTGGGTTCTAAGTCTATCTATCTCAATTTATGCTAGTGTCACAATATGTTGGGTTTGTAGTTGTATCTAGACTATTGAAAGTGATAAGGTAGAACAAACAATAAACAAATGATTAAAAGTGCTAGGATATCATGGGGTCATGGGGGAATTCATGGTGTTGATCATACAAACATGTTTACAAGGTTGCAAGCAATTAATGTTGTGGAGGAACCGAGTTGGGTTATATCTTACGGTTCTTAGGAAGAGTTGGGTCCCGGAGCCGAATCGATTAGATTGTACAACACCTACAAGTCGACTTACTTTCCTCCTATTCAACTTCTATGCATGGTCTAACAAGACTCGAGTTGGGTTATATCTTACAAGTCAAGTTGAGTAGATAAGAGATGGTAAAAATGCAAGGATTCATAGGCTTAGCATTTCATCAAACATAACATGTGCATAAAGTTGACATCACAACAAGCAAGCAATTTAATCATGTGAACATATTAGATTAAGCATGAATCAATCCCATGTTGGTTTCCCCTAATTACCCACTAATCCTAGCTAAAGAAACTACTCACTCATTGTCATGGGAAACATGTCATTAATGGTGTCAATCATCACAACAAGTATAAACATGATAATAGAATGAAGAAATGAACAATAAAGATTAAAGAGTAAAGGAATTATACCAAACTTGAGATGATCCAATTAATAAAGCAAAGAATAATAGAAGAAACTTGATGATTGATGGAAGGTTGTCAATCTCCCAATAATAACCCAATAATCTTCAATTACCCAATAAAAAACTTGAATAATAAACTTGAACAATAATTATGGAAAGATTAATGTGTAATTTGTGGAAAGATTAAAGAGTAATCTATTCTAATCTACTCCTAATCTAATCTAAGGAAGGATTTTCTACCCCAAAAACAACATGCATGATTAATTACAAAGATGGGGTCTTTATAGTGGAAATTAGGTGGATGCATTTAGGGTTAACTAAGGCTAATTTAGTAATTACACTTTTGAGTTTAGAGCAGGGAGACTCCGGTATTTTCTGAGGAAGGGAGTCTTTCTTTGAAGCTTGGAGAAGACGAAATCATGCTGTGAAGGAATCCGTGCGTATTGGGGTCGGGACGGACGGAATCTGGCAAAGGAATCCGAGCGGATTCAAGAGAATCCGGGCGGATTCGGGTGGATGAATCCGAGCGGATTTCGAGCGGGGACGCTCGGATTGTTTAGTGGAGACGGGCGGATTTGAGACAATCCGCTCGGATTGTTCTTCAGCAGTGGTTCTTCTTCTTTTCTTCCCCTTTTTGCTCATTTCCATTTTATTCTTGCGAGATTGGTCTTTAGTCTTTGCTTCCTCTTCATACTAGTCCGTCTATTATCGTCAAGTAGCTTCCAGATGTGCGCGAAAGACGGGAATTTCCGCCTTATTATCTCCTTTTCTACAAAACATATGAAATGCGATAGAAAAGCAAATAGGAAGGTTTTGACGGATAAAATGGCCATAAAATGCTATAATAGTATGCAAAATAGGCTCAATTAGGGGACTAAATGTGCGCTAATTATGGTCACATCAGAGCCCCCAGTTAATGTTCCTGCTTATCATGCTCGCTCAATTGCAATGAGGATTAGGCTTTATATGGTGGACTTTACTCGGGTTTGCAATTATTGGGAGAACAAGCTGAAGAACGAGGATGGTCCCCTGATTAGATGGATTGTACCATGGTGGCATCTCAAGTCTGTTACAGGAGTGTCGTCTTTAGATCCTACCCGATCGGTGCGCATTCCTGGCTTGGAATTCATGATATGCATCTTCCCAAAGAGGCTAATGAGGCAGTTTGGATTGAAGCAGATGATTCCTAAGCTTGATACTGTTCCTCAGACTGCCATGGTGCTTACTACCGAGAGCCGAAGAGAGTGGGCCATCAAATGGGCTCAGAGAAACATGTGGTTCCTAAACTCTTCTGTTAGCGCACTATGGGTATCAGATTCCTACTTACAGTGGAGGAAGGCTACTACTCCTGAGGAGCGCGAGAGGTTAAGGAAGCACGAGCCTGTTGACTACAAGGTTCAGGATGTAGAGAAGGAAAAAGAGAAGCACTTGACCGAGGGAGAGGAAGAAGCCGGATTTCGAGTTGTTCATCCGTCGAAGAAACCAAAGACCTCTCCTATCGTCGAAAAGGTGGTTGATAATAATGGCAAGGCTAGACCACAAGAGAGACCATTAGTGATTAGGTCTGAGATAGCGCAGGAGCGCTCGGCTCATGGTCGAGACAGGAAGTATGACAAGAATGACAAAGGCAAAGGGAAAATGGAAGATAGCCTGTCTTAATATTATTTATTATTATTATTTGTAATAAAATGGTGGGGTTTTTAGAATCCTAACCTATTTATTTTAGCATTATTTTATTATGTGGCATATTATTATTATTATGGAAGGAAATGAATAAGAAATTTATTGGTTACGAAACCGTTGTGATTTTCTTTTATTATTCTTGTCAAATTCCAAATGCATATGCAAATGTCCTTCTATTTACATTTAAAATAAATAATGGGTTGTATCCTGTGAAGGATTGCCTACGTATTCTTTTTAAAAATGAAATCAAACCCTTGCGCGTAGTTCAAGTAAATATAAAAGAATAATTGTTCTAAGTAAGAGCTTGTAATGAACTAGAAAATAAGCATGAGCTTTTACTTACTCCTAAAGCACAATTCAGTTTATTTGATGATATGAGGATGACGATTTGTCAAAATGCAAGAGCAAGGTGACATAAGCTTTATTTCAGCTGGCCAGGGGCCGTTTTCTGTTCCAGGCCGCATGAGCGACACGTGAGGTTACGTGAGGCGTGTTTTTGTTCCTATTCTAGGCATAGTAACGTTTCAGTTGGTCGAGGTTAGTTGGGTTGGCAAATTCATTCCCATCTAGGTTTGTGACTCTAATCGCACCCCCCGGGAGTATGGACTTGACCAGAAATGGTCTGGCCCAGTTGGGTTTGAACTTTCCTCGTGGATCGACAGATAAAAGTGCTCTAACTGATTTGAGCACTAGGTCTCCCTCTTTGATGTTCCTTGGCTTAACCCTTGTTGAAGGCTCGTTTGATACGTGCCTGATATGTTTGCACATTATGTAATGCGCGCAATCTTCGTTCATCCAGGAGGATGAGTTCTTCATATCTGTCTCTCTTCCAATCGGCTTCTGGAATTTGACTTTCGAGTAAAATACGCAAGGATGGTATTTCGAGCTCGACTGGTTGCACGACTTCCATGCCGTAGGTCAAATAGAAAGGAGTGGCCCCAGTGGGCGTCCTAACAGATGTGCGATATCCCCGTAAGGCAAATGGTATCTTGCTTGGCCAATCTCGATAATTGTCAATCATTTTCTTGAGGATTGTGACAACGTTCTTGTTTGCCGCCTCTACCGCGCCATTAGTCTGTGGTCTATACGGCGAGGAATGGTGGTGTTTGATCTTGTACTTGGCTAGCAATTGCTCAGTCTCAGCCTGGAAATGTGACCCATTGTCACTGATGATCTCATGTGGGCAACCGTATCGACAGATGATATTGGTTTGTATGAACTTTGCCACGTTCTTGGCTGTGAGACTAGTGTAGGAAGCCGCTTCTACCCATTTGGTGAAATAATCGATTGCCACCAGAATGAAACAGTGACCTCCTGTTCCGGCTGGGGTGATCTTTCCGATGATGTAGATACCCCAAGCAGAAAATGGCCAAGGAGATGTCATGGTGTACAGTAATGAAAGAGGGACATGTTGTACATTTCTGAAGATTTGGCAGTTGTGGCAATGTCTGACATATTTGATGCAATCGGATTCCATTGTGGTCCAATAATACCCCAAACGCGTGATTTTATTTGCCATCATGGATCCACTCATGTGAGGGCCACATTCTCGATCATGGACTTCTTCCATCACTTTCCATGCCTGTGAATGATCAAGGTAACGCAGGATTACACCAAAAGGTGTTCTTTTATATAATTCTCCTTGCATGAGGAAGTATTGGGAGGCTAGTAAGCGTATAGCACGTTGTTCCCTCTTGTCCATATCTGGTGGATAGGTGCCGTTGAGTTTGAAGTTCAGAATCGCTTGGAACCAAGGTTCCTCTGGGTTTTCTTCTTCATCTGTAATTTGGTGCACGTAAGCTGGTTCTGACCGTCGTTCGATACATAAAGGCATTTCTACCATATTATCCGGCATATTAATCAAAGATGCAAGTTTTGCAAGAGCATCTGCAAATTGATTCTCTTCTCGAGGTAGGTGTAGGTAAGTTACTTGATCGAAAAATTGGGCAACTTGGTCTATCCTGGCTTGATACGGTACTAGGCTTTCACTCCGAATTTTCCAAGATCCCGTAATTTGGTTGATAATCAAAGATGAATCTCCATGTACCCGAAGATTCTTGATGCTTAAACCTACTGCTGCTTGTAGCCCAATGAGGCAAGCCTCATATTCTGCCGCGTTATTTGTCACCTCGAAGTCGAGTTTGACGGAGAGTGGTGTATGCTCGCCTTCAGGAGAAATGAGCAACACTCCTATTCCAAATCCTTTTAATTTCGATGCTCCATCAAAATAAAGGTCCCAGGAGTCTACATCTGTTTGGAGTATATCCTCATCCGGAAACGAGCACGCGTCTATTGTTTGTGCATCATTGATTGAATTTTCTGCGAAGAACTCGGCAACGGCACGTCCTTTTATAAATTTCAGAGGTACATATTTGAGATCGAACTCTGAGAGCATCAAAGTCCATCTTGCCAGACGTCCGTTGAGAACGGGTTTTTCGAAGAGGTATTTGACAGGATCCATTTTGGAGTATATTTTGACGGAGTAACTAAGCATGTAATGGAGTAGCTTCTTCGTTGCCCACACAAGAGCGAGGCATGTCTTCTCAAGTGGTGTGTACTTGCACTCATACTCCAAGAACTTCTTACTAAGGTAGTAGATAGCTCTTTCTTCTTTTCCCACGGTTTGGGCTAACATGGCGCCCATGGTTGTTTCAGTTACTGTGAGATATAAACCAAGAGGTTAATCTCGTTGGGGTGGCATGAGCACTGGTGGTTTTGCTAGTATCTCCTTGATTCGGTCGAACGCCTTTTGACAATCATCATCCCACATGGTGTGATTTGTTTTCTTTAGCTTTTTGAAGATAGGTTCACAGATCATGGTGAGTTTCGATATGAATCGACTTATGTATTGCACCTTGCCCGGGAATCCTCTAACTTCCATCTCTGTTTAATGTTGCGGCATTTCAATTAGAGCTTTGATCTTGGAAGGGTCTATTTCTATTCCTCGTTGGCTAACAACATATCCCAAGAGCTTGCCGGATGTTACTCCAAATGCGCATTTCTGAGGATTGACCCTCATGTTGTGCTTTCGTAGTCTTGAGAAGAATTTGCGAAGGTTCGCAATGTGCTCCTCTCTATCTTTGGACTTGACAATCATATCATCTACGTATACCTCAACTTCTTTATGCATCATGTCATGTAATAGTGTAGTTGCGGTGCGTTGATATGTAGCTCCGGCATTGATTAACCCAAGCGGCATAACCGTGTAGCAATAGGTACCCATTGAGTGACGAAGGCAGGTTTGTGCATGTCCTCTATGGCCATCTTGATTTGGTTATATCCCGTGTATTCATCAATGAAGGATAATAACGCGTGATCTGCTGTATTATCCACCAATATGTCAATATGTGGTAGAGGAAAGTCATCCGATGATTATCGGACTACAACATGTTTTGGGATCGCAGCGTTTAATCGACAGTTTGTGTACAACTTTACGTCGGAAAACTTAAAACGATTTCCAAAACAAAACATTTCAAAACATTTCAAAAATACCTGGAGTCTTTAATGCACGACGACGGGGTCGCAATGACACTAGCTAGAGTCAAAACTGACACCGGACCAAAAGCCGACTCAAAAATTCAAATCCCGACTCCAACAACAAGTCAAACCGAGAACCACAAAAACAAAATATCTTCAAGCCTTCTACGCTAAGTTTTCCCGGATTCATGTTGGTCAAGTACCAAACATGTGACTACAAAACCTAGGATAGAACAAATCATGATTGCGTTTGTTGTGATAGTGACAACACAACTCGAAGTGCCGCGATTTGGCTCGCGCTTCTTTGAGCAGCCCAGGTGGCCACGTCGCTCAAAACTCACACAACCACTCATTCTCCTATAAATACCCCTCAAATGTCGCCCATTTGAGACTTACGCGAGTGTCCGCCCCCTCTTTTCTCCCTTAAAATTCTCGACTCGACTTCTAAAGTCACAATCCGACGCGTGTTTACGACCTACCGATCGTAAACACGAGCCTTACACATTGTTTGGTAATGTCATCGTGCATTAAACTACTTGTCCGACCACTTTGACCACTACACCATCACTAAACTTTTAAAACACTCTTTTACTTACCAAAGCGGTTTTAAACCGAGTTTTTTCCGATCAAACAAGTTGTTACACTTACGTCGGTCACTCGCCATAACCAAACATGTAAGTATGAGGGTGTAAAAATCCTCTTTTATTATGTTTTCATTCGTTTCATGACTTTAACATGCTAAAACATGCATAACATGAACCAAAACATGGAATAAACGAGCCAAAACTGATTTTTGGTCTGAGGCAGAAGCCCCTTAGGTCGCCTACTGGCTCGCGCCTAAATGGGGTGCTCAGACCATAGATCAACCGTGTTTGTTCTCGTCATTTCCCTTAATCCATTTTTCATATTTGTAATCGGTTTTTACCATTTCAAGTATTTTCGAAACCTTTTAATTTGATTTTACATGTTTTAACCATAAAGCATTCTTCACCCTTGGTTCTTCATACCATGACGGTTAAATCCGTATTTCGGTGATAATATTTGGTTAATGACATTTAAAAGGTATTTTAAAGCCTTTTATTTCATTTTTGGGAGGTATTTTAAAGCCTTTCATCATTTCTTTACATTTTCAAAACAAGCATATTAGTCACCAACACAAAATCATCCTTGGTTCTATATACCATGGCGGATTTTAACCCGGGTACGATGATGAGTACCGACTAATTACATTCAAAATGGACTTAAAACAATTAGTCCATAATCATTTTAAAAATTATTCATGTCAAGCTTGTCAAAACCGAACCCGACACCGAATATTATCAAATAATGATGATTATTCGGATCTAGTTCTTCAAATCAACAAATGCGGTCTAAGCGACCCTTTCAAGATCAAACCGGGTCCAAATACTCACTTTCAACACGTTTAAAAACGTTTTCTAAACAGTCAGAACACGGCATATAGCCGTTGGCTAACCCGCGCCTCAAGCAGGCCTTTTCTTTCTCATTTTCAAAACCAGAGGGAGGCCCCTTACACCGCCGGCTGGCTCGCGCCTCTTATAGCCGTCTGGTACAGGGCATGTTCCCTTCCAGCATTAGTCTAGGACGATCCCGACTCCGGTTAACCCGGATATAGGACGGATCAGATGACTATTCAACCCACATTTGCAAAATGCCTTACTAAGACAAATGGATCATGTTATGCACCCTAAACCTAATACGGTAAATGGATGTTTAATTTCCGTCTTGCATGCAAATCAATCATTAATCCAACTCGACATCTTATACTTGATACTTGGATTAAATCAACCGACTTAGAAAGCTCACATGTTAGGTTTAAAACATTGGATGCGCATTCATGCATTTAAACCGTTTTATCAACTTTTACATTCAACCAACCAAGATCGATCAGTAGAGGCCGCTAAACGCGGGCGGGATTGGGTGTCTGATTAAAGGGCTTCCCAATACGTACCTTCACCTCTTACTCAGAAACTTTGGATAGTGGACGACCTTATCCAGGGCGTACGAGAGTCATTCTAGAGATAGGATGCTAAAGAGGGACGATTTCCTTATCTTTAGTACCTATGTCAAAACGCTGCTTTGTGCTTCGATTTGACCGAGGTATAAAGTGGAATTCGAACGGGTTCCAGGCATCCCACAAATGCTTGGTGGCGACTCCGAACATCTCTAATCATTTCGAGACCCTTACCGAGACGAAACCGACCGATCTAAAATGATCCGGTCGAAAGCACCTTTACGCCGCCGAGCGTGGCTTTCAAAAAGACCGCTGCCATTGTCCACAGATCGGCTGGGCATACGCAGGTGGGCCATGTCCACATATTGGCGACTCCGCTGGGGATAACTAGGACACTTACGTCTTTGTGATCCCTAGATGGTGAGACTCGAACGAGGTCTTGGTTGGAAAGCATTAATTGATATTACGGTCACGGTCGGGTTCCTTGTCCGGGCCCACAACCTAACCCTTATCGACCAATTGGCTCGTCTCATCGGCGTGAGTTATCTCATCCCCGCGTTTCGAATCCCGATTGAGTCAAGCATACCATTGACGTTACACATTTCTGTTTCGTCAAAGAGCTTTCATCACTTTCGAGCACGAGGCTAGGGCACCCTCCTTACACATTTTGTTTGGATTTGTATCCCTCTCGCAAATCGGGGTTTGATTGCTTGGTGTGTAACCCACCCTTTTAAGCCAAAACCCGTGTCAGCATGATGCATAATATAATGAAACTGTGAGTGCTTATGTGCTACTTGATCATAAGTCCTTCCGTGTCATTTTCAAACTTTCAAAAACACCTTTTGCGTCGTTATAATGGCCATTTCAAACCCGGTTTTTGTAAACCATTTCAACACGCCTTCCTAGGCCGTCGTAATGACGATTTTCAAACTCGATTTTTATAACCATTTCAACACGCCTTTCTAGGCCGTCGTAATGACGATTTTCAAACCCAGTTTTGTATAACCATTTCAACACGCCTTCCTAGGCCATCGTAATGACGATTTTCAAACCCGGTTTTGTATAACCATTTCAAATCACCTTTTTACGCCGTTATAATCGCCGCGTCTAGACACGGATTTTAACCCGTTTCGCGCCGACAATGGCTCTTTCAAAACCCGAGAAAAGCACACACCCTTTTCTCGAGACACTTTCGGGATCCCGAGGACCATGCACCGTCCCCGAGACCTCTTCAAACATTTCAAACCCGATATTCAAAACATATAATTTTGAATTTCAAAACCGTCTTGGGAAGCAACACACTGTTTTCCGAGCCGACTCAAACTCAAACCATCTTTTGCAAATAAACTTAAGACAACCCTTTTCAACTGATCGACTTACGGAGATTTCTATCTTCGGAAGCCGCCCATTAAAGCGACAAATGAATCTTTTGAAAATTTCTATTTCGAAAACTTCAGTCCACCATTCCAATTCCGCCTCGTTTCTATCGAGTCAAAGCAAACGTACTTATGGGTCTTTACTTATGAGTCGTCTGACCACGAGACCCGTCCAGTGGCGTCGCGCCGTCATTATTGGACTCGTGTCAAAGGTTCGGTCAAACACCGTCACGTTATAAATCGAGTCAGCACCGAGGGACCACACACGGTCACCCCGTCTTGTTGAGTCGATCTTGGTCTCGTCCTCTGTGTTGTCTGCGTTCAGTCTTGGAACCGTGTCGAATTGAGTTGTAATGTGAGCCGTTTTTCTGCCTCAGAGCCATGGCCCCGTCTTCAGCTTCGTCCAACAACAACAATGATAACAACAGAGATGTCACAACTGATCAGCTAGCCAGCCTACTTACCGCTCTTATGGTCACCCTGGATCGCGTCGAGACCCGTATCGACGCCCTGGAGAATAAGGAAGTTGGGGAACATAATACCCCACCTCTGACTGAGACTGAGAAGAGGCTGAAACTCTTGGAAGAACAACTCCTAGCCCGGGGTAACAACATCCACCTTGAAAATAACCGAAGGTTCGAACCTGTTGGGGACCAGTTACCTGACAACTTCACCCTGACTGATGTGCCTAAGTTCAAGGGAGTGGAGGACCCACTCAACCACATCCGTTCTTTCAAAGACTACATGACCATTAAGGGGGTCAAACAGGAACTTTTTACCAGGATCTTCCCATCCTCTTTGGAGCCAATTCCTCGCCAATGGTACTACTCCTTGGACCCGAAAAACCTTACCACCTGGGATGAAATCGCAGTTGAGTTTGCCAAACAGTATGCCGACAATGTCGAGATCCAGGCCAACACCTGTACTCTCGAGGTGTTAACCCAAAACGACAAAGTGGGATTCACTGAGTTCCTAACCCGTTGGAGGAGGGTGAGTACTCAATTGATCAGTAAGCCGAGTGAATCAACTCTGGTGGAGAAATTTGTCAACAACCTCCTCCCGGTTTATGCCAACCTGCTGAGGTATCAGAATATCAAAACTTTTCAAGATCTGCAAATTCTGGGGACACGTATTGAAGACGACCTCCGAAAGGGTGTCTTAGCAAAGACCACAGGCAGGGGTTATCAAGGATCCACCTCAACCGGATCTCGCCCTTACGGTCAGACAAACAAGATTGATGAGGTCAACCTCGTCGAACCATCTGCCAAGAAAATTGAACGCCCCCAGAGAGTGTTCACCAACATAGGGTCAACTTATGCGAGTGCCTTGAAAAGGCTCATGGACCAAGGGAAGCTACAACCGATCAGGCCCACCCCGGACCCGGTCGACGCCAAGAAATCCCGATTTTGGAACCCCAACGCCTACTGCCAGTATCATCGAGGGAAAGGGCATGATACCGAAAATTGCTTAAAACTCAAGCACCTCATTCAAGACATGATTGAGAAGGGAGATTTGCCTATACCCCCACCAACTAAGCCAAACAACAAGATAAATCCTCTGGGAATTCACACCATCTCAGACGATGAGCCGACCCTAGACTGCTCTCATCTCATCTTGCCAATTGACGATGAGGTGAATGCTCTGGAAAAGGATCCTTCAGACGGAGTGTTCGTGTTCAGTGCTGCCACTATGCTCACTATGTTTCAGCAAGTTGAGGAGGCCATTGCCAGCCTTTCCGAGAGAATCACCCGACTCGACGACGCCTACCGTCGACTCATCTTCAATCCCCCGGCACCACGTCCGCGGGAGAATTCCCCATGCATTCAAAACTACCCACCCCATGATGGATTGCTCCCGCGACCATTCTGGCATAGGCCCCACGAAAATCACCTTCAAAATAACCACCTTCACGAGAACTACCCTCAAAATAACTACCCCCACAAAAATCGCCCTCACAAAAATATCCCCCACAAGAACTACCCACCGAGGAATACCCCTCCAAGGTATCCTCGAGACCCTGAAATTAACGGCATATGGCGAGATGATGTTGAGGATGTCTATGTCCTCCCGGCAAAGGAGAAGCGGACGAAGGAAATCGGACATCTCACCCGGTCCGGACGTCCCTATCAGAATCCGAGCAACCCAGCGGTCGTTCCAACAACGAATGACCAAGTCGTCCCGGAAGCGGACACTCAACCAAGGGCTCCTGAGAACTCAATCCTAAAACAGCTCCAGAAAGCAAAAGCCGAGATCTCTATCTGGCAACTGATCGCAACGTCTTTTGAGCATCGACAGGCCTTGCTGCAGGCCTTGGGAAAATTAACCGTGCCCTCCACCTCTTCCCCAGAAGAAATAGTGGCACACATGACAAGAGACGCCCCTGATCTGAGCAACCCGGTCGTCTTCTCCGACGAGGATATCCCCATGTTCAGAGCCAACCATAACCTGGCCCTGTACATCACTGTGCTATGCCTCCAGAAGAACATACCAATGGTCCTCGTGGATGACGGCTCCGCCGTGAATGTCATTCCTCTCAAAACTGCCCACAGGCTGGGTATTAAGGAATCTGATTTAATCCCAACAAATCAAGGAGTACGCGCCTACGACGGAACTCGTCGTAAGGTCGCAGGGCTTATCACTCTAGTCGTCGCAACCGGGCCACTAGAAAGACAAACCAGTTTCCAAGTGGTCGACATCGACGCATCCTTCAACATGCTCCTGGGACGTCCCTGGATTCACGCCGTCAAGGCAGTCACATCAACGCTTCACCAAAAGATCAGGGTCCCCTTCAACGGGAAAACGATCACGATCCCCGCTTCCCCAATCAAAGCAGTCATGAGAAGAGGGGTAGCCTCCCAAGCCATTGAGGAGGACAACAATGAAATGTGGGGTTTCCAAGCCGTGAACACCATAACTGATGAACTAACAACTTCTGAATGTGACTCGTTCGCCAGCCTCATGATCCGATACTGACCCGGAGAAAGCCACCCAGGGCTGGAGGAAAACCATCAAGTGGACCGATCGCCAAGGCCGCATTCTCAAAATCAAAACTGGAGAAGGCCCTATGTTCAAGAAGGAAAGTGAAGAAGGATCTGAGTCTGAGTCTGAGTCGGAGTCAGAGTCTGTTATAGCTCCTAACACTCCAGATGTCCCAGTCAAGGTCCCCTTCCCACTATTTTATCACAAAGTCGTGCTGATTCAGAGGCTGAGTCTGCTAAGGTCACCCCCACTCCAATGAAAGGTGACAACCTGGAGCCTGTTCCAGGGGCCACCTCTTCTGTCGTGTCGCCTCTGACTGGCCACGAGATGTCTGTCATTTCCGAGCTTTTCGCTCGTGTCAACCTAATGAACGCTAAGCTTGCTTATGACTCGTCTCATTTTAACTGCAATGCAATTCTGAATGATTATGAGGAATTTGACTTGGGTGACTACCCACCTCACTTAGCCAAAGAACTTGACAAACGAGAAACCAGAACCCCCATCATTGAGGAAACCGAGCCTATTAATGTAGGAACCGACAATACACCTCAAGAACTTAGGATAGGGACAACCCTAGACCCCTCGGAAAGACAACAATTCATTGACCTCCTCCACAAATACAAGGACGTGTTCGCCTGGTCTTGAGAGATATGCAGGATTGACAGAGAAATTGCAGAGCAGGATACCCATCAAACCCGGGGCTAAACTCGTGAAATGAAGCTACGCCGGTTGCGTCCTGAATGGGCCCTAAAAATCAAAGAAGAGGTGGACAAACAGTTCAAGGTTGGGTTCATCAAAGTATCTGAATACTCTGACTGGGTGGCCAACATTGTGCCGGTACCAAAGAAAGACGGACGAATTCGGGTTTGCGTCGACTTCAGGGATCTGAACAAGGCAAGTCCAAAAGATGACTTCCCTTTGCCACATGTTGACATTCTGGCAGACAACACTGCCGAACATGCTCTCCTATCATTCATGGACGGGTATGTCGGGTACAACCAGATTAAAATGGCTGAGGAAGACATGCACAAAACTGCGTTCACTACACAGTGGGGTACATATTGCTACACGGTTATGCCTTTCGGCCTCATCAACGCCGGAGCAACCTATCAAAGAACCGCTACCACTCTCCTACATGATATGATGCACAACGAGGTAGAGGTATATGTCAATGACATGATCGTCAAATAAAAATAACGGGACGACCAAATCAATGCCCTCCGAAAATTCTTCGCTCGTCTGCGGAAATATAACATGAGACTAAATCCTCAGAAGTGTGCATTCGGGGTCACCTCCGGAAAACTCTTGGGACATGTCGCCAGCAAAAGAGGCATTGAGACTGATCCAACCAAAATCAAAGCCCTTCAACAAATGCCTCGGCCTAAGAACGAGAAGGAGATTCGGGGATTTCTCGGTCAGGTCCAATACATCAGCCGGTTCATCGCCAAGCTCACTATGATCTGCGAACCGATATTCAAGAAGCTTCGCGCCTCCGATCACACCGATTGGGACGATGACTGTCAGAAGGCGTTCGACAGGATAAAGGAAATCCTATCCAAACCTCCTGTCCTCATGCCACCTTAACCGGGGATTCCTCTATCCCTGTACCTAATTGTTACTGACACAGCCATGGGAGAAATGCTAGCATAAACAGTTGGCAACGAGGAGCGAGCCATCTACTACATCAGCAAAAAGTTCATTGAGTACGAGACGAGGTATACCCAACTGGAAAAGACATGCCTTGCCCTAGTATAGTCAACAAAGAAGCTGTGGCATTACATGCTCAGCTACTTGGTCCACATCTACTCCAAGATGGACCCAGTCAAATACATCTTCGAAAAACCCGTACTAAACGGAAGGCTGTCTAGGTGGACACTCATGCTGTCTGAGTTCGATCTCAAGTTTGTACCTCTCAAGGTTATCAAGGGAAGAGCAGTCGTTGATTTCCTAGCAGAAAATCCCGTCCACGAGGATCCAACGACCGACACATGGTCACTTCCTGACGAAGACATCCTTTGTGCCGACTCCGACGCATGGGACCTATACTTTGATGGTGCATCTAATCTGAGAGGCTTCGCGGTAGGAATCCTTCTAATATCACCGGAAGGAGAACACGTTCCGATCTCGGTTAAGCTAGACTTCGCCGTCACCAACAATGCCGCTGAATACGAAGCATGTCTCATCGGCCTACAAGCAGCCATCACGCTTGGCATCAAGAGGCTGAGGGTCCATGGCGATTCCTCACTCATCATCAATCAGGTATCCGGATCATTGAAAATCCGATCTGACAGCTTAGCTCCCTACCGAGCAAAGATCAATCAAGAGGCCGAGTTCTTCGACCAAATCGACTACTTCCACTTGCCGCGAGAGGAAAATCAATTTGCTGATGCCCTGGCAAAACTTGCCGCGCTCGTCAACATACCTGACGACATGGCGTCGATGCCCCTATGTGTCGAGAGACGGAGCAAGCCATCTCACATTTGTGCCATTATCGACGACGAGGAAAGCCATGATGAACCTTGGTACCAAGCCATCCTCAATTACAAAACCAAAAACGAATTTCGTCCCAACTCTTATCAAAGAGGACAAAGAGCCATCCGTTTACTTGCATCACAATTCGTGATAAACCAAAATCAACTCTACAAAAGAACACCCCAAGGAATTCTCCTCCTTTGCATTGACCATCACAAAGCCAAGAAAGTCATGGGAGAAGTTCACGACGGAGAATGTGGCCCTCACATGAGTGCGATGATGCTTACACGGAAAATCATGCGGCTAGGTTACTACTGGAAAACCATGGAAGCCGATTGCCGTAACTACGTCAAACATTGCCACAATTGCCAAATCTTCGCCAACATACAACACATACCACCATCCCTGTTATACACCATGACATCACCCTGGCCATTCTCAACCTGGGGCATCGACATCATCGGGAAAGTCAACCCGATAGGCACCAAGGGGAATTGCTTCGTCCTCGTCGCCATCGACTACTTCACCAAATGGGTGGAAGCACAGTCATATGCAGTCTTGACCGCCAAACAAGTGGCCAAGTTCATTCAAAACAACATCATCTGCCGATATAGGGTACCCCATGAAATCATCAGCGATCAAGGCTCTCACTTCCGGGCGGAAACTCAAGCTTTGCTGGACAAATACAAGATCAAACGACATCGATCATATCCCTACCGTCCCTAAACTAATGGAGCGGTGGAGGCAGCGAACAAAACTCTTGTTACCATTATCAAGAAAATGCAAGACAACTACCGTGATTGGCCGAGCAAACTCCCATTCGCACTCTGGGGATACCGAACCTCCATTCGAACACCGACAGGCGCCACACCCTTCTACCTAGCATACGGCATGGAGGCGGTCCAACCGGTGGAGTTAGAGGTCCCATCTCTACGCATCCTACTGGAGAGTCAAGTCTTTGAGGCGGAATGGACCCGTCGAAGGTACGAACAACTCACTCTTCTAGATGAACGGCGACTCAACGCCTTGCACAACGTCCAGCTATACCAACGACGTATACAACGGGCATTCAACCAGAAGGTCAAACCCCGAAACATCCGGGAGGGCGACTTGGTCCTCAAGTCAGTCCGAGCACCATTACCCGTCGATCCGAGGGGAAAATTCAAACCCAACTGGGCCGGGCCATACCTGGTCAAGAAAATACTTTCGGGGGGCGCAGTGAGACTGAGTGACCTAGACAGGGAAGACTTTACAAACCCGACCAACCTAGACCAACTCAAGAAATACTACCCTTGAACCCTATCAACCAACAACCTAGCCTAGTTTTGCAACTAGCATCGACCTCAACCCTTTTCAAGTCAAGTTCCTCAATACATTCTGATTTGAAATTGCATGTTTTATCAAGTCTAAGCTGCGGCACCTTGCCCGTTTTGAATGTCCTTTGATCCGTCAAAGGCAACGTCCATTTGCACTACAAAAACCAAACCCCCTGAACTACGAGCATGGTTTGATTTCACCTCTTCAGGTGAATACGTAGGCAGTCCCTCTTATGCTTGAGGGATACAACCACAAAACCCAATTCAAATTCACAAAACATTTCGAACTACGATCATGGTTTGATTTCACCTCTTCAGGTGGATACGTAGGCAGTCCTTTCTTACACAAGAAGGATACAACCATTCCCGCAATCAAAAAAAAAACCTATCAAAAAAACGAAAGGGAAAACCATTCCCTTTCCCACGAAAATACAAAAATGAGCCTTTCTCCCTTTCCACAAAATACCACTTTCACAAGTGCAAATGTTTAGGACAATTCAAATCGAATTGCCTTCGCAAAATGGATGGAAGAAACGAGCGTTCACAATTTTCGACACGAGCAATCCTCTTATTTAATTAATAATGGGAGGGATTACATTTTCAACAACAAATAAAGCTCGACGAGTCTACAACTTGTCAAAGCTAAGGTGTCCACTAACATACCTCACATAGTAAAACTAGCACAAAACACACAACAACTAGCAAGTACAACATAATAAAAACTCACAACAATAATACAACATAATAATAAAGTGGGTAATGGAGGTCTTCATTCTTCCATTCTACCCTTGCCTTTTCCTTCGGGGTACATCTTCCCCTTGTTCTTCTTGTTGGCCCGCCTAGCATGGACTTCCTCCTCGGAACGAATCTAAGACGGCGACGGCCTCCCGTCTAGCACAAGACCCCATGTTTGACCCAAGACGAGCCAATGCACGGCCACCATACTCTTGGGGCCGGAACTCCTCCTCTTCGGTGGTCTCATCACATCGAGAGTAGCTCCCTCAACATACTCCTCAAAGAAGGCACGGTTGGCCTTGCCAACCTCTCGATACTTCAAGTCGACAACCTCGTCCTTACGGAATTTGGATCTTTCTTCCAGGGACGGAGCACGTGACCATTTGACATAAGCGGGAGTCACCCATGTCGTGGCAACGGGGTTTGGCACCTCCCAAAGCGGCCGAGTGGCCCACCATCTTTCAAAGAACTCCACGAGCTCGGAGTTCCGGAAAACATTCTCTTGGACAAGAGTATCTTGAGCGGGCACCTTTTGTTGACGCCCCATTTGCCTCATGAGCCTTTCGGGATAAATAAAGGAAACAACCTTCAAACCGACCACCATCAACGAACGAGGACTAGCACCCGAAGCGGGCAACCCCGTGAAGGACCTCAAGTGCCACCACGGCACCACCCAACGGATATGAGGGCCACCCTCCTCCACCAATCTTGCGGCCCAATAGGCCTCGGTGGAAGCAAAACTATCCGGGTACAACTTCTTCCTCATAGTAAGGTGACGGAAGGAGTAAGAAGAAGGATTCACCGGAGGCTCTACATACCTTAGCCTCTCCAATAGCCACACTTGGAGGATCCTTGGCGATCCAAAAGAGGGAGCTTCTCCACAAGAGCCTTCCTTGTCCAAAGCTTGGATAATCTCTCCAAGCACCAACC
This sequence comes from Silene latifolia, assembly GCF_048544455.1. Taxonomy (NCBI): domain Eukaryota; kingdom Viridiplantae; phylum Streptophyta; class Magnoliopsida; order Caryophyllales; family Caryophyllaceae; genus Silene; species Silene latifolia. The sequence continues at coordinate 31,358,964 of NC_133528.1, forward strand.
ATGATGGATCTCTACCATGCTCCATTTGCTCGATCACATGGATGAGGGTCATGCTACCATGACATCTTGGCCCCTCCTTCTTCAAGACATCAACAAAGAGGTACACATGGACAAGGCAAAATGCAAGAGCCCTTATCCTAGCCACCTCCGATACATTAGCATCTAACCGATTCGAGAAGATGTTACTAAGAGCCAACATATCCACACCATGTGGAGCAAGAAGAAAGTTGGTTTGGCTTGTTGACAAGCCCAACATGGAGTGGAATTTCTCCTTGTAGCACAACCGAGTCGGAGGAAGCACCGGAGCACAACCCGGCCATCCACCAATAACTCCAACTTCTTCCGCAAAAGGACAAATCTCGCCCTTCGGGAGAACGAAAACATGATGCTTCGAATCCCAAAACCGAGAACATGCTTCAAGGAACGAAGGTTGCACCTTGACTTGACGAAGCACCAACAATTGACCAACTCCCATGCAATCGAGTTGATACTTCTCGGGAGGCGACAAATCCCGGCACCATTGTCGCAATGCATTCTCCAAAGCATCCATGAAATATTTTTGTGGAAGAAGAGGAGGTTTTGTGGAGATGTTTTTCTGTTTCGGATGCTGAAACAATGAAGCGCAAACGTCCCTATTTATACAAAATGATCAGCGCACTTTTCAGAAAAAGAGGAGAGCCGGCTTCCATCGCCAAGACGCTCGCGCTTCTTTGAGGCTTCCCCAGGATTCCCGCTGTTGACTTGTCTCTTTCAACATGTGTTTTCTCCTGACACCTCAAATCTCCCGCCAGGAACCTCGCGCCTCTTCGGGATGATCCGGGAAATTCTGTGTTTCTTCACACTCACATTTCCTTGTTTTCGCGTTTTACGAAATCCGACACGGTTTCCATGACGCAGCTTTAAACATACGGGTTTTTCTTTCTTTTTTTAAGGGGGGAAGGGCTAGTCGCCCCGATCCGCGACGGATCGTTTCCATGTCAGTCGAAATTTTGAAAAATTTTCGCTTTTTCGCAAAACAAAAATCAAAATCGAGAATTGATAACACGACATCAATTTTCCTCAAAACTCAAGCACTCACAAATTCGAGTCTTGACCTCAAAAGCCAAATATACTCGCAAAAATCCTTTTCTAAAAATTCTTTCCTGACGGTCTGAGTCTGAATTTTTTGAGTCATTTTCGAAATTTCGATGCAATCTAATTCACGACACGAGTTAATTGCTCAAATTTTCAAATCATTTACTTTTGAATTCCAAACGTGGCGATTTTGTCACGGAATTTTCAAAAATTCATTTTCAAAATTTCAATTTTAACTTCAAGTCATCTTGGTTAATTTTGATTTTTCAAACAAATGCTTTACGTGATCAAATGCTTCTACGTGTTTACATGCTATCTGTTGCCTGTTTTTCTACACTAACGATGCAGGAACTGGTGCAAAGTAAAAGGAGAGTCAACAGCCGACAAGCGCTCCTCCGAAACACAACACAAAAAAAAAAGCCAAAAATCACAAAATAAACTACAATCCAAAAACACATATATACAAACCGCCTTACGCAAAACGTCTATCATACAGACACTGTCCTAAAACAAACGTCTATCATACAGACACTGGCCTAAAACAAACGTCTATCATACAGACACTGGCCCAAAACAAACGTCTATCATACAGACACTGGCCTAAAACAAACTTCTATCATACAGACACTGGCCTAAGACAACGAACTGGGGGCTATCCGCCACCCACCGAACTAACCACTCCCTACCCTTCCGGTCAGAAAAGAAAGGGAGCAACAGGAAACAGAGGAGCAGCAGTGAAAACAGAGGAGGTTACCATGACGATAACCCCTCACTCCTGCTCCATGACAAAAAGGAAGACAATGTCTTGCAGATTTCGGACGATACAACAACCAGGGACCGTAGCTTAGCATGCTACCCCGATGTTGGACCCCACTCAGCTGAACTCAACTGCGATCAAGGTCAACAACAGGGGATAACACACTCGTACTGACCCCCAATCACCAGTCATCCTGTCCGTGAGCCACGACGAAAAGGACAAACCAGCCATATTGGCCGCCTATCCGAATCTCTACAGACAACGACCAAGGATCGATACCCGATCGTTGGCCGGACAAAGGCCGCCAGGGAGAAACACAACCAAGCCTGTAACAAAAAAAACAGTCGACTCTTCCCCTCCGGGATTTGGGCTTTGGCCCAATTTCCCACAACAGACTTCAAAATTTTCGTTGACAATATTAAATATTGTCATTTCTTCGAAAATAAACAAAAACAAATAGTGAAAATTTAAAACTCGCTATTTTCAAGCAAACGGCGATCAAAACCGCCAATTTCAAAAATAATAGCGAAAATTCGAAAACCGCTATTTTCTCCAAATTTCAAGCAAACGGCGATCGAAACCGCCAATTCCCAAAATAATGGCGAAAATTCAAAATCACTATTTCGAGCAACGGCGGCACATAAACCGTCACTTCAATCAATAGTGAAAATTCCAAATTCACTATTTCTTTCAAAATGTCAACGGCGGCAAATAAACCGTCACTTCAATCAATAGTGAAAATTCCAAATTCACTATTTCTTTCAAAATGTCAACGGCGGCAAATAAACCGTCACTTCAATCAATAGTGAAAATTCCAAATTCACTATTTCTTTCAAAATGTCAACGGCGGCAAATAAACCGTCACTTCAATCAATAGTGAAAATTCAAAATTCACTATTTCTTTCAAAATGTCAACGGCGGCACATAAACCGTCACTCCAATCAATAATGAAGATTCCAAATTCACTATTTCCATCACATGTCAACGGCGGCACATAAACCGTCACTTCAAACGCAATAGCAAACTCAAATTTGCTATTTTCCTTCAAAATTAAAACAAACGGCGATCAAAACCGCCACTGCAAATTCAAGCCAACGAATGGTGAAGATGCCGAATTCACTATTCCTTCAAATACCAGCAAGGGGCTTCCTCGCGGAACCCACTCATTCCAAAAACAGTGATAGTGAGAATCCATACTCATTATTTCCCCAGCGACATCACGAGTTCGCTACTTTCAAAACAAGTCCATTCCACGCGGCTACTCTCATGGTTCATTAACCGACCATCGTGGCTGGCGAGCCTTTGTCCGCAACCTTTCAAGGACAGATCCCGAAGATGCCTCGGGTACATTTCCTTGCCGCGGCTGGCGAGCCTTACAACGCATCACGGCTGGCGAGCCTTACAACGCATCACGGCTGGCGAGCCTTACAACGCATCACGGCTGGCGAGCCTTACAACGCACCTTGGCTGGCGAGCCTTACAACGCACATCGGCTGGCGAGCCTTACAACGCATCATGGCTGGCGAGCATTTGTCCGCACACCTTTCGAGGATACATCCCGAAGATGCCTCGGGTACATTTCCTTACCTCGGCTGGCGAGCCTTACAACGCATCGCGGCTGGCGAGCCCTCCTCACAAACGCACCGTGGCTGGCGAGCCTTTGTCCGCACCCCTCCAAGGACACATCCCGAAGATGCCTCGGGTACATTTCCTTGTCTCGGCTGGCAAGCCTTACAACGCATCACGGCTGGCGAGCCTTACAACGCATCGCGGCTGGCGAGCCCTTCTCACATACGCACCGCAGCTAGCGAGCCTTTGTCCTCAACCTTTCAAGGACAGATCCCGAAGATGCCTCGGGTACATTTCCTTGCCGCGGCTGGCGAGCCTTACAACGCATCACGGCTGGCGAGCCTTACAACGCATCACGGCTGGCGAGCCTTACAACGCACCTTGGCTGGCGAGTCTTACAACGCACCTCGGCTGGCGAGCCTTACAACGCATCATGGCTAGCGAGCATTTGTCCGCACACCTTTCGAGGATACATCCCGAAGATGCCTCGGGTAGATTTCCTTGTCTCGGTTGGCGAGCCTTACAACGCGCCGCGGCTGGCGAGCCCTCGTCACATACGCACCACAGCTGGCGAGCATTTATCCGCAACCTTGCAAGGACATATCCGAAGATGCCTCAGGTATGACTCCTTCTTATGGCTGGCAAGCCTTCGTACGTTGTCTAATGGATTTTAAACGACCCGCACGGACAGCCGACAGACTCTAAAATGTTCCCGACGACAGGTCGTAGACTCGTACCCTCGAGTCGCCTCGACGTCGCCCTTCCCGATGGCAGGTCCTTGGCCCGAATCCTTTCGAGCCGCCTCGACGTCGCTTGGGTCTTCAGGTTGTAATCTTCGATTGACCTGGGGACTCTACTTTGACTTTCGCCCTGTCCAAGCCTCGGTCAAAGTGGGGGCTCAGAGATACCCAAGATATCTGCGAGACTCCAACAAACACCCGATGATTATCGGACTACAACATGTTTTGGGATCGCAACGTTTGATCGACAGTTTGTGTACAACTTTACGTCGAAAAACTTAAAACGATTTCTAAAACAAAACATTTCAAAACATTTCAAAAATACCTGAAGTGTTTAATGCACGACGACGGGGTCGCAATGACACTAACTAGAGTCAAAACCGAAACCGGACCAAAAACCGACTCAAAAATTCAATTCCCGACTCCAACAACGAGTCAAAACGAGTCAACCACAAAAACAAAATATCTTCAAGCCTTCTATGCTAAGTTTTCCCCGATTCATGTTGGTCAAGTACCAAACATGTGACTACAAAACCTAGGATAGAACAAATCATGATTGCGTTTGTTGTGATAGTGACAACACAACTCGAAGTGCCGCGATTTGGCTCGCGCCTCTTTGAGCAGCCCAGGTGGCCACGTCGCTCAAAACTCACACAACCACTCATTCTCCTATAAATACCCCTCAAATGTCGCCCATTTGAGACTTACGCGAGTGTCCGCCCCCTCTTTTCTCCCTTAAAATTCACGACTCGACTTCTAAAGTCACAATCCGACGTGTGTTTACGACCTACCGATCGTAAACACGAGCCTTACACATTGTTTGGTACCGTCATCGTGCATTAAACTACTTGTCCGACCACTTTGACCACTACACCATCACTAAACTTTTAAAACACTCTTTTACTTACCAAAACGGTTTTAAACCGAGTTTTTTCCGATCAAACAAGTTGTTACACTTACGTCGGTCACTCGCCATAACCAAACATGTAAGTATGAGGGTGTAAAAATCCTCTTTTATTATGTTTTCATTCGTTTCATGACTTTAACATGCTAAAACATGCATAACATGAACCAAAACATGGAATAAACGAGCCAAAAATCATTTTTTTTGGTCCGAGGCGAAACCCCTTAGGTCGCCTCGCTCGCGCCTAAATGGGGTGCTCAGACCAGAGATCAACCGTGTTTGTTCTCGTCATTTCCCTTAATCCATTTTTCATATTTGTAATCGGTTTTTACCATTTCAAGTATTTTCGAAACCTTTTTGTTTCATTTTACATGTTTCAACCATAAAGCATTCTTCACCCTTGGTTCTTCATACCATGACGGTTAAATCCGTATTTCGGTGATAATATTTGGTTAATGACATTTAAAAGGTATTTTAAAGCCTTTTATTTCATTTTTGGGAGGTATTTTAAAGCCTTTCATCATTACTTTACATTTTCAAAACAAGCATATTAGTCACCAACACAAAATCATCCTTGGTTCTATATACCATGCCGGATTTTAACCCGGGTACGATGATGAGTACCGACTAATTACATTCAAAATGGACTTAAAACAATTAGTCCATAATCATTTTCAAAACTATTCATGTCAAGCTTGTCAAAACCGAACCCCACACCGAATATTATCAAATAATGATGATTATTCGGATCTAGTTCTTCAAATCAACAAATGCGGTCTAAGCAACCCTTTCAAGATCAAACCGGGTCCAAATACCCACTTTCAACACGTTTTACAACGTTTTCTAAACAGTCAGAACACGGCATACAGCCGTTGGCTAACCCGCGCCTCAAGCAGGCCTTTTCTTTCTCATTTTCAAAACCAGAGGGAGGCCCCTTACACCGCCGGCTGGCTCGCGCCTCTTATAGCCGTCTGGTACAGGGCCTGTTCCCTTCCAGCATTAGTCTAGGACGATCCCGACTCCGGTTAACCCGGATATAGGACGGATCAGATGACTATTCAACCCACATTTGCAAAATGCCTTACTAAGACAAATGGATCATGTTATGCACCCTAAACCTAATACGTTAAATGGATGTTTAATTTCTGTCTTGCATGCAAATCAATCATTAATCCAACTCGACATCTTCTACTTGATACTTGGATTAAATCAACCGACTTAGAAAGCCCACATGTTAGGTTTAAAACATTGGATGCGCATTCATGCATTTAAACCGTTTTATCAACTTTTGCATTCAACCAACTAAGATCGATCAGTAGAGGCGGCTAAACGCGGGCGGGATTGGGTGTCTGATTAAAGGGCTTGCTAATACGTACCTTCACCTCTTACTCAGAAACTTTGGATAGTGGACGACCTTATCCAGGGCGTACGAGAGTCATTCTAGAGATAGGATGCTAAAGAGGGACGATTTCCTTATCTTTAGTACCTATGTCAAAATGCTGCTTTGTGCTTCGATTTGACCGAGGTATAAAGTGGAATTCGAACGGGTTCCAGGCATCCCACAAATTCTTGGTGGCGACTCCGAACATCTCTAATCGTTTCGAGACCCTTACCGAGATGAAACCGACCGATCTAAAACGATCCGGTCGAAAGCACCTTTACGCCGCCGAGCGTGGCTTTCAAAAAGACCGCTGCCATTGTCCACAGATCGGCTGGGGATACGCAGGTGGGCCATGTCCACAGTAAGACCTATGTACCGTTTTTATGGTATTTCCTTTAAGTTGTTTAAACCCTAATATGGGAATTTGGGGGTTTTGTGTAGATTGTGATTTGGTAGTGTTTATGTGTTTGTATGACAGGAGGAGGTTTTGTAGAAGAGGCTTTTTGATACAAATTTGTTGAGACCGTCGATAGTTGTGCTTTCGGGTAGGATTTCCTACTCAGTATTAGTCCCATAATGTGATGTTGATGTGTTGTGGTTGATTGAATAATATAGTAATTGTATTGTGACGGTTTGTGGATTGTGATTGTTTGTCTCTGGTTCTCGAGGCGTGTCCTCGGCTGAGTGGGGTCACTTGCGGGAGTGGCTTCACGCCCGAGTTTCGCCCTTCGTGGAACCCGCCACGGAAGGGGATGTGCACATTAATGGACAGGGTTATCGCTCATTATGAGGAGCGGGGATTTGGTGGGTGTACTGCGGTCCCCCATGGCGGTGGTCGGGTCCGGTGGACGATCGGTGATTGAGATTGATGGGACCGATGTGATTGTGTGTGTGACGGTGTGAGATATACATTTATCGTATTGTTGATATATATATAGATTGTGTGATTAGTACTGACCCCGTGTTGTTGTTTGTAAAACCTGCGGTGATCCATTCGGGGATGGTGAGCAGTAATTGAGCAGGTTTGAGTTGAGTCACATGGGATTGCTGGGATGTGCCACTGTCGATGATAGAAGTCTGCCGTTGTAGCTTAGTCGTTTAATAAACTTTACATTTAGTTGATTAGACAGTTGGTTTGAGAACTTGTACCCGTATTTTGGGATTTGGCTTCATTTGTACTTTTCACTAAAGTTATACTATTAAATGTTGTTTCGTTATTGTCTTATGATTATCATGCCTCGGGTAACCGAGATGGTAGTATCCTTATACCTGAGTGGTCCTGGTAAGGCACTTGGAGTATGGGGGTGTTACAAATGGTATCAGAGCGACGATCCTGAAACCTATAACCAATGAATCTAATGAATATAGGGAGTCAATTAAAATGAACCCGGGGTAAAGGTTGTAGGAGCTAATGCAAAGGCTTGGGAGACGTCCTGAAGTCGCGAACTTGCCCTACAATTTTGAACCGGTCACATGGGGGGTGTATGTCGAGGTCGTATGCGTTGTTTGTCAGCTTGTGTGTGGATGTGATGAAGTATGTGTAATTGTTGGATGTTGGGAGTAGAAAGTTGAGAATGTGAAAGAAAGATTAATGAGATATATAGAACTGTTGTTGGAATGAGAAGCATGATGCATGTTTACTATGTGGCGTTTAATAACATGATAGAGTTATTTCGTTGATTGTATGAAAAGTTGTGTAACATTATATGCTTAGTTATGATATAATGTTGGGATTTATAAAGTTTTTTATAATGATAGAATATGATATAACATGCGGGTAGCGCTTTTGAGTTAGCATGACTCGATCGAGTGGAACTGACTTGATCGGGTGGGTATTTGACGAATTTGAATCCAGAATCGTGTTTTTGGGCACTCGATCAAGTAGGGGGTCACTCGATCAAGTAGCCGGGCTACTCGGTCGAGTATGTTAGAGGTCAGAAGGTCTGTTTTGGGTCTGGAGTCGGAGCACTCGATCGAGTATGATGGGCACTCGATCGAGTAGCCTGCTACTCGATCGAGTAGGTTAGGGAACTCGATCGAGTATGTCCTGGGCAGTTGCTTTCGTGTTTTGAGGTCTTGGTACGTATGTTTATATCCACCCCTTTTCTGATATAGTTTCAAGATGCCGCCCAAGAAGAATGCTTTGTATGCGAGAGCTGAGCTTATGAACATAGATGATATCGTTAAGATGTTGGAGCATCAGGATGCTCTTACGGAGGCTTTAAAGACTGTGGGAAAGGATAAGGATAAGGATAAGGAGAAGGAGGTTGATCACTCTAAAATTAGACTCTATATAGCGAGGTTTAACCCGAAAGAGTACAAGGGGGTTGGGGAGCCTAACCTTCTTGATAACTGGCATAGAGAGATGGAGAACATACTAGATTTGGTTCACTGTCCTGATGAGATGAGAGTAGAACAAGCTGCGTTCTACCTAAGGGAGGCAGCTGGCAAGTGGTGGGATTCGGTGAAGGTGAGTGCTAAGGAGTTGTATGCGAACCAAGGTTTACCTGCTATACCTTGGGAAGAGTTTCGTAAGGCTATGAGAAAAGAGTTCGTACCGGAACATGTGAGGAGTAAGTTGAGAGAGGAGTTTGATGGGTTTAAGATGACATCTGACATGTCTGTGGCCGAGTACTACAGGCAGTTTAATGAGAAGTCTAGGTATGCTGAGGATATGGGTTTGAGTGAGGAGAATCTGGCGCTGAGGTTTGAGAGGGGGTTGACCCCTAAGATCATGGACAAGTTACCAATGGGAGTCTTTACTGATGTTAAGGAAGCTTATGAGAGGGCTGGGAGAGCTGAGAGGTTGGTGGAGATGGCTTAGGAGAGAGTGAGTGAGAAAAGAAAGGCTGAGAGTGAGGGTGGAGGCCAAACTAGTCACAAGAAAGGCAACCACAATCAAGCTAAGGGGTTTTCTTCTGGGTTAGGATTCAGTGCTGGGGCTTCCTTTGGGCGTGGCCGTGGAAGTGTTAGTGGTAGTTGGGGAGTGACTTGCTATAGTTGTGGTGGTGTAGGCCACAAGAGACATGAGTGCACAAGTGCACCTGGAACTTTCCAGAGACCTGCGCAGAGCTATGCGAGCAATAGACCGACTGGATCATGGGCAAATCGGGGAAGTCAGAGCTATCAGAGTGGAGGTAACCGCAACGGCGGTAATTCTTATCAGAAACCACCGACGAACAACAACAACAATCAAGGGTCGGGTGCTAAGCCGACCACATCAGCCAGCACTGTCCAGGGAGGTGGACAGAAGACCAGTGGAAAGTTGTTCATGATGGAGAAGAAAGCAGCTGAAGATGATGCACACGTTATCACCGGTACTTTTCTTGTCAACGGTATTCATACCTTTGTTTTGTTTGATTCGGGGGCGTCTCAGTCGTTTGTATCTTCGAGTCATGTTAAACGGTTGGGTTTGAGGGTATATGAGTCTGTTAGTGAGGAAGTTTTTGTTGGGGCTGGTGTCCTTTACAGTTAGTGCAAGGACATTTAAATCTCTAAAAGGATCAAAGGGTATACTTTTGTATCATAATCAGTTGGTCCACGTTTATCAATAACGGTTGGCTTGCTAGATAAGTTTGACGTTATTGTTATACAGATGGCGGTGATCAACTGGTCCCTAAAAGTCACACCTATAGGATACGTTTGAGAGATGTGACGGTATGAAAATACAGTCATGTAGATGCCAAACTTGACTAACCAGTTAGTCCGAGTCATTTGACTAATAACTAGTCAAAATGTGATGTTGAGATATTTTATTTAATACGGATTAAATAATAATGGCTAAGGCGAATTAAGCAGTTAATTCGTAAATTGAATATAAGCGTTTTATATTTAATTAAATGTATATTGAATATAAATTATACAATATTGTCTTTGTCGGACATGTATTAATAATTCAACTAACCCGTCTTATTAGTTGATGCTTTAACAACCGATAACCGATGACGATTTATAATTAGACCGTGTCATATACATTTAGCAATTTGGAGTCGGACCGCGAGTTAAAATGAAGAGGAAATGGAAAAGCCCATTTCTCCTCTCCTTCACTCGGTTTGGCCGAATGGGATGAACAAAAAGAGAGGCTCACTCATTTGTTAACCTAAGCATTTTCATTTGAAAATAAACTAGGGTTTTGGAGATCATTTCTCTCTGAAACCTAGATCTCACATCTAAGAAAAACTCACAAAATAATCCTCTCAATATTGCAAGGCAATTAGAGGATTCTTTCAAGCACAAGGGCATTTCTCGGACGATCTTGGGTGCAACAATTAGGAGGAGGTCTACTTTGATCTCTCATTGCCGAATTGCACTAGGACCGAAGGTTATTTCTTATCTTTATCGTTTCATTGTTGTTTTCGTTTATGACTATAAATCACGTATTAAATTTGCGTTATAATCCTTCAAATTATGGGTTTTATACGGATATTACCCTACAGTTTTTATACCTTCGGGTGAGTCTGTAACATGTGGGAGGTTATATAGGGATGTACCTATGATAGTTGGGCAAGTTGATCTACCTGTAGACTTGCTAGAGTTTCCTTTTAGCGGTTTTGAGATGATAGTTGGGATGGATTGGTTGGGAAAGTATAAAGCTAAGATAGACTGTCATCAAAAGAAAGTGTCTTTAAGAGGTCCTAAGGGTGTTAGTGTGTCTTATCGTGGGTTTCTGGTCAAACCCAAAGTTAAGTTGATTCAAATTGTTACTTTGAAGTCTTATCCGAGGAAGGGATGTCCTTTGATCTTGTACCATGTGAGAGATGACCGGATAGAGAGTCCGACGGTTGATCAGATACCAGTGGTGGGAGAGTTTGAGGATGTGTTTCCAGAGGATATTCCGGGGTTGCCACCGAAGAGAGAGATAGATTTCACAGTTGAGTTGAAACCGGGGACGGGGCCAATCTCTAAGGCACCGTACCGGATGGGTCCTAAGGAGATGGAGGAGCTTAGGAAGCAGTTAGATGATCTGATAGAGAAGGGATACATTAGACCAAGTGTATCGCCGTGGGGAGCACCAGTCCTTTTTGTGAAGAAGAAAGATGGGAGTTTGAGGTTGTGCATAGATTATAGAGAGCTGAACCGAGTGACAGTGAAGAACAAGTATCCTTTGCCAAGGATAGATGACTTGTTTGATCAGTTTAGTGGTGCATCAGTCTTTTCCAAGATTGATTTGAGATCGGGGTACCATCAGGTGAAGATTAGAGAGGTGGACATAACAAAGACAGCTTTCACGTCGAGGTATGGCCATTATGAGTATGTGGTGATGCCGTTTGGGTTATCTAATGCACCGGCAGTGTTTATGGATTTGATGAATAGGATCTTCAGATAGTTTTTGGATAAGTTTGTGGTGGTGTTTATCGATGACATTTTAGTCTACTCCAAGACTAAGGAGGAGCATGAGGAGCATCTGAGGATTGTGTTGTAGACTTTGAGGGAGCATGAGTTGTATGCTAAACTGTCCAAGTGCGAGTTTTGGTTAGAGAAAGTTGCTTTTCTGGGGCATGTGATCTCTAAGGAGGGAGTAGCTGTGGATCCGGCGAAGATTGAGGCAGTGACAAAGTGGGAAGCACCAAAGAATGTTGCTGAGATCAGGAATTTTTTGGGTTTAGCTGGGTACTACAGACGGTTTGTAAAACATTTCTCCAAGATAGCTAGACCTATGACAGCGTTGATGAGAAAAGAGAACAGGTTTCATTGAGATGAGAGTTGTGAGACGGCGTTCCAAACATTAAAGGAGCATTTGACCACAGCTCCTATCTTAGCATTGCCTGAAGGGATCGAGAACTTTGAGGTTTATACAGATGCCTCAAAGAATGGGTTGGGATGTGTGTTGATGCAGAACGGTAAAGTGATTGCCTATGCTTCTAGGCAATTGAAGCCTTATGAGGAGAACTACCCTACTCATGATCTGGAGTTGGGTGCAGTGGTGTTTGCTCTCAAGATATGGAGACATTACCTTTATGGAGCAATCTTTAAGGTATTTTTTGATCACAAGAGTCTCAAGTGTATTTTCACTCAAAAGGAGTTGAACATGAGACAGAGGAGGAGGATGGAGCTGATTGGCGACTATGACATGGAAATTATCTACCATGAAGGGAAGGCCAATGTTGTTGCAGATGCTTTGAGTAGAAAGAGTGTACATTCTTTGTGTACAGCTCTATCTTTAATGAGGTTGAGAGATGAGGTAGCGAAGTTTGGTATACATATGATGTAGAGAGGAGATGTTGTGGGAGATTGGACAGTACAGCCTGATCTTTATGAGGATATTCGTGGTAAACAGGCTTTGGATCCTAAGATGGTTGAGTGGAGAGCTGGAGTAGAGAAAGGGACGGTGTCTCGATTCTCCATTCACACAGATGGTAGTTTGAGGTTCGATGGTAGGTGGTGTGTCCCTAATGATGAGGAGCTGAAAAAGACAATCATGACAGAGGCACATTGTACACCATATTCAGTACATCTAGGTGGTGACAAGCTATACAAGGATTTGAAGAACACGTTTTGGTGGTCTGGGATGAAGAAAGAAACAGCAGAGTTTGTGGCCCGTTGTTTGACATGCCAGAGAGTTAAAGGGGAACATCGACGACCACAAGGTAAGATTCAGTCTTTAGAGGTACCTGAGTAGAAGTGGGAGTCCATTTCTATGGATTTTATCGTGGGTTTGCCAAAGAGTCAACAGGGTAACAACATGATTTGGGTAATAGTGGATCGACTGACAAAGTCAGCTCACTTTGTTCCAATGAAAGATACATGGACTAAAGCACAATTGGCTATGGCCTATCGAAAGAACGTGTTTAAGTTACATGGAGTCCCTAAGGACATAGTGTCTGACAGAGATGCGAGATTTATATCAAGGTTTTGGAAAGAGTTGCAGGAATTGTTGGGAACAACTTTGAAGATGAGTACAGTATTTCATCCTGCGACAGACGGTCAGACTGAGAGAACGATCAAAACTCTTGAGGATATGTTACGATCTTGTGTGATGGACTTTGGTGGTAGCTGGGAACAGAGGTTGGATTTGATAGAGTTTTCTTACAACAACAGCTACCACACTAGTATTGGTATGGCACCGTTTGAGGCTTTATATGGGAGGAGATGTAGGAGTCCGATTTGTTGCGACGATAGTGCTGAGGCAGTGGTTTTAGGACCAGAGATGGTACATGAGATGGTTGAACAGATTAAGATGATCAGGGAACGGATGAGAGCAGCTCAGGATAGGCAAAAGAGCTATGCAGATCTACATCGCCGAGATATAGAGTTTCAGGTTGGGGACAAGGTTCTTCTGAAAGTGTCTCCTATGCGTGGGGTAATGAGATTTGGGAAGAAAGGCAAGCTGAGTCAGAAGTTTATCGGGCCTTATGAGATCTTAGAGCGATTTGGGGAAGTTGCATATCGTCTGGCTTTACTAGCTGCGTTAGAGAGAGTGCATAATGTGTTTCATGTATCGCAGCTGCGGAAGTATGTGAGTGATCCGTCACATGTGTTAGAGGTAGAGAGCTTAGAGCTAGATGAGTCCTTATCATATCTTGAGGTGCCTAAGCAGATTCTTGACCGAAAGGTTAGGAAGACTAGGAGTGGTGAGACAGTGTTGCTTAAGATCCTTTGGTCTAACCACGAGACCGAGGAAGCTATATGGGAACTAGAGGAAGCTATGAAAGAGCGTTACCCTTTCCTGTTTGATCAGGTATGTATGGTTACGGGGACGTAACCTTGTTTCTTTTAGGGGGGTAGGAGATGATCGCAAAGAGTTTTTAAGAGTTTTTGTACCCTTTTGTATGTTGTGTCGGTATGGTTGTCGGGATGAGTTTGGGTTAGTAACATGTTTTATGTTGAGTTTTTTTTTGGTTGTTGAGTCGGGAGTGTTGTGGGTGTATCTTTGTTTTGTGGTGGTTTGAACTTCGGGGACGAAGTTCCTTTTAAGGAGGGAAGACTGTAATACTCCGTATTTATGAGTCTCTGGGTACTCTATCGAGTAGGCCTTACTCTATCGAGTAAGGGTGAGTTGCGTTTTAAAAAAGTTTCTGACCTGTTGGGTACTCGATCGAGTAACTGGGATACTTGATCGAGTAAGGGGACACTCGATCGAGTACCTTAGCTACTCGATCGAGTAGCCGGTTTACGGGGAGTTATTTCTCGGGTTTTGTTAATTATGCGATTAAGGTATATAATCTTTTCCGTCATTGTTCTAAACACTTTTCAAAACCTAAATTACTGTCAAGAGAGAAAGCAAAGTACGTTCTTCACTTTAATCGCATTGTTAGCAAATTCCGGAGTTTGGAAGGTCGGTTTTCATCGTTCGTTATACCGTTGAGATCCTTGCGTCGAGGGTAAGACCTATGTACCGTTTTTATGGTATTTCCTTTAAGTTGTTTAAACCCTAATATGGGAATTTGGGGGTTTTGTGTAGATTGTGATTTGGTAGTGTTTATGTGTTTGTATGATAGGAGGAGGTTTTGTAGAAGAGGCTTTTTGATACAGCTGTTGAGACCGTCTGATAGTTGTGCTTTCCAGGTAGGATTTCCTACTCAGTATTAGTCCCATAATGTGATGTTAATGTGTTGTGGTTGATTGAATAATATAGTAATTGTATTGTGATTGTTTGTCTCTGGTTCTCGAGGCGTGTCCCCGGCTGAGTGGGGTCACTTGCGGGAGTGGCTTCACGCCCTAGTTTCGCCCTTCGTAGAACCCGCCACGGAAGGGGATGTGGACATTAATGGACAGGGTTATCGCTCATTATGAGGAGCGGGGATTTGGTGGGTACGGCTGCGGTCCTCCACTGGCAGGGCTGGTCCAGTGGACAGTCGGTGATTGAGATTGATGGGACTGATGTGATTGTGTGTGTGACGGTGTGAGATATCTGTTTATCGTATTGTTGATATATATATATAGATTGTGTGATTAGTACTGACCCCGTGTTGTTGTTTGTAAAACATGCGGTGATCCATTCGGGGATGGTGAGTAGTAATTGAGCAGGTTTGAGTTGAGTCACATGGGATTGCTGGGATGTGCCACTGTCGATGATAGAAGTCTTCCGCTGTAGCTTAGTCGTTTAATAAACTTTACATTTAGTTGATTAGACAGTTGGTTTGAGAACTTGTACCCGTATTTTGGGATTTGGCTTCATTTGTACTTTTCACTAAAGTTATACTATTAAATGTTGTTTCGTTATTGTCTTATGATTATCATGCCTCGGGTAACCGAAATGGTAGTATCCTTATACCTGAGTGGTCCTGGTAAGGCACATGGAGTATGGGGGTGTTACAGTCTGGGTCATCCTCATTATCATCGTAAACAGAATTGCATTCAGAATAACACAAAGAGTAAGTAGAACCTGATTTATTCATATTAAAATTTGAAAAGAGTTGAAACAAAGAAGCCATATGTTCGGTAGTCAGAGGCGGTAAAGAGACAGTTGTTGGGATATTTCCCAAACTACTGTTACTACTCGATGCTAAGCTAGGAGAAACGAGGGGAGTGGGAGTGACGACAGGAGGAGACTCTCTAGGGACTTCTCTAGACTCCGACTCTGACTCCGAGTCTGACTCTGACTCGAATTCATCGTCTTCTGGTTCTCCTTTGAACATCTCCCTTTCTCCAGTGGTGAGCTTAAAGAGCCTTACTTGGTTGTTTGTCCACTTGATCGACTTTCTCCATCCTTTCTGCTGATTCGAACTGGTTTCTGTGATCAATGCGGTAGGGTTGAAGTGATTGTCTTGAAGTATCATGGTAATGATCTCATCATGCGCGGCTCTAACAAATCGATCTTCTCCAAATATTAAGCTAACAGCTTATTCGTCTAAGCAAGGTGCTTGACGAGCCTTGACGGTAGGAACCGTTTCTGGAGGAATGAAGTAGCAATCGTGAAAGATCTCGATTCCAGCTAATTTTCTTTCGAGATAGTGTCAAGGTTCGGGAAACCCGTGAAAGAGTTCTTGACTCCCCTCTCTAACGAAGTATCCGTTTAGGGTAGGGAGGTAGGGTCGCATTTGGATTCCCACGTTCTTGCAATTTTGAAATTGGGCGAGCATCTCGAGAACTTCTTCTTTAGTGGGTTTATACCCTAATCCCAGCGGTATCCTTTGAGAGTTTCCTTCTTTGTAAGGTGTAAAGGTATTTTTTCGGATACGATTCAAAGGCATTCCCGGGAAGTATCCCTGAGATTTGAGCATGTGGTTGACCACTAAATTGGAGTGGGGATTGAAGTATAAGGGCGCCAACTCGCTTTCTATGACGTTTATGCTATGGAAGCCCCCAAGTTCATATACTGGATCTGCGAGTACTTGGTTACTTGACCTCTTTTCTATTACCGCCTTGATGGGTGACGAAGTGATCGTCACCACTTTACCATCTAGTGGGATCTTTATTTTCTAGTGGAGGGTGGATGTTGCCGCTTTAGAAGCGTGAATACAAGGTCTTCCCAGAAGTATGTTGAAGGATGCTTCGATGTCCACTATTTGGAAGTTAACCTTTCGTTCAACCGGTCTTGTGGCTATGGTAAGGTTAACTAGTCCTACCACTTTTTGTCATGTACCATCGTATGCGCGAACGCCTTGGTTGGTAGGGGTCCAATCCGGCTATTTCATGCCCAATTTGTATGCCGTTTTCAAGGGTATGACGTTGACTGCCGAGTCATCATCTACCAAAGTCATTGGCACATTCTTCTTTAAGCAAATGACAGTAATATATAGAGCAAAGTTGTGACTAGCGCCAAAAGGTGGCAAATATTCATCCGAGAAAGTAATTGGGTTACTTAGCTTAGGTGAATCTTGGAAGACCAAGTTGACTACGTCGTCGGGTGTGGAGTTATGCGCTATGTTTAATTTAGCCAAAGCTTGCAGTAAAACTTGGCGATGTGGGAACGAGCTTGCAACTAGTTGCCAGACTGAAAGATCAGCCTTTGTTTTCTGTAGTTGCTTTAGTAAATGGTAAGTAGAGGTATCTTCATTATCATTTGGTGTGACAATGTTGGTATTGGTGATTGGGCCGTTTGCAATGGGACCATTTTGAGAAACGTTTTAATATGCACGCCCTGAACGTGTAAGGTGGTCTACATCTTGATCCTCACTGTTTTGGACTATTTCCTCACTGACTTTGACTAGATAGTGTTCGGTGAGGTATTCATCTTCATCATCGTCGGCCCATACTCCATTGACAGTAGCAACCTCACTCAACCTTATGATTTCGGCCTCCGATTGGATAATTTAGTCGATTAGTTCATCAACCTGATCGGTCCGTTTCATGTTCACAATTAAATAGATGTGGTCGTTGGGTCACGTCCGAATCAAAACACAATTTATAGCTTCACAAACAACTCTACAATTAATAAAGAGGCAAGTAAAGGTCGGATCCCAAGGGATGGGTATTGAAATGAGATTTCTATTGCAACTAGTGGTGTCTTAGGGGTGTCACAATTTGGGTTGATGTAGAAGGTCACTAAACTAAAATAGCAATGGAAATAAACAAGCAAGATGAATTAAAAGGGTTGTAAACAATTGATAAAAAGCACTAGGGTGACATGGGGTCATAGGGGATTCATGGGAATTGATCATACAAACATGTTCTCAAATTATAAGCAAGCAATTATTGTTGTGATGGATTGAGTTGGGTTATATCTTACAATCCTAGGAAAGTTTGGGTCCCGGAGCCGAATCGATTGGATTGTACAACACCTACAAGTCGACTTAGTCTTCCCTACTCAACAACATGCATGGTCTAATGAGACTCGAGTTGGTTTATGTCTTACAAGTCTCATTGAAAAGATAGGAGATGGTGGTAAATGCAAGGATTCATAGGCTTAGCATTTCATCAAACATAACATGTGCATGAGTTGAGATCAAAACAAGCAAGCAAATAAACCATGAAAGCATATTAATTTAAGCATGAATCATTCCCCATGTTGGTTTCCCCTAATCACCCATTAACCCTAGCTAAGAGACTACTCACTCATTATCATGTTGATCATGCTAGCAAGGTTGTCAATCATACCAACAAAAGGAAACATGATGAATAAATGAAAGTAATTAACAATAATCAAAGAGGGATTAAGAGAATTATACCTACTAATGATTCCAATATTAAAGCAAAGATAAAAGAAGTACTTGATGCTTGATTGAGAGGTTGTCAATCTCCCAATAATAACCCAAATAATCTTCAATTACCCAAAATAAAGGATGAACAAAAGAGAGATTAAGGAAATAAAACTTGTATTAGAACTTGATTAATTGTTGATTACAATACTAAAGAGAGATTTGATTGATATTAACTACTCTAATTATTGATAAGAAGAACCTCCTCTTCTAATTAGACTAATGGGGTATTTATAGTGGAAATTAGGGGGATGCATTAGGGTTAACTAAGGGTTAAACTAGTAATTACACTTTTTAGATTGAGCAGGGAGGAGCCGGTATTTTTCAAAGGAAGGGCTTCTTTCTTTGTAGCTTGGAGAAGACGAAATTGCGATGTACAGGAATCCGTGCGTTTTGGAGTCGGGACGGGCGGATTCTGGCGGTGGAACACGGGCGGCTTCAGGTGAATCCGGGCGGATTCTGGTGGCTGCAAACCCGAGCGTCTTGGGATTAAACCGCACGGATTGTGCATGTGGAGGACGGCCGGATTGTAGACAATCCGCACGGATTGTGCCTCAGCAACATTTCTTCTTCTTTTCTTCCCTTTTCTTCATAAATTCCTTGGGGATTTCCTCGGAGACTCAAGGATCCTTTCTCAACATTGCTCATCTACTATAATATGTACAAAGGCCTTCTAATCTTGTCTCTCCTTGATGCTTGGTCATTGAATTCGATCAATTTAGTCTCGTTTTGCCATGAAAATGCAAGATTTGCACTCCTTTCCTACCAAGGGATCAAAATCTCAAAGAATATGCAAAACAAAGAACTAAAGACAATAAATGACCCAAATATGCACTAAAAAGCATGGGAACAAGGCTAATTCGGGGGCTAAATATGCACTAATTATGGTCACATCAAATATCCCCAAACCGAACCTTTGCTCGTCCCGAGTAAAGAGGTGACAAAGACTAGGACCATTATTTAAACTAACCTAATAACATAGCCGATATGAGACAATTAGCGGGTCTCACTCCACCCCTTCTACTCACAACAAGATAACCATGAGGTAGGATGCCTTCTTGCAAGGCAAGGTGGGTCTTGCCAAAATGGCGACACATCCAAACATTAAGCACACAAAATCAAATAATGGATGCATCTACAAAAGGAATAGCCACTTCCTCATCAAGTGGCGGAGGCAACCAAGAGAGAACAAATTTAAGAGCATGTAATCCTTCACAAATACTAGTTCAACAAATTACTAAGGCTAAGAGGATGGCACTAAATCACCTCCAAATGGTGTTAAACTAGACTACTTTCGTCCTCAATTTCCAAATGCTTTCGTCAAGAGCGATCGGATGGTGGTGGAATGATGATCCCTATGATGCTAGTAGCATATGACATGACAAGTCTCGAATTCTCTACAAAAGTAAAGGTCATGGATCGTCCCAAGCTCGACAAAGTGGCTTGACAAAAAGGCTTTTTGGGAATGAAATGCTCAAATTTTTATACACAACGGGTGGATATGACTAGTATTCAAAATTGTCCTCATTTCACTTTCACATTTCAAAAATTTAAGATGGGGTTTGTCCCTTCCGGGCTAGTGTCCTTTGCTTTCGCCAATCGCTTATTAGGCAACCGATTAACCTCTAGACAATAGCTTTTCGGGGTGATAGTCACTCTGTCTCTGGGCGGCCGAATTCACAACCGTGTAAGGGCCCAATTCAATGGATCCCGCTCCAAAGAACATCGAAGTGGTACGCCTCCATCAAAATAATTAAATTTCTCAACATTCAACAATTCATAATATTTGAGGTTTCTTTGGCATTAAATTACTTCCACATGACAAAATTTTCGAAATGAGCACTTCAAACTTATTGATATAAAGTATTTTTGGGTTGCCTTACCACAAGGTCAATCAAGGTCACCTAGACAAGTTAACCAAGTCCACATCGCATCACGGAGTTGGATAGGTGACTCACATGCAAACCCTTGACTAGGCTTTGGGTCATGGGTCAAAAGACACTAGTATGACACTATCTAGGGTGTTTTACAACCATTCTAGTAGGCAAAGTCTTAAGTTGAAAAAGTATTTGCAATGGCTTAGTTGCTCTTGTCAAAGTTCTTAATTAGGCACTTTTCAAAATATTTCATCTAAATGCAACTATATGCCATGATGCAACTAATATAAACATCCTAATGCAAGTGATTCTATCTACTAATATGACATATAAACTAAATGAAAGTCCTAAATTCACATTGTTATACCGCATCAATCAAAATAAAGCCACATAGTCATTAACATAAAGAGGAAAAAGGAGATTGGAAAGATCATACCATGCGGTCTTCATGATCCTCATGTCTCGGATGTGACGTAGTCAATCAATGTGAACAAGGATAGAACAAACACAATGTACAATATATACAATATAACTATGCTACAAAAGGAATAAACATGTTTTTGGGTTTTTCAATTTTTCAAATTTTTATGGTTTTTCGAAAATTTTCAATTTTTTTGGATTTTTGAATAAGAGTTAAGTTAGAATTCCCCATCCCCACACTAATATGGGCATTGTCCTCAATGGCCAAAATGATGGGAAATTATGCAAACACGATGCATGATTTCTACACTAAATGCAATCTACACTAGTCTACACTACATGATGCATGGTTTTTGTTTATGACGGAGAAGATAATTTAGATTACCTCCCGTTGTGTATGCATTAACTTCCCCAAACCGAGTTAGACACTATTGCTAATGTCCAAGGATGGGTGTAGTTCATGCACACACTATGCAATGCATGAAACTAATTTGTCATTTTGGATTTTGAAAGTGGGAACAATAAAATGAGAACACCTCAAAAAGTACCGAGGTGTGAGTCCTCAATGGTGCTAGGACTACTCAAACAATGATAAAGATTAATAAAGTACATGTTAACAAGACACAAACTTCTTTCCATGAAACCTTGAAAAATAAAGAGAGGAGATGAGAAAACTTCACTTAAACTTAGGTGGGTGCCTCTTGCCCGCTCCACCTAGTTATGAAGTAGTCTTCTAGACATCGGCATCATCTCCCTCTAAATCGTTATCCCATATCTCCTTTGATGCATCACTCAAACTTGGGTCCATGAATTCGTCTTCTTCACTTTCAAGCTCCACCGTTTCTCCTCCACAAGAATTGTTGCTTCCCTCCTCTTGTCTCCCGTTTGCTCCTTCATTAGCTCTCTCCGAATTGGGGAAGAGCAAATCCAATTGAGCCCATGAGGGAAATGCTCCTTCCTCACTAATCCGTCCTCTTCGAACCATCTCGTGATATTGGGGGTAGAGAGCATAGTAAGTGTCCACGGAGGTTTCGTATTGACGGTAGTGTAAATCTTGTAAGATTCCCGTGACAAAGTCGTCACGGGGGAGGATGAAGGGATTTGGATGGTTGTACGGTTGGTAAGGAAATGGGTAGGGAGGCACTTTGATCTTCTCATCTTGAGTTTGTTGTTCTTGTTGTTGTGATGGTGGGTTTTGAAGTGGGGGTGCTTGCCTTGGTTGGATTGGATTTGGAGGGATGAGGTAGGATGGGAATGGAGACAAATGTCCTCTTCTCGGAGAAATTCGTGGTAAGCCGTTCATTGGAAGAAAAATCGGATCACATCCTTTCGTTATCCACTTGATGCGCTTGTCAACCTCCTCAAGGGTTATCCAATGATGTTGAATGAGAAGAAGATCTTCATTTATCCTCGTGTTTCCCAAAAGAGGAGTATACTCATTATTCTCATTGAATCTTGGGTTGAAATGCTTCGCAAGCCTAGTAATGAGTCCTCCATTCACAATGTGTTTCATTCCATCATCGTCACCATTCCTAAACTTTGCCCATTTCTCGACTAGCACTAGAGGTACATTGAGGTGGTACACACTTCTTCCTTGAATATTGAGGTAGGATTCCATAAACACAAGGTCTAATTGGTTCACGATCGCCGGATCTCGGCGAGCAAAGAGAGTGCCCGAGAGGAGTCGATAAGTAAGTCTCAAGATCGGATTTTGAATATGAAAAGTGAGGCATTCCTTGTTGTGTACGAAATCCTGGCCGGTCATGGCCCTCCACAAAGGCTCAACACTGTATTTCTTTGGCTTCGATGTTCAGTTAGGCGAAACATCGAGTCCGAACACATTTGCGAATTCTACAAGGGTCATCATCCTTGAAACATTTTCTAGCCTAAACTCTATGTAAATTGTTTTGTTCAAGGTTGTAATCTTCAAAAAGCTCAGAAACTCAAGCACAAGAGATCGATAAGTTGGTTCATGCATGTGAAAAAGGGTAGAGAGACCAAATACTTCAAAGAGAGCTTCCACTTGGTGATAAATTCCAAGTTTCCTCAAGGTATCATGACATAAAAACTTAGTGGGAAGAATGTTCTTACTTAGAAGCCGGTGGAAGACTAATCTTTGCACATCATTGACAAATTCCACATTTGAGAAGTCATCAAGCCTTGTGAGATCTACAATCTCTTCATGCTCCCTTCTTAATGTGTTGACATGGGAGGTGGAAGAACTTCCCCTCATCCTTGGTCTCCTCCCATTCCTAAAAGAGGATCTCCTTGGTGCCATTCCTTGATTATAGAGTTGAATTCTTTTGATTTGTGAAGGAATAAAGATGCTCCTTGTTGATTGAGTGTTGCCTTTGGAAACCCTAGAAAATTGGGGCTTTTTGATTTTGTGGGTTAAGAGAGTGATTTGGATATGTATGGGAGTCATAAGGAGGTGGGTTTTATAATGCAAGTGGAAGGAGTAGTGATGTGTCACTAAATGTGTGGTGGGGTATAATTTAATTAGGAAAAGTCGGGTCAAAACACCGTGGGAGGACGAGCGGATTCGAGCAGAAGACGCTCGGATTCGTGCTTCTCGGGACGGGCGGATTCGGGGTAATACGCCCGGATTCTGTCACAGCTGAATTTCCAAAAGTTGACGCCTCAAAGACGGGCGTCCCGAGCATGAGACGCTCGGATTCTTTTTCATCGGGACGGGCGTTTTCTTCGGAAGACGGACGGATTCCTTTACAGCAATTTTCCTTGAAATGCACAGGTAGAAAGACGGACGTCTTTCTACCAAGCCGGCCGGTTTCTTCAGGACGGGCGTTTTACCTTCTGGGACGCTCGGATTCCCCTTCAGTCCAAAAATCTTCAAATTCTCAGCGTAATAGGACGGACGGATTCTCCTTAGAACGCCGGATTCCGGCAGAAGACGCCGGATTCGGGGAACACGCACGTGTTCAGGCTGTGAATTCATCCTTTGACTTTCTCTCCTCTCTTAGATGCGTCCCCACACTTGAAAATTGGTTCCTTCCTTCATTCGAAATTCATTAGTAACCCTCCCTCACTTACGCTCATGAAAAGAGTTCATGCTAATTATTAAAAGAACTGCAATAAAACATTAAATACAAGTTAGAGGGTTAGTATATTTACAAGTGGTGGTTTAGGGAGGACTCCACCAAACTCTCCCTTAGATGGTCCTTTCAAGGGTGAGGAGGCCCGAGGTAGGTGACCTCGACCTCTCCAACAAACGCTCCCTCATAGTATGGCTTCAACCTTTGACCATTTACCTTGAACTTGCTTCCATCTTCCGCCTTGAGTTCGAAATCTCCATATTTTCCAACTTCGGTTATCACATAGGGACCCATCCATCTAGAGTTCAATTTTCCCGGAAAAAGTCGGTAGCGGGAATTGAATAGAAGGACTTTGTCTCCTTTATGCAAGGCCTTTTGTCTAATTCTCTTATCATGAAGCAATTTCGTTCTTTCTTTGTAAATCTTTGCATTCTCATAGGATTGTAGTCGGAATTCCTCCAACTCTTGAATTTGAATCATCCTCTTTTGACCGCTCAATTTGAGATCAAGATTAAGTGCTCGGATTGCCCAATAAGCTTTGTACTCCAATTCGATTGGGAAATGACATGCTTTTCCATAGACAAGCTTGTAAGGGGAGGCTCTTATGGGAGTCTTATAGGCCGTCCTATAAGCCCAAAGAGCATCATCAAGCTTTGTGCTCCAATCTTTCCGAGTCTTGTTCACAACTTTCTCAAGGATTTGCTTGATCTCTCTATTTGAAATCTCAACTTGACCGCTTGTTTGAGGATGATATCCCAAGCCGGTTCTATGTTGAACACCATATTTGGTCAAAAGAGATGCAAGTTTCTTCTCATGGAAATGCGTACCTCCATCACTAATGATTGCTCTAGGAACTCCAAATCTTGGGAAGATTATCTTTTTGAAGAGCTTGGTGACTGTTTTTGCATCATCATTTGGAGTGGCAATTGCCTCCACCCACTTTGAGACGTAATATACGGCCACAAGGATGTACTTATTCCCATTTGATGTCACAAAGGGACCTTGGTAGTCGATTCCCCAAACATCGAAGATCTCCACCTCTAGAATGCCCCTTTGTGGCATTTCGTTCCTCTAAGAGATATTCCCCGTTCTTTGACAAGCATCGCAATGAATGATGAATTCTCTTGTGTCTTGAAACATTGTAGGCCAATAGAAGCCCGATTGAAGAATTTTTGCAACTGTCCTCCTTGCTCCATGGTGCCCACCGTAGGGTGATGAATGACAACCTTCCAAGATTCCTTGGATTTCCCATTGAGGGATGCATCTCCGGTAGAGCCCATCACTACACTCCTTGTAGAGGTTTGGGTCATCCCAAAAGTACCTCTTCACTTCGAATAGGAATCTCTTCCTTTGGTTGTGGTTTAAATTTGGAGGGAGTACCTTTCCAACAATATAATTGGCATAATCGGCAAACCATGGGGTGATGTGCCTTTCAAGTTGTGTTTGAATAGCCATCAAAATATCGTCGGGAAATGAGTCATTGATCGGGGTTTCTCCATTTTCATCACGAAACCAGATCCTTGACAAATGATCCGCCACTACATTCTCGGCACCTTTCTTGTCTCTTATTTCCAAGTCAAATTCTTGAAGAAGCAAAATCCATCTCAACAATCTTGGTTTTGCCTCCTTCTTTATCAAGATATGTCGGAGAGCACGGTGATCCAAAAATACAATCACCTTGGATCCAAGCAAGTAGGAACGGAATTTATCCAAAGCATAGACAATGGCAAGAAGCTCCTTCTCGGTTGTATCATAATTCACTTGGGAAGGGTCGAGAGTTTTGCTTATGTAATAGATGGCATGAAGAGCTCTCCCTACTCGTTGGCCAAGAACCGCTCCAACGGCGTAGTTGCTAGCATCACACATAATCTCGAAAGGTAATTCCCAATTTGGAGGTTGGATGATCGGTGCCGAGATTAGTGCTTCCTTGATTCTATTAAAGGCTTCAACACACTCATCAGTGAATTGGAATTGGGCATCCTTAAGCAAAAGTTGAGTGAGGGGTTTCGCTATTTTTGAAAAATCCTTTATGAAACGGCGATAAAAACCCGCGTGACCGAGAAAACTTCTCACCCCTCTAACATTCACGGGAGGTAGGAGTTTCTCTATCACCTCAACTTTAGCTTTATCGACCTCGATGCCCTTTTCCGAAATTAAATGACCCAAAACAATTCCTTCATTGACCATGAAGTGACACTTTTCCCAATTTAAAACAAGACTAACATCTTCACATTTTTGTAATACAAGAGAAAGATTATGCAAACATGAGTCAAAGTCCTTTCCATAAACACTAAAATCATCCATAAAAACTTCTATTATGGTCTCTAAGTAATCGGATAAGACACTCATCATGCATCTTTGGAAAGTGGCGGGGGCATTACATAAACCAAAAGGCATCCTCCTATATGCAAAAGTACCATAAGGGCATGTGAAGGTGGTCTTATGTTGGTCATCCGGGTGTATGGGGATTTGGAAGAATCCCGAATACCCGTCAAGGTAACAAAAGAATTTGTTGGAGGCTAACCTCTCAAGCATTTGGTCAATAAATGGGAGGGGGAAATGATCCTTTCTTGTTGCGGAGTTTAATTTTCGATAGTCAATGCACATACGCCAACCGGTGATCATTCTTGTGGGTATTAGTTCATTCTTTTCATTTGTCACTACCGTGGTACCTCCTTTATTAGGTACCATTTGGACGGGGCTAACCCACAAAGAATCCGATATGGGATATATGATTCCCACATCAAGTAATTTCATGACTTCTCCTTTGACAACTTCTTGCATGTGGGGGTTTAATCTCCTTTGGGGTTGAATGGTAGGTCTGTGGTCTTCCTCTAGATGAATTCTATGCATGTAAAAGTTGGGACTTATCCCCTTAAGGTCATCTAGACTATAACCTATAGCCTTTTCATGTTGTTTCAACACATCAAGCAATTTTCCCAATTGGTCATCATCAAGTCTATCATTAACAATCACGGGTTTGGTCTTTGATTCATCAAGGTAAGCATATTTCAAATTTGGGGGAAGGGGTTTTAAAGTAGGAGTTTGTACCTCACTTTCCTCCTTTGGAGTTTCATTGAGAATTTGCTCCATCTCCATTAGACATTCCATTCTCATAGCATACTCAACTTCATTTTCATCAACCTCATCATATTCAAATTCCATGATGGGTTCCTCTTGCTCTTGAGCTTGTAAAATATCTTCTAGGATGGATTGCTCATCTTCTATGGGTTGACATGCTTCCACAAGGATGTTATGCACTAATACGGATTGTGCATGAGTAAGTTCTTTGTTAGCTAGAGCGGCCTCAAAAAGATCCACCTCCAATTCCCAATACATATTTTTAGCCTCACTTGCTTCCAAGGCTTCCAATGCTTGCATGGAATCTTTGAAGAAAGGTATACTTAAGTGGTCCTCTACAAAACAATCTATAAAGTCCATCTTGCAAAATATCGAATAACTTGAAAACAATTAGAACAAACCTTGAGGAGTTTTACTTCCCCAAGGCGAAGAAAGACACAACTAATAACAATAAAAGAAAATCTAAATCAAGTAAACACCGTCCCCGGCAACGGCGCCATTTTTTATCGGTCCGTTTCGTGTTCACAATTAAATAGATGTGGTCGTTGGGTCACGTCCGAATCAAAACATAATTTATAGCTTCACAAACAACTCTACAATTAGTAAAGAGGCAAGTAAAGGTCGGATCCCAAGGGACGGGTATTGAAATGAGATTTCTATTGCAACTAGTGGTGTCTTAGGGGTGTCACAATTTGGGTTGATTTAGAAGGTCACTAAACTAAAATAGCAATGGAAATAAACAAGCAAGATGAATTAAAAGGGTTGTAAACAATTGATAAAAAGCACTAGGGTGTCATGGGGTCATAGGGGATTCATGGGAATTAATCATACAAACATGTTCTCAAATTATAAGCAAGCAATTATTGTTGTGATGGATTGAGTTGGGTTATATCTTACAATCCTAGGAAAGTTTGGGTCCCGGAGCCAAATCGATTAGATTGTACAACACCTACAAGTCGACTTAGTCTTCCCTACTCAACAACATGCATGGTCTAATGAGACTCGAGTTGGTTTATGTCTTACAAGTCTCATTGAAAAGATAGGAGATGGTGGTAAATGCAAGGATTCATAGGCTTAGCATTTCATCAAACATAACATGTGCATGAGTTGAAATCAAAACAAGCAAGCAAATAAACCATGAAAGCATATTAATTTAAGCATGAATCATTCCCCATGTTGGTTTCCCCTAATCACCCATTAACCCTAGCTAAGAGACTACTCACTCATTATCATGTTGATCATGCTAGCAAGGTTGTCAATCATACCAACAAAAGGAAACATGATGAATAAATGAAAGTAATTAACAATAATTAAAGAGGGATTAAGAGAATTATACCTACTAATGATTCCAATAATAAAGCAAAGATGAAAGAAGTACTTGATGCTTGATTGAGAGGTTGTCAATCTCCCAATAATAACCCAAATAATCTTCAATTACCCAAAATAAGGGATGAACAAAAGAGAGATTAAGAAAATAAAATTTGTATTAGAACTTGATTAATTGTTGATTACAATACTAAAGAGAGATTTGATTGATATTAACTACTCTAATTATTGATAAGAAGAACCTCCTCTTCTAATTAGACTAATGGGGTATTTATAGTGGAAATTAGGGGGATGCATTAGGGTTAACTAAGGGTTAAACTAGTAATTACACTTTTTAGATTGAGCAGGGAGGAGTCGGTATTTTTCGAAGGAAGGGCTTCTTTCTTTGTAGCTTGGAGAAGACGAAATTGCGCTATACAGGAATCCGTGCGTTTTGGAGTCGGGACGGGCGGATTCTGGCGGTGGAACACGGGCGGCTTTAGGTGATTCCGGGCGGATTCTTGTGGCTGCAAACCCGAGCGTCTTGGGATTAAACCGCACGGATTGTGCATGTGGAGGACGGCCGGATTGTAGACAATCCGCACGGATTGTGCCTCAGCAACATTACTTCTTCTTTTCTTCCCTTTTCTTCATAAATTCCTTGGGGATTTCCTCGGGGACTCAAGGATCCTTTCTCAACATTGCTCATCTACTATAATATGTACAAAGGCCTTCTAATCTTGTCTCTCCTTGATGCTTGGTCATTGAATTCGATCAATTTAGTCTCGTTTTGCCATGAAAATGCAAGATTTGCACTCCTTTCCTACCAAGGGATCAAAATCTCAAAGAATATGCAAAACAAAGAACTAAAGACAATAAATGACCCAAATATGCACTAAAAAGCATGGGAACAAGGCTAATTCGGGGGCTAAATATGCGCTAATTATGGTCACATCACAACCAAGACTACTACTTCTTGCATTGTAGCATTTGGAGAGAGACTTAGTGGCGTACGTTCTTTGGGTGTTGTATTTGGATCACGTAGGATTGCCACTACACTTTCTAATTATGAGACTTGCCTATTCACACTCTTTGCCCATGCGATAAAGCCGATGATAGTAGGGGAAATGGTGGAGTAGTTCCCTTCTTCTTCTATTGCAAGGATCTCACCTTGGACTGGAGAAATGAGGTGTGAACAATCTAAGGTAGATTCTTCATTTGTGATCATCAGAATTCCAAGAGGATTCTGAGTATTGTTAGGCTTACCTCCAGGCGGTATTGGTAGGCGACCGTCTTCAATCATGTCTTAAAGTACATGTTTTAGCTTGTAACCTTTTTCTGTATCATGTCCCTTACCTCTGTGATATTCGCAGTACAAATTCTTGTCCCAAGACTTGGATTTCTTTTCTGGTTCAGGTGTAGGCCATATGGGTTGAAGCTTACCCTTTTTCATCAATCTCTTCAGAGCATTGGAGTATGTACCCCCAATAGTTGTGAACTTTCTTTGTGGGGTACTCTTCTTTGATGGTTCGAGAAGGTTAACCTCATCAGTCTTGCTAGTACAGCCGTAAGAACGACTTGTTGAGCCTTGATATCCGCGACCTACCATTTTGGACAGGAGTCCTTTACGGATGTCATATTCGATCCTTGTCCCTAGTACAGTTAAGTCTTTGAAGGTCTTAATGTTTTGGTACCTCAAATGAGTTTCATAAATGGGCTTTAAGTTGTCCACGAATTTTTCTACGAGGGTAGTTTCATCTGGACGTTCGACAAGTTGGGTACTAGTCTTCCTCCACCTACTTAGGAAGTCGGTGAAGCCTTCTTTATCATTTTGAGTAAGAACCTCTAAGGTGCGCATATTGACTTGGATTTCAGCATTATCCGCATATTGTTTAGCAAACTCAATCGCGGCATCGTCCCAGGTGGCAATCTTCTTGTGCTCTAGAGAATAGAACCATTGCTTAGGAATAGTGTCAAGAGATGAAGGAAAGATCCTTAAGAACATCTCGGGTTTAATGCCTTTGATAGACATGTAATCCTTGAAGGCTCGGATATGGTTCAGAGGGTTTTCATGCCCCTTGAATTTCGGGATATCCGTCATGTTAAAGTTAGTTGGCAATTCGGAGCTCACGGCCTCATACTTGCGATTGTTTTCCCTATAGATATCATTCCCTTTGAGATACATCAGTTGTTCCTCCAAGTATTGGTCGTTTCTCAGCTTCAGTTAGACCTACGGGAGGGTTGACCTCTTGTGCTCCCACAAAAGGTGGAGGATTTTCATTCACGAAGTCATTCACAAATTCACGAGGCACTTCATTTTCTGCAGGAGGCAACCTAGTTTCTACAGCAACAATTCGGCCCTCGATCGTGTTGAGGCGATCATACACTTGGTCTTGGCTAGCTTGGAGACGAGTTAGCGCAGCTAGGATTAGATCATTACCATTCGGTGGCTGTCCATTGACACTTGCGTGACTAGTTCCAGGCATCTTGAAAACTGGATAAGAGATCGACGATGAATCAAAACACGATCGACCATTCTAGCACATTTACTCAAAGAAAAAGGTTCGACTTGTGAAGTGGGAGTGTGCCACTTGTGTCAAGTGAGGTTTGAAGAAATGACAAAGTTTGGAAATGTCGGTCCTAGTCAACTATAGTGTAGTTGCAGGAGTGGACTCAAAGTGAGGTTTTGAAATGGGCTTTTGAGGCCCGAATTTTGACTCGACAATTGGATAGAGTTTCGACTGGTTTTGCGCTAAATTTGGCCCACTTTTTCGAAAATTTACATTTTAAAAGAAGTTTTGATTTTGCAAAATTTGTCGTGGTTTTGTTTAGAAAATGGTGATCACATATAATACAAGCATTTATACAGGCATTATAATGGGATACTGAGTGCATTTAAAAGGGGTTTGGTTTAAAAGGTGGGTTGCCATACCGAACAATCAAACCCGGGGTTTGTGGAGAGGCTGGTGCCAAACACGAGTAAGGCCGATTCCTAGTCCATTTCCTCGAATAGTGAAAGTCCTTGATACAAACAGGAGTAAGTACCATGGTATGGTTGACGTCAATCGCTATCCATCCTTAGGCCCAAATAAGAATTTGGACCGTCTAGACGAGACAATTGGTCGAATGGGTTGGGTTGGGCCTAGGAAGGCCAAATAAACGATCTAGGAAGACCGAGTTATGAAAACCTACCACTGTCTCATACAAACTATTCCCTAACCTTGTTCAAGTTTCACCCTTGGCTACACGTAAGTGTATTAATCCCCAGCGGAGTCACCAAACTGTGGACACAGGGCCCATGGGGTTCACTCGGGAGAAAAGCGAGCAAGCTTTTACATTTGTGGAGTCGCCACCAATTTATTGTGGAAAATTGGAAACCGTTCGAATACCTCGTGCCATGTCAAGACACAAAGTAGTGACATGAACGCCAAGAACTCGTTACCCTTACCATTCTATGTCTAGAATGACTCTCGTGGATGCCAATGAACACGGATGTTCACAGAGATCTGGAGTAAGGGGTGGGGTAAGTATTAGAAAGCTCTTTTGATCGAACACCTAATCCCGCCCGCCTCGATAGCGGCCTCTACTAATGATTAGGGAAATCATATATATTTGATATGTTGTCGATTACATGCATGCAATGCAACATCCATTAGATTAATCCTAGCATGTGAGAATTGACTAAGTCGGTAAACACGTAGTT
This sequence comes from Silene latifolia, assembly GCF_048544455.1. Classification (NCBI taxonomy): domain Eukaryota; kingdom Viridiplantae; phylum Streptophyta; class Magnoliopsida; order Caryophyllales; family Caryophyllaceae; genus Silene; species Silene latifolia. The sequence continues at coordinate 31,390,908 of NC_133528.1, forward strand.
TAACATGCGTTAATGTCGAGGTAGAAATTTAGGTTAATTGCATGTGAGAGCATACAAACAATATGGTAATAAAGATACAAGAAATACAACAAAGAAAATTACAATAATTACAACGGGCTTGATTGATTTACGTCGAAAATACACTTAAAACGGATGGTTTGAGAAAAGAAGAGGGAAAATAAATAAACAAACAGGTTATTAGGTGATAATACGATTAATAGTTAATTAATACATAACTAATAAACTAGGTCAAAGCAACGACGGAAGTTCATTCAACCCGGAACAGGCGCAGCACTGCTGCGTCTCTTGGAAGAGGCGCAGTGCTCACTGCGTCTGTTCCTGAGGTGAATTCTGGCTGTGAAGCCGGAATCGCAAATTGTTAATATTCATTGGTGAATTTAATGCTCGATTATAATATTTGACTCGGATAGAAGTGATTTAGCATAATATTTACATGTGAACAAGTCATAAAAACAATAAAACATGGACTCAAATTAATTAGAACAATTTAATTACAAGATTAATTATGGGATTAAACAAACTAAAATAAACTAATTAGGTTATTAATGACGAACTAATGATGATGATGATAAATAACATATGAAAAATATACAAAAGATGAATTCCAGAGACTTGATATTGATGAATCGAATCTCTAAAACCCGGATTTGATTTTAATGACGAAAACCCGCAAATATGAATTATAAAGGATTTAAGTCGGGAATTTTAATGATGATAAATTATTAATGATTTATATGCCAAAATTATTATGTCAAAATTATCATGTTAATGAGACAAGAACAAGTGAATTCGAAAAAAAACAAACAGACAAACTAAACAAAAGACGAAGGAAAAAGAAGGAAAGCAGGAACTGTGGCAGCCTCGGGAAGAGGCGTGGCAGGTGCTGCGTCCCTTCGAAAAGGCGCAGCAGTTGCTACGTTCCTTCTCGACGTCTATCTCCCGTTAATCCGTAAAAAGGGCTTGAATAAAAGTTTTATAAATCGGTTTTGAATATATTTTCGACGTAAACCTTACAATAATGATTACAAAAATAAAGTACAATAACAAAATATAGGATTTACACCCTCAGACTTACATGTTTGACGAAACGAGATTAACTAAGTTAACATTTAGTGATGCTCGACTCGAATGTATGACGAAAGTGCCCTCTAAGAGGAAAACGAACAGAATTGATTAAGTTGATTGATGTGGAGTTGGTCAAATTGGTCGGTCATGCAAAACGAGATTGGTACTCAGAAAGATCCAAGCTTACGTCGTCGAAAGTTCAAGCACATAGACGCCAAAAAGCAAGAGCGTGGTCTAGAATGCAAAGGGAGAAGAGAAGGGCGGACACTCGCGTGAGAAATATGAAGAACGAAGGCCCCTATTTATACTAATCACACGAAATTAGGGTTTCGGAGAAACTTTGGAAGTAAATCTCGAAAAGATTTGAAAATACGCAGAAAGGAGCTGAGGAAGATGCGCAGCAGCCACTGCGTCTCTTGGAAGAGACGCAGCACCTGCTGCGTCCTTTCCCCAATGGTTTCCTCCTGCGGAAGAAAGATTTCCGCGTTTATATTATGGAATTGCGGTTTGATCTTGATTTCCTTATTATTTATAAAATAATTCCGGGATATAATTTACCAAAGGATTAAAAGATTGAAAATATGGAATAGAAATATCCGGAACATTCCAGAATATTCTGACTCGGCATTTTAAACGGTTATTAGAAAATGAAGACGGTTTTTGACCCGGACTCCAAATGTACTCTAATTACTGTCAAAACGACCGTAATGGCGCGTAGATGACAACCGAGGGGTTGACACAAGTGTTTGAGCTATCACTTGACGATAAACTTACGAACTGTCATAAATCATTCCGTGTACCAAACATGAGGCCCAATCATCACTGGGTGGTTTGCGGGAGGTGTAGAAACGAGGTATCTACAGGAGCGCAAACTCGCTCATGTCCACCTTCCCCCGGCCCGTTACTTTTTGCGTCTCATTGGTGGGACGATCTTTGGTCGTAAAGAACCCAACAACATTAATAATGTTAAGTTGTCTATTCGTGGGGGCTATCTGAACATTGATAGCGAGGGCCCCTTTGTTTTGAACATTGCCTATTTGATTGCTCAGTATTTTCATGCTGTGGGGCAGAAGAAGGCGGGCACCATTGTCTGTGGTGGCATAGCCACCTTTCTTACCTGTTCTATCTTCCCCGACTTCTCTCGTGACTTAGCATCTCTTGATAGGGATAGGTACCTCGACATTTCTACTATGCTGTCTATGTTTTGGCTAGCTTCTGACCAGCGGACTTGGAAGATTTGGGGTTCCTTGTTCGAGCCCTTACCTTGCACCACCCTACTCCATCTTATCCCTTTGCCTACTGTTACGGGTAGGATACCTCCACCTTTGCCCTTCTACCACCTTCCACTTGCTCCACCTCCTACTATTTCCGCTTCTAAGAAGCGAAAGAGACCTGAGACCGGAGAGGGATCTACACCGTCTACGGGTGGCCAGACTTCCACGGCCACTCCTACCCTGATCCCTACTCCCACTCCTGACCCTACACAGCCGGTTTACCCGGCTAATTTTGTTCTTCCTCCACCTTTTGAGGCGTCCGAGGTTATTGACCAAGGACGTCGTGACGGTTTGCTTCTTGAGCTTCTTACCAGGCAGGCTCGTATGGAGCGGGACATTGCACTTGCTTTGTTCCCTTTATATGAGCGTCACATGCGACGAGGACGCCCCGTACCTGAGGGATGGCCACACCCTTTCTTCTACCGGTACCCGGCGGAGGGGTACCCACAGCCGGCCAGCGAGGTGAAGACAGCTGAGGAGGAGGAGGAGAGAGTCCATGCTGAGGACGGGAGGAGGAGAGAGCAGGAGCGGGACCGAGACTATATGGTGGTAGAGGAGGACGACGCTAACTAGTAGCTACTGGTCTACTCACTTCCCCAGTTTTCTGGCTGGTTTGGGGAAGTTCGTCATTTTATATCTCTCTTTTGCTCTTTTATTTATCTTCGTCTCCTTTTTATTTAATGATTTTCATGCATTTATTGGTTGTATTTACCCCTTTCCCATTATATATGTGTTGGTGTATGCTCGAGGACAACGAGGGGGTTTAAGAAGGCGGTTTTCATATCCATTTGCCAAATTTCATAGTCATGAAAAGCGGCAATCGCTAAGATTATCCGAATGGAACGCAGCATAACTACGGGTGCAAAAATTTCATCATAATGCAATCCGTGCACTTGAGTGAAACCTTTTGCCACTAGTCGTGCCTTATAGGTATCTGGTTGCCCGTCTACAGAACGCTTTATTTTGTAAAGCCATTTGCACTATAGAGGTTTAACCTTATTAGGTAAATCAACTAGATCCCATACGTCATTCTCATACATGGAGGCCATCTCGGATTGCATGGCTTCAAGCCATAGCTTTGAGTCAGAACAGGTCATGGCACCTTTATAGGTAGCGGGTTCATTACTCTCTAGGAGCAAAACGTCATTCTCCTCGACCATACCAATGTATCTGTCTGGAGGATTAGAGACTCTACCCGACCTCCTAGGTTCCTGAGGAATATTAACCGTATCATCAGTTGGAGGAACAACTTTCTTCATCTGTTCCTCGATTGTTGGTTCTAGAATCTCCGACAGCTCGAAGGTTCTATTACTTGTCTTGTTCTCAAGAAATTCTTCTCTAAGAACGTCGCACTAGCCGCAACAAAAACTCGATGTTCGGTAGGCGAATAGAAGTAATGACCAAACATTCCTTTTGGATAACCAATAAAGTATGTCTTGACCGATCGCGGGATGAGCTTATCCTCGTGTCTCCACTTGACATAAGCCTCGCAGCCCCAAACCCGAATAAAGGACAAGTTGGGGACCGTTCCCCTCAACATTTCATATGGAGTCTTGTCGACAGCTTTAGTCGGACTTCGGTTAAGTATAAGTGCAGCTGACAAAAGAGCAAAACCCTATAATGAATCAGGTACTACCGTGTGACTCATCATGGATCGAACCATATCAAGTAATGTTCGATTTCTCCATTCGGACACACCATTTAATTGAGGTGTTCCAGGTGGAGTTAACTGTAAAACGATTCCACGGTCTTTAAGGTGTTGATCAAACTCATTTGAGAGATATTCACCACCCCGATCTGAACGGAGTGCTTTAACCTTTCTACCCAGTTGGTTCTCAACCTTATTCTGGTATTCCTTGAATTTCTCAAAGGACTCACTTGTATGCTTCATTAAGTAGACATATCCGTATCTACTCAAATCGTCCGTGAAAGTGATAAAATATCTATAGCCATCTCTAGCGGTAATTGACATAGGTCCACATACGTCAGTATGTATGAGTCCTAATAGGTCACTAGCGCGCATTCCAACACCTTTGAAGGAAATTTGAGTCATTTTGCCGATAAGACATGATTCACACGTGCCATATGTAGAAAAATCGAATGTGGGAATAGTCCCATTCTCGACGAGTTTCTTTACACGTTTTTCATTTATGTGTCCCATTCGACAATGCCATAGATAGGTTTGATCTTTGTCACCAACCTTTAATTTCTTATTATTCACGTGTAATATATCTGTAGTTTGATTTAAGATGTAAATTCCATTCATGGAAACTGCTTTGCCATAAATCATTTCATTGAAAGAGAAAATACAGTTATTATCCATTATTGAAAATGCAAAACCGTCTTTATCGAGTACGGAAACAGAAATAATGTTCTTAGATAAACTAGGTACATAGTAACAGTTATATAAATATAAGTCAAACCCACTAGGGAGCTGGATTACATATGTTCCCATGGAGACTGCAGCAACTCGTGCTCTATTCCCGACTCGCAGGTCCACATCACCTTTTTCGAGAGGTATGATGTTCTTTAGGCCCTGCAAATGATTACACAGATGAGAACCACAACCAGTACCTAGTACCCAAGTTCTGAAACTTGCATGGTTAATCTCAATCATATGAATATAAGATGACATACCAACAGGAGTGACGCGGCCTGCTTTTATGTCCTCACGGTAAACGGGACAGTTCCTCCTCCAATGTCCAGTCTTGTAACAATGGTGGCACTCAATGTCACCGCCCTTGCTCTTTGTCTTGCCTTGTGAACCACTAGTCTCACCAGGCCCACTCTTACCGTTTCCTGGCTTCTTAAACTTTGGCTTACCTACAGTTAGGTCGCCGGGTGCTTTGTCCTTACCCTTATTCTTGTTGGAAATCATGAGAACATCTTGCTTCATGCTCCCACTCAATTTCATATCCTTCTCCGTCTGTACGAGAAGTGAGTGTAACTCATGAGGACTTTTTTTCATGTCATTCATGTAGTAATTTGCCCTGAAAAGGGCAAAACCATCATGAAGTGTATGAAGCATACGGTCAATGACTATGCTCTCACTGATTTTGCAATCAAGTGCCTCCAGCTTCTCGACATTCTCAATCATGTTAAGAATGTGTGGGCTAACCGGTTGGCCCTTCTGGAGTTTCGCATCAAAGAAGCGACAGGTATGCTCATAAGTAACGATTCTCGGTGCTTTTGAGAACTCGTTCGTGAGCGTGGTGAAAATCTTGTTTGCACCTTGGGCAATGAAGCGTCTCTGCAAATTGGTTTCCATTGTAAAGATGAGTACGTTCTTTATCGCACCCGCTTCCATGACGAAGTCACTATAGGCAAGTTTTTTGGGCTAAAATAGCATAATGGAGGAGGCCTACTTAATAAGGTAAAGGCCAGGGATGGAGTGATAAGGAGGAAGGGAGCCCGCGGACAAGGGAGTGGAGAAACGGGCTTAAGGACGATTAGGGCCCATCACAGAAGGCGCCCGCGTTAAGGAAAGAAGTGTCAGGGAGAAGTTAGGGAGAAGTCAGGGAGATCAAGGAGAATTGGCAAGGGAGTCCGGATTTGGAAAGAGTCCTCATGGAAATTATTTTCCCTTTCCATATTCAAGGTAGGACATACCTAGGGTTCTTACCCTATAAATAGCCAAGGGAGCGAATCAAGAATTCATTCATTGAACACCCGCATTCATACATCAACATTCAAGACCACATCTCTGCAGACAATATACGTTCATACCAGATCTTGCAGGCCTAACACCTAGGGTCAGCAGGATTAAGCTTCGTACCATAATTATAATCATCCTCCTATTCATATAGTGCAATACTTGGCAGGGTACCGTCCCTCCCGCGGTTGTTCCCACATTGGGTTTTCCGCGTCACCAAAATCTTACGTGTCAATTTACATTACGCACTTTATTTTCCTATTCACTTATTAACATACGAATCATCATACAATCGACCAACGAATATAGACTACATTGACCCTAATTAATCGATTTGGGTAAAAATACCTAAACAGTTTGGCGCCCACCGTGGGGCATTGTGGTCGTCAATCGTTGATATTCTAGATATACAATGGAAAAGCAAGTATCTGAAGCCATGTCAGGGAGCAGGCAACCATCGCCACCACCGTCTACCCAAAGTCCAACATCGACAGTGGCCACACAGGCTCCCGGACATACCTCAAGAATCATACCAACAACAAAAGCCTCTCTACCTCCCAGGACCCCTGCTGTCTCAACTCAGATCAGATCAGACAAAGGAACATCAAGCTCAGGCGTCACTCCGCCGCCCAGTCCCACGCAAATCTGCTCGCCGGCGTGGAAAATCTTCTTAAAGCTATGGAAAACATGAGAGAAGACCAAAGGAGAGCAGATCTTTGAGGTAAGAAGGAGAGACAGAGAGCTCGGGCACAAATTGATCTCTGAAGCGCGAGTCCAACACTCCAGTGAACGGGACGGGTGAAGGAAGATCTCCTTGGTAGATCGACACAAGGAGGAAGAAAGAAAGTGACGGATACCAGCTGAAATAATTACAAGATTGGATTTGGCTACGATACCATCAGATGGAAGGATAACCCCACGAGGGTTAGGATACCTCAAACCAGATAGCTGGCAGCCAGCTAGCTGCGTAAGAATACAAACAGGTGGCCTCCCCGTCAGCAGTCATGCAGCAATCGATCAGACACCTGTAGCAGGATCCGAGTCAAACTAGCAAGTGAACTGGCAGCAGGGGACAATCGTTGCCACAACCCCCCTGGCTGCCGGAGCTTATCAGAATCTTCAAAAGCCCGGATCAGGAGGAATTATGCATACGGTGATGGCGGACCCAGATTCACCAATATAACTAATCAGCAGTACTTGGAACTAAAGGAGATGCTGAGCAGGGTTCCAGGGCTACCATCCCCACTCGAGAAAGCAGCTCTAGATAGTTATGCCGACTCACCATTCGTGGACACCATATCCATCACAGCCATGCCAAAGGGATTCACAAACCCAAATATGCCTCTCTTCGACGGCAAGACAAAGAGACCCCTTTGATCATATCGGCCAAGTATAAGCGAGAAAATGATGAAGAATATGACTATAGGACAAGTTAAGGAGGCTGTATGTGCAAAGGATTCGGGTCCACCCTAACAGACCGACACTTCGATGGTTTGTAAGCCTGCCCAACAGTCGATATCTACATTTTTGAATTGGTGAACGCATTTAATCAACGATTCGCAAGCAAAGCAGAAAAGCCACGAAGCACGCGGGGAGACACGTACGAGAATCGTCCGGGGCGGGGGAGAGAGCATTGGAGAATAAAATACCAAATTTAACAATGAGAAGGTAGCGATGAGAGTGTGATATCTCAACAGAAGTAGAAGCCTTCGAAGAGGCCTCCATCATGACTCCGACCTATACAAGCGACTAACTATGCATCCCCGCCATAGTTTGACGATCAGGGAGAAAAGGCAATTGCCGCGATCGGATTGGAGGAAGATATTCTAGCGAGGAGCTTACGAGCACAACGAGTATTTCAAAGATGCTTGGTACCGTGGAGAAATCGGAAGAAAGCAAACCACCAACAAAAAGACGAGAGATACGAGACCAAATGGGAGGGGAGTCAACAGAATCGAGGAAAACCAGCTACTCCCACCCCTGGCGCAGTATGGGTTCACTACGGGTATCGGAGTAATATTGAAGGCACTCGAGAGAGATGGGAGATGGAGTCGGGTGGCCCAACCCACCGATAGGAGAGCAAGCTTGGAGAAAGGATAGCAAGAAGAAGTGTGAATTCCATCGTGATATCGGACACAACACTGAGGATTGCTACACATTAAGAAGAGAGATCAAGCGCCTGTACGAACAAGGAAAGTTGAGCCACCTATTACCACATGGGGGCAAACAAGCGAGGATAAGGTAGGTTCCGCTGGCCGTGAGACCCACCCACATGCACTAAAATTATAAACGTGATAACAAAGCGGCTCGGACTTAAGCGGCTGACATACTCGGCAGCTAAGAGACATGCCACCGAAATCAAAGGAGACAGGCCAGCTAATTCTTGCAGAATTTCTCAAAGTGACCGCCGTGATAAGCTTTGATGAAGGAGATACATACGATGAACGAGAACATCATGACGCACTTATTATCACTTTATCAATGGCCAATTGCACAGTTAGAAAGGTCTTGATAGATACATGAAGCTCGGTCAACTTAATCATGCTGAAAACCATAGAGAACATGGGGTTCAGCGTGAAGGATTTACAGAAGAAGACTATTCCGCTAGTAGGCTTCAGCGGAGAAACAAATTGACTCGCTAGGTGAGATAATCATCCCCACCTATGTGGGAGGAGTCAACAAACAAGTCGTGTACCTGGTTATAGATGGCCCTTCTACTTACAACGTCATCTTGGGAAGACCATGGTTGCACGGATGAAAGCGATCCCTTCAACATACCACCGGTGCATAGTTCCCACCCCATGGGGAGTAGAAACGATAAGAGGAGATCAGGAGGAAGCTAGAGGCTGCTATAAGAAGGCACTCAAGTGCACTGCCAACCCCCCCGCATAGCAATTACAGGAGAAGCCTATCCAGAACGAATAAATCGAACCCCCAGCAGAAAAGCTGGATCAGATCAACCAGGACAAGCTGCACCCAGAAAGAACCGTGCTCATCGGAGCAGGATGTACAGGAAGCTTACGACAACAGCTAGTCAAGTTCTTGCAAGATAACATGGATTGCTTTGCATGGTCACATGATGATATGATAGGCATAGATCCATCCATCATAACACATAAGCTTAGCGTGGACCCAAAGTGCAAACCCATTCAACAAAGAAGAAGAAAGTTTGCAGCAGAAAGAAATAAGGTGATCAACCAGGAAGTAGACAGCCTGCTGGCAGCAAAGAAAATAAGGGAAGTAAAGTACCCATAATGGTTGTCTAATGTAGTGGTGGTGCCTAAAAAGAACGGGAAGTGGAGAGTATGTGTAGATTTCACCGATCTCAACAAAGCATGTCCTAAAGATCCATTGCCGCTACCTCATATTGATGCAATGGTGGATGCAACAGCTGGACACGAGATGTTAACATTTCTGGATGCATGGAGTGGATACAATCAGATCAAGATGGATCCTGCAGATCAAGAGAAGACAGCATTTATGTCCGAGAGAGGAATATATCGCTACAACGTCATGCCGTTCGGCCTAAAGAACGCAGGCTCCACATATCAAAGGCTGGTTAACAGAATGTTCAAAGAACAGATAGGAAGAACAATGGAGGTGTATATTGATGACATGGGGGTGAAATCAGAGAAGGCCAAAGATCATATGCGGCATCTGGCAGAAATATTCAGCACCCTCAGGGAATACAAGATGAAATTAAACCCATCTAAATGCACCTTCGGGGTATCTTCTGGCAAGTTCTTAGGCTATATTGTAACTCAAAGAGGAATAGAAGCTAGCATCGAGCAGATCAAAGCTGTCTTACAGCTGGAAACACCCGAGAAACCTAAGGATGTTCAAAGACTAGCTGGAAAGGTAGCAGCCCTGAACAGGTTCATTTCAAGATCTTCAGACAAATGCAGGCTATTTTACGACGTACTAAGGAAAAGCCAGAAGTTTGAATGGACCCGAACACGAGCAAGCCTTCGAGACACGAAGCACTATCTCAAAGCATCCGCCACTCTTTGTCAAAACCAAAGCCAGGAGAACCATTATTCCTATACCTAGTGTCACGAAGTAGCAAAGTGAGTCTTTGTCTGGTCGAGAGCAAGAAAAGGAGCAGAAGCCAGTATACTACGTAAGCAAGTCTCTGCTGCTGGCAGAGACCAGGTACACATCTCTTGAAAAATTAGTACTAGCATTGGTAGTAGCATCTCGCAAACTACGTCCCTATTTTGAGTCACACATCATACATGTTGTGACAAACTACCCGCTAAAAGCTATCATGAGGAAGCCCGAATCGTCGGGAAGAATGTCTAAATGGGTCCGTACACCTCGGTGGATACGACATCCAATACGACCCTAGAACAAAGAATCAAATCACAAGCATCTTTGGCCGACTTCGTGTCGGACTTGATCCAGCCATCCAGAATCGGCGGATACGAGAGATCCTCACTTTAGAAGGAAACAAGCAGACAGAAGTCTGGCAGATGCATATCGACGGAGCCTCCAACCAAAGGGGGGCAGGTGTAGGATTAATTCTGCGATCACCACAGGGGGACCTGATAGCGCAAGCTGTAAGATGTGAATTAAAGTCAACCAACAATGAAACAGAATATGAGACCTTGATATTGGGAATGAAGCTAGCTCTGGAGTTAGGGGTCAGACACATGCTCATATCCAACGACTCTCTGTTAATAGTCAACCACGTAAATGATGAGTTTATAGCCAGAGATTCGAAGATGATTGCATACCTAAAAGTAGCAAAGAAATTAAAACAAAAATTCGAAACTTGCAAGCTTAAGCCGGTCCCCAGAGATCAGAACGTGGAAGCAGACGCCCTAGCAACCCTGGGGGCAACATTCAAACCAACAGAGCTATCCAGCATTCCAATAGCACATATGCTGGAACCTTCTATCCAGAAGGCGGACGAAATAAGACAGGGGTAAACTGGAGGATCCACAAAGCGAAAAGGAAATCCAGCGATTCTGAGAGGAAGGTGAGAGCTCTCGGACAAACAGGAGACACCGACCACTGTAGCCGATCCCAGACGACCGGGCGCACACCTTACCTAGATCGGGCTGCGCCATAACAAGCTACCAGATGATAAGAAAGAAGTGAGAGCTTTTAGAATAAAGGCCTCCAGATTCATACTTGTTGATGATATATTATTCAGAAAATCGCTAGCAGGCCCCTACCTACGGTGCCTGGACAAGGAAGAAGCACAGACTGTGTTGCATGCTTTCCACAGTGGCGAATGTGGAAACCATGCAGGGGGCAGGAGTCTGGCAAGTAAAGCCCTCAGACAGGGATATTATTGGCCTTCAATGAAAGCAGATGCAGCAGAGTACGCACGAAAATATGACGCCTGCCAGCGCTCAGCGCCCATGATCCATCAGCCAGCAGAGCCCCTGCACCCTATCATTTCTCCCTGGCCATTCATGGCATGGGGCATGGACATAGTAGGCCCCCTACCACGGGCCACAGGAAACAGAACCTGGATGTTAGCAATGACATATTACTTCTCCAAGTGGATAGAGGCATAAGCATTCACGGAGGTAAAAGACAAACAGGTCATCTCATTCATAAAACGAAACATCGTTTGCAGATTTGGTATCCCATCAGAAATCATATGTGACAATGGCTCACAATTCATCTCCAACGATACCGAGGGATACTGTGCCAGGTGGAATATCACCTTAAAAAAGTCAGCACCTTGGACTCCAAAGTCCAATGGACAAGCTGAATCCAAGCAATAAAATCATTATGGACAATGCGAGAAGGAGGTTACGGGAGTTAGGAGGAAAGTGGGCGGATGAATTGCCACTAGTGTTATGGTCCAAACGAACGACGCCAAAGATAGCAATAGGTCAAACACCCTTGACTGGTGTTTGGCGCGGAAGCGGTCATTCCATCGAAGTTCTAGTTCCCACTCACGGGTATGAAAATATAACGAGGAAGCGAACAATGCGAAGATGACCGAAGCACTGGACACAATTGACGAACTGCGAGCAAGCGCAAAAATCCGTCTGGCTGCCTACAAACAGTCAGTGGCCAGGAGTTACAACAAGAATGTGAAAGTCATGCTCCTGGATTTAGGAGACCTGGTTCTCCGAGAGGTGTTTCAAAAAACCAAAAATCGAAAAGCAGGCAAATTCGCCTACAAATGGGAAGGACCATACCAGGTAGAAGGAGTTGTTGGCCATGGTGCATACAGACTGATGACTATGGACGGTCAAATCATACAACACCCATGGAACATACTTCACCTGAAGAGATATTACTTTTAATAATAAGTAGACTCTAGCTTTCAGAATAATGTACTATGAGAAGCCAAATCATTTTTAAAGATAAAATAAAAATCCGGTAGTAGGCATCTTTGCGTTTCACTCTTATTTCTTGTATCTTTAAGTTATTTTTAAAACTTTAAACTGCTATTGGATGGTGTGGTCAGCGGCGTCACGGGACCACAATTGCTCTCAGTACCCCATGAGATGGCGCAGTGTACTTCACATCATTTTAATAGATTTTCTTATTTTCGAGGCTTCTCTAAGTACATCACTTTGAATTGGTATCTATGGTACTTTGAAAGGATGTCTAGCAGATCACAATCAGCGCCAACGCGGGGTGACAAGGCACACGGCACTCCAACATGCCCAACCTATTTTCTCCACAAGGAGCACCCTCACCAAAGTGATTTGTGGAACATACGAAAGGAGCCTGGCCGACCGGTGAATACGCTTATCCGGCGACCGGATACCACCCCCCCGGACATAGCTCGCACTAATCGCAATTAATCGGGGCCCAGCGTGCATGCGAAAACGAACATGGAACGTAGGGATATCTGCGCTACCAGAATCCTGCAGCGTCTCCATTTGGTCCTAGAATGACGATAAACTTGCCTCAATGACGCCCCTGTTGGCATTAAACGAGATGAACACACCTTGCGTCATGAACAAGGTTAAGTAGTCCAAAAAACTGCGGCATGCGCCTAAATCATCCCATCCGGGACGACACACGACTAGCTTGTCCGGATCGACCTTTTTTCAGCCGACCAGCCGGGTCTAAATCGACCTCCTAGGTTGACACGGCCACTCCTTCTAACATTGCGGCATATGCCTAAATCAGCCATCGGTGACACGGCGCCTATTTGAGTCGAACGTTAGCCTTTTCAGGGTGACAGGACTCGCCTAAATCAGTCAAGCAGACTGACACGGCACAAACTTCCTAAAAACAGAAAAGAGAACCAACGAACACACGATATGTAAGATAAAATCTTGCCAAACTATGACAAGGGGCATTTCAAAATATGGCCAAAAATACGGCCCCAAGTTTAACCGCCACCCTGGCGGAGCAAACACAAGAAGAGTTTAAAACTTACAAAGTCTGCCACCTCTGGGCCAGACTGCCAAAAAATTCATCAAAACATAAAAACTTAATTATCGGTCACATTAATGACCTCCACCTCTCAGTATCTCCTCCTGCCGACCTCTCATTTTTCTTGCTTGGCTGAGCATCCTCAGCCGTCATAGCTCCCTGAGCTCCGTCAGCAGCATCCTGGGACATTCCAGCACCACTCCCAGCAGCCTACTCAGCCAACGCAAGACAATTCACCTCACCAACTTCAGGCATCAGCACGCTCAGATCAGGTTGGGTGGGGTAGAGCATCTCCAGCTGCTTCTCCTCTTCCTCTATGGCCTGCTGGGTGGGAGCCTCCTCAAGGGCGCACGCATCCTGCGATCTTTCCCCGCCAGGTGGCATAGGCAACAACGTTGGTGGCCGGGAGATCACTCACCGATCTTCTCCTCGGGACCGATTCGAGAGAGTCGAAAAAGTCTTACACCGCCTGGGTTCGAGCCAGCTGATCAGCCCCCTCCTTCAACTTCTTCTTAGTGACAGCAAGCTCAATCTTCAGCTCCACCACATGCTCCTTCAGATCAACCCGCTATTGTGCCAGATCTGCAACAGTCTCCTTCAGCTCCTGGTTCTTGGCGCTGGTAGCACGGCTGGTGGTATGCACTATGTTGATCATCTTCCTGTTGTAGAGTGCAGACTGAAGAGTCTGGGGCATAAAGAATCCGAAGTCAGCAAGAGAGTTGAGAGGCAGAATTTAAGCAAGAAGCAGATGGACAGACAGGTTGAAGACGAAGAATATTTACCATGAAGGCGTTGTGCACATCATTTTCGGCCATCTCCTCTGGGGTGAATTCCGAAAACGTTTCCTCAATAGGAGGAAAGAGCAACTGATCAATCTCCGGCCAGTCGGCACCTTGTCCACATTCCCAAAGCCTTCTGGGAAGTGAGCGATAATGCCTCCGCTGGATGAAGCCCGAGGACTGGCAGGAGGAGTAGGCGGATGGCGAGATAACGGGTTAACCTCCAGGGGCACACGCGCAGCAGAACTGGAAACTGTGGGAGGAGTCTGAAAAGAGGCAGCAGGAGCACTCCTCTTGGAGGCAGAGGCCACATCAGGGCTGGCAGAAGGTCTCTTTCTTTTAGCACTTTGGAGGATGAGTTCCAATTGATCAACCTTTGAACCTGCAAGCACACATAGCCTCAGGCGACAGAATGCTTAAAACGTCAGCAGAAACAACATGCAAACGAAAGTGGTTACAGAAACCTTACCAGAAGACATACTGTGGGCTGATTGAGGAGGATTGAAGGAAGAAGCAGGTGAAAAACCAGGAAGCAGGTCTGGGAACTTTCTCTCAGATTCAGAAATGCTAAACAGCTTGCTACAGGCAGGGATCTTGGCGCCAGTACGGGTAAGGTCACAGGGGCCTGCATTAAGATGATGAAGTAAGCCAGTAAGCAACAAGATGAAATAAATCAGGTGACAGGAAGGCTACTTACTCGAAGTCAGAACCCATTTCTCGAAAATATAATCGGCAGGAGGCTGGATGGAGTCCTTCCTCACGTAGAAGAAGTCCTCAAACCATTTCTCATCGCGGGATTTTGACACGTGTCTGAAGGGAGCCTCTCCATGGCCCCGGAATGAGAATTGACCCCTGCCCAAGGATCTGATGTTGTACATATGGGCCAGATCGCCCAGAGTGACAGATTTTCCAGTACTCTGACCAGCGGCCAGAGAGTAGAGAAGAACTCTCCAAATGGCAGCAGAAATTTGTGCCATGGCGAAATTGTTGGTGAAGATAAAATCTTGAACGAGTTTAGGGAAAGGAAAACGGAGGCCATATTTAAACGGGTACAGATAGAAACAAACCCACCCCGGACGGAGGGCGTCAGCTTTCTGCCCCGGTTCAGGGATGACGATATCCACCCCGTCACCAAGATCAAGCAGACTCTTGATCATAGGAATGTCGGCCAGAGTTAGGGCGGAGTCACAATCATGTGGATGTCTAAAAAGTCCCCGAGAAGGTAAGGCGGGGTCAAGATTACGGTCGGAGGGTATAGGGGTTGACGAGGATTGTCGAGTTTTACCCATGGTGGAGAGATAAAATGAAGGTTAAAAGAAGAAGAGAAGATGGATTACCTGATGATGAAGACGGGGAAGGGAAACAGTGAAGCCTGCAAGGAATAAAGGAGAAGGAAGATTGAGGGTTTAAGAGAGAAGAGTTTTTGAAATGATTTGAAGTGATTAATGAGAGTGGAGGAGGAACGTTGGAGTTATAAAGAGGAGAGAGGGAGTTGGGTGCGAAGAAAGAGGAGTAGGGCGGCTGGAAATGATGGCTTGCATGGGAAGAAGTAAAAGACGGCGTAGGGTTTTTTAACATTTGATTACATAAAATTCCTTGCTCGATACTTGAAAGCGTACTTCACAAGAAATTTGGGGCAAACTATTTGGGCTAAAAATAGCATAATGGAGGAGGCCCACTTAATAAGGTAAAGGCCAGGGATGGAGTGATAAGGTGGAAGGGAGCCCGCGGACAAGGGAGTGGAGAAACGGGCTTAAGGACGATTAGGGCCCATCACAGAAGGCGCCCGCGTTAAGGAAAGAAGTGTCAGGGAGAAGTTAGGGAGAAGTCAGGGAGATCAAGGAGAATTGGCAAGGAAGTCCGGATTTGGAAAGAGTCCTTATGGAAATTATATTCCCTTTCCATATTCAAGGTAGGACATACCTAGGGTTCTTACCCTATAAATAGCCAAGGGAGCGAATCAAGAATTCATTCATTGAACACCCGCATTCATACATCAACATTCAAGACCACATCTCTGCAGACAATATACGTTCATACCAGATCTTGAAGGCCTAACACCTAGGGTCAGCAGGATTAAGCTTCGTACCATAATTGTAATCATCCTCCTATTCATATAGTGCAATACTTGGCAGGGTATCGTCCCTCCCGCGGTTGTTCCCACATTGGGTTTTCCGCGTCACCAAAATCTTACGTGTCAATTTACATTACGCACTTTATTTTCCTATTCACTTATTAACATACGAATCATCATACAATCGACCAACGAATATAGACTACATTGACCCTAATTAATCGATTTGGGTAAAAATACCTAAACACAAGTGACTCGTTAACTCCTGCATTGGGGCCTGGGTTTACCGGTATTGGCGCAGTTAAGTACTTGAGCTTACCGTCAGCAATGGCAGCATTCCGCAATGATGCCTCCCAGTCCGCAAAGTTGGACCCGTCATTTTTCAGACGTGTGAAGTGATTCATGTGGTCCATGAAAGCTTTCAGCCAGGACTCGCGTCCAAGTGTGGCACTTGGCATTGGGATTTCGTTATTTCCAGCCATTTGTTATAACAGTATTATCAAAATAAATGTATTCTACACTGCGAAAAGAAGAATAAATATAATAAGCATACTCACCGTTATGATTTAAGTCTAATGCAATACTGTTATAACGCGAAGACTCAAGCATATATACAATTGACCTCCCTCAAGAATTATATAAATGATCCCAAGACTCAATTATCTGTAAATTGATAAGCCAACCTTTTGGCTAATTCTACTGTTAGAATTCTTAGTCGATAAATTTCTGTAAATTCTATCTATAGTCCATCATAATCACGAGAAACTCTTCGGATTATAATGTTGAGGTAAACTAAGTCAACACAAACTACTTACCCAACGTAGAAGGGGTCATATGGAGAGTAAGGTCCTATATGCCTACCGACGAAAAAGGGATTCATAGTTGTTTGCCCTTTTAAAGACTAGTCTCAATTTCAGTTTTAGAGGAAGATCTCATCAACTTTATTTCAATTCATTTTAAGTGAACTAATATCTAGCATGCGAGAATGAATAAACTAAGGTGATGGCTTAAAAATGTGACATCTGTATGTCTATGAAAACTAACATTCAATCTATATGAGTCAATTTTCATGCATTTTAGTAGGTGGTTTGGTTTAGGCGGAAAATGATGCACTAACTATCATGTGAATGAAAAGCAATAAGAACGGTAAAACGTAAAACAAAAAATAAAGTCCTAGTGTGGCCTATCTACCAAAATGAACATTAAATACAATTTTGGAATCCATCCTTGGACCCGAGAAGCTTGTCTTGATGTTCCATCTTGGTCCATGTAGCGGGAGTGAGCGGTCCAATCTCCATCTTTAGTCTTCTTTAAAATTACAATTAAAATTACAAAATAAACCTAGTTATATTCTAATTTCAAAACCATAATACTTAAAGAAAATAAAAGAAGATTCGAGATCTCAAAATTACATTAAAATTATGTTTCCATCATTACGAAAACATAATTAACTAAGGCCACATTAGGTATTACAAATTACAACCGATTTCAAAAATACGTAAATAAAACCATTCAACCATTCATTCAACAAAAAAAATGCATCAACTATAAAATTAAACATACAAGACATATTTCCTTAATTATGTACATTAATTTATCCAAACCACCTATTTAATTGATCAAATTATGTGACAATTCCTCAATTACTCACAATAATTTTAATCTTAATACATATTAATCTTGTAATATGAATTAATCCAACATCATTTTAAACTTCTTTAAAATAATTAGGTATCTAAAAATTGTGAACTTCTTCACAACAATTAATCATACATTATTAATTTAATGTATAATCAATATTGGCCAAAAACAAAACAAAAAAAAAATTTAAATAATGCTCTCGGCAAACTAAAAAAAAAAACAGGTTTTTTTTTTCTTTCAATGCTTACGGTATTGTGCAAAAACGAAAAAAAACAGATTTCCCTTTTTTTTAATGCACTCGGCATATCCACAAAACCCAAAAAACAAAAACAGAAACCCTTTTGTTTTTTCTTTGGTCACGGCAAACAGCCAAAACAAAAACAGAAACTTTTTTTTTTTTGCGGCATAATGCCCTAATAACAAAAACATTTAGATGAACAAATTCGTTTATAGTTGCTATTAGAACAAGATTGGCATAATCATGAACATATAAATTAATGAAACATGATTCTAAACAACGATTTAAAAACATCTATGCCAAAAACTATATAGCAAAAACAAATTTAACATCATCAAACAAGACGATTTCCATTTACATTTTAATTTAATGCTTATTAAATCAAAACATCTACAAAATTATCATATTATCATCTTAACCTATTAAAACAATAATATGAATAAATCAAAATGGAACAATTCATCAAAAAACCAAAGAAAAAACAGGAAAAACAATCGGCAAAAAAAAAATTTCTCTCAGCAAAATTTTTTTTTTTTTTAACGGCCGAATCCTTTTTTTTTCTTTTCGAAATTCCATTGTTTAAATCATTCATGAAATTCATATAAAAATAATTTCGTGGCCTTGGCTCTGATACCACTTGTAGGAAATATCGGTATACTTCCATTAACATTATAAGGATTATAACGAAATTATAAATATGAAAACTAGTCATAAATGAAATTTGCATAAACAAAAGAGAAGCGATTAATAATCAACCTTTGGTCCTTGCAAATACGGCCTAAGAACAATATCGAAATTGATATTCGCCTAATCGTTGCACCCAAGATGATATGAGAAATGCCCTTTTGTTCTTGCTAGAATCGATCCCCAAATTCCCCAATATTAATTTAGGGTTTCTGTGTTTTTGTTTTGATGAGAGAATTAAGTCAAAATTAGGTTGAGAAAAATGATCTCCCACCCTCTTATTATAACCGAAATAAGAGAAGTAAAGGGGAGATATTTTCTCTCCTCAATTTCGGCCAAAACCAACCGAAATAATAAGGAGGATCATCTCCTTATTTTCGGTTTTTCACCTACCAAAATAAGGTGATTAAATCTTCTTATTTTTGGTAGTTTACAAAATGTATATAAAGTGTATAATTTATAAATTGTCATTTAATTTATTCCGTATTAATAAGTCTACACACAACAGCTTGCAGTCGATTTATTAATGCCGGTCTGTAATAATTTATTATGACAATATCGTATAATATATACTTTAACTATAAATATCGAATATTTATAATTAGCTAATTAAATATAACTGGTTACGTTTAATTACGAATTAACATCTTAATTCGTTCAAGCTAACATTATATACATTAATTAAATATAACATATTATATTCAATTTTACGAATTGACAGTTAATTCGTCTCAGCTAATATTATTTAATTAAATTAAATAATCGTCTCATCAACACATTGACTAACTGTTTAGTCAAATACATGGACTAACCTTTTAGTCAGGCATCAATGTGATTATATTTTCATACAATCACATCTCTCAAACACATCCTTTAGGTGTGACTTTTAAGGACCAGTTGATCACCGCCATCAGTATGATAATAACGTCAAACTTTCTAGCAAGCCAACCGTTATTAAGTAATCGTTAATTAACTGATAAAATACAAAGTATACCCTTGTGAACCTACAAGATATTTATAAATGTTATCACACTAATTGTGGAGGACACAAGCTCCAACATGGGGAGGGTAATGCATCCTTTGAGTCTGCATCAAAAAAGCATTTTGCAATACAAAGCGATACAAAAAGGCATAGAAATGCGTGCAATAAGAGGCTAAAGGGTCTATATAAATTGCATGTATCAGTACTCTCCAATGGTCTCACCAGCTCCTTGGACAATTCTATACAGATCTTCTGCATGCTTTTGCGGCTTCCGGCTGCTTGAGAACTGCTGAGTGAACGCGTTTACCAGGTCGGAAAATGTGGATATTGACCTGTTAGGCAAGCTTACGAACCATCGGAGTGTTGGCCCTGACAGTGTGGATCCAAACCCTTTGCATATACAGGCTTCTTTTACTTGTCCTACGGTCGTTACTTGTCATCATTTTCTGCTTGTACTGGCTCATGTGGTCAAAAGGATCTGTAGTGCCATCAAAGAGAGGCATGTTTGGATTTGTGAATCCCTTTGGCATGGCAACAATGGATATGGCATCCACAAATGGCGAGTCGGCATAACTGTCTGGCGCCACCTTCTCAAGTGGAGGTGGCAATCTTGGGACCCTGCTCAGCATCTCCCTCAGCTCCAGGTACTGCTGTAATACTACGGTTTTATGAGTCTCTGGGTACTCTATCGAGTGGGACTTACTCTGTCAAGTAAGTGTGTTTTGCGTTTTAAAATAGTTTCTGGCTTGTTGGGTACTCGATCGAGTAGCCTTGGTACTCGATCGAGTAGGCGGCACTCGATCGAGTACGTCAGTTACTCGATCGAGTAGCCGGTTTACGGGGGGATGATTTGTCGGGTTTTGTTAATAATGCGAATTAATATATAAACACTTCCGTCACTTTCATAATACACTTTTACAAACTTAATTACTTTTAAAAGAGAAATCAATCTACGTACTTCGCATTCATCGCATTATTGACAAATCTCGGAGCTTGGAAGGTCGGAATTCATCTTTCTTTACATCTTTGTGATCCTTGCGTCGAGGGTAAGATCTACGTACTATTTTTATAGTATTTTTTTTAAGTTGGTTAAACCCTAATTTGGGGATTTGGGGGTTTTGTTGTCTCTCTTGATTGGTAGTAATTGTATGATCATATGTTAGGAGGAGGATTCGTAGAAGAGGCCTTTTGATAACAGCTATTGAGATCGTCTGACTGTATTGCATTCTAGGTAGGGTTTCCCTACTCAGTATTAGTCCCATAATGTGTTGGTGGTGATTTGTGTTTGTTGATTGTTATCATACGAGTATTGTGACGGTTGTTGGTTTTGATTGTTGTTTACTAGTTGTGATTGTTTGTATCTGTCTGTGTTCTTCGGGGTGCGTCCCTGGCTGAGTGGAATCACTTGCGGGAGTGGCTTCACGCCCATTATTCGCCTTCTGTGGAACCCGCCACTGAAGGGATGTGCACATTAATGGATTTGGGTTTATCGCTCGACGGAGATGAGCGGGGATTAGGTGGGAACGGTTGTGGTCCCCCACTGGCGGCGTGGAGTGACCTGTTGCGATGGGCACTCTGACAGGGCTACACACTTTAGTGTGTAGTCAGTATTGTGGAGTTGGTGATGGAGTTCGGAGTATATCTGTGACGATTGAGTAGTGTTATTTGCTGTGTTGGATTATATAAATTGTGTGATTAGTACTGACCCCGTTTAAATGTTTTAAAAACTGTGGTGATCCATTCGGGGGTGGTGAGCAGTTATTGAGCAGGTATGATTGATGCGCATGGGATAGCTGGGATGAGTCATCACGTGGCAGTTAGAAGTCTTCATCTGTGTCAGACGATGTCTAGTAGCTTTGATAGTTTTATCAGTGGACCGTTTGAGTATTTTGTATTTCATTTAACAGTTTTGTTTGAGACATGTAATCAATTAAATTATATTTACTTTTAAAGTACGTTTCTTTATTGCCTTATGATTATCATTGCCTCGGGTAACCGAGATGGTAGCACTTCCATGCCTTAAGTGGTCCTGGTAAGGCACTTGGAGTATGGGGGTGTTACAAAATGGTATCAGAGCGACGATTCTGAAACCTGTAACCAATGAACCTAACGAATATAGGGAGTCAAATTAAAATGAACCCGGGGTAAAAGTTGTAGGAGCTAATGCAAAGGCTTAGGAGACGTCCTAAAGTCGCGAACTCGCCCTACAATTTTGAACCGGTCACATGGGATATGAGTCGGGATCGCTATGTGTTTACCTTGTGTGTTGTGTATCTATATAGTAAGGTGTTGTATGAATCGATGGATGCATGCATGTGGAGGATATGAGATGTGTAGTGAAGGATGATGATGATATGTGTCGTTGATTGAATACATGAATTGCATGATAGTTGGTTTACAATGTTGTTTTGAATTGTTAGAAAAGTATATGAGAATGATGAATGATGTGGTAGAAAAAGGGAGTAGTTCATATATGATAATATGTGATGAATAATGATGTTGCAGGATGGATGATTTATAATGGGGATATACTAGTAACATGTGATTAGGGCATGTGATATGATTTTATGTAATTTTGTTTGCGTTAAGCTATATAATAAGTTCATATAATTGTCTACTGTTGTACCATATGCACTTGTTAGATGAAGAATGTGATTGAACTAGATGAATTGATTGGAAAAGATGAAGTGGCAATTGCATGAAAATATGAATTTTGTGATTATGAATATGTTTAGGTGAAGAAGTGGATTTATAATATTGTTGTATTAGTAACATGGAAATAGGATTTGTAATTGTATGAGTATGTTTTGTTTTACGAAAAGTTATGAAGTTAAAGTATGCGGTAGTACATGGGTGATAAGTTGAATGTTATATGAGCATGATAAATGTTATTGTTTGGCTTTTGGTAGGTCGTAACATGTGGTTAGGGATAGTGGTTTTACAAGTATTGAGTCGCTTTTATTCGCTTTGTTGATGTTTAAGTGGTTTGAAAGAGAAAATCAGATAATTATGTCGTCTGATTACAGCAAGGTTGTCTTTAAACTGTTATAACTTGAGATGCATAAATTATTTTAATGTGATTCCAATTGGAGGTGATAGCTTGTTCTTTTAGGATTCTAACGATAGGTCACACGCCCAAAACGACCAAGAAATGAGTGAGTTATGACCGTTTTATGAAAACTGGACAGTGCTGAGAAATGCGTAGGGTACTCGATCGAGTGGCCCTTACTCGATCGAGTGCACCTTGGTACTCGATCGAGTACCACTTACTCGATCGAGTAGCCCTGGTAATTTTTATATATGTGTCTCTAACTTTCACCTACTCGATCGAGTAAGTTATTTACTCGATCGAGTGGCCTGTACTCGATCTAGTGACCCCTGTTTTGGGTCATATGCCTATATTTTGACTTTGTTGCATATCATGTTTAATTCAAAAGTGTTATTTTGCTTCTTTATGCATTGTTTTACATGTATGTTGGTCTTGATGCGTAAGTTACCCAATATTATGGAGTAGTGAGTGGCACCCTATGGTGGGTATGAATTCGGTGGGAGGACATGAGTTATATGTGGTTGTGATAGATAGAGGAAAAAGAAAAGGAAGATTGGCAAGGCATAATTGAGGCATAGAGCATGTTTTGTGAGACGGGAGGAGTGATATGATTGTGTGTTGAGTAATGTAAAAGTAAGTAAATATGGCAAAGGATGATGTGAGTCTAAGGAGCGTGAGAATGAATAGATTGAAAGGAAGAATGTGACAGTAGCAACTTGAAATGTGTAAAGAATTATGGAGGGAGATGGTTAGGAATTGTGTTGGTTAAGAATATATATATAATGAAAGGTCGTTTTAGAGGGATTGAGAAGAGTGGTATATAGTGAACTTAATGGAGACATGTCGCGTCGAAGATTTGCAGATAGTAAGTGAGTTTGGGAATTTGTGATTCAAGATATGAAACTAATGTGTGATTTCCTTGGGCAATTAACGGTATAAAATGAATTTTGATTTCTAGAGATGTAAAAAGGGAGATGCAATTGTTTGAACAAGTAAACGTTGATTCTATGGATGGATTAGTGGCAAGGGTGAATGATAGCATAATAAGAGAATATTTATGGTAAGAAAGAGTGGGATGATATCGATAAGAAATAATGGGATTTGAGTTTTGGAGCAATGAGAAGGTAATCGTAGCACTAAAGAGTTAGGAAGAAGTAATAAAGAGTTTTATGGTTATCTGATTTTATCGAGTGTAAAAGAAAAGAATGAGGGGAGTAAAACTAGGAAAATGTTGACCGGAGTTATGTGATATAGAGGTAAGGAGTCGTCGAGATGTGTAATACCAATCATGAGGATGTTAGTTAATGGTTATATAGGAGTTTCGGGACAACATGATTAATCTTGAGTTTTGAGGAATTAAGGAAAGTAAGAAGTTGGTAGAATATCTGCATGATATGAGATTTTGGTGGAGACTTGAGAGTTAGATGATGATACCATTAAGGATAGTGTTGGGAAGAATGTTGAGGTAATTTTGTTGATGGATTTGATGATCGTTAATTGGGATGTTAACCAAAGATAGGAAAGAAACTGTGATGTTTAGAGATGAGTGTAAGAGGCTTGATGTCCGAACGATGGTAGGGTTGAGGGGTTGTCACTAATGGTTAAGAGTGATGATAAATAGAAAAAAAATGGCCATTCTAAAGGGATTGATTTTTATAGAGACCTGATTGATGAGTACGGTTGTGAGGAAGTATGAGGTGTGGTCTTAGGAGGCGGTTGCTAGTAGTTAAGTACTAGTTGAATGGTTATTCTTGACAGGAGGTGATGGTTATGCGAATGGGGAAATATGTTATGAGGGGCATATAAGTTAAGCTCGGGCGACAGGTAACCTTTGTTGAGTGGTAACTTACGTGATCAGGATTGACCAGTTGGATGTGATTATGGGTCTAAGATGTATATAAATGTTTGTGTGAGGTTGTGACCTCACGAGAAGCGGTATGGTGTGATAGTTATAATGTTGTTATCTGAATGTTCTGTAATATACGTTGGATACGGTAACTTAATGGAATGATGACCAAAAGTGATAGTTTGGGTGGTCTGACATGACTGGTTATACTTGCGTGTGTATTCATGATATATGTTTATTCCGTGAAAAGGTATGGATGGTATGCATGAGATTCTTGTCTGTTATTCCGTATGATATATGGTGTTGTGATCTAGTAAAGCAGTCTTGAGTAAGTTTTTCTTGTCCGAGATGTTATATTGAGTCAGTGTTTATGGGATTGTGTATGTTGTGATGTCTATCGGTGTGGTTGTGGTGCCTCGGGTGGTGATCCGGGCACGGTACTTAGTGTTGTGATGCGGGTATTTTCGCACCGCGGTGTGGTTGTTGGTGGCGGTGTTGCGATGCCGTCACCGGTTGTGGTGGAATAGGCGAGATGATTATGATACGAGTTTTCGAAAGTACATACCAGTTAAACATAGATTGTTGTTTTGTTTGATGTTGTTCCTTGTGAGTTTTGGTTGAACATGTAGACTGTTGTTTTGTTTGTTGATGTTTCATACTAGTTTCAGTTTGGGAATGAGGGTAGAGTATGATATGGAAGAGAGTTGTATATGTTTTCGTTGTTGTCATGGTATAGTGATATTTTGTTGATGGGACACAGTTGTGAGAAGTTGTTACAGTAATTTTGATCTTGTTTTAAGATGAGGCATCGGTAGTCATAGTCATGGCAAGTGATTCGTGGAACATGTGTTGTAATGATCTGAAAGCGGCAGGTGGTTCATAATATTTTGTTGAGATAGTGAGTGCAGGGTATTGGGAATTGGTGTCATGTTAAGTTATGTATGAGTTTTGCGGTAATGAAAGAAAAGAACTTGAGGATCTAGTGTGAGTGTACGTAACAAGTGTGGATCGTGAGTTATGCCTTTGGCGATGGGAGTTTTATATAGTTTATATAGAGAGATATGTCATGTTGCGGTAATGTGGAAGAGTTGAAGTTTTGGGTTAAGCTAAAGATTTTGAGGTATAGGTTAGGTGGTGGGACGAGTGAATTGAAGTATGAGAATTGTTTAAGTAAAAGAGCCTTAGATATATGCATGGCGAGTGTTTAGAGTATATGTAATACTCCGTATTTATAGTCTTGGGGGTACTCTATCGAGTAGCCCTTACTCTGTCGAGTAAGGGTATGTTACAGAATAAAATAGTTTCTGACCTGTTGGGCACTCGATCGAGTAGTGGGGCACTCGATCGAGTAGAAGTACTCGATCGAGTACCTTGGGTACTCGATCGAGTGTCCGGTTTCTGGGGAGTTTTTCGCGGGTTTTGTTAATTATGCGATTAGGGTATTTAAACTTAATCGTCGTTGTTTTAATTCACTTTTACCAAAACCTAAAACCTGTTTAAGAGAGAAAGCGATCGATCATCCTCCTAATCGCATCCTTAACAATTCCGGAGTTTAGACGGTCGGTTCGTATCGTAGTTCGTGTCGTTGGATTCCTTGCGTCGAGGGTAAGCTTTTAATATAATTTATATAATGTTTTGCTAGGTTTGGTCAAACCCTAATTTAGGATTTGGGGGTTTTGTGAATAGTAAGTAATTGGTAGTCTTTATGTGTTATATGTTAGGAGGAGAATTCGTAGAAGAGGCGTTTTGAGACAGCTGTAGATACCGTCTGCGTGTTGTGCTTTCCAGGTAGGATTTCCTACTCAGTATTAGTCCCATAATGGGATATTGGTGATGTGCTGTAGTTAGTTGTTTGATATGATAATTGTGATTGTGATTGTGATTGTGATTGGTTTCTATGGCTCTCGAGATGCGTTCTCGGCTGAGTGGGGTCACTTGCGGGAGTGATCTCACGCCCTAGTTTCGCCCTTCGTGGAACCCGCCACGAAAGGGGATGTGCACATTAATGGACAGGGTTATCGCTCGTACGATGAGCGGGGCTTAGGTGGGAACGGCTGCGGTCCCCAGCTGGCGTGGCGGGTCCAGTGGACGATCAAGTATTGAGATGATGGGAGTTGGTGGTGTGTGTGTGTGTGTGATTCAATTTTGTCTGTTTGTCTCATTGTTGTTATTTATATTGATTGTGTGATTAGTGCGACCCGGTGTTGTTTTGTAAACTGCGATGATCCATTCGGGGATGGTGAGCGAGATATTGAACAGTATAGATGATAATCTTTGGGATATATTTGGGATGGCCACGACATGACGATAGAGTCTTCCATTTGTAGTTTAGCATTTATTTACATTTGATTGAAACGATTAGTTTGGAATAATGTATTGTACTTTTAGTTTGGTTTCGAGGATTGTACTTATTCATTAAACTATTTATAATAAATGTTGTTTCTGTTTTGTCTATTTGATTATCATACCTCGGGCGACCGAGATGGTGATGTCTTCATACCTGAGTGGTCCTGGTAAGGCACTCGGAGTATGGGGGTGTTACAAATGGTATCAGAGCGACGATCCGAAAACTGTAACCAATGAACTTAATAAACATAGGGAGTCAATTAAAATGAACCCGGGGTAAAAGTTGTAGGAGCTAGTGCAAAGGCTTGGGAGACGTCCTAAAGTCGCGGGGTTCGCCCTACAACTTTGAACCGGTCACATGGGGGAAATGTGTGTTGAGTCATGTGTGTGCTTAGTAACTTGCGTGACAATGTGATGGAATGTGTGATTGTTGGATGTTGAAGGAGAAGTTGAGAATGTGAAAGAAAAGTAATATATATGTAGACGTGATGATGGAATAACATGTTGGATGTTTACAATGTGGCTTTAATGGCATGACGAATTGATCTTGTTGATAGTAGAGTAGATGCGTAGCATATTTATTATGATATCATATGATTTTATAAAGTTAGCATGTTAGTATGTGACGTAATATGCGGGTAGCTCTTACGTATTAGTGGTACTTGATCGAGTGAGGCCGACTCGATCGGGTAGGTTTATGGCGATTTTGAGTCCAGAATCGCGTTTTGGGGCACTCGATCGAGTAACAAGGGGTACTCGATCGAGTAGGGGGTCACTCGATCGAGTAGCCTAGATACTCGATCGATTGGGTTAGAGATCAGAAGGTCTGTTTGGTTCTGGAGTTTGGGTACTCGATCGAGTACATGGGGGCACTCGATCGAGTAGCCAGTTACTCGATCGAGTGGGTTTGGATACTCGATCGAGTAGGTTCCGGGCAGCGTGTTTTCGTGTTTTGAAGTTTAGTGCGTGTGTTCATGTCTACCCTTTTCTAATATATGTATAGTTTCAAGATGCCGCCAAAGAGAAATGCTTTGTATGCAAGAGCTGAGCTTATGACCACGGACGACATCGTCAAGATGTTAGAGCACCAGGATGCTCTTACTGAGACCCTGAAGAGAGTGAATGAGGACAAGGATAAGAGTAAGGAGAAGGAGGTTGACCATGCTAAAGTCAGCCTCTATATTGCGAGGTTTAACCCGAAGGAGTACAAGGGAGTTGAGGAGCCTAACCATCTTGATAGTTGGCTGAGGGAGATGGAGAACATACTAGATTTAGTTATTTGTCGATGAGATGAGAGTGGATCGGGCTGCATTCTATCCGAGGAGGCGGTGGCAAATGGTGGGATTCGGTGAAAGTGAGTGCCAAGGAGATATATACCAACCAGGGGTTACCTGCTATACCTTGGGAGGAGTTTCGTAGGGCTGTGAGGAAGGAGTTCGTACCAGAACATGTGAGAAGTAAGTTGAGAGAGGAGTTCGATAAGTTTAAGATGATTTCTTTGAGATGTCGTGGTCGAGTACTACGAGACAGTTCAATGAGAAATCCGGATATCGAGGATATGGGTTTGAGTGAGGAGAATCGGCTTTGAGGTTTGAGAGAGGGCTAACCACGAAAATTATGGATAAGTTACCCGTGGGAGTCCTTGCGATGTAAAGGAAGCGTATGAGAGGGGGGGAGAGCCGAGAGACTAGTGGAGATGGCTCGGGAGAGGTCGGGTGGAGAGAAGAGGAAGTCGGAGAGCGAGGGTGGTGGCCAATCTAATTTCAAGAAAGGCAACCACAATCAATCTAAGGGATTTTCTTCGGGTCCGGGGTTTAGTCTTTGGAACTTCCTTTGGGCGAGGCCGTGGGAGTGTGAGCACTAGCCGGGAGTGACTGCTTTGGTTGTGGTGGCGTAGGCCACAAGAGACATGAGTGCACGAGTGCACCGGGATCCTTTCGAGAGACACGCACGAGCTTTGCGAGCAACGCACGGACCGGTGGATCATGGCCAAACCGGGAGGTCGAGCTACCGAGTGGAGGCAACCGCAACGGCGGTAATTCTTATCGAGAAGACACCGATGAACAACAACAACAATCAAGGGTCGGGTGCTAAGCCGACCGCATCGGCTAATCTTGTCCGGGGAGGTGGGCGGAAGACCGATGCAAGTTGTTCATGATGGACAAGAAGCGGTGAGGAGGATGCGCACGTTATCTTTGGTACATTCCTTGTTAATGGTATTCCTACGTTTGTTTTATTTGATTCGGGGCTTCTCGGTCATTTGTGTCTTGAGTCATGTAAAGCGATTGGGTTTGAGAGTATATGAGTACGTTAGGGAGCAAGTTTTCATACCTTCGGGTGAGTGAGTCCGTATCGTGTGGGAGGTTGTTTAGAGATGTATCTTTGATAGTTGGGCAAGTCGATTTCCCGGTAGACTTGCTAGAGTTTCCTTTTAATGGTTTTGAGATGATAGTTGGGATGGATTGGTTAGGAAAGTATAAGGCTAAGATAGACTGTCATCAAAGGAGAGTGTCCCTTAGAGGTCCTAAAGGTGTAAGTGTGTCTTATCGTGGGTTTCTAGTCAAACCCAAAGTTAAGTTGATTGCATCTGTCACTTTGAAGTCGTATCTGAGGAAGGGATGTCCTCGGATTTTGTGCCATGTGAGAGATGACCGGATAGAGAGCCCGGCGGTTGATGAGATACCGGTGGTGGGGAGTTTGCGAGATGTTTTTCGAGAGGAGATTCCGGGGTTGCCACCGAAGAGGGAGATAGATTTCACCGTTGAGTTGAAGCCAGGGACGGGGCCAATCTCTAAGGCACCGTACCGTATGGGTCCTAAGGAGATGGAGGAGCTTAGGAAGCAGTTGGATGATTTGATAGAGAAGGGATACATTAGACCAAGTGTATCGCCTTGGGGAGCACCGGTTCTTTTCGTGAAGAAGAAGGATGGAACTTTGAGGTTATGCATAGATTACCGGGAGCTGAACCGTGTGACGATAAAGAACAAGTATCCTTTGCCAAGGATAGATGACCTGTTTGATCAGTTGAGTGGTGCAACAGTCTTTTCTAAGATCGATTTGAGGTCGGGGTACCATCAAGTGAAGATTAGAGATGTGGACATACCAAAGACGACTTTCACGTCGAGGTATGGCCATTATGAGTATGTGGTGATGCCATTTGGGTTGTCTAATGCGCCGGCAGTGTTTATGGATTTGATGAATAGGATCTTCAGACAGTTCTTGGATCAGTTTGTAGTGGTGTTTATCGATGACATCTTAGTCTACTCTAAGACTAAGGAGGAGCATGAGGAGCATCTGAGGATCGTGTTGCAGACTTTGAGGGATCATGAGTTATATGCTGTTTGTCCAAGTGTGAGTTCGGTTGGAGAAAGTTGCCTTTCGGGGCATGTAATCTCTAAAGATGGGGTAGTTGTGGATCCGGCGAAGATTGAGGCAGTGACAAAGTGGGAAGCACCAAAGAATGTTCTTTGAGGTGAGGAGTTTCTTGGGTTTAGCTGGATACTACAGGCGGTTCGTGAAAGATTTCTCCAAGATAGCTAGACCGATGACAGCGTTGATGAGGAAAGAGAACAGGTTTCGTTGGGATGAGGGTTGTGAGACGGCGTTCCAAACATTAAAGGAGAGTTTGACCACAGCTCCTGTCCTCGCATTGCCTGAAGGGAGCAAGAATTTTGAGGTTTATACAGATGCCTCGAAGAATGGGTTGGGATGTGTGTTGATGCAGAATGGTAAAGTGATCGCCTATGCTTCTAGGCAGTTGAAGCCTTATGAGGAGAATTACCCTACTCATGACCTGGAGTTGGGTGCAGTGGTGTTTGCTCTCAAGATTTGGAGACATTACCTTTATGGAGCAATCTTTAAGGTATTTTCTGATCATAAGAGTCTCAAGTACATCTTCACGCAGAAGGAGTTGAACATGAGACAGAGGAGGTGGATGGAGTTGATTGGCGATTATGACATGGAAATAATCTACCATGAAGGGAAAGCCAATGTTGTAGCCGATGATTTGAGTAGGAAGAGTGTACATTCCTTGTGTACAGCTCTATCTTTGATGAGGCTGAGAGATGAGGTAGCGAGGTTCGGGATACATATGATGCAGAAAGGAGATGCCGTGGGTGATATGACAGTACACATGGAGTTTTATGATGATATTCGGGATAAGCAGGCTTTGGATCCTAAGATAGTGGAGTGGAGAGCTGGAGTAGAAAAAGGGACAGTGTCCCGGTTTTCCATTCATACAGATGGTAGCTTGAGGTTTGATGGTAGGTGGTGTGTTCCTAATGACGAGGAGTTGAAAAAGACGATCATGACAGAAGCGCATTGCACACCATATTCAGTTCATCCGGGTGGAGATAAGCTATACAAAGATTTGAAGAAAACGTTTTGGTGGCCTGGGATGAAGAAAGAGATAGCTGAGTTTGTGTCCCGTTGTTTGACATGCCAGAGAGTTAAAGGGGAACAGAGAAGACCACAAGGTAAGGTTCAGTCTTTGGAGGTGCCTGAGTGGAAGTGGGAATCCATTTCCATGGATTTTATTGTGGGTTTGCCTAAGAGTCAACAAGGTAACAATATGATTTGGGTGATAGTGGATCGTCGACCAAGTCGCTCACTTTGTTCCAATGAAAGATACATGGACTAAGGCACAATGGGCTATGGCCTATCGAAAGAACGTGCTTAAGTTACATGGAGTCCCTAAGGACATAGTGTCGGACAGAGATGCGAGGTTTATATCGAGGTTTTGGAAGGAGTTGCAGGAATCGTTGGGAACGACTTTGAAGATGAGTACTGACATTTCATCCTGCGACAGAGACGGGCAGACGAGAGAACAATCAAGACTCTTGAGGATATGTTGCGAGCTTGTGTGATGGATTTTGGTGGTAGCGGGAGCGAGAGGTTGGACTTGATAGAGTTTTCTTACAACAACAATTTGTCACACCGGTATTGGTATGGCACCGTTTGAGGCTTTGTATGGGAGGAGATGTAGGAGTCCGATCTGTTGGGACGATAGTCTTTGAGGCGGTGGTTTTAGGACCGAGAGATGGTACATGAGATGGTGGAGATTAAGATGATCGGGGAACGGATGAGAGCGGCTCGGGATCGACGAGAAGAGTTATGCAGATCTACACCGTCGGGACATAGAGTTTCAAGTTGGGGACAAGGTTCTTCTGAAAGTGTCTCCTATGCGTGGGGTTATGAGGTTTAGGAAGAAAGGCAAGCTAAGTCAGAAGTTTATAGGGCCTTATGAGATCTTGGAGCGAGTTGGGGAAGTGGCTTATCGTTTGGCTTTTTACATTTGCATTGGAGAGAGTGCATAATGTGTTTCATGTATCGCAGCTGCGGAAGTATGTGAGTGACCCGTCACATGTGTTGGAGGCAGAGAGCTTAGAGCTGGATGAGTCTTTATCATACCTTGAGGTGCCTAAGCAGATCCTAGACCGAAAAGTTAGAAAGACCAGGAGTGGTGAGACAGTTCTGCTTAAGATCCTTTGGTCTAACCATGAGTCTGAGGAAGCTACATGGGAGGCGGAGGATATCATGAAAGAGCGTTACCCTTTCCTTTTTGATCAGGTATGTATGGTTACGGGGACGTAACCTTGTTTCTTTTAGGGGGGTAGGAGATGATCGCGAGAGTTTTTAAGAGTTTTTACACCCCTTTTATATGTTGTGTCGGTATGTTTGTCGGGATAAGTTGGGTTAGTATCATGTTTTACGTTGTGTTTATTTTGACCTTCGAGTCGGGAAGCTTATGGGAGTACCTTTATTTAGTAGTGGTTTGAACTTCGGGGACGAAGTTCCTTTTAAGGAGGGAAGACTGTAATACTCCGTATTTATAGTCTTGGGGGTACTCTATCGAGTAGCCCTTACTCTGTCAGTAAGGGTATGTTCTGAGAATAAAATAGTTTCGACTGTTGGGCACTCGATCGAGTAGTGGGGCACTCGATCGAGTAGGTACTCGATCGAGTACCTTGGGTACTCGATCGAGTGTCCGGTTTACGGGGAGTTTTTCGCGGGTTTTGTTAATTATGCGATTAGGGTATTTAAACTTAATCGTCGTTGTTTTAATTCACTTTTACCAAAACCTAAAACCTGTTTAAGAGAGAAAGCAGTCAGTCATCCTCCTAATCGCATCCTTAACAATTCCGGAGTTCAGACGGTCAGTTCGTATCGTAGTTCGTGTCGTTGGATTCCTTGCGTCGAGGGTAAGCTTTTAATATAATTTATATAATGTTTTGCTAGGTTTGGTCAAACCCTAATTTAGGATTTGGGGTTTTGTGAATAGTAAGTAATTGGTAGTCTTTATGTGTTATATGTTAGGAGGAGAATTCGTAGAAGAGGCGTTTTGAGACAGCTGTAGATACCGTCTGCGTGTTGTGCTTTCCAGGTAGGATTTCCTACTCAGTATTAGTCCCATAATGGGATATTGGTGATGTGCTGTAGTTAGTTGTTTGATATGATAATTGTGATTGTGATTGTGATTGTGATTGGTTTCTATGGCTCTCGAGATGCGTTCTCGGCTGAGTGGGGTCACTTGCGGGAGTGATCTCACGCCCTAGTTTCGCCCTTCGTGGAACCCGCCACGAAAGGGGATGTGCACATTAATGGACAGGGTTATCGCTCGTACGATGAGCGGGGCTTAGGTGGGAACGGCTGCGGTCCCCCACTGGCAGGGCTGGTCCAGTGGACAGTCAGTATTGAGATGATGGGAGTTGGTGGTGTGTGTGTGTGTGTGTGAGTTCAGCTGTCTGTTTGTCTCATTGTTGTTATTTATATTGATTGTGTGATTAGTACTGACCCCGGTGTTGTTTTGTAAAACCTGCGGTGATCCATTCGGGGATGGTGAGCAGATATTGAACAGGTATAGAGATGATCTTTGGGATATTTGGGATGGCCACGACATGACGATAGAGTCTTTTGTAGTTTAGCATTTATTTACATTTCAGTTGAGAACAGTTAGTTTGGAATAATGTATTGTACTTTCAGTTTGGTTTCGAGGATTGTACTTATTCATTAAACTATTTATAATAAATGTTGTTTCTGTTTTGTCTATTTGATTATCATACCTCGGGCGACCGAGATGGTGATGTCTTCATACCTGAGTGGTCCTGGTAAGGCACTCGGAGTATGGGGGTGTTACAGTATAGGTGTTTATCTTTGACATGCGGTGGTGATGAGAATAATGAGAAGATATAGCTAGGATCTAGTATTAGTGAGTTACGAGGACGTAACATTTATCTTAAGAGGAGTAGGATGCGACAAAGAGAGTTTAATGGTTGTACAGGTTGTAGTAGATTTGGAAGTTTGAGTCTTGATGTAGAATAAAAGATTGATTCGTGTTGTGGTTGATTTTATTAAAGGTCATGACCGTGCTTGTAGTAGTGTGATGTTTAGGAATGGGAGAATATTTAAATAGTGTTGACAGTTGGATGATGATTTTATGAGTGTGAGTAAACTTCGAGGACGAAGTTCCTTTTAAGGGTGGTAGAATGTAACATTCCGTTTGATGTTAGTGGATGGTAGTTGGTAGGGTATGGAAATAGTGTCGGGAGAGTCTATGATGTAGTTGATACGATATTGTGAGCCATGTTTGGGAGGTAGGAATAGTTGGTGGAGTTGGTGTTAAGAGTTCATGTTTTATAGGTTGGGGTTTTGTTTTGAGTTCTTAGTTGCGTTGTTGTGTCTTCGTCGAGTTAGTATGTTTGTTTTTATGTATGGGTTGAACTTCGGGGACGAAGTTCCTTTTAAGGAGGGAAGACTGTAATACTACGGTTTTATGAGTCTCTGGGTACTCTATCGAGTAGGCCTTACTCTGTCAAGTAAGTGTGTTTTGCGTTTTAAAATAGTTTCTGACCTGTTGGGTTGGTACTCGATCGAGTAGGCGGCACTCGATCGAGTACGTCAGTTACTCGATCGAGTAGTCGGTTTACGGGGGGATGATTTGTCGGGTTTTGTTAATAATGTGAATTAATATATACACACTTCCGTCACTTTCATAATACACTTTTACAAACCTAATTACTTTCAAAAGAGAAATCAATCTACGTACTTCGCATTCATCGCATTATTGACAAATCCCGGAGCTTGGAAGGTCGGAATTTATCTTTCTTTACATCTTTGTGATCCTTGCGTCGAGGGTAAGATCTACGTACTGTTTTTATAGTATTTTGTTTAAGTTGGTTAAACCCTAATTTGGGGATTTGGGGGTTTTGTTGTCTCTCTTGATTGGTAGTAATTGTATGATCATATGTTAGGAGGAGGATTCGTAGAAGAGGCCTTTTGATAACAATTGTTGAGATCGTCGATGTATTGCATTCCAGGTAGGGTTTCCCTACTCAGTATTAGTCCCATAATGTGTTGGTGGTGATTTGTGTTTGTTGATTGTTATCATACGAGTATTGTGACGGTTGTTGGTTTTTATTGTTGTTTAGTAGTTGTGATTGTTTGTATCTGTCTGTGTTCTTCGGGGCGCGTCCCTGGCTGAGTGGAGTCACTTGCGGGAGTGGCTTCACGCCCATTATTCGCCTTATGTGGAACCCGCCACAGAAGGGATGTGCATATTAATGGATTTGGGTTTATCGCTCGACGGAGATGAGCGGGGATTAGGTGGGAACGGTTGCGGTCCCCCACTGGCGGCGTGGAGTGACTGTTGCGATGGGGGGCTGGCGGGGCTACACACTTTAGTGTGTAGTCGATTGTGGAGTTGGTGATGGAGTTCGGAGTATATCCGTGACGATTGAGTTTGTGTTGTTTCTTTGTGTTGTTGGATTATATAAATTGTGTGATTAGTACTGACCCCGTTTAAATGTTTTAAAAACTGTGGTGATCCATTCGGGGGTGGTGAGCAGGTATGATTGATGCGCATGGGATAGCTGGGATGAGTCATCACGTGGCAGTTAGAAGTCTTCCGCTGTGTCAGACGATGTCTAGTAGCTTTGATAGTTTTATCAGTGGACCGTTTGAGTATTTTGTATTTCATTTAACAGTTTTGTTTGAGACATGTAATCAATTAAATTATATTTACTTTTAAAGTACGTTTCTTTATTGTCTTATGATTATCATTGCCTCGGGTAACCGAGATGGTAGCACTTCCATGCCTTAAGTGGTCCTGGTTAGGCACTTGGAGTATGGGGGTGTTACAACTGCTGGTTGGTCAGGCTTCCTGAGTCCGGAGTTCGTCTGTCTGCTACCTGCTGACTTGGTGTGCTGCTTCCAGGCCCGAACTCTTGAAGGTTCTGATGCGGCGTGGTAGCTAATGGTGTTGAGGTCACAAGTGTTCCTTGATGTCAGCTTACCTGCGGGCTACCTGCGGAACCTGCACCAGGTGTCTGGTTAGTTACCACAAAATTACCAACTAGGAGGTTACCTGATCGTACTTCGACGCGGCTGGCTGGCTGCCAACTGTCTGGTGTGAGGTATCCCAGTCCTTGTGGGGTTATTCTTTCTCCTGTTGATACTACTGTCAGATCTAATTTTGTTACCAGCTCGGCCGGTATCTGTCGAAGTTGACTCCTGGTTCCTGATGCCCCTTGGGTACAAGATCTACTACCGGGGTTCGACCTTCACCCTCCGTGCTTGTTAATGTGTTGGACTGCTGCCTCAGAATGTCTATTTGCGCCCAGAGTTCCTTGTTCCTTTTTCTTGCTTCAGCTTCAGCTTTCCTCTGATCTTCTCGCATATCCTTCATGACCTTCTGAAGATTCTCCATGCCAGCAAGCAAGGTTTGTGTTGGACTGGGTGGTGGGGTAAGGCCCGAGCTTGTTGTATTCTTGTCTGATCTGGGTTGAGCCGTGACAGCAGGAGTTCTGGGAGGTAGAGTGACCTTTGTCACAGATGTGGTTCTTAGAACGTGCCCGGGGGCCTAAGTTTGTGCCGCCGATGCGGATTCTGAATTGGGTTTGGTGGTATTGACGGCTGACCGCTTCCTGACACAGCTGCTGATGTTTGTTTGTCCATTATATGTCGGAGTAATTGACGGCCACATGCCCCACGGTGGGCGCCAAACTGTTTTGGTAATTTTTACCGGATTTGGTTATGCGAGGTCAATGCGGTCTTGCTCGTTGTATGTTTGAATGTTATTTGTGTTTAATGCAAAGTATGGAAATAAGTACGTAAATAAAGGTTCACACGTAAGATTTGGTGACGCGAAAAACCCAATGTGGGAAACGACCGTGGGAAGGGACGGTACCCTTTCAAGGATTGCACTAGCTTGTTAATACGAGAATGAGTACAATGGAGGTGGTATGTAAATCTAGCTAGCGCAATATGTTGCGTATGATGTTGAATGTCTTTCTTGCTTGCTTCCTTGACTATTTATAGGGTTAGAACCCTAGATATGTCCTACCCAGATTATGGTAAGGAATATTAACTCTACCACAACTCTTTCCATAAACGAGTCTTCCTCCTCCATTCTCCCTAATCTCCCTGAATTCTCCCTAAGATCTCTCTGGTGACTTTCCAACTTGCGAACTTCCTTTATCAGCGGGCCTTTCCTCTTCAACATGCTCCTCGGTCCAACTCCTTAGGCGGATTCTACTTGCTCCTGGGCTTCTTTTGATTGATCTTCTTTCACTGCCCAGCTCTTGAGTAGGAATCGAGTGGGCTTGCTCCCATTAGGCTAAAACGCGAATTTTAGCCCAAACATTCATTAGCAAAAAGTAAAGTGAAATACAAGAGCAGTGCATGACTAGCTAACAACAAATACATACCAAGCTTGCAAATACGGAGTATTAGATTGTTACATAATTAGTAACTACAAGGAATAAACTAACGAACTGAATAAGGAGAATCTATTAAGATGAAATCTTATCTATATTAATACAAAAGACAATACTCAATCCTCAGCGCGCCACGTCATTAATGCAGCTTTTTTTTTTATGGAAATTCATGTTTTGGTGGGACCCGTTAGTGTGCAATGTATTTATTTCTTCAGATTTCCGTCTTTTCAAACATGCGGTAAATTCCGTCTTGCAACAAATTCTATGAAATAATATTATGAAAAAATTCTATGAATTAATATTATGAAATAATTTTATACATTCTGTGTAAATAAAATTAATAACATATACGCAGAATGAATTACAAATGGGAGTAAATGAAATTGAATTACATAATTTTTAAAACAAAATTACATAATAATAAAATTACATAATTACGAGAATGAATTACTTTTATATACGGGATAGAACATAAAACGCAAATGAATTACATACATAATTTTTTAAAACTACATGGTACAATAATTTTTGTTTAAAAAATAAATCTTGACGGAGTATTACTTGGAGTATAAAATATTCATGTATTTTGGTTAATATTATTGTACCATGCAGCAACAACATCACAGCATAATTTTTTTAAAACTACTCGGAAACTTAACTATCAGCCGCGCACACCGAAAATGGTAGGTGACAATGATAGGCAACCGAGTTAATTTAGTCTTCAAGTAGCATTTAAAGCAAATTTTAATCTTATCTTTATAATTCAAAAGACAATACTCAAAACAGGGCGTGTCACATCATTAATTCACCTTTTTTTTTCTTTTTTTTTGGAAATACATGGTATGGTGGGACCCGTTAGTGTGCAATGTATTTATTTCTTCATAATTTCGGCTATACAAACATGTGACAAATTCAGTCTTAGAAGAAATACTATGAAATAATACTATGAAATAATTTTATACATTCCGAATAAATGAATTAATGACATATAAGCGGAATGAATTACAAATCGGAATAAATGAAACTAATTACAAATAAATGAATTGCATAATTTAAAAATAAAAAATAAAAAAATTACATAATACTCCCTCCACTTTTTAATATATGACGTTTTGCATTTTCGAGGCGAGACTTTGACTTTAATATTTACAACAAAATATTTGGTAAA
Source organism: Silene latifolia (assembly GCF_048544455.1). Taxonomy (NCBI): domain Eukaryota; kingdom Viridiplantae; phylum Streptophyta; class Magnoliopsida; order Caryophyllales; family Caryophyllaceae; genus Silene; species Silene latifolia. The sequence goes on from NC_133528.1 coordinate 31,429,798, forward strand.
AAATTATAAAAATTATACCATTAGATTACATATGAAAAACTCTTTCATATGAGTATACATATCACTATATTTAAGCATATAATTTGAGATATATTGAAGAGAGAAATGCGTGTCTCGAAATGTGAGAAAGTCATATAAAGAAAAATAGAGGGAGTACTATACATAATTATGAGAAGGAATTACATTTAATTACGAGATTGGATTATATATAATGCGAATAAATTACATGTATAATTTTTAAAAACTAGATAATACGATATATTTTTTTAAAAAAATATCCTTTGTTATTTCCTCTTAAACCATTGCACGTGAACATGTATTTGTAACAAGTTTAAACATTAATTATGTAGATCGCTGATTTAGACCAACTAGATAAGTACAATAGAAATGCAAAAAAAATACATTAAAAAAACATTAATACTAGCCCAAATACATACCCGTGCAATTTTGCACGGGTTTAAAACTAGTAATTAGTTAAGCCATTAATTATTCTCAACACTTTTTTCATTTTCTTTTAAATTTTTCTTATTTTCTAAAAGACTATAAAAATAGAGAAGCATTTCTTTTCCTAAATGATCAATTGTTTCCAGCTTTTTTTACATTTTTATAGATTTTTTTTTAAATATTCTTTTTTAGTAAACAAGGTAAAAATAAGTTTATATTTTGGTACAATATAAGTAAATTATTATCATTTACTATACAAGAGAAATTGTGGGATATTTCTGTGATATAAAAGCAAACTTTTGGTTTTTATTGTTAAAATGTAAAAGTTGGTTTATTTTTAGAATTGTGAAAGTGGCAATAGAGCCCCGTTACTTTGGCTAATTGTGAGATAACAAAGATCTGATTATTTGAGAATACATAACAAAGGTTGGGATACTTGTTGTAAAATCTGCCTACAAATAGGAATTAGTTAGAGACAAATTTGTAAACACGCTAATTTGTAAGCCAATAAAATAGGATGTAAATAATTTGAGGTTTAAATTAGTTGCTTCATTTCTTCTTAGATTTATTTAGATTAAAATTACATGGTTCCCCCATCTTCTAACCAAATTAACTTTCAATTTGTAATTGTAAAATCAAATCTCAAATCTTCTCTTCGTCCAAACATTAATTAAAAAGATTCAAACCTTATTAATTAACAATGACAGATGAAGGCAGTTTAAACGATGCAACTAACGATTCCTTTTCATTGCCAAATGCAAATATTGATGGTGAATTAAACTCTGTGAAAGACAATAATTTCCAAGTTAATTCCGCGTCGCCTCATATACCTAAGGTGTGATTTCGTTATTTTACTTAAATTATTTTTTTATGGAATGCTTATTTTGTCCTATAAAAGATCAGGATTCTCTATTGATTTGACCTTAAACAATCGACAATCTATTAGTTTCTATATCCTAATTAATTATGTACGCTTTTTCTTTGGCAATGCTAGGATGCTAACGAAACGAGCCGAGTCCGAGCTTGACCTTGTTCAGCCTGTGCTCAAGAGTCAAAACTCGAGCTTGAGCCGATCTTGAGCTTACTCAAGCGGGTAAAAAATATGCTCGTTATAAAGCTTGCGAGCTTTAACGCAAGCTCGAGGCAAACTCAAGCTCAAATCGAACCTATATATAATGATACATTTTTTGATTTTTTTTCTTCGGAGATTTTCAATCACAAGGCTCAAAAGGTTATATGTAAACATACATAATCATGATAAAATATTTTTATAAAATATGAAAAATATGAGCAATATTTTATCTAATCATACAAGTTCGAGCCGCTCGCGAGTTTTTTGAGTCAAGGTAGTGTTTGTTCGGCTTGACTCGTTAAGCTCTCAAGTCGAACCCGAACTCGAGCCAAGCTTTGACCAACCGATCTCAAGTTGCTCGCGGACTGTCTCGTTTCATTATTAACCCTAGTCAACGCCCCAACCATTTTCAAATACACATTTCCATTTTTTGTAAGTTTGTCAAGTAACAATTTTTATAGTTTTTACTCCACATTAGTTAGAATTTAACACATTAACACGATTATATAATTTAATAAACATAAAACTTTTGCCTTCTTACACCTTAGCTGGAGTTGTATCATTCGACTTTATATTGTTTTATTGACAAATTTAAGGTAAAAACCATCTATTGCAAGCTGCTGGGTCTCAATTAACAACTTTGAAAATAAAGTTCTTTTCATTGTAGATATCCTTGAGTTTGTCAAATAAGGACTAGGTTCTTTTTTAAGAACCAAGTTCTTTGTTGATTTCAATAAATTAAACATTGTGATGAAGATAAGAAAAATTAATAATGGGTCTCAATTAAGAACAAAATAAAAGTTCTTCCATTGAAGGAAAAAGTTCTTAAATTTAGAAAATGGTGAAAAATGACTTAGCAATGGAAAAAATTTATTTAAAGTTCTCCCATTGCACTTGCTCTAAAAAAGTACAATTTACTGCACTACTACTTATTATTTTCAATCATTGATTGATATAACACAAATTCTTGTTTGTGACGGCACATATCCGTCACTCTTGAGTGACGGATACCATTTTACCTCATAAAGTACCCACTTTTTCTCTCTCTGCAACACTATTCATGTGGTCCCTTTTCTCCACTAACCCATTTTGTTACCATTTTATCTCACAAAATATCCGTCACAAATGGTAACCCGTCACAAGGGAGACCAATTGTTGATATAAATGGATGTCGTGAATACTTTCATCTTTTTTCTAAACATAATCATTTTAAAAACGGCCTATATTTTTTCAGTAGGTCTCCCTTGCGACGGGTCGGATATTGCGACGGGTATTATGTGAGTGGAAATGGGTAGAGGGGACAAGGTGGGCACCCACCCCATGTGCTTTGTCTCTCACCCTTATGGGTTTTTTGTGAGACGATATGGTATCCGTCGCAAGTTTGCGACGGATACCCTCCGTCATAAGGGAGAATTTGTGATATTTTTTAGACGAAAAAAATAAACAACAAATCAACTTGATACCTATTATATAGGCATATTCTGGAAATCATATTCAAATGCACAAATGCAGTTAAAAATATAATGTTGTGTTTGGTAAACCACAAATTTGAGAATTTTTTTAGTATAATTAAGGCTTTTAGTATATTTGACTAATAAATTACGAATTTGATTGTGTGGCAAATAGAATATTGAAACAATAGACTAAGTTCACGGTTTAAAAACATGTTCTTTCACCCACCAATTCACTTATTAGATTGTTAACAAGGAAACAATCAACCATTATATACATATATAGAACAAATTATCAAACTAAACCGGCTAATTTACTACACTTTTACAAAATTTGCTTTAATGAAATATATTAGTCAATCAAATTTGTCTTTTATAATTTATTTGACCAATCTAATTCTGCTAATGATAATTTACTTCATACCAAACATGAGTTAAATTAATACGTATTTTAATGTGATGCAGGACATTGTAAAGAATAAAATCAAGCATATAGAAAAGAAGAAACAAGAGAAGGATGATCCAATGAAAGCCTTAAAAACAACCATTATAGTCACAGGAGTGATTTTGGCTGTGGTTGGAGCTGCATTTGCAATAACCAAAAAGATGAAGGAGAAAGCTTAGAGCTCTTTTTAATGATATAATTCATCACATTGTTTTTTTGGTGACTAATTCATCATTTATTTTAAGAAATTTTCGATAGTTTTTTCCGACTCCCAATTCAAATTATCACTCATTTTTATAATTTCTATAGATAAATGGTGTGACAATAGTAAATATTAATCAATACGTGGTAGCATATAGTGTGTATTTGTTTTCATATGTTTTTAGAGGCCATTAATGGCTCATTTTATGTTTTCTTAGTCACTTCTTAACTAGTACGCAAAGTAATATTATTAAGAACAAAAAAGTAAATTGGTTTTATCCGAGTAAATAATAATTTAACTTTTCGTGGATATATGTATTTCTCATTTATCACCCAACTACGCAACTATATTTTACCCCTTTTTTTTATGATCATTCAAGTATATATAACTCACCAATAGTTACACAAAAATAAATAAAAGAAGTTATTTCCAAACGATCTTTTAACGATATCCATATTGATGGATATTGATCAGAAGATTGGCTAAGATTCAGTTACTTGGACTACACTTGATCAAGTACAGACATAATGATTGAGTATTGAGTAGTGAAAATGGATAAAATTTTAAGGGAACATCACACCTCATCGCCGCGTAAGTGAGACACAGTTGAGGTCAATTTCTCCCAGAATCTGCTATTCATGCTTTTCCTGCACTATTTTTACTAGCACTTGGGGATCTAGAGTAACAATGAAGTACTGATTTTGAGACAACTCAGAAGATGGATGGATACTCTGTCGTATTTACTATATTTAGGAAACAATTCAGACTTCCAGAATACAAGGACATTGATCTCCATGTTATGTGTAGAAAATCACTTCTTGCCGCAACAATTTTAAAGTTTATATTTCTTCGTAGCCAGTTCCTTGAATATCAAAAATTACATAATTGGTGCATACCGGCATGAATGAATCTCCAGGACGTCTACGTTTTACAGCAACATGCATGCTCGATTTTGAGAATCAATAATGGAAATCATTGAGCACTTGCAAGTTGCAACCGAAAATTACCAGGTTATACCTCACAGCAGTCATGTTTGATGCTGCAGAGTTGTTGAAGACAGAGTTGGGTGGTTTCAGTTAGCCCCAAAGCCACGAGGACTCGGTCTTGTTGAACCTGAATCAGCATATTGCTTTCTTGACGGTGTTCTTCTCTTTCTTCTCGCTGTCCCAGGTGGAGCCTGCCCCAGGATATGTGTTAGGAACCAGCTGTTGAAAAATCAGCTACATTATACACACATAAAACATACAAACCTTTTGTTCAGCTCTAAGCGACTCCTCAAGATTGCTGAGGGCAGGTATAGATCCCCCTTCCATCACACCCATTAAGTTCTTCATGCGCACCCGCATTTGGAACAGTTGCGCTACCAGCTGACTTACCTATAATCATTAAAGACGATGACACTAATTCAGTCATGAGACTACAATCCTAAGAACATTAAATGTTATCATAGATTGCTAGGTGTGCGTACTTGCTGCTCGGTTTTCCCTGAATCTTGAGCCACTCGCTTTCTCCTTTGTGGTGATTCAGCCAAAAGCTCTGGCTTCTCTCTTTCTTCTGCAAAAACAGAATAGGCCCAGTGAACATCCAAGGGAGATCAAGCAGTTCAATGAATCAGAAAATACTACTCCGGATTGATTTAGCATCTCTCTATAGGGTGAAGAGAACGTTGTTTGATTAAACACAAGTTGTGCTAACCGTGGTACTCCGTACTAAAATTGTGGTACCAGTGGAGGTTGCAATTGCAGTAGCATACAATGACGCGCTGGCAAGGTCAGGTAGTGCATCAATATGTTTCAGGATTTGATGTCCACGTGTACAGCAAGAACGTTGGCAGACACTTCTATTTATTTTCCAATCACAGGTGGCATTATGTCCCAGTACGGCAGTACCACACAGGTTGGGTTGAGGTAGCATTCACCGTGAAATATGTTACGCTGAGCTACGGTTTTTAAAGAAAAAATATGCATGCAACAGCATTATACTTCAAATCAACCCCTAAAAATAGCAATAGACAACTACCAGCAGGCACCAGATTGACTGAAGCATTTTCAGACAATTAGACCGAACCAAACATCCACAAGGCAATTTCCAAAGAGAACTCAAGAACACAATGGATACCGGAAGAGTTTTAAAACAATAAAAGACATGCTCAATGAAGTGCCGTAATAGCTCCAGAGATTATGACCTGGGGTCATTACTTCAATCATTGATTCCATAAACTTCAGACTCTTTTCTGCTTCTCGAATTTGTGCAGGAGTGACCTGAACGAATATAATCAAGAATTAAAGCATTTTGGTAAAATAAATATTCTTCGAATTTCACGGAATATGAAGGCGTTGAAAAAAAAAAGAGCTAAATATCATACATCTCAAGCCTAAATTAAGCTTATTACCACAACAACACGACCGCAATACCTCAATGGTAAACTTGCGGGGTGAGGGGGTTGGATCTTGGATGTAAGCAGCTTTACCCTTGTTTTAAAACACAAAGAGGCTGTTTGAATGACCCAAGATGAAAACTGGCGTTGAGAAATGTATCGTACGACTGCTACTTCACAATAAAAAGAAGTATATCCACTTTGGTGAGCCATTTTGCTTTATTCCATCGTAATCCGAAACCAAAGAGTAATGGGTCTTTAGCTCCATTGGAAATGGAAAGTTAAGGAAGGAGAATACACGCGATATATTTCTTAACAAAAAAGTGGCTCGTTATTTTTTATTACCTTTGCCATGCCTGGAATCATCCCAATAACACGGCTCATGGAACCCATCTGAGCAACTGCCCGAGTTTGCTTTAGGAAGTCATTGAAGTCAAATTTTGCACTCATTATCTTCTTCTGAAGGTCCTCGGCCTCATCTTGTTGCATCTAAAGACAGTTTCAGAAGCCATGTGAATATCCTTCAACACATCACAGAGAAGTGGGAGTTCAATATGTATGACACTTACAACTTGTTGAGCCTTCTCCACAAATGAAAGTACATCTCCCATCCCTAAGATTCGTCCAGCCATACGATCAGGGTAGAAAGGCTCAAGATCTTCCATACGCTCTCCTCGACCAACAAGTTTGATTGGCTTTCCAGACACCTGAAAACAAATAATCGTAAACAACAGGTCTACAGCAGAAATGCATGCAGGGCTCAGGCCCGTGATGAGGATAGAGAGAAAGCTTTTCGATAGAACACAGAAAAAGGAATTAAACTATAAGGAAGTCATCTGATGCAACAATATGAAATTTTATTTCCGTTGTCACGTAAAATCAAAGCATCCATTCCATTGCAAGTTTGCTACTAAATGATATAGGCAAATACTAATGAGGAGTAAACCTTAATTAGTCGTTTCACCCAAATCAGAGACCTAAGATTTTCAGGATTAAATGTTCAATGAACTTGGAAAAAATGTTTCCCTCAGATTTAGCTGAGTGTGGCACTGTGGTTTCCAGAAGCTTCATGAACTAAAGCCTTGAACTGGAAGCATGAATACAATATAAGCCTCTTCTGTACTACTTTAAAGCCTGCCTTTTTAAGACATCATAATTCAGAACATGGTTGTGAAACAATTTTAGCACATGACTTCACTCTGCTAGCTTTAACGTCACTAAGAAATGTTCGAATGGGAATAGAAGAAATAAATCGTAGCTCAGGGCTTCCTGCATAGTTCAGTTCCTAAAACATCTTTTAAACAAATTGACTCGACACAAGCTACACCAGAGATCATAAACCCCAAATTGCATGACTTGATTCAAATCCAAGCAGATATTACGAAAGGAAAAGATTCACAAAAAGAATAATATAACTCTTTTAAGACTTGGAAAGAGGAACAAAAGTAAGCTCCCCTCACTTGGGGACTCTTGAGTTAGCTCCAATTAGCTCAATGAGCATACATACCTCTTTGACACTAAGAGCTGCACCACCTCGAGAATCTCCATCAAGCTTTGTCAAGATAGCACCAGTAATACCAATCTCAAGATTAAAAGTGGTGACCAGAGCTACATTCAAATTTCAAACACTAAACTAGGTTATGAAGGACAAGAACAATAGTACTGTTGCATAAATTTATAAGCTCAGTCAGTCAGGCTGATGTAGAATTCTTAACACTTACTCTGTACTACATAACACTTGGTATTCATACTCAGTACACTAAAATAAAATGACTTGTAGGTGTAGCACACATGCAAATAATTCCTCACCTGCGGCTTCCTGGCCAGTCATTGCATCAACAACTAGCAAAACTTCAGTAGGATTTACTACTTTTTTCACTTCTTTCAACTCATCCATCATAGCCTTGTCAATCTGTCAAAACTGAAGCAAAGTTAATGAAGTCAAGTCAACCCAGGACAGAAGTTTTAAGCATTTAAAATGCAATAGCACCTGAAGTCTCCCAGCAGTGTCCACTATGACAACGTCGATATTATTCTTTTTGGCCTCTGCCAATCCTTGCTTCGCTATATCTGAAGGCTTAATATCAGTACCTGCTGTATAGACGGGTACATCCACCTGTCACAAGCTTATTGATAAACATGAGACTGAAATTACCTCATCTAACAAAAATGATACATAGCAATAGATGAAGCTATGGGGCCGTTAAATGAGAATTGATAATCTTAATAGAAAAAAAATTGTATCAGCGACTATTAAAACATATACAGATATGTGCATGAAAAGTGGGATCTTAACTTTGAGTTTTTTAAAAATATTCATATGAATTATGTCCATCACATATAATGGAATACGTCAACTCTGGTACATTGTCAAGTTCACCTTTTTTAACACTTTGAGCAACAGAAAAGTCGTGAAGCATGTTATATTTATAGTGGAAGATTCACTATCATAGCAGGTATGTATATATTCAACACGGTATCTAGCACAAAAATCTCACAGAATGCCATTTACTAGAAGCAAACATGATACGAATTATCTAGTTTGTATTGTTACCTGCTTTCCCAAAATCACAAGCTGATCAATTGCTGCAGGTCTGTAGACATCTCCTGCAATGAGCATGCAGCTCTTCCCCTGTAGAAAAGCTATGACTAATTACACACTTGAACCCTACTACAAAGCAGAATGCTGATTTAGGGAGGGCAAAAAAAAGAGAGAAGAGCAGCAGTATCCTGAATAATTTAGCTCTTACCAGCTTCTTAAGATAAAATGCCAACTTTGCAGAGACAGTAGTCTTCCCAACACCTTGTAACCCTGCCAGTAGTATTACAGTGGGTCCAGATTTTGAGAAAACAAGCTCAGAAACTTCTCCACCCATCAACTTTACTAGCTCATCACGCACAATCTGCAAGAGGTAGCATGGAATGTGAATAGTCAGAGTCTTAACTTCATACATACGGTTACCAGCCTTTTTTCCTACGACTCGGTCTATCAGTACAAACACAAAGAAAGAAATTTTTTTCATTCAAAAAAGGAGAAGAGGAAGTCAGAAGTCGCAGAAAGTGAACACTTAGCTGTTAGTATGTAATAAAATTTGGACCAAGAAACAAACAAGAAACAGAAGTGATAAGCTGCTGAACCGTTCAGAATATTTATTGTGCTATGATGTAGAGAAATCAAGACAGCGTCTGTTCTTTTATGATATAAGGGTTCTTTAAATGGACTCGGTGTCATCACAATTCAATATTTATGGGCCATAATTGAAATAGTAGCTGTAAAAAGTTGTGCAGAGAGCCTAATTCTACATTTTTTTCCTCAGAATAAGATCTGTGGTACAAAATAAGTAGCTTATTGTCAGTTAGATGCTGCTGTGCGCAAAACACGGGCCCGCACTGTCGTCTTGGGATGGGTATGACTGATGAAATAAACATGTTTTGGGACTGTACAGGAGACCCTTATACCTTGTATACAAATGAAGACATTGTGCCAAGGTGGATGAATTATAAAACATAAGACATAAAAAAGGCATAGCAGAAGTACTTTTACTAATTGCTGGTCAGGTTTCACTCCTTTAATCAATCCGACTCCAACAGCCTGATCTGTCACAGATTGAACAAATCTTCGTACAACTGGAAGGCTGACCTGGTGAAACATAAGGCAGATGTTAACGAATGTAGGAGGTATAAAGCTATGCACTAGAAAATGATCAGCTGTTCAGCCGACTAGAAACCCACATCTGCTTCCAACAGAGCTCTTCGGATATCTCGCATGGGTTCAGCAATGTTCTCTTTTGTTAAGACCTCTAAAGACAATAAAGAGAAAGAAGGTCAGGCTAAGTTCATTTATACACATTGAAGTTAAATTATATGAAAATCATTTAAGCTTACCAAACTACAGAAACACATCTTGCATGAATAAACTCAAAAGTTAACAATCAATGCAGACTTATCCAAACCATATGTCCTTTATGCACTTAGGTTCTCCATCAATTAGAATTTAACTCGATCAAAAAATTACCACTCCTGAGTTTAGTCAATACAAAAAACATTGATGATAATAACAGGCTAGTAGAGACTACAGTTCTCATATAGGCAGCTCTACTTTTAATTAGTAGTCATGTCTTATTTTGCTTTGGGATGATCTCACGACACTCTTTACTTGGTATACGGGAACAAAGGCGACTGTTAGTCTAGTATTTCAACATAATGAGATGACCAGTGATCACACCACCACCACCACCACCACCACCACAACAACAACAACAACAACAACCCAAAGCCCCAAAGACTCCCGCAAACAGTGGGGTAAGAGGGGTTGGTCGCCGTCCCGGTCATTTGTTTGCCTACTCCATTTTCGGGTATCTCAATCATTTGTTTGCCTTTCTATTTTAGGAATGCCTTTGATGGGAAGTTGAATCCTCCACACTCAATTTGTCCACTTGTCATCTAATAATTGGCTCCCTCCTCTGTCATTGGTCTTTGTGGCAAAATCAAAGGCAAACAAATGACCGGGATGGAGGGAGTAATTTAGATAGAAAGCCTAAATTTGAAGTTAGTGACTCCATTGGTTAATCCTAATTGCCTTGCTAGTAATAAAAAAACAGTATCTCTCCAACTAGCATTTGTTTTGGAAAACTTAAGTGAATTGAACTCAATGATAGTCCGCTGATGAGTAAATTCTGATGAGAAATCAAGTTCGTTAACAAATTACAACACTTACAGTTTCACTAAAGAATACAATCAAACTTCATAATTCACAAACTGAACAAGTGCTTTCAAACTCATATGTACCAATAATACGCGGCATTTCACTAATGTAGTTATACAACCATATCAACTGTGATTTCTGCGAGCACTATAATTGCAAGTTGGAGGCATTATAACAAGATATACATACCAGTGAAGCCAATTGCAAAGATGAAGATAATAAGTAAAATTGGAAGTAAAGAGAAAAGAACCTTGGCCGCGGAGTTTGGTCCAAGCAGCTTCAAGGCCAGTAGTAAGCTGCCCAAACATCTCCGCCTTAACTACTAATCCCACACCTCTACGATCTCTTTGAATGATTGCCTTTGAATTCACTGCTCCCCACAACTCTCTCTATCATTGCCATAATGCAACAATATTACATATACTTACACTCAGAAAACTCGTACTCAAATAACAAGAACGATACCCCCAATGCCTCCAGCGCTTCCGCAAATTGCGGGATAGATTGCTTCCGAATAACTCAAAATAAATAAAAACTGCATCAAATGACTAATACTTCACAATAGAAAGAAGTGCGCAGGCGTGCAGCACAACCAGTTTATTGAATCATTTTGTTTTGTTCCATTGTAATCCAAAACCAAAGTCAAATCATCGTTAAAACAAATACGAAACAACTAATGTTGAGTAAGATGGCTAAATCATACAGCTAACTCATTAACTCAATTCACTAAATAAGGTACTCCTATAAGACATGAATTCAGTGAGCAACCGTCTTATATGAGTTATCGTCAGTACGAAAAAGCTGGTGAAGATGAAAGTAGTACTCACAGAGCAAGAATTACGGGAAGAGAGGCCGACGGCGAGGGATGAACCACTCCATGAAGATGAAGAGATGGTGGTGCATGATTTGACAACAGCGTTGGTGGAAAAAGGGCGGTAATATGGAGTGGTTGATGCTAACTGTATCGCCTCCATTGAAATGAAGCTGGGTGTAGCTTCTTGGTAAAAGTGATAATGGCGGAAAATATCTTATCTAAAATCTAACTGCACAAGTGGCACACCCGTCATCCATACCGAATTCTATGTAATCCTATGAGCAACGGTAAAATTCATCAATTGTTATTCCGCGCTCCCGTGTAACTTGTTGCTTCGTTAGTTATTTCAGTTGGTAAAAGTATGAGTGACATCTCGTAACTTGAGTTTAAATTCATTTGTTTACCTTTCTATATTATGCATATTTTTAATACAAGTAATTTCATCTTTCACCAACAGTTATTATTGTCAACTTATATCATCCAATCACAATAACCACAAATAATGATCCAATTGGTCTCCCTTGTGACGGGTTACCATTTGTGACGGATATTTTGTGAGATAAAATGGTAACAAAATGGGTTAGTGGAGAAAGGGGACCACATGAATAGTGTTGCAGAGAGAAAAAGTGGGTACATTGTGAGGTAAAATGGTATCCGTCTTCAGCTTGTGACGGATATATCATGTCTTCAATGAGAATTTGTGATAATGATCTCCTTTTTCCTTGATCTTTGTGTCAAAAGAAGAGTACACAAATGATGGGACCGAGTAAGTATTAAATTTGTCAAATGATTCTACATATGCCAAGTTAAATTATCGTATTCATCAGAAAGTGACTTCGTGTACAATGTTACTTTTTCCTAACTGCAGAGCTTAGCATCAACACAAATATGTATGAGATTATTACTCTGTATTGAACTTACTCCGTCCCGAACAAATCTGAATGAGATTTTTACAAAGATGTATGTTTTAAGAAACGGGAATAGAGAATGGGTTACTTATCAATGAAAAATTTATACAAAGAATTTCAGTTTAGTAATATGTATTTACGGAGTCAGAGTGAAAAAAATTGGTAGGTACAAACTACAACAAGCATCTAACAAACGGTATCTGGATATCCTGGTCGAGTTAAGAAGATAATCAAAAGGAGAAAAGAAGAGAGTAGAGAAGGTGGGAAGAGCGCAAGATAATGGGTTTCATCTGTTGATAGACATAAGATGATTGCACAGCTGAAAGAAACCATCATTTTATTGATACTGGGAGAGCTGTTTGACAAAACCCCCTATGGTGACCACAGATTGAGTCCCAGAAATGCATACATCTTCCGAAAAAGGAACAGTCTTCCACACTCTTAATGACAGTGGAGTTACTTCATTACCTGCATCTCGACTCCTGACAATTTTCAGTTTACATTCAGTTAAAATGGATATTGAGCAACAATATTAGCCAACACTGACCTTCGCTATTCTCTGTACAAACAGCTGCAAAATGAGAATCAGCCAGCTCCAGAAGCGCGAAGTTCCACTTGTTGGGATCTTCACTTGATTTAACATCAATTCCACATACCTGTCACCACCCCCAAAACGCCAACATTATCTCTCCAATATGTTTGATTCATAAATGGTAGAGAAACAAGGAATTCAAACAGAATATGCAAGTAAAATATCGATATATAGATCATGAACAGGAATTTTATTAGAATACCTTGGAGTCTGCAGTATCTGAAATTCTATCAGTATGAGGTTCCATGTGAATCCTGAAGGTATTAAAGGGCGCACCCGAAAATCCCCTTCCTAGTGCTTTTACATAAGCTTCCTGTAATTTGATTCACATGCATCACCCATGGTTTTCATTCCAATTGTAACAAGTACTTGCACTGTTATCTAGATAAATAACTTCTCAGTTTTGGAGAAGAATATCTACGACGACGACAACAACAACATGTGGGAGCAAGGGGGGTCACATTACCCCAGTGCCTAAATGGCTCCCACAAATTGTGGGGTACGGGGAGGGGTCGATGTACGCAGTCTAACAGCCTAAAGGCTAACAGCCTATCTGCTTCCAGGAGAAAAAGAGAGATCATAATATAGGCTACACCTTCACGCACCACCACCATCCTCCAACCCATTAACAAAAAAAATCATTCGTATCACAACTCACAAGTTCCAACATTGGACATTTGCACTCCTCCAAAAACAATGAGTACGAGAGTACTAGGTTGTAAACTTTTAGCTAGAGTTCTACCACAGAAACTTTCTCAATGAAAGGATGAAGATGTGTTTCCATATCTGCTTGAAATTTTCAAAAACTCATCGCTCTGTAATTTACACATGATTGTTAAAAATTGTCACTCATACATGGCAGACCAGCATGGAAGTGTCTTTGAGAGTAGAATATATACCTTAAGAGTCCATAACTTCAGAAATTCCAGGCGTTGAAGTTCAGGATCTAGAATCTTAGCCAAGTGTTCTACTTCATCTGGACAGAAAAAGCGACGAGCAAATGACATTACATTATTCTTTAATATCCGTGTCTTTTCTTCCACATCGATTCCAATCTACACAGCAGAAAATTTGGAATCATCAAGGCAAAGTGTAATGGCAATTTTCGAAGCAGATAATATTGATTGGAGAGGGGGCCGAAACTCACCGGAGAATAGGTAGAGATCCCACAAGCAATCAATGAAGAAGTGTGTGATATGTTGAAATGCAATGGCGGAGGGCTCCAGTCAGGTGAATGCTGCCAATCAACCTGAAGTTGTACAGAAAACAACAGTGATCAGATGCTTAACAAGTAGAGAAATTAAGTTATGAACTGAAAAGCAGGAAACTAAGACAAACCTCTGGTTTGCCATGTGTGTTTTTCTTGAACTGCAATGATCTTGGGTCAATGTACATACTTGTCTGATCTAGCACGATGTAATATAATGAGTACCTCCCATCATTCTTCAAGTATATAATACAGACACACAGACCTTAATATGTAAACTGTAAAACCAGAAACACGCAAAACTCAAAAAGCTATCAAGCCATACATCTAGCAATGGTGGCACGAACAAGAGCGCGAGCTAGAAGAGCTCTCTTCTGGTGCTTATCTTCGCCCAACCTTAGCACATTTTGTTTCTCAGAAGGCGAAAGGATTTCCATATACTGATTCAAAAGTGAAGAGCTCTTTACTTCATCAGGAACCACGCACCACAAATGAGTTTCCCTAGAAAAGTTTCATACACCCACAAAACTCCCTTACTATATTTACAAATCAAGCAAGTCAACGTCAAAACAAAGAAATCAGACAGTTAGCAGAGGAGAAATTACATAGGGGGTGGAAGCAGCACAGGACGCAGATGTTGGGTGGGGAGAGAAACATGCTTACTGAAGCACCGAATGTTCATTGCTACCATGTGTTTGCTTCTCTTAAACTGGATCAAAAAAATCAAGAGAGATCTAATATAATATTACAATTTTGTAATTAAAAGAAAGTCAAACGAAAAAAAAAAACGTTCAAGCAGAAAGTTTAAGGCACATAGATTGAAAGCAAAAGAAAAATTTGAAGTCTCCTTATGTGCGTTCGTGTGTATATCTCCTAGGATATAATTTATAAAAGACAGTCTAGCATACAAATCCCTTGGGGCTTGAGCTCTCCTGAAGAGACATCAATCTTATATTCTTATTAGTTCCGTTCTACATGATGACCACAACTCAGAATACAAGAAATCACCACGGCATCAGAGGTGTAACTGAATGGCATCTAAAGTGAAAAGAAAGAAAGAAAAAGAATTTTACGATCCCAAACCAAATTCAAATAAATCTATACTTAACTATCTGCCTTAGTTTTAGCCTCTAATGTTACCATTAATCTACTTATCAATACTCCCTCTATTCTAATGAACAGTACTCCCTTAGTCCCAATCATTTGTTTACCTTTTTATTCTTTGTGAGGAATATTTTAATTAAAGGCAAACAAATAAACGTGACAGAGTGAGTATACATTTTTCATAACCCCTTTCACATATTTTGAAAAATGTATACTCCATGCAACTCAATTCAAAGGAAGAAGTGTAGGAAAACAATGGTTAATTTTTTCCGACACATCATGAAACGCCTGGTTGTGGTATTGTCTTGAAATGTGCATGCTCACATAAAGCACAACGACAAAACCTCACAGCCAGCCATCATCTAATCCAGCACCCTTGTAAGTGTTATTACAGAGGAACTACGTATACCCTTCAGAGGAACCAAGCTCAATCACAGTCCAACCTAAGAGCACATATACACCAGGGGCGGATCCGGAATTTGAGTAAAGGGGTGGCACATTAAGAAAAAAAATTGCGGACAACATTTGTACATTAAATTCTTATATCGTCAATACATAGTAATATAAGTATCCTAAGATAAGTATCCTAAGTTCAATACAATAGAGGCGTAGAAATTACACAGAAACCTTCCTTGTAACAGAATAGGTCCTTATTTTTTTGATTAAACAAGGCTAACAAAGGTAGATGCCAACCACATAAGTATCCTAAGTTCTAAGTTAAAGATGGTACACGGTCGCAAATGACACTCATCTTCATCCAACTCACAATCTTAATGGCAACTATATGTAGTAATTTATAAGCTGCAAGAGCTTGGCGCATTGGACTAATGAATTCATAACTTGAAGAGAACTCAAAATACAAACCAGCTTTCATTCCTCATGTCACTTAGATCGCGCAAACTAATTCCCCTGAAAAAGCCGTTGGTCGATTAAGAATAACATCATTCTAAGAAAACTTGAGATGATCACAGACGAGTAAATTTGATCGAGGCTGCATCAAATCTCTGAAATTATTCAACATAACCTCACAGCACTAGGCTGCTACTCTAAACTGCTACTCTAAACTGATGATCACAGACGAGTAAATTTGATAGAGTAAATTTGAATGTTTGCACGAATTAGTAGGTGGTCGCTATAACTGTCTATGTATTGACGTGTTTAATGACTTCTGACTTCAAAGATATGCTAAGGTATTCTTTTTCATCATCAATCATTCAATATACAAACAAACAATATTAAAATCGAAATTAATTGCTAAGTGAGACTAGTGAGTGATTTAGGGTTTGAGAGAAATGGGATAATTAACCAACTAATCAATCTAAACTAGCACAAATCTACAATTACACAAATAGATTAATAAATTAACAAATTAATAAGAACAAATTTGGGATCTAGGTTTTGGGGAACAAATTAATCGAATTAATCAAACTTATAACAGTAGTAAGAACAAATTAATCGAATTAATCAAACAATCAAGAACAAACTAATCGAATTAAACAAACTAATAAGAACAAATAGCTAGGCAAGTACTCGAGTAAGCGGCAGGCGATAGATGGAGTGGTGGACCGTGGAGTGTGGACAGCCGGAGGTAAGGAGGAGGACGGTGGTGAGGTGGTAAGTCGACGGCAGATGGTGGTTGAATTTGGGATCTAGGTTTTGTTTTGTTTTATTTTGGGTACAATGTTTGTATTGTTTGTCTTTGAGTTTGTCGCGTCTTTCTTTTCTTTTCCAGATTTTCAAGTTTTTTTTTTTTCTGCCCTCACTTTCCCCCCTCCATCCGCCCCTGATATACACAGGCTCCTGCTACTATAAACCCTGGATTCCTGGAAGCATCAGATGGAAGTATGGAGACAACTGGGATTTGTGACCCAAGCGCATAAGGTATGCTGGCAATGCTGCAAGACAAGATGGTGGGGAGAGGGAAACTTTATGGTCACAGCCCAGGTTGGTTCCTTCCTAATGCAAATTGACGGAACAGCAAGAATTATATGGGCTAATAAGGAAAAGAGCCTTGCCGTAAATCATAATTCATAACCAATGGGTCAAGCAAATACAGGCACAACAAAGCCCCCATATGACACTGGACACCGCAATCTGTGAATCGGTAATTAGCTAATAACTCAACGTTTTCGGAATTAGCAGAGCTAAAAGCTCGGGTAACCTAGAATACTAGCCTCGTCATAACTCAATTATTCTGAAGATACACAATATCTATTACTCCGTACAACTCACCAAGTAACTCGTCGTTTTCGGAATTATACTTTAGGCATAAAGAGTTGAATGCATAAACTCTTCAAACATACTCCCTCCCATCCAAACCAAAGGTTACATTTGACTTTATTACGCTTGCCAAGGCGCGTTTTGCAACATAAATATCTTTAGTTACATATTATTAAAAATTATAAAAACTTGATATTCTTATAGCATTCATGACGATGAATCAAACAAGATCTCATATGGCTATGTTTTTTCTTATACATTACTAATAATACCAAAGATTATCTACAATCATGAATAGTGCCAAAAAGTCAAATGTAACCTTTGGTTTGGATGGGAGTATAATACTCCCTTGGCCCCAATCATTTGCTTACCTTGGATTAATAAAAAAGGTAAAACAAATGATCGCAATATTACAATCTCGATTACCAGAAGAAAGCATAAATGTTGAGGAAATGGAAAGAAGACACTAAACATCAATAGAATGAATAGAAAGTAATATGTGGTGCTGTACCTGGTAGTAAAGGTGTGAAGGTGAAAAAAGGGGTACACGTGTCGATTGCATTTGAGTTTGATGCATCACAACTTCGGAAAACCCTCAAGAATCTCCGCCGTCGCCGTCGTGTTAGTGCGGTGGTGTACTGGGTGAGATGATTTGGAGACTTGGGCTAGAATGTAGCATCGAAGATTTTGACGATTTTTTTTTTTTTTTCAGTAGGTCTCCCTTGTGACGGGTCGGATCTTGCGACGGGTATTTTGTGAGAGGAGATGGGTAGAGGAGACAAGGTGGGCACCCACCCCATGTGCTCCTTCTCTCACCCTTATGGGTTTTTTGTGAGACAATATGGTACCCGTCACAAGTTTGTGACGGATACCCTCCGGAGAATTTGTGATTTTTTTTTTTGTTTTGGAGAAGGGATTTTGCGGAGGTTAGGAGTTCAGGACATTCGTAAATCAATTAATTGGGTTTGGTTATTTGGGTTTGTTATCATCGACTTATTTTTGAATATGTGTACATTTAACGAGTTATTTTGACACTATTTATGTTCGAAGAAAATATTCAATATTCAATGTACTCCCTCTGTACCACACCAAAGGTAACGTAGGGAAAAATGGAATATTTAAGAAAAGGTGGAAAAAGTAAGGGTAAAGAGGGAAAAAATAGGTGGGATATGTAATTATAAGTTTAATTGTGGGTTGGTAGGTGGGGTATGTAATGACATTTTATGTAAATATCAAATGGGTATATGGATAACTAGGTAATGTTGTGGGCCAAATAAGGAATGTTACCTTTGGTGTGGTACGTCCGTTTATAGTAAGTGTTACCTTTGATCTGGTACGGAGGGAGTAATGTATAAAAGAGTATATTCATGTGGATCTTTTTTAATTCGTCCTTATAAATGCAAAATATCAAACTTTTATATTTATTTATAACATAAAACTGAAAATATTTACATTTCAAATCTTACATTGCCAAGTGTGTAATGGGGCCATATTGTATTTAGAGTTGAATGGAGGGAGTACTCGATAATAACTAACTTGGCTATAAAGACTATTTTGCAAAATTATTTTATTTGTTAAATGAGTGCATTAACCATGGCTCAATTATATTACTATAGATAATATACCGTTTTTAATTGTTTCAAAATTCTAATCATACGGGGTCACTTTGGATCATTTTGAATGGGATCACGAGTCGTGTCATGTGGATTAGGTCACATCAGTCAAGACAACATTTGATAAATCAAATTTCATGTTTGGTCTAGGTAATTTCGTGTCAATTTTAAGTCGAGTCACCTTTGTTAGGCCTAAGTGGAGGCTTTTTATATGGAAGGGGCGATAAATAAAGGAGATTATAAAAATGAAACCATGTCCCTCAAATGAAAAAATATCAATTCAGATGGGGTTAGAAATCTAAATTCCGGTTTTAATTTACATTTGCTGAAAGTTCAGTCCCCAGTTAAAAAATTGTTCGGGATTGGTTTGTGAAAAACCAATTTTCAAAGAGTTAGTCCTATATAGAGCGGTTTTACACTAATACAGTTGTAAAACGGATTCAAATATAGTATTTTCCATTTCCGAAACCAGTAATCGAAACGATCTTGGAAATTTATATATAGTACCAGTAATTATACTTTATACGGAGGAATGAGTGTTAAGTACATATTTCCTCCTTTCTGATGCTAACAAGACAACAATTTCTGTCAACCGGAATCTCAGCATAGAATTTTCTTCGACTCAGAAATAGCTGTTGTGTGCAAAGTTGCAAACCATTTGGCTCTCTAAAGCAAATTGCAAATTGCAAATTGCAAATTACAGATACATTTTTTATGCATAAATCTTCTCTTAAACGTATAAAATTTCCATTTTATTCAAGCGTGAAACAGTGAAGCACTTAACCACACCTAGTCAGTCACCTATTCATCTCCTCTGCTATATGGATCTTTTACAATTGGCTCCATGAGCCACACTATCTCATAAACAAGCTTCGTCTGTAGTGAGGCATGTTTTGAAAGCGAGACAAACGTAGTTCAGATACCTAAATACGGAGTAAGATGAGAGCTTTGAAAAAGATAGTACTCCGTAATAGAAAATGTAGCCTATCTTTGATTAAACACGAATCATTGACGATGAATAGAACGTCCATTTTTTCTCGAAAGAAAGGGAGAGATCAACATGGAACTAAGCTTATAAGATCAAATTTAATGGCACTTAAAGTCGTTTAAAGGAGTGCATAAGAAACAGCTACAAATCTCACCAGTTCAGTTACAAAACAGACGAAGACCAACATCTTTTACATACCACACCAGATAGCATACAACCAGTTATCGCGCATTAAACATGACCTACAACCCTCTAACTGGTTCTAGAGCCTCAACTGTCACCACGCTATTACCTCTGATTACCTGCACCACACATCATTTAATATTTTAATTAGTCTCCTTTCAACACAAAAACAAATAAGCTAAGCTTTTACTAGTATCGTGATTGTATCGTGATGACTTACCACCATGCCTATCTCATTTCTCTCATTGCCGTTTACTTCCTCAGTGTTATCGACCACTAGATTCATGAACTGGTCAAAACCACGCAGAGTACCAACCACCATCCTGTTTGCATTCAGCTTTACTGCATAACCACCCAACTTTCCATTAATCAAACAACAATCGATATAACATTTGCAATTGAAATAAAACATGGAGTCCAAGTGATCGAAGTAACAGACTGAACATAAATGTTGATGACAGTCAAAAGGACCAAACACTTCTTAGTATTTATAAACTCTACAACCGATTTGGTCAATGCTACAACAAATTAGATTAGCCTAATCTGAGCACTATTGTGGCCAGAGGAAGGTAATAATAGGCAAAGGCAAGTATCCAATCTCTGCTGGTTTAACAATCTTGGCGCCCTTATCTTTTTTACTGCAAGATTCACCACTGGATTCTACTAAATCGAAAAGGAAGCTCAATGTTCCAAAACCAAAACTCACAATGCAACAAATAGAAACAAATAAAGACCAACTTCTGTCAATGACAGCAAACTACTCTATTAAATTGACTTATAACATTACTAGCTAGCAGCCACTGCCTAAGTGGAGCAGAGTGGGACAAAATCTTACAACATGTTTAAATGTTCGGCTATGAATCCGCGACTGACTTTAGAGTTTAGACGAGCTACTAGCTAATAATTCTCCAATCTACCCAAAACAAATGTATCCGCCAGTTAAATATGTTGTTGATGCAAAGCGCCAAAGCCCAAATCAAAGGACACTTGGGACCAAAAATTCCAAAAACAGTAGATTCATCTTTCCTCACTGCCAGAAATAAAAAGGCAAAACAAGGCATAGGCATTTGAACCACATTCATGAAAGCTCTACAACAGAAGCAAAACGTGCATTCCTACAGGAAAAAAAAAGGTACACATACTCCCAAGACATTGACATTCATAGGAATTACTCGCTCGGTTTCCTAATAGTGTATTCCATTTTAGTTTGTCTAAGCTAATAGTTTGGATTTCCTTTCTAAGCATCTTTAGTGTGGTGGAGTGAATTTAAGATGTGTTAGCCTACTTCCATGTGTTTACATAAAGAAGCTATCCAAAAAAAATGTTGATCGTTGTGACTTGTGAGGATATAAGATTACACATTGACGAGATAAGCTAGCCAATTTTGTTGGTAACAGGAGCCCGCGGATAAAATTTACAATACAGATACTCTATTGCACAGGAAATTCTTTCATCAGCATGGAAATTAAATTTACAACTTGGCGATCCAGCGTGAAGAATAATGATATATCACGGCAAGTATTTTGCTCCTCCAATTTCAAGTTCATTAAGAAATAGCTCTTTGTCAAACAAAATAATAGCGGTCACCAGATTATTAAGCTAAAAACACACTATGCACTAAAGAGAGAGATTCCTGTAAATTTCAAACTAGATCCAGATATAGTCATTCAGTTGGACTAGGTCATTTCGAGGGTGTTACGCATTTCCGGTAGGATTATTTTGGGTATGAAACACTTGGGTCAGGACATTCGGGATCAATGCTTATGCCGCTAGGGCAGTCAAGTTTGATTCGGCCTATGCAAACCATGGGCCATGGCTATGATGATTTTTTTTATTTTTAATGTAGATAATTTCAGTCCGGCTTTAAATTAGTAGTTTAGGGTCAGTTAGGTAATTTTGTATCAGATCATTCAGGGAACAGGTACTCATGTGCCATTTTGGACAGGGTACATAGTGAGTCCAACAATGATTGGTCAAGTCCATTTCGGACAGGGCCTACATTAATTCTCAGATACCCTTTATGGGGTAGTGCTGATGGTCAGTGTAAACGTTCGTAAAAGAAAATATATATGCATCTAAACTTAATCACATCATGTTTTGGAAAGGCTGTTTTAGTGAACCAAATTTTCTAACATGCAGGGGTCATCAGAGAATAGAACAAAGTTAGCAGACACAACGGACAGTACGCAGTGATTCCTTGAGGTCAGCTAAATGAGTCATGCGAAATTAAAAAGGGATAGAAAAACCTTTAATCCAAACAGAGAGTGATAGGCAACCTTAACGATTTTATGAAACAAGTAACATACAGGCTTCAGAAGTATTCATATGCGGAGTTAATCTTGCTCACAAATTCAATGAAGGAAATACCTACTTCAAACAGCGGACATTCTCCACAGGGTGACTAGAGAAAATATTTATATTCAATGGACTGAATGGAGTGTGGCAAAGCAATAAAACACAGTGACATAGCACTCTCAAGTCACCGATCAATACCAAAATTTCCAAACTCTATACCACAAGTGATTCCTAATCTCATAGTTTCGAATAAGAAACACCAAATTGAAGCCTACAACTAGTCACTATATTCATTTAAAAACCTGTTTCATCAGAAGAGTCGCTAAGGAAAACATGGAAAAACCATTGTCGTCTCTCTCTACCTTAATTCCCAAGGCACCAAACCTCAATACTAGTTTCCATTTGTTAAGGGCTTGGATTATTGAGCATCCCATCAAATACGAATAAGCGAACGTTTGAAGTCATAGACAGTCTATCAAACTAGGTCATACCTAATTCTATTATATTATCAACAATTGCATCAATCGGCAACAATACACACAGAAATACGAGTACTACGCACTCGAAAACGTACAAATTCACAAACACATTACTTCTACAATTCAGCTAAACATTACGGTGTTTCACGTTAATCCTATTTTTCAAAATTGGGCTCGCAAACACGATGAAATACTAGATTAACAGAAACTGAACATGTAATACAACAAAATTAACAGAAAAAAGAGCAAAAATTAGGAGAAAACTTACTCTGGAGTTTCTTGTCCATATACCTGCAATAAATCAGCGGAAAAGATTAGAATAAAAAAGAAACAAAAAAAAAAGTGAAAGGAGGGAATGAAGTGAGAAATTAAAAGAGAGAAGCTTACTTCTTGAGATCCGGAGGCTGACCAGACCTGCTCATCGTTAAAACCCTAGTGTTTTAGAAGAGAGAGATAAAGAAGGGTTTTGGATGAAGAAGGAACGAACGAAATTGAAACTGAAGTTTGACCTAGATCTTGGCAAGGGCTTCTTTTATATGCTCTCCACTAGGGAGGTCGGCTGGGTACACTTGGACTTAGGTGGGACGGATGGGGAGCTAGACCGGGCAAAATAAACCCGACCTCGAAAAAATGATCAGATAATATAACAAGTTAAATGAATATAAAATGAATTAGGAGGGAGCAATATAAAATTTATTAGTCGGAACTTATTATAGATTTGTCGGATTCATTATTATTAATTAAACTTATTTGTTATGCGTAGAGGAAGAATGAAATAAAATGAATTGGTTGATGAGTCGAAATTGGATTATTAAGTCGGCCTTCAATAATTAGGAAATCGAGAGTTAATACAAAGAGCATACAAAAATAAAGGAATAAATGGGTAAGGCGAACCGGGAGCAGGGATTGGGCAGCTTTCAGGTTAGGTTAGTAAGTTAATTCGGGTTTATCAACAACTAGATTCTGTGCCCGTGCGTTGCACGGGTTACTAATTTGGTCTTCCTCTAATTTTCTGGTCCTTTTCATATTGTTTTAAATGATACCTAAAAGGTGTGTTTCAATTGCTTAAATAAGGTATTTTGTACCGTTTATTTTAGTCCTAACTTTAATTACATTTTTAATCAAATAATTAAGCCACATTTTAGTCCTAATTATAATTTAATTTTAAATTAAATAACTGTGTCAAATGGATTAACACTTGATTTGCATCGTTTCTGTTAATTTCTTAAATATCTAATGTTAATTCTGCCGTTTTGATTTATCTTTCTACTGTCCTATTATACTTCATTTATTAATAGGCTTATTAGATCTCAGTTGAACTATTTTACAGACTGAAACCAAACATATACTCTCTTAAATTTGCATAATTGTACATACATTTCACTCGTCTTTGTATGCGGTAGTTTGAGTAATCTATCGCATTACGTTGTGACACATTATCATTATATAATTAGACCATTTATTATTAAGCGCTTTAACGAATCCGGTATGCATATTCGAACGTAAAGTAATTATTAAGCAATGGTCATTTAAAAAGTAGATAATCTTGTTGCAATCGAATTTTACGGAAAAATACCGGTGTGATACATGTTCACTAATCCATAAAATTGCATCATACATAAAATAAATTATGTTTATCTTAATCGTTTCAATTTCATTTCACCCATCACCCCCACAACTTACCATCTTCACCCTCCTGCCGATCCGCGCACCACCACCCATTTACCCCAGTCGAACACCACAACTATCAGATCAACCACCACCAATCGCTTCCCCAACCTCAGATCTGTTTACCCATATGATATTTACTCGTTTCCGATTTCCATTAATTCCGCATCTATCTTAAACCCAAATCACGACTCATTATCATGGGCGATTGAATTTTACTTGTTATTTGCGGTTATGTTTTTCATCTAATTCTCGGAATGGCATGCAAAATCCGAAATCATGAATCTGCAATTCATCTGATGAGGTTGCTGTATAGAGTCTCTGCTAGATTCATTAGTTATTAACGTCATCAACAACTATTAAATGGCGATGAGTTGAAATTGTTGGAATTTACTATTGTTCCTGATTCGCTGGTTTCGTATCATCCCTCAAAGGTCTGTGCTTACCCTTTTCGTTTAACATTCAATAGTAATTTTTTTTATATTTTTAATTAGCATATGGCAGGATGAATACAATTTCAAGGCAACACTCCCACTGTTTTAAGATAGATTTAATGATTTTTGCATGCAAATGATGTGGGGTGGTGTTTGATGAATTTGGCACTTGTTTGATTGAAGAGGGTTGTACATTTTCTGTGTTCTTGAACCAGTTGACGAAGTCTGGGTCTCTAAATAAAGTTTCAATGGTGTTGCTGAATGAAACAATCGTGCACATGGTCATGGATAAAGGAAAACATAGTCTTATTAAATTATCCATTGATTCATAACGGCCAAATACTAACTAACCTCTTTTTGTATACTAATAGCGGTATAGTTGAAATTATGGAATAATAGGTAGATTTGAAGACACTTCAGTTCTGTTGCATCTGTTGCATGTATCTGGGACTCCCGGTGAATGATGGGGGCAGATATATCCTCTGTCCGATCGCTATCCCCATAACATCTCCTTGTGTTATGATGGTTTTGTTAGTTTTTCAGTCGTTACTACCGTAGTCCTCACTGTCAGGCGGGGCGGGTCTTAGTTTATTGATGAGCGGTTATCACGCCGAAGATCTAGATTGTCGAATGGAACGAAGTCGAATCTATAAATAGGAATAGTACTATCTTCTAATAACCTGGGATGGTTGCCTCCACGTACCCTCCCTTTAAATGGTTTACAAACATATAGTTTGACGTCAGTTCGTTGCCCTGGGTGGAAAATGTAAAATATATGGCCAGAGAGGATAGTATTGTTAGTTGGACGATAAACTTTGCACAATCTTGTCACACTGTGGACAACGCCCGCGGGAACTGCGTCCGCGGGATCCACACTAGGCATAATCGACTCGAGGTTCTTTCGAATCGAATTAAGACAAATTAGAGTCGCCACCAAGTTTTTTTGGAACTTGGAACCGTTCAAGTCAACTTTACACCTTTCGTCGAAAAGCATAAAGCCAATCGACTACGAGTGATTAAAGATGAAGACTTGTACCCTATATCACTCGATTTGAATGACTCTCGTAATCCAATGGTATTTAGACGGATCCACAAACCATAGATCTTGAGTAAGGGGTGAGGGTACGTGTTAGGAAGCCCATAAGGACACCTAACCCCGCCCGTCAATAACGGCCTCTACTAAGTCAAGTATCGGATTTCAAACAAGGTCGTAGCTACTATGATATATGATATGCAAACATCGTTTTAAAACCCTAACATGTGACAATAATTTCTATGTCGTTTAATGCATGAATACTAACTTTGTCAAAGTTGTTTTAGCATGTTGGTTGATTTGAAATAAAAGATGCGCAAGCACGGCTTAGGAGGAATGGGGGAGCCATTGGGATCTATCCTATTACAACCCAGGCATTTCATGCCGACACAACGAGAAATAAATTACAACTCGATCTAATTACAACAACTATCGAAATTATTTTGACTCAATTAAAATAAAACCTATATACATGATACAAAATTACAATACAAACTAACAAAAAACAACTTAAACTATTATGACTTAACAAATAAAATAAATGTAAACAAAAAGGCTAAAACTAAGTTAGATTGATTAATGATGTTAGCCGATTTATTAATTAGTAAACAAATTAGACTAGAATTAAACTAATTAAATTAAATTAAACAAATACAAAGGTTTGAAATAAATTAGGTACAACTTATTGATTAAATTGAACCCAACTCATTAAAATTATTCACCAATCCATATTTATTAAAATAGGATTAGTAAACAATTAAAGAAACAAAAGAAGAAAAGAAATTAAAACTGGCAGACCCGTGCAGTGCACGGATCAGAAGTCAGAACAGACCCGTGCAGTGCACGGTTTTTGTAGAAAACAAAGTTAATTGCATTTTAATTTCGAAATCAGCAAAATAAATTACGGAAAAATTCACTAAATTAAATTTACATATTTTGAACCTTAAAAAATAATAAAAACAAAATTAGAAACAAGTAAAACAAATTAAAGGTTAATTAATTATAAATTAAATTAAATAATTACGAACTAGGTTAAAAACAATTCTAATTTGTCAACGAGTGCAAATGGAAAGGTGTTAAGCACGCACTTCCATGCTAGCGAGAAAATTAGTGAATGGGAAGATGAATTCAATTAAAAATTAGAAGATTGCAAATTTCATTTACAATAATGTTATTTTACTCCTAAGATGCCTAATGAATTAACGAACTAAATTGAGGTGTTAAATTAGTTGAAAGAATTGTGTAAAGGTGGCCTACTATTACGATGAATGAAAAGATCAAAGTTAAAACAAAGGTACAAATAACATACTACGTCAATTAGATTGATTTAATTCTGTCCGATTCCAAATACGAGGATATGTAAATGAGAAGAGGATACGACCGACCAATCTGGCGGATTTCTTTCCCAACTCAAGTCAACGCGGGTATTCGGAATGGCACTTTAACTCATACTCATACTATACTAATGTTTCATAGTTAACGATGTTAGACGATGTATAATACATAAAATAAGCGATAGAAAAACAAATAAAAATAAAACGAAATAAAAAGGGAAAGAAGGAGGATTTGATGCACCCTCAACCTACATGTATCGTTGACACCGTCTTGGGTCGTAATCGATCGTAGATTTTATCTCGAGGGGCCGTCGTCGACGAAGACAATTGAAATTGAATTTTGAAACCACGAAACAAACACGTTCAAAAGGCAGACTTGAGCAGCGATTTTCAATCACTCACCACGACTTCGTTTCTCAACGATTTTTCAATCCGAAAGATGCTTTGGAAACTAGAAAGACTGAATTTTGTGAATATGGAAATAAACCAGAAGTTTTAATAGGATTTGTGCACAAGAATCAAGGCCAAAGACCACGACAGAAACTCGAAAACAGGATTTGTGTCCCTGTTTTCAAGCGGCTGTCACGGCTTTAGTTTAGGGTTTTTTTGGATGATTGATGGTTGTTATTTGCAGTATGATGTGGGGGAGAACCTAGAGGAATGAATGTATGGTGGAGAGGAGGTATTTATAGGGAGTTAAAGTAGGGTAAAAGAGAGCAACAAGCAGTCGGGCTGCTCTATTTCGCTGCTGCTGTCCAGCAGCTATTGTGAGCTCGTGTAGGGTTTTGGAGGGGTGTTTCTTGGTGGTTAAGCTAGGGTAATATGGGTAGGATACTAGGGTATGGATTAGGGTTAATGGGCACGGGTTTAAGTGGTGTTTGGAGCGGGTTTGGGGCTGTTTAGTGGACTCGGGTTGAAGGGTGACGGATTGGTTTGTGCTGCTGTTTGGGGCTCGAAAATAAGGAGATATGGACGTGGGTTTGCATGGTATTAGGGCCTGGTTATGAGGGTGAGTGATGGGTTGGGTTATGGGTCAGGAATTGGTCCGAGTTTGCTTCGAAAATCGTGCCCAAATCAAGTTGAAAACGAGCTCAAAATCGCGTATAAAATCGTCGTAAAAAACGAGTTCTTCAAATACGATTTATAAAACGATTTAAATTGATTTTTCAAATCAATTAACTAAAGAATGATTTTTCAAATCAAATATCTATTTTATTTTCAATAAAATAAACTTAAGAAAATAAATTCAAATTAAAACAATAAAATGAATTCACTTTAATAAAACAAACATTAATTTAAATATCATTTAAATTGATAAAATATTTCATCGACAACGCTCATTCTACATCGTAAAACGAGCCCAAATAATGACAATGACAACTAAAGAATACATGTGTCCTATCATCATCGGGTGTTTGTCGGGTTCTCTATAAATTCCAATATCGACAGATACGGGTATCTCTGAGCCCCACTTTGACCGAGGCTTGGACAAGGCGAAAGTCAAAGTATACCCCAGGTCCCTCTCGACCTGAGGATTCTGCGGGTCGTTTATAGTCCATTAGACTTGCGTATATAAGCTCGTCAGCCATAAGAAGAGATCATACCTGAAACTTCGTCGGGGATTAACTCTTGCTTCTGTTGCGTCGAATTATCATCGTTGGTCATCGACCCATAAATTGCATATATGGTGGATTGAGCCTTATCCTTAGGCGCCTACGTATCCGTTTCTGACGGAATCAAACCCGCGTCGTAGTTCGGCAACTGCTGACACTTGCCCAAAGTTTATCATCTGCTGGCGTTTGTCCAAAATTCGTCATCTGCTGACATTTGCCCAAAATTTATCATCTGCTGGCGCTTGTCCGAAATTCATCATCTGTCGACACTTGCCTAAAGCTTATCATCTGCTGGCAGGTGCCTAAATGGGACGGGACTTTCCGAGGAGGTTGCCGCCGCTTTCATCATTTGCTTTCAGCTACGGAATTCTTCCATTTCTTACTCTTGTAATTGAATTGAATTCTTGGTGGATGTCATCCTTTACATCTTGATAATGGTCTCGAAGCCAACGCCAGAGCCCCGATTTGAGATGGCTCTAAAGTCGAAGACTTTAGAGCCCCCAGTTGAAGCATATCCTGCTATATTTGAAACACAAAAACGTACTAGCAATAATCATCACATAAGCACATTTGGATCATCGATCTTAAAATTGGATCATTTGAAGGATTGGGTCATCGACCCGAAAATTGAATTTGAAAAATTTGAATAATTGGGTCAACGACCCGAATTTCGAATTTGTCATCATTTAGAAAATTGGGCCATCGACCCGAGGCTTGAAGTTGAAGTGTTGGAATGTTGGGTCGTCGACCTAAAATTAAATTTGAAAGGCTGGGTCATCGACCCGAAATTTGAACATGTTGAAAATTTTGAGTAATTGGGCCATCGACCCAAATTTTGAATACTGACATCGCTTACGATGTTGGGCCATCGACCCGAAATTTGAATTTGAAACGAATCATTTGGATGTTGGGTCGTCGACCCAAAATTTGATTTTGAACTTTGAGATTTGAACCTTGACTTGAAATGTACCACTACTTGGATCATCTATCCATAATTCGCAAAAAGTTTTTGAAATTTCGGAATTCTGAAATTTTTGGCATTTTGAAATCGAACCTTGACGGGTGAGCACGAAATACGACTCAGACACTCTGTAGGACCCGTAAATCACGTGGGCGTAGCCCGCTACCGTAAAACAAAAAGGAAAATGAAACCGTAAGTGTACACGGGTTTTAATTCAATTATTGACTCGCTGGGGGTAGAAATGTAAACTGGCCATTTTGTCGCCAAAAGATGGCAAATGGGAATCACAAGGCCATCAGACTTGAGACAGAGATATCGTATGGCATGGGCGTGCTCCCAAGGGCACATGGGAATCAAGATCACTTGGCATTGACAAGGTGGATTAAACTCACGGAGCAACAACGTTAGCTTCGCTTAGACACTAAATGCAGACTGATTTTATGAGAACAGTTAGACATCACACATCACTCTTGTTGGGAACATTCTGTCACTCTTCTCCTCGCCTCCTTTCTTTTCAGCGAGTATTCATCATTTCTTGCCACCGCCTTCTTTCTTTTCAGCGGGCTTTTACTATTTTTCTTCCACGCCTTCTTTCTTTTCAGTGGGTTTTTCATATTTTCTGTTCCCAACACAAACCTACATCTATATGACTCGGCATCTTTGCCTAAACCGTTAGAAAAAACTCATTCTGAGACTTGATACTATTCATCCGAACCTATATCCTTATCCTAGCTTACATCGAGCACTAAGACCAACTCAAACAAAGGTGGCTTCATTTGGACATGGTTAAGACCCATAAGAAACCGACAAGATGACAACTTGGATGATGGGTGTATTGAATCCCTTATTCTGAAGGACTGCCTACGTATTCGCGTGGAGCGAAATCAAATCCGACGTAGTTCGATCATGGTGCATAAACATGGCATTTTGATTGTGTGTACACACTCAAAGATTTCACCTAAGGTATCATGTCGTATCCCATTCTAGCCTGTAAGGTACCGTTGTATCCCGTGTCTAGGGTTGGTACAAAAGGTTTTGATTCTTTGGGATGTGGAGCTTGGTAAAAATAGGTTCGCAAGGTAAACTATCATTCTAAAGGTTCGTTTTGTGGTGCTAAGGCCAAGGGCTATGGCTTATAACGTGGTTGGAAATGGTGTCTCAGGTTTGATGAGACCCGAGTACAAATGTGTTGGGAATCGATGTGGGTTCAAATTTCCATGTCTGGATCCTAAAGGCTTGGGTGTACTAACACAAGAGACTGATTCTCAGAATCCCTAACTATTCCCTCGTAAATGCCTCGGGAAGGACTTAGAGGTATGGATGACTGCTGATGGCACTACCTGGCCATTTTGGCTTCGCCTTTGAACTTCGATCAACATTTTGACATTTCTTTTTCTTTTTTTCTTTTCTTTTCTTCTTCTTTTCTTTTTTTCTTTCCCTTTTTCTTTTTCTTTTTCATCTCTTTTCTTTTTTCATTTTTTATTTTTTTCTTTTGCTTTTTTTTCCTTTTTTTTTTCCTCATCTTTTCATTCTTTTTCTTTTTTTCTTCTCTTCTTGAAAATGGTCTTCTATTCATTCCCTTAGTCACAAATGGATACACCTTAAAAACTGGGCTTCGCCAACTAAATTGGGTTAGAATTAACAATTTCTTGTTACAACGGGTTGGTTTCTTCTCTCTTTGAGAGGGGATAATTCTATGGGGAAAAGGCTTGCCTTCCGTCATCGATAGGGGAAACAAGGAGCTAGTCCGGGTTCGTCATAGAATCATCTAAAAGCTTGTCATAAACATTGGTTCTGATGGAGGTTTTCTACCGCCAGACATGGAATAGGTAAAGGAATCAAACACGAGATCCTAGTGTACCTTACATTTTGAAACGGGACATATTTCTACCCCAGGATCCCTTTGAGTGTGTTGTGTCTTTTATCATGCTTTCAGAATGATTGAGGATTGAAAACAAGACATATTTGGAAATGAAACTGCAACTTTTTATTGGAATGTCAAATGCTTAACAGACTCGAAGGAACGATGCCTAGGACACACCCTAGGTCATCGCGGGACAAACGACTCAACTTCAAGAAAAGAAAGTCCTAGACTCGACTCGACTAAGAAAAGAAAACAGATCCCGACTCATAATTTTTCAAATCTGGTCTTGAGCTTTCCTTTGTTCAGATGTCATCTTAGATGCTCGGCTCTTGCCCTTGATCCCTTTGATGGTCGACCTCCATCCCGAGGTAGTCCTCTGAGGATCTACGCCAATGATGAAGGTTGGTGAATCGAATTGTCTTTTATTAACTTCGTTAACGAGAGAAGTACATTCTAGAGCAAGACTCCCGACTTGAATTTCATTCTTCGGGTTTGGCAAGAATTCAAAGCAATCCACAAATATTTTCCCGATAAACACCCCTTTCAAGTGACATGGGTGGATAAGATGGGAATAATCGACATTGTCTTTGACAGAAACAAAGTTGGCGTGATCGCCAAATGGATTGGTGATGTTATTGGGTTTAACAGTTGGGATCGGGAGTGTTCCATTCTCAATCATGTCTTGGATTTCGTGCTTGATCGATAGCACCTTTCAAGATATCATGGCCTTTCCCTTGATGAAAGGCACAGTAGGCATTTGGTTTATACCATTTACCTTGTTGATCAGCGGGAGGGTCCGGAGTTGGACCAATAGGCTTCAGCTTTCCTTGGGCTATGAGCCTTTGGAGAGCCTATGTATAAGTGCATCCGATATCGGTGAATGCCCTTGGTGTTTGGCGCTGCGGATTCTTCGATTTCCCTTCTAAGAGATTGATGGCTTCATAAATATGGGCCGTTTCTGGGGGTTTCGTCTTAGATGACGAGGCCCCCTGGTATCCTTTTGGCTTTTCAGCTTCTGCCATTCTGACATCATCTTCTATCTTTATCCCGATTCTTATCAATTCTTTGAAAGAACCAAAATTCTGGTATTTCAGAGCATTACGGTAAATAGGTCGTAGATTCTTTACGAACTTATCTACCATTTCAACTTCATCAGGCTTCTTGGCTAATTTCACGCTTTCAGCGCGCCATCTTGCAAGGAATTCAGTAAAGCCTTCTTTTTCTTTCTGCGTCATAACCTCTAATGTTCTTATGTTGGTTTGAATCTCGACATTGTCAGCATAGTGCTTACAAAACTCCACCGTGATATCTTCGAAAGTAGGGAAGTTCTTAAGGTCCAGATTGTAGAACCACGCCTTCGGGTGTTCATCCAGGGATTGAGCAAAAATTTCAGAGAGCATGTCAGCAGGCACTCCCTTCAGTGCTAAGTATCCCTTATAGGCCTTAACATGGTGGACTGGATCTTCTGTGCCCTTAAACTTTGGGATATCAGTGAGTACCATGTTCGTGGGCAACTTATCCTGAATTGGGGCATAGGCCCTTGCATTTTCGTAATGGATGTTCTTCCCCTGGGAGAGTTTCAGACGGTCCTCAATGAACTTGAACCGTTTCTTCAGATCGGTCAGAGGTGGGGTAGATGAAGAGGAATCTTCACCCAGCTTGGATTCGATCACATCCATTCTGGCCATCATGAGGTTCACGGCCTCAGTGAGTTTGTTAACAGCATCTTCCATTGCTTGAAGTCGGGTTTTTGGCGGCCTTTCTACAAGAAAACCCCGAACTGAGTCAATATTCAAATGTAAGAGCCCCTGCACACTTAAGGACACGACACCAACTTGACTCAAGCAAAGACTTGACTTAAGACTGACTAACCAAAAGGTTCAACTCACGGTTGGATTTAGACCTCGATTCATTTTGGACTCGACAAGACGACATGACTCAAGCTGTCATAGCTCGATTCTAAACTGGACTCGGTGTGACTAAACCCGTGATTGGACTAACATAGCCCATAGGTTTAAGTGAAACGTCCTAAATGGCCTAGCTTGGACGTTTTTGTGGACTATCCTAGACCAATTGGTCGACCAACGTGACTCGAATCCCAAGAGGTGAGCTTGGGTGACCCAACAAGGTCATGTTATAGACTCTCGGGGCAAAACACGCCTAGCCTAACACGGCCAGGACCCGGACATGACTCGACGCATTTCATGCTTGGCTAAGGTTCGAGAGGCATTTTGGATTGATTTTGAAAAACGAAGGATTGATTTGAAAATGAGATTTGAAATGGGCAGCATGCCGGCTATAAAAGCTTATTTTGGGCCGAAAAATCTAGTCCTACTTGGGCAGCTGTAGATACCTCATTTCTGCACCTTCCGCAAGCCACCCGGTGATGATTGGGCCGCATGTTTGATACGCGGAACGATTTGTGACAGTTCGTAAGATTATCGTCAAGTGATTGCTCAAATATTAATGTCTACCTCGTGGTTGTCATCTACGTCCCGATACGGTCGTTTTGGCAGTAATTAGAGTACATTCGGAGTCCGGGCCTAAAACCGTCTCCATTTTCTGATAACTGTTAAATCCCGAGTCGGAATGTTCTGGAATGTTCCGGATATTTCTATTCCATATTTCACAAATTTTATCTTTTGGCAAATAATATCCCGTAATATTCATATAAGATATTAAGGAAATCGAATTATTTCCGTCCTACCATAACTCAAACGCGGAAATCTTTCTTCAAAGCGGGAGAGGAAACCTCCTGGGAATAGACGCAGCAGGTGCTGCGCCTCTTCCAAGAGACGCAGTGGCTGCTGCGCCTCTTCCCAGGCCCATTTCTGCGTGTTTCTCGTATCTTTTTCATATCTTTCCGAGATTCACTTCCAAAGAGTCTCCGAAACCCTAATTCCTTCACGTGATTAGTATAAATAGGAGCCTTCGCTCCTTATATTTCTCACGCGAGTGTCCGCCCTTCTCTTCTCCCTTTTCATTCTAGACTTTGTTCTTACTTACTGGCGCCTACGTGCTTGAACTTTCGACCACGTAAGCTCGGATCTTTCCGGGTACCAGCCTCTCCGTTGCATGACCGACCAATTTGACCAACTACACAATAATCAACTTAATTAATCAATCGTTTTCCTCTTACGAGGGCACTCTCTTTGCATTCGCGTCGAGCATCACTAATCGATATCTTAGTCCTTCTCGTTTCGTCAACATCTAAGTCTGAGGGTGTATAATCCTTATTTATTTATTGTATTTTACTTTTCGTATCATCAATTGTAAGGTTTACGTCGAAAATACCGTTAAAATCGATTTCTAAAACCCTTTGTTAAAACCTTTTTTGCGGATTTTCAGTAGATAACCGTCGAGAAAGGACGCAAAGAATCGCTGCGCCTCTTCGAAGGAGCGCGATTCTGCTGCGCCTCTTCGTGAGGGCCGCATTCTCGCTTCCTTTCTTCTTCGTTTGGCCTCTGTAATCCGTGTTCAAAATCCTTCTTTTGCTTATTCGCTCGTTAATTCTTCGTCATGATAACATATAAATCACATGTGTATATTATTCATCGTCTTTAATATGTTTTAATTGTCATAAATCCGGCCTAAATCCCTTATAATTCATATTTGCGGGTTTTCGTCATAAAATTCAATTCCGGGTTGTAGAGATTCAATTTGTTCGTATTGGGTTTCTGGAATTCGTCTTTGATATAGTTTAATCTGTCTTTTGTCACGTTCGTCGCATATTCGTCATTAATCCATCGTATCTAATGTTAGTTAATTGATTTCAATAGAGGACTCATTAATATTTTTCACTTCTATCATTATTTCATCATGTAATTAATCCGTTTGCATCCGTCTCATTCATATTTTGCTGCTTTCATGACCTATTCATATGTTAAATAACCTGTTAATCACTTTCATCCGAGTAAAAATCGTCAATTAATCATTAAAATTACCAATTAACATTAACGGCTTGCAAATACGGCTTCACAGCCAGAACTGAGCCAAGGAACAGACGCAGCGTCTGCTGCGCCTACGCCAAAAGACGCAGCTCTGCTGCGCCTGTTCCTGGCTGAGTTCTGTCCCTGAACTCCGTTTCTGCCTTGACATAGTTTAATTAGCCTACGTATTAACTAACTATTAATCGTAATATCACGTTAATCCCTGTTCGTTAATTTCTTTCTTTCTTTCTTTCTTTCTTTCTTTCTTTCTTCCTTTTTCTCAAATTATCCGTTTTAAAGGTATTTTCGACATAAATCGCCTAATCCGTTGTAATTAATGTAATTTTCGTCATTGTAATTTATGTTTATTGTATTTCTTTTTGTTTGTATGTTTTCACATGTAAATCAACATTAAATCCTACTTCGACCCAATTGTATGCTAATTAATTGTTAACCGACTTAGCCTAATTCTCACATGCTAGGATTAAAACTTGGATGTTGCATTGCATGCATATAGCCGACGATATATCAAGTACGAATAACTTCCCTAATCATTAGTAGAGGCCGCTATCGAGGCGGGCGGGATTAGGTGTTCGATCAAAAGAGCTTCCTAATACGTACCCTCACCCCTTACTCCAGATCTCCGTGAGCACCCGTGTTCATTGGCATCCACGAGAGTCATTCTAGACATAGAATGCTAAGGGTAACGATTGCTTAGTGTTCATGTCACTACTTTGTGTCTTGACATGACACGAGGAATTCGAACGGTTCCAATTTCCCATAAAAATTGGTGGCGACTCCATACAAAAATGCAAACGCTTGTTTCGTTCTCACCAAGCGGCCCCGTGGGCGGCCCGCTGTCCACAGTTTGGCGACTCCGCTGGGGATAATACACTTACGTGTAGCCAAGGGTGAAACTTGAACAAGGTTAGGGAATAGTTTGTACAAGACAATTGTCGGTTTTCATAACTCGGTCTTCCTAGATCGTTTAATTCGGCCTTCCTAGGCCCAACCCAACCCATTCGACCAATCGTCCCGTCTAAACGGTCCTAATTCTTATTTGGGCCTAAGGATGGATAGCGATTGGCGTCATCCATACCATGATGCTTACTCTTGTTTGTATCAAGGGCCTTCACTACTTGAGGAAATGGACTAGGAATCGGCCTTACTCTTGTTTGGCACGAGCCTCTCCACAGACTTCGGGTTTGATGGTTCGGTATGGCAACCTACCCTTTAAACCAAAACCCTTCTAAATGCACTCAGCATCCTATTATAATGCTTGTATAAATGTGTAAACCTTACGTGATCACCATTTCTAAACAAAACCATGACGAATTTTCAGAAATCAAAACCCTTTTTCAAACAAGAATTTCGAAATAGGGCTTCCAATTAGCGCAAAATCCGGTCAAAACTCTGTCCGTTTGTCGTGTCAAAATTCGGGCCACAAGCCCATTTCAAAACCTCACTTCGAGTCCACTCCTACAACTACACTACAGTTGACTAGGACACACATTTTCAAAGACCTTGTCTTTCTTCAAAACTCACTCAACACAAGTGGCACACACCCACTTCACGAGTCAAAACTTTTCCTCTTTTAGCAAGTGTGATAGAATGGTCGATCGTGTTTTGATTCGTCGCCGATCTCTTATCCAGTTTCCAAGATGCCCGGATCAAGTGATGAAACGAACTTCCACCAACTCCAGAATAGTAATGATCGAATCCTAGCCGCGCTAGCCCAAATGCAATCTACTCAAGAACAAACCTATGACCGTCTTGAACTCATCGAAGGCCGTATCTATGCTGTAGAGGGAAGGTTGCCTCCTCTTGAGAGTGAAGTACTACGTAACTCCGATGATGAATCTAGGGATGAGAATCCTTTCATGGGGATGACTGCAGCTGAGAAAAGACTCCAATACCTAGAGGAGCAATTGATGTACCTTAAGGGGGATGACATTTATAGGGAGAACAATCGCAAGTATGAAGCCGTCAATTCCAAGTTGCCAACTAACTTTAACATGACTGATATCCCTAAGTTCAAGGGACACGAGAACCCTTTGAACCACATCCGTGCCTTCAAGGATTACATGTCTATCAAAGGCATCAAACCCGAGATGTTCTTAAGGACCTTTCCTTCATCTCTTGACACCATCCCGAAGCAATGGTTCTACACTTTAGATCACAAGAAGGTCGCTACTTGGGAAGATGCCGCAATCGAGTTCTCTAAACAATATACGGATAATGCCGAGATCCAAGTAAACATGCGTACTCTAGAGGTTCTTACCCAAAATGACAAAGAAGGATTCACCGACTTCCTAAGTAGGTGGAGGAAGACTAGCACCCAACTAGTTGAACGCCCGGATGAGGCTACTCTTGTGGAAAAGTTTGTGGATAATCTCAAACCCATCTATGCCAATCATTTGAGATACCAAAACATCAAAACCTTCAAAGACTTAACCATACTGGGAACACGAATTGAAGATGACATCCGTAAAGGACTCTTGTCCAAAACGGTAGGTCGAGGATATCAAGGGTCCGCAAGTCGTTCATACGGCTCTTCTAGTAAGACCGATGAGGTTAACCTCCTCGAGCCATCCAAGAAAACTACCCCACCAAGGAAATTCACAAACCTTGGGGACACTTACTCCAACGCTCTAAAAAGGCTAATGAAGCAAGGTAAACTCCAACCCATTGGACCTACTCCCGAACCCGAAAGGAAGTCCAAGTTTTGGGATGAAAATTCATACTGTGAATACCATAGGGGCAAAGGGCACGACAAAGAAAAATGCTACAAGTTGAAACACGTGCTTCAAGATATGATTGAAGATGGTCGACTTCCAATACCACCAGGAGGTAAGCCCAACAACACTCAGAATCCTCTTGGAGTTCTAGTGATTACAAGTGATGAATCTACCTTAGATTGCTCACACCTCATTTCTCCCACCAAAAATGAAATTCACGCGATTGAGAATGAAGGGCTCTACTCTACTATCTCCCCTACCATTTCCGACTTCATCACATGGGCAAGGAGTGTAGATAGACAAGTTTGGAAATTAGAAAACATGGTAACAACCTTACGCAATCCCAACGCAATACCCAAAGAGCGTGTACCATTGATCTTCTCTCAAAATGCCACTATGCAAGAAGTAGTCACCGTGGTAGATAACCTAGTTGACCAAATCATACGACTAGAAGGTGATATCATGAGAATGAGAGAACTAGCTGCAATCAATGGGGTTTGGGCCGATGACGATGAGGACGAGTATCTCATTGAAAACTCCCTAGTCAAAGAAATAGTCCAAAATGGTGAAGACCAAGATGTGGATCACCTAACTCGTTCGGGTCGCCCATATCAAAACACTACTCAAAACGGTCCAACCAACGTCATCACACCAAATGACAACGAAGATGACCCCACTGATCATTTGCTCAAGCAATTACGAAAACAAAGGTGATCTTTTCGGCAACTAGTAGCAAGCTCATTCCCACATCGCCAAGCTTTACTGCAAGCTTTGGCCAAGCTAAATGTAGCACATAACTCCACTCCTGAAGATGTAGTCAACTTGGTCTTCCAAGAATCA
This sequence comes from Silene latifolia, assembly GCF_048544455.1. NCBI lineage: Eukaryota > Viridiplantae > Streptophyta > Magnoliopsida > Caryophyllales > Caryophyllaceae > Silene > Silene latifolia. The sequence goes on from NC_133528.1 coordinate 31,469,311, forward strand.
CCTAAGCTAAGTAATCCTATTACTTTCTCGGACGAAGACTTGCCACCTTTTGGCGCTAGTCACAACCTTGCTCTATACATCACTGTCATTTGTCTAAAGAAGAATGTGACAATGACCTTGGTAGATGATGGCTCCGCGGTCAACGTCATACCCCTCAAAACAGCATACAAGCTAGGCATGAAAGAGTCGGATTGGACTCCTACCAATCAAGGTGTACGTGCATATGAAGGTACACGACGAAAAGTGGTAGGACTTGCTAACCTAACCATAGCCACGGGACCAATCGAACGGAAGGTTAACTTCCAAATAGTGGACATCGAAGCTTCATTCAACATACTTCTGGGAAGGCCCTGGATTCACGCTTCCAAAGCATTAACATCCACCCTTCACCAAAAGATCAAGATCCCACTAAACGGCAAAGTAGTGACGATCACTTCGTCACCCATCAAGGCAATAATCGAGAAGCAATCAAACAATCAAGTCCTTGCGGATCCCGTATACGAACTTGGGGGCTTCCAAAGTGTAAGTGTCATAGAGAGTGAGTTGGCACCCTTATACTATAATCCCTACTCCAACTTGGTGGTCAACCACATACTCAAATCTCAGGGATACTTCCCTAGAATGCCTTTGAACCCTATTCGGAAGAATACCTTCGCACCATACAAGGAAGGCAACTCAACGAGGATACCACTTGGACTAGGGTACAAACCCACAAAAGAAGAAGTTCTCGAGATGCTCGCCCAAGTCCAAAACCGCAAGCACGTGGGAATCCAAATGAGGCCATATCTCCCCACTTTAAATGGGTACTTCGTTCAAGAAGGAAGTTCAGAACTCTTTCATGGATTTCTCGAACCTTGGCATTATCTTGAGAGGAAGTTAGCCGGAATCGAGATCTTTCACGATTGCTACTTCATTCCTCCAGAAACGGTTCCTACCGTCAAAACCCGTCAAGCACCTTGCTTAGACGAACAAGCTGTTAGCCTATTGTTTGGAGAAGATTGATTCGTTAGGGCCGCGCAGGATGAGATCATTACTATGATACTTCAAGACGATCGCTTCAACCCCACCGCGTTGATTACAGAAACCGACACAAAGCAGCAGAAAGGATGGAGAAAATCGATCAAGTGGACCAACAATCAAGGAAGACTCTTCAAGCTCACCACTGGAGAAGGAGAGATGTTCAAAGGAGAACCAGAAGACGATGAGTTCGAGTCGGAGTCGGAGTCGGAGTCGGAGTCTAGGGAAGTCATTAGAGAGTCCACTCTGTCGTCATCCCCACTCCCTTCGTTACTCCTAGCTTAGTCTCGAGTAGTCACGGTAGTTCGGGAAATGCCCCAACCACTTTGTCCCTTTCCTTTACCGCCACCGACCATGGATCGGTTGGCTTCTTTGTTTCAACTTTACTCAAATCTTAATATGAATAAATCGGGTTTCGCTTACTCTTTGTGTTATCTTGAGTGCATTGCATTTACGATGACCGAGGATGACCAAGACCCGGACTCAATCGAACTACCTCCCTACGTAGCCAAAGAAATACTACAGGAAGGAGAAGGGGGACCAGTAATAGAGGACACCGAACCCATCAATGTAGGAACCGAACTAGAACCCAAAGAACTTAGGATAAGGACTACCTTGAGCTCAACCGAAAGGGCCGATTTCATAGACCTCCTAAATGAATTCAAAGACGTTTTCGCTTGGTCCTACAAAGACATGCCAGGAATCGACAGGGATATTGCCGAACATAGGATTCCGATTAAGCCAGGTTTCAAACCTGTGAAACAGAAGCTTCGACGAATGAGAACAGAATGGGCTCTAAAGATCAAGGAAGAAGTTGACAAGCAATTCAAAGCCGGGTTCATCAAAGTTTCCGAGTATTCTGACTGGGTAGCTAACATAGTACCCGTATCCAAAAAGGATGGGAGAATCCGTGTTTGTGTTGACTTTAGGGACTTGAACAAAGCGAGTCCGAAAGATGACTTCCCTCTACCTCACATTGACATATTGGTAGACAATACTGCCGACCACGCGTTACTATCCTTCATGGATGGATATGCGGGTTATAACCAAATCAAGATGGCCATGGAAGATATGCATAAGACCGCATTTGTCACCCAATGGGGAACCTATTGCTATACGGTAATGCCGTTCGGATTGATCAACGCCGGAGCTACATACCAACGCACCGCAACTACACTCCTACATGACATGATGCACAAAGAAGTTGAGGTATACGTAGATGACATGATTGTCAAATCTAAAGAAAGAGAGGGACATATTGCGAACCTTCGCAAGTTCTTCGTAAGGCTACGAAAGTACAACATGAGGCTCAATCCTCAGAAATGCACATTTGGGGTAACATCGGGCAAACTCCTGGGATACGTTGTTAGCCAACGTGGTATAGAAATAGATCCTTCCAAGATCAAAGCTCTGATCGAAATGCCACAACCCCAAACAGAAAAAGAAGTCAGAGGATTCCTGGGAAAAGTACAGTACATAAGTCGATTCATATCGAAACTTACGATGATTTGTGAGCCTATCTTCAAGAAACTCAAGAAAACAGACCACACCATGTGGGATGATGATTGTCAAAAGGCGTTTGACCGAATTAAGGAGATATTGGCTAAACCACCAGTGCTCATGCCGCCACAACGAGATCAACCTCTTGGTTTATATCTCACAAGAATCGAAACCGCCATGGGTGCTATCTTTGGCTCAAATGTAGGAAGTGAAGAAAGAGCTATTTACTATCTAAGTAAGAAGTTCTTGGAATATGAGTGCAAATACTCACAACTCGAAAAGACATGCCTCGCTCTTGTGTGGGAAACGAAGAAGCTACGTCATTACATGCTTAGCTACTCCGTCAAGATATACTCTAAAATGGATCCAGTCAAATACCTCTTCGAGAAACACGTCCTCAACGGACGCCGGCAAGATGGACTCGATGCTCTCGAATTCGACCTTAAATATGTGCCACCGAAAGTTATAAAAGGTCGCGCCGTCGCCGAATTCTTCGCAGAAAATCCTATCAACGACGCACAAACCATAGATACTTGGTCATTTCCCGACGAGGATATACTTCAAACTGATATAGACTCCTGGGACCTATACTTTGATGGAGCATCAAACTTAAGAGGATTCGGAATAGGAGTGTTGCTCATTTCTCCTGAAGGTGAGCATACACCGATTGCTGTTAAACTCGACTTCGAGGTGACAAACAACGCTGCAGAATATGAAGCTTGTCTCATTGGACTACAAGCGGCAGTAAGCTTAGGCATTAAAAACCTCCGAGTACATGGGGATTCATCACTGATCATCAACCAAGTTACAGGATCTTGGAAAATCCGAAGTGAAAGCCTCGCACCCTATCAGGCTAGGATAGACCAAGTCGCTCAATTCTTTGATCACGTAACATACCTACACCTACCTCGGGAGGAAAATCAATTTGCAGACGCTCTTGCGAAACTTGCATCTTTGATAAATATGCCAGATCACATGATGGAAATGCCCTTGTGCATCGAACGACGGTCAGAGCCGGCTTATGTCCACCAAATCACCGATGAAGAGGAAATCGCACAAGAGCCCTGGTTCCAAGCAATCCTGAATTTTAAGCTTAACGGTACCTATCCATGAGATATGGACAAAAGGGGACAACGTGCTATACGCCTATTAGCTTCCCAATACATTCTGATGCAAGGAGAATTATACAAAAGAACACCTCTTGGTGTAGTCCTACGTTGCCTTGATCATTCACAGGCACGAAAGGTGATGGAAGAAGTCCACGACGGAGAATGCGGTCCTCACATGAGTGGGCCTATGATGGCAAAGAAAATCACACGTTTGGGATATTATTGGACCACAATGGAATCCGATTGCATCAAATACGTGAGACATTGCCACAATTGTCAAATCTTCGGGAATGTACAACATGTCCCTCCTTCGTTGCTCTACACGATGACATCTCCTTGGCCATTTTCCGCATGGGGAATTGACATAATCGGAAGATAACCCCACCGAACAGGAGGTCACCTGTTTCATTCTAGTGGCAATTGACTATTTTACCAAATGGGTAGAAGCGACTTCCTACACCGGTCTTACGACTAAAAATGTGGCAAAGTTCATACAAAACAACATCATCTGTCGATATGGTTGCCCACATGAGATCATTAGCGATAATGGGTCACACTTCCAAGCTGAAACCGAGCAATTGCTAGCCAAATACAAGATTAAGCATCACCACTCTTCGCCCTATAGACCACAGACTAACGGCGCGGTAGAGGCGGCAAACAAAAATGTTGTCACAATTCTCAAGAAAATGATCGACAACTACAGAGATTGGCCAAGCAAAATACCCTTTGCCTTATGGGGATACCGTACATCTGTCAGGACGCCCACTGGGGCTACTCCTTTCTATTTGACCTACGGCATGGAAGCCGTACAACCAGTCGAGCTAGAAATACCGTCCCTGCGTATTCTACTAGAAAGTCAAATCCCGAAGGCTGATTGGAAGAGGGATAGGTATGAAGAACTCATCCTCCTGAATGAACGTAGGCTACGTGCCTTACATAATGTCCAAACATATCAAGCACGTATCAAACGAGCTTTCAACAAAGGGGTTAGGCCAAGAAACATCAAAGAAGGAGACTTAGTACTCAAATCAGTTAGAGCTCTTTTACCTGTTGACCCAAGGGGAAAATTCAAACCTAATTTGGCCGGACCATTTCTAGTCAAATCCATACTCCCAGGGGGTGCGGTTAGAATCACAGACCTAGATGGGAATGAGTTTTCAAACCCCACAAACCTTGACCAACTGAAACGGTACTATGCCTAGAATAGGAACAAAAACGCGCCTCGCGTAAACCCACGTGTCGCTCTTGTGGCACTAAATAAACGGCCCCTGGCCGAGCTGAAATAAGCTAAATGTCACTGTGCTCTTGCATTTTGACAAAATTGTCATCCTCATATCATCAAATAAACTAAACTCGCACCTCCAGAGTAAGCAAAAGCTCATGCTTATTTTCTATGTTCATTACAAGCTCTTGCTTCGAACAATTATTCTTTTACATTTACTCGAACTACGCGCAAGGGTTTGATTTCACTTTTTAAGTGAATACGTAGGCAATCCTTCACGGGATTCAACCCATTATATCTAAAATGTAAATAGAAGGACATTTGCATTGCATTTGAAATTCGACAAGAATAATAAGTAGAAAAGCCCAACGGTTTCATAACCATTTAGCCTTTTATTTCATTCGCTTCCTAAATAATAGTAGTCCGTTACATAATAAAAATAGAATAGGCTAGGATTCTAAAAATCCCTCCTTTTTATTACAAAAACAATAATAATAATAATAATCAAATAATAAATAAAGACTCGGGCTATTCCTCCATCTTCCCCTTGCCCTTGTCATTCTTGTCATATTTCTTGTCACGACCTCGAGCTGGGCGCTCTTGCACCACTTCAGACCTAATCACCAACGGTCTTTCTCGAGGCCTGACTCTTCCATTCTTGCCAACCACCATCTCTGCGACAGGAGTAGTCTTTGATTTCTTTGAAGGATGAATGACTTGAAACCCGGCTTCTTCTTCTCCCTCTGTCAGATGCTTCTCCTTCTCTTTCTCTCTCTCGCGCACCTTGTAGTCAACAGGCTCGCGTTTCCTCAGTCTCTCGCGCTCTTCCGGAGTTGCAGCCTTTCTCCACCTCAGATAGGAATCCGACACCCATAAAGCATTGGCGGAGAAGCTCAAGAACCACATGTTTCTTTGGGCCCATTTAATAGCCTACTCCCTTCGGCTCTCGGTAGTAAGCGCCATAGTAGTCTGCGGGACGATGTCAAGCCTAGGGATCGTCTGCTTCAACCCAACTTGCCTCATCAGTCTTTCCGGGAAGATGCATACCATAAACTCCAATCCAGGAATGCGCACAGACCTAGTGGGATCCAAAGAAGACACTCCAGTGACAGACTTGAGGTGCCACCACGGTACAACCCACCTAATCAACGGACCATCATCACTCTTCAGCTTATTCTTCCAATAATCACAGACCCGAGTGAAGTCCACCATGTACAACCGCGTCCTCATCGCAATCGAACGGGAATGATAGGAAAGTGCATGAACTGGGGGCTCGATCAATCGGAGCCGTTCCATAAGCCAAACCTACCAAGAGCAGGCATTAGACATCAAAAAAAAAAAAAAAAAAAAAAACGAAAAAAAAAAAAGATGTCTTTTACCTGCAAAATGACGGGACTCCCCAAGAACGGCAGATCGCGGTTGGATTTCCTATTATCCAAACCCAAAATAATCTCTCCTAAGCATAAGCAAGCTGGGCTCCTGCGCAGTTCCATTTGCTCAATAAGGCCCAAAAGACGGGGATCACCTCTCAAGTCTTCATCAACGTGTCCTTGGAGGACATACACGTGCAACAAACAAAAGCCAAATGCCCTCCTCCTAGCAACATGAGAAACAGTAGGGTCGGCCCTGTTGATGAATCGGTCTATAAAATCCAACATCCTCACGCCTTTCGGGGTAACTAGACGGTCCACCTCAAGTCTGGTCAGTCCAAGCAAGTCTCTGAATTTGCTCTTATACCCTTGCGAAGTGGAAGGAATGGCAGGTAATTGTTCGGGGTCCCACCCACCAATAGCAGCAATTTCTTCAGGAAAAGGGCAAATGTCACCCCCTGGGAACGCGAAAACATGATAATTCGGGTCCCAATAGTCAAGGCAAGCATCCAAGAACGGTTTTACCACCTTGATGAGTTTCAAACTCAATAAAGACCCAAGGTTATAAGCACCCATGTCATGCTTCTCCATATTTGAAAATTCATTGGTCCATTCCTTCAAGCGGATCTCCAAAGTATTCATGATGACAATTTTCTTTTGAAGATTTATTTTGGGAGTTTTACGTGAATAGATGAAGAAGAGACGGAAGATTTATGTGAATTAAAGCTCCGTCGACGCTTCTATTTATACTAATTGCTGTTTCCAAAAATCCGCCAGAACGGACCAGCTTGGGAACAGGCGCAACACCTGCTGCGCCTCTTCAAAGGGACGCAGCTCCTGCTGCGCCTCTTCCCCAGTCTCACTTCTGTGATTTCCGCGATTGGATCTTTCCTAATTCTATAACGAATGATTTCCTATTCCTACGGGTTTTATTTTGGTAAATACGAGAAGATTACCATGCTTCAAGTTTCCTAAATTCGCGGGCATGCATTTCGAGGCGACATCGACACCTTCGCCATTTCATCACACTTAATTTATTTTCTTCTTTAGGAAATAATTCTCATTTTCTTTTTTAGGAAATAACTTTCATTTTCTTTTTGGGAAATAATTTTCTTTTGTTTTCATTTTTAACGAATTTCAGCATTTCATTTCTACATTTTCTAACTTATAGATTTCTCTTTTTCTTTTTTTTTAGGGGGTAACCCTCCCTACCGTCCGGTCATTTCCGGCAAAATTTTTGCATTTTTTGCATTCTTTTGAGTCTCATTTTTGCGCTAATTAAGGCCATATGTATATAAAATGTATGTTTTGCGTGATTTCTATGTAAATTTCGGCAGCATGACGGCGTACACCGTCATCTACCAAACCTGTTCAAAAACTAACCTGCAGATACAAGCGACACAACCCAGCAGCAAAGGCACTCAGGCCGTCGTATATACATCAAACAGAGCAAAAGTACAAGCAAACTGGGGGCTTGCGCCCCAAACAAAGTCCAAAACATTCAAAATCAAATGTCTAAATGTACAAGTCTACAAAACTACACAAAACTACTGCTGGGCGCCCTCCAACTCGGCAACTCTCGCCACCAGAACGGCGATCTCGGCGTCCCGAACCTCGAGCTCCCTCAACAAGCGAGCTGTCTCCTCCCGAGACTGGGTCAACTCTCGCTCCAGCTCGCGGTCACCCTGTAAACAGCAATAAATTGGCTCATGTCAATCGGTTCAAGCAAAATTGGAAATCAAAAATCAAAAAAGGGAGAAATGGGTGTAAGGTTCATACCTGACGACCTCGACCACCGACGAGTGCCTCAATGGCAGTAGCTCGCAGCCGGTTGGCCACCCTTCATAGCGCCACGAACCGGGACGGCGCGACCTGCATTATCAAAAGAAATTCTCAGCAAATTGAACAAACTCAATCAAATGTGTTCTTACACGAAAGTTATACCAGTTAGAGGCTCACCCTCCGAATCGATCGCCGTCGTCTAGGCCAAGATCCCGCGCCTACGTCAAAGTCACGCAGCTCGGAGATCGTCGTCCTCCCAGTCGCGTCAGTGTACTCGAGGGTCTCGGGGTACACTGGGGGCTCGATGCCCGCTGCCTCGACCTCCTGCAAGGACAAATAGCTCTCACTAATCGATGATCTTTCGTCGTAATTCTCAAAATCAAATCAGGAAAAAAGTAAAAGATACTCACCACTACTGGCTAGTACGCCAGCCTCCCGTAAAGGAACGCCGAGTAGTCCCCGCCAGGGAGAAGAAGGTCGTCGCCACTGGCACCAGCCAAGTCCGCCTCCCTCTCAGCCTCAGAAGGCTCCCTAAACATCGTCCTGGGAGGATCGACGGGAACCGTCAACGCGTCCCGAGAGCACTGACGAGCCAACCGCTCGCCCAAGTACCACACAGGACCCATCGACGTCCTCAACAACAGCCGGCTCGGGCTCCTAGGTCGAAGGACCTCAGCGACAAAAGGAGGCGCTCCAGCTTACTCCGCCCAAGGTCTGGGCACCCACTGCGACAAGATAAGGCAAAGATCATTCCTATGATCAATTAAAGGCAAAGTATAAGAAGTATAAAGGAATACAAATGGGATACTCACACGTCACCGGTGAAGAGCGTTCACGTCCCGCCGGTAGACGTTGTGAGAAGAACGCTTGCTCTTCGTCCGGCACATCACCCAATCCCTCACCACGGGATAGGCCCTCTCCAGCGGCTCCGTCCTCTTGGGCGCGAGACTCGGGAAGTAGGAGTACACCCACGCCTGTAAAGCAGAATAATCAATGACGATCTTTCGTGATTTGATAAAGAAAGGAATTTACTTTGGTCTAAAGGAAGGTTCATACCTTCAACAGTAGTCCAGGTCCGACAGCACCTGGAGAAGTCCCCTTCTCCATCAACTCCGGACGAACCATGGCCCTCATGAAGCGGATGAGGACAGCAAAACCAGCAGATGACCCGGCCCCAACGCCCTAGGGAACTCGGGTCGAAAGGAAGGGAAGAAGCTTCGTCGATGACCTCTCGCCCTTGTCTCCGAGGTAAATCGAAGACAGAAACCACCAAAGCCACGCACGAGCCCTCCGCTCACCAGACAGGAGGAGGAGCCGTCTCCCTCCCGTCAATCGTCACCGGCGCCGGGGTCTTCCCGCAAAGTAGTCTCGAACGTAAGGCGGGTACCAAACCCAAGATCGAACACCTTCGGCGACAAGTTCCAGCCGATCAACCTCCTCGCCTCGGCCGAGTCCGCCCTCATGGCAGTCTCCGGCCACACCATCTCCTCGGTCCCACACGGCAGACCAGAAATCATGCCGTAATCCTCCAAAGTGACTCCCACCTCACCAAAAGGCAGGTGAAACGTGGAAGTCGTATCCCAGAATCGGTCCAAGAAAGCGCGGACCAGGCTAAGGTTAGCCCGCAACTTCCTCTTCACGATATCCCTCCAGACCTGAACCAGAGGACCGAACGCTCCACGCTCGATCATGGCCCTCTCCTCCGCCGACAGCCGCTCGTAGTGCTCCATCGCCGTCGTATACCCCGAGAACGACCTGATGTTCCCGGCCTCCTATTATGATTTGAAACAAAGCTATCTTTAGTTTTGACTGAAATTTGAAAGAAATTTGGACGAAAAGAATGAAAGAGGATGAGTAGTGAGTAGTGAATTCCTATTTACCAAACTCTTCACCGTCCTGTAGGACAGGTGACCCTCTGCAGCCCACACGAGGTGCCTACTCTCCCAGGTCTCAGCCCACGCATAAGCTCCCCTCAGCTGACGACCTCCACGCCCGACGTTGGCTCGTCTCGGGATCTCCTCCTCCTCGACGGCCTCCTCCTCGTGAAACTCGTGCAGCCCATCACCGCGGCGGTGAAGGCTTGCTCTAAAGCCTCCTCAACAGTAGCGGCGTCTATCTCCATGGGAGCTCTCCCAGAAGTAGAAGCCTCATCACCTGCAACGTTAAAGCAAATTCAGGCCGCGTCACATGACGACAAGCCTTTGTTAAGGAGTTTTCGAGCCTTCAAAGCCCTGAAATCGCCCTTTCCTTGACATCCTTGGCCATATTCCCATCAACCCGATCACTCATGTGATAAATTGGGTCAAGTCAAGCCTAATTCAAAGCCTAGTTCCAGGTTCAAGTCGGAAATTCGGCAGCATTTCGCTATAACGGCGATTATGCCCTAGAAAGGTGTCCTGAAAAGTGGTCACAAACCAAAATTCTGAGATGGTAGAAAGCTTACCCATCATTCAAGGATCCCAAATATCAAATTTCATCGCAAATGGGCAGTCCTAAGGCTACTTTCGAAGCAATTTACGGTTTAGCTGTAAAACCGTCTCAAAATTTCACTCAAAGGCTCAAAACTCGACAAAAATCCGAAACAAGCACATGGTTATGTTCCTAACATTGCCTACTATCCATTTCTAACATCAATTTGACAAGGCAAATCCATTTGGGGGAAAAGCCCCAAATTTTCGATCAAAAGGGTCGAAAACCCTAAATTTCGCGGCTCAAAATTCAACAAATATAGAAGATTAATGCAAGATTAAGACACATACCTCGATTAGTCATGTTTAAAGCAAGCTTTTGAATCAAACCTTGGCAGAAATGGTGAAGATTTGAGAGATAAATGAGTGATTTATGTTTCGAATGCAAATGATACAATCCCTTTGATTTTCGCGTTTTTACGCAGGAAAGCCAAATTGGGGAATAGACGCAGCAGGCGCTGCGCCTCTTCCAAGAGACACAGCTCTTGCTGCGCCTCTTCCTTTTGTTCCCCTCCATACGGATTTTCAAAAATTCGTTATAAGTTCGTTATTTGTGGGCCCATCTTTGGTGCGCCTCTTCCCCGATGCTATTTTACTCTTTCGGTCCGTTCGACGATTTTCTTTCGTTCCGGCTCGCATTTCCAAGCCAGCAGCAGGCTGCTTACTCCTTTCAAGACTCATTTTGCCTGTCGCAACGAGCATTTACTTATTTACAAAAATTCGACACACATTCGTCATGTCTCAAGCGAGAGTAAGCGAATATACTTTTCCTCTCATGACAAGAAGAATAATCCCAACTATGTCTCAAGCGAGAGTAAGCGGACGTACTGTCTCTCTCAAGACGCGAGGACCAACATCTACCCAAGCAGATCTTTCCCTCCAGCAGTTCCCAGCCGTGTCCTGCTACTTGCAATATTTTCCCGAAGATTATCCAAACAGTTTTCCCTCCAGCAGTTCCCAGCCGTGTCCTGCTGCTTTCAATATTTCTCGATTCCCGCGGAGTTCGACGAGGGTGTCGTTCTCCAGAAGTTCCCAAACCCAAAGCCTTCTTTCTTAGGTTCGTAAACCCGAAATTAGGACTTTTTAACTATAGGATCCCAATCCTTTTAGGTTCATAAGCCTCCAAGTTCCCCAAACCAATAGAGTTCCTATACCCAACCTCCGGTTTACCCTTCAAGTTGAACTTACTTTAGGCCTCCTTCCCGTCAATGCTTTCCTTTAGGGCCCCATACCCTAGCACAATCCTTATATATCCTTTAGGTCTTACCCTTAGCTCCCATGCTCAACCTTAGCTCCTACGCGACTCCGGAAACATCTCGAGGAAGAAGTCTCAGGTATGGTCTCTTCTTATGGCTGGCGAGCTTCCTTACGTAGTCTAATGGACTTTAAACGACCCTCCCCGATAGTCGACAGACTCTAAAATGTTCCCGACGACAGGTCCTTGGTTCAGACCCCTTGAACCGCCTCGCGTCGCCATAGTCGTCAGGTTGTAATCTTCGATTGACCTGATGGCTATACTTTGACTTTCGCCTTGTCTAAGCCTCAGTCAAAGTGGGGGCTCTGTAGATACCTCATTTCTGCACCTCCCGCAAGCCACCCGGTGATGATTGGGCCGCATGTTTGATACGCGGAACGATTTGTGACAGTTCGTAAGATTATCGTCAAGTGATTGCTCAAATATTAATGTCTACCTCGTGGTTGTCATCTACGTCCCGATACGGTCGTTTTGGCAGTAATTAGAGTACATTCGGAGTCCGGGCCTAAAACCGTCTCCATTTTCTGATAACTGTTAAATCCCGAGTCGGAATGTTCTGGAATGTTCCGGATATTTCTATTCCATATTTCACAAATTTTATCTTTTGGCAAATAATATCCCGTAATATTCATATAAGATATTAAGGAAATCGAATTATTTCCGTCCTACCATAACTCAAACGCGGAAATCTTTCTTCAGCAGGAGGAAACCTCCTGGGAATAGACAAGCAGCAGTCCGCGCCTCTTCCAAGAGACGCAGTGGCTGCTGCGCCTCTTCCCAGGCCCATTTCTGCGTGTTTCTCGTATCTTTTTCATATCTTTCCGAGATTCACTTCCAAAGAGTCTCCGAAACCCTAATTCCTTCACGTGATTAGTATAAATAGGAGCCTTCGCTCCTCATATTTCTCACGCGAGTGTCCGCCCTTCTCTTCTCCCTTTGCATTCTAGACTTTGTTCTTACTTACTGGCGCCTACGTGCTTGAACTTTCGACCACGTAAGCTCGGATCTTTCCGGGTACCAGCCTCTCCGTTGCATGACCGACCAATTTGACCAACTACACAATAATCAACTTAATTAATCAATCGTTTTCCTCTTACGAGGGCACTCTCTTTGCATTCGCGTCGAGCATCACTAATCGATATCTTAGTCCTTCTCGTTTCGTCAACATGTAAGTCTGAGGGTGTATAATCCTTATTTATTTATTGTATTTTACTTTTCGTATCATCAATTGTAAGGTTTACGTCGAAAATACCGTTAAAATCGATTTCTAAAACCCTTTGTTAAAACCTATTTTTGCGGATTTTCAGTAGGACGCAGCAACTGCTGCGCCTCTTCGAAGGAGCGCAGTTCCTGCTGCGCCTCTTCGTGAGGCTGCCGCAGTTCCTGCTTCCTTTCTTCTTCGTTTGGCCTCTGTAATCCGTGTTCAAAATCCTTCTTTTGCTTGTTCGCTCGTTAATTCTTCGTCATGATAACATATAAATCACATGTGTATATTATTCATCGTCTTTAATATGTTTTAATTGTCATAAATTCGATCTAAATCCCTTATAATTCATATTTGCGGGTTTTCGTCATAAAATTCAATTCCGGGTTGTAGAGATTCAATTTGTTCGTATTGGGTTTCTGGAATTCGTCTTTGATATAGTTTAATCTGTCTTTTGTCACGTTCGTCGCATATTCGTCATTAATCCATCGTATCTAATGTTAGTTAATTGATTTCAATAGAGGACTCATTAATATTTTTCACTTCTATCATTATTTCATCATGTAATTAATCCGTTTGCATCCGTCTCATTCATATTTTGCTGCTTTCATGACCTATTCATATGTTAAATAACCTGTTAATCACTTTCATCCGAGTAAAAATCGTCAATTAATCATTAAAATCACCAATTAACATTAACGGCTTGCAAATACGGCTTCACAGCCAGAACTGAGCCAAGGAACAGACGCAGCGTCTGCTGCGCCTATTCCAAAAGACGCAGCTCTGCTGCGCCTGTTCCTAGCTGAGTTCTGTCCCTGAACTCCGTTTCTGCCTTGACATAGTTTAATTAGCCTACGTATTAACTAACTATTAATCGTAATATCACGTTAATCCCTGTTCGTTAATTTCTTTCTTTCTTTCTTTCTTTCTTTCTTTCTTTCTTCCTTTTTCTCAAATTATCCGTTTTAAAGGTATTTTCGACATAAATCGCCTAATCCGTTGTAATTAATGTAATTTTCGTCATTGTAATTTATGTTTATTGTATTTCTTTTTGTTTGTATGTTTTCACATGTAAATCAACATTAAATCCTACTTCGACCCAATTGTATGCTAATTAATTGTTAACCGACTTAGCCTAATTCTCACATGCTAGGATTAAAACTTGGATGTTGCATTGCATGCATATAGCCGACGATATATCAAGTACGAATAACTTCCCTAATCATTAGTAGAGGCCGCTATCGAGGCGGGCGGGATTAGGTGTTCGATCAAAAGAGCTTCCTAATACGTACCCTCACCCCTTACTCCAGATCTCCGTGAGCACCCGTGTTCATTGGCATCCACGAGAGTCATTCTAGACATAGAATGCTAAGGGTAACGATTGCTTAGTGTTCATGTCACTACTTTGTGTCTTGACATGACACGAGGAATTCGAACGGTTCCAATTTCCCATAAAAATTGGTGGCGACTCCATACAAAAATGCAAACGCTTGTTTCGTTCTCACCAAGCGCCCCCGTGGGCGGCCGCTGTCCACAGCAGCATTCCGCGTTTTTAAAACCATGCTATTTTGAAAGTAAGTTGTTCAAAAGTTCGGTTTTGAAATCGATACGGAAAATTTTGAAAAGACTCGGGAAATTCATTTCGCACATTGTCATTCTCATGTTATAAGGATGTATGCTCCTAGACATCTCTAAGTCTCGGCAAGTCTTCTACAAGAAGGTCTATGCCCTCCATCATTTTTGGGTCTTATAGAGCAAGGGCCTTTAGGTAGAGTACCTAGAAGAGCATCCCCACCATCAAGAACCACGACGAGGCGGAGCGGAAGCAAGCAATGTGCAAGTTCCTGGCATAGTGGGACGTCGCCCCCCACGCGTCACGAAGAAGCGCTGGGACGGCCCGGGAAAGTCCTTAAGGGTTTATGCATGAATCGTAGCACTACGAGTAATGTTTTACTTTCCAATACTTTCTTTTCAAGTTTCACCTCGGAGGAAAAGACCCTAGAAACAAAGTGTAACTAGTCCTCTTTTCCCCAGCAGAGTCGCCAAATCGTGGACAACGCCCGCGGAGGCTGCGTCCGCGGGATCCACACTAGGCATAATCGACTCGAGGTTCTTTCGAATCGAATTAAGACAAATTAGAGTCGCCACCAAGTTTTTTGGGAACTTGGAACCGTTCAAGTCAACTTTACACCTTTCGTCGAAAAGCATAAAGCCAATCGACTACGAGTGATTAAAGATGAAGACTTGTACCCTATATCACTCGATTTGAATGACTCTCGTAATCCAATGGTATTTAGACGGATCCACAAACCATAGATCTTGAGTAAGGGGTGAGGGTACGTGTTAGGACCCATAAGGACACCTAACCCCGCCCGTCAATAACGGCCTCTACTAAGTCAAGTATCGGATTTCAAACAAGGTCGTAGCTACTACGATATATGATATGCAAACATCGTTTTAAAACCCTAACATGTGACAATAATTTCTATGTCGTTTAATGCATGAATACTAACTTTGTCAAAGTTGTTTTAGCATGTTGGTTGATTTGAAATAAAAGATGCGCAAGCACGGCTTAGGAGGAATGGGGGAGCCATTGGGATCTATCCTATTACAACCCAGGCATTTCATGCCGACACAACGAGAAATAAATTACAACTCGATCTAATTACAACAACTATCGAAATTATTTTGACTCAATTAAAATAAAACCTATATACATGATACAAAATTACAATACAAACTAACAAAAAACAACTTAAACTATTATGACTTAACAAATAAAATAAATGTAAACAAAAAGGCTAAAACTAAGTTAGATTGATTAATGATCTTAGCCGATTTATTAATTAGTAAACAAACTAGACTAGAATTAAACTAATTAAATTAAATTAAACAAATACAAAGGTTTGAAATAAATTAGGTACAACTTATTGATTAAATTGAACCCAACTCATTAAAATTATTCACCAATCCATATTTATTAAAATAGGATTAGTAAACAATTAAAGAAACAAAAGAAGAAAAGAAATTAAAACTGGCAGACCCGTGCAGTGCACGGATCAGAAGTCAGAACAGACCGTGCAGTGCACGGTTTTTGTAGAAAACAAAGTTAATTGCATTTTAATTTTGAAATCAGCAAAATAAATTACGGAAAAATTCACTAAATTAAATTTACATATTTTGAACCTTAAAAAATAATAAAAACAAAATTAGAAACAAGTAAAACAAATTAAAGGTTAATTAATTATAAATTAAATTAAATAATTACGAACTAGGTTAAAAACAATTCTAATTTGTCAACGAGTGCAAATGGAAAGGTGTTAAGCACGCACTTCCATGCTAGCGAGAAAATTAGTGAATGGGAAGATGAATTCAATTAAAAATTAGAAGATTGCAAATTTCATTTACAATAATGTTATTTTACTCCTAAGATGCCTAATGAATTAACGAACTAAATTGAGGTGTTAAATTAGTTGAAAGAATTGTGTAAAGGTGGCCTACTATTACGATGAATGAAAAGATCAAAGTTAAAACAAAGGTACAAATAACATACTACGTCAATTAGATTGATTTAATTCTGTCCGATTCCAAATACGAGGATATGTAAATGAGAAGGGGATACGACCGACCAATCTGGCGGATTTCTTTCCCAACTCAAGTCAACGCGGGTATTCGGAATGGCACTTTAACTCATACTCATACTATACTAATGTTTCATAGTTAACGATGTTAGACGATGTATAATACATAAAATAAGCGATAGAAAAACAAATAAAAATAAAACGAAATAAAAAGGGAAAGAAGGAGGATTTGATGCACCCTCAACCTACATGTATCGTTGACACCGTCTTGGGTCGTAATCGATCGTAGATTTTATCTCGAGGGGCCGTCGTCGACGAAGACAATTGAAATTGAATTTTGAAACCACGAAACAAACACGTTCAAAAGGCAGACTTGAGCAGCGATTTTCAATCACTCACCACGACTTCGTTTCTCAACGATTTTTCAATCCGAAAGATGGTTTGGAAACTAGAAAGACTGAATTTTGTGAATATAGAAATAAACCAGAAGTTTTAATAGGATTTGTGCACGAGAATCAAGGCCAAAACCACGACAGAAACTCGAAAACAGGATTTGTGTCCTTGTTTTCAAGCGGCTGTCACGGCTTTAGTTTAGGGTTTTTTTGGATGATTGATGGTTGTTATTTGCAGTATGATGTGGGGAGAACCTAGAGGAATGAATGTATGGTGGAGAGGAGATATTTATAGGGAGTTAAAGTAGGGTAAAAGAGAGCAACAAGCAGTCGGGCTGCTCTGTTTCGCTGCTGCTGTCCAGCAGCTATTGTGAGCTCGTGTAGGGTTTTGGAGGGGTGTTTCTTGGTGGTTAAGCTAGGGTAATATGGGTATGATACTAGGGTATGGATTAGGGTTAATGGGCACGGGTTTAAGTGGTGTTTGGAGCGGGTTTGGGGCTGTTTAGTGGACTCGGGTTGAAGGGTGACGGACTGGTTTGTGCTGCTGTTTGGGGCTCGAAAATAAGGAGGTATGGACGTGGGTTTGCATGGTATTAGGGCCTGGTTATGAGGGTGAGTGATGGGTTGGGTTATGGGTCAGGAATTGGTCCGAGTTTGCTTCAAAAATCGTGCCCAAATCAAGTTGAAAACGAGCTCAAAATCGCGTATAAAATCGTCGTAAAAAACGAGTTCTTCAAATACGATTTATAAAACGATTTAAATTGATTTTTCAAATCAATTAACTAAAGAATGATTTTTCAAATCAAATATCTATTTTATTTTCAATAAAATAAACTTAAGAAAATAAATTCAAATTAAAACAATAAAATGAATTCACTTTAATAAAACAAACATTAATTTAAATATCATTTAAATTGATAAAATATTTCATCGACAACGCTCATTCTACATCGTAAAACGAGCCCAAATAATGACAATGACAACTAAAGAATACATGTGTCCTATCATCATCGGGTGTTTGTCGGGTTCTCTATAAATTCCAATATCGACAGATACGGGTATCTACACACACGAACCTTGATTTTCCAATTGTTACTGCCGGAGTCTTCGTTGTCAGGAGACGTTGGTCTTAGTTTATTTATTAGCGAATAAGATCTGTTGCAATGAAAAATTCAAGTTAATATGAATATGAATTAAGTTAATAGTGTTTGTATGCAGGTACTAAAACTACACATGGAGAAGATACCTTGGTGCCATGTTTGTTGAAAGAGGTTGCAAGAAAGTTTCTTTAATCACAGGTAGAGGTAGATTTGACGTTGACATTAGGGTTTTTTTATAGTGATTGTAAAAATAGTATTTGAGTTATGGTAGAATGTGGAAAAGGAACGTGTAAATAGACATATATTGTGTACAAAGGAATAAGACTTTTTAATAAGACTATTTTAATAGTATTTGATTTGTGGTAGTATGTGGAAAAGTAAGGGATTTGTGATAAAAGTTGATCACAAATAGCTGTTAGGACAAACAACTTGATCCAACGCAAAGTTGGAGTTCAGATTTCGAAATTTTTTATTTTTTATTTTATATTAATGTAATAATTATTATTATTATTTTAACTCGAGTGTTTAAAAAAATGTGGGGTCTCTAGAATTGCCTGAAAAAAGCCTCTTATATATATATATATATATATATATATATATATATATATATATATATATATATATATATATATATATATATATATATATATATATATATATATATATATTGATTACGAGGTTATAGCAAAATAATAATAACTAGTATAGTTCTCGCACATGTGCCAAAATTTGATAGGCTTATCGTGTACCTATGCAAAGATAATTACCCTAGACACAAACTAATGTAACAATAGGAGTCGAACACAAGGAGACGGGAATTGCGTTGTGAAAAGCTATGGAAAGATTCTTATCAAGGTCGATTTCGTTTTGTTTGTTTGTTGTTGGTTTGATGATTAACAAATATTAATATGTAAACTATATGATAAAAGGGAGTCTAGGGGAGTCGGGTCACACATGCAAAGGTAAATATATGATCATGATAAACTCGGTAATAATAACATTGTCAATTGTTTAGGCTTAGAGACACCCACCTTACGATATTAGTGTCAACTATAGACCAGGTCCTAGAGAAACTCTCGTTTATGACTAAGTCGTTCTACTACACATGCTTAGTCTAATTCAATTCCATGCTTCTCGACTTTTAGAACGAATGAACAAACTTAATCGATGATTAAGGCCTTTAAACAAAGATTAAACGTGACGATACAAACATGTGATAGAAACAATTAGACAATATAATATCAACCTAATTTACCATTTTACATATTTGACTTTGCATGGCTTCCCTAGCCCCTAGACCAAGGAATTTAGCTACTCATATTTAAGTATAAACTACAAACTTTGTTAAGAGAAATGATAGACATGCTAATGGAAATGATGTAAACTAAATGGTAAAGCATATAATATAAAATTAAATTATGTGGTGTAAAAGTACTAATGATGAAAACTATGTGATAACTATAATGAAAACGTAAACTAAACAATCTAGAATTAGAATTACCGAATGAAAATGAAACTTGATTGCAAAGAACAAAGTAGAACCAAATGCTTGTATAAATAATCAAAAGTATAACAACCAAATGCTTAACAATCTTGAAACTAAATATGAAAATTAATGAGAGAATTATTGCTTAAGGCTATTATAAAGTATGAAAGGCGTGAGAATCAGATAACCCTAATGACGGATTAAGGCCCCTATTTATAAGAAAATAGGGGCATAACATAAAAGTCCTACAGGGAGTCAACCCCGATCGGGGTTGCCAGCCCCGATCAGGGCCATGGGTATCCAGGTATTCTTCCTTCAATCCGTGCTTAAATGCTCCAAGGAATCCTAAGTAAGGCCTTAACTCCTCCTTAATCACCCGGTTGAATGCAATGTTTTGGCATCTTAGAAATGATCTCTATGTGACTTTAGCATCCTAGGCATTTGTTAACTTGTGAATTATGGGCTTGACTTTGAATTTGTAATTCTTCAAATTAATCCATTAGTTTATCCATGCAAGTCCATGCACATCTTCCATGTTGGTCCATCATCTCTTCTTTAGCTTAGCTCATGCTTCTAGTATTTGTACTTGAGTAGAATTTGGCTCATTTTAGCTCATTTTCCTACAAAACATAAGAAAACATACAAATGGAACTAGAAAGTAAGTATTAGCTCATAAACACTAAAGGTAGTTGAAGAGTCTATTGATCCAAAATACTCAAGAGGGGGGGGGGGGGGGAATTGAGGATTTAAAACTTTTTAAAGCTTTTTCGATTGTGCGTATGTAATTGATTATTTAAAGTTTATTGATTAAACTTTAACTAATCAACTAACGGTTGTAAGCAAAGTAAACGAAAGAACGAAACAAGAAGAGACACGCGGATTTTTGAAGTGGTTCAGTTTCACAAATCGAAACCTACGTCCACTATTCTCGATTAATAAATTTAGTACCTTTCTACGGATTACAAATTTACTAACCCAACTCGTACAACTAACTCTAGCTGTAACTCAATGAGTACCGTTAAATACTCGAGTGACTAACTTACGCTATTAAGAAAGCACTAATGATTCTAACAAAGGTTCACGTTAATGAACAAGTTAAGAAATCAACTAAGCACTATTATCTTATAACGATAAATAAAGAACAAGTATGCGAGTTTTGTAACACACGACCTTTCAAAATTTGCAAATCGGTTTTCGCTAAAAACACACGGTTTGCACTTTAAAATATGAAAACAATTTTATGCTTAAGGTCTCTCTCTTAGATGTTGTAAATAGCAAAGTATTTATAGGCAAGGAAGAGAAAGGCTACACGGTTTCTATAAGAACCCTAACAGCCGAAATAAGATATAATTACAAATTATATCTTCTTATTATCTCTTACCTAAAAGCCATAAAAGATAATAAAGAATATTCTAAAAGATAGAATATAATCTTTCCAAATATTATCTTTACTATAAATTCTAAGATTATGATAAGATTTCCTAAAACAAGAATATCTTTTACCATAAACAAATATATTAACTAAGATATAAGATATGTAAAGATATTATTATAGAATAAAATCTTTACCTAATATCTCATAAGCAACATGGTACAACACGGCTCATAGGCTCGTGAACCATGCAAACCCTAATCTTAGTATATAATTAGAATTTAGGTTTTAGGAGAGGCTAGATGAAAACCCTAATCGATAGTAAAGTCCAACTCATAAGTTGACCCAATAACCATCAATTAACGCTAACAATATAACCGGACTCCTCACTAAACCGGGCTTTATAAAATAAATACTTTCGTTAAAACATATAAAATAAACTTTAAGAAATTGCAAAACAATTTTCGAACCATTTAAAAGTCGTGTATAAAAACTCAGCATTTCAATGTTATAGTAGAAGAGCTATAACATTGAACTCTTTTACTAGTAATGTTAAAGCTGCAAAGCTATAACTTTACTAATTAAGAAACTCATTCTTTGATTACCATTACGAGATAATCACCTATACTATTCTAATATTCAAGGAGATCTTCGAGTATAGGCTACATCATCATCCAAGCTTGATTAATCTCCTAGACGAACTTCGTCTTCACATAATACTTGAATGAATCTTTGAATTGTTTGATCTTGAACGAAGACTTGAACTTCTCATGTAATCGTCACAATCCTCTTTGTTGCCCGTAATAGGTTAATGCTAAAACACTTAACAAACGATTACACGCAACAAGTATATAATATGTAAAGCACCTTGACATCATCAAAACATAAACATATAATCTATATGGTCCAACAAATTCCCCCTTTTTGATGATGACAAGTCTCCTAAAATTGTAACTAATTCAAAAAGTTCCCCCTCAATATAATACCGTTATCTTGACAATAAAGATTAACGCAAGATCAAGACAATTTTTCAAAAACCGAAACTTTAAGGACTTTAAGAGACAATTGGTCTTGACAAGGAGCAAGCTTAGGTAGATGCTTACTATAGATGGTCTTTCCCCCTCTTGACATCATCGAAAAGTTAAGAACAAAACAAAAATGACTAGAATAATATAAGACGAGACAAGAGATAAATACGTCATAGAAAATAAAATAACATGCAAGACTAAAAGCATCCAAAAGATAATTAACAAACAAACTAAGAATTAAACATGTCTAAAGCCAAAGTGGGCCGAATGATCACATGTCTAATAGAACACTTGGGCCATAACCACAAGTGTAATGCCAAAATGGGCCGAATAAAAGTTTGATTAACACACCACTAGATGAAATAAAGAAAAGCTAAGTAAGATAAGGGCTAATGAGGGTAGGACGAGAGGAAGTCAGATGTTGCGGGTCTTATACGGGTTCACGTAGTCGGGTCTAGTACGGTGCTCCAAAGCATCCAAACGATCGAAAGAGCTCCTAACCAACTGTGAAAGAGTGCCAATGCTCCTTTCAAAATTAAGGACCTTCAATGAAAGAGCCTTTGTAGCTTCCAACGTAAGAGCTTGATCTCCCGCCATCGCTTTCCCGTGCATCACCAAAGCACCACCCTGACTCGTAAGGAAAGTGAGACGATCACCGTGTGGGAACACTTCCCCACGAATAGCCTTCAGCTCCCTTTCGAAACCCGCTAATCTCTTGTCCACATCCTCCATCCACGAGTACACCCGACTAGCATCCAAACCCGAGTCTAAAGACCGAGATGGTCCAACCCATGACAATGCCGTAGCCAAACTAGTCGAATGCTCCTCGAATTTTTCCATTAAACCACTCATAAATCCCTCCAATATCGACTCAATAGCTCCTAAACCCGAATCCACCGGAACTTTCTCAACATCTTTTGCAAGTTGCAATTCGGGTCCATCAACAACAAGACCCATTAACTTGATCAACTTATCACACATACTATCCCGAGCACTAACACCGTAACTATCAGGCCCGATTACCTGTTTAATTTCCAACAAACGAGATATCCACATACCATACGGCAAATCAATTGTAGTGCTCAATTTGTCCTTAGTGACCGTAAGACTCGTTTGAAGAATACGGTGCAAAACAACACTCCCCAAATTCACTTTTTGACCTTCCAACCAAGAATAAACCATAATCGCCTCATAACTCGACACCTTATCACGGCCCCCTCTTTCGGCACCATTGTGTTCCACAAAAATTTAAGAGGAACTTAATTTTGGCCGAAAGAGGACGAACCACGATATTGACACCCTCCGTCATCTCCTCAAAATACTGTTTCACCAACAATTCCTTTTCACTTCCAACATTAGACCATTCAAGACTCGGATGTAATTCAATCCCTTCATTAGGAACCGAAAAAGCAGAGCAAAAATCCGAAACAGAGACGGTAACATCGACACCATTAACAACCGCATGCAACACTCCCTTTTTAATCGACACACTTGCAAAGAATCGTACCACCTCAACCGGGTAGATAGGACCCCAAAAACCGACTTATGTGACTCCACCCTTGAAAATCAAGAAAATTAATAAAGAAAGCAAGAGCGGGTACACTAACCAACCAAGATTTCGGATAAAACCAACCACCATGGATAGAATACCTCAAAACTCGATTAACCAAGATGCTTTCATCATGAGTAAGCCGAACACGATTCAACCCTTCCTTTGTCGCGGCTTTTGAAGCATCCCTAAGCAGAGTACGAGCAACACCATTCCGAACTATCACCTCGGGTTCCTCTACAATCGCTTCACCATTATCAACAACAACTTTATTTTTACCTTTGAAAAGACGACGTCTTTTTCCTTCGGAGACCGATTCGTCCCGACTACGAAACAGGGGCGAGTTTTGGTTTGGTTGTGGTGAAGGACAATTCATGGAATGAGGAGTATGTGGTGGCAAAGGTGATGTTTGGTGAGGAAAGGGGCGGTTTTGGTGGTGACGGGTTGAGGATCGGGTGTTTTTTGCATGGGATGTGTTCATGATGATGGAGATGGTTTGAAAAAGGGGATGATGGTGATTGTTGGAGTAAAGGGAAAGATATGCAATGATGGTAAATATTTGGAAGAAAGAAAGTGAGCAAGTGGGTAGGGGTGGACGGTCAATCAAGGGTAGATATAGGTCTAGATATTAGGGTTAACAAGTGTAAATGAATTATGGTAAGTGTAGTTAATTAGGAATAGGAAAGTGATAAGTATGGAAATTTATGATGATATGACATGAATTAGGAATTTGGTCTAGAATAGGAAAGATGTGAGCCGTGTATTGTGAGCTTATTTTGTGAGAATTTTTTTTTTTTTTTTAATTTTGAAGATAAAAGATACAAATAAAAGATATGGTGTGTTATAAGTTTGTATGTCAATTAAATTCTAAATAGCAAATAGAATCTTATGAAAATAATATTTCTATAAACGAATTTATTCAAGCAACGCAATATACGGATACAGTCATACAATCTTAACTTAACTAGTCAGTCATAAAAGGATTAGACATTTATAGAAGCTTAGGTACCACTGATTAAACCAATTTCCAACCGTAAAGTCTCAAATCGTTCTCTAGCTAATGATTTTGTCAAAATGTCTGCCCATTGTTTTTCAGTACTACAAAATTAAAGTTTTATATTCCCCTTCTCAACATGGTCTCTAATAAAATGGTGTCTTATTTCAATATGTTTGGTACGAGAATGTTGTGCAGGATTTTTAGAAATAATAATCGCACTAGTATTATCACATAAGATAGGAATACATCCTACGTCAACACCATAATCACGTAATTGTTGTTTAAGCCATAAAAGTTGAGTACATACCAGTCCTGCAGCAATATACTCGGCTTCAGTAGTTGAGAGAGCAACCGAATTTTGTTTCTTCGAGCCCCACGTAATGATACAAGGTCCGATAAAAGTGGCGACACCCGACGTGCTTTTTCTGTCTAGAGAACATCCTGCGTAGTCGGCATCGGAATAACCGACTAGATCAAAATTGCACTCCATTGGATACCATAGGTATAAGTTGGCCGTTCCAATTAAATAACGTAAAATTCTTTTTACGGCCGTCATATGCGATTCTTTGGGAGACGATTGATATCTTGCGCAAACGCATACGCTAAACATAATATCAGGTCTACTTGCGGTCAAATATAACAGTGACCCAATCATCCCACGGTAGGTAGTTTCATCAATTGATTTACCGTCTTCATCCAATGTCAGTTTCTTATTCTCGACCATTGGAGTAGGCATAGCGTGTGAATTTTCCATTCCAAATTTCCGAATCAATTCTTTGATGTATTTCTGTTGATGAATCTTAAAGCCTTCATCTGTTTGTTGTATTTGCAGACCTAGGAAGAATTTCAATTCTCCCATCATACTCATCTCGAACTCGGAAGTCATTAACTCAGAAAAGTATTTGCATAGACGTCGGTTGGTCGATCCAAAGATGATATCATCAACGTATATTTGAACAACCAAAAGGTCGAATCCTCGTTTTTCAGAAATAGGGTTTTGTCGACGGATCCTCTCATGAATCCACCGTCAAGTAGAAACTTGGATAATCTGTCGTACCAAGCCCTAGGTGCTTGCCGGTCCGTATAGGGCTTTATCTAATTTGAACACGTGATCCTCAAATTTGATATTCTTAAAACCAGGGGGTTGTTCAACGAAGACTTCTTCTTGTAGATAACCGTTCAAGAATGCGGTCTTGACATCCATCTGGAAGAGCTTCATTCCTTTGTGTGCGGCGAATGCAATCAAAAGTTTAATAGCTTCAAGACGAGCAACAGGTGCGAAGGTCTCGTCATAATCTATTCCTTCTTGTTGATTATACCCTTGGACCACCAATCTTGCTTTGTTTCTGACAATAACTCCGGCATCATCCAATTTGTTCCTGAAGACCCACCGAGTTCCAATAACTGTCCGATCTTTTGGTCTAGGAACTAAATGCCAAACCTTGTTTCTTTCGAACTGTTGAAGCTCTTCTTGCATAGCTATAATCCAATCTGATTCAGCAAGAGCTTCATTGATGTTCTTTGGTTCGATCATGGATAGGAAAGAGTAGAAAGAGCAGAAGTTGTTTAAGGAACGTCTTGTTTGAACACCCTTCTTAATATTCCCAAGAATATTGTCCATGGGGTGTGAGTTCTTGTATTTCCACTTTGTCGAAGTACTTGGTTCTTCCTCGTTATTTGAGCTTGTCCCGACTTCATTTGGCTCGGAATTAGAGGAAGTTCCCCCTGAATCCAATTCGGGTGTTGTATTTGAGCCGATTATAACCTCGGGCTCTCGACTTTGGTTTGGATTCAATGTTACAGTAACATCATCTATAACATTAGTTTGGGAGTTCTTATTTTGAGTCGGTGTTATAGTATCATCAACTATAACTTTGTCCTTCTCCTTTTTGTCTTTTGAGGAACGATCGAGTTCATCGTTTATTCCCTCAATTTCATTATCCTCTACTTCCAAACCGGGGATCGTCTCTTGAAAGACGAAAGTCGGGTTCATCTAAGTCTTCTTCCTCATCCTGTAAAGGCTTATCGAACATGTTATCTTCATCAAAGATAACGTGGACACTTTCTTCAATACAGAGAGTTCTCTTATTGAATACTTTGTAAGCCTTACTATGATCTGAGTATCCTATAAAAATTGCCTCATCACTCCTAGGGTCGAATTTACTCAAACGGTTTTTACCATTATTATGTACAAAACATTTACTCCCAAAACAACGGAAATGGGAGATATTAGGTCTTCGACCTCTAAGGAGTTCATAGGGGGTTTTCTTAAGGATAGGTCGGATCATAGCTCGATTATGGATGTAGCAAGAGGTACTTATGGCTTCACCCGGAAGTTACGAGGTAAAACCACTACACGAAGCATTTGTACGTGCCATATCTTCTAAAGTTCTATTCATACGTTCAACGACACCGTTTTTGTTGCGGAGTTCTTGGTGCAGAAAAGTTATGCCCTACACCATTAACTCTACAATATTCTATAAAGGTTTGATTATCAAATTCGGTGCCATGATCCGTACGAATAGATACTAGATTAGTCTTATATTTATTTTGAACACGTTTCATAAGACAATCAAATTCATCAAAAGTTTCGTCTTTTGAATGAAGAAAGATAGGCCATACATACCTTGAGTAGTCATCTACAAGAACAAAAACGTACCTAGATCCTCCTCTACTCCTTACCTTCATAGTTCCACATAAATCCATGTGTACCAGTTCCAAGGCTTCATTTGTGCTCACTACTCTTTTAGGTTTGAACGATGATCTTACTTGTTTACACCTAGCACATGTGTCACACATCTTTTCTTGGTCGAACTTGATCTTTGGCAACCCTTCAACCAAGTCCCACTTCTTGAGTTTATTCAAGGTTAGCGAGCTAATGTGACCGAATCGTTTATGCCATAAACAGGGATCATCAAGTGTAACTTTCATACATGAAAAAGAGTTAGTAGGCACAACATTTAAATCTACCATATAAACATTCCTTTTTCGGTGGCCTTCAAGAATAACGTTGCTAGTTCCTTCAATAATGATGCGACAACTATCAGTATGAAAAACTACTTTGTTACCTTTGTCGCATAGTTGAGATATGCTTAGCAAGTTGTGTTTTAGACCATCTACGAGATAAACGTCACTTATTGCGTGAGACTTAGAGATTCCGATTTTGCCAACGCCGATTACTTTTCCCTTTTTATTGTCCCCGAACGTCACTTTTCCTCCGTTGAACGGCTTGAGTGAAAGAAATAGATTCTTATCTCCGGTCATGTGTCTTGAACATCCACTGTCAAGATACCATTGGTTGTTTTCTTTCACTTCTTCCTGTAGAAAGGATTAGATACAGTTTTTAGGTACCCAAGCTAAGTTGGGTCCCTTATGATTAGTTACTCTAAATACTAAGTCCTTTCGAACCCAAACACGTCTAATGATCGTTTTTCTAACCTTAGGATTGTTTGGCATGGGAGACGTTCTAGGGTTAGGGTTTTCTCTAGGTCTCGGAACTTCTCTAGGTCTCTCTTGACTAGATGCCTTGTGAATAGGTTTACTAGGTTGAGATCTACAAGGACTTTGTGAAGTGCTAGGTTTCTTAGAGTAGTCAAAGGCCATGTCATAGAACCAACGAAATTTATTGTTCCTTTCTTCGTTAGGTTCGTTAATGGGAGTTTCCTTATCCTCGTCAACTGTGTCAGCAGTTTTGGCATGTTCGGCATTTTTTCGTAAATCATGAGCCTTTTTGACACAATTGATTTGGATGTGACCCGTATGACCACAGTAATTGCAAATCAAATATTCAGGAAGATCAGCATACTTCCTTTTTCTAAAATCAAAATCCGAAGGTGCTGATTTGCATTTAGAGTGATCTCTACGGCTGTAGCACTCATGTCCTAGTCCCATCTTCATATTATTGTCGGATTGTTCGGTTAGGAAGTTTAGGACTTTTGTGCTACCTTCCCACTTGTCATGGACCTTTCTAGCGTGTAGAAGTAGGTCTTTTAGGGTTTTAATTTCCTCTTGACATTTCGTGTGATCTACATCATTGTCCTTTTTAAAGTTGTCACGAAAGTCTTGGAATCGTTTGTTAAGGATGAACACAACATCGGTGTGGTGTTTCTTAACATTGATCATATCGGTCTTAGATTCTTTCAATTGCTTTGAAAGAGAATCTATCTCTTTCTTTTGATCCAAGATCACTTCTTCATTAGATGTGACCTTAGTTTCCAAGAGTTCTTTGACTTTTCTAAGTTCTAAAGTTATAGCTTCATTAGCTATAACTTTGGCTTGAAGGTGCTTGACGTTAAGCTTTAGGTCGGAAGTTATAGCTTCATTAGCTATAATTTTGGACTCTAATTCCTTCTTTTCAGCCATAGTAGAATCTAATGTTGTAGCTTTCTCAGCTATAACTTTAGATTTCAACTTCTTAGCATTAGTCTTGAGAGTATGATTCTCTTCTGCGATTTCGAGAATCTGTTCCTTTAGATCTTTCAATTCCAGATCCTGTTCGTGACACTTATCAAGAGATTGTTCAAAGTATTCAATTAAAGCACTTTTAGACAATTTCCTAACACGTTTCTTAAGCTCAAGGTAACTTACCTCATCATCATCGTCCTGCCTCGATTCTCCAAGAAAGCAGTAGTTTGAATGAGAATTTGTGCTTTCATTGTCATTGTCGGAGATTAGGTCAAGACTAACACCGCTAAGACAAAGGTTTGCTACTTCGTCGTCTTCAGATTCCTCGTCATCTTCTAAGTCAAGGTCTCCCCAACACGAAGCCATCATAACTTGCTTGAATTCTTTCTTTGTCTTCTCACGTTTCGTCTTGTCCTTTATCTTCTCCCATGTTGGACAATCTTTGATCATGTGACCAGATTCTCCACACTTGAAGCAACCTCTGTTTGCGAAGGACGACTTTGAGTCATTAACCTTTTTGTTGAATGCCTTGTTGTTATTGTTGTTATAGGATGATTTTGTTTGTCTATTTCGAAAAATTTTATTTTTAAAACGTCGTGCAAACAAGACAGTTTCATCCTCTAATTCAGAGTCTACTTCTTCGCTCGCTAAGGCCATACTCTTATTTCGACTTGGTTCAGCGTCATCTTTGTTAAGAGTAATTTCATGGGCCATGAGAGCACCTATGAGTTCTTGATAGGATAGGGTTTCAAGATCTCGTGATTCCTCCATTGCAGTGACCTTAGCACGCCACTTTTTAGTAAGGCTCCTAAGAACCTTTCTAGCAATGTCCTCAGTACTGAATTTCCTACCTAGGTTTTTCAGTTCGTTGATGATGCTTGAAAACCTTGCGGACATACTATCTAGAGACTCATTAGGCTCCATGATGAATAGCTCATATTTTTGCATAAGCAAATCAATTCGGTGCTTCCTAACAATGGAAGTACCTTCATAAGCTAATTCGAGCCCATCCCATATCTCCTTGGCCGTGGAACAAGAGGAGAACCGATCAAACTCAGTAGAGGTCATTCCGTTTTGCAGAAGACTTATTGCTTTGGAGTTCTTTTCGGCTTTTTTGTAGTCGGCCTCGACATAGTCCTCTTCTTTCTTTTCATAGGTAGTGCCTTCCTCGGATGCCACAAGAATTTTATGCGGTCCGTTTTGAATAATCCTCCAGCACTCCCAATCGTGTCCTTTCACATAGTGAGTCATCATATTTTTCCACAATCCGTAATTCTTCCCATCAAAGACGGGACACTTGAGATATTTGGAATCCATTTATCACGTGATAGGCAGCGGAATATAAAATGATAAGATAAATGAAAAACAATATAGATCAGCCTCTATGCGGTTAGGCAATCAAGAGCACGAGGCTCTGATACCAATTGAAGAGTCTATTGATCCAAAATACTCAAGAGGGGGGGGGGTGAATTGAGGATTTAAAACTTTTTAAAGCTTTTTCGATTGTGCGTATGTAATTGATTATTTAAAGTTTATTGATTAAACTTTAACTAATCAACTAACGGTTGTAAGCAAAGTAAACGAAAGAACGAAACAAGAAGAGACACGCGGATTTTTGAAGTGGTTCAGTTTCACAAATCGAAACCTACGTCCACTATTCTCGATTAATAAATTTAGTACCTTTCTACGGATTACAAATTTACTAACCCAACTCGTACAACTAACTCTAGCTGTAACTCAATGAGTACCGTTAAATACTCGAGTGACTAACTTACGCTAATAAGAAAGCACTAATGATTCTAACAAAGGTTCACGTTAATGAACAAGTTAAGAAATCAACTAAGCACTATTATCTTATAACGATAAATAAAGAACAAGTATGCGAGTTTTGTAACACACGACCTTTCAAAATTTGCAAATCGGTTTTCGCTAAAAACACACGGTTTGCACTTTAAAATATGAAAACAATTTTATGCTTAAGGTCTCTCTCTTAGATGTTGTAAATAGCAAAGTATTTATAGGCAAGGAAGAGAAAGGCTACACGGTTTCTATAAGAACCCTAACAGCCGAAATAAGATATAATTACAAATTATATCTTCTTATTATCTCTTACCTAAAAGCCATAAAAGATAATAAAGAATATTCTAAAAGATAGAATATAATCTTTCCAAATATTATCTTTACTATAAATTCTAAGATTATGATAAGATTTCCTAAAACAAGAATATCTTTTACCATAAACAAATATATTAACTAAGATATAAGATATGTAAAGATATTATTATAGAATAAAATCTTTACCTAATATCTCATAAGCAACATGGTACAACACGGCTCATAGGCTCGTGAACCATGCAAACCCTAATCTTAGTATATAATTAGAATTTAGGTTTTAGGAGAGGCTAGATGAAAACCCTAATCGATAGTAAAGTCCAACTCATAAGTTGACCTAATAACCATCAATTAACGCTAACAATATAACCGGACTCCTCACTAAACCGGGCTTTATAAAATAAATACTTTCGTTAAAACATATAAAATAAACTTTAAGAAATTGCAAAACAATTTTCGAACCATTTAAAAGTCGTGTATAAAAACTCAGCATTTCAATGTTATAGTAGAAGAGCTATAACATTGAACTCTTTTACTAGTAATGTTAAAGCTGCAAAGCTATAACTTTACTAATTAAGAAACTCATTCTTTGATTACCATTACGAGATAATCACCTATACTATTCTAATCTTCAAGGAGATCTTCGAGTATAGGCTACATCATCATCCAAGCTTGATTAATCTCCTAGACGAACTTCGTCTTCACATAATACATGAATGAATCTTTGAATTGTTTGATCTTGAACGAAGACTTGAACTTCTCATGTAATCGTCACAATCCTCTTTGTTGCCCGTAATAGGTTAATGCTAAAACACTTAACAAACGATTACACGCAACAAGTATATAATATGTAAAGCACCTTGACATCATCAAAACATAAACATATAATCTATATGGTCCAACAGTAGTGCAAAATACATATAAAATGGAGCTAAATAATGGGGTAAATATGTATAAATTATGGACTTATCAACCATTTAAACTTTACTATAAAAATTAACTCTATAATGCTATATCATTGCATGAAACTAATTTATGACATTAAATTATAATTAAGTGATGTAAAAATGTAAAATTTAATTAGAACGCATATAAACCTTATAACAAAAACAATATACCACGCACTTAAAAAGACGATTTACGAATAATTAGACTAATATTTTTTTTAATTAAAAAAATACATAAAAATTGTTACGTCCTTTAAAATATACACCATATTGATGAAGGATAATATAAGAAACAGATTTACGTAATTTTAGGATGTAAGTGATGACAATAATTATGTTAAAGACTGCATAAGAAGAAGTTTGCGTAATTTTAGAGTGTAACTAATGAAAAATAATAACTATATAAATGGAAATGATTGCATAATAAATTATGGATTTTAATGAAGAAGCCATAAATATGAATTTTAATTAAAAAATTAGAGTTTAATTATAAGAATATATTAATTGAAAAGATAATAATGTAATGAAAAAAAAAAATTGTTACCTTATTTAGCTAGATGCTTTTTGGAGGGAAAACTAAGAGAATTTTTATTCTCTTAGTAGTAGAGGGATGATAATTTGGGTGTTGAATGAGTATTTAATTTGCTAATATAGTAATTAATTAAATTAAAGTTTACAATTTTGATATCTTTTGTAATTAATTTAGGGTTTAGGTTGAAATTGAATTAGGGGTTGTGATAATTATGGATAGAAGGATTGGAGGATGGTGGCATGTGGTGGCTGCATGGCGGAGAAACGGTGTCGCCGGCGAGAGAGAAGGGAGAGAGGGGATCTGACTAGGCGAGAGGAGAAGGTGCGATGGTTGACTGGTACATATTGGTTCGCCTCTGGTCGCCGGTGAAGGGAACGACGGTAGTCTGGTAGTGGGGCTATGTGTAGCCGAGGGAGGGGCGGTGGTGATGCTAGTGGTGTTAGAAGATGTGGGACTTGGGAGGTTTATGTTACGTGAAGTAATTGTTTGCAATTTTTTTTATTTTTTTCATGTGTAGTACACATGGTCTGACATGGAGAGGATGGAATGAGAGGGGTACTATGGTCAAAGTCGTACTGTAATGAGTAAATGTGTACTACGAAAATCAATACCCATTATTTATATTTTGAATTGACTCATCAGTAATTTGTCATACACCTCACTTTTCGATATGAGAAAAAAAGTTGAAATATGAACTAATCAAGAAGATTAAAGTTATAAAATGTATATTTACTGGAAAAAATTTATTTTTTCTTTACCATAAAACTAATTATTACAATTTATAATTTTTCTCAATTTATTTTAATGATCTTTTTTTTTTTTTACGAAACTAATAATATCCGTGTTAGGTCATTTTGTAATATATAATAATAACAACAATAAAAACTTAGAAATTTATAGTTTATAAAATTATAGCAAATTTATCTCAGTTTAATCAAATGATTATAATTTTGATTTTAATGAAAATATTATTATTTGATTAAAAAATTATATTTTGCTGAAATGATAATAATATAATGAATAAGTCTTTTCGTTTCCTTATTTAACTTGATGCTTTTGGAGGGGAGAATCTTGGAAAATTTTATTCTTTTAGTATATATAGGATGGGATAATTTAATTATAGCAATGATTGATGATTCATCCCATTTACATTATATTTTTTATTTTATTTTTTGAACTTGCAGATTTGGCCCATAATGTGCTTAGTAGAATGCAAAATTAAAGGCCCAAATAGAAAATAATATAATTAGGCGGGAAAAAACGTAGAATCATCTATTCATTTTGTAAATAGGGGATGGTGAAGGAAGGTTTATGAACCTAAGCTACGAAATTAGAAGGAACAAGCACAAGGGGACCAGTTTTAAGACACGCAGGTTACGCCAACGTTAGTTAAGACCGTCTCAACTTAAGACGACTCTCTCAATTAAAATAGATTTAGAAATAAAAGGAGATTGTGTAATAAGTCTCAAATTAACAAGGCCGTCTCAATTAAACAAGATCAAATGTGCATGTTAAACAAGTTTTGAAAAACTGCCTCTTCAAGGAAAAATATCGCCAGTAAAAACTTGTCATTATTGGGCTTGGTTATTTGTTGTCGATCCTGAAAGTCTTGGGGTACAATGGGCTTATGAGTTAAGCTTGACCTATGAGCATTTCAAAATGAATTGGTTATCCATAAAGATAAAGAAAGCTTTTTTCCCCGCTTCTTACTCTAAAATGAGGTGATAACGTTAGACTATGGATTGTTAAAACCATGAAAAACAAGATAGAGATAACCATAAATTGTGGTTGTCTTCATTTTCAAAACTTTGAAGAAAGAAGGATTTATCATGGAGAGTTCATTTCTGCGGAGATAAGTGATCCTGATTGGAATGATGAAAACTTTTCCGTTGAGGTTGATGGTGATGAAGATATTGACTCTGAAGGCAATGATGATAGTATAGTCCAAATTTCTCCAGACGATGAATAACGAAGAAATCTGACATTTTTGGGAAATCGTAGTTAATATGAACGCAATGAATGAGGTGTCTTACTGGGTTCAATGACTTGACTCTTCATTGAATGTAATGAGAGAGTTTATTCCATATATTTATGGATAAAACCAGGAATTAAGAAATTCCTCGGGGATTCTAAAGTAAAAGCAATGTGAAGAGACGACATCAATGCAGTTATTGTCCGTCTAAAACATCGAACCGATTGGGCGATTAATTGTCGGGTATGTATATAAATATCATCCTTTGTTAATAGAGTAAAGCCATTATGTGCATTCTTGCTATGATTTCATAAAAAATGACCTCAAAAAAAATAAATGTTTCAAGAGCTCTAAAAAGAAAGTTGCGTGAGGAAAATAAAAAAGTTCGGCTTTGTCAACACGATAAGGAGAAATCCAGTCCTTTATTTGCACTAGGACCTGATGAGTTCTTTATGATTCTGCAAATCTTTTCCAAATCTATACAATACTATAAAAAGGGTACTTTGAATGATACACGTGTCAGCCCTCTAAACGCTTGAAAGTGTGAAATACTATATAGCCTCACTAAAGGATGATATTTCCCGTGATTAATTTTCATTAACATCAAAGCGTTCAAAATTCTTTCAACTCCTGCATTTTTTATAATGAATTTTCAGTTTACTCCAACTCTTCCACTTCCCACTTTTTATCTCTTTCAATTACTCTTTTATCTTCTCCCTCTACATATACGTCCAAATAAATTAGAAAAAAAAGGTAAGGTGAGTTCTAATTTTTTATTTTGAGAATTTAATAATTACATGTGACTTTGTTTACAACATTTTGTTTTAATTTTATAAGTTTTCTCATTGTTTATCTATAAAAAATATTGCATTTGAATGACAGATTATTGAAAAGCGGTAATTGGGAGAGCAAAAACCAGAAACTTCGTGAAGCAATATTGTGTTTCATGAAAATTGAAGAAGGTAATTCTATTTTTTATTGACTAATTTTTAAAATATGTCGTATATTAGCATGAAAGTGAACTATATAACAAAGCCGTGTTTTTTAATATAGCTATTCATTTACGCATCCCCATGTCCGACCTTGAGATAGTCTATTTTATATATATTCGGATTTAACTGCCTTTATATTACAATAATCTCCAATATATAAGGTACGGAGTATAACTGAATATAACCTAGCTAACCATGCAAACTATTTTGTTATTCCTTTTTTTTTTTACAATTTTTTTGTTACTCATGCCCTACGAAGAAAGTTACCGAGTATTTAGTTATTTTGTTAATTAATTTATCAGGCTTTGCCTATGTCAATATGTCTTTTAAAGCCTCTTTCGTTTTTTGGCTTTCTCTTCGGATGTTATAACTCATACTTGAAGGTAAAAATGGTATAGTTTTTATTTAGTCTTACATCCTCAATCTTCATTTGTTTTGTTTTCAATTGTTTGCTACTTTGCTTGAATGTATTCTTTCTCCAAGTTCTATTCTTTCTTATTCCTCCCTAAAGTATGCTCCCTTTGTCTCAATTAATAGTATTCACATTTCCTTTATTTTTGTCTCACAAAATAAAGTAAACGTAAATATTCATTAGGACAAGAAGATTACGAAATTAAAGTTGTTCTTTCATGTTTACAGCTTGAAATTAGAAGAGAAGGTAAATACTACAGAGTAATAACCTACTCATACTAAATTTTGAGGATTTGAGACAAGGGCGCCCGGCAACTTTTGGTGACCCTGTTCAAAATGTAAGACGGAGGCCTCAGAATTTATAAAGTATATATAAACAATTCATATTTTCTAATAGAACCAATATAAAATGTTTGTTTTTTGGCAAAACATTAAATATAAAATGTAGTACTTTGTCATAAGTTATAAAAATGGACAATAAGTCTTGATTCGACAACATTATTAATCTCTCTTGAATATAGTCGGTCTCCTTGTATTTTGAGAAGCAAACACATTAACTATATCTTTATATTCCAATTGTTCTAAAATATCATTCTCGATCGCAATCAACGCCAAACCATTGAGCCTTTTCTATGACATTGTAATTCGTAAATAAGATTTCAACAATTTGAGTTTCGAAAAGCTTCTTTCCGCACTTGCAACAGTTAGTGGAATAGTCAGCATGACTCTATATGAAATAATTACATTAGGAAAACAACTAAAATTTTCAACAAGTTTAACACCTCAACCGCTCCCAATTTCTCCTTAGGCAAGACCCCATTCAAAAACATTAACTCCATGTGTAAATCAGTTCCATTAATGTCAGCTTGTTCATCTTTCTTAAGCGTATCTTCAAGACTAATGCAACATAATTTTCAGCGCATGTCTTCCATGGAGAGAAGTCTTTTAGAAGTAAATAAGAAGCCAAAGACATTCTCGGACTCTTGATATTTTTCAAACCTCCATTTTAATGAAGTAATGGATTGATCAACAATGAATAAAAAATAATTAACCCTAAAAGATTCCTCGGCACATTGATTACTAACCACCGATGGGTCATCTTGATTTTCATCAAATTGTCTCTTTCTTCGAATTACTCGTCTTTGAGGAAATGCGGGGTTGATATTTATTTCAAGAGAAATCTTTTTAGCTTCTTCAATAGCATTCTCAAGACCAGTTTCTCGAAATTCCTCAAAGAAAGTAACTAAACCCTTCATCTCTTTAATTGCAACATATATAAACATATCCTTCAAATGCAAACTCTTGCTCACCAAATTAACATGATACAACATTTCATACCAAATAATTATTGCCACTAAAAACTCAAAATCACCAAGTTCATTCAATGCAAGAGATTTTGCTTCACTCCTTATTTTGGAATCATTATCTTTTTCGGCTATATCAAGCAAAACTTCTCGTAGGTCCCCAATTTGGAATCTTATAGCCTTTATACTTTCAATACGATTCTCTCAACGAGTGATCAATAATGGTTTAAGAGTTAACTTTTTTACATTATTCTGTAAAATTTTCCATTTTTTATTTGAATTCGCAAATATCGTGTATACGTGTTGAATAATTCCAAAAAATTCTCTAGCTTTACCACATGTTTCAGCCATATCACACAATATAAATTAAGATTATGACAACCACAAGGCATATAATAAGCTCTGGGATTTATATCTATCAATTTATTTTGAACTTCTTGGTGTTTTCCTTTCATATTGAGCCATTATCATAACCCTGCCTCCTTACATCATCTATGCCAAGACCCATATTTTTTAGTTCAACTTGCAGAACATTAAAAAGGCCCTGACCTATTGTATCATCAACACTCAAAAATCCCAGAAACGATTCCTTGGTTGTAACATATTTTGAAGAAACATCAACATATCTTAATATCATTGTCATTTGTTCTTGATGGCTGCTATCAGGAGTACAATCAAGTATCACAGAGAAATACTTTGCTTGTTTTACTTTTCTTTTGATTTCAGATTTAATTTGTGAGGCAAGCAAAAGTATTAATTCATTTTGAATTCTATGACCAAGATAGTGAACATGAGTATTATGATTTGTGATTCTTCGAACATACACTTGAACAATAGGATAAAACTCAGCTACCATTTCTATCAAACCAAAAACTTTCCATTACTACCCTCGTACAAACGCTCCTTGTGACCTCAAAATGCAAAATTATGCTTAGAAAGAAACTCTACAATTGAAATTATTCTCAATAAGACTTGATTCTAGTGCTCCTTTTCTTTTTTGATTTGATATTTCTTCATACTATCAATTGAAACTATGCTTTCGAACTTTCTAAATATCCGTATACTAGATGTCGATTAGACGTTGTTGTAATACATTGACATTCTGGTTTTAGAGTAATCAATCGAATAAGGGTACTACTTGATCGAGTAGGTTGTATGTTGATTCTGGCGTACATTCTGTTTTGTGGGTACTCGATCGAGTACGTCCGGTACTCGATCGAGTTTCGATTTATTTACAGATTTTTATTACGGTTTGATCGTAAAAGATGGGAGAGGTATTTAAAGCTAAAACATCACTTTCATTTTATTTTACTTTATTTCTCAAAAAGGTTCTCATAAACTTCAACGACGTTCACCAACTCTCCATTTTTTACTATCAAATCAAGGCTAGGGTTTGTATCTTTTGGGATTTTTACATCGTTGCGATCGTCAGTAATTAGGTAAGATCTCTATGTTGTTCATTTGTTGATTTGCTAAGTTTTTTTAAACCCTAATTGGGTGAGTTGGGGGGTTTTGGGAATATTTGTTATACGATAGGTTGTAATTGCATTATTGTGTTATATGCGGAGATTTCGTAGTGGAGGAATTCTGATTGCTGCGCTAGTATTTTTGGATTCCATTTCAGGTAGGGTTTCCCTACTCAGTTGGCTGTATAATTGATTGATTGTTTGTGATTGATTGTTGGCATGTGATCTTTGATTGAAGTTGATGGAGGTTGGTTGGATTGTATTGTTGGTTGGATGATTGTTGTGGAACTATGTCGGAAGATGGTTTCATACCCATGTTTGCCCCTTGTGCTCCTATCACAAGGAGGATGTGCACATTAATGATCTGGGTTCGCTCATTGCGATGAGCGGGGATTTGATGGGCAAGGTTACGGTCCCTCACTAGCAATGTGGGTTACCTGTTGCGATGGGTAACATGGCAGGGCTACACACTTTTGTGTGTAGTCAATGATTGGTGATTGTTGGAGTTGGAGATCGACTGATTGTGATGTTATATTCGTTTTCACTGCGTATATTGATTTGGTTATACAGTTAGCTGACCCTGTTTTGTGTTTTCAAAACTGCGGTGATCTATTCGGGAATGGTGAACAGTTGACTAGCAGGTGATGGATGTTATGATAACCCGCAGGACATGGACGAGCGAAGTCATCTTTGTTGTGTTGATTAGTTGTAGTTGAGTTTTGATACAAAATAAAGGTTTTCCATAAGCCATTAGGACTAGTTTATTTCCTAGTTAGATTATTACTAGTTTATTTATTTTCTAATTCCAGTTAGAATAAGTAAGGTAATTGTATTAGCTTTAGGAAAGACAATTAGAGTCGTTTAGGCATGTGTTTAGGTGAAATTTAGCTAGTGTTTTAGGTAGGTTTGACTTGTTTAGGAAGTCGATCTATTAGTATAAATAGGGAGTCAATTTTATTGGTTTATATATCAGATTGAGTTATTAAGAAATAAAGCAGAAGCTTTTCCGTTTACATGTTTTGTAAACCCTAGGTTCGACACGTTTCGTTCCAAACCTTGTTCTTGTTTGACGCGTTTCAAACATTAACACAAGTTATAATCAATAGGTCTTGATTATAATTCACCATTATTCGTTCTATATGTCTAGATCGAATAAATATCCCATTGGTTCAATTTCTCGACAGATTTCGAAGCAAATATCCCATTGTTTCAAGATCTTACCAGATTTTGAGGCAAATATCCTTTTTCATTATTATTCTTATTCTATTAAACCGCTTCCGCGCAATTTTCGTATCAAGTTTAGTTTTATGACTTTCTTGTTTTGGTTGTTTTGTTTTGGAGTTAAAGACTTGTAACCTTTTCTTTACAGTTGTTTTAATAAAGTTGTTTCATTATGTTTTATATGATGCATACTATTTCGGGTAACCGAGATGGTAACACCCTTTTATGCTAAGGTGGTCCTTGGTAAGGCACTTTGGTATATGAGGGTGTTACAATTGCGATTCTAAGACATGTTGCTTGTAGCTCGATAATAATCTTGTGTTTGTTGTGATTCTACAGATACCGGGTATTTACAAATAGCTTATTGAAAAGATGATAATTTATTGAAAGAAAGTTTTGCATGTTTCATTATTTAATGATATTCCTTTTGGAGGGAAAAACATTTGAGAATTTTTGTTCTCTTAGTATATAGTGGATTATCATCCTAAAGTACCAAGGTCTGATTTCTTATAGGTATATGGATTAGTTGAAGGCAGACTTTCTTTCAGATATCTAGGGATTCCCATCAAGACTACCAGACTTAATGCTCAGGACTGCAACCCTTTCATTGATAAGATTGTGACTAGAATTAGAACTCTATGAGCCAGAAAACTGTCATATGCAGGAAGGTTGGTTCTAGTCAGGTCAGTTCTAAAAATCCTACACAATTATTGGGCTCAAATGTTTATTTTACCTAATGGGATTATTACAAGAATTGAACAAATTTGTAGAAATTTCCTATGGGATGGGGGCGAAGAATTCATGAGATCTCCTCTGGTTGCTTGGGAAAAAGTGTGCAGACTAAAGAAAAGGGGGGAGGGGGGGGGGGGGTGTCTTGGACTTAAGCAGGACATTTTGTGGAACAAAGCAGCGGTTGGTAAACTGGTCTGGTGGACTTACACTAAAACTGACCTATTATGGGTCAAATGGGTTAATCACATTTACCTCAAGGGGTCAAATTGGCAAGATTATTCTCCAAGTACTAATTCCTTTTGGTATTGGAGGAAAATCTGTCAAGTCAAGATGGAATTCAATCAGTCCTATCAACAACAGACATGGACACTCAATCTATAGCTAAGGGATATGATTTTCTTCAAATCAAGACGCATGAAGTTCCATGGTTTAAATTCGTTTGGAATACTTAGACTATACCAAAACATGGCTTTTTAGCCTGGATCTATCACCATGGGACTATGAACAGGAAAGGTAAACTATACAATTTGTGGATTTTTGATGATTATACCTGTTGTATTTTTGGAAGGTCATCTAAAACCATGGAGCATTTATTCTTCGAATGCCTTTATAGCAGAAGTACTATCTCTCATGTTGGAGCTTGGATTGGAATAGCCTTTCCTATCAATAACCTGATTTCTTGGCGCCTGGGATGGATTGGATCACAGGTACAAATGGGTGTTCTTGATGGTGCTCTAAACGCATGCATATAACATATTTGGCATTAAAGAAATCGAAGCAAGTTTGAATCAGTTCTTATCCGGCCAAATAAGCTCGCTAGAATGATTACAAAAGAACTGAAAATGAGATTTCGAGGTTTGGATAGAAGGAAAATGGATAGGAGGGAAGAGAATTGGCTTCAGGAGCTTCTAAGAAGGGGATGTTGTAATACCTCGTAGTTTCTAAGGCGTTCACTCGACTGAGTGGACCGAGTATAACCAATACTAGACTTAGTGGAGTTGTTATAATGTCCGCTTATATAAGGGTCGCCTTAAAACTGTCATAACTTAAAATATCTAGACATGAAATTGATGTGATTCCAATTGGAGGTGATAGCTTGTTCTCTTACGATTCCAGCGGTAGGTCACACGACCAAAATGACCAAGAAACGAGTGAAATACGACTGTTTACAAAAGCTGGTCATTGCTGAGAGCTGTGTCGCACTCGACCGAGTGAGGTTCACTCGACCGAGTGGACCCGCACTCGACCGAGTGAGCGACACTCAACCGAGTGGACTCGCCACTCGATCGAGTGCCGCTGTTTTTAGAACACGGGATTTAATCTCTTTCTCCCCTAACCCTAAAATCATTTTCACCTTTCTCCTTATCTCTCCAAACTCTCTCCCTTCTTTCTAAAACCCTCACAAACACCATATTATGGGATTCAAGCTTGGTTTAGTGGATTGCTCACCTTCCTCCTTCCCTTCTCTTGATTTGTAAGTTAAGATCTACCCTTTTCTAGTCTTATGAACCCTAACTTTTGGGGTTTTTCAATTGGGTTGATTAATTAGCAGTTAGTATGTGTTTATAGGTAATTAGAGGGTAATAATAAGGGATTTTATATTTTATAATAGATTAGGATATATTATGATAGTTGTTATGTAATTATTGTAGGATGAGACTGTGTTATGAGATGGATTCTTGTTGTCTTGGATTAGCTTATGGAGTATGCTAAAAGGTAGGTTAATTCTACTCGGTTTCGATAATGTGTGTGCATATTTCATGTCTTTTCCATCATGTGCATATTAAGAGTCAGATTTGTACTATATGGAAATGTTGAGGATTTTGGTGAGTCTTTTATGTTGTTGAGATTGTATTGTATCATGTGGTTAATTGGTATTCATGATGTTTGAGAAAAAGGTAATTAATTGGTGAGAGTTATGC
The DNA here is from genome assembly GCF_048544455.1 of Silene latifolia. Lineage (NCBI taxonomy): Eukaryota > Viridiplantae > Streptophyta > Magnoliopsida > Caryophyllales > Caryophyllaceae > Silene > Silene latifolia. The sequence goes on from NC_133528.1 coordinate 31,511,758, forward strand.
ATAATCATTATGAGACGAGCATATTGGCATATTGTGATGCATTTAACGATTTGTGATGGTTGATAATTGTTGGTGGTGATTCTTGTTGTTGAGGAGACGTGAGACGGTTGAGAGACCGTCTTACGCTTGAGTCGCCTCTTGAACCTTCCCACTCCAAGAGGGATGTGCACATTAATGACTTGAGTTTGGAGGGACGCGTGTGGTTGAGACACGACGTTTGTTAAGGGGTCCGGTTGGCTTCCGGACCCTGTACGGCTAGGTGTGTCCCGGTACCAATGTGATTGTCGGTATGTCTGGGGCGTGTCCCGGTACCAGTGTGGTTGTCGGTATGTCTGGGCGTGTCCCGATACTGTGGTGGTGGTTGTTGATAGTGGTTTATTCATATTAGTAGTCATGTTGCATATTCACACACTTGAGTCGTGTCGCACTTTATTTGTTTATTGAAACTGACGTTTGTTGTGTCTGTGTATTTGTCACCTATCTCTTTTGGGGTGGCTTGTGTCGATCCATATGATATCCTTTGGTCGTACAGGGAGCAGGTTAGGTACAAATGGTTTGGATAGTATGCGGGAGACGGGAAGAGCTTGATGAGTCATAAAACGAGTATAGTTAGTTAGATGAGTATAGTAACCATGAGTTGTATTTTATTCATTATTTAATGGTTTTTAATCACTAAACTCGTCATTGTGGACACAGCCACCTACACGCCAAGCCGATCTGTTGGACGTATAGCGGTCTTTTTGAAAGCCACGCTCGGCGGCGTAAAAATGCTTTCGACCGGATCGTTTTAGATCGGTCGGTTTCGTCTCGGTAAGGGTCTCGAAACGATTAGAGATGTTCGGAATCGCCACCAAGCATTTGTGGGATGCTTGGAACCCGTTCGAATGCACTTTATACCTCGGTCAAACGAAGCACAAAACAGGGTTTGACATAGGTACTAAAGATAAGGAATCGTCCCTCTTTAGCATCCTATCTCTAGAATGACTCTCGTACGCCCTGGATAAGGTCGTCCACTATCCAAAATTTTTAAGTATGAGGTGAAGGTACGTATTGGGAAGCCCTTTAATCAGACACCCAATCCCGCCCGCGGTAGCGGCCTCTACTGATCGATCTTGGTTGGTTGAATGCAAAAGTTGATAAAACGGTTTAAATACATGAATGCGCATCCAATAATTTAAACCTAACATGTGAGAGCTTTCTAAGTCGGTTGATTTAATCCAAGTATCAAGTATAAGATGTCAAGTTGGATTTATGGTTGATTTGCATGCAAGACGGAAATTAAACATCCATTCACCGTATTAGGTTTATGGTGCATAACGTGATCCATTTGTCTTAGTAAGGCGTTTTGCAAATATGATTCTTGAATGAACAAATAGTCATCTGATCCGTCCTATATCCGGGTTAGCCGGAGTCGGGATCGTCCTAGACTAATGTTGAAAGGGGAACAGACCCTGCACCAGGCGGCCACATGAGGCGCGAGCCTGCCGGCGGTGTAAAGGGGTCTCCCCTGGTTTTGAAAATAGGAAAGAAAAGGCCTGTTTAGGCGCGGGTCAGTTAACGAATATATGACGTGCTCTGAACATTTGAAAAACGTTTATAAAACGTATTGAAGAATGGGTATTTGACCCGATTTGGTTTGAAAGGGTCGTTTAGACCGCACTTGTTGATTTGAGGAACGAGACTCGAATAATCATCATTATTTTGATGATACTCGGTGTCGGGTTCGACTAGACATGTATAGTTTTGAGAATGATCATGAACTAATTGTTTTAAGTTCATTTGAATATAATTAGTCGATACTCATCATCGTACCCGGGTTAAAATCCGGCATGGTATGTTGAACTAAGGATGACTTTATGTTGGTGACTAATATGTTTGTTTTGAAAATGTAAAGAAATGAAATAAAAGGCTTTAAAATACCTTTAAATGTAATTAACCAAATATTATCACCGAAACACGGATTAAACCGTCATGGTATTAAGAACCAAGGGTGAAAAATGTTTTATGGTTAAAACTTGTAAAAATGAAATAAAAAGGTTTTGAAAATATTTGAAGTGGTAAAAACCGATTACAAATATGAAAATAAAATAATGAGGAAAGACGAGAACAAACACGGTTGAGTTCTGACCTGGACACCCCATTGAGGCGCGAGCCTCCCTGCATAACAAGGGGCTTCTGTCTCAAGCCAAAACTCAGTTTTGGCTCGTCTATCCCATGTTTTGGATCGTGTTATGCATGATTTAGCATTTTATAGTCATGAAATAAGTAAAGACATGATAAAAGAAGGATTTTTACACCCTCATACTTACATGCTTGGTTATGGCGAGAAACCGACGTAAGTGTAACAACTCGTTTGGTCGGAAAAGACTCGGTTTAAAACCGTTTTAGTAAGTAAAAAGAGTGTTTTATTAAGTTTAGTGATGGTGTAGTGGTCGAAGTGGTCGGTCAAGTGATTTAATGCACGATGACGGTACCAAACAATGTGTAAGGCTTGTACTTACGATCGGTAGGTCGTAAATACGCGTTGGATTGTGACTTAAGAAGTCGAGTCGAGAATTTTAAGGGAGAAAAGAGGGGGCGGACACTCGCGTAAGTTCTCAAATGGGGGCATTTGAGGGGTATTTATAGGAAAATGAGTGGTTGTGTGAGTTTTGAGCGACGTGGCCACGTGGGCTGCTCAAAGAGGCGCGAGCCACGTCACGGGTCTTCGAGTTGTCCTATCACTTTCACACAAGTGCAATCATGATTTGTTCTATCCTAGGATTTGTAGTCACATGTTTGGTAGTTGACCATTCATGAATGATGTGACCATAATTAGCGCATATTTAGCCCCCGAATTAGCCTTGTTCCCATGCTTTTTAGTGCATATTTGGGTTATTTATTGTCTTTAGTTCTTTGTTTTGCATATTCTTTGAGATTTTGATCCCTTGGTAGGAAAAGAGTAAGAATCTTGCATTTTCATGGCAAAACGAGACTAAATTGATTGAATTCAATGACCAAGCATCAAGGAGTGACAAGATTAGAAAGCCTTTGTACATATTATAGTAGTTGGGCAATGACGAGAAAGGATCCTTGCATCCCCGAGGAAATCCCCAAGGATTTTATGAAGAAAAGGGAAGAAAAGAAGAAGAAACAATGCTGAGCTACAATCCGAGCGGATTGCCCTGAATCCGCCCGTCCTCCACAAGCACAATCCGTGCGTTTTCCTCCAAAGACGCCCGGGCAGCAGCCAGAGAATCCGCCCGGATTCTCCCAAAGACGCCCGTCTTCCCCTGCTACAATCCACCCGTCCCGACACCAATACGCCCGGATTCCGGTCCAGCGCAATTTCGTCTTCTTCAAGCTTGAAAGAAAGAAGCCCTTCCTTCGAAAAATACCGGCGTCTCCCTGCTCAATCTAAAAAGTGTAATTACTAGTTTAGCCCTTAGTTAACCCTAATGCATCCACCTAATTTCCACTATAAATACCCCATTAGTCTAATTAGAAGAGCATGTTCTTCTTATCAATAATTAGAGTAGTTAATATCAATCAAATCTCTCTTTAGTTTTGTAATCTACAATTAATCAAGTTTTAATACAAGTTTTATTTCCTTAATCTCTCTTTTGTTCATCCTTTATTTTGGGTAATTGAATATTATTTGGGTTATTATTGGGAGATTGACAACCTCTCAATCAAGCATCAAGTACTTCTTTTATTCTTTGCTTTATTATTGGAATCATTAGTAGGTATAATTCTCTTAATCCCTTTTTAATTATTGCTAATTACTTTCATTTATTCATCATGTTTCCTTTTGTTGGTATGATTGACAACCTTGCTAGCATGATCAACATGATAATGAGTGAGTAGTGACCTAGCTAGGGTTAATGGGTAATTAGGGGAAACCAACATGGGGAATGATTCATGCTTAAACTAATATGCTTTAATGGTTTATTTGCTTGCTTGTTTTGATCTCAACTCATGCACATGTTATGTTTGATGAAATGTGAGCCTATGAATCCTTGCATTTTTTACCCATCACCTATCTTTTCAATGAGACTTGTAAGACATAAACCAACTCGAGTCTCATTAGACCATGCATGTTGTTGAGTAGGGAAGATTAAGTCGACTTGTAGGTGTTGTACAATCTAATTGATTCGGCTCCGGGACCCAAACTTTCCTAGGATTGTAAGATATAACCCAACTCAATCCATCACAACAATAATTGCTTGCTTATAATTTGAGAACATGTTTGTATGATCAATTCCCATGATTCCCCTATGACCCCATGATACCCTAGTGCTTTTTATCAATTGTTTACAATCCTTTTAATTCATCTTGCTTATTTACTTTCATTGCTATTTAGTTTAGTGACCTTCTACATCAACCCAAATTGTGACACCCCTAAGACACCACTAGTTCCATTAGAAATCTCATCTCAATTCCCGTCCCTTGGGATCCGACCTTTACTTGCCTCTTTACTAATTGTAGAGTTGTTTGTGAAATTATAAATTGTGTTTTGATTCGGACGTGACCCACGACAACATCTATTCAATTGTGAACACGTTGCCGACATAAAAAATGGCGCCATTGCCGGGGACGGTGTTAACTTGATTTAGATTTTCTTACATTGTTATTAGTTGTGTCTTTCTTTGCCTTGGGGAAGTAAAACTCCTCAAAGTTTATTCTAATTGTTTTCAAGTTGTTTGATATTTTGCAAGATGGACCTTATAGATTGTTTTGTAGAGGACCACTTAAGTATACCTTTCTTCAAAGATCCCATGCAAGCATTGGAAGCCTTGGAAGCAAGTGAGGCTAAAAATATGTATTGGGAATTGGAGGTGGATCTTTTTGAGGCCGCTCTAGCTAACAAAGAACTTATTCATGCACAATCCGTATTAGTGCATAACATCCTTGTGGAAGCATGTCAACCCATAGAAGATGAGCAATCCATCCTAGAAGATATTTTACAAGCTCAAGATCAAGAGGAACCCATCATGGAAATTGAATATGATGAGGTTGATGAGAATGAAGAACAAGTTGAATATGCTATGAGAATGGAATGTCTAATGGAGATGGAGCAAATTCTCAATGAAACTCCAAAGAAGGAAAGTGAGGTACAAACTCCTACTTTAAAACCCCTTCCCCCAAATTTAAAATATGCTTACCTTGATGAATCAAAGACCAAACCCGTGATTGTTAATGATAGACTTGATGAGAACCAATTGGTAAAATTGCTTGATGTGTTGAAACAACATGAAAAGGCTATAGGTTATAGTCTAGATGACCTTAAGGGGATAAGTCCCAACTTTTGCATGCATAGAATTCATCTAGAGGAAGACCATAGACCTACCATTCAACCCCAAAGAAGATTGAACCCCCACATGCAAAAAGTTGTCAAAGGAGAAGTTATGAAATTACTTGATGCGGGAATCATATATCCCATATCAGACTCTTTGTGGGTTAGTCCCGTCCAAGTGGTACCTAAGAAAGGAGGTACCACGGTAGTGACAAATGAAAAGAATGAACTAATACCCACAAGAATGATCACCGGTTGGCGTATGTGCATTGACTATCGAAAATTAAACTCCGCAACAAGAAAGGATCATTTCCCCCTACCATTCATTGACCAAATGCTTGAGAGGTTAGCCTCCAACAAATTCTTTTGTTACCTTGACGGGTATTCGGGATTCTTCCAAATCCCTATACACCCGGATGACCAACATAAGACCACCTTCACATGCCCTTATGGTACTTTTGCATATAGGAGGATGCCTTTTGGTTTATGTAATGCCCCCGCCACTTTCCAAAGATGCATGATGAGTGTCTTCTCCGATTACTTAGAGACCATAATAGAAGTTTTTATGGATGATTTTAGTGTTTATGGAAAGGACTTTGACTCATGTTTGCATAATCTTTCTCTTGTATTGCAAAAATGTGAAGATGTTAGTCTTGTTTTAAATTGGGAAAAGTGTCACTTCATGGTCAATGAAGGAATTGTTTTGGGTCATTTGATTTCGGAAAAGGGCATCGAGGTCGATAAAGCTAAAGTTGAGGTGATAGAGAAACTCCCACCTCCCGTGAATGTTAGAGGGGTGAGAAGTTTTCTCGGTCACGCGGGTTTCTATCGCCGTTTCATAAAGGATTTTTCAAAAATAGCGAAACCCCTCACTCAATTTTTGCTTAAAGATGCCCAATTCCAATTCACTGATGAGTGTGTTGAAGCCTTTAATAGAATCAAGGAAGCACTAATCTCGGCACCGATCATCCAACCTCCAAATTGGGAATTACCATTCGAGATTATGTGTGATGCTAGCAACTACGCCGTTGGAGCGGTTCTTGGCCAACGGGTTGGGAGAGCTCTTCACGCCATCTATTAAATAAGCAAGACTCTTGATCCTTCCCAAGTGAATTATGATACCACCAAGAAGGAGCTTCTTGCCATTGTCTATGCTTTGGACAAATTCCGTTCCTACTTGCTTGGATCCAAAGTGATTGTATTTTCGGATCACCGTGCTCTCCGACACCTCTTGATAAAGAAGGAGGCAAAACCAAGATTGTTGAGATGGATTTTGCTTCTTCAAGAATTTGACTTAGAAATAAGAGACAAGAAAGGAGCCGAGAATGTAGTGGCGGACCATTTGTCAAGGATCCGGTTTCATGATGAAAATGGAGAAACCCCGATCAATGACTCATTTCCCGACGATATTTTGATGGCCATTCAAACACAACTTGAAAGGCACCCCGTGGTTTGCCGATTATGCCAACTATATTATTGGAAAAGTACTCCCTCCAAATTTGAACCACAACTAAAGGAAGAGATTCATATTCGAAGTGAAGAGGTACTTTTGGGATGACCCAAACCTCTACAAGGAGTGTAGTGATGGGCTCTACCGGAGATGCATCCCTCAATGGGAAGTCTAAGTAAGGAATCTTGGAAAGATGTCATTCATCACCCTACGGTGGGCACCATGGAGCAAGGAGGACCGTTGCAAAAATTCTTCAATCGGGCTTCTATTGGCCTACAATATTTCAAGACACAAGAGAATTCATCATTCATTGCGATGCTTGTCAGAGAACGGGGAATATCTCTTGGAGGAACGAAATGCCACAAAAGGGCATTCTAGAGGTGGAGATCTTCGATGTTTGGGGAATCGACTACCAAGGTCCCTTTGTGACATCCAATGGGAATAAGTACATCCTTGTGGCCGTAGACTACGTCTCAAAGTGGGTGGAGGCAATTGCCACTCCAAATGATGATGCAAAAACGGTCACCAAGCTCTTCAAGAATATAATCTTCCCAAGATTTGGAGTTCCTAGAGCGATCATTAGTGATGGAGGAACGCATTTCCATGAGAAGAAACTTGCATCTCTTTTGACCAAATATGGTGTTCAACATAGAACCGGCTTGGGATATCATCCTCAAACAAGCGGTCAAGTTGAAGTTTCAAATAGAGAGATCAAACAAATCCTTGAGAAATTTGTGAACAAGACTCGGAAAGATTGGAGCACAAAGCTTGATGATGCTCTTTGGGCTTATAGGACGGCCTATAAGACTCCCATATGAGCCTCCCCTTACAAGCTTGTCTATGGAAAAGCATGTCATTTGCCAATCGAATTGGAGTACAAAGCTTTTTGGGCAATCCGAACGCTTAATCTTGATCACAAATTGAGCGGTCAAAAGAGGATGATTCAAATTCAAGAGTTGGAGGAATTCCGACTACAATCCTATGAGAACGCAAAAATTTACAAAGAAAGAACGAAATTACTCCATGACAAGAGAATTAGACAAAAGGCCTTGCACAAAGGGGACAAAGTCCTTCTATTCAATTCCCGCTACCGACTTTTTCCGGGAAAGTTGAACTCTAGATGGATGGGTCCCTATGTGATAACCGAAGTTGGAAGATATGGAGATTTTGAACTCAAGGCGGAAGATGGAAGCAAGTTCAAAGTCAATGGTCAAAGATTGAAGCCATACTATGAAGGAGCGTTTATTGGAGAGGTCGAGGTCACCTACCTCGGCCCTTCTCATCCTTGAAAGAACCATCAAAGGGAGAGTTTGGTGGAGTCCTCCCTAAACCACCACTTGTAAATATACTAACCCTCTAACTTGTATTTATAATTTTATTGCATTTGTTTTAATAATAAGCATGAGCTCTTTTCATGAGAGTAAGTGAGGGAGGGTCACTAACAAATTTTTATGAAGGAAGGAACCAATTTTCAAGTGTGGGGAAGCATCTAAGAGAGGAAAGAAAGTCAAAGGAAGAATTCACAGCTCGATCACGTGCGTGTTCCCTGGAATCCGGCCGTCTTGCCAGAATCCGGGCGTCTTGAGGAGAATCCGTCCGTCCTGCCAAGCTGAGAATTTGAAGATTTTCGGACTGAAGGAGAATCCGAGCGTCCCTGAAGGGAAAACGCCCGTCCTGAAGAATCCGGCCGGCTTTGCAGAAAGACGCCCGTCTTTCTACCTGTGCATTTCAAGAAAAATCCCTGGAAGGGAATCCGCCCGTCTTCAGAAGAAGATGCCCGTCCCGATAGAAAAGAATTCGAGCGTCTCATGCTCGGGACACCCGTCTTTGTGGCGTTATATTTTTGGAAATTTAGCTGTGACAGAATCCGGACGTCTTACCCAGAATCCGCCCGGCCCGAGAAGCCAGAATCCGAGCGTCTTCTGCTCGAATCCGCCCGTCTTCCCACGTCGATTTGACCCGTCTTTTCTTAATTAAAATTACACCCCACCACACATTTAGTGACACATCACCCTTCCTTCCACTTGCATTATAAAACCCACCTCCTTATGACTCCTAAGCTTATCCAAATCACTCTTAAACCCCACAAAATCAAAAAGCCCCAATTTTCTAGGGTTTCCAAAGGCAACACTCAATCAACAAGGAACATCTTTATTCCTTCACAAATCAAAAGAATCCAGCTCTATAATCAAGGAATGGCACCAATGAGATCCTCTTTTAGGAATAGGAGGAGACCAAGGATGAGGGGAAGTTCTTCTACCTCCCATGTCAACACATTAAGAAGGGAACATGAAGAGATTGTAGATCTTACAAAGCTTGATGACTTCTCAAATGTGGAATTTGTCAATGATGTGCAAAGATTAGTTTTCCACCGGCTTCTAAGTAAGAATATTCTTCCCACTAAGTTTTTATGTCATGCTACCTTGAGGAAACTTGGGATTTATCACCAAGTGGAAGCTCTCTTTGAAGTATTTGGTCTCTCAACCCTTTTTCGCATGTATGAACAAACTTATCGATCTCTTGTGCTTGAATTTTTGAGCTTTTTGAAGATTACAACCTTGAACAAAACAATATGCATAGAGTTTAGGTTGGAAAATGTCCCAAGAATGATGACCCTTGTAGAATTCGCAAATGTACTCGGTCTCGATGTTTCGCCTACCCGAACATCGAAGCCAAAGAAGTATAGTGTTGAACCTTTGTGGAGGGCCATGACCGGCCGGGATTTCATACACACCAAGGAATGTCTCGCTTTTCATATCCAAAATCCGATCTTGAGGCTTACTTATCGATTCCTTTCGGGCAATCTACTTGCCCGCCGAGATCCGGCCATAGTGAATCAACTTGACCTTATGTTTATGGAATCCTACCTCAATATTCAAGGAAGAAGTGCGTACCACTTCAATGCACCTCTAGTACTACTAGAAAAATGGGCAAAGTTTAGAAATGGTGACGATGATGGAATGAAACACATTGTGAATGGAGGACTCATTACTAGGCTTGCAAAGCATTTCAACCCGAGATTCAATGAGAATAATGAGTATGCTCCTCTTTTGGGAAACACAAGGATAAACGAAGATCTTCTTCTTATTCATCACCATTGGATAACCCTTGAGGGGGTCCATAAGCGGATCAAGTGGTTAACGAAAGGAAGCGATCCGATTTATCTTCCAATGGCCGACCTACCACGTATCTCCCCAAGAAGAGGACCTTTAGCTCCAATTCCATCCTACCTCATCCCGAGTCAAACAAGGCAAGCACCACCACCTCCAAATCCACCACCACAACAACAAGAACAACAAACTCAAGATGAGAAGATCAAAGTGCCTCCCTACCCATTTCCTTACCAACCGTACAACCATCCTAACCCCTTCATCCTCCCCCGTGATGACTTTGTCACGGGAATTTTACAAGATTTGCACTTCCGCCAATACGAAACCAACGTGGATATCTACTATGCACTCTATCCTCAATATCACGAGATGGTTCGAAGAGGACGGATTAGTGAGGAAGGAGCATTTCCCTCATGGGCTCAATTGGATTTGCTTTTCCCCAATTCGGAGAGGGCTAATGAAGGGGAAAACGGAAGACAAGAGGAGGGAAGCAACAATTTTTGTGGAGGAGACACGGTGGAGCTTGAAAGTGAAGAGGACGAGTTCATGGACCCAAGTATGAGTGATGCATCAAAGGAGATATGGGATAGCGATGTAGAGGGAGATGATGCCGACCTCTAGAGGATTACTTCATAGCTAGGTGGAGCGGGCGAGAGGCACCCACCTAAGTTTAAGTGAAGTTTTCTCATCTCCCCTCTTTAAATTTCAAAGTTTCATGAAAAGAAGTTTGTGTTTTGTTAACTTGTATTTTATTTTTCTTGATCATTGTTGGAGTAGTCCTAGCACCATAGAGGACTAACACCTCGGCCCCATTGAGGTGTTCTCATTTTATTGTTCCCACCTTTCAAAATCCAAAATGACAAATTAGTTTCATGCATTGCATAGTGTGTGCATAAACTACACCCATCCTTAGGACATTAGCAACAATGTCTAACTCCGTTTGGGGAAGCCAATGCATACACAACGGGAGGTAATCTAAATTATCCTCTCCGTCATAAACAAAAACCATGCATCATGTAGTGTAGATTAGTGTAGCTTGCATTTAGTGTAGAAATCATGCATCATGTTTGCATAATTTCCCATAATTTTGGCCATTGAGGACAATGCCCATATTAGTGTGGGGATGGGGAATTCTAACTTAACTTTTATTCAAAAATCCAAAAAAAATTGAAAATTTCGAAAAACCATAAAAATTTGAAAATTGAAAAAACCCAAAAACATGTTTATTTCTTTTGTAGTGTAGTCATGTATATATTGTGTTTGTTCTATCCTTGTTCACATTGATTGACTACGCCACATCCGAGACATGAGGATCATGAAGACCGCATGGTATGATCTTTCCAATCTCCTTTTCCCTCTTTATGTTAATGACTATGTGGCTTTATTTTAATTGATGCGGTATAACAATGTGAACTTAGGACTTGCATTTAGTTTATATGTCATATTAGTTGGTAGAATCATTTGCATTAGGATGTATATATGTTAGTTGCATCATGGCATATAGTTGCATTTAGATAAAAAGTTTTGAAAAAATGCCTAATTGAGAACTTTGACAAGAGCAACTAAGCCATTACAAATACTTTTTCAACTTAAGACTTTGCCTACTAGAATGGTTGTAAAACACCCTAGATTGTGTCATACTAGTGTCTTTTGACCCATGACTCAAAGCCTAGTCAAGGGTTTGCATGTGAGTCACCTATCCAACCCCGTGATGCGATGTGGACTTGGTTAACTTGTCTAGGTGACCTTGATTGACCTTGTGGTAAGGCAACCCAAAAATACTTTCTATCAATTAGTTTGAAGTGCTCATTTCGAAAATTTTGTTATGTGGAAGTAATTTATTGCTAAGGAAACCTCAAATGTTATGAAATGTTGAAATGTTGAGAAATTTAGTTGTTTTGATGGAGGCGTACCACTTCGATGTGCTTTGGAGAGGGATCCATTGAATTGGGCCCCCACACGGTTGTGAATTCAACCGCCCAGAGACAGAGTGACTATCACCCCGAAAAGCTATTGTCTAGAGGTTAACCGGTTGCCTAATAAGCGATTGGCGAAAGCAAAGGACACTAGCCCGGAAGGGACAAACCCCATCTTAAATTTTTAAAATGTGAAAGTTGAATGAGGTCAATTTTGAATACTAGTCATATCCACCCGTTGTTTATAACGATTTGAGCATTTCATTCCCAAAAAGCCTTTTTGTCAAGCCACTTTGTCGAGCTTGAGACGATCCATGACCTTTACTTTTGTTGAGAATTCGAGACTTGTCATGTCATATGCTACTAGCATCATAGGGATTATCATTCCACCACCATCCGATCGCTCTTGACGAAAGTATTTGGAAATTGAGGACGAAAGTAGTCTAGTTTAACACCATTTGGAGGTGATTTAGTGCCATCCTCTTAGCCTTAGTAATTTGTTGAACTAGTATTTGTGAAGGATTATATGCTCTTAAATTTGTTCTCTTTTAGTTGCCTCCGCCACTTGATGAGGAAGTGGCTATTCCTTTTGTAGATGCATCCATTATTTGATTTTGTGTGCTTAATGTTTGGATGTGTCGCCATTTTGGCAAGACCCACCTTGCCTTGCAAGAAGGCATCCTACCTCATGGCTGTCTTGTTGTGAGTTGAAGGGGCGGAGTGAGACCCGCTAATTGTCTCATATCGGCTATGTTATTAGGTTAGTTTAAATAATGGTCCTAGTCTTTGTCACCTCTTTACTCGGGACGAGCAAAGGTTCGGTTTGGGGATATTTGATGTGACCATAATTAGCGCATATTTAGCCCCCGAATTAGCCTTGTTCCCATGCTTTTTAGTGCATATTTGGGTCATTTATTGTCTTTAGTTCTTTGTTTTGCATATTCTTTGAGATTTTGATCCCTTGGTAGGAAAGGAGTAAGAATCTTGCATTTTCATGGCAAAACGAGACTAAATTGATTGAATTCAATGACCAAGCATCAAGGAGTGAATGGATTAGAAGACCTTTGTACATATTATAGTAGTTGGGCAATGACGAGAAAGGATCCTTGCATCCCCGAGGAAATCCCCAAGGATTTTATGAAGAAAAGGGAAGAAAAGAAGAAGAAACAATGCTGAGCTACAATCCGAGCGGACTGCCCTGAATCCGCCCGTCCTCCACAAGCACAATCTGTGCGTTTTCCTTCAAAGACGCCCGGACAGCAGCCAGAGAATCCGCCCGGATTCTCCCAAAGACGCCCGTCTTCCCCTGCTACAATCCGCCCGTCCCGACACCAATACGCCCGGATTCCAGTCCAGCGCAATTTCGTCTTCTTCAAGCTTGAAAGAAAGAAGCCCTTCATTCGAAAAATACCGGCGTCTCCCTGCTCAATCTAAAAAGTGTAATTACTAGTTTAGCCCTTAGTTAACCCTAATGCATCCACCTAATTTCCACTATAAATACCCCATTAGTCTAATTAGAAGAGCATGTTCTTCTTATCAATAATTAGAGTAGTTAATATCAATCAAATCTCTCTTTAGTTTTGTAATCTACAATTAATCAAGTTTTAATACAAGTTTTATTTCCTTAATCTCTCTTTTGTTCATCCATTATTTTGGGTAATTGAAGATTATTTGGGTTATTATTGGGAGATTGACAACCTCTCAATCAAGCATCAAGTACTTCTTTTATTCTTTGCTTTATTATTGGAATCATTAGTAGGTATAATTCTCTTAATCTCTTTTTAATTATTGCTAATTACTTTCATTTATTCATCATGTTTCCTTTTGTTGGTATGATTGACAACCTTGCTAGCATGATCAACATGATAATGAGTGAGTAGTGACCTAGCTAGGGTTAATGGGTAATTAGGGGAAACCAACATGGGGAATGATTCATGCTTAAAATAATATGCTTTAATGGTTTATTTGCTTGATTGTTTTGATCTCAACTCATGCACATGTTATGTTTGATGAAATGTGAGCCTATGAATCCTTGCATTTTTTACCCATCACCTATCTTTTCAATGAGACTTGTAAGACATAAACCAACTCGAGTCTCATTAGACCATGCATGTTGTTGAGTAGGGAAGATTAAGTCGACTTGTAGGTGTTGTACAATCTAATCGATTCGGCTCCGGGACCCAAACTTTCCTAGGATTGTAAGATATAACCCAACTCAATCCATCACAACAATAATTGCTTGCTTATAATTTGAGAAAATGTTTGTATGATCAATTCCCATGATTCCCCTATGACTCCATGATACCCTAGTGCTTTTTATCAATTGCTTACAACCCTTTTAATTCATCTTGCTTATTTACTTTCATTGCTATTTAGTTTAGTGACCTTCTACATCAACCCAAATTGTGACACCCCTAAGACACCACTAGTTCCATTAGAAATCTCATCTCAATTCCCGTCCCTTGGGATCCGACCTTTACTTGCCTCTTTACTAATTGTAGAGTTGTTTGTGAAGTTATAAATTGTGTTTTGATTCGGACGTGACCCAACGACAACATCTATTCAATTGTGAACACGAAACCGGACCAATGAATCTGGGAAATCTTAGTATTGAAGGTTTTGAATGGTTTGTTTTTTTGTGGTTGAAATGTTTTATTTTCGAAATTGTTTTCAGATTTCCGACGTAAAGTTGTACACGAACTGTCGATCAAACGCCGCGTTTCCAAAGCATGTTATAGTCTGATAATCATCGGGTGTTTGTTGGAGTCTCAGCAGATACCGGGTATCTACAGAGCCCCCACTTTGACTGAGGCTTGGATAGAGCGAATGTCAAAGTAGAGCCCCCAGGTCAATCGAAGATTACAACCTGGAGACCCAAGCGACGTCGAGGCGGCTCGAAAGGATTTGGGCCAAGGACTTGCCGCCGTGAAGGGCGACGCCAAGGCGACTCGAGGGTACGAGCCAAGGTCCTGTCGTTGGGAACAGTTTAGAGTCTGTCGACTGTCCGTGTGGGTCGTTTAAAGTCCGTTAGACTACGTACAAAGGCTCGCCAGCCATAAGAAGGAGTCATACCAGAGGCATCTTCGGATATGTCCTTACACGTTTGCGGACAACGGCTCGCCAGCTATGGTGCGTATATGAGGAGGGCTCGCCAGTCGCAGCGCGTAGTAAGGCTCGCCAGCCATGGGGCGTATATGAGGAGGGCTCGCCAGCTGCGATACGTTGTAAGGCTCGCCAGCCATGGTGCGTATATGAGTAGGGCTCGCCAGCCGCGATGCGTTGTAAGGCTCGCCAGCCATGAGGCGTATATGAGGAGGGCTCGCCCGCCGCGGTGCGTTGTAAGGCTCGCCAGCCATGGGGCGTATATGAGGAGGGCTCGCCAGCCGCGGTGCGTTGTAAGGCTCGCCAGCCATGAGGCGTATATGAGGAGGGCTCGCCAGCCGCGATGCGTAGTAAGGCTCGCCAGCCATGATGCGTACCTGAGGAGGGCTCGCCAGCCGCGATGCGTAGTAAGGCTCGCCAGCCATGATGCGGCGGTTAATTGACCGTGAGAATAGCCCCGTTGGATGGGCTTGTTTTGAAAGTAGCGGACTCAAGATGCCGCCGTGGAAATAGTGAATTTAAATTTCACTATCATTGTTTTTGAAATAAGCGGGTTACGCGAGGAAGCCCCCTTGTTGGTATTTGAAGGAATAGCGAATTTTGAATCTTCACTACTCGTTTTTGAATTTGAAGTGGCAGTTTTAATCGCCGTATGTTTGAATTTTGAAAGAAATAACGAATTTTAAATTTTCGCTATTACGTTTGGAGTGACGGTTTATGTTGCCGTCGTTGACATGTGAAGGAAATAGTGAATTTTGAATTTTCACTATTACTTTGAAAATGATGGTTTATGTTGCTGCCGTTGACATGTGTGGTGAAAATAGTGGAATTTGATTTCCAACTATTATTTTGAAAATGACGGTTTTAATTACCGCCGTTTGAAATTTGGAGAAATAGTGAATTTGAATTTTCACTATTTGTTTTGAAAAATGACGGTTTTAATTACCGTCGTTGAAAATTTGCAGAAATAGTGAATTTGAATTTTCACTATTATTTTGAAAATGACGGTTTTAATTGCCGTCGTTCGAAATTTGAAGAAATAGTGAATTTGAATTTTCACTATTATTTTTTGAAGTGAAAATGGCAGTTTTGATCGCCGTTTGTTTGAAATTTTTGAAAATAGCGAATTTTGAGTTTTCACTATTTGCTTTTGTATTTGAAAAATGACGGTCCTTAATGTCGTCATTGAAAATTTGAGGTTCGTTATGTTGAAATTGGGCCAAAGCCCAAAATTTCGCTGAAAGAGAGAGTGCCCCATTGAGGCGCGAGCAGCCTGGCGAGACAAGGGAGCTTCCCTATTTTTCTGTAAAAGACGCGAGAATGGTTCGCATACCATTCTCACATATCATCTTCAAACCCTCGACAAAACACAAAAATCCGCCATTGTTTGACCTTTGCTTACTTCCATTCGTGCCATTATCAACAATGTCATCTCAAGGTATGTATTTCCTCTCGAATCCATTTGAATCTGTTGGTCCTTTAGCTAAATTGAATTAGGGCGAAAATTTTACCCTAGAAAATCGATTTGGGCGTTTTTGATTGAGCCCGTTTCGAGTGAAATTGATGATTGCATTAGGTTAGAAACCTGTTTAGGAGTATAGGGGTGCTTTTAGTTTGCATTTTGGTCCCCGTTCCCGCTCTCTATGCTCGAAAAACGTGAGTGAGGCGGAGAAACCGTCTCATCTCACAATGCCAAGTTTATTTGCTTGGGTAATGGGTCCCACTAGGTTACATTGTAGTCGGGAAAGACCGTATTTGCCATTGTGGACCTTTGTTGGGTATTGTGGGCAAAATTGGAATTTTTGCCTTTTGTGACGGTCTTATGTCTGACAAAATAAGCGCCTATTTGGCCTTGAATTGAGTCAGTTTGCCTTGAAATGGACTTTATTGGTAGTTTAGGTCGCTCTGAGGCGTGATAAAATCACGTTGCCTTTTTGTGGTCGTATTTTGAAAATTTGACCGGTTTGCGTTCAAATTGGTGTAGAAATTGCCTTTTTGAGCCGTGGAAAAATAATCCATTGTATCGGGAATGTATTTTGGTTCATTGGCGGACCTTGTATGGGTCTTGGGGTGCCGTTTTTTTTGTTGTGGTTGTTTTGACTCGTCTTTTGCTTGAAAAGACGGGCGAGTCGTTCTTTGTGCGTTTTTTGTAAATTGTTTTGTTTGGTTGGGTTTGGGCGGGATTGCCCTTGTTCTGCTTTGCAGATTTTTTTTGTCCATTTTACGCCGTCGTAATGCCGAAATTTCGGCTGACGTTCTTTGTTTGTAGGAGAGTGTTCGGGACAGGCTGGGTTCCTTGCGGCGACTTTTGAGGAGTTGATTGGGACAGGGCCGGTTAGCACTCCGGTTAGTGCACCCGCCGCGATAGTGGAGGATGCTTCCGAGGAGGAGGGACCCCTGAGGAGACTGTTGGGGCCGAGAGGGCCATTGAGGAGCGTGGGGAGCCCGTTGTTGGGGCTACTGGCGTTGAGAGAGCTCAGATTGGGTCTGAGGCTGGTACCTCTGGGAGGAGGGTTTCTACGAGGAGGCGTCGTCCTCGGCCGACCAGACGAACGTTACGGAACGTCGCTAGGATCGTTGAGATGCCTTCTATCCGGCACGTTGAGTCTCGTGGTCAGAAGAGACGGAGGTCGGAGACGGTTGAGAACGATGCTGACGTCGCGAGTTGGGACGCTAGACGGGTTACAGCCCCGCGGGGGCTGAACCTGCGGGCGGTGCCTGCTTGGGCTGACGGTTTCGACGGTAGCCAGCTGTTGCTTTGACTAGACAGGCACATCTCCTACCGTGCTCACGAGGGTTTGGTGAGTCGTGTCACCTGTTCGAACTTTCGTCACCTTTGGAGTATCAGACCTGAATAGGTGTTCTGACGTTGTTTGTTTTTGATTTCAGGAGATCGGCACCATGAGGACTTTCTCGGGCTTCACTACCTGCCTGGGTCTTCACGATGTTCTCCGAGTCGGGAGGAGGGCGTTGATAGAGAGGTCGGCTTTTGGGCCGTTGGTGGCCGCTTGGCGGGATATTCACAAGTCCTCGATTAGGTCGAACCTGTGTCTGATCCATGCCATGTTGGATCGGTACTGGGATACGACGTCGTCGTCGTTTCACATGGATTTTGGGGAGGTTGGCGTGACCTTAGAAGATTTTGCCATGATATCCGGCCTCTCTTGCGGCGAGACGCCTGTTGAGTTTACAGAGACACCGGAGAGGGAGTCTTCTCCTGCGGTTACTCGTCTGATCGGTACTGTTTTGCCTGAGCCTTCTGACGTTACTCCGTACCTGATCGCGAGTTCGTATGTGAGATACCACTTCAGAGAGAGAGAGAGAGAGAGTGGCGGGTGCTGCTCCGACGCCAGTGGCGAGTCCGGAGGCTGAGGCTAGAGCTGACGCGTAGGAGACGTGGTTGTGGTTGTGGTACTTCTTTGGTGCCACGTACTTTGGTGACAAGGGTGAGCGCTTGTCGACCAAGGTGCTTCCCCTCCTTGCTGACCTTGACACTTTGGGTTAGCTTGACTGGGTTACGCCGACTTTGGCGAGTTTTACCCGGTACATGCATGCAGCGGTGCGTCCGGAGGCAGTGGGGGATGGTAGTACCCCTGCTTTTGTTGGTCCCGTCCTCATCTTGGAGGTACGAGCCTTTTTTTTTTGTAGTTTTTGAGTTTGATTTTGATTTTGATTTTGATTTTGGCAATTTTTGAGCGATTGGCTGATTTGTGTTTGCTGTGTTTGATTACAGGCTTGGTTGTATGCTTACTTCACCCCTCTGCGCCCGGGGACTACCAGCGGTGTCCCTTTGGCCTACCCTGCTGTGAGGGGTTGGACGGTGGCTCGGAATAAGTCGATTAAGTCGACTTACGAGGACTGCAAGCGTCGTGTGAACAAAATTCGAGTTGCTGACGTAAGTTGTTATCCCTTACTCCTTCGTCTTTATAGAAACAGATAAAGATAGAATGACTAGGTAGCTTAGGAAGTTCCCAGTCGGCTGAGTAGCTTTGTTTTGAATGCAGTTTGTCGGGTGGCCTTGGGAGCACTACACGGATGTGTCGGTCGCTGTCAGGGAGCGTATACGGCCTCGCAGTTCCCAGCGTTTGTACTTGGAGACGGCGATCGAGCCGGTTTGGTACTTGGGCGAGCGTTTAGCTCGTCAGTGCCTCACCGAGACTTTCATGGTACCGGTCGATCCGCCTAGGGTGTTGTTCCAGGAGTTGACTCCTGACGAGGTTGAGGAGCACCTTCACGGTCAGGGAGGTTAGGAGCTGTTGCTGCGGGACGTCGACTATAACACCTTTCGGTTGTCGAGGCTTGGCTGGTACCCGATCGAGGTATGTTTTCCTCTATTCTTTTACTTTCATTACCTCTGATAGGAGGATTTGTTATCTCTGATACGAATCCAAATTGCAGGGAGTCGACATGCTGATGAGGACTCAGGCCCCAGTTTTCCCGGCAGAGACCACCTTTCAGGGGCCGGGTGGTGAGGAGCTACAGCTGCGCTTACCAGAGCCTGCGGTTGCCGAGGTGACCGACGTTAGCATGGAGTGGAGGTTGGTCGTTCTGAGGGTGAGTTCCTGACCTGAACATTTTTCCTCATTCGTGTTTTGCCTTGCATTGCATTGAAGGACCTTTTTGGCTGTAGGTGACGATAGTTAGTCATCAGGCTTTGTGGCAGATGGCTAACCGCTGGAGGCGCTTGCTGGTGACCTGGCTGCGAGGGAGGCTCGGCTTTCTCAGGTACTTTTTGCATGCTATTTTTGTGTATTTTGTGTTGCATTTCACGTTTTTAGATCCTGACGATCTGTATTGTGTTTTGCAGGGTACTGCGGATCCGGCGGAGCTTGCTCGGGTCCGTGCTGAGTTGGATACAGCCAGGTCGATGATCGAGGCCCAGGGGTTGGGGATCACCCGTCGAGACCAGGAGTTGAGGCGTCGTGAGGACGAGCTACGGAGCCGAGATGCGGAGATTGCCTTTCTCAGGGCTCAGTTGGCTGCAGCGGAGGAGCTTCGCGTCGTGATGGAGTAGGAGACCCTGGAGAGTTCTCCGAGAGGGAGTCTGAGCAGATGGTAGTGTCTGCCTTGGCGGCGACTCCTCCTAAGACCGGGACTGGTCCGACGGGAGGTGCTGAGCAGTTGTAGTTTGCTTGTCCGTGTCTTGGACTCTTGTTTGTACATATTTACATTTTGCGTGAGGCGGTTTGTATATATGTGTTTTTGGATTGTGGTTCATTTTGTGATTTTTGGCTTTTTTGTGTTGTGTTTCGGAGGAGCGTTGTCGGCTGTCAATTCCCCTTTTGCTTTGCACTAGTTCCTGCATCGTCAGTGTAGAGAAACAGGCAACAGGTAGCACGTACGCATAAATGTAGACACGTAAAAAGCATTTGATCGAAAACAAAATTTAACCACGACGACTCGAAGTTAAAACTGAATTCTGGAATTTGAAATGAATTTTGAAAATTTGCGACAAGTCGTCACGTTTGGACTCCAAAAGGAATTGTTTTGAAATTTGAGCAATTAATTCTTGTCTTGAATTAAATTGCGTCGGAATTATTGAAATTGATTTGTGACTCGATAAAAAATTCAAACTCAAACCGTCAGGGATGAATTTTAGAAAACATTTTTGCGAGTGTATTTGGTTTGATTTTTGTGAGACCAAGACTCGAATTTGTGAGTGCTTGAAATTTTGAGGAAAACTGACGTCGTGTTATCAATTTTCAGTATTTATTTGATGGGAAAATTGCGAAAAAAGCCGAAAATTTTTCGGAATTTCGAGTGACATGGAAACGATCCATCGCGGATCGGGGCGACAAGTCTTTCCCCCCTTTAAAAAAAGAAAGAAAAATCCGTATGTTTAAAGCTGCGTCATGGAAACCGTGTCGGATTTTGTAAAGCGCGAAAACAAGGAAATGTGAGTGTGAGGAAACACAAAATGTCCTGGACCATCCCGAAGAGGCGCGAGCGTTCTGGCCGGGAGGTTTGAGGTGTCAGGAGAAAACACAACTTAAAAGAGACAAGTCAAAGCGGGAATCCTGGGAGAGGGCCTAAAGAGGCGCGAGCGGCCTGGCGATGGGAGCCAGCTCTCCTTTTTTTTCTGAAAAACGCGCTGATTGTTTTTGTATAAATAGTGATGTTTGTGCTTCATTGTTTCATCATCCGAAACACAAAAACATCTCTACAAAACCTCTTCTTCTTCTTCCACAAAATATTTCATGGATGCCTTTGAGAATGCGTTGCGACAATGGTGCCGGGATTTGTCGCCTCCCGAAAAGTATCAACTCATTTGCATGGGAGTTGGTCAATTGTTGGTGCTTCGTCAAGTCAAGGTGCAATCCTCATTTCTCGAAGCATGCTATCGGTTTTGGGATTCGAAACACCATGTTTTCGTCTTCCCGAAAGGTGAAATTTGTCCATTAGCCGAAGAAGTTGGAGCCATTGGTGGGTGGCCCGGTTGTGTTCCGGTGCTTCCTCCGACTCGGTTATGCTACAAGGAGAAATTTCATTCAATGTTGGGCTTGTCGACGAGTCAAGTCAACTTCCTTCTTACTCCACATGGCGTGGATATGTTGGCTCTTATCAACATCTTTTCGAACCGATTAGATGCCAATGTTTCGGAGGTGGCTAGGAGAAGGCCTCTTGCCTTTTGCCTTGTCCATGTGTACCTCTTTGTTGATGCTTTGAAAAGGAGGGGCCAAAATGCTATGGTAGCATGACCCTAGTTCATGTGGTTGAGCAAATGGAGCACGGTAGAGATCCGTCATGGTTGGTGCATAGCGAGATCATCCAAGCTTTGGACAAGGAAGGCTCTTGTGGAGAAGCTCCTTCATTTGGATCCCCAAGGATTCTTCAACTGTGGCTATTGGAGAAGCTAAGGTATGTAGAGCCTCTGGTTGATTCTTCTTCTTATTCCTTCCGTCACCTTACTATGAGTAAGAAGTTGTACCCGGATAGCTTTGCTTCCACCGAGGCTTATTGGGCCGCAAGATTGGTGGAGGAGGGTGGTCCTCATATCCGTTGGGTGGTGCCATAATGGCACTTGAGGTCCTTCACAGGGTTGCCCGCTTCGGGTGCTAGTCCCCGTTCTTTGATTGTGGTGGGTTTGAAGGTTGCTTCCTTCATTTATACCGAAAGGCTCATGAGGCAAATGGGGCGTCAACAAAAGGTGCCCGCTCAAGATACCCTTGTCCAAGAGAATGTTTTCCCGAACTCCGAGCTTGTGGAGATCTTTGAAAGATGGTGGGCCACTCGGCCGCTATGGGAGGTGCCAAACCCCGTTGCCACGACATGGGTGACTCCCGCTTATGTCAAGTGGTCAAGAGCTCCGTCCTTGGAAGAGAGATCCAAGTTTCGTAAGGACGAGGTTGTCGACTTGAAGTATCGAGAGGTTGGAAAGGCCAACCGTGCCTTCTTTGAGGATTGTGTTGGTGGAGCTAGCCCGGATGTGATAAGGCCATAAAAGAGGAGAAGCTCGGGTCCCAAGAATGTAGTGGCCGTGCATGGGCTCGTTTCGGGCCGAACATGGGGTCTTGCAATAGACCGGAGGCCGTCGTCGTCTTAGATCCGTTGAGGATCCGTTCCGAGGAGGAAATCCATGCTAGGCGGACCAACAAGAAGAATAAGGGGAAGATGTACCCCGAGGGAAAAGGCAAGGGTAAAATGGAAGAGTGAGGACCTCCATTACCCACTTTATTATTATGTTGTATTAGTGTTGTGAGTTTTTATTATGTTGTACTAGCTATGTTTTGTGTATTTTGTGCTAGTTTTATTATGTGAGGTGTTTTAGTCGACACCTTAGCTTTGGCAAGTTGTAGACTCGTCGAGATTTATTTGTTGTTGAAGTTGTAATCCCTCCCATCATTAATTAAATAAGAGGATTGCTTGTGTCGAAAATTGTGAACACTTATTTCTTCCATCCATTTTGTAAAGGCAATTCGGTTTGAATCGTCCTAAACATTTGCACTTAGGAAAGTGGGATTTTTCTAGGAAGGGAGAAAGGCTTCTTTTTTGTGTTTTTTTGTGGGGAAAGGGAATGTTCTTTCCTTTCTTCTTTATGATGGGGATGTTTTTTGATTATGGGGATGGTTGTATCCTTCTTGTGTAAGAAAGGACTGCCTACGTATCCACCTAAAGAGGTGTAATCAAACCATGATCGTAGTTCGAAATGTTTTGTAAATTTTTATTGGGTTTTGTGGTTGTATCCCTCATGCATAAGAAGGACTGCCTACGTATCCACCTGAAAAGGTAAAATCAAACCATGCTCCTAGTTCAGGGTTTTTTTTGTTTTAGTGCAAATGGACGCTGCCTTTGACAGATCAAAGGACATTCGAAACGGGCAAGGTGCCGCAACTTAGACTCGATAAAACATGCAATTTCAAATCAGAACGCGTTGAGGAACTTGACTTGAAAAGGATTGAGGTGGTTGGTAGTTGTAGAACTAGGCTTAGGTCGTTGGTTGCTATGTTTCAAGGGTAGTATTTCTTGAGTTGGTTTAGGTTGGTCGGGTTTGTAAAATCCTCCCCGTCTAGGTCACTCAGTCTCACTGCGCCCCCCGAAAGTATTTTCTTGACCAGGTATGGCCCGGCCCAGTTAGGTTTGAATTTTTCCCTCGGATCGACGGGTAGTGGTGCTCGGACCTACTTGAGGACCAAGTCGCCTTCCTGTATGTTCCTGGGTTTGACCTTCTTGTTGAATGCCCGTTGTATACGTCGTTGGTATAGCTGGACGTTGTGCAAGGCGTTGAGCCGCCGCTCGTCTAGAAGACTGATGCGTGTCTTTTATATAAGGTTTTCACCTCATTTTTACACGCATTTCTGTGCTTTTTATGTAGCATCTGGCTACAAATACCCCCGAATATTCTACTTTGGCCCGTTTATTGTAATTTGCAGGAATTGACCGAGGAGGAGCTAAATCGAGCCTTAATTGTCCCAATTGTACGCATTCATGGGAGATAAGGAACCGGAGCTTAGGAATCTTACACTTGGAGGACGCATGAGCTGAGTAAAGGAAGAATTTCAAGAGCTGACGCACCTATGTAGCTCGATCGAGTGGTTTTACTGCTCGATCGAATGCTTTATACACTCAAGACTGGTCGATCGACCAGATTAAGGAGTCGATCGAGGAAGTTCAGCAAGCAGTGCTCGATCGAGAGGTTGTCCTGCCTCGATCGAGTGATTTGGCCCTCGATCGAGTGATCATTCTCCTCGATCGAGGGGTTTTCGAGTGCTTTTGGTTTATTTCCGCCTAATCTTTAATGGGCTTTTGTAATCAGTCCATAGATTAGGTTTAAGACAGTTTTTCAGTATAAGACTGAGGAGAACATCACGTTACTCCTATCACTTCACTACGCACATTTCCGACTGCTACTCTTGTTACTGTTCTTTGGATTTCTATTCTCTACATTTGGTCACTCAGATTCGGTATTATTAATCTAATCTATTTCTTAATCATTTTTACTGTTTTTAATTCCTTTCTCTCTTGCTTATTAATTGTTCAATCGATCTCTTAATAGTCTGTCATCATGTTTAGTTTTAATTATTTAGTTATTGCAATTGTCAATCCGATAATTATGAGTAGCTAATTTCCTATGCTAAGACTATAGGGGATCCATGATTTGAAGGGAGAGTAATCGTTTCACTAGGTTAATACCAGTACCGTCTTTGTTGTTTAAGTGCTACATATAATTGTAATTGCCTAATTGAGTCGACGCAATTAGACCCTTATTCTCAGTGGACCTTGACCTGGACCGAAAGGTTGGAAGAGGCAGACTAGTAGCGAACAATAGAGTATTGCAGCGAGGGCGAAAGTTAAACTGTTTACACTTTAGGGTGAATTAAGGACCGAAAGGTGACATTCGCTACCCCTTGGACCGTATTGTATTGACCTGGGACCTATATTACTCAACCAGATAATTATGGTGAACCGTTTGTCTTAGCTTTTCTCTTTTATCTGTTAAACTCCTTCCTTTATTCCTTTTTCCTTATTCTCTTAGTTTAGAAATCACATTTTATAAACCCCCAATTTGGTTACTTAGACGAACTTGAATTTAGCCGACAAATTCCTACCTCTCTGTGGATTCGACCCGACTTCCCTAGCTATATTAGTTAGTTGGAACCAGTTGGTTATTTTTGACAGGTACGCGACAGACGTGTCAAATTTTGGCGCCGTTGCCGGGGAGGTGGCGCATAGTTGTTGCTTTAATTAATTTTGTCTTTTTGTCTCGAGGAATTTATTCCTTGGGACTATCTCATTTTCTGCAAAGTTTTGACCAGTTTTGCAGATAAGCCGTTGTTTTGGAAGTTGTTTGCCAAAATGCCTACGATTACAGAGCATACAGAGCCATGTGGAAGATGTGGTGAAGAAGGGCACGATCTTTATGAATGTACGTCAAGTATAGAGCGCGCCCTTGCATATAAGAAGTTCAAGCAGGGAGTTCCTTTCTCCCAGCTATATGACGAGATAAAAAGCGTTTCTACCCCTTCTACACCCATACCACAACCGGTCTCTCCTTCTTCAAGAGAAGCAATTGCCGAATTGAAATCCATCATGTTGAGTAGGTCACAGCAATCTGATGCTGTTATATCGGAGTTGAAAGAACAAGTCGCGCAGTTAACACTCGCGAAGGACCAAACCAAGACCCCTCCAATTTGCGATCCCGTCAGTGCCATGAATTCTCAAAATGACCTTATTCATGGAGAGGATGAGGTTTTGGCAGCTGATGATGACTCAGATGATGATCTAGACGAGTTCCTGCAAGAAATACTTGCTGCGTGTGCAGTAACCACTCGATCGAGCAACTCATCCACTCGATCGAGCAGTTCTAATCATCCAGTCACTCGATCGAGTGACTGTGGCGGTCGATCGAGAAGTACAGAACTCCAAGTTGGTCGATCGAGTAACTATGCTGAGGAAAACGTTCGATCGAGTGCCAAGACTGGTCGATCGAATGAAATTGAAGAAGAGACTGGTCGATCGACCAGTCAAAGTGTTCGACCTAGTGCTTTAAGTGGCGGGAATCCTAATTTATTATCTAATACCGCCACCGTGTCATCTTCCCCTGCTGTGGAGATGTCACGAATTGATAAGGGTAAAGGAAAGGTTGCGGGACCACTCATCGCTACCAGGGTACCCTTCCCGAGCCGTCTGAAGGACGCAAGGATCGCAACTTGATATGGTAAGTTCGTGGACATCGTGAAGAACCTTGTGTAATCTGTCCCTTTTTTCGAACTTGTTACTCAAGTACCCACTTACGCCAAGTTTATGAAGGATATCGTGACGCGTAAGAGAAATTTGAGCGAATTTGAGACGATTTCATTTATGGAAGAGTCTAGTAACTCTTTGTTAAATAAGGCCCCTCCGAAAATGAAAGACCGGGCAGCTTTTCTATTACCTGTGTCATAGGTAATATGGTTATTGATAAGGCCCCTCGTGATTTAGGTGCCGAGTGTCGGTGTCATGCCCCTTCCTCGTCTCGCAAGAAATTGAAGATGAGTCACTTCAAGGTGACTAACATTACCCTACAGATGGCTGATAGATCTGTTAGGAGACCTTTAGGTGTCTTGGAGGATGTGCCTGTGAAAATAGGCAAGCTATACATCCCAGTAGATTTCATTGTTTTGGATATAGCCGAGGACACCCGGACCCAAATTATTTTAGGAAGACCGTTCCTTTGTACAGCTGGGGCCGTTATTGATGTTAGACAAGGGCGTCTGACTCTTGCAGTAGGGGATGACGCTATCACATTCAGTTTGCCCAGTACTTTAGCCCACCCAATGATAGAGGACACTTGCTATTCGGTCGATATCATTGATGAGTCTATTTATGACTTCTGGTCGGGTTCTTTTATGAAGGACCCACTGGAGGCTCTCATGCTTTTTGATGAGTGTGCAGATAGCCCAGGGGACGATGACGCTGCATTGGACTTGCTTGTTGATGAATTAGATGAGCATGAGGGAGAGCAGGTGGAACAAATGATCAGCACTCTTTGCTCCATTGAGGTAAAGGTACCGGAACGTAAGCCTCTCCCATCTCATCTTAAATATGCCTTTCTAGACGATACAGAGCAAAGATATCCGGTCATCGTTAGTGCCAAGCTTAGTGATGATCGGTGACTTCTTTGTTAGTTGTACTTAAGAAAAACAGAAAGCAATGGGCTATTCACTGGATGATATCACGGGTATTAGTCCCGATATTTGTATGCACAGGATAGAGTTGGAGGAGGATCACAAACCTTGCGGGCGGGGGTCGCGCCGGTGAACCGTAAGATGCAGGATGTTGTGATGGCTGAGGTAATGAAGCTGCTGGATGCAGGTATTATTTATTCTGTAGGTAATTCTAGATGGGTAAGCCCAGTACAGGTAGTCCCGAAGAAAGGAGGGACAACTGTAGTTAAGAATGAGAAGAATGAATTAATACCTACCCGAGTAGTGACTGGTTGGCGGATGTGCATAGATTACGAGACGGTGAATGCCGCCACCAAGAAAGATCACTTTCCCCTTCCTTTTATTGATCAAATGGTAGAAAGGTTAGCTTCTCATAAATTTTTCTGCTATTTAGATGGGTATTCGGGGTTCTTTCAGATCCCTATCCACCTGCACGATCGAGGCCAAGACTACATTTACTTGTCCTAAGGGCGTTTTTGCGTATCGCAGAATGCCCTTTGGTTTGTGCAATGCCCCTGCCACCTTCCAAAGGTGTATGATGGGGATATTTTCAGAGTATATTGAGTCTATCATGGAAGTTTTTATGGATGACTTTAGTGTATACGGAAGTGATTTTTCTAACTGTCTGTCTAACCTTGAGAAAGTGTTGCGTATTTGTATTGAGGTTAACCTTGTCTTTGAATTGGGAGAAGTGCCACTTTATGGTCAACGAGGGAGTTGTCTTAGGGCACTTGGTTTCCGATAGGGGAATAGAAGTTGACAAAGCAAAGGTGGAAGTGATTCAGCAATTACCACCTCCTGTTAATGTTAAGGGGGTGAGGAGCTTCCTTGGTCACGCTGGCTTTTATCGCCGGTTTATCAAGGATTTCTCCAAAATTGCTAAACCACTTACACAGCTGTTGCTTAAGGATGCCCCTTTTGTGTTTACTGATGCTTGTCTTTCTGCTTTTAACAGGTTAAAGCAGGCCTTAGTCTCCGCACCGATCATACAGCCTCCCAACTGGGACTTGCCGTTTGAAATCATGTGTGACGCGAGTGACTATGCACTAGGAGCGGTGCTTGGCCAGAGGAAAGACAAAGCCTTGAATGCTATTTACTATGCGAGCCGAACTCTGGATGAGGCTCAAGTGAAGTACACTACCACTGAGAAGGAGCTGTTAGCTGTAGTTTATGCCTTAGAGAAGTTTCGTACTTATTTAGTTGGGTCAGAAGTCACTGTTTTTACTGACCATGCAGCTTTGAGGCATCTCCTTGCTAAGAAGGAGGCTAAACCGCGGCTATTGAGATGGATACTCCTTCTCCAGGAGTTTGATTTGCAGATTAAGGACAAGAAAGGGGCTGAAAACGTTGTAGCTGATCACTTGTCGCGACTGATGCGACAAGAAGGGGAAGATTCTCTACCTATTGATGATTCTTTCCCTGACGATTCTTTAATTGCTGTTATATCGTCTATTGTTGACCAGGAACCTTGGTATGCAGATATAGCTAACTTTGTTGTCGTGGCAAGTCGCCGCCCGACCTTTCTCATCCAAGAAAAGAAGCGTTTTACGTATAACGCTAAGCGATATTTCGGGATGACCCTTACTTGTTTAAGGAATGTGCAGACGGTCTCTAGAGACGGTGTATTCCGCAGTGGGAAACCAAAATAGTCCTGGAAGGCTGTCACTCCTCTTCATATGGTGGTCACCACGGTCCATCGCGCACCGTGGCTAAGGTACTTCGATCTGGTTTTTCTTGGCCTTCTTTGTTTTTGCGACGCCAAGTCCTTCGTTTCGACTTGTGATGCTTGCCAACGATCGGGGAACATTTCGAAGAGACATGAGATGCCACAAAACGGCATCCTAGAGGTTGAGGTTTTCGATGTATGGGGCATTGATTTCCAAGGACCGTTCCGTCCGAAGAAAGGTAACAGTACATTTTAGTAGCTGTAGACTATGTGTCAAAATGGGTTGAGGCAATTGCTTCACCTCATTGTGACGGTAAGACCGTGATAAAAATGTTCAAAAAGATCATATTCCCCCGTTTTGGTGTCCCTAGGGTCGTCATTAGTGATGGGGGGATGCATTTTAAGGAAAAGAAACTCACTTCCATACTGTCTAGAGTTGGTGTCCAACACCGGCGTGGTTTGGGGTATCATCCCCAAACTAGTGGTCAGGTAGAGGTCTCTAATCGTGAGCTGAAAGAGATCTTGTCTAAAGTAGTTTCTAAATCACGGAAAGACTGGAGTCTTAAGCTAGATGACACGTTATGGGCTTATAGAACTGCCTTTAAGACACCAATTGGTGCATCACCTTATAGGTTAGTTTATGGGAAATCGTGTCACTTACCTGTTGAGCTGGAATGTAAGGCCTGGTGGGCAATTCGGGAGCTTAATTATGATCCTAAACTGTGTGGTCAGAATCGTCTTTTGCAGCTAGATGAATTGGAAGAGTTTAGGCTTAATGCCTATGACAGCTCGCGCATTTACAAGGAAAAGACGAAGAGATGGCATGACAAGAGAATCCTACCTCGGGAGTTTCATGTGGGGCGAAGGTGTTCTTTGTTCAATGCCCGTTTGAGACTATTTCTGGCAAGTGAAGTCCAGATGGAGTGGTCCATACACGGTGGGTGTTTGTTACCAAATTTGGATCCGTGGAGCTTGAAGATTCCGAGGGCCACAGATTCAAGGTGAATGGCCAATATGTGAAGCATTACTATGAGGCGAGTGAAGCGGACAACCGCGTTGAAGTCCTGCGCTTCGACGAGCTCGACGCGCCAGTTACTTGATACCAGAAAGGTCGTGCGGGACCTCTTAAACCAGCGCTCTCCGAGAGGCAGCCCGGACAGTTTTATTTGTATTTTTGTTGAACTATTTGTTTTCTTTAGCTTTACGTTAAACTTTAAACGCTGCTTTATGAACAATTTTTGTGCTTTCCTTGCTTTTATCGTCTTCTGCGAGTTAAAGTACTCGATCGAGTGCTTTTGCGTCCAATCGAGCACTTTCTGATGCCGCTGCTACTCGATCGAGGGATGATGTCCTCGATCGACCAGATCCCTACCCGTGCTTACTCGATCGAGTGGTTTGTCAGTCGATCGAGCCCTTCCAATACACTGGTTCACTCGATCGAGCTGTTCCAGGCGCTCGATCGAGAAGTTATGATCTCCAGCTGCTGTTTTACGTCTACAAAGCCACTGTTTGACTTTCTCTGACCTCCCATGTCCATGGTCGGTTTGGGGAGGTCCCGCTATATGACGTTTTGTAAGTTTTCCGACTCCACTTCTCCCCTCTTTTCAGTTTGCATTTCTTTCCCTATTTTTGGTACAATGAGGGCATTGTACGGTTTGGTTTGGGGAGGTATGCATCCATATCTCGTGTCTCCGCATGTTTCTTGCATTTTTTTTTTGCTTGCACGTTTATTTATTTCCGCATGCATTGTTGTTTTAATTAATTCAAAAAAAAAAATCACATAAAAATCATAAAATTCAAAAATTTTCAAACTTTTCATGTTTAAATTGAGTCGGAACGTTTGAACATTGACGCTACTTTGAATCCTTACTTGAGCCTGGCATATTCTTGACATTTAGCTGGCATGTTTATGTGCATAATCTACGAGTTTTTGTTTCTCTCTTATCTGAACGGATAGACTTGATTCTTTATGTCGGCAAGCTACATTACATTCTGAGGTTAGAGCTTAGTAAACTGGTGACATTCATGACCGGTTTCATTTAGGATGTGAGTAGTACTCTCTTTAAGACATGTAACATCAATTTGCATAAGCATGAGTCTAGTCTTCTTAATACCTGTATGCATTCGGTCTGTGGATGGTGACACGTGTTAGGAGAGGCAGTTCCCCTTATTTCATTCTACCCATGAGCCTCACATAGCCAAATTGCCTTTTTGTCCTATCAACTACTTTCTATAATATTTCCTACCCTAGCTGAGCTAGTAACGAGTAGTTCTTGGAATGTGTTATTGCAAAATGGTTATTTCATCTGATTTCATAAGATAGTGGAAAGATTGAAGGGAAAGAAAGAAAAAAAAAATGAAAAATGAAAAAGTGCGAAAAAGAAAAAAAAAAGACAGAAAAATTCAAAATGAAAAAAAAAAGAGAATGAGAATTGCACAATGTTTCACACTCCCATGCCTTATCTATATCTTATGGGGAATTGACGACTTTTGGTTTTATGAGTTTAGTGCATAATTTTGCACCGTTTCATCTTGCTGTTATGAGTACGAAGTTGGGATGCAGTCTATATTTGGATCCGTTGTTGCTAGCCTAGCTATTAACCCCACATATCCAAATTCATTTTAGCCCCTTCTTACCCATTACCTCACTAACCCAAATGTAAGTCCTCGGCACGTGTCTTGGTCATTAGTATGGTTGGAATGCATATGTACGGTTGTAGAGACTTTATTTATGTCAATTGCATGCATGTTCTTATAGGTCGAGTTAGGTGAGTGTCTGATTCTTCCCTATCTTTCACATATATACTCACCTTGTACCTGATATTGAGTGATGAGCGACCCGTGAGAGTCCGACATCTTTGAGTCTTGCAAGGTCAACGGTTCAGTAAGCCTGAAACATTAATTTAACTCGTTTGCACTTTTCAGTTGCCACATTGTCATTTTGTTGCATTAAATTGGTTCTAGTGGATGATTTGTAGCTGATGCGTTGGTCCCGTTCTATTGTTCACCCTTAGTTGCATTCATATTTGCTTGGGGACAAGCAAAGGTTTGGTTTGGGGAGATTTGATGCGTGTCTTTTATATAAGGTTTTCACCTCATTTTTACACGCATTTCTGTGCTTTTTATGTAGCATCTGGCTACAAATACCCCCGAATATTCTACTTTGACCCGTTTATTGTAATTTGCAGGAATTGACCGAGGAGGAGCTAAATCGAGCCTTAATTGTCCCAATTGTACGCATTCATGGGAGATAAGGAACCGGAGCTTAGGAATCTTACACTTGGAGGACGCATGAGCTGAGTAAAGGAAGAATTTCAAGAGCTGACGCACCTATGTAGCTCGATCGAGTGGTTTTACTGCTCGATCGAATGCTTTATACACTCAAGACTGGTCGATCGACCAGATTAAGGAGTCGATCGAGGAAGTTCAGCAAGCAGTGCTCGATCGAGAGGTTGTCCTGCCTCGATCGAGTGATTTGGCCCTCGATCGAGTGATCATTCTCCTCGATCGAGGGGTTTTCGAGTGCTTTTGGTTTATTTCCGCCTAATCTTTAATGGGCTTTTGTAATCAGTCCATAGATTAGGTTTAAGACAGTTTTTCAGTATAAGACTGAGGAGAACATCACGTTACTCCTATCACTTCACTACGCACATTTCCGACTGCTACTCTTGTTACTGTTCTTTGGATTTCTATTCTCTACATTTGGTCACTCAGATTCGGTATTATTAATCTAATCTATTTCTTAATCATTTTTACTGTTTTTAATTCCTTTCTCTCTTGCTTATTAATTGTTCAATCGATCTCTTAATAGTCTGTCATCATGTTTAGTTTTAATTATTTAGTTATTGCAATTGTCAATCCGATAATTATGAGTAGCTAATTTCCTATGCTAAGACTATAGGGGATCCATGATTTGAAGGGAGAGTAATCGTTTCACTAGGTTAATACCGATCGTCTTTGTTGTTTAAGTGCTACATATAATTGTAATTGCCTAATTGAGTCGACGCAATTAGACCCTTATTCTCAGTGGACCTTGACCTGGACCGAAAGGTTGGAAGAGGCAGACTAGTAGCGAACAATAGAGTATTGCAGCGAGGGCGAAAGTTAAACTGTTTACACTTTAGGGTGAATTAAGGACCGAAAGGTGACATTCGCTACCCCTTGGACCGTATTGTATTGACCTGGGACCTATATTACTCAACCAGATAATTATGGTGAACCGTTTGTCTTAGCTTTTCTCTTTTATCTGTTAAACTCCTTCCTTTATTCCTTTTTCCTTATTCTCTTAGTTTAGAAATCACATTTTATAAACCCCCAATTTGGTTACTTAGACGAACTTGAATTTAGCCGACAAATTCCTACCTCTCTGTGGATTCGACCCGACTTCCCTAGCTATATTAGTTAGTTGGAACCAGTTGGTTATTTTTGACAGGTACGCGACAGACGTGTCAAATTTTGGCGCCGTTGTAATTCTTGGGGAGGTGGCGCATAGTTGTTGCTTTAATTAAGTTTGTCTTTTTGTCTCGAGGAATTTATTCCTTGGGACTATCTCATTTTCTGCAAAGTTTTGACCAGTTTTGCAGATAAGCCGTTGTTTTGGAAGTTGTTTGCCAAAATGCCTACGATTACAGAGCATACAGAGCCATGTGGAAGATGTGGTGAAGAAGGGCACGATCTTTATGAATGTACGTCAAGTATAGAGCGCGCCCTTGCATATAAGAAGTTCAAGCAGGGAGTTCCTTTCTCCCAGCTATATGACGAGATAAAAAGCTTTCTACCCCTTCTACACCCATACCACAACCGGTCTCTCCTTCTTCAAGAGAAGCAATTGCCGAATTGAAATCCATCATGTTGAGTAGGTCACAGCAATCTGATGCTGTTATATCGGAGTTGAAAGAACAAGTCGCGCAGTTAACACTCGCGAAGGACCAAACCAAGACCCCTCCAATTTGCGATCCCGTCAGTGCCATGAATTCTCAAAATGACCTTATTCATGGAGAGGATGAGGTTTTGGCAGCTGATGATGACTCAGATGATGATCTAGACGAGTTCCTGCAAGAAATACTTGCTGCGTGTGCAGTAACCACTCGATCGAGCAACTCATCCACTCGATCGAGCAGTTCTAATCATCCAGTCACTCGATCGAGTGACTGTGGCGGTCGATCGAGAAGTACAGAACTCCAAGTTGGTCGATCGAGTAACTATGCTGAGGAAAACGTTCGATCGAGTGCCAAGACTGGTCGATCGAATGAAATTGAAGAAGAGACTGGTCGATCGACCAGTCAAAGTGTTCGACCTAGTGCTTTAAGTGGCGGGAATCCTAATTTATTATCTAATACCGCCACCGTGTCATCTTCCCCTGCTGTGGAGATGTCACGAATTGATAAGGGTAAAGGAAAGGTTGCGGGACCACTCATCGCTACCAGGGTACCCTTCCCGAGCCGTCTGAAGGACGCAAGGATCGAGCAACAGTATGGTAAGTTCGTGGACATCGTGAAGAACCTTCAGGTAACTGTCCCTTTTTCTGAACTTGTTACTCAAGTACCCACTTACGCCAAGTTTATGAAGGATATCGTGACGCGTAAGAGAAATTTGAGCGAATTTGAGACGATTTCATTTATGGAAGAGTCTAGTAACTTGCTGTTAAATAAGGCCCCTCCGAAAATGAAAGACCCGGGCAGCTTTTCTATTACCTGTGTCATAGGTAATATGGTTATTGATAAGGCCCTCTGTGATTTAGGTGCCAGTGTCAGTGTCATGCCCCTTCCTGTCTGCAAGAAATTGAAGATGAGTCACTTCAAGGTGACTAACATTACCCTACAGATGGCTGATAGATCGTTAGGAGACCTTTAGGTGTCTTGGAGGATGTGCACTGTGAAAATAGGCAAGCTATACATCCCAAAGAGATTTCATTGTTTTGGATATAGCGAGGACACCCGGACCCAAATTATTTTAGGAAGACCGTTCCTTTGTACAGCTGGGGCCGTTATTGATGTTAGACAAGGGCGTCTGACTCTTGCAGTAGGGGATGACGCTATCACATTCAGTTTGCCCAGTACTTTAGCCCACCCAATGATAGAGGACACTTGCTATTCGGTCGATATCATTGATGAGTCTATTTATGACTTCTGGTCGGGTTCTTTTATGAAGGACCCACTGGAGGCTCTCATGCTTTTTGATGAGTGTGCAGATAGCCCAGGGGACGATGACGCTGCATTGGACTTGCTTGTTGATGAATTAGATGAGCATGAGGGAGAGCAGGTGGAACAAATGATCAGCACTCTTTGCTCCATTGAGGTAAAGGTACCGGAACGTAAGCCTCTCCCATCTCATCTTAAATATGCCTTTCTAGACGATACAGAGTAGTATCCAGTCATCGTTAGTGCCAAGCTTAGTGATGATCGGTGACTTCTTTGTTAGTGTACTTAAGAAAAACAGAAAGCAATGGGCTATTCACTGGATGATATCACGGGTATTAGTCCCGATATTTGTATGCACAGGATAGAGTTGGAGGAGGATCACAAACCTTGCGCAGGGTGGTCGGCGCCGGTGAACCGGAAGATGCGAGGATGTTGTGATGGTGAGGTAATGAAGCTGCTTTGGATGCGGTATTATTTATTCTGTAGGTAATTCTAGATGGGTAAGCCCGAGACGGGTAGTCCCGAAGAAAGGAGGGACAACGTAGTTAAGAATGAGAAAGAATGAATTAATACCTACCCGAGTAGTGATTTGGTTGGCGGATGTGCATAGATTACGAGACAGTGAATGCCGCCACCAAGAAAGATCACTTTCCCCTTCCTTTTATTGATCAAATGGTAGAAAGGTTAGCTTCTCATAAATTTTTCTGCTATTTAGATGGGTATTCGGGTTCTTTCGGATCCCTATCCACCTGCACGATCGAGGCCAAGACTACATTTACTTGTCCTAAGGGCGTTTTTGCGTATCGCAGAATGCCCTTTGGTTTGTGCAATGCCCCTGCCACCTTCCAAAGGTGTATGATGGGGATATTTTCAGAGTATATTGAGTCTATCATGGAAGTTTTTATGGATGACTTTAGTGTATACGGAAGTGATTTTTCTAACTGTCTGTCTAACCTTGAGAAAGTGTTGCAGCGCTGTATTGAGGTTAACCTTGTGCTGAATTGGGAGAAGTGCCACTTTATGGTCAACGAGGGAGTTGTCTTAGGGCACTTGGTTTCCGATAGGGGAATAGAAGTTGACAAAGCAAAGGTGGAAGTGATTCAGCAATTACCACCTCCTGTTAATGTTAAGGGGGTGAGGAGCTTCCTTGGTCACGCTGGCTTTTATCGCCGGTTTATCAAGGATTTCTCCAAAATTGCTAAACCACTTACACACCGTTGCTTAAGGATGCCCCTTTTTGTG
This sequence comes from Silene latifolia, assembly GCF_048544455.1. Lineage (NCBI taxonomy): Eukaryota > Viridiplantae > Streptophyta > Magnoliopsida > Caryophyllales > Caryophyllaceae > Silene > Silene latifolia. The sequence continues at coordinate 31,547,802 of NC_133528.1, forward strand.
TTTATCGATGCTTGTCTTTTCGCTTTTAACAGTTAAAGCGGGCCTTAGTCTCCGCACCGATCATCTGACCTCCCAACTGGGACTTGCCGTTTTAAATCATGTGTGACGCGAGTGACTATGCACTAGGAGCGGTGCTTGGCCAGAGGAAAGACAAAGCCTTGAATGCTATTTACTATGCGAGCCGAACTCTGGATGAGGCTCAAGTGAAGTACACTACCACCGAGAAGGAGCATTGTTATTTGTAGTTTATGCCTTAGAGAAGTTTCGTACTTATTTAGTTGGGTCGAAGTCACTTTGTTTTTTACTGACCATGCAGCTTTGAGGCATCTCCTTGCTAAGAAGGAGGCTAAACCGCGGCTACTGAGATGGATACTCCTTCTCCAGGAGTTTGATTTGCAGATTAAGGACAAGAAAGGGGCTGAAAACGTTGTAGCTGATCACTTGTCGCGACTGATGCGACAAGAAGGGGAAGATTCTCTACCTATTGATGATTCTTTCCCTGACGATTCTTTAATTGCTGTTATATCGTCTATTGTTGACCAGGAACCTTGGTATGCAGATATAGCTAACTTTGTTGTCGATGGCAAGTCGCCGCCGACCTTTCTCATCAAAAGAAGCGTTTTCTGTATAACGCTAAGCAGTATTTCTGGGATGACCCTTACTTGTTTAAGGAATGTGCAGACGGTCTCTACAGACGGTGTATTCCGCAGTGGGAAACCAAAATAGTCCTGGAAGGCTGTCACTCCTCTTCATATGGTGGTCACCACGGTCCATCGCGCACCGTGGCTAAGGTACTTCAGTCTGGTTTTTACTGGCCTTCTTTGTTTGCTGACGCCAAGTCCTTCGTTTCAGCTTGTGATGCTTGCCAACGATCAGGGAACATTTCGAAGAGACATGAGATGCAACAAAACGGCATCCTAGAGGTTGAGGTTTTCGATGTATGGGGCATTGATTTCCAAGGACCGTTCCGTCCAAAAAAAGGTACAGGTACATTTTAGTAGTCAGAGACTATGTGTCAAAATGGGTTGAGGCAATTGCTTCACCTCATTGTGACGGTAAGACCGTGATAAAAATGTTCAAAAAGATCATATTCCACCGTTTTGGTGTCCCTAGGGTCGTCATTAGTGATGGGGGGATGCATTTTAAGGAAAAGAAACTCACTTCCATACTGTCTAGAGTTGGTGTCCAACACCGACGTGGTTTGGGGTATCATCCCCAAACTAGTGGTCAGGTAGAGGTCTCTAATCGTGAGTTGAAAGAGATCTTGTCCAAGGTAGTTTCTAAATCACGGAAAGACTGGAGTCTTAAGCTAGATGACACGTTATGGGCTTATAGAACTGCCTTTAAGACACCAATTGGTGCATCACCTTATAGGTTAGTTTATGGGAAATTGTGTCACTTACCTGTTGAGCTGGAATGTAAGGCCTGGTGGGCAATTCGGGAGCTTAATTATGATCCTAAAGCGTGTGGTCGAATCGTCTTTTGCGGCTAGATGAATTGGAAGAGTTTAGGCTTAATGCCTATGATAACTCGCGCATTTACAAGGAAAAGACGAAGAGATGGCATGACAAGAGAATCTTACCTCGGGAGTTTCATGTGGGGCGGAAGGTGTTCTTTGTTCAATGCCCGTTTGAGACTATTTCTGGCAAGTCAAGTCCGGATGGAGTGGTCCATACACGGTGTGAGTTTGTTACCAAATTTGGATCCGTGGAGCTTGAAGATTCCGAGGGCCCGATTCAAGGTGAATGGCCAATATGTGAAGCATTACTATGAGGCGAGTGAAGCGGACAACCGCGTTGAAGTCCTGCGCTTCGACGAGCTCGACGCGCCAGTTACTTGATACCAGAAAGGTCGTGCGGGACCTCTTAAACCAGCGCTCTCCGAGAGGCAGCCCGGACAGTTTTATTTGTATTTTTGTTGAACTATTTGTTTTCTTTAGCTTTACGTTAAACTTTAAACGCTGCTTTATGAACAATTTTTGTGCTTTCCTTGCTTTTATGCGTCTTCTGCAGGTTAAAGTACTCGATCGAGTGCTTTTGCGTCCAATCGAGCACTTTCTGATGCGGCTGCTACTCGATCGAGGGATGATGTCCTCGATCGACCAGATCCCTACCCGTGCTTACTCGATCGAGTGGTTTGTCAGTCGATCGAGCCCTTCCAATACACTGGTTCACTCGATCGAGCTGTTCCAGGCGCTCGATCGAGAAGTTATGATCTCCAGCTGCTGTTTTACGTCTACAAAGCCACTGTTTGACTTTCTCTGACCTCCCATGTCCATGGTCGGTTTGGGGAGGTCCCACTATATGACGTTTTGTAAGTTTTCCGACTCCACTTCTCCCCTCTTTTCAGTTTGCATTTCTTTCCCTATTTTTGGTACAATGAGGGCATTGTACGGTTTGGTTTGGGGAGGTATGCATCCATATCTGTGTCTGCATGTTTCTTGCATTTTTTTTGCTTGCACGTTTATTTATTTCCGCATGCATTGTTGTTTTAATTAATTCAAAAAAAAAATTCACATAAAAATCATAAAATTCAAAAATTTTCAAACTTTTCATGTTTAAATTGAGTCGGAACGTTTGAACATTGACGCTACTTTGAATCCTTACTTGAGCCTGGCATATTCTTGACATTTAGCTGGCATGTTTATGTGCATAATCTACGAGTTTTTGTTTCTCTCTTATCTGAACGGATAGACTTGATTCTTTGTGTCGGCAAGCTACATTACATTCTGAGGTTAGAGCTTAGTAAACTGGTGACATTCATGACCGGTTTCATTTAGGATGTGAGTAGTACTCTCTTTAAGACATGTAACATCAATTTGCATAAGCATGAGTCTAGTCTTCTTAATACCTGTATGCATTCGGTCTGTGGATGGTGACACGTGTTAGGAGAGGCAGTTCCCCTTATTTCATTCTACCCATGAGCCTCACATAGCCAAATTGCCTTTTTGTCCTATCAACTACTTTCTATAATATTTCCTACCCTAGCTGAGCTAGTAACGAGTAGTTCTTGGAATGTGTTATTGCAAAATGGTTATTTCATCGATTTGAGAAGATAGTGGAAAGATTGAAGGGAAAGAAAAAAAAAAAATGAAAAATGAAAAAGTGCGAAAAAGAAAAAAAAAAGACAGAAAAATTCAAAATGAAAAAAAAAAAGAGAATGAGAATTGCACAATGTTTCACACTCCCATGCCTTATCTATATCTTATGGGGAATTGACGACTTTTGGTTTTATGAGTTTAGTGCATAATTTTGCACCGTTTCATCTTGCTGTTATGAGTACGAAGTTGGGATGCAGTCTATATTTGGATCCGTTGTTGCTAGCCTAGCTATTAACCCCACATATCCAAATTCATTTTAGCCCCTTCTTACCCATTACCTCACTAACCCAAATGTAAGTCCTCGGCACGTGTCTTGGTCATTAGTATGGTTGGAATGCATATGTACGGTTGTAGAGACTTTATTTATGTCAATTGCATGCATGTTCTTATAGGTCGAGTTAGGTGAGTGTCTGATTCTTCCCTATCTTTCACATATATACTCACCTTGTACCTGATATTGAGTGATGAGCGACCCGTGAGAGTCCGACATCTTTGAGTCTTGCAAGGTCAACGGTTGATAAGCTTTGAAACATTAATTTAACTCGTTTGCACTTTTCGGTTGCCACCTTGTCATTTTGTTGCATTAAATTGGTTCTAGTGGATGATTTGTAGCTGATGCGTTGGTCCGTTCTATTGTTCACCCTTAGTTGCATTCATATTTGCTTGGGGACAAGCAAAGGTTTGGTTTGGGGAGATTTGATGCGTGTCTTTTATATAAGGTTTTCACCTCATTTTTACACGCATTTCTGTGCTTTTTATGTAGCATCTGGCTACAAATACCCCCGAATATTCTACTTTGACCCGTTTATTGTAATTTGCAGGAATTGACCGAGGAGGAGCTAAATCGAGCCTTAATTGTCCCAATTGTACGCATTCATGGGAGATAAGGAACCGGAGCTTAGGAATCTTACACTTGGAGGACGCATGAGCTGAGTAAAGGAAGAATTTCAAGAGCTGACGCACCTATGTAGCTCGATCGAGTGGTTTTACTGCTCGATCGAATGCTTTATATACTCAAGACTGGTCGATCGACCAGATTAAGGAGTCGATCGAGGAAGTTCAGCAAGCAGTGCTCGATCGAGAGGTTGTCCTGCCTCGATCGAGTGATTTGGCCCTCGATCGAGTGATCATTCTCCTCGATCGAGGGGTTTTCGAGTGCTTTTGGTTTATTTCCGCCTAATCTTTAATGGGCTTTTGTAATCAGTCCATAGATTAGGTTTAAGACAGTTTTTCAGTATAAGACTGAGGAGAACATCACGTTACTCCTATCACTTCACTACGCACATTTCCGACTGCTACTCTTGTTACTGTTCTTTGGATTTCTATTCTCTACATTTGGTCACTCAGATTCGGTATTATTAATCTAATCTATTTCTTAATCATTTTTACTGTTTTTAATTCCTTTCTCTCTTGCTTATTAATTGTTCAATCGATCTCTTAATAGTCTGTCATCATGTTTAGTTTTAATTATTTAGTTATTGCAATTGTCAATCCGATAATTATGAGTAGCTAATTTCCTATGCTAAGACTATAGGGGATCCATGATTTGAAGGGAGAGTAATCGTTTCACTAGGTTAATACCAGTACCGTCTTTGTTGTTTAAGTGCTACATATAATTGTAATTGCCTAATTGAGTCGACGCAATTAGACCCTTATTCTCAGTGGACCTTGACCTGGACCGAAAGGTTGGAAGAGGCAGACTAGTAGCGAACAATAGAGTATTGCAGCGAGGGCGAAAGTTAAACTGTTTACACTTTAGGTTGAATTAAGGACCGAAAGGTGACATTCGCTACCCCTTGGACCGTATTGTATTGACCTGGGACCTATATTACTCAACCAGATAATTATGGTGAACCGTTTGTCTTAGCTTTTCTCTTTTATCTGTTAAACTCCTTCCTTTATTCCTTTTTCCTTATTCTCTTAGTTTAGAAATCACATTTTATAAACCCCCAATTTGGTTACTTAGACGAACTTGAATTTAGCCGACAAATTCCTACCTCTCTGTGGATTCGACCCGACTTCCCTAGCTATATTAGTTAGTTGGAACCAGTTGGTTATTTTTGACAGGTACGCGACAGACGTGTCAAAGACTGAGTTGCTCGTACCTTCGACGGGTCTATTCCGCCTCAGGGACTTGACTCTCCAGCAGGATGCGTAGAGAAGGGATCTCTAACTCTACTGGTTGAACCGACTCCATACCATATGCTAGGTAGAAGGGTGTGGCGCCTGTCGGTGTTCGAATGGAGGTTCGGTATCCCCAGAGTGCGAATGGGAGTCTGCTCGGCCAATCGCGGTAGTTATCTTGCATCTTCTTGATAATGGTGACAAGAGTTTTGTTAGCTGCCTCCACCGCTCCGTTGGTTTGGGGACGGTAAGGGGATGATCGATGCCGATTGATCTTATATTTGTCCAGCAAGGTCTGTGTTTTCGCCCGGAAGTGAGAGCCTTGATCGTTGATGATTTCATGGGGTACCCCATACCGGAAGATGATGTTGTTTTGGATGAACTTGACCACTTGTTTGGTGGTCAAGACTTCATATGACTGCGCTTCCACCCATTTAGTGAAATAGTCGATGGCGACGAGGACGAAGCAATGCCCTTTGGTGCCTACCGGGTTGACTTTCCCGATGATGTCGATGCCCCAGGTTGAGAAATGCCAGGGTGATGTCATGGTGTATAAAAGGGATGGTGGTATGTGTTGTATGTTGGTGAATATTTGGCAATTGTGGCAATGTTTGACGTAGTTACGACAATTGGCTTCCATAGTGGTCCAGTAGTAGCCTAGCCGCATGATTTTTCGGGTAAGCATCATTGCGCTCATGTGAGGGCCGCATTCTCCGTCGTGGACCTCTCCCATGACTTTTTTGGCTTTGTGATGGTCAATGCAAATGAGGAGAATTCTTTGGGGTGTTCTTTTGTATAATTGATTTTGGTTTATCACGAATTATGATGCAAGTCCACCTACCCCCCGCCCGTTACTTTCTTAGACTGATGGGGAGCACTATTTTTGGCCGAAAGGAGCCAAACAACATCAACAACAATGAGCTCTCCATTTTAGGCGGTTACCTGAACATCGACGGTGAGGGTCCCTTTACCCTCAACATCGCTTACTTGACCGCCAGGTACTTCCAGGCTCAGGGAGAGAAGCTCATGGGCACTATTGTCTGCGGTGGCATAGCCACCTTTCTTGCCCGTTCTCTCCTCACCGTCTTGCCTTGTGACCTACCTTACATAGACGGTGATAGGTATCTGAGCCTAGCTGCCATGCACTCTCAGACTTGGCTGACCACAGACTACCGGACATGGAAGATAGATGGTTCCTTGTCCGTCGACCTTCCTTGTGACACCTTGCCTCGTCTAGCCCCTTTGCCCACTGTTGCACGGGGCGCCCGACCACCACCTCTACCTCAGTACCACCTCTACCTCAGTACCACCTCCAGGTGTGCCCACCTACTACTTTACCCGCCGCTAGGAAGCGGCGTAGACTTGAGACCGGAGAGGGATCCGCACCTTCCACGGGTGGCCAGACTTCCACGGCCACACCTACCCCGATCCCTACTCCTACTCCTACTCCCGCGCCTGCTGACCAGACACCGACACAGCCGGTCCTACCGGCTAATTTTGTACCTCCACCACCCTTTGAGGCGTCCTCGGTCATGGACCAAGGGCGTCGTGATGGTTTGTTAGTTGAGATTGCAGAGAGACAGGCTCGTACGGAGCGGGACATAGCTTTGAATTTGTTCCCTCTATACGAGTATCACATGAGGCGACACCGTCCAATCCCAGAGGGTTGGCCACACCCTTCCGTTTACCAGTACCCAGCTGAGGGGTACCCGGAGTCTGCTAGTGAGGAGGAGGAGGACGAGGACCCGGCGACGGCGGCGGAGAGAGCTCGAGATGAGCAGAGGAGGAGGAGAGAGCAAGAGGTAGATCCGGACTTAACGGTGACGGTGGAGGACGTGCGTGAGAGTGACGAAGAGGCTGACCAGTAGTTGTTGGTCTACTCACTTCCCTAGTTTTCTGGCTGGTTTGGGGAAGTTCGTGTTTTGTATGTTTATTCTCGCTCTTTTATTTATTTTGTCTCCTTTTTATTTTATTGTTTTTCATTCTTTATTGGTTGTATATTCCCGTTCCCGTATATATCTATTTGGTGTATCTTTGGAGGACAACGAGGGCATTGTCCGTTTTGGTTTGGGGAGGGTATTGCATCCTTTTGAGTCTGCATTTGCATTTGTTTTGCATTCACGTTTATTTATTTCAGCTTACATTGTTTATTTATTTCTTTGAATATTCAAAAAAAAACCCAAAAAATTAGAAAATTTCAAAAAAATCAAAAATATTCACGTTTACTTTTGCATATAGGTTGAGTCGGAACGGTTGATTTCCATGATGAAACTGCACTATAACTTGTAATTTTACTTGAGCCTTGCACTTCTGTTGATGGTTATTAGCTTTGTCATACGCATAGTCTACGAGTTTTTGTTCAAATATAGCTGACTGTTTAGATTTGACCTGATAAATTGGCAAACTACTCTATAAATTCTGAGTTTTAGAGCCCATAATTGGTGACATTCATGACCGGTTCATTAGGAATTGAGAGTAGTACTCCTTGCATAGCATGTTCATCGTTTTTGCACATTCATGACTTGTTTATGTAGGAATTGAGAGTAGTACTCCTTGCATAACATGTCCATTACTTTTGCACTTTTATGAAATTCGATTTCTTGTCATTTGTACACATTCGGGTTTGTGGTCGGTGTCACATGCAGGGAGGTGCTTGCAAATTTTCCCCTTTTCTTATATTTTTCACCCATTTAGCTCCACTTAAGACAAAACTTGCCTTTTTGACCCATTAGCTACATCCCAAACTGAGTCTGCCTAGTCAAGCTAGGTTAGTATGTCTTTTGTGGTATATTTTTCCGTCTGCAGTTTGGCCCGTGTGTATATGATTGGAGTTGGTGAAAATAGAGGAAGGAGAAAAAGAAAGAAAAAAAATTAAGAAAAAGAAAAAAAAATGAAAAAAGTATGTGATTCACGTGAAAGAAAGAAAAGAAGAAAAAAAATGAAAAAAAAAAGAATCGCGTTGAAAACCAGAGAATGAAAAGTTGAAAAAACATTGGAGCTGGTTATCCATTTGAGTCATCTGTGTTCACTTTCTATCTTGTGACGGTCTCACTCCTCCGTTTTATTCCACATTTTTGAGGAGATAGTGTATATGATTAGTAAGTTGTGTGCCAGATGAAGGGCACTTGTACCTTATTTTTCAGTCGGTTGAGAATTGAATGGTCTTATATGGTCCTGTTTAGGAACTAGCTTGACGCTTTTACCTCCACATTACCATAACTTGTTTTGCCTTTTCTCACCTGAACCTGACTCTTCCCATATCATTTGTAAGCCCTCGGCTGTGACGGACATTATTGGTTGGAGTGTGTGCAATAGTACTTGAATCGTCTTTCATTTTTGTTGCATGCATGCTATGTAGGTCGCAATTAGGTGAGTGATTGCTTCTCTTTCTCTCCTTTACTTATAATATTCACCCTTTGCTTCATGAGAGAAGAGTGACCACGTGAGAGTCCGATTTTGTTGGTCTTGCAAGGTCGATAGGTTGGCTATATTTCTGAACAGCTTATAACTCGGTTGCGTATTGACTGCATAGCTATAACTGTTAATTTTTGTTGCATTAAATTGGCTCAAGTAGACAAGTTAAGCTAGCTCTGAGTTTTCATTTCCGTTCCATTAGTTGCATTTTAGTTTACTCGAGGACGAGTAAAGGTTCGGTTTGGGGAGATTTGATACGTGCATTTTGTATAGTCTTTTTAGCCTATTTTAGCACGTATTTGTATGTACTTTCGTACTGTTTATGTTGCATTTTGCCCCCGAATTGGCTACTTTGGTTCGTTTTGTCCGTTTTGTAGGAATGAACGCGAAAGTAGTGGAATCGTACCATTTTCGTCCTTTTTGCATGCATTTTGAGGAGACGGGATTTTCTAGAGTGAGATCTTGCATTAGGATGCGTGAAGGAACGGTCTACGAGGCAGTCGGTCACGAGTTTAAGCTGATTTGAAGGAAGAATACCCGATCGAGCTGTTTTATCACTCGATCGAGTGGTTTCTATAGCTGAGAATGGCCGATCGAGTAATATTTTACTCGATCAAGAAGTGCTGGAAATTGAGGTTACTCGATCGAGTAATAATTCTACTCGATCGAGTAGATTATCTTCAGAAATGCTCGATCGAGTGGTTTCAAACTACTCGATCGAGTGGTTTTGGCTGTCGTGGGCTTTAATTAGCCCGTGAACTTGTTTTAGTTGATGGACTTAGTAGTTTTTCTATTTAAACACACATTAACTAGGTCATTAGCTATCTATTCTATTCATTATCTAAGTTTTAGCCGATTATTCATCTTTCACAAAAAAGACTGCGTTACTTTTCTTCTTCAGTGTAACTTTTGCTTTCGGATTTTCTCGCTCGGATTTGTTTGTTCTTTACGCCGGATTCTTGCGATTGTAATCTCTTTCTCCCTTTTAATATTAATCTTTCTTTTACTCATCTTACTTGCTTGTTTTGCTTCCTTTTAATTTCTGTCCTAATTACTTTTTATGCAATTTTATTATTGTCTCATCATTTTTAATATTAATTATTTATTTGTTATTAGTATTGACAGTATTAATAGCATGAGTAGCTAATCTGTTTCATGTTAGGATTAGGGAATCTACGGTAGAAATGTGACGATGTAGTAAATAGGTTAGATGAATTAATTTTGAGACTATGTCCCCATAGCAATATAACTGTATTTACCGACTTAGTTAAGTGCACGCTTCTGAGTCACCTTTTTAATCTGGTTAAATTTAATCCTGGATCGGAAGATTGGACTAAATAGACCTGTTATGAACAGTAGACTACCCTGATGAGGACGGAAGTTAAGTTAGTGGTATTTTAGGATAGAAAGTGGACCGGAAGGACCTTTCCATATCCGTCTTGCAGTAATTCATCTAAGTTGTTTACAGTCGAGTCACTGGACTACCGTAGTGAACCGAAATCCTGACATGTCCCCTCTCTATTGGTAGTTTATTCCTATTTTCCGCCTTAATTGCTCTTTCCTTATTTCTCTTGCCTTAAAGCTTTTAGTTTAGGAAATCATATTACAACCCCCCCCCCCCCCCCCCCCCTCCCCCCCTCCCATTTGTGACCAAATAGACGGACTCTTACAGATATCTTGCCTCCCGCCCGTTACTTTCTTAGACTGATGGGGAGCACTATTTTTGGCCGAAAGGAGCCAAACAACATCAACAACAATGAGCTCTCCATTTTAGGCGGTTACCTGAACATCGACGGTGAGGGTCCCTTTACCCTCAACATCGCTTACTTGACCGCCGGTACTTCCGTGCTCGGGAGAGAAGCTCATGGGCACTTTTGTCGCGGTGGCATAGCCACCTTTCTTGCCCGTTCTCTCCTCACCGTCTTGCCTTGTGACCTACCTTACATAGACGGTGATAGGTATCTGAGCCTAGCTGCCATGCACTCTCAGACTTGGCTGACCACAGACTACCGGACATGGAAGATAGATGGTTCCTTGTCCGTCGACCTTCCTTGTGACACCTTCCCTCGTCTAGCCCCTTTGCCCACTGTTGCACGGGGCGCCCGACCACCACCTCTACCTCAGTACCACCTCCAGGTGTGCCCACCTACTACTTTACCCGCCGCTAGGAAGCGGCGTAGACTTGAGATCGGAGAGGGATCCGCACCTTCCACGGGTGGCCAGACTTCCACGGCCACACCTACCCCGATCCCTACTCCTACTCCTACTCCCGCGCCTGCTGACCAGACACCGACACAGCCGGTCCTACCGACTAATTTTGTACCTCCACCACATGAACAAAAGATGGAGTGTTATAAGGAGGAAGTGGCGGGTAGAGGAGATGGAGTAAAGGAGTTAACTTGTTTTAATATTGTCCAAACTTTATCACATGCACAAAGATGTTATGACAACTTATGGAAGAAAAACAAGTAATGTGTAATGATTATGATTATAATCATCCCCTACACTCCATTTACACAGTCCAATGTCCCATTTACGGGTCCATTTTGGTTCTTATACTTGCCGCACAAATACGTGTAAATTTTATTTAAACATCGTTTCATGTTTAAATGCTTCCAATTAATTTCGTCCAAATCACTCCGTAAATATACGTGTACCGCTACACATATTATTTTACGTACTAATATTAATCACATTAATCAATTAGTACCATTTTAGTGAATTAACAACTAATTAACTAAAACCCGTCTCCCTAAATTTATTATTCAATTATCACATAATTAAATAATAACTGTCGTGCCTCGAGTTCGCAACTCGAAATCTCTCTAAAATAATCGACTAACCTTTTAGTCTATAAATCAAGGGACTAAATAAATTGTATCTCATACAATTAATTAGTTGTCTATTGGGGTTCGTTCCTTTAGGTGTGACCGAAAGGGGTCAGTTGATCATCGCCCTCTCACGACAATAACGTCAAACTCTAGTCAGCCAACCGTTATCGATTTACGTTAATCAACTAACGAGGATCAAATAATTAAATATCTGATGATATTCCCTTAATGAGATTTATTATGTAAACGCACTATTGTAGAGGACACTAACTCCAACACTCTCGACTTTAGAACGAATGAACAAACTTAATCGATGAATAAGGCCTTTAAACAAAGATTAAACTTTAAGGTGCAAACATGTGATAGAAACAATTAGACAATATTATATCAACCTAATTTAACATTTTACAAATACTTTTTATGCATGGCTCCCTTCATTCCCTAGACAAGGTAAACTACTCTAACATAATGTAAATGCAAACTAAACTAATGACAAATAAAATGATGAACATAATGGAAATGTGAATAGGATTACCTTGCAATGGAAGTGGGAATGAAACTTGGAAGAACAACACTTGAAATGTAAATTGTAAATAAACTTGAATGGAAATTATATTGAAATGCTTAAGGTAAAATGTTTATGCTATTTTAATCGGTTTGTGCTATTTCGAGTCAAGTACGGTTCAGATCAGATCAGTTTCAGTTCGTTTAGGTTCATAATTTTCTTGAGTTAACGGTAAAAAACGTATCTTAAATGTATCTTATACTATCATTAATAAATAAAGAATCAATGAAAAACACTTGAAATTGAGTTTATAATGAGAAAATAAATACTTTTAATTCAGGTCAATCGGTGGTGTTCTTATTGGTTCAGATATATTCGGATTCGGGTATCATTAAGTAATTATTGAATTCGATTCATCTACCTTTGGTAGAATTGGTGAAATTTTGGATTTTAATGGTGATGATGATCTTGTAACAACTCCATCCACTTTTTCCCCCTACAAAGCTTTGATCATGCATTACTCGTGATAGTCAAGTAGATAACACTGCTATACTTGTTGAGAACATTGAACACTCGGCTATTCGTATTGCATTTCGTATCTTGTCGAACACTGTTTTTGGTCGGTTCAACAAGAATGAGATGAACAAGATGAAAGTCTTACCCATTGGTTCATATCTAAATGTTTAATATGAGCTTCCTTTCCGCCTATATAGACCTCGTTTCGTTTGCCTTTATTTTAAAAGGATTGTTAAAGGGAAAATATCTTCTATTAAAGTAGGTGATCTAATTACCCAAATTGCTAGATGATTTCACATGGGCTATTGGGAACAAGCGCCTACCAAGACTAGGTGGTATCTTTTTCTTGATGATAAATACTATGCGAAGGAGTTTTGTCTTTGATTGGTTGATGAAGAATAATGGGGTGTATAAGTTCCAAGTGAGAAAGGGTAGGGTGATAGTCCTCCCGAGTTTCTTCATCTCCCCCATTCCCACTATCGGTGGTCAGCAACATCCTTCTTACAATGTCCCGATTGAATTTTGTATCCTTGGGGTCGTACTCACACACTACTGCAGATACAGGCTATAACAACGGTAAAAACCATTGTTATATAAAAAAGCGGACGTTGTTAAAGGTTGTAACAACGGTTGGTTTATCTAAGAAACCCGTTGTGAAAACTATTAACAACGGTTAAAAACCGTTGTCGTTACGAGACATTCGTTGTGGAAAGTGTGATTAATTTTTGGTGGGAAAGTTATAACAACGGTTACAATAGAAAAAACTGTTGTTATAACTAAAGACAACGGGTTTTTTTAAAATAACCGTTGTTTATTTAAAAAAAAATTATATATTACTAGATGCATGCATTATTACTGCCCCTTATGCTTCCGGTGCATGCATTATTACTGTCAAATCCCTGCATATGAAAGGACAATATATGGAATGAGAAGGGTTATAAGATATGAAGTAGGATATGACACAACTTCCTAAACATATTAATTAAAAAACAACTCAAACGACACATTACTAAGTATAAATATAAATTCATGCATTATCTCAATAACCATTCCATTATATCACTATCTCCACCCTAAACTCCAAACCCTAATTCTTTAAAACCTAATAAACTCCAAACTTCCTTCAACAATGAATGATACCATTCGTTTTACATGCATTATGACCGAGTACAACAAGAGTTTCATCCGCCGGTTGCTGGAAATCGAGAGGAGGTACAGGAGCTACCTTTAGGAAGCTCGGATCGCACTCAAGGACGCCAAAAAAAATGGCTTGTTAGAGCCGCAGATAATGAAGCTATATGACGATATAGCATCTGCGGAATGAAACCTCCAAATAGCAAATGAGGAGAGGATGAATATCATAGAAGAGAATGCATCCCTATATGAACATCTAAGAATTGTATTTTTAGAAATGAAATAAGTTTATGTATATATATATATCAATTAATTAAGTTTATGCATTCTTCTCCATCATCTTCTTCTTTGTTTTATTTTATTTAATTTGTTTTACTAATAAACGCAAAAAAATTAATTAAGCGAATAATAATTAGAGAAAGAACAATAATGATCGAGAAAAACACATGCAAATAAAATAATTAGAGAAAGAACAATAATGACGGAGATGACAAAACCTAAAACCATAAAGACATAGATATTTACCTGATAATTAGAGAAAGAAAGAGACGATGACAACAACAGTGACGGAGATGATAAAGCGACGATGAGAAAGAGACGATGAGAAAGAGTGTGGTTGTGTGTTTGTGTTTGTGGTTGTAGCTGATCTGTGTTTGTGTGGTATATATTATGGAAAGTATTGGCAATGGTTTTTACACATAAACTCGTTGTCATTAGAGAATATATTAACAACGGGTCCTTAGAAAACCATTGTTAAAAAGTATTAACAACGGGTTTTAATATAACCGTTGTAATTACTTTTCACTAATTTTGCGCCAAATTATTAACAACGGTTATAATGTATTACAGATTAAACTGTTGTTATTAGTTTTTATATTAACAACGGTTGTGCAAGTTTGACCCGTTGTTAAAACCAATAACAACGGTTAACAACACATAACCGTTGTAATTAAGTTTAGTAAAATTCGCGCCATCCATTCTACAACGTCTTATGGTGATTTTCGTGAATAAGCGTTGTTAAAGGGCCGTTGTGGTTGCCTGGATTTGTAGTAGTGACACTTGTGCTCACTCCTACCTCTATCTATGACTCACTGTAATACTCCGTGTTAAATGAAGAAGTTATTCTGGTGGGGTACCGTCTTAAAGTGTCCATTGATAGACTTAAAACATGATTAGTGCTTATAGAGATTGAAAGTACTACTTATATCAATAAAATTCACTCTCTTTTTTGGTTATCTATGCAAAAGAACTCAACTATTAAGTGTGCTTGGTTGAGAGTAGTCTTAGGATGGGTGACCTCTTGGGAAAGTTCCAGGAATATGCATGAGTAAGGACAAAATGCGTTGGAAATTACCCGTATTGATCTGTGGGCCATGTGCACATCATGACCAGCTACCGTGAATGATATTTCTCAACTCTAGGTTTGCGTCGGGGTGTTACAAGTGGTATCAAAGCAATCCTGTGACCGTGTGGTGAGCCTGTGGTCAGGAGTACCTTGGTCACCTACCTAGCAGGGGGCTTGACTATGGTCAAATGCTGCTAGATGCAACGAGGACTTTGCTCTCTTCAAGTGAGGAGTGTGCAATACTCCTTGTTAACTGAATATGTTATTCGGGTGGAGTACCCTCTTAAAGAGGTCCAATGATAAGTCTTAAAATATGACTAGTTCTTAAAGGGGTTGAAAGTACTACTCATACCAACAAAGTGCAATTTATTTACTTGTTATCCAAGAAAAAAGAACTCCACAGTTAAGCGTGTTTGGCGTAAAGTAGTCATAGGATGGTTGAAGTCCTGGGAAGGTTCTCGGGATGCGCTTGAGTGAGGACAAATGCGCAAGAAAGAGCCCGTGTTGATCTGTGGGACATGTATACAGCCTGGCGGACTACCGTGAGTGACCGCTCCCAACCCTAGGTTTGGCTCGGAGTGTTACACTCACTTCGTTTGAAAACCAAAGATGGACATATATAGAGAAAAATGCAGATATGATGGGTCCAAACATGTTTCACTACATGGAGTGTATGGGCTTCCATCTTACATGTCCTTTGGCTACTTTCTATCGGAGTGGTGTTAGTCATGCTGATGTCTTCACGGAGCACGCGGTTTATCCTTCGGTATTGGGCCCTGATTATGGGCATACTTATGGTGCTCTAGGAGGTCAATGGTTGGGAGAATAGGAGTATAATGAAACCCTTAATGATGGATGGCGCCCGAATGGTGGCATTGTTGAGGAAAGAGGTGTGTGGGTGGAGGGGAATGACTATGAATATAGAGATGAAGATGAGCTCGTCAGCGATAGAGGGTATGAATATAGATGACTGGTGGTGACGATGATCACTACTCCCCTGATTTGGAGCTAATTTTGGGGAGCGTTCCAGACAAGAACAAGTAACTGGTAGTTTCTTTGCTTTTTTTTTCTTTTCTTTTTTTATTGCATTTAGTTAGAAGTTTTTTAATTCCCTTGTCATAGATTAGTAGTGTCCTTGGATTACTTGTGACATATTTGTGTGTGATGTTGTACTGTTAGCATCACATTGAGGACACTGTGACATCTAGGTTTGAGAGAGAGGTTTAGTTTTTGTTGTGTGTTTTATTTTCGTATTTTTTTTATTGTTTTTGTGTGTGTGTACTTTGAGTGCATTTAAAAAAAATCCAAAAACATTTTATTTCCTTTATCGAGTTTTGAATCTTGGTGATGGGTGGATAAAAATGATGATAATTTGCTTTCTTTCATTCATTGAATCCTATTTTGCAACTCATGTACATAGTTTTGTCTTTTTTATTGAAAACAGATCTTGGTGAACGAGCCTTGACCTCACTTGGCATAGTGTTAATTATTGAGTAGACTAGACCATTTCTCGGTAAACTACATAATTCTGAGGTTTAGAGCGTTCTAGGTCGGTAACAACCATAACCGGTCTCATTGTATTAGGATTTATGTGTAGTTTTCATCGTGGTATGCGTAACATCAAATTGCATAAGTGTGATTTAGTCTCTAATACCTCTTGTGTATCGGGTTTGTGGCGGTTGTGCTATGAGGAAAGGCAATTATTTTTTCTATTTTGAGTTTCACATGTTTAGAATTGCCTATTCTTATACCTTCTAAGTTTAGGACCATCCTCTTTTGCAGCCCCCTTTGTGAACCTTTGTAACATGTTTCTATTGCCTATGTTATTAACTACATTACATAAACAACCTCGCTTCCTGTAACACCCCCTCATACCAAGTACCTTACCAAGGACTACCCTAGCATGGAAGGCTGTTACCATCTCGGTTTCCCGAGGTTAGTATATCAAAGTTACCAATTCCAAACAACCTTTATTAAAGTATAAATAGTTAACGATTACATGTTTCCAAAACCAAACCAAAGTATAACTGTGAAATGTCTAATAATTACAAAGAATGCAAGCTAAGTCTCTTGACGGCGGAAGCTAGACTCGAGTTATGACTCCCCGTAACTGTCCCAGAGCTAAACATCTGTATCACCTGTCACAATCTACTCACCATCCCCGAATGGATCACCGCAGGTTTTGTAAAACAACAACGGGGTCAGTTCTGCATAATCAAAATAAGACAAATACACAAGGTAACCAGCTGATCATCCTCCAACCCAATCTCCCTGTCTCACACAGTAACCGACTGCACACCGAAGTGTATAGCCCTGCCAGATTATCCATCGCAACAGGTAATCCTCGCCGCCAGTGGGGGACCGTAGCCAATCCCCACCTAAATCTCGTTCATCAACGAGCGATATCCCTGTCCCTTAATGCGCACATCCCCTCCCATGACGGGTTCCACGGAGGGCGAACTAGGGTGTGAAGCCACTCCTGCAAGTGACTCCACCACAATCAACACAACATCGTAACACCACAACATCACAGCTGTCACAACATCACAACCGTCACAACCCAGCCACATCACCATCGTCACCACAACATCATTACTCCGATGATCAGCAGGTAACAACAGTTACAATACCAACATATCTTAAATCAACAAACAGAGACTGAGTAGGGAAACCCTACCTTTTCGCAATCCAAGCACACATAAGCAATCAAAATATAAATTCCTCATGACACCGTCACCTACATACAATAATCACATAATTCCAATTACCACATGCCAAAATCCCTTTTCCCCAAATCACAAATTAGGGCAAAACCCTAAAAGACAAATTAATGAAACTTACGAAATTAGAGGCTTACCTACACAATCGGCACAAGGAAAGATGAACTAGACTCACGAACAATCCACACAATAGGGAGAGATTTGGAGAGGATTAGAGCGTCGTTGAGTGTTTAGGTTTTGTAAAAATGTAATTAGAAACTGATTACGCGTATGATATAATTCTAACCATCTCCAAATCAAACCGCGGAAAAACACTCGATAGACCGGATACTCGGTCGAGTATAGAGTATACTCGGCCGAGTACCCTCTACTCGGTCGAGTATTCCACATACTCGGTCGAGTGTTCCTGGGCAGTAGCCAAACAAGCTACACGACACACTCTACTCGACCGAGTAGGCCATACTCGGTCGAGTACCAACCTATAAAATCCGTAGTATTACACTTCCGGACAGTCACATGTATTTGGTAGCTAGTAACTATTATTGCTACTTTGGTTGGGTGGGATTATGTTGATATCAAAGGGTGTAGCAATTGTGTTGATGTGACTCATATTTACGCACATTTAGTCCCCTAACTAGCCTCTTTCTTATGCTTTTTAGTGTGTATTAGGGTCGTTTCTATGAGAATTGGTGTCCTTGATAGGAGAGGAGCACTGACCTTACCTAAACATAGTAAATCGGAGCTAAATTGATTGCATCCAACGACCAAGCATCAAAGATGAGACCAAGGCTAAAGGCCGCAGCTCAATAAAGCAAGTTTTAGGGCAATGAAGGACAATCCCCACGACCCAAGAATCTATCCTCACAAGTTGTTGGGCAAGGATGATGAGAAATGAGCCGTTATAAGAGGAAATTGCTTGGAACTAAACTAAGACTTGCTTGTTTGGCTTTGAAACTATACTAGATGAAACGACGTCGTAAAATCAAGTGGTCTAGTCTTTTGAATCACTCAAATAGAACTCCGGATGAGGAAATGACGTCTGTTTTATAATCCGAGCTAAAAAAGACAAGCTGAGCAAAAGCCCGCTCGAGTTGAGCATCAAGACGTGCGTCCCTACATCAGGACGGGCGTCCCTGTTAGAGTATGTGTCCTCGACAATAATGCGATCACATGTTTAAATCTCATATTAACAATATATGAGGGAAAGTAATATTTTATTATCACCTGATCCACATTAATCGGTAATGATTCGCTGACTAGAGTTTGACATTACTGTCGTATAACGTTGGTGATCAGTTTATCCCTTAAGGTCATACCTCTAGGGTAACACTCTTAATTGATTAATTAATTAAGTGTATGATGATACAAGTTAATTAATTCCTTAAAATTGAACAAATGATTTTGTGAGTGAGATTACATATCTTATTGTAATTCGATTAAATAAGATTTGGTCTAAGTAATTTAAATTGTTTTATTACTTGAGTTTATTTATTGTTTATGAAACAATAATAATAAGAATGAATGACTTGTTATAAATACAAGTTGTTGTGATTTATAACTCTATGACCCGTTTTAAGTACTTGTAATTGTGAATTACTAGTTAATTTTTGTATGTGATTTATTTTGTTTATATAATGATTTTTAATAAGTTAAAAATGCATTATTAAACAACATGTCTAGTAACATGTCCAATATGTCACACTACACAAATTGACATTTTGACAAACTTAAAGTAGACCCATTTTGAAGAGTCTATCGATCCAAAATACTCAAGAGGGGGAGGGGGGGGGGGGGAATTGAGGATTAAAACTTTTTTAAGCTTTTTCGATTGTATGGATATAATTAATTATTTAAATTTTATTAATTAAACTTTAACTAATTAACTAATGAATGAACATAAACAAAATAAACAAACGAACGAAGGAGAGAGACACACGGTTTTTGAAGTGGTTCAGTTTCAAAAATCGAAAGCTACGTCCACTATTCTCGATTAATAAATTTAGTACCTTTCTACGGATTACAAATTTACTAACCCAACTCGTACAACTAACTCTATTTGTAACTCAATGAGTATCGTTAAATACTCGAGTGACTAACTTACGCTAATAAGAAAGCACAAATGATTCTTGCAAAGGTTCACGTTAATGAACAAGTAAGAATTCAATTAAGCACTATTATCTTATAACGATGACTATCAAATGAACATACGAGTTAAAACACACGACCTTTTGAAAATAACAAATCGGTTTTCTTGCTTGAAACACACGGTTTTTGCTTTGAAAGATTAAATCAATTTTATGCTTAAGGTGTCTAATTTTAAATGTTGCAAGAGCAAAGTATTTATAAGAAAGGAAGGAGCAAGGCTAACGGTTTACACGAAACCCTAATAGCCGAAATAGAGATATGTAAACAAATCATATCTTCTATTATTTCTTTCCTTAAAGCCTTAAGGATAATTAAAGAATATTCCAAAAGATAGAATATAATTTATTCTATTATTATCTTTTCCATAAATCCTAAGATATGATAAGATTTTCCATAACAAAAATATCTTTATCACAAATAATAATATTAAGTAAGATAAAAAAGATATGTAAAGATATTCCTTAGAGAATAAAATCTTTACAAAAAGATCTTGTTATATCTTAGGTCACATGAAATATCACGGCTCATATGCCTCGTGATTCGTGCAAACCCTAGCTCAATATTAGGTTAGAATTTAGGTTTTAGGAGTAGCTACATTAAAACCCTAATTAGTATTATGGTCCAACTCATAAGTTAACCCAACATGATTACTAACTAACGTTCAACATAAAACCGAACTCCGCACTAAATCGGGCTTTACTTAATAAATACTTTTACTAAAACATTTAAAATAACCAAAAACGTTTTTCAAAAACAATTTTGAAACAATTCAAGTCATGTAATAAAAACTAATGCACACAGAACAATTTAGGTAGCATTACCATCACCATATCACATCACACTGTCACGTATTATAGCCACTCCACCACTTCCACTACGTTCATACACATTTCTACTCAACCACAGGTGTTCACAGTTTTTCGTTACCATTACACGTACTAGCATATATAAAAGAATTTATCACCAACATTCCTACATAACCGTTATACACACTAGGCACACGATTTTCGACTCGACATTCCCATACCCGGTGACTGGCTTAAGCATAATGGGGCCATGATTTTGAAATGAGGGCGCCTACTCACCCAAAATCTAGCATCAGCTGGGCCTCCCAATACACATACACCTGGTTCATTTTATTAGACTCACTACGTTCATTAGGCTCATTTGTTACAGGTTCCAAAATCGTCGCTCTGATACCAGTTTGTAACACCCCCATATACCAAGGAGCCTTAACAAGACCTTCTCTAGCATATAAGAGCGTTACCATCTCGGTTGCCCGAGGACAGTAATAACCAAATGTCGATAAAAGAATAATTAAGATCTATTACAAGTGTTTAACAAAACTAAAGGTATACAAAAGATACAACTCAAACTACTATCAGCTATGTGAACTACTTCTGTTGTGACTCGTGAATGACTCATCTCACCAAGCACCCAGCTATCATCCAAGACATCACCTGCTAAGACTGACTGCTCACCATAAGGGACCACGGTAGACACAACAGAAACAAACAACAAGACAAATCCACACAAAGCCAATAACTGAGGAATTACACCAACAACCACAGACACTACACAAGTACTCAACACATACACATGTGTGGACGCGGGCCCACGGGGGCGCTTGGGGGAGAACAAGCGTTTGCATTTGTGGAGTCACCACCAATTTATTGTGGAAAATTGGAAACCGTTCGAATACCTCGTGCCATGTCAAGACACAAAGTAGTGACATGAACACCAAGAATTCATCACCTTAGCATTCTATGTCTAGAATGACTCTCGTGGATGCCAATGAACACGGATGTTCACAGAGATCTGGAGTAAGGGGTGACGGTACGTATTAGGAAGCTCTTTTGATCGAACACCTAATCCCGCCCGCCTCGATAGCGGCCTCTACTAATGATTAGGGAAAATTGTCCACACTCGATATATTGTCGATTATATGCATGCCATGCAACATCCATTAGATTAGTCCTAGCTTGTGAGAATTAACTAAGTCGGTAGACACGTAATTTAGCATACAATTAATGTCAAAGTCGGGATTTAAGTTCAATTACATGTGAAGGCATACAAGGAAATATAATAAAGAAAATTACAATAATAATACAATAAAGAAAAAATTACAATAATTACATTGGGTTAATTGATTTATGTCGAAAATACTTTTAAAACGGATAATTTGGAAAAGAAGGAATAAATGAATTAACGAACAGGAATTAAGGTGATAATAAGAATAATAGTTAATTAAATACGTAATTAAGTCAAAGCAACACGGGAATTCAGAGACAGAAATCAACCAGGAACAGGCGCAACAGAGCTGCGTCCCTTGGAAGAGGCGCAGCAGTTGCTGCGTCTGTTCTTTGGCTCATTTCTGGCTGTGAAGCCGGAATTGCAAGTCGTTAATGTTCGTTGGTGAATTTAATGTTTGATTATACTATTTGACTCGGATGAAAATGATTAATATGCTATTTACATGTGATTAATGGTCATGAAAGCGATAAACATGGAACAAAACTAATTAGGACTAACTAATTACAAGATTAATAAGGATTAATTAACAAATTAATGAATTAAACAAATTAATTAGGTTAAACAGAGTATTAATGACGAATTAATGATGGTGACGATGAACAAAAGGTGGGAAATATATATAAGAGGAATTCCAGAGACTCAATATGGATTAATCGAACCTCTAAAACCCGAATTTGACTTTAATGACGAAAACCCGCCAATATTAATTATAAGGGATTTAAGTCGGGAATTTATGATGGATTAAATATTAATAACGATGAATATATTACATGTTTGAATTACTATGCTTAAATCGTCATATGAACAATGAACAATTGAAGAAAGAAATAAAACAATCCAATCATCAAAGGACGAAGGAAGAAGAAAGGAAGCAGGAACTGCGGCAGCCTCACGAAGAGGCGCAGCAGGTGCTGCGTCCTTTCTCGACGGTCATCTTCTGGTAATTCGTAAAAAAGGATTTAAAGCATGGTTTTAGAAATCGGTTTTAGAAATACTTTCGACATAAACCTTACATTATGATTACAATAAATAAATAACAATAATAAAATAGGGATTATACACCCTCAGACTTACATGTTTGACGAAACGAGATGAACTAAGTATACGTTTAGTGATGCTCGACTCGAATGTAGACGAAAGTGCCCTCGTAAGAGGAAATTAAACAGGTTGATTAAGTTGATTATTGTGGAGTTGGTCAAATTGGTCGGTCGTGCAAAACGAGGCTGGTACTCAGAAAGATCCGAGCTTACGTGGTCGAAAGTTCAAGCACGTAGAGGCCAAAAAGTAAGAACGTGGTCTAGAATGCAAAGGGAGAAGAGAAGGGCGGATACTCGCGTGAGAAATATGTGAGACCGAAGGTCTCTATTTATACTAATCACACGGAGGAAATAGGGTTTTCGGAGAAACTTTGGAAGTGAATCTCGAAAAGATATGAAAAGATACGAAAAATACGCAGAAAAGGATTTGGGAAGAGGCGCAGCAGGCACTGCGTCTCTTGGAAGAGGCGCAACACCTGCTGCGTCCTTTCCCAAGTGGTTTCTTCCTGCGGAAGAAAGATTTCCGTGTTTAGGTTATGGAATAACGGATTTATCTTGTTTTCCTTAATATTTTGTGTGAATATTACGGGAAATTATTTGACAAAGATTAAAAGATTTATAAAATATGGAATAGAAATATCCGGAACATTTCAGAACATTCTGACTCGGTTTCAGAAAATGAAGACGGTTTTATGACCCGGACTCCAAATGTACTCTAATTACTGCCAAAACGACCGTATCGGCACGTAGATGACAATTAAGAGGTAGACACAAGTGTTTGAGCGATCACTTGACGATAAACTTACAAACTGTCACAAATCGTTCCGCGTACCAAACATGCGGCCCAATCATCACTGGGTGGTTTGCGGGAGGTGCATAAATGAGGTATCTACAGAGCCCCCACTTTGACTTAGGCTTGGACAAGGCGAAAGTCAAAGTATAGCCATCAGGTCAATCGAAGATTACAACCTGACGACTATGGCGACGCGAGGCGGCTCAAGGGGTCTGAACCAAGGACCTGTCGTGGGGAACATTTTAGAGTCTGTCGACTTCCGGGGAGGGTCGTTTAAAGTCCATTAGACTACGTAAGGACGCTCGCCAGCCATAAGAAGAAATCATACCTGAAATTCCTTGAAACTCCAGGGGAAACAAAACGCGATATTGGGAGAAGACAGCAGGACACAGTCTGGAACTGCTGGGAGAAATCTGCTTGTGGTCGGCTTCAAACAAACTTCGGAAGGATTTGGGGTCGATGTTGATCTCCATGTCTCGAGAGGGAATGACTGTCGGTCGTGAACTCTCGCTGGGGGAACATAATCGGGAACTGATCTCTATGTCTCAAGAGGGAATGTCTATCCGTGTACTCTCGCTGGGGGAACATAATCGGGAACTGATCTCCATGTCTCGAGAGGGAATGTCTATCCGTGTACTCTCGCTGGGGGAACATAATTGGGAACTGATCTCCATGTCTCGAGAGGGAATGTCTATCCGTGTACTCTCGCTGGGGGAACAGAATAAAGGTGTGTCAAAACACCTGTTAAAGAAGGAACGCTCGTTGTGACAAGCTAGGTCTTGGATAAAAATAAGGCGATAATTTGCTGTTGGCTTGGAAGATGTGGATCCGGGCGAAGAATATACGTCAAACGGACCAAATATGCGATATGGCATCAAGGAAGAGGCGCACCAAAGATGGGCCCACAAAATAACGAACTCATAACGAATTTTTGAAATTTTGTATGAAGGGAAGCTGAGGAAGAGGCGCAGCAAGAGCTGTGTCCCTTGGAAGAGGCGCAGCACCTGCTGCGTCTATTCCTGGATGTGGCAATTCTGCGTAAAAACCCGATGAAACAGAGGGTTTATGTCATTTATTCGAAACATAATTCCTCAATTTCTCTCTCAAATTCCAACCATTTCCGTCAAAATTTGATCTAAAAGCTTGCATTTGCCATGACTAATCGAGGTATGTGTATCAATCTTGCATTTATCATTCGTATTTGATCAAATGGGATCAACAAAATTAGGGTTTTCGACCCTAATTAATCGAAAATTTGGGGCTTTTCCCCCAAATGACTTTGCCTTGCAAAATTGACTTTGTAAATGGCTAATTGATATTATGAGGATCATAACCATGTATTTGTTTCGAATTTTCGTTGACTTTTGAGCATTTGAGTGAAATTGAGACGGTTTCACAGCTAAACCGTAAATCGCTTTGAAAATAGCCTTAGGATTGCCCATTTGCGATGAAACTTGATATTTGGAATCCTTGTGTTATGGGTAGACTTCCTACCATCTCGGAATTTTGGTTTGCGATGGCTTTTTCAGGACACTTTCTAGGGCATAATCGCCGTTATAACGAAATGCTGTCGAAATTCCGACTCGAACCCATGACTAGGCTTCAACTTAGGCTTGACTTGACCCAAATTACCACATGAGCGGACAGGTTTGTGGGAAATTTTCCAAAGATGGCGAGAAAAGAGAGATTTCAGAGCTCCGAAAACTCGAAAATCCCCTAATCAAGGCTTGTCGTCACTTGACGCGGCCTAAATTTACTTTAATTTTGCAGGTGACGAGGCTTCTACATCCGGGAGAGATCCCATGGATGTGGACACTGCTGTTGACCCTTCTCATATGCTTTAGGAGGCGTTGGAAGAGGCTTTCACCACTGCGGTGATGGCTGCTGAGGACGAGGTCCTGGAGGAAGAGGTTGTTGAGGAGGAGGAGGTCCCGAGACGGGCCAACGTTGGATGGGGTGGTCGCCAACTGAGGGGAGCACCTGCGTGGGCTGAGACCTGGGACAGTAGGCACCTGCTTTGGGCTGCGGAGGGTCACCTGTCCTACAGGACGGTGAAGAGCTTGGTAAATAGGATTCATAACTCTTTATTCATCTTCTTTCATTTCTGTTTGTCATTCCTTTTCTTCTTCATTTGAGCTAAAGATAACTTTTGTTTCAAATCAACATAGGAGGCCGGGAACATCAGGTTGTTCTCGGGCTACACGACGGCGATGTGGTGCTACGAGAGGTTGTCGGCTGAGGAGCGAGCCATGATCGAGCGGGGAGCGTTCGGCGCCTTGGTGCAGGCTTGGAGGGATATTGCGAGGAGGAAGCTTCGGGCTAACCTCAGTCTCGTCCGAGCCTTCTTGGACCGGTTTTGGGACACGACCTCCACGTTTCACATGCCTTTTGGTGAGGTGGGGGTCACGTTGGAGGACTACGGCATGATCTCTGGTCTGCCATGTGGGACTGAGGTGGTGAAGTGGTCGGAGACAGCCATGAGGGTTGACTCGGCGGAGGCTAGGAGGCTGATTGGCTGGAACTTGGCGCCGAAGGCGACTGCGGTACCTGGCTTGGTGCCTAGTTCTTACGTTCGAGACTACTTTGCGGGAAAGACCCTAGCGTTGGTGGTGATCGAGGGGAGGGAGACGGCTCCTCCTCCCTGTACTGCAGAGCAGAGAGTCCGCTTGTGGCTCTGGTGGTTCTTGTCTTCGATTTACCTCGGAGATAAGGGAGAGAGGCTTTCGACGAAGCTTCTTCGCTTTCTTTCTGACCTGAGCTCCCTAGGCCGTTGGGACTGGGTCACTGCTGGTTTTGCGGTCCTCATCCGCTTCATGAGGGCCATGGTTCGTCCGGAGTTGATGGAGAAGGGGACTTCTCCAGCTGCTGTCGGCCCTGGACTGTTGTTGGAGGTATGGACCTTCACTTTTTTCACGAAAGATCATTTCTTTTTCTTGTCAAATCACGAAATTTTCACGAAAGATCATTTTTTTTCCTTCCACGACGTCTGTCGGCGGGAGGTGAACGCTCTTCAGCTGGACGGCGTGAGTATTTCACCTTACATTTGTCTGTTTCTCTTAATTTACTTTTAGAACTGATCATAGGAATGACCCTTCGTTTACTTCTTCTAGTGGGTGCCCAGGCCTTAGGAGGAGTACGCTGGCGCTCCTCCTTTCGTGGCTGAGATCCTTCGACCTAGGAGCTCGAGTCGACTACTGTTGAGGACGTCGATGGGTCCTGTGTGGTACTTGGGTGAGCGCTTGGCTCGTCAGTGCTCTCGGGACGTCTTGACGGTTCCCATCAATCCTCCTCGGACGATGTTTAGGGAGCCTTCTGAGGCTGAGAGGGAGGCTGACCTGGCTGGCGTCGGTGGCGACGCCCTCCTTCTTCCTGGTGAGGACTACTCAGCGTTCCTCTACGGGAGGTTGGCGTACTGGCCGGTTGTGGTAAGTGCTTTATCCTCTTTCATTTTTGATTGTTTGAGAATACGATGAAAGATCATCGGTTAACGGAAATCATTTGACTTTGCAGGAGGTCGAGGCGGCGGGCATCGAGCCCCCAGAGTACCCCGAGACCCTTGAGTACACCGACACAACGGGGATGACGACGATCTCCGAGCTACGTGACTTTGACGTGGCGGTGAGAGATACTGGCTTGGACGAGTGGCAGCATCTGATTCGGAGGGTGAGCCTTCTAACTTGTATAGTTTTCGTGTAAGAACACATTTGCTCGAGTTTGTCCAATCGTTTGAGAATTTTTCTTTTGAAATGCAGGTTGCGCCATCCCGGTTTGTGGCTTTGTGGAAGGTAGCCAACCGGCTACGG
Source organism: Silene latifolia (assembly GCF_048544455.1). Classification (NCBI taxonomy): domain Eukaryota; kingdom Viridiplantae; phylum Streptophyta; class Magnoliopsida; order Caryophyllales; family Caryophyllaceae; genus Silene; species Silene latifolia. The sequence continues at coordinate 31,575,303 of NC_133528.1, forward strand.
GCTACTGCCGTCGAGGCACTTGCTGGCGGCCGAGGACGTCAGGTATGAAACTTCCGTTTACTTCATTTTCGAATTTTCTAATCTTCCTTTATGTTTGAAATGATTGACATGAGCCAGTTTTTGTTGTTTGCAGAAGGAGCGCGAGTTGGAGCGAGAGCTCGCCTTGATCCCGAGAGGAGACTACTTTCTCGCTCGCCGAGGAGCTCGAGGTCCGCGACGCCGAGGTTCTTTGCTCTCGAGGCGAGAGTTCTTTGAGCTAGACGGCGACCAGCAGTAGCTTTTTTGCTTTTTGTTTTTTCCATTTTGTATTTTTGTATATTTATACATTTTAGGACCCACTTTTGGACACTTGGATCTTGTTTTGGGGCTCGAGCCCCGATTTGATGTACATATCCCTTTTTTGGTTGTATATATGATGGCACGAGTGCCTTTTTTCTTTGGGTTGCTTTATTTGTACCGCAGTTAGTTTTGAACAGGTTTGGTAGATGACGGTTTACGCCGTCATGCTGCCGAAATTTACGCAGAAATCACATAGAACATGTATTTGTACATATAGCCTAAATTAGCGCAAAACAATGACTCGAAAAGGCAAAAAAATGCAAAATTTTTGCCGGAAATGACCGGACGGTAGGGAGGGTTACCCCCTAAAAAAAGAAAAAATAAAAACATATAAGTTTGAAATGGAGAATGAAATGATTCCCCAAAAATAAAAAGTAAGAAGAAATGTATAAGTTTGAAAAATGATATAATTAAATTAAATACAAAAATGTATAGATTTGAAAAGAAAAACAAATTAAATTAAATTGGGGAAATGATTCCCCAAAAAAGAAAATTAAAAAGAAATGTATAAGTGTGCTAAAATGACGAAAATGTCGATATCATCTCGAAATGCGCGTCCGCGAAATTAGAAAATACGAAATATGGTAACCTGACGCATTTACCAAAATAATAACCCGTATGAATAGGAAATTATTCCTTGAGGAATTTAGGAAAGATCCAACGCGGAAAATCACAGAAAGAGTCTTTGAGGAAGGGCGCAAAGAAGAGTCGCGTCCCTTCGAAGAGGCGCAGCACCTGCTGCGCCTGTTCCCCAGTGCGTCCGTTCTGACGGATTTTAGGAAACATCTTTTTGTATAAATAGAGACGTCGAGGGAGGTTTTATTCACATAAATCTTCCGTCTTTCTTCGTCTTATTACACAAATCTCCCAAAATAAGCATTCATCATGAATACTCTTGAAATTCGTCTAAAAGAATGGACAAATGAGTTCTCCAATGTGGAGAAACACGACATGGGTGCTTATAATTTTGGATCGCTTTTGAGCTTGAATTTGATCAAGGTAGTCAAACCGTTTCTAGATGCTTGTCTCGATTATTGGGACTCGAATTATCACGTATTTGCCTTCCCTGGAGGCGACATTTGCCCATTTCCCGAGGAGATTGCTGCGATTGGTGGTTGGGACCCGGAACATTTGCCTGTTATTCCTTCCACTTCTCAAGGATATAAGAACAAGTTTAGAGACTTGCTCGGATTGGCCAGAGTTGATGTTGACCGTCTTGTGACTTCTAAAGGAGTGCGAATGTTGGACTTCATCGATCGCTTCATCAATATGGCTGATCCCACTGTCTCTTATGTTGCGAGGCGAAGGGCATTCGGGTTTTGCCTATTGCATGTATATGTCCTTCAAGGGCATGTTGATGAGGATATGAGGGGCGACCATCGTCTTTTGAGCTTGATTGAGCAAATGGAGCTGCGCAGGAGTCCAGCTTGTCTGTGTGTAGGAGAGATCCTATTGGGCTTGGATAACAGGAATGCTAATCGCGACCTACCTTACTTGGGAAGTCCCATTATTTTGTAGGTAAAAGAACCTTTTTCTCTTTTTTGTTTGTTTTTTTTCGTTTCTTTTTTTTTTTTTTTTAATAATACCTGCTTTTGGTAGGTCTGGCTTATGGAGCGTCTTCGATTGATCGATCCCCCAGTTAATGTTCCTGCTTATCATGCTTGCTCAATTGCATTGAGGACCATGCTTTACATGGTGGACATCACTCGAGTTTGCAACTACTGGGAAAACAAATTGAAGAGTGAAAATGGCCCCTTAATCATATGGATCGTACCATGGTGGCATCTTAAATCTGTCACTGGAGTATCTTCCCTGGATCCTACCCGTTCTGTTCGCATTCCCGGCTTGGAGTTTATGATATGCATTTTTCCGGAGAGGTTGATGAGGCAGGTGGGATTGAAGCAGATGATCCCGAAGCCTGACACTGTCCCGCAGAATCCCGTGGCGCTTACTACTGAGAGTCGAAGAGAATGGGCCATCAAATGGGCTCAGAGGAACATTTGGTTCTTGAATTCTTCTATCAGTGCTCTATGGGTGTCAGATTCCTATCTGCGGTGGAGGAAAGCTGCTACTCCGGAGGAGCGCGAGAGACTGAGGAAGCGTGAACCTGTCGACTACAATCATTAGTAGAGGCCGCTATCGAGGCGGGCGAGATTAGGTGTTCATTAAAAGAACTTCCTAATACGTACCCTCACCCCTTACTCCAGATCTCTGTGAATATCCGTGTTCATTGACATCCACGAGAGTCATTCTAGATATTGAATGCTAAGGGTAACGAGTTCTTAGTGTCTATGTCATTACTTTGTGTCTTGACATGACGCGAAGTATTCGAACAGTTTCCAATTTTCCACAATAAATCGGTGGCGACTCCACAAATGCAAACGCTTGTTCCCAAGCACCCCCGTGGCCTATGTCCACAGTTTGGCGACTATGCCGGGGATGATACACTTATGTGTTACCTAGGGTGAAACTTGAACGAGGTTAGAGAATAGTTTATACGAGACAGTTGTCGGTTTTCATTACTCAACCTTCTTAGGTCACTTTATTCGGCCTTCCTAGGCTTATCCCAACCCATTCGACCAATCGTCCCATCCGGACGGTCCAAATTCTTATATGGGCCTAAGGATAGATAACGATTAACGTCAACCATACCGTGGTACATACTCATGTTTGTATTAAGGGCTTTCACTACTCGAGGAAATGGACTAGGAACCAGCCTTACTCATGTTTGGCACGGACCTCTCCATAGACCAAGGTTTGATTGCTTGGTATGGCAACCCACCCTTGTAGATACCTCATTTCTGCACCTCCCGCAAACCAGCCGGTGATGATTGGGCCGCATGTTTGGTACACGAAACGATTTATGACAATCCGTAAGTTTATCGTCAAGGGATGGCTCAAATACTTGTGTCTACCCCTTGGTCGTCATCTACGCGCCGTTACGGTCGTTTTGACAATAATTAGAGTATATTTGGAGTCCGGGTCAAAAACCGTCTTCATTTTCTAATAACCATTTAAAATGCCGAGTCGGAATATTCTGGAATATTTCGAATATTTCTATTCCATATTTCAATCTTTTAATCTTTTGGTAAAGTATTTTCCGGAATTATATTTTAAATAATAAGGAAATTAAGATCAACCGCAATTCCATAATAGAAACGCAGAAAATCTTTCTTCCGCAGGAGGAAACCCTTGGGGAAAGGACGCAGCACCTACTGCGCCTCTTCCAAAAGCCGCAGTGGTTGCTGCGCCTCTTCCCCAACTCCTTTCTGCGTACTTTGAGATCTTTTCGAGATTTACTTCCAAAGTTTTACCGAAACCCTAATTCCTTTGCATGATTAGTATAAATAGGGACCTTTGTTCCTCATATTTCTCACGCGAGTGTCCGCCCGTCTCTTCTACCTTTGCATTCTAAGACCGTGCTCCTTGCTTTTTGGCGTCTACGTGCTTGAACTTTTGACCACGTAAGCTCGGATCCTTCTGAGTACCAGCCTCGTTTTGCATGACCGACCAATTTGACCAACTCCACTCAATCAACTTAATCAATTTTGTTTAAATTCCTCTTACGAGGGCACTTTCGTCGTACATTCGAGTCGATCAATCACTAAACGTTAACTTAGTTAGTCTCGTTTCGTCAAACATATAAGTTTGAGGCTGTAAATCCCATCTTTTCTTATTGTATTTTGTTTTGTATTAATCATTGTAAAATTTACGTCGGAAGCATATTTAAAACCGATTTATAAAACCTTTATTCAAACTTTTTTTTACGGATTAACGGGAGATTGATGGCGAGAAGGAACGCCGCAACTGATGCGCCTCTTCGAAGGGCCGCATCATCTCCTGCGCCTCTTCCTGAGGTTGCCGCAGTTCCTGCTTTCTTTCTTCTTCCTTCGTCTTCTGTTAATTTGTTTATTTTCTTTCGCCTTTTCTTGTTCATTTCTTATTTCGTTCGCATAATAATTTTAACATATAATTCATTAATAATTTATCATCTTATAAATTCCCAACTTAAATCCCAAGTAATTAATATTTGCGGGTTTTCGACATTAAAATCAAATCCAGGTTTTAGAGATTCGATTCACCAATATCAAGTCTCTGTAATTCGACCTTTGACATATTTTCATCTGTTTATCGTCATCATCATCCATAGTTAACATTAATTCCTAATTAGTTTGTTTTAATAAATCTAATTTGTAATTAGTCTTGTAATTAGTAATTAATTTGTTATAATTAATTTGAGTCCGTCTTTTATCGTTTTTATGACCAATTTGCATGTAAATAATCCATTAAACCACTTCTATCCGAGTCAAATATTATTAATCGATCATTAAATTCACCAACGAATATTAACAACTTGCAATTCCGGCTTCACAGCCAGAACTCACCTCAGGAACAGACGCAGTGAGCACTGCGCCTCTTCCAAAGGACGCAGCATTGATGCGCCTGTTCCGGGTTTAGTTCTGTCTCTGAACTTCCGTTGTTGCTTTGACCTAGTTTATTAGTTTACGTATTAATTAACTATTATCCGTATTATCGCCTTTAATATGTTCGTTAATTTATTTTTCCTTTCTTTTTCTCAAATCATCCGTTTTGAATGTATTTTCGACGTAAATCAATCAAACCGTTGTAACTATTGTATCTTTATTGTATTCTTTATTATCATATTGTTTGTACGTTTTCACATGTAATCAATCTAAATCCCCATTCGACATAATTGTATGCTAAATTACATGTTCACCGACTTAGTTAATTCCTCACATTTTAGGATTAATTCATTGGATGTTGCATTGCATGCATATAATCGACAATATATCAAGTATAGATGATTTTTCCTAATCATTAGTAGAGGCCGCTATCGAGGTGGCGGGGATTAGGTGTTCGATCAAAAGAGCTTCTTAATACGTACCCTCACCCCTTACTCCAGATCTCTGTGAACATCCGTGTTCATTGGCATCCACGAGAGTCATTCTAGAAATAGAATGCTAAGGGTAACGAGGTCTTAGTATACCGTTATAATGCATGTAAGAATGCTTGTATTATACGTGATCACCATTTTTTTAAAAAAACCATGACGAATTTTGAAAAAAATCAAAACCTCTTTTAAAATGTAATAATTTTTGAAATAGGCCAAAATTAGCGCAAGACCAGTCGAAACTCTGTCCAAAAATCGAGTCAAAATTCGGGCCTTGAAACCCCATTTCAAAACCTCACTTCGAGTCCACTCCTGTAGCTACACTATAGTTGAATAGGACCAACATTTCAAAGCTTTGTCATTTTCGAACCTCACTTGACACAAGTGGCACACTCCCACTTCACGAGTCGAGTCTTTTCTTTGAGTAAGTGTGCTAGAATGGTCGATCATGTTTTGATTCGTCGTCGATCTCTTGTCCAGTTTCCAAGATGCCTGACACTAGCACCACAAGCGACAGTCAACCCCGGAATGGTAATGATCAAATCCTAGCCACGCTCGCTCGTCTCCAAACTAGCCAAGACCAAGTGTATGATCGCCTTAACACAATCGACGGCCAAATTGTTGCTGTAGAGACTAGGCTACCTCCTGCAGAAAATCAAGTGTCCAATGAATTTGTGAATGACAACCCCCCAAATTATGTGGGACCACAAGAAGCCAACCCTCCCGTAGGTCTGACTGAAGCTGAGAAGCGACTCCAATACTTGGAGGAGCAATTGTTGTACCTCAAAGGGGATGATATCTATAGGGAAAACAATCGTAAGTATGAGGCCGTGAGTGCCAAATTGCAAACCAACTTTAACATGACGGATATCCTAAAATTCAAGGGGCATGAAAACCCTTTGAACCATACCGTGCTTTCAAGGACTACATGTCTATCAAAGGCATCAAACCCGAGATGATCTTAAGGATCTTTCCTTCATCTCTTGACACCATCCCTAAGAAATGGTTCTATTCCCTGAAGCATAAGAAGATTGCTACATGGGATGACGCCGCAATTGAGTTCGCTAAACAATACGCGGATAATGCCGAGATCCAAGTCAAGATGCGCACTTTAGAGGTTCCTACCCAAAATGAGAAAGAAGGTTTCACCGACTTCCTAAGTAGGTGGAGGAAGACTAGTACCCAACTTGTCGAGCGTCCAGATGAAGCTACCCTCGTAGAAAAGTTCGTGGACAACTTAAACCCAATTTATGCAAGTCACTTGAGATACTAAAACATTAAGACTTTCAAAGATTTAACGGTACTAGGAACAAGAATTAAGGATGACATCCGTAAAGGACTCTTGTCCAAAACGGTAGGTCGTGGATATTAAGGCTCAACAAGTCGTTCCTACGGCTCTACTAGCAAGACTGATGAAGTCAACCTTCTTAAATCGTCAAAGAAGAATAACCCACAAAGGAAATTCACGAACATTGGCGATACATATTCCAATGCATTGGATATAGATTGATGAAACTGGGTAAGCTCCAACCCATAGGGCCTACACTTGATCCAGAAAAGAAATCTAAGTTCTGGGACGAGAATTCATACTGCGAATATCATAGAGGCAAGGGACACGATACAGAGAAATGTTACAAGTTAAAACACGTCCTTCAGGACATGATTGAAGACGGTCGCCTACCCATACCGCCTGGAGGTAAGCCTAACAATACTTAGAATACTCTTGGAATTCTGATGATCATAAGTGAAGAATCTACCTTAGATTGTTCACACCTCATTTCTCCAGTCGAAGATGAGATCCATGCCATAGAAAGTGAAGGGAGTTACTCCACCGTTTCCCCTACTATTACCGACTTTATCGCATGGGCAAAGAGTGTGAATAGACAAGTCTCAGAACTAGAAAGTGTAGTAGCATCCCTACGTAATACAAGTACAACACCTAAGGAACGTGCACCACTAAATCTCTCTCAAAATGCTGCAATGCAAAAAGTAGTAGCCGTGGTTGATGAGCTAATCGACCAAATCATCCACTTGGAAGACGGAATCATAAGGTTGAGAGAGCTTGCTACTATCAATGGAGTATGGGCCGACGATGATGAAGATGAGTACCTCACCGAGCACTACCTAGTTAAAATCAGTGAGGAAATAGTCAAAAATAGTGAGGACCAAGATATAGACCACCTTACTCGTTCAGGGAGTCCATATCAAAACACTTCTCAAAATGGTCCCATAGCTAATGGTCCAATCACCAACACCAACGTTGTCACACCAAATGATGGCGAGGATACCTCTACTGACCATTTACTAAAGCAACTAGAGAAGACAAAGGCTGATCTTTCCGTCTGGCAACTAGTTGCAAGCTCATTCCCTCATCGCCAAGCACCCCTGCAAGCATTGGCTAAATTAAACGTGGCACATAACTCTACAACCGATGACGTAGTCAACTTGGTCTTCCAAGATTCTACTAAGCTAAGTAACCCAGTAACTTTCTTGGATGAAGACTTACCACCTTTCGGCGCTAGTCACAACTTGGCTCTGAACATCACTGTCATTTGCTTAAAGAAGAATGTGCCAATGACCTTGGTAGATGATGGCTCGGCGATCAACGTCATACCATTGAAAACGGCATACAAGCTAGGCATGAAAGAGTCAGATTGGACCCCTACCAATCAAGGTGTTCGCGCATATGATGGTACACGACGAAAAGTGGTAGGACTAGTCAACCTTACCATAACCACAGGGCCAATTGAACGAAAGATTAACTTCCAAATAGTGGACATCGAAGCATCCTTCAACATACTTCTGGGAAGACCTTGGATTCACGCTTCCAAAGCGGTAACATCCACCCTCCACCAGAAAACCAAAATCCCACTGGATGGCAAAGTGGTGACGATCACTTGGTCACCCATCAAGACAGTAATAGAAAAGATTTAACTTGCCATGTAGCTAAATCTTATGTTGTGTTGCCTGATATGCCTGCCCCTATGCCTAATTCTGCTATAACACCTCCGCCCCAGATTGGGAGCAAATTGGAGGAAAATCCTCCTGTTTTGACTGTTGCAGGAGCTGGTTTGGGAATTTAGAGCCGCATGTTGCTCCAGTTGTGAGAGAGCCCATTGTGCAGAGAGGCGGTCTAAGGTGTCTGAGCTATGCAACTGATGAGGAGCCGGATGAGGAGCCAGTCAAAGTTACGGAGTCCGATTTGGATTTTGATGAGCCAGACAAGGTCCGTGATTGGGAAGATGTTAGAGATGTTGATCCGTTGAGTTCTACGGATATTGGAGTTGTTAGGCGTGCAGCTGAGAGGATGAGCACTAGAGAGGCTACTTCTTGTAGCCAGAAGCCGAGCAAGTGGGCCATTCCGTGGCCATTCTTGATCAACTATTAGTTGATCAAATTCTTTTAAAAAAACTTATTTACTATTTTTTGTTAGACTATTTATTGTTTTGGTGTGCGCGAAACTTCGCTTTATTTGGTTTCCATAGGATTTTATAAGACTATAGACTGTTATTTTTGGGTTTGCGCAATTTTGGGCGCTGTATTTATGTGCAATTGCAGGTTATTAGACCATATAAACTCAATTCATTGAGTTAATTCGAAGAAAAGAGGCGGAATCGTCAGGTATGCCAGTCGATCGACTGGACCTCCTGGTCGATCGACTGATGCAGAGGACTCCAGAAGCACTGTTCCCAGGTGCTCTGGTCGATCAACTGATACTTTTGGTCGATCGACCACCTCCCGTGCTGATTTCCTTTTCTTCTATTCTTATTCGTTTGCACATATTTCTCGTTCCTTAGTTGTTTTCTCGGAATTATGCGCGGTACTTTTGTGTTTTCAGGTACCTTATGGTAGCACTACTGGCTCCTGAAACCTCCTAGCTCACGCTGGTTTGGGGAGGTTTCCTTTTGCTGCGCTTAAAGTCTTGTGAGTTTCCCATGTCTCCTTCATGTCTTTTTAGTTAATATTATCGCAAACTCCCATTTCCCTTGATTATTTTCTCATATGATTTTGCACAATGAGGGCATTGTGTGATTTGGTTTGGGGAAGGGTTTTGCGTTGCATTCATTCTGCTTTGCATTCACGTTTATATTTTGTCTTGCATTGTTGTTTATTTTCCTCTTATATACAGAAATCCAAAAAATTGAAAAATTTCAAAAATTCAAAAAAAAATTGCACGTTTATTTTAGCATGTGGGTCGAGTCGGAACGGTAGTAGTTCAATGCTGACATTTCATTTTCATCTGTTTATGCCTAAGTCATGCTTAATTGACATGTTATTAGTAGAATCACATATGCGTATCTATGAGTTTTCGTTAATTTATTCGCTGAATCTTGAGACTTGACTTAGATTTTTGGCAAACTACATTATATTCTGAGTTTTAGAGCCCTATAAATGGTGACATCCATGACCGGATATTTAGGAATGTGAGTAGTACTCCTTATGAGACATGTTATATCAATATGCATAAATATGAACTTAATCTGCTTAATACCTGTATGCATTCGGTTTGTGGTCAGTTGACACATGTGGAAAAGGTTCCCCTTTATTTATTTTTCCCATAAGCCTCACACTTCCAGAAATAGCCTTTTTGCCCTGTTAACTACATCTTATATTTAGCCTGCCCTTGTCAAGCTAGTAGTTTTAGTTTTTGGGATTGTTACTTCATTTTTGGTTGCATATGCTCTTATTAAGATGATTTTGGAAAGATGAGGAAGGAAAAGTTGAAAGAAAGATGAAAAAAAAAAGAATGAGAAAAAGAAAAAAAAAAAGAAAAATCACATGATTGAATCTTCATTAGTTGGTGATTTTGTATTCCCATGTTGCGATTAATATTATTTGGGGAATTAAGTTTGTACGGAGAATGTGAGATTTGTGCTTACTACTAGCATCGCTTTATCGTTTAATCTTGAGCAAGAAGTTGGAATGATTTATTAATTTGGTTCCCTTAGTTACTAGCTTGGCTTATAACTCTGTTTTTACCAAATTCGTCTTAGCCCCTTCTTACCCATAGCCTCACATATCCAAATTTACCTCGGCATGTGCAATGGTCTTTAATGGTTGGAATGCATATGTACGGTTGTAAAGATTATTTTCATATTAAACTGCAGGCATGTTTTTATAGGTCGTAGTTAGATGAGAGTCTTTAAAAATATTACTTCTTTCTATCTTTACATATATTCACCTGTATTTGTTGAGTGATTTGAGCGACCCATGAGAGTCCAATATGATAAGTCTCTATAGTTTAAAGTTCAGCAATTTTTAACGACTACATAACTCGTTTGCATGATTCATATTACTAATTGATTGTTGATTTTTAGCATTAAACTGGTTTAGGCTTTGCAGTTTGCATTTAGCTCTGAGAATGAACGCGTTCCATTAGGCTTTAAGATCGAGTCTAGTTCTTGCTTGGGGACAAGCAAGGGTTTGGTTTGGGGAAGTTTGATGCGTGTCCTAAATATGATGTTTTACACCCTATTTTACACGCATTTCAGAGCTCAATTATGTAGTTTATGCTACTATTTTCCCTATTTCCGTCTACTTTCGTGTTTTTGTGTAATATTGCAGAAATGGGAAGAATGCAGCGGAAAATGAGCCGAATCCGTCCCCGAGTATTAGGCATAGGACCTGACGTGAAGTAAAGACTCGGGAAGCGAACTTGGTGCGTATCGAGGCCTGAAAGACAAATTTACGAGGCTTTTGGAGCAAAGTACCTGTTGAAGCAGTCGATCGACTGGTGCCCTTAGTCGATCGACCAGAGCACGATTCCTAAATCAGATCAGAAGCTACTGTTCAGCGAAGCTTGGTCGATCGACTGGTCCTAGTGGTCAATCGACGACACAGCGACTCTGACGTAAATTAAAGACGAGAGTTAGAAGCCCAATTGCAACTAGGTTTTTAAGAATAAGAGTCACGTTATACTCCTATATAACGTGAACCCTTTGTTTCAGAATAGGATCGAAATTTTAGCATTCAATACCAAGTTTTTATTAATAAACATTCAATACAATTAGCTTTATTGTTCGTTAATAAAGTTCGTGCTTTCGGATTCTTCTTTCTGCTTTCATTCGGTAATTCTGATTCCTTAATTTCAGTTTGCTTTTATTCATTCGTAGATTAAGATTGCATAGAGTAGTTTCCCAAAGCCTTATTTCGTTTATGCATCTTATTTGCTTAGTTTATTTAATCATGCATCCAATTTCGTTAATTGTTAATTTCGTTGTTGTTATAAATTCTATCATGAGTAGCTAAACCCTTCGTGCTAAGATGTAGAGGACCTGTAGAGTAGGCGGCGTAGATTTCATAGACCTGATACCCTTGGTCGATCGACCGGCTCGCCTAAGATCAGCTCCGTTTTAATTGATTAAATTGCTTAATTTGACAAATCGAGTGCACGCGACTAGTTGAATACTTAGTAATTGACCGACCCATTAGATCGAAAGATAGGGGAGAGAATTAGACTACCAATTGAAACGACTAAATTATACCGAGATCGAAAGATAGGTAGAATTTAGGCTTTTAAGAATCACTTTTCAGGGCGAGAGTCAGTACTAGTGATACTTATGGACCCGTAGCTAGATCGAAAGATGCTACCCGTTAAGAATGGACCGAGAGAACTTCTTATTTTCTCGTTTTATGTGATTATTTCAGACTTACCTAGGATACTGCCGTCGAAACTACAGTGAACCGACCATCTTAGCATCCTTTTAATATTTGATTTCATCTATTTTCTTTAATTGCTCATTTATTTGCTTTAGTTTAGTCTTAATTTTATTTCCTTTAGTTATAGAATCATTCAAATCAACCCCCCTCCTCCCTTCCCCCCCCCCCCCCCAAAAAAAAAAAAAAACTGTTACTTTAGACTTAAATTAGACAACTTTAAACTGCTTGCCTCCTTATGGTTCGACCCTGACTGCCACTATGTATAGTAGTAGTTTCGATTATAAATTTTATTTTTGATACTCTACGACGGTATCAGTAACAAGCAAATCCAAGACGATAAGAGCCATGATCAAAGACAAAGCCTCAATCAAGAGATTCAAAAGAACAAGGCTCAATCAAGTCATTGTCAATATCCAAAGTCAAGTTATCTTCAAAAACCTAAACCAAAAGCCTCAGTTTGAATCAAGAACAAGCCTGAAATCAATGCTATACAGAATAATGCTGAAGTCTATATAAAATCAAGACATCAATAATGATGTTCAGCTAGCACCCTCACTTAGCCTTTCACATATCACGCACCTTAAGTCCTTCTCGAGACCGTTACAGGGAGATAGTTAGGAATTTTGAGAATTCTCTCAAGCTTGTCAAGTATACCCATCCCTTAGGGCCAGGACATGGAAACTTGATCCCTCATCATTTTAACCTACCTTTATGTGCTCAGGCTACATCAAGCCTGTAGGGAAATATCCGTAAAATTCCCTTAAATTTTAGGACTATAACGTAATATTAACATGTGATTAATGGTCAAAAACGAAAAACAAGAGAAAACGATAAAAGGACAAGGATCAACCTCGGGTCCTTTGCGAATTCGGCCTAAGGACAGAAATCAATATAGATTTCCTCCTAATCGTTGCACCCAAGATCGTCTGAGACTATGCCCCTTGTGCTAGAAATTGCTCTCTAATTGCCTTGCAATATTGAGAGAGCCTTTTGTGAAGTTTTGATGAGAGATCTAGGATTTTCAGAGAAAAATGCTCCAAAAACCCTAATTTTCTTTCAAATGAGATGATTAGGTCAAAAGGAGAGAAAGACTCTCCTTTTGTTCTCTTTGGTTCGGCCGTGGGTTAGCAAGGGGAGGGAGTGGGCTTTCCACTTTCTCCTTATTTAACTCGTGGTCCGACTCGAATCGCTAAATGTACATGACGGGTTTTAATTATAAATCGTCACTCGTTATCGGATAATAAAACATCGACTAGTAACATGAACTAGTCGATATATTAATACTTGTCCGATAATGACAATATTGTATAATTAATTAAATTCAATGTACATTAATTAAATATAATCGTTTATATTCAATTTACGAATTAACTGCTTAATTCACCTTAGCCATTATTATTTAATCCGTATTAAATAATTATCTCAACATCGCGTTTGACTAATTATTAGTCAATAACTCCGACTAACTGCTTAGTCATATTAGGCATCAACATGACTGTATTTTCATACTGTCACATCTCTCAAACGAATCCTATAGGTGTGACTTTTAGGGACCAGTTGATCACCGCCATCTGTATGACAATAACGTCAAACTTATCTAGCAAGCCAACCGTTATTGATAAACGTGGACCAACTGATAATAATACAAAAGTATACCCTTTAATCCTTTTAGAGATTTATATGTCATTGCACTAACTGTAGAGGACACCAGCCCCAACAAGCTCCCACTTGTCCGTACAAGTGTACGTGCAATAACGTTATCCGCACTAACTGGAGGACACCAGCTCCAACAAACTCCCACTTGTCCGTACAAGTGTATGTGCGATAACCGATTCTCATATTCATTTAAAATTTCTCCTACTCAATGTAAAACAATTTGCAGATCCGTATCCGCAAAGGTCGTATTTTACAATCGATCTGTATCAAGAGTGGTTTCCCCGACTAGAGAGTAACTTAACTGATAAAACGAATCCGTATCCGAGCATGGCCATGCATTTCGATTCTGACTCCTCGAGTGGCCCTGAGAAATATCGAGTACCTGATAAAGGCTGAATATTTCCTTCAACTCGACTCCTGCCGATCTAAGCACGGCATGAAATGACCCAGAAACAATCTACTTGGCCCCCTGTTACGGATGACCGTGAGAAAGAAACCAAAGCCACCCAAAATCTGCCTTAGTCTCAAGAGATAGTCGATAGTCAAAAGAATCGACTCTTAGGATCACCATGGAGGTCCTATCCACGACCTGGCACCGAATGTTATAAAACATTTAGGACTCCACGTCGTTGTCACAATTGTGTCCTACGAGATATCCGTATAACTCGCCTCTGTGATTGGTCAGTCAACCGTTTGACTTATGGCTCGTTGAACCCACCATCAAGCAACGTCACAAAATAATTGCCAGAGTTATCAGCTCACGTGGGCAATTAAGGACCCTAATATAATGTTTGTTCAGTTCACTTTGTGGTGTTCAAAAATTGTCGTACAACTCCACATGAAAAACAAAATATATAAATATCAAAACGATGATGTCGTATAGAGTACACAAGAAAATGAATCTAATCCATAAAAGAGTACTACAACTCAGGAACACGTTTAATTCCCATGGAATTAACATGCCCTTCATGATTATCTTGTCGTAATGGTTTAGTGAGAGGATCTGCTATATTATCATCTGTAGCAATCTTTTCTATCACTACCTCCTTTTGCTCCACGTAATCTCGGATTAGATGAGCTTTCCGTTGTACATGTCTAGACTTGTTGCTAGACTTAAGCTCCTTAGCTTGGAAGATGGCACCTCTATTGTCACAATAGATGGTGATCGGGTCATTCGAACTAGGCACTACAGATAGTCCTTGTAAGAATTGACGCATCCATATCGCTTCCTTTGCCTTCGACGCGGCATAGTACTCGGACTCAATCGTAGAATCTTTGTAACACTTTGTTTGGAACTCTTCCGGTGACTGCAGCGCCATTAAGAGTAAAAACGAATCCAGACCGAGATTTCGAGTCATCTCGATCCGTTTGGAAGCTAGCATCTCACAGAATCGGTTACGCATAGCTTTTGATCGCCTCCATAAGTCAATGCCCAATATTTAGTCCTCCGTAGGTACTTAAGAATGTTCTTGACAGCCATCCAATGTGATTCACCTGGATGCTGTTGGAATCGACTCGTCATACTCAATGCATATGCCACGTCCGGACTTGTGCATATCATGGCATACATGATTGATCCTATAGCCGAGGCATAAGGAATCCGTGTCATGCGCTCTTTCTCTTCCGGTGTCTCTGGTGCCTGAGACTTGCTCAAATGCACCCCTGGAGCCATAGGAAGAAACCCCTTTTTGGAGTTAGTCATCTTTGAATCTCTCTAGAATCTTGTCTATATAAGACTCCTGACTGAGAGATAACATCCGACGTGATCTATCTCGATAGATTCGGATGCCCAAAATTCTTTGTGCCTCACCCAGATCTTTCATCTGGAAATGGTTCTTCAACCATACTTTTACCGAAGTTAGGAGAGGTATGTCATTCCCAATCAGGAGTATGTCATCAACATACAATATTAGGAAGACAATCTTACTCCCACTCGACTTGATATATAGACATGGTTCCTCGACCGATCGAGTAAATCCATTTTCTTTTATCACTTGGTCGAAACGATGATTCCAACTCCGAGAAGCTTGCTTAAGTCCATAAATGGAACGCTTAAGCTTGCACACTTTCTTAGGATGTTCTGGATCGATGAAACCTTCGGGTTGTACCATGTACAACTCTTCCTCCAAATAACCGTTTAAGAAGGCGGTTTTCACATCCATCTGCCAAATTTCATAGTCATGAAAAGCGGCAATCGCTAAGATAATCCGAATGGAACGCAGCATGACTACGGGTGCAAAAATTTCATCGTAGTGCAAACCTGGCACTTGGGTGAAACCTTTAGCAACTAGTCGTCCTTTATAGATATCTTGTTGACATTCCACAGAATGCTTTTGATGTGAATTTTGCGGAAGCGGGAGACTCGTGATTTTGACTCGACATTTTGAACTTTGTATTTTTTTTAGCCTTTTGTGAATAAGGGAAAAAGAAAGGATATTTGTCGCGGTTAGACCTATAACCACGCCAATATTTGAATTATCCGATACTCGTCGAATAACTCGACTCAAACTAAGGAGCACGTCCCTCGTTTAAGCAAGGTTCGAAATACGCGTTTCGACCTCTTAAGCCAAAGCACTTGTGTAACGACACAAATAACCAAGACAAGATTTTAGAGAATTAACTCAATTTTTATCAAACAACATATGAAAAATAAAACACACCAAATAGGCCTTATATAGCCTATTTACACGGTTCATCAAGAGGGCTTTAATGCCTTCTTTGACCCATAATTCCAAAGCTAATTTAATCTATCCTAGTTTTCTACAAGTTTATTTAAATGCTTATGGAAAATTAAAACTACAACAAAAACTAGAAACAAATACAAATAACTAGGAAAGGATTAAATGATGGTGCATTGATCTTCTTTTCTCCTTTTTCCCAAGCTTGACCGTGTGCCTCAAGCTATCCTTCCGTTTTTTTTATTTTTTTTTTTTTGCATTTCGTGATACGGTATTTTCCCGTAGAATTTTTATTTGAAGCATCGTACCGTATTCACATCAGCTTTATCTTGTAAAGCCATTTGCATTGAAGGGGACGAACCTTAGCAGGTAAGTCAACAAGATCCCATACGTTGTTCTCATACATGGAGTCCATCTCGGATTGCATGGCCTCAAGCCATAGCTTTGAGTCAGAACTAGTCATGGCACCTTTATAGGTTGCGGGTTCACTACTCGTTAAGAGCAGAATGTCATCTATGTCATGTTCCTCGACCATACCAATGTATCTGTCCGGAGGAATAGAGACTCTTCCCGACCTCCTAGGTTCCTCAGGAATATTAACCGCAGCCGGGATTGAAGGAACTGGTTCCTCCAATGGTTGCTCGGCATTTGGTTCTGGAATCTCCGACAGCTCGAAGGTTCTATTACTCTTCGCATTCTCGAGAAACTCCTTCTCTAAGAATGTCGCACTAGCCGCAACAAATACACGTTGTTCGGTTGGCGAATAGAAGTAATGACCAAATGTCCCTTTAGGATAACCTATAAAGTATGTCTTGACCGATCGCGGGCCGAGCTTATCCTCGTGTCTCCACTTGACATAAGCCTCGCAGCCCCAAACCCGTATAAAGGACAAGTTAGGGACCGTTCCCTTCCATAGTTCATATGGAGTCTTGTCAACAACTTTAGACGGACTTCGGTTAAGTATTAGAGCAGTGATTGAGAAGAGCATAACCCCACAATGAATCGGCAATACGGTGTGACTCATCATGGATCGAACCATATCAAGTAGTGTTCGATTTCTCCGTTCGGACACACCATTCAACCGAGGTGTTCGGTGGAGTTAATCGTAAGGCAATCCCACAGTCCTTAAGGTGTTGATCAAACTCGTGAGAAAGATACTCGCCACCACGGTCTGATCGTAGTGTTTTAATCTTTCTACCCAGTTGGTTCTGTACTCGATTCTGGCATTCTTTGAATTTCTCAAAGGACTCACTTTTATGCTTCATTAAGTAGACATAGCCATATCTACTCAAATCATCCGTGAAAGTGATGAAATACCTATAGCCTTCTCGTGCGGTGATTGACATAGGTCCACACACATCCGTATGTATGAGTCCTAATAGGTCAGCAGCGCGCATTCCAACACCTTTGAAGGAAATTCGAGTCATCTTACCAATGAGACATGATTCACACGTGCCAAATGATTGAAAATCAAAGGCCGAGATAGCTCCATTCTGTATGAGCTGTTTAACGCGTTTCTCATTAATGTGTCCCATACGGCAGTGCCATAGATAAGTTTGATCTTTGTCACCAACCTTTAACCTTTTATTCATTACGTGCAATATTTCAGTGGTCTGATCTAAAACATAAATTCCATTCATGGAGACTGCCTTGCCATAAATCATATCGTGTAATGAGAAAATGCAGCTATTATTCTCTATTACAAATGAAAAACCAAGTTTGTCAAGTGCGTAAACCTGAAATAATGTTTTTGGATAGATGGGTACATAATAGCAGTTATATAAAAATAACTCAAATCCGCTAGGAAGCTGGATCACATATGTTCCCCTCGAGACGGCAGCCACTTGTGCTCCATTCCCGACACGCAGGTCCACCTCACCCTTTACGAGGGGTTCGATGTTTCGGAGGCCCTGCACATGGTTGCACAGATGAGAACCACAACCAGTATCTAGTACCCAAGTTCCGTAACTTGCGTGGTTAATCTCAATCATATGAATAAAAGAAGAAGAAGAAGAAGACATACCAACAGGGTTAACGCGACCTGCTTTTATGTCCTCATGGTATACAGGACATGTACGCCTCCAATGCCCAGTCTTGTGGCAATGATGGCATTCCATGTTACCGGTCTTGCTCTTTGTCGCACCTGGTGAGGTGCTCGACTCACCAGGCCCACTCTTACCTGATCCCGACTTCTTAAACTTCGGTTTACCTCCGCTAGGTCCGCTCGAGCTTTGCCCTTACCCTTGCCCTTGTTTGACACAACGAGAACATCCTGTTTTAGGCTCCCACTAAACTTCATGTCCTTCTCGGTCTGTACGAGAAGGGAGTGTAGTGCATGAGGACTTTTCTTCAAATCATTCATATAGTAGTTGGCTCTAAAGAGCGCAAAACCATCGTGGAGTGAATGAAGCATGCGGTCAATCACGATGTTCTCACTGATCTTACAATCAAGTGCCTCCAGTTTCTCGACATTCTCAATCATGTTGAGAATGTGTGGGCTAACCGGTTGGCCCTTCTGGAGTTTCGCCTCAAAGAAGCGACAGGTATGCTCATAGGTCACGATTCTTGGTGCTTTCGAGAATTCCTTAGTGAGCGTGGTGAAAATCTTGTTTGCACCTAAGGCTATGAAGCGTTTCTGCAAATTGGATTTCATTGCAAAAATGAGTACGTTCTTTATCGCACCCGCTTCCATGACGAAATCGCTATACGTGGCGATCTCGTTAGCTCCAGCCGTGGGGCCTGGGTTTGGCGGGATGGGCTCAGTCAGATATTTGAGCTTCCCGTCAAGCAATGGCAAGATTCCGTAATGCCGCCTCCCAGTCCGCGAAGTTTGATCCATCATTCTTCAGTCGAGTAGACTGATTCATCTGATTCATGAAGATCCGAAGCCAGGACTCACGGTCCAATGTGGCACTTGGCATTGGGTCGTTCAGACGGCCAGCCATTTTGTTATTAGCAGTTTAAATGATCGTGATCTACACTGAAAAAGAAAGGAAAAACAAAACGAAATAAGCAACTCATCGAGGTGATTTAAGTCTATTTAAAATTCATTTTAACGTGTAGACTCATTGCACTTGCATAATTGATCTACCTCAAGAATTATACAAGTGATCCCAAGACTCCATTTCTGTAAATTGATAAGCCAACTGTTTAGCTAGTTCTACTGTTAGAACTCTCGGTCGATAGATTTCCGTAAATCCTATCTATAATCCACCATAATCACAGGATCGTACGAGTGACCATAGTGTTGAGATAAAATAGGTCAATCAGTTCCAACTTACCCGACGTAGAAGGGGTCATATTATGCCTACCGACGAAGAAGGGATTCATTGGAGTTTGACCTATAAAGACTATTCTCAATTTTTGTTTATACGAGGAAGATCCCATCAACTTAGTTTTAATTCATTTTAAGTGAACGAAAAACTAGCATTGCGTGAATGAATTAATTTAGGTGATGACTTATAAAAACGTGTGATATCTGTATATCATAGAAAACTAACGCGCAACCTCTATATGAGTCAGTTTTCATGCAAAAATTAGGTGGTTTGGTTTTAGGCGGAATATGATGCAAACTAGCGTTACGATGAAAACATAAAAGAATGCAAAACGTAAACAAAAGTCCTAGTGTGGCCTATCCTAGCAAAATTAACATAATACAACTTTGGAATCCACCGTTGGACCCGAGAAGCTTGTCTTGATGTTCCATCTTGATCCATGCAGCGGGAGTGAGCATCCGATCTCCATCTTTGGTCTTCTCAAAATTACAATTTAAAATTTACAAAATATAAACCTATTTACATTCTAAATTAAAACTGTAATAAAAAAAAAAAAAAAAAAAAAAAAAAAAACGGAGATGCGAGATCTCAAAATACAACCAAGACCGTGTTCCTTCATTACGGTAACACGTTCTACTAAGGCCACACTAAGTTACAACCGTTTGTAAAATTAAATACGTAATAAAAAAAACATTCATTGCATTCAAAAGTAACGATAAATAAAAATGCATCAACTAAAATAAAATTTATTCGTGACATAATTCCGTAATTATGTTAAATTTATCCAAACCACCTTTTAACGATTAAAATTATGTGACAAAACCGCTTCTATCAACTTAATTTTAATTCATGATAATCCGTTACTTTAAATTGCTTTAAAATAACTAAATGGTACGTGAGTGAACCGTTTCACTATCAAGCGAGTGCACAAAATCCGTATTATGCACATTATGGCCGGAAAAAAAAAACACGAAAATAATTTTTTTTTTTTTCAGCACGGCAAGGGGGAAAAAAAACAAATTTTTTTTTTTTCAGCAGCTCAAACCGAGAGCAACAAACCCAAACAAAATCGATTTGACAAAAACCAATTGCAATTTAAACCTAATCCGTATTAAATTAAATCTACAATTGACAAAACCTAAACATATTGCTATGAAGACGGATTATAATAACAATATGCAAAAACAAATCGAAAACAAGAACAATGACGGATCAGCCGTGAGCCGTATGGCACGGTTTTCAATGCACGAAAAAAAAAAATAAAGCAGCCGTGTATAAAAAACAGTTCGGCCGCACGGATTTCAATGCAAAAAAAAATATCGATTCAAATCGTTTAATGAAAATCACAATGAAAAATTTACGTGGCCTCGCTCTGATACCACTTGTAGGGAAATATCCGTAAAATTCCCTTAAATTTTAGGACTATAACGTAATATTAACATGTGATTAATGGTCATAAATGAAAAACAAGAGAAAACGATAAAAGAACAAGGATCAACCTCGGGTCCTTTGCGAATTCGGCCTAAGGACAGAAATCAATATAGATTTCCTCCTAATCGTTGCACCCAAGATCGTCTGAGACTATGCCCCTTGTGCTAGAAATTGCTCTCTAATTGCCTTGCAATATTGAGAGAGCCTTTTGTGAAGTTTTGATGAGAGATCTAGGATTTTCAGAGAAAAATGCTCCAAAAACCCTAATTTTCTTTCAAATGAGATGATTAGGTCAAAAGGAGAGAAAGACTCTCCTTTTGTTCTCTTTGGTTCGGCCGTGGGTTAGCAAGGGGAGGGAGTGGGCTTTCCACTTTCTCCTTATTTAACTCGTGGTCCGACTCGAATCGCTAAATGTACATGACGGGTTTTAATTATAAATCGTCACTCGTTATCGGATAATAAAACATCGACTAGTAACATGAATTAGTCGATATATTAATACTTGTCCGATAATGACAATATTGTATAATTAATTAAATTCAATGTACATTAATTAAATATAATCGTTTATATTCAATTTACGAATTAACTGCTTAATTCACCTTAGCCATTATTATTTAATCCGTATTAAATAATTATCTCAACATCGCGTTTGACTAATTATTAGTCAATAACTCCGACTAACTGCTTAGTCATATTAGGCATCAACATGACTGTATTTTCATACTGTCACATCTCTCAAACGAATCCTATAGGTGTGACTTTTAGGGACCAGTTGATCACCGCCATCTGTATGACAATAACGTCAAACTTATCTAGCAAGCCAACCGTTATTGATAAACGTGGACCAACTGATAATAATACAAAAGTATACCCTTTAATCCTTTTAGAGATTTATATGTCATTGCACTAACTGTAGAGGACACCAGCCCCAACAAGCTCCCACTTGTCCGTACAAGTGTACGTGCAATAACGTTATCCGCACTAACTGGAGGACACCAGCTCCAACAAAGCCAAGAGACTCCATTTCCAAGCCACATTACAAGCCATAATCCCGTCAAGCCTTAACTCTACAAAATCAAGCTCCAGAGATTTGCTCATCAAAGCCTCTTATTTCCGAGCTCCACATTCCAAATATCCAATCCAGTTTCACCTTGACCCAGACACAGAGTCTTCAAATACTTTTCTACTCGGAACGGGACATATCCATATCATCCTTAGGGTCCACTTCTGTTGTGCTCACACGGCAAGGAAATCTTTACTTAATTATACCTCTTTGGTCTATGATCAGAGGGAGTTATCTCAAATCAATTCTTCGAGTCACCAAAGGAATATACCCTTGTGACCCATGCACTTTAAAGTCCTAATAGCATAGCTTAGGCACACACCAGAACTACGAGCATGGTTTGATTTCACCTCTTCAGGTGGATACGTAGGTAGTCCTTCCTTACACAAGAAGGATACAACCACAACACCCAAAAAAAATTAACCAAACCTCAGAACTACGATCTGGTTTGATTTCGATCCACGTGAATACGTAGGCAGTCCTCATGGACACAACCATCCCAACCATCAACATTCAACCCCATTTTACAACCATCCCTTTCCATTTCATAACCTTCCAACCACAATTTCCATTTCTACCTCTTTACTGGGGGGCTCTTTCTCATCGCTCAGTCTCCTTTTTTACCAAAAATCCGGAGTCGTCTTCTCATCCTGGGGGCTTCTTTTCCAAGACGCCACCCTTCCTTAGCCCATTTACTCTTCGAGTCTCTTTCAAATGAAGATAGTGCTTATTCCAGACAATGACAAAGGTCTTAGATCGATTCTCCAAGTTATCGTGCTTCAAGAGGGGTCTCTTTTACAGCAAGCGGCAATAAAAGATGTCCAAGTAGACAGTTGATCCATGGCTCATGCCTTACCTTTTTATGTCCCCATCATTCTTGCAATTCTTCTACCCTTGGAACTAATACGCATTATCACCCATATTTGGCTAGGGGTTGCGCATATTTAGGCAAAGTCTGTCAGATTCATCCCTGTGTCACGTCAAATCTAAGTCAGTGTTGCGTCAGTCTTTCGTCTTGCATCCTAGTGAGTCAATGTCGTGTCAAGTCCTGTGACTAGAGCCCATTGAATATGCATAAGCATTACAAATGACAAATTTCTTTAAGCAAGTTTTAAATAACTTTTTATAAAGAAATAAATTTTGCAAAGCCCATGTGCTTCCTTATTTGAGGTCTATGTGCTAATTGTTTATGTGCTTATATGCTATGTGCTATTTTCCTATTAGATTGCATTCTTGTGTGGCTACTAACCATGCAGGTGAGTGTTAGAAGCAGTGCTCGCTCCAACTGGGGGCTTCGCTCAAGTCTTCCTTCTCCCTAGCGATAGTCAAGATATTCCCCAGCAGTATTCGAAGTGTTGCTCAAGGTTTCTTCAATGATGATCAAGATGTGTTCCCCAGCAAGAATTCATGAACACTAATTACAGCTCATGGGCTTCTCATCTTTATCGGCATTTTGCTTGCGATGACCCGAGCAGATTTTCTCCTCAGTGGTGCCAAGGACACGCCGTTGTCGATCAAACACCTTTTCCTCAGCGATGCTAAGGACGCGTCATTGTGGATCCTTTGTTTTCTCCTCAGCGATGCTAAGGACGCATCGTTTTCAATCCTTTGTTTTCTCCTCAGCGGTGCGAAGGCCGCGCCGTTGTTGACTCAACATATTATTCTTCCCCACGGAGTTCGAGAGAAATAATTCCCGAAGAGTTCTGTAATTTCAGATAACCCTTATAGGATAAACCTTCAGATCTTTCAGAAACTTGTCTTAATCTTTCAGACAATCCTTTGGATAACCTTCATATATTCAGATAACCTTTAGATAACCCTTTTAGGATAGTTCTTCAGATAACCCTTCCTTCAACCTTTCTCCCTTCAGATTTCCCAAGTGGAGTCGCCAAACTATGACCGCGTAAGAGCAATCCATCTTGATGACGAATTCCACGATAACAAGAAATAGAAATAAATCGTTCGATGTCTGCTCGTTCTCCCCGTGATAAACGTCCCTGTGGCCAATTATGCGTCCTAGAGCTAGAGCTAGAGTTGGGTGTTCTTCTGTCGTGCGACCTGGCGGCCTCAAACTAAACTCAGAGGAACCAGCTGTTGGAATATGTGTCCTCCGACAATAATGCGATCACGACTGTTGATCATGATGATCACATGTTTAAATCTCATTATAAAGAATACAATTGGGAAGTAATTTTTACTGTCAACTGGTCAACATATATCGGTAATGATTGGCTGACTAGAGTTTGACATTACTGTCGTGCGACGGTGGTGATCAGTTGACCCCCTTGGTCATACCTATAGGGCAACACTCTTAATTGATCATTTAATTAATCGTATAATGTTACGAGTTAATTAAATTACTTGAAAATTGACGGACGATTTTGGAAGTAAAATTTACGTATCACATTGAAATTGATTAAAATGAGATACGGTCTGAGTAATCGAATTGTATCATTACTCAGATGAAATTATTGTTTAAGGAAACAATTAAATTTGAATGAATTATTATAAATACAAATTGTTGTGATTTATAAATTGGTAAAATATTTTGGTACAAGTAATTATGAATTGCTAAGTCGATTTTTGTATGTGACGTATTTTTAATAATACGTTGATTTTTAATATGTTAAAAATGCACAACAAATTTTATGTGACATGTGACATATAACAAATTGACAAATTGACAAAGATAAAATGGAATCCATTTTATCCCAAATGGACCGAAATATGGAGGGATTATGGTGTTTAAATTATGTTTGATAATTTAAGTGGAAACAATATGATGACACTACCTACACCTAGCCTTGCATACCTATTCTCTTGATTAGAGAATCATGCCCATGCATAGGCTACCCAATCCCTCCTCCCATCGGTTTTACCAAGGCCATTTAGAGAGTTTTTCTTCTCTAATTTTTTCATTCATTCTTGATACATAATTTCTAGTGTGAGAAATTTAATTTCCTCTCTACATTTTAATGAGAAATTAGAGAGATAAAATACTCCAAAAATTCATCTACTCTTGACCGAATATTCAAGAGCACAAACAATAGTTTTGGGTCAATTTTTCTTACAAAATTAATATTATCTAGTATACATTATATTAATTTTATTAAGAGTGTGCTTTGGGTATTATTCCTTGGGAGAGATCCTACACTTGGATCTTTGTTCATCCAAAAGGAAAGCTCAAGAACAAAAGAGAAGGAGATCTCTTTTGTGCCCATATGAACCGAAATTCCAATGTAAAAACAATGTTTCTTCCTTATTTTATTTTAATGTTTGCATGCATAAGATCAATCATTAATTTTATGACAAATTAAATTATAACATATATGAATATGTTAGTATATATATCTACTTTTCCTTCAAACGGTATCAAGAGCCATGGTTGTTTGCATGCAAATCGGTTAAAAGTTTTTCCGAGTTATAAGAATAACATATAAAACTTGTAAAATTTGTGTTATTATGATATATCATGAAATTAATTCATGCATGTTAAAATTTCTGGTCCTAAAATGTTTTAGGATATTTTGGTTAAATTTACGGATTTTTATTGTTCATATTATACAATAATGGCATTTAAATGTGATTTTATGAGTAAAAATATCATTTTCGGTCTAAAATTAGCTATACTTCGAATTTTCTAGTGATTTTTGGATATGTTATCACATATATTGTTTTGAGATAACCTTTAAATTTTCATAATTTTTGGACTTGTTATGCTCGAAAAATGGATTTTTCATTATTAAATTCGGATTTAGGTGAAAAATAGGTTAATATGAGATAAACTTCGAATCTGGTCATATAAATTTAGTATGTTGTCACATGCAATTTTACAAGATGTGTGTAAAATAATGGGCTATAATGAAGTCTTTTTGCATGATTTATGGATTTTTGAAGAAAAATAGCATAAATAGTGACATTATTAATGAAAAATTAATAAAACATAATCTATGACTAAGGAAAAACGTCAAATGTTTCATTTTATTATCTTTTTCAGATCTAAAATTGAAAAGTTAATGAATATAATTTTTTTCTCATGTTTTTATGATTATTTATTTAAAAACCGATAAACCGCAACATTGTTTTTCCGAAAAAATTTCGAAATTTTTAACCTAAGATTTTGAACATTATGAGTGTTATGGTATTTTTCCAGAATGTTCATGAGTTTAAATTTCAAATTTTGAATTTATTTGAAATTTTGTGATTTATTTGAAGTTTATAGCTTATTTTTGTAATTTTAAGTCCATTAATGAACAAATTTTATAAATATGAGTTAATTATGGTCAACTAATTAGTGAAGACTAAATCTTGAGTCCTAAGAGGTTAGGGTAATTAACTTATGCATAAATATGAATTTATGTAATTTTTGTGATTGTAAAATGTTGAAATCACGCAAATCCGTAAAAACCAAGTAATATACGATATTGGCTAATTAAAGGCGATTTAGCATAAAATTGGGCATGTTCATACATATTATAATGCTGCATTTTCTTTATCATTGTCATAAGGGTAAATTGATAAACACTATCAACTTTAGTCATCTTTTTCATAATCAATACCAACATAACCAATAATTAGTAATCAGTGCCAAAATATTAACTTTTTTCTAGGATAGGTACCAAATCGCCTTTTTACTCAATTTTTTTTTCTATTTTAAAGGTGCTTTCATCTAAGAGAGGGAGTTTGGAAGTGGGTGAGTGGAGATTTGTACTTGATTGATGCCTTTTTGGACTTTTTAGAGTAGGTTAAGATGAGATTTTCAGGCGACTTGGTACCTATCGTAGAAAAAAGTTATTATATTGGTATTGATTATTAATTATTGATTATGTTGGTACTGATTATGAAAAATGGTCATTATATTGGTACTCTTTATCAATTAACCCTTGTCATAATTTAATTTATGTAATTTTTGAATTATGTAATTTTTACTTAGTATGGCCTTAGATTTTAATTGGTATTTCCCGAAATGTATGGGAATATCGATTCGGTTGTAATTTTTATTGTGATCTCGTATCACCGTTTTGTAATTTAATAGATTTATTTTATTTTAGTTACAAATGTATAATAGGAAATTATGTAATTTATTATGTAATTTTATTCATTCCGGAGTTCCCAAAGACGGATTTCTTCAAGAATGGCGATACATAAAGACGGTGTTACCTCGAGATGCGTGTCACAACCGAAGTTCAAGGGACCAATGGAGTTGATTTCCGAATATGTAATAGTTAAATAGTTTTTCTATTTTAGGAAAGGCCATACTAGGATTTATTTATTTTATGCTTGCATTTTATTTTGTCACGCGCACATGCATCGCTAAATCGCCATAACTAAAACATGCATTTTCTTTCATCGAGTTTATCGACCGTGTCAATTAAAATTATCGTAGTTCACCGCTTTAGTTCACTTAAAACGTGATAGATAATAAATTGACATGACCTCTCGCTAAAACAATCAATTGAGACATAGCCTTACCAAATAGTAGAAACCATGAAAACCTATTTCGCGAGGGAGTGCACTCGGCTACCCCGGGGTACAAACCTTGTTACGTAGGGGAAGTGGGTGATAAATGTCTATCCACCGAATTCATGTTGACAAGGGTTTCATCGGCTACCCCGTGCCTAAGTTAATGTGGGTTTGGATAATGGACACATTTATTCGAAATTTGGATTGAACTCAACAAAAGTTATTGATAAGGGTTTCATCGGCTACCCCGTGCCCTTGTTGATGTGTTTTGGGCTATAGATAAACATTAGAGTAATTTTATCGACCGAGAGTTCTAAAAGTATAATCGATTAAAAAGTTAGTCCACCGAGTTATATTGATAAGGGTTTCATCGGCTACCCCGTGCCCAAGTTAATATGAATTTGGATCTCGGAATCATTTATTATAGTTGGGTAGAGGTCACTATATAAATGCTCATATCTTGTTAATCTTTTTACAAGTATGATTTAAAAAGACAAATGTTAATATTTCCTTTTCCTCCATACTTGTAGTTCATTACAATGAATCCAACAAACGCTACCGCACCGATAACTATTGAGTCATACCACAATGTTTTTGACGACGTTTGCTCCAACCATGATTTCGACACTACTAGAGAACTTCATTTTGGGATAGGTTCGGATGGAAACCTTAACTTCATCACTTCTTCTAAACCACCTACTACTACTAGACCTCGTGTGAGTCCGTCTCAGGAAGACTACCTCATACAATCTATAGGGTCTTTGTCTCTGGAAGATAAAGATGCCAAAACTAGTGGGAGCTCAAGCAATCAAGTTCTTGCTTCAAAAGGCAAAAGGTTCAAGAAGAAGGGAAAGAAAATCAAAAACTTCAAGCAAGTTAATGATGAGTGCCATTATTGCTATGGCATGGGACATTGGCTTAGGAATTGTCCCGTATATTTGCGAAATATAAGGGAAGGAATCATCGTTCCAAAAGGTAAAATTCCTAAAGAAATTTATGTTATTGATATAAATTATACTTCCACTACGACATGGGTACTAGATACCGGTTGTGGTTCTCACCTTTGTAATCATTTACAGGGTTTAAGAGACGTGAAGAGGCTTAGCAAGGGAGATGTGGATCTACGCCTTGGAAATGGAGCTCGGGTAGCGGCCGAATCCAAAGGAACTTATGTTTTAGCTTTGCCTAATGGATTTGAGTTGTATTTACATAATTGTTTTTATGTGCCTACACTCTCTAAAAACATTATTTCAATCGCCATGCTAGACATGGACGGTTTTGGTTTTGTCATTAAGAACAATCGTTGTGCTATTTCTAGGAACGACTTGGTTATAGGCCAAGCTTCCTCTATCAATGGCATTTACATTTTAGAGACCTCAAATCCGACTAATGATATCTATAACATTCAATCAAAGAAACTCAAATCAAGTGACCCAAGTGACGCGTTCATTTGGCATTGTCGATTAGGTCACATAAACGAGAATCGCATCAAAAGATTAATTTCGACTAATGTGATTACACCATTTGATTATCAATCATATGGTACATGCGAATATTGCCTACTTGGCAAAATGACTCGCAATCCTTTTAGTGGTAAAGGGACACGAGCTAGTGAACTATTGGGACTCATACACACCGATGTGTGTGGACCAATGACTATCACCGCTCGTGGAAATTATGACTACTTCATAACCTTCACCGATGATTTGAGTAGATATGGGTATATCTATTTAATGAAACACAAGAGTGAAGCGTTTGAGAAATTCAAGGAATTTCAAAACGAAGTAGAGAACCAATTGAACAAAAGGATTAAGGCACTACGATCCGATCGTCGTGGAGAATACCTTAGTCTTGAATTAGATTCACACTTTAAAGGTTGTGGTATTATATCACAACTTTCTCCACCCGGAACACCACAACTCAATGGTGTTGCCGAAAGGAGAAATCGAACCCTACTTGATATGGTTCGATCCATGATGAGTCAAACCGAGTTACCGAACTCGTTTTGGGGATTTGCAATTCAAACTGCAATTCTATCTTTAAATAATAGTCCCACTAAAGCCACCGAAAAGACTCCATTTGAAACATGGAAAGGAAGAGTTCCTAATCTATCCTACATGAAAATTTGGGGATGCGATGCTTACATCAAGACTAAACCCGGCCATAAGCTTGCCCCAAGATCCGAAAAATGCATCTTTGTAGGTTATCCTTTGACCTCTCGAGGTTACTACTTCAACAAACCTCAAGATAACAAAGTGTTTGTATCTTCCGAGGCTGTCTTCTTAGAAAGCCAATTTATTTCTAAGAGACAGAGTGGGAGAAATTTTGAACTTGATGAAGTTCAAGAGCCACAAACCGAGGTAGAGACGCAAGAAGATGTTCCTTCGTCGTCTAACGCGGTTGTCCCTCCTCCACTTAGAAGAACGGGCCGAGTAATTCGCCATCCCGATCGATATGTGGGACTTATCGAATAAGATGTGACACTCGATGTGTTACTTATGGAAAGTGACGAGCCCGCCACCTACAAGGCCGCAATCTCTAGTCCAAATTCCTCCTTATGGCTTGAAGCCATGAAGTCCGAAATGGATTCTATGCATGAAAACCAAGTTTGGGACTTGGTAGATTTGCCTAAAGGGGCAAGACCCCTTCAATGCAAATGGATATTCAAAGTCAAAAATGGCATAGAAGGACATGATGATGTCTACAAAGCTAGGCTAGTGGCAAAAGGATTTACCCAAGTCCAAGGTCTCCATTATGATGAGACCTTCGCCCCCGTAGCCATGCTAAGATCCATACGGATTTTGTTAGCGATTGCCTCATTTCATGATTATGAAATATGGCAAATGGATGTCAAAACCGCTTTTCTAAATGGGCATTTAGAAGAGGAGGTGTACATGATACAACCCGAAGGTTTTGTTGATTCTAAAAATCCTAACAAAGTGTGCAAGCTTAAGAGATCCATTTATGGTCTTAAGCAAGCATCTAGAAGTTGGAATCATCGATTCAATTATGTCATAAAGGAAAATGGTTTCACTCGAAGTGTTGAGGAACCATGTTTATACATGAAATTTAGTGGGAGCAATGTTGTGTTCCTAATCTTGTATGTCGATGACATACTACTCATTGGAAATGATATTCCAATGTTGTCTTCTGTTAAGAAGTGGTTAGGTAACCACTTCCAAATGAAGGATTTAGGAGAGGCACAACGCATATTAGGTATCCGGATCCATAGAGATAGATCCAAGAGGATATTGGCACTAAGTCAAGAGTCTTATGTTGATAAGATTCTTCGACGGTTCAGCATGGACAAATCCAAAAGGGGTTTGGTACCTATGGTAACCGGGACGATATTGAGCAAGACTCAATCTCCCTCTGAACCCCATGATGTTGAACGCATGAAGATGATCCCTTATGCTTCCGCTATTGGATCAATCATGTATGCCATGATATGCACACGTCCTGATGTCTCGTATGCCTTGAGCATGACGAGTAGGTATCAAGGAAATCCAGGTGAGAGTCACTGGATTGCTGTCAAGAACATCCTTAAGTACTTGAGAAGAACTAAGGATTCTATCCTAGTGTTTGGAGGAGACACTGAGTTGCGTGTTAAAGGATACACGGACTCAAGTTTTCAAACAGATAGAGATGACTTGAAATCACAAGCTGGTTTCGTTTTCATGCTCAATGGTGGTGCCGAAAGGCGGAGAAGCTTCAAGGAAGTCAGAATCGCGGATTCTACAACGGAGGGTGAGTACATTGCAAAGATCGAAGTCGCTAAGGAAGCTGTTTGGATCAGGCAATTCACAGAAGGTCTAAAAGTAGTACCTACCGCGAATGATCCCATCACTCTCTATTGTGATAATAGTGGGACGATCTTCCAAGCTAAGGAGACGAAGTCTAGTAATAGATCTAGACATGTACTTAGAAAATATCATGTAATAAGAGATTTCATTGAAAGAAAGGAAATTGCGATTTGTAAGGTTGGGACGGATGACAACATAGCCGATCCGCTCACCAAGCCTTTATCGCAAGCTAAACATGATGGACATATGGCGTCCATGGGACTTAAACGTGTACCAAGTCTATGTTAGATTTTGAAATGAAATAAAAGTGTTGTTTTTGTTCATGTTCATAATCAAATTTGTCTTTTATCTTTAATTTATACATTGTTACATCCAAACGGGTTGTAGTGACAATTGAACCCCGTTAAAGTGAACATGGATTAACATTGTATTTGCCCA
The DNA here is from genome assembly GCF_048544455.1 of Silene latifolia. Taxonomy (NCBI): domain Eukaryota; kingdom Viridiplantae; phylum Streptophyta; class Magnoliopsida; order Caryophyllales; family Caryophyllaceae; genus Silene; species Silene latifolia. The sequence goes on from NC_133528.1 coordinate 31,607,024, forward strand.
TAGTTACTTACATGAGGTGACGTCTCGAAGTGACTAGAGTGTGATGCGATTGATGGCAAGTTCAAGTGCCATAGAGTCATGTGAGATGACTAGTCGATCACATAGGCAGACTGTTAGGAACATTTTGCCGGGCCTAATGACCGCTTATAGAGTTCTGGCAAATTTATATAGCCTGGTTGTGGCGAGAGCTGCTATAGTATTCAAATGAGTCGATTCTTTTGACTAAAGACTATTCGCCTAAGATGGCACAGGTTCAGATTAACTTTGATTTGTGTTACTACGACCTTCGTAAATGGGGTCAAATGGGCATATTTTGGGTTATGATGGCTGTAGCTAGTCGAAGGGAATGAGTGCGATAGGAATTGTCCATCCCTAGTCAGGGTTATAACAATATCTCAGGGCCACTCGAGGAGTAATGAACTGGAAATGCGTGGCCACGCTCGGAAGGTATCTATGATAGATAAATCCGGTCAATCAGTTATTCTCCAGATCGAGGAAACCACTCTCGATATGATCACTTGCAAGTACGACCTGAAAGACACCTTGCATTGAGTGGGAGATAGTAATAGGACAAGAGAATTGGTGACGCACACTTGTCGAGGACAAGTGGGAGATTGTTGGAATATGTGTCCTCCGACAATAATGCGATCACGACTGTTGATCATGATGATCACATGTTTAAATCTCATTATAAAGAATACAATTGGGAAGTAATTTTTACCGTCAACTGGTCAACATATATCGGTAATGATTGGCTGACTAGAGTTTGACATTACTGTCGTGCGACGGTGGTGATCAATTGACCCCCTAGGTCATACCTATAGGGCAACACTCTTAATTGATCATTTAATTAATCGTATAATGTTACGAGTTAATTAAATTACTTGAAAATTGACGGACGATTTTGGAAGTAAAATTTACGTATCACATTGAAATTGATTAAAATGAGATACGGTCTGAGTAATCGAATTGTATCATTACTCAGATGAAATTATTGTTTAAGGAAACAATTAAATTTGAATGAATTATTATAAATACAAATTGTTGTGATTTATAAATTGGTAAAATATTTTGGTACAAGTAATTATGAATTGCTAAGTCGATTTTTGTATGTGACGTATTTTTAATAATACGTTGATTTTTAATATGTTAAAAATGCACAACAAATTTTATGTGACATATGACATGTGGCATATAACAAATTGACAAATTGACAAAGATAAAATGGAATCCATTTTATCCCAAATGGACCGAAATATGGAGGGATTATGGTGTTTAAATTATGTTTGATAATTTAAGTGGAAACAATATGATGACACTACCTACACCTAGCCTTGCATACCTATTCTCTTGGTTAGAGAATCATGCCCATGCATAGGCTACCCAATCCCTCCTCCCACCGGTTTTACCAAGGCCATTTAGAGAGTTTTTCTTCTCTAATTTTTTCATTCATTCTTGATACATAATTTCTAGTGTGAGAACTTTAATTTCCTCTCTACATTTTAATGAGAAATTAGAGAGATAAAATACTCCAAAAATTCATCTACTCTTGACCGAATATTCAAGAGCACAAACAATAGTTTTGGGTCAATTTTTCTTACAAAATTAATATTATCTAGTATACATTATATTAATTTTATTAAGAGTGTGCTTTGGGTATTATTCCTTGGGAGAGATCCTACACTTGGATCTTTGTTCATCCAAAAGGAAAGCTCAAGAACAAAAGAGAAGGAGATCTCTTTTGTGCCCATATGAACCGAAATTCCAATGTAAGAACAATGTTTCTTCCTTATTTTGTTTTAATGTTTGCATGCATAAGATCAATCATTAATTTTATGACAAATTAAATTATAACATATATGAATATGTTAGTATATAGATCTACTTTTCCTTCACCAGCCCCGCTAAATCAAGCGGATACGCTGCCCACAAACTTCGCCCACGGGGGCGCTTGGGAAATAAGTGTTTGCATTTGTGGAGTCGCCACCAATTTATTGTGGAAAATTGGAAACTGTTCGAATACTTCACGTCATGTCAAGACACAAAGTAATGACATAAACACTAAGAACTCGTTACCCTTAGTATTCTATGTCTAGAATGACTCTCGTGGACGCCAATGAACACGGATGTTCACAGAGATCTGGAGTAAGGGGTGAGGGTACGTATTAGAAAGTCCTTTTAATGAACACCTAATCCCGCCCTCCTCGATAGCGGCCTCTACTAATGATTAGGGAAGTCATTTGTACTCGATATATTGTCGGTTATATGCATGCAATGCAACATCCACAGATTAATCCTAGCATGTGAATTAAACTATGTCGGTAAACATGTAATTTGTCACTCATTAATGTCGAAGTAGTGTTTAGGATTGATTACATGTGAAGACAAGGAAATAAACAGTACAATATAATATAATAAATAAATTACAATAATAATTACAATAATTACAACGATTTAATGATTTACGTCAAAAATATATTTAAGACGGATAATTTGAGAAAATAAAGGAAAATAAATTAGGTTAGAAAAATACTGACAGATTAGAGGCGACACTACAATTAATAGCCGATTAATACGTAATTAACAAATTAGGTCAAAGCAAGAACGAATGTTTAGAGACAGAGCTCAACCCGGAACAGGCGCAGCAATGCTGCGTCTCTTGGAAGATGCGCTGATACTGTCGTTTAGTACCAAAAATAAATACCTAAGTACTACTAACAGAAGTCAGTGGTAAGTAGGATCAATCTCCACAGGGAGGCGGTCACTATCTACTTGTTAATTCAGTCTGTCTATGGTCACAAGATGGGGGTTTGAGTATTTGAACTAAACTAATAAGGTCAAAGAAAGAAAGAGAGCAAATGAGTAGAGAGTAAACAAGTAAAGAGAAAGCAGCTAAGACAGTCGGTTCACCATGATTCTCAAGTAATGTAGTCTAAGGTCTCAGGTAATGCAAGTTTAATCTACGGAGCAATGAATATCTCCTTCTGGTCTCAATTCGCCCTAAGACACTAATAGCTTAGCTTCCGCCCTCACTAAAGTGTCCTAAAGTTCGCTACAGGTCTTACCCTTTCCAATCTTCCGATCTAGGTCAAGGTGTACCACGGTTTATTAACTAATTGCGTCGACTCAATTAGACAAGAACAGTTAAATGTAGCGATTAACAATGTAGATCAAATTCGCATTAAACCTGATTACTTATTTCACGATTCCCTTAAAATCATGGCTCCCCTATGTCTTAGCAAGGGAGAATTAGCTACGCATTATGATGAACAAAGCAAGAACAAGAGATGAAGAAAAAACAAACATTGCAAATTAAAGAGAATTAAAGAGAGTAAAGGGAGAATTATAACTTAAGATCCGGAAAAATAGAGAGATGAACAAAGTAGCCTTCCACAGAGAAAGGGGAGAAAAAAGAGAAAAGAAGAGAAGAAGAGAGAAAAAGAGAGAGTCTTAAACCTAATTATGTCTTTCCTATTTATAGGAAAAACAATTATTAACCTAAACGAGATTAAAACTTTGCGGCCAATAGAAAAGTACTCGATCGAGTGGTTTAAAACCTCTCTATCGAGTAATTTATAACAAAACCTCTCGATCGAGTATAAAACCTACTCGATCGAGCACTATCTAAAATAGGCTATTCGATCGAGGACTTTAAACCTCTCGATCGAACACTATCTACTCGATCGAGTAATTCCTGCTTCGCGCACTGAACTCCAAACGGCTGCCATTTCTTCATTACTTGAGCAAACGGAGCGTTTACAGTAGCGTTGGAAAGATAAGAGAATAATCTTTCATTTCCTATTAGAATCACCTGAAAATAAGTTGTATAACTCGAGATATGGCTTTTCAAAATAGGCACTAGTAATTTGAAGTTCTTCCTTTGCTCGCCTAGCTATCTTACTTCTTTGCGCATCTCAAAATAGTAGTCTTAAGGCTCCGACTCAACTCATATCCTAAATGCATGCATAGGGACATGTATTAAGCTTGATTTAGCTTCTCTTTGGTTCATTCCTCCAAATAAGACAAGAGAAACCAAAGTAGACAATTCGGGGGACATTTGTAGCTAAACACTACTAAATATGCATAAAGATGCGTGCAAATATGGTACAAAAAGTCTATATAAAATGCACGCATCAGGCGCAGTGGTCACTGCGTCTGTTCCTGAGTGAGTTCTGGCTGTGAAATCAGAACTGCGTGTTGTTAGTGTTCGTTGGTGTGTTTAATGATCGATTATCGATATTTGACTCGGATGAAAGTGATTTAACGGGTTATTAGCATATGAATTGGTCATAAAAACGATAACAAACAAGTTTAAACGGATTAAAAAGGATTATAAGCAAATTAAAGATTAATTAGAGATTAATTACAAATATTACAAATTAATTAGGGTTGTTTAGGTTAAACCGTTAAGAAGGTCATGTTTAAACAAATGAAAGCATAAACAAAAGTCGAATCCTAGAGATTTGATATGAACGAATCGAATCTCTGAAATGCGAGTTTGATTTAATGATGAAAATCCGCAAATATCGATTATAAGGGATTAAAGTCGGAATTAAAGTGATAATTGTTATGAACTATGTGTGTGATAATTATTACATGCGAATGGAAAAGAAGAAAATAAGAAAGAAAACGAAAGAAGACTAATTAAGAGAGAGGCGAGGAAGAAGAAGAAAACCAGGAACTGCAGCAGCCTCAGGAAGAGGCGCAACAATTGCTGCATTTCTTCTCGACGTCGGCCAGTAATTAATCCGTAAAAACAGTTTAAAAGAAAGGGTTTTAGAAATCATTCTTTAAGCATACTTTTGACGTAAACCTTACATTAATTGATACAAAAATAAAATACAATGATAAAAGATGGGATTTACACCCTCAGACTTACATGTTTGACGAAACGAGATTAACTAAGTTAACGATTAGTGATTGCTCGACTCGAATGTATGATGAAAGTGCCCTCGTTAGAGGATTTAGATTAAATTGATTGATTAATTGAGTGGAGTTGGTGAAATTGGTCGATCATGCAACGTGACTGGTACTCAGAAGGATCCGAGCTTACGTGGTCGATTGATCAAGCACGTAGACGTCAATAAGCTTAAAGCACGGTCTTAGAATGCAAAGGGAGAAGAGAAGGGCGGACGCGTCAGAAATATGAGGAACGAAGGTCCCTATTTATACTAATCACACGGAGGAATAATGGTATGACTGAAACTTTGGAAACAAACGTCGAAAAGATCTGAAAATATGCAGAAAAGGGCTGGGGAAGAGGCGCAGCAGACACTGCGACTCTTGGAAGAGGCGCAGCACCTGCTGCGTCCTTTCCCCAGAGGTTTCCTCCTGCGGAAGAAAGATTTCCGCGTTTCTTTTATAGAATTGCGGTAGATCTTGACTTCCTTATTCTTTAAAATATGATTTTCGGGAAATATTATACCAAAAAGATAAAAAAAATTAAAATTACGGAATAGAAATATCCGGAATATTCCAGAACATTCCGACTCGGCATTTTAAACGGTTTATTAGAAAATGAAGACGGTTTTTTGACCCGGACTTCAAATAAAGTCTAATTACTGTCAAAATGACCGTAGTGGCGCGTAGATGACGACCAAGGGGTAGACACAAGTATTTGAGCTATCACTTGATGATAAACTTACAAACTATCATAAATCGTTCCGCGTACAAAACATGCGGTCCAATCATCACCGGGTGGCTTGCGGGAGGTGCAGAAATGAGGTATCTACAAGGGGGAACCAATCTTTATTCTTAATCATTTGAGGAAGGTAAGAGTTCATCTGATGATAATGAGCCTGAGAACTCAAAAGGTGGAGATATAAGAGTTCTCATCCTATGGAGAGTATCCTAGGAAGTTTGAAAAAGGGAGTTCAAACAAGGAGAACTTTAAATAACTTTTGTTTATTTTATTCATTTTTGTCTACCATAGAGCCTACAAACATTAAAGAAGCACTTGCAAAATCCGACTGGATAGTTGCTATGCAAGATGAGCTTCAACAGTTCGAACGCAATAAATTATGGTACTTAGTGCCACGACCTAGCAATCGATCTGTGATTGGTACTCGATGGGTATTCAGAAATAAATTGGATGATTCAGGAGTTATAGTTCGAAATAAGGCTTGATTGGTAGTTCAAGGATATAATCAATAGGAAGGGATCGATTATGACGAGACATTTGCACCTGTATTAAGACTTGCAGCCATTCGTCTGCTTATCACCTTTGCAGCTCATAAAGGGATGAAACTATTCCAAATGGACGTTAAGACTGCTTTTCTTAACGGTTATTTGGAAGAAGAGGTCTTTGTAGAACAACCTTCCGGATTTGTAGATAGCAAATTTCAAAACCATGTTTTTAAACTCAATAAAGCTTTATATGGTTTGAAACAAGCTCCTAGGGCATGGTATGACAGATTGTCTAAGTTTTTATTACACATAGATTTTAAAAGAGGATCTGTCGACAAAACCCTATTTCTAAAATCCGAGGGTTCTGATTTACTTGTTGTTCAAATTTATGTAGACGATATTATTTTCGGTTTTACTAATAATAAATTGTGCAAGTATTTTTCAGATCTTATGACCTCAGAATTCGAAATGAGCATGATGAGAGAATTGAAATTTTTTCCTAGGACTGCAGATTCAACAAACAAAAGAAGGAATTATGATTCATCAACAGAAATATATCAAGGAGCTGATCAGAAAGTTTGGTACGGAGAATGCTCATCCCATGGACACACCAATGGTAACTGATAAAAAGTTAACCTTAGATAAACATGGTAAGTGTGTCGATGAGACTACATATCGAGGTATGATCTGTTCACTTTTATATTTAACTGCTAGTAGACCTGATATTATGTTTAGCGTATGTGTCTGTGCTCGATTTCAATCGTGCCCTAAAGAGTCACATATGACTGCAGTTAAACGTAACTTGAGATATTTAATTGGAACATCAAAATTATACTTTTGGTATCCACTTGAGTGTAATTTCGATCTAGTAGGATATTTAGATACAAATTATGCAGGATGTTCTTTAGATAGAAAAAGCACTTCTGGATTTGGTACGTTTGTTGGACCATGCATTATTACTTGGGGCTCAAAGAAGCAAAATTCTGTTGCGTTGTCTACTGCTGAAGCCGAGTATATAACTGCTGAACTGGTATGTTCTCAGTTATTATGGTTAAAGCAACAACTATGTGATTATGGTGTAAATGTTGGTTGTATGCCTATATTTTGTGATAATACGAGTACTATCATTATTTTTAAGAACCCTGCACAATATTCTCGTACTAAACATATAGACATTAGACACCATTTCTTATGCGACCACGTAGAAAAAGGCAACATTAAACTAGAATTTTGTAGTACTGAAAATCAATGGGCTCACATATTAACAAAGGCGTTGGCTAGAAGACGATTTGAGATTTTGCGGTTGGAAATTGGTTTAATCAGTAACAATTAAATTCGTCATATTTATTTTGTGAACTTACATGACTGGTTAGAATTAGACAAGATTATATGACTGTGTCCGTATATTCAGTTGCAAGTATATCTGTGTTTAATATTGTTTTATTTTACGTAAATATCTTGCATGCTGTTAAAATATGGACCACAATATTTACCAAAATCCTCAATAATCTTATTTTTTGGCCGAAAAAAATTCCATCTCGAAAACCCTAATATTGGTCAAAATTTTTATATCTTTTATCCTACCATATTATGTACATATTACATATTTACTAAATATAATCTTATCACATATTTACCATCTGTTATTAACACTTACCCTAGATTCCTTTTCAATCCTACCAAAAAAAAAAAAAAAAAAAAACTAAAACCCTACCCTACCATACCCCCCACGCGGCACACACAACCATCACACAATTACTTTTCCCTTATTAATACTCAACCCCCACCATAATTACCCTACCTTAATTTTACTCTTCAAATTAATTTCCACATCATACATCACCCACCATCATCATCTTAAAAAAAAAAAAAAAAAAAAAAAAAAAAAAAAAAAAAAAAAAAACTCAACTTCCATGGCTTCCAAGTAGACCTGGCAAAAGTATACCGAACCTGAAAAACCGATCGAAAATACCTGAATCGACACCTGACTATACATCCGAAAGGTATAACTAGACTTCAAACCAAAGCCTGAATTGACCTGAATTGATTCGAACTCGAACCGAATTTGTAATATCCTAAATAGACCCAAGATCGAATGAACCTTAACTGTTTCAACCTGAATTGTTTTAATCCGAACCGATATATACCTGAACCGATTTCAACCCGTACATTGATGACTGAAACCAAACATTGGCACCCGAAATGACCCGTATATACTTAGGCGTCACATCTAAGGTGTCTTTTTGTACATGAGTGTCACCCACTTGACGTCAATGAATTGATATTATATCGTAGTTCTACATAAAAACATTATATATTAATTTTTAAAAAATTTATTTGAATTATACCGAATGTTTTGAATAAAGACCAAATCCCTTGACATCCGATCCGATTATGACCTGACTCGAATCTCATCTGCTCTGATATTGACCCGACTCGAACCTTATTTGCTTCGATATTGACCTGACTCGAACCTGAACCGACCCGAAATATCTACAACCGATTAAAAGTGAAAACTGAATCCAACTCAAGTTGAACCGAACTGAAATCGATTAAAAAGATAAACCAAAATAACCCAATCCGAAAAAACCCGAACCAAAACTGATCCGATTGACCCGTTTGCCACCTCTACTTCCAAGCATTCAACACGGTCCACTACCAAAAGTACCAACACCATACCCTTCAAACCTCCATGCATGGCTCCTGATCTCAACCTTTCACCAAACCCAAACCCAAAATCCCCTGTTTCGGATGTTGCACGATCGGGTTCGGTGCTCGAGGGTTCGAAGAGGCAACGGTTGTACAAGGGTAAAAACAAGGTAACTTCTAATTTTAAAATTGTTCCTGAGCATGAAGGAGTCGTGGCCCGTGATGGTGCGAAACGTACCCTGTTTCGCGAGTTCATGCCACAAGCTACGGCATCCGGGTTAGACAAGTTGAGATTAACTAAGGAGGAAAGATAGCTAATCAATCGGGTTGCTAAGTACAATATAGATGGTGGTCGGAGTTACTCTAAGGTATGGTGTGATAAGCATATGGCTTTGAAATTTTTTAATGATTTTCTAAAATTTCAAGGTTGGGAGGATGTATCTCGGTTTTCGGGTCCTATATACCCGAGTGAGGTCATCTAGTTTTATGCTTCTATTTCATTTAAATCTGGAGTTTTAAGTGATGTGGTTAATGGTAGTGCAATCTCTGTTTCGGTTGACGAATTTTGCACCCTGTTTTCGGTTCCTGATGATGGAGCCGAAATTAATCCAAGTTTGGAATGGGGTGAAATAACCGATAAGGAGAAGGTAAGTGTTAAAAATTATTTGGATGGTGGTGCTAATATTGCTAGCACGGTACTGGCGGGTAGTTTGTTGCCAAAGGTGAAGTTCATATTCAATTTCTTGTGGAACACGATTATCCCACGTCGAGGTGTTCGTGACAAGGTTAGTTCCTATGAGATGATTGTGGTGAAAAATTGGCTTGAAGGAGAAAGGTTTAATTTGGTTTTACTTGTATTTTACCGAATATTGCAGACAAGTTACTCGGTTACGGAGGATAAGGTTTACACAACCTTGGAATTACCATATGGCATGTGGATCTCACGCATGTTATAGGTCAAGAAAGTTGTTGACCCGGCTAGCTATGGTGTTGTCCTTCATGATGACATGAATGATACGTATTTGAAACTTATGAAAATAGCGGTCGTGGGTCCGGAATTGGTTTTTCAAGCAAAGGGTAGTCCGGGTTTGGAGAAACCGGTTGTCGTTGACGTTTCTAGTCTTAAAACAAAATTAGATGGGTTTATGGGAATTATGATGGAGCGCCTTGATGCGCAATAGAAAATAATTTGTGATTTTATGGCAAGTATGGTGAAGGATAAGGCGGCCTCGGGTGGTGTAGGAGACTCCTCGGGTGGTGAGCTTGGTGTTGAGGTGATGGAGTTTTTACACAAGTTTGAGGCTAGGCTTGGCATGGTGAGTGATTGCGCGGACCGTACCATGCATGAGTGTATTCCTACAACTCATAGGATCCAAAACTTGATGAGTCAAGGAGGGACGTTGTTGATCACGGGTAACACAATGCGGGAAGATATGCACGTGGTGTTTGAGGCGGTCAAGGCTTTGACCTTGAAGATTGTTAACTTTGATACATGTCTTACTGCTCAAGCTACTCATGTTCGGACATGTTTGGATCGTCTTGATACTATCGAGTTTCGCACCCGACCCGCTTATGTGGACCCGACCAAAGTCCGTCACCATTTCCCTTGAATGCATCCTACCCGTCCGTATGCCTAAACTTTATAATTATCAAACTCTTTAGCATGTGTGTTTAGTCCATTCGGCCCATTTTGGCTTTATGTTCTATTCGGCCCATTGGCATAAACTATCCTTTATTTTGCTCCAACTAATCTTGTGGTTTGTAGTTTAATGGATCTTATTTGCTTGCTTATGCGTTTTATGACTCGTATTATATTCCATATTTGCATAGTTATTTCTTACCTCGGTTTATATTATTCTAGTCATTTTATATCTTTGTTCTTGTCTTTTCAATGATGCCAAGAGGGGGAAAAAATATTATGAATTGAGTCTTTGCTTACGCTTGCTCGTTGTCAAGACTCGTTATCTCTTAAGGTCTTTCAAGTTATAACTTTGACTAGTTTGTTATGTTCTTGCGATCAACTTTACTATAACTTTGGTAGTATTATGTTGAGGGGGAACTAGACTTAGTCACAAATCATAGAAGACTTATAGGAGACTTGTCATCATCAAAAGAGGGGAATTTGTTTGACCTATAGTATAGTTTTGATAATGACAAGTGTGACAAGTGATGATTTAAATGTTATATAAATGTTATATATAATATGCATGTAATTGTGTGCTTAAGTCTTATTATAGCTAATGCCAATTACAAGTTGTGAGATCAAAGTTATAGCTCGAGGAAATACAACTTTGAAGATTTTTGAGACAATGTTATAGAAGCTTGAAGTATAACATTGAAGTTCCTAATGCAAAGTTATAACTATTTTGGTTATAATATTGAAGATTAATTCAAGTTAGATCTACATCGATTAACGCAAGATTCAAGATGGAGAATTTTTTGACTAAGATGAAGAGATGATTCATATACTGAAGATCTTTGTGAAAATTAGATAGTATAAGTCGTCATCTGGTAACAATTCCATTTAGAGTGATTTTTGAATAGTAAAGTTATAATTGTTTTACTTATAACTTTACTAATCAAGTTCAATGTTATAATTATTTCACCTATAACTATGAATGACACAAACGATGCATGTCTTTTGAAATAGATCTTTCAAATGTTTTCAAAAGATAAAAGAGTATTTTATTTTTATTTTATTAAGAGTTTAAATTGATTAATGAATTTATGAATATTCCTATTGGTTAGTAATGCAACTTATGAGTTGTTATGCTACCTAGGGTTTCTAATACATTCTATCTCGTTTTGTTGTTTAACCTAGAATGACCTAGGGTTTCGTGAGTTGTGTTGGACGGCCTCCATGGTGCCGTTTTCCTTCATGCAAATCTTAGGGTTTCAATAAGATATTTTCAATAATAAAATATTAAGAAGATAAATACATTTCTTGGAAAATAAGCTAGGATTTTTAAATCTAAAATCTTGCCTCCTTATTTCGGTGGCTAGGGTTTAGGGTTTTACACCTCCTAGAATTTTCTTATAAATACTCTTCACATCCAAAGCATAATTAGACTTTTACAATTTCATTTTAAGCATACTTTTGAACAACAGTTATTTTAACAATTTTCGTTTGCTTGTTTCGAGAAAAAGTCGTGCATCATATTCGCAATCGCTCCAAGTGAAATACGTTATTAGATCATAGTACATCACATAATTTTACTTATTCATTTACGTGAATTTCAGTGAGTTATATTGTACTTTCTTATTAACGTAAGTTAGTATAGAGTATTTAGCGATACTCAATCTGAGTTATAATCATAGTTGATTATACGAGTGGGTTGATAATTTTGTAATCCGTAGAGAGGTACTAAAATTATTAATCGATAATAGTGGACATAGGTTTCGACTTGTGAAACTGAACCACTTCAAAATTTCTCGTGTCTCTCTTCATTTCGTTTTTCGTTATTTACATTTAGCAATGATTAATTGATTAGTTGATTTTAATCAATAAAATAAAATAATTAATTACTTATCAAATAAATCGAAAAAGTGGGCATAGATTTCAATACTCAATCCCTCCCCTACCCCCCCCCCCCCCCCTCTTTCATATTCGATCAATAGACTCTACATGTTTGATTTTGCGTTAATTGAGGTGATTTTATTTTATTGTGTAAAAGTAAGATGGAAATGCAAGTTATGTGTCACATAGTGGTCATTGCATGATAGTGATTGTGGTCTTCCGTATAAGCGGAAGGGGTGATGATGGATGAGAACGGATATGGAAACACGTGTGTGATCACGTGGTGGATTTGACGCGGTATATGCGTGGCATAATGTCCGGAAATGGGAATATTGAGCATTTTTTTGTCACATAACTAGAAAATTTGCATTAATTGATTGTTTCTTGTAGTCTGTATATTCGTGATTGATGTGCATACATGTGGAAGTACGAGAATTGACGCGATATAGAGAAATAATAATCGAGTTATACCCCGTGATAGATACGTATGCTTTTTACCAACATGAGTTAGGAGTTATCTATGAGATTAGAGTATCGAACCGTGGGTTAGACCTTGCGCTTGACCTTTGGGAGGCTCGTAGGGATTGATACGTGCAATTTATATAGACTTTTTAGCCTCTTATTGCACGCATTTTTATGTCATTCTCGTTGTTTTGTATTGCAAAATGCCCCGAATTGGCTACTTTGGTTTGTTTCGTCTCATTTGCAGGAATGGACCTTAAAGTGGTGGAATCGTACCTTATTCGTTCCTCCTAGCATGCATTTTAAGGAGATGAAGATTTAGAGCGAAATGTCGTACCTCGGGAAGCGTGAAGGAGGTCCTTGGAAGCTAACCAAACGGAGTCCAAGCTGTTTTCAGTGGCTAACTGCTCGATCGAGTACTTTATTGGTCGATCAAGGGGTTTTGACGATTGCTGGTGTTCGATCGAGTCCCTGCTGTACGCGATCGAAGTGTGCTGTATTGGACGTCTTCAATCGAAAGCCATACTTGTTCGATCGAAGGGATTGGCTGAGGTTTCACTCGATCGAGAGGAATGAAATGCCTCGATCGAGTGATTTGCTTAATTACTCGGGATTTTTATTCCGTGTTTAGTTTTTATTTTAGTTAATAATCTCTTCCCGATATAAGGGAAGACGTCATTAGGTTAACACACATTGCACTACGCTTAATTACTCCTTTTTTTCTTAATCACTGCTAAAACTTTCTCTCTTGCTTGCTTTGCCTCTTAACTCGGGATCTAAACCTTGTAATCATTTCTTTACTCTTTAATCTCAATTTAATTCGTTTGTTTGATCTTAATCCTTGCTCTCTCATCTTTGTTTTATTATTCTCATTAGTAATTTATGCTCCATCCTCGTTATTCATTTATTAGGTCTTTCTTTAGTATATTTAATGTTATTGTTGTTAATGTCATTAATAGCATGAGTAGTTAATTTCCCTTATGTTAGGATTAGGGAAGCCATGGTAGTGAATTGACGGTGTTGTGAATAGATCAGATAATTAATTGTGAGAACTGCCTTATAACAATATAACTGTAATTGTTTAGTTAAGTGCACGCTTCTAAACCCATTAATTTGGTTAAATTCAATCCTAGATCGGAAGATTGGAATGAACAGACCTGTTATGAACAGTAGACTACCCTAATGAGGACGGAAGTTAAGTTAGTTATAATCTAGGGTGGATAGCGGACCGGAAGGACATTTCCCTTGCCCTTCTCACAGTAGATTGTCCGAACTATTTATGACTGAGTTAGTAAACTGCCATGGTGAACCGAATTCCCAACATATTTTTTCTACTTGATTACATTCTTCGCTTATCTCCGCTTTTACTGCTCTTAAGCCTTATTTCTCTTACCTTAAATCTTTATTAGTTTAGAAATCATTTAAAAAACCCCATTTGCTACCAGACAAACTAGATTAGCAGATAGATACAATAGCCTCCCTGTGGAGATCGACCCTACTTTCGCTAACTTTTGTTAGTAGTTATAGGTAATTATTTTTTGTACTAAACAACGGTATCTGGGGTATCCGTAGAGAGACATTTAGAGAGGATTTTAGAGTGGGATTATAGCAATGGTATAAAACTATATGAGACTTGATAATGGAGTTGCAATAGGTAAGAGAGAGTGTTGAACCTGTAACATAGTTATTCGTGGAATTTAGTAACGAGTGTATGAGATCATTATGAAGTTTGATGGCTGAACTTCGGGTCGAAGTTCTCATTAAAGGGGAGTGGATGTAATAATTCAGAAAGTTAGGAAAGAGAAAGTACAGAATGTGAGAAATAGTGAGAATTGAATGAAGAACTCTGGGATGAGTGTGATGTTAGAAAGAGCGTATACGGTTGATAAACATGTGAGGTGCGAGAGAATGCGAGAGATTTGAGAAAATCAGAGTGTGAGGTGAACTTTGGGGATGAAGGTCTTTTTAAGGAAGGAAGATTGTAATACCTCGTAGTTTCTAAGGCGTTCACTCGACCGAGTGGACCGAGTATAACCAATACTAGACTTAGTGGAGTTGTTATAATGTCCGCTTATAGAAGGGTCGCCTTAAAACTATCATACCTTGAGATCTAGACATGAAATTGATATGATTCCAATTGGAGGTGATAGCTTGTTCTCTTACGATTCCAACGGTAGGCCACACGCCCAAAATGACCAAGAAACGAGTGAGATATGACTGGTTTAATTACTAAAGCTGGTCATTGCTGAGAACTGTGTCGCACTCGACCGAGTGAGGTTCACACGACCGAGTGGACCGGCACTTGACCGAGTGAGCGACACTCGAACGAGTGAGTGACACTCGACCGAGTGGACTCGCCACTCGATCGAGTGCCGCTGTTTTCAGAACACGGGATTTAATCCCTTTCACTCCTAACCCTAAAATCATTTCCACCTTCCTCCTTATCTCTCCAAACTTTCTCCCTTCTCTCTAAAACCCTCACAAACATCATATTAGGGGATTCAAGCTTGGTTTAGTGGATTGCTCACCTTCCTCTTTCCTTCCTCTTGATTTGTAAGTTAAGATCTACCCTTTTCTAGTCTTATGAACCCTAACTTTTGGGGGTTTTCAATTAAGTTGATTAATTAGCAGTTAGTATGTGTTTATAGGTAATTAAAGGTAGGGTAATAATAAGGGGTTTTATATTTTATAATATATTAGGATATATTATGATAGTTGTTATGTGATTATTGTAGGATGAGACAGTTTTATGAGATGGATTCTTGTTGTCTTTGATTAGCTTATGGAGTATGCTAAAAGGTAGGTTAATCCTACTCGGTTTCAATAATGTGTGTGCATATTTCATGTCTTTTCCATCATGTGCATATTAAGAGTCAGATTTGTACCATATGGAAATGTTGAGGATTTCGGTGAGTCTTTTATGTTGTTGGGATTGTATTGTATCATGTGATTAATTGGTATCCATGATGTTTGAGAAAAAGGTAACTAATTGGTGAGAGTTATGCATAATCATTATGAGACGAGCATATTGGCATATTGTGATGCATTTAACGATGTTTGTGATGGTTGATAATTGTTGGTGGTGATTCTTATTATTGAGGAGACGTGAGACGGTTGGGAGACCGTCTTACGCTTGAGTCGCCTCTTGGAGCTTCCCACTCCAAGAGGGATGTGCACATTAATGGCTTGAGTTTGGAGGGGCGCGTGTGGTTAAGACACGACGTTTGGCAGGGGATCTGATTGGCTTCCGAACCCGGTAAGTCTAGGCGTGTCTAGGTTTCCCTCACATCAAATTCTCATGGTTTGTATAAGGAATTAATGTTGTTTGTTTTGTTGTTTTGGGCTGATATAGTTTGGGCCGTTAATTGTAATATGGGGATAGACATAATGTCGACTTGATACATATTTGTCTAGGCCATATTGTATGGTGACGATTCCTTTTGATATATACTTACATTTTATCAAAAAAAAAGAAAAAAAAAAAAAAAAAAAAAAAAGATTATCATCCTATAATATAGGGAAAGTTAGTTACAACTGAGAGATGCAATTTTTGCAAATTCTTGTATGAGGGGAAAGTTTTTGTCTTAAATTGAAGTTAAGACGAGTTAAATATCATAGATACGACAAAAGTAAAATGGTTAGATATTAACAAAGAGTTTGCCTTTCAATGCAGTTGGAGTTCGATTATTTGACAATCTTCATTGTGATAACGATACTCAGCATTAAGTTTACAAATTTTGTATCATTCATGGATTATCTCAACAATCTTCATTATGATTATGCTTTAAACGATTATGATCCAAAATTACACCAATACAGAGCATTACTTTGCGCACAACATACTCTCTTAACTCTTGACGGATCTTGCATGCGATAAATTTAATGGCCTAACATGTTGGTTAATGGTTATACCCCTAAATATATTTTACTTATACGATGATGATTATTATTATTATTATTATGATCTTTCATACGAAAATTTTGTCTCCGTTTATCTTGGTCATTTATTTCATTAAAGATAAACGTACAAATGATTGAGAAGGAGATAATAATTTCGTATCATGGTCATCATTAAGTTTGGTCAATTATACCGTAAAGAGATTTGAACTGGGACCTAATACGAGGAAGTGCATAAGTTACAACGATAATTATGACCGTCAATAATGTTGTTATGCAAAACATTTGTTTACGTCAAAGAATAATATTGGTGTTTATTATAATTCGATCTAAGTAGTAAGTACGTGCGATAAATATAGGAATGAATCAACGAAGGAGAAATACACTAGTGGAATCAAAAAGCTTTAATTTATTATTGCTTAACACCATAATCCGTAAGAACATAACAATACAAGCTAGCTAGTATTGCTTTGAAACTAAGAGGAACTTTTTTTTGTAATTAAAAACAGAACTGAACAAATAAATATTGGCAATCAATTGAAACAATGTTGAAGTCTTGAAGATAAACAAATCCTTGAAAGTTTAGACTCCACCCTTAGCCTGAAAAACCTTCTTCTCTCTCAGCTGATTACTGTGTCCACACTTTTTCTTTCGGCAATTCGTCGCCTTAGGATGAAGACGAGCATAGCACCTGAATCATCAAATTATTGATATCCGCCTTTAATCGCACAAAGTTTAATAAGATATACACAAATTAAATTCTCGTGTAAGAATATTTTTTAAGGAGACGTTAATGTAAATTGACATGGGCTTATCTATACGACAAGATAATAATACGATAAAGAGGGAATCAACATACTTGCGGCAAATCTTCTTGTCTTGATTGAATTTACGAGCCAAAGCCAAGAGATTAGGAGCGATCCTAAACACGCCATATCCTCCTCCTCTCAACCTCAACACTAGATGTAGAGTCGATTCTGTAATCCCACAAATTTAAACAACGAAACATGTCAACTTTTTAGTTAAAATTCTCGAATATATAATTAAGTTACGTACCAATATTATTTGAAATTAGCCTGACCTTTTTGAATGTTGTAGTCGGCAAGCGTACGACCATCTTCCAACTGCTTACCCGCGAAAATCAAACGTTGTTGGTCCGGAGGAATACCTTCTTTATCTTGAATCTTAGTTTTGACATTGTCAATAGTATCACTAGATTCAACTTCTAAGGTAATGGTTTTACCAGTTAAGGTTTTCACGAATATCTGCATTTTTTTAGTTTTGTTATTACGCGATTTCTTGTGGATATTTTGTAGGTACAAATGTATAATGCGACATGTAGAGACGTATTTATAGTACGTAGAGTAGAACCTGTCCCCAAGCAATCTCACATTTAAGAAAACCTATCCCCAAGGCATGCTACGTAGAGATCAAGTATATCATAATTTATAGCTAATTTTTTACGTTTGCTTTTTTTCACATATTGTTGTGTTTTATTAGCCCAATTTTTCTATCGGTCCAATTTTAATCGGCTTTTTATTTTGTGCTTTTTTTCGTCTCTTCTAAAGAATTTTTTTTACGAGGTTTAATAAATTAGTCGAATCACAAAGCGTAACTGCAAACTCAGAACTCATTATATCTTGAAACATAAAAACTTTGTAGAGACTGTCTCTAAAAAAAAACAAATTTCCTTACGATATTCCATATGTTGCAAATATACATGAGCTGCAAACAAATTTCCACTTTCACGCAAGAATGAGCTTAGTAGATCTAAACAAATTAGCTATGATGGTTCTTTCTCTAACAAGTAACAACTAACAAGAGTAGGCCCGGTAAAATGGGTTAACGGGTCGGACCAATTCGGATCAGGTTAGTTCAGGTTTTAATTGATTTCGGGTTAATTCGGGTCGGGACGGGTTATTTTGGGTTTCGGGTTTGTTGGTCGGGTCTGTTTCGGGTCAAGCGGGTTAGGATGTTTTGGGTCGAGTCATTTTCGGGTCAATGAATAATAGAGAAATAGCGATTTCACGTCTTTTCAGTTCAATTAGAGTTATATTTTGTCGGGTCATTTTAGGATTTGGTGGTTTCGGATCAGGTCATTTTCGGGTAGGGTTGATTACGGGTCAAGAAAGCTCGGGTCATGTTCAGACCGGGTCGGGTCAATTCGAGTTTTCGGATCACATTCGACTTTCGAGTGATATAGTTCGGGTCAGTCTTTTCGGATCGGTCAATCGGATCGGATTGCTTTTGCTAGGTCTAAACAAGAGTCATCTTAACACGTCCCTTATATGCTAAGAGATAAAGTCTCCTCGCAAATTTTTCCCTTCAAAGTACTAAACTTATTTAAGGAGACTATACTATTTGTAATGCCTATTACGGAGTGTATATCATTTCTAGACCTGGCAAACAGATCAGGTCGTGTCGTGTTCGTGTTCATTTCAACTTTGAACAGGTCATCACTACTCCAACCCTAACCCGACCCAATTACGTAAACGGGTCATTTGTCTCAACCCTAACCCAACCCATTTAATTTTCCCATAACCCAACCCGACTTGTTTAACCCATTTATTTAGTAGCAGGTTATTTTTAACCCATTTAACTCATTTAACCCAATAAAGTAATAAATAATCTAAGTTTTATAGCCTTATTATCCAAAAAAATGATAAATGACAATGTTTATTTTTAAGTTGTTTTGTTGGATTATTGATTGAAACCAGGTATATTATGACACTTTTAAATAAATGGGTTATTCGTGTCGGGTTCGTGTCAAAATAGTTTAACCCTAACCCGACCCATTTAAGTTTCGTGTCTTGTTCGTGTCAACCCAATTACTTAAATGGGTCAGAACCTCTCAACCTTAACCCGCTAACTTCGTGTCGGGTTCGTGTCGTGTTTTCATGTCGTGTCAATAATTGCCACCTCTAATCATTTCATACAAATTAATTGCAAATAACTATACTTGTGAACATTTTCTAATTTACCAAGGTCAGACAAGACATCGATATTGTGTTTGTGCGTAGTAAGAAGCTTTACAAATTAAATTAAAATGTACTCCGTAATACTTATAAACTATTTAAAATAATTTGAGAATAACATACTCCTATCATTCCTTTCGTGTAAAAATTCACTAAAATACACATTTCATAACATATACTCCGTATTAGTTAACTATAGTCCACTAAAATCATGATTAGTTTTTCAGTTTCAGTTTTTTTTCTCGATCAAATCATAATAAGACGATGAGAATATAAAAATTAACAAATTAACAAATTGTCAATTGACAAATTGACAATCTATAAACAACATACTATAAAAATAAGAATCTATAATAATCTATATATACCGTGTTAGAATTGAACGAAATCTATACTAATTTATGATACTCACTCAGCCACAAATTTCAGCATCGTGTAAAAGAATCCTTCATGTGTGATCTTTGATGTAAGATCATAAACTCTTACTGTTAGTCTTCCTTAATACGAGGAAGGTATTTATCTTAATAAGAGTATTAAAAAGGATTAAATATCATCTACATGAGTATATAGGATAAACTTTTTCTTTTTCTATATTCATTCTGCTTTTATCTTATTCATGCCCAAATAAAGATATTTGACCTGTTTTAAGCTTAAGACGGATTTTCACATATTAAATTAGAATTTGTCAAACTCTTAAATTAACGCCATCTTATTTAATTTGATTTAAGGTATTATCGCTACAAGGATCAGGTCAAGTAGCGACCGAAAAAAACGGCCGCTGACACACATAATAGGTCTCAATGATTTTTAGCGACTGATTATAAATTGGTCGTAAACTATTGGTCACTAAACAATGAAGTGTATTTTTTATGAACCATCTCAGCCAAAACCTTTAAGTTTTTGGTTGAGATGGCTTTGGTTAAGGCTCAATCAATACTTTAATATTCTAATACGCCCTCTCACTTGAATGTTCTTCGGGCTTGGAGAGTGGTTAGTGCACAGACTCCTCCATATCATGTGCTGAAACTCACTTGTGAGATATCGAACAATCTCAATCAAAACCTTAAGGTGATGGTTGCAACTCATCAATCATCTTCCACTTTAATATATATTGGACAATGACACTTCTAAATCGAAATTCAAATTGTTAAATCCTGTTTGGTGGTAGGTTTGTTTCATTTTAGTTATCGATTAAAAAATTAATCTCATATATAATACTCCGTACTAAATATAAAGTTTGGTCTATTTTATGTAGACTGAAAAATTATGAAATTGGGTGCTCCTGTTCTTGTTGGTCTTCCTGATGGCTCAACCAAATCTGTGCATTATGTAGGGACTGTCAAAATCAATCCAAACATCACCTTACTTGAAGTCTTATACATTCCAGACTTTAAGCATAATTTACTTTCCATAGGAAAGTTGATTTCTCATAACAACCTGGTCATTCAGTTTAATGCCTTTAACTGTGTGATACAGGACCATGAAGACCACATCTTAGCTGTAGGGCACAAAGATGGAGGTCTCTACAAGTTCCAGCACAAGTTTGTGCACCAGTCTGTTCCCAGTTCTTTTTCTCCTACACATAATAAAGTGTCTTTTGCTAGTAGTGCAGATAAGAATAGTCTTGTCCATGCTATGAGTACTGATGTAGGTCAGTCTGATGTTCATTGTCTTCTTTGTAATAGTGAAGATAGGTGTAAAGCACATAGTGCTGTTGAGCTTATGCATGCTCGTTTGGGTCATACTTCCTATGCAAAGATGAAACTTATTCTTTGGAATGAAAGACTCGGATTTAAAGTCCTATTCTTGTGATGTACGTATCATGGCAAAATTACACAAATTACCCTTTGAAAGGGACTACTCTAGAGCTCATGAGTCTTTTGGCCTTATTCACATAGACTTGTGGGGCCCTTATAAAGTACCCTCTCTTACTAGGGCACACTACTTTTTGACTATTGTGGATGACCACACTAGGGTCACATGGACCTTTTTATTACAAGACAAGACCATTGTTAGCAAGACCATAGAAACTTTCTTCAATCAAGTTACCACACAGTTTAACAAAATTATAAAGCTAGTTAGAAGTGATAATGGTCTTTGAAATCATTCAAAGTGCTTGCTTGGATTTATTTCTTTGCTAGAGGAGTCCTACATCGAGAAAAGTGTGCGGTGTCCCTCAACAAAATGGGAGAGTTGAGAGGAAACATAGACACTTGGTTGAAACTTGACTAGGGCCATGATGCTCTATGCCAATCTCCTAAGAGATTCGGGGTGATTGCTTGCTAGCGACCACTCATGTCATTAATAGGCTTCTGTTAATCTTTTGTCTTGGAAGACTCCCTATGAAATGTTCTTTGGGATGTCAACCGCTTATGAGCATCTCGGGACCATAGGTCGTCAATGTTTTGCACTCATTCCAAGACGTCGAGGGATAAGTTTGATCAAAGGGCAAGAGATGCATATTCATAGGATATCCTCATGGGCAAAAGGGTTATAAACTTTTTGACTTAGAAAATCAAAAAATCATAATTAGTAGGGATGTGGTCTTTCAAGAACACATCTTTCCATATAAATCAAAACCACCAACTCAGTCACAACAAGTTCCTCACCTGGATTTCTTTCCTGACACAGCTGAGGACCTCCCTTATGAAACACATAATATTCCTTCTACCATTTCAAATGAGATACAAAATACTAGTAACAATATCAATCCTAATGATAATAATCACAATGATAATGATAATAATCCTATTTCTCCTACTGTGTCAGCATCACCACTCAATGTTGGTTTTACTGATGGTTCTGCTGTTCATACTCACACTCCCTCTGTTGTGTCTGAGGAAAGTTCTCTGCCTAATCCCAGACAGTCACACAGGATGAGATCTACTCCTTCATGGCTTAAGGATTTTGTTTGTCCCACTCTTTTGTCTCTCATCTCTGGGAATCTTTTTCGATAGCAATTTCTTTCTTCTTGATCCTACTACCTATCCTGCTCATATGGTTCATTCTGTCAACAATGTAATGAGGACCTTGGAGCCTACCACATATAAGCAGGCAAAGCAAGATCCCTTGTGGGTATCTGCCATGTCCAAAGAGCTTGAAGCTTTAGAGAAAAATGGCACTTGGGTAGTTACTAACCTTCCATCAGGACACAAACCCATAGGGTCCAAATGGGTATACAAAATCAAGTATAACCCAGATGGCACGGTTGAAAGGTACAAGGCTAGACTTGTGGCCAAGGGGTATAATCAAGTCAAAGGGAAAGATTACAAGGCTACTTTTTCTCCTGTAGCTAAGTTTACTCTTTGTGAGAGTTCTTTTTTTGTTGCCTCCATTAGACAATGGCCCATCTCTCAATTAGACATCAACAATGCTTTTTTGCATGGTTTTTTGGATGAGTTGGTCTATATGACACCACCACGAGGGCTATTCAGGTGCTTCAAAGCAGTCAAGTATGCCATTTGAAGAAATCCTTATATGGGTTGAAGCAAGCTTCTCGTCAATGGAATATTGCTTTGACCAAGTTGTTACTCTCTTTGGGGTTCCTACAGTCCAAATATGATTATTCTTTGTTCACTAGAGAACTCCATGGCAAAATATCCATAGTGTTGGTCTATGTGGATGACTTGCTCTTAACTGGGACAGACAAATGTTTTTTTGGATTTTCTCAAGACCAAATTACATGCTACTTTTACTATCAAAGATCTTGGAGACATTCGTTATTTTCTGGGTTTAGAAGTTACCAGAAACTCTGAAGGTATACTCTTAAATCAACAAAAATATGTTCAGGATTTACTCACAGGTGCTGGTATGACAAACTGTAAGACAGCACCATTTCCTTTGCCAAAAGGCTTGCAGTTGAGCATTGATCAAGGAGCTTTACTTCCTGATCCTGAGAGTTACAGATGCATTATTGGGAAATTACTCTACCTTAACCTCACAAGGCCAGATCTGTCGTATGCTACTCAGCATCTCAGTCAATTTCTTAGCTCTCCTCGAGAGCCTCATCTGCAAGCTGCTGTCCATGTTCTGCGTTATTTGAAGGGGACTGCATCAGCAGCTTTATTTTACCCTAGCACCAGTGATTTAATGCTCACGGGTTATTGTGATGCTGACTGGGGCAGTTGCCAAACTTCTTGCAGATCTGTCACAGGTCAATGCATCTTCTTAGGGAATTCCTTGGTTTCCTGGAAAACCAAGAAACAGAAAACTGTCTCCAAATCATCGGCAGAATCTGAGTACAGGGCGATGTCATACACTGCTGGAGAGCTAACCTGGTTGTATGGCTTGCTTTCTGATTTTAGGGTGTCTATACCTGTACCTATACCTCTATTTTGCGACAACAAAGCTGCCCTTCATATCGCATCCAATCCAGTCTTCCATGAGAGGACCAAACATATCAACATTGATTGTCATTATGTCCGTGACAAGATACAAGAAGGTTTCATTTCCACAGCTCATCTCAGAACCCATTTACAACTAGCTGACCTCTTGACTAAGCCACTGGGGCACTCTCAGCACATGTGTTTTGCCTCCAAGTTGGGTTTACACTTTTTATCAACAGATCCCAACTTGAGGGGGGGATGTGAGAATAAGGAAGCTGAGGGTGTTGGTTGATGACAAATCACAACCAATCACAAGCAAGCATATGGATTGACATGGATCGATGACTTGGCATATGTTAGTTAGTACACTGTACATTTGTATATAAAGAAGAAACACAAACTGTAACTCATTATTCATTCATAATCAATATACAACGGCGCCAAAATTTGATACGTATAAAACTAGGTCGCTAAAATACTAGATTTAACTACCAAATTAACAATTTATAGCCTAAACTTTGACTCTACTAATTTTCAATAAAAACAATAGTAAAGCGGAAGTAAAGGATCGAACCCAAGAGAAGGAAATAAGACTAAAGCTTGAAATGTAAACTAATGACTACTAAGTGGATCTCTACTACTAATTAAGGTCCTAATGATAAAATTAACTTAACAAAAGCAATAATCACAAACAATGGATATTAACAAAGGTCAACAAGTAGGGGACATAGATGGAAAGGGATTGGTTTTGAGAAACAAACATGGAAATAAGAGTAGAAATTGGAAATCTTCCTATTGAGACAATTCCACAAACAACTAGTATGCAAGATTCAATATAAAGGGAAAACTTGATGTAATTCTCTCTTAGTAACCCAACAATGATGATGCTTGACTCTTTTATTCCTCTCTTACAATTTTCTACCCAATACTTTCATCTCAAGATATTGATACATGTAAATTAAACCATCTACAAATACCCTTCAAACTTAAGCAACAATTCATTAAACCATGAAAGGAGACTAAGCATGAGCATTAAGAGTTTAACCAAGAGATGAAGCTAGGATCAATTCCTCATAAGATTAAACCATACAAATGAGTAAAAGACATGAACTTTTCTATTTGTTGCATGAATCCTTTAAACCAAATCAACAAACAACAAACTTGCTTCAACAATCCCAACTAAATTAAACCATTTCATTAGGATTTGCACTAATTAAGTGAATAACATGCAAGGATGGCCAACCCAAACATTCATCTACTCAACATAAGAAATAAAGCACAAGAAAAGAACATTAGATAAATTAAGAGAGGTTTAAGAGTCTTACAATCACCAAAGTTGGATACTTTGATTAAATTACATCAAGAATGGAAAGATTAGCTTCCCATAGTCTTCATAAAACCCAAAAACAAAGAAAGATTACAACTTGAAATGGAAAATAGCCTTCTTAATTACTACAAGATTAACCCTAAAAATGAGATTAAAAGAGATGAAATGATGGTAGGTGATGTCCTTTGGTCTTCAAAATCTCGGGGTATTTATAGGGCTGCACCGAAACCTAGGAAGATCCTCACTTAAGAAGCCCACAAAGAGGATTAGAAAAACCCGTAAAGCAGGGATGCGCAGGCTGCGCAGGCTGCGCAAGCACTGTTCATGCCTGCGCACTTTGGCGCACCTGCGCACCCTGTTTGCGCAGGCTGCGCACAGTCTCGCAAATCTGCACTTCCTTTTCCCACGAGCTAGACCTCTACAAAAGCCTTCATTTCTTCTAGTCTTCATTCTTACCTCTCCCAATTGATTTCCGGCTTACAAGTGATCCTTTTTGTGCTTTGCCTTGACCTTTGAAAGGTGCTTTAATGCCACCCGGGTTCCATGCATAAGGATTTAGTGCCCAACCGAGTAAAAATGCACAAGTTACCACCATATAACCGATTGCCAATTGTTAGGAAAGGTGTACCAAACGACCCATATTGAAAGACATGAGGGTGATAAAATCGCCCTCTTAGACCGACACAATACGTGACTATCAAACTCCCCCACACTTAGACTTTTGCTAGTCCCGAGCAAAACCCGAAACAAGCAACCATGAAGTCTACAAGAGAGCGTAGGAGAGTATGACCACTCTTCCCTTTCCTCTTCCTTCTTATGTCTCCCTCAAAACACAACCACCAATTAAAAAGAAAAGACATGACTCAAAGTTTCACAAACTCTCTTCCCTCACTCACCCTCCTTATTTCTCCCTCTAACAAGACACGACACAACCACCAACTCCGACTCATCACACAACTCCTCCCTCCTTATATCACCAACAAGAGATGGCCACTTTCACCTTATCCCAAGGTGGAAGCAAAGTGGCCTAAGCAACTCCTAAAACAATCTAATTCAAAATTTGGTAAGCAATAAACTAGGTCGTTAATATACTAGAATTAACCTACCAAATTAACAATTTATAAGCCAAACTATACTCTAGACTACTCTAAATGATAAAGTAATATAGTGTAAGTAAGGGTCGGTCCCAAGAGAAGGTCTTTTAAGCTAAATACTTGAATTGTAAACTATTGAGTACTAATGACAAGTGTAAAGACAAACAATGGGTATTCACAATAACCAACAATCGATAAACATAGACAAAAGGAGGAGTTTTGAGTTGATTGGTAACATGAAACAAAGCAAAATGCAATTTTTGTCTAACAAGCAATAACACAAGCACTTGATGAGCAAGAAAGTTCAATATTTAGATGGACTTGGTGCAATCCTTCCTTAGCAACCAACAATGGTAAAGTTAGACTCTTTTAATAATTCTCCTCTTATTATCTACCCAATACTTCCTAACCAAGATGTCAACATACACAAATTAAACCATCCATGTATATTCTTCAAGTTCAATCAACAATTCATTAAACCATGAACATAAATCAAACAAGAGCATTAAGGGTTGTGCCAAGGTTAGGAGCTAGGACCAATTCTCACAAGATTAAACCATACAAATGAGAAAAGACATGAAATTTCCTACTTATTGCATGAATCCTTTAAACCAAATCAACATACAACAAGCTTGCTTCAACAATCTTAGATAGATTAAACCATTTTTCTAGAATTTGCAATAGTTGGGTAAATAAGATGCAAGAGTGATCAATTCTAACATTCACCTACTCAACATAAGAATTAAGCATAAGGAAAGATCAATAGATACAATAGAGGAGATTAAGAGAGTCTTACAAAACCAAAGTTGGAAATTTTGGATGAATTACTCCAAGTAAAAGGAAGATTAGCCTTCCATATCTTTAGAAAAACCCAAGAAATGAGGAAAGATTAACATCCAATGCTAAAAGATTACAACTTTCAACCCAAATAAATTGTTCTTCTTCTCCAAGTTACTAGAAATTATTTGCTAATTAGATAGATATGATGTTCTATGATGAGAATAGGAGTCTCCTTTTAGATCTCAAAATTCTAGATATATATAGGGAGGCACGAGAATCTAGGTTAAGTCCCTTAAGAAAGCCCAAAACACGGAACTAGAGTTGCGAAATCCAGAGCAGCGCGTAGAAGCGCAGGCTGCGCACAACTATGCGCAGGCTGCGCATTCAGACTGACAGCAGCATCTTGCGAAGGCCATATCTCTCTCGTTTCTTGGTCAAACGAGGCGTGTGACCTACCGTTGGAAAGCTAAGATCATAAGCTTTCACCTCCAATTGGCCTTGCGTCGATACGAGCTCTAGAACTCGAGATATATTCATTTGAAGTTGACCCTTGTGAAACCGAGTTTTCAATTCTTCATTTTGGCTCTTGTTTGTGCATGTCAAGGCTTCAATTCTTCCTTTTACTTGCTTATCTTGATTTTGCACTTATTCCCTTGGCTTTCCTTTTACTCGCCTTCTTTGCCTTGGTAAGTTATAAGCTAAGACTCTAAAATTACAACCAAAAGTGCAAACCTAGTATATTACAACAAGTCCAACTAAAACCCCGGTATCAAGCATGTTTATTGTGATAACATTAACCTATTGACTCGTCACAATTTGACACTATCAAATTCCCCCACACTTGGACTTTACTCGTCCCGAGTAAAACTCAAGACTAAGTAGGGAGGTACACAAGTCCATCAAGTGAGTGTAGGAGAATCCGATCACTCTTCCCTTACCTCTTCCTTCTTATGTCTCCCTCTTGAACAATCCACCGATTAAAAAGAAAATCTAGACTCAAAGTTTTTGCACACACTCTTCACTCACTCACCCTCCTTATACCATCCCTCACACAAGACACGACACAACTCCAACTCCGACACATCACGCAACTCCACCCTTCTTATATCACCAAAGAAGTAGTAATGGTCACTCTTGTCTTATCCCAAGACAATAGCAAAGTGACCCATCAAAATCCTCCTATCAATCACAACTCATCACTACTTATAACACCCCCTTATCACTCCATATATGAAAATTGTGCTACTTGGTCGGCCAAACTCCATTAAGCATCAACAACACAAGTAGCCAAATCAAAAATCCACCAATTTGGGACAAGTTCTTGTGACTCAAAATAAATTAAATTCTAGACCTAACCTCCTTCCAAGACCCTCCTTATCACTCCCTTCTTATCCCTCCATCTTTTTGGTGTTACAATTTTCAATTTTTCGACTTTTTTTGTTTGAAAATCCCTCATTTTGCCTAAGATGCCCTTTCGGGTTTTCACCTTAGCTTTTTCCTTTCCTCTCATCGGTGGCTCGCAACTCGATTCTTCATTTTGCCCGGAATGCCCTTTCGGGTTTTCATTCCGTCCTCGGCCACCTTTTCCAATCTTGCCTAGGTGCCCACCCTTGTGGGTTTTCACCTAGCCGGAATTTCCAATTTTCAATTTTTTTTTCAATTTTTTTTTTTTTTTTTTTTTTTTTCAAAAATATGCATCAAAACATGAAATAAAACTTACATATGTTGCAATCAAACTCCTCCCCTACACTTAGTTTCCACATTATCCTCAATGTGGAGGAGAGTACTAGAAATGCAAAGGAGAGTAAAGAAATGTAGGAGTACGGGTTGCCTCCCGTAAAGCGCTTTTGGTTTTCGTCGTTTGCTCGACGCCTTTTCAACATTTTTCTTCTTCAAGAATCAAGAGCGGAACAACGCAACGCCCTTAGTAAATTGTCATACACACTAGCCCATAAACAAGAGGCATGACCATAGCATAGATCACCCACATAGCAAGCATAAGTAAGGAAATAGTAAACACAAGATAAGTGTCTCAAGTTTTCATACCCAAGGAACGGTTTCTTGTCACGATAAGGCTCTTTGAATGATGGAATGGACTTGGTGAAGACCAAGTAAGAATAAGGGGATTCATGAGCTTCTTTGGGTGATAAGCTTGATGGCTTTTCAAAACAAATTTGAGGTGGTTCCTCCTTGAGGGGGTATACCTCTACAAACTCATTTTTCATTTCTTCTTTAGCATCTTCCTTGACCCCCACACTTACAAGTTTCATAGGCTTTGGAGGTTCCCAAATCATGTCTTCAAGAGCCTCCACCTTCTCTTTTTCTATCCCAACCACCTCAAAAATCATTGCTTCTTGGTCATTCTTCTCAAACACCTCACTCCTTGATTTCACAAAGGTAAATTCCGGGCAAGAGTTACTACGAACCAAGGAGTTGTTACCAAGATGTGAGGCATCAACTTCGGTACAAGGAATGTGAATAGGGATCTCAATGGATGACAAGGTCAAAGAAGGTTTCAAGTCACACATATCATTTTCCTCATCAAATAAACCCTCAAAATAAGAGTTATCAAAGGTGCAAACAACCTCTTCCTCAACCTTACTTCCCTCATGTTCATCTTTTTCAACAATTTGACCCAATGACTCTTCACACGACAACTCTTCATCAAGGCCACTAAGGACCGATGAGTTGTCCTCATCCACATGACTATTACTCGAGGAACCATCATCACTAGTGCATAAGGTGTCGGTAGATAGCACAACGGGGAGTGGCATGGAAGTGTGGTGAAAACATAAGCATCCTTCTCATCATCCCAAAAACAATACTCTTTATAAGAGTAGCTCGTATCAAGATTAAGGGGACAAGGGTCTTCAACCTCACATTCATTCTCTTTATCAAAGAAACCATCATCAAAACACTCATTGTCTAAAGTGTGAAGAACCTCTTCATCGATTTTATTTCCATCAATATCACCACGAATTTGGTTCATTTGGCTATTGAAGATGTCCATTTCCAACGTGTTGGGCTCTATTTGTTCATCAAAATTTCGATTCATTTCCTTTTGACCCTTGATAATAACTTGAAGCAATTCTTGGATTTCTATTGAAGAGTTTTGCAACTCCCGTTCTCTAGTGTCATGGGCAAGATATTGAAAAAGTTCCCATTGATCCTCATAAATCCCTTCACGGAATTTTCCATTACTCAAGCAATGCACATGAAACTTACACTCCTCATTTAAACCATAATAGACCAAATGGACAAGCTCCCATAATTCATAAGAATAATTGCATTGCAAGACATATTGCTCAACTCTATCAAAGTAATTGCAAAACAATTCACCCTCATCTTGTGGAAAGTAGATATGAGCCATTTAATCAAACAAGTAAATAATCTATGACAAATAAATGAGTCCTAGTATTTACAAAGACTAACTCCACTAATTAAATACCAATAGTTAAAAACAAGCTTTAGCTATGTTGCCCTTCCCCGGCAACGGCGCCAAAATTTGGTAAGCAATAAACTAGGTCGTTAATATACTAGAATTAACCTACCAAATTAACAATTTATAAGCCAAACTATACTCTAGACTACTCTAAATGATAAAGTAATATAGTGTAAGTAAGGGTCGGTCCCAAGAGAAGGTCTTTTAAGCTAAATACTTGAATTGTAAACTATTGAGTACTAATGACAAGTGTAAAGACAAACAATGGGTATTCACAATAACCAACAATCGATAAACATAGACAAAAGGAGGAGTTTTGAGTTGATTGGTAACATGAAACAAAGCAAAATGCAATTTTTGTCTAACAAGCAATAACACAAGCACTTGATGAGCAAGAAAGTTCAATATTTAGATGGACTTGGTGCAATCCTTCCTTAGCAACCAACAATGGTAAAGTTAGACTCTTTTAATAATTCTCCTCTTATTATCTACCCAATACTTCCTAACCAAGATGTCAACATACACAAATTAAACCATCCATGTATATTCTTCAAGTTCAATCAACAATTCATTAAACCATGAACATAAATCAAACAAGAGCATTAAGGGTTGTGCCAAGGTTAGGAGCTAGGACCAATTCTCACAAGATTAAACCATACAAATGAGAAAAGACATGAAATTTCCTACTTATTGCATGAATCCTTTAAACCAAATCAACATACAACAAGCTTGCTTCAACAATCTTAGATAGATTAAACCATTTTTCTAGAATTTGCAATAGTTGGGTAAATAAGATGCAAGAGTGATCAATTCTAACATTCACCTACTCAACATAAGAATTAAGCATAAGGAAAGATCAATAGATACAATAGAGGAGATTAAGAGAGTCTTACAAAACCAAAGTTGGAAATTTTGGATGAATTACTCCAAGTAAAAGGAAGATTAGCCTTCCATATCTTTAGAAAAACCCAAGAAATGAGGAAAGATTAACATCCAATGCTAAAAGATTACAACTTTCAACCCAAATAAATTGTTCTTCTTCTCCAAGTTACTAGAAATTATTTGCTAATTAGATAGATATGATGTTCTATGATGAGAATAGGAGTCTCCTTTTAGATCTCAAAATTCTAGATATATATAGGGAGGCACGAGAATCTAGGTTAAGTCCCTTAAGAAAGCCCAAAACACGGAACTAGAGTTGCGAAATCCAGAGCAGCGCGTAGAAGCGCGCAGCAGCCTGCGCACAACTATGCGCAGGCTGCGCATTCAGACTGACAGCAGCATCTTGCGAAGGCCATATCTCTCTCGTTTCTTGGTCAAACGAGGCGTGTGACCTACCGTTGGAAAGCTAAGATCATAAGCTTTCACCTCCAATTGGCCTTGCGTCGATACGAGCTCTAGAACTCGAGATATATTCATTTGAAGTTGACCCTTGTGAAACCGAGTTTTCAATTCTTCATTTTGGCTCTTGTTTGTGCATGTCAAGGCTTCAATTCTTCCTTTTACTTGCTTATCTTGATTTTGCACTTATTCCCTTGGCTTTCCTTTTACTCGCCTTCTTTGCCTTGGTAAGTTATAAGCTAAGACTCTAAAATTACAACCAAAAGTGCAAACCGGTATATTACAACAAGTCCAACTAAAACCCGGTATCAAGCATGTTTATTGTGATAACATTAACCTATTGACTCGTCACAATTTGACACTATCAATATCCATAAAAGAATATCAGTATCTAGCTCGCAAAATGTAAACCCTAACCATTACAAAAATAAAACGTAAACTTCATTAAATTGTCAATGAAAGCTAGGGTAGCATTTTGGGTACCTAAAAGCAATTGAGAATTAGAATGCCCTTATTTGAATTTGGTCGGTCCATTTTAGACGAATAATGGCTGTCTACAATGAGACTGGTTGTCTGCGGGGCATCCCTACTGCGTGAGCTTGGAAGTTCATGGCTGGTTGTCTGGACTGACGGACTGTTAATATATGGGGACCATATATAAACAACCATCTTACTACACCGACTCAAGTCTCAAGCAGTCAAGCATGTAGCCAACACCAACAAACCAAGCCCAAACACCGCAATTGACCAGACAACCAAAAGTCCGAAACCCATGATAGCTAGGAGCAACACACGCACAACAACTCCAACCATAATCACAACGGCGGCGCCCCCTCAAAAACCCGAAACACAGAGTATACAAAACAGATTATGACCAGCCCTTAAATAGACCCTTTAATGACTAATATATCATATATCTCGAAACCATAGC
Organism: Silene latifolia; assembly: GCF_048544455.1. Taxonomy (NCBI): domain Eukaryota; kingdom Viridiplantae; phylum Streptophyta; class Magnoliopsida; order Caryophyllales; family Caryophyllaceae; genus Silene; species Silene latifolia. Next base: position 31,639,890 of record NC_133528.1, read on the forward strand.
AGCACCAACCCCCGCTAAACCATGTCCACCAAATATTGATTGAAATTGTTTTTTTTTTTTTGGTAGAAATATATTGATTGAAATTGTAGTTTGTATGGTTTCTTTAGGAACATTTGTAGTAGTATATATATGCGTTTTCGATCGTTTGTAAATTATGCGAAATATAAACTCAACCGGTTCATTTGCGATGACAAATCGTGCAAAAAATAACTTCTCAACACGATTATATTTTGTGAATCAAACTCGATAACATACGTGCAAATCCCAACAATTCAAATTCAACTCTCAAAATAAACCAACTATTAATATTATTATTACGGAAAACACAGAAACGAGAGTCTCCTCCATTAAAACATAGCATCATAACTTCGATTAACAACACGATTAACAAACTAATCTTAATTATTTTTAAGACACTAGAACCAAGTAATTAGAATAATAAGATACGCAGTAGTAGATAATATGTTGCTCCAATCTCAGATATAAAACCAACTTTCCGTCCGACTTTCACTTCAACACCTTCTTCTCCCTCAGCTGATTACTGTGTCCACACTTCTTCTTCCTGCAATTTGTCGCCTTCGGGTGCAGACGTGCATAACACCTGCCCATTCAATTATTTCCACAATCAATATTACTACTATTCCTAATATATCGATTTTTCTAACATGTTATTAAAATAAATTCCAAACCGACAAAATCATAAGTGACTTACTTGCGGCAAATCATCTTATTCTGGTTAAACTTACGAGCCAAAGCGACGAGATTAGGAGCAATCCTAATCACACCACTTCCTCCTCCTCTGAGCCTCAGCACAAGATGCAATGTCGATTCTATATATTTAAAAACCCGATTAAATTTCAACCTTAATTAATTACTTGGAACATAATTAACAAGAAATTATTAGTAAAAGAGAGACCTTTCTGGATGTTATAGTCAGCAAGAGTACGGCCATCTTCCAACTGCTTTCCAGCGAAAATCAAACGTTGCTGGTCCGGAGGAATACCTACATGAAATTCATATTACCAAATAATTCTTATACAAGACGGTTTTATAACAATTTAAAAGACGGTTTTTGAAGATATGTACTCCTCCTACCTTCTTTGTCTTGGATCTTGGTCTTGACATTGTCAATAGTATCACTGCTTTCAACCTCAAGGGTGATGGTTTTGCCGGTTAGGGTTTTGACGAAGATCTGCATTTTTTTTCGGTGAATAAAAAAACAAAGGAAGTTAGATGGCGAGACAGTTGAATATGGTAGGGATATATAGAGAGAGGAAAACCTTTCTCCAAGGTATAAAGTTTCACCTTGGGGATCACGGAATTTAATTTTCGTGTATTAATTTTTTAAGTTTATTTGGTTTTCCCATTTTTGGAATGTAAAATTTAGTTTTTGGGAAAGTATTCTTGTATGTTCCTAGTTTTAGAAAGGTTCACGGGAGTTCTTTTTTATAAAAATGCATATAAAATTCCACACAAAATTTATTATTGCATTATATGGCCTAATTGTGTTTTTCACGTCAGGATCTTTTAACAATTTACAAGACTACACGCGTAAGAGTAAAAAAGTGTATCTCCCTTGGAAAAAAAAGAGTAAAAAATAATGTTAAATAGATATTAATTATTAACAGTAATAAAACGGTAATTAATAGATGATAAAAATTGCGGAAAAAAAGATGTAAAATGGATATTAATAAGAGCAATAAAATACTGTAGAAATTAAGGGAAAGTTGAAATACACACGGAACTTTAAAATCCAAAAATATACTCTCTAGTCTCTCTATATATATGGAGTAATTATAATTACAATTATAAGTCATAATCTTAATTAGAATAAAATATACTTCGGTATATCTAAGAAATCTTCTACCACCTTTTTAATCTTCCTACAATTGTTTACCGAGTACTCCCTTTTATAATGAGTTTTCTCGACCCGAATAACACGACCCGACATTCGTATTGAAGACCCGAGCTTGACCCGATCCACAATAATCAGACACAAATGTTTACGGTTGCAGACTGACTATTAACTCGATAATAGTTGACCTAAAAATGACCCGAACACGAAATAACCTGACCTGACTAGAAGGCAGCAAACCCAAGATTGATCCGGCCCATATTGACGCGACCCGGACCCGTTGCAGTTGACCCGTTTGCCAAGTCCAAATTACTCGTCTATAGCTAACAAAATGGGCCAACATTGCAAACGCACCTAGGCACCATGAAATCGATATATGGGCTAATTAGACAAAAAAAACCACACATCTAAACCCAACCCAAACACAAAAGTACACCACAAAAAAACCCTAGATATTTATACTCTAACTTCCACACCACTTTCCTCCTTCCCTCAAAGTTTTCGAGCATTTTCATCTTTCACCATCTGCTTCCTCACTCCCTATCTCCTTCCTCCATCATCAATTCATCATGGTATTTATCTTATCTTATCTATCTCTTTCTTTTACATTCAAAGTTTTGATCTTTTGTTTAAATTTGTTGTGCATTATTTGTATGTTACATTTGCTAAGAAATTAATGTACAAAAAATGTGTATGTATAGTCGAAGAGAAAGACAAGAGAGCCAAAAGAAGAGACAGTGACACTTGGACCTGCTGTTAGAGAAGGAGAATTTGTTTTTGGTGTTGCCCACATCTTTGCTTCTTTTAATGACACTTTCATTGTATGTATTTTCATGTTTTTTTATTTATTTACCTTTTTGATATTTTCATTTATTTTCATGTTTTTGATTTTGATTTTTTGTGGGATTTCAGCATGTTACTGATTTGTCTGGCAGAGAAACCCTTGTTCGTATCACTGGTATGTCTTCTCTAGCATTATTATTTAGCCCGCGATTCGCGGAACGATTGAGGCACTGTGGTAACTTTGTTGTAGAAAGTAGGAACTTTGAATCGAATAGTTAATGTAAATTGATATATTAGTGGATTTTGTTAAGTAATGATTATTGGAGTGTCATGGGATTTTGATTATACATCTTGTTGTAATGAGATGGATAATTTTAACCTGATTATGTGGGATTTGAAATTTGTTTTTCATTGATCGGATGCGATAATGCGTAGGAACTGGACCCAAGTGAACGAGTTTTTTGAGATATTTTGCTTCATTATAGGAGTATCATAATTAGGAATCGAGAGATAGTAGGGATTTAAATGCGAAATGTACTAGTTATCATATCAATTAACTCAAACATGTATTTCTGCTACCAATTCGGTTATAGACTTGTAGTTTGCTTAAGCTCATTTAGAAAGCATAGTGTTTGGATAGGATCGTGTAGAAATTTTGATCTATTGGCACAACTATAATAGCATTGCTCGGTTAAATAATGGGTTGAATTGTATGGCAGACTCTAAATGCTTTACCCTTCTGAAAACTATAGCCGAGTCACTAAATTAGTTTGAGCATACTATAGCCGAATGCTACATTAAGTGAGAGGGAAAGAATTGGAAAGAAGGTAGAAAACAGAAAGTTGGGTTACATGGCTGTTTGTGCTGTTTTATACTGCTGTAAAACACTTTGCTAATGATGTTTGGTGGCGTACTTCATTGACAATTCTGTATCTCATTTGCTTATAATGTGTTGGCTTCTTGGTGTATTAAACCTTGTTCTGTTGCATTGTTTTAAAACATCAAGTCTGTTTGAGCATTTGACGAACCATTATTTATAATGGTTAGATTTTGTGTTGTTGGGTCGTTGTAATGCTCAACTTATCTTTGACTGTTGTCTCTTATGAGTACAGGTGGGATGAAAGTGAAGGCAGACAGAGATGAGTCTTCTCCATATGCTGCTATGCTTGCAGCACAAGATGTCTCTCAGCGATGCAAGGTGCATTTACTTCCATTTATTCGTGTTGCAAATGTTATTTCGTATTGAACTACTTTCTTCTTACCCTTTCAGTTGTTAATGTTGTAATTTTGTGCTTTACACTATAGGAGCTTGGCATTACTGCTCTTCACATCAAGCTTCGTGCTACTGGAGGAAACAAAACCAAGACTCCTGGTCCAGGTGCTCAGTCTGCTCTTCGAGCGCTTGCTCGGTCCGGCATGAGAATTGGGCGTATTGGTATGTCTCTTTTTACTCTACATGAAGTGGTTATCTTAATGTACTGCATTTGTTTTAGGTGCCCTAGTATTTTATAGTGCCATACTACCGCTAGTCTAAGACATGAAATGAAAGATGATGTGATTGGTCTTGCAACTACTACCTAGGCGCCTTTGCTTTTTGTTAGTTTGTTGTCTTGGAAATCTGGGTTCCTCATTTATAGATTTCTGGATTTGATTTATAGTCGATGTTCTAGTCTATATCAAATTCAAAATCTTCATGATGTAGTTTTCTGGTTTTGTAAAAATTCACTGCGTCCATCTGATTTGATATAATGATGTGCAGAGGACGTCACTCCTATTCCAACAGACAGCACTCGCAGAAAGGGAGGCAGAAGGGGAAGGAGGCTGTAGATCCTATATCACGGCACTGGGTATATTGTCGTATTTTACTATGTTTTGCAGGTAGTCTAGTTCAAGCCGAAGCCCTTCTTGACATTTTTATGTGTGAACTCATGTAGCCTTTTGCCCCATTTACACAGACAGAATTTTGATGCTGTTATTACAGTGATGACTTTTTTGAAGTCCTTTGGAATTCAGTGATTGTTGTGTTTTCTTTCAAATGCTTCTTTTGGTTTTGTTTACAATGCTCACAAGTACTCCGTATAAATTTTCCATGAGACTTTAACGAACTATCGCTGTACATTCAAACCGGCTGCTACGACATTTATGTGAACTAGCAATGCCCAAGGGTAGAGAATGTCGTTGGAAAGTTCCAAGTAATTGTTTCTGTGTTGTCTGTTTCATAGTTGGTTTGATGATGGGAGTATGGATTTTTACTGGCCATTTGCAAGTTTTGTTTTTTACTTAAAATTATGAACTACTTTGGGACTTTCTTCATAGAATCCAAAACTTTAAGGGACTATTAGTTAACATGAAACATTCATGTTTCTAATTTAAAGCTTGGTGCTGGTTGTATTCATTCTTTTAAGTTTCTACAAGTAATGCTGAGAGTATCGATTACTGTAATGATGATCGAGACTCGACATTTGGCTTCTGAAGCTGTCCTGTTTATCTTTGTAAAGGATGAATGGAGCACAATTCTTTCAGCGAGAATAAAAGTAACTAAATTTCTAGGAGTGTATGTCAGGTTATGACGAGATTTTATCCATAAATCCTTGGTAATTTATTCGGTGTAGATTTGAATTTTGCGCTTTAAGAAATGTCTGTTGTTTTTAAAGTTCTGCGGTGCACTTCGGAACATTATACTTTCCTTGTTTCTATTGTGATCCTTCTTTAGCCTCTGTTAATTTGATTCCTCTTCCAACAGTCTTCGACTTTCAATTATCCACCAATTAACATCACATTCTACTCTGTGAGAGCCAAAAAACCCACATTCAACATCCCCCTTCAACCGCCTAACAGGAAGCTATGATGCCACCTTCAACCGCTTATAACCAGAAGTTAATGATGTCAGGCTCCGAGATTGTTGGTTGGGTTCGTTGATGATTGGTACTTCGGTAGATAATTGATTATGTTAATAGGTAATCGAGTGAATTAATGGATAATTGGATAGGTTAATAGTTAATACACAAACGACTAAGCTAATGTAATTGGGTAGGTCAATGAGTAAGTTAATTAGTAAATTCAGGGACAAACTGCTGAATTTTAAAAAGGCAGGTGTACATAGAAAACTGAAAAACTCAAAGTATGTAAGGAGAAATTTGAAAAATGAGAAAAACACGATGATATATGGAGTCTGTATTTCGCTATGATAGGAATGGCCGAATGGTGCTAAAACTAGACTGAATTCAGTTGACTCCTTGAATCAGATTGCAAGCTGGGATCCCTTTTCATCAGTGTTCAGAACCAGGAAACATTCATTACGAATCCGGGTTGATACATGACAAATACCATCTGAAATGGGTTGATACTATTCCTTATAACAATAAAGAATAAAACAAAAAAAACATTAGAGCAAAAGGGCACACTCTTCACCTTATAAATACCACATCCTGCAATCTACATCAACAGCAAGAACTAACTGCTAACTGAAATATTCATCATGTTGAAATTTAGCTTGTTTTTCCTTGTGCTTTGTTCACTCATACTGTCTAATTATCGAGCATTTTCTCAAGATGAGCAGGACGTCGACTTAACGGTAACACATTATTATTTGATTATCAGTAAGAAAATACAAGCTTATTTTTTAAAATTTAATCTTACATGGATACTGAGTACTGACCGAGTTTTTTCATGTCATATGTATATTGAAGCACTTTGGTGACAGCGGAGAAGTCCAAGAAAATGATGCAGCTACAGAGGCTCCACCTCCTGCCGTGAACTGCCATCATGGTATCGGTTACCGTCACCATGGACACCACCACCGCAAGAGTCACCACCATCACAAGGTCAAACACCACAAGCATCATCACCACCACAAGGTCAAACACCACAAGCATCACCACCACCACAGTCATCACCATCACCATTCTGCTACAGCCCCAGCCCCAGCTGCTAATGCAGGCCCAGCCCCAACCGCATCCCAAACTCATGCTTCTAATTATCAGTCCGAGTGGTTTACCTCTACCTTCTGGCCTTAAGAAATGTTGGAATCGTAGAGTAAACTCCATTTGTCCCCATCATTTGTCTACTTTTAATTAAAATACCCCTGACAAAGAATTAAAAAAAAAGTAAACAAATGATTGGGACGGAGGAGATTAGATAATACTCCGTATGAATATTGTTATCAAATCAGAATGGCTGTCTATGATCAATATTGAACTGTTACAGTGATTACATTTTTAAAGCCCTTTGGAATTCAGACATTCAGTAACTGTTATATTGTATTGCAAGTTTGTGAAGTTGGATTATTTTGTTAAGGAGGCTCTTAGTACACTCACGTTCACTTCCTACTTTGCGTTCATGAGAGGCTTCATAGCGTTGCTAATAAAATCGTACTCCCCTATCCTTTTTAAGACGTCTCTTAACAAGGTTCACCCTTTATTTATTTTTTATTTATTTTTGTTTGATTTTTGTGGTCGCTATCAGTTGTCATCCTACATATTTCTCGGCTTTCATTTTCCTCCACACATTAGTACTCTCCCTTAAATCTTGTGCCAAAGGAAAGGTAAACCTTACCAAGAGTCTGAGAAAGTACTCCGTAATAAATTTAGATGATTGGTAGATGGGGTTTGTGAACCACACAAGAGGTTTTCGCGAGGTCCTTTGCTGTGAACCAACTACAAGCAATATGTTTTCTTCGACATTAGTATGTGATGGTGTGAGATTTTGGTTATGTGGTTTTACAAATTTGGTTCCTTTGGACATTGTATAATGCGATGAACCAGTCCCAATATTTCTTTGTTGGTAAGTTTTTGACTCACGTGTTCTGCATGCATCTGGAAGTCAACATGAAAATGTGACATGCCATGCTTGTATCCCATCTAAATCTTCTCAACAAGTCCGTACTCCCATAATTGCTTGGGGCAATTCCACTAATTAACAACAAATACCTACACTCTCTGTAACTCCAATAGTTTACCAACAGCATACCTACCCTGGTACAAGTGTAAAACTCATTCTCATGCTCAACAGTGTCCCAACAAACTTGGGTACTTTGCGCCTATATAAGTTGAGTAAGTAGTCCAACTTCTATAGCAGTAAACTATAACAATGTTGAAAACTAGCCTTTTCCTTATAATTTGTTTCACAACATTTCTTCGATCAAGATCGCATGTTCGGCTGCTGATCAACTCAAACTTAAAGGTAATGTACTAATCATACTTTTATAAATAGGTGAAAATTCAGCATAGTTTTTCAGCATAGTTTCGAATGATTTACGCGTGGTTTCTAAAATGCATAAATGAAGAATGCTTACCTTGATTTGATGTAGCAGGGAGCTTATGCATTAGATTATAGTATTGGCCCGAACCCAAAACTGGTTTTCAGTTCAGTATCAATTTCACCAAAGTTAATTCGCGGTCATAGCAAGAAGTACCATCGCCATCATCACAGCCGTAAAACGAAAGCTTTTGATCAATCTAAGGCAGAAGCCCCGGTTGCTAACCAACAATACCATCATGGTCGCCACAGACATGACAAGAACACACATCATCATGCCACAGTCCCCGAAACTGCTTTTCAATTTTCATCACAATATAGCGCAGAGGCTCCAGCTCCTTCCAAACATTACTGCCACCATCATCACCACCGTCACCATAATCGTCGTTGTCACCGTCATAAGAGGATTCGCAATCATGCCTCAGCCCTTGTGAAGGCTCCTCGATTTCCATATCAATATCCAGTAGACGGTCCTGCTCCAGCTCCGGATCAACACCACCACCACCATCATCATCGCCAACATGGATGGCGTCACCACCACCGTCACCATTATCAATCCTCAAAGCGAAGGGAGTCTCCAGGATTTGTTTCTAAATTTTTCTCCTTTTTTTGGTCATGAATATGTATTACAATGCAGCTACATTTAAGAGTTAATTAAAATACATATGATCTCCATCTTCCAATATCAAACAGATAAGACTGTCTTTTTAATAGATAAAAAAATGACTGAATAAAAATGACAGCTGTGGGATTTGAACCCACGCCCTTTCGGACCAGAGCCTAAATCTGGCGCCTTAGACCACTCGGCCAAACTGTCCTCGTTGTTAAATTTCTCTTTGTCGACTTCTTTAATCCAAACAATTAGCCCTTCGAATGTTTTTATTAAACTTCTACAATTTTTTGCCTACGATGGCTTTACATAAGAAATTGTTACGCTTTAGGGACCCATAAGTCCTGTTCTTTTTTATTTATTTCCAGTTTAGCTATACTTATTTCGATTAATTTATTTTATTTTATTTGAGGGTAAATTAATTTATTTTATTTTAGTAATTCAGATCAATCCAGTTTAATTCTGCGATTTTACTCTAAAGCATATAGCGTTATGATGGCAGATCCTAACTATGTCGATTTAAACAATTAAACCACGTTTTTTTAGGGATGACGGGAGTATCCGCAACCAGCACATTTTTACGGTGTGTGCCCTTTCACATCTACTCCTTCCACAACTTCTGCTCAAGTAAAACAAGAGCTTTGTTCAGTTAGTCGGATGAGTGATTGTGCGATGATGCTCTCTTCCTCTATTTCTTCAAATAAGCCTTGAATTAATAACTACGAGACGTCGAGACGAGATGCATCCACGTTACTAGAATGTGGAGATTTACCTGTGAAAGTACAAAAACTGTCCCCCAAAAGCAACTCTCCCTTGACTTTGAAATCGAACGCATGCTACCTATCTTTTAGCTTTGAACAATTTGCAAATCTTTGGACTAGAGTTGAAACCACAACAAAAATTGTCTGTCTACAAGGCATAAAATTAGCCAATTGATCATGAATAAAGTACCCAAACATCATACACAGTTTGAAACAATCACTTGTGATACGGTTTTGCTTGGCGCATTACATAACAATCGTTCCTTAAGCGTAATTTCTTGGAAGACATACAAGTGAATCAGTATACATTAAAAGTATTAGTATATGAGGAGGAAATCAAGCAACTCTAGCGATTTCAACAGATTTCTGTAATGCAGCAAGAAGAGACTTCATAATTCTAGGCTCACCAGGAGGCACCTTGTTTCTCAGAGCACCTTTTCTGGTTGCTATAAACTTAGGACCCTCTGATGCATTGCTTCCTGGTATTACTACACATTTGATGTACACTGGTACGTCTGTCTTTCCATCGTCGATCTCTACAAACCCGATATTTACCCCTCCTTCAATCTTGTCCACTTTCAGTGGCATTGGGAGTGGCAGTTGAGCTCCTTGGCACAAACTATTCGCCCACTGTTTCATTTCAATCCAATCTAATTCAATCAGTGACGGAACTAGGGTTTACCTGTAAGTAATGATTGTATAAATATAGTAAAGATACCTGAAAGAGTAGAGTTTCGAAACGAGGAAGATCAGTGTCAGCAGGCAATTTCATGGTTCCAAGAGAGACACCCTCATCATCATCAGTAGATATGGCACTGCCTTTTCCGGGTGAGGACTTAACTGCAACATTCGGATTCCGGTGGCTGGAAGACAATAGGCTTAATTTATCAGTTGGGTTAGTTCTACTGAATGCAAGTGCCTCAGAAATGGGTTGATGAGCTGGTACAAGCTTTTTAATGGTACACAAATGTTGGGGTTTGATGAACAATTGGCTAGCAGTAGCTGAAGCCATAGCCCTTTCCCTTTGAGAAAGATAAGGATATTATTGAGTTGGGAGTTATGTTTGGCTGGTCTTTATTTGGGTGGGTGGAGACATGGAGTTGTAGGCATAATCTGTGTGATGCTCACTGCTCAGATGCTGAATTACTTTTGGGTGGACGGATTGAGCCCTTGACCCTTGTTTACTCGTCCTTATGACTAGGGATGGCAATGGGAGGTGCAGGTAGAGGCCCATTCAGGGCCTGGACCGATATTTTCCTTTGGGACCGTCACCCGGATCATGGTCTAAAATTTGAGGACCCATACTGGGACCATGGGTAAGGGTCGAATCAGGTGACATGATCATGGCCCGAGTTTACCACTTTAATAAGATTAACAGCTATGAAGTCTATAATATTAAAAAAAAAAAAATCATACTACTTTAACATTATGAGTTTATTAATCTCTATTGTACACTACTGTTTTAGCAGGATTTTCCGTGGAAGGATCTGGCTTGATTATTGAGTAATAAGGGTATCTAGTTCAATAATTTAGGAATAAAAGTGTAAATGAATAATAGGAAAGAATTAAGTATAAATAATGTTGTTTGTATTTCTTAGACAAGCTGATCACAAGTTCAGCGTATGCAATTGAATATTCAGGAAAATAATAGATAAATTGTAAAGGAATGATGAATAATCTCGTCTGTTTTACAATTGTTAGACCATGCTATTTATAGTCTTCAAATATTAACGTTGGATGCATCCTCAACGTTCCCCTTGATCGTTGGAGTTGTTAGCTGGAAAATAGGGCACATTCCCTATTAATCCGGTTGACTTGTTCTTCTTCAATAAACTTTTGTTCTTATCCTCTTGCACGTTCTGATTTGTGAAGATAATGTGCTCTTTGTAGTTGGACTTGGTCTTCCATGAGAGTAGGACGTGGTCATTTGTTCATATAACCGTTTTTCTTGTTTGTCAATTTGATCCACCGCTTAAGTGTCCTATCGGCTATTCTACGCTTACCATCGAGTTCTTCTTCGGGATTTAGTAGCTTGCTTGCCTTGTGGTACTCTTCGTCTGCCAAATAATAATTAGATTTGTCTGGTCCTCGGTTGCCCCAATCAGCCTAATAAGGTCAGGCTAAATTAAAGTCAGACCAGGCTAAATTGGGCCTAACAATTGCCCCTTGACATTTTACCCGTGCTGGATCAGGCCAGGGATGAGATGTCAATTTACCGGGCTAAACAATAAAAAGAATCATATTTAGTCAATGACTCTTAGACTTCTAGTGACCGTTAATCACTGCAACGGCTAACTACATGATGTCATGCTGACAGTTTTGTGTTTTCTAGGGTTTTTGCACCGTTACTCTTCTTCTATAAATACGGTAATTGTAATGAGTTCATTTTTCACCAAAGTTCTTCCACTTCTCTTGCGAAATCTTTTCTGAAATTCTTCCCTATTTCCCAGGAATTCCAGTTTGTTAACTGTAATTTCTCATTAAGTAACATTAGTTTACCACGATAAATAAAACAATAAAGGATATGGGAGCCAAAAAGCGCCCGCTTCCCGTAAAGTCATGGTGAACCCGAACCCACTGAGACGTCCATGAGGAGGAGGTGGTTGAAATTGATCCTCCTGCTCGTGCTATAGCGTTTAAATATCAAGATTCTATCTTTTCTGCTCTTCAATCTCTGGAATCCTCTTTCCCTGAAGAAAATCTACTGAAAACGAACTATGATGGGGTTTTAAGGGAGAAAAAATTAATCCATGACTCGGTGTCGCCTGGTTGGTTCTGTATCTATGAATGGGCGTTCAAAGCAGGTTGTAAGTTACCTTTTACTCCTTTAATGATTGATACTATTCGTGCCATGGAAGTATCACATTTTCAAATCATGCCAATGGTTTGGAAACTTGTTCATTCTACAGAAAATTTATGTGCTAAACATAAACTTGTGATTACTGTTAATGACATCAAGGCAGTGTATCATCTGAAAAATCCTTCTACCGGTCGTTTCAATTTGAGAATTAAGTCAAAAATGTCTCCATTAATTACTAACCTGGACTCTGGAGATGATAAAGGCTGGGCAAAGACTTACTTGTTTTTCCGGACTGACAGTCTGGGGTCAGGCCTGGATTATTTGAGATATCCTCCTTTGGAGACTGGTAGGTTTTCTGTATTTCTTAATTTGCATTTTATATTGTACGAAATTGGAATATTTAAGTTTTACCTGTGCATTTTTGGGGATGTTTGCAGCTCCTGACTGGAACTTTGATCCTCTTGACGAGGAATCCATTTCAAGGATAGAGGCCTTTCTTTCTATTCCTGAGGAAGAGAGGACTTGGCCTGCTAGTCTGGGCAGAGATTTGTTGCCCCGGTATATGAAGCCTAAGCTGAGTGTGGTCAAAGTACCTAAAGGCAAGCCTGGCTCCACTGCTCTTTCTTGTATGTCTTCTTTATATCTCGGTGTTGATTGTTGTATTTTTGTTACTTCTTTCCTGATAATTTTATGTATTTTTTTATACATTCAGTATACAGATCTTCTGCTAGGTTGGCCAGCTTTAGTGCAGCCGACTTGAAAGCTGGGGTTGCTAGAATTGCTGAACAGTCCAAGAGCCAGGAGGCTAGTGGGAGCGACACGACGCTTGACATTTTGGTTTATGATGTCCAGCCTCCCCAGGAACCGCCCAGGCTAGTATCCCCAGAGGTCGTTCAGGCTTCCAAAAGGAGAAGGGAAGCTGTAATTCCTGAAGAGGAAGGGAGAGAGAAAGAGCCTATTCAGGCTCAACCAATCAGAAGTGTCAGGGAAGTGTCTGCTCGGATGGACGATATGGATGCTGCCCAGGCAGATAAATGATTTCTCTACTAATATGAGCGACCAGCTTTTATCTGACAATACCCTTGAGTCCTCTACTAAATTAGTGTCTATCTTGTCTTCTCTTGTGACAAAGGCTGCTACTCTTTCTTCTCAAGCTAAGGAGGTTAGTTGTAAATGGCCTTTTTTTAATTACTATGTGTTCTTTGTGTTGCTTTATGTTTGGCTAGTTGATTTTCTTTTGTTTTTCTGTAGGGATTGGATGCTGGGTTGGCTACTACTTGTCAGCTCAGGGATGCCCAGGCTAGGATTTTTGGCTTGGAAGAGAAATTAGATAAAGTTAACCGTGAGCTGCACACATCCAGAGGTAATGAGGTAGTACTTCAATCTCAGCTGGGGTCGGCTAGAAAGGCATCTAGGGCTGCTTTGGTTTGTGAGGTGTCTGCAAAAAACGCTGAGAAAGTTGTCTGGCAAGAGCTCGAGGCTGCAAGGGGAGAGCTGGAAGCCGTCAAGAAAGAGTTGGCTGCCGAGAAGCAGGCAATGCAGGATCAGCTGAGGAAGAATGAAGATCTTGGTGCTGAAAAGGAGCTGGTAGAAGCGCGACTTGTTGATGCTGCTCAGTACTTCTTTGGGAAAGGCCGGGTTGATGCTATGAGGGATCCGGAATCTGATCGGGCTAAGTGGGATCCGGATCGGGATGAAGCAGCTCTAGATACCCAGTATCCTGACTTGGCCAATATGGGTCATGAAGAAGAAGTGGATTCTCCTCCTTCTAAGGAGAAATCTGGTGATCAGGAAATGGTGGATGGTTGTGAGTCGGTTACTGGTTCGAAGCCTGTTTAGATTTGTGTTTTTGCTTTTCGTTTTGGCCCATCCAGGGGGATGTTCCTGGAATGAATAATTATTAGGTATGTGGTAGGGCTAGTTTTTTTAATGAATATTTTGTTTCGGTTTTTGTATAAATATTTGGTCTTTGTTGGTTTCGTTTTGTGTTTTGATAAGGTATATTTGTAGTGTTGGATGTGTACTGGATGTTATTCGACTGGATCGGGCCAGATTTTTGTGCTGGATCTGGCCAGTTCTTTGTGTCATGGGTGAGGTTATTGCCTGTCTGGAGGGCTTATGTCCCCTGCCTGTCTGGAGGGCTTATGACCCATCTATGTCATACAATCCAGGAAAAGGTTTTCCAGGTTTGTATATTAAATTGAGTTCAATATTTTAAGGCCTATTTTTGCAACTGAAAGTTGGATATTAGTGGGGTGGCCCCCAATCTTTAAAATTTGTTTTAAGTAAAGTACAGTATGCAAAACAAATATTGAAGATTCTACTCGTTAAAAGGGGAATACGAGAATATTGATAAGTACTTGGGCACATAATGGAAAAAATCATATAAGGCATTTATTCATATAATGGCAAATATCATACATTTAGTTTCATATCAGGTCAAGCAGAAAGTGGTAAGGTAAAGACTATACCTGGGTTGGGGAATATATTTTATATGTGAAATAGTTTTAAATGTGCGATATTCCAAGCTCTTGGGATCATTTCGTCGTCCAGGGTTTGTAGCCTATAAGCTCCCTGGCCGACTATTGAGTCAATCAGGTAGGGACCTTCCCAGGTTGGGGCCAATTTGCCTGCGTTTTTCTCCTTTGTGTTTTGAAAAACTTGTCTGAGAACAAGGTCTCCTACCCTGAATACTCTAGCTTTGACAGTCTTGTTGTAGCTTTTGGCAACTCTTTGTTGATATGCTGCCATTCTAATGCTGGCTGCATCTCTTAGTTCTTCCCTCAAGTCCAGGTTATCCTCCATTAGAGGTATATTGCCCGTTATTGTATTCAGGCTGCATCTGGCTGATAAAATGTCGACCTCTGCTGGGATTACTGCTTCACATCCATAGACCAAGGAGTATGGGGTTTGGCCTGTGGATGTTTTAGGCGTGGTTCTGTCAGCCCAGAGGACCAAGGGGAGTTCTTCAGCCCATCTGCCTTTCCTTCTTTCTTGCTTCTTCTTTAGGCAACTGATTATTACTTTGTTACTAGATTCTGCCTGGCCGTTAGCTTTTGGATATCCTGGTGTGGAGGTTACCAGGTTGATGTTCCATTGAGCACAGAAAGCTGCTGTTCTTTTTCCCACGAATTGCGTGCTATTGTCGCATACTATTTCAGAAGGGATGTCATATCTACATATGATGTTGCATTTGATGAATGCTATGACATTCTTTTCTTTGACTTGCCTGTATGAATCAGCTTCTATCCACTTGGAGAAGTAGTCAGTCATTGCTAGCATAAAAACTTTTTGCCCAGGTGCTTGAGGTAGTTTTCCTACTATATCCATGCCCCACTTCATAAATGGCCAGGGGGCGGATATGGAATGTAGTTCTTCAGATGGCTGGTGGATATATGGTCCATGAATCTTGCAAGCTTCGCATTTAGAGCTGAATTCCAGGCAATCGACCCTCAGAGTGGGCCAATAATAACCTGTTCTGAGTACCTTGCTTGCCAGGCTCCTCCCGCCTTTATGATTTCCACAGTATCCTCAATGGATTTCCGATAGTATCTGTACAGCTTCTTGTGGTTCCAGGCATCTGAGGTATGGTCCTGCCTGCGATTTTTTAAAAAGCACATTGTTAATAATAGTATATGAAGCAGCTTTGATTTTGAGTGCCCTAGCATCTTGCTTATTCAGGGGGAGGATTCCTTGTTGGAGCCAATCATAGTAAGGTTTTGTCCATGAATTGGCAATATATATTGGGAAACTTTCATCTTGTTTGTTTATTGCAGGTTCTAATAAATGTACGATGGGGATTTTATCAAAATCAGGGGGACTGAAGTTGGATCCTAGGCCGGCTAGGGCATCGGCCTGGGTATTCAAGTCCCTAGGAATTTGATCAATATTAAAATTGCGGAATTTTGTTTTTAAATTTTGGACAACTTCCAAATAGAGCATCATTTTTGAGTCTTTTGCAGTGTATACTCCATTTACTTGGTTTGAAATAAGAAGGGAATAAGTACGTACCTTTAAGTTTTGTACACCAAGGTCAATACATACCTTTAATCCGGCTATTAGGGCTTCATATTCCGCCTCATTGTTGGTAGCTTCGAATGCACAGCTTATAGCTTGTACTATCTTATCCCCCTGTGGCGATTTTAGTACTACCCCTAGGCCGGTGCCCCTCATGTTGGCTACCATCGACGAATAGGGTCCATTCTAGGTCTGTCTGGTCATTGGTCAGTCTGTTTAGTTCTTTTATTAGGTCGGGTTCTAGGGCTGGACTAAAATCAGCCACAAAGTCTGCTAGTGCTTGTGACTTAATTGTTGTTCTTGGTTCAAATGTTATGTTGTATGTGCTTAACTGGACTGACCATTTGCACATTCGTCCGGATAATTCTGGCTTTCTAAGTACAGATTTGATAGGAAGATTGGTTTTGACTATTATAGGGTGACTTTCAAAATATGGTCTTAACTTGGTGCAACTCATAATTAAAGCTAGAACGTATTTTTCAAGTAGGCCATACCTGATCTCTGCATCTAGTAGACTTTTACTTACGTAATAGACAGGGTGTTGTTGTCCGTCCGCTTCTTTGACAGAATCGCGCTGACAAAGAATTTTCGTGGATCGATGTATCTTGTCGGGGGTTTGTCTTTGACTGGTTTCGCCAACAAGGGTGGAGAGGATAGATATGTTTTCAGATCTTCAAAAGCAGCTTGATGATCAGGGGTCCATTGAAAGTCTTTGTTTATCCTTAGCAGGTTATAAATGGATTTGCACCTCTCTGATGACCTTGAAATGAACCTGTTCAGGGCTACTATTCTTCCTGTCAGCTTTTGTATGTCTTTGACTGTCTTTGGTGGTTCTAGCTCCAGGATGGCTTTGATCTGTTCAGGACTGGCTTCTATTCCTCTTTTTGTCACCATATAGCCCAAGAATTTGCCTGCTGAGACTCCAAAATGGCATTTCTGTGGGTTAAGCTTCATGTTGAATTTCTCCAGTATTTGGAAGGCTACTTCCAGGTCTTTGACGTGGTCTTCTGCCTTTTTTGACTTGACTACCATATCGTCAATCTAGACTTTCATGGTATCTCCAATTTGATCTTTGAACATCATGTTGACTATTCTTTGATAGGTTGCACCTGCATTTTTTAATCCAAAGGGCATAGCAGTATAACAGTATACTCCTCTTTCGGTAATGAAGGTTGTACTTTCCTGATCTGCGGGGTGCATCTTTATTTGGTTGAATCCGCTGGAGGCATCCATGAATGTTAACATCTCATGGCATGCAGTGGCATCCACCATTACATCGATATGTAGCAGGGGAAATGGATCCTTGGGGCAGGCCTTGTTTAGGTCAGTGTAGTCTACACAGACTCTCCATTTTCCGTTTTTCTTTTGGACGACTACTACATTTGTAAGCCAGTTGGGGTACATTACTTTCCTGATCATTCCCATGTCCAATAGCTTGTCAACTTCTTGGTTGATGATTTCGTTCCTCTCTGCAACAAATTTTCTCCTTTTTTGCTGTACAGGCTTAAAGGATTTGTCAATATTTAACTTATGGGTTATAATATCAGCATCTATACCAGTCATATCAAAATGTGACCAAGCAAAACAAGATATTTTAGTTTTGAGAAAGCTGACCAGATTGGGTCTGACTGAGTCAGGTGCATCTGACCCTACAAGTACCTTCCTGTTAGGGAATTCTGGGTCCAGAATGACCTCTCCTGTTTCCATTTGTGACTGCGCAATATATTCTTTCCTGACAGGTAACTTTAATTGCTATGCGAGGGACTTACCTGACTTTGAAGGTTTCAAAGCCTGGGTGTAGCATTCCTGAGCTGTCCTTTGTTCTCCCCTGATAGTGGTTATCCCCCATTCAGTTGGTATTTTCACACATTGATGGTATGTTGACGGGATTGCTTTGACGTTGTGGATCCATGGTCTACCCAGGATTACGTTATACGAGGATAGGCAATCCATTACCCCGAATCTTTCATAGGAAGCCACGCCCTCCACATAGGTCGGCAGGCTAATTTCTCCCAGGGTTTTCTTTGTTTCTCCGCTGAATCCGACCAGGACACTGGATTTTTTGATGATTTTCTCTTCATCTATCTTCATAGCTTTGAGGACGTCAAGCATCACCAAGTTGATTGAACTGCCCCCGTCTATCAGGATTCTTGATACCTTAGCTGTGCCAATTTGCATGGTAATTACCAAGCTGTCATGGTGTAGATCTGATATTCCCTGCAAGTCTGAGTCATCAAAAGTAACAGCAGGTAATGACTTAGACCTAAAAGGGGGTTGAAGTTTAGACTCCCTGGATATTCTTTTGGCAGCCGAGCTGGTTAAGCCACAGATTTCTGATCCTCCATTTATGAACTTGACTTCATAGATGGGGGGAGGAGGAGGAGGATCTCTGCTGTTCCCTGAATCTCTCTTGCTTGGTCCTTTATCTTTGTTCTTTGACTGCTACTTTCAGATAGCCCTTCTTTAGGAGGTATGCCACTTGTTTCCTGAGTTGGATGCATTCTTCTGTGGTGTGCCCGATATCCTGATGGAAGTCACACCATCTCGTTGGATCTTTCCTGGGGTTGTCGGATTTCTTGGGCCATCTGACCGTGTCTCCCAAGCTTTCCAGGCATTTGATTAATCCTGCAGTATTTATAGAAAAGTTATATTCAGGAATAGTTGGTAGGCTATAAAGGTTACCTTTATGTTCTTGTGCCATGTTGACTTGGGATCGCTCAGTGTCCGGAATAGGGTGATGATCCGGGGTTGCCTCCTTTCTCGGTAGGAGCTTTTCTGTTAGTGTGCCCGTAGCCTTGCTTTCCTCCCGATGAGTTTGTTCGAAGTTGAGATCTTCTTCCAATCGACATGTTCTAAGGCGATGGATTGAACAAAGTGGCAAAGGTTGGGCGTGCTTTTTGGTTAAGTCCGCATAGATGTCACTTTGTCAGCAGATTCCTTGCTCGAAGGCTTCTACCGCCGTCTCTTCGTCGCACTGGGAATGGCTGCCTTCTCTTTGACAAATCTAACCAGGAATTCTTTGAGAGATTCTTCGGGAAGTCGCTTTACCCGAACAAGTTCTCGGGTCTCTTGGCCATGTCTCTCGCTCGCTTGCGAATTGTTGATTGAAGGCATTGACTAGGTCTGCAAAATTCTTGATACTTCCATTTGGGAGATTGATGAACCATTGTAATGCTGCTCCAGTTAGGGTTGTACCAAAGCCTTTACACATGCAGACCTGCCTGAGTTCACTGGGTATTGAGGCGGCTAACATCTTCTGTTTGAATATGGCAACGTGATTTTGTGAATCAGAGGTTCCATCATAAGTTCTCATGAATGGGACGGTAAATTTCTTGGAGATATCAATCTTTGCAATTTCATCTGCAAAGGGTGAATCAGCGAAGCTGTCAACTTCCACTTCAGCCACAGGGTCTGGCACTACAGGTATATTTTCTATTTTGTTGTGGAGTTTTTGAATTTCCTGAAGCATAGCCATCATTATTGCTGCTTCAGTTTTGTTTGTTTCATTGTTGGGAATGATTTGGGTGCCGGATGAGGTATCCTTCTCCGGAGTTCCAAAATTGGAAAAGTCAATGTTTTTGATAATGGATGAGAATGGGGTTCCTGGCTCGAATCTGGTCCTGGAGCCTGAAACCTGATTTTCCAATTTTTTTCTCAGGTTAGACTCAAATTCCTTAAGCCTACTGATTTCAGCCTCTACTTGGGTCGCCTTTTCTTGAATTGTCTCCAATTCTTTGATCTTAGCTAAGGCAACCGCCAACTGTTGTTCTGGGGTGAGTTCTACCATTTTTGTATGTGAATTCTAAATGAAGAATGGTGAAAGAAATTTTTTGATTAACGAACTAGATGCCCCACGGTGGACGCCAATTGTTTTAGCAGGATTTTCCCTGGAAGGATCCGGCTTGATTATTGAGTAATAAGGGTATCTAGTTCAATAATTTAGGAATAAAAGTGTAATAATAGGAAAGAATTAAGTATAAATAATGTTGTTTGTATTTCTTAGACAAGCTGATCACAAGTTCAGCGTATGCAATTGAATATTCAGGAAAATAATAGATAAATTGTAAAGGAATGATGAATAATCTCGTCTGTTTTACAATTGTTAGACCATGCTATTTATAGTCTTAAAATATTAACGTTGGATGCATCCTCAACGTTCCCCTTGATCGTTGGAGTTGTTAGCTGGAAAATAGAGCACATTCCCTATTAATCCGGTTGACTTGTTCTTCTTCAATAAACTTTTGTTCTTATCCTCTTGCACGTTCTGATTTGTGAAGATAATGTGCTCTTTGTAGTTGGACTTGGTCTTCCATGAGAGTAGGACGTGGTCATTTGTTCATATAACCATTTTTCTTGTTTGTCAATTTGATCCAGCCTGCTTAAGTGTCCTATCAGGCTATTCTACGCTTACCATCAGGTTCTTCTTCTGGGATTTAGTAGCTTGCTTGCCTTGTGGTACTCTTCGTCTGCCAAATAATAATTAGATTTGTCTGGTCCTCGGTTGTCCCAATCAGCCTAATAAGGTCAGGCTAAATTAAAGTCAGACCAGGCTAAATTGGGCCTAACAACTACCAAATCCAATATACATACCAAAGAGAGATTAAGAAAGACAAAGAAGACCTAAATTAATTTTACCTCCAAATACATGTGAAAGAATCAAACTCGGAAGTCGGAACCCTAAAATCAATACTGATGCGTGTATTTTAAATAAGGTTTTTACCTCATTTTTACACGCATTTCTGTACTATTTATGTAGCATCTAGCTACAAATACCCCCGAATATTCTACTTTGGTTCGTTTTATGTAATTTGCAGGAATAAACCAAAGAGGAGCTAAATCGAGCCTATTTTGTCCCGATTGCATGCATTTATGGAGAATAAGGAGCCGGAGCTTGGAATCTAACATTTTGAAGACGCGTGAGCTGGGTTCGGAAGGTGTTTTAAGGTCTTACGTGCCAAGATAGCTCGATCGAGTAATTTATTACTCGATCGAATGCTTATTATACTCCTAGTTGCTCGATCGAGCAATCCAAGTTAACACGAGAGAAGACATAGCAAGAAGTACTCGATCGAGTGGTTTATAACCACTCGATCGAGTGGTTTGGCGTTAGTTTGCTCGATCGAGTGGTTTATTTCTACTCGATCGAGTGGTTTGTCCTTCTATAGACTTTTTCCGCCTAATTTTCGTATGGGCTTTTGTAATTAGTCCATAGGTTAGATTAGGAAGGTATTTTCGTATGTGAAAAGGAGGGGGGACTGCGTAACTTCTTCCTCTCCTCTCTCATTCACTTTACTCGATACTTTGGCTACTGTTGATTGAATCTTGCTCTCTTTCCACTCTTTTGCTACTCAGATTCGGATTTGTATTGGTACTATCATTCTCCTTTAATCCCTTAATTCTTAATCATTGCTTTAATTCCTTCTTCCCTTTTATTGTTATCATAATTGCTTTTAATTCAATCTTTATTTGTTTTATTATCATGTTTAGCTTTGATTATCTATTTGTTATTATTGTTAGTACAATGATGATGCGTAGCTAATTCCCTTCTGCTAAGACTATAGGGGATCCATAATTATGAAGGGAAAGTAATCGATTTATTGGGTTAATGCTGATATAATCTTTGTTGTTAACTGCTGCAATTGATTGTATCTGTTTAATTGAGTCGACGCAATTAGGCATTTATATCTTAGTGACCCTTGACCTAGACCGAAAGGTTGGAATAGGCGAGACTAGTAGCGAACAATAGGGCATTATAGTTAGGGCGAAAGCTAAGCTATTTGTGCTTTAGGGCGAATTGAGACCGAAAGGAGATATTCACTGCCCCTCAGACCGTATTTGCATTGACCTGAGACCCAGATTACTTGACTGAATGATTATGGTGAACCGTCTGTCTTAACTGTTTTCTCTACTTGATTTATCTTTATTCTCTTGTTTTCTCTTCCCTATCCTTATCATTAGTTTAGAATCAATCAATTAAAACCCCCCAATTCGGTTACCGAGACGGACTTAGACTAGGCTGACATTTTCCCATCTCCCTGTGGATTCGACCCGACTTCCCTAGCTATATTAGTTAGAGCCAGTTGGTATTTTTGATAGGTATACGACTGTCCTGTCAAATTTTGGCGCCGTTGCCGGGGAGGTGGCGCAATTTTGTTGCTTTATTTAAGTTTGTTTCTCGTCTCAAGGAATTTATTCCTTGAGACTGATCTCATTTTTGCAAAGTTTTTGATTAGCTTTGCAGGTTAGTTGTTGCTTTGTGAAATCTATTTGCCAAAATGCCTACTGTGGATTCACTTCCAACAGGTTTCCTATTACCCATTACTGATCAGGGAAACTTTGGAATCCACCCATCTTACATACAGCTGGTAGAGAGAAATCTCTTTAGGGGGGTACCTGAAGAAGATCCATGCAGGCATATAGAGCTGTTTACAGAGTATTGCTCTACCATTCCCCTTTCTACTGGGGTGACACAGGACAAAGTAAAGAGAGCCCTCTTTCCCTTTTCTTTAGCTGATGATGCCCGGGAGTGGTTGAGAGATCTTGATAGGGAGGCAGCCGGTGTAACCGACTGGAGTTCCCTTGCTTTGGCCTTTTACAGGCGATATTTTCCGCCGCAGCGCACCAATACCTTGAGAGCTCAGATTAGTTCTTTTGAGCAGCTACCTACTGAAGATTTGAATGGGGCTTGGACTAGATTCAAGAAACTTGTCCGCTATGTGCCTCATCACGGGTTCAAGAAATGGTTCCTTTGTACCCAATTATACAATGGGTTATATCGGAGCGAGAGAGCCATTCTTGACAGCGTAGCTAAAGGGAGATTCACGAAGAATGTTGAAGATGACCAAGGGTGGCGTCTCATTGAGGAGATGGCTATTCATGTCTCTGAATATGGAAATCCCCGAGGTAGTGAGCAAGTTATTGAGTCAAGAACATTTGCTGCAGTGGAAGGTCCTAGCAAAAGTCTAGGTAATGTGGATATTACGAAGTTTGGTGCAAGAGTGCTCGGTTTGTTCGACATCGAGTATGTTGAGCTATATGGTAGATGTGGTATGGAAGGGCATGACCCTATTGGATGCCTGGCAAGTACAGAGCGCGTCCTTGCTTATCAGAAATACAAGCAAGGAGTTCCTTTTTCTCAACTGTACGAAGAAATAAGGAATGCTCCTACTCTTTATACGCCAGCGCCGCAACCCGTTCTTCCACCTGCAAATCAAGAAATTGCCGAACTGAAATCCTTTATGTTTAGCATAACACAACAATTTGAGGAGAAGTGCAATAAGAAAGAAACTGTCACAGCAGGATTGAGAGAACAAGTCGCGCAGTTAACACTCGCGAAAGACCAAGCCAAGCTTCTACCGACATGCAATCCAACCGATGCAATGAATCTCCAAGTTGGCCTTACTCATGAAGGGCCAAAAGTACCAGTAGACGGGGTTTTGATAGCTGAAGATACCTCGGAGGATGATATAGATGAGTTTCTGGACGAAATTGTTGCTGCGTGTATTCCAGACACTCGATCGAGTGGAAAATCTACTCGATCGAGTGATTTAATTCATCCTGTCACTCGATCGAGTGGTAATTATGGTCGATCGAGCAGTGTAGAAAATGAAGATGGTCGATCGAGTGATATTCTTACTCGATCGAGTAAGTTTGATGAAGAAATCACTCGACCGAGTGATAAAAGTGCTCGATCGAGTAAGTCAGAAAAAGGGAATGGTCGATCGAGTGAGGAAAGTGCTCGATCGAGTATTTCTCAACATAAAATCACTCGATCGAGTGATAAAAGTACTCGATCGAGTACCAGAAGCGGCGGAGATCCTATTTTACTATCTAATTCCGCTACCGTGTCATCTTCCCCTGCTGCGGAGACGTCACGCACTGATAAAGGTAAAGAGAAAGTTGCGGGCTCACTCATTGCTACCAGAGTGCCCTTCCCAGGTCGTCTGAAGGATGCAAAGATCGAGCAACAGTACGGTAAGTTTGTGGACGTTGTGAAGAACCTCCAGGTAACTGTCCCTTTTACCGAACTAGTTAATCAGGTACCTACTTACGCTAAGTTTATGAAAGATATTGTGACGCGTAAGAGAGATTTAAGTGAATTCGAGACAGTTTCATTTATGGAAGAGTCTAGTAATTTGCTTTTAAACAAGGCTCCTCCTAAAATGAAAGACCTGAGTAGCTTTTCTATTACCTGTATTATAGGCAATGTGGTTATTGATAAGGCTCTTTGTGACTTAGGAGCCAGTGTCAGTGTCATGCCCTTATCTGTCTGCAAGAAACTGAACATGAGTCACCTTAAAGTGACCAACATTACCCTACAGATGGCTGATAGATCTGTTAAGAAGCCCTTAGGTGTCTTAGAGGACGTGCCTGTGAAAATAGGCAAACTCTTTATTCCAGTGGATTTCATTGTTTTAGATATAGCTGAGGACACCCGGACCCCAATTATCTTAGGAAGACCATTCCTTTGTACAGCTGGGGCTGTTATTGATGTCAAACAAGGGCGTTTGACTCTTGCAGTAGGGGATGACGCGATCACTTTCAATCTGCCTAGTACTTTGGCTCGGCCAATGATAGAGGATACTTGTTATTCGGTTGATATTATTGACAAGTCTATTTATGACTTCTGGTCGGGTTCTTTTATGAAGGACCCACTAGAAGCTCTTATGCTTTTTGATGAGTGTGCAGATAGCCCAGATGATGATGACGCTGTGTTGGATTTGCTTGTTGATGATTTAGATGAGCCTGAACTCACGGAAGCTGAGGGAGAACAAGTGGAACAGATGATTAGCACTCTCTGCTCTATTGAGGTAAAGGTACCGGAACGTAAGCCTCTCCCTTCTCATCTAAAATATGTTTTCTTAGACGATACTGAGCAATTTCTAGTCATTGTTAGTGCTAAGCTTGATAATGATCAGCTGACTTCTTTGTTAGCTGTACTTAAGAAAAACAGGAAAGCACTGGGTTATTCATTGGACGATATCAAGGGGATTAGTCCCGATATTTGTATGCACAGGATAGAGCTGGAGGAAGATCACAAACCTTGCGAGCATGTGGTCAGCGCAGATCGAACCGAGAAGATGCAAGATGTTGTGATGGCCGAGGTAATAAAGCTGCTTGACGCAGGTATTATTTATTCTGTTGGTCACTCTAAATGGGTGAGTCCAGTACAGGTGGTCCCGAAGAAAGGAGGGACAACTGTGGTTAAAAATGATAAGAATGAGTTAATACCTACTCGAGTAGTGACTGGTTGGCGGATGTGTATAGATTACAGACAGCTTAATGCCGCCACCAAGAAAGATCACTTTCCCCTTCCTTTTATTGATCAAATGGTAGAAAGGTTAGCTTCTCATAAATTTTTCTGCTATTTAGACGGGTATTCAGGATTCTTTCAGATCCCTATACACCCAGACGATCAAGCTAAGACTACATTTACTTGTCCTCAAGGCGTTTTTGCTTATCGCAGGATGCCTTTTGGTTTGTGTAATGCCCCTGCCACCTTTTAAAGGTGCATGATGGGGATATTTTCAGAGTATATTGAGTCTATTATGGAAGTTTTCATGGACGATTTCAGTGTTTATGGAAGTGATTTTTCTAACTGTCTGTCTAACCTTGAGAAAGTGTTGCGTTATTTGTATTGAGGTTAATCTTGTGCTGAACTGGGAGAAGTGCCACTTTATGGTCAACGAGGGAGTTGTCTTAGGGCACTTAGTTTTTGACAGGGGAATAGAGGTTGATAAAGCAAAGGTGGAAGTGATTCAGCAATTACCACCTCCTGTCAATGTTAAGGGGGTGAGGAGTTTCCTTGGTCACGCCGGCTTTTATCGCCGGTTTATCAAGGACTTCTCAAAAATTGTTAAACCACTTACACAGTTGCTACTTAAGGATGCCCCTTTTGTGTTTACTAATGAGTGTCTTTCTGCTTTTCACAGGTTAAAGCAGGCTTTGGTCTCTGCGCCAATCATACAGCCTCCCGACCGGGACCTGCCGTTTGAGATTATGTGTGACGTCAGTGATTATGCACTAGGAGCAGTGCTAGCCTAAAGGAAAGACAAAGCTTTTAATGCGATCTACTATGCGAGCCGAACTCTGGATGAGGCTCAAGTGAAGTACACTACCACTGAGAAGGAGCTGCTAGCTGTAGTTTATGCCTTAGAGAAGTTTCGTTCTTATTTAGTTGGGTCAGAAGTTATTGTTTTTACTGACCATGCAGCTTTGAGACATCTCCTTGTTAAGAAGGAGGCTAAACCGCGGCTATTGAGATGGATACTCCTTCTTCAGGAGTTTGATTTGCAGATTAAGGATAAGAAAGGAGCTGAGAACGTTGTAGCTGATCACTTGTCGCGACTGATGCGACAAGAAGGAGAAGATTCTCTACCTATTGATGATTCTTTTCCTGACGATACTTTAATTGTTGTTATATCGTCTATTGTTAAACAAGAGCCTTGGTATGCAGATATAGCTAACTTCGTTGTCAGTGGCAAGCTGCCGCCTGACCTTTCTCATCAGCAGAGGAAACGTTTTCTGTATAACGCTAAGCAGTATTTCTGGGATGATCCTTATTTGTTTAAGGAATGTGCAGACGGTCTCTACAGACGGTGTATTCCGCAGTGGGAGGCCAAAGTAGTCCTGGAAGGCTGTCACTCCTCTTCATACGGTGGTCACCACGGTCCATCGCGCACCGTGGCTAAGGTACTTCAGTCTGGTTTTTACTGGCCTTCTTTGTTTGTTGATGCTAAGTCTTTTGTTTCAGCTTGTGATGCTTGCCAACAATCAGGGAACATTTCAAAGAGACATGAGATGCCATAAAATGGCATTTTAGAGGTTGAGGTTTTCGATGTCTGGGGCATTGATTTCCAAGGACCGTTCCCATCCAGTAAAGGTAACAGGTATATCTTAGTGGCTGTTGATTATGTGTCAAAATGGGTTGAGGCCATTGCCTCACCCCATTGTGATGCCAAGACCGTGATAAAAATGTTCAAAAAGGTCATATTTCCCCGATTCGGTGTCCCTAGGGTCGTCATTAGTGATGGGGGAATGCACTTTAAGGAAAAGAAACTAACTTCTATTCTGTCTAAAGTTGGTGTCCAACACCGGCGTGGTTTGGGGTATCATCCCCAAACTAGTGGTCAGGTTGAGGTCTCTAATCGCGAGTTGAAAGAGATCTTATCTAAGGTAGTTTCTAAATCACGGAAGGACTGGAGTCTTAAATTAGAAGACACATTATGGGCCTACAGAACTGCCTTTAAGACACCAATTGGTGCATCACCTTATAGGTTAGTTTATGGGAAATCATGTCACTTACCTGTTGAATTGGAATGTAAGGCTTGGTGGCAATTCGTGAGCTTAACTTTGATCCTAAGTTGTGTGGTCAGAATCGTCTTTTGCAGCTAGATGAGTTGGAGGAGTTTAGGCTAAATGCCTATGATAGCTCGCGCATATACAAAGAAAAGATGAAGAGATGGCATGACAAGAGAATTCTACCTCGGGAGTTCCACGTCGGGCAAAAGGTGCTGCTGTTTAATGCCGATTGAGATTGTTTCCTGGCAAGCTGAAGTCCAGGTGGAGCGGTCCTTATACGGTGATAGCTGTTACCAAATTTGGATCCGTGGAGGTCGAAGACTCTGAAGGTAGTAGGTTCAAGGTGAATGGGCAATATGTGAAGCACTACCACGAGGCAAAGGAAGCAGACAATCGTGTTAAAGTCTTGTACTTCGACGAGCTAGACGCGCCAGTTAATTGATGCTAGAAAGGTCGTGCGGGACCTCTTAAACTAGCGCTCTCCGGGAGGCAGCCCGGACTGTTTTATTGTACTTTTGTTGAACATTTTATTTTTCTTTAGCTTTATGTTGAACTTTAGACGCTGTTTTGCGAACTTTTTTATGCTTTCCTTGCTGTTAACGCGAATTTTGCAGGTCAAGTTACTCGATCGAGTAGTTTTTCTACTCGATCGAGCACTTTTTGGGTTTTATTCACTCGATCGAGTGATATTCTTAGCGCTTACTCGATCGAGTGGTTTTCTACTCGATCGAGTACTTCCATATACCAGTTTGCTCGATCGAGTTGTTCCAAGCTGCTCGATCGAGCAGTTATGTCTTCCAGCTGCTATTTTACGTCTATGGAGCTACTGCTTGACTTTCTTTGACCTCCCATGTTCATGATCGGTTTGGAGAGGTCCCTCTATACGACATTTTGTAAGTTTTCCGACTCCACTTCTCCTTTTCTCTTCAGTTTGCATTTTTTTCCCTATTTTTGGTACAATGAGGGCATTGTACGGTTTGGTTTGGGGAGGTATGCATCCATATCTGTGTCTGCATGTTTTTCTTGCATTTTTGCTTGCACGTTTAATTATTTTCGCATGCATTGTTGTTTTAATTAATTCAAAAAAATCACATAAAAATCATAAAAATTTAAAAAAAATTCATGTTTAATTTGAGTCGGAACGTTTGAACAGTGACGCTACATTGAATCCTTACTTGAGCCTTGCATTTTCTTGATATTTAGTTGGCATGACTATGTGCATGATCTACGAGTTTTTGTTTCTCTCTTATCTGAACGAATAGACCTGATTCATTATATCGGCAAGCTACATTACATTCTGAGGTTAGAGCTTTATAAACTGGTGACATCCATGACCGGTTTCATTTAGGATGTAAGTAGTACTTTCTTTAAGGCATGTAACATCAATTTGCATAAGCATGAGTCTAGTCTTCTTAATACCTGTATGCATTCGGTCTGTGGATGGTGACACGTGTTAGGAGAGGCAATTCCCTTTATTTCATTTTACCCATGAGCCCCACATAGCCAAATTGCCTTTTTGTCCTATTAGCTACTTTCTATAATACTTCCTACCCTAGCCGAGCTAGTAACGAGTAGTTATTGGAATATTTTATTGCAATATGGTTATTTTGTCTGATTTCAGAAGAAGGTGGAAGAATTGATGGGAATGAAAGAAAAAAAGTGACGGATGAAAAAAAAATAAAAAAAGAAAAAAAAACGAAAAGAATAAGAAAAGAAGAAAAAGAAAGAAAAATCATGTGTGAGAAAAAAAATGAGAAATCGTATAATGATTTTCACTCCCATGTTTTATTTATATCTTATGGGGAGTTGACGAGTTTGTTTTGGTGTTTCGTGAGTAGAGTGCATGGTTTTTGCACCGTTTCATCTTGTTATATTGAGTACGAAGTTGGGATGCAGTTCAAATTTGGATTTCGTTGTTGCTAGCCTGGCTATTAACCCCACATATCCAAATTCATCTTAGCCCCTTCTTACCCATTACCTCACTTACCCAAATGTAATTCCTCGGCATGTGTCTTGGTCTTTAGTATGGTTGGAATGCATATGTACGGTTGTAGAGACTTTATTCATGTTAAATGCATGCATGTTCTTATAGGTCGAGTTAGGTGAGTGTCTTTACTTCTTTCTATCTTTCACATATATACTCACCTTGTGCCTAATTCTGAGTGATGAGCGACCCGTGAGAGTCCGATATCTTTTGAGTCTTGCAAGGTCGACGGTTCAGTAAGTTTGAAACATTGATTTAACTCGTTTGCACTTCTCTTTTGCCACTTTGTCAGCTGTTGCATTAAACTGGTTTTGGTGGGTGATTTGTAGCTGATGCGTTGGTCCCGTTCCATTGTTTATTCTTTAGTTGCATTCATATTTTGCTTGGGGACAAGCAAAGGTTTGGTTTGTGAGATTTGATGCGTGTATTTTAAATAAGGTTTTTACCTCATTTTTACACGCATTTCTGTACTATTTATGTAGCATCTAGCTACAAATACCCCCGAATAATCTACTTTGGTTCGTTTTATGTAATTTGCAGGAATAAACCAAAGAGGAGCTAAATCGAGCCTATTTTGTCCCTATTGCATGCATTTATGGAGAATAAGGAACCGGAGCTTGGAATCTAACATTTTGAAGACGCGTGAGATGGGTTCGGAAGGTGTTTTAAAGTCTTACGTGCCAAGATAGCTCGATCGAGTAATTTATTACTCGATCGAATGCTTATTATACTCCCAGTTGCTCGATCGAGCAATCCAAGTTAACACGAGAAAAGACATAGCAAGAAGTACTCGATCGAGTGGTTTATAACCACTCGATCGAGTGGTTTGGCGTTAGTTTGCTCGATCGAGTGGTGGTTGTCAGTCGCGTATCAGTGCTGTGGTGGTGGCTTCCTTGTGTAAGTAGTGGAGTGGTGGTATTGTCAAAAGAGTTTGGTTGGGTTTTATCACTTTAAGGGATGAGGCAAGAGAAAGAGACTTTAGTTACTTTGTTTCTACGATCTGCCAGTATGAATTCAGAAAAGTTGTGATTTTGATTTTTTTATTTTTTTAATAAAGGGTCTAAGGGTCGGGTATGGGTCTCATAACTTAGACCCGGACCCGGACCCGAAATATTTTCTTAAGACCCATACCCGCCCCATACCCATTGGGTCTGAAAAAATGAGACCCATACCCGGCCCATTAGGGTCCGACCCTCAGGGTCTGGATCGGGTCCCCGACCCACTGCCATCCCTACTTATGACCCGATATGTATGGCCCGGCCAATAAATTATTTTGACCTGACTTGTATCAAGAATCAACTTGTCCAAATCCGATCCGACCAAAATATTTATTGTCACACACGTACCATTATTTTTAAATAATTTGATAACAACACATCTTAAATTGACCCTAACCCAAAATGATCTGACTTAATTCAACCCCATGCTTGCAGACTCAAATGACTGAACATGAACTAAACCTTATTCCTAGATTTTTACTAGATTTTTTTTTTTTTGAAAATTTTAATTAAAATATACTTTGTACAATTTTAATGTGAAGAAGTGACCATCTTTACTAATTCTTTAATTCTTTTCGACTTTTCGTGCTTACCAAACTATGATGATAAATATACATTTTTATGATGAAAGTATCACGTAAACTCGGTGAGGAGGAAACAATATATCATCAAAAAAATATATCATTGCAAATGGTACGATTTTAGGGTTTTCTTCTCTGCAAATGGCAAGGAAAAAAATCATTAAAAATCAACCCAAACCAAAGAAATCAAAAACAAAAACAAGACTTTCTTTTACTAATTGTTCGGAATTAAATTTAGATATGGAAAGTTCTGGTCCTTCGACTGAATTGGCGACTGTTACTACTGTTACTGTGCTTCCAGCTGAGAACCTCGCTACTACTGAATCGGAGATTGTTGCTACTGAACCTGTGCTTACTGTTGAATCCTTGTCTACTAATGAGGTGAATGTTCCTTGTTCAGGTGAAGTGAAATCGACGAAGACATTGGGTGAAATTGTTGGCATACCAATTTTAGATCTTAATGTTATAGTTGAAGATGCTCAGACGGATTCTGAGGAAGAGGTGGGAGATGATGAGGAAGGATGGACTATTGTTGGCAATTCGCATTCTTCATCTCTTAAGTCCAATGCTTCAACTGGAGGTATGCTTCAATTGACTTCTGAGGATGTTTTACCTGAATTAGAATACTGGTCTACTGCAGTGGTTTGCTACGTTTTAGGGGGGAATCCTCCTTGGGAGTTACTGTCTGGATTTGTCAATCGTATTTGGGGCAAATATAAATATGATAAAGTCTCTTTCCTTCCAAATGGTGCTTTTCTTGTTCACTTTCCCACTTTGGAATGTAGGAATCTTGTTTTACAGCAGGGGTTTCCCATGTTTAACAATAAGCCCCTAATTGTTAAACCTTGGACTGAGAACTACAGTATGGCTAAGGAGAGAGTGAAATTTGTCCATATATGGATTCGGCTATGTGGGTTAGAACTTAAATTCTGGAGTGCTACTAGTCTGGAAAAATTGTCTTCCTTGATAGACAAATACATGAGGTGTGATGTGGCTACCATTGAAAAAACTAGACTAGGCTATGCTAGGATAATGGTTGAGGTTGAAGTAGGACAAACATTCCCTGAGCGTATATTTTTCAAAGATGAGAAGGGTGCTGAAGTTTGTGTCTCTGTTGAATATGAATGGAAACCTGATCTTTGCACTTTATGTAAGGTTATAGGGCATAATAAGGAAGCTTGTAGCAGGAAACAAGGACCTAAGACTATCCCTAAACATAGGCAGGAATGGAGGCCAGTAACTAAACCTCCTGAGAGGGTACTAGTTAGGGTTGTTACTCCTGCAGTCCCTACTCCTCCAGTTGTGTTACCTGCTATTTCCCTCTCGCCTGTCATTGTGGTTACTAGAATGGTTAGTCAAGAGCATCAGATTTCTACTTCAATGTCCCAGGAAGCTCCTAAGTCTCTTACTTATGCTGAAGTTGTGAATAGTCCAACAAAACAAGTGGAAGGGAGAATGGATAAGTCACCTGGGTTTAGTAATGGATAACATTGGTAGTTGGAATGTGAGGGGTATGAATAAACTTTCTAAGCAATTAGAAATAAAAGGTTTCTTTATCAAAATAAAGTAGGTTTATTTGGACTAGTTGAGACAAAAATAAAGGATCAGGATTGTTCTGAGGTGTTAAATTCTTTTGGCCAGCATTGGAGTGGAGTTAGTAATATTCAGTTTTATCCTGGTGGTAGAATTATGATCATTTGGATAGCTCAATGTTTTAATGTAGCCATTATTACAATGTCTGGTCAGCTTATTTCTGCCAAAGTTACTGAGATTGCTTCTGGGAATGAGTTTATGTTCACTGTGGTCTATGGTTCAAATGAGGATGAGGATAGACTTAATATCTGGGAGGATTTAAAGAGGATTAAAGATTATTGGAATGGTCCGTGGTGTATGTGTGGTGATTTTAACAATCTTCTAGATTTCAATGAGAGGATTGGTAGACCTGTACTTTGGAATGACATTGCTGCTTTCAGGGATTGTGTGGATTATTGTGAGGTTATGGATATAAAATCTAAAGGTGCCTACTTCACGTGGAATAATAAACAAAACCCTGCATCCAGAGTCTTCTCTCGTCTTGACAGGTTTATGATCAATGGTGACTGGATGCAACTCTACCCTGACTCTTATGGTCACTTTTTACCTGAGGGTCTTTTTGACCACAATCCTTGCATTTGCTACAGAAGAGTGGTTAGGCAACAAAGGCCTCATTTCAGATATTATAATATGTGAGGTCAGGATCCTCACTTTAAAGGGATCATTCAACATCATTGGAATAAGAGAGTTACTGGGTCCTGGTTGTTTCAAGTTTTTAATAAGTTAAGAAGTTTGAAACAGCCTCTTAGGGAGTTTAATAGGGAATAGATTCTCTGATATTGAAAAGGCAGTTGGGGTTGCAAAGATTCATCTTGATGAGCTTCAACTACAGCTTCAAAAAGATCATACAAACTGCACTTTGAGGGGGGCAGAATCTGCTGCTGCTGATGCTTATAGATCTTTGACCAAGGCTCACTTTACCTTCCTCAGACAAAAGTTTAAAGTTGATTGGTTAAAGGAGGGTGATGAAAATACAAGATTTTTTCATAATCAAATCAAAACAAGACAAAGATTATGCCTTCTTGTCTTATTACACTGATTTGTTGGGGACAAATGCTCCTACTCTTCCTGTTCACAAGGCCACTGTCAGACGTGGTCCTGTGATCTCTGATCAGCTTAAGTCTCTACTGCTTAAACATGTCACACCTGAAGAGATTAGAACTGCCATGTTTGCTATTCCTGCTAACAAGTCTCCTGGTCCAGATGGTTTCACTAGTCAATTCTTTAGAGATTCTTGGGACATTGTTGGGAAAGATGTCATTGGTGCTATTTTGGATTTTTTTTCACTAGTGGCAATATGCTGAAACAGGTAAATACTACTACTCTGACACTTATTCCTAAAATCAAAAATCCTACAAGTGTCCTTGAGTACAGACCCATTGCTTGTTGTAATACCTTGTACAAGTGTATTGCAAAACTTCTCTGTGCTAGACTGAGTGAAGTCCTACCTCATCTTTTTTATAGGAGTCAAGGAGGTTTTATTAAGGGTAGAATTATAGTTGAGAATGTGCTGATTTGCCAGGATATGGTTAGATTATATAACAGGAAAGCTGCTTCCCCTCGTTGCCTTATAAAAATTGACCTAAGGAAGGCTTATGATACTGTTGAGTGGGATTTTCTTCATCAGATGCTCCTTGCTTTGAAATTTCCTACTGATTTTATACACCTCATTATGGCTTGTGTGACCTTTTCTTCTTATACCCTTAATGTTAATGGGCATTCCTTTGGTTTCTTTCATGGCAAAAGAAGATTGATACAAGGGGATCCTCTTTCCCCCTTGCTCTTTACTCTTTGCATGGAGTACCTTTCAAGAATTCTCAGTGTTGTTGCTCACCAAGAAGGGTTTAGATTTCATCCTATGTGTGGCAAGTTAAAACTTAATCACCTTCTTTTTGCGGATGATCTTCTTATGTTTTGTAAAGGAACTCCAGCTTCTATTATGTGGATCCTCAAAGGGTGTTCTACCTTCTCTTCTGCATCTGGTTTGTGTCTGAATAGAGAAAAGACTAAGATTTATTTCAATGGTGTTAGAGGAGATCTTATTAATGAAATTGTCAGCATATCTGGGTTTAAGGTTGGATCTCTTCCTTTTAAATATCTGGGTGTGCCCATCTCTTCTAAAAAGATTACCAAGTATGAGGGCCACAAGTTAATAGAAAGGATAGTGGCTAGAATCAGGTCTTTAGGAGCTAGACAGCTTTCTTATGCTGGAAGATTGGTACTAGTGAACTTTGTTCTGGCTACTATGCATTCATATTGGGCTTCAATTTTTCTCATTCCTTCTGGCATAATGAACAAAGTTGAGGCAATCTGTAGGAACTTCCTTTGTGGGGGGGGGGGGGGGGTAAGGATGCTTACCTTAAAGCTCCTAATGTAGCCTGGGACAAATGTTGCACTCCTAAAGAGGAAGGGGGTTTGGAAATTAAGAATGCCAAAGTCTGGAATAAAGCTTTAATTGGTAAGTATACAAGTTGGTTGGCTACTAAGAAAGATCATCTTTGGGTAAAATGGGTCAAATCATGTTTATATGAAGGGCACTGATTGGACAAATTATCAAGCTCCTCAGGATTGCAGTTGGTCTTGGAAGAAAATAGTTCATGTTAAGGATCAGTTTAAGGCAGGATATCTGAATAATGTTTGGTTCAGTTCAGCATCAGGTTACACCATTGCAGCAGGTTACCAGTGGCTTAGGAATCCTTCTCCTAAGGTTCCATGGAGATTCTTATGCTGGAATTCCTTAAATGTGCCTAGGACATCTTTTATCTACTGGGCTTATCTGCATCAAAGGTTACTTACTCGTGACAGATTGCTTAGGATGGGTATTTGCCAGGATATTTCTTGTTGTCTCTGTGCAGCTGCTCCAGAAACCCATGACCATATTTTTCAGACATGTGAATTCAGCAGAAAATGTATCACGTTAATGCAGCAAAGGATTTAGATAAAGTTCCCCTCAAATGACATGATCAGATGGTACTCTTCTGGGAGGTGCAAGAGTGTTTTGCAGAAACTTCTTGCTGGTGCCTGTTATGTAGGTCTTCTGTATGCTATTTGGTCGGCAAGAAATCGAGCTAGGATATATCATCAGGTCATTCATCCAAGTATACTAGTTCAGCAAGTATGGAAGGAGGTGTTAGAAAGGTGGAAGAAGAGGAATAGAACCATTTTGAGAGCTACTGATGCACAATGGTTGTCACTCATTTCTTAGTTTTTTGATGTAGCTTGGCAGAAATTGTATAATCAGAAACATTGTATATCCTATTTTTTTATTAATATATACTTACCCTTCACCAAAAAAAAAACTCGGTGAGGAGAGTCACACCCATAAAATTGGGAAGCGAATCCTCACAAACTATGTAAAACCCGTATACGGTATACCAAAGAACTTTATTTTTACAGTTGTTATACTTACCGGCTATTCAACTTCTTAGTTCGATCAAAATCGAATTATCCAATTCTAAATACACGCTCACATGAAATAATGCGAGAAAAAAAAATCGTGAAAATGTCAATTTAGCTTGATTACTAGTTTTAGTATTAGGAGATTGGGCCTATACTAGACCCGACTATCATTAGGGTTAGCCATATTAAGTTTAGGGTTTCATTAAGTTGGGAGGTACCATATCGATGTAACACAAAAAACACAAATCAATAATACAACTATCCCCCCCCCCCCCCCCCCCCTCTAATCATAACATTTAGCCCGTGCAAAATTGCACGAATTGCTTTTAAAGCATTCGTTATCATTGAAAATATATGGAAAATATGAATAATTAACTTTTGGAATTCAAATGCATTTTTATATTTATAAGAACACCCATCAATTAGTTTAAGTTATGCACATTATTATAATATAAAAATATCAATTTAGCCAACAAAAAAGTCACCACGTATAATGAAAATTAATCCAATGAGATTACAAATTTTATGGCTTCTCACTACGTGAAGTAGTTAATATATTTCAGTAATTTTACGGCTTCTCGTCAATATGCAATAATAGTTAGATCTGTCTCTTACATGTGTTAAAAAAAATTGGTGTAATTTTTGTTATTAATTACTCGTATACAGCATTATTCCATGAATAAATACTTAGGTATATGATTTAACATTTTTGTACTGTTTTTAACAAATTAAAAATTTACAGTTATGACTTTTTTATATTTTATGTGGCACATCTGTCCAGAATAATATTGATTGAGAAAATGTTCTAATTTTTTATTTAATCTGGGCTTTTTTTTTTATTAGAAAAACAAAGATGTATGAATTTCTAGAAAATTTATTAATTCAAATAATTCGAAAGATGGTGCTTTTATTTACGTATATAAAACTAGTTTTAAACCCATGCAAAATTGCACGGATATGTATTTGGGCCAGTATTAATGTTTTTGGATGTATATTTGTATTTGCATTTCTATTGTACTTATCTAGTTGGTCTAAATCTACGATCTACATAATTTATGTTTAAATTTGTTACAAACACGTGTTCACATACACTGGTTTATAAAGAAATAACGTAATCTACTCTCGTAAATAAAAATTGCATACATAAAAAACTTTACATCCGGATAAAAGAAATATAATCTAATATAATCAATTTTAACATATGTATGTAATTCATTTGCGTTTTATGTTCGATCTCGTAAATAAATGTTATTCGTTCTTGAAATTATGTAATTTTATTATTATGTAATTTTGTTTTAAAAATTATGTAATTCAATTTCATTTACTGGCATTTGTAATTCATTCTGCGTATATGTTATTAATTTTATTTACACGGAATGTATAAAATTATTTCATAATATTAATTCATAGAATTTTTTCATAATATTATTTCATAGAATTTGTTGTAAGACGGAATTTATCGCATGTTTGAAAAGACGAAAATCTGAATAAATAAATACATTGCACACTCACGGGTCCCACCATAACAAGAATTTCCAAAAAAAACTGCATTAATGACGGAATTTTACGTGCAAACCATCGTTGTAAGACGGAATTTTACGTGCAAACCATCGTTATTTTTTTATATTTACGTACAAATCATAAACTTCGTTTACATACAAAATAAAAACATCGACAGTTATTCGTTAATTAATTCCTTAATCTTTTATATGGGCCTTGCATTTTAATGATTAAAAAAATGGACGTGAATGACGTGGACGCATAAAACTGAACTAAATGTTTCTATATTTATAAAGATAAGATATTGGCTCGGCTTAGTCAAGTTGACTTGATCTATGCCACAAATCGCAATGGTCGTTTATTTAGTAGCCGTCAACTTAGCAATGGTCCGAAATTCGTTCTAACGTACACACGAAGTATGTAATATTAGCGGTGTGATAACACGACAAAAATCATTTTAAAATCGCTCCGTTGCATTAGAAATAAACCATCTATTATATATGCATCGGTTGAACATTTTAATTTAATTAATCTAATTAGATTTCAAGTTTTTTTTTTATTAATATATCGAGAACCGGTAAGCAATATAGGAGTACCCAAAATCATGCTTATGTGATCACGGTATCGTTTCAACCAAATCAAGAGTATCAAGTCTATGTGATCATCCTATATTTGGTAATTGACCATTTAATGAACAATGTTACAAATCCCATTTTCACATTCTTAGATACGCTGACATGAAATCTTTAGTTAGGAATTTTTCAAGTACTAACTCAATGGTATAAAACTGGATTCTACATTTTGAAATTGTACAAAAACAACTCTGAAATACTAACAAATACAGGAAATGGGAAGTATAATGATCATAATTTTAACTTGTGTAGCTTTGCTACTTGTTACATTGTCATGGCGGATACTGAACTGGATGTGGTTGAGGCCGAGGCAGCTTGAGAAGTACTTGAGGAGCCAAGGATTCTCCGGCAACCCTTATCGCCTCTTGTTCGGAGACATGAAGGAGTATTCTAAGATGTCCAAGGAGGCTATGTCTACTCCCATCACACTCTCCGATGACTTTGCAAATCGTGTTCAGCCTTTCACTCGACAAATTATAAACACACATGGTACATATTTTGCTCAAGAAAAATAAATTTGATGTTTTTTTTTTTTCTTTATAATCACCTATAGTCCAAATTTTGTGAACCGCCACTGTTTAATTTTGTACTTTCATATGGAATGCAGGTAAGGCGTCTTTTGTGTGGTTTGGGCCGGTACCGTGCATCAATATCATGGATCCTCAAATGATTAAGGAAGTACTAATGAAGTATGAAGAGTTTCAGAAGCCCCATACAAATCCTCTGACCAAAATACTTGTGAGAGGGCTTGTTGCATATGAGGGTGAGAAATGGGCTAAACATAGAAAGATCATCAACCCTGCTTTTCATATGGAGAAGCTCAAGGTAACAACAAAACTAACTCTTCATTCTATGTATTTACTTAACTCTACTGTAGACTGTACATAATGGCAAATCTCAGAAGTTACAAAGTAGTACGAAAGCAAAGGAACTAGAGAAAACGCATAAGAGATATACTTAACCTTACGCAAGTATTTTTCAACTGAATTCAGGGTCTCCTGGGGGAATTCCAAGTGAGCTGTAATGAGATGATTAACAAATGGGAGGAAATGATGTCACCTGACGGAACCTGTGAGCTAGATGTGTGGCCGCACCTTGATAGCTTATCTGGCGATATCATCTCAAGGGGAGCTTTTGGTAGCAACTATGAAGAAGGTAAGAAGATATTCAAGCTCCAAAGAGAGCAAAGCGCTATGACCATAAAGTTGCTTCAGCAAGTCTACATTCCCGGAATGAGGTAATCTTCCGCCTAATGTGATTTCTATTTACACTATACTGTCTTGTTTGACTTTACACCTAACAAAACGGTAGAAAGAAAAGGGGAAGGCTTATGGATCTGGGAGTGTCTACAAGAAGATTAATTATACACTTGTGCAGGTTTTGGCCAACCAAGACAAACAAGAGGATGAAGGAAATCTACAGAGAAATGAGAGTTTTGATGGATAGCCTCATCACGAAAAGAGAGAATCAAATGGCAATGGGAGAAGACAGTAAAGACGATCTATTGGGGATTTTGTTGGAGTCGAGTTTGAGGGAAATTCAAGAAAACGGGAACAAGAAGAATGCAGGACTGACAATTG
Organism: Silene latifolia; assembly: GCF_048544455.1. Lineage (NCBI taxonomy): Eukaryota > Viridiplantae > Streptophyta > Magnoliopsida > Caryophyllales > Caryophyllaceae > Silene > Silene latifolia. Next base: position 31,679,540 of record NC_133528.1, read on the forward strand.
AGGAGGTAGTCGAGGAATGCAAACTGTTCTATCTGGCTGGGAGAGATACAAGTGCTGTTTTGCTTCTGTGGTTCATGGTTCTCTTGGGCAAACATTTGGATTGGCAAGCTCGCGCCAGGGAGGAGGTTTTAAGCATTTTTGGCCAGGACAAGCCGGATTACAGCGGTTTGAACAACTTGAAAGTTGTAAGTTGTCTTTCTACCCAAAATGATCTGAACATAATGATAGAAATATTAATGGAATGATAACAATTGAAAGATATGAACTGAATGAATTTACCTAACTACAGATGCCCATGATAATCAACGAGGTCCTGAGATTATACCCACCAGTTATTCTCATGTATAGGATGGTACACAAACCCATCAAAGTTGGGAACATTGTTCTTCCAGCAGGAGTACAAATATCAATACCAACCATGATGGTTCAACATGACACAGAAATATGGGGTGAAGATGCCAATGAGTTCAACCCTCAAAGGTTCGCAGCAGGCATAGCCGCGGCGACAAAGGGACAAGTCTGTTACACTCCATTTGGATGGGGTCCAAGAATATGTGTAGGCCAGAATTTTGCCATGCTTGAAGTCAAGATGGCACTCTCGATGATCCTACAACGCTACTCCTTTGAGATTTCTCCCTCTTACTCTCACGCCCCGTTCCTCGCTCCCAGCCTACAACCCCAACATGGTGCCCCTATCATCTTGCGTAAACTATAGATATACATCACCACATGGATAAAGTCTTCTCCATAATATGATTTAATAATATGTGTGCCCTCCTCATAAGTTGATAATAAATGCTTAGAAAGTCCTGAACAAGACGGTTTCACAAATAAGGCCAAACAGAATCCTTATATTCCTCGCTCGGTTATAGGGTAGGGTTGGTCTCACATGTATAGCAGTCTCATGACAGGAGTAATATTTTGTGATAAATGTGTAACATATCTTGTGTGGTTGTGTGATTAATTAATGCAGAGGTTTGTAATCTTTTCGCAAATTGTGTTGTCAAATTATATCAATTAATCATCTCAGGTCCACCAATCTCTTTTTATGTTTAAGAGAAACGTTTTAAAGTTTTTTATTGTTTTATCGTTAATACTCCACACTCCTTCACATGGTTTATCCCAAAGCTCATGGTATGACCATAGTTATAGTCACATTCTATTGTACAACTACATGTTTATATAGAAAATAATACTCCGTAATATGTATCACCTAGTTAACTTTTAAAAGCCTGCAACGGTACTACCAACAAAAATATATTGTAGCTTAGCTTGGCTACAAGAATTTGTGACACCGTCTTACCCGACCTTTTTTTGGCGGTTTTCAATTGTCTTGGACTCTTTAGTAGAACAGTAGATTTTACATGGGGAATATAGTAATGGTAGTCTTATTTTTCCTAGAGGAAGTTGCTTTCTTGGAGAAAAACAAAGAGGGAGAACTTAAATAAACAGAAACTAAATCCAACTTCTTCAAAGAAAACAGGCAAGTGCATACCAGTATAAAGTACTTTCACCGTCACCAAGCAGTTTACACATTCATGATAGATACACATAGCTAAATCGGAGCATAGGGAGAGGGACAGAGCAAAGAGGTTTTATGTAGATATCAATACAATGTTGCATAGCCAGGACGATCAGGACATAACAGTAATCCAGAGTCGGGTTCAGTAATGATCATAAGCTAAAAGACTAAAGAACCTTCTGAGTTCTGACCTCAATGTGCAATGATAAGCCTCGGAGTTATTCCTCTATCAATCCTTGACTGTTGCCCGGAGTATCTTGACGTCGTGAATAGGTCTATCAAGAAGAAAGAGCAAAGTGATCCGTCAACATATTATAGAACAAATAGATTCTCATCAATAATGCAACTAATAGGGAGTATTTCTCTATGCCAGACAAAACAGAATAATGTGATAGAAGCAAAAATGATGATTAGTTACAACTATGCAGTACACATCAAAAACATAGTATCCAGGATGAAATGTCTGAAGAGTCGCGGAGTTTAAGAAATGGAGTGTAACAGACTTGTCCCTTTGTGATAGAACTAATAGGGAGTATTTCTCTATGCCAGACAAAACAGAATAATGTGATAGAACCAAAAAGTGGCTAATGAGATTTTTAGTTCTTTTCTTTTTGGTGGCACAGGGTAACAAAAACCACTACTAACTAGAGAGTCGCGGAGTTTAAGAAATCATACAACAGCTAATTCCCTCAGACCAAAATGATATCAACATATGTTCAACAGCTATATTATCCCTAGTTAAATAACATAACAGCTAACTTCTTATATTATCCCTAGCCAAATAACATAATAGCTAGAGTAAAGGGGTAAACAATGATATTTTATCACAAATCTTATGTATGATCTATGGTCAAATGGGGACAATATAAATGTGAGAGTCTAATAAAAAAAATGTGATTAAGCCTCTTGTAAAACAGTTCTATAATAATCTAGTGTAACATCGTATCAAAATTAAGGCTAAAAGGGTCACATATATGGTTAAACGATCACAAATAATATACAAGTATTGCTAACAGATACGAATAAGTGAATAACTATCAATGGTAAAAGGGTCACTAATAATAGAGGGAAAAGATCACTAGCTAAGATGGTCATTGGCGATTTGGTGGTACTTAAAGGGTTACCAGAAATATAGAAGGGCCACTTTATTTATTTTTAAGGTAAAGTGGTTTTAAAACAAAGTTAATGTAGAACAGCCTTACCACTTTGTGAATAAATCAGATGGATAATGTACACTGATACAACCTACTGTCCTTTCCTTATTCCTTTTTTTGGAGTTTCATTTGTTATTCCTACATTTCGTATTCGTTATTTACCCTCAGACGTGGGTGGAGTGGGTTAGGCTGGGCTGGGGAGGATAGATGATGGTATGGCCTATGGGGTTATTGTGGAAGGGTCGGAGGTAAGTCGAGGTAGCTGGAGTTCTTACATTGGTACTGGGCAGAGAGGTCTAGGGTGGTGCAGAGGAGTGTGGGTAGGCTAGTTTGGAACAAAAACAGTAGCAGTGACTGTAAAGAAGAGGGAAGTTGTGAACGCAAATAATCTGGATTGAGAGGTCGTGTGGCTAAAGTATGTTGGGAATTTTGTGAATAGCTTGAGGGTAGAAAGAAATGTGTTTTAATATTACTCATTTCTCGATATTTGTAGCCAAAAGATATGGAAATTGTGGAACAAAAAGAAATGTGTTTTAATATTTACTCATTTCTCGATATTTGCGTCCAAAAGATATGGAAATTGTGGAACAAAAAGAAATGTGTTTTAATATTTACTCATTTCTCGATATTTGCGTCCAAAAGATATGGAAATTGTGGAACAAAGGGGCATTACTTAAGACTGCTAAGCACTGCATGCATCATGGAATGCATGAAATGACGAAAGCCTTAATTATCTATCACTATTAGTAGAGCTTAAATGGCATAAGGTACAAAAAAAAATTCAAACGCTAAGAGAAGGCAAACCTGTCAGTGTTGTCAGTCTGGACACTACCAAGCCTCTTGACAATTTCCATTCCCCTGCAGACCCTTCCAAATATTGTATGCTTTCCTGAAAAAATCAAAATAAGTCGTCTTAAGGGTCTAGTTGTCGTTTGTTTATTTGACATGAAGTCCAGAATGTACAAAAAATACTGATTCCACACTGTGATATGTCCTAAACCACATAAAGATTGTCTTTCACTTTTACTTTTGCATTTGTGTGTGTCGAACCGGAATTAGCTCAATCACATTGATGCCACATACATGCAAAATTATGCAATGAAGAACTTTTTAGAACGAATTTCAAAGTTATTTTCTGACAAAAAGGAAAACCTTTATTATTGTTGAAATATGACAAATGAACCCATGACCATCCTACATACGAGAGTATCCTTGCTGAACTTAACAAGAGCATCGTATGGAAACTAGGGAAAAAGGTTATGTGCATAGAAAATCATAGTTTACAACTGTTTAATAACCCTTGCAAAATTCATTCAATTACTAAGAAACCAAGATCAATATGATGCAGAAAAAATTCCTCTCCATTAAATTCAAGCCCTTTGAATGAAATTAACTAAGCTGACCTCAATTATACAAAAGGGATATCATCATAGGCCTCTACCAGAACAAATTAATTTGAGAATGAATCAGGCAATGTAATTACCGTCAAGGGATGGAGCGGGAGATAGAGTAATAAAAAACTGGCTTCCATTGGTATTAGGACCTGCATTTGCCATAGATAAAATTCCCGCACCAGTGTGCTTCAGCTTTGGATCTATCTCATCGTCAAATCGCTTGCTGTAGAACAAAAGAAGAAACTAGATAATGAGATCTTATGATGAGATGATAGTTGTTACAGACTTGCAATAAGCCAACACAGTGATTAACAGAATACAACTAATTTGAAAAATAGAAATCAGAGTCAAACTCAAACCCATCATGTACTGTCCTTCTCTGGGACAATCTTCAAACATTTAAGGCACAAAAAAGAGAATTTGTGACATAAATCAACCAATAGCTGATTTCCATCAAGAAATTAATGATTGCTCAACAGTCAACACAAACGTTTTCCAACTCGCACATTATTGGTTCTAGCTTCTCATCAATCCTTCTAATTCTGAGTTTGTGGATTTCTAGACACAAAGTACCACATATAGGCCATGTTGGGTATGATTATGAATCTACATTGCTACATTACAAACAAGATAATAACAGGACTCCCAATAACATACTCCAATAGTCTAGTGGTTACTAAGAATTTCTAGACACCCACAGCTTTCGAAGCACACCCATTACAGAAAGGCAACTAGGCAGAAATAGTGCAATAGTCAACAACAACAACAACATTACCCAATGCCTCAAGGCTACCACAACAACTCGAATGTTTGTAGTCTTATCCTCTTGAAGAAGGGCGGTCAGTTTGGTGATCAATTTCGCTTTAATGTTTAGTCCATCATAATCTAAAACTAAAGTTTAAGACTCTTTAGTTCCATTGGATAGCCATGTCGAAAAAAAAGAATCCAAAAATGTATTCACGGACAAATGAGCAGAAAAAGCACAACCAGAACTTAGAAAGCACCAGTTAATTGTGGTCTTGTACTCTTGCCAACACCGGGAATCCAGATTATGTTCCCAAACTTTAAGCAACTCAAACCATTCTGCATGAATTTGACTTCCATGCATAACCACATTCAATGAGCTTATATAGATAGCTAATGAATTATTTTGACCCATCCCAATGAGTTTTGAGTGGTCCACAACTACACGAGTGTTAAAGAGGTTCGACAACCTTGCAGTTGCAACTGGCTAGAATATGATTGATAAAAAACAACATCTATGTTCCTGTCTCGAAATAAAGAGCCACACTGGCTTCTTTATCTCACTCCTTATAAAAAACAAATCGAATTTCTTCAGTCACTGAATAAATTACCAACCAAAGGTTGCTTAACAATTGAGTTCTGACTTCTGAGTAACATGAAAACGTGAGTTTCGGGTCTATTTAGGAGGATTCTGACCCGAAACTAGTAGATAATAAACAACTTTGTTCTCAAAAATGAAGACTTGTAGTAAATCCTTGGTTGGCTTTGAGCCAACCTAGACGTTCATGTTAAAGAACAGCTGAAGTATTGAAAGCTTTTTTATTAAGCCTCATTCGAACATCAAAATCGCTTGCTTATACTATTAAAACCATTATGATATGATTTGAAGGTGTTAGTCTGTGTTTCAAAAGCTAGTAAATTTACAGGTATTGGTCGGATGTACTCAGTCTTAACTCTTTGTTAGTGCACAAAGAGACGGTTTGGAATGACCCAAGATGAAAATTAAACAAAAACTACTTAATCTAAATTTCTAAACAAATTTTCAAGCAATTAGGTCGTCATGAAAGCATGAAAAAAAGAATAAAAACACATTATTTATTCATAAAGACAATCCAGTAAAAACCTTAAACAGCATGAACCCATAAAACCCCAAATTCAAAACTGAAATCACAACTACAAAAAGAAGCATTACCCATAAATTGATTCGCCCCCTCTTCCGGACCCAGTTGGATCACCACCTTGAATTATAAAATCCTGCTCAAATAATAATCCCAGTTTTATTAACAATCATGCCACCAACAAACATATAACAATAAGACCAAGTAAAGACTGAAACTTTACTTTGATAATGCGATGGAATTTGACATTGTCATATTTCCCTCGTCGAGCAAGTTCCAGAAAATTGGTGCACGTTCTTGGCGCATGCTTGTAGTACAGCTAAATTAAAATAATAACAAAAGAAAAATCGCAAGTTTAGAAACAAATAAACAGCAACAACATTACCCGAATGCGTCGAGGAGTCAAGGGCTCCTGCAAATTGCTGGGTAAAGGGATGTACCCGGCCTTACCCCTTGTGCTAGCAACACAAAAAGGCTGTTTCCGAATTATCCAAAACGAATATTAACAAAAAAGAGTTAAAGTAACTGAAGAGGGAGAGAGGAAGACCTCAATGGTGATTGGACCCATGGAAGTTTCAAGGGTGACCTCAGGTGGTCCGCCATCTGCGCTTGCCCTCATTGCTCTTTTGCCCTCTTTACCTGCTGAACTGATGAAAGATTTGGGGGAGAGTGTAAATTTTGGTGCGTGGAATTTGATTTTGTTTAATGGGTTTTCCCAACAAGATTTGGGGCTAAACACCTTTGGGTGGGTCAATGGTCAATACTGTTCTTGTTAAGTTGTGGTGAGCCAATGTAGATCGTCCAGGTTTATGGGCGAATTAGAGGTGGCAATTCGGTCAGTCGGATTGGAGTTGGGTTGGGTTAACGTGGGATGGGTTATATTGCGAAACGTCGTCGACGTTTTATAACGAATCGACGCTTTTCATAAAAAAGATGTAACATACCCTTGTATCTTTCTCCCTCTCTCTTACTCTTTTTTTCACTCTTACCATTCAACCACCACCAACCCGGTTGGCACACCACCGCCACCCGCACCACCACTGCCCACCGCACAACCCTGAACCACCACCGCACCACCCTGCACCACCACCACCTCTCTTTCCCCTTTGCTCTCTTTCCTTGTTATCACAATTTCAAAAATCCCTTACCACCGCACCACTACCACCCTGCAATACCACCACCACCACACATCGTACCACGAACAGCCACCACTAGTCCGTGCCATAAATGCCCCTTAATTTTTTATTTTATTGCTTCTTGTTCGATTCCAATTGGTTATTTCGAATTATGCGAAAAGGTATGCTTTGTTTGTGACGATCTTACTGAGGTCGTTTGGGGGGTCAAACGATAATAAAAATCGGATTTCATAGATGTTTTGGAATCGTGAGACTGCAAATTTTGTGAATATGGGAAGATTTGGGGTCAAAGATGATCCTAAGTGGTGCTAAAATGGACGAGAAAGTTGCTGGTCAGAAACTCTGCTTTTTCGAAAACAGGGGTTGGTTTGGACTTTGAATGTTCAACGTCGACCTTGGCTTGAACGTTGGTATTAAATGTTTGTACATGGATGAAACGTTGTTGTTCAACGTCTACCATGGCTGGGAACGTTGATGTTCAACGTCGTTGTTGATGGTGGACGCTTTTTTTTTTTTTCAATTCTTGGGACGTTGATACTCAACGTTTGATGGCGGATGGAACGTTGATGTTCAACGTTTGATGGCGGGTAGGACGTTGAAGGTGGACGTTGGTGGTGGTTAGTGACGTTGAAGTTGGACGTTGATGGTGGTTAGTGACGTTGAAGTGTGACGTTGACGGTGGTTCGTGCAGTGGTGCGGTAATCTGCCAAACAATGCTCCTTCCTTATTTCTCTCTCAATTTTTGCTTTTTTTCTTAAAATACTTCTCACCATTTTTATATCACACAATGGCACAGCCATATATTATTCAACAAGATTCATACACTAATTATGACATTAAATCTCACTTAGTCATTGACACTTTCAACATCTACCAAAAGTCTCATAATTTTATTCATCTTGCATTCATCTTAATTGTATTTAACAACATTAATATTCATTCTCCTTTAATTGATTGGTACTTAATTTTTAGAGAAAGAGGAAAAGAGAGTAAGGGGAAAAGGTGCGGTGGTGATGCAGTGGTGCGGGTCATAGTGGTGGTGCGGTGGTGCTGAGGCGGAGAGGTGTTGGGTTGTGCGTGGTGCTGTTGGCAGCGGTGGTTGGGGTGGTGGTAGCTGTGGTGGGGGTAATTTTGAGCAATTGGGTAAAAAAGAAAGAGGAAGAGAGAAGAAGATAAGGGTAATGTTGTTTTTTTTTATGAAAAATGTCGATGATTTGTTATAAAACGTCAACGACATTTCGCAAACCCCTATTGGATTCGTGTCTTATCAGGTTAGGAGCGCGAGTTGGGTGGATGATGAGTCCCCATTTTGTATCTACTTCACCTTTCTTTTCTTTGCATATTTCTCGATCACATGCGGGTTTTGACCCTTTTTAGCCCCATTTTGTAGTTTTAGCCCGTACTATGAAATTTGTATGCCTCACTGCAGATTTTGCATAAGGAAGAGGGCTAAGGGAGCTAGATATTGAACTCTCAAGAGATGCTTAGAAGAGAAGAGTGAAGTGAAGAAGAGAAGAGTGAATCGAAGAGAGGAAGGACTCCCCGGTCAGTCGGGCAATGGATCCACCCGGTGAGAGTCTGCTAGGCTTCCATAGACAATCGAAGACCTGAAGAAGGAATTCAGCCGGCCAAAGCCGGAATGGCCAGTCGGCCGGTCAAGACACACCCGGAGCCGGTCAACAAATGGTGGCCGGTCCACCGCTTGCCATACCGATGATTTAATTGGAACTCAAAAGTTCCAGAGGGTTTTGTGCCGGTCAAATGACCGGCGGCCGATCCACCGGCTCAGACTCCCTTCTCCGCATTTTGAACTCTTTTGTAATTTTCGACCTAAACAATTGTAAGCTATAAATACCCCCTCCTTAATTCATTTTCGACACACAACCCTAGATCTGAAAACTTTCCTTATTAATTGTAATCCTCTCTTAATCAAGCACTAATCTTTCCTTAATCTTTCCTTAATATTTAGTAAAACTAGCAATTATTAGTTAGAATCAATAGTTTACTCTTGTTCTTTGAAGATTGTATTGGGGGATTTTGAAGGTTTTTCTTCATATTATTCAATCAAGCAATCTCCTTTACTTTTATTGGTATAATTTCCTCTCTTATTTACTTATTAATCATTTGTTTACAATTGTTTTGCCTTTCATAATTGCTATAATAATCATCATGTTTTCTCTTTATGTTATTTGTTCTTCTTCTCTTATTAGCATGATTATATTTAGTATGAGTGAGTAGACTTCCTTCTAGGGTTTAGGGGGAGTCTATATGGTTTTTATGGGCATGATTGTATGATTATTTGGGTCTTTGATGGATTGTTTATCTTTCTTGTTCATGCACACAAGGTGTTTGATTAATTGCACGAGTGAAAGTTTGTGCCTTTTTTTCATTATTGCTTAATTCCCCCATTGAATGAAAGTTTGTGGATGTCTTGTTGTATGTTTAAGAGAAGTGTGATGCTTAATGAGAGTTAGTTGTCACCCTTAGGTTACTCTCTTATCATTGACCCCTTGATTCATCATGTTTGCCCTTAAACCATTTAGATGACCCCGAAAGCCCTAGTTTTTAATTAATCATATTCATTTTCATCAACTTGTTTGTTCAATTGCTTTAGTGATTAAAACCAAAACCCCTACTTTTAGTATTGATTGAACTTGACTCTAAGTTGAACCTAGTAGCAACCCCCGCCGTCCTTGTGTTCGACCCCGACTTAATACTACGCTTTTTCGGGTTTTACAAATAGTTTTGATAGAGGGAAACCGCGACAAAATCTCTTAGCTATCAAATGGCGCCGTTGCCGGGGAGGGCGTTAGGTTATGCTTAGTTTTATTTAGAGTCTTTGCTTTAATCTTGTCTCAATTGCTAGTTTGCTTTAGTAGTTGATTGTTGTTTGTAGAGTGTGTGTGATTTTTGCCTTTCCCTAGTGTGTAAAAACACTAGGAGACTTACGATTTGTCAAGTGTATGCCTAGAAGGAATCACCAAGCTCTTCTATTCAACTCCGACCCCGAAAGGCTTTTTAGAACTTTGAGGACTAGGACTCTTGAAAGAGTAAGGAATAATTCCATACAAGCAAACATTGATCAACCAAACTCACACATCCCACAAAATTTTGATACAACAACTACGATTCAACCAAATACCACAATTGAGACTTTAGTAGAGAACCCCTTTTCATAACTTCCTTAATTATAATAGCCCACCTCAAACACCACCACATCAAGAACCAAACCCACCACCACAAATGGCTCTTAGAGATCATAACCGGCCTAACCATAATGATTCATGTAACCCTATCAATTTCGGCACCTTGGCCCCAAACAACTTTGAAATGCATCCCTCCCAAGTCGGGTTAATTGAGAAGGACTTGTTCGGGGGTCATATTGAAGAGGATGCCCATGCTCATCTCCGGAAGTTTAAGAGGAAAGTTTCACTAATGAAGAAGAATGGGGTGTCCGAAGACACCTTGAGAATGATGTTGTTCCCGTTTTCATTGACGGACAAAGCGGACCGATGGTTGAACATCCACCCACCGGATACTTTCACTACTTGGGACGACTTAGCCAAAGCATTTATGGCCAAGTACTACCCTTCCTCCAAGACCGCGATGCTCCGCAATGAGATCCATACGTTCCAACAAGAGGATGGGGAGTCCTTGGGTGAGGCTTGGGACCGATATCAAGACTTGATAGCAAGTTGCCCCCACCATGGAATACCGGAATGGTACATTACTCAAACATTCTTCCAAACTTTACTACCAAGAACTAAGGAGATGGTAAATGCCTCCGCGGGGGGAGGTTTTGACCACTTGAGTGATGAAGAGGGCACGGCATTGATCAAGAAAATGGTAGACTCGGAGGCAAACTATGGTTCTAGAGGGAACATGTTACGAAGGAATGGGAAATTTCCTAAGGAAAACACCTCCAACTCCGAGACAAATGCCAAGCTCGACTTGCTCACAAAACAATTTGAGAAGTTTTCAAAGAATCAAGTGAACCAAGCCGCAACCTCATATGGGCCGCCCATGGAAGAAGTGGCTCAAGTCTCAAGTTGTGAACTTTGTGGAGGAAGTGGTCATACTTATGACTTGTGTGGCAACAATTACAATGGTGCCTATGAAGAGAATGCTCAAGAGGTGAACGCTTTTCAAAGCTACAACAACAATCCTAGACCACCAAGGCCTCCTTACAACAACCCAAACACCTACAATCCAAATACCAATTTCTACCACCCCGGGTTAAAGAACCACCCCAACTTTAGTTACAAAAGCACCAATGTTCAAAACCCCCAACATCTCCAATCACAAACCCAAAACAATCCACCCGGTTTTGCTCAACCAAGGGGAATTCTCCCCAACCCAAGAAATAATTTCGGAAATCAAAACCAATGGTCAAGCAACAATCAACCCCAAAACTATGGCAACCAACAACAAGGGTACCAAGAGTTTGGTGGAAATCAAAGCAACCAAGGGAATCAAGTAAATCAAGCAAATCAAGGATTTGGGCAAGGGTATGTTCAAGGGTCTCAAGAACAAGGTCAAGGATCAAACTTCAACAACTATGGTCCTAGAGCTAACTTCCAAGGGGGGCAAAACAACAACCAAGGTCCCAATGCTAGATATGACTATGGGTTCCCTTTACCCATAGCCAACCAACCTCATCAAGAACCCCAAGGTGAGCTCTCTCAAGTTGAGCTATTGAAGATGATAAAAAACATGCAACTTCAACATAGCCAAGAGATAGCTAATTTTACAAAAGCTACTCAACAAGAACAAGCAAACTTGAGGGCTACATTTCTTAAGGACATGAGGGAAATGGAATTTAGGATGGCTTCTCATGCTATGGCTAACCCTCAAAGGCCGCCCGATGGTTTGTTGGCTCAAGGACAAAGCTCCAAAGATGCCTCAAATAGCCACCATGCTCATGCGGTAGTGCTAAGGAGTGGTTTAGAGCTTGAGGACCCTTACAAAGACCTTGAGTTGGAAGTTGATGAAGATCCCAAGGGGAATGGGTTAGAAATGGATGATGAAGAGGAAAGCTCACCCATTGAGGTTTCGGGTAAAGCTAATGAAGACAAGAAAGGAAAGAAAGCTTGTGAAGGTTTGACTAGAAGAGGAATTCAAGTGGACAAGGATGTTGATGGATATGTGGAAGACCTCCCTTATGAGGAGGAAGCTATTGAAGAAGTACCTTTGCAACATTCTAAAAAGGTAACAAAAAGTTCGGCTCCTCCAAAGGTATCTTCCAATTCCCAACTTGTTTCTAAAATTCCTTACCCTTCAAGAGCCATAAAGAGTAGGGAAAACCTCAAGTATGCCAAATTTTGTGATATGCTTGAGAAACTTGAGGTTACCCTACCCTTTACGGAGGTGATAATGAACATGCCAACCTACTCAAAATTTTTAAAAGATATTTTGACAAGGAAAAGAGTCTTGGGTGACCAAGAAATAGTGGCTATGGAAGAAGCATGTAGTGCTCATATCCTTAACAAATTGCCCACTAAACTTGGTGACCCGGGAAGCTTTTCCATTCCTTGTGTAGTTGGCGGTGTTCCTATATCAAGAGCTCTTTGTGACTTGGGAGCAAGTGTTAGTGTTATTCCTTTGAAAGTTGCAAAAAGGATTGGCATTCAAAACTTGGCTCCCACTACCATGACTCTCCAATTGGCGGATAGGTCCGTCAAACGCCCTATGGGGGTGCTTGAGGACGTGCCCGTCAAGGTTGGAAAGTTTTTGATTCCCACCGATTTTGTTGTCCTTGATATTGGGAGGATAGCCATACTCCCATCATCCTAGGTAGGCCATTTTTGGCTACCGGAGGAGTACTCATTGATGTGAAGAATGGGCGGCTAACCTTCCAAATTGAGGGCAACAAAATCGAATTTAACTTGCCAAATTTGATGAAAGGTCCAAGTGTAGAAAGATTGAGCACAATTGAGGTAATTGATGAAGTAGTGCACGAAGTAGCCCGTGAAGAGGCGGAGATGGAAGAGGTTTTTCAAATCTCTTTGCATGATGAGGCAATGAAAGAGGATCATGAAGTTGATGAGGAACTATTGAAGAAAGTGGAGGGCTTTCTCCCTCCAAAGGTACAACTCAAACCCTTGCCTCCCTCACTCAAGTATGCTTTCCTTGATGAGGGAGAGGCCTACCCGGTGATCGTTAATGCTAACCTAAGTGAGCCCCAAGAAAAGAAGCTTTTGGAAATTTTGAAAACTCATAGGGGGGCACTTGGGTATAGCATTGATGACATCAAGGGCTTAAGTCCGAGTTTGTGCATGCATAGAATAGTTTTGGAAGAGGGGAGTAAACCCAAGGTTGACGGTCTTAGGAGGATTAACCCAAAGATGGCCGAGGTTGTGAAAAATGAAGTGTTGAAACTTCTAGAGGCCGGTATTATATACCAAATTACCGATAGCAAATGGGTTAGTCCGGTCCACGTGGTACCAAAGAAAGGGGGTACAAATGGTTGAACAAAAGGATGGCACCACCCTTCCCACTAGGCCCGTGACCGGGTGGCGAATGTGTATTGACTACCGCAAGCTCAATGCCGCCACCCTCAAAGACCACTTCCCAATTCCCTTCATTGACCAAATGCTAGAAAGGCTCGCGGGCCATGCATATTATTGCTTCTTAGACGGTTATTCCGGGTTTTTCCAAATTCCCATCCACCCGGATGACCAAGAGAAGACGACCTTCACTTGTCCAATAGGGGTCTATGCCTACCGTAGGATGCCATTCGGGCTTTGTAATGCGCCCGGCACCTTTCAAAGGTGCATGATGGCAATATTTTCCGATTTCCTTGAAAAAAGCATGGAAGTCTTCATGGACGACTTTAGTGTCCATGGAGACTCGTTTGAGCTTGGTCTTGAGAACTTGGCTTGTGTGTTGAAACGGTGTGAGGAGCATAACCTCGTCCTTAATTGGGAAAAGTGCCATTTCATGGTTGAGGAAGGGGTTGTCCTCGGTCACATCGTTTCAAGTAGGGGTATTGAGGTCGATGGGGCCAAAGTTGCGGTCATAGAGAACTTGTCACCTCCCTCCAATGTTAAGGGAGTGAGAAGTTTTCTATGCCATGCCGGGTTTTATCGGCGTTTTATCAAGGATTTTTCAAAAATAGCAAAGTCCTTAACCTCATTACTCCTTAAGGATTTCCCCTTTGTGTTTGATGATTCTTGTCTTGAAGCTTTTAATAGGTTGAAGAGAGCATTGGTCACGGCACCGATAATCCGGTCTCCGGATTGGAATCTTCCCTTTGAGATAATGTGTGATGCTTCGGACTTCGCGGTTGGTGCGGTACTTGGGCAAGTTGTGGATAAGAAGCATCATGTGATATATTACACAAGCAAGACTCTTGATCAAACACAATGTGGATATGCTACAACCGAAAAGGAAATGTTGGCAATTGTTAATGCCGTGGAGAAATTCCGACAATAGCTTGTTGGGTCCAAGGTGGTGGTTTACTCCGATCACACCGCCTTGAGACAATTGATGGTGAAGAAAGATGCAAAGCCCCGACTCTTGAGATGGGTCCTTCTCCTTCAAGAATTTGATTTAGAGATTAAAGATAAGGCCGGGTCGGAAAATGTTGTAGCCGACCACTTATCTAGATTGACCGTTGAAGACCATGGGATACAAGACAAGAGTGGACCCATCAATGAGTGGTTGCGGGATGATGGACTCATGGAAGTTACCGTCAAAACCCCTTGGTTTGCGGATCTTGCCAACTACATTGTGAGTGGTTTCTTATCGGATGAAATGGAACCAAGAGAAAAGCGGAAGTTGAGAAATGATGCTAGGAGATACTTTTGGAATGACCCACATTTGTTTCGCAAGTGTGGGGATGGAATGTTCCGGAGATGTGTTTTAAGAGAGGAGGGCTTAGAGATTGTTGACCGGGTTCACAATTCCGCCTATGGGGGACACTTGGCCACCTCTAGAACAATTGCCAAGATCCTCCAAGGTGGGTTTTATTGGCCCTCCATGTTCAAAGACATTCACTACTTGGTTAAATCTTGTGATGCTTGCCAAAGGGTTGGGAACATTGGGAAAAGAAGTGAGTTGCCCTTGACTAACATATTGGAGATTGAGCTTTTTGATTGTTGGGGCATAGACTTCATGGGACCCTTTCCCAACTCTTGTGGAAATGAATACATCTTGGTTGCGGTGGACTATGTATCCAAATGGATTGAAGCGGTTGCCTCCCCCACCAATGATAGCAAGGTTGTGATGAAACTTTTCAAAGGCACGATTTTCCCAAGGTTCGGAACACCAAGAGTAGTCATAAGTGATGGCGGATCTCATTTCCGCAAGAGTACCTTCAAAGCTCTACTTGAATCACATGGTGTGCGACACAAAACCGCACTTGCCTACCACCCTCAAACTAGTGGGCAAGTGGAGGTTTCTAACCGCCAAATTAAAGCCATTTTGGAGAAAGTCACCAACAAGAGCCGGAAAGATTGGTCCCAAAAGCTCCCGGATGTCTTATGGGCATTGAGAACCGCCTTCAAGACACCCCTTGGCACCACCCCGTATAAGCTTGTGTACGGGAAAGCTTGCCATTTGCCGGTGGAGTTGGAGCACAAAGCTTGGTGGGCTCTTAAAGAGATGAATTTTGACTTTGATGCCGCCGGAGAGGTGCGCTTTCTCCAAATGAATGAGTTTGAGGAATTGAGATTGGAGGCTTATGAGAGCTCCAAAATCTACAAAGACCAAACGAAGAAATGGCATGATGCCAAGATCATGAAGAAAGAGGTAAGTGTTGGAGACCTTGTTCTCCTTTTTAACTCCAAAATCAAGGTGTTTAAGGCAAGCTCAAATCACGATGGTCCGGACCCTTTAAAGTGATGAAAGTATTTCCTTATGGTGCTTTCGAGCTTTGGAGTGAAGAAGGGGGAACTTTTAGGGTCAATGGTCAAAGAATCAAGCGATACTATGACGGTGATAACAAAGGTCCTATTGAAGTGCTCTATCTCGGGGAACCCCTCCCCGAGGAGAGGGAAAGTTGAAATTCTCGAAAGTGATTTGGTTTGGTGGAGTTCCTCAAGAACCACCACTTGTACATAGCATGCATTTTAGTTAGCATATGAGAAAATTGGAAGGGATCGTACTTGGAAAGATGGAGTTGGTGAGGTTTGGAGAGAGCCTACCCGACTCTTGGGAAAGGTTCAAGCTTGCAAAGTGAGGAACGAGAGAAAAAGGGTTCTGGCGGTCGGCCGGCCCGGTCATCTGACCGGCACAGAACCAACTGTAACTTTTGGGTCGCAATTTTGAGAAGGGACTCCCAACCGGTCGGCCGGCAGCCGGCTCACCGGCTGAGAGTCATAGTGACGTGGATTTTTGGGGGAAATGACGAAGAAAGGACTCCCAGCCGGTCGGCCGGCAGCCGGCCCACCGGCTGAGAGTCACTTGTATACTTAGAAATTTTTCGAAAAAATGGAATAGGACTCCTGGCCGGTCGACCGGCCGCCGGTCATTTGACCGGCGCAAAACCAACTGGAAACTTTTGGAACCCCAGCCGGTCCACCGGCCGCCGGTCCCCAGACCGGCCCAGATCCCACCCGTGCCCCTTTATACCTTCTCAACCACTCATTTCTTCCTCACTTTACCAAAAACAGACTCTCTCTCTTCAACCTAAAACACACCATCTTCATCTTCCCTTCACCTACCCAACCTCAAATCATCAAAATCATCATCCAATCCTCCATTTTATGAAGTAAAACTTCCTTTTAACCCTATATTATCACTCCAAACTCCATTTTTCATCTTCAAAACACCAAAAAACTCAAAAAATCGTCACTTCCAAGGCTAGGTTTTGAGAAATCCGAAAATTCAACATCACTTTTTTGGGTAAGTTCTTCACTTTAGCTTCATTTATCTAAGGTTTAATTATCCTTTTAAGCCTTTTTGGTGGAGAAATAGGAGTTTTTATTGTTGGTTAGTAAGGGTAGTTGCATTTTGGGAATTAATGGCTCCAAGCAAGAGAGCTAGGGTGGCGGTTAGTGGAGCGGACATAGCCCGCGACCCAACTTTCCCGGAGGTTCAATTTATTTCCGAGGAACACAAGGTAAGATTTTCTCATTTAAAATCTAGTGAAATTATCCCTACTAGATTTATTTGCCGGAATACCTTGAGAAAGCTAGGTTGGGACACCGATTGCGAAAAGTTGTTTAATGGGGTCGGGATGGGCGCTATGTTCAACCTCTATCGCCAAACCTTTGCTAGGATCACACTTGAGTTTTTATCCTCCCTCGAGGTACAAAAGAATAAGAATACAAGCAAAATAACCGGTATCTCCTTCCGGTTAATGAACAAAACCATTCAAGTGACCCTTGAGAGAATTGGAAGAATTTTTGGGTTGCCTTGTACGGGGAGCCACCTTCCCCCGTCTAGGTATGATCAACAAGAATTGTGGAAAACGATTTCCGGTGAGAATATTAAGGATGAGCCTAAGATGAAGGAACACCATATTCATAGCCCTATTATCCGGACTTGGCACCGTTCTATGGGTTGGACGATATTTGGGAGGCATGAGCCTCACAATATGCGTTCGGACGAGCTCTTCATACTCGGGAGCTACCTTAGGCAACGCCCAACGGCGTATCAAATCAATATTGCTCATCACTTGATACTTCATTTGCAAAAGCTTGGCAACAACATCCGTAACAATTCACCAATCGTGGTAGGGGGTTTGATAACCCAAATTGCTAAAGAGACCGTGGGGTTTGTGGAATCGCGGCATCAACCGATACATGGGGTTACCATAATGGATAGTAATCATTTGAGCTCCCTTTTCTTCACTAAGTATGACTTCAATGACAAGAAGACTTACCTATTGATTAGGCAAAGCTTGACCTCTATTGCTCTCCCCAATGCCGACTTGGTCGCTCTTGAACCGGACAACGAGAGGTATCTCCTTCCTATTGCAAGCAACACCGATCCTTCCACGCGGGATTGGGACCGTACCACCCTCTCTTACGGGAGAAATGCACAAGGGCCTACTCAATCTTCTTACAATTATGATGCCCCACCCGAAACCGGCACCTCTTCCTCCGCCCAAACCTCCCAATACCAACCCATTGATCCAAAAATTTGGGAGCTCATGGAGGGCATGAACCTTGGGATTGGAAAGGTGCAATCCTCCTTGGAAGACTTCCGCACCCACGTCGACAAACGCTTTGAACAAGTCGACGACTCCTTAGGCCGAGCACACCAAAAAATTGATCGGATCTACGTGGATCAAGCTCTCGGCAACTACCCTCTCTATGAAGACTACGCCTCCCGGCGTATGGTCCCACCGGACGGTCCTTTTCCCTCCTACTTCAACCTACCTAATGGAGGGTACACTCAACCGGGGATTCATGGAGGTCTCAACTTAAACCCCGACTACTATAGCGCCCCTTCCTTCCAAACTAGTGGAGGATATGACTTCAACCAAGGGAGTGGCTACGGTGGTTTTGGGGGAGGCTATGATAGCCAAGGGGGATCGGGAGGCTACCACACCAACATCACTATGGATGCTCCTTTCAACCCTCAAGTCAACCTAGGAGGGTTTGTTGGTAGTGGTAGTGGCCAAGGAGGTAGTGGAAGTGGACAAGGGATGGATACTAGCATTTATGATGATATTAGTTTTGATGTGGGAAATGTTGAGTATGGCGGGAGCGGATTTAATGCTCCTAGAAGTGATTTTGATGCTAGTGGAAGCGGTTTTGGAGACTATGGTTATCAATGCGGCTTTGTTGATCAAAGTCGTGATAAAGGAAAGTGTGTGGTTACCATTGATGACGATGATGATGATGTCAATGACAATGATTATGATGATGGAGACGATGATGTTGATGATGAGACCCCTCGTGCCGAGCTAGTGGACTATGGCTCGGATCTTGAATGAGCCCCTATCTTTGCTCCCACCTTGAAAAATCCAAAGCCAAGTATGATTTTCCCCCTAAATCCAAATTTTCTCATTCATATTTCAATTTTGTATGCATTTAGTTAGAAATTCACTTAGTTGCATTCATATAGGATTGCATTAGATTTCAAATTTGTACTATATTGTTGCATTTAGTTATTGCATTCATCTAGTATAGCTTGCATTGTATTTCAATTTTGCATATAGATTAGATCATGCATTGCATACTTATTTGAAAATCACTAAAAATTTGAAAAATCAAAATCAACAAAAACATGTAATTTCTTTTAATTCTCCCACTTGCCCTCCCATGTAAATGAATAAGTGTGGGGAGGGCCTAAAAAAAACCAAAAACATGCATTTTAATTTCCAAAAATCAAAAATACCAAAAATATGTTATTTTTATTTTCAAAAATTCAAAAACCACCAAAAATATGTTGTTTATTTTTCCTATTCTCTCCCTATACTTTGCTCCATTGAGGACAATGTAAATTTCAAGTGTGGGGAGGGAAATATCCACTTTGTGAATATTTGTTTGCACCTTTAAATTTGATAAAAATTCAAAAAAATGCCTAAAAATTGAAAAATTTCAAAAATTCCAAAAATATTGCATTGTATATATATGTTTGTCTAACAAGTGGCGCAGGCACATACGGGACATTTGAGGCATTAGGAGACTAGAAGACCGCTCGGTTTAATCTTTCCTATCTCTTTCTCCTTTACTATTCTTTTCCTTTATATTGTTGGATATATGGAGGAGGATGGGCTATGTTGATGAGGATGTTCCATTTTGGAACTTGGTGTGTGTTGCTTACGTGCTGCTAGGTTTAGATAATTGTTGCATGTTTATTTATGTTGCTAGTACTTAGAAATGCATTTCGTATCTTGTGAATATGTGTTTGTTGCTTTATTTACATTTTGCATCGAGTTTGTATATAAATTTTTGAACAAAATTTGGTCTAGGAAGGGAGTATGATACCCTCTATGATGATATTGTCTAAGCTGTGTCTTTCCCCTCTTAGTGGCTTGCACCTAGTGACCTCCTTGTTAGGGTGTTTGCTTGCAAATACCCGGGAAATGAGGCTAGACCGGAAATTTTTGACCACCATGTGAGACCAAGACCGTAGACTAGGCCTAGATTTCGACATAGCTACTTACATGTGAGATTTAGAGCCTCCTTGAGACCGGTACATCCATACCCGGTCCCCCTTTAGGTGTGAGTAGGCTCCTCGCGTGGCATGTCACATCACGACGCACAAGCATGGCGTCCTTTCCTTTTAGACCATGAGATGTTCATTTATATGCATATTTTGAAACAACAAGTTGCATTTCATTTTTTTTTTTTGAGCCTCACATTGCCAAATAAGCCTAATTCTTCGACCCTTTAGACTAGGACCGATTTTGTTTATCCCTTTTGAGCCTTGACCTTTCATTTGATACCTACGATACTAACTACAACCCAAAAACAACCGACCTTGATCAAGAAAGTTGTCTATGAGTTTTGGTAGTTTGAAGCAAGGGGATTTGAACCTTGGTTTAGTGGATGTGCACAATCCATTTGAGTCGGAATGATGGTTTAGTTTGGTTTGCTTTGAATAAAGAGGTTTTGAAAAAGAAAAGAAAAAGAAAATAGAAAAGGAGAAAAATGTAACGAAAAAGAAAAAAATTTGCACAATTACTTTCTTTGATGAGAAAAAGCCAAGCAACACTCCTTCATCAATGGAGTAGAAAAAGGCGTTGCAAGAATAAAAGGGGACTTGATGTTTTTCCTAAGTGAGTCGGGTTTACACATTTTTTGCTCGATTTTGGCAAGCCAATTTCTTGTTAGGGTGTAGACGTTGCTCATTGGTTGCAATAAGGTGACGATTTTTGTATTTTTCCAAAGAGAGTCGGGTTTGCACAATGTTTGCATTAATTCGGGAAACCGATTCTTGTTAGGGTGTAGACGTTACTCTTTTGTTGTAATAAAAGTGGAAGAAGCGGAATTTTGACAACAACTTGATTTTAAACTCCAAATGATCCATAACGATGCTTGCACCAATCCCGTTTCGACCCATCACCTAGCCCCGTTACAACCCTTGTTTTTTTTATGCATATTTTCCTTTTTTGCATCTCATTAATGGTCTTGTAGGAGAAGATTCCATGTTAGATTGCGGGCATGTCTCACGAGTCGAGTAGATGAGTGATTTTGGTTACTTTTTGCACAAAAATCACCCGTTCCAAAAACAAAATGAGAGATTAGTGAAAACCGTGAGGAAGTCGGTAGTCTTGGTCCCCTTAGTCATGGGTCAATTAGGTTGAATCTTGAGCGTGTCATGTGATTCTCGAAGGTTAGGCTTTGTTTCCCCCTTTCCCGCCTTTGAATTTGTTTCCTAGGCATTTGGTTGTCAAATTTCGGTTGCTTGAGCCACCATTAGGGCATTGACACCCCGCCGAGACTATGAGAGACGGTATCTCCGACCAAAACCTTTAATCGTTCAAAGTAAAACGGCCGCTTAGATGAGGAAAGCGGTTTGATTTTTGTGATGCATCATATATGTTGACTTGTGCTTAATTGAATGATTGCATCAAAAATTTTGTAGCAAGACCCAACTTGCCTTCCAATAGGGCACTCTTCCCTCATGAGTGTCAAATTGCGAGTTGAAGGGGCGTTGAGTGCGCTAATACTCAATCGGCTTAGGTAGTATTCTAGTTGAGTGATGCTTATATTGTGCACCCACTCTCCATATCTATTATAGTAGTGACTTTTGCATTGATTTAGGACTTACTCGAGGACGAGTAAGAGTTAAGTGTGGGGAGGTTGATGAGTCCCCATTTTGTATCTACTTCACCTTTCTTTTCTTTGCATATTTCCCGATCACATGCGGGTTTTGACCCTTTTTAGCCCCATTTTGTAGCTTTAGCCCGTACTATGAAATTTGTATGCCTCACTGCAGATTTTGCATAAGGAAGAGGGCTAAGGGAGCTAGATATTGAACTCTCAAGAGATGCTTAGAAGAGAAGAGTGAAGTGAAGAAGAGAAGAGTGAATCGAAGAGAGGAAGGACTCCCGGCCGGTCGGCCGGCAGCCGGTCCACCGGCTGAGAGTCCTGCTAGGCTTCCATAGACAACTGAAGACCTGAAGAAGGAATCCCAGCCGGTCGGCCATTTACAAGACACGGAGCGGTCAACAGCCGGCGGTCGGTCCACCGGCTTGCCATACCGATGATTTAATTGGAACTCAAAAGTTCCAGAGGGTTTTGTCTTAGGTCAAATGACCCGGGCCGTCCACCGGCTCAGACTCCCTTCTCCGCATTTTGAACTCTTTTGTAATTTTCGACCTAAACAATTGTAAGCTATAAATACCCCCTCCTTAATTCATTTTCGACACACAACCCTAGATCTGAAAACTTTCCTTATTAATTGTAATCCTCTCTTAATCAAGCACTAATCTTTCCTTAATCTTTCCTTAATATTTAGTAAAACTAGCAATTATTAGTTAGAATCAATAGTTTACTCTTGTTCTTTGAAGATTGTATTGGGGGATTTTGAAGGTTTTTCTTCATATTATTCAATCAAGCAATCTCCTTTACTTTTATTGGTATAATTTCCTCTCTTATTTACTTATTAATCATTTGTTTACAATTGTTTTGCCTTTCATAATTGCTATAATAATCATCATGTTTTCTCTTTATGTTATTTGTTCTTCTTCTCTTATTAGCATGATTATATTTAGTATGAGTGAGTAGACTTCCTTCTAGGGTTTAGGGGGAGTCTATATGGTTTTTATGGGCATGATTGTATGATTATTTGGGTCTTTGATGGATTGTTTATCTTTCTTGTTCATGCACACAAGGTGTTTGATTAATTGCACGAGTGAAAGTTTGTGCCTTTTTTTCATTATTGCTTAATTCCCCCATTGAATGAAAGTTTGTGGAGGTCTTGTTGTATGTTTAAGAGAAGTGTGATGCTTAATGAGAGTTAGTTGTCACCCTTAGGTTACTCTCTTATCATTGACCCCTTGATTCATCATGTTTGCCCTTAAACCATTTAGATGACCCCGAAAGCCCTAGTTTTTAATTAATCATATTCATTTTCATCAACTTGTTTGTTCAATTGCTTTAGTGATTAAAACCAAAACCCCTACTTTTAGTATTGATTGAACTTGACTCTAAGTTGAACCTAGTAGCAACCCCCGCCGTCCTTGTGTTCGACCCCGACTTAATACTACGCTTTTTCGGGTTTTACAAATAGTTTTGATAGAGGGAAACCGCGACAAAATCTCTTAGCTATCAGTGGATCGGGTCATTAACAAGTTGGGTCATTTTGAATTAATTGATGTATCAGGTTAGGTGGGGTGGGGTTTGAGACTTTGAGTCATTATCTGGTTTGGTTGCTTTATCATACTAGTCATTTGTTTACCATTAATCTAATCGGGTTAATATCATATCAGACTCATATCGGTTTAGGTCGGGTTAGGGTTCGAGTCATTGATCATTGGGCCAATATTGGGTGTCGCATCATAAACGGGTCAGATAAGGTTGTTTTTGGGTTGGTAATTTTTCGGGTTATGTCGGAACTCGTCAGGTCAAGTTTGTCAGCTCTAAATGTTGACAACAACATAAGGCTTTGATATGTGAGATTAGAATATATGTTATATTTTGTTATTGACACTTGTCAGCTCTAAAGCCTCGATGATATTTGGGAATTGTTGGCTTTGTATATGTAGTGGACGATAACGCTTGTGCCTAATTTTCCGTACTCCACCAACTTGCTTGTGATACCCGACGTTATTTTCTTGTGATAGCGTTAGTTTTTAATTTACATGGTCTGTAATTCTGTTAATTAATGAACTAGTATAGATCCCATGCAAATGTATGATTTTTGTTAGATTGTATATCATATAGAGAACTCCAATTAAGTTAATAGTGTTTAACTGCATTTTAAATGTAACTTTAAAATCAATACATCTTAATTTGTAGTATTAAGAGGTAAACTAGAGAAGATTTGACCTTTTTAACCTGAATAATATGTTCAATTTAATTGGAACTATTTTTATTAATTTTTTTTTAATAAAAAATAAGATTGTAGTTAAACTTAAACAACTTGTGAAATTTTTTTTATCCATAAAAGTCTTCTAATGAATTACTAACTATCATTGTAATTTCGGTTACAATATATATATAAAGTAACAAATATAAAGGTAAAAATTGAAAAATTATCCAATAATTTAATATATGAGTAAAATTTATAAGTATCTTACATGTAATATTTAAAATATTTAAAATAATAATACGAGTACAAATTATTAGGCTCAACTATTGGAGATCTAGTGCTCGGAAAAATATTGTAATACATAAAAGTCATATGTTAGGACCAACATGTATATACAATAACCCAAAAAAAGTTGTTTTTCAATTAGGGTTTTTCCCCCAATTCTGAATTTTTTCAATCATGAGTTAAGGGATAGGTCGTGGCGGGAGGATGATAGTTGCAGAGGACATACGCGGTCGTGCGGTGATGGTGGACGGTGGTGGGTCAATCATGGTGGCCGTGCAGAGATCAGGTGAAGGGAGGACGTGGCGGTGATGGGTGAGTCTTGGCAGGTGTGGTAGGGGTGGCTTTGGGCAGCGGTCGCGCAGGAGGGTCTGTTGGGATACAGGTGATGGCTGAGTTGTGGGTTGGTGGCGGCAAGGGTGGTTACTGGTTAGAGACTTAGGGATGGAGGGAGTAAGTAAAAATTGAATGCATGTGTGTTGAAGTGAGAAGGGTAAATTGATTATTTACGTCTATGAAAGACTAAAACCCGTTCATGAATGAGCACCATGAGGTTGGTTCAAGTCATTTTGAATCTGTTCGATTCATGTCCAGTGATCTTAGGTTGAGTTTTTTTTCCGTAAGCTGAGGCTCAAGCTTGGGCAAATGTCCAATCAGATCAATTTAAATACTGTATTCATATACCGGAACATTTATATTAAATCGGATCATTCAAATCAGATCGAGTCATTCAAATCAAGTCACCAAAGCCTACTTCGTAGATTTTGCTACTCAAGCACCTTTCCCAAATTTCCATTTAAAAAAATCACCCCCAAATCTAGGAACATTGCATCATAGGCGAAAACTGCAAAAATCACAAATTAAAAACAAAATCTGCATAAATAAATCCAATTCTTAATTTTGGCGAACCGCATAGAAACAACCGTCTTCATCGCGATCGTCATCTTTCCCCAGATCTCGCCTTCTATCTATCTCATCTTTCCCTCTTTTCTTCCATGCTAGGGTTCATACTCTACAATACTCTGACCTTTCTTCCATTCCAATATTCAATCAAAAATGTCACACACCGGAAAATTAATGCCTAATTTGGATCAACAAGGCACCAAAACCCTAAATCTCACCGTTCTTCAGCGTATTGATCCTTGTATTCTTGATATTCTTCTTACTGCTGCTCATGTTTCTCTTTACGAATTCAACATCGACCTTAATCAATGGGTAATTTAATTTAATTTTGTTTATTTATGTTTTTGTTTCCGAAAATAGCTATTGATTTGAGAGGTAAATGTTTGATTCTTATGATTGTAGAGTCGCAAGGATGTCGAAGGATCGCTCTTCATCGTACGAAGGTATAATTAACATCAATTGGTATCCTACTCCCTCCGTCCCAATTATTTGTCAACTATTTTATTCTTTGTGAGGGGGATTTTAATCAGCGGTAAACAAATGATTGAGACGGAGGAAGTAATGATCTGATTCATGTTTAATGTAGATGTACAGTGGTTGTAGTTGTTACTTTGATTGAACTTCATTGCTGAAGTCTATGATATTGCAAATATTGTAGGAATGCCGAACCTTGGTATCAGTTCATCGTAATGAATCGGAGAAACACAGGTTAGCTTTCGACTCAATTTATTTTTTGAGTTTTTTGGATGGAGAATGATTTGTACTTTTGGTTTTTGTACCCCACAATTGAGTAATGCTGTTTTTGCCTGCAAATGATTGAGTGAACTTCAGGTGTAGTGACTAATGAATTATTGTCGGATGGAGTAGCGATTATGGTACTGGTCTGGCTTTCTAATTTGGTGATGTAATTGCTTTTATTAAACCTTGACATGGAGAATAACGTGATTTATGGTGCATGACTGCATGGTTTGCTAGAGAAAGGTGAATGTGATTTATCCTGAACTTTGTGGAAGCTTATGAGTTATGACTTATGAGACAAGAGTTACAGTTAGTTAGGAAACCTTTATTGAATTGATATAGGTTCTGAATGATGTTGAGATAATTAATATGAGTTCTACATGTGATTGTCAAAGTCATTAGGTCTTGTTTAAGTTAGGTTAGCAGGTTAGCACGCAATGAATTAGATGCTTAACTTTCAGATGTTTGAAACAATGACTCGAATCTAATGTATAAGCGAACCTCTTGTTGTTAAAGTTCAAATGTCGGAGGAGAATTAATTTATTAAATACCTCCCTTTGATAGTTTGGAAGTTCAACAACTTTAGATATTTGACCCTCTCGTTGATTTCAAGATCTTGTTTCACATTCATTTCTCTTTTGAGGAAGTAATAAATTAAAAAAGATTACGTTAATGCTTGGTTTTTATTTGTTTTCCTAGGTTTTGGCTATAAACTATTCTGTACTTTATAATCTTTCCCAAACTCAAATCGCCAGAGTTCCAAATAGGAGTTAGAATCTGATATTTTGATGTTGGTGTTAGTTGGCCTTTAAATGATAAACCTGGAGCTTTTGCATTCCAAATTTCCAACCATATATCTGAAGATATCGTGGACAACAGTGTCCTTCATAGATGACATGGTAACGAGAGAAATTAAAAATGACATTTGAGTTGTCGATCTTGGACAACAAAAAAGTATAGAATGGTGTTGATTTCAACCTTCAAATGGTGATGGTTAGACAGTGGCGCATAAAATGTGGAGAAGCGCAATGTATAAGAATATTGAAGGTAGGTTAAATGTATTGTCGAAGTTGCCCGTGCCCATGAGGTATTGAACCTTGATGTGGAGGTTGAGGCGAGGCCAGGTGAGGGTGAGGTGGTGTTATTCAAGATTGGAGGTGAGGGAGTAAATGAAGATGGACCATTGACCTAGGTATATGGAATTTGGAGAGGAGCAAGAAGTGGTGGGTGCAGTGGTAAAGAATGACGAGATGACTACCGTGAGTTCTGGGAATGAAAGAAGGATTTGATTCTTTTGTGTCAACCAAACATATGGGATACTTGAGGAGGTCTGAATTTCTTTTTCCCCCTTCCCTTTTTATTTACAGTTAAAAGCCCTCTGATTTCTGTTTTGAATGAATGATAAAACTTTGTAATCCCGCAACGAGGAAACTATCAAACAGTAAAAAACTCCTTGCACACCACTCCCCCCCTTTCTCTAATTGTTCTAAAACCTTAAGCTCATCATCAATTACATGTTAACAATAATCAATATTGGTGGTGGTAAGGCCCAAATTTATTTACATGATTAAATCTCAATGTTCGTGGTGCATTTATTAAAAATAATTTTTGTATCTCTTTGTACAAGAGCTCTTTTCTCATCGATTATGAGATTTAAAATTTCCATGAGAGTTCCAGGTTCTCTTCAGAGTAATGGAGGTTATCCGTAAGCGTCGTTTCTTAGTTTAGTAACCTTTGTTGTAAGGAGAGTTAGATTTTTTTCAATTGTTCTTGATATGTGTTTAGTCAAATAGTGAATTTCTCTCTCTTTAAAAACAAATGTTTCAAAAGTTCTGGTCATGAATGCTGACAGGGAGAATGACCTTTCTACCAGACTTGTATTGGTCTTTAGAAAATTGAACTCATCAATATTATATTTTGATGAATGTTGGGTTCTTACAACATACAAAATGAAGTCATATTGCACTCCTTAGTTCCATAATTTTTGTCATTTCATTATAGAAAGCATTAGAAGCATCATTTTACTTGGACAAAGAAACATGGTGTTTCTGAAGGTGTTCCTGCCTTTTAAGTTCTTATTGATGCTATATGTTTTTTTAGTTCCAATTTTAAGCCTTTTCCGAGTATCTTGTGTTTTGTTAAATTATAGTACTACCTTTGTCTCATCGTTCAATGAGTGTCCTTTTTTTTTATATAGTTTCTGTCTAATGCCACTAATTTGCTCGAGTAATTATGAACTTCATGTCGTGTTTCCTTGCAGAAAATCTTGTTGAGAACCTCTTGGGAGACTTTGAGTACGAAATTCAGAAACCATATCTCTTGTACAAAAATGCAGCCCAGGAAGTTAATGGAATATGGTTTTACAATACGCGTGAATGTGAGGAAGTTGCTAATCTTATCGACAGGTGAAACATTTTAGTCCCATCTCTCAGATAAATGTACACGAGCTTGAAAAACAAGTCAGCTCATTGTTAGTGTTTCTTAGTTGCAACTCAAATTCTTTTCTTCTGTTTTTTCTTCTAGCTCTTATAAATACTTGTTGTATTGTGCATATAGGTTTTTTTGTGCTTGGGTATGAAATTGAATGGAACTGCGTATCCTCCGTTGAAGTTTTATTTTATTTATATTTTAGCTAGCTTAGCAGAGTTGACAACAAGTATTATATGGTGCATGACTTCTGATCATATTCACACGTCTATCTTTTGCAGGATAATTGACTCATATCCAAGGATTACGTCTAAGCCACAACTATCTAATCAGAGGTATTAAGTCAGTAAAGCTTTTCCCCAAGGTCAATGACTGTCATTTATCATCCACTGTTGTGTTTCCATCAGAAGCTGCTGCTCGGATATGCACTGCAGAGTTAATCTCTCTCTTCAAAAAAATGAAAAGTACAAAATTAATGTTATGAATATTTATCAAAATCGCTACCGTCTCATGTCCTGTTTAGATTGCTAAGTCAGCATAACTTGTGATTATGATAAGAAAATGTTAATTTTCCTTCCAAAAAAATGAAATTACGGGTTATGTAATAATCAGATCTTGGATGGTATATTGTTTCCTTTTATGCTATTCCCGATGCATTCGTTTTTTTCTTTCTTTCTTTTTTTTTTCTTTTTTCTTTTTTTATTACGGGTCATCTGGAAACAATCTCTCTTGTTGAATTGACATGCGTATATCTAATCCTCTTACCCCTTATAGCTGGGAACCTTTGAGGCAACCTGGTAATATTAATTTTGATATATTGTGCAGCGATTTCAAGGAACTGGAACCAACCCCTTCTATGGCAGTGATGGAGGGACCTCTGGAGCCACCACCAGTTTCCGCTAATGCAGCTGAAGTCAATGAGATCGCTTCTTCCTTTACGAACTTTTATGTGAGTACCATGTAGGCTTTGTAAGTTCTATCATAAATGAAATTACTAATGATAGTTTAACTTAATGTCGTGTTTTTTCTCTTTGTTTAGTTTGGTCAAAAGCTACAAACTATCATTAGATTTTGATTAGTTTGTGAATGCCGGTTTTTCCAGAATTTATCTAGTGCATTTTCCCACGGGTTCAATTTGATGCATTAAAGTCCTGTAAATAATAGCAAGCGGTTATCTTTATTTAGTCATCCAGTCGTATTTTTGTCATCACACTTCACAGGCAAAGTTTTTGATGTTGTGGCTTCTTTTGTATCTCCAGACAGCAACAAACGTTGTCAACAATGGCTCATATTCCGGAAGGCCAGTGCAAACTTACCATCCATCCAATCATTCAACGTCAATTGGCTTGTCTAATCTGGCAGCCGCTCCTACGGGACCATTTGAAGTACCGTCTACAACCACATCAACCCCTTCTGTTCCTCCAGCCCACCATCAAAATGCTACCGATCCAATCAACAAAAACATAGCAAATCTTTTTAAGCCGCCTTCATTTTACATTCCACACACTTCACCCGTAGTTTCAGTTCCCCCTGTGTCGTCCTCTTTGCCATCAGTTGCATCGCAGCCTTCCTTGACACTACAACGGCCATATGGTGCTCCACTGCTTCAACCTTTCCCCCCGCCAAACCCATCACCATCTCTTACTCCACATACTGCCTCTACCCCAACAAATGGACCTGTTATAGATAGAGACAAAGTTCGTGAAGCGCTTATGACTCTTGTCCAGGTTAATGATCTTCACTTTCTTTGTTTTTTCTAACTCATTTTATTTAGTTGTCGTATCCACATATGACTTCAGTTTTGTAATAAGCATGTCCTGATATTTTTTTGGCAATGTAACATCTGTGTAACAAGTCCCTTCAGATTTGAGAGTTATAGAATCAAATTCACATTTAACTTAATTAACTATTTAAGAGATCATAGTCCGAGGGAGTTAAATGCCATTGTCTTCTTGGTCAAAGTATTTTTTTACGCACAATAGTTAGTTTGATTTTATGTGTAAGGATAGTTCACTTGTTTTTATTTCCAAGGCCTAAATCTATTTCCAACTTTTTATCCATTTATGGTTGGTTCTCTTTTTCATCAGATTTTTGTAAGATTATTCTTTTTAGAGAAAAAGGAACATACATCGGATGTACTACATCCAAATTTTTAGTTTTTGAGCATATATGTATATTTTTTGAGCTTATTATCTTGAACTTAATTTGTTTTTGAGCATATTTACTAAATTTATATGTAATGTTTTTGAGTTTATTGTAATTTTTTAGTACTTAATGTTTAAGTGAATAAACTCAGAAATTTTATAATAAAACTCATAATTTTCAAAACAAAACTCAAAATTTTATTATAATGCTCAAAAACTATAGAACTGGTGGTAATACATTAGATGTATAATCCACCTACTGTTCTTTTTATAGTTGTGTTTTATGTATAGGAGTTTTCTGGAATGTAAATTTGTCATATCAGTAGACATCTTTTTTTCTTTTTAAATGAAGGATAGAATTGAGGTCTGCATCCTGTATGCTAAATCAGCACCAAAGATCCCCACGATAAAGTGGCTAGTATAGTTGCTTGCAGAATGTGTCAAAATAATTGGTTCATAATTATTCGTGTGAAGAGGTTATATACTAATAGTGTACTATTGGGATCCTTGCAGGACAATCAGTTCATTGATATGATATGCAGAGCTCTACAACAAGTATAGCTATCTTCGATATAATGGAGTGTTCAGTGTCGTGTTATCTTTTATGACATGGTTGGGTAAATCTTAATTGAGTTTCCTTTTGGAGCCACATAATTGTTGAAACAGAACTCAACAAGGGCCTGTTGGCTGGGTGGTGGTTTGATTCCGGTCCATAATGTGTTATCTGGATCCTTTTCTTTGGCAAAAGAGGTTGTTAACTATTGTTACTACACTCGCTGATTAAAATGTCAATATTCTCGGGTCTCTTCATATTGGTTATATCTGTAATCTGTGAGTAATACTGTAATAATGTACTCCGCAGTGAAGCTTTTCTGTCTTTGTAATCCTTCCCTTCCCCATACCTTTTCGTTTGTAACAGCCTTTCATGTTGGTACATGGTTTGGACTCTGCTTCCGTTTGTATTGGATGATAACATGAGATCAAGTATAATTAGCAAAATTGTGTATTTTTCTCCCTTATTATTTCATTGTTTGGATTCAGATTCTGCAAGTGATGGCTATACATTCCAGTTCGACGATTGAATTGAAAATTACATGTTATCTTTGAGATTCGACTTGCAAGATTTTACTTCGAAACATCGTATGACCTATGAAAACTTGAGGCATAGAATGCGTGCCTTTTGTCCTACACTTGAATGGATGCACGCCATCTGGTGACATTCGAGAGCTACTGGTGAATCAGTTTTCTGCCTTTTGTCCTACACTTGTGCTGTTGGTTGGTTTGTACAAGCAGCTCGTCTGCTAGCTGTGATATCAGGCTTGTGGAGAACGATGAGGAATTAGCTGAACGGTTAATCCTAATTAATTCTGAAGTCTTGCATTAGTAAATTAGCATAAAGCATTTCATTCCATGTGTCTGGGATTCCAGGAAGACACCAATGGCTACAATCTTCTACAACAGGCTGTGAAGGGATCGGCTCCCGATTAATGGATGGATGACCATCTGATCTGAACTCCGATAGATATGTGATGTTCAAAAACTTGACCTTCCTTTTGTCGCCTTCCATTTCTCTGATTACTTCTGAAATATAATCGTTGAAAGGCGGATCTGCCTGCAGCTTCGTTTTGTTCTTCTCAGGAGACAGGCTTTCTCTACAAGTACCACCGGTAAACCACGTTCCATTCCTGCATTTTTTTTTCGTGTTCATAATACATGTAAGCGATACACTTATTATCAGCATTATGCTCTATCAATAGCACCAACCAGTTTAAAAATATCATGCCTGAAATGTGTTGGAGAATAGCTTCGGAAAAAAATGTGACTTCTTTGCGGATCCAACTTCTCTTCCGCCCATGTCTTCCATGTCCTTATTGACCTTCGGAATGCCTCCATATAATGCATTGTCACGTTTACCGTCCCCCCTTCTTCAAAGTAAATGCCCCTATAACAAGCAACCTTTATTTTTACCAAACTAATAAGGTAGGTGTTAAGACCAACCGAAATATTCTTGGTGAACAAAAACAAGGTAAATGGTGAGAAACGAAAAGAGGTGCTTACGCTCCGATAGTTTTCTCCTCATTCCACCAATGCCCGTCATTGAAGACAATAACATGTGCTCCTGACCATTTCTCTGAGTACCAATGGAGTTTGTCAAGCTTAATGGAGCTTCTAACTTGTTCGGGAGACTTGGGTGGTGCACGACCGACACGTACTAAGAAGGGAACGCGATAGTACTCTACGCTTAAGTTGAAGTCTTGAAAGACCATAGAGAAGTAGCCCTTGTGCCTAGTTATGGGGATTCCATTTGCTTCATATATTGATGACTGATTTGAAACCCCTTTAGACAACATGCAAAGTAGTGATTCCCATTGGTTTCTACCTATCGAATCTCCGGCAAACACTATTCTTCCGTTTCTGCTCCTTTCCAGAAACTCACTTGCATTGAATCTAAACAGAATTATAATAACAAATGTCAGCTAACTCTGTTGGCATGAACAGAGTTGGATTGTTGGAGACTTGGGAGTAGTAGTACATTATCATTGTTATTAACTTAATTATGGTTCTCTTTGAATAAGAAAGTGCAATGGAAATGTTACATGTTTCTCATCTTGTCGGGTTTATGTTGCAGGTGTCAGCTAGTTTAGCTGGTAAAGTCATGAGAGGTGGTACTTATGACCTGCCTGTCAGCATCATATTCGCTTGTGGCTCTCTTTATACCAAAAAAAAGTGTCGGGTTCATGTCTGTGTCACATATCGTTCATCATGCACATTATTGGAAGGTGAAAACAACAAATGTTAACTGACTTAGCTTGGTTGTCTTGAGTCTTGACATCATGACTCTCGAGTGGGTGTATGATATTGTCAGGGGCGTCTAAGACCCCGAGCAACTACGGGTGCAAGAACCGGGCCTCCAATTTTGGTCAGCGAATTTACAAGCTTTATTAATAAAATTCAATAGAAACCTCGAAATATATTACACTTGGGGCCTCCATTTGCTTTAAGACGCTCCTGGATATTGTGGTTCTTAGTTTACCTCATTTTTATTGTGGTTCTCTTAGAATCATGAAGTATATTATGGAAGGGTTGTATGTTTGAACGTGACCGTTTCAAGTCTACATCATGCACGGCAAATGTTAATTTATGTGTTGACTTTACCATAATTGTTTCTCAAGACAATTTCAAGACACACGAACATTTCAAAAGGCTAATTGTGTTGTTACATGTACCTCGGAAGATCACAACCGTGGGGTTTCCATCGCCAATGACGAAAGCTCTGATCGGCACGTCCATTTTGGTGGCACCGGAAGCCGAGATCAAGAAATTGACAACTTTCGTCGTAACCACTAATAGGGTTGCTTTCATCCCATACCCATTCTCCATTGGAATAGTCACAAGCTTCCTTTCCTTTTCGGTTAGGGGAAAAGTTTATGGCGAAACGAGATTGAGTATCAAAAGGGTTTAGAATTGTAAAAAGAGTTATGGAGATGAGAATGAAAAGAAAGATTGAAAATATGTAAACATGTTGTTTTCTGATATTAGTAATAGGAATGAAGGGTGAAAAGAAGTTTAATTTTTGTTGTGTTGGGGTTTGGAGATCCATAAGAAGAGGAGGAAGCAAACTAAATATTCGGTTATAGAAAGGGAGATAAATGAGGAAGTTAATACTCTTAACGTTGTAATAATAGTTTTTTCACCAAAGAGACAAAAAAAGTCTTTTTGTAATCTTTCCTAATTTTGACAACATATGCAAATGTTGGGTTCCTTATGATTGATGATAACATGCTCATTTGATATGTGCTATCTTCAGTGGTGGAGCTAGGGGGGGGCTAGCAGAGGCGGTCGCCCCCCCTGGCGGATGAAAATTTCGAAGTTTTTAGTTAAATTTCCGAATTTTTTTCGAATGTACCTTATGAAATTAGTCGTTCGCCCCCCCTGAGTTCAAATCCTGACTCCGCCACTGGCTATCTTAGTTTACCTTTTCAGGATTTATGATTAAATCAAGCTTGGACTAAGAAGTGTTGAAGTTGTTGATCATCCCATTGTATCGAGTCTCAAGTGTCATCTAATGTACAAGTGAGAAAGTAGAGTATCTTAGAGTAATAGAAACAGTCAAGACGACTGTTACTTTCACAAGTAACAGCTGCCTGGACTGTTGCCTCAATTCGTAACACTTGAAGCTTTTTTATCTTTCGAAAATCTTTTACGTGTCTCTTATTTTTTAAAGATAAACTTCAGATTTTTATTAGGATTTGGCCTTCAATAAAGAGTGGTTTGAATAATTATTATTTTCAAAATGTTTCCTCTTTATGCAAATTTGACCCTTTGGTCCTTTAGAAAACAAGAAATGCTTTTTGCCATATTTGTGTAAACTTGTCATCATGTGACTTGTTTTCCCCTCTTTGTTTTCTGAATTTGCATGAGCTTTTATGGATAGTTTTCAAACACTCTTTCCTTTCTTTTGCCTTTGCATAAGAACCTTCTTTGGTGCAAGTATTGGGTGGTTGTTGAGGCTCATCACATGTGTGGTCTTTGACCCTTCAAAACCCTAGCAACTCCCTTACTCATCCTCTCTATAAAAGGCGTGCCATCCTCTCATAAAAATCCCAAGACTTTTTCTGAAATTCATTTTCAAAGTTTGCAAATTGTTTTCAAAGCTTAAAACCGTGTCTATTTTGCAAAACTTCTAAGAGTCTTCAAGTTGTTACAATCTTGGCTACTGTTACTTTAACATACTAAACTCTCTTGCTTATGAATTGTTGATCTTGTAAAAGTTGTCCACCTCAATTCTTTGTTAAGAATAAGTTAGTGGAAACTTGATCCTTATAACATTCTAAGTGTGTTAGTAGAGTTTAGGACGGAGTAGTCTTCAACTCTTGGCAACCGGAGTAGGTTGCGAGTTGGCTTGTCATAAGAACGGAGTAGTTCTTGGACTCGCTTTACAACCGGAGTAGGTTGGTGTTTTTATTGTACGGGTCTTTTAGTAGTCGGAGTAGATCACTAAAAGAAATCAATAAAAAGGTATATTGGACGTAGGCACTTGAGTATTTGCCGAACCAATTCAAAATCTCGTGTTTGATCTTTTTTTATTTTATTTCGCACGCAATTCTATTGTGTTTGTTTTGCTTTGCTTAACCTTAGAAGTGATTCATCATCTTTGTCACATTTGGTCCGCAGTCCGTATTTTATAAAGCGAGACAAATAGCTACGATCGAGCAGTTGTTACTTTCATACTTCAGCAAACATTCTTCTTAATACTTGTTTAGTCTCTCAATACTATTCGAAGTATTTACTCATTTCTTTTGTTCTTATAACTCACTTTAAATCAATAAAGTTGAAGTTAAATTTTAAAATAGTACCTAATTCACCCCCTCCCCCTCTTAGGTACTTGAATCCATAAACTCTACAATTGGTATCAGAGCCTCGTGCTCTTGATCGAGGCTAATCGCCTTAGAGTTTGATTCGTGGGTAATGGATTCCGAGAAACACTCCAAGATCCCGGTCTTTACCGGTTCGAATTTTGGATGGTGGAAACTCAAAATGGAACATTACATCAAAAGTATCGATTATCAATGTTGGAACATCATCCAAAATGGACCTCTTGCCATTGAGGAAACCGATATCTTAAACGGTTTCACCAAGACAAAAGAGGAAAGAAATTACAATGAAAACGACTTCAAACTTGCCGAAAAGAATTCCAAAGCAATGTCGATTCTTCAACGTTGTGTTGGTGAGGGGGAAGTTAGTCGTATTTCCGGATGTCCAACGGCAAAATCTATTTGGGATTCCCTTGTACTTGCCTATGAAGGACGTCCCAAGTAAGAAAACACCGTATTGACCTTCTCATGCAACAATATGAGATGTTTAGAATGTCAAAGGACGAGTCCATAAATAGTTTCTCTTCACGTTTTTCTTGTATTGTTAATGAGCTTAAAAGTCTAGGAAGGAATTTCGAGTCCGAGGACATCATTCGAAAAATCCTTCGTAGTCTAACCTCTAAGTGGCAACCCAAAGTCACCGCCATAGAGGAAGCTAAAGACTTGTCAACCCTATCTCTTCATGAACTAATGAGATCACTAATGGCTCACGAGTTTAATCTTGATAAGCATTCTAGTGAGTCCTCAAAGGGAAAGAGTCTCGCCCTCACATCCTCTCCAAGTGATGGAGAAGATGAGGAGGAAGATGAGTTTGCTATGTTCACAAGGAATCTAGTAGGGGTTGTCAATGGTCATGGAAGCAAGAGGTTCACTAATAACTACTCAAAAAAACGCTTTCCTAAGAAACGACCTAACTCCACCGTGGGATGCTTTAAATGTGGTGATAAAACTCACCAAATTAAAGAATGTCCCAAGTGGGATGAAATCAAATCAAAGGAAAGAAGAGAAAAGGTTAAAAAGAACTATAAACATAGAGTCATGAGTGCTATTTGGGGAATGTCCGACTCCGAGGAAGATGAGGAACTAATCGAGGAGGAACTAGAGGCTAAAATGTGTCTTACAAATCATTCTAAAGAAAAAGTCTCAAAAACCTCAAAACTTGAACACTTAAGATGCCTCATGGCTAATCCCGACGATTCCGACTCCGATTCCGACAACGAGGTAAATCATCTAAAGGCCAAGGCTAGAACTTACTCCAAAGAGAAAGTATGTAAGCTTCTTGACCAACTTCTTGATAAGTGTCGGTTTCAAAATGATAAGCTTGAGGTAATGCAAAATGAAATTGAGGAAATTGCTCAAGAGAACTTTAATCTTAAAAATGAACTAAAAGCAACAGACAGCGTCACTGTCACCTCTGAGGCTTATGATGAAGTTAAAAGAGTCAACAAGTTAAACAAACATTTGACTAAAGAACTAGAGCGTCTTAGGTTGACCCCCACGGACGTCTCTGACCTTGAAAATGTCAACACTACCTTGGTGATGCAAGTTTCCTCACTAACCAAGGAACGTGATGATCTTTTGAAGGACAAAGATGCTCTTGAGAATGAGATCTATGACTTTGTAGTTGAAGTTGTAGATCTAAGAGAAACAGTGTCTAAGACTGTTGCTTCTGACAAAGATTTAGACAAGTCAAATGAAAAGATTAAATGTTTGGAAAATGAAAACAAATGTCTAAAAGGTGAGGTTGTTTGTCTAAAGAATGAAATAGAAGTCCTTCATGATAGGCTTACTTTTTTCAAAAAGGTATGCCCGAATGTAGCACTTCTAGGTCTTCTCCTCATCATAGATCCGATGAAATCATTGATCTAAACAAAAGTCTTGATGAGATGACGTCTAAGTATGAAGAGTCCAAAGAACGAATCATGTATCTCGTGTCTAAACTCAACAACCACACCCATGACTTCATAGTTGAGAAAAGGTTGTCTATTGAAAGTGTTAACAATGATGAACTCAAGAGAGAAAAAGAAAAGAATTTGCATCTTCTTTCACGTGTCAATGACTTGACCAATGAACTTGTTAGTGCTAAAAATATCACTGAAAAATGGGAAGGAAGTCAAACCGTGTTAAACTTCCTCACGAATCAAACCGAGAGATGTAACAAAACTGCTGGTTTAGGGTTCAAATGGAACAGTCAGACAGACTGTTACATCCAGAAGCCTGAAAACGATTTTAGAAGGAGAAAGTATGTTGGTCTTCCCGAATACATTATTTGCAATTATTGTGGTAAGAATGGCCATGTCCTCAACACTTGTGAAAAAAGGTTTCATGACATTAACAAGAACATCAAAATAATTAAGCAAATAAGGATTAGGAAAGATACCATAAGATATGTTGATCACAAAAGGGGACCCAAGTTTGTTTGGGTTCCTAAACTCAACGTCTAATCTTGTGTAGGGCTTGGTGAGAGGCGGCCGCAATTGGTACTTGGATAGTGGATGCTCTCGTCACATGACGGGTGATAGAAGCCAATTCCTCTCACTTAAAGCATACAATGGTGGCACGGTAAGGTTTGGTGACAACAAGAAAGGTGAAGTAATTGGCATTGGAAAAGTTAGTAACTCACCATTACTTTGTATCGACAACGTGCGGCTTGTCAAATGTTTGAAACATAATCTCCTTAGCATTTCTCAACTTTGTGATAAGGGTAATATTGTAGAATTTAGTGCTAATATGTGTCGAATATTTGA
The DNA here is from genome assembly GCF_048544455.1 of Silene latifolia. Taxonomy (NCBI): domain Eukaryota; kingdom Viridiplantae; phylum Streptophyta; class Magnoliopsida; order Caryophyllales; family Caryophyllaceae; genus Silene; species Silene latifolia. Next base: position 31,718,102 of record NC_133528.1, read on the forward strand.
TGCCACTACTAATGAACTAATACTTGAAGGAAGACGTGTCAAAGACGTATACTTAACTAATTTGAACACTCTATCCGGTCACACCATGTCTTGCATGAGTGTAATGAACAATGATCCTTGGTTATGGCATAAAAGGTTTGGTCATGTTAGTACAAAAACTCTTAATACCCTTAAAAGACTTGACTTAGTTAAAGGTATTCCCAACATGAAGTTTGATTTTGATAAAGTTTGTGATGAATGTGCTAGAGGCAAACATGTTAAAAGTTCCTTTAAATCCAAAAGAATTATGAGTACATCTCAACCTTTGCAACTTTTACATATCGACTTATGTGGACCAATGAGAACTAGAAGTAGAGGTGGTAGTCGTTATGTGTGTGTCATTGTTGATGATTACTCTAGGTTCGTTTGGGCACTCTTCCTAGGCTCTAAGGATGAGACATTTGATGAGTTTCTAATTTGGTTAAGAAAGATTCAAAATAAACTTGATTTAAGACTTGTTTCAATGAGAACCGATCACGGAACCGAATTCGAAAACTCATCATTTGGTGCTTATTGTGATGACAATGGTGTAGACCATAACTTCTCGGCTCCTAGAACACCACAACAAAATGGTGTGGTTGAAAGGATGAATATAACTCTTGAAGGAATGGCTAGAACAATGTTATTATCTAGTAAGTTGCCTAAGAACTTTTGGGCCGAAGCGGTAAATACCGCTTGCTACATTCATAATCGTGTCATGATAAGGAGTATATTGAATAAAACTCCCTATGAATCGCTACGTGGAAGAAAACCCAACATTTCATATTTTAGATGTTTTTGAAGCAAATGTTTTGTTCATAACAATGGTAAAAATAACTTGGGTAAGTTCGATCCACGTAGTGATGAAGGAGTATTTATTGGGTACTCCAATCATAGCAAGGCCTATAAAGTTTACAATAAACGAACCTTGTTAATTGAAGAAAGCATCCATGTCATTTTTGATGAATCTAGTGTGCTTGGACAGGTACAAAACGTGAATGATGATGATGATAATGATGACGATGAGTTTGAGATTGGTCTTGTTCGAAAGGACTTCGTGTTCGAGGATGAAGAAGCTCCCAGCACTGACTTGCAACAGATACAGGGACTGTCACCTTCAAAGGAAATCAGCAACTCAGGAGGAACACGTAGCACATCTGCTACTGTTTCTTCTCTGGAAGCAACAGACCCAACGACTGTTGCCTCCACCTCCAGAACTGAAACAACCCAAAACAGTGAGGATGAAGATCCCTCCAGGCCAAAAGAAACAGTCACTGTGACTGATGCTGTTGAGGGGGAACAAGAAACCATTGTTCCAAAGAAGTGGAAACATCAAAGCTCTCATCCACTCACTAATCTCACAAGTGATCTCAACTCGGGAATTCGAACAAGATCATCCCTCAACAATCTCGCTCATCTCAATGAATTTTGTGCCCACAATGCCTTCCTTTCTCAAATTGAACCTTCAAATGTAACAGTCGCCTTGACTGATGCAGACTGGTTGCTTGCTATGCAAGAAGAACTCAATCAATTCAAAAGAAACAAGGTATGACACTTAGTCCCTAGACCGTCTAATCGTACCGTTATTGGTACTAGGTGGGTCTTTCGCAATAAGCTTGATGACTCGGGAGAAATTGTAAGGAACAAGGCTAGGCTAGTGGTGCAAGGTTATAACCAACAAGAGGGTATTGATTACGATGAAACCTATGCACCGGTAGCTAGACTTGAGGCCATACGATTGCTTATAGCTTTTGCGGCTCACAAAGGCATTAAACTCTTCCAAATGGATGTCAAAACCGCTTTCTTAAATGGATATTTAGAAGAAGATGTCTTTGTAGAGCAACCACCGGGTTTTGAGAACAATAACTTGCCTAACCATGTTTTCAAATTAGACAAAGCTCTTTATGGTTTAAAACAAGCACCTAGGTGTTGGTATGATAGATTGTCAAAATTTCTTATTGAAAATGGTTTCAAAAGAGGCTCCGTTGACAAAACATTGTTCTTAAAGTCACAGTCAGACGAACTGTTGGTTGTACAAGTATATGTTGATGACATTATATTTGGTGCAACAAATGAACTCCTTTACTTATATTTTTCGGAACTAATGAAATCGGAGTTTGAAATGAGCATGATGGGTGAGCTAGGATTTTTCCTTGGGCTCCAAATTAAGCAATCAAAGGATGGAATCATGATCCATCAACAAAAGTATATTAAGGAAATGCTTAAGAAATTTGGGATGACTAATGGTAAGTCTCATGATACACCTATGGTAGCCGGGTCCAAATTGGACAAAGATGAACTCGGTAAGAATGTTAGCGATAAGGTGTATAGAGGTATGATAGGCTCTCTTCTCTACTTGACCGCAAGTCGTCCCGACATTCTCTTTAGCGTTTGTTTACGTGCTAGGTTCCAAGCAAATCCGAAAGAATCACATTTTAAAGCCGTTAAATGAATTCTTCGGTATTTGATTGGAACACAAAATCTTTACTTATGGTATCCCTTACATTGTCCTTTTGATCTCATAGGCTTTTCGGATGCGGACTATGCGGGGTGCACGGTTGATAGAAAGAGCACCTCCGGAATTGCAACATTCTTGGGTCCTTGTTTGATCTCTTGGGGCTCAAAGAAACAAAATACGGTAGCTCTTTCAACGGCCAAAAGTGAGTACGTTAGTGCCGCACATTGCTGTTCTCAATTACTTTGGGTAAGACAACAACTCTTGGATTTTGGTATTATTTTTGACTCCGTTCCCATAATGTGTAATAATACGAGTGCAATAAATATTTCCAAAAATCCTATTCAACACTCTAAAACCAAACATATTGATATTCGTCACTACTTTATTCGTGATCATGTGGAAAAAGGACATGTTAAACTTATCTTTTGCAAAACCGAAAATCAAATTGCCGATATTTTCACTAAGCCACTTGCAAGAGAACATTTTGAGAAATTTAGACTAGAAATTGGGTTAATTAATTGCTTGTGAATTTTAGTGTGAGTTTTACAAATTTCCTTAATTGATTAAATTAAAATTGGATATATGTTATTAACTATTCTAAGTGCATTGACATCACTCTTAGACCAAAAATTGACACCGTATTCGTGAGTCGGTAATCACTCAACCTCATATCTAAATTTACGTTTAAATTATATCACCTTGCGTTTTATTTCGAGGGATTGGAATTAATTGGTTGGGCCAACTAACTCACTTACCACATTTATTATTTGGGCCACTTTCTTCAATAACCCACCATCCAAACTCCCTCAACCCACCGAAATCCCACAATCCACTTATCCCTTCATCTCCCAAATCCCTCCTTTTTCACCTACCCTTTAACCCACCATGGTCAAAACATCATTCAATACACCTATACCCATCAAACCCACAAAAATGACATCTCCACTTGTCACATCTGACCCACCACCACCAACAACTCAAACCATGCCTTCACAAAAAATCTCCCATGCCTTTCCTCCACAAACCTCAACCACGACTCCTTCACCATCACCTAACCCAGAACCACCAAACCCTTATCCAACACCTCTCTCCACTGTTCCACCATCATCGGTCCCATCTGACGACATCCCCATCTCCACTATGGTCGGGCGCCGTACTCGAGGAGGTCGGAAGAAGAGTACTACTGTCCCAAGCTCTTCCTCTGAAACGGTTACTGTGAATGTTGATGATATTGAAGAAACTCCAATTGATTTGAATGAAAATCCAACTAAGTCTGCCGAGTCAGATCCGATTCCGGCAAAGAAAAACAACAAAAGAAAAGATAAAGCCTCTTCATCCCAATTACCCCCTATCTCTGAAAGTGTCGAGCAAAGTAACATTGAAAACCCCAATATCAATCCCCCTGTTGAAACACCCAGTGAACCACCCTTGAAAAAATCGAAACCATCAAAGAAGAAATTAGTGTACCTTTCACCCTCTGATTCGGTATCCCTAGTTTCTAAATGGGATTTAGCTCATGTTTGGGAACAACTCGAAAGTTTGGATCTTCCCAAATCCATCTACAAAAATTGTGAGAGGTTGATAAACCCCAAAGCCATCCATTCTCCTCGGGTTTACAATCAGTCCTGGTTTGAGTCTCCCACTTTTCACAGTGTCAGGGATATGATTTTGGCTCAAGGTTGGGAAAAATTGTTGGAATTGCGTGAACCGGTATTTGTAAGTGAAGTGATTCAATTCTTTGCATCCGTCCGAGTGGATAAATCGGGGGATTTCCTCACGGCTAAGGTGAATGGTAAGCCTCTGAAACTGACTCAATCTGATTTTGCTACCGCCCTTAATATCTCCACCGGAGGTTATGATAATCTCCCCTCCGAAACCTGGGTTGCCTTACCTTACGCCTCACCCCTCGGCGTTGCTCAAATTGTTTGTCCTAAACAGTCACTTGTGGTCCAGTTAGCAACACCCAAATACCCCCATCTCTCCGGATTATTTTTAACATGCTTTGTCGCTCCATTTACCCTTCGGGTGACCGGGGCAAACTATCCATAGCCCAACAATACCTAATTTACCACATTGCAACTCATAAAAAGGTGAATTTGATAGGGTTATTGTTTAAGCGCTTTCATCTCATTTCGACCAAACTCCGTAAACTCTCCTCTAGCATGCTACACTTACCCTATGGAATGTGGTTATCAATCGTGCTCAAGGCACATGGGGTATTAGTGAGTTCTAGCTTGGGTTCATTAGACATGTGTGACATCATGAGTGATGGTCAAATGGGGAAAATGCTTATCAAAGTGGATAATGATGAATTGATTTCTGTGAAGATTAAGTCTGACCCCGAGGTTGGGTTATCTGGTCAAGTGAATACGGGTAGTATGCGGGAAGTTCTTCAAGCTATGGCTGAGTTGAGTGCTTGGATTAAGCACGATGCTAGTCAAAAGGATTTGGCCATCTCGGCTCTTGCCTCCACCGTGGACCTCATTCGTGGTGAAGTGGACATTATATCTACTCTTGTCTTAACAAAGGAAAATGGTGATGATGATCCTTTGGGTAGTGACTCGGATGGTGACCAAGCTTCCTCTCCTTAGCCTATCCCATCTATTTCGGCCCCTTGACCTTGACCTTATCCTTGACTTTTCATTTTGTCCCACCGTGTTGTGCCCTTCTAAGACATTTCTTTTTACTCGTTGTTTTTATGCTTGGTGGTGTATGATAAACTTTATTTAGCCGTGGTGAACTATGGTTAGACTATGTTTAATCCGTATGTTTGTGTTGACTTTGTTACCTTGTCACGGTTATATGTGTCTTTTTGTGTTTTCTTGTGGTTATTTGCACTCTAATGCCTTTGACATCCCTATCCTTTTTGATGATGTCAAGAGGGGGAAAAGGTAAACTCATGCTCTTAATCTCTTTGCATATTGATTAACTAATGTCTAGGCCTAACCTTCTTAGCTTTTACTCTTGTTTTGGGGCAATGTAAAATTGTCATGGTTAGTTTGATTTAAGTTCTTGCTTTATATAAGGTAATATAGTCCCTTCTCTCATTTGATCTTGCTTGATTAAAATCTTGAATTAAGGTGTTTACATTGCTTATACATTCGTTTAGGGCTTGTCATCATCAAAGGGGGAATTTGTTGGGTTCCTTATGATTGATGATAACATGCCCATTTGATGTGTGCTATCTTAGTTTACCTTTTCAGGATTTATGATTAAATCAAGCTTGGATTAAGAAGTGTTTAAGTTGTTGATCATCCCATTGTATCGAGTCTCAAGTGTCATCTAATGTACAAGTGAGAAAGTAGAGTATCTTAGAGTAATAGAAACAGTCAAGACGACTGTTACTTTCACAAGTAACAGCTGCCTGGATTGTTGCCTCAATTCGTAACACTTGAAGCCTTTTTATCTTTCGAAAATCTTTTACGTGTCTCTTATTTTTCAAAGATAAATTTCAGATTTTTATTAGGATTTGGCCTTCAATAAAGAGTGGTTTGAATAATTATTATTTTCAAAATGTTTCCTCTTTATGCAAATTTGACCCTTTGGTCCTTTAGAAAACAAGAAATGCTTTTTGCCATATTTGTGTAAACTTGTCATCATGTGACTTGTTTTTCCCTCTTTGTTTTCTGAATTTGCATGAGCTTTTATGGATAGTTTTCAAACACTCTTTCCTTTCTTTTGCCTTTGCATAAGAACCTTCTTTGGTGCAAGTATTGGGTGGTTGTTGAGGCTCATCACATGTGTGGTCTTTGACCCTTCAAAACCCTAGCAACTCCCTTACTCATCCTCTCTATAAAAGGCGTGCCATCCCCTCATAAAAATCCCAAGACTTTTTCTGAAATTCATTTTCAAAGTTTGCAAATTGTTTTCAAAGCTTAAAACCGTGTCTATTTTGCAAAACTTCTAAGAGTCTTCAAGTTGTTACAATCTTGGCTACTGTTACTTTAACATACTAAACTCTCTTGCTTATGAATTGTTGATCTTGTAAAAGTTGTCCACCTCAATTCTTTGTTAAGAATAAGTTAGTGGAAACTTGATCCTTATAACATTCTAAGTGTGTTAGTAGAGTTTAGGACGGAGTAGTCTTCAACTCTTGGCAACCGGAGTAGGTTGCGAGTTGGCTTGTCATAAGAACGGAGTAGTTCTTGGACTCGCTTTACAACCGGAGTAGGTTGGTGTTTTTATTGTACGGGTCTTTTAGTAGTCGGAGTAGATCACTAAAAGAAATCAATAAAAAGGTATATTGGACGTAGGCACTTGAGTATTTGCCGAACCAATTCAAAATCTCGTGTTTGATCTTTCTTTTATTTCCGCTGCAATTCTATTGTGTTTGTTTTGCTTTGCTTAACCTTAGAAGTAACAGTTCATCATACTGTCACATTTGGTCTGCAGTCCGTATTCTATAAACTGAGACAAATAGCTACAGTCTGAACAGTTGTTACTTTCATACTTCAGCAAACATTCTTCTTAATACTTGTTTAGTCTCTCAATACTATTCGAAGTATTTACTCATTTCTTTTGTTCTTATAACTCACTTTAAATCAATAAAGTTGAAGTTAAATTTTAAAATAGTACCTAATTCACCCCCTCCCCCTCTTAGGTACTTGAATCCATAAACTCTACAATTGGTATCAAAGCCTCGTGCTCTTGATCGAGGCTAATCGCCTTAGAGTTTGATTCGTGGGTAATGGATTCCGAGAAACACTCCAAGATCCCGGTCTTTACCGGTTCGAATTTTGGATGGTGGAAACTCAAAATGGAACATTACATCAAAAGTATCGATTATCAATGTTGGAACATCATCCAAAATGGACCTCTTGCCATTGAGGAAACCGATATCTTAAACGGTTTCACCAAGACAAAAGAGGAAAGAAATTACAATGAAAACGACTTCAAACTTGCCGAAAAGAATTCCAAAGCAATGTCGATTCTTCAACGTTGTGTTGGTGAGGGGGAAGTTAGTCGTATTTCCGGATGTCCTACGGCAAAATCTATTTGGGATTCCCTTGTACTTGCCTATGAAGGACGTCCCAAGTAAGAAAACACCGTATTGACCTTCTCATGCAACAATATGAGATGTTTAGAATGTCAAAGGACGAGTCCATAAATAGTTTCTCTTCACGTTTTTCTTGTATTGTTAATGAGCTTAAAAGTCTAGGAAGGAATTTCGAGTCCGAGGACATCATTCGAAAAATCCTTCGTAGTCTAACCTCTAAGTGGCAACCCAAAGTCACCGCCATAGAGGAAGCTAAAGACTTGTCAACCCTATCTCTTCATGAACTAATGAGATCACTAATGGCTCACGAGTTTAATCTTGATAAGCATTCTAGTGAGTCCTCAAAGGGAAAGAGTCTCGCCCTCACATCCTCTCCAAGTGATGGAGAAGATGAGGAGGAAGACGAGTTTGCTATGTTCACAAGGAATCTAGCCGGGGTTGTCAATGGTCATGGAAGCAAGAGGTTCACTAATAACTACTCAAAAAAACGCTTTCCTAAGAAACGACCTAACTCCACCGTGGGATGCTTTAAATGTGGTGATAAAACTCACCAAATTAAAGAATGTCCCAAGTGGGATGAAATCAAATCAAAGGAAAGAAGAGAAAAGGTTAAAAAGAACTATAAACATAGAGTCATGAGTGCTATTTGGGGAATGTCCGACTCCGAGGAAGATGAGGAACTAATCGAGGAGGAACTAGAGGCTAAAATGTGTCTTACAAATCATTCTAAAGAAAAAGTCTCAAAAACCTCAAAACTTGAACACTTAAGATGCCTCATGGCTAATCCCGACGATTCCGACTCCGATTCCGACAACGAGGTAAATCATCTAAAGGCCAAGGCTAGAACTTACTCCAAAGAGAAAGTATGTAAGCTTCTTGACCAACTTCTTGATAAGTGTCGGTTTCAAAATGATAAGCTTGAGGTAATGCAAAATGAAATTGAGGAAATTGCTCAAGAGAACTTTAATCTTAAAAATGAACTAAAAGCAACAGACAGCGTCACTGTCACCTCTGAGGCTTATGATGAAGTTAAAAGAGTCAACAAGTTAAACAAACATTTGACTAAAGAACTAGAGCGTCTTAGGTTGACCCCCACGGACGTCTCTGACCTTGAAAATGTCAACACTACCTTGGTGATGCAAGTTTCCTCACTAACCAAGGAACGTGATGATCTTTTGAAGGACAAAGATGCTCTTGAGAATGAGATCTATGACTTTGTAGTTGAAGTTGTAGATCTAAGAGAAACAGTGTCTAAGACTGTTGCTTCTGACAAAGATTTAGACAAGTCAAATGAAAAGATTAAATGTTTGGAAAATGAAAACAAATGTCTAAAAGGTGAGGTTGTTTGTCTAAAGAATGAAATAGAAGTCCTTCATGATAGGCTTACTTTTTTCAAAAAAGGTATGCCCGAATGTAGCACTTCTAGGTCTTCTCCTCATCATAGATCCGATGAAATCATTGATCTAAACAAAAGTCTTGATGAGATGACGTCTAAGTATGAAGAGTCCAAAGAATGAATCATGTATCTCGTGTCTAAACTCAACAACCACACCCATGACTTCATAGTTGAGAAAAGGTTGTCTATTGAAAGTGTTAACAATGATGAACTCAAGAGAGAAAAAGAAAAGAATTTGCATCTTCTTTCACGTGTCAATGACTTGACCAATGAACTTGTTAGTGCTAAAAATATCATTGAAAAATGGGAAGGAAGTCAAACCGTGTTAAACTTCCTCACGAATCAAACCGAGAGATGTAACAAAACTGCTGGTTTAGGGTTCAAATGGAACAGTCAGACAGACTGTTACATCCAGAAGCCTGAAAACGATTTTAGAAGGAGAAAGTATGTTGGTCTTCCCGAATACATTATTTGCAATTATTGTGGTAAGAATGGCCATGTCCTCAACACTTGTGAAAAAAGGTTTCATGACATTAACAAGAACATCAAAATAATTAAGCAAATAAGGATTAGGAAAGATACCATAAGATATGTTGATCACAAAAGGGGACCCAAGTTTGTTTGGGTTCCTAAACTCAACGTCTAATCTTGTGTAGGGCTTGGTGAGAGGCGGCCGCAATTGGTACTTGGATAGTGGATGCTCTCGTCACATGACGGGTGATAGAAGCCAATTCCTCTCACTTAAAGCATACAATGGTGGCACGGTAAGGTTTGGTGACAACAAGAAAGGTGAAGTAATTGGCATTGGAAAAGTTAGTAACTCACCATTACTTTGTATCGACAACGTGCGGCTTGTCAAATGTTTGAAACATAATCTCCTTAGCATTTCTCAACTTTGTGATAAGGGTAATATTGTAGAATTTAGTGCTAATATGTGTCGAATATTTGATGCCACTACTAATGAACTAATACTTGAAGGAAGACGTGTCAAAGACGTATACTTAACTAATTTGAACACTCTATCCGGTCACACCATGTCTTGCATGAGTGTAATGAACAATGATCCTTGGTTATGGCATAAAAGGTTTGGTCATGTTAGTACAAAAACTCTTAATACCCTTAAAAGACTTGACTTAGTTGAAGGTATTCCCAACATGAAGTTTGATTTTGATAAAGTTTGTGATGAATGTGCTAGAGGCAAACATGTTAAAAGTTCCTTTAAATCCAAAAGAATTATGAGTACATCTCAACCTTTGCAACTTTTACATATCGACTTGTGTGGACCAATGAGAACTAGAAGTAGAGGTGGTAGTCATTATGTGTGTGTCATTGTTGATGATTACTCTAGGTTCGTTTGGGCACTCTTCCTAGGCTCTAAGGATGAGACATTTGATGAGTTTCTAATTTGGTTAAGAAAGATTCAAAATAAACTTGATTTAAGACTTGTTTCAATGAGAACCGATCACGGAACCGAATTCGAAAACTCATCATTTGGTGCTTATTGTGATGACAATGGTGTAGACCATAACTTCTCGGCTCCTAGAACACCACAACAAAATGGTGTGGTTGAAAGGATGAATATAACTCTTGAAGGAATGGCTAGAACAATGTTATTATCTAGTAAGTTGCCTAAGAACTTTTGGGCCGAAGCGGTAAATACCGCTTGCTACATTCATAATCGTGTCATGATAAGGAGTATATTGAATAAAACTCCCTATGAATCGCTACGTGGAAGAAAACCCAACATTTCATATTTTAGATGTTTTTGAAGCAAATGTTTTGTTCATAACAATGGTAAAAATAACTTGGGTAAGTTCGATCCACGTAGTGATGAAGGAGTATTTATTGGGTACTCCAATCATAGCAAGGCCTATAAAGTTTACAATAAACGAACCTTGTTAATTGAAGAAAGCATCCATGTCATTTTTGATGAATCTAGTGTGCTTGGACAGGTACAAAACGTGAATGATGATGATGATAATGATGACGATGAGTTTGAGATTGGTCTTGTTCGAAAGGACTTCGTGTTCGAGGATGAAGAAGCTCCCAAAGACCGACTTGCAACAGGATACTGTGGACTGTCACCTTCAAAGGAAATCAAGCAACTCGGGAGGAACACGTAGCACATGCACTCATGTTTCTTCTCTGGAAGCAACAGACCCAACGACCATTGTTGCCTCCACCTCCGTAATCGAAACAACCCAAAAAAAAAGTGAGGATGAAGATCCCTCCAGGCCAAAAGAAACAATCCTTTGTGGATCGATCTTTGTTGAGGGGGAACAAGAAACCATTGTTCCAAAGAAGTGGAAACATCAAAGCTCTCATCCACTCACTAATCTCACAAGTGATCTCAACTCGGGAATTCGAACAAGATCATCCCTCAACAATCTCGCTCATCTCAATGAATTTTGTGCCCACAATGCCTTCCTTTCTCAAATTGAACCTTCAAATGTAACAGTCGCCTTGACTGATGCAGACTGGTTGCTTGCTATGCAAGAAGAACTCAATCAATTCAAAAGAAACAAGGTATGACACTTAGTCCCTAGACCGTCTAATCGTACCGTTATTGGTACTAGGTGGGTCTTTCGCAATAAGCTTGATGACTCGGGAGAAATTGTAAGGAACAAGGCTAGGCTAGTGGTGCAAGGTTATAACCAACAAGAGGGTATTGATTACGATGAAACCTATGCACCGGTAGCTAGACTTGAGGCCATACGATTGCTTATAGCTTTTGCGGCTCACAAAGGCATTAAACTCTTCCAAATGGATGTCAAAACCGCTTTCTTAAATGGATATTTAGAAGAAGATGTCTTTGTAGAGCAACCACCGGGTTTTGAGAACAATAACTTGCCTAACCATGTTTTCAAATTAGACAAAGCTCTTTATGGTTTAAAACAAGCACCTAGGTGTTGGTATGATAGATTGTCAAAATTTCTTATTGAAAATGGTTTCAAAAGAGGCTCCGTTGACAAAACATTGTTCTTAAAGTCACAATGATCAGATTTAACTGTTGGTTGTACAAGTATATGTTGATGACATTATATTTGGTGCAACAAATGAACTCCTTTACTTATATTTTTCGGAACTAATGAAATCGGAGTTTGAAATGAGCATGATGGGTGAGCTAGGATTTTTCCTTGGGCTCCAAATTAAGCAATCAAAGGATGGAATCATGATCCATCAACAAAAGTATATTAAGGAAATGCTTAAGAAATTTGGGATGACTAATGGTAAGTCTCATGATACACCTATGGTAGCCGGGTCCAAATTGGACAAAGATGAACTCGGTAAGAATGTTAGCGATAAGGTGTATAGAGGTATGATAGGCTCTCTTCTCTACTTGACCGCAAGTCGTCCCGACATTCTCTTTAGCGTTTGTTTATGTGCTAGGTTCCAAGCAAATCCGAAAGAATCACATTTTAAAGCCGTTAAATGAATTCTTCGGTATTTGATTGGAACACAAAATCTTTACTTATGGTATCCCTTACATTGTCCTTTTGATCTCATAGGCTTTTCGGATGCGGACTATGCGGGGTGCACGGTTGATAGAAAGAGCACCTCCGGAATTGCAACATTCTTGGGTCCTTGTTTGATCTCTTGGGGCTCAAAGAAACAAAATACGGTAGCTCTTTCAACGGCCAAAAGTGAGTACGTTAGTGCCGCACATTGCTGTTCTCAATTACTTTGGGTAAGACAACAACTCTTGGATTTTGGTATTATTTTTGACTCCGTTCCCATAATGTGTAATAATACGAGTGCAATAAATATTTCCAAAAATCCTATTCAACACTCTAAAACCAAACATATTGATATTCGTCACTACTTTATTCGTGATCATGTGGAAAAAGGACATGTTAAACTTATCTTTTGCAAAACCGAAAATCAAATTGCCGATATTTTCACTAAGCCACTTGCAAGAGAACATTTTGAGAAATTTAGACTAGAAATTGGGTTAATTAATTGCTTGTGAATTTTAGTGTGAGTTTTACAAATTTCCTTAATTGATTAAATTAAAATTGGATATATGTTATTAACTATTCTAAGTGCATTGACATCACTCTTAGACCAAAAATTGACACCGTATTCGTGAGTCGGTAATCACTCAACCTCATATCTAAATTTACGTTTAAATTATATCACCTTGCGTTTTATTTCGAGGGATTGGAATTAATTGGTTGGGCCAACTAACTCACTTACCACATTTATTATTTGGGCCACTTTCTTCAATAACCCACCATCCAAACTCCCTCAACCCACCGAAATCCCACAATCCACTTATCCCTTCATCTCCCAAATCCCTCCTTTTTCACCTACCCTTTAACCCACCATGGTCAAAACATCATTCAATACACCTATACCCATCAAACCCACAAAAATGACATCTCCACCTGTCACATCTGACCCACCACCACCAACAACTCAAACCATGCCTTCACAAAAAATCTCCCATGCCTTTCCTCCACAAACCTCAACCACGACTCCTTCACCATCACCTAACCCAGAACCACCAAACCCTTATCCAACACCTCTCTCCTTTGTTCCACCATCATCGGTCCCATCCGACGACATCCCCATCTCCACCATGGTCGGGCGTCGTACTCGAGGAGGTCGGAAGAAGAGTACTACTGTCCCAAGCTCTTCCCCGAAACGAGTTCATTGTGAATGTTGATGATATTGAAGAAACTCCAATTGATTTGAATGAAAATCCAACTAAGTCTCGCGAGTCGATCCGATTAAGCAAAGAAAAACAACAAAAGAAAAGATAAAGCCTCTTCATCCCAATTACCCCTATCTCTGAAAGTGTCGAGCAAAGTAACATTGAAAACCCCAATATCAATCCCCCTGTTGAAACACCCAGTGAACCACCCTTGAAAAAATCGAAACCATCAAAGAAGAAATTAGTGTACCTTTCACCCTCTGATTCGGTATCCCTAGTTTCTAAATGGGATTTAGCTCATGTTTGGGAACAACTCGAAAGTTTGGATCTTCCCACATCCATCTACAAAAATTGTGAGAGGTTGATAAACCCCAAAGCCATCCATTCTCCTCGGGTTTACAATCAGTCCTGGTTCGAGTCTCCCACTTTTCACAGTGTCAGGGATATGATTTTGGCTCAAGGTTGGGAAAAATTGTTGGAATTGCGTGAACCGGTATTTGTAAGTGAAGTGATTCAATTCTTTGCATCCGTCCGAGTGGATAAATCGGGTGATTTCCTCACGGCTAAGGTGAATGGTAAGCCCTCAAACCGACTCAACTCGATTTTGCTACCGCCCTTAATATCTCCACCGGAGGTTATGATAATCTCCCCTCCGAAACCTGGGTTGCCTTACCTTACGCCTCACCCCTCGGCGTTGCTCAAATTGTTTGTCCTAAACAGTCACTTGTGGTCCAGTTAGCAACACCCAAATACCCCCATCTCTCCGGATTATTTTTAACATGCTTTGTCGCTCCATTTACCCTTCGGGTGACCGGGGCAAACTATCCATAGCCCAACAATACCTAATTTACCACATTGCAACTCATAAAAAGGTGAATTTGATAGGGTTATTGTTTAAGCGCTTTCATCTCATTTCGACCAAACTCCGTAAACTCTCCTCTAGCATGCTACACTTACCCTATGGAATGTGGTTATCAATCGTGCTCAAGGCACATGGGGTATTAGTGAGTTCTAGCTTGGGTTCATTAGACATGTGTGACATCATGAGTGATGGTCAAATGGGGAAAATGCTTATCAAAGTGGATAATGATGAATTGATTTCTGTGAAGATTAAGTCTGACCCCGAGGTTGGGTTATCTGGTCAAGTGAATACGGGTAGTATGCGGGAAGTTCTTCAAGCTATGGCTGAGTTGAGTGCTTGGATTAAGCACGATGCTAGTCAAAAGGATTTGGCCATCTCGGCTCTTGCCTCCACCGTGGACCTCATTCGTGGTGAAGTGGACATTATATCTACTCTTGTCTTAACAAAGGAAAATGGTGATGATGATCCTTTGGGTAGTGACTCGGATGGTGACCAAGCTTCCTCTCCTTAGCCTATCCCATCTATTTCGGCCCCTTGACCTTATCCTTGACTTTTCATTTTGTCCCACCGTGTTGTGCCCTTCTAAGACATTTCTTTTTACTCGTTGTTTTTATGCTTGGTGGTGTATGATAAACTTTATTTAGCCGTGGTGAACTATGGTTAGACTATGTTTAATCCGTATGTTTGTGTTGACTTTGTTACCTTGTCACGGTTATATGTGTCTTTTTGTGTTTTCTTGTGGTTATTTGCACTCTAATGCCTTTGACATCCCTATCCTTTTTGATGATGTCAAGAGGGGGAAAAGGTAAACTCATGCTCTTAATCTCTTTGCATATTGATTAACTAATGTCTAGGCCTAACCTTCTTAGCTTTTACTCTTGTTTTGGGGCAATGTAAAATTGTCATGGTTAGTTTGATTTAAGTTCTTGCTTTATATAAGGTAATATAGTCCCTTCTCTCATTTGATCTTGCTTGATTAAAATCTTGAATTAAGGTGTTTACATTGCTTATACATTCGTTTAGGGCTTGTCATCATCAAAGGGGGAATTTGTTGGGTTCCTTATGATTGATGATAACATGCCCATTTGATGTGTGCTATCTTAGTTTACCTTTTCAGGATTTATGATTAAATCAAGCTTGGATTAAGAAGTGTTTAAGTTGTTGATCATCCCATTGTATCGAGTCTCAAGTGTCATCTAATGTACAAGTGAGAAAGTAGAGTATCTTAGAGTAATAGAAACAGTCAAGACGACTGTTACTTTCACAAGTAACAGCTGCCTGGACTGTTGCCTCAATTCGTAACACTTGAAGCCTTTTTATCTTTCGAAAATCTTTTACGTGTCTCTTATTTTTCAAAGATAAATTTCAGATTTTTATTAGGATTTGGCCTTCAATAAAGAGTGGTTTGAATAATTATTATTTTCAAAATGTTTCCTCTTTATGCAAATTTGACCCTTTGGTCCTTTAGAAAACAAGAAATGCTTTTTGCCATATTTGTGTAAACTTGTCATCATGTGACTTGTTTTTCCCTCTTTGTTTTCTGAATTTGCATGAGCTTTTATGGATAGTTTTCAAATACTCTTTCCTTTCTTTTGCCTTTGCATAAGAACTTTCTTTGGTGCAAGTATTGGGTGGTTGTTGAGGCTCATCACATGTGTGGTCTTTGACCCTTCAAAACCCTAGCAACTCCCTTACTCATCCTCTCTATAAAAGGCGTGCCATCCCCTCATAAAAATCCCAAGACTTTTTCTGAAATTCATTTTCAAAGTTTGCAAATTGTTTTCAAAGCTTTAAACCGTGTCTATTTTGCAAAACTTCTAAGAGTCTTCAAGTTGTTACAATCTTGGCTACTGTTACTTTAACATACTAAACTCTCTTGCTTATGAATTGTTGATTTTGTAAAAGTTGTCCACCTCAATTCTTTGTTAAGAATAAGTTAGTGGAAACTTGATCCTTATAACATTCTAAGTGTGTTAGTAGAGTTTAGGACGGAGTAGTCTTCAACTCTTGGCAACCGGAGTAGGTTGCGAGTTGGCTTGTCATAAGAACGGAGTAGTTCTTGGACTCGCTTTACAACCGGAGTAGGTTGGTGTTTTTATTGTACGGGTCTTTTAGTAGTCAGAGTAGATCACTAAAAGAAATCAATAAAAAGGTAGATTGGACGTAGGCACTTGAGTATTTGCCGAACCAATTCAAAATCTCGTGTTTGATCTTTCTTTTATTTCCGCTGCAATTCTATTGTGTTTGTTTTGCTTTGCTTAAACCTTAGAAGTAACAGTTCATCATACTGTCACATTTGGTCTGCAGTCCGTATTCTATAAACTGAGACAAATAGCTATAGTTTGAACAGTTGTTACTTTCATACTTCAGCGAACATTCTTCTTAATACTTGTTTAGTCTCTCAATACTATTCGAAGTATTTACTCATTTCTTTTGTTCTTATAACTCACTTTAAATCAATAAAGTTGAAGTTAAATTTTAAAATAGTACCTAATTCACCCCCTCTCCCTCTTAGGTACTTGAATCCATAAACTCTACAGCAAACAAGACCATTTCTATGGTAGACCATCCGATTTAGTCCGAATTCGAGCTGGGTTAGATCATTAGGATAATAAAGCTCTCGCTCATGAGTTTTAATACTGCTGCATTTTCAGGGTTTAAATACGAAAGCTCTAGTTTAAGTTAGAGCAACACCTTATCAGTTGATTTAAGTGCTTATAGATATATGCAAACAAGACAATAATAAGATCAAATATAGATTATACATTAGAGTCCTACTTTCAATATAATTGTAACTTGTACGTAGTAGACTCGTGGGCGCCTATTTCATATCGACAATATTTTTAAAAAAATATTCTTGGGGTTTCAACTTCTCAAGTAGTTTTTATTTAGTTAGTTTTATTTTGGATTTGTTGTTCTATTGTATAAAAAACATGCTATTAATAATAAACATGCTACAACGCTTTCCCTAATTATGAAGAAAAAGGATTGTTTTTGTCACATGAAAAAAGAATTGTATAATAGGGATTACGACCGTTGGTATAATTGATGTTATTTTTTATTTTTTTTTATCTTTTTTAAAGTGATTAATTCCTCTTACAAATTATGTTCTTTTTGCAATGCAAAAGCTAGTTAGAAAAAAAAAACCCTAACTCAGCTTTATATTGTTCCGTTGCCTCCACCTTCCACACATTGCCCATTTCTTCCCCTAACCAATCGCTGGAGATGGGTTCATCCCAAGGCCTATCTCCGACGATTCGTCACATGTCGTTCCCTGTTTGTTCTTTTCTAATTTGATTTCACTCATTTTCTGATTTTCAATTGACGGACCACAATATTTCCTCGAATGTTAGTTTGGCTGTGACGGTGATTGCCTTGATGAACTACGTTGTTCCCGTCCCTCCGTTTCCTCGTCCTGTCTCTGAAGGCCTTGCATGCAACCCATGGGTGTCCCCCTTCCTTTTTCCCACCCCTGGTAAGGCTCCCATTTGTCCTTATTCTTGTCTGTCCTTGTCGATAAGCATAGCTCATCTTCTTGTGTCGCTGTTGTTCTATGTGGCCGTGGTTTGGGACTGATATGGTGTTCCCCTTCCCCACCTATTAGGCCCTTTCCTGTGTCATTAGTGTCTATCAGTGTCGTTCTCTTGGTTAATCTTGTTGCATGTAAAGCGGTGGTCTTGGGAGGTTTTGTTTGGTGAAATGGGTGTCCTTTGTTGGTTTACTTGGTGTCTGTTGGGCCAGCTACCACTTTTGTGATGTGTCTGTTGAGGCTGCCACTTTGTTCAGTTGGAGTGAGGTCATGATTAATCGGGTTTTCTTCTTTTGAGTTGTGCTTGATAAGGTGGAGTTGAGTTTTGGCAGTGATGTTGGTTGAGTCGGATATGGTGGTCTCCACCTCTATCTAATGTTTAATCTTCGTTTATTGTACTTTTAGTTATTCCAAATAATAACCTCTTATAGGTTTATCTTCATGGCTCCTTCATGGATATTTGGGGTGTAATACCATGGTTTCTAAGTCTGTTACTCGGCCGAATATGGCTTACTCGGCCGAGTAAAGGTGTCGTGTGTTTGTGGACAGTTTACTGCCCAGTAACACTCGACCGAGTATGAGTAATACTCGACCGAGTAGTCCTTTGGCGGAGGGTCATGTTTATTTTAAGCCGTAGGCTATGTGCTTACGTTTCTTTGCTTTTATCTGCTCAAAATGCCGCCAAAGAGGTCAGCAGCGTATATCCAAGCATCTGAGATGGCCATAGATGAGATAACCCGTATGATCGAGTAGCAAGAAGCACTCCTAGAGGCTCTTAAGAATATGGGTAAGGGGGATGAGAAACCGGTGGATGCAACCCATCTGAACACCATCATTGCCCGCTTCAACCCATCGACTTACGAGGGCACCAGAGAACCTAAGCTGCTTGATAATTGGCACCGCGAGATGGAGAGTCTCCTTGAGGTTGTGAAGTGTCCGCTGGAGTTGGCTGTCGAACAGGTGGTGTACTACCTGAGGGGTGAGGCTGTAGTATGGTGGCAGAACGTGAAAGAAGATGTCAGGGCATACTATAGGGATGAGGGGTTCGGTGTTATACCGTGGTCAGGTCTGAAGAGCGCTATGAGGGAGCATTTCGTGCCGGAACACATCCGTCACAAGTTGAGATCCGAGTTTGATTCTTTCACCATATCTGATGACATGACGGTTACAGAGTACTATCACCGGTTCCTTGAGTTGTCTTATCCTCTTATCCATGGATTATTTGCTTTAGTTGATTCGCGTTTAGTCCTAATAAATCTCAATAATGAGGCTTTAGTAGAAGAGTTGTTCCTGGTTTGGGTTGGATCTATCTTAAGATGGTGCTTTGCTGCAAAAATGAATAGAAGATTGGTCAAGGGGCATCCTTTGACATGGTTTGTGTACTTGTTGGATGTTTTGGTCCGTCGTCGATTATGTGAATGTAGAGTTCGATCACCCTGGTGTAGGAGTTCATTCTCCTTCGAAAGCAGGCTGCAATGGTCTGTAATCCACCTTTCTTTTCTATGCTCTTGTGGCGTAAGTAAACCTAGTTCTTGTCTTTCCGCAACTCACATGTATCAAAGGCTTTCAGAAGATGTTAGTTGTGTGCAAGATGTGAGCAAGGATGCTCGCGGCCTCTATTTCGTACTCCACCAACTTGATTTTTCTATCCGAGATCATCTTTCGCTAGTGTTAGATATTAGTTCCATTGTGATGTTAAATTACCAGTGTATTAAGGGCTTAGTATGCTCCAACATTATGTAATTGCATTTTCACACTGTTGATTTTACTATCTCACATGGTTGTATCTTTTGATCATGTTGGAGGGATGTACCAAGTAACAACAGGTACAAGTTCACTAAATGTATCATATGGTAAACATTTTCACACCGTTGATTTATCCAAGAGGACATGTATTTGTAACAAATTTCAAACATACAATATCCTTGTTCACATGTGTATGCCGTATATAAAAAAGCGGGCTTAAATGCATGCCAATTTGTGGACATCAACTACACTACAAGAGAAGACTTGGCTTCATATGCTTCTAAATTTCAACCTTTGAAAGATAAGGCTTATTAGGGCCCTTACAATAGGCTTAATGTGTGAAAAGTTCAAAGACGGGCAAAAGATAGACCGATTGGTAAAATATATTGTAATGAAATGGATGAGAAGTGTAAGACTAAGGTGTCATGTAGTTTGCGTCGTGGTATAGGCCACAATAAAAAAACTTGCACCATGAGAGTTAAAAATTCCTAGGGTATTCGACTACTTACAATATCTTTTACTTATTCTTTTTAATCAACATTTCTATTATCTATGCTAATGTAACAACTCTTTCATATGTGCAAGACTAATGGAGCAACATCTACAACCAGGCCTAACCCGGAAGTTCTCACACAACAAGAGTCTTACAGGAGCAAGTTAATATGGGAAGAGGGGTTTATGGTAAGTGATCGTGTACTAGATTTCGTTAGAGAGTCACAATTTTTATTTATTCATAGTGTGAATCTCCGCAGTTATATAATAAATTTTTTAAAGTAAACAAAATTGTTGCAGCGGAAAATGCGGGATTTTAAAAACTTTAAAGATAAAAACCACGGAGTCACTATATAAACCAAAAGTTGAGTTTAAAGCTTTTATACAAAATACAACTTAGCTAGATGTGCGGGATCTTAATCCCTAAATGAAACACAATTATAATACCAAGTACAACCCTAAACTATAACGACAAAGGTCATTCGTTATAAGTACAACACTCGCTAGTTCACTAGTCCAAATACTCCAAGGCAGAGACTTACTTAATAACGCGAATCGACGATGACACGGCGACGACCACGCACGCAACCTTCCTAAGCGAATCCCGTCTTTCCCATGGTGGAGGAGTAGGCTATATACATGAGAGTGTATGGAGGTAGAGAGAGAGTGGCAGGCTAGGGTTAGAGAAAGAGGAACTGTCGAGAAAATGAGGAATGAAATGAATCTCGCGAACTTGCGTTTTATATTAACACGTCAACAGCAGCCATACTCGGTCGAGTACTGGCGTACTCGGCCGAGTAGGCTCTACTCGGTCGAGTATAGATGACACTCGGCCGAGTAGCCTCTGCTAGGTCGAGTAACCAATCCTACAAAGTTCGTGTTCCAATCTTAGCCCCTCACCCATTCCTCCCTAAAGTCTTTCTTGGTCAACAGGGTCGGTCAACAGAGTCCTTAAATATCCTGGTATTACAGCGATTGTTATTGATTGTTGGTTATATTTAATTGTTTTAAACATGACCGCGATCTAGTTACTCCCGACTAATTGCCCCCCCCCCCCACCCCTCCCCCATTTTCTCAGGTTGTTGCTGATTTGGTGATGCTTGCGTGGGAAGTTTTGTGAGGCGAGACGAATAATTTATTTAGGAGTTTAATTTGATTTCAGTTGAGATACACTGAATAATCAATAATGTAGTCATTGATTAGTTTGGATTTAGTATCGATCCGGATTGGTCAGGTGTTTCAGCCACCTTAACCTTATTATTATTGTTAGGCTCTGATTATCCATATATATTTTCTTATCGTATTTATTAAACGAACAATCACAGAGCTGGGTTGTCGCTTTGTGGTTAAAAGTGCAATTTTTTATTTTATTTTACACTGACCCTACCACGTTCGCCATCTTCATTTAATTCCAATTCCAAAAAATCAAACTTTTATAAACGGAGTATACAACCATCAATCTGCCATATGAGTTTGATATGTGAATTGCTCATTAATTAAGTTTATTAAAATAATGACAATTAATTTTTAATGTTAATTTTATCATTATATAAAACTATTAACAAAATCAACAACTAAAAAACATCAAATTATAAATTCATTACGAGATTTTCTTTAAATTTGACAAACTACTGATCATTAATTTGCTTACAATAGGATGTAAACTGAAACTTCAATTGAACAAAATAAATGATTAACCAAATTAATTTATAAATACATACGGAGGTAGTATATATTACAACAATGGTTTAATTAATTGACATTTCTTATTTAATTATTAATAAAATATATGATTAACCAAATTATTTCCTTTTCTTAAAAGTAAAAAAATATGGTGTATTTGAGCATAAAAATATGAATACCCATAAAAAATGTTATATCTGGAGAATATTTTTTTTTAAAAAAACAACTAAAATTCTAACACAAAAATTAACAATTGAAAGAATGAAATATTTTTAAGATCATGTAACACTAAACGTATTAAGAAATTACCTAACGGTTAAAATTGAGTGAGAAGGGCAATGCAAATTATCATCCCATTCGATTTTTGGTATCGGAAATAATAATTGACCAAATAAAGCTGGTGAGGGTGAGAGGGTTAGAGCTTAGGAGGAGGACTTGAGGGTGATGCGGTGAAGAATGAGGGTAGGATTTTCATTATGAGAAGTATATTTATATGAGAGTGTTATTTATATGGGCTACTTAATTATATGGTCACTGTTATTTATATGAGCCAAATTAGAAAATCAAAATTGTATACCGTGTTAGTTAGTCTCTCTTAAGATGCAGTAAGTCTCTTTTGAGACGGATATATTAGTCTTAAAAATAAAACGAGTCAAGTAATATACCTAGAAAAAATATGTCAGTCTTGGGTAATCAGATGGTTTAATTAAGGGTATGGGTATTTTATATGTGTGTGTGTTGAAAAGAGGCGTGAGTTCGGGTTGGAGGGTGTGTGACCCGTTTACATGTGACATGAACCCGAATCCGACATGACCCGATTTGTTGTCAGATCTAACGGTAATGTTATGTTGGTTTTTTTTCTTATACAATTACTTCTTCATTTCATTAATTTGTTTATCTTTAGTTAAAATATCATTCATAAAAATCAAATAGATAAAAATATGATTAAAATAGAGGGAGTATAGATTTGATTGGACATAGTAATTTACAATTATTTTGACTATTTATAAGGTTAGATGAGGAAGAGTTCAAGTTGTATGAATTTTTTAAACTAAATGTGACATAAAATATTAAAGTTTCATACTTTAACCAAAATACATGTATCAGTAATCATATTAGTAATAAATAAATGAAATATTATCGTTATATTTATTTTAATGATTTAGTTAGCTTACATAATAATACTAAAGATTTTAAAGATGTATTACGGGTCACGGGTAAGGCCGCAAGGGTTATAAGTTGCAGGCTTGGGTACGGGTTAGATAAGATGGCCTCATATTTTATGAGTATTGTGCAAAAGTTATCCATTTTAACTAATACATGAATTGCACGGGATTAAGATTAATTTTATGTTGTTCCTATGATTTCAGGATTCCGGAAAACGTTATCATATTTTTTTTAGTGACATTATAAAAGCCAAATTTCGTGTAAGATATTTTTTTTTTTGCAAGAAGATATGCCTCTTTCTTATTCATCCACAAAGGGGAAAGAGGATAAAAACTTACAAACTCTATCCACTAAGGAAACCACATTCAGGCAAGCAAAAATATTAGTTATCAATACTTTAATAAATACATAAGTGCTTAGATAATAATAATTTAAAAAAGCAAACTCGTGCAATTTGCACGGATTATTGCACGGGTTTAAAATATTACTTATCAATCCATGTATTTCATTGTATATGAGTTTTTTTAAAACACTCTAACCAATTAACGGGCAAGCTTTAACATTGTGATGTTACACCATGCGGTAAGAATTTTTTTCTCATGTTCAAATTATTTTATACACGCTTATGTTGTGTAATTTTTATCGGATTATTCTTCAAATTAATTTATATAGCCCCAAAATGTATGTCTTCGTAAATTCATTGAGGTCATACAAGCATAATTAATTTTTAAGATAAATAATAACTGAACAATAATTTTGAATATGGCTTCACACAAAAAGTAACAATTATGGCATTATCTTTATATTTTTGTATCATAACAAAACTTGAAATAACAAACCCGTGCAATTTGCACGGGTTTAAGACTAGTCCTATTTATTAAAGGAACAACCACAGAACCTATGTGTCGCTCTGTGGTTAAAAGTCAAAAAGTCAAAAGTAGAATTTTCTTTGCTGAAAAATCGGGCCACGTTCTATGATAGAATTAATTACACATTTGATATTTGATACCTGCGAGAAGCAACATGCTAAACTTTACAAAAGTTTACAACAATTCACAGTTTACCTCAATACAAGTTTATAATTTATTAAAAACATTATTTACAATTTTTAATAATTAACAAATTATTAGTTATGAATCGATTATATAATTTTCAAAAAATAGATTTTATTGCATATATAGCATACTACAACAGTCTTATATTTTTTATATTGGGATTTAACAAAATTTGCATGAGTTTTGTATAACGGATTTAACAAAATTTGCACGGGTTTCGTATATTTTTTTTACAGTAAAAATAATAATAATTAATTATTATTAGTAGTAATTAATTTTTGAAAATAAATATAGCTAATAATTAACCAATCTACATAGTATAAAAGTTGGGTTTTTCTTTGGCTTCTGATTGGCCGATGGTTTTGAGAGAATTGGCTGCATATGGGACCCCCCATGATTTATACAACATTTAATTACTCTCTCTCCTCTCATCAAATCAATTTCTATTCTAATTAATCTTATCTATAAATATTATTAAAAGGCTAAACTTTAAAGGCCACATAGACAATGCCACCTCGCATTACTAAATGCCACATTGCATTACCAAAATTCCACGTCACCAATCCTCCATGTAGTGTGACGTGTTTAATTAAGAGGGTAATTCATGTTCGTATAATGATCCATTTAAAACAATACACAAATTAAAAATATTTACATAAAAAAAAATTACTATAAAAAACATTAAATTTTGGCATTTTTAATTTCTAGATAAATTAAAAAACAATTAAAAATCAAAATTCATACTAAATTTTAAATTTCTACGTTTATTCTTAGGATATTTTAAGTAACAAATAAATGTCACGTAATTCTAATTTTACGCCGTTTATGAAAGAATAAAGAATTTTTAAATATTAAGAGAAAATAATAACATACTTAACATTAAACATTGACATTTTAATTTTTAAAAGTATAATTGGTTAAACGAAAAATAAAAATTTACACCACTCTAATTTAAAATTATTTATATGTGCAACTCCTTCTTAAATATTATTGCAATAAACTTGATCAATTTCAATAAATTGAATACATATGTAAATCTATAAATATGATCTATATCTATATCTATATCTATACAATATAGTTAAAAGCCTACTTAAAACATTTAATTTTCAATCCACGTGTAATTTTTCTATTGGTTAATAATAATTCAATTATATTAATTACTTGGTTATCTAACTAAATCTCTAAATACCAAGTGTTACATACTTATAAAATACAAACAAAATAAAAAATATTAGTTGCAAACACAAAAACCAAATTAATACAAACTCTTTATTTTCCTCTCATAAATTTGTATCAATCTACCTATTAATTTAATTTTTATTTCTTTTATTTAATAGATGGTCTTTTGGTTTTCCCTCACAATTATTATACTTTGTATTTATTTCACCATAATTTTTTTTATCCCCCCCTTAATTTACAAAACATTCTTCTTCTCTCAAATAAATTTTTGAAATTAATTAGATAATTAATTATAAAATTTTTTTATATAAATATTACAACAATCCTCTTTTTTATTTTTATCCAAAAAATTGGTACGTAATGTATGCATATATAACCAATTGAATTATTTAAATTTTTTATTCTTATTATGTTTTGAATTAATTAAGAGTTAGAATCATATTTAATTATTATTTTTGTGTAATTTTTCTATTGGTTAATAATAATTCAATTATATTAGATATTTGATTATCTAACTAAAAGTAATCTCTAAATACCATGTGTTACATACTTATAAAATACAAACAAAATAAAAAATATTAGTTTCAAATACAAAAAATAAATTAATAAAAACTCTTTATTTTCCTCTCATAAATTTGGTATCAATCTACCTATTCATTTAATTTTTATTTCTTTTATTTAATAAATGGTCTTTTAGTTTTTCCTCACAATTATTATACTTTGTTTTTATTTCACCATAATTTTTTTTATCTCCCTCTTAGTTCACAAAACGTTCTTCTTCTCTCAAATAAATTCTTGAAATTAATTAGATAATTAAATACAAAAAATTTCTTATATAAATATTACAACAATCCTATTTTTCATTTTTATCCAAAAAGTTAGTAGGTAAAGTATGCATATATAACCAATTGAATTATTTAACTTTTTTTATTCTTATTATGTTTTGAACTAATTAAGAGTTAGAATTATATTTAATTATTATTGTTGTGTTTGTATTAAAATTGCAGGAGGATGACATATTCACATATCTAAAACATTGCATGAAATCTGGAAACAATGGTTATGGAACTTCTTTGCAATTATCTTTTGACTTGAATATATTTTTCATTTTTATTGAGTTTTCCTTTTTTTATTATTATGGTGTATGCGCAATATCAAATTTTTAGTATGAATCTCTAATTATTGGTGACATGTTACATTATAAATTCCAACCCTTGGAATATTAATTGACAAATTTTGTAAATTGTACTAAATTGTCTTACACCTTTTTGTGCACTTTATTAGTTTTCCGTGTACTCTTCAACTTGTATTTTGTGAATCAGGTTATAAATCAAATATTTTAGTCGACAAACAAGATTATAAATCAAATGTCTTAATGGAAATGTTGAAGTTATATGCTCCAAGGATATAAATTGGATCTTTTAATGCGGATCAAGGTAAATAATTTGCATGGTTTTTTATTGGAATCCGATAATCATTATCCAATCTATTGTTTGAACTTTGAATGCTTTCAAGCCCTTAAATCATTTTTGTTTTCCATCAAATATTTTCTTCTAACACTCCCAATATTTCTTCGAGAAATGTTTATTTTTTTTTGTAATGATTTGTATATATTTTTCTTTTCTCATAATCAATTGTTACGAATATTTTTTAATTACCACCCCACTTCTCTTTTTTTTTGTCTATTTTTATATTATCACTCTTTTTTCTTTAATTTCTACTTTGGGACGTGCTTTTTACCAAATGCCTCTTATAACTTTTTTAAAAATTACAAAATAAATGTCATCGTTTAAGGATAAAATTCTCACATTACTCCACCAATTGCAAACTTTTTCCTAATCTTAATTATTGCGCACAAGTAAATGAGGTGATAATTAAAAAAAAAATGGAAGTTTAATAATACAAATTGTGCATCCTTATTTCTTTGGAATTCATTGGAATAGGCGTTAAAGCTTCTCACATAAAAGTTCACCAACAATAAGAGATATAGAGATAACTCTAATTGACAAGAGATATAGAAATGAAACTAGAATGATGTCATTGTTGAACATATACATTTTCTCGTGTTTCCTCTAAAAAATTGCTCATAAAATTTATTTTAAAAATTATTGAATGCGTATTTATTCTAAAATTTTATTTGTATAAGTCACATGTCATCAACTCCTTCCTAATAATTTAAGTATATCACTTAGGTCTTTCGTTATACAAAAATCATTTCAATAATATTTTTCCCGATACTTTGGAAATCAATTGAATTTACAAGGATGATGTTGCAAGACTGACAAATCAACAAGAATTATAAATGTATTATTTGCTGAAATTTTTTAACAAACTCCTTTGCATTTAAGAAAATAAACTTGTAATTTTAGCCTAATTAGTAAGATAAACATAAGTTGTATTTTAACAGAATGCTTTCTACGCATTATTCATATCGTCTCTAATTGACTAAAGATAATATGTAAAATTCAGTTATATATTTTACATGTTTACTTTAATTTACATTTTTTTTCCACTAGAATACGTTAGGTAATAAGGAATAGAATTAGATGTTCAAGTGTCCAACCTTTGTTTTTTTGCCGGATAAAAATGGGACTAAGGTTCTTAGAACGCACCAAAACAACACTGAAAATAATAAATCGAGTACTAGCTAGAATACCAAAAGCCGTCAATGTTGAGTGAACTGAATAACCACCGTGATAAAGCCAAGCGCCCCCGAAATCCAGAGACAATCTAAACACCGTAAAAAAAAAAACCAGGGAACAAAAACAGAAAGAGGACTGACAGTGATTAACAAAATAAGACAACAATCAGTAAAAGGACAAAGACGACGAGGGCCGTAGCAAAATAAGAGTAGTTTGCAAACTTAATATTCTACTGTTTGAATGCAATTTTACATGTTTTCATAATTTGTGTTTACTTTTGCTTCTAGGCTTTGAGAATAAGTTGTTTAAAGTGATCTGATGAAACACAAGACAATACAATTTCTCAGTTAATTTATATGCAATACCAGCCTTCGAAATCAGAGAATGGACATTCGTATGTTCTTTAAAATGAGGGATTCATGGGTTTTGTTGTCATTGTTCAATAAAGAGTTTGTGATTTCCAACAAATTCCAACTATTCTAATATAATAAATTTCCAAACCTCCTTAGATATTATAATATACTTATCCTCAGGAACTCTGGCAGAACCCTCTTTATTGTCTTGCTTAGGTATCCTACCAACATATCTTCAAGATAATAAGCAAAAAGACAAACAAGCCGAATAACGCATTCATGAACGATACTGCAAAAATAAAAGAACAAAAACAATCAAACCCGTGATTTTCACGGGTCACAAAACTAGTTCATATATTCATATGTTAAAAATTTTATGATAAAAAAAATTAAATACATTCAATCTTACACTAAAGACATAATAAATGGAAAATTATACAGAAAATTAATATAAACTGGATAGTTCCTTTTCTTCAAAAGCTTTTACTTTCATTTTTCTCTAAAACAAATCTTCAATGAACATTATACGTAGTAGAAAATAATCAAGTTACTGTGGACAGCGGGGGGCCCACGGGGGCGCTTGGGAGGAAGAGAACAAGCGTTTGCATTTTTGTTGGAGTCGCCACCAATTTTTATGGGAAATTGGAACCGTTCGAATATCTCGTGTCATGTCAAGACACAAAGTAGAGACATGAACACTAAGCAATCGTTACCCTTAGCATTCTATGTCTAGAATGACTCTCGTGGATGCCAATGAACACGGATGTTCACAGAGATCTGGAGTAAGGGGTGAGGGTACGTATTAGGAAGCTCTTTTGATCGAACACCTAATCCCGCCCGCCTCGATAGCGGCCTCTACTAATGATTAGGGAAGTTATTCATACTCGATATATCGTCGATTATATGCATGCAATGCAACATCTAAGTTTTAATCCTAACATGTGAGAATTAGGCTAAGTCGGTTGACACGTAATTAGCAAACAATTGGGTCGAAGTAGGATTTAATGTTCAATTACATGTGAAAACATACAAATGATACAAAATTCAATGATAAATACAATAGGAAAATTACGATAATAAAAAAAATTACAATAATTACAATGGATTAGGCGATTTATGTCGAAAATACCTTTAAAACGGATAATTTGAGAAAAAGAATAAAAGAAAGAATTAACGAACAAGTCAGAAGGTGATAATACGATTAATAGTTAATTATACGTAAGCTAATTAAACTAGGTCAAGGCAACAACGGAGTTCATGGACAAAATTCAACCCGGAACAGGCGCAGCAGAGCTGCGTCCCTTGGAATAGGCACAGCAGTTGCTGCGTCTGTTCCTGACCTGAATTCTGGCTGTGAAGCCGGAATTGCGTGTTGTTAATACTCGTTGGTAAATTTAATGATTGATTAAATTATTTACTCGGATGAAAGTGATTAATAGGTTATTCACATGTGATTAATGGTCATAAAACAATAAAACACGGATAAGACGGATGCAAACGAATTAATTACATGAAAGAATGATTGATTAGTGACATGGGTGAATGAAATAAACTAAACATGATGGATTAACGACAAATTAATGATGAATATGACAATAGACAGATGAAAATTTATCAAAGGTCGAATTCCAGAAACTCAATATGAACAAATCGAATTTCTACAACCCGGATTGAATTTAATGACGAAAACCCGCAAATATGAGATTATAAGGGATTTAAGTCGAATTTATGATTAATTAAGCATGTTAATGATGAACAATATACATGAGATGATAAGCTATTATGTCAAAGAATTAACGAGAAACAAATGAAAACAAACAAAAGGAACGAATTACAGAGGACGAAGGAAGAAGAAAGGAAGCAGGAACTGCGGCAGCCTCACGAAGAGGCGCAACAGGTACTGCGCTCCTTCGAAGAGGCGCAGCAGTTGCTGCGTCCTTTCTCGACGGTTTGTCTTCTAGAAATCCGTAAAAAGGGTTTTAAATCACGGTTTTAGAAATCGGTTTTAATTGGTATTTTCGACATAAACCTTACAATTGATGATACAAAAAGGTAAATAACAATAATAAAAGAGAGATTTACACCTTCAGACTTACATGTTTGACGAAACGAGAAGGACTAAGATATCGATTAGCGATGCTCGACTCGAACTATAACGCAAATACGAAAGTGCCCTCGTAAGAGGAAAACGATTAAGTTAATTAAGTTGATTGATTGTGGAGTTGGTCAAATTGGTCGGTCATGCAAACGAGGCTGGTACTCAGAAGGATCCGAGCTTACGTGGTCGAATGTTCAAGCACGTAGACGCCAAAAAGTAAGAACAAAGGTCTAGAATGCAAATGGAGAAGAGAAGGGCGGACACTCGCGTGAGAAATATGAGGAGCGAAGGCTCCTATTTATACTAATCACACGACGGAAATATGGTTTCGGAGACTCTTTGGAAGTGAATCTCGGAAAGATATGAAAAAGATACGAGAAATTACGCAGAAAAGGACCTGGGAAGAGGCGCAGCAGCCACTGCGTCTCTTGGAAGAGGCGCAGCACCTGCTGCATATGTTCCCAAGTGGTTTCCTCCCGCGGAAGAAAGATTTCCGTGTTTAAGTTATGGTAGGACGGAATAATTTGGTTTTCCTTAATATTTTATGTGAATATTTCGGGAAATTGTTTATCAAAGGATGAAAATTATGAAATATGGAATAGAAATATCCGGAACATTCCAGAACATTCTGACTCGGGATTTAACGGTTATCAGAAAATGAAGACGGTTTCAGGCCCGGACTCCAAATGTACTCTAATTACTGTAAAAATGACCGTATCGGCACGCAGATGACAACTAAGAGGTAGACATTAATATTTGAGCAATCACTTGACGATAAACTTACGAACTGTCACAAATCGTTCCGCGTACCAAACATGCGGCCCAATCATCACCGGGTGGTTTGCGAGAGGTGCGAAATGAGGTATCTCTGAGCCCCACTTTGACCGAGGCTTGGACAAGGCGAAAGTCAAAGTATAGCCATCAGGTCAATCGAAGATTACAACCTGACGACTATGGCGACGCGAGGCGGCTCAAGGGGTCTGAGCCAAGGACCTGTCGTCGGGAACATTTTAGAGTCTGTCGACTATCGGGGAGGGTCGTTTAAAGTCTATTAGACTATGTAAGGAGGCTCGCCAGCCATAAGAAGAAACCATACCTGAGACTTCTTCTCGCGATGCTTCCGGAGGTGCATGGGAGCTATTGAGCGAAGATCAAGCGTAGGGGCTAAATAAGGTGAGCAGCAGGACACAGGTGGGAACTGCTGAGAGAAGACTGCTTGGGTAGTCTTCGAGAAATAATTGCGAAATAGCAGGACACAGGCGGGAACTGCTGAGAGAAGGCTGCTTGGGTAGTCTTCGAGAAATAATTGCGAGTAGCAGGACACAGGCGGGAACTGCTGAGAGGAAATAATGTTGATCTCCATGTCTTGAGAGGGAAAGTGTATCCGCTTACTCTCGTTGGGGAACATGATCGGGAATTAATCTCCATGTCGTGAGAGGGAAAGTATATCCGCTTACTCTCGTTATAACGAAGGCGTGTCGACACCTGTGAAGGAACAAATGCTCGTTGCGACGAGCAAAGGTCTCGAAAGAAATAAATAATATGCAACAGTCTGCTGCTGGCTTGGAAAATGCGGGCCGGAACGAAAGAAAATCGTCAAACGGACCAAAAGGATAAAATAGCATCGGGGAAGAGGCGCACCAAAGATGGGCCCACAAATAACGAACTCATAACGAATTTTTGAAAATTCGTATGGAGGGAACACAAGGAAGAGGCGCAAAGAAGAGCTGCGTCTCTTGGGAAGAGGCGCAGCGCCTTTCTTTGCGTCTATTCCCCAAAGTGTTTTTTCTGCATAAAAACGCGATAATCAGAGGAGTTGAAATCATTTGTTCGAAACATCAATTCTCTCTTTCTCTCTCAAATTTTCACCATTTCCGCCAAGGTTTGATCCAAAAGCTTGCATTAATCATGACTAATCGAGGTATGTGTCTCATTCTTGCATTAATCTTACGCATTGGCTCAATTTTGAATCGAAAAATTAGGGTTTATGACCCAATTGATCGAAAATTTGGGGCTTTTCCCCCAAATGCATTTGCCTTGTCAAATTGACATTAGAAATGGATAATTGGTAATATAAGGAACATAAACCGTAAATTGCTTCGAAAATAGCCTTAGGATTGCCCATTTGCGATGAAACTTGATATTTGGGATCCTTGGACGATGGGTAAACTTCCTACCATCTCGGAATTTTGGTTTGTGACAGCTTTTTCAGGACACTTTTCTAGGGCATAATCGCCGTTATAACGAAATGCTGCCGAAATTTCGACTTGAACCCAAGACTAGGCTTCAAATTAGGCTTGACTTGACCTAAATTACCACATGAGTGATCGGGTTGGTGAGAATATGGCCAAATATGGCGCGAAAAGAGCGGTTTCAGGGCTTCCAAAGGCTTGAAAATCCCTTAACCAAGGCTTGTCGTCACGTGACGTGGCCTAAATTTGCTTTAATATTGCAGGTGACGAGGCTTCTACTTCTGGGAGGACTCCCATGGAGATAGACGTTGCTACTATTGAGGAAGCTTTAGAGCAGGCCTTCACCACTGCGGTGATGGCTGCTGGGGACGAGATCCATGAGGAGGAGGCTGTTGAGGAGGAGGAGGCCCCGAGACGGGCCAACGTTGGACGAGGAGGTCGCCAGCTGAGAGGAGCTCCTGCGTGGGCTGAGACCTGGGAGAGTAGGCACTTGCTGTGGGCTGCAGAGAGTCACCTGTCCTACAGGACGGTGAAGAGCTTGGTAAATAGGAATTCACTACTCATCACCCCTCTTCTTTCATTCATTTGTTCATAATTTCTTTCAATTTTCATTCAAAACTAAAGATAGCTTTTGTTTCAAATCATAATAGGAGGCCGGGAATATCAGGTCATTCTCGGGCTACACGACAGCGATGGAGTGCTACGAGCGGCTGTCGGCGGAGGAGCGCGCCATGATCGAGCGCGGAGCGTTCGGTGCTTTGGTACAGGCATAGAGGGATATCGCGAAGAGGAAGTTGCGGGCTAACCTTAGCCTGGTCCGCGCTTTCTTGGACCGATTCTGGGATACGACCTCCACGTTTCACATGCCTTTTGGTGAGGTGGGAGTCACTCTGGAGGATTACGGCATGATTTCTGGTCTGCCGTGCGGGACTGAGGTTGTGGAGTGGCCGGAGACTGCCATGAGAGTGGACTCGGCCGAGGCTAGGAGGTTGATCGGCTGGAACTTGTCGCCGAGGGCTATCACAGTGCCGGGTTTGGTGCCCAGCTCCTACGTTCGAGACTACTTTGCGGGAAAGATCCCGGCTCTGGTGACGATTGACGGGAGGGAGACGGCTCCTCCTCCCTATACATCTGAGCAGAGGGTCCGTTTTTGGCTCTGGTGGTTTCTGTCTTCGATTTACCTCGGAGACAAGGGCGAGCGGCTGTCGACGAAGCTTCTTCCCTTCCTTTCTGACCTGAGCTCCCTAGGGCGTTGGGACTGGGTCACTGCTGGTTTTGCGGTCCTCATCCGCTTCATGAGGGCCATGGTTCGTCCGAAGTTGATGGGGAAGGGGACTTCTCCTGGCGCTGTTGGACCTGGACTACTGCTGGAGGTATGAACCTTCATTTAGACCAAAATCAATTCCTTCCCTTATCAAATTACGAAAGATCGTTATTAACTATCTTGCTTCGCAGGCGTGGGTGTACTCCTACTTCCCGGGCCTCGCGCCCAAGAGGACGGAGCCGCTGGAGAAGGCCTATCCCATGGTGAGAGATTGGGTGATGTGCAGGACGAAGAGAAAGCGTTCTTCTCACGGTGTCTACCGGCGGGACGTGAACGCTCTTCAGCTAGACAGCGTAAGCATCTCATATTCACTTGCTTCTATATTGCTTTTAAATTGATCATAAGAATGATTCCTTTGTTTATCTTGTCCCAGTGGGTGCCCAGGCCTTGGGCGGAGTACGCTGATGCAATACCTTTTGTGGCTTAGGTCCTTCGACCTAGGAGCTCGAGCCGGCTGCTGTTGAGGACGTCGATGGGTCCTGTGTGGTACTTGGGCGAGTGCTTGGCTCGTCAGTGCTCTCAGGACGTGTTGACGGTTCCCATCGATCCTCCTAGGACGATGTTCCGGGAGCCTTCTGAGGCAGAGAGGGAGGCGGACTTGGCTGGCGCTAGTGGTGACGCCCTCCTTCTTTCTGGCGAGGACTACTCGGCGTTCCTCTACGGGAGGCTGGCGTACTGGCCGGTAGTGGTGAGCATCTTTACTCTTCTTCTTTACTTGATTTTTTTTTGAGAACTATGATGAAAGATCATCGATTAATGAGAGACATTTGACTTTGCAGGAGGTTGAGGCGGCGGGCATCGAGCCCCCAGAGTACCCCGAGACCCTCGAGTACACTGACGCGACCGGGAGGACGACGATCTCCGAGCTGCGTGACTTTGACGTGAGCCGTGACGGATCTTGGCTGTACGTTGCGGCAAAGATTCGATTCGGAGGGTAAACCTCTAAATTTGCATAACGTTTTGTGTAAGAACACATTTGATTGAGTTTGTTCAATTATTGAGAACTTCTTTTTGAAAATGCAGATTGCGCGGTCTCGGTTCGTGGCGTTATGGAGGGTGGCCAACCGGCTGAGAGCTACCGCCGTCGAGGCACTTATCGGCGGTCGAGGCCGTCAGGTATGAACCTTGTGCCTGTTTCATTTTTGAATTTTGATTTTCCAATTTTGCTTGAAACGATTGACATGAGTCAATTTTGTTGTTTACAGGGTGACCGCGAGCTGGAGCGAGAGTTGACCCAGTCTCGGGAGGAGACAGCTCGCTTGTTGAGGGAGCTCGAGGTTCGAGACGCCGAGATTTCTGCTCTTGCGGCAAGGGTTGGAGAGTTGGAGGGCGACCAGTAGTAGTTTTGTGCAATTTTTGTTTGTTTGTTGGCTGTATTTTGCACAGTTGTACACTTGGACCTTCATTTTGAACATTCTGGACTTATTTGGGGCTCGAGCCCCCAGTTTGTTGTACATTTCCCTTTTTGGTTGTATATAAGATGGCCTGAGTGCCTTTGTTGCTGGGTTGCGTTGCTTGTACCTGAAGGTTAGCTTTGAACAGGTTTGGTAGATGATGGTTTATGCCGTCATGCCGCCGAACTTGACATAGAAATCACGCGAGACATACGTTTGTATATACATATGGCCTTAATTAGCGCAAAACGAAAGACTCAAAAAAATGCAAAAATTTGCAAAAAATTTGCCGGAAATGACCGGACGGTAGGGAGGGTTACCCCTTAAAAAAAGAAAAAACAGAAATCTATAAGTTAGAAGTGAGATGATTTAAAAAAGAAATGAAATAAATGAAATAAATGTAAATCGAAATGAGAATTATTTCCTAAAATGAATTAATAAAAAATGAAAATTATTTTCTAAAATGAAAATGAAAATTATTTCCTAAAATGAAAATGGAAATTATTTCCTAAAATGAAAATGCGCAAGTGTGGTAAAATGACGAAAATGTCGACGTCGCCTCGAAATGCGTGCCCGCGGAATTAGGAAACCTGAAACATGGTAATTTTCACGTATTTACCAAAATAATAACCCATAGAAATAGGAAATTATTCGTCATGGAATTAGGAAAGATCCAACGCGGAAAATCACAGAAGTGAAGCTGAGGAAGAGGCGCAACATGAGCTGCGTCCCTTTGAATAGGCGCAGCAGGTGCTGCGCCTGTTCCCAAGTTGTTCTATTCTGGCAGATTTTTGGAAACAGAAATTAGTATAAATAGAAATGTCGATGGAGCTTTTATTCACACAATTATTCCGTCTCTTCTTCGTCTTTATTACATAAAATTCTCAAAAAAACTCTTCATCATGAATACTTTGGAGATTCGTTTGAAGAAATGGACCAATGAATTTTCGAACATGGAGAAATATGATATGGGCGCCTATAATCTTGGGTCGTTGTTGAGTTTAAAACTCATCAAGGTTGTCAAACCGTTCTTGGATGCTTGTCTTGACTATTGGGACCCGAATTACCATGTTTTTGCGTTTCCTGGAGACGATATTTGCCCATTTCCTGAAGAAATTGCCGCTATTGGTGGGTGGGACCCCGAACACTTGCCTGCCATTCCTTCTACTTCGCAAGGGTATAAGAGCAAATTTAGAGACTTGCTTGGGTTGACTAGACTTGAGGTGGACCGTCTAGTGACTTCGAAGGGAGTGCGAATGTTGGACTTCATAGATCGATTCATCAACAGGGCCGACCCCACCGTTTCTTATGTTGCTAGGTGGAGGGCATTTGGTTTTTGCTTGTTGCATGTGTATGTCTTCCAAGGGCATGTTGATGAAGACTTGAGAGGTGATCCCCGTCTTCTGGGCCTTGTTGAGCAAATGGAGCTACGCAGGAGCCCAGCTTGTTTATGCTTAGGAGAGATCCTGTTGGGCTTGGATAATAGGAAAGCCAATCGTGACCTACCGTATTTGGGAAGTCCCGTCATTCTGCAGGTAAAAGACATTTCTTTCCTTTTCTTTTTTTTTTTTTTTGTTTTTTCGTCTTTTTTTCGTTTTTTTTTTCGTCTTTTTTTTTCGTCTTTTTTTTTTTTCGTTTTTTGATGTCTAATGCCTGCTTTTGGTAGGTTTGGCTTATGGAACGGCTCCGATTGATCGAGCCCCCAGTTCATGTTCCTTCCAATCATGCTTGTTCAATTACAATGAGGACTAGGCTTTACATGGTGGATTTCACCCGAGTCTGCAATTATTGGGAGAACAAACTGAAGAGCGATGATGGTCCCTTGATTAGGTGGATTGTGCCGTGGTGGCATCTCAAATCTGTCACTGGAGTGTCTTTTTGGATCCTACTCGGTCCGTGCGCATTCCTGGTTTGGAGTTTATGGTGTGCATCTTCCCGGAGAGGCTGATGAGACAGGTGGGACTAAAATAGACAATCCCGAAGCTTGATACCGTCCCGCAGACTTCTGTGGCGCTTACTACAGAGAGCCGAAGGGAGTGGGCCATTAAATGGGTGATACCCGTCGTGAGGTGTCAAAAATAAATTTATAATTTGCAACTACAACTATAGCTAGCGGCAGTCGGGTCGAACCACAGAGAGGCAGACGTAAATTCTAGTTGTTTAAATTCAGTCAAAGGTAACAATAAGATGGGGGTTTGATTGGATTGGTCTATAGCTAATGAGCGATAAAATAAAGTAAACTAGGCAAATAGATGAAATCAAATATAAAAGGAGGTACTAGGATGGTCGGTTCGTTATAGCTTCGGCGGCAGCATACTAAACAGGTCTAAATCGAACACAAGTGAGGCGGGAAACAAAAGGTCCTCTCGGTCCACTCTTAACAAATAGCATCTTTCGATCTCGCTATAGGTCCCTAATATCACTAATACTGACTCTCGTCCTGAAGAGTGACTAACGGTCTAAACTATACCTATCTTTCGATCTCAACACAGTTTAATCATCTTAATTGGTGGTCTAACAATTGTCCCTATCTTTCGATCTAATGGGCCAGTCATAAATTAAGCATCTAACTGGTCGCATGCATTCGATTCGTCAAACACAACATTTAAATCAATTAAAACGAAAGGTAACCTCACGTGGTCAGTCGATCGACCGGGTAAGGCAGTCGATCGACTGACACGCGATTCAGTCCAATTTAATACTACGCCGCCTACGCCATAATTCGCCTACATCCTAGCACGATTAACCTAGCTACTCATAGTACTGATAAAAACAACAATAATATTGACGATAAAGACTACTGAATTCATGCTAAAAAGAGTAGAACAAATAATTAACATAAAGCGATAAAACGGTTCGGGGTTCTAACTAACAATTCTATACTAGTAACGAAATAAGATGAACTGAAAGTAGAACAGAAAGAATACCGAAAATTGCAGAAGAATAGTAACGGAATGATTAGAAGTATGAATGAAAATCCGACGCAATCAATATTCCAAACCCTAACTATGATATTCTAAACTGAATGTGAAACTTAGATAAAAACTGGATGATGTATCTGATGTTCTAGGTTACGTTATATAGCAAACATACGTAACACTTATTATCAAAACCTAAACATAGTGGGCTTCAAGTTCCTCGATCTTTTAATTCTCGTCTGGGATAGCAGCTTGGTCGATCGACTAAGCATGGCAGTCGATCGACTGAGCAGCAATGAACAATAGCTTCTGGAACCCGATGGTTGGTCGATCGACTGAAGGTAGTGGTCGATCAACTGCTTGAGCTGCTACTTGACTTCTATAATCTCATGGATTTATCTTTTGGGCCTTGAAATGCGCACCAAGCTCGTTCCTCGTGTGAATACTTCACGTCATATGCAATGCAGGATACTCGGGGACGGATTTAGCTCGATTTCCGCTGGATTCTTCACATTTCTGCAATAATGTACAAAAATACGGAAGTAGACGAAAACAGGGAGAAATGTAGCATAAACTACATGAATGAGCTCTGAAATGCGTGTAAATTGGGATGTAAAACATCATATAAAAGACACGCATCAAACTTCCCCAAACCGAACCCTTGCTTGTCCCCAAGCAAGAACTAGACTCGATCTAATTACCTAATGGAACGAGTTCAATCTCAGAGCGAAATGCAACATGTAAAGCCTAAACCAATTTAATGCACAACCAACAATCAATTAGTAATGTGAATCATGCAAATGAGTTATGGAGCCGTTAAAACTACTGAACCGTCAACTGTAGAGACTCATCAAATCGGACTTTCACGGGTCGCTCGTATCACTCAATAAGCACAGGTGAATAATGTAAGATAGAAAGAAGTAAATATGTAATGACTCTTACCTAACTACGACCTATAAGAACATGCCTGCAGTCTAATATGAAAGCAATCTCTACAACCGTACATACGCATTCCAACCAACAAGAGACCATGACACATGCCGAGGTATATATGTGGATATGTGAGGTATGGGTAAGAAGGGGCAAAACATTTATGGAAAAGTGGAGGTACAGGTGATCAAGCTAGTACCGAAACGGAACCATATGGCAACATCCAACTTCTTGCTCAAAAACAAATAGAACGGTGCTATAGCAAGCACAAATCTCACAATCTCCAGGTATAAAAGCAATCAACCAACTCCCCATAAAATATGAATAATACATGGGAGCAAAAATCGCCAAAAGATAAAAGCTTGAATTATGCGAATTGATTCTTTCTCTTTTTCTCGAACCTCAGTCGATCGACCAAAAGGGCCAGTCGATCGACCATGGGAACAGTACATAACTCTTTTTCTCTTCTTTTTTCGAATCATTTTTTCATCTTTTTTTTTCTGTTCTGTTTCTTTCTTTCCTCCTTTTCATCTTTCCAATATTATCTTAAACACGAGCATATGCTACCAAAACTAAGTAACAATCCCAAGAGCACAGACTACTAGCTCGACAAGGGCAGGCTAAATGTAGGATGTAGTAATGGGACAAAAAGGCTGTTTTTGGCAGTGTGGAGCTTACGAGTAAAACGAATAAAGGGAAACCTCTACCACATGTGTCAACTAACCACAGACCGAATGCGTACAGGTATTAAGCAGATTAAGTTCATATTTATGCACATTTATGTGACATGCCTCATAAGGAGTACTACTCATATTCCTAAATAAACTGGTCATAGATGTCACCAATTATAGGCTCTAAATCTCAGAAATATGATGTAGCTTGCCAATATTCTAAGTCAAGTCTCAAGTTCAGGAAGAAATTTAACGAAAACTCGTAGACTATGCATATATGATTCTACTAATAACATGTTAATCAAGCAAGGCTCAGGCAAAACAGGTGCAAAATGCAATATCATCCTTGAAATACTACCGTTCCGACTCGACCTATATGCTAAAATAAACGTGCATTTTATGGAATGTTTTGAAATTTTTCAATTTTTTTGAATTTCGTATAAAATGAAATGAACAATGCAAAACAGAATGTAAACGTGAATGCAAGCAAATGATATGCGACGCAAAACCCTTCCCTAAACCAAATCGCACAATGTCCCCATTGTGCAAAATCATGTAATGAAGAAAAGAGAAATGGGAATTTGCGGGAAAATAAATAAAAATGACATGAAGTGGAAATCGGGAACTTACAAGACTTTAAGCGCAGAAAAGGAAACCTCCCCAAACCAGCGTGAGCTAGGAGGTTTCAGTAGCCAGCAGTGCTACTAATAAGTACCTGAAAGACAAATAAAACCCACGCATAAAATCGAGAAGACAATTTCGAAGCGGTAAATATGTGCACAAATGAGAAAATTAGAAGAAATAAATAATTTGACGGAAAGTAAAGTGGAGTAGAAAACTCCCTTAAGTCCGCATATCGACCAAACACAGCAGGGGGGAGGTCGTGTATAGGTACAGCAGCGCAGGTCGGTCGATCGACCAAGTGAACAGGAACAGAAGCTCCTGGAAACTGCAGACCGGACGATCGACTACACAGACCAGTCGATCGACTGGAAATACTGCTGTAACGTCTTATTTCTTCGTATTTGCTCAATTACTTGAGCTAATGAGGTCTAAAAACCTGCAAGTGCACAATAATACGCGCCCAAAATTGCGCAAAACCCAAAGTAAAGTCTAAATCATATAAAAATCCTAAGCAAGCAAAATAAAATGCGAAGTTTCGCGCACACAAAAGCAATAAAAAGCGTCTAACAGAAGCAAATAAAATGAAGTTTATAAAGAGCTCGATCAACTAATAGTTGATCAAGAATGGCCACGGTATGGCCCACTTTGTCGGCTTCTGGCTACTAGAGGTAACCTCAACGGTGCTTATTTGATCAGCTGCACCCTCCTTAGCTTCTACGTCCGCTGAACTCAACGTGTCAACACTCTCATCATCTCCCCAGTCAATGATCTCTTCGGGCTTGTCAGAATCCAAATCAGACTCTCTGGATTTAACTTGCTCGTCATCAACTACCTCATCAATTCCATAGCTCAGGCAACCAAGACCTCCTCTTTGAATGATCGGCTTCTTTACAGTTGGACCAACTTGCAGCACTTCCTTCCCCAAACCAGCTCCTGCAACATCTAAAACAACAGATTATTCCTCCTTTTTGCTCCGAGTCTGGGGCGGAGGGGTTAACACAGAAGTAGTAATAGAGACAGGCAATTCAGGAAGCACAAAGTACGATTTCTTTTCAGAAACCGTATTACAAGTCACAGGCCACATGGGGTCCTTTTTCTTAGCAGGTTGGGCAAAGACAATATAATGCTTTCCCACTTTGAAAGTCAAGGTTCCTAGACCGACATCTATGACTGCACCAGCAGTGTGCAGAAATGGCCTACCCAAAATAATGGGAATATGGGCATCCTCAGGCATGTCAAGTACCACGAAGTCGACGGGGAAGAAGAACTTCCCTATTTGGACAGGTATGTCCTCTAAGACTCCTATTGGCTGGACCGCAGATCGGTCACCATGATCTTGTCATATCATCACATGCGAACCTAGTCAATTTGAGCTTCCTAGCTAGACTCAAAGGCATGACGCTTATACTAGCTCCTAAGTCACATAATGCCTTCTCAATAGAGAAGGTACCTATATTGCAAGGAACAGAAAAGCTACCCGGGTCCTCTAGCTTATGGGGTGCAGTGTGAGACAAATAAGAGCATGACTCTTTGGTTAACGCGACAGTATGCATATTTTCAAGTGAGTTTTTCTTAGACAGGATTTGTTTCATAAATTTAGTGTAGGCAGGCACTTGATTGACTAACTCAAGGAAGGGTACTTGTACATTCAAACTACGGATAAATTTTTCAAACTTACTGAAAGATACCTGTTCCTTTGTCGGCACTAGTCGCTCTGGATATGGGGCTGAGAGAAGTACCTTAGCCCTCTCCACTAAATCGCGCGTGCCGGTATCCGTGGACCTAGGTTGAAAGTCCGCCACCTTCTCCTTATTGAAGCTTGAACCCTCCTCAGACCGTCTCAAATGTGAGCCATTAACCGTCATCGGATCGAACTTCGGAATCGGGGCGGACCCATCAGCACTCGGGTCTGGCCCTAACACTTTCGGAGTTGTCGTGCCCAGAAACAAATGGTCCCTCAAGTTATCGGGCATCGGAGGACGAAAAATCTCGCTATCAGCAGTGATCTTGGTCGATCGACCACTATCCTCAGTCGATCGACCGAGGTGTACACTTCCAGAAGCTGCTGTAACCCGCGTATCATTCGATCGACCGGGTGTATCAGTCGATCGACTGATATACCTGGTAGACGCCTTTTTCTTTGAATTATTCGTTACAACTTTCTTTTGACTCGAATCCGCCTCATTCTTTTCAACAGCGTCCTCGACCATGGCAGGCCCCTCCAGGGTGGACCCACTCCTCAACGTGATAGCGTTTAGGGTTTCCTTTTGGTCGGTTTGAGTCGGTAAGTGTCCCGGAGCTCGAGTGGTACTCTTACTAGCCAATTGAGCAATTTGGCTCTCTAGTAACTTCATCCCGAACTCTCTTGCTTGGGACTCCTTCAGCAACAAGTTCTTGAACTCAGCAAAATCAGAACCATGGGATTGTTGTTGCTGCTGCGGCACATAAAGAGGTTTTTGATATTGTTGTTGCTTTTGATGAGGGGGCACATAGGGTTTTCTTTGCGGAGGTGGAGTTGGATTTAGGACATTCTCGGCTACTCCACCTCA
Source organism: Silene latifolia (assembly GCF_048544455.1). Taxonomy (NCBI): domain Eukaryota; kingdom Viridiplantae; phylum Streptophyta; class Magnoliopsida; order Caryophyllales; family Caryophyllaceae; genus Silene; species Silene latifolia. Next base: position 31,761,038 of record NC_133528.1, read on the forward strand.
GGTTGGGATGAACATTAGGCTCATAGTAGGTGTTTGTCCGCCTATAATGTTGAAAGGCAAAGACAAGACTAAAAGGGACTAGGGCAATTCTTCAAACGTGTCCCTCGGCTCCGCACCTTTCACTGCACGAAAGGACCGTCTGACACAACATTTACTTGGTAAATACCCCCCTTTGAAGCTCCTCCTAGTTCATACTTGTCAAATCTTGCAGTGAGAGCTTCTAGTGCAGCAACAGAGGAAGATTCAGCAACTCTCCTCTGGTTTCCTCTCGAATTCCCATATTCAGCCTTATGAGTGGCCAAATCATCGATGATCTTCCACCCTTTGGTCTCTCCCATGTTTTCAGCAAATCGGCGATTGGTTGTAGCATCCAAAATAGCCCTCTGATCGTGATACAACCCATTATAGAACTGGTTGCAAAGACTCCATTTTTCGAACCCATGGTGCGGTATGGTTCCACCAGTTTCTTGAAACGGACCCATGCTTCATGAAAATTCTCATCAGGCCCTTGTTTAAAGCTCGTGATATGAGCTCTAATGGCATTTGTCTTCGAGGTAGAGAAGTACTTTTTGTAGAACGCCAGGGCTAAGGAATTCCAGTTGGTGATCCCATGTGCGGTTCGGTCCAGATCTCTATACCACTCTCTTGCAGCGTCGCGAAGAGAGAAAATGAACATGGTCTCCTTGATCTGATCTTGGGTCACACCGGCCGGCGGGGGTATAGAGCAACAATAATCAACGAAGGTCTCCATATGCTTGGCTGCATCTTCATTTGCAGCTCCCCCGAACTGGTTTCTCTCAACCAGGTTAATATAGGAAGGCTTTGGCTCGAATTTTCTCGCCTCCCCAGGTAGTTCGAATCCTTTGTAAAGATTCTCGTTTGTCGGCTCGAGTGATGGCAATGGTTGCTTCTTCACCATGACTGGAATTTCGGAGAAGTGACTGTCTCGGTGAAGAAATAGAAGCAGGAGATGTAGGTGGATCTTCCTCAAACAGAGCGTTCTCGTAGTAGCTTGACAGAGTACTCAGCTCTTCCTCTGTCGGTAATACCCTTTGTGATCGTCTCAACTCGCGCAATGATTTCTCGATCTCTGGATTGAATGGTACTAGTTCGCCACCCTGTGACCTGCTCATAAGAGGAAACTACAAAAAGAATATAAGAAAAGTTTAAGGAACGGATGTTCCTTAAACTAAGAAAGACTAAATTAAAACAACTAAAAATTAGAACTATTGCCTCCCCGGCAACGGCGCCAAAATTTGATACCCGTCGTGAGGTGTCAAAAATAAATTTATAATTTCCAACTACAACTATAGCTAGCGGCAGTCGGGTCGAACCACAGAGAGGCAGACGTAAATTCTAGTTGTTTAAATTCAGTCAAAGGTAACAATAAGATGGGGGTTTGATTGGATTGGTCTATAGCTAATGAGCAATAAAATAAAGTAAACTAGGCAAATAGATGAAATCAAATATAAAAGGAGGTACTAGTATGGTCGGTTCGTTATAGCTTCGGCGGCAGCATACTAAACAGGTCTAAATCGAACACAAGTGAGGCGGGAAACAAAAGGTCCTCTCGGTCCACTCTTAACAAATAGCATCTTTCGATCTTGCTATAGGTCCCTAATATCACTAATACTGACTCTCGTCCTGAAGAGTGACTAACGGTCTAAACTATACCTATCTTTCGATCTCAGCACAGTTTAGTCATCTTAATTGGTGGTCTAACAACTGTCCCTATCTTTCGATCTAATGGGTCAGTCATAAATTAAGCATCTAACTGGTCGCATGCATTCGATTCGTCAAACACAACATTTAAATCAATTAAAACGAAAGGTAACCTCACGTGGTCAGTCGATCGACCGGGTAAGGCAGTCGATCGACTGACACGCGATTCAGTCCAATTTAATACTACGCCGCCTACGCCATAATTCGCCTAAATCCTAGCACGATTAATCTAGCTACTCATAGTACTGATAAAAACAACAATAATATTGACGATAAAGACTACTGAATTCATGCTAAAAAGAGTAGAACAAACAATTAACATAAAGCGATAAAACGGTTCGGGGTTCTAACTAACAATTCTATACTAGTAACGAAATAAGATGAACTGAAAGTAGAACAGAAAGAATACCGAAAATTGCAGAAGAATAGTAACGGAATGATTAGAAGTATGAATGAAAATCCGACGCAATCAATATTCCAAACCCTAACTATGATATTCTAAACTGAATGTGAAACTTAGATAAAAACTGGATGATGTATCTGATGTTCTAGGTTACGTTATATAGCAAACATACGTAACACTTATTATCAAAACCTAAACATAGTGGGCTTCAAGTTCCTCGATCTTTTAATTCTCGTCTGGGATAGCAGCTTGGTCGATCGACTAAGCATGGCAGTCGATCGACTAAGCAGCAATGAACAGTAGCTTCTGGAACCTGATGGTTGGTCGATCGACTGAAGGTAGTGGTCGATCGACTGCTTGAGCTGCTACTTGACTTCTATAATCTCGTGGATTTATCTTTTGGGCCTTGAAATGCGCACCAAGCTCGTTCCTCGTGTGAATACTTCACGTCATATGCAATGCAGGATACTCGGGGACGGATTTAGCTCGATTTCCGCTGGATTCTTCACATTTCTGCAATAATGTACAAAAATACGGAAGTAGACGGAAACAGGGAGAAATGTAGCATAAACTACATGAATGAGCTCTGAAATGCGTGTAAAATGGGATGTAAAACATCATATAAAAGACACGCATCAATGGGCTCAAAGAAATGTGTGGTTCTTGAACTCTTCTGCAAATGCCTTGTGGGTGTCGGATTCTTATCTGCGATGGAGGAAAGCTACTACTCCGGAAGAGCGCGAGAGATCGAGGAAGCGTGAGCATTTGACTGAGGGAGAGGAAGAAGCCGGGTTTCGAGTCGTTCATCCTTCGAAGAAACCGAAGACCTCTCCTGTCGTAGAGATGGTGATTGGCAAGAATGGGAAGTCTAGGCCTCGAGAAAGACCTTTGGTGATTAGGTCCGAAGTGGCGCAAGTGCGTCCGGCTCGAGGTCGTGACAAGAAATATGACAAGAATGACAAGGGCAAAGGAAAGATGGAGGAATAGCCCGAGTCTTTATTTATTATTTGTTATTATTATTATTTATTATTGTAATAAAAAAGGTGGAGTTTTTAGAATCCTAGCCTATTCTATTTTTATTATGTAGCGTACTATTATTATTAGAAAATGAAATAAAAAAGGCTAAATGGTTATGAAACCGTTGTGATTTTCTATTTATTATTCTTGTCGAATTCCAAATGCAATGCAAATGTCCTTCTATTTACATTTTGAATATAATGGGTTGTATCCTGTGAAGGATTGCCTACGTATTCACTTAAAAAAATGAAATCAAATACTTGCGCGTAGTTCGAGTAAATGTAAAAGAATAATTGTTCTAAGCAAGAGCTTTTAATGAACTTAGAAAATAAGCATGAGCTTTTTGCTTACTTTGAAGGTGCAAATTTAGTTTATTTGATGACTTGAGGATGACAAATTTGTCAAAATGCAAGAGCACAGTGACATTAGCTTATTTCAGCTTGGCCAGGGGCCGTTTATTTAGTGCCACAAGAGCGACACGTGGGGTTACGTGAGGCGCGTTTTTGTTCCTATTCTAGGCATAGTACCGCTTTAGTTGGTCAAGGTTTGTTGGGTTGGAAAACTTATTCCCGTCTAGGTCTGTGATTCTAACCGCACCCCGTGGAAGTATGGATTTGACTAGAAATGGTCCGGCCCAATTAGGTTTGAATTTTCCCCGTGGGTCGACAGGTAGAAGAGCTCTAACCGATTTAAGTACTAAGTCTCCTTCCTTGATGTTCCTTGGCCTAACCCTTTTGTTGAAAGCTCGTTTGATACGTGCTTGATATGTTTGGACATTATGCAAGGCGCGTAGCCTAAGTTCATCCAGGAGGATGAGTTCTTCATATCTATCCCTCTTCCAATCGGCTTCTGGGATTTGACTTTCGAGTAAAATACGCAAGGATGGTATCTCTAGCTCGACTGGTTGTACAGCTTCCATGCCGTAGGTCAAATAGAAAGGAGTAGCCCCAGTGGGCGTCCTAACAGATGTACGATACCCCCACAAAGCAAAGGGTATCTTGCTTGGCCAATCTCGATAGTTGTCAATCATTTTCTTGAGAATCGTGACAACATTCTTGTTTGCCGCCTCTACCGCGCCGTTAGTATGTGGTCTATAGGGCGAAGAGTGGTGATGCCTAATCTTGTATTTGGCTAGAAATTGCTCAGTCTCAACTTTGAAATGTGATCCATTATCACTAATGATCTCATGTGGGCAACCGTATCGACAGATGATGTTGTTTTGTATGAACTTTGCCACATTTTTGGCCGTGAGACTAGTGTAGGAAGCCGCTTCTACCCATTTGGTGAAATAGTCGATTGCCACTAGGATGAAATAGTGACCTCCTGTTCCGGCTGGGGTTATCTTCCCGATTATGTCAATTCCCCAAGCAGAAAATGGCCAAGGAGATGTCATCGTATAGAGTAATGAAGGAGGGACATGTTGTACATTCCCGAAGATTTGGCAATTATGGCAATGTCTTACATATTTGATACAATCGGATTCCATTGTGGTCCAATAATACCCAAACGTGTGATTTTCTTTGCCATCATGGGCCCACTCATGTGAGGACCGCATTCTCCATCGTGGACCTCTTCCATCACTTTCCGCGCCTGTGAATGATCAAGGCAACGTAGGATTATACCAAGAGGTGTTCATTTGTATAATTCTCCTTGCATGAGAACGTATTGGGAAGCTAGTAGGCGTATAGCACGTTGTCCCCTATTGTCCATATCGGGTGGATAGGTACCATTGAGCTTGAAATTCAGGATTGCTTGGAACCAGGGTTCCTGCACGATTTCCTCTTCGTCGGTGATTTGGTGGACGTAAGCCGGCTCTGACCGTCGTTCGATGCACAAAGGCATTTCCACCATGTGATCTGGCATATTAATCAAAGAGGCAAGTTTCGCAAGAGCGTCTGCGAATTGATTTTCTTCCCGAGGTAGGTGTAGATACGTCACGTGATCAAAGAATTGGGCAACTTGGTCTATTCTGGCTTGATAAGGTGCTAGGCTTTCGTTTCGAATTTTCCAAGATCCTGTAACTTGGTTGATGATCAAGGATGAATCCCCATGTACTCGGAGGTTTTTAATGCCTAAGCTCACTGCCGCTTGTAGTCCAATGAGACAAGCTTCGTATTCTGCAGCGTTATTTGTCACCTCGAAGTCGAGTTTGACAGCAATTGGTGTATGCTCGCCTTCAGGAGAAATGAGCAACACTCCTATTCCAAATCCTCTTAAGTTTGATGCTCCATCAAAATAAAGGTCCCAGGAGTCTACGTCAGTTTGGAGTATATCCTCGTCTGGAAATGACCAAGTGTCTATCGTTTGTGCGTCATTGATGGGATTTTCTGCAAAGAATTCGGCAACGGCGCGCACTTTTATGACTTTCAGAGGCACGTATTTGAGGTCAAATTCTGAGAGCATCAGAGTCCATCTTGCTAGGCGTCCGTTGAGGAAAGGTTTCTCGAAGAGGTATTTGACTGGATCCATTTTGGAGTATATTTTGACGGAGTAGCTAAGCATGTAATGGCGTAGCTTCTTCGTTGCCCACACAAGAGCGAGGCATGTCTTTTCGAGTTGTGAGTATTTGCACTCGTACCCCAAGAACTTCTTACTAAGGTAGTAGATAGCTCTTTCTTCACTTCCTACAGTTTGAGCTAACATGGCACCCATGGTCATTTTTTTGTTTGATTCTTGTGAGATATAAACCAAGAGGTTGATCTCGTTGAGGTGGCATGAGCACTGGTGGTTTAGCCAATATCTCTTTGATTCGGTCAAATGCCTTCTGACAGTCATCATCCCACATGGTGTGATCCGTTTTCTTGAGCTTCTTGAAGATAGGCTCACAAATCATGGTGAGTTTCAATATGAATCGACTTTTATACTGCACTTTTCCCAAGAATCCTCTGACTTCTTTTTCTGTTTGAGGTTGTGGCATTTCGATCAGAGCTTTGATCTTGGAAGGGTCTATTTCTATACCTCGTTGGCTAACGATGTATCCTAGGAATTTGCCAGATGTTACTCCGAATGTGCATTTCTGAGGATTGAGCCTCATGTTGTACTTTCGTAGTCTTGTGAAAAATTTGCGAAGGTTCGCAATATGCCCTTCTCTATCCTTGGATTTGACAAACATGTCGTCTACGTACACCTCAAATTCTTTGTGCATCATGTCGTGTAAGAGTGTAGTTGCGGTGCGTTGATATGTAGCTCCGGCGTTGATCAATCCAAATGGCATGACCGTATAGCAATAGGTTCCTCACTGAGTGACAAAGGCGGTCTTATGCATGTCTTCTATGGCCATTTTAATTTGATTATAACCCGCATACCCATCCATGAAGGATAGTAATGCGTGGTCTGCAGTATTGTCCACCAATATATCGATATGTGGTAGAGGCAAGTCATCTTTAGGACTTGCTTTGTTTAAGTCTCTAAAGTCAACACAAACACGGATTCTCCTATTCTTTTTGGGTACGGGTACTATGTTGGCTACCCAGTCAGAATACTCGGAAACTTTGATGAACCCGGCTTTGAATTGCTTGTCAACTTCTTCCTTAATCTTGAGAGCCCATTCTGCCCTCATTCGTCGAAACTTCTGTTTTACAGGTTTGAAACCTGGCTTAATCGGGATTCTATGTTCGGCGATATCCCTGTCGATCCCTGGCATGTCTTTGTAGGACCAAGCAAAAACGTCTTTGAACTCGTTTAGGAGGTCTATGAAATCGGCCCTTTCGGTAGAGCTCAAGGTAGTCCCTATCCTAAGTTCTTGGGGTTCTAGTTCGGTTCCTACGTTGATGGGTTCGGTGTCCTCTATTACTGGTCCCCCTTCCCCTTCCTGTAGTATTTCTTTGGCTACGTAGGGAGGTATTTCGATTGAGTTTGGGTCTTGGTCATCCTCAGTATCATCGTAAACAGAATTGCACTCAAGATAACACAAAGAGTAAGCAGAACCTGATTTATTCATATTAAAATTTAAGTAGAGTTGAAACAAAGAAGCCAACTGATCCATGGTCAGTGGCGGCAAAGGGACAGTGGTTGGGACATTTCCCGAACTACTGTGATTACTCGAGGCTAAGCTAGGAGAAACAAAGGGAGTGGGGATGACGACAGGAGGAGACTCTCTAATGACTTCTCTAGACTCCGACTCTGACTCCGACTCCGACTCGAACTCATCGTCTTCTGGTTCTCCTTTGAACATCTCTCCTTCTCCAGTGGTGAGCTTGAAGAGTCTTCCTTGATTGTTGCTCCACTTGATTGATTTTCTCCATCCTTTCTGCTGACTTGCGTTGGTTTCTGTGATTAACGCGGTGGGGTTGAAGCGATCGTCTTGAAGTATCATGGTAATGATCTCATCCTGCGCGGCCCTAACAAAGCGATCCTCTCCAAACAGTAGGCTAACAGCTTGTTCGTCTAGGCAAGGTGCTTGACGGGTTTTGACGGTAGGAACCGTTTCTGGAGGGATGAAGTAGCAATCGTGAAAGATCTCGATGCCGTCTAGCTTCTTCTCGAGATAATGCCAAGGCTCGGGAAATCCGTGAAAGAGTTTTAGACTTCCTTCTTCAACGAAGTACCCATTTAGGGTAGGGAAATAGGGTCGCATTTGGACTCCTACATGCTTACGGTTTTGAACTTGAGAAAGCATTTCGAGAACCTCTTCTTTAGTGGGTTTGTACCCTAGTCCAAATGGTATCCTCTTTGAGTTGCCTTCCTTATATGGTGCGAAGGTATTTCTTCGGGTAGGGTTCAAGGGCATTCCAGGGAAGTATCCCTGGGTTTTGAGCATGTGGTTGACCACCAAGTTGGAGTAGGGATCATAGTATAAGGGTGCCAATTCGCTTTCTATGACACTTATGCTTTGGAAGCCCCCAAGTTCGTACACGGGATCTGCAAGGACTTGATTGTTTGACTGTTTTTCGATTATTGCCTTGATGGGCGACGAAGTGATCGTCACCACTTTGTCATTTAGTGGGATCTTGATCTTTTGATGGAGAGTGGATGTTACCGCTTTGGAAGCGTGAATCCAAGGTCTTCCTAGAAGTATGTTGAAGGAAGCTTCGATGTCCACTATTTGGAAATTAACCTTTCGCTCAATTGGCCCTGTGGCTATGGTTAGGTTAACAAGTCCTACCACCTTTCGTCGTGTACCATCATATGCACGCACACCTTGATTGGTAGGGGTCCAATCCGATTCTTTCATGCCTAATTTGTATGCCGTTTTGAGGGGTATGACGTTGACCGCGGAGCCATCATCTACCAAGGTCATTGGCACGTTCTTCTTTAGACAAATTACAGTGATGTAAAGAGCTAAATTGTGACTAGCGCCAAAAGGTGGCAAATCTTCGTCTGAGAAAGTAATAGGATTACTTAGCTTCGGTGATTCTTGGAAGACCAAGTTGACTACACCTTCGGGTGTCGAGTTATGTGCTACATTTAGTTTGGCCAAAGCTTGCAGTAAAGCTTGGCGATGTGGGAATGAGCTCGCTATTAATTTCCAGACTGAAAGATCAGCCTTTGTCTTCTGTAATTGCTTGAGCAAATGGTCAGTGGAGTCCTCTTCGTTATCACTTGGTGTGACAATGTTGCTTGGACCATTTTGAGTAGTGCTTTGATATGGACGACCCGAACGAGTTAGGTGGTCCACGTCTTGGTCTTCACCATTTTGGACTATTTCCTTGACTAGGGAGCTCTCAATGAGGTACTCATCTTCATCATCGTCAGCCCAAACTCCGTTGATTGTAGTTAGTTTCCTCATTCTCATGATTTCATCCTCTAGTCGTATGATTTGGTCGACTAGTTTATCTACCACGGCGACTATTTCTTGCATAGTAGCGTCTTGAGAGAAGATTAGTGGCATATGCTCCTTGGGTGTTGCGTTGGGATCACGTAGAGTTATCACCACATATTCTAATTCCCAAACTTGCCTATCCACACTCCTTGCCTATGTGATGAAGTCGGAAATGGTAAGGGAGATGGTAGAGTAGAACCCCTCACTCTCTATTGCGTGGATATTATCTTCGACTGGAGAAATGAGATGTGAACAATCTAAGGTAGATTCGTCACTTGTAATCACTAGAACTCCAAGAGGATTCTGAGTGTTGTTAGGTTTGCCTCCCGGCGGTATTGGCAATCGACCATCTTCAATCATGTCTTGAAGCACATTTTTCAACTTGTAGCATTTTTCTGTGTCATGCCTCTTGCCGCTATGGTATTCACAGTACGAGTTCTCGTCCCAGAATTTGGATTTCCTTTCGGGTTCGGAAGTAGGTCCAATGGGTTGAAGTTTGCCTTGCTTCATTAACCTTTTTAGAGCGTTGGAGTAAGTGTCCCCAAGATTTGTGAATTTCCTTGGCGGGGTACTTTTCTTGGATGGCTCGAGAAGGTTAACTTCATCTGTCTTGCTAGTGGAGCCGTATGAACGACTTGTTGAGCCTTGATATCCTCGACCTACCGTTTTGGACAAGAGTCCTTTACGGATGTCATCTTCAATCCTTGTCCCTAGTACGGTTAAGTCCTTGAAAGTTTTGATATTTTGGTATCTCAAATGATTGGCACAGATGGGTTTGAGATTGTCCACAAACTTCTCCACAAGGGTAGCCTCATCCGGGCGTTTAACTAGTTGGGTACTAGTCTTCCTCCACCTACTTAGGAAGTCGGTGAATCCTTCTTTGTCATTTTGGGTAAGAACCTCTAGAGTGCGCATGTTAACTTAGATCTCGGCATTATCCGCATATTGTTTAGAAAACTCGATTGCGGAATCTTCCCAAGTAGCGACCTTCTTGTGTTTTAAGGAGTAGAACCATTGCTTCGGGATGGTGTCAAGAGATGAAGGAAAGATCCTTAAGAGCATCTCGGGTTTGATGCCTTTGATAGACATGTAATCCTTGAAGGCGCGGATATGGTTCAAAGGGTTCTCGTGCCCCTTGAATTTAGGGATATCAGTCATATTGAAGTTGGTTGGCAATTTGGAATTGACGGCTTCATACTTGCGATTGTTCTCCCTATAAATGTCATCCCCTTTAAGGTACATCAATTGCTCCTCTAAGTATTGGAGTCTTTTCTCGGCTACAGTTAGTCCCATGGGAGGATTTTCATCCCTGGATTCATCCGCGGAGTCACCTATTACTTCACTTTCATGGGGAGGCAATCTTCCCTCTACGGCATAGATCCGTCCCTCGATGGTTTCAAGAAGATCATGGACTTGGTCTTGGGTAATTTGGATTTGGGCTAGCGCGGCTAGGATTCGATCATTACCATCTTGAAGTTGGTGGAGGTTTGTTTCGCTGGATCCAGGCATCTTGAAAACTAGATAAGAGATCGATGACAAATCAAAACACGATCGACCATTCTAACACACTTGCTAAAAGAAGAAATGTTTTGACTCGTGAAGTAGGTGTGTGCCACTTGTGTTGAGTGAGCTTTGAAGAAAGACAAGGTTTTTGAAAATGTGTATCCTAGTCAACTATAGTGTAGTTGTAGGAGTGGACTCAAAGTGAGGTTTTGAAATGGGCTTGTGGCCCGAATTTTGACTCGACAAACGGACAGAGTTTCGACTGGGTTTTGCGCTAATCAAAGGCCTATTTTTATTTTTATTTTTTTTTCGAAATTTTCATTAAAAGAGGGTTTTGATTTTTGCAAAATCGTCATGGTTTTGTTTAGAAATGGTGATCACGTAAAGTACAAACATTCATACAAGCATAATAACGGGATTCTGAGTGCATTTAAAAGGGTTTTGGTTTAAAGGGTGGGTTGCCATACCGAACCATTAAACCCGAAGTCTGTGGAGAGGCTCGTACCAAACAAGAGTAAGGCCGATTCCTAGTCCATTTCCTCAAGTAGTGAAGGCCCTTGATACAAACAAGTGTAAGCATCATGGTATGGATGACGTCAATCGCTATCCATCCTTAGGCCCAAATAAGAATTAGGACCATTTAGACGGGACGATTGGTCGAATGGGTTGGGTTGGGCCTAGGAAGGCCGAATGAAACGATCTAGGAAGACCGAGTTATGAAAACCGACAATTGTCTTGTACAAACTATTCCCTAACCTTGTTCAAGTTTCACCCTTTTGGCTACACGTAAGTGTATTATCCCCAGCGGAGTCACCAAACTGTGGACAGCGGGGGGCCCACGGGGGCGCTTGGGAGGAAGAGAACAAGCGTTTGCATTTTTGTTGGAGTCGCCACCAATTTTTATGGGAAATTGGAACCGTTCGAATACCTCATGCCATGTCAAGACACAAAGTAGAGACATGAACACTAAGCAATCGTTACCCTTAGCATTCTATGTCTAGAATGACTCTCATGGATGCCAATGAACACGGATGTTCACAGAGATCTGGAGTAAGGGGTGAGGGTACGTATTAGGAAGCTCTTTTGATCGAACACCTAATCCCGCCCGCCTCGATAGCGGCCTCTACTAATGATTAGGGAAGTTATTCATACTCGATATATCGTCGATTATATGCATGCAATGCAACATCCAAGTTTTAATCCTAACATGTGAGAATTAGGCTAAGTCGGTTGACACGTAATTAGCAAACAATTGGGTCGAAGTAGGATTTAATGTTCAATTACATGTGAAAACATACAAATGATACAAAATTCAATGATAAATACAATAGGAAAATTACGATAATAAAAAAATTACAATAATTACAATGGATTAGGCGATTTATGTCGAAAATACCTTTAAAACGGATAATTTGAGAAAAAGAATAAAAGAAAGAATTAACGAACAAGTCAGAAGGTGATAATACGATTAATAGTTAATTATACGTAAGCTAATTAAACTAGGTCAAGGCAACAACGGAGTTCAGGGACAAAATTCAACCCGGAACAGGCGCAGCAGAGCTGCGTCCCTTGAAATAGGTGCAGCAGTTGCTGCGTCTGTTCTTGACCTGAATTCTGGCTGTGAAGCCGGAATTGCGTGTTGTTAATACTCGTTGATAAATTTAATGATTGATTAAATTATTTACTCGGATGAAAGTGATTAATAGGTTATTCACATGTGATTAATGGTCATAAAACAATAAAACACGGATAAGACGGATGCAAACGAATTAATTACATGAAAGAATGATTGATTAGTGACATGGGTGAATGAAATAAACTAAATATGATGGATTAACGACAAATTAATGACGAATATGACAATAGACAGATGGAAATTTATCAAAGGTCGAATTCCAGAAACTCAATATGAACAAATCGAATTTCTACAACCCGGATTGAATTTAATGACGAAAACCCGCAAATATGATATTATAAGGGATTTAAGTCGAATTTATGATTAATTAAGCATGTTAATGATGAACAATATACATGAGATGATAAGCTATTATGTCAAAGAATTAACGAGAAACAAATGAAAACAAACAAAAGGAACGAATTACAGAGGACGAAGGAAGAAGAAAGGAAGCAGGAACTGCGGCAGCCTCACGAAGAGGCGCAGCAGGTACTGCGCTCCTTCGAAGAGGCGCAGCAGTTGCTGCGTCCTTTCTCGATGGTTTGTCTTCTGGAAATCCGTAAAAAGGGTTTTAAAGCACGGTTTTAGAAATCGGTTTTAATTGGTATTTTCGACATAAACCTTACAATTGATGATACAAAAAGGTAAATAACAATTATAAAAGAGAGATTTACACCCTCAGACTTACATGTTTGACGAAACGAGAAGGACTAAGATATCGATTAGCGATGCTCGACTCGAACTATAACGCAAATATGAAAGTGCCCTCGTAAGAGGAAAACGATTAAGTTAATTAAGTTGATTGATTGTGGAGTTGGTCAAATTGGTCGGTCATGCAAACGAGGCTGGTACTCAGAAGGATCCGAGCTTACGTGGTCGAATGTTCAAGCACGTAGACGCCAAAAAGTAAGAACAAAGGTCTAGAATGCAAAGGGAGAAGAGAAGGGCGGACACTCACGTGAGAAATATGAGGAGCGAAGGCTCCTATTTATACTAATCACACGACGGAAATATGGTTTCGGAGACTCTTTGGAAGTGAATCTCGGAAAGATATGAAAAAGATACGAGAAATTACGCAGAAAAGGACCTGGGAAGAGGCGCAGCAGCCACTGCGTCTCTTGGAAGAGGCGCAGACACTGCTTTGCGTCTGTTCCCAAGTGGTTTCCTCCTGCGGAAGAAAGATTTCCGTGTTTAAGTTATGGTAGGACGGAATAATTTGGTTTTCCTTAATATTTTATGTGAATATTTCGGGAAATTGTTTACCAAAGGATGAAAATTATGAAATATGGAATAGAAATATCCGGAACATTCCAGAACATTCTGACTCGGGATTTAACGGTTATCAGAAAATGAAGACGGTTTCAGGCCCGGACTCCAAATGTACTCTAATTACTGTCAAAACGACCGTATCGGCACGCAGATGACAACTAAGAGGTAGACATTAATATTTGAGCAATCACTTGACGATAAACTTACGAACTGTCACAAATCGTTCCGCGTACCAAACATGCGGCCCAATCATCACCGGGTGGTTTGCGAGAGGTGCAGAAATGAGGTATCTACAGTTACTTCAACAACAAAAAATCAATCAAGTTAATTTGTCTTTACTATATGATATTTATGATTGATCAGATTTTTTTCATTAATTAAATTATTAAAAAAATAATTAAAATATTTATTTTATTTTTATAAATGATAAAATATTTAATAACCAGCAAAAAAAATAAAGTTGCTTATATAAGCCATTATTTATTTAAAATAAAAAATACCAGAAACATTTTAAAGGAAAAAAAATTAAAAAGAATGATTTTTTTGTTGAAATCGAAATAATATAACTATGGTTCATGACACAAACACAATAATTATCAGAAAATAATTATGTAAATCAATTTAAATAGTAGTTCAAAACGAAGTATATTTAAATTGAAAAAAAATACGGAGTACTAAAGTACCTTATTAATATAGAAAAAAAAATTAAATATAAAAAATGCTAAAAAGGAAAAAGTCTTAAAACAGATTTTAATTAAAAAAAAAAAAAGAATATTTGCTTGGAACACAAATACAGGGATGATTTAATACTAACAAGAGCATTATATCTACAATAAAGAGTATAACAAAAGTAGTGAAAATATACTAAAACAAGAAAAAAGATATATAATAATGATTAAAGTGTGAAAATATAGTTAAAAATGAAAATTTTAACATAAAATAATATACCGCCTCTTTTTAAATTAGCTTTTCAAAAATTATGGAGACCCCTATACAATTAGCAATAGATCTACAAATTTTGAGGCATAACAACGCAAATATATGATTATTCGTATTGATCATGCTAGAATCGTGTTCTAATAGAGTGAAATGGGAAATAGGTGCGATTTATTTGAAATGTTGGATGAGTAGTAACCATCTTATGCTACTGTCGAGGCGGAGTGATTGGGTCGGGGAGGGAGAAGAGATTTGGAATGTTGTGAAGTAGTAGACAAATGTGTACAATTAGGCTAATTAAAGAAAAAACTAGTTTTGGAGCCCGTGAAAATCACGGGATCGTTAATAATTGACAGTGTTTAAGTGTTCAATTTGTGAATAGCTTATATGGAGTACTCCTCTCTCTCAATCATTTGTTTAATTTTAATTAAAAAAACCACTCACAAATAATTAAAAAAAAGGCAAATAAATAAACACGACTGAGGGAGCGGTATTTTAAAATAAAAGTTTAATACACTCCAAATTTTGATTCGGGATGATACTCAAACCAAAATGTGAATAGCTTGGTTGTTTTGAAGCGACACAATCCGTCAAATTGAATTTTCGGGTACTTCTGGTCTTATGGACAATCTTGATGCCTTAGAAGTATTGGAACATGTATTTGTGCTCCATTATCGTCCCCTATTTTCAAAGGATTTAAAAATATGAGTACAAGTTGCTACCAATAAAACAAAACATTAAAAGAAGTCACCCTTCCAAATATGAACAAATTGCATTGAAATTTATTTTCTACTTCATAAGCACTTAAAAACTCCTAACTTCGAAATATATAGCGTGCTTACTTTTCATTCATTATCCTTTATTTCTCTACAAAAATATAACCTTATTATTACTTCACTTATAGTAAGTACACATATAGATATAAAATTTAAATAAATACTCCTGTCAAAATCCTAAAACTCGTACAATATGGATAAATATGCTAGTCTCGTAAAAATATTTCTTAACGGGTATGCAAAATAATTACGCGAAGTTCAAAGCACATCCATGTTAGGATCGCATTAACATATACATACCTCCTACAATAACATCATTAATTAAATTATCAAGTTACTAATTGAATTGACACCTCCAATTAAGACTATTAAATATAAATACAAAAACAAGAAGAAAAGGAAAAAGTGTTAGAAATCTATGTCTCTAAACTCAACATATTCATAATGTTATAATTTTAATTTAGTCATAAAATTAAAAGATGATCTTATGCATGCAAACAAAATATAATTAAAGAAGAAATCATCATCTTACATTGATATTTTTGGATCAAAGGGCACAAGAGAGTTCTCCTACTCTCTTGTTCTTGAGCTTTCTTTAATTGGATGAACAAGGATTTAAGAAGAGAATCCCTCCCAAAAGTATTATACCCAAGATAACAACTTAATAAAACGAATATTATTATTACTAGAATAATACTAATTTTGTATAAAATTGACCCAAAAATATTATTTGGTCTCTCTATTATTTCGGTCAAGAGAGAAGGAGGAGAAGGAAGTTTTTATCTTTCTAAAACTCTAATTTTTAGATGGATGAATGAATGAATACCCTAGAGATATTGGTGGTGTATATTAGGTAAAATAAGGAGAAAAAACAATTGTTTTTCTCCTCTTGAAAAACCGGTTGGCATGGGGAGGAAGGGACTAATGCATGCACAAGGTGGTCGTCACAATGACCACTAGGTTTACATGGCTAGTTTTTAGGTTAAATCATTATGCTTACCACTCACTAAATAAACATAATAATTTTCTAATACTCCCCATTATTTCGGTTTACATGGATAAAATGGACTCCATTTTATCTTTGTCAAAATTGTCAATTTGTCATATGTCACATGTCACATGTCACATAAAATTGTTATGTATTTTTAACATATTAAAAATCAACGTATTAATAAAAATACGTCATATACAAAAATCGACTTAGTAATTCATAATTACTTGTACCAAAATATTTTACCAATTATAAATCACAATATCTTGTATTTATAATAATTTATTCATTCAAATGCAATTGTTTCCTTAAACAATAATTTCATCTAAGTAATGAAACAATTCGATTACTTAGACCGTATCTCATTTAATCAAATTACAATGAGACACGTAAATATTACTTCCAAAATCGTCCGTCAATTTTAAGTAATTTAATTGACCCGTATCGTCATACGATCAATTAAATGATCAATTAAGTGTGTTATCCTTTAGGTATGACCTAAGGGGATCAACTGATCACCACCGTCGCACGACAGTAATGTCAAACTCTAGTCAGCCAATCATTACCGATATGTGTGGACCAGTTGACAGTAAAAATTACTTCCCAATTGTATTCTTTAAAATGAGACTTAAACATGTGATCATTATGATCAACAGTTGTGATCGCATTATTGTCGGAGGACACATATTCCAACAATCTCCCACTTGTCCTCGACAAGTGTGCGTCACCAATTCTCTTGTCCTATTACTATCTCCTACTCAATGCAAGGTGTCTTTCAGGTCGTACTTGCAAGTGATCATATCGAGAGTGGTTTCCTCGATCTGGAGAATAACTGATTGACCGGATTTATCTACCATAGATATCTTCCGAGCGTGGCCACGCATTTCCAGTTCATTACTCCTCGAGTGGCCCTGAGATATTGTTATAACCCTGACTAGGGGTGGACAATTCCAATCGTACTCATTCCCTTCGACTAGCCACAACCTTCATAAACCAAAATATGCCCATTTGACCCTATTTACGAAGGTCGTAGTAACACAAATCAAAGTTAATCTGAAACTGTGCCATCTTAGGCGAATAGTCTTTAGTCAAAAGAATCGACTCATTAGAATTCTATAGTAGCTCTCGCCACGACCAGACTATATAAATTTGCCAGAACTCTATAAGCGGTCATAAGGCCCGACAAAATGTTCCTAACAGTCTGCCTATGTGATCGACTAGTCATTCTCATATGACTCCATGGCACTTGAACTTGCCATCAATCGCATCACATTCTAGTCACTTCGAGACGTCACCTCATGTAAGTAACTATGGGCGAATACAATGCTAATCCGTGTTCACTTAAACGGGGTTCAATTGTCTCTACAACCCGTTGGATGTAACAAAGTATAAGGTGAGTTAATAATAACTCAAACGACAAATGCCGACATCACACTCGGGTAGTCAATACCGTATTACAACCTTGTGATACATATCGTAAGTGTGTAAACATTTGTTGATTGCAATAGAAGTTTAACATATCATGTGTCCATGTGTTAAAACTTCTTTTAATCGCATTTTCCTTTATGTTCATGTTATCTATCATAGCATGAACCTTACCAAGTACACATCTAGGTTCTCAACCTCGGTTTCGGCTCTTTATCTTGAAAGAAATTCTTTGTCGATTATCACATAACAAACGAATTTGTGGTGAATGATATAACTTGTACTGATCAAGTACTTCACCCACACACAATGCACTAGGTATATGTTTTGTAGAATCTTGCAACAATTGTCAAGATGATTAGCCTAGCACTTCTCACAAGTCCTAGCATTATAGGAAAAGTTAGTTTTGAGTAACTTCTTATTCAACTAAGTATCTTTCCAAACTTCCTATTTCTCCTTTTAGCTTGAAAAGCTTAGGATTTTCATAAATCCTTACTTGTGTTCGAACTGCAATATGTCCAACCTCTTGACATACAACAGAGTCTTCTTGTCAAACACTGAAATCGCTCATCAAATTCTCCTTTGAGAATTCATGACGTTTCTTGTATGGCTTGCCAACGATCCATCATGCTCTTATGCATATGATTTATTATTGGACATGTGCATGATTATTCTAATGGCGGAAACATTAGTAACTTTTAATCATGCCATCAACTATTCTTAGGTTCAAGGAATGACCATGACTGCTAATGGCAATTCCATTTCCATTTACATGAATAACCTACGTATCTAGTTGATTCGATGTGTATGTCTCAATACTTATCCAACATCTCATGATGTGATTGGATTCATCATAGTCCATTTTCATCCAGAATTGAAACTCAAATACTTCTTTGTGAAAGAATAGTACTAGCTTGTCATTCTCAATGAGTTATAAACTTTTACAAGATGATTGCTCCCACTAAATTCCATGTCTTCACATGATAATTTCCAACTCCCACTCAATTCCACATGTTTCGAAATTGACTACTTAATCGAAACATTTCAAGAATTGGAATATATATTGCATTGCCAAGTTATTAAAGATAAAACCATATATATTCCCCTCATATCCTTTCAAAATACCTATTTTGAAGTGGTCTCATCTTAACCTTATGGAAAGAGATTTTAATCTCTAACTTATTCATATCATAATGATGTGTAACAATGTCATTATTCAAATATAAATAATATCTAAAACACGTCCTTCGAAATACCCTTTTGGAAGGAGGTTTAACCATTTCATTTTCATAATGAGGTTAAGTAATGACATTAGCGTGGTTAAAACTTAGCTATTGAAGATATCGGTATATCAATCCTTGCAACTTCTAGTCATAAATCTCATTTATTTTCTAGGACGTAACTTTGATTCATTTAGGCTCTTAAGTAAATATCAATGTTGAAACTATTGGTCAAAATTTATCATAAACTAGTCAAAACTCTTGTTAAGACTTTATATTAGTCATTCTTATTCCAAAACTTTATTTTGGTCTCCTCGTGTAGTTATCTTGAGAAAATATTCTTTTGATTACTACACTTGGTCTCTTTTGTCACGTAGAGCTATTCGAGACCATAGATCTCATCTATTGGGCATACTATATAAATAGATATACCTTAATTCAAATCATTCTCCCTTGCATAGATCTCATTTACACAAGTACACAAATTTCTTTTGGTGTTGTGTCCTCATTTTTCTCCCACTCTATCTTTAGAATAAATACACTAGAGATTCAAAGATAGCTTATGAGACACAAATAATGATTTTGAAGTAGAAGGAGGACTATCTCATAGGTTATACTAATTGTTCTAGATTTCGTAAGTGTACTTGGTGATTAACTTTCCTTTAAGAGAGTTCATTAACTCAATATCACTTTGTAAATGTGTAGATACCTCATTTCTGCACCCCTCGCAAACCACCCGGTGATGATTGGGCCGCATGTTTGGTACGCGGAACGATTTGTGACAGTTCGTAAGTTTATCGTCAAGTGATCGCTCAAATACTTATGTCTACCTCATGGTCGTCATCTAGGTGTCATTACGGTCGTTTTGGCAGTAATTAGGGTTCATTTGGAGTCCGGGTCAAAAACCGTCTTCATTTCCTAAAAACCGTCAAATCCCGAGTCAAAGCAATGTGCTTGTCTACCTAAAGTTAGGATGTCATAAAATGTTGAGATTATATCTCATTTTGAGTCACATGTCACTTCTTTAGGCTAAACTAAAAGTTTACATTACAAAATGTGCATTTCATTTAGCTAAAATGATAACCCGACCTTTGGGCCCATTTTACGAGGTCATAACGACTTTTTTGGGTCAGGCCTATTTCACAGAAAGTTCTAGATCTTTCTTTTAGCTTTCGAACGCCACCTAAATCACCTTATTCCGAGTCTTGTAGAGAAAGTTATGCCTAACAACGACAGGCTGTCAAACGCGCTTTCTTGCGCAGGAGGAATCCGCTGAGGAAAGGACGCAGCAAGTGCTGCGCCTCTTCCAAGGGACGCAGCACCTGCTGCGCCTTTTCCCCAGGCTTTCTTTTTGTCCAAGTTTCCTCGTTTAACCTAAGTCGGTTATTTCCAGATCTTTCTCTCCTTTCCATATTTCCGTCGTGTGATTAGTATAAATAGGGACCTTCGTTCCTCATATTTCTCACGCGAGTGTCCGCTCTTCTCTTCTCCCTTTGCATTCTAAACCTTTGTTCTTACTTTTTGGCGTCTACGTGCTTGAACATTCGACCACGTAAGCTCGGATCCTTCTGAGTACCAGCCTCGTTTGCATGACCGACCAATTTGACCAACTCCACAATCAATCAACTTAATTAATCTAATCGTTTTCCTCTTACGAGGGCACTTTCGTATTTGCATTATAGTTCGAGTCGAGCATCGCTAATCGATAACTTAGTTCATCTCGTTTCGTCAAACATGTAAGTCTGAGGGTGTAAATCTCTCTTTTATTATTGTTATTTATCTTTTTGTATCATCTATTGTAAGGTTTATGTCGAAAATACCTCCTTAAAACCGATTTCTAAAACCGTGCTTTAAAACCTCTTTTTACGGATTTCCAGAAGACAAACCGTCGAGAAAGGACGCAAAGAATCGCCGCGCGCCTCTTGAAGGAGCGCGATTCTCCGCTGCGCCTCTTCGTGAGGCTGCCGCAGTTCCTGCTTCATTTCTTCTTCCTTCGTCCTCTGTAATTCGTTCGTCAAAATTTGTTTCGTTTGTTTCCCGTTAATTCTTTGACATAATAGCTTATAATCTCACATGTATATTAATCATCATCATTAACATGTTTTATACATCATAAATCCGACTTAAATCCCTAATAATCTCATATTTGCGGGTTTTCGTCATTAAAATCAATCCGGATTGTAGAAATTCAATTTGTTCATATTGAGTTTCTGGAATTCGATCTTTGATATATTTTCATCTGTTTATTGTAATATTCATCGCATGTTTGTCATTAATTCATCATGTTCAACCTATTTTATTCACCCATGTCACTAATCAATCATTCGTTCATGTAAATAATTCGTTTGCATCCGTCTCATCCATGTTTTATTGCTTTTATGACCCATTCATATGTATGTAATCCATTAAATCACTTCCATCCGAGCAAATATCGTAATCAATCCATTAAATTCACCAATTTACATTAACGATTTGCGATTCGGCTTCACGGCGAGAACTCACCGTGGAAAGACGCAAAGAATCGCTGCGCCTCTTCCAGGGCGCGATCTGCTGCGCTGTTTTGAGATGATTTGTTTCGAACTCCGTTGTTGCCTGACCTAGTTTAATTAGCTTACGTATAATCAACTATTAACCGTATTATCACCTTCTGATTTGTTCGTTAATTCATTCTTTTATTCTTTTTCTCAATTTATCCGTTTTAAAGGTATTTTCGACATGAATCGCCTAATCCATTGTAATTATTGTAATTTTTATTATCGTAATTTTCCTATTGTATTTATCATTGAATTTTGTATCATTTGTATGTTTTCACATGTAATTGAACATTAAATCCTACTTCGACCCAATTGTTTGCTAATTACGTGTCAACCGACTTAGCCTAATTCTCACATGTTAGGATTAAAACTTGGATGTTGCATTGCATGCATATAATCGACGATATATCGAGTATGGACAATTTTCCCTAATCATTAGTAGAGGCCGCTATCGAGGCGAGCGGGATTAGGTGTTCGATCAAAAGAGCTTCCTAATACGTACCTTCACCCCTTACTCCAGATCTCTGTGAACATCCGTGTTCATTGGCATCCACGAGAGTCATTCTAGACATAGAATGCTAAGGGTAACGAGTTCTTGGTGTTCATGTCACTACTTTGTGTCTTGACATGGCACGAGGTATTCGAACGGTTTCCAATTTTCCACAATAAATTGGTGGCGACTCCACAAATGCAAACGCTTGTTCCCAAGCGCCCCCGTGGCCCATGTCCACAAAATGATCATACACAAGTCATTTGCTTGTGGTCATATAATGAATCCCATCATTATAGTTGTCTATTAGATCACTTTAAGTGAATAATCATATGTTTCTATGAGCAAGCATGTATAGACGAATTTCAGAACAAGGATAATAATGATAAAATGGGTGACTTGGGTTGCAAACCAAGCCACCATTATCCAAAATACAACCAATTATCCAAAATACATTTCCATGTCGAACACGGAAATCAAAAGGTTCTAAAATCCAAAACATAATTAAAATAAGACAATAAAAAGCGAAGCTTCATGGAAGTTATTCCTAGCTTCTCGATGGTTTCTCAAGCTTGCTTTTCTTTTCCCTTGTCCTTGCTTGGTGGAGGCCCTATTTACAATAAAAAGGGGATACATTATCACAACTTTGTATCACAATACCATAGTTGAATTAGAAACATAAAAGAAAGGATAGTCATTTACCTACTGGAGTGATCTTTCCAGCCTTAATATCACCAAGGTATTTGGAACAATTTCTTTTCCAATGTCCAACACCATTACAATAATGGCATTTATCAAGAGGACCCTTCTTGATTTTAGAAGTGCTAGCTTCATAAGTCTTAGCTTTGGTGAAAGTGGGAGCTTGCTTTTTACTCTTTTACTCTTCTTCCCATTCTTCTTGAACTTCCCCTTGCTTTTGGTGCTTATGTTAAGCACATCTTTTGGTGGGTTCACATTTAACCTCATGTCCCTTTCGGCTTGCACAAGTAACTTGTGCAACTCTTCAAGAGACACGTCCTTGTCTTGCATGTTAAAATTCACCCGGAATTGAACATATGCCTTGACTTTGGATAAGGAATGTAGAATCCTATCTACAATGAGTTCTTTGGGGATTTCAACCTTTTGAATTTTCAAGGCCTCGACTAGCTCCATTAATTTGAGCACATGAGGGCTAACTTTTGGCCCTCTTTGAAGTCGAGATCAAAGAATGCCGCGGCCGCCTCATATTGGACGATCCGCGGAGTTTGTGAAAACATTGTCACAAGCTTGGAGTAAATCTCATTAGCGGTGCCCATCCTAAAGGCTCTCCTTTGGAGATCCGCCTCCATCGCAAAGATCAACACGTTTTTCATTGCGGCGGACTCCTTATGGTAAGCCTCATATGCTTCCCTAGTGGCGGCGGTCGACCTAGTATTAGGTTCGGGTGGAGAGGCCTCGGTAAGGTAACGAAGCTTGTCGTCACCTTGGGTGGCTAATTTGAGTTGGGCATCCCAATCGGAGAAATTTGACCAATTCTTTTCAAGTTTACATCGATCCATGAAGGATCGGAGCCATGAAGTATTAGTGAGAGGCGTGGCGTTGGTGTTTGGATTTGCCATTGTTATGAGAAATAAGAGCGGTCTACAAAAACAAAATAGAAGGAATAAAACATATGTCGTTTTAATAATAATAATACTCGTAAAAATTTTAATTTAAACAAGCTTTATTGCATTTATATAGTGACCTCTACCCAACTTAGATAAATAATTCCAAGACCCAAATTCATATCGACTTAGGCACGGTAGGGCCGATTCATCCCTTATCAATACAACTCGGTGGATTAACGCTTAATCGATTCTATTTTTAGAACTCTTGGTCGATAAAATTACTCTAATGTTTATCTCTAGCCCGGAACACATGCGACTACGGTCACGAATACTTCCGTTGAGCTCAATCCAAATTTCGAATAAATGTGTCCATGATCCAAATCCACATCAACTTGGGCACAGTAGGGCCGATTCATCCCTTATTAACATGAATTCGGTGGATAGACATTTATCACCCACTTTCCCTACGTAACAAGTTTTGTACCCCGGTAGGGCCGAGTGCACTCCCTCGCGAAATAGGTTTTCATGGTTTCTACTTTTTGGTAAGGCTATGTCTCAATTGATTATTTTAGCGAGAGGTCATGTCAATTTATTATCTATCACGTTTTAAGTGAACTAAAGCGGTGAAATACGATAATTCTAATTGACACTGTCGATAAACTCGATTAAAAGATAATGCATGTTTTAGTTATGGCGATTTAGCGATGCATGCGACATATTAATAAAATGCAAAGCATAAAAATAAATCCTAGTATGGCCTTCCTAAAATAGAAAATCTAATTAACTATTACATATTCCGAAACCAACTCCATTGGTCCCTTGAACTTCGGTTGAGGCACGCATCTCGAGGTAACACCGTCTTTATGAATCGTCTTCTTGAGTGACACCGTCTTCAAGGAACTCCGGAATAATTAAATTACATAACAAATTACATAATTTCCTATTATACAATTGCAATTAAAAATAAAATAAAATAAATCTATTAAATTACAAAACGGTGATACGAGATCACAATAAATTACAACCGAATCGATATTCCCATACATTTCAGGTAATACCAATTAAAAACTAAGGCCATACTAAGTAAAATTACATAAAATAAAATTACATAAAATAAAATTATGACAATCATAAATAAAATGTAGCATTATAATATGTAGGAACATGCCCAATTTTTATGCTAAATCGCCTTTAAAGAGCCAATATCGTATATTACACGGTTTTTACGGATTTGCGTGATTCAACGTTTTATAATCACAAAAATTACATAAATTCATATTTATGCACAAGTTAATTATCCTAATCTATTAGGACTCAAAATTAGTCTTCACTAACTATTTGACTATAATTAACTTATATTACTTAAAATTGTTCATTAATGGACCCAAAAATACAATAAAATGCTATAAACTTCAAATAAATCACAAAATTTCAAATAAATTCAAAAATTTGAAATTTAAACTTATGAACATTCTGGAAAAATACCATGACACTCATAATGTTCAAAAACTTAGGTTAAAATTTCGTAAAATTATCGGAAAAAACTATGTTGCGTTTTATCGGATTTATTAACAAAAATCATAAAAACATGAGAAAAATTATATTCAGCAACTTTTCAATTTTAGATCTGAAAAAGATAATAAAATGCAACATGTGACGTTTTTCCTTAGTCATGGAGTATGTTTTAGAAATTATTTACTAATTAAGTCACTATTTATGCTATTTTTCATCAAAAATCCATAAATCATGCATAAAGACTTCAATATAGCCTATTATTTTACACACATCTTGTAAAATTGCATGTGACAACATACTAAATTTCTATGACCAGATTCAAAATTTATCTCATATTAACCTATTTTTCATTTAAATCCGATTTTTATCATGAAAAATCCATATTTCGAGCATACGAACTCCAAAAATTATGAAAATTTACAGGTCATCTCAAAATAATATATGTGATAACATATCCAAAAATCACTGAAAAATTCGAAGTTTAGCTAATTTTAGTCCGAAAATGACATTTTAATCATAAAATTATATTGGGTTATTCTACGTGGTAACCCTGTGTTTGTTTGAATTCTAGCTGGTAACCCTTCGTTTTTCAACCACCCACATGGTAACCCTGAACTTATTAAAAAAGATTCTCCGTGACCCTCAACTTTTATTCGGTTAAAAAACTCCGTTAGTTTGAATGTTTATTGGGACTTGGGCTTGTCTTTTACACTTCAAATGCTTAAATGGACAAGTAACTATGGTATTCTCAACTCAATTAAATAATAAATTCCGAGTTTTCCAAACAAATAATTATATTATAGGTGTGATAAGAGTATAATTCATAATCTTTTATTATCATTGTTATTATTATCATCATTTTTATTGTTTAACAAAGATTACTAAAGTAGTAAATATATCGAAACACGTCTTACTTTTGTTTTTGTTATAAATTATATTGAATTATAATTGTTAATATTGATATTATGTTATTATTATTTTTATAACAAAAACAAAGATAAGATGTGTTTCGGTATATTTACTACTTTAATATTTTTGTTAAGCAATAAAAATGATGATAGAAATAATAATAATGATAATAAAAAGATTATGAATTATACTTTTAAGTCTTACTACACCTAGAATATAATTATTTGTTAGGAAAATTTGGAGTTTATTTATTTAATTGAGTTGAGAAGACCATAGTTACTCGGCTATTTATGCATTTGAAGTCTAAAAAACAAACCCAAGCCCCAATAAACATGCAAACTAACGAAGTTTTTTAAAGCGTTAAAAGTTGAAGGTTACGGAGAACGTTTTTTGATAAGTTCAGGGTTACCATATGGGTGGTTGAAAAATGAAGGGTTACCAGCTAGAATTCAAAAAAACACGGGGTTACCGCGTAGAATAACCCAATTATATTTTTAATGCCATTATTATATAAGATGAACAATAAAAATCCATAAATTAACCAAAATATCCTTAAACATTTTAGGACCAGAAACTTTAACATGCATAATTATTTTCGTGGTATATCATAATAACACAAATTTACAAGTTTTATATGTTAATCGTATAACTCGGAAAAACTATAACCGATTTGCATGCAAACAACCAAGGCTCTGATACCGCTTGTTAGAAATCTATGTCTCTAAACTCAACATATTCATAATGTTATAATTTTAATTTAATCATAAAATTAAAAGATGATCTTATGCATGCAAACAAAATATAATTAAAGAAGAAATCATCATCTTACATTGATATTTTCGGATCAAAGGGCACAAGAGAGTTCTCCTTCTCTCTTGTTCTTGAGCTTTCCTTAATTGGATGAACAAGGATTCAAGAAGAGAATCCCTCCCAAAAGTATTATACCCAAGATATCAACTTAATAAAACTAATATTATTATTACTAGAATAATACTAATTTTGTATAAAATTGACCCAAAAATATTATTAATCTCTCTATTATTTCGGTCAAGAGAGAAGGAGGAGAAGGAAGTTTTTATCTTTCTAAAACTCTAATTTTTAGATGGATGAATGAATGAATACCCTAGAGATATTGGTGGTGTATATTAGGTAAAATAAGGAGAAAAACCAATTATTTTTCTCCTCTTGAAAAACCGGTTGGCATGGGGAGGAAGGGACCAATGCATGCACAAAGTGGTCTTCACAATGACCACTAGGTTTGCATGACTAGTTTTTAGGTTAAATCATTATGCTTACCACTCACTAAATAAACATAATAATTTTCTAATACTCCTCATTATTTCGGTTTACATGGATAAAATGGACTGCATTTTATCTTTGTCAAAATTGTCAATTTGCCATATGTCACATGTCACATGTCACATAAAATTGTTATGTATTTTTAACATATTAAAAATCAACGTATTAATAAAAATACGTCATATACAAAAATCGACTTAGTAATTCATAATTACTTGTACCAAAATATTTTACCAATTATAAATCACAGTATCTTGTATTTATAATAATTTATTCATTCAAATGCAATTGTTTCCTTAAACAATAATTTCATCTAAGTAATGAAACAATTCGATTACTTAGACCGTATCTCATTTAATCAAATTACAATGAGACACGTAAATATTACTTCCAAAATCGTCCGTCAATTTTAAGTAATTTAATTGACCCGTATCGTCATACGATCAATTAAATGATCAATTAAGTGTGTTACCCTTTAGGTATGACCTAAGGGGATCAACTGATCACCACTGTCGCACGACAGTAATGTCAAACTCTAGTCAGCCAATCATTACCGATATGTGTGGACCAGTTGACAGTAAAAATTACTTCCCAATTGTATTCTTTAAAATGAGACTTAAACATGTGATCATTATGACCAACAGTTGTGATCGCATTATTGTCGGAGGACATATTCCAACAAAAAGGAGACACAAAGTTCCATTAAAATACTCTAAATTACACAAAGAACAAAAAAAACTGACTTTTGTAAGGACGGGTAATGTTGGTTTGGACAACCTGGTATCAAATAAGACAATATGAATTGGTATTTTGATGAGATTTTATAGAAAGAAAATCAATGACTCTCAATTTTTTCGTTTGAATTGCTAATAATTCTTAAATTGCCTGTTTAATTAATGGTTCTTCAATTGCCTCTTTAATTAGTGATTCTTCAATTGTCTCTTTATTATTTGACCATTACTTTGACCAACTTAAAGATTGTAGAATATGAATGGTTTTCTTCACCAACAAACATTATTGCAACTTGCCTCTTTAGTCTTTATTGCTTGAATGGATATATTGTTTTTATTGTCGTTTTGGTGCATTTTAAAGTACTTGGCCCTATGTTTATCTTGCAAAGAAACGGTCGTGAACTTTTATGTGAGCAATTTTAACAACTATTTCGAATAATTCTAAGAAAAGGTTACATATATTTAAAATATCACATTTTGTGTTATAATAATATACTCCGTAGTATATATATAAGATTAGATTTGAGACAAAAAGTAAGAGTGTAAATTAAGGATCAAAACTTTATAGGTGAACTGTAATAATTATTAGTGGTAGTATAAGATGAGCAAAACTAATTACACATTTCTCGGAATCACGCAATAAATAGAGATTTATCCATATATGATTCTAAACATGGCTTCTTCATATTCGATCATTCATCAAAAATTATAATCAAAACAATACTATTATACTTCATACGAAATATTAGCCTTTCTTAATTCATGAAAAATAAAATATAAACAAATCATTTAAAAAAAATATTCATCCAAAATATATTGTGACTTACAGAATAGTATATATTTGATGGAAAACAAAAAAAAATGATTTAAAGGCTTGAAAGCATTGGAATTGGAACAATGAATTGGAGAATAAGAATCGGTTTATAACTAATTACTATTTATGCATATTATAACACTATGATAAGATCAAATTGACATATGTGCATCGTACTAAAACAATTTGGCTAAGCAATTTGATTTGTAACCTGTTTGACAAAATAAAAATAGAATATAAGTGTTACAAAGGAGACTAAAGTGTAGGAAAGAGTGAAAGACAATAATGTAACAACGTGTCAACAACTTATTAAAGAATTTTGCTACCATTCGATATTTCAAATACACCATTGTAGAAAAAAAGAAAAACCGACAAAAATGAAAGAGTCATCCAAACCAAGAAAAAAATCTGTAAAGAAGATTCATAGCCATTATTTTGAACCTCGTGCATTGTTATTGATATGTAAGTATGTCATCCTCCTATAATATTAATACAAACACACACAAAAAACTAACTAATAAAATTCTAATTAATTCAAAATATATAAAAATAAAAAGTGAAACAATTAATTTAGTTCTCTATGTATAGTTTACCTACCAATTTTTTGAATAAAGTTGAAATTCATTCTCCTGCAATATTAATATAAACACAAAAAAATAACTAATAAGATTCCAATTAATTCAAAACATAATAAAAATAAAAAGCGAAATAATTAATTTAGTTCTTTAGTTATACCTTACCTACCAATTTTTTGAATAAAGTTGAAAATTCATTCTCCTCCAATATTAATACAAACACAAGAAATAATAACAAATTAATACAAAACATAAGAAAAATAAAAAAAGAAACAATTAGTTTACTTTTCTATGTATACTTTAGGTGCTATTTTTTTGAATAAAATTGAAAATTAGGGTGAATATAATAGTTATATATATATGAAAAATTCTATTACAAATTCTCTTAAAATTTTATGAATGAAAGAAAAATAAAAAACATGGTACATAAATACGGAGTATATATAGTAATGATGAAAGGAAAGTTAAAAGGTTATTTCATTAAATAAAGAAAATAATGGTTAAATAAATAACAAAAATTATGATATGAGATCAATGGTTTACAATTTTTTTTTCTTTCTTTTTTGTGTTTATACCTTATTTTTTTAAAATTTTTCTACCTTATATTTTTTAATTTTCTTAAATTGGTAATCCATATCAATTTTTGTTACCATGTCACATTAAAAGTTTCACGTCACAATTAAACTTGTCATGTCACATTTTTTAGGTTAGCCTTTTAATAAGATTTTATAGATGTCGATTAACATTTATAGGTAGTAAGGGGATAACATTAGGATGGATAATTTTTGAGATGGAGATAGTCAAAGAAAGGAGGCAAGATGAAAAGTCGGTTAATAATTGTGAGAGGAAGAGGGCGGCTGCGGGGTATAGGTAATATGAAGTAGGGTAAAATTCTTAGAAATAGTTGATTTATGTATATATCGTAAATTATAGTGTAAGACAGTCTCATATGGTGAGACGACAGTCCACTTTTGTACAAAAGTTGTTCATTTATTGCTAAAATCGTCTTACACAATATTGGGACCGTTTCATAGTGTAAACCGTCTTACGTAATACCTACTATTTATATATTGCCATATTTGATATAGGACATATGAGTATAAGATGAGTGGAATTGAATTATTATCTCATTGTTGGGTTGTCGTTGTAGATTACCGGATCTTTAGTTTGGCCAATTTTTGTATGATATATTAACTTGATTATGTTAGTTTGACATATATAGTTCACATATTTTTATTTAAGACCGATATATCCGTCTTAATCTTAAAATGTGTAAACTATTGTACATAAGATAAAAATAATATTGCACATAAGTTAAAAATAATATGCATTGAGATTAGTAAAAAAATTTTGTCCTACCTATACAAGTGAGGTGTTATTGATCAATTTTATTCGTAAGATGATATATACATCTTAAGGAAGAACTACTGATGTTAGTTAGATGAGTGTAGTTTCTATTCGTCCTCATTTTACAATTGATATATCCGGTTATTCTCATTTCCATCAATGTATAGGGCAAAGGGGATTCTTATCACATATTATCTGATTTATTCTCATTCCACGTGATAGTCGTTCGAAGTGGCGGCTAATAGATTGATTCGATTAGTTTAATTACATTAATGATGAAAGTTATGAGAATAAAAACCGTCCTTTTTTCCTAAATTATATGTACATTTAGTAAGGCTCATTTATATGCTCCTGAGTCCTGTATCCAATAATAGTGCATGCTATTATGACCCGTGCGTTTTTTTGCACGGGTTTAAAACTAGTATAACTAATAACCAAGTGAGTACATCTTATTTACACCCAAAAATCATAATTAAAATTTAAATAACCTTAAGTTAAAAAGAAAATTTATAAAATGATCATATAAACAAAAAAAATGATTTTTTTTATAAAAGAAATGCATGTAAATTATCCAGCTCAATTGTTAATCACCAAAAAAATAGATTTTACATTATCAAAACGAAATCAGTATAACTACACAAGTAAATAAGAAGGATTCAGTCTAATATGAAAATACCTAATATATAAGAGCACTAGATTTGGATTGTCACATGCTCAGAAGTAATTTTGCATAAAAGACTGATGAAATCAATAATCAAAGATTGGGTTTTTTTTTGGGTAAAGTTTAAATCAAAGATTGTTGAAATTAATTAATCAAAAATTGAGATGGAGAAGGATTAAAAGAGACAAAAGGGGTAGAGGAGCGGCTACTTACTAAGTTGGAGGCTTGGAGGCTGGAGCAACTGATTGTAGTGGCCAGGGCTACTTTCTTTTGCATTTTATATAAAATTTAATTGATAAGAAAATATAATGGGCATTTGATGTGTTTATTTATGTGGGCCATTTTTTCTGAAATTTGATTTAGATGGGCCTTATTAAGATCGGTCTACTTAACACCGTCTTAAGTTAAGACACTTTATAACTTTTTTATTTACATTTACTTTAGTCGGATGAAAGAATTGTTTTAAACTAAAACCGTCTTTATACGAATTTGTATATTAAGATATCTCATATTGTTATTCGTTCTATATCTCATAAATTTGTTCCTCTTATGAGAATACTCTCACAAATAATATAAATTGTGAACAAAAGATAGGAGTACCAAATCTTAACTTGAAACAAAAATTATCATATTATCACTTTTTTTAAAATATTAATCTTATAATACGTATTTTTCTATTTATATATACATATACAGATTTAGCTAATTTATCTTATTTGCGAGTTAGGTCACATATCAGAAACGAATATTAACCCCAAATTAGCATTAAGTAGGCTATATATCTGATGTATTACATTATATGGTATAGTTTTTGTGTTTAAGATAAAAAATTTGAGTTTTATTTTAAAAATTATGAGTTTTATTATAAAGCTTTTGAATTCATACACTTAAACATTAAACTCGAAAAATTACAACATAGCTCAAAAACATTACATATAAACTCAGAAAAAGTTTAAGGTAAAAAAAAACCAAAATGTAACTTATAAACTTTATAAAATTCAGAAACAATACACAAAAATTCAATTATATATTAAGTAATATAGTACATCCGATATATAATCATTTTCCCCCCAAATTTTGGGGTTATTTTGTTTCGGGCCATTTAAATCGCAAGTCAAGATTTAGCGGGTCAATTTAACACGTCCTCCCGAATTTTTCATCTTCACCTGATTGTATTGTGCTATGTACCTATTATTAACTTAGAGTAGGTCTCCTGAGAGACGATCTGCCAATTCAGTTTTTGAGAGACCGGTTACAAATTGATAAAAAAATGGTACAAAACACAATAAAAACGAGTATAAATAGTATACAATGAGATACTAATAAAATGATTACAATATATAATAAAAACAATTGAAACTTGCACGAGTCAATTCTTATTTTGTTCCGTCTACCAAGTAACAATTTGTACTAAATGAAAATTAGGTCAGAATTTACATTTTAAGATATGTACGGGTCAAAACTTTCATTTGGTCATGTGCACGGGTGCAATTAAATGGAAAAACGGATTAACAATTTGTAATTTCAATTCACTAATTCTATGGTAATTTTTGTCTGAATAATTTAGTTTTATCTATGTAAGTCAACTTTTTTTGAGGCCGCCTGAGTAACAAGGCCGAGTAGAGACTCAAATTTAGCTAACTAGACTCAAGATGGCGTATTTTACCATGATAATTATCCGGCCAATTGACACTAATATATTATTTATACTAATTGCACATGAAATTTTTAATTCAAATCTAAAATCTTCTTTATAACTCAATTGTCTATATCTATATATATATAAAAGAGAGTTTTTTCGAGCGATCTGAGAGCGTCCACATCATCAAAAATCAATTTAGGAAAGTATAATTTTTGATGTAAAAAATAAAGTGGAAAATCTTTTAATTATTATAGTATGTATATTTCCTAAATTATATTCAAGTGATATTTTCAATTTTTATATCAAACTTTTACATTTCATTTGGCAAAAAAATATCGTTAAAAAAATTATGAAAATAATATAATTAGCTTTGTGTTAAAAAAATGCTATCATTAGAGTATAAATTTCATAATATTTGCACATATTAAAGATGGTGTACTTCTTAATACGTAAAATTGTGTACTTTTTAGTATGTTTTGTCCCACATTGGAAAATAAGTAGGTGTGGTGAATATACTACATATAAATAGTAGAATTGTCCCACATCGAAAGATTAGTATAAGGTGATGTGATCCTATGATTATAAATAGGATGCATATTTGGAACTTATGTATCCACCCAAAAATTTTTGAGTCTCATAAATATTGTTTTAAAGAGCTCTTAAGATTTTCTATCATTATCTACAATATGATATAAAAAATAAAGTGGAAATCGTTGGCAACTACCCGAGAAAGAGTTAAGAACATGAACAAGAAAATAAAAAAATAACTAAAGGTTTTACTAATGATAGTCTTTTGACACAATACAAAACGTACGATGTAGAGATCCATATCTAATGATCGAGACTAAGTGGTTTTACCTTCAAAGAAAAATAATATGTATACAATAGTGGTTTTTTTAAAAAGAGACATGTATTTATTGGTATGTTATATCTTTCACATTGAAAAATAATGTAGGCATTATGAACATACTACGTCTAAATAATTAAATTATGTATCTCACATTGAAATAATAGTATACGTGTTCCGAGTGTAATTCCAGAGCAGATATTTGTTACCACTCGTAGCTTGTAGAATGATGTCTTCGCTTGAATCCTCCTTTCGGTCTCCTGAAAGGATGAACAAACTGAGGGCTCGGCTTTGGACCGAGCGAACTCACTCCGACGCTCAAGTCAGTAAACTTAAGGGATAAGTTGTTGTTACTTGGCTAAATGTATATTGTAGAGAGATAAGGAAGATAATACCAGATGAATAGTGATTCTTAGGTTAAATTGTGGATCCTTTCCTCAATGAAGGTTGAGGAGTATTTATAGACTTTTCACCTTTTGTCACGTAGTGGTCAAGTGGCCAAGTGGCTAGCAGGTGGAAAGACCGATCTGCCCTCGGCCGATGGACATATGGCAGGCCGACCGAGGGGTCTTGGATATGAGTACGCGGATATGTGCCCCGGCTGGCAGATTGCCATGCCGAGACCCAAGCTGTCAGGCCGATAGGCTGCATCGGCTAGGCTGTCTAAGTCGTTGACTTGCTGTGGATATCTTTGACCTTGCTTAATATGTTGACTTGGTCAACGGTGCAGAATATGCCCCATCAATTTGCCCCCAGCGTAGTCTATGCCGCGGTATGGGCTCCGATGTATGTTTGAGCGTATATTCTGCGCAAGTAATTTGTAAAAATTTTCTGCATCGGCTTCTTCTACCTCGGCTTGGTGTTGCTTAGGCCGTACCATATCCCCCCTCCACATGGATGTGTAAAGGGCATCCGATGTGGAAAAGAAAGTGACGCTGGCCGAGACCAGGGTTGAGAGTGCCGGTTGTTTTTGATTTCCCCCGGCCGGCGCTACCTAGCTTGGTCGATCATGTGGCCGGCGGAGAACAGATGCTTGGGAATTTGTTGAGGAAGGTGAATAGGCGGAGAGATGTGAATGGGCGTGTTGAAGACGCTTGGTCACTGTTGCATTGATTGACGTTCAACTGTTGCAACGATTGACATTCCGTGGTTGCATGTCCGACACGTGTCCGCACGCCGATTGGCCGACGCTTCATGGGTCATTTCTCGATTGGTCCTTCTTCATGGGCTTTTCCCTATAAATAGGGCAGTTATTCCGTGAAATTGGTCACCAATTTCATTCTCTCCAAAATTTTCTTCTCTCTAAACTTTCAGGGGCTTCTTTGTCTTCTAATTTTCAGAGTTGTTACTCCGGCGAGTGTTTTTCTTCAAGGTAAACAAACAAATTTCTTCACTTCTTATTTTGTTAAGTAATCATTGCTATCATGTCTTTCACGACGCCGGACTAGCACTTCTGCGCCGGGGGTTCCCGTCGCGTCTTGATGGGGAGGGGATACTAGATGCCATCCCGATAAGGTTTGGGGGCCCTAGGTCTCCTTATCCCGTAGTTGATCCACCAATTTTGGAGGAATGGGAGGATGAGGATGATGATGCTGATGATGATGAGAGGACTCCTTCTGATGGTGAGAGGCCGTCTATCCCGGATCATGGCGAGGCCGCACGATCGGTCTTGACCGTGTCCGGACTAATAAATTCGCCAGCTGCTCCGGTGGGACTCTTTTCGGAGGCCATATCTCCTTCGGTGAGGGGTACAAGATCGTTATCCCTGAGGAGGGTCAGGCGGTCTGTTGCCCTCCCCCGGGTCACATCGGCGTGTATATCAGGCACCTGGAGTATGGGCTCCGGTTTCCTTTGAATGAATACGTCATGGCCATCATCAAAGCTATGAACGTCGCTGTGGCCCAACTGCATCCGTTGGCCATGAGGACGATAGTCGACTTTGTGTGGCTCTGTCTCTTTAGGGGGGAGATCCCAACAGTTAACTTATTCCGCCGCCTTCATCATCTACGGCCGTCAATCGCCGGTAAAGTGGGGTGGTACAGCGTGCAGACGGAGCCAGGCTTCGTCTCCGTGTCCAAACTTACTTCTTGCAAGGACTGGCAACGGCGATGGGTGTATGTTCAAGTGCCGGAGGACTACCCATTGCCTCGGTCTTTCCAGAGCCCTGTTTACTTGCGGTGTGAGAACCGGGAAGAGTATGAGGAATGTATCTCCCGGGGTAAAGTTAAGATGGACGCTTCGATGGTCCCTCTTACTGCGGATGAGAATCGGGCGATGCAACTGTTTGATGCTGAGAAGGGGTGGCTGCCCCCGACTCAGATTATTCTTCAGGATGAGCTGCTATGCCGCGTCGGCCTCATACCGGCCCTCAGCCAGGGTGAGTGGGGTCGGTGTGAGGCCCATTTTTGCCTGTTATGCTCTTGTTTCAGAGCTTTGTTTTACTCCTTTTATGTAACCTTTTTTTGATTTTTTTGCAGACCGGTTTGGCCAGGATCTGTCTGAGAGGACCTTGGAGAGGTTAGGGCTCGATAAGGACAAGAAGGTCGTTCAACGGCATCCTACGGCTGACCCGCGTGATCGTAGACCGGCTCCCAACGAACTCATGGATAAGCAGCGGAAGTCACTGGATCCGGCGGCGGCCCAAGCAAGGGTTCTCGGAGGCGTGCCGAAGAGATTAAAGAAGGCAGCGTCCAGGTTGGCGACGGCGCCTGGGTCAACTCCCTCTTTGACCCCAGTTGTTCAGAAGGAGCATGTGGAGGTCATCGATATCACTGAGGGGGTGGTGACCGTTGCTAAGGGCCCTTCTCCTCTGAAGAAGAGAAAAGAGCCACCGTCGCTTCCACCGTTCGGGAGAAGATCGACTCACCGCCCTCCAACTAAGAGGGTCCAGACGGTACGGATCTAACTTGTGGTTCGGATTTAGCTGGTTCGTTGGACATCCCCGATGACAAAGCTTTACGATGTGTCAATGCATGGTGACATGGATGCTCTGTGTAAATTTTTTGTAGATCCACCTTCGGCAGTCGCCGTTCTCACTGAACGGCAATTAGGGAAGCAGCCTGAGAAGGCTATTGAGAAGGCGAATGACAGGAATGTCACCGTTGACTCCTCAGCTCAAAATATTCCTCCCACCGAGCTTGTGGCAGAGGGTGTGAAGATATATAAGAGGCTGGCGAAGTGGACCCAACTAGCCGGCTCCCACATCATGGAGCAGGAGAAGGCCATGGCCCAATCGGGCCACCGATCGCAAAGCTTAAGCTTGATCTCTCTCGCTGCAAAGGGGAAGCCGGGAAGGCTAAGCCGGATCTCCTTGCGCCAAGAAGCGTGTGGAGGAAGCGAGAAGCGCTAGCGGCCGAGAGGGCCAAAGTTGAGGATGCGATGCCGCCACCGCCAAGATGATGGAGGAGCGGGACAGGTATAAGGGCGCTTATGACGCCGTGGTTGCCAAGAGGGAAGAGTGGAAAGATCTGTTCCATAACCAGGCGGAGGCGCTCAGGGATACGCAGGCTACCCTTGCTCAAAAGGAGAAGGATATTGAAATGCTTCAAGATGATCTCCTCCCTAAAATGTGCGCCCAATTCCGGGACCAGGCCGAGGAGGCGACCAGGGAGGCAATCAAAAAGCTCATCCCCGACGGCTCCTTCCCGTGGGATAAATTTGACCGGCTTCCGGACGAGATGGGCGATCTTTGCGGGAGGCGGCTGCGATGAGAAGGCGAGAGGCGGCGAAGGCGGCTCAGATAGCTGAGGCCAAGGCGGCCTATGATGCAAAGGTGAAGGAAGCTGAGAGGCTAAAGGCACTTGAAAACGTCGAGCCCTCTTCGAGCCGGCCACCGAAGATGTCTTTGCCATCGATGGAGGGCAAGAACAGGCATAGGGAGACGGGCGGTCGTCACCGGACTCACCCGGCATCTCGGATAGCTTTATTGTTCGGGGGCCAACTATTGAGCCTTTCCTCCCTGCCATTTTTGGCGCTTTAAATGATATGTTTGTAATCTTTTGCTTTTCTTTCCCTTGTTTTGTTGTAAAACTCTTTGGTAGGTTGTGTTTAGGGTTATCCCTATGGGGGCGGCCGTCGTCTGTATTCTTTTTGTAATCATCTTTAATAAAGTTTGTCTTTTTGGTCCTCGGCTTGGCCGGGGCTATGATCACGATTCTTCAATTTTCTTCTTGCGTTATTAATTGAGTGCCTTCGTTTTTTCCGTCGGCATGGCCGAGGCAGTTAGAATGCATATCTCAACTGTGTTTAACGTCTTTTTAAACATGTCGGCATATTGGTTGCCTCCTCTTTCACTCTCGGTCTTGGCCGAGGCGTCCGATTTGCGCTTCCCAACCGCCGTTGTGGACACGTTAGCGTATCGGTCATTGTGTCCCCGTCGCTCTCGGCTAAAGCCGAGGTAATCGGGGTTATGGCTCGATAGCATTTCTTCTAGCGTATCGGTCATTGTGTCCCCGTCGCTCTCGGCTAAAGCCGAGGTAATCGGGGTTATGGCTCGATAGCGTTTCTTCTAGCGTATCGGTCATTGTGTCCCCGTCGCTCTCGGCTAAAGCCGAGGTAATCGGGGTTATGGCTCGATAGCGTTTCTTCTAGCGTATCGGTCATTGTGTCCCCGTCGCTCTCGGCTAAAGCCGAGGTAATCGGGGTTATGGCTCGACAGCGTTTCTTCTCTTTGGGTGACTGCCTGGTGGCAATTGTGTAGGGGACAAGCACTTTGATGGAAAACTTGGGTGATTCATTTGTTTGTTATGATCGTGCGTTGGGGTGTCCACAATGGGTTTGGACACCTCCGCCGCTATACAAAGTACTTCCTTAAGTTGTCGGTGTTCCAATGGCTCATCAAAGGCACACCCCCATGTCTGTCGGCCCAGTATGTGCCGGCCTCATCTCTTCAACCACTTTGTAGGGACCCTCCCGATTGGCCGTCGATTTACCATGGATATTTCCTTTGTTGGTGGCGGCCGACTTCCTTAGGACTAGGTCTCCTACTTTTAAGTCCCTTTTGTGGACTCTTCGGTTGTAGGCTCTTTTCATCCGGTTTTGATATACCGCCAAGTTGAGCGTCTTTGTATCTCGGCTTTCTTCAACCAGGTCTAGGAGGCTTTCAGGCCTTCCTCGTTTTCAATCGGGTTAAAGGTAGCCGTTTCGAATGTTGGCACCGTTGCTTCAATTGGTAGGATCGCCTTTGAACCGTAGACTAAGTGGAAGGGGGTGTACCCCGTTGCTTCTTTCTCCGTGATCCGAAGGGACCACAGGACACCGGGTAGTTCATCGGCCCACCTTCCTTAAGGTCCTCAATTGTCTTCTTCAAACCGTTGAGGATTGTTTTGTTGGTCGCCTCACCGCCGTTGCTCGTGGGTGGCAGACGGAGGAGTATGCAAACTTGACGCCAAGCTCTTCTAACCAGTTCATTATCAGGTCACTCCAAAACTCTCGGCCGTGGTCAAATACCATAACTTGGGGTAATCCGAAACGAGTTATAACATTTTCCCAGCATTACCTTTCGACGGCATTGTGGTCTTCGCCAGAT
Organism: Silene latifolia; assembly: GCF_048544455.1. NCBI lineage: Eukaryota > Viridiplantae > Streptophyta > Magnoliopsida > Caryophyllales > Caryophyllaceae > Silene > Silene latifolia. Next base: position 31,800,213 of record NC_133528.1, read on the forward strand.
CGCTACCGCTTCAACCCATTTGGTGAAGTAATCAACGACAACGATCAAGAACTTCCTTCCTCCGGAGGCCGTTGGGAACGGCCCTAGCATGTCCATCCCCCATTGTGCGAAAGGAAGGGGACTAAGCACCGGTTGTAGGTCCCGGGAGGGAGCGTGTATTACCGGGGCATGCATCCGACGATTCGTGCACTTCTTGGTCTTTGTTCGGAATCTTGAAGCATGGTGGGCCGAGAAGTAGCCGGCTCGGAGAGCTTTGTGGGCTAGCGTTCTTGCCCCCATGTGGTGTCCACAGATGCCTTCGTGAATCTCTGTCGATGTATCGGCTCTGCGTTACCGGACCGACACATTTCAAGAGTGGTCTTATTACAGACCTCCTGTACAGTTCCCCTTCGAACACCAAGTACCTGGTGGCAATCCTTTTTATCTTGGCCGAGAGATTGCGGTCCTCCGGCAACTCACTTGTAAGTTTGTATTTTATTATCGGAGTCATCCACGTTGTCTCGGTCTCTATCATGCCGACGGTCTCAGTGATGCTCTTTGCATTCTCGATATCTACCGGCCATGATTCGGTGACATTCTTGATGGTTGAGTGGCAAGTTTTGAGAGAGCGTCGGCCGGTTGTTCTCGGATGCGGGAACGCATTGGATTTGGAAAGATTTCAATTTCGCTATGTCGGCTTTTACCCTTTCTAGGTACCTTACCATTCCGTCGTCCCGAGCCTCAAACTCCCCTCTGATTTGGTTAGTAACCAACAGTGAGTCTGTCTTCAACACAATGTGCTCTGCTCCGGCAGCCCTAGCTAGCTCGACTCCGGTTATCACCGCCTCGTATTCGGATTCGTTGTTCGAGGCCGAGAAGGTGAATTTCAAGGCATACTCAAACTCGTCCCCGTTTGGGCTGATGATAAGGATGCCGGCTCTCCGAGTCTGTTCGTCGTGGAGGAGCCGTCGGTGTAAACCTCCCATACACTTGGGTTTGGCTCTTCTTGATATGTGCATTCGGCCAGAAATCGCAAGTGCTTGCCCCTTTATCGAAGGCCTTGGTTTGTCTTGAATGCCGAAGCCGGAGAGAGTTCCACCGCCCATTTTATGAGCCTACCGGATTGTTCGAACTTTTCCAAAGCTTTCTCCAATGGTCGATCGGTTAGGACCGTCACGGGGTGTGCGTCGAAGTAGGGTTTTAACTTCCTCGTGGCAACGGATGACGAAAGTCGCTTTTTCAATTAGTGGGTAATTTCTCTCGGCGGGCAAAAGCGTATGGTCGACAAAGTAGATTGGGTGTTCTTTGTTTGTCTTCTTCCTCGATGATCACTAAGACCGACCGTGGCCGAGGTAATCGCTATGTATAGATATAGCGTCTCCCCAAAGATCGGCCTGGACAGAGTTGAGAGAGTCCGAAGATGAGCTTTCGATTGCTTGAAAGCCGTGCTCGTTCGTCCCCCAGTGAAGTCTTTATTCCCCTTCAACACTTTGAAGAATGGGGTGCTCTTGTCGGTTGACCGAGAGATGAAACGGGCGAGAGCCGCCATTCTCCTGGTCAAGACATCATAACCTCTTTTCGATTCCTTGGTTCCGGCAGGTCTAGGATTGCTTGGACTTTGTCTGGATTTGCATCGATGCCTCTGGCACTGACAAGTACACCGAGGAATTTACCTGCTCGGACACCGAAGTTGCATTTCATTGGGTTGAGCTTCATCTTGTATTTCCTTAGTGAACAAAACGTCTCGTGTAAATCGGCCAGGTGCTCGCTGTCAGACTTACTTTTCACAATAGCATCGTCGACGTAAGCCTCAATGTTTCGCCCTTTTTGATTTTGGAACACTTTGTCCACCAGTCTTGTGTACGTTGCGCCGGCGTTTTTCAAACCAAACGGCATCATTTTGTACATGTATGTGCCGTTAGCGGTGATGAATGCGCATTTAGGCATGTCCTCCTCAGCCATGAATACCTGGTGATACCCCGAGAAGGCGTCTAGCAGGCTCAGCATGGTGTAGCCCGTCGTGGCGTCGATTAAGCTATCTGTCCGAGGCAAAGGGTAACAATCTTTGGGGCATGCTTTATTAAGATTGGTAAAGTCTACGCACATTCTCCATGCCCCCGATGATTTCCTCACCATCACAACATTAGCTAACCACTCAGGATAAGTGCAAGGCATAATAAAGCCCGCCGTAAGTAGTTTATCTACCTCGGCTTTGATGGCCTCATCTTTCTCGGCTGAGGAGTTCCTCATTCTTTGCTTGACAGGGCGTGCGGTGGGGAGTACGTTTAGCTTGTGAATAATTACCTCCCGGCTCACACCCGGCATCTCGGCCGCTGAGTAGGCGAAGACGTCTTTATTTTTCCTCAGCAGGTCCAGGAGTTCGGCCCTGAATTTTGGTTCCAGGTTGACACCGACGGTTACGGTGCGGCCTGGATCAATCTCCACCTCCTCGGTCTCTGCTCCTTCAACCATACTAATGGTCCGGTCGTCCTCGGACCTGGGAGTGTGCTGTATCTGGAAGGATTTTAATTTTGAAGCGCCGGCTTTCACCCTCTCTAGATACCTTATCGTCCTATAGTCCCGAGCCGCGTACTCTCCTTTGATCTGGTTGGTCACTAAGAGCGAATCTGTCTTTACCACGACATGCTCCGCCCCGGCGGCTTTAGCTAGCTCGACTCCGGTTATCACTGCCTCGTACCTGGATTCATTGTTTGAGGCCAAGGAGGTAAGTTTCAAAGTGTGCTCAAACACGTCTCCGTTCGGGCCAATAATAACGATGCTGGCTTTCGAGCGATCCGCCGTGGAAGGGCCGTTAGTGTGTACCTCCCACACGCCGGGATCCTTCTCGTTCTTCGAGACGAGCTTATGTGCTTCCCCCCGGTCCGAGACGTATATCAATGTCAGGGCCCGGATGGATATTACAGCGTCGGTTTCACTCAAAGTGACCCGGCCTATGAGAACGTTGTGGGCAGACGTGCCGTCGATGACCACGAATTCAGACATAACATTCTTGGCTGCACTTCCCTCGCCGAACCTCACCGGCAGTCTGACTGACCCCAGGGGTACCAGGCCGACCCCAGAAAAGCTGTACAATGGGTTGGTGCAGGGGTTCAAGTCTTCAACCCTCAGACCGAGGCTGAGAAAGCATTCTCTGTACATAATGTTCGTGTAGGCGCCTGTGTCAATCAGGCACCTCTTCACCAAGTGGTTGGCTATGTCTAGGTGGACTGTAAGTGGGTCGCTGCGAAGAGCGATGACTCCCTCGTAGTCCTTCTTCCCAATGGTCATATCGGGGATGTTGGAAGCGGGGGTGGCTGTGTTGGGCACAAAGTTGATGGCCTGATATTGTTCATTCAGGTGCCGTTTGTGCCCATGAGCGGACCCACCGTTCTCGTTGCCCCTGATGACAACATGGATTACTCCTATCCGTTCAAAGACGGATTTGCTATTCGACCCGCCGGCATCTGATTTTTGGCCTCCGGCAACATATTTGCCGAGGCCCCCCTTCTGGATCAGTTTTTCAATGGCATTCTTCAGATGTCGGCAGTCGTTGGTTAAGTGGCCGGTGTGGCCGTGGTACTCACAGTACTGGCTCGTGTCACCGTCACTCCTCGGCCTAGGGGGCCTTTCCCACTTCTGACCCTCGTTCTTGCTCAGAGCGAAGACCTCGGCGGCCGATACGACTAGGGGGGTGTGATCATCGTACCGTTTTCGGTAGTACGGTCCCGAGCTCCTCCCGGTATCCGCCGAGTTCTGATTTCTGGCAGACTTGTCAGACCGTGACCAATTATTGTCACGGCGTCTTTCATCCTGGTTGTCCTCCTGGTGGCTCTTCTTCTCTGAGTGCCCAGCCTCGCTGTGGTCTACCCAGGTCTTGTGATAGTCTTCTACCTTGATGGCCTGGTCGGCCATCTTCCTGGCGGCATCGAAGCCCAGGCCTCCGCACTTGATGAGTTCATTTTTTAAGTCTCCCCTTGGGAGGCCTTTCATCAGCGCGAAGGCCGCCAGTTCGGGATTAATTTCTCGAATCCATTTGGACCTTGCCGTCGAACCTCTTCACATAGCTTCGTAGAGACTCGCCCCCTCTGTCGATAGTTAGGAGGTCCGACGTCTCCACGGCCCTCCTCTTATTGCAAGAGTACTGGGCTAGAAAGGCGTCCCTTAGGTCGGCGTAATAGTATACCGAGCCGTCGGGAAGCCCCTTGTACCAATTTTGAGCCATTCCATGCAAAGTTGTTGGGAAAACTCGGCACCAGACCTCATCGGGCTGCTCCCATACCGACATGTAAGACTCGAAAGCCTCGGCGTGGTCGGTTGGATCACTATCTCCTTTGTATGATATGGGTGGCAACTTGAGCTTAGTTGGCACCTGGACTTCTAGGACGTAGGCGTTGAGGGGCTGTCTGACCATGTGTGGAACGACACGCGGCGATCGGCTCCTCGCGTTCCTAGTCCGGCTCCTCCCCTCGTAGCGGGAAGGACTCCTTCTTTGACTCGGGTTTCTTCTCCGACTCTGCTGAGTCGGACTCCTCTGGCTCCTTTGGGGTAAGCCTCGTTCGTGCTGCGGGGACGCTGTCCTCCCATGAGTGCGGGAAGGACTTAGGTCTACCACGCCCACTTTGGGCTCCCCCGGCGTCTTCGCAGGGTCAGCTTCTCCTAGTGCTCCGTTTAAGTTTCTCGGAGTCACATTTTGGGCCCTGGTCTCCTGGACGGTTTCCGCCGCTCTTGTCGGTGTGACAGTGTGAGCAGGCGTACTACTAATTAGGTCCAGGAGCATCTTCAGTTTTGCTGCATCAACCACATGTCCCATGATGGTGACCTGGTTGGCAGGCAGCGGTGTGTCTGGTATTATCGGCATCCCGTATTCCGGTTGAATTACTCCGCCGGTGGAGGGCTGCACGACTCCAGAATTGTTGAAGGTATCATCTTGGTAGAGTGCGGGTTCGTCGGTCACGAGTACCTCTTGTTGTTTCGACATCTTCTTAGCTTTTTGGGTGGGTTTTTGTTTTGTTTATTTTTTGTTTGGGAATGAATGTGACTAGCTTCTAGTATCTTTCCCCACAGACGGCGCCAATTGTTCCGAGTGTAATTCCAGAGCAGATATTTGTTACCACTCGTAGCTTGTAGAATGATGTCTTCGCTTGAATCCTCCTTTCGGTCTCCTGAAAGGATGAACAAACTGAGGGCTCGGCTTTGGACCGAGCGAACTCACTCCGACGCTCAAGTCAGTAAACTTAAGGGATAAGTTATTGTTACTTGGCTAAATGTATATTGTAGAGAGATAAGGAAGATAATACCAGATGAATAGTGATTCTTAGGTTAAATTGTGGATCCTTTCCTCAATGAAGGTTGGGGAGTATTTATAGACTTTTCACCTTTTGTCACGTAGTGGTCAAGTGGCCAAGTGGCTAGCAGGTGGAAAGACCGATCTGCCCTCGGCCGATGGACCTATGGCAGGCCGGCCGAGGGGTCTTGGATATGAGTACGCGGATATGTGCCCCGACTGGCAGATTGCCATGCCGAGACCCAAGCTGTCAGGCCGATAGGCTGCATCGGCTAGGCTGTCTAAGTCGTTGACTTGCTGTGGATATCTTTGACCTTGCTTAATATGTTGACTTGGTCAACGGTGCAGAATATGCCCCATCAATACGTTAGGGTGATTCTATAAATATGAATAGGAGGTATCCTTGAAACTTAGGTATTAATACAAAATTTTTTGATATAAAAGATATAGACTTTTTAGTATGTTATATGTCCCACATTGAAAAATAATGTAGGTGTTGTGAATATATTATGTATAAATAATAGAAATGTCCCATATATATACATTTTCTATATTATATTAAAGTGATATTTATAATTTTAATATAAAAACTTTATATTTCATTTGAAAAAAATTAAAGGTATCGTATAAAAATTATATAATTATATTGTGACAAAAAAATGCTATCATTAAAGTGTATATTGTATTGTATTGTATTTTCTCATTATTAAATCGGGTTGATGTCAAAGTAGGTGCAAAAAAAAATGGTGTACTTAGTATGTTATTTGTCCTACATTGAAAAGTAACATAAGTGTGGTGAGTATACTATGTATAAATATTAGAATTGTCCCACATTGAAAGATTACCATAAGGCATGGTGATCTTATGATTATAAATAGAAGTCATAACCCAAAATCTTTTGATTCCCTTAAGTATTGTCAGAGATAACTCTTAAAAGAGTTTGTATTACTGTCTCTACAATAATGATTTATAACCTAAGTTAATGTTTGGAAAATCTTTTATTTATTATAATATATACTATCAAATAGAATTTCCCCACATCGAATCATAGCATAAGGTGGGTGATTCTATGAGCATCCTTGGTACTTAGGCATCAACCCAAAATCTTTTGAGTCGCTTAAGTATTGTCTTGGAGTGTTCTTAAAAGTTTATATCATTATACTTTCTACCTATAGATTGTATATGTCACATATTGAAAAATAATGTAGGTGTGGTAAATATACTATGTTTAAATAATATAATTAGAATTGTGTTAAAAAATATTTTATAATTAAAGTATAGGTTCTTACCATTTGCACATATTTTAATTATGATAAAAAAAAATAGAAAACAAACGTCCATGGTAGCATGTGTAATCTTTCAAAGTTTAAGGTTACCATGAGAAATTTCCAATATTATAATGATATAGTTAATTAAATTTGCATTTAAAAGAGAGATATCCGTACCAATAAAACAACAAAGGGGGTATTATTTTTTAATTGTTATTTTATTGTCACACCATCAAACTTAATGTCCATTTAACAACCTTTACATTAGGGGGTACCATGGGCAAAAAAATGGAACCTCAAGGGTACCATAGGCAGATTTTTAAAAGTAGGGGTAACATGGAAAATCTAACAAAATTAAGGGGTACCACGAGAAATTTCCGTATCTCAATTATGTTAATTTTTTTTTTGAAGAAAAACAACGTACAAATATTAATGGAGAGTACTTGATCATATTATTAAATTTAAATATAACTATTAGATATAATGAGTAGCAATTGTCTGTATTCGGTATTCGAGATCTGGTTGGATGTCGAATTAAGTGCAAAAAAGATGGTGTAATTCTGAGTATGTTATTTGGCCCACATTGAAAAATAATGCAGGTTTGATAATATATATTACGTATAAATATTAGAATTGTCCCACATCAGAAAAAAATCCAATTTTTGTGAATATATTACTTATAAATAGTAGAATTGTCCCACATCCAAAGATTAATATAAGGTGGGGTGATTATAAATAAGAGTTAACCCACGTATATATTAATCTTTTATTTTTTTGAAAGAGATATTTTAATAATATGTAAACAAATCATTAGACATATAATGTAAACATTAAACGCTTATAACATTTTTTTTTTTTGCATTATAAATAAGCTAATTACCCCGTTGCAACGCACGAGCATTCAAACTAGTAGTTAAACAAAAAATAGGGAGATTTGATTACTTTATTTTAAAACTTACTCTATAATTACAATTTTTAAAACTAGTTTCTTTGATTATATAATCCAATTAAATACCATGTTCCTGGATTTGAAAACCAAGCCTATATAAATACCATTTAAAAAATATTTTCAAAACCAATTAAACATGACAAATACTTTATTTTTGAACAATTTTTTTTGAAACAAAAAAAAAACGTTCTACTAGAATTTGGGTTTGTTGGAAATTTTTCTCCGTTCTCAGGCTGCCGGCAAAACAGTAACCCTCCTCAACCAAACTAATCATTTCTATTTTTTATGTTACTGTAAGCCGGCCCTCGAGAACACCATTTCTATCAGCGAACCAAACTCACAACTTTGTTGGAGAGACATCGTGTATGTAAGCTTATTTGATCCCCTCAATATTCCAAGGCACTCATCTACTATTAATACTAGACTTGATTATGGACTAACTTTCAACTCCAATCATTGTTTCATTATATAGCTTTTGATTTGATTTGACTTGTATTTTTTGGTTCTTCTTTGTTATGCTCACGTGGGTGCACACCAAGTGTTTGTTGGAATGTCTGTGAGAATCCCAAAATCATCTACTCTTATAATGCATTACCTTTTTTCTTGTGGGTTTAATTTTTCACTTTCGCGGCTTATGTTAGCATCGTTAATATCGTCTTACGGTGATATGATTGCCCACGTGTGAGTATCCCACATTCCCGCGTTAAGTTTAGAAGAGACTTCAGATGTGAGGCGAAATGTTAACAACCTTCTATTATGATAATGGTTGCCTACATGGGAGTGTTCCAAGTTGATAAAAGAGGGTTAATGATTATTTACAAACCGATGTTCTTTCCTCGTATGTCACTAGCATATCCGAATTATTTTGAGAACAATGCTTGGTTGTTGCTATTGGTCGCAGTGGGGATCCATATAGTTGTTGCTTGTTTGTTAGGATTCTCGTGACTTGTGGTGAGATGTTTTGATGGCTCTGTATGAAAAAAAAAAAATCTGTCTAAAACAATGGTGAGATGTTTGTTGTTAATACGGAGTACTAGCTAACGTCTTGTTTGGATTTTGCACCATAAGTTTGTAACTGTGGTTAAACCTACGTGATGTTGTAAATCGTTTCTTTTGGTGTGGTGATGTCAAACTGGTAGGTACTCTTTGTCAGTAAGTTTCTTATTCCGAAGGTTTTCGACCGTTTATGAATTAACTCTATGTCATTCTAACTGTTTCGCAGGTCCATGTGCTGACATTTTGTATTGGATATGAAGGTTAAGATTGTTTGCAGGAAACTGTATGATTATGTTCGGTATGATTTGAAAGAGATAGCCTTTCCCTCCTCACTGCCTGATCCTCCACACTTTAAAAAGCGGCGTAAATTGACTTGGAAGGATCGATATTATGTAAGATAACTCTTCTCCTTTCCTTATTCAGTGTTGTAATTGATACTCATGTGTCTGTTACCTTGAAGTGCTGCAGTACAATACTATAAATTACTAGTTTTCTTGCTCTCTTGAACATGTAGTCATATTGGAACTGACAATTCAAGGGCCTACTTTGAGTCCAAGGAGAGTTTTAGGTCGTAATTTTGATGGTCTAATTCATATTGATTTACGTTTAAAAATCTAAAGTTAGAAATCATTATCTTGCTTATTTGCATCGAAGCAAAAGTATACTATAGAAAACAAATTGAATTTCTGTGCTTGTCAAGTTGGATTACCGCGATAGAAAAAAACAAACATCAATCAACCTTGAAGGAGCTCAGTGCCTCAACTTTCTCACCAGTTGGGAAAGGCTTTAAGCCATTTAAAATTTTAAACCTCTTGTAATCAGCTTTGTAAGATGGCATGCCATAGGCCATGCTAAAACTAATGATATCAGCTGAAATAGCATATATTGAATACTTAATCGCCTTAATCCACTAGATTGCATGTACAATCTTCCTGATGATTATTGGGAGTAGCGCAGCTGCGCAGGAGCATAGTTTTACCTTGATCTTAAGTTCTTAGCCATTGTCATTCACGGCAAGTTTGCAACCATAAGTGCAATAGTACACTGCCACTGAACTTTTCGTCGCCTGCTCAATACATAAGCTGCAAAAGGACACTTGTATATATAACTACAACTGAGTTGCTACTTGCTCTTTCGCAAAGCTTAGCTCAACTGTAGATCCTGGGAAACATACGAGATACAATTATTTTATGTCACAGAGTTTTGTGTTGACTAGTAATGATTTTATCTTTTTAAAAACATGTTTTAGGTTTTAAAGGAGGCATCACGCCTTTATGCTGTCAGCTGGGTACGTGACATTGGCCCTGAACTCCGTCCAAATGATTATAAGAAGAGAGAGGAGGGTGCAGATGGTCTTGGTGGAGTAGATGACAAGGGAAAGGAGAAAGACCCAACGACATTGGAAGATCTTGGTAATGATCTTTAGTTTTTGGCTTTTGCAATGATTTACAAATATATATTTTTTTGTTTCTTTATGATTTACATATATATAATTATATACTATATCTTGAATTGCTCTGAAATAACTGTGTTCATAATTTGCTACCCTTCTTGATTCGGTTTAACTGTTACCTGAACAGCAATGTTTGGCAAATAATTTAAGCAAAGTAGTAAAGAACACTGAGTAACCAAGTAAATTTGCTGTGGCAGTTTTTCTCTTCTTTGACAAAAGCATTACGAAGAATATTAGCGTGTTCTTTTCTCTGATTTAATGGATGTCGTGTGTAATATGGTATAATAGCGGTTGCTGCTAGAGGAGGGATGGAGACTTTAAGGCCTGCTCTTCAGCGGCTGTACATGACTAGAGCTTCAGCATACAGAGATGCTTTGAAGAGCTTTATTGGAGGTTACCAGGAAGGCGTCCAAGAAGTCAGGGAGAAGAAAGAAGACTTTGAATCTCAAAAGCATCAAGACCCTACTGATTCAAACAAGTCCATTTAATCTCTGTTTGGCGGCAAACTTTGTGAGTTCAGCTCTCTCTTATTATACTGCGTATGAGTTTTGAACATCATTTTGCTTCTGTACCTATCTCGTTTAAGCAATCCTCCTTTTTTTTTTTCTTCCCGTTGTTTGCATGGCATCTTAAATTATTAGCATAAAGATTTGGACCATTTATTTTCTTATAGTAATTCCCTTTGTTCGTGCTCTTAGCCAACTCATGTGTGAAGAATAAACGGTTGGCACTCATTAGTCTGTAGGATGTTAGTATACCTATGTAAAGATTTGTTCGCATCATAAAGTTGTTTCATGTTATATCTTTCCTATGTTAAAAGTGTTTTAGTTTGCCTTGTAGAAGGGAAATAGATCCCTCCCCTATATTTTCCTGCATTCCAACTTGCTAACCAAACAAAAAAGATATTAGAGATGTACTCCCAGTTGAGGGATACAAGTAACTACCACATTTTATTTATCAACTTAACCCCGTCACCACATATTCTACTCATGAAGGGTAAACTAGAACTGGATATACACAAGGCACACAACATTAAACCATGCAGCTATCATTCATGCCCAACCCAATTACTTCAGCATAAACGAGCTGAAGTACATGTCTTGGAATAATGGAATATGGCCCTCAGTTATATTATGTCCAACCAACAAGAGCAGATTTATACCTCATAGAAAAGGATCTTTTTCCTCAAGTTTCACAGAGGTGTGTCAATTTACTAAACTCCCAAAATAATTTTATTGATAAATACCGTGACATTCATCAGCAAATCGATATGAATAACTAATTTTAGAGTTTTCGCAAGACAAAAAACCGATGACTGATACATGAACATCTGATATTTACCTTCAATGGGGAATAATTATGACATAAATATATCAATTAAAACCGATGACTGATACTTGATGCTTCTCCTTGGCTTGAAAGTCTGAAGCTTGTATAAGTTAATGTAAATGTGGGAAACTATGTTGTAGGAATTTGCTAGGAGTAGAGAGCTAAGTCACGGTAGTATTGAGTGATCCACTGGCGAATATGATGGATCTCTAATTCTCTCACTTCCTTGAGCCAATCTGGGTCTTCCTTTGTTGAGAATCTTAGGTCTACGTGATGTGCACCTGCGGTATAGGCAACAATTTGATTATTTGATTACCTTTTGTAAGATGAATAAAAAAGTCTTAAAAACCATGTATTCTCAGTAGTCTGAGTTATGCACTTCACTTGGAAGTAGGGTGTTAATGAGACGAGACAAATTGCGAGCAACTCGAGCTTGGCTCGGTCAAAGCTCGGCTCGTGTGAGCTCGGCTCGGGTTCGGGATCGGCTCGATATGCTTAACATGTCAAGCCTAGCTAACGTTGGCTTGGCTCGAAAAACTCATGAGCGGCTCGAACTTTGTGTAATTAAATAAATATTACTCGTATTTTATAAATATATTTTGTCATGATTATATATTTGTATCACACGTAAAAAATGTCTCATTGATTTCCAATATTTGTATATAAAGCCTTCAAGCCTTGTTATTGAAAATATCGATAAAAAACGAAAATTCAACAATTATATATAGGCTTTAATTAAGCTCGAGTTTGGCTCGAGCTTGCTTTAAAGCTCGCAAGCTTGATAACGAGCACAATTTTTGCAAGCTCGGGTAAGCTCGAGATCGGCTCGAGCTCGAGTTTTACTTTATGAGCACAAGCCGAGCAAGGCCAAGCCCGGGCTCGGCTCGGCTCGTTAACATCCCTACTTGGGAGCATATTGTAAGCTTAATTAGGTACACTGTAGTACCGTACACCAGTCGATAGAGTTAGGATATGGGATTATAATTCATCTGTTTCGGCACTTTTCAAAACTTCCGGAAACTGATAACATGTTGCTTTCTTTCTAATATACCTTTACTACAGCATAGCCAAACTCTCCATCACTTTCCAATGTAAATCTCACGATTTACGTATAAGTGTTAGGTTTGATCATGCTTACTACACAGAATTGTGCTTCCGTACCTTCTTTTGCAACTATGGCGACGAGACTGTTAGATATATTCTTGAGCACTCTGCAACAAAAATGAGTAGGCAGGGTATTAGTAGTCAGTAGTCAGTAGTCAGTAGATGTTAGTAGTGTTAGTACTGCTTTTGATCTCCACAAATTGCGAGGCTTGAAATATAAAGTTCAAAACCAACATAAGTTTCATGCTTTAAGTAATGCGCCAATTGCAAAATGCAATGATGCAGTCAAGGACCAGTTAGTTGGCCTGCAATGTTAAAAGTAAAAAAGCAAAAGAGAGTAGTTACCCCCCACCACTCCAAGGGTCCCGTACGCCATTGAAAAAGATGATGTTGCTGCCATACCTTCTTAGCACCCTGTGTATATCCTGTCCCAGCCAAGTTTTCAAATATGTTAGGAAGTATACCATGAGCATGGTTTAAAAGCAAGGCTGGACGCTGAAACGCGACCGATTTTTAAAGATTTCGAAATTCAGCGCGAGCGTATTTTACTATATTTTGAGGTGTTTTTGCCGGATTAGTGAGATTAAGCTGCAGTGTTGATACTGCGGCCGTGACGAAGACCGAGATATATAACTGTTCCTATGAGAGTACAGGGAATAAGGTATAACCTGATTACTAATTTGATAATTCGCCTGTTTAACTTTTTCATTGAGTTTTTTCTTTTTAAAAAAACAAAGGACTTGAATGTCACCTATGTTATTTTTTATAAATGCATTCTCATCCTCAACAAGAAATAGTTAAAATATTTTAGCAACTACGGATAACAACAATATAAAAGGGAACTAAGAGATAAGGAATGATGCTCACAAAGCCACCAAATTCAGTGGTAATCCAGTGTGGGCGAGGGTGAACACCATATCTGAAGTCACAGTACTCGTCTCGGTCATGGTAACTGTAGGTAGACGCGGGAAAAATACTCTCCTTGTTGTTCCCATCTGTTGGCAATATCATCTCTGTACATGCCTGCATTTTACCCTATCCTTTTAGTATACATGACCTCTATTTTATGTTTACTTGCACAAACACAATTGAGTTCTGCAGTTTTTTTCCTTGTTTTACAAAGAGAGTTACGAATACTGTTTTTTCAGGTAAAGATTTCAAGATGGATCGACCCAAGTAGCTCACGGTTACACAGCCAGTCTTCTTTGGTTTAAAATGAATCGTTTGTTGATGTGAATGGATTCGGTTCACCAAGTGCAGTAAGACAGACTTATCTGACAGTCTTCTAAAGTGTAGCTGCCACTAGTGACTAGATTCACAAAGGAAATGATGTTAACAGGGCAGCAGTAGGCCACTCTTTACTGGCTTGTATTGGAATTGCATATGGAGTATACGTTGTATTACTTTGGCCACAATATACACTTGGAGTCTGAAAGCAAAGTTTTCTGTTTGCTTGTCCACGAGACATGATAACCTAATTCGGGCCCTAACGTGTTCTAATTTGCCGAGTAGATTTTCTATTTTCCAAGTTTGAAGCATTTTGATTATGACGCTTCAACGTAGTAATTAGACTATTCCTCCTAGTTGGGGGTATCAATCTTATTAAGGGAGTCGTATTTTCTCACAAGTTTGAACTCTAACATTGACTTCAACCGCCATCTTTTTACCGTGTGTGCATTGGAGATATCCATGGACAATTTTGGGAGGGTCATTACTCATTTTGCTAATGGCGACCACTTCAAAATCCTCAAATTTGATGTTGTAAGTGATGAACTTTACTAAAGTAATTTACTTTATCCACTTTATTTTTCTTTATCCTACTTATTTTAGATTGTTATAAGAATATGGAATTATTTCACTTTAATGAAAAAAAAAACAAAAGGAATTACTCGGTATTTGTGTTCTGATTATAGTAACAAGAATACATGTTACTATGTTACCTTTCAGGTGACATCACAAAAACTATTTTCCGTTTATTTGCGGCACTCATTCAGAGAAATCCTCAAACTTCTTGTTATATATCGTCATTGCCTAGCTACAGGCTAACTTTTTGGTTTTCTGTACTTGTTACTGTTGTTCTTTCTTTTAATATAATCAGTTAATTGTTGTCAAAAAGGAAAAAGAAAAAAATGTTACCTGCCAAGTCCACTCATCAAGACCGTGTGCATCAGTGTGACTTGTAATATCAAAACATTTTTGATTGCCTGTGTAGTTGTAGTATATGTTGGCTGCTCCATACAGCTTTGCAAATGTATCATCCCCCATCTTTGGGTTGTCTATTGCTTTACACATCTGCCATTATTCAACCACAAAATTACAGATTCTTGTTTAAAACGGCTCATAATATCACTCTATTGCTTATTTTTCTCGGCTTCTTCAGTTAATAGTTATCATTGTTTGAAAATTGTGAAAGCAACAATAATAATTATTAGTCAGGACGGGGTTCGTATTTATCATAGTGACTTAGAGTGTTGCAATCCTGAGAATACCTCTTTGACAGGATAAGCCGGCAAAGGATTTAGAAAATTGGAAGGAGTAGGATAATCAGTCATGGATGTATAAGTGTATGCCGTACCCAGCCAGCTCTCAATATCATCCACTGTAAATGTTATGTCCCTAGATATAGAATCACATTACCAAATTACTCAAGGTAAACAATTCAAATGATTGAGACGGAGGGGTATATCCGTATATTTATATATTAATTGCATGAGTTATCTTACTTGCAAATGTTGAATGAGGACCGAAGCTTTTCAATTCCTCCAGGTTGCTCTGCTGTTTGTTCAAGTAGTGTCCATGACCCTTTTATCACTTCGTAACAGTTCTCGCTCTCACTCTGTAGTAGATTCATTAGGAATAAATAAGGTTCATACTTTTTTTTTTTTAAATCTAGGTTACTATTTCATACAACTTGAAATAGAGAAAAATTCAGAGCTTCAAAATTCAGTATTCAAAAGAATTTACAATGAAGGATAAATTTTAGGGGTAAATGCAATTAAATTACTCTGTATAAGGGCAGTATAGTATAAGACGAAGATTCAAACCTACGACTTAATGTTCATAGTACCTCTTACGTTAGTTACGTACACTAGGCTAAAACATCATCGATATAAGATAATTATTCTTAAAATACACTTTCTCAAAATTATTGAGGACATCAAAAATTAGTTGGACTACTTTTATCTCTTGTTTTCTATGTTTAGGAAAGTCATGGTGTCAACATCAATTATATTATAATCCTACTCACCTATTGTAGATGGGTTTGTTTTCTATGTTTGCTACTCCCTACATCTCGTTTATCACAAAATCTCTTTATAGACGGCATATATCAGTCTATAACTAAAAATAGGCCAAATACAATACCACATTTCCTAATAGGACAAACAACAAGTAGGTGGTGGGGGCCAAAAATGTCACAACTTTCAAGCTATTTGACCCGTCTTTAGTTATAGACGGATATATCCGTCTATAGCAAGACTAGCTGCTCGTTTATTTGTTTTCTTTTTTTATTCTTTGTAAAATTTAATCAAATATAAACAAATGATTGGTACAAAGAGAATATGTGCTTACTAACGTTATCCTAGGATACTACGGAATACTCTGTAATATTTATGAAGAAATACGTACATTTGTTTTCTGTGATATTATTGACTGTCATTATCAAGTGATGAAGGAGTCTTTAATTAATATTGTCTTGTTTTCCTTGGAGGGTTAAGATGGAATCATTGATAGAGATATGATTAATGAATCATTTTCGTATACTAATACTTTTCAAATGGGGTATGCCTTTGAACTTTGAAGCGTCTAGTATAATCTCAATAAAGGTTGGCTATCACTAATAATGACAACAATAATACTCCGATAAGGATAATAAAAACAACTAGTTCAGATTCTCTGTCCCATTTTCGTATTTCATCTTGTGTTCTAGTAGTTCTTCATTTGAGCGTAAGCATTAACCATTAAAAGTATTTGTGAATATAGTAATTAGATGACTATGTGTCAGAAGATAAATATAGTAGGACACAAGACGGGACACGGAATAAAATAGAGGATCAAATTCCAAACAAAGGGGAGAGTTAGCTTACTAGTAAGCTAGTACTAATAGTATGCCAAAACAAGATATTATTAAAAATGAAAACGAGAGGGTGAAAGAGATAGTCCACCTTGAAATCTTGAGTGATGATATTATTGAAGCTAAATGGAGAAGTGATATTCTCAAAATTAAGAATTGGTGAAGAAGATGCCAAAGCTCCTATAGTCACATGTGGGTACTTCAACCTAAACCATGCTGCTAGCACTGCAAAATGTTTATATTTTTCCCATAAACCACATTTTCCAATGAAATTAATAATAATATAATAAAAGTAGAGCATATATAATCCATCAGTAATTATGGTAAGATCATTGTACGATGCAATAACCTTATAAACGTATATTATACGTCTCATTTAATGATAATAATAAATGAGGTGCAATAACCTTAGCTTTTAGCTAGATATTGAATCCCTGGCCGGGAAGGGTGAACGATAACTCTTTAGTAAGCAAAGGTAGCTCGTTAGTTCCGTTGATCCTAGCCCGATGAAGCAAGAAATTAATTTGATTTATACTCCTGCGATTTAACTCAAATTCTTTCTTTTGTAATCGTAATAACAAGAGATCATGGCATTTTAAAAAGGAATCAAGATATTTTATTTGACCAAAAAAAATCATTTGAATAATAAACAAAAGTTATTGAAAAGTGAATAGTTAAAGATGAATGGAGTATTTTTTAATGGCATACGTACTTCCACCGTAGGAACCTCCAAAGACCACAACAGGAGAGTCAGTAGCACTCAAATTCCTCTTAAGGTCAAGTATGATAGTTGCGTAATCTGCCAATGCTTGTGTTGAACTAAGGTAACCTTGTGTACTTGCATTTTTATATGCTATTTCTATGTCGCCTCCGTATGGTATCGACTTCCCATAGAACCTATGCTGAAAACACAATTACAAAAAAAAAAAAAAACACAAATTAATTGGTCGATACAATAACATTACCTCAATACTTGGTGGGACACTTACACAAACCAACGGTATAAGAGAGGTTAAATGTATGTAACCCCGTGTCTTAAAGAGAGTGGCTGTTTCCAAATAACTCAATATGAAATAGTGTCAAAAACTGTCACACTATATATAGATGATTTGCAAATAAAAGGAATATGAAATAGTGTCAAAAACTGTCACACTATATATAGATGATTTGCAAATAAAAGGAAGTGCATGTACATCCATGAGTTGGTATGTTTTTACTATCATGGAGTACATCTTAATAAATGAATTAATTGTATCTTAATGAATGAATTAATTGTATGTCTTGCAAAAATAGAGGTGTTAGGTGTATAGGTTTATTTTGCTTTTTATATCATCAAGTAAGATGATTTTGTTTGGTTTAAACGGAGCCATAAGAATGATTTTGATGCTGACGGGATTTGAACTCGGGTCATGAGCACTATTTCTCATGAGGTGACGACATTACCGATTAAGCTAGTTGATATCAGCTAAGATGATAAATGAGAAGATTAACAAAGAACGGAAAAATACCTCAATAAAAACCAAAAGAGCCTTGAAATGAGGAGCATTCTCAAACATAAAACCAGTATTATTAGCAAACCACTCAATATCACCTTCATTACCCATATACACAAATATTGGTGCATTCTTCTCAGCACCACCCCAATATTTATCATTCAACAAGTACCTATGTTGGAATGTATGGTAACTTTGCGGATTAAAGTTAAAATGATCAAGTATTTGCGTAAAATATCTCGTTTCATACGGATTATTGTTCCCATTCCTCGTTATTTGAGCCAACTGCTCCGGCCTGACTATCGACAATGGGAACCGTGGCCGGACCTTAGCCAAAAATGCAGGGGAAATTGATAAGAGTAGGAGAAACACATAAAGTGTGCATTCATACCTATATGCCATAATTTAGTTGCAACTAATAATACGTTATGGCGTGCTTGGTGCTTTAATATTTTTCGTAGGGTTTTAAGCTTTAGAAAATTTATTTAATGAAGAACTTTAGGGAGATGATGAAGAGTTTGAGGAATATAATGATTTTTTGTAGGAAAATGGGGAAGTTAATTTATAGAGAGATCGATGGTGCTTACGATTGGTCCGTTTTTCGTGCAATTGGGGATTATGTTTGGTCAAGTGGTGTCCATATGATAGACCAATCATATAACAGCTTCACTCTTCACTGTCGTGTTGTGTCAATATTTGGCGATGAAGTCTATGCCATATATTCCCGGTTCAATTCTGCATTGTCCAAATAAGATATTGTAATATGTCTCTCAGATTTGGGAGTGTTTGATATATTATTTTGACAATTTGGTGATATGAAAACTCGTCAAACGAGTGTCGGACCAATTTCGTAAACACGAATGCGACTTGCATGTTCGGCCATTTGTTTATATTTGGTTTTGGCACAAATAACAAGGAAAAAAGAGGAAGCCAATTATTATCAAACAACCGAAGTAGTAGCTCTCTAATAGGAAAAATACTAATGTCCTCCGGAAGGATCGTCCTCCTTATAGCTAAAGATAATCCAGCAAATAGAATATTATAGTAAAGGTTTAGATGTAAGGAAGATGGTCCTCCCGAAAAACACGAGTATTTCTCCTCTATTTATAGAGTGTCATAAAGATGCCCAAAGTTTCAACATAGGTTAAAATTATTGATAGTTTTGAGACAAGACTTTGGTAAATCTTTAAAACATGATTCACTCAAGACTACCAATAATTTACCAAAGTCTTAACAAAGTCTTAAGTTGAGTCTTGAAAATCCAAGACTCAAGTTATGACTTTGGGTGAGTCTTGACCCACATTCAAAAAAAAGTATCCAATGAATGGATCTCATGTGTCATTTTTTTTTTTTTTTAAAGTTTGTAAAAAAAAAAAAAGTGAAATGGAAAAATAGAGTTTGAGTTGAGTCTACTGATAATATATAGAGTTTAAAGTGAGTCTGAAATGAGTCTGAGTAATATAAAAATAATAAAAATTAGTAGAAAGCTTAAGGCTTTGTTGAATCTGAGATAATCTCAATTCTCAATATCCGACTCGCTTTCCTTAATAATATGTTTGGGCTCGATGTGACTGAATCTTGGATTTTCCTTTGTAACTTTGGTTCAATTTGGATCTAACAAATCCAGTCGAATTATGTAAATTTCAGTCTTGGGCTATTTGTATTACGCCTTCAGCATTGGGCCCTCGAGACTGGGCAAACAGATCGGGCTGTGTTGAGTTTGTGTTTGGATCACATGTAAACGGGTCACGAACCGTTCAACCTAAAGTCGACCCAATTAAATCTCGTGTTAAACCACTTACATAAATAAGTCATCAAGTCTCAACCCAAATCCATTAATTTCGTGTCGGGTTCATGTCGTGTTTTTGTGTCATGTCAATATTTGGAAAGTTTATAGGAGTCCATTTTTGAAATAATGGTCAAAAATAAAATATTTGTCGTTTTGGGTCGGTTTTGAAAATATTTGTCAAAATGGTGTTCACGTAGGCTCGGGATTTCTAGACCTGAAACACGCCACTACTAATGGCGTGTTTTGTGAAGGAAACACGCCATTAGTAGTGGCGTGTCTTTACAACAATTTTTTTCCTCAACTGACTGAACTTAAAAAAAAAAAAAATTACATAAGACACGCCATTAGGGGTGGCGTGTTTCCCCTCCGAAACCCGCCATTCCCAATGGCGTGTTTGTTTTAGTCCATTTTTTAATGAAGTTTCTTTCCGTACTCATTATAAACACGCCATTGGTAGTGGCGTGTTTTAGGTCCAGAAATCCCGAGCCTACGTGGACACCATTTTGACAAATATTTTCAAAACCGACCCAAAACGACAAATATTTTAATTTTGACCATTATTTTAAAAATGGATTCAGTTTATATATATTTATGTAATAGAAAATCAAGAAAAAATAAGATTAATTTAGTAAACATGTCATTCGTGACGGGTTCGTATTTAAATAGGTCAACTCAAGCTCGACCCAATTAAATATGGTGTCGTGTTCATGTTGATCTACTTACATAAATGGGTCATTAAGTCTCAATCCAATCTCGTTAATTTCGTCTCCTGTCATTCTTTACCAGCTTTAGGTAAGGTCATCAATATCAAGGTCATTCACGACTTCAAGTCGTGCCATATAAAAGGTTTTAAGGTTACACAAATTCTCATTGAAGACGGGCACTATCCGTCACAAGTTGAAGACGGATAATGCCTCTCTCATAATATGCAAATGGCACTATCTATGGGGTGCTCCATTTCTCACCACTTGCATTCCCACTTGCCTTATTGTGAGAGGGACATTATCCGTTACAAGTAAAGACGCTTTGTTAAGGTTAATTGATCATAGATTCATAGTGAATAATAATTAGTGATTAGCAATTGCAGCCTAGGGATGGAAATTCGTACCGCATATGGAGCATAATCATTTTTGATGATGATTCACATATCACTACTACACCAACTACCATGATCTTCATCCTGATCTATACTTAATCAAGAATTATACTCCGGAGCATAACAATAATGCAAGCAATATTTAATAACAATTCCAAGTTGGTAGCTAAATTTTGAGCTAGTTTTTATATTGAGCTCTTCATCCATTCTTATTTTTAACTTTCTTAGAGATGTTAGAACATCGCATTTCTGAATTCTGATTCTGTGTTAATTGTTATTGACTTATTGGAACAAGCATATCAATAATAATTCAAAAATAAATTTTCTTGCAAAGAATATCATGAAAATTTGGAATAACAAATCACCTTTTTAAATTTTTTCATTAGAATATAAACTAGTGTTCATTTTAGATGATCAACCTGTGTCTAGTAGGCAAACTTTACCCGACCCGATAATCAACGTGTGTTTAGTGTTCACTCTATCAAAGCCTTAAAATAATTAAATATCGAGTATCTCACAGTACACAAAATCTCCCTTATGACGGAATCGTCTCACAAAAAACCCATAAGGGTGAGAGACAAAGCACATGGGGTGGGTGCCCACCTTGTCCCCTCTACCCATTTCCACTCACATAATACCCGTCGCAAGGGAGACCTACTGCTCACAATATGGCATATGAGCCTAAAGCTGACAAACTTGACCCAACCCGAAAAATCCGGTTACTCGCCTGAAAACCAACCCGATAGAATCCCAAAATTTAACAACCCTGAAACTTACCCGACCTGACCCATTTGCCAGCCGACAATCGATATGATTCGATGATTAGTTACCTGAACCCGAACTTAACCCGACCCGATAGTGCCGTGATAGAATTGATGATCCGACAATTATTAAGATTAATATTAATCAATATGATAGTGATTTAGTGTTTACCTTGATAAGTTTGACTCAACAACAAAGTAATTATAGCAAAATAATGCTTTAAAACTAAACTTAATGGTAAAAAGTTGAAGTAATGCGATTAAGTAACTAAACACAATAATGACCCGATTTGAACTGGCCCGACTCGACACAACATTTAACCTGAAATGACCCCCAACCCGATAACAACCTGACCTGAAATCGACTCGACTCGAACAAATATTCTGATACAATATGACCCGAACACGATAAAACCCAATCCAACTTAACCAGATCCAAACCCAAACCGACCGACCCAATTGCAACCTCTAAATAATGAGCTTATGAGCCTATATATGACACAAACAACAACCAAAGCGTCTTGCTTGTGACGGGTTAATCCCGTCACAAGCTGAAGACCTCTCACAAAAAGGGAGAGGGGACAAGATGGGGCACACCCCATGTGCTCCCCCACTCACCTCTCATGGGTATTTTGTGAAAAGAAATGGTATCCGTCACAAGCTTGTGACGGATATCGCCGTCTTCAATAAGATTTTGTGAACAACCAAAGCCTTCAACTTGAAGCATGCTTGTTCAAAGTAAATCCAAGAATATCCTAAAATAATTTTAAAACAAAGAATAAAAGGGAAGACCCTACAAAAGTGAAGTTTGACTTTAAATAATGGCCAATCACATGCACCACGTCATCATTCTCACATGACATCTATTCGTCCTACTCATCTTATAGACTAGTAGACTCGTGCCTTCGTCCTTTTTAACACCCTTTTTCTTTACGCCACCTCTCTTCACGTTTATTGGGTATTACTCGTTTTTATGTTCGTTAAGTTTATAACTAAATGAATTAGGTTTATCTTTTAAACTACATAAATTCTTGTTTAAGACGGAGGTGATGTCTTAAACCTTAAAACGAATTAAATATATAATAAATTGTGTGTTTATTATCACCATGTAATAGTATATGACCTATTTTAAAACTTAAGATTAATAGTCCGTCTTAAGAAAGATTTAGTGTTTAAATTATCGTTATTTCGGATGGAGGAGGAGCACGAAAGACTCTCAACTCTAAAAAATAAGGACATAAACTCTTTAAACTAGCCAAAAAATGAGTAATTTTATTGGTCTTCCCATACCAACGAAAATACATTATTTCCTTGAATGATTATGTTTGATTTTAATATCAACGATTATAGAAAAAAATTATATAGTCTTTGAATTAGCCATAAAATCAAAATACTTTCTTAAATGATTAACGTTTGATTCAATCATAGGGAAAAATTATATACTCGCTAAATTAGCCAAAAAAACCCAGCTTTTAATGATCTCACGAGAACAACGAAAATACATTACTTTCTTGAATGATTAACGTTTGATTTTTCTATCAACAATTATATAAAAAAATTCGATATACCTAGTTATGCCAGTTGTAGAGTTAGGGGGTTAGTAGGGATGCTCGCCCTCACTGACAGATGGAAATTTCGAAATTTTTTATTAAAATTTTCAAATTTATTTTAAAATTTCCTTTATATCATTACCGTTTGTCCCCTCAGCTAAAATTTTTCATTCCTCTAAATTAAATTCCTAACTTTGTCACTACTTTTACCACAAAATGAATCTCATCCACTAGCAAATACTATGTACTTTAAAGCGAGTCAAAATCCTCTTCATTTCCTAAAAAGGGGAAATATAGCAAATCATCCCCATAAGTTTGATACTATGTGCAATTAAACCCCTTAACTTATAAATGTAGCAAATAGGCCCCATAAATTTATCTTAATGTGCAATTCACCACACATCTTATTTTTAATAATGAAATTTACTAAATTAAATATATTTACTATTATTAAAGGTCAAAATTATTGATCAAATATTAATCCTAAAATTTCTAATTATTAGAAAGCATGTTTAATTTTTTTTTTTTTGTGTATTTTGGTGAAAAAATATTCATAATATGAGAATTTTTATTTTTTAGTCAAGTTACAATGAAAAGTTATCGGCCCAAATTTTTTTGATCTTAAATTTGGTTCACATTTTTTGCTGAATATGTAAATATTGTATTTAATTTTTAGTAGATATATTTAAAATGTTTTTTTATAATAGAATATAATACTCCCTCCTATTCATTTTAACTCTCCCCCTTTCCTTTTTCATCTATTCATATAACTCTCCCTTTCCTTATTTAGTAAAGTTTTATACTTATTTTAATCATCTTACCCCACAACAATACCCCACAATACTCATACTTTATCTTATTTTAATCACCTTACCCCACAACAATACTTATTTTAATCATCTACCCCACAATAATACCTTCCATCTCTCCAATTACCTTACACCACCACAATACTTTACAATAAAATAATCATCCCCTTAATTTGCGTGCCCTTTTGAAAGGGGAGAGTTAAAATGAATAGGAGGGAGTAGGTTTTAGTTAAAAAAAAATGGTAGAAAAATTGATTTGAGCTTAATTGCACATTTTTGAAAATTTATGGGAGTAATTTGCTACAAGTGAAATTTAAAGGGTTGAATTACACATAGTATATAAGTTATGGGGGTAATTTACTACATCCCCGTCCTAAAAAGAAATGGAGATGTCATTACCTATCAACGGTCCAGATTGTATCTGGTCACGATCGAACGGTTTACGAATTATGCATGAAAATAAAGGGTTGATAGAGTATGAGGAGATAATATTATTAATTGAGTTTGTGAGAGGAATGAAGATAAAAGAAATGGAGAGGATCCTTGTCGCTTTAAAGGCTTAAAGCCCCTTAGTTTTCAGTTTAGATCCTCTCCATCTCTTCTACTCTCCATTTCCTTCCATTTTGTTTTAACGGTTCGGATTATATTTTAGAACGATCTAACGATACAATTGATTGATGAAATAAATGAGAAATAATAATATAATATTAGATTGTGAGAGAAAATGGACAATAAATAAAGAAAATGTGTAATTTTAGCGTGATGGTCTCAATTTTACACAATCCTTTCCTCATCATTTCTTCAATCTCCCCTTTCCTCTTCATTTCTTCTAATTTAATTTTTTGTTTTGTTTTGTTACTGAGACTAAAACCAGCACATGTTTTTCATCCAACATTTCTCAAATTTCCAGAATTTTCATCTCATTTAGTAAAGTTGACAACTTTTGCTATTTTTTCTGCTTCTCAAGCAATTTACTTTAAAAAAAACACCAACTTTTGAGCTAGAATTTCAGTAATTTGAATAAAAAACCTCACTCTCAACAAGTCCCACCTCTTCAATTCTTCAAATTCCGATCTTATTTTCAGTAAAGTTCACAACTTTTCCCATAATTCAACCCAAAATTCACAACAAATATACTAAAATTAAGCAAAAAAAATGGAGGAATTCTTAGGAGGAGATGCAACAAAGATAAGAAAGAGAGGAGGGTGTTCACCATCATCATCTGCATCATCAATGTTACAGAATTACAGGTTTAAAAGGGCAATTTTAGCAGGCAAGAAAAACATTATTTGTGGAAAAGGAGTAAGTGGTGGATCCTCTACACCAGTACCCACATGGAGAATGGTGGGTCCTCGTTCTCCATCTGTTATTTTAAAAGCCGCTGCCGCCACTGCTGCCTCTCCTACTCTGTCCAACAGGTCTAAATCCGGGCATCCCCCGGTTTCGGCCCGTAAATTGGCAGCTACATTATGGGAATTGAATGAGGTTCCAAGTCCTAGAGTTGTTGAAGATGAAGAGGGTTTGATGGATAAGAGGGTTGGTAGGAGGGGGAAGATGAGAAGGGAGGTTAATGGTAATTCTGGGTCTTTGCCTCCTCATTTGTCTGATCCTTCTCATAGTCCTGTTTCTGAGGTGGGTTTTTG
This sequence comes from Silene latifolia, assembly GCF_048544455.1. Classification (NCBI taxonomy): domain Eukaryota; kingdom Viridiplantae; phylum Streptophyta; class Magnoliopsida; order Caryophyllales; family Caryophyllaceae; genus Silene; species Silene latifolia. Next base: position 31,825,788 of record NC_133528.1, read on the forward strand.
TGTTTTTGTGTTTCATGTTATGTTCTTTAGTAATTAGTATATTGTGTAAACCCCGAGTATACGTGATAGCCTTGCAACCATGTTTACTAAGTCAACCATCTTTTTTAGGGGGGTGACAACTTGAAGTCTAGAAGACATAGTCTCAAGCCATGTTATGTTCTTTAGTTTTTGTATATGCTTGTGATTGCAATTAGACTGGATGTAGATCTAATCAACTAATTGTATAAGATAATAAGCGACAGTTATAACTACATTATCCTGTTGCCTCAAGGGTTGGTCTTAAAATACGGAGTGAAGGGTCGACAGTTATAACTACATTAGTATAACTACAGAGGTTGTTTTTCGTTGAATAAAATGAAAATTACATCTACGGCTACTCTATAGAGCAGCCATTTGAATAAGACATTTTGTACAAGGGTTCCTATGCTAAAGTAGGATGTCACATTGTTGCAGTTAGTCTATAATGTGCTGGAATGACACATTCTGCTTAGTGGTTGATTGGTTGTATTGCTAATTATTTGTGGAAACATTGTATTGCTATTATAGTCCCATTATTATGTATTGCATTATCAACCAAACGACGGTTTAAGCATATTGGGGACATTTCTCATGGGCTCTTCTTGTTGCTTAGTGTAGTACTTCGAAGCTTATGTTTCTTGTTGAAAATATGTGAGCTATTGTGATTGGATATATATGTCTTTCACCTGCTATTTGTTTGGTTGTGGTTTCTGAGTTTTGGCATTTCCTGCCTCGGCAATTTGTGCTCCTTAGCTTTCAATTTAACATCAGCTGGAATTGATTGATTTACGTAAATACGTGACCTCTTTGTTTTGCCTAAATTAATAGGCTAACTTCCTAAGGGCTTCCACGTTGAGGTTGTAATATATGTTTATGCGATTTCTGTCAGGCTTCAGGTTTCTTGAAGTTAGATACCGCCTCTTGGTTTTACATCTTGTTTATTTCAGCTTGCATTGTCATTATTATTGAAGAAACATGTTTGACCATGAGATATTGTTGTATTGGGAGGGTTGTCATCTCAGATATATACAGCATTTGTTATTGTATGATTTTGGTGTCTGGATCTTGATTAAATTCATTTTCTACAATAGTTATAGTCCGCTGATGATTGTATCTCACTCGCTGCAGAGAATGGAAAGATCTGGAACAGGTAGTCACAGGAGACGGGAATCATCTATATCAAGGAGATTAAAAACTGAGCATTTTGATACAGTCAGTAATGCTAGTTTCATGGAGGTAATATACATATTCTTTCTTGTTGTTAGTCTTGTTACTGTACTTGGGTTTGGCAGATGGGATGTATAGTATTCCGTCTATGTTTGCTGGGAGTTGTTTCAATTTTGTAAATGCTTGTTAGATATCTTACGCAGTGAACCTTCTTCAATATGCATGTAGTTAGTAGTGATGAGGAATTCAGACTGGGATCTCATTGATGTAGCAATAACTGCTAATCATCTTCCTACGAATCATGTCAATGTAATGAGATCTCATGAGATCTCATAGTGGAGACGAAGGTGAAAATGAGGTTACTGAGAGGACTCAGAGAAGTGATATGTAGACGAGTCTTTTGGAATACCTCTAGCTCTAGTCATTTAGCGGTTGTTTACATAGGTTAAAGTTCAAAACTTACAACCTGAAGTGGAATTATTCATTTACAATCCTCCACCTATGATTCCTCTCCCTCCCTCTTCTCGCATGAAATCTTTATTTACTTGGACCCCGTTACATTGTAATGGAGTTGCCGTTACAGCCGGACTAAATATAGGCTTGCTTAGACTTTTGACATGTCATGTATGTCTCTAAGAGTCTAGATCATGGCATGAACTTACTGAAACAGACGGCTGGCTAATGTTTATATTTTGTGTGTGTTTTTGAAAATGCAGATTGAAACTAGATCTCGCTGCCAAACCCCATCTGGATCCACAGTTGGCGGTAAGTCCCGGTTGAAGGATGTCAGTAATACTTTGACTACTTCAAAGGAGCTTCTCAAAATCATCAGCCGAATGTGGGGTCAAGACAATCAACCTTCATCAAGAATGTCGCTCATTTCTGCCTTACATTCTGAGCTTGAAAGGGCCCGTTTGCAGATTAATCAGCTGATACACTCTGATAACAAAGAGATTGGTGACCTTCTCAAACGTTTTGCAGAAGAAAAGACAGCATGGAAAATTAAAGAGCAGGAAGTGGTTGAAGCTGCAATTGCGTCTACAGCAAGAGAGCTTGAGGTGGAAAGAAAGCTTAGAAGACAATTTGAGAGTTTGAACAAGAAGCTTGGTAAAGAGCTGGCGGAAATAAAGGCATCTTTTCTCAAGGCGGTAAAGGAACTGGAGAGTGAGAAAAAAGCAAGGGGAATTATGGAACAAGTTTGCCATGAACTTGCTGGAAATATTGGTGAAGATAAAGAGGTGAAGAGAGAAACATCGAGAATGCAAGAAGAAATTGAGAATAGAGTTCAAACGAAAATATCAGATGCCAAGCATCAGTTTGAGGAGAAAAATGCAAGTGGTGATAAGAGAAGAAAAGATCTTGAAGCGTTTCTTGAAAGCAACAGCATAAGAGAGAACAGGCATAACTCTACATATCACAGAAGGGATGGAGACTTATCCTTTTGTCGGAGTGAGGCCAGGGAAAGTGATGCTGGAGAAGTGGAAGACACTACTGACAGTGAAAACTCAGGTGAAAGTGATCTTCATTCTATAGAATTGAACTATGATTTGGCGCCTAGGAACTCGAAAAGCCTCCTACTCGGTGATGAAATGAAAGGGAGGAAATTCAACTCTAATCAAGTTGCCAGAAGCAGCACTTCGTTACTTAGAAGTGTGTCCAATATTCTTGAATGGGGGAATGTTTCCAATCATGAAATCAACAAACAAGTTGCTAGAAGAAGTTGCGGGGATGAGGTGCAGCGATACAAAGCAGGCAAAGGTGTTCGAGATTCTACGTTGTCTAGTTCTAGGTTGGGAGTGGAGAGAGAAATTGATAGCCCATCTAGCCAACGAGGTCCACCTTGGCCATCTCGTGAGCCATGTAGTGTTGCATTGCAGAGACATATCACAATGGAAGGGGTTGGAATAAGAGGAAGGCGAGATGAAGACAGAGTAGAAAGCCACAACTCGAGGAGATCAAGAAGATGATACATGCTTTTGTTTTAATGGCCAGCTGTCTTGTTGCTCCGGTTTATCTGACCAGATATCACTTCACTTAAACACGTTAACTTTGTTTGTTTTCCATTATCTGGTGGTCGTTACAATGTCTCGACATTTTGCAATTTTGACAACTCTGTTTTTGTAAATCAGAATTTCTTGTTGGCATATTTTCCGTCTCTAGAAGAATTGACTTGAACTTTGAGTTGGTTTAACTTTTATTATTCGTTCAAATGTTTTCCTAGCAATTATTTTAAGTTTTGCCATTCTGAAGAAACGACGTCAATGACTTTCAAATGTATGTGTAAAACAGGGAAGACATGAGAATTGCTGAAACTGCAGGAGAATCAAGTTTCAGCATTCTGAAATTCTCCAATTTCAACTTCATAATCAAAGAAAAGGGATTTTGTTAGTTTTCTCAATCCAATCAGCGGATTAATTGCACGAAACCTGAATACAATGTCACTGAATCACTGATCAACCTAAGACATCGGTCTCCTCTAACATAACTCGGTCTTACTGCAGCATTTACGCTCTTGCACAAAACAAAAATTGCAGTATCGACCATTTAAATTAAGGAAGCTCATCACTACACAATCCTGTTCATAATAATCTGATTAATTCCAAACATTCAATCAAAGACAAACTACCCTGAATAAACTAATAGAAAGACTCTCTACGTCCCAATTATTTGTTTACCTTTGATTAAAATACCGTTCACACAAAATATAAAAGGTAAATAAATGATTGAGAAAGAGCGAGTACAATTGAACTACTTAATCTGCAACATAAGCTAAATAATTCTTCCAAATCACAATATTTCAAATCAATTAATATATGTATTTCCTACAATATTGATTAAAATAGACGGAAAATTACGCAAAAAATGTAGAAATGCAGCGGTAGATTGTTGATTAGTCGTCTAAATATTTGCGAAGACGTTGCTTGATGAAATCGTTACGAGCTTTGGCGCGAGCTTGCTGCGGCTCGATGTTAGCGAATGATAAGTACGCGCCGGCTGACATTAATGCTACACCTGCCGCAACGCCTATCGCCGTCCCTAGTAGTTGCCGCCGTGTTGGAGGGTACGCCCAAAACATTTTGCGCTCTTGCTTCTTTGATTTATTTCACTAAACCTACGAGCCTCTGACTTAAGTTAGTTACTCGGCTCCTACACCTGCTAAAAGCCTAAAACCAACCCGTTCCGAAAAATTTGACCCGAAACCCAAAACTAACCGGAATTACAACACCTCAATGTGACCCGAGCCCAAATAAACCCGGCCAAGCCCGAACATTATCCGAGCTTTGTTGACCCGTAAGTGACCCAACTTGAAATGACTGGATCCAAAACGTGACCCGATAATACATGACTCTAATTGACATAAAAAGACTAATTTGGAATCACACTTGATATTATTTACGTTAAAATAAAGATTTCATCATCAAAACAAAACTATAAATAGGTAATAATCCAAAATGTACTTATTTCTCTCTTATCATTAATTCGAACCCGACCCGTTTGACCCGAAAATGACGCGATCAACATACCCGAAAAACACCCAAAACCCGATATAACCGGACTCGACCCGAACTAACCCAATAATGTGATAGATCCTAACTAACCTGACCTGGAACCGACCCGATTGACGTGTTTGCCAGGTCTTGTTACTTCCTCTATTCCGGTCATTTGTATAACTTTGGTTTTTATACAAAGACCAAGGAAAGAGCAGATGATGAGTTATTTGATGAGAAGTGGACCAATTGAGTGTGGAAGATCAAATTGATCATTGAAAGCAGACCCAAAATCGAAAGGTAAATAATTGACTGCGACATGCAAAATAGAATAGGTAAACAAATACCCGAGATAGCAAAATAGAGAGTCCAACTTAATAAAATTTGTACCAAAAAAAAACTTAATAAAATTAATAAAGTATCAAGTGTAGATTTCTAAAAAAAAATAATTAATAAAGTTATCCTAATGAAATTAGAATTTTGAAGAACCAAACAAATTTTATTTAATTTTATCTTAATATATAGGTAGATTAAATTTATATGCTCTCAAAGGTTGATTTGATCATTCGTTTTCATTATGGTCTATTTTACTATTTACTATCTAAAACTACCAGCTTTTCTTAATTTAGTGGTAAGAATAAAGGTAAAAAAGATAATCAGGATTAAGTCATATTGTATGAACCGAAACCTATTAAAAGATGAACACATGGGAAATGACAACTAAAACTACCAAATTTGACTAACCACAAGACGATCACAACTGAATCTTATGCTCCATGCTTTTACATCCAAACTAACACATGGGATATCTACTGTTATATTGCTCCAAGCCTCCAAACTTTGCATAATATGCTCATTTCTCTCGCTCTTTCTTCTCTCTGATCCAATTCTTTTCTCCACCACAAAGTGTTCTGTTTTTCAATCATAACCCTAGTACCTTAATGGCACTTACAAATTGCGAGGTAAGGGGAGAGTCGGATGTACTGTTTTTATTAGACGTTAGAAATTTAAAATGCATACATGATACATGTTATAAAATGTAGTTTGTTTACATGTTTTTTTTGGCGGATTTCAGGAAGGAATAATGGAGAATTATTTCCACAACCTAGTCACTCAGCAACACCCTTCCTTCTTTCAAGTGTTTCTTCCTGAACATAATTCAACTAAACTGGTATGTTCATTGTTTTTTTTTTTTTTTTTTTTTTTTTTGTCATGCAAATAACATGTTTCCAATGTCGGTGGTCAATCTGTTTTTGGCGACTGAAATCGGTTGCCATTTACAATCACCCGTGCCATTAGTTATTGTAGTCTAATTATTTTGAGAGGTTTATTTTTGCTATGCATAGAAAAATAAAACTTCCGTATCAATTAATCATTTACACAAATAATGTTTTTGTGTCACGATATATTAACTAGATATCTAGATGAGAAACAAATGAATATTAGGTTGGTGTTGCATGTGATGCCGTCTAACACGAGACTCATTATATTTATATATACAAATACGATGCAGGCTATACCGCGAGCATTTATCCGTGAATTTAAGGGGAATATTCCTAAGAAAGTGACACTAAAAAATGTAGAGGGGAGAGTTTGGGATGCAAAAGTGGAAAAAATAGGTGACAGGGTATGTATAAGTCAAGGGTGGGAAAAGTATGTGAATGATCATTCCTTGGAGAAAGGTTGCTTTCTCATCTTCAAGTACCTACAAGATTCTAGCTTCTATGTCCTTGTTTTCGGCGTGGACGGAATCATCAAGGAAGAGCCAGAAGATGCAATAACAAATGTCCCATCATCATCAAGAGGTACAATATTAGATATTTTGCCTAGAGTTGACACTGTCTTAATTCGGTTACAATATTAGATATTTTGCAATGACCTGAAATCAAATGGCTTGTATATGAAACGACGCAAATTTGTACGCTTTTCGAACAATCTGACTAGAGTTTTGCGTAATTAATGATTACAAGGAATAATGTGCATCTTCTTATATGCAGGTCGAAAATGGAATAAGGGTGTTTCCAGTACGAGGTTCTTTAAGAAATACGGTCCAGGCTTCAAGAACTATGTGGTAAGGATTGATTGATTCTTTGTTAATGTATGTGCGGGTTGAAGACGTGAAGTGTTTGATTTCGAGGGAGTGTTTTCTGAAAACATGTGTTGTTTTTGCAGTGCATACCAAATAGTGTAGCTGATGGGAGTGTTATGACAGTGGGAGAGGCAGTGAAGTTGCGGAACAATGTAGGAGGGACTATAAGAACAGAGTTGCGAAGAACACAGGACCGATTTGTTTTAGGATATGGATTAAGAAACTATTGGCACAAGTGCAAATTCAACAACGGAGATAAGCTGCAATTTGATGTCATTCGCAAATCCAATGGGCACATCAAAGAGGTCTTTGTCACCACTTCTTCCAGGGAGGTGCCAATAACCCGCAAACCCCGAGTTTAGCTTTAGGATGCTCATCAACTGATAGCCCCAAATCCAAGGCATTGTCCAAAACTACTACTACGTACTCCCTATTTACTATTTTTATTTACTGCTCCTACTACTACTCGTATACGGAAAAATTCTACCCCTAAACCTTAGGACACTACTACTACTACTACTACGAGTATGCGTTACGTTAGTGTCTCCTGAACAATTTCTGATTAGGAGATCAAATTGATTTTAGATTTTCTATATATAAACAATGTTTAATTGTGTAATATAATCATATCTTAAAAATATAAAAAGAGTTTATAAGCAAGCTCAAGATGACTAAGTTGATATTTGGTTATAAATTCGGTGCTTCGCATTTTCACAACAGAAACAATGAGATCGAACTTACTACGCTCAACAAAAATATGTCAATGTTATGCGTTAAACAAAAGCAAGAGGAGAAAATTCCTTGTTCCGGTGACATTCGCGACAAAAATTTGCGAAGCTTAATAACCCGAAAGAAGCTCCACCTTGTCCTAGACTTGGATCACACCCTTCTACATACGGTTCACACACGAGAACTCACACCGGTCGATACAGAATACCTTAGTCATCCGAGTCTTCAAAATTGGTTCAAGGAAGAGAAATTGTTTAAGGTTGATGAAATTTTCTTGACTAAACTGAGACCTAATGTTCAAGCCTTCTTAGAAGAAGTGAGCCGTATGTTTGACTTATCAATCTACACATTGGGGACTAAGTACTATGCAAATGAGATGGTTAAGATACTCGATCCGAAAGGGTTGTATATAACACCCTCGAATATATTTTCAGCCGAGGATTGTACGAGGCCTATGGTAAAAGGGCTTGATGTCGTTAATCACCACGAGAGGGTCGTTTTGGTGGTTGATGATATGAAGCGGGTTTGGGTTGATCATCCGAGGAATGTGATCGAAATAACACCCTATGAGTTCTTTGCGGATAGGAAGCATTCGTGGTTGCGATGGAGAGGAGATGAAAGTGAGAAACATGGTGAGCTTGCAAGAGTATTAAGGGAGTTGAAGAAGATTCATGTTGCATTCTTTGATATGAATGTGAATCAAGTTGATTATGAGACTCGTGATGTAAGGGACGTGGCTGAAGATGTAAGGAAGAAGTTCAGATTGTTGAGATAATTATCGTTTAATGGAGAAGAGTAGAAGGCAAAAGTATATTTTGTTGCATTCTTTTTTAGTTTCATATTTTTTTAATTATTCGCAGGATAAAGGGTGGCAACCCATGCTTAACCCCTTGGTCCGCCGCTGCAAATGACACTGTTACTGCTACGATGATTAAGGTAGAAGGAACGAGTGAAGGTTTAAGGAGTTCTCATTTACAAGAAAGGAAAATGAGTAACCTCCCACTTAAATTACACTCTTAGAAAACATGGCATGTTTCTCCAAGTAAGAAATGGCGATGGCAGCATGGAAAGCAGCTCCTACTGGAAATACTTCTTCATCAACAAAGAAGTAAGGCGAGTGCAATGGCTTATCTGCTTTCAGACTCTCGTTTCTTGTGCCAAGTACAAAAATGGCTGCTGGCATTTTCTGGGAGAAGAAGCTGAAGTCCTCTGATCCCATTGTCAAGTGAAAGATCTCCATTTTTGATTTGCCAACCAGTGCTTCTGACACCTCTGTCCCGTGCTCGTGGAGTCCCTTGTCATTGATCATCACCGGCCATGGCATTGGCGTGTTGTCCAAGAAATCCACCTCACCACGGCATTCATGCACCAAGGATTGCTTCTCTATTATCTGTCAACACAATTAGTCTTTGAAAACACGATATTTTATAAAAATACACCGTATGTGATAATGCTTGTGCCTACGTTTTTTGATGTGATCGGCACAGGAACTAGGACTGCTCCTTAACTTGACGTTTTAGCAAGGAAATAGAAGATGGGATGAGTCTTACCTCCTTAATCCGGGTTTTCAAGTAGGTTAACCCCTCTGGGCTCATACTTCTGTAGGTACCCCCAAACTCGACCTTCTCTGGGATCACATTTCTTGCTTCACCCGCTCGTAAGTACCCAATAGATACCACCTGTATGCGTGGTTAAAAACATCATGAACACACCTTTTTCCAGAAAGCAAACTGTATTAACAAAAGTGTCCTTGCAACTATTTGAAATGGTTATGGAAGTACTAGGTTATTAGCTCTAGACTTCTCAAAATAGAAACGGCATCAAAATATGTCCTGAAACACAAATTAACCTCATATGACATGTAGCTGGTCTGATTGTTTAAATTTTTATTGGACCCGATATTGATCCTATTCAAAATTACCCGGCCTGAGAAATGTAGCATTAAAAAGATAGAAGAATAGAATATGAAAGCAAATTCGATTCAGGAATCAAATTACAGAAATTTATAAATGAATGAGAAGTGAGCTCACCCCTGCTTCTAAAGGGTCAGTCTCTCTAGAAATGATCTGTTGGAGAGCGAGAATAGCAGAGGAAGCAGCAATAATGGGGTCTTTGCTGAGATGTGGCTGTGCTCCATGAGAACCAACACCTCTAATAGTGGCATCGAAAAGGCCAGTACCGGCAAGGACAGGACCAGAATTGGACCCAATACTACCAGCTGGCAATGTTGGGAGAACATGTAAACTTATGATAGCATCGACATCGTCAAGAACACCCTCTTTCAGCATATGGTATGCTCCTGCATAACCCTCTTCTCCTGGTTGAAATACCAACTTCACTGTACCCTGTCACGTATTCAACAAGACAGTCATTATCAGCCAAAAACTTCTTAACATTACTTAACAGCAGTTCAATGAGATTTCACCTTTAGCTGATCTTTCCTTGCCTGGAGTAGCTTGGCTGCCCCGAGTAACATTGCGACATGAGTATCGTGACCACACGCATGCATTTTCCCCTCAATTTTGCTCTTGAATTCCCATTCTACCAACTCCTACAAAATCCAACTTCACTTCTAGTAAGCCCATGTGCCTCCTAACAAATAAATCTTTAAGCTCAAAATTTAGAGCCTCTACTTTGCAGTATAATGCCTATTAACACCTCACTTAAACTGTGCTCCCTCCATTCCAATTATTTCTTTAACTAGTATTTTAATCAAAAGTAAAGAAATGATTGACACGGAGGAAGTATTTATTATACAAGCATTACAAGGCCGTTGTACGGAGTATAATTTTTAAACCAAAATCATTGATGATATAAAGATGCCTAATAAAAAAATGAAATAAAAAACCTGTAAAGCAAGAGCATCCATGTCAGCACGGAGACCGAAAACGGGTTTAGAACCGGACCCGATAGTAGCGACGATGCCAGTATGAGCAACCGGGTACAAATAATCAACGCCCAAAAGATCAAGCTCAGTGCGTATCAGTTGACTCGTCAACTCTTCTTCAAACCCGAGTTCAGGGTACTGGTGAATCGTCCTCCTGATCCGTTTCATCCACCCCAAGAACTCGGCTTGTCTTGCCGAATTCAGCAACTCCTGACTCAATGATTCTTGTTCCGACTCCACCGAGTTAGCCCATTTCACGTGGCTTGCTACTGTGATGATTTGGAATAACAAGAGCAGAAGGATGTTTGTTGTCTTCATCTTGTTCACTTTGGAGAGACGTTTGTCATTCCAGTTTGTTTTGGACACTTGAAATAGGAAAAAAGATTCAATTATTTACGTCATCTTCAATTCAGAGACATTTTTTGCCATTTTGTTACAAACCGAGAAAAATGGTATTCTCCTCGATTTGAGCAAGCTTTCTTTAGACAAAATGGTCACATCCCAGTTGTTGTTTGTCTTATTATGAAAAGTGGTTTGATATTTAACTCATTTATAATTTTAGATGGATAATATCCGTCTAAAGTCAGAATTTGAAAAGAAAAAATGGTACTATACAATAGGGCTTGTCAAACATATGGGCGGGCTCGGGCCACGTTGCACCAGGACAAGCCGGGCTAGTCTTTGTGAACCTGGACATGGCCCGGTAGGAGGGACAGGTCATCACGAGCCGGATCAGGCCTTTTGAGGGTGAACCCAGAATTGGCCAGAGAGCGGATTGAAAGAGAATCTAGTGTGGGTCTAGTTGAGAGCGGGTCGAGTGAACTTTACTCGGGTCCGACCCTAGTTTCTGACGGTCAATTTTCTTGAGTTTTACCTACTCTAAGATTTAACTTCAAAAATTGGCTCTCCATTTTAATTTAGGAGAGGTTTTTCAGTCATATATCTTAAGAATGAGCGTTTAATTCAAGAATTGAAATAGAAAATTTTTCTAAATCTTAATATCATTTGTTGATTTTAGCAAAACAGTGTTAACATTGGGAGGATTTGATATCATAAATCTTCTTTTCTCATCAACTTTTCCAACAATTTGAAATTCATTTTTCTTCTTTGAATGATAAGTGTATTTTATATGTTATTTATACTCCCATTACAATACATTTTAAGCCGGTCGAATTCAATGTGTTTTAAGAAATGTCTCTCTCGCATAGTTCTCCCATTTTGCAGGTTATAAGCTACTTTGGAACTTAAAGAAATGGATTGTATACGTGGAAGGAGGTAAGGAGTAAAGAGGAGAAAAATTGAGATAGGAAGAGCTGAACTAAGAAGAACTATATCGAGTAACAATTACACGATCTAGCCTGGTGACTCGAACGAGTAAAATTAAACTTACTCGTTTACGTGGAGCTTAATTTTGTGGGATTAACTCGGTTTTTAGGAAATAATTAATGTGATGTATAAATGATAAATTCTATCGGGAGAGAATTAATAAAATATCGTTATATTATTGATAATCTGATGAGTTACGTGGACATATGATTTGGTATACTCCCTCCCATCCAAACCAAATGTAACATGGGAGGGAGCACAAGTTTTAAGAAAAGAGAGAAAAAGTAAGGGTAGTATCGGAACTGAAGTAGGAACACTTGTAACTTAATTAAAAGAAGGCAACAAACATGATGTCACCGGATGTAAATAATAAGGGCGTATGAGAGGTCTTTAATAATGTTGTTTTACCAAAAAAAAGGAAGGGGTAGTTTGGTTTGGATGGTCCGAATAAGGTAAGTGTTACCTTTGATTTGGACGAGAGGGACTATATAATACCTCGTCTGATACCTTAACCCTAATTATGGATCTAGAATATTCTAACTTATTTCATAACATAATGATACATCTCATATTCTAATAATATACCGTAATCCTCAACATCCCCTCTCAAACTCATGCTAATTGGAAACAATATCCATGAGTTTGCACAAAAAAACAAAATAAGAAAAACCAATCTTCATCTTCTTCGTCTTCATTAATCTTCTTCATCTTCGTAAAGTTGGTAAACGAGTATAAAACTCGCTAGAAAATTTTTTCGAACAAGAATGTTAAGTTTTTTGGACTTGTCGAATATTAATTAATTTGTAGGAACACTAATCGAACCTAAAAATTTCATCAAAATGGAAAATTATCTGTTAATTTCAATATTTATAGAACGTTAAGTTTTTCGAATTCAAAATTTAATTGCGTAACTCACCAGTCATTTTAGATACCACCTTAAACGAATTTGAAGATCATTAATTAAAATGTCAAAGAGAAAGAATGAGATTTCGAGGCTGGATTATTGTTAAACTCCTCGTTAAAAATCAATCCATATGACGTCTGTCTTCTCAACCACAGAAAACAGGGGAATTGGAAATACTTCCTTAGAGCTTGGTCCATGCTTTCTCACACAACAAATTCCTACTCTGTTTTTTTATTGAACTTTGAGTATTTGGAAAAAGAATATTGTAATTTTCATTTTGATTGAAAATCTCACCGGTGGACGCCGTAGTTTTCCGGTCACCCACTGGTAAGAACGCGGAAGCGTATCCCGATACCTCAAGAAAAAGGCTCTGATACCATGATAGCTCCTTGGACCAATAAAATGGATGTTCTCTTCTCCTCGACAGGCGTGGCCCAGGCCCATGTGCGATTTAACAATAAATACTCTTAACATCGTATTAGGTTAAAGCTCTACGAACCATCATTCATTCAGCAGCACTTTTACATTACGTACAACATTAGAACCCTAGTTTTTTCTATTTTCGTATTTCGCAATCGGATTCAAATCGTTCTTCATTCGGTATTCAATCTTTCTTCGTTATTCATTATTGCTATTTAATTATGTCTTCTATTATATTGTTTTTTACTATTGTTATTCATACGAGTAGCTAATTTCCTTCCTAGGGAGAAGGGGATCGACGAATAGAGATTAGGGGTTATTAATCTATTAATTACTAAAAAGACTATCGCTTGATTAGCTGTTATAAATCTAATCTATTGAAAACTGGTCAGGATTAACTTGTTAGTATTGTGAATTAGTATTATTGTCGACTGAATTAATACTGAAAGAGACTTACGATAATTAAGTAGATGACTTAGACATAGTGACTGCATGCTAAGCACCGTATTAAAAGTTATATACGTGCCGACGGACATATGTCTTTAGGTAGTCAATCTATGTTTATTAACTAACCCTAAAATCCCCTAATCGATACTCATTATGAACCGGATTCCCTATATTCATTTTATATATTTGATTCCGATTAAATTACAATCAATTTCATCGAATTGTGACACAAATAGTCTTTAATCTATTCATAGGTAACTTGCTATTAATCGTGTTTTCTCTGTGGGTTCGACCCTTTTAACCACTAGCTATTGTTTGTAGTACTTAGGATTATTTTTGATATTGGTGGTACGACTAAGCCACCCTGCTATTGTTTGTAGTACTTAGGATTATTTTTGATATTGGTGGTGCGACTAAGCCACCCTGTTATTGATTTGCTTTCTTGAATGACTGAATTTCTGTCACATTTCTTTCTTGTAATTTTGTAAGTTCTAATCTTTAGTTTTTTCTAGTTGTTCATCTTCTTTGTTTTTTTTTTCCCTCATGGGGTTTTGAAGTTTTTGACTTTCATATTGAAAGTTTTCTCTTTACACTTCATCTTTCTTAGTTATATTATGTTTAATTTAATAAATTAAATTTTTTGATTTTTTTTACTGTCTACATCCGCGAGAATGTTGTACAATGATTTCATTTAAGCTATCAAAAAAAACTTAATAAGAGACTATCTCTCCCAAGTTTTAGTTAATTTTATCTCTATACATTTTTTGGATTTTTTTACTATGGTAACCCCATATTTTTCAAATTCTACGAGTTAACCTTCCTTTTTTATGGGACACATATGATAACTCTGTACTCTATTATTACTTATTAACGTGACCCTTAACTTTTATTCCGTCACTTTTGTTCGTTAAATAGCTGGCGTTTAATGACAATTTTTTTTTCCGACAATGTAACTCTCCTATTTTCAAAAATCTTACAAGATAACCCAATCTACTAGTAATAAAAGCCAAGTTATTTAGCCAATTTCTATTGGCTCCTGCTTTTTAGGGAATTAAAAAGCACATTTTTTTCTAAATGTAAACAAATAAAATCCTACAACCAGTTGTATATTAGCATTATACAACTGGCTCATTTATATTATATTTAGCTGAAGCCCATTCTAATATTTGTTAAACAAAACACTCTTCCTCTCCAAATCTCAGTGTAACCAAACGATTATTGCACCCCCTTCTAAACCTCTCTTAAACGACAAAGCTTCATTGTTCTTTAATGTGGAAGACTTCCATACTCGTTTAAGTCCAACCAAATCCGATTTTTCAGCTTCAATGTCGATTTATGAACTCATAAATTAAATTCACATAAAGAATACGAGTTGTTATGAAAAGAACACGAGCTATTTTAAAAAAAAAAAATACGAGCTTCAACTTAATTGTAATGTACTTTCAAAAATACGAGCTAATATGAAAAGAATACGAGCTTAAACTTAATTGTAAGGATTAATTAATGGGAATAATTCATACTATGGACGCCCTTCCTATAATAATCTAAACTACGTTTTAACTCACTATAATCCTAACTATCCCACTTTCTTCCGACATTACCCCCAAATGACTAGCTACCTGTTATTCAGGTAACCTATGCTTAAATTATCATATATGTCTTTATTTTCCTATTTTCTCACCTACTCAATCTTAATCACTCCCTTAATCTTTGTCAATCTTCTTCCTACTCTTACCCAATTCTAAACCATATCTCAACTTACCCAAAAACACCAACAAATTACAATTCCTACTCACATGGCCTAATTAATTAAAACTTAAAAGCAATTACCCCGTCACTAGCAATCCCCACCCAAATGCAAAAATTTCCAAGATTTTTACCCACAAACCATCCTATGCTTCATCAATGGCCATTCCACCATCATATTCATAAGATCATGGCAACTGACAATTTTTACCATCATTTCCAACACCAATAACCCTACCTGACATTAACCCACAACTACCAAGCAACCCATCGACAACCAGCAGCACGTTCGCCCACCATTCGAGGCGTCATCGGCTCGACCCTTCTGCATCCGAGCATCGTCTGTGGTGCCACCACCACCATTGTTCAAGTCAACCTACTCGATTTGCGTGTTCAGACACCAAATGAAACAAAATGAAGGAGATTATGAATATAACACCCCGGTTTATGAAGGAGCCTTTAGCAAGACGTTCCCTAATAAACCGGGGTGTTACAAAGTGGTATCAGAGCGAACGATCCTCAGGCCTAAACCAATGAACCCAATGAACGTAGGATGTGTCCAAGTAAAATGAACCCCTGGGAATAAACTGATAGGAGCTCACAGTGCGGTTAAGAAGGCGCCCTTAATACGTGCTCTTTTGCCCTCTCAGTTTTGAACCAGGCAACCCAAGAGAAAATGAGTGAATGGGGTAGTTAGAAGGAAAACCTTGGATATAAACGAGTTGATGTATACCTTGAGACCCATATATTCTACCCATTCGGCCGGACAACGTTACAGTAAGTGTTTTGTATAAATGATGACGTGACCATATGATGTCGTGGAGATGAGAATAAATTTTTGTGTCAGTTTAATAATCAATGAAGTGTTGGATTGTGGTAATCGTGAGCGTGAAAATAATTGCGAATTGATAATATTTATCTGGATGGATGTGAATGATGTGTTGATAGTGCTATTATGTCTAGTGATATACGGTTATGTGATCCCGAAGCCATGCTAGTATAGTATTGTGATAGTAATTAGAAACTCTATTGACTTACTTGTTTCTAGTCGTAGCAATCGTGATTAGATGTAAGGGGTAGGTCGGGATGCGAAGGGACTTCTATGGGATAGATGTTTACGTAAATACAAAAGTGTGAGATTTAAGTTAGGATGAGTTAGTATCGATAGTATGGTTGTAAGAGCTTGGAACATGGAAAATGAATGATTTAGTGTTGAAATCCGTTTTGTTTGATTCTTACTCTGTAATTGATCTTGCTGTCATTTCTTTTCTGTTAATTTTCTATGGATGAAAATTTTATGAGAGATAGCCTCGTGAGTTAGTGTTCATTTGGCGTTGGTTTCATGCTTATAGGATATACGGATTAGGAGTAATAAATGTTTTAGTGGGCTGTGGTCGGAAAGTTCCTGTGCAGTGATGTTTTGACCAACGATTTTGTAAAAATCCCCATTTAATTTGTGTAAATGATTTTTGCATAATTCCAACTCCATCGACTAGAGGTTTCGCATATGTTTTCAAATTGATAAGCCACGAAAATTCTTGATGTCTCTATATTAAATGGTAAGCTTTGCAAACTGACCCAAGTTTCGGACCAATTGCTGTCACATACTTGTTTGGACCAACTGAGTTGTAAAATTCTTTAAAAATTGAATTCTTGAACTTTCGACCTCCTTCTTTTTATCACGAACTATTAACTCTCTGTATGTTATGAAAAGTAATGTAACTCAAGTTCTCGTTGAACGGCTGTTTATTCGTGATTTTTGAAAGTTACAACGTGAATCATGACCTGTAAAATGTGCGTTCTATATTAAGTTTTCATATAGTTGATTGATTAATTCATGAGTCTTAGTAATGTGAAATTATAATGTTTTATATGATGATAGTAGCACGCATGTTCAGTAGTTATATACCTTAACAAGTGATAAAATTTAAAACTTAGTGATAACATTGTTGGCACGATTGCATGAATAAAATTTGGATAGCTTAATTGATTCCTAATCGAGGGTGGAATGTTTATACGAGCCCAATTGTTTGCATACTTTGTATACATTTGGCATGGTGTAATGTCTCCGGGTGTGCATCTTATTTGCATAGTGGTCGGGTATATATATAAATATAGAACTATATTGTCATATCTTGGTAAGTTGATGGTGTTAAAAGTTAATTGATCGTTCTAATATACACGCATGAATAATTATAATAATTGTGTCTAAATGTTCACACGTGTAGGGTGTCATCTGAGTTCCAATGTCTTCTATGCGAATTTGTGTGCCTCTAGTTATACTTAGTACTTTCATTGCAATAAAGTATTTCAGTTGAACCTAAACCTATAACATGATAATAAACAGTGTTGTCATTTCTTATTGAATATGTTCGTTATTACAATGTCGAATATGCTAAAGTGATTCTTGCAATTGTATGGGTGTGATATAAAGGAAACTGTTTGATATAACACGACAATTGACATATTTATATTCTCGAGTCGTTACTACCAATTATATTAAAATAAAGATTGTGATGATAACTATGTTGACAATTATAATAGGATAACCCTTTGATGATTCACATGATATGCATTGGTTTTAATGATAGTCGTTATAGTTGCATTTAATTGAGCCTACGAGTTGCCTAATTATTTAAGTCGTGCAAATCAGAGAAGTTGTCCAAGTTGCTAATCTTTTACCATAGCTAGAATTCTACAAAGTATATGATGGCAAATGTATGTTTAAACCCTTTATGCGATATCGTTTGTTTTACTGGAAATGAGTTGTACTAAGTTGCTAGACACAGTTGAACGAGATGGTTGCTAAAATGTCAAACACATGTGTGATATGGAATCAATGTTGTTGTTGTCAGGGATCATATGTTGTTACTTTTATTAGCGAGTATGTTTCAGAATTTATATCAAACAAATTGGCTAATTCGTGTTGTATGTCTGATGAGTCAAAAGATTTTGATTACGTGTTATGTTTTCTATGGTTTCAAGGTGTTAAGTAGTGCTTATGTACCGCATGTTTTAATACTCCTGGTGATTTATTAGTGGAAGGGCGGGTCAATTGTCCGTAATTGGTAATGGTTTTGACTTGGGAGAGGAATTTGGTGGAGTCAATGTTAGATTGTATGCTGGTTTACGTGTATTCTTGCGGTTGATATTCCTAAAGTGGTTGTTCCCTGGTAGATAATGCGAACTATGATGATCTTGAGTTGACCAAAACCCTGGTATTACAACAGTTACCCCGAAAACTTGTTATATAGCTTTCGCACACTTAAACCTCGAGGATGAATCCTTTGTCTTAACACCCTTGTGTCTTAATTTGTTAACTTTCCATTTTGTAGGATGGATCCCTACAATGTACACCCGCAAGACTGTTACATGTCACTTGACGATGACTTTAATGAGCATTGTGAGAAACTTTGTCTTTGTCATGGACAAGTATGGCCATAATGGGCACCCGAGTACTTAACTAATACTCGATTAAGAGCGTATACCCTTATCGATTCTATCCCCGACTACGGCATACTAAAGGACAAAGCAAACGCTTTTATATGAGGGAGTTGACCACCCATTGCATGAGGCTATTCCGTGACCCCAAATTATGGCGGCGGGGCGAGATACCCGCCCGAGCATACCTTTGACTTTATAGCGGTGACCCGAGATATGAATTTTACGCTAATGTATCGATGCCGAAAGTACGACGGAACCACCCATGCCGGACTTCGGGAAGAGGTGAACCAGGAAGGGAATGACATAGAAGTCACAGAATCGGAGGAAGCGCAACCTAAGGACCGTTAGGTTAGGGCTAGTAACACCATGATCGGTCTGTTATGAAACCGTGTAAACCTTTGGCTCCTTCTTATTGTTCTTTTAGTTTGATGTTGTGTTTTAAGTCAAGCATGAGCTAAGTAACAAGTGTTACTTGTTGACAATCGATTAATCCCATAATAAAACCTTGTTTTCGACTTTAATGTTTTCGCAATCTTTTATCATGTGTTCTTTTCGTTACATGTTGTTGATGGTGTTTTGTTACATAGGAATATGAAAGTTGAGAAGAGGTTACGAGGACGTAACCATGTTTTTAGTTGGGTAGGATTGTAAAATCTTAATGTTTATGTTCCACTTGTTTATAGATTGTGGTTTTGATCAAGTGGTAGATCGTAGTTTTGACCAAGTCGATGTTTCGTTGCGTGGTACCCACACAAATGAGTCCTCTATGTTGTGTAATTAAACTTCTTTGTTATGGTGCTCGATAGTTTGCATGAGTTCATGAGTGGTGATAGGGTTGCATGAAGTAAGTTCCGGGACGTAACTTTCTTTTTAGGAGGGTAGAATGTAACATTCCGTTTCACCCGCTTGAGTTCATGAATCCTTGTACTAGAAAATTTGTTTGGTAGTTGAGCGAACTTCGGGACGAAGTTCATTTTAAAGGGGGAAGACTGTAATACCCCGTATTTTATATTGTTTATCGAGTCGAGTAATTGTCTGGTCGTATTGATATCGTAGAATCTAACCATGCGTAAGCTTGTCAAGACGGGTTTAACTGAATGAGATCACGTAACTAATTCTTTTACCAACCACGCGGACCCATAACATTTACCCACTTACCTAATCACGCTTACCCATGACCCATTTACCTTCTAACCTAAAATTTAACCTAATTCTACCCCAACATCCTAAACCCTACTCCTCCAACCGCCTACCTCTTTTCAACGGCCCATATCTCAGCCTTCACGCAATTCGAGAAAGAGAGAGAGAGCGTGGGCATTGACGGCGCAGCAGGGAAGAGCTTAGGGTGGTTGTCGACGTGGTTAGGCGGCCCTGGTGGTGGTTGTCGTGACGGTTTAGGTAAGCAGTCATCATTCCTTTTCTCTTTTGTTGGTTGTCAGGTTGTGGTTGTTGTCTCGGTGTGTCGCAGGGAGGTAATAAAGGTGGTTGGTGTCGGGGTAATGGTGTTGGGTGGTCTGAGTCGCTCCTTTTGGTGGAGGTCAAGTGGGTTTTGGGTGGTGGTGGTGGTTGTGAGAGGCGGCGGCGCAGGGGGTAGCCAAAACGGGTTTTGGGTTACGGTTTGAGACGGGTTTAGGTGGGTAGTTTTGGGGTGGTGCCACCGTGGACTAGGGGAGGTCGAAACGGTGGCGCTATGGTGTCCGTGTGCGTGGCTATACGGGGAGCAGAGTGGTGGTGATAGGGTGGAGTCTTTGTTGACAACGGCGGTGGGTCGTGGGGTTGTGTTGCGGGGTCGTCTTGTGGTGGCAACCGTGGGAGGTGGAGTGAACCGGGGGAGTTCGTGGCCACGGTCGACTCACCGGCGGGAGTCGACCCCGGTGAGGGTGTTGGTGGGTGCTCAGGTCAGACCCGGTGTCTGACCTGGCGGCTGTCACGGTGGTAGGGGGCGCGTGGGAGTTCGGGAAACGGGTTGGAAGTCGTGGGTTTGGGTGTGCTTTAGTCGGCTTTGATTCGCTTCTTTATTGTTTAAATTATCGTATTTCGTAGTTAATTTAAATTCCCGAATCATTTAAATGATTGATTTAAATTAAATCCCCGAGTCTTTTAAAATAATTAGAGACGGATTTTGAGTCGGGTTGTTAAAAGGGAAAAGTTACTATATCGGGAAAGTTTCCATTTTAAGAAATTCTATTTTTAGTAACTTCTATTTCGGGAACGGGAATAGTTAAGTAATTGGTTATCATTTCATTATCTTTCAGAGGGCGAATTATTGTGGATTATCACTGAGCTTTCGACTATTTGACTGCAGTTCTGAGGTAGGGAAATACACTTGACTTACTGTTGTTGTTAAATTGTGTTGATTGTTGTGTTCCATGTGACCAAGCTGTGATCGTTGACTTGTTCGTGGTTGTGATTATGTTATGTTTCATATACTGGAGTGCGGTGGATTGAACTGTTCATGTTGACTATGTTATCTCATCATTTTGATAGCTGGCATGATTTCATTCATTTGTATACATATTAAGTTGCATTGATTATTGTTGAGCACTGCATATGCATTGGAGGTGGAGGATGTTGAGGTGATATGGTGTGGTGATGATGAGGTTGTGATAAGGCCCAGGCGGGTTCTGCAGGACTTGCCCTGGTGTCCTCAACAAGGGTCGGCGCAGATCGACTACGGTCGATGTATATAGTCTACCGGGGATCGGTATGGCTGGGTTGTCCGGGTTATGAGTTATGAGATATGAGTTATGATATATGAGTTGAGGTGGAGATGGAGGTGACGGAGGAGCATGCATAGCATATTTTTGTTGTTTCATTGTTTTCCCTACTCAACCTCGTGGTTGACCCTGTGTATTCGTGAACACCTGTGATGAACCATAATGGGGAGCAGATTTGACAGGTACTAAAGATTAGCTGACTTGGGAGCTATGGGATGCGTGAGGACTTGGCCAATCTACCTAGAAGTCTAGACCACATAGAAGACTTTATCACTTAATTTATTTTCCGCTGCGGGTTGTATTTATCTTATATTAAGTATTAGTTGGATAATTTGTAATAAACATGTAATCGTTAAGTTTTAATTTAAAGTACTTTGGTATTGTTGTACTTTGTTATTCACTACCTCGGGAAACCGAGATGGTAACGGTCCGGTTTATTAGGGAACGTCTTGCTAAAGGCTCATTCATAAACCGGGGTGTTACAATGAAGCACAAAATCAAACCGTGATTTTTCATAATTTTAGATCCCCATTTTAATTGGGTAGTAAATGTTAATTTGGGATTAGGATGGTTATGGAGTAGTGTTGTTATGGTGGCCGTAGGAGGTCCATGAGTCGGGTTAGCGGTTCTGTGGTTGTGATTGTGGGTGGACAATAACGGTTGTGGAGGTGGTGGTGATATGGTGATGGAGGAGGGATTGGGATGGCAAACAATTAAGAAGGGGGTGGAGTCAGGTAACTAAAAAAGCACACTAAAATAAAGGAGGTAAGTTAACTTGTTAAACTGAAGATTATATTTAGGAAAGAATTAAAAAAAAAAAAAAGGTTCAAGGAAGAAGAAGAAGATAGAGGAAGAGAAAAAAAAGTTGCAGAAGAGGGAGAGAAAGAATGGTGAAGGAGAAGAAGGAATAAAAATAAGGGCTGACCGGCTTTCACAGGTAATAAATGACCAAGTTTAACAGGGAAGGGTGTGGGATAGTTAGGATTATTGTGAGTTAAAACGTAGTTTGGATTATTATAGCAAGGGCGTCCATAGTATGGATTATTCCTATTAATTAATCCTAACTGTAATGTACTTTCAAAAATACGAGCTACTATTAAGAGAATACGAGCTATTATGAAAAGAATACGAACTTAAACTTAATTGTAATGTACTTTCAAAAATACGAGTTAATATGAAAAGAATACGAGTTTAAACTTTCAAGAATACACGGAGATGTAATTTCTTATTGTTTTTCCAAAGCCATTGATTATGAGTTAAATGTTTCATTTTTCATTGAAATTTCATGCTCCTTTAATGTTCATGTTCCATTGATGATGATGATGATGGTTGATGCGTGCATTTTATATAGTCTTTTTAAGCCTTATTTGCGCGCATTTCTATGTATTTTACGTAGTATTATGCTACAAATGTCCTTCGAGTCGTGTACTTTGGTTTGCTTTGTCTTATTTGCAGGAATGTACGTACCAAAGAGAGCGGAATTGAGCCTTTTATTGTCTCCCAAGCGTGCATATAGGAGATTAGTAGATTTGGAGCGAAAATACCTCTGCCTTGGGATGCGTGAAGTCGTCTTGGAAGCTAAATCAACGTCTTATGGACTGACTCAGTGGTGGATTCTTCGATCGAGAGTTTTTGCTGGCTTGATTGCTCGATCGAGACCTTTTTTATGGTGAAGAGCCCTCGATCGAACTCCTGCTATGTTCGATCGACAAGTGAGTTTTTGGGGTTCCTCGATCGAGTAGATATTATGCTCGATCGAGAAGTTTTTGCTGGAAGTTGATCGATCGAGTTGTTTCAGATTGCTCGATCGAGTACTTTGTGATCTGACGCAAGATTTTCTTGCGTAAACTTATTTACTTAATATCTTAGTTATCGTATTTAGGTTAATAAATATCTCTCCTTTATAAAGGAGAGACTTAATTAGGTTTAGGTATCTCTTAATCTTTTCATTAACTTTTAATCTGTCATTAATTTCAGAACTCTTTCATCATCTAGTTTAAAGTTTTCAGACTCTTGTTCGACGCTTGCTTTCAATTTCCGGATCTTCGTTTGTGTAATTCCTTACTCTCTTTATTTCATAGTATTAATTCTTTCTTGCAACATTTAATCTCTTGTCTCTTAATCGCTGTTAGGTTATTAGATTTAGTATTTAGTTTATGCAATTTCTATTGATTCATCGTTTTACCATGTTTAATATAGTTTTATTTATCGCTATCAGTTTTATTATCGTTATGAGTAGCTAAATTCCTTGTTGCTGGGATTAGGGAAGCCATGATAGTAAAACATTGATGCTTTAATTAGTTTAGGAGGTTTTAATGTGAGAATTGTTTTATAGCAATATAACAGTAATTACTTGGTTGAGTGCACGCGACTATTTTAATTAACCCGGTTAAATTCAGACCTAGATCGAAAGATTGGAATGAATAGACCTGTTATGAAAAAAATTCTACCCTAATCAGAGCGAAAGCTATTTAGGAAGAATCTAGGGCGGATAGCGGACCGGAAGGACCTTTCCACTACCCTTCTCACATCAGACCGACGGGCCTTACCTTTAGCTGATTTGCGTAATATCATGGTGAACCGACATCCTAGCATCTTTCTCTTTATTTGATCATATTATATTTCACTCTTGCCAATTTTAATTGTCATTTCGTTTATTGCTTTTAATTCAGTTTATTAGTTTAGTTAAAACAAATCAATCAAAACCCCCCAATTTGTGACCATAGACAGACTAAATAACAAGTAGATAGTGACCGCCTTCCTGTGAATACGATACCCTGCTTACCTCTACTACATAAGTTTAGGCCGGTAAGGTTTTATTTTTGATTGGTTGCGACAGCCGTGTCAATGGTGATGATACATATGTCGTTTCAACCGCCTTCGAAACTTCCTCCACTATTGGTAAATATTGATTAAATTCTTATTGATTCTGATTGAAGAAAGAGAGAAATAATAATTGACAGATTAATTTAATGGGAGAAGATGATTAATTAATTGCATAATAAAGAAAGATGGAGAAAGAAGAAAAGTATAGAAGCAGTTTGAGAGAGAAGAGGGTTGAATTGGATTACGTAGTATTGTTTTAGGTTTTAACAAAAATAAATAAGAAAGACCAAAATAACCTTGGATGTACAATAACATTGTACATCTGGATGTATAGTCTATGAACTGTTAGGGTCCTCCATGTTCATTTCATGTTTAATTACTCTCTTTCTAAATTACTCTCTTATCTTTTGTCTTTTATAGTCTCAGTCATTTCAAATTAAAAATAAAACCATATACGGAGTATTATACTCCGTATATATTTTTTTTTTGCATAAATATTAATAATAGAAAATAAACAAAAAAAAGACAAATTAAAAATCCATGTCTTATATATAACCTGTTCTAATTATTTTAAATATTATGCATTCTTAATAATTTAATTTAATTTGTGACACTATATGTTCAAATGTTGATTTGTAGTAAATAAATTTATTAAAAACAAAAATAGAACACATAAATTACATACTCACACATTCACCTATACATCTAAATATTAGGGCAATAAAAATTAAAAAAGTGTAAAGTTGGTAATCACCACTTATCCTTAAATGCTCCCAAAATAGAAAAGAGGGACAATAAAAATTAGATTGAGAGAGTATATTAATTGAAACTTGATGAAAAACAAGATGAGTTTCATCACATGCTTATACTCCCTCCTATTCACTATATTCTTCCCTATTTTCTTATTCGGATTATTCGGGTTTTCTTCTCTATTTCCCTTTTTGGGTTGATTTGTGTGGTCCAAATTAAATTGCATGTGGGGTAGTGTGTTTTGTGTGGTCAAAATTCACTTTCTTATTTCT
Organism: Silene latifolia; assembly: GCF_048544455.1. NCBI lineage: Eukaryota > Viridiplantae > Streptophyta > Magnoliopsida > Caryophyllales > Caryophyllaceae > Silene > Silene latifolia. The sequence continues at coordinate 31,851,018 of NC_133528.1, forward strand.
TGTGCAAAAAGGAAATGAGAAGAATATAATGAATAGGAGGGAGTATTTATTTTGTTCTTATTCGTACACCTCACAAATTAATTTACTTTTAATATTAAAATTTTAAAAGCACCTCGTGCAATTTCTACACAGGTTTAAAACTAATTTTTTACAAAACACGCATGCTTAAAACTTACTCCCTCAATTAATCATTTTCCTCACATTTTCACTCAATTACATAAAAATATGTCAAATTTTACTTTTACCCCTTCACTGATCAAGTATTGAATGAAAACTCCAATAAATTCTTTCGATATTAAAAAAAAAAAAAAAAAAACTTAGCAAGATTCTCTAAATTTCAAAATATAGATCCCCATGCCTGGTAATATAATCATATTGGAATTCGATTCATGTGTTCCATCCAAATAAAAAAGGAGTAAGTTTCCTGAAAGACGGTCTCACAATAAGTGTATTGAGAGATTATTTTAAAATTTTAAAAAAAATTGCTACTAAAGCTAATAAAATAGGTACAAATCATGATTAAAGATAAAATAGGTACATTTATTTGGTAAATAAGTATGAAATTACTATGTCACGATCAACAATAAAAGGTCACGAAAAATAAATAAATAGGTATGGAAAATTGGTGTCTCAATAACTTAACGAAAGACCGTTTCTCCTAAGTTTTGGGGATAAAGAAGATTGTCTTTAAAACCCATTGAAAGTGGGGTACAAATTGAGGAATCATCTGTGAACTTTAGGCATAAAAAGTGGATTTTATTGTTAATAACAATGTAGTTTAACTTAAATTTGAACAATTATGGTAATGAGACTTTAGAGAGATGACAGTAATGAAAATTAATATTTTCTGGGTAATCGAGAGAAAAACATGGGAAGAATGATTAATTGAGGGAGTGTGTTTTAAAGCATGCGTGTTGTGTAAAGGAAAAATAAAAGAGAACTGAAATCAATAATCGCCTCACCTACTTGGGCCACTTGTTTAGTTGTTTGAAATCTGAATGATGGAACCATTTACACACTTTTGATTTAGAAATTTCCAAGAAGGTTTCCAAAACTCATTCCCTTGCTGCCCACACCACTAGTATCCCCACCCCTGCCATTTTCGTTTTATCGTCCAGCACCAATGACCTCCCCACTCAACCCTAAACCACTACTACACCCAGAAGAACCCACACCCATCGCAATACCACCCCACAACCCCTCACGCAAAAAAAACCAAATGTGGTGTTTTCAAGGCAGGAGAAGGGGGTGGAAGTGGTATTCTATTGAGTGTGGGCTGTTAAGGGGTGGGGTGGTGGTTAAGGAAGTAGACACAGAAAAGGGTAGATCACTAGCATCGGTGGTAGAATCGCCGGCGATCAGCAGTAGAATCCCCGGCAATCAGAGTGGCAAGGGTGGGGTTGATGGGGGAAGGATCTTGAGTTGTGGTTATAAGGTGGGAACGGGTGGTTTGGTCATTTCTATTGATGGTCGCAGCAAAGATGGAAGTTTTGAAGAGAACGTACTCCTTTCCTTCATAGCCCCTTCCTTTTACGCTAATACAAACCAAACACCCCACAGTTTTAAACCAAAACAGCAATATGTGCTTCACCATCAACTTTATGGACATTTATTCAAGAGCCATATATGACCTGAAATCCACCTTGCTGCACTCAAGCCTACCGCACCATCCCGGAAAACAGCTCCTATGATCTCACAACAAGCCAAACAGTACACCAAACATCAAAGAAACTGCAACTAGCCATAACAGTATGCTTGCATTACTGCCCACCAAGCTCACTTGGCATGGGATACTACGACTCGGACATGCCACAACCTTATAGGCGAATACATATCTGTGTCAGACACTCAGACTCATCATTACTCAATTTTGAGGCACAAAAAGTCTGCTGAAGTAATATAAATTGTCTGAAACATATAGTATTAAGTATTAACATCATTACAGATTACAGTTTAAAAAGAACATCCTTACAATTCATATAAAATGCTTCATACACTACACCTTGACCTAGTTCCATCATGGCAGCCTCCCTTTCTGCCTATGCTTACAAAAATTCAGGATTGTTAAGGGTCAAATTCAGATAGAAGAATCAAAGTAACATAGTTTAGTGCAAAAAGACTGTGTCAAACATATGCAAAGTGTCCTTCCCCCCCCCCCCCCCCCACAAGGAAAATTAATCACCAATATAAACTCGATTTGCGTACACATAAATGCCTTATATAAAGTACTCCTCTACAAGCTCGCCACGTAAAATACCTAATCAATCTCAGAAACATTATTCAATCTAAAATAACCCCCCACTAGTCCAGCACCTAAAACCATAAGCTCATACCACAAACATATTCTTGCTCAAGATAGTGATGTTTTTAAGCATAGATGCTGCAGAAACTAGGATTGAAGAAGAAAAAGAATCTGGCTAAAAGCCCCAAAAGACAAAACTCCAGAAGTGACTTTATCAAAGGAAACTGACAATCTACAGTATTTGCATCATAACTAAACAAGGAAATAAGAGGAACTGCACAAGTCAGAAAAGGAAAAAGGAAATATTATTGAGTTTTTCAAAATTCAAAACAAGCTGGTGAATCAGAGAATACATTTTCCAGCTGTGCTGCCTGTGCTTCAAAATAATCACCTCACCTTAAGCCATAACGCCAAATACCCAACTGCGTCTCAAGCACAGTTGCCTCAATGACGCAGAAACAGCTATTCAGGACTTCCAAATCATGCACTAAATAATGTTACGTATTTATGGGGGATGAGGTGATATCGCCATATTGGTGAAACACACCTCTTCCATTCACCCGATAAGTTGCCGGGTGATAAAGTTTTGATAAATGGGGCTAATCAAGAGGATTGGAGGGAGTAACATATCTAGCGCTACTTACGAAACTATATCAGCAAGTAAACGTCATATTCATCCTTGCTTCAGAAATAGTACCACTAAGAATGGATAAAATGGCCCGGCACCAGAGTAATAAACAGAAAAAAAAAAAAATATATCACACTGAAAGATGCAAAGGATAACCTAGGTGCACACCTGGTAGCAGCAGAGTGACTAGAATGCATCGCACCAGAATCAGGAAGATCTGACAGTGCGGCATCTCCAAGAACTACTGCATTAGTTGTGTCATGTTCATCGTTGCTTTAGTTTCCAGCTAATGCTTGTACCCTTGTAAATTGTAGGATACAAAATAGAACTGGACTTAAGCTAAAAGCAGTGACAAAATTCTAGAACTGCTAGTTATGATTAGAGCTGTTCAAATGCGGGCTTGGGCCGGACATGGGCCGGGCCGTGAAAAAAAAGTTGCCCATTAAGACTATAGTGGGCGGGCCGGGTCAGAATTATGGGCCAATTATCCTTGCCCTTACCCGCCCTTTAGTCAAAAGTCGGGCAGCCCATGGGCTAATGGGCCGAAACACTAAACTTTAACTGTTAATTACGTATTCGGTATAGAATGACTTCAATTTAAACTACTTTTTATATCTCATACATTGATTTGAAATTTGAAGTTAGGTGTTATAATATATATGGATAGTGAAGAAATACATATAAGGGTAGAGGTAAAGATTGAATGTATACATTATTGTAACTTGTAATATACGATAACTAGTGGTGTTTGACTATATGCGCCTACTGGGAAGACAATCAAATTTTAATTAGCATGAAGATATTTGGAAAGACAACAGTTTAGGTTCGACTTTATTAAAAAAAAATGCTTTTATTTTTTTTTCATTAAAAAAAATCATTATTTATAATATAAAACAATTAATATACACAAATAAATTGAAAATTTATTATCTGATATTTTTAATGGGCCGGGCGGGTTGGCCCGTTTGAAAAAGCTCGTGTCCATGTCCGGCCCATTTACTTAAATCGGGTCGGGCTTGTCCAGCCCACGACCCATTTTTTAGAATTTTTTGTGTCCAAGCCCGCTAAAAATAAGGGTCGAATGGGCCGGGTTATTGGGCGGTATGACCCATGAACAACTCTAGTTATGATTTCTTACTTATTCTTGTTTAGAGTTGCTTTTAAGCTCTCCCACCACAATAGAGTTAACCACCGAGCCTTTATGATTGAACCAGAGGTCATAGATACATTTAAAAAACTCTGCACCATAATACTCTAAAATGCACATACATACACGCAGGGTTACCGGATTCGCAATTCGTTCAATTCGCTTTCTTAATTCTAATTCGCGATTCGCTCAATTTAGCGAATTCAATTCGCTGGCGAATTACATTATTTTAAAATTCGGTAATTCGTCGAATCCAATTCGCAAAAGGAAATCATAATTCGCTAATTCGAATCAATTCGCCTACTCTACAAAATGAATAAAATACGAAAATTATTTTAGCAAAATTTAAATTTTTACTTAATTTAAATCAATTCACATTACATTTAAATTTTTAAATAAAAAGGCTCCATTGGGAACTCAAAAACCATAAAAACCACAAAAACCTAGGAACACACTTATTAAGATTTAAGAATATTTGAAAATAAAATAAAATCAAAAGGCGATCTGCCGAACTAATCTTCCTCCTTGAACCTCCATCATCACCCTTCATCAAAAATCACAATTATCCTTTTATATCAACAAAGCTAAAAAAAAATCATACTCACTGTCAGAAATCAAAATCAAATTAAAGCTAAATCTACAAATCTACAATAGTGAATCAAATCATTGTGCTTGGCTTCAAAGTTCAAACTTCAAAATAATCAGGTATCTTGTCTATACTTCAATTTTTCCTGACTTTTTTTTTTTTATTTTTAGCAATAATCATATAATTCGCTCATCTCAACGAATTGGGACGAATTAAGATGAAAACGAATTCGGGGGGGGGGGAATTAGGTAACCCTGCATACACGGTTGCTTGAATGGAGTACTTTAAACCTAGCGTAAGTAATTTAGACTTAGATAATTGGAGCCCCCTTCAAACTGAATGAAACTACGACAGTAACGATAATCACACACTCGAAAGGTGCCAATTAAATAATAAGTATGGCTGCATGATTAATATGTCAATGTGTCAGCACTCAGCAGTATCTCCATGGCTTCATGGAAGGCTGGCCACTATGACACCCAAGATCCAAGAAATTATATCATCTAGTAGTCTAATACTGTATGACATAAGGAGCGAGCCACAACAATTAAATTCATCATCTTTGAAGTGTAAGACTTTAGTCAGTTGGACTATGATATGTCGTATGAATATCAGTAACTACGTAGTATAAGCTACTACATTCTAGAATCAGATTCGCAACAATTTGATCTTAATTAAACATGTGCGCATAAGTAACAATTAACAAGCCAGTAAGTCGATACAGCTAGTATATCAATAAGTATTAGCTACTACATTCCACAATTTGAATTTAAATTCACTTAAAAAACTACCAACATTAATTCTGGTAAAGCAATAACACTGCAGCATATAAACCGAAACATTCAACAGGCAGGTAAATAAGAACAGTCTACTGCATTGATTCAACAACAATGTGTCCAAAACAAAGGAGACAGGTAAAACAACAATAAGACTCATAATTTATAATCATAGTACCACCACACGCTAAACACAACCTAAAAACTGAACTACTCTAACACCATTACTACTAACATTTAACAACATAGTACTCAAATCATCAATTCATCATTCGTCAATGAGACAAACCCTAATAACTACTGTCCTTCACGCTCACGGTTCCACTGCTCAATCCTAGCCCTCCTCTCCTCACTCCCTTCCCTAGCTGCCTGAGGACTGCGGCTCCTACTCCGTCTCCTTCCACCACCATTATCATACCTCCTATCCCTATCTCTATCTCTGTCGCGACTCCCCCTCCCCCTATCCCTCTCTCTGTCCCTCTCCCTTCTAGGCGGAGGTCCCCTCGGACTCCTGCTTCTACTCCGACTCCGACTTCTCCAATGCCTTGGATTATAAAACCGTCCAAACAACTTCCTCCTCAACTCCCTTCCAATCATCTTCACATGCATAAAATTACAATAACCACCTCGATTACAACTATCCTCCTCATACTGCCGACATGTCGCCTCCCTAAAATCCGTCACTGGTGAAAAATCTGCAATTATGGGTCGACCAGAGTAATACCTGTTCAAAATACAGTATATTTCACATTCCATATAAAAAGTAAACAAATGACTGGAACAGACAGAAAATATAAAAGGTAAACAAATAATTGAGAGGAAGGGAGAAATAATAATCGATACAGTACCGTCCTTGCAGCGCCTTAAGCGCAGCAGCAGCTTGATCCTCCTCGCGAAACTGAACATAGACATTGCCAATCATGTGATCAGCAAGATTATCACAAACATTAAGCGTTTCGATGTCGCCGAACTTGCGAAGCTCCTCAAAGATATCTTCATAGAAGTCCTCAAAGTGAGATTGAAGCGCGTGAGGGGAGATCGGCTGCCCCTGCGCGTCGACGCCAGGGGTGATCATGTCGGGGCGTTGGTACATGTTGGAGAGGAGAAGTGTTGGAGAGATGGTAGGGCGATTGTGAAGACGCGAGCAGCGATCACCGTGACGACACGCGCCGATCTTGAAGTAGAAGGGGCAGTTGACGCGGTCTTTTTCTGTGCCGAAGATGGAGGCGAGGTGTTCCGCCATTGATTAGGGTTTCTAGGGTTTGGAATTGGGGGAGTCTGATTTTAGGGGAGGAGGTGATGGGGTTGATGTATTTGGGAGTTTTGGACGAATGCTGGTGGCGTCACTGTCGCATTAGTTCCTCTCTAGAGGGTGAAACTTGGTTTGTAATAAACACCTTTGATTAAATTAATCACAAAATCTCATTTGTGACGGCACATATCCGTCACTCTTGAGTGACGGATACCATTTTACCTCACAAAGTACCCACTTTTTCTCTCTCTGCAACACTATTCATGTGGTCCCCTTTCTCCACTAACCCATTTTGTTACCATTTTAACTCACAAAATATCCGCCACAAATGGTAACCCGTCACAAGGGAGACCAATTGTAAATTAATTTAGGTGTGGGGTGTTCATCGGTCCGGGACCGGATCAAATTTAGTGGACCGAAGATCAAATAACGGTAAAATGGTGGACCTTGGACCGGACCATAGTTATATTAGTCCGGTCCGATCCGGACCATAAAGAGGTATGGATCGGACCGGATCATATGGACCAAATAATATATTTTTTGTTACTTTATTAATTCGACGAATACTTTAATTTATATTAATGACCTCGATTTTTTTTGTTAGAGTAGTAGAATATGTCAAAGTAATATTATGAGATTACAATTTCAGAATTATTCGTTACAAAGTTTGGTCCGCGGTCCATTCGGTTTGGTCCAGGACCGGATCGAAGACCAAACTTATGTAAATAAGTGGACCGTGGACCGGACCAAATAAAGTATGGTTCAGTCCGGTCCGGACCAAATTGCGCGGTCCGGTCCGGTCATTGGTCTGAACCATTGAATGAACACCCCTAAATTTAGGGGTTTTAAAGGATGTACCCATGTATTTTTTCGGATTCTTCAATATACTCTCAGTTTTTCAAAATCACGCAAAATATGTCCTAAATTTAGTAAATTGTTCTATAAATACCCTAAATGTTACTCCCTCTTATTCACTATGATATTCCACATTGCTTTTGGGTAGTTTTTAAGAAAAATGAAATTTGTGGTGGAAATGGAGAAAATGGAAAGTAAGAGGGGAAATGTGGGGTCACAAATCCGAAGAACCACAAATTATAGACTAATAAGAAAAGTGGAAGATCTTATTGAATTTGTCATTTTAGGAAATGTGGAAGATGTTAGAGAATAAGAGGGAGAAAATTTTTACAATTTTAAATATTATAGTTAGTCGATTTTAGTTGATTATGAAGGAAAAGTAGATATCTATATACTCAACATATTCATATATGCTTTAATTTAATTTGTCATAAAATTAACAAGTGATCTTATGCATGCAAACAATATAAAATATAGAGAAGAAATCATCATCTTACATTGTGATTTTCAGATTTATGGGCACAAGTGAGTTCACCTACTCACTTGTTCTTGAGCTCTCCAAATGGAAGAACAAGGATTCAAGTATAGAATCCCTCCCAAAAGCATATACCCAAGGAAGTCTCTTAATAACTAATATTATTTAGATCTAGAATAATATTAGTTTTACTATAAAATTGACACAAGATAAATTGCATTTTTTTTTTACTCTTGAAAATCTCGGTCAAGAGGGAGTATATGTGAGTTTATTTCTCTAGAATTCTCATAAATTGTAGAGAGTTTTTATTGCATTTTCTTACTCTAGAAAATTAGATGGGAAGAATGAATAATAATGTTAAAGAGAAAAGCTCTTCTCTCTTTCTTGTGGGATGGCCGAAAAAAGAGCATTGGGTAGTATGCCCAATGCCTTTTGTTTTTGCTCTTCTCAAAAGCTTAGGCTTGCAAGGCTAGTAGGTAGTCTTTAATCATTATGTTTTCCACTAATATGAAAACACAATATTAACCCAATACTCCCTCTAATTTCGGCACTTTCATAATAAAATGGATGGTCCATTTTATTTTGTCATTTGTCAATTTTGTCACATGTAACATGTTACATGACATGTCACAATGTAATGTATTTTTAACATATTAAAAATCAACATACTCATAAAATATGTCATTTACAAAATTGACTAGTAATTCGTAATTACTCGTGCCAAAATGTTTCCAAATTATAAATTACAACATTCTGTATTTATAATGATTTATTCATTCCGTTCAATTGTTTTCGTAAACAATGATTTCATCTAAGTAATAAAACAATTCGATTACTTAGACCGTGTCTCATTTAATCATATTTACAATAAGATACGTAAATTATACTCACAAAATCATCCGTCAATTTTAAGCAATTTAATTAACTCGTATCGGTATACGATTAATTAAATAATCAATTAAGAGTATTTCCCTATAGGTATGACCTAAGGGGATCAATGATCACCACCGCCGCACGACGTAATGTCAAACTCTAGTCAGCCAATCATTACCGATATGTGTGGACCAGTTGACTGTAAAATATTACATCCCACATGTATTCTTAAAATGAGATTTAATAATGATATTTAAATCATGTGATCGCACTATTGTTGAGGACACATTTCCCAACAGATTACTCATCTAGAATACGCAGAGCAATCAATATAACGTTTATTTAGTCATCAATGTACAATTTTTGCAACAATATGCAACCATTAAAAAACTCGAATTTGGATACTTGGGTATTTTAGGAACTAATCCGGGAGTTTAAGGGTATATAAGAGTCCCTGGGGTGTCATCGATCGTCAGCAAGAAACTTAAGAAGCCGATCAATCTGCATCAGCCATGACTTCCGCTGAAATCAGCAACCTGGTTCTACGGCTCCTAGCTACCGTGGAAAACTTGAAGACTCGTCTCTCTCATGTTGAAGACAAACTTGCAACTGGGAAATTTCCTTCTTCTGATATTAAGGAAAGGGTTAAGCTCCTTGAAAGTCGACTACTTGCCAACCAAAAAATCAACCCCAGTTGGAAAGCTACCAAAATCACTGAAACCAATTCCTTAGGTGCTCTACCAAACAAAACCAGACGATCCCATGGGTCCTTCCCTGATTTGGGTATGGCTTATGCCGCAACCTTGGAAAGACTAATCTCCCAAGGAAAGCTCGAATCGACTGGTCCAACTCCGGACCCCCTGCTAAACAAGCAAGGTCGAAGATGGAACAGAGAACTATATTGTCAATATCACCAAGGTCGCGGACATGACACTGAGATGTGTCCCCCCCTAAAAGGCGCCATCCTTAATATGATCGGAAAAAAGCATATTACCACTACCTCCCTCAACAAACAACAAGAACAACCCTCCTGAAAACCCTAATAAAGACAGTGAGGAACCTTTCCTGGACTGGTTTCATCTCACCTCTCCTAACGATGAGAAAGTTCATGCAATTGATGAGGATGGCATTCAAAGCGGTATACTCGTGCTCTACGTCTCCATCAACAACATATACTCAAAGATGCAAGTGGCCATAGATGATTTGAACACTCGGGTAGCTAATTTGGAGAAAAGGTTTAGTGATACTCAAAGTGAACATGACCATTAAGGAGAAGACAAGCGCTCGATTCACCAACCAATGAGTGCTGAAAATGAGGAAATGTCTAATGACTCCCACTCCCATAAATCCACTAACAAGGAACATGAAGTTACCTCACCAAAATCTCATTTAAAATACCAAGCAACATCCCAAAGACGGTCCATTGACAATGACCAAATTTTGTTTCTGCTCAAGGTTAAAAAACATAATACTCACAAAAATATCCCCAAAAACACCAATGTGGGAACCATGGGAAAACACCAAAGGGTATTCACAGATCTGAAAATGTCATATGACACCGCTCTAGTGATACTAGCTTCAAAAGGACTACTACAACTAGGGATGGCAGTGGGTCGGGGACCCGACCCAGACCCTGAGGATCGGACCCTAATGGGTCGGGTATGGGCCTCATTTTTTCAGACCCAATGGGTATGGGCCGGGTATGGGTCTTAAGAAAATTTTTCGGTTCCGGGTCCGGGTTTAAGTTATGAGACCCATACCCGACCCTTAGACCCTTTATTAAAAAAAAAAAAAAAATCAAAATCTCAACTTTTCTGAATTCATATTGGCAGACCGTAGAAACCAAAGCAACTAAAGTCTCTTTCTCTTCCCTCGTCCCATAAAGTGATAAAACCCAACCAAACTCTTCTGACAATACTACCACTCCACCACTGACACAAAGAAACCACCACCACAGCACTAATACGCGACTGACAACCACCTCTCTAATAGGCGGCGACCGACAACCACCATTAACGACAACCATCGACAGTCAGATGGAGACGTCTCTCAAGTACGGTATTGATTTTAGGGTTCCGAGTTTGATTCTTTCACATGTATTTGGAGGTAAAATTAATTTAGGTCTTCTTTGTCTTTCTTAATCTCTTTGGTATGTATATTGGATTTGGTAGTGTACAATAGAGATTAATAAACTCATAATGTTAAACTAGTATGAATTTTTTTTTTAATATTATAAACCCCATAGCTGTTAATCTTGCTATTAAAGTGGCTGAAACTCGGACCCGCGGGTAGACCCAGACCCGCCCCTTACCCATAGGGTCCGGGTATGGGTCCTCAAATTTTAGACCCTTGCGGGTCTGGGTCGGGTACGGGTCCAAAGGGAAAATCTCGGGTCCGGGTCTGGGTGGACCCGACCCAGACCCTACCCATTGCCATCACTAACTACAACCCGTTGGTCCAACACCGGACCCACCTGGACACAAGAGAACCCATTTCTAGAACGGAAATGCCTATTGCCAATACCATCAAGGCAAAGGCCATGATACCGAAACTTGTTACAAGCTGAAGAATGCCATTCAAGATATGATCGAAGTTGGCAAAATCTTGGCCATACCTCGTAGTCAAGACAATCCTCTTGGATGTCTCATGTCAAGCAGCAAAGTTGAACGTTCTCAAAGGACATTCACTAATCTCGAAATAACTTATGCCGCAGCTCTTCAAAGACTTGTGACTGAAGGAAAGCGGCAACCAATTGGACCCACTCCAGATCCACCTGCCAATAAGAAAACCTGTTTCTGTGATGACAATATGTATTGCCAATATCATTAAGGAAAAGGTCATGACACTAAAACATGCTTCAAACTGAAACATGCTATTCAAGATATGATCGAGAGCCATGATCTGATTGTCTCATCCCTAAGCCAGCTAAGTGACGAAGACAACCCCAACGGGTGTCTCATTCTGCACGGACATGAAAGTCTCATAGACTATTGTCCCTCAATGGTCCCAAACAATGAGAATGAAGTGCTCAAGTGGGACAATGCCCAAGACAGAACATTCAAGCCGCACGATACTGAGAAGAAGACCTTCGAAGAGGAAAGTGATGATTAGGAGTCCGTGGCTGAGATCAAGTCAGAGTCCGAGTCCGAGTATTAGGCTTTCTCATATCTATCCTAGTGTCTGTTCTCTTATTCCTAAGTGACAATCATGGGCTATCCCGTGAGTCAAGCATGTTCTTCGAGTCTGTGTTAACCTCTTATTTATCTAAATAAAAGCACAATTTCCAGATCATATATTCTTTTTCTCTTCCTTTACCATTTCCCGTGACAACGAGAATTGATTTGAGAATTGATTTTAAAAAAATATGTTCCAATTCAGTATGAGTACACTGAAGTGATGTCCCAATCTGAACTGCAAAGGACCCAAAACTTCGTGTTCATTTTCTTTACCTATTCCATGTCTAGCAATAGAAACCTTACATTATGACCCGATTTAGAACGAGCTTTTTAAAAAGGGATTCTATGACGAACCCATATAACAAAGCCATAACATCTCCTTGTTCATGATCAATGACGGAAGGCAAGCCCATTCCCCACAAAAAACATCCCATAACGCCAACTTGCATCTTGCAAGAATGGCCGCCCATTCCTTAAAAAAAAAACACCCCAAAAACACAAACAAACATATAACAAAAACGTTTATCTAACCAGAAGAAAAAATCCAAAACCTTAAAGTAGTCTATCACTTCGATGCTCTTGGAGGGGGATCCATTAAACTACAGCTTCACAATGGTCGTGAATTTGATCGTGACCAAGTGCATGAATAATAGATAACAGTGACATGTCAAAACAATGACAACACATAAGGGACAAGCCACCTTCCCAATTTCCCAAAACAAAGGTCACATTCAGAAGACCTAACATCCCAAAGCTATTCACCCAACGCCAAAGCAAAAACCAAAACCAAAAAGGGATTCACCCAAAGGCCAAAGCCAAAGCCAAAAACCATTCACCCAAAGCCAAAGGAAAAGCAAAATGCCAAAGCCAAGGCCAAAGCCGAAGCCAAAGTCAAAATGTAATTCACCCAAAGCCAAAGTAAGAAGCTATTTACCCAAAGCCAAAGCCAAAGCCAAACCAAAAGAAAAAGGCCAAAACCAAAGACAAAACCAAAGCAAAAGGCAAAGCCAAAAGCTACTCACACAAGGCCAAGATCCAAGCGAAAATCAAAAGAAAATGAGACTGAAACCCTTTTCAAAAAGGCCAAAATCCAAAGAAAGTATCGGACCAAAATCCAGGACCTATAAGTTCAAAACACCAAACACCAAAATTCGAGACCAAAGAGCTAAAATAATGGCTCAAGACTAGCCAAATAACAACACACCCAACCTTTCTTCACCCCTAAATCCTTATTGAGACTATTACAGGGAGACCTATCTGAGATTTTGAGAATTTTCTCAAGCTTGTAACCATACCTTAATCATTAGGGTCCAAACATGAAAATCTGATCCCGCGTTATTTGCCAACCCTTTCGTGCTTGGTCCACATTAAACCTAAGACCCCATTTTACACCACATCACAAGCCGTAACCTACCAGCCTAAACACCACAAATACAAGCTCTAGATTTTTATCTGTCAAACAAGCCTCCTATTACCAAGATTCACATTCCAAATATCCAAGCCATTTTCCCCCTCACTCAGATACGGAGTCTTCAAATACTTTGCTTCCCGGAACCGGACATGCCCAATTCATTCTCAGGTCCACTTTTTAGTGTACTCACATGACAAGGAACATTTTCACAAATTATACCTCTTCGACTCACAATCGAGGAAAATTTCTCAAATCAATTTTTCGAGTCACCAAACGGAATTTACTGTCGTGACCTTCACACTTTAAGGTCCTAACAGCTAGCCTAGGCACACAGTAAGAACTACGATCTGGTTTGATTTCGCAACATGCGAATACATAGGCAGTCCTATTACAAGGACACAACCACAACCCCTTTCACACCTTCAATTTGCAATCCCTTTTTCACCCACACACAGCAAGGACTACGATCTAGTTTGATTTCGCAACACGCGAATACGTAGGCAGTCCTATTACAAGGATATAACCACAACCTTTTCACACCTTCAATTTGGAACCTTTTTTCACTCACACACATCAACAACTACGATATGGTTTGATTTTGCTTAACGCAAATACGTAAGCAGTTTTGTATCATGAACACAACCGCACACTCTTTTCACAACTTTTCAATTCCAAATATCAACTTTTAGTCCTCAATAAGCAGCTCAGAACTACTGCCTGGTTTGATTTCTCTTCATGTGAATACATAGGAAATCCCCTAACAAGGATACAACCATCCCTTTCAATCTATCACTCTCATAACCATCACTCTTATTACCTCACTCCTAGTCCATCACTTTTAATCCATCATTTTCAATCGCTTACAACAACCCCTTTCAATCTAATCATCACCATCAATCCTCAATCCAACCCACCCAGCTGCAAACTTAATCTTATACCTTTTTAATGGGGGCTCTTTCTTGAAGACGCCACCCAGTCTTCCTTTCCCAAAATTGTAATACCTGGATATTTTGGGACCTGAAAAGGAACCTTGAGATGCGTGAGAGGACCCTCAGGTTTGATGAGTCTAGTCGGGAGTGAAGTATAACTATAAAGTGGACCGAGTATAACCTATACTAGACTTAGTGGAGTTGTTATAATGTCCGCCTATAGAAGGGTCGTCTTAAAACTGTCATAACTTGAAATCTAGACATGGTATTGATGTGATTCTAATTAAGGGTGATAGCTTGTTCTCTTACGATTCCAATGGTAGGTGACACGCCCAAATGACCAAGAAACGAGTGAGATATGAATGTTTTACGAAAACTGGTCATTGTTGAGAACTGCGTTGTACTCGACCGAGTTAGGGTCACTCGATTGAGGGGACTCGGCACTCGACCGAGTGTTTGGCACTCGACCAAGTGGACTCGGCACTCGGGCGAGTGCACTCTGGTCAGACGGACTTTAAAACCCGCAAAACCCCTTCTCATATTTCATTTATATCTTCTTCCTTATCTCTCCAAACTCTCTCCCTTCTCTCTAAAACCCTCACAAACACCATATTAGGGGATTCAAACATGGATTATAGGATTTCTCACCTTCTCCTTTATCCTTTCACCTTGTGAGTTGAGATCTACACTTTTCACGGATATAAAAACTAGCCGTTGCCGGGGAGCACGGTTTTATTGCGTTTAGACTTGTCGATTTCTATCTTGTTTTCTTTTGTCTTGAGGAACACTTGTTCCTTAAGAGCGTTACTTATCATTTTATAGAGATTGTTGTCTTATGCCCAGGTCTTCTCGTAGTGGAGATTTGCTTTCACCGGATTCCGAGCCCGAGAAAACCTTTAGGAGAAGACGATGTTTTTGGAAAGAAGTGAAAGAAGCCGCTTCTCCCGTGCAAGTTGAAAGTGCTAGAAAGTCTTACTTAGATGATATTAAATCCCTTGAAGAAGAGGAGGTTTCTAGTTCATCATCTCCACCACCACCACCATCTCCAACCAAAAAGATGGTGAAAATTTCCGATCACTCCCAGCCCACCGCGGCTATGCTTCCGGCCGGTATTACAACGACTCAAATTACTGCGCCGGAATTCGAGATCAAGCCGGATTTCATTGGCCTTGTGGGGAGGAAGCAATTTGGGGAAGTCCTTTGGAGGATCCCAATTTGCATGTGCAAAACTTTTGCGATTATTGCTCCATGATTCGGCAAACGGGCGTCACTCAAGCCCAAATTAGGGAAATACTTTCCCCTTTCTCTTTGAAGTACAAGACAAAGTTATGGATCAATAGCCTTGATCGCACCGCCAAGGGAATCACAAATTGGGAGACATTGGCTCTTGCTTTCTATCAAAAGTTTTTTCCACCGGAGAAAACTCGCACCTTGAGGAGCCAAATCACCGGATTCCGTCAACAAGCTCTTGAGAGCTTATATGAAGCTTGGGATAGGTACAAGAAGTTGCAAAGGCAATGCCCACATCATGGGTTGGATGCTTGGTTCCTAGCTATAACATTCTACAATGGATGTTGTGCCGAATCCCGAAGGATTCTTGATTCCGTCAACAATAGGCGGTTTGATCAAATTGACACCGATATTGCTCATACCACAATTGAATCTATGGTGATCTATGATGCGCAATATATCAATTCCCGAAGTGTGCCACTCAAGGGTAAAGAGGAATCTTCCGACAATCCCGTTTTGTTAGCTCAAATTGCCTTACTCCAACAACAACGGGCGGAACGAGATGTTAGGGATTCTCTTCAAAAACTCAATGTTGTGTCCTCTACTAGTCAAATAATTTTTTTGTGAAGGTTGCGGGGTTGCGGATCATTATGCCGCTCATTGCCAAGCTACTATGGAGGAGGTATGCGCTTATCAAACTGTTAGACAAAATTCATATCCACCGGGTACATTTTCAAATACTTATAACCCAAATTCAAGATTTCACCAGAATATGTCTTATAAAAGTAATAATGTGCTTAACCTTCAACATCAATCCCAACCACAACAACAAAATGCTTACATTCCACAACAACAAATGTATAATCCCCCACCGGGCTATCAAAGTCAAAACCAACAACAAAGGCCACCTCAACAAAATTACCAACAAAATCAAGGTCCACCACCTAAAAATGTCCAACAAAACAACCAAGGAGGAGGTAAAATTGAGGCTTTGATAGTACAAATGCAAAAAGAATTGTTGGCTCAAATCCAAAAAAATGACCAAGCTCAAAGTGCCGCAATCAAGATGCTAGAGCAACAAATGGCTCAACTAGCCGCTTTTAGCTCTCAAAGAAAAACGGGTTAATTACCACCTCAAGGCGAGCAACCACATGCTACCCTCAATGCCATCACCTTGAGAAGTGGTACGAAATATGATGAGCCACCCATGCCCAAGAAAGATGAGGAGGTACTTTTTGAGTTGGAGATTTCTCCTAATGGTAAGAAAGGTGAGGATATTCCAAATAAGGTCGATGATCGAATTGTGGTTGAAGAAGGCAAAGATGAGGAGGATGCTCCTCCAAAGAAGGACGTTGAAACAAAAGTGCCGGAAAAAGTCAAAGTTCCTTTCCCTCATAGATTGGCAAAGCATCAAAAGAATTCTCAATTCGGTAAGTTCATGGAAGTTGTGAAGAATCTCCAGATAACCGTTCCTTTTACCGAATTAATCACTCAAATTCCGTCTTATACTAAGTTTATGAAAGACATTTTAACTAAGAAGAGGACTTTTGACGAAGTTGAAACAATAACCTTCACCGCCGATGTGAGTGCTCTTTTGTAAAACAAGTCCTCTCCTAAGTTAAAAGATCCCTGTAGTTTTTCCATTCCATGCACAATTGGCACCTATCAAATTGATAAAGCTTTATGTGATTTAGGTGGTAGTGTGAGTGTAATTCCTTACTCTATTTGTGCTAAGCTTAATATGGAAGTCTTAAAATGTACTAGTGTTACATTGCAAATGGCGGACCGTTCTATAAAACGCCCTTTGGGAGTTTTGGAGGATGTTCCAGTGAAGGTTGGTAAGTTTTTTATTCCGGTTGATTTTATTGTTCTTGACATGGCCGAAGATGTCCAAATCCCAATCATTTTGGGAAGACCCTTTTTACATACCGCGGGTGCAGTAATTGATGTCAAGAATGGTAAAATCACATTGGAAGTGGGTGACGATAAGGTCACATATAATTTGAATAGTGCCATGAAGAATCCTATGATAGAAGAGTCTTGTTATTCTATTGATATTTTGGATGTTGTTGACATTGTCATAGAAGAGTCTACACCTTGATCTTTGTCTAAAGATCCCTTGGAGGCACTCTTGCTATTGGAATCATTTGCAGGTGATGATGAGATTGGAAACGAGGAGATAGATGCTTTGGAGCATAAATTGGATGGAGAAGAGCTATCATTGGAGGAAAGCTCACACTTTATAGGTTTGGTTTCTACACCTCAAGACCTTGAGGTATAAAAACCCGAACTTAAACCCCTCCCCTCTAATTTGAGGTATGCTTTTCTAGATGATGAGGAGATTTGTCCGGTAATTGTTAGTGCTAAATTGAGTGAGAGTCAATTGTCTAAATTGCTTCATGTTTTAAAGTCTCACAAGAAAGCCATTGGATACAAACTTGATGACTTAAAGGGCATAAGCCCCGAATTTTGCATGCATAGAATCCATCTTGAGGAAGATCATAAACCATGTGTCAAAGGTCAAAGACTACTAAATCCTAACATGCAAGAACTGGTCAAAAAGAAAGTGCTTAAATTGTTGGATGCGGGAATTATTTATGCAATTTCCGATTCTAAATGGGTGAGTCCGGTCCAAGTGGTTCCTAAGAAAGGAGGAAGTACCGTAGTCAAAAATGATAAAAATGAACTAATTCCAACTAGAATTGTGACGGGTTGGAGAATGTGTATTGACTTTAGGAGGCTAAATTTAGCCACCAAGAAAGACCACTACCCATTGCCTTTTATTGACCAAATGTTGGAGCGATTGACATGTCACAAGTATTTTTGCTATCTAGATGGTTATTCCGGGTTCTTTCAAATACCCATTCACCCGGATGACCAAGAGAAGACTACATTTACATGTCCCTATGGTACTTTTGTTTCCGTAGAATGCCTTTTGGTCTTTGTAATGCCCCCGCCACTTTCCAACGTTGCATGATAAGCATCTTTTCTGACTTTATCGAGTCTATCATGGAGGTGTTTATGGATGATTTTAGTGTCTATGGTTCTTCTTTTGATGCATGTTTGGCTAACTTGTCTAAAGTGTTGAAGCGTTGTGAAGAGGTTGACTTGGTGTTAAATCAGGAAAAGTGCCTTTCATGGTGAATGAAGGAGTGGTACTTGGTCATATTGTCTCGGAAAGAGGAATTGAAGTGGACCGTGCTAAGGTCCAAGTTATTGAGCAACTACCCCCACCGGTAAATGTGAAGAGTGAAAGATCATAGATCCTAATTAGACTCTTTAATTAATAACAAATTATCTCATAATATGTTCATTTAGTGATCTATGTAACATGCATGCAAATATAAAAGCATAAAAATAAAGGTTAAGGAAAAACAATTTCCTTACATTGATATTTATGGTAAAAATGGGCACAAAATAGATCACCTATCTAGTTTGTTCTTGAGCTAAATAAAGATGGATGATCCTCCTAGAAAAACCTTCAAAAAGAAAGTCTCCTTCAAGTTGCACCCAAGAACAATACCCAAATAATCTTATAAGTATTAACTAGATACTTGTAAAATTTAACCCTTAATAATATGTGAATATTACTAAAGAAAACTTAGTAATTATTTTATTTTTACTAACAACTTAGTAAATTATGGGTTTTAATATTTTAGAGAGATGAAAAATATACACATGCAAATGTTCAAAGTGTAGTATAAAAATGAACAACAATTGGAGTGTATAAGGGGGAAAATGGCGGGTGGAGTGAGGTGGAGTGAGGGAGTGATTTTTTCTTATTTTTTTGTCCAATTCATTATTACACGCATAATGATCGCATGACAACTTATGGAAGAAAAATCAAGCAAAGTGAAATGATTATGATCATCCACTACACTCCATTTACACGGTCCAATGTCCCATTTACGGGTCCATTTTGGTTCTTATACTTGTCGCACAAATACGTGTAAATTTTATTTAAACATCGTATTATGTTTAAATGCTTTCAATTAATTTCGTCCAAATCACTCCGTAAATATACGTGTACCGCTACACATATTATTTACGTACTAATATTAATCACATTAATCAATTAGTACAATTTTAGTGAATTAACAATTAATTAACTAAAACCCGTCTCCCAAAATTTATTATTCAATTATCGCATAATTAAATAATAACTGCCGTGTCTCGAGTTCGCAACTCGAAATCTCTTTAAAATAATCGACTAACCTTTTAGTCTATAAATCAAGGGACTAAATAAATTATATCTCATACAATTAATTAGTTATCAATTGGGGTTCGTTCCTATAGGTGTGACAGAAAGGGGTCAGTTGATCACCGCCGTCTCACGACAATAACGTCAAACTCTAGTTATCCAACCGTTATTGATTTACGTTAATCAAGTGAGGAGGATCAAATAATTAAATATCCTTATGATATTCCTTTAATGAGATTTATTATGTAAACGCACTATTGTGGAGGACACTAACTCCAACAATCTCCCACTTGTCCGACACAAGGTGTGCGCTACCAATTCTCTTGTCCGTTTTAATCTCCCACTCAATGCAAGGTGTCTTTCAGGTCGCACTTGCACATGAACATATCGTGAGTTATTTTCTCAATCGGTAGTGTGACTACCTGACCGGAAAAATCTCCCACAGATTACTTCCGAGCGTGGCCACGCTTTTGTAGTCATTAACTCCTCCAGTGGCCTTGAGATATAGTTATCCAACGTGGGTGGACAATTCCTATATGCCCTATGTATCTTTGCCCAATACAGCTCATCATGACTCAGAAGATGTCCTTTTGGCCTCCTTTCACGGCACGACCGGCCTAGGACAAAAACCAAAGTCACTCAGAAACTGCATTGACTTGGATAATAGTCTCCAGTCAAAAGAATCGACTCATAGGAACATCTTAGAGATCTTTGCCACGACCAGGCATCTATAATAGAACTTAGGGACTCTCTAAATGGTCACTGTCCGACAAAGTGTCACACACTCTGCCTATGTAATCGACTAGTCATCACGTATGACCTTATGGTGTTGAACAACCATCAATCGACTTACAATCTAGTCACTCCGAGACGTCACCTCATTAAATGACTAGGGACAAAATACAATGTTCATCTTATTCACTTGAATAGTGTTCAACATTGTCTCCACAACTTATTCAGATAAACAAGGTATTAAAACTTTAGTCACACTAAATAAAAGATTCATAAATGAATGCAAAAACAATGAATGCGATTATCATATATATAATAAGAGATACACTATCCAATTATTACATATCCATAATCTAAAGAAAATCTGGTATTCGTCTCAATCCCATTGCGACGACATGACCATCATGCTTAGCCTTTGATAAAGGCTTGGTTAAAGGATCAACAATATTATCATCTGTCCCAACCTTACAAATGTCAATTTCCTTCCTTTCCACATAATCTCTAATTACATGGTATTTTCTTTCAATGTGTCTAGATTTGTTACTAGACTTTGGCTTGAAAAATAGCTCCACTGTTATCACAATATAGAGTGATTGGATCTTCGGCGGAATAGACTACTCCTAGTCCCTCCATGAATTGCCTAATCCAAACAGCTTCCTTTGCAGCCTCAGACGCTGCAAGGTACTCAGCCTCTGTTGTAGAATCCGCGGTAACGCTTTGCTTGAAGCTCTTCCAGCAAACAGCTCCTCCATTTAGCATAACCATATAGCCGGATTGGGATGTCATATCATCCCGATCGGATTGGAAACTTGCGTCCGTGTAACCTTTTACACGCAACTTAGTTTCTCCTCCAAATACTAAGAACGAGTCCTTAGTCCTTCTCAAGTACTTAAGGATGTTCTTTACGGCTATCCAGTGACTCTCACCAGGCTTAGCTTGATAACGACTTGTCATGCTTAAGGCATACGCAACATCAGGACGAGTGCAAATCATAGCATACATGATAGACCTAACAGCAGAAGCATAGGGGACGATCTTTATGTGTTCAATCTCCTTAGGGGTAGAGGGAGACTTTGACTTGCTCAAAGTAATCCCTTGGCCCATAGGTAGAAATTCTCTCTTGGAGTCTTTCATATTGAACCGGTCAAGAACTTTGTCGATATAAGCTTCTTGACTCAATGCTAGTATCCTCTTGGACCTATCCCTATAGATCCGGATATTCGTTGTGCCTCTCCCAAGTCCTTCATCTGGAAGTGTTTCCCTAGCCACTCCTTAACGGAAGTGAGCGATGGAATATCATTCTCGATGAGCAATATGTCATCCACATATAGGACAAGGAATGTAACCTTACTCCCACTAAACTTCATGTATAAACACGGTTCTTCAACACTTCTAGTGAAACCGTATTGTTTAATGACATGATCAAAGCGATGATTCCAACTCCGAGATGCTTGCTTAAGACCATAGATGGACTTCTTGAGCTTACACACCTTCTTAGGGTTAGATGTATCCACAAAATCTTCAGGTTGTATCTTGTACACCTCTTTTTCTAAAATCCCATTCAAGAAGGCGGTTTTGACATCCATTTGCCAAATTTCATAATCATGAAATGCGGCAACCGCTAAGATTATCCTAATGGACCGAAGCATAATGACTGGAGCAAAGGTTTCGTCATAGTGTAAACCATGAACTTGAGTGAAACCTTTTGCCACCAATCTAGCTTTGTAAACATCTATATGTTTATCCACGTCGAGCTTAATTTTATATATCCATTTACACTGAAGGGGTCGCACTCCCTCAGGTAAATCCACCAAGTCCCATACTTGGTTCTCGTACATGGAATCCATTTTGGACCGCATGGCTTCTAGCCAATGTGAGGAGTCGGGACTAGACATGGCCGATTTTTAGGTAGTGGGTTCATCACTTTCCAAAAGTAACAAACACCATCCTCTTCGATGTTGCCAAGGTAGCGGTCAAGTGGATGAGAAATCCTACTTGACTTTCTAGGAACAATTACCATTTCAGAGGAAGAGGGAATGCTATCCTCCACGTTCTCCTCTACCTCATTCTTGGTTTGTGGCTCTCGAACTTCGTCAAGTTCAAATTTTCTCCCACTCTGTCTCCTAGAAATAAACTCCTTTTCTAGGAAGACAACATCACGAGCCACAAACACTTTGTTCTCGTGTTTATTGTAGAAGTAATAGCCACGTGTTTCCCTTGGATATCCTACAAAAAGACATTTGTCAGACCTGGGTGCAAGCTTATTGTCAGACTTGATCTTGACGTACGCTTCGCAACCCAAAATACGCATGAATGACAAATGAGGGACTTTCCATGTCCATATCTCATATGGAGTCTTATCAGCCACTTTAGTCGGGCTTCGATTTAGTGAAAATATTGCAGACAAGAGGGCAAAACCCCAAAACGAATCAGGAAGCTCGGTTAGACTCATCATAGATCGAACTATGCCTAATAAAGTTCGGTTTCTACTTTCGGACACACCATTTAGTTGTGGTGTTCCAGGAGGAGTCCATTGTGATACTATACCACAATATTTTAGGTGTGAATCAAATTCAGAATTTAGGTATTCACCACCACGATCGGATCGTAGTGTTTTAATCCTTTTATCCAATTGGTTCTCTACTTCATTTTGAAATTCTTTGAACTTGTCAAAGGCTTCACTCTTGTTCTTCATTAAGTAGACATACCCATATCTACTCAAGTCATCAGTAAAAGTAATAAAGTAGTGAAAACCTCCTCTAGCGGTGATGGTTAATGGTCCACATACATCCGTATGTATGAGAGCCAAAACCTCACTAGCTCGTGTCCCTTTTCCCGCAAAAGGTGCACGAGTCATCTTGCCTAAAAGGCAAGACTCGCATGTACCATAAGATTCGAAATCAAATGGTTTGAGCACTTTTGATGAAGCAAGTCTCTTAATGCGTCTTTTGTTTATATGACATAAACGACAATGCCAAAGGTAGGATTCATTTGGATCACCCTTTTTGAGCTTTTTAGTTTCCACATGATAAACGTCATTAACATCATTTAAAACATAAATGCCTCCAATTAAAATGGCCTTGCCATAAACCACATCATTTAATGAAAAATTACAACTATTGTCCTTAATCATAAAACAAAAGCCTTCCGCGTCTAACGCGGAAATGGAGATGATGTTCTTGGTTAAAGTTGGTACACAATAACACTTATTTAAATACAACTCTAGACCACTAGCTAAAGTGAGCAAATAGGTCCCCACGGAAACGGCCGCTACTCTAGCTTCATTGCCCATGCGGAGATCCACATCACCTTTTGCTAGTGCTCGCACATCCCTTAAACCCTGCAAATGATTATAAAGGTGAGAGCCACATCCGGTATCAAGTACCCAAGTGGAAGTGCAAGCATAATTAACGTCTATCACATAGAGAGAGGAAATCATACCAATAGGCGTCACATGCCCTTCCTTGAGATCCTCCAAGTATTTGAGACAACTCCTCCTATAATGCCCCTTCCCATTACAATGAAAACATTCGGCCTCGGAGAATTTGACACCTTTTGCCTTGGGTTTGCCATTCTCAATGGCTTTCACCTTTCCCTTGTCTTGTTTCTTTGATGATTAATTGGGACTTTTCCTTCCCCTTTCCTTTCTTAACTCCAAGGGACATGTTCTTTAACCTCATGGTTAGAACATCCCATTTTTCACTCCCACTAGCTTCCATATCCCTCTCCGCTTGGGTGAGGAGTGCATGAATTTCATGATAACTCTTATCCATGCCATTCATGTTGTAGTTTACCCTAAAGTGGGCAAAATTGGTGGGAAGTGAATGTAGGATACGATCCACCACTAGAGTCTTAGGAATCTTACACCCTAGACGCTCTAGGATGTCGACATATTCGGCCATTTTTAGCACATGGGGACCAACCTTTTGGCCCCTCTCAAGGTTAGCCTCAAAGAAGCGTGCCGCCGCATCGTATTGACGGATTTTAGGTGTTTCTGAAAACATAGTAATCATACGAGTGAATATCTCGTACGCATTTAAAGAAATGCATGAAAGCTTGAACTTTGGGGACATCGACCATATCAACACATTCTTGATATCATTCTACATCCTCACATGGTCATCATAGGCATTCCGCACCGCCGATGAAGCCCTTGGACCGGGCTCGATGGGAGGAGCATCGGTTAAGTAAGTGAGCACGTTGTCGGACAACGCGGCGCTTTTGATGTTGGATTCCCATTCAAGAAAGTTACTACCATCATCTTTTAAGATACATTTGTCCATTACGGACCTTAGCCATGAATCTTTGCCTAGTGAAGTAGTCGATGGAGTTGAAGAAGTTGTCATTGCGAATTAAAATGCTATAACAAATAAGGAAAAATTAACATCCATTGTTTTAAAATTACTTGTGAAAACATGTTTAACAAGTTTTAGCATTTATATAATGATCTCCCAATAAATTATATAAATGATTCCAAGACCCAAATAATAAACAAAAATGAGCATCGCTTGGGCGAAACATCCCATAATCGTGTAAATTCGGTAAGTCAACGGTTGACTAATTCTACCTCTAGAACTCTTGGTTGACGAATTTCCTTAAATTCATCTACTAGCCCCGGAATACAAGACCGTCTTATACCCCATTGAGTCCAACCAATTTTGGCGCGTGATAACCGTTTACCACCCTACTTACCCAAGGTAAAAAGAGAACACCCCGCTTGGGCGAGCGTGGCTCTAATGAACAAAGGATTCATAGGTGTTACTAATTGGTAAGACTAATCTCAATTTTAGTTATGTGAGAGATCTTGTCAATTTAGTCATAAATTCCCTATAAGTGAACTAAGTCGGTGAATGTAAATGACGTGAATTGACAAACGCGAAAATAAAATGCATGTGAATGGCGATTTTGGCATGCGCGAAAATAAAAACAAGCAAGCATATGAATAAATCCTAGTAT
Organism: Silene latifolia; assembly: GCF_048544455.1. NCBI lineage: Eukaryota > Viridiplantae > Streptophyta > Magnoliopsida > Caryophyllales > Caryophyllaceae > Silene > Silene latifolia. The sequence continues at coordinate 31,876,487 of NC_133528.1, forward strand.
GGCCACCTAGTTAATAAAAAATAGTCTATTACATTTCGGAAACCAACTCCTTGGTCCCTTGCCTCTTCATAGAACATCTTCCAAAAGGGGCTTCTTCAAGTGGGATTTGGAACACCTTTCCAAAAATAGACTCCGCCTCGATGTAAATCCGTCTTTTGGAAACGCCGGTAAGAATAACTATTACAATTGAATTACATAACTATTCCTATTATACATTAATTAATAAAATAAAAACTATTAATTAATTACAAACCGAAGATACGAGATCGTATTTAAATTACAAACAAATCGCTATTCCCATTCATTTCGGGTAATAACGATTAAAAATTAACTAGGCCATACTAGGTACAACAAGATAAATACTTTAAATAAATGACAATCATTCATTCAACTTAAATAAATATGTTTAAAATGCTGTAAAATGATGCCAAAATTGCCCTATCTAACAATCGTTGGTATCCATCTCGGTTTTGTGGATTTAATCGATTTTTAACATGTAAAAATCAATAATCAACTCTTAAATCTCATTTAAGTCCAAAATAATTGTCTAAACTATTTTGAACTCCAAAAATTAGTCCTCACTAATTTGATGATGAATAATTAGTTTGATTTGGTGATAATTTGCTAATTTAATCGGTAAAATCATAATTTTTAAGTAATAAATCCAAAATAATTTAAAATATTACCAAAAATTGAAACAAAAATTTTGAGTATTCTGGAACACTCCCAAGATCACCAAAAAGTCAGAAAAATGCCCAAAAATTCGGATAAAAATTTATGAAGAAAAAGATCGATATTTATCGGTTTTTTACCACTAACACCAATAAACATCAAAATAAGGTGAAATCACTTTTTAAAATTTCACTTTTAACTTTTAAATCATAGTTTTAAATGTACATAAATTTATCAAAGGCAGGAACAAATGTTTCAAGTATATGATTAATTTATTTCACTTTTATCGACTTTTATCTCATAAAATCAATAAACATGCAAAACTTCAAACCAACCTTCGAAATTTTACATACAAACTGTAGAAAACATGCATGAAACACCATAAAAATTTCATGACCCAAATCAACTTTTAACTATTTTTAGATAACTCTTAACCAAAATACGACATTTTTAACTCGGTTTTCTACCAAAAATCATTAAAAATAGCAAAATAACTTCATAAATTATCAAATTTTACCAAAAACCTTTTGATATCAGTAGGTATGCATGCCCAAAAATTTTCGTGCTAAAACGGCTTCTAACACAATTTTTGAGTTTTTATAAATTATCTCATAATTTATTAATATGCTTAAAATCAACATGCAAATTACAAGCCTAGCTCTTATACCACTTAAAAGATCATAGATCCTAATTAGACTCTCTAATTAATAACAAATTATCTTATAATATATTCATTTAGTGATCTATGTAACATGCATGCAAATATAAAAGCATAAAAATAAAGGTTAAGGAAAAATAATTTTCTTACATTGATATTTATGGTAAAAATGGACACAAACTAGATCACCTATCTAGTTTGTTCTTGAGCTAAATAAAGATGGATGATCCTCCTAGAAAAACCTTCAAAAAGAAAGTCTCCTTCAAGTTGCACCCAAGAACAATACCCAAATAATCTTATAAGTATTAACTAGATACTTGTAAAATTTAACCCTTGATAATATGTGAATATTACTAAAGAAAACTTAGTAATTATTTTGTTTTTTCTAACAACTTAGTAAATTATGGGTTTTAATATTTTAGAGAGATGAAAAATATACACATGCAAATGTTCAAAGTGTAGTGTAAAAATGAACAACAATTGGAGTGTATAAGGGGGAAAATGGCGGGTGGAGTGAGGGAGTGATTTTTTCTTATTTTTTTGTCCAATTCATTATTACACGCATAATGATCGCATGACAACTTATGGAAGAAAAATCAAGCAAAGTGAAATGATTATGATCATCCACTATACTCCATTTACATGGTTCAATATCCCATTTACGGGTCCATTTTGGTTCTTATATTTGTCGCACAAATACGTGTAAATTTTACTTAAACATCGTATTATATTTAAATGCTTCCAATTAATTTCGTCCAAATCACTCCGTAAATATACGTGTACCGCTACACATATTATTTACGTACTAATATTAATCACATTAATCAATTAGTACAATTTTAGTGAATTTAACAATTAATTAACTAAAACCCGTCTCCCAAAATTTATTATTCAATTATCGCATAATTAAATAATAACTGTCGTGCCTCGAGTTCGCAACTCGAAATCTCTCTAAAATAATCGACTAACCTTTTAGTCTATAAATCAAGGGACTAAATAAATTGTATCTCATACAATTAATTAGTTATCAATTGCGGTTCGTTCCTATAGGTGTGACCGAAAAGGGGTTAGTTGATCACCGCCGTCTCAAGACAATAACGTCAAACTTTAGTTAGCCAACCGTTATTGATTTACGTTAATCAACTGACGAGGATCAAATAATTAAATATCCTGATGATATTCCTTTAATGAGATTTATTATGTAAACGCACTATTGTGGAGGACACTAACTCCAACAAAGAGTGTAAGGAGTTTCTTAGGTCATACGGGATTCTACTGCCATTTTATTATAGACTTTTCTAAGATTGCGAAACCCCTTACGGAGATTCTTTTAAAAGATGCTCCCTTTGCGTTTACTAACGATTGTCTTGAGTCTTTTCATAGGATCAAGAAGGCTTTGATTTCCGCCCCTATCATCCAATCATCGGATTGGAACTTGCCATTCGAGCTCTTATGTGATGCAAGTGACTATGCGGTAGGTTCCGTGTTAAGACAAAGAAAGGACAAGGTTCTCCATGCTATATACTATGCTAGCAAAACCTTGGATGCGGCTCAAATAAACTATGCCACCACGGAGAAAGAGTTACTTGCCATTGTCTATGCCTTAGACAAATTCCGCTCTTACTTGATCGGTTCAAAAGTCATTGTTCATACCGATCATGCCGCCCTAAAGCACCTCCTAGTCAAACAAGAAGCTAAGACAAGATTGATACGATGGATCTTGCTCTTGCAAGAATTTGATCTTGAGATTAAAGCAAGACAAGAAGGGGTCCGAAAATGTTGTTGCCGATCACCTATCCCGTTTGAAGTTTAATGATGGAGGTATTGAATTACCTATTGATGATTCTTTCACCAACGATGTCTTGATGATGTTGGAAGCCAACACTCCTTGGTATGCCGACATAGCCAACTATCTAGTTGGAAGGGAGTTGCCACCTAACCTTTCATATCAACAAAGGAAGAAGTTCTTACATGATGCCAAGTTCTTCCTATGGGACGATCCATATCTATTCAAACATTGCTCCGACGGGCTATTCCAGAGATGTATCCCACATTGGGATGTGAAAGGGGTGTTAGAAGGATGTCATTCTTCTACTTATGGTGGTCATCATGGACCATCCAAGACCGTTGCAAAAGTGTTGCAATCCGGCTTCTATTGGCCAACTATGTTCCAAGATGCTAAAGATTTCGTGATAGCTTGCGATGCTTGCCAAAGGACGGATTCTATATCAAGGAGGCACGAGATAACTTTAAATGGTATCTTAGAAGTGGAGGTATACGATGTTTGGGGCATTGATTATCAAGGACCGTTTCCTTCCTCAAAAGGGAATCGGTATATTTTGGTTGTCGTTGATTATGTCTCAAAATGGGTAGAGGCAATTGCCACTCCAACAAACTATGCATGTGCCGTGATCAACTTATTCAAGAAGATCATATTTCCGAGGTTTGGTGTTCCAAGAGCGGTCATTAGTGATCGTGGTACTCATTTTGATGAGAAACAACTTGATGCCTTATTGGAGAAATATGGGGTCTATCATAGAAGAGGCTTGGCTTACCATCCACAAACTAGTGGCCAAGTAGAGGTTTCTAACCATGAGCTCAAGTCCATACTTGAGAAATTTGTTGCCAAATCGCGAAAGAATTAGAGTATGAAGCTCGATGATACCTTGTGGGCCTACCGTACCGCATATAAGACACCTATTGATACCTCACCATATAGGTTGGTCAATGGAAAGGCGTGCCATCTCCTCGTTGAGTTGGAACAAAAAGCTTATTGGGCGGTTAAGGAGCTTAACATGGATCCAAAGTTGAGTGGAGAAATGCGGTTTTTATAACTAAATGAGCTTGATGAATTCCGCTTTCAAGCTTATGAGAGCCCCCGTCTTTACAAGGAGAAAACGAAGAGATGGCATGACAAGAAGATCTTGAACAAGGAATTTAAAATCGGTGATAAGGTGTTGCTATTCAATTCCCGCTACAAGTTATTTCCGGGAAAATTACGAATACGGTGGTCCGGTCCATATACCATCACAAATGTCAACAAGTTCGGTTCCGTTGAAGTGATGACCACCAAGGGCGAAAAATTCAAAGTAAATAGCCATCATTTGAAGGTCTACCATGAGAATGTGATCGTTGGAGTAATAGAGGAAGTGACCGTTCATCCTCTACTTAAGAAAGCTTAAACCGACTCAAGCTTCTTACGTCGTGCGGGACGTTAAACGAGCGCTTCTTAGGAGGCAACCCAAGCTTTTTATTTGCTTTTATTTATTTTTGTTTTTAATTTTCCCAATTTGTTGTTTTTCGTAGAATTAGAAATAAATTACTAGACTTGACGGTGTTTTGTTTTGTGATTTACTAGTTTTAAACCCATGCAAATTGCACGGGTTTGCTTTTTAAGATTTGTTGATAATAACGGAAAAAAATTGTGCTTTATATTACATTAGCTTATTTGTTGTTTTCCTAAGAAAAGACTTATTTTTTTGTTAATATATAATGTAAAATATACACACCGGTTATCAAATAAAATCAAAAACTAAATAAATGGTTCGTAGAAAATGTCAAGTGGACTTATTTGTTATTAGGTTACCATAACCTGATTTATGAATTAAATTGTGTTTAAGTATTTCAGTGGATATATTGTTATTGAATCGGTGACATAACTGACATAACTCTATCTAGGTTAAGACATAGATCGATCTCATACATTAAAACTCGTTAATTCACCTTTTTTTAATAAAAAAAATATAATTTGGTATATATTTGGCAAAATCAACCGACTCAATTAACCCGATCCGAAAAGCTTTAATTAGACCCAAAATTGACCTGAATTACAAAACTCCAATGACCCGAAGGTCGAATTGACTCAATCTGAACATGGCCCGTGCTTTGTTGACCCAACCCAAAATGACCTAATCCGAAAATCGCTCAACTTAAAAATGATCCTACAAAACATAACTCTAATTGACCTCGCCTAATATGACTTTAAGGGGCGTTTTGTTGGAGCTTTTGAAATAGATTTAGAATGGATTCAATCCATTCTAGTGTTTGGTTGAAAGGTTTTGGAATGTAGTTAGTTACCCAATGGATTCTAAATCCATTCCGCCCTATTACTATACTCAATCCCTTCCAAGATCGAACCAAACACTCGTGAGCTAGTATGAGATTCTAACTCCATACCTCTACGGTATCAGAATCCATTACAATCCATTCCGATATTTTTAACCAAACAAACCCTAAATGACTAATATGAAACCAAACATAATATTATTTACGTTATAACAAAAAAAATCATTAAAACTAAACTATAAATAGGTAATAATCAATTTCCCTAAAATCATCCAACCTGAAATAACCCAACCCGTTTGACTCGAAAATGACAAACTAAACCATTAACAGTTAACGTTAACAATTAAAATCATGTGTCAATTACAATTTCTAAAGAAAATGTATTATAGTTTTTTTTACGATATAAGAGGGAAATATATAGCTAATACTTCGTAACATATTATTTCAATAATAGGTAAATATGCACAATCCAATCATTTTAAAAAAATAATAAATATATGTTCTGGCTCGTTTTTTAAGGGTCGTAAACTAAACCTTAATATGTGGCTCGTTCACCGCGGCTAACTTAACCCGCGAAAATATAATCACCTTGAAATTAAGAAAACATTATCGTGAATTTTGTCACTCATATACTTGGGATGACTTGTTCAATCACAAATTCTTCACTAAGATAGGTATGTCCGTATTAAACTTAACACGGGTCAAGTAGTATGAATAACAGAGCTTTGACTTCCTGATGTTTAACAATGACAAATTAAAGTGAGCTCAATATGTAAAACTACTCTAAACAAATTTGGTTGTAAGTTGGGCCTAACAACCCCAATACCGGATAAACCTAAGTCCATCCCATGTGTCATGCCCTAAATTGAGCCACCACCCCATCTATATAATAACATAAAAAGGCATGTTGAGCCTCTTTTGAAATGCCACGTGTCACGTCATATGTTATCTATATAATAACATAAAAAGGCATGTTGAGCCTCTTTTAAAATGCCACGTGTCACGTCATATGTTATTGCCACCTAGCATACCTATTTATACAATAATAAATCAATAAATAATAATAATTTTCTTTTGTAAAAAAAAATGAATAATAATAGATTTTCACTTAATAATATGGAATAAATGCACATAAATCTAAAGAAATCAATAGCTATTTTCCTACCCTTCAATCTTCCCAAGAAAAATATTAAAAAGTCATAAAACACTCTAAATAACTCAATAAATAATAATAATAATAATAATAATAATAATAATAATAATAATAATAATAATAATAATAATAATAATAATAATAATAATAATAATAATAATAATAATAATGCAGGATTTGGTGCAAAGGGCTAAAGTCAATGATGTCAAGTTGGGTGATGGTTGTACTAAATTTTTCTATAATAAGATTGCAGCTAGAAAGGCAAGAAACACTATTGGGAGTATTTTGGATGAGAATGGGAAACTGAGGACTGGACTATCAGATGTAGCTGCTGGGTTTGTTGCCTACTATCAGAACTTACTTGGCTCTGCTTCCTCTGTTGCCCCTCTTCCCCCTGAGCTCTTCCATCATGGCCTTCTCCCCCAGGCCTCTCATCATGGGCTAGTCAAACCTGTTCAGGCTAGAGAAATTCTTGATGCTCTGAAATCTATTGATAGGAACAAGAGTCCTGGTACTGATGGATACCCTTCTGGCTTTTTCTTAGATGCATGGGAGGTGGTGGGACATGATTTTAAGGAGGCTGTGCATGATTTCTTTCAACATAGCAAGCTCCCTAAATCTGCTACTTCTACTCTTATGGTTCTGGTTCCTAAAATGGATACTCCCTCCTCAGTTAAAGACTTCAGACCCATTGCTTGCTGTACTACTTTCTATAAAGTGGTAAGTAAGATTTTGGCCACTAGATTGCAGGGTGTGCTGCCTCACATTATTGGCCCTGAGCAAGCTGCCTTTATAGCTAACAGGGATCTTTCTGACAACTCTATGATGGCTTATGAGCTAGCATCTAAGTATGGTAGAGCCTATATCACTCCTAGGTGTTTACTTAAGGTGGATATTAGGAAAGCCTTTGATTCTGTTAGTTGGGATTTTCTCCATAGTGCCTTAAAGCTTTTTGGTTTCCCTCCTAAATTTGTGGAATGGTTAATGGCCTGTGTTACTTCACCTTATTACTCCCTTAGTATCAATGGAGGTATGAAGGGCTTCTTTCCTGGGAAGAAAGGATTAAGACAGGGAGATCCTCTCTCCCCTTACCTGTTTGTCATTTGTATGGAGGTGTTGTCCAGGCTTCTCAGGAGGTTGCCAAGGTATGATGGGTTTTCCTACCATCCTAAATGTGTCCAACTGAACTTGACTCATCTTGTCTTTGCTGATGACTTGCTGGTCTTCACAAGGGGTGATCTCCCTTATGTCCTTGCTGTGGCTCAATGTCTTGATCAGTTTGATTTACTATCTGGACCTCAAGCTAACCCTGCTAAAACTAGTCTCTATTTTGGGGGGGGGGTGGCCTCTGAAGTCAGATCTCTCATTTTGGCTGCCACTAGGTTCGGTGAAGGGGAGTTTCCTTTTCGTTATCTGGGCTTGCCCCTCTTTAACTCAAGGATTTCTAATGCTATGTATCAGCCCCTGTTGTAGAAGATTAAAAATAAAATTTCTCATTGGACAAACAACTCCCTGAGTTATGCAGGTAAAGCCATTCTCATCAACTCAGTCATTTTTGGGATGCATAACTTTTGGGGGGCTAGTGTTCTGCTTCCTAAGGGTGTTATTAAAAAAATTAATAAGCTCTGCAAGGATTTCTTATGGGGGATTGAGGATGGCACTAGGAGGCATGTTTTTCTCAGTTGGAAATCCCTTTGTAATCCAAAATCTGAAGGAGGTATTGGTATAAAGGAGATTCTTAGCTGGAACTGGGCACAGATGATGAAATGGGTTTGGAAACTTCTGTATAGACCTCACAGTATTTGGTCAGAATGGATTCATCACTATGTTCTTAAAGGAGGGGATCTCTGGCAGGCTACTACCAGTATCAGTCATTCCTGGTACTGGAATAATGTCGTCAGAATGAAAGACTTATTGATCTCTAAGGCTGGTTCAATTAGCTCAGCTGTTGACTGGATAGATGCTTGTTCTGGCTCTACTTTTCATATTGGGCAGATGCATTCTATGCTTCGACAGCCTGCAAATCTGGTTAGCTGGGGGGCACTGGTTCATCATAATACCTGTGTTCCTAAGCATGCTTTCCTGGGGATGATGGTAATGAGGAATAAGCTGCCTACTGTGGATAATCTAATTCAGAGGGGGCTCTATCTGGTGAATAGGTGTGTGCTTTGCTGCTGTCAGAATGAGAGTCTGGGACACTTATTTTTCCAATGCTCTTTTGCTGCACAGGTCTGGTCTAGCATTGCCTCATGGTTGCAGGTTTGCTCTTTCACTTCTTTGGAGCTGGTTATCAGTTGGTTCATGAGCTGTGTCCCTGGCAAGGGCATAGCTAGCAGTAGGAAAAGAATTGGCCTACTGGCTACTCTTTACTACATTTGGAAAGAGAGGAATGGAAGGATCTTCAAGGGCTTGCATCATACCGCTGAATTTCTTTGCACTCAAATAAAGTTTGTGGTTTGTAATCGTGCTGCTTAGGGGTTTTAGGCTTCTTTGTATTGGTTTTTCTATTTTGGTTTCTTTGTTTTACTTTGGGGGGCTACTCTGGTCTCCCTTGTAGAAAAGATGGACAGGGTCTTATACTTTCACTCCTATTTTGATGATATATAGATCATTGCTTTTCTGCAAAAAAAAAATAAAAAATAAAATAATAATAATAATAATAATAATAATAATTTTTACAAAAAAATGAATAATAATAAATTTTCACTTAGTAATACGGAATAAATGCACATAAATCTAAAAAAATCAATAGCTATTTACCTACCCTTCAATCTTTCCAAGAAAAAGATTAAAGAATTATAAAACACTCTTTCACAATTTTAATGACCTCCATAACTACAATCCCTCCTATATAGTGTCATCTTTTTATTTTTATCTTCTTTGTTTCCAAAACATAATAATAAATTTCAAGTATAAATAAGAATCAACTCAAAACACATTTTATCGTCATTCTTATCATAAAAACAAGGTAAGTGTGAACTTTTTTTTATTTAAATGTTATGATTATTAAACTAATCTGTGTTTACCTGTGTTTTGATAATATTGTTTCAGATTGAAAGTTTTGATCATGGAATGCTTTAAATTGTCTTTCAAATGAGGTATTCATCTTATTTATTTCTTCCATTATTCAAGAATTGAGCTTATTTAAACATATATTTTTTGTTTTTTCAATTAAGTGAGTGTCAAAATATGTTTATATACCGGTTATAAATGATTAAGATTTGAATGACAGGAAAAATTAAAGAGAAGAGGAGAAATCATCCAAAGTTGAAGAAAAAAGTAGAATATGAAAGAAATAATATAATTGGTTAGGTGAAGACTTTCCTTACTACTTTGAGATAAAACACTTTTCTTTTTTAGTTTTGAATCAATTGGCACAGTAATCTGCTGTAGTGAGACGATTTGATAAATTTGATATGTAAGCTTCTGAATCAATTGGTATGATAATTCGTCTTTTGAATCAATTGGTATTTATGTATAAAGTTGTTAATGGATAAGACATTATTCTTGTGATATTGAGTTTTATTAATGTATTATTAGGGATTATTTATAGGGAATATGGTGGAAATTGTGATAATATGCGGATTTGGAAAACAATTTACATTTTCATAAATTTCTCTAATTTATTTGTTAATATTTGTTATATTCTTTTGAGCTCTCATATTTTGTTTGCTCTATTAATTTATCGGTAATATTTTTTTTCGTTTATTTAGATAAGATGCTTTCTTTTTAAGATTAATTTTTTAATGTATATCAAGTTCCACAAACTCCAATTCGATTGAAGTATCTTGCCGATGTTACTACATTTTCTTACTTTTCCGAGGGCCAAGGTATTTGTATCATGTACTTCCATTTATGAGATACCTGAAGTTGAAGTTATAAAACCTACATATGTATCATTTGATCAATTCATGATTAAAATTTTTATTAAAACCGCAAAAAAATCATATAGTAAAAATATAAACCTAAAAAAGTCCTTAAAAATCCCGTGATTTTCATGCAAAACTAGTTTAGTTCTCAATTGTTACTCGCAAATTCCAGCTATTTTTTCTTCTTCTTTCCTTCCCAATGCCACTCTCATGAATGATGAATCTCATCCGTGCCCCCACCTTAGCATATTCACACTTCAATAACCCAAAATTAATAATTTTAATCGAGAGCCATGAATAAAACACAAAGCACACAAAACCCTCAAATGAATGATCAATAATAAAGGTATTGTTTATTTCAATTAGCAATTTTAATTTTTCTTTCAAATTGAAATAAACCAATCCGATCATTTTTTTAAAAATTAGTTTTTAATAAAATTTAAAATCTCAATATACGATTGTCCCCTTCACATTGACGATTAATTTTATATTTTTTTTTCGACATGCATATCAATGTAGTTGTATTCAAAATGTTTCTTGTAATTGATTTCATTTCAGTTCAATGTTGGCGTTTTTTAATTTCATTTCATAACAATGAAAATTTATTATATTAAATGATTATTTTTCTAAACTTTTTACTCTTAAGCTTGCCTTTTTTTTGTCCCCTATAGATTGTAGATTTGTTACCTGATTCATTCCTTTTAATTTTTTTCATGCCATTAAATTCATTTTGTGTTGTTAAAATTGTTGTTTATGGCCTTATAAATCTATTAAAAAATAAGATGAATATGACTACTCATCTGCCATTTTATGATTATATCACGACTTAAAAGAAGGTAATTAATTAACATTTTCTATTGGGTGTTGATTTTCGTAGTACGCATTTTGCTCAACGCAGTACACCTTTTCCCAAATTACCTTTCTCATTTTTTTTTCTTCTCCCCCTCATGTTTCAAGAATCCTCTCTTCTCTTTCATCTTACTTTTTTTACTCCACTAGAAACAAAAACAAAAGAAATATACGGTACACATCTTCAGCCATTGATTTGATATCGATGATGAACAACAATCACGACAACATTGATCATCATAGCGGACTTCTGAGTTCCAACGAAGCACAAACTGGAGGACTGCGGGTATGACATCTCCTTCGCTGCCACCGCAAAAATCCGAATTCCAATGAAAGAAGGTAATTTGGAGCATCATCTGGCACAGGTAGAATCAAGCAAAAGCGAGGGGGAAATGAGATTGAAATCTTTGGACGTCTAATTTTAGGTGATAGAAACTAAAAACCATGATTCCACCACCAAGAAACTAATCCTTATCACTTATCACAAATATCAAAACCCTAATTAAAAAACAAAATTACTAAAGAACATAAAAACAAATATTATTTTGATCAATTAATTGTATTTTAGAATGTAAATACATGTAACTTAATCAAATTCTGATTCATAATTGAAATTTTTGTTGTATTTTGATCGATTTGTAAGGTTTCGCTATTGGAATACGGGAGAATTAAGTTTTTGGTTTGTTAGTAGTACAAGGGTAGTAAATGGAAAATATTACGCAAAAAATACAGTAACGAGTAAAAAACGTACTTTGAAAATAAATTACGTTTCTATTTTATACAGTAATTAATTTGTATTAATTGTGCAAACCGGATATAAATGAACTATAGATTTTTTTTTGTTTACACTTTGTAATTTATTTGATGGTCACGTTTTACTCTGTAATTCTTAGAGGTTCTTGTATGTATTTAATTTTTAGGGTTTTTCTATATGGTGACCCTGAACTTTTTCAAATCCCACATGGTAACCCTGCAAATCAGAAAAGAAAAATGGTAACCCTGAACTCTATTAATTACAATTAACGTGACCCTTAAGTATAATTCCGTCAAATTAGAACGTTAAGTATCCTATGTGGCATATGGGATGACTTATGTGGGCTATGACTTGGCTCTTTATGTGTCTTCCCTCTCTCCTCTCTTTCCCATTAACACTGTCATCCAAACCCACCACTGCCACCACCCACCCATCTTACTTCTGCTCGCCACCGTCGACCCGCCAAGACGATGGTATGTCGCCGGCGTTCCAACCCCACACGGTATGATCAGATCTAAATAGAAGACCTAACTCCTATGCAGGAACTTTAGTTTCGATAAATTGCACTATAACTTTGCGGGCAAGTGTTTGAATAAATTGCACTATAAATTCAAAGTACGAGCACAGTATAAAGCAAATCAACAAAAGTCCACACACACCCATATTACAAACTCAATGAAAATCCACTAAAGGTGAGAAAAAAAAAGATGAAAATTACCATAAACTCTAATAAATTTGCAACGAAGATGAGTTTCCATGATTGAATTGATTAGAAAATATCAAAGGGTGGCGCAAAAACACGGAATTAGAAGTGGGCTTGGAAAGTGCAAGTCTGTGAATGTTGAAAGGGAGAGACATTGAAGGTAAGAAATGGGGTTTAAGAGTAGTAAAAGGGGTAAATCGAGGAAGTGAATATGGGTATCATCAGATACCGTGCGGGGTTGGAACGCCGGCGACAGGGTGTCGTCTTGGCGGGTCGGCGGTGGCGAGCAACAGTAAGATAGGGTGGTGGTGGCAGTGGTGGGGTTGGATGACAGTGGTAATGGGAAAGAGAGGAAAGAGAGAAGATACATAAGAGCCAAGTCATAGCCCATAAGCCATCTCATATGCCACATAGGATACTTAACGTCTCAATTTGACGAAATTATAGTTAAGGGTCACGTTAATTGCAAAAAACAGAGTTCAGGGTTACCATTTTTCTTTTCTAATTTGCAGGGTTACCATGTGGAATCAGAAAAAGTTCAGGGTCACCATATAGAATAACCCTAATTTTTATTTTTATTTTTTTTTGTACTATATGAAATATATAATTTATAGGGTATGTAATTATGTATGTAATTTAGTGCAATTAGTAGTAACGTGAAACAATTCTTTGAACAATTCAGAGTGAGTATGCTCTAATTAAACTCTTCAATGATCGTGGGTCCTGATTTTTAGCAAAAGAAAAAGAATTTTGACTTGTTGACTTTCAACCAAAGGCTGACATTTCAGCACTGTGGTTGTTCTTTTAATAAAAAGGATATGTGAAAAATGAAGAAAAGGAGGCTTAAAGGAGAAAATTCACGCTTCCCTATGCAAAAACCCCGTTCGGGGACGTAATTTCAAGAACGGGACGGAAACTAAGAAAAATGGAGGAAAAGTCCAAAAGCGCGTGAGACTGGTCAACCTGATCGGGGTTGCCAGCCCCGATCGGGGACGTAAGTTTGTATTTTCTTGGCTTTTTTCTTATATGGGTATAAGGCAAAATTCATTTTATCAACTTCATTCATCCCGACGGTACTTCTCCTTCCCCTTTCTATCATATTTCTTCACTTTCTTCATCTTAAATCACAACAAAATACTACTTTCTTCATCATTTTGCAAGATTCATTTATCATTTATCATCATTAAGTAAGTATTCCTCTCTTTTCTCTTTGATTTCATCCATTATAACCAATTTAATTAAGTTTATCAAACCCTAACTCAAATTGGGGGAAATTGATTTTGTGCTTGTTTTTTCTAGAAATTGGTTAGATTATGTTCTATTACTGCTTTTAGGATGAATTAGTTCAGTAATTTGTTCTATTATATCTATTTGGATGGATTTTGGTTTGCCTTAAGATGAATTTTTGTCTTAAAATTTCAGAAAAATGGCATCAAGAAGACCTCCTACCCAAGGTGCTTCAAAGAGGAGAAGAGGTGATGCGGAATCCTCCCGGGCTGCGGAGGATGTTCAAATAGAAGAGGTACCGGAATGGCCTGATCCGTAATTTCCCGGAGTGATATTTAATAGTAAAAAACAGTGGGACAATTGGGTCATTTACGCAACAAAGGTATGAAATCGACTAAGTTCATTAATCAAGTTTCTTTAAACAATATTGGTATAGAAAAGAATGTTAAGGCATTGTTTAAGAACCTTGGTATGAAACATTGTTACACCATGGACTATAAGACCTTTCCCGAACTCACACTTGAGTTCTTGAGCTCTTTTGAATTTCATAGGTCGAAAAGAGAAGGTTTTATACATTTTGTAACTTTTCGGTTGTTTAATAATAATCACAGATTGGACCTAGCGGAATTTGCTAACATTTTCCAATTGCCTCATCAAAACTTGCCCGTTGAATCACCCGAATCTTACAACCCGGTTATTACATGGAATTCCATTTCTCACTTCCCTTTTAAAGATTGGGACCATGTCCCTCACCAATACATTCACTACCCCGACATTCGTGTTTGGCAAAGGTTTATGGAGTGGACATTCTTTGGGAGAAATGAGCCTCATTCGGTGAGGAAGATAGAGATTGAGATTTTGGGTGCCTTTCTTATTGTCAATGGTGATGATAAATGGGGGATAAAAATTCCTTACCACTTTGCGGTACATTTGACAAAGCAATGCAACCCGAAAAATAATTCAATTGTCTAAGGAGGATTGGTTACTAAAATTGCTCACCACTTAATGCCGCTTTAATCAAGAGACCACCGACTTGAGACCGTTACTTATCACTAAGGAAAAATAGGTTGAACTTGACTATGAATACTTCCTATCTTGCAATTGGTTTAGGGATTCTCACCCTAACATGGTTTGGAAAATTGGTAGACAAGATTCACTTAGTCTACCGGAAGAGAAAAAAGAAATCAAGGGCTTAGTCCATACCAAACCCTATCATGGGAGTGCCCCCATTACCCCCCACTATTTATCACTTGCCTCTACGAGATAAGGCACCTACTACCGTTGAGCGGCGTGGGAGAGGTCAACTATCTGAAGCACGCCATTCTACCTCTAGTCTAGAAATGATGGATATGATACGAGACATAAGCTAAAATATTAATACCATTCGTGATGACCAAAGACTTGCATTGCATCCCATATATGATCATTTTTCTAGGCAAAGAGTAATTCGACCTGAGGGGCCACACCCTTCATTTTATACTTATTCTCCGGGTGGATTTCCTCCCCTTCCTCCCCCTTCTAACCATGATGCAGGTACTTATACTACATATGCTCCCGGTCCGGATTTTTGTGGTTTGAATTATGGAGCTGAGGCATTTAATGGAGGGTATGGTGGTTATGGTGGCTACGGTGGCTATGGTGGTTATAGTAGTTACGGAGATGGACTTGGTAGTGGCCAAAACATTGGTGAATATGTCACTCATCTCCAAGGGGATGATTCTAGTGGAAGTGGTCATCAAGGTGAAGAATCCGGAAGTGGTTGATAGGCTATCGCACACCTATGCAGAAATAAATACCCTAGACACAAATGAATGTAGTACATATGGGTCGAATCCAAAGAGACGGTAGTTGTTAATTAGTTATTATGGAGTGAATTCTATCGAAGTCGGTTATCGTATGTTTGGTTAGTTGGATGATGGAAGAAAATAATAATGATAAAGAAATAGTCTAGGGAGGTTGAGTCACACATGCAAATTACGTAAATGGTCAAATTAAACATAGGAGTTGATGAATCATTAATTTTTTAGGCTTAGAGACACCCACCTCTCGATATTAGTGTCAACCCATAGACCGGGTCCTAGAGAAACTCTCGTTTATGACTAGGTCGTCCTACTACACATGCTTAATCTAATCCGATTCCGTGCCTCTCGACTTATATAACGAATTAACAAACTTAATCAATGAATAAGGCCTTTAAACAAAGATTAAACGTGACAATACAAACATGTGATAGAAACAATGAAACGATATTATAACATCCTAGTTTATCATGTTACAAATACTTTTTATGCATGGCTCCCTTCATTCCCTAGACAAGGTAGACTACTCTAGCATAATGTAAATGTAAACTAAACTAATGACAACTGAAATGATAAACATAATGAAAATAGGAATAGAATTACCTTGAAATGGAAATGGAATTGGAATTGAAGAACAATGCAAATATAAATAACTTGAATATAACTTGAAATAAAAATTGTAATATAAATTGAAATGATTAAAGGAAATTGTTTATAGTAAATCTAGTCTAAACTAAACTAAGAACTAAACTAAGAACATGAAAGTAGTGTAGAAAATACTAAGAAAAAATGGTGTGTAAAGGTGTGTAAGAAGTGTGTTGATCAACATCTTTTATATAAGAATAAGGGAGTAGAATTTGCAAAGGAATCCAAAATGGCATCCTAAGCACACTCATAATATACCTTCAATTCTTGAGTAATTTCCAAGAGAATCCCATGTTGCCCATTAACTCCTTCTTAAACACCCGGTTAATTGCACAATTAGCATCCAAAGAGCATCCTAAGATGAGCATCCAAGGCATTCTCCCATCTTCTCTACTTGGGCTTTATCACTTGATTTTATACTTGGGCTCATTTCTTCATTTTTCTACTAACATAAGTTAGTGTCATTTTTGCTTGGACCAATAGTCCTTCTTATAAATTGTCATGTCATGATGAAGCTTGCCTCTACTTAGCCTTGCAAATTCCGATCTTTGCTAAAATGACGGGAAAAAACTTCCGATCGCTTAGATTCCTACAAAATGTAACAAATATGAGCAATATACATAGAATACAATATTAGCTCACAAAAACACTAAATAAAGCGCAATAGTCAAATAAATCGAGCTAAAATAGGGGGTTAAAATATATATAAAATGGACACATCAAACTCTCCCAAGCTAAACTTTTGCTTGTCCTCAAGCAAGAAACCATATTCCATCAATTGCAATATCCTAAAACAAGCCAAGCATAATGATTCAAAACCCGAGACAAGATGGGCATAAGGAATAATGCAAAAACATGGATGAGATTTACATGACGGCGTAGCACGAAAGACTTTGAATGAACCTTTAAGCTCTTGCATGATCTTTTGACTAATGGACTCTCACGATGCACTCAAACTCATTTGTATGTGAAAGGACATTTTTGTGTAAAAACACTCACTTATCCTCGACTCATGAGAATGTGCCCGCAATCTAATATGGTAATCATATCAAAATTACAAGCCAAAAACAATCATATGCAAGCATGAAAAAGAAGCCAAATGGGTAAGAAGAAGGATAAAAGACATGGGTAGAAAGGGGAACAAATGAATTATGGAAATATGGAGCTTAATGTTAAGCTAGCAACTATCCAAAATGAAAGGATGCTCAATCCCAAAACTAACCTAATAATTCCGATATAAATCATAAGAATTCTCTCCAAAATATATGAATAAGACATGAGAGCTTTCTTACACCAACCTCTTCTTCTTCTTCTTCTTCTTCTTCTTCTTCTTCTTCTTCTTCTTCTTCTTCTTCTTCTTCTTCTTCTTCTTCTTCTTCTTCTTTCAATTCAAATCATACTTCTTTTTTCGCTTCATGCTTTTTTTCATCATCTTTTCTTTTCTTTTTTCTCATCATTTTTCCTTTTTTTCAATTCTAACAAGGTAGGCAATTTTTTTTCTCTTTTTTCATTTCTTCTTCAAGAGCATTAAGACCAAGCTCACAATGATATTTCAAGATAAAATAAATCCCAAATGAGCACCCAAACACAACTAATCAAAGCTACTAGCTCAAAAAGGTAGGCAATTTTATATGTAGCTAGGGGTCAATTTTGTGAAAGGGTTCAAAAAAGGCAAATTTAATCATGTGAATGGCTCCAAAATGCTAATAACATATGAATGGATGCTTATAAAGAGATGAAATGAAGACCATACTTGTGTATTTTGATAAAACACACACCATAAGGAGACCTACATTTACCTAAGAGAGACTGGATATGGATGCATCGGTCTAAGGAGGTTCTACCTTACTAATTTTGTTGCTTGCCGATAGTCAAGATCAAGCCTATTCGGTTCATTTTCCATCTCCCACCTACTATGTCAAGACATCCCCATGTAGCAATTATCCCATCAGAAAAGAATAAATCATTAGATATAAGCTATCATTAGGATAAGGAAGAGGGAAAGTAGGCCAAAAGCAAGTAAAAACACACAATTTCTCTCAAAATTTTCAAATTTTTCTACATGCAAACTACACTACAATGCAAATACAATCTTCCCCCAAGATAAACATAACATTGTCCTTAATGTGCCAACAATTAAATCTCCCAACTAAACCATAAAAATAGCTCAAAGCACATAAACAAGAAGGATAAAGGGTCATATTTAATGGGTTGCAAGAAAATAAACTTAAGTGCAAAGGAAAGAACACTTACTAGACTTGCTAGTCTCCCCCAAGCGAGCATGTATACGGGGGACTATTCCATTCATCAATAATTCAAGAAAAGGGCTAAAAATTGAAAGTTTGATGAAGAAATGATGTTTGCAAGTGATTAGGCAATTTTTAATTTTTAAAACTTTTTTTTTTCCGGAAAAAGTTACGTCCCTGATCGGGGTTGACCGAGTTTAAGCCGGTTTTGACTTTTCTCCGTAATTTTTAATTCCATCTCGTTGATGAAAGTTACGACCCCGAATGGGGTTTCGTGCATGGGGAAGCATGCATAACCTCATCGAGACTCCTTTTCTTCATTTTTTCACTTACAAACCACAAAAGTAAATACCGTCAAGTCTAGTAATTTTATTTCTGATTCTACGAAATTATTAAATTGCGGAAAATGAAAAAAAAAAATAAATAAAAGATATTTCCTAAAATGAATATCCATTGTTCTTTACAAAGCATGTCAATGCCCTTAGAAGTTGATCATATTCCTGCGCATGAGCAATATACAAGCATATGTAAGCAATTGATAAGATATAAGCATGAAAGATCAAAGACAAGAAAGGATTAATCTTATCAAAATGCCCATGAGAGATTTCAAATAGAACCACCATACTCCACTCGTCAGCAAGAGATGGAGCATCATGCTTAAGACCATAAAAATAACCGTTAGTGCATAAATTATAATCATAAATGGTCTCAAATTGGTGGTATGAAAACTCTAAGTGGTAGGAGTTATTAAAAATGGGGGGTGCATCCCACTTAACCACTAAGTCCTCCATCAACTTCGAATGGGTAAACTACATTCCATGTGAAAGGATTTTCAAAGGTTTTGCATGCCTCGGGTAAAACCTCATCTGTTATACTATGGTCGGGCCCAACAACATCCATGTCATGTGTGTCAACTACCTCCTCTACAAAATGGTAAATTGGAACGACAATAGGGGCATTTCAATAATGAAGGTCAGATCATCATCATCGTTATCCAATAATTCAAAATGGTTAGGGGGAGAAGACTCACATTGGGAGGTTGGGAGAGCATGAGGAGAGGAAATAATCTCACATTGGCTCGCTTCCTTTTGAGAAAGTTATTCCAAACGAGCTCGAAGCACTTTAAGCTCCTCTTAGACGCGCCACACATCGAATTGGCGCGCTATCTCCCATATTTGACATTGGCTAGCCATGAAATCAAAGAAATGTCAAAGTTCTAGCCCAATCATGTAGTAGACACTCCCATGACTCAAATTTAGAGCCAATTCACAGGTCTCAAAATCCATGCCATCAAGCACGAGCTGAACCATGTAATCCCCATCAAGGACATGTACAAGAGAGAGGAGACTATCGCAAAAATGGTAGAATCGGGCAAGATAGTCATAAAAAGGCTCATCTTTGAGCTGTGGGACGAATTCATAATTCATTATGAAAGGCCAAGCTTTATTACCTACAAAATAGGCACTAAAACTACAAAGAAATCGTGAGATGACAAGATAAAATAAAACAAGATAAAATTCAACAACTAATAACAAACAAAATTATCTCCCCGGTAACGGCGCCAAAATTTGATAGGCTATCGCACACCTATGCAAAAATAAATACCCTAGACATAAATGAATGTAGTACGTAGGGGTCGAATCCATAGAGAGACGGTAGTTATTAATTAGTTGTTATGGAGTGAATTCTATCGAAGTCGGTTATCGTATGTTTGGTTGGTTGGATGATGGAAGAAAACAATAATGATAAAGAAATAGTCTAGAGAGGTTGGGTCACACATGTAAATTACGTAAATGCTCAAATTAAACATAAGAGTTGATGAATCGTTAATTTTTTAGGCTTAGAGACAGCCACCTCTCGATATTAGTGTCAACCATAGACCGGGTCCTAGAGAACCCACGACTAGGTCGTCCTACTACACATGCTTAGTCTAATCCGATTCCGTGCCTCTCGACTTATAGAATGAATTATCAAACTTAATCAATGAATAAAGCCTTTAAACAAAGATTAAACGTGACAATACAAACATGTGATATAAACAATAAAACGATATTATAACATCCTACTTTATCATGTTACAAATACTTTTTATGCATGGCTCCCTTCATTCCCTAGACAAGGTAGACTACTCTAGCATAATGTAAATGTAAACTAAACTAATGACAATTGAAATGATAAATATAATGAAAATAGGAATAGAATTACCTTGAAATGGAAATGGAAATGGAATTGAAGAACAATGCAAATATAAATAAATTGAATATAACTTGAAATGGAAATTGTAATATAAATTGAAATGATTAAAGGAAATTGTTTATCGTAAATCTAGTCTAAACTAAACTAAGAACTAAACTAAGAACATGAAAGTAGTGTAGAAAATACTAAGAAAAAATGGTGTGTAAAGGTGTGTAAGTGTTGGAATAAGTGTCCTCCGACAATAATGCGATCACAACTGTTGATCATAATGATCACATGTTTAAATCTCATTTTAAGAATACATGTGGGATGTAATATTTTACAGTCAACTAGTCCACACATATCGGTAATGATTGGCTGACTAGAGTTTGACATTACTGTCGTGCGACGGTGGTGATCAGTTGATCCCCTTAGGTCATACCTATAGGGAAATACTCTTAATTGATTATTTAATTAATCGTATGCCGATACGAGTTAATTAAATTGCTTAAAATTGACGGATGATTTTGTGAGTAAAGTTAACGTATCTTATTGTAGTTTGATTAAATGAGACACGGTCTAAGTAATCGAATTGTTTTATTACTTAGATGAAATTATTATTTACGGAAACAATTGAAACGGAATGAATAAATTATTATAAATACAGAATGTTGTAGTTTATAATTCGGAAACACTTTTGGTACAAGTAATTATGAATTACTATGTTAATTTTTATAAGTGACATATTTTATTAATATGTTGATTTTTAATTTTTAAAAATACATTTTATATATAAGATGTCATGTAATGTGTCACATGTGACATATTGACAAAATCACAAATAAAATGGACTCATCCATTTTATGTGTGTGTACCGAAATGGAGGGAGTTTTAGGATAAAAATTGTGTTGATTATTTTTAAATGGAAAACACAATAATTACCTATAGTCTTAGCCTTGCATGCCTATCTTTTCTTGGGTAGAAAAACTAGCCCATGCATTGGACACACTACTCCCTCCAACCGGTTTTACCATGGGAATAAAGAGTGTTTCCTCTACAATTATTCATTAACTCTTATCATAAAATTTCTAGTGTGAGAAATTATCATACTCTCTACAATTTGTAAAAATTCTAGAGAAATAAACTCACATAATACTCCCTCTTGAACCGGTTTTCAAGAGCAAAAATTATAATTTTTGTGTCAATTTTATAGTAAGACTTGCATTATTTCTAGTACAAAATAATATTAGTTATTAAGAGATTTCTTTGGGTATATGCTTTTGGGAGAGATTCTAAACTTGAATCTTGTTCATCCATTATTGGAAAGCTCAAGAACTAACAAGAAGGAGATCTTATTGGTGCCCATAAAACCGAAATCACATAGTAAGGAAAACGATTTCTTCATTACTTCTATTTATGTTTGCATGCATAAGATCTAGAATTTATTTTATGACTAAATAAATTGATTCATATATGAATATGCAAATTAATGAGATTAATGTTGACCCACAGTAAGAAGTGTGTTGATCAACACCTTTTATATAAGAATAAGGGAGTAAAATTTGCAAAGGAATCCAAAATGGCATCCTAAGCACACTCTTAATATTCCTTCAATTCTTGAGTAATTGCCAAGAGAATCCCATGTTGCCCATTAACTCCTTCTTAAACACCCGGTTAATTGCACAATTAGCATCCAAAGAGCATCCTAAGATGAGCATCCAAGGCATTCTCCCATCTTCTCTACTTGGGCTTTAACACTTGATTTTATACTTGGGCTCATTTCTTCATTTTTCTATTAACATAAGTTAGTGTCATTTTTGCTTGGACCAACAGTCTTTATAAATTGTCATGCCATGATCAAGCTTGCCTCTACTTAGCCTTGCAAATTGTGATGTTTGCTAAAATGACGGGAAAAAGCTTCCGATCGCTTAGATTCCTACAAAATGTAACAAATACGAGCAATACACCTAGAATGCAATATTAGCTCACAAAAACACTAAATAAAGCGCAATAGTCAAATAAATCGAGCTAAAATAAGGGGTTAAAATATATATAAAATGGACACATCAGTGGTAGTGGTAAGAAGAAAGGAAGGAAGGGGTTCAACTTTTGGCCCTTTTCTTGAAATTAATGATTAAAGGAAGAGTACCCCGTGTACATACTAGCTTGGGGGGAGACTAGATAGACTAGTAAGTTTCATGTGTTTTGCACTTTAGTTTATTTTCTCGCAACCCATTAAATATGACCTCTTGTCCTTCTTGTTTATGTGCTTTGAGCCATTTTTATGGTTTAGTTGGGAGATTTAATTGTTGGCACATTGAGGACAATGTTGTGTTTAGCTTGGGGGGAGATTGCATTTGCATTGTACTGTAGTTTGCATGTAGAAAAATTTGAAAATTTTGAGAGAAATTGCGTGTTTTTGCTTGCTTTTAGCCTACTTTCCCTCTTACCTATCCTAATGATAGCTTATAGCTAATGATTTATTCTTTTATGATGGGATAATTGCTACATGGAGAAGTCTTGACATAGTAGGTGGGAGATGGAAAATGAACCGAATAGGCTTGATCTTGACTATTGGCAAGCTACAAAATTGGTAAGGTAGAACCTCCTTAGACCGATGTATCCATATCCAGTCTCTCTTAGGTGAGTGTAGGTCTCCTTATGGTGTGTGTTTCATCAAAATTGCACAAGTAGAGTCTTCATTTCATCTCTTTATAAGCATGCATTCATATGTTGTTAGCATTTTGGAGCCATTCATATGATTAAATTTACCTTTTTGAACCCCTTCACAAAATTGATCCCTAGCTACATATAAAAATTGCCTACCTTGTTGAGCTAGTAGCTTTGATTAGTTGTGTTTGGGTGCTCATTTGGGATTTATTTTATTTTGAAATATCATTGTGAGCTTGGTCTTAATGCTCTTGAAGAAGAAATGAGAAAAAGAGAAAAAAAAAATGAAAGAGAAAGAATTGAAAAAATGAAAAATGATGAGAAAGAAAGAAAAGAAATGAAGGAAAAAAAAGCATGAATGAAAAAAAAAGTGTGATGTGAATTGAAAGAAGAAGAAGGGATTGGTGTAAGAAAACTCTGATGTCTTATTCATATATTTTGGAGAGAATTCTTATGATTTGTATCGGAATTATTGGGTTAGTTTTGGAATTGAGCATCCTTTCATTTTGGATAGTTTCTAGCTTAACTTAAGCTCCACATTTCCATAATTCATTTGTTCCGTTTTCTACCCATGTCTTTTATCCTTTTTTTTGCCCATTTGGCTTCTTTTTCATGCTTGCATATGACTGTTTTTGGCTTGTAGTTTTGAAATGATTACCATATTAGATTTCGGGCATATTCTCATGAGTCGAGGATAAGTGAGTGTTTTCACACAAAATGTCCTTTTACATACAAAGGAGTTTGAGTGCATCGTGAGAGTCTATTAGTCAAACGATCATGCAAGAGCTTAAAGGTTCATTCAAAGTCTTTCATGCTACGCAGTCGTGTAAGTCTCATCCAATGTTTTGCATTATTCCTTATACTCATGTTGTCTCGGGTTTTGAATCATTATGCTTAGCTTGTTTTAGGATATTGCAATTGATGGGATATGGTTTCTTGCTTTGGGACAAGCAAGAGTTTAGCTTGGGGGAGTTTGATGTGTTCATTTTATATATACTTTTACTCCTCATTTTAGCTCGGTTTTATATTTATGAGCTAATATTGTGTTCTAAGTGTATTGCTTATATTTTATCGCATTTTGTAGGAATGAAGCACATGGATGCTTTTTCTCGTCATTTTAGCAAGCACCGAGTTTACTAAGCTAAGTGGAAGTAAGATGGACCAAGTAAGACCATGGAAGAGTATGTTTCCAAGCCCAAAGAAGAAAGTATAGAGCAATGGATTGATAAATGCAAATGATCATACAAAGAGCCCAATGAGAAGTCCAAATTCATGTGGAAAATATCAAGCTTAGGATGCCCTTTAGAAGCTCTTAAGTTGTTAGATTAAGCATTTACCCGGGTGCATTAAGGGACATTTATTGCAAACATTGGATTCCCTCAACATTTAATCAAGAAGTTAAAGGAAAATGCCCGGATTGCTACGCCCCCGATCGGGGCTGGCAACTCCGATCGGGGTTGACCCCCTTTTGGACATTTACGTTATACCCTTATTTTATTATAAATAGGGGCCTTAATCCGTCATTGTAGGACATCTTTGATACGTCTTTCATACACCATTTTACTCTCTATTAGCCTTAAGCACAAAATTCCCTCTTAATTTTCATTGTAGTTTTAATATTGTTAAGCATTTGGTTATTAAATATTTGGTTATTATATATTCAATCTTTTGGTTCTCAATTGTTCTTCCTTGCAAGTTTCTAATTCAAGTTCCATTTCTATTTCGGTAATTCTAATTCTAGTTTACTTAGTTTACATTTCTATTTTAGTTATCACATAGTTTTATCATTAGTACTTTTATTATATCACATAGTTTGTTTTTACATTTTATGATTCACCATTTAGTTTACATTATTTCTATAATCATGTCTAGCATTTCTTACATCAAAGTTTGTAGTTTACATTTCAATATGAGTAAAATGATAAATTAGATTGATATAATATTGTCTAATTGTTTCTATCACATGTTTGTATCGTCATGATTAATCTTTATTTAGAGGCCTTATTCATTGATTAAGTTTGTTAATTCGTTCTATAAGTCGAGAGGCACGAAATCGGATTAGACTAAGCATGTGTAGTAGGACGACCTAGTCATAAACGGGAGTTTCTCTAGGACCTGGTCTATGGTTGTCACTAATATCATGAGGTGGGTGTCTTTAAGCCTAAACAATTGACAATGTTATTATTTCCGAGTTTAACATGAATTTCTATGTATTTACAATTGCATGTATGACCCGACTCCCCTAGACTCCTTTAATCATATATTGTCATATCATTTTATTTGCTAATCATCAAACTAACCAACAAATCAAACCAATCGTAATCGACCTTGATAGAAATCTATTCATAGCATTTCATAACGCAATTCCTGTCTCCTTGTGTTCAACCCCTATTACTACATTAATTTGTGTCTAGGGAATTTATCTTTGTTTAGGGTACGCGATAACCCTATCATCCGCTGATGATGATGAAGCATCATATGAACCTCTTGTAGGACCCCCAAGTAGAATTATGTACGCTAAACCCTTTACGTGCATCATTCACAATCTCTCGTATACAGAGGACGGGCATGGAAAGGCTATACTCTCGTATAGCCTTGACTGGTTAATAGGTTTGATTCGGTTAGCCGAATTGAATTTGGTTCAAACTATCTGCCCGGATAATGATGCGCATGATGGCTTCGGGCGGTGCGCCCTCATCGAGTTTGGCGGGGGTGAGGAGCGGGAATGTTTTCGTCAGGCTCGCAAACTTGAGCGGGAATTCTATAACAATGACTCTTCGGGACTCTGGTTTGATCACGATGATCAGCGGGTACGCCCATATTTATGGGTTGCGAATGAATTTGACCTTCTCCTACTACTTCCGATTCTGCACCGCCAAGGTCGCATTGCCAAGCAGGGGACAATGCCCTTGCAATGGGAAAACGACTTTGTGGATTGGACTGAAGGTGAAAGAGACATATATGGTGATATTGTCTCTAAATTCCAGAGGATGGGTAACAAAAAACATACTCTCTCCATTCAACTCCACACTACACATTTGCTTTTTCACGTTTGTCAACGCTTGTTTTACGCGATAAATATCTTTAGCTTGATATTTTAATGTACTCCTAAAAACCTAAGTCATTATAATAAAAGTTAGGTATTTTTCTGGTGATACTATCTCTGAATTCCAGAGGATGGGGTAACAAAAAACGTAACAAAAAACATAAATAATTAAACTTTAATTCGAACCACCACCATAATCCAAATACAACTTACAATGCCATATAATAATTAAAGACTTAATTTTTAGAATCTGATGAAGTATTAGGATACTCATCATGAATTTGGGTATAGAGCAAGTCGTAGATCGGCCCTTCAATATCACCGGGAAGCGCAAGTGGAATGGTCTCTTTCTCCCATGACATAGGCACGATGGCAAGAATGTGATGCTTCCTGCAATGTTTCAGCAGATGATGATCAAGATGGGTCGCAACCCATAGATAAGGGCCTTGTTGTTTATCATCCGAATAGAAGTCCTCTTTTCCCGCATCTTCCCCCGCAAATCTAGCCCTTAATTTTCTTGCCTGACGAAAATTATCATGGCAGTTGGCTTCGTCAAACACAATAAAAGTGAAGCCTACAAAACTTTGCTTGTTTGTAGACACAGGGTACACTTTTTGAACCGCGGTGAAACCGGAATCATGAAGCATTTGCGTCAACCACCTAAAATTAGGGTTTAAACCCTTTCCATTCACACCATAATGAACTAGGAGATTATGGAGAATGCAAGTAAAAGGCTGTGCGTAACGAGAATGTGATTGTAACTCCGATACACCAATCATATTTTTTTTAGAGAAAAATTTAGAGAGAAATTAAAGAGTAAATGTTTGATAATTTAGAATTTGACCTAAAACATTATGAAGACATATTTATAGAATTTATTTTTGCTCAAATTGAATATTATTGGTCAAATTGAATATTCATTAAAGTTCTGATAAAGTTTTGAATGCAGTAGTCAAACTGAAAAATCTAATCAAATACTGACAACGGTTGAATTAAAAAACCGTTATTTCATAATAGAAAATAATAACGGTTAAAAAATATCCGTAGCTATAACATAACAACGGGTACCAAAAACCGTTGCTGGTGTTAATTTAGTAACGGTTTTTAAAATGCCGTTTTCTTAAACTGGTAACGATTTTCTAACAACCGTTGATAAGAGTGATTCTATAACGAGTTTTTGGAAACCGTTAAACGTTTTTGACAACGGTTTGTTAAGCAGCCGTTGTCAAATTATAATAACAACGGTTTTCGAGGGAAAACATTATTACTATTAGCACGGTCTAGGTTTCCGCCAATATTTCGAAAACGGTAATCTAAGTATCGTTATTAAATGATCGTTATTAAATGCATTAAACAGTTGTGATACGTTCCTTATCGATTTCCAGATTTGGCGTAGTGAGTAACATTGCAATTGATAATTAAGGTGGCATTATACATAAATAGGTTTGATATAGAAATAAGTGTCATTAAACTACTGCACTAGAATTAGGTGTCTTTAAACATTAACATTAAAATAAAAAAAATTGATTAGGTAGATTGTATGTAGTAATATAGATGCGTCCATTGTTTTCATAATTACGTTAGCATTAGTAAACCGTATATATATGTTCCTCTTTATTCTCATTTTTTTAAAAAAAATTATATAAAAAATATGGGTCTTATTTTAATTTTTGACATTTTCTTCTGTTTAGAAAATTTTTGATTTCTCAAAAAAAAAACAAAAAAAAAAAACTCATTTGTGATCCATGTAGAAATTCATATGAGTCTTAATATACATTAAATTTTTGCATCAAATCCAAAACAACTCTCCCAGATTTTTACTGTTAAAGTCGTGTCAACTGGTTTGAAAAAATAGAGTAAGCACAAACATGTCAATAAATTAAAAAAATCACTCTTATAGTCAATCTCATAACTTTGTTGCTCACATTACCAAAAAAAAAAACATGTATTTCACGTAAAGTGTCTAATTAAAATAGGACCACCCAAGTCCTTTTTTTGAGTTGCATAGATGAAAAAAAAGAGCATATGTCATTTTTATTAGTTACTTGTTCTACTTTTTACCCTTAACTAGTAGAATAGACTTGAAATACTTTAGGGCATATCTCTTTAGTGTAGATCAATCGACCTCTTAGAATCAGCCTAAACGAGGGCGTGCATTTGTCCACCTTTTCCATCTCCTGTGGTGTGATAATTCCTTGATCGCCGTGTCTCTAGCTAGGTGACCTCTAGATTTGGAGATTCCATCTTTCTACCCGATTCGTTCATTTTCCATATTTCAAATGACTACTAGATTCGTTAATTTTCCCAAATAAGCACAACTTGCTTTCTACCAAATTTGTCAATTTTCCATATTCCAAATGACTACTACATGAGCACAAACTCATATGATCGACCATTTTAGAAAATATTGTCATTCATTCCCATTGATGCTAGAAAACTAGCTCAAAACTCTACAAACCAGATTTCAAGTACACCCGTGCCAAAACATATAATAAATAAGACACGGGAGAGTGCACTCCATGCTGTTAAAAGAGAGGGAAGGTGGCCACTAGTCCCTTAAAATGAACTAAAGACGTGAGTCCAAATTCCAATAATACAAGCTAAAAAATACTCACACCGAAGATTCTCATAAGTCAACGCAAATTCCAGTCCAAGTTGCAATCAACTCTAGTGACAGAAGTCTCAAAAAGTCAAAGACAAAAAATATGATCTCTGATCCAAATTCAGTGACAAAAGTCTCAAAAAGTCAAAGACAAAAAACATATGATCTCAAATAGATACAAATCCAGCCTCAAAAACTTCCAGTCCAAGTTGCAATCAAATTGCAGAGAAGTCATATTTCATTTCTCAGAAATTTACAATTCAAATTCCGGAGTAGTCATTTTCTCCTTTCTCAGACGAGTTAATCCACACTTACATTGTCTCCATTCCTCTTGGGACGATCCTTTCATTCATTTAGGTGAGTTAGAGAGATGCACAGGTCTCCAGTGTCTTTTAACACCATAGAACCTTCTCCTCCACTCCATTTATCACCCTCGTTTAACATTTAAGAATTCGGGGGATGTACACTAAATTTATACGGTCACATAAGTATTTTGTTTCTATGGTATCCGTTTTGCTTAATTAGTAGAGCTTGTTACTTTAAAGGGTAAAACTCATCAAAATATAACTCAAACTAATAGGTCAAGTAAAAATGATGAAAAATCTCCACACCAAAGATACTTCCAAAGTAAAAATGTCCAGTTAGTGTCCAGTCTTTCTACTTGGATCACATTTGGGTCAGACCCCATCTTTTTCGAAATTTTTTTTTTTAAAAAAGAAGAGAATTTCTTTCGATCTTAATTCTAATGTTTTAAAAAAATAAAATAAAAATAATAATACTTCATTCTGCATTAATCACATGGATCATAATAGCTAGGACGTGCATTTGCATTTTAGGTATCATATGTTTGTCACTAACTATTCCTAGATCCCAGTCAACTACTTTGTCATTCATCTTCCAGATTCATCCAAAGTGGGGGCTTCTTATAAAGTCTCATTTTTCTCGTAAAATAAAATTTTGCCAGTTTCAAAATCATTCAATTTCCCAGCCCTTTTCTTGAAATAAAATTTTGCGATTTTAAAATCTGTCTATTTCGAAATAAAATTTTGAAATTAAACTTGGTCGGCAAGCCCTGACATGCATTTGAGTTCTTAAAATAAAATTTTCTAAACTTCCTTTTTTGCGAAATAAAATTTTGCAATTTTTCAAATCAATTGGTCGGCAGGCCCTGGCATGCATCTGAGTTCTTAAAATAAAATTTTTCAAACTTCCCTTTTTGCGAAAAAAAATTCTGCAATTTTCAAATCACTTGGTCGGCAGGCCGTGACATGCATCTGAGTTCTTAAAATAAAATTTTATGAACTTGCCTTTTTGCGAAATAAAATTTGCAATTTTCAAATCAATTGGTCAGCAGGCCCTGACATGCATCTGAGTTCTTAAAATAAATTTTTCTGAACTTGCCTATTTTGCGAAATAAAATTTTGCAGATCTTAGTTTGTAAAATTAGATTTTACATTCTAATCCCTTGTCAAAATAAAATTTTGGAATTCCTCGATCGGCGGGCCCTAACACGTATTCGAGGTCGTGAAATCAGATTTTGCAGGTTCACTCTTAAGTGAAACAAAGCTTTGCTTAACCAGATTCCAGACCAGCGAAACAAAGTTTCGCTATACTAGATCCAGACCAGCTAAACAAAGTTTGGCTACTCCAGATTCCAGATCAGCTAAACAAAGTTTTGCTTTACGAGATTCCAGACCGGTAAAACAAAGTTTTGCCATGCCAGTTTCCAGATTGGTGAAACAAAGTTTTACCAGCTCCATTCCAGATTAGTAAAACAAAGTTTTGCTAAGCCAGTTCCAGATTCCAGCTACTCCAGACAGGTAATATAAGAGGCCCAGGTACGTTTCTTAACCTTTATCTGTCTCGACCGGACTACTTTGACCTTCGTCTTACTCAGACTCGGTCAAAGTGGAGGCTCTTGTAGACACCTCAAAGTTGTCTACTGGCCTTATGGATACCCGATGATGAGGCTAAAATTAAATGACTAAATAAAAATTGACTTTGTTATAATTAAAGGCTCTTTACTCTTATCTCTCACGAAATTACTCAAAGTGACACAAAATTACCAAAAATCCTAAATTCTCATTTAACCCGCTTTAATCCATTTCTTATTACTAACCACTTGACGAAATCCGAGAGGGAATTATACTAGTGGAAAGTTAATCAAGTGATGTATTGTTTCGCCCGACACCAATTAAAAATGGAGAAGAAATATTCATGTTCCTAGATCTGTTTGGAGTTGGGTAATGTAAATATATTTTGATATGAATTCGTAATCGGAACGTTTTCAACTTGTCATGAATTGGAGATTCACATGCAAGTCAACAAGATAAAAAAAAGACGGTCATGATATAAGTTAGTTGTGTATTGCTTATCAAAAATAGGAAAGGATGGTGCTGTTTGGTTATGACTCAAATTGTGCATGAGATTAAATTGACGCACGGACATTGATAGACTATAAAAGTAAGAGAGGAGAGGACAGACGGAACACACAATTCCACGGAACAAAGCACACAAATATACCGAGATCGACAGATATAAAAAATCAGATTCAAAAACTCTATTCTTATATTTCGTCTCAAATATACTACCCTAATTTCAAAATCAAACCATTCACATAAATTGTCCCAGTTTCCATACAAGCGCATAAGAGCCGTTAATTTATGACAAAGTCGATTATCATTCATAGTCAACATCCACATAGGTCTGAGGGTACCAATTCAAATAAGTTTTTTCTACTTTACTCTTTTATTTATTTCTCTAATTATCGTATAATTGTATATAAACTAACCTATTTAACTTGTCTCTGTAAATAATTTGTATCACTTTTGTGTTATAACCTTTTTTATCGTTAACTTTTGTCAAATATATAATATTACAAATAAATAGTAGAGGCCTTTAGTTTGATGGACGATCCTGGTGCCTAACACCTTCCCTGATCGTACCTTTACCCCCGAATCCGCAATCTTTGGTTCCGACCGGAGTGACGGATCAGTCCCCATATCAGGGATTAGAGGTGGCAATCGGGTCACTCGGGTCGGGTCAAAGTGGGTCGGGTCATATCGGGTTCAGGTTGTGACGGGTTAGCGACGGGCCGGGTCGGTTACGGTTCATGTCAGGTCATCTTCGGGCCGGGTCATCATCGGGTGGCAAGTCGGGTCTGGTCAGTATCGGGTCAGATTATAAGCATATATTTTCTCTTATATATTTAGTTTTAGATAGGTAAATTTATGTTTAAACAACGTGTAGGTATATTAATTGTAATTTTAAGAGAAAATAATTAAGATTAATGTCAATTTGGTCTTATTTACACCATTATTAAGCTAATTCATTATCGGGTCATCTATCGGGTTGAGTCAATATCGGGTCACGGGTCGGGTCGGGTCGGGTCGGTTCAGGTCGGGTTCGGGTTGGAAAAAATAAGGATGTTATCGGTTATTGGGTCGGGTCGGGTCGGTTCGGTTTCGGGTCGCCCAATTTTCGGGTTGTATCGGGTCGGGTTTCGGACGGGTCGGGTCGGGTTCCTCGGGTCGGGTCAGCTTTTGCCAGCTTTATCAGGGATCAAAAGGGGCCTTTTCTATTAAACTTATTTTTTGTATGTTTTTTTTATAAAACCTACTGGCGACTCTTATTTCAAAAATTGATATTTTTTCAGGGATCTCACAGGTAGCTCCCGACCGAGACGCTGACAACTCTACTCTTTCTTTATTCCTTACCTTCTCTCACCCCTCTAGGAAAGCTACACAGAAGGAGGACAGCCTTAGACTATAACTGGTCTTTCTTACCATAAGAAACGAGCTTCCCAAAAAAATAAAAAAAATTCAAAATTAGGTTGCATCTCTCCTTGCCTCATATCGTCGTAGCTATATCGGACTTTGTAGGACTCCCAAGGACGTGGAACCCACCAGAGTATCTCCACTTCATTCTATGCCTTGAAAAGGGTAGCAAAAGTGTTCAAAGCTTTGTTTTCCTACAATACCGCATCCAAATGAGAAGTACAACTAGAAGAAGTGGTTAGTCCCTAAACTCACTACTGGCAAGAAAAATAGAGGAAAATGGGGAAAATGGAGTATAAAATCACAATATATCTGTAATACCCGGCCTTTGTGGGACCCGTACTTAGACCTCGGGACACGTGATAGGAGGTTTAAACCGATAAGAGAGCATTCGGAAGGGAAGGATAGCCTTTCACTAGACCTGAGCTTAGACCGATTGGTGTTGCAGCGGATCGAGTGGGTTTACTCGGTCGAGTGAAGGGTACACTCGACCGAGTGAGTCCACTCGACCGAGTGGAGTGCTACTCGGCTGAGTGAGTCCACTCGACAGAGTGGACTCGGCACTCGGTCGAGTGCCGCTACTTTCAGAACACGGGATTTAATCCCTTTCTCCCCTAACCCTAAAATCATTTCCACCTTCCTCCTTATCTCTCCAAACTCCCTCACCTCTCTCTAAAACTCTCAAAAACACCATCTACTTGGGATTCAAGCTTGGATTAGAAGATCTACCACTTTCCTCTTTACCTCCTTCACCTAGTAAGTAAAGATCTCTCCTTTCCTAGTCTTTAAACCCTAACGTTTGGGGGAATTCGTCATGGGTACTTAATTAGTGTTTAGTAGGTGTATTTAGGATAATTAAGGGGTGATAATAAGGGGCTTTGTAGTGTATATTAGTATAGGATGTATTGTGATAGTTATCATGTGATTGGTATAGGATGAGACGGTTCCTTGAGATGGTTTTGGTCCGGATTCGAGTATCTTGAGGAGATTGCTAAAAGATAGGTTAATCCTACTCGGTTTCAATGATGTGAAGTTATTTATGTTGATGTTCTTGTTAATCTTGCATAATTAGGGTATTTGCATTATAACATGCTTAGTAGTAATCACATCATTAAGAGGACGATTATGATATGTTGGTTGTGATACATGTATTGGTTGTCATCACATATGTTGGAAGGGTGGTTGTTGTTGTTGTTGTTGTTGTTGTTGTTGTTGTTGTTGTTGTTGTTGTTGTTGTTGTTGTTGTTGTTTTGGAGATGTAAGACGGTTGGGAGATCGTCTTACGCTTGAGTCGCCTCTTGGAGATTCCCACTCCAAGAGGGATGTGCACATTAATGGCTTGATTTGGAGTGACGCGTGTGGTTGAGACACGACGTCTGGCAGGGGATCCGGTTCGCTTCCGGACCCGATACTTTTGGGCGTGTCCCGATACCTGTTTGTGGTTATCGGTATGTCTGGGCGTGTCCCGGTACCAGTGTGGTTTTCAGTATGCCTGGTGGTGTCCCGGTAACGTGATGGTAGTCTCTTTTGTATTATGTCGTTCATATTGGTAGCCATATTGCATGTTCACACTCTAATTGTGTTGTCTTTTATTTGTCCATTGAAATTGACGTTTGTGTGTCTGTGTCTGTCACCTATATCTTTTGGGGTGGCCTATGTCGATCCATATGATATTCTTTGGTCATATGGGGAGCAGGTTAAGTACAAGTTTGTTTATTGACGTAATCGGGATTCGGGCCGCGCTACGGACTTTGGAGTCGAGTACATAGTCACTAGGAAGATGGAGTAGTCATAGACGAGTTGTATTTCATTTACTAGTTTACATTTGTAATAACTAAACTTGTTATTTATTTAATAAAGTTTCTTAATTGTAATTCAGATTTCACTGCGTCGGGAAACCGAGATGGTAACGCTCCAATTTTCTGGGCGGGATAACCGGGGTGTTACAAAGTGGTATCAGAGTGACGGTTTTAGAACCTAAACCAATGTACCAAAATGAACCTAGGTGTGTCTAATAAAATGAACCCGGCTAGTGTAAGATAGGAGATCGGTTTTGGATGAGTGGGCGCCCTCATATCAAAACTAGTGCCTATTGTCTCGGTTGGTCACTACGTGGGTGGTTAAGAGTATGAGTGAACGCTAGGTGGAAGTTGTATGGTTGTATGCTTGCATGAATGTGTAATTTACGTTAAGTTCTCGTATAATATAGTGCTTGCCATGATACATGAAAGTGTGGAAGTTGAATGCTAGGTTGTTAGAAGTACTATGCTTAGAAGTAGTAGTATGTGTTGGTATACGAATGCTGACCTTGCTTTTGAATTTTTACACCGTGTGCTAAACGAATGGATGTTAGTGTATTTGTCGCATATGATTGGTGAATCATGTTGGTAGAGTAGTCATTAGTGCCACGATTTTATACAAAAGACGGTAAATTGGGATGACGTATAAGCTAACTCGGGTGAGTCATCAAAAGCCGGTGGACTCCCCAACCTTCTCTTGTGTTGCAGGGATTTCATTATCCTCTTTCGACTCGAAATTTCCGGCCATAAGCAACCACTCTACCGAGTGCGAGCCCACACTCGACCGAATGATGGTGCACTCGACCGAGTGGACCATTTTCAAGAGGGTAGAAACTTTCTGGAAAACAGGCCACTCGACCGAGTAAACATGCCACTCGACCGAGTGGAGCTGGGCTAAGATTTACACGGGTTTGATTCCCTCTCCATTCCTTATCTTCTTCATATCTTATTTTCACTTTATTCCAACAACACCAAAATTTCTCTAAAAATAATTCTAAAACTCCATTTTTGGTGATTTGCTACTTGGCGGCTAAGTTTTCCACTCACAATTTCTGTCTCAAATTTCTCCTAATTAGCAATGTAAGTAGACCATTCTTCTTCTTACTCCATCTTGAATTTGCTATATCTACATTAGTGTGCTTGAGGTGTGTCAATTAATTCCATGCTTTTGCTTAATTCATGGTAACAAATAGCTTTCTACATTATAGTTGTTGGAATAAAAAAAATTAAACTTTGTGTCAAAAATTGCGGTCATCACCAAAGAAAAACGAGACTTTGATGATGAGTTATATGTGGATTTTTGGTGATTGTTGATGTGAATAATGGGACAACAAAGGCTTAAGCTTTGTCATCATGAATGGAGTTTGTTTAAATATGTGAAAATTTCGCCTTAAAACTTCGTCTTAAATTTTCTAATTTTAGACAAGTCATGCCCAAATTTTAATTTCCTTGAATAAAAGTTGGTTTAATTGCCTTTTAATTAGTAATGCGGTATGTAATCTCAAAATGAAAATTTTTCCATCTCGAAAATTTGGTGAAAACTCTTGAAAGCTTCCTAAGTGTCCATGAACAATTTTGATTTTTGTCTTGAAAATGGTTTGAGAAGGGTCGATAAGCTAAGAACGTGATGGTTATTACTACACTATGAGGCGACTCAAGAAAGTTTCATCTTAAAAAAAAAAATGTAAATGGATTTCTCAAAATTTAACATTCACTATGACAAAAACTTCATTTTTCATGCTCACTACTTGGTCAAGTATTAAGTTTAGGAAATTGGGGGGGGGGGGGGGGGGGTTTCATCCACTTCCAAAATTAATCATAAGTCTCATATTTCCTTCTATGTCTTCTGTGCAATTTTCTTGTTGCATGTCAAGGAACACGAGGAGCAACCGTGGGAGAAACAACCGCCAACCCAAACCCAAACCGGAGGCACTACCCGTCTTTACCCACCCGGGATACCCGGGGTTAGTATTTGAAAGTGAACTCCATAGGAATACCTTCTTAGCACTCACCGAGAGACGTATGAATGCCACTAGGTGTGTGTCGGAGCGTGCCTTAGAAGCCTTGGGGATAGAGGTGCAAGTGCACGACATATTTAGCGTACTTAGGATGGAGGGATTGTATAACTTAGCGGAAATAAGCTACCACATCCTTACCTTAGAATTTTTAAGCTCCTTACTCTACAATCCAAAAGACCACACCGTGAGCTTTTGACTTAAGATCACCTCCTTTCACCTATCTAGTGATGTCTTTGCAGAGCGACTAGGTGTAAGAAAAAGGACCACCCATACTCTTGACAAGGTGAGGAAGGAAATGAAAGCCACAAAATACATCGACCTTCACACTGGTAACCGCAATACCGACGTTAGTGCCACGAAAATAAATAATGTGGAACACCCCGTTTTGAAAATTTTCCTTTGCCTATTGACCAACCTCCTTTACGGGAGAAAGGACCATAGTAAACTCAATTCCTCGGAATTACTACTTCTAAGCTCCTACCTCAATCCATACTATGAGAGGCGTTTTTACTTTAGCCCCGTGTCTATGGTTTGCTTAGCATTTGAAAGGATGACCAAGTCCGATAAGTGCTCCTTTGATTGTGGTGCCCTAGTGACTAGACTAGCCAAGAACCTCTTGGGTTATGAACCGGGGGAAATTGATACACCCATGAGTATAAAAGTGCCATACTTCGACATTGTCTACATGAAAGGCATGTTTTGGGGTGTGGATAGGAAAGACGAAAAGGGGTACTCATGGAGAGTGAACACAGACTCATATATGAAGCTCCCCGCAAACGGGGGATTGCCTGAAACCTCTCACTTACCCGAACTAGCCCCACCTCGCCCTCCGGCCCGATCCTACCTCATTCCCGAAAGTCTTACTTACACTCTTGATAGTGAAGCGGTACAAGGGGAACCAACCCCGCGACTCCTTTCCGATCCTCCTAGGACCTTTCCACATACCCCATCATCCTCTTTTGTTCCCATGCCCTTGCCGCCCTTTGATCGCCCTAGACACTCCACTTACACCCCGTCCTCTTCGTTCATGCACGATCCTTCACCGCACCATGACCCTCCCCAAAACTCCATGCACATGCCGTCCTTTATTGAAGGATATAACCAACCACCGCCGACTTATGACCACCAATACCCCATGGATGACCTAGTTTAGAGAGTGAACAACTCCTTGGTCCTAAGAGATATACATGAGTTTACCTATAACCAAGGGGTAAAGCCGACCAAACGCCCTAGTGTTTGGTCTGGGGATGGGGACGCTTTCGGAGTATTCAAAGCCTATGGTATTCAACCCTTGGATTGGGGTCGTAGAGTTCCTCATGGCGATGGACACTTGCTTGGTCCTTGGGCGGGACCGCACTATACTACTAGGCGTTTCTTTAGTGATATGCACCAAAGTAGAAGCTACCAAGAGAATGTAGGTGGTGATTACCAAGGTAACATGGATAGCTCGTACCAAGGGGAGGTGGGAGGTGTCTCCCACGAGGGTGGGAACAATGTTTTCTACGGGAGCGGGAGTGGAGGTGGAGCATCTAGTTGGGCACCGAGACTTATGAAGTATCAGGGTTGCTATGTCAACGCAATTGTAGAAGACGTGACGATGGACACCTCGGGAGATACAAGGAGTGAAGAGCTTAGCACGCAGAGGGAGGAGCCACCGATAAGTAACGAAGGAGCCCTGGTTCGTTGGGTGAAGAGGCTTAGCAAGAGGAGAAAGTCATCTTCTTAGTTTTATCCACTCATGTGGAAACTTGTGTGGCCTTGTGTCGGTTTAGTCTCGGACAATTTGATTTTCTCGCATTGTAAATCCGGCCATAAGGCCAAAACCTAGTAGATGTTGTGTGGTGAGATGATGCTATGATCACCATTGAGACTCTTTTGTAAGTATGATTGACCATTGGTATGTTTAGAGACATGAATGACTGGATTTTAGGACTATCAGGTAACACTCGACCGAGCCCCGTTTCACTCGACTGAGTGACGGTTCACTCGACCGAATGTCTCCTATCACTCGATCGAGTGAGCCGAAATCAGACCCTGGGGACTTTTTGTAAGAGCCTGCACTCGACCGAGTGACTCTCTCACTCGACCGAGTGCCACTCCCACTAGACCGAGTAAGCTTCCACTCGACCGAGTGGTCTGTTCTGTTTATGTTTTAATGGTTTTGAACCGACTTGGACTGAGTATTTTCATTTTGTAACCCTACCCACCACCCAATGGTTGTATGAACGTAGAAATCATCAATGATTAAACTGGAATGAGTTGTTTACATTGTTATTTGCCGTTTTATACGTTGTAGCATGAAATATGTTTAATCGATGGATGAGACCTAACATGCTTAGTAAGGATAATAATGATGCTGTAATTGGTAAACATAAGTGAGAATTATATGAGTCTTACACGACCGGGTCTTGTGACAACTAGAGTGAGATGATATGATACGAGGATGGATAAGAATACATGCGTAATCACGTGGTTTATGAAAAACATGAATTAGTCGGGAATTAGGAATATGGAAGAAAGTGGTCCCCAGTAGACAAGGTAGTTGACCGCGTTATGATTTTTATGTACGGAGTCATGGACTATACATGTATACCTAGAGTCGCAAACTATACATAATACAACTGAATCTTAGCCATAAGAGTAGGAATGAATGTTGAGCTTGACTTGTACTCGAACCCATAAGCCTAGATCGAGTGAATAAAGAGCATCCTTCTTGCGAGAGATCGAGTGGTGAACTTCGGGGCGAAGTTCTCTTTTAGGGGAAGTGAATACAACATTTAGGAATAAGTAGGACATAAGAACACAAAAGAGCACGTACGGTAAAAACACTAGCGAGAGAGACGAGCGAATGTGGGAGGAAGAGCCTTGGGGGTGAGGCACGACACGAATGAGACGTAGGAAAGTGTTAAGGAAAAGTGAGGATGAGGCAAACTTCAAGGACGAAGTTCATTTTTAAGGAGGGAAGATTGTAATACCCGGCCTTTGTGGGACATGTACTTAGACCTTGTGACACGTAAGAGGAGGTTTAGACCGATAAGAGAACACTTGGAAGGGAAGGATAGCCTTACACTAAACCTGAGCTTAGACCGATTGGTGTTGCACCGGATCGAGTGGGTCTACTCGGTCGAGTGAAGGGTACACTCGACCGAGTGGACTCGGCACTCGGTCGAGTGCCGCTGCTTTCAGAACACGGGATTTAATCCCTTTCTCCCCTAACCCTAAAATCATTTTCACCTTCCTCCTTATCTTTCCAAACTCCCTCCCCTCTCTCTAAAACCCTCACAAACATCTTCTACTTGGGATTAAAGCTTGGATTAGAAGATTTACCACCTTCCTCTTCACCTTCTTCACTTAGTAAGTAAAGATCTCTCCTTTTCTAGTCTTTAAACCCTAACTTTTGGGGGAATTCGTCATGGATAATTAATTAGTGTTTAGTAGGTATATTTGGGGTAATTAAGGGGTGATAATAAGGGGTTTTGTAGTGTATATTAGTATAGGATGTATTGTGATAGTTATCATGTGATTTGTATAGGATGAGACGGTTCCTTGAGACGGTTTCGGTCCGGATTCGAGTAGCTTGAGGAGATTGCTAAAAGGTAGGTTAATCCTACTCGGTTTCAATGTTGTGAAGTTGTTTATGTTGATGTTGTAGTTAATCTTGCATAATTAGGGCATTTGCATTATAACATGCTTAGTGGTAATCATCTCATCACATATGTTGGAAGGGTGGTTGTTGTTGTTGTTTTTGTTGTTTTGGAGACGTAAGACGGTTGGAAGACCGTCTTACGCTTGAGTCGCCTCTTGGAGCGTCCCACTCCAAGAGGGATGTGCACATTAATGGCTTAAGTTGGAGGGACGCGTGTGGTTGAGACACGACGTCTGGCATAAGATCCGGTTGGCTTCCGGACCCGGTACTTCTTGGGGTGTCCCGGTACCTGTTTGTGGTTATCGGTATGTCTGGGCGTGTTCCGGTACCAGTGTGATTTTCGGTATCCCTGGGCGTATCCTGGTACCGTGATGGTAGTCTCTTTTGTATTATGTCGTTCATATTGGTAGCCATATTGCATGTTCACACTCTAATTGTGTCGTCTTTTATTTGTCCATTGAAACTGACATTTGTGTGTCTGTGTCTGTCACCTATCTCTTTTGGGGTGGCCTGGGTCGATCCATATGATATTCTTTGGTCATATGGGAAGCAGGTTAAGTACAGGTTTGTTTATTGACGTAATCGGGATTCGGGTCGCGCTACGGACTTTGGACTCGAGTACATAGTCACTAGGAAGATGGAGTAGTCATAGACGAGTTGTATTTCATTTATTAGTTTACATTTGTAATAACTAAACTTGTTATTTATTTAATAAAGTTTCTTAATTGTAATTCCGATTTCACT
The DNA here is from genome assembly GCF_048544455.1 of Silene latifolia. NCBI lineage: Eukaryota > Viridiplantae > Streptophyta > Magnoliopsida > Caryophyllales > Caryophyllaceae > Silene > Silene latifolia. The sequence goes on from NC_133528.1 coordinate 31,917,603, forward strand.
GCCTCTGAAAACCGAGATGGTAACGCTCTAATTATCTTGGCCGGATAACCGGGGTGTTACAATATCAATGGATAATTTCATAGGAATAATTCAAACTATGCGTGCGCTTTAGAGCTGATCAAATTGCCCCGACCTGACGACCCAACCCAGCCCAAGTTTTTACCGGGCTTGGGCTCTAGATTTGGCCCAAAAAAGCCCATTGCCTGACCCAAATTTGGGCGATGTAAATTTAGGGTCGGGTATGGGTCAACCATTGTTTCCGAATTTCGGCCTGGCCCGACCCGAAATTTAAAAAAAAAAAAGAAAAGGAAAAAAGAAAAATGAAAAAAAGAGCTTGATAGCTGGAACCGTATGTCAGCAATATTACAAGTGAAATTGTGAGTATGTGAATTTCGAAAGCATCCCAACAATAAAGTACTCAAATTAATTAAAAAACCCAACCTCCCACACCCTTTAGTTCTCAAATCATATACGTAATTCCCATTGTAGAAGTTGGAAGCCTAAAAGGTATTTTCATTTTTCCAGATTTCAGTTTTTATGGGCTACTACTGCTTTATGTATTGTGTTTATACTTTGTGCGTATTAGCTCAATTCATAGATTATACAACCAGTGATAAAGTATCCGAGCTTTGTGATAAAGTATTCGAGCTTTATGTTAAATAATATGAGTTTTATTAGAAAGTATTGAATTCATCCATTTACACATTAAAAATATGAACTTTGAATTAACTCAGAAAAAATACATATAAGCTCGGACTCTTATACCTTGGTTGTACAATGCTTATCGTACAACTGGATGTATAATCCTATTTGTGGTATTAGCTAGTTCAACTTTTTGTTATTTTTATTTCTTGTACGTATTAATTTCCTTGTTGGAAGTCAAAAACTTAACGAACTCAATTCTTTGCTAAAAAGGTTGATGTATCACTCTTGGCCCGTTTTGGCCCGAAGCCCATTATAGCCCGAAAATGATGGGCTTGGGCAGCCAAATCTGGCCCGTCTTCAAGGCCCGACCTGGCCCGTATAATTGGGCCGATTCTTTAGCATGAGTCTGGCTCATATCCAGCCCAGTCTGGCCCATGATTGAGTTTGGTGACGTGCCCTTCTTATATTACTTCAAATGTTAATATACCCCAATTTAATCTCTCTTGTCCCCTCCCTTCGCAAATCAGACTTAGCTAATTTTTTGCTATATCAGGCAATTTAGGAAGGAGGTGAGTAAACAAAGAAGAAAGACAATGAATTAATAAAAAGTTAAATAAAGAAGGTATATAAGTTACCTGATATAGCCATTAAAAAACTTAGGTAAACATGATTTGGGAAAGAAGGAGGATATGAGGGATTAAATTGGGTTAAGTTGAAGTTTGGAGTAATATAAGGATGACACTCATAGTTCGGATTATTCCTATGAAATAATCGTATATTAATGATACCTGATTACCAACTCATACTCACTCACAAAAGCAACGCCTCTTCTGGTTATGCTTTAGTTTAAATAAAAAAAAATATTGACGCTTTGAATTTAACAAATTGTGTAATAAAAATTACAATTGAAATTATAGCGTTTAATTGAATTTGAACCCTCTGGTTATTTACCTAAAACCAAATCATAAATTTTTAAAATAGAGAGGATTTCGCTATTCAATTCAACATCTTCTAATTTTTTATACGCTCAATATTGTTCTATTCATTTCGTATGTTTTATTATTTATTAAACGTTTACTTAAATAAGTACTTTAATTTAAATACAATGAGTTATAAATGTGATATGATGCTCCATAGTACAACGGAAGATTGAAAATGTAACGAGCCATGATAAATGAAGAGTATAAATGTTACATGATAATTAGCAGTTATACTTTAATGTAATTTATCAGTTTAATTATTAGATGTAGTAAATATTTATTAATGCAACTCTCATAAATTTCCTCCACATAAATAAGTTTTTCATATAAATAGTTACGATATGAACATGATTTTGTACCATCTCGGTCTTCATTTCTTACCTCATACTTGGTATTACAAAAAATATATATAAAAAAACTATTTTCCTATTTTATTGAGAAAATGGAGTTTCAAACCATCTCAAATATTAATTTGACATTTATAGTTACCATGCTTTTGATCACATTTTCAATTGGTAGATCAAATGGTTATATCCAAGATGTTTATACACCAAGTCCAAGCCCGAGTCCTTATTCTCAAGATGCTTTCCAAGAATGTGTTAGCAAGATAACTACAAATTGTGGTGATTCGATATCCCATTATATATTTCAAAACGGGAAGACAATAACAAAAGAGTGTTGCGGTCAATTGTTGAAAATGGGACGATTATGCCATGGCTTTATTACCACTGTGTCATTCGAAAGAGAGAATTTCACGATTGAACAAATCGAAGACATACTTACAAAGAACAATGAAGTTTGGGAGCTTTGTACAACCAATGGACATATTGTGTAGTATATTTTTTATCAACTAAAAACAATTCTACAATAATATATACTAAATAATATTACTATTTTCGTTTGAATAGGAAATCTCAACTTAAGTGTGCAATTTATTCATTTACATAAACATAACACATAAACATAAGATCTACGTTTTTATGAATGTGAGACGAAATCACTTCAATTATATATGAATAATTATTTGTGTAAAGGTACACCAAAACTCGTTTATTAAACACTTCCAGCATCTTATCTGAGTGCTAGTTCAACGGATACATATTTTGTGGTGTATTTGTTATTATTCGTATTTAACGAATACATATTTTTTTGAAATATTTTTTATTTTTCGTCTTCAATAATACAATGTGATTTTTTGAAGTATTTCCTATCCTATAGAGAGGCTCGAGGGATTAATAATGCTCATAATCCATTGAACAACGGTACAGTGGATATCTTTCCATTGCTTAAGAAGAAAGTTTTCATTTGGTTTGGCATCACAAAACTCGAATTTACGTCTGGATGCATACTTCAAAGTTGTCGCTTCAAAGTTTAACGTGGGTGATGGTTGAGTCAAGCCCATCATAGGACCCGAGATAACATGGAGATAAAACATTGATTGTCTAGTCGGTTGGAACAACAGATTGCTTATCATCCTTGAGTCCATGGTAAATGACGGAAGAAACCGGGAAAGGGGTTAGGGTTTGGAAAAAATTTGAAAGCTTGATACCATGTTAATGTTTGAAAAAGATTAACTTGTATTATTCGAATTAACATGAGAACAATATATATGTTTTGTATTATAAGTATAAGGGCAAGACTCAATAACCAAAGTGATAAGTAATGATAAGTCAAGCTTAATAAATCTTGCTAAATTCGTTGATCTATTACGATCTATCTAAGAAGTTAGAGAATATACATAAAACGTAATTAATAAATACCCTCTTATTCGAGAAGCTATAACATGATCCAACTTTTACAAGGTTGAATAAATAATTACAAAAAAAAAACCCTTGTGTATCATCCTATGAATATCTTACTTATACGTTTCATACACTTTCAACAAATAATAATTCTTATATACACGGTAACTTTACGCTAAAACTGTATAAAATGGATCTTTTTAAAGCAAATATTATGACTCATTTGAATGAAAAAATTAGTTATTAAAGACCCAATTTACAAAAAAAATTGTAAAGCTGCCTTACACAAGAACTTATATTCAATAAATAACCTGTGGTATCATCAATATTCGATGTTGAGTAAATCATAAATTGGAAATTTTAAGAGGAAAATCAGTTACGCAAAAAATTAAATTTGAAAAATAACAAACTTTTTTGATATTAAAATTCATGTTTTTCGATTGTTAGTACAAAAAGGAGTGACAACCCCTATATAATCCTTAACTTCACTAACACAAAATTCAATAATATTACCATTATCATACAATTGAGATACGCTAATGAGATTATGCTTCAAACCTTTGACAATCAACACTTTGTCAACACATTGTCACGATGACTTACCAACCTTCCCGATTGCGATTATTTCTCCTTTCTTTTAGTCACCAAAAGTCACGGTGCAAAACCATTGTAGGCTTCTAGTGAGAGAAATTGGTTTTTACTCCCCGTTATGTGACATGAACATCCACTATCCAAGTACCAATTGTTACGGCCTCCCACTAATGCCTATAAGAAATCAAGCGGTTAGTTTACGAACCCAAACGAGTTTGGGCCCCTTTTTATGAATCACATCATTAATCAAGTGTTTGCAAATCCACACATCTTTAGCAATTTTGATGTTTTTATCTAAGTCATTTCTTCTTTTAGGATAACCATTAAATACATGATCGATCTTTCCACAATAATAGCAACTGATATACTCAGAAATGCCAATATATTTTCTACTTCGAAAATCGGTTTTGCTTGAGTCTTGGTTTCAAATGCAACAATGGACATTATTGTTGCGTTTGAAACCGAGTCCAGCTTGCTTTTTATATTGTTGGTACTGACTTGTGATAAAGTTCAAAACAGTTTAGCTTCCTTCCCATTTCTTGTAAAACTCATTAATATCATTTAGCTCTTTGGTCAATGTTTCAATTTTAGCAAGATAGTCAAGATTTAATTGTCTTACTTTTGTCAAAAGCGTGTTTAGCATGACTTGTTCCATCACTTAGGAATAAAGCAATTTGTTCAAGTTGTTTGTTATCACGTTGACACGAGATGAGGTCAGTGAGTAGGGAGTCACGTTCTTTACTTAAAGCATCAACTTGATTAATCAAAAACTAATTTTGTTTTTCTACATCAGAATACATAGTAGAGGTTACTGTTGCTTTTGACGAGCTAGCAATATTAGTGAGAACAAGGTTTTCTTTCCTTAATTTCTTAACTTCTTTTTTAAGGGAGGGGATGATGTTCCTTTCTTTTATCTCGTCCAGACATTCTTTAAGACCAACATTTTCTTCGGCTATCCTCAATTTGAGCTTGCATAGCATCGAGTTTCTCATTCTTAACTAGACACTTATCAAATAAATCATCAACCATTAAACAAAGTTTTTCTTTAGAGGGTTCTAACCTTGCTCTTGAGATTAATTACCTCAGTGTCGGCATCATCATCAGAATCGTCGGAGTGAGCCATAAGACATTTCGTGGATCTGTAGATACCCGTATCTGTCGATGTGTGCATTTATAGAAATCCCGACAAACACCCGATGATGATAGGACAACATGTATTTACCAGTTGGCATTGTCATTAATTGGAGCTCGTTTTACGATGTAGAATCAGCGTTGTCGATGAATTTTATTGATTTAAATGATATTTAAATTAATGTTTGTTTTTAAAATAAATTCATTTTATAATTTGAATTTATTTTTCTAGAAGTTTATTTTATTGAAAATAAAATAAATATTTGATGTTTGAAGTTTATTTAACTTGGTCTGAAAAATCATTTTGAATTTTAATCGTTTTAAAGTTCGTTTTCAAAACTCGAATTTAAAGCGATATGATGCGGTTTTTGTGCCCGATTTTTGAGCTCGATTTTTAGCTCATTTAGGCTCGATTTTTTAGATGATTTTCTTAACCATTTTCCAGCCCACCTAGCCCACGTTCCATTTCTCCCATTTCGACTCCTAAACAAGCCCGTACAAAATCCCATGACAGCAGCCCATGTCCAAGCTCAACCCGTGTAATTACCAAACCCCATCGAACCACTTCCACCTCAAAACTCACCCATTCCAACTCTACGCATACCCAACACTCCAACCTAGCTTACCCACTCAAAATTCCTCACAAAATCCCCTCAAAATATCTTCCCCAACAACTGTGTTCATCCCTTGTGCTCCAAGTCGTGTACCCGTCAATGTTCCGACTTCAAATTCGTCTGAAACCATTTCCTCTCAAGCTAGAACTCATCCACATTCAACCTATGACTCGTTCCCCGAGTAACCTACCTTTTAGAACCTTCAAAACCTCAGAAAATCTCTCCACATTTCCCTTATTTCACTCGACACAACCCTACCCCCTCTCTCCAAGCAAGTCAGCATCTAACCTTAATTTCTCCCTATAAATACCTCATATCCTCTTTCATTTTTCGAACCCTAAGCACATACTAATAACAATTTTTCAACTATACACACCTAGGAGCAACCAAACTCTTAAACTAACCTTAAAACCATCTCGAAACTGGTACGAATAACAGAGCTGAAAACTACTCTGTTTTCGAGCTGTTTCCAGTGTGACCCTCCCCTGCTCGGCCTTGTTTTTCATGCCCTTAAAGTCAAAATGACCCCTGTTGTTTTACATATCTTAATCTTCACTCTTCCACAATTCTAAAACATCTTTCAAATCAAACTTTTGTTGGGAAACGAGTTCACAAATCAAGTTTGAAAAACAACCTTTCAGTTCGAAAAAATGTGTTTGTATTTCAGTTTGTATTCGTCGACGACGGCCCCTCGAGACAAGATCTATAATCAATTACGACACTAGACATTGTCAACGATAGTAGGTTGAGGGTGCATATAATATCTCCCTCCTTCTCCCTTTTATTTACAGTTTTTTTGCATTTTTCGTATCGTCTTATTTCAGTATAAAGATCGTCTGTTTTATTTTTATATTAAACTAAATTCGAATAGTATGAGTATGAGTTAAAGTACCATTCCTACGTCCGCATTGGCTCGAGTTAGGGGACTTAATTCATCAGAACTAATCGATAGTCCTCGCTCGTTTGCATATCCTCGTGTTGGAAGAGGGCATTAATTGAAATGAGTTTAGTTCGATTCGTGAAACGAACTTTCTAATGCTTTGTATGTCACGTTTTTTTGCTCGGCCTTTTGCTTCCTTTTTCGATTCTAATTCTTTAAATTGTGACACAATTTTGAAGCAAAACTTGCTAAGTTATATGACTAAATAGACGATTTAATTTGAGTTATAAAAAATGAGTTCATTAGACATTTTAGGACATAAAATGGTTTAATATGTAAATGAAATTTACAATTTCTCTTAATATAAAATGAATCCATCTTTCTTTCGCTAATTTCTTACTATTACAGAAGTGCGTGCTTATCACTTTTCCGTTTACACTCAATGACGAAGTTTGACTAAATTTGCCAAGAGTTTGGCCTCGAAAATCGTGAGATACACGACCCCCTTCTTCTCTTTTTGCGATTTTTAACATCTTCAACTAATTGTTCATCAATCCTATGTGACAAATATTGGTAGGTGAATAATCTTAATGAATTGAGACGATTTAAGAAATAAATCAATCTTAATTTATTTTAGCATGTTTTCGTTTTCTTAATTGTTTTCAATTCGTTTGATCTTCGCGAATTGATTTAGCTAATTAGAGTAACATAGTTTGTTTCTTTTAATTTGAGTCAAATTGTTTTAACAAAACCTTGATTTTATTTAGTTAGACTTGAATAACCGTCTAATTCTATAAAATTAAGCGATGTGGACATATAATGAGGAATGACCCAAGGCCATATTTTGGCCGTGAGCCATCCCTCTCCTTTGCACGACTTTTGAGGCCTAAGGCCATGTCTATTGTATTGTATCTTGCATCGTATGTCAAGCCCATTTCGTGTCTTTTGATTTTTTTATGTACTAGCCCTTCTCCTTACTTGTTGTTTTTATTTCGAATGAACTCATATGCTAAATTCACTTGACAAGTTTATTTGCATCAAATTGATTTAGAATGGAATCGCATGTTTAGGAATTAAACAAATGGATGCATTTACACATGTGCTCATAGCCAAATAGCCATCATTTTCCATTAGTAGAGGTCGTTATTGCAACTGGCGGGGTTGGGTGTTTAAAGAAAATTAACTTCCTAACACGTATCTCATAACAAACCCGTTTCTCTAAAATTGGTTTCTAAATTTCATTTTAAAAATTTAGTGGCGACTCTTTTAAAGTGTAAAAATGTTTTTTTGAAAAGAAACATCAACATCAATAACAACATCATCAACAACAACAACATTAGAGCCTTAATCCCAAAATAATTTGGGGTCGGCTGACATGAATCATCCTTTAGAACCGTTCATGGGAGAACGCACACCTCAAAATGCGAATAGAGAAGGAAAAATGAAAAACAAAAGGGAGAGCGAAAATGTAATGGAAAGTCAAGGTAAACTTAGAGTTTAAAATCAAATTCCGGATTTCTTTTATAAAAACTTAAAATTTAAATCGAGAGAAAAGATTAAAACATCGCGTGGAAAAGAAACATCGCGTGGATGAATTTCCTTTGTCCATAGGATGCTTCCTTTGAAGACTTCGGACCATCGCGATCAAGACGAGTAGTCATGCAAACATTTGCATCTAATTCTTCCTCAAGGCTTTAATCCTCATTGGAATCATATACACCTCATATTGCAGACATGACTTTATGCTTAAACTTTTTCTTTGCAAAATCTTGTTTATCTTTAGATTCGAACTCATTTCACTTAGGGCAATCGCGTGGATAAATTTTCCTTGTTCACACGATCCTTTCTTTGAAGACTTAGGACCATTGAAATCAAGACGAGTAGTCATGAAAACGTTTGCATCTAATTCTTCCTCAAGACTTTCATCCTCATCGGAATCAGATACACCCCATACTGCAGACATGATTTTATGCTTAAAATATTTCTTTGCAAAATCTCGGTTATATTTTATTTTGAAAACATTTCTTACTAGAATTGTTGAACCTCTTAGGATTATGAATATTGATCATATACACCTTATTACGTGAGTATATGGCTTGTTCGTCATCTCCATCATCTTCCTCATCACTTAAGATTGATTTGAGAGCAAAACCTCTAGCTTTGGAGCATTCACCCGAACGCTTCAAGAGAGTTAACTCATGTGTCATGAGTGAGCTCATTAGTTCGTCGAGGGACAATTTGTATAAATCTTTAGCCACCTCAATAGCCGTCACCTTCGGTTGCCATTTACCACATAGGCTACAAAGGATCTTTCGGACTATATGCTCGTATTCGAACTCTCTTCCTAGACTCTTAAGTTCATTACATTTGACAATACTTGAAAAGCGAGAAGAAAGACCATTGATGGACTCGTCTTTCATCATATTGAATATCTCATATTGTTGCATGAGAAGGTCAATACGATGCTTCTTAACTTGAGACGTTCCCTCATAAGCAAGTTTTAGGGTGTCCCAAATCTCTTTAGCCGAGGTACATCCGGAGATCCGATTAAATTCTTGTTCACCGATGCCATATTGAAAAATGGACATGACTTTAGAATTTTTCTCGACTTTACGATTATCGGCCTCGACATAACTCTTCTCACTTTTTACGGTACTATTCTCATCAGAGTCAGTGACCTTTATAGCAAGGGGGCCCATTTGATTTATGATCCAACACTCATAATCCGTGCTTTTGACATAATATTCCATATGATGTTTCCACCAGGAGTAGTTAATCCCGTTTGAAGATAGGGTACTTAGTATGTTTTTTATACATGACTATACGATCAACTCTCTGGTAATTAACTAGTATCAAGAGCACAAGGCTTTGATACCAATTGAAGAGTCGTGGACTAGAACACACCTAAGAGGGGAAGGGGGTGGATTAGGTGTGTATTTAAAAATTAAAGCTTAGTGAAAGCTTCTTTTAAAACTTTTAAACACTTTTGACTACACTTACATGAAAAGAGAAGTTGATAAATAAAAATATGAAGTTAGAAGTATGCAACGACAATTCAGCAGATATAATACATAGTGTAATCAACAGTGGATTCTGAAATAATATCGAGAGTTATAGTGAGCGGAAATAAAATTTAAATAGACAAAACAAACGATGTTTTCAAAACTGGTTAGGTCACTACTCCCCGACCTACGTCCAACGCAATTTTATTAAATGTTTTAGAAGTAAACTCATACAAACTAAAACCACGAATAATAAAAAAACTCCCCAACATACTCCGGTTGCCATTGCTTAAAAGCTAATCCGCTTCCAAGGCCTTTGCTTAAAGCTAATCCGCAATAAGGCTTTTGCTTTGGGCTACTTCGCCGAAAGACTCCATGCTCAAAATCTACCCCTCTTCGAAGACTTCGTTGCTTAATATAACTCTATCCTAAGACTTGGTTTGGTTCTACTCGGTTAGTTACAAGACACACGAATCTCAATATGTTCACACAATGAACGATGGAGATAACGTTTAGGTTCTTAACATGAGATCATCGAACACGAATACATTTATTTTGTGCAACAAACTAACTCTTTAAAAGACCCGACTCAAGTTTGAAAAACACGACTCAAAGTCTAAAAAGTGTTAAACAATTTTGAGTGTTTACTCGATTAAAGCTTAAAGTCTTTTTCGATATAAGTCTCTGTGTTTCACACTTGTCCAAATGAATTAAGCATGGTATTTATAATGTCCAAAGAGTGTAAATATCACATATTAAAACATCACACAAACTTATAGACTAAAAGAAGAAATATTGTAAACAATTAAGGCTTGGTCAATACTAGAAAATGAGACAATTTCTTGTACAAGTAAACCGAGATCCTTATGCAAGAAACACGTTCCTTGGTGTGGACACAGCCACCTACACGCCAAACCGATCTGTCAGACGTATAGCGGTCTTTTGAAAGCCACGCTCGGCGGCGTAAAAATTCTTTCGACCGGATCGTTTTAGATCGATCGGTTTCGTCTCGACAAGGGTCTCGAAACGATTACAGATGTTCGGAGTCGCCACCAAGCATTTGTGGGATGCTTGGAACCCGTTCGAATCCATTTTATACCTCGGTCAAACGAAGCACAAAGCAGTGTTTGACATAGGTACTAAGGATAAGGAATCGTCCCTCTTTAGCATCCTATCTCTAGAATGACTCTCGTACGCCTTGGATAAGGTCGTCCACTATCCAAAGTTTATGAGTAAGAGGTGAAGGTACATATTGGGAAGCCCTTTAATTAGACACCCAATCCCGCCCGCGGTAGCGGCCTCTACTGATCGATCTTGGTTGGTTGAATGCAAAAGTTGATAAAACGGTTTAAATGCATGAATGCGTATCCAATAGTTTAAACCTAACATGTGAGAGCTTTCTAAGTCGGTTGATTTAATCCAAGTACCAAGTATAAGATGTCGAGTTGGATTTATAGTTGATTTACATGCAAGACGGAAATTAAACATCCATTTACCAAATTAGGTTTAGGGTGCATAACGTGATCCATTTGTCTTAGTAAGACATTTTGCAAATACGATATTAGAATGAGCGAATTAGTCGTCTGATCCGTCATATATCCGGGTTAGCCGGAGTCGGGACCGTCCTAGACCAATGATGGAAGGGGAACAGACCCTGCATCAGGCAGCCAGAAGAGGCGCGAGCCTATTGGCGATGTAAGGGGGTCTCCGCTGGTTTGAAAATAGAAAAAGAAGTGGCCTGTTTAGGCGCGGGTCAGTCAACGATATATGACGTGTTCTGACCATTGAAAAAAGTTTGTAAAACGTGTTGAAAAATGGGTATTTGAACCCGTTATGGTTTTGGAAAGGCCGTTTAGGCCGCTTTTGTGTTGATTTGAAGAACGAGACTTGAATAGTCGTCATTGTTTTGGCGATATTCGATGTCGGGTTCGACTTTTCAAGCTTGACATGAATAGTTTTGAAAATGATTATGAACTAATTGTTTTAAGTTCATTTGAATATAATTAGTCGACATTCATCGTACTCGGGTTAAAATCCGACATGGTATATGGAATCAATGATGACTTTGTGTTGGTGACTAATACATTTATTTTGGAAATGTAAAGAAATGATGAAAGGCTTTAAAATACCCTTCAAAATGTAAATAAATGAAATAAAAGGTTTTAAATGCCTTTTATAAATATAATTAACCAAATATTGTCACCGAAACACGGATTAAACCGTCATGGTATTAAGAACCAAGGGTGAAAAATGTTTTATGGTTCAAAACTTACAAAAAAAAAGGTTTGAAAATACTTGAAATGGTAAAAACTGTTTACAAATATGAAAATAAGGGGGATAAAGAGACCAAACACGGATTGGACTTAAGGTTGGGCAGAGTCCTTTAGGCGCGAGCCTATGTGCTACGTAAGTAGCCTCTGCCTCAACCAAAAGTCCAGCTTTGGCTAATTCTTCCCATATTTTGGACCATGTTATGCATGATTTAGCATGTTATAGTCTTGAAACAAGTAAAGACATGATAAAAAGAGGATTTTTACACCCTCATACTTACATCCTAGGCTTATGGCGAGAAATCGACGTAAGTGTATCAACTCGTTTGGTCGGAAAACTCGGTTTAAAACCGTTTTAGTAAGTAAAAAGAGTGATTTGTTAAGTTTAGTGATGGTGTAGTGGTCGAGATGGTCGGTCAAGTGGTTTAATGCACGATGACGGTACCAAACAATGTGTAAGGCTTGTGTTTACGATAGGTAGGTCGTAAACACTTGTCGGATTGTGACTTAGGAAGTCGAGTCGACAATTTTAAGGGAGAAAAGAGGGGGCGGACGCTCGCGTAACCTTCAAATAGTTGCATTTGAGGGGTATTTATAGGAAAATGAGTGGTTGTGTGAGTTTTGAGCGACGTGGCCACCTGGACTGCTCAAAGAGGCGCGAGCCATGTAGCACGTCTTCGAGGTGTCTTGTCGCTTTCACACAAGTGCAATCATGATTTGTTCTATCCTAGGATTTGGATGAACATGTTTGGTATTTGACTATGTAAGATTCCGGGAGATCTTAACATAGAAGAATTTGAATGGTTTTGTTTTTTGTGTTTGACTCGGTTTGACTTGTTGTTGGAGTCGGGATTTGAATTTTGAGTCGGTTTTTGGTCCGGTGTCGCTTTTGACTCTAGTTAGTGTCATTACGACCCCGTCTTCATGCATTAAACACTCCAGGTACTTTTGAAAAGTTTTGAAATGTTTTATTTTCGAAATCATTTTAAGTTTTCCGACGTAAAATTGTACACAAACTGTCGATCAAACGCCGCGATTCCTAAGCATGTCGTAGTCCGATAATCATTGGGTGTTTGTTGGAGTCTTAGAAGATACTGGGTATCTACAGAGTCCCCATTTTGACTGAGGCTTGGACAGGGCAAAAGTCAAAGTAGAGCCCCCAGGTCAATCGAAGATTACAACCTGGAGACCCAAGCGACGTCGAGGTGCCTCGAAAGGATTCGGGCCAAAGGCCTGCCATCGAGAAGGGCGACGCCAAGGCGACTCGATGGTATGAGCCAAGGACCTGTCGTCGGGAACAGTTTAGAGTCTGTCGACTGTTCGTGCGGGTCGTTTAAAGTCCGTTAGACTACGTATAAAGGCTCGCCAGCCATAAGAAGGAGTCATACCTGAGGCATCTTCGGGATATGTCCTTGAGTTGTGTCTTGTTTGCGGACAAAGGCTCACCGGCTGTACGGAGGAGTCGTACCCGAGGCATCTTCAGGATACGTCCTCGATTTGCATATTTTTTGCGGACGAAGGCTCGCCAGCTGTTGTGCGGATATGAAGAGAGCTCGCCAGCCGCGGTGCGTTGTAAGGCCCGCCAGCCATGGTGCGTTGTAAGGCTCGCCAGCCATCATGCATAAGAAGGGGCTCGCCAGCTGCTGCGCGTTGTAAGGCTCGCCATCCATTGTGCGTATATGAAGGGCTCGCCAGCTGCTGCGCGTTGTAAGGCTCGCCAGCCATTGTGCGTATAAGAAGGGGCTCGCCAGCTACTGCGCGTTGTAAGGCCCGCCAGCCATTGTGCGTTTAAGAAAAGGCTCGCCAGCCACTGCGCGTTGTAAGGCTCGCCAGCCATGGTGCGTTGTAAGGCTCGCCACCCATTGTGGAGGGTCGGTTGATCGACCGTGAAAATAGCCGCGTTGGATGGGCTTGTTTGGAAATAGCGGGCTTCGCGAGGAAGCCCCCGACATTCTGTTGGGAATCTCGGTGTTTGTATTTGAATGTTGGAGGAGACAGCGGGTTTGGATCCCGCTACCTGCTTGTTTTAACAGATGGGGCTTGTGACGCCGCCGTGGAAATAGCGAATTTCGAATTTCACTATTATTGGTTTTGATGTGACGGTTTCAATTACCGTCGTTGATACTTGAGGGAATAATGAATTTGAATTTTCACTATTGTTGTTTTTGAAGTGAAGGTTTTAATTGTCGTCATTTTGAAACTTGAAGAAATAGTGAATTTTGAATTTTCACAATTATTTTTGAAGTGACGGTTTTAATTGCCGTCGTTTTGAAATTTGAAGAAATAGTGAATTTTGAATTTTCACTATTATTTTGATTTTTGAAAGACGGTTTTTATTGCCGTCGTTTGAAATTTGAAGGGATAGTGAATTTTGCATTTTCACTATTATTTTTGAAGTGACGGTTTTAATTGCCGTCGTTTTGAAATTTGAAGAAATAGTGAATTTTGAATTTTCACTATTATTTTTGATTTTTGAAATACGGTTTATATTGCTTCCGTTTGAATTTTGGAGAAATAGTGAATTTTGAATTTTCACTATTTGTTTTTGTATTTGAAAAATGACGGTTATTAATGTCGTCGTTGAAAATTTGAAGTTTGTGTGGGAAATTGGGCCAAAGCCCAAAATTTAGCTGAATAAAGCAGGGAGCACCCCATTGAGGCACGAGCTACTTGGCGAGGTAAGGGGACTTCCCTATTTTTCTGTAAAAGACGCGAGAATGGCTTGCTCGTCATTCTCACTTCGTCTTCTCCATTTCTTTGACAAAAACCAAACAAATCGCCATTGTTGGTCTTCTAGCTTGCTTCAGTTCGTGCCATCATCAATATGTCATCTCAAGGTATGTATTTCCTCTTGAATCCATTTGAATTTGTTGGTCTTTTTGATTGATTGAATTAGGGCGAAATATTACCCTTTAAATTGATTTGGGCGTTTTTGATTGAGCCCATTTCGACTGAAATTGATGATTGCATTAGGTTAGAAACCTGTTTAGGAGTATATGGGTGCTTTTAGTTTGCATTTTGGTCCCCGTTTACGTCCCCTATGCTCGAAAAACGTGAGTAAGGTGGAGGAACCGTCTCAATTCACAATGCCAAGTTTATTTGCTTGAGTAGTGTGCCCCACTAGGTTGCATTGTAGTCGGGGAAGGCCGTGTTTGCCATTTTGGACCTTTGTTGGGTACTGTGGGCAAAATTGAAACTTTTGCCTTTTGTGACGGTCTTATGTCTGACAAAATAAGCGTCTGTTTGGGCTTGAATTGAGTCAGTTTGCCTTGAAATGGACCTTATTGGTAGTTTAGGTCGCTTTGAGACGTGGTAAAATCACGTTGCCCTATTGTGGTCGTATTTTGAAATTTTGACCGGTTTGCACTCAAATTGGCGTAGAAATCGCCTTTTTGAGTTGTAGAAAATACCCCATTGCATTGGAAACGTAATTTGGGTTGTTGTTGGTGGACCTTGTGTGGGTCTCGAGGTGCCGTTTTTGTTTGTCGTTGTTTGACTCGTCTTTTCCTAGAAAAGAAGGGCGAGTCGTTTTTTTTTGCGTTTTTTTAAATTGTTTTGTTTGGTTGGGTTTGGGCGGGATTGCCCTTGTTCTGCTTTGCAGGTTTATTTTGGATTTGTTCATTTTCATGCCGTCGTAATGCCGAAATTTCGGCTGACGTTCTTTGATTGCCTTTGGTTGTAAGGGAGCATTAAGTGGAAGTGACCGAGTTATATCTGGAGGAGTATGGTACTCTAATAGTACCACGTAGTGAAAATTGGCTTTTGCAAGATGTCGTGGGTTCTATTGTGCAATGGTCTGAAGCATTCATTAGTGCTGACATCTCCCGGGGTAGTTATGCTAAAGCGAACGCATTTTATATAATGAACGCCTTTAAATTTATTAGGGTAACCTTATCTAACATATAGTAAGTATTTCAATTTTTACATTTTCAGGAGTTACACGAAGCCATTATGGCTGAAATTAGGACTACTACGTCAACACCAAAGTCATTGATTCGACTGTCTCTCCACCCAAAATTCAAGTGGTAGTAATAATTTGAAAAATAGATTGTGAGTTTTTCCTTTTTTTTGGTTATTTAAATTATATATGATGTCTCGTGTAATGTATATATTTTTTTTGGGTTATTTAATGGTAATACTATAAACTATGGGTGCCCTTCTCAAATTATTATGACCTATTAATTAACTCAGATTACTATCTACTATTGTACCCCCTTTCCTGGAACACACATGCTTATTTTTCCACCGGTTGAATCAGGTTAAAAGACATAAGGGCCCCACTTTTTTCCCTTTATATGAACTTCATCTCCTTCCCTTCACTTTACAACGACTCTTCTACTGCTTCCACTTCCATTAATCTGTCCTTCTCTTCTAAATTCCTTAATTCTGATTTCTTTGCTTTTTTTTTTAATCTCTTCTCCAAAGTCCTTCCATTAATGAAGGGGTCATCTTCTACTGCTTCCACTTCTTCTAATTCAAAGCTCCCAAAGATGGTTTTTTGTAATCACAATTATAAGGCGGTTTTGAAGACGATTGGTAAAGGACGGAATATTGGGAAGAATTTTTATGGATATCCTCTTTGGCCTGTAAGTACATATATTTAACTTCCTTAATTGCTTAAGTGATTATAATTTGGGTTCTTATATGTTGATTTCAATTTCTCAAATGTGTAGAATGGATGTGGGTTTTTCGTTCTTAAGGAAGATTTGCAGGTTCGAGGTGGTTGGAAGGTGATTGAAGTTGAAATGAAGATATATGATGACAAATTGAAGAAGTTGAAGTTGAAGAAGGAGATGTTAAAAATGGAGGTGATATATTTGAAGGATGAATTATTTAGACGGTCAAAAGGGCAAAAAATGCTTATGTATGCTCTAATTAGTTCTTGGATTTTTTTTGCCTTTTGTTGGATTGTTAAGTTGTAATTTCCATAATTGAAAGGCTGTAATGTGATGTAAGTTAGATTGTTAAGAAACTGATGATGAAGTGAAGAAGATGATCAACAATATTTGAATAACAAATCAACAAATTGATTTAAATGATTAACAACTACAACAAACCCTAGTTAATAAATAAAAAAATCTGATAAACATAAATCAAACATTGAACAAAAAAGGGAACAATTATATTACCTGTGTCATCGCGATTGCAAATTAGGGTAAAATCGATTTCAAATTATTCCACTTCAATGAACAAAAGCATCACCAGTATTGCGATTAGGGTTTCTGAATAAGCAACAGTCAGTTAAGTAAGCAAGGGAGAAGGAGATATAATGGTGATGGTTCAATGAATCTGGGAAGCAAAGAAGAAGATGGTTGATTTTAGGGATTTTAATCTGGTAGAACAAGGATAAAAAGGGGAAAGTAGTTTTAGGTGAGTCAAATAAGTTCAATCATGCGTTTCAAATAAAGACAACCTGTTCAACCGGTAGCCTTTCTACTCATTCTAATATATGGTGAATGGTACAATAGTAGATAGTAATCTGAGTTAATTAATAGGTCATAGTAATTTGAGAAGGGCACCCATAGTTCATAGTATTGCCATTAAATAACCCTTTTTTTTTTCTAAATTATTGACCGGGGTTAAATCTACTTTTGCTGCACACAACGCTGGTGTTCCTCTTAAACCTAGATATCACACCGATGATTATAAGCAAAAATTGAATACTCCATCGTTGGTAGCTTTGTACCAGCTGGCTGAAAGGAAGCTAGCTATCGGGGAAGTACTCATGCTTGACATCGGAGAAGATGTTGTGGGCGAAGCTACAACTGGTTTTATGGATGGGGAATCACTGTGTCAGTTTCTCGACCTTGACGAGTTAGATGCTATTCACATTGTAATTTGGATGAAGTAAGCTTTTTAATTAAAACTTGACATTTGGTTTTACGAATAGTGATGTTTATTTAAATCATCAATGAAAATAACATTCTTCATTCCATTTGACGTAATAGGTACCTGTGTACACACATCGCTGAGAGGAACTATGTTTCTCATGACTACGGATTCGTGTCACCTGAATTGTTCTCTCACAAGTCGATTAGATACAAATACATAGACTACATCGATAAAATTGCTGAACGGTTGATGACGCCTAAAAACCTATGGTTTGCCCCATACAATGAGAATCAGTATGTATAGTACTTTATTATAATGAATCACGATTCTATTCATTTATTAACACTCTTACATGCATGTATATGAACTAACAGTTCAATTTTCAATATTTCATAGCAAGCATTGGCTGCTAACGACAAACAATATGACAAAAAACATAGTGTACTGGATTGACTCTTGCGGACATAGTCCCACTGAGAAATTTGTAAAGATGATGACTGAGTAAGTTTACAACCTTGCATTATAATGTCAATTGTTATTGTATGACCTTTGAAGACTAGACTCTTTTAATGTCCCATCAGTATTACTGAGCCAAATGCTAATTATAATTTCCTCTATATATTTATAAATTAGTGTGTTTCAAACAATTGGAGCATCAAGTCCAACTTTTGTTACGATAAAAGTAAGTGTATTCTTAATAATTACTCCTATCATTTAATTTATGTTTATACGAGAGGTTGATCTAATTTAGCTTATTTGTATGTGATTTATATAATAGTCTCCTCTACAACCAGACAGCAAACAATGCGTGAAGAGTCTATCGATTCAAAATACTCAAGAGGGGGGGGGGGGGGGGGTAAATTGAGGATTTAAACTTCTGAAAGCTTTTTTGATTATGTGTATATAATTTATTAAACTTTAACTAATCAACTAATGAATGTAAAACAAAATAAACAAACGAACGAAAGAGAGAAGACACACGGTTTTTGAAGTTGTTCAGTTTCACAAGTCGAAACCTACGTCCACTATTCTCGATTAATAAATTTAGTACCTTTCTACGGATTACAAATTTACTAACCCAACTCATACAACTAACTCTAGCTGTAACTCAAAGAGTACCGTTAAATACTCGAGTGACTAACTTACGCTAATAAGAAATCACTAATGATTCTACTAAAAGTTCACGTTAATGAACAAGTAAGAAATCAATTAAGTATTATTATCTTATAACGATAACAATAAGAACGAATGCACAAGTTTATAAAATACACGACCTTTCTTGAAAAATAACAAAACGGTTTTTGCTCTAAAACACGGTATTTGCTTTTTGAAAATATAAAAGTTATGCTCAAAGGTCTTAACTTTAATGATGTAAAGTATGGAGTATTTATAGTAAAAGAGGAGCAAGGGTTTCGGTTTAGCAAAAACCCTAAGTGCCGTGGAAGTCTTGTAAAGCAAGAAAGAATTAGGTTAAATCTTCCTTAATTCTTTTCCATGACTTGCCTTAATAAATAATATCTTCCTATCTTAACAACTCACCAATATCTTGGAGATTAGGAAAGATAATATAAGGAGATAAAGAAATCTCTAATAAATATTATCCTAATACCTTAACCCTTATCCAAGCAAAGGCTTATTGCACAAGAAAATAATTACTATTCACGTTTTACTATTCACTACTCACGCGGCACTATTCACACAACACTATTCATCCCTAATATTTTTATAAGATAGAAAAGAATAAATAAAATAATAAAGAGATAACAAATCTCTAATCAAATATTATTTTAAATATTTACTCAATCTTTTCCTTCTATCTTTCCAAAAATAATATCTTATAAGTTAGGAACTAATAAATCAAAATAATATAGAAGAGATATTAAATCTCTAATCAAATATTATAAAGATTTACATAAAACCCTAACTTGTACAAAGAGTAACCGTGTATGAGAAAGAAACGACTCATAAGTCCAATCGTCTTTCACGATAACCCTAGGTAAGATGAATTAGGTTTAGGGTTTTTTAGAGTATGTAGAAACTAGAAACCCTAATTAGCAAGATGCCTCAACTCATAAGTTGATTCAATCATAATTACTAATTATAAGCTAATAGTAAAATCATACTCAATATTAAGATAAGCTCCCTTGTAAAATAAATACTTTTACTAAAACATTTAAAACGGTTTTCCAAAAACAATTTAAAAACTATTTTGTCATGTGTTTTATAAACTTCACATCTCAATGTTATAGTAGAGGAGCTATAACATTGAGCTCTTTTACTAGTAATGTTATAGCTGCAAGGCTATAACTTTACCAATACAAGAAATTCACTCTTAGTTATTGTTACGAGATAATCACCTATACTATTCTAATCTTAATAGGAGATCTTCGAGCATAGGCTACTTCAACATCCAAGCTTGATTAATCTTTAGATGGACTTCGTCTTCTCATAATACTTGAATGAATCTTTCACTATCTTGTAATATCTTGATCCTTGATTGAGGGCTTGATCATAGTATAAACGCATCATACTTCCATCGCAATTCCTTAATGCTTGCGATTAGTAAGTCAAATCTAAAAGACTAAACAAACAATTACGCGCAACGAGTATATAAAATATAAAGCACTCTTGACATCATCAAAACATAAACATATATATATTCTATATGGTTCAACAAATTCCCCTTTTTTGATAATGGCAAGTCTCCTAAAATTGTGACTAAGTATAAAGTTCCCCCTCAATATAATACCGTCATCTTTATAGATAAAGATCAACGCAAGATCAAACAATTATATACAAAGTATAGCATCTAAGGACCTTAAGAGATTAAAGGTCTTGACAAGGAGCAAGCTTAGGCAAATACTAAATCATGATCATTTCTTCCCCCTCTTGACATCATCGAAAAGACGAGAACAGACATAAAACGACTAGAATGATATCATCCGAGGCAAGAAATATATATTAACCCAAGCATATATTATAGCATAAGAACGATTTCAACATAAGCAAGCTGAAAATATCAAGTGTGTAATACAAACCAAGATAAGATTTTGTAAGAGAGAGAAAATAGTCACTCTCCTAACTACGACCTACAGAAGCATGCATGCAATCTAACATGATAGATATCTCTAGCTACCGTACATATACACTCCAACCAATCGAGATCCAAAACACATGCCGAGGACTTACAAAGTAATGTGAGGTGAGGTAATTGGGTAAGAAGGGGCAAAATAATTTGGATATGTCGAGGTAAAAGCCAAGCTAGCACCGATCACAACCAAAAGTAACCATTCCACTTTCTAACCCAACATAACAAATAATGCACCATGCCAAGTATGGCACAAACTCACTCACATCAACAAGTACTTCTCCTCAAGTAATATGGAAATGAATAAGAATAGGAGTAATAAGAGATATCTGCTTTTCCATTTGTTATAATAACATTTTTCTCCCTTTTTTTTATAATTTTTTTTCATTTCATTTTTTCAGTTCATCTTTTTCTTCCTTCCTTCCAATATTCATCACAGCACCAACAAAATTGACCACAATAAGACTTCCAAATATATCAACAAGACTAGCTTGACAAGGGCATGCCATATGGAATGTAGTTGAGTAAATAAGTCAAAACAAGACAAATTTGGCTAATGTGAGGTTTAGTAGGTAAAACGTAAAGGAAGGGCCGCCTCTCCACATGTGTCACCACCACAAACCGAGTGTATATAGGCAATAAGAGACAAATTTCATGCTTATGCAATTTGATGTTACATGCCATGTAAGGAGTACTACTCACATCCTAAATGAAACCAATCACGAATGTCATTGGTTTATGAAGCTCTAAATCTTAGAATGTATATGTGATTAACAAGAGTTATGGTTTGTGTACAACACAAAATATAACAGACTAGCAAATGGAATATTCTCATAAGATAATAAAATACTATACATGAATATACTTGCAACGGAAAATACGAACACAGTCATACAATCTCGTCAAATCTAGTCAGTCATACGGGAAGTAAAATATTTATGACAAGTTTAGTTGCCACCAATTAAACCAATTTCCAACCGTAAAATCTCAAAACGTTCTCTAGCCAATGTTTTGGTAAAAATGTCAGCCAATTGTTTTTCAGTACTACAAAATTCGAGTTTTATATTCCCTTTTTTAACATGGTCACGTATAAAATGGTGTCTGATTTCAATGTGTTTGGTACGTGAGTGCTGTGCGGGGTTTTTAGAAATAATAATAGCACTCGTATTATCACACAAAATAGGAATACAACCTACATTAACACCATAATCACATAACTGTTGTTTAAGCCATAATAGTTGAGTACATACCAGTCCTGCTGCAATATATTCAGCTTCTGCTGTTGAAAGCGCAACTGAATTCTGCTTCTTTGAACCCCACGTAATAATACACGGTCCAACGAACGTGGCAACGCCTGATGTACTTTTCCTGTCTAGAGAACATCCTGCGTAATCGGCATCAGAATATCCGACAAGGTCGAAATTGCATTCCATCGGATACCATAAATAAAGTTTAGTCGTGCCGATAAGATTCGTAAAATTCTTTTTACGGCCGTCATATGCGATTCTTTGGGCAATGATTGATATCTCGCACAAACGCATACGCTAAACATGATATCTGGTCTACTTGCAGTCAAATATAACAATGACCCAATCATACCTCGGTAAGTTGTTTCATCAACTGACTTACCGTCTTCATCTAAGGTTAATTTCTTGTCTGCGACCATCGGAGTAGACATAGCATGAGAATTTTTCATTCCGAATTTTTGAATTAATTCCTTGATGTACTTCTGTTGATGTATTTTGATGCCTTCTTCAGTTTGTTAGATTTGCAGACGTTTTGCTCCATGGCAAACAGCTCGTATTTTCGCATTAGTAATGCCATACGTTGATTTTTGACAATAGTGGTTCCCTCATAGGCTAATTCTAGACCATCCCATATTTCCTTGGCAGATGAACTGGTTGAGAAACAATCGAATTCAGTGGCAACCATAGTTCTTCCCATTGAATATAGGACACTTTAGGTGTTTGGAATTCATTTGATAAAAAATAAATGCAGCGGAAAAAAGATAAATAGACTCAAAAAAAGATCAGACTCTAGCCGTTAGGCTTATCAAGAGCACGAGGCTCTGATACTAATTGAGGAGTCTATTGATCGAATACGAAAGAGGGGGGGTGAATTGAGTATTAAAAACGATGACCGCTTTTTCGATCTATATGATATAAAATAATTATTTGATTTTATTGATTAAAATCAACTAATTAAATTATTAATAATAAATGCAAAATCGAAATAACAATAATAAAGAGAGAGAGAAAGAGAGACACACAGGATTTTGAAGTGGTTCAGTTTCACAAGTCGAAACCTACGTCCACTATTCTCGATTAATAATTTTTAGTACCTTTCTCCGGATTACAAAAATTATCAATCCACTCGTATAATCAACTATATGATTCTAACTCAGATTGAGTATCGCTAAATACTCTAGGTTGCTCTTACGTTAATAAGAAAAATACAACGATAAATACTAATCTCACGTTATACGAGTGAGTATAATATCTTTGTGTATTAAGTATCCTATAACGATTTTTCTTCGAGTGATTGACAAATTTGATGCGCAATTTTTGTATAAGCAAATTTGAAAATAAGAATTAAAGCTCAAATAATTTTGCTTAAATATTTTTCTCTCTAAAAGTGTAGATGTGTGTGTCACTTTTATTGTTGAATGAATGAGAGTATTTATAGTAGAGTGAATTAGGGTTTGGAATGTTCTGGAATTAGGGCATAGGAATGTTCTGGAAGAATAAATCCCTAAACGACTTGATGAACAAGTAAGAAGCAAAGGATGATGGAATTTGGCCTCCCTAGGGTTTCGGCCACCCTAAGCTTCCATCGATCCATGTTTGCTTCCATAGCCCACAACAAATCGAGATAGAATTTAGTTAAATCCCTAGGTTGCATGACGATATAAATATCGTGTTACAAACCAATAGTTTATTCAACTTAAATTCTTATTAATTAATTCCAATTAAAATAAATAGTCTCTTATTTTATAAATCACTAAAAATATATTTTCCAAAAATTAACGCATCATTTTTGTCTAGTAATGAAGTTATGGCTATTAGGTCATAACTTCAATAACCATTAAATCAAACAAAGTAAAACCATTACCGGATGACGACCTATACTATCTAATCTTCAGTAGATCTTCAGTAAACGAATCGTGTCTTCACAAGTCTCTCATCTTGAGTCTCGTGGTTGATTTTTAATCTTGATCTTGCTTGAATACAACGATCAAGTGTATTTGAAGTTGTACCTCCTTGGTCCAAACTTCCAGCTTGCGTCATTGTAATTGTTCCTTTCTATATTAAGACTTAAGCACACAATTACACGCATATGTTTATAATATTCAGTCCATATACAAATCATTACTGTCATTATCAAAACAATTAATAAGGACTAAAGGTCCAACAAATTCCCCCTTTTTTATGATGACAAGTCTCCTATGATTTGTGTCTAAGTCTAGTTCCCCCTCAACATAATACTTCCCAAATTATAGAACAGTTGAGCGCAGAAACTAATAATCTTTTCAAAGTTATAACTATAGAAAGTTATAACTATAGAACGCCTTGAGAGAATTAACTTGAGACGGTCGCAAATCATAAAAACAATTCCACCTCTTGGCATCATTGAAAAGATAAGAACAAACATAAAACGACCAGAATAATATATTATGAGACAAGAATTAATCATGAAAACATATTATATTAAACGCAATCTAGTTCTTAATTAGCATAATAATATTATAAACTGCAATCACACAAGGAATAAAATGCGGAATTGAAAAAGCTAATATCCATAAGAATGGATTTTTATTGTTAGCAAAGGAATTAAAAAGATAAGGCTAGGTTGAATGGATTAGGGCAATATGGTCAAGGGTAACGTGGGCTCGGCGGGTGTGACCTAGGACGGGTTCGATATTCCAAGTCCTCGAGTCGCGCATGGCAATGGTCTAGGAGTGCAGCTTGGGCAGTCAATCGAGTATCGAAGTTACCAATCCTCAAAGTCATTGCTTTAACTGCTTCATATATAGTTTGCATCTCAGACCTCATCTCCTTCCCAGATTGTAAGAGCTCATCACCAAACTTAACCAAACTAGCCAAACCTTCCTTCATAAGAGTAGACTCAGAGTGTGTGCGCACGGCGGCCTTAAGAGCACTGTCGATTTTTGTATCAAACCGTGACAACACGGTGTTTATACGAGCCGAGCTAACTTCACTTGGTCCACTAGTATCAACTCTCCTTTCCTTTTTAATAAGATCAAACAACTCTCCTAATTTCTTGTCTTGCTCATTAATCCTTCCAAGAATAGAAGTGAAATTCGATTCCATCTTAGAATCCAACATCTCAAAACTCACATTGCTTTTTCCTCCTTTTTCTCCTTTTTCTCCCTTTGTCTCAAAACATAATTCCGAGCCATTAATAACGAGCTTCATATAAGATAAATAAAGATCGCCCATCTCGTCATTTGTTATAACTCCATAACTATGCTTCCCAATAACTCCTTTCTTCTCTAAAATTCGAGATATCCAATTCCCATAAGGCAAACTTAAAGTAGAAGCTACATCATCCATCTTAGCCGTTACACTAGCTTGTATAATTTTATGAAACACAAGCAAGGGTAGACTAACCCTTTCTCCTTCAAGCCAAGCCTTCATCATAATCATCTCATGTGCCTCGAATTTATCTCTACCTTCTTTTCGAGGAACAATGGTAGTCCAAAGAAAGTTCAAAAAGAACCTCAAGATTGGCGACAACTTTGCAGTTAAGATAGTCTGAGATGAAGTCACATCTTGTTTGAAATACCGTTTCACTATCAACCTCTTTTCGGGTGTCATACTTCCCCATTCTACGCTTGGATTAATTTTGATTCTTTCTCCAGGAACTCGAGCCAAGTCGCAAAAATCACCAGTTGAGACACGTATGGATGTCTCATTAACCACAGCAAGTAAATTTCCTTCCTTAAATTGAACAGTAGCATAAAATTGATATACCTCAATAGGAAAGACAGGACCACTTACAGCAACAATATTTTCCCATCCTTGATCTTTGAGAAAATTTCTGAAGAACCCAAGTGCTTTATATTTCTTTAACCAATCAATCGAATAAACTCTTCCTGCGTGAATGCGATATTGAGCAACTTGATTGATATTTCTTCGTTCTACTTGTCTTAATCGAAGATTATTCAGTCCATTGTTGGTGTAATCATCCATATGCTATGCGTAAAGAACTCGTGAAGAACCATCTTGAAGTATATAGCTTTCAGTCTTTGAACTTACCTCAATTTCCGAAACCAACTTTCCCTTACCCTTAATCAATTTTCGACTTTTTGTGAGGTTGGCGGGTTGGTCGACGGCGGACCGTGGGGAGCGTGGGGTGTCGGCCGGTGAAGTGGAGCGGATTCTTGGCGGTGATTGGCTTACCTTCTTTCTAATAACAACATGTTTCTTGGATTGAAAACGGGTTGTAGGTGGATTAGTCATTATTAAAATAGAAGATCTTAGCAAAAGGTATTAGGGTTTTAGATGATTAGAATTGATGAGAATTATGGAGAGATTAAAGGGGTATATATTGCATAAGGAATTTGAGTTTTGGTAAGAATAGGATTCCTTAAAGATAGAAAATAATACCAATTTCCAAATTTTTAATGCGTTTCCTCTTTTTTTTTTCGGCACTTTCTTTTTTTTTTCACGGCACTTTCCTTTTTTTTTTTTTCGTGCCCCTTTTTTTACGGCACTTTCTCCCTTTTTTTTTCACGTGCCCCTTTTTTTCACGACACCTTTTTTTCTCGTGTTTTTTTCGGCACTTTCTTTTTTGTTTTGGTACTATTTCCTATTTCTTATATGACAATAATAAGAAAAGAATCCTCTTTGATGTAAGATTAGGAAAGAATCTTTTCTGATGGTGTTTAGGCAGGATTTGTGTAGGAATATAATAAGATAGAAATATCTTTATTATATTTAGGCAGTTTATTGTAGATTTTGTCGAATTTTTGTAAGGAAATGTGATTATGCAGAATTTAAAATATTACCATACTCAAGTCTCAATAACTCAAAGCGTTTTCTAGCTAACGGCTTAGTCAAGATATCAGCCCATTGCCTTTCGGTACTACAAAATTCAAGTGAAATGTTGCCTTTCTCTACATGTTCTCGTAGAAAATGGTGTCGAATATCTATATGTTTGGTCCTCGAGTGCTGGGCAGGGTTCTTAGAAATTACTATAGCACTCGTATTGTCACACATAATAGGCATACGACCTACATTAATACCATAATCACATAGTTGTTGCTTTAACCAAAGTAATTGAGAACATACCAGTTCCGCAGATACATACTCGGCTTCAGCAGTAGACATTACAACTGAATTTTGTTTCTTTGATCCCCATGTGATAATACAAGGTCCAACAAACGTAGCAAACCCAGAAGTGCTTTTCCTATCTAAAGAGCATCCTGCATAATCTGCATCTGAATACTCTACTAGATCGAAACTACACTCAAGTGGATACCATAAGTATAAATTAGATGTACCAATTAAATATCTCAAGATATGTTTAACTGCAATCATATGTGACTCTTTAGGACACGATTGATATCGCGCACAGACACATACACTAAACATTATATCAGGACGACTTGCAGTTAAATATAAAAGTGAACCAATCATACCTCGATATGTAGTCTCATCGACACACTTACCATGTTCATCTATAGTCATCTTCTTTTCAGGTACCATAGGTGTATCGTATGATTTTGCATTTTCCATACCGAATTTTCGAATCAGTTCCTTGATATATTTCTGTTGGTGAATCTTTATACCATCCTTTGTTTGTTGAATTTGTAGGCCTAGAAAGTATTTCAGTTCTCCCATCATGCTCATTTCAAACTCAGAAGTCATTAGATCTGAAAAATACTTGAACAATTTTTCATTAGTAGAACCGAATATAATATCGTCTACATAAATTTGTACAACAAGTAAATTAGAACCCTCGGATTTCAGGAACAAGGTTTTATCGACAGATCCTCTTATAAAATTATTTTGTAATAAGAATTTGGATAATCTGTCATACCATGCCCTTGGAGCTTGTTTCAAACCATATAAAGCTTTGTCTAATTTATAAACGTGGTTTTGAAACTTGCTATCTAAAAATCCGGGAGGTTGTTCTACATAGACTTCTTCTTCCAAATAACCATTAAGAAATGCTGTCTTAACGTCCATTTGGAATAACTTCATTCCTTTATGAGCAGCAAAGGCAATAATGAGACGAATAGCCTCAAGTCTTGCTACGGGTGCAAAGGTCTCGTCATAATCGATCCCTTCTTGTTGATTGTAGCCTTGGACAACTAGTCGTGCCTTGTTTCTTGTAATAAGTCCTGTATCGTCTAATTTGTTTCTGAACACCCATCTTGTACCAGTAACAGTTCGATCACTAGGTCGTGGCACCAAGTGCCATACCTTATTGCGTTCGAATTGTTGAAGCTCATCTTGCATAACACTTATCCAATCAGGTTCCGCAAGAGCTTCTTTAATATTGGTAGGTTCAATGGTCGATAGAAACGAAAAGAACGAGCATAAATTATTCAAGGACCTTCTAGTTTTAATGCCTTGTTCTAGATCCCCTAGGATTTTGTCCAAAGGGTGGGAGCTTTGATGTTTCCACTTTTTAAGAACTCTAGGCTCATTATCATTTGATGAACTCGCACCATCTGCAGACGCGGAATCATGATTTGTTCCCCCTGAGTTGGACTCGGGATTTTCTTCAGAAGTATCACTAACTTCATTAGAAATGTCATGATTTGGATCGGAAGTTACAACATAATTAGGTATAACTTCAAGATCTTTTTCCTTATCTAAGGAAGGGTCGATAGTATCATTAACTATATACTCATCACTTCTCTTAGGATCGTTTGCAGAATTATCTAGTTCATCATTCATACCTTGAATATCTTCATCATCATTTAGGGGCTCATTTCTTGCTAGAAAGAAATCGGGCTCATCTGGATCCTCTTCTTCCTGTTCAACTTTATCAAACATATTATCTTCGTCAAAGCGAACATGAACACTTTCTTCTATGCGCAAGGTTCTTTTATTGAACACTTTATAAGCTTTACTATGATCCGAATATCCCAGAAAAACAGCTTCATCACTTCGGGGGTCAAATTTTCCTAAATTTTCTTTTCCATTATTGTGAACAAAGCATTTGCTCCCGAAGCAACGGAGATGTGATATATTGGGTTTTCTCCCTCTTAAAAGTTCATAGGGAGTCTTTTTCAAAATAGGTCGGATCATAGCTCTATTATGCACATAGCATGCGGTACTAACAGCTTCTGCCCAAAAGCTTCTAGGAAGGACACTACACAAAAGCATAGTACGAGCCATATCCTCTAGGGTTCGATTCATACGTTCCACGACACCATTTTGTTGTGGGGTACGTGGTGCGGAGAAGTTATGCCCCACACCATTTTCCCTACAAAATTCTATAAATAACTGATTATCAAATTCCGTGCCGTGATCCGTCCGAATCGAAATAAGCTTATTATCATATCTATTTTGGACAAGCTTCATTAATACCACAAATTCATCGAAAGTTCCATCTTTAGAAGAAAGAAAGATTGGCCAGACATACCTTGAGTAATCGTCGACTAGAACAAATATATACTTTGATCCACCACGGCTTCTAACTCTCATAGGTCCACATAAATCCATGTGTACCATCTCAAGTGGTCGTTTAGTGCTAACTATTCTTTTAGGTTTAAAAGAGGATCTAACATGTTTGCAGCCGACACATGAGTCACACATTGTCTCTTGCTCGAACTTAATTGAGGGCAAACCTTCAACTAAATCCATGGACTTAAGTTTCTTTAAAATAGTTGGACTAATGTGTGCAAACCTCTTGTGCCACAAGCAAGACTCATCTGAGGTTGCTTTCATACACGAAAAGGAATTTGTATTGACAACATTTAAGTCAATCATATACATATTCCTCATACGGTGACCCTCAAGTAAAACATTACTAGTACCTTCAATTATGATACGACAAACATCGGCATGAAAAACAACTCTATTTCCTTTGTCACATAATTGAGAAATACTAAGTAAATTATGTTTAAGACCACTTACCAGATATACTTTATCGATTGAATGGGAGGTTGAGATTCCAAATTTTTCCTACTCCAATAATCCTACCCTTCTTGTTATCTCCAAAGGTAACCTTGCCACCAAAGAAGGGCTCTAGTGAAAGAAAAATATTTCTGTCTCCTGTCATGTGTCTCGAGCATCCACTGTCGAGATACCATAGATTATTTTCTTTCACTTCTACCTGCAAATGAATCAAATACAACTTTTAGGTACCCAAGCTAAGTTGGGTCCTTTATGGTTAGTAATTCTATATATTTGATCCTTTCTAACCCATACTTGTCTTATTATTCTTGTGGCTTTAACATTGGGTTGTCTTGGTCTTTGTCTAACAATCGGAACATAAGGTACTCTAGGTTTTGTTCTAACAAAAGTAGCTCTAGGTCTAGTACCTTCATGAGACGCTCTAGGTTTAGAGTTATGAACTTTAGGCTTGAATGTATGCTTTCGATTCTCATTTATTTTGTTTGATTTTGAAGGAACAGATGAGTAATCAAAAGCCATATCATAAGTCCATCTAAACTCATTATTGCGTTCTTCGTTGTCGTTAGGTTCATCTATAGTTGAGACATCATCTTCAACTATGAAATCACAAGTCTTAACAGTTTCGACATTCTTTTTCTTATCCCAAGCAAGTTTGACACAATTGACTTGAATATGTCCAGTAGCGCCACAGTAATTGCAAATCAAGTATTCTGGAAGATTAACATATTTTCTATTTCTAAAATCGTGATCAGAAGGATTAGATTTGCATTTATCATGGTCTCTACGGCTATAGCATTCATGACCAAATCCCATTTTCATGTTATTGTCAGATTGTTCAGTAAGGAAGTTTAAAACCTTTGTGCTTCCTTCCCACTTATCATGAACTTTTCGTGCATGTAAAAGTAATTCTTTCAAGGACTCAATTTCTTTTTCACATTTTGAATGATCTACATTTGAATCCTTGGAAGAGCTACATTTTTCAAGGTCTTCACGAATTTTATCAAAACGATCATTCAAGACACGTTTCTCATTTTCATGTTGTTCCTTAAGTTTGGACATACTATCACCAGTTTCTTCCAATTGCTTAGAGAGAAATACAATTTCTCTCTTGTGTTCGGAAACCACACTATCTTTGCCATTAAGCTCATCTTTTAAAATCTCATTGACTTTCTTCAACTCAGAAGTTATAGCATCACTAGCTGTAACTTTAGCTTGAAGATGCTTAATGTTGAGTTTAAGCTCTGAAGTTATGGCATCACTAGCCTTAACTTTTGATTCAAGAGCGTTTTTCTCAGCATTTGTCTTGTCTGAAGTTATAGCCGGAGTCGCCATAACTTTAGATTTGAGCCTTTTGGCTTTAGCTTTCAGAAGTTGGTTTTCCTCAGCAATATCTAAAATCTGTTCCTTAAGGTCTTTTAACTCTAGACTTTGTTCATGACAAACATCAAGGGTTTCATCAAAGGTCTTAATTAAAGCGCTCTTAGAAAATTTCATAATTTGCTTTTTAAGATCAAGAAAACTTACCTCTTCATCTTCTGAATCTGAATCTGAATTTCCAACAAGACACATCTCAGCATTTGAAGCATTGCTTTCATTGTCGCTTTCGGAGAATAGGTCAAGACTGACGCTACTTAGACAGAGATTGGCAGTTTCTTCTTCATCTTCGGATTCGCCATCTTCAGAGTCCAAGTTTCCCCAACAATATGCCATCATAACTTGCTTGAATTCCTTCTTTGTTTTGTCTCATTGATTCTTGTCTTTAATTTTCTTCCATGTAGGGCAATCTTTGATCATGTGATCATTATCACCACACTTGAAGCATCCACGATTAGCGAAAGACCCTTTTGACTCAAAAGTTTTCTTAGGAGTTTGCTTTGATTTGTTATTTGTCTTATTTTGATTTTGAAAGAAAGACTTTTTCTTAATACGTTTAACAAACAACACAGTTTCATCTTCAATACCTGAATAATCATCAATTTTGCTGGACTCAGCTTGTAAGGCCATCTTTTTGCTTGTGCTAGCTTCCTCCTCATCCTGATTCAGAGTAATCTCGTGAGCCATTAAGGTTCCGAGTAGCTCCTAATAGGATAATGAAGTTAGGTCCTTACATTCTTCTATTACGGACACTTTATGTCTCCATCAGCGAGACATACTTCTGAGTATTTTTCTAGCAATTTCCTCGGAGTCAAAAGTTCTTCCTAAATTCTTTAGCTCATTGATGATGCTAGAAAAGCGAGAGGACATGCTATCAACTGACTCGTTTTGCTCCATGGCAAACAGCTCGTATTTTCGCATTAGTAATGCCATATGTTGCTTTTTGACAACAGTGGTTCCCTCATAGGCTAATTCTAGACCATCCCATATTTCCTTGGCAGATGAACTGGTTGAGAAACAATCGAATTCAGTGGCAATCATACCGTTTTGCAATAAGCTTATTGCTTTTGAATTCTTCTCAGCCTTTTTATAATCCGCCTCAATATAGTCTTCTTCTTTCTTTTCGACGGTAGTGCCATTACTGGTTGCAAGTAAGATCTTATTCGGACCATTCTTGATAATCAACCAACACTCCCAGTCGTTTCCTTTAATGAAGTGGGCATCATATTTTTCCATAAACCATAGTTCTTCCCATTGAATATAGGACACTTTAGGTGTTTGGAATCCATTTGATAAAAAATAAATGCAGCGGAAAAAAGATAAATAGACTCAAAAAAAGATCAGACTCTAGCCGTTAGGCTTATCAATAGCACGAGGCTCTGATACCAATTGAGGAGTCTATTGATCGAATACGAAAGAGGGGTGGGGGTAAATTGAGTATTAAAAACGATGACCGCTTTTTCGATCTATATGATATAAAATAATTATTTGATTTTATTGATTAAAATCAACTAATTAAATTATTAATAATAAATGCAAAATCGAAATAACAATAATAAAGAGAGAGAGAAAGAGAGACACACAGGATTTTGAAGTGGTTCAGTTTCACAAGTCGAAACCTACGTCCACTATTCTCGATTAATAATTTTTAGTACCTTTCTCCGGATTACAAAAATTATCAATCCACTCGTATAATCAACTATATGATTATAACTCAGATTGAGTATCGCTAAATACTCTAGGTTGCTCTTACGTTAATAAGAAAAATTCAACGATAAATACTAATCTCACGTTATGCGAGTGAGTATAATATCTTTGTGTATTAAGTATTCTATAACGATTTTTCTTCGAGTGATTGACAAATTTGTTGCGCAATTTTTGTATAAGCAAATTTGAAAATAAGAATTAAAGCTCAAAGAATTTTGCTTAAATATTTTTCTCTCTAAAAGTGTAGATGTGTGTGTCACTTTTATTGTTGAATGAATGAGAGTATTTATAGTAGAGTGAATTAGGGTTTGGGATGTTCTGGAATTAGGGCATAGGAATGTTTTGGAAGAATAAATACCTAAACGACTTGATGAACAAGTAAGAAGCAAAGGATGATGGAATTTGGCCTCCTAGGGATTCGGCCTCCCTAGGGTTTCGGCCACCCTAGGCTTCCATCGATCCATGTTTGCTTCCATAGCCCACAACAAATCGAGATAGAATTTAGTTAAAGCCCTAGGTTGCATGACGATATAAATATCGTGTTACAAACCAATAGTTTATTCAACTTAAATTCTTATTAATTAATTCCAATTAAAATAAATACTCTCTTATTTTATAAATCACTAAAAATATATTTTCCAAAAATTAACGCATCATTTTTGTCTAGTAATGAAGTTATGGCTATTAGGTCATAACTTCAATAACCATTAAATCAAACAAAGTAAAACCATTACCGGATGACGACCTATACTATCTAATCTTCAGTAGATCTTCATTAAACGAATCGTCTCTTCACAAGTCTCTCATCTTGCGTCTCGTGGTTGATTTCTAATCTTGATCTTGCTTGAATACAATGATCAAGTGTATTTGAAGTTGTACCTCCTTGGTCCAAACTTCAAGCTTGCGTCATTGTAATTGTTCCTTTCAATATTAAGACTTAAGCACACAATTACACGCATATGTTTATAATATTAAGTTAACATACAAATCATTACTGTCATTATCAAAACAATTAATAAGGACTAAAGGTCCAACACAAGTTTTGCAAGTTCTTTTGCTGCGATGTTATCTACCCCTCAAAAAGGAACTTCGTTCCTGAAGTTCACTCCCAGTTAAAAGTAAGGTATATGTATAAACACAACAATTACGGAAGCAATTATCACTTTTGTAACTATTACGAGCATGCACGCGACAGAAGTAAAGTAATCGTACTTGTATAAAGCGGAGATAAAAGAATAAGTTGAAGTCACAAATTCTAGAGAAGGCATTTACAACGCACAACACCAACTAGTACCATATGATTATCATGCTTCCATCCCCACCAACTCACATATCACTTCCGTCTCAATTCCAAACCAAACCATTGTATCATCACCAAATTCATAGCACAATTACCATACCATACACACATCAATACAAGAATCTTTTGAAAACTTGTATACCAAAATTTAACAACTCATTCAACCAAGCCACGACTAAGACTCAAGACACGGACTCAAACCCAGGATACTCGGTCGAGTACCAGTAAGAACTCGGCCGGGTACTTGGTACTCGGTCGAGTTTCTGAGGGCAGAACTCGAGTTTTCCGAAAATACCAATCATGAAGTTGTAAATGTTCACCCGCAAAGCGAGTTTCAACTATCCATCAATACAAAGAAATAAGTCTCAACTACCAAAACGACATGGTAAAGCAAAGTTTGGCCTTATGGTCCGATTACAGTCATCCCAAATTAACCCAAATGTTAAAGAGTGACAAGAAATACACCATAAACATCCAACAATCAAACAACATAAAAGAAACGGAGCTCAAGGGTCGCCATCCACATCCTCATCCATGTCCTCTCCTCCGCCCGCGCCTGAAGTCCTCACACCATGATATGCTCCAGCTGCGTAGCCACCGCCAACCCATCTCCCTGCATCATCCAGTTGACTACCTTAGTTGGCTTCCCACGATCCTGTGAGGCAACCATACTCACGGTCCTCTGGAGATCTCCAAGTAGTACGGTCTACCCTGTAGCTGTGGAATACCCCGCTATCGTCTTCTACTCCACTCCACCATGCTGGCTGAGCAAGACCGGTCCTTACATTCTGCAGATGTGACATCTTATGTAGGTTCCTCAATACCAAGATGGTCGATATCCTCTCCGTATGCTCATTAACCTGCATCCTAGGATCGTGGACCGTAGGATAGGATAGGTACATATATGGGTAGAAGCTCGGTGGGGTGTAAGGGGTCTCGGTCTACACCTCTCTAGTCATCCTCCCTCCACGGTGCTCTCGAGGGGTCGGAACAGTCTTATCCTTACCAGAAGTTGTGATCGGCTCGGGTAAGTCTAGAAGAATCTCAGAGGAGATGAGATAAAACTGGAGCTCGGGCTGGGGTTCTCCATTCCAGGATCATACTCAGATAAGTGATCGATCACCGGTAGGTTCTCAACGTCAGGCAAAACCATCCACCTAGTTCCCTTTACCATCCAAGCCAAGGACCCATCATCTAACCTCCTCAGCCACTTCATATGGTGCACGTACGCCTCATCTATGGTAGGATTAGTCTTAAACATAGTAGAAGTAGACTCAGCCGGGGCCTCAAAGTCGGTCAAATGTTGAGCTAAGCGGGTCACTATGGTCCCATAGCTAAGATAACAGTTCTTAGAGCGAGCCATCAATGTTAACCTATCACACACCAGACCTGGAGTGCTATATTAGAAGTGCTTCTCCCGAAGGGGGTTGAGGTAGGACATTAAGAGCATCACGCCATCACCTCATGAGAGTTTAACTTACTCGCGTCATTTCGACCATAGAGCAAACAAGTTAGCATCCGTAAGAAGATACGAAGGGATGCGTGGTGGACATCATTGATTAACATGGCACTAGAGGATGGGGCGGTCAGGCTGGTAAGGTAAGGAAGATAGTGAGGTGCCCCGCTCTCTGTCGCCACATCACTAATATACCCCTCTTTCTCACTCTCTAACCTTCGGTGCTCAGCAAACTCGTCTAGGGTCAAGGCATGGTCGATGTTCAAAAGACGAAAACTAACAGTCTTCCCACACACATCATACTTAAATGAACTCATAAACTCCAAGGTGAGGAAAGGGTAAGACTTCTTTCGGAGGTGATGCAACCCTTTTATTCCCAAAATCTCGAATATATGCATTATATCCGATTTTATCCCCAAGTCCTTTAGAACCGTCGGGTCTACACACCTAGTTGGTGTCATAGTACGACCCATTGATACTGTCGTTTTGTACCAAAAATAAAAACCTAAGTTACTACCAACAGAAGTCAGCGGTAAGTAGGGTCGATCTCCACAGGGAGGCTAAGTTGCTATCTATCTGTTTAATTCGGTCTGTCAGGGTGTCACAGAAATGGGGGTTTTGAATTGATTGTGAACTAACTAAACTACTGAAACTAAAGGCAAGAGAAGGGAATAAAGAAAATTAAAAATAAGAGAAAGGAAGTATGCTAGGAGTCGGTCTACCGTGGCAGCAATCAGATCTTATACTATCGGGAATACTAAGGCGATTAGACTATTGATAAGAAGAGCTATGGTCGTCACCTTTCGGTCCTTAAACCGCCCTAGAGCGTAAATGACTTAACTTTCGCCCTCACTGCAATACCCTATTGTAATTAAGCAAGCCTTCCCTTCCAATCTTTCGATCTAGGTCGGGGTTAACTAAATTTATGGTCTCCTGCATGCATTCATTCGACCGGATAACAATTAAATTGCCTAATACAATTTCTATCGCAAGACTAATCTATATAAGTCAATTAAAACATCGCTACCACGGCTTCCCTAATCCTAACATACTACGGGAATTAGCTATGCATAATTAAGGGAGAACAAGAAATAAAGGAGAAGCAAACATTAAATAAAAGTAAAGAGAATAAGGGGAAAGAAGAATTACTGAATAAATGATCCGGAAAAACAAGGAAAGAATGTAACAGTGTACTCAAACAGTAACCAAGCAAGGGAAAGAAACGGAGAGAATGCCAGAGAGTTTTAAACTGACGTCCTAACTCCTATTTATAAGAAAATAGGAGTATAATTAAACCTAATGACGGAATTAAAGCAAAAAGCCCAACCCATCAGCGAAATCCACTCGATCGAGTGGATTAAAACCACTCGATCGAGCAAACTTGACTCAAAACCGTTCGATCGAGCAAGAAAAGCTCTCGATCGACTAAACACAATTAAGCAACTGGTCGATCGACTAAGCAAACCACTCGATCGACTTATTTCATGACCTAAAACCACTCGATCGACTAGTTAAGTGCTCGATCGAGTGGATCTTGACTTCAGCAGCTTATAATTCTCGTTAGTTGACTTTGACTTGTCCTTTTAGCGCCCGAAACACCTTCACGCATCCCAAGACAGCAATATTTCCCGCTCCAAATCATCTCTTCCTCCAAATGCATGCTAAACGGACGGTAAATAGCTTGATTTCACTACTTTCGGATCCATACCTGCAAATAAGACATAATAACCCAAAGTAGCATATTCGGGGCATTTCGTAGCATAAAACTACGATAAAAGCATAGAAATATGTGCATAAAATAGGCTAAAAAGACTATATAAAATGCACGTATCAAATCTCCCCAAACCAAACCTTTACTCGTCCCCGAGTAAACTCAAAACTAAACTAATGGAACGGAAATGATAACTCAGAGCTAGCTACAAATGCCCACTTAAACCAATTTAATGCAAAGAAACTAACACTTATAGCAAGACAGTCAAATGCAAACGAGTTATAAGATGTTTATAATAAAGCTGAACCGTCGACCTTGCAAGACCTTTAATAATGGACTCTCACGGGTCACTCTTCTCTCATGAAGCAAAGGGTAAACAAATGAATGTAAGAGAGAAAGAAAAATAGTCGCTCACCTAGACTACGACCCACATAAACATGCATGCAACTAATATGATAGACAATTCTAGCTACCGTACACACATTCCAACCAAACGAGGTCCTGTCACAGCCGAGGGCTTACAAAAATATGGTAAAGTGAGGCAATGGGTAGGAAAAGGCAAAACATTTATGGGAATGTGGAGGTATAGGTGATCATGCTAGTACCTAAACAAAACCATATGAAACATATCCATTTCCAACTCAATTATAAATTAAACACATGCCCTTTATTTGGCATAAAATCTCACCAAACCAAACTGAACTAACTCCTCAAATGATATAAGATAGAACATAGGAGTGAAACCGACTAACAAACAACACTCTTTTTTCTTTTTTTCTTTTTCTTTTAACCCCTTTTTTTTCGGTTTCCTTTCTTTTTCTTCGAATTTTTTTTCTTTTTTTTTTTCGAATTCCTTTTTTGTCAACTTCTCTTTTTTTTTTCCTTTTTCACGTCTTTTTTCATCATCCTCCTTTCCTTCATAAATTACCAACTCCAAGTCAACAGATACAAGCCAAAATTTGATACAATGAAATATATACCGCAAAACATACACTAAACTAGCTTGACAAGGCAGGCTAAATTTGGAATGT
The DNA here is from genome assembly GCF_048544455.1 of Silene latifolia. Classification (NCBI taxonomy): domain Eukaryota; kingdom Viridiplantae; phylum Streptophyta; class Magnoliopsida; order Caryophyllales; family Caryophyllaceae; genus Silene; species Silene latifolia. The sequence continues at coordinate 31,956,073 of NC_133528.1, forward strand.
AGCTAAAGGTCAACTGGCAAATTTGGCTAATGTGGAGTTTAAATGGGTAAAAATGAAAGAAAGGAAAATTTGTAAGCACCTCCCTGCATGTGACACCAACCACTAACCCAAATGTATGAAGGCAAAAGTAATTGAATTTCATATACGTGCAAATTGATGATACATGTTATGCAAGGAGTAACTACTCACAATCCTACATGAAACTGGTCATGAATGACACCAGTTTATAAGGCTCTAAATCTTAGAAATTATAAGTAGGTTGCCAAAATTTCAGGTCAAGTCTATTCGTTCAGCTAAATTTAAACATTAACTCGTAGATTATGCAGAAGACAAAGCTAAAAGAATAATAGTTTAATGCAAGGCTTAAGCAAAAAGACAATATAGTGCAATATCATCATTGAAATCTACCGTTCCGACTCAAGCTATATGCTAAAATAAACATGAAAACTTAATTTTTTTGAATTTCTAACAATTTTTCCAATTTTTATTGAATTTTTGAATTTTAACAAAAATAAACAACAATGCAAACATAAATTAAACATGATAACAGAAATGCAATAAAAACAAGATGCAGACACAGATATGGATGCATAACCTCCCCAAACCAAACTGTACAATGCCCTCATTGTACCAAAACATGGAAAGGAAACGCAAACTAAAAAAAGAAGAGAGAGTAAGTGCGGAAAACTTACAAGATAGCGCGAATAAAGGGACCTCCCCAAACCGACCATGAAATGGGAGGTTGCTAAGGCCCGGAAAACCGTCACAAGAAGCTAAGTCAAGCAATGGGCGTCCAAAACAGCTCGATCGAGAGGAATGGTGGTCGATCGAGTAGAAAAGTGGTCGATCGAGTAAATTTTTTTTTTTTTTTTTTTTTTTTTTTTTTTACTCGATCGAGTAGAATTCCTGCAAAGACGCAAATAAAACAGCCCGTGAACTAACTAGACAAGTAAACTGAGATAGTCCATGGTAATAAAACCATTTATTACAACTTAAAGTAAATAAAAATGCAGAAATAAATCGCCGGGTTGCCTCCCGGGTAGCGCTAGCTTCAGTCAGGTCCCAGCTCGACCTTCTTTTTCTTCGAGCCTCTATAATTAATCACAATCAAAACAGCTCAAAGCGCGCAGCAACCTGTCAAATAGCTGCGCATGTGCTACACAACAGCATAAGTAGCACCAAAGTGGAATAGCAAAATAGGAAATAAAAATGTTTAACTTTTTAAGCCGAACAAATTTCTTATGAGCGCTCCTAAATTTATCCACAAAATAAAGGAGCGCGGGAGCAATTGTCAATATATAAGGGTCCCGATTCAGATTAGCAAACTTGAAATGATAAGGACGGTGAAAATTCGTTAAATTATGCGTCCACATATGAGAGGGTGTAGCATTAAAAGAAGGAGCACCAATTAAACGAGGCAATATACTGTTAAAACAAACAATAATGAAATTATCGCTTACTACCTCGGGTTGGTCGCTCTCAACGTCGGAATCACTGACAAAGGAATGGATTACCTCATCCGTGCTAGGAGCAATTACCGTCTCAGCTGCTTTTTCATCAACCTCCTCAGTGGAATCCATCCCGTAGATCGCAGCTTCAAGTGTATCCGACTCGGCTGTGAATAAGGGAGGTTCACCGTAACCGTCATCATCGTCAAACTCGTCATCCAAAATGAACCCAAGTGACGAATTAAAGCTCCCAATGGCCAATTCAGTCGATCGAGCAGAATAATCACTCAATCGACCACTTTCCTCCCGCATCTCACTCGATCAAGTAACAAAATCACTCGATCGAGAACTATCCTCCTGCATGTCACTCGATCGAGAAGAGATATTACTCGATCGAGGACTTTCTTCCTGTACAGCGCCGATATCCTCGCATAAACTCTGGAAATACGATAGAAATTCGTCATCCGAAATATAGAAATCATTTTCAGCATTGGGCAACGCGGGTTTTTCATGGGAAAAACCGCTCTTGGTCAAGTACACCTCGTCTGGTTGCCGATCATTCAACCCCGGTACATTAACCGAGCAATTTGATCGCAACTCGGCAATTTCGGTGACTTGAGCACCCATATATCTACCATATTCTAGAATTAAGGATTTCAGCTCCGCGATTTCTTTTTTCTGTATATCACGAGGATCTTGTTGCGGTGGCCATTGATGGGGTGGATGTGGCGGCACAACTACAGCTGCATTGTGCTCGAACACCACATCCCCAAGATTTCTTCCTTTCCCAACTAGCAGGTTTCTCAGCTTGGGCTTCAAACTGAGCAATTAGTCGAGAGACAGATGTCATCTTGGCAAGAGGGATCGAAGGTACTCAAGCCTTCCCTTCGATAATCTCCCTCAGTAGCCTGCTAATAAACCTGTAGGCCTATCAAAACAACACTAAAGAAAAAGATAAGAATAGCCTCAAGGTACTTAGTCTTCCCTTGAGGCGAAAGGACAAACAAAATAAAACAGATAAAAAGCGTCGCCTCTCCGGCAACGGCGCCAAAATTTGATACTGTCGTTTTGTACCAAAAATAAAAACCTAAGTTACTACCAACAGAAGTCAGCGGTAAGTAGGGTCGATCTCCACAGGGAGGCTAAGTTGCTATCTATCTGTTTAATTCGGTCTGTCAGGGTGTCACAGAAATGGGGGTTTTGAATTGATTGTGAACTAACTAAACTACTGAAACTAAAGGCAAGAGAAGGGAATAAAGAAAATTAAAAATAAGAGAAAGGAAGTATGCTAGGAGTCGGTCTACCGTGGCAGCTATCAGATCTTATACTATCGGGAATACTAAGGCGATTAGACTATTGATAAGAAGAGCTATGGTCGTCACCTTTCGGTCCTTAAACCGCCCTAGAGCGTAAAACAGACTTAACTTTCGCCCCCTCACCGCAATACCCTATTGTAATTAAGCAAGCCTTCCCTTCCAATCTTTCGATCTAGGTCGGGGTTAACTAAATTTATGGTCTCCTGCATGCATTCATTCGACCGGATAACAATTAAATTGCCTAATACAATTCCTATCGCAAGACTAATCTATATAAGTCAATTAAAACATCGCTACCACGGCTTCCCTAATCCTAACATACTACGGGAATTAGCTATGCATAATTATGGAAGAACAAGAAATAAAGGAGAAGCAAACATTAAATAAAAGTAAAGAGAATAAGGGGAAAGAAGAATTACTGAATAAATGATCCGGAAAAACAAGGAAAGAATGTAACAGTGTACTCAAACAGTAACCAAGCAAGGGAAAGAAACGGAGAGAATGCCAGAGAGTTTTAAACTGACGTCCTAACTCCTATTTATAAGAAAATAGGAGTATAATTAAACCTAATGACGGAATTAAAGCAAAAAGCCAAACCCATCAGCGAAATCCACTCGATCGAGTGGATTAAAACCACTCGATCGAGCAAACTTGACTCAAAACCGTTCGATCGAGCAAGAAAAGCTCTCGATCGACTAAACACAATTAAGCAACTGGTCGATCGACTAAGCAAACCACTCGATCGACTTATTTCATGACCTAAAACCACTCGATCGACTAGTTAAGTGCTCGATCGAGTGGATCTTGACTTCAGCAGCTTATAATTCTCGTTAATTAACTTTGACTTGTCCTTTTAGCGCCCGAAACACCTTCACGCATCCCAAGACAGCAATATTTCCTGCTCCAAATCATCTCTTCCTCCAAATGCATGCTAAACGTCGGTAAATAGCTTGATTTCACTACTTTCGGATCCATACCTGCAAATAAGACATAATAACCCAAAGTAGCATATTCGGGACATTTCGTAGCATAAAACTACGATAAAAGCATAGAAATATGTGCATAAAATAGGCTAAAAAGACTATATAAAATGCACGTATCACCCATCAAGTCTATAAAAGCAGCCCGTTGTTCAAAGTCAGTGAAAATTACCGTCGGATACTTGTCAACGGAAGGAACAAGTGGCTTTGCACTAGACTGCCCTTGCTCGATCACAGTGTTGGCACGCGTTCTCTTCTTAGGAGGTGCTCTTGGCTTCGGCATGCTGCAAGAATACAAATTCAAGAGGAATCTTTCTGGATTTCAAACTATATCAAGAGAAATTTTCATTTTGTTCACTTTTAAGAGGAAGTTTAAGACATATTTTTCTATCAAAAGGCGTAATATTTACACTTGGTAGAGTTTTACTAGTATCAATTGAACTCTTCTTAGCATTCTATCAAGAATCTAAGTGACCAAAATCGAAATTTGGGGCAAAACCCTAGAAATTTTTGGTATTAAAAATCGGAAATTTTGGGCATAGAAACCGTCTTTTGCATACATAAATCGATTAATGGGAGTAACTACCACCAAATTAGCAACATAAAAGCATGAGTCTTTGAATAAAAAGTGTAGAAATTTTCAGATTTGGGGTACGTGAATGTAGATATGGTAGATCATCATGCAAGTAGATTGAAGAAGGAAAACAGCCGGAAAAGGCACAAGACTAAAGTAAAAATTAAAGGTAAAAAACTTAAAGTAGAAACTGATAAGTTATTGGTGACGTGTATCGTTTTATAAGGAGATAAAGACAAAAAAAATGTATTTTGTGTCACATGTCAATGGTTTAAAGTTTGCAGAACAGGTTTTGGTTAACTATTTTGTTCATATTAGGGTAATTTATTTCACCTTCTCATATTTATTTTCGTAGTTCAAACTATTTATGATTCAAACACAATACGTAATTATCGTCTTGTACTACTATATCATAATTTGTGCAAACATTTGTTGTACATTTAGTTTCAATTAAACATTAGTGTTCACTTTTGAGTATTAAGAAGAACGTCTAAATTTAAGAAAGAAAACTTATACCTACCCCGTGCATTGCACGGGTAACCAAACTAGTTTTTATATTACTCCCTCATATTCACTATATTATTTCCCTTTACTTTTTACCCAAGAAATAAGGAAGTGAATTTGGACCACACAAAATACACTACCCAACTTGCCATTGAATTTGGACCACACAAATCAACCCAAAAAAGGAAATAGAGAAGAAAACCCGAATAATCGAATAAGGAAATAGGGAAAAAAAACCCTGAATAAGAGGGAGTATATACTTTCGTAACTCCTACTACACATTAAACACCTTGATAATAGTAACTATGCTTTGTATTATCTTTAACAACAATTCTTATATAAAACCGTTTTACATAAACATTATTATAAAACCAATTGATTATTTACTTAAATAAAAATCCCATTAAATTAATTTTCACCAATCACCATTTTTCTTAATAAGGGCATCAAGGTCTTTCGTTGTACAGTTTTACAATATGATATTGTAAAACCGTTTTACAATGGATATTGTAAAACCGTCGATTTAAAGTTTAAAGAAGAGTGTTTTTTGTTATCACAATTTGACTCGGTAGGAGTTTGAATATGTTAAGAGTATTGATGACTATTTAAAACTCTTATTCATACTCAAAAGTTGAATTGTTGAATATTACAAATTCGCATGTATATCGTACGGGCATTAAATCAATATGAATATATATTTGAGGCTTTTTTCGAGCGACGTGGTAGTCTCCAACTTTTTTAAAATACTTAATTAAATTTTAAAATTAATTACTTACAATTTTTCTATTAGAATTAGGAAATAATTAATCATTTACAATTTTCCTATTAGAATTAGAAAATTATTTTTTTAATATTTGTGCACTTATTATTTTAAAATTATTTTTTCCAACTTTTCTATTAGAATTAGAAGATTATTTCTTTATATTCGTGTTTATTTATATATTTGAAAAATTCGATATACTATAGAAAAAAAGTTAGATATATTCATAATCTCCAATTTTATACGCATTATTCAATATGATAATTCACAACATAAAACGTCTGTAAGCTCAATTTTTTTTTAAACACTTAAAATAAATTTAAAAATTAACATAAAGAATAATATAGAAATAATGTTTAATAAAAATTAACTTATATATAAAATAACATAAAAATAGAGTTTAATACTGTAATTATCTAAACATCATATTTTAAATATTATATTAATAACTTAATAATAATTTCAAGTCTTTGTAATTAATCCAAGTGACTTAATTTTGTTTATTACTAACTACTTTCGAGAATGCAAATGAATTCCATAGAAATTCTATCGTTCTAAAAAAATTGTTAAATGACCGGATTGCTTCCTATGACAAGCTGAAATTGATCATTATATGATCCATTCATTGTATATTTTATGATTATGAGAGCAAGCATGCCCATTATATTTCATCATAAAAATTTCTCGACCCTCGCTGAAATTTTACTATAATTGCGTATTTGTCTATATCATTCTAACATCTAGATTTACACAAATTTCTTGGGATGTCCAACCTCTACTACACATGTAGTAATATACTTTGTATTGCACAACAGTCTTTCTAAGGAAGTTTGCTTAAAAGTACACGATAAGTTAGCTTAGAAAAAAAAAGTTTGACATTCCTCACGTCCCATCATTTATTTACCCTTTTAATTTCTATGAGGAATATATTAATCAAATGTAAAAAAAAAATGATTGGTACGAAGACCGGCCACACAAACGAGCCAGCAATCGGGTTAGGTTCGGGTCGGGACAATTCAGGTTTTCAAGAATTTGGTTCGAAATGGGTCGGGTTGGGTAAGTGGTGGAGCTAGGGGGGCTAGCAGGGGCGAGGCGGTCGTAAATTTCATTGTTTTAGTTAAAATTTTCCAACTTTTTTCGAGTTTACCTTAAACCATTACCCGTTCGGCCCCTACTGAGAATTTCTGCCCCCGTTGGGGTTAATATCTGGCTCCGCCACTGGGTTGGGTTGTTTCAGGTTAAAGTCATTTTCAGATAGGTTATTATCACACTATTTAGGGATAACATTTAGTTCCAACAATAAACGTTATAACCTCCGTTTTTTCCTCATATTCCTTAGTCACCATGCTCATATTGACCTAATAATAAAAATTAAGTTATTTTACAAATATTTTATTACTAAATGATTAATATGTAGATAAAAAAAACATTTGAAAGGTGTGCACGCACATAAAAAAAATATTTGGCAAGGGATCGGTGTCGCTAATGGAAATAGAATGATTTTCAACTCTAAAATCAAATTCACACAAAGATAACATAGCGATACGTAATATATATAAAAAGAAAACATAATCAATAAAAAAAATTCTGTTAAACCAATATTATTTATTAGTAAGATTTGCACAAATAGTTACACAATAACACAAGTAAAGTACTATGTATCTTATCAGTAGTATAGTTTAGGAAAATAATATCATAAGCCATATCATATATCTCATATTAGTTCATCTTTGACTCTTCTACGTAATAAAGACATGAAAGAAGTAAAAAATAACGTAAATAGATACAGAATATAATGCAAAAGTAAGACAAATATAGGTTAATCATATAGTATGAAAAAGAATAAATAAAAGTAAGACAAATATAGGTTAATCATATAGTATGAAAAAGAATAAATAAAAGTAAGACAAATATAGGTTAATCATCATCATTCTCATCTTTTCGCATACTCCACATTAATATGGTATAATTATTATTTTATTACCCTGCAAAAACCAAATGAGGTCTTTACCTCAAGCTGTTGCCTATTATTACTGTGAATTGATTTCTTCTAATTTGACAAAATTTCATTAGGTTTCGATTCAAATTGGGCCTTCATGACCACTTGGACGGATTTTTCTCTCCTCGTTTGTGGATAAATGTTTTCTTAATTACATTTCTTTATATGTTGACATGCGTTTATGTGTTCTAACTGTAAAGCAAATTGGATTTTTTTTCGGTTTGATCAAATAGACAACCATCTTAAAAATATTATCAAACGACATTTTCAAAGAAATTTGAACATAAATAATTTCAAGTTTACACTACCTTTTCATAAATCTTCCAAGTTTTAACAACCCACGCGATTTCACGGGACATAAGGTCAACTTGAATGGCAAGTAATACACTCAAAAGGGGCCTCTAAATGATCTTAGACAATCCAACCAATACACACCAAAAGAGCAAACGACTACATTCATTTTGCGCCATGGGGAATCAGGAAGGGCGTAATAGATTGGCCGGGTTAATAGGTGTTTGAGGTCAGGTTTTAAAAGTGTTGGCAATAGACCAAGAAAAGCAAAGAAAATGAATAGAAGAAAGTCACTACGGGTCCAAGGGGTTTAACACTGAGTTAACCAAAACCACCAAAAGATTAAGAAGTAAAGATCAGAGTAAATCAAGACGAGTTGAAGTGATTAAGGTTTTAAAAGAGTCTAACATGAAGGTCAAATATATTAAAGGAGTAGAAAGTAAGCGGGAGCTGACAAAACGAGGGACATACCCACATGCACAATGTAGCAATGATGCTCTTAGAATGATGGTGACACATGCTAAAGAAGGCGAAACAGGCAAATCTCGAGAGGAGAGACTAACGTTATGCGGGAGTATACCCCCACCAAACAAGCTATAAGAAAAGAAAATTACGATGCTTGGTACATGTGGAACATAACAATTTAAGGTTGGCCATGAAAAGAAGGGAAATGTGAGGGTAACAGCACTCTTTAGAATAAGAGAAGCCTAAGGATAAACTTTTAAAATAGCACAGTGAGTTGAAATAATAGTCACAATAGGGTTAAAAAGAAATTGAGTAACAAGAATATTTTGATGATGAAAAAAGAGCACATTAAACTCATTGTCAAAAATGTTTCAAGAGACATTGACAATAATAAAGATATGAACACATGATTGAGGTGGGGAGGATAGGTCCAAAAACAAGGGATCTAAGAGACTTAAGGGTATAATGGATGACTGCGTCTATATTAATTGTTTATCATACTTTAAATTCAAAGATCAAAAGAGAGGAGGCGTGTACATGTTGTATGTAACACATGCAATGTTAAACGAATTAAAATACAAATGAATTGTCATATTTTGTTTTGTTTTACCAATTAAACCTCTCCAAACTACTATCTAAGGGAAAAAATGTGTTTTCCAATAAGTGTCGATTAGTTTAGCATTAACTACTATCTAAGCAATTTTTATTGTTAATCAAATATGTTAGCATTAAATTGATTTATAGTCCCCTTTACACAATAGAGGCTAAAACATCCTTACGCATTTTACATTTATTTAGACAATTATTTTAGAACATGTGCAACGCACGGGCATCACACTAGTTAATAGTAAATAAGGAGATACCTCGAAAGTCCATAATCAATGGACTCGTGACATTCAAATTTCAACGAGCAGCAAATTTACAACTTTAGAAGTACAACCAAAAAAAACTTCAAGCACCCTCACAAGATACCAAAAATTTGATAATGGATTGGAGGGCAATTACATGCTACTACGCTATCCACCACAACCACCACCACAACCGCCCCCACAACTGCCCCCACAACCACCACCACCACAACCGCCTCCACAACCGCCACCACCACCGCAACCGCCACCACAACTATGACCACCCTCACCTGTTATAAGGACCATGTATCAGTGGCGAATCTAGGATTTATAAAATGGGGGCGTTTAGTAAAATTTATAACATAAAAAAATGCCAAAATATAATTACTCGATCAGACCCGTCCCGACATTTAACAAATAATATGAATGTCAATATGTTTATGATTAGACTGTATTACAATAACATATGGGACATCATTTTACGAACAAAAACGAAAGATACTCACATTTATAAAGATCTCACTTGAAAGCTTTCCATAAATAAAAAAAATTGCTTACACAATCAAAATAATAAATGAAAGAATCATTTTAAGTTTAAGGAAAAAAATTTCAAGAACGAAATTATTGAGAAAAGGTCAAAATTTTAGAAAAAAAAAAGAAAAAGAAAAAAAGAAAGTATTACCACCTTGCCAAATAAATTATATGTTTCTCATTCAGAAATTTATTTGATTACCGTATATTCAGAACTTTTTTTAATACTCTTGCCCGGATCATGGTCCATTGGGCTGTGTAAAATTATAAGTAAAAAAGTCAATTGGGCTGTGCAAAATTAAAACTAGAAAAATAAATGGGCTGTGCAAAATTAAAAGTAAAAAAGATCAATTGGGCTGCGAAATTAAAAGTAGAAAAATAAATGCAGTTGTAGGGGCTTGATTCCAGGTTGCTTTGATGGTGGATGATAGTTTCAACCAATGAGCCACTAAGGTTTAATGTAATTTTAGCACACAAACAAATATATATCTGTCATTTCTCAAATTAATGGGGGTGAGGGTTCACCCCCATCAGTGGCGAATCTAGGATTTATAAAATGGGGGTGTTTAGTAAAATTTATAACATAAAAAAATGCCAAAATATAATTACTCGATCAGACCCGTCCCGACATTTAACAAATAATATGAATGTCAATATGTTTATGATTAGACTGTATTACAATAACATATGGGACATCATTTTACGAACAAAAACGAAAGATACTCACATTTATAAAGATCTCACTTGAAAGCTTTCCATAAATAAAAAAAATTGCTTACACAATCAAAATAATAAATGAAAGAATATTTTAAATTTAAGGAAAAAAATTTCAAGAACGAAATTATTGAGAAAAGGTCAAAATTTTAGAAAAAAAAAGAAAAAGGAAAAAAGAAAGTATTACCACTTTGCCAAATAAATTATATGTTTCTCATTCAGAAATTTATTTGATTACCGTATATTCAGAACTTTTTTTAATACTCTTGCCCGGGTCATGGTCCATTGGGCTGTGTAAAATTATAAGTAAAAAAGTCAATTGGGCTGTGCAAAATTAAAACTAGAAAAATAAATGCAGTTGTAGGGGCTTGATCCCAGGTTGCTTTGATGGTGGATGATAGTTTCAACCAATGAGCCACTAAGGTTTAATTTAATTTTAGCACACAAACAAATATATATCTGTCATTTCTCAAATTAATGGGGGTGAGGGTTCGCCCACATCACCCCCTATAAATCCGCCCATGCCATGTATCCATCAGCAGCTACACGCAACACCTGCGTTGCGTGTAGCTTCACCGCCTTCCAATTCATATTGTTGTTCCTGGTTGCTACAACATGCGCGTTGACATCCCAAAAGGATTTGAATTAAGAGAAATCCACCGATTACCATGATCATAATCCCAAAGGCCTCCATGTCAATAGTCAAAATATATTTATATCATTGCTAGCTATATGTATATATAAAGGCAGAGCTCGTAGTCGTTGTACGTACGCAAAGGGTTTTTTGAAAGAAATTGTAGTACGTATACTATGACAGTTCTACGAATTTAGATCTTTTCATGCCAATTTGAACATGTCAGAATATATGATTAAAGCAAGACGTGAGGACAATACTATGAAACTAGCAACAAGTGCATAAGACCAATTAATCATATCCTTCAAGGGAGGTTTATTATCTATGTATGCTCTTTGTCTCGATTATTTATTTAACTTTTTTTTTTAATGTCCGTGAGAGTTATTTTAGTTAGACGTAAACAAATGGTTAGAACTTAGAATGGAGGGTTATATCAATAAATCCATAGAAATTAAAGTTTGGAATGAACCCTTGCTGACTTTGTCGCCCGACTAGCTAACATCGACTGTTGGTCCGATCCGTCCTTTCCTAGCAAATGTCGAGCCGTAACACCTGGGCTCAGTACACCTAACTCGATGGCATACATTATGTATCGGTCGAAAGTTAGTGTCAAAACTTTTGCGATTTGATGCTTGGTGATGCCCTGGTTTGGTTATAGTTTGATGCAGGCCGGCGAAACATATTTTGTGTCACTTCTCTCATCGTTAATTGATTTTACAATAATAATGAACCTTATTGTATTTTTGGACATGGTCGATTACTAGACTCTCCTTGACGACATAGTTTGATAGTATTATATTATTATGGAGACTAAAAGAACATCACGTCAGAAAATTTTGCATGATTTTTTTTAGAGTATGACGCCAGAGAATTGTTCTCGGCCTCGAAATTAGAGGTAAGTAAAAAGAGAGAATTTCTTATAAAACCGTAAAAGCTTAAACAAAATACTTGATGCCTTTCTAATCACCCAAACATGGTTGGTGCAAGTTATTTTAGGAATTTTTTGCTTAAATAATGAGGCTGAAACCCAAACTTATTAAAAAAAATAAGGCTAGTTTCAAACTAATTATAAGATATGAGTCTTCGTCACCATATATGAATTAGATATCGGGATTGGGGAGTTATGGATTACCCCATGTTTCTTGCCCGAACAAGGTTCGATTGTCCATATATAACCCCCGTTACGAGTTTAGAAATCGACGATTTTTTTATTCAGAACTACCTTTTTTTTGTTCCTTTTTTTAAAGAATGTAGAAGTTAGAAACGTAAATAGTTTAGGGGCATAAATAAGATTATGGGGCGTTAGGTAAACAGTAGATTGATGAATTTTCATCATATTCAAGGCTTTTAGCATGTTTAACTCATCAATCTACTAATTTATGTGTTTGGTAAATGACATATTGAAAAAAGTAGATTAAGCTCCAATCTCATGTTTTCCAATATTTGCTTTCCCAAAGATATTCACTTTACTAGATTGTAAAAAATGAATATATCAATTATTTACACATGGATACAACAAGCTATTAACCTAAACCCGCTAATTACGTACCAAACAGTTTTACTAAATTAATCTGCTAAATGAAATATACTAGTCAAACATGTCAATCAAATCTGTCATTTATAATCTGCTTGACCAATCTGTTTCTGCTAATAATAATCTGCTGAGTACCAAACAGGGCCTATACATCCAGATGTATATGAGTATGGTATATCCAATACAAATCTAATTGAGCTTATATGCAATCTTTTTGAGCTTTTAAAATTTTTGAGTTACATTTTCATTTTTAAGGTGTTAAAATTAAAATCTAATTGAGCTTATATGTACTATTTCTGAATTTCATTATAATATTTTGAGTTTGGAATTTATATAAAGACGCTCAGGTTCCTTTCAATAAAGCTCGTAAAATATGCATATAACTTTAAATCCTTTATTATAAAACTCCAATTCTATGCTATCAGTTGTATACAACTGGTTGTATAGTCTACTAAACGAGAGACATAAATGAGAAAGTCTCCTTTCCCTTTTATGTTATTCTACATTTTGAAAAAAAAAATCACGCATTTCTTCAATTTGTGTAAATATCATTGTTCCGGGTGTAATTCCGAAGCAGTTATTTGTTACCATTCGTGGCTTGTAGAATGACGTCTTTGGTTGAATCCTCCTTTCGGCCTCTCCTGAAACAATGAACAAACTGAGGGCTCGGCTTTGGCCGAGCGTACTCACTCCGACGCTCAAGTCAGTGAACTTAAAGAGATAAGTTGTGTGTTACTTGGCGAAGTATATATTGTAAAGAGATAAGGAAGATATTACTAGATTATGAGGTGTTTAGGTTATATTTCGGATCCTTTCCTCCATGAGGGTTGAGGAGTATTTATAGACTTTCACCTTTTGTCACGTAGTGGCCAAGTGGCCAAGTGGCTAGTAGGTGGAAAGACTGATCTACCCTCGGCCGAGGGACCCATGGCAGGCCGGCGGGCCCTGTTGACTCCATGCCGAGGGGTCTTGGATATGAGTACGCGGATATGTGTCCCGGTTGGCTAGTTGTCCTAGCCGGGACCCAAGTGACAGGCTGACAGGCTGCGTCGGCTAGGCTGTCCAAGGTGTTGACTTGCTTTGGATATCTTTGACCTTGCTCAATATGTTTGACTCGGTCAGCGGGTGCAGAATATGCCCCATCAATTTGCCCCCAGCGTAGTCTATGCCGTGGTATGGACCTTCGATGAGTGATGAGCGTATTCTGCGCAAGTTCAAATTTCTGCCCCGGCTTCTTCTACCTCGGCTTGGTTCTGCTTAGGCCGTACCGTATCCCCCCTCCACATGGATGTGTAATGGGCACTAAATGTGGAAAAGAAAATGGCGCTGGCCGAGACCGAGGTTGTGAGTGCCGTGTGCTTTTGATTGCCCCCAGCCGGTGCTGCCAAGCTTGGTTGAATCAGCGGGCCGTTTGGCAAGTAGATACCAAGGAGCGTGTTGAAGAAGTTTTGTAACTGTTTGTCGATTGACATTTCGTGGCTGCATGCTTGACACGTGGCTCGGCGTTGATTGGTTGACGCTTCATGGGCTTTGCCCTGATTGGTCCGTTTCATGGGCTTTGCTCTATAAATAGAGCAGTTAGCCTGGGATTTTGGCCACCAAAATTTTATTTTCTCAAAAAATTTCTTCTTTCTAGCCTTCTTTGACGAAACTTCTCTCTAGCCTTCAAAGCGTTACTCGGTGTAACATTTCCTTCCAAGGTAATCAAACAAATTCTTCAATCTTTTTCTTGTTAAATATTCGTTATCATGTCTTCTGCTGATGCCGGACCTAGTAATCCTGCGCCGGGGGGTTCCCCGTCGCGCCTTGATGAAGAGGAGGCACTGGCCGCCATCCCGATAAGGTCCGGGGGTCCTAGATCTCCCTCTCCTGAGGTTGACGATCAGTATTTGGATGGTTTCTCGGATGATGATGATGATGTTGATGATGATGATGTTGTAAGGACTCATTCCGATGAGGAGAGGCCGCATCTCTTGGATCACGGCGAAGCCTGTAAGACCGACCCTGATCGTGCTTGGACCAACAAGTTCGCCAGTTGTTCTGGTTCTGAATTTTTCGAACATCATTTCTCCTTTGGCAGAGAGTATAAGATTGTTATTCCTAGAGAGGGTCAGGCCGTCTGTTGCCCTCCCCCGGGCTGCATCGGCGTATACATCAGACACCTGGAGTATGGGCTCCGGTTTCCTCTGAATGCATACGTTTGTGCCATAATTAAAGCAATGAACGTCGCCGTGGCCCAACTGCATCCGTTGGCCATTAGGACTATAGTTGGCTTTGTGTGGCTCTGTCTTTTTAAAAAGGAGGCCCCAACGGTTATCTTGTTCCGCCGGCTTCATCACCTTCCGCCGTCAACCCCCGGTAGCGTGGGGTGGTACAACGTGCAGGCAGAGCCGGGTTATGTTACCGTGTCCAAGATTACATCTTGCAAGGACTGGAAGGGGCGTTGGGTATACGTCGAGGTGCCGGAGGACTATCCGCTGCCCCGGTCCTTCCAACACCGCGTCAATTTGCGGTGCGAGAGTAAGGGGGAGCATGACAAATACGTCTCCCGGAGTAAGCTAAAGATGGACGCCAGCAGGGTCCGTCTAAATGAGGATGAGAAGCGGGCAATGCAGCTGTTTGAGGCTGAGAAGAATGGGATGCCAAAGGGATGGATGCCCCCGACGCAGATCATTCTTCAGGATGAGCCGCTCTGCCACGTCGGCCTCATACCGGCCCTCGAACAGGGTGAGTGGGGTCAGTGTGAGGCCCATCTCTGCTTTTAATGATTCTGTTTTTGAACTTTGATTTATTTCTTCTACTTAACTCTTGCTTCGTTTCTTTTGCAGACCGTTTTGGCCCGGATCTGTCTGAGGATATCCTTAAGAGAATGGGACTTGATAGGGACAAGAAAGTTGTTGATTTGCATCCCAAGGCCCAGACCCGTGATCGCAGACCGGCGCCAAACGACCTCATGGATCAGCAGCTGAAGGCATTGGATGTAACGGCGGCCCAGGCGAAGGTTGCCAGTAAAGTGTCGCGCCGAACTCGAAAAGCAACGTCTTCGGCGGCGACGGCGTCAACTTCAGTTCAACCTCCAATCCCTGCAGTCCAAAAGGAGACGGTGGTGGTCGTCGATATTACCGATGAGGAGGCCGACGTGGCGGAGGAATCTCCTCTCTTACGCAAGAGAAAAGAGACTGCTGCCGCTGCTACTGCTACCGAGGCCAGCAAAGAAATGGGGCCAGCCGGCCCTCTGTCTAAGAAGCCCAGGACTGGTACGGATCTAACCTGTGGCTCAGATTTAGCTGGTTCATTAGGCGTTCCTGATGACAGGCTCTCTGGCATGTCAATGAATGTTGACATGGATGCTTTGTCCGCATTTTTTGTAGATCAACCACCGCCGTCTACCGGTCCTACTGAACGGCTTATTGAGAAGCGACCTGCGCAGACGGGTGGTAAAGACGCCGCCGTCATCTCCTCCTCTCCGAAGCCTTCCCCCGCCCAAATTAGAAAGATGCTGGCGAAGTGGGCTAATATGGCCGGTGCTCATATTATGGAGCAAGAAAAGGTCATGGCCGAAACTGCCCCTCAGCTTGAGCGGCTCAGGCTTGAGCTCGCTGCTGCGAAGAAGGAAGCTGAGAGGGCCAAGGTTGAGGCTGAAAAGGCGGTCCTTGCTAAGCGAAAACTTAGGGAGGACGCTGAAAAGGCAGTCCTTGCTGAGAGAGCCAAGGTTGAGGCTGGGGAGGCTGACGCCGCTAAGATGCTGGAGGAGCATGACAAGCTTCAGAAAGCATTTGACTTCACCGTTCAGAAGAGGGAAGAATGAAAGTCTATGTTTAAGGCCCAGGCGAAGGTGCTTCGGAACACGAGGGCTATCATCACCCAGAGGGAGTTGGACATTGAGACGCTCCAAAGCGTCATCCTCCCTAACATGTGCGCCCAATACCGGGACCTGGCCGAAGAAGCCGCCAGGGAAGTGATCGGGGAGCTCTTTCCTGAAGGCTCCTTCCCGTGGCAGAGATTTGACGAGGCTGTTTGATGACAAGCTTGATGCTAAGGCGAAGGCCGCGGAGGAGAAGGCTGCGGAGGAGGCAAGGGTGAAGAAGGAGGAAGAGGAGGCCGCGGAGAAGGCGGCCCATGCTGAAAAGGCGAAGGCGGCCAAGGAGGAAGCTGAGAGGGCAAGGGCAGCTGAGGGTGCTGAGGCTGAAGCTGCCAAGACAGCTTCTGGGTCGCCTACCAAAGATGATGCTGTTGACGTCGCCGATGATGAGCAGCAACAGGCATAGGGAGACGAGCGGTCGTCACCAGGTTCACCCGGCATCTCGGATAGCTTCAGCTGTTCGGGGGCCAATTATTAAGCCTTTCCTCCCTGCCATCTTTTGGCACTTCATGTCTTATGTCTCCTTTTGCTGTTCCTTCTTTTTTTGTAAACTTTGGTAGGTAGTGTTTAGGCTATCCCTATGGGGACGGCCGTCGACTTCTTCCTTGTATTTCCTGTAAACATTTTCAGTAAGAGTTTTGTTTATTTTGCCTCTGGCTTGGCCGAGGTCTTTTTCTCATTTTTGTCTGAGTTGTCTTCTTACGTTATTAATTGAGCGCTTCTTTTGTTTCTACCTTCGGCTTGGCCGAGGCAGTTAGAATGCGTATCTCAACTGTGCTTAACGTTTTTTAAACATGTTGGCATGTTGGTCGCTTCCTCTTTCACTCTCGGTCTGGCCGAGGCGTCCGATTTGCGCTTCCCAACCGCCGCTGTGAACATGTTAGCGTATCGACCGTTGTGTCCCCTGCCAGGCCTTCGGCTAGAGGTTACGGCTCGACAGCGTTCGTATCTGTAGACATATTGATCGCTTCCTCTGCCAGGCTTTCGGTTGGCCGAGGCGGCTAGAATTGCGTCTCAACTGTACTTATACGTTCCTAAGGCATGTTGGTCGCTTTCGCGAGTATCAACTGCGCTGGTAGTGACTGTCGTGGCGTCTACTTCTTGGGGTGACTGCCCGGCTTGGGCCGTGGCGTCTACCTCGATATGACTACGGAGGGGATAAACACTTTGATGGAAAACTTGGATGATTCTTCATTAGATATAAACGCGCGTTGGGGTGCCAACAACAGTTTTGGACACCTCCGCCGCTATACAAAGTATTTCCTGAGGTTGTCAGTGTTCCAATGGCTCATCAAAGGCACACCCTCCATGTCTGTCAGCCGGTATGTACCCGGCCTCATTTCTTCAACCACTTTGTATGGACCCTCCCAGTTGGCCGTCAATTTACCATGAATGTTTCCTTTGTTGGTGGCGGCCGACTTTCTTAGGACTAGATCCCCTACTTTTAAGTCCCTTTTATGGACTCTTCGATTGTAGGCTCTTCTCATTCGGTTTTGGTATACTGCCAAGTTGAGGCATGTTGTATCTCGGCTTTCTTCGACCAGGTCTAGGGAGGTTCTCAGACCTTCCTCATTTTCAACCGGGTTAAAGGTGGCCGTTCTGAATGTCGGCACCGCTGCTTCAATTGGCAGGACTGCTTCGGAGCCGTAGACTAAGTGGAATGGACTGTACCCCGTTGCTTCTTTCTCCGTGGTTCGAAGGGACCACAGGACGCCGGGTAGTTCATCGGCCCATCTTCCCTTTAGGTCTTCAACTTTCTTCTTCAAACCGTTGAGGATTGTTTTATTGGCTGCCTCACTTTGTCCGTTGCTCGTGGGTGGCGGACGGAGGAGTATGCAAATTTGATACCAAGCTCTTCCAACCAGTTCATTATTGTGTCACTCCAAAACTCTCGGCCGTGGTCAAATACCATGACTTGGGGTAACCCAAAACGAGTTATGACATTTTCCCAGATTACCTTTCTTACGGCCGCCGTCGTCTTCGCAGTATCGCTACGACTTCAACCCATTTGGTGAAGTAGTCAACGGCGACAATCAAGTACTTTCTTCCTCCGGATGCCGTTGGAAATGGCCCTAGTAGATCCATCCCCCATTGTGCAAAAGGAAGGGGACTAAGTACCGGCTGCAGGTCTCGGGAAGGTGCATGTATCACCGGAACATGCATTTGACAGTTGTTGCATTTTTTGGTTTTGGCTCACGGAATCCTCAAGCATGGTGGGCCGAAGTAGCCGGCTCGGAGAGCTTTGTGGGCTAGCGTTCTTGCCCCATGTGATGTCCACAGATGCCTTCGTGAATTTCTGTCACAATATTAGCTCGCGTCGGGTGGCCGACACATTTCAAGACTGGCCTTATCACGGACCTCTTGTATAATTCTCCTTCAAACACCAAGTACCTTGCTGCGATCCTCTTTATCTTTTGCGAGAGACTGCGATCCTCCGGTAACTCATTTGTCAGTTTATACTTCATTATCGGAGTCATCCACGTCGTCTCGGCCTCTATGTCGCCCACCATGCCGACGGTTTCAGTAATGCTTTTAGCATTCCTGATGTCCACCAGCACGGTTCGACTGACATTCTTGATGGTTGAACTGGCAAGCTTTGAGAGAGCGTCGGCTCGGTTGTTCTCAGACCTGGGAATGCATTGTATCTGGAAAGATTTCAATTTTGAAGTGTCGGCTTTTACCTTTTCCAGGTACCTTGTCATCCCGTCGTCTCGAGTCTCGTACTCTCCTCGGACTTGATTAGTCACCAAGAGCGAGTCTGTTTTCAAAATGATGTGTTCCGCCCCGGCAGCTCTAGCTAACTCGACTCCAGTTATCACCGCCTCGTATTCGGATTCGTTATTTGAGGCCGGGAAGGTAAACTTCAAGGCGTACTCAAACTCGTCCCCGTTTGGGCTGATGATAAGGATGCCGGCTCCTGAGCTGTTCGCCGTGGAGGACCCATCGGTATATACCTCCCACATGCCGGGACGTGATTCTTCCTGATATGTGCACTCGGCTAAGAAGTCTGCCAGCGCTTGCCCCTTTATCGAAGGCCTCGGTTTGTACTGAATGCCGTAGCCGGAGAGTTGCACTGCCCATTTGATAAGTCTACCTGATTTTTCGAATTTTTCTAGGGCTTTCTCCAATGGCTGGTCGGTTAAGACCGTCACGGGATGTGCGTCGAAGTAGGGTTTCAACTTCCTTGCGGCAACGACGATAGCGAAGGCTGCTTTTTCAATCAGTGGGTAGTTTCTTTCGGCGGCCAGCAGTGTATGGCTGATAAAGTAAGTTGGGTGCTGCTGCTTGTTTTCTTCCCTGACAATTACGGCACTGACCGTGGCCGAGGTAACTGCTAAGTATAGGTATAGCGTCTCCCCCAGCATCGGCCTGGACAGGGTCGGCAGTGTTAGAAGGTGAGCTTTCAGTTGCCCGAAAGCTGTGCTCTGTTGCTCCCCTCAGCTGAAATCCTTATTTCCTTTCAAAACTGTAAAGAACAGTGTGCTCTTATCGGCTGATCGAGAGATGAAACGGGCAAGGGCCGCCATTCTCCCGGTCAGCGTCATAACCTCTTTTCGATTCCTCGGCTCCGGTAGGTCCAATATTGCTTGGACTTTCTCTGGATTGGCATCAATTTCCCCTGGCGCCGACAAGCACGCCGAGGAACTTGCCGGCCCGGACACCGAAGTTGCATTTCTTTGGGTTGAGCTTCATTCTATACTTCCTTAGTGAACAAAATGTCTCGTGTAAATCGGCTAAGTGCTCATTTGTCGGACTTGCTTTTTACATAGCATCGTCGACGTAAGCCTCAATGTTTCGCCCTTTTTTATTTTGGAACACTTTATCCACCAGTCTTGTGTAAGTTGCGCCGGCGTTCTTCAAACCGAATGGCATCATTTTATACATGTATGTGCCGTTACCGGTAATGAATGCGCACTTAGGCATGTCTTCTTCGGCCATGAATACCTGATGATACCCCGAGAAGCGCGTCCAGCAGCTCAAGATAGTGTAGCCTGCCGTGGCGTCGATTAAACTATCTATTCGAGGCAAAGGATAGCAATCTTTGGGGCACGCTTTATTAAGATTGGTAAAATCTACACACATCCTCCACGCCCCCGATGATTTCCTCACCATTACAACATTGGCTAACCACTCAGGATAAGTACAAGGCATGATAAAGCCTGCCGCTAGTAATTTATCTACCTCGGCTTTGATGGCCTCATCCTTCTACCGAGGAGTTCCTCATCTTTCGCTTGACGGGCGAGCGGTGGAGAGTACGTTCAGCTTGTGAACAATTACCTCCCGGCTCACGCCTGGCATCTCGGCTGCTGAGTAAGCGAAGACGTCTTTGTTCTTCCTCAGTAGGTCTAGGAGAGCGGCCCTGAATTTTGGCTCCAGGTTGACACCGACAGTTACGGTGCGCCCTAGGTCAATTTCCACTTCTTCGGTCTCGGCTCCTTCGACCATGCCGACAGTGGCATCCATGAGTTCGCCCTCCTGTTGTAAGGATGGGCTCTTCCCCTTCTCTGACTTCTTTGCCACTTTGAGGGATTGCATGTTGCACCCTCTGGCAGATATCTGGACGTTGACCACTTCGTCTTTTTCGTCCTTTGAGACGAGTTTATGCGCTTCCCCCCGGTCCGAGACATACATCAGTGTCAGGGCCCGGATGGACATTACTGCATCGGCCTCACTCAAAGTGACTCGGCCTATGAGAACGTTGTAGGCGGACAAGCCGTCAATGACCACGAACTCAGATAGGACATTCTTAGCCGCATTCCCCTCGCCGAACATCACCGGCAGTCTGATTGACCCCAGGGGTACCAGGCCGGCCCCGGAAAAACTGTACAACGGATTGGTGCAGGGGCTCAAGTCCTCAATCTTCAGACCGAGATTGAGAAAGCACTCCTTGAACGTGATGTTCGTGTAGGCGCCTGTGTCAATCAGGCACCTCTTGACCAGGTGGTTGGCTATGTCCAAGTGGACTACAAGTGGGTCGATGTGCGGGGCGATGACTCCCTCGTAGTCCTTCTTCCCAATAGTTATGTCGGGGATGTTGGAAGCGAGGATCGCTGTTTTGGGCACAAAGTTGATGGCCTGATATAGCTTGTTCAGGTGCCGTTTGTGCCCATGAGCGGACCCACCGTTCTCGTTGCCCCCGATAACAACATGGATTACTCCTATCCGTTCAAAGACGGATTTTTTATTTGAGCCGCCGGTATTAGTCTTTTGGCCTCCGGCAACATATTTGCTGAGGCTCCCCTTCCGGATCAGCTCTTCAATGGCATTCTTGAGATGCGGCGAGTTGTCGATTAAGTGACCGGTGTGGCGTGGTACTCACAAAGATCGCTCGTGTCACCGTCCCCCCTCGCCTTGGAGGCCTTTCCCACTTCTGACCCTCGCTCTTACTCAGGGAGAAGACCTCGGCAGCAGATACGACCAGGGGGGTGTGACCATTGTACCACTTTTGGTAGTACGGGCCCGAACTCCCCCCGGCGCCCGCCAAGTTCTGTTTCCTGGTGGACTTGTTAGACCGTGACCTATTACTGTCACGGCGTCCTTCATCCGGGTTGTCCTCCCGGCGGCTCTTCCTCTCTGAGTGCGCGGCCTCGCTGTGGCCTACCCAGGTCTTGTGATAGTCCTCCACCTTTATGGCTTGGTCGGCCATCTTCCTGGCGGAGTCTAGGCTCAGGCCTCCGCACTTGATGAGCTCGTTTTTTAAGTCCCCTCTTGGGAGGCCTTTCATCAGTGCGAAGGCCGCCAGTTCGCTGTTCAGCTCACAAATCTGCTGAACCTTGGCGTCGAACCTCTTCACATAGCTTCGGAGAGACTTGCCCCCCTCCTGTCTGATAGTCAGGAGATCCGATGTCTCGACGGCCCTCCTCTTATTGCAAGAATATTGGGCCAAAAATATGTCCCTTAGGTCGGCATAACAGTATACCGACCCATTGGGTAGCCCCTTGTACCAACTTTGTGCCATCCCGTGCAGGGTCGTTGGGAAGACTCGGCACCAAACCTCATCAAGTTGCTCCCATACCGACATGTAAGACTCGAAAGCCTCGGCATGGTGGGTTGGGTCACTTTCTCCTTTGTATGATATGGGCGGCAACTTTAGCTTAGTCGGCACCGGGACCTCTAGGACATAGGCACTGAGGGGCTATCTGACCACGTGTCGAATGACACGCGGCGATCGGCTCCTCGCATCCTTAGTCCGGCTCCTCTCCCCGTGGCGGGAAGGGCTTCTTCTCCGACTCTGGTGAGTCGGACTTCTTCTCTGACTCTGGTGAGTCGGACTTCTTTCACTCCTCTGGGGCAGGCCTCGTTGGTGTCGCGGCGACGCTGTCCTCCCGCGAGTGCAGGAAGGACTCAGGTCTGCCACTGGCACTCTGGGTTCCCCCGGCGTCTTGACATGGTCAACTTCCTCCAATGCTCCGTTCAAGTTTCTCGGAGTCACTTTTTGGACCCTGGTCTCCTCTGGGGGTGCCGCCGCTCTTGTCGTCGTGACAGTGTGAGTCGGCGTGCTACCCATTAGGTCCAGGAATAGCTTTAGTTTAGCTGCATCAACCACGTGTCCCATGACAGTGACTTGGTCGGTGGGCAGCGGTGTATCTTGTTCTTTTGGCATCCCGTACGTCGTATCAGTGATACGGCCGGTGGGGGACTGCCCGATTTCAGAGTTGTGGAATGTGTCATCATGGAAGAATTCAGTTTCCACACGCACCATCTCTGGCTGTTTCGACATCTTCTTAGCTCGGCGAATGGGTTTTGGGTTTTTTTTTTGTTTGGGAATGAATGTGACTAGCTTCTAGTATCGTTCCCCACAGACGGCGCCAATTGTTCCGGGTGTAATTCCGAAGCAGTTATTTGTTACCACTCGTGGCTTGTAGAATGACGTCTTTGGTTGAATCCTCCTTTCGGCCTCTCCTGAAACAATGAACAAACTGAGGGCTCGGCTTTGGCCGAGCGTACTCACTCCGACGCTCAAGTCAGTGAACTTAAAGAGATAAGTTGTGTGTTACTTGGCGAAGTATATATTGTAGAGAGATAAGGAAGATATTACTAGATTATGAGGTGTTTAGGTTATATTTCGGATCCTTTCCTCCATGAGGGTTGAGGAGTATTTATAGACTTTCACCTTTTGTCACGTAGTGGCCAAGTGGCTAGTAGGTGGAAAGACTGATCTACCCTCGGCCGAGGGACCCATGGCAGGCCGGCGGGCCCTGTTGACTCCATGCCGAGGGGTCTTGGATATGAGTACGCGGATATGTGTCCCGGCTGGCTAGTTGTCCTAGCCGGGACCCAAGTGACAGGCCGACAGGCTGCGTCGGCTAGGCTGTCCAAGGTGTTAACTTGCTTTGGATATCTTTGACCTTGCTCAATATGTTTGACTCGGTCAGCGGGTGCAGAATATGCCCCATCAATCATGATTCGAATACCACAAATAGGATCCTACAACCTATTATACAGTAGCATTGTACAATAGGCTCATATATTATATATTAAACTATCTAAGCCCAATAAAAATAAAAAAAGGGTAATGCTAAATCCAACACATGATTTTACTCTTTCCAACACATTTATCCGCCTTATTCCGACTCTACCCCTCTCACTTTTCACACCAAATTAAGAGATGGATACCAAAAAGGAAAAAAATGCATGAACTCCTTTCACCTCCTTCATGTCATGAACCCGTCCCCCACCAATCCGGCCCTCCCCAGCGTCGGCCACAAGTTTCCGACGACCCCACCGCCGGTCACATACTAGCACCTCCATCGCCCCATTACACGTCCAAACAACCATCTTCGTCTGACTTCACGAACGGAATCCCACCATGCTGGGATCCCACTGCGCCAACAACCACCATGCTTGAAACTCATCACGCCGACTTCATGACCCGACCACTTCTCCTCGGACCACCCTACTCCGGCGGACGAATACTAACAACCACCCTTTCTAAAACCCTAATTGCAAAAACTCAATATCTAAACCTAATTGCAAAACCCCTTTCTGAAAAATTAATTCAATCCATTTAAATTGAAATAATTATTGATAAGACGGAGAATTTACATGTGATGTGTACGAATTAAGATCCAATTGTTGATTTATTAACAATTGATTGAGTTCTGCGAGAGTAAGAGGAGAGATTTTTTTTTTTTTTTTTTTTTTTTTAAGATGGAGGGTAGTTCTGGAATAATAAGGGTAAAGTGTGTGGGATATAGTAAACTCATGTGCGGGATTGAGCAATTACGTAAAAAAATTCTACGCGTCTCCTTTTTCCCTTATTTTGATTTCTCTTCAGTCGACAAACCCTCTTGTTTCCCTTCTCTAAAGTTCTGTGAAACGACAGTCGACAAATCTCCCTTCTTCATAATTCTGATTTTAAAATGGTGAAAGGGAAACAATTGACATTATCATCAAGGAAGAAAAACGCATCTAACAATATTTCCGTGAATCCAATTTACATCATCATCAAGAAGGAAAAATGCATCTAACAATACTTTGAGGTAAATTTCTACACCAATCATACAAACTATTATTAAAAGAATACGCGCTAAAAAATACAAGCACATAAGAATACGAGCTATTAAGATAAGAATTCGAGCTAAATTTAAAAAGAATATGAGCTTAAAAGGATCGAACTTATTAAAAATACGAGCACATAAGAATACGAGTTATTAAAATAAGAATACGAGCTTAAAAGGATCACGAGTTTAAAAATACGAGCACATAAGAATACGGGTTATTAAGAATTTAAGATAAGAATACGAGCTAATGTAAAAAAAATACGAGCTTAAAAGGATCACGAGCTTTAAAATACGAGCACATAAGAATATGGGCTATTAAGATAAGAATACAAGCTAATGTAAAAATAATACGAGCTTCAACTATTTCCACGCATTGGAAATTTTGGATAAAAAAAATTCTTCAAGATGATGCTCACGAGTCACGTCATATGATTTGTTCCACATACTCAATTAATTATAATAATTTAAGGGAGAAGATGATTCATTAGCTGGATAATGAAAGAAGATGAAGAGGAGTTAGAAAAATATGGAAGCAGTCAGAGAGAGAAGAGAAATTGGATTGAAATTGGATTACGTTACTTTTTTTTTTGCAACAATATTTGAAAAAAAAAAACTAAAATAACCTTGGATGTACAATAGCAATGTACATCCAGTTGTATAGTCTTGAAACTGATATTATTATTATTGGTATTACTCTCAGTGGTGGAGCTAGGGGGCTAGCACATCTAGAGGTGGCAAGAGGGTCAATCGGAACAGTTTCAGTTCGAGTTCTTTCAGATCGGGTCGGTTTATCTTTTTTTTTTTTTCGATTTTAGTTTGGTTCAACTCAAGTTGGATTCAGTTTTCACTTTTAACCGGTTGTAGATATTTCGGATCGGTTCAAGTTCGAGTTGGGTCAATATCAGTGCAAATAAAGTTCGAGTCGGGTTAATATCAGAGCAGATGAGATTCGAGTCAGGTCATGATTGGATCGGATGTCAAGGGATTAGGTCTTTATTCAAAACATTGGATATAATACGAATAATTTTTTTAAAAGTAATAAATAATGTTTTATTATATAATTACGATATAATATTAATTCATTGACGTCAAATGGGTGACACTCATGTATAAAAAGACACCCTAGATGTGACGCCTAGGTACATTCGGGTCATTTCGGGTTTCAATGTTGGGTTTATGTCATCAATGTACGGGTTGAAATCGGTTCAGGTATATATCGGTTCGGATTAAAACAATTCAGGTTGAAACAGTTCAGGTTCATTCGATTTTGGATCTATTTCGAATCTTACAAATTCGGTTCGATTTCGAATCAATTCAAGTCGATTCAGGTTTCGGGTTCGGTATACTTTTGCCAGGTCTAAGCCCCCGAAATATTCGAGTTATTTAGTTAAATGTTTCGAATTTTTCTTTTTTGAATGTACCTTAGATCATCACTTTTTCGCCCCCCTAAGTTTGAATCCTGGCTCCGCCAGTGATTACCCTCATCGTTTTTTTAAATATGACGATTTGATTTTTCGAGGTAAGCCTTTAACTTTAATATTTATACTAATATTTGTTAAAAAAATTATAAAAAATATGCCATTAAAATACTTAAGAAAAGTTCTTTCACATGAATATACATATTGTAATATTTAATTTTAAATTTTGAAAGATATTAAAGAAAGAAATGAGTATCTCGAAATGTGAGAATGACATTAAAAAAAAAAGTACTCGTATTTGTTATTACGACCCTTTATGAGAAGTGTAATAGTCCGTAAATAATAGAGGGAATACTCAAGTATACTCCGAACATTCAAAACACAAAAAGAGTAGCATATGTATTTACAAAGTAGAACTTTCGAGTACAAGCACACTCAAAACTTAACATTGCAAGAAAGTTTGTTCATGAACGGCAATTACGTGGAGTATTATACTATCCACAACCACCACCACAACCGCCGCCACCACCACAACCGCCACCATCACCATCACCATCACCATCACCGTTACCAGCACCACCACAACCACAGCTGTGACCACCATCTCCTATCATAACGATTATGTTACCATCTGCAGCGACACCAGCATCACGTGTAGCTTCACCGCCTTCAGATTGTTTCTCTTGGCAGCTACAACCTGTGCGTTTACATGTCAAAGCGACTTGAATTAAGAGCAATCCCCCGATTACCACGATCACAATCTGATAGGACTCCATGTCAATAGTCAATATATATTTTGATCATCGCGATATCTATATATATAGGTACGGTGGAGCTCCTAGTCGATGTAAGCAATCGTTCTTTGAAAGAAAATGTAAAACATATACTAGTATACTATATATGACATTTGTTAGACGAATTTAGACTTTTTCATGCAAATTTGAGCATGTCAAAAAAATTGAATTGAGAAAAAGAATATTGAATTGGTAAGTTTAAGCAAGACGTGTGGGAGAAACCTATGAGATTAGTAGCAAGCGCATCATCAGACCAATCATATATCCTTCAACGGAGAGTTTTCATTGAGGGCGCCACGGTGGTTACAGTGCCTCTCTAAAATGTATTCTGGTACTAAAAAAACTCAAATACCTTAGAAAAACTTATATTATTGAAAATATGTTCGCATAACGAGTGGCATAGTACATTTCCTCTTTGACGTCACGTTATCTTTCTCCATTATTTATGTCTATCTATAAAGAATGTTTTATCGTTTTAACGCTATTTACTAGTCTAATTCACGCTTTGGAGCCCATTTGTATGTATTGTAACTATTTGTTCCAAATACGTCCACATCATCATTTTCTTTTCAGTTTCATGTAAGGCCTCTAGTTGAAGTAGCCGGCTTTATGTGATTTATACTTATCTCACAATCCAGTAGCAACTGTTCTTTGAGGTTGTGTTTTTTTATAGAAGTCACTCAATACTTGAAATAACGGCTTGTTGAGGTATTGTAGGTAAGCCACTACGGCTTGCTTTCTTTTTTCTTTTCTTTTTTTAAAAAAAAAACGACAATCATTAACTCTATCTCTCACTCGTAAAGTCGTAATTACACCCAAAAACTCGAATTTTTTTTCCAAAATGGGGTTTAATAACAAACAATTTAACAAAATGGGGCGACTTTGAAACTAATTACCAAAAATGGGTCCACGTAGGCTTGGTTTTGGCGATGCTAGGGTCGGGATTAAGGTCGCTGAGCGGGAGAGCGACTTGAGGCCAAACCGCCGTGCGGCTGAGCGACTTAGCCGAAAAAAAAAATACAGAAGGAGAAGTTGATAGGAATCGAACCCGAAATCTGAATTCATACACTTCACACCCCCTAACCATAATGCCCAGCATAATGTACTGACTAATTATGGTAATTAAAATACATATTTAATGCTAAGAGTATTTAATAGTAGCTGTTTGGGATTTGAATAATAATTACTAATTATAAAGTTTAAGCACTGAAATTTAACATGTTAATTTGCTTGTACTAGTGGTTAGCTTCTACAAGATAAGTGTTTGTTTTGTTGAAGATTATGTATTCGATTCCGCTTAACAGCTTTTTTTTTTTTGGCAAAGACCCAAGTTGCTGTGGGGGAGGGCGATTTGAGCTGAAATCGCTCACTCCCTAAGCGACTTGCCTTGAAGTAGCATACTAAGGTTTGGGTGGACTTTAAGTGACACTTTGAGTAAGGTCGTTGAGCGGGAGAGCGACTTGAATCCGAGCCTCGCTACGGTGATGACGTGGACTCATTTTGGGTACATACTTTCAAACTCAACTCATTTCGTTAATTTGTTTGTGTTTGACCCCATTTTTGAAAAAAATTCCAAAAACTCCCTAGTCGTACCAAACCCTAAAACCACGAAAACTTCAATTTCTCACCCTAATTTCTATCAAATCTCAATTAATCGGACCCTAATCTATCTCACTGCATCCTATTTGTGTTTCACCATAACGTACTAATTTTTAAGCTTTTAATTATCATCAAATTGTTCTTCAATTTAGTTGAAAGTTTATTTAGTGTATCAATTAGCAATGTTGTTTATCGTAAAATTTATATCTAGTTGTGTGTTTGCCTAACTTGTAAAAGTGTTTTTAGACTCAAAAACATTTTTTGACCACGCATCATTCTCTAAAAGTTAAACAAAAAAATCTCAAAAGCTAAAATTTCATATATTTGCTCATAGAAATAGAAGCAGCAATTTGTTGCTTCTACTTTTGGAAAACACTTTTGAAAAATTAAGCTTGAAAAACAAAAACTCATTTTTGATAATCGAGGCCAAACATGTTAGTTTAGTAGCTTGTTGTTAGTTTAACCGTGAAATAGACAAATAGTGTAAGATTAATAATTACCTCTTGACTTGTTGGCCGAGTGTATGGTGAAAATGTAGTATATGAACATGGCCGGGGAACTTTTGTTATTATTAATATTATAAGCGAAATTTGAAAAAAAGTTAAAAAAGAATTCACTAAAAATTTCGAAGTTATCATCTTTTAGCGGGGGCAAGCATCACTGCTAGGCTGCTAGCCCCTCGCTCCATCGATGAGTAGATGATATTATTTGATATTCAAGAGACTAAAGTATACTTTTAAATTATTTTATTACAGTTTTTAAAATTTTAGAAAATGAAGTCAGGGAATGGTCGCCAAGACTGGAAACTCGCGAGTAGCAAGTAAGAAAGGAAATACCTTGAAATTCCAGACTATGTACACTCATGAGTCGTTTGAACTCATGACACTCAAATAACAAACAACAGCACATTTACAATTACAAACACAAAAACACAAGTACATGCATGCGCGCATACGAAGTATTATGCTATCCACAACCGCCACAACCACCACAACCGCCACCACCACAACCACTGCTGTGACCAGCATGTCCTGCCATAACGACCATGTTACCATCCGAGACAACACCTGCATTACGAGTAGCTTCTCCGCCTTCCAATCCAGATTGTTTCTCCTGCGTACAGCAACATGTGTGTATACATATCATTAGAAACGTCACAGAAAAATAAAAAAAGAACGAACCGCCGATTATCAAGATCCATATCGCATAGGGCGCCATGTCAAATAGTTTTCACTTTACGTGAAACAAGCTACAAAAATAAATTGTCTCTTTTTGTTGCGAAAGGGACTATAATGTATTAATGTGGATTGTGGATATCATTACAGGCATGTATATATAGGCGGAGCTCGTAGTCGTTGTAAGCAAAAGAATTTTTCGTTCGAATCGGTAAAACCTATAGTATGGCATTTGTCATACGAATTAAGACTTTTTCATGGCAATTTGAACATGTCAAACAAATTGATTGAAAAAAATTAAAAAGAATAATAAATTTAAGTAAGGCTTGAGTGAGAAAACTGAGTCTAGTAACAATCCCATAAGAGCAACCATAACCTTCAATGCATGGGTCTATATTGTTGGACTCACACAATTCATGTCGAGTTCCATTGAAAATCTCATGTCCTACTTTTGTGTCAAATAAAAACATATAACAAAATGGGTATGGAGTGAAATACGAATAAAATACTAAATAGGACATAGGATCCTCACTGCTAGTAAGGTACTAATATATATAAATTGAAGTCACGAGACATTACGATTTACGGTCCCATTTCTCTAATTTGCCCAAAATTTATTTCCTGCTCTAAAACCTTAAAATTCGTGGAGGATTGTTGGAGTTTAAGTTTCAAAGTTTATTACTCACTTAATACGTGATTAAAGGTAAACTTCCCCATTTATTCGCTCTTAATTTTTAATAATGGCTAATAGGTCTAAAATCCCTGATTTTATCTGGTGCTTTTTTCTTCGGAATTACAATAATATTAGTCTTATTAAATTCTTCGGGATTCAATATTCTTTTTAAATTATTTTAATATTTTTCTCAGAGTAAAATATGTTTTAATACGAGTTACTGTTATAGTTAGATAACATAGTTCTTGGATATTCTAGAAACTAAAGTATATCATCTTAAAAATGTCGCATGTTTTTTTTTTTTTTTTTTTTTTTTTGTAAACAAACTGTAAGCCGAGAATGATCGCAGGCCCTTGAATTTAGCGCCAGGAAAAAAAGGGAACACAAAAACTAGCAGTGTAGCACATCTACAAGTACACTGATGACATTCAAATACTCAATCACAAAGAGTAGCACATTTACAACGTACCAGTACAAACACAGATTTTACTGCTGCCAAAAAAAACAAGTACTTGACATGGACTAGTATGGAGTGTGGACGATGGACTATTCCATATTATGCTAACCACAACCAGCACCACAACCGGAACCACCGCCACAATCACCGCAACAACAACAGGCGCGACCACCATTTCCTGTAATAACGACCATGTTACCGTCCACACCAACACCTGCATCGCGAGTAGCTTCCCCGCCTTCCAAATTAGATTGTTCCTCCTGCTTGTTGCGAAACATGTGTATACATATAGCTAAAAATATCACAGAAAAAGCAAATAAAAACACACTACCGAAAGTCAGGATGAATATCAGGTATAACTTCATGTCAATATGTTGGGAATAGCTTTCTCTTGACGTGAAACAATCAATAAAAATAAATCGGATTTTTTTTTTTATTTTTTTTTTTTATTTTTTTGCGAAAGAGGACCAGAACGTGTGGATTGTGGATACATGTATATAATTTATGCAGAGCACGTAATCATTATAATTAGCATAGAATTCTTCTATAAGTGGAAATTGTAAAACATATACTATGACATTTGCAATACGAATTTAGACTTATTCATGGCAATTTGATCATGTCAAAAAATTTGATAAAAAAATATCGAAAGGATAATGAAGTTAAGCAACACTAGAGTGAGAAAACTATCAGTCTCCTGTCCAGTAACAATCTTATAATAAATCTACTAATTTAGACCCTGTGCTATAACGCACGGTATTTAAAGTTTAACATTTTTATAAAATTATTTATATAATATTGATACCTTATAATTGTTTACATTTGTCATCATTATATTTTGCTTGGATAAATAAAAGTTAGAACTGAAAATTAGCTAAGAGAATTGAGTCATGAGTTGAAATATATTCTGATGAAAATATTTTTATAGCATAAACTAATGAGTTTCAATTTATATTTTTTTTTTCAATGTTATTTGTCACGAAAGTAATAACAATTAACGAACGTTTTATACAGAATATGGGTCAACTCATCATCTAATAATAGGATTAATAAAAGATTTAGCAATTTATTATAGTTTTATATCAAATTTTTTATTTTAATTAAAATAATATAGTTTAGAGTTTAATGAAAATAATATAATTTGATGAAAAGATTAATTTTAATGAAAATATAATAGATTAATTAAATTGTAATTGTTAGTTTCCTTATTTAGTGAATGGACATAAGTATAATTAGTTTCCTTTTTTGAGAATATGCTTTTTAGCAGAAAAATAATAGAGTTGGCCTATTCATTTAGTAAATAGGGAATTGTTCTTTATTATTTTTTCTCACGTTTGTTATAACGTAAAGTTTGGTGTGAAGAACCTTTGCTTTGACTTTGTCCCCTGGCTCATGTCGACTGTTAATACTGTTAAGGAATCAAATCTTCTCTCCCATAATCAAGGAAACAAATAATAACTATTATCTCCTTTGATAGTGTATATCGTGTAACTAGTTTTAAACTCGTACAAAATTGCACGGGTATGTATTTGGGCCAGTATTAATATTTTTGGATGTATATATTTGTTTTTGCATTTCTATTGTACTTATCTAGATGGTCTAAATCTACGATCTACATAATTTATGTTTAAATTTGTTAAAAACACGTGTTTACATACACCAGTTTATAAGGAAATAACGTAATCTACTCTTGTAAATAAAATTGCATACATAAAAAACTTTACATCAGGATAAAAGAAATATAATAAAAAATAATCAACTTTAACATATGTATGTAATTCATTTGCGTTTTATGTTCGATCTCGTATATAAATGTTATTCCTTCTTGAAACTATGTAATTTTATTATTATGTAATTTTGTTTAAAAAATTATGTAATTCAATTTCATTTACTCGCATTTGTAATTCATTCTGCGTATATGTTATTAATTTTATTTACACGAAATGTATAAAATTATTTCATAATATTAATTCATAGAATTTTTTCATAATATTATTTCATAGAATTTGTTGTAAGATGGAATTTATCGCATGTTTGAAAATGCGGAAATCTGAAGAAATAAATACATTGCACACTCACGGGTCCCACCATAACATAAATTTCCAAAAAAAAAAAACTGCATTAATGACGTGGCACGCTGAGGATTGAGTATTGTCTTTTGTATTAATATAGATAAGATTGCTTGTCATTGGTTATTAGATTATCTTTTGTATATCTTGTCCATATTTGTAGGCTTAACCCTAAATCTAGTTCTTGTAGTTATACTCTTGTATGTGCTCAAAGTTTATCATCAGTTTACAATACAATTTATTCATCACTCTCTTTAATCTTATATGGTATCTGAAGAGTCAAGGGCGAGAACACCTAAGAGGGGGAGGGGGTGAATTAGGTGTCTATTTAAAAATTTAAGCTTAATAAAAGCTTCTTTTAAAACTCTTAAACACTTTAAACAATGCTTAGATGAAAGGAGAAAGTGATACTTAGAACTACAGAGTTAGAAGTAATCAACAACGATTCAGCAAGCAGAAGTTACAGTGTACTCAACTGTTGATTCAGAAAATAAAAACGTGAGTATAGAGTGGCAGCGGAAAAAAAAACGAAATAGATACGACTAACGATGTTTTTAAAACTGGTTCGGTCACTACTCCGCAACCTACGTCCAGGGCTATTTTATTAAACGTCTTAGAAATAAACTCATACAAACTAAGACCACCCTGAATAATAAAAACAACTCCCAACCTACTCCGGTTGCTAATGCTTAAAAGTTACTCCGCTTCCAAGACTTTTTACTTTGGGCTACTCCACCGGAAGACTCCGTGCTTAAAGCTACTCCGCAATAAGGCTTTTGCTTTGGGCTACTCCGCCGAAAGACCCCGTGCTTAAAGCTACTCCGCAATAAGGCTTTTGCTTTGGGCTACTCCGCCGAAAGACTCCGTGCTCAAAAGCTACTCCGCTTCTAAGACTTCATGCTTAAGGATAACTCTATCCTAAGACTTTGTTTTGGTTCTACCCAGTTGTTACAAGACTCCACTTATCTCAATGTTGTTCACTCAATTGAACGGAGGAAATAAAGTTTAAATACAAAACACGGGATCCTCGAACTCGACTAAACGACTAGGTGCAACACAACAAACTCAATAAAAGACTCAAAGAAAAATAAACAAACTTTCAAAAATTATTCATAGATTTGTAAGTGATAAACGATATTTCAAAGTTAATTTACTCGATAAAGCATAAGTCTTTTTCAATTTAAAACTCTTTTGTTGCACACTTGTAAAAATGAATTAAGCAACCTATTTATAATGTCCAAGTATTATACTTTACACATTAAAATATCTTACACTCATAAGCACAAGTGATTAAAATATTGTAAGTAGTTTGCTTGGGCAACATGCACAAGTTAACCGAATTCTTCTCCAAGTAAACCGAGTATGCTTCCTCAAAAAACCGGTGCCTAAGAATGCAAGAAATCAGATTGTGCATACACAAATATGGGTTGGGTTTTTCATCAAAAAATAAGCATAAATGGTTGTGTTTATGGGAACCATAAACATTTCCATAAATGTAAAAAGCAAACAATCCATTTATAGAAAGTGCCTTATTGTGCAAGCAAACTCCTTAGCAAGACATTGAAAGCTTTATTTTCTTCAAAGACATCAAAGCATTTTTCAGAAAACTATTTGTGAACATGGAAAGCATTTTAACAAAGGTTCAAATA
Organism: Silene latifolia; assembly: GCF_048544455.1. Lineage (NCBI taxonomy): Eukaryota > Viridiplantae > Streptophyta > Magnoliopsida > Caryophyllales > Caryophyllaceae > Silene > Silene latifolia. The sequence goes on from NC_133528.1 coordinate 31,990,871, forward strand.
TTTTCGAAATAATTCTTTGAAAAACGAGTCAGAAGTAACCGTTGACTGAACTGTTGTTTTTGCACCTAAACGTAAATTCGAGTTAAAGATCTCCTTACAACATATGACTTTAACATTAATGACAATCTTCATCTTTGATCTTCATGATGACTTTCTTGATAACCTTGAATTGATAGTTGAAGCTTCATGCTACATGGTTAAAACTTAAGAGGCGCACAATTAAATAACAATGAGATTAATTTGTCTTAAGGCATCATCAACATTAACTTAATCAAATTGGGTTTCTTCAATTTTCCTTTTTGATGATGGCAAGACAAATAAAATTGAGTGTGTCATTCCCCCTTAATCCATGGTCAAGGTTAACAAGTCAAAACATGATCAAAATAAGATGCATAAATACATGGTCATTGAAAATTAGTCAAATTTTTAATTAGCCTAAGTAGAACATTTAATCGCCAAGTTAACATAGTTACGGTAAACGCAAGCCTAAGAGTTATTGAATCACCACCTGCAATTTTAAACAACTTCCCCCTTTTGACATCATCAAGTAGGAAGAACACATAGTTTAAACAAGGATTAGAGTTATACAAAACAAATTGTTCAACAACTAACAACATAACCAATATTAGCAAATAAGATCACAAACATAAAGCCAAGGAAAAAAGAGATTAGAAGGGCTTTTGTTTTGATTTAGTCATTAGGCATGGTTATGACAAAAGGCTTGGCACGATATAGGCTAGGCACGGTTTTGAGCAAGAGATTAATCATCCACTTCTTTATCTACCAACCCGTGAACCATCTCCACAAGCTCTTCATTTTGACCCTTAACCTCCCTGAGTTCCTTACGCAAACCCATCACTTCCAAACGAAGACCCGCAATCTCACCCATTAGAGTATGTTGGAGATCCAACAAGGCTTTTACATCCTTGGTGAGACGTGTCAAAGAAGACGATTGCATAGAGGAGGAGGCAACATCCGTAGCCTTCATACCCGACCAAATACGAGCAAGTTTATCATCTTTAATTTTCAAGTAAATTTGTGATAAAACTCCCGAGGTCATAGTGTCACACATGTGATCAACACCGAAACTTGTCGAATCAACAAAGTCCATTTTCTCAAGAATGACCGATGACCACATCCCATAGGCCAACATGGTGGTACTATCAACCTTACGCTTTTCTACTATCTTAGCAAGATAATCAATATGAAAGAACATCAAAGCGGGTAGATTAATGTGAAGGTGTTTAGCAAGATAAAATATTAACCACAAGTCTAGCACACCACACACACCACGCCTCTCATTGCATGGTATCAAGGTTCTATAAATGAAATTGAAAAAGAACTGATGGTTTATTTTTATTTCTCTTGGCTTAAGTGTGATGGGGGGATGAAGCTTTGGGACATAGAAACTTTGTGACAGTCAAGGAACTTACACCATCTATAGTCAGCCAACCACCCTTCGGAAAGAGGACAACCCGGTTGTAGGAATACCGAGTAAATTTCCGACAGTCTCAACATTTAGAAACAAGGGTTTGTTATTGATCACGGCGGTAAGACTACCCGATTGGACATCGACTTTGATCGTGGTATAAAATTGAACGATCTCCGCTAAATAAACTCGGTTATAAAGATTAAGAAGGTTCTCCCACTTTTGTGCATGAATTGCATCTTTAAAGAACTTAAAAGCGGGGGACGAATCATACCATTCGAGTTCATAGCGGCGGCCCGACTTAAAGTTTCCTTGAATGACATGCTTGCAACAATCAAAGATGAAAAGGGATAACCATGAATAATCTCAAGTGCATTGGACTTGTTCTAATCGAGAGGTTGCTCAATAGCAATCATAGCACTATTTGATTCATCATCAACTTCCTTTGCCATTTCCTCCACTTTTCTTTTCTTTGAGGTCAACTGAGTGGACACTTTCTTAGCTTTGCTTTTCGGTTTGGGAACGGATTCCTCCTTGAACAACTCGTCATCCTCAAAGACGGCATTCAATTTCTCCTCATCAACCTCCGTTTCCACAACCTTTGCCTTACTCACGGTTTTCCCTCTTCCCTTTCGCCTTTTATTAACTACCATATCCTTCAACATCACATCACTACTCACATTCTCTTTTGATTTTGATTTTGATTTTGATTTCCCATTACTCTTCTCAACCGATTTCTCAACACTCTTTTATTTTTCCTCACCTTTTTCAATTGATTTTTCAACACTCTTTTCTTTTTCTTTTTCCATGCTTTTCTCATTTTCCTCTCTTTCTTTTTCATTTTTATTTCCCTCAATGTTTTTCTCTCCTTCAATCCCGACATCCTCACCAACAATCTCCTTTTCTTTTTCATTTTCCTTATCAACACCAACATCAACTTCCTCAACTTCTTGAATAATTGGAGTACCATCATCATCAATTTCACCAACAACCCATGAGCTACCTTCTTCACCCTCGGTTTCGGTTGCATGCGGCATATTCAAATCGAATTTCTGATTGAAAACCCGACTTGAAAACCTCCTTGCTTCGGACGCTGTTTCAGGACAATTAGCAACTGATTTCCTTCTTATCATTGGGGCGTTTGGGACAAAGACTCTAGGTTTCTTTGGTGGTTTTTTTATTTTGGACAGATTTGGAACCAAGACTTTCAGTTTGTGGTTCAATCGATGAAGCTTTCGGTCTATATGAGTCTCGGATATCCTTCAAGGTTTTCGGTTTACTTAATTTTGGAGGCATTACTTTTATAGTGAATGTAAAAGTAATGGTTGGAAGGGGTAGGCTTTTGACAGTTTTGGAGAATATTTGGGGAAGATGGAGTTTTTTGAATATTTTGAAAGTGAAAAGAGAAGTCATCATTTAAATGTGGAAAAAGTTACATGTAGTAAATGAGGTGTAGGTGAATAGTATTTTGCTTTTATTTGATTGGTTGAGGGATAGAGTGTGTAGCCGGTTTTGGGTAGGTTTGGGCGGCTAGTTACATGGGTAGTCGATAAAGTAGGATATGATAGATTGATGGCAATTGAGTGGCTCCATGTAAACAATATATTTACCCATTGGATTTACATGCAAATTAATCATCTAATTCATTGAGTAATATTAATACATAATCACTTATATTAAAACATGTAAACATCTACTCTAGTCAATCATCGAGGGCAAGTCGTCATAAAATTTTACGCGGAATCCAACAAACTAATTTCCAACCGAAGTTTTACGAATTGTTCTCTTTCAAGCGGTTTTGTAAAAATGTCGGCTATTTGATTTTCCGTTCTACAAAATTTAAGACGAATTTGAGCTTTTTCCACATGATCACGTAAAAAATGATGTCTTATGTCAATATGCTTAGTCCTTGAGTGTTGTATTGGGTTCTTTGAAATGTTAATGGCACTAGTATTATCACATTAAATAGGAGTTGAATCAAAGATAATACCATAGTCCCTTAGTTGTTGTCGAACCCAAAGAACTTGCGCGCAGCACAATGCGGCACTTACGTACTCGCTTTCGGCGGTTGAAAGAGCAACGGTGTTTTGTTTCTTAGACGCCCATGAGATCAAACACGGACCTAAGAAAGTAGCCATCCCGGATGTACTCTTTCGATCAACAACGCTTCCGGCATAATCCGCATCCGAGTATCCTAAAAGCTCAAAAGGACAATGTGAGGGATACAAAGATACAAATTAGACCTTCCAACCAAGTACCTAAGAATACGTTTTACGGCAATGAAATGCGATTCTCTAGGACTAGCTTGGAAACGAGCACATAGACATACACTATATAAAATATCCAGACGACTAGCGGTTAAATAAAGTAATGAACCGGTCATACCTGGATACATCGCTTCATCAACTTTCTTACCATTCTCATCTTTGTCAAGCTTGGTAGACGAAACCATAGGTGTAGAAAAAGTTTAGAATTAGTCATACCGAACTTACATAGAATCTCCTTTATGTACTTTTGTTGATGAATCATCACACCATCTCTAGTTTGCTTGATTTGAATCCCAAGGAAGAACCCTAGTTCTCCCATCATACTCATCTCAAACTCAGATTTCATTAGTTCCGAAAAGTACAAGTAAAGGAGTTCATTCGTTACACCAAATATTATATTATCGACATAAATCTGTACAATCAACAGTTCACCACATTGTGACTTTATGAACAATGTTTTATCAACCAATCCACGCACAAAAACATTTTCCAAAAGAAATTTTGACAAGCGATCATACCAAGCTCTTGGAGCTTGTTTTAAACCATAAAGAGCTTTGTCCAATTTAAAAACATGGTTTGGAAATTCATTGTTCATAAAACCCGGTGTTTGCTCCACAAAGACTTCCTCTTCTAAATAACCATTTAGAAAAGCCGTTTTGACATCCATTTGATAAAGTTTGATGCCTTTGTGAGCTGCATAAGCTATTAGCATACGTATGGTGCGAAGGTTTCATTATAATTAATACATTCTTGTTGTTTAAATCCTTGCACCACTAGTCTAGTTTTATTCCTTACGATATTGCCCGAATCATCTAGCTTATTGTTAAAGACCCATTTGGTACCAATCACAGTACAACCAATAGGTCTTGGGACAAGATACCATACCTCATTCCTTTTGAATTGATTAAGTTCCTCTTGCATTTCCATCACCCAACTCGGATCTTCAAGTGCCATGGTGATGTTTGCCGGTTCAATTTGTGAGAGGAACGCATGAAATGCAAAGAAATTGTTGAGGGACGAACTTGTTTTCCTTCCCGAATTCAAGTCACTGGTCAATTTTGAAAGGGGGTGAGATTTTTGGTGTTTCCACTTCTTTGGTACGATTAAGGATGGTGAGGCTTCTTGGGGTTCTGACTCAACAGTTAGCTCAACTGTTGGTTCTGGTTCATTTTGTGTTTGAGAGTTTATTTTTGTTAGTTCGTTTTGTTCAAGTGTACCCTCATTCCCCCTGGATGTTGTAGCCTCATTTTGTGGTTCAAGTGGTTCTGTTCCCCCTGCCTCTTGGCCAGTTCCTTCAATCAACAGTTGCTCCGACTGTTGATTATGCTCCTCTTGTCCGTTCTCCTCGTGTACATCATCCATGTCATGTCGGATTATTCCAAGCTCATAGTCCTCATCATCCTCTTCCTGTGTATTAGAAAGAAAAAGACTAGAATCATCAAATATGACATGCACACTTTCTTCCATTTTCATGGTTCGTTTATTATACACTTTATAAGCCTTGATACGATCCGAATAACCGACAAATATGGCCTCATCACTACGAGCATCGAATTTACCCAAATTATCCTTTTCATTGTTGTGAATAAAGCATTTGCTTCCAAAGCATTTCAAATAGGATAAATTAGGCTTTCTTCCTTTAAGCAACTCGTAGGATGTTTTGTTAATCATTTTTCGAATCATAACACGGTTATAAATGTGACATGATGTGTTGACGGCTTCGGCCCAAAAATTCTTTGGCAACTTACTACTAATGAGCATATTCCTAGCCATGTTTTCAAGTGTACGGTTCATACGCTCTAAAACTCCGTTTTGTTGAGGTGTAGCACGCGCGGAAAAGTTTTGTCTAATACCGTGCTCATCACAATAAGTAATAAATGAGGAATTTTAAAATTCGGTTCCATGGTCAGATCTCAAGGATATGAGCTTTTTATCAAACTTGTTTTGGACCTTTTTCAACCAAATTAAAAATTCATCAAATACTTCATCTTTAGAACTCAAGTAGAGAAGCCAAACAAATCGTGAAAAATCGTCAACAATCACACATAAGAAACGACTACCTCCTTTACTTCTAACACGCATTGGACCACATAAATCAATATGAAGTAACTTGAGAGGTTTAGATGTACTAATGAACTTTTTGGATTTAAAGGAGCTTCTTACTTGTTTTCCCTTAGCACAATCATCACACAAGCTATTAAAGTCGAATTTTATGTTAGGAATGTCGTTGGCTAAGTCAAGTCGCTTAAGGGTGTTCAATGTTCTAGCATTTACGTGACCTAATATTTTATGCCAAAGCCATGGGTCGTTCTTTATCAAAGCACTCATACAAGACATGGTACGACTAGACAATGCAAAAAGATTAGTCAAGTAAACATCTTTAACACGTTTTCCTTCTAAAACAATTTCCCTTGTATCACCATCTAGGACACGACATTCACTAGCACAAAATTCAATGATATTACCATTATCACACATTTGAGATATGCTAAGGAGATTATGCTTCAAACCTTTGACAAACAACACTTTGTCGACACATTGTGACGATGCTTACCAACCTTCCCGATTGCAATAATTTCACCTTTCTTATTGTCACCAAATGTCATGGTGCCACCATTGTAGGCTTCTAGTGAGAGGAATTGGTCTTTACTTCCCGTCATATGACGTGAACATCCACTGTCCAAGTACCAATTGCCGCAGCCTCTCACTAATGCCTATAAGAAATCAAGAGGTTAGTTTAGGAATCCAAACGAATTTAGATCCCTTTTTGTGAGTTGCATTGTTAATCAAATCTTTGCGAACCCACGCCTTTTTAGCAATCTTGATGTTCTTGTTTAAGATTTTTAATCTGTTAGGACAACCATTAAATTCATGACCAGTCTTACCACAAAAGTTGCAAACAATATACTCAGGAAGGCCTGCATATTTTCTCCTTTGAAAATCAGTCTTGCTTGGTTCCTGGTTTCGAAAGTTACAGTTCACTGAACTGTTGCTTTTGAAACCAAGTCCAGCTTTCTCTTCGGATTTTAAGGGACTGATTTATGAGGGAGTCTAAAATGTTTTGGCTACCTTCCCATTTTCTGTAAAACTCTTTTGCCTCATTAAACTCTTTGGTCAATGTTTCAATTTTAGCAAGATGGTCAAGATTTAGTTGGCCTACTTTGTCAAAAGCGGATTTAGCATGACTACATTCATCACTAAGCAATATAGCAATTTGTTCGAGTTGCTTATTATCATTTCGACATGAGGTAAGGTCAGCTAGCAATGAGTCTCGTTCTTTAGTCAAAATATCAACTTGAATAATTAAAGACTCGTTTTCTTTTTCAACATCAGAAACAACAGTAGAGGTTACAGTTGATTTTGACGAGCTAGCAATATTCGTGAGAACAAGGTTTTCTTTTCTCAATTTCTTAATTTCCTTTCTGAGTGATGGAATGATGTTACTTTCTTTTATTTCGTCTAGACACTTGATGCGTGTCTTTTATATGATGTTTTGCACCTCATTTTACACGCATTTCAGAGCTCATTTGTGTAGTTTATGCTGCCATTTCTCCTATTTCTGTCTACTTTCGTGTTTTTGTACATTATTGCAGAAATGTGAAGAATCTAGCGGAAATCGAGCTAAATCCGTCCCCGAGTATCCTGCAATGCATTTGACGTGAAGTATTCGCTTAAGGAACGAGCTTGGTGCGCAATCCAAGGCCCAAAAGACAAATCCACGAGATTATAGAAGTCAAGTAGCAACTCAAGCAGTCGATCGACCACTACCATCAGTCGATCGACCAACCTGCGGGTTCCAGAAGCTACTGTACACTGAAGAGCAGTCGATCGACCGCCATGCTTAGTCGATCGACCAAACTGCTATCCCAGACGAGAATTAAAAGACCGAGGAAGCGCAAGCCCATTGAGTTTTAGGTTTTGATAATAAGTGTTACGTATGTTTGCTATATAACATAACTTAGAACACCAATTTGAGGGATCCGATTTTTATCTAAGTTTTACACAGTAACATTCAGTTTTTATTAGGGTTCGGAATATTGTTTTAGCATTGGAATTTCGTTCTTATTCTTAATCATTCCTCTGCAATCTCGGTATTCTTCTGCCTTATTTGGATTCACTCTTATATCGTTATTAGTATAGAATTGCTAGTTAGGTTCCCGAAACCGTTTTATCGTTGCATGTTAATTATTTATCTTACCGCTTTAATTATGAATTCAGTACTTTTATGCCCTAGTTTTATTGTTGTTATCACCCTCAGCATGAGTAGCTAAATTAATTGTGCTAGGATATAGGGGAATTATGGCGTAGGCGGCGTAGTATTAATTTGGACTGAAATCGCGTGCCAGTCGATCGACTGCCATACCTGGTCGATCGACTGACCACGTGAGGTTACCTTTCGTTTTAATTGATTTTAATGTTGTATTTAACGAATCGAATGCATGCGACCAGTTAGATGCTTAATTTATGACTGACCCATTAGATCGAAAGATAGGGAAAAGTTGTTAGATCACCAATTAAAATGACTAAACTGTGCTGAGATCGAAAGATGGGTAAAGTTTAGATTATTAGTCACTTTTCAGGACGAGAGTCAGTAATAGTGATATTAGGGACTTATAGCGAGATCGAAAGATGCTATCTGTTAAGAGTAGACCGAGAGGACCTCTTGTTTTCCCGCCTCACATGTGTTCGATTTGGACCTGTTTAATATGCTGCCGCCGAAGCTATAATGAACCGACCATCCTAGTACCCCTTCTTTATCTATTTTAATCCGTTTATTTAGTTTACTGTTTTTATTATTCTTAGCTATAGACCAAATCCAATCAAACCCCCATCTTATTGTTACCTTAGACTAAATTAGACAGTTAGAAATTACATTCGCCTCCTTGTGGTTCGACCCTGTTACCACTAGCCTAGGTTAGTCTTAATAGGAAATTATAAATCTTATTTTTGGTACTCACAACGACGGGTATCAACACTCTCTAAGACCAACATCTTCTTCAACAATTTCCTCAATTTGGGTTTGCAAGTCATAGAGTTTTTCGTTTTTAGCTAGACTCTTGTCAAGCACGTCATCAAACATCAAACAAAGCTTATTTTTAGAAAGAGTTCTAACCTTGTTCTTGAGATTAATTACCTCGGTGTCGGAGTCATCGCAGGAGTCATCGGAGTGAGCCATAAGACATAGTACGAAGTCTTTCTTTGAAGACTTGGGTCCGTCAAGATCAAGACGGGTTTTCATACAAACTTTGGCATCTAATTCTTCCTCAATGACTTCATCCTCATCGGAATCAGATACACCCCATATTGCAGACATGATTTTATGCTTAAAATCTTTCTTTGCAAAATCTCGTTTTTCTCTAGATTTGAACTCATTCCACTTGGGGCAATCTTTGATAAGGTGATCTTTCTCACCACATTTGAAACAAGCCGCCGTGGAATAAGATCTCTTCTTTTGAAAACGTTTTCTATTAGAATTGTTGAACTTCTTAGAATTGTCGCTATTGATCATATCCGCCATGTTACATGAGTACATGGCTTGTTCGTCATCTCCATCATCTTCCTCGTCACTTGAGGTTGATTTGAGAGCGAAACCTCTAGTTTTGGAACTTTCACCCGAGCGCTTTGCAAGACTTAACTCGTGTGCCATGAGTGATCCCATTAGTTCATTGAGGGACAATTTGTATTGATCTTTAGCCTCCTCAATAGTCGTCACCTTTGGTTGCCATTTATCACTCAGGCTACGAAGGATCTTTCGGATGATATCCTCGGATTCGAACTCTCTACCTAGACTCTTAAGTTCATTGACAATACTAGAAAAGTGAGAAGAAAGACAATTGATTGACTCGTCTTTCATCATATTGAACATCTCATATTGTTGCATGAGAAGGTCAATACGATGCTTCTTGACTTGAGACGTTCCCTCATAAGCAAGGCTTAAGGTGTCCCAAATCTCTTTAGCCAAGGTACATCCGAAGATGCGATTAATATCTTGATCACCGATACCATATTCTAGAATGGACATGGCTTTAGAATTTTTCTCGACTTTACGATAGTCATGCTCGACATAACTTTCCTCACTTTTTATGGCGCTGTTCCCATCAGAGTCAGTGACCGTTATAACAAGGGGACCCTTAAAATAATGAACCAACACTCATAATCCGTACTTTTGACGTAGTATTCCATACGGTGCTTCCACAAGGAGTAGTTATCCTTTTTGAAGATAGGGTACTTAGTATGTTTCCCATCCAAGACTATAGGATCAACTCTATGGAAATTAACCAGTATCAAGAGCACAAGGCTAAGAGGGGAAGGGGTGAATTAGGTGTCTATTTAAAAATTTAAGGTTAATGAAAGCTTCTTTTAAAACTCTTAAACACTTTAAACAATGCTTAGATGAAAGGAGAAGATGATACTTAGAATTGCAGAGTTAGAAGTAATCAACAACGATCCAGCAAGCAGAAGTTACAGTGTGCTCAACTGTTGATTCAGAAGATAAAAACGTGAGTATAGAGTGGCAGCGGAAATAAAACGAAATAGACACGACTAACGATGTTTTTAAAACTGGTTCGGTCACTACTCCACGACCTACGTCCAGCGCTATTTTATTAAACGCTTTAGAAGTAAACTCATACAAACTAAGACCACCCTGAATAATAAAAACAACTCCCCAACCTACTTTGGTTGCTAATGCTTAAAAGCTACTCCGCTTCCAAGACTTTTCCTTTGGGTTACTCCGCAGAAAGACTCCGTACTTAAAGCTACTCCGTAATAAGGCTTTTGCTTTAGGCTACTCCGCCGTAAGACTACGTGCTTAAAGATACTCCGCAATAAGGCTTTTGCTTTGGGCTACTCCGCCGAAAGACTCCGTGCTCCAAAGCTAGCTACTCCGCTTGTAAGACTTCATTCTTAAGGATAACTCTATCCTAAGACTTTGGTTTGGTTCTACCCGGTTGTTAAAAGACTCCACTTATCTCAATGTTGTTCACTCAATTGAACGGAGAAGATAAAGTTTAAGTACAAAACACGGGATCCTCGAACTCGACTAAACGATTAGGTACAACACAACAAACTCAATAAAAGACTCAAAGAAAAATAAACAAACTTACAAAATTATACATAGATTTGTAAGTGATAAACGATTTTGCAAAGTTAATTTACTCGATAAAGCATAAGTCTTTTTCAGTTTAAAACTCGTTTGTTTCACACTTGTAAAAATGAATTAAGTAAGCTATTTATAATGTCCAAGTAGTATACTTTACACATTAAAATATCTTACACTCATAAGCATAAGTGATTAAAATATTGTATGTAGTTTGCTTGGGCAACATGCACAAGTCAACCGAATTCTTCTCCAAGCAAACCGAGTATTCTTCCTCAAGAAATCGGTGCCTAAGAATGCAAGAAATCAGATTGTGCATACACAAATATGGGTTGGGGTTTTCATCAAGAAACAAGCATAAATGTTATGGGAACCATAAACATTTCCATAAATGTAAAAAGCAAACAACCCATTTATAGAAAGTGTCTTATTGTGCAAGCAAACTCCTTAGCAAGACATTGAAAGCTTTATTTTCTTCAAAGACATCAAAGCATTTTTCAGAAAACTATTTGTGTACATTGAAACCTTTTTAACAAAGGTTCAAATATTTTCGAAATAATTCTTTGAAGAACGAGTCGGAAGTAATAGTTGACTGAACTGTTGTTTTTGCACCTAAACGTAAATTCGAGTTAAAGATCTCCTTACAACACATGACTTTAACATTAATGACAATCTTCATCTTTGATCTTCATGATGACTTTCTTTATAACCTTGAATTGATAGTTGAAATTTCATGTTACATGGTTAAAACTTAAGAGGCCTACAATTAAATAACAATGAGATTAATTTGTCTTAAGGCATCATCAACATTAACTTAATCAAATTGGGTTTCTTCAGTATCCATCACCTTCGATCCTACGCAATGCATTTTTCGATAATGGCAAATCACACCCTCATCCTTCTTAATGCTAATGAGCCAAACACTCCCATCATTTTAGTTAACCTTTCCCAGTGCAAAACACTCACCACTACAAACTATACCCAATGTGCATTCCAAATCCAATCCTTCCTTGAAGGATTAGAGCTCTTCCAATTTCTCAATGGCACACATCCATGTCCGGCCATAACTATTACCGCCAACAACACCACCGCACCCAATCCTGTCTACACGACGTGGTCGAGGCAAGACCGTCTTCTCCTTGTCTCTCTCGTTGGTACCCTTGATAGCTCAATTGCACCCCTTGTGACCCAATCGAAGTCTGTCCAAGAGGCGTGGGCTACCCTCTCCTCCACCTTTGCCAATCCATCCCGCAGACACATTCTCCAAATCAAAACCCAACTCAAATCCATAACCAAAACCCCAGACCACACTATAACAGGCTATATGCACAAAATAAATACTTGTTCTCTCGAGCTAGCCAATCTTGGCAAGCCCATGAACCCCGAAGACATCATCGCCAAGGTGCTTCGTGGGCTTGACTCGACTCGTTATCGTGCAATCAAAGAGACAGTAGAGGCTCATGATACTCCAATCTCCTTTGATGCCCTACACGAGAAACTCATTAACTTTGAACTCAATAATCCTGAAACCACATCCGCCACACCCCTGCCCACTACGGCCTTTGCTGCCCAATTTCGTTCCAACCAACAACGATACCAAACCCGCTCTCCTCCCATGCCTAATGACTCGTCCAAAGATGTATCCGTCTGTTAGTATTGCGGATACAAGGGTCATGCCTTTCTCACCTGTCGCAACTTCAAGAAAGCTCACCCTAACTTCACCTTTACTCCCTACTCTCGTCCCAATCGATACACGCAAAACCAACCCTAAATTCCCCCGTAAGCCCATACCGCCACCACTGCTGCATCCCCATCCTACTCATGGCTCGTTAATAGTGGTGCAACACACCATATTACCAACGACCTATCCACTTTGTCCCTTCATGCTCCATATGACGGTCCCAATGATGTCGTCATTGGGGATGGCTCCTCCCTGCCCATCTCGAATATAGGTTCTTTCGACATCTCCTCTTCCACTTCTTCTCTTTATTTTCGTAATGTTCTCTATATTCCTTCAATTTCGCGCAATATATTATCCGTCTCACAATTTGCCAAGATAATAATGATGTCATTGAATTCTCATCCTATGCTTTCTTTTTTAAGGATGTCTCGACGGGCCGAATCTTGCTCCATGACAAACTTGACCGTGGAATATACACCTGGCATCCATCTTCTCCACACGCCTACCTAGCCTCATCGTCCTCCATGGTGATATGGCATCACTGTCTTAGTCACCCATCCTCTCATGTTTTTTTATTTATGAAACGCAATTTCAATTTAGCTATTTCTGATTCCAGTTTTGATTATTATAATGCGTGCAAAATTAATAAATGCCATAAACTACCTTTTTCCGATTCTTCACTTACCTCTAATGCACCACTTGAATTAAATTTTTCTGATGTTTGGTCCTCTCCGGTACCGTCTAGCAATGGTTTTAAGTACTATGTCCTTTTTGTCGATCATTTTACCAAATACTCATGGTTGTATCCACTAAAAAGAAAGTCTGACACTTTAAATATTTTCGGTCAATTTAAACTACTCGTCGAAAAATACTTCAATCGACCTATCTTACAAATGTTCTCTGATAACGGAGGAGAATATATTAAAATTACTCCTTCGTTACTCCTACACGACATCTCACATCTCACTTCTCTGCCTCACACGCCCGAACATAATGGGTACGTGGAGATACGTCATCGTCATATAGTTGAAACGGGCTTGTCCCTTCTTACTCATGCACAAATTCCTACCGTTTTTTTGCCACAAGCACTTGCCACTGCCGTATATCTTATTAACCGTTTACCGACATCCACTCTTCAAAATGATTCTCTATACTCACGAGTTTTTCGCACCTCACCCAATTACAATAAACTTCGAGCTTTTGGCTGTCTTTGTTATCCATGGCTTAGACCTTACTCCTCCAACAAACTTGACCCCAAATGCATTGCTTGTATCTTCCTTGGCTACTTCACCACTCAAAGTGCGTATCATTGTCTTGATCCTGCAACTAATCCCATCTGTGCTTCTCGACATGTCACATTTGTCGAAACAACCTTCCCGTACTCTTGCCTTGCCTCCTCCTCACCTTTTGAACCTACCCCTCCCCTCTCTGATTGGTGTGAGTCACCCGTCCTTTTTCTGCCACACACTAACACCATTTCGCCCTTAACATCTACTCCTACCCCTCCCTCACCTCCATCACTTATTCCTACTCCTACCTCATCTTCTATACCGTCCCCTCCCAACTCCCCAATTCCTTCCTCTACCTCCGTTGCTACTCACGACACCACACCAGCTCCCACTGCAATCACTGTGCAGCCACCAACCCGTGCTGTCACAAGACTTTCCAATAATATTCGCAAACCCAATCCCTGATATGCCAAGTTAGCTATTACTACCTCTTCACACTCTCTCCCAACCACCACAAAACACGCTCTTGCTTCCCCTCACTGGCGTGCCGCCATGATCGGGGAATACAATGCGTTAGTTCGAAATAATACTTAGTCCCTTGTTCCACCCAACGAAGCCCACAATGTCGTGGGTTGCAAATGGGTGTTTTGTGTCAAATATAATCTCGATAACACGGTTCAAAAATACAAAGCTCGCTTAGTTGCAAAAGGTTTTCATCAACAACATGGTATTAATTACAGTGATACTTTTAGTCCGGTTGTAAAACTCGTCACAATTAGGCTGCTTCTTTCGATTGCTCTAAGTAAAGGATGGTCACTTCGTCAACTTGACATCAACAATGCTTTTCTCCAAGGTACGGTTCATGACACTGTTTTCATGACTCAACCACCGGGCTTCGTCGTTAACGACACCTCCTCTCATGTATGTCGATTGCAAAAAGCCATCTATGGTCTTAAACAAGCCCCTCGGGCATGATATAACGAACTCAAAAATTACCTAACCCAATTTGGTTTTCATGATTCCCTAGCTGACCCGTCCCTATTTATTTACAATCACAAATCGAATCTACTGTTTGTGCTAGTGTACATTGACGATATCATCGTCACCGGTCCTTCGACCTCCTTCCTTACGGCATTCAACTCGCAACTTGCCACTCGATTCTCCCTCAAGGATTTAGGCTCCCTCTCTTACTTCCTAGGAATGGAAGTCACTCCCAACAACAGAAGACTCTTACTCTCCCAAACAAAATATATACATGACCTCCTCCAATGCTATGACATGCTTGACTGAAAACCATCAACCACTCCCATGATCTTCTATCCCCGCCTCACGAATAATACCAACACTATTGCCTGTGATGCTCCCACATACCGCTCCATTATAGGAAATCTACAATACCTCTCCCTCACTCGCCCAGATATATCATTTTCCAACAATAAACTTGCTCAATTTATGCAACAACCACAACTCTCACACTGGGTTGCCCTCAAGAGATTGCTACGCTATTTACACGGCACTATGCAGCTCGGCCTCCAATTGCATCGCTCCAATCCTCTTCAACTTCATGCTTTTAGTGATGCATATTGAGGTGGTGACAAAGATAATTACCTCTCCACCTTTGGCTATCTTGTCTATCTAGGTAAGACTCCAATTGCTTGGTGCTCGAAGAAACAAAAGTACACTGCTCTATCTTCCACCGAAGCCGAATTTCGAGCAGTTGCCACTGTCACTTCCGAAATCTTTTCGGTTAAGTCTGTTCTTTTCAAACATGGTCTCACTGTCACCTCCCCGCCAGCAATTTACTGCGACAATTTAAGTGCCACGCACTACTCTGCAAACCCTGTTTTCCACTCCTGTATGAAGCATGTTGTAGTGGTTTTTCACTTTGTGCGAGAACAGGTTCAAGTAGGTACTCTTCGTGTTGCTCACATCAGTGGAGACGACCAGCTTGCCGACATACTCACCAAACCTCTTCCCCGTCCTCGGTTTGAAGCTCTCATATCCAAGATCGGACTTTTTCATGGACAGTCCGTCTTGCGGGGGAATGTTAAGGAATCAAATCTTCTCTCTCATAATCAAGGAAACAAATAACAACTATTATCTCCTTTGATAGTGTATATCATGTAATTGCTTGTCATTGGTTATTAGATTATCTTTTGTATATCTTGTCCATATTTGTAGACTTAACCCTAGATTTAGTTCTTGTATTTATACTCTTCTATTTGCTCAAACTTTATCATCAGTTTACAATACAATTTATTCATCACTCTCTTTAATCTTATAGATACTTCCATGGGATCATTTTGCTACGAGTTAGTTTCAAATATTTATTTTAGGAATCTCGATAGCCCTATGTTGGGTACCTTGGCTAATATGTAATGTTAAGCATATACATCAACATACATTTCAACTCTCTTTTGATCATGTTTTGTTGAATAATAACGTGACACAATAAAGTTGATAGCCCTATGTTGGGTACCTTGGCTAATAAGCTTTTGGCGGGAAAATTTGTTATGTATGGAGTACGTCAGTTAATAGCCCCTCGTTATCCACATTCGATCAACTCGTAATTCTTAGTCAAACCCACAAAAAAAAATCTTTAATTTCCTCGTCAATTCTCTTCAAAATCATCTACAGTGTTTTCTTTTACTGTCAAGATCACATTTTTCACCATAATTGAGTCTTTTTTTTATTTCTTTCCATGTTAATGGATCGATAGAGATTTTAGTGACGTGCACCTCGTTGCAGAGTATAAAACCTCAATCAAAATTTTGTTATCACCTTATGTGAATTTATTCATCCATTATAACCATCATTTTCTCACAATACACATGAATTATCTGTTAGGAATATTCCCGTAAAATAGTATTTCCATATTATTTGTCTTGCGCTATTGTTAATATCTCGATTTCCTTATTATTGTATTTTCCAACTTTGTAATTACCTTAGTTTAATTCTTAGGATTAAGGTAAATAATAGGTGATAGTTTTCTTGTATTTCATTACATTGTAATAGTATATATATGATGATATTGTAACCTTTGTAATCATCAATACAATTTAATCTTCTCCAAAACCTTACATGGTGTCAATCGCTTTCCGATCCTCATAACTCCAAATCGTCTTTTCCAACCCTAGCTATGTCTAGCAACACCATCAAAAACATCCATGAACCGAGTGTCCCACTCTACCTTGTCAACCTTTCCATGGTTGATAAACTCACTCCATTAACGTTTATGCAATGACAAGATCAAGTAGCATCGTTCCTCATTGGTTATGCCTCCTAAAATACCTAGATGGCTCGTATCCATGCCCACCCGACAGCATAGCTGCACCCACTGACAACGACAAAACAAAACCTGCTCCTAACCCTGCATTTTACACATGGACTCGCCAAGATCAGCTTATCAAAGAGGTGCATTACTTGGCACTCTTACCCTTGAAACCCATGCCCTCGTTATGCGAGCACCAACTTCGCATGATGTATGGACCGTCCTTTCCAACACCTATGCCAAATCCACTCATGGTCATATCCTACAAGTCAAAGACCGTCTTAAATCCCTGTCTAAAGAGCCTACCCAATCCGTCACGGATTTTATGCACAACATAAAATCTTGCACTGACAAACTCACCATCTTAGGAAAACCCATGGACAACGATGATATTATTGCTGAAGTTATTCGTGGTCTTGACTACGAAACATATAAATTAAACCCATAATCGATGACATTAATGCTCGTGATGATCCAATCTCTCTTGATGCTCTTCATGAGAAACTAATCAACTTTGACCTCACCCAAAAACAACTTACCAAACTGGCACCATTCCCTGCCTCTGCCCACCCTGCTCAAGCAAGTCGCGCCAACAACTGCACCTATGTTCCCAACACCAACCGTGCTTCAACCTCTACTGCATCGCCCCCAATACTGATACTTACACTCCTGCTCCATTCAAGGGTAAGTGTCAGTATTGCCGTGCTATTGAAACATGCCATCTCGAGTTGTTACAAGTTTAAACGCGACCATCCTGATGTAGTTTTTCCACCCTCGAATGCATTCCCTCCTGCCAGACAAAACCGTGCTCAACCTCGGGCCCACACCACCACCACTCATGCTTCCTCTTCCAACGCCCATCGCCCATGGCTTGTAGACAGTGGTGCAATGCATCACATCACCAACGACTTTGACAATCTGGCCCTGCACACTCCATATGATGGGAGTGATGAACTTGTGATTGGTGACGGCTCTGCATTACCCATCTCACGCATAGGTTCGTTTACTTTCTGTCACTCGTCCTCTTCACAATTTCATTTTAAAAACGTTCTATTTGTTCCTTCAATTTCGCGGAATATTTTGTCTGTGTCTCAATTTTGTCATGATAACAATGCTTATTTTAAATTTTCACAACTCTTTTTCTATAAAGGAACATCAAACGCATCGGATTCTCATAAGCGGGACATCTAATGGTGGAGTCTATAAATGGCATCCTCCTCAACCGTACGCTTACACTAGTCGACTCTCTAAAGACTATGGTTGGCATCATCGTCTTGGACATCCGTTGGCAAAAGTATTACGTTATTTAGTTAATAAACTTTCAATTTCAATTCCAAGCACTTTATTTGATTTTTGTAACTCACAAGAGTCATAAACTAGAATTTTCTAATTCAATGTTATTATCTAAACCACCGTTAGATTTAATTTTTACCGATGTATGGTCTTCTCTAATCGTGTCTGATGACAGTTTCAAATACTATATTATTTTTGTTGATCATTTTACCAAATATATTTGGTTATATCCACTCAAATTGAAATCCAATGCTACAACCGTTTTTGTTCGTTTTCGAAAGCTTGTTGAGAAATTTTTTAAACGTCTTATTTTGTAAACATTTTTGGATAACGGCGACGAATATATCAAGAAGGCCAATACACTGAGTGATAAAGGTATTGGTCATCTCACCACTCCGCCTCACACCCCCGAATTAAATGGGTATGCTGAACGATATCATCGTCACATTGTTGAAAACGGATTGTCCCTCCTCACCCATTCTCGCCTACCACCAACGTTCTGGCCTCATGCCATTTCTACTGCCACCTATATTATAAATCGATTACCTACTGCTACTTTACACAACTCGACTCCCTATTTTCTTCTCTTCGATCATCACCCCAACTACACCAATCTACGAATCTTCGGTTGTTTATGCTACCGAGGGCTTCGGCCTTATACATCTCACAAATTAGAACCTTGTTCCAAGCCTTGTGTGTTTTTCGGATGCTCACCCACACAAAGTGCGTTTTACTGCCTTGACCCAACCTCTCATAAAGTCTTCATTCCTCGACATGCCAAATTTGTCGAACACTGTTTTCTTTATCCTGACCTTACTAACTCCACTTCGCCACCTTCCTCCGTACCACTCACCACCACCTCGTGGTTTCATGAGTCTCTTGACCACTCCTCCGCGGCCCAAACATTACCATCATCACCTCCTGATTCCTCACCCACAACACCTTCCACCTCACCTCGCCAAACCCCGACTAACCCCACCTCCCCTACTTCTCCTTCCCCTATTTCGTCTGCCACTCCAGCCACTCCCATTGCTTCCGCTACTGACACCCCCTTCCCTTCACCACCACCACCACCTCCACCACCTGCCCGTGATGTCACCCGTTTAACAAACAACATTCGTAAACCAAATCAAAAATATGCCAAGATCGCCACTCTTATTCCGCCATCGAAACTTCCCAACATTACCAAGCAAGCCTTAGTCGATCCTTTGTGGCACGATGCTATGAATGCCGAATTTACTGCCTTGCAAAAGAATAATACGTGGACACTCGTACCTCCTAACCCATCCTATAATGTTATTGGATGTAAGTGGATTTATCGCATTAAATATAACCTCAACAACTCAATTGACAAGTACAAAGCTCGACTCGTCGCTAAAGGTTTTTTGCAACGACGTGGTGTTGATTATTTAGAGACCTTTAGTCCAGTTGTCAAACCTGCCACGGTACATACTTTACTATCTCTTGCTCTCACTAAGAGTTGGTGTTTACGCCAACTCGACATTAATAATGCTTTCTTACAAGGTTCGCTTTCAGACGAAGTGTTTATGCAACAACCACCGGGATTCACTAGTCCCGAACACTCCACCTACGTATGTAAGCTCACTAAAACTATATACGTTCACAAACAGGCCCACGTGCTTGGTACACAACAATGAAGCAACATCTTCTTGGTCCTGGCTTCATTGCTTCACTAGCTGATCCTTCTTTATTTTTGTACACGACACAGTCGCACACCCTTTACTTACTTGTGTATGTCGATGACATTATTGTCACCAGCACTAACCCGCATCATGTGTCTTCCTTTATTGCATCTCTTGCTGCACGATTTGCACTAAAAGATTTAGGTCCTTTGTCATACTTCTTAGGTGTTGAAGTCACCCCCAACTCCATGGTCTTCTTTTGACACAATCAAAATACATCCATGACTTATTGCACAATCACAAAATGCTTGAGTCGAAACCGGCTACCACACCTTTAGTCGTGAATCCTCCTCTTCATCGTGATGGGAGTCCTGAAATTTCTAATACCAATGAGTTTTGTGCTATATTGGGGAGTCTCCAATACCTCTCGTTCACTCGCCCTGATATTGCTTTCTCGGTTAACAAACTTGCGCAGTTTATGCAACACCCAACTGAACTCCATTGGAGTGCTCTGAAACGACTGCTGCGCTACTTGAATGGTACGTCCCATGTTGGTCTTCAGCTTTATAATTCCTCTCCTCCTCGACTTCACGCTTACTGTGATGCCGACTGGGCTGGGGACCATGATACCTATATTTCTACCTCTGGATATGTTACCTACTTGGGATGAAATGCTCTCTCTTGGGCCTCCAAAAAGCAATGTGCCTTAGCCTGTTCATCTACTGAGGCTGAGTTTCACGCCGTGGCTACTACATCCGCTGAATTAACATGGCTCCGCTCACTTCTAACTGAACTTGGGGTTCCATTTTCTATCCCACCGGCTATCTACTGTGACAACCTAAGTGCTACACATTATTCGGCTAACCCTGTATTTCATTCTCGGATGAAACATCACGCCTTTGGGTCATCCGTTTTGCGGGAGCGTGTTAGGAATATTTCCGTAAACTAGTATATCCATATTATTTGTCTTGCACTATTGTTAATATCTCGATTTCCTTATTATTGTATTTTCCAACTTTGTAATTACCTTAGTTTAATTCTTAGGATTAAGGTAAATATTAAGTGATAGTTTTCTTGTGTTTCAATACATTGTAATAGTATATATAGGATGATATTGTAACCTTTGTAATCATCAATACAATTAATCTTCTCCAAAACCTTACATTATCAATCATCGATGTTGCTCGGTACTACACGCAGCCAATAATAAGGCTTTTATATATGTTCAATTATTCTTGTTCGGGTAATTCCTCATAAACATGAAAAGGCATTGCCTAATGCTTAAGCATGGAAAGCATATGGCGACATCCCCCTGCTACTAAGAGAATAAAAATTCTCTTAGTTTTCCCTCCAAAAACCATCTAGCTAAATAAGATAATAAATAAAATTTTCTTTCATTACATTATTATCTTTAAAATGAATATATTCTTATAAATAAACTCTAATTTTTTAAATAAATTCATAGTTATGATTTTTTCATTAAACTAAAATAAAATTTATATTAAATTATAAAGTATAAGTTGCTAAATTTTTCTGTAATGCAATAATTATTACTGTAGAGAATAACTTGACACATGCTTATTATTAGCTTTGTGACAAGAAACATTCACTAAAAAAAATTCACAACTTAAATAAAAAAAAATTATTAGTTTTCCATTTCAATTTTTTTGTTTTATATCAAAATACAATGGAGTGAACTGATAAATATTAATGAGGTGCAAATTTTAAAAGTATAAATCCTCTCATATACTAAGAGAATACAACTTCTCTAAAGTTTTCCCTCCAAAGTGATCAAACTTATATATGGAAACAAATTAGATTTTCATTTATTAAACTAATTTTACATTTAAAATAATCTATACATAAAAATTGTATCTCCTATTACTAACTTCGTGACGAAAAAAGGTTTTTTAAAAAATTTGATGTAGTTAAAATATTTTCATAAAAAACACAATTCATGGAATTATTCAATTCTTTTGATTAATTTTAATATTTTTTATTTTTTATAAAGATTCGCGAGATATAAATCTAAAATCTATAACTAATACACTAAAAATTAAAAGGTCTATATTTACCGCGCATTTGCACGAGATCTACACTAGTTACTTATAAGCTAATTAATTGAATTTCACGAAAACAGAAAATACAAGTGTTAAGAATATAAAACTGATCTTGAGACATACTCCAACCGTCAGCTTAAACTTTTGGTTGAAATGATTTTGAGATCGGTTTTATATTCTAACAGTAAGCTATAATCAATTTAGTATATATCCGAATTTCCACACTAGAACAAAACGGTGACACGCAAAGGGGAGGCTAACCAAATACCATCCCAAGTTCATAACAAGTTTTCAATTATGGCAAATGAAGAATAAAAAGAGGGGAAGTGGAATAACCAAAGTACAAGAAAGTTGGGTCGGTTGCACCGTCCTTGTAATAAGCAAACACGATGGCACCATCGTCATGCATGCTCTCACCAACAAAGCTAGACAAGTATTAAATTACATAAGATTAAGCACATCACATAAGACGGAATCTCTGTCGTCTTCACTCTTCAGCCATAGTGCAGAACTTACAAGACAGCCGACGGAGTAATCATATATACTCAATATTGTTACTAAGCACACCACTTTACACTTCCTATTATCAATCTCACTTACTCGCGAGTGACACTAGATCCTGATACATATCTATGACACTTGAAGTGATTTATTTTAAGCCAAAATTATTAGTGTCGCGGAATACTTGTACTCTTGTAGAGTTGTAGCCTGTAGGATATATCTTACTACCATAGAGGCCAATATGATACTAATAGTGCGTGCAACAAGAATCGTCTAAGTCATGCCTTTATAATGATAGTAACTGTTTGGGCCAACATTCACTATTTGGCGTAAGCTACATGACACGAGACGAGTGGTAATTAATCAAATGAACTCGTGTCATACATGGGGCAGTCGGGCTCATGGACCGAAGGAAGAGGAATACGGTTAGAAGACTAATGATGGCTATAACCCATGAAACTACTAAATTCTACCTTGAGGAACTAGGCATTAAGTGGGAAACCCTAATAAACCCACTACTATAAATACAAAGAGATAAGAGAGAAGGGATCCATTATTCATCCTACAACAAATAGTACCAAACTTTACGCCGTCGTATACAGTAAAGAGGAAAAGGAAGCAAGCAAGGATCAGCATCTTAACAACATACTTACGTACAAATAAACAATGGCCATAACCTATGACATCATTCCCATCATCATCCAATCATTAACATGTGAAAACCACAATTATAATTGTTTAGGTATTTTTTACCGAATTGGTTGATTTGGGTCAATGCGGTCTTACTCGTCGGATACTTGATTGTTTGTTTGTACGATGATATTTAAATAAGGGAATAAAGTACGAAATATAAATTAACACGTAAGATTTGGTGACGCAGAAAACCCAATGTGGGAACAACCGCGGGAGGGACGGTACCCTGCCAAATATTGCACTAGCTTTGAATAGGAGGATGATTACAACAGTATCGTAATGCTAATCTTGCTAACACGAGGTATCGTGCTTATAAGATCTTGGATGAATGTATGTGTGCGTATGTGAATGTCCTTCTTTGATTACTTCCTTGACTATTTATAGGGTAAGACCCTAGACGTCTCCTACCTTGAGTATGGAAAGGGAATATAACTTCCACAATAACTCTTTCTATGTTTGACCGTCTCCCTTAATTCTCCCTGACTTCTCCCAAACTTCTCCCTGAATCCTCTTTTCTAAATCCAGACGCTTCCTTCAATGGGCTTCGATCTCCTCTTGCGCATATGCCGGCCCATTCCTTCTTCCCCATGCTTACTCCTACCGCGGGCTCCCCTTCTCCTTATATGATCCCTTTATTTATTGAGTGGGCTTTTCCCTTTTGAGTGATTTTTAGCCCAAACAGTTTGCCCCAAATTTCTTGTGAAGTACGCTTCGAGGTGTCGAGCAAGGAATTTACGTAGTCGACTGCTAAAACCCTAAACCGTCATTTGCACCCCTTTTCATGCAAATCCATCATTTCAGCCGCCCACCTCCTCTTTTCTCGCACCCTACTCTCTCTCTCTCTTCCTTTATAACCTCAACCTCCACCCTCCACTTCCATTAATCCCAAATCATTTCCAATAAAAACTCCCTTCTCTCTTTCTCCAAATCCTTAACCCTCTTCTCTTTTTTCCTTGCCGGCTCCACCACTCCACTCTCCGTCGTTCTTCCCACCAGGTATTTCTTCCTTCTTTTCTTCTTAATTCCCATTTTCTCTTTCTTCACCATGGGCAAAACCCGACACTCATCATCGACTTCCACACCCACTGACCGCAATCCTGGCCCGATTTTTCCCTCCCGGGGACTCTTCACTCATGACTGTGACTCCGTCTTGACTCCTGCTGACATCCCCATGATCAAGGGTTTGCTTGGTCTTGGTGACGGGGTGGATATTTTCATCCCTGAACCGGGTCAAAAAGCTGATGCCCTTCGTCCAGGATGGGTTTGTTTTTATCTATACCCGTTTAGATATGGTCTCCGCTTCCCTTTTCCCAAACTCGTCCAAGACTTCATTTTCACAAACAACTTCGCCATGGGTTCCGCCAGCATGCGGAGGATTCTTCTTTACTCCTTGGCCGCTTGTCAAAACACCGGTAATTCCATCTCCCTGGGTGATCTAGCCCATATGTACAATATCAGGTCCCTGGGTAAGGGCCAATTCTCACTCCGGGGCTCTGGAGAGGCTCCCTTCAGGCATGTGTCCAAATCTCGAGATGAGAAATGGTTTGAGGACTTCTTCTTTGTGAAGAAGGACTCTATCCAGCCGCATGCCGACTACATCTTTGAGAAATGGGTCATAACTTCGAGTAAGTAGCCTCCCTATCACCTGATTCGTTTTATCTTGCTGCTTACTAGCTTACTTCATCGCCCTCGTGCAGGTCCCTGCTACCTGACTCGTATTGGTGCCCAGATCCCTGCCCGCAGCAAGTTGTTCTGTATCCCTGAATCCGAGAGAAAGTTTCCTGACCTGCTTCCTAGTTTCTCACATGCTTCCTCCTCCAACCCCCTCAATCAGCTCACAGCATGTCTTCTGGTAAGACTCTTACAGTTGTTTCAGTTTACATGCAAT
Organism: Silene latifolia; assembly: GCF_048544455.1. NCBI lineage: Eukaryota > Viridiplantae > Streptophyta > Magnoliopsida > Caryophyllales > Caryophyllaceae > Silene > Silene latifolia. The sequence continues at coordinate 32,015,925 of NC_133528.1, forward strand.
TCCACTGACAGCTTTAATTTTCCTGACGCATGAGATGATGTCTCTTTGCAGGTTCAAAAGTTGATCCTCTGGAAGCTATCCTTCAGAGCGCAAAAAGAAAGAGATCCGTTGCCAGTCCTGACGTGGCATCTGCCTCCAAGAGGAGTGCTCCTGCTGCCTCTTTCCAGACTCCTCCTACGCATTCCAGTTCTACTAGGCCTGAACCTTTGGAGGTTGATCCATTATCTCGCCATCCCCCTACTCCTCCTACCAGTCCTCGTGCCTCAGCTAGCGGAGGCACCATTACTCACTTCCCAGAGGGTTTTCGGAATGTTGATAAGGTGCCCTACTAGCCAGAGATCGACCAGCTGCTCTTCCCTCCTCTAAAAGAGGCTTTCTCAGAATTTTCTCCAGAGGAGATGGCTGAGAATGATGTGCACAACGCCTTTATGGTAAGTGATCTTCGTCCTCTACCTGTTCTAAATTTTTTCTTTGAATTCTTCTTGCTGACTTTTAATTTTTCCTGCCCCAGACCTTCCAATCTGCTCTTAACAACAAGAAGATGATCAACATAGTGCAGACCACCAGCCGTGCCACCAGCGCCAAAAACCAAGAGCTGAAGGGGACAGTTGTCGACTTGGCGCAACAACGATCTGATCTGAAGGAACGCGTGGTGAAGCTGAAGGCTAAGCTCGCTGGTGCCATGAAGAAGTTGAAGGAGGGGGATAATCAGCTGGCACGCACTCAAGAGGTGTGCAGCACCTTCTCTAATTCCCTCAAGCGCTCTAACGAGAAGATCATCGAGCCGATCTCCTTGGCCACCAATGTCGTTGCCTATGCTACCTGGCGGGGAAAAATCAGCGGGATGCGTGCTGCTCTTGAGAAGGCTCCAACCCAGCAAACTATAAAAGAGGAGGAGAGGCGACTGGAGATGCTCTACCCCACCCCACCTGATCTGAGTGCGCTGATGCCTGAAGTTGGGGAGGTGAATTCTCTGCACCGGGCCGAGCAGCTGCCTGCTGGAGATCTTTGGATTGCCCAGGATCTTGACGAAGCTCAAGAAGCTATGGCAGTTGAGGGTGCGCAAGCTGACCTGGTACTTGAAACTGAAGGTCAACAGGCAGAGGAGATGCCATAAGTGGAGTTCATTAATGTGACCGATAATTAAGTTTTTTTTTTATCAATGAACTTTTTGGTATTCTGCCCCAGTGGTGGCAGACTTGTAAGTTTTTAAACTCTTTCTGGTAGCTTCGCCAAGGTGGCGATTAAACTCTGGGGCCGTATTTTGGCCATGTTTTTGGAATGCCTCTTGCCTTAATTTTGGCAAGTTTAGCTTATATCTTGTGTGCTTGTTTCTTAGGTTTCCTTAGTTTAGGAGGTTGCCGTGTCAGCCTGCTGGCTGATTTAGGCGAGTCATGTCACCCTGAAGAGACTGACTCTCAGACTCAGCTAGCTGTCGTTTCAGTCTGTTGACTGACTTAGGCGTATGCCGCAATGTAAGGTGGGGTGGCCGTGTCAACCTGAGAGGTTGATTTAGACCAGTCGTGTCAGCCTAAAGAGGTTGATCCAGACTCAGCTAGCTGCCGTGTCAGTCTGACGACTGATTTAGGCGTATGCCGCAGTTTTAGACTACTTAACCTTGTTCATGACGCAAGGTGTGTTCATCACGTTTAAAGCCAACAGGGGCGTAGTTTAGGCAAGTTTATCGTCGTTCTAGGACCAATCGGACGCTGCAGGATTCTGGTAGCGCAGAGATCCATACGTGCTATATATGTGTGCATGCATGCTGGGGCCCTGATTAATTACGATTAGTGTGAGCTACGTCCAGGGGGTGGTATCAGGGGTAGCTGGGTAAGCGTGTTTAGCTGTCAACCAGGCTCTCTTTCGTATGTTCCACAGTCCGCCTGGTGAGGGTGCTCTTGATGGAGAAAGTAGGTTAGGCATGTTGGAGTGCCATGTGCCTTGTCACCCCGCGTTGGCAGTTGACAGTTCTGCTAGATACTCTTTCAACGTACCATAGACATTAGGATTCAGGGTGATGTACTTAGAGAAGCCTGAAAACAGAAAAATCCTATTAGAACGGTGTGAGGTACCTGACGCTATCTCATGGGGTACCAGAGCAATTGTGGTCCCAGAACGCTGACAGTCCACACCATCCAATAGTAGTTTTAAAATTTGAAAAAGTCAGAGAAGCCAAGAATAAGAATGAAATTGGTAGTATGCCTACTACCGGACTTTCTTTTATTTTAAATTAATTTGACTCTTCATAGTACATTACCCTGCAAGCTAAAATCTACTTATTATTAAAAGTAATATCTCTTCAGGTGAAGTATGTTACATGGGCGTTGTATGATTTGACCGTCTATAGTCATCAGTCTATATGCGCCATGGTCAACAACTTCTTCTACCTGGTATGGTCCTTCCCATTTGTAGGCGAATTTGCATGCCTTTCGATTTTTAGTGTTTTGGAACACTTCTCGGAGAACAAGGTCTCCTACCTCCAGGAGCCTGACTTTCATATTCTTGTTGTAACTCCTGGCCACTGACTGCTTGTAGGCAGCTAGGCGTATTTTTACACTTGCTCGCAGCTCATCTATTGCGTCTAGGCTCCTGACCATCTCTGCACTGTTCAGTTCCCCTGTCATACATCCATACCTGTGAGTGGGAACTAGAACTTCTGATGTAATGACTGCTTCCGCGCCAAACACCAGGCTGAAGGGTGTTTGGCCTGTTGCTATCTTTGGCGTTGTTCTATCTTACCACAACACCAGTGGCAACTCATCTGCCCACTTTTCTCCTAACTCCTGTAACCTCCTTCTCAGATTGTCCATGATGATTTTATTGCTGGACTCAGCTTGCCCGTTAGAATTTGGAGTCCTGGGTGCTGATTTTTTCAAGGTGATGTTCCATCTGGCGCAGTATCCTTCAGCATCGTTGGATACGAACTGTGAGCCATTGTCACATATGATTTCTTATGGGATACCAAACTTGCAGATGATATTACATTTATGAAAGAGATGACTTGTTTGTACTTTACTTCTGTGAATGCTTCCACCTCTATCCATTTGGATAAATAATCTGTCATTGCTAGCATCCATATTCTGTTTCCTGTAGCTCTTGGTAGGGGGCCTACTATGTCCATGCCCCACGTCATGAACGGCCAGGGGGAAATGATAGGATGCAAGGGCTCTGCTGGCTGGTGGATCATTGGTGCTGAGCGCGGGCAGGCGTCACACTTACGTGCGTATTCTGCTGCATCTGCCTTCATTGTGGGCCAGAAGTATCCTTGTCTGAGAGCTTTATTTGCCAGACTCCTGCCCCTTGCATGGTTTCCACATTCGCCACTGTGGAGAGCATGTAACACAGTCTGCGCCTCCTCCTTGTCCAAACACCGTAAGTAGGGACCTGCCAGTGACTTCCTGAATAGTATATCGTCAATAAGTATAAACCTAGAGGCTTTTATTCTGAAATCCCTCCCTTCCTTCTTGTCATCTGGCAGCTTATTATGCCGCAGCCGGTCTAGGTAAGGTGTGCGTCAATCCCAATCCCCTGCCTGTACAGCGGGTTGGTCAGGTGGCCGGTTGGCTGTCTGAGAACCTTCCCCGGCCTCCGTGGCTGTCTGAACTCCTATTTCGTCCTGTTGATCCTTCAGCTCTCCTTTATCTATTTCGTCTGTGTTCTGGATAGAAGGTTCTAGCATGTGCGCGATGGGAATGCTGGATAGTTCTGTCGGCTTGAACGTTGCCCCCAGAGTTGCTAGGGCATCTGCTTCCACATTCTGATCTCTAGGGATCTGCTTAAGTTTGCAAGTTTCGAATTTGTGCTTTAACTCCTTTGTTACTTTCAAGTATGCAATCATCTTTGAATCTCTGGCTATAAACTCATCATTCACGTGGTTGACTATTAGTAGAGAGTCACTGGATATGTGTAGGTGCCTGACTCCTAATTCCAGAGCTAGCTGCATTCCTAATATCAAGGCCTCGTATTCTGTTTCATTATTGGTTGCCTTGAATTCACATCTTACTGCTTGTGCTATCAGATCTCCTTGTGGTGACCGCAAGATCAACCCTACACCTACCCCCCTTTGGTTGGAGGCTCCGTCAATATGTATCTGCCAGACCTCTGCCTCCCCATTCTCCTCTAGGGTGAGGATTTCCTCATCTGCCAGATTTTGGATTGCTGGGCTGAAGTCTGACACAAAGTCTGCTAGTGCTTGCGATTTGATCGCTGTTCTAGGTTCATACTGGATATCATACCCACTAAGGTGTACAGACCACTTCGATATTCTGCCTGACAGTTCAGGAATCCTCATGATAGATTTCAGCGGGTAGTTGGTCACAACATGTATGGTGTGGGATTCAAAATAAGGACGCAGCTTGTAAGATGCTACTACCAGTGCTAATACTAATTTTTCGAGAGATGTGTACCTGGTCTCTGCCGGTAGCAAAGACTTGCTCACGTAGTATACTGGCTTTTGTTCATTTTCCTGCTCTCTGACTAGAACGGCACTTACAGCCACCTCTGTGACGGCTAGTTAGAGGAACAATGGTTCTCCTGGTTCCGATTTTGACAAAGAATGGTGGGTCTTTGAGGTAGTGTTTGACTCTCGAATGCTTGCTCGTGGTCTGCAGTCCACTCAAACTTCTGACTCTTTCTTAATATATCATAGAACAACCTGCACTTGTCGGATGATCTTGAGATGAACCTGCTCAGGGCTGCTACCTTACCAGCTAGCCTTTGAACGTCTTTAGGTTTTTCAGGTGATTCTAATTGTAAAACGGCTTTAATCTGCTCGATGCTGGCTTCTATCCCTCTTTGAGTTGCAATATAGCCTAAGAATTTGCCAGAGGATACCCCGAAGGTACACTTAGATGGATTTAACTTCATTTTTGTCTTGCCTCGGGTCTTTGAATGTCTCTACCAGTGCCGCATATGATCTTTGGCTTTTTTCGACTTTACCACCATGTCATCAATATACACCTCCATAGTTCTTCCTATTTGCTCCTTAAACATGTGGTTGTTGACCTCGGTATGTGGGGCCTGCATTCTTTAGGCCGAAGGGCATAACATTGTAACAATATATTCCTCTTTCAGACATGAATGACGTGTTCTCTTGATCTGCAGGATCCATCTTGATCTGATTGTAGCCACTCCATGCGTCCAGAAATGTCAGCATTTCATGCCCAAATGTTGCATCCACCATTGCATCGATATGAGGCAGGGGGAAGGGATCTTTAGGGCATGCTTTGTGGAGGTCGGTGAAGTCCACACATACTCTCCACTTTCCATTCTTCTTAGGCACCACTACTACGTTAGACAACCACTCTGGATACTTTACTTCTCTTATTTTCTTTGCTGCCAGGAGGCTATCTACCTCTTGGTTGATTACCTTGTTTCTTTCTGCTGCAAACTTCCTTCTTCTCTGTTGGATGGGCTTGCACTTTGGGTCCACACTGAGCTTATGCGTTATGATGGACGGATCTATCCTTATCATGTCGTCGTGTGACCATACAAAACAGTCCATGTTATGCTGCAGAAATTCAATTAATTACTGTCTCAAGCTTCCTGTGCATCCAGCTCCAATTAGCACAGTTCTTTCTGGGTGCAGCTTGTCCAGGTTAATTTGATCCAACTCTTCTGCTGGGGGCTCGATGTATTCGTCCTGGACAGGCTGTTTCTGTAATTGCTATGCGGGAGGGCTGGCAGTGCACTTTAGTGCACGTTGAAGGGACTGCTTTCATCTGGTGTAGCCACGGTTTTCCCAGGATGACATTGTAGGTAGAGGGTCCGTCTATGACCAGGTACCTGATCTACTTATTGACTCCTCCCACGTAGGTTGGGATGACTATCTCGCCCAGTGAGTTGGTTGTCTCCCCGCTGAAGCCGACTAGCGGGATAGTCTTCTTTTGTAAATCCTTCTCGCTGAATCCCATATTTTCTATGGTTTTTAGCATAATCAGATTGACCGAGCTGCTTGTATCTACCAGGACTTTTTTAACTGTGCAGTTAGCCATTGAAAGGGTGATAATGAGTGTATCATAATGTTCCCGTTCATCATACGTATCTCTTTCATCAAAGGTGACGGCTGGCTCGCTGTGAGAAGTTCTGCAAGAATTTGCTGGTCTATCTTCCTTGGTTTCCATGGCATGCCTTTTAGCTGCTGAGTATGTCAGTCCACTCAGGTCTGAGCCGCCTGTTATCACGTTTATGATTTTGGTGCATGTGGGTGGGGTTGCAGGCTTTGTGGATCCTACTTTATCCTGCTGCTTGCCCCCATGTGGTAATAGGTGGCTCGGCTCTCCTTGTTCATACAGGCGCTTGATCTCTCTTCATAATGTGTAGCAATCCTCAGTGTTGTGTCCAATGTCACGGTGGAATTCACACTTTTTTTTGCTATCCTTTCTCCATGCCTACCCTTCTACTGGTGGCTTTGGCCATCTTACTCCATCTCCCATTTCCCTGAGTGCTTTCAGGATTCCTTCGATACCTGTAGTGAATCCATATTTCGCGGAGTAGGGAGTTCTTTGAATTTCTTCGATTCTGTTGACTCCCCTTCCATATGGCCTATATCTCTCATCCCTTTTGCTGGTGGTTTGCTTTCTTCCTGATTTTTCCACGGCTGAGGTACTAGAAACACTTGGTGTATTAGGTAGACTGGCTTTGGCTAGGATGTCTTCCTCGTCCGATTCAAGTTTTGCTTTCTCTTGACCGCTTGAAGCTATGGCAGGGATGCATAGTCAGCTGCTTGTACAGGTCGGAGTCGTGGTGGAGGCCTCTCCTGAAGGCTTCTACTGCTGTCGAAACGTCGCACTCTCGTACTGCCACCTTCTCATTGTTGAATCTAGTATTGTACTCCCTAATGGTCTCTCCTGCCCCCTGGACGATTCTGTACAGATCTTCCACATGCTTTTGCGGCTTCCTGCTGCTTGCAAACTGTTGGGTGAACGCGTTTACTAATTCAGCAAATGTGGATATCGACCTGTTGGGCAGGCTTACAAACCATCGAAGTGTCGGCCCTTTTAAGGTGGATCCAAATCCTTTACACATGCAAGCTTCCTTGACTGCCCCTTACATTCTTGTCATCATCTTCGCTTGTCTTGGCTTATATGGTCAAAGGGATCTGTCATGCAAGTCAAAAAAGGCATATTTGGATTTGTGAATCCCTTTGGCATGGCTGTGATGGATATGGTGTCCACGAATGGTGAGTCGGCATAGCTGTCAGGTGCTGCTTTCTCGAGTGGGGGTGGCAGTCCTGGGACCCTGCTTAGCATCTCTCTTAGCTCCAAGTACTACTGGTTCGTTAATTTTTTGAGTCGGGGTCCCTTTGTCATTCTTTGGTGATTCGATATGCTGCCTCCTGACCCGAGTTCTTGAAGGTTCTGATGTGTCCCAGCAGCTAGTGGGGTTGAAGCAACGATCGTTCCCTGCGGCCAGTTTACTTGTTGGTTCCCCTCGGGTCCTGCTCCAGGTGTCTGATCAATCCCCGCGAAACTGCTGACAGGGATGCCACCTGTTCGTGCCTCCACACTGTGGTGGTGATGGCCGATTATCGGTGTGAGGTATCCCAGCCCCTGTGGGGTTATTCTTCCATCCGTCGGTACTGTAGCTAGATCCAACCTTGTTACCAGTTCAGCTGGTATCTGCCGAAGTGAATTCCTGCTGCCTGATGCCCCTTATGTCAGATCTACTAGCTGGGACCTTCCTTCGCCTTCCCTGCTTACTGGGGTGACAGACTGCTATTTTAGGATATCTATCTGCGCCCAGAGCTCTCTGTCCCTCTTCCTTGCTTCAGCTTCATCTTTCTTCTGGTCTTCTCTCATGTTTTCCATGGCCTTCTGTAGGCTTTCTATGCCAGCGAGCAAGATTTGTGTGGGACTGGGTGGCAGGGTGAGGCATGAGCTCGCTGCTCCCTTATACGTTCTGGCTTGGGTTGTGACAGCAGGAGTTTTAGGAGGCAAAGAGGTTTTTGCTGTTGGTGTGGTTCTTGAGGTTTGTCCGGGAGCCTGCGTTATCACTGTTGATGCTGGATTTTGAGTAGAGGTCGGCGGTGGTGATGGTTGTCTGCTCCCTGACACGGATTCCGATGCTTGCTTATCCAATGCGTACTTAGATTATCAACGTTTGACGACCACAATGCCACATGGAGGGCGCCAAATTGTTTAGGTATTTTTTACCGAATTGGTTGATTTGGGTCAATGCGGTCTTACTCGTCGGATACTTGATTGTTTGTTTGTACGATGATATTTAAATAAGGGAATAAAGTACGAAATATAAATTAACACATAAGATTTGGTGACGCGGAAAACCCAATGTGGGAACAACCGCGGGAGGGACGGTACCCTGCCAAATATTGCACTAGCTTTGAATAGGAGGATGATTACAACAGTATCGTAATGCTAATCTTGCTAACACGAGGTATCGTGCTTATAAGATCTTGGATGAATGTATGTGTGCGTATGTGAATGTCCTTCTTTGATTGCTTCCTTGATTATTTATAGGGTAAGAACCCTAGACGTATCCTACCTTGAGTATGGAAAGGGAATATAACTTCCACAATAACTCTTTCCATGTTTGACCGTCTCCCTTAATTCTCCCTGATCTCCCTAACTTCTCCCTAACTTCTCCCTGAATCCTCTTTCCTAAATCCAAACGCTTCCTTCAATGGGCTTCGATCTCCTCTTGCGCATATGCCGGCCCATTCCTTCTTCCCCGTGCTTACTCCTACCGCAGGCTCCCCTTCTCCTTATATGATCCCTTTATTTATTAAGTGGGCTTTTACCTTTTGAGTGATTTTTAGCCCAAACAATAATCCCACACATAAACCCGCAAAATAGCCATTGACATCCGGTTAATACTCCGTCTGTCTCGCTTACGCACAGGACAGATTATTCGTCATCAGATCCGGACTGTTCTATATTATACTTGTACTTCGATTATCATATAGTGGACTATTGAATCGGCGGGATACCGACTCCTCCCGCGGTTCTTTCTCTTATCAGGTTTTCCGCGTCACCAAATATCTTGTGTCATTATTTCCTTATTTCGCCCTTTACTTTACTTACATCGTTACTCCATCTTAATACATACATATTCCGTCAAAAATCACATATAATTTAACCCTCCGATACGAGGCTAAAAAGAGTAGGTCACTTTAACCCCTAACCAGATTGTTTTGGTAAATTTCTACCAAATAGGGTTAAAGTGGTCTTAGTGCCTAATCAATATTACGATTGTGTATGATGATATTTTGTACGCTATACTGAGTTGAATGCAAATGCAAATAAAGAACACAAGGAATTTTGGTTACGCGGAAAACCCAATATAGGAAACAACCGCGGGGGAGACGGAATCCCACCAATATTTCCACAATAATTCGATCGAGAGTACAACGAGGAACAAGGCTAAAACGATGGTATGTTAGAGGCTAGGGTTTCTCGTGTATATTTCTGAATGATCTTTTGGTCTTGCGTTTATGCCCTTTATATAGTGAAGCTCTTGCACCTAGGGTTCCTTGCTTGTTCCCTACGTCTTCAGAATTTAGTAGTAATTCGGACTTTCCTTATTCAGAATATGGTAATAACTCGGATTTCCATATTTTACCCGTGATCTTGTCAGCATCTTAGTCCAGGTCGAATTTCTCCTTGCGTGATGTCCTGCCCCGCTTAAGATTATCCTGCTTCCCTGGCTCAGTCGATATCCAGAATTTGGGCCTAAGAGTTTGCCCCCAATTTTTCTCGAAAAATCATTCTTTGATAGTTCAGCGGGAAATTACAATGTATCGTTGAGTGACTTCCCGCATACTCTTCTTTAATCCCTAAACCCCTCATTTATACTCCAACTACTCCTTCTATTTACTCTCACCCGTCTCTCTCTCATTCTCTCTCATTAATCATTACAACTCCTCAAATCCCACAAAAACCCTTGATTCTCTAAACGACTCCCTACCTACTTCTCGCCATTAGCGCCGCCTCTCTTCCTCCATTTCATATGTACTTCACTTCCACTTTCTCTTCAATTTATTATTACCAAAAATCGCCAAGCCGCCTCCTCGTCTGCCACCATCGATCTTGTTGAAAACGACATTTTGCCTTCTCAGGGTATTCTTAAAGACCCCATTTCCATGATTCTTCCTTAACCCAGAGCGATATTCCCAGAATCAAAGCTTTACTGGGTCTGGGCGATGATGTGGTAATTCACATCCCAAGCCCCGGCCAAAAAGCTGACGCCATACGTGAGAGGTGGATTTGTTTGTATACATACCCTTTTGTCCTTGGTCTTAAGTTTTGTGACACCCCCATACTCCAAGTGCCTTACCAGGACCACTTAAGGTATGAGAACGTCACCATCTCGGTTACCCGAAACAATGATACTCAAATAGACAATAACGAAATGTATTTAAATGATAATAAAGTTTAGATGATACAACAAAGTTCCAAAAACTGTCAAAAGGAATACAATTGTTCTACAAAAACCAAAGAACTCAAAGAACTAAATAAAATACAGCGGAAGACTCTAAGATCGGTGGTGACTCCATCCCATTTATCCCTCGCATAAGCCATCATACCTGCTCAACAACTGCTCACCATACCCGAATGGATCACCACAGTTTTTAAAACAATTAATGGGGTCAGTACTGATTACATAAAAACAATAGCCACAATATAACAGGAACATAGACAGCTCAAACCAATCTCCAGTCTCCATCTCCAATCTCTACACAACTGACTACACACTAAAGTGTGTAGCCCTGCCAGAGTACCCATCGCAACAAGTACTCCTCGCCGACAGTGGGGGCCGTAGTCGTTCCCGCCTAAGCCCCGCTCATCTCCATCGAGCGATAAACCCATGTTCATTAATGTGCACATCCCTTCTGTGGCGAGTTCCACAGAAGGCGAATGAAGGGCGTGAAGCCACTCCCGCAAGTGAATCCACTCAGCCAGAGATGCACCACGAAGAACACAGACAGATACACAACAAATCAACAATATACAACCAACAACCATCAAAATCAAACCAACAATATAATTAACCAACAATCACCATCACAAACACCACACATTATATACCCAATACTAAGTAGGGAAACCCTACCTGGAAAGCAAATACCAAAAGTCGATTAGTCAGCTAAATCAGAATCTTTCCTCAACGAAACCTCCTCCTATAACATACATACATGCAATTACTACCACATTCATATAAATCACCCAAAACCCCCAATATCACCCAATTAGGGTTTAACCAATCTTAACAAAACATTATAAAAATTATATAAAAAGCTTACCCTCGACACAAGGATCACAACAGCGTAAAGAACAAGATGATCTGACACTCCTAGCCTTGGGGATTTGTTAACAATGCGATGAAAGCAACTTACGTAACTCCTCTTCTTCTCAAATAGGTTTTAGAGTTGTTAAAAGAGATTAAGAAAAGTGACGGTCATCTTGTTATACTATTCTCGCATCATTAACAAAACCCGTCAAACTCAGCCCGTAAAACTCACTTACTCGATCGAGTAAGTGACTTACTCGATCGAGTGACCCTTACTCGATCGAGTCCCCAACTTACTCGATCGAGTACCCTACAGGCAGTTTACTGTTTTGCATAAAAAGCTACTTACTCGAGAGAGTAAGCCCCACTCGATAGAGTACCTTAAGACACATAAAACCGTAGTATTACAAGTTTCCCTTTCCTTCTATGATCCAAGAGTTTATCCATTTGAACTCTCTTAACATGGCTCAAATTGCTCCATATGCATGGAGAATCCTCCTATCCACCGTCACCCTGAACAATAGTTTGGGTGCTAAGAATGGGCTATCAGATCTGGCCCACAGATTTGAGTGTCGGTCATTTGGGAATGGCCAATACACTTTCGGGGCCGGGGAGAAGACTGAAAATTTCCTTCAGTCTGCGGTCAAAGGCAAAGACGACGGCTAGTATGAGGGTTTCTTTTACATCAAGCTTGATTGTATTCCCCTACATACTGACTACCTCTTCGAACGCTGGATCCAGACCAAGAGTAAGTATGCTTGCATGTCTTTTTCCTGATTCTTTCTGCTACTCATTCCCCTTACCTTGTGCTTTATCGCAGAACTCAAGAATACTGAGAAGTCTGAGGACAAGGACACCTCGGTTGCTAAGTTGTTTTCCATTCGTGAAGAACAAAGAACGTTCCCTGCACTGGTCTTCGGCCTTATCAACTCTACTATTGAAGAAACCATGACTTCTAGTGAGTATCCATTTTCTGACTCCCGCTTGACCCTGAAACCATTGATCCTGAGACCTTACATCTGCCTTCTGGCGTTTTACAGGAAGTACCCGCCCAACTGCTTCTGAGATCCCGATGCGCCAAGCAAGGAAAAGGGTTGCTGAGTTCACTCCATCCCCTGCTTCTTCGAAAAAAAAGGTATGTGGTCAGGCCGACTCCTGAACTGATTGAGGTCGCCCCTATCTCCCGTACCCCTGGCTCTCCAACTCGTGTTGATGATCAGCTGATTCGTCTTCATGCTGGCTTTGGGGACGACAGCGTGTCAATTATTGGCCTTCATTGGAGCGTCTTCTAACACCAACCTGCACCCAGATCATTGATGAGACTGATCCCCAAGAGATGACTGACCTGGCTGTTGAACAATACTTTGTTGTAAGTCCATTTTTTGCTCTCTCCATCCGTTGTTTTCATTATTTCAATGTTCTCTTTACTGACACTTCCTCATGTGCCCCAGGCTCTGCAATATTCCCTTTACCTTCGCAAGATGTTGAAGAGAGCCAAGACTGAATGCATGGCGGTTGTGGGGAAGAACAAGGAGCTAACAACCACATGCGTTAAACTGAGGGATCAGCTCTATGCGCTAAGAGGGAGAAGGAGGTAGTCAACGACCAGCTAGCCAGGACGCAGAAGGTTAATCGTGTTGTGACCACCAGGCTTACAAAGGGTGAGGCTCGTACTGAAGAGATGGCTGAACTAGCTAGGAACGTGGGAGCCTACACTGCCTTGGAAAGGAGGATTGACTGCATTAGGGCTTTTACCGAGGGGAGGCACACTACCTGGAACCTGGAGGAGGAGCAAGCCGAATTTGCCCGTGCTTTCCCTAATGGTAAGGACTTGAGTGCGCTTTGTGCCCCCCGGAGGATGAGGTTCCTGGCCCTGAGCCTGAATTCCTTGCCATGGATATCTCTGGAACCATCTCTGAGGCAAATGTTGTAGAGGAAATCTTAGCACAGACGACTAGTGGTGATGCTGCAATGACTCCTGGCGCTGATCAGGTACCTGCGTTGAAGGAGCAGACAGGGCATGGGGAGCAGGGCAAAAATCAGGATGCTGCTATTGAGAGGATTGACCTCTCTTAAAAGTTTTAATCATATTTCTGGGCACTTAGCCCTGTGTGGTGCAAGTTTGTAATTATACTTTTGAAACTCTTTTTACTTTGCCGGAGCTTGCTTACGCCTGCCAGTGTGCAGGCTGAAACTTTCTGGCATCTGCTATGGGTAGCATGTGTCCTTATTTTAAAATGCCCTAGGCTTAGCTTATAGGCCTCTTTTGCTATATTCTGCATTGATCTGTGACGTGTTTTCTTAGTCTGGGGATTAGTTCCCACTTTTGATTTTCCAGGAGGCTGTCCTGGTTCCAGGTACACAGTCCCTGCCCCTGGTAGCAGATTTTTGATAAAATATTTTACCCATGACGTAAAAAATTTTATCAGTAGGATAGCTAGTTAAAGCGTACCTCTCATTGTCCTTTTCCGGTTAACAGGGAATGTTGCGTCCCATGTGGTTCCAGCGTTTGTATTTCATGTATGCACCTATGTATATGGCCCCGGGATTCTAGTATCCACAATGTAGCTACGGTTTTATCCTGGATTAACGATGAGACGCATGTGGTCTTTGTATCGCCGTGTCTAGCCATTTCCAGACCGTACGCCCCCTTATATGATTGACTTCGAAACGTCTTGTTACCCCATATGGCAGGGATTGGACCCTCAAAGTTTACCCTACCTGACAAGAAACTGACATTAGTACTCAAAGCCTTTCTTCCTAGAAGCACAAAATTTCTCAGTAGCACAAATTACTTGGTGCGATCTTATGGTGTTCTAAGGCAACGTCTGGATCCAGGAAGCCACAGCTTGCACTACTCGGTTTTTAAAACGACTTAATTATTCAAAAAACGAAAAAATAAAAGTAATTAAGAATAAAAACAAACCATAATCTAATAAGTATAGCATATATTACCCCCACCCTCTTTTTTTATTTTTATTTTTTTTGCTTTATGGACTGTTGAAAGGTCCTTTGTACACTAAGGTTTCAGTACTTTGTCAGACTAAGTACTGTTTCAGATGGCGAATGTTCTAGGGTTTGTGTAGGATCTGACCTTGCATGGTCATCAACCTGTATGCCTCATTCCCAACAATTCTTTCGACCTGATATAATCCTTCCCATTTATAAGCAAACTTGCACGCCTTGTGATTCTTGGTATTTTCAAACACCCTTGTGAGTACTAGGTCTCCTACTGCGAGGCACCTCACGTTGACATTCTTTTTATACGTCCTGGCTACGGATTGCTTGTGTGATGCCATGCGTATGTAAGCACTTTCTCTTAGCTTGTCAATTGTGTCCAGGTTCCTGGCCATTTCGATCAGATTCTGCTCTACTGTCTGACAGCCATATCTGTGCGTTGGCACCAGAACATCTGATGGAATTACAGCTTCTGCACCGAGTACCAAGCTGAATGGCGTTGGCCCCGTTGCTATTTTTGGTGCCGTTCTGTCTAACCAGAGTACTAGTGGTAACTCGTCTGCCCACTTACCCCCTAGCTCCTCCAGCCGCTTCCTGAGGTTCTCCACAATGATTTTATTGCTGGATTCTGCTTGTCCGTTCGTCTGTGGGTACCGGGGAGCAGACTTTCTTAGTGTTATGTTCCAATGTGAACTAAACCCTTTAGTGTTATCGGATATAAACTAAGATCCACTATCGCATATGATTTCAGATGGTATTCCAAATCTGCTAATGATGTTACGTTTTATAAAAGAGATCATCTGGGCCTCTTTTACTTCTGTCATTACCTCAGCTTCGATCCACTTTGAGAAATAGTCGGTCATGGCAAGCATATACACTCTGTTTCCTGGGGCCCTGAGTAGTTTCCCTACTATGTCCATCTCCCACATTATAAACGGCCATGGGGAGATAATCGAATGCAAGGGTTCTGTTGGCTGATGAATTGTTGGGGCTGCCTTTTGGCATGAATCACAACGTTTGGCGTCATTTACAGAGTCTGCCCTCGTGGTAGGCCAGAAATACCCCTGTCTCAAGACTTTATTGGACAAACTCCTTCCCCCAGCGTGACTCCCACACTCATCGCTATCTACATTCTGCAGCACCGTGCTGGCTTATTCTTTATTCAAGCACCTGAGGTAAGGTCCTGCCAAAGATCTCCAAAAGAGTACGTTATCTATTAGCACGAAACTGGAAGCTTTGATCCCGAAACTATGTGCTTATTTCTTATCTTCTGGAAGTTTTCATCTTTCAGCCACTCTACGTAAGGTTTTCTCCAATCCGAATCCACCTGCTGGTTTTCATTTGATACCACGATTCCAGCTCCATTCACGTGTTGCACATGTGTTGTTCCCTCTTTTTGATTTTGTCCCAGCTCCTTCTGTATAGCTGGGGTTAGTACATGAGTAATTGGTATACTAGAAAGTTCTGTGGGCTTGAAGGTGGCTCCCAATATGGCCAGAGCGTCTGCCTCCACGTTCTGATTTCTTGGGACCTGAGTGATCTTGAAAGATCGGTATTTCAGTTTCTGTTCCGTGGCTACCTTTAAGTAGGCTGTCATTTTCGAATCATGCGCCACGTATTCATTGTTCACATGGTTCACCACAAGCAATGAGTCGCTGTATACTATTAGGTTCCTTACCTTGAGCCCTTGCGCCATTTGCATCCCGAGTATAAGTGCCTCAAATTCCGCTTCATTGTTAGTTGCTTTGAATTCGCACCTGACTGCTTGTACCTTCAGATCTCCCTTTGGGGACCGGAGGATCTGACCTACACCAGTTCCTCACGAGCATTTGAGGCCCCATATATGTACAAAGTCCAGGTTCCACTTTCCCGGTCCCCTTGTAATGCCAGCATCCCCTTTTTTGCCTCGACTCGGGTAGCGGGACAGAAATCCGAGACAAAATCTGCCAATGCTTGGGACTTGATTGTTGTCCTGGGCTCAAATTGTAAATCGTAGCCACTCAGGTGTACCGATCACTTGGTCATTCTTCTAGACAATTCAGGCTTTCTCATGATCGTTTTTAATGGGTAGTTGGTTACCACGTGAATAGTGTGAGATTCAAAATAAGGGCGTAATTTATATGAAGCAGTCACCAAAGCTAACACTAATTTTTCGAAGGGCGTATACTTGGTCTCTGTAGAAAGCAGAGACTTAATGATGTAATATATTGGATGCTGCATCCCCTCTTGCTCTTTAACCAGAACAGCACTTACTGCCGCTTCTGTGACCGACAGATACAGGAACAGTGGCTCCCTCTGCTCTGTCCTGGCCAGCAGTGGTGGCGTGCTTAGGTAGCATTTGAGTTCTTTGAATTCTTTATCATGCTCTTCTGTCCATTCAAACTTCTGGCTCTTTCTCAGTATATCATAGAACAACTTGCATCTATCTGAAGCTCGTGAGATGAATCTGCTTAACGCTGCCACTTTTCCTGTTAACCGTTGTACATCTTTTGCCTTTGTGGTGACTCCAACTGGAGGACTGCCTTGATCTACTCCACACTGGCTTCAATTTCTCTCCGTGTTACTATGTATCCCAGGAATTTTCCGGAGGACATCCCAAACGAGCACTTGGTCGGATTAAGTTTCATTTTGTATTCCCTTAACGTTTTGAAGGTATATGACAAATGTTTCAGCTTCCTTTGATTTGACTACCATATCATCTATATATACCTCCATGGTCTTCCCTATCTGTCGTTTGAACATCTTGTTTACCAGTCGTTGGTAGGTGAAGCCAGCATTGTTCAGACCAAAGGGCATTACATTGTAACAGTATATGCCTCATTCTGACATGAATGTCGTCTTCTCCTGATCTTGCAGGTACATCTTGATCTGATTATAACCACTCTAGGCATCTAGGAAAGTGAGCACTTCATGCCCAGTCGTGGCATCCACCATTGTATCGATATATGGTAATGGAAAAGGATCTTTAGTACTGGCTTTATTTAGGTCTGTAGAATCCATACAGACCCTCCACTTCCTATTCTTCTTAGGTACTACTACAACATTAGAGAGCCAGTCAGGATAGCTGACCTATCTAATATTTCTTGCTGCCAGGAGGTTGTCCACTTCCTTATTGATAACCTCATTCCGTTTTGCCGCGAACTTTCTTCTCTTCTGTTGTACTGGGATGCAGCTTGGGTTTACACTTAACTTATGTGAGATGATGAATGGATCTATGCCGACCATATCACTATGGGACCAGGCAAAATAGTCCATATTATCTTTAAGAAATTGAATTAGCTGGACTCGGAGTTTTCAAGTATAGGCTACACCGATTAGTACTACTCTATATGGGTGCGCCTCGTCCAGGTGGGCATGGTCTAGTTCCTCCGAGGGTGGCTCTTTTTATTCCTCTGAGGTGCACCGGTTCTGTAATTGCTATGAAGGAACCTTGGTTATGGCTTTTAGGGCTTGTTTGTAACAGCTCCCGGATTCCTCGCGATCTCTTTTCACTTTGACTACTCCCCAGGGAGTTGGGAATTTGAGACATTGATGATACGTTGAGGGGATTGCCTTCATTTGATGTAGCCATGGTCTTCTTAGGATGACGTTATAAGTGGCTGGGCCCTTAATGACTAGGTGCCTTACTAACTTGTTGACTCCTTCTACATAAGTTGCGATAGTTATTTCGCCTAATGAATGTGTTGTCTCACCGTTAAACCCCACCAATGGCACATGTTTCTTTACCGAATTTTCTTTGTTGAAACCCATTATCTTGAGGGTTTCAAACATGATTAGGTTCACGGAGCTTCCAGTGTCCACCAACACCTTTTTCACGGTGCAGTTCCCAATAGATAATGTTATGGTGAGGGTGACGTGGTGCTGCTCTACTTTGTTTTTTGCATCAGTTTCGTCGAATGTGATTGCAGGAAAGTCACCCTGGCTTACCCTGTATGATGTTTTCGGGTGGTCCCATTTGCCTTCAATAGCTCGTCTCTTGGCTGCAGAGTAGGTTAACCCTAAAAACTCGGATCCACCTGTTATTACGTTAATGATCTTAGTGCAAATAGGTGGAGCAGAAGGGAGCACCTGGTTTGCTGTCTCCCTCCTGTCCTGCTCTTACTGCGGTCTCGATCGTCAATGGGCATGTCCTCCGTTGGTGGCTTAGGCCACCTCACCTGGTCGCCCAATGCTTTTAACATGCCTTCAATACCTGTATTAAACCCGTACTCGGCTAACCTGGGTCGATATTTTGAATCTTCCCCTTGTTGCGATTTTTCTGCCACTTTGCTGATGTTGGGTCTCTTGTATGGTTTAGTTTTCTCTTTCTTTTGCTCTCTGGAGATTTTCCTGCTCGTTCTATCGAAAGTTATCGTTTCTTTTCTGGATAGTACATCTTCCTCCAACCTTAGTGTTGTTGTTGCGCGCTGCTGTACTTCCTCAAATCTCTAACAAGGGTGCATCGTTAATTCCTTATATAGATCTGAATCTTTGTCCAAGCCTTGTCTAAAGGCGTTAGTATCTGTTGACGTGTCGCAGCCCCGTATGGCCACCTTTTCCGTGTTGAATCTTGTAACATAATCCTTGATTGACTCCCCAATCTCTTGTATGATCCTGTAAAGATCACTAGGCTGCTTTGGAGTCCTTCGGCTGCTGGCGAATTGCTGGTTGAACGCGTTGACCAAGTCGACAAATAAGGATATAGATTTTTTGGGTAGGCTAACAAACCATTGTAGTGCTGCTCCCGACAAGGTTGACCCAAATCCTTTTACACATATATGCCTCTTTAGAGGCCACCGTTGTTGCAGTCACCATCATCTTCTGCTTATACTGGCTGATGTGATCGCACAGATCTGCGGTCCCATCGAAAAGAGTCATCGTGGGGATGCTGAACGTTTTTGGCAAAGCCACGGTAGCTATGGCATCAGTAAAGGGTGAATCATCATAGCTATCTGGCGTCGCCATCTCCATAGGTGGCGGCATTCCTGGGACTCTTCGGAGAAGGCTACACAACTCCTGGTACTGCTGCTCTATATAGGATTCCCTTCCTGTAGATTGCTGGTGTGCCAGTGGTTGCGGAATTTGAATGTCTATTAGATCCTGGCGTCCAGTTGTCGTTGATGCGGGCAACAGGGGTGTTTTCAGGTTTGCACTGCTTACCCATGCATATTCTGGCCTATGCAGGATTGGCTCCACGGCCGGCGGGGTCGCGGATCTTATCCTGCCCTGTGGGTGTCGCCGTGCCCTAATACCTGCACCAGAGAGATTGTTAGAATGTATGAAACTATCCAGGGGCAGAGTACCTGATATGGGTGTTGGTTCTTAGCGTGTTGACTTGTCATCTGGTGTTAGTGCCCCCAATCCTGTCGGAATCAGGCCCCTCTTTTGTTGCGGTGTAGTTTCCAAATTTAGCTGAGTTACCATATCTTGTGGCAGCAGACGGTTCTTCCTTCTTTCACCATCTCCTTCTGGTGTTCCTCTGAATCTGGCGCCTTGTGTCCAGGCTTCAGGACTGGCAGCTTGTTGTCTTAGCTCGTCGATCTGAGCTCGGAGGAGGTTGTTATCTGCTTCCATCTAAAATATCATACTCATATTCTCAATTTGCATTGTCCTGATGGTTTTTGCCAAGGTGTCTAGCCCGCTTATCATAATGCTAGTAGGACTCGGTGGAGTCAGATCTTGATGCCTGGGCTGCCCCCCTTTTTCCGGTTGTCCCATCCTTTGCTTACCATGACTGATACCTGGGTTTCTGACCTGTGCCCTTCCCGTTTGTGGTTGAGTCGCCGCTGCCTGAGAACTATGGCTTTGCTTAATAACTGGTACGGGAGTTGTCCCCTGCGTAGGTACATCGTTCGATGGCTGCGTTGTTATTGCAGGTACTGCTGCCGTGGATGGAGGCAGTGCTCGTGTTGAAGGAACGCCGTTCGTTCTACCCGGGTTTGCTTCTGAATGGCCTGACATGCTGCTGTTCGTCGAATATTGATTAACGGAGACGACCACTATGCTCCACAGTGGGCACCAAACTGTTTTGGTAAATTTCTACCAAATAGGGTTAAAGTGGTCTTAGTGCCTAATCAATATTACCATTTGTGTATGATGATATTTTGTACGCTATACTGAGTTGAATGCAAACGCAAATAAAGAACACAAGGAATTTTGGTTATGCGTAAAACTCAATATGGGAAACAACCGCAGGGGGAGACGGAATCCCACTAATATTTCCACGCACTATAATTCGGTCGAGAGTACAACGAGGAACAAAGCTAAAACGATGGTATTTTAGAGGATAGGGTTTCTCGTGTATATTTCTAAATGATCTTTTGATCTTGCGTTTATGCCCTTTATATAGTGAAGCTCTTGCACCTAGGGTTCCTTGCTTGTTCCCTAAGTTTTCGGAATTTGGTAGTAATTCAGACTTTCCTTATTCATAATATGGTAATAACTCGGATTTCCATATTTTACCCGTGATCTTGTCAGCATCCTAGTCCAGGTCGAATTCCTCCTTGCGTGCCGTCCTGCCCCGCTTAAGATTATCCTGCTTCCCTGGCTCAGCCCATATTCATAATTTGGGCCTAACACAGACAGAATATCATGTTTGGTCAGTTTTTTACCAAAACAGTTTTGGCGCCCACCGTGGGGCATGGTGATCGATTTCTATAGCCAAGTTGTCATCAACTCAATATCTGGTGCCATGTCTGCTAGCGAGCAAGATCTTATCACTATTCAAGGAGTCAACAGCAGATCTGGTCCGCGAAATTCCTTCAGACGCTTTAATCCGGCGTTAGAACTGCTACCCGAAATTCCTTCAGAGGTCTGCATCCGACAGCAGATCTGGTCCCCGGAATTCCTTCATATGCCTGCAGCAGAACTGCTCCCCAGAGTTCCTCTGGAGTCTAATAACAGATCTGGTTTCTAGAGTTCCACCAGCCTATGTCAGAGCAGGAATGATCAATCCACCAGAAATCAGCAACAGTGTACCGGCAGCAAGTGTACAGACAACAGGTGGACTAGCAGGAATGTTCATTACAGGGTCGCAGACTCAAACAAATTAGGCTGGAAGGCAGATCAGGACCTCAAGAATCTCTGGCCCAGATAGACAAATCCATGAGGAGCTAGTCACTAGACTACAACCTAGGGCCCAACATACAATCATCCTTCCATGATGACTAAATTATAGGCGACGTCAGGTAACACCTTATCTTGTTATTCCGTTGGAGCTAAAATTCTCCTTGCTGCAGAAATTTCAGCCAACAGGAGTCAGAATGGTAATCTGAAGCCATTGTCGCGCCACTTTAGTAATCGGTAACCTAGGAGGACATATATGTACAGGAATGTCGTCACGGAGGTAACATCTTTGGTACTGTTCCACCATCCTTAACCCTCTTGCAGGATCAGGAAGCATGGTCGACATGTTGGGAAATGTGTCCTCAACAATAGTGCGATCACATGATTTAAATATCATGATTTAAATCTCATTACAAGAATACGGAAGGGATGATACATTACATATATAGTCAACTGGTCCACACATATCGGTAATGATTGGCTGGCTAGAGTTTGACATTACTATCGTGCGACGGTGGTGATCAGTTGATCCCTTGAGGTCACACCTAAAGGACAATTCCCTTAATTGAAAAGGTTAATTAGTTGTATGCCGATACAGATTAATTAATTCCTTAAAATTGAACAAATTATTATAAGAGAGAGAAAAATGACATCTTATTCTAATGTGATTAAATGAGATTTTATTTAGTAATTTAAGAAGTTATATTACTAAAATTAATCGGTGTTTGCGAAACACGCGAGATGAGAATGATAAGATAGTTATAATTACAAAATATTGTGAATTATACTAACTGGTAATTAAATGACCATTTTATGAGAAAGTAATTTTAAATTACTAGTCAATTTGTTAAATATGATTTATTTAATTTGTAAATGATATTTAATTTGTTAAAATATGCATTTTAAATTAAAACATGACATAAGACATGTCACATGTCACATGACATACAATTGTACAATTGACAAAAATAAAATGGACTCCATATTACACTAGATAAACCGAAATTAGGTGGGAGTTTTAGTGGTTTTTGGTCTTATTCATTTGTCTTATTCATTTGTCCATAACACTTGATAGTGACTTGACAATGACAAAGCCTTACACCATTTGTCTTGTGAAGACAAAAAGGAAAAGAAAAATGGTCTATAATGTGCTCATGCCAACCGGTTTTGGCTAGGACAATATAGAGAGTTTTTCTCTAAAAATTCATCATTCTCTCATGTTCTAAGAAAACATAAACTTCTCTCTCTTGTTCTTCATAAAATTTATTTTTGTGAATCACCTCTCAAAAGCTTTCCTCATCTCGTGTTGGTGGTGGTTAATTGGGTTGTTTCTTCTTATTTGTTTGCATTCTTTTACTTTCCTATTTAATCAAGGTATGATTTCTTCCCTATCTACATGTTTTTATGCCTTAAAATTTGTTGGGATGATAGTATATCTGAAATTTTCGACTCATATGGGCAAATTATTGCTTTTAATTGTTGAAATATGATTCACATGCTTCCCTTCTTTTGAATGTTGGTGATTAATTGCTGTAAAAGTAGACTAGAAATCGCAATTTGGGGGCCGAAATTTCTAGGGTTACGAAATCAAAAATTTTTTTGGGTTGTTTTACATTGATTAGATGATGGAATTGAGTACTATACATTATATATATCATGTCGAAGGATGAATTTTGATGATTTTCACCTTAAAAAGTGCCTAAAAACTCCGTCTTAAAAGTGCCCCAAATGGAAATTCGTTTTCTATATTTGAAATTTGGTGTTGAATATGAATGTTTAGGTAAGGGATAAACTTCAATATGATAGTAGTGATGTTAATTGATGGTGAATATGTCAAAATCGTTACAGCAGTAGAGACCGTCTGACAAGTTTACTTGAGTTGTTTGTTTCCAATATTGAAAGTTGATGATGATATGTTTAAATTTTCTTTCCTATGAGTATATATGAATGCCTCACATGACGTTAAGTAATTATATGAAATAGCGTATTGAGTCAGTACATAATATCCGAACTCGTTTGGTATATGGTGTTATCATGCTAAATCATTCAAATGTGGAGAAATCGAATTACCATAAATTGTGATTATATATCAAAATGGGAACTTGTTGGTGAATGTGTGTACCTAGCTGAGTATTCAAAGTTTAATTGTATGAATTACGTGCTTCACATGTCTATACGAGTTTATTTAAGTTATATGCTGAAACAGATGCCGAGACCGAACGTAGGGACCCGTCAGAGTAAACGGGGAAGGGTTACACAGCCTGAGACTGGGGAAGGGAGTGGACCCGTGGTACCCGCGGTACCGGAGTACCCTTCGGTTGTGTTTGTAGATTTTAAACAGAGGGAGCGTTTTGTAGCTTTGCAAAAACGCAAAATGAGGCCAACGAGGTGTGTAGATACCACACTTTTGGAGGATTTGGGAATAGAGACGGATGTCTGTCACATATTTGAGACTGTGGGTTTTACGGGGTTGTATCGGCTGAGGAAACATTCCTACCCTTTCCTTACTTTGGAGTTTATGAGCTCCTTTAGTCATGACCCAGCTGCCCAGACCGTTGAGTTTCGGTTGATGAACACCAGTTTCTTGCTTACTATGGACCTTTTCGCTTCTCACCTTGGGTTGGCCAAGCCTCCCAAGGATTCTATCACTGATATTCCTGCTTAGTGCGGTGTCTGCCGCCTAATGCCTTGTCTTACCGGAAAGCCAGCTCCCACCTCAAGCAACATGATGATTGATGATGTTCAGCATGTTACATTGAGGATCTTTCTTCGTTCTCTCTCAAACCTTCTGTATGATAGACCGGATATCAGTAAATTGAACAATCATGAGGTGTTGCTTCTGATGTCTTACCTCAACCCGGAGCGGACCGAGAGGGTGGTCTTTAATGCTCCTTCCATCGTCTGCGCTAGCCTTGCTTTGATGGCTACTGCCACTTCCCGGTACTTGAGCTGTGGCGCTATCGCCACTCGGTTAGCTGAAAAGCTAACCACCTTTGAGGCTTCTTCGGAGTACGTGCCTCTGGCTACACCAGTGCCCATCATGGACCGTGTCTACTACCTCCACCTGAAGTGGTTGAGAACCTTAGCTGATGGCAGCCTTTCTTGGAGGGTGTGGGGCATGAGCTGGATGAAGATTCCGGCTCCTGAGCACCTCCCACCGACAGAGCCGTTAGACCCGGTGGTCATAGCTGTGGACTCCGATGAGGAGGAGGAGGGTGATGACGTACCTCGACAGTTGAGGACGTACCTCATTGATGACACAATTCTCCAGGTCATGCCCGAGCCAAAGAAGGGGGAGAACGCGGCGGTAGTGGAGGAGAGCCCCAGGTTGGGGAGAGGACCCCGTCGAGTGAGAGAGAGGACCGCTGAGACCAGACCAAGGCCGGTAGCACCACCACAGCAGCACCCTTTTCCGTGCTACCCCTACCTTGACACCCCGGAGACGTGATCGAGTTACTTGGCGGAGAGAGTGTCATCTACCTTGACACTCAGGAATATGCACGAGATGGCGTACACTCAGGGGATTGGGACAGAGGGGCCGCATCCGGTATGGTGGAGTGGAGTTGGGGACTATAGTGGGGTTTTCCACTCTTACGGGGTGGATCAGTCAGCTTGGGGGACGCCTCAGTCCTTTGCTTATGGTGGCTTGACCCCATGGTACGTAGGTCCTGGAGCTGGAGCGGGGGTCGATGCGGGAATCGGGAGCGGGCACCTCGGGAGGTGATGGTGGTGGTGATGAGGTGATGGAGGAGGAGCAACAGCAGCAGCAGGAGTGATACTCCTATTCTCTACCTTGTGATCGGTTGATGGTAGTCGTCGTTAGTTATGGTAGTTGTTGGTTGTCAGAACTTTTATTTTCGGACTTGTATGGTTGGTCATAAGGCCGGATTTGCTAGTTTGACTTTGTGCAGGATTTTGTGAGTCGGGAAGTCATTCCGACTCAAGTTATGTGACGATTTTGCATATATATATGTGGGTTATGACAGGATTTTCCATGAATTTGACCTGTAGGTACTCGACAGAGTACCTCATACTCGGTCGAGTAGCTACAGGTGTGGCTGAAATGAGGCATTCTGATCTCAGGGCTACTCGATCGAGTAGCCAAGACACTCGATCGAGTAGCGGGGCACTCGATCGAGTACCACTACATACTCGATCGAGTAGCACTGTTACAGGAACTTTTCGAAAATTAAAATTGTTTAATGGTTACATAATTGTATGTTTGATGTTTAACATGGTTAGTGATGCTTAGTAACACCTTTGAACCATTAATGTTATATGTTAGAAGTCGCGTTTGGGTTTTATATGCATATTTGTAATAAGTAGTGAAGTGGCGATTATTTCTTGTTGCTTTAATATTACATCCGCCATATTTACTATCTATTCATCGGAGATACATATTCTCATACACTTGTACACATGATATTAACATGCTTTCTCGACAGCGACTAGTTATTCGGGTGGGTTGTGTATATTTTCTAATTTAATGAGTATATGATTAGTGAGTAATGTCCATAATAAATAATATGATTTTAATTTCTGTCACGATACAAGTAATAAGTAACGTGTGTGATAATTTGGTGGTGAACTTCGGGGACGAAGTTCCTTTTAGAGGGGAAGAGTAATGTCGCAAAAAAAAAAGGCTGATTTTGAAATTATGTTATTGTTCGTTTATAATGCTTTGTTGTTTATTTACAAAGTTTTCTATTACTTTGGTCACATTGATTGTATGAAGTTGTAATTGGTTACTTTAGTTTATTGAGTAATACATGCGTCGAAGTGAAAGTTGATAGTCGTGGTGCCATGTGTCGTAATAGAATCGCGTTGTTGAGTAACATGGTTGTATATTCGTGCGGCATGAAGTTGATATGAGATATGTTTCGTGTTGATAGTTGGTACTAGTGAGTAGGGTAATCTCATATATGATGGGTGATCGTTGTTTGTGTTGGTTCGTATTGCGAGTTCGGTGTTTTAGATGATAGTTTGTAAGAGACGATATACATATACTTATATATAGAGCATTAGATAGTGATGATGATGACGTGGGGTACAGTTCAGGGGAGTGGTGACTTGTGTCGAAAGAGTGGTGAGGTCTTTGTTTTCCGTGTCTGGTGCGTTGAGGTAGGTGAGTTAAACTTCAGGGACAAAGTTCTTTTTAAGGGGGGAAGACTGTAATACCCGCCCTTTTAGGGACCCTTTGACCAATGTTGACTGACCTTGGGAGTGGGAATAATCCTTAGAAGTGCGTGCCAAGTGATCTTGGGTTGCGAGTTATCTGTGGTACTCGATAGAGTAGAGGCTACTCGATCGAGTAGCGTGGTTACTCGATCGAGTAGGGGGTAACTCGATCGAGTATGTGGGACACTCGATCGAGTACCGGGTTTCCAGCGAGGGTTTTTAATCGCGTTTTGTTAAATCCGCAAATCATTTCCGCCTCATTCCTTATATACTTTAGTCGCCTCTTTCCCTTCCCTTCACAATAAAACCTCCATGGAAGCCTTTTGAAGGTCCTTGTACCTTAGGAGAGCATAGCTTGAGTCGGGTAGCGGTCTTTTGCCGGGTTTCTCCTTGTAGGTATGTCGTCATCATCATTCGTATCCTTGTCCTTGCAGTTAGGGTTTGCTTGATAGTAATAGATGATTGTGTTGTGGTTATAGGCATTGCTTGATTGCTGGATATGTCGTATGTTGGCATGGATTGGTTGCAGTTGCTTAAAGGTAGGTTCGTCTACTCAGTTTCTGTAGATGGTCTCGTGTGTCGGTTGTTGTGTAGTTGTGGTTGTATTGTGGTTGTGTTTGTTGGTTGTATTGTATTGCAGCGGTTTGTGATTGTTTGTCTCTGGTTCTCGAGATGCGTTCTCGGCTGAGTGGAGTCACTTGCAGGAGTGGCTTCACGCCCTAGTTTCGCCCTCCGTGGAACCCGCCACGGGAGGGGATGTGCACATTAATGGGACTGGGTTATCGCTCGGTATGATGAGCGGGGATTTGGTGGGTACGGCTGCGGTCCCCCACTGGCAGGGTTGGTCCAGTGGACAGTCGGTGACGGAGATTGATTGGAGTGGGTGTGATTGCGTGTGTGACTGATTGTGTTGTGTTATATTGCTAGATGTCGTTGGTTTTGCCGTGTCTTATCTCAGTACTGACCTTGTGTGGTTGTCTTGTTGTTTTATGTGTCTGCTGTGATCCCTTATGGTGAGCAGTCTGTCTTAGCAGGTGTTGATGTCGTTGATAGCTGGAGTCCGGGTAGGGATGAGTCCTCACGAGATTTGATAGTTATAGCGAGTAGCCTTTGAGTTGTACCTTTGATAATGTTTGTTGGTTTTAAATCACTTGTAATATAACATAATCGTTCTTTTATCGACATTTGATTATTACTGACCTCGGGCAAC
This sequence comes from Silene latifolia, assembly GCF_048544455.1. Classification (NCBI taxonomy): domain Eukaryota; kingdom Viridiplantae; phylum Streptophyta; class Magnoliopsida; order Caryophyllales; family Caryophyllaceae; genus Silene; species Silene latifolia. The sequence goes on from NC_133528.1 coordinate 32,043,562, forward strand.
CGAGATGGTAATGCCCTTATATGCTAAGGAAGGCCTAGATAAGGCTCCTCTGGATATGGGGGTGTTACACTTATATTTTCCCACTTTATCCCTTAAGGCACACAAAAAATATTAAGACCCATAAAAAATATTAAGTACTCGATCCATCTGTCTCAGTAAATAGTTTACACTTACTTTATTTTATGAAAAGAAATAAGGCAAGTGTAAACTATTGAATAGGACGGAGGGAGTACAATATATAGGACCCACATTTCACCTCACAAAATACTATTCATAGGTCTTAAAATGAGTCTTGAAAATCCAAGACTCCAATTAAGACTTAAGACCCAACAAAATTTCACCCACTTTATTGCAAGTCTTAGCTCAAGACTATATTAAATCTGAGCTTGAGACTCTATTAATTCTTAGCTTAAGATCCGGTTAAACTTAGTCTAAATGACTAAAGTCTCTATTATTAGGGTATAGACTTGGATAGTCTAATACCCTAATAATACGTATTTGGATAGGGTCATTTATCAAACTGAGCCTTGGTGTTACAAATATGTATTTGGATCCCTTTCATGTAACACCCTACGTTAATTGAAGAGGTCCAGTGATAGGCTTAAATAACTAGTGCTTAAAGGGATTGGAAGTACTACTCATATCAACAAAGTGCACTTTCTTTTATGGTCATCCATGCAATAGAACTCCATAGTTAAGCGTGCTTGGCTGAGAGTAGTCTTAGGATGGGTGACCTCCTGGGAAGGTTTCCGGGATGCGCATGAGTGAGGACAAAATGCGGTATAAAGGACCCGTGTTGATCTGTGGGTCATGTACACAGCCTGTTGAGCTATCATAAGTAACCGCTCCCGACCCGGTTTGGACCGGGGTGTTACAAGTGGTATCAGAGCAACCCTGCGACCGTGTGGTGATGGGAGGCAGTTGTTATACGCTCCTGGAGGCAGTTGTTATACGCTCCATTTTGATCACCCACCTAGCGTGGGAGGATTCCGGGTTAGCGGTTATGCTCCCAGGCGCAACGAGAACATTTCATTCTTCAAGTGGAGGTGATTGTAACACCCCACGTTAATTGAAGAGGTCCCATGATAGGCTTAAACGACTAGTGCTTAAAGGGATTGGAAGTTCTACTCATATCAACAAAGTGCACTTTCTTTTATGGTCATCCATGCAAAAGAACTCCACATTTAAGCGTGTTTGGTTGAGAGTAGTCTTAGGATGGGTGACCTCCTGGGAAGGTTCCAGGGATGCGCAGGAGTGAGGACAAAATACGCTATAAAGGACACGTGTTGATCTGTGGGCCATGTACACAGCCTGGTGAGCTATCATAAGTAACCGCTGCCTACCCGGTTTGGGCCGGGGTGTTACATTTCATGCTTACTACAATTTTAAGAAAGATTTACTACTTACTAGTATGTTGCCCGTGCGTTGCACGGATTCTAAAATAACAAACTAAATTGTAAATGTGTAAAGGATGTAAGCCTTTATTAAGCAAAAGAGGATTGTAGGACAATTTTAATACTAACATGACCTCATTAACGAGCATCATTATTTCAACACGTTAATTTGATTATTAGCTAAACTAATTGACACTCGGATGACGCATTTTTTTTCATTTAGATAGTAGTTTGAGGGGTTTAATTGTTAAAACAAAACAAAAACGACAACCCATTTGTATTTTGATTCTCTTAACATTGCATGTGTTACATACAATATGTACACGTCTTCACTTTTTTTATCTTTGTATCTTATGTATGATAAATGGCTAATATAGATGTGGTACACCCTTAGACCTCTTAGATCTCTTCTTTTTGAACCTCTCCTCCCCACCTCAAGCACATGTTTGGTATTTTTTATAATCGTTATTGACTTTTGGAACGTTTCTGACAATGAGTTTGACAATGAGTTTAATTTGTGCTTTTTTTCACCATCAAAATATTTGTTACTCGTTTTCCTTTTAACCTCGTGCTATTTGTTATATTAGCTCTCGATACTCCTTTAAGAGTGTTCTTAATCTCACCCTACCCTCTTTTCTTGGTGCAACCTTAAATGGCTTGCTTGGTGGGGGACTCCCACATAATGTTATCCTTTCTTCTCAACCTTTTTGTGGCGTGTGTCACCATCTTTTTAAGAGTATCAACCACATTTTGTGGGACCGTCCATCACGTCACAAACTCACAATGTGTAGGGCTCTTGTAAGCTCAACTTACCTTCTACTCCTTTACCTCCAGCTTAGACAATTTGGGTTCTCTAATTTAAATCGAAGTCCTTTATCATTTTATGACATTTAATATTTTAGTTAGTTGTATTGTCTGTATTATCAACATCCACATTTTGTGGGGCCGTCCCTCCCTTCAGAATGTCATTTTATGACATTTAATATTGTTATATTTTATTTGAAATAATAAATATAAAAATAATGTTTGTAATTAAAAAACTAATCGAAAAAGATAAATAATGAATATAATAAGATTAATATTAATATTAAATATGTTTTAATTTTAAAAAGCATGCATGTCTTTTGATGTCCTTTATTATCTCGCAAAGACTTTTAGAAAGTTTCTGTAATTTGTGCTTTTTTTTCATCATCAAAATATTCTTGTTATCAGTTCCCTTTTTAACCCCTTTCTGACTGTTATATCAACTATATGTCTTATAAGAGTTTTTCCTTAGGCCCCTCTTATTCTAAAGAGTGTTCTTATCCTCACCTTACCCTTCTCTTCTCAACCTTAAACGGTTATGGTCTACCCGTACCCAGCACTGTGTCACCATCAATATTCACACATATTGTTACCCTCTCCTCTCGGGGTTTGTCGATTTCATCTTCTAGTGGCATGTGTCACCATCATTAGAAAAGCATCATCCACATTTTGCGGAGCTGTCCCTCGTTTCACAATGTGTAGAGTTCTTATCAGCTACCGCTTACCTTTTACTTCTTTAATTTGATCTCCAGCGGCCTAGACCCTTTCAAAACCTCAATCACTCCGACTCGGCTCGATTTATTACTATGCTTTTTTCTCCTTCATCACTTGGTGGTTTTTGGTCAACTCGGTGTTCCGCAATGACTTTGTTTTACTCATTTTCATTACTCTTCTGGGTCTCTTGCCAACACTCTTGAAGCCCGCCATGAAAGACATGTCAACACAATCTATTTGACCTCTTCTAATTCCCTTGACACAAAATCAATATAGTCGTCTCCTTTTGTGCTACTTCTCTTTAAGTGGGTATTGGTTAGGTTGCCCGTGATCATTTAGAGCAGTAGTATGTTAGAAAGATAGACTTTCTAATATACCGCTTTTACCCATTTGGAGTGAACTACTTGCCATTTTCTGGTATAAGTTTTGTGATAACAAAAATAACTTTCAAAAAAACTAAACAATTCTTACATTTCTTAATAGCTTATTTTATATTTTAATAATTCGAACCACTTAACAACCAAAATTGAAAATACATTCAAGCTTTATTAGGTACCCAAATTGGTGGAACTAAAATCACAATCACCAACACCCAAATCAAAATTTAGTCAAACTTAAGACATACAAATTATAAATTTTTAAACATAAAAATGAACATAAACTCTCACATAAAGTACACTCATAATGATAATATTTTATAAAATAGTTTTAGTTCGATCCTACATTACATTATTATGGACATTTTATATAATAGAGTACATTACATACAAAAGATATATAATAATTCTAAATATTTATAAAAAGCGGGTGTAAGTTATATACCTTAATAAAACTACAACAAAATATCATAATATGACTATTTTTTTTTATGAGACCTGACCCGCTATCTCATTGTAAACATTATAGCTTGAACATATGGCTGTTAAGACCCCATGGTAGAGACGACAATTGAGGCTAAAACTGAATTGACTCGGAGGAAAAATATCCGATTCAAATCCTGTTTTTAAAACTCCATATCGGATCCACCACTCGAAATCCAAGTCCGCTAAATAAACCAAACTAAATCCATTACAGATTCACTCATATCCAAACTTGATCATGTCAATTAGAATTTCAATTTCAATAATTGTTATATTCTCCCTCTGTCCTGTTCATTTGATGTCATTTTTCATATTTGGGTGTCTCAGTGAGTTGTTGTCCTTTTTATTTTAAGAATGAACTTGATGAACAATTTGATCATTCACACTCAATTTGTTCCACTTGTCATTTAGTAATTGACTCCTTCCTCTTTTCTTGGTCTTTGTGCCAAAAATATAGAACAACAATTGACGGGGACGGAGGGTATATATGTTTGTGTTTTTTGTGATTCTTTTGTTGTTGATCGTAACTCAAAATGACTCTTTAATTTCGTATTTATTTTCATAATAAATGTATTCAATTTGTCTTAATTATGATTCGAACCTATCTTATTACCATTATTACCATTTTTTTCTTTAATTGATTATCTTACTCTCTCCATTAATGTACGCATGTTTCACCATTTTTTTTTTTTTTGAATGGATAGAGCACTTCATTAAATTAAATTAGCAGAGTCCAACTCCACAAAGGGAGCAACACGCTCCGGAAACGACCCTACCCAAAACCGTGTCGAAAAATCTAACGGTAAAAGGTGAGCCATCTCGTGAGCAACAACATTCCCGTCTCTACGGGTAAAACTAAAAATGACAGAAGAAAAAGAGCTAGCAAGATCGAATACGACTTTTCCAACACGACCAAAGTAATTTGCAGGGAAGCTTTTCAGTCGGAGCATAGTAATCAAGGCCAGACAATCCGACTCCAAGATAACTTGTTGAAGACCCATATGCCTCGCGGTAATCAACCCGAATTCAGCAGCCATAGCCTCAGCAATATCCGGGCACCACCTTTCTCGCACTTGTTTCACTCCACTCCGCTCCACACACCCCTGAGTATCCCGTATCACCAGCCCAAAACCACACCCCATCTCTCCCATAATCGCAGCATCTACATTGATCTTCCAAAAGCCATCCGTAGGTGGTCTCCAAACAATTCGTTCCCTGGCATTCTCGTGGTGATCAGAAACACAGGAAGGTTGAGCCTTTGTCCACGCCTCCCAAAAACTCTATGCTTGCTCCAACACCAATCGTGGCTCTATCCTAGAATCCCCATGGTAAGCTTTATTTCGATAAGTCCAACAAGCCCATAAGGTGACTAAACAGCGGTTCAACTCTTCCCCGTGCATCCTCCTCATAACTCCATCAACCCAATCCACCAAACTACCCCCCACACCAGCCGAGATGGCCTCTTCTTCAAAACGTCCAATCTCCCATAAACGCAGAGCAAACGGGCAGTCCAGGAGAGCATGGGTATCTGTTTCAACAGCATTTAGACATCTCAGACAAGTCGGGTCAGCCGCATCTACACGTTTGTGAATATTAAACCCGCAAGGCAGAGCCCCTTTACATGCTCTCCAAACGAAGTTTCTGACTTTCGGAGGTAACTTGAGCTTCCAAATTTTTCACCATAACGTAGAGCTCGTACTCGAACTTCCACCTCCCTGTGCAATGCGCTTTTGCTCACAAATAAAATGATACCCGGATTTAACCGAATATGAACCATCCTTAGTATGAGCCCAAACAAGTTTGTCCTCCTCCTGCAAAGAGACAATCGGGATTCGAAGAATATCACGAACCTCAAAATCATACAAGTGATTACGCAGAAGTTCTTCATTCCACACTTTCGGTTCTCCTATCCACCAATCAGCTACCTTGCTCTCATTCAGGCCGCTAATTGGGGAGATAAGTTTAGCAGCATCCCCAATACACCACGCATCCTGCCAAAACCGAACTTTACAGCCATTTCCAAGGAGCCATCGACTGCCCTGTTTTAAGAGTGGAAGGGCGTCCATTAGACTACGCCAGACAAAGGAAGGATGGTGACCTAGTTGAGCCGTTAGAATATCGCCCGACGGATAATAGCGAGCAGCTAAAACCCTCGCAACCAGTGAGTGTGGCCTATCATAGAGGCGCCATAGCTGCTTCAAAAGCATTGCAAGATTGAACGATTCAAAATTCCGATACCCCAAACCACCATCCTGCTTTGATCGACACATCCTTTCCCAAGCAACCCAATAAATTTGACGCTTCTCACCACTATGTCCCCACCAAAATCTAGCTAAAGCTCCCTCGATATTAGAACATAGCGTGGTCGGAAACTTAAATAATCCCATATGATAGGTAGGAATCGATTGGGCAATGGCCTTTATGAGGATTTCTCTACCCGAATACAAGAGTAATTTTTCCTTCCAACCCTTGAGTTTCTTCCAAATTCGTTCCTTTAACGGATTGAATGCCGCTGATTTATTTCGGCCCACAACAGTCGGTAATCCCAGGTACTTCCCAGGGGAAGGTACAATATTCGCATTCAACACCGCCAAAACCGAGTGCTTAGCCGAATCATTTGTACTTGGGCTGAAAAAAAGCTCAGATTTTTGTAAATTAAGTCGCTGTCCAGAGGCCTCTTGGTACAAATCGAGAACACTTTTAATGGATTCCGCATTTTTCTTGTCCGAACGACAAAGGATCAGAGAATCATCAGCGAAAAAAAGGTGTGATAAACTGGGTGCTCCACGACAAATTTTAACTCCCCGTAAATTATTCCGTTCCACCTCCCTTGAAATAAGTTGAGAGAAAACATTTGCACATAAAATAAATAGATACGGAGAATACGGGTCACCTTGTCGAAGTCCCCGTCTAGGACGTATGAAATCAGTAGGCACACCATTAATCAGAATCGCCGATCGAACCGTTCGAACACAATTCATCGACATTTCCACCCATTTAGGTGCAAAACCCATTTTAACTAAAACCCGCTCCAAAAAGCTCCACTCCACCCTATCGTAGGCCTTACTCATATCTAATTTTAACGACATATAGCCCTTCTGCCCATTATTATGCGATTTTATGAAGTGAAAACATTCAAAAGCCATTATAGCATTATCAGATATGAGACGGCCCGGAATAAACGCACTTTGCTCCACCTCAACCAAATCATCCAAGAAAACTTTGAGCCTGCCAACTAAGACCTTGGAAATAAGCTTGTATAAAACGTTACACAAAGCAATGGGTCGGAAATTACTCAAATCAGTCGCATGTTTTACTTTCGGAATCAAAACGATATGGTTGTTATTTATAGCCGTCATGTCCTCCCTCCCTTCCAGACAATCTATAACAAATTTAGAGACATCATGTCCAATTATGTGCCAATGCTTCTGGAAGAAATTAGCATTCAAACCATCCGGCCCCGGTGCCTTACTCGGCTTCATTTGAAATAAAGCCCCACGCACTTCCTCCATAGAAAACGGCTTTGTTAGCTCCATATTCATTTCCGCAGTAACACAAGGATTAATGCACGTTAAAGCTTCTTCCATCCTTGATGGCCCAGCTGAAGAGAACAAATTATCAAAAAAATCCACAGCTAAAGAACGCATTTGCCCTTCATCCGTTACCCAATTGCCAGCCTCGTCCTTTAAACGAGTGATATTATTTCTCCGCTTCCTATTAGACGCCCGGAGATGAAAGAACCTTGTATTTTTATCGCCTTCCGCAAGGTAACTAACCCGTGATCGTTGCCGCCAAAAGACCTCCTCTGCCAATAACAATTCATCTAATTTCGTACAAGTATCCTTTCGTTCAGTAACCATAATAGGATCATGAGGGCAAGTGTTCAGGAAATGCAACCGGTCCCTTGTCTCATCTATCCGTTTACGTAAATGCCCAAACTGAATTCTACTCCACGCCTCTAACTTCCTCGAACAATGTTGCAACTTAGCTAACGCTATATGTCCCCTACTCGTATAAACTCCCGCAGCCCAGGCTTCACGGACAACCTTCTCACATTCTTCACTAGTTGTCCACATGTCCTCAAAACGAAACCGCCTGCCCTTCGTAGTTTGAATGGTAGTAGACAAAGTTAGCTTGATAGGAGCGTGATCGGACTTATCGAACTCCAAATGATGCAGAGAAACCGATGGGCATGTTTCCAAGAAGGAAGGAGAAACAAGCGCCCGGTGGAATTGATATCCTCGTCTGCCCATCATATTGATGTTGTTGTTAAGGGGCTCTTTAATGTAGATGTGTGGCGCCTTACGGGGTTTTATGGGTGGTCTCATAATGAGGAGAAGTGGAAATCTTGGCAACTTATGAGGGAGTTAAAAGATATGTCGCCTTTGCCGTGGGTTGTAATCGGGGGACCTACGGGGTCTGTCGTAGAGGCATTGGAGGAGGAGGATGATCCGGGAGGAGCGGAAGTGATCGGGGAGGCTGCTGGAGCCGAGATGGTGGTAGAGGATGCTTCCGTAGAGGAGGATAGGCGGTTGACGTGGCCGGCCTGTCCTTTTCATTGTGTCTCATAGACAGGATGCATGGCTGATGATTGGAGGTCAACACCGGGGTGGTGCGCCGCATCATGGTTCTTGGCCTCCTTATCATCCAAAGTCTGCCAGACACTGTCTTCTTTTATGTCGTGGAGCAGGAACGAGGTATTACCGTCATGGTAACCACCTCTGCTTCCGTTGTTGCTTCTCTGTTTCCCGTGTTGCTCCTTTTCTTTTCCGTTTGGAAGGATAGGGAGTGCTTAGTTCGGTAGGTGGCAGATAGCCCTCAGTTCGTTGTCTTAGGCTAGTGTCTGTATGATAGATGTCTGTACTAGTTTTTGTTTGTATGGTCAGTCGTTTGTATCAAACGTGTGTCGATGTATTTTGCGTGAGGCGGTTTGTATATATGTGTTTTTGGATTGTGGTTCATTTGTGATTTTTGGCTTTTTTTTGTGTTTCGGAGGAGCGCTGTCGGCTATTAGTTCTCCTTTTGCTTCGCACCAGTTCCTGTATTGTTAGTGTAGAAAACAGGCAACAGGTAGCACGTATGCATAAACGTAAACACGTAAAAAGTACTTGATTGAAAACAAAATTAACCACGATGACTCGAAGTTAAAATTTAAATTTGAAATTTGAAATGATATTTTGAAAATTCCGCGACAAGTCGTCACGTTTGGACTTCTCAAAAGGAATTGATTTGAAAATTTGAGCAATTAACTCGTGTCTTGAATTAAATTGCGTCGAAATTGTTGAAATTGATTTGTAACTCGAAAAATTCGAACTCAAACTGTCAGGGGTGAATTTTAGAATAGATTTTTGCGAGTGTATTTGATTTGATTTTTGTGAGATCAAGACTCGGATTTGTGAGAACTTGAAATTTTGACGAAATTGACGTCGTGTTATCAATTTTTGATTTTTGTGGAAATGCGAAAAAGCGAAAATTTTTCGGAATTTTGATTGATATGGAAACGATCCATCGCGGATCGGGGCGACTAGCCCTTCCCCCTTAAAAAAAGAAAGAAAAATCCGTATGTTTAGAGCTGCGTCATGGAAACCGTGTCAGATTTCGTATAACGCGAAAACAAGGAAATGTGAGTGTGAGAAAACACAATATGTCCTGGACCGTCCCGAAGAGGCGCGAGCATTCCGTTGGGAGGTTTGAGGTGTTAGGAGAAAACACAACTTGAAAGGGATAATTCAAGGTGGGAATCCTGAGAACAAGTCTAAAGAGGCGCGAGCAGCTTGGCGATAGAAGCCAGCTCAACCTTTTTTCTGAAAAATGCGCTGATCGTTTTGTATAAATAGGGATGTTTGTGCTTTATTGTTTCATCATCCGAAACATAAAAAACATCTCTACAAAACCTTCCTTCTTCTTCCACAAAAATATTCATGGATGCCTTTGAGAATGCGTTGCGACAATGGTGCCGGGATTTGTCGCCTCCCGAAAAGTATCAACTCATTTGCACGGGAGTTGGTCAATTGTTTGTGCTTCGTCAAGTTAAGGTGCAATCCTCATTTATTGAAGCATGTTCTCGGTTTTGGGATTCGAAACATCACGTTTTCGTTTTCCCGAAAGGCGAAATTTGTCCTCTTGCCGAGGAAGTAGGAGCCATTGCTGGTGGGTGGCCGGGTTGTGTTCCGGTGCTTCCTCCGACTCGGTTGTGCTACAAGGAGAAATTTTGTTCAATGTTGGGCTTGTAAACAAGCCAAGTCAATTTCCTCCTTGCTCCTCATGGTGTGGATATGTTGGCTCTTATCAACATCTTTTCAAACCGATTGGATACCAATGTTTCGGAGGTGGCTAGGAGAAGGGCTCTTGCCTTTTGCCTTGTCCATGTATACCTCTTTGTTGATGCTTTGAAGAAGGAGGGGTCAAAATGCTATGGTAGCATGACCCTCGTGCATGTAGTTGAGCAAATGGAGCATGGTAGAGATCCATCATGGTTGGTGCTCGACGAGATAATCCAAGCTTTGGACAAGAAGGGCTCTTGTGGAGAAGCTCCCTCGTTTGGATCTCCAAGGATCCTCAAAGTGTGGCTATTGGAGAAGCTAAGGTATGTAGAGCCTCCTGTTGATTCTTCTTCTTATTCTTTCCGTCACCTTACCATGAGGAAGAAGTTGTACTCGGATAGTTTTGCTTCCACCGAGGCCTATTGGGCCGCAAGATTGGCGGAGGAGGGTGGTCTTCATATCCGTTGGGTGGTACCATGGTGGCACTTGAGGTCCTTCACGAGGTTGCCCGCTTCGGTTGCTAGTCCTCGTTCTTTGATGGTGGTGGGTTTGAAGGTGGTTTCCTTCATTTATCCCGAAAGGCCCATGAGGCAAATGGGGTGATACCTGTCGATGTAAGTATCAAAAATAATATTTATAAAACCAAACTACTACTAACAAGCGGTAGTAAGGGTCGATCCGCAGGGAGGTAGGGAGATAATAGTTGTTATTAATTCTAGTTTAACGGTAACAATGAGGGGGGTTTTGATGTGAATTAATTCTAAAACTAATAACAAAAACTAAATAAATAAATAAAAGTTGCAAAAGATGTAAACAATGATAAAAGAAATGCTAAGACGGTCGGTTCACTATAGCTGCGATGGCATATAATCCTAGGTAAGTCCGAAATACAGTCGTGTAGGATGGGTAAAACAAGTCCTCTCAGTCCAAGTTAACTAGTAGCTCCTTCCGGCCTATGCTACCAGTCCCTAAGTCTCACTAATGCTAGCTCTCGCCCTGATTAGTGATTCCTAAAGCCTAAATTACATTATCTCTCAATCTCAGCAATTTAGTCGTATTAATTCGTTAATTAATGCCCTTCCCTATCTCTCGATCTACGGGCTGGTCAAAACTAAGCATCTAACAAGTCTTCTCTCGGTCTCATTGTTAAATATTGCACTTAACTAATTATACGGTGCTAATCAGACACGAAGTCAGTCGATCGACCAGCTACCTCAGTCGATCGACTAACCGGCTCAGTCGACCGACTAGTTAAGCCAGTCGATCGACGAAGCCCTAATGCGGGGTCACCTATTCTAATGCCATCTACGCCATAGATCTCCTACATCTTAGCAAAGGGTATTTAGCTAGATATAATGGAATTAATAACGAAAACTAATTTGATAATAAGCATAGAGAATTGCATAATTGAAATATTGAATGAATAAACTCGCAGAAAAACTATAACTAGGGTTTTGGGATTCTATCTAGCAAGAATTAATACTACGAAACGATTAAAACAATACTGAAATTAAAGATTAGAATTACCGATGCAAAGGAACAAGATGAATCCGAAAGCAAATAAGGTACGAACGTTAATGAGAATTCTAAACTACGAATAATGAATGTATGATAGGAACTGAATTAAACAAAGCTAATGAATGATAGATCTGTCAAGCAACAGGTAAAGTTACGTTATATAGGAAAATAACGTAACCTATTCCTAAACCTAATTACAATTGGGCTTCGGTCTCTCGTCTTTTAAATTGCGCATCAGGTCGTGGGGTGGTCGATCGACCACAGGCGCTGTACTGTAACTTCTGATAAATCTGCAGCGCGCACCGATCTTAAAACAGCCGCCATTTCTTCGTTACTTGGTCAAATCAGGCGTTCTATGCGGCGTTGGAAAGCTAAGAGGATAAGCTTTCACCTACAATTAGAATCACTCGATTATCAGCTCTAGAACTCGATATATTTCCATCTGAAGCAGGTTGCAATATCGTGAAGTGCTTCTTTGCTTGTTAAACTCGTACGCACCAATGCTTTTGCTATCTTTAGGCCTTGAAACGTGCACCAAGTGCATTCCTCGAGTCAATACCTCATGTCAAATCCTATGCTAAACACTTAGGAACGGATTCGGCTCATTTTCCGCTGAATTCTTCACATTTCTGCAATATTACACAAAAACACGAAAGTAGACGGAAATAGGGAAAATAGTAGCATAAACTACATTATTGAGCTCTGAAATGCGTGTAAAATAGGGTGTAAAACATCATATTTAGGACACGCATCAAACTTCCCCAAACCAAACCCTTGCTTGTCCCCAAGCAAGAACTAGACTCGATCCTTAAACCTAGTGGAACGATTTCAATCTCAGAGCGAAATGCAACCATAAAGCCTAAACCAATTTAATGCAACAACTAACAATCAATTAGCAATATGAATCATGCAAACGAGTTATAAAGTCGTTAAAAACTGCTGAACCGTCAACTGTAGAGACTTATCAATATGAACTCTCCTGGGTCGCTCATATCACTCAATGAATACGGGTGAGTATATGTAAAAGATAGAAAGAAGTAATATTGTAATGACTCTCACCTAACTACGACCACTACTACAGATACAGGCTATAACAACGGTCAAAAACCGTTGTTATATAAAAAAGCGGACGTTGTTAAAGCGTCCGTTGTAAAAGGTTGTAACAACGGTTGGTTTTCTTAAGCAACCCGTTGTTAAAACTATTAACAACGGTTTTAAGTATAAAAACCCGTTGTGGAAAGTGTGACTCAATTTTGGGGGGAAAGTTATAACAACGGGTTGTAATATACAAAACCGTTGTTATAACTAAAGACAACGGGTTGTTTGTAAATAACCGTTGTTGTTTGTTCTTAAAAAATAAAAAAAAATTAAATTAAATATTACTAGATGCATGTATAATTACGGCCCGTTAGAATTCCGATGCATGCAGAATATCCCTTAAATTAATTACCAATGGTTTTGAAAAAACTTATAAATGTGACTAGCTATAAATATTAAAGCATCCTTTAGTATCTAACATTCATTAATTGAAACAACATGGCAATGAACCCTAATTTTATCAACAACGAAGAATGGCTTACACAAACGATTGAAGATGATGGGAAGGTTCTCGCCGGGCTTCCCGCCGATCAACACCCATTAATCAAAGCATCCCTTGAACATCAACGGAATTATTGGATTAAGAGGCGTGAAGCAGTCCGGCTTGTCAACAAAGCCTCATCATCATCATCATCTTCATACCCTCGTCGGCTGTTGCTATTTCGCAACTTGGTCTGCAGCCAGAGATATGTTGAGTTGTACTCTTCCAACCTTATCTCCACATGCAAGTCGTGTCCTTGCATATATTCAATCTGTTATTGCAAAATATGAAGCCAATGACCCGGAAGTTAGCGGTATACCAGAGTGGCGTGATTGGTGGCAGGTTGAGAAGCGCTTTTTACGCTTAACCGGGGTTGTTCCGGCTTATTATACATCTTTTGATTTCTGATAATTGCTGTAATGTATTTGGTTTAAAATTAATGAAATGATCATTTTGAAAGTGTTGAGTTATGCTTGTTTGATTTGCTTCCATTTTTTCAACTCCATAGATCAGTCATCATCAAGATCCAGATTATTCGCCATTCTTGTCCAATAAGATTTGAAGCAAAAGTATTGAGAGATATGATGATGCTGATTATGGCACAACTTCCTAACATATATATTAATTAAAAAACAACTCAACCCACACATTGCTTAGTATAAATACATTGCATTATCTCAACTAACATGCATTTCCATGATCTCAATATATTCTCCAAACCCTAATCGCTAAAACAAACTCCAAATAAATTAACCCTCTCCTTAATCTTTCAAAACAAACTCCAAACTCCAACAAAATGAATGATATCATCCTTAAGACTCTTACTATGCTCGATCCGTATTGAAGGACACCAAAGAAGATGGAAATGAAATAATTAGCAGAGATCTTTGAACGGAACCTAATGGTCGATAAAAACACATACATGGAACTGAAATAATTAGAAAAATAAAATAATGACGATGAAACAAACTCCGATAATTACAGAACGTAACGTAAAGAGACGATGAAATCAACAAAGTGACGGCGAGAAGATAAAGCGACGATGAGAAAGAGAGAAAGAGACGATGAGAAAGTGTGTGTTTTGTGTTTGTGTTTTGCTTTCTTTGGGTTTGTGTTTGTGTATGTATTAAGGTTTGTGTTTTGTGGTGCAGCGAGACTTGTGTTTGTGTGGTTTAGAGTATGGAAGGTATTGACAACGGTTATTAAACAACAACCGTTGTGAAATATGTTTTAACAACGGTTGTAAAAAAAACCCGTTGTTAAATAAGTTTTAACAACGGGTTTCAAAAATAACCGTTGTGATTACTTTTCACTAACTTTGCGCCAATTTTGCGCCAAATTATTAACAACGGTTGTGCATGTGTGACCCGTTGTTAAAAAGAATAACAACGGTTTTTATAACCATACCCGTTGTAATTGATTTTAGTAAAATTCGCGCCATACATTCTACAACGTCTATTGTGATTTTCGTGAATAATCGTTGTTAAAGGGGCGTTGTAGTTGCCTGGATTTGTAGTAGTGGACCTATAAGAACATGCCTGCAATCTAATATGAAAATAATCTCTACAACCGTACATATGCATTCCAACCAAACAAATGACCATGACACATGCCGAGTTAAATATGGATATGTGAGGCTATGGGTAAGAAGGGCTAAGATAAATTTGGATATGAGGAGTTAAAGCCAAGCTAGTAACTTACTAAACCAAATTATAACAACATCCACTTCCTTACTCAAAATTAAATCGATGAAACGGTGTTATAACTAGCACTAAACTCACAACCCAATCAACAAGCAAACTCCCCAACAATTAGAAATAAAACATGGGAGTACAAAATCACCAACTCATAACAATTGCAACATGTGATTTTTTCGATTTTTCTTTTTCTGCTGCAGTACACAGTCGATCGACTACTTGGTTCAGTCGATCGACTGACCTCTTTTTTTTTCGAATCATTTTTTTTCTTTCGTATTCTGTTTTTTTTTTCTTTTTTTTTCCTTTCTTTTCAAACCTTTTTCTTTCCTTCCCTTTCACCATTTCACCAAAATCTCAATAAAGAGTAAAATAACCAAACCGCAATAAACACATTCCCAAAAACTAAGACTACTAGCTTGACAAAGGCAGGCTAAATATAGGATGTAGTTAAGGGACAAAAGGCTAAATTTGGCTATGAGGGGTTTATGGGTAAAATGAATAAAAGGGAACCTCTACCACATGTGTCAACAAACCACGAAACCGAATGCACACAGGTATTAAGCAGATTAAGTTCATATTTATGCAAATTAATGTAACATGTCTTATAAGGAGTACTACTCACATCCTAGATAAACTGGTCATGAATGTCACCAGTTATAAGCTCTAAACCTCAGAAATATAAGTAGTTTGCCAAAAGTCTAAGTCAAGTCTTAAGTTCAGCAAGATATTTAACGAAAACTCGTAGATTATGCATATGCGATTCTACTAATAACATGTCAATTAAGCACGGCTTAGGCATAAACAGCTGAAAATGCAATGTCATCATTAAAATACTACCTTTCCGACTCGACCTATATGCTAAAATAAACATGCATTTATTTTTTGGATTTTTTTTTGAATTTTTTCAATTTTTTTTGAATTTTCTGTATATATATAGGAAATTAAACAACAATGCAAGACAAATGCAATAAAACATGTAAATGCAATGCAAAACCCTTCCCCAAACCAAATCACACAATGTCCTCACTGTGCAAAATCATTTATAAAGAAGCAAAAGGAAATGGGATTTTGCGATAAATAACTAAATAAGACATGAAAAGGAACTCGGAAACTCACAAGACTTTAAGCGCAAAAGAGAACCTCCCCAAACCAGCGTGAGCTAGGAGGTTTCAGTAGCCAGCAGTGCCACCATAAAGTACAACAGCTACAGTGGTCGATCGACCGATGGTCCTGGTCGATCGACCAGTTCACGATGATCGAGGGTACTGTACTGCTGAGGGCAGTCGATCGACCAGCTAGGTCAGTCGATCGACTGACCTACCTGACGAAACAGCTTCTTTCTTCGAATTAACTCAATGAATTGAGTTAACTTGGTCTAATAACCTGTAAATGCACATAAAAACGCGCCCAAAATTGCGCTAAACCCAATTGTAACAGTCTAAACACGGAAATTAAACTAAGCACACACTAAGAGTTTTTATTTATTTTTTTAAACAACTACGAATTTTATTCGCAAAACTAAACAAATCACATCCGGGTTGCCTCCCGGCTAACGCTGGTTTCAGACCGGTCCCGTTCGACCTCTTTTTCTTCAGCAGCTTACTCTAATGGAGCCCAATCAAAACAACTCAAGGCTCTCAGCAACCTATCATACATTTGCGCATGTGCTACACAAAGCGTAAGTAGCACCATAAGATAGAAATAACATAGGAAATCAAAATGTAAAAACATTTAAGCCTAACAAATTTCCTATGGCGGCTCCTAAAATCATCCAAAAATAATTCGCCCTCCGGCTAAGGGCGGAATATAAAAGCTCAAATTATCCGCAGGTGGAAAATTAGAGAGCTCAGGAGCAATTAACTCAAAAATAACGCGAGTAGAATTAAGATGCTCAGACGGGTATGAACTGTGAGATGGAGGAGTCTGGTCAACTAAGGGAGAAGGTGGATAATCGTCCCAAATGCATGGGGCGGTAAAGTCAAATGGGTCAATCGGGTCCTCTATAATAGGTTCATCTATAATATCATCATACACATCCCAATTAACCTCAAGACTGTTGGGTGGTACCATGGTGGCACTTGAGGTCCTTCACGGGGTTGCCCGCTTCGGTTGCTAGTCCTCGTTCTTTGATGGTGGTGGGTTTGAAGTTGGTTTCCTTCATTTATCCCGAAAGGCTCATGAGGCAAATAGGGTGATACCTGTCGATGTAAGTATCAAAAATAATATTTATAAAACCAAACTACTACTAGCAAGCGGTAGTAAGGGTCGATCGGCAGGGAGGTAGGGAGATAATAGTTGTTATTAATTCTAGTTTAACGGTAACAATGAGGGGGGTTTTGATGTGAATTAATTCTAAAACTAATAACAAAAACTAAATAAATAAATAAAAGTTGCAAAAGATGTAAACAATGATAAAAGAAATGCTAAGATGGTCGGTTCACTATAGCTGCGATGGCACATAATCCTAGGTAAGTCCGAAATACAGTTGCGTTAAGTTAGATGTTAAAAACTAGAGAGAGAAAGTAGAGAGATGTTAAGATTAGGGTTTATGATTGCGGGAGATTAACAATGGTTATTCTAAAACAAAATAAATCTATAATTAAAAAATCTTTACGTAAAAGCAAACTATCTAGTAAATCATCCTTCTTTTCTTCTAAAACAAAAACTTCTATGGAATCTACGAGTGAGCAGGTCGTTGTAACGGAGGAGGCTGTCGATACTGAAGCCAGATTAAGTCCGTTCAGCATGTCATCGGAATTGGAATCAATTGAAGAAGAACAGGATGATGCCGACGGGGAATGGACTGAAGTGGGGAGTAAGGGGCACTCCAAAACTGGTATGCTTCAAGTAACTTCCACTGATGTTCAATCTGAGCTTAAGTATTGGTCTAATGCAGTCTATTGTTATATTTTGGGGGCAAATCCGCCTCGAAGTGTTGTGGATGCGTTTGTTAAAAGAGTTTGGGATAAGGAGGTTATTGACAAAATTGCTTTTAAGTCTAATGGCGTCTTTCTTGTGCGTTTTAAAACTGTGGAAAGAAAGAAGATGGTGTTGCAGGCTGGGCCGCTATTTTTTGACAATAAACCTGTAATTGTCAAAGAATGGACTCCGACTGCGAAATTGATTAAGGAAGACCAGGATACTGTTCCTATATGGATTAAGTTGTATGGGTTGGATCTTAAATTCTGGGGGCCTGCACTTCTGAAGATTGCGGGGTTGGTTGGAGAACCTGTTCGATTGGATATTGATACTCAGGAGAAAACCTTTTTGGGTTTTGCGAGGATCATGGTGAAAGTTAAAATTGGTCAATAATTGTCAGAATCTATACGGTTTGTTGATGAATTGGATGTCACTCAGCATCAAATCATTCATTATGAGTGGAGGCCTATCAGGTGTGATGATTGTAAGGGACTGGGTCATGAGACCAAAAATTGCAGGAGGAAAGAGATTAGACAGGAGAGACAGGAGAGACAACAAGCAAAAAAGAAGCAAGTCTGGCGTCCTAAACAAGTTCCCCAGCAACCTGTTCAGCCTGCAGAAACTGGGTTTATACTGAATCCACAGGAATTCCCTGAAATTCCTACAGTGCAGCCTGCTGGCACTGTTGAGGTAGTGAATACACCAGCTCATACTGGTATAGGGGTTTCTCTGGTTACTCCAAATCCAAAGGGTAACAGAGTTTTCTCTACTTCCACTAGGTTGCTCACTAGACTGAACAGACAAGGGGTTGTTACTGCTAGGGAGGGGATACAGAAAACTTTCATTGCTGCACTTAAGTCTCCTGAAGGTGGTGGGGTAGAGAGTTCTACTGAAGTCTCCAATGCATATGAATGCTCAAAAGAAATTAATGCAACACAATATATATATCTTTGAACTGATCAATCATAAAATCATGCCGGTTACCAAATGTTGTGATAACATACTCAATACGATCAATTCAGTCAATCACCTTCCAGTATATGAATCATAACGTAAATCAACAGCCACGAAGCAAGTCAACGTTCACAGTTTGGTCATACGAAACACAAACAAGTCAACACAATTCAACATCAACGATAATAAGTCAAGTGTATTTCCCTACCTTTTCGCAATCCAAGCACACACAAGCAATCACTTATGATCCTTCACTTATCCATCACCTACATAACATAATTATGTATAATTACCATCTACTCAGTCAATTAATCATGCACATAACCTAGACTCATCATAACTTAATAGGAATATCAATTTAAAGAACAAACACGACTTTTCCTGATTTTTCTGCTCATGGCAGACTCGGTATAAAATGAATAACTAATTCCAGAAAATTCGAATTGATGCAAGGCCAATTGAATTGGAACCCCATGAGTCTTAGCTACAATTTATATCTAACGTGTTTTTCTCAAATTCCAAACTTATCAAGGGTTTTCAGACTGATTTCCAAAAACTGACAGAAACCGTCGCATAAAAAGTATTGATTCATAAAACGAGTTTGACAAATGATTCTTAAGTAAAACCAACGCCTAACTCATCTAAACTCTTTAAATTAAATATATGAAAAAGACCCAGCACCAATTCAATATCTAAATTATGTTTTAGAAGTAATCTTTCAGCCTCTACTGATTTGCGGACTTTTTAGATAGACGTTCACAAATAATTTCTTCAGGAAAAACTACACGGTGAAATGCTACCAATTTTCACAGACATAAACTAGGCTTGGAATAAACATGAGTCTCTTCTTTAACCTTTTGCATCCCACGGCTTTAAGACAGGTAAAACACTCAAATAACACAGACCAACGAATCTGTAAATTGCTGTAACTATTCCATTCATTTATCTCATACAATTTATAATCAAAAACCCCCAAACCAATTCTAGGGTTACGAAAATTATCCCAATACTACTATAATTATGCTAATAATTGAATAAAGAGGTAATAGGATAGTCTACTTACGAAATAGGATGAGAATAGGCTGAGAAATCGCCTCGCAATTCCTCACGCGGCTCCCTTCACACACGGCTCCCTCTTCTCTCTTTTCTCTCTTTTCTCATGGTTAAAATGAATATGGTGATAGGGGGATTAGGGTTTGGTTAGATGGGTTATACATATAGGATAGGTGCTATTAAGATGATACGGGCCTAGCCTAGTTAGATTAATTAAAACCCGAGTCACATAATTACCCGAGTCACAAATACACTACACGACCCAGCTGGTAACTCGGCCTAATATAATATCATATTAAAATACCGGGTATTACAGTCTACCCTCCTTAAAAGAAACTTCGTCCCGAAGTTTAACCATAAAAGAAACACATCATGTAACACTCCAACATAACCCACACAACGCATAACCAATATAGCCAAACTGAGAAATCACACATGAAAGTATAAAGATTTTACAATCCTACCCTCCTTAAACATGGTTACGTCCCCGTAACCTTCATTATTATAACAAAAGTTCTCAAACTACGCTAACAAATCGAAAGAGGATAAAAGATTCACAACTCACGTTCAAGTTAACTAATCCCTACTAAAGACAATCAATATACAAGCTCTCTCAAGGAAGCTACGATTCATGCCGCTACAAAGACATCGCCACGGATCGGAGCAAAAGCCACGTTGAATAACTTAAGACATTTCAGTATTAATCTAAACACTCTTCATATCAATCAATACATGCAATAACATTCACAGGATCTGCTTGTCAATCTAATTTATACATTACTACTCAGGTTACAAAGATGAAGATGCTTAGGTGCTCACATATGGTTCATGTCAAATAGCATATTTTCCAAGAAATATTGGTCGAATGACGAATGACGAATGCACATTGATTGGCAAATTTTACAAGCTTATTGGTCGAGTCAGTCAAGCGAGTAAACAGCGATATTGGAAAGTTAACATACAATACTATCATACATAAAATTTCATTCTTGGTGTTAAATATATTTTAACTGCACTCAACACCATGACATAAAAGATTAAATGTATTTAACTACACCAATTTTACAAATATTCATTACATATCATGCTAATATCAACATACCATGTTAACACACAACTCACTTAAATCACCACATTACATTTCCCGTTTTGACATTCGTAACTAACCACAACCCACTAATTCACTACATGAACGAACAACATGACTAAATTAACCCACTATTTGTGACTCCGTTCTAGCTTCATTCCCCAGACTAGCAAATATCATGAAACCATACAACCAGACATCTTTTGGAAATCTCATTCGAATTTATACTCACACGACAAAATTTAACTTCATTTTCAAAACTTTTACTTTCATCTTTGGACGGTGAATAACTTTCTTAACATAAATCTTATAACAGAGCCGTCCATAGAATCCATTTAACTCAAAATCAGATAAACTTAACTCAATTCCTTCAAACAATACAAGCTTAGGTGTCGACTCATATTTCGTAATTTACAGGTTCATCTTATTCATTTCAGTCCTATCTTTACTAATGAACGACTATTACCTCAACATCAGGATTTTAGTTGCACTTCTTTACTCAGTTATATTCACGGCTAACACGACTACATCATTTAATCGGAGACCTTTTAGATAGTACACATTCCCTGGTGACGTCTCATTAAAGCATACGATTCGTACCATGATGTAAAGCAAGTAACTACAAATTAACTGTGTTCAATCAAAATTTTACCTCTTTATTACAGATCTATTTATCACGGGTTGCATGGTCACACAAAAGTATAAGTACCAACTCAATAACATGTTAAATTTTAAAACGATTTATCACGTCATAAGAACTAGACAAGAGTCTAACCATATAGTCAATACAAGAAGATTATTAGTTTAGATCGGAGGCACATTATAAAATTCCCTGTTAAACTCCTTACGGAACCATCGACTGTGCGTCATGAGTAATTAACTTAATAATGTAGAAGTCAAACAACTGAAATTACAATTGAGTATTAATGGTTATATGATTCACATTAACAACAAAATTACTTCCATATCACACATATGTTTAACATTTTAGCAACCATACCATTCAATTGTATCCATCAACTCAGTATAATTCATTTTCAGCAAAATAAAAGATATCGCATAAACAACTTAAACATGTACATATACCATCATATAACTTGTAAAACATTATCTATGACAAAAGAATAGCAAGGTGAACAAGTTCTCTGGTTTGCACGGTTTGAACAAATAGGCAACTCGCGGCTCAATTAAACGTAACTATAACGAATATCATTTAAACATACGCATAACATGTGAATCATCAAAGGGTTATCTCATTATAATTCATAGCGACGGTTCGAGAATATATTTCAAATATCGTAACTATATCGTAACTATATCAAACTATATTTCAAATATCGTGACAATTGCAACAATCACCTTAGCATTTCATGACAATACAACTATGAACATATCCAATAAGGAGCAACAACACTATTTTATTATCATATCATAAGTTTAGGTTCAACTGAAATAAATTAATGTAATGAAAGTAATAAGTATAACTATAGGCACACAGACTCACATAAAAGACATTAGAACTCAGATGACATCCTACATGTGTGAACATTTAGACATACTCATTACTACCATCCATGTGTAAACATTTAAACATAATTATTATAAATATTCATGCGAGTATATTAGAACAATCAAGTTAACATTTAACGCCACCAACTTTACCAAGATATGACAATATAGTTTTATATTTATATATATCCGACCACTATACAAATATGATGAACAGACCAGAGATATTATAACATGCCAAGCATAAAATATGCAAACAACTGGACTCGTATAAAATATTTCACCCTCGATTAAGAATCAAATTAAGCTATTCAATTTCACTCATACTATCATGCCAACAATGTTATAAACTAAACTTTAATTTTTTTTTTCACTAGTTAAGATACACAACCAATGAATATGTATGCTACTATCATCATATAAGGACACTATAATTTCACATTAATAAGGCTCATGAAATAATCGAACAACTGCATGAAAACTCAACATAGCATTCACATTTTAAAAGTTATGATTCACGTTGTAACTTCCAAAAAAAATCACGAATAAATAACCGTTCAACGAAAACTTGAGTTATATTACTTTTTATAACATACAGAGAGTTAATAATTCGTGAGAAAAAGAATGAGGTCCAAAGCTCAAGAATTCAGTTTTTAAAGGATTTTACAACTCAGTTGGTCCAAACAAGTATGTGACAGCAATTGGTCCGAAACTTGGGTCAGTTTGCAAAACTTACCATTTAATATAGAGACATCAAAAATTTTCGTGGCTTATCAATTTGAAAACATATGCGAATCTTCTGATCGATGGAGTTGGAATTATGCAAAAATTATTAATACAATTTAAATGAGGATTTTTACAAAATCGTTGGTCGAAACATCACTGCACAGAAACTTCCCGACCACAGCCCACTAAAATATTTATTACTCCTAATCCGTATATCCTATAAGCATGAAACCAACGCCAAATGAACACTAACTCACGAGGCTATCTCTCATAAAATTTTCATCCATAGGCAATAAACAGAAAAGAAATGGCAGTAAGGTCAATTAAAGAGTAAAATCAAACAAAACGAGTTTCAACACTAGGTCATTCTTTACTATGTTACAAGCTCTTATGAACATACTATGTATACTAACCCATCCCAACTTAAATCTCACACTTTGTACTTACGTAAACATCTATCCCATAGAATTCCTTCGCATCTCGATCTACTCCTTACATCTAAATCACGATTGCTATGACTAGAAACAAGCAATTCAATAGTGTTTCTGATTACTATCACAATACTATACTAGCATGGCTTCCGGATCACATAACCGCATATCACTAGACATAATAGCACTATCAACACGTCATTCACATCCATCCAGATAAATATCATCAATTCGCAATTATTTTCACGCTCACGATTACCACAATCCAACACTTCATTGATTATCAATCTGAACACGAAAATTTATTTCTCATCTTCACAACATCATATGATCACGTCATCATTCATACAAAATACTTACCGTAACGTTGTCCTTCAGAATGGTTAGAATATATGGGTCTCAAGGTATACATCAACTCGATTATATCCAAGGTTTTCCTTCTAACTACCCCATTCACTCAATTTTCTCTCGGGTTACCTGGTTCAAAACTGAGAGGGCAAAAGAGCACGTATTAAGGGCGCCTTCTTAACCGCACTGTGAGCTCCTAACAGTTTATTCCCAGGGGTTCATTTTATTTAGACACATCCTACGTTCATTGGGTTCATTGGTTTAGGCCTGAGGATCGTGCTCTGATACCACTTTGTAACACCCCGATTTATGAAGGAGCCTTTAGCAAGACATTCCCTAATAAACCGGACTGTTACCATCTCGGTTTCCCGAGGTAGTGAATAACAAATTGAACTCCAAGGCAAAATATATAATTACTTTAGCTTAATTATTACAAAACCTCTTCTACATCAAATTACAAGGAACTAACATAAATGAAAGTGAAAGTCTTCTAAATGATGATCTAGCTACTAAGTCTTCTGATCCAGTGTCTCACGCCCATCAAGCTCCCAGCCTATCTCATAAACCTGTCAAGCCTACTCCCCAATATTTGGATCGTCACGGGTGTTCACGAATACACAGGGTCAACCACGAGGTTGAGTAGGGAATACAATGAAACAACAAAATATGATATGCATGCTCCTCCGTCACCTCCATCTCCATCTCAACTCATATCTCATAACCCGGAACACCCAGCCATACCGATCCCCGGTAGACTATATATCGACCGTAGCCGATCGCATTTCGCTTGTTGAGGACACCAGGGCAAGTCCTGCAGAACCCGCCTGGGCCTTATCACAACATCATCTTCACCACACCACATCACCACAACATCCTCCATCTCCAATGCATATGAATGCTCAAAAGAAATTAATGCAACACAATATATATATTTTTGAACTGATCAATCATAAAATCATGCCGGTTACCAAATGTTGTGATAACATACTCAATACGATCAATTCAGTCAATCACCTTCCAGTATATGAATCATAACGTAAATCAACAGCCACGAAGCAAGTCAACGTTCACAGTTTGGTCATACGAAACACAAACAAGTCAACACAATTCAACATCAACGATAATAAGTCAAGTGTATTTCCCTACCTTTTCGCAATCCAAGCACACACAAGCAATCACTTATGATCCTTCACTTATCCATCACCTACATAACATAATTATGTATAATTACCATCTACTCAGTCAATTAATCATGCACATAACCTAGACTCATCATAACTTAATAGGAATATCAATTTAAAGAACAAACACGACTTTTCCTGATTTTCCTGCTCATGGCAGACTCGGTATAAAATGAATAACTAATTCCAGAAAATTCGAATTGATGCACGGCCAATTGAATTGGAACCCCATGAGTCTTAGATACAATTTATATCTAACGTCTTTTTCTCAAATTCCAAACTTATCAAGGGTTTTCAGACTGATTTCCAAAAACTGACAGAAACCGTCGCATAAAAAGTATTGATTCATAAAACGAGTTTGACAAATGATTCTTAAGTAAAACCAACGCCTAACTCATCTAAACTCTTTAAATTAAATATATGAAAAAGACCCAGCACCAATTCAATATCTAAATTATGTTTTAGAAGTAATCTTTCAGCCTCTACTGATTTGCGGACTTTTTAGATAGACGTTCACAAATAATTTCTTCAGGAAACACTACACGGTGAAATGTTACCAATTTTCACAGGCATAAACTAGGCTTGGAATAAACATGAGTCTCTTCTTTAACTTTTTGCATCCCACGGATTTAAGACAGGTAAAACACTCAAATAACACAGACCAACGAATCTGTAAATTGCTGTAACTATTCCATTCATTTATCTCATACAATTTATAATCAAAAACCCCAAACCAATTCTAGGGTTACGAAAATTATCTCAATACTACTATAATTATGCTAATAATTGAATAAAGAGGTAATAGGATAGTCTACTTACGAAATAGGATGAGAATAGGCTGAGAAATCGCCTCGCAATTCCTCACGCGGCTCCCTTCACACACGGCTCCCTCTTCTTTCTTTTCTCTCTTTTCTCATGGTTAAAATGAATATGGTGATAGGGGGATTAGGGTTTGGTTAGATGGGTTATACATATAGGATAGGTGCTATTAAGACGATACGGGCCTAGCCTAGTTAGATTAATTAAAACCCGAGTCACATAATTATCCGAGTCACAAATATACTACATGACCCAGCTGGTAACTCGGCCTAATATAATATCATAAAGAGGAAAATGAGCTTTAAGTATTTTAATATGTGGGGCAGTGATGAGAAGTTCCTAGCTACTATGGCACAAGTATGGGAGCAGAATATCAGTGGCATCACAATGTTTCAAGTGGTTAGGAAAATGAAGATGTTGAAACAGGGCTTGAAGTCTATCAATAGGGAAGCTTTTGCTAATGTTGAAGCCTCTGTCAGAATTGCTAAAGTGAATCTTGAAAATGTTCAGCTTGCATTGCAACAGGATGTGAATAATAGAGAGCTTTTGAGGCATGAAAAGGAAGCTGGTCTTCTGTATCAGGCTATGGATAAGGCTAGGAATGCTTATCTGGCTCAGAAGACCAAAATTCAGTGGATGGAAGAAGGAGATGCTAATACACACTACTTTCATAGTGCTATTAAAAGTAGAAGGATTCTGAATAAGGTCTTTTCTATTAGGGACACTGATGGGAATAATTGTGTGGATGAAAGAGGGATTGAAGGTGCGTTCTTAGACTACTATAAGAAGCTTTTGGGGACTCATAAAGCTGTGAAGAGGGTTCATTTTCCTACTGTCCAACGTGGGAGGGTGCTCAATGATGTGCAGAAACAAAGATTGTTGCAAGAGGTTACAGATGAGGAAATTAAGGCAGCTCTATTTTCTATATCAGCTACTAAATCCCCAGGACCTGATGGGTACATGAGCCAGTTTTTTCGTGATGCTTATGATATTGTGGGGGCTGATGTATGTCAGGCAGTGACGGAGGTGTTTAGGACTGGCAAATTACTCAGACAAGTGAATGCTACTGTGATAACTTTGATTCCAAAGAAGAATAGGCCTGAATCTGTGGTTGATTTTAGGCCTATAGCGTGTTGTAATGTGCTTTATAAGTGCATTACGAAACTCATCTGTAATAGGGTGGCTGATGTTCTCCCTGATATTATCAGTCCCAACCAGAGTGCTTTTATAAAAGGGAGGGAAATTGTGGACAATATTTTGATTTGTCAGGATCTTGTAAGGCTTTACAACAGGAAGACATGCTCTCCTAGGTGTCTTATTAAGGTAGATTTGAGGAAAGCATATGACTCAATTGAATGGACATTCATGGAGCAAATGTTATATGCTTTGGGGTTCCCTGAGAAAATGGTGGTGCTAATCATGGAGTGCATTTCTACCCCTATGTATACTCTAGCTTTGAATGGGAATACATTTGGGTATTTTGAGGGTACAAGAGGCATTAGACAAGGGGACCCTATGTCTCCTTTAATCTTTACAATTTGTATGGAGTATTTCTCTCGTATACTGGATGTGGTTGTGGACAGGAGGGAGTTCAGATTTCATTCTCTATGCAGACAGCTTAAGCTTTGTCACCTTTGTTTTGCAGATGATCTGCTCTTATTCTGTAGGGGAGATAAGGAGTCTGTGAAGGTCATTCTGAGAGCTTTTCTTACGTTTTCAGTTGCATCAGAGCTTGAGATGAATAGGGACAAGTCTGAAATATATTGTAATGGGATCAAAGGGGAGGAGTTACAGGTGATTATGCAGATGTATGGCTTCAGGGTGGGCAGCTTCCCGTTTAGGTATCTTGGGATACCTATCTCATACAAGAGAATATATATTGGGGATTGCTCTAAGCTGGTTGAAAGGATGGTGGAAGGAATCAGAGGATGGGGGGCTAGGAAGCTTAGCTATGCAGGAAGACTTGTCTTAGTTAAGTCTGTCCTGTCACAGTTACATTCTTACTGGGCAAGGATTTTTGTTATCCCTAAGGGTATTATAAGGAAGATAGAGAGATTTGTAGGAATTACTTATGGGAGGGTGTTGATCAGTACCATAAAGCACCTGCTGTGTCTTGGGAGAAAGTTTTCCAGGATCAAAGGCAAGGTGGTTTGGGGGTTATTAATTGCTTGGCTTGGAATACTGCTTTGATAGGTAAATATACATGGTGGATGGCATGCAAAGAGGATCATTTATGGATTCGTTGGGTGCATCATGTATATATGAAGCAACAGGATTGGTTTGAGTATATTCCTAATATGAATACCAGTTGGACTTGGAGGCAAATTTGTAAAGTGAAGGAGAAGTTGAAGCCTGGTTATGAGGCAGGCATCTGGGACCCTACTGGAAATGCGTATAGGCATGATGCAGGTTATAGATGGTTGGTGGGTGAGCATGAGAAGGTGGAGTGGTACCCTGTCATATGGAATAGGATGAATTGGCCTAAACATTCCTTCATTGCCTGGTTGTTTGCCCTGGGCAGGTTAATTACAAAAGATAGATTGGTGAGGTTTGGAGTAATCACTGATGGAGACTGCGAGCTGTGTGGTGAGGAGCTTGAGACTGTAGAGCATTTATTTTTTGAATGCAAATATAGTCAGATGTGTTTGGCTTTGATAAATGACTGGTTGGAAAGTGAAATACCAGTCAGGGATTGTATTAAGTGGTGCTGCCAATTGAAGTATAGGTCGCTGCTGAAAAAGAAGTTGATTCATATGGTGGTAGTAGCTCTGGCGTATCAGATTTGGAGTATGCGGAATCAATGTCGAGTGGAGCATCTGGTTTGGCATCCTAGAGTGCTTTTCAGACGGGTTCAGCAACAGGTGAAAGTACGAGCTAATATGAAGATTTGTTCTGTCCCTCATAGATTAGATAATGAGTGGTGTATTAGATTTAAATGATGTATGAGTCTGATATCTGAGAGGTGCCGGGAGAAGTAATAGGTTGGAGTCTTTTGTAAGGTGGTGAACCAATTTTGTAATTGCTATATGATTAATTAATGATATTAACATTCCACCAAAAAAAAAGTCCGAAATACAGTCGTGTAGAATGGGTAAAACAAGTCCTCTCGGTCCAAGTTAACTAGTAGCTCCTTTCGGCCTATGCTACCAGTCCCTAAGTCTCACTAATGCTAGCTCTCGCCCTGATTAGTGATTCCTAAAGCCTAAATTACATTATCTCTTGATCTCAGTAATTTAGTCGTATTAATTCATTAATTAATGCCCTTCCCTATCTCTCGATCTACGGGTTGGTCAAAACTAAGCATCTAACAAGTCTCCTCTAGGTCTCATTGTTAAATATTGCACTTAACGAATTATACGGTGCTAATCAGACACGAAGTCAGTCGATCAACCAGCTACCCCAGTCGATCGACTAACCGGCTCAGTCGACCGACTAGTTAAGCCAGCCGATCGACCAAGTCCTAATGCGGGGTCACCTATTCTAATGTCATCTACGCCATAGATCCCCTACATCTTAGCAAAGGGTATTTAGCTAGACATAATGGAATTAATAACGAAAACTAATTTGATAATAAGCATAGAGAATTGCATAATTGCAATATTGAATGAATAAACTCGCAGAAAAACTATAACTAGGGCTTTGGGATTCTATCTAGCAAGAATTAATACTACGAAACGATTAAAAAAAGATCTTGAAATTAAAGATTAGAATTACCGTTGCAAAGGAACAAGATGAATCCGAAAGCAAATAAGGTACGAACGTTAATGAGAATTCTAAACTACGAATAATGAATGTATGATAGGAACTGAATTAAACTAAGCTAATGAATGATAGATCTGTCAAGCAGAAGGTAAAGTTACGTTATATAGGAAAATAACGTAACCTATTCCTAAACCTAATTACAATTGGGCTTTGGTCTCTCGTCTTTTAAATTGCGCATCAGGTCGTGGGGTGGTTGATGCGTGTCTATAATATGATGTTTTACATCTTTATTTCCACGCATTTTATGTCTTTTATTAGTAGTTGATTCTACTATTTGCCCTTTTTCGTCGACTTCCGCCTTTTTATGTAATATTGCAGATCATTGCGGAATTGAGTAGAAAATGAACCAAATCTTGACCCCGGAAGCTAAGCTTAGGAAGGACATGAGTATTTGACTCGGACTTGAAGTTTAGAATGCATTTCAAGGCCTGAAGATAGCAAAAGCATGGGTGCGTACGAGTTTAACAAGCAAAGAAGCACCTCACGACATTGCAGGCTGTTTCAGATGGCTATATCTCGAGTTATAGAGCAGATAATCGAGTGATTCCAATTGGAGGTGAAAGCTTATGCTCTTAGCTTTCCAACACCGCGTAGAACGCCTGATTTGACCAAGGAACGAAGAAATGGCAGCTGTTTTAAGATTGGTGCGCGCTGCAGAATCGTCAGAATGCAATTCTGTACAGCGCTGTTGGTCGATCGACTGGTCCAGGTGGTCGATCGACCACTCCACGGGTCTGACGAGAATTTAAAGACGAGATTTAGCTTAAGCCCATTGTATATTAGGTTTAGGAATAAGAGTTGCGTGATATTCCTATATAACGTAACTTGATGTATTCAGTTTTGATTCAAGTTTTAGACTATCAGTAATTAGGGTTCTTTAGTTTACAATTATTTCCTTCAATAAAAGTTACTTTCGCATTCGGTTTTTTGGATCTTTGTTCTACAATTCTTCTCTCCTGTTTTCATACGGTATTTCCGCTGTTTTATTATTCAGTATTTATTGCTTTATTCGTTCATAGTTTAGAATTGCTAGGATAGTTTCCCTAAAAGCCAAATTATTGTTTATTGTTAATCGTTTATTTAGTTGTTTTAATCATGAATTCTACTGTTTTATTAGTTAATTTTATTGTTGTTTTCGTAATAGTCATGAGTAGCTAAACCCTTCGTGCTAAGATGTAGGGGACCTATAGCGTAGATGGCGTAGAATTAGGCGACCTGAATTAGGGCATTGGTCGATCCACTCGCTTCTTCGGTCGTCGATCGATTGTAGCGATTGGTCGATCGATCGCCTATAGTGGTCGATCGATCGACGCGTGTATGATTAGCACCGTTTTTAATTTATTAAGTGCAATATTTGACAGCGAGACCGAGAGGGAACCTGTTAGATGCTTAGTATTGACCAACCCATTAAGATCGAGAGACAGGGGAGGGAAATAATTAATGAATTAGAACAACTAAATTGCTAAGATCGAAAGACAGGTAATTTAGGCTTTAAGAATCACTTTTCCGTGCGAGAGCTAGCATTAGTGAGACTTAGGGGCTAGTAGCATAGGCCGAAAGGAGACTCTTTGGTTAACTTGGGTGAGAGGACTTGTTATTTACCCATCTACACGACTTTATTTCGTACTTACCTAGGATTTTGTGCCATCGCAACTATAGTGAACCGACCGTCTTAGCATTTCTTCTATCATTGTTTACCTTCTTTATTACATTTATTGCTTATTTAGTTTATGCATTAGACTTAGATTTACTTCAAACCAAAACACCCCCCTTATTTGTTCCTTCTAGACTGAAATATAGAACAACTGAAATTCCCTTCCTCCCTGCGGATCGACCCTGACTGCCACTAGCTTCGTTAGTAGTATTTAGGTTATAAATATTATTTTTGGTACTAAATGACGGTATCAAATTTTGGCGCCGTTGCCGGGGAGGCAGCGCTAGTTTTAGTTGTTTTTATTTTAGTCTGTCTTTAGCCTCAAGGGATTTATTCCTTGAGGCAGTTCTCATCTTTTTCCTTTAGTTTTGTTTTTATAGGTCTTTCAGGTCCTATCTAAGCAAGATTTTGGAAGGAGAACATCAAAGGGAAGGCTTGAGTACCTTTGATTCTTCCACCAAGATGTCTAACGTCTCCAGAATTGTAGCACAATTTGAAGCTCAGAATGCAAAATCTGACAAGCTGGAGAGTAGACAGTCGCGGAAAGCAAGTGTAGAGATGAGTACCGTTGCGGCACTTGAGGCTTCTGTTAATGCTCAATCTGAAAAGCTTGAGGTGGCACAATTGAAGCAAGAAAATTCAGAGCAGAATGCTTCGGTTCATGGCACCAATGAGATTGCAGAATTGAGAACGACAGTCCAAGCTCTTATGGCCCATGTGGTGAAAATTGAAAGCCAAATAGCAATCTTAGCGGCTAATCAGCAAGGAAAGGATTCGGGAAATATGGAGAAGCCTACTAAAATTTCTGATGCGGAAACAGATCACGTTTCCAGTGCTCATGGTCGATCGACCAACACCACTGGTCGACCGACCAGTATACCTGAGCAGAACGCAAATCCGCCACTTGATTTGCAAAATTCGACAGCTAATGATGATGTGACGAAGGTTTTGAACATGCGCAAGTTCGATATTGTCGATTTACGTGATACCTCGGCCCGAGTTATTGACGGGTCGTTCATAGAGCGAGCTATGAAGTCATTTCCGAGAGTTGATAAGGACAAGGTCCTTAATTCAAAGGATGTTTCAAGGAAGGAAGTAGAAGAGCGGGCCAAGTTGTCGATGAAGCCTCCATTTCCTGAGCGGCTCCAGAAATCGGAAGATGAGGTACACTATCGATCGCATATTGATGATGTCCCATTTTTATTCCTACCCTTATTTTCTGCTCTAACACCTCCGCCCCGAATGGGAGCAAGATGGAGGAAGATTTTGCCGCTTTGACTGTTTTGGAGCTGGTTTGGGAAGAAAGAGCCACCGATTTTCCGCTTTGAAGAAGTCGAGCGAGGCATGGAGTATGATCCGGAGTTCGATGAGCGGACGATACTAGAGCATGGAGGGCTAGAGCTGCGACAATCCATTTAGTTACCTAGATGACGGAGATGGGTGGTCTCCATCTCTTTGAGATTAGTATTCGAGGCGATTGCATCTAGCCAAAGGCCATGGTCGGAGTTATCCCGCGTTTTTCGCGGATAAATAATTTAATGCTTGAGTTTTTAAGACAATTTATCGCATTTAAGACTTTTTTTCTGTTTTTGGTTTGCGCGAGACTTCGCTTTTATAAGTTTGCTTAGGATTTATTTATGCTTTAAACTATTACTTTGGGTTGTGCGCAATTTTTGGGCGCGTTATTATGTGCTTTTGCAGGTTTATAGACCATATTAGTTCAAGTTGTTGAGCTAATTTGATGAAATCAGAAGTTACAGCAGGTTTTTCAGTCGATCGACTGACCTATGTGGTCGATCGATCGATCGCTACGATTCTGAGAAGTCGTTGTTCGTGTCACCTTGGTCGATCGACCGGGTGATGTGGTCGATCGACCACTTTTTTCTTGCACTGTTATCGATCATTCCCCTGCTGTGTTTGGTCGGTTTGCGGAGTTGAGGGAGTCTTTTCTCCACTTTATTCTCCGATTTATTTCTGTTTTCTTCCATTTCTTTATTTTACACATAATTTTGCGTTTAATAAATTGTTTTCTCGGATTTACGCACGGTACTTTTGTTTGTCTTTTCAGGTACTTATTGGTAGCACTGCTGGCTACTGAAACCTCCTAGCTCACGCTGGTTTGGGGAGATTTCCTTTTGCGCTTAAAATCTTGTAAGTTTCCGAGTCCCAATTTCATGTCTTATTTAGTTATTTATCGCAAAATCCCATTTCCCTTTTATTTCATTACATGATTTCGCACTATGAGGGCATTGTGTGATTTGGTTTGGGGAAGGGTTTTGCGTTGCATTTCATTCTGTTTTGCATTCACGTTTACATTTTTGTCTTGCATTGTTTTTTATTTTCCATATATACAAAATTTCAAAAAATTAAATTAGAAAAATTTCAAAAATTCAAAAATTTCACGTTTAATTTTGCATGTTAGGTTGAGTCAGATTGGAGTATTCATTACTGATAGTTGTCATTTGCTTAAACCCTGCATTTTATCACATCTTTTAGCGAAAGTTTTTGCAGTATCTCGAATTTCGTTTCAAAATTTGTTGAACAATTAGACTTGACTTGAAATTTTGGTAAACTACAAAACTTTCTAAGGAATTAGAGCCTTATAAACTGGTGTCATTTATGACCAGTTTCATTTAGGATTATGAGTAGTTACTCCCTGCATATCGTGTAACATTAATTTGCACAAGTATGACATTTAATTTCTTTTTGCCTGCATACATTCGGGTTAGTGGTTGGTATTGCATGTTTGGAGAATGCTTGCGAAAATCCCTTTTATTCATTTTACCCATTAGCTTCACATTAGCCAAAAATTGCCAGTTGACCCTTTAGCTACAATCCATAAACTTAGCCTACCCTTTGCTGAGCTAGTTTAGTAGTTTTAGTGGTATTCGTTGTATTGTATCAATTTTGGCTCGATTTGCACTCTATGAAGTTGGTAATGAATGAAGGGGAAGAATAATGAATGAAGGGGAAGAATAATGAATGAAGGGGAAGAATAATGAATGAAGGGGAAGAAGAAAAAGAAAAAAATGAAAAAAAATTGAAAAAAAAGTGACTGCCGAAAGAAAAAAAAACGAAAAAAGAAAAGAAAAGAAAAAGAAACGGCAAAGAAAGAAGAAGAAGAAAAAAAAAAGAAATTGAGTTATTTGACTCCTATGTTGCGATTTATATTTTATGAGGAGTGGTATATGGATTAGTGAAGTGTTTGCCTAATTCATTAAGGCATTTGAGCTTATTTCATTGAGTTAGAAGTGGATGTTTTATTCGGTTTGTTAGGATGCCAGCTTGGCTATTTCCCCCTCATTCCCATATCGTTTTGCCTCTTCTTACCCATAGCCTCACTTATCCAAATCTTTGCAAGTATTCGGCATGTGATGGACCTTGAATGGTTGGAATGTATGTGCACGGTAGCTAGAATTACTTATCATACTATATTGCATGCATGATCATGTTGGTTGAGTCTAGGTGAGCGACTTTTGTCTCTTTCTCTCTTACATATAAATTGCTTACCATTTGCTTTGTTGAGAGAAGAGTGACCCGGGAGAGTCCAATCTTGAAAGTCTTGCAAGGTCAAACGTTCAACATCTTTTCGAAATATGCATAAATTCGTTTGCGTGACATTGAGCTATTAGTAGTTGATTCATATGCGTTAAATTGGTTTAAGTAGACGGTTTTCAGTTTGTCCATGTTTTGCTCCTTTCTATCTAGATTTAGTTTTGCATTTAGTTTGCTTGGGGACAAGCAAAGGTTTGGTTTGGGGAAGTTTGATGCGTGTCTATAATATGATGTTTTACATCTTTATTTCCACGCATTTTATGTCTTTTATTAGTAGTTGATTCTACTATTTGCCCTTTTTCGTCGACTTCCGCCTTTTTATGTAATATTGCAGATCATTGCGGAATTGAGTAGAAAATGAACCAAATCTTGACCCCGGAAGCTAAGCTTAGGAAGGACATGAGTATTTGACTCGGACTTGAAGTTTAGAATGCATTTCAAGGCCTGAAGATAGCAAAAGCATGGGTGCGTACGAGTTTAACAAGCAAAGAAGCACCTCACGACATTGCAGGCTGTTTCAGATGGCTATATCTCGAGTTATAAGCAGATAATCGAGTGATTCCAATTGGAGGTGAAAGCTTATGCTCTTAGCTTTCCAACGCCGCGTAGAACGCCTGATTTGACCAAGGAACGAAGAAATGGCAGCTGTTTTAAGATTGGTGCGCGCTGCAGAATCGTCGAGAATGCAGTGCATGCATGTTGTTGTTGGTCGATCGACTGGTCCAGGTGGTCGATCGACCACTCCACGGGTCTGACGAGAATTTAAAGACGAGATTTAGCTTAAGCCCATTGTATATTAGGTTTAGGAATAAGAGTTGCGTGATATTCCTATATAACGTAACTTGATGTATTCAGTTTTGATTCAAGTTTTAGACTATCAGTAATTAGGGTTCTTTAGTTTACAATTATTTCCTTCAATAAAAGTTACTTTCGCATTCGGTTTTTTGGATCTTTGTTCTACAATTCTTCTCTCCTGTTTTCATACGGTATTTCCGCTGTTTTATTATTCAGTATTTATTGCTTTATTCGTTCATAGTTTAGAATTGCTAGGATAGTTTCCCTAAAAGCCAAATTATTGTTTATTGTTAATCATTTATTTAGTTGTTTTAATCATGAATTCTACTGTTTTATTAGTTAATTTTATTGTTGTTTTCGTAATAGTCATGAGTAGCTAAACCCTTCGTGCTAAGATGTAGGGGACCTATAGCGTAGATGGCGTAGAATTAGGCGACCTGAATTAGGGCATTGGTCGATCCACTGGCTTCTCTGGTCGATCATTTGTGCGGTTGGTCGATCGATCGCCTATAGTGGTCGATCGACTGACGCGTGTATGATTAGCACCGTTTTTAATTTATTAAGTGCAATATTTGACAGCGAGACCGAGAGGGAACCTGTTAGATGCTTAGTATTGACCAACCCATTAAGATCGAGAGACAGGGGAGGGAAATAATTAATGAATTAGAACAACTAAATTGCTAAGATCGAAAGACAGGTAATTTAGGCTTTAAGAATCACTTTTCCGTGCGAGAGCTAGCATTAGTGAGACTTAGGGGCTAGTAGCATAGGCCGAAAGGAGCTACTGGTTAACTTGGACTGAGAGGACTTGTTATTTACCCATCTACACGACTTTATTTCAGACTTACCTAGGATTTTGTGCCATCGCAACTATAGTAAACCGACCGTCTTAGCATTTCTTCTATCATTGTTTACCTTCTTTATTACATTTATTGCTTATTTAGTTTATGCATTAGACTTAGATTTACTTCAAACCAAAACACCCCCCTTATTTGTTACTTCTAGACTGAAATATAGAACAACTGAAATTCCCTTCCTCCCTGCGGATCGACCCTGACTGCCACTAGCTTATGTTAGTAGTATTTAGGTTATAAATATTATTTTTGGTACTAAACGACGGTATCAGTGGTCGATCGACCACTGGAACCAGTTGATCGACCACAGGCGCTGTACAGTAACTTCTGATAAATTCTGCAGCGCGCACCGATCTTAAAACAGCCGCCATTTCTTCGTTACTTGGTCAAATCAGGCGTTCTACGTGGCGTTTGAAATCTAAGAGAATAAGCTTTCACCTCCAATTGGAATCACTCGATTATCAGCTCTAGAACTCGAGATATTTCCATCTGAAGCAGGCTGCAATATCGTGAAGTGCTTCTTTGCTTGTTAAACTCGTACGCACCCATGCTTTTGCTATCTTTAGGCCTTCAAACGCGCACGAAGCTCATTCCTCGAGTCAATACCTCATGTCAAATCCTATGCTAAACACTCGGGAACGGATTCATCTCATTTTCCGCTGAATTCTTCACATTTCTGCAATATTACACAAAAACACGAAAGTAGACGGAAATAGGGAAAATAGTAGCATAAACTACATAATTGAGCTCTGAAATGCGTGTAAAATAGGGTGTAAAACATCATATTTAGGACACGCATCATGGGGCATCAACAAAAGGTGCCCGCTTAAGATACCCTTGTCCAAGAGAATGTTTTCCGGAACTCCGAGCTTGTGGAGGTCTTCGAAAGATGATGGGCCACTCGGCCGCTTTATGAGGTATCAAACCCCGTTCTCACGACATGGGTGACTCTCGCTTATGTCAAATGGGCAAGAGCCAAATCCTTGGAGGAAAGGTCCAAATCCCGTAAGGACGAGGTTGTTGACTTGAAGTATAGAGAGGTTGGCAAGGCCAACCGTGCCTTTTTTGAGGATTATGTTGATGGAGCTAGCCCGGATGTGATGAGGCCACCAAAGAGGAGAAGCTCGGGTCCTAAGAATGTAGTGGGCCATGCATGGGCTCGCTTTGGGCCGAACATGGGGTCTTGCAAGAGACCGGAGGCCGTCGCCGTAGTAGATCCGTTGAAGATCCGTTTCGAAGAGGAAGTTCAAGCTAGGCGGGCCAACAAGAAGAACAAGGCTAAGATGTACCCCGAGGGAAAAGGCAAGGGTAGAATGGAAGAGTGAAGACCTCCATTACCCACCTTATTATTATGTTGTATTAGTGTTGTGAGTTTTTATTATGTTGTACTAGCTATGTTTTGTGTGTTTTGTGCTAGTTTTATTATGTGAGGTATTTTAGTCGACAACTTAGTTTTGACAAGTTGTAAACTCGTCGAGCTTTATTTGTTGTTAAAATTGTAATCTCTCCTATTATTAATTAAATAAGAGGATTGCTCGTGTCAAAAGAATGAATGCTTGTTTCTTCCATCCATTTTGTAAAGGCAATTCGGCTCGAATTATCCTAAACATTTGCACTTGGGAAATGGGATTTTTGTAGGAAGGGAGAAAGGCTTCTTTTTTGTATTTTTGTGGGGAAAGGGAATGTTTTTCCCTTTCCTTTTTTTTCTGAAAGTTGATATGGGTGATGTTTTGTATGTGGGTAAACATAAAGGAATGTTTTTGTTTGATTATGGGGATGGTTGTATCCTTCTTGTGTAAGAAAGGACTGCCTACGTTTCCACCTGAAGAGGTGAAATCAAACCGTGATTGTAGTTCGAAATTTTTTGTAAATTTATTTGGGTTTTGTGGTTGTATCCCTCATGTATAAGAAGGACTGCCTACGTATCCACCTGAAGAAGTGAAATAAAACCATGCTCGTAGTTCAGGGTTTTTGTTTTAGTGCAAATGGATGTTGCCTTTGACAGATCAAAGAACATTCGAAACGGGCAAGGAGCCGCAACCTAGACTCGATAAAACATGCAATTTCAAATTAGAACGCATTTGAGGAACTCGACTTGAGAAGGTTAAGGTGGTTTCTAGTTGTAAAACTAGGGCGAGGTCGTTGGTTGTTACGGTTCAAGGGTAGTATTTCTTGAGTTGGTCTAGGTTGGTCGGGTTTGTAAAATCCTCCTAGTCTAGGTCACTCAGTCTCACTGCGCCCCCCGAAAGTATTTTCTTGGCCAGGTATGGCCCGACCCAGTTGGGTTTAAACTTCCCCCTCGGATCGATGGGTAATGGTGCTCGAACCGACTTGAGGACCAAGTCGCCTTCCTTGATGTTCCTGGGTTTGACCTTCTTGTTGAATGCCAGTTGTATATTTCGTTGGTATAGCTGGACGTTGTGCAAGGCGTTGAGCCGCCGCTCTTCTAGAAGAGCGAGTTGTTCATACCTTCGACGGGTCCATTCCGCCTCAGGAACCTGACTCTCCAGTAGGATACGCAGATATGGGACCTCCAACTATACCGGTTGAACCGCCTCTATACCGTATGCTAGGTAGAAGGGTGTGGCGCCTGTCGGTGTTCGGATGGAGGTTCGATATCCCCAAAGTGCGAATGGGAGCTGGCTCGGCCAATCACGATAGTTGTCTTGCATTTTCTTGACCGTTGTTTTGGGGACGGCATGGGGATGACCGATGTCGTTTGATCTTGTATTTGTCAAGTAAGGCCTGTGTTTCCGCCCGGAAGTGAGAACCTTGGTCGCTGATGATTTCATGGGGTACCCCATATCTGCAGATGATGTTGTTTTGGATGAACTTGGCCACTTGTTCGGCGGTCAAGACTGCATATGACTGCGCTTCTACCCATTTGGTGAAGTAGTCGATGGCGACAAGGACGAAGCAATGCCCCTTGGTGCCTATCAGATTGACTTTCCCGATGATGTTGATGCCCCAGGTTGAGAAAGGCCAGGGTGATGTCATGGTGTATAAAAGGGATGGTGGTATGTGTTGTATGTTGGCGACGATTTGGCAATTGTGGCAATGTTTGACGTAGTTACGACAATCAGCTTCCATGGTGGTCCAATAGTAGCCTAGCCGCATGATTTTTCGGGTAAGTATCATTGCGCTCATGTGAGGGCCACATTCTCCGTCGTGGACCTCTCCCATGACTATTTTGGCTTTGCGATGGTCAATGCAAAGGAGGAGAATCCCTTGGGGGGTTCTTTTGTATAATTGGTCTTGGTTTATTACGAATTGTGATGCAAGTAAACGGATGGCTCTTTGTCCTCTTGGGTCAGAGTTAGGAGGGAATTCGTTTTTGGTTTTGTAGTTGAGGATGGTTGGTGCCATGGTTCATCATGGTTTTCCTCGTCACTGTTGATGGCACAGATGTGAGCCGGTTCGCTCTTTCTCTTGACACATAGGGGCATCGATGTCATGTCGTCAGGTATGTTGACGAGCGCAGCAAGTTTTGCCAGGGCATCAGCAAATTGATTTTCCTCTCGTGGCAAGTGCAAGTAATCGGCTTGGTCGAAGAACTCGGCCTCTTGATTTATTTTGGCTCGGTAGGGACCTAAACTGTCACTTCGGATTTTCCATAATCCGGACACCTGATTGATGATGAGCGAGGAATCGCCGTGGACCCTTAGTCTCTTGATGTCGAGTGTGATGGCTGCTTGTAAGCCGATGAGGCACGCTTCATATTCAGTGGCATTGTTGGTGACGGTAAAGTTTAGCTTGACTGAGATCGGAACATGTTCTCCCTCTGGTGATATTAGAAGGATTCCTACCCCGAAGCCTCTCAGATTGGATGCACTATCGAAGTATAAGTCCCATGCGTCGGAGTCGGCACAAAGGATGTCTTCGTCAGGGAGTGACCATGTGTCGGTCGTTGGATCCTCGTTGAAGGGATTCTCTGCCAGGAAATCGGCGACTGCCCTTCCCTTGTTAACCTTGACGGGTACGAACTTGAGGTCAAACTCGGACAGCATGAGTGTCCACCTAGACAAACTTCCGTTTAGTTCGGGTTTCTCGAAGATGTATTTGATCGGGTCCATCTTGGAATAGATGTGGACCGTATAGCTGAGCATGTAATGTCGCAACTTCTTTGTTGACCATACTAGGGCAAGGCATGTCTTTTCCATTTGGGTGTACCTCGTCTCATA
The DNA here is from genome assembly GCF_048544455.1 of Silene latifolia. Classification (NCBI taxonomy): domain Eukaryota; kingdom Viridiplantae; phylum Streptophyta; class Magnoliopsida; order Caryophyllales; family Caryophyllaceae; genus Silene; species Silene latifolia. The sequence continues at coordinate 32,084,219 of NC_133528.1, forward strand.
CTCGATGAACTTCTTGCTGATGTAGTAGATGGCTCGTTCTTCACTATCGACTGTTTGTGCTAACATTGCTCCCATGGCTGTGTCAGTGACAGTCAGGTACAGGGATAGGGGAATCCCTTGTTGAGGTGGCATGATGACAGGTGGTTTGGATAGTATTTCTTTTATCCTGTCGAAGGGCTTTTGACAGTCGTCGTCCCAATCGGTGTGATCGGAGGCGCGATGTTTCTTGAATATTGGTTCACAAATCTTGGTGAGCTTGGCTATGAAGCGGCTGATGTATTGAACCTGACCAAGAAATCCCCGAATCTCCTTCTCATTCTTGGGCCGAAGCATTTGCTGAAGGGCTTTGATTTTGGTTGGATTAATCTCAATGCCTCTTTTGCTGACGACATGTCCCAAGAGTTTTCCGGAGGTGACTCGGAATGCACATTTCTGAGGATTTAGTCTCATGTTATATTTCCGCAGACGAGCGAAGAATTTCCGGAGGGCGTTGATGTGGCCGTCCCGTTTTCTTGACTTGACGATCATATCATCGACGTATACCTCTACCTCCTTGTGCATCATATCATGTAGGAGAGTGGTAGCGGTTCTTTGATAGGTTGCTCCAGCATTGATGAGGACGAAGAGCATGACCGTATAGCAATATGTACCCCATTGCGTTGTGAACGCAGTCTTGTGCATGTCTTCCTTAGTCATTTTGATCTGGTTGTACCCGGCATACCCGTCCATGAATGATAGGAGGGCGTGTTCGGCAGTATTGTCCACCAGAATATCAACATGTGGCAAAGGGAACTCGTCTTTTGGACTTGCCTTGTTCAGATCTCTTAAGTCGACGCAAACCCAAATTCTCCCGTCTTTCTTTGGTACAGGAACGATGTTGGCCACCCAGTCAGAGTACTTCGACAGTTTGATGAAACCGGCCTTGAACTGTTTATCCACTTCTTCGTTGATTTTCAGGGCCCATTCAGGGCGCAGCTTTTGCTTCACGGGTTTAGCTCCAGGCTTAATGGGTATCCGGTGCTCGGCAATTTCCCTGTAGATCCCAGGTATATCCTTGTTGGACCAGGCGAATACGTCCTTGTATTCGTGTAAGAGGTCAATGAACTGTCGTCTTTCCAAGGGGTCAAAGGTTGTCCCTATCCTAAGTTCTTGAGATGTGTTGTCGGTTCCTACGTTAATAGGTTCGGTCTCCTCAATGATGGGGGTCGTGGTTTCCCGTTTGTTAAGTTCTTTGGCTAAGTGAGGTGGGCAGTCACTCAAGTCAAATTCCTCATAATCATTCAGAATTGCATTACAGTTAAATTGAGACGAGTCGTAAGAAAACTTAGCGTTCATTAAGTTGACACGAGCGAAAAGCTCGGACATGACAGACATCTCATGGTCGGTCAGAGGCGACACAACAGAGGAGGTGGCCCCTGGAACAGGCTCCAGGTTGTCACCTTCCATGGGAGTGGGGATGACCCTAGTCGACTCAGCCTCTAAAGCAGCCACAAGTTTGTGATAAAACAGTGGGAAGGGGACCTTGACCGGGACATCAGGAGTGCTACGATCTAAGACAGACTCTGACTCCGACTCAGACTCAGATTCTTCTTCACTTCCCTATTTGAACATAGGGCCTTCTCCAATTGTGATCTTGAGAATGCGGCCTTGGCGATCGGTCCACTTGACGGTTTTCCTCCATCCTTGTGTAGCTTTCTCCGGGTCAGTATTGGAGATCAAGGCGGTGGGGTCAAATTGGTTGTCCCTTAGAGCAATGTTGATGATGTCCTCATAGTCGAGGTGCTTGATATTATCCTCTCCAAAGAGGAGAGTGACAGCTTGTCTGTCGAGGCATGGGGACGACTTGGACTCCGTTGATGCAGCTTCGGTGTTGTTGGGGATGAAGTAGAAGTCCTGGAAGACTTCTACACCCGGGTACCTGGCCTTGGCCACAGAGTCATAGATCGGCTCAGGGAAGCCATGGTAGAGCTCAGACTCTCCCTCGAGGACAAAATATCCATTGAGGGTCAAATGATAGGGACGGAGGATAACTCCGTGCTTCTTGCGCTTCCGAATCAGCAGGTTCATCTTCTGGATATTGTCATCGGTAGGTTCATAGCCCAACCCGAAGGGGATGTTGGGGACCTTAGCCTGCTTCAAGGGAGGTAAGGTGCTCTTTAGCGGATTGAAAGGTAAACCCGGGAAGTAACCCTGGCGCATCAGGATGCGGTTGACTGTGAGGTTGGCGAACGGGTAACAATCAGAGGGTGTTGATTCATCAGTTATGGCGTTCACAGCTTGAAATCCCCACATCTCGTTGTCATCCTCCTCAATGGCCTGGGAGGCTATTCCCATTTTTATGATGGCTTTGATCGGGGAAGCAGGAATCATGATCGTTTTCCCATTGAAGGGGACCCTGATTTTCTGATGAAGGGTTGAGGTGACCGCCTTGACGGCGTGGATCCAAGGACGTCCCAGAAGTATGTTGAAGGAGGCGTTGATGTCGACTACCTGAAAACTGGTTTGCCTTTCCAGTTATCCGGTTGCGACGGTTAGAGTGATAAGTCCTACGACCTTACGACGAGTGCCGTCATAAGCGTATACTCCTTGATTGGTTGGGACCAAATTAGCTTCTTTGATACCCAGTTTCTGAGCTGTTTTGAGAGGAATAACATTAACCGCGGATCCGTCATCCACAAGAACCATAGGCACATTCTTTTTGAGGCACTTCACGGTGATGTACAGGGCCAGGTTATGGTTGGCTCCGAAGGGAGGGATATCTTCATCAGAGAAGATGACCGGGTTGTTCAGGTCGGGGACATCCTTTGTCATGTGTGCTACTACTTCTTCAGGGGAGGAGGTAGAGGACACAGTCAGTTTTGCCAAGGCTTGTAGTAAAGCTTGTCGATGCTCGAAGGATATAGCAATCAATTGCCAAATTAAAATTTCGGCTTTTGCTTTCTGCAGCTGTTTGAGGATCGAATTCTCGGGAGCCTTTGGTTGAGTGTCCATGTCCGGGACAACCTGATCATTCGTTGTTGGAACGACTGTTGAATTGTTCGGGTTTTGATAGGGGCGTCCGGACCGGGTAAGAGGACCGATCTCTTTTGCCTGATTCTCTTTCCCTGGGACTATATAGATATCCTCAGCATCGTCTCTCCAGATACCATTTATTTCGAGATCCCGAGGGTACCTTGGAGGGGTATTCCTCGGTGGACAGTTTTTGTGAGGGAAATTTTTGTGAGGGTAATTTTTGTGAGGATAGTTTTTGTGAGGTTGATTATTGTGGGGGTGATTATTGTGAAGGTGATTATTGTGAGGGTGATTATTGTGAAGGTAATTATTGTGAGGGTGATTATCGTGAGGTGCGTGCCAGAATGGTCGCGGGAACGATGCTTGGGGGACCTTCCCTCGGGCGTGGCGTTGGAGGATTGAAAATAAATCGGCGATAAGCATCATCAAGTCGGTTAATCCTTTTGGAGCGACTAGCTATAGCTTCCTTGACTTGTTGGAACATGGCAAGCATAGTCACGACACTGAACACAAATACTCCGTCCGAAGCATCCTTCTCCAGGGCATTCACCTCGTCATCAATTGGTAAGATGAGGTGTGAGCAGTCCAAGGTTGCCTCATCATCAGAGATAGCATGGATTCCCAAAGGGTTCGTCTTGTTGTTTGGTTTAGTCGGTGGAGGCAAAGGCAATTCCCCTTTCTCGATCATGTCCTGGATGACGTGTTTGAGTTTGAAACAGGTTTCCGTGTCATGACCTTTCCCTTGGTGGTATTGACAGTAGGCATGTGATACTACGAGTGTTTTAAGTTATTTTGTGATACCTTGTTATAAGATTGACATGATTGATAATCGTAAAATGCATAATTGTGTTGGATGGTGCTTAGTTATGAGAATGTCTATGTGTGTTGTGGTAGTAGTTGTGGGCGAACTTCGGGACGAAGTTCATTTTAAGTGGGGAAGACTGTAATACTCCGTATTTTTAATAATAATTTATAAGAATAATTTATGTAATTTAATAATTGATTAAATGACATTTCTAATAATGAATACAAGTAAGACGTTAATTAAATAATAAATTAATAATTCAAGTCGGGAATTGGGTTTGGCTAATATTTGTGCTTTGGGCTGTGTGCTATTATTATATGGGCCGAAACTTATTAAATTGAAACGAATGTAATCGGGATTTATATCGGGAAATTTATAATAATATAATAAGGAAATAATAATATATAAAGGTAATTATAATTATAATAAAATTAATAATAAAGTTATGGCAATAATAAATTAGTAAATATTATATGAGGAAATCCTAGTTATGGTAAGGTTAATAATATATGATAATAATAATAATAATAATAATAATAATAATAATAATAATAATAATAATAATAATAATAATAATAATAATAATAATAATAATAATAATAATAATAATAATAATAATAATAATAATAATAATAATAATAATAATAATCGGCCCCTTTCCTCTAACCTCTCTCTACGATTTCACCCTGGTAACGATAGGTGGTTCACCTTGGCTCTCCCTGAGCCGTTGCCATGCCTCGGGGCCGACCGCCCAAGAAAGTGGAGGCTCCACCAGTGGTGGAGCTTGAAGTGTTGACGGACGAGGAGGAGGAACCTGTGAGTCCCCCTATTTCTCCTAGGGTTACGCCTACAAAAGCGACGGTTATAGCTGAAGCTCCGGGACCAAACAAGGAGTCCCACACAAAGGAAACAACAGCAGGGAAAACATACGCCCAAACGCTCAAATCATCGCTGAATAAAGGTATGGCACTGTCCTTCATTAAACCTAATGAGAATGGTGTTACAATTGAAGAATCGGACATAATAGACGAACTTGATTACTGGAAATACACTCTTGTGGGAACGGTTTTGGGAAAGACTACCTCTGTGGTGGAATTGGAATCTCTGGTTAGTAAAAATTGGAACCATGTCACCCCTCCTCAGGTGCTCTATTTTGGGAAAGGTTGGTTTTATTTTCGATTTGTGTATGAGGAGGACATGCTGAAGATCAAAAATGACTCGTGGAATGTTAATGGCTTCCCATTAGTGTTCAAGGACTGGAGCCCTACGGTGACTGAGGAACTGACTCAGGTTTCTATTGTCCCTATCTGGGTCCTTTTCCCAAATCTGGACCCTTGTTTCTGGTCTGCTGCAGGCCTGAGCAAGGTCTCTAGCTCTCTTGGAAAGCCAATATGTGCAGACGAGGTTACTACTGAAAAGAGTAAACTTGCCTTTGCAAGAGTACTCATAGAGATTGACATAGCTAAGGAACTTCCTGGTGCGATATGGCTGAACACCCCATTCCGGGGGCGAATACTGCAGAAAGTGGTATATGAATGGGTACCTTACTTCTGTTGCCAGTGCAAGAAGATAGGTCATACAAAGGACAAATGTAGAGCTGGACAAAAGAAGACGTACAAGCCTAAACCTAAGGGACCTGCTACTGTGGTGGCAAAGGAACCTACACCAGCAACAAAGGAGGAAGGGCTAGCAAAGGAAACAACACCAGCTGAACAGGAAGGCTTTACCACCCCTGCTGCTCAATTGGTTGGGAAAATTAAAGGTCGACCACCCTCCCCAAAAGAGGAGGTCTCTGTTAGCCTAAGTAATAAATTTCAGCAGCTAGCCACTGAGGATGAACACACAGGGGAGATCAAACCGGATACTGAGGACACAAATAAGGATAATGCAGTGTTAGAGGAGGACGCTCTTGGCCCTGATGCGGGGACAATTGACTCCACCCAATGAACGTGCTAGCCTGGAACATCAGAGGGCTAAATGACCCTCTGAAACAGCAAGAGGTTGTGGACCTCTTGCTGAAAACTAAAGTGGATGTTGCTGCAGTGATAGAGACTCATGTGAAGGAGGACGCAATCAACTTGGTCTGGAAGAATAAGCTTGCTCGATTTAGTCTAGCTAACAATAATAATTACCATACTAACGGTCGTATTTGGGTGCTTTGGGTACCTGCGAGAGTCAGTGTTGAGGTATGTGGGATGTCAGCTCAGCACATCCACTGCCGAGTTCTTCACCACATTTCTCAGCAGACCTTTGTGGTTACCTTTGTCTACGCTTTCAATCAGGGAACTCAGAGGAGAGCTCTGTGGGACTCGCTGCAGAGAATTGCCCGGGGGGTGTCATTGCCTTGGATATGTCTAGGGGATTTCAACGTCACTCTCTGTGCAGAGGAAAGGCAGGGGAGTGCCCAGATCAATTACGGAGACATAGAGGAGTTTAAAGACTGCCTGGAGCTCTGTGAATTGACTGATCTCCCTTCTACTGGTCTTACCTATACGTGGACTAACGGGCAGGGGGCAAACCTGAAATGGGCAAAGTTAGATAGGATTCTCAGCAACCCGTTATGGTTAACTACTTTCAACTCTACGGCCTGTTTCCTTCCTGCTGGGGTGTCCGACCACTCCCCCATTTGGGTTCAGGTCCAGAGTGGGGCTCCCACTCAGAGGCGTGCTTTTAAATACCTGGACAGCTGGGCTAGGTCAAAGGACTTCCTCCCCTGCGTGCAGAAGCAATGGTCTATGCGCGGCTTTGGGGGAAAGATTAGCACTTTATTCCAAAAGCTTAAGGCTCTTAGGAAAGGGTTAAAGGGTATTCATGGTAAGGAGTTCAGGGGCATTGGTGAGAGGGTTAAAACTGCAAAGGAAGAGCTCTCTGAAGGCCAGGTTCAGCTAGAATGTGACAATTCGAACACCAGACTGGCTGACAAGGTTAAAAGCCTTGCCCACAATTACGTGACTTTGAGAAATATTGAGTTGAGTATACTAAAACAGCGGGCAAAGGTCTTACACACTAACCTGTCTGACACTAACTCTAGATACTTTTATGCTATGATTGCGGATAGAAAGGCTAGAAACACCATAGGGGTTATAACTGACATGGAGGGAAAGCCGTGTACTGGGCATTTGGAGGTGGTGGATGCCTTTACCAAATACTACAAAAACATCCTAGGTAACACTTCTAATGTCAAACCCTTACCCCCTGATCTTTTTGGGTCTGGTACTCTGTCTGAGGCCGAGAAAGCTTCTCTTGTGGTGCCTTTTTCTGAAAAGGAATTGCAGGATGCTCTGCACTCCATTGGTAGACACAAGAGCCCTGGAGTGGATGGGTATAGCTCTGGCTTTTTCATGGATGCCTGGAACGTGGTGGGGCAAGATGTTAAGGCGGCTGTTGCAGAGTTCTTCACTAAGGGTAAGCTGCCCAAAGCAGCTACCTCTACTCTGATCGTGCTTGTCCCTAAGTGTGTGACCCCTGCTACTGTAATGGATTATAGACCCCTCTCTTGTTGTACCACTATCTACAAAATCATTAGCAAAATGCTTGCAAACAGGCTGAAAGTGGTGCTGCCATCTTTGATTGGGTGGGAACAGGCCGCCTTTGTGCAGGACAGGGACCTTTTTGAAAACTCTGCTATGGCTCACGAGCTTTCCGCTAAGTATAGTAGGGCTAGGCTTACTCCCAGAAGCCTTATCAAGGTGGACATTAGGAAGGCTTTCGACTCTGTCAACTGGGAATTCCTTGAAAAAAGCCTGGTTTGTTATGGCTTCCCTGGCCAGTATGTGAAATGGCTTACGGCCTGTATCACCACCCCGTACTTCTCACTTGCTATCAATGGTGGGGTTGAAGGTTACTTTAAGGGGCAGAGAGGGCTTAGACAAGGGGACCCCCTGTCCCCTTACCTCTTTGTCCTTGCCATGGAGATCCTTTCTCGAATGCTTAGAGGTTTACCCAAGGCTCCTGGGTTTTCTCACCACCCTAAGTGTGTCAAGCTCCAACTAACACACTTAGTGTTCGCGGACGACCTTTTGGTTTTCACTAGAGGGGACCTCCCCTCTGTTAACGCTGTTGCTACCTGCCTGAACCTTTTTGCTGATTATTCTGGGCTCACTGCTAACCCACTGAAGACGTGTATCTACTTTGGGGGTGTCCCCAAGCAACTACGGCTGCTGATCATGGACACCACAGGCTTTAGTGAGGGTGACTTCCCTTTCAGGTACCCAGGGCTTCCGCTGTCAACGTCCAGATTTACGGAGGCTATGTTTTTGCCTATGCTGACCAAAATTAGAGACAAAATCATGCATTGGGCAAACCATAGCTTAAGTTATTCTGGTAAGGCTACTCTCATCAACTACGTCGTATTTGGTATCCAAAACTTTTGGGGGGCTAGTATTTTGTTGCCTAAGGGGATTGTGAAGAAAATTCACAAAATTTGCAGGGACTTCTATTGGGGCATTACTGACGAAAGGAGACGAATGGTTTTTCAGGGATGGGATGGGCTGTGCAGGCCTAGGCGGGAAGGTGGCCTAGACATAAAGGAAGTCCTTAGCTGGAACAAATGCCAAATGCTCCGGTGGGTTTGGAAACTCTGTCACAAACCTGACAGTTTGTGGGCGTCCTGGTTCCGGCACTATGTGTTAAAGGGTGCTTCTATCTGGAACGTGTCCAGCACTGTTTCTCACTCGTGGTTCTGGAAATCCGTGATACAGGTGAAGGACTTTCTCGTTCAGTTTGTTGGTTCTCCCACCAGGGGGGAAGAGCTCCTGGCTAGCTGCTCCGCCAATGGTAAATTCGATATTGGCGCAATGTATGAGCTGCTAAGGCCAAGATCTGCGCCTGTTTCTTGGGGTAGGACGCTTCATGACCCCGCTGTCATCCCAAAGCATGCGGTTATAGGCGCTATGGCTCTCACAAAAAAGCTACCTACTGTGGACAACATAAAGGGGAGAGGCATGTGCATGGCCAATAGATGCGTGCTCTGCATGGAGGACGAAGAGAGTACGTACCATTTATTCTTTTCCTGCGCTTACTCCAAGCTGCTATGGACCGAGGTGTGCAAAAGTTTGCGCGTTTCAACCCCCTGCACTCTGGTGCAGCTGCTGAAGTGGCTACAGGAAAGGAACCGTGGGAGTGCTCGGGACAAAATTCGAAGACGGGTTGCGTTTGCTTGTGCTATATATGAAATCTGGAAGGAAAGGAACAAAAGGATTTTCAGGGGTCAAAGTACCTCCGCGCTTTCCCTCAGCTCTCGGGTTTGTTACGTAACAGCTACACGCATGTACCACTGTGCGGTTGGATTCTAGCTAGATTAGAGTTTTTTTTTTTTGGTGTTTGCTCTTCTTTTTTCTGTTTTTAGGCGGCTATTTTGCCTTGTCCCATAGGTTGCTAACGGTCTAGCGGGTCTTGGTTTGTACATCCCATTCTTTTATTAATGAGAAGATCCCTTGCTTTTCATGCAAAAAAAAAAAAAAAAAAAAAAAATAATAATAATAATAATAATAATAATAATAATAATAATAATAATAATAATAATAATAATAATTGTAATGACAATTCCTATACTAATTAGAATAAGGTAAGTTACATAGTTTCCTAATTGACCTCGTATTCTCTAAATCTTACACTATAAATACCACCTTAAATCTGAGAAATAATTCACAAATTAAAAGAAGGAGCTTTAGGAGAAGGAAGAAGAAGGAATTAACATAAATCAATTAATCAACTCGAGGTAATTATTCATCTTAAATCGGTTTATATTCTTTTCATGCAAGCATCTTTAGATCGATAATATGACTTCTATAGAACACCATAGGACTCGGGAATTAGACCTATAGCGACATTGGACTGCATAGTTTCTGACCTGACCATTGTTGACCGTCGTTGACCGTGATAGGGTGGTGTTTAGGGCGGCTAAAGGTGGCTGGTCAGGGGGTTATGCAGGTTTGGTTATGAGGGATTGTAATGGGTAATTGAACCCTTAATTGACCTCGTCTTGACCTGGGTATGGAGGGGTTGTGACGGGGGAAGGTGGTCGGTCCTTTTGGTGGTGGTGGTATGGTGGCAGGTGGCGGTTTGCGGCGGTGGTGACGAAAACAGTGGAGAAGGACGTGTTCTGGGCAGGCGGTTTTTGAGGGGGTTTTGGTGGTTGTAGGAGGTCTGGGTTGGGGTGGTTTTGGGTGACTTTTGTCGAGGGTGGACTGGTGAGTTGGGTGGTGGTTGTAGGCGGCAGCATAGGTGGTGTTAGGTGGTGTTTTGGGACGGGTTTTGTGGGTGTGTCAGAGGGGTGTTGTTGGTGTCGGGTGGATTTGGGCGTGTGTTTATGGTCGGCTGGTGTTGGTTTGATGGGTGGTGAGTGGGTATTTAGATGGGCCGTGGTGTAGGGAGGAGGTAGGCAGGTCGGGTGGTGGCTGTGGTGGCTTGTGGTGTCGGGTTTGGTGGGTTTTATGAGGGGTGTTGGTCACGGTTTATAAACCGTGTATAGGGTGGTGTGTGTTTGTTTTTGTGACGGGTTTTGATGCTTAATTAGTTCGGGTGAGTCGGGTTCGTAATTGAATCGGGTTTTTAGTTATCATAAACCTTTAATAATTATAATAATTAATTAATTTGAATAACTAAATAAAAGGAATAAATAAATGAATAAATAAGTAAAGTTAGTAATTATAATTGTTGTAATTGTTATTATTATATAGGTGACGGAAATTGTGAAGAGTTTATAATCGGATTTGTGAGCTTTAATTATTGGATTGCGTAATTGGAGTGCTTGCTTGCCAGGTAGGGATAAATCCTACTCAACTTTTACTCGATAATGTTGTTGGATGAATTATCAGTTGTGAAGTATATGTCATTGGTTTATATGGTGGTTGTTGGTTATCTCATGTCGTAATTGTTGGATACCTCAGTACTGGGATGGTGAATACCTCAACTTCGGTTGGGATGGTGAATACCTCAACTTCGGTTGGGATGGTGGATACTTCAACTTCGGTTGGAATGATGTAAAGTGAGCACGTTGTTAAGGGAGGTGTTCTAAGAAAAAAGATGGGCACGTTGTCAGGGGGTTCTGCAATATAAAAAGGAAGTTGGATTGTTATCGTGTGTTTTTGTTGTTAGTATTTATTCCTACTCAACCTCGCGGTTGACAGTGTATTCGTGAACACCTGCGGTGAACCGTTTTATGGGGAGCAGATTTGACAGGTACCAAAGATTAGCTGACTTGGGACCATTGGGATGAGAGCCAAACTTGGAACCTTAGATGAAGTCTAGATCACATATATAGTTATATCACTTATTTATTTTCCGCGGCAAGTTGTATTTATTTTTATATTAAGTTTAGTTGATTAAAATTGTAAAACTTATGTAATCATTAAAGTTTTTATTTTAAGTACTTTGGTGAGTTGGACTTTGTTATCTGCTACCTCGGGAAACCGAGATGGTAACAGTCCTATTTATTAGGAATGTCTAGCTAAAGGCTCTCGAATAAATGGGGGTGTTACAAGGCATTAGGGTTCCAGAAGCGGGATTTCTTAGCATCAGACGGATCTGGGGTGGGTCCGATTGGTTGTAATTTCCGTTGGTCCATAAGACTTTTTAGGGCGCTTGCATAAGTTGACCCTATGTTGGTGAACACTCTTTGAGGGCGCTCAGCTCTCTTGGCAGTTGGCTCGAGGAGGTTGGCCTCGTATATTTTGTTCGTCTGACCATAAGGGCGAGATCCGGTTGATGTGGATCCCTGGTAGCCTCGACCGGAGGTTTTGGCTAGGACACCCTTTCAGAGGTCGTCTTCAATGCGTGTCCCAAGGATTTGCAGATCCTGGAACGTCTTGATGTTTTGGTACCTTAGTAAGTTGGCATACACCGGGCGGAGATTGTTGACAATTTTTTCCACCAAGGTCGACTCACTCGGCTTGCTGACCAACTGAGTGCTTACTCTCCTCCAACGGGTCAAGAATTCGGTGAATCCCTCCTTGTCATTTTGGGTTACGACCTCAAGAATGCGGGTATTGGCTTGGATTTCGACATTGTCGACATATTGCTTAGCAAATTCAACTGCAACCTCATCCCAGGTAGTGAGGTTCTTCGGGTAAAGGGAGTAGTACCATTGACGAGGGATCGGTTCCAAGGATGATGGAAAGATCCGGGTGAAAAGTTCCTGTTTGACCCCTTTTATGGCCATGTAGTCTTTGAAGGCTCGAATGTGATTGAGTGGGTCCTCCACTCCCTTGAATTTGGGCACATCAGTCAGGGTAAAGTTGTCAGGTAACTGATTCCCAACGGGATCAAATCTTCGATTATTTTCAAGGTGGATGTTGTTACCCCGGGCTAGGAGTTGTTCTTCCAAGAGCTTGAACCTTTTCTCAGTTTCAGTCAAGGGCGGAGTGTTGTGCTCTCCAGCTTCTTTGTTTTCCAGGGTGTCGATACGGGTCTCGACACGATCCAGAGTGACCTTAAGAGCAGTGAGTAGGCTGGCTAGCTGAGCAGTGGTGACATCTCTGTTGTCGTTGTTGTTGGATGAAGTCGAAGACGGGGCCATGGTTCTGAGGCAGGAAAACGGCTCACATTACAACTCAATCCGACATGGTTCAAAGACTGAACGCAGACAACACAAATGACAGAACAAAGATCAGACTCAACAAGACGAGGGTGACCGTGTGTGGTACCTCGGTGCTGAATCGATTTATAAGGTGACGGTGTTGACCGAACTTGACATGCGTCCAAACATAGTGGCGTGACGCCGTTGGACGAGTCTCGTGGTGAGACGACTCATAAGTAAAGACCCATAAGTACGTTTGCTTTGACCCGATAGACACGAGGCAGAATTGGAATGGCGGACTGAAGTTTTCGAAAATAGAAATTTTCAAAAAGCTTCGTTTGTCGCTTTGGACGGCTTCTGAAGATAGAGATCTCCGCAAGTCGGTCAGTTGAAAGGTTGTCTTAAGTTTGTTTGCAAAAGGCGGTTTGAGTTTGAGTCGGCTTGGAAAACAGTGTACTGTTTCCCAAGACGGTTTTTGAAATTCAAAATTGTATGTTTTGAAGATCGGGTTTGAAATGTTTGAAAAGGTCTCGGGGACGGTGCATGGTCCTCGGGATCTCGAAAGTGTATTGAGAAAAGGACGTGTGCTTTTCTCGGATTTTGAAAGAGCCATTGTCGGCGCAAAACGGGTTAAAATCCGTGTTTAGACGCGGTGATTATAACTGCGTGAAAAGGTGTTTTGAAATGGTTGCAAAAAACCGAGTTTGAAAATCATCATTACGACGGCCTAGGAAGGCGTGTTGAAATGGTTATAAAAAACCGAGTTTTGAAAATTGTCATTACGACGACGTAGGAAGGCGTGTTGAAATGGTTATAAAAACCGGGTTTGAAAATCGTCATTACGACGGCCTAGAAAGGCGTGTTGGAATGGTTATAAAAATCGAGTTTTGAAAATCGTCATTACGACGGCCTTGAAAGGCGCGTTGAAATGGTTATAAAAACCGGGTTTTAAAATTGTCATCATGACGGCCTAGAAAGGCGTGTTGAAATGGTTATAAAAACCGGGTTTGAAAATCGTCATTACGACGGCCTAGAAAGGCGTGTTGAAATGGTTATAAAAACCGGGTTTTGAAAATCGTCATTACGACGGCCTAGAATGGCGCGTTGAAATGGTTATAAAAAACCGGGTTTGAAAATCGTCATTACGACGGCCTAGAAAGGCGCGTTGAAATGGTTATAAAAAACCGGGTTTGAAAATCGTCATTACGACGGCCTAGAAAGGCGTGTTTGAAAAGCAACGGTCGGCGAAAGACCGAGGTTTGAAATGGCCGGCGCAAAAGGGTGTTTTTGAAAATCACACGGAAGGACTTACGATCACATAACACATAAGCACTCGCAATTTCATTATATTATGCATAATGCTGACATGGGTTTTGGCTTTAAAAGGGTGGGTTACACACCAAGCAATCAAACCCCGATTTGCGAGAGGGATACCAATCCAAACAAAATGTGTAAGGAGGGTGCCCTAGCCTCGTGCTCGAAGGTGATGAAAGCTCTTTGACGAAACAAAAATGTGTAACGTCAACGGTATATTTGACTCAATCGGGATTCGAAACGCGGGGATGAGAAAGAAACTCACGCCGACGAGACGAGTCAATTGGTCGAAAAGGGTTAGGTTATGGGCCCGGACAAGGAATCCGACCGTGACCGTAATATCAACTAATGCATTCCAACCAAGACCTCGTTCGAGTCTCACTATCTAGGGATCAAAAAGACACAAGTGTCCTAGTTGTCCCCAGCGGAGTCGCCAATCTGTGGACACAGCCACCTACACGCCGAGCCGATCTGTCGGACGTATAGCGGTCTTTTGAAAGCCACGCTCGGCGGCGTAAAAATGCTTTCGACCGGATCGTTTTAGATCGGTCGGTTTCGTCTCGGCAAGGGTCTCGAAACGATTAGAGATGTTCGGAGTCGCCACCAAGCATTTGTGGGATGCTTGGAACCGTTCGAATCCACTTTATACCTCGGTCAAACGAAGCACAAAGCAGTGTTTGACATAGGTACTAAATATAAGGAATCGTCCCTCTTTAGCATCCTATCTCTAGAATGACTCTTGTACTCCTTGGATAAGGTCGTCCACTATCCAAAGTTTCTGAGTAAGAGGTGAAGGTACGTATTGGGAAGCCCTTTAATCAGACATCTAATCCCGCCCGCGGTAGCGGCCTCTACTGATCGATCTTGGTTGGTTGAATGCAAAAGTTCATAAAACAGTTTAAATGCATGAATGCGCATCCAATAGTTTAAACCTAACATGTGAGAGCTTTCTAAGTCGGTTGATTTAATCCAAGTATCAAGTATAAGATGTCGAGTTGGATTTATGGTTGATTTGCATGCAAGACGGAAATTAAACATCCATTTACCAAATTAGGTTTAGGGTGCATAACGTGATCCATTTGTCTTAGTAAGACGTTTTGCAAATACGATATTTGAATGAGCGAATTAATCGTCTGATCCGTCCTATATCCGGGTTAGCCAGAGTCGGGACCATCCTAGACCAATGCTGGAAGGGGAACAGACCCTGCATCAGGCAGCCAGAAGAGGCGCGAGCCTATTGGCGATGTAAGGGGGTCTCCCCTGGTTTGAAAACAGAAAAAGAAGTGGCCTGTTTAGGCGCGAGTCAATCCACGATATATGACGTGTTCTGACCATTGAAAAACGTTTGTAAAACGTGTTGAAAAATGGGTATTTGAACCCGTTTTAGTTTCGGAAAGGCCGTTTAGGCCGCTTTTGTGTTGATTTGAAGAACGTGACTTGAATAATCGTCATTGTTTTGGCGATATTCGATGTCGGGTTTGACTTTGCAAGCTTGACATGAATAGTTTTGAAAGTGATTATGAACTAATTGTTTTAAGTTCATTTGAATATAATTAGTCGACATTCATCATCGTACTCGGGTTAAAATCCGACATGGTATATGGAACCAAGGATGACTTTGTGTTGGTGACTAATACATTTATTTGGAAATGTAAAGAAATGATGAAAGGCTTTAAAATACCCTTCAAAATGTAAAAAAATGAAATAAAAGGTTTTAAATGCCTTTCATAAATATAATTAACCAAATATTATCACCGAAATACAGATTAAACCGTCATGGTATTAAGAACCAAGGGTGAAAAATGTTTTATGGTTAAAAACTTACAAAAATAAAAAAAGTTTGAAAATACTTGAAATGGTAAAAACCGTTTACAAATATGAAAATATGGGGGATGAAGAGACCAAACACGGATTGGACTTAAGGCTGGGCAAGGTCCTTTAGGCGCGAGCCTATGTGCTACGTAAGTAGCCTCTGCCGCTACCAAAAGTCCGATTTTGGCTCATTCTTCCCATGTTTTGGACCATGTTATGCATGATTTAGCATGTTATAGTCATGAAACAAGTAAAGACATGATAAAAAGAGGATTTTTACACCCTCATACTTACATGCTAGGCTTATGGCGAGAAATCGACATAAGTGTATCAACTCGTTTGGTCGGAAAACTCGGTTTAAAACCGTTTTATTAAATAAAAAGAGTGTTTTGTTAAGTTTAGTGATGATGTAGTGGTCAAGATGTCGGTCAAGTGGTTTAATGCACGATGACGGTACCAAACAATGTGTAGGCTTATGTTTACGATCGATAGGTCGTAATCACGTGTCGGATTGTGACTTAGGAAGTCGAGTCGAGAATTTTAAGGGAGAAAAGAGAGGGCGGACGCTCGCGTAACCTTCAAATGGTTGCATTTTAGGGGTATTTATAGGAAAATAAGTGCTTATGTGAGTTTTGAGCGATGTGGCCACCAGGGCTGCTGAAAGAGGCGCGAGCCATATATCACGTCTTCGAGATGTCTTGTCGCTTTCACACAAGTGCAATCATGATTTGTTCTATCCTAGGATTTGGATGAACATGTTTGGTATTTGACTATGTAAGATTCCGGGAGATCTTTACATAGAAGCATTTGAATGGTTTTGTTTTTTGTGTTTGACTCGGTTTGACTCGTTGTTGGAGTCGGGATTTTAATTTTGAGTCGGTTTTTGGTCCGGTGTCGGTTTTGATTCTAATTAGTGTCATTGCGACCCCGTCGTCATGCATTAAACACTCCAAGTACTTTTGAAAAGTTTTGAAAAGTTTTATTTTCGAAATCGTTTTAAGTTTTCCGACGTAAAGTTGTACACAAACTGTCGATCAAACGCCGCGATTCCTAAGCATGTTGTAGTCCGATAATCATCGGGTGTTTGTTGGAGTCTCAGCAGATACTGGGTATCTACACTTGGTTAAGTAATCTAGCTTACTTTTACAAGTAATTATGCTGCCCACATACTAACAAATATGGGTTAAGTTTTTGATCAAGAAAGAGCTTATTTGGTGGTGTTTATGGGACCCATAAACTTTGCAAAATATGTAAAAGTAAACAACCCATTTTTGGTAGTGTCTTTTTGTGCAAGCAAACTCTTTTGCAATACATCAAAAGCTTTCTTCTCAATTTAAATGATCAAACCGGATTTTTCTGAAGTGTATAAGGTTTGTCAAAAGTTTGGAAAGCGATTTTCAAGAGTTTAAATATTTTCGAATGTTTTCTTAAGAGTCGATCTAGAAACCACAGTGCACTACACTGAAAATTTTGAAGCACTTGGATAATTATCTGAGTTTAATGATCTTTTACAACACCATGACTCAATCTATGCAATTCTTCATCGTTGATAATCCTTGTTCAATTCCCCTCAAGTGTGGCAGTCCACTAGGTAATTCCTTTAGAAACGCATCTCTAAACTTCTGAACCAAAGGTTCAATCTCTGCAGGCAACTCTGAACCTTCCTTCTCAGTCACTTCCTTGGACAACAAGATCAATACAGGTTGATCCTGTTTTAATTCTTGGATCATGGCAGCTGCAGATAAGAACATCACAGCACTGATCTCCTCTGGCATGTTTGGACTTCCATAGTTCCTCTGATTTGGTGGTAAGGGGGTCAAGCTGACCTTCTTACCTTCATGTTTGAAACTGTAAACATTCTCCTTTCCTTGGTTAGTTGTATTTCTGTAAAATTCCCATGACCTCCCTAACAGCAGGTGGGAAGCATCCATGGGTACAACATCATACAACACTTCATCCTTGTACACATTCCTAATAGAGAATGGGACCAGACATTGCTTATCAACCTTAACCTCTGCTCCCTTGTTTAGCCATTTGAGCTTGTAAGGATTTGGCGATCTTGAGTCACCAGATTCAGTTTGTTGACCATGGTGATGGAAGCTACATTCATACAGCTTCCTCCATCTATGATCAAGTTACAGACCCTTCCCTGAACTATGGATATACGCCTGAAGATCAGGGACCTCTAGTAAGCTTTCAATGGTGCATGTTGTAAATGCATGACCCTCCATAAGACCAGGCTATGCCCTGTTCAGGGTGAGCTATAACCTGATCTTGACTTGACTCATTATCATCTTCCATTTCCTCCAGCACTAGATTATCTTCCTCCTCATACTCAACCAATCCTTCTCTTTTCCACTCTTCTACCTCCATTGCTGTCAGTGTCCTGTTGAAGGACAATCCTTTCTAAAGTGACCATATCCTTGACACTGAAAGCATTTGATCTTTTCCTCAGTCACAGGTGGGTTGGTTTTCTAGTTCATGAGGGCTTTTCCTTTATCTAGTTTAGGTTGGGTAACTGGCTTGGGTGTACTTCCAATTCTGACACCAGTAAATGGTCTGAATGTAGGTCTATTGGTGGTCTTAGACACTGCAGGCTTAACTTTCCCTATTTTCTTAAACCTCAATGACAGATTAACCACATCATCATAAGACCACCATAAAGATTGCATCCTAACCTTTGCAACAATATTCTTGTCAAGACCCTCTAGAAAACTAACAATCCTTTGCTCAGGTTTTTCATTAATCTCACATTGCAAGATTAACTGCTCAAATTCCCTTAAGTAGGTCTCAATGGGTCTCTCATCTTGCCTAAGTTTTGACTGTTTAATAAAGAGATCTTGATCGTAATCTTTAGTGACAAATTTACTCAGCATCTTTTTCTTAAGCTTAGACCAAGACCTAAGTGGTTCCTTCCCTTCTCTAAGTCTTTGGTGTTTCAAATTATCAGACCACAAAGAAGCATATCCCATTAATTTTAAGACAACAACTTTAAAGGATTTAACATCAGTGTATCCTTTATACTCAGATATTTTCTGAATATCCTTAATCCACTCTAATAAATCATCAGGATTTAGGCTACCAGAAAACTCAGGGATTTCTACTTTTAGATACTTGTCTGTGTGCTCAAGGACTTCCTCCCGAGTCCTGTTGCTTTCTTCATAATCTGACCCATACTCATATGTGGTGGTTGTCCCCTCCCTTCTCCCACAAAGAAGCCTCTGGCCCTGCCTCTGCCACGTGGTGGTCTTCTTGGGTCATGATTTGGGATCCTCTCCATTACTGTGTGTACAACATTAACCAAGATATCAACATTTCCTGCTAAATTTTCTATTCTTGTTTCAATACTAGCAAGTCTCTCTTCACTCATGATTCGTTATTTTTTTGTTTTTGTTGTAGGTAGGGATAATGAACTCATACTTCTCTTAATCCAAGACTAACACAAGGTGAAATTATATTATAACCTGGCTCTAGTTACCAATTTGCAGTGTATAACCCAAAGACTTGACATAAAATGAAGTGAATCTGACAAGAACTCAAACACAGTTTCCTTGATGTTATAAAGTTTGTATATTTGAATAAAATAGCAAGTGACCTTCTAAATTTATGAAACTTGGTGACAAATAATTTCAATGAGTGAAATAACTCTGAGTAAATTTTCCGAATTTTAGAGACAATCTAAGTATTTTAAATAAATTGCTGAAGATTGACTGACAGATGAATTTAGGCAATTTGACACATGATTAGTATTTGGGATTGAGTAAGGACCAAATGATATAATTATCAACTCAAATCCCACAGAACATTCATAGGTAATTAAGATAATAATTTGGACAACTTAAATTGGTGTTTATCACAGCCAAGCATAGATAAAAATCCAACTCAACTCAACAACAAAGCCAAACAACCCACAGACAGAGCACAAGATTAAATATACTCCACTAACAGACTTTGTTCAACATCTACAGTCTAAGAATAAGATGTTAACATGCCTGACTCTTAACTACGACTAATCAAAAGTTAAAGAGATTCACATTTGAGAGAAATCTCAAGTTTAATTTTCATCAAAAGCTGCCTCAATGTAGATGTGGTAGAGGTCCTTATATAGACCTCTCCCTTGAATTCCGTTACAAAATAACTATACATATCTCATCTAAGGGACATGATTAGTTCTTAGGATACAAACAAAGTGATGAAAATATTTTACAAATGATCACAAAATGATTTAAAGCAAACTGAAACAAAACAAAAGAAATTATAGGTTATAGTGGCAGGTTACTTTCTTGGCTATTGTGCTGCTTTGGCTGGGAGTATATGGACGAGTTGATGCAGTTAAGGCCTTGACTTTGGCTTTAGGTGACATCTGAAATATGGAGAGACAAAAAAAAAGGACCTTGGCAACAACTCTCCCATTATGTATCCAGAAATGACAATCTGCTTTATACTTTATATCCATATCTGCAACTTTTTTCAGCTTGATTTTCTCTTTGATGTAGTGTGAATTAAGCCTGGATCCCTAGGAATTTTCTGAGCTTAGATGAACAAGGTTTCAGCTGGCCATGGTGGCAACTTGTGGTTGGGCTTGTACTGACACTTGTGACGTCCCCGAGCAGGCTTGGCAGTGGCCATTATCAGAGCAGTGTGGCTAGGGCTGTGGCCTGGCTTTTAATCAGGGTTGGCCTGATCCTTATCTCCAGCTGCAATTATTGTGATTGTGGATGTTGGAGGTGATTAGATGGATATTGTGAGCCATGTCGGGAGATGGTTTCACCCCATTGTGACTCTCGTCGCAAAGGGGATGTGCGCATTAATGACTCAGGTTCGCTCGTTGCGATGAGCGGGGATTTGATGTCCACTCTGCGGTTTGGCATCGGCTGGGGTGGGTTAAGTGTTGTGATGGGAACCTGGCTACTCGTTGCGATGAGAGCCATTGGTTACTATGGAGTATAGGGTGATGGAGTTGGTTGTGGTTGTTTGATATTATATATTGCGTTGCTGTGTTGTTGTGTACTGTTGTTGACTTGTGTATTATTTGTTTGGTTATTCTTCTTATTTATCTGTGTTTGTGGTGATCCATTCGAAATTCTCGGCGAATGGTGAGCAGGTAGTCTTATCAGGTGTGATGATTGCTGAGCTTTGGCTGGGATCCTGCGAGGGAGCGAGTCACCGTTGAGTTCGCTTAGTTAGATGACAGTTACTTTGATTAGTTTGTTTCCTCCGCTGTTAGATAGCTGGCTTTGATTTGAGTTGTAATCATTATCTTATAAAGAATTTAATAAAATTATCTAAGTTGTTCTTTTATTGTCTATTTGATATAAACTACCTCGGGCAACCAAGATGGTAGCACTCCCGTTTACTAAGGCAGGCCTTGGTAAGGCACTTTTGTAGATGAGGGTGATAGGGACAACCAAGTCCAAGAAGGGAAGAAAGCAGAACTGACTCGAGCGAGTCATCAAAAGACTAGAGCGAGTAAACCATGGGATCACACGATTTGGAAGGCAAGGATGGCTATTTCTGGCCAATCTCCACGAGTTGCTCATCTAGCACGGCAATGGAATCTCTTAATAGGTCATTCCTTTATTTAAGCCCTTAGTTAGCCCTAATCTTGTAACCCATATAAACACCCTATTTTTAGTAATTCTTGGTTTAGGTCCTCTTAGAGGAAACAGTGCTTGATTAAACTTAGGGAGCCCTCTTAGATTAGAAAACTCTCTTAGATTAGGCGTGGATTAGTCTTTAATCTTTCCACAAAACACTTGAATATTTTAATAACTATTCTTCCAATTCATTCTTCAATAATTTATATTTGGATTTCTTGGGTAAGTATTGGAAGACTAAGTGACAAGTCTCCATCTTTATGCAAAGATCCACCCTTATTTATGTTCATCTTTATTTTCCAAGTTGGTATCTTTCTTGTCTCTCTTTAATCCTTTGTTCTTACCTGCTTCATATCATTATGCTTAATTTAGTCTCTTTTTCGTTGTTGCTATTAGCATAGTTCTCATGATAATTAGTGAGTAGTAACCTTGCTAGGGTTAATGGGGGACTAGGGGATGATTAAAGAGTAGAATTTATGCTTGTTAGGTCGATCAAAATGGATCAATTGCTATGGTTTCAACTAGTGCATATTAAGTGTTTGGTGAAATGCTTGTTTGATAAAGTTGTTTGAATCTCTATCTATTCAACACTCCTATAAGATCGAGAGCCTTAGGAGTTGTTAGACCATGCACTATGTTGGTGGGTAAAACAGGTGTACGTGAGAGCTAACCCGACTCGACCTAGGTAGAGCCATAAGATCGAGAGCCTCGGTCTATAGTCAGACTATAACATTGACCAAATTTAGGTTCACACATGTTGAAACCTTTGATTGCTCCTATGCACCGATGAAACCCTAGTACTTTCATTTAATTATTTACATCTTGTTATTGTTGTTTAATTTCGTTAGTGTAGTTTAAAACTCAATCTGCTAATCGTGACACTTGCATAAATTGAAATAGATAGACTTAAAACCCAATGCACACTGTCCCGTGGATCGAACTCGACTTACCTACTTTCTAGCTAGTTGTTTGTTGAGAATATGAATATTGTTTGATTTGATTGTTGAGGACGCGGCCTTATCAGTACTATAAGGTTAGGTATTGGCATACAAAAATTATTTTGTGAGACGGTTTCATATTATAAGATGATCAAATAATGTAAAAGGACAACTCAAGTATTAGTAATAAATGTGAAATTGATGAATACTCCAACTTGTGAGTATTCGGACTCGAAATAACATGCGTCGAAGAAAAATCTGAATGATGATTCAGCAAGAATTCAATCAGTTATACTATTTTACCAAAATTAATTGGTGTTTATATGAACAATATACATCTTTCAATGCATTTTTACTTTCTCATCTTCTATTAAATTAATTCTTAAAATTATTACCCTCTTTCTAAATTTAGTACGAGAAAATTGTTATCCTCTTCACGAAGAAATTGTCTTTCATCTCTTTAATCACTTATCTTTAAATCATTCCAAAATGAAAAATCGATAATAAAAAGAGGATTAACTAAGATAAATAATCCAAACTATTGGTGTTCTTCCCATAATAATCCGAGCTTCATTAAATCTCAAAATAAACCCCAATTTTGGTACTTTCTTCTCAAAACAAACTAAGGTGATAGAATACTTGATAAATTGGTCATTGCCTACCTTTATTGTCCGCCTTCATTCATCTTGAACTTTCTTCATCTCCTAAACCTAAACTTAACTGCAATAACTTAAAACTAAAAACGGGGAACTTTTGATCCTTCTGCCACCATTGATTCCTTGCATATGGCTCGGACAATCAAGTTATCATAGAGGGGTTCAGTCAGTCCCGCTATGCATTCGAATACAGACAATCATTGCAAAGGACCAGATGGAATTGTTGGACCAAAAATTAAAAATTTGCACGAGTTAGTAGAGGATCCTGAATTGGAGATTGAAGACAGTGATATGGAGGAAGACATGACTAGTGAAAATGATATCCAGTCCAATAGAAGAATTGAAAATCTTGCACATATGAATGGGGATCTGGATCAGGGTAGACATGATCCCAATATAGAAGTCATGTAATTGACAGAAGATGGTGTTAGTGACGAAATTACATATTGGAAGCAGGCTGTCATCTGTTTTATTATGGGTACTAATCCTCCATGTGAAGTCATTGCAGGGTTTATTAGGAGGATCTGAGTTTAACATTGATAAGATCTCTTTCATGCAGGATGGTCTTTGTCTTGTTAGGTTCAAATCAATGGAAATGAGAGAAAAGGTATTAAAATCAGGGCATTATTTATTTGATAATAAACCATTGATTTTGAAGAAGTGGACACTTGAGACATGAATTAAAAAGGAGGAGGTGACTACTGTACCTACTTAGATCAAGTTACACCAACTCCATTCAAAATTCTGGGGGAAGGGATTACCCAAGATTGCTAATCTGATAGGGAAATTCATAAGAGGAGATGTGGCTACAGAAGAGAAAACTAGGCTAGGATTTGCCAGAGTTATGGTGGAACTCAATGTTAATCAGGAGTGTCCTGATCAGGTTAAATTTAAGGATGAGTTAGGACAATTGATTAATGTTAGTGTGGAATATGAATGGAAACCTATTACTTGCAATCATTGTAAGGGTATTGGGCATGAGACGATTAATTGTAGGTGGAGGAAGAATGAAGTTCAGGCTAATAAAAAAAAGGTAATCAGATGTGAATGGAGGCCTATACAGAAGGATAAAGAGGAAAAGCAGGCAGATCAGCAAGGTAATATAGAGGGTGAGAATCATGTGTGGGCTAAAGAAGTGCTTATACCCCTTGATTCGGTCGAAAATTAACGCCTAAGCTCCCAATAAAACACTACTTATATTCTCAACAAACTACTCTTAGTAGAGCGGTAAGTAAAGGTCGGATCCTAAGGGACGGATATTGTATTGACTTATCGATTGTAAATAACTATGTCTTTAGTGTCACAATTTGGGTTAAGATTTAGAATTGCAATCTAAACTACTTAACAAATGCAAAGGAAATAAATGAAAGTAAAGCAAAGTAGGTAAATAGGGTTTGTAAACAATTGATTAAAGCACTAGGGTGCCATAGGTTCATAGGGAAATCATGATGAGATCACATAAATAAGTTCCATAGATGCAAGCAAATTATTGTTTTATTGGAATCGAGTTAGTTTATATCTTACAATTCCCAGGGAGTTTTGGGTCTCGGAGACGAGTCGGTCACAACTTTACAACACCTACAACGACTTAATTCTCCATATTCAACTATATGCATGGTCTAACAAGCCTTGAGTTGGTTTATGTCTTACAAGTCTTGTTGAAAGGATAAGAGAATCATGCTAGGTTGTCAATCAAGCGTAACATGTGCATAAGTTGAGACTACAACAAGCAATAAGCATTCATATGAACTAATTAAGTAAAGATCTACCCCATGATTAACTAATTAAGTAAAGATCTACCCCCCCCCCCCCCCCCCCCCACTAACCCTAGTTAAGGAACTACTCACTCATTATCATAGTGAACATGCTAATAATGGTGTCAATCATCTTAGGATGATAAAATTGAAATCAAAGACTAATAGAAGAAAACATGATTGATGATGAAGAGTTGTCAATTCTCCAATAATCCCCAAATAATCTTCAAATTACCCAACTAGATCTAAGAATACTTGAACAATAATTAAGGAAAGATTAAGATATAATTAAGATTAAATTGTGAATTTGAATTGTATTAATCTACTAAATAACTTGACTTAATATAAGGTAACTTCCTAATCATTTGGTAATACAAGGGAGTATTTATACTAAGTACAAGTATTAGGTTAACTAAGGGCTTAAATAACGATTAAGCCCCTTAAATGAAGTCTAACGCCTTACAAGTCCTGCTATGTGACGCACGGCCTGCCTTTGTTAGATGCTCATCCTGCTCTTTGGGATGCTTGTCCTACTTTGGGGACGCCCGTCCTTTTTGGGATGTCCGAACTGCCTCTGAGACGCCCTTCCTAAAGGGCAGTGTTGCTTCTTCTTCATTATTTTTCCTCCTAATCCGTGGGGATCATTGAGGAGTCGTGTGGGTCCTTCATCATTGCCCATATACTTGTTTTATTGACTTAGGCCTCTAGTATTAGTCTCCTCTTTATTGCTTGGTCATTAGATGCGATCAATTTAGCTCCGTTTTGCTCCATATAAGCAAGGCTAGCACTCCTCTCCTACCAAGGACACAAAACCTCATAGAATATGCAAAATAGGAAGCTAAAGATAAAAAACGACCCTAATGCATGCAAGAAAGCATAGGAATGAGGCTAGTTAAAGGACTAAATGTGCATAAATACGAGTCACATCACCCCAATTACTTGTGTTATTTCTTCATCAACCAGAACTCAGACTCCTCTTAAAAGATTGGTTAAAATGAATAGAAATGGTGTGGGTCAAGAAGGTTATAAGAGGACTAGGTTTGGTTCCCATTCTTATGTGGATGTAGTAAGTAAATCTGGTGCATCTAAACAAATTAAAGGAATTAATGGTAGTGTGGGAGGAATAAGTAGAACCCTTAGTTTTTGATGGATAACTTTGGTTTTTGGAACATAAGGGGGATGAATAATGTTAATAAACAAAAGGAAATAAATTAGTTTCTTCATAATAAAGATATAAGTCTGTTTGGCCTATTAGAAACCAAAATAAAACCTAGGAATTTTAATAAAGTGGTGAATAATTTTAATAATGGGTGGAGTATATCTACCAACACCAGATATCACAAAGGAGGAGGAATTTAGGTTCTTTGGCAGCCATCAAAATTCAGGATCCATTTTATTGAGTATGATGCTCAGTTTACTCATATGAGAGTGGACTCTTTGATTAGTAGGGAGAGCTTCTACCTTACTTTAATTTATGCATTTAATGGTCTTCATGAGAGAGTTCCTTTATGGCATAAACTCAGAGGCTTTGCTAATCAGATTAGAGGGCCTTGGGCTATGAGGGTGACTTTAATTGCGTGCTCTCTCATACTGAAAGGTGTGGAGGGAATACATGTCAAGCATAAATTGATGATTTCTTGAGTTGTGTTGAGGATTTTGAGATGTTGGATATTCAGGCAATAGGGTCCTTCTATACATGGAATAATAAACAGAGGCCAGAGGATAGAACTTACAGCAGATTAGATAGGCTTATGGTCAACAAGGCTTGACTGATCTCTTTCCTAATTTTTTTTGCTCATTTTTTGCCTGAAGGTCTTTATGATCATACCCCTTGCATTGTAGGGAGTCATAAGCAGATCAAGAATCCTAGGTGCTTTAAGTATTTCAATATGTGGGGTAAAGCCGGACAGTTTTTACCAATTGTTCAAGATATTTGGAGGATGAGAATTGATGGTACTCTTATGTTTCAAGTGGTTAAAAAACTGAAAGCTCTGAAGCCTAAACTTAAGCTACTGAATAAGGATAGGTTTTCAGGCATTGAAAATAAGACCAATCTGATTCAGATTAGAGTTGTTAAACTATAAGAGGAACTAGGGTGAATCCTACTGATTTTTCAAAGGTGGCAGAGGAGATCATGTTATCTTAGGAGCTTAGGGATTTGTCAATTTCCAGAGATAGTTTCCTTGCTCAGAAGGCTAAGTCCCATTGAATTAGTAAAAGGGAATCCAATACTGCTTATTTTCATGACACTATCAAAAGCAGAAGAGTACAGAATATGGTGGTTATGATTGAGGATAAAGTGGGGAACTTGTGTCACACTACTGATCTAATTCAAACTGCTTTCTTGGATTACTAAAAAGGGCTCTTGGGTACCAGAACCCCTACCAAGAGGGTGAGGACACCAATTATTCAGTGTGGCAACAAATGTACTGACTACCATGTCCAGTCTTTACAACAACCTACATCTCCTGAGGAGGTCAAGCATGCAATTTTTAGCATTCCTAACAACAAGTCTCCAAGTTCTGATGGTTTCACCATTAAATTTTATAAGGATACATGGAGTGTGATAGGTGATGAGGTGATTAGGGCAGTGCAAGATTTCTTTCAGAATAGGCAGTTGCTAAAGCAGATAAACTCTACTAATCTGACTCTTATCCCTAAGTGTGAGAGGCCTCAGAGTGTTTTGCAATTCAGGCCTATAGCATGCTGTAATGTACTCTACAAAAACACCTCAAAAATTTTATGTTCCAGACTTAGCAAGATCTTACCAGATATTGTTGTCCAAAATCGGGGGGCTTTCATTGCAGGTAGAAGTATCCTAGAGAATCTGCTCATCTGTCAGGATCTGATAAGACTTTACAATAGGCCTTATGTCTTAGCTAGATACATGATCAAAATTGACCTACAGAAAGCCTATGATACAGTTGAATGAGATTTTGTTAATCAACTACTTATTGCTCTTAACTTTCCAGATCAATTCAGGGAGATGGTAATGCAATGTGTCACTACTGTAACCTTTACTCTTTCTCTCAATGGGGAAAACTTTGGTTTTTTTAAGGGGGATAGAAGGCTAAGACAAGGGAATCCATTATCTCCCTTACTTTTCACTCTTTGCATGGATTATCTCACCAGGTCAATGAAGTACGCAACAACTAAGAGAGAGTTCAGGTTTCACCCTTTATGCAAGGATTTACAACTCACAAATTTAATGTTTGCAGATGATGTACTTATGTTTAACAAAGGGGATTCCAGTTCTATGGTACTACTTCTCAAGGCATTCAATACCTTCTCAAAAACATCAGGCCTTAAGGTCAACCCCTCTAAATCTCATGCATATTTCAATAGAGTGGCATATGCTTTAAAGGATGATATTTTGAGTGCGTCTGGTTTTAAAGAGGGCACCCTACCATTTAATTACCTTAGAATGCCTATCCAAACCACTAGGCTCAAAAGGAAGGGCTGTGATATTCTAATTGACAAAGTCTGTAAGAGAATCCATGGGATTGGCTCAAAAAAGTTGTCCTATGCTGGGAGATTGGTGATTATCAAAGCTATTCTTACTACTTTATATTCCTATTAGGCCTCTATTTTCTTCATACCTAAAAGAGTTATCCAAAAGATAGAAGCTATTTGCAGGAACTTCTTGTGGGATGGGGGCATAGACTACAAGAGGGCTCCCTTAGTGGCATGGAGCAGGGTTTGTAGAACAAAGAAGGAGGGAGGTCTGGGCTTAAGGGATCAAGTAATGTAGAATAAAGCTTTTGTCAAATGGGTTCACCAAGTCTATATAAAGAGTAATAATTGGCTGGGGTACAAACCCAACAATGAATCCAGCTGGGCATGGAGGAAAATATGCAACACAAGAGATGATCTGGATGCTGCTTACACCAATGGGAAGTGGTGTTTTGATGATGGTGTTTACACTACTAAGTGATGCTATTTGTGGTTGAGAGGACAATATTCAAGGGTCAGATGGACGAAAATGGTGTGGAGTAATTGGTCAATTCTTAAACATGTCATTTTCACATGGTTAATTCTTAATGAATAAGTAAACACAAAAGCAAGGCGTAAACGATAGGGGTTTGTGATGAGGCGGTTTGCTGCCTCTGTGCTCAAGATGAGGAAACACAATTACATCTTTTCTCGAGGTGTACTATTACTAGGATGATTTTTACGCAGATAAACAAGAGATTCAAGTTAAACATACCTCATAATGATAGCCTTAAATGGGGGCTGCGCAGAAGAGGGACGAAGATGCAAAGGGGGATCCTTTTGATGGTGATTATGGCGGGCCTGTATCACACCTGGTACCTCCGGAATAAAGCTCGTCTTGTCGGGATGTTAGAGAGACCGGAGATAATAGCAACAAAGTTAATGAAGGAGGTTAGATCTCGAATTCAGGCAAGAATCTAGCTTCCTCTATCAACAAGGGACCAAAAGTGGTATGATGAACGATTCTGTGCTTGATGGATTAGAGGATGGCTTGATTTCAGTGTTGATTGAAGGAGATGATGAAGTAGAGTAAGGGAGGAGATGCGATTTGTTTTTGTTTTGTTGTTTCTTGCCTCCAAATAGGGATTTTATATCTAGGTATTGAGGTTTTGGTCTTTGCGGATGACGGGTTGAAATGTCACTTGATCTTTTTACCAATCCATTTGTAAATGTTCACTTTCCGGTTCGTTTTTTTTAATATACTTAAATTTTAACAAAATAAAATAAAAATAAAAACGAAAACAAACTTAATAACTTAATAAACAAGACCTAAACTGCACTAAATCAAAATCAAGTCCTATAAAATCCCAAGAAAATCTTGCATGTCAGACAAAGCTTGAATCGTTCATAATTTTTCATAATTTAATGGATTTCACAACAATTTGTAGACCATCCAATTTCCAAAGGCACCTACATCCCTAATCTTCTGTTGTTCATTTACTTCCCTCAAATCAAAGGTCTTGAGATTTAATCAACCACTCTCCTCAATAATGTGCCTCGTCGTCGCCTAAAAGTTTATTGGACTTTATAACTACTGATTTCTCTTTAACATTCAACCATCCTAAGAGCATATATAATAGAGAGGATTTACCCTCTTTTTAGCACCTTCTCTCATCTAAGAAGATGTCCTCTCTTAGAAGGAGGATGTTCTCCACTTCCTATAAAATTATTAGACTTGGAACATTGGCCGGTGTGCCAACTATCCAACATATTTTTCCATTTTTAATATTTATATTTTATAATTTATTTTTAATATAAGTTAAAATATAATAAAAATGGTAGAGGATGGATAAGAGGATCCTCTCTATTGTGAACAAAAATTATAAGAAGAGGATGAACATAGTGAAAATGAATGTGAGTCATAGAGAAAATGATGGGTCAAAAAATGAGAGGGTAAAAGAAAAAAAATAAGAGGATCGTAATATGCTCTCTATTGTACATGCTTTAACCAATCCATCAAAATCCCGTCTGCAACGCCCTACGCCAACCATAAATCCACTACCAAATCCAGTTCTATAACCTCCAGCGGGTCGTCTTACATAACCACAACTAGACGGTGTGAAAATTGACGGTGTATGCGATGAATATTGAGGTTGTGGAGTTCCGGGATGATGGTCTTCTATGATTTAATTTGTTTATGGAATGAGCATCAAGAAGGCTAGAATGAGACATATTGTTGGAATGCGCAACAGAGGCGTAATGAGATATTGTCAGGTTTATATAGTGGTGAGGTGAGGTGAGGTGATTTTATATGTCAAGGACTCAAGAAGACGATAAGTTTGTTTTACATAAAATAATGATGATGATTAAGATTCAAGAATAGAGGTATGAAGAGAGTAAGATGAGTTGATGGTTCTGTTTTGTGTTTTTATTTTTATTTTAATTAAGCCATGTTATCTTTTACCGGTATTAATGGAGTTGGGATTATTTATGTCAATTAATCCTAAAAAAAGTATAGAGGGAATATTATCTTATGAAATATTTATGATTAACCGTAGTTTTAATCAAACTCGTGATTTTCACGGATATAAAAACTAGTTAGTGCTAAAACTGTTGGAGTATGTGTCCTCAACAATAGTGCGATCACATTATTAAAACTCATAATAAGAATACATAAAGGGATGATTCATTTTTATACGTCAACTGATCAACATTAATCGGTAATGATTGGCTAAGTAGAGTTTGACATTACTGTCGTTTGACGGTGGTGATCAGTTGATCCCTTAAGGTCACACCTAAAGGATAATTCCCTTAATAGTTAAATTGATTAATTTTATATTGATGCAGATTAATTAATTCCTTAAAAATTGAACAAAGTACATATGAGAGTAAGAATTTGAATCTTATCGTAATTCGATTAAATGAGATTCGTTTTAGTAATTAAGATGTTATATTACAACATGTTACATGTCACATGTTACACATTATATAACAAAGTGACAATTAACAAAAATAAAATAGAGTCCACATTATCTAATGGGCCGGTTTTTAGAGGATATTAGAGGGTGAACTGTTTAATTTTATTTTTATTGTGGAGAACACAATGATTACAATTATAGAATAGCTTACACCCTAATGCATTTTGATAAGAACAATTCAAAAGAGAATGGTCATGCATTGGTCATCTTGGACACCTCCATCCCACGGTTTCTCCCCACTAAAAATAATAAGAATTGTTCTTATTTTTCCACTTAATTCATTCTTAGATGATTCACTTCTCACTTCTCTCATCTTCTCTCTAAAATAAGTTTTAGAAAATAAATTGTTCTAATCTAAAATTATTTAGTTTACTAAAGGTAGTAATAAGAAATATTATTAGATTATATTTTTTTATGGTCTCTAATTACATATATCTACTTACTATATTAATTAGATTTAAGGGGTTGTCTTGGTGCAATTAAGAGGAGGTTCTCACACTATTGAGATAAGGAGGATCATCCATTTATTTTGAGCTCGAAACAAGTAAGAAAGGTGTTCTTACTTGTGCCCTTAAAATCATTTTGAATATTGTAAGGAACATTTTCTTTACTTATCTATTTATATATTGTTATGCATATAGGAAATATCGGTATACTTCCTTTAATATTATTAGGATTATAACGAAATTATGATTATGAATACGAGTCATAAATGAAATAGCATAAACAAAATAGAGAGATTAAGAAATAACCTTTGGTCCTAGCAAATGTGGCCAAAGAACAATATCGAATTGATATTCTCCTATTAGTTGCACCCAAGATGCTCCGAGAAATGCCCCTCAAATTGCTAGAATGAGATCCCCAAATTTCACTAATTAATTTAGGGTTTTTGTGTTCTTGATGAGAGAATTAGGTCAAATTGGAATGAGAGAAAATGATCTCCCTTTGGCCTCTTGTAACCGTGGGAATGAGTGAATGAGGGGAGATCTTTTTCTCCTCTTTTTGCTCTTTTCGGTTTTTCCACCTACCAAAAATAAGGAGATTAAATCTTCTTATTTTGGTAGTTTTCAAAATGTTTATAAAGTGTATAATATATAAATTGTCATTTATTTTATTCCGTATTAATAAGTCTACACACAACAGCTTGCAGTCGATTTATTAATGCCGGTCTGTAATAATTTATTATGACAATCTCGTATAATCTATACTTTAACTATAAATATTGCATATTTATAATTAGCTAATTAAATATAACCGGTTACGTTTAATTACGAATTAACATCTTAATTCGTTCAAGCTAACATTATATACATTAATTAAATATAACATATTATATTCAATTTACGAATTGACAGTTAATTCGTCTCAGCTAATATTATTTAATTAGATTAAATAATCGTCTCATCAACACATTGACTAACTGGTTAGTCAAATACATGGACTAACCTTTTAGTCATATAAGGCATCAATGTGATTACATTTCCATAATCACATCTCTCAAACACATCCTTTAGGTGTGACTTTTAGGGACCAGTTGATCACCGCCATCAGTATGATAATAACGTCAAACTTTCTAGCAAGCCAACCGTTATTAAGTAATCGTTAATCAACTGATAAAATACGAAGTATACCCTTGTGAACCTATAAGAGATTTATAAATGTTATCACACTAATTGCGGAGGACACAAGCTCCAACAATGCATGCATAAGATCATCATCTAAATCAATGAATATTTTAGATAAATAATTAAAGAGCTTAATTTGAGGGTTAATGAGTCCTTTCAAGTGGTATCAGAGCAAATGGTTGTTGCATGCATAATCGGTTTATAGTTTTTCCGAGTTAAAAGTATAACATATAAAACTTGAAATTTTGTGATTTGTAGTATTAAGTCACGAAAATTTTTGCATGTCATATATTCTGGTCCTAAAATGAATTTAGGTCATTTTGATGATTTATGGTAATTTTTGGCTCATTTTAATGATTTTTAGTAATTTTATTACATTTTATTGAGTAAAATGGTGTTTAAAATGCTAAAAATAGTTAGACAAAGTTTCTGACCTTGAAATTTTTATATGACCTCACATGCATATTTTACTTATTCTATATAAAATTTTGTATAAATTTGATTTATTTTTCATGATTTATGATTTTTATGAGATAAAAATAGAATAAATGGAGGAAAAATGGTTAAAATTAGTTATACTTCGAAACAGGCCATGAAATTTTAGTATGTTGTCACATGCATGTTTTACTCACTTTGAGTAATATTTGATATAAACACGATTCATTTTGCATGATTATGAATTTTTAGAATAAAAATGACATAAATAGTGACTATTTTAGAAAAAATAGCTAAAACGAATTACATGGCATGAGAAAATTATTTTAGGTTGCATAATTATCCCACATTTCAGATATAAAGTTGGAACATTGATTAGATTAATTTTCATATGCTTTAGATGTTTTATTTGATAAAACCGATAAATAGCAACCATATTTTCTCGAAATAAATTCGAAAATTTTAACCTTGGTTTTTGACATTATGAGTATCATGGAATTATTCCAGACTGTTCAAAAATTTAAAATTCAAATTTTGAAATTATTGTAATTTAGTTTGGATTTATATCATAAAAGGTTATGATTTTAAGGTCAAAAATGAGCATAAATGTTAAAACAAGTTGAATTATCGTCAAAAATTGAGTGATGACTAATTTTTGAGTCCTAAGGTGTTAGGATAATTAACTTGGACTAAAATTAGATTTTAGTAATATTTTGTGTAATTTAATAAGTTAAAATTGCGAATATCCATAAAACCGGACTATATACGATATAAGGTTTAAATAGGGCGATTTGGCACTTAATTTGGCATGTTAGATCATATAATAATGCTGCATATTATGTCATATTTTATTTATATAATTTTGAATTATGTAATTTTATCTTAGTATGGCCTTAGTTTTAATCGGTATTACCCGTAATGTAAGGGAATACCGGTTCGGTTATAATTTTAATGTGATCTCGTATCACTTTTATTTTTACTAGTTTTTCATATTATAAATGTATAATAGGAATAGCCATGTATTTTATTATATTTGTTGTTCCGGAGTTCCTACAAGATGGTGTCATTCGGAAGGTGATTCGACAAGACAGAGTTTCCTTGGGAAGCGTGTCATTTGAAGATTCAAGGGACCAAAAGAGTTGGTTTCCAAATTTGTAATAGATTATTAGATTTTCTATTTTTGGAAAGGCCATACTACGAAATTTATTTATTGCTTTGCTTTTTTCTTTATATGTTACATGCATTGCCAAATCGCCATTAACATCACATGCATTTTTATACATTTACATCGTCTTTTCGACCGTGTCGATTATAATTATCGTTAGTTCACTAATATAGTTTACATAAAAGTGATAGATAATAAATCGACAAGACCTCTCACATATTTAAAATTGAGATTAGCCTTCCCAAATAGTAGGACCCATGAATCCCTTTGACATTTAGGGTAGATTCAATTTCCCGGGGTACTTTCATTTTTCGTTGGGTAAGTGCGGTAATAACAAGTTATTACACGCGAAATTTAGTTGGACTCAACGGGACATGAAGACTAGTCTTATGTTCCGGGGCTAGAGATGAACTTAACGTAATTTCATCGACCGAGAGTTCTAGTTGTAGAATCGGTTAAAGAGTTAACCCACCCAGTTATATTAGTAAGGGATGTATCGGTTTCACCGTGCCCGAGTTAATATGGATTTCGATCTCGGAATCATTTATATAATTGGGTGGAGGTCATTATATAAATGCTTAAACATGCTAAAATGTTTTCATATATTAACGATGAATGTTTATTTTCCCACTATTTCTTGTTTTATGTTGTTCTTTATCATTTCTCGTATTAATATACGATATCAATTCCATTGTAACACGAGTCTCCGCTAAACCAATATTACTAACGACAAATATAATCTCTTTCTAAATTCTCATATGAATCGTTTAAATAGGGCATGGACTAGTTGCATAGGAATCGTTTTATTCCATATAACTCCATATGAGTTGTCCTATGTTATATAAGATTAGCATCTTAAATTCCTAACATGCCTATGTATGATTTCTTGTGAAGAAAAGTGAATGGAAGTAATGATTAGTCAAAATATGTTTTGATAATATCATCTATGCATCCACGGTTCAAAAAGTCTTATTGCTCAAACTAAACACTTGTCATCAAGCACTTAAGTAATTAAGAAACATGACAATGTAAAATTGGTAAATTGATTTGTTAGAAATCTTGATTGACCAAATACCACAATAAGAGTTCATCCTTGTGAAGGATTAAACTAGGAATTTGTATGAAGATAAGTCTTCATCAAGTAGAAATTCTTGAAGCAAGTAGGAGCAATAAGAAGTAAGTACCTATCTTAATTGTTAAGGATAGAACTAGGCTTGAAAGAGAAAGTGTTAGATACTAAAATAGATACAAACCCTAAATAAGTAAAGATCAAGGAAGTTGGTCATGTGACTCCAACATATTCCTTCTTGAATAACAATGACATTGACATTGTATTCTTGCGAATTATCATGTCTGTTGGGGCTGGTGTCCTCTACAGTTAGTGCAATAACATTTAAATCTCTAAAAGGATCAAAGGGTATACTTTTGTATTATTATCAGTTGGTCCACGTTTATCAATAACGGTTGGCTTGCTAGATAAGTTTGACGTTATTGTCATACAGATGGCGGTGATCAACTGGTCCCTAAAAGTCACACCTATAGGATACGTTTGAGAGATGTGACGGTATGAAAATACAGTCATGTTGATGCCTAATAGGACTAAGCAGTTAGTCGGAGTTATTGACTAATAATTAGTCAAACGCGATGTTGAGATATTTTATTTAATACGGATTAAATAATAATGGCTAAAGCGAATTAAACAGTTAATTCGTAAATTAAATATAAACGATTATATTTGATTAATGTATATTGAATAAATTAATTATACAATATTGTCATTATCGGACATGTATTATTATATCGACTAATTCATGTTACTAGACGATATTTTAATAACCGATAACCGATGACGATTTATGATAAAATCCCGTCATATACATTTTAGCAATTACGAGTCGGATCACGAGTTAAATGAAGAGAAAGTGGAAAGCCCACTCCCTCCTCTTGAGACCCGCGGACCGAGGCAAACAAAAGGAGAGGCTCTCTCTCCTTTTGACCTAAGCATTTTCATTTTACAGAAAATTAGGTTTTGGAGGCATTCTCTCTGAAACCTAGATCTCACATCGAAAAACCTCACATAAACTCTCTCAATATTGCAAGGCAATTAGAGAGTACTTTCTAGCACAAGGGGCATAGTCTCAGACGGTCTTGGGTGCAACGATTAGGAGGAAATCTACTTTGATTTCTGTTCTTAGGCCGAATTCTCAAGGACCCGAGGTTGATTCTTTATTCCTTATCGTTTCTCTTGTATTTATGTTTTATGACGATAATCACATGTTAAAGATACGTTATAGTCCTAAAATTTAAGGGAATTTTACGGATATTTCCCTACAATGTCATGAGTATTTGATACTAATCTGTGAATCATGTTAAAAATTGCCACATTTCATGATTATAAAATATGGCAAAAGGATCTCAAAACCACCTTTCTAAATGGTATTTAGAGGAGGATGTGTTCATAATACAATCCGAGGGTTTTGTAAATCCTTAAAATCCTAACATTGAATAATCATACGATGACTAGCAAGAATTAATTTAGAAATTTACATGAATGGAATTAGGGTAGTTGCCATTTCAGCCATATAAGTGTTATAGTGTATTCATTTTAGTTTTGTATTTAGAATTGTACCTCAATAATTGTTATGATGTACACTAAGTCTAAATAAGAATATAATTCAAGTTTTTGTAGAAAAACGCAAAGGGTTTCAATATTGTGCAATTAAAACAAGCATTGTGCATCATTAAGTTTATGGTGAAACCATACAAAGCAAGGTAATTATATTCAAACTAAAAATAAATGTCATATATATATATATATATATATATATATATATATATATATATATATATATATATATATATATATATATATATATATATATATATATATATATATATATATATAGAGAGAGAGAGAGAGAGAGAGAGAGAGAGAGAGAGAGTGAAGTTCTTATGAGTCCACCTAAATCTTTGAGTCCATAAGTCCTCTCTACATCCCTTAGATCTTCCACTAAGGATGGTTGAGATTGAAAGCAAAAAAGCATACTTAACACTAATGAGTTTCTTATACACTAATTAATCCACTTTCTCTCTCTAGCTTTAATTATACATTCACTAATGGATTAATTATACACTGATGGGGCATATTCTGCACCGCTGACCAAGTCAACACATTGAGCAAGGTCAAGGGTATTCACAGCAAAGTCAGCGACTTAGACAGTCTAGCCGGTGAAGCCCATCGGCCTGTCACCTGGGTCTCGGCCAGACAACTAGCCAGCCGGGACACATATCTGCGTACTCATATCCAAGACCCTCGGCGAGCCTGCCACAGGTCCATCGGCCGAGGGTATAACGGTCTTTTCACCTGATAGCCACTTGGCCACTACGTGACAAAGGGTGAAAGCCTATAAATACTCCTCAATCTTCATTGAGGAGGAGATCCACAAATTGACCTAATAACCACTGTTCATCTGGTAATATCTTCCTTATCTCTCTACAATATACTCTTAGCCAAGTTACAACAACCTCTCTCTAAGTTCACTGACTTGAGCGTCGGAGTGAGTACGCTCGGCCAAAGCCGAGCCCTCAGTTTGTTCATCGTTTCAGGAGACCGCAAGGAGGATTCAAGCAAGGACATCATTCTACTAGCTACGAGTGGTAACCAACATCTGCTCTGGAATTACACCCGGAACAATTGGCGCCGTCTGTGGGAAAAAAAGACACTAGAAGCTAGTCACATTCATTCCCAAACAACAAAAACAAAAACACAAAAAACCCACCCAAAAAGCTAAGATGTCGAAACAACAAGAGATAGTCGCAACCGACGAAGCCACATTCTACCAAGATGATACATTTCACCATTCTGGAGTAGTACAACCCTCCACCGGCGTAGTAGTCCAACCGGAATTCGGAATGCCGATAATACCGGACACGCCGCCGCCCGCCAACCAGGTCACCATCATGGGACAGGTGGTTGACGTAGCAAAACCGAAGACACTCCTGGACCTGGTGGGAGTACACACCAGCTCACATAGGCACGCCGACACGAGCGGCGGAAGCCGTCCAAAAGACCAGAGCCCAGAACGTGACTCCAAGAAACCTGAACGGAGCACTGGGAGAAGCAGACCCTACCAAGACGCCGGAGGAGCCCAAAGTGGTCGTGGTAAACGTAAGTCCTTCTCGCACTCGGGAGAGGACATCGCCGCCGCAACACCGACGAGGCACACCCCGGGAGAACCAGCGAAGCCCGACTCAGGAGAGTCGGAGAAGAAGCCCGAGCCGGAGAAGAAGTCCTTCTCGCTACGAGGAGAGAAGCCGGACTAGGAATGCGAGGAGTCGGTCGCCGCGTGTCATCCGACACGTGGTCAAACAGCCCCTCAGTGATTATGTCCTGGACACCGCCGTGCCAACCAAGCTGAAGTTGCCGGCGTTCACATACAAAGGAGACAGCGACCCAACCGACCACGCCGAGGCTTTCGAGTCTTACATGTCGGTATGGGAGCAGCCTGATGAGGTCTGGTGCCGAGTCTTCCCAACGACTCGCATGGGATAGCTCAAAACGGTACAAGGGGCTCCCCGACGGTTCGGTATCTTGTTTCGCCGACCTAAAAGACGCCTTCTTAGCCCAGTACTCTTGCAACAAAAGGACGGTCGTGGAGACGTCGGACCTCCTGACTATCAAGCAGGAGGAGGGCGAGTCTCTACGAAGCTATATGAAGAGGTTCGACGGCAAGGTCCAGCAGATTCGAGAAATCAACCCCGAACTTGCGGCTTTCGCACTGATGAAGGGCCTCCCAAAGGGAAACTTAAAAGACGAGCTCATCAAGCACGGGGTTTGGGCACGGACGCGCCGGGAAGATGACCGATCAGGCCATCAAGGTAGAAGATTACCACAAGAGACTGGTAGGCCCAGCGACGCCGATCCCTCGAGAGAGGAAAAGCCGCCGGGATGATAGCCCGGATGAGAGACGCCGCGGCGACAATAGGTCACGGTCCGATAAGTCCGCCAGAAATGAGAACTCGGCGGGGGCGCCGGGGAGTTCGGCACCTCACTACCGAAAGCGACGATGATCACACCCCCTGGTTGTATCCGCCGCGAAGTCTTCGCTCCGAGCAAAAGCGAAGGTCGGAAGTGGGAAAGGCCCCTAAGCCAAGGGGAGACGGTGACACAAGCCAATCTGCGAGTACCACGGCTACACCGGCCACTTAACAAACGATTGCCGACATCTGAAAAATGCCATTGAGGAACTGATCCGGAAGGGAAGCCTAGGCAAATATATTGCCGGAGGTCGAAGAGCAGATCCGGCGGATCAAATAAAAAACCCGTCTTAGAACGAGAAAGGAGTAATTAATGTCGTCATCAGGGGCAACGAGGGCGGCGAGTCCACTCGTGGGTACAAACGGCACCTGAATGAGCTATATCAAGCCATCGACTTTGTGCCCAACTTAGCAACCCCCGCTTCCAACGTCCCCGATATGACAATCGGGAAGAAGGACTACGAAGGAGTCGTCGCTCCTCCTCGCGCCGATCCACCGACAGTCCACCTGGACATAGCCAACCACTTGGTGAAGAGGTGCCTAATTGACACAGGCGCTTACACAAATATTATGTACGGGGAATGCTTTCTTAGCCTCGGTCTGAAGGTTGAGGACTTGACCCCCTGCACCAGCCCGTTGTACAGCTTCTCTGGGGCCGGCATGGTACCCCTGGGGTCAATCAGGCTGCCAGTAACGTTCGGAGAGCGAGGTGCAGCCAAGAGCGTTATGTCGGAATTCGTGGTCATTGACGGATCATCCGCCTACAACGTCCTCATAGGCCGAGACACCCTGAGTGAGGTTGACGCGGTGATGTCCATCCGGGCTCTGACATTGATGTATGTCTCGGACCGGGGGGAAGCGCATAAGCTCGTCTCGAAGAACGAGACCGATGAGGCGGTCAATATCCAAGTATCCGCCAGAGGGTGCAACCTGCAATCCTTCAAAGCGGCGAAGAAATCAGAAAAGGGGAAGAGCCCATCCTTACGACAGGATGGCAAACACACGGATACCACCGTCGGCATGGTAGAGGGAGCGGAGACCGAGGAGGTAGAGATTGACCCAGGCCGCACCGTGACTATCGGTGTCGACTTGGAGCCAAAGTTCAGAGCCGCTCTCCTAGATCTGCTGAAGGAAAACAAAGACGTCTTCGCCTACTCAGCGGCCGAGATGCCAGGCGTGAGCCGGGAGGTAATCATTCACAAGCTAAACGTACTCCCCACCGCTCGCCCTGTCAAGCAAAGGATGAGAAACTCCTCGGCCGAGAAAGACGACGCCATCAAAGCCGAGGTAGATAAATTACTAGCAGCAGGCTTTATTATGCCTTGTACTTATCCTGAGTGGTTAGCCAACGTCGTAATGGTGAAGAAATCATCGGGGGCATGGAGAATGTGCGTAGATTTTACCAACCTTAATAAAGCATGCCCCAAGGATTGTTACCCTTTGCCTCGGATAGATAGCTTAATCGACGCCACGGCAGGCTACACCATGCCGAGCCGCTAGACGCCTTCTCGGGATATCACCAGGTATTCATGGATGAGGAGGACATGCCTAAATGCGCATTCATCACCGCGAACGGCACATACATGTACAAAATGATGCCGTTTGGTTTGAAAAACGCCGGTGCAACGTACACAGACGGTGGACAAAGTATTCCAAAGTCAAAAAGGGCGAAACATTGAGGCTTACGTCGACGACGCTATCGTGAAAAGCAAGTCCGACGAGCACTGGCCGATTTACGGGAAACGTTTTGTTCGCTAAGGAAATACAAGATGAAGCTCAACCCAATGAAGTGCAACCGGTGTCGGCAGTAAATTCCTCGGTGTACTCGTCGGTGCGAGGCATCGATGCTAATCCAGTTAAAGTCCAAGCAATCCTAAATCTGCCGGAACCAAGGAATCGAAAAGAGGTTATGATCTTCGACCCAGGGAGAATGGCGGCTCTCGCCGTTTCATCTCTCGGTCACCGACAAAAGTACTCCATTCTTCAAAGTGTTGAAAGGGAATAAAGACTTGGTGGGGAGGAACAAAGCACGGCTTTCAAGCGACTAAAAGCTCATCTTCGACTCTCCCAACTCTGTCCCGGCCGATCTTTGGGGGAGACGCTATACCTTTACATAGCAGATTACCTCGGCCACGGTCGGTCCGTGATCATCGAGGAAGAAGACAAACAAAGAACACCCAATCTACTTTGTCACCATACACTGCTGCCCGCCGAGAGAAATTACCCGCTAATTGAAAAAAAGCGACTTTCGCCGTCGTCGTTGCCGCAAGGAAGTTAAAACCCTACTTCGACGCTCATCCCGTGACGGTCCTAACCGACCGACCTTTGGAAAAAGCTTTGGAGAAATTCGAACAATCCGGTAGGCTTATCAAATGGGCGGTAGAACTCTCTGGCTTCGGCATTCAATACAAACCAAGGCCTTCGATAAAGGGGCAAGCACTTGCAGATTTCTTGGCCGAATGC
This sequence comes from Silene latifolia, assembly GCF_048544455.1. Taxonomy (NCBI): domain Eukaryota; kingdom Viridiplantae; phylum Streptophyta; class Magnoliopsida; order Caryophyllales; family Caryophyllaceae; genus Silene; species Silene latifolia. Next base: position 32,125,760 of record NC_133528.1, read on the forward strand.
ACATATCAAGAAGAGCCAAACCCAGGTGTATGGGAGGTTTACACCGACGGCTCCTCCACGACGAACGGCTCGGGAGCCAAGCATCCTTATCATCAGCCCCAAACGGAGACGAGTTTGAGTACGCTTTGAAATTTACCTTCTCGGCGTCGAACAACGAGTCCGAATCTGGCGGTGATAACCGGAGTCGAGATGGCCGAGCCGCCGGAGCGAGAACACATTGTGTTGAAGACAGGACTCACTTTTGGTTACTAACCAAATCGGAGGAGAGTTTGAGGCTCGGGATGACGGGATGGTGAGATACTTGGAAAGGGTAAAAACCGACATAGCAAAATTGAAATCTTTCCAAATCCAATGTGTCCCAGTCCGAGAACAACCGAGCCGACGCTCTCTCAAAACTTGCCAGCTCAACGTCAAAAACGTCCACCAACCGTGCTTGTAGACATCGGGAATGCGAAGAGCATCACCGAGACCATCGGCATGGTAGGGGACGTGGAAACCGAGACGACGTGGATGACTCCGATAATGAAATACAAACTCACAAGCGAGTTCTTGGGACAACCGCAATCTCTCGGCTAAGCTCAAAAGGATCTCGCGGTACTTGGTATTCGAAGGGGAAGCGTACGGAAGGTCCGTAATAAGACCACTCTTGAAATGTGTCGGTCCGACCGACGCTTGAGCTAATCTTGACAGAGATTCACGAGGGCATATGCGGACACCACATGGGGGCAAGAACACTAGCCCACAAAGCTCTCCGAGCCGGCTACTTATGGCCCACCATGCTCCAAGACTCGAACAAAGACCAAGAAGTGCACGAACGTCGGATGCATGCCCGGTGATACATGCTCCTTCTCGAGACCTACTGGCCAGGTGCTTAGTCCCCTTCCTTTCGCATAGTGGGGGATGGATATGCTAGGGCCGTTTCCAACGGCCTCCGGGGGAAGGAAGTTCTTGATCGTCGCCGTTGATTACTTCACCAAATGGGTTGAAGTCGTAGCGATCGGCAAAGACCACGGCCGTCGGAAAGGTAATCGGGAGAATGTTATAACCCGTTTTGGATTGCCCCAAGTCATGGTATTTGACCACGGCCGAGAATTTTGAGTGACTCGATAATGAACTGGTTAGAAGAGCTTGGCATCAAGTATGCGTATTCCTCCGTCTGCCACCCACAGAGCAACGGACAGGCGGAGGCAGCCAATAAGACAATCCTCAACGGTTTGAAGAAGACAGTGGAAGACCTTAAAGGAAGATGGGCCGATGAACTACCCGGCGTCCTATGGTCCCTACGGACCACCGAGAAAGAAGCAACGGGGTACACTCCCTTCCATTTAGTCTACGGATCCGAAGCAGTCCTACCAATTGAAGCGACGGTGCCAACATTCAGAACGGCTACCTTTGATCCAGTCGAAAATGAGGAAGGCCTTAAAGCCTCCCTGGATCTAGTCGAAGAAAGCCGAGATACGGCACGCCTCAACTTGGCAGTATATCAAAACCGGATGAGAAGAGCCTACAACCGAAGAGTCCACAAGAGGGACTTAAAAGTAGGAGATCTAGTCCTAAGAAAGTCGGCCGCCACCAACAAAGGAAATATTCATGGTAAACTAACGGCCAACTGGGAGGGTCCCTATAAGGTGGTTGAAGAAATGAGGCCGGGTACATACCGGCTGACAGACATGGAGGGTGTGCCTTTGATGAGCCATTGGAACACCGACAACTTAAGAAAGTACTTCGTATAGCGGCGGAGGTGTCCAAACCCAATGTGGACACCCCAACGCGTGATCTTAAATGAAGAAACAACCAGGTTTTCCATCCAAGTGCCTGTCCTCCATAATCGCCACCCAAAGAGAAGAATTGCTATCGAGCCATAACCCCGTTACCTTGGCAATTGGCCGAGAGCGACGGGGACACAATGACCGATACGCTAGAAGAATTGCTATCGAGCCATAACCCCGTTACCTTGGAAATTGGCCGAGAGCGACGGGGACACAATGACCGATACGCTAGAAGAATTGCTATCGAGCCGTAACCCCGTTACCTTGGCAATTGGCCGAGAGCGACGGGGACACAATGACCGATACGCTAGAAGAATTGCTATCGAGCCATAACCCCGTTACCTTGGCAATTGGCCGAGAGCGACGGGGACACAATGACCGATACGCTAGAAGAATTGCTATCGAGCCGTAACCCCGTTACCTTGGCAATTGGCCGAGAGCGACGGGGACACAATGACCGATACGCTAGAAGAATTGCTATCGAGCCGTAACCCCGTTACCTTGGCAATTGGCCGAGAGCGACGGGGACACAATGACCGATACGCTAGAAGAATTGCTATCGAGCCATAACCCCGTTACCTTGGCAATTGGCAGAGAGCGACGGGGACACAATGACCGATACGCTAGAAGAATTGCTATCGAGCCGTAACCCCGTTACCTTGGCAATTGGCCGAGAGCGACGGGGACACAATGACCGATACGCTAGAAGAATTGCTATCGAGCCATAACCCCGTTACCTTGGCAATTGGCCGAGAGCGACGGGGACACAATGACCGATACGCTAGAAGAATTGCTATCGAGCCATAACCCCGTTACCTTGGCAATTGGCCGAGAGCGACGGGGACACAATGACCGGAACGCTAGAAGAATTGCTATCGAGCCGTAACCCCGATTACCTCGGCAACTTGCCGAGAGCGACGGGGACGCACCGGCCAATACATCAAAGACGTTACGCAGTTGAGATATGCATTCAAACTGCCTCGGCCATACCAAAGGTAAAAACGAAGGCACTCAATTAATAACGCAGAAAGGCAAACAAAGGTGATTGATCAATGCCTCGGCCAAGCCAAAGGCCAATAGGACAAACTTTGTTAAAAGAATTAAAAGAAGAATACGACGACGGCCAGTAGTCCCCATAGGGGTAAGCCTAAACACAACCTACCAAGGAAGTTTTTTTTACAAACAGGGAAAAGAAAAGCAAAAGATTACAAGCATATCAATTGAAGCGCCAAAAGATGGCAGGGAGGAAAGGCTCAATAGTTGGCCCCCGACGCCTAAGGCTATCCGAGATGCCGGGTGAGTCTGGAGACGACCGCCCGTCTCCCTATGCCTGTTGCTTCCCTCCATCAGAGGCAGCAGCATCTGCGGTGGCCGGCTCAAGAGAAGGCTCGACATTTTCAGGCACCTTTTGCCTCTCAGCCTCCTTTTCGGCCTCCTTTGCATCATAGGCCGTCTTGGCCAACGCTATCTGAGCTGCTTTCGCCGCCTCCGCCTTCTCGGCGCGGCTTCCGCGACTTGCTATCTCATCCAGGAGCTGGTCATATTTATCCCACGGGAAAGTGCCGTCGGGGTCGAGCCTTCTGATTGCCTCCTTAGCCGCCTCCTCGGCCTGGTCCCGGAATTGAACGCACATTTTAGGGAGGAGATCATCTTGAAGCATGTCAACATCCTTCTCTTTTTGAGCAAGGATAGCCTGTGTGTTTCTGAGCACCTCCGCCTGTTTCTGGAACAGATCCTCCCACTCGTCCCTCTTGGCAACCACGGCATCGTAGGCACCCTTATACCTCTCCAGCTCCTCCATCATCTTGGCCGTGGCACCATCAGCCTCCTCAACTTTGGCCCTCTCGGCCTTCAGCAGCTTCTCAGCCTCCTCCGCACGCTTCTCGGCAACACGAAGATCCAGCTTAGCCTTCCCGGCTTCCCCTCTCGCAGCAGAGAGATCAAGCTTGAGCTTTGCAATCAGCAATCGAACACGTGTCAGACATGCAACCACGGAATGTCAATCGTTGCAACAGTTGAATGTCAATCAATGCTACAGTTACCAAGCGTATTCAACACGCCCATTCACATCCCTTCGCCTGTTCATCTCCCTCAACAAATTCCTAGGCACCTGCTCTCCGCCGGCCGCATGATCGACCAGGCCAATAAGCACCGGCCGGGGCAATCAAAAAGAACCAAGCACTCTCACTGGTCTCGGCCAGCGTCACCTCCTTTTCCACATCGGATACCCTTTACGCATCCATGTGGAGGGGGGATATGGTACGGCCTAACAAGAACCACGCCGATGCTTCAGAAGAAGCCGATACCAGAAATTTTGCAAAAATACTTACGCAGAATATACGTTCACATACATCGAAGCCCATACCACGGCATAGACTACGCTGGGGGCAAATTGATGGGGCATATTCTGCACCGCTGACCAAGTCAACACATTGAGCAAGGTCAAGGGTATTCACAGCAAAGTCAGCGACTTAGACAGTCTAGCCGGTGAAGCCCATCGGCCTGTCACCTGGGTCTCGGCCAGACAACTAGCCAGCCGGGACACATATCTGCGTACTCATATCCAAGACCCTCGGCGAGCCTACCACAGGTCCATCGGCCGAGGGTATAACGGTCTTTTCACCTGATAGCCACTTGGCCACTACGTGACAAAGGGTGAAAGCCTATAAATACTCCTCAATCTTCATTGAGGAGGAGATCCACAAATTGACCTAATAACCACTGTTCATCTGGTAATATCTTCCTTATCTCTCTACAATATACTCTTAGCCAAGTTACAACAACCTCTCTCTAAGTTCACTGACTTGAGCGTCGGAGTGAGTACGCTCGGCCAAAGCCGAGCCCTCAGTTTGTTCATCGTTTCAGGAGACCGCAAGGAGGATTCAAGCAAGGACATCATTCTACTAGCTACGAGTGGTAACCAACATCTGCTCTGGAATTACACCCGGAACATACACAAAAAAAATTTTTTGAGCATCATTTTTTTTTTTGGACTGAAACTTTATACAAATGTTACTACGCTTTTACTGTTTTAAAAGTGTAATTTCAACGGAAAAAGGTGTAATTTCAACAAAAAAAAATTGCGGTTTGACGGATTTTATTTTGAAATTTGAAAATTTGAAGCAAATTTACAATATATTTTGCGTTTTACGAGTGTAACTCAGTTTTTTCGACAAATATTATTTTGAATTTTTCCAATTTTAACACAACTCATTGTGAATTGAGTGACTTATAAGTGTAACTTTAGTCTTTTAAAAGTATAATTTTAGTCCATTAAAGTGTAATTTTAATCCATTAAAGTGTAATTTTAGTCCATTAAAGTGTATTTTTAGTCCATTGAGAGTGTATCTGTAGTCCATATTAAAAGTGTAACTTTAGTCCATTAAAGTGTAATTTCAGTCCATTGAGAGTGTAACTTTAGTCCATTGAGACTGTAACTTTTGTCCATATTAAACATGTAACATGAGTCCATTGAGAGTAAAACTATAGTCCTTGAAAGTGTAACTTTAATAGATATAAGTGTAACTTTAGTAGAGAAAAATGTAACTTTAATAGAGATAGCTGTAACTTTAATAGAGAAATCTGTAATTTTAATAGAAAAAAGTGTAATTTTAATAGAAAAAAGTGTAATTTTAAGAAGAAAAGTGTAATTTTAATAGAAAAAAGTGTAATTCTAACAGAAAAAAGTGTAATTCTAACAACATAAAGTGTAATTTTAGCCGAAACAAGTGTTATTCTAGCAAAAAAAAAGTATAATTTTAACAGAAAAAAGTGTAATTTTAATGAAGAAAAGTGTAATTTTAACAGAAAAAAGTGTAATTCTAACAGAAAAAAGTGTAATTTTAACAACAAAAAGTGTAATTTTAGCCGAAAAAAGTGTTATTCTAGCAAAAAAAAGTGTAATTTTAATGGAGAAAAGTGTAATTTTAACAGAAAAAAAGTGTAATTCTAACAGAAAAAAGTGTAATTCTAACAACAAAAAGTGTAATTTTAGCCGAAAAAAGTGTTATTCTAGCAAAAAAAAAGTGTAATTTTAATGGAGAAAAGTGTAATTTTAACAAAAAAAAAAGTGTAATTTTAACAGAAAAAAGTGTAATTCTAACAGAAAAAACTATAATTCTAACAGAAAAAACTGTAACTTAACAAAAGTAAGAGAAAAAGACGAGATCTTGAAAGAAAAACAAAAAGCGTGTTATTCATCTACAAACCAAAACAAACAAATATGACACAAACAGACGGAGGGACATAAATATGACATAAAACATTAGAGGCGGGATTTTCAAAATTTGAATTTTGAAATCATTAGAGGCAGAATTTTTAGCACACAATATGTAAATTTAAACAAATAAAATTAAAAAAACGAAAAAAAAAGACACAAAATAAATAACAAAAACATAAAACAAAACAAAAAATAAAACAAACAAAACAACCAAAATAAAAGACACAAAATAAATAACAAAAACATAAAACAAAACAAAAAATAAAACAAACAAAAAAATAAAACAAACAAAACAACCAAACAACCCACTGATAAACACAAAAGAAAGAGAAAAACAAAAAAAACAAAACAAAGAAAATAAAGTAGATCTGAAAATAAAAAAAGGTGGTTTCTCAACAAAAATTGTTTGGCAGATTAACACCCATTTTAAAATAAAAATCAAATAATTTCAAACAACAACAAAAATTACCAAATATGAACAACTTAAAATCTGAAAAATAAAATTAAAAAAAACCCGAAAAATAGAACGTGGATGGTGGTAGCAGCGGCTAGTGGTGTTGCGCGTGAGGGAGTGGCAGCGCAGGTGGTGTTTGCGTGAGGGAGTGGCAGCGGCAGGTGGTGGGCGTGTGGTCTGCGGTGGAGGAAGGAGGAGGACGGAGGGCGTGAAGGAGGCTGTGGGTGTAGTGGTTGTTGGGGGAGGCAGGAAGGATGGAGGGCGGAAGAGAGAGGGAGGGGGCGGCGGTGTTTGTTTGTCGTGTGGCCGGCAGGAGGGTGGGGTGGGGTGGTGTGGTGGCCGTGTGGTCTGCGGTGGAGGAAGGATGAGGACGGAGGGGGTGAAGGAGGTTGTGGGTGTGGTGGTTGTTGGGGAGGCAAGAAGGACGGAGGGCGGAAGAGAGGAGGGAGGGCGGCAGTGTGGTGGTGGTGGGGATTTTTTTTTTCTCAGATTTGTTTGAGAGGAGGGGAATTATTTGGTTTTTTTTAGAGAATTAAATTGGGTTTTTGAAAGAGGTGGTGAATGATTTGTGTGAATGAGAGATAAGTGGGCGGAAAAATAAATTATATATAGTTGATTAGTATTTGATTAATGTGAATTAGTAAGGTAGTGAGAGAGTGGGCTTACTTAGGCATTAATCCCTTGTTTTTTGTCTTCAATCTCAGCCTTCCATAGTGCTCATCCAAGGGCTCTAATGAGGACTTATGGACTCACACTTAGGAGGGGGACTCATTTGATCTCAACACTATATATATATATATATATATATATATATATATATATATATATATATATATATATATATATATATATATATAGGCGGGATCTCGTGAGTTTGGTTCTTATGGCGAGTTGTGAGTTTGTGCTTTAAAATCTGGACCATTAGATAGAGTGAAATCAGCGGTTGAGATCAAATAAAAAAAATCAAACAAAACCTGCGTCCTTTTTTCTTCTCCACATCTCATAATAACATAAAAAAAAACAAATTACAAACTCAAACTCCAGCCAAAAATTCCTATCATACGAACCCTAAAATTTGGGGAAAAATATTGTAGCAGCAATAATTTCTTGTCAATTTCAACAATTAACAATAAATTTCTCAATTTCTATTCGCTTTCATCAATTATTGATCAACTACTCATGAGATGATGCGTCGTTGGTTTCATGGTAATCTTGTACATGATAAGATTATGGTATCACCATAATCTTTCATTTTATCTTGTAAATAATTATATTACTGTAATCTTACCTATATTATTCTCCGTCAATATTCTTAGCTTGTATCTTAGGTCACCTTGTGTAAAACCTTAGCTACCTATGTATCCTATATATACTGTTGATCGTAATACAAAGAATTCACAATTCAAAATATCACCTCTGCCTCATTCTTTCATGGTATCATTGCACTGTCAATTTTTTCTCCACCATGACAAGGGAAACTGACGGCCTAATTCCATCAATAACCGCCTTTTTCCGTCAGAAACGCGGGTTCCTGACGGATAATTCGTCAGGAAAGAGCGTCACTACGATTCGTCACAAAAAACGCATTCCTGACGGAAATTCCGTCAGAAATACGGATTACTGACGGCTAATCCGTCAAACGTAGCCTCCCATGTCTGACAAAAAGTCAACAAAAAGTCAACTTTTCTGACGGAAATTCCGTCAGAAAAGTCAATATTTCTGACGGAATTTCCGTCAGAAAAGTTGACTTTTAAAAAAAAAAAAATTAAAAAAATATTCCACGCCATATATGGCTTACATCAGCCCAGTTCAAAATATACACAAGCACATTGTTTTTTCCATCAGGTTACACACACTGTTTTTTCATCAGGTATTTATACTAGCTAAACTCTAAAACAAGTACCTAATCGGAAAAACTCAGAGAACAAGAACCGAGTGCGTCCCATGTTATCACTATTCATTTACAAGCTCTAGTTCTTTCCTTTTTCAAGAGATTCCTCTCAGCCTATGATACCTGCAACTTAAATGAATTGCTCCTGTCAAATAAATGATTTGTTGCAAAATTCATTAGAACTTAGATTTAATTTCATCAATATATTACCCTAGAAAATTGTATGCGAAGAGAATGATAAGGAATGCCTTTACTGTGTCTAATACATTCATTATAATCCAATACTCGTGAACTTGAGTAAGCTCATATTTCCTGCAAAAATTCAATGAAAAAAGCGCCTTAAAGGTAGAAGCAGGCTAAAACAAAGAAAATCATATAGTTTTTCTCTTTCACATGCGGAACTTATCATTCAACTGTCAAATAAAAGGGTGTCAGATAGCTAGCTAAACACATTGTTTTGCATCCGTTGAAAATCTAGCTAAAAATAGCCTTAACCGATCAACCAGGTGCCTCAAATTCTTCTACATCCCGCGCTAAAAAATAGCCTTAACCGATCAACCACATAGCTAATTATGATTCGAACCCGTACGATTCAAACCCTTATTCGAGAAATTGTATATAACTTTTCACATTGGAAACTATGGATTAAAAGTAGGACTAATACTATTAAAAGATCAGTCGGTCTTATTTAAGTCCATTATAATTTAAGACCTCTCGTTTCAGTATATTTTCACCACTATTTTTATCGAGTGTGAGAGTTGTCTTATGGCAACGGGTATAGTTTTCGCCTTCAGGTCATAAATATCTCTACAAGATTATTCTGTGAGATATTTGAGACCTTTGAGAATTTCAACTAAATTTTCACCACTTAGCGCCACGGTAACAGGCTATTTACGAGTATAATTAGGAATAATAAGCAGAGTTAACAAACCTTCGGAAGGAAACATGAACAATGCCAACACTGTAATGACCAATTTGTTGGAAACAGGCTGAGCTAAATCAAAGTGCCTCAAAGGAAGATTACACCACCCTCCTGCATTATTGGTTTAATGTGAGCATCCTTACCCAACACAAAGCGACCATTTATAGGATGGGGATTGTATATATAACATAATTTATAGGTCTAGGTTATGGACTTGTGGCCACCTGCAGATTGGGGAGAGAAATAGAAAAGAACATCAATCAATTCTTTGAGATGAACTTATTCAAGCTACTGAGTTCACTCATTTAGGTTAAGTCTGAAAAATGGATAAGGGGACATTGAGGCAAGAGTAATTTCTAATCAGAGTCAAATACTAAGAGCTCAAATGTTAAATGCACTGACTAGCTATGTATACCTGAGTGAGAAATTCCTACTCAATAGCACATCCAGTTGCAGCTTCTTGTTCTACTGCCCCTTTCCATCTAGTAATTTCCTCTTCAGCAGCAGCATATCCATCATAAGCCCTTGAATCTAAAGCAAGAATGAATGACTATATTAAAGATATTGGCTCTATGGTCGATAGCAAGAATCCATATTAATGAAATAAAAGAGAATTAAAAGATTGATTGATTGAGAAATTAAAGCTGCTTGAGTTTTGATCAGCTTATAGCAGCTAGTCTAGAATCCTCGAAATGTAAATTGAAAAACTAACAAGCTAGTGAGACTGTGAAAGAAAATATATTGGACTTTTTTTCATTATTTATGAATCATTTTAACCCCTTCGTGACTTAGAAGTACATGGTGACAAACATTCTTATGCAACTGCCTCGTCAACGACTATAGACAGTTGAAAATAGTAAAGGTTATATTATACCTCTCTTCCTGCTTAGGTTGAATCAAGCGTTGCTTTTTCGCATCTTGCTTGGCGTCATCATCAAAAACGACCATTGCTCGCTTATTACTGAACAAAATACCAATTAGCATAAGCATAAAATTTCAATAAAAATGAGCGACAATCAGAACAAACTCGTATATAGCACATGTAATCTTATGACCAGCCCAATACTATACCTTGTGTACCTGATTACCTTAGAAAGTGCTTGTATACTACATTTTCTAAATTAACCAATTCTTAAAAGTTCAAATGTAATCCTTAGTGAAAAGAACTGACGGGAAAGAAGACTGACCTTCTCTGGAACACCATCATCTTGTTCATCCTCCATTCCATCCCCATTACTCATATAGTGAATCCCACGATTCTAATCATGCATATGTGTTAAATATAATCTATAGAAATCTAGATTCAACACTCAAGTTCCAAGCTAAGCAAGTTTTAGTGGGTAATTATCTAGAAAAATCCCTAAGCTAGTAGAATTATATACATGGACATTCAATGTGTATAAATAGCCCATGTACTCCAAACATTTGATAGCATGTAAAAAACAAATACATAAGGAATTGCAACAACAATTAATACAAACAAATTTATATAACCACCTCTCCCATTCTAACCCTTGCCTACAACTAACATTTACAAACAATCAACCATACATAAAACTACAATCACTACCATCAATAAAATTCAAATATTAACTAAACCCAAGTAGCAAAAATCTTGCATTTTGCAAAAACAATACATAAAATACAAATAAATATGCATCTAATTAACAATACTCCAGAATCAGCTACAAGCGCACTATACCAAATATAACAGAAACAAGTATAGCACCCAGGAAGTTAAATAGCTCATAAGCATTAAGATAATAGAAAATTAATTTTATACTTAATAGCGAACAGATAAGCATAACTGACAAATCGATGACCGACACATGGGATAATATGGAAAAAGAAGAAAAAGGAAGGGAGTAAAGATAGAAATGGGAGAGTGCGGTTACCAGAGGCGACGACCTGAGGCAAAGACTCGCGGTAGCTGGCGGTGATGACGACCGGTGGAAGAACGAAAAAGAAAAGAAGGAAAGAGGAAAAGAAGAAAAGAAAAGGAAGAGAGGGAAAGGGAGTGAAGTCGTCGGTGATGGCCGATCGGTGTGGTGGCAGCGGTGAGGAGGTCGGTGGTGGACGGAAAGTGAGTGTCGGGGTTTTGGGGGTTAGGGTTTGGGAGTGTGGGAGTGAGCGATTGCAAATGATTTGGGGAAAATAGAAATCGGGGTTTATTTTGTTTATATGTTGTTCGAACTCTGACGGAAAATCCGTCAAAATCCCCTAAATATTTCTAACGCATGATCCGTCAGAAACTGGTTACAATAGAGATGGCGCCAACGCGCCATTTATATGTGACGGATTTTGATGGATATTCCGTCAGAAACACATTTCCATCAGAAATCCGTCAGAAAACCGAAAAGTCTGACGGTTTTATTTTCCGTCACTTTAGCGTAATTTTTTTGTAGTCATCAACCTACAAAACCCCTCCTCCAACTCAACTGTAACTCCGTCACAAAACTCACCCCCTCCAACTACCCTCAATGGAAACTTCAAATTGAATCCCTCATCACTGGCTACTCCCTCGTCTCCTTCATTGATGGAACGCCCCCTCCACCAGAAACTGTCGAATCCTCTGACAAAAAATCAACCACTACCAACCCTGCTTACAGGACCTGGTTTCTGCAAGACAAACTACTCTTTGGCTCGCTCGCAGGTACTCTTGACGACACCGTGTCCCCGCTCATCACCAATACCACCACTACCCGTGCCGCATGGCAACTCCTTGCCAACACCTTCGCCCTTTCCTCTCGTGGCCATATCAAACAAATCAAATATCGACTCAAAGCCACCCGCCTTGACTCCTCCTCTGTCTTTGAGTATATGACAAAAATCAAAACACTCACTGACAAACTCTCTAGTCTTGGTGCACCCATGAGTGTTGAGGACATCACTGACATTGTCATTGATGGTCTTGACTCTCGTTACCGCTCCGTCATTGAAGCTGTTCAAGCCCGAGATAATCCTATTACCTTTCATGAACTCCATGAAAAACTAATCAACCGAGAACTTGCTATTCAAATTGAACAGTCCACCACTCCCACTCCCACTCCTGCCGTCGCCATGGCCACCTCCACCCGCCACTACAACTCTCCTCGCCCTAACACCCACCAGCCTGCCTCCCAAACCCCTGCCTCTACTCAACCACCCTCTTCTACCTAGGGCTGAGCATCGGTCCTAGACCGGACCGGACCGGACCAAACCGGACCGGACCGAAGACCGAAAATAAAATTTTTGTGGACCGAAGACCGGACCTAAAACTTTCGGTCTTGGACCGGACCAAACCCGAAATATTCGGTCCGGTCCGGTCTTAGACCGAAATGGACCTAGAACTAATTCTTTCACTATTTCGTGTATGATAATTACATTTAAGTTTCACTAAATTAAATGTTGATGAATAATTAGACGATTGTTTTTGAGAAAAAAATACTAAATATTAATTTATAATATCTTGTGAAGATAAAATGGTAATTTAGTTTATAATATTCTAATGATAGTCTTTAGAAACATAAAATTCGGTCCATTTGGTCCGGACCTAAAATATCCGGGTTTGGTCCGGACCGGACCGAAGACCGAAAACTCAAAAAATGAGGACCGAGGACCGGACCTAAAAAATTCGGTATGGGTTTGGTCCAGACCAAATGGTCCGGTCCGGTCCATTTTTCCGGTCCGGGCCTAAACTTGCTCATCCCTACTTCTACCTCATTCAAGGGCCGCTGTCAATGGTGCAATATTCGCGGCCATGTCCTCTACTATTGTGCTGAGTTTAAACGTCTACATCCTAACATCGTAATCCCTCGACCCACCAAAGCCAACACTAACCCACCACAAGCCAATCCTACCACTCTTGAACCTGCCTCACCCACCTCACCATTGCTCCTTCATTGTGGCGCCTCTCATCACGTGACATCAACCCTAGAAAACCTCTCCCTTCTCAACCCCTACGACGGTACCGATGAAATTGTGATTGGTGATGGCTCTGGCCTTGCCATCACACACTCTGGTTCTACTCTACTCTCCTCCTCCACTCGCTCTTTTGCTTTAAATCATGTTCTCCATGTTCCGTCTATGCACAAAAACATTATTTACGTTTCTCAATTTTGTCGTGACAATAATGTTTCAATCGTTTTCTTACCCACCTCCTTTGTTGTACAGGACATTAGCACAGGTCAACCCCTCCTCACCGGCCCTGCTCGTGACGGTGTCTACTACTGGCCGTGTGTCTCTCCGCCTCAAGTCCTAGCCACTATGCTCAATAAGGGTGATCACCACCATCGTTTTGGTCATCCCGCACCTCCTGTTTTGCAAAAAATAATGTCTTCTTTATCATTATCATTATCTAATAATAATAATACTCATTGTTCTTCATGTTCTATTTATAAAAGTTCGAAATTACCGTTCTCAATATCATCTCTACAAAGCAATGCACCTCTTGATATTATTGTTAGCGATGTTTGGACCTCACCACACTATTCATACGATCACTACAAATACTACATAATTTTCGTTGATCACCACACTAAATATATACTTTTATATCCTATTAAACAAAAATCCGACTCACTTCATATTTTTAAAATCTTCAAAGCCTTAGTCGAAAAAAAATTTAACTCCCCTATTAAAACTCTTTACTCTAATAATGGGGGAGAATATAAAAAACTCGCTCCTTTCCTCGCTGAACATGGCATCTCTTACCTCACATCCCCTCCCCACACTCCTGAGCATAATGGCTACGCTGAGCGCAGACACCGGTACGTCGTAGAAACTGGCCTAACACTGCTTGACCACGCCTCTATGCCACTTAAATATTGGAGTCTCGCCTTTCTCACAGCCAGCTATCTCATAAACCGAATGCCTACCTCTACACTAAATCACTCTACCCCGTACACCCAGTTATTTGGAACCGCTCCCAAGTACTCCAACCTCCATAACTTCGGTTGTAGATGCTACCCGTGGCTCCGTCCATACACCAACAATAAACTTGACCCTCGCTCCATTGACTGCGTTTTTGTTGGCTACTCACCCACTCAACATGCCTATCTATGCCTTGACCCCAAAACTGATCGTATTTATGTGTCACGACATGTTAGGTTTGTTGAAACCTCGTACCCATTTCTCACTGACCCACCCCCTACCACCACGACTCTCCCCTCTCCCTCGGGCTGGTGTCTTGCCTCTGTCCCACCCATCCCTGGACCTGCCCCGCCATCCCAACCTCCTCCTATTCCGCCTGAATCATCCAACTCACACCAACACACCCTTGCCACCTCCACCAGCTCCCCTGCTTCCGCATCACCCACCTCACCAACCTCTCCTCTCACGCCCTCCACAGCCACCACATCCCCCGCCACCCCCACATCACCATCTCCTCCGCCACCCCCACCACCACCGCCTCCTCCTTATCATTCCCATGCCACACATGCCTCCCACAACATCTACAAACCCCGCGACATGATGAACCTCACGGCCCAACTCACTCCCAATGAACCTCGCACTGTAAAAAGTGCGCTCTCCGACCCCGTTTGGCGTGCTGCTATGGAACTCCAGCACTCTGCTCTCCTTTCCAACAAAACCTGGAGCCTTGTTCCCCCTCACCCCTCCCAAAATATTGTCGGGTGCAAGTGGATATTTCGCACAAAATATAAACCCGGTGGTACGATAGACAAGCACAAGGCCCACTTGGTTGCCAAAGGCTTTCACCAGCGCCACACTATCGACTACACTTACACCTTCAGTCCTGTCATAAAACCTGCGACAATCCGATTGGTATTAACTCTTGCAGTCACTCGGTCCTGGCCCATCCGCCAACTTGACATCAATGATGCATTCCTACAAGGAACACTAACTGATGTCGTTCACATGTCTCAACCTCCGGGGTTCGTTGACCCTGCCCATTCTGACTACGTATGCCGCCTCCATAAAGCAATCTATGGCTTTAAACAAGCCCCTCGTGCTTGGTATACGGAGTTGCGAAACTACCTCGTCGGCCTTGGCTTTACCAATGCCGTCTCTGACACCTCTCTTTTTTACTCTCACACTAATGTTACTATGTTTATTCTTGTCTATGTAGATGACATTATTGTCACAGTATCCTGCCCTCATGCCGTCACCAAATTTATCACTACTCTTGCTACCCATTCTCCTTCAAGGACCTAGGCACTCTCTCCTACTTCCTTGGAATCAAAGTGGTTCCCACTACAAAAGGTATTTACTTGCACCAAAATCGCTATACTCTTGACCTTCTCCAACGTGCAAACATGCTCGATGCTCGCCCTGCTGCCACCCCTCTTGATGCGTATGAGAAGCTCACCCTCACTGCTGGCCAACCTCACACTGATGAAACTGAGTTTCGTGCACTCTTTGGGTCACTTCAGTACCTGTCACTCACTCGCCCAGATGTGGCCTTTGCTGTGAACAAACTCTCCCAATTTATGCACAAACCGATTGATCTTCACTGGAAGGCCCTCAAATGTGTCCTACGCTATCTCGGTGGCACTCCCTCTCATGGTCTCACCATTCACCGTGACTCTCCCCTCACTCTTCATGCCTTCTCTGACTCGGACTGGGGAGGTGATGGTGACCTCCTTCTCTCCACCAGTGCCTATCTTGTCTACTTGGGGCGCAATCCCATCTCCTGGAGCTCGAAGAAATAAAAGACAATAGCTCGGTCCTCCACCGAAGCCGAGTATCGCTCTATCGCCAATGCCGCAACTGAAATCATTTGGCTCACCAATCTCCTTGGCGAACTCCGTGTTCAACTCCCTGCCACGCCACATATTTACTGTGACAATATCGATGCCACTCAACTCAATGCCAATCCCGTGTTCCACTCTAGGATGAAGCATGTGGCTCTCGACTTTCACTTCATTCGTGAGCGTGTTCAATCTGGCTCTCTCCATGTGATTCCTGTGGTTCAAGACGACTAGCTCGCTGACCTCCTAACTAAAGACCTTCCTCGTTATCGCTTCAATATGCTCCTTCCAAAGATTGGGCTCTCATCACCGCCGTTCGTCATGCGGGGGATGATAAGATTATGGTATCACCGTAATCTTTCGTTTTATATTGTAAATAATTATATTACTGTAATCTTACCTATATTATTCTCTGTCAATGTTCTTAGCTTGTATCTTAGGTCACCTTGTGTAAAACCCTAGCTACCTATGTATCCTATATATACTGTTGATCGTAATACAAAGAATTCACAATTCAAAATATCACCTCTGCCTCATTATTTCAGTACATTGGTTATCACATTGATATCATGTTGGCTCTATTACCATGTCAGCAGGAAACGGATGGCTCCGTTATTCTACCTTCACTCCCACTTTCTAGTGAGCAAATCGGTAATAAAGGAATCTACCTTCTCGAGAATGGCATGGATGCTTTAATTCATGTTGGGAATTCCGTAGACTCTTAATATTTTGAAGCAACTCTTTGATGTTTCATCTGTCGATGAAATTCCAACTCAGGTATTCTTAAACTTACTCCCATTCAGGTTGTTACAATCAAGCCGCTAATTGCTAATGTTTATGAAGTGATATTATTTTTTGTGTGGTGTTTTGCCATTACAGTTTGTGCTTCAGCAACATGAAAACTCACTGTCTTAGAAGTTTAACGAGATCGTTAATGAGATACGACGCCAGAGATACTCTTATTTACTGCACTTGTCATTTAAACTATCGAAATTCACAGAAAAAGTCCATATTCTTCACCAATTTAACTTTCTCTGTCTTTTTCCTTGCCAGTATACAAATCTGCAGAACTGGAGACCCTTCAGGTAAGAACACAAAAATTTCTACTCCTTAGTTAGCAATTTAAGCTTCATAAGAAAACATTTTCCTTGCTTCAGACAAACATGAGATATATATTCTGAAGTGACTGGATGGGATTCTACTTTGCTTTTACTTTCTAATGGCGGAACTAGAAATTCTCTTTTTAATGCCCCTTCAAAATTTCACGGTTCGGAGTCTGACAACTAGGTTTTTGTTTTTGTTTTGTGGCAGAGATGTTGTTTTACTCGAATATGGTAGAAGACAAGACTCCAATGGGTCTCTCATATGTCGAGTTTCTGGTGCATATTCATCGGCATATTGCTAAGCAGCTATCAGATCAATCACGTTAATTTTCCCGCAGCGATTATACATCCAAGTCCATATTAGTCTACTAGGTTGGGACTCGGGAGCCTCATTGGAGTTACTGGCGTACTGTTGATTACAATGAGATAGATAGCAACCTGATAGCCAGGATCATGTTTGCGGGATATGGAGTTACATATGGAGGATAGAGAATTTTTTACGAAAAAAGATAACATACATCGGTATGGTACAATTTGCGGGATTAAACATGTGGTGTTGCTCGATCAAAGTGTGTGTTCTTCGCCAATGACGCAATGTATGACACTTTGTATTGGTCGTGCAATGAGGCTCTTTCCGCGTTCTCTTCAAGCAGTATCGTTGTACCGATATTGGAGCTTATAATTTGAAGGAGGCTAGTAGAGAGAAAATAGTCTGAAGAAGAGCATCGTTGGTGCAAAAATTGTCAGGGGTCAAAGTTATTGTCGGTACGCCGATGATGTAGCAGCTCGTCGGTGATGCCAGCTGATCACGGTGGTAGGTACTGGCTGTCAGAATGTTGGCAGTTTTGAGATTTCCGAAAAGATGATATGCTTAGTAGTGTGAGATATTTTAATTTAATACGAAATATATACCCTTAGATTAATTTTAATCCTATGGTCAATGATTGTTCTCACCGTTCTCACCGAGTGTTCGTTCTCACCGGATCTTGACTCTCTCTCTCTCTCTCTCTCTCTCTCTCTCTATATATATATATATATATATATATATATATATATATATATATATATATATATATATATATATATATATATATATATATATATAGAGAGCCGGATCCGGTGAGGCACCTCATTATGGCGAGGCGGCGGTCTCACCAAATTCATTCATTAAACTTGGGGCGGATTTGAATGTGGTGATCTTAAACGGGCTAATTCAATGTGAAATTTGTCAATTCATTTTTTCCTAATTTGTCAGTTCATCTTTTCTAAACATCTAAACAAAATTTCTTCATCAACGATTAATATGTGATTGTAGCGATTGTTCATAGATTCCAAACCCAAACTCCATAAACTAATCAACGATTCATCAATTGCAGCGATTGTTCATTCCAATTGATGAATTCCGTGAGGGTTGTGAACCGATTAATATCGTGATTCCAATTGCAGCGATTTGCCGATCAACAAGCTACAGCAATAATATCGTGATTTCAGCAATTTCAGAAGACTTTATTCGATTAATTTGAAGGTAATTTCATCAAAATAACATACAACAACGTGATTTCAGCAATTTGGAAGAAGATTTGAATAATTTCGAGGTATTCATAATTTTGATCAAAATTGAGCTCGATTAATTTGTATTTCAGTTTTAGTTTGTAAAATATTGTGATTGTAGTGGAATCGAAGGCTCGATTTTGTGTAATATGAGGAAAGTGTGGTGGGAATAGGTGATTAATTATCATGTGAGTATTTGGTTGATTACTTGATTGTGCGAATTTTAGTGGGTAATCGAACAAACAACAACAGCTTTAGTGAGTATTTTAGACTGGGAGACTTATGAACCTGGGGTTGATTCTGCCTGGTACTGGAAGAAAATTTGCAAAATGAAAACTAAGTTTGCTGCGGGTTTTCAGAATGGGAGATGGAGACTGGATGATAAGGGGTACAGCATTAGTAGAGGGTATGAATGGAGCAGAAATAGAGGACCTATATGTCTTTGGCATAAAACTGTATGGAGTGCTTGGGCTATCCCCAAACAGTCTGTTGTTGCCTGGTTATGCATGCATAAGGCTCTGAATGTGCGAGCTAAACTGAAGAGGATAGGCTACACAGACGATGATGGCTGTGTGCTGTGTGGTAATGATGCTGAAACTCATGACCACCTGTTCTTTTCCTGCGAGTACAGCAATAAGGTCCTAGCAGCAACTGAACGGTGGGCAAACTGCAAAATCTTAAGGATTAATCCAATTCATGGGAGGGTACCAGGTACTCAGCTGCAGGAACTGTACCATGGGCTGCTTATTTGTAGCTGCTACTACATGATCTGGATGCAACGAAACAAATGCAGGATGGAGCTGCACATTAAACGACCTGAACTGATTGCCAAAGAGATCTTTGCAAGCGTTAACATGAGGTTAAAAGACAAGGCTAGGATTCTAAGTATTGAGAATGATAGTTAGGAAGATTGAGGCCTAAGAGTTGCTGTTTGGCTGAGCCATTGAAAGCTCACGTTGTTTGTTTGTAAATTGCTTGGAATTGCGTATTTCTATTTCTTATATAAAACTTACATTTTAGCAAAAAAAAAAAAAAAAAAAACAGCTTTACAAACGTCAACTTATTATATAAAATTTGGCGCAAAAATGTAATCTGTTTGATCTGGTCCTTTATATGTAAGCATTGGTTTATCTCTGATTCTCTTAAACGGAAACAGTTTAGCTGAATTTGGTACTTTAAGCTTGTATTATGCAGTTTAGGTGACATGGTTTTAATGCAATTTTGCTGGTGTCTGAGCAAGTGAGCAGCGATTAATCTTTGGTGTAGAGGAAGTAAGGGAGGTGCTCCATGACCATGATGGTGTTATTGGAGTGCGGAATTTACGAATACAATTGTCCCGGCTATGGGGATTGAGGCTTTGAAATACATTAGTTATCCTGCTCAGGTATTGGTTTCGGTCTCTTTTAAGTCTGTTGCCATTTCTGTGTCAGCTTGCGTGATTCAAAGAGCGATGATTTGAAATGTGATCATCGTTGTTTGTGATTCGTGTTTGAGATTTGTTACTGTACTTGTTAGTTTGATGTTCATTGTTACTATTAGTTTAATCATGATATTTATTTGTATAATTGAGGGAAACGACACTGAAATTTGTCGAATTTGGTGTCTTTGATGAACATGTTAAAAAGATATCTAACTTCAAAGACATTGCTTTCTATTGGCTTTGTTTTTCCTGTTTTTCTCACTGAAAATGCTAATTGTGTCTGAAGAATCCTTCTCTTGACCGTGTAAAAGACATTGGCTGCATCATTCTTTTAATTAGTTTAATGTTCTCTGTATGCCTTTAATTGACCAGTATTTCCTTTCCTCATTTCACTAAACAACCTTTTCCCCTTTATCTTCTTTTGTGTAATAGCTCCAAAAAGACCAGTTGACAAGCCAGCTCGTTTCTGGGGAGATACCAACAAGTGCTCCAAATAGGTGATTTTGTGAATCTCGGTCCTTATGTTGTGAATCCTATAGCTTGTTTTGTGAACATGTAAGATAATTTTCTAAAACTTGGTCATTATAGGTGTTAGGAATCACCTATTTTGTTCTTTGCCTTATTTTGTGAATCTCAGTCCTTATTTTGTGAATCTCATACCTTATTCAGTGAATCTTAAGGCTTGTTTTGTGAAACTTGATCATCATAAGTGGTTAAAATCACCTATTTTGCTCTTTTCTTTATTAGGTGAATCTCAGACTTTGTTTTGTGAATCTCAGACCTTGTTCAGTGAATCTTAGAGGTTGTTTTGTGAAACTTAGTCATCATAAGTGGTTAAAATCACGTTTTTTGCTCTTTTCCTTATTTGGTGAATCTCATACCTTATTATGTGAATCTCATACCTTATTCAGTGAATCTTAAGGCTTGTTTTTGTGAAACTTGATCATCATAAGTTGTTAAAATAACCTATTTTGCTCTTTTCTTTATTAGGTGAATCTCAGACCTTATTTTGTGAATCTCAGACCTTGTTCAGTGAATCTGAGAGCTTGTTTTGTGAAACTTGGTCATCATAAGTGGTTAAAATCACCTATTTTGTTCTTTGCCTTATTTTGTGAATCTCAGTCCTTATTTTGTGAATCTCATACCTTATTTAGTGAATCTTAAGGCTTGTTTTGTGAAACTTGATCATCATAAGTAGTTAAAATCACCTATTTTGCTCTTTTCTTTATTAGGTGAATCTCAGACTTTGTTTTGTGAATCTCAGACCTTGTTAAGTGAATTTTAGAGCTTGTTTTGTGAAACTTGGTCATCATAAGTGGTTAAAATCACGTTTTTTGCTCTTTTCCTTATTTGGTGAATCTCAGACCTTATTTTGTGAATCTCATATCTTATTCAGTGAATCTTAAGGCTTGTTTTGTGAAACTTGATCATCATAATTGGTTAAAATAACCTATTTTGCTCTTTTCTTTATTAGGTGAATCTCAGACTTTGTTTTGTGAATCTCAGACCTTGTTCAGTGAATCTTAGAGGTTGTTATGTGAAACTTGGTCATCATAAGTGGTTAAAATCACGTTTTTTTGCTCTTTTCCTTATTTGGTGAATCTCAGACCTTATTTTTGTGAATCTCATACTTTATTTAGTGAATCTTAGGGCTTGTTTTGTGAAACTTGGTCATCATAAGTTCTTTGGAATAACACTACATGCTCTTTGGAATAACATGAGAAACATATGACTCGAATACTCGGGTGAAGTGGTGACTTATAAACTTATATTGTGGCCATTACATCAACTGTAGTGTGTTGGTGGAATATTCAGTTTCTACTAAACTAGCTCATTAGCTCAATTGGTAGAGCATTTGTGCAATTGCACAAAGGATGTAGGTTCAATTCCTACATGAGCTTCTATTATCAATATATGTAACATAAGTGTTACTTTATCAAATAAACAGTGTTATTATATATACGAAACAATGTTACATTATCAAATAACTAGTGTTATTCTTAGCTAGCATCACTTTGTTCGATAATTATTGTTACCACATCCTTTGTGCAATTGCAGAGAACTCCAGATATCGAAACCTAACAAGATCCCAAGCATTTGAGGAGTAGGACACGGTAATTACTGTTGACGTTAATTATTTGGTGATGCTAACCAAATAACAAAGCTCAATGTAACCAAACCAATTTCGACCTGGCCTAAGACGGAACCCAATGATATAGCTGCCAGCGGTCAATATTCACCCATAATTAACGTCAACAGGAGCAACTTCAGAGAACTCCAGATATCGAAACCTAACAAGATCCCAAGCATTTGAGGAGTAGGACACGGTAATAAACAATTTTCATAAATTAAAATCATCACAATGAGACTCCTTCGTTCATTTGTGCATACATTAACAGAATCATCAAAAAGATTTCTTGCCTACTGATAAAATAATTTTCATAACATGCTAAACCTAGAGGATCAATCCATAATAAAGAGGCGGTGAATAAAGAATGGTGAGGATAAATATCAGTGTAATTGGCAATGTTGAATTAATTTACTGAAGATGATGATATGATATGGTATGCTCTGACAGGCAATTATCCCTTTGTCTTGTTTGCTTTTCGAGGGAGGCAATGTTCGAAATACTTTGTCCCACAAAGCTGATGTGATGCCAAAGCCCTTGTCTTGGATTCGAAAGTGGTGATTCAAGTGATACCGCTATGGAGAAATAAGAAAACATGATTGTCAGAGCACATCAAATGCATGCAAGTTTCCAGAGAATACGCTCAAACTTCAGGAACTTTGATAATTTGAAATTACTAGGAGTGTTTTATATATGTTCGTCTATG
Source organism: Silene latifolia (assembly GCF_048544455.1). Classification (NCBI taxonomy): domain Eukaryota; kingdom Viridiplantae; phylum Streptophyta; class Magnoliopsida; order Caryophyllales; family Caryophyllaceae; genus Silene; species Silene latifolia. Next base: position 32,148,612 of record NC_133528.1, read on the forward strand.
TGGGGCTCGAACCCACACCATGTGCAATAACACATTGCTCTACCTTTTGAGCTAATAGACGACAATGGCCAAATCCGATATGAAAGTAGACAATTATAAGTCACACTTGACCCTTCTACGCTTTACTTCTTCAATCTCCTTCTAATTCACCATCTTAAATTACACACCTCTAATGGAGCTCACCAGGCTGCCCGGAACCACCTAGCATTACCTCTCGTCTCGTCACGGACATTTTCAATCACTTTTGATGCTAGTTATTTGGTGATTCTTCTACACCTGATTTGATCTCATTGTGATAAATGCAGGACAAGGCGGAAAGTGCAGCTAAAGAGGCAGACACAAAGAAAAAGCAAAGATGGCAATGATTCCTTGCGGACACGTCCTTTGTCGTAGATCCTCATCTGCGGTTTCCAGATGCCCTTTCTGCCGTCTTCAAGTCTCTAAAACTATGAAGATTTTTCGGCCATGATAGTCCAATTACCTCTATTCACTAGTCTCCATACTGAAGTAAATAACAAGATAGCTCGTATAAATCTGAGACAAATAGGAACACAGAACTTCGGTTTTGCAATTGTGCATTATGAATCATGTACAGTGTATAGCTAATTTTATTTGTCTTCCATTTGACTGGAAATAACAGTGTTGAATGAATTATACACACATCCCATTCAGTAAAATGATTGATAACCAAAAAGCCAGAGTGGATTCAGTCAAAGAACAAACTATTATTATACCTCTCAATTTCATAACAAAACTCAATAAGATTCATAGATTTTCTATCAAATCAAAACACATCAAACTAATAAAATAACATGATAATTCTTCAACAATTACAAGTATTTGAGTATAACTACCTGAATACTAAAATCGCGCAAGCGAAACATTATAAGAAACCTCGGCATTAAAATCACCAACAAGTAGTACCTTGAATCATCATCGCCTTTCTTTACGATTAAGATCCGCGGCGAGAGCGGCCAAATCGAATTCATTTGAAAAAAGGACCTTGTAATCTTGTATTCACACAATGTCGCGCAAAGTTTTGCTTCTTGTACTTCGTGGTATAACATTCCTCCATTCTTTGGATCCCTCCATTGTTTGGTGATCGAAATTCAAGTGTGTGAAGGGGGAATTGAATTATTAGCTAGGTTAATTGAAGTGGAATTTGGGGATTTGTTCGATTGATTTTGTCGGAGATTGAGAAGAATTGGATGAAACCCTAGATTTTGAGGATTTGTTCGATTGATTTGTGAAGGGGGAATTGAATTATTAGCTAAGTATATTAGTAATGACGATGATGAGTTAGTTGGGGAGTATATAGAGGGACACGTGTCATAATCTGGTGACTCTATAATTCTTAAATCTGATGGTTTAAAATGAGTCCAGCCGCCTCACCCTAAGAAGGGTGCCTCACATGATTCAATCTCTCTCTATATATATATATATATATATATATATATATATATATATATATATATATATATATATATATATATATATATATATATATATATATATATATATATATATATATATATATATATATATATATAGAGAGGCCGGATCCGGTGAGGCACCTCATTATGGCGAGGCGGCCGGTCTCACCAAATTCATTCATTAAACTTGGGGCGGATGAATGTGGGTGATCTTAAACGGGCTAATTCAATGTGGGTGTCAATTCATCTTTTCCTAATTTGTCAGTTCATCTTTTCTAAACATCTAAACAAAATTTCTTCATCAACGATTAATATGTGATTGTAGCGATTGTTCATAGATTCCAAACCCAAACTCCATAAACTAATCAACGATTCATCAATTGCAGCGATTGTTCATTCCAATTGATGAATTCCGTGAGGGTTTTGAACCGATTAATATCGTGATTCCAATTGCAGCGATTTGCCGATCAACAAGCTACAAAGCAATAATAATATCGTGATTTCAGCAATTTCGGAAGACTTTATTCGATTAATTTGAAGGTAATTCCATCAAAATAACATACAACAACGTGATTTCAGCAATTTGGAAGAAGATTTGAATAATTTCGAGGTAATTTCATAATTTTGATCAAAATTGAGCTCGATTAATTTGTGTTTCAGTTTTAGTTTGTAAAATATTGTGATTGTAGTGGAATCGAAGGCTCGATTTTGTGTAATATGAGGAAAGTGTGGTGGGAATAGGTGATTAATTATCATGTGAGTATTTGGTTGATTACTTGATTGTGCGAATTTTAGTGGGTAATCGAACAAACAACAACAGCTTTAGTGAGTATTTTAGACTGGGAGACTTATGAACCTGGGGTTGATTCTGCCTGCGGTTGGAAGAAAATTTGCAAAATGAAAACTAAGTTTGTGCGGGTTTTCGAGAATGGGAGATGGAGACTGGATGATAAGGGGTACAGCATTAGTAGAGGGTATGAATGGAGCAGAAATAGAGGACCTATATGTCTTTGGCATAAAACTGTATGGAGTGCTTGGGCTATCCCCAAACAGTCTGTTGTTGCCTGGTTATGCATGCATAAGGGCGAATGTGCGAGCTAAATCGAAGAGGATAGGCTAGGCTACGACGATGATGGTGTGTCTTTGTGTGGTAATGATCTTTGAAACTCATGACCACCTGTTCTTTTCCTGCGAGTACAGCAATAAGGTCCTAGCAGCAACTGAACGGTGGGCAAACTGCAAAATCTTAAGGATTAATCCAATTCATGGGAGGGTACCAGGTACTCAGCTGCAGGAACTGTACCATGGGCTGCTTATTTGTAGCTGCTACTACATGATCTGGATGCAACGAAACAAATGCAGGATGGAGCTGCACATTAAACGACCTGAACTGATTGCCAAAGAGATCTTTGTAAGCGTTAACATGAGGTTAAAAGACAAGGCTAGGATTCTAAGTATTGAGAATGATAGTTAGGAAGATTGAGGCCTAAGAGTTGCTGTTTGGCTGAGCCATTGAAAGCTCACGTTGTTTGTTTGTAAATTGCTTGGAATTGCGTATTTCTATTTCTTATATAAAACTTACATTTTAGCAAAAAAAAAAAACAACAGCTTTACAAACGTCAACTTATTATATAAAATTTGGCGCAAAAATGTAATCTGTTTGATCTGGTCCTTTATATGTAAGCATTGGTTTATCTCTGATTCTCTTAAACGGAAACAGTTTAGCTGAATTTGGTACTTTAAGCTTGTATTATGCAGTTTAGGTGACATGGTTTTAATGCAATTTTGCTGGTGTCTGAGCAAGTGAGCAGCGATTAATCTTTGGTGTAGAGGAAGTAAGGGAGGTGCTCCATGACCATGATGGTGTTATTGGAGTGCGGAATTTACGAATACAATTGTCCCGGCTATGGGGATTGAGGCTTTGAAATACATTAGTTATCCTGCTCAGGTATTGGTTTCGGTCTCTTTTAAGTCTCTTGCCATTTCTGTGTCAGCTTGCGTGATTAAAAGAGCGATGATTTGAAATGTGATCATCGTTGTTTGTGATTCGTGTTTGAGATTTGTTACTGTACTTGTTAGTTTGATGTTCATTGTTACTATTAGTTTAATCATGATATTTATTTGTATAATTGAGGGAAACGACATTGAAATTTGTCGAATTTGGTGTCTTTGATGAACATGTTAAAGATATCTAACTTCAAAGACATTGCTTTCTATTGGCTTTGTTTTTCTGTTTTTCTCACCGAAAATGCTAATTGTGTCAAGAATCCTTCTCTTGACCGTGTAAAAGACATTGGCTGCATCATTCTTTTAATTAGTTTAATGTTCTCTGTATGCCTTTAATTGACCAAAGATTTCCTTTCCTCATTTCACTAAACAACCTTTTCCCCTTTATCTTCTTTTGTGTAATAGCTCCAAAAAGACCAGTTGACAAGCCAGCTCGTTTCTGGGGAGATACCAACAAGTGCTCCAAATAGGTGATTTTGTGAATCTCGGTCCTTATGTTGTGAATCCTATAGCTTGTTTTGTGAACATGTAAGATAATTTTCTAAAACTTGGTCATTATAGGTGTTAGGAATCACCTATTTTGTTCTTTGCCTTATTTTGTGAATCTCAGTCCTTATTTTGTGAATCTCATACCTTATTCAGTGAATCTTAAGGCTTGTTTTGTGAAACTTGATCATCATAAGTGGTTATCACCTATTTTGCTCTTTTCTTTATTAGGTGAATCTCAGACTTTGTTTTGTGAATCTCAGACCTTGTTCAGTGAATCTTAGAGGTTGTTTTGTGAAACTTAGTCATCATAAGTGGTTAAAATCACGTTTTTTGCTCTTTTCCTTATTTGGTGAATCTCATACCTTATTATGTGAATCTCATACCTTATTCAGTGAATCTTAAGGCTTGTTTTTGTGAAACTTGATCATCATAAGTTGTTAAAATAACCTATTTTGCTCTTTTCTTTATTAGGTGAATCTCAGACCTTATTTTGTGAATCTCAGACCTTGTTCAGTGAATCTGAGAGCTTGTTTTGTGAAACTTGGTCATCATAAGTGGTTAAAATCACCTATTTTGTTCTTTGCCTTATTTTGTGAATCTCAGTCCTTATTTTGTGAATCTCATACCTTATTTAGTGAATCTTAAGGCTTGTTTTGTGAAACTTGATCATCATAATTGGTTAAAATAACCTATTTTGCTCTTTTCTTTATTAGGTGAATCTCAGACTTTGTTTTGTGAATCTCAGACCTTGTTCAGTGAATCTTAGAGGTTGTTATGTGAAACTTGGTCATCATAAGTGGTTAAAATCACGTTTTTTTGCTCTTTTCCTTATTTGGTGAATCTCAGACCTTATTTTTGTGAATCTCATACTTTATTTAGTGAATCTTAGGGCTTGTTTTGTGAAACTTGGTCATCATAAGTTACTGGAATAACACTACATGCTCTTTGGAATAACATGAGAAACATATGACTCGAAAACTCAGGTGAAGTGGTGACTTATAAACTTATATTGTGGCCATTACATCAACTGTAGTGTGTTGGTGGAATATTCAGTTTCTACTAAACTAGCTCATTAGCTCAATTGGTAGAGCATTTGTGCAATTGCACAAAGGATGTAGGTTCAATTCCTACATGAGCTTCTATTATCAATATATGTAACATAAGTGTTACTTTATCAAATAAACAGTGTTATTATATATACGAAACAATGTTACATTATCAAATAACTAGTGTTATTCTTAGCTAGCATCACTTTGTTCGATAATTATTGTTACCACATAGAACAACTAATGTTACTACAAAGTGTAACTAGTGCTTTATATATGTTCGTCTATGTGGGGCTCGAACCCACACCATGTGCAATAACACATTGCTCTACCTTTTTAGCTAATAGACGACAATGGCCAAATCCGATATGAAAGTAGACAATTATAAGTCACACTTGACCCTTCTACGCTTTACTTCTTCAATCTCCTTCTAATTCACCATCTTAAATTACACACCTCTAATGGAGCTCACCAGGCTGCCCGGAACCACCGGCAGTACCTCTCGTCTCGTCACGGACATTTTCAATCACTTTTGATGCTAGTTATTTGGTGATTCTTCTACACCTGATTTGATCTCATTGTGATAAATGCAGGACAAGGCGGAAAGTGCAGCTAAAGAGGCAAATACAGCAAAAGCAGCATGGCAATGATTCCTTGCGGACACGTCCTTTGTCGTAGATCCTCATCTGCGGTTTCCAGATGCCCTTTCTGCCGTCTTCAAGTCTCTAAAACTATGAAGATTTTTCGGCCATGATAGTCCAATTACCTCTATTCACTAGTCTCCATACTGAAGTAAATAACAAGATAGCTCGTATAAATCTGAGACAAATAGGAACACAGGACTTCGGTTTTGCAATTGTGCATTATGAATCATGTACAGTGTATAGCTAATTTTATTTGTCTTCCATTTGACTGCTAGCATGCTTAACTGATATACGAAGTGGAGTATCCAGCAACACAAAGACTTCCATTGAATTGAACACACATATTTTACTCCAATAAGATTAAAAGGAGCAAATTTTACATCAAGACCTAGACAGGTGCACAAAATTCAAACTCAACAAGTGTGTGATGAAAGTCATGATTAACCATAACAGCAGAAAAAGTCAATAATAGAAGCCACATTAACGCATGACATAATCAGAAATGAAGTGAATATACGCAGAGGAGCACGACTTACCAATGGTGGGAATAGTAGTGACGATCTCGCCAAGCTTGAGCTTATAGAGGATTGTGGTCTTACCCGCTGCATCGAGACCCACCATCAAAATTCGCATTTCCTTCTTTGCAAACAGTCGGCTAAACAACTTGGTGTAGTTGGTGAATGTAAGCCCCATTTTCCTAGGCTGAGCAAGAAAACCCCTGAGTTGACACCAACACCACACATATCAATAAAGCAAAGGCCGAACATCATATTTACCACAAGAGCCAAGCATTGCACGAATTGATCTTAACAGATAAAACTCGACTCAAAAATAGCAACTACCATGAAAGCTGTAAACCTCAAGATTTTAAAATTGTAAAACTTGATGAAATGATGACACAATCTTTAATCTAAGATTTGATGCATAAGGCGGTCAGTTATAGAGGTGCAGATACTAAGTTTGCCAAAATTGCAAAGTACCAAACCCACCACCTACATTGCTTAAACAAATATATCAAAAGCCACTTAACGACCATTAATGTAATCCTTGTTGCGATAATTCCCATACCTAAAGACACTACGCTGAACCAGCAAAAACAAATTAGGAAGTTCTAACCATCATTAATGTTATGTTCTCGGAGCTCCATCTGCGTGTTAAATTTGCAGACGACCTGGATATCGGCAACTGGCTTTCATCACGAGGGTAAGAGCTGGGGGCAAGGCAAGACAATCTTTTCACCGAGTTATCTTTCTCTTGTGAGCTAAATCTCTGCAAAATGGTACTCCGTATTATTTATCTGTGGAACTGTGGCAAGCACACAATTTCATTGTTCAACAATCAACTATAAAATAGGAAAACATATTCCAAACTCTGACCAAATCAAAGACTAGTTTTCATTGCAGAATTTCATTGCAGAGAAACCAGAACTTGTTATGCACGTAAGACTATGAGAAATTCAGGACTATATTGGACCGTACAACAAAATGAAGTTGCCTTATATGCAGAACAATTAGAGAAATTCAGGACTATATTGGACCGCACTTCTACAACAAGTCAACAACAGATCATTGATTCACTGGTCAATCAATCAACAGTTTCCCCTAGCCGACTCACAATTAGTAAATTAAATACTGTAAGTAATTAAACTAGCTGAGCTTTAATTTAGCAAATTAAATAAGTAGATCGAAAATTAGTGTGATGGATACGGATGAAAGAAGGATGAATCGAAATGAAGATAAGTTGATCGAAGTTACCTAATTTCAGGATGACAATGGCGGTCGGAAAGCTCAGTGATAATGACGGTCGAAAAGCTCGCTGATAATGGCGAACATGGAGCTGAAGATGGAGGAGCTCGGTTGAAGATGAATTGTAGAGAGAGAAAGTGGACGAACTAAATTAATTGAGTAAATGATCGAAAAATGTGTGAGTTAGTCAATTAGAATTATATAGGGGACACATGGCATTATCTGGTGGGTCTATTATTTTTAGATCTGACGGTTTAGGATGTGTCCAGCCGCCTCACCCTAAGAAGGGTGCCTCACATGATTCAATCTCTCTATATATATATATATATATATATATATATATATATATATATATATATATATATATATATATATATATATATATATATATATATATATATATATATATATATATATATATATATATATATATATATATATATATATATATATATAGAGAGAGAGAGAGAGAGAGAGAGAGAGAGAGAGAGAGAGAGAGAGAGGGAGAGAGAGAGCGAGAGAGTTAGGTTCTTGTGAGTTTTGGTTCTTATGGTGAGTTGTGAGTTTGGAAAATCTCAGCCACTAGATTATATTATATTAGAGATGAATGGCCAAGATCTAATCTTACATGTCATATAAAATCACTGTCATTTACTTATTTTCTCTTTTTTCTAGTGCTATTCTTTTTTTTTACTTTATTTTTTTATCTTCTTTTTTTTACATCGTGTTATTATGTTTTTTTTTACAACTTTGATTTTTTTTTTCTCTTATGTTTTTCTCTAATTTTCTCATTATGTTACATTTTTTCTTTTTCTTTTTGTACCAGATTTTTTTTACTTGAAATTTTTTTTACTCTTATTTTTTTACCTCGTGTTATTATGCTGTTATTTTGCTTTTTTTTTTTTTAACTTTGATTTTTTTTTTCAGCACATGTTATTGTGTTATTATTGTTATTCCGCTGTTATTGTGATGTTATTCTGCTCTCACTTTGATTTTTTTACGACTTTCATTTTTTTTTCTTTTTTTTACCACGTGTTATTGTGTTGTTATTCTACCGTTATTCTGCTGTTATTGTGATGTTATTCCGGTGTCACTTTGATTTTTTTACTACTTTGATTTTTTGATTTTTTTACTACTTTGATTTTTTAACTCTTTTTTTTACTGCATGTTATTGTGTTGTTATTCTGGTGTTATTGTGATGTTATTCCGGTGCCACTTTGATTTTTTTTACGACTTTGATTTTTTTTTCTTTTTTTTTTTACCACGTGTTATTGTGCTGTTATTCTACTATTATTCTACTGTTACTGTGTTGTTATTGTGTTGTTACTGCTGTTATTACATTGTCATTGTAGTGTTACTCTACTGTTATTGTAGTGTTATTGTGGTGTTACTCTACTATTATTATAATCTTTTTTTACGAAACTGTCTTTTTATTATTCCCTTATTTTAGTGTTAACTTTGGAAGAGAACCTCTTTTGACTTTTGATGACGTTTGGTGACGATGAAAAGACCAGATCTCGTGACCGTATAGGTTCTTTTAGATGAACAAGGACAAGGAAAAAGAGGGGAATCAAATACATGACTCACAAAACCCATTTTAAAAGTAGGTGTGTTTCTTCTTTGCCTCCATCCTCTTTAGCCTTTTGACCGCACAGAAGTGCGCCTTTTCGAGCACTCATCTTTTAAGATACTAATAGTTTGCACATAAAACATTAAACAAAACACACCAGAAAGCAAGCCAACAATAATCATACAGATACAAGGAGAAATGTCACTAAAGTGGTGATTGGTTATATATACAAATCCAGGATGAGACATATACTCCGTCCGCCCTATAACGATTTTGGTTTCATACCCTACAGGCTATAGGTACATGAGGTCTGAATGCGGAGTTGTAGGAATCATCATACAGATACAACGAGACATATACTCCGTCCGCCCTATTAAGTAAACACAATTTACTTAATTTTACCTCCATTTTTCTTCCTCAACACTCCCATAAACACAATAAAAACCCAGATACACCAATAATAAAATGCGATCACTCCACCCAACTTTCCTTAACAAACACAAACACAACCATCATTCATCTTAATTCTCAAACGACCCAGAATTCATCTTCATTTTTGTGCGTGTTGACGATCCGGGTTGACAAACACAAACCGGATCGGGTGGAGCTGAAAGGTGTTGATAATGTCGGATCTGAATGCGGAGTTGTAGGAATCGGGTTGGGAAGAACTTTGAAAAGAAGCCCGAAAAATTGAAGGAGATCTTGATGTTAAACATTCCAATATTTTCCATTCTGATCGACATACAATTCAGGCCAAGCTGCATCCACCGTCACTTTATTAACCTCCAATTAAACAACCAACGCAGCAGCCCATATGTGAGCTCGAATATAAATACGGATTACAATTAGTATTGGAATTATTCATGTGTTGATTTAGGTTTTTTGATTCGATTGTTTGATTGGCGGCTTCAAAAAAAACTTGACATAATTGGAATTGTATTGATTTGATTTGATTTGATAATAATAATAATAATTAAGCTGCAAATAATCCTATGGTTAATCGCATGATTTGGGGCTTTTTTTGGTTTTTTCTTGGTTTAGAGATACTTCAGAGAGAAGAGATGGGTATTTGATTTTTTTTTTTATCGTTGACTTAGCGCTCTGTATTATTATTACGGAGATTTAATCCCAGCCTTCTATTTCCACGTATCCAATGGCTGAGATTTTCCAAACTCACAACTTACCGTAAGAATCAAACTCACGAGATCCCGCCTCTCTCTCTCTCTCTCTCTCTCTCTCTCTCTCTATATATATATATATATATATATATATATATATATATATATAGATTTGGGATCCAGTGAGAACCACCTACATAATGAGAACCGTGAGAACTCTACCTTACGGATATTTTTTCTAAAAAATAATGACATATTTTGATTCGGCATAGAATTTTATGGCTAGATAACATATTTTTTGGTCCAAAAAGTATAAATTATTGATGGAAATCGAGACGAGAAACATTTTATTAATTTTCATGCACCTACTACTCATTTTCATGTATCTACCAATTTTCATTCACCTAGAACTCGTTTTCGTGCACCTAGAGCCTGATATTTTCATGCACCTAGTAATCATTTTCATGCATGTAACATATTTCATGCACCTAGTATTCGTTTTCATGCATCTATAACTATTTTAGTATACGTAGTTGTACTTTCGTACACTAAGTTTATATTTTCTTAATAAAATAAAAAAAATTGTTTACCTATACTAAAAATGTGTTTGAATAAACTAAACAAAAGGTAAATGATCCATCAAAACATTCAGAACAAGATTTGATGATGATTTAGTAAGGGTTCTGAAAGTTTTGATGGATCATTTACCTTTTGTTTAGTTTATTCAAACACATTTTTAGTATAGCTAAACAAACTTTATTGATTGTCTAAATATAAACTTAATGTAAAAAAGTATAATTAGGCATACTAAAATGGTTATAGATGCACGAAAACGAATACTAGGTGCATGAAAATTGTTATATGCATGAAAATGAGTACTAGGTGCATGAAAAATAACAGCTCTAAATCGCACGAAAAACGAGTTTTAGGTGCATGAAAATTGTTAGATACATGAAAATGAGTAGCAAGTGCATGAAAATTAATAAAATGTATTTCGACTCGATTTCCATCAATAATTTATACTTTTTGGACCAAGAAATATGTTATCTAGCCATAAAATTCTATGCCAAGTCCGAATATGTTGTTATTTTTTAAAAAAAATATTCATAAGGCGGTGTTCTCACAGTTCTCATTATGTTGGTTGTTCTCACCAGATCCCAATTCAAATATATATATATATATATATATATATATATATATATATATATATATATATATATATATATATAAGACTCAAGTTGGTGACCCCAATCATTTCTCAATTCTTGATTGAAAATTGCATTTAGAAACTAGTTTTGATTAGTGTCCCAAACCATTTGATTGGGAATCTCTTGGTGTGTATGAATCTTGTATTCAAAGCAAGATTAATTCATGACTTCTTTCTAGAGAAGGATTATGAATAGAGCAATATATTCGCCCTATTTACACTTTGAAGTGTATGGTCGAATACAATTTCAATCAGAAAAGGTTATTACTTCTTCATCTCTTCTACCAACGAACTAGGTAGATACTTGGTATCCACTTAATGAGGTAAGAAGAGAGATTCTTTGAACAAGATCAATAAATGTTTAAAAGTATCAAAACCTAGAGATTATAAAATCAAAGTATTAGTACTTTGTTAAAATAGGGAACAATAAAGTGAAGACTTTCATATGCACCAAAATGAGTGTGATATGGTATCACAAGTTCACTTTCATTATGATATGATTGAATCTTTACTATAAAGTTGGAAGTAGTTTATATCACAATTTGTCTACTATTTATTCCACTAAAACAAAACATAATTAAAGCAATCATCTACATTTCATATGTGATATGGTTAGGCATGGTACCTAAATTGTAGCTTGTTTCGATAGTGAACATGTGGTCTCTCTTCCTACATGATCACGAGAACAAAGGGTTTGTGGCTCGTGATGCTTTCTATTAGAGAAAAGAGGATCAATTCTTATAGACAGAGTGGGAGAAAATATTCAAGAGCCACAAACTGAGAATAAGACGTGGGAAGATGTTCCTTCTTGGTCAAAATCAGTAAATATTTCTTCAAAATCTAAGTAGACAGGAATCATGTTATTTTTGAAAATAACAAACCTGTAACTTATGAAGATGCTTTATCTAGTTTCAACTCCGCAAAAGTTCGAAGCAAGCATAAACATGAAAATGTTTATTTAGCTTGGTTGGTAGGTGGCAAAGGGTTTTGCACGCAACAACAACGCTTCATTGTATGTGGATGTGATTTGATAAAGTTGGATTTTAAAATCTGTAAATTGCGACTATCCTAAGGTAGAATACAAAATTAAGAAGAAGTCTTAAGTAGAAGTTAAGGAGTTGAATTGTATGTTTTGATCATATGATAAACATGTCTCGAATTGTCGAATAGTTCTGTTTATACATGGAGTTTAGTGGGAGTAATGTGGTGTTAATAGTCTTATATGTAAGGGACATATTGATCATTATGAATGATGAAAGACTTAGGAGAGGAATAATACATCTCTAAGGTATCCAGACCTATAAAGATAGTTCTAAGAGGATATTGACGTTAAATGAATATTCTTATATTGATAAGAGTCTAGACAAGTTCAAAGGTATTGAACATGTAGAAATTGAATCAACTTTCTTCCGCTGCGGGATTAATTCATTAAGCTAATATGTATCGCCATTCATATAATTCGTATACTTAGCGTATGACGAAAGGTTATAAATCGAATTTAAGTGAAAGTCACTACATAGCCATATAGTCTATCCATTAGTACTCAAGTAACACTAATGATTTGTCTTCCATGTCTCATATGTAGATAACATATTATTCATTGAAAATGACGGGCCAATACTCTCTTCCGTGAAGAAGTAATTGGGAGACTAGGAAGAGATGAAAGACATCTTTAGTATCCGAATCTATAGTGATAGATAAGAGAGGATAAATGTGTAGAAATAATTAATGGATTTGTGTGCAAGAAGTTATACAAAAACCATATTCAAAACACATAAGGATGGTTAGAGAACCATCTTGACTATATTATTTAGGAGTACATCTGCTAGAAACGTTCTAGGAAGTTGAACAATGAGATATATACAACGGAAATTGAGTAGACTTGCAATAATGAGATATGCAAGAAGGAAGGGATAATATTAGGATTCGGTTTTATGAATTGGAGGAACTATGGTAGTTCGTTTCAATAACCAAAGGTCCTATCCCTACTCACTGTGAGATCAGTGGGAGCTATTCAAGGCTCGAAAGCCTATGTCTAGATTGGATTTAGACATGTACTCAAAAGTTTTATAATAAAGATTATACATAACAAAGGAAAAGAGTACATAGTAAGGTTAGGAAAGTGCAAAATGTTGCTAAGAATTACTAACCAAAGCCTTCTAATAGGCTTAGCATGATAAGTCATGCCATTTCAATTGAGTTGAGATGTATAGTTGTATACAATATTAAGTATGGATTATAGATTATGTAGTAATTGATATTGTATCAATTTTACATATGTGATAATACATTCATCGTTTGAGTTTTATTCAAAACTCTTTTCTTATAATACTTTGTTTTCTAAATAGGTTGTCGAGACAAGAACCCTATTTAAGTGAACTGGATTAACATAGTATTGGCCCCTAGTCATTTATATGAGGTGACGTCTCCTAGTGACTAGAGTGTGATGCGATTTATGGCAAGTTCAAGTGCCATAGGATCATAAGAGATGACTAGTCGATCACATAGGCAGACTGTAAGGGACACTCTGTCGGGAAGTGACCGCTTATAGAGTTCTGGTAATTCATGTAGCCTGGTCGTGGCAAGAGCTACTATAGTATTCTTTTGAGTCAATTATTTGACTAAAGACTGTTCGCCCAAGTTGGCACAGTTTCTGAGTGACTTTGAGTTATGCTCTACGACTTTCATAAATGAGGTCAAATGGCCATCTCTTGGGTCATGATGAGCTGTGGCTAAACAAAGGGAATAGTGCGTTAGGAATTGTCCACCCCTTGTCAGGGTTATTTAAAAATCTCAGAGCCATTCGAGGAGTAGTGAACTGAAAATGCGTGGCCACGCTCGGAAGGTATCTTTGGTAGATAGTTCTGGTCAGACAGTTACTCTCCAGATCGAGGAAACCACTTTTGATATGATCACTTGCAAGAACGACCTGCAAGAGACCTTGCATTGAGTAGGAGACAGTAATAGGACAAGAGAATTGGAGACGCACACTTGTCTCGGACAAGTGGGAGATTGTTGGAGTATGTGTCCTCAACAATAGTGTGATCACATTATTAAAACTCATAATAAGAATACATAAAGGGATGATTCATTTTTATACGTCAACTGATCAACATTAATCGGTAATGATTGGCTAACTAGAGTTTGACATTACTGTCGTTTGACGGTGGTGATCAGTTGATCCCTTAAGGTCACACCTAAAGGATAATTTCCTTAATAGATAAATTAATTAATTGTATATTGATGCAGATTAATTAATTCCTTAAAAATTGAACAATTTACATATGAGAGTAAGAATTTGAATCTTATTGTAATTCGATTAAATGAGATTCATTTTAGTAATTAAGATGTTATATTACTAAAATTTTTTTTATGAAACAATTAAATTAAGAATGAACGGTTAATTATAATTGTAATATGTTGTAGATTATATTAACATGAACCATTTTATTTACTTGTAATTGTGAATTACTAGTCAATTGTTGTATGTAATTAAATTAATATATGTAATGATATTTAATTGTTAAATATGCATTAACATTATTAACAACATGTTACATGTCACATGTTATACATTATATGACAAAGTGACAATTGACAAAAATTAAATGGAGTCCATATTTTCTAATGGACCGGTTTTTAGAGGATATTAGAGGGTGAATTGTTTAATTGTATTTTTATTGTAAAGAACACAATGATTACAATTATAGAATAGCTTACACCCTAATGCATTTTGATAAGAACAATTCAAAAGAGAATGGGCATGCATTGGTCCTCTTGGACACCTCCATCCCACCGGTTTCTCCCCTCTAAAAATAATAAGAATTGTTCTTATTTTTCCACTTAATTCATTCTTAGATGATTCACTTCTCACTTCTCTCATCTTCTCTCTAAAATAAGTTTTAGAAAATAAATTGTTCTAATCTAATATTATTTAGTTTACTAAAGGTAGTAATAAGAAATATTATTAGATTATATTTTTTTAAGGTCTCTAATTACATATATCTAGTTAATATATTAATTAGATTTAAGGGGTTGTCTTGGTGCAATTAAGAGGAAGTTCTCACACTATTGAGACAATGAGGATCATCCATGTATTTTGAGCTCAAGAACAAGTAAGAAAGGTGTTCGTACTTGTGCCCTTAAAACCGTTTTGAATATTGTAAAGAACATTTTCTTTACTTATCTATTTATATATTGTTATGCATGCTTAAGATCATTATCTAAATCAATGAATATTTTAGATAAATAATTAAAGAGTTTAATTTGAAGGTTAATGAATCCTTTCAAAAACAAGGAAAGAATGAGGTTTAATTAAGAGGAGATTAAGATAATAATATTTTTTTCTAGGTATACAATTTTGTGCCAAAAGATGATTACAAGAAGAGTATATATAGCCTCCCCAAGAAAGACCAGTAGGCCTAAAGAAATTAAGCCTAATTAGAAGAATCTCGACCAGTTCTAGTGCATCCCATCAGTGACGAGCGCCGGGTAGCAGAATTCCTGGTCGGGTAGCGTAGCTCCCGACTGAGACGCTGATAACTCTACTCTTTCTTTATTGCTTCCCTTCTCTCACCCCTCTAGGAAAGCTGCACAGAAGGAGGAAAGCCTTAGACTATAGTTGGTCTTTCTTACCTTAAGAAACGAGCTTCCCTAAAAAATAACAAATATTCAAAATTATCTTGCATCTCTCCTTACCTCATATCGTCGTAGCTATATCAGACTTTGTAGGACCTCCCAAGGAAGTGGAACCCACCTAGTATCTCCACTTCATTCTATGCCTTGAAAAGGGTAGCAAAAGTGTTCAAAGTTTTGTTTTCCTACAAAACCGCATCCAAATGAGAAGTACAACTAGAAGAAGTGTTTAGTCCTAAACTCGCTACTGGCAAGAAAAATAGAGGAGGGTGGGGGGGGGGGGGGGAGGATGGAGTATAAAATCACAATATATCAATGGATTATTTCATAGGAATAATTCAAACTATGCGTGCGCTTTAGAATTGATCAAGTTGCGTAGGCCCGACGGCCCAACCCGGCCCAACCCGAGTTTTTACCTAGCTTGGGCTCTAGATTTGGCCCAAAAAAGCCCATGGCCTGACTCAAATTTGGGCGAAGCAAACTTAGGGTCGGGTATGGGTCAACCATTGTTCCCGAATTTTGACCTCGTTAGACCCGAAATTTACAAAAAAAAAAAGAAAAAGGAAAATGAAAAAAAAGAGCTTGAAAGTTGGAACCGTATGCCAGCAATATTACAAGTGAATTATGAAAGCATCCCAACAATAAAGTACTCAAATTTAATTAAAAAACCCAACCTCCCATACCCTTTAGTTCCCAAATCATATACGTAATTCCCATTGTAGAAGTTGCAAGCCTAAAAGTTGTTTTCATTTTTCGAGAGTTCATTTTTCATAGGCTACTGTTGCTTTATGTATTGTGTTTATACTTTCTGCGTATTAGCTAGTTCAACTTTTTGTTATTTTTATTTCTTGTACGTATTAATTTCCTTGTTGGAAGTCGAAAACATTACGAACTCACTTCTTCACTAAAAAAATTGATGTATCACTCTTGGCCCGAAGCCCATTATAGCCCAAAAATGATGGGCTTAGGCCGCCAAATCTGGCCCGTTTTAAGTCCCGGCCTGGCCTCTATAATTGGGCCGATTCTTTATCATGAGCCTGGCTCTAACCCAGCCCAGTCCGGTCCATGATTGGGTCTGGTGCCCTTCTTATATTACTTCAAATTTTAATATACCCCAAATCTCTCTTGTCTTCTCCCTTCGCAAATCAGACTTAGTTAATTTTTTGCTATATCAGGTAATTTAGGAAGGAGCTAGATGAGTAAACAAAGAAGAAAGACAATGAATTAATAAAGAGTTCAATAAAAAAGGTATATAAGTTACCAGATATGGCCATTAAAAAACTTAGGTAAATATGATTTGGAAAAGAATGGGGATATGATGGATTAAATTGGGTTAAGTTGAATTTTGGAGTAATATAAGGATGACACTCATAGTTCGGATTATTCCTATGAAATAATCGTATATTAATGATACCTGATTACCAACTCATACTCACTCACAAAATAAACGACCCTTATGGTTATGCTTTAGTTTAGATAAAAAAAATATTGACGATTTGAATTTAACCAATTGTGTAATAAAAATTACAATTGAGATTATAGTGTTTAATTGAATTTGAAGCCTCTGGTTTACCTAAAACCAAATCATGAATTTTTAAAATACAGAGGATTTCACTATTCAATTCAAACTCTTCAAATTTTTTATACGCTCAATATCGTTCTATTTATTTCGTATGTTTTATTATTTATTAAACATTTACTTAAATAAGTACTTTAATTTAAATACAATGAGTTATAAATGTGATATGATGCTCTATAGTACAACGGAAGATTGAAATTGTAACGAGCGATGATAAATGAAGAGTATAAATGTTAAATGATAATTAACAGTTATACTTTAATGTAATTTATCAGTTTAATTATTAAATATAGTAAATATTTATTAATGCAACTCTCATAAATTTTCCCCACATAAAATAAGTTTTTCATATAAATAGTTGCGATATGAAAATGATTTTGTACCATCTCGTTCTTCATTTCTTATCTCATACTTGGTATTACAAAAAATATATATAAAAAAAACTATTTTCCTATTTTATTGAGAAAATGGAGTTTCATACCATCTCAAATATTAATTTGACATTTATAGTTACTATGCTTTTAATCACATTTTCAATTGGTAGATCAAATGGTTATATCCAAGATGTTTATACACCAAGTCCAAGCCCGAGTCCTTATTCTCAAGATGCTTTCCAAGAATGTGTTAGCAAGATAACTAGAAATTGTGGTGATTCGATATCCCATTATATATTTCAAAACGGGAAGACAATAACAACAGAGTGTTGCGGTCAATTGTTGAAAATGGGACGATTATGCCATGGTTTTATTACCACTGTGTCATTCGAAAGAGAGAATTTAACTATTGAACAAATCGAAGACATACTTACAAAGAACAATGAAGTTTGGGAACTTTGTACAACCAATGGACATATTGTGTAATATATTTTTTATAAATTAAAAATAATATTAAAATAATATATACTAATAACAATATTACTATTTTCTTTTGAATAGGAGATTTCAACTTAAGTGCAATTTATTCATTTGCATAAACATAACACATAAACATAAGATCTACGTTTTTATGAATGTGAGAGGAAATCACTTTAATTATATATGAATAATTATTTGTGTAAAAGTACACTGAAACTCGTTTATTAAACAGTTACAGTATCTTATCTGAGTGCTAGTTCAACGAATACATATTTTGTGGTGTATTTGTTATTATTCGTATTTAACGAATACATATTTTTTTTTGAAATATTTTTTATTTTTAGTCTTCAATAACATAGTGTGATTTTCTGAAGTATTTCCTATCCTATAAAGAGGGTTGAGGGGTTAATAGTGCTCATAATCCATTGAACAATGGTAGAGTGGAGATCTTTCCATTGCTTAAGAAGAAAGTTTTCATTTGGTTTGGCATCACAAAACTCGAATTTACATCTCGATGCATACATCAAAGTTGTCGCTTCGGAGTTTGACGTGGGTGATGATCGAGTCAAGCCCATCATAGGACCTGAGATAACATGGAGATAAAACCTTGATTGTCTAGTCGGTTGGAACAGCAGATTGCTTATCATCCTTGAGTCCATTGTAAACGACGGAAGGAACCGGGAAAGGGGTTAGGGTTTGGAAAAAACTTGAAAGCCTGATACCATGTTAATGTTTGAAAAAGATTAACTTGTATTATTCGAATTAACATGAGAACAATATATATGTTTTGTATTACAAGTGTAAGGGCAAAACTCAATAACCAAAGTGATAAGTAATGATAAGTCAAGCTTAATAAATCTTGCTAAACTCCTTGATCTATTACGATCTATCTAAGAAGTTAGAGAATATACATAAAACGTAATTAACAAATACCCTCTTATTCGAGAAGCTATAATCATGATCCAACTTTTATAAGGTTGAATAAATAATTACAAAAAAAAAACTCCTTGTCTATCATCCTATGAATCTCTTACTTATACGTTTCATACACATTCAAGAAATAATAATTCTTATATACACGGTCATTTTACGCTAAAATTGTATAAAATGGATCTTTTTAAAGCAAATATTATGACTCATTTGAATGAAAAATTAGTTATTAAAGATTCAATTTACAAAAAAATTGTATAAAGCTGGATTATACAAGAACTTATATTCAATAAATTATCTGTGGTATCATCAATATTCGATGTTTAGTAAAACATAAACTGGAAATTTTAAGCGGAAAATCAGTTACGCAAAAAATTAAATTTGGAAAATAACAAACTTTTTTGAAATTAAAATTCATGTTTTTCGATTGCTAGTACAAAAAGGAGTGACAACCCCTATGTAATCCTTAACTTCACTAGCACAAAATTCAATAATATTACCATTATCACACAATTGAGATATGCTAATAAGATTATGCTTTAACACTTTGTCAAGCAACACTTTGTCAACACATTGTCACGATGACTTACCAACCTTCCCGATTGCGATTATTTCACCTTTCTTTTAGTCACCAAAATTCACGGTGCAACCATTGTAGGCTTCTAGTGAGAGAAATTGGTTTTCACTCCCCGTCATGTGATATGAACATCCACTATCCAAGTACCAATTATTACGGCCTCCCACTAATGCCTATAAGAAATTAAGGGGTTAGTTTACGAACCCAAACGAGTTTGGGCCCCTTTCTATGAATCACATCATTAATAAAGTGTTTGCGAATATACACATCTTTAGCAATCTTGATGTTCTTATCTAAGTCATTTCTTCTTTTAGGATAACCATTGATACGTGCATATTCTATACACTTTATTTGCAGTTTTGGCACATATTTCTATGCTTATTTGTTAGCTTAAAGCTACTATTTCTCCCGAAACGGTTTACTTCGGAATTTCTATGATTTCATGTAGGAATGAGTGGAAGTGAGCTAAATCAAGCCTAAATCGTCCTCCGGAAGCTGCTTTATGGAAACTTGCAAGATGGGAGTTCGGACTTGTTCAACTCGGGATGCGTGCATTGGAGTGAAGAGGCTGATTGGAAGAGAAAAGGAAGTTACTGCATAGCTCAATTGGTCGATCGACCAACATACCCAGTCGATCGACCGTGGATGTTCAGTAAAGAGGTTGCACTGTATTGGCTGGTCGATCGACCGTGCCATTTGGTCGATCGACCAACCTGCGAATCTGAAATTTATTTTATGCTTTAGTCTTTTGAAAGCCCAATTGTAATTAACTTTCGGGTAGGACGTTTAGCAGCAGTACGCAGCAATAATTTAGGTTATGCTTTTTATTATTCAAGAACTGAAGTTTAGATCTAGTTTTGGAGACAAAAAAAGGAGACGACGGATTCCAATTTCAATTACTTTGTTCATCAATTCTTTAGTAAGCTTTAATACAATTTCCTTCTTTTATTTCTTGTCAATTCAATTCTTGTTGTTACTAGTTTTTATTCAAGCAATTCAGTTTTAATCTTTTGTCTTAAGTTCAATTTCAACCATGTCAATTTCATTGTATGTCTTTAAGTTTGCAATTGTTATAGTTTTAATCATGCATAGCTAATCATCTTGATTGGGAACGAGGTGAGCCATGACATAAATTAGGGTTGTTTTGTTAGTATGAATTCTTCCGTATCGATCTTATTACCTTTTGATAAACCCGTCTTGCTAGATTGAAAGATTAGTAGGTTAGGCTTTCATTGGGGTTGGAATTTCCTTTGAGCGAAAGCTTTGAAAAATTCTTGGGAATTAGAAGACCGTAAGGTTATTGAGCATTGATCGAAAGACTTGCTCGTGTTCCCTGAGACCGTATTACAAGACCTCTGCTATCTTCTTGACCTGACCTTAGCCATGGTGAACCGAAGTTCCTGATCTCTCTTTTATCTTTTGCGAATTCTCTTATTTTGTCAATTAGTATCTAGAATCAAACAATTTCAAAACTCCCATCCAATTGTTACTTTTATAGACTGAAAATAGCAAATAGAATTGATCTTGTCTCTCTATGGTTCGACCCTTACTATCACTAGCTATAGTTTTAGTTCGGATTTATAAATTTAATTTTGATACAAAACGACGGTATCAAATTTTGGCGCCGTTGTCGGGGAAACGGTGTAATTCTGTTTTTTTTTTTTTAGTTTATTTTTCTTGTCTCAAGGAACTTTGGTTCCTTGAGGCCGTTGCTTACTCTTGCTTCTAGTTTTGCTTTTGCACAGTTAGAAGACAGGTTTTTGAGAGGAAGACTTGAGTACTCTCAGTTTTGCGAACATGACTATAATATATGACAATCTTCAGCCACAAGAGCAGCATGTTCCAAAGGGATACGTTTTATCCTCCCCAACTACTGGTCACTTCGAATTTCGTTCCTCCTATATCGATTTAGTGGAGCGAAATCAGTTTGCCGGTCTACCGGACGAGGATCCTTTGAAGCATATGGAAATTTTCACGGACTCTCATTGTTCCAATTGCATCTACCGGCTGAGGTGACCTAGGATGAAGTAAAGGGGATGATGTTCTTATACTCCTTGAAGGATTCTGCGTGAGATTGGTACCGCTACCTTGATAGGGTAGCAGCTGGAGTCACAGATTGGACATCTCTAGCATTAGCTTTCTACAAAAAATACTTCCCACTTGCAAAGACTGATGCCTTGAGAAGCAAAATTACAAATTTTCAAAGCAAAGACCTGATGAGAAATTTTGCGAAGCATGGGGACGTTTCAAGAGTTTGGTTCAGTCTGTCCCTCACCACGGTTTCCAGCAGTGGTACCTGTGCAACTTATTCTACAACTTTTTATATGATGACTACAAGGTTATCCTGGACGCAGCTGCGAATGATAGGTTCCAAAATAATACCGGTCAGAATAAAGGTTGGAACACTATTGAGGAGATGGCAGTCCATAGAGCTGAGTTTGGAAGTTCGCGTGGAAACTCGCGAAAGCAAAGTGATGAAATGAATGCCGTTATGACACTCATAGCTTCTATTACAGCCCGGCTCGAAAAGCTCGAGACTTCTAAGGTTTCCGAGAGGGAAATCGAAATTCCTGTTCATAACTCAGATGAGACCGCGGAATTGAGAGAAATAGTCCGAGCTCTTTTGGTTCAAGTCACGAAAATAGAAGAAGCTGGGATTGAATCTGCAAAGAATTTTGTGAAGCAGTTGGAGAATTTAGAGGCTAAGTAAGTCGCCAATTCTTCAAGCAAATGTGAGGGGCCAATTGAAACCATTAATGCCATTAATCTCCGAAGTGGCCTTTCTTATGATGGTCCCGATAAGCCAAGAGAAGACTCGGGAAAGGATGAAAAGACGAATTTAATTTCTGGTGCGAAAACGAGCTTTACTGCCAGTACCAGCGGTCGATCGACCAACAACAGCAGTCGATCGACCAGGATGTCAGATGAAAAAGTTTCTGACCAGAAACTAATTGAGCCCGGCACATGTGGTCGATCGACCAACAACAGCAGTCGATTGACTGTAGTTCCTGACGAGGGAGTTTCTGACCAGAAACTGTTCATACCCAGTGTAACTGGTCGATCGACCGAGCCCAATGGTCGATCGACTAGGTCTCCAGTACAGGACGCAAATCCGTCAATTAATTTGCATGATTCTATACTCATTGATGATTTGACGGAGGTTTTAAATTTACGGAAGCCGAAGGTTGCTGATCCTACGGCCAGTGTTGTGCAGTCCCGTACGTATCCGGAGCGTTTAAAGAATACTAAGCTGGAGCGCAAGTTTGGTAAGTTTTTGGAGATGGTCAAGAATCTTGAGATAACCATTCCTTTCACTGATCTAATTACCCAGGTACCTTCTTACGCTAAATTTATGAAAGACATTTTGAATCGTAAGAGAAATTTTCATGATGATGGTAATGTTGCTTTTGTGGAAGAATGCAATGCTCTTTCGCAAATTAATATACCACCTAAATTAAAGGACTCGGGTAGCTTTTCAATTCCCTGCACTATAGGTATCCACGAAATTGGAAAGGCCCTTTGTGATTTAGGGGCCAGTGTCAGTGTCATACCATATTCCGTTTGCGAAAGGCTAAATATTGGTAGACTTAAGGTGACCGATATTACCCTTCAGATGACAAATAGATCGACTCAGAGACCTTTAGGAGTTTTAGAGGATGTACCCGTTCGAGTGGGTAAGTTTTTTATTCCTGTCGATTTCGTTGTTTTGGACATTGTAGAGGACAGTCAGATACCTATTATTTTAGGTAGACCATTTTTACATACATCTGGGGCTGTAATAGATGTCAAACGCGGAATTATAACCTTAGAGGTAGGGGATGACACCATTGAGTTCAGTCTTGCTCGTAAGGCTACTGAACCAGCTGATGATGATACGTGTTATTCCATTGACATTGTTGATGTGGTGTTAATTATAATCGGAGGGAATCCTTAGCCAAGGATCCCTTAGCTGATCTAACCCGTTTAGATGAGTGTGCAGATAATACAGCGGAGAATGCTGAGGAGCCAGATGTTTTGGTAGCCTCAATGGAGAGCTACGAGCTCACAGAGGAAGAAGATGAGATGCTTTTAAGCCTGGCCAACGAGAATTTGGTAAACACTTGCTATACCATTGAAGCTGATTCTGTCTATGCTGTAGAGGTAAAGGTGCCAGAGCGTAAGCCACTTCCTCCTAATCTTAAGTATGTTTTTCTAGATGATACGGAGCAGTACCCAGCTATTGTTAGTGCTAAGCTTAATGATGACCAACTTTCTGCTTTGATGTGTGTGCTTTAGAAAAACAGGAAGGCTTTAGGTTACTCTTTGGATGATATTAAGGGCATCAGCCCTGATATTTGTATGCACAGGATAGAGCTGGAGGAAGGCCACAAGCCTTACTGAGGACATGGGTCAACGCAAGTTGAACCCGAAGATGCAGGAAGTTGTTATGGCTGAGGTGATGAAACTACTCGATGCAGGTATTATTTATACAGTTGGCAACTCCAAGTGGGTTAGCCCAGTTCAGGTAGTTCCGAAGAAAGGAGGGACTACCGTGGTTAAAAATAAGAAAAATGAATTAATACCAACACGAGTTATGACAGGGTGGCGGATGTGCATTGATTATAGACAGTTGAATGCCGCCAGCAAGAAAGACCTCTTCCCCCTCCCTTTTGTTGACCAAATGACTGAAAGACTTGCTTCTAACAAAATTTTTCTGTTTTCTAGACGGATATTCAGGGTTCTTTCAGATCCCTGTTCATCCGGATGATCAGAGTAAGACCACTTTTACCTGTCCACAGGGTGTTTTTGCATACCGCAGAATGCCTTTCGGATTGTGTAATGCCCCAGCTACCTTTCAGAGGTGCATGATGGGGATTTTTTCTGATTATAAAGAGAACATTATGGAGGTATTTATGGATGATTTCTCAGTTTATGGTAATGACTTTGATCGTTGTTTAGCTAATCTTGATAAAGTCATGTAGCGTTGTATTGATGTTAATCTTGTTTTAAACTGGGAAAAATGTCAGTTCATGGTCAATGAGGGAGTTGTGTTAGGGCATCTGATTTCTGATAAGGGTATACATGTTGATAAGGCAAAAGTGCAGGTGATTGAGCAATTGCCTCCTCCCGTGAATGTTAAAGGAGTGAGGAGTTTCCTTGGTCACGCTGGTTTTTATCGGCGTTTCATTAAGGATTTTTCAAAAATTGCTCAACCACTTACACAATTGCTCCTTAAGGATCTTTGTCTTTGAGTTTCTCGATGAGTGCCTTTTAGCTTTTAACAGGTTAAAGGAGGCTCTAGTTTCTGCACCAATCATTCAGCCGCCTGATTGGGACCTCCCCTTCGAGATTATGTGTGATGCCAGCGATTATGCGATTGGTGCAGTTTTGGGACAACGGAAGAATAAAGTTTTGAATGCCATATATTATGCGAGCCGAACTCTGGATGAGGCTCAAGTCAACTATTACACCACTGAGAAGGAGTTTCTAGCTGTAGTTTTTGCCTTAGATAAATTTCGGTCTTATTTGTTAGGTTCGAAGGTTGTTGTTTATACTGACCATGCAGCGCTGAAGACTCTCTTTCTTAAGAAGGATGCGAAGCCGAGGCTTTTGAGGTGGATACTCCTTTTGTAGGAGTTTGATTTAGAGATCAAAGATAAGAAAGGTGCAGAGAATGTGGTGGCTGACCATTTATCTCGTCTGCGGTTGTGTAAAGGGAGGACTCGTTACCCATTAATGATTCTTTTCCTGATGAGAGTCTGTTAGCTATTACTAATTCGGGGTCTAATCCACCTCCGTGGTTTGCTGATTATGCTAATTTTGCTGTGACAGGTAAGATACCACCCGAGCTTTCATGGCAGCAGAAGAAGCGGTTCGCTTATGATGCTAGACAATACTTTTGGGATGATCCTTATGTTTTCAAGGAATGCGCAGACGGTCTTATCCGGAGATGTTTGCCTCAATGGGAGGTGAAGGATATCCTAGAAGCTTGCCACTCTTCTGCCTATGGTGGTCATCATGGTCCGTCCCGGACTGTGGCAAAGGTACTCCAATCTGGTTTCTATTGGCCAACTTTGCATGCAGATAGTCGCAATTTTGTTGCTGAGTGCGATGCTTGTCAAAGATTGGGGAATATTTCAAAGAGACATGAGATGCCACAGGTAGGCATTCTAGAGGTTGAGATTTTTGATGTCTGGGGCATTGATTATCAAGGACCTTTTCCGAGCAGTCAAGGTAATAAATATATCCTCGTAGCTGTAGATTATGTGTCCAAATGGGTAGAAGCTATCGCTACCCCCCATTGCGATGCAAAAGCCGTGATTAAACTGTTTAAAAATATTATTTTCCCTCGTTTTGGTGTCCCTAGGGTTGTCATTAGCGATGGTGGAATGCATTTTAAAGAGAAACAACTTAGTGCTTTATTGACTAAATTCGGTGTCCAACATCGTAGAGGTTTGGGGTATCATCCCCAAACTAGTGGTCAGGTTGAGATTTCTAATCGAGAATTGAAAGAAGTTTTAGCTAAAGTTGTTTCTAAATCACGGAAAGATTGGAGTCTTAAGTTAGATGATGTCTTATGGGCTTATAGGACCGCGTTTAAAACGCCAATTGGGATGTCACCATTCCGATTGATTTATGGTAAGACATGTCATTTACCTGTTGAGTTGGAGCGTAAGTCTTGGTGGGCTATTTGTGATTTTAATTTGGATCCTAACCTCTCTCGTGAGAAACGTATGACACAGCTGAATGAGCCTGGAGGAATTTAGGCTGCTGGCCTATGATAATGCTAGGATCTACAAAGAGAAAGCGAAGCGCTGACACGACACGAGAATCATTAAGCGCGAGTTCCATATTGGAGATAAGGTACTTCTTTTTAATGCTCGTATCCGTTTATTTCCTGGTAAGCTGAAATCCAGGTGGACTGGCCCTTATACGGTCACAGCAGTTACAAAATTCGGATCAGTTGAATTGAAGACCTCATCTGGAGACCGATTCAAAGTGAACGGTCAATACGTGAAACACTCACGGTGCAGACGAATTTGTTGGGCAGGTCAAAGTACTGTACTTTGACCCAATTTTACAAGCTGCAGATTGAGGTAAGAAGGTCGTGCGGGACCTTTTAAACCAGCGCTAACCGGGAGGCAACCCGGCTTGTACATTTTTTGTAATTAGGAACTTTACAGTTTTATTTCATTTAATTTGCATTAGGAGCTTTCGTTGTTTTATTTTTATTAACATTCACTTTTATGGATAGACGTGCACCTTTGAGAATTTTTGCAGGTGATTATTTTATGCAAAGTACGTAGGGTGATTTACTGAATGTTTGTGAAGGAATGACGGGAAATTTATGTTGGCAAAGCAATTTTCACGTAAATAAGATTTGTTGCCAGTACCTGCAGTCGATCGACCAAGCACATCAGTCGATCGACTAAGGAGAAAAAGGCAGAAGCTATTTCCTGGGGAGATTGGTCAATCGACTGGGTCATATAGTCGATCGACCACTACGCGATATCAGAGAGCTGTATAAGGGAAGATTGGTCGATCGACTGGGCCTGATAGTCGATCGACCACCGCGCGAGATCAGAATGCAAGATAATAGGGAAGTTTTATTTCATCCTTCATTCAATCTTTCACTTTCACTTAATCAAAAAAATAGGAAAACCCTTTGTTCCTCCCCTTTCTTGCGATTTTCCTTGCCAATCCCCCTTTATTCTCGATTTTCCTTGCTCAAATTCCTGATTTTTCATCAAAGGTATGTCTCTAATCCTCTTTTAATCCTTTATATTTGATTCTCGCTGAATTTCTATGCTCTTATTTCGAGCGATGTTACTTTTTGATCGAAAAATCGATTTGGGGAAAATCGATTTCAGGCCAATTTCTTTCGATTTTTGTGCTTTAATTGCCTTTGCTATCCTATTCCCTTGATTTTCCAGCCATCTTAGCAACTAGGAGATGCTTAAATCCGTTTCCCCCAAATTTTCGAAACCCTAATTTCGTTTTCAATTTCTGATTTTTTTTAGGGTTTATGGATTTTCATTGTTCAAATTATGGGAAGCTAGTTGTTAATTTGTCAATTTTGTAATAAGCAACAATGACAAAAGGAAAGCAGACGATGTTCGAAGGGCAGTCCAGTCAAGGAGCTGCTAAACGGCGCGGGGTCCGCCGTTAATGATCGAGGACACTACGGATAGTCTACCTGACTATCCGCAGGTTACTTTCTCTACCTCTACTCAGCGTGCTAAATTCATTAACATGGTCGAAAAAATGAAAGTTCCGGCCACTCGTTTTATTCATAGGCCAACTTTAGAGAAATTAGGGTGTCTTGAGTCTGGTGTGTCTCTGCTAAATGGGACAGGAATGTTGGGACTTGTGGACATGGCTGAGTTCACCTACTACGCTCTTACCCTTGAGTTTTTCTCATCTTTCACTTTCGACCAGACCACCTTTGAGGCCAATAGGAGTAGTTCTTGTATTTCTTTTCGGCTATTCAATGTCACCTACTCCTTGACATTGGCCGAATTTGCTGGTTATTTGGGTCTTTGTTTCGAGGGTAACACCTCAGAACCTTCTGATGTGCACAGGTTAATGTGGTCGTGTATCTCTGACTGGAACGGCCCTAAGAGGACGGGCACTTCCGTCCACTTACCCCCTTTTCGTTATTTTTCCGGCTGATGGGTAATACCATTTTCGGCCGCAAGGAGTCAAATAATGTGAATACCATTGAATTGTCTATCTTGGCGGGCTATCTGAACATTGAAAGTCGGGTAGCCCGTATTTATAACATAGCTTATTTGACTGCCTCTCACTTTCACACTATAAGTGACGGCACTTTGGCCACTATTGTTTGTGGTGGGTTGGTGACGCGTATCGCCAACCATCTAGTTCTTCTTTTCCCTCGAGAGGAGGCCCCTATTGATCCTGACGCACGCTTCATGGACCTTGCCTACGCCAGGTCTGTGAAGTGGGTCGATAGTCGGAGTCGGTGGAAGATTGACTCTTTCATTTGCGACCGCATCCCTATCCTTGGCCTCTCTCCTATCTTGCCCCTTACCACTGTTTTGAGGGCAGCTCGCCTGCCCTTGCCTAGCTACGGGCTCCCTATTGGGGCGGGCAGCGCTACTGCTAGTACCTCAAGGCGAGCTCGCGCCTCCTTTTCACAGGCCTCCTCCTCCTCCACTCCTGCTCCCACGGGCTTCCCGGCCACTTTTCGTCCCCCTACACCTATGGTTATCCCTGCGGTCATGGACCAAAGGGCGGTTTCACGTGTATTGGGTGACCTGTGCAGGAGTTTTGATCAACACAGATTAGACACGGCTCTGGCCCTGTACCTAGTTTACGAGGAGTATGCTCGGACGGGGATGCTCCCACGAGGTGCCTGGACTCACCCGTCCTTCTTTGTTCCCCCGGTGGGCAGTTACCCTCCGCCTGCTACGAGGTCTACTCCCACGACTACTACTGCCGATGCTGCTGAGGCGGAAGAGGAGGACGACTCGGAGTCCAAGGAGGATAGTGGTTCTGAGTATGATGGTGGGGACTAGACGCATTCTGACCTCCCCCATTTTTGGCTGGTTTGGAGAGGTCGTCTTTTGTGAGTTTCCTATCTTTTTTTTTTATTTTTTTTGTTAGTTTCCTTTTCTTTTGTTGTTGCTTATATTCTTCCCATTATTGCTGTTGATGCTGGTGATTTGCTGCTGAGCACAATGGGGGCATTGTGCGTTTTGGTTTTGGGAGAGTATTTGCATATGTCTATTGCATGTGCATTTGTTTTTTATTGCATTTCAGTCACACGTTTATTGCATTTCAGCTTTCATTTGTTTTTAATTCAAAAAAAAAAAACAAATAAAAAGAAAAAAAAAGAAAAAAAATTTTGAAAAACCACCAAAAATTCAAAAAAAAAAATCACGTTTACTTTTGCAATTAGGTCGAGTCGGAACGGAAGGATTTCAATGATGAGTTTGCATTACATATTGTCTCATTGCCCTTTCCTTGCACTTTGAACATTTCCAAGTATGTCACTTGCATAGTCTACGAGTTTTTGTTGGAATTTTGCTAAACGAATAGACTTGACTCAATATTGGCAAGCTACTTAAATTTCTAAGGATAGAGCTTAATAAATCGGTGACATTCATGACCGATTTCATGTAGGAATGAGAGTAGTTTCTCCTTATAAGACATGTCACGTTAATTTGCATAAGCATGAGTCTAGTCTACTTGATACCTATATGCATTCGGGTCCGTGGTTTGTTGACACATGTGGTAGAGGTTCCCCTTTCTCATTTTGCCCATAAACCTCACATAGCCAAATAGCTTATTTTGTCCCATTTAGCTACATTCTATAATTAGCCTACCCTATCCGAGCTAGTAATGTTAGTGTTTTGGGAATTTCGTGAATGTCTTTTGGTTGCTTTGTTCTTCATGAGAAGTTGGAGGTGAAATGGTGGGAATGAAAGAAATGAAAAAAAAAACTCAGAAAATTGAAAAAAAAAGAGGAAGCTGAACTGGGCAGAGAGCACTGGGTTTACAGGGGTGGTCGATCGACTGCTGTTGCTAGTCGATCGACTTCCAGTCCAGAAACTGAAAAAAAAAAGAAAGAAAAAAAAAGGTCAGGAAAGAAAAGAATGGAACTGAAAAAAAAGAGAGGGATATCACATGTTCAAAGCAATTTTTAGATGGTGATTTCTTAATTCCCATGTGCTATTCATTTTATTTGGGGAATTGTATTTTGGAGAATTGCGAGTTCTATGCTCATGATATTTGAGCATTGGTTTTATTTTTGGTAAGTGGAAGTAAGAAGTGGATTTGCTTATAATTTGGTTTAGTGGTTATTAGCTCGGCCTAACCCCTCTTTCCCAAATTCATTTTAGCCTCTTTTTACCTCTAGCCTCACAATTCCCAAATCGCCTCGGCATGTGTCATGGTCATTAAATGGTTGGAATGCATATGCACGGTTGTAGAGACTTTATTTATGTTAGATTGCAGGCATGTTCTTATGGGTCGTAGATAGGTGAGAGTCTTATTTCAATCACTCTTCTGTCTTGCACAATACATCTTACCTTGTACTTAAATGAGCGAATGAGTGACCTGTGAGAGTCCGATATATACGAGTCTTGCAAGGTCGAAGGTTTAGCGAATTCTTTAACATGGTTAACTCGTTTGCATTTGACAAAATACTTGGATGTTAATAGTTGCATTAAATTGGTTGGGTATGATGGTTTGTATTAGCTCTGAGCATGAAATTCGTTCCATTAGAAGTTTTTAGTCGGGTCATAGTACTTGCTTGGGGACAAGCAAGGTTTGGTTTAGGGAGATTTGATACGTGCATATTCTATACACTTTATTTGCAGTTTTGGCACGTATTTCTATGCTTATTTGTTAGCTTAAAGCTACTATTTCTCCCGAAACGGTTTACTTCGGAATTTCTATGATTTCATGTAGGAATGAGTGGAAGTGAGCTAAATCAAGCCTAAATCGTCCTCCGGAAGCTGCTTTATGGAAACTTGGAAGATGGGAGTTCGGACTTGTTCACCTCGGGATGCGTGCATTGGAGTGAAGAGGCTGATTGGAAGAGAAAAGGAAGTTACTGCACATCTCAGTTGGTCGATCGACCGTGGAAGTTCAGTAAAGAGGCTGCACTGTATTGGCTGGTCGATCGACCGTGCCATTTGGTCGATCGACCAAGCTGCGAATCTGAAATTTATTTTATGCTTTAGTCTTTTGAAAGCCCAATTGTAATTAACTTTCGGATAGGACGTTTATCAGTAGTACGCAGCAATAATTTAGGTTATGCTTTTTATTATTCAAGAACTGAAGTTTAGATCTAGTTTTGGAGACAAAAAAAAGAGACGACGGATTCCAATTTCAATTACTTTGTTCATCAATTCTTTAGTAAGCTTTAATACAATTTCCTTCTTCTTTTATTTCTTGTCAATTCAATTCTTGTTGTTACTAGTTTTTATTCAAGCAATTCAGTTTTAATCTTTTGTCTTAAGTTCAATTTCAACCATGTCAATTTCATTGTATGTCTTTAAGTTTGCAATTGTTATAGTTTTAATCATGCATAGCTAATCATCTTGATTGGGAACGAGGTGAGCCATGGCATAAATTAGGGTTGTTTTGTTAGTATGAATTCTTCCGTATCGATCTTATTACCTTTTGATAAACCCGTCTTGCTAGATTGAAAGATTAGTAGGTTAGTGATGTGACCATAATTAGCGCATATTTAGCTCCCGAATTAGCCTTGTTCCCATGCTTTTTAGTGCATATTTGGGTCATTTATTGTCTTTAGTTCTTTATTTTGCATATTCTTTGAGATTTTGATCCCTTGGTAGGAAAGGAGTGCAAATCTTGCATTTTCATGGCAAAACGAGACTAAATTGATTGAAATTCAATGACCAAGCATCAAGG
The DNA here is from genome assembly GCF_048544455.1 of Silene latifolia. Classification (NCBI taxonomy): domain Eukaryota; kingdom Viridiplantae; phylum Streptophyta; class Magnoliopsida; order Caryophyllales; family Caryophyllaceae; genus Silene; species Silene latifolia. The sequence goes on from NC_133528.1 coordinate 32,180,830, forward strand.
AGAGACAAGATTAGAAGGCCTTTGTACATATTATAGTAGATGAGCAATGTTGAGAAAGGATCCTTGCATCCCCAAGGAAATCCCCAAGGATTTTATAAAGAAAAGGGAAGAAAAGAAGAAGAAATATTGATGAGGTACAATCCGTGCGGTTTCTCCACAATCCGCCTGTCCTCCACAGCACAATCCGTGCGTTTTCTCCTTAAGACGCCCGGGTTAGCAGCCGCCACAATCCGCCCGGATTCACCTGAAGACGCCCGTTTTTCCCCGCCTGAATCCGCCCGTCCCGACTCCAAAACGCACGGATTCCAGTACAGCGGAATTTCGTCTTCTCCAAGCTACAAAGAAAGAAGCCTTTCCTTCGAAAAATACCGGCTCCTCCTTGCTCAATCTAAAAAGTGTAATTACTAGTTTAGCCCTTAGTTAACCCTAATGCATCCACCTAATTTCCACTATAAATACCCCATTAGTCTAATTAGAAGAGCATGTTCTTCTTATCAAATATTAGAGTAGTTAATATCAATCAAATCTCTCTTTAGTTTTGTAATCAACAATTAATCAAGTTTTAATACAAGTTTTATTTCCTTAATCTCTCTTTTGTTCATCCTTTATTTTGGGTAATTGAAGATTATTTGGGTTATTATTGGGAGATTGACAACCTCTCAATCAAGTATCAAGTACTTCTTTTATTCTTTGCTTTATTATTGGAATCATTAGTAGGTATAATTCTCTTAATCCCTTTTTAATTATTGCTAATTACTTTCATTTGTTCATCATGTTTTCTTTTGTTGGTATGATTGACAACCTTGCTAGCATGATCAACATGATAATGAGTGAGTAGTGACCTAGTTAGGGTTAATGGGTAATTAGAGGAAACCAACATGGGGAATGATTCATGCTTAAATTAATATTCTTTCATGATTTATTTGCTTGCTTGTTTTGATCTCAACTCATGCACATGTTATGTTTGATGAAATGTGAGCCTATGAATCCTTGCATTTTTTACCCATCACCTATCTTTTCAATGAGACTTGTAAGACATAAACCAACTCGAGTCTCATTAGACCATGCATGTTGTTGAGTAGGGAAGATTAAGTCGACTTGTAGGTGTTGTACAATCTAATCGATTCGGCTCCGGGACCCAAACTTTCCTAGGATTGTAAGATATAACCCAACTCAATCCATCACAACAATAATTGCTTGCTTATAATTTGAGAACATGTTTGTATGATCAATTCCCATGATTCCCCTATGACCCCATGACACCCTAGTGCTTTTTATCAATTGTTTACAACCCTTTTAATTCATCTTGCTTATTTACTTTCATTGCTATTTAGTTTAGTGACCTTCTACATAAACCCAAATTGTGACACCCCTAAGACACCACTAGTTTCAATAGAAATCTCATCTCAATTCCCGTCCCTTGGGATCCGACCTTTACTTGCCTCTTTACTAATTGTAGAGTTGTTTGTGAAGCTATAAATTGTGTTTTGATTCGGACGTGACCCAACGACAACACTTATTCAATTGTGAACACGAAGCGGACCGATCAAAAATGGCGCCGTTGCCGGGGACGGTGTTAACTTGATTTAGATTTTCTTACATTGTTATTAGTTGTGTCTTTCTTTGCCTTGGGGAAGTAAAACTCCTCAAGGTTTGTTCTAATTGTTTTCAAGTTGTTCGATATTTTGCAAGATGGACTTTATAGATTGTTTTGTAGAGGACCACTTAAGTATACCTTTCTTCAAAGATCCCATGCAAGCATTGGAAGCCTTGGAAGCAAGTGAGGCTAAAAATATGTATTGGGAATTGGAGGTGGATCTTTTTGAGGCCGCTCTGACTAACAAAGAACTTACTCATGCACAATCCGTATTGGTGCATAACATCCTTGTGGAAACATGTCAACCCATAGAAGATGAGCAATCCATCCTAGAAGATATTTTACAAGCTCAAGAGCATGAGGAACCCATCATGGAATTTGAATATGATGAGGTTGATGAGAATGAAGAACAAGTTGAGTATGCTATGAGAATGGAATGTCTAATGGAGATGGAGCAAATTCTCAATGAAACTCCAAAGGAGGAAAGTGAGGTACAAACTCCTACTTTAAAACCCCTTCCCCCAAATTTGAAATATGCTTACCTTGATGAATCAAAGACCAAACCCGTGATTGTTAATGATAGACTTGATGATAACCAATTGGGAAAATTGCTTGAGGTGTTGAAACAACATGAGAAGGCTATAGGTTATAGTCTAGATGACCTTAAGGGGATAAGTCCCAACTTTTGCATGCATAAAATTGTTGGGGCTGATGTCCTCTACAGTTAGTGCAATGACATATAAATCTCTAAAAGGATCAAAGGGTATACTTTTGTATTATTATCAGTTGGTCCACGTTTATCAATACGGTTGGCTTGCTAGATAAGTTTGACGTTATTGTCATACAGATGGCGGTGATCAACTGGTCCCTAAAAGTCACACCTAAAGGATACGTTTGAGAGATGTGACGGTATGAAAATTCAGTCATGTTGATGCCCAATATGACTAAGCGGTTAGTCAGAGTTATTGACTAATAATTAGTCAAACGCGATGTTGAGATAATTATTTAATACGGATTAAATAATACTGGCTAATGTGAATTAAGCGGTTAATTCGTAAATTGAATATAAACGATTATATTTAATTAATGTATATTGAATTAATTAATTATACAATATTGTCATTGTCGGACATGTATTAATATGTCGACTAATTCATGTTACTAGTCGATATTTTATTATCCGATAACGAGTGACGATTTATAATTAAAACCCGTCATATACATTTAGCAAAAACGAGTCGGACCTCGAGTTAAATAAGGAGAAAGTGGAAAGCCCACTCCCTCCCTAAGCAACCGTTCGGTCGACCAAAAGAACAAAAGGAGAGTGTTTCTCTCCTTTTGACCTAATTATTGTCATTTGCACAAAAATTAGGATTTTGGAGGCATTCTCTCTGAAATTCTAGATCTCACATCAAAACTCACAAAAAGGCTCTCTCTCAATATTGCAAGACAATTAGAGAGTAATTTCTAGCACAAGGGGCATAGTCTCAGACGATCTTAGGTGCAACGATTAGGAGGAAATCTGCGTTGATTTCTGTTCTTAGGCCGCGTTTTTCACATAGGACCCGAGGTTGATTCTTATTCCTTTATCGTTTCTCTTGTTTTTCGTTTATGACAATTAATCACATGATAAATTGCGTTATAGTCCTTAATTTTAAGGAGTTTTATACGGATATTACCTTACAAGTGGTATCAGAGCGAGGCCACGTAAATTTTTCATCGTGATTTTCATAAAACGATTTGAATCGATATGGTTTTTGCCTTGAAAACCGTGCCATGTTATACACGGCTGTTTTAATTTTTTTTTTCGTGCTATTGTAAACCGTTCGGCCGAACTGATCAAGCGATTGGTTTTGTTTTCGATTTGTTCTTGCATATTGTTATAATAATCCGTCTTTATAGCAATATGTTAAAGTTTTATCAACTGTAGATTTAATTTTATACGAATTAAGTCTAAATTGCAATTGGTTTTATTTTGTCAAATCGATTTCACGAAGGTTTTGGCCGCGCTGAAATTTTGAGCCGCTGAAATTTTTTTGTGTTTTATTTTTTTTTTGCTACTCTCGGTCCAGCCGTGAAAGAAAAAGAAAAAAAAAATTTCGTGTTTTATTTTTTCGGCCATATAATGTACATTATACGGATGTTGTACACTCGCTTGATTGTGAAACGGTTCACTCACGTACCATTTAGTTATTTTAAAGCAATTTAAAGTAACGGATTGTAATGAATTAAAATTAGGTTGATAGAAGCGGTTTTGTCACATAATTTTAATCGTTAAAAGGTGGTTTGGATGAATTTAACATAATTACGGAATTATGTCACGAATAAATTTTGCTTTAGTTGATGCATTTTTTTTATCGTTAATTTTGAATGCCATGAATGTTTTTATTACGTATTTAATTTTACAAACGGTTGTAACTTAGTGTGGCCTTAGTAGAACGTGTTACTGTAATGATGGAACACGGTCTTGGTTGTATTTTGAGATCTCGCATCTCCGTTTTGGATTTTTCCTTGTAATTACAGTTTTAATTTAGAATGTAAATAGGTTTATATTTTGTAAATTTTAAATTGTAATTTTGAGAAGACCAAAGATGGAGATCGGATGCTCACTCCCGCTGCATGGATCAAGATGGAACATCAAGACAAGCTTCTCGGGTCCAACGGTGGATTCCAAAGTTGTATTATGTTTATCTTGCTAGGATAGGCCACACTAGGACTTTTATTTACGTTTTACATTTGTTTTATGTTTTTCATCGTAACGATAGTTTGCATCATATTCCGCCTAAAACCAAACCACCTATTTTTGCATGAAAACTGACTCATATAGAGGTTACGCGTTAGTTTTCTATGACATACAGATGTCACACGATCATTAATAAGCCATCACCTAAGTTAATTCATACACGTAATGCTAGTTTTTCGTTCACTTAAAATGAATTAAAACTAAGTTGATGGGATCTTCCTCGTATAACCAAAAATTGAGAATCGTCTTTATAGGTCAAACTCCAATGAATCCCTTCTTCGTCGGTAGGCATAATATGACCCCTTCTACGTCGGGTAAGTTGGAACTGATTGACCTATTTTATCTCAACACTATGGTCACTCGTACGATCCTGTGATTATGGTGGACTAAAGATAGGATTTACGGAAATCTATCGACCAAGAGTTCTAACGGTAGAACTAGCCAAACAGTTGGCTTATCAATTTACGGAAATTGAGTCTTGGGATCATTTGTATAATTCTTGAGGTAGATCGATTATACAAGTGCAATGAGTCTACACGTTAAAATGAATTTTAAATAGACTTAAATCACCTCGATGAGTTGCTTATTTCGTTTTGTTTTTCCTTTCTTTTTCAGTGTAGATCACGATCATTTAAACTGCTAATAACAAAATGGCTGGCCGTACGGACGACCCAATGCCAAGTGCCATATTGGACCGTGAGTCCTGGCTTCGAATCTTCATGAATCAGATGAATCAGTCTACTCGACTGAAGAATGATGGATCAAACTTCGCGGACGGGAGGCGGCATTACGGAATGCTTTGCCATTGCCGACGGGAAGCTCAAATATCCGACCGAGCCCATCCCGCCAAACCCAGGCCCCACGGCCGAGCTAACGAGATCGCCACGTATAGCGATTTCGTCATGGAAGCGGGTGCGATAAAGAACGTACTCATTTTTGCAATGGAATCCAATTTGCAGAAACGCTTCATAGCCCAAGGTGCAAATAAGATTTTCACCACGCTCACTAAGGAATTCTCGAAAGCACCGAGAATCGTGACCTATGAGCATACCTGTCGCTTCTTTGAGGCAAAACTCCAGAAGGGCCAACCGGTTAGCCCACACATTCTCAGCATGATTGAGAATGTCGAGAAACTGGAGGCACTTGATTGTAAAATCAGCGAGAATATCGTGATTGACCGCATGCTTCATTCACTCCACGATGGTTTTGCGCTCTTTAGAGCCAATTACTATATGAATGATTTGAAGAAAAGTCCTCATGTACTACACTCCCTTCTCGTACAGACTGAGAAGGACATGAAGTTTAGTGGGAGCCTGAAACAGGATGTTCTCGTTGTGTCAAACAAGGGCAAGGGTAAGGGTAAGGGCAAAGCTCAGGCAGACCTAGCAGTAGGTAAACCGAAGTTTAAGAAGTCGGGATCAGGTAAGAGTGGGCCTGGTGAGTCGAGCATCTCATCAGGCGCGACAAAGAGCAAGACCGGTAACATGGAATGCCACCATTGCCACAAGACTGGGCATTGGAGGCGTACATGTCCTGTATACCATGAGGACATGAAAGCAGGTCGTGTTACTCCTGTTGGTATGTCTTCTTCTTCTTCTTCTACTTTTATTCATATGATTGAGATTAACCATGCAAGTTACGGAACTTGGGTACTAGATACTGGTTGTGGTTCTCATCTATGCAATCATGTGCAGGGGCTCCGAAACATCGAACCCCTCGTAAAGGGTGAGAGGGACCTGCGTGTCGGGAATGGAGCACGAGTGGCTGCCGTCTCGAGGGGAACATATGTGATCCAGCTTCCTAGCGGATTTGAGTTATTTTTATATAACTGCTATTATGTACCCAGTATATCTAAAAACATTATTTCAGTTTCTACACTTGACAAACTTGGTTTTTCATTTGTAATAGAGAATAATAGCTGCATTTTCTCATTACACGATATGATTTATGGCAAGGCAGTCTCCATGAATGGAATTTATGTTTTAGATCAGACCACTGAAATATTGCACGTAATGAATAAAAAGTTAAAGGTTGGTGACAAAGATCAAACTTATCTATGGCACTGCCGTATGGGACACATTAATGAGAAACGCGTTAAACAGCTCATACAGAATGGAGCTATCTCGGCCTTTGATTTTCAATCATTTGGCACGTGTGAATCATGTCTCATTGGTAAAATGACTCGAATTTCCTTCAAAGGTGTTGGAATGCGCGCTGCTGACCTATTAGGACTCATACATACGGATGTGTGTGGACCTATGTCAATCACCGCACGAGAAGGCTATAGGTATTTCATCACTTTCACGGACGATTTAAGTAGATATGGCTATGTCTACTTGATGAAGCATAAAAGTGAGTCCTTTGAGAAATTCAAAGAATACCAGAATCGGGTACAGAACCAACTGGGTAGAAAGATTAAAACACTACGATCAGATCGTGGTGGCGAGTATCTTTCACACGAGTTTGATAAACACCTAAGGACTGTGGGATTGTCTTACAGTTAACTCCACCTGGAACACCTCAGTTGAATGGTGTGTCCGAACGGAGAAATCGAACACTACTTGATATGGTTCGATCCATGATGAGTCACACCGTATTGCCTGATTCATTATGGGGTTATGCTCTTCTGTCAGCTGCTCTAATACTTAACCGAAGTCCGTATAAAGCTATTGACAAGACTCCATATGAACTATGGAAGGGAACGGTCCCTAACTTGTCCTTTATACGGGTTTGGGGCTGCGAGGCTTATGTCAAGTGGAGACACGAGGATAAGCTCGGCCCGCGATCGGTCAAGACATACTTTATAGGTTATCCTAAAGGAACATTTGGTCATTACTTCTATTCGCCAACCGAACAACGTGTATTTGTTGCGGCTAGTGCGACATTCTTAGAGAAGGAGTTTCTCGAGAACGCGAAGAGTAATAGAACCTTCGAGCTGTCGGAGATTCCAGAACCAAATGCCGAGCAACCATTGGAGGAACCAGTTCCTTCAATCCCGGCTGCGGTTAATATTCCTGAGGAACCTAGGAGGTCGGGAAGAGTCTCTATTCCTCCGGACAGATACATTGGTATGGTCGAGGAACATGACATAGATGACATTCTGCTCTTAACGAGTAGTGAACCCGCAACCTATAAAGGTGCCATGACTAGTTCCGACTCAAAGCTATGGCTTGAGGCCATGCAATCCGAGATGGACTCCATGTATGAGAACAACGTATGGGATCTTGTTGACTTGCCTGCTAAGGTTCGTCCCCTTCAATGCAAATGGCTTTACAAGATATAGCATTCTGTGGAAGGTCAACAAGATATCTATAAAGCACGACTAGTTGCTAAAGGTTTCACCCAAGTGCCAGGTTTGCACTACGATGAAATTTTTGCACCCGTAGTCATGCAGCGTTCCATTCGGATTATCTTAGCGATTGCCGCTTTTCATGACTATGAAATTTGGCAGATGGATGTGAAAACCGCCTTCTTAAACGGTTATTTGGAGGAAGAGTTGTACATGGTACAACCCGAAGGTTTCATCGATCCTGAACATCCTAAGAAAGTGTGCAAGCTTAAGCGTTCCATCTATGGACTTAAGCAAGCTTCTCGGAGTTGGAATCATCGTTTCGACCAAGTGATAAAAGAAAATGGATTTACTCGATCGGTCGAGGAACCATGTCTATATATCAAGTCGAGTGGGAGTAAGATTGTCTTCCTAATATTGTATGTTGATGACATAATTCTGATTGGGAATGACATACCTCTCTTAACTTCGGTAAAAGTATGGTTGAAGAACCATTTCCAGATGAAAGATCTGGGTGAGGCACAAAGAATTTTGGGCATCCGTATCTATCGAGATAGATCACGTCGGATGTTATCTCTCAGTCAGGAGTCTTATATAGACAAGATTCTAGAGAGATTCAGCATGACTAACTCCAAAAGGGGTTTCTTCCTATGGCTCCAGGGGTGCATTTGAGCAAGTCTCAGGCACCAGAGACACCGGAAGAGAAAGAGCGCATGACACGGATTCCTTATGCCTCGGCTATAGGATCAATCATGTATGCCATGATATGCACACGTCCGGACGTGGCATATGCATTGAGTATGACGAGTCGATTCCAACAGCATCCAGGTGAATCACATTGGATGGCTGTCAAGAACATTCTTAAGTACCTACGGAGGACTAAAGATTGGGCATTGACTTATGGAGGCGAACAAAAGCTATGCGCAACCGATTCTGCAGATGCTAGCTTCCAAACGGATCGAGATGACTCGAAATCTCGGTCTGGATTCGTTTTTACTCTTAATGGCACCGATCAGTGGAAGAGTTCCAAACAAAGTGTTACAGCAGATTCTATGACTGAGTCCGAGTACTATGCCGCGTACGAAGGCGCAAAGGAAGCGATATGGATGCGTCAATTCTTACAAGGACTATCTGTAGTGCCTAGTTCGAATGACCCGATCACCATCTATTGTGACAATAGAGGTGCCATCTTCCAGGCTAAAGAGCCTAAGTCTAGCAACAAGTCTAGACATGTACAACGGAAAGCTCATCTAATCCGAGATTACGTGGAGCAAAAGGAGGTAGTGATAGAAAAGATTGCTACAGATGATAATATAGCATATCCTCTCACTAAACCATTACGACAAGATAAGCATGAAGGGCATGTTAATTCCATGGGAATTAAACGTGTTCCTGAGTTGTAGTACTCTTTTATGGATTAGATTCATTTTCTTGTGTACTCTATACGACATCATCGTTTTGATATTTATATATTTTGTTTTTCATGTGGAGTTGTACGACAATTTTGAACACCACAAAGTGAACTGAACAAACATTATATTTTTGGTCCTTAATTGCCCAAGTGAGTGATAACTCGGCAATTATTTTGTGACGTTGGTTGATGGTGGGTTCAACGAACCATAAGTCAAACGGTTGACTGGCCAATCACAGAGGCGAGTTATACGGATATCTCGTAGGACACAATTGTGACAACGACATGGAGTCCTAAATGTTTTATAACATTCGGTGCCAGGTCGTGGATTGGACCTCCATGGTGATCCTAAGAGTCGATTCTTTTGACTATCGACTGTCTCTTGAGATTAAGGCGGATTTTGGGTGACTTTGGTTTCTTTCTCACGGTCATCCGTAACAGGGGGCCAAGTAGATTGTTTCTGGGTCATTTCATGTTGTGCTTAGATCGGCAGGAGTCGAGTTGAAGGAAATATTCAGCCTTTATCAGGTACTCGATATTTCTCGGGGCCACTCGAGGAGTCAGAATCGAAATGCATGGCCATGCTCGAATACAGATTCGTTTTATCAGTTAAGTTACTCTCTAGTCGGGGAAACCACTCTTGATACAGATCGATTGTAAAATACGACCTTTGCGGATACGGATCTGCAAATTGTTTTACATTGAGTGGGAGAAATTTTAAATGGATATGAGAATCGGTTATCGCACATACACTTGTACGGACAAGTGGGAGTTTGTTGGAGCGAGTGTCCTCTAGTTAGTGCGGATAACGTTATTGCACGTACACTTGTACGGACAAGTGGGAGCTTGTTGGGGCTGGTGTCCTCTACAGTTAGTGTAATGACATATAAATCTCTAAAAGGATCAAAGGGTACACTTTTGTATTATTATCAGTTGGTCCACGTTTATCAATAACGGTTGGCTTGCTAGATAAGTTTGACGTTATTGTCATACAGATGGCGGTGATCAACTGGTCCCTAAAAGTCACACCTAAAGGATACGTTTGAGAGATGTGACGGTATGAAAATTCAGTCATGTTGATGCCCAATATGACTATGAGTGAGTAGTTAATATCAATCAAATATTAGAGTAGTTAATATCAATCAAATCTCTCTTTAGTTTTGTAATCAACAATTAATCAAGTTTTAATACAAGTTTTATTTCCTTAATCTCTCTTTTGTTCATCCTTCATTTTGGGTAATTGAAGATTATTTGGGTTATTATTGAGAGATTGACAACCTCTCAATCAAGTATCAAGTACTTCTTTTATTCTTTGCTTTATTATTGGAATCATTAGTAGGTATAATTCTCTTAATCCCTTTTTAATTATTGCTAATTACTTTCATTTGTTCATCATGTTTCCTTTTGTTGGTATGATTGACAACCTTGCTAGCATGATCAACATGATAATGAGTGAGTAGTGACCTAGCTAGGGTTAATGGGTAATTAGGGGAAACCAACATGGGGAATGATTCATGCTTAAATTAATATGCTTTCATAATTTATTTGCTTGCTTGTTTTGATCTCAACTCATGCACGTGTTATGTTTGATGAAATGTGAGCCTATGAATCCTTGCATTTTTTACCCATCACCTATCTTTTCAATGAGACATGTAAGACATAAACCAACTCGAGTCTCATTAGACCATGCATGTTGTTGAGTAGGGAAGATTAAGTTGAGCTGTAGGTGTTGTACAATCTAATCGATTCGGCTCCGGGACCCAAACTTTCCTAGGATTGTAAGATATAACCCAACTCAATCCATCACAACAATAATTGCTTGCTTATAATTTGAGAACATGTTTGTATGATCAATTCCCATGATTCCCCTATGACCCCATGACACCCTAGTGCTTTTTATCAATTGTTTACAACCCTTTTAATTCATCTTGCTTATTTACTTTCATTGCTATTTAGTTTAGTGACCTTCTACATAAACCCAAATTGTGACACCCCTAAGACACCACTAGTTTCAATAGAAATCTCATCTCAATTCCCGTCCCTTGGGATCCGACCTTTACTTGCCTCTTTACTAATTGTAGAGTTGTTTGTGAAGCTATAAATTGTGTTTTGATTCGGACGTGACCCAACGACAACACTTATTCAATTGTGAACACGAAGCGGACCGATCAGTTAGGCTTTCATTGGGGTTGGAGTTTCCTTTGAGCGAAAGCTTTGAAAAATTCTTGGGAATTAGAAGACCGTAAGGTTATTGAGCATTAAACGAAAGACTTGCTCGTGTTCCCTGAGACCGTATTACAAGACCTCTGCTATCTTCTTGACCTGACCTTAGCCACGGTGAACCGAAGTTCCTGATCTCTCTTTTATCTTTTGCGAATTCTCTTATTTTGTCAATTAGTATCTAGAATAAAACAATTTCAAAACCCCCATCCAATTGTTACTTTTATAGACTAAAAATAGCAAATAGAATTGATCTTGTCTCTCTGTGGTTCGACCCTTACTATCACTAGCTATAGTTTTAGTTCGGATTTATAAATTCAATTTTGATACAAAACGACGGTATCAACCATTAAATACATAACCGATCTTTCCACAATAATAGCATATGATATGATATACTCGGGAATGCCAACATATTTTCTTCTTCGAAAATCGGTTTTGCTTGGGTGTTGGTTTCAAATACAGCAATGGACATTATTGTTGCGTTTGAAACCGAGTCCAGCTTGCTTTTTATATTGTTGGTACTGACTTGCGAGAAAGTCCAAAACAGTTTAGTTTCCTTCCCATTTCTTGTAGAACTCATTAGCATCATTTAGCTCTTTGGTCAATGTTTCAATTTTTGCAAGATAGTCAAGATTTAATTGTCCTACTTTTGTCAAAAGCGTGTTTAGCATGACTTGTTCCATCACTTAGGAATAAAGCATTTTGTTCAAGTTATTTGTTATCACGTTGACACGAGGTGAGGTCAGCGAGTAGGGAGTCACGTTCTTTAGTTAAAGCATCAACTTGATTAATCAAAAACTCATTTTGTTTTTCAACATCAGAGCACGCAGTAGAGGTTAATGTGGTTTTTGATGAGCTAGAAATATTAGTGAGAACAAAGTTTTCTTTCCTTAATTTCTTAACTTTCTTTTTAAGGGAGGGGATGATGTTCCTTTCTTTTATCTCGTCCAGACATTCTTTAAGACCAACATTTTGTTTGGCTATATCCCCAATTTGAGCTTGCATAGCATCGAGTTTCTCATTTTTAACTAGACACTTATCAAGTAAATCATCAACCATTAAACAAATATTTTCTTTAGAGAGGGTTCTAACCTTGCTCTTGAGATTAAATCCTCGGTGTCGGTATCATCATCAGAATCGTCGGACTGAGCCATAAGACATTCCGTGGATCTGTAGACACCCGTATCTCTCGATGTGAGCATTTATTGAAATCCCGACAAACACCCGATGATGATAGGACAACATGTATTTACCAGTTTGCATTGTCATTATTTGGATCTGGTTTTACGATGTAGAATCAGCGTTGTCGATGAATTTTATTGATTTAAATGATATTTAAATTACTGTTTGTTTTTAAAATAAATTCGTTTTGTAATCTGAATTTATTTTTCTAGAAGTTTATTTTATTGAATATAAAATGAATATTTGATGTTTGAAGTTTATTTAACTTGGTCTGAAAAATCATTTTGAATTTTAATTGTTTTAAAGTTCGTTTTCAAAACCCGAATTTAAAGCGATATGATGCTGTTTTTGTGCCCGATTTTTGAGCTCGATTTTTAGCTCATTTGGGCTCGATTTTTTAGATGATTTTCTTAACCATTTTCCACCCCACCTAGCCCACATTCCATTTCTCCCACGTCGACTCCCAAACAAGCCCGTACTCTAACCTAGCTTACTCACTCGAAATTCCTCACAAAATGCCCTCAAAATATCTTTCCAACCAACTGTGTTCATTCTTGTGCTCCAAGTCGTGTACCCGTCAATGTTCTGACTTCAAATCCAACTGAAACTATTTCCTCTCAAGCTAGAACTCATCCACATTCAACCTATGACTCGTTCCCCGAGCAACCTACCTTATAGAACCTTCAAAACCTCAGAAAATATCTCCAAATTTCCCTCATTTCAGTCGACACAACCCTACCCTCTTCTCCAAGCAAGTCGGTATCTAACCCTAGTTTCTCCCTATAAATACCTCATATTGTAATACCCCGTATTTCTAGGATTTGGTTAGTGGTTAGTCAATGGTGGAAATGTCAAAAAGGATGTGTAACTGATATTTCAAAACATATTTCAAGGTGTATGTATTTTATAAATAATAATTATATTAAGAATTTTATTGTGAGACAGAATGAATAAATAAAATGATGGAGTAATAGTGAGTCGGAATGGACTTAGTGAATTGTGTTTGGCTATTAATATCAGTCAATTTCTATTATTAATAGTAATAAGGTTCATAATAAATAATTTTTTTGTAATAATAATAATAGTAGTAATAATAATAATAATAATAATAATAATAATAATAATAATAATAATAATAATAATAATAATAATAATAATAATAATGTTTATAATGAGTTTCCATACTAACATTGTGAAATAATAATATGTTATAATAATAAGGTATTAAGTTTAGGATATATATTAATATAATTATAAATTATATAATTATATAACTAGTAATTTCCTATTTTCCTAATAGTTGTCTATGTTGGCCTATTTAGCCCTATAAATACCCATGTATACCATATTAGGTCATAATTTCATAAACTAGAAGGAGCCTCCGTCTAAATCGACTTATAATCGTCTCAAGGTAAATTCATTATAATTCCCGTCTCATAATACAACTCGTTTATAATCGATTTTAATAACTTGCTAAATTGACCACCATATGACCCGCCACTGCAGCAAGACTGACTCTGGACCACTAGGGAGTGATCGGACAATCTTTTTGACCACAGTTGACCATCAGGGTAGGGGTAATTGTCGGGTTTTCGTGGGTGTTTAGGGTGGTTGTGTGACTCGGTTTTTGCTTGTTTGGGACCCCACCTGATTACCAACTCATACTCACTCACAAAAGAAACGACCCTTATGGTTATGCTTTAGTTTAGATAAAAAAAATATTGACGATTTGAATTTAACCAATTGTGTAATAAAAATTACAATTGAGATTATAGTGTTTAATTGAATTTGAAGCCTCTGGTTTACCTAAAACCAAATCATGAATTTTTAAAATACAGAGGATTTCACTATTCAATTCGAACTCTTCCAATTTTTTATACGCTCAATATCGTTCTATTTATTTCGTATGTTTTATTATTTATTAAACATTTACTTAAATAAGTACTTAAATTTAAATACAATGAGTTATAAATGTGATATGATGCTCTATAGTACAACGGAAGATTGAAATTGTAACGAGCGATGATAAATGAAGAGTATAAATGTTACATGATAATTAACAGTTATACTTTAATGTAATTTATCAGTTTAATTATTAAATATAGTAAATATTTATTAATGCAACAATCATAAATTTTCCCCTCATAAAATAAGTTTTTCATATAAATAGTTGCGATATGAAAATGATTTTGTACCATCTCGTTCTTCATTTCTTACCTCATACTTGGTATTACAAAAAATATATATATAAAAAAAAAACTATTTTCCTATTTTATTGAGAAAATGGAGTTTCAAACCATCTCATATATTAATTTGACATTTATAGTTACTATGCTTTTAACCACATTTTCAATTGGTAGATCAAATGGTTATATCCAAGATGTTTATACACCAAGTCCAAGCCCGAGTCCTTATTCTCAAGATGCTTTCCAAGAATGTGTTAGCAAGATAACTAGAAATTGTGGTGATTCGATATCCCATTATATATTTCAAAACGGGAAGACAATAACAACAGAGTGCTGCGGTCAATTGTTGAAAATGGGACGATTATGCCATGGTTTTATTACCACTGTGTCATTCGAAAGAGAGAATTTCACTATTGAACAAATCGAAGACATACTTACAAAGAACAATGAAGTTTGGGAACTTTGTACAACCAATGGACATATTGTGTAATATATTTTTTATAAATTAAAAATAATATTAAAATAATATATACTAATAACAATATTACTATTTTCTTTTGAATAGGAAATCTAACTTAAGTGCAATTTATTCATTTGCATAAACATAACACATAAACATAAGATCTATGTTTTTATGAATGTGAGAGGAAATCACTTCAATTATATATGAATAATTATTTGTGTAAAAGTACACTGAAACTAGTTTATTAAACAGTTCCAGTATCTTATCTGAGTGCTAGTTCAACGAATACATATTTTGTGGTGTATTTGTTATTATTCGTATTTAACGAATACATATTTTTTTTGAAATATTTTTTATTTTTAGTCTTCAATAACATAGTGTGATTTTCTGAAGTATTTCCTATCCTATGAAGAGGGTTGAGGAATTAATAGTGCTCATAATCCATTGAACAATGGTAGAGTGGAG
Source organism: Silene latifolia (assembly GCF_048544455.1). NCBI lineage: Eukaryota > Viridiplantae > Streptophyta > Magnoliopsida > Caryophyllales > Caryophyllaceae > Silene > Silene latifolia. The sequence continues at coordinate 32,196,389 of NC_133528.1, forward strand.
ATCTTTCCATTGCTTAAGAAGAAAGTTTTCATTTGTTTTGGCATCACAAAACTCGAATTTACATCTCGATGCATACATCAAAGTTGTCGCTTCGGAGTTTGACGTGGGTGATGATCGAGTCAAGCCCATCATAGGACCTGAGATAACTTGGAGATAAAACCTTGATTGTCTAGTCGGTTGGAACAACTGATTGCTTATCATCCTTGAGTCCATGGTAAACGACGGAAGGAACCGGGAAAGGGGTTAGGGTTTGGAAAAAACTTGAAAGCCTGATACCATGTTAATGTTTGAAAAATATTAACTTGTATTATTCGAATTAACATGAGAACAATATACTCCCTCCATTTTTTTATATATGACGTTTTGCATTTACGAGGTAAGCCTTTGACTTTAATATTTACAAAAATATATTTGTTCAAAAAATATAAAAATGGTACCATTAAATTTGTTACGAAAAACTCTTTCATATGAGTATACATATCATAATATTTAGTCTTATATTTTAAGAGATATTGAAGAGAGAAGGGAGTGTCTCGAAATGTGAGAAAGTCATATATAAAAAAACAGAGGGAGTATATGTTTTGTATTACAAGTGTAAGGGCAAAACTCAATAACCAAAGTGATAACTGATAAGTAATGATAAGTCAAGCTTACTAAATCTTGATAAATTCCTTAATCTATTACGATCTATCTAAGAAGTTAGAGAATATACATAAAACGTAATTAACAAATACCCTCTTATTCGAGAACCTATAATCATGATCCAACTTTTATAAGGTTGAATAAATAATTACAAAAAAAAAACTCCTTGTCTATCATCCTATGAATCTCTTACTTATACGTTTCATACACATTCAAGAAATAATAATTCTTATATACACGGTCATTTTACGCTAAAATTGTATAAAATGGATCTTTTTAAAGCAAATATTATGACTCATTTGAATGAAAAATTAGTTATTAAAGATTCAATTTACAAAAAAAATTGTATAAAGCTGGATTATACAAGAACTTATATTCAATAAATAATCTGTGGTATCATCAATATTCGATGTTTAGTAAAACATAAACTGGAAATTTTAAGCGGAAAATCAGTTACGCAAAAAATTAAATTTGGAAAATAACAAACTTTTTTGAAATTAAAATTCATGTTTTTCGATTGCTAGTACAAAAAGGAGTGACAACCCCTATGTAATCCTTAACTTCACTAGCACAAAATTCAATAATATTACCATTATCACACAATTGAGATATGCTAATAAGATTATACTTCAACACTTTGTCAAGCAACACTTTGTCAACACATTGTCACGATGACTTACCAACCTTCCCGATTGCTATTATTTCACCTTTCTTTTAGTCACCAAAATTCACGGTGCAACCATTGTAGGCTTCTAGTGAGAGAAATTGGTTTTCACTCCCCGTCATGTGACATGAACATCCACTATCCAAGTACCAATTATTACGGCCTCCCACTAATGCCTATAAGAAATTAAGGGGTTAGTTTACGAACCCAAACGAGTTTGGGCCCCTTTCTATGAATCACATCATTAATCAAGTATTTGCGAATCCACACATCTTTAGCAATCTTGATGTTCTTATCTAAGTCATTTCTTCTTTTAGGATAACCATTAAATACATGACAGATCTTTCCACAATAATAGCATATGATATACTCGGGAATGCCAACATATTTTCTTCTTCGAAAATCGGTTTTGCTTGGGTGTTGGTTTCAAATACAGCAATGGACATTATTGTTGCGTTTGAAACCGAGTCCAGCTTGCTTTTTATATTGTTGGTACTGACTTGCGAGAAAGTCCAAAACAGTTTAGTTTCCTTCCCATTTCTTGTAGAACTCATTAGCATCATTTAGCTCTTTGGTCAATGTTTCAACTTTTGCAAGATAGTCAAGATTTAATTGTCCTACTTTTGTCAAAAGCGTGTTTAGCATGACTTGTTCCATCACTTAGGAATAAAACAATTTGTTCAAGTTATTTGTTATCACGTTGACACGAGGTGAGGTCAGCGAGTAGGGAGTCACGTTCTTTAGTTAAAGCATCAACTTGATTAATCAAAAACTCATTTTGTTTTTCAACATCAGAACACGCAGTAGAGGTTAATGTGGCTTTTGATGAGCTAGAAATATTAGTGAGAACAAAGTTTTCTATCCTTAATTTCTTAACTTTCTTTTTAAGGGAGGGGATGATGTTCCTTTCTTTTATCTCGTCCAGACATTCTTTAAGACCAACGTTTTGTTTGGCTATATCCCCAATTTGAGCTTGCATAGCATCGAGTTTCTCATTTTTAACTAGACACTTATCAAGTAAATCATCAACCATTAAACAAATATTTTCTTTAGAGAGGGTTCTAACCTTACTCTTGAGATTAAATCCTCGGTGTCGGTATCATCATCAGAATCGTCGGACTGAGCCATAAGACATTCCGTGGATCTGTAGACACCCGTATCTCTCGATGTGAGCATTTATTGAAATCCCGACAAACACCCGATGATGATAGGACAACATGTATTTACCAGTTTGCATTGTCATTATTTGGAGCTGGTTTTACGATGTAGAATCAGCGTTGTCGATGAATTTTATTGATTTAAATGATATTTAAATTACTGTTTGTTTTTAAAATAAATTCGTTTTGTAATCTGAATTTATTTTTCTAGAAGTTTATTTTATTGAATATAAAATGAATATTTGATGTTTGAAGTTTATTTAACTTGGTCTGAAAAATCATTTTGAATTTTAATTGTTTTAAAGTTCGTTTTCAAAACCCGAATTTAAAGCGATATGATGCGGTTTTTGTGCCCGATTTTTGAGCTCGATTTTTAGCTCATTTGGGCTCGATTTTTTAGATGATTTTCTTAACCATTTTCCACCCCACCTAGCCCACATTCCATTTCTCTCACGTCGACTCCCAAACAAGCCCGTACTCTAACCTAGATTACCCACTCGAAATTCCTCACAAAATGCCCTCAAAATATCTTTCCAACCAACTGTGTTCATTCTTGTGCTCCAAGTCGTGTACCCGTCAATGTTCTGACTTCAAATCCAACCGAAACCATTTCCTCTCAAGCTAGAACTCGTCCACATTCAACCTATGTCTCGTTCCCCGAGCAACCTACCTTATTGAACCTTCAAAACCTCAGAAAATATCTCCAAATTTCCCTCATTTCAGTCGACACAACCCTACCCTCCTCTCCAAGCAAGTCGGTATCTAACCCTAGTTTCTCCCTATAAATACCTCATATTGTAATACCCCGTATTTCTAGGATTTGGTTAGTGGTTAGTCAATGGTGGAAATGTCAAAAAGGATGTGTAACTGATATTTCAAAACATATTTCAAGGTGTATGTATTTTATAAATAATAATTGTATTAAGAATTTTATTGTGAGACGGAATGAATAAATAAAATGATGGAGTAATAGTGAGTCAGAATGGACTTAGTGAATTGTGTTTGGCTAATAATATCAGTCAATTTCTATTATTAATAGTAATAAGGTTCATAATAAATAATAATAGTAATTCTAATAATAATAATAATAATAATAATAATAATAATAATAATAATAATAATAATAATAATAATAATAATAATAATAATAATAATAATAATAATAATAATAATAATAGTAATGTTTATAATGAGTTTCCATACTAACATTGTGAAATAATAATATGTTATAATAATAAGGTATTAAGTTTAGGATATATATTAATATAATTATAAATTATATAATTATATAACTAGTAATTTACTATTTTCCTAATAGTTGTCTATGTTGGCCTATTTAGCCCTATAAATACCCATGTATACCATATTAGGTCATAATTTCAGAAACTAGAAGGAGCCTCCGTCTAAATCGACTTATAATCGTCTCAAGGTAAATTCGTTATAATTCCCGTCTCATAATATAACTCGTTTATAATCGATTTTAATAACTTGCTAAATTGACCACCATATGACCCGCCACTGCAGCAAGACTGACTCTGGACCACTAGGGAGTGATCGGACAATCTATTTGACCACAGTTGACCGTCAGGGTATGGGTAATTGTCGGGTTTTCGTGGGTGTTTAGGGTGGTTGTATGACTCGGTTTTTGCTTGTTTGGGACCCCACCTGATTACCAACTCATACTCACTCACAAAAGAAACGACCCTTATGGTTATGCTTTAGTTTAGATAAAAAAAATATTGACAATTTGTATTTAACTAATTGTGTAATAAAAATTACAATTGAGATTATAGTGTTTAATTGAATTTGAAGCCTCTGGTTTACTTAAAACCAAATCATGAATTTTTAAAATACAAAGGATTTCACTATTTAATTCGAACTCTTCCAATTTTTTATACGCTCAATATCGTTCTATTTATTTCGTATGTTTTATTATTTATTAAACATTGACTTAAATAAGTACTTTAATTTAAATACAATGAATTATAAATGTGATATGATGCTCTATAGTACATCGGAAGATTGAAATTGTAACGAGCGATGATAAATGAAGAGTATAAATGTTACATGATAATTAACAGTTGTACTTTAATGTAATTTATCAGTTTAATTATTAAATATAGTAAATATTTATTAATGCAACTCTCATAAATTTTCCCCACATAAAATAAGTTTTTTAAATAAATAGTTGCGGTATGAAAATGATTTTGTACCATCTCGTTCTTCATTTCTTACCTCATACTTGGTATTACAAAAAATATATATAAAAAAAATTATTTTCCTATTTTATTGAGAAAATGGAGTTTCAAACCATCTCAAATATTAATTTGACATTTATAGTTACTATGCTTTTAATCACATTTTCAATTGGTAGATCAAATGGTTATATCCAAGATGTTTATACACCAAGCCCTAGCCCGAGTCCTTATTCTCAAGATGCTTTCCAAGAATGTGTTAGCAAGATAACTAGAAATTGTGGTGATTCGATATCCCATTATATATTTCAAAACGGGAAGACAATAACAACAGAGTGCTGCGGTCAATTGTTGAAAATGGGACGATTATGCCATGGTTTTATTACCACTGTGTCATTCGAAAGAGAGAATTTCACTATTGAACAAATCGAAGACATACTTACAAAGAACAATGAAGTTTGGGAACTTTGTACAACCAATGGACATATTGTGTAATATATTTTTTATAAATTAAAAATAATATTAAAATAATATATACTAATAACAATATTACTATTTTCTTTTGAATAGGAAATCTCAACTTAAGTGCAATTTATTCATTTGCATAAACATAACACATAAACATAAGATCTACGTTTTTATGAATGTGAGAGGAAATCACTTCAATTATATATGAATAATTATTTATGTAAAAGTACACTGAAACTCGTTTATTAAACAGTTCCAGTATCTTATCTGAGTGCTAGTTCAACGAATACATATTTTGTGGTGTATTTGTTATTATTCGTATTTAACGAATACATAGTTTTTTTGAAATATTTTTTATTTTTAGTCTTCAATAACATAGTGTGATTTTTTGAAGTATTTCCTATCCTATAAAGAGGGTTGAGAAATTAATAGTGCTCATAATCCATTGAACAATGGTAGAGTGGAGATCTTTCCATTGCTTAAGAAGAAAGTTTTCATTTGGTTTGGCATCACAAAACTCGAATTTACATCTCGATGCATACATCAAAGTTGTCGCTTCGGAGTTTGACGTGGGTGATGATCGAGTCAAGCCCATCATAGGACCTGAGATAACATGGAGATAAAACCTTGATTGTCTAGTCGGTTGGAACAGCAGATTGCTTATCATCCTTGAGTCCATGGTAAACGACGGAAGGAACCGGGAAAGGGGTTAGAGTTTGAAACAAACTTGAAAGCCTGATACCATGTTAATGTTTGACAAAGATTAACTTGTATTATTCGAATTAACATGAGAATAATATATATGTTTTGTATTACAAGTGTAATGGCAAAACTCAATAACCAAAGTGATAAGTAATGATAAGTCAAGCTTACTAAATCTTGCTAAATTCCTTAATCTATTACGATCTATCTAAGAAGTTAGAGAATATACATAAAACGTAATTAACAAATACCCTCTTATTCGAGAAGCTATAATCATGATCCAACTTTTATAAGGTTGAATAAATAATTACAAAAAAAAACTCCTTGTCTATCATCCTATGAATCTGTTACTTATACGTTTCATACACATTCATGAAATAATAATTCTTATATACACGGTCATTTTACGCTAAAATTGTATAAAATGGATCTTTTTAAAGCAAATATTATGACTCATTTGAATGAAAAATTAGTTATTAAAGACTCAATTTACAAAAAAATTGTATAAAGCTGGATTACACAAGAACTTATATTCAATAAATAATCTGTGGTATCATCAATATTCGATGTTTAGTAAATCATAAACTGGAAAATTTAAGCGGAAAATCAGTTACGCAAAAAAATTAAATTTGGAAAATAACAAACTTTTTTGAAATTAAAATTCATGTTTTTCGATTGCTAGTACAAAAAGGAGTGACAACCCCTATGTAATCCTTAACTTCACTAGCACAAAATTCAATAATATTACCGTTATCACACAATTGAGATATGCTAATAAGATTATGCTTCAACACTTTGTCAAGCAACACTTTGTCAACACATTGTCACGATGACTTACCAACCTTCCCGATTGCGATTATTTCACCTTTCTTTTAGTCACCAAAATTCACGGTGCAACCATTGTAGGCTTCTAGTGAGAGAAATTGGTTTTCACTCCCCGTCATGTGACATGAACATCCACTATCCAAGTACCAATTATTACGGCCTCCCACTAATGCCTATAAGAAATTAAGGGGTTAGTTTACGAACCCAAACGAGTTTGGGCCCCTTTCTATGAATCACATCATTAATCAAGTGTTTGCGAATCCACACATCTTTAGCAATCTTGATGTTCTTATCTAAGTCATTTCTTCTTTTAGGATAACCATTAAAAACATGACCAATATTTCCACAATAATAGCATATGATATACTCGGGAATGCCAACATATTTTCTTCTTCGAAAATCGGTTTTGCTTGGGTGTTGGTTTCAAATACAGCAATGGACATTATTGTTGCGTTTGAAACCGAGTCCAGCTTGCTTTTTATATAGTTGGTACTGACTTACGAGAAAGTCCAAAACAGTTTAGTTTCCTTCCCATTTCTTGTAGAACTCATTAGCATCATTTAGCTCTTTGGTCAATGTTTCAACTTTTGCAAGATAGTCAAGATTTAATTGTCCTACTTTTGTCAAAAGCGTGTTTAGCATGACTTGTTCCATCACTTAGGAATAAAGCAATTTGTTCAAGTTATTTGTTATCACGTTGACACGAGGTGAGATCAGCGAGTAGGGAGTCACGTTCTTTAGTTAAAGCATCAACTTGATTAATCAAAAACTCATTTTGTTTTTCAACATCAGAACACGCAGTGGAGGTTAATGTGGCTTTTGATGAGCTAGCAATATTAGTGAGAACAAAGTTTTCTTTCCTTAATTTCTTAACTTCCTTTTTAAGGGAGGGGATGATGTTCCTTTCTTTTATCTCGTCCAGACATTCTTTAAGACCAACATTTTGTTTGACTATATCCCCAATTTGAGCTTGCATAGCATCGAGTTTCTCATTTTTAACTAAACACTTATCAAGTAAATCATCAACCATTAAACAAATATTTTCTTTACAGAGGGTTCTAACCTTGCTCTTGAGATTAATTACCTCGGTGTCGGTATCATCACCAGAATCGTCGGACTGAGCCATAAGACATTCCGTGGATCTGTACACACCCGTATCTCTCGATGTGAGCATTTATTGAAATCCCGACAAACACCCGATGATGATAGGACAACATGTATTTACCAGTTGGCATTGTCATTATTTGGAGCTGGTTTTACGATGTAGAATCAGCGTTGTCGATGAATTTTATTGATTTAAATGATATTTAAATTACTGTTTGTTTTTAAAATAAATTCGTTTTGTAATCTGAATTTATTTTTCTAGAAGTTTATTTTATTGAATATAAAATGAATATTTGATGTTTGAAGTTTATTTAACTTGGTCTGAAAAATCATTTTGAATTTTAATTGTTTTAAAGTTCGTTTTCAAAACCCGAATTTAAAGCGATATGATGCGGTTTTTGTGCCCGATTTTTGAGCTCGATTTTTAGCTCATTTGGGCTCGATTTTTTAGATGATTTTCTTAACCATTTTCCACCCCACCTAGCCTACATTCCATTTCTCCCACGTTGACTCCCAAACAAGCCCGTACTCTAACCTAGCTTACCCACTCGAAATTCCTCACAAAATGCCCTCAAAATATCTTTCCAACCAACTGTGTTCATTCTTGTGCTCCAAGTCGTGTACCCGTCAATGTTCTGACTTCAAATCCAACTGAAACCATTTCCTCTCAAGCTAGAACTCGTCCACATTCAACCTATGACTCGTTCCCCGAGCAACCTACCTTATAGAACCTTCAAAACCTCAGAAAATATCTCCAAATTTCCCTCATTTCAGTCGACACAACCCTACCCTCCTCTCCAAGCAAGTCGGTATCTAACCCTAGTTTCTCCCTATAAATACCTCATATTGTAATACCCCGTATTTCTAGGATTTGGTTAGTGGTTAGTCAATGGTGGAAATGTCAAAAAGGATGTGTAACTGATATTTCAAAACATATTTCAAGGTGTATGTATTTTATAAATAATAATTATATTAAGAATTTTATTGTCAGATGGAATGAATAAATAAAATGATGGAGTAATAGTGAGTCGGAATGGACTTAGTGAATTGTGTTTGGCTAATAATATCAGTCAATTTCTATTATTAATAGTAATAAGGTTCATAATAAATAATAATAGTAATAATAATAATAATAATAATAATAATAATAATAATAATAATAATAATAATAATAATAATAATAATAATAATAATAATAAGAATAAGAATAAGAATAGTAATGTTTATAATGAGTTTCCATACTAACATTGTTAAATAATAATATGTTATAATAATAAGGTATTAAGTTTAGGATATATATTAATATAATTATAAATTATATAATTATATAACTAGTAATTTCCTATTTTCCTAATAGTTGTCTATGTTGGCCTATTTAGCCCTATAAATACCCATGTATACTATAACAACCCGATCCACCACGGTCGTAACACAACCCAATAAGATGGGATATGTACCTTTGGGCCCATTACTTGTCCTCACTTAAGCCCAAAAGCACAAGGCCTTGTTACTAAGTGGTAGGTGGAATCCCTTATAAACATATCACAACCTCCTCAATTCCCCGATTTATTTAAGGGCCTACGCTAGGACTCCTCAGATAAAGAAGGGTATTACCATCTCGGAAATCCGAGGCAGTAGATAACAAAGAGAAAGATAACAGTACTTTAAATTAAAGTTTATAATGTTTACAACGGAAATAAAACATGTCTTAACTTGAAATTAAAGTCTGACAACTAAACAAAATAAAAGTGGGCTAGCTCTAAGTCAAGTGATCCATGCTCTCTCCCTGCCAGCTCCCAATGTCTCAACAACCTGTCAATCTGCTCCCCATTAAAAGGATCATCACAGGCATACACGGATACACAGGGTCAACCGCGAGGTTGAGTAGGTAATACGATATAATAAAGAATGCAATGCTATGCTCCTCCATTCAACTCCATCACACACATCCCCGGCACACCCAGCCATACCGATCCCCGGTAGACTATATATATATCGACCGTAGTCGATCTGCCAGCTCGCAGCTGAGGACACCAGGGCAAGTCCTGCAGAACCCGCCTGGGCCTTAATCACAAATATCTCACCTCCTCCAACTCCAACTCCGATGCAAATGCAATGTATGAAATATATGAAACAATAATGCTCAACAGGATAATAGATAATCAGGTATGTCATATAATCACCAAACATGCCAATTCTTATAATCGTAAGAATTCAATCAGTGTATTCCCCTACCTCAATACTGCAGTCAAATAGTCGGGTGATCAGTAATATTCCACAACAAATTCGCCCTCTGAAAGATAAATAAATAATAAACAATTACTTAACCATTCCCGTTCCCAAAATAGAAAGTTACTAAAAATAGAAACTTCTTAAAATGGAAAGTTTCCTTAAATGGAAACTTTCCCGATCTAACAGTTTTCTATTTTACCAACCCGACTCAAACCCGTCTCTAAACATTTAAATAACTCGGGAATTAATTAGCTAAACAAGAGTACGATATAGTAAGTGATAAAACATGTTATACGTTTAAAAGAATCAAAACAACACTAACTACCCGATCAACCCGTCTCCTACAACCCGCACCTTCACTCTCTCTCACACCCCTCACGCGCCACCTTAAACCACCACGAACACCACCAGGCTTGCTCCCCTCTTCGACCCCACCACCAACAACCGACCCCAGCCTGGTTGACTGCCGCCGGTGAGTCGAACCAGAGCTGTCATTTGGCCTGGTTCACCACCGTGCCTCACCAAACACCCCCCTGTCCTCGACACACAACCACCGCAGCCATCCCCTACCTCTGCCCAAACCACCACAGCCCTGCTCGCCGTCAGCCCACGCACCCAGACACCATGACACCACCATTTCGACCTCCCCCGAGTCCACGGTGGTGCCACCCCAACCTAAGCATCTAAAACCCGCCTGAAAACCCCCTGCTAACACCCGTGTGATCTACCCTGTCAACAACACCTCTCGCCGCCAATTCTGCCGCCAAGAAACTCCCTAACCACCACCAATAGAGACGACCCACACCACCCAATACCATATCCCCGACACCAGTCACCACACCCCCTCCCTGAGACACGACAACACAAACAAAAACCCGACAGAAAACGCAAATAAAAGAGAAAGTTGCACCCATACCTTTTTCCGCCACCTAAACAGCCACCAGGGTTAGCTATGGACGTCGACTACCACCCTAAGGTCCTCCTTGCTGCTCCGACAACACCCTGATAACTTGGTTACGAGTCACATTGCAAGTGCATATCGAGTTATACTCCCCCACCCGTGTTCGAACCTCAATAACAACATTTTTCTGGTGGGTCGGGTTGTTATAAATGGTATCAGAGAAACCCTGCGACCGTGTGGTGAGCCTGTGATCGGGAGTACCCGGGTCACACACTTAGCAGGGGAGGATTCTGGGCTTGGTTGCGGTCAGCCTCCGGGCACAACGAGGACGTTGTGTTATTTAAGTGGGGGAGTTTGTAACACCCCAAGTTATTGAGAGTAAGGTTGTCCCACATCGGGGAATTGAGGAGGTTGTGATATGTTTATAAGGGATTCCACCTACCACTTAGTAACAAGGCCTTGTGCTTTTGGGCTTAAGTGAGGACAAGTAATGGGCCCAAAGGTACATATCCCATCTTATTGGGTTGTGTTACGACCGTGGTGGGTCGGGTTGTTATATATACCATATTAGGTCATAATTTTAGAAACTAGAAGGAGCCTCCGTCTAAATCGACTTATAATCGTCTTAAGGTAAATTCGTTATAATTCCCGGCTCATAATATAACTCGTTTATAATCGATTTTAATAACTTGCTAAATTGACCACCATATGACCCGCCACTGCAGCAAAACTGACTCTGGACCACTAGGGAGTGATCGGACAATCTATTTGACCACAGTTGACCGTCAGGGTAGGGGTAATTGTCGGGTTTTCGTGGGTGTTTAGGGTGGTTGTGTGACTCGGTTTTTGCTTGTTTGGGACCTCACCGTACTTGACTCGAGACTGGACCTGGAGGGATGAACCGTGGATGGTGGGTCGACCCTAGGGGTAGCCTTAGGGTGGTTGTATGTGGTGGTTCGTGTGGTGTTTGGCCGGAAAAACGCGAAAACATGGGTGATTGCTTGTTGTTGTTGCTGTCGGCTTTTGATGGCTGTTGTGATGTTGAAGATGGGTCGAGAGGAAGAAGGACCACCCCTGGAATCACCGTTGGTCAGTGGTGATGATGGTGGTGGCCAGAGGTGGTGTGGTTTGGTGTAGAAGATGATGTCGGTTGAGTTGGGTTTCACGGGTTTGTATGGATGTTGCAGGTGTCGTATGTGGTATGGCTAGGGCATGGTCAGGCTGTCATGTGTGGTGGTGCTGGGTACGATGGAGGATGATGGTGACCTTTAGTGGTGGTGGTGGTCGTAATTAGTAGTTAAACGTTGAGTTTGAATATGTCGGATTTTCGGTATTGGTGGTGTCGTGGTTGTTGTTGCTCGGTCGTAAGTTTATGGCTATTAGAGTCGGTTGTAGCTGGTGTTTGAGGCGTGGTTGGGTGGCTGGCAGTGGAGGCACCTGGTGGGTGAGGTGGCAGGCTTGGTAGTGGCCGTGGTTGGGCATGTTTACATGGGTGTTTGGGGGAGGTGTATGAAGGGGAAGTTTGAGCATGGTGTCGTGAGGTTGTAGGATGCTTGTGAGTCTTACACGGTTCTTTTTATGTGGGTAGTTGTATGTAGGTTGAGTCGGGTTTTTAAGTTGAGTTTGACTCGGGTTTTCGTATATCGTAATAATAATTAATAATAATAAGTTATGAATAAATATGATAATTAATAATGAATTATAAATAAAGTATAAATAATTG